>NW_024543065.1:24405000-29387500 GCF_018167655.1 Microtus oregoni
AGGAAGACGCCTTAAAAACACACATTGAAAAAATGTTTCTAGTGGTAATAGATTTTCATGGAATATGTTGATTAACTGAAAAACGGGAAAAAAACTTTGAACAGAAATATCACACTTAGCTGCAGCCACTGAAGGGTTATCTTCATGTTGTTAAGTTATCTATGTTTGTGAGAGTTAACAGAAACCTGGTTTTAATTTTATTTCTCCAAATATTTAAATAGTGATAATTAGTTCTAATTAAAATGCTGTTAAATCCAAACAAGCAATAGATGTCCAGTATACAACGTCTATGACATAGGCCATATTATATTGTAGAAAATACTGTCTTGTAACTAATGTTGAATAATAGCTGTGTAAAACATCTTTAAATAAAAATAAATATCACTTGTGCATGAAGGTAAGATACTCAGAAGAAATATTTTGAGTAAGCAAAAGGCTTCTTTCCCCTGCAATGTGCAGTTGATCAGTCATCCAATTAAAAGAATTCTGTTCCGCCCATCTTACTTTCCACCCATGGTATCGTCATACAGGTATGGGGACTCGATACCTCCTCAATCCTCCCCTCTTAGCTTGCCATCCACAGAAATGAGCTTTTTAGTTTATGTATGTCCCAGGATGATATTTGAGTCAAAAAATTTATTAAAAGGCATTTTTTAGGCACTGAGAGCATTGTTCATGACAGGCTCATGTTAATAAAAGTGATGGCAGAGATGAGAACTCTCTACAGTAGCAGAAAATTTGAAAGAACAGTTCTTATCTTTGCTTACCCTAGTGAGATAAGAAAAAGTAAGGACTGGACACTTTGCATAAGATCACTGGCATCCCAGAAAGCCCCAGAGTATCAGAGAGCTTAGTGTGGTCTTGATGTTAGGTGACTTAATGATGTAGACTCAGTCCTTAATGTCCTTAATGATGCAGACTTGGTTCTTATTTGAGTCACACTTCAGAGTAAGGCCTTTTGAAGAAATTTCCATCAAATACGCTATTCTATCTCCTCATTTTCTCCCCTTGTCCTCTGCCCCCAGAATCTCTATGCTCACAAAATTCTTTTCTGGTCAAAAGAGACCCATCCTGTCGATCTACCTGTTGCTCTGCAACATTCTTACTCATCCTTGCTTTCTTTATTCATTCAGCTTTGAAACGTCAGAAGTCAACTCTTAAACTATTTCTTTCCTCAATTGTACACTATGTGCTTCCCATGTTGTCCAATGATTGAGAACACATGGAATGGGCTGGCTAGGGTGAAAAGAAGGAAGAAGTTTAAGTTCCCAGACAAGAAAATCATTAGTGTCCTAACATGTTGCCCTCATTCACAAATGAATTTTAAAACTCTTCAAATTTTGCTTATATTGATTTCCAAATGTAGAGGAGAAACAGTTTAAGTTTATTAAAAAAGTCTATATACTTGAAATTAAAAACATATATTTAAAATAAAATGCTCCTAGAATTCATAAGACCCCTGTGTAGTTTTTAAGAGGTGGAGGTGCAGGCAATTTTCTGCTGGGCATCCTTGTTTATGTTCCCAAAGCAGAAGCAGAGGAGAGGGGACTTTGAAAATGCACCGGAAGTGGGATCTTCTGAACTTGTATGAGTCACCAGCATTAAGAATTTTATAAAGTATTAAGTGTTCCTGAGGCAATGATTGATGAAGTCTGGGTGACTTGAGCCCTGCATCAGGACTGACCGCCTCAGACCAGAAGGCTCTTTTTTCTTCCTGAAGAATACACATTTGGACCAATTGATTTCTAATAAATAACAAGAAACATATATCCCTAAGGAAAAAGAAGATAGAGAAGTCTGGGTCTGTTTAACACTAGTGTTAGTGTGGTCTTATCAGTCTCAAACAGGAATTCAATAAAATTCTCACCTTGGCTGCTGTATCATCAAAGTCATTGCACACATTTGTTTCACCTGCCAGAAAATGTTCTCTAAGGCGTTGTTGCCTGAATACAAAAGGAACTTTTTGCAAAATGTATGAAGGGGACTCAAAAAGAATGCTGGGAGATGCTATCAGGAATATTTTTGTGGGATATAGGGAAATAAATTTGCTCTCACTAGTCATATATTTGGTTATTCTTGCCTCTTTAGACCACTCTTTAGCATCCAGCTCTATTACAAGCCTTTTAGCTTCCACATCTCTCTTTCTAAAAATGTTACCTTTTCACGTGACAAGTTATTCATGAGAAGTAACTGATAGTAATAAGCACTTTCACAAGGTAGGTAAATGACCACAACTAGCTGTTTATTTGAATTAATCAATATGTTTTGTGACACATGTTGTGTGGTGGGTCTCTTTGACCTAAGAAGATTAAGAAGAGAATGTTCATCAGATTTGGGGAAGCAGGATGCTCCGCATCAATGTGATATGTTGTTCTATGTACTATGATTGCTGTAGGCAGGTAACTGTGACAGATTATAGGAAGAGTGTTGTAATAAGGGCGGCGGGGCTGCGTCCCTGGCACCCCAGGCGCCTGGCTAGCTTATGCTCCGAAATAACAACACACAAACTGTATTCATTTAAACACTGCTTGGCCCTTTAGCTCTAGAACTTATAGGCTAATTCTCACATCCCGATCAACCCATCTCTAATAATCTGTGAGCACCGGTCTTACCGGGAAAGATTCAGCATGTCTAACCTGGCGGCTTGCTTCATCGCGTGCCTCTGCCCCGGAAAGTGGAACATGGCATCTCTCTGAGGCGTCTGCTCCCGACAGGAGAGCTGTGGAGTCTGAGCTCACTTCCTCTTTCTCCCAGCGTTCTGTTCTGTTTACTCCTCCCACCTATCTTCTAACCAATGAGGGCCAAGCAGTTTCTTTTTATTTAACCAATGACCTTCCTCCATCAGAAGAGTTTGGAGGAATCTCTGCAGAGAGAAGGAAGTGATCAGCTAGAACAAGAGCAAACAAGAAATAGGACAAAGCTAGAGAAGCAATGGAAGTGTACATGGAAACTCCAAAGTCAGTGCTGAAAAGATGGATACATTGTCAAGAGTACTTGCTGTTCTTGCAGAGGCCCTGGCTTGGATTCCCAGCAACCACTTGGTGGCTCACAACTTCTCTGTAACTCCAGTTCCAGGAATTCAATGCCCTTCTCTGGCTTTCTTGGGTACCAGGCATGCAAGTAGTGTACAAACATACATACAACCAAAGCACTCATATGCCTAAAATAATAAAATTAAATATCTCAGAAGTAAGTTGTTGTGATGAGAATATTATGAGCAGCATGGAGTGTATGCTAATAAAAGTTTTAAATGGAAAGATATTGCAGTTCTCATAAGGTGCTGTTTTTTTCTGCACAAGGAACAAAATAAAGGCATTTAACTAGTAAAATGTTCGTTCACATCCATGTGACTTTTTTTTTTTTCTGGCTGCACTGTAGAGATGGCATTAAAAACAGAAAAGATTGCCAACAAAGGGGTATGCCCAGGGAACAGCCATGAGTCTTCTAGAAAAACACTCTGATGGGCAATGATAACAGAAATAGAAGGAGAGAATCAAGGACTATTCAAGAGATAAAATAGTAGACAAGGCTCAGTGACTCTTGAATGCAAAAATGAAGGGAAAATGACCCAGGTCTCTTGCTTGACAGAAAACAGGAAATAAGGAGCATGGAATATTCACAGATGAAGGTGGATATGTTTTTTGAAACATCTAGTAAGACATTTGAGGGCTTAGTTGAGTTGGGCATAAGACAATCTGCAGTATACCAGGTTATCCTTGCAGCCATAGAAGTTGATGGTGTCAGTTAGGAAATATATAGATGGTGGAACCAAAATTGTGACCTGTGAAATGACAGTGGAGAATGAGCCTGGGGGAATGGAAACTTCAGGTGAAAGTTTTATATGAACGCCGAGTATCAGAGCTTTACAGTTCAGTAAATGAACAAGACTTGGGTAGATATAACAAGATATAAACATCAGATCTTGTAGAGACTGAGCTGCCTAGCCTTGAGGAAACACTGATTTTTCAAGACAAAAGAGAGAGAGAGTGAGAGAGTGTGTGTGTGTGTGTGTGTGTGTGTGTGTGTGTATTCCTGACAGTTCTGGAACTCACTCCTGTAGACCAGGGTGTAACCAGAGGGATTGAAAACATTGGGAGAGCACAAATCATGAGGATTCAACTAAGCATTGTGGGGGCTCACAGAGACTGGAACAACAATCTCAGAGTCTACATGGGTCTACACTGTGTCCACTGCATATGTGTTATGGCAGTTGGCTTGTTGTTTTAGGATACTCCTGACAGTAGCAGGCAATAGGAGTCTCTCTGATTCCTTTGCCTTCTCTTTTTCTCCTACTGGGTTACCTTGTATAGCCTTGATGTGCCTGGTCTTATTGTATCTTGTACTGTGTTCACGTGATGTTCCTGGAAGGCCTGCTCTTTTCTGGGAGGAGACAGTGAGGGTAGTAGATCTTGGGGTAGGGGATCAGAGGGAGAGAGAAAAAGGGATGTGTAGAAGAAGAAGCTGCTGTTGGGATGTATTGTAAGAGAGAAGAATACATAAAAATAAAATAAAGAAAGAACATAATGAGAGTGAGTGTACTGGTAGCTGTTAGTTACTTTGTGTCTATGCTTTCACTGCGTGCTGGTGACAGTGGGCAGATTTTCGGACTCCGAGCTCCAATTGCATTGTTAAGGGCCATTAAATATTCTTATGCAACAGACAATTCACTGTAGTGGCTCATGGTGGCATATAAAAAATCTTTTTTGTCTTTTTCCGAGGTCATTCAAAAGGTAGTAAAATTTTTTAAATACACATAATTTTCCAGTAACACTAAAAGTGAAGGAAAGACACTGCCGTCAAGACAAATGAAGAAGTATTGGAGAGGCAGGACAGAAGGAGAAGCAAAGAGATTTGTTGTTGTTATTGTTTTAGTTTTGGTTTGGGGTTTTTCATTTATTTGTTTGCTTGCTTACTTTGTTTTGGTTTTTGGGGGAAGCACTGCAGGGGTAAGGGGGAGAATATGGGGGACCGGGAGGTAAGCAGAGTTGGGGTACATGATGTGATATGCCCAGAGTCAATAAAGAAGTTAAATTTAAAAATAAAGTGAAGGGGAGAAAAAGGTAAGACAAGAAAAATGTGTGCTTTATTTATCTTTAGGATCAGTTTAGGCTTTAACACATTGAATAACTGGAGCAATGGTTCTTAACTTGTGGGTCCCAACACTTTGGAGTGAGATTAAATGACCCTTTCATATGGTTTGGCAAAGATCATCTTCATATAAAATATTTAGAATATGATTAATAACAGAAGCAGAATTACAGTTATTAAATAGCACCAACAATTGTATGTTGGGGGTTAGCACAATGAGAAGAACTGTTTTAAGGGGTTGCAAAATTAGGAAGGTTGAGAACCACTGGACTAGAAGCTGAGGCATGTCAGAAACAGATGTTAAAGAGGCCAGTGAATGAAAAAATAATCATAAGCAGAGGGACATAAGAAAAGGGTGCTTACACATTTTTCAAAAGTTAAACATAGGAACCAGCCATAGTGGTATATCAGTGAGATGTCAACATTTGGGAGGCTAAGACAGGAAGATTGTGAGTTCTAAGCCATCCTGAACAGCAAAGAAAGATGATGTCACAAACCTGTGGACAAAAGCAAAGGTTTGTCTTATTTCAGGAAGGGGCAGACATGTGGTAGTGCAGTAAAGAGAGGGAAGAAGGAGGGGGATTCTGGCTGAGACCAATAGTAAAAATTTGGAACTGAAAACTAGTGGAACAACAATGACAAATGGGAGCCAAAATGTCTAACTATATTTAATAAAATGATGGATCTCCTAATTGGGAAAAGTAAGTAGTTGGCAATTTCTCAATGGACACAAGCCACGCTGAGAAGTTAATTTCAGCTGTTTGTTCATTTGCTTTACAGAAGCTTCTCAGCCTCAGGAAGTCCCATTTATTCAATGATGCCCTTAGTGTCTGTGCTGCTGGGGTTATACATAGGAAGTGGTCTCCTGTGCCCATGTGCTGTAGAGTACTTCCCACTTTCTCTTCTATCAGGTTCAGTGTGTTCGGACTGATATTGAGGTCTTTAATCCATTTGGATTTGAGTTTTGTACATGGTGATAGGATCTCAGCTGTTTGTTCAAAATGCAGTTAAATAGACAGAGGGACAAATTTGGATAAAAGAAGATAGAAATATATCGAAGAAACTTCAGAAGGCCTTAGAAGAATGGATCTGACCAACTCTGGAAATAAATAATGCTTGAAAAATTTCTGAAGGCTGATGGAAAAGGGGGAGTCAGTTTTCTTCAGCGGTGTGGACTCCTTTAGGTTGCCCATGCTGTATATGGGTACCCTAAACACATTCAAATATAGAAAATACTCATTGGATTCATTGGGTTGCAAAGGAAATAAAAAAGAAGAGAATATGGAGTTGGGAGGAGTATGTGTGGGGTTGTGGAGAGGTTAGAAGGGAAAAGAGATGGATATGAGCGAGATAAACTGTATATATAGATTATGTTCTTAAAAATTAGGCAAGTAAAAGTTAAAAGCGTGTAAAGACTTGAAGTAAGATTGAATTTCAGATCTAAAACTGACACCAACTCTCAAAATTGTGGAATAAAGTTGTGTTTATTGCAGATGCAGACCAAAATGGAAATATTTGAAGCCATAGAGGAGAAGGCAAGCTCGCCTATGTGGCAGGTTGTGTCACTGACTTGCTTCCAGATCTTTCCTTGTCACCTTTGTCAGTGTGGGCTGTGTACACTCTCTGGATGCTTTCACTTGATGCTTGGTTCAGTGATTGGGCAGTGGAACACAGAAAGAAAGAAAATGTGCAAGTGTTAAGTTCAAAGCCATCTCCCACCAAACCCCTTCGTAAAATTCAAGCCCTTTAGAGCCCAGTTATTCCAACCTGGTTCCTCAAAAGATAACAGGACCGGACTTGACCCAAAATGAAAAGCTTAGCATCCAGTAGTTCACAATAAGTTTGACTAAGATAGAATGAACTGACATCAGTTTTATAGCCTGGTGAATATAAAACGAATAATTGCCATTTAAAACACTGAGGTTTGGGGTTGTGATAAGACATGATTGGAACAGAAACCACAAAGAAACTAGCAATAGATTTCTTCTCAGGATTAAAAAAAATAACAAAAAGAGAAGCAGTAATATTTTAAAATATAGATGACTAAAACAGACAACTTATTCTGCCCTGGTAAACAATCTTAACAACTTTACACATACTCACACGCTTGCACACACTTAGATGCATTGCTATAGATAGTGTTCATTAGTTTGTAAGGTACTATCCACAGTACCAAAAGATAAAGCAACAAAGAAATAAGGGCTGGCCAAAAGCATTCCAGGTGGTAGAAATAAACTCTCTCTCAATATATCCAATAAGCATAACTGCATTATACCTGACTCCTAAATAAACATTTATTAGAATTTAAAACTAAATGAGAAAACATGTTGTGTGTGGCAGAGATAGGACATAGCAGTGGCACGGAATGAGAATTTTTATATATTGTCAAATATTGAAAAAAAAAAAAGAAACCAGCAGAGGTCTAGAGATACAGCATTATAACAGAGTATTCACAAGCCGTGGGTTTTATCCCTACCCTTGAACAATAAAATTGAAAACAATAAAAAATAAAAGCCACAAGACAATGTATGAAATTGTAACTCAATTTCACCAAGGTTCAATATGACTTGTGTAAAGATGAACTGGCATAGTTACAATCATAAATAATAAGGAAGATCAATCTTTTACTAGTTTATAGCAATTAGGTACCTTTAACACATAATAATATAACTTTAAATTATTTAATGAAGAAATTCAAGGGGAAGTAGCCAAATAATAATTATATTAGTGTATCTTAACATATTTAATAAATGGCTTAACTGGCAGAAATTTACAATGCTTTTAGAAAATCTTTAGAATAAAATCAATAAATGAACCTTAAGAATGTAGAGCTTGTGCAATGAGATAAAATGTTCCTGAGTAGATGATACTCAGGAAGGTGTTATTCTCTGATCACTTGTGAGTTGATATATAAGTGTACATACAAATAACCAAACATTTAACAACGAAGTGAAGCTAAAGTTAAATAAGTTATTGATTAATGCATGTCAGTAGAAATCAAAATGTGCTAAAAGATTACAGGAAAATGAAAATATTTCATGAAATTTCATGGAAGACAAAGTTGCAGCTTGTGGTGAGGGGAAGAGAATCGCTGCAATCTATCACATCAAGAACTCAGGAGCTTGCAAAACACTTTGAGCAACCAACTTAGAAACTAGAAGGTAGAAAATAATTAAAGAAGGAATTATGGAAACAGTAATAAAACCCAACATCAATAGCAGAGTCAGTAGAAAAGCTAACAGAAAATAAATTCCAAGCTAGTCTGAGCCAACTGAAGAGTCCCTAGCTCAAAAGACAACTAAACAAAGTAAATAAATTAAAATTAAAAGACTTTGATTTGATTTCATCTGTCTATCCATCCATCATCTATCTATGTCCCTTTTTATTTTTCATCAAACAAATTCTGATCATTTTTGCCTCCACCAACATCTTCCAATTCTTCCCCATTTCCCTTTCCATCCAACCTTTTGTTCTTTGTCTCATTCAAAATAAATTACAGACAAAAAAATCAAAACAAATAAACAAACCAATAAGACAAAAACTGCAAAACAAAAGAAAACAAGATTCTCCCTCCAAAAATGTAGAAAAACTCTGATTTTCTCCCTTGCCCAGAGGCATATATAACAAATGGGACCAGTCAACCTGGGTCACTACATGTAGAAGAATGAAAATAGATCCATATCTATCTCCCTGCAAAAATCCCCCATTTAAAAAAAACTGAACAAAATAAATAAAAGGTATTATAATTCAGGATGAATTGAAAAGAAATGTCATCATGGTGTGGAAATTTGATAATATAACACATTAGTAGCAATAAATTAGTCGATCGTTGTAAGATTTATACCTTTCTAGAAAAATGTATAGGGCACCTGGGAAAAGCTGGGAGGGAGAGAGGTGGTACTTTGTTGAGAAGAGCATGCTAATTGATTGCTCACTGTCAGATGATCAGCTCTGAACACATGACCGAAAAAGCTATATTTAGGAACATATATGTTTGTATTAACAATTAGTGAAACAAAGGCCATAAATTTGAAGGAGAGCATATATGGAAGGTTTTGAAGGGAGAACAGAAAGGAAAAAGTCTAACTATATTACAATTCCAAAAATAAAATAAAATAAAATGATCTATGCCATAAAAAGAAAAACATAAGTAATCAGGACAGAATAAGGATGAAATTAAGTTACTAAAAAAGTATTTTCTTCCAAAATAAGCCATTTTAAACTTTATTTAAACTCAAAGGGAAGCAATCTATGCTATAAAAAGAAAAATATAAACTATAAATACTGAATAAAGTTGGAATTAATTTCAACTTTGGTGTTTGACAGAAAATGCCCCTCATAGGTGCATAGGAAGTGTGGCCCTGTTTGAGTAGGTGTGACTATGTTGGAGAAAGTTTGTCACTGGGGGTGGAATTTGAGGTTTCATGATGTTCAATTCGGGCCCAGGGTCACTTTCTCTTCCTGCTGTTTTCAGATGCAGATGTAGAGCTCTTGACTCCTTCTGCAAAACCCTGTCTGCCTGCATGCTGCCATGCTTCCCCTCATGATAGCAGTGGACTAAACCTCTGAACTGTAAGTCAGACCCAATAAAATCTTTTCCTTTATAAGTGTTGCTGTGGTCACGGTGTCTCTTCAAAGCAATAGGAACCATAACTAAGATACGAATCAAAAATAATTTCTTCCAGAATAAACTTTTAAATGTGTTTAAAAAAAACTTAAAATGAAGTGAAAATATCCTTTATAAAAAGAAGAAACGCTTTCAAATTCATTGTATGAACTACTGTAACCTGGGCATGCAAAACACAGAGGGATCAAGAAATGTCATTTCCTCTTCTGGTGTGACACCTGTACTGCCATTTAGAAGGACTTGATAAGGGGTCACGATTTAGAAGTTTACAGGAGACCATGTAGATTGCAACGATTCAAGCAAATTGCAAGGAGATTGAAGGGCCAGTGTAAGGATAGCCACAAAATGTCGACAGTCTGGGTTATGTGGAACACCAGCTATAGCTGCTCAAACCTGGTTTTCCCACATTGCCAAGAAAGTCTCATCCATCTGGGAGATCTGGGGAGGAACCATTCATTCATTCATTGACTTATCCCAAATCAGAGGAATAAACTCTTCAACTCAAGGCTGCCTTCTGCCTGGAATCTGAGCACATTGCTATTGGTTTAGGATGTTTACATGGTAGTGGAGACCATGTGTTAATCTAGTTGGCTATCTTACATGTTCTAACATGTTCTTTTTATATTTTTTGTTTTGATCAAGTATGTCTATTGATTTAAATTACAAAGTTAAGACCTACAATATTTTAGAGATATTATCAAGCTTCCTTACCTGATATTTGTATAAGTTTTATAAAGTTTTTCTTCTCTTGACAGTAGATATGGCCCATCACTTTATGGGAATCAAGACCAAAATTAATGTCCTATAGATATCACCCCTTAAACAAGAGTTACCTTTTGAAAAGAACATATAGTTCAGGTGTTCCTGGAAACTGTTTTGTCAGGAGAATTCAGAGATAATCAAAGTTGTGATGTGAGAACTACGATCAGTAAAACATATCAAAATGATTTTCTTTTTGGTACTCAATGATTTTGACTGATTATTTGCCTAGAGTTACATGCCATAATGCAATTTTATTTTAAATTTGTGATGAATTGGTCTTTTTTATTTTGTTATCCCTTGTATGTAGTACTGAGACATAAAATCCCTCTGATCACATTATCATCTCGGCTGTGTCATTAGCAAAATAGCCAGATTGTAATCAAAAGCAACTCCCATGCTATTTTTTACAAAAAGTTATAATCAGAACTGGCTCCCCAGCTTGCGAAGATCCATCAGCCAGTGAGAGGATACAAAGTCATGTGACATTTAAAGCGTCATCCTTGTGAGAGTCTCCCTCAATCAATCACTGTGTACACAATATTGGAAGAGGAACTCTGAAGCAGTCTCCATCCTAGACCTAGCTGGAAAATTGTGTTTGTCTGGCTCAAGCAGGTTCCTGAGGTCAAGGTGACATTTAAAAGCAGTGATTATTTAGTTTGCTTTCTCACTTCTGCAATTCATTTTGCACACCGTGACACATAAAGTTACCAGGAAATGGTCTGGAAAGTACGGTTCTTACTCTAAATATATTGTGGGAAACCTAGGGGATTCTAACACGTGTGCATAAAAAAAAAATACAAGACCTTGTAAAAGGCATGACTTTAAAATGTGAATGCCTGGCCAATTTTTATTTTCAGGTTTAAAGTGAGCTATATGTTGACGTCATTCGTCTTTTCTGTTTGCAATGAGACTCCTATAAACCATGGCCATTGGAGTATAGAAACCAACTTGAAGAAAAAGTAGATTTTCCATTTTATTTATCAAGCATTCACAACTCTAACAGGGCTATTTTTGATGGTTACAATTAACTGCCTTCATGCCTGGGTTTAATCTTCCTAAATCAGAAAGTGCCAGAAATTACACTTTGAACCTCCAAATCGTTTGAGTTGAACAGAAGTGTATTTTTGGACACCAAATGTGCTCTCATATCCTTCCAACTCTTCAAAATCAAACAAGCAGGAATGTCATTATCTGGACATTCAGTCTTCATCTCTCACAAATGGCTCTGTCTTCCTGTGACCCTGTTCCACTGCCCCAGACAGAGCAGCAACTGTTCCCCAGTGTGCATTTCCATTGCACCCCCATCTTCTCCCATGCCCCTCCCCTTCCAGCCACAAATGCTTCAACAGAAGTGGGGGAAATCCAAAGAATCCCCTTCACTAAGTAGAACTAAGATGAATTGTGTCAGAGTTCAGAGCTCCGTTGTTGCTTGGCATGAAATTACTGCCCTTGGCTTCTGCCAAGGCGGGTGTCAGCTGGTGAATTATAACAGTGGCAGACATGACTGAGATAAGCAGAAAATACAATGACAGCTGCTACACAGAACTATTCTTTCTGGCCTGGTGAATACAAAAATACATTGTGTAAATAAAGACAGACAGCTTCATTATGCAATTGTCTGCTACTATGCCACTGCTAAGGAGCAAGTATTGATTCTAGAAAATAGATCTAGACACTTGAAGTTAATATGCTCGTACACTTGGGATGATTAGGACATTAAAAAGTAATAATAAATCTAACTTTCTAATATTAGAGTTGAACCCATAGGTAAATAATGCATATGATATACTACATTGCATGTCTGAACTTAAGTATTCCTTCAAAGTCTGTCTTGCATCCAAGTCCATGATTCTTTTTGCTTTGTCTTGTTTTGAGTGTAAAATCTAAGCTGTAACTCGGTTTTCATCAATTAGAAAGCAAGTGCTGTATCAACATGCTTAGGTTACCATAATAGACTGTCATAGTCTGGGTGGCTTACACAACAGAAGTTTGTTTTCTCATGCTTCTCTTGGCTGGATATCCTTCATTATGATCTGACACAGTCGGTTTGTGGTAATGTATTCTTGTCTTGCAGACAGTCAATTTCTCTCTGTTTTTCAGGCTCTATAGAGTCAATTTAATTACCTGTTTATTTTTGATACAGCGTCTTGCTATATTGCTCAGGCTGTCATTAAACTCTTAGGTCCAAGTGATCTTCCAAGCTGAACCTCCTGAATGGCTGGGACTATTGCTGTGTGCTACTCCAGTTGACTAGGTTGCTTACTAAAAGAACACTAGTGATATTAGGTCAGGACTCCACACTTAAGACTTCATAGAACTTTATTTCTTTGGAGCTCCCAAAAGACACAGGGTTTTTATGTTTGGGCACATAAAGTTTGGGAATTGAACATGATATTATTCATGGAACAGTAGATTATATAAACTTGATTTTGTGACTATTTTCTTTGTTACTATGTAATGAACTTATTCATTGAACTTCTGTTCAGTGTCTCTGAATATTCTCAGTATTTTTCAATAAAATATAATCCACTGGGTATCCTTACATTTGGTAACACCACATTCAAAATTGTTGAGAGAAATGAGGATTCCATATGCTGTAGAAGTCTGCAATTATATTTCATAGCCCCTGTAGATCCTGCAGCCCTACTTTATAAGGTCAAGTCTGTTTTCATAAATATGCAAAATTGGCACTTGTGGTTTTTTTTTTCTGTGCATTATTTACTACCACAGTGCTCTGATAAAACACTGTGAACAAGGCCCCTTATAAATAAAAGCATTCAATTGGTCTTATGGACTCAGAGGGTTGGAGTCCTTGATGATGGAGAAAAAACATGGTGGTTGGAGTAATTAAAAGATTACACCTTGATCTAAAAAGGAGATAGAGCACACTGGAAAGGCCAAGTCTGTTTAAACCTTCAAGCCAACCCCCAGTGGAACACAGCATCTAACAAGGCCATCCTCCCTTATCCTTCCCAAAGAGTTCCTCCAAACGGGAATCCAAGTAATCAAACAGATGAGATTATGAGAGCCATCATCATTCAAACCACCACATCGTGTTGATGCTTATTTTGCTGATACAGAAACAATGAGTTAAAGCTGCTGAACTAAATAAATGATACAAAGCTATCCTAAGTAACTGCTGTGATAACCATATAGCCTTGATTTAACACACACACACACACACACACACACACACACACACACACACACCTCTTCATTTAGCATTGTCTTCAGTGTGAAAGTTAAACATTAATTTTACTTGAGCATTAAATTTCTTAGAGTCTTATCACCTTTTTGACATTCTGTGTATTACAATAGACTGTACAATGAACAGAAAACATAAAACCTCACTGCATACTAATACAGAATGTTGATTACAATCTCAAGAAAGAAACACTCAAGACTGAGTCACAAGCTATTGGACACCCCTTTCACAAAATGGCATTTTGTTTTACTTGAAAGGATACTGGACAAACAAATAATTGCTATTCATATGGGTATTTAGCAAGGCATTTCCTCAAAAATTAATGAAGGGACTATGTCATTGAAAGAATAACTGAGTTTATTTCCAATGACATCATTTTAACATTCAAATTTATTTTTGAAATCTGGAAAATTACATCTACCACTGTAGCTTGAAAATGCTTCAAAGACTTAGTGATGTTAACAAAAGTGATTTTAAAGTCTTATGCAATGCCATGTATCCATATTTAGAAACTGCATAAGGCAGCAAGCCAATATTTCCCATATGATCAATGCTTGATGTTATAAAACTGTTCATGTACAATATCGGGTAATGGATTTCAAAGCCCCAGGAAGTTCATCAGGATAGCTGCAAGTCCCTTTGAAGCTAAGACACATATATGCTGTAATGCCATATCTATGTAATGTTCTCCAAGGAAAGTATTATGGTACTCCTGTATCCATATGCAAGTTGTTGTGAGACCAAACAGTGTACTTTAATAGACTGGGCAGAAACACAACTGAGGATCAAGCTGACTTCTACAATGTTTGGAAGATTTGCCAAATAGATAAGACAATGTAACATCTAATTATTGTTTAGAAAGTTATTTTTGTCAACATTATTGTCTATAATAAAATATATAATCTCCTAACATACTATTGCTAGATACTGTATTGATTATTTTTGTGTAGATTGATTAAATAGTTAAAGAAGCACAAAAATGATGACATTAACTAAGAGAGAGAAAGAAAAACCATTGCTTTAGATGTTATAGAAAGTATGCTAACCCCATAATGGTTCTCTCAATCAAGATATCTCTTTCCTTGTTGCCTGTCTAAGAGTGTCCCGGGTTTATACACTATGATGATTTTACTGGGATTAAGATTCAGTAGAAAAATTAGTCGGTTACATTATATGTAATCTAAAATTTATTGCAGTATTTCCTAATTTAAAACCCCAAGGATACTGGAAAGACAATCCAATTGGACCCAGTAGCATGGAGTATTTTTAAAAAATGGACAAAGTCGTCTAAAACATCTATCTTTTAGTAAGTGGACAGAAGCCTTGCGTGTATGTGTGTGGCTGACTTGAACTGGCCATGTCAAGGTCCAAGACCTGATATCTGCAGAAAATTGGCAGAAACTGACATAATGCCTTGTCCCACCGCTCAACTCCACCATCAGGCTAAGTCGAAAATGGCAAAGCCTTTCTCTGATCCACGTATGAGTGCTTACAGGCTGAAGAGTGTCTGCAAAACTAGCAACTTCAGTGTCCTTTTCCAGAACGCTTACAGCCAACACTGCCTACCTACTCAGCCTCTTCCTGAGACTTGCTAGCTCCTCTTCCTGTGATGCCCATAATAAACAAGCTGAGGCTCGGGCTGTTTGTGTGATTGTTGGTGCCACTCCATCAGAATGTACCCACTTCACCTGATCCCAGTTTTTCTATACCCATGTCTGTGTGTCTGTTATTTCTTCATTTCCTGCAGCCCCAGTCAGGTTCCCAGACCAAAGTCATGCAAGTTATGGCATTGTATAGTTTCTGTTTCTTTCAGAAAAATATTTTCTTTTATCAGTTGTACTATATAACATTTTATTGTAGATTACCTTACAAGTCAATATCCAATCAATTTGCTGATAGTTCAAAACAGGGCCAAACAAATTGTGACATCTCCCCTCCTTTCATGGCAATGAATACAAATTTGTAATTTCCCCATGTAATTTCTTCTTGTGTTTATGTATATATTGAAACTGTCAATTTTATAAAAGTAAAAATAAATATAGGAGACACTCAATATGTCTTAGTTGAATTTTGTGGCTCTGTTTCAGGATTGATGTAAGTGCCATTCAGTCTTTGAAATTTCTTGATTGAGTTACTTGTTTTATAATTTCTCTTTCCCACTTTTTATCTGTGCCTTGATAATGGTGTTCTCATTCTTTGGAGCTTTCCTAGTTTAATGGACTAAGCATCTAATTTATCATCCCCTACTTTCTTTTCTTTTTTGTATATGTGTGCATATATGCATGCATGAGTGTATTCTCAAGGTGTTTGATTTTGTGTGTATGTATGTATGTGTATGTTCATGTTGTGTGATTGTGTATATGTATGTATTATATTTATGCACGCATGTTTGTATATGTGTGTGCATATGTGTATGTGTATGTATACATGAGTGTGTATGTGTTTGTTTGCATGTGTGTATATGTGTGTGAGTGCCTTCTTCTGGAATGTGTGTGTGCATGTATGTGTACGTGTGTGCATAAGTGTATTCTCCTGATATGTACTTGTATGTGTGCACATTTGTATGTGTGAGTGTATTCTCCTTTTATGTGCATGTGTGTATGTGTATATATAGGCACCCATGTTCAATTGTCTGTTCTAGCCAGAGATCTGTCATGAGAATCCTTCCTGAGGAAATGTCTACCTTGTTTTCAGGGATTGCACCTCTGACTAAGACCCAGGGTTCTCTAGTTGGGTTAGTTTGCTTGGCTAGTCAGTAGACCCCACAAATCTGCCAGTATTTTGCTCTTGGGATCACAAGTGTTTGCCACCACACCCACTTTACTAATATCTTACTTTTTCTACTGATGTCTGTTTTCTTTAATGTCTAGCTTCTGGATTATTTAATTTTTGTCATTTTAAGTTTAAATTGGGTATTCTAGTTCTTCCATTCAATGGTATGCACTTTTTAGCATGTGGCCTTCTTATAACATCTTTTTTTTACATTGTATTAATTTAAAAAACATATAAAAATAATTCTCAAATATGTCACCTACTAAAAACAAATCAAAATACTTTAAGTATCTAGAAAGAAACAGGAGCAATGCTAAAACATAATTTAGGACAAATGAAAAAATATATACACATACATACACTTTAAAAAACATACACCCAAAGCATTTTGCCATAAAAATGTCATTGCAGAAGAGTAGGCAGAAAGAACACAAAAAGAGGGAGAGGAAGAGGTCGTTTCCTGTGAAAATGTGTCCTCTGGAAATGTCAGGAGCTACACCCATGAAGACTCACCAACATGGATGCCTAAAAATGATTCGAATGAGGACATAACTAATAGACTTGCTAACAGAGAAGGGGGAAAGACCAGGAGGCCTCAGTCCTAGATAAAGAACTACAGGCAACTAAAGAATGCTGAGAGTGGGAGAAATAGTTTTCCCAGGGAAGAACACACCAGTGATTATCTAATGTCAAATGGTCAGCCCTAAAACCTACAAATCCCATTATACAGACTGAACAGATTATATTTGTGTATTTAGAAATATATGTTATATATTATATTATGTTATGTTATATGTGTGTGTGTGTGTATCACAGCAATTAAAACATCAGACCGTGAATAAACAATAGCAAGGTAGGCATTCAAGAGGCTCTTGAGAGAAAGAGAAAAATGACAAAATTATATCATACTCTCAAAAAAATAAAATAACAGAAAAGAAAACAACAAATGCCTGATGCACGTGGACAGTGACAGTGCTTTGGTCTTCATGGAAGGATGGGCTTTGCTCTTCGGAAAACTCATGTTTTTGTCCTTAGACCTTATGTTTTCTCTGTATATCTTTGAATTGAATTTTGACAGTTTTATAGAAGTTCTTATTGTGCTTGATCACTTACATTTTTAAAACTTTACATAGAATTTGGAATTGATTTGTTAGTTTCTATAGAAAAAAAGCCTGTTTGAATTTTATTGTAAATTTTTGTTGTTTGAGACTTGGTATTACAGTGTAGACCAGGCTTGTTTCGAAGTCGCTGAGATCAGCTTCCTTGCTTCTTCCAGAGTGTTGACACTAAGGGCCTATGGCATCACACTATGGTTAACTGTAATGTTTGAATCTTAAATTCACCCTACTCTCCATTTATTTTTGGTTCTTATTTGTTCTGGATTAGTGTTTCAGCATTTCCCTTATTGAGATCTGAAACAATTTTAATTAGATTTCATTCCAGGCATTTAATATTGTTGTTGTTGTCTTGGTGAAAGATATTTTATAATCATAATTCTTTTTTGAATAAATTTAAGTTTGTTGTTAATTTGTGAACACTGAATTTCTTAAAATCATCTTCAGATCCTGCCTCTCATGTTTTATCATTTCTTTTATGTATTCTTTGGGACTTCCCTCACACGTGATTGTGTTGTTTAATAATGGTTTAACCCTTCCATTGTATGTCTTGCAGTGATATTCCTTATTCTTTACGCATGGCACTGCCTGGATGACGACCAGTTAGGATAACGTCGTCTCATTGCATTCTTCATGGAAATTTACTGTGCAGTCAGGAATAAACATGATATCTATATCTTCTTTCTTTTAATGTGCTTATCAGACACGGAATGTGTCTACTCCTTGTTCATTGTGTGCTTCTTAATAATTGTTAGATTCAGATTTCATCAGCAGCTTGTAGATTGATTTTTCAAGTTTAAAATTGATTTGGCATTCTAGAAATAAACCCATTAGGGTTATGACAAATCACTGTTCCTTTATATTCCTATATTCTGCTAGCATTTAATAATGTATGTTAATAAAATAACTGACCAATAGTTTCCTTCCCTATAATGCTTTTGTCCTATTTGGGCATCATGTGTTCTAGTCTCAAAAATGTTCAATATTTCTAGTATTGGGCTGCTATTTTTTAATAATGATATTAAAAATCTGAGATTGGTTTTATGTAATCCATAAATATTTGGTAGTGATAAATTGAAATAGAAATGATCCCATAATTCATGCATATTCTCTCTCTCTTTCTCTCTCTCTCTTTCTCTCTCTCTGTCTACTACTTGTCTCTTCCTCTCTGTTTCTCTGTCTTTCTTCCCTTCTAATTTTTCTCTTTAAGACAGAGCCTTGCTATGTAACCTGAGTTGTTCTGGAACTTCTTATGCTGCCCAGGTCAGCTTCAGACTCTTTAATCACCTCACTTCAGCCTCCCAAGTACTTGAATTAGAAGTGTTCACTAACTTGTTTAGTCTGGAGACTTCTTTATTAGAAGGTTGTTAGCTAAAACTTATAAAAATTCTAATACCACTTCTTCTTTGACATATTGACGATGTTTAATTACTTGTCCCTACTTTCTAAATTCCATCCGTTTATTCTTATTTGTGTTATACAATCCTATGCATTATTAAATAATGCTAGCCAGTATCTACAGGTGTATTGCCACAGGAATTATTTTTAGATGTAATTTTAAACTAGATATCTATTTAATATGCTTCTCTGTGTGTTCGTGTGTGCATGTGTGTGTGTGTCTAAGACATGCTATAGGAATCCATGGAAGTCAGCAGAGGGTGTTAGGTACTCTAGAATTTAGTCACAAACAGTTGTGAGGCACCATGTGGGTGCTGGGAACTGAGCTTCTATTGTCTACAAGAGTAGTAAATGCTCTTAGATGATAAATTTTATTCCTAGTCCTCTTGTTCCATTGGAATTCTTACTAGTGACTTATACTAGTGATATGTTCTCTCTTTCTCTTTCTCATTAATTTTCACACTATCAATTATCTCATCCAAACAGTCCTGTTGGATTTATTGCCCTTTATATTTTATGTGTGGAGACAGTTTGTATATGTGAAGTCTTTCTCTGTGTGTTCATATTCATGAAGGTGTACATTGTGTAAAAGGCATGTGTACATTGTGTAAAAGGCCAGCGACTCATTTTGGGATATTGTGAGTCTTAATAAGTTGTTCTCCACTTTAATTTCATAAGATTTATTTGTGTGTGTGTGTGCATGTGTGCATGCAGGCACGCGGCTGTGGGTGTGTATGATGCAGGCAAATGCAAATTGGATTCTGGAAACAGAACTCGAGCAACAAAACTCTCTTAACTAAAACAGCTGTGCTTGAGCTTCATCACCTTAACGTTTGGAAAATTCTCTCATTGACCCTGGATCTCATGAGTTGGATAGGGTGGCTATCAGTAAGCTCTGGAAATCTGTCTTCTTCTGTCTCTCCAGTGGCAGTTACAGAAGTGAACTTACATGCCAGTGTTTACACTTGTGTTTGGGATCTGGACTCAGATATTTATGCTTGTGTAGCACTGCCTCTTATTTTTTTTAGAACATTTTCAATGTAGAGAAATAGATGTTTAATCTTTAGCATTTTCATTCAGTATGTGTTGAAGTCTGTGAGCTTTTATCTAAGCAAAGCTTCATCTACCCAATCTTAATCATCATCATCATCATTTATGCCCCGGCAATGCTTAACCATGAATGGGCACATTGTGTATGGCGGTTCTCTAGTTGTTCCTATGCTGTGTATTCCTAGATGATTTTGATATTGTCATACCCAAGGTTCCATGGTCTTCCTTTATGCTGCCTATCCAGTGTTTATTGGGATATCCAATATCCCAATATTATCCTCTCTGCCTTATCCTGTGTACTCCTCCAAGCAGTGCTATCTTTGGGTATCTGCTGTTATTCATTCTCATAATATGGCCAAAATAATCCAGGCACTGTTGCCATCTCTTGTAGTTTAGTTCCTTCTGTAGATGGAGATGTTTCTAAATATCATCATTGTGTAGCCTATCTCTCTGTGTGATGCTTAGAATTCTCCTGAGACATGCCATCTCAAACACCTTCAGCTGCTGTTCTGAGGAGCGTTTTATTGTACAGGTTTCTGAGCTGTAAAGAAGACAGCTCAAGTCTAGTGTCTCATATACTTATAATTTTGTTGTCGTTATGTCTCTTGCTGACAAAACCATTCCAAGTGCCTTAAATGCAGCCCTCACTATCCCCATGTGACTCTAGATGTCTGAAATAGTTTCCTCCTTTGAATTGAGGTTTTCTCCCAGATAGACAAAGTTGATTGCTTGCTTGAAGTTCTGATTGTTACAGTGTTGAAATCCTTGTGTGCCCTTCCCATGTGTTTTATCTCAGTCTTCTCGATGTTTACCAAGATTTGTACTTACTTCCACCACTCCATTGAGCCAAATTTACAAGTATATGGCTCAAAATAATTCCAAGTACTTTGTAATTTATTTGTTTTTTGTTATTTAGCCATTTTCCCATTTTGAAACATTTCTAACTACTTTTTGTGTTGTCAATTTCTAACTTAGTTTTCCTGTGGATGGTGAAATAGTTTGGGGCTGAAAGTTTTCACTCAGAAACTACCGTCAAGTCAAATACTCTCCAGGTTAGGGAGTTCATGTAGCAAACACTTCCCTGTCTTTCTGGAACTAAATTAATGAAAACTTGATGACAAGGATTGAGAAAAATTCATGCAAATAAGCCATTTTAAGAACTTCATGAACATTCAAATAAAGTTGCAGAAATGATTTAGTGGTTAAGAACTGGCTGCTCTTCCAGAGGGCCAGAGTCCTCTTCCCAGCACTCACACTGGAAGTTCACAACTGCCTGTCACTCTATCTCTGGGGCATATGACCTCCAAGACAACTCCTCTCTCTCTCTCTCTCTCTCTCTCTCTCTCTCTCTCTCTCTCTCTTCACACACTTACACACACATAATTAAAATACAAATAAAATATTTAAATAAAACTTTATATTTTAACATTTTATATTTTCATTACTACTTTAATATTTAAAATATACCACGATCCAATTTTATTTTTCAGGCTATGTTCATCTTACTAAATAATGCAGCTACTAAAATCAACTTGTTATTATTAGAATCTGTTTTTAACTGACTTTTTTAATGTATAAAAAAATATAAGGCTCATTTATCGGAAGCATACTGGAGTCCTTTTATTGCACACTTTTAACCTGTTTAGCTTATTGAGCTAGTAGACAGTAGATCAATTTCTGCTAAGATGAAAGCATTCAGATTTAAAGCACTGTGATTCTATCCACTTAGTGAAGTTTTACAGAGTCTTAGGTAATTGTGACGGAGGAAATCTAATTATTTGGTTCTGGGCATGAGGCGTGCTTGCAAAGCACCCAGTCTTTCAGAAATGTCTCCTGTGAAAATCAAAGTACATTCTTTGTTATAAATTAAAAAGCTCATATTTTAAAATAATGAATAAATAGTAATTTACAAAAAAAATACAAAGCTTTATACAATTCTTGATCTGTTAATAACCTTTGGACTAGGTTAGGAACCTGGTTATTTTTCTTTCTTTTTAATTGATTTTTATTGAGCTCTACATTTTTCTCTGCTCTGCTCCCTGCCTCTCCCCTCCATTTCAACCCTCCCACAAGGTCCCCATGCTTCTAATTTACTCAGGAGATCTTGTCTTTTTATACTTCCCATGGATATTAGATCTATGTTTGTCTCTCTTAGTGCCCTCATTGTTGTCTAAGTTCTCTGGGATTGTGATTTGTGGGCTGGTTTTCTTTGCTTTATGATTAGGAACCTGTTTATTCCTTAGAATATACAGACTCGGTAGGAGTCTCAGTGAGGAAACAAACTACTCTTTTAAATGTGAACGGCTTAATCTGTTTTAAATACATATTGCTACCTGATGAATTATTGATTTGATTATATAAGCAAGATTTTATAGATTCTTGAAATTACTGTTGTAGGTGCTTGGGAGCTGGTTCAGTGGTTAAAAGTGTGAAGACCCCAGTTCAGATTCTCAGAACCATGTAAAAGTTAGATGCACAGCACCAGCCTCTGTTTCTCCAGTATCACCAGGTCGGTGGGAAACTTCTACCTTGATGACCTTTTCTCTTCACTTCATTTGCAAACATGGCAAGAATATCAATTAGCCTAAGTAATAGTGATGGCTGCATCATCGCATCCTGTAATAACTGAGATCTGACTTTTGTGCTATACAAAATAAAACAGAGATTATATGGACTTGGAAACAAGGTGACAGTGCCAATTTACTCTGCAGCATACAGTAAGGCTCTCATTAAAGGGACTGTGTGACTCCCTTAGCAAATGAAGTTGTAGCTAAAATTAAACAGATTTCCAAGGTCAATTGGGTATCAATAAGAATGAAAAGTAAAAATTTCAGAATATGATGCCAAGGATATAGAATATTTAAAATAAAAGCCTCAGTTTTTTATTTTTTTTCATGGATATGTACAGCTATTATATGTACATTATTTCAGACTTTTCAATGTTTGAGATGATTTTGAGCAAGGGCCAGAGATGATTCTTCTGTTTCCTGATATTTGAAGTAGCCACTGAGAAGAGCCATACACTTTTCTGTGTCTCTAAGTGCCCTCTTTCGAATGTGTGCCAGCTTTACGTATTCTTCTGGTTAATTCTTTCCATTTCCAAATTCCAACATGATGTGGGAGTCCCCTCTGTGTACTGTGATTACCATTAATGAATGAAGAAACTGCCTTGGCCTGTTGATAGGGCAAAACTTAGGTAGGCGGGGAGGACAGTATTGAATACTGGGAGAAAGAAGGGTGCAATCGGGAGATGCCATGGATCAACCACCAGAGAGAGACTAAAAATCTTTGCTAGTAGGCCACAACCTCATAGTGATATACAGATTACTAGGAAATGGATTAAACTAAGATGTAAGAGTTAGCCAATAAGAAGTTAGAGCTAATGGGCCAAGCAGTGATTTAATTAATACATTTTCTGTGTAGTTATTTCGGTTCTGGGCAGCCAGGACAAAAAGTGGTCCCATCCTCTAACACCAACATTCAGATTTGACTGTTGAGACAAGTTCTACACATTTTAAAGTTTTTAGATAAGTATTAAAATTTTTCCTTTTATATGAAAATAATAACTTTTGAGGATTATGATAATCATTTTCACTATATTTTATCATATTCATACTCCCTTACCCAACTCTTCATAGACCTGCCTTCATTTTCCACTCTCGCAACTTTGTTTCTTTTTTTTTTCTTAAATATGTGCAAACAAAGTTATGCAGTCAAAATATTTGTACCTATGTGGTCTTCAACTACAGTGTGAACTACTCCGCTGCCACAACACTCTTAGAGAAACACTTTCACCCTATTCCAGCAGCCAAAAGTTGGCTTCATGGTTAAAGACAGGATTTAGTGTTTAGCTCCCACCTTCATGCTGGGATTTTGTCTTGCCTGGACTTGCACAGGATTTGTGCATGCTGTCATGCCCTCTGTGAGTTCATATGTGCAGCTGCCCAGCTGTGTCCAGGTGACACTGTTTCCTTATAGTTATCTACTACTTCTGGCTCTTATACTCTCTTCACCCTTGCCTGTCTTCTGCAATGATCCTGAGTTGGGAGGAGGATATATGTATGAATGTATGTGTATTTATGTATGCATGCAGTATTTCTTTCTTACTTTCTTGTATGACAAACATATATAGTCTATAAGCACTTGTTTTTTAATATTTATCAGTATCTAAAAATCTGTCCTTAGAGTTCTAGAATATGTTCCATGAGAAAATTACATTGTGTCCACATTAAGTTAGTGTTTTAGATGTGGATGGTGGAACAGCTCTTAAACAGTTCACTTAGCTCAAACTGTTTGCTTCAGAATGAGGGAAGTAGGTGGCAGAGACACATGTACTGTAAACACATAGACAGTACGGAGTCTCAACCTGTCTCACCTACCTCAACTTCCTCACAGCCCAACTTCTGTCCAGTTCATGGCTATTTTAATTAGAAATATGAATAGATACATATTTCAGAATGTACATGAATATTCTTTGTGCTTTACTGTGTTTCAAAAGTTTGCCTTGACATCAAAACAAGTTGTTGAAACGGTGAAGACACAAGACAAAAATTTACCTGATAATTTTAAGGAACAAAACAAGGATATACATGATGGATGGAAGTTATTTTAAGTCACGAAGATCATCATGAGTCCATGTTCTTTCAACAATAACTTCACTGGGCTGATAGCAAGAAAAGTGTATGTTAGGTAAATTCAAGCACTTTGAAAAGATTGGTCTGGAAACTAACAAAATGCTACACAAATATAAACACACACACTCAAATCAGGACAATGTTGTCTTTGATGAAAATATTTGAAGTCTTTTGTAGTTGAGAACAAATAATTAAAATAATTCAAAATGCAATATTGATCAATGAAGAATAGAAGATAGTCCATAATTTATGATCTATATAAATAATTGCTTAGGATTTTTTATTTTCTCAAGAGATATATTCTCAAATAATTCTCTTGACCTAAGTAAGGAATTTACCTATGAATATATTTAATCTAAGAGTATGGCTCATTGTTTCAAATGCCAAAGTATTGATTTTTTTAAAAATTCTCTCTATATATTTAAATACATATGTATGCTGTGTTTCCATGATTCTCCCCAAATCTGTTATACTAATACATTGTTTTGCAAATAATTTTCATTCAAAAATTACAAACATAAGCATGATGGGTGGTTTATACATATAACCGTTTTGTAATAAGATGTTTTGAGACGTTTCAAAGCAATCTTTTTTCTCCAGATAAATGCATTTTAAATTTTAACAATTATCACAAACTGACAGAGTTAATGCAGTAATATCTGAGTCAATGACATGTTCACATCCCATGACACCTGTAGCCACAAGTTCTGACTGTATGTTCTGAGCCTGAAAATAGATTTTGCTTTCCAAGGTTTTGCTTTGTTGTTTTGAATGTAAGATATTCACAGCTATTGAATGAATATCTCTACAGACAAGGTTGACCTTGCAGATTAGGCCTTTTTTGTGTGGTGTTCTGTAGAGTGGGAAGTTCCTTTTTTCCCATTTCCTGCTTCTCTCAAGGCTGCAAGGAGTCATTGTTTCCTTTGGACACAAAAACTCTGAAGGTCTGTGCTCCCCTGTGTCTCATGTGCTTAGAGGAAGGGAGGGGGGCTGCCTTTTCACTGTGTCTTTGCATATCCAACAGAGGTGAGAGAGAGTGGAGGCAAAAGCTATGTCAGACAGCATGCCTACCTAAGTGAAGAAGTCCCGTCTACTGTTAGCTTTGCTTTCTGAACATTGCTAAGTCTGTGTCTAGTTTTGCCTCTTATACAATTCCTTGAAAAAGGTCAACAGTTATATTTTCCAAAAACCTCAAAGTATCTTGTAAAAGCTACATCTTCTTCTAAGAGAACAGTTCAGAACATCATCTTTTCATCTAAACTATGTCGTGTTTGGCATATTTGCTATTTTAAATCAATTCAACAACAAACCTAAAGATATTTTAGTCTGATGAAATTCCCATCACACACACACACTCCTGTCAAAACATTTGTTCCCTTCAATAGACAAAAGGTTTCTCTGGAATATTGATCTGAACATGGTAATGCAGTTTTATTTTTGCTCCTTTTCCTACTAGGTGAGAAAACTCATTTTTATTTTTTCCAAACATTTGTTGGACTCTTCTTATGTGATAGGCACTCAGCAGTAAAACAATAATATGAAAACGAAGATGTCCCTTCCAACAAAACAAATGACTGCTTAATGTGCATATATACATAAAAGAAAAAAAATATATACATTCATTATTAACGCCATACTTTTCAATATATGAAATAAATATAAGTATCAGGAGGAAGAGGAGAGGAATAATGTAGTTCAACAGGCTTCCAGAAAATGATATGCCTCAAAAATCAAAGAAACGATAATTCATGTAACAGAACACAGTAAATGAGTACAATTAAGGTCAGGATAATACAGGAAGAGATGGGGTCATGGGTGAGAAATGTTTATCTTTTTAACTTATATGTTGAAATCTGATTCACTACCTCACCTGGAGATGGAGGGTTCTTTTTGTACCCTAAGTTACAAAAAGGACATCGATGTAGCCAATAATTCAAGAGGACTGCTGTTCTCTCCTCCAGACTGCAGTCATACTCTGTGGCAGTTCTTCCTGGATAGGAGCCCCGTTTGACGTGCAAGGATCAGACTGTGTAAAAGGCACATTTTGCTAATCGCAGGCTCTCTTTCGCACTAATGGACAACCTCCCGAAGGTCTCACCGCTGTTTTCCCTTGGCTCTCTATCAAGTAGCCTGCAGTGTAGATAATCGCTCCCACTGCACCTGACACACAGCTGACACTGAGCATCCTGGAGAAAAATCACAGATTGAATTGCCAGAGTCTCAGACCTGAAAATTACAAAGCCCAGAGGACAGTAACCCAGTTGGCCTACTCAGTGACAACTTTGTTTTCAACAATGTTATAAAGAAGCATAATTAAAAATAAAAAAATTCTGAAAATACATTTCTGGACATTTGGCAAACTATTTATTTAAACATAGCTGTTTAAATGCCTCTGTGTCCTGTGTTTTCATTTTTTTTCTTGGCATAAGCTTAGTATCTATGACAATATTTGATTTTTTTTTCCTGTGACATTTCTGGACATTGGTGAGTGGTCTTACCACATCCTTTCATGTAGTCCAGTCTTGTTTATTTTTCTTTAAACATATGTAAGTAAGGTATATAAAATAGACCTATCATTTTATGTGTATAATTATTTTTACATATTTATCAGATGTGAATTCTCACCTCAGTCCACCAGTGGCTTCTATCACTAGAAACAAATAGGTCTAAACTATTTAGTAACTAGTTGAATAAGAAAGCCTTTGTGAGCATTCTATAAAATGTATAATGCAGAGTTGAAAATCAATGTAATAGTCATCAGACTAAATTGAAAATTTAGCTCAGTATATTATTATATCAAAATGCTTCTATCAGTGAAATAGATGCATTACGAGGATATCTCTAATAGTAGTGTAGAAAAAAAGGGAAGACTTCTACTACTTATTGAGTAAATATTTTATCATCTATTAGCAACTTTCACATATATTGTATATTAGGTATTATCTAATTTTTACAATGATATATAGCATTATGATCATTATCTTTATTTCTGTAGGACTAATAAATAATAATTTTAGAAAGACTTAAAAATATAACATTTACTTAATGGTGAGACTTTTTTTTTCATAGAAAATTATCAGGAAAAATAATGTCAAATACTCTGCGGGAAATGGTGTGTGTGTGTGTGTGTGTGTGTTTGTGTGTGTCTGTGTGTTTGTGTGTGCTCTGTTACTACTGTATGTTTTACCTATTGTATGTGTTTGTGTGCATATATGGGTTCTGAGTGCATGTGTTGCTTGATTATATATTTTTGAAGAGAAAGTACACTTGTGTCTAAGACAGGGCAGCAGTAGACTTGTTTGTTCTCAAGAAGACTATGTTGTTGTAGCACATTTTTATAGGGAGTGCTATGATTCTATTGTATATGAAAAAAGCTGATGGTTTCTAGTGAGTCCTCTCAGATCAAATATCACTGAGAGAATAAAAGTAATTTTAGTCATGAGTTGACAATGGTCGTCTCATTGTCTTCTCTTCACATCCTGTTTTTATAGCTTCAAACACACAGCTCCTGAAGCTCTCCACACTTTCACAGACTAAGTGATTCTATTCTCCAGCAATCTAATGAGGAACTCCCTCAAAAACTGAGCAAGAATGACCACATCAACATGAAGTCTACTCAGGAACACTTTGTGAACCTACAGAATGCCTTTAAATGTGTGCTGGAGTCCCAGCTTGTGTATGTGAATTCTGTAATTAGTATTGAAAGACCCTCAGAGAGGACCTTTTCCTCCAATGAAGTCCCCAGAACCAGGACACTCCGAGTCCAGACCACAGGATGCAATTAGCAAGAGGTTTATTGAGTAAACACAGGTACCTGTGGGCAGCAAAGTCTTTCGGAGGACTTGCGCGCCTGCAGACTTGGGGGAGGTCTTTTTATAGGGAAGAGCAAAAAGCAAGTTTACAGAAGCAAAAGCGTGGTTATCGGTCGATCGGAATGAGGCAGGGGCATGAATGGTTTCCTCTCTCAGCATGGATGACTGTTCCTATCTTATAGATATCCTGTTTTGCAGTCAACCTGCTTTGTTGATGTCCTATCTTATTGACATCCTGCCTTGCAGTCTTCCTATCTCATAGACATCCTGCTTTCTCAAGTACATGGGATGTTCTTACGAGAGCAGGCTGGCTGCTGATCCAGAGAATTTTTTTAAAGCAAACAGGACGTTCCCCCGGGAGCATGCTAGCAGAGGGTTTTGAGGAGGGGGTCTGTAGGGTCTTTCAATATCTTTCCTTGCCAACTTCTTTTCCCTGATGATGAAAGACCCGATGGGCCAAAACAAAACTATACAATTAAAGGAAATTCTGGTTCTGATGTGCTTTCGGGTTCTAAACCTGATAGATTCCAGTCTGAATAATGAGATCAACTTCATAGTTTAACATCTCTAGAGTTCTGATGGGTACCTCCCGCCCCAATTTTACTGCAAATCACAGTGAAACTTGCATTTACATTTCTTCCTTTCTTTCTTCTTCCCTTCTTCTTTCCCTTCCTCCCTCTCTCCTTCCCTCACTCTATCTCTCTGTCTCTCTCTCCCTTTTCCTTTTCTTTTTTTCTTTTATAAATATGGAAATTTTATATGTCAGGATTGAATTCCCACAAGCAAATGCAAAATATTGCACATCAAAATAAAGAAATAATAATAGAAATGAATTTCAATTTTTCCACTCTCTGTGACCTTGAGAACTGCTTGCCAGTTGGCAGCCATCTTTGAGAGTAATACTGTTGACCTCAGCCCTGCCTTTCCAAGAACTCTAACAGTAACGAGGATCCTCCAGGAGGAAGGAATTCCTTAGTTTGAACAGTTTGTTTTCAGTTCCCTCATACCTGCTGCTGGATCCTGGGAGGAGGAGGTTTAAAATCACAGAGAGCTACAGAAAGCAGCTCTTAGCTCAGCAGTGCAAAAACTAGCACTGTTTGTTTATTTTACAGTGACAAAAAATGACTACTTCCTCTCTGAAGGGCAGTGATAAGCACTCCTGAAGGCCTTTGCTGGGCCTTTAGTGGAATTAATCTTGCTATCTTAAGTCACAGAAAGCGCCCATAGTCTTCATTGTTCATACAAGAGCTCACACCCCATTTCCTCCAGAGTGGCCTTTCTTCTTCTTCTGCAGAAGCCCTTTCCTTTCCTTCTGGCCTCAACTAACTGGGGGAGAGTGAAAACACAAAATCAATGCATGCCAAAAGTATGCACACACACATACACACACACACATGCATGCACACACACACACACACGCATGCACACACACACACATGCATGCACACACACACATACACACATATAGGAAATTTTGTTCCCACTCATCCTCACATTAAATGCCAGTGTTTTTTAAACATAATGTTTTAGGTGATAATGAGATAGAGTGATCAGAAAATTGTAAAAGAAATGACCCCTGGTTCCTCTTTCCCATGCCATTACATGAGAATGTCTTTGAGTCCACTTCTATCCCTTGTTGGTGTTAATGAGTGTTACGTGTAGCATCCTGCTCTCTTTGTATTAGAGTGAGAGTTCAGCTTCCTGACTTGTGTAAATCAGAAAAGTAGTTTATATTGCCAATTCTTGGCATACATCGCTAATTCTCCAACTCTTTCCGGATGAGGACTGGACAGTGGATTTGAATTGTTTCTGTGACAATAATACATCTGGATTTTGCTCGTTACATCTAGTTTCCGAAAATAAACTTCAGAAGATAAGTAAATGGAAAGCATTTACTCTATGGGAACTGTAGCTATAATAGCCTTCATAATACAATGGAAAGAAGATAATGTCTACAAATAGAACTCCTGACTGAACCATTTTGTAAATTCATGTGTGACATGAATTTCATGAAGGGAACAGAAAACCTGGATGAGACAACGATAGGCCTGGTTTTAACAGCATTTTAAATAATGAGAAGAACAGTTTTGAGTTACTTTAAATTCATTGGGCTAGCATTCTCCCAGAAACTTGGGCCATTATTCATAAATAGAGATAGCATTCTCATTATTAGATTTTATTAAGTATGCATAAAAAACATAGACATAGCTCTATACTGGGAACTTTGGGGTATTTTAAGTGTGGCTTGCTAATAGTGAGATATGCCATAAATATAAAATGCTAATTGGGCCTCAAAAAACTAAAACTCTGGAATAACTTGTATATCAATCTTATTATTAGCTGAGGGATGTTTTGAAAATATTGGGTTATGTAAACTTTTGTATTAAAATTATACTTATCTTATTTAGCTCTCAAAGTGTTGGCTTGTAAAAGTGTTAAAAGTCAGAACCAAATCAGCCCTTCTGATCTTAATACAGTGCAACTTTGAGTAATTCATTTTATTTTTCACATCAGTGGCCACTATAAGGCTATATTTGCGTAAAGAGTTTTAAATCTTTCTTTTCTCCAAAAATACAACTTTAAATTCCTTACTGAATGCTTAATGCTACGTTTTTTCATATGAAGTACAAAACAGCTACTCATAGTGGACTAATTCTAAATAATTTCTCTTCTTTTATGTGTTTATATACTCCATTAGTGTGTGTCTACTTTTCCAGAAAGACTAATGATTGTTCTCTGAGTTCTGACACTAATGTTTTCCTGAAACATGCTGCGTCTTATTATTGCCAATTCAGCTGCCATCTACCACAGACCCACTCTGTCTTTAAAGTCCTATAAATTCTTTTAAATGTAAGATTTTGTATTTTTAAAGGTTTGAATATTGACTCTATGGAGAGCAAACTGCTCAGTCCTGGAAATCACAGAGCAGTCCAGATGCCCACCAGTTGGCAACATCCCTTGGTAGGCTTTATGTTAGTCTCTCAGCTGAGGTTTGAGAGAGGTTGAATGAGGTTCTCAGTGCCTCTTCTCAGTGTATTAGTGATTTCATAGTAGAAAAAGCAAAAGGACCTGCAGAGAACACAAGTGACATAAGACATTGATGGAAACAGTCATAGTTCATATTAAAACAATATTCTACCTTCTTTTGAAAAATAGAAACCCTACTCTGTGTCATTGTAATGCCAGCAACTGACTGAAGCTGAAGCTGTAAATCTACTCCACACAGCAGAGGGTGTAAACCTCTGTAGCTGGGCCATGCTACTTTTCTGGTTTGTTTGAGCTTGTAGTTATTAGCCTAAATAATAATTAAACCCTGGGCAACTCTCTGATTAATTAATTTGTTTGCTTGTTTTTTATGACATTTCCCTTTCATGTTTTGGATATATGTGTGTGTGTACATATACGTGAGAGAGGGGGAAGGGAGGGAAGAAAGGAGAGAGACAGAGACAGACAGAGAGACAGGAGACATACATGCCATTGTAGGTATGTTGAGGTCAGAGGACAACTTGTGGAAATCAGTTCTTTCCTTCCACTCTATGAGACTCAGGAATCAAACTTTAGTCATCAGGCTTGATAGCAGACACTTTGGTCCAATGAACCAGATTGCCAGTCCTCAGTTCCATATTCAGATTGTAATATTTTTGGACCATAAGTTAAAAGTCTTCCTTAAGATACGCACTATCCAAGTAGACATTGTGCATTTTCTTTAGTTCCTATTGGCAATGAAATGGCAGATAAACATGCCATTTTCCCACTAGTGGTAGGAATGGTTCAGGCAGCAGTGGAGCTGATCTATTGAGAGCTCACCAAGATCAGCTGGACTGTGACTGAAAAAGCATGGGATAAAACTGGACTCTCTGAACATGGCGAACTATGAGGGCTGATGAGACGCAAAGGACAATGGCACGGGGGTTTGATCCTACGTAATGTGATGGCTTTGTGGGAGCCCAGCCAGTTTGGATGTTCACCTTCCTAGATATGGACGGAGGTGGGAGGTCCTAGGTCTTACCACAGGGCAGAAAACCCTGACTGCTCTTTGGACTGGAGAAGGAGGGGGAAAGGAGTGGGGGGAGAGGGAGAAGGGTGGGAGGAGGGGGCGTAGGGGGGGAGGAGGGGGAGGGAAATGGGAGGCTGGGAGGAGGTGGAAACTTGTTTTTTTTTCTCCTTTTCTCAATAAAAAAAAATTAAAAAAAAAGAAAAAAAAAAGAAAGTAGGAAACATCATTTATTCTCTGTATAAGTTTGTCATACTAGTAAAGTTATCTCAGTATTTGGGAGACTAATCTCTACCCCTCATGAAATGTTTTTTCCCTGCAAGTGGAAAGCCTTAATATGTGATTATTAATAGACCTCTTATCTACAATACATACTGGGCAGGAAAGCCTGCAGTAATTGAAGGACATTTTAAAGTCATTGTTTATCGGTCTCTCAATAATGAAGAATGGTATCACCCCACTACGGAAGTTAGGAACATGTGAATAGTAAACTTTTTCCATGTAGTCCTAAACATCAATAGTTGTGCTGATCACAGAAAAGTCTTTGTGGGAGGTTCTTTTCAGTGTACAGCCAACCAAAACAATGTATCAGAAGTTTAATAGGAAATATCGTCTTGTAATTAAAAACTGATAGAAGAGTTTGCAAGGATACTTTGAATACATTTTGAATAGTAACACTTCAAAATAAACACATTAATATAAGAAAGTTGAAAAAAATCTGAGTTTCACTAACTGATAATAAAATTGTGGTATGACTATGATATCATTTCATAAAAAACTGATATATTTATTATTCTTCTATTTATATATTTATATGGGAGGGTCTCACTTTGTAGCCTTGGCTAACCTGAAAGTCACTCTTTAGATCAGGCTGACCCTAGACTCACAGAGACCCACCTACCCCTCACCCCTGAGCGCTGGGATTAAAGATGTGCACCCCACGCCTGGCATGGTATCATTATTCTTTTCAGTAGATCAGAATATTTTTCTTTCTAATTTTATTAGGCATTTAAAACTTACTTCATGCTAGGTAATGTACTATGTGGCATTTTAGTAACACTAATGCCCATAGGTGAGTTATTTTTTTCATCAATCAAGAAAATACATTAATCAACAGTCTCCAAGTCCCCAAACATATGCACTGACTCCTCAGAAATGTTATCTTCATCCATCGAAACCCACTTACAGAAGAAGTTAGCAGATTCCTGTTGTGGAATATTATTTTAACTAGGCAAAGATACATTAAATTTGTTTATCCTGCAGAATATTACTTTAACTGTGTAAAGGTGCGTTGCTTTTGTTTATGCTGCATTTGTTTGATTATTGAAAGATGTGTTGCATTTATTTCACCTTGCCTGTCCAAGGCACCCAGTTGGTCTAATAAAGAGCTGAACTGAGAATACCTAGGAAGAGAAAGGACAGGCAGGGCTGGCAGAGAGAGATAAAAAATAGGAGGAGAAATCTAGGTCAAAGAGGAGTGAGAGGAGAGAAGAGGGGAGAACAAGGGAGATGCCCTGAGCCAGCCAGGCAGCTGCCATCCAGGAGTTACAAAAAGCAGTGAAAGGAGTCAGCCCTCTTTCTCGCTGGCCCTGCCCGTTGAGGGACACTATTAGCAGGAAAACCGTAGCCATCTCCCACCCTTGGGAGAGCTGACCCTAGCACTTGGGAGAGACTATCCTATGTATCACCATGGGTCTAGGAGAGTTGGCTCTGCTTCTCACCTGAGGGTTTGGTCCAGATGACCCAGACTGACAAGTTAAACTACCACCAAGACCCACATCCTGGGCCTGAGGTTGGCACACCCTAACAGCTGTCTTATCTTTGGCCTGCTGGTACATGTAAATGATTGGTCCTTCCCAATGATAACCTCAGAATCTCCATGACTAGAGACAACAACAGGATATAAAGGAGTAGTTTTGATAAGGACCCAGCCCAGTGAAGATGGTGTACCAGCCAGGAATCAGACCAATGACTCATTGAAATGAGCATTTTGAGGTGGGGCTGATTGGATCAAAGGGGTATCCTGCATGACACTGAAGCTCCTATTGCCACTAGGATGAATAGGGTGCTGGAAAGATGGAGGAGCAAGGTGGGTTTTTGTTTTGTTTTATTTTTTGGTTAATTTGTGGGGCATACTTCAGGGGTGAGGAACAGGTATGGAGGAACTAGGAAGTGAGCGGTATTGGGGTGCATGATGTGAAATTTCCAAAATATTGATAAAGAATTGTGGGTTTTTTCTTATAATAAAAAGCCCCAAGAAGAAAGGTAAAAAGAACTGTGTTAATTTAAGTTAAAATAGCTAGCAAGAAATGAGCCTAAGCTAGGCTGAGCATTTATAAATAATAAGTCTCTGTGTCATGATTTGGGAGCTGGTTGCTAGCCTAAAAGAAAAAGCCTGGTATAGATTCCTTTTTGAAATGTTTATTTATTTTTTTCTTATGTATATGAATATTTGTTTGCCTGTATACATGTGTTCCATGAGCATTCCTGATTCTCATGGAGGCTAGAAGAAGGCAGAGAATACCCTAGGACTGGAGTTATAGGAAGTTGTAACTCCCATATGAATTCTGAAACCTGGATCCAGATCTTCTGCAAGAGTAACAAGTGCTATTAACTGATAAATCATGTCTCCAGCTCCTGTTGGGCATTTCTCTCTCTTTTTTTGTCCCCATTTATTTACTTGTGGATATATCCACTGTTCTCTCTAGGGAGGATTTGACCTGTATCAGGAAGAATCTCAACTATGTCTCCATACAGTGAAATTCCCCCTCACCTTTGACTCTTCCAGATAGACTATTTTAATCAATGTAGTATGCAATAAGAAAGAGTCATTAAAAAATATTCCTACCAGTAAGTAAAAAATAGACTATGACTTCAAAGATAAATCAAGAAAAAAATTATAAATGGAAACAATGCCTTTCTGGACAGTGAAAATAGTTGTGCAAAGATAGGACATGACCAGGTCAGTGATGAAGAAATTAAAATTCAGTGCAAATTATTATTTTTAATTTTTTAAAAATTTATTTATTTACTGTGTTGGTGTGATACTATGTGCTTATATGTATATATGTATGTATGTATGTATGCACACAGGTGCATGAGCTGTGGTTTGAGTGTGGCGGTCAAAAGATAACTGATAGGAGTTGATTCTCTCCTGCTATGTGAATGCAGCCCAAAGATAATATCCAGGTTATAAAGTTTGGTAACAGGTGTTTTAGCTGCTGAACCATCAATCTGTATTTTTCTCTGTCTGTGAATTGAACAGTGTTCCAGGAAACATGAGGGATTCTGTAAAATACAACAAGTACTTCCAATTTCTTGTCCCAGGAATCCAGTATTGCACAGATAATGGATACAGCACACTAATGTGCGAGCAAGGACTGTAGGATGTTAACAAAATGCAGTGGGTGCTACACCACTGACAAACTTCCCTGACTGGAGCAGATCTTGAGGAGAGTCACAAAGCTTACAAACAGTACATGCAGTGAAAATATAGTGAGAGCTTAGGCAGAAATCCTTGTTCAAATCTCAACATTTTACATTTCTTTTTAAGAGTGAGAATTTATGCATTCAAACTTAGGGCCTACTTCATATTGCCACAAGAAATAACCCTACCTTTTATTTTCTTTACCATTCTTCAATATAGGAGGCCAGCCAGGAAACCTGTTTCTTTCCCAGGTGACAAGCCCAAGGACTGAGGAGATGAACTGGTTTGACTACGACCACTCAGATGGTCCTGAACTTGCTAACTACATTCTGTTTGCAAGTCACTAGTGAGATAGAACCTGCATATATCTTGACCAGACATGGCAAAGATGTTTCTTTTGGTACCAAAAATTGTAGTTAAAAACCAGGAGTTTGGGGCCAGAGAGATGGTTCAACTACTAAGAGCTTGTAAAACACTGTGTCATCAAGATATGCATCTCAACGACAGCATGCGTTTTAAAATTGCTGTACTATTAAAAGGAAGCAGAAATTCTCCATTTGTTTGAACTCTGTATTTCAGTCAGCAAAGAAGATGTCTTTTCAGTCTGTATCATAATTCATCTGAAATGCTGCAGGAACCACTGGAGCATGGAGAATAAGAAAGGAGAGTGTGTAGTCGAAATCTATGCGTTGGAATATTTTGGAAAATGTTTGTCATATCAACAAAAAGTAACAATATTTATTTGTTCTTATTTACTCACTGAATTATGGTCATGACTGGGACAAATAGATTATGATGTAAACACTCTGATGCAACAACTTGTGAAGGGGTAAATTTGCTCTAGTGATTGACACGATTCTGGTATTGAGTTGATACTACATTTGATAATCATACTCCAATCACAATACCAACCAAATTGGTTCATGCTAATTGGGGTAAACTAATGGGAATTTCTCAATACTATGACCTGGATGGAAAGCCAATGTTTACAATAAGAAACATGAAAGTATGTTTGCTATTTATCTGAGTGCTTCATCTTAGACATTTTATTTGGATTATGTGAGCAAAAGATAAAAAACGCAATGCTTTTTTATCTTGTTAGTTTGTTTATTGCTAATGCACAGATAATTTCACAAACACGAGAAGCAACATTGTTGGAAATTGCATCTGTATTCTCTGCTCTACCTGTAAATAGTTTTGCTTAATCGAACAAAGGGGACAGAAGCAGAATTCCCTATTGCTCTCTGCAATTAGGCTTTTAACAATTTGTTTATACTGTCTGCATTACCAGAAACACACCAAGGAAATAGATTTTCTGCTTGAATTATAAAGCTGATTTCTCTGTTGATGTGACAATAATGTTAGTCACTGAGTGACAGATTTTGTTGTACGTATTTGTATTCATTGCTCTCTAGAGTGGTTGCTATATTGTGAATATGCCAGATGTCTCTTGGGGCCATTTCATAGAATGAGAGGGTTTTATCCCCCACGAATAATAGCATTTGTCTATCTAGAGTGGAATTCTAGGTCTATCTTTTCTTTTCCATTTATTATTTGATGAATTTAATCTCCTGAAAGGAAACATTTTCTTTTTGACTTATTTTTTCATATAAATCAAACTTAACTCATTTTCCCCGTAATGCACAAAGGAATCTAGGTTGAATATAATTGATTTAGGTGGCACATAGAAATCCCTCCACAATAATATGTAAGACTTCAATATGAATAAAAGACTACACAGTAGAATCTATGATGCATACAAATTCTTTATGCTATGTATTTCTGCAAAGTATATGGGATATTTGCCAAGAGAAACCGGTGATATATACCAAAAGTGAGTAATAATAATTGTATTTACATAAGAATTCTCATTTTGCTCTCTCTCTCTATGAGACATAGCTATGAATCCTAACTCAGGATTCGCCATTATTAAGCCTTAACTCATTTCAGATATAATCTGAAGAATGGATTGTACCTATGGAGAAAGCACAGTGGATAAATGGATGGTGTGGCTCTTAGATTTTCATGATATTGCTGAGCATAATAAACTCAGGGGATAACAGCAGAGTGCAGATCATGGGCTACACCAGGAGGCCTGGGTAACCAGAATGAGATTACTCTAAAACTGTTGGCTTAGTCTAGAGGTCTCTATTCTGAATGTGAATTTACAGGTAAGTAGTGGAAAGTCTTATAATGAGAGGATCAAACCATTATCCTGGAGTTGGACTATCTAGCACAAAACAGGCTCAGTCAATCAAGAATACAGTAGGAAACTAACCCATGAGAAACCAAGCAATAAAAGAAGAAAGAAGGGGAGTAATGCAGAAACATGTTTTCATTAAGGTGGAGGCATTCTTCACAGGAAAGAAACCTTGACAAGATTTACATGTTAAGTAATTGCTGTGTCTTCTCAACACTGTTCCCCAAATCAACTGAACTTGGAAAAGAGAAAGCATGCAGTTGTCAAAGGATGGGTCCTGGGGTACTTGCACATGCGACCAACACTGACAATCTGAGTTCAATTCCAGGGACCCATAGAGTGGAAGGAGAGAACTGATTCCCACGAGTTGTTGTTCTCTGACCTCCACTAGCATTCCATGACATGTATGTATGTATACACAAACCTACACATGAGACATGTAAATTAAATGCAATTCATAAGTGTCTGTTAGGTCTTCCAGAAGATGGAGAAAATTATTGATTACTTATCATATATGGATCTAGAAAAAGTGATGTCTAGTATGATGGTGGCCCATTCACAGGGAGTCACCACTGCATTGCCAAGGCAATTGTTTCCCTTCCTCTCTTTGAGTATGTCTGAATGGGTCACTTAGCAATCCTAACTTCTAAATAGAAAGACAGGGTTAAATTCTTCCTTCTCAGGGACACCCTGCATGAATATGTTCCCTTATGTAAATACAGGACTTTTTGTCTTACCAGAGTCTGAAATGAACTCTTTCCGTGGAGAGATAACTTTGAGTCTTTTGTAGGAACCAAGTTTTAGAAATCATTTTCCTTAAGACTGTCTTTTTTAACCTCAAAGATTACAAAAGGAAGAGTGAAAATGATCAAATTTTCCATCGGAGCAAATGTCCAAACATGTATTAAGGTATTACATATCAAAGTAGCAATACTAAGACATATCAGTAGATTTCCTGTCATATTCCCCTAGGGAAAAACTGAGAGTAGCATGTGAGCTTCTGCTACACAAATAAATAGAGCCAAGGAACATACCTGATGCTGGATTCTTCTGTACTGGGAAGATAAAATAATTCTCATGCAATTTAAACTCCTAAGGAAACACAAGTCAAATGAGGAGCACTTAATGGCAGAAAAGTATGCTTTAACCTCCCAGATATAAAAGCTGATATTTATTCGGAATGGCTCACAGGCACTGTTTTAGGTGTTTTGTAAGCACTACTTTATGGTTTCAACACCTTCAAATGGAGATATTATTATGTGTCTATGTTTCAAATGAAAATTTTAATAAATCTGTAGTCAAAACAAATCAGAGCCAGTGTTCCAACTGAGGATTCCACTCATTTTCTTCTTTTAACAACCTTTGCACATTAACTGAGACATTAGAGAGATTTGACTTCATGGTACTTCAGAAAAATCTGAATGTCACAATCATTATACTATATTAAATGATAACAGTGATCTTAATTTTGTACTTTCTTTTTCTAAGGTATGCAACTTTGCTTTTTGTTGATAATTAATTTTACCATTCCTATCATTTATTGTGCTAAAATTGAATCTTACTGATCTCCAATGGCTTACAAATGTTACATAGCTAGTAAATGAGGAAATACAGATTTGAAACCAAAAGTTTACTAACTTTGAAGTCATCCTTCTGCTGAAAAACTATTATCAAACAACCATCTGGAAAAATGCTTTATTTTTAATAAGCAAATGATTAATAACTATCAAATATTAAAGACAAATAGTAATAATAAGGCTCTAGAAAATAGGCAGAATGAGTAGAAAACAAATATAAGCAAAGAAAAATAGTCCAAGTGGAAATAAAAAATTACAAAATGATTGCTAACAAAAATGAGATGACATATTTGAACAAATATATTGGGCTACTTATCTTAAAATTGAATATATGAAAAAATGAGTATCTGAATTCTCAAACACAACAGAATAAATTGTTGTAACTCTTCTAGGATACACACAAAATTAAAAGAAAAGTAAATGTTTGGCTATAATGATTGCTCCAATAAGTTAGAGCACACTATAAAGCAGAATGCCAGTCTAGGGGAAAGATGAGGGCTTATGCCCATAAACAGACTGCTGGAATCTGGGGGAGAGTATACTGGGACAGTTAGACAGAAGCCATTCTGTGAAGTGAGTGATGCTGGATAAACACTAGTTTATCTTGAAAAAAGGGAAAAGAAACATTGGGGATCAGGTAAAAGTAGAGAGATCTTTGCCCATTTCAGAGAACAGCTTGATTGAGGAGTGCTGGCTACCTAGTCAGGATTGAGCTGCAACATGAGAAAAAAAGAGAGAGCCTTTATTTTTACTGAAACTTACTTTGTAGTGCAGTTCACAAATTATTCGAAGACAAAAACCCACAGGTCTTGGGAACGAGAGAAGGAGTTTAGGCCAATGGCATTGAAAAATGCTCAATAGCATCATTCCTTTTAATAATAATTCTGAGTATTAATGGATTCAATTCTTAAATTGAAAGACATGGGCTCACAAATGGGATAAAAATCATAGGACCCAATTGTAGGTTTTTTATAAGAAACACACCTCACTGGTAAAGAAACACTCTGTTAGGGTTAAGAATAGGAAAGATATTCGAAGCAAATAGAACCAGAAAGCAAACAGGTTTGGAAGAATCAAACTGAAATTAAAGGAAAAAGATGAAGACAATCAGTTTACACTGATAAAAGAAACAATTCTTCGGGAAGATAATATAGTTCTAACACTGGACATTAATTTCATACAACAAATACTGTTGGATTAAAAAAGGGCACATTATAATATTACTATACTAAAAAAGTATAGTAATAGTGTGTAGTTTCGATACTTTCTCTTCATCCAAAGACAGGTCATTCGGTGGGGGGGGGGGTCAACAATGGAACACCAGATTTAAGTGAAAATATAGGTCAAATAGGCTTATCAGACATTTAGAAAGTATTCTACCCCCAAATTGGCAAGTACTTACCCTCTAGCAGCTTGTGAAAGACTTAAATTTTAGGACATAAATCATTTTAATGAGTACAGAAGTATTGAAATAATTTCTAGTAAACTATCTAATTTTGATGGATAAACCAGAAATGAACAATATATCACAAGGCATATACATACAAACATATGGAGACCATTCACATTACTGAATTGTTAATAGATCATAAAAGAAATCAGAAGAGGAGTTTAATAGACCCTAGAAATGAAATGAAATAAAAACACAGCAGAGTCTGTGGTATATAACAGAAGTGGATCTTAAGGGATTGCTTTTGTCTATCCATGTATACATCATATTCCATATTTATTTAAAAATAAAAACAAATCAAACTCCAAATCATTAAAAGAAAAGCAATCATAAAGGTCAGGAAGAAATTAGTAAACTAGAAATGAAAACGGCAAAGAAAATGGCAAAGATTTATTCTTTTAAAAAGATAAATGAAATTGACAAACCATAGCCAAGCCAACCAAAAGAGAAGGAAAATCCAAATTTGTAAAATTAGAGATGAAAAGAGAGACACTACGGTCAACAGCAACCAAACTCAGAACATCACCAGAGCTGTTTGAAAATGTTGCTCAACAAACATGATCAATAATAATTAAACCAAGAGGATGTACATAACAAAAGTGGATCTATAGTAAGCATGGAGATTGAAGAAATAATAAAATGCCTTCAAACTGGAAAAAAAGTTCAGATAAAGATGGAGCTAGTGTTGAATTTTATCAGAAAATAACATCATTACTCATTAAACTAGTCCATAACACAGTGAAATACTTTCAAACTTATTTTATGAATATAGTATTACCTTGTTATCAAAAGTAGATAATGATATTAATAATTAATATTATATAATCTTCCTGAGAAGCACAGGTAAAAGAAATATCAATAAAACTTTTAAAAATGGCATCTGGGTACACATCAATGAAATCATTCACCACAATCTAGGGGGTTCTTCATTCTAGGATTGCAAAGATGGTTCAACATGTACAAATTTATATATCTGGTATATATTGGATTTTCAAGACAGGGTTTCTCTGTAGCTTTTGGTTCCTGTCCTGGGACTAGCTCTTGTAGACCAGGCTGGCCTCGAACTCACAGGGATCCACCTGCCTCTGCCTCCTGAGTGCTGGGATTAAAGGCGTGCACCACCACCGCTCGGCTTATATCTGGTATATTGTATCAGTAGACTCAAGAATAGAAATTACATTTTCATTTCAGTAAAAGCATAAAAAGCCTTTGACACAGTCCAACAGACAATCATGATTAAAACCTTGAAGAGACCAAGTATAGAAGGAATGTACCTCAACCCAAAAAAGGCTATAACTGGCAAACCTCTAGCTGATATAATTCTATATGAGGAAAAGATCAAATCATTTCTACTAAATCAGCAATAAAATAAGAGTGTCCACTGTCTTCACTCCTACATAGTAGTATCTTGAAGTTTCAGTTAGAATATAACACAGTGGTGACAAATAAAAGGGATGGAAGGAAAAGGAAGTAGTCAATTTATATGTCCCCGCAGTTGATATGATTTACCACATGAGAGATCCTAACGATTTCATCTGAATACTTTAGACCTAATAAACATGCTTAACTGAGTAACACTGCTTTTCTTTACCAAATAATGAGAATGCTGAAAAAGAAATCAGTAAAAGAATCTCAATCACCATAGGTTTAAGAACATCCAACCAAGGAAGGGAGAGCTCTTCATAATGAATGAAGCTGAAGAAAATACTAGAAAAGCTCCCCCTTGCTTATGGATTGGTAGAATTAATTTAATAACAGTGACTATGACTATAATACCAACAGTGACTTATAGCATCAAGGCTCTCCATGTCATAACTTCAACATATTCTCCACAGAATCATAAAAATGAAAATAAAAATAGTAAGCTTTACAGAAAAGCACAAAAGACTCCAGAGAGCAAAAGGATTTCTGGACAAAGGCAGTAATGGTGGTGGTATTACAATAATGATTTCAAGTTTTACTAGAGAACCACAGTATTAAAAAGTACATATAGATCGATAGAATAGAATCGTGACCTAAAATTAAACCCCATAAGTATATAGTCAACTGAATCTTGACAAAGATATACCAAGAATTTGCATTGAAAGAAGTGCCTCTTCACCAAAGGCTCTAAGCAAAACTGGATATCCACACATAGAAGAAAGAAATTAAGTCTCTGTTATCATTATGTACCCAAGTCAACCCCAAATGGATGAAAGACCTTATATAAGACCTAAGACCTTGAAATGGTTAAAGAAAAAGCCACTATTAACTGTTCATTATATTTTAGTAGAAGATTTCTGGATAAACTTTATGCTTTCTGAATTTAAAATTTTAAGTATGATGTATTATAAAATAAACTATAAGATGAAAGAACCTAATATTCACACATACAGAGATACACACCCACTCACAGAGACACACATACGCACACAGGGAGAGAGAGAGGGGGGGGGGGGTAGGAGGAGGGGGGTGGAGGCCCTTGTTCGTCTGGGCTGCCCGGTACAGAGTGGAGCCCAACGTGGTCGACTAACTCCACATAAAACCTGAGGAGGCTTAAAAAGGAATTCTAGACACAAATATAGAGTTTAGCACAACTGGTGGTGTGCCATAGCTCCTTTAAGAGACAATTTCCTGACTCAGCAGTCGTAGCAAACAAACAAACAAAAAAAAGCTGCGTGATTTTAAAATGTGGCTTCCTGGGCCCTGCTGCTTGTGCAAACTCCGGCTATGAAGCATTTGTAGGCCTGGGTGTTTGCAGCCTGCTCGCCTCTTATTACAGAAAGAAAAAAATCATATTTGGTGAGGGATATGAAATTTGTGGTGGATTTTCCTACATTGGAAAAAAAAATTTCTTCTGGCTAAGTATTTGCTGTCCAGATAATTCCTAAATACAATACACTTGAAATTAATATAATATAGCTTGATTGATTACTGATAAAAGATGAAAACTAGAGTAGAATACTGAGATATGTTTCCTTATTAATTTATGAAAAATTATTCAGATTAAGAGAATAGGATCCTTTATATTTTTGCTAAACAGTAACTTTCAATAAACAGAGAAATGAACATCAAATTGACATGCGTCTCACTGACCACAGCACAGAGGGTCAACTCCTCTTATTTGAATGTGGTCATATTCACAGTCCTCAAAGGGCAAACTGACTCAGAAGTCTTCACAGCAACATTATTCACCAACAGAAAGCAGATTCATTTAAACAACTTATAACTGTTGCATAACTTTTTTTAAAAAAAAATGAAATTTATTTCAAAATTTAAACAAATTTAGGAAACAATACTGTTAAGCACTATTTATGTTTATGAAAAATGTATATTGGATACAATTTTATTAATTTTATGCTCACTTGGTAATATTTTCAGATATTGTAATTATAAATTATTTAGTTTGACAATTTCAAAAACGTTCATAGTAAATCAAATGTCAATCAAAATTCTTATAGAATAAAACAACAGAAATTCAATGTTCGTGCTTTAACATGGTGCATGTCCAGACAGGGGCTGAAAGGCACAGTGCTTAGATTCTCATTGCTCACTTTTTAGCCCTTAATCATCTGTCTACCGCTATGCCTACTTACCATATACCACTCTTCGAAAATCCAGTTCCCATCACATTAACCTTTCTTTGGTATTAAGAATATAAAAGGATTCTCCTTCTTAGTTAGCTTCTCTATGATCACGAATTATAGGCTCAATGTCCTTTATTTATGGCTAGAAACCAAATATGAGTGAGTACATCTCATGTTCCTCTTTTTGGGTCTGGCTTACCTCACTCAGGATAGTGTTTTCTATTTCCATCCATTTGCATGCAAAATTCAAGAAATCCTTGTTTTTTACTGCTGAGTAGTACTCTAATATGTATATATTCCATACTTTCTTCATCCATTCTTCCATTGAAGGGCATCTAGGTTGTTTCCAGGTTCTGGCTATTATAAACAATGCTGCTACTAGAGAAGCTAAATAAGAAGGAGAACCCTACCCCCCCCAAAAAAAAAAACTTATAGGCATCCTCCTGAATATTAACCTTCATCAGGAGATGAAAGGAGACAGAGACAGAGACCCACATTGGAGCACCGGACAGAAATCTCAAGGTCCCAATCAGGAGCAGAAGGAGAGAGAGCACAAGCAAGGAACTCAGGACCGCGAGGGGTACACCCACACACTGAGACAATGGGGATGTTCTATAGGGAACTCACCAAGGCCAGCTGGCCTGGGTCTGAAAAAGCCTGGGATAAAACCGGACTCGCTGAACATAGCGGACAATGAGGACTACTGAGAACTCAAGAACAATGGCAATGGGTTTCTGATCCTACTCCATGTACTGGCTTTGTGGGAGCCTAGGCAGTTTGGATGCACACCTTACTAGACCTGGATGGAGGTGGGTGGTCCTTGGACTTCCCACAGGACAGCGAACCCTGATTGCTCTTTGGGCTGAGGAAGGAGGGGGAGGTGATTGGAAGAGAGGGAGGGAAATGGGAGGCGGCGGCGGGGAAGAGACAGAAATCTTTAATAAAGAAATAAATTTAAAAAATATAAAAGGAAAATTACATATATATCAAGTACATATACACAATTATAGGAACACAAATTTAATTGTAGGAGCTAGAAATACAAGTGTCAGATTTGAAGAACACCATCCATTTTTCTTCTGAAGACAATTATAGTTTCTCCTCCTCTCCAAGCACTTCACAAAACATTAAAATGGAAAGTATTTCATGACCGACTTAAAATGACAAGAGAGTATCAGTAAATAAAATTTATCATTTTTCTCAAAAACTTAAAATACATAGAAAGAGAAGCGGAGCATCATAACGACGACCTTGTCCTTGGTGGTGAGGCTCCCTAACGTGGAGGTCAGGGAATCCACCAACTCTGCTTGTACAGCATTGCATCTTTCCCACTCATGAACTTAGCAACTAAGTGGTCTCCCGACTATAATGTTACATCTGTCTCCATGCGATATTACTGTTGAAGCTCCTTTCCGTAGTCAAATAGCTGATTGAGTTTGGGGGGGGGGGGGCGTCAGGCATCTCCTAAATGATTTATTCTCTGCTGATTTACGCTAGCCACGGAGGAAGACTGCAGGGTCTGCAAGCTGCACATGTGGATCGTGACGACATTCTCTTCCCCAGATGAAAACAGACAGAGGAAAAGCAAAGTCTTCCTGCAGGAGCAGCCCTGCTCTGGAGGCCCCTCTACAGCTGCATGGCGGGCCACCTGGGCCACGGCCCCTTTCAATAGCTGGATATCCTGTTCCGCATTGCTGCTGCGGAGCTGTCCCAGACAATCGCCTGAGAAGTGAATTGTGACTTTCCAGGGTTTTAAGCTAGCCAAGATTAGTTAGTAAAACATAGTTTGGGGTTATACAAATTCCAAATATTCTGGCTCCCTTGCTGCTTGAAACTTGAGAGAAAGAAAAAAGTATTTCTGGGGTTTGCGAGTTTACGTGTGTTCCAAAGCAAGAGTTCCTGTTGAAAAATGTATAAATTATCAGATGTGTCTGTATGCGAGCCAAGGCAGCCTTTAAAATGGTACAATTAAAATTACAGGCTTCCCTGCGTGCCTCAGGGGATAACAGGCAGAAATTGTTCTCAGTGTATGACAAAGAAATGCTGGCTGTGATTGCCCAAACGCAATCGTAGAGAATGCAACGAAAAAATTTAAGAAAATATACTTTGAAATTGTCTTGATGACCTAAAAAAAAAAAAATAGAGGTGTCGATAACATGGGGTTTGGAGAGAAAAAGCTAGGTAGCTAAGAGCACTTGCTATACAGTCGGGGACATGAGTTTAGATCCCAGCAGAGGTGACACAGACCAGACATCCCTCAACCGCCTGTAACTCCAGCCCAGGGCTGATCTGACTATTTCTGACCTCCGCATACAGAGGTGTTGTGTTCCTAAAAGCACTAGTGTGCACACTTTATGCAGAAACACGCATACATATACATACAAACAATTATTTTCTTAAAAGAAAAGAAAAATAATCGCAGATTGGAAAGTGTCTTTCCCTCAAGGTGAGACAGTTAGAAATGAGCACAGTTGAGTTGGGAAGACTTGGGAAGACCGTTAGACCCTACCGCATCAAAACGTCTGGCTCCTTCTTATTTAAACTGGATGAACACACAAATCTAATGCCAAGAGATCACATGTGCCCAATTTCTCTTCCCTGTGGATTTGCCTCTTCGACAACCTTCTGAATAAATGTTTTTGTGGTTTCAGAGCACAGTTTAAATGTCCGAACTTTCTCATTAAAAAGCTAAACTTTTCTGTCTGCATTAAAATATGGAATATCCCTTTCCTTCCCATCCTTGTTTTGATTTAGAGAATGTTCTATCTTGAAACAGTTTATCTTATTTAAGTGATTCTCCCAAAGAAACAAAGAGAGCCCATTTCTCTGTCTTGAAGAAGGTAGATTGTTCATTCTCCCAGGTCATTTAGATTTGTCATCACAAAGATAAAATTTAGCATATTTCTGACAGACATGTTGTCTCTCTTCAGATCAACCCTTCACATTTTTGCTCATCTGAATCAAAATCAAAGTGGCTAACATTTTCTAACCATATTCATACAAACCAAATTCAACAAGAAATCAAGAACCATCTAACCACTGGTTTAAATGAAAAAGTGAGAATATTCACAGGTGACTTATGTTGATAAACCTTCATTGAAATACTATTGTCTATTAATTCTAAACTAGAAGAACACAAAACAAAATTAAAGAATGAAGTCTTTTTTCCAGAGAGCTGAGTGCTGTTTACTTTCATATCACTTCAGGCATTTAATGCAGATGCTAGAACACTGGTCTCCAGTATTTTTGAGGCTAAACTAGTTAGTATATAAAAGGCTAAAATATATAAGGACTTGAAAACCATTTCACATTTGTGGATTTTTAAAATAGCTTCACTTGAAAAATCTACCACTTTGGAAAACATAGGCATCAATAATTAATGCTGTGATCCGTAGCTAGTGCCCTGGAAATTTAAACGTACTATTTCAGTATTTAGTAGAAAAATTCCAAAATTAACTCTATGTCTCTTTTCAAACCATATCCAGACTTAGTCAATTTTCCTTTTGAATTGGGAAGAGCTGTTTCTTAAGTGTATATATGTATTTACACACATATGTGCCTGAGCATGGATATATCAGAATTTCTTTCTTAAATTATTATTTCTCTATCAAGTTCTCCATTCCACTGTCATTCTGGGTAAGTTTCTGTTATTGCTTTTATTTTTAATATGTGACTTTTGGGTGGTGGTGGTTTGTGCCTTTAATCTCAACACTCAGGAGGCAGAGGCAGGCAGATCTCTGTGTTCGAGGACATTCTAGTCTACAGGATACAAAAAGGAGCCTATCATCTGCTAAAGTGACTTTTGACTTGCCAGGTTAAGAAGAATTAAAAACACCAATAATTTGAATAAATATGCAGATTTATATTTTAATTTTGTTTAGTTCTTCCTTCTCTGTCATTACAGAGCAGCACCTCCTGTGTCTACAGAAAGCAAAACTAAAAGCAGCTGTGGGTTCACGCTATGCTTGGCTGTCACATTAGGACATGAGGGTACTCTCTAAGTTCTTCAATGGATGTTGAAATTAGTCTATGTTACTTTGTTTCATTTCTTCTAGGAATATCATTGGCTATGCATATTACATTTTTTGTTAAGAATTTTGATTTTTTAAGACACAGTCATTTTTTAAAAAGATTTTCAGATAAAAAGAATTTGCTCAAGAATAGCAACGGCTGGCTCAGCAGGAAAAATGACACTGGATTCCCAGAACCTATGTAAGATTGGATGGAGAGAATCCAATCCACAAAGTTACCCTCTGATCTCTATGTGCACACTGTGGTGTGTGCAATACTTAAAATGCATTAAAATAAAGAACAGCTGCATTAACAACAGTGATACATTCGGCTCAACCTGTGTGTGCAGTGTGAGTAACTAACTGAGTCTTCAAAGTCAATCTTCTAATGTTCCTGCACATAGACCACACTGAGCATTCTCTGACCACAACTTAATAACTCCAGTGCTTGACAAAACAAAATCAGCATATCTTATATGCCAATTATAAGAGCAGAAAAAGTTAGAATACTTTTGTTTATTAATTGAAAGCTTACTTCAAATTAATATTGTTAAATAAAAAAAAAGTAAGCACTGTTTTTAGATTGTCAGAATTGTCTGTGCTTAGCATACTAAAATTGTCTTATTCTGACAATTTCATGGCTATGTATGCTGTATGCTGTAAGAGTCTCCTACCATGAAACACTTACGTGCAGATTTTTATGATGACCATGTGATAACACAAGATAAACTATTTAAATAGCATTTTATATATTATTAAAAGTATCTTCACATTAGTGAATAGATGGGGCATATTGTTATAAGCTTTCTAGTACATAGAGATATTATACAAATGTTAAAAATATACTGATTGGCCTGACAGTGGTGGTGCACACTTTTAATTCTAGCACTCAGAAAGTAGAGACAGGCAGATGTCTATGAGTTCGAGGCTGCCTGGTCTACACAGTGAGTTTCAGGACAGGCTCCAAAACCAAACAGCAAAACACAAACTCAAAAAACAAAACAAATAGAAAGAAAACCAACTCATTGATGATCTAACACAAGCTTAGTTCTAAAAAAGTCAAGTTACTGTTTTCATTTTTTTTTTATTTTGCCTTTTATGGACTCAAGATTTACATTCTAATATAATATACATTCCTATTATTCAGATTTCAATTCTTGTGACTATCTGAGTAAAATAGCTTAAAGGCAGAAAGATGTATAATTTTAATACATAATTTCATAAGTTTAAGCTCATGGTTAGATGGCTGCATTGATCTTAGGACTGTGGCGTAATAGGAAGAGTGAAGCAAAAAACACAGTGAGGGAACCTGCTTACATCATGGTAGCCAGGAAGAAAGAGGAGGTGGAGGAAAAGAAGATGAGGAAGTAGGCCAAAGAAAAGAAAGAAGAAGGACAAATAGGAGGGAGGCTGGAGGAAGAGAAGAAGATGGAGAAAGACAAGGAGGAGGAAGAACGACAGAGATAGGAGGAAGGAGAAAGAAGAGTAGAAGGGGGAGAAGAAAGTACAGAGACAAGAGGAAAGAGGAGGGGCGGAAGATGAGGGAAGAAAGAGTAGGAAGAGGACCAAAGACAGTAGGAGAAGGAATATACTTTCAGGGATACCTTTCAAAGTCATACCACAGTGCTCTGCTTTGTCCTGTTAAACCCTACCTCTGTATGAGCCCAACTGAGCTATTAACTCATCAGTGGACAAAGGATGAGTACATTAAACCAACAACTGATATGGCAGAAGACTTCAAGAAACAATAACCTCTCCAATTCTCCTGCCTCCCCAAACTATCCTTAGAGGCTGTATCCAAACCATAGTGGTATAATGCTGTCATGTTTTAAATACATATAGACTATACACAGATAGGTTAGAAAACTGCCTGACGGGCTGGAGAGATGGCTCAGAGGTTAAGAACACTGACTGTTCTTCCAGAGGTTCTGAGTTCAATTCCCAGCAACCACATGGTGGCTCCCAACCATCTATAATGAGATCTGGTGCCCTCTTCTGGCCTGCAGGGATATGTGCAGGAAGAACCCTGTATACCTAATAAATAAATAAATAAACCTTTAAAAAAAAAAAAAAAGAAAACTGCCTGACATAGTGAATTCTGAGTAGTTACAAGATAGAATTTTTTTAAAAATCATATAGGAAATTACTAGATTAATTATATGAAAAGTAGTTTTTTCAAGGTGAAAAGGAAACATTTTAAATGCAAAGTAAGACATAATTATTGATAAATTAAAATCTCCAGCCATATTAGGACATAATGACATTTTACATATTATAAAAATACATGAAATTAAATTAAAATTTCTGTATGGAATTTTGGATATGATCCAAAAAAGGCCAGATGTGAAAAGAAATCTGTCAAATTGAGGCAAACATGCAGGTGGTTGATTTGTGAATATACCTCTGAAACTCTAGAGAGGAATTTAATGTCATGTTCGCATGTTTATTACAGGGTTGCTATAAGTAACTCTATTATTTACTCTGTAGTGATAACTTTCAGTGAAATAACAGTTGTTTAAAAGAATATAGTTTTAAAGTAAGTGAAAATTTTGCTTCAACACCTTTAACAATTGATGTTATTTAATTTGAAATTATTAGTATCATAATTTGATGACTTATTTGTCCTCAAATATACTGAAAAGCCAGAGTTCTACCCATCTACAGTAGGAATGGTAGCATCCACCTGACCAAAGCATTTAGCTGTCCTGTGCCAAAGGTTCAACTTACCACAGTTTTGTAATTTATAACCACACAAAATCACCCTCAGGGTCATTTTATACATAAGGGAACTAAGAACCAGAGACATTTAAGTTTGCACAATGTCTTCACCTGTAGAGTTCTAGAACATGAGTTATCTCAATTCTCCAAAGTAAACACCTGGATATCAATAAAAAGAGAATGGGATACATATTCTTATACAATAAGGAAATACACTAATTGAGCCAGTTATTAAACAGTATTCTCTATGTTTTATAATGTCAGGATTTCAGTTAGGTAATGTTTCCAACAAGACAAATATAACATTATTTTTAAAGTTTGTTACTGCCTGTGAACTGTCTCAACCATTGCCTTGGTCTTTGAGAATTTTGAGTCTTATGGTTTTGAATAAAAATAAACTTTTTTCAAGCTAAAATAATGGTCATAGTGAGTTTATCTTTATATGAGGAAATACTTTTTTAAAAAATCTACCACATTAGCGTATGATTTTTTTATTTAATTATTTGTGAGGAATGAAGTAAAACTAAGATGGTCTGTAATTCCAAGTCCGTGTTTCTTATTGGATAATGAACACCTTTTTTAAAGTTGCGTAAAACATTAAATTTTATATATATGATCAAAAAGAAAGACAAGTCAGAATGATAGATTTTTCATTTGAAGGGAAATGATCACCATGGGTTTTTCCCGTCTGATTTCTTATTAAATTCCTGACATTTTTGCACACTGTGTCTTATTTCCCTGACATTCTCCTGAATGAAAAATGATAGAGCACAGCTAATGATTTGATTATAGTCTAGAATTATATCTGATATGTCAAGATAAATGTTAACACTGATACAGAATTTATGGATTTGTAGGCAGTATTTAATTTTTGGAAAGGCATGTTTTATCAGAATTATTAATCATTTATTATTGTCAACAGAACTGTGTGGCAGGTTTCATTACACAGCAGTAAAAGATGTTGAATATAATCTCTTTCCGGACTGTCATACAACACCCAAAGCATTTTGAAGAGGAACATTTTTAATCTGCTTTTTACAAAGATTTATACCATCATCAGTTTTTTACAAAGATTTTTTTATCTGCAGATAATAGAATCTGCAAATAAATGTACATTGCTAAAAATAAACTTCTAAAAGGGTACAGGGTTCAGCAATGTATACATTAATTCATTTTGTATTTTGTGTTTGCATCAAGATACAATATATTAGTCTTTTGAGCATATTTTTAAAAATGGCATGACTACTGCAGGGAAATGAAGCTCAGTGACAGAGTACTTGACCAACCCTGTTGAGGTCCTAGGTGCAATCACTTATGACGTTGGAAAGTAATAAGGTGTTTGCCAGGTAGGGCAAGAGAAGGGAACAGAGGAAAAATGACTTCACACTAAGGATGCTTGAGAAAGTTATAGAGAAATTTGTGTTTACACACACACATGATTTTGAAAGTATAATTGTAACTACCTACCCTACATGGAGGGAAAAAGCTCCTTCCTGAAGTCATCGGTTGCCATGCTGATGATAGGTATGGAATATTCTTTGTTCATAGAGTTCTCAGAGACTACAGAATATATCCTACTACCATTGCTCTTGGTTTCTTATTAAGTCTATAGTCAGACCTTCTTGATGAAGATAACATCATTTTTGATCACAGAACAGAAGTAAATCATGCTGGTACTCATCTAAAGGCTTTCTCCCTGCTGGCTAGCTTTCAGGATGCTAGAAGATGCTCTGCAGTTTGCTTGGGGAGAAAAGTCATCAACAGTATTAGCTTTCTTTTTTTTTAATTTATTTATTTATTAAAGATTTCTGTCTCTTCCCCGCCGCCGCCTCCCATTTACCTCCCCCTCCCCCAATTAAGTCCCCCCCCCCACTCAGCCCGAAGAGCAATCAGGGTTCCCTGCCCTGTGGGAAGTCCAAGGACCACCCACCTCCATCCAGGTCTAGTAAGGTGAGCATCCAAACTGCCTAGGCTCCCACAAAGCCAGTGCGTGCAGTAGGATCAGAAACCCATTGCCATTGTTCTTGAGTTCTCAGTAGTCATCACTGTCCGCTAAGTTCAGCGAGTCCGGTTTTATCCCAGGCTTTTTCAGACCCAGGCCAGCTGGCCTTGGTGAGTTCCCAATAGAACATCCCCATTGTCTCAGTGTGTGGGTGCACCCCTCGTGGTCCTGAGTTGCTTGCTCGTGCTCTCTCTCCTTCTGCTCCTGATTGGGACCTTGAGATTTCTGTCCGGTGCTCCAATGTGGGTCTCTGTCTCAGTCTCCTTTCATCGCCTGATGAAGGTTAATATTCAGGAGGTAAGAGGCACTCCACAGGAAAGACCTCTTGCCTGGTGTCATAACCTGATCAAGAACTTATGCTGGAGAGGTCAAAGTCCCTACTACTGTTATTATGCTAAAAGGACAAACTATTTTTAACCTGCTATCTAAATAATTATTCTTATCCCTGTAAGCAAAGGCCACTTGTTTGTTTCCAAGCTACCCAGATATGAAATAATCTCACAGAAACTATATTATTACAACATTGCTTGGACTATTAGCTCACACATTTTGTTGGCTATCTCTTCTATCTTAAATTAACCCATTTCTATTAATCTGTGATTCACCACATGGTTGTGGCCTACCATTAAGTTTCTGTCCCATATCTGTCTCCTCTGGCAGCTATATGGCTTCTCTTTGACTCTGCCTACTCTCTCTATTAGTATCTCTTCCAGCCTGGCTATATTCTGCTATGCTATAGGTCAAAGAAGCTTCTTTATTAACCAACGGTGATAAAACATATTCATAGCATACAGAGGGGACTGTCTCACTTTCTTTACAAAGTTTAACAGTCACTTTTCTGTGGGTCCTACATATACAGTTCATAACAACATACAGTCCAGGCAAGAGCAGTTTCTTGCTCAAATGGCTAGGAAATTCCATAAGGAGCCTCTTCAATGCCCATCATACTCTTAAAGTAGATTAGTGTTGCCAGGACCAGATGAGTCTCATTGTCATGAAAAGTCCTAAGTTTTTAAAATATGTTAAATGTCATATTCTATATGTCTTTGAAAGGTTTGAAGATTATCTAACTGAAATATATCTTTGTATAACTAGAAAACCTAACTAACATGTTTACAAAATTGACTATTATAGATGACTATCTATTAACCCGTATTTCTTAATTGTACATTATGTTTTTAAATGAGTTACACAAACACAATACCTTAATCAATAGCAGAAATATACATATAACCAAAATTGACCTTAAATTTGTATCAATAAACCAAGATCTAGACCAATGCAAAGTATTCATCTCTATATCATACCATTCTGTAAACAGAGGCCACTCATCTCTTTCCCAGCTGCCCAGACCCAAAATAATCACACAGAAACTATATTATTATAACACTGCTTGGATTATTAGCTCATGCTTTTAATTTGCTACTCTTATATCATAAATTAACCCATTTCTATTAATCTGTGTATCACCACGGGTTTGTGACCTATTGGTAAGTGTCCATCCAGTATCTGTTTCCTCTGGTGGCTACATAGCTTCTCTCTGACTCTGCCTACACTCTCTACATATGTCTTCCAGCCTGGCTATATTCTGCTCTGCCACAGGCTAAGGTAGCTTCTTTATTAGCCAATGGTATTCACAGAATATAGAGGAGAATCCCACATCATATCCCTATAGACTAGTGCAAATCTCACTCTTCATCAGAGAAAGACATTTATGCAGAAATAGTAGTTAATGGAGTCTCTCATAACTGGTCAAAATGAAGAGAATAAGTGACTAGACGAAGAAGTCCTAAGTGGAATTGACTTAGAACACCTTTTTCTACCTAAGACTTGGGAAAAGAGGGTAGAAAAGCATTGTAAGAGGCAGAGGTTGGGGAAGATAGCTAGAAAATAATGTCTTCTAAATATGGCATTGATGTTAAACTCATGAACTCACTGCACCTGTATTTATCTACACAAGGCCTTCACATATTAAAACAATCAACATTTCAGCATGGATCAGAAAGGGGTTCATGAAGCTCTATCAGTAGCTGAGGAACTGTTAGTAGGTGATGGACGGTGGGAGAGGACAAGTCAGTTTTCTTCAGTGGAGTTGTGGGGACAGAGGGAAGAAGAAAACATGAAGCTGAGAGAGAAGGTGAGGAGTTAGAGTGGGTGAATGGGGATAGATATGATCTAAATATATTGGGTTCTTGTATGAAATTACCAAAGACTAAATATAAATTAAATAAACAAAAGGTATGTTTGCTTTACTGCAAAATAATTGATACAATATTTTCCACCCTTACCTTCTCTTCCAATAAGACAATTCACTAAAGAGAATAAGTGTATTTGGCATCATGTGTCATTTAAAATGTGAAAAGGCCAACTTTGAACAGCCAGTATTGAATTTTGTACAATGGTAAGGATACTCTTAGCAAGGTACTTGCACTGAACAGAAAACAACAATCAAAATAAGTCTGAGAAAACATTCCTTATCGAATTGAAGTGGAAAACCTCTGCTTTTAGTCTAATGAAATATCCAGCTATGGCAGGGAAAAGAAAATGCTTTAATTTCTTTCTCATTCTTCTTCAAATAATTTTAATACATAAAGGTAAATTGTATTTTGTGTGCTAAAATTATGCTAATCAACAGCATCACTGAATCATTTGAAAAACAATGATTTCAATATACTGAACTCTACCTGAAGGGTACACACAAGCACACACACACACACACACACACACACACACACACACACACATACATGAAAAGTTAAATCACTTTAGAGAATAATTTATGCCTTTTGAAAAGTGGGTTGAAAAATGATGACTGGTAAATGAAAGCCTGCCTTTAATGCTCAGTACCCCAAAGCTTGTGGAATACACATAAAACTCAGGCCTTAGTTGAATTCTTCAGCAAAGATATAATGTTGATTATTTCTAAGAAAGTGGCCCAACAGGGAAATTATATGTCTAGATTTGAAGCTATAATTTGTTTTAAATGGCCTACCATATGGCACGAGAAAAATGAAAATGTGAGAAAATAGAATGTACATTGATTATGTACTTGGTTTATGCTTTTTTCTAATCAACAGTCTTTAACTGTGGCAATCTGAAGCTTCTCTTTTGAAGAAGGAAAAGTTTCCCAATCTTCTTCAGAGCCAAGTGTGGTTTTGCTGCCAGGACAAACCTGAACAGCCAGCGTCAGTGATGGAAATATTTTTGTTGTTGTTAGTGGTTTGGGAGTATTTGCTTTTGGCAATAGCTTAATTAATTGTACTGATAAGTAGAAGTCAACATTTACAATAAACACTAAATAAACTACAAATTTAGGGGTTGGGAGTGAGACTGGGAAAACTACTTTTTTGTATAAAGTAAAACTTTCACAGAATTGCCCATTCCAAATAAGCTGTTCAATCCAAATTGGCCCTGTTATGTGAATGAGACACTATAGACAAAAATAAGCATGTGTACCTGTAACTATGCTGTCAAGTCCTTCCTTAAATGCTCAGAATATCTTCAGTTTCCCCTTAGTTGACCTGACTTCCAATCCATTTGCATTACCATTTTTATTATGCCTTATTTCCTGATTGTTATTTTCATTATCTGTGTTTGCTTTTCCTTTTTTGATGGTTTTCTCTCAAGAACTTGTTAAGAATCTTTTCTTCCCATCCAACACCAGAGACTATAGGCTTTTGGTGGTTTTCTACTTACATGTCAGAAGGTGCCTTATGCCCTCCACAACACTGCCAGATTGTTTGCTAAGAATCTTACCTTCTCTAACTAAAAGCAATCCCACTGAAATAAGGAATAAGACAAGGTTGTCCATTCTCTCCCTATCAATTCAATATAGTACTTGAGGTTCTAGATAAAACAATAAGACAAAATATGCAATCAAGGGAATACGAATAGGAAAATAAGAAATCAAACTCTCACTATTTGCTGATGGTAAGATAGTTTACATTTGTGACCCAAAAAATTCTACCAAGGAACTTCTACAACTCATAAGTGCCTTCAGTAATGTAGCAGAATACAAGATTAACTCAAAAAAAATCAGTAACCCTCTTTTACACAGAAGATAAATGGGCTGAGAAAGATATCAGAGAAACATCACCCTTCACAATAGCTACAAATAATATAAAATATTTTGGAGCAACTCTAACTTAACAAGTGGAAAACCTGTATGACAAGAACTTTAAATCTTTGAAGAAAGAAATTGAAGAGGACACTAGAAGATGAAAAGATCTCTAAGGGTAGGTAGAATTAACATAGTAAAAATTGCAATCTTATCAAAAACAAGCTATAGATTCAATGCAATGCCAATCAAAATCCCAGAAAAATTCTTCACACACCTTGAAAGAATAATAATCCACTTCATATGGAAAAGCAAAATAACCAGGACAGCCAAAATCATCCTTTACAATAGAAGGACTTCTGGAACCATTGCAATCTCTGACTTCAAACTCTACTACAGAGCTATAATACTGAAAACAGACTGGTACTGGCATAAAAAGAGACAGGAAGACTGATGGAATCAAACTGAAGATCTGGATATCAATCTGAACACCTGATTTTTGACAAAGAAGAAAAAAATAATAAAAATAAAATGGAAAAAAGAAAGCATAATCAACAAATGGTGCTGGCATAACTGGATATCAACATATAGAAGAATGAAAATAGATTTATATCTATCACCATGAACAAAACTGAAGTCCAAATGGATTAAAGACTTCAGAATAAAACCAACCACACTCAACTTCATAGAAGAGAAAATGGGAAGTACACTTTAATGCATTGACACAGGAGACCACTTCCTAAATATAACCTCAGCAGCACAGACACTGAGAGAAACAATTAATAAATGGGACCTCCTGAAACTGAAAAGCTTCTATAAAGCAAAGCACACAGTCAACAAGACAAAACAGCAGCTTACAGAATGGGAAAAGATCTTCACTAACCCCACATCAGACAGAGGGCTGATTTCCAAAATATACAAAGAACTCAAGGAATTGGTTATCAAAAGAACAACTAATCCAATAAAATGGGGTACATGCCTAAACAGAGAACTCTCAACTGAGGAATTTAATGGCTAAAACACACTGAAGGAAATATTCAACACCCTTAGTCATCAGAGAAGTGCAAATCTAAACAGCTCTGAGATTCCATCTTATACCTGTAAGAGTGCCCAAGATCAAAAATACTGATGCCAACTTATGCTGGAGACGATGTGGGGTAAAGAGAACACTCCTACATTGCTGGTAGGAGTGCAATCTAGTACAGCCACTTTGGATATCAGTGTGACGATTTCTCAGAGAATTAGGAAGCAATTCTAATTCAAGTCCCAGTAATACCTCTTTGAATTGATATTCAATCATACAACAAAGACATGTGCTCAACTATGTTTATTGTAGCATTGTTTGTTATTGCTATAACCTGGAAACAATCTAAAGGGCCCTCGAACAAATAATGGATAAGGAAAATGTGGTACATTTACACAATGGAGTACTATACAGCAGAAAAAAAATGACACCTTGAAATTTGCAGGCAAATGGATGGAGCTAGAAAACATCATATTAAGTGAGGTAACCCAGATACAGAAAAGACAAACATCATATGTACTCACTCATGAGTGGCTTTTAGACATAAAGCAAAAACAAACAAACAAAAAACAGCCTGCAATTCACAATCCCAGAGAACCTAGACAACAAAGAGGACTCTAAGAGAGACATACATGGATCTCATATACATGGGAAAGATAAGAAGACAAGATCTCCTGAGTAAATTGGGAGCTTGGGGACTATGGGAGAGGGTAGAAGGGGAAGGAAGAAGAAGGGAGGGAATGGAGAAAAACATAGCTAAATAAAAACAATCAAAAAATTCTTGCCTTCTCTCATGCCAAAGATTACAATATACTGCTCACCAGGTTTCTTACGAAAATCGTCATTAGCTGCCAATCAATCCAATATCCTTTTGCAGAATAAAAATCTAAAACTGGTAACAGTTCTTCCCTTAAAACACTAGAATACACACCCTTTTCCTCTATTGGTCCTAAAAACTGTGCTGTATTTGGGATATACTATGATTCTTCTGTATACTATGCTAGTACATTCATGATTTTCTTTCTGTATTGCCTCTTAGCATACTTCCAACAAATCTCTCCACTCTCACCTCATTTATAGGCAAACACACTGATGAACTAATACAGAATGAGCGGATAGGAGGTGGAGTCCGATTAGAGGAAAGAATCATTAGGAGTATGCCTTTGCAGGTTTAATCTCTCCCTGATTCTTTCTGGTCTTTGTTTCCTGCCTGGAACATGGGAAGAAGAGAAACGGGAGTTTTGCCCCAGGATATCTTCACAGGATTAACAAAATTGCTCAGAAACTAAGACCTGAAATACAGGTTTCAGAACTAAGCAAGAGAGACACTCAGCTTTCCAACAAAAGACATATGGGTTAAATATTTCCTCTCCACTACTGTGCTATAAACTTAAGGTCCCACTGAAACTCTTTTAGAAAAGGGATCCTCAAATTAATTGATTGATTTGAAGTGGCAGGTGGTGTGGGATTCTCCTCTGTAGGCTGTGATCAATAAAGAAGATGCTTCCATCTATAGCAGGGCAGAATATAGCCAGTCTGGAAGAGATATATAGCGAGAGAGTAGGTGGAGTCAGAGAGACAACACGTAGCTGCCATAGAAGAATGACATCTACTTGAGTTTTTTGGAAAGTTGCCGGTAGGCCATGACTTTGTGGTGATGCACAGATTAATAGAAATTAATTAATTCATGATTTAAGAGCTAGCCAGTAAGAAACCTGAGCTAATAGGCTAAGAAGTGTTGTAATTAATACAGTTTCTGTGTGATCATTTTCTGGTCTGGGTGACCAAGAATGAATGAGCAGTCTCTACCAACAGCAAGTTCTTCTGGATTAAATTAATATTATTTCCCAAAGTGAGCAAGTTATCATAGGAGAGGGTGTTATGAAAGCTATCCTACCATACCATGGAAACTTTATTTGTATTTGTTTGCTTTCACCTTCTGCCATGCTGTAATACAATGAAGGTTTTTTTTTTTCCAAGAGTTTCTCCTCTGCCCTTGGACTATACAGCTTCTAGAACTATGAATAAGATCAAGTCTCTCTTCATAATTCACCTAATCTGTTGTGTTATATATACTACAAGCGTTCTTTAGGTCTATGTAAATCTCTTCATGAATTCTTGAGGCTGGTGAAGACAGTCATATTTCTAACTCATTGTCTATGGTGAAAAAAACAGAATAATCATACTGGAATAACAATGACAAATCTCATAGCATTGAACAAATGTTAGACAATTCTGCTTATCCAGAAACAGTTAGAACAAGCTTTGTATTGCACAGGACTCTTACTTACTTGAGGATAAAAGCTGAAAGGTAGCATTCCACCAAAGGATTTTCTACCCCTGGTCTCCAGGTAGGTAGAAGATAATGTTTTTTTTTTTAATTTAATAAATTGAAGAAATTTCAAATTCTTTGACAAAAATATATGACCTAATTTAATTATTGAAGTACATGGTCAATTTGGAGTAAAACCGTGTGCGAATTTACATAAAAAAATGAGGGGCTGGTTTGTCAAACACAATCAGTCGTTAGCTATTCTGAGGTTTAGTAAAGAAGTCATACATTTGGTTGAGGTAAGAAAGAAAACCATGGAAGGATTTTTCCATTTTTCTAGAAAAAAAGTGTCTGTGGTAACTAAAACATAGGTTAAAAACAAGACTATAAAGAAGTACATTCAACCGAGGATACACAAACAGAATTGGTTTGAGCTCAAAACTAACATTTAAGGGTTAAAACTAGAGTAGTGGTTTGGAAGACTGAGAAAGGGGGATTACTGAGATCTTGAAAGCAACCTAAGAAACGTAGTGAATTTTTGGACACACATTTCTTAGCAAAGTCATACTGGGAGAGGATGGGCGTTCCATGAATAAGTGCATATTTTACATAGAAATTTTAAATCAAGTTATTAGAGTGAAGCCAACAGGACTGGAGTTATGTGAAATGGTCAAGGCCTAATTTGTTTCAACAAATAATACGTAAATCCATCATGTCAATGTTACTGTCTTATTAGAGTTTCTATTGCTGGAATGAAACACCATAACCAAAAAGTTAGCTGGCGGGAAGGAGTTTATTTGACTTATGCTTCCACATTGGAATCCACCATTGAAAAAGCCAGGAAAGGAACTCAAGTAGGGCCTGATCCTGGAGGCAGGAGCTGATGCAGAGACCACAGAGGGGTGCTGTTTACTGGCTTGTTTTACATGGCTTGTTCAACCTGCTGTCTTATAGAACTCAGAACCACCAACCCAGCCCAGGGCTGATCCTACCCACAATGGGCTGAGCCATCCCCATCAATCACTAATTAAGAAAAGGCTCCCTAGGCTTGCTTACATCTTAAGGAGGCTTTTTTTTTTAACTGAGGCTCCCTTCTCTCCGATGTCTCTAACTTGTGTCAAGTTGATGTAAAACTATTCAGGATATTTACCAAAGACATAGAAGTGAATTCTCTACTTTTCAGGGTTAAAAAGTCCTCACTGAGAGCAATGTCAGACTTAATCATCCCCAGACATAAAACAGTTAAAATTTATAAGAATCTTAGAGATACAGTCACAGCTATACAAACTACACTTTAACAATAATGACTTCAGAGTCTTTTGTCATAAAAACATCATCTGTTTTTATTTTTAGACTTTTACTTTATGCGTACACATTTATTAAAAATATTGTATGTTTTGAAGCCCTAGAGACAATATCTTTGTATTTTAACCCACTTCAATTATTCTTTCCATGGATTATTTTTGCACTACTTAAATTCTGAGTCAAAGAAACCACTCTAAAGACTTCTTTATTCTGTTGTTAGCAGAGACAATTATAGATAATTACATAATGGGATTTTGGCTTCTAATGTTCAAAAGAACATTCAGTGACTGCTAGTGGAACACTAAGAGTGACAGGAATCTAGACATTGTTTCACTCCCTGAATCCGAAAGTTAATCATAAAACATTTAAAATCATGAGTGGGATGCTCATAAACAACCCTTTTAAGTTATTTGTTCTGTTTGTCTTTATTTGCAGAAATAAAACAATGGAAGATGCCTACATTAGTGTTTTCTTTGTTCCAACTTTTATTTTTTATATACACCCCCTAAATGTGGCGTGGGCAATGCAAATATTTTAGATAAATACAGCCCATTTTGTAGTGAGGGTAAACTGATTCTTTGGCTGGACCAGTGACAAATCGCCCATTTTTTTCTTTTCCTATAGGATTGCCATAACTTCATAACAGAAACATTCTTTAGAGAATATTTTGCTGCTTGTTTGTTTTCTCAAGGTAAGATCTCACTGTGTAAGCCAGGTTGGCCACAAAACACAATGCTCCTTCCCCAGCTTCCTGAGTTCTGGGCTTATAGGCATGCATTACCCCTCACTCCTGGCAAATAAATCAGTTGACAAATATTCTGACTGAACGTAACTAATGTATTTTTTTTAGTATGTCATTTTTAGGTGATTGGAACTTTAACAATTAAGATAATTGAATTATTGGACAAAAACAAGTGACCCCTTCCTTTTTGACTTTTTTCCTTGCATGTTTTCCTCACCCTACCCTCTCATTTCATTTCTTCACTTACTCTTTTACCAGTAAGACATCCAAAGATGCTCCACTGATTTCTCTTAGGATATTTATGGCAGCATATAACTGTTTCTGGACTTTTCTGGAGAACAGGTATCCAGCGGTCATTCTCATACTGATCCTAGAGTTACCTCATCCATCTCTCATTTCCTGCATGACCCCTTCTGCTGCATTCCCAGCTCATCAATACATCTGAACCTGAGAATTCTAAATAGGACAAGGCTATTGTTGCATAAATAAATATTAGCTAAAGGGCACAGCATGCATATATTTGTTTTTATGTTGTTGTTGCTTTTTTTTCTTAAAGAAAATAAGATTACCCACTGCTTGTCCTCACCCAGCAAGCAGCCAGGGTTACATCTCTGGAGAAAGTTTGGGGAGCTGCAGAGAGTGTGAAGAAGATGATGGGAAATGACTCCCGTGAGTTGAAAGAGTTCAAGGAACTTCTAAAGCCATTCTAGTGTATAATTTAAATGCATTAATAATGTGCCTGTGTATTACTATCCACTGGTATATTCATATTTATTTATTTATTTATTTATTTATTTATTTAGTGTGTATGAGTGTTTGTCTGCTTGTATTGGCACCAGGCATGCATACCACTTGCAAGCCTCGTGCCAATAGAGATCAAAGAGCCTACAAATGCTCTGGATCTAAAATTTCTGGTGACTGTGAGCCGTCACATTAGTGATGGGAACTGAACTCAGGTCTTCTACACTGGGCCTGCTCCTCAGCCTCCGCTGACATATTTTTCAACGTTTATATTCACAGATGTGGACAAACAGGCACTTCTGCAAAGTTACCCTTTTCCCAGAAACTAATACCCCCAGGATAATGACCATCTTAGTCAAGTGCTATTTGGTTCCAAGATTTTGTTTAATTCACTTGAAAATATCTTAAAGTAGTCCCTGTGATTTTCCCCAGCACTTCTAATTAATACCTGAACCTCACTAACACCAACTTTCAAAGAAATCATCTTTCTATGTTGACAGATTTCAACACCTATGGAGCCAACAAAGACTCTTTCACTTTTTCTTCCATAGAAACTTAAGGAGTTTGTTAGCTTAGAGAATTAATCCCAAGTGAACTATTAGATAGCTTTCTGTATGTTAAGTCCAACGTATCTGTGTTACATTTAACCGTAGAAAGTATATTGTTGGCTGTGAAAAATACTTGTGACTTACATAATTAGCTATAAACATGTATGGTTTATATCTTCAGTGACTGAACCTTGCCAATGAAGAAGTTTATAAGCATTAAATTCAAGTGTACTCCTTGTGCATATATACATACATATTAAATAAATAATGCATCCACATGGGATATTCATGTGTCATACTTAAGATATAAGAAATGGAAACATTTTAGTAAGAGTACATGCCTGCTATAAAATATTAATATTAGGATAGTTAAAATTTTTAGGTTTTTTTATAGGCTTGCTTGATCTCTAAGATTACATATGCCTGTGTTTGTCCATGTACATACATGTGCTAACATATATCTCATGGACACTTGCTAAATTATCCTGGAGTTTAATTTATAAGCTATTCCAATTATATTTATTTATTTATTATATAAAAAGCAAGCTGGAACTGAAATGATTTCAAATAACTTATAGCATATTTTTCCTATGAGGCTAAAACATAATTCTAAATAAAATGTCTGGTAAGTACAGGTTAGTTAGGGTCAAAATGTAAACTATCAAACTTATTAGCATACATGTCTAGATTTCAATGCTTGCAGGAATATTTAAGATTATCATAATGAAATATACCTCTACTGAACAGATAAACCCCTCAATATTTAGAATAACTTTCTCAGAGTCTTTTCTCAATAAAAATCTCCCAACATGACTGTAGAACTGTCTTGCTTATCTTACCAAGCTTCTCTGGATAATATCAAAACAAATTGTACATTTGCTTTTGTGAAATCTGGAACACCGGAAGTAAATTGGAGAAAATCAACATTCTGTCCTACCTGGGGATTTGTGGGAATAATTTTATAGTACAGAACATTCAATTCCATAGTCTCAGTAGTGTTTGATGACTGTAAATGTTTTAAAGATTCATTCCCTGAGCAAGACATGCCAGCTGACTCTACCCAACAGGGTTATGTCTCCAACACACTAACAACCAGAGTCTCTTTTGAGCAGCTGTAAAATACTCGCTTTTCTCGCCAGGAAATTATTCTGTTGTTTAAGAATTCTTGCAGCCAAGCAATAGTGCTGTTGTTAGTTATTTTGCTTTCTCTTCGTGTACCCCCAGAAGCAACACAATTCCTGATGCTTTCAAGACTCGGGGTTTGTTGAATGACATTGCAAACAAGGAGCTAGTTACAAGGTTTTACTTAGGTTATGTGCTTCTATTGGTCAATATTTCCCCTTTAAGATGAATAACACAAATTTCCCTTTGCATTTTCATTACATTGAACTCTGTAGTGACATTGTAAATAAAATATGAATGTACACTGAAGTTAAGCATTTCAATTTCCTTCCTGCTCCCAAACATATAGGCATTTCTTTCTGTGCTGTCTTATTGTTCTGCCAATTCTTTTCCTCCGCTAACAAGCTTCATCTTCCTATTTACACCCTGTATTTCACCTTCCCAGCTCTACATGAATCCCGATTCCTCTCCTAGGATTGCTTTTCCTTCATTTATGTAAGAATATTTTCTGTGGCTGTCTTCTACTTTAAAACATCAAATGAAGAGATGCCCACACTTGCTGTCTATCTTGATTTTGCTGTTATTTAGACATCAACCTGCTAAAAAAATACAGACCCTACTCTCATTTCCAGCTTGTTAAACATTTTCCAACTGTATTATCTGATGTCTCTGTAATTTTGGAAGTGCAGTCAAGGACTGTTTCCATTTTGTTGTTCATTAGCTGTTGGGAAAGCCATTGTGTTTAGGTTTTTTATCAGTTCATCAAAGTCATCTTTCTCACTCCCTCAAGCTTTTCTAATATACTCTTCCACTTGCCTGGTGCATCCATTCAGGAGTTTTTATTTTTCCTGAGCATGTAATTACTGTGAATTTATTCATGATGATAGTGGCCACTTTTACTGTATACAGTGATAACTGGTATACATTAGCTATTCATAATTCCAGGGGTCGATGTTGAAGCATTCAGGGCATGCTAGACCCCTGCATTTCCAGGAACACCATATGGATGACCCTTTCAGCCTTCTAGAAGATGGTTACTATCAGTTTCTGATTCCAACTGACTTGGCTTAACAGTAGAGGTTTTGAAATTTTGTTAATGCTATAGGTTTGATATAAGGCCATGCTACATAGCCTTGGACTCCCTGGTATTTGTAACATGGTAGCCCAGGCTACCTTCGAACTTACAGTGGTCCTCTTGCTTTGGCCTCTTCAGTGCTCAGATTGCAGGTATGTGCCAGCACGTCTAATGTTGTTCTTGGTATTTCCCCTCTATTCTGTTACATATAGCTTAAAATAATAATAAAATTCAATTCTATTTTATAAGATTATCAATACTCCAATCTTCATTTTATTATAGAAACAAAAACTTTAAAATTTTTATTGAATAAGCCTTAATAAAATTATAAAAAATAATATTTATGTTACTTTTATGATGTGGGATTCCCCTCTGTATTCTGTGAATATGTTTTATTACCATTGGTTAATAAAGAAGCTGCTTTGGGCAGGAAAATCTGATATATATAGAGAGAGTAGGCAGAATCAAGGAGACGACATGCAGCTGCTGAAGGAAACAGATGCTATAACTTTATCTGGTAAGCCACAGCCTGGTGGCAATACACAGAATAATATAAATAAATTAATTTTAGATGTAAGAGTTAGCTGATAAGTAGCTTAAGCTAATAGGCTAAGCAGTGTTTCAATTAATATACTTTCTGTATGATTATTTCAGGCCTGGGCGGCCAGGAAATGTTTGAGCAATCTTCATCTACCAAAAAATAAACCTCTATTATACTTCGTTCTGAACTAGTGTAGAACTATTTTATTTATAAATTGCAACACTTTTGGTTTCAAAGGATATTTTAATGTTTATTAATCGCATCTCTACAACCATCAATAACTTTATTATTATTTGTTTAGCTCGAGAGACTTATAATTCTGGAGGCCAGAAGGGTTGCTCATGATTACATACCAGTAAATGGTACAACCAGGATTTGAGAGACTCTGGAACATTTATATAGGTTTTCATAATCATCAAATCGATTTTAATTGTTATCATTCACAAGTTAAATGAGTACTGACCCATGTCTAAATACTGTTTATTTAAGAAGTGATAAAAAGGAACTGCTTTTTAATATTCTTTTTATTTATTGGTTTATAAAATAAGTAATAATTCAGTTTTTAGGTATAACCAAAGAGCCATCTCAGTGGATGAGAGCACTGACCTCTTTCACAGAAGTCTCAGGTTTGGTTCCCAGGACCTACATAAGACAACACACAACCATTTGTAGCCACACAACCGTCTGAAGCACCAGTTCCAGGGAATCTGATACCTCCTTCTGGCTTTTTTGATTACCTTCATGCCTGTAGCACACAGAAACCCACACAGGCACATACATACACACACACACATACACACACACACATATGCATACATTTTTTAAAAAAGATAACAAAGACCGTACTTCACTCAGAAACTGAGTTTTATATTCAAAGTAGACAACAGTAAGTAGCATGTGTGTGCCTTATTTGAAAGGGGTTCAAATTCAGCACACGTTCAGAAAATCCTAAGATTTAAAAAGTTAGTTCTCTAACTTCTAGTCAGTTTTCTGCCCTCAGTATATTTTCCTCACGTGGCAATGACCTTAAGGTAGTTTCTTGTCTTCCCATTTGTTTTCTATGTTTAAACAAGGCATGCACTTCAGCTGCAGACCAGGGAACAGAATCTCTCCGTCTAGCGGACCCTGAGACCCCAGAAGTTCCTCAGAGTTATGATGTGACAAGACTGCTGTCTAGCAGGAAAGGGCAGTGTCATTCCTCCCCGGCGCCTGCTGCAGTGAATTTGAAGAATGGTAACAGACTTGTTTTAGGGTTTTACAACTATCTGTCTGAGATCAGCAGCTCAGCCAGCGGGGCTGTGGAGTGCAAATTCCAGCTGTTACAAACTACTCCTATGAGAAGCTCACACTGTCTTGGTCAGGGTCTTGGGAGATGAACTTAGTTAAGATAGTGTGTTATAGCATTTTTTTTATAGACACACCAAACCCAAACCACAAATCTCCCTCTTGAAAAGCCATGCTTTTCTTCCTGATGAGGAATTCAGGGTCAACACAAGGCTATCTGTAAGTTGAGTATGACTGCCCAAGCAAAATATTTAACCAACTATATGGCTAGTATGTGGTTTGGGGGATTTTATTTCAAAACCTTTGCAGCCCATTAATCACTGCCATGAACAAGTCTTCATAGAGGGGTTCACACTCAGTTCACATATGGGACTATCGAGTCAGGATTTGTATTCTTACTACACAAAGAGGAAAGCAAAAAAGAAAAAAAATGAGCAAATTGAATGACAGACAGGCCTAGAAACTGAAATCTTCATGTCAGTTGTTCCCTGTATAGGCTGTTCGGGGTGTCTATATAGCAGTCTAGCAGCTGGTTGGTGGGATTAGCTTTCCCAAGGAGAGGAAGGTCAGGTTTCGTTTCCACGTGCATTTTTCCCATGAAAAGAATGAATCACTCATCAGCGGGAAGAATGGCTAGAAGTTGGGTACTGCAGGGGACATTCCACATCAATACAGTGTTTATTAGTTCCAAGTGGACTCCAGCTACACTTTTCAAAAGAATTTCCTGAATTATTTCTCAATGGCTATATGTCATAGTTAACGATAGTTGACTTATTAATAGCTACAGGATACTACTTTGATTCTTTATTTGTATTAGTGCATTTATCTAGCTCTTATAATTGTATTAAGTGTTACCTAATTTTTCACTGGTCCCATTTTATTGATGAAAAAGCTGGGCTCCAAGAAATGTGGTGTAATTTTTCAGAATCTCACAACTAAGAAATAGAATATTTCTAAGAACTAGAATAGCTAAGATCCAACCTTGATGTTAGAATAAAAATGAAAGAAAACAGATGAAAAGCTGAAAATGTGTTACATTTATTCATTTGTATGTGAGTGCACATGTGTGTGTGAAAATGTGTGTGAGTGTGTGTGTGTGTGTGAGTGTGTGTGTGTGTGTGTGTGAGTGAGTGTGTGTGTGTGTGTGTGTGTGTGTATGTGTGTGTATGTGATCAAAGGCTAATCATCCAGCTTTGTAGCAAGCACCTTTACCTACTGACCCGTGCGTTGACCAGGAAGGCAATGTTTTAATAGTCAAGCATAATTAGTCTTTGGACTTATTTAATACTCAATGTGGAATATTTATATACAAGAAAAATCTATGAACGATTTACCATATCCTTGGTAAATTGCTCTTTCTGTTATTATGGTTTAATTTTGTATGACTGATGAGAAGTTTCAGTAAGTCGCCTACAGTGTTGATAGTCTTGGGCATTATTGTGGATTCAGTGTGTCGACTGCAGTATTGATAGTTTAAACAATGTGGGAGATGTATACAAGGTGAGAGAGACATAGAAAGCTTGAATCTCAGATTCTTATTCCCTGCCAAGAAAATGAAGTAGTAACTAGTTACTAAGAGCAATGATGCATGATTAGCTCTGGCCAACTAACAGAATGTCTTTGCACATCAGAGACAGGGAATGGTGGAGTAATGTGAACATAGAGTATTACACAGTTATGTACTTTTGCTAATACACTGTATACTAAACACAAATCTGGAAACTACGAGAGCAATTTAGGAAGCAAAACCAAACAACTAATAATTATATTTCATGAAGCAGGAAATTCTCTCAGACACTGAAGCATTTAATTTGATGAAAGGCAACTTGTCTCTGCCCTGCCCCTTTGGTGCTTTCTTCATTTACCTAAAAAGTCATCTTCAAATACTGATATCTAAATTGTCTCCAGTGCTCTAAAATTGTAGTAGTTTGATTGTTCACCACCATTTGATAAAAGACTAGGTTATACTTTTCTCATTGAACTGCCCTTGCTTTCATGTCAAAGATCACTAACTAAAATTATGTGGGTGTTTTCCTGGTTACCCAATTCTTTTACTTGTGTCTTTTAATTAATTTACTTGTGCCTTTTAAACAGTAAACCAATCAGTCACTGCCTTTTCTCCTTAATTAATGTGATATGATAATTCTTGAAATATTACCAAGACTTTTAAGTTTGTTCCTCAGGATATTGTTGGATATCATGAATTTGTATTTACATGTAAACTTTACAATCATATTGTTAATACCTATGATATAGCTTTCTGGATTTTTATTAGGTGATAATCTATAATCAAGTTACAAGGAATTAATATTATGGCAATTTCCTCATCATTACACATTTATACATGCATACATGTGCATACACACATGCATATATATGGGAAAAGAGAAGAGAAGACAGAGAGAAAGGGAGAGTTATTTGTTCACACAATTACCCAAGCATGGTGATATGAACCATAAGTTGTTTAAGCTATCATTTACTTGTTCCTGATCTTTGAGAAAAGCATTTAAGTTTGGACGAAGTAAGTGTCCGTTGTTGCATTGTCAGGTCAAGAAATACATCCTTTGTCCATTGTTTGTCAATAGTGAGTGGTTAAATAAAAGTATTAAGTGCCTTATTTCCCATAACATCTGACATAGCTCCTATAGGTGTTTTGCTCTTGTTATTTTCCCCTGTCAACTTCAGACTCACAGTGAATTTTTCAAATATCTAAGCATTTTCAGATATATGGACTAAATTTCACTTGCTAGTTGTATTTCTAGTAAGTAATTCTTTTTTGTACGTTTGTACACTGTTGGATTCAATATTTAATTCATTTCTGAGGTGATTTGAATAAATTTTCATGAGAGATATTAATCTGCAACTTTCTACTTTTATAATGTCCATGCATCAAAAATACTTTTTAACATAAATTAAGATCAGAAACTCAACAGGCAACATTAATTTTTATATATTTTCAAGAGTTTATTATAAACTTTCTTCCCCATGTTATGATCAATATTAGTGTTATATTTATTTGATATGATTATTCATTAAAATACAACTCAACAGCTAAAAGTAAATTTAAATTTGTTTAATAACCTAATGCATATATTCATTGATGAAAATATCCAAGAGATCACTATGGGAGTTGATTAATACTAATTTTATATAAAATATTAATAATTTCTGCAATATGATCTTAAAACACATAGGTTAAAAGATACAAAAAGTTTAACTTTGGTTGGGGGAGCAGTTACAGAGAAACTATTTTCAGAAGTGGGAAGTCATACCTGTATGAATATTGTTCATGGATCTGGATGTATGTTTTAAGAGCCTCTCACATCTCACAGGGCAGAAAGGGTTAACTTACTGCTAACTTAGCATGTACGCAGCTTTCACACAGGTGTCACTCAATTCTCAAGAGGACTTGTAATTATACCTGCTTTTACTCTACATGTAAGACATTTTTAGCAAGGAAATTGTGGATTTGGTTCAGAAAATTTGCTACAAAAATAGTTAAACTAATACAGGTCACCAGAGTCATAGGGTAAGACACTGAATTTTCTACCACTGGCAGAACATGTTAGTGTTATACATAGTAGTATAGTATTTATTTTGCCAAAGCACCTTGGACCAACTTATTTTCCTGAGCCTTTTCTTTGGATTAAAGAAAATTTGAACCCAGAATGTAGGAGCAGGCAGTGGAAGCCCAGTGCACAGTAGCATCCAGCCTGTGCCCTCTCAGGATGTGTAACTGAGTCAAATTGTTATGTCTTTGGGTCCATCATTTCTTCTTTCTTTCTCAACCATTTGGTTGTGAGCATGACTTCACTTCCTTGTGATGAGTCCTCCACTGTGTTCAAAATATTGTTGGCCACTTTCTTTTGGCTTCTTGCACATTAAGCTGACTTTTGTCTTCTTCCTGTGCCTTTGTCCAAATCCTCCGAGTCTCCTTCACAGCCTCTTTTTCATAGTGGTCACATGATCTTATCACTCTTTGTACTTCCAATGGTTTTGCTTTTCCAAATGTATTGCTTTAATGATCTTGGTGCAACTTGGGACTTTATTTTGTCCTCCTGACATTGCTCTCCAATAATTTTTCTGCATTTTTAATTAATTTTTTTTATTTCTCGAATAATATTTGTACTTTATTTTCTCAACCCTTCAACCTGGCACTAAATTTTCTCATTACATCTTCCTCCTACTTAGATCTTCATCTATATTTTTATACTGTTTGTGTTCTGCTTTTTTAAATAACTTATAACAAATGTCATGGTAATATGACACAGATTTCTTAGCTGCATAAATTAAAGATTTGAAATAGGTCAAAGTGGTTCAAATCAAGGTGTTGACTGAAACATGGCCTTCTAATGCTCAGAGAATACAGCTTCCAAAATAATGAGCTGTGACCAACATTTTGTTGTTGAGGTTACAATATCTGCCAGAGTAAAAGTTTTCCGAATGTGTAAGAACTTAAACCTTTCAAAATCAACTTCACTTATACAAAGAACTATGGACAACTGGGTAATGCTGAGAGTAGGAACAGTACTCTTCCCCAGGGCGGATGTCCCAGTTGACTATGCAATACAGGTGGTCAGCACTGAGATAATGTATTTACAGGACTGAGACGTTTATTTTTATGTATTTGGAATCTCTTTCTCTCTCTCTCTCTCTCTCTCTCTCTCTCTCTCTCTCTCTTGTGTGTGTGTGTGTGTGTGTGTGTGTGTGTCTGTATGTCAGCAATTTAGGAAAAAGAAGCTATAAGTTTCAGAGAGAGCAAGAGAGAAGCTGGGAGTAGTTAGAGTAAGAAATGGGAGTAATATAATTATTATACATTTTCAAATAAATACATTATTATTAAATATCAAAAGCATAATGAATATTAGGTGCTTGTGATAATACTACCCTGCACCTACTTGTTACATATTCGATTTTTAAATTTTCTATTTCAATTATTTATTTGAGTCTATCTTTAAAAGTCATTAAATAAATGAATTTTGAATTGAAATTAAGACACAGTTTACCCCAGAAGAATCTTTTTTATTTAACCAAACCAAAATACTTTTGAAAATGGAAAAATCAATAGAGCTAATAATAAATCTTATTTATTTAACTTAACCAACATATTTTTGAGCAGAGCTAATAATAAAGGCTATCCTATAATATTAATCTTCAGTGTCCAACCAGGAACTATCAATGTTATTTTCTGATTTTCTTAAATTGCCTTCATCTACCATGCAAACTTTATTTTTCTCAAATATAGAAGTTCAAGTTTACTTTATCTACCAGGTAGCATAAATAAACTGCTATTTTTCTCCCTGTTGTTTGTCTTGCCCCTATGCAGAAAGAAAGATGGACAAATTAATAGACAGATCAATATATACATTAATATTTACATAAATTAATAGATCAATATAGACCAATTGATAGACAGAACAATAGATTGATCCATTGATCTAATGATCTATTTAGTGGTCTACCAAAAATTGATCATTAGATGAACAGAAAGATAAGCTTGTCAATGGATAACTATATAGATCACTAGATCAAAAAATTAATAGATAATTAGTAGATTGATTGATCAATATACAAGTAATTGATGGATTACTGGATAGAGCAATAGATCAATAGATAGATTAATAGGTCAACAAACAGACTGGTAGTCAATAGCTAAGAAGACTAATAGATCTATAGATAAGGCCTAGATAGATAAATCTATCAATTTATAGAAAGTCAATATATTTTTATATTAATAGATCAACAGACAGATCAAAAATAAACAGGACATATTAGATAGATCAATATATACATCAATAAATGAAGAATAATTCAATTGCTTGATCAATCAATATATATATATATATATATATCAATAGATTGACACATAAATAGGTCAATAGTTAAATCTATAAATTCATGGCTCAATAGATAGATTTATATATTCAAATCATAAACATTTGGCGTTATTCATTCTTTTAATGGCTCTCTAGAGCATCACACTTCAAAGTCACATGTCAAACCTTTCATTTCTACCCCCTTCAAACTTAGTTTCCCTGGTTCTCAGGAAATTCCTTTTTTAAAACTAATTTTTCAATTTTTTACTAAATGCTGTTGTTTCTTGCTTAGCTTGCCTTTTCTTTGTCAAAATAGTCATATTCTATGTTTGTTTTACTTTCCCATCTTTCTAGCCATCTCACTTCACTTTGAGATGGCAAAACCAACCCTTCCTTGATAAGACTCCACACACAGGTCTGAGTAGGAAGTTGACTCTCAGCTGTGATCAGAGTGTGGAGTTTCTCTTGGAATGAACACTATGCTATGACTACATTTTGCTTATCAGTATGTTTTACCATCGATTGGAACTATGGTTTCCATTTTGTTGCCATCAGAATTAAGGAGTGATTGGCAGGAAGCAAATACTTAGAATTTATCTAGAGGATTAATAGTTCTTGAAGATATAAAGCTGTTCAGGCAGTTAAAAGAATAATCCACTGTGGTTTTACCGAGAACTGTACTGGAGCTAATAGCCTGCTAAGGCTTTTCCAGAAATGAGCAGGAATTCAGATGCGAACACTGAGTGGTCAGGCAGGCATTTTCCCTGGCTCCAGTTTAGAGCTGTGGACCATGAAGTCAAGTTTGAAACAGCAACAGGGATGTGTATACCAGATAGATTTTTACAGGAACTGAAATGACATTTCCCTCTTGTCTCAATTCTTAATTGGCTGCTCATGGTCACTGGGGTGTTTACACAGCCTCAAGGCTGGCTCCATTCTGTGGCCATCTGTCTCAGTTATAAGCTCACTACAAGTTCCATATGGCTCCTCAATTCTCAGCCTGAAGCATTCTCATGTTCCATAGGGCTAGTTGAGACATTACCTTATTTGTTTTGAGTTTGGAATAACTGGAATTGAAATTAGCAGGACTCTACGTCTCTCAGAATGCTTTTCTTTTAATAGAAGATGTTGCCATGGGCACCTGGCATCTCTGTCACATCTTTGCACATGTTTACTTTCTAAATAGAGAACATGTCATTTTTTTCGCTCTGAAAATAATAGAAAGAAGGGCACATTTTCATTTATAATGTATAACACTAGCACAATTTCCACCAGATTCATGCCCAACTTCCTAATTTTTTCACAGCAAAACAGCATTATTTTTTTCCTTTGTTTGAGGTGGTGATGAGGGTGCTTGGCTTTCTTGTCTGGGAACTGCAGGACCAGAAGTGCTGAGGACTCATCTAACCAAATACTTTTATTCAATTCAAGCATTTTAAGTGAGTGACCTGATTTGTCTCTTCATGGAGATTATCTGATCTTGGATTTCTTTTGCTTTGTCCTGCAGAATCCTAATCCTTGATCTGTGCAATGAACTATTTACTTATTGTTGAGGAATTTAGAAAACCATCCAAATCTATTACAATTCCAGTTTGCAGATATTGGGAACTTGGCTTGCTAAGTCCTTTCTCATGTCCTCAACAATCCTCAACTCCCAAAGCCCCACTGTTTTCTTCATGATTCAAATTCTCTTAGTTTCAACTCCCACATGGTTTTCTACTTGTTCTCAGTCTGATCAACTGGACTACATCATGCTTATTTCATTTGTTCTCATGTTGGAGGAGGATTATTTCTTCCATGGAAAGCTAAATCTTTCAACTGTACTCTGTGAGCTTACTATATCACTTCACTGACTGTTCTTGTATCCAGATTCCTTCATTCTCCTATTTGATCATCTTAATAAGCATTTATGTCAACATTGTCTACAGTGTAAAACAAAGAGCAAATACCTTGCCACTCATATTTCTTTTGTATCTACCTCCTGTACTCATCACTAAAGCTTATAGACCCATTCTCTGTAGATAATATTTTCACTTTCCTCCTTCCCCCTTCCTTTTCTTTAGCTCCCATTAAATTTCAAATTCATACCTCTTGCATGTTTCTGTCATCACGCCAGCTTCCTTTTCCTGGCTACCCTTTCAACTGTGAATATTTCTTAGATTTTACAAACTGCAATAAGCCAATTAAACAAAAAGTGGTCTTATCTATATTTTCTCAGCAGGTAATAATAGGTATTCTAAAAGTCAGAGGTAAAAATAATTTGGCATTACCCAAGATTTGTTACTGGGTTGTAATGTGAGCAGGACACAAACTGAATTCAGCTAACAAACATAAGCACTTATGAGCAAAGGAAATATCAAATAGCTGTTTTTTATTTGCTTTTCTTTTCCAGTTTACCTTTCTTGTGTTTTAAAAATTAAACAAAATCACTTTCTATCATGACAGCAGAAATGAAAACACACAGTCAATGTAAAGTAGTCACCCCTGTAAACAATTGCCCAGTCCCAAAATTTATGGAATGGGCAGTCTGAAGTCTGAAGCTTAGCTTGGGTGTTTGCATTCTTACCACCAACCACATTTTTATTCACTTATTGCCACACATACACACACAAAGGAAAAAGGATGCTGTGGCAGAGCTGAAATTAGGAATTAGTCTTTCATCAACCATGTACCCTCTTGCTTATCTTCTACCCTTTTTCATAGTCTGCTATCAATCTCCCTTTGTCTCCTTTCTATTTATATTCACCCTTAGACCTGTTTATGTATATGCATGTATATATGTCTCCTTTCTATTTATATTCACCCTTAGACCTGTTTATGTATATGCATGTATATATTATAGGTAAGGATCAACGTATGAGGGAGACAATGCTGGGGTTTTGTTTGTTTTGAGTTTGAATTTACCTCACTTAATATTGCGCTTATCAAGTTTATCTATTTTGTTGCAAATTTTATAACTAAGCAATGTTCATATGTGTACACACTCACAGAATCCATTCCTCTGTTGCTCTGTTGATAGGCATCTAGGTTAGTCCCATTTCCTTGTTTTCATAAATAAAGCAGCAATGAACATAGCTGTTCAAATATTTTTATAGTAGTGTATAGAATTCTCTCGGTATATGACAAAGTATAGACAAGCTGGATAAAGTGATGTCTAAACTTTAAAATTTTTGTTTATTATGGAATTAAACATAAAGCACTCCTTAGTATTAAGATAGTTGTAGGTGTCATATCAGAGAACCACAAATTACAGTATAGAACAATAGTGACAAAGCCCATCTGGCAATGGCATGAAAACAGATTTAAGTAACCTTGTCAAAGACTCAAAAATAAACCAGCAACGCTATGGCCACAATGTTTAGAAATGAAGTTGCAAAAACATGCAGTGGAAAAAAAAATACTTAACAAATGATGCTGGCAAAAATTGATACCCACCTAAAGAATAAAATTGGATTCATATATTTCAACTTATACAAAAAAAATCAGTTTGAAGTAGATCAAAGTTCTTAAATTAAAACCCTAAAAACTAAAACTGGTAGAGAAAGCTGCTGGGAAACACTTCTAGACACTGGGGTGGGCAGTGGGTTTCTGAACAGAAGTTCCGTAGCATAGAAATGAGTCCCTAGTACTAACAAATAGAACTACGTGAAGTTAAAAATGTTTTGCCCAGGGGAAAAAAAACACTACCCATCGAGCAAACAGACAACCCTAAGAATGGGAAAAGTTCTTTATCAGACCTACTTCAAATAGGGAACTAATATACAGAATGACAGAAAACTGGAGAAATAAAATGCCAATGAAATAAAACTTTTAATCAAAAAATAGGCTAAAGTTCCAAAAGAAATTTTCAAAAGAAGAAACAAAAATGGCCAATAACCATTCTAAAAAGTGTTCAATATTCTGAGTTACCAGTCAAAAAAAGCTAAAACTGCTTTGAGGTATCACCTATTCTAAAAAAGCTCTCACTGTGAGATCTGAAAACAGAAGTTTGAGTGGATTTTGGAAAAGAGGAACTTGTTCACTGGTAATGGGATTGCAAGTTAACATAAATATTATGGGAATCAGCTTGGTGTTGGAAATTCCCACCAAATAAAATCATATTTTGAAGACTGATTCAGATGTTGATTTTATGTTGACATTCATTTATTAATTTTCTTAGTTTCATTGGGCACCATGGCTGGAATTGTTTTGTGCATTAGAGTACAGAGGTGGATAATTAAAATTGTGAATATGTTTGATTTTTTGGTGAATGACATACTTATTTCTTCTAGAAAAATTAAAAAATATATAATTATGTTAAAGATTATATAAAATTCTAACAAATACATTTTTGTTATAATATGGAAATAAAACAGAGTTCATTTTCAAGGGAATAGTTCTACCTTCTGTCCAGAGGTGATGCACTTATTGGCATAAATGAGATAGCCATTTATTGAACTTTAGAGGACTTGAGATCTATGAAAGGTATTAAAATGGAGATGTCATAGCTACTTCTGTCCATATTCTGCTTTAAAAGAACCAGAAGAAAAGCTTGGTTATTTGTATGTCTTCCAGCCATAATAATTCTCTTTTATACTGTTCACATACCATCATCTGAGAAACACTGGTAATCCCTGGTCAATGACAACTTTACATGTCTTTAGTTGACTCTGCCCTGTCCTTTTGACAAATCAACTTTTCAGACAAACTCAGCAAAGATCTAGCTGAAAACATTTTCCCCCCTTTTAAATGTTATACCTTCATCTGCATCTATGAAAGCAATAAACTTTTCTTTGTTGCTCCACGTCTGTGCTGTGAAGAGACTGCTTGTTTGTCCTGGCCACCCAGAACTGATATAATTACACAAAAATTGTGTTAATTAAATCACTCACTGCTTGCCTTATTAGCTCTAGAATCTTATTGGCTAGCTCTTACATATTGATTTAACCCATTTCTATTAATCTGTGAATCATCACGTGACAGTGTCTTACTGGGTTAAGTTCTGTCTGGCTCTAGTGAGGGTCCCTGGCTTCTCCTTGACTCTGCCTCCTTTCCCCTAGTATTCAACTTAGTTTTCTCCACCTAACTCTGTTCCCCTATAGGCCCAAAGCAGTTTTTTTTTTATTAACCAATGATATTCACAGCATAGAGAGGGGAATCCCATATCACATTGGTATAGTTGCTTAATAACTACTTCTTTATTGGCAATATTTATAAATACTATGTTCGATATGGACTAGTTGATTTCTCAAAATATCCAAATAGATAAATCTGTCCCTAATATATCTGTTTATACTCAGAGTATCTCACATATCTATCCAGTTTTTATTTTAGATACACGATCAAAAATAAAGGTTCTATATAGCAAAGAGAAAACTCATTTGAGTTTGTACAATTTTTGAGAAAATAAATTTTACAAAAGTATATTTTATTTATACAATATGTATCTATACAAAATAATACTAATTGGAACATAGATAACATTCCTAAAACAACATAAGAAACTACAATTCTTTACATTCTCATATGAAAATTAGAGTTGAAAGAGACCATTCAAAATTCAAGAGAAATGTCTTATTTTAGTTCTTAAAGAATTATTTATTTCTATTTTATGTTTATGTATGTTTGCCAGCATAAAAGTGTATGCACCATGTGTATCACTCATATAAACAAAGGTCATAAGAAAGCATTGGATCTCCTGCAACTTCAGTTACAGTCAGCTGTGACCCACAATGTGAGTGCTGGGAACTGAACTTAGGTCTTCTGCAAGTACAACAAGTTCTGCTCTTGGGACCCTCTTCCTCCTACTGGGTTGCCACATCCAGTCTTACATGTGGGTTTGTGCCTAGTCATATTGTAACTTGGTGTGCCATGTTTGGTTGATATTCCCCAAAGGCTCTCTCTTTTATGAAGAGAAGGAATAGATCTGGAGGAGACAGGAGCTGGGAGGATTGGAGGAAAGGGAAGCTGCATTTGGGTTGTATGAAGGAAGAAACCAAAACAAAAAGAACAGACCCAGTGTCCTTACCTGCTGAACACCTATGCAGTCCGACTTTACTCAGACCCTCCTGAGTTGAGCTCTCAGGTTTCCATGGGAATAAGTATTTATATACGTTCTCTTCCACCACATCTATTAACTGCTATTGAACACATCTTTACATATGACTGTGTTTGTTACATGTATACAGTTGTATTTCCCAAAGGTACTTTCAAAAGAATCAAGCCTGCAATCTAATCTCTCCTCTCTCACTTGGTTGTGTCTCTCCTGAATTCTGTCTTTCAGTGAATTCCATTTACAGACCAAAATAAAACAGAGGAAGAGCAGCAGTGCATGCTCGGTCTCTCTTGTTCTTGATTCTCTCAGTACAAGACCAGCAAATAAGATGTGTAAGGATATACACAGGCAAAGGCATAGTGTGGGCACACCTAGAAGCCAGTTACTCATAAGACCCCACAACTAAAAAAAAAAACCCTATTAAATGTAAATTAATATGTCATTTTTCTGTTAAATTGCAGCCTTGTTTCTTTACATATACTTAGGTGAACTTAAGACCCATGGCATTCTACCCATGGCCTTCTACACATACCTTGCCATTCACGGCCAAGTCCATCTCTTTACAGAAGTCAAGGATAGCCTATTCTTCTCCCATCAACACCAAAACAGCTTGTAGTTTCCTCAGAAAATACTGCTCCCATCCCCGTTTGCAGACAATGTCCAGTTCTAGACCACTTCCTCTTTAAATAGATTTTTTTTTCTACTTTCCAGCCTGGATAATTCATTTGTAACACTAACCTTACACAGAAACCTAAGGCTTTCCTCACCCCTTTCCTCATTTCTGGTCCTGACTGGATACTGTTTTACATGATTCCTTTCTTATGCCTTTTACTATGTTATGATCTAATTTCCTCTTCATCCAATTATGCCAAGATTTCTTGAGGATGACCAGAACTTCCTCAGGACAGAGTTAGCATATTTTTTTGTCTGAATCCTTAATATTAACTAAAGCATTCTCTAAGGACATACCCTAATATAGAATATTTTATTTCTTATGTCAGTGTTCTTATGAAAATAGACAGATTTTAGTAGATTTTGTTAGTTTATGTGGTAGCATTCTGAAGTTCTAATTAATAAACCAAGAACTGGGTAACTTTGATGCCAAATTGATGGCAACCAATTTTCAGTTGTGTGGTATGGGAGGTCCATCTATATGTGTGTTGCTTTTCTTGGTTAATGAATAAAGAAACTGCCTTGGCCTGTTGACAGGGCATAACTTAGGTAGGCAGGGAGACAGAAATGAATGCTGGGAGAAAGAGGGGCAGAGTCAGAGGGATACTATGGAGCCTCCATACTCAGACATGACAAATCTTTGCTAGTAAGCCACTGCCACATGGCGATATACAGATTAATAGAAATGTGTTAAATTAATATAAGAGTTAGCCAATAAGAAGCTAGAGCTAACAGGCCAAGCAGTGTTTTGATGAATATGGTTTCTGTGCGATTATTTCGGTTCTGGGCAGCCAGGACAAACAAGCAGCCTTCCTGTAACAGTTGTCAATAGTATTTTCCCGAGGTCCATGAACTTTAAGCACATAGGTACCAAATCTTAGACTAGCAATGCTGATCTTCAGAAGCATTATGGTGAAAGATTTGGTATTGGGATTTTGTAAGTTGACTTCAGCTCCCTGTGGACTATCAATGGCAGTTAGAATACAGTTTCTGCCTTTGAAACATGCATACAGATTCTTCATATCCACTTAAATAATCACAGATTGCCATGGGAAATATAAAGCTAACAAAGACCTCATGAAATTGAGGTTTTTAAAAAATACTGAACCAGTGCAATATTGGCAGTATGGAGCCACTGGGGTTTTGGCTTATTATTTCTCCTGTTCCCTCTCAGATTTGATTTTCACAAGTGGCCAGTTGGCTCTTGAATGGTCTCATAATATTCAAAACGAACACTGTTGGTGCTACTCTCCTGAGAGCCAGGGCTACTTGAAACTTAATTGCCATGGCACTTCCTGGTTAGTGTCACTGGTTTACTTTATTATTGGCTGTGATTCTAATGATCACTCTTCTGCCCTTCTTGCAGTTAAAATAGCAACCATTCCCCAGGCACTTGATATATTGCTTGCAATCCCCTCCTTGGCAAGACACAGCAAGGATGCTGGCTTCTACTTTCATAGGGGCCAGCAAGTCGATTTGATCTTTTATGACTTACTCATGGTAAAGATCAGTAGCAACCAAGGAAGCATACTGGTGGCTGCAGACACTGCTTGCAGATTCCACAACACTCCAAACCAATGGTAAGCGCAGTAATAAATTGCCAAGAGAGAACTATTTTTTTCTTCAAATATTTCCAAATAAAACTTTCCCCATCAACAAACATTTTTTTCTGAGATAGAAAAATAAGAAAATAACATGGAAGAAAAAATACCTTTTCGACCTAAGATTTTAACAATGTTTTATTTATGTGTTTAGTAAATTATCCACACATACAGTCATTCATTTAAATAGGAAATGCATCTACATAACAAAACACTCATAAAATATGGCATCTATTCAATAAAAGCATTGTATTAGATACCTCCTGTCTCCTGTTTCTAGCCAACTAAACAGTTACTGGATTCTTGCCTTATGGTTAAGGCCTGTACTTCTCCATTTATACTTATATTTTTCTTTGCTTAAGGGTCTTAAATAATTTCTAGTTTCAACTCAAGAGTCCAGCTGCTGAAAGAGAAATGATATTAAAATAATATCTAGTTTATTTCAAAGAAAGCCACACATTCTTAGCCACTTACAACAGTAAGTAGCCATCCTTCTTTAAAAAGAAGCATGTTTGTTCTTATGAGGGCTGGAGGTACAATCTTAGAACACATAAACATTTAAGGAACAGCCAAAGCCAGAGAGTTAAAAAAAATGAGCCTGGTAGAATCTATAGCATCTCCTATGGACATTAGGTGGCTTTTAAAAGTTATAGTAGAGTAAGCTTATTTTTTACTGAATGTTTTTCATACAATATACTTTATCGTGCTTTTCCTTCCACAAATTCCTTCTGGAATCTCTCTATTAACAAAAATTTATGTTGTTTATCTCTCTCTCTTTAAACAAACAAGCAAAACCAAAGAAAAACAATAACTCAAGAAACACGAAAATAGAAATCAAAATTAGCAAACAAATGCACATGTTGGTGATGTCTGAGCCACAGCCTTCTCTAACTGGAATAATTTCAGTTACTCCACTTATGAATAATCACTAAGTGGCTAAAACTAAGCTTCAAGAATCTCCCAGATTACCCCAAACCAGGTAAATGAGGCTAATAGTAACTATAAATCCCCAAACCCAACACAAGTATATGTGTGTGTGGGGGGGGGGGTTGCAAAAAATCCATGTCAAGAGACATAACCATGGTTTAAGAAAAATCTCCCTACTTGATATCATAGTGAAAACTCAGGCTACACAGCAAAAAGAGTATACTGAAAACTGCTAACAAGAAGGATCTATTCACAGAGACTGGTGGGTCCATGAGTGTAATTGATTTCTCAATGGAAATTTTCAAAACCGAAGAGATTAGAGCAATGTACTTAAGTTTCTGAAAAATGACAAACATAAGTTTAGACCACAAAAAACTGTAAAAATTGAAGGAGAAACATAGAATAATAAGAGAAAAACAAGTAATGATTAAAAAAAAAGAGTTAAAGAAATTTATTATCACTTAACCTGCCCCACAGAGAATATTGGAAGGAAACTTTCAACTGGAGAGAAGGATAAATACATCCAAGAGGGTACAGAGAAAGCAATAAATGATTCTAGAATCATGGTTAATCATAGTAAGGCTGTAAAAATAAACTAAATGCTGGCAATAAATATGCTTTTTGATAATAACTTTGAGTGTTAATGACCTCAATTCCCCAAGAAAAACATACTAATTGTCTTACAAATCAGAATCTGTTTGTTTATGATAACAAGAAATACATATCATCTTCAAGGTTGGAGGCTACCTTACACTGAAAGAATGTAAAAAAGGATTCCAAGAATTGGGGTCAGTGGTTTTCATAAAAAATCTAAAAACACAATAACCAAACAAAACAACAAAACCAAAAAAAAACAACCCACCTTGAATTGAATCCAACAAAAATGCGAAGGACCTTTATCATGGGAACTTTAAAAAACTGAAGAAAGAAATCAGGGAAGGCACTAGGCTAAGGCTAGGAACTCTTCTCATGGTTACAAATAGGAGGAATATTGTGGAAATGACCTTTCTACGAAAATCAATTTAGGTTAACACAATTTCAGTCAAAATCTCTATTCCTTTTTTCCCCCCACAGAAATATAAAAAGAAATCCACTGTTAAATTGATGTGGAAGCACAAAAGACCCTGTGCAACCCAAACAATTCCAAGTAAAAGGAACGCTGCTAGAGGCATTAATATACTTCATCTCATGTTACCCTATAAAACTAGAGTAAGAACAACAGCATGGTACTGGTACAAAAGGAGACATTAAAAACCACTGGACTGAAATTGCCACACTGACATCCAATGGGGCTGTACCAGCTTGCATTCCTACCAGCAATGCAGAAGTGTTCCCTTTTCTCCACAACTTCTCCAGCATAAGTTGTCATCAGTGTTTTTGATCTTGGCCATTCTTACAGTTGTAAGCTGGAATCTCAGAATTCTATTGATTTGCATTTCTCTGATGACTAAGCATGCTGAACATTTCCTCAAGTGTCTTTCAGCCATTTTAGATTCCTCTGTTGAAAGTTCTCTGTTTAGGTCTGTACTCCATTTATTTTTTTAATTGGATTATTTGTCCTTTTGATAAGAACTTAGGCAACAATGAGGACACTAACAGTGACTTACTTAGATCTAATCTACATGGGAAGTAGAAAAAGACAAGATTTCCTGAGTAAATCGGGATCATTGGGACCTTGGGAAAGGGTTGAAGTGGGGAGGGGAGAGGAAGGAAGGGGAGCAGAGAAAAATGTAGAGCTCAATAAAAATCAGTTTAAAAAACCCATTAACCTATAAGATCCAGACATATTATATTCATTCAGCCACAGCTACCTAATTTTGACAAAAACTCCAAAAGTATAAACTAGAGAAAAGACAGACTCTTCCACAAATGGTGCTAGGAAAATTTCATGTCCTCAGCTGTTGCCTGGCTCATGAAGAACACTTTTGATTGTGTTAGTCCATTTTTCACCTCTTTAACTCCTTCCCTACCTCTCTTTCCCCATTTCTTTCTTGTTCTCATCTTCGTCAGTTCCATTATCAACCAGCTTTGGCAACAGGAAGCAAAACTAAAACCCAAGGATTTTTATGGCACTGTCTTCACTTAGATCCTCGTATTAAGTGGTTTTTTTTTTTCTGGCTCCCATGTCTATATTCTTCATTTGTTTGCTTACATTTATAGTCCACACTTAAGTGACAATGTTAGCAAGAGAAATGTGCAAAAGTTATATCCACTCCATTTACTTTGAAACATAATTCTGAAGGAACTCAATACTTTAAAAATGTATAAACTCTTACACTTAAAAGAATTTGCAACCCCTCATGGAAAAGCAGACACTAATCCAGCATTCTTTTAGACACCAAATCTGTTACCTAACCCCCAATTCACTGATGAAATAACCTCAGATACCCAGAAATGTCTAATTTGCTTCAATTTGTAAACAACCCAGGGAAAAATTCACAAGGGACCTACCAGAGGAATTGTACAAAATTTACAAAGCTTACTGATTAAAACATTCTGTGGGATGTTTTATCTTCATTTCTCTGTTTTCTTAAAATTACACTAACATTCCTAATGTGGTCCAATATGATTTCATTTGGGAGGAGTACATATGCAAAGATAAAAACTTAGAGTTTAATATTTTCTTCTTGCTTTTCTGTTCCTCCTCCCAGTCTCCTCCAGCCCATGTGACCACGTGTCCTCGTTGGCCTGGTATAGGACCATAGTCTCTATGTTTACAGTAAGCCTTTAGATGGAACAGAATGAATCCAGGGGATCTGATGTTTGCTTTGGAATTCAAGGGTGAGTATGAGTCCAAAGGAGCCTTTCTCCTGTTTGGTGCATCAACCATCCTACTTGGGGCATGTGGTGGGAGCAGCTCAGAGAAAGCAGAAGCAGTGAGAAGTTCATTCTCCTGAGATGCAAAGGCGACCTTTGACTTTCAGGAGTTTCATCTTTAGGAAAGGTCTTTGTTTTTGCTTAGAGGCCCAGTGCTCAGCTGTGAGCCTAAGGAGATGACACATTCGAGGTCACACTTGGTCCAGCTCAGAGAAGTTTATGCCATGCCAGCAGGAAACATCATTTCACAACTCCCTAGTTTCTGTAGATCTGTTTGTCTCTTAAGCAGAGGACAGAAAATGTTTCCATATTCATTCAGGAAAATATGAATTCAAGACAAGCAGGTTTGGACGAGAATCTGTTTCTCTCTCTCCCCATAAGTTTATGCATTTATATATTCGTCACTCGAGAGAGTTTTCAATGTCCATTCCACTTGCTAGTCATCACCTGTGTTGTCTTTTTCTTTTGCTCAAAGTTTGAGATGTTTATTTAAATGACAGCCTCTTTAGTCTACAGAGCAGATGTTAAGAACACTAGGCCTAACAGTTCTTTCTTATGTGTTCAGTTATACTTGGCAGAAACAATCTAACCATTGAGAAATCAGGTGCTGTGGAAGACTGACATAAATTGTTTCTGTTTTAGTCTGCTAAAAAATATCTATAATCTTCTATAGTTTATAGAAATCAGTACTTGACTTATAAGAAATGTATATGATAATAGATAACCAGATTTTGTGTGTGTGTGTGTGTGTGTGTGTGTTGTTGTTGTTGCTGTGTTTGCATGGTGAGGTAATCAAGGCTAATATGAGCTGTCTTCCTCAGTTGCTGTTCAATTTAATTTGGGGTGAATCACTGAGCGTGAAACACTTATTTGACTAGACTATCTGATCATCAAGCCAGAAATATTTTGTCTCAGTCTCCCCAGCACAGGGTTTAAAGTTCACACTGCTGAAACATATTCTTCTGTGTGGGTACAGGGATTTGAACTTAGTTCCTCAGGATGGTGCAAAAACTAGTTTATGGACAGAATCATTGTTCCTGCCCGAGAGCTCATTATTTTCTGTGTATGGTTTTTATTGTTGTTCATTGTGTGTTTGTTGGGAGTAGAAGGTGCCATAGTGCATGTGTGAAGGTCAAAATACAACCTTCAGCATGATTCCTATGCTTGGGTTGAGTTCTCAATAAGACTATAATATATTTTTTACTAAATCATATTTAAAAGTATTTTAGTTTTGCACCTGTCAGGATTGACATGTAGTTAGGTTTTCTGATTGGAACATATAATGGTAATATATAATAGCCTGCATAAAGAAATTGGAATCTGCTCTTTGCAGTGGGCACTTTGGAAAACTGAACATATGGTCAGTATCTCAGATGAGTATTAACAATATTGGAAGTAAGTAAAGTGATATTATTTGTTTAACTTTTGTCTTTCAGTATGTTATGTTCTCAATTGTTTGCATCAGTTTTCAAAATACTCCATCATTATTGGAAGAAAAATCAAAGTGTGCTTTCTGGACATAGAAATGGCCAGGCCTCTTGCCTGCTAGGAGATCAAATTTACACCTTTCTCAGAAAGAGGTAGGAAAAGTGGCAGAGGGAAAGGGCAAGCTAAGCAAATAAACACACTAAAGGCCAGCCCTGTGACGTCCACATTGTAGCTAATCTCTATTTATCTTAAAATAATTTCTCACTTTGTCAAATTTAATGGTCCATTCATAATGAAATGTCACAGAATTCACAACTGGTTTTGATGATAAAATGGTTTAGGAAGGCAATCATACAAAATAGATCGTTCTATTTCTTAAAGCACTTCGCACTTCCAAATGTGTGCTTTCCTTTTCTTCTCACAGTAACCTTCAGTGCAGCATGCTGAAATATTGTTGCCCTCATGTTTTAAAAGCAACGGATGTTCACAGAATTGAGTGATACAGATGAAAAAGAAGTAGCCTAGGAACCAGGCGTTCTGGTTCTGTATCTGCTCTTTCCTATTCATTGTTGGTGAATTTTTGTCAGTATCAAAATAAAACTGTTAGAGGCTGGGTTTCTTGAGTCTTTTTGCAGAGAATATTTTGGGGGGAAGTGATCTCCCTGAAAATGTTTAACAGGTCAAGAAAGAGAGGGTGAAGGGAGGAGCCAAAACAGAAGTAGGCTCAAGTGAAGTGAACTCTCAGATGGGCCACACTGGAAACTCTCATAGGCATCATACGGGAGGTCTTTTTTTTCCCAGAAGGCAGAACAGTGCTAGTGTTTCCTTCTTTCTTGGGTCAGTCATTTGAATACGACACCACTGCTCCCAAGATGCTTACTGCATTCGTAAATCTTTTGCCTTGCTTGAATACATAGGTTACAGCGAAATGCCATTCCTGCTCAGTGTGGTGACCATGTTCTCCAATTGTGATTTTGTAGCTGAAACCATAAAACTTGATCATTATAGGTAATTAACATATTGCAAATGTTTTAAAGCTCACTTACCTTTCTGGTGTGTGGCTATTTTAGTGGACATCAAGGCATATGACTCATCTAAATTCACCTTCAAGTATTACTTTATAAAAGCAACTTGATGTCCCTAGGAATATTTTCAGATACTTTAATTTGATTATAAGTCTCTTTGCTTGAAAAAAAAAAAAACATGCTCAGAAAAATAAAATTGATTCTTGTGAATCTTAAGGACCAAACAGTTTTGAGTTGAGTTGGGTATAATCTAAACAGAACTTAGATTTCATAACAAATGCTGTATAAAGGAATAGAGAATTTTGAAATTACCTATTTGGAAATGAAAATGATTATGTATCTTTTCCCTATTAAATTAAAGGTATGTGACTCAATTCTCTCATACACTTGGTATAGAGTGCTGGATCCACATACGCAGAGAATATTGCAAAGATAAAACTCAAGGGCCTGGGAATGACTTGAGCATAGCAAGAACACATATTTTGGGTAGAACTTGCCTTTTTTCTTCTTTCCAGAGAGAGGATCGCTTATAATCTGGACCGAGCTCAAAATAAAACAGCTGAGGATGGCCTTATCTCTGTGTCCTTATGTCCTCACCTCCCAAGTGCTGGAATGATAAAAGTGGACAAAGATACCAGGGTCAAAAATCTTATGATGATGCTTAGTATCTGTTGAGTTTTATATATGTTTATAAATGTTTATGTATGTGAATACATATATATCTGTAAATATATGGTATAGGTGTTTGCCATACTTGATTTATAATGTAATCACTTCTCTGTCCTTCCACTCAGTTCTCTTAATTTTGTATTTATTTTAACATAAATCATGAATTTCACTGCTTCTTTTAAACATATTCAACAATGACACCCTTAAAGACCATATTCTAAAAGGTAATAATCTTAATACTATTCTTCTTGAAGTCTTTCAGAGATTGTAAAATATACTACCAAAATAACATTATGAAATCATTAGATTTTGTGCTCTAATTCTAATCCAAAGAAAAAAGAAGAAAATTATATAACATTTGTATCTTTTAATAAAATTTACAAGAGCTCATGTACACAAATGGACACCTTTTGTTTCCCAGGTCAATTAATTCACTTTCAAAAGCACTCAAGGCTAAGACGTTTACTGTCAAAGAGTTATGTAGACAACGTTACTGAAATCTATAATTTCCTAGGCAGTAATGTATTTTTATTCAACCACAAAATCTAATCTATAAAACGAGAAGAAAATCCTATAGTATATTTTCATTCTTTTCCCCAAATGCCTCAAGATTTTTTCTTATTTCTTTCTGTTTCAAAAATTTTGCTAGCAATCTTTAAAGCTAGGTAGGATGATGAGGTTATTCTTCATCTGAAAACTCAGCCATACCTCCTATCAGTCCTAAGACAAATTTTACAGGATTTAGAGTTCCGGATTGTCATATCTGTCTACATTTAAAAATGGTGCATCCTTTGCTGTCCTTGCTTTCCAAAAAAAAAAAAGTCTGTTCTCATTCTGATTACGATTATTTTTCCAGGCAAGTTTCAAAAGCTCATTTTCTGCATTGGTTTTTAAAAGTTGATTCTTTCTTGAAATTACTTTTTTTTTTAGATTTAATCTCTTTAAGATTTCTGAACATCTTGAATTTTAAGGTTTCTTTTTTAAATTTGAGGAATTTTCCATCATCATTTCTTCAAATAGCTTTCCACTCCTACCTCCTTTTTTTTTTCATTTTGCCTGTATTTTCAATGACATTGATATTACTTTTTAAAATGTAATTCACTGCATTTCCTCAACTCTTTTATTTCTTTTAGGATAACTTTTTCTACTTACTAAGGTTGGGAAATATTGACCATTGAATCATCAAATTCATTGATAATTTTTTATGTTGCTGCTATTTTATTATTGAGCCTATTCATTGATTAATTCATTCATTCATCTCATGGAACCCAAACTGGCTAAAGATGGATTTTGGCCTTCTCACTCTTCTGCCTTCACCTCTCAACTACCTCACACCAAACCCATTTACTCATTTGTTTGAAAACTATTCAGACTTCTTATTTTAATAATGAAATTTCATTTGATGGGAGTTTAAACTCTCCATTAGGTTTCTGTGATGTTTTCTTCTGGTTGTCAGATTGATGAGAACTTAGATCAACTAAGAGAAATGTTTTTGTGCAGCTCAGTGAAGCATTTATTTCTTGGAAGGACCAGCTGATGTATGAGGATATTCTATCAGTAGGTGCATCCTTCCGTTGCAGCACAGATCTAAGGAAATCTGGGGAAAGGCAAGGTTGCTTATTGCTGCCTGCATTCACTCATCTCTGCTGGGCACATTTCCTTGGTTGCTCTCACCAATTCTATCAGCTTTGTAGCATCAGAACTCAGGTTCTTCCGTCTCTTGACATGGATTGAAGAGGAGTAAATCCCCAGGAATGTTTCAGGTCTTCAACAACAGATTGGGACTGCTGAGGAATCTGGTTGGGTGCTGGATTCTCAGCCTATCCGGTATACAGACAAACACTGTTGGATTAGCCAGCACATATTGGGTAATCAATATACTAAATCCCTTTTGCAATATATATATATATATATGTGTCCTATTGGTTTCATTCCTCTAGAGAACTCCGACTAACAGCCCCCATAATGTCAACCGGCCTGCACATAGGAAAAATAGTCGCTATTCACACTACCTGCTCTTTCAGAAGAGAGATATGCTGCCACATTTTGACAAAACAATGCTTGGCCTTTAACTGGCATGAAGAACCACTTAGTGTCTGTGTTCTGTTATGATACTTGAGGGTGATAAAGTAGAAAAAAAAAACTTATCAAAAACCTTACAATAAATTATTGGTACAATGTGGAACAGAAGTTGACTTTCTGTGAAGGAAAAAATTCTCAGTACATAATGGAGAAAGGTCATTGGTTAATTAATAAAGAAACTGCTTGGCCCTCATAGGTTAGAACATAGGTGGGTGGAATAAACAGAACAGAATGCTGGGAGAAAGAGGAAGTGAGGTAAGACGCCTCAGACAGACTCCATGCAGCTCATAGCCAGGGCAGACGCGATGAAGCAAGCCGCCAGGTCAGACATGCTGAATCTTTCCCAGTAAGACCGATGCTACACAGATTACTAGAGATGGGTTGATCAGGATATGAGAATTAGCCTGTAAGGGTTAGAGCTAATGGGCCAAGCAGTGTTTAAAAGAATACAGTTTGTGTGTTGTTATTTCGGGGCATAAGCTAGCCAGGTGGCTGGGAGCTGGGTGGCAGGAACCCAGGCCTGCAGTTCCTTCAACAAGTCCATAAAAGAAATAGACTCTCTTCTATAAAAGGCATGAGAGGGAAAACTTTAGGGTAGGAAATAGCCTGGATGAAATGGAAAGATGACCCGAGACAGGAAGAAACTCAAGCCGACACTGGCCTGGCCTGTGGAAAATGAAAACTGAAGCCTCAAAAGACAAGCCAGTAGCCCCGATGGAGAGAATGGCTATCCCATAGCTCCCTCAATCCTCAAGTCTATCTGCAGATAGAATGTGAATTCTTCTACGCAGATTAGCAGTAGAGAAAGTTTGATCAATCCAGGTTTAGGCTGGTTCCATCTAGACAGGGAATGGAACATTTAAAATTGAGTTGTTCTTAGGACGTGGAGACAGGGAATAATCTCAAGTCAGATAACCTGCATTTACCTGCAACAACCCCCAACAGGGTGTAAGGCAACAAAGGGAAAAGGTATAGATAACAGAAGACAATTACTCTGACAAGCTCAATGATATCAGCTACGGACAAGAGACTGTGCTAAGCTTAGAGTGGATAGGGGAGCGTGGCTTGCTCTTGGTGTCCTGGAGCAGATCTCACCAACTGAGGATAGCTCTGGAGTTTGTTAACCTGTAGCCTAAGTCAGTGCACAAAGGCATCTCTCCTCTCTGACGGTGACAAGAGGAGGCTGCAGGGTCTAACTTCAAACCAGCAGAGGACCAACTCATTGCTGCCCGCAGCCACATCCCAGAAATGGACTGATAAATGCTTAGTGGGTTAGGCAGGGCCACTGTACCAATCTCAGTGGCTGCGGTTCTTTCCTCACCACCTCATACTCGGGTGACAACTTGCCAGCAGGGCTTCTAAGTGCTAACCAACTCCCATACTACAGAGCTATCCTGAACTGGCCTTCATTTTCGCAGTCCCAGAAGGAACTTCTCTTCCATAATATCTTTTCCCACCTTTTTATTTTGATTTTTGCTCCTGTTCCTCTTTAAGTTATTTTTATTATACTTTTAACATATTTTTCACTTTTTCTTTGAAAAAACATACAGCATGGCCCAACTGTCCTAAAAATTCTGGTGATCCTTTTACTCCTGGCACTCAAATGTCACAGTTACAGTCTGTACCTCCAGGCATGGTCTGTAGTTATTTAATAAAACCACTTCATAGCATTTGAGCATTTATTTATTCTGCTTAAACTTTTTCCTTATTGTCAGGAAACTCTTTTTTTTTCTTATTTTTGATGTGTTTTCTATTGTTGCTTCTTGCTGAACTGCTCACAATGTTGTGACTTTATTTTGTTCTAAAAACTCTTCTGTTTGTATTTAATTTCCCTTATATTGATCAAATTTCAGTTATACTTTTTTATTATTATGTGTCTTTTCGATTTTTTTATTTTTTGGTATTTTGAGTTTCCCCTCAAGTATCATCTTCCACTCTTCTTTCCCCCTTTCTTTTCCTTAACATTGTTTCTTATTTCCCTTTCTCTTACCCCACCCCCTTTATTTATCTCGCTCATTTACTGTTCCCACATTTGCTTTAAATACTTTTAAACTTCTATTTTTTATTTTTCATATTTATTTATTTATTGATTGATTGATTGATTGATTTTTGGTTTTGTGAGGTAGGGTTTCTCTGTAGCTTTGGGGCCTGTACTGCCTCCTTCCCAAGTGCTGAAATTAAAGGCGTGTGCCGTTATAGCTCAGCTAAACATCTATTACTAATGCTATTTTCTTGTGACTTTCTCTTTATGACCGCTACTGATGTGTTTGTAGGCTTTACATATTTGAACTCTGTCTCTAAATCTTTTGTGCCTTGATATTGTTCCCACAGTTTTTCTCTTCACTGTGTGGGAATTGTGCCCTGAAAAGTAAACTGGGCACAAAGAATATCCCCAAAAACAAAAGAAGACATCATGAGGAAGTCAACAAAAACAGAAATTATAACACAAAAACACACAAGAGGCATTAAAAATCCAGGCAGTGAGGCTCCTCCAAATAGTTATAGCTCTTCCAGCATGGATTCAAAGGCACAGAATGGTGAAATGACAGATGATAAAAATGATCAGTCTATAAACAAGCAGACAAATTAAACAAACAAACAAAAAATACACAATTACAGGGTTTAGGAAGGAAAGCCATAAATGCAGAGGATAAAGATAGGAAAATGGATGTCTAAATAAGCAAATAAGAGAAAAATTTAGCAAGGAAATTGAGACTTTGTAAAAGAATCTCATAGAAATACTAGAAGTGAGAAAAATCAACGAAACAATTGCAAACCATAATGAAAAGAATCTGAGCAGTAATGCAATGAAGCAGAAGAAAGAACACCAGGAATAGAGGACAAGATACAGAGGGGATAAAACTATCTCCAAAGATCATTGAATAGAGAGTAAATAAACAGGCTTCAATACAGTGTCCAAAATCTCAAGACTACTATCAAGTTCAAGAATCCACACGTGTCAGAAACATGAGCCATAAACTAAAGGAATAGGTAACCTATTCAATGAGAATATTTACTGTAGAAAAATTTCACAAACGTGGAGAAAGAAATTAATCTTCAAGCATAAGAAACACTTTTTAAAGTTTTTTTGTGAACTTCATATATGAGCTTTGTGCAAGCCCCTCGCTCCACTCTACAAGCAGCCCCTGCCATGTCCTACCTCTCCCATCCAAACTTATGACCTTTTCTTTACCTATGATTGTTACAATATGTGAGGGCATGTACACATCCAGGTACACACACAGACACACACACTCACACACATACACACACACACACACACACACACACACCATGCTGGGTCCATTTATCATTGCTCAGATGGACATGTGTCCACAAGAGCTGATCACTTGAGATCGGACAACTTGAAGTGGAGCTTTTTCCCTGGACGAAAATGATCCTTTCTCTTTGAACAGTTTTTGATTACCTGTAGTCCTTCATGTAGAGGTGAAACCATGTGGAATTATATTTGCCCACATAGGCATTTCAACTGATGTTACATTATACTGGTGTTCTAGCAACCATACTGTTGAGATTTCATGGGCTCATTTTATCTCTCATGTTTGGTGAACATACAGAGAATAAGTGACAGTAGGGGCCCCAATCCAACAGTAATTCATCTACAACACCACCCCATGACTCAGGGTAGGAAGATTTTAAGGGCCAGAGGTTCAGGACATTTGCTGCTAGACAGTATTTCTATACATCAGAGACATTTCAAACTCCAAAACATAAATAATCAAAAAAACTTTTATAGAATATTATAATCATAACGTAAAAACACAAAGTAATAGCAATATTATCTTTATATATCATGACAATAGCAGGAGAAAAATATTGTTGTCTATTTTACTTTTGGGGAGTCCCATCAAGCAACTCCCAAGTAAATCACACATGGAGGCTTATTCTTACTTATAAATGCCTGGCCTTAGCTTGGCCTGTTTCTTGCCAACTTTTCTTAACTTAAATTATCTCAACTACATTTTGTATATCTTATTTTCACTATTATTCCTTGGCTGCCAGGGTGACTGGATGGCTAGGTGAGAGACTCATGACATCCTCCTCCCCTTGTTCTCCAGTTGCCCCTCTTTTCCTTCTTCCAGATTTCTCCTATTTATTCTCTTTGTCTATTAGCCCTGCCTATGATTTTTCTTGCCTTGTTATTGGCCGTTCAGCTCTAAACCATCAGGTATTTTAGACAGACAAAGAATCACAGCTTCACAGAGTTAAACAAATGCAGCAAAACAAAAGCAACATATCTTTACATTGTCAAACAAATGTTCCAGAGCATAAACAAATTTAACATACTTTAAAATAATATTCTACAGCCTAAGAGGTCATGAAATTGAGAGGGGGATGTGGGAGGGGACAAAGGAGGAGTTGGCGAAGGGAGGGGGTAGATTGGATCAAAATGCATAGCATTTGCATATGAAATACAAAAAAAGCAGATTGTTGTATCTTGTGTAGTAAATACTTGCAAGTTGGAGTTAGAAACCACTTTAATATATCTGAATTAGCATGTTATTTAGGACTGCATAACCTGGATTTATATTGTTGTTATTTAACTGGATTTAAAATACCTTGGTAACCATCCAAAAAAAAGGTGGTTATTTCCATGTTAATGAGCAGAAGAGATATTTTGTTAACCAGTCTGGATCTGGATATTTTAGCTTGTTTTTGTTTATTTGTTTGTTCTTGAGGATCAGGGTTAAGAGCCAGTTAGCAGCATAGATCTAAAGTTTTAGCTTTTCCATTCCACCTGCATATAATACAAAACTTTAAAGTGTAATTTTTCACTTATCGTCACTGATTTGGATAAAATTATTTTTAAGAACTATTTCATATCCTGTAACTCTTAATATCACTTCTTTTCAAACTATTTTTTTTCTGTAGTGTTGAAAAGATATCGATTAACCTTCATTGTATCTTACTTAATAAGACACATAAAGGCACAAGATGTTTATTTGTTCATAAAGAGTAATCATTTTTTCCATAAGAATTATAAAAAAATTAAACACTTTAATTTGTGATATTTTTCCTTTTTAGACTATCAAGTTATATGAAACTCAACACTAAGGATTCATGATTGGTTTTGTAATAAATACATATTTAATAAGTATTTTAATAATTTAATAAAATATTAAATTATTTAATATTAATAATTTAATAAAAACACATTTGCCTGAAGCAACAAGTAGTGAAGATGCTTGATATCTTCCAGATCCCTTTGTTTTATGTAGTCTGAACTCATGGACTGAGCAGTAAAATGAACTTACTCTCAGTTATGCATGGGGATTATGTAGAAGATGTTTGCGTTCCTTTCGGTCTGATTTTCTTCTTTCCTTTTCCTCTCTTTTCTCTCCATCTTTCTCCCATTATTCTATCTTTGCTTCTTTTTTTCCTTTTCTCATTTTTGAGTAAAATCTATAAAATTATTAAATAAGGTAATAATTCTACTTAAGATAATTCATGCTTTAAAATTGAAATATTTTTTGCACATCAGAAATGAAAGAACTCAGTGGTATTTTATCATTAAGTAAGAAATTTCTCCTTGCTTAAACTGCTTTAGGAGGGAACCAAATAACTTTCTGTATTAACAAGTAGTAGAAACTTAAATAATTTTCCGAGTTAACATTCACAGCATTACAGAGTCTATTTTATACCCAATTGTGCATTGAAAACATTGTGGACTTCAAAATAAATGCTGAATTGTATTTAGATAGAAAGTAATAGGACACAGAATGGGATGAATCTAATGTTTTTTGACAGCTTTACTAACTTCTTTGATACCAGGAATTGATTATGCTACAAGCAAACCTGACTAGAAAGCTGTTGATACCATAAGGTGTATTTGCACCTAATAATGGCCCTGTATATTGACGTGAATGTTTTTGGCAATATAATAAAATGAAGTTTGGGGTTAGTAGTTAAGAAATATATTTTTTGAGTCTTCTCTTGAACTAGTTATGCTTCTGTAAAGTCTTTTTTTTTTTTTCATTTTGTTTGTGGACTATGGTTAGGCCTTTGTGAAAGAAGTAATTTTTCAACATCAAAACACTGTTTTAAGGTCCCAGGAAATGGTTTGGTCAGTGAAGTGATTATCATACAAACATAAGGACCTGGTTTTGAGCCAAGCATCAGTGTTTTGGGGGTTTTGTTCTGTTTTGTTTTTTAATTCTAAGCATAGTGATACTTGCTTTTTATTCCATATCTGGGGAAAAGGGAAAAATCAGAAACGATGGCAATTGTTGACCAATCAATTTAGCCTAATGTGGGGGTTCCAGGTCCCAGTGAGAAATGCTGTAACAGAAATAAAATGTAAATAGGTCCTGAGAAAGGACACCTGAGGCTGCCCTCTGGCCTCCACCCTCAGGCATACAATATGTACATACCTGCACACATATACACATATGGAAAAAAAGTTGTCAAAACAATAACAATTTTGTATTCTGACATTCAGTTCAAACCAGAGGAATGATAATGCTCACCACATGTATTCAATGCATCTTTGTTCAGCCATCAAATCATCATAGTAGAATTCAATTCTACTTTGAGAAATCTTACTCTGTATGTAATGCATCGCTTATGTGCTCAAAATAGTTTGTGTTAATTGGTTTTGTTTGTTCTAAATTTTATTTTGTATGTATTTCTTAACTGTGCATAATTCAGAAAGTGTTTTCTGCACTATAGGTTTTATTAAAAAGAATTCCAGAATTCCCAGCCTCTCTTTAGTGGAAATCATACTCAGTGCAGCTTTATAGGAATTTACTAAAAACAGACATGGACAAAAATCTACATTTTAAACAATGGGAAATGTTCTGGCTATTTCTAAAGTGTTTTATAGTCCACCTGCTTGCCCACAAGCCATTCCACCTGCCACATCACGGAAGGAGTATGTTGATTTCTGTGACCCAGAACCCCAAACAAAACTCCTAGGGCCGGTCTGAGACCTATCTGCCAGCTACACCATTTGTCACCCCATTCCATATGACCACAAAGGAATTAGGCTGGCTATAAAACAGTGACAGAAACCACAGAAAGTACACAAACATAAGGAAACGTAGCAGTGCACTAGTGAACAATAAGAGGACCATAGGAAAAGATCAAGAATAAAGCTGTAAAATTCCTAGAACAGAATGACAATAAAAACAAAACACACCAAAATCTATGGGGTATAATGAGTGCAGTCCTAAAAGAGAAGTATACATACTAAGTCCTACACTTTAAAAAAAAAATGGAGAAATTTGGTATTAATAACTTAATTTGGTATTAATAACTTAATAACACCTAAAGACTTTGGAAAATCAAGAACAGCAATAAAAAGGAGTATTCTGGAAGAGATATTCAAAATCAATGCTGAAATTAATGAAATGGGAATAAAAAATACAAATATTTTTAAAAGGAGTTGGTTCTTTACATAGTAAACAAGAATTACTAACCTTTAGCTAATTTAATAGAAAGAAAGAGTGTTAGGGGTACTCAAATTAATTTAATCACTGACCAAATGGGAACTGTTCACAGCTGATATTGAGGAAACACAGAGTATTGTAAAAAAAAAAAAAACAAAAAAAAAAAAAAAAAAAAACACTACATTTCTATAAACTGGAAAATAAAGTGGTGGATTACTAAATATATTTAATCTACCAAAATTAAATCAACAGAAAGTAAATAATTTAAAAACCCATAACAACTGAAGAGACAAAAGTAGTGATTAAAAACCTCCCAAGAAAAACAGGCCAGGACCATAAGGATACAGTGTAGAATTCTCCCAAACACCTTTCAAAGAAGAGCCATCCTACCAACACTCTTCAGATTATTTCCTAAAACAGAAAAGGAAGAAATATTTCCAAGTTTGCTCTATGTAGGCAGATTATCATGATACCCCAAAGAGATGAAGATCAAACAACAAGAGAAAAATTATGGGTCAGTCTAATGAACATAGACCCAAAAGGCCCCAATAAAGTAATTTCAATAGAATTCAAGAGGCCATCAAACAGATTATCTCCAATGATCCAGTTGACTTCATAGGGTTCACGTATCAGAATCCTACATATCAGAAATTTACATTATGATTTACAACAGTTGCAAAATTAAAATTACAAAGTATCAACAAAAGAATATTATGGTTGGGGCTCACCACAACATGAGTAACTGTATTAAAGGGTCACAGCATTAGGAAGATTGAGAACTACTGGTCTATACCCATAGATTTATGAAACTCTCAAACCTCACCAGAGAAGCCTCTATTTGCAGTATATGGTGATTAACATAGAGACTCATAACTGGTCAACACACAGAGAATATGAAATTACAAAGTACTCAGTTCTAAATGGACATTTATATCACAGCCTTCAACGCAAAGCTCAGGGATCAGTGAGGAAGAGGAATAAGATAGATTGTAAGACCATAGACAGTAAATGACTCTACAGGCAAAGGATATTCTGCTGAAACAGCAGGACAACTGCACATATGAACTCACAGCAGCTGTGACAGCGTGCACAATTCTGCCCAGGCTCAAACCAGACAAAAATCCTAGCATGGAGAGCAGAAATGTGCAAGAACTTACACACAAAATTTTATCATAATGCTTGTTTGTCACTGAAATGCATGTGTATCAACTATATATGAATGAATGGATGCTCCCTGTTATATGTTTGTATGCATAAAGTTAAGAGCACAGATCATCTAGACAATAAACAAAGCACCTGTTGCAAAATCAGAAATAAAAAAATGGGGAGATCCTATGGCTTTCCGGTCAGGTAGTATTGGTAAATTAGTGAGCTCCAGATTTAGGGAAAGACCATGTTACAAACAAATAAGTTGTAGAGTGTTAGAAAAAGCATGATGCCGATCTCTAACCTCCATATGCTCTTCCATACACATGTACACAACAAACACACAACAAATTAAAAAGTAAGCATAAATTAATAGAATCCAGGAAAAGATGCTTAAGTTTGCAAATATAGACAGTTATTACTGTAGATAGTAATGTGGATAGTTGAAAATCATTATCAATGTGAAGACCCAGATAGTTATATTTAATGAGGATGAAATGGAAGGGGAATGGAGTCTATTCCATTGCCTTGCCATCTTTCTTCTGTGTTAGCTGATTAAGATGTCACAATGAAGCATGTGACTGTATTTACAAAAGCTTTATTAATGAGATAGACTAGAGACTATAATATTTAAAGTGATATAGATTTGGTGTATTGCCACAGGGATTAGGGCTCTACAGTAATCACATTTGATTTAAGTACACATATCTCTGTTTATTATCCTGAGGTGGAAAACGAAGATGACTGTGGACTGTGAAAACCTTGCTTTGTGGATTCACGAAGAAGCTGGAGCTTCTTCCAATAGTATAAAATGCTAAGCCAGTGGAAATGGGTATTCTGGGTTCAGATTCTCTATTTTCCCCCTATGTGCTAGTCTTGCTCAGTCAGCACTTGTATTTGTTTGCAATCTGTTAAACAAATAAAATAAAATATTTACCAAGTTTAGCATTTCATACTTGATAATTGCTTGAGATTGTATTTTTTCTGGTAGAATTGTTGTCTAGCACTCATAAGGTCCTAGGTTTGATCACTCACAGCACTTAAACCATCACACAAGAACACCACTACTGCCCATTAACAGCACAAATAGCACCACCACTGATAAAAGAGACACATTCAGAAATTTTACTACTCAACTGAAGGATTTTTCAATATTTAAGTTTAGGTTACTGTAACATGGAAATTCAGTGCTTACCCCAAGTATTACTAGCCATGATAGTAATTGACAATGGGGATGTTCTATCAGGAACTCACCAAGGCCAGCTGGCCTGGGTCTGGAAAAGCCTGGGATAAAACTGGACTTGCTGAACATAGCGGACAATGAGGACTACTGAGAACTCAAGAACAATGGCAATGGGTTTCTGATCCTACTGCACTCACTGGCTTTGTGGGAGCCTAGGCAGTTTGCATGCTCAACTTACTAGACCTGGATGGAGGTGGGGGTTCCTTGGATTTCCCACAGGACAGGGAACCCTGATTGCTTTTCGGGCTGGGGGGGGGGGACTTAATTGTGGGAGGGGGAGGGAAATGGGAGGCGGTGGCTGGGAAGAGACAGAAATCTTTAATAAATAAATAAATTAAAAAAAAGAAGATTACTTAATTGGTATAAAGTAAACTGTTTATGATTAATAACTTCAAAAAATATTATACTAATTTAACTTATCTAAAATAGTAAACTTCAATAGAAATATTATAAAGTGTCCTATTTTTAAAGTGTGCCCTTCTACACTTACATGTCTTCTTGTAAGCAGATAAAGTGACGTGAAAGATATTATGGTTTATTTCTTATTTCACAGATTTTTCCCATGCACTTCCTATCAGTGCTTTCCCAGTTCCAAAAATGTCCACTATTCTCACAACCTCTCTCATTTTCACTTGATTTTGATCTTTGAAGAATTTGAGGATATTTCCTGTTTGGATATATTTGTTAAGGTGAATGAAATTTCTCTGAATACTCTTCTACAGATTCATTTTTTGGGGTAATTCCTTCACTCTCTTGTAGGAGTGACATTAATAGATTAAAGCGTACATGTTTTCATCTGTATGATAAATTGTAAAGAGTCCCCCAAACTTGCAATACCATTGTTTATTCACACAAGCAATGCATGCAAATTTTAGGGGCTCTACATTTGTCCTCTGTTGGTGTTGCCAACCCAACCCCTTATTGTAGCCTTTACTGTGAGTGTGAAATGGTATCTCATTTAGATTTTAATTAGTAGTCCTCTGATTGCTGAGGCTGTTGAACATCTTCACAAAGGCTTATATAAAGGACAATAATAGATTTCAAATTAACTTTTATATTTAGCACAAGAAAGAGTTCAAGATTTTCTACTGTTTTTAATTAGATGCTTATCCAGTTATCTCATCTCGTTTCTTGGATAACAATAAATCTTCTACCCTCGGCCACTGATGTATCTGCTTGTATGTAACTCTTACACTCTTGCAATTGCAATTTCAATGTCTCCATGATCTTTTTATGAAATCTGGTAATCGATTCCTTCATATATGATATACCTCATAGCCAGACATTATGCTGAAAGAGGGAGTCTAAATTGGGGGTATTCATCAGGTCCTTCCTTTCATAGTTCAAGGAACCACTGGAAGAGGCATCAGGAAGATTGTAGGAATCAGAGAGAATGGAGGGCACCAGAAGAATAAAAGGCCCGCTGAATCGATTGGATAGGGTTCATATAGGCTCACAAAGACTAGAGGCAAGTCCACAGCAGGTACTATTCTACACCAGGTTCTCTGTGTATATATTGTGTCTGATAGCTTGGTGTTTTTGTGGGACTCATAACAATGTGTACTGTATATCTCTGAGTCATTTGCCAACTCTTGGGACTCTTTTCCTCCTCTTGGGTTTCCTTGTCCAGCCTCAGTGTGAGGGTTTTTTCCTTGTCTCCTTGTATCTTTTTTTGTGCTGTTTGGCTGTGATCTCTTGGAGGCCTGATTGTTTTCTGAAAAGAAAACAGAGTAGAAGTTGATCTGGGGAAGAGGTGGTGTGGACTGTTAGCAGGGAAGAGTGGAGGGAGGAGAAACTGTAGTCAGAATGTATCATATGAAAGAAGAATCTATTTTATTAGAATAGAAATTAGAGTAAGAATCTAATTTAACAAATAAATTAATTTTAAAAATTTCTAAGTATTTTAGGTCCTTTGCATTTTCATAAGTGTTGAGATTTCCACAACAATTTCTACAGAAAATGTTATTGTTAATTTTTTTATCCATTTTACACATCAACTACAGTTTTCTAGCCTTCCCCTCTTCCCACACCCTCAGTACTTCCTCCCTGGCCCCATCCACTCCTCTGGAAGGGTAAAGCCTTCCATGGGGAGTCAATAAAGCCTGGCACATAAAGTTGGAGCAGGACCAAGTCCCTCCCTCAAATCCTTGATTCATCTCCACTCTGAATCAAAGCTGAGTAAAGTTTATCACCCTAGAAAATAGGCCCCCAAAAGCTAACTCATAGACCAGGGATAAATCCTGGTTCCACTGTCAGGGGTCCCACAAACAGACCAAGCCACAAAACTATCACTCATATTTAGATGTCCAAGTTTAGTGTTATAAATGCTCCCCAGCTGTCAGTCCAGAGTCCATGGGCTACCACTAACTCAGGTCAACAGTCTCTGTAGTTTCCACATCCTGATCTTGACCCCCACTCATCCCTCTCTTCAGCTGGTCTCCTGGAGCTTGGTTCAATGTTTGGTTGTGGATCTCTGCATTAGCTTCCATCAGTTACTAGATGAAGGTTTTACGATTGTAATTAGGGTTACAATCTGATTACAGGAGATGGCTTCTGCACTATTGCTAGGAGTCTTAACTTGAGTCATCCTTGTGGATTCCTGGGAATTTCCCTACTACCATGATTTTTCTTAAGCCCGTAATGATCCCTCTATCAAGATATTTCTTGCATTGCTCTCCCTCTCCATCCCTTCACCATCCATTTGCCTGCAAATTTCCTGAAGTCAGTGATTTTTAACAGCTGATTAATATTCCATTGTATAAATGTAACACATTATCTTTATCCATTCTTTGGTTGAGGAGATTCTAGGTTGTTTCCATGTTCTGGCTATTATGAATAATTCTGCTATTAACATACTTGAGCAAATGTGCTTGTGGTGTGATTTAGCATCCTTTGGGTATATGCTTAAGAGTGACATGTCTGGGTCATGGGGCAAATTGATTACCAATTTTCTGAGAAACTGCCATATTGATTTTCAAAGTGACTGTACAAGTTTGCACTCCCACCAAAAATGAAGAAATGCTCCCCTTACTCTACATCCTCTCCAGCATAAGCTATCATCAGTAGTTTTGATCTTAGCCATTCTGACAGGTGTATGATAGTATTTTAGAGTAGTTTTGAGTTGCATTTTAGCATTATATAAAGTTAATGCAAAATGTAGATCTATTAACCAACCCAAGAAAGGAGAAGACATCTCATTAAATTTACCACCATGTTATAGCTGCAGCTACTCTCCAACTACAGAATGCTACACCCAGAACACAGAGGTGGCCATCAAAAATTTACACATTAATAGAATAGATGATTATAAAGATTACTGAGTCTGAAAAGTTTATATTGCATTTATTTTTCTAAAAACCCCAAACTGTTAAGGAATCCTGTGCCTTGAAAGCATTATTTTTTAACAACAAATAAAATACTGTGCTTCCTCAATTTCTAATCCCAAAGATTCTACCTCAATGAATCCTATCTCTTAAAATAAAATAGTAATGGGATGAAACCGGATTTTCTGAACATGGCGGACAATGAAAGCTGATGAGAAGCCAAGGACAATGGCAATAGGTTTCGATCCTAATACATGAACTGGCTTTATGGGAGACCAGCCTATTTGAATGCTCACCTTCCTGGTCCTGAATAGAAGTGGGGGAACCTTGGACTTCCTGCAGGGCAGGGAATCTGGACTGCTCTTCATTCTCCAGAGGGAGGGGGAATGGAGTTGTGGGAAGGGGGAGAGGAGGAGGGGAGTGGGGGGAGGCGGCGATGTGTGCGAGGAAGGTGAGGGAAATGGGATTTTTTTTTGCAACAACTAAAACAAAATAAAATAAACAAAAAAAAAATAGTAACTGGAAATCATTGTAAATAGAAAGTTCTTAGTGGAAATTGAAGGTTCTGGGATTATTGGAAGGATTATTTTTCCTAACTCTGGTATTATAGTTTCTGAAAAATAAATAAATCTAATCTTAAAAGTTATGAATCTCAATTTTTTTTAATTGGAAAAAAAAACTCAATTTTATACCAGACTCCTGAAGCTGTTGATGAGAACTGTTAATGATAATGATTGTACTGACAACTTTATTTTTTAAACTCAAATATTGCAGGTATTATCATATACATGTCTGTATCATATATGTATAATATTAGTACGTATATGTACACACCTACATAATAATATAGCACAGGGAGACTATTTGGGAGAAATGGGATAAGGAGCAGAGAGGGGCACTAAATGGTAAGTTGGAAGAACGTAAGATCTGGGTACGAGGATATATGTATTTAAATATTACATGAAATTCCATTATTCTGTACACTAATTACAAAATGTAATTAATTAATGGATGGACTCAAAATCCTTTCTTGCTAAGTAGACTTCAAAAAAGAAATTTGAAAAATGCAAATTCAATTTTGCAAAGGAAGAACAAGAACAAGAAATACTGAAGAAGTGCTTTGTGAAATAATTACAGCCCTGGAGTAAAGGTACGCAAATAGGTTGGCAGGTTTTAATGGACCTTTCCCCTCCTTATTCACCCAACATCTAAGAGTCCTAATTAGAAGTCTAGCGAGGATGCCGGATCATGGCCTTCATAATAAATGTCAGAAAGAACTCAAGTATTCGTTAAGGCAGCTTATTTGGTATTGCAAAAAAAAAAGCTTTAACATGACTTATAGATTATAGATAAAGTTGTTTGTCTTATTCCTGTTTTACAGCAAATAAAACTCAGTCTCGATTTTTTTGTTTTCATATTGTCAGGAGTATTGTGGACTAAGGTAACTAGAGTTCAAAGATAAGTTTCAAGCTAATCAACTGTCCCCCGTTTCAAGCACATACACAATTGTCTCATGGAAAGAAACTATCCTGGTTGGCAGAGGGCCACTTCCTCTGAGCTGCACTACTGAGAAAGAATTTGTAGAGGGAGTTGCCTTTAAGCTAAGTAAAATCTCATGCTTCAATTGATGTCTCCTAAGTAGGAAACTGGACTGCCCTTTGAGCCCTGGAATCTGAACTCCAGCGAGTAGAGGTCACACTGAGTGCATATCTTTTCAAATTCTCTTGGCTTCACTCAGTCTTCCGAAATCCATCACAGTGAAACTCTTGTTGCAAATGCTGCTCAAAGGTTTCTCCAAATATTCAGTTAATGTTCGGGGAATGTTAGTTATCGTTCTAACACAAAAGTAACAGGAAGACAACTTCTTAAAAGGAACAGAAGAAAAATCACCTTCCGTTTTTATTTATTTGTATTTGTTGTGGCTTTAAAGCAGTGTACTTAGAGTGGATGGTAGCAACTATCCTTTCAGTTTGAATTTTGATGGCATTAAGTATATTCATGTGAAAAAGATCTCCAGGACTTGCTCAGCTTGTACATGGAGTAAATTCTGCTTTCTGCCCAGTTCCTGGGAAACTCCTTTCTGTAGCTTCTTTAAGTGTTATTATTTTCCACACCTCATGAGCAAAATCAGACCATCTCTGTTATTACATTATTACCTGTTTGATTTATTTCATTTAAGATCATATCCTCAATGCTCATACATTAACAGGGTTTTCATCACTTCTTTTTCCTTTCTTTCTTTTTTAAAATTTTCCTTATTTTGATTTTCCAAGACATGGTTTCTCTGTATAGCCTTGGCTATCCTGGAACTCACTCTGTAGACCAGGCTGGCCTTGAATTAAGAGATATAAATGCCTCTGCTTCCTAAGCGCTGGGATTATCAAGTGCTGCCACCACCACTGAATATACTAGATTATTTTAAGTGTATACAGCCCTGTTGTTTACTGGGTTACATTTTTGTCTTTATTGCTTGAATAATGTTGACATGAATCTTTTATTTAATTCTATTTTAAAAATTAAACTAATTAGTCAAGTTACACACAAGCAAATATTGGAGAAAAGAGCTCCATAAAATGGTTAGGAAGGGTCATACCATGAAACTAACAGAAATAGAAAGTATATAGGAATGAGTTTGATTTACTACTAAATCAAAAGAGCATTTAAGAGTGGAGAATGGGAATTGGATACAGGGGTAGAGACTAACAAGCAATTTGAATGTGAGGTGAGATGTTTGTGGTCATCTAACAGTCTAGTAATGCACTTTTTGGCATGTACATTGCAGACACATTGGCAAATACCTGATTTAAACTTGCAAGACAAAGTATCCTGAGTAAATGAGAGGTCTTATATGCATTTCCAAAATAGAAACACGGCTTGAACATAAAGGCCCATTAAAAATCAACTGAAAATAGTTTGATTATTATTATAGTCTTACTATTTATTTTAAGTATAAGCTTGTGGTTAAAATATGGAATAAGCATATTTTTAGAAATTATAAGCACTAGATTTCCCATAGTGACTACATAATTCTACAGAATGAATATCTGTGAATCTCCAAATTTGGTGTTGAAACTATAATCCTCGGGTGATTTTATTTAAAAATGGGGCTTTGGGGAGTTAATTACAGGTGAGGGCAGAGCCCACGTGGTTGTATTAATAATCTGCAAATATGGTCAGAAAAGAGCATGAATTCTTTCTCTCCTCAGCCTCCTAAGGATTTGATGGCTGTCTACAATCTGGGAAAAATCACCTACACCATGAACTTTACTTCATGGCACTCTGGTCTTGGACTTGTAGCCTCTAGTGCATTGAGAAACAAACACATTATTGATGTAAGTTTCCACTGTGCATGTAGTATCGCAAACTAAGATGTAAATAGAGAAAGAAACCTTTAAAATCATATTGTGGTGTGATACAAGATGTTTGTAATGGGATTACATGGTTTGATTTCTAAAGTATAAATTTATTCATTTTTATTTTTAATAGAGTAAAATGCTTAATGTATACTTTATTTGGGAGAAGGAGACACATGCAGGGTACACAAACTAGCAGGCTCAGTTCTCTCCTTCTACCATGAGAATCCTGGGGTGTTGCCAGGTTTGACTACAGGCAGCTTTACCTGCTCAGGCATGTGGACAACTCAAGAATTAATTTAAGATTTCTCATCCTAATATGAAATAAAGTTGAAATTGTATTGAGCAGAGCACACACTTTGGAAAGAATGCATAAGTTAACAATGTCAGAATGGATTGAAGGTGACCACCTCTAGATGTTGTGACCTCAAAATACTTAGTTTTTCTACTATTTAATTTTTCATGTACTTGTTAATACTGTAGAAAGAAAAATAAACCCTAAGAGAGACATACATAGATCTAATCTACATGGGAAGTAGAAAAAGACAAGATCTCCTGAGTAAATTGGGAGCATGCGGACCTTGGGAGAGGGTTGAAGGGGAGGGGAGATGCAGGGAGGGGAGCAGAGAAAAACGTAGAGCTCAATAAAAATCAATGAAAATAAAGAAAAATAAGTGTTGCATGAAGCTAGATGACCTGTAATAAATGGTCTAAATTCCAGTTTTAAGATAAACCCAGCATTGAGGCAAAGGAAATAATTTTTCTTCCAATGTGTTAATACAATCTTACTGTAGCAAAATGTTGGGATGCCTAGCTCCTGAATCTGACTTTATTTGGTTACATTCATTCTTTGAAGAGTGCATGACATAGTATATTTGGCTTATCAACTAAAAAGACATGAGAAAATTTTTATCTGAATACAATTTAAAATGTGCAAATATACTATATCAAGTAATGATTCATGTGGTAAGGATTTAAGCATGACAAATGTACAGGTAATTTTAATTCTTGAAGGCAGTGCTTCTCAACCTGTGAATTGTGATCCCTTTATTTTAGTTTCAATGAGGTTTATTTTTATTTGTATGAGTCTGTGTTTGTGTGTGTCATGTATGATCGGGTAACTACAAAGTTCAGAGAGGTCATGTGTTCCCTTGAAACTCAAGTTAGGCAAGTTACCTGGCATGAGGGCTAGGAACTGAACTCTGGACTTCTGAACAAGCAACAAGTTCTTTTAACCTCTCCAGTCTTTCATTTCATTTATTGTTCATTTAAAAATATTTTAGATTTCCGTCCGGTGCTCCAATGTCTAGACCTGGATGGAGGTGGGTGGTCCTTGGACTTCCCACAGGGCAGGGAACCCTGATAGCTCTTTGGGCTGACGAGGGAGGGGGACTTGATTGGGGGAGGGGGAGGGAAATGGGAGGCGGTGGCGGGGAAGAGACAGAAATCTTTAATAAATAAATAAATTTAAAAAAAAACAAAATCAAACAAAAACAAACAAACAAGTAAGCAAAAAAAATATTTCAGATTATGTTTATGAGTGAGCATGCATATATAACATGCATACAGCCGTGCTATATTTGTGGAGATCAGAGGTCAAATTTGAGGAGTCAGTTCTTGTCTTTACCTTGTTGAGGAATGGTCTGTCTTCTTTCTGCCACAATTCGGGTTATATGATGCATGATTTTCTAGATCTGTATTCATTTCTCATCTCATTAAAGTAGTGGTAGAATTACATATAGATACCACCTCATCAAGGTTTTATGTAGGTTCCAGAAAACAAACTCAGTTCATCAGGCTTGTATGATAAGCACTTTCATCATGAGCCATCTCCTTTGCTTTTCTTGCTAATTTTTAGATGAAACTCAAAAATATGAAAGCTGTGTATTTTGGGGGTGCAATATTATGTGTGATATGATTACATATGACACCTCAGTTTTATTATACACATGCATCTCATGAAATGGAGAAAATGGGGGGAATCTTTAACTCGGGAAATACAGGAAAGGTCATAATGAGAAAGGAGAGGTAAATGATATTAAGGATGTTTGAAAAGGCTACAGGAAAACAAACATTTTATAAACTTATTTAAAATATATTATATGCATATGTGTTCATATGTAAACATCAAAAGATTATATAGATAGATGAATGATTGATTAGATAGATAGATAAATAGATAGATAGATACAGATACAGATATAGATATATAGGTATACTATAAATAATGTTCTGTCATTTGGTATTATAAGCCTTACTCCAAAAGCCATATACTATCTAACAATATCTCAGTTTCAGGCAGGAGAAATCTTTTGAATTGTTGGTCAGGGAATCCAAGCATTACCACACGAATATAGGCCATTGCTGTTGTCTTTGGTTATCTTCCAGAACTTGGGGACAAAACCTGTTGCTGAGGACATAGTGTACTCTGGACAAGAACTTAGAGGAATTGAACTGAATCTGACCTGGAATCCTTGTCCCTGAAGACTAGTTCTCATAGTATTGGACAGTGTTATGCAAGATGCCAAGGGTGAAAAGGCAGCAAATTGTTGTGCCCATCTGTAAAGACAATGAACCATCGCGATTATTGGCCAAGTAGGATATTCTCAAGGGTGAATGAAATACTGGCACTTTTATCTTTGTGGTAACCAAAGCTATCTAATTGGGTTTACAGTCTATTCAATAGAAGGGAATTCTAGCCTGGTATTGCAGACATAACCAACTACTTGTGGCTGGAGAAATCATACACCACAGAGGAGAATCAACTACTACTGTTTTTCTAATTCAATATAATCACTAACTATATTTTAAATAAGTATGTTGATAACCACAGACAAGTGTAACTATCACCCCTCATCAAAGAAACGTCTTTTGGAAGCAGATGGAGAAGATAAGAGAGATTCAACACTGGTCATTCTTGAGAATAAATGACCATGGGGTACCCTGCTCCACTAGACATATTGACCCTGTATCCTAAGACTCTGGGAAACATTACAAAAAGGGAGACAGAAAGTCTGTAAGGGCCAGAGCGTCAGGATGTCCTGTGGTGTAGGACAATTGTCTGTATTCTGTCAATTATATTTTAAATAAATTCTGATTGGCCAGTTGTCAATTTACTCTACTAAATGTGATTTCTAAGTCCATGAATATTGAGGTGACAGCAATTCATCTTTTTTATGGATGAATAGTATTCTGCTGAGTATTTATGCCATAGTTGCTTCTTCTGTTTGTCAGATCCTTATGGGGTTTTCTCTTCTTGGCTATTTAGAATAATATTTGGTAGTGCTAACTAACGGTAATTAGAAATAGCACTTTGAGTAGTTGTGATGAACATGGAAATGTGTCTCTTCAACATATTTATCTCACTCCCTTTTCTTATTGCCTTCAGATAGATACTCCGTGTTTTAATTGCTGGATCATATGGCAATTCTAAGTTTTTAATGGAACTTCTGTAGTAATTTCTATAATAACTGTGCTAATATTTCTCACTTTAAATTAAGAACTTGTGACGATTAAGCATAAGGAAATCATGAAAAAAAATGAGAGAGAATAAATGCTATCCCTTTTGCACCTGTTATCAAGCCACTAGTACAAAGGAAAGGTTTCTGAACGGAATTAAGAACATTAGACCACTGTACAAGCAAATGATAACAATGACTCTGAGGCTTCTTAATGATATAAAAAAAAAACTCTAACATCCCAAATAATGGTTCAAATGAGCCAGCATAGTCCCTAAAGTAGCCAAAGAGTACTCCAGAGCAAGCCTCCAGCATTCTTCACCTCTGTGAAGGCTGAGAGCAATGAATCAGTAAAGACTGAAGCTAGGATATTTAAGAAAAAATAATTGCCTTACTAACATCAAAAAACAGGCTGAGGCAACAAAGTGCAGATGTGGGAACTAGATGAAGCCAATTGAAGATGTAGCTAAACTTATTGGTGAGGGTGGCTACACTAAGCCACAAATGACTTCAGTGCAAATGAGGTAGTCTCCTAACGAGCAGATGGTTTCTAGGAGCCCATAGAAAAGGGATTCCATGACTTAGTTTGAAGTTTGAAAGGAAGGAAGAGTGCCTTCCAAGACTATGTTTCAAGTTGAAGCTAATGCTCATTTACCATTCTGAAAACCCTAACCTGCTGTGGGACAATGGTCTTTTATCCTGTCACTTGTATTATTTTTAATAAAATACTGATTGGCCTGTAGCCAGGCAGGAAATAGAGGTGGGGCGACCAGATAGAATGTAGAGGTGGGGAGATGAGAACAGGAGAATTCTGGAAAGAAGAAAAAAATCAGTCTTCAGTCATAACACTGACACAGAGCAAGCAAGATGAGAACGCCTCACTGATAAAGGTCCCAAGCCACGTGGCTAACACAGACAAGAATTATGGGCTAATGTAAGATGTAAGAATTAGTTAATAAGAAGCCTGACCAACTGACCAACCAGTTGATAATTAATGTAGGCCTCTGTGTGTTTCTTTGGGACTGAACGGCTGTGGGACCAGGAGGGACAGAAATCTTTGTCAACACTGACCTCCACCCAAAATGTGACAAAGTCTGTGTATTTTTGCTGTGTTAGTGAACTGCAAAAGATAGTGATGCAAGGTAGTGATGCATCAGATAATAGCATGATTTGCTGAACATTTTAAGCTATTAACAGCTACTATTTATAAAAAAAATAGATTCTTTCCAGATTTCACTGTTTATTTTGCAATATATATGGTCACCTGAGTGATGAAGGAGAAGTAAAATAACACTGATTTGGGATATTACAGAAAAAAATTTCAATGATAGCACAATAACATGAGTTGAGACAAATGACTCCAATTTTGATGGTATTTCCACTGTGGAGAGGATGCTCTTGACAAAGATGTCTTCTGTGAATGGAAGGGTCTATTGGTGGCACATATTATTGCTATCCTCTTTTAGGAAATGTTTAGAGCCTCTAAACCTTTAGCAATCATCCAACTTGAAGTATTAGGTGTGAAGCCAATCAGAAGCCACTAGTACTGAGTTCCAACAGCAAGACGCTGATGATAATTAGTGGTTTATGAATGAAATATTTTATTTAAATTATGTAAATCTTTAGATAAAATGATAAGGTTTATTTAATAAGCTACTAAGTAATTATGGCTTTACATAAAAAGTATATATGCTTAAAATTCTAATTATTGTAAAAGCTAGGGAGCTAGCTTGGTGGAAGAATGCTTAACTACTGTGGGTGAGGACCTGTGTTTGATTCCATTGTCCCTTGAATGAATGAATAAATGAATGAATGAATGAATGAATGAGCAATTAGAAAGATTACAAAAAAATGTACCTAACTGAACTCTTCCAACTATTAGCTTAAATTTTTGATTTTAACTTACAAATATAAGTGAATAAAACAGCCATGTGAAAATGTTAATAAAGCAACTCTCTGTACTGATTCAAGTTTTATAGAAAGAATAGTATACAATTCTTAACTGTATATTAAAATGCATAAAATAATACATTGTGTTCCACTCAATTATTTGAGCAAAGAATCTGCTGTGTAAGGTGTCAGTACATGATACAATGAACAGTATTTTAATTTCCAATCTATCAAAAATTATTCTTATAATCAATTCTAAGTGATCTATCTATCTCTATATAGATATGAATATAAATGGAGAGAGAGAAATTTGTAGAAATTGTTGTTTCAAATATTTATGTGCTTCAGCACACAACATTAATATAAAATAAATATAGAGGCTATAGAAGATACCTCTATAAGTCTTTCACAGATACTGGTTAATGCTAAATATATTTGCTAATATTTCACCATCATTCTTGATTTTGCTACTAAATTTAATGACTCATGTATCATTTGAGGGTCTAGAAAAATGTAAAAATTGAATAAAATATGTGACATTTGCAATGCTTTAAATTTCATAAATTGATTTTATAAAAACATGTGAGATCCCTAATAATGGAAGAAAGGGTGTCTCTGATTCTTTTGCCTGCTCTTGAGACTCTTTCCCTCCTATTGGGTTGTTTCATTTAGCCTTGATATAAGGGTTTGTGCCTAATATTATTGCACCTTATTAGGCCGTGTTCAGAGTTGGCATTGCTGTGAGGCCTGCTCTTTTCTGAAAGGAAACAGAGGAGCAGTGGATTTGAGGGAGAGGAGTGGTGGAGGGGTAACTGGAAGAAGTGGAGGGAGGGAAGGCTGTGGTCAGGACATATTATATAAAAGAAGAGTAAACAAAAAAGAAAAAATGCCTCTTCATCTATTAATATAAAATCACGTAAGGGTCTTTTAAGTGTGACCAACTAATGTTTATATTTTTGTTTGTTAATAAATATAGGAAATATATAAGCATCCCAAATTAGTAAACCTTAATCAAGTTTTTTGCTGAGAGAGAGAGAGAGAGAAAGAGAGAGAGAGAGAGAAAGGAAAGAAAGAAAGAAAGAAAGAAAGAAAGAAAGAAAAAGAAAGTCTGGACTATCCTTAAGTGGGTGAAGTACAGTTTGAAGGAACTGAAGAGGCTAGATATATTGGTTTATCCACTTCGCCTTCCTGTCTCTAGAAGTCAGAAGAGGCATTTGAATCCACTCAGATACATTAATGATGGCATCAGTTGCAGTTTATTATATATGTTAGTTTATATCACATTAAGCCAAAGAAATATGAACACCATGCTGAAGGTATTTTCATGAAAACTAAAATTAAAGCTTTGAAAATAAAAATATGAAGATAATTTGGTATATAAATCCATGTTAGATTCAATGAACTTAGGTAATTGTAATGTCTAAAAAGAAAAGTCATAAAACATCTTAGATGAATCTCTATCTAGAGGGTTCTGCAAGTGTCTTTAATTGTTTGTTCATTGATGGCAGTCTTATAATCATCGATGGTGGTCTATCTGTGTAGCTAACACATACTATTCATGAATATTCTAATTATTTAGCAAATACCTTAAAGATTCTCTCACACATGAAATGTTTTTGAATGAACACACATTTCATATTTTATAGTTTTCATGTATCATATTTTGTGTTTCTCATCATAATATATAGTTTTTAAATAATTTACAAACTATCACTTCTGATCACTTGCTCATACAGACTATTTTAAATTCCTGGGAAATTATGCATATAGTAAATAATATACAGGGAACAAAGCTTTAAAAATTGCTTTTTTCAGGAGAGCTGTGGTAACTATGGTGATACAGACAATAAATAGAAAAGTAAAAAAAAAATGAAACATCAACCTAAGGTAGCAATTATCATGAAGAGACTTTAAAGGGATAAACTGACAGAAGAGCACAGTGGGACTATTCTATGAGAGGAAGTATCTTTGAAAGAAACAAATTCAAACATAGTCATAAATAGTAAGTTTTGTGAGTTAAACAAGGTAAGACTAGTCAAAATAGAGATTAGATACAGTAGAGAACAAGCTGAAGGCCAGTGTGGATGCACATTCATTAATAGTAGGGAGAAGAGTGAAGTTAAACCTAGAGATCAGATAATGCATTTTCAATAATAACATGGTTGGGTTTTTTTATAAATATTTGGAATAAGTTCAAGTGTGATTAAAAAAAATAACCAATGAGTTTTAAGTAAATATGCAAGAAAACCTCCCTAGACTTTAAAATGATGAAAAGGTGAGAATAATGCAAGGGAGGAATGCTTTAGAATCTCAAAGATCACAGTACGGCAATGTGGGAGGTGATAATCTGAGATTTCATTGCTTATCCCTGCTTTAGTAAAGATGTAGCTCTATTTGCCAGTGGTTTGTTTTAGTGCAACAGAATAAGATGATTCAAGGATGGGAGAAATGAGTCTGTCTTTAAGGCCATTTGCTGTTCTTACACAGGACCTGAGTTTGTTTCTAGCAACACATCTGGTGGTTCACAACTGCCTATAGCTCCAGATACATATAATCAGATGACTTTTTTTTCTCACCTGCAGGCATGCATGCTCATGTGCACACGTGTGCATGCACACACACATGCATGCACAAAACCACACACACATGCATGCACAAAACCACACACAAATAAAAATTAAAATAAATCTTAAACAAAATAAAAGAAAAACATCTTGAAATGAAAAAAATGGGAATAAAACATAACATCTTAGTCTCACTGGGACCACTGAGAAAAGAGATTTGGGGGACCAGGCAGATGGTTGTCTAGTGACCACTTTGAAAGCTATGGCATTAAAACTATGTTTAGGTAAAGATCTCAGAATGATAGTGGTACATATTACTCAAGATCTCAGTGAATGGATAATGCCTGTAGACACCAAATAGCAGCCATCAGTATTTAGATGCATGAAAGCCACAGGTATGGATGATCTCATCTAGAGTGAGAGCAAGGTTAAGGAAAAGAAAGACATGGAGTCATGTTTTCTTAGATTGTAAGACCCAGAAGTTTGGAGAACTGATGTGGGATTCCTTTCTGCATGCTGTGAATACCATTGGTTAATAAAGAAACTGTCTTAGGCCTATGCAGGGCAGAATATAAGTAAGCAGAGAAAACTAAACTGAATGCTGGGAGAAAGAAAGCAGATTTAGGAGAAGTCATGTAGCTTCACCAGAGATACTTAACAGAACTTCACCTAGTAAGCCACAGCCTCATGGCAATATACAGATTAAAGGAAATGGGTTAAATTAATATGTATAAACTAGCTGATAAGAAGCTAAAGCTAATAGGCCAAGCAGTGATTTAATTGATATAGTTTTGTGTGGTTATTTTTGGGCTGAGCAGTTGGGAACAAACAAGTGGGGTATCACAACAGAGGACCGCAAGGAAATAAGCTAGCCTATTAAACACAGCAGAACCAGTGTACTTATGCACTCAGAGACTGTTACAGCATGAACATGGCCTGAATGAGTGCCTAAGCCAGATGGAGTCCCAGCTCTGAGAAGAGAAGTGGACACGAACCCTTATCCCTAGTTCAGAAGTTATCTCCAACTGGTCAGTACTCACAAATGAAAAATTTGTTTTCTCCAACCGAGTCTCACTGCATATACAAATGACTCTTAGGGCCAGGCCCGGTGCCCAAGCATAGATGACCAACATAAAATAAACTCAATGGCATTTCAATATATTACACTCAGAATATTTTCAATTGAACTAAATATATTTTTGTACACACGAATATTAATGTTTCCTTCATCAAGATTAAAAAAATTGAACCATGTAATATTCATGGTATAATCCCATGACTTTCCTTGTCTTCCTGTTCTTGTTACTGCCAGTCACTCAGGTTTGTTATTACAGTAATACATTATTATTGATAAGTTTTTCTTTTACATTGGAACTGCACCCCAATGAGATCACGTGGTCCAAACTCTTTTAGACTGGACTCACACCCATTAAAATTTTTCTTGTTGCTCTAGAGAACATCACTGTACAATAACCACTTAATTTTGCTTTATTAGTGGCAAGGATTTCAATTTCTTTGTAGTCTTTGGACATTCAAAGTAAGACAATTATGCTAAAGTTACAGCAAACGTGCATTTCGCTGAGCTAGAACATATACATTCTTGGAAAATGTGACAAAAAGTGGGATTTGTTTTCTGGGTTTTTCTACAGTAAGAATGATACAGTTACTTTTCATTTTTTCTTAGCACATGAAACCTATAATCTTCTTAACCTCTGTCCTCTATGCATGATCAAGAAACAGTTATAAAAATAAAGATAGGAGAGAACAAAAAAAATGTGTTTAGTTGGAAGTTACACTAGAATTTTTCTGACAAAAATAAATTCATACTTGGAATTTCATGTCTTAATTTTCTGGGAAGATTAGTGGTCTCTTGGCATAATTCTCTTCCATAAAAGTCACCTATTTTGTCCTGGTGCAGACTGGAATTTATTGCAGAGTTTTGGAAAAGCAAATAGGAAAGATTAAATTTCTCTGCAGCACTAATCCCTTTGTATATACACAGTACAGAATGTTTGGTGGCTGCTTGAAATGCTTAGTCATTATCAGGATACCATATATTTCTTATCATTTCTTTTCAAGACCCTCAGTATCATCTCTTTTAGGCAATTTTATTAATGCTTTGAAGAATTTGTAAGTTTATTGGGTGTATAAGAAACTATTTTAGCTCAAGATAAAACGGCTTGTTCGTTTCCCAGTTTGCTGTTATGCTACTTGCATGTTTTAGCAGAAGCCATTTTTGATATTCTCTGTAGAAGTGCATCTAGTTTAAAGTTTAACATATTCTGCAACACACCTTTATCTTCTCTTTCAAAGCCTATGAAGACATAAAAGGAGAAAGAAATTTTAAGATTTATTTTAAATTTCACTCCCTGCGTATTTGTTAGGTTTGCCATAGGTGGTCCTTCTCAACAAATAGTCCACAGTTTTCATATGGTTACCAGGAATCAAAATGCCTGGATAATGTTTCTTTTCTCAACAAAATAAATGCCTGTGCAAACATCATTGTTAATCCTGGGTTTTATAGGAGGCCATTTGAATATTTTATTTCTAATACCATCTGGCATTTATTCTTCTTTTCATTAATGAACTTGTTAATAGATTATTTGTGCATGGATATAAGTGTCACCTTCAAAACATTTCAATTCAATTGAATTTCTGACTGATCCTTTAACTGTGAAGACTTGAACTTGCTATACTAATATTTTACTCAGTTATATCACTTGGAGCAAATGTAAGATTTATTTTTTTAGTATTGTTTACTGAATTTTTCCAAAAGTATTATAAAAATCAATTATATTTTGTTCCTAAGTGAGCTACTATTTTCTGGGACTGTATTTCATAGTAACTTAGATATAGAAATCATTTCTAAGCTAGAGCCTAGAAACTTTATCCAGTTTTGGGACAGTCTTATTACTTATAGCAGTTTAGAAACTACACTCTATAAATGATTTGTTTTTTGTAATGGCAGATCTTAAATTCAATCAACCACAAGCAAACCACCAACAAGCTTAGGAAGTAGGGGCTGCTTGATGAGTTAGGACAGACCAAAAGAAACACTGTTTTACCAGCCAAATATTGTTCTTGTGCTTTTGTGCTGTTCTGCCATGCCTCTTTTCTGTTCCTGGGGCCCTTTCAATCCTCTACTTTGTAGAGAAGCCTATTACAGAAGTCATCATTTCTTTACCTAAATTTTTATAAAATAGAATTACTATGCCTCAGCTTAGCTGTGTAACAGACGTAAATGCATGTGTATTCTTCACATAAACACCAGAGAAAATAGAAGTTCTCAGAAATAGAATACATTTTAAAAACAATATTGTCTGGTTATTTACAGTTCTTTAGAACTTTAGGGTGATTGTTCCCAATTTTCCCTTTCCTAGATCGTATTTAAATCTAGAGGAAAAAAAATTCTAACTTCTAGTTTCCTTGGCTTATATGTACTGAGTCAGTACATTCACTACAGATAAAATAAAGACATGTAATTTACAACAATATTGACATCTGATGTTTATAAAAGGGTGAACAATTGCTTCATTATTCTCTTCCTTACTGAAAAGGAAGAAATTAAGAGTTGCTTATTTTAATATGAAATGCCAACACTGTCACAGGTGCTATGTGATCTGTCTTACTTATATGACCCTGACATCCTGGAAAATCTCCATGACATGCTTCCATCAGCTCTCTCTTGGTAGGGGGTCTGGACATGCAGGAAGCCCAGCTGTGCTGGGATCTCTGACCCCTTTTATGCAGCACCTCACCAGGAAGAGGCTCCAGGGCTGACAGCTACTCAGGCCACAGGGGACCTATTTAATTAGGTTTCTACTCTCAGTGGATTTTCAGATGCTAGGGCTGAAAGTTCAGATAAAAAGTGCCAGTTTTCCTTTATGATGCTGAGTTCAAAAAGGGAACCAGAATCTCAACCAGTGAAGACTATAAAATAGGAATTAAATGGTCACTAGGGATGAGGCCAAATAAAATACACACTCTCCAGATAGCTAAGTGATTAGGTGACAGATACATAAATTAGTGCAGAACATTTGGAGATGTCATTCTCTAGACCTGTAAAATCTGTTGTCATTTTCTTTCATTTAAATTAATAAAATAATTAAAGCACTGAGAACTTGTGTTCATAATTTTGGAATCATTTAAAAATCTCTATTATTTTGAACGTGAGTAGTAATAAAGATGGATGATACATTGTTTGCAACATTAAACGATTAAAAAAAGCCATTATCAACTGATCATACCTGCAAAAGCAGAGATGCTCTGTCCCTCAGGTTCTCCATGATAGTTTCTCATAATCTTTAGTAACTACTCAACTAATTGTCATAAATATAAATTTATATACTTTCTTTCTTTGGAAACTTTCCTGATGTTTACATTACGTATTAAAAACTAAAACCAGAAAATTTAGCTAATTTCTCCAGGGAAATGTGACCATTCTATAACTGATGACAAAACAAAAAGTCCATTGAGCATATACGAGCTGTAATGCAACAGCACCACAAATTCCGGGGTTTAAGGATATATATACATATATATATACATATGCATATATAAATATATATTTATATATTATGTAAAATTTTTAAACCCACTTGGAAACAAAATTAGCACAAGTCATCACATATGTAGTTAGGATAACTTCAAAACGAGGGCAGAAGATGTATACATTCACTGTGACATCGTTATATTTGGTACTGAGTCGGGCTTGTGATGTGGGATTTCCCTCTGAATGCAGTGGCCTGTTGATAGGGCAGAACTTAGGCAGGTGAGGAAAACTAAGCAGAATTCTGGGAAGAAGACAGGGTCAGAGGGAGACGCCATGAAACCACCAGAGTCAGAAGAACCAAAACTTTGCTGGTAAGCCACGACCTTGTGATGATGTACAGATTACTAGAAATGGGTTAAACTCAAATGTAAGAGTTAGCCAATAAGAAGTTAGAGCTAGTGGGCCAGCAGTGATTTCATTAACAGAATTTCTGTGTGGTTATTTTAAGGCTAAGCTAGCTGGTCAGCCAGGAACTGACAAGAGGGATCTCCTCCAACAGGCTTGCCCCCCCCCCCCCGGAAAAAAGCTAAGGTTTCATGGGAATGGGGTACCTCAGCAAACACCTCTTTTTTATTTGATAGTTGACATTTTACCAAACATTAATGACTTATGCCAAATTTTTAACATTGTTTTCTCTTATCCAATTTTCTTTCCTGTACTTTTCACACAAACATTATGTTTGGCTAAATGTCCAATAAGTTTTTTATTTTACAGAGACTCATTGGACCTCTTTTCTTCATCTTTTAAGAATTTTACCTCTTTTAATTTTACAAGTGCTTGCCTGCATGTGTGTATATGTCTAATACCTGAGATGAGCAGAAGGTGTCACATCCTCTGGAAATGAAGTTGCAGGCAGTTGTGAGCTACCATGTGGTTGCTGGGAGCTGCAACTAGGTCTCCTGCAAGAACAGCCAGTGCTCTTAAGAGAGGACTGGTCTCTCCAGTTGGAGAACCACTGTATCTCTGAAAATGGACACTAGTTCAGAATTGATTGTAATATAGGGTTATTTATTTAGGGGTAGACTCACAGATTACAGTCCTCTGCTTGAACAGGGAACAGCAAGCAAATCCCCACAGCCAGAAGAAAGAAGCCAGTTGCCTGCTTTACATTGGTATTTATAGTATAAGAGGTCATGCCCAAATGGGCTGGTAACTTAAAGGCTGTAGAAATTTCTACTGCACCTCCCCCTTTTGCTTAAATAAGAAAATTTTAAGCCTAATGCAAAATTATATACAATAAGAAGAAATATCAGGTATAAAAATTAAAATTCAACAGCATAAACAATATCACGCAAAAAACATGTGATAAATATTTCAATAATTATCCTAACCTAACCAGTTTAAGTCTTGTATTATAAATAACTTGGCCAACTCATGAGAGGAAAGTAAGTACATGTATCTAGTCTTCAACCCCATTGAAAACTGAGAACGGAGATAATATTGCTTGAGTAAGCAGGAAGTGCAATCAAGCAACTTCCAAATTGTAAAACAAATGACAGAGACAACTGGCTACTTGGGCAATCACCCAAAGTCTCATTTGCAACATTGGAGCAACCAACTTTGGCTAAGGCCTACTATAACTGATAAACCATTTTCAGAGCCAGGACATTTTTCAAAACTGTCTTACCCTACCTTGGCAAGACTTGACAGTCTTTTTTCTTGTATCTCGCTTGTTTTTCCCAGACATCATGCATTTTGTCAGTGGTTGGTGCATGGGTAATTCCTAGCCCAACGGCCAGTTTTGCCAAGAAGAAAACAAGCTCCAAGTGGAGTGTCTTTGCTGCTCAACATACTCTCGGGAATAGATCGGTATTGCCAGGAACAGTCGTGTCTCACTTCAACAGAACACTAAGTTATTTAAATGCCATATTCTATAGCTCTTTGAAGTGGCTGAAGATTACCTATCTGTGCAGAATACAATCTCTTTGTATCTAAAGAACTTGATTAGCTTAACTATAAATATGACAAACGTGAATGACTATTGACCTACAATTCTTAATACCTATATAACTTAAAGACTAAGACTTCATATTAGAATATTAAACAATCTTTAAACAACTCTGCAACAAATGAGGACAATGACTTCAAAATGAATACGATGTATAAGTATCTTGATCAGAGGTAGAAATATATATTGCAATGTGATAAATATATACTAAAATTGTTTCAATATACAAAATGTCTTAAGCAGAGGTAGAAACATGCATGCATATAATATGACAAAATAATTTTGCGTAGATATATAAGTATTGTAGACCAAAATAGGAACATATTCAAAATAATTTAGGTTTGTATCAATGTACAAGAATCTATACCAATGAAAATTGCCTATTAATAATAGATCACAAGTATTCACTCCATTACTCACTATTAGTATTAGTGTGAGGAAGCTCACACTGATCTATTATCTCCTTCAAATTCCTCTTTTTTTCCAAAGAGATCCCCGAGCTTACATGATTTTTGCCCTCAAACCCCAACCCTACATAAATTATAATCAACCCCTATATTATGTCCCTAGCTCTGAGGACAAATTTGTTAGGAGAGGTGACATAGTCTTCTAGAATTACTTTCAGCTGTCTTGGGGGTGATGTTCTTTCTATGGGATCCTGTGTAAGTAAAATGATAGTTAAATTCCAAGATTGCTGTCTGGTTTAATTGCAAGTAGTCTCTGAGTGTTTGGTAAGGTTTTTTTTTTTCAGGTTCCTATTTGGAGTTCTTGTCAGAACATTGTAAAATAAGTGCACCATTTCATCTAATCAAGTTGGAACCATTTTGAGAAGCTAGGACCCAAACAGGTCTTATAGTAGCACTTTCACCATCATGATGTCATATCAACCAGATGGAATTGTTGTTGTGGGGGCCCCATCTTATTCCTGGAAACTTCAAAGATTGCTGCAGGAAAATTCATTGTTCATTGTGGAAAACTTAAACAATATTTATACAGACATATATTCAATGAAAGGTACAATAGAGACAAAAATAGGTATGAAGAAAAGTAAAATTTCTCTAAATTCTTTATTCTTTCTGTCCTATACCAGATGGCTCCTGGCATAAGACAGAAACTCTGAAGTTTTCTTTTAAGAACATGATTGGATTTAGACAAGGACTGAGCCATTGTCCAACTCCAAAACCAGCTTTGATTTTTTTAAAAGTGAATCATGACTATAATTCTATTTAGTATTCAGAGATTCTTGCCCTCAGATGACATGTCCTTACAAGTCATAATTCTCTTTGCTTAGTGATCCTATCTGGATAATTATCTTTTCCTCTTTAGGCATCTAGATGTCCAGGGTCTCTTGACTTTTTTGAGGATGAATATTTTCCTGCAAAGACAAAACCAGAACCCTGCCCCAACCCTTATGAGGTTCCTTTAGCACCTGATTGGTTGTCACCTCTGTGAATAAGCTCTCATTTCTCTTTCTCAAGGGATTTCTCTTTTTTAAACCAAATCTTTATTAATTTTGATGGTATCCATAACTTTTCTTCTTGTGTTGAAACAAGAGCAAATCCCCTTCCTCAATGTAGCACACTCCTGTCTTCCATTGTGAAGACAACACATCCTTGAAATACACTGGCTGATTTAATTCAGAACACTTTTCTATTATCCAATGTCTCTCTGCTGCTGTTGTCCCTTTCTCATTAGTGTTAAGAAAATTCAAGGTTAATAAAGAATTATGTAATCTATCTCTGGGGGTATTTTCCATCCCTTTCTGTTTGTTTAATATATCCTTTATAGTTTGATTTGATCTTTCTATAACTGCCTGATCTATAAGATTGTGTGGTATACCTATAATATGCTTTATATTATAATAAGAAAAAAACTGTTTCATTTTCTTAGGGACAAATTCTGGACCATTGTCTGTCTTTATTTGTACAGGTATACCCATGATGGCCATAACTACTAATAAATGTGTGATTACTAAATTAGCATTTTCTAAGCTCAAAGTGTTGTTCATTGAAAACCTGAATAAGTAGTGTATATATTTTGATTTTCTAAATTCTGCAAAGTGGAACACATCCATCTGTCAGATTTCATTCCTTTGACTACACATTGGATTTGTCCCTGGAGGTAGCAGTGTTTGGTTATAGAAAGAGCAAGTAGGATATACTTTATAACCTCCTAGCTTGTTGCCATGTAATAGAAAACTCTTTTATTAAGCCTTGGCTATTTACATGATGTTTCTTATGTTATTCTGAGACCTTCAACTCTCTTCCTATCAGTAATCGATCAATTTCTGTATTACCATGTGCTAGAGGACCTGGCAGTCCTGTGTGGGATCAGATGTGTGTTATGTATATAGGGCAAAGCTTATTCCTATATGAATGATAAAGTCAATTCTGTATCACTGGTATAAATTCAGCACTTTCAATATGCAAGACAACCCTTTCTATATATTGTGAATCAGAAACTATATTAAGAGGTTCTTTAAAATACCTTAACACCACGAGAATAGCATATAATTCTGCCTTTTGTACAGAATTATAAGGGCTTTGTTCCACCTTACTTAAATCTTCTGATTTATAACCTGCCTTCCTGATTTATTTGCATTAGTATAGAATGTATGGGCTCCAGTTATTGAAATGTCCCATACAATGTGGGAAAGGATCCAAGTAGTTCTTTTTATAAGGATAATTCTATCACTTTTGGGATAATTGCTATCTATTTCTCCTAAAAAATTATCCCAAGTTGTTCATTGTCTTCCCATAATTTGTTAATGTCATCAGTAGTAAAAGGCACTATAATCTAAGTATCAATTTTTCTTTTATAATTAATTCAGAGACTTTTTCCATATAAGTCTTTAAATTTTTAATTGGTTTATGGGGTAAAAATATCCATTCTGGGATAATTTCTTCCTTTTGCATTGAAATTCCTATAGGGGAATTCAGGAAGGCAATATAACTAAAATGCAATTATGATTTGAATTCACCCTATCCATATGTGCCTCCTGTAGGTTTTCTTTAACAACAATCAATCCCCTTTCCACTTCAGCAGTTAATTCTCTGGGACTACTTAAGTCTTTGTTACCATGTAAGGTTTTGTTTAAATGAGCTATTAGATCAGGTGTTATCCCAATAGCTGGTTGTAGACTGGAAATGTCTCCTAACATCTTTGAAAGTCATTCAGAATCTGCAATTGGTCTCTCCTAATTTGTGCCTTTTGTGTTCTAATTTTCTGTAAACCTACTTTATAACCTAGGTAATTGACAGAATATCATCTCTCTATTTTTTCAGGAACAATTTGTAATCTCCATTTTGGCAAAACTTTCTTTACTTCTCAAACATTCTTTCTAAAGTATTCGTGTTTGAATCAAATAGCAAAATGTCATCCATGTAATGGTAAATTATAGATTTAGGAAATTTTTTAGTATTATTTCCAATGTCTGACTTACAAAAAAATCGGCATAGTTGGGGCTATTGAGCATTCCCTGTGGGAGGATATTGGTATCTTCTAGTAGACTAAGAATTATTATAAGTAGACACTATAAAGGCAGAATTTTCTCTGTCCTTTTCATATAAAGGTATAGTGAAGAAATAATCTTTTAAATCAACAACTATAAGACCTACTTTTTGGTAATAGAGAAGGCAGAGGAATTCCAGATTGTAGAGTTCCCATAGGTTGAATTACCTTGCTGACAGCTCTTAGATCTGTCACCATTATCCATTTACCAGATTTCTTTTTAACAACAAATACAGGAGAATACCAAGGGCTGTTTGATTCTTCAGTATGGTGAGTATCTAGTTGCTCCTGTACCAGCTGTTCTAAAGACTGCAGTTTGTTTTCTGTTAATGGCCACTGTTTAACCCATATTGGTTTCTCAGTTAACAATTTTAAAGGTAGGGCTGTTGGTACCTCCAAAAGTTTGCTAGTTGCTTTGTGTTCTTGTACAGCCTGAATGGCTGGTGAGCTTTGTATATAATAGCTCATAATATTATTCCCAGAATTGTGAGTTTCGGGAACTGCAGAAATGTTCATCTGGGTATTCCATTGCTGTAGCAGGTCATAACCCCATAAATTCATTACAATAATTAGCCACATATGCCCTCAGACTTCCTCTCTGTCCTTCTGGCCTCATCCATTCCTCCTATCTCATGCTTTGTTTCACTTATGATAGTATTCCAATTTATACTAATTGAACATCTGCCTCTTGAAGAGAATGGGGACGTGAGTATCATTACTTCAGAATCTTGGCACCCAAATTGGCCTCTTCAATGCCATTTATACACACTCTTAGCTTTGGTCTTTGATCACTTATAGAAGTCTGCCAGAATATACGTTTCCTATTTCCTATTGGATTTTTTTACTTATCCTCCATGTTTATTCCATCATCCATAATTGTATGGTCTTTTATAGAAGGCTCTGGATTTTTTTAATTTTTCTGGTGAGACATGTCGTCCACAGTGACTGGGATTGACTGGACCACATTTGGCTTGGGGGCTTGCAAAAGGCCCCTCAAGGAGTTTCCTGATGGTATCTATGCTCAAATGTGAGAAGAGAACCAAACTTTAAAATGAATAGCAGTATATAAGTGGGTGTGTGCTAGGAAAGGAACTCCTTTATTTTGATGTCAATGAATTCTCATGTTTCTTATCCTAGCTTAAAGTTGGAGCATGGCTGTTTCCACCACAGGAGCAGGTTTTATTTCCTTCAGGAATATCCAAGCTATGACCCTATGCTCACTTGAAGTGGGGAATAGCTAAGAATATGGCCAAATACAAAATTAAAAGCAAAAATCTGAGCTTAAAAAATAAGAGGTTTTTTTTTATTGAAAAAATTTCCACCTCCTCCCCGCCTCCCATTTTCCTCCCTCTCCTCCCACTTCTCTCCCCCCCACTTCTCACCCCCTCCCTCCCCAGTCCAAAGATCAGTCAGGGTTCCCTGCCCTGTGGGAAGTCCAAAGTCCCCAACCCTCCATGCAGGTATAGGACAGTGAGCATCAAAACAGGCTAGGCTCCCACAAAGCCAGTACATGCAGTAGGATCAAAACCCAGTGCCATTGTCCTTGGCTTCTCATCAGCCTTCATTGTCCACCATGTTCAGATAATTCAGTTTTATTCCATGCTTTTTCAGTCCCAGTCCAGCTGTCCTTGGTGAGCTCCCAATAGATCAGCCCCACTGTCTCAGAGGGTGGGTGCATCAATCATGGTCCTGACTTCCTTGCTCATGTTCTCCCTCCTTCTGCTCCTCATTTGGACCTTGGGAGCTTTGGAGAGGTTTTTTTTTTTCTTTTGTCACTGAACTGTGTAGTTATCTAGTGTAATCTCTGGTACCATGTCATGTTGTGATGTTAAAAGGTTGAATACAACTGCAAAGGACATGAAATAGCTCTAACTAGGTACAGGATAACCAACTTTGACTCATCATGCCAATTATAGAAAGAGTTCAGGCTCTAGAAGCTTTAATAATAGGATACTTTGTCCTCTATTACTTCTGATTAAGTCTGAAAAACATCATGGAAATGATTAAGTAAAGGGCAGGTAGAGTGCTTTTTATTCCACATGCATGAAACTACAATTTCTTTCTGTTTATTTCTAAAATGTTTTTCTGTTTTCTCTTGTGACTTCACATCACTGGGTCTATGAAAAGTTAAATAACTTTAAATGCCTTTCTCAAATTGACAGAAAAATAAATATACTTGAAAAGCTAAGTTAGTCACAGAATGGCTGTTTGTTTATAACTGATTAAAGATCCAGAAATTTTATCCAAGACCTGTGGAAACTTCCAATTTGTGCTTGCCTGGAGCAAAAGAGATTCAATATCTTTCCTCCTTTTTTTTAAAATTAATGTTTTTAATTTTGTAATCTGGAATAGTGTGTCCTTCACACATGGAGCTGATAGTCTAGGCTAGTTGGGTGAAAAGATCTGGTTTCCATGACCCTCCTTCTCCAAAACTTCCCTGGAGACATCATTTGCCTTCAGAGAAGTGACAGGAATTGCCACAATCACTCTAGACCTCAACACACTATAGGTAGTTCTTTATTAACACCTTTTGGCAATAGATTAATGACAGGAGCCTAGTAATGGGTTCCCCACCTTTTCTTGGGATAAACTTCTTTGCAGCTAGTGAAGGAGAAGAGGAGGCATCTATTACCCAGTAAATTCTCCCTACAGTTTTGAGACATTTATATAGGTGAAGCAAAGACTGTGAAAACCCTGCTCAGACCCCTTTTGGGGAGTTATATCTCGAAGCCAGGATAGATACAAGATATATAATCCTGGAATATTTATATAAGAACATTGGCAAATATATTTGATAGCAATGATCACAAGCATTATAAAGTGCAAACTGTTGTTCAGGATGCTGTGTTTCTCTACTGTTGGTATAACAGTACTCCTTGTTTAATTCAACTCTGTCCTGAGACTAAGTCAGTTACCTAAATCTAATCTTTCTTAAAAATAAGATATAATTTTAATATATATTTTAAATATGCATTACTTTCTCTTATTATTATAATTCTTCTAATTATTAGAATTAGTGGAATTATAACTATATAATTAGTGTACTTAAGTGTATATATATATTATATATATGTAGATAGATAGATAGATAGATCTTTTTTATTTAACATAGCATGTTGAAAGTGCACAGATTCACAGTGTTCACTTCTATCTGCCCTGATGTAGGAAGGACTCCATCAAAATGCCCACAGGACATATTTATTTTTCTAAATAAAAGCAGTATGTTAAAAAAGAAGTAGCTAAACTAATGCTTCATAATGGCCTTCATAAATATATTATTTAGACTTAAGTATGGCTTATAGGTGATTCATGTAAGTAATAAAAAAAGAATAAAGTCCATGCATATAAACCTTACCAGGAAATAACCAATTATGCAAATGATATACCAAGCATTTCATTCTCTGACTATATCTTCCATTCTTCAGAATACTCTATATTCCACCCAAATACCTGCTTTTCTATCTGAAAGAAGCTTCTCATGTTACCTTCTCCTGTTCTAGATTCTCCCTTTCCAGTAATAACACCCAAGCATACATTTTCCAGCTTCTGTGAATAGTCATAGCAAAGACATTCAGTCACACACCTTAGTCCTGCATGTCCTGACCTGTAACCCTGGAAACGACCTTCAATGATTGCTGGCCCATTAATGCTAATAGTTCTTCTGTGCCCCTGTAATAAACACATTCCACATCTCAGGAGCTTAATGCAATAGAGCTTGTTTTCTCTTTTTAATGTACTCTAGTAACGCAGGACAGCTCCACTCAATATCACTCAACCATTGACACATATGGTCTAGAAATCTTTTGGTTAGAAATGGGAGCATCCAGAAAATTACTACTTTAAACTTTTTTCTCCTTGCTAAGATGCACCTCTTCAGCTCAGATGAACACTTGTAGGTGCAAGAATGCTCAGGAAATGTAGAGGACAAGATAGATATTTGCTAAGCACTGTCTTCTAGACATGATTAGCCAAACTCCATTTCCTCAATGTCTGCTTTAAATTTTTATTACCTAAAGGCATCTCCACTCTTTCTTCCATATGAACTCTTTCTTTTCTGTCTACATTTGAATTCCAATTATTGTTTATTCCTCCTTTTGTGCATTCAAGTCAACTAATCTTTTCTCACTAAGAACATGCTTTCTAGACTGTCCAGGTATCTTCAGAAGGCAACATGCCATCCATAGTCATTATGAATATGACCCAAATCATTTGTAAATAACATCTTTTCACAGTGTAAAAAGGTTGAAAATTGGGCTAGAAAGGCGCTTTTAGTAAAATACTTGCCACACAAGAACAAGGACTTGAGCTTGGAGCCCTACATCCATATAAAAATCTTCATGTAGCCATGTGTGTTTTTAGTTCCCGTGCTGGAGAGTTAGACATAGGTAGATATCTGGAGCTCACTAGTCAGCCAATATAGCCAAACTGCTGAACTCCAGTTCAATGAGAGATCCTTTCTCAACAAATAAGGAAGAGAGAGATTGCAGAAGACATCTAATGTTACTCAAACTCCTATATCCACCTACACACACACACACACACACACACACACACACACGCACACACACATGCACACACGCATCACAAAATTTGAACATCTTTATAATCCATTCTTCCCTAGGATCCTTGTTTAAGCCCATGAAGGGTCTTTAATTTCCTTGTCTTATCTTACATAAAGTTGATGATTATATCATAACTATAACGTCATTATAGACTAATGATCTCATAAGGCATTGGAAATTGCATTAGATAAGGTATAAATACAAAGGACATTTACAGCATTGCATTTTGGCAATTACCAACTGCATTGGCTTACTATAGTACTGTTAGTGTTTAGTGTCTTTTGAGATGCAACAGTTAGAATGATGTGAGAGGAGGGATCCTTAAGTGAGGGACTGCCTCCATCACAATATCCACATTCCAACTGGAAGGGATTTTCTAGATTTACTTCTGATGTGGGAGAGCCTAGACCACTGTAGGTGATACCGTCACTGAGAAAGTTGTCCTGGATGGTATAAGAAAATGAGATAATCAAGGCATGGAAACCAAGCCATCTGACAGAAATCCTCCATGGCCTCACTTCAGTTCCTGCCCTGGGTTCACACCTTGAGTTTCTGCACTCATTTCCATTCATGATGTAAACCCTTTGCTCTCCCAATTGATTTTCTAATCCTTATCACAACAACAGAAAGCAAATGAGAGCATGAGTCTCTTTCTATCTTTACTTCTTGTCTTTACATCTTTTTTCAATAAAAGGTATTATGATATATTTTTCAAATTCTCTGAGCATTTGACAGATAAGTACACTGTGTTACATCATTCCTTACTTCTCTTCTTCTTTAGTTCTTCCTTTCTCCTACCATTCCCTCTTGAATTCATGACCTACTCTTCTAAAATTATTTTTCTATCTATCTATCTATCTATCTATCTATCTATCTATCTATCATCTATATCTTTCTCCTACCATTCCCTCTTGAATTCATGACCTACTCTTCTAAAATTATTTTTGTATCTATCTATCTATCTATCTATCTATCTATCTATCTATCATCTATATATCTATAGATATAGATATATAGGTTGCTTGTACGTACATGTATTTAGGGCTAACTACTTGGACTTGGATAACCTTTCAGTAGTCTCTTCCTTGAAAATAATTGATTCTCCTTCACTTAGTAATCATTGGTTACTGTAGTTCTCCCTCCAGTTGTTCTCCCCTTTGAATTTCATCTCATCCTCATTAAAATTTTACCATACCCTGTTAAAGATTTGATCATTATGCAGTCTAGTTAGGGTAGCCATAATGTAGAGAGTTCGTAGGTACCAATTCCCCATCATATCTAGAAGACACTGTCTTGCAGCAGGCATCCTGATGTTCTACATCTTACAATTTTTTTTCCCTCTTCCTTGATATTCCCTAAATCTTAGGTAGAGAAGTTGCAGACATGCTGATTGGAGTTAGACTCTCCATGGTTCAGCTATTTTGATCAGTTGTGGATCTCTGTAATAGATTCCACCTGCTATTCAAAGAAATATCTTTGATGAGGGGTGAGAGCTCTGAGTATGAATAAGAGAAAGTATTTAAAATGCAGCTAGAAACTATGTCGATTTAGGAAAACTTAGTGGTTTCTTTATATGGTCTGTGACATCTCAGACTATGAGTAATTGGTTAGATTTATAGTATCATGCTTGAGTTCCCTCCTACCCAATGAACCTTGAATCCAACTAAACAGATTTTGGTTACTTTTAGAAAACGTTCCACTCTTGCAACATTGGGGAACTCTTTGTAGAATGACCATTGTTATATTTTATAGATTTAACAGTTAGATGGTACTCTCTGTTGCTTTCCTCTTATAGAAGCTTTAATTCTTAGTGGAGTTCTTGCTACTTTCCTTCTAAGAGGATACTCATAGATGCTCTAACCTCAGCTTCTCATAAATACCATTAGAAACTACATGCAATTTCCTGTCTTGACACTCTACTCAGAGATCCTAAAGGTACTGCAGATCAAAAACTTCAAAAGAAAACTTCTGTTTTGAAGACCAATATCTCATATGACACACGAACACTTTTTCTTTATGTCTTCATTTCAGTTGTTAACACCATACTCTGCTCAGATACTAGGACACCTTCCTCTGGGTCACCAGCAGTGGCCTTGACCTGCTTTCTCATAGGATTGACCAGCCAGTGATGAAGACCTGCCACCTATATCCATTCCTACTTCACTTTCACAGTTCAGACACATCCTAGTTTGCAGTTTTTGGTGAATGTCTCCTAATGACTTTCTTTCTTAATGTCCTACCTTCTCAAGTCATTCTTACATACACAGAACTACAAGCCATGACACTTTATACTTTAATGACTTCTTACTATTTGCATGATAAATTCCAAATCTCTGAATGAGGCACATAAAAAGCATTTCCATCTGTACATCGGATGCTATCTCAAATGCACCCTTTGCCTTACTGGATCTTGTATTCTGACTCTGAGCTGTCAGAGGAACAAGTTGTTGCTCACTCTGCCTCCTTTCTCTGGTTGTCCTTTTCCTCCTTGCCTGGCTTGCCTTCCTATCCTCTGTTCCATCCCTCTCAATGGCTGTGGGTGTGTATAGTCTTTATACATCTAGCCCCTAAGATATTAGAACTATGTACCCCTTCCCATTGGCAAGTTGGCATCTTAAAGTGTTTCCTTATACATTGTTAGAACAACACAATTTTCAGTAAAGCACAAATATTGAAAATGAAGAACAGAAGTCGATAGGCTATCTACCAACATTGCACAAAACAGATAAAAATAGGTTTTACCTATTATTTTTTGTATGTTAAGTTTTATTTGAAGACAAACTTTTAGATGTAATTTTTGTTCATTCTTGTACTAGATGAGCCTACTTTGGTAGTTAACATGAAGACCATAGTAAAGTTAAGTATTTCTCAAATTTTACAGAAAACAACTGTGAAATTCTTGTTTCTAAATTCAAATTCTCTGGCTATTGAGATGATTCAGCAGGTAAGTTTACTTTTACTAGGGCCTAAGAAACTGAGTTTAATCCTTATAGCCTATCAGGTGACAGAAGTCCCAGTTGTTTTTTGATACACAAGGGCTGCCACATTTGGGTGTCTACACACTCACATACACATACATGCACACACACATAATAAATAAAAAGAGGTAAAGTGTGCATAATAGTAAATAACCTAAAGTAATACATTAGACCAGTTTTTAAAGTGCATCTGATATAATCAAGCTGAAAAGTACAATTGCTTTTAAATGTTTATTTTGAAATTATGGTATAAATACAACATTCTTCATCCTTTCTCTCTCCATACTCTCATATGTACTCCTTCCTTGCTTCCTTTCAAAATCGTAGCCTCTTTTACTTTGATTGTTATTGCATATAATATAATATAATAAATATAATATAATATAATAATATGATATATAATATAATCCTTGTTTATAAAATTCATAAATGAGCTCTTTCATCTTGTCAGAATATTTATTTAGTTTATAATTGAAGCAATGTTTCCATTTAATTTTACCAAGTGCTTTAGATAAACAATAGAAGAAATTTATATGACAGAGAGGTCTTTGTGAAAACCTGTGTGATAGCTGTTCTTTTATTTATTGATTTTTTATTGAGCTCTACATTTTTCTCTGCTCTTGGCTGACAACTTGACAATATCTAGAATGAAGTACAATCAAGAAATGGAGGGCACACCTGCAATCTGGATCTTTAGGTTGGGTGACACAGGCCTTAAATTTAGATAGTGAGACTGAAAGACATATCTTTATATGGGTTACACCTTCTGCTGGCAGCCTATTTAAGAACAATGGAAGAAAGAAATGGGTAAGTTCATTCTTCACCTGCTTGCCCTTGCCTTGCCAGCAACATCCATTCCTTCACTGGCTTTGGAGTCCACTTTGTTTGCACTCCAGCATATACAGAAGACCAGCTGAGACACTCAGTCTTGTGGGACTGAGCAACTACTAGATTTTTGGACTTTTCATTCATAACTAGCCATTGTTCAACTTAAACCAGAAAGTCATTCAAGTAATTCCCATATAATATATACATGACATATATACACGCATTAATTTACAGTACATAAGAAATTTTAACAAATTATTGCAGATAATTCCTCCATGCATTGCACTTAAAATGTATTTGTTATTTTTAATTTATAAACTATTTCTTGGCCTAAGCATAAGATTAATTTTTTTCTGAACTAAGATATTATAATGATTATTTCTAAGAAATTAGGAAAGTAAATACATTTTATACATCATTAAGCAAATTTCATTGTAGATACTTATTTTAATAACATGGATATTAGTTTTTTTCTACATAATATAAAACTTAGACGGGGATCTCATTTTAATAAGCATAACCAATGAGCATTATTTTAATGTAGGAATGTTACTTGATTCTTTGTCATATAGTGAAAGATACCTTAGTGTTCTGTCACTTGAAATTATCCTGTCTTTGAAGGCTTGCTTAGAGCCCACTTCTTCAAACTGAAACAATATGAAACCTTCCCTGTTCTGTGGCCTGAGCTCACATTGGTTTTAATAGCTATCTTCTATCTTACTGGACTATCCTCCCTCTCAGACAGAGTCAAAGATGGGACTCTGTAGTCATTCATGGTACTCATCATATAATAAATACAATTTCATGAATATAAATAAATGAATACAATTCAGCATCTATAGTCATTTATATTATTTTAATTTAGATAAGTAATAAATCTATTACAGTAAGCAAAGAGGATAGTTTGGTGGTTAGAATAGGAATAACCCCATAGACCCATGTGTTTGAATGCATGACCTATAAGGAGTGGCACTATTAGGATTTGTGGCCTTCTGGAGAAAATTACTTAGCCAGAGTCTTATAAGGTTTATTGTTTCTGTTTTTGAAGAAGAAAGGTCAGGCAGAGTACTAGGAGACAACCTGACACACCTTACCCCCAAGGATACTATTGAGTTTATTTTCTATCTACTGCTGGGCATGGCCTGCCCTCAAACATGCTTTATAAACTTAGTGAGACTCTAAGGCCCTACATACTCTCTAAATAATAGGACCATTTTGAGACCAAGCGTTCAAACACAAGAGCCTGTGGGAGCCTTCAAACTCAAATTATACCTGGAATAGAGATGAGACAGGGGAGAAACAGGGAGAGACAATCATATCTAACTGATTATTAACTGGTACCAAGTAGAGTGAATATATTATTATCTTTGGAATTTATTCTGAGATGGAACAGACACAACCGTAACTCAAGAGAGTCCAGGGATTTATCTGGCATCGCTTGTTTCTTATTTCTTCTCCTTGAACACATCATCCCCTATTCCCATGTGGATAGTGTGGTAGGCCTGCACGATCTCACTGTTTCTCTCCTCTCAGCATCCACAGACAAGTCTTGAAGCAGGAAGAAAAGAATTGAACTATGACATGAAGATGGCACAAATCTAGAAAACTGAGTACCATTGCAGTGACTGAGGTAAAAATTTTCCCAGAGGCAAACAATTCAGTCTCTGCAGTCCCTGGTGGTCTGAGAAACCATTTTGATTTTATTTGATATCTTCATGCCACCAGACACTTTCTAAACAATAGCACCTAACTCTCTGACCAAGGGTCTTTAATAATCTAACTCTGTTAACAGTGGAAATATTATGCAAGGCTGGAACAACCATGAACAAAAATACATAGCTGCGGGCTGGATCTCAGATGGATGTCTAGTCTGCTGAGACTCTGATGCTATCTGAGATTGTCTTTCCATGTCTCTCCTACTATTACGAGAACAGGCTTGGACAAACAAAAGAAGAACTTTCTCAGAATGCAGAAGAACAGTCACATCAACACAGGAACAAAGTGAAGCAAAGGATAACTCACCTGTTCCGTGATTGTCTTTATTTCAATGCATTATATGTATCCCTGGAATACTTTGTCTAGAGCCTGCAACAAGCCAGACATGGTTGTCTCACTATTGTAGTCAGTGCTCATTTGTGATTCTTGCAAAAAACAGCTAGAACACACAAGTTTTATCCTCGAGTAAAAGCAGGAAAAATGCAGAAGTCAAATCTATTTTGTCTCTAAAAGTGTGCATTTCTTTAATCCTATGTCTGCTGATTAAATGCTCCTTAAAACTGGGAATTATTGAAGAAAATCCTCTTATTCATAAGGCAAATAAATTGCTTTTCTACTTATTTTTAAATTTCTTTGATTTTTGAAATAAAATTACATCATTTCCCCTTTCCCTTTCCTCCCTTCAGCCCTTTCAATATACCACATCCCCCATTTCCTCTAAAATTTATGGCCTCTATTTATTTTATGTATATACATATATATTCTTATATATTGTCAGCTATGGTTTCTAATGCTTGGATAATACCGTGACAAAAAGCAACTTGAGGGGGGGGGTGTCTTAGTTACTACTCTATTTCTGCAGACACCATGACCAAAGCAACTCTTAGGAAAGAAAATGTTTAGTTGGACTTGCTTATTATCATAAGGGAGTAACGTAGCTCTCAGACAGGCATGCTGCTCAAAAAGCTGAGAGCTTTACCTCCTCATTCACGGGCGGCAGGCAGAGAGAGAGAGAGAGAGAGAGAGAGAGAGAGAGAGAGAGAGAGAGAGAGAGACTCTGGGCCTGGCATGGTTTTTGAAACCTCAAAGCCCACCAGCAGTGACACAGCCCCAACAAGGTCACAACTACTCCAATAAGACCACACCCCCTAATCCCCTAAACAGTCCACCAACAGCAGACTAGATATTCAAATATATGAGCCTACTGGGGGCCATTTTAATTCAAACAACTCCAGGGAAGACATAATTTATTTCACTTACATTTCCAGAAAACAGTCTTTCATTGAGGGAAGCCAGGGCAGGAGCTCAAGCCGGATGGGATCCAGGAGGCAGTAGCTGATGCAGAGGACATAGAGGGGTACTACTTACTGGCTTGTTTGTCATGACTTGCTTAGCCTACTTCCTTAAAGAACCCAGGACTACTAGCCTAAGAATGGCTCCACCCATAACAATCACTAATTAAGAAAACCCCCTCCCTATTTCCTTCATCCTGATCTTATGGAAGCATTTTCTCACTTGGAATCTCTTCTGCTCAGATAGTCTGGATTGTGTCAAGTTGTCACAAAATATCATATGTTGTTAGAACTTACAATGTTACAAATATACATGCATACATATGGGAGTTATGATTTAGAGGCTGATCACTTGGCATTGAATAGCCAGATTAGAACCTTGATTCTGAGGAAGACTATTTCCCTGACTCTCAGCATCCCTTAGTTGCCTGTAGCTCTGCGTCTCAACTTGGAAGCCCATATGATTCCCCCTTCTGCGTTAGCATTTCTATTAGTGGAATCTTCATGTTGATGAGACTGCTGGAGTATTCTTTAGAACTTTCGTCTTACCAACTGGTGGACCAAACTACAGAAGCTATTGTTCAGCTTGTCACAGGCTACCTGATGTCCACTTTGCCCACATCTTCACATGGTCTTTCCTTATTGTATGCAGCTGAGTCATAACCTGTTCTCATATAGACACTAATCACAAGGGATCAGAGGCCACAAAATGACCTCAATCACCACCTAAAATCCCTACTTCAATTCCTACCCCAAGACAGAGTAGTTTTGAGTAGTAAGTAGAACAATTTAATTCATAATAATCTCTAATAATTAAATATTACAGCACTTTGTCTTAATTACATCTGTGGTGCTGTTTTCAGATTAAAGTCCTTTTCCTTCTGTGTCCTAGATTATCTTATTTTAGGCCTAATTGTTAATTGTTTCAGATTGCCACGGAAGCATCCTGCTAACCTTCCTGTGTCTTTGTTCCATGTCAACTACTAATTGTTAAGTGTGAAACTGGTAGACCTTCTATTTCTGTACCTATAGGGAACTCATGATAAAATCAACATAGGTGCAAAGATGAATAGAGCTTCCTTGGATTAATTCTCACCATGGAACTTGCTCTATTTGTGGCTCTGCTATTCCTATGAGTTCATCTCCATCTATTAGTCCACAAGTTCCTAGGAATCAGTGACATGCTTAGTTAGGTCAGCTTGGACCAAACATTAAGATTGGGAATGTATATGTTTCTCAATGAAGAAAGCATCAGTTAAAAATCACACATTGCTTCCCTTAGTTTAAACTTACTTTGTGAACATATTCTTTAGATGATGTGAATTTCCTGTGTAGTGTTGGAAGCACCTAGAGGAAATAAATAGTAATTCAATGTCCTCTGTGTTGTTAGTGAAAAATGCTTTCAACACAAAGGTTGGGATAAAAGCAAGAAGACAGAGCTTTCTTTCCTCCAGTGCTCAAAGAAACTGACACTGGGAATCTATGCCCTTACTTCTGCTGCCCGTAACTCAATGGCAGCATTTCAGGGGAGGAAGCATCTTGTTCCACTTAGGACTTATTTCCTGTGTGGGATGTTGTTTCTTCCTCTGCCCCACATCTTGAGAATTCTTTAAGTATAGACAGACCTTCCTCTTCTCGCTCACTGTTTGCTAACTCACGCAGCTCTCTCTATTTTAACTTCAGTTTCAGCTGCAAAATCCCAGTTGCTCACTGTGACGCTGGACATGCTTTTAACTTGCATCCTTCTAGAGTGGAGCACTGGTTCCCGGAAAACAGCTTCCTAGTTCAGCCAAATACCAACACTGGCAATGACAGAGAAGCCGAGCAGACTGTTGTCTCTGTGACATGCAGTGTCAGTTTCAGTCTTTCCTCAGGTATGAGGAATTTGTACTCAAGGATGAAAAAATATATTCTTATCCTTCTATGTGACAAGCCATATTAATGCTTAAAGATGCAAGAAGCAGTATTAGTTAAATATACCTTATCTGTATTGTTATGTATTGTATGTCATGGGTTAGAAAATTAACAAGAAAAATTATTAATCTCAGTTCACCAGAAGTTACTGTGTAAGGAATAGCAATATAAGAATAAATGTTGGAAACCAGGCAATGGTTTTAATTTCAGTACTTGGAAGGCAGAGGCAGCTGGAACTCTATGAGTTTGAGGTCAGCCTGTTCTACAAAGAGAGTTTCAGAAAGTCAGAGCTACTATACAGAGAAACCCTCTATCAAAGGAAAAGAAACACATGAACAAAATAAAACAGAAAAGGATAAATACTGGAATTTGAAAGGTGGCTCAGTTAAGCTGTGCTTATTGTTCAAATGAAGACCACTTTAGATCCCAGCACCTATCTAAAATTCCAGAATGCTGTTCGGGTAGTCTTGCTGAATTGATGAGTAATCCAATATCACAAAATAAGGTGATGAGTTATAGAAGACACCTGACATCAACCTATGTACACATGGATGTGTGACCATGCACCCACAAACACATGTATGCACACACACATTCACAAACAACACACACAAAGAATAAATGTTTAATAATTTTCTATGTACTTGGATAACTTTCGGACTATTTAACAGAGGACTAAAAGACAATCATCAATTAAGAAACAAATAGTATATGAACATAAGACATACACTGTAGGTTAAAATAATTCTAATTCTACTCAAACAGTTTTTTATCTGTAACCATGAAGTGACAATCTTCAAACCTTTGCATTCTACTAGAAGTTTTCACAGATTTGTGATAAACATAAATGTTTTCTTATCCTCCGTGAATTACAGAAAAGTATGAGAAAAATGTATTTGAGACACAGGTAAGCTAGGTTTGTGTTGTTGATGGTAGATGAGACCCAGAAAATTCATAATCTCAAGGCTACACAAAAGTCATCATGAACACAAATCATCTTTATAGACTTGAAACAAAAGAAATAAGACTAGATAATTAGTGATAAAATATTTTTAAAATATGCAATAAAATGCACCCATATTGAAAATATTTGGATCTGACTTGTGAAACTACCTTGATTTTGCAAATATTAATAACAATTTTGAATATACTATTGGTTATCAACATTATTTCTTCATCTGGTATGGGAAGTCCTTCTGTATATGTGTTGCTTTTATTGATTAATAAATAAAGAAGCTATTTTGGCTTGTTATAGGGCAAAATAGAGGTAGGCAGGGAAAACTAAACTGAATACTGGGAGAAAGAAGGTGGAGTCAGGGAGAAGCCATGTAGTCCCACTGGAGACAGACGCGGGATGGAAGCTTGCTGGTAAGTCACAGCCGTGTGGCAATACACAGATTAATCGAAATGGGTTAGCCAACGATATAAGAGTTAGCTAGCCAATATGCTTAAGTGATTGGTCAAGCAGTGATTTAAATAATACAGTTTCTGTGTGATTATTTCAGGTCTGAGCAGTTGGGAATGAACTAACAGTCTCCCACAACATTGGTCAGCTGTGAAGTATATATGATATTATTAATCCCTAGGTACACATAAAAATAAATGACATGTTAATCTATTTTCCATTGCTATTACAAAATAACTGAGGATGAGTTACTATAGAAAAAAGAGTTGTGCTTAGCACATCATTTTTGAGACTGTAGGTTCATAAATAAATAGGAAACTTCCTTTGTTTTCTATTTGGAAAGAACCTCATAGAAGATGGCACTGTAGTGGGTGTATGTGAGTCAGGGAGCCAGAAAGAGAAAAAGGCTTCAGGCTTTGTCTGTGATAACATTCTCCTAGGAGCTGAACTGATTTCATATTCTTTTTTTGAGTTTGGATACTTATTTAGTGGGTTATGGGGAGGAAGGGAAAGGGGAATAGAGAGTGAGAAAGAGAGAGAGAGGATAGGAGAAGAGAGAGAAACTACCTCTTCAGGAGAGAGATGGAAAAAAACCGAGCTGAACTGATTTCTACATAAATGACTTTGATCCTTTCTGACAGGGTAACCAGTGACCTAACCATCTCCCACTCAGCCTGGTCTCTTAAAGGTTCCACCAGCTCAAATTCATCACTGACCAAGGCTCTAACACATGACTTTTAGGGAACAAACCACATTCTAACCACAGTAGACTCCATGTGGCAAATGAATTGCTTGTGGTCACACAATGAGTCTTACAAGGCTGAACCGAAACCCTTCATAGTGCAAATTTAGATAGTTACAAACCTCTCTTAAGAGCAGGGCTAAAATATTTGTTTTAGTGTTTGAAATCTGAAACACCCGTAGAATGTGATAAATGAAAAATTCACAGATATTTTGATTATTTTGGCTAAGTGGCAAATTTGTTCATACCCCATTCATATGCTTTATTTATTTCTTCTTAGACCACAGTGCTGAGAACTGGGACGGGTGGCCATTTTATTCAGTGCTTGCTTAGAATTCGGAGTTCCTGAGTTTGAGTTCCTGAATTTATATAAAAATGTTGGGCATGGCAGTATGCTTAGGATCCTGAGGCTCACTCACTAGCCACTCTGGCCTAATTGGTGAGATCGTGGCCGATGAGAGACATTATCTCAATAAAAATGGATGGCCTTCCCGAAGATGATACCTATCCTCTGGCTTACACACACACACACACACACACACACACACACACACACTCACACACACACACACACACACACTTTAAGGGGCAAAGAAGGTTGTGACTAGATTTCAAATAACTGTAAGTTGAGCTTTAAAACCCTATAGCAAGACAACCACAGATTTTTAAGTGAAACCATATATTTCACAGAGTTATAGGCTTTCTTTCAAGTACAACTCTGCATAGTTGTGAATTCACAGTGCTGTGAAAACTAGGAATTGCACAGATCTGCAGAGCCATCAGGCTGTGTATTGAACCTCACCTCTCTTTCATAAGAACATGTTTTTTACTATATGTTATGAAATAAAGATATATCACTAGGATGCTAGAAGATTCAGAATCATTTTGCAAAGGACACAGAGCAAACACATGTCATAATGGTTACATGCTCTCTAACACACACTTAAAACAGAATCAAGGGAGAACATAACATGAAGAGAAGAAAACAAGATGGGGGAAACATTGTTAATATAGTGATTATGGTAAAAATACAATAAGAAAGATGAGAATGAAAATAACACAGGTGTATAAGAGAAAGACTGTTGAGAGTGGTGGATAGATAAATGTTGAGTGGGGGAGAAAATGAGACTTTGACTATTAGGATTTCATAAAAAAATCCAATTTCCTTTAAATGCCACAATAAAATAAGTTGGGATCCATTGATTCAAGAGAATTTCCCTTTAACTACTTTATTGACATCATAACTTCTATGAAAGACGATGAGTTACATGACTTCATATCTGTGTTCTTTGCTTCCCGACTTATTAACAGCTACAGGAAAAAAATCACATGTGCAGTAAAGGGGATAGCAAATACGGTTTCTCATTCCCTGACTCTATTTTAAGCAACCAACACTCTGTACCACGAAACCAACTAACTGATAGGATTGAAAGGCAGCTGGAACAAAGGCTTTCAGCTACAGGTGATCAGAGTGCTTCCAACATAATAGAACTGCATGGTAGAAGGCCTGAAGATTTATTCCCTAAAGTGCTTTGAGATGATTATTCATGACCTTTGGCCAGAGCCTGTGCCACAGAATCAGGTTGCTATAGGAGCTCCTGCCTGTGAACAGATGTGATTGGTACACCCAAGTTTTATTGATACACGACTTCTACTCTGTTAATGGGGTTATAAACATGAAAAATATACTTGCAAGATCAATATTTTCACAATTTATAGAAAACCAGTATAAATCTCCATGAAGACAAATAATGATCGTACTTTCCATTTTCAACTTCTGAATCCTCCAATTCTGTTGACTCTCAGGTTGTCTGTGATTAAGTGTGTTGCTAGGCAACAGAGGTCATCCTTGCTACTCCTGGGCATGAGGAGCTGCTGCTGGGAAAATCACTTACAAACCCCGGGCTTGTCTATAAATATCTTTCCCCTGTTACCATCCATACCAACAACACAAATGATGGCAAGATTGCTAATACTAATTAACGAATGAATATTAGATTTTGATGGAAATCTGATCCACACAAAAATGTTTAATAAGCACAAGACTGGAGACAATGGAGAGCTACAGAAAGCTGCAACTAATTTTGGAAGTTTAGAGCATTTACTTATCTGTACTAGTTGCCATGCAGAAAGCTAAATGTTGAGACTTGACTCATTCAAACAGGCTGCGGGGCTTCCACCTTCCCACCAAGGGAAACACCAACCAGGAAGACTTGCAGTTAGCATCTTAACTTGGCTTCTATTGTTTTCTGCCAATGTTTGCCTCCCAGTCTGCACCACATTCGTTCTGTTTCAAATGTAGCTGCTGTTCTGTCCAGTCTTCAAACATTGCACAGACGCTGTGTTATCACACAGTCGCCACTATTGCGTCCTTTCTTCTCATCCACGGCTCTCAGCAATTCTTCTTTTATTGCTTTTAATTATGTGTACATGTACATGTACATCTGTGTGGGGGTATGTGTGCACCTCTGTGGCATTTTTGTCAGTGCCCACAGAAGCTGAGAGGCATAGGGTTCCCTGGAACTGGAGTCACAGGTGGTTGCGAGCTGTCTGCCTCGGGTACTGGGTCCTCACAATTGCAGTATGAGCTCTTCATTGCTGAGTCATCTCTCCAGCCCCTATATAATGTAATATCTGTACAATATTTAACTTATACTTCGTCTCTTTTTTTTTCAGCTGAAAAGAGTCTTCAACTGATGGTACACGGTCATCGCCCAGGTGTTTTATTGGAAGTCATTAGTGTTTTAGCTGCTGCTACTCATTATAGTCCCATCACACATGGGAACCCAGACAAGTGTTTAATGTATGGCTGTAGCATGCATATATTCCCCAGCGTGTGTGTGTGTGTGTGTGTGTGTGTGTGTGTGTGTGTAAGAGGGAGAGAGAGAAAGAGAGAGAGAGAGAGAGAGAGAGATGTTTTTCATGTCCCAGCACCTGAAAATCTATCCTTTCATTGGACCTTTTTATTACTCCTTTGCAAATATCATTTGAGTACAGATATGTCTATTTCTGGGATCTCTTTTCTGCTGTAGTTTTGACCTGTCTTTCTCCAACACTGCTGTGTTTTGATTACTGCAGTTTTGATAACAGTACTTTCAGTCAGAAAATGCCTGCTAGATTTCTCTCTTCAATATCATGATGGCTGCCCCTGGTCTTTCCTCTTTTTTGCAAACTTCAGAATAAATTTCTCAGTCTCCACAACATACTTTGCTGGAATTCTGAGTAGAATTTTACTGACTATTTTAGATACTATTGAGAGAAAGTGACATACTGATGTTTCCCTCTCTATTAGCATGTGATATTTTCCCACTTTCTTAGTTTTTTTTATTTCCTTCATCAAAATTTTCTAATTTTCCTCATTGTAGATTTGTTTAATTTTATAAATATAAATATTTACTTTTGGAAGAATCCCAGTGAAATAGTGTTGTGTCTTCATCCTCAACTTCTGCTTCTTCATTTCTAGCAAACACAAGAATCAGACTTATCTCTTAACGTTAATCGTTAATGTTTTGCTATAAATCATTTATTATTATTTACTTTATCTTAGATTTTCAGATAGATTATCAGGTTCATCTGAGAATAAAGATATAGGTTATTGTGTGTGCTTAAGTGTGGGGGGCCACACTTGGGTGTCATTCTTCAGGAGCCACCTAGCTCAGGTTTTTTTGTTGTTCTGTTGTTTTTTTGTTTGCTCTTTGAAATCCAGTGGTCTCTTACTTGGGCCTGGAGTTCACCGACTAGGCAAGGATGGCTGACTACAACTCCCAGGGATCCACCTGTCTCTGTCTTCCCAGTTCTCAGATTAGTAGTGTGGGCCATGATGCCTGGCTCTGTCACGGGGGTCCTTGTGCTTGAGTAGCAAGCCCTTTGCTGACTGAAGGCAGTTACTGTAGTCTGATGTAACAGTCAAAATATATTGTATTTCCATGCGTTATTTGTTTTTTTTTTTAATTTATTTATTTATTAAGGATTTCTGCCTCGTCCCCACAACCGCTTCCCATTTCCCTCCCCCTCCCCCGATCAAGTCCCCCCCCCCTCATCTGCTCGAAGAGCAATCAGGGTTCCCTGACCTGTGGGAAGCCCAAGGACTGCCCACCTCTATCCAGGTCTCGTAAGGTGAGCATTCAAACTGCCTAGGCTCCCACAAAGCCAGTACGTGCAGTAGGATCAAAAACCCACTGCAATTGTTCTTGAATTCTCAGTATTCCTCATTGTCCGCTATGTTCAGCTAGTCCGGATTTATCCCATGCGTTATTTGAATGATCAAGCACTTCTAATAGGTAAAGATATGGCAAGAGAAGCCAACTCTGCCTATGCTGACTCTTTCTAAAGAGGTGACATCTAGTTTCTCATTATTAAGCACAGTGAGGTATTTTGGTAGATGTTCCCAATCAAGTTGTCGATACTGACTTCATTCCTAGTTTACATGGAATTTTATTATAGATGGAATTTTTTTTAAATGTTTGTCCTTCATCCACTAACATGTTCGTATTTTTCTAATTTAGCTTAGACCCCCTTAACTATTCTATTAATCAATTTTCAAACATGAAAGCATGTTTCATATATATTATATATATATAGTTATATATTATAACTATTTTTATACACTTTAAAATTTGACTTGATGAGACTTAGTTTAGCACATGTGCACTTATGTTCATGAGCAACACTCTTTTCTTAGACTTTTGCGTTGGGTTGGCATTGGTGTAATGCTGGACTTAGTTATAATGCATTTCTTTTGTTTCTTTGCTCTGAAAGAAATTATAGTGGCTTAGGATGATTCATTTCTTATATATTTGGTGGAATTCAGCAGAAAATTTACCTGAATCTTGTGTTTTCTGTTTTAGAAGATCATTAATTATTGAATCAACTTACTTTATTGGCACAGGCCTGTTTAGTTCTTCCATTCTTGTGTGAGTTTGGTTGATTACACCTTTCATGGAATTTTTTTGTTTGATCTAAGTTATCTAATATATAGGCAAGTTTTTAGTTTTTTAATAGTATCAATTATTCCCTCAACGACTACAACATGTATACCTCTTTCATATTAGATATAATAACCTTTTCTCATTCTAAAATAATTAGCCCAATGAGTCACTCACCATTTTTTAATCATTTCAAATCCGCAGATTTTTGTTTCATTTGATGTTTGTCAATCATTCATTTTACTTTCATTGATTTTGTTCTTACTTTTGTTATCTCTCTTCTTTCTATTTACTATAATTTGCTCTTTTTTGGTTCTCTAAAGTGAAACATATGTGACTGATTTTAAATATGTCTCCTCTTTTTAATATGAGCAGTCACATAAATTTCAGGTACCATCTGTGCTGAGCACCCTCAAATTTGATGAGCTGTGTTCCGATTTTCATTCAGTTTGATACACTTTTAAAGTTTTCTTAATTTTTTTCAGTGATGTTATTTAGACATGTGTTGTCTAACATGCAAGTACTTTGAGATCCATTTAGCTCTTTCTGTTATTCATCACTGGTTTAATTCTATTGTGGTTGAAGAGAGACACAATTTTTATTATTTTAAATTTGCTGAGACATTCATGCGGTTCCATAATGTGCTGTGTCTTTGTGAATGTTTGCTACAAGAAGAAGATGTCTATAATTGGATAAAGTGTTCCATTGATGACAATGATATTCATTTCACTGTTAGTTACACTCAGTATTAATTCAACTGAATCATTGAACTGTACCGTTGATGACTTTTCCTCTGATATGTCTATTTATTTCTGACAGAGAAGCCTTTCGGAATCTTCAACTAAAACAGAGGTTGTCCCTTGAAGTGTTTGCACCATATATTCAATACTTTGATTTTAGATGTATGGATATCTAATTTGTTGTATCTTTTTTGCCGAACTGGCTACTTTACGAGTATGCTCCCCTTTATACCTAACAACTATCTTTGTTGGGAAGCATGAGCTGTATAATATTTCCATGCTATATTTTTAACTTTATTAATGTAAACCTGATATACCCTTACTTTTTATATGTTTTATATTTTAATTGAATTTCTTATACACAATGTAAAATTATTTAATATGCTTTGACAGTCTCTGCCTTCTAACTGATGAATTCAGGCCACTGACACTCACAAATTTATTTATTTACATAAAGTCTTACTATTTAGTTTAAACTGGTCTCAAATTCATAATCTTCCTACTTTGTCTTTCTGAACAGTTGGGATCATTACAGGCAGGTGGTACCACATCAAGCCAGATGTTTGACATTCAAGGTGATTATCAGCAGAGATTATTTAATATCTGCGGTACGTTTCCTATTTGTTGCTCCTGTTCTTTGTTTCTGTTTTATCTTCCACTGCCATCTGTTCTTTCTGCTTTTAACTGGATATTGCACACCTGCGTATTTCTCCTCCTTTCTAACACAGCAATCACATTGCTGTCCTTTAAAGAAATGATAGTTGTCGTAGATTTGGGACTGTACATTTACTACTAAGCCAGATCTATTTTTAAATATGCTATTTTGGGACATGGTCACTGGGAATATTTAGCAGTAATAAAACAATCCTAACTCTTTTTTCTCATCAAATATAATTGAATAAACTGATAGTATTCCTGATTTTAACAAATTGCTGTTTTAAAATAAAAGTCTGAAAATAAAAATTTCCATACAAACCCTCTCCTTTCAACATAATGTGCTTCCTTTTTTTGTGTAGATATGAGTTTAAGACCAATGCAACCTTCCCTTGCTGTAAAGAATTTTTTTAACACCTCTTGCAATACAGAACAACAAACATGGTAAGTTTGTGTTTCCCAGAAAAAGTCTTTATTTTGCTTTCACTGTTGAAGGAGCAAGAATTTTAGGTTGGTGCTTTGTTCCTCATAATTCTTTAGACATTATTCTTTAGTCTCTTTGTGCCTCATGGTTTCTGCAAAATAGAAAATAAATATTATCTTTCCCCACATGTAGAGAGCTATTTTTACATCCTCTGCCCTCTATCAGGACTTTCGCCACTTTTTTAATGTATTGTTATTTGAATACAGTATGCCCAGATAACATTTGGCATATTTCCTGCCTAGTATTCTCTGAACTTCCTGGATCAGTTGTTTTGTGTCCGAGGTTGATTTTGGAGAAACTCTCGAGCTTTATTGCTCAGGATAGATGCTCTGCTTTATTGCTCATTTTCTTTTCTTTAAGCTCTTTTTATAAACATCACAATTTTTAGTCACCTATGTTTCTCATTTATTGTATTATTGTTTGTCTTTTGTTGTTTTCTATTGTAATATATTCCAGTCTCCTTAGAAAAACCTAAGAATCATTTTTATTCCTGCTATGGAGATCCTTATTATTTCTTCTTTGTAGTTCTTAAAAATGTCTGTTTTATATTTCCCATCTCTTCTTGCATGCCATCAACTTTTTCTGATAGAGCTCATATTATTAATCACAGTTTTACATACTTTAACTTCTTGTTGTCACTAAAATGATGTCTAACCTGTTTACATAATTAAAGACATGACCCCACGTCCTTTTAAATGTCCTGTATCTGCTCCTGTTGACTTTGCTGCTTGTTTTCTTGAGAAGAGATCTTACTATGCCCCCCCACAACCCCAAGCCTACTCTCAAACTCTAAGCTTCAAATGAACTTCCACCTCAGTCTTTGAAGTAGTTAGGACAGCAGGCATACACCACGATACCCATCTTGTTGTAAATTTCTTTTATTTTGACTCTGTCAGCAAAAGGGTATTTGGGACAGTTTGAGAGGCTTAAAGACTATGGTAAATTTTATGTTTTACATTTTAAACATGGTGTATTCTGGATTATAACAATGCTTAGCCTTAGGCCTATATAATGCTACAGATATGTAAACAGTTTCATTTATTTTCCCTCTTTGTCTTTCATGCCAAAACCCTTCATTGGATGGAATTGCTATCATCCAGTTGAGAAAGGATCTGAAGGCTGGTATGTTACTTATTCCCCCTCTGTCAATCAGGCGAATGGAAGGTGGAGTCAGAACCGGAACTTGGGCCTCTCCTCCTTCAATCTGCTGCACCATATGTCCGCAGACATGTTCTCATATCATTTGATTATTTTGTTGGCAAAAAAGTCTTATCCTTCTGCCATGTCACATGGCAGACACATTCGTGCCAAGACGAGCATATCTGAATACATTGTTAAAGCACCATCACCCAGGCCAGGAAAGGTGACAGTGGACAATGATCTGTTTGACTTCGAAAATAATACATTGTGACTTTCAGAGCCACAAAGATACCTTTTATTTTAAATGTCATTCTAGTATTGCCAAATATGCATTCTATTCTTTAAATTCTGCATTTTCTGGTTTGTCTTCTACTATTAGAAGTTCTCTGTGTTTTAACTGTGCCCACCCAGATTGGCATTTTGAAGGCTTTCCTCTACAGACCACAGTTGGCAAGCATACTCTATGAGACAAATGCAAGAGGCACAATGACCTTTATGAGGCTCACAATATTAGAAACACATGATTGCTGATGACAAACAGACTAAAATAAGCTAGGAATATGTACAACACATATTTGATTCTCCGAAGCTGTAATGTGGGAAGGTGGAAAGCCTCAATTTGTTTATTTAACTATGACAGATCTTCTCTCCAAAATGAAAATAACAGAATTTGAGGATAAGTCTAAATGTCTAAAATATTAAAGAATAAAGCAACAATATAAGAGAATATGTTTTTACAATCCAAGATCTTAAACTATATATTTTCCAGCAGCATTTAAAATTAACTTCATAACTTAAGTGAAAGAGATGCTCATATTGCTCAGAGAGTGCCATGTGTACTAGAGAAATAAGGTTAAAAGGGATGGGCAGATGTTGTCAGCTAGATTTTCTTTTTACTACCAGCCTGTAAGTCAACAGCATTGATGAATAGGCAAGGCTGATGATCTGTGTAACTTCTTCAGATAATCTAATTGTTTTTATATTGTTCAAAGCATTGAAAACACTGCTGGCATGGTATCATAGGATAACACATGTTCCCAGGTTTCTAAAAGTCAGCAAAACCTGAAGCCATGGTTGTTTCTTAATGACTTCTTTCTCTCCCTTTATCTATGGTGACAGTCCTTAGCTCCTGAGAATCTATAATTCTGTTTCCAGTACTAGTACTGTCTCAGTATCTATTTCATGAAAGTAATTCAATGCCCTCCTAGTAACAAACTATAAAGTATTCGAACATTTTTTTTCTAACATTTATGCAGGTTTGAATAAAGATGGCCCCTACAAGCTTATACAGGGAGGCACTATCAAGAGGTGTGGTTTTTTAGAGTAGGTATGGTATTGTTGGAGGGAGTTTGTCCCTGGAGACAGGCTCTGAGATCTCAGAAGCTCAAACAAGATCTAGTGTTACTCTCCCTGCTGCCTCCTGATGCAGAAGTAGACCTCTTGGTTTCTTGGTCAGCACTATGTCTGCCTGCATGCCATCATGATTTCTGCCATGATGATAATGAACTAAACTTCTGAACTGTAAGCCAGTCCCAATTAAAAATTTTCCTTTTTAAGTGTTACTGTGGTCATGGTGTCGCTTCACAGCAATAGAAACCCTAAGATACACCTGCAATCTATTTATATACATTATTCTCATATAAAACAACTTCAATGAAGACGTTTTTCTTCCCTAATCAAAATTTTAAATCTCAAAATTTTAGGTAGTCTAGATATTTTTAAACATGTAAATCTCTCTGTTTTTTCATGCTATGCCTCAGTTAATTATGTGTTGATTTTAATGGTCTGGACACTCTCCATATGACACAAAAGAAGCAGCCAAAATTAATTTATAAGCATTCCTGCCAAAGATAATTTACTTCAAATTTTATTATATTTAAATATTTGACATTATGGCATTATTATCAGAATAGTTTTGCAAAAAAATAAATAATTTACAAGAATTCCATCCTTCAGAAAGTTCTCATGGTCACAAATTTCAACAAGTGTGATTGAGTAATATATGTTAATCAATAACACTTTCAAATTTCAGTTACAGCTGTCATATTGTAAGAAGTATAAGGAATCAACCTAACTGCTTACTCTTATCTACACATCACTGTGTAAACAGCAGGCAGCTGCACATCATGGCCATGGACTGATTCGACTACCTTCACTGTCTGCCAATGATTGGTCACTGGATGGTGGTTGTTCAGTCTCTTCACAGACAGCACAGTGGCTTTGCCTTATTGTCCTTCAGGAAACCTTAAGTGACAATTTGCAATAAAGGAAAAGATAGGCCCACTAGGAATGATTGATCCACAGCACACACATGAAACATGATAAGGCTGCGCTAAAATTCAAATGAAGAAAAGTAGAATGAATCAGATGTGGTGCTGCATGGCAGTAATTCCAGGACTCAGAAGTCTGGGGCATGAAGTGTCTGTAAGTTTAAAACTAGCCTGGCTTACAAAACAAGTTCCAGGTCACTCTGGGCTATAGTGTACGTCTCTGTCTCAAAAAACAAACAAGGAATGCTCATATGACCACCATCAGAAAGAAATAAGAAAGCCAGAGAGATTTCATGAAGGTAAATTTGTTAAGTTATTGACATAATCAAAGAGAGTAGCTGTAACACAAAGAATGCTATCATAAAAAAGTTATTTCAGAGAAATCAATAATGCTGGGTGTATAAAGGATAAAGTTCCAAAAACATGTCCATGCTTAGAAATGTTACAGTTTGTGGCTAGATGTAGTCATAGGAGCGGTGGGCTGCATTCTGCCACCCAGCTAGCTTTACCCGGAATAATTACACTGAAGCTGTATTCTTTTAAACACTGCCTGGCCCATTAGTTATAACCTCTTATTGGCTAGCTCTTACATATTGATCTAACCCATTTCTAATATCCGTAATGCCACTTGAGTGTGGCTTACTGGGACGAGTCTAACGGGCATCCATCTCAGAGAGCAGAGTCATGGCATGGCGACTGCCTGATTCAGCTTCTTTCTCCCAGCATTCTGTTCTGTTTTCTTGGCCTACCTAATTTTCTGTCCTATCAAAGGCCAAGGCAGTTTCTTTATTAACCAATGAAAGTAACATATAGACATCATTTCCCTCCTCCATCAGCTAGAGAGATGGCTCAATGTTTAAGACTACCCATGGTTCTTCTTGAGGTCTAAAGTTCAGTACTTATAAATGGCAACTCACTTCTGACAATAACTTCATTTCCGGAAGATCCAACACCATCCTGTGGCCTTCCCAGGCACCATCACACTTAGAGAAACATGCTGTCTGGCAAACGTATGCAAACATAAAGCAAAATAAATCTTAAAAGTAATTTTTTAAATAATTTCATAGCTTCAGTTAATACAAACTAAACTTGATGGTAAGGAAGGATGGTAAGGGAGGATGCAGGGATGATAACCAGAGGGAGGGAGAGAGGGAGGGAGGAAAGGAGGGAGAGAGAGAGGGAGGGATGGAGGGAGGGACGGAGAGAAGGAGAAACTTTGAGTAGAATGGAAGGGAGATGCAGAGGTGGGAGAGGAACTGGAAGAAGATTGAGTTGTAGGAATGCATATGATCAAAATTCATTGTATGACATTCTCAATTAGTAATAAAAATACTGAAGAAATGACAGAAAAGTTGATAGGTATATCTGATGTTATACAGTTTAAAGGTGAGCACTATTATAATAACCTTCTTGAAAAGTTTGTACTAAAAAGAAACAAAACACTTTAGCTCTATGTTTATAGCCTTTAAGTTATATGAATAGTTACATGAATATTGATTTTTCAAGTTTTTCTCCTTTATCTCTCATATACTTATATTGAGATTTTTTTTAACATTTTAGTAAACATTTTATTGATTATAATTCTAATTTTCCCTTTGACTATGAATCTTACTTTTCATAGTTTCACTCTATTTAGTCACTTCTGTAGTTCTGTGGTACTATTTAAAACGAAAGTTGCCTATAAGAAGACACCGATGCATATACACATGAGTGTGTATGAGTGTGGTGGCAGCAATATATGTATTTAATGTATCACTCAAAAAAGTAAAATTAGAATAATTGCAATGTTAATTTATATGCTATATATGTACATAAGTGTATAGCATATTCTAGCTACATATCGTATATAGCATAATATATATTACATTACTATATGATGCATACGATATTTTCAACATGATAATGATAACACACAATATTAATCAGAGCTACTCAGTGTTTTATGAAAGGGAGTGGCAACCTAGCAAAGGGCAGAGTTCATACAGAGAGTTTATTTAATCTCTCATGCAAGTTCATTCAATATGGCAGTACAGCAGTCACCACCATTTGGTCCTTCCTTTCTCCCAAAATATCCACAGGTCTCTACAAATGATGTACTTTAGCCACATCAGAATCCCTTAAATGAAATCAGCTACATCATAAACTGAAGTCTTAAATGAAGTTACTAGTGTTTTTATTTACTTTTATGTGTATAAGTGTTTTGATTGCATGCATGTCTCTGTACCACATGTATATCCAGTGATCAAGGAGGTCAGAGGAAGGCATCAGATCCCTTGGACTAGAGTTACAGGTATTTGTGAGCTGCTCTGTGGGAGATGGAAATCAGACCCTAGTCTACAGCAAGAGCTGCAAGTGTTCCTAACTGCTGAGCGCTCTATCCAGCCCATGTTGCTGACATCTGGAAAAGGTTCTTTAATATATTTGGGGGTCTTGTTTGCCCTTTTTTCTTACATATATGAAAAACTTAAACTCAATAATGGAATGTATACTAAAGTTCATTCCATAAATAAAGTAAAAATTCCCTTGATACTTAGATAAAAAAATTAAACCTGCGAAGAATTACTTAACTGATGAGTGAATGCCATTTTAAACAATAAAACAAGTAAACAAAAAACAGAAAAAAAATCTTCTTCTATTTTAAGAGCCTTTGTCCTCTTATTAATGATTACTTTCTAATGAAGAGATCAGATAATGAAAACTCAAGTTGCTTTAATATTCTTAATGACATATTTTTATATCCATTCCCAGTGCTAAGCAACATGCACATGAAATAGGAACCAACCACATTGCTAAAAGCATAGCTCCCAGTAAATTAGATGACATTTTAGGTACTTCATGAAGAATAATGACTGTGTAGCTCAGGAAATACAGTCCTGCTTAATGGAAGTTTTTTGGCTGAAAGAAAAGAAATGCCAGATTTCTGAATATGCCATTGAAAAGAATCACCTCTTTAACTTCAGAAACTACTATTTGAAAAGACGTATGCAATATGAGAAAGACATTCCCAACAGATATGAGTCAGATATTCCCAACAATATCTGACTGAGGTTAAGGCCACATGAAGGTCCAGGATGGCCTGAGCTTTAAGTTGCACACTCCTCCTGTCCCCCTTAAAATGTTACATATCTGTTCATCAACGACATCTTCTACTACCACCTACTCACTCTTGATTTATTGTTCCCAAAGCTATTACCTGGTCATGGTTCATCTCAGTCTATGGCACCAGCCTGTGCTCATCCATGGCTTTTCGCACTGAGAAGTACATCATCACCAAGACTAATCGGTTTATGTTCTCATGCTCTAAGTCTTACTGAAGGAATCAACTTCTTCTTCCACAACCTTAGTCTATTTAACAATTATCTTAAAAATGGGCAAATTACAAAGTTTACTATGGAATCTTAGTCTCATATAGATGCAAAATATTTAAGTCTGCAAGACGAAGGAAATGTAAAAAAAAAACAAGCTGTACAGCATTCAGGGGTTTGTCATAATAAACTGGGCATCTGCTTAAAAGCTTGATGATAAGGCCAGAGAGACGGCTCAGCTTTAAGAACACTGGATACTCTTCCAGAGGTCCTGAGTTCAATTCCCAGCACTCACATGAAGGCTCACAACTGTTTGTACCTGTAATGCCATGAGGTCTAATGCCCTCTTCTGGTGTGCATACATGCAGACCAAATGCCCATAAACATGAAATACATGCATAAGTAAAGAATTTTTAAAAGAAGCTTGATTACATATATAACACTGTATAAATTGTAGCTTAGCCCAAATATTTATAAAATGGGTGTACCAGTTTATATTGTATAATGCTACTCAGACTATCAGATTATATGACAAAATATTAATACTTAAAAGCATGGGTTAATATTAAAATATTGTCAGCAACTACTGAGGCAACCGTAATGCTTGCCAAATCCAACCCCCAAGCATTGTCTGGAAAACTAAGCTAGAGAGGAGATGGGTTTGAAACAGAATTGCCTTGGAATAGCCATGCTGTACAGTGTCCTTGGTTGCTATTAGATTCATACTTCCTTAAGTTTAAACTTAATTTACAGTTTAAGTGTCTACTCACTTATCATCTCTCTCTTGTATCATTTTTAGTGTATCCTGACATCTTGGAGATGCCAAATGAGAAAAACGGTTAGGGTGTCAGAAAGCCAGGTAGGGTTCTTGCCATGTACAGAGACTCCTGAAGACCTTGGTTGCAATTCATTACTGGATGGAGCTCTGTTGACAGAATAGTGGACATAGTAACCCAATTTCCATACCATTGTCAAAGCCTTCATACTCTTATTTGCAAAAGCAAATGTTTTTGAGAGTTAAAACTCTAATCATTCTGTAAATGCCAAGGTATGCTTATACACCCTCAGGTCTATTTCACTGTTCTTGTGAAAAATGTTCTTCGGAGGGAAATAATTCCTATCCATGAAGATCATCTTGCTCTTCAAATTAAACCCTTTCTTATAATTTATAGCTACAGACCCTAGGAGCAAAACGCAATTTTTCTTCCTGTAGCTAGAAAAATGTAACAAGATATCTTGGTATGTTTATGTAACAGGGAAACTAACAGCTGGACTATGTTAAAGCCCCACCATTTATTGCTTCAGATTTAACAACAATCATGGACATTTTAAAACCCAGCTTGCAGAGTATGAACATATTTCTCTCCTATAACCAAAATGTACTGCAAACAAATGGATTAATGAAATTAGGCTAGTCACCTGAGAATGACAGCTAGGGTTGCCTGGGATACACCATAGGGGATGTTATAGCAGCTTAAAACTTCGTCTCTACACTGTTTTAGAGTTGAAGAAGCATAAAATATATTCTATTTTTCTGCTTGGTAGAAAAGGACAAAGGATATATAGCAATCATCAACACTCCTGTTAATAAAAGAAAGCTGCTAGTTATTTTTAAATTGAACACAAGGTTCGCACTATATTTTTGATTCTATATTTCTAGAAACTTAAAGCCAGTTTCAAAGAAATGAGTCAGACTCCTAGGATAGTACATATTTTAACCGTATGAAACTCCATGTTCTGGTTTCAGGGGAAAATAAAGGAAGAATTGCATGGTTACTCATAGGAATCAAACCAAAGCCATCTGTAACCATACAGCAGCCCCTTAATGTCATATATGTGTTGAGAAACCATTGTAACAGAAGTTCCACTTTTCCACTTGAAGTTGTTGATGGATACAATGTGACATGTCTCCTCAGTGAATAGATTCTCTCGTCTCCCTGTGAGAGCCTGCCGAACTCCCCTTATGGTCCTCGGGGGCATAGGACACTTAGCCTCAACTACTCAATTTTAGTAATTACACAGTTCTTTTTTATTGATTTTATTGAGCTATACATTTTTCTCTCCTTCCCTCCCTTTCTTTCCCCTCCCCTTCAACCCTCTCCCATGGTCCCCATGCTCCCAATTTATGGAGGAGAGCTTGCCTTTTGTTCTATTTCCCATGTAGATTAGATCCATATATGTCCCTCTTAGAGTCTAGGTTCTCTGGGGTTGGATTACACAGTTCTTTGTACATGTCCTGGAATATAGAGCCTGTCTCTCTCGTTTTGGAGCTTCTAGAAGAATGGACATTATCTTCAGCCAAGACCAAGAGGTGGCCAATAAAAGATCAGGCAGCCAGGGGTGTCTTTGAAGATTTTTGCACATCTTTTCATTGAAGTTCTTTATCTCTGAGCCTAAACAAGACTTTTATGGCAGTCTATAAGTATTTTGAGATTCCTTTCAGAATCTAGTAGTGCATCCTTCCTCTTGGACAATTTTTGAGATGAGGATGTGCTTCAACAGCATGACAGTAGAGTTTCCTATAACTTTTCAGACAAGCAAAGCCAATATTGCTTTTAGATGACTGAAGACCTCGTCTATGCAAGCATAACCATCAGATTACCATTCTTCAGGAATGAAGCCTCAACTATTTGACTCACAAGAAGAGAAAGTATAGTCAATCTCCTCCCAGACACCCATCAAAAGTGATGAGAAGCAGGATCAAGTTGTTCTAACATCCAGGCTACAGAGATTCCAGAAAAAGTGATGTAGTCTCAAGTCAAGATGCATGCTTCATCATGTGGCCCACAGGAACACTTGGAAAGGAAGGGAATTTAAATATGATTTCAGCGACAGAACATTTTTCTTTTTTACCTCCGAAAACAATGTGCTTTCTGGGTAAGGTGACACACCTTGGTCTGCTCTCCTGCTTTAAGAATCTCAAGTTTCAGTATATTAAAATATATTATGCCCCTTGGGTTCCAGGGGAGGAAGGTAGGAAACAGATACAGATGTTTTGAGATGAAAACTTTTTTTTAAGCATACCATACCATGCATAAAATTTAGCTAAGTCTTTTAATTAAAAGAAAAAGGGAAATTAGGGATGGAGAAAAGACTCAGTGATTAAGATCGCTTGCTGCTCTTCTCGAGGACCCAACTTCAATTACTAGAACCCATATCCATGTCTCTAAATTGTCTGTAATGCCAGTCCAGTTTTAGGGGATCAAACAACTTCTTTGGTCTCTGTAGGCAACCACACATATAGAGTATGTGTTCAAACAGACACAGACACATAAGATAGATAGATAGATAGATAGATAGATAGATAGATAGATAGAGAGATAGATAGATAGATATAGTAAAGACTATTCAACAATGAGTCCCAAGTTAAGTGTTGAACTTTGAAATTGGCTAAAATATGTAGTTTAATTCACTATAAACTGGATTCCCATTTTTTAACTAATTAAAAGTTTTACTTACCAAGATGACTCATAAATTTCATCCCATGTCTATTTCTCACTTCCTTTCACTTATGACAACCTTCAAACAGTTCTGTACTATAGATTGTGACTTGTATAGTCATTCCCAATGAAAGCCAATTTCAGTTTACTAAATAGCCCTTTCAATCTCTTTTTATGAATCACACAATCACCTTAGTTAAAAGTTATGCATTTAATTTAGATCACACATCTAGTGTGCTGCCCTGAGGACCTCAGAAGCATTTTCATTAAAAGCTGCCAGACATCCTGGAATCAGAAGCAGACAAGTGGGATGCCTTTTATTTCCCACAGTGTTGCTCAGGTTGTCAGTGGTAGAAAACATGTATGTGCTGAACGGTCTGAAGATCTAAAAACATGTGCTAATGTGGAAATCAGCAGGCCTAGGGGAACGAATGACAGCTGATTTCCATGAAAACAGAGTAAAATCACTAAGCAAACATGCTCCTTTTTTTCTAGGTGTCTGGAAAGACCAGCCAAGATGACCAACACCGTAGGAAAATGCTTACTTCAGTGTTCAGTGTTTACAGCATTGTAACATGAACACCCAGGCACACTTAAGTATCCTGCTGAAGGTCTGAACTGAGGTTCTCATCGGAAAGGAAACATAAAGCAAACATCTGGCTCCTTCCTTTGGAAAAATGAGTGATTTTATAATCATGTGTGGTTAGACTAAGTCCTAGCACTGCCTAACATAATAATGAACACCCCATCCAAATAAGGAAGGTCTCCCTCTCTCTCTTTTCCTCTCTCTACCTCTCTCTCTCTCTCTCTCTCTCTCTCTCTCTCTCACACACACACACACACACACACACACACACACACACACACACGCTCACGCAGGCATCAGAATAGGAGAAGTCTTGTCAAAAGAAGGGTCTCGGGATAGAAGAAGGAGTGATTTCACAGATAGCGAAAGGATAAAAAAAAATGCATTTTCTTATATGCATGTATGAACCTGTCAAAGAATTTAAAAATTAATTTTAATCAAAAAGAGCTGTACAATGTTAGAATGAATATACAAAGAAGGGGAAAAATATAAATGGTTCAAAGTAACATTGTCAGTTTTTTAAGATTTATTTTTATTCATATCTGGGTATATGCACATGTGAGAGGGTATCCATGGAGACCAGGAAAGGTTGATGGATCCTCAGAAGCTGCAGTTCAGGGAGTTGTGAGCACCAGGTATGGGCTCTGTGAATACAGGTTCTCTGGAAGATCAGTAAGCTCTCCTAACTGCCAGGTCAATGCTCTAAGCTATGTCAACCTTTCAATTTTCAGACTTTTCTTCAGGCCAGATCAGGGAGAACTCTTTGTAGAGAAAGATCCTATCAATTCCATATTTTCTATGGTCTTTACTAGTTAGTATTTTTCTGTATTGAATATATATTTGTCAATCTATTAATTTGTTTTATTTCGCCAGTAGTCTGATGCTGTTTTGATTGCTGAGGCTGTTTAATATGTCTAGTAGATACAGCTTCTTTATTTTAATTTTTTAGACTCCCACCCACTTTTTCTTTTAGGCAAGAGAAATGTTTTCTCAATCCAGAGACACTATTCTTCAATGTATATCTTAGGATGAGTTTGTTAAGTTCTTCCAAAATTGCTAAATGTGTCAATGTAATCACCTTGAAGGTACAGACTGGTTTGTGAAGAAATCGACCTCTTGTCATAAGGCCAGATTGTTGCATTCAATAATACATTGCATTACTTTTCCTAGGCTTTTCTTAGATTCTCTTTCAAGAGAATTTTAGGTTCTGAGTTTAAAAGCCATGTCCATTTTCCTCAGTAAAGCTAATTTGTAGACAATTCATACTTTGTTATTTTTATGTTCTATATTTTTCTTATTGTGTAGGCATTGTGTAAGAATTTTCAACTGTATGAAAATAAGTCACTTGGCTAACTCTTAAGGAATAAGGAATCTCCATGCTTATTCCTGACCAAGTGAATCAGATTTGAAGCCACATTGGTAAGTGCTTATATATTGTAGCTGTTGTAGCTCTTTGAGATAGTGTCTATTTGAATAGTTTCAATTATTTTTATTGTATCTGATTAAGGTTTCACGTTGAAGTCTGTTTTGCCTTATATTAAAATTGTAACAATGATTTTCCCATGGTTCAGATATATTTTCAATATTTGATTTGTATTTTCTGTTTCTTGTTTTGCTAATATCTTCTTGCAAATGAAATGCTGTAGCTTTTTCAAAAATTAGGAATTTCAAACTTTTAATTACTTTTCTTAATTTATTTTTTTCAAATTACTCCTTTATCAGTTCTGCTCTTATGGCTGTCACCACATTTTGTACTTGTGTGTGTGTGTGTTTGTGTCTGTATGTGAGTATATGTGTCTGTGTTTTTATGTGTGAGTGTGTGAGATCACCCTGAGTTTTTTATGACCTTCAGGAAATATTAGCTATAGTTCATGACAATAATAAAAGTGATGACATATTTTTGAAGCCACTCTTCCCAGAAGGGAGAAGAGAAGAGAACTTAATTAGAAGATTCAACTCAGTCTGTTCCAGTTGGTCATGTCCTCTCTATCTGGAGGCTTTTTCTTGTCCCTCCAAAATACTTTAAATATATTCTCACAAGTAACTTAGTACTAATGATTCTACATCTTCTCTGTCCTCTGTAGAGCTGCTTAAGAAATGTCAACAGTGGGGAATCTCACCGGACATAAACCTCAAGGTCCAAATCAGGAGCAGAAGGAGAGAGAGCACGAGCAAGGAACTTAGGACCACAAGGGGTGCACCCACACACTGAGACAATGGGGATGTTCTACTGGGAACTCACCAAGGCCAGCTGGCCTGGGTCTGGAAAAGCCTGGGATAAAACTGGACCTCTGAACATAGCGGACAATGAGGACTACTGAGAACTCAAGAACAATGGCAATGGGTTTCTGATCCTACTGCACGCACTGGCTTTGTGGGAGCCTAGGCATTTTGGATGCTCAACTTCCTAGACCTGGATGGAGGTGGGTGGTCCTTGGACTTCCCACAGGACAGGGAACCCTGATTGCTTTTCGGGCTGAGGAGGGGGGTGACTTAATTGGGGGAGGGGGTGGGAAATGGGAGGCGGTGGTGGGGAAGAGACAGAAATCTTTAATAAATAAATAAATTAAAAAAAAGAAAAAAAAATTTCTGAATTGTGTTTTAAGTCATCTCTGAGGCTTCTATTGAATTCAGTAATTTTTGATCTATCTATCCATCTATCTATCTATCCATCTATCTATCTATCATCTATCATCTATCTATCTACCTTTTACAAATTATCTACTCCAACAATTTCTAATGCTCATCTAACAGAATTCTAGAATTCTCTTCCTAAAGGATTCTGTTTTCTACATACAGACAGATGTGAGTACCTCAATTTGGGTCCTACCTGAAAACTGCCAGACAATATTCATGAGTATGGTGGAAGGGAAGGCTACCCTGTTCAGTCTGTTCTGCAAGCTGTTTCTGGATTAACCTTTTCTACCTTTTATTGAAAATAGATTTTTTTCCTCACATATTATAACCTAGTCCCAGATTTCCTCCCTCTACTTCTCCCAGCTTCTCTTCATATTCCTACCCATCTGGATCCACTCCCTTTCTGACTCTCATTAAAAAACAAACAGGCTTCTAAGAAATAATAATTAAAATATAATAACACAAAAGAAGTACACATTGGGATTGAGTTTAAAAAAAAAAACAAATAGAAGGAAAAGAGCCATAGCAAAGGCACAAGGCTCAGAGACCCACTTGTTCACACACTTAGGAATCCCATAAAAACACTCGACTGGAAGCCATAATAGACATACAGAAGACCTAGTACAGACCCGTGAAGTCCTTGTCCATGCTGCTTCTGTCTCTATGAGTTCATATGAGCTTTGATCATGTTGATTTAGTGGACCGTGTTTTCTTGGTATCTTTAATCCTCTTTGGTTCTTACCCTATTTCTACCTCCTTGGAACTCTGAGGGCCAGGATATGATGGAGATATCTCATTTATGCCTGAGTTTTTCAAGGTCTCTTAATCTCTGAACATTGTTTAGCTGTGGGTTTCTGTATTTTTTTCCTATCTGTTGCACGAGGACGCTTCTCTGATGATGGCTGAGTGAAGCACTAGTCTATGAGTATACCAGAACATAATTAGCAGTCACTTTATCACTACAATTTTTAAGACTGGTAGTATTTGATTTTACCCTTGTTCACTCGACTATCTAGTATCATGTTCTTGTTTACCCAAGCGTTGTTGGGTATGGGTTATATCTCACGAAGTGGGCCCTAAGACAAATTAGATGTTGGTTAGTTACTCCTACGAGATTTGCACCACGATTGCAATAGCATATCTTGCATGCAGGATACCATTGTAGATCAAAGGTTTGTGGTTGGGTTGTGGTTTACATTTTCCCTTTGATGGCATGCAGAGTACCTTTCTTTTTTTTTTTTTTTTTTTTTTTTTTTTTTTTTTTTTTGATGGTTGAAAAAAGTCAGTAGACTCTTTATTGCTTCTGGGGTGTAGGGCTCAGGAGCTCTTGGTGGGACGGGTCCGTTTCCTCTTCACCACCACAGGCTTTTGGCTTCGTAGGATGGCACTGGCCCTGCGGATGGCCGCCATGCGCAGATCGGGGCGGTACTTGTTCTTTCGGATCATGTGTCTGATGCTGCTCAGGGTGGCCCGTGCATTCTTGTTGATGGTGGTCCTTACGTAAGAAGTAGCTGGTTTGCGCTGACCGGATCTGCGTTTCATGACCACCACGACCCCTTTGCCGTCGGCCGCGGGCTCCACTCCCACTGTCTTGCGGTGGATCAGCCCGTTGTAGCGGAAGGAGTTACGGGCTTTCAGATTATTGGGTTCGGTGCTGTACGTCTGCTTATTCCTCTTGATCAGGAAACTGGAGCAGTTCCGAACGACCATCCATTGCAGATGCGCAGACATGGCGGCGCCTTTTCTTCTATGGCGGACGGAGACCAGAGTACCTTTCTATACAAAGGATTCTAGCCCATAAGAGTGAAGGCTTTACGTAGGCAAGAGCTCAGCCTCTCCATGTTCAGGAAATTATGTAGACGCTGTCTTCAGCAATATGGCCTGCCTGTTCACTTGTGGAAAGCAAACTATAGTCTTTTTTTAGAGATTCCCATGGGCCCCTTTGGTCAACAACTCAGTTAGATGAAATTCATTTCTCATAATGCAAGAGACATCCAGTTGGGACTCTGTCTCCCCCATTACTTAGTGATTTTATTTAGATCATTTTCATATATATATATATATATATATATATATATATATATGGAAGCCTCTACTATTAAGGTTCCACAGTACCCCTCAAATGGCCCTTAATTTTAGCTTTCTCCCTGAATACCCTTTCTCACTCCCCCTTTTCCTCTTTCTTCTCCCTTGATCCTCCTGTTTTAGCCTTTCCTGTACATCCATGACTATCTCTTCTATTTCCCTTCCCTAAGGAGATCTATCTATCCCCTGCCAATACCCTTACTCTATGCCTAGCCTATGTGGTTCCACAGATTAGTCTTAACCAAGGAAATAAGGATAAAAGCTTTAGAATAGATGAAATTACATTTTTCATGTGGTCTCTGAATTAATCAATGAACTTATAAATATCACCCCACACAATGTTTATGATGGGGACGTGAATTAGCCTGGTATGTTTGATTTGAAAAGTAATGCGTGACAACAGACATTGGTCTCCAGGATATTTCCATCTCCTCATTTTCTAGCAGGTACTGCTCTTAAGATATTAATTTTTGTTGGCATCAAGTGAAGATTCCACCATCAGCCTCAGAAGATGCGATCCAGTGGCTTCCATTAGTCCCAGAGGAAGAAAGAAGGCCAATGCTTAGTGAGGAAAGACCCTTACTGGGGCTCTGAGAGAAATCTGGGTTCAGCTGTGTGACTACAGACTTGGATGTTGTCCTTGTGGGAAAGTGGCCTCTGTGAGGGTAGAACACTGGCTGGGAAGAGGAAAGGGAAAAGGAGAAATCTACAACTGGGGTTTCAGCCCTTCATATAACAAACAAAGTAAATTAAGAGGAAAAACGAAGATATGGGAAAGGAGAGAAGAGGAGTAAGAGAAGGATAGAGTAGTGAAGTAATAAGGGCGGCGGGGCTGCGTTCCCAGCACCCGGGCCGCCTGCTCGGCTAGCTTATGCCCCAAAATAATTACACAGACACTGTATTCTTTTAAGCACTGCTTGGCCCTTTAGCTCTAGCACTTACAGGCTAATTTCCACATCCCGATCAACCCATCTCTAATAATCTGTGAGAATCGGTCTTACCGGGAAGATTCTAGCCTAGTCCATCCTGGGTCGGAGCTTCATGCCGGGAGCGGGGCATGGTGTCTCTCTCAGGCGTCTGCTCCCTAGAGGAGCTGTGGAGTCTCTGACCTCACTTCCTCTTCCTCCCAGCGTTCTGATCTGTTTACTCCACCTACCTATGTCCTAACCAATAAAATGGGCCAGGGCAGTTCCTTTATTAGCCAATGACCTTCCTCCATCAGAGTAGGGTTAAACATTTTCTACCACTAAAGGATATGTGTGGGAGAGCTCTGCAATTCTCCTTGAAATGTCATTATCTAAATCTAGAGTGTATTTTTTTTTCTCTATGGCTGCTGCATTTAGTCTGTGTTATATACTTGATATTATTTTCCTTTAATGTTATTTTATCTTTTATGAGAGGTATTACTTAAATACCTCTAATATTATTTATATCAGGGAACAGACATAGATGTGAACTAACATTAATTTTCAATATCAGTATGAGATATTAATCTCAAGTTTCCTTGGAAAGATTTTAAAAGGCAAGTGTGGTATGTCTGCAATAGTGTATGTGTAATTGTATTACTTTGAAACATCAAATGTTTTAGGTTTAAAGGAGATATTAAAATGAGTAAATTAATTGTAATGTATTTTATTCACTGGGTTTCTGATAGCCAATGAAACATTTGTTTCAAAGTTTGCTCATGTTCTCAAATTAATATAATTTAAGCTTTAAGCATAGTTATATAAAACTCAGTAGACTCTTACTGCAGAGAATTCTGTGGAATGGCAATTTTTCCATCATTTGCCATTGACTGAGAAGACATTTCCATTTAGGTAATATTTGAATGTTTTAAACAATGAAGGATTATATCCACCTCTTTTTTGATTTTTATTGAGCTCTACAATATCCACTTTTTGAGTAATCTTTGCAGCTGTTTTCTTCAGATGAAGCAACTTATTGTTTTATAAACTCGGTATGTCTGCAGCAATCTGCAAAGCTGAAAGAACCAGATAGCCCGCAGACAGCTCATCCTTCTTCATCCAGCAGGTCTGGCTTTGGGTGACTCACTATCCCCTCCATTCCCTAAACTGAAAGCCTTCTCCTTTTTCCCCCTTAGTTGACAAATGTTTCCGCCTTCGGGGTTAGAATTTGCCCAGTGCTCTTAAATTACAGGATGAGGGCATGTACCTTATCAATGAGTGTATCAGCCATTGTGTTCTAAAACGATTGGCAGCTTTTAGTTCTGTCTTAGATTAGTCTTTGAAACTGTGAGAGAGTGACAGCTTGCACAAGTTATGTGGTTCCTATCTTCTATTTCTAAAATTCCACAAGAGGGTTTTACTTCACAAACTTACTTCGTTATAACTCCTCACATTGATTCAAGTTTGTCAGACATTTGACTTCTTGCTCTCAACATAAGATGAAGAGAATCCATGCTAAAACTGGAAATTGAGGAGGAAATTTGCTGTTGTCAATTTTCAACCTAAACCAAAAATTGTTTGGTAAGAGGAAGTGATCCCAAGTCTAAGGATGACCATTACTGTGGGTCTAACTCACTACTTGACCCGTATGACCACTGCTGTTTACTGTTGTTGTTGAAATTGTAGCCATATAGTGATTGCCTTCATTGATTACTTTATATACTTACTCAAATAGCATCATTCCAGATGTGTTCACGGTTGGTAGCAAGTCAAATCCATTCTTCCCAAGCACCTAGCAAAATGTGGAAATTACTCTCTTATGGAGCATGTTAGAGTTAGGCTGAAATGCTTCCTGTTGCACACCTGGTAGTTCAGATTCATGAAAGAGTGTAGCACAAATTTTGATGTAGATATGAATGAAAACTAAGCTAAAATTGAACTCAAAAACTAATTTGTGCTTTCACAATTGTTGTCTGACTGGCCACACTTTCTAAATTTGAATAAAGTTAAACAAACAAAACATAATGAAAACTGTATAAATAGCTTGGTGACCCAACAGAAATCAATTCAACATCATAAATCTCAAAAAAAAAGAGTTCAGCTAATAAAGTTTTGAAAACCACCCTGATATATGATGGCCCTTGGCATCAGTCATTTAAAAAAGGAAAACAGAAAAAAAAAAAAAACTAAATCACCAGAAACATACATTCTAATGCTGGCAGAAGATATGGGATCTTTCTTCTTCTTCCTCCTCCTCTTCCATTGCCTCCTCCTCCTACTTCCACTTGAAGACAGAACTGAACTGAGGGCTTTAGCTTGCTAGGCAAGAGCCTTACCACTGATTTAAAGCCCCAACTTGTTTCTGATATTTAAATTTCAGTTTATTCATTTGTACTTGTATGTTTGTTTGTGCTGAATGTTTGTGATGTATGTGCATGAGCAATGGGTATGGAGGCAAGTGCCTTTGCCTGTTGAATCATCTCATTTGCCCCTGATGTTTCAAATTTTAAAATAAGTCCTATCTTTCTGAAGTGCACATTAACAAACAAATCATTACCTCCAAACTTCTTCAATGATATATAATCTAGCAATTTATACTATTCTCAATTTTATTGACACAGTATTCCCTGAGTGAAAACATTTTCAGGGTTCTTAAACAGAAAAAAAAAATGAATATTTGCTGTGAAGTGCTTTTCTTTCTTTATTAAATATCAATAAATAACATGTAGAAAATATAAAGAGTATTTTCAAACTTTTAGGGTAGAATATGGACTACAGATACGTAAAGCTAAGTATTATTAAATAAACAACACAATATACATGCAATAAAAACAAAAGTTAAAGCAATGTAAGATAATAACTGTATGTCCTCATAAAGAGTCAATGTAAAATTGACTAAACTGTATCATATATATTATATATATAATATATAATATGTAACTATAGATCTAAATATACTACACAGTTGGGTATTGCATATAGCATAAGATAGTATGTAAATTCCTAATTTTTATTTAAACATTAAAGTATTTTATAATTATCTACATTTTATTTTTATGAAACAAATATATAATTCAATCAGAAGCAATGATTCTCCCATCCTATTAGACCAGTTCCTCATAAGAAACCTTTTAATCTCTTCAGTTTTTTCTTCTGGCAGATGATCTTCTTCTATGGCCAGGGCTTCATCCATCATTTTACTCACTGACTCTCTCGCCATGACAGAAAAATATTCACCTCTTGTTTGCCAGATTCCAGCCTTCCCTCCTCCTGGATTAGAGATGGTTCTCCTTCTCTTCGTTCCTTTGTTCCCAGTCCCTCTGTCTCTGTTGGTCCAGTATTTGCTTGTGATTTCACGTATCCTCAAGTGCGGGTAGCTTTGGGTGTTTCATCTCAACACATCAGTTCCTTCTGTTTGTGTGTTGCTTTAATTAGTTAATGAAAAAAGAAACTGTGTTAGCCTAGCTGATAGGGAAGACTTAGGTAGGCGGGGAAGACAGAACTGAATGCTGGGAGGAAGAAAGCAGAACAAGAGAGAACTGCCATGGAACCACCAGAGATGGACGCTAGAAATTTTACCTGGTAAGCTACTGCCATTTTGCAATACACAGATTAATAAAAATGGGATAAATCAAGATGTGAGAGTTAGCCAATAAAAGGCTACAGTTAATGAGCCAAGCAGTAATTTAATTAATTCAGTTTCTCTGTGTTTATTTTGCAGCTAAACAAGTGGCTCCTTCCCCTACAACACTACCTTGTAGAAGGAGAATGCTTGTTCATTTCCTGGCTTCCCAAACCCAAATAATCACACAGAAACATATTAATTACAACACTTTTTGGCCAATAGCCTAGGCATATTCCTATTAATCTATGTATGACCACAGGGATGTGGCTTACCAGTAAGGATCCAACATCTTTCTTCTTCAGCAGCTTCATGGCATCTGCTTGACTCCACCTACTCTCTCTCTCTCTCTCTATTTCTGTTCAGATTTCCCACCTGGCTTTATTCTGCTAAGCTATTGGCTAAAACAGCTTTCTTCATCAACCAATAAAAGCAACACATATACAGAAGAACTTCCCACATCACTACATGGCCATTCTAACATTGCCTTTCATACCCAGACTTGGTATGAAATATCATACACTCTCCTATCCTTCACAGCAAGGTTGAAATATTGCCTACAGATGTTCTCAGGAGATAACAGCTCCTAGAGCTATCATGTGAGGACCCTGACTGTGTCAGCTGCTGAAGCACTGTTCAAGGGTTCACATCTCACTCTGCTGTGGTCTTCTGCTCTCTCATAGGTTTATTATAGTCAGGTTTTCTACCACTCTACCTCATGTGCATGCCCACTCTGTCTGGTCGTGTGCTTGATCTAGAGTCCTCAGCTGGTTTCTGCATGGTATTGATGAGTACATGGCACTGTGGTATCCAATTCCTTTGTATCTTTCTGTCTTCCCACTAAACGTAGAAGTTTTGTGAGAGACAAATGCTGCATGCTTGGCCCCCACTTTACCTCCTAAGTGCCTGAAATGAAATCCAGTACTCAATGAACATTTTTAGTGCCCCCTCTGCTTTTCTACTTTACATGATTTAAAAATAATGTCCCTGCCAGTTCTTCTTAAATTTCAGAGCTATGTAGATAGAAGGCCTACACTTATTTAATTTACTTTTTCAATTTTGTATCTGAATTTTATTTTCCAGAATCAGTCAAACGCTAACAAAATATCACTTGCATGACTTTTCAAGATTTCTGCAAAATATGGCCTCTTCATAAACAGCTCTGACTTTTACAAAATCTAAGTTGACATTTAAATTTTAATGAAACATCAATTTGAACAATATCATACAACTTCAGGCCTGAGTCGTCCCAGGGATGAATTCAAGTGCTGCGTGCAGGCAAAGGTCATCAATCAGTACTTTCTTGGATGACACATCATTTCCCTGGGCAGGATATTTAGGTGTGAATAGTCACAGCTGGGTGTTATGGGACTGAATATGTGCAGTTTATGTCTTTGTGAATCTAAATTGTGCACTGGAGATACCGACTTCACAGTTTAAATCAGTTTAATATGATGCTAGACTTAGTTTCTATTACTCAATTTAGCCTTAGGTTGTTGTTAGATATTTTAGTTTCCATTAAGCAGTCTGGCTACTAGTGAGAGTTTTTATTTGTTTGCTTGCTGATGAACAGTACATTCAAAATAATCTGAAAGCAGTGCCATAAAGGGAAATGCACCCCACTGCATATAAACACAGTTTCAACTCACAAGGTCCAGGAGATGCACAAACCTGGCTAGGGTATATATTTGCATGGAAAGCAATAGAACAAAAATGAGGACTTTTATACCAGTCTACATGAACTCTTGAAAATAGAAAACTGAGAATTGGCAACAGGTACTGATGCTGATTTAATGTCTAGGGGTTCTATCGTGACCTTTGCTACAAAGCATGGGTGTCTAAGGGAAAAAGGACTCTCACATTCAGGGCTACAAAACTCTGACTAAAAGTTAAGAAGCCCACTCCATTCCTGAGTGAAGGCTTTAATACTACATTACCTGATGAGAATCTGGGGTCCAGAGTCACTAAAGACCCAATAGCAGAGACTGTCAATCACTAAATGAAAAGCAAATTGAAATGTAGTGTGTGCGTGCAAAAATTTGTCTGAAAATACTATCTTTGGAAAACATACTGAAATTTAGGCAGAGGTGTTTTATCTATAAACTAGATAAACTAGTTTATCTTCAAACTATTCAACTTCAAGTTAAAAATGAAAAATAAGCTGGGTGGTGGTGGAGCATGCCTTTAATACCAGCACTCGGGAGGCAGAGGCAAGCAGATCTCTGTGAATTTGAGGCCAGCCTGGTCTACAAGAGCTAGTTTCAGGACAGGCTCCAAACCTCCAGAGAAACCCTTTCTTGTAAAACCCCTGAAAGAAGGAAAGAAAGAAAGACAGAAAGAAAGAAATAAGAAAGAAAAAAGAAAGAAACAATATAAATCCTTTATTTATGGCTAGAAACCAATTATGAGTGAGTACATCCCATATTCATCTTTTTGGGTCTGGGTTACCTCACTCAGGATAGTGTTTTCTATTTCCATCCATTTGTATGCAAAATTCTAGATGTCATTGTTTTTTACCACTGAGTAGTACTCTAATGTGTATATATTCCACACCTTCTTCATCCATTGTTCCATTGAAGGACATCTAGGTTGTTTCCAGGTTCTGGCTATTACAAATAATACTGCTATGAACTTAGTTGAACAAATGCTTTTGTCATATGATAGGGCATCTCTTGGGTATAATCCCAAGGGTGGTATTGCTGGGTCCTGGAGTAGGTTGATCCCGAATTTCCTAAGAAACCACCATACTTATTTCCAAAGTGGTTGCACAAGTTTTCATTCCCACCAGCAGGGAATGAGTGTACCCCTTCCTCCACAACCTCTCCAGCAAAGGCTATCATCGGTGTTTTTGATTTTGGCCATTCTGACAGGTGTAAGATGATATCTCAAAGTTGTTTTGATTTGCATTTCCCTGATCGCTAAGGAAGTTGAGCATGAACTTAAGTGTCTTTTGGCCATTTGAACTTCTTCTGTTGAGAATTCTCTGTTCAGTTCAGTGCCCCATATTTTAATTGGGTTAATTGACATTTTAAAGTCTAGTTTCTTGACTTCTCTATATATTTTGGAGATCAGACCTTTGTCTGTTGCGGGGTTAGTGAAGATAATCTCCCAGTCAGTAGGTTGCCTTTTTGTCTTAGTGACAGTGTCCTTTGCTTTACAGAAGCTTCTCAGTTTCAGTAGGTCCCATTTATTCAATGTTGCCCTTAATGTCTATGCTGCTGGGGTTATACACAGGAAGTGCTCTCCTGTGCCCATATGTTGTAGGGTACTTCCCACTTTCTCTATAATTTGTGATCCTAAAGAAGCTAAATAAGAAGTTGAACCCCAAGAAAGAAAAGCATATAGTTATCCTCCTGGATATGGGAAGTAGACAAGATTGCAGGGCAAAAAAATTGGGATCTTGGGGGTGGGGTGGGATGGGGATAAGGGGAGATGGGGAGAGAAAAGTGAGAAGGGGAGGCTGGGGGGAACTTGGGGAAATGGGATGGTTGGGATAAAGGAAGGGTGGATATGGGAGCAGGGAAGCATATATCCTAATTAAGGGAGCCATACTGATGAATATCTTGCATATCACCATAGAACCTTCATCTGGAGATGGATGGAGATAGAGACAGAGACCCACACTGGAGCACCAGAATGAGCTCCCAAAGTTCCAATGAGGAGCAGAAGGAGGGAGAACATGAGCAAGGAAGTCAGGACCACGAGGGGTGCACCCACCCACGGAGACAGTGGGGCTGATCTATTGGGAGCTCACCAAGACCAGCTGGACTGTGACTAAAAAAGCATGGGATAAAACCGGACTCTCTGAACATGGTGGACAATGAGGACTGATGAAGAGCCAAGGACAATGGCACTGGGTTTTGATCCTACTTCATGTTCTGGCTTTGTGGAAGCCTAGCCGGTTTGGATGCTCACCTTCCTAGACCTGGATGGAGGGGGGAGGACCTTTGACTTTCCACAGGGCAGGGAACCCTGACTGCTCTTTGGACTGGAGAGGGAGGGGGAGAGGAGTGGAGGGAGGGGAAGGAGGGTGGGAGGAGGGGGAGAAGGGTGGGAGAAGGGGGAGAAGGGTGGGAGGAGGGGGAGAAGGGTGGGAGGAGGGGGAGGGAAATGGGAGGCTGGGAGGAGGTGGAAATTTTTTTCAATAAAAGATAATAAATAATAAAAATAAAAAAATAAAGATAAAAAAGAATATAAATCCTGAAAACTTGAAACAATTTAAAATTAAAAATGTCCTTATTCCTATTTACTTATCATATATATTTTAAGTTTTTCTTTTTCTTTGTAATTGATCAGTTTTAATATCTGAGGGCTCAATAACTCAATTTAAGAAGGAACACCAAGAACACTTAAACGACACTGACTTTCTCAAGATATGCCAATAGAGGGGAAAACCCCTCTTTTTACAAATGGAGGGAAAATGTATAGTTTTTCTAATGGTTACACACATTACTTTTTCAAGTTTATAAGATATGACTCCACAGTGACTATTAAAAAGTTTGATTTTCTGCCTTAACTCAGATTCAGGAGCTCTGCACGCTCAATCTCCATTTCCGCTGCTGTCTCGTGCCAAGTCCTTTGGCCGCACCATCCTCAAGTGTCAATTTAGAAAACATGTCTGTCAGCAGCTCATTAGCCATCAGTTTAAGCTACTACATTACAAACTTGCTGTGAAGATTGCATTGACTACAGCAAATATATGCTAGATGCTTGTCAACGTATATGAAAATGAGCTTCCTCAGAGCCAAGGTTCTCCAGCTCTCTCAATGCAAGGCAGAGGATACTTGGAACATGGTTCAAATGCTTCCCATCAGTGTTTTAAGAAGTACGCCTTGCATTTAAAAAAATATCTGCACTGTATGAGTGAGTTTTATTGTTTTGTTTTTATCCCTGACGAATATATGAGAGAAAGGGCTGTAAAGAGAATGGTGGGCTAGGTGCAGAGCTTTAGGGCTTCCAGTTGGTACTGTGGGGATCACTGCAGCACCTTTGCCACTGCAGAATGTAATAAAGGAAAGGGAAGCTGGGTGGAGGAGCAAAGATATCTATTTTATAGTGAACAGGAGGCAGAGTATGAGAGCGAAGACCAGGGCCAAAGAATCCTTCAAAGGCAAATATCCAGGAACCTGCATTCTCCTCCTGATCCCATTTCCACCACCTCCAAACTCCACATCAAACTTGGAATTCATTAATAGATTACATTCTTAATGAAGTCTGAGCCCTCACAAGCTACCTTGATCACCATCCCCCACCCCAGGGATTAGCTTCCCTATCTGAAGAACAAATTTTCAAAAGCAAACAGTTTGGAGCATCCTTCTTACCCATATCATAACAACCATGATGTAAGAAAGTTCATTTATCATATCCCCAATTTCTGAGCACTTCCTACAAAATGATCCATGATAAAGTTAAAGTTATATAAATAATAACAATTTGAAAATCCATACTTTCAACATGATGACAATGTTTTACATTTTTTATTCGCTCACTTAGGAGTTTTCAAATCCATAACAGAAAATCTGTATTTGGGGAGATATCAGAAAACTGAAATGTGATTGGAAAGTAACCAAGGGTAACAGCAAATGCAGCCTTGATTAATCGCCTTTCCCCACCAGCTTTCAACACGCTTGCGACCACTTTACCTTCTCTGACTTTGCATAGTTGATGCCATAAATTTATGTTGTCTGTGAATATTTGTTTAGTGTTGTGCATAATAATAAATAGTATAATAAACCACATTAAAGATATGAAGTGCTATGTTTACATGTAAAAACTATTTTTCATTGAAATCCCAAGGAAGGCTAACTCTGAAGATACTTGTACAAACCGGGTGGTGGTGACACAAAACTTTAATCCCAGCCCTCGGGAGACAGAGGCAGGAATATCTATGTGAGTTCAAGGCCAACCTGGTCTACAAGATCCAGTTCCAGGATAGGCTTCAAAGCTACAGAGAAACCCTGTCTCATAAAAACAAAACAAACAAACAAACAAAATAGCTATACAGAGAGTTCAAGCTCTATGCTCTGTGCTATCCAACAGAGGAGGTAGTCATGGGAAACTCTGAGTGCACAGGTGTCTTTTGATAAGTGTATTTCTGCAGCAGAGGAAATACATCTTGTAGGCATGTGTCTGTTCTCAGATATTACAGAATATTGGACACAAATTTAAACACGTCTAAGCTCCAGATTCTTCACCAATGAACTGTGTCTTTGGGGAAAAGTTGGAATTAAAGCATTATTATCAATCCCTTACTATGACTCTATACTAAACCAGACCCTATAAACCCAAACACATGTTTTGATACTATAACCACAGTTGTTAAAATGGTTTTACATTGATAATTGCTGCATTATTCATTACTGACAATTTTCCACGTAAAAACTATAGCAAGCACTCATTCTTTGATTTGTACATCTATGCAATTGTTTGCTAATTTCTGTGTTCTTGGAGAGTTGGAAGTATAGTTCCACTGTTGAAGTCATGATTTGACATGTGTGAGGCCTGTGTGTGATCACAGCACTATATAACTGGGCCTGATTGCATAACCCTGCAGTCATAGCACTTATGAATTGGAGACTGGGTGATGATACGCTCCAGATCATTGCAGCTACACAGAAAGTCCAAATTCAGTGTGGGATGAAGGAGACTTTGTTTTGTGGGAGGCAACCAAGAAAGAAACAGCACCCACAGAGTTCTGATATTTTTATAAATATGTCTTCAGGTAGGGAAATAACATTTCATTGTTTTGTGAAAATACCTTGAAATCTCAGCAGAGATTTCAACAGAGAGGTATTTCCTCCTTTTGCATGAGTCACAGAGCCCTTGTGTTCTTCCCAGTATCATATCTAGTGTCTACTGGAGAACTGCATGACAGGCAAAACAAGGAAAACATCAATTAAGGTGGCTTCTATTCATCGTTTACATCAAATGTTGAAGTAGTTGTTTTGCACCTGTCATTATTAGTAACTCCATCTGACTGACTTTTTCTAAGTTTTATTACCACCTCATTTGAGGATATTGTATGGGAAGGGAAGTGGTGTATGTAGCTGCATGTACTCATGTTCATGGCTGCAATGACCAAGGTATCCTCCTCTACAGCTGCCCGGCTTATTCTCTAGAGGTGGCACCTGGAATGAAATCTGAAACTAACAGCTCCCTCTAGACTAGCTGCCCAGTGAGTTTCAGGGATCTTTCTGTCTGCAGGCACATTTGGACAAAACAAACAGAAGGAATGAATGACCATGCCCAGCTACTACACAGATGTTGAGAATAGTAAATTAGGTTCTTGTGATTGCACAGAATATTCTTTTGCCTACTAGATTCTCTCTCCAGAAATAACCATTTTTTTTAAACTGTGACATGTTTATGGTATATTGTGGTTTTTAGGTTTAAAAATTATCCAGATGTTCAAATATACACCTTAAAAAAGGCCCCCATTAATCTAACAGCTCAAAATTAAGGTAATAAAGATAGTGCAACAATGTTTAAGCCCACCTGATCCTGGGCTTTCTTTGAGCCATAAAGGCAATTAAGGAGAAAAGCTCCAAGTCCTAAGACATAAGCTAATTAAATGCCTAGTTTTCTTTTAATGTTTAGGAAAATTACAGTTCTAGGTGTTGATGTCTGGTCTTGTCTTTGTCAAGTGAGTATTTTGTTTCCTGGTTTCTGTTGTCCTCTCTGGTTCTTATGAGGGTATTGTGGCTGTGCGTTTCCTATTAGGAAATTCTTCTAGAGTCCTGCTCTATGTAGCCACTGTGGGTTCTCAGTAAAATGTTTTTTATATGTATTGGGAGCTAATACTTTGGAATGAGAATGGATTGGAAGTAAGGGGCTGTGGAGATCCATAGGAGGGAAGAAAGCAGGTCACTCCACCAGGATTTTCATAGTTTCCTGGGAATTAGGGGAGAAGTGAAGAGAGGCCACAACAAGTAGTCTGCTACAGAGTTAGAGTGATACTGGGGGATTAGATATTGAGCAGAGGAGGGAAACCGAAGATATGAAGCTAGCCTACCTGCTTTTCCGGCCTCATGCTTCTCTGTCAAGCTTGGCTGCTGTGTCACCAGTAAGTCTGGTGGATTTGGGGACTTGGATAACAGGATAAGAAGGGAGGAAGGTTGGAAAAGTTCTGTGAGATGGGAGCAGAGAGAAGGGGGAGATTTGCCTCAGGTAGTGTGCTACAGAGCTGAGGATAAGACTAGGGAATTAGACACGGTATAGTAGAGGTGAAGGCCTGCTATTAGCCTATTTGCTTCCCTGGCCCGAGTCCTAATCACTTAATTTTTAAAATAAGAACACGAGACTCAGAGAACAAAGTGATTTTCCTAATTCATTCAAATGATGGCACCGGTTTTGTTATCCAAGCAGTAAATTATTAATAACTCTCAGTGCTTATATGAACTTAAAAAATCCTCTGTAGAAGGATTAGGTGTATGAAGATATTTGAAGCAAGACCGCCTACACTTGTGTGGTTCCAGAGCCCACATGGTAAGAAAGTATGAGTCTCACAAGCTACCTTTTGACCTCTACAGAGGATATAGTACTCATCCATCCATGTACATTCAAGGATTCACAGATATGCATAAACAGGAAATAAATAAATAGGTGTATTAAAATTGTCTGTGTGAAATTTCAAAATATTGATACTTCGTATTCTTTTTATGTATGCCCTCATGGATGTGCAATTATATCTTTTTAATATGCCAAAATTACATATAATGCTATTATTAAATACTTACCTTTTGTGTGTGTTTAGATTATACTTAAAATAATTACAAACCAAATATGTGTATAATACAAAATACCATTTACCCTTAAAACTAAGAGTATTCTGACGTATGCATGAAACTTGAAGCCAATAAACCATTAAACAGAAGAATAAATTTGATGTGATTATATCCAAATGAAATATATAAACTAGCCAAATGCATAGAAATAAAAAAGCATACCATGGTAGTTTGGGAAAATTAGAACATTTTCGAGAATAATTGTGATGTTGAAATATTTCATGTGCATGCATGTGATGCCACCACAGGGAAGACAGAATATGGACACATGTAAATTTGTCACACATGTTTCACTCTAAGCAATATTCCTGAACAGTGATGATACAAATGATATAAGAATTGTTGACTCCTACTTAATATTTTCAGATTTCTTCTCTCGCAATTACTTGTTTTTAAGGTGTTATTTCTATACCATATTTTCCAAGTGTTATCTGCACTTTTTAAGATCACCTGGATTGATGTGTTTTAGGCCTACAACTCATGGAGACTTCTAATAACCTGTCTAGCTGGGTCATCAAGATAAAACACAGAGACTTAAGATGTGGTAATGGGAAGCAAGGCAGAGCTGTTCAGAGTGTTTATTCATCTCCTGTCAAGCCAGTTTCACAGATGGCAGCCAGTCACCCCCGAAGTTCCTAAGGAGACATCATGAATAAAGATTTAGTATAGAACAGTATCAGCATGGTGGGTTTGAGTCCTTCAGAGGGGGAAACTCACTCAAATCACATAACGCAGTAATTCTTGTTATTTTCAGTGATCCATGGTGCTAAGAAGGATAAACCAATCTCCAGGTAGGGTCAGAAATTAGCAATATGTCAGATTCTCACATCTCCTCCAAAGCCATAATGTACAAAATTGCCACAAATTATAACAAAATATTTAGTTCGAAATACATAGTTCCCAAGGAAAGTCAATAGCAAAGCGATTTAACGAGGAAAATCAAGTCCACAAGTGCTAAGTTAAGGCATTTGAATTTATGAATGTTCAGCTTGGTTTGGGGCTTTCTCAACAAACCAGTCTAAAGTTGAAGCATATTCTTTTCGGAAGCCAAATGAAATGAGAAAAGAATCTTCCTTCACATTAACCAAATTATCTTTCCGCTAGGCTGTTGGACTTTATTGGAAAGTTCACTATCAAAAAATATTCAGCAGAAAAGGCAACACTAACTAATTAACTGAAAAGCATGGTCCTAATATTGAATCCATATATATTTCAAAGTTATGCAGATATTTTTTAAGAATGATGTCCATATTTAAGAAATCATTTGAGTATCAAATACAAAATAATTTCTGTCATTCAATATCAAGATTAGATGTGAATTATATTATTTCTCTGGTGAGAAAAAATTCTTAGGTAAATATATCAAAGCAATTTTTCATTGTTAATTCTCTTTATTACAAAATAGCAGCTTTTCAAACAGTGCTGTCTCAGATGCTGAGCAACTAAAGATAAAACAAGGCACCTTGTGTCTCATCATAGAGATTATTCTTTTGGAGAAAGGAAACCTCTATAGAAGTAGGCAAGGCATGGGGCAAGCTTGTGGGAGGCAAACTGTGATAATGGCATCATTTCTCCAATGAGGAAGCATGGGAAAATCATTCCAGACTGGCACACAACATGAGAAACTTGAAGTGACTTAGAAACAATCATTTGTGGGGATATGTAAATATTATGAAATAAATTATTTAAAGAAGGAACAGTGAAAAAATGGATTTGCATATTGGGAAAAAGTAAGAGAAAGAATATATCTTCATCTGAAACCTCAGTTCCCCCTCCCTCCCCTTCTCTCACTTCCCCACTTCATCTCTCCCATCCATGCCTCAGACAGGGTAAAACCTCCCATGGGGAGTCAATAAAGCCTATCACATCATGTTGAGGCAGGATCAAGCCCCTTCCCACTGAATCAAGACTGAGGAAGGCATCTCACCATAGGGAATGGACTCAAAAAGCCAGCTCATGCACCAAGAGTAGATTCTCGTCCCATTAATGGGGTCCCCACAAGCATACCAAGCCACAGGACTGTCTCCCACAGGCAGAGAGCCTAGTTTGGTCCCACACAGGCTCCCCAACGTCAATCTAGAGTCCATGAGCTCCCGAGAGCTCGGGTTATCTGTCTCTGTGGGATTTCCCATTATGACCATGAAGGCCCCTTGCTCATATAATTCATCCTCATCTCTTCAGCTGGACTCCTGTAGCTCTGCCTGGTTCTTGACTGTGGATTTCTATCTACTTCTGCTTCCATCAGTAACTGGATGAAGGTTCTTTTGGTAGTCACGGATTTGATTACATGAGAAGACCAGTTCAGGCAACGTCTCTACTATTGCTTAGAGTTTTAGAGCTGGGGCCATCCTTGAGGATTTCTGAGAATTTCTCTTATACGAAGTATCTCCCTAAGCCCACAATGACTCCCTCTATCAAGGTATCTCTTTCATTGCTCTCCCACTTTGCTCCTTTTCCAACTTGACCATCCCATTCCCTCATGGTCTCATTCCCTATACCCTCCCCTCTACTGCTCCCTACCCCGGTTTACCCAGGAGATCTCCTTTATTTCTCCTTCTCAGGACAACTATTGTGTCCCTCTTAGAGTCCTTTTTGCTACTTACTTTCTCCGCGGCTGTGGATTGTAGCCTGGTTATCCTTTGCTTTATATCTAGTATCCATTCATGAGTGAGTACATACCGTGTTTGTCTTTCTTGGTCTGGATTACCTCACTCAGGATGATTTTTTTTTCTTTTAGTTCTATCAATTTGCCTGCAGATTTTATTATGTCATTGATTTTTACAGCTGAACAGTAACTCCTACAGCTGATAAACACCTTCAGTAATTTTGTGGGATATTAAATTAACTAAAAATATCAGTAGCCCTCCCATATACAATTGATAAACAGCTGAGAAAGCAGAGAAACATCACCTCTCACAATAGCCACAAATATCTTGGAGTAACTCTGGCCAAACAAGAGAAAGACCTGTGTCACAAGAACTTTAAGTCTCTAAAGAAAGAAATTGAGAAGATATCAGAAAAAGGAAAGAAGGAAAGATCTCCCATGCTCTTGGATAGGTAGGATCAACATAATAAAAATGGCTATCTTACAAAAGTAATCTACAAATTCAATGTAATCCCCATCAAAATCTCAAGACAATTCTTCACAGACCTCAAAAGAAAAAATACTCAATCTCACATGAAAAAAAAAAAACCAACAACAAACCAAGAAAGCAAAAACAATCCTGTACAATAAAGGAATTTATGGAGGCATCACCATTCCTAATATTCAGCTCTATTGTAGAATTATAGTTATGGAAGTCCCTGGCATTAATTCACATACCTATGGACCCCTGATTTTTGACAGCCAAAACTGTACAATGGCCTTTACCTTCTTGAAAGTGGGAAACTTAATAGAAAAACATTAACAACACCTCAAACAGTTTTCATATCACTTTTATGGTTATGGAGCAAATGACACATATGTTGTTACAAATCATTTGACCTCTCAGTGATCCACTAGAAATTTTCTAGAAAGTTACTCCATCTCATTAAATCAGCTTTGTCAACTTTCACTTCTGTATATTTATTAGATTGACCAGTTGATATTTAGGGTTGCTTCTCAGCCAAAATATTTATGAATTCAGTCCTGTCACAGGGCATTCTAAAACACAAAAATATCATGCATGTAAGACTTTCACACCCTGCCTGAGGCATACAGAAAGATAATACTTTTGATGTATATGCTTTGAAAAGAAAATAATCAGATCAGAAAAAGACTGACAGGATGGCTAAATGTTCTCTCTTCACATCTTTGTTTTGAAAAATCTATTTTTTTTAAAAAGTATCTTCCAGTTCTGGATCAACATGACACCTTTCATCATTGTATACACCTAATTATACTTAGCTTGTCATTTAACTCCAGACAAGAGTCCTAGCACTATGAGAAACATAAGGCAGTGACACTGTGATAATCTAAGAACACATTGATCAGTTGTCACAAAACTCTCCCACAGTTCGAGGGGTTTTTAAGGAGCAATGCATGGCACTGAGCCACATTCCTACTTGGTTGTAGCTTAGGCAATCCAGATGGTGTAATATAGAGTGACAACTGTGCATGAGAAGGATAGCAACTTCCATTTAAATCAGGATTTGCCTGTACATATTCTCTCAATTTTAAACACTCTTAATAGTCAAATTTTTTATCATAATTGATTTCTAATGTGCTGCTCACTACCTTAAAAGTACAGTTAAAAATATTCAGGAATTAAATGTTTTTTTTAACACCAAAGTATCAGTTTTTATTATTTTGTCACCAATTTTTATTTTTTTATACATCTTTTTTTTATTGAGAAAATGAGAAAGAAAAAAAAAACAAGTTTCCACCTCCTCCCAGTCTCCCATTTCCCTCCCCCTCCTCCCACCCTTCTCCCCCTCCTCCCACCCTTCTCCCCCTCCCCCACTCCTCTCCCCCTCCCTCTCCAGTCCACAGAGCAGTCAGGGTTTCCTGCCCTGTGGTAAGTCCTAGGTCCTCCCCCCTCCGTCCATATCTAGGAAGGTGAATATCCAAACTGGCTAGGCTCCCACAAAGCCAGCACATTACGTAGGAACAAAACCCCTTGCCATTGTCCTTGGCGTCTCATCAGCTCTCATTGTTCGCCATGTTCAGAGAGTCCAGTTTTATCCCATGCATTTTCAGTCACAGTCCAGCTGGCCTTGGTGAGCTCCCAATAGATCAGCTCCAGAGGTCCCCAGTTAATTCCTTGGGCAGCTGGGGATAGGGAACCTGAAATGACCCTATCCTATAGCAATACTGACGAATATCTTGCATATCATCATAGAACCTTCATCTGGTGATGGAAGGAGATAGAGACAGAGATCCACACTGGAGCACTGGACTGAGCTCCCAAGGTCCTAATGAGGAGCAGAAGGAGGGAGAACATGAGCAAAGAAGTCGGGACCACGAGGGGTGCACTCACTCACTGTCACCAATTTTTAAATGCATCATAAAATATGAGCATCAAGCATTAGTATGCTTTATTGTACATTGTATTAAGATACTCCTATTGCATTTTTTTCTTTTATTAAAAATAGCTTTTATTTATCACATAACAAATCCTAATAGCTGTTTTCTCTCTATATACTTCTCCTAGTTCTTCTCTACCTCCCTTTCAATCTGGATCCACCTCCTATCTATCCCTAAGGGATAGTAACAAAACAAAATAAAAACTAATACATTGGACTGGTGGAAAAAGTACAGAAAGAAAAGAACCCAAGAAAAGGCATAAGAAACAGAGATCCACTTGTTCATGCACTCAGAAATCCTATAAAAACTAAATTAGAAATCATAATATATACACTAGGAATATACATATTGTAGAAAAAGAAAAATTAATATCCATATAAATATATATATATATAATGTTGATATTTATTTAAATATATGTATATATAAGGATAAATTTTAAAAGCCCTGACTGAACATTACGAGATGAGGAAACCAAAGATCCCGTTGAGTTCATTTTCTTTTCTTTTTAAATTTATTTTATTTAACTTCAGTTTATGTGCACTGGTATGAAGGTGTCAATTCTCCTGGAACTGAAATTACAGACAACTGTGAGCTGCCATGTGGGTGCTGAGAGTTGAACCTGTGTGCTGTGGAAAAGCCGTCAGTGCTCTTAACCACTGAGCCATCTCTCCAGTCCCTGATTTTGGTTTTTTGGGGTTTTTTTTCTTGTTTTGTTGTTGTTGTTGTTGTTTTGTTTTGTTTTGTTTTTTGAGACAGGGTTTCTCTGTAGCTTTGGAGCCTGTCCTGGAAATAACTCTTGTAGACCAGGCTGGCCTTGAACTATCTGCCTGCCTCTGTCTCCTGAGTGCTGGGATTAAAGGCATGTGACACCACCACTCTGCCTTATTTTGTTTTCTATTGGCTATCTACTGCTGGGCATCTGGCCTTCCCTTGATAGTAGTTTGTTTCCAAAGAAAGACACCCTTGGAAAAAAAATAAATTTTCATTTGCAAGTGGTTGTTTAGTGGAGATAGCTTCTGGATTAGGGATGGTGGTGGCATGAGTCTACACTCCAACTTACAACTAACTCTATGACCCCGTCTGGTATGGACCTGAGCAGGTTCTGGGTATGCTGCCTTGGACTCTGTGAGTTCAAATGTGTATTGACCATGGGGGTTTAGAGGGTCTATTTTTATTGGTGTCACTCATCCGAACTTGCTCTCACACTCTTTTCATCTCCTCTTCTACAGAATTTCCTGAGTCAAGATATTCAATGGAGGAATCCTGTTTAGGGGTGAGTGTTTCAAGTTCTCTCGCTCTCTGCATAAAGTCTGGCTATGAACATCTGTACTTGCTTTCATTTTCTTCAAGAATAAGCCTTTCTTATGGTGTCTGACCAAGGCACTGATTTATGGATATAACAGAATGTTGTCAGGAATCATTTTATTTATACAATTTATGATTGTATTTGTTTGTTTGTTTGGTATAATAGTAGCATTAAGTTTAACCCTAGATCTCTGGGCTATCTTGTCTCAGGTTCTCCATCACTCAAATAGTGTCTGGTATGGCTTTCATCTCATTTGGGGGCCTGAAGGCAAATCAGATATTGGCTGGTTACTCTGACCAGCTTTGTACCACCATTGCAATAGCATCTTGCAGTCTGGATATCATTGTATATCAAAGGGTTTGTGGTTGGGTTGGTGTCTGAAGTTTCACTGATTGATAAGCATTCAGATTATTTCTTTGTTTCTCGGCCATTTGAGTTTCCTTTTTTTAAAATTCTGTTTAGAAATGTAGCTTTGTTTAAATTTCTTGATATCTAAATTAATCTCCTGATACGTAGGGTTTTGATACGTAGATTGATTGATGGTATTGCTATGTAATATCATCAGGTAAATGTAGTATATTGTTTATTCATTATTCTGTTTAGGCTTACCTCCGCTATTTCAAATTTCTGGCTATTGTCATAAAATATCAGTGAATATGGTTGAGCAAGAGTCTCAATGGTAGGCTGATACATCATTTGTGTTATGCCGAAAGATGGTAATACTGGACTGACTAGACCTCTATTGAAGATGTAGTTTGTAAGTTTTAACATCCATGCACCAAAAACTAGGGCATTCAAGTTCATAAAAGAAACACTCTTTCACCTTCAATCTCATATTGACCTGTACACACTGGCAGAAGGAGATTTCAATATTACACTATCACCAATGCACAGATCATCCAGACAAATACTAAACAGAGAACTGCTAGAGCAAACTGATCTTATAAACAAAATGGACCTAGCAGCTATCTACAGAACATTTTATCCAAACACAAAAAAATTTACCTTCTTCTCAGCACCTCGCAGCATTTTCTCCAAAGTTGACCATATACTCAGACTCAAAGGAAGTCTCAATAAATACAAGAAAAGAAAACATTTCTGGGCTTTTTTTTTGATAAACTTTTAATTACTATTTTTATTTTACTATCTGATCCTGATTTCAGTTTGGCAAGTGGCATATATAAAAAAATTTTTTTTTGAATAGCAATGTTCTCTTGGTCGATTTTTCCTTTGATGAGGACTTTTTCCATTCTCTTCTGATTAATTTTGGTTTGAAATCATTTTTTCAGTGATTAAAAACACTATACCAACTTGCTTCTTAGATTCACTTGTTTGGAATATCTTTTTCCACCCTTTTACCTTGAGTTGATGCCTATCTTTGATGTTAAGATATGTTTCTTCAATGCAACACAAAGATGAATTCTGTTGTCAATTTCATTTTGTTAGTCTGTGACTTTTTATTGGGTAATTGAGACCACTGATGTTGAGAGGAGATATCAATGTGACCTATTTGTTGATGCCTGTTATTTTGTTATTACAGTGTGTGTGTGTGTGTGTGTGTGTGTGTGTGTGTGTGTGTGTGTGTCCCGTTTTGATTTGCTGGCCTGGGATTATTTATTTCTTGTGTTTTCTTCGGTGTTATTAATCTGTTTAAGTTTCAGTTTTCCTTCTAGTAACTTCTACAGGGCTAGATTTCTAGATAGACATTGCTAAAATTTGGTTATAGCCTGAAATGACTTGTTGAAAGTTTTTTGGGGTACAGTCATCTGGGCAGGTATTTGTGGTTTTTAGAGACTGTGGAAAATCTGCCCAGGTTCTCTGGCTTTCAGAATCTCTAATGAGGACTCAGGTGTTATTCTAATAGGTCTGCCTTTATTTGTTAATTGGTCTTTTCTCTTACAGCTTTTAATATTCTTTCTGCATTCTGTAATTTAGTGTTTTGATTATTATTTACCCATGGGAATTTGCTTCCTGCTCTGGTTTATTTGATATTCTTGTGCTTCCTATACCTTGATAGGCATTGCCTTCTTTATGTTAGGGAAATTTTATTTCATGATTTTGTTGAAAATATTCTCTGTGCCTTTACCTGGTTGGGAACACTTTCTCTATTCTCAATATTTTAGATTTTTATCTTCCCCTAGTTCCCCACATTTCTTGTATATTTTATGATAATATAAATAGATTTTACAATTTTTTTTGACTGAGGTAACCACTTTTTCTACTGTGTCTTACATGCCTGAGATGTCTTTCCTCTATTTCTTGTATTCTGTTGGTGAGGTTTGATTCTGAGATTACTGTTTAAGTTCCTAAAGTTTTTAGTTCCATTTTTCCCTCAGTTTGGGTTTTCTTTATTGATTCTAATTCTACTATCAGGTCTTGAACTGTTTTATTTCTTTTCTTCTAATACCCACGCCAACAATTGTCGCTGACAGTTAGAGGGCCTAGTTCAGTTCTTTGCAGTCTCCCCTGCTGTCATTCCAGAGTTAGTGAGCTCCCACTAGTTCAGGTCAGCTGTTTCTGTGGGTTTCCCCTTCATGGTCTTAACTCCTTTGCTCATATTATCGTTCCTGCCTCTCTTCAACTGGACTCCAAGATCTCAGTCCAGTGCTTAGCTTGGATCTTGTATCTGCTTCCATCATTTACTGGAGGAACGTTCTATGATGGCAGTTACCCTCTCCACTATTGCTTACGTTCTTAGCTGAGGTCATAGATTTCTTTAAGGGGTTTATTGATTATTAATTTCCTCTTTAAGGGTATTATGGAGGATCTTTTTTTTTTTTTTTTTTCGAGACAGGGTTTCTCCGTAGCTTTTGGTTCCTGTCCTGGAACTAGTTCTTGTAGACCAGGCTGGCCTAGAACTCACAGAGGTCCGCCTGCCTCTGCCTCCCAAGTGCTGGGATTAAAGGCGTGTTCCACCGCCGCCAGGTTATAGAGGATCTTAAGATAGGTGCAAAGACTATTTTAAGGTTTTTGTTTCAGCTATGTTGTAATTTTCGGAGCCTACTGTGGTAGCATCTTTAGGCTCTCGTGGAAACACATTGTGCTAGCTGATACTAACTGCATTTTGCACTGGTATTTAGTCATCTAGATTCTAGAAGGTTGTTATCTTAGGTGATGATGTCTGTTATTAGCTTTGTTGGTTGGGCATTTTGTTCTTTGGCTTCTGTTGCCCTCTTTGTTTCTTAGGAGGGAGTAGTGGTTCTGTGTTGTCTTGTAGAGAAGTTTTCTGGCATTCTGCTAAATGTGGCTACTTAGTGTTCTAGGTATTAGGGCTGACAATTAGGAATGGGAATAAGCTAAAAGGGTAACTGATGCAGTTCACAGAATGGAGAAAAGCAGAATGATCCCTCCAGGATTTTCTTAGTCTCCTAGGAATTTGGGCAGAGAGCCTGCTGGATTGGAGGCTGGAGTAAGTGGAGAGTGTTGTCAAGGAAGCTTGGAGGAAAACTGTGGGATCTACTGGAAATGGGAACATGGAGGGAGGGGGGTCACAGGAGATAGTTTGCCACAGAGATGGGAGTGAGAGTGGGGAGTGGATTAGGAGAAAAATAGGAATAGGTGGAGATCTGCACCTCTTTCCCCATCAGGAATAGATGACAGGTTTCTGGGGAATGTAATGTTCTATTAAATATTACTAGGGATTTAAGTTTATAGTTAAAGGGAAAATGATATGGAGTATCCAAAAAGTAATTTTTTTAAATCAAAATTGTTCACATTCTAGCAAATTACAACCTTAAAATACAGGAACTTGTCTTTCATTTTGTATGTATGTATGTATGTATGTATGTATGTATGTATGTATGTATCTGTCTGTCTTTCCATCTGTCTATGTATGTATGTATGTATGTATGTATGTCTGTATGTATCTATCTATCTATCTATCTATCTATGTATCTAGCTATCATTTATCTATCTGTCTGTCTATATATGTATCTATGTATCTATCTATCTATCTATCTATCTATCTATCTATCTATCTATCTGTCTTTCCATCTGTCTATGTATGTATGTATGTATGTATGTATGTATCTATCTATCTATCTATCTATCTATCTATCTATCTATCTGTCTATCTATCTTTCCATCTGTCTGTGTATGTATGTATGTATGTATGTATGTATCTATCTATCTATCTATCTATCTATCTATCTATCTATCTTTCCATCTGTCTATGTATGTATATATGTATGTATGTATGTATGTATGTATCTATCTATCTAGCTAGCTAACATTTATCTATCTGTCTGTCTATATATGTATCTATCTATCTATCTATCTATCTATCTATCTATCTGTCTTTCCATCTGTCTATGTATGTATGTATCTATCTATCTATCTATCTATCTATCTATCTATCTATCTATGTGTCTATCTTTCCATCTGCCTATGTATGTATGTATGTATGTATATATGTATGTATCTATCTATCTATCTGTGTATCTAGCTAACATTTATCTATCTGTCTGTCTATATATGTATCTATGTATCTATCTATTTATCTACTTATCTATTTGCCATCTCTCCGCTACCTTTCTTTCTCCCTCTCTTCCTTTTTCTCTTACACCTCCACACGAAGACTTCCCAACCAAAACTATTAAATAATTCAAAATAAATTTCAAACAGCTCATAATCTTTGAAAACTGAATTGTGTCTGGGAAGCCGAATGGACTTGGATTTAACAACAGGACGAAAACAAGCTGCTCCTGTCTGCACTGGTGACTCAGATCTGCCATCTCATTTGCATGGGAGGCAAGATAAACAATGCTAAAAATAAAAGAAACAACATGAAATGAGAATATGTTTTGTTTATGCATCATACCTTTAAAGGGCACTTTCTGTTTTGGCAGAACTGAATAATACAAAATCATTCCTGGAATGTTTTTTAAAGAATGATTGCCATACCCTAGAAGTGAAAACTCCCATACACAATCAACATTCCATTATGCAGCCACATTTTTACTAGAATAAGTAGTAGTTAACAAGGAAATTCTATTGATAATAATTATTAATTGTAAATAAAACATGCTTGTACACACAAAACCTCACCCGATGAGACTGTCTAATCCATGCATGTTGTACTAGTTCATTCATATTACCAGGCAATTGATATTAATAATCAGCTTACAGGGGACTGGAGTTTTAGCTCAGTTGTAGAGCAATTTCCTATCACATGAAAGACCCTGGGTTCTGTCCCCATCATAATAAAAATATTGGTTTAACAAATATGATTAACTAACATCATCCAATAAATTAACCTAAATGTTCTAATGCACTTTGTGCATTTATAAATTTGAATATATTCTTATCATTTTAAAACTGTAAACTATGTCCAGTGTATATCATTTGTATCTGCAAAAAGCATTACTTTCAAAGGCAGAAGCAAAGAAAAAACTCAATACATAATATATTTCACATACTTAAAATGTAAAATGAAATGTGAATTTAACTTTCCACATTAAGAGCAAGTAATTTGTTTAATCTTTAGCTAAAATTTGCAATTCTTTTTATATAAATCAATAGGCATTTAAAAATATTTATTTAAATATTTAAAAAGGTTTTTAAGTGTTTTATAGGTGTCTTAGTTTTCTCTCTATTACTGTGATAAAACACAATGGTCAAAAGCAATTAGAGGAGGAATGGTCTTATTTCTGTTTTCAATTCAGTCTATAATATGGGAGGAAATCAAGGCAGGAACCTACAGGCAGAAAGTGAAGAAAAGACACTGCAGGGGTGACTCTTAATGCCTCTCTACCCACATCTCCTTAGGTCTCCTTATACAAGCCAGGACAATGTTCCTGAGGATGCTACAGCCCATAGTGAACTGGGCCCTCCTACGTCAATCACTAAACAAGAAAATATCTCACACACTTGACTACAGATGAATTTAATCGCCTCACTGTCTCAGTTAAAGTTCTTTCTTCCTAGACCCTAGCTTACGTAAAGTTGACAAAAAGTTACTAATCAGCACAAGATTATACTTTTTTAATAACTAATTTAATAACCCGATCTGTCGTGGAATTCATTGTGTGGACAAGGCTAACCTCAAACTTCTAGTAATTCTCCTGTCTCTTCCTCCCAAATTCTAGGATCATAAGCATGCACTACCAAACCTGGTCCCACATATTTTTTTGTAGATTGATTATTTATTTTGATATTTATTAAATAACTTTTGTATGCTTGCTGAATTGTATATTTCTGAAAGACAGTTAAAGTAATGGTTCAAAATGAGATGTATTAGTAAGAGTAAAAGTAAAAATATAGGCAACAGCTGATGCTATCATAATTAAAATATGCTTTTAAGGGAGATTTCCCTGTTCCTGTTTCTGTTTACCGTCAAAATCAGGTCCTTCAGGATTAAGCTCTTATTTGACCTTTCCCAAGACAGTACTCCAGATAGAGTGTTTCTGTTGTCTGCTATAGGTCCATCCATTAGTTATAACACATTTTATTCATGTGTATTGTGTGTATGTGTGTGTAATTTATATATATATATATATATATATATATATATATATATATATATATATATATATAATCTTCTTTTAGAAAGGATTTACCCAGTCATCTTAATGATTTAGTATTTATATTAGTGCCTGAAACAGGTGAATTAAGCTATGTGTGTTATAGAAAAAGTCACTCAAATCTTTCTGGCTCAGGGCTTTTGATGAACTTCTTCATGTGTACAAGAAGTGGTGTGAGAAAGAATTGCTTGGTCCTCCAGCTGCACTCTGGCCTTTGCAGGGCAAAATGGGGCAGGAGAAATGACGTGTAAAGATGTGACTTTACTTTTCCCCTGTCTGTACTAGCCCTCTTGACAATCTATACCAGTGATTGTTGTTCTTGTTTCTACACCGGCATGATCTTCTGCCTCAAAAGTAGTTTACCAGATAAAATTGCCCATTTAGGATTTCACATGACAGATAACCACTGTGTACTTTGTAAGTCTGATGGCACAAGCTTTACTGAGAAATTTATAATTGACAGGCTGGTTTTTGAGAGAATAATATTCCTGGAAACAAGAAAGACTCCTTGGTGATAGACAGAGATAGCAATATAACTAAATAAAAAAAAATTTGAGCTGAGAAGAACTCCACACCACCACAACTTGCTTCAATAAATGAAGAATTGAATATTATTAGATGAAGAGAAAGACATTTTCATAAAGAATCCCCTAGCAATTTCTCTTCTTGCAGTGATATGAGTGAGTTTACCAGCCATCAAAGTTTTATTCCCTTATGCTTAGCAAGGATAAGAAATAATAAGCTATTTATTTGTCTTTGGATTCACCTTCTTATTTAGCTTCTCTAGGATCGCGAATTATAAGCTCAATGTCCTTTATGTATGGCTAGAAACCAAATATGAGTGAGTACATCCCATGTTCCTCTTTTTGAGTCTGGCTTACCTCACTCAGGATAGTGTTTTATATTTCCGTCCATTTGTATGCAAACTTCAAGAAGTCCTTGTTTTTTACTGCTGCATCCTCCTGAATATTAACCTTTATCAGGTGATGAAAGGAGACAGAGACAGAGACCCACATTGGAGCACCGGACAGAAATCTCAAGGTCCAAATCAGGAGCAGAAGGAGAGAGAGCACGAGCAAGGAACTCAGGACTGCGAGCGATGCACCCACACACTGAGACAATGGGGATGTTCTATCGGGAACTCACCAAGGCCAGCTGGCCTGGGTCTGAAAAAGCATGGGATAAAACCGGACTTGCGGAACATAGCGGACAATGAGGACTACTGAGAACTCAAGAACAATGGCAATGGGTCTTTGATCCTACTGCACGTACTGGCTTTGTGGGAGCCTAGGCAGTTTGGATGCTCACCTTACTAGACCTGGATGGAGGTGGGTGGTCCTCGGACTTCCCACAGGTCAGGGAACCCTGATTGCTCTTCGAGCTGATGAGGGAGGGGGACTTAATCGGGGGAGGGGAGGAGGCAGAAATCTTTAATAAATAAATAAATTTAAAAAAAGAAATAATAAGCTATGTTATTATATGTATTAGAGCTATAGATTTAGTGTTCTGTTACCAACACAGAAAAATCTCTAGATATAAACTGCAAAAACCTTTTCACTCTAAACAGAATCAAAATAAATTGTTATGATTGAAAAATTAGCATAGAATCATTCCCACCCCTTTTCCATGTTTCTCAGACTGTTCCTCATGATCAAAGGAAATTTAAGCACATCACACACTGTTTAGATGAACTACATTTATTGTTTCTTTAATAATTAGTCTGGTTTTGCTGTAACTTGGAATAGGGACTTTTGGAGTTTTATTTTCCACATTGAAACATATATGTTCCTTGACTATCTGGACCATGCTATCCTCATATATGTTCTTTGAACTATCTGAACATGCTATCCTCTAATGTTCACAGGTTCAGACTAAACCATGAAAGTGTGAGATTAATTATTCTTTGTATGTCAAACTAAAGACACCTGTAGCCTTTTGCCACAATTTCCCTGAGGATTGATATAAATCAATTAATCATCTGTCAGAACCTAGGTTTATAGTTTAGTATATAAAGTGGCAGGATGACAGGCAAGGCATTTTATATTTCAAGACATCTTTTACAGTTAAGATTTTTAAGAATAAATTGACCTCCTTCTCTGGAAGAAGAATTTAAAATGATTTGATACAGTGACCTCCATTTTATAATAATTTATTTGGATAAGCTAAAACACATTAGAAAACCTACTGTAAATTTTCATTTTTTTCTAAAACACAACCCATATAACTGATTAGCATTCTGGTGAATACAGATTTTGCTAGACCACTGACTTATTGTACAGGCACACCTAGACTAAGACCATAGAACCCATCCCAAAATGAATGTAAGGAAAGGAAACTCACTTCCTGGCAAGCCCTTCTTTCCACCCTCATTACCCTCCCCTTCCCCTTTGATGTTCTCTGCCCAGTCCTCCCCATGTCCTTGATCTGACCTCTCTCCTTCCTCCCTCAGTTCTTCCACGTTTTTTCATGGCTCTTTTGTTTTCCAAATTTCCCATCTTGTACATTACTTCAATTAGATGCCAACAGTGTCTTCCCTGTGAAGCCAAAACTGACTGTCAGAGAAATCACGATGCCTCTTTCTTGCCTCTCTTATACTCTGTGCACACTCCTTTATGAATTTCTGATATGGTTATTATTCGACTCTTACACAACTTTAAAGAAACATCAAATTTGTAACTGCTTGTTATGCTTTCATTCTCAAATATATAACCATCTCCTTTTGAGCTAAAGAAAGCAACATAAATTCCACATATTTTAAAAAAAATCAGACATTAGAAATGCATACCAATATATATATATATGTATATATATATATGTATGTATATATATAAATATATATTCACAGCTCTTTTTCTTCTGTTTCAGTAGCCAAAATGCTCTGGAATGGTGCCAGGCTTCTAGATGGCAAGAATGTTTCACTACCTGTTGTTTATGGTTTCTTGAGTTCATCTAAATTTCAATTTGTCTTTTGGAGTCATGAGTTCATGATAACAGGATTTAGGGTATAAAAATGATAAATATGGTCTTTTGAACTTTAACACTATAATTAGTTTAATTAAAAGATGTTCTTCTTTAATTGTGGTTTGGTTATTCATGTGGCCTCCTGGTATCTAAACAGCTGTTTCATAGTCTAAATGCCACCCATGAATCCTTTGAGGACTTGGTCTTGTACTAGGCCCAAAGTTAAATGCCTTTTTTGGACAGTGGCAAATAATATAGTAAGTTTCTTAAACCTATTAGGAGACTAAGGGGCTGGTATCAGCACAAGACCAAGTTCTCAGCACAAGGGAGATGTATTTGCCCCTGAAGAACAAAGAGTGGGAATCAGAGATGAAGACTGGAGACAAAGGCTGAAGGAGAAAGGAGAAACGAAAGAGAGAAGGGAGAAACGGGACAGAAGAAAGCAGGGAACAAGCTATTTGTCCCAGGAGATAAAGGACTGCTTCTGGGTAGAGGCCTATAAACACGACCTATAGGAAAATGTCAGTTTATAAAGGTAAAAGGGGAAACCATGTGTTAAAATGAGATGTTTAATTTTGATTGTGCATATTAATTAGGGCAGCCAAAGGGGGATTTTAATCACTGGACTTTAAGACTTGAATAGTTGGACCTTAGGTGTTTGGAGGAGGCCATTTATTTGTTCCTGGCCACCCAGCCCAAAATTTGTTGAAGGAGAAAGTCGCTTGTTCTTCCTGGCCACCCAGCTAGCTTAGATCAGAAACAACCTCACAGAAACTGTATTAATTAAAACACTGCTTGGCCCGTTAGCTCTAGCTTCTTATTGGCTAACTCTTACACCTTAATTTAACCCATTTCTATTAATCTGTGTATTACCATGAGGTCTTGGCCTACCAGCAAAGTTTCAGCACGTCTACCTCTGGCAGCAGATCCATGGTCTCTCTCTCTCTCTCTCTCTCTCTCTCTCTCTCTGCCTTCTTCACCCAACATTCAGTGCAGTTTTCCCCACCTACCTAAGTTCTGCTCTGTCAACAGGCCACTGCAGTTTCTTTATTCGTTAATGTTAAGCACAACACACAGAGGGGACACCCACATTATTAGGTGGTGAAATAAGGGAACAGATCTTGGTGGCTAGCTTTGGGAATGCAATCTTATAGTTTTTAGCAAGGCAGATTGAGTGGGAGTGAAGGGAAAGACCTGCCTGAGCCATGTTTATTATGCTCAAGCTAGCTAGAGTACTTTCAGACATTAGTTGGATGAATTGACGATTTTTAAGAGCACCAATCTCTCCATCTATCTGTTTTGCTCTATTATGGTTTTCTTGTAGCTGATACCACATCATTAAATGACACTTACTTTCGAGAAACCTATACAAAAAGGTTCAAATTTCCACAAAAAATAAAAGGAATCTCTTTCGAAGACATATACCACAGGATAAAATAATTCATAAAATTTCATTATTTTAAAATACTTGTTAAATTTTATTGTCTTTATATATGTTTTGTGTATATGTATATGTCTGTGTGAGATAAGCTTACATGTGCATATGGGATGTACACAAAAGAATCCAAAAAGAGTGTCAGATTCCTTGCTAAGGGAGTTACAAGAGTTTGTAAGATGTAAGATGACAGGATCATTATATGGATGCTAAAATCAGAACTCTGGTCCTCTCTCTTGCCTCCACATGGTAAGAATTCTTCACCACATATCTCTCCAGCCGCCAGTTTGTGGTTATAATATTAACAGAGAACAGGACAACTTGTTTGCATAACTTTTGGTAAGAACTACATATGAGAGGAAAGTGGAAACAAGAAAATAGCATCATGCCTGCAGGACAGCCCCCAGCTTTCAGTGAGCTGTGGAGCATACTCACCTGGTTTGCACAGACGCAAAAGGCAAGGATTAAATGATAGCCCCTTAATCGTGGCTACACCCAATGCAAGGATCTGTTAGGAGTAAATTCCTTGATTCATGTAATTGCTGTAAGTCTAGATAAGTAGTTGATGCACTCTGGATTTGGATATGCTACATAACTGCTGAAGTTGCTTTTTTGATGAGCAAATCCAAAACTGGATGAATAACAGTAGCGGTCTGCCTATGTCTGTTACAAGAGGAGGAGAGATAGTGGAGTTGATAGTGTGGAACTGACCCAGGAAGGGGATCAGAATTCCTGTACCCATGTCACCCATAAAAGAGAGGACTGTATCTGTCCTCCAGCACACTATTTTAAAAAGTAATGAATATAGAAATGTTATAAAATCTGAAAGATAAAATAAGTATATGCAGTGTTTTTATTTGTATTTATGTTTTATATGTAATGTATAGGAAGGATGGCATTTGAAAGGCTAAAGTTTATTCATTACTTGGCTCTTTAATACATTTTGGTTGTTAAAATAAAGTTTCAAGTAAGCTTTTATTTGAAGTCCTGGTGTCAAATGGATTTGATAAAGGCAAGTCTAGATTTTTCCTTTCTTGGGACTTCTCGGCCTGTCATAGGCCTTGAAGGCATCTTCCTTGGTCTTAAGACTCCATAAAAAATAACTTACTGAGGAAGATCAAAGCCTTTTGCAGGTAAGCTATTGAAAACCAGAAGAACAAACAACTGATCAAAGGAGACAAGAGGAAACAGTAAGTCTTTGCCTTCACTGTCAGGTCCTGCTTTGTGGTGTTTTGTTCACGCGGTGCCTTATAAAAACAACTCTACTTAACATGTTCTGTGTTTGCTGGTTCACTGGGAGGTTATGGCAGCATATGAAGAGGTGAGGAATGCATCATGCTAATCAAAATAGAAAACACACACAGTTTTCCCATGCAAGTCAAATAGACACATACACAGTCAGCACTGAACCTAAACCCAGCTCCCTTTGGAGGGGAGTTGCTCATTCCTATAGAATTAGCCATCAGCTACATGCCAATAGTAAAACTATGTTGTTCCTTCATTTTCTAAATGCTTGGTTGGTTTTTAACAAACATCAAGATGACAAAAATGTCTCTTCCCCCTACACATTTTTGAAAGGAAAAGGAATTTAATTTTCTAACTATTCTCATAGCATGACATAATTCCACACTCTAAGTAAATTTCTATCATTAAGTATATTACACATACACACACACACACACACTTAGCTTTCATGCAAAAAATAATAAATTGGCCAAATATGTAAGGTTAGAATTTTTCTCAAAATATTATATATGTAATTGCATATCCTTTATACATAGTAAAAAAAAAAAACTAGGGTTCCCAAAACTAGAAAAAAAATTATTCACATACTCAAAATTAGATGTGTATAAGCCTTTATTTTTCATGATAGTGAACTGAAGTATAGGAAGAACCACTTACACCATAATAATTTAAACAAAAAGTATCCAAACACGTAGACAAATAGGAGACAAATTGTGGATGTACTTTAAAATTTTATATAAAATTGCTCTATTCTGCTGAAAGAATAGTTAGTTCATTTTATAATATGGAAAAGTTTATTTGAGTAAATTAAGGAATCATAATTGCCTGAAGTTAATATGCTCAGAGTGAAGACACTACATAAAAGGAATAGTTTCATTTAGTGGGAGAAACCAGAGTATAATTTATATAGTTAAAATATAAATCATTTTCAGAATCCAATGTGTTAACTACAACATAGCTAGAGAAAAAAGATTTGTTTCAAGGATCTTAAAGTAGAAACATTTTGAAGAAAGAAAGAGATTTTAATATGTTACAAAATAAGCCAAAACTAAATTGGGAAGGATAGTTAAGAAACCAATGAAAACAAATGTTATTAAAGTAAATTAAAATTTTTCCAGCGATTAAAAGTGCACTTAACAATATGAGGGATCAATGAAAGGCAAAAGATGTACATGATCTAAAGAGAAACCAGAGTATCTTTGAAGAAAGAAATTGAAGATGATATTTAGAAAATGGAAAGATCTCCCTCGCTCCTGTATAGATAGGATTAACATAATGAAAATGTCAATCCTACCAAAAGCAATCTGCAGATTCAACGCAATCACCATCAAAATCTCAACATAATTTTTCACAGAACTTGAAAGAACAATACTAAACTTCATATGGAAAAACAAAAAATTGAGGATAGCCAAAAGAATCCTGCATAATAAAGGAACTTCCAGAGGCATCACCATCTCTGACATCAAGCTATATTATAGAGCTACAGTAATGAAAACAGCTTTTCAGTGGTATAAAAACAGACAGGTTCACCAATAGAATAGAATTGAAGACACAGATATCAATTCACACACCTACAAACACCTGAATTTTGACAAAGAAGTTTGAATTATAAAATGGAAAAAAGAAACCATCTTCAACAAATGGGTCTAGCATAACTGGATGTCAACATGTAGAAGAATGCAAATAGATCCATATCTATCCCCATGCACAAAACTCAAATCCAAATGGATTAAAGACTTCAATATAAATCTGACCACACTGAACTAGATAGAAGAGAAAATGGGAAGTAGCCTTCAATGCATGGGTACAGGAGACCACTTCCTAAATATAATACCAATAGCACAGACACTGAGAGCAACAATTAATAAATAGGACCTCCTGAAACTGAGAAGCTTCTGTAAAGCAATGGACACAGTTAATATGACAAAAAGACAACCTACTGAATGGGAAAAGATCTTTATTAACCCCACATCAGACAGAGTAATGATCTCCAAAATATATAAATAACTCAAGAAATTAGACATCAAAATGTCAAATAATCCAATTAAAAAATGGGGTACAGACCTAAACAGAGAATTCTCAACAGAAGAATTTCAAACGGCTTAAGGGAATGTTCAACATCCTTAGCCATCAGGTAATGCAAATGAAAATGACTCTGAGATACCATCTTACACCTGTAACAACAATGATTGCTTATGCAGGAGAGGATGTGAAGTAAGGGGAATATTCTTCCATTGCTGGTAGGAATGCAAACTTGTACAACCACTCTGTAAATCAGTATGGCAATTTCTCAGAAAATTCAGTGGCCTGGGTCCCAGACACTATGACACTATATACAAGAAACTTAACGTTCTTCTTAACTTCCTTAGGGTTTCCAACAAGGCTGTGTGAGGCTCATATGTGTTCACAGATGAGAAATTACAAGCCTACCTTTCAAGTTCTAACAAGTAACCTACAAAATCCAGAGCCCCAAGGGAGGCAATTCTGCTTCCTTCAGCACCCCTATCAGGGCTGGTCCCAGGACATTCCCGTGCTGCTTGTAGCCCACCTTACTAACTAGTGCTACAGTGCCAAGTTATTTTCCCTTCACAGAGACATGTTAGTAAAGGTCAAATGTGGACCTGATGGGGTGGAGCCTGAGCAGCTATGTTTGGTGAACACCGCCTAAATCTGGACATCAGTAATCCCGAGCCGACTATGCTCTTCAGGTGAAGGTTGCTGCTGTTCTTCTCCTTTGCAATACTCTGGGTTGCCTTCTCTGTGACGTCTACAACCACCAGTGAGTAGCTGCAGAAGTTCTGGATGTCATATACAGCTTGGCCACCTCCACCAACTTGATGTAGATTCTCTGTATCCGCCAAAGCTGGATTGTATTTTTTTATGGTCTCCCTCAGCTTTTTCTCCACCTTCGTTTTCTCTTCCAGGAGAGTCTTGTCGGCAGAAGATGGACCTGTCTCTGACTTACAATGATCCAAGTTCCTTTGGAGGTTCTGACCAATATTCTGTTTTGTAGCTGTGCACACAGACAGGAAGAAAGCCAAGATGCTAAGGCTGAGCTGTGCCAGCCTCACGCATCACATCGAGCTGCCAAGATTGCCCCTGTGGCTCCCAAACAGAAAGTCGTTAAGCTGAAAACTTCCTCACACTGTCAAGCACTCTGTTCTGGAATTTGAAGGAGCTTTCCCTCGCATTCACCAGCATTGGTTTTCCCTTTCTCTTTATTTACTTACACGAGTGAACCTCTACTAAAATAGTGTTTGACCTCATTTCTTCTTCTTTTTGCCCAAATAAAAACAACAAAGCAAACCAAAATTTGTGCACTTGAACACACATAACCCAAGAGAGGTAAATGGAATGACTTCATGTACTCAAATATCCTAGATGCAATTAGAACCTAACTCAAAAATGAAGAATGATCTCCTCATAATGTTTTAGGCTAATGGTGCACTCACTTGGTACTAGTGAGAAAATATTAAACCATTATATTCTGTAGGCATTTTTAATTAAACATATTTCTTTTTTTTCTGGCCATTCAGCTCTTTATTAGACCATCAGGTGTTTTAGACAGGTGAAGGAACACAGCTTCACAGAGTTAAACAAACGCAACATAAAAGAAAGGAAGACATCTTTACATCATTAAACAAGTGTTCCACAGAATAAGCAAATATAATAAATCTTAAAATACTTCTCCGCCACCATGTTCTTCACCACAGCTGAAGTTAAAATGTGACTAGAAGAAGAAACACATGGTAGGACACAAATCTGGCATGTTCAGGGCCTGGATTCAAGTCCCAACACCTGAAGAGGCGAGGGGGATAATTCTGAACTTAGAGTAGATTAGCAGAAACTACCTTAGTAACTAATTTGTAGGCAGTAATTAAAAAAAAAACTGATTTCAGATTTAGTGACCAGCATGGCATGGTAACCTTAAGAGTAAACCATTGGCGCATATATCATGCCACTATTTCTTGGCTCTCTAATCAGACTTAAGAACTGCTCAACAAGTGGGAAACCATGCCGGGTACTGGAAACCTAGCTAAGTACCCAATGCTAGGGAAGCCATGGTTATTGGAAGAGGTTCTGCCAACACTAATTTATTAGACTATCATAATCCCTAATTTATAATTTATTAACATTTGTCCTTATACCCACAGATAAGCTTAGTCTTCACCCCTCCTCAAGAAAAGTCCTCTTTGCAACAGATAGATACCACTGCAGAAAACAACAACCAACCAAAGTGCAGAGTTGCTGAACCAAGTCCCAATAGGTTCTACCACTAAACATTCCCACACCTAAGCTTTAGGGAAGACTGCAGATGAGGGAGCAGAAAGAATGTAAGCTCCAGAGGACCTGGGAGTTTGTTTCCTAGTAACGTCAAAAGCTACAAACATAAAGTCTCACCAAGATGACTTCCCAAATGCAAGCAGACCAAGCAAAATACAAATGTGTACACCCAAGGAAAGAAGGCAAAGCTCACAAGGCCTCATTCCTAACATAAAGAATTATAGGCAATTAAGGAATGTTGGGAATGGGAGAAGTGGTCTTTTTCATGGAGTTCACCAATTGGTTGTCCAGTGTCAGTCAGCCAAATGGTATAGTCATACAAGTAAGATGATATGGTTATAATTAGGAATATGTGCGTATATACACATATATATGCATGTAATATCAGTTAAAAAAGAGGTGGCGAATTTGAATGAACATAGGGAGGGGAGTATGGGGGACTTGGAGGGAGGAAAGGAAAGGATAGTTATTCTAACTATATTATAATCTCAAAACTAAAATTTAAAACTCTACTTGTCAGTTGCTGTGTTGTGAGTGTAATAATGATAAATCACTTCATGCCATCCACTGTAGAAGACAGCAAGACTCATTTTATAACACAGACTCAGTTAAAAGTCTGAGAATCAGCAGGTCAGTGGTGGCACATACCTTTAATCCCATCACTTGGGAGACAGAATCAGGCAGATCTAAGTTAATTCAAGGACAGCATGGTCTACACAGTGAGTTCCAGGATAGGCTCCAAAGCTGCACAGAGAAACCCCATCTCAAACAACAAAAACAAACAAACAAATAAATAGAAAAGTCTGTGAGTCTTTTCTCCCCAAGCATGGCTATTTTTCTCTCAGTACTCTCTTATTACTCAGGTCTGTGTCTCCATTGTCTCTCCACAGTGCCTTTAGGACAATGCAGACTATAGCAAACTGTATTGGATTGGAAATCCTCAACATCTTACTCCATTCCATCATCAATAGGAAGAGGCAAATTCAAAACACTGTGTAATTTGTGACCAGCGGTCTCTGTGCTCTGCTCTCCACAGAGAAATGCATAGCCCTTAGCTGTGCATTGTTCTTGGTTCCCTATTTCATTCATGGAAAAAAAATGCTGTTTCTTCATAATGAAACAAAAGCTCCAATCTGAATTTCTTTGGGAAACACGCTTGTTTTAGGATGTGAAAGCTCATATTCTGAATATAAAATAGGAGGAATTTGGATTCTCAGTTTTCATCTGTTGCCTTTATTTCTGGCTTTGAAACTGCAACAAACAGCACAAAGAACAAAACTTTTCAGCCAGAAACATTGTCGGTCTGAACCTTTATGGGTAAGGCTAGGCTGAGACTGAGGGGTAACACATGTAATACATGAGGCTAGGACAATGCCTTGTATCAACAATGAATAGTACAATGTTTATGAAAAGTCAAAACAAGCTAATACATAATCCACAATGAAAAGGTATTATCATTTTAAATACAGGTAAGTCAGTGGGTTGGATTATTCCAGGTGATGGCCAACTGTATGCTGGGGAGAAGGGGTCAGATCAGAGAGAAGCCATGGAGCCATCTCCGGAGACAGAGGTGCTGTAACTTGGCTGGTAGGACATGATAGTGTGGTGATGCACAGATTAATGGAGATTGGTTAAATTAAGATGTAAGAGTTAGCAAATAAGAAGCTAGAGCTAATGGGCCAAGAAGTGATTTGAATTATATAATTTTTGTGTGGTTATTTTGGGAGTCTAAGCAGCCAGGAACAAACAACTGGCCTCCTACAACATGTCAGGATTAAAATATTGTAATATTTTTTCAATAAGTAAAAGGCAACAAACAATAATACTCTTTTATGATTTTACTTGTTATTTCTCATAAATGCAAAAGTCATTAAATTTTCTGCTTTTGTTTAATTAAAATTATATTATTTATCAAACATTATGCTGGGTGCTCCCCTGCTTATGCTGATGATTATTAGGCACTAAGGGTTTACATAAATTTGCATGTTTATTTTTACGATATTGGATTTTTCTGGCATGTTATTAAATATCTTTGAAATATTTACATAACTGATAATTTTCTTTTCATATTTAGATGACAGGATTCATTGATTTAATAAATGCTTCCAAATTCCCAGCTATAGATGCCAAATATATATAAAAGACTTTGATTGCTATTTGTGTTGTATTTCACTTTCATTTCTTAGAGATGAATGAAGGTCACATCAAAGCTCCCTAGGAGATGGCAGTAGAGAAAGACTCATGAATGTCTGACTGTGTCACTTCTGCTACTAAACAAGTGTGAGATGTTGATCAAGCTCCTGGAAGAGTCCTCTTGCAAGTGTATTTGTACAAATCAAATATATTGTCTGATTCCTGGTTAGAGAAATCCAAACAGGGCATATGGTCCACTTGAGAATTCTTGTTGTGTGTACATGTGTGCGCTTTTGTATGTTTTGTTTGGTTTTTAGTCCATTAAAATATCAAGTGAAATTTAACTTAGATGATATCTTTCTTTTCATGTGTTGGAATGATGTAATTTGACATTATAATTAAGATTCATTTTTTTTTCACAGATGTGAGAATCCAAATGAATACATAAATATTTATTTTCCCCATCATCTAGACCTCTAGTGGTTTCCCAGTGGGGTAGAATATATTTAAAATTTATTTCCATATGACAGCCCATTACTTAACCTGACTCTGACTGACTAGAGTGGACAGCCCACATACCTCCACAGCTTTCTCTCCAGTCCAAATTCACAAGCCTTTTTCTTCCTGTACCTAGGATGGTGCTCCATTAGAGCAAGGAGTGCTCCCACCATTCATTATCCTTTTCATATTACTTTCTTTCCTTCTATACTACACAATATTCTTCATAAGATAGGAGTTTATCTTGTGCAAATATTCTTGGTTTTTAAAATGCTTCTGTGTACATAGCTGGAAGCCAGTACATTGTTGAGTAAGTTAATGAATATTGACTACTATGATTATCAGTGGAATAGAAATTAGGTATAAGACTAAAAAGTATACAAGCCTATACACTGTCCCCTAGGGGAATGGAAAAGTGAAGCTTAAATCTCTAGTCGAGAGGTAGCTGATTCTTATTAAAAATGGACCTTGGTCAGGATCAAAGCTCTAGTAAGTTATGTAAATATCCTGAAGCTTCGCATCATCAACAGCAGGGTTTGCTTTTCAAAAGCAGTGGAAGAAAAACGGACACTTTTCTATTTCCACTCTTCTTGCCCTTTCAATCAATTAAAATGTAGAAAAACATATAGCATCTTAGTGATGATAAATTGACAAAGGCACAGTAGATATTTTACAAATAATATTTATAATTAAATATCAAATGCATATCCATCCCATCTCTGTATGTCCTTTCATAAATAGAGTTAGAAATATGAAATGCACTTCTCATGTATGTTCAGAAACAAGACACAAGTTGCCCATCTTGAATGCAGGCTTACAATTACAGGAAAATGGTAGTTGCAAAAAAGTTATTAAAGACAACTGTATCATATAATATTAAATCTGAAAATCAAAAGGTCATATTTGAGCTATGTAAATTAAGAGGAGTAAAATAGAAAATGTAAATTAAAGATAGGTAAAGTTTGCATAGATGTGAGTGTATGACGCAGATGATGTGTTAAAAATAATCTTACAAAAGCACAGCTACACAAGAATTGCTATCATGGCACTGAAACACTAGAGTAACTTGATTTGAGAGACCTCACTGTGTTACATCACATATATTTACATAAATTATAACAGAAGCTAAAGCACCAGAAGCCATTTAATTTCACAGATGTAAGTAGAGAGGCTGGTATGTAAGGTATAATTGTAGATAAGAATCCTGAAGTTTTATTAAAATGTAAAGGTGTCTATATATCTAATATAGGTCAATCTCCTGATCTATGTACAAATGTAATAACTAATTGCACTAGTTTAATTTATTATAAAATTTTCAATGCACCATCTCATTTTATAGACTGGTAGAACATCATAATATAACCATCATTTTAGAATCTATAACCGGTGTAGTCACTGGGCGTTTGGAGGAGAAACTGACTTAAATGTAATTAAGTTTTCTGATTAAATAATTGATTTTCCAGTCCTTTACAGAGTAGGTCACAAGATGGAATATTGAACTGCTAGTTTTGCTTCCTCATGTTAGTGAGTTCTTGTTCCTTCATGCTTTGAAAAGTCTGTTTGGTTATGTCTGTGAAATGTTCCTTCAACCCAACGTCTTTCTGATTCTGCTCCCAGCTCAGTCAGAACTTTGCTACTGTTGCTGCTGAAATGTAAGTTTCAAAAATTTTAACTAAGTGAAAAAAATGAAATATATTTTCAAGCAGATTCCCTTGGCATTCAACTTACACAAGAATGACCAAGCACTTATAAACTGACCAAGAAGCAGTCTGTCTTCTTGGTGGTAAGGTAAATGTGATAAATAGACGGGGCTACTCATGCTTTGCAAGACCCCTGGTTCCCACGAAGGACTCACAAATATCTCTATTACATACAGGGTTTGCATGTGGATTCTTCTTACTTCTCTTACCCTTTAACTCCCTTTTGACATTCACTGTTTTTCTTCCCTTTATATTTCCCCTGTGAGGAAAACCTTTTATTTGTTATTTTACCTTTAACCTCACAACCTAGACCATCTGAGGAAGAATGAACAATTTCTATCAACAACACCAATTGCATGAAATTAAAGGTGATATACATTTTACTTAGGGCAATCTAACATAATATTCACTGTGAAAGTTTGTAAAATGGCAAAATTTTAATCTATGTCAAACTGTATATAGTTTTAGTCATCAGAGGGACCTGCCTCCCCAGTGCTGGGATTACAAATGTGTGACACAATTCCTTAGTTTTTCACATGGGTACTGTGGATCAAACTCAGGTTCTAGCATTTGCAATCTACATATATGTGCATATATAGCATACACATAATGAATATATATTCATTATTATAATTCAAAATTATCACATTGATTAAACAATTTTTAAATGCTTTTATACTTAACATGAGATCTGTTGTAGAAGGCTACTCGTTCATTTCCTGACTTCCCAGCAGCTCAGACCTGAAATAATCACACAGAAACTATATTATTTGCAATACTGTTTGGCCAATAGCTTAAGCATATTTCTGGCTAACTCTTACATCTTAAACTAGCCCATCTCCATTAATCTGTATATTTCTACCAGGCTGTGGTTTAAAGGGTACATTTCCCATATCTGTCACTGGTGGGGCTACATGGCTTGTCTGTGACTCTCCCTTCTTTCTCCCAGCATTCAATTTAATTTTCCCCACCTCGCTCTATTCTTTTGTCATTCTTTATTAACCAATGGTATTCAGAGTATGCAGAGGAGAAACCCACCTACAATAGAGATCTTTCTTCCTTTTAACACTTTTTTTCAACTGTTGAAATTTCTTTAGTTGAAACACCAAAAACTATACATATTAATGGAATACCAAGTAATGTTTTGATACATTCACGTATTGTATAACATGTACAAATTAAACTCTCTCAGAATTTCAGTATTTATTTATGGTAGAAACTTTCAAACTCCTATCTTATAGCTCTTTAAATGTGCACTGCGTTTTTGTTATTTGCAGTTATGCTAATGTGCAGTAGCAGCTAAACAGAGCTGCTTGCTGTCACTTAATTGGAATTTAGCAGACAGTAATGAGCCTTTCCACAAACTCCCCTCCTGCTGTCACCAGCCTCAGGTATCCATCAATTTGGTGTGGAATGTATATTTAGTTCACATGTGTAATATATGGAAAGGATCCTTAATTTAAAAGTCATATATGTTGGTGCATACTATTCAATGCCTTAGAAGTTCTAACACAGTAGTATTTTTTCTGAATGAAGGTTAATCAACACTGTGTGTGTGTGTGTGTGTGTTTTTTAATCCCTGATGTAAGCATATCTACATTACCAGGCATTTTAAGGGGAATGTTGTTGTGGGATGCGCTTCTGTATGCTGTGAATATGTCTTATTACTAATGGTTAATAAAGAAACTGATTTGTCCACTAGCCAAACAGAAAGAAGGACAGATTCAGGGAGATGCCAGCCGTTGCCTGGGAAGCAAGATGTAAAGTAACAAGCCACAAGGCTCATGGTAAAATATAGTTTAATATAAATAGGTTAGCTTAGCTGTAAGAGCTAGTTAATAATAATCCTGAGATAATAGGTCAAACAGTTTGTAATTAATATTAAGCCTCTCAGTGGCTATTTGGGAACAGGTAAGTGAGACAGAAACCTCTATTTATAGAATGTTGATATTTGTAAGTAGAAACAAAAACAAAGCCATCTCCTACTAAAGCAAATTCTGATGGAAGAACTATAGAGTCTGTTCACAGAATTCATTTATGATTTACCTTTGCAAGTTTATGAGATAATGTTCATATTTAATGGCATTATTCTCAATGTAGAGCAGGCATCCCAGGAAACCTACAAGTACTACGGACAGTTACATGTTTTCAATTGCATACGACACAAAAGCCATAAACATAGTTTAACTTTTAGTCACACTAAAAAATACAAATACATAGAAAGACATAATTTTAGTGTATTTTAACACAATATATAAGCAGTGCCATCTTGGTACATAATAATCATAAAATATCCCAAAGCTATTTTTCATCATTTCCTTGATAACACACTTTAGAAAATAAGTACAGACTCAATGCTTGCAAAGTCTCTTAACCCAGATTCTTTGCACTTTATGTCCTTACAATATGTCATTTTAATTGTTATAATTAAAACCTGAATGGAAATTTTAAACAACAAACAAGAAGAAAGATGTCCATGAAGGAACTATGCTACTGGTAATGGATATACATGCAATGAAAAATGTAGAAAACTACAAGATGATACTGAGCTTTCTTACTTGATAAGTATACCTAACCTGTAGAGGATGTTAATTACTAACAAATATTAGTTGAAGATTTAGCATGGGAAAAAGTTGATATTCCACAGGCAGAGGTAGAAAGCCAAAGGAAAAATTTGATATTCCACAGGCAGAGGTAGGAAGTCAAAAACAGATGAAAAGAAATTTGTTTCTAGGCATAATGGCACTAAAAGTTAAAGTCTTAACCTCAGCTAGTGGGAAGACAAGATTACCTACAAAGAAAGAACACTCAGAATAGCAGTTGGTCTTTCACTGCCAGCAGGAACAGAAACTGGAAAACACTGAGGTACTATCTAAGGGTGGCTTTGAAGAATCATCTTTCAACTAGAATTGTAAACCCAAAAAGCAACATTTCAAGATCAGGGGTGAAATAAAATCATGCCATATAAAAGCAACACTGAGGGAATTTCCATCAACAAACTTCTCTAGCATACTTTAGAAAGAAAGAAATTGACCTGGTGCTGAAGCACAACAGTCCATAAAGGACACATGAACAGAGAGACTGAGTCAGGAGAAAAAGAGAAACCCACCTGTCTGCACAAAACATTACTGATAATATTCTTGTGGTTTATGAAACCCGTAATACAAACAAGGGCCTAAGAATGGAATATAAGCCAGAAAAATGACTCTCATTTAGACTGATGAAATAGCGGAGATAGGAAATGATCTTCACGAGATGCCAACTGTATATTTACATCTGTATTTCATCTTGGTCTGCTTTTATATTCTAAGATCAATCTACAGGTCTAAAAATGCAGATGTTCCAGATGAGGGCACATCTAGTTCCAGATTATGGTTCCTATGTACCAATATGTATAAAATGTACCATGATTTCTCTAGCAAAATACATGTGAAGTCAGCAATGATTTTATCTATCACCAATCCATTGAATACTCCCTCTTCTCCCGAAGCCTCATGATCAGTCAGCCACTCCAGATGTTTCCTTCTAATATAAAATATTATTTTCCAAATTACCCTTTTATGTCTCCCAGCTGGAATCTGTGTATTATCCTTTCTTAAAGTACTTCTGATTTGTTGGAACAAGTTTCTGATAAAGAGTAGATAAACCTCTCACCACGTTTGTGGTTGAGTTGCGTCCACATCTTTGTATCTTACCTCTTAACAAAACTCAATCTGAATTGCAGAAAAAAAACTCTTGGTTTTTCAAAGATCATGCAAGCCATTTTTGACATTTATGTAGCAGTCCAATTCCTGGTGATCTACAGAATTTTATAAACTTTACATAACTTAACCTTTGGTGGCTGCTGGGGACTTTGTTTTCTCCTACAACTTGATAGCATCTGTTTTTGGCCACTCTGCTACATATTCTATAACTTACCAGTTCACTTTCATTCAGAAAGTTGTACTTTCCCCAATCCCTTATCTCTAGTATCTTCTTTGCTTGTGATGATTCCTCAACTATTGATTGATATATGCTTTAAATTTTATTTCATTCTTTACTAGATGCTTCACCCCAACTAACAAACATTTTTGGTACTGGGAATTACTCTGAAAACTACAGAAGAGAAACTCAATCATTAATATCTCTCAGCTACAAACCCTGTGACCTAAAATAGTGACTAGCCTGTAAAATATATTAGCACAATACTGGCACAAATGTTATGAGAGCAACAAACTGCTTTCTGATTATACAGGATTGAACCCATACTTGACACTGAAGAAGTGACCAAGAACCTGAGCCTACATAGATTTTAGCCCTTGGGGAGGACCCACTACTATTATTAATCTAAACCAGCATAGTAATAAAATGACTCCTTATGACATATTGCTATACCTATAGATCAGAGCACCATTCATTAGGTAACCTTCTCAATGTGCAAAGTAAGAGACTTTGAAGCACTCAGTCCTAAAGGGGACATCTTCACCAAAGCCCTCCCATGAAGGTTGAGGGGTCTATGTAGAAGAGGAGGCAGAAAGACTGTAAGAATCAGAGGTGATAGATGACTCTAAACAGTGTCTTGCTGACACAAGACTGATGTGCATATGAACTCAAAAGACTATGGCGGCACATACAACATATGTGTAGGTTCAAGCCATTGAGAAGGGAAAGCAGAGATGGGCTTTTACCCCTAACAATAAAGTTACCCGCAATTAGTACCTGCTGGGGAAGGAAAAATCAGTTTCCTCCAATGGAGTTTCACTGAGTATATTCACCACACTTCCAGGCAGGTCCCTAGCCTAGGAATACTTGGCCCACACAAAATAAACTCAGTGGCATGTTTATAGGCTTACTGTCTCAGTTTATTTTGTTTATACATTTTGTTCTTGTTGTCTTTTGCTTGTTTGTTTTGATTTCTATTTTTGTGGGTTTGTGTGTGTGCGAGTATGTTTTTTTTTGTTTTCGGTTTGCTTGTTTGCTCTTTTAATGAGAGAGAATGTTAGAAACAGCACACAAAGTTGGTTGGGTAAGAAAGATCTGGGAGAAATTATGGAAAGGTGAAAATATTCAAAATATATTGTATGAATAATTTCTTTCAATAACACAGAATATTAGATGGCATCTCACAAAACTCTTATTGTTTGACAGCTCCACCCATTTATAAAATGACTTCCAGTCATTTCCTTTCTACCCCTCACATCTCTCTCTCTCTCTCTCATTCTATGCAATCACCGCTAGCAGTTTCATGTGTTTGTGTGTGTGTGCGTGTATCATCCACTGATCTTTGAGCTACTTGTCCCAGTTTTGGTTGGAGTTTATTTAGTGGAGCGTGGGCAATATATCTGTGACTACACGATTGAAGACAATGACATTTCAACCCTCAGCAACCACAGATTGCCAGCAATCCTACTGGAGGGGATAAGTCTCGTGGCCCCTCCCCTGTCTGTAATGAATTGTTGGCAGGACTAGTCTTATGCAGGTCTTGTATGATTTGAGTCTGTAATGGTTATTAATACATTGCCTAGCTTTTGGTTTGTTAACTGTACAGAGAGTCTAGAATCTCCTAGTTATTGTGTAGATTAAGTACTCACCAAATATTGACAAATAGCCCTAAGAATTTGATGCACAACAGTTATTATTATTATTTATTATTACTATTATTATTATTATTGTTGTTGTTATTATTATTATGGCTTCTTGAGACAGGGTTTCTCTGTGTAACAATCCTGACTGTCCTGGACTCACTTTGTAGACCCGGCAGGTCTCAAACTTGAATTCACTGAGTCCTGCAAGCCTCTGCCTCCCAACTACTGAGATTTAAGGGTGTGTGCCACCACCACCCAGTCTATTTTCTTGTCTAAATGTGAAGACACAAAAACTTTGGAGCATCTAAGGAGATAGTGTGGTTCTGTTTCTGGAAAAGATGGACTTTGTGACCTTGCTAAAGAAACCTGATACTACCTTGCATACAAGCCTTTCTTCTGAAGCTACTTCTAACACTTCCAGATTATTTTTTACTGTTAGACACTTACTGACCACTGCGATGTTCATCCTTCTGAAGTTTGGTATGGCACTAGCAGCACTTACGGATCTATACAGAACAGAGCTAATCCCTCTTTCCCATCCCAGTGCGAAAGGACAGCCACTATGTTTGTCTTAATTATCCAGTAGGAGGGTTGTCATGAGACCTTCATCCTGTCATCATAGCTCATAGAGTCAAATCTTCTCACTCTCTCGGTCACCTCCTATGCATGCTTCCAACTGTTAATTTTGAGGGACAATTATTGCTAATCAAGATTAGTACCATTATTGACTCTAGCACTCCATGTGTGCCTTGGCAAAGAATTATTTCTCATGTTTTTCTACCAGACTAAGTGCCTTTTCCCTTAACTTAGCTCCTTTTACTGAACTTTATGATTTTCTTACACCAAAACCAAGCTGGAGTTGGTCTCCCAGTGTGGTAATATTGGTACATGAGACCTAATGTGGGTACTTAGTTTTAAATAGTTTAAATAGTGTAGTTCCTGTGTAAGACTCTCTCTGGAAGTGAGACATTGCATAAACAGGTTGATTTAAAGGTAAATAGGACTTCCTAGCTTTGTTTCACTCTCTCACAACTTAGCCCCCTATGAGTGGACACAGCCCAAATCCACTCCTGGAAGACAAGAAGCATCTTCAGTATCCCATTTCTATATCAACGTAAACATATATTCTTTATGTGGAGCCTAGACAGGCACTGTAGGAAGTTAAGGACTACCAGTCTGACAGAAGCCAACTTGGAGTCTGCCTGGTGTTGTCAGAGGTCCTGTTCATGCCAAGCCAATGAGGGTTACTCCAAATGTCAATGGATTGGAATGCCTGGGTGCTCCCAGACTGTGTAAGTTTTTCCCTGTTGTTATATAAGTGAGTGTAAGCCTTCTCCCTGACCCAGTGTCTGAGACATTGACACTGCACCTTCTCACACCCTCCCCTGAGGAAGACTTTAGGGCCCAGCAACAAGGTACTCTGTTTTAACAACCGATCTAAGATAATGATCCGTCGATGATTTGTTTGTTGATAGAATAAATTCTGTTTCCAAAGTCAGACATTTCCTTTCATGTCACTGATGTCTTTGAGTGTTTTGTTTCTCTTTAGCATTAGCATACTGGCTGGATGGCACTCACTGTTTAAATGTTTCATATAACTTATAATCAGGAATCCTTTGAGAAAGCATGCAGCCTCCATTTTCCATTTCCAAGAGTGAATGCAGTGCCTAAATCTCTATATAAGTTATTGTAATGAGTCCTCAGCATGCACAACGGCTGAGGTCATGAGGCATTTGGCACAGTGCCAACACATGAAAGAATTTTATGAAATACTTAATCAGTTACAAAGTAAAACCAATATTTTTGTATTTAATACATGGAAGTGATACAAATTTAATATTTGATTTTTTTCCATCACCATAAACGCTGCATACTTTATGAAAACATATTCTCAGCCATCTGGGTTTTCTCCTAGGATATTTAATAACTATCAACTTAGAAACACGTGATTAACTGAAATATATTCCTTTACAATAGAATATTTTCCATGATATAAATGCCATTCTAGATTTCTATAATTAAATACAAAACAAAACATAATAAAATTTTATAGACATTCACAAAATTCCTAGAACTAGTGGCTGTTTTCTCATATCCCAAGCCCAGAAAACAATGGGCACACAGACACTTGTGATGTGAGTAACATTTAGTTCTTACCATTTTCCGAACATGTGCAGAAAGTGGCAGGGATACTCCCATTGTCTGAGAGTTAGGCCTCTGCTTTTAAAACAAGTGATAGGATCAGACTCTGACTACGCTGATGGATTTTTTGTAGTTCTTATTTAAAATTGGATACACTCCAGCTTTGTACTGGAGGCAAGAAAACATAAGGTTTAGAAGTTGCAATCACTCTCTTTCCTAGTGACATTTTTACTTCAAAGGATTGACAATGCAAAGGCCGAGGCTGGCAACACTCTATGTCTCCATGATTTCCTGTGTTTTCTACCGTGGCTCTTCAAATAGTGAACACTTTGTAAGACAAAGTGAGAATTCCTCAAAGCAGTGGTGCTTTGCAGACATGTAATTACCACATATTTTTGAGAACCCTAATGTTCACTTGGTTTACCAAAACCCTTGCTAGAGCTAGAATTAAATTCATCTGGAAGAGTCTAGAAAGGGAGGGGTACAGAGCCAGAGTAAGCATAAGAAACTGGAGAAGTGGAATTCACGTCTGGATTTCAGCTTTGGCATTGGAACCAGCCAAGGTCACTTAGAGTCAATGAAACCCAAGTTATGTAGCAGTGAGCTGAGAAGCTTGTGCTCTTGGTGGTGTGGATAACATTAGCCCATGTTGACACTCATGCCCTCTGCTGTGAAAAACCATAGAAATGGAAGTTGGGAAATTTTCAGAGAGCATGATCAGTTCAAGTTGTTCCTACTTTGCCCTGACACCCACGCCCACCCAGTGGGTCACACTGAGTCCAGCTAATTGCTGACATGCTCTACCTTGTGTTTTTGTTGGATAGAGAATCACTCCTGCAGAGCTTTCTTTAAACCTGTAGACACTGCAGGATGGGGAGTTCAAAAAATGGAAAGACTAGCTGACTTTCTCTCTCTAAGGAACCAGACAAAGGCGTTGAACTGTGACACCGTGCCTGGTTATGTCTCCTGGATGCCAGCTCATGGAGTGCAGCTTGGAAGGAAGGCAAGAGCAACATGCAAAAGATAAGAGTGGAAAGGAGAGCCAAAGTCAGAGCCGGGAGACAAATGTCAAAAGCAATTCAAGTTATTTTTTTTCTGATTATAAAACTAGAAGTCAAGGAGTTGGAGATTTTAAAATTAAAGTCATCAAATGTACAACAAAAAGTATTAAAGTCTTTTGGAGGGTAGGTAGTCTGAGGGAGATGGCTTCCAAGGCTCTAGTCATCTTTATCTGTATATATTGGGAACTTTCCCACTTTGTAAGTATTCAATGAGTCACGCCCATTGATTTTGCGCTAATCTTGAAGACAGTTCAATTAAGTAACCATAAAATTCTCTTACTCTCACACAGAATCAATGAGGATTTCTCCTTTGAACATGATGGTATAGTCTCAATACCTTTCAAAAAAAACCAGGAAACAAAAACAGACATTGGAAAAGTACTAGTTCACAATGAAAAAAAAAAGGGGGGGGGGAGACTGTGGCCACACAAGTTAACACCCCAATTTCCAAGAATTTAATAAGATCGAGGCCCAGAAAGTCTGACATTGTATGATAATGTTTAGATAGGGCTGGAAGATGAACTATAAAGTTCATCTTGTGATATAAGCCCAGTGCCTGTTGTTGACAACAGTTGGCTTGAAATAACAATATGGAAGGCATTTAACACAATAAGGTAACCTTCTGTGTGCCTATCATCTGCCCCTCTACCAGTCTATCCACCCATCCACTTGTCTACCTATATAATTTCCCAACTCTACCCAGAAAATAGAAAGTGCCTTCTGTGATAAAAATAGAAATCTTTAAAACCTTTAGATCAATTCTGATTTTATTGGTCAGTAAAAATAATCTAGTCACACTAAAAATTGAAAATGTACACAAATTCAATTTAAACAAATATACAATTCTCTAAAAGGGCTCAACTGGACTTCAAGTCCCCTCTTATCCATCTCTCTTTACCATCTTTCTAGAATTTCCCCTGCTATCCTCCCTTTGCTAATCTCAACATAGCACACACATTTTGCTTTGGTAACGTTTTGCCTTTTCTCCTTCTTCAGGAAGTCCTAGCTGCATAATCATGTGACATCCTTCACCCAGAGGTCACTCTGGTGAGGTCTGATTGGCTGTTCTAATATTTCAAATCAGCGGATGATGTGCTGACACATTATTCTCCTTTCAGTACTCTTTGCTTTAGCATTTCCTTCTTAGCACACATATTCTACAATAACATGTATCTTTCATCCTAATTTCATTTATGTGGTCTTACAAAGACACATATGTCCACTCCACATCCATTTCTATTCTTACACTGTGTCCTACTGGACTAAATTAAGGTTAGGAAAGTCTTTTATATTTTAAATAACGATCTGTATTTGAATCATTATTGGTTTCTACCTCCCTTCTCATTCAATGAGTTTTGAATTTCGGTTTCTTCTGCTCACTTTTTCACTTCTACTTCCTAAAATAGCCACAGGAACTTAGTTGATGACTCCTGCATATTCATCAAATGAATTTCTACAAAAACCACCATTTACAATAAATGATTAAAGAATTGTTAAATCTATCATAAGAAGATGAGAATAAAGCAAGTGACCAATGAAAATTGAAGAATAAGATACAGACAACTAAATTGCATCATTATTTCTGAAGTCTAAAGTAGATGGGAACAGATGATATTTAGAAAGCAGAATCATTTTTATAAAGCTGTCAGTTTTCCCTGGGCTAATTGTACGACCTTCTCTCAAAGTACTAATAAGGTACTGTACTGTAATTGGTGAGAGGTGATTTCACTTTTATGCATAAAATGAGACTACATGAAAATTATGCATAAAGGATAATTAGTATTCATTGCTTCATCTTATGTTAAGACACAACATCATCTGTTATTTATACTTTATATTGTTGTCGACTATTACTGTAAATATGTGTTACACTTGTTTATGGTGCTTTTGCTTAATGATGTAAAGATGTGCTGCTTTGCCTGCCTAAAGCACCTGATTGGTATAATAAAAAGCAGAATGGCCAATAGGTAGGCAGTAGAGGAATAGATGGAGCTAGAGGACAGAGAGAAAAAGTAGAGGAAGGAGCCTGGGGCCGGGGAGTGTGAGAGCAAGAGCAAGAGTGAGGGAGAAAGAGAGACAGAGAGAACAGAGCAAGCAAGAAAGAGAGAAAGAGAGATAGCTGTCTGGGACCAGTCAGGCAACTGCCTGCCCGTTAGACATGGAGGAAGCAAGAAAGGTAGTACATATAGAATGAAAGGTGAAAAGCCCCAAGGCAAATGTAGATGAGGAGAAACAGGTTAACATAAGTTATAAGAGCTAGTGGGATGAGCCTAAACTAAAGCTGAGCCTTTATAACTAATAATAAGTCTTCGTATCCTTATTTGGGAGCTGGTTGGCACGCAAAAGAAAGCCTGCTATATTATATTATTTGATTTTGATTAGGTTTTTGAATTAACATGTATAGTAAAAGATCTTATTATGGAGTCTGAATGCATACTTTTTTCTTGCTGATCATCCTTCCCATCTCATACTCTGGCTCTGGTCACCTTTGCTCTCACAGCATCTCCCTCTAAAGCATTAGTTTTGAAAGTGAGATAAATGTAGAACTCAATAAAAAATCAATAAAAAAATTGCCAAAAAAACTGAAAGTGTATAACAAATCTACTTTCATTTTCATTCAATTTACTAAATGCTAATGAGTTGAAATTTTTTGTGGGTTTTTTTTTTTCTTCACCAAATCATTGCCTTCCAGGAATAGTATCTGTTTTCTAACATTGTAAGCTTTTTTTCCCCTCATGTTGGTAAAATCATTTCTTCTGGAATTTTTTTTAATCATTAAGTACAAACACAAGATAATGACAGATTTTCTTCAGCAACTAACATCTCTGACTTCATTTAACAGTTTACATAATGGCTGTGCACTTCCTTTACATACATGTTTCTTAGATATGTATTGAACATACTTTAGCATCTGCCCACATCTGTATTTGTCCCTGTAGGTCTGCATTCTCTCTATCACTGCTTCTTCCACTGAATTCCATTAAGAAGTTTGCAGTTCAATTTTATACATTGCCTTTTAGTAGATTATATAGTTCCATATGTGATTTCTCAGATATTTTAATATTTGTGCCTCTTTGTTTAGTCTGCTCTTCCTTAAGACTGACTACTCAAGGATAATTTAAGATATAAGTCATTTTTATTGTTACATAAAATAATCCTTTGGAATTTTGATCTGACATTGCTAACTACCAGCTTACATTCCCAACCCTGTAGGGGAAGCCCAGCCCAATGGGGGGTATGTTTGCCTTGGGCTAATGTTTACTTTTAAATCTGGCGGGCATGAGCCCCAATGGTCCTTTTTGTATTTCCTGTCCATCGCTGGATCCCTGGTGTTGTAAGCTATCCCTTCATTAAAATTTGCTGTTTCATATTAAGCTAGCCTGGTTATTACACCGTATACACAACCCTACTGACTTTTGTTTTAAGATGTGATGTAATACATAGCAGGGTTTACCTCTAGCTCAAGCTTCTCCTGCTTCAGCCTCCTGAGTACTAGCATTGCAAAGCTACCATACTCAGCTAGTAATTGACCTCTTTCTAAGAGCAGTTTTTGCATATGGGGATTCTGTATATTTTTTTTTTTTTTTTGCATTTTGGAGCTTCTTTTGCAGTTCTCAGGCAGACATCTTTCTTCGAGGATAGGTTGTATATCAATTGTAATAATTTAATATTAATTAAACTATGATGATGGATTCCCTATTGTATGCTGTGAATATGTTTTATTACCATTCATTAGTAAAGAAGTTGTTTTGGCCAATGACAGGGCAGAATATAGTCAGGCTAGAAGATAGATGATAGATAGATAGATAGATAGATAGATAGATAGATAGATAGATAATAGGTAGAGTCAAGGAGACACCATATTGCTGCTGGCAGAGGAAGGCACTAGAACCTTACTGGTAGACCGCAGCTTCAGGGTAATACACATGTTAATAGAAATGGGTTAATTTAAGATGTAAGAGCTAACTAGGAATACACCTAAGCTATTGGCCAAACAGTGTTGCAATTTTTATAGTTTCTGTGTGATTATTTGGATCTGGGAGGCTGGGAAATGAACAAAGAATCTCTGCTTACAAAATTAGAAGTAAATCATTAAATTTATTGTTAGGTGTTTTAAGAATTTATTTAGTTAGGACCAAGGATGAATCAGTGGGTTAAAGCACTTGCAGCCAAGCCTGATTGAGAATTTGGTTTCCAGGCTCTGCATGGTGAAAGGAGAGAACCTCCTTTAGCAAATTGCCTCTACCTATTGTATCCTATTTTTAAATATACTTAACCAATATCTTTCAACAAAATATAATGCTTAAAATGATTACAAAAGTGCACAGCCTGCTCTGCCATCATGATCTATTCCTTGGGGTCAAAGATTGGCTACCTAATAGGGGCACAGTGCAAGGTAATGATGGAATAATAGGCAGCCTGTGGACTGTTTTTGTTAACTTTGTCCCATGCCACAATGTACAAGGGCAAAAGCAAGGCAAAATTTCAAATGCACATTGTTTGTCTCGGGTCATATTATGTAAATAAAAATAAATTTGAAGGTGTATTATATCATTTTTAATTAAAGAGAGAGAGAGAAGAAGGAGGAAAAGGAGGAAGAAGAAGAGATGGCTATACCAGGTCTTTAATTTATGCTTAGTGATTTAGTGCACACATTTGAATGTTTGGCAGAAATCACTCTGGTAGGAGAAGGCATAATAAATTACCCAGAGTTCAACAAATTGCAGTTTGTATCCTAAACATATGTCTATAGTTATCCTTTGGAGAATTGCCAAGTGGTCCCCCTCATTCTGTAAAACCAAGGGTAGATTCTACAACAGCAAGGGAACAGAAAAATAGAACCCTTAATTGTTTCAGGGAAAAGAATAAAAACCATATCTTTACTAGAGTATTTTTAGGTTTTAAATGAAATTCAGTTTTCCCACCAGAGCCTGGATGCAATAAGGGTGGACAAAGAGCACAGCATTCCCTCTCTTTCCAGGCCAACACAATGTAAACTCCTCTGTTTTACCACACCCTTCCCACCACACTCAATTGGATCATCTAAACCTAAAACTAAGGTTCTTCTTGATTGAAATTTTAATACAATGTGGTAAATTAGGTAATAACCAATATTATTTCAATCACTCTGCCCGAAAAGTACACAAGTACACTTCAAAATAAATAAATTTTATGATTCATTTCCCCCAAAACAAAAGATGTCTTTTCCCCGACTGGAATACTTGAATGTATAAGGGGACTGGATAGAGTAACAAGATAATCTTTAACCTATGAAATCACCTGCTTTCTTCTTGAAATACTTGTCTATTCTCCTTTAATAAATGATATCAAAACATGGTAGTATTAAACATAACTATTATTTCATTTGCCCATGACATCTTGGTGAGAACTTTGGACTGTGTTCAGCTGAGGGTTTCTTCTGTTGATCTCATTAAGGTTCATCTTCAAACCCTAGTTCCCATGGTGGGTTAGCTGCTACTGAAATCTGTATGATGGCCCCAACAATATTCCTGCCACTTTGACTATACTGATTTCAAAAAATAAGTCTGTGTTCCTTCATGTGATTACCTCAGTGTCTTAAAAGGCAAAGAATGGAAGCTTAAAAGTCTAGACTTGGAAAGGGACAAGAGAGTTTGTGTCACATAACCTTTGTTAAAGACACAAGACCAACCTACACAGAAAATCCTTAGCTGATTTTATATCCTGATGGATAAAAACAACCAAGCTGTGTAGGGAAGTATGTTAACACATAAATATAAAGAATTATTAAGAGTTATTGCTAATAATTTGCCATCATTAGCAACATGAGAAGCAGTTTTTTAATGCATTGACATTGTAAATATAAAAAATATGGTATTTTTGAGGGGCCAAGCTAATGAAGGATGGATTTCTGATGCTTAATCTTGAATGTCCACTTGCTTATATTGATAAGCACTTCTAGGATTAGTAAAACACATCTCTGGTATGCTAACAGAAGTATTTCAAGAGATGATTAAATAAGGAAGGAAGAGTGGGTCTAAAAATCGGTGGCACCATACCATAGGCTAGGAAGCTGTGTCCAACAAGAGTGGGGAGATAACACAGGAATTCTTTCTGTTTCCAGGCCACCATGAGCTGAACTCCACTGTTCTACCACAGCATTGCCAACATGCTGGACTAGATCATTTGAAAGTAAAATGAAGCTCTAGTCTTTGTAAAAGAAACATTAATACTAAAGAGATAAACTAGATTGTAGCACACATGCTTGTCAATAACTTCTCATCAATTAAGTAAACTTTGAAATAAATAAATTTGGTAATTAATTTTCTCTAAAATAATATGAGTAGCAGCTAAATCCTTTAAAAATTATTACTAATCCCCCTCTTCTCTCTCAGTCTGTGTCTGAGTTCTTGGTCGGGGATGATAGCAGGGGAAGCATACATGCATTTGTGTTACGTTAGTAATTTTACTAAATTGTTACCACAACACAACAAAAACGTTAGATATGAGTCAACATGAAAACCCTCTTAAACCTTAAAAGGAGATGATGAAGAAAAGCAAAATTGCCTTCTAGAGGTAAAAAACTGCCATCATTTGTATCTATGTATTAGACAATAATTAGGAGAATTACTGTCTTCACTGAAAATTGTTTATCTCACAGATGTCCCTTCACTTTGATGTAGAATTATGTAGAAATGAGGTGTATTTCTCTTTAACAGTTAGACTATGCATTGATCCAATGCCATTGTTATAGAAAGCAACTTTTGAAAATAAATTAAAATCCTAGCTATGGTACCTGAAGTCCATCATGACCAGTTTCCATGATGCAAAAGGTGTGTGAAGGTGACAGAATTGTATTTTAGGATGAGAGCAGGAATTAGACCTGAGTAGGGAAAGGTGCATGGCTTCCCAGCAAGGAAAGTGATGTGGCTTGGGTACAATTCTGGGGCAAAAAAAAATTATTGCAGATGCTAAGTTAAAGCTAGTGTTACATGTTCTTTTCTAAAAGTCACTCATATTTAATACACAACCTATCCATTGTTAACTAATTCTTTCACACACAGAGGAATTGATACCTGCGAGGTTAAGATGTCTTGTTCACAGCTGCATAGTTAGCTGCCAATAAAAAGAAGGGGCTGAAAATCTAGACTGCAAGCTATGCAAATGACAGAACAACACTTTTCTTTCTTAGATATTGAAAATTCATTTGAAATGATTTCATACTCACCTGGTTACCTAATGGCCCTTGTCCTCCCTCTTCATGTGGGCAATTGGTCAAGTCTACCCTCCTCTCTCTTTTGTTTGATTTGGATAGTTTGGACACTAGGATATTGATGAAAGTTTAAAGAACTCTTGTCAACACTTAAATTATACTATAAAGATTACTTTTCTTTATAGTATAAACACAACTAATCCCCTTATGTTAGACAGTTATTTAATGAAATGTTTTATTCAAGTCAAATAATTTTGTGAAATCCTTAGGCATTATCAAGAAAGAGAAGCCTTTAAATTACTGTTGACTTATAACTAATGGCATATTAACACTGGTTAAATAAATGAAATGCTCCTTTGTACCTAAATAGTAAATTTTACTATCTTTATTATTGCTCATTTATAGTTAAGCATTTATAAATTTTAAAAATATTTTGAAATATTATGTTTTGAAAATAATTTTGATGTAAGGAACATTAAGTAAATAATTCATTTTAAGATTTTCCTTAATTATATTATGCTAATTTTATATTTAAGTGTTATCATAGAAAAGTCATTTTCAAGAGGGAGTATAATTATTAGAACCAACTAGAATAGCTTATTCTTTTATTGTAATCGTAGCAACTTTACATGACTGAATCCAGTCTGTCAGATGAGTGTGTGCAGTTCTCAATGGCTCGAGTGAGCTGTCATTCTATGTAAATACGTTGTCACTGCTGAGCTGGTTTCCCTGCACATCTTCTCTAATTTAGCAAATATAGACTGGCATAAGTGAAGTTAAGGTTTCAAATGGCAAACGGCTACAATGCACACTTGATAGATCATGTCATTTAAATAGTAAAAAGTTGATTTTAAAAAGAAATATAAACATGTTAAACTTCCCTGAGTAAAGCTTTACTTTTTCTAAGTGGATACAGTTGAGCAGGGTGTGTGGGGGGGGAGTGGGTTTGAACAAAAACAATGAATTAAATAGAAGAAAACTGGAACACAAAACAAGAAGCTGTGGTTTGAATGGAAATTGAAAAAAAAAAGTAATTTGAAAGAAATGATTAGAAGTATCAGTGGGTGTTTTTATGCCAAAATTTTAGACAGATTATCTAAGACTAAATTAGAATATAAAAACAATTTAACATCACATTGTCCATGTTCAAAAATACACGCCATCTAAAAGACTGACTATGAAAAATTCTTTTAAAGCAGTAGTTAACTTTGCTTCTAAAGCTTCCACAGTCCTTAATAAAGTCAAGAGTTTTCCATCTCAACAATGGAAATATAAGTTTTCACCCAAGAGATATCCATTGGTGCAATCCTGCCACAAAACAAGAAAGTGGAAGTACTTGTATATTTTGTGAATATGTTTTTAGTATCTGGGCAATTGTTTAGAAATGTGTATCTCCAGCATATAATGGCTTCATTTGCAAATAAGTTTTTTTTTTTTTTGTCTTTGGGGTTGTATTTGTAAGTGGTCTGGTATGGAGTTTTAACAATAATAAAGATGTGTGATGGGGGAGAGTCTTCTGTTTTATGTTAATTTCATTGGTTAAATAAAGAGACTGCCTTGGCCCTTTAATAGGACATAAAATTAGGTAGGTGGAGTAAACAGAACAGAATGCTGGGAGAAAGAAGCTGAGTCAGAGAGTCGCCATGATTCTCCCACTCCAGACAGATGCAGGTTAAGATCTTCCCTGGTAATCCACCTTGTGGGCTACACAGATTATTAGAACTGGGTTAGATTAATATGTAAGAGCTAGCCAATAAGAGGCTGGAACTAATGGGCCAGGCAGTGTTTAAAAGAATACAGTTTCCATGTAATTATTTCAGGTAAAGCTAGCCGGGTGGCGGGAAGCAGCCCGCCACTTTTATTACAACAGATGTGGTTTGACAAACACTGATGCCCATTACTTGATCACTGTTAACAAACAAATCCTTCTTCTCTTTCTTTTTAAAAAGACATTAAGGCTTATTTTTCAAATTACCAGACTTTATTCCACTGAGCATTTTAAAACCCAAAGAATCACATGGGGCTCTTAGAAACATGATGAGCTGCTCTGAACAAACAGAAAGAATACCTTCAAATTCTAATAGTGAATTTCCGGTATAGATTGTTGTTATGTGTTAAAAGGGCAAGAGGTTGAATTTACTATATGTCCTGCTCCTCATGTTTACAAGACTCCTCATTGATCTGTCATAAGTTCCTGTTTCTAAACAATGAATGTTAGTTTTTCTTATTAGTTTTAAATTATCATTAGCTAGACAATCTGTTGAAAACAATGATCAACATACAGAAATCATTTCAGCATTCTTATAAGAAGAACAAGTTTGCCTAAAGTTTAGGGGAGAAAAGACAAAATCTTCACTCAATTTCTAGCTACCCGGTCCATACTAATGAGTGCCACTTCTTCATCAAGGAGACATTTACACTGATCTCAGTTGCTCATTTGGTGATAACACCATGGCCACTTCAGTTGAGCCACTTATTTCTTCTCCCTGGATAGTATTCATCTCATATCCTAATTCTATATTAACTTTCAAATTATTACAGAACAATGGTTGACTTCGGACACTTTAAAAGTAGAGGCAGGAATGTCAGAAATTCAAAGTCGTCTTTGTTGAATATTTGCAGAGTTTGCGGCTAGCCTAAGTTAAATGAGATTAAAAGCAAGCAAACAAACAAACAATAAATATATAAATAAATGGCACAGCATGACTGTGGTCCTAAAAGTAAAATGCTATTTATTTTCTTTGTTTACAGGTAAATAGACAAATACGTAAAATTTCAGTGATTTGTTCATATTCACAAAGCAGGTACTCTGACAAAAGTTTATGTACACAAAATTTTAACACTGGAATTTGAGAGTTCTCCAAGGTCAGTGATGTATGTAAGAAAAGATTATAATTATTTTATTGTATAAAGAATCCAAATCAACAGAAACTCAGATCAGCACTGGGAATCAGGTGTGGTCCAAACCGTCTATGAGATACTATTTGTCTGTATAGAGCTATTGAACAAAGACATATTTATTGAACTGAAATGAAAATATTTGACACATTATTGAGGGAAGTAAAAAAGAACATACAAAGAACAGCAAGAAAGGATTGGGGTTGTAGCTCAATAGTAGAGTGCTTGTTGAGAATAAAGAAGGTCTTAGTGTCAATCACCAGCAAACAAACAAAATGACAAATTGATTGTTGCTACATTCATCTAAAACTACACATGTGTGCTGATGCACACAGAAACATATTAAAATACAGCACTTATTAGATTCCGTAAGCTACAGAAGAGGGCAGGAATATCTTGCAGAAGCGGGGGAGTAGGAGATTAATATGATCAAAATATTTTGAATTCATGTATGAAATTCTTAAAGAAGGAACTGTAAAAAAATATCTTAGAGTTCATATTTCTGTGATAAACACCATAATCAAAAGCAACTTGAAGAAGAAAGCATTTATTTTATTTTACAGTTTGTAGTCCACCATCAAGAGAAATCAGGGCAAACACTCAAGGCAGAAACTTAAGAGGGAGGAGCTGAAACTCTAGAGACCATGGAGAAATGCTGCTTACTGGCTTGTTCCCCATTGCTTGCTTAGTCTGTTTTTACCATTCAAGGCTACTGACCTTGGGGTGATACCACCCACAAGGAGCTGGGCCCTTCCACATCAATTATTAATTTTTAAAAAAATGTTGCACAATCTTTATCACAGGCTTATGTGATGGAGATGTTTTCTCAAATGAAGTTCCTTCTTCCCAGATATGTCTATGTTTGTTCCAAGTTGACCAAAACCAACTGCACTTGGCTATGTTGAGATCTTATCTGAGATCCACAGTTTCAACTGTACCTTTGTGTATCCTATCAGATTATTGTTATTGCATCTATATATTAATTTTACAAGAATAAAGTAAGGAAATGACAGAGAAGTATAATGCCATCAGCCCCTTCTTTGAATTGTATCCATTTTGCTTAAGTCTATGTCCCTCTCCTCACCTTCACTTTGCTTTCTCTTTTGCTATGCGTCACTCCTTTTTAAAAAAAAAAACAAAAAAGAGAAGAAAAAAATTAATCATTTGTCTCTGAGATATACAGAAGTTCTAGAAAATCTCCTCATCTAAAGATCTATGATTTCATTACAAATGAAAAGATGCCATTTTAAAAATAAATTATAAGTTCTTGAGTGTAGCAGGGAATTGTTTAGCAATCAATTTTGCTATCTCTTTGTTTTCCAGCTTAAAATTGTTCTTTGATTTATTCTTGAGCATCGGTGAAATGCCTTGCACAGAACTCCAAGCCTCTCATTAAAAGGAGGTACATTCCCTTTGGAAGTATTGAGAAACTGTTCCCTTTTAGTTTTATTTGACAGAAATTCCAAAGAATGGAGACCTAGGAGATTTGGGGGAAATTGGTTAGGTCCAGAAATACAGCTCCATTCTCAGAGGTTTTCAGGTACTTTCTGAGTGCCCCGAAAAGCCTTTGCTAATTTATTTAGATAGAACTGGGATATTGGGTGAGTTTAGTTTTCACTGAAGGCAGTAAGTGACACACTTATTAGTTGCTCTCTAGTTTGTAGGGTCCAAAAAAAAGTGGCTTCTCCAACATCTTCAATCTCTGTGTATTTACACTCTTTTCTCTTCTGGGTCCTCTTACTGTAGTGAGGTTGTGAAATAAAAGGAAATCAAAATTTTGTTGATAGCCTTAAGTGCATGTTCACAGCATTCTGAAAGAGTAAGATAACCAAATCTGTAACTGTTATTCGCCGTTTACACTTGACATCTTACCTACATTGAAAAGCTCCATTGAAATCTGCACTCAGTTGTAATGATAATGGTTTAAAAATTGTCATGCTTTGTCCTGACTACACTCCCTAGAAACTTTATTATGATTTAGCAACATCTTGAGTCCTAGGACACTCATTTACCTGTAGAGTTTAAATAGTTTAAGCATTTCCAAAAACAAAAGGATTAAGTCAAATCCCTGGGTAATTTTAAGTCAACATCTACATTTCAAATCACAATTTAATCTTGTTTAACCACTACTTAAGTCACCAGCAGCTAATGAAGTACTCTCTAGAATCACCAATATTTTCTAGTCACATGTTTTGCTTGAAGAGAGACCCACATTTGCTGAAATAAAGCTTCTATGCTTTATTTAACTTTTCTAAAATAGATGACACTCTGGTTTACTGAGAGCCAACCTGTGTTTAGTTTTGCTTTTTGTAATACAAAGTACCTCAGAAGTGAATTTTAAGTCATTTGTAGCACCAGACATGTCTTAAAATGAGAATAATTAAGTATTTTTTTTTAAAAAAAAACAAAAACAAGAGAAAAACAAGATTTCAGATATGGGAGACATGGATAAAGCATGTGACATAAAAGTTGTATACTAGTTCTGAAGAGAGTGTGTGTGTGTGTGTGTGTGTGTGTGTGTGTATGTGTGTATGCAATGAGTTGTTTGCTCAGAATGGAAGTCATATCCTGTGTCCACATATTTTTACCATTATCTTTGCTTTACCATTAGCTCTGATTCTGAGCTTCTAGACAAAGAAGTCACACTAATTTGCAGTAATGGTATGTGATAAAGAATTTTCTTGCTATCTTTCCTTCCTGAGAAGACTGTACTGGTCCACATAAGACCCTGCTTGGACTCGGGACAGTTTTTCTTCCCTACAATAGCAAAGACAGTCAAGAAACAGTCATATGAGCCAAGTAAAGAAAATCAGAACACTCGTCCTTGGAATTGTTGCACAGACACTAGGAAATGGCTGTGATCTTTGTTCATTAAGTGGTCAAATTAGGGCTGTTGTTATAGACTAGTGGAGAGAGATGAGTTAAAGAGTAAAAGACAGGCCAAGATTTAAAAAAAAAATGAATTAGAGAAGGAAATAAAGAAGAGGAGGAGGAAGAGGTTCAGGGAGGGAACAGGCAAGGTATCTTCATAGAAACTGGTACTTGAGCTAAGCTGCTGGCTCTCCAGAGAACTCCAGTATCCTTGGCCTACTTGATCAATAAATTCCCCTTTGTGATGAAGTAAATTTGAATTTGACATCTGCTACTTAAAAACAAAAGACATCCATTGATATCATCATATTGACATTTTTTAAACAAACAAAAGGATTAAATTTCATCCAAGGAGACATTCCATGTCCCCTTAGGACTCTAAATAGTGGGTTATATTGCAGTATTTTCGAAGTGGATCCTCATTTAAATAAAAAAAAAATTATTTAATAACCACAATGGATACTTTGTTCATTATAGTTTTTCCTCTGTAGAAAAAATCCTTCATCTACTAAGTGGACACTTTGCAAAAATAGTATCTTCCATGTCTTGCAAAGGTCTAGTTAGATTTCTACAGGGTTTTCTCATTGCTTTCTGACTTATGAATTATGTTCAGAAAAAATGAAAATACAACCACTTAATAAAACAACAAAACTGTAATGGCGTAAATGAATGCAGACAGATTGTAAAAATATATACAGCTTTAATGGTGAAATAGACTTACAGAACCGCCGTTTCTGCGGAGACCAGGAAAGCAGAAGCAAGCGCTGCTAGCATGCTTGCCAGATTTATAGGTAAACATTAGCCCAAGGTGAACATGCCCCCTAAGGGACGGGACCTCTAGCTTTTCGAGAAGACTAATAAAGTTCAGAAATCCATTGAACAGTCTTTATTCAGCATTAAATATTCAGAATTTTGTTCATTTGGGTTTCGAGTGGTGTAAGAAGCAATGCTAATATGCTGTCTTGATAATGCACTTCTGACCATATGCCTTCCCATGTTGTCTTCCAGCCTAACATACCAGTAAAGCCAAGGTTGTCACTGGGACAACCCTACTTTTTTAAAATTGGTACTCAAGACTAGTTAATTTTTTAGCTGACATTTAGTTAATGTTCAAGGATTTCTTGTCATTAACTTTGGCTATTTTGTAGCCTAAAATATGATGTGGGAAGTCCTTCTGTATATGTGTTGATTTTATTGGTTAATGAATAAAGCTGTTGTGACCAATGGCTTTGAAGCTAGGTGGGAAATCTGAACAGAAATACATAGAGAGAGTAGGCAGAGAAAGGATACGCTATGTAGCTACCGAAGGAGAAGCATGCAGTAAAGTTACTGGTAGGCCACAGACTCATGGTAATACACAGATTAATAGAAATAAGTTAATTTAAGATAGAAAAGATAGTAGGAATTTGCCTAAGCTGTTGGCTGAGCAGTGTTATAATTAATACAGTTTCTATGTTAGTATTCGAGTCTGCGTGGCCAGAAACCAAAGAGCAGTCTCCATTTAAAAAATATCTATTATGATGCCAGAAAAACACCATTCTGAATAGGGTAAAACACTTCAAAAGTCACAAACAGCTTTAAAAATAATGTTCAATGAACTTTTGGCCCACTTGTTAACTAGCAAGTTATCCACAATAATATCCTAAAGAAACTACAAAAACCATGAAGAAAATATATTTTTATAATATAGGCCTTTCAAATGAGTTACTTTGAATAAGGTTTAGGAAATGTCTACATTTTCTTATAAACTGAACATAATATTTTATGATAGCTCTGTTCGGTTTATACACAGATGTTGGAAAGAGATTTATTCTAGAAATATGTCTTATTGGCTCAATCTTACTGACTTAAGAGATGAACACAGCCAAGGTGTCAATGTTGACCTGTGGGGTTATAAACATTATTTGCAAACTTTGTAAAGATTACAAAGATTTAAAATGGAAGGTTCTCAAATACAAACATCATTATTTCAGGAAGTTAAAAATTATCCCCTTTTATTGCTGTTTTATTGTTACTAAAACATATGTAGGGATATAATCACAGTTGACCTTTGGTACTGACTCACTAGTAAAAATTTTTCTCACTGTAGACAACAGATCCCTTGTATTAAATATGTTAATATTTAAAGAATTGACATTGTCTGTTTTTATGCCAATACAAAGCTGTTTTCGTTACTATAGCTCTGTAGTATAGTTTGAAGTCAAGGATTGTGATGCTTCCAGAAGTTCTTTTACTGTACAGGATTGTTTTGGCTATCCTGAGGTTTTTGTTTTTACATATGTAGTTGAGTATTATTCTTTCAAGGTCTGTGAGGAATTTTGCTGGAATTTTGCTGGGCATTATATTAAATCTGTAAATTGTTTTTGGTAAAATTGACATTTTACTATGCTAATCTACCTACCCACTAGCATGGGAGATCTTTCCATTTTCTGGTGTCTTTATCAATTTCTTTCTTTAAAGATTTTAGGCTCTCATTGTACAGGTCTTCTACTTGTTTGGTTAGAGTAACTACAAGATATTTTATGTTGTTTTTGGTTATTGTGAAAGGTGGTGTTTCTCTGATTTCCTTCTTGCCCATTTATCATCTGTATAAAGAAGGGCTACTGGTTGTTTTATTAAGTTAATTTTGAATCCTGCTACATTACTGAAGGTGTTTAAGAATTGTAGGATGTAGAAAACACCATACTGAGTGAGGTAACCCAGACCAAGAAAGACAAATATAATATGTACCCACTCATAAGTGGCTTTTAGACATAAAGCAAAGAAAAACTAGTCTACAATATCCACAACCCCAGAGAATTTAGACAACAAAAAGGACTCTAAGAAAGACATACATGGATCTAATCTACATGGGAAGTAGAATAAGAAAAGATCTCTTGAGTCAATTGGGAGCATGGAGATTATGAGAGGCTAGAAGGGGAAGGGGGAGGAAGTAAGAGGAATGGAGGAAAAATATAGTTCAATAAAAACAATAAAAAGGATGTAACAAACTGTTCTGGTCATTTCTCAAAACACTTGGTTCTGAGAAAATTTTCAACTAATCCAACATGCATCATTTTTAAACAAAGATGAAATTATTGCCGGAATGATTAAACTAGATGTTTTTGGCAGATGTTAATAGTCCTTTTGATAGGAGTTTATCATTACAGACTCATATAAATAGGTACCAGGTGGAGATTTAAATCATATTGTACATCCGATCCAAGGCTTAGCAGGCTCTGTATCATAAGCTCATTTTGACATTTTGCTAATCAAGACAAGGAATCACTAAATAATATTTTGACAAACAAAACTTTTCATTGACTTAAAATAAGGCAGGTATAAATTCCATTTGTATATTTGTGTACTTAATTTCAAGTAATTTTTCTTACCATGCTTTCACCATGATCAGTTATAATAATGTTCAGAAGCCCTTATCATAAAGTTACTAAGACCTGTTTCTTTTTTAATTCTAAAAGAGCTCATATGAAAGGCATAAAATAGACATTAGTTTTAAATTGGATGCTAAAAACAGTATGTTTTTCTCTAAAGAAAATCTCTGTGTATCAATGAATGTTCCCTGGGGAAAAAAATACTACAAGTTTTTTCTTACTTCATTGTAGCCTAAGCTCACTATTATGATGCCCTGCATTGCTTTATGTGATATCATTTTGCAGAAAATGTTGACACTCAGTATTTTCTCATAATGTTTCCCTTATTATCTCCAAACTTCTAATGAGAAGCTTGAGTCTTTTGCCAAAAGACATGTACGTTTTGGGGAGCTTAGACTAAAGCTTAGAGCTAGTCTGTGATGCCACTGCTTTTAATCCCAGGATTTGGGGGGCAGAGTTCAAGGTCAGTCTAGTCTACAGAGTGAGTTCCAGGACAACCAGAGCTACAGAGTGAAATCCTGTCTCCACCCACATTCCCAAAAATTAGATGTAGCTACAGTGACGGAATACTTTCCTAACGGGCACAGAGCCCTGGGTTCAATCCGCAGCGCTATATCACAGGTATTGGAATCCATACCTTAATTCCAGATCTTGGGAGGTAGAGGAAGAAGGATCAAAAGTTCAAGATTATACAAGGTTACATAGAGGGTTTAAGGCTAGCCAAAGCTACACTAGAGACTGTACTAAAATAATAAATGTTTCTCTAATATTTTCTCTATTAACTTCCTCTTTTTGTGGGTACATCCTTGAATATAATAAAATAGAAAAGACACATTTGGGGGTGAGTTAATCTTACATTGTCTATTAAGAGGCAGAAAACAAGAGAAAAACACTAAGAATTCATATAAATACAGAACAACATAGTGGAGAAGCTGGGATGTGAATAGAGATAGATGGGAGGCAGGAAATCATTAGACAATCCCCAACAAGAAAATTAAGAAAATAATACTGACAGTCTCTTGTAGATCAATTAAAGAATGGGAATTGAGCCAATGCTAGGAAGGGAAGGACAGTGCTATAATCTTCTCTTGGAAGCAATGGCAATGTGCCATTTATCCTGTTGGTTTTACCTTGGGCTGATGCCCAGAATGGACAATTAATAAAATATTCGTGTCACAGTACTGGCAACTTTATTTTACTGCTATTAACAAAGTGTCACTAGCAACAACGTACACAGATCTGATCCACAGGGTAAGTTTAACAAAAGGAAAGCAAGACCATGCAGACAGGAATGGGTATATGACAGGCCTGTCTCTGCCCCCTCAGGTGGGCACAAGGAAACAAAAGTGATGCAAAGGAGCTCCAAACCAAATGGACTATCTACACCAATCAGGGATGTGTGCTTTATAGGATTCCAAACAAATGTTTAAATCTCCAGAGCATTATTGTTCATAAATGACCAGCCAAAATGATCTAACAAAGAAGGATTCCTTTATCACCAACAGCAAAATGTGTGTTTCATTATGCCGTATGCCAATAGCACTCTCTCAAAAGAATCACTATTGGATATCTTATCTACTTTGCTAAGTATTTTGAAGAGAAAGCCACAAAAATATACTAACAAGGAATTGTGAAATGTTTCTCTAAGACATCAGCTACACCTCCATCATGACTCTATGCTGATTTATGTTTGAAGCACCAAATAGTACTTCCTTAGTAATAGTATGTTTAGGCACATGTATCTCACAATAAAACTTAGAGAATGTAATAACTCAATGTATTTTTCAATTCAATACATGTTGCTTTTGCTATTTTAGCAAAGCATTAGAGTCACTTATTTTTAAACTTTCTTATATGATTCAATGTGAGCTAGAACAAGGTCCATTTAATCTCTTTAAAAACTAGGCTCCTATCCAAGAACAGTAAATCACTCCCCTTATTTCAGTCTCAACACATAAATACTAGCAAAATTTTGACAGTATGCCCACTGTCTTCCAAAGGCCTGCTAGTCATCAAAAACAAATAAATACATGGCATGCAGTCAAAACAATAGAATTGTAAATTTTATAGTGACGCATTTATTTTTCCATCTTACAGGTTTTCATACAACAATGACCAAAGATTTAGTGAGTGAACTAAATTTTAGTGAAAATGTGTTTTCCGTACTGTTTTGTGTGAGAGGATAAAGACTTGTTAGCTTGGGGAACGATGTTCTTTGTTGATTATTTTTCAGAAGGGCACAAACAAGATATGCTCCTCTATGAGTGAAATAATTCTCAAATAGTGGGGAAGATCGATCCCTTCTGGATAATCAAACATAGCCTGATAGGAACTTACTGTGAAAATAAAAATATATCATCCTAAAGATTTTAGTTATTTTAACATTATCGGTTAGATCAGTGGTTGTCGACCTGTGGGTCATGACCCCTTTGAGGTTCAAATGGCCCTTTCCCAGGGGTCACGTATCAGATATTTACATTATGATCCCTAGCAGAAGCAAAATTACAGTTATGAAGTAGGAAAGAAAATAAGTATACAATTGGGGGTCGCCACAACATAAGGAACTGTATTAGAGGGTCATAACATTAGCAAAGTTGAAAACCACTGGGTTAGACTACTATACAGGAGATTTTGGTTACAAAAACAGACTAGAGGTGCACAGAGACACCCAACCACAGAAACTGAAGTGTGGTCCTATTGTTTAGTCCTCTGATAAGGCATGCAGATATTCAAATGGATTGGAGAGTAGAGAAAGCAGAGTCCTGCAAACATAATGATGGCTAACATAAGCATCAACATGCTGTGCTTAAGTCCTTTTGTGAAAGTTTTCATACTTCCTCTTCCTTTCTCATTCTTTGTAAAGGTTATTTTAAAATGTGCAGTTTGTGCCAAAGACTTGAAGATAAGCTACAAATTTTCAAAAAATAACATCTTTTTCTACCATCCTAAAGTCATTCTGGGTTCATTTTAATTAAAAGGTTTAATGAATAAAGCTTTTCACAGAAGCAACCATACAAATGCACAATGATTTGAAACTGTCAGAAAGCTTAGCTCTCATTTTTTTTGGTTTGGGCATGATTGTCTCATGCATTATATATTTTAAACAGATTTCAGTATGTTGTTTGAAAGATTAAAAACATCTCTATACTATCTAAGTAGGTAAATCTATATATCTATGATTGCCAAGAATCCTTTTAGCTATCTAGAGACCAAAGAAAGAAACTTTTTCTGCAAACAAAAGCCATCTCTCAATCACAGGTCATCATTGCCTTTCAAGATCCTTTGTTAGAATATTTAGTTTATCCTCACAGAATAGTCCCACTGAAATTAGGTGGGGTTCTGATTAAGTTAATGCTAGATTGTGGCTCATTACAGCAGAGGCAATTGAAAACTTTATGAAATATTTGAAATTAACATTGACACACCCATAATGCTCCCTAGAAAACAATATAATTGAAACCACACCGATAAATCTCATGACCTTGACTTAAAGTGGAATTAGCTTTGGACAATTCAGTCACAGCTGTTTATCATTGCCTTTCAATATTTTTGCTCATCCTTCTTTAGTATTAAGAAAAAAAGTCATATGTCTTATTTTTACTGGGAAGTATCCAGACATCTGTGTGTGAGTTTTTGTGGTACTAACCATCCAACTTGAATGTGCGCCACTTCTTAAATGTGTGTAATGCTAGCTCTCTATAGAGACTCTAAAAGGTGGGGCAGAGCCTCATTTGACTTAGTGTAGAGAAAGAGTACTTTTAGAGGTCACTTCCAAGTGCTGGGTACTAGCTTAAACTCTTCTATCTTCCTCTAGGCTCTAATATGCAATGATTACTTATTTTTAATCTAAACTCTTTATTCTGTTAATAAGAGAAAATTGAATTTTCCTGCTAAACATTTTTATGCCTTCTCTCTTCATGCCATTCTGCTGTACATCTTGAGAAGCCTAAATTACATGCATCTTGGCATCCCATTTTGCATGACCAGGTTCTCTCAGCATCCCAGAAAACAGTTCCCTTGCCCTAATCTTGGTTCTAGTAATGTGCACATTATGTGTGGCTTACACTTATAAGATAGGCATTGGGCAAGCTGCAGATATTGTAGGTGGTCTTAGACACAGACAACTGAAGTCCTAAATAATGGCTCAAAAATGACAAGGGAGCCAGGTGGTGGTGGCACACACCTTTAATCCCAGCACTTGGGATGCAGAGGCAGGCGGATCTCTGTGAGTTCGAGGCCAGCCTGGACTACAAGAGCTAGTTCCAGGACAGGAACCAAAAAAGCTACGGAGAAACCCTGTCTCGAAAAATCAAAAAAGAAAAAAAAAAATAACAAGGGAATTTCCCTTGACCCATCAGAGGCCTGTTTTTGAATTTCCATTCAAAAAACAGATGTGAGGAGGACAAATCAGGCTTTTAGAAGCTATGGAGTCGCAGTACAGACACAATCACCTAGAACATTGAGCTCCAGGAACAGAGCTGTAGTCAAAGGCACCCCCTGTGTTTGTCCAATGAAACCCAAGTAAAGCCAGCTCTAGAGGAGGTGCTGGGAGGCTGTCAGTTGACCGCACAACACTGGGCTGCCATTTATCAAGTGCCAGCCTCGACCAAAATACCTTTTGCCAGGGTAGAGGCATAAAGATTTAGAAAATATTAGGAAAGAATATGAAGATGCAAATTAAAAATAATAAAACGGAGAAACTATAGAATATAACGTGAGTTCCAGTGTGTACTGAAATTCACCCGCATTTAATTTCCATTGCTTTATATACCCCTGACTCCAAAAGGTAGGAGTAAAAACAAAAACTGCATTATTGCTTCAAGGAAATGAGCATACTAATTGAAGGTCACAGGCAGAGCAAAACAAGTCCTGGACTCACATCCTAGACCAACACATTCTGTAGGCAAACCACTCCTTGGGTGGACTCCAAAGTTATCTCTTCAAGGGAACCAAACTTAGCTGGATTTTGTTTGAGGTAGAAACACGTCTACTTCTCTATTCCGGAAATACAAGGTCTGGCTATTAGCCACCCTCGTTGACAACCACCTTGAGAGAGAAGAACTCTCTGACCTAAATCTAGGTGGGATCTTTGTTTGAGGTAGAAACACAATAACCTTAAAGGCCTAGAGGTAAGTTCCAACTCTCTGATCTTTGGTCAACTTGAAAATAGGCTTATGGCTCCCTCCCGATACTATTCTGTTTCTCCATTTTATTATTTTCATTTGCATCTTCATATTTTTTACTAATATTTTCTAAATCTCTAAGCCTTTACCCTGGGAAGAGGTAATCTTGCCAAGGTTGGTCCCCAACAGGAGCCAGACACTGTCTGTGTTAGCCCTTTGGAACCCAAGTAAAGCAGCTCTAGGCAGGAGGTGGTAAGAGCCAGAAGCTATATGCAGGCAGCAGGAAGGCAAAAGTAGGATGGCCCTTGCGATTCATAAGATGGACTTCCCACATGTCTTATAGACTCTGCGGTTATGTCTTTAGTCATTTGTCCACCCTAGAAAATAACAATGCATTTTGGAGTTTTCAGTTTACCTTAATATAGAGAAGTTAGTTATCTATAACTCTTCCAGAGTATTACAAATGGTGTCATTTCCCAGTACAAGCAGCAGAAGGGAACAAATCAAAAGAAGTTGAGGATAATGAAACTGTGGAGAGCAAAGCTGAGGTCCCTTGTCCTAGAGAAGTTTGCTCATACCGTCCTAACTGATTAAAGGATGCAATTTCACCATTTCCGCTTAATTTTCATTTTCATATTGTGAAATCAATTTTCCAAAATTAGTGATACAGCAAGTGATTTCCTAGTTGGAAGGCACACTTGTCTTCCTATTTCTCATTCTACTGTGCTTAACACTTTTTTACATATCATATATAATAATGACTGCTTACCTTCTGTACACTACATATTGGGTACACAAACACAAAGGAACAAATAGATGTAGGACAGAATGCAATAGAGATGAAGAGTCAGAGGTTTGTCTGTGGGAGATCATGAAAACAATGAGTAACCATGTGCGTGTGTGTGAGTGTATGTGCATATGTGTGTGTGCGAATACGTGTGTATGTTTGTGTACATATACAGATGTAGCTTTCCCACCATGAGCAATAGAACCAGATGTACAGGAGGTTGTGGGCCGAGAGGACTACTACATTCTTGGTTTCAGAAATGGCATAATTTTAATTTCTGGCAGTTAGAAGATTTGAAAATGGTCAGGGGTGAGCATTATTTGAAAATCCCTAATTAAGAAATCAAGGCTGTTATTTAAACACATGCCAAAAAAAGAAAAAAACAGGGATTCTTCCCTGGGGGATAGGACTGTCTAGAAATATTCACCAAGATGATTGACCAGAGGGTAAATCAGCAGGAGGCTTTTGTGAGATAAGGATGCTCAATCTGAAATCTTAAAGGAACAACTACAACAAAAAATAAAAGATGTAGTGCCTTGGCACGTACCACAGGCTTCAGCTCTGCCCTCCTTCAGTAATGTGGCATTGGCCCCGTCCCTTCGGATTTTCTGCACCACCCCTTCCACACCCCCTCTGCACACCCTCTTTAGTTCTTTTCATATCTTTCTTACTAATTATTTGTGAAATGGATTTTTTACCCTTCATAGTCTGGGTTTTATACATATATATATATAGATATATATATTAATGAGTGATATATATATATATATATATATATATATAAAATGATCACTCATTAAAATCCTAAATAATATGCTAGCTAGAAAGCATCTTGATCAGTCTTTTTCTTCATGTATTTTGGCTAATAATAATGATAATACTCAAAGGTTTAGTAATTACTAATAATCAAGCACTTTGAATAGACGATATCATTGTCAATCTGAAACAACTATCCCCATATTAAGTGAGAGAACTAAGGCTCAGGGTTCGTGAGGCATATAGTTAGTTAGATACAGTGGCAGTCTTTGTCCAGGAACTATACTCTTTTGTACACTTGCTGCATTGACCACTACAAAAGGGAAACCAAGATGTGGGAACCTCACCCTTGTCCTTGAGATGGAAGCATCTACTCAGCTAAAAATACTAATGGAAGTATTTGCACACATTGTAAGCATTTATAGTATATATAGACATGTACACACATGGGCATGATGAATTTATTGTGCAAATATCAAATAGTATAGGTTTTCAGATGTGTATGTTCGCCATAGACCAAGAAAGACAAAGGAAGATAATATTATGAACACTTGAGAGTGGATATTATTGGTATCCATATACAATGTGCTTTTTATTCTTTGTATATGGAAATTGATGTAATTTTTTTAATTTTAAATTTTAGGGATTCTCTGAGGGTGTGTCTTTCAGAAAACTAGCTTATTGGCTGGTATGGAAAAAATGCACTTCAAAATTTTTTTCTGAATTCCATCAAAATAGGTCACAGCTTTGCAAAGTCTGCTAAATGAAAGCAGCATTTATTTGAGTAGTGGGGTGCTTAAGAGAGTCTCTGTATCCAGTCAGCCACCAAGGGAGGCAGCCCAGCCAGTTCAAAGCCAGAAGATTAAAGTCATCATTTTCTTCTAGCTCCATGTCACTTTACCCTATTGCTTGAGTTCATCATGTGTCGCTGCTTTTCTGAACCATTGCCTAGTCCGCTCTGCCTGAGGCCAGCAAAATGGCATTTCCCCTTATTTCAGAGAGGGCTTCACCCTGTCATTGACTGACTGAGTGAGAGAAATTGTGGTTATGGAAACAGAAATCCTCCCCTTCAATAGACATGAGAATTGCTGGGGCCTATTTACTTATACCCATTCAAATATTATTTAATATTAGATTGTTGCTGGGAAAAATTACTCAAGGAGATATTTTCAACTTGGAAAAATTATCAACACTGTCAACTGAGACACATTTTTGTGTGTTGTTATAAAAGACTCTTGAGTTGTTATTACAGTTTTCAGGAGATCCATCTAAACAATGGGGAAGCTGTTGTCTGCCAGGGTCATGTGGAAAAGCATACATCTCACAGAACAGAAACAGACGGAAGAAATACTCATTGAAAAACAAGTATATTCTATGATGCAGATCCTGGTTTCGAATTCCTGTGGTGAATGGCTCCCAGGCCATTAGAACAGCTCTGAGCCTGTGTATTTCAGAAGAAACCTTTTGGAACTCTTCAGAAGACAATGGAACTCAGAACTGAGTTGGAAACCTTTAAATCCTGATGTGCATCCCTTCAACGAGAAGACCAGCCTTGTGTAATGTCACTAATAACAACCCTTAATCCCTTCCATTCAGTGGGGAAAGGCAGTCACTGTTACAGAAGCGAAGGCATTGGCTGCGGAGTGGGCAAAGAGAACACAGTCTAATGTACACTGTAGCTGTCACGGATGGAAACCCATTTAAATCCATGGGTTTAAATGGAAATCCATGCCATTTGAGATGAATGAGTCCTGTGCACTTGCTTCCATACTGACTTAGGGACTTTTAAAGAATTAATGTTTATTCTTCTGGTTTCTGTGACTCTGGAGAATAAAATCAAAATTCCAAAGTTTCATAATGCACTTCTTCAGGCCTGTGCAGCCACATTTTCTTTCCCCCAGGGAAATGGGCATCTGTAGAGAGACTGGGATGTGGCGAACAGCATCAGGATCTGACGTTCTCATGACGCAGTGAACTTCCTCTATATTCGACCAACACCAAATTGACCATATCAACACTGGTTTATGAAAAATGCAGCCTCCGTTTTATTCTGAGGTTTTTGAAAAAATGGCTCTCTTATGCGACAGTGGCATTCCTAAGAGCTCAGACCTCAAAAAGAGTGGAACTGGTTGTGAATTGGGCCAGCCAACCTCTGCTGCTGTGTTTTGTTTAGAAATCAAAGCCATTGAGTTGAGATGCTAACACCGAAGCAGTCAGGGCCACTGCAGACATGTTCACTGGTTCGTAATACAACTTACAATGAGGCAGATAAGCTCTAAGGCCTCACTCCAATATGGCTGCTGACCCCCTCCTGGGGGTTCTTCAGGTTTTATCATCCTTCTGACCAAGACTGAACACAGGACTCAGTTTATTAATCTATTTCTGAGGAGCACCTCTGAAATTGGGTTTTGAAAGAGTAAAATGCGGGTTGAATATGATCAAAGTACAATATATGTGTGTATGACATATGATACCTAAATGAAACTCATTTTGTCTTACCAATATATAATAATATATTTTTTAAAAAGTACTTTGTATGTATGGTGGTTATGGCCTTGTTGGAGAAAGTGTGTCACTATGGATATAGGCTTTGAGGTCTTGTATATGCTCAAGTCATATCCAGTGTCCAATTCACTTCCTGTTGCCTGTGGATCAAAGATGTAGAACTCACAGCTCATCCTCTAGCACCATGTGTGCCTGCACACCACCATGTCCCACCATGATGACAATGGAATATATCTTCGAAACTGAACTACCCAATAAAATGTTTTCCATTCAAAGAGTTACTGTGGCTCTTTCAGCAATAGAAACTCGAAATAAACATGCTTCACCTTCCCTCTTCTCCACCTGTGCCACCAAATATTTTGTTTTATTTTGGTTTTTCAAGATAAGGTTTTTCTGTAGCTTTGGAGCCTGTCCCGGAACTAGCTCTTGTAGACCAGGCTGGCCTCAAACTCACAGAGATCCGCCTGCCTCTGCCCCACAAGTGCTGGGATTAAAGGCGTGTGCCACCACCGCCCTGCTGCCATCAACTATTTTGGATGGTCACACCCTGACTACCCTTTGAATTCTTCTCTACATGTTCCATGGGGAGCAATGATGAACCAATTATGGCTGATATGTAAAATTAGGCCAACTTGCCATTCAAAAGCTGAATGAGTTTTGGGTTTGGATTTGTGATCATATCATGTTCTGCGCATACTGTCATGTGTGTGGCAGAAAAGAATCAGAAAGTGTATTCCTAAACCACAGCCCTTTATGCCAACAAGTTGCTTTGAATTGCTTAACTCATTTCTTAATGTCCACCATGTACCAAAACTACTCATTAGACACCTGTAAGCCAGAAGTGTGCATGCTCTTTCTCCGCAGGCACTGACTGACTCTGTTGTTCTGGGCAAGGCCTGAGTATGATTTTCCTCACACACCTGCCATGAATCCACCTTGTAGGCAGAGCTGATGATCAATGAACTGAGAGGGGTGGCATTCCACAGCGAGTCCTTCTCTCAGAAGAGCGGATCAAAGGCAGAAAGGAGATGAAATGGCCAGCCAACGTGATGCAGTTTGTGAGTGAGGGAGGCTGCATTTTGCAAGGCTTTGAGCAGGGGAAAAAGGGTAAAAAACACTTGTTATGAGTACAAAAGATATCAAAGTTTTTTTTATATTGTGCATATTTTATTTTTTTGAGATTATATTTTATTTTATTTTTATTTATTTATTTATTTATTAAAGATTTCTGCCTCCTCCCCGTCACCGCCTCCCATTTCCCTCCCCCTCCCCTGGTCAAGTCTCCCTCCCTTGTCAGCCCAAAGAGCAATCAGGGTTCCCTGCCCTGTGGGAAGTCCAAGGACCACCCACCTCCATCCAGGTCTAGTATGGTGAGCATCCAAACTGCCTAAGCTCCCACAAAGCCAGTACGTGCAGTAGGATCAAAAACCCATTGCCATTGTTCTTGAGACCTCAGTAGTCCTCATTGTCCACTATATTCAGTGAGTCCGGTTTTATCCCATGGTTTTTCAGACCCAGGCCAGCTGGCCTTGGTGAGTTGCCAATAGAACATCCCCATTGTCTCAGTGTGTGGGTGTACCCCTCGCTGTCCTGAGTTCCTTGCTCGTGCTCTTTCTCCTTCTGCTCCTGATTTGGACCTTGAGATTTCTGTCCCGTGCTCCAATGTGGGTCTCTGTCTCTGTCTCCTTTCATCGCCTTTTTTTTTGGGGGGGGGGGGTTTCGAGACAGGGTTTCTCTGTGGCTTTGGAAACTATCCTGGAACTAGCTCTTGTAGACCAGGCTGGCCTCGAACTCACAGAGATCCACCTGACTCTGCCTCCCGAGTGCTGGGATTAAAGGCTAGCGCCACCACGGCCCGGCCATAAAAGTTTTTTATACTTTGAAAAATTCAGATAATACTGCTTAGGGTCACTTCTGTAAAACTGAAGAGGAGTACCACAGAAGTGCCCAGTCTACTAGTGACCCAGGAAGTAAAATCAATGTACTAATTGTAAAAACAAACAATGTCGACTTAATAACCTGACCAGAGAAGTAAACACACTTAATCTTATACAGGAAATACTGAGAACTGTAAATTCTTTCCTTTGGATTTCAGGAAGGGCTATAAATTATTTCTGAAAATTATGTCCTATAGGGTAGAGTAAGAATCCTGCAATCAGTGAGACATAATTGAACATACGGTTAGAGAAAATCTATACAGAAGGGTTCCTGCTTCTTATCTGAACAACATCAAACTCAATGGGGCAGAAAATGACACTGTTTTCTACATCACTGGCTATCTTAGGCTAAAACAGCTTTATAGAAAGGGACGGTTCAGCATGCGCATGAAATTCACAAAACCCAATAGGTTCACAACACCTTCGTGTTGTCTAATTACGATCCTTCTGTTTTCTGGCATTTTGTTTCTCTAAGTCTTTCTCCTGAGTAAGGTCTTTTTGTTTTCTGTTTTCCCAGAACAACGCAAACAATACAGATTCGTAGGTTGAAAGGATGATGTTTCAGGTTAGAGATCAGGAGTCCTTTAATAAGTTGAGGGAACACCTCATTTCACTAACATGGTTTAAAGCTGGTAGATGTAACTCAAGAACGCAAAAGAGAGCTTGCCCACAGTTTCTTGGTATTTCAACATTGGGTTATGTGGGCTGTTAAATATAACCAGGGCACACCTGGGTTATTAAAGGATACTTTATACTATAGAGTTCGGTTTCCAAGAAGGTGTTGAAAGTGCCACAGCCGGTTATTTATCTGATACATTTTAATGATTTGGAATTAGCACCATTTTCCATGATTTGGACACTCGTTGCAATAGTAACTAACAAAATGAAAGGCTCTTCATTTGGTTCTGCTGATTTTAGTTTGTTATTTTTATTCTTGGCCTTTTTATTTCACTGTTCCTTAAGCAAGAGATTGGGCTAGGTAAAATTCACAACAAATCACAGCAACTCCTGAGCTAATCATATAAAGGTGTGGAGGACTTGCTCTCCAAACATCTTTCTTCCATTTGATAGACCAGCTAGAAATCACTTTGCAACATGTTGTCAAAAATTCATTAGAAATTCCCCTGTTACGAGTGCCATAGCGTTTTTTTGTGTTTTCTCATGCATAGTTAGAAAGCCTAAACAGAAAAGATTTTAGAAAGGTTGAGTAGAGATGAAGATCACAAAAGACCCAAAGAGTCAGTGTAAGACTAAAGTATCTGTTCCACCCCTTTCAGTTTTAAAATCTTCCTGTCCCCTCTGCTTTCCCTTCCTACCTTGGCTCCATCATGGAATCCTTGGTTTTATTTCTTTCTTTGTTGAGACACACTCCACACCCATGACCTAAGAGCTGGGTGGACAAGCACCCTACCTCTGAATTGTATCCTCAGCCCCTAGGTTTCTTTGGCTAAATCTTAAAGAAATGGGGTTGCAATGAAGTTTTCATTGTGAGTTTACTTACTCAAATTAAGGACTTTCCTGAATTGTACTAAGCGATTTTTTTCCACATCTCATCCAAATAGTCCTTACATTTTTGAAAATAAATTCACTATCTTAGTACATCATATAAGACATATATATTTTATTATGTATTTTCCTTCAGTCTTTTAGCCAGAAATTTCTTTTTAGTTATATTCACTATCTGCCTATATTATAATGTTTACATATGGCCTTCCTATGTGCATGTAACCATATATATATACGCATACAGTTTCTTGTGTATAGAAGGAAATATAACATAATTTTAATATGGCATGGGTCTTAGAATGACTGGGATTCTTATCTGCTGCATTTTCACGGGCATCTTGTAGGCATGGTCTGAAAACTCACTGTGACCAGTAGCTCACCATCAGTTATATTTGAAGTGACTCCTTCAGTTTGTGCTGCACATCCTCCTGAAAGCTCTTTCTCTAGCATCTGGTGTGCTGATATGTCAGATGACTGCTCTCCACCAGCTGATGTGTAACATTAATATGCTCTCCTGTTAATATACAAGCAGAATTCCTGTGCTTATTCCTTCTGAGGAGTTTACTTGATGAAAAGCCACTTCACTCAACAGGTCTCCATAAATTATTATCAAACATAGCCTGTTCATAACCCACCACGTTATTTAACTCTGCTAAATATTTAATGACTATAGTCTCTTATTAAGTATTCACAATTACTATCCTAGCTTTGTCTTTTGTGTTCCTGTGTGTGCACATGTATGTGGGTGCCAAAGGTCAACATTAGATGTCTTTTTTCAATAGTTCTCTACCATATATTTTCTGAAAAAGGGTCTCTCTGATTCAGCTGGGATGGCTGGCCAGTGACACCCCACCCTGACAGCCACCTGTCTTTATGTCCACAGTGCTGGGATTACAGGTACCTGCCACTGGATCTGGCTTTTTATGTCAGTGCTGGGGATCTGAACTCAAGTACTCATCCTTGCACGTAGTACTGTATTGATAAGAGCCCCATATTATACAGGTTATTTGATGGAAAACAAACAAACAAACTAGAACTCAAGTATTTTATCACTTTTTGTAACATGCCTCAAATTGTCTACCTCCATATTTTTAAATGTCAAAAAAGTAATGACATGTAGCAACATTTCCTTTTTGAATTTTTTTTAAGTGACAAGTTTTCATCACTATTTAATTATTCCTCTAATTCCTCTTTATAAGTAGTGCCAGTCTTCCACACTAAAATCCACTGGCTGAGTTGAGTATTTAAATAGCTTTTACACTTATTTTGTAACCAGATAAAAGAGCATCAACATAAACTATGACCTAAGTAAATCATCCTCCTTCATCTCTGGGAATTTTCTTTAATAAGCCCTTCTCTCAACTCACCCATGGCCTCAGAAATAAGTATATATTAGGGAAGATGTAAGGAACGGAGAAATGGCTCAGTGGTTTAGAGCACTGGTTGCTCCTCCAAAGGTCCCGAGTTAAATTCCCAGCAACCACACAAAGGTTTACGACCATCTATACTGGGAAAAGATACCCTCTTCTGGCATAAAGTCATACATGCAGATAGAGATCTCAAATAAAATAAATAAATCTAAATGAAAATGTGTTCTGGGGTTCAAATTCATGCCTTTATGCTTGCATAGCACATAACCTACTACGCTCTTTCCCTAGATCTTCATAAAGGACAAGGAAGGAATGAAGGGAGGGAGGGAGGAAGGGAGGGAGGGAGGAAGGGAGGAAGGATTGCACTGTGTGTCCTGTCATTTCTTTGCTCTCTCTTCATCTTGCTCACTAAAATGCACATTGACAGAGCTGGAAGAGCATCTCTGCAGGTGCTCTCTAAGCCTCTTTTACAATGGTGAAAGACTCATTCACCACAAGTCCCAGGGAAGTCACTCTGGGGAGTCCATGGGTATTGCACCAGGTAGTCATTTCCCTCTTAATTTGCTTTGGTAGACAGTCCACATATTTAGCATGTCTCCTTTAATCATCTCCAGGGGAAGAGTAAACACAGATTCAGGTGTTGTGTTTGAGGATGACAGCCTTGGTATTGGATTGAATAGAAAATCTGTTAGATAATTAGCTGTCGCAACTGCAAGGCTGATGCTTGGACATCTTCCTTCAGTTCGGAAAAGAAGCCGGGAAAGGAATGAGAACCACCACAAAGCAGATTATCCTCATTGGAGGTAGGCAGAGAGTAATGTATGTAATGGAAGCAGAAGGAGGGTCTTGGTTTGTGAAGCAATTGTTTCAGCCTCCGGCATCAGTGTCTTTTCAGTTATAGTCACAGATGCAGCTATGTAGCTCTCTGGGCCAGAGCCATAATAACTGACAGGAAGGGGACCCATCATCAATAGTAAAGACTGTAGGCCTATTGCTATATAGGAGGCAGTGTGGTTTTCCTCCATCTAGATAAACACCCATCACTCAGGGAGAAACACTGTGACCATAGAACATTGTTTGGGGAGCACTGGGAAATTTATGCTTGGGGAACTCTGCTCTGTTTTGAGTCTTAACTTTGAAATTACTCCTTGTATCCTTGGTTGATTGCTTAGTTTCTCTGTGTCAAACTTTTTCTACCTTGGAGAATAAAAGGATTACTATTGGTTTGGGAATAACTAAAGAATATATTTACTCTAAAACTCAAAGAACAAGTTGGTTTAGACACATTTAATGGGAGTTATCACTATTATTGTACTTGTGGATTATACTTATACCTGGGAACAGCATTTGGAGATCTCTGTAATTCATCAACTCCTTCAGATGCCACAGATATCAAACACCTGAAAGTCAAAAGCCTGTTTTTGAACAAATTACCACTTTCCAAGGAAAGGGTTTAACAATGATAAAACACCTTCAGATACTTCAGTGAGAGATACAGATATGCTATTATAGTTTTTCAATTTTTACTTTAGGTATTCTCAAAAAGTATTTATTCTCATCTAGAATATGTCAGTGGAGAAGCACAAGAACGGTAAAACAAAATAGAGATGAGACTCTGTAAGTATGAAGTATTATGCCTGAAGTCACTAGAGACACAGTGTCCTTGCTAAATAACTCTACCACTCTTATGTTTTAGATCTCTTTGCCCTTGACCTATGTAAACACCGTCAGCTACTCATAGCTAATTGCTGTAATATGACAGGTACTCTGTGTGGGACACACTTGAGACATCTGACACAGTGTGTCAACCTCACAGGGACCTTATGAGATTGGTTACATATATCCTTATGTAAGATGGAGAAATCAAACTGCCGAATAGGGGCCTCTCCCTTAACCTAGAGGGAGTAGACTGGGACAAACACCTGAAGGAATAACCTGTCGACCATCTGTGGCCATGATCGCTCTACCCGCCCTGATGTGGTTGAGCTGTGCACCTCATGGTAGGCTGACGAGCTGTTTGCAGCATCATTTCACCTTCAGTTCTCCACAGCCTCCTTTTCCATGCATTTTCAATAACAACAAAAACATCAATCATAAACCAAAACATGGGGGCTCCTGAAGACTTCTTTTCTTTCTGCCGACAGGAATGGTTAGAGGATGCCGAAGGACAGGTCAAGTCCAAGGCACACTGTCTCTCCACTGCTCAGATTATAACCCTGACTATAACACACATCCAAATGAGTCTATCCCAATCAAGTTGGTCAAAGCTTGGTGTAGGTAGGTGATTTCAGCTGAGATGCCTCCATTCCTCTGAGGGGATTGCCATTTCTGTATATGTCTTTGATAAGTAATAGCAATGTGCTAAATAAGGGGGAATAAAAACAAAATGATATGATTCTTTAAGGTTTTTCCAATGTCCTTATTTGTTCCTCTCTCCTTCTGTATTGACTTCTGCCACTCCTTTCTAATTTAAACTCCCTTCCTATTCATACCTATGTACACACACACACACACATACAAACACACACACATGAAGAAATAGGGAGAGGGCTACAATATTAATATATATGTATACATATATACATATACATATATATATATATATATATATATATATATATATATACACACATTAGGACTGACAATGATCCTATAGGAGTAACACACCATCTAACAAAATGCCAACACAAGACATAGGATACCTCCTTTGAACTATTGGTGAGGAGAATCTAAGACACTCCTAAACACAACAGATGACTGCTGTTGACTGCTTCCAGACATTGACAATAAATCCCTGTTGTTGAAAATACTACACACTTCAGGCAGAAGACTATGAAAGTTCAAGCTGGGTCTGACCCACAAGCCTCCTTCCTGAGGTCTAGATTCCAGAGTGCCAGAAGTTGCTATGACGGCTGCCAAAGGAGAGAAGCAGTCAACAATTCTCCCCAGCTTTGATACCTGCAGATCCCAATAATGACCAGTAAGGGAAGGTATCTCTAAAGGTGCATTAGTGACATATCTTTACAGAAAGTATCAGGTAGAAAATTGAATACAAGACCGACTCAACAGGAAGGAACTCATGACTGGTACAAGAAAACTTGCAATTACCCAGGGCTGGTGAGGCTATGGATCTTAAAGGAGAATGTACTATTTTCACTTAACCTAGACAAGCACAATTCCCAATTGCATTCTGAAACTTGCCCATATACCTACAGGGCAAATATATAACATGAAACATATTTACATATGCATCTTTATAGAGAGATACTTGCAAAGAAAAGGCCAAATGCTTGAGAGGAGTAAGGAAGGGGACATAAGGAAATGGGGGAGGGGAAGAAAAGGAAAAAGGAAGATGATATAACTATATTTTAATTTCAGAAAATAAAAAATAATAAGAAAAATTCTTACACATGTTTTCAGAGAAATTCATAACAGATGCCATTCACTGTAGGATAAATATTTTAAATTAGTGCAAATGCTAACTAGGCCTTATTTATAGAGAATTGTAAGTGCAAACAGGAAACATACTCAATTTTCTTTCCAAAAATTCTTCCTGTGTCTCAGCTCAGTTCACCTCATGAACTGTGCCTATCCCCGTGGTTCTCTCTTCTAGCCAAATAATTTTAAGTAGTTTCAGGAAGGAATCTGGGTTGTTTTGCTCATGGCAGGGTCAGTGTTGCTAAGTTTTTCTGGGAGATCTCACAGTACAGCTCGCTTCCAAAGCCAGAAATAAAAGATAGTGTGATTGCTATTGTTTTCTGCAAGATCCAATTTAAGACATTTGGGATATTTGCGTTTTATAGCAGCAAGAGGTCTTGGAGACAGTCAAAGAAATACTGAAATAATTCCTGAAAATTGCTTGCGTGATGAATAATAAATAAACAATGTGGCCAATTAATAGGCATTATGAACATGTGTTTCGTAACCTCTAAAGCTAAAGATCAGCTATAAATAAGCAAGGTATGATCGACATCCTCTGAGAACAACTTCCTAGTTCTGCGCTCCCCTTTTAAACAGCTGTGCTGGTTCATCGGCATGATGAAGGCCAGGTTCTCTTGACCCTGAGAGTTGGCCTTAATGAGAATCCATGACACTTGCCCAAGTTTGTGAGGATAATTTGCTTGGGCTCAAAAGTTCTGCTTCTATATTATTTCATGAAGTACTCATTGGCAAACTCAAGCACTGTGCTATGTTCAAGGTATGTGCAGAAAACACCGATTATATTTGCTTACGGTGTTTCAAGGGTGTAGGGTATCTTCTAGGTACACTGAACGGAAATTTCCACAAAGTTCACCATTTATTAAATGTGAGGTTTCCTTGGTAGCCAGAAGCAATCAATCTGAGTAAATTTCAGCACTAAAACATTTCTTCCTTTGTGTTAACGCAGCCATTTACAGCAGACAGCACTGGCTGACAGATCAATCATATTTGGTATAAATACTAGATAGGTGGTGACACATACCTTTAATCCCAGCACTCGGGAGGCAGAGGCTGGGAGATCTCTGTGAGTTGGGGTCAGCCTGGTCTACAAGAGCTAGTTCCAGGACAGGCTCTAAAGCAACACAGAGAAGCTCTGTCTCAAAAAAAAAAAAAAAATAGGTGAAAGTCTTTCAGACAGTCTCTACTCTCTGAAATAAGACATACATCTAAACTTTGTGTTGTGGATTGTCTCCCTCCGGCTAATGTATCTGAGACCATAGCTTGGCTATTGTTTAAGAAGCTGTCCCATCTTCACCTGTGGACACCAGGCTGGCAGGATGGGTCTCTGAAACCAGGCCTATGAGAGATCAAGCCCAACCCCACCTCTGGCTCACTTTTCGGCTTCCAGTTCTAATAATGTGTGAGTTTCTGTCACTTCCCATTCACACACTGCAGACTTAGCTCTCTGCGCCACCGGGACTGCCCCACCACAATGCACTGTATCTTCTTACCTAGGGGCCAAGCAAACCTCTCATTTAGATTGCTTCTGCCAGTATTTGGTCTTAGGAACATTATTGTAACAAGTCTATTCAGCGAACTTGTTTTTTAACCTTAAAAAGAAAAACACCTTTTAGTACAGCTTCACAGAAATGCACAGGGATCCATAAAACCTAAAGTAATATACTTTCTGGTGGTTTCCTCAACCTAGAAATTTCTGGATGGAACCCAAGAGATTGGTTGTATCACTTGATCATTCATGGGTGGAGTTGAGGCAAGTTTGTAGAAACACAAGGAAGTTAGTGACATTCCTCGGAATATTGGAATAGTCGTGGATGTATTGGTTTGGTCAGGTAATATAACATTTCTTCGTAACTTAAATTTAAAGAAACAGATTCTATAATTTGAGATAAAGTAACAAACAAGATGATTCAAATTACTCCAAGTGGTTGAATGCTCATTGCTCGCAAATATTTTCTTAGTATCCTGACTTCACTTGTCTTCACATCTGGGATCACTTTGGGTTCCTGTTTTAAGTGGATGAGTGGAGGAAGGTTTAACAAAAGTCAGACTTAATGAGGAGAATTCAGCTGTGTTTTCACAACAAGGTCCTTGAAACTGTTCCTTATAAAGGTGAGGCAAAAAAATAGCCTTACTCAGAGAGTTGTCACTTGTGGATCGTTTTTGTTAACTCAATATGTTGCTATTTATGAATAAAGCCTGATCTTAAGGGCATATCATTTAGATTAGTTCTGAATGTGGTTGTAAGTTTGGATTTATTTGTAGAAGAAATAACTATGGAAAAATTTCAAATTGCCATTACATGAAAAGCCGCAAATCACTGAAGCATAACCACTCTTTCTAATTTGCTAAAGAGTCACTCAGACATTTTGCTGTGCACATATAATTGTCTATTAAAGCATGAATGCATTTCTGCTTGGGTTCTAGCTCTGTAAAGCATTTTGATAGCTATAGGCCCAACATAAAATATGTCACATTGAAAATTTTCAAAATAAAAACAATTGCAATTCACCATACAATTCTGACTACTTTTTTTCATGGTACCTGCTAATCTGTGTTCATATTCTGGTTGAATTTTAAACACAAAATGTATACTTCAAGGAAAAATTTGATTACAAATGATAATTGCACTCCTATCCCTTTAAGGTGATTTTTAAAATATACAATTTGTTACCAATTCAACTGAGGTGAGGAAAGTCTTTTATGACTTCCCCATCAGAGGTGTGGCAGCCTTTTATGGTGACATCTCAGTAGACTTTGCAAAGGAAAACCCATGAAAAACTGCAAACATTTGACTTCCATCTGGAGAGCAGCTGTTCTTTCTCACACCGGCAAAGGAGATCTGTGTGAGCCCTGCTCTCTGCTGACTCCTGGGACCCTGCCCATCGAGTGTCCCTCTGATCAGATGCGCCTTGGAGTTGGTGCTAATGCAGACCACACTTACTGATATTGATTCTCTAGCAGGCGCTCTGTTGTGCACATTGCAGTCCTCACCTCCCCGAATTCTCAGACCCCTCATTTGAAGATGAAAGAGCCGAGGCTTAGAGAGGTTGCCTATCATGCTCAGGGTCATAGAGATAATGAAAGGCAGAGTCCAGGTTTTCATCTACCTAACTGAGAGCCTTGTTCACCAGCACTGTGTTATCCTGCACATGTCCAAATAGCTGCATTTCAAGACGTGAAATCCTCTTGGAACCAGTCATTAACCTAGCCTCTGTCATTCAGCTTGAAGAAAATTCCTCAGCCAACTTTGGAGGATCTATCAAGCTACTCTTGGAAACTTGCCTAACAATACTTCTCCATTTTTGTGCAATTGCTTCTTGTTCCTTGGCTCAGTACCTTAAGTTAGTTCTGCGTGTAGCATTAATCATGACGCCTATCTACTATATGCATTCCTCCCATACCTATATGTCTTAACTCCTCATGAATCAAACCTACAGACATTCTAGTTATAGGCTTGAGGCATATCTCCATAAAATTTCCAAAGAAACCATTTTCCCTGAAGCTTTCCATCAAATAGATATATTTAAAAATATAGGTAGTTTTATGGTTACTGAGACTAAAACATTTGGAGTAAACTCTGAGTCATCATTTTATCTCTTTCCCCATGCCCAAACCATTAGAAAAATCAGTGAATTTATTTCAAAATATCTTCAGGACTTGGTAGTTCAGAATATGACCTTTTGTTAGCTTATTGTTTTCTCATTCATGTGACCTTGATGCAAGCCACTATCACCATGCCTCCCAATGGGATCATGCATTTCAAGGTCAGAGGGATCCTTTCAAATATCTGTCAGATTGATTCATGCTTCTTCTCAAAGCTTTTCCATACCTTCACCTCCCAGATCAAGGGCTGGACACCTATCATCTGTCTTGAGATCTGGTTCCATCAACCTCATCGTCACGTACTGTGTGCACAGTCTATGTGTTCAGTCACACCAGCTAACTACTTCAGACTTTCTTGAATAGACCAAGCAGGTTTTACTCTGGGGAAATTTTCCCTTTTCTTGGAAATTTTTTCTGAACATTAAACACATGAGTTGGTTTCTTATAGCATGACGCGTTTACATGGATAAATCACTATCCCCAAGAGATTTCTCCTGATCACCTTTTATGAAGAAGCAGCCCACATACTCAGTGTGCTGTGTTCACACTTCCCTCATTTTCTGTTTATGTGAAGACATCAGCAAAACCTAATGTTCATATTTATTTCTTTATCTGTACACTGTACTTGTAATGGACCATAATAATCTCCTTAAAGGAATGAAACTTGCTAAGTTTACTGCTACATTAGGAATATGAAATAATTTCCAGTAATTTGGAAACAATTGGTGAATAAATGAACGAAATATTCCCCATTCTTTGGGGGAAATAATCATTAATATGTTAAGTAGTACTTTGGAAGCAGAGTGCTCAATAATACAAGTCACTGCACAGATTTAGATGACTTATTCTATGCATAGAATTGAACCCTGATTGCTCTTCGGGCTGACGAGGGAGGGGGACTTGATTGGGGGAGGGGGAGGGAAATGGGAGGCGGCGGCGGGGAAAAGACAGAAATCTTTAATAAATAAATAAATTAAAAAAAAGAATTGAGACTTGCTCCCACAACTGAATTTATCACAGAATTATAAAACAGTAATAATTAAAAAACTATCTAATCAAAGGTAGACATAAACACACCTTTTGAGAAGTATAAGCTGGGTGTGGTGATAACACACCTCTGTCGGCAGTGTGCAGGAGGAAGCAGGCAGCTTTTTATGCATTTGAAGCTAGCCTGGTTGAAAAAGTGAACTGTACGATCATCAAGGTGATATAATAAGACTTATTTCAAACAAGTAAGTAAATAAATATTATATATATATATATATATATATATATGAATAGTCTCAATGATTAAAACCTAAACAGAGCTCAGTGGTAGACTGTCTGCCTGTCGTTCATTAAACCCTAGGTTCAGTACTTGTTACAAAAGTAATTAGACATATATGTGTGTCGCTTGTGTTTGTCCAGTAGAAAATCACACTATGCACTTTTCAGATACTGAATGTAAAATAATGTTTTTTTCCATAGTTTTCCCACGGTTCACTCTTTGTTCTACCTATATTACAGTCATTAGACTAGTGATAATTTTCAAAGCTTTTATCACAAGAGCAAAATTTACTTTCTATAGAGTGGAAAATCTATTTCTCAAACAGATTGTCTATATTATTTTATATAGCTCTACAAAGGCAAACTTTGTAGTATAGTGCTTTAAGGGACTCATTAGGACATGTTGATCAAGTGGCAAAAGGTTCCAATTTTATTACAGCTCAAGTTAATATAACGTATGACACTGCAGTTTGCATTACCAATGAGTGTCAGAGGATCCTGTGTGTAGGAAGTTGACTAAGAATGTTGTGGAATATTAGTTAAAGATGAGTTACATTCTTTTGTGCTGTGAAATATTTGTTTAATGATGTAAATATGTGTTGCTCTCTTTTATGTTAAGTTTGTTTAACTCTGTAAAAATGCACTACTTTGCCTACTTAAAATACCTAATTGCTCTAAATAAGGGCTGAATGGCCAATAGTTAGGTAGGAGAGAGAAATAGGCAGGACAACTAGGCAGAGAGAATAAAAAGAAGAAAGAAGAAGAAGGAATGAGAAAAGGAGAAAAGAGAGGATGCCAGAGACCAGATACCCAGTCACACAATCAGTCACTGAGTAAGAAAGAAAGAAAAGAATATAGAATAGAGAAAGGAGAAAGCCCAGAGGCAAGAGGTAGATGGGATAATTTAAGTTAAGAAAAGTTGACTAGAAATAAGTCAAGCTAAGGCCAGGCCTTCATAAGTAAGAATAAGTCTCCGTGTATTTATCTGGGAGCTGGGTGGTGGGTTCCCCAAAGAGTAGATAGAGAAAGCAACTACAGGATGTAGATCTCAGGTTTTCTCCCCACACCAGAAGGAGAAGCTATGAGATGATTTGTGTGCTGTCCGAGTGTGCGGAAGTCTCACCATGTACGGCTCTAGCAAATCCTCTTGAAGAACTTACAAACACATCATTTTCAACTGGCCACTATACGTCAACAAAGCTACAAAATTCTACTTGCTGTTTTGTGTGACATTTATTTTTTTCTTCCTAACAATCATGTTGCAAAAGTTGCTATGTAGAACAGTGAGGAAAACATTCACAAGGCAAAGAATTAATGACTATTATTTTACCAACTAAGTTTGTCAGAATGAAACATTCATTGGACAGGCTGGCCCCTAATAGAAGTCTGGATGCTATCCAATTTCATTTAGAAAATGAGGCCTAAGGGTAGTGAATATTAAAAATTGAAAGAAAGCATGAAAGCTGACTTAAACCAAATGCTGATTAATATATCAAAAAGGACCGAACATGAGCTAATTTTCAGAAAAGGAAAGACGTCTTGGCTGGATGTTTATTATGACCAAAGCTGAACACATATATTTACAGTTTTGGGGGAAAAAAATATTTTTTCTGATCACAGCTGAAGAGAGATCCTGACAGCACCACCTCCCCTCCACACACACACACATGCACACACATCTCCCATGCCGTCAGCATTTCTGGGAGAGGAATTTGAGGTGGTTTTCCTGCTAAGTGCTTCCAGCTGTTTCCACAGCCCCATCAGATGGAGTTTCTGCTCATGTTGACTTTGGCTCAAGTCTTTCCCTGGAGCCCAACGGTGTAAGAGCCTTTGCTCTGTGGCCGGGGACTCTGGACAAACATTCCAGAGCGTCTCAGTTCATAACGCTAACATTTGATGGATTCCTCTCTTCTTTTCTTCTGGAGAAAAGTCACAGACAGTGGAAGGTTCCCTTCACCCTGTGACAAGCCTGGTATTTCCCACACACAGACTCCGTTTCCATTATATGGCTCTACAGCTAGAAACCTGAGAGGAATAATAATGAGTAGCAAAGATGGCGAGCTATAAAAATATGTGCTCTCTCAAATATGCATCAGCACATTCTGACAGTCTTCAGAAATACCAGACTCCTTTGAAGTCTGTAGAGATGAAGGGGAAAAAACAGGCTTTCCAGCAAGCCCTTAAAGAGCTGTGTCAGAAAGTCCTCAAAGATGTCAAGACACAGCTTCAGGTAATTTAGGCAGCCACCTGTCATCATCCTACTGAGGGAAAATAGCGCTTTTTGATGTTATTTTGATAACCTTTCAAAAACAGTAAATCTAAGGCTTGATTTCTGCTCAAATGATTTTATTGTGGTTTCCAGATTAATCATAAGAAGTAAAATTAATTATTGATTCTTCAACACCTGAGGCATTGAACTCAAATTTTTTACTATTATCCTGAAGACCTAGAAGTGGCCTGCGTTTGCCAAGTGTCTGGCATGAAATGGCTGCAAACACATATTGTCTGTAGTTTATCTTTTTTGTGTTGTTTTCACTTTGTTTTGTTTGACACGGCATCTTACTATGTAGCCTTGGCTAACCATATAGACCAAGCTAGCCATAAACTGCTAGAGATCTTCCTGCCTCTACATCTCCAGTTCTGGGACGGAAGGTGTGCACTGTCACCCCTGCCATAAAGACTATCTTACTGACGGACCTATATGTCTTTGTGATGCCTGTGTAGGTGTGCTTGGGTGCAGAAGCTAGCAGAGGGGGTTGAATCTCTCAAGGCTGGAGTCACAGCTATTTTCCTACAGCAGGCGTGTTGCCCGGATGCTGAGATCTGACTGAATCTGCTCTGGGTGATTTCCCAGCAATCACACTTCACTCCTGGACCATCTAGCTAGCATTGGTCACACTGATGAATCATAAATAAGAGAAACAATAGCAAAGACATGACAGGTAACTTAACTTAGATAACAAAAGGGACCTCAGATTCTTTTGCCTGGACTACTTTTAAAGTATACTTTAAAATTTCATTGAAATTACCAGTATACTCAGAGCAGGCATTCAAATTATATTAAATGATATTTTGAATATCCACCAAGTTCATGCCTATAATATTTATGTAAGAATTGACTGAGGTATAAGATGATTCTGTTCATGGTAAGTTTATTTGTATACACATGCATAAAGACTGCATATTTTATATCTCACTATAATATTAATTCGTCCTGTTTTGCTTGCATTACTTAAATTAAATTCTATCAAGGACTATCCCTAGTTTCTTATCCTGGTTCATTAAACAATGCATATAACAAAGAAGTTAAAATCCATTATTATTCTATTTGCAATATCCCCCTCCAACAAGGATAAGCAAATTATATATGATTACTGTGATTTTTGGTTATTTCTACTACCCAAGTTCAGGAAAAGGTGAAGACTTTCAGCTTAAATAGTGTACTATAGTCTATGGGGGTGTCGTGTCTGGAACCAGATGCCTGAGTTTTGGTCCCATCTCATCCTTCTCCACTTCTCCTAAACAAACTCTTCCTCCTTTGTACTTCCTCCTCATTTGTAAAGTGATACTGACCTTTAATTCACAAACTTGTAGGGGTTAAAAACGATTCTTAATTTAAGGCACTTACATCTCATTGTTTATGTAACTCAGTCAATGGGAATATAATTTTTATCACTGCTTTTGTTTGTAATGTTTAACCCTCCTCCTAAGGAAAAAAGGCATTTTGTATCTCCAGGGCCTGACCCATGTAATATCGCTTCATATTGTCTTCTGATGCTTTCTGGAAGAATTCTGGGCTTTGGTGGCTAGCCCTAAAGACTGGAAGTTTCATTTTTCAATTTATATAAAATCTTCGTGGAAAGTTTTGATGTTCAAATCAATTTGGATCACTTCTGTTCCTGCTCCACATCCCTAAGTACTGTCACTCGTATTTATTGTCATCACTAACTCTACTCAGATCTATGCTTATCAAGACCAAGCATGCTTATATGCCTTTAGATATTTCTCCTATTATATAATTTTATTAGGTTTAGCGATCCAATGATAACCCTGAAATTATTTTTTCAGTCAATTAGACCTATTAAAATATCCAGGCCTTCAGATATAATGCTCCCTGGCTTGTGCCCATTCTTATGCTAGTACTATGTTGAAATTTTGGCTATATTATTTGTGATCATAGGAAACTTATTTCAGGTAAACTTTGCTATTTCAGACTTCCATAATTCTTTTGCCATAATAATTAATTTTCCAGGACAAATGTAGGCTCCAGGACTTTTATTTTAAAAGTGAAAGAATAGCTTGTAACAAACTAACCTACTGGCTAAGAACAACAACAACAACAAAAAGTATTGCTTATTACACACATTAGCAATCCAGCAAGATGTTCAAAACCAGGAGGGTCAGCATTGCTGAGAGAGTATATTGAGGTCTACTTGCACATACTTCACAGGACAGTAGCAACCCTAAGCTTACAGTAGCTTCACAGGATTGCATAAGGAATAGATTACAGAATGAACATCTATAGCTTATAGCTACCAAATCAGGCAGAGCCCAAAGACAAAGATCCATAGAAAAGTGGACATCACTCCAAGCCCTACCACATACTGCTGTCTGCTTTTCTTCAAATCTATGACCTATTTGTCATTAATTGTCGCATTAAACAGCCAGCACTGCACAATAATCCTATGGGTGCAGATATGGTACACGTACCTCAGTGGGAACTAATACTTCTCTAATTGTACTTAACCCTCTCAAAAAGAGGGCTACCATACCTGGACTGGAAACCTAGCCAGCTACAAAGTGATAATGAAATCATGATCATTGGAGAAGAATCTACAACCACTAATTTACAAAACCAGCATAGACTCTAACAACAATCTATAAACATTTCTCCTTATACTCCTAGATGTGGGAGTCCACAGAAGTGGATCCATTCCATCTTGACTAAAGGTCAGAGTGTTCAGACCTCTTCTTGCTCCTTCAGGGATATGTGATGAAGGCTTGACCTAGGGTGTGGTTACTTGATGTTTTGGATTTTAAGAAGGTAATTACTTTGTTCTTTGTAGCTTGGCAAAGAAGTCTTTTGCCTTCTTGCACCTCCTTTTTTAGATTGGCGTATATAAAGGCTATGAGAAATAAACACAAAGCAGATCACAGTATTCACTGGATGCCTTCACTGGATCTGATGTCTCTTGTCTATTTCTCTCTTAATCTACACTCTTCCCCCAAAGCGTGAATAAATATGTCAGGTTGGACCCAACACATAGATAAGAGTATTACTTTTTGTAAAAGACTTATTTATGTAATGTGTGTGCACACTAATTGTGTGTTCCTGAATATGCGCATGTGCACTACATATATGTACGTGGGCACAGAAACCAGAAGAGGATGTCAGTTGTCTTCAAACTGGAGTGACAGGCAGTTGTGAGCTTTCAGTGTAGGTGCTGGGAACTGAGCCCAGGCCCTCTATAAAAGCAGCAAGATTTCTTAGGGGCTGCAGTATCTTTGCAGCTCTAGTATAACTTTTCCTCACATAAGCATATGCCTATCTCAAAGCTTCAGGAGGTTGTAAAGGGAAGAAACTAAGAGAAAAATGATACCTTAAGGGTCGTTTGTAGATTTGACGTTCCCAATTCAGGTTGTCAAAGTGACCAGTTGCTTCTTTTAAAAGCCTGCTGTGGAAAGGAAAATCAGTTCTCAAAATTTATAGTTTCCATTTTCTCATGTTTGGTTATATTCATGTAGAATGTAAATGTCTAGACTAGTTGTTTACTAGCTGCAGTTGGTAAAGCACACAGATCATCAGCAAAGTGTAAATGATATATTCTACTCTCTCAAAGAATTTGCAGGCAACCATGTTTAAATTGTCTTAAGATGGTAGGATGTCTAAGCAACTAAAATAATTGAATTTTGTACCACTATTTCCAGAATAAAAACAAATCATTAAAATAATGATACCAAATGCCAAGCACATTTCTGGGCATTTTTTTTTTTTTTACAAATGTGCCAAAAGGAATGTTGTTCAATTTAGCCACAGAAACCTTTTGTAAATAGCCAAGAATTTTAGTTAAGAACCCTGCAATGCAGGCTGGTTTTCTTTGCTTTATGTTTAAAAACCACTTATTAGTCAGTACATGTGATAATTGACTTTCTGTGTCTGTGTTACCTCACTCAAAATGATGTTTTCTATCTCCATTCATTTGCCTGCAAAATTCATGATGTCATTTTTTTCTGTTGTTTAGTACTCCATTGTGTCAATATGCCACATTTTCCTTATCCAGCCTACAAACCACAATCCCAGAGAACTTAAACAACAATGCGGACACTAAGAGAGACTTACATAGATCTAATATACATGGGAAGTAGGAAGTAAAAAAAGACAAGATCTCCTGAGTAAATTGGAAGCATGGGGACCTTGGGAGAGGGTTGAAGAGAGGAGGGGAGAGGCTGGAGGGGAGGAGAGAAAAATGTAGAGCTCAATAAAGATCAATAAAAAAACCTTAAAGTGTCAATTTATGTCATAATGTCTAATTATAAAGCGATGCCCTATTATGTTTTATACTGTATTAATTCTTGTCATTCTTATATTTTTAGTTTTTTTCACGAATAAAGAACTTGAAATTCTAAAAAAAAAGAACCCTGCAATGCAACCATATAGGGAAATAAGGAGGCAAAATGTGAATAGATCAATCTTCTCAAAACTTAAATTCTAGTAAATAGTTTTCTTACAGATTTACTGATCCAAGGTAGGTGTTTAAACCCTAACTTCAGAGTCTGAAGGTTATATTTTAATTTAAAATGTGTGTAAGCTACTGAAATTAATACATAGAGTAATTTGGACAATGTGTGTATTTACACATTTTGCACCTCTGCCTATAAGATAGAATATATAGAGAAACCAGGTAATAGACTATAAATGTATCCACCATCAGCATCTTAAGCATGGATTTTAAAAATGGAATGTATTAAGGGACTGAAGAGATGATTTAGTGGCTAAGTGCATTGTTGCTCTTCTAGTAAATCCAGATTCAATTCTCATCACCCACATGGTTGATCACAATCATCTGTAATGCTAGTTCTGGGGAATGGGATGCCTTCTTATGGCCTCCAAGGTTACCAGCACATACACGAAAAAAAAAAAAAACACCCCCTAAACACAAATAAATAAATAAATTTAAAAAATAGAATGTATTAAAAAACAAAAACGAAATAAAAATAATACTGAAAATACAACATCAGCAGATTAGCTTAACAGTGTCTCTTAGAAAGAAACAAAAATAATTCATAAAATAGAACATAGGTCACCACAAATAGATAGAAGCATGTAGACACTAAAGGTTAAAATAGAGAAAAGGGCACAGTAGACAGGGAACATAGCAAAGCCTTTGAACGATGAAAGAAGAGAATAGAATGAGCTCACAGAGAGAGTGAGCAAGTGCAGAGCCTGCGCAGGTCTGCACCAGGTGCCTGATTGCCAGGTGCTGGGGTCCTTGGAAGGGACACAGGTAACACTTGGTTGAGTCCTGCCCACCCTAATCATAAGGGATGCCATGGAGCTATAGCCTTTCCTCCCTCCCATGCCTAAACTTAAAGACTCACATAGCTACTGGTTGATTGTGTCATCCCAGACCAAGAAATGATTGTGTTGAGTTATCTCCCTCATCTCTTAAGAAATCTCTACATTAATGACTTTAAAAATGTGTTGTTCAAAGGTTCAACGTAATTCATCACTAACATGCTTGTACTGCTAATAGCCTACCTCCTAGCTTACAAGGAATTTAAGGCGTGACCATGAAGAAGAGAAACTGAGTCACATATTAGCATAATGTGATCTCATTTACGTTAATAACTCTATTTGCTTGATAAACTGGCTGGAAAAGGAAAAGATTAAAATACAAAGAGAAACAGAAATGTCTCCTAGCCCTTCTCAGCATTAGAGGTCTATTTTTAAAGCATTTCCTGCTTGGGTCAGACTAAACCATCTGACAGCAAAAGACTCGGAGGGCAATTGTCACACCGCAGCTGTAGCAGCACCAGAGAGTGTTTACATTCCCTGGGCAATTGCTTAGGAAGAATCACACAGTGCAAAGAAAAACCCTAAAACCTAATTCAAGGTACCCACCATACTGTAGCTATGAAGAGAAAGGCATTTTCTCACATCAAGACTATTGATCAAGCTCACAAAAGGAGTGGTGGGCAGAGCCAGGAGTAAAAGCCACTGGACCAATGATTGTCTACAAATGGAAGGCCCAAGAACGCAGTAGTTGTTTAGTCCATGAGTCAGGGATATCTCAGCTAGTCTTCAGTATAGGCTGGAATCCTGAAGAAGTAGGCTTTCACTCCAGGGAAGGAATGGACTTATTACAGAGAGCAAACAGACAAAGAGCTTTCTTTGTCCATGTCCTTTATGTAGGTTACCAGCAGAACGTGTGGCCCAGATTAAAGATGGATACTACAAGCTTAAAGAAGGGGATTAGAGGCAGGTCTTCCCATCTCAAATAACTCAATTAAGAAAAAATTTCTCTCACTGGTGTGGATATCCATTTGGGTTTTAGTTAATTCCTGGTGTAGTCAAGTTGGCAACTAAGCTAACTCAGTTTTAATAATTGCTCCAATTAAATACTTAGTTCCTTTTACATTAAAAGTGACCAGGGAGGTGCTATATGGTTAAGAGATTTTCTGCTCTTGAAGAGGACCTAGGTATGGTTCCCAGATACTCACATGGGAGCTCATAACCATCTCTAACTTAAATACTAGTAGATCCAATATTCTCTTCTGGAACTTACACAGTACACATATATTCTTGGAGGCAAAAGAGAGAGAGAGAGAGAGAGAGAGAGAGAGAGAGAGAGAGAGAGAGAGAGAGCGCACACACACGAGACAAAAAAAAAAATCAACAAATCTCTTTTTTAAATGTTCTCAGATTCTCCTTGTGGGTTTCTAGGAATTTGCCTCTGGCTTCTAAATGCCAAAGTACTCTAATATTAACCATGTAACCATTTGTGTGAGGTCACTAGGACTTTTCAGAAAAGGGCTGGGATGAGGGATGGGGATCTGTGAAATTGTCTGGGATTGTTTCAGCATCAATAGAAAAAGAAAACCACCTGTTGACCTTGGATACCAATCCAAAACTGTGTTCTTTTAGAGTCACTAGAATGTTTGATATCTAAAGAATTCGACAAGCATTGTAAAGAGCAGAGCTATTTCTTATCCTCATCACATTTCCACCTCCTTGTTCCTTTCTCTCCCCAGTAATGATGAAAACTGGTACTTCACTGCCTTCATAGTTAAAAGAATCACACAATATGTTTCCAAATCAATCTGGAAACTTTCTCCAGTTGTCCACCACATTCAAGTAGTGTGCTAAATACATCTGAAAGAATCACCAATGCTACATTTCCCTTTTGTTGACACCAACAGCTGAATTACGGTTACATATGTGCCCTGTCTGTACTTAGCCCTGAAAGAAGAAAGTGATTAATTATGCCTAGTATGCATCTTTTCTAAATAAAATGCTATGTAAGAGTTAAAACATCTCTAATGAAGACGTCATGGAAACCAAGAGCTCGCAGCCTATGGTCACCCCTGTATATTAATCCAGCAAATACTGAAGACCTCTTGGTGAAGCTTTTTGCTATTGTTTGTTCATCTCTTGTATGAAACAGTAGTTCTCTATATATCCCTGGCTGTCCTGGAACTCACTCTAGAGACCAGAGTGGTCTTGAACTCCGAAATTTGCCTGCCTCTGCATCCTAAGTGCTAGGATTAAAGGTGTGCATGACCAAGCTTAGCTTGTGAAACTTTTAAAAAAATAGAATCCTGACAAATGTCTATCAATATTTCACTAAGGATAAAAAGGCAAAAAAAATTCTGTTGCAAAAAAGAGGAAATTTTCAAAGCTTTTATTTATAACTATCTTTAAAATTTGTGCTTATGTTATAGCCACTCTAAATAATTACACTATATTTATTGATAGATTTATAAGTAAGAAGAATACATGTTTTAGAATATGATTTTATTTCCATGTAGACCTTAGACTTAATTACCTGAACATAAAAATAGTACTGAGAAAAACTCTATGAGATGTTCTGCTCTCAGGTGAACACAATAATTACCTTTAAAATATTAAATACAGTAAAAGAAAAAAATGAGACTCACAAGAAAGGTAAAAATATCCCATAATGACTATGAATTTAAAATTCAATTCAAAATGATGCCTCAAAAATTAATAGAAGACATAGTACAGTGGGTCTTCCATCTAAAACCAAACAATACTTGCTATTCCTAACAAGTATTAAACCAAACAATACTTGCTATTCCTAACAGGCCCTTTACAGATTGATTTTCCTCTAAAACATATCTTGCTTTACACTGGATTTATTAGAAAACAGACAGGCATGCAGTTCAGCTGCAAAATTATGTATGGAGCTCCAAGATTCAGTACAGAGTGGGTTAAGAGCTATTGTTTTGTTAAAGGGAATTGCACTTAAAATTAGCCTTCTCCTTTGGAGGGCTACTCTGGCCAATCACCTATGGCAAAGATTGCTCTTTATCAGATAACAAGACATCTTCCTTCCAGGAAAGTCAGAAGCTTAAACAATCAGATTGAGGAACAGGCAGCTTAAGCAGAAAGAAGGGTGTTCCCAGTGTATTTACCACTAGCTATATGACCTTAGCGAATTCCAGGCTGACCTTCACCTCACTCTCCCACATAAAAATATGGGATTGTACAAGATAATGCGATAATTTTTAGGCTTTAAATTTTGGAATAGTTGTGAAAAAATAAAAGATAATTAAAAATTAAAATCAAAAATTGAAAAATACTTGGCACAGTGCTTAAATCATTCTATTTGCATAGGTAATGATGATGTTTTAGGAAATATGACTACAGAGTCACAACACTGGAAAAATAAAAGAAATTCAGCTTTCATTCCTAGAAAAGGATTGGAGGCATCTCAAAAATAAAAGAAAAACAATATAAGATGGGGAGGAAGTGGCTGTGTGGGTAGAGGGGTGAGGAAAGATGAGGGTAGAGGTATGAACCTTATCATGGCTGTCAAGGAAAGTTACACACTGGCCTAATGACAAGATGAAGGGAATGATTTCCAATTTTGCAGACAGAATGTTTCTAGCAAAAGGGACAGGATATGAATGAATAAGACAATCTTAGCATGTGAAAGCAAAGGGGGAAATTGTAAACTAGGGAATCAGATAATGGAAATTCCAAACAGACAAGGTCTGAGATCACAAACCAGACCAGAAAGGGTGGTTAAAGTCTAATGAAACCATACAAAGATTTAGGATTTTATTTTCTAAGACTAAGAAAATTATTGGACTCTCATGGGACTTTATGCAAATCATATTTTAAACAATTTGAGAAAATGGGATGGAGACTTTAACTGGGGTAGCAGTGGGAGGAGTAATACAGAGGGGGAGAGAGAGAGAGATAAATAGCACTCAGATACTTGAAAAAGATATACGGAGTTTATTATTTTTTAAGCTTACTTTAAATGAACACACAGGGAGAGGGAGAGGGAGAGAGGAGTGTTTTGCTACATGGGGGATAATGCTCTCCCTAAAATCCATAAACTACCAAAAAAAAAAAAATCTCAGCACAAGACATGGAAAATAGACCTTGGAATTGTCAGTCAAGGCAGTCTAAGAGAGTCCCTAAACAAAATAGATTATTACTATTTTTGGTTGCTTACCAGAATTTGAAGATAAGTCCATATTGCAGTAGAAACCACACACTTAGAATACAAGCCTTATAAGAATCAAACTGGAACTGACCTGGAAGCCTCTTTCCTAAAACTAGCTCTTCATTACCCTGAAGTGCTACACACGCTGCCAGGTGAGAAAAGCAATCAACAGTCCTACTCCATTGCAATGACTATGGACCACAACAACTCTTCATGAAGGATGGCCCCAATGGTGCCATAGTGGCATTCATCTTGGAAGAAACCTACAGCTGTTTAATTTTATTCAAGTCGTGCTCAGTAAGAAGGAAATAAAGCCTAGTACTATAAGCCTAGCCAACTACATGAGATCAGAGAGCTCCTCAACCCTAGAGAAGAACCATTTATTCTTACTTTCCTAAACCAATACACTTTCTAACTATATTCTAAACCTAGCCCCACAGAGAATTGTAGCTCTCACCCTTTGTGGCGATTTGAAGGAGAATGGCCCCCACCGACTAATATATTTGAATGCATTTGGTAGAGCTGTTTGAGCGTGGCCTTTCTGGAAGAAAGTGTGTCACTGGTGGTCTGCTTTCAGGTTTCAAAAGCTCATGTCATTCCAAGTTATCTCTCTTCTGTCTCATCGTTGTTGTCTCAACATGTCAACACTTAGCTAATGCTCTCATGCCTTGCCTGCTGCCATGTTCCCCACTACGATAGTTATGGCCTTATCCTCTGAATCTGTCATTAAGCCCCAATTTAAATGTTTTCTTTTATAAGCTGTCTTGGTCATGGTGTCTCTTCATAGCAACAGCAAACAAACTAAGACACCACTCATCAAAAGAACTTTGTGTATGTGTGACAGATAGAAATTATTACAGAAAATGCAGACAACAAGTGGCCACTGGTTACCCAGCCCCAGTGGATACAACTGCAATGAAACCTCCACAGGACGGCTCAGAAAAACAATCACAAAAGAGGGACATAAAGATTCTAAGAACCTGGGCACCAGGATGCCTTCTGTGAGGTAGTGCCTTTTATACATAAGAGGGAAGCTACACCCATACAATCTCAGCATTACAGTTGCCTGAACATAATGACAGCCTAGGCTGACAGGCCAACATTGATGGAACATTCAGAAGGCTCCATCCCTTGATGAAGTTCTCCAAGCAATCTATGAGTTTTGAGAGAAGACGAATCCATTAGGGATTAACTCACTGATAGGCTATCTATTCCTGTACTGGCTAATTTTATATCAACATGACACAAGCCAGAGTCACCAGGGAGGAAGGAATTCCAGTTGTGGAAATGCCTCCATGAGATCCAGCTGTAAGGTGTTTTCTCAATAAGTGATCAATGGTGGAGGGCCCAGCCTATGACTGGTGGTGCCATCCCTGGGATGGTGGTTCCGGGTCTATAAGAGAGGAGGCTGAGCAAGTCATGTGAACCATGCCAGTAAGCATGCTCCTTCCTGGTCTCTGCATCAGCTCCTGCCTACAGATTTTTGTCCTGCTTGAGTTCCTGTCCTGACTTCCTTTGGTGATGAACAGCAATGTGGAAGTGTAAGCTGAATAAACCCTTTGGTTGTGGTGTTTTGTTGCAGCTACGGAAACTAATGGTTTCTAATCACATATGCTTCCTAGTAAGCAGCACTAAGTAGACTCTAGTTTATATATCTGAAACAGTGATCATTAAAGAAGAGGTCATGAATTTGAATAGTTTATTTCTGTTCTTTTTTTCAATTAGAGAAACTGAACATGATAGAAAGATAAATATAGTATTTACCCTAACATAAAGGGGTCTATTGTAAAAAAAAATTTTTTCAATGTAACTTTTTCTAAGTGTATCTATTTAATTACTATTTTACAGCTTTGTCAGATTCTCCTTGCTTTCTGCTTTGCTCTTTTTGCTTACTTTAATATTTCTAAACTTGCATTCTGTGCAATAAATGTAATAATATAAACTTCATCAGACTGTTTACACACATTTATAAATAATCCATAGATAGAGGAGTGGAGCCCACTAAAGAACCTAGAAAGTAACATGCGGTCCTATTTGTTGGGGTTTCTGTCCTGCCAAGTTCCCACAGTCATTAAGCCCTCAAAGAAAATCACAGAGAGCGTATACATTAGGTTATAAACTGAATGGCCCTTTAGCTCAGGCTTCTTATTATCCCTTATATCTTTTATTAACCAATTATTCTTATCTATGTTAGCCACATGGCTCAATACCTTTTTCAGTGGGGTTGGTCACATCCTGCTTCTTCGGTGGTCTGGGCAGGACTCAGGAGGAATGGACTTCCTCCTTCCCAGCATTTTCCTGCTCTCATTGTCCCACCTTTACTCCCTGTCTGGTTGCCCCACCTATTCTTCCTGACTGGCCAATCAGTGTTTATTGAAAATATGATTAACAGAATACAGACAATTCTCCTGCACCAGACTTTCCCTGTGGAAGAGATGGAATTGCGAGTTTCAGAAATCATAGAAGTGTGATATTTCAATCATGTTCTTTCCTCATCTGTCATTACCAAGTCTTCAATTAAAAACTAGTAACAGGCAATAGCTTAATGGTAGAAACAGTCTATATGAGAAAGACAGGAAGCACTGACATTAGTAGCAAATACTAATGGCAAAGTTGGGGGATCTAGCATGGCCTGAATGAGAAAATGGGACAGAAGAATTCAGGCAAAGTCTTCTGGTTATGGTTTTTATTCAAATTATGATAGGTATGATAGAGGAATAGCATCTTGGTAAAGGGTTAAAGGACCAAAAACGGTCTTGTTATTATGGGGGATGATGCTCTCAAGAGGACAGAGAACTTGTGGATAAACAGAAGAGGGTATTTATTAATCATATATATATATATATGTATGTATGTATGTACTGTGTGTGTGTTTATACATGAGAATGTGTAACATTATGACTTTTTAAAATGTGTATGGGACATCTACTTTTTAATAAATATACTTCTATATCATCAATGGCTATAATGACTATCACCTCTATGCATAAATATGCTATATCCAGTAACTTATTTGCATTTAAGATAATTATTTCAACAATTGGGTGGCGGTGGCAATCCCAGCACTCAGGAGGCAGAGGTGGGAGGATCTCTGTGAGTTTGAGGCCAGCCTATTATACAGAGTGAGTCCCAGGACAGACTCCAAAGCTACACAGAGAAACCCTGTGGATAGAGACAGCGACCCACACTGGAGCACTAGACTGAGCTCCCAAGGTCCCAATGAGGAGCGAAAGGAAGGAGAAGATAAGCAAGGAAGTCAGGACCACGAGGGGTGCACCCACCCACTGAGGCAGTGGGGCTGATCTATTGGGAGCTCACCAAGGCCAGCTGGAATATGACTGAAAAAGCATGGGATAAAACCAGACTATCTGAACATGGCGAACAATGAGGGCTGATGAGAAGTCAAGGACAATGGCACGGGGTTTTGATCCTACTTCATGTTCTGGCTTTGTGGGAGCCTAGCCTGTTTGGATGTTCACCTTCCTAGACATGGACGAAGTAGGGAGGACCTTGAACTTTCCACAGGGCAGGGAACCCTGACTGCTCTTTGGACTGGAGAGGGAAGGGGGGGAGAGTGGGGGGAGGGGGAGAAGGGTGGGAGGAGGGGGAGGGAAATGGGAGGTTGGGGGGAGGCTGAAACTTTTTTTTCCTTTTCTCAATAAAACTAAAAAAAAGAAAAACAAACAAAAAAGTAACCAGACAAACAAACCAGGCAGATATTCATTTCAATGAGTACATCTAAATAAATGAACATCAAATTATTATTTGCTAAACAAATACTTTAAATGTCACAATAAAACTTCTTTAAATAATATTTTCTTATTTGTTGAATTATTTCCTCCTAACTAATTAGAAGTGGAGAATTTAAAGAATATGCAAACTTTTTTTTCTTTGTTTGGTTTTTCAAGACAGGATTTCTCTATCTAACAGCTCTGATTGTCCTAGAACTTTCTCTGTAAACCAGGCTGGCCTCAAACTCACAGAGAACTACCTGCCTCTGCCTCCCAAGTGCTGGGATTACAGGTGTGTGCCACCACCACCTGTTTCAAAGTTCTTTTTTAAATTAAACTTTTGCATGCTGCCCCCAGTATGAACACTTTTTCATTGTAGTAGTTACACTGAGAACACTTTGACTGATTTCTGATTTCTTCTGATTCAAACACAGAAGACAACTGAGCTAAGTAGTTGCTACTTTAAGTAGTTAATAACCTGTGAGGAAAGCCCACAGACTACTCATAAGAGTTTTGCACAAATATTTTATCATCTGGCCACATATGAAGTAAAATAACACTTACTTTTGTGGTACTCAAGAGAACTTAAAGTAGTAGTTTTTCTGTGAGTTGAATATAGACTTTTGGTATCCTAAGTTGGACAAAGATTAAAGGCTATATTTAGCTGTGTAACAGCATCAATAGGTTTATGAAGATTTTGGATAAGCACATCCAGGCCCACTGGTCAGCTGCCATCCTAAGGGTTTCTTCTTGGATATCTTCAGTTCATTGCAGCTGTTTTTAAAGCCTCTATGTTATCTGGACACTTCCTCTGGAGGAGCAAATGATATGCAAAGTCCCTGACTGTTTCCCTTTTATTTGATTACAAATTAGATGGGTATTAATTAAGATTTCAGATTAAGCTTCCTGTATAATGTGTAGAGGTTGGTTGGGTGTTTAGATTTCTTCCACTCAGGTATTACTAAATCAGTTCAGTGTCATTGTGATGCTTGTTTCTTTGCAAAACATCTCTTTCATCACAACTCAAAACTTCAGATATTGTTTCTTTTATTTTGCTGAATCTCTACAAAGATTCATTTTACTGATAAAATCTGGTAGCATTCATTCTATTGATAATATGAAGTTGACCTTTTCCCACCTCTAATAGCTATTCACTTATTTCTTTTGGATTTTGATATTTGATATCATCTTATAATTGCTTTTAATCTTTCTTTTATTGAAAATAGGTATTCCACACATAATGTATTCTGATTATGCCCCACCACTCCTCCCAATTCCTACTATCCAGATCTTCTACCTTTCTGTCCCTCATTAAAAAATATAGAATGCTAAGGAGCTACAATACATAATTAATATAATATAAATGTAATATAGAATAGTATAATATGATATAACAAAAATGAACACATTGGAATAGAACAAAACACATGGAAGGAAAAGATCCCAAGAAAAGGTATGAAAAACAGATATAGGCACAGAGACCCAAACATTTATACACCCAGAAATCCTATAAAAACACAAAACTTGAAGACAAAATTTATATTCAAAGGACCTGTAGGATAAAAAAGGATAAAAATAAATAGATAAGTAAAAAAGTAAAAAAAAATAGAAAAAGATACAATTAGATGGGTCCCAGAACTGAAAGAAATGGCCACACGCCCTCATCCCTAACCCAAAAATGGTTTGCATTTAATATAAATTTGTATTTAATATAAATAAATATATTTTGTGCAAGGTACTGGTTCAATACATGTTACCATAGCGTTTGTTTTATATAATAAGCCACACATACCTTTTATCACAGTATGGGTTATTTATACTTTATATTTCTTCACATTTATGGCAACTCGCTAGGATACAAATAATTTTTATCTGACATGTTACTAAGTAAACTTTACTATAATAAAACACTAGACTTTCCTTAAATAACAGTGCTTTAAAGTCTGAAGAAATACTTTACATCTCCAACATTCTTGTTTTCCAAGATAATTATAGTTAGAAGTTAATGTCTGCACCTGTTTCCTAGTTATCACAGAGAAAGGAAGTTCAGGTTCTGTCTAGACTATGAGTCTCTACATTTATATGGTTACAAGGCCAACTCTGCATCTGAAAACAAATGAGAACTTAGGGCTTAGTGAAACTCAGCTCCATAGCCCTTTCTAAAGTACCTTACCAATGGGGTAGACCTGCTCCTCCTAACTTACCCATAGGAGCATCTAACTTATATTTCAGGAAACAAAAGAGTCAGGAACTCTGTCACCAGAAAACTCTGGCAAGTTCTATAGTATAAGAGCCTTCTCAAGGGTGAAGTCTACCTAAAATTTTACCTTTATAACCTGAAATATATTAGGATGAAGTATAAAAACTAAGAAACATAGAAACAAAAAACATGACTCTTGGTTTTAAAAACACATAAGCAACAACAGCAACAAATATGCATTCTCCTTGAAGCAGGTGGTTTGCTCATAACACACTATCTAAAAAGAAACTTCACCCTTCACTTCAGCCACACTGCTGTTTCTTCTGGTGGATGCCCAAGCTTCCTTGAAGAATAATCCAATAACTACTTCCTTGGGAGTAGAAACTCTATAATACCACATGGAATTTATTCATGAGAGTAAAATTTTAGCACTACTAGAAGAAGCTATCAGTTCATACCATTAGTTGCTGAAAGAAGCTAAATGCAAGAATCATTTAGGTTATTATTATGTCCAAATGTCTATGAAAATGATACAGTTTGGGCATTGAATAGGAACTGAGAGACTTATGCCAAATGTGTATGTAGATGTTCTTCTAAGAAAGCAAATTATAAACAAAATTTCAGGATTTAAATTTTTCACAAATATTTTAAAATGGTTTTAATAATGGAAATTTTATTAAATTTTTACATACAGATTTGAAGTCTTAGCTTTAACAATAAGACAATTTAAGGAGATCAAGGAAATACAAATAAGAAAGGAAGAAGTTAAAGTATCTTTATGTGGAGAATATATATATATATATATATATATATATATATCCCAAAAATCCACCAGGAAACACTTTCAGGAAAGTAGCAGGATACAAAAGTAATGCAAAAATATCTGTAACCCTTCTATATACAAATGGAAAATGGACTGAGAAAGAAATCGGAAAAACAACACACTTCACAATAGCCTCAAATAATATAAAATATCTTAGGGTAATTCTAGCCAAATAAGTTAAAACTTGTATAATAAAAACTAGAACAATGAAGAAAGAAATTGAAGAATATATCAGAAGATGGAGAAATTTCCCATGCTCATGGATTGATAAGACTAATATATTAAAAATGATATTCTGCCAAATGCAATCTACAGGGTCAATGCAATCCCATCAAAATTTCTGCTCAGTTCTTCCCAGGTCTTGAAAGGACATTTTTCAGCTTCATATAAAAACAATATCAAAAGAAAAACAGGACAGCTTAAATAATCCTGAATAATAAAAGAACTGTGGAGGAACCACCATGCCCGATTTCTTTTCTCTTCTTTCTTTTATTTTGTATTAATTAAATCATTGCTTGGCCCATTAGCTCTAGTTTCTTATTGGCTAACTCTTACACATTAATTTAACCCATCTCAACTAATCTGTGTATCACCATGAGGTCATAGCTTACTAGCAAAGTTTCAGCACATCTCTCTCCGGTGGCTCCATGGCATCTCTCTCTCTCCACCTTCCTTCTCTCCGCATTCAGTCCAGTTTTCTCTGCCTATCTTGTTGTAAGAGGAGCAGCGGGCTGCGTTCCCGCTGCCCCAGCTCCCTGCCACCGGCTAGCTTTACCCAAAATAATTATACAGAAACTATTCTTTTAAACACTGCCTGGCCCATTAGTTCCAGCCTCTTATTGGCTAGCTCTTACATATTGATCTAACCCATTTCTAATAATCTGTGTAACACCACAAGGTGTGGCTTACCTAGCCTACATCCATCTCGGGTCAGAGAATCATGGTTACTGCCTGACTCGGATTTCTTTCTCCCAGCATTCTGTTCTGTTTTCTCTGCCTACCCAATTTTTTGTCCTATCAAAGGGCCAAGGCAGTTTCTTTATTTAACCAATGAAATTAACACAAAACAGAAGACTCTCCCCCATCACTACCTAACTAAGTTCTGCCCTATCAACAGACCAAGGCAGTTTCTTTATTCAGTAAAGGTAATCACAGCAGACAGAGGGGACTCCCATATCACCTCCCCTTTTATGTTTAAATAAAAAGGAAGGCTTTAACCTTAACACAGTAAAATTACATATAACAAAACAGATATCAAGCAAGAATTACAATTACAATATTCATATCCACTTTCTATCTATTCTTCATCTACATCAAAGACTCCAGAAGGATAAATATTACCTAAGTAAAAAGGAAGTGCATTGTAAGCAACTTCCAAAACTCTAGAATTGGCAGAGATATCTCACTGCCTGGACAAATATCCAAAGGCTTTCTGTACCATTGGGGCATCCATCTTCAGCCTACAGGCCCTTAGTAACCAGCAGACTTTTCCATGAAGCAGGAAATTTCAAAGAAAGGTCTGCCTATATTGGCAGTTTGCCAGTCACTTTCTTCTGTATCCTGCAGAATGTCTCACAGACTCTTTCATAAAGCAGGAACCGTGAAAGATTGTCTTACCTTTAAGCAAGTTCAGCAGTCATTTCTCTGTGAATCGTATATCCAGCTCATCTAACAAACTCCATAAGAAGCCTCTTTGATGCCCATATTCCTCTGGAAGTAATTGGTGCTGCCGGAAGCAGATGTGTCTCATTGTCATGAAAAGTCCTAAGTTATTAAAACATTTTTAAATGCAATATTCTGAAGGTCTTTGAAAGATTTAAAGAATACCTATTCATCTGAAATACATCATTATACATCTATAAAAATCTAACTAACATGACTACAAGCTTGACTGATATTTATGAGTATCTATTACTTATATTTCTTAGTAATACATTACACTTTTAAATAAACTACAGATCACAACACCTTAATCAATAACAGAAATATATATACACAGTATAACAAAATTGTCCTTAAATTTGTATCAATAAAGCAAGATCCATACCAATGCAAAGTATCCATATCTATAGCATATCCCCCTTTAAATGTAAAGAAACATTTACAAACAATATTTGGGAATATGGACATAGTTCTGTCCATACTGCTTCCTGCTGTTTGGGTCACTGTTCATCAGGTCTTTTATGGTGTATCCTGCGTGCTATGTTCATCTCAGTCAGCAGTTGAGTGAAGTAATTTTTTGAGGGGTGTTTATGGCAAACTTTGAGGGGGTCATGTTTGTTCCATCATACCACACCAGTCTGGAAGCAATCCACAGGTTCTCATCCTCTGTGGAAACAAGAGAAGAACCTCTTTTTGAAAGCAACATGTCCTTAGACACAAAATTGGAAGTCATGATACCTTTATAATATACATGCAGGTTTAGCTTAGCAACACATACAATAAAATGTCTGTACTTAGCTCCTCCACAGTCAAAACATTCAAAGATATTATAGAGCTATAGTGCTAGAAGAAGTCTGATATTGGAACAAACATTGATCAATGGGATGAAAGTGAAAATCCAAACATAAATACAAAATTTCTGATTTTTTTGTATCAAAGCCAGCAATATACACTGGAAAAAGATGGCATCTTCAAAAATGATGATGGTCAAACTGGATACCTTCATGTAGAAGGATACAAATAGATCCCTACTTATCACCCTGTTCAAAACTCAAATCAAAATGGATGAAAGACCTCAACATAATTCCAACATAGAATCTTATATTTTAAAAAGTGAGAATAGAGAGGCAGCCAGAACCCGGACGGCAGAGGTGGCAGGAGGACGCCATGCGCAGCGGGCGGGGACTGGCTGGGACTGGCGCAGCAGCAGAGGACGCAGGTGGCGGGAACATTCATGGCAGCAGACGCAGGCTGCAGGGACTGAGGGCAACACCAAGAGCAGATCACCCCACTACAACTAAATCAAAGAGGTAGGCCTTTGGTTGGTGAAGTCCCTGGAAATGGAGGAACTGGGTCCTATTCCTGAAGACCCTTCTGAGGGGTGAGAGGGATCTTGGCCCCCTGCAGGAACCAGGAAACAGAGTGAGGGCATTTTGTAAGAGGAGCCCCAGGCCAGCAGGGAGACCTGAACCAGTTTTAAAAGACCAATTAGATAGCATCGATAGGAGGAGATGGGCAGGCGCCAAGGCAAGAATTCACCCAATAATCTGAAAAAGAGCATGAAAACACCAGAACCCAATGATCTTACAACAGAAGGTCTTCATCACCCTAACACAGAAGAAGTGGAAAAAATTGACTTTATGAAAGCAATAGAGTCCCTTACACAACATGTGAAAAATGCCCTTATACAAATGGATGAGAAGTATAACCAAAAGTTTGAAGAAATGAGTAAATATGTACATAATACCCCGGGAAACCAAGAAAGAACAATCAAACAGGTAATGGAAACAGTTCAAGAATTGAAAACTGAAGTGGAAGCAAGGAAGAAAACACAAACTGAGGACCAGCTGGATATGGAAAATCTAGGTCAACAAGCAGAGCCTAGAGAAACAAGCATAATCAATAGAATACAAGAAATAGAAGAAAGAACCTCAGATTCTGAGGACACCATAGAGAAAATAAACACACTGATCAAAGAAAACTGCAAAGCCAACAAATTCTCATCACAAAACATTCAGGAATTATGGGACACAATAAAAAGACTAAACCTAAGAATAATAGGAATAGAAGAAGGAGAAGAGTCACAGCTCAAAGGCCCAAAAAATATTTTTAACAAAATTATAGAAGAAAACTTTCCCAACATAAAGAAAGATATTCCTTTGAATATTCAAGAAGCATACAGAACACCAAACAGACTGGATCAAAGAAAAACATCCCCTCACCATATAATAATCAAAACACAAAATATACAGGTTAAAGAAAGAATATTAAGAGCTGCAAAGGAAAAAGACCAAGTAACTTATAAAGGTAAACAGATCAGACTTACACCTGACTTCTCTATGGAAACAATGAAAGCCAGAAGGTCCTGGATAGAAGTACTGCAGAAGCTAAGAGACCATGGATGCAAGCCCAGACTACTATACCCAGCCAAGCTTTTGTTCACTATAAATGGAGAAAACAAGACATTCCAGGATAAGAACAAATTTAAACAATACGTAGCCACGAATCCAGCCCTACAGAAAGTAATAGAAGGAAAATTGCAACCCAAGGAATCCAACAATGCCAACACTGCCTACAATAACTGAGGCATCTAGCGACCCTTCACCAGCACAACTCAAATTCTACTACCAAAAACAATAAGAATATCCGGAGTAAACAACCACTGGTCATTAATATCACTTAATATTAATGGTCTCAATTGACCTATAAAAAGGCACAGGCTATGAGATTGGATACAAAAACAGGATCCAACATTCTGATGTTTGCAAGAAACACATCTCATCCACAAAGACAGGCATCTACTCAGAGTAAAGGGTTGGGAACAGGTCTTTCAAGCAAATGGTCCTAAGAAAAAAGCAGGTGTGGCCATACTAATTTCTAACAAAACTGACTTCAAACTAAAATCAATCAGAAGAGACCGAGATGGTCACTTTATACTCATAACAGGAACAATTCATCAGGATGACGTCTCAATCCTGAATATCTACGCCCCTAATATAAAAGCACCCACTTATGTAAAAGAAATATTACTAAAACTCAAGGCAGACATGAAACCACACATACTAGTAGTAGGAGACTTCAATACACCTCTCTCAGCAATGGACAGGTCAATCAGACAGAAACCTAATAGAGAATTAAGAGAAATACTGGACGTAATGAAGCAAATGGACTTAACAGACATATATAGAACATTCCACCCAAATAGGAAAGAATATACCTTCTTCTCTGCAGCTCATGGAACCTTCTCGAAAATTGTCCACATTCTCGGAAACAAAGGAAACCTCCACAGATACAAAAAAAAATATCAGTGTTCACCTGTGTCTTATCAGATCACCACAGATTAAAGTTAGAAGGCAACAATCACGCTACCCCCAGAAAGCCGAAAAAATTCATGGAAACTGAACAGTCAACTACTGAACCACACCTGGGTCAAGGAAGAAATCAAGAAAGAAATTAAAGTCTTCCTAGAATTTAATGAAATAAAGGAACAACATACTCAAACCTATGGGACACTATGAAAGCAGTGCTAAGAGGAAAGTTCATAGCACTAAGTGCCCACATAATGAAAATAGAGAAAGCATACATCAGAGAATTAATAGCACACCTGAAAGCTTTAGAAAAAAAAGAAGCAGACATGCCCAGGAGGAGTAGAAGCCTGGAAATAATCAAACTGAGGGCAGAAATCAACAAAATAGAAACACAGAAAACAGTCCAAAGAATCAATGAAACAAAAAGTTGGTTCTTGGAGAAAATCAACAAGATCGACAAACCCTATTCAAACTAATTAAACGACAGAGAGAGAACACGCAAATAAATAAGATCAGAAATGAAAAGGGGGACATAACCACAGACACAGAGGAAATTCAGACTCATTAGATCTTACTACAAAAGCCTATATGCCACAAAACTAGAAAATGTAAAAGAAATTGACATTTTTTTAGATAAGTACCATATACCAAAGCTAAACCAAGACCAGGTGAAAGATCTAAATAGACCTGTTAGGCGTGAAGAACTAGAAACTGTTATCAAAAATCTTCCTTCCAAAATAAGCCCAGGACCAGATGGTTTCAATGCAGAATTCTGCCAGAACTTCCAAGAAGAGCTAATACCTATACTCCTTAATGTATTTCACAATATAGAAACACAAGAGTCATTGCCAAATTCCTTTTATGAAGCTACCGTTACCCTGATACCAAAACCACACAAAGACCCAACCAAGAAAGAGAATTACAGGCCTATCTCATTCATGAATATCGATGCAAAAATTCTCAATAAAATGCTGGCAAACCGAATCCAAGAACACATTAGAAAAATTATCCATCATGATCAAGTAGGCTTCATCCCAGAGATGCAGGGCTGGTTCAACATACGAAAATCTATCAATGTAATAAAGCATATAAATAAACTGAAAGAAAAAAAGCATATGATCATTTCATTAGATGCTGAAAAAGCATTTGACAAAATTCAACACCCCTTTATGATAAAAGTCTTGGCGAGATTAGAGATTCAAGGGTCATACCTAAATATAATAAAAGCTATTAACAGCAAACCGACAACTAACATTAAATTAAACGGAGAAAACTCAAAGCCATCCCACTAAAATCAGGAACACGACAAGGATGTCCACTCTCCATACCTCTTTAATATAGTACTTGAAGTTCTAGCAATAGCAATAAGACAACCTAAGGGGATCAAGGGAATTCATATCAGAAAAGAAGAAGTTAAGCTCTCGTTATTTGCAGATGATATGATAGTATACATAAGCGACCCCAAAAACTCTACCAAAGAACTCCTACAGCTCATAAATACCTTTAGTAATGTGGCAGGATATATGATCAACTACAAAAAAATCAGTGGCCTTCCTATACACTAAGGATAAGGAAAGAGAGAGGGAAATCAGAGAAGCATCACCTTTCACAATAGCCACAAATAGCATAAAATATCTTGGGGTAACTCTGACCAAAAATGAGAAAGATCTATTTGACAAGAACTTTAAGTCTTTGAAGAAAGAAACTGAAGAGGACACCAGAAAATGGAAGGATCTCCCTTGCTCCTGGATTGGGCAGAGCAACATAGTAAAAATGGCAATTCTACCAAAAGCAATCTATAGATTTAATGCAATCCCCATCAATATCCCATCAAAATTCTTCACAGATCTGGAGAAGACAATAATCAACTTTATATGGAAAAACAAAAAACCCAGGATAGCCAAAACAATCTTATACAACAAAGGATCGTCTGGTGGCATTACCATCCCTGACTTCAAACTCTACTTCAGAGCTACAGTATTGAAAACAGCTTGGTACTGGCATAAAAACAGAGAAGTCGACCAATGGAATCGAATAGAAGACCCTGACATTAACCCACAAACCTATGAACACCTGATTTTCGATAAAGGAGCTAAAAGTATACAATGGAAAAAAGAGAGCATCTTCAACAAATTGTGCTGGCAAAACTGGATGTCAATCTGTAGAAGAATGAAAATAGATCCATGTCTATCACCATGCACAAAACTCAAGTCCAAGTGGATTAAAGACCTCAATATCAGTCCGAACACACTGAACCTGATAGAAGAGAATGTGGGAAGTACTCTACAACACATGGGTACAGGAGACCACTTCCTACGTATAACCCCAGCAGCTCAGACATTAAGGACCTCATTGAATAAATGGGACCTCCTGAGACTGAGAAGCTTCTGTAAAGCAAAGGACACTGTCGCTAAGACACAAAGGCAACCCACTGACTGGGAGAAGATCTTCACCAACCCCACAACTGACAAAGGTCTGATCTCCAAAATATATAAAGATCTCAAGAAACTAGACTGTAAAAGGCTAATCAACCCAATTATAAAATGGGGCACTGAGCTGAACAGAGAATTCTCAACAGAAGAAGTACAAATGGCCAAAAGACACTTAAGGTCATGCTCAAATTCCTTAGCGATCAGGGAAGTTCAAATCAAGACAACTTTAAGATACCATCTTACACCTGTCAGAATGGCTAAAATCAAAAACACCAATGATATCCTTTGCTGGAGAGGTTGTGGAGAAAGGGGTACACTCATCCATTGCTGGTGGGAATGCAAACTTGTGCAACCACTTTGGAAAGCAATATGGCGGTTTCTCAGGAAATTTGGGATCAACTTACCCCTGGACCCAGCAATACCACTCTTGGGAATATACCCAAGAGAGGCCTTATCATACAGCAAAAGTATATGTTCTACTATGTTCATAGCAGCATTGTTTGTAATAGCCAGAACCTGGAAACAACCTAGATGCCCTTCAATGGAAGAATGGATGAAGAAAGTATGAAATATATACATATTACAGTACTACTCAGCAGTAAAAAACAAGGGCTTCTTGAATTTTTCATGCAAATGGAAGGAAATAGAAAACAGTATCCTGAGTGAGGTAAGCCAGAACCAAAAAGAGGAGCATGGGATGTACTCACTCATATTTGGTTTCTAGCCATAAACATAGGACATTGAGCTTATAATTAGTGACCCTAGAGAAGCTAAATAAGGAGAACCCAAGGAAAAACATATTGACATCCTCCTGAATATTAAGCTTCATCAGGCGATGAAAGGAGACAGAGACAGAGACCCACATTGGAGCACCGGACAGAAATCTCAAGGTCCAAATCAGGAGCAGAAGGAGAGAGAGCACGAGCAAGGAACTCAGGACCACAAGGGGTGCACCCACACAATGAGACAATGGGGATGTTCTATTGGGAACTCACCAAGGACAGCTGGCCTGGGTCTGAAAAAGTCTGGGATAAAACCGGACTCTCTGAACATAGCGGGCAATGAGGACTACTGAGGTCTCAAGAACAATGGCAATGGGTTTCTGATCCTACTGCACGTACTGGCTTTGTAGGAGCCTAGGCAGTTCGGATGCTCACCTTACTAGACCTGGATGGAGGTGGGGGTTCCTTGGACATCCCACAGGGCAGGGAACCCTGATTGCTCTTCGGGCTGATGAGGGAGGGGGACTTGATTGGGGGAGGGGGAGGGAAATGGGAGGCGGTGGTGGGGAAGAGACAGAAATCTTTAATAAATAAATAAATTTAATAAAAAAAAATCAAAAAGTGAGAATAGTCTTAAATTTGTTGTCACAGGAAAAACCTTTTGCAACAGAACACCATTAGCATGGCACTAAAGTCAACAATTAACAAATGGGACCTCATTAAATTGAGAAACTTCTGTGAGCTAAAGGATGGCATCTTTTCATCAAAGAAGAAACCTACAGAATGGGAAAATATATTTATCAGCTACACAACAAATAGAGGGCTAACATTCAAAATATATAAAGAACACACACACAATCTAGATATCAAAAAGAAAAATAACTCAATTAAAATGGGATACAGATCTAAACAGAGAATTCACAAAAGAGAAAATTCAAATGGTTGAGAAACATCAAGGACATACATATCAAAACTACTTTGATATTTCATCTTGCACCAAACAGAATGATTAATAAAACAAATGACAGCTCATGTTGGCAAGGATATGTAATAAGAATAACACTCATTTGTTGCCTGTGGGAGTGGAGATTATGCAGCCCCTATGGAAGTCAATGTGGAAGTTCCTCAGAAAGATGGGAGCGGATTTATCTCAAGACCCAGCTTTGCCGCTCTTGGGCATATACCCATAGGACATACCATCATAACACAGAGAGACTCAACTATGCTCCTTGTTGCTCTATTCATAATCGCCAGGAATCAGAAACAACTTAGACGTCCCTCAACAGATGAAAAAGTAAAGAATATATGGTACATTTACATACTTGACTTTTACTTAGCTGTTAAAAAAATGAAATCATGAAATTCTTGGGTAAACAATGGAATTAGAAAATAAATCAAACTGAGTGAAGTTACTCAGACCCAGAAAACAAATATGGTATGTATTCACTTCTATGTAGATATTAGCTTTAGCAGTCACTGATAATCAAGCTATTATCCATATAACCACAGAGGTTAGATATAGAATAAGGGAGTACTGGGGAGCAGATAGATCTCCTTAGAGAAAGCAAATAGAATAGACAGTTACAGATATATAGTGGGGGGAGTAGACTGGAATGGGGGTTATTAAGTGATGGGGGAGGAAGGAAGGAGAACAAAGGAGGGTCAGTGAGAGAGAAAGTAAAATTAAGGGCCATTAGGAGGGTAATATGAAAATCTAATATGGTGGAGGCTTCCTAAAATAAAACATATATGAAGGCAATCTAAATGAAACCACCCAATAATGGGAAAGACAGAGCTACAACTAGCCATCTTTTGCTGCCAAATAACACTTCCTGTCTCAGAATTGAGACACATATAAATGAATTGTTGACTTAATGTACTCCATGGCCACTCCCAAACAACTCAGGATTTTGCCACGACTATAGGTTATTCTCCACCAACTGACAGAAAGGTCCCATTGCTGAAGACAAAGGTGTCCTTCCTGTAAGACATGCTAGTACAATGGTGGCGCAAAGCCTGTGGGAGCAACTGACCAATATCTGATTTGACTTAAGCCTACTCCTACCTGACACTGGTTTGATGACCATGAGCCTGAGTATGGATAGCCCAGAGACCAAGGCTAAAATCAAATACAACTGTTCTAAGACTAAAGGCCGTTCTAAAAGCTGTGTAAGAACTTGCTATAGCAAAAGTTTCTTTAAATATGCAATATGAAAGGAATTTAAAATGGAGTCACCGTATAATGACAAACACATGCCTCGACTAGATACTTTTTGACACTAAGTAAAACCTCCAGTTCTAGAAATGGATTACAGTTTGCTGAGTCATTGGCTAAAGGATTTTCACAACTGCCCCCACAAATAACATAGAATATTGCCAAGGCTTTTGGTTACCCTCTATAACCTGATGGTAAGGCCCTATTCCTGAAGACAGCACTTATTTATGTCATCAAGCAGGGAGAAATTAAGTTGGTGTCCAACCAGAAGCATCACCCTATTGACTAGCATTCCTGAGTCTGGGAGTTGCTTTACATACTACCAGAATAGAAAAGAAATCATTAATAACATCGACCCTCAAGCCCTGTAACCTACAAAGATTAGACATTTTTAGAATTGTGCGTAAGAGAAAACACAACAGGAGGACCTTTTGAAGTGACTCGGAAGCTTTGAAAAGAACAGAAAACTGTTCATGGTGTAAAGCTGTTGCAGGAAGAACCTGTGATTGTGCAGTAGTTGCACATCTGTATCGATCACCTGGGAGCAGAAGCTGGCAGTTGGGAGCATGCTCACACATATGAGCAGATGCCAGATGTGCTTAGGCAAGCAACATCAAGTGCTTGCCTAACATGTTTTGCCAACATGTGTCATTCTTTCAAGCGGTCGTGAAGGCACACCCATGGGTAAAGCAGCCTTGGGAAGTCCACTCAAAGCTAGGGGAAAGTGAGGTGATACCAACTTCTGTAACCAGCAATTAGAATTCCACGGCATCTGCTGTGCTGTTGCTCCATTTAGTTAAGTAATACTTCCCCAGAAGCAACCCCATGCTAGGTCAGGGGACGTTTAATTTCCATGCAGTGACCAATATTGTGCGGTCTCTCAAGAGATAAAGTTCCATCTGGTGGCTAATTAAAATGTAAATGAAATAAGACAGACCCAGAAAGACAAATATCACAAGTTCTCTTTCATGTGTATGCTTATTTAGAAAAAAAAAATGCTGACTAAAATTCAGTACAGTGAATTTCTAGAGGCTAAAAGGGTGTGGGAAGGGAGAAATAATATAAGGAAGAAGTACATTTAATCAATGTAAACTCTACATGTGTTTGTGGAAATAGCATGTGAGCCCTACTAATATGCATAGTTAATATGTGTTACAAATATAAGATGATCTAACAAGTCTCTAAAATGGTTTTATTATTCTACTGAGTGACAAATCTTGTAACAATGAAAGTCTTAATAAAATAAAAATACAGCTGGATATGGTGCTTTTCCCCCATGGAGCCCCATAGTCAAGAGCAGAAGCAAGATGGTTAAGGAAGCCTTCTTTGGTTATATAGCAAGGCTCTAGCAAAGAAACAAAAGCAAGCAAGTCAGCCAACTCTAACAAATAATATTTACAAAGATAATTATGGGTTCAGAAAAAGAGTTTCAAAGAGAACTTAAGTTTGTCTCTCTCTCTCTCTCTCTCTCTCTCTCTCTCTCTCTCTCTGTGTGTCTGTATATGAGATTAAAATATGTTAAGTATCATATCAATAGGAGAGCAAGTATAATTTATATTAGACATCCCTTGATTGTCCATAATGTGTATTATATGTTTGTATTATATTTGATATCATATGATTAAAATAACTCCTAATTCCATTTATAAGCTATCTACAGAAACATTCTATGGCATGATTATGAGCAAGAAATACTCATGAGAGAAATGGTTATTTTTTCAATGATTTTATGTCTTACATAGAGAAACTGGAAAAAATGAAATTTAAGAGATAATTTTTAAATTAATTAAACTTCAAAAATTACCTCAACTTTTTCCGTAGCTTAAAAAATATGTGAATTAGCAAGAACATCTTGGATCATGCACAAAAGTGAAAAAATGGTGGCCAGTAAAATGGAGCCTGAGTCCTACCTGAAAGGCCCCAGGATCTCCATGGAACAGTGGAGACCGCTGCATTGCGCTATGAACCTGAGCCCTCTGGATGGACACAGAGGCTGATTCAGCCTGCTTGTGTGATACTTCATTTTCTGCCCTGGCCCCTCCCCTCCCCACACTCTCCTTTTGTCTCACGGCATACTGAACAATCTGGTTTTTTCATTTGCATGAACACATTATAAATCCTATTTGTGTAGTCAAATGAAAATGCTAAGCTGGGGGACAAAAAGATAATTTTTGACAGAGAGCAAAAAGTATGGGTAGAAATGAACAATCTGAAATAACCTTTTCAAATGGAACTTTGAAAGGCGTGTTGGTATTTTAAAGAGCAGAGTTTATCTCACCAGGCCCTGAATGCCTACAGGAAAAAAATGAAACAAGTTCTATGTCCTTTCCAAATTTCACCTTCCTTGACACGTAGGCCCTGTGAGTTTGCTGGGAATGCAATAATAAAAGTCTAATCCAAGAGCCTGAAACACCTAAAACTGCATTTGCATCATCCTTGGGCAGGACTTCTGGGACCAAAGCAGTGGCAGATTTGACTTGTTCAGATATCCCTCTGCTAGGCTTGCAGATGGCTGCCTTCCTGCTTAACTTCTGTGCTTAGTTTTCTATGTTGTCCTTCAGTTCCCTTTCCTTAAGAGAACCATAATTATGATGGATTAGGACCCATTCTGCTGATTCAACTTTAACGATGCTACCTTTTGAAAATGCAGCCATGCTCTGGGAATACATTTTCCAAAAAGTATGCTTGGGCGGTTTTCAGCGTTGTTAGTATGCCTCGTAGAATGTGCTTACATACATCGGGATGTTGACAGAATCATTAGGAGACACACTCTCCCAGCTACCACTGTCTTTTTTGTCATATGGTGTTAAAAAAAGTATCATTGTGATACACATGACTGCAACAGAGATTGGAGCTTCCATAAATACATTATTTTGTGGGATGGGATGAAGTGGATTCATTGAATAACAATCTCCAATAGCATTCTTATATTTATCGTCTTTGGTGACAATTTCCTGATTGTCATGTAGTAACAAAACTATTGTTTTTAAAATGTTGAAGCATCATCCCAAATGATCAAACTTTTTGTCTTATTGAACATTTTGTGCAAGAAATTAAAAAACCCATCACTGCTTTATATCTACATTATAAGTTATCAAGGTCTTGATCAATGTTCCATTAATGAAAGTAAAGTCTGAATTGTAATGTTAAAATGGATGTTATTTTTATTAAGTATCTAATATTTTCAAACTAATTACCTTCTTTATTCTGTGGAGTACTTTCTGGGGTCTTTATGTAAAAATAAAATGTAATTTCATAAGAAAAAGTGAAAAGGTTCAAAATGATAGTTTTGAATGAAAGTGGAACAAAAGGGAAAGATGAACAGTTTGGAGGTCTAGAGTCAGAAAACAGAAAAACTGGGGTCAAGCAGTTTCTTGAATTTATTTAAGACCACATAGGAGTCTACCAACTTTTGTCTTTTCTGGGCCATATTGTCATCTATAAAGTTCACACTCAAGAAAGAACCATTAAATTTAACAAATAAGAAAAGAAAACAAGAACAACAAAATTATACAACGCAAACCTCATAATATTTTAACTTAATTTACAGTTTATGTGTTCATAGCTACCCTGGATCAATGTTTGGACACACATGAAATTTCCGTAGGAAAGCAATGGACTGGCAGACTGAGAGACAGAGACTTCGCTCTGAAGAATGCCCTGTGTTTGTCAAACTGGAAAATTGATCGTTCTGCATAGGTATTGATTTTTATATTAAAAAACAAATACAGCTTAAGGATTTACTTCACCTATAATCCAAACACTCAAGTATTAGAGGTAGAAGGATCAGAAGCTCAAATTGTTCCTTACATAGGAAGTTAGGGGTTATCCTGGGCTATGTGAGCTATGTGAAATTATGTCTATAAATAAAAATATATAACAAAAATCCATGATGTAGACAAAAGTGAAAATGTAAAGTTTGCTCACAAATGTATTTACTCAACATGTAAACCTATTCATTGTTATTTAAATAACAAGAAGTTGAAATTAAGAATTTATGAAGCTAACAAGATCAGCTTAAGGAATAGGGAAACAACATAAAACATTTATCACTTTAATTTTTTGTTAGCAAGGAAAAATGTAAGTAATAGATTCTATCATGTTTGTAAACATGTAAAACAAGAATAAGCTTTCTTTTCGTGTTTATGGGTGTGTAGTCTTAGCAATACTATTTCATTAAAGCCAGGGTGTTGCATTCTTTGCTAATAGAATTCCAGAATCAAAAGAAATGGGGTTCTTAATAACATGCCTCGGGTTTGAATTGGGACTCCAGAAGGTTAGACTCAAGAATAAAAGGTCAAAAGTATGTTGGCAGTTGGGTTGAGTCAGCCCCAAGAAACCCTCAAGCTTTGGAATTAACAACTCGTGACTTTGCCTGTCCGTATACAGTTAACACGTATTGTCACTCACAAATTTCCATGTACAATTTTAGAAAGCTCATCAGTGCTTACCTGACCCAAAAGGAGACAGGGGTATACAACAGACACAATGGAGAGAAAAAGATAATAGACATAACATAGACAGTCCTGTGTGGATAGTAAATAGCTCTGTACCCAGATATAGATGTTAAAATGAATCATCCCAGACACAGTGAAGCATATGAGAAGACAAAACAAGGAACTTCAGAGGGTGCCCATAGTGTCTGGAGAAAATACCAACTGAGGAGGAATCTCTGCAGCTCATCACAATACTCCCTTATATCACTCTGGTCAATCTCCATACATGGTCTGGAACAGCTCCTCCAGACTTCTAGTGGATAATTCTTTCCTCGGGTTAATGAATCATTGCGGGAAGACAATGGTGGGCGATGTGTATGTTCTAGATCCCTAGGCTTTGTCTAGCATGGGACTCAGTGGGGCTGCTGGTGGCACAAATTAGATCCTACAGATTGGCAATTCTTTTTTCTACTTTAAGAACTGGAATATCTAAACTAGCAGAGTACAGAGACGCAGGCAGAAAACACCCTGAGGTGGGTCATTCATTCCCATTCCTTCATGTGGAAAGACAGTGTCATGGCCACAGGAATTGCACCAGAACCACACCGCATTGCACACTGTCTCCAGAGGGTCGGAACACATTTTTATAAAATAACACTTCCAAATTGGCACTTTATTTGTAATTTTGGCAGTTTATATAACAATTTTCCAGCTGTTGACCAGATGATCCCAGAACTGATGGTGCCATATGAATAGTTAAGCATCATGCAGCACTGAGCTTGTGTGCTTCCTCAAGGTGATGGCCAGAGCTCCCTAACTCCCACCTTTATCAAAGAAATGCTAATGTAACTTCTGGTAGGAGCTACCTCTTGGTAGCTGTGGGGAATTAGTTCTAGTACCAACATGGGGATTCTCAAGTCCCCCATTTAAATACTACTTATATACAGCCTACACACATTCTCCTCTGTTTAAGAATTCCCTAGATTACTTCTCATATAATAAAGTGTAAACACAATGAAAATTTTTGGTATAGTGTACGTTTTAGGGAAAAGAAACAAAGGAAAAAAAATTTGTAACTTCAGTTATGAAGTTTTAGGAGACACTCGTAATAGGCCAAATAATTATGGCTGCTCCCCCCAAAAAGAAACAGAACAAATGACAAAAATCAGCATACTAACATAGAAGTAGCGAATCTCACAGGACACCACTCACAGACGAGGAACTACAGGCAGCTAAGTAGTGCTGAGAATGAGAGAAATAGTCTGCCCCAGGAATGAGCCCCTCACTGGTTGTCTAATACTCAGAGGTCAGCACTGAAATCATATGCATACAAGGATCACTAAATGAACTCCGTGTGTGTGTGTGCGCGTGTGTGTGTGTGTGTGTGTGTGTGTGTGTGTGTGTGTGTGTGTGTAACTATAATGATTAAAGGAAAAGAATCCGTAATTATGAGAGATGGGAATACATGGTAGGTATTAGAGAGGAAAGGGTAGGAGGAATGACACAATTACATTTTAAGATGTTTTCTAAAAGGAGTAACGCTTAAAATATTCCAATCTGTGTTTGAAAGCATTAATAGCTTACATAGCGAATAGAAAGACTGTATGTCTCACACACTACAAATGCTTTTAAGAAAGACACTGTGGGCCGGGCGGTGGTGGCGCACGCCTTTAATCCCAGCACTCGGGAGGCAGAGGCAGGCGGATCTCTGTGAGTTCAAGGCCAGCCTGGTCTACAAGAGCTAGTTCCAGGACAGGCTCCAAAACTACAAAGAAACCCTGTCTCGAAAAAAACCAAAAAAAAAAAAAAAAAAGAAAGACACTATGGATGCTCACATGTACACTCACCTACACGGTCTAAAATTAAGTCACTTGAGATATACGTTTAATATGCTTTTATTCAGTATGGTGTTATATTTTAAAATAAAATTATTGATATTTTAAATTTAGTGTTCTTTGCAGTCCATACAGTAGTTAATGTTTAAAAATTGTAACTCTATAGATGTTGTAGGGTAGCTACTTGTTTGTTTCCCAGCTGCCTGACGGCTCAGACCCAAAATATCCATACAGAAACTGTATTATTTAAATCACTGCTTGGCCCATTAGTTTTAACTTCTTATTGACTAACCTTTACATCTTAATTTAACCCATCTCAATTAATCTCTGCGTTACCACAAGGTCGTGGCCTACTAGCAAAGTTTCATGAGTCTGTCTCTGGTGACAATTCCATGGCTTTTCTCCTGACTCTGCCTCCTTTCTCCCAGAATTCAGTTTAGTTTTCCTCTACTAGCTAAGTCCTGCCTTGCTGTAGGCTCAAGCCAGCTTTCTTTATTCATTGATTATAATCACAGCATACAGAGGGGACTCCCACATCACCTCCTCTTTTCTGTTTAACTAAAAAGGAAGGTTTTAACATAGTAAAATTAGATATACAAAATGGGTATCAAACAATAATTATAGTTACTATATTTATATCTACTTTGTCTTTTATCTTAACTAAGGGAAACTATAACTATTCTTCAACTTCATCAAAGACTCCAGAAGGATATATTACCTAAGTAAACAGGAAGTGCATTGTAATCAACATTCAAAACTCTAGAATTGACAGACACGTCTCGATGCCTGGACAGTCACCCAAAGTTCTTCTTTTCCATTGGGGCATCCATCTTCAGCCTAAAGGCCCATAGTATCCAGCAGATGTTTTCATGAAGCAGGAAACTTCAAAGACAGTTCCCCCCATATTGGCAGTTTGCCAGTCTCTTTTTTTCTGTGTCCTGCAGAATGTCTGGTAGATTTTTTTCATGAAGCAGGAACCCAGAAGAATTGTTTAACCTTTAGGGAAGTTCAACAGTCATTTCTCTGTGGGTTATAAGTCTGTTTAATTTGCTTATTTGGTCTTGATTTAATTTTGGTAAATGATATTTATTCAGAAAGATGTCCATTTCCTTTAATTTTTCCAGTTCTGTGGAGTACAGGTTTTCAAAATATGACGATTTATATATGTTCAATTACAGACCATGTACAATTAGTTCCTATTTGTATTTAATGTACATATAGTCAATCCTAAGTATCAACTTTCTCCATATATTTTCTATTTTAATAAATAATATATTGTCATGGCCATATTAAATATACTATTTGTGATATTATGGTGAAAGTATTCAATGTTGGCCTTTCAAATTGCTTGTGAAATTCAATTAAATAAACTAAATCATGGTTGAAAGAATAAACTTGTGAAACTTTTCTTTGTGATAGTTGATGAAAAATATCAAGGCAGTATTGAAATTGACTTTATAAATGCTTGTTTGAAGCAATTGTTTGAAGCATTTGATAGCACTTACAAAACTGTTATCATTTAAATGTTTAACAATCTCTGTCAATTGGTAGTCGATATTCTGAGGAATATGACTTTACATTTTTTTTTCTTTTGATTTTTCGAGACAGGGTTTCTCTGTAGCTTTGGTGCCTGTCCCGGAACTAGCTCTTTACATTTTTATAACCACAAGAAAACCTACTCTCAAAAAGTCATATGAAAACCTTTAAGTACAGAAGCTTCCTAAAGGATACAAATATATACCAAAAGAATTTAAATGAAATTACCATATATGGAAATAATGATGCTTCTATTAGACACCTGGCTAACAATTAAAAAGCCCCATGTCACGAATGAATTACTCATTTTAAAGTTGAAGAATAGCAGATTTCAATAGAACCCCAACTATAAAAGGCTATTATTGCCAGTGCTCTTTGTTCTCCAGAACTGGACTTTATGAAAAGACCTTTAGTGTTGATTAGTCCTCCATATATCTACCCCAAACTCTCATCCCTCTTCCATTTAACCCTTCCTGTTCCACTTGATCCTTAATTCTTTATGCTCTTGTGGTCTAACTCCTCTACCTTGAAATTTCCCCATGGCCCATTACTAATTTTCTAGCCTGTATGGTTATCCCAAGTAAAGCCACATATCTGAATATTAAAGCTAACATCTACAAAGGAGCAGAGACTTGCAATGTTTGTCTCTCCAGATTTTGGTTATTCCACTCAAATTAGTTGTTCTCAACTCCATCCAGCTACCTGCAAGTTTCATAATTCTGTTTAAAAACTGAACAGTTATTCTGGAAGCCTGGATTGGCAGGAGGGCAAAATGATGTTTCTGAGTAACCAAGTTGTAACCTAACCCCAAAGAAGTAGCTCCTCTTGATATATGAGCCAATGCAAGTGATTGGATATCCACCATTTGGTCTAGCTTCTATAGGCCCCCTGATGTTCCTTCTCTGAAAACAAGTTTATAGCTATTGGTAGGAATGAAAACTTGTTATAAGACAGAGTAAGAGCCATCTAGTTTTCAAACGCCGTCCTCAAGAAATAAAAAAGCACTCCAGCTGAAGCAAGGAAATTGAGGCAATAAACCATAAATGAGCTAGTTGTAAAGTTTCAAAACTGCCCTTCAAAGTTCACTGATTAGCTAACTAGAGCACACATTTGCTTATTATCACACACCTTTCAAAGAAGCGGCATAGCAATAGCTTTCATTGCTCGCTCCAAATTTTCCAACGTGAAAGTGGACGTAACTGTGCAAATTTTTCTAAATAGGTACACTTAGCATCTTCATAGTTAATACAAACACTACACAATATTCCTACATACCTTCATTTTGTTAATTGTGAAAGGCATAAGACGTTTAACACCTGTCATGTTTCCTGCTATAAAACTGCACAACTGATTAAAACGCCATAAAATTGGTAGGCAGCAAGTGTGTACAAAGAAGCATTTGAGACATATCACCATTTTTATTCAGTGAGATACCCTTTGACTTCATAGTCTGCATCTACATGAAATCTAGTGTATCACATATTAGTCTCTGACACAGAACTTGCTAGATCTTTTCTTTTCCTGTCTCAATCTGGAAGAGATTCAGCCTTGGAATAGAGGTGGGAAAACATCACCAATGGGAGTTATTCGGACCTAGAAAAGAAAAGGGTGAAGAAGCAATGTGTGTAGGTATCTTTCACCACCTACCCAAAAGTCTGTTGACCACCTATGAGGTAGAGAGCCTATGACTTTTCTGTCACTTAAGATCTGGATCCCAGAAAGTACATAGCAGCATTCAAGAAATGCCTGCACCATCTCTAAGTGTGAGGCATAAATATTTTTTATTATTATTGTTATTACTTATTGTTATTATTATAACTATAGAACGTAAAACAAGGTAACTGTGAAAGTAGATTATGTGCTAGGCTTTAATACTTTAAAGGTATCAATCAGCTGCTGAATTAGAAAACTCCACTTTGGTCCAAGTTTGGTGCAATCTCAAAATAAAATAAAAAATTCCGTCTAGCCTCAGAAGTAAGTTTCTACCTAAAAAGAGCTGAAAGCTTCATCAACAGTTAGGATTTCTCTGATTAGACGTTCAAGCAATAGTTAGGGAGTAGAGAAAATCAGGACCGTGGTGACATGTCGCTATGCTGACAGTCACTTACCTAACCTATGATTAAAAATCCAGATAAGTGAAATCATTCTAATTTTTTAACAAAGAAAATCACACTTTTAAAGTATATGCATTATTCTATTTTAAAGAATTATTTATAATTTTTCCAAAATTATTTAACAATGTCAGCTGTCTTACTGGAGCCAAAGAAATAAATAATGAAAAGAAACTGATTCTATCTTTGGTTTTGCTGAGTTGGTAATTAAAATGGATTGCACAACTACGATAGGAGTACAATTATGATAAATGCTCTCATGGGAGGAACAAGAGGGAAAGTAGTAAAGTACTTGAGTGAGTAACACCTGGCCTTGGATATGAATAGCGAGATTTAGGAGCAGAGAGGAAGACGGTGGAAAGATGTATTCCGACCAGATGCGACACATATGCAAAGTACCTGTGGTGGAGCAGCTGCGTAGTGTACAGCACACAGGCAGGGACACGATGTGGGGAGGATAGAGTAAGCTTGATAAAGACAGTTCGTGTGAGCAGAAGCCAGAGACTGAGAGACTCGATGGCAAAGCATTAAGTCCTTGCTGAGAATGTACTCGGTAATCCCAGTGAAAATGGTGGGCATTGGGTTCCATCTGCAGCTAAACACACACACACACACACACACACACACACACACACACACACACACGCAGAGTTATAGACACACAGAGACATACACACAGAGAGACACACACAGATATTCACATACACACATTCACACAGTTACAGATACACATGCACACACACAGAGTCACACAGAAACATACACACAGAGCGACACATACCTACACAGACATACATACATGCTCACATAATCACACACACACATGTATGCACACACATGTACTCATGACAAGAAAGCTGAGAGAGAGTTATTTGGTAGGAAGGTAGAAAAGTGCTGGAGCCTGAAAGAGGAGCACAGCACAATAAATGAGGAAAGTGGGTTGGGTAAACAAACTCAAAGTATAATTAGATACATAAAAATATGATAACAAGCCCATTATTTGTATGCTAGAAATGAAATAATGAATAATAAAAATAAAAAAAGTTTCTTTTTTTTAAAATGAATCGTCTACTACAAACAACTTGATCTTATAGGGAAAACACCACAAGTGTCATGGATGGATAGAGACCTAGACACTTCCTGAGCAAGCATCTTCGGAGATGTGGATGACAATATTCTACTTTCTGGTTATGTGTTTGCTAGTTTTAAGTCAGCTTAACACAAACTGGAGTCGTTTGAGAAGAGGCAACCTCAACTGAGGAAAATCTTTCGCCTGGCCTGCGTGAATATGTGTGGATGTGCCTGTATGTCTGTGTGGAAAATTTTGTTGAATGATAATTGATGTGATTAAGCCCAGCTCACTTTGGGAGATGCTACCTCTAGGATGGGGCTCTTGGGCACTTTAAGAAAGCAGGCTGTGCTGCTATGAGGAGCAAGGCAGTAAACAGTTCTCCTTTGCAACCTCTGCATCAGGTCCTGTCTCTAGGACTATCCTTGGAGTTCCTGCCCTGACATCCTTCAGTGATGGACTGTGATATGGAAATATAAGCAAAGTAGCCCTTCCCCTACACAAGTGGCTTTTTTCATGGTGTTTTGTCATAGCAATATAAAGCAAACTAAGACAGGCTATCTTCCGAGGTGACAGAGTCTCAGGCGTCTACAGATTAAATTTTTCTTGCCTTACAAATAGACTGAGAAGAAGTAATTTCACTTCTAGATAACATGCTCCCTCAAGGTTTGTCTGAGATTGTCTTCAGCTCCACCTTACTCTTGAAGAGATTTCTCTGGATATATGGCTTTGGGTTAGTGATATTTTCTCCTAGAACTTTCAATATTGCTTTACGCTCTTTTCTTGATTGTGTGGTTTCTGAAGACATGCTTTCTAGAGATAAGGTTTGCATCTTTCCTGATCTGTTTCAACATTTTCTGTTTTTGTCTAAAGGCAGGATAAGGCACACAGTCCTGAGCTGGGAGTATGAATTCCTTTCTGTTACATTTAGAAACTCCTCAGCCATTATGGCCTCAGGATTTCTTCTGTTTCTTTCCACGTTTCTTTCCCTTCTGGAATTTCCTGTCACATTTCTCCCTCGGTTTCTGGATATTTAATTTCCTCATTCTTTGCACTCTGCAGTGGAAGTTTCTATTAAGACATCTTCTATCCTCTACTCTTTGTGGTCTCCTTGTGAGACCCTCAGAAGCACCAACCACAGTTCCTTTTTTTCTCCTCTCCTCCCCCTCCCTCCTACCTCACCTCCACCACACTCCCCATCCACTCCTAGAAAGGGAAAGACCTTCCATGGGGTGTCAACAAAGCCTGGCATATCAAGTTGAAGAGAGTCCATGGCCTTCCACCATCACCATCACCACCACCACCCCTACCATACACTCTACCCCTGCTTTGAGTCTGAGCAACGCATCCCACCACAGGTAATGGGGCTCTGAAAAGCCAGTTCATCTACCAGAAATAGGTCCTGGTCCCACTGCCAGAGGCCAAACAAACAGACTAAATCACACGGTTGTCACCTGCCTGCAGAGAGCCTAATTAGATTCCATGCAGACTTCCCACCTGTTGGTCCAGAGTCTGTGTGGTCCCATGAGCTTGAATCAGCTGTCTCTATGGGTTTCCTCTCATGATCCATGATCTTGGCACCCCTTGCTCATGTAACCCCTCCCACCTCTCTTCCACTGGTCAGGCCAGTGCTTAGCTGTGAATCTCTGCATCTGCTTTCATCAGTTATTGGATGGAGGTTCTGTGATGACAATTAGGGTAACCTCGTTAGAGGAGACATCCAGTTCAGGCACCCTCTCCACTATTGCTAGGAATCTTAGCCATTGTCACCCTTGTGGATTCCTGTGAATGTTCCGAGCACCAGGTTTCTCCCTAACCCCATAATGGTTCTATCTCTTCCATTGCTCTCCCTCTCCATGCCCCAATTTGTCCACCCCGTTCCTCTTGTTCCTTCGTTTCTATTTTAGTGGAAGATTTTTTTTTAATTTCCATCTTTATTCTGTTTCTTTTTTTTTTTCTTTTTGATTTTTCAAGATAGTTTCTCTGTAGTTTGGAGCATGTCCTGGAAACTAGCTCTTGTAGACCAGGCTGGCCTGGCTTGCTTTTGGTTTTTAATGATCATGATTTTTGTTTCAAATTCTACTTTAGGATTTTTAATCTACTCACATTATCACTCTGTTATTACTTGTTGGATTTTCACCATGAAAATCTTTTTCATATTAATCATGGTTATTCTAAATTTCTGGTCAATTAATGCAAAAAATCTGTTTTTAGCTTGTGTATAGTTTAGATATGGCAGTCAAACATATCAATCAGTGTGTTCTGTCCTTTGATTCTGTCTGTAGGGTGCTCTAAACATGTTAAATAATTTTAGTCATTAAATAAAATTACATAAATGTTAGCGGTAACCTTTGTTCCTTTTGAAATTATGAATAAAATAGGTCTCACATTTTACTCTATATTGTATCTTTGCCTCTGAGATACAGGTCTCAAACAGGAAAACCTAGAAGAGAGGCATAAAAATCATAGATCTTTTGTAATTGTTGTTTTACACTGAAAGGAAAAGTATCAGTTGAGGACCCCCAAAACCAAAACCCCAGAGGGAAGGGAATTAGAGACAAACACAGGAGACAGACAAGGGAGAAGGAGAAGGGAATAAGGAAGAGGGGGCAGGAGTATTTGTTCCAGAGTGGTACAAAGGACTATCTGTGAGTAGAGAAGAAATAGAAGGAACCAATAAGAAAATGGCAGTTTATAAAGGTACAAATGGAAACCCCTGTTTAATTTTAATTCGGCATGGTAATTAGGGAATTTTGATTGCTGGGCTTTACTAATCAGCCTCAGGAAGACGAAGTGGCCAAATAAGGGAATAGACTTTGGTGACAAGCTTTAATGACATAATCTAACGGTTGTTAGCAAGGCAGAGGGAATGGGAAAGAAGGGCAAGGCCTGCCAGAACCATGCTCAAGTGGGTTAGTATCCCTTCATACACCTTGAAAATTTTAATCTCTTTTCCTTCCCATACACATCGAAATACACATGGATAGAGGTGTGCCCTTTCTATGAGAGAATTCCCTAGCACATTAATCATGGCCATAATTTATGCTACTAAAAGTATTTGCTATGAATTCTTAGCAGCAACAAGACAGATGAATTTACTCTAATGAGTCACCCATGCTATCTCTCCTCAGTAGTTAACGTTCTTATTGAGAAGATCTAACAGCACTCTTTGTGGACATGAGCAAACTGGTGGTACATGAAATTAGAAGCCTGCTTCCACTGAACTTAGTTAACAGAAAAAGACTCCTTCCTGTCTCATCTGTAAGGCCGTCAGTTCATTTCCCTTTATCCTCCAGGACACAGAAAGAAGGGCCTGGGTAATTTTAGGCAAACCCTCTGCAGGGCTTAATGCAGACCCAGTTCCCTATGGGAAACATGGTCTTTATGTCTCCATAAGTTTTAGTTCAACATGGAATTTTCACCGCTGAATTCAGGTCTCCTGGAACTTGTGCAAATAGAAATACATCATTTCCCTGTCACCTTGGAATTCATGTCAGTGTTTTCCACAGTTAAGAAAACATATTTGAAAGAATTACTAACATGGCTTACTTCTAATAAAAAGAAGTGGATAAATTACCATTTAGTGTCTCTCTCTCTCTCTCTCTCTCTCTCTCTCTCTCTCTCTCTCTGTGTGTGTGTGTGAGAGAGAGAGAGAGAGGGGGGGGGGTGGAAGGGATGTTTGCTTGCCCTTGTGAAGAAAGTTAAAGGGTAACTTGTAACTTGCAGTGATTGGTTTCCTATTTCCATATTGTGGATAGTGTGTCTTGAACTCAGGTCTTCGGCCTTGACAACAAACATCTTTATCTACTAAGCCACATGGCTGATCATGTATTTTTAGTCTCACTTCCTTTAATCTTCCTTATTTGGGATTCTTATTCCTTTCCTATTACATTATTTATGTTTCTTGAGTGCATCTCGCTGATTCTGGGACAAAGTTACATTTTCTATATCCTATCACAGAGGAGCATGGCCTCTATAGAAAGTAGATCAGTGGCAAGTTAATTAGAAGTGTTAGTCTCAGGTTAAACTACTGGAAAATTTTGTCAACATTCACAACAGAGGTGACAACAACTTAGGTGTATTGCAAATTGCTTGAGATAAATAATTTAACTTCCCAATTTGCAAAAATGCCAAGAATGCATTTGAAGTACCACTAAACACACTGGGCTGGGCCTCCTCAGTTGACCTACAGAGGAGAAGGCTCTCTCCATCATCAGGATAATTGCTATCATGGTGTGATCACTGAAGAAACCACAGAATGTCCTGGCAGTTTTTAAGAAGGAAGCTATGAATTCCTACCTCAAAGTTACTGGACTGAGACATCAGAAAAAGGTCCCGTTTACCTGTGGAGGGTCTTCACGTGTAACAAAATAAGAAGCACTTCCAAACATGGTTCTTCCTCGTTCTCTGTCCCCTTCATGAGGTTTTACCTTACTAGAGGCTTACCGTCATGCCTGGTAATATGTGATTACCTCCATCTTTCATCCATCTTCCAATATGTTATTTCTTAGCCCCACCACATACTTTCTCTTTAAGAATCACCATTTTATTACCACTGTCAATCGTCTATGAAAGGTTAATTCATTCTTACATTTTATATTCTTCTGTCTTCCAAACTGTATCCAGCCACATCTCTCTAATTATAGTTATATTTTGAAACGAAATCTAAGAACCCAAATTTCGCTTGTCATTGCTCACCTAGCAACCCACACCTAGAAACAAGATCACCTTTTCTCCACGCTTATATGAGGTCATTCGCAGCTCTCTCGTCCTCACTGTCATATTCTGATAAGTATAATAATTCAATGTTCCCAGAAAATAGACTAAATACTATCTAGTGAGAGTGTATAACTACGAAGAATGAAAGGAGATCAGGAAAAGGATCTGAAGGTGGAACAGATGCCGGTGGGTAAACCCTTGAGATGGACACTGCTTTGTACCAGATGTGGCTCAATGATTATTGCTGAGAAATCATCCTTTTATAGTCTACCTAGGGATGACTGCATCTTCTGACAGTGTTCAGAATCACTAAAGGAGAACCATTATCTATCTGCCAACCTCTGCCTTCCACCACTCAAAAGGTTGTTCCATTAAGAGAATAATTTTCCCTGTTTTTTTCAATTGTACTTGAGCCATTCTTGCTAAAGCCTAGCTTAAGTTGAACCAGGAATGATGAGAATGAAAGGAAAGTTCGAGGGCAGGAAGCCAAACACTGTCAGTGGACCTATACTCATTCGATGTTGGCCAACCTTGTTACAGCAGGGAATGGAGTCAGAAGAGACACCAGAAAGAGGATATGCCAAAGGGAGTAAAAGGGCTATACAAATTCTAGACATCTGTGAAGAATCTGTCCCAAAAGGTTGTTTGGTCTAAAGGGTAAAGCTTGGCATTTTATTATTTCATGTCTGCCATATTTTATGTTTCATATCTGCAGACCTCAGACATCACTGGTCTTTCCTGATTTGCTAAGAAAATGCAAAATTATAGGGTTCTTAAAGTAGATTGTTGAGTATATTGCATTTGTATCAGCAAAGCCTTATTTCTACACTAGGCATTTATAGTCAAGAAGTTCCAAATGAGGCAGGATTGCTTGTTGTGTCCTTTCACACCTTCTGGAACCTGAAAAAGTACATGGTACATATTTAGTATTCAGGTTATATTCATTGGAAGAGTAATTTTTATCAAAACCCAAAAAGGCATAGAAGAAGTAAAACACATGGATTTCAAAGTACTCATCCTCAAAGAAGCCACAAATAGTGACTATCAGGTAAAGATACAGCATTCATCTGTGCCCTTGTGACTTCCCACATTCGTAGGACAGGAATAAACAGTATGGTGGAATGCAGTGGATCACATAATTAGAAATACTTAGCTTAACTGTGTTGGCACTTGGCTATATTGAACCCTGAACATCTTATAGTCATATATTTAAGTAAACATAAGTTTTTAAACATTTTTTTAGAAAATATAATTCTGAAACAGGATCAGGGATCAACACCTACCCAACAGAAGTAAAAAGAAAGGGAAAATACAGTGGGTGTGTTTTTAAAAATATGCATTGCATCTGCCAACATTTATTTTATCAAAACATAGGCACAGAACCTCATCTAATAATAAGTGGGATGGGCATTGTAGTATTATTATATCCCAAAAGGGGATATGTGATGTTTAGGAAAAAAATAAACTAATTTCTGCTACCAGATTCAGATAGTAAGTTTTTTACTACGGGCCTCTTTCTGATGGTCCAAATTGTAGGTGGATATTTTAGCAATTGTTTTATACAACTATGGAATCTAGGCCACAGCACCATCTACTCAGAGGAAGATACGCTCAGCATTAGTTGGCGCTACACAGAAACATTCAGGACCTGTCAGGATATGCTGCTATTAAGTGTGTGTTGCCTTTTTTCAGATTTGGTCAGACAAGTAGAAGAAAAAGATATTGTTTTGATTCTCGGATCCACTATTAGACTGATTATTTTTTTTCCAGAATGGAAACACTCCATATACTTGTCCAGCCGTCTTCATTGACAGGTTGGGGCTGACTGTCGAGTCCTGATGACTGGGGGATACCACAAAGGGAGCTGATCATTGGGACAGTCACTCAGTTTCTATAATATTGCTTTTTTTGTAAATCTATGTGGATGCTTTAAAATATTTATAGCATTTTATCATCAGTGTATTATAACAACTATTCTCTAGGGATAGTAACAACCAACCAGGGCTAGTGACTAATGGCAAATCAATTCTTATTGCATTTGGTTAAGGAATATAAATTAAGAAACCCATGACTGAAGAAAAATTGAGTTTTTCTGCTTAACCATAATTAGTTACAGAAAATAACAGTACCATTTTGTCTTAAATAAAATGACTCTGAACAATTACTTTTCTAACATCCAATAACTACATTTAAAATAACTATATTTATCTGTATAATAATTGTTTTATATTAGGAGCATCTGTAAGTAATTATATATCAATTACAGAATTAATGCAAAATCAATACATTAGGCATATGATCAAAACTTGATTGTTCCTTTAGAAGCTTAATGATAAAATTCAAATTTAGTTCATTATGATGTTAGTTTTGGAATTAGTTCTTCTAGGTAGGATTGTTTAAGCACTGAGTTTCTGGTGAATTCATTGAGGTGAATGCCTGATGACAATATGTTTTAGATCCATTTTCTTAAATATAGGCCATTTATTTTTCTACAAGTTTGTTCAAATCCCATCATTAAAAATGATGCTCATGGAGTTTATACATAGTTCCTTAGTTTCATGTCTCAATAAAACATGTGTATTTCAAACTCTAAACACACTTTCCTTTTGTAGTTTTTTTTTATTTTTAACCTTTCATAAACACATACAAAGAAATGTAATCATATAACCACCCATTTTCCTTTCCAACTAACCATAGATCTCTGCCACCAGAACATTCTCTACATTTCTGGGTCTTGCCATGTAGTCATGGCAGATAACCAAGGCATATGGTAATAGTCTATGCTGTTTTGGAGGCCTCTGGGGCCTCTCTGAACAATAACTTGTAAGAAAGTTTCCCATGCCCTGAACTGCATTTTTATTAGTAATCTATATCTTCTGGGAGAAACAATATCCACCCACTCAGGGAAATTCATTTTGAACTATATTTTAAGTTACATTTTGACATTAACTTATGAACTACTGAGTTCCCATAATGCTTCATCAGAATCTTTGGTTTTAGTTAACTTACCTATTCTTTCCTCTTCCCCAACCCTGAGCTGTGACTTTTGTGTAATTTTCAAATCATCAGCATGCCCCTTCTTTCTTGTTACATGTGTTCTACTATTCTTCTGCTTACTTCTTTCATATGCTTTAGAAGCCTAGGAAGAGAAAGCTTAGAATAAGACTTTAGCAACAGAAAACTTTTAAGAACAGCTGATCTTTTAAGCATTTCCTCTCATTCACAGACTTTTCCCACTACAGTTGCCCCCTACCCCCAAGCAGCACAACCAGCTGTATTAAAGCAAAAGTGAAATATAAGGGTAGATTTCCACAGGCAGATGGAAGTGACCCTTTTCCTAGCAAGGAGCAACATTCAGTCTACTATGACTTATGTTCACCATCAGACCACTAAAAAATTCATAGTCTTCAGCATCTAACACACAAACACAGCCATGGTTATGTAAGAACACCTAACACTTGGACAAAGTAAATGAGAAATTCAAGACACTCAAGCTAGCCTACATTTATGTTACATTATCATGTGCTTCAAGTGTCTTAAAATGTGAAATGATCTGTGTGTGACCTGCTGCAAAATAAAGAGCTAGAGTGTGAATATATCCTATTCCTTTCTTTATAAGGAGAAGGTTTAATTAGTATTTATTAGCATCTATTGAATGGAGGATTTGGCAAAAAGAATCAATTCTTTCATGATTGTTTCAGTTCCTACACAACCATTGGGTGGTACCATTTCCTTATTATGAACCTTACATTTCAAAGTGTACTTCTTATGTTTATTCTAAGAAAAGACACAGGATAATCTTATTCAACAAGTCAGTTCATACTGATTCGTTGTAAAGCACTGGGAGGATTCTATAACTATTTAGAACCACAAGCAAAGGAAATTCGTGCGACAGACTCTCCTCATAATAAAGCATTGCTGCAGGCAGCAGGGAATAGATTTTTTTTTCCACACTCAAATAATTTTACTTTAGAAAAGGTGCATGGACTAAAAAGAATCATCTTTTTAGGACTTCATTGGCTCCTGTTACTTAGGGCATCAAAATCAGCTACAGACTCTGTTTTATTCTCCTATAGATCTTTTTGTGTTTGTGAGGTGAAAGATAAAATTTATCTTACAAAGCATGTTGATTTCTGGATCTAGCTAGTGTGGATGCAATCTCTCAGCAGAAAAGCATTTTCTATTAAATGTGGGGTAGCAAAACTTTTAAGACACCCAAAATATGCATACACATAGATACATTTGACACATGTTGCTTTACTGGAGACCAGTTACAGAAGACAAGTTCTAATTAAAAGGAAATTGCTTTCATTTGTCTACTGTTCACAAATACTTTTAAATATTATTGTTGCAGAGAGACTGCTTGTTGATTCCTAGCTGCTCAGCCCCAAAATAATCACACCAAAACTTTATTATTTAAATCACTGCTTGGCCCATTAGCTCGAGCTTCTTATTTGCTAACTCTTACATCTTAATTTAACCTATCTCTAGTAATCTGTGTATTGCCACATGGGTATGGCTTACCAGGCAAAGTTACATCTGGTGTCTGTCTCCAGCGGGATCTACATGGCTTCTCACTGACCCTGCCTCCTTTTTTTCAGCACGCCCCCGTTTAGTTTTCCCCTGCCTACTTAAGTTCTGCCCTATCAACAGGCCAAGGCAGTTTCTTTATTAACCAATTGTATTCATAGCATACAGAGGACAATCCCACATTATATTATCATTACCCAAGCACTATCATCAGCATTGGAAAGCCTAGAAATTCTAGAATTAAATACTTTGTCCTACATTCAAGGAGATTTAAATGGAGATATGGTCGCAATGTGTGAACCAAAGATAGAATAGGAGCCTGTCACAAGATCAAGTCATAAAGAGAAACAAGTGATAATTTGCAGATGGTCTGCATTTGGGCAAGTCCAAATAAAAGTTAAAATGTTCTAGGCCAGAGGTTCTCTACCTGTGAGTTGTGACTCCTTTGAGGGTCAAACAACTCTTTTACGTATATCTACATTATGATTTATAACTATAGCAAAATTATAGTTGTGAAGTAGCAACAAAAATAATTTTATGATTGGGGTTCCCCACAACATGATGAACTGTATTAAAGGATCGCGCCTTTGGAGAGGTTGAGAACAATGGAACAGTAAGTCTTAATGAAAGAAACCTGAAGATGTGTTTGAACAGTAAGCAGGATGTCATTATCACTGCCCTCCACTCAAGGCTCGAGGATTTATACAGAAGAGGGTACAGAAAGATTGTCAGAGTCATGTGGGTGGGGTGGGGAGGGGATCAGGGTTTTCTAGACACAATGGGACAGAGGCACAGATGAGCTCATAATGATTGGGCACAAGCTCAAACCGACAAAATCCAAACATGGCAGAGTAGGCAGGAAATCCCACCACTAAGTGGCTGTTGGCATTTCATCACTGCGGAAAGAGGAGAGTGTCTCCTCAGTAGTATGTAACACCTGCTACATCACACACCATACTCCAGGGCAAGCCCCGCATCCTGGACCTGTCACACCAACAATACTCCTGGACAAGCCCCACTAGAGAAGAGAGAAGAGCACCTGTTCATGAGGTATTGAGACAAATAAAAGAAACACAGCATATGTAAAGTGCTTAGAAGGATAACTAGCAAATTGTAAATGTGATAGGCAGGGTAGTTTAAATAATTCATGTTTAATTCAAACGATTAGATAAAATTTTATTCGGCACACTTAGGGCTAGTTTAAGTTGTTATTCTTAAGAAGAAACGTCTTTCATTTTCATTTTTAAATTAAATTTGATTTGAATTATCTTAAAATGAGTGACATATTAATCTTCTCAACTAATGAGAACACTTGTAAAACCATAACTGTATCATCATAATATGAACCTATTCTCTGTTCCCAAGAGCACTTTGATTCCAAGGGCACCTTTTTCTATTTTATATACCAATTCCAGATCCCTCTCCCTTCCCCACTTGCTCTTTTCCTACCCCCATCCACTCCTCAGACAGTGAGGCCTCCCATGGAGACTCAGCAAAATCTGCCACATAACTTTCAGATAGAACTAACACCCTCCCCCTGTATCTAGACTGAGCAAGGTATCGCTCCATAGGGAATGGGCCCAAGAGTACTTTTATTATGATTTTACTTCTCATCATAAAATGAGCATCGAAAAAGCAATTTGAATTTATACAAATTAATGATAGCCATAAACATTGGTAACTTCTTGATGCACTGATTTAATTATTAATCAATATTAATAAATTATCTCCAATAAACACTAATACACAGCCATAATTTATTAAGATGATGGTTTAGGAAATATATTGTCATTTTCTTTTAAATTCAAGTCAGCTGATACCTTCCAAATCAACAAAATCACTTTGGGAAAACTGTGTAATAAATATACATGGCTGTATACAAAGAAAAATAATGATTCACTGAACATAGCAAATCAAAATCAAATCAATCAATACCAAAGACATACTGAAATCCCTTGTCTTTATTGTCTTACATGAAAAAGAGTGGATGCAAATTAAAGATGTAAGTTTTTAAAGGGGAAGTTATTACACGGAACGTGTTGGCCTTTAATGTCATTTCCAGCCAGGGCAAATCGTGACATGCTAAATTACTGAGGTTCCAATGAGGCTTGTACATATGATAACTGAGCTCAGACTGGGCATAGCTACGGAAAATGCTAATCTGAACATTTCCATCATATTAAAGACGAGCAAACACAAAGGATAAAACTGATATGTACATTCATTTTTCTACAAAAGCATGGTCAAATAGTATTTATTTAGTACTTAAAAGAGAAATTTGCAGGGATTTGTTAAGATCAAGACATTACCCACCAGTCTTTTTATTTTTATTTTTTTAAATAAGACAGAACAAAATTTTGTTCAGATACTTAGATGTGATGTCTAAATTGAGCCATGGCATTTAAAAAGCTCTGCCTGTATATTTATAAATAATATGAAATACTATGTTTTCTGTAACAATGAAGTCTGCAATATTCACATAAATTTGAACAACTAAGATAATTAATGAATTTCAGTCAGTTACTAACTGGGAAATTCTGTCTCCGGATCTATATGATGTCATAGTGTTTAAAAATCTTTATCAGGCTTTTAGAGCAACAAAGTCATACTTGGGACTTCCCTCAGAGAATAACTGGTGCAGAAAAGAGGTAGTTCCTACTCTTTCCACTTCAGTCTCCCACCCAATGACAGTCATACAGGGCCATCAACTGCCCACAGTTTTCTAAATAACATATGCATATCCATGAGTTTTGTTTTATCAGCTTTAAACACCAACTTATCATTTATTGCAATATGACTTTAAAATTTTAGCTCCCTTTAAAAAAAAATACCCTCTGTGTTTACCACCTTTCCTCAATGAAGCATCAACCCGACCTTTTGTCTTTTAGCTCCAAAGTAAATACTGGAGAGCAGACACTGATACTGTGGTCTAAAGCCAGCTCTAGTTGCTACTGGTGTTTCTGTCACCTATAGTAGAGTTCCCACCTCAAAGTACAGCAGAGGCCAACCAGGACTCTAAAATATTTACTCCCTAGCTTCCCAGAATAAAAGAACAGTTACTAGATCCTGCATCTGAGCTCCAGTCTTCTTTGTTTGTTTGTTGTTGCTTAGTTTTGTTTATTTCTTAATCTCTGATAGTATACACTGAGGCCCTTTACAACTGGATGAGTAAATCCTCTTTATAATATCTCCTTCCCTTCTATTCTTCTTAAATCCACCAATAAAAAGACTGCTTAGTGGTCAAAATTGAAGTAAATTTGTAAACACACACACACATATATGTATGTGTGTGTGTGTGTGTGTACAAATTTATACATATATACACACATATCTTAAATGCTCTAAGAAGAAGCAGAGTATACACCCTATTCCTTAGATGTGGGCTATGTGGGGCATTTTTTAATTAATAATGACAAGAAATAAAATAACTTTGTGGAGAGAAATCTAAAAAATACTCACCTATGAAGGGAATAAATTTAACACAGCCAATAATGTTTAGCTTTTTTTTTTGTTGGGTTATAACAAAATATCCTCTCCAAGTTAATGTGACCCCAGTCTTATGTTTAGAAAAATATTGTCTAAGTTCAGCTGGGAAAATCCTTTAACAAAAGTTACCAGTAATAGCTAAAAGAGAAAAAGCAAAGAGAGTGGGGTTTTATATGCAGCACTAGAAAACTAATGCATGTGACCAGCCTCGGTGCCCAGAAAAAAAAAAAGGCAAGAAAAGATGTTGTTGAATATTGAACACTCTCCGTTACACCCAGTGAAATTTCAACATTTACGCTGCCACTTCACAAGATGAAACTTAACAAATAAAAACTCATTTAGTTAGAAATAAACACACAAGTAGAACCGCCAAGAAAAGCATGATTTTACAGTAGAATGCAGGAAAAGCAGTGGGAACCTATGCCCACCTGGAGCTGGGCATGAGAGATGGGATGGGACAATGAAGCCAGATGAAGTATCCATGTGGCCAAGAAGCCAGAAGTCTCTCCCTGTTCCCTTGTGTTCCCTACTGCTGTGGATCAATCCTAGGACGCGAGGTGTGCTGGGGAAGTTTTTTCTCTGCCACTGAGACTCATTTCTCCCATGTAAACGACTTCTTCTCTACAGTCAACTCTGCCAGGACGACAGAGCTCAGGACTAGAACCTAACAAGAGATATGTTCCTGTCATTGACTGGGTAAGACATGTTCCCTGTTCCCTAGGTCCCCAAGTACTGTTGCTATTTTGAGAGACTGTATTTAGCTAGAGGACGGGGGTCACTGCCTTGCAGACATGCTGTTCCTGGCTGCTTCCTATCTTGTTCGCTGCTTCCTGAGTAGCCAGGAAGTGAAGAGCTCTCTTCCCTTCCACACTTGTATTGCTGCAATGTTCTGCTCAAGCACATGAGAACTGGCTATGCAGAAAAGATGGGCCAAACATCAACTCTTAAGTTCTGTTTGTCAAGTATGTTGTCATGCCCCAATAAAATTTACATGTTGGGATATAACTAAGATTTTACAGAGTAAATCAAAGGGTGGAAATGAAAGCCCAGTCCTAAAATCTCATAACATTCAGTGCAGAAAAAAAAAAAATCATTCAGGCACTGTTTGGTTTTCATAAATAGTTTTCAAAAGGAAGAAATTATTTGTCTTTTAATTAAACTCAATAGGTTAATGAATAGCCATGGGAAAACCAGATTTGACTGGAGATGAGAAAAGTACTTGATGACAACCAGTCTTCCCAAGGTGGGCTTGCTAGTCTCTAAAGAAAGGAAGCTTTAATGTTAGGGAAATGACAGAAGAAACAAGAGGAAGGAGTAGAGACACTATAGCAAGAAACAGGCACCAAAGGCTAAACTACATTAGATCAGCTTAGTGGAGTCTTCCACGCCCACTAACCATTATATTATAACTTTTGTGGAGTTCCTTAGGCCCACAATTTCTAGCTTAAGATATGCTTCTGAGGATCAAACCTTAGCATCCAGTATAATGGGATAATGAAAGCTCACATACTGAGACTCTACAAACTTGAGCTTGAATTAAATATTACTAATTCAAATAGTAAATAGTGTTTACACTGCATTGGTCAGGAGCTGCCACCCTCTTTTGACTTTCTTCTATAGCTCTAAGAATAAGATAAGTAAATAAGTCTTTGTACTTAAAGATAGGTATCCTGCTTCTCATAATTATTTTGTACAATTAGTAATAATTGCATACCTGGCTGGGATGTATGCATGCACACATTGTGTGTGGATGTGTGTGTGTACATGCGTGTGTGTGTGTGTACATGCGTGTGTGTGTGTATTGATAGTTTGGCTTTCCAGCAAGTCTACTGACATACCTAAACTGTGTTTGTATTTAATTGCAATAAATACTCATTGTGCTTGAATCTCATCAAGGAGATAGCAATTGTCCAGTGAGTTAACTAAAGAATACAGTGTACAAGACATAACTCTAGTTAACATTTTGCAATAATTAATTAGCAGAATTTTGTCTGTTTTCAAATTTCAAAATTATTTCCTTTATACAAAATATATAACCAATATGTAAATACAACACAAGACTGAAAAGGTGGTTAAATCTGAAAAATGAAGGAGAATTAAGTGGCACACACTAGAGAAGAGATAACATTCTTATGTTCTGTCCCTTCAAGAAAACATTAACCAGACATAAAGAATACAAATGAATTAAAAATTCACAGAGTTTAATCACTCTAAACTTTCTCCTTCCTGAAAATAACTGGTTAAAATACTTTGTCCCTTTCCCCTATTTTTGCAAAATTCTATTAAAAATATATTTTTAAAAATTAAACTCTCATGTGATTTATTCATTACTGAAGATGCAGGAAAAAGTGTCTCGGGGATTTTACAACACTTAGTCTAATTCACATGTGTACATGCTACATTTTATGCAGTTGTATCTTCATCCGAACACCTTCTAGGTAAATCAGGAGCCCAGAATCATGTGGTAGGACTATATAGTGGTTTTAGGCTTTGTACTTGTATTACAAATGTACATCTTATTATATTCTTCTTTCAAAGTTGATACAAGGAACTGTGTTTAATGATAAGAAGTCGTGGTTGTTCAGAATATTTTATAGTAAGTTTGTTTACAAATGATACAGTTTCCATCTAAAAACTAGACAAGTGATTAAATGATATTTCCATGTGGATTCACCCTTAAAAATGAAATCATTAAAAACTGAGAGAATTTAATGTGCTAGATTGTGTTATGGAAGAACTATTTAGTCTGAGTTTGGAAAGGCATGTTCAAAATTGTTGGTAATAGGAAGCATCAAGTCCTACGCTGGGCTGAGAAGAATGATGGAGGAGAATTTACTGTAGGTCAAGAGCAGTGGTATCTAACAAATTTGGGAATATGGAAATGCAGATTTTATTGATGACAGAAGTGGGAATAATTGAAAAGGCAAAGCTTCTTGAGACGCCTTCTGAGTCTCAAGTGGAATGAATAACCCTTAGTCTTCTCTCGCATTCTCCTGTCTCCTCCTACAAATGACCACTAGGCAAACAAGAAGAAACCATCTTCTTCAGAAGACTTGCAAGTGCAGCAAGTAGGATGCAGTGTTCTGTGACACAGATTACCAGAGGCAGGCAGAAGTGGGTATGAGGGCAAGCACACTTAGAAATAGCAAAGAGAAGTTTCCAGAGATATGTAGTCAAGAAGCAAGTATAATTGATCAGAGTTTAAGTATTTATCCATGACAAAGAATCTTATAAAAAACCACAGTAATAAAGAACTTTAATAAATGAAAACCAGCTAGAGTTCTTCAACAGATGAATGGATAATGAAATGTGGTACATATTCACAATGGAATTTGATTCAAATGGAAAGAGGAATGAAGTTATGAAACCTGCAGGATAATGAATAGATCTGGAAAATATTATACTGAGTGAAGTAATCCAAGTCAAAAAAGACAAGTGTCACATATTCTCCCTTATATAAATTTTTAGAATAGTATGCTTAGCATTGAGTGTTCATAAAGGTCAGAATGATAGAATGGAATCCAAAGAGGGAGAGAAGGGTGTAGTAGAATAAATCAGTCATGAAAAAATAAAGGGTAGAAATATTAAATACATGAATGTCCAAACAGGGAGAGTGTTGGGAGAGGCCACTCGTTCATTCCCAGCTGCCCAGACCTGAAATAAACACTCAGAAACCATATTATTTACAATACTGTTTGGCCAATAGCTTAAGCATATTTCTAAATAGTTCATATCATAAGCTAACCCATCTCCATTAATCTGTGCATCACCACAAGGTCGTGGTCTACCGGCACAATTTCGGCAGACTCCAGCGGAGGCATGTCTCTGGCAGTGGCTACATGGCCTTCTGCCTGACTCCGCCTTTTTTTCTCTTTCTCTGTCTCTCTCTCTGTGTCTCTCTATCTGTTTCTCTGTCTCTCTCTGTATCTCTCTCTCTCTCTCTCTCTCTCTATATATATATATATATATATATATATATATATATACCTTTCAGTCTGCCTTTATTCTGCTACACCATTGGCTGAAAGCAGCTACTTTATTAACCAATGGCAGTAAAACATATTCAACAGCATACATCACATCTCACATCAGGATAAGGTTGAGAGAAAATAGGGAAGATGATCAGGGAGGACAGTAGGTACCCATAACAAAGATATATGAAAAAGTCATATGGAAACCTACTATGACATATGCTTATTAAAAATGTAATCTAAAGAAAGAAAAGTTTAATCATAATTAAGCTCCATCCATGGACTTATGGTCCCCTTAGAAGACATGGGCAAGTAAACAAAAATCTCAGGAACAGATGTGTGGCATCTTCCTGAGAGTCATTGTTCAATGTGGCCTCAGACACACTGAAAGCAATACAAGCATTTGTCATTGCCCTTGCTTATCAACCAGTACTTGATGCTAAGTACAAGTTGCCAAAAACACCAGGAAACTTGGCAATAGGCTATAAAAGAATCATGTTAGTGCCAGAAGATATTACACAAAAGGCTGGGGGAGAATAGTCATCAATAGTCTTATATAGTTATGAATTCTATAAGCTACAATACTGAGGGCATTACTTTACACTATCTTACCAGACAGCATGTTTAACGGTTCCTGAAAGCATTACAGCCAGCAGAGAAATTATCTGTGTCAGATAAGAAGGAAAACTCACTTTCCTTCTTAGTTGGGCTGGCTTAAACTTCTAAAGTCGGACAACAGGGAGCTTATTTTAGACAAATTTAAGAACTATAATTTTTCTGATAACAGCCATCTCAATTTGATGAGTATAAAAAAGATTAATGTGTAACAACTACATTGAAACTCTTTTGCAAAGTAAGTGTGACGATGAAGATGGGTTGAAGAGCTTAAGGGTCTAAGATCTGGTATTGTTCTGACAGAGATAGCATAAAGGCAAGCAGAATGTAAAGTCCATGTGGCATCTCTGCTAATGATGTGTCGTATTGACTGATAAACAAAACTAAAGATAATCGTCTAGAAATGGAGAATCTGGGTAAACATTCATTAACAACTTCCACTCCTTGCTTTCTGGGTGGAAAACATGTATTCATGTCCTCTACTGAGGAGACAATCCAACCCTACATGATTAACATTCTTAATTTCTCCATGTTTATCTGTGAGCACTGGTGCCTTATACTGCATGTGATCTATAATGTAATAGTGGCATGGCTATTATGGTGATAACCAACTATCTGATTCCATTTTTTGGCTTGTTCCAGAAGAAGGAACAGTAAAAATGATCAAAAGCCCATGTTTTGGAAGTCATTGGCTCGAAAGATAAACCTGCTATTATTTTTTTGCTAAGTTGCTATGTTGTCAAATTGCCTTTTAAATACTCATAGCCAAGTGTTACCCAGGCTTCACCAGAAAGCCTTCCTAGCAATGTAGGTGGTGTCTAATACATAAAGCTATAACTGCCAATAACAAATGGTGCTGGAGTGCTCAGACCTACCTAAGATAGCTACACTCCCTCTTCTAGGGATCTGTGTGGAAGAAGGGAGAAAGTGAGCGTGAGTGGGATGATGGGGAAATTTAGCACAATGGTGTGTTCTTGACACGACATAGTCATTTTAGTCATGAACTTACTGAACAAGCTCTACATGAGATCAAGCTCTTAATCATTTCATCCCAACTGAGGAAAGGGCCTATAAGACCCCATCCCTCACTGAGGGGCCTTTGGTAACCAATGGTGGTTGGGAAGAATTTGCCTTTTTCTTCAGTGTTGTAATGCATGGTGAGTTGCCCATGCTCCAGTAAATAATCCCCACTAATACTGAAAAAAAAGCATTTTAAGTAAAATCGATGGACCAAACACAAAGAGAAGATATGAAAGTAGGAAGGTTACATGTGAGTGGAAGGCTTCAATAGAACATAGAGGAGAATAAGAGTAAGGGGAATGAATACTGCTAAAATTAATAATATAAAATAAGATATAAAAATGTCTCTCTCTCTCTCTCTCTCTCTATATATATATATATATATATATAGTTTTAAGATGAATATCTTAAATCTTAAAAATATAACACTTTAGTTTTATCACAGTGAAAAATATCTGACATAAGACTATCAGAGGAAGCAAAACCACTGTGTTTAAGAAAAAGTTCATCTCTCTCTGAGTTCTTAGGATAAAGTACTTGTCTTAACTTATGCTGAGTCTGGTACTAAGAATCTTTTATTTCCAGATTTCTTGTCACAGTGATGGTCATTGTTTTAGTCAGTTGGTAGCATGATTAATCTTCTGTTGATGCTATCATAAAAGGTACACTATTTGCCTTAAAGAACACTAAGAGAAATATAAATTATTCCAAAATTTATAAAGATCATCCTCAATGTTTAAAGCACATGTAATTTTATAGCCAAGAACAATGAAGAATACATTTAAATTTGAAATCACTGCAAGCCCTAAAAAGAAATTAATAAAAAGATAAACTTTACATGTTCATTAAATACTGCTTAATCTCAATACTTCTGGATGAAGTTATGTCAATATTTTGCATTTATGGTGACAAATATCCAGACTTTTGTGAATATTCTGAATTCTCTTTACATATATTTTATAGTTACTAAAACAGTAATTATAGCTTGACTGCAAATACAAAACTAAGAACAGACAATAGCTCTCCTTGTATCTTTGGGAATTTCCTAATTTTGTACAAGATAATCTTAAAAGTAGACAAGTGGAAACAAATAAATTCAATAACTAGAAAGAAAAGCACCACAACACCCATCTCTTTCCACTCAAGACTATGTTGCTTTTAGTTGTAGCAGCCTGCTGTGGGATTTATTTCCACTCTCTGTCACTTCATCATTGCACAGTATTTATTGATACTTCGTTTGTTTTCAGGCACTTCATTGGTGATCTAGCAGTGTCTCCTCCTATGCTAAGTATTTTATGTGATTTCTTCCTTAATTTTCAAAATAGTCTTCTAAGCATTCTTTGTTTGGATTATTAATGATCACTTTGTGTTTCATGCTACGAACACTGCTCTTACGACTACTTTACATGAAGTAGATACACATTCTTAAGATTACTCCCGTTTCAAGAATAAGGAAATTAATTGCTGCATTTAAGGAAATTGCTGATGATCACAAGATCTAGTAAATATAGTTTATAGATTTCCATAGTTAAAAACAATCTGCCTTACAGTCAACAAACTAAATTCTTTATATGGACTATTACTATGTAAGAAAGGATTTAGCAAATTTATTCACACTAAGGTTCAGCTTTCTGGCAAGCATCAGTAGATATACCACAGATATATTGTGTTTTGTTGCATAGCAAGTACTCTCACTCGTTTACCCTGCTAAAAGACTTAGGTTTTGGCCACATAGACTCAACAGATGATGCTCAATTACAGTGAACCCAGGTAAAGATTTTGGCACAAAGAGCAAATTTGACATGAAGTAATTAGGTTACTTTGCCTCTCTAAGATAGATACACAGATAATAGAAAGAAAAAAAAAAACCTCTCTGTAGTTCCTCCATGATTTCTGGACATAAGAAAAACCTATGAAATAGATTAAAAGTTTATGAATGGGAATGGAGTCAGGAAGAATATCTAGTTCCAGAACTTATGGGACATATTTTTTTCTTCCTTTTATCTTCTTTGCTTTATAAATTTATTTGAAAAATTCACAATACAAAAACATTCCTTTTATGGTGTTTTATTTGTTTATTTTTGGAAACATTTTTCCTATTTATATAAGGAATCGTGATGTTATACTTTAACTATCATGCCATTTGCATGATTCACAACCTTAAACAGGCACATTCTCAACATAAGAAATCTTGATATTGATGAGATTATAAAAAAAATGCACCTATCTGCTAGGAGACTCCTCCTGCCATGTGTGCTTACTGACTTTTTGAAGCATGTTGTTCAGGGATCTGTTAATCTAAGTCACTATGGATCAGTAACCTCATACTGGGGAATCTGGGGTACTTTATTTAGCTGATTCAGTATACTGGGCTAAAATGCTCTAAGGTAGAACTGGAATGTACTATTTTTAAATATCATCTGATTTCTTTCAAGATCTGAAGCCAGTTAAGACTATATTTACTGGATTAGATATTTCTTCATCACCCTGTCTTCTTTCAAAGCATAACCTAATACACCAAATGTTCAAAATGTAATTTATTAATAAGCTAATAAAATTTTATATAAAAATGTTTGCATTCTGCGAAGATTTCTGTATGATTGAATTGTGTTCCTCAAAGGTTCACATTGTGGAGTACGAGTCCTTTGCAGATGTTGAAAGATAGTGAAACCAACAGGGTCAGGTAAAAATAATTGTGTGATGAGATCACTATTTTCAAAAGGGATTAATGCTGGTTTTACAGAGTGATTTTTTCAAGAGTGTCATTTGTTATAAAAAAAATAGATCAAGTCCTAAAATATGTCTGTCCTCTTGTCTCACATGTTCCCCTCTTACATGTGTTCTTCATAAGGAGCTATCAACAATTCCATATTCATCAGAGGTTAAAGCTGAAGTCTGCCCAATCAAGGACTTTTAGTTTCCAAAACTGTGTGCCAAGCAGAGTTCATTTTCAAATAGTGTACATATAGAGTCAGAAATTTTGTTACACTACCAGAAATAGGCTAATATAGATTTAAAACTAGAAAGTGAACAAAATTAAGTATAATAAGGCATAATTAGTTGACAAAAATAGAACCACATGCACAAAAGTATTGACCAACAAGTTGTTTATATAAATAGATGGGTAGGTGAAGCAATTAATCTAGAAGAAATTCAGACATTTTTCCATTGTCCATTGTTGTGATCACTCTCATTTTGAAAATTAAACAGATTTTGTAGCCAGAGATTAAAAGAAAGCTAAAATACTCTATTGTCTTAACTTCCTTCTAGGTGGCTTTTTCTGGGAGAGATGAACAAACAAACATCTATTTAACCCTTACAAAGCACTCAGGACAGAACAAAGACTCCTTTCTACCCAAGTCTAACTTAGTGAACCCTTGAGTTTATTGGGGTTGTTTGCAAGAGCATGGGTGACTCAAAGGCAGCTGCACCACTGAAAAGAACACCCAGCACAGGACCCGCATTGTAATAGCTGTGTCAGGAAAGCCTCTTGGCCGCTCAGTGGTCAGAGTCTCCTCTCTCGAATAAGTGTTTACTACCTCCAAAGCCCTGTAGGCAGGGCTTCTAAAATACTGAAAGTTTCAGGAGTTTCTGGGTACTTGTAAGTTTTGTTCACCTGCTGAGTCTTAAGATCTTCCCTCCACCTTACAAGACAGAATGTTTCAATTCTGGAGAGACCAATATACAATACCACCAAATATTTATGTCACTTTCTAAAACATTCAGTATAAAATCAAAATTTAAGAGAATTTCCACCCCTTCCTGTTGCACAATTAATAAAAACTCAGAGAGAGAATCTTGGGTTTAACCTGAAGGTCAGAAAAGCAAAACATCCAGTCACTGGATCTTTCCTCTACCTCAGTCTAAAATGGCAATACTGCCTCTAAGAATCTCAGAATGAGACTGTGCCTGAGAGCTGTCTCCTCTCATTCTGTAATCCTCTCTAGGGCTGGGATTAATGGCATGCATCACTAGGATTAATGGCATTTACTGCCTAGTTCTATGGAAACTACAGTGGCTACTGGGATTAAAGGTGTGTGTTACCACCACCTGATTTGTAAGGCTGAACAGTGGGGCTCTTTTACTCTCTCTAATCTTCATGCAAACTTTATTTATTAAAATACAAATGAAATGCCAGTACACCTGCCTTTAAGAAATCATTTTGATGTTGGCTGTTGGCTTGCTATTCTTAATACTGTCTTTATCATCTTTAGGTATGATCCTTGTATTCCTGGTCTCTCCAAGACCTTTATCATAAAGGGATGTTATATTTTGTTGGAAGTTTACTCAGCTTCTAATGAGATGATCATGTGATTTTTCATTTTTCAGTTTGTTTATATGATGGATTAGTCATAGCCAGAACCTGGAAACAACCTAAATGCCCCTCAACCAAAGAATGGATAAGGAAAATGTGGTACATTTACACAATGGAGTACTACACTGCAGAGAAAAATATCATCTTAAATTTGCAGGCAAATGTATCACGCTAGAAAACATCATTTGAGTGAGGCAACCCAGACCCAGAAAGACAATTATTATATGTACTCACTCATAACTGGTTTTTAAACATAAAGCAAAGAAAACCAGCCTACAAATCACAATCCCAGAGAACCTAGACAACAACGAGGACTCTAAAAGAGACATACATAGATCTAATCTACATGGGAAGTAGAAAAAGACAAGCTCGCTTGAGTAAATTGGGAGCACTGGGACCTTGGGAGAGGGTTGTAGGGGAGGGGAAAGGCATAGAGGGGGACAAAGAAAATGTAGATAGAGCTTAATAAAAATCAATAAAAAGAGAAATACTCAGAAACAGCTTATCTGAGCTAGTGAGAGCTCACTGAATCTGGAGTGATAGTGGGTAAACTTGCATAGAATCAAATTAGGCCCACTGAATAGGGGAGAAAGTTATGATACTTGGACAATATGTAGGGCCACTGGCAGTGGAACCAGGATTTATCCCTAGTGCCTGAACTGGTATCTAGGAGCACATTCTTGTTGGAGAGATACCCTGCTCAGACTAGATACAGAAGGGAGGGCCTTGCTCTTGCCTCAAAGTGGAGTGTCAGACTTTGTTGACTTCCCATGAGAAGCCTTACCCTTTCTGAGGAGTAGATGGGGAGGTGGGGGAGAAGTAAAGGAAGCAGGAGGAGGGGTGGGAGTGGGAATGGAGAAAGCTATATAAAGTGAGAAAAGATTGTATTAAAAATTTCTTAATAAAAAAGAAGAAACAAAAGAAGAGAAATAATTAGGCAGTTGTGAATCCTATATCATTCACTGTGCTTTTTTTTATTATAAGACTTAATTTCAGACCACCTTCTGGTTAGTTCTTAACAACAACACTGCATAGGTACACTAAACACAGTATGGGTTTTTTTTTAACTTTGATACAGTATTTTTCCTATTTTACAAGACTAGAAAACAGATATTGATAGAATCTACTTTGAAATGCACAGCTCCATTTATTTATGTCACTATTATTGGCATTAGGTATGCGAGTCTTAATAGAAAAGTCCTTCTTTGCTTAGAAGTTTAAAGTTCAGAAGAGGGGCCAAATGTGAAATGATAACAGAAGCATGTACAGTTAATCGAGATCATGAAATAAAACAAGTAAACAACAACAACAACCAACAGAAAGGAAGTGGACGAGTGTTTCTGCATGTAGGGCTGATCATAAAATAGTGACTCCTCTTCTTCTCCTTACCGTGCAACATAAACAGATTTCTCTATTGTTCTTGGCCATGATTATTTGCCAGACTTTAGTCAGTGGAAGAGAGTAGTTATGAAGCAAGCAGAGTCCCTGAATGTATTGGTGTGGTTAAGTGTGTTTACTGACATTTAGTAATCTGCAAAAATGGAAGAATATACTTGGAATATGCCAGACTAAAGGGAAAAGAGAAACACAAGCAGCGGATGCAGTTCCAACCCACTACCTAGAACCAGCCCTACAGAGTCCAGCTGAGATCAGGCTGGGTCAGAGCTGTCCAACACAATGCTTATATTGAATAAAAATGTGTGCAGTTTCAAATGGTGTGTTGCATTTTGAGGTACTCCTTTATATTTTATGATTCCAAGAATATACAAAAAATAGTTATTTGGTTGATAGAATAACACCATATAAAATAATACTAATATTGTTTTTCTGTGATTAGAAATCAGATTGCTCTATGGGAAAAGTAGAAGCTGGAAGACAGTTTGAATATTGAAACATAAAAGTTGAACCACATCTTTTAGATGATAGGATGTCATAAAAGTTTACCCAGAGAAAGATGTCATAAGTATTACCTATATAGCTGATCCTTCAACTTCCTCTGAATAAAGATCTACCAGGAAAGGCACTTGTGCAGAAACGTTGGGTACCAACTATGTACCAGATGATATGTACATCATCAAGTGCAAGGAGGTCTGTGCACACTCTTAGTTGAGGGAAAGACAATGGGTAAGCAATGAAATGATGCATGTGGTCTACTAAAGTTATTCAGGTAGTATAGAAAATATAAGATAATAGGAGCACGAGAAGAGCAGCTCTTGCAAATTTTAAAACTTTTGGCAGAATAGATATCATTGAGAAGGCAACACCAACTTTCTGTAATCAAGCATGTTTTAATATCAGCAGCCATTGTGTATTCATAGAAATCTAGCCAAACGCTCTCTGTAAATGCTGTAAATGGCTTCTGTAATCAAAGATCCAAATTAGTCCTTAGAAAATACATATGATTTAACACACGTATACACACACAGAATCTGTGAATATTATGATATAGGCTTACAATAGCAGAAAAGATATCCTTATCATTGTGTATGTATGTGGTTCTATTCTGTGATAAAAACAACTGATGAGTAAGTGGTAGCTGCTTATCAGGGCCACCTGGAATCTTATATTGAAACATAATTTCAAGTAAAAATCTAGGCTTTCACTTGTGAGAAACTGTGGTTTATGTTCATCATAGCATACAACAGACAGTTGGCAATCAATCCATGCTTGGCATTCCAGGTGGTATCTTTATAAAAAAAAAAAAAGAATCCTACTGCTGTGCCAGATCTTTCTCCAGGAAACAGGGAGAAAGACTCTAATGGTTACATTTGTCATAGGAAAAAATAGAATGAAAATATTCAAACATTGCTTGAAGGGTCCAAAGTCCTTCCTTCGCTTTGCAATGAATACACTGGAAACCAGAAGCATCTTAAAGTTTTGTTTTAAGGAGAGTAACACCAGAGGAGGATGTAAAATATAGATTCTGTGGAGTAAAATCAACAATCACATTTTTAGTTTGCTGTCTGGCAGATCAACATAAATTACAGCAGCATAGAAACTACTATGTGATAAGATTTGGTAGCAGCCTTGACACATGCATCTCCATTGTCTATCATATACTGCTTAAATTAGTCTAGTTTACCACTCTTGTTGTTTAGTGCTCTTGAACTGGCCTAGTTCAGGAATGCAATCACTCAAAAGGCCAGAAAGCTCTCTTCAAAATTTATATTTTGGAAAAACTGATATTCAGTCTTCACAAAGCAACTTGAGTGATCTTCAAAATAGGCACATTGGACTTTTGTGCTTCTTTTAAAACTCTCTATTAGTATATTATTTCTTGTATCTTTGCTGTGATGGAACATGTGATGAATGAAATTCATAAGGAGGGAAGGATATTTGAAGGTTATGATTTGAGGGTGCAATGTAATAAAGTCATAGTGGCAGCAGTCTAAGGCAATTGGTCACATAACATCAGTCAAGAAGCAAAAAAAAAAAATAAGAACAAAGAAAGAAAGCTCATGCTTAGCCTGTCTTCTTTTTATTCAGTTCAAGATGTCAGCCTATGGCATATGCCACACCTAGTTGAGGTGGAGCATTCCTTCTTGGTCAACCTAATCTATGTCATTTATCACAGGCTTCTTTAGAGGCTTGTCTCCTAACTGGTCCTAGACCCTACCAGGTTGATAATATTAACCATCACCATTATCGTTCTATTGCTCCATTGCCATTCTCCTTTCTAGCTCATTCAAAGAAAATTAATTAATGTCTACATTTTAGACATTAATTAAAAGACCACTTTTTATAAAGTTACTCTTTTAATCCATTTGGACTTGAGTTTTGTGCATGGTGATAGATATGGATTTATTTTCATTCTTCTACTAGTTGACATCCAGTTATGCCAGCACCATTTGTTGAAGATGCTCTCTTTCTTCCATTTTATACTTTAACTCCTTTATTGAAAATCAGGTGTTCATAGGTTTGTGGATTAAAATCCGGGTCTTCTATTCGAATCCATTGGTCGACTTCTCTCTTTTTATGCCAATAACAAGCTGTTTTCAAAACTGTAGCTCTGTAATAGAGTTTGAAGTCAGGGATGGTAATGCCTCCAGATGTCCCTCTATTGTATAAGATTGTTTTGGCTATCCTGGGTCTTTTGTTTTTCCATATAAAGTTGATTATTTTCTTCTCAAGGTCTGTGAAGAATTTTGATGGGATTTTGATGGGGATTGCATTGAATCTATAGATTGCTTTTGGGAGAATTGCCATTTTTACTATGTTGATCCTCCCAATCCAAGAGCAAGGGAGATCCTTCCAATTTCTGGTACCTCTTCATTTTTTTCTTCAAAGACTTAAAGTTCTTGTCAATTAGATCTTTCACTTCCTTGGTCAGAGTTACCCCAACATATTTTATGCTATTTGTGGCTATCGTAAAAGGTGATGCTTCTCTAATTTTCCTCTCTGAATCCTTATCCTTAGTGTATAGGAGGGCAACTGATTTTTTGGAGTTGATCTTGTATCCTGCCACATTACTAAAGATGTTTATCAGCTGGGGGTCCAGAGAGATGTCCCCAGCTAGGTCATTGGGCAGCTGAGGTAAGAGAGCCTGAAATGGCCCGATCCTATAGCCATACTAATGAATATCTTGCATATCACCATAGAACCTTCATCTTGTGATGGATGGAGATAGAGACAGAGACCCACATTGGAGCACTGGACTGAGCTCCCAAGGTCCAAATGAGGAGCAAAAGGAGGGAGAACATAAGCAAGGAAGTCAGGACCATGAGGGGTGCATGCACACACTGAGACGGTAGGGCTGATCTAATGGGAGTTCACCAAGGCCAGCTGGACTGGGACTGTAAAAGCATGGGATAAAACCGGACTCTCTGAACATGGCGGACAATGAGGGCTGCTGAGAAGCCAAGGACAATGGCACTGGGTTTTGATCCTACTGCATGTACTGGCTTTGTGGGAGCCTAGTCTGTTTGGATGCTCACCTTCCCAGACCTGGATGGAGGGGGGAGGACCTTGGACTTCCTACAGGGCAGGGAACCCTGATTGCTCTTTGGACTGAAGAGGGAGGGGAAGGGGAGTGAGGTATGGGGGGAGGGGGAGGGAAAAGGGAGGCAGGGAGGAGGCAGAAATTTTTCATAAAAAAATTACTCTTTTGACATCAGTCCTCGTAGCTCTATATTTAATTATTTCATAGAATTTTATATTATTGTACATTAGATTACTTAATTACTTGATTTTATATTCACCAATTGACTATATTATTCCCTTCACTTCAACCTCATCAGAAACACTGGAGTTAAGCACACAAAACAAGGATCCTATCTGCATTCAGCAATCTAGTGTTAACTGCATTTTGTATTTATAGTTTTGGTTTTTTGCTTTGTTATGAATAGATTCATGCATAAATAAAGGAAGAGATAAGAAGTAAGTGGGCAAAGACTTTCTTCATATGCCACACTCACAGTTGGCTAATGAAAATTAGCTGAGAGCAGCCAAGCACTCCCAAGTATAGGTGCTTCATTATTAAACTAAAAGTGATGCCAATCTTTCCCAGAATGAAAAAAATATAGCATAGATATCAACGTTCAAGTAAATTTTGCAGGGAGGAAATGATTCTGGGAGGAAGGAAAAGAGGAACAAGTGAAGAAAGTAGAAGAGAAAGGAAGAGAAAGAAGAGAAAGGAGAAAAAGAAAACATAAAGAGAAGGGCTGAGTTAATGATCAATAGTAAAGCAAATGTGTGTCTACCATGCATAAAGCCTAACGAAAAAAAGACAAAGGTTAGAAATCAGTCTCTGGGGCTGGGAATGTAGTCGGTAAAATAGTCCATAGCAGGTAGGAAGCTGCTGCTATGGACTATAGCAGAACTTCATAAGACCAGACATGGCAGTGTAAGCCTAGAATCTCAGTCTGTCAGAGATGATTATGATTAAGCAGAAATTCGTGACATCCTTGCCTGAGATAAGTTGGTGGCTATCCTGACCTACATGGAACACTCCACATATAGATAGATCCCTTCTTAGTAACACAATAGAATAGACACTGAGTGAAAAGACAAAATACTTTAAGCTAAGGTAATAAGATACGGAACAAAAGAAAATTTAGATGTGACTACTTTTAATATTCTAGGCTAGACACTTTCCACTTTCCAACCTTTGACTTTCAGCCTCACTTCAGGCCTACCTATGACACTGGGAGCCAAAACACATTGTTTCTCCTGAAAATTGTTCACTTCAGGTATTCTGTCACTTTCCAGAAAATTTAACTAAAACTAAAGAACTCAAACTATGAAATTAAGGCACTCAAAAGAGTGCATTGTCATTGGGCAAGGTCAATCCTCATGAATATAGGGAGTTGGTGAGGACTAGAAGATTTACAATGAGGATTTCCCTCTCTCTTATTCTTCAAGTTGACTTGAGGACGGGGTAAATAATGGAAGCTTCAAGGAATGTTAGTGGATATTGAGATACTATATCCTTTACCAAGTAGGTGGGCAAAGAGAGAAGAAATAGGCTACAAAGATAAGCCTAAGGCCAAGAGAGTTCCATCTTACCTTTTTGATCATGGAGTCCTGTAAACCAACAAGGATGGGCAAAAGATCAGTTACTTGTGGTGCACCTGTTAGAGACATAGGATTCTCAGTAGCAGTTGAAATAAGGACCAAAACGAAGTGCCACACAGAACCAATTAAAATTCGTAGATGCCACTTGGTAGAGTATGAAAAAATGTCCATTCCATGTAATGAAAACATGCAAGTACCTGTATCATTCTTGTAGAATGATTTTTGATATGAAGGATTGATGCTAGAGTAGATACGTCAAACTAGAGCTGAAATATTAAGTTTTCTGAAACTCAGTATAATAAACCTTCAAAGTTAATATCAGGTTAGCATAAACAAAAAGAAGTTGACTCTATTAGCATTTACATACACTGGTTTGAGAGCTGAAAATTCCTACTCATCAGTCTAGAAGATGAATGACTTCAGCTGGCATTTACATCTATTGAAGTAGTTGGCACTTGTTTTATGGAGGGAGGGAATAATCCACAACACTGACCCTTCCCAGAGAGGTCTACTGTTTCCCAACTCAAACATTTCCCTGTAGAAAATAACTAGTTCCTCCCAGAATCATTCTCTCCAACTAGTATTTTGGGTGGTTAAATTTAAATAAGAATAATATCTAATCTGGGTAGATTATTTTAGTCATGGTATATCACTAAATTTCAGCCAGAAAACACAGAGGCTACAAAGGAAGGACACACTCAGTAGAAACACAGTAGGATATAAGGAATATCATTAATGTTGCCACAAACATATTATAAAAAAGATCTCCAAATATTTCAGAAACATGAAATACATTCATAATATATGTTCCTCAATGTTAGTGTTAGGATTGAGTCTGAGTATTAGGGTTGACAAGCTATGCCCTATCCTGAAAGTCCTGTGAGTTCTTTTGTTCCTTAGCTCCTCTCTAAGCACTACTTCCAGTTTCTCAATTTGCATATTTGGTTTTACTGGAAAATTTGATTTCATAGCAATTGTCATGTGGTTCTCTTAACTCTTGATTCTGTAATCAAGCACCTATGGTGCTGTTCTTCCTCCTCCTACCTGTCTTCCTTTTTCCTCCTTCTCCTTCTGCTTTTTTCTTTTTTATTGGGGTTGCCTTGGCTTTTTGAAATAAGGAACCTGGAATGCCCTACAGACCTGTTGCGTCACGCACACCATTGCTGGGATTCGTAGGCAAATAACACCATGCCTGACCTTTTTAATGACTAAAGTAGGAAAGGTTTAAGTAACATTCCTAAAACTGCCCTAAATTTGACCAACACTGAATGAAAATTCCAGCAGTCTTGTTCTTATCAGAGATGAACATAAATCAATAATCAATATCCAGTCCCTAAACCAAAGACAGGGAATTAGGTGAAATTTATATTTTTCATTAGTATAGCATATTGGAGTGCTACTCATAGCAATATATGTTGGTTCAATTAATAGTTCTGCATAAGTTCAAGCAAACTTTACATTCTTAAAAGTTCATTTAGTACTTTGACCTGACATATTATTGCTTGTAATTTTGCATCTCATTAATTTAGGTAATTCATGAGAGAGATAGTTTTCAAAATCTATAATATGGTTTGGAAAATCATGTTTACTAAGGGGTCTATGTAGTAATGTTCTGGTTGTTTTTGATGAATGATGACATAATCTTTTTTTACCTTAGAATTTTCATAAAAAGAATTGCAAACAACATTTTGAGGAGAAGTCTAAAGCTGGGTTTTATTTCTTTTTGAAAGGATAAACTTTAGATGTTTGTCTCATATAATTGTAATCACAATCAAAATGCAACATTAATTCTATTTAAGCTTCTTCTGTGTACTTAGATAGTATTTGATTTATTCATTTATAGCTTAAGCTACGATATTTGGTTCTTAGCTATTCAGTCATTCAAGTGAGTGAAGGAAGAGAACTTTCTGTGTGTGATTGCTTTCCATGGGGGCTAAAAACTTTTCCCAAGGACCAGTTTTGTTGAAAAGGGAACATGCCCAGTCAGTAATAATAGTCTCATTGAACAGCCTTTCTATTTAGTCACTCTAGAGAAAACTGAGGAGAGAATTGTGTGTGTGCATTTGTGTGTGCATATGTGTGCCTGTATGTGTGTTTGAGTGTGTGTGTGTGTATGTGTGTGTATGTGTGTGTGTGTGTGTTTTCTTTGGTTGTTCTTCTAGGCTTTGGGAGATTGTTCTGTTTATGTAGCTACTATAGTTCCTGCAAAAAGCAATGTGAAAAAATGTTCTTCAGTCCTTTATCCACCTTTTGTCCTCTTCCTTCCTCTCCTCCACCTCCCCCTTCCCTGCTTTCTCTCAGCCTTTCCATCTGCCTTCCTCCCCTCCCTTTCTCTCTCCACACAAACCAGGTCTTTTCTACTCCTATATTTTTTTTTATTTCTCTAACTACTCATGCATACTCAGAGCAGAAGTCTTTCAATGTTGGAAGTCAAGTGGGCTCCTCTTTGATTAAAGAATTAGTAATGTAGGACCCAGAAACGCCCAGTTTCCTCCAGTTCCCTGCTTGAGACTCTTGAGTAGAGATAAGTTACATTCAAGATTCTCAGTGGGGCAGTCCAACATCCCACACTGCACCCACTTACCAAACCTCACATTAAAGTGTATTAGCGATAAGTCAGGGATTCTTTTTATAATTGCCCCTTCAAGGAAAATAACTAGGTAGTCATCCATGCTGGTGTGCTTTTCCATTTAACCAAATTTTATCTAAACTGAAAAATAGCTTTCAAATGTATTATGTTACAACTGTTAACTAGATATTTTTCCCAATGATGGAGTTTTAATTTTCTTTAGAAAATATACTGAACTTAAATCTCATTTAAGCCATTGTACAGAATTAATTGAATATTTTTGGACATGTCTTTGGGAGGATGGGTTGAACATACATAAAGCGTCTATGACACAGTCTGATATAAAAACACATATAAGTCAATAAATTTATAGATTTGAAGCTGGTTGGCTGTTTAATTATAACTTTGAAAAGATACTTTGAGCCACTTAATCAGTCCTTTGTGTCATGTCCCCAGTGATCACATTGGATTGTGTTACTTGAGGAAGGTGGGAACTCTTTCAATAGTCTCCCAGAGAACCCAAACTTACTTCTCAAGTGGCGATCCTTGTGGTCCTTAGTTACCTTGGTGTTCTTAATCATTTCTCAGATTCTTCCTCTCCTGTTCCTCCAGTAGCTATCCCAAGACTGAGAAGTAGTTCTGTGGTCATCTCCGTAATTGGTCTCTTACTTTTGTATTGTAAATAATCACCCTGAGTCCCCAGTCATTCAAACAGGCAGGGATAATTGCAGGGTATGTGGTATACATAAAGCACTTTTTGATTTAAAAAAAAAAAAAGAGGGTTTGAACTACAGTGTTTATTTCAGTCCCGTAACATGAGGTCTGCTCCCACTAGATGTATACATGAGATATCACTAAGATGATGAAATAAGCTATTATTTTTTAGTTCAACATTTTCAAAGCAGATTTTAATTGTCTTGAAATCTTATTGTAATTTAAATTAGGAAGGCTGGTTCTGTCTTTTGTTCTGAATGATGCCATTCAGGCAAATCTATGCAATCTGCTTTTTAGTCAGTATCTGACAGTTCCCAATTGACAGACCGATGACTAAAACAGTCAAAGCATAACGTATGTTCTTATTTTTAACACGGCTTTTTATTATGATTCCATGTTTTCTTTGCCCAACATATCCTTAGAAATATTTCTCTGTTATAAAGTAGACCAAATGAACCATTAATATCATCCCTGAGATCTTTGGCCCTTGGAAAGTCATTTTTGCCAACCTTTTGCAGATCTATAATGTGGTTTCACAGTGACATCTCCTGAAAGGAACACTCAGTTTCTTTGACTGGGAGACAATCTTCCTCTAAGTCTACAAGGAACTGAAAGGAGACAGTGCTGACTCTTGCCAATCCCAGCAAGGGCTTACTTGAGACTTATGCTTTCAATCACAGATTCACAAGTGTTTTTGAAAACCCTAGCATGAGATGAGACAGGGAACACATAAACTGTGTAGCTTCTAACTTGCTTTCACAGATCAAGGAACAAGAAAGCTCTGCATTAATAAAGAAGGATATTGAGCTTCAATAGCTTGTTTGTCCAGCTCCATCTTGTTATTCTTTTAATTAACATTTACAGCCCCCAAAACAGATCACTGTAAACTGCTCCAATCTCTTTAAATGCACATATGATAGTCTTTGGGGCTTTGAAGTTTTCAAGTCAAAGCCTGAAAGTAGAATACAATGGTGGTCAAGTGGAATAGAAAAATTTCAAGTTCTGTTTGAACAGGAGTTACCCTACAAGAATAGGCAATACTAATCTCATAAATCATTAAGTTATTAAACAAAAATTTCAGTGCTAGGACTAAGATATCTCCCTATAAGTTACTGGTCAGGTACACCCCGAAGGTCTCCAATACAAGTTATTGGTATTGCTTTTGATAACCCATCATAACTACATGGTAAGACCCTTTTGCTGAACATCTTTATCAAGTCACTACCCACTGAGTTTCAGGAAGCATTGAGGAAGATGGGGCAGAATGTAGGTGCCAAGGATGGAGATGAAAACTATAAAATGCTGTCTTCTGGAAATTTTATGACTGATATAACCATGAAATGATATTATCTCTTGAAATCTAAATAAGACCTGCAAAAATCAACCAGACAAATCTCAGTACAGATGTAAAGAGGGCTCATAAATCTTCCCCCATCCCTGAGGAACTATTGGCAGTTTGTGTCTACTGGGGTAAGAAGAATCATTTTTCTTTGGGAGCCTTGCCATTGTTAGGTTCCCCATATTCTAGTAGATGGCTCCACACCCACGTTATCAATGGACGACAGTAACTGAAATCAGTGGATATATTTTTTTAAAAAGAGAGAGCAAACAATAATTGTCAATGCGGTATTCCTTTTGAAACTGAATCTAAGTCACTTAGCAAATTTTGCCATTACCACCGAGACAAAGAAAGGGGGCATGATGTTGGTGAATAGGGATTACAGAAGGAAGAGAAGAAAGAAGAGGAGAAAGAGCATAAGGTAGGTCTCAGATATAGAAATGAATACAATATGTTGTATAGACATACAAAATTTACATAGAATAAAAGAAAAGTAGAATTTCCATATCTAAGCCGACTTCTAATAAATTTATTTATTTTTTATTTATCTGTCACATTCCTTTTATATATTAATTGCTGCCCTAGATTTTTACACACAGTGTGTATATTTCATCTTTACAACAGCCTTTCTGGGTAAATTTTATCATCTGAAAACATTTTCAAGTTCATTTGATACAAATTTCTTAAGTGAGGCAATTTCACAATAGCATGATACATTCCAAACACCCAACAAACATGTAATTGTTATAAAATATTAACAGGAAATTCTTAAATGTAAATTTATATCAGACAAAGCTGAGATCTGAAACAAAGAGAGAGGATTTCTGTTGAAGAATTATAGAATTTGATAGGCTACTGGATTTTTCAGGTAAAATGATCTGGGTATCATTGTGGTTTATAGAACTGATGGATAAAGATGATTCAGATGGATTTGGGATTCACCTGTCTGTATGTTTGAAACTCTGGGAGATGGGCTGTAGGAAGGGGTTGACAAAGGACACACTGAGAGAGGGACTGCAGCACTGGAAACTGGAATAGGAAAGATGGGCAAAACAGCAAACGGGAAGCACGGAGGAGAGAGAACACTTGAACTTGAGCTGTGTTATGTCAGAAAAATAAAGAGCTGAGGTTTTCAAATCCTTAGCATCAGAGACACTCTGTGCTCAAGGATTTACACAGAGACCTTGGCTAGCTGGATTTCTTCAAATACAAGAATGAAAGAGAAAGAGCAGAAGTCAGGACATCAAGCCATACTCTTTATGTTTATTTCCCATGGATATCCTAATGGTAAGATTTACCCTGCCTAAAGTCATGCATTTACCAAGTCTGCCCAAATTTAAACACTGTTCACCAATGGACTGGTTTCCTTTTGGGAACTTGGTTCCAAGCTTTGTGTCTTTGTGTTATGTCCTTTTTTCTCTTAACATGAGTGAAGACATACACCTTGTATTGCAGGTATATAAGCAAAAACAACGCTTGCTTTGCCTATTTTGGAATTACTAACAGTCTGCTGCTATTATATAATACTTCATTTTTACTACCTTATTTCACTTCCAGATTAAAAGAAGTTGTCTTCTACATTTTCTCAAAATTTGATCTTTTCAGAAGTGTTCCAGTTTACTTAATATCAGTTACATTTTACCACAGAAACAGGCAGTAGAATTAGTAATCATAAGAGACTTAGGAGATGAGTAATTCTTGTTAGTTAATCCATTACATGGTCGGTGTAGTCAGTGGTACTCTATAAGAATGTTTGGGACTATTAAGAAGGAAGAAACCAATTTTCTCACCTCGGCAGCAAACACAAAACTCAATCAGTCAAAGAGATTTCTAAGGGCACTGTGTAAGCACCAGAAGAAAGAAAAGTATGGGTGGGGGTGAACCAGTTATGAATTATGCTTCCCAATGAGGAAAAAGACGTCAAATACCTTGTCTCAGCTATTCTACTGACATGAAGAGACACCATGATGACAGCAACACTTATAAAGGAAACATTTAATTAGGAGTATCTTACAGTTTCAGAGGTTTAGTCCATTATCTTTATGGCAGAACATGATGCAAACGCAACATGTAGCCCACTGACATCACACTGAGTGAAGCTTGATAAAAGAGACCTCCAGGGCCGCCCCACAATGACGCACTTCCTCCAAAAAGGTCACGTCTCTTAATATGACTACTCCCTATAAGGGCCATTGTCTTTCAAACAACCTTTCCTCTCATCTACATGCTGGTTGCCATCACTGTACCATGTGGCTGACAATTCTGAAATACTGTTTGAGATCAGAACTGACCTGCCTCATTTATAATCTCCATGACTCCGTTGTCAACACCCAGCAAAGGGTGGCATTGAGTCAGCCAGTTAGTGGCAATCCAGTATGATCTCAGTCTCAAGCTTGGAGTGCCATGACCACTGTGCTTTCTCACTGAAGAAATCTAAACAGGTAAGAGAATATATTCCAGTTTGGTTCCACACCCTTACTTCTCAAGAGGAGCTCTTTGGCTTAACTAACTAATATTAGTCTCACAAAAATCTCTGACTCTACAACATTACTGAAAACACGTACACACACAGCACACAGCACTGATGACAAAAGGTAACACTTGGTCCTGAGCTTATATGCTTGAAAAATGAATTCAAAATTGTGTGTGATCATTTATGTGTATGTACATGTGTGTACATGTGGTTTTGTGTGTGTGTGTGTGTATGTGTGTGTGTGTGTGTGTGTGTGTGTGGTGTGTATGTAAGTGTGACTGTAGAGATTGGGTATCTTCCTTGATTGTTCTCTTTCTTTTTCTTACACAATGTCTCTCACTGAACCTAGAGCTCATCACTTTGTAAAGGCCAGCTGTTCATTAAACTCTACGATCTGCCTGTCTCCAATGATTGCAGACATGGATTATAGACATGTGCCTCTGTTCCTGGCTTTTGTTGTAGGTGCCTGGGATATAAATTCAGGTTTTCATCCCTACATCACAAGCACTTTACCTACTGAGCTATCTCTGCACCCTATTAAAAATAAAATTTGATTACAAGGCAGATTTATAGGGATTATGATGAGACAACTTCCAGTGTTTTCTGAAGCATATAACAGCGAGTAAGTTATAGATAAGCCTAATCCTCGTTACTTGCGTGTGCCAGTTAGTCTAGACAAAGTTGGGCAAGTTTGTTGTATCGGGTGTAATATATCCTATTCCACATGACTCCAAAAGATAGAATTTAAACCAGTGATAGGAAGATAATGGGGAATGATACATCACCATCTTACAAGGAGCCAAACCCTGGGCAGTTCAAATTTAAGAAAAAGCTGTGTTCTCATAACCATGTTAGATGGGGACTCAGTGTCTGCCTACAGCAATAACACAGAGTAGGATGTCACATGAATAGAATAAAGGGTTTGATTTCAAAACTGGCTGAAGCTGTTTCTGACTCTGAAGTCTTGGAATCTCTTAAATTAAACTCATACAAAGTGAGATGACATAAATGGGATACCTAGAGGAAGAAAAAAACACGATGGAGGAGGTGGGCCTTTCTTTACAGCCCTCATCTTTGAAGAAAGATTTGCCAGTTTCAAAGATCTTCCATGGAAAATCTAATGGCAATCCCATGTTATTAAGTCACATATGTCCTTTGGGATCACAATAAATTTAAAATAATAAGCACACCCTAAGAGTGCAATCAGATATTTTAACAGTAGTGTGTATGAAAGTATAGAATTTGTAATAAAATCCCAGCAGCCATTGTGGAGCATTCTGATCTTTGCCATTATGAATTACTTTTCAAAGTGTGTTTGTGTTGTGGTGAAAAACAGACACATGCAGATTTAATATTCCTGATTTTAGAGTTAGCTGTCTTACACTTGCTTTACACGGGTTTATTCTGAGAATGAAAGTACTATAGAAGCATCAAACATTGGACTTGATGGAATTTTATTAACTATGAGTACAATCTTTCTAATCAATTTTTCAGAAAACAGCTATTTTGTTCTATTTTGAAATAGTGATTATTAACAACTTACTCCAGGAATGTCATTTTCTAGATCACTGCTTTTGTTCTCTTTTAAGTAGACATTAACTTTTAATTTTGTGAAAAGCAATTTAAAAAGAATTTATCCCAATACTGGGAATTGAACCTAGATCCTCATTTATACTAGACAAGCATTTGCTCAATGAACTGTAACCATGGTCCAGGATTTCACAATATTTCTTTAAGAAAAGAAGGAGGAAAAAAGCCAGATCATTCTTTTGCTAACTTAGGAGAACGAAGTCATTGTGCTGTTTGATAGATAATGACAAACTAAGTATAACGTGGAAGAAATAATGGGGTAAATTCAAGTCAACAATCAGAGGACCATAAGAACATAGTCATATTACTGTTCTCTCTGGCAACACAATCAGTGTTGTAAAGGATATTTAATGTTTAACTGTATGCATTTTCATTCTCTGTAACCTCTGATGTCAAGGTATGAATGTCCAAACTGCGCATGAACTAATTCATTGCACCTACATCAGAGATTGCATCAATTTTAATAGATCAATGTAATTTTTACCTTTAATGGCACAATTAATGTTTTAAGAAAGGAATTGTGATGCTGATTAAGATGTATGTTAGGCTTCAGTTTATTGCTTTACTCAGTTAATGTTTATACTATCCATTGCAATACTCTTCTGCTCTCTAAAAGTCTGCCATTCCCCTAACTCTGGGAATTCTCAGTTCATAGACTGGTCATGCTACTTAGTCGTTCCTGGTAACACTCAGCAATAGTAATATTCCTAATGCTCTCTGCTTCCTGCAACTCTTAGTACCATAACACCACATTTGACTCTCAATGTCATTTGCCCAAAGTCCATACAAGGGTCCAATTTTTGTCTTTGTTTTTGTTCTCATTAAGTTGAAGTTTAAATGGCGGGATTAGTAAACCCCAGTTCTTGCTGTAAAGTAGTTTTACACTCCTGGCAGTGATTCTGCTTACCATATTTACAAAGACAACTCACTTTTTTCTGTGTCTTATGGAAGCCTTTTTTTCTGGGCCCTGTATCGATGTGACTGATAGCTTAATGAACTGGTTTCAAATATAAATGTTAACCAAATCCAACTTGTATGAAACCACATTCATTGTCTCCCCAACTTTGCTAATGACCTGCCATATTGCTCTGATCTATCTTCCCTAAAATTTATCTCTGGTCACTGTTATAATCTCTGGTCTACCCTTCTATTGACTCTGTAAAAAGAAGTCAATAAAATTGGTATTTTTTTAAATTTATCAATAGCTTTCAGGTATTTTAATTGATTCAGATTTACCTACCTCCTTTCTTCAAATGTTTCATCCATATCTGTCTTCCCACATTCCTGGATGTGGTTAATTCATTTTGACATCTTTCCTCTTATTGTCAGCATTTTGATGGTCATATCAGCTAGTCTCATAAAGTATTTTAATAACAATACTAGAAGAACTTCCTTGTCTCAGCTTCTCATGTTCCTTGTAATAATATTTTATTTTATCTATTTTATTCTCAATTAGGCTAAATATAAATATATCTTACACAGTAGGAAACACATTTCATTCCTTTTTTAAAAAATTTGACACATCCCACAAGAATTCTAAGAATATATAAAATTCTAAATGAATACTTATAAACTTAACGAAATAGTCTGTTCACTCCAGATTCATCTTATTCTTCAATTTATTTTTGTCAGGAGTTCGATATATTTCTACATGTTTGTTCTTTAATGTACAAACAAGGCAAACACTTTATACAGCTTAGAATTATTGACAAATAAAAGAAATGAATAAAGGGGGCAGAAAGATAAATCAGTGGTTAAGAGAACTTTTTGGTCTTGCAGAGGACCTGGGTTTGGTTCCTAGCAATATACAGTGGTTCACAAGCAATAATTTCACTTCCAGGGCATTCAATGGCTTCTTCTGACCTCTGTGGACACCAGGCATAAATATGGTACATATACATGGAGGAAAAACACTCACACATAAAATAAAGTAAATAAGTCTAAACAAAAAATGTAAAGAGAAATCAAATTTATCTATTACTTTATGATCTTTATATCAACACTTTCAACATATTGCATGTTTCACACACTATTCTTTTGCTCATATAGAAAGACCTCTTATAGTTTTGCAAATCATATATGCTTTTCTATCATATTTTTACTTATATGACATAAATCTTACAGATGTATACAATTTTAAAGAAACATTTATTACTACATTATTAATCATAAGTATAGTTATTGTCAATAATATTCCTGATTTTTTAAAAATATGTGTTAGTAATCACCTGAGAAATACTGTGAGATATGTGCATATAAAGGCTCCCATAAGAAAAAAAAATGAGACAGCATGTAGGAAGGAGTTACTTGTTCATCCCGGCTGCCCAGAACTGAAATAACCACACAGAAACTGTATTATTTAAATCATTGTTTGGCCCATTAGCTATAGCTTCTTATTGGCTAATTCTTACATCTTATTTTAACCCATCTCCATTAATCTGTGCATCACCACAAGGTCGTGGCCTACCAGCAAAGTTTCAGCACATCTGTCTCCAGCAGCGGCTTCATGGCTTCTCGCTGACTCTACCTCCTTTCTCCCAGTATGCCATGGTGTAGGAGGTCCTTCTGTCTTTGTGTTGCTTTCATTTGTTAATAAAGAAACTGCTTTTGGACTGTTGATAGGGCAGAACTTAGGTAGGAGGGGAAAACTAAACAGTATGCTGGGAGAAAGGAGGCAGAGTCATAGAGTGATGCCATGGATCCTCCGCCTGAGAAAGATGCTGGTTAAAATCTTGCTGGTAAGCCACTGTCACATGGCGATATACAAAGATTAATAGAAATAGGTTGAATGAAGATGTGAAAGTTAGCCAATAAGAGGCTACAGCTAATGGGCCAAGTAGTGATTTAATTAATACAATTTCAGTGTGGTTATCTTGGGGCTAAGCTAGCTGGACGGCTGGGATGAACAAGCAGCCTGCTATCCTCCAACAATGCCATTTATTTTTCTCCACCTACCTAAATTCTGCTCTATTAAGAGGCCAAGGCATTATTCATTGATGGTAATCACAGCATACAGAGGGAAATCCACATCAACAGCGCTCTGCATAATCTTTTGACTCTATAGGCATAGTTGGAACTGAAACTATGAAAGCTCAAAAAATTTGCTCATTCATTTAGAACAACTGCTAAACACCTAATCCTGTTTTAAAATGAAAACAACTTTGAGAAAAACGGGTTTTTTAACTTTTAAAAAATTGTGTGTGGGGGTGTTTTGCCTGTGTCATGTGTGTGCCTGGTGCCAAAGGAAGCCAGAAAAGGGCATCAGATCTCTTACTTGCAACTGGAGTCACAGACAGTTGTGAGCTGTGATTTTGGTGCTGAGCTAATCCTGCTCCCCTGCAAGAGCAACAAGTGCTTGAAGCCATTGGGCCATCTTTTTAGCCCCAAGACAATTTTCTTGCAAGTTACTTCTTTACTTTTATTTTAGATGTTATATTATAATTACATTTTCCTCCAAATCCTCCCCACTTTCCACCTAATTTACAACCCGGTTTGTTTCCACTAACTGCTGTTTTATGCATATACTTATATACATATATATTGCTAAATATAGCCTATTCAGTCTGTATGATATAGCTTATAAGCGTAGTTTCAGGGCTGACTGTTTGGCACACTGGACAACAAGTTATTGTGCTCTTCCCTGGAGAAGACCATTCCTCCCATTCTCAGCTTTTCTCAGTTGCTATAGTTCTTTGGGTAGAGTGACAGTCTTATGGGCTTTTCCCCATGCATTTTGGTATGTCCATTGGTATGGTCCTTATTCAGTAGACAATTGGGTACTCATATGATGATACTTTATGAGTGTATCTTTTGGTGTTACTAGATGACACAATTCCAAAGCAAACTCTCTGAACCTCTGGTTCTTGCAAATTTCAACCTCTTCTCCAGCAATGTTCCCTGAGCCTTAGGTGCTAGAGTGGTCTTTTTTTTTTTTAATGTATCCTTTGGAACTGGACTCCACAGGTCTGTATAATGACTGTGATATTTTGTAGTGATCTCTGTCTGTTACAAACAGAAACGTTCATGATGAGGGGTGAAGACTATACTTATCTGTAGGTACAATGACAAATGTTTATAGATTGTTGTTAGGGATTATATTGATATAGTTTATTAGTGCTTGTCGATTCTCCTCCAATAACCATGCTTTCACTAGCACTGAGTAGTTAGCCTGGTTTCCAGTACCAAGCATAGTTTCCTTCTTGTTGAGTGGAATTTTAGTCCAAGTAGAAGATTGCTGGTTACCACCAAGGTGTGTGAATGATACTGTACCCTTGGGGTTATCAAGCCATACTGGTTATTTAGGAAGTTCACAGGTATTATAGCTTTTAGGAATGTTGGTTGCTGCCTTCCTTTAGAAGCTTTCACGGTGCCTTCTGGTACCATGAGTGCTAGTCCTCAGGAAGGGGTACTCAGGTCATCTCCAGCTCAGGGGTCTCTGGGCCATGTTTCTGAAGTGCACAGTATCTTCAGCAATAGGGATTTACCTTCCATCTCTAGGGGATAACCAGAGGCAACAGCAATAAGCTATATGTTTTGGACAACTCTGGTCAACAACTCAAAAGGGGGCTTCTTATGCATATGCCTTCTCTTTCAGTTTAGGATTTATTGAAGATTAAGATAAAGGTGCACTTTTAAAAAGCACATTCGAAGCTGGGCAGTGGTAGCGCAAGCCTTTAATCCCAGCACTTGGGAGGCAGAGGCAGGGGGATCTTTGTGAGTTCGAGACCAGCCTGGTGTACAAGAGCTAGTTCCAGGACAGGCTCCAAAACCACAGAGAAACCCTGTCTCGAAAAACCAAAAAAAAAAAAAAAAACAAAAAAAAAAACAAAAAACAAAAAAAAAACAAAAAGCACCTTCATACATTCCTTAAAATCATTAGAAACCAGAGTTTGCATTATTCCCAAGATTTCATTCTAACTGGGATCTGATAATTCCATCACTTACTCACGTGCATTTGTATCTGACTTTTTCTTCTTTCTAAGGGGGGGGTTTTCAAAATCTAAACTCATCAGAAATCTAGAAAAGTAAAAACCTATGAACAGAAACATTAATGTATGGGTGACTTTGGAAAATGTATACAGATTATTTATGTATTTTTTAGTGTTTGTAAGAGATTGGTACATGAGAGAAAAGTTCATTTCAAAACAGAAGATGTTTTCAAGAAGAAAGGACGTGCGAACTGTAGCTCACAGGACTCACACATTTCCACATGAACAAGATCTGTAAGGGCAGGAAAAAAAAAGAGATGTCATGACTCCACAGTCTCCAAATGCCTACAGGTATGTGTGAAAAAATGAGATGTGTGTCTTATTGAAGAGAGAGAAGGCTGCTAAAACTGTTTCAAGTACAAAAATGAAAACTCTCTAATAACAAGCATGGATAGTGTTCCTATAAAATACGTGGGAATGAATCCAAAAATCAATTTTGTACCTCAAAATTAAAGCAGTAGCAATTTCTAATGTATATTTGTGTTGCCGGGCAATTCTTTCCATGTGGAAGAAATAGAGACTATGATAGGCTGGGAGGGGCAAAGCTGCTGTGGCTAACTAAGATGTGGCGTTGCACGTTTTCCAGAGACCTAGCCCTGCCCCCTTTGTTTGTCAGTGTGACTGCTGGTGGACCTTTGTTTCTCAGACTATGCAGTCATCATTCCATCCAAAAAGAGGAAAGGAGTTTGTCCCAGACTCACAATATTTAAAAAAATAGGAAAAGCAAATTTTATAAAAAAAATACTTACATTTTAAAAACTCAAACCAAAAAAACATATTGCCAGGTGTTATTCTAATTGCTGTTATTTTAATCAACAAGATGTCCTGTGTAATGCTTGAGTCTGTGTACAAGAATTTCAAGAATAGTTGTTTTATTATTTAATCTGCCTGAAATAATTAGACTTGGAATTCCCCTAATTCCAAAATCATGAAAACTTATATTCTATTTTGCAGTCTCAAAGACAAGCTCCCAAATGCAATGTTACACTATTGGTGATTTTTGTTGTTGTTACTGATGCTGCTGTTTTATTATTTTTGTTTTTCTTTCTTCTTGTTTGTTTGGTTTCTATTTCTCTTTTCATTATTTTTTTATTACTTAAGACAATTTAAAATTTAAATATATTTTGATCGTATGTTCTTGTATTAGAAACTTTGAGCCCAAATAATGTGTGTTATTCTTAAAAAATATACCTGGATCCCCCCGCCCCGCAGCAAACTCCAGCGGGTCCCAGCAGTGCCGGGCGCTGGCTCTAGGGTCCGCCACCTGGGCAAGCAGCTACAGCCTCCCATCAGTGGGAGGGCACGCACGAGGCGGGTCAGACATATAAACACAGAAAATAGCCTTAAATGTTTATTAAAAAGGGGGAGGGGGAGAGAGAGAGAGAGAGAGAGGAGAAAAAAAAGGAGGGAGAGAGAGGAGGAGAGAGGCAAAGCCCCATGTGTACACCGGGAGAGGAAACAGGAAGAGAGAGTGATGGTGGGGCGGAGGTCAGAAGTTAAAAGGAGTGGGCGTGGCTAGGGCAGGGACCGAAAGAATAACATTCCCACATCTTGCTTTTAATAAAAGGCAAATTAGACACTCCAGTTTGAAGGAATTGGGGCCGCGAATTCTCAAGACTGCTTCCGGCTGATTGTGGGCGTCTTCTTTGGGTGGGGGCCCAAGAGAAGGCTGGGTGCTGGGAACATCCTGGCATAGCTGGTCTCTTTGCTTTTGACTGGTGTCTGTGGCATGGAAATGTCTGGTATCTCTTATCCTGTTTAAGGTGTTGGCAGAACCAAGAACAAAGTTAAATTAAGGGAAAAAAAATTTAGGACCAGGGGATTGAGGGGGTATCTGACCTGTTTAAGATGGATTCTTTAATTCGGCTCCCTGGAACTCTCGAGAACTCCTTGGGTTTGTGAAAACAGAAGTTTTAGACACATAATGACTATAGCATAAGAGATAAATTTGGTTTGAAATTTGTTTGGTGAGGTCACCTTGCAAAACCTCTCAGCTGTCAAACTGTCAGAGATCTTTGAGAAGGATAGATTTTACTTGAGTTACTGATTAAAAAATGACAGAGAACGTACTTTGTTGGCACCCAGAGCTACTCTTTTTGGGTCCTCCATGGTCGCGGAAGGCTGCACTTGAGCTTTGCTGTTTAGCACAGGGCCTGCCAGGCTCCAGAAGATCCTGTGGGCTAAGAAATCTGTGGGAAGACAGGCCTACCTTGACCTGAGCAGCTAGGCTGTCGATTCCAGTGATTCTGTCCACGTCTAGAGGTCTTTACTTTAGACGAAAGGCAGGTTTGCCCAATGGTCAGCACTTTGCAGTCGAAGCGAAATGCAGAAGGACGTTGTTCTGCGTGTGTCTGTCTTCTGACTTCTTTGGAGGGAGCAGAGAGCTGCTGCTAGGAGCCAACCTGTCTCTTTTTTGTTGTTGTGAAACGTTTTTAATAATTAAAGACTTAAAGATCACATTCCCCAGATCTCTGAGCAGTTGAGGGCTGTTTATCAGGTGTAACTATAGTATGGAATTTGTGTGGAAAGTTGGGTCTGAGCTTGACCACACTGGCTCTCAGCAGGTGAGTTTTACATTTGTAAAAAGGCAGAGAGAGGGAAAAAACTGCTTGTAAGATAAGGTTAGTGGCAGAACTGACAATGGTAGAGAACAGTTTAAGAGACTTAAAGGTACATACCAGTTTAAAATATAAGACTCACGTTTTGTAGTCTGAAATGAGATGTAATAAATAATTATTATACGTAGAAAGAGTAAACAAGAATTGGGCAACGTGGACGCCTCTGACGGGTCCTGTCAAAGGCATTTAACCATTGCTCAAAACACATTTAACAGAGTTAGCATAAGAAGTTTAGTGAAAACCCAGTGAAGAGGCAGGGTAAAACTGGGAGTAAAACCGGGAGTGTGGTCACGTGACCTGGCCCTCAGCCAAGATGGCGACCGCCATGTGTAGTCTGCTCTGTTAGAGAGCCCGCCATGCCACGACAAAAGCCGCACAGGGAAGGGGCAAAAGGCTGGAACGAAAAAACGGCTGTGTATAGTTTTAATGGGGCCATTTATTTGGACAGAGACGGATAAGTGTAAGGCATTAAAGCATGAGGCAGGAGTGATAGGTCTGGATGGCTTGACTCCCATGGTCAAGGCCGTGCAAACACCCGCAAAAACCGTGGCACCTCAAGCCTACAACGAGAATGGCTCCCCGTTAAGGCGAGATGCAGATGGCACGAACCCCTGGGCCCTATGAAAAGGCGTCCAATTCCATGGAGGGGGGCTATAACCTAGCTGAATCGACTCGCAGGCAGGAGGGATCCAGCCTAGGTCAGGCTGCACCGTAGCAGCAGTTACGACGAAAAGAAGGAAGAAAAGGAATGAAAAAAGAAAAGGAGAAAGGACTGGAGGCCCCGGGCCTCCAGGCGTAGGTGGGCACAGGCTTAGCACAGGAGACAAGCAGAATTGAATGCCAGCGAAGGGAACAACTGAGGCCCTGAAAGCCCTCGGTTGGAGGTCCCCCCATCCCTAAAAACCGTGAAGGGTTGCCGGGAGCTCAACGGTCAATCCCTTGGGTTAAAAGAGATGGTTAAGCTGGCCGATATGGGGACAGTCACGATTAGTTGATTTGTTGTTTGGAGGAGCTGCATCCAGGCAGATGGAACACGTGGTCGTACTCAGGTCCTGATTCTGCCCCGGGAGGGAGCTCAGAGTCCCGGATGGCGCCGAAAGCCGGAACTCCAGCACCAGATGGAAGTCCGGGGCGGGCGAATCATCTGAGTCATGCGGCACCATTTGTTATTCTTAAAAAATATACCTGAGATCCCCCCGCCCCGCAGCAAACTCCAGCAGGTCCCAGCAGTGCCGGGCGCTGGCTCTAGGGTCCGGCACCTGAGCAAGCAGCTACAGCCTCCCATCAGCGGGAGGGCATGCACGCGGCAGGTCAGACATATAAACACAGAAAATAGCCATGAATGTTTATTTAAAAGGGGGAGGGAGAGAGAGAGAGAGAGAGAGAGAGAGAGAGAGGAGAAAGAAAAGGAGGGAGAGAGAGAGGAGGAGAGAGGCAAAGCCCCGTGTGTACACTGGGAGAGGAAACAGGAAGAGAGAGCAATGGCGGGCCGAGGTCAGAAGTTAAAAGGAGTGGGCGTGGCTAGGGCAGGGACCGAAAGAATAACAATGTGTCCTTTCTTGCCACTTCAAGGTGGACGAGTCATGGAGCTGATGGGTTTCCTTTTTGTGAGCATACGTGTAATTGCCTAAAGCATCATTGTTTACTGAGGACTCAACATTATTAGGTTGCTATTAAAATTATGTGAACATGACAGGCCAAGTGTGTGTGTGATGATACATGTGTGTACATGTAAATTTAAAGGCCAGGGGTATTCCTCACATTGTTCCCCAGACCAGACACCATCTTAGTTTGGAGGCAGAGACTCCAACTGCCTGGAAGCTTGCCTAGGAAGCTACACTTTTGGCTCATGAGCCCCAGGAATCCTACCATGTCCATGGCACATGCACCATGAAATGCTTGCTATATAACTTATATCTTACAAATTGCATTTGCAAATACGAAAACTGAACGATCCTTGTGTGGTGTGACATAGTGCATCCTTTTCTGCTTTAGGTTTATTTTTAACATATTAATAATGTCTATATTTTGTGCCACACTGGTCCATTGTGTAGCACACATATAGCTTTAAAAAAGGTAAGCACCCTTTGCTCTCATCAGCCCTAAGCCTGTCTACCATTTTGCAGAGTCAGCCAGACATATGAACTTGCAGCAAGCAGGATTTGAAAAGCTAGAATCAGAGCGTGTTCATTATCACTGCACTTCATCCCCCAAATGAGTGACAAACGACACATAAGCAGGAATAATGGCTGGCACCTTACGGAGCATGAGAGCTATCCTCCAACAGTTGGCCGCATGGCTTTGGGGCTCTTCTTTAAGATACACATGACACGTATTTACAGAAATTATAACGACTGTAGTATTATAGTCTAAATGTTTTATCCGGCTCTATTGGTCATTATTTGTTTTATGTTCCCTCAGAAAGTTTCTAGAACAAATAGATACTGTAGATAAATGCTTAAACACACAAGGGAAAGAGAGAATTAGAACCATTTCCAGAGACTAACTGTACATATTTGCCAGTACATTTATACAACTCTAATAGTGTTTGAATAACAGAGCCAGAACAAATTTTTTGATAATAATTCAAATAATTCAACAACTCAAAACTTTTTTCTGGCCTTGAAAAGATTTTTAATTGGCATGTGTGAGGACATGCACACCTAGAATTTAATAAAGTGTATGTTAAAATACAGTTTCCAAAATAGGAAAATTATAACAGTACACAAAATTACTGTTACTGGGATTATGGGTTTTACTCCACCAAGGTAAATAAGCACTTTAATTCCATGTAAACATAGAAAACATTTGCTAAGCTGGTCTGGCACTCTGTGAACATTTCCTGCTTTGCTCCCGAGGTTGTTGGCATTTCTCAAACCTCTCCTTTCCACTACTTGCTGCTACCAAAATTGTGCCGACAATGTCGGTCTGGTAGCAGCAATGCTTGAGTCAGTAAACACCAAGATAATTATAAAATGCACTGGAATTATTTCTTTAGAGAGGGGAAAGTAGAGGTTACTGCATAGACCCTGTTATTTTAGCTGCTATTTTCTGCAACTTAGCTTTTGTTCTCAACCAGCTCCGGAGTGGCTCCAGCTTCTCACCTCAGCAAACAAAGCAAAACATAAACATGGCTGAGAAGTTTCTTTTCATTCTCTATTTCACTGGAAAAAATATCCTTGAGAACTGAAAAACAGTTTTATATAGGACTGATGATTCCAATCCATACCTGATTTCTAGTTTTATGCAGAAATCTGGACATATAAAAAGTTTCAAATTCCTTTTTTATAAAATGAATCTAGCAACTCTGTGGCTAATAATTATATGTGTCTGTATAAACACAAAATAAGTGGTGTATCTATATATAGCTATGCATTTAATGTGTATATAAATAAGTATATATGTAATTCTTTATAGAGAAAATTTGATGACATGCTGAATTATCCAAACAATCTATAATACTTTTTTCACTCTCTTTAAATCCATTTTGGAAATAATAAACCACATATTACAAACATTTCATAAAAGATAAAGTATTATCTATCATTTTGAATAATAATTGTAATGATTTATGTTCCTCTAAACTGAAAATTAAACAGAGATCTTGATGTTTCTGAACTATATTTATTTTGCCCTGCCCTTATGTACAGTTTCTAAAACCTCAACCCAATCTAAATCCTCAAAGACTGCCACTTGTCTCTGGTCCTATTCTAGAAATCTCATGGGAACTTTCAAACTCAGAAGATAAGTAGTCTGGAAAGATTCTGCTGGACCAGAATGATACACTCTGCTCCATGCTGTGATGGCCTCTTAGAGGCTCTGCAATGCCTCTCACACTGACCTCCTTGCCTTGGAGCCTGATTTAAACTGCCAATAGCTGAAGAAAAAAAAAAACATACTATCACAGTAGAGCCGAGAATTCCTCCTCCTGACACTCTCAGAGTTCTGGCATCAGTTTTGCTCACTCCACTTTTTGATTTGCACTCTCAGATACACAAAGCGATTTTACAAAATAGTTTAAATTCCAGAGTCTTCTTCCAAGAATAAGTAAAATGGGTACCAATGTATTGGTGATGGTAGTGGTACCCAGTCAATCACCATAACTGTCCACATCATACTAATAGATAACCTCTCCCTCCAGCTTGGGCCTTTGTCCTCACACCTATCTCTTGCCAGTTTATGATGCCAGGAATTTATTCAAAAAGAGGTCAATTGTGTCTCCCAAAAAAGCACAAGCTAGAGTCATGAGAGGGCATTAATGGGCCTGTATCACTCTCATTCCGTTGTGCTTGATTCAGAAATACCAGATGCAAAGCTTTACGTTGGGAACTAGAGATAGAAAGCAAAATATTGCAGTAATATCATATGAATTTAGAGTATGGTCAAAGAGAGCTAGGAGGTCAACAATTATTTGAATATTAATGAGTGTTAAAAATAAAATAAAAGGGAGGTCTAGGTTTCTGGTAAAACTGTAGAAAAGGATCACATGCTAGCCCATTTGTGGATCAGCAGGGTATATGAGTGTATGATTGTTTAGGTATATTTTATTACAAATGTGATCATATCATTGCACCTTGTGGAGTTGCTTCACAAATTTAAATTTCCTACTTGATTGTTGAAAGCAGCTGAGTTAGGATTCCAGACAAAGAAGTGGGAGAAATGGTTTCCTGTGTAAATCTAGAAGAATAAAATGGAATTGACAAGAACATAGGTGTAGTCACTGAGTAGAGTCATTTTGGTAAAAAGTGTCTGCATGAACAGCGTCTTATTAGCTAGAGCAGCATCATTCTAACCAGACTCATGAAGGGTTGTGTGTGCTGTACCTGGATTTTTCCTTGTGTTCCTAACATCAGCAGCATTAAGAATATGCTATAATTATACATTTTCTTGAGTGTGGAAACTGAAAAGTATGTGTACTTCTTGGGTAAAGTAAACAGGAAAATGGATGAGGATATTAGAATGTATCATAGCTGGGAAAATTCAACATTGTTTAATAGAACTTGTTTTCCTAAAATCAGGGTGTGAGGTGAAACAGTTGCAGAGTACAATCTAATTTTATCTTTGAGGATCAAGAATGCTTGAGGAAAGATTAAGTTCCAAAGTGGAAAAATTAAACAAAGTAAGAAATCTCTGCTATATAAAATAAATGGGAGAACAAAAGACACTGACAGATAAGCAGATAACACTGAATGTTCGAGGTTTATTTTTTAAAGCTGCCCTGTATATTGAAGCTCCATAAAAGAGTAATGAATTTAGATAAGAAAATGATATAATACATTTGGTGTAATGATCAGTTTAACATGAAGATGAGAATTTCATAGATGGCCATCAGGAAAATATCGTGATAATGCCAGGAAACACAGGTGGAGTGATGGCAAAGGCATGCAGTGATTGCTGAGAAAATGAAGGAAGATGGAGGTATTTGGGGAAAGACTCAACTGAACAAATATATAACTTTTTGCCTCTTTTATTTGCATGCTGCTCACTAGACTATAGATCAAATTTTTAACCTTTAGTTTCCCATTGTTTTCTCAGGAAAATTATTTGATTGAAGAGACTCATAATGGATCAAAAAGCAAAAGTCAAGTGACTGTGGAGTGCTGGGCCCTAAATGGAACATCTGTATCACAGATACAGATAGACACACACACAAATGCCACACACACACACACACACACACATCATACAGAATATACACCATACACATAGTACACACACACACACACACAATACACATACCACACATACACACCATACCACACTACACAAGGCCACAACACACACACATTGTACAACATATACAACATACAACACACACAACATACATGTCACATACAGCACACAACCACATACCACACATACACACCATACCACACCACACAAGGCCTCAACACACACACACCACACAGCACACACAAAATGTACAACACGCACAACATACAATATACACACAGCACACTTGTCACATACAGCACACAACACACACCATACACACACATACTATACCACACAAGGCCTCAACACACACACACAACACACATAAAATGTGCAACACACATAACACATAAATCCACACAACTAAATGAAACTTACAGAAGATGGGGACAGAAAGACAGATAAGAGCTCGGGGTCAAGAGAACTGCAAAACAAGTGTCTTCTGAGCAAGCATGACCCAGCTAATGTATTCATGGACTCATTGGATCTGTACTTGGTTGCACGATCATGGGTTCATGAATACTTTACCATGAAACAGGGAAGACTGAGAAGGCCTCACTCTGTACAGGACTACTGATAATCACAGGTGGCTAGAGCAAACGATGACATTTTCTCCAGTGGTGTGACTCCGGATAAGTTAGTCATGGTCCAGTAAATAACCTTCTACTCATGCTCATGAAAGCAAATCTTGTTTAATTCAGTGGTTCTTCCACACATAAAAGACATGAAAAGAGGGAAAACTGCTGATATGTGTGTGTGTGTGTGTGTGTGTGTGTGTGTGTGTGTGTGTACATACATACACAGATAGATAGATAGATGATAGATAGGTAGGTAGATAGATAGATAGATAGATAGTAAATTTTTTTTCTATTTTGATCATAGTTTATCCCCTCCTCCAGTTCATCTATGATCTTCCCAAACTCCATGGTAATTCCAATTAAATTTCTTTTGTATATGTATATATAAGAAGATTCTACTGTAATAGGTTTCCATCCAACCCCTAAAATTGCCCTAAGATTCAGCTCTCTCTCACTATCCATATTTTCTTCCTCACCTCCTTTTTCATCCCCATGTCCATTTAATCCTCCCATTCTAGCTCACCCTACCCATAAAACATATTCTATGTCCCCTTCCTTTGAGGATTCATCTGTCCCCACTAGTTCATTGCTCTATATATAACCTCCTCTGTGGTTATATGGGATGTAGTATACTTATGGAAAACTTAAATCTGACAACAACATATAAGCAAATATAAACCATATTTGTATTATTGAATCTGGGTTACCTTGCTTAGGATTATTTCTTTTATTCCATCAACTTACCTGAAAATTCAATGATTTTTTTTAACAGTGCAGTGATATTCTATTTGGGTAAATATGCCATGTTGCCTTTATCTATTCATCCATTGACAGACATCTAGACTTTTTCCAATATCTGGCCTTTATGAACTGAGGAGAAATGAACATAGTTGAATATATGTCTCCGTAGTAGGAGGTACAGTCTTTAGGGTATATGCCCAAGAGTGGTATAGCTAGATGCCGAAATAGATCAATTCTCATCTTTACGAACAATGGCCACACTTATTTCCATGTGGCTGTACTGATTTACATTCCCACCAGCATCATGTGAATGTCTCTCAGGGACCGTTATAGTAGAGTTGGTGGATTCTGGTGCAATCATACTGCTTTGGGTGTTAATAATTGTGTTTTTGTGCTGGTGCCTAGATATCTGGGTTTGGGAAAATTGTGATATGGGGTGTTGATATCTGCTCTTGTCATTGATAGGTGGGTGTTCCAGTTTTTCTTTCTGTTGATCTCTTTGGATCTTAGGAAAGACTGGATCTTAGGAAAGTTGCTTAGTAGAGTATGTTCTGAGTCCCTGCCAAATGTGGCCACTGGGAGATGTAGGTAGAACATGTTTCTAGATATTGGAGGCTGACAGGAGAAATGAGAATTTGGAGTGGAGAAGAAGCTGGAGAGAGATCATTTCTGGACTAGCGTGACCATTGGGTTTCCAGGGAGAGAATTCCTTCATGTACTGGCAGCTGACCTAAAGAACTGGAATAACGACATCTTTAATTTTTCAGGAAAATGGATGGAGCTAGAAAACATCATTTTGAGTGAGGTAACCCAGACCCAGAAAGACAATTATCAGATGTACTCACTCATGGTGGTTTTTAAACATAAAGCAAAGAAAACCAGCCTACAAATCACAATCCCAGAGAACCTAGAAAACAATGAGGACTCTAAGAGAGATATACATAGATCTAATCTACATGGGAAGTAGATTCCTGAGTAAATTGGGAGCATGGGGACCTTGGGAGAGGATTGGATGGGAGGTGAGAGGCAAGGAGGGAAGAAGAGAAAAATGTGAGCTCAATAAAAATAAATAAAAAAGTAAAAAAAAAAAGAGAGAGAGAGAACTGAAATGAGTTAAAGAGGGTGCAGAGAGGGTCGACAAGAAGGAGGAAGGATGTATCTGCTGTGAGGTTTAACAGAGTCCTCAGGGAGTGGAGTCAGAAAGGAAGCTTTGTTGGGAATTCTGAATAATGACATGAAACTCCACTGCTCATTAATAAACCCTTTTCCAAACAAATGTTCTTGACTATACTGGTAAAGGGTCCTCCTCTTTACTGATAACATTTCTGTCCTTTTCACAAATGTCAATACAATGTGAAATATGTTCCAGCTGCTTAAGAGGCAGACATTTGCCCTGCCCCAGTGCAAACTTTTGACATGGTATTATTATTCCTACTCTGGAGACTGGGCAATTTAATTTCTTTGTTTAATCTTTATTATATTGAGTAGAGTACCTAAATTCTTGATATAAATGCAAATTGCTTATTATTCTAAGAAGCCGTTAGCGTTCATATATGGAAATTGAGCATTTTGATAAAAAAACAAAAATAAAAGAAAATAATAAAACCTGTCTTCTAGGTTCTCATATTGACCTTATTTTTGCTCTAAAACAACAAGCTCATTCATAAAACTTCATTCTTTTTCTGCCTTTCTTTGTGTTTTTTTAACTCTTTCTTATGCCACTCTGTTTCTTCTTGTTTTATTTTTGCATCTTAGAAAATGAGTTTTGATTTAACAATGAAAGTTACACACATACACACACACACATATGCTTGATTTTATTCCATTTTACTCCCTTTCACTCTGTCTTACCCCTCCTTCTCCCACTGAAACAAAATGCAATGTCTTGATTTGGAATGTCAGTGATGTAACATTTTCAGGTAGAACTATTTAAACATCTCAGTTCAAGCAGTGGGTTGCTGCTGTTGATGATGAAAATGTTCTTTTGCTTCCCATTCTATTAGTGTGCACTTTGTAATAGTAATACATGTATCTTTTATCCCATGCTACTAAATTGTTTACTTTCTCCTAACAACGAATACATTAAAAGCAAGGTTCAAGTGCTTTGCTATATGTAGTCATTTATGCTCTGTACAATTTTTTCCCACCACAGATAGAGAATGCCAGCCATATGTAGCACTACTTTAATTGTTCTTAATAATAAAGCCCAGAGACAGCTATTAGGAAGTGAAAACTGAACAATCAGAGAAGCAGAGCAGCCAGCCACTAGTTCTTTTTTTTTTGTTTTTTCTGTTTTTTTTTAATTTTTTATTGAGAAAAAGAAAAAAAAGTTTCCGCCTCCTCCCAGCCTCCCATTTCCCTCCCCCTCCTCCCACCCTTCTCCTCCTTCCTCCACTCCTCTCCCCCTCCCTCTCCAGTCCAAAGAGCAGTCAGGGTTCCCTGCCCTGTGGAAAGTCCAAGGTCCTCTCCCCTCCATCCATGTCTAGGAAGGTGAACATCCAAACTGGCTAGGCTCCCACAAAGCCAGAACATGAAGTAGGATCAAAACCCCGTGCCATTGTCCTTGGCTTCTCATCAGCCCTCATTGTTCGCCATGTTCAGAGAGTCCGGTTTTATCCCATGCTTTTTCAGTCACAGTCCAGCTGGCCTTGGTGAGTTCCCAATAGATCAGCCCCACTGTCTCAGTGGGTGGGTGCACCCCTCGTGGTCCTGACTTCCTTGCTCATGTTCTCCCTCCTGCTGCTCCTCATTGGGACCTTGGGAACTCAGTCCGGTGCTCCAGTGTGGGTCTCTGTCTCTATCTCCATCCATCACCAGATGAAAGTTCTATGGTGATATGCATGATATTCATCAGTATGGCTATAGGATCGGGTCATTTCAGGTTCCCTATCCTCAGCTGCCCAAGGAACTAACTGGGGACATCCCCCTGGGCTCCTGGGAGCCACTCTAGGTTCAAGTCTCATGCCAACCCTAAGGTGGCTCCCTTAACTAAGATTTGTGCTTCCCTGCTCCCCTATCCAACCTTCCTTTATCTCAATCATCCTGTTTCCCCAAGTTCCCCCCATCCTCCCCTTCTCATTTTTCTGTCCCCATCTCCCTCTATGAAACCCTCAGACCAAATAGAGCATCCTGTCTCTACTGAATACTGCCTCTATGAAACCTCAGACTGTATTCTGAGTTCTTGTCTCCTCCTGCCTAATATTCCTTTCTGTACCCAGCCATATCATTTTCTTTCTCCACCTCTCCAGTGCTAGGATTAAAGGAGTGAGCCACCACCGTTTGGCTCTGTTTTTCTTTTAGACCGATTCAATATTTTATGTCCCAGGGTGGCCTTGAACTCATCTGCGTCTGTATCCAGAGTCCTGTGATTAAAGGTGTCTGCCACCACTGCCTAGCCTCTATGGCTAACTAGTATGACTAGCTACACACTCTGATCTTCAAGCAAACTTTATTTGTTAAAACACAAACAAACTATCATCACACCTATATAGTAAGTTCCCCAGTACACAAGTTTCATTAAATCAATATGTCTTTATTTTTTTGCTAAATTTTCAAGAATGTCAATAGAGAATTAAAAGATTCATCAAGAAACTGTTCCAACATAAAACAACTTCATAACTTGGAAGGTTATTTAATTCATTCTACTTAATTTCTGCCCTTTAGTGTTCAGTTCACTTGTTTGCTTGAGACTCCTGCAAGTCTCTTTTTAATGCCCGTTACCTTACCAGAGAAACATCATGAGTACCATGGATCATTATGCAGAACATGTAAAAAAACAAATCAAATTCACTCTCCAAAGATTGAAGTGGTTTTTTCTTATTAAAGAAAACAAGCCATTTACCACTGAAAGGTTCAGTCCACCAACACTTACAACTCATAATTGTAAAGAGTAATGATAGTATGTGATTACCTAAACAGAAATTCTGTTTTCAATAGGTAATAAGATGTCAATTTTTACATGTACCCACAAATAAAATGCAGATCATTATTTAAGTAAGCTCTTTGCTAGAAGTTCTTAATTTTTAATTTTCTTCACACAAAGAAAGGTCAAAGTCAACAAATGCGCTATTGAGACAAATCCATGTGAAATTACCCTGAGTAATAACTGTCATCTATGCATGTTCTGAATCTCCAAAATGGAAAACACGTCTGCTTGTTCTAGAATGTTAAATTCTTAGCCATGACCCAAAATAGTCCACATACCTGTAAACTGAGAACAGGCTTCATCATCCACCAGGAATGCAGGGAAATGAGGCGCAGGGAAGGAAAACACATGGCATTTCACGTCGCACATCATGAAGCTAAATTGCTCTTTGTATTCCAAAAGAATTCCAGACTTTTAAAAATCAAAAGGTCTGAAACAACATTAAAGGCTACTGAAGGATAAGCTTCTCTGGTTTTTTTGGCACGTGAATTAGTCAAAAGGAGAAGATGGGTGGTTACACGGTTAACCCTTGAGTCACACTTCGCTTCCATCCAGCTCAAATTCTATACATGGAAAGCAGAAAGGAAAGTGACAAGTGTTTTGATTCAGCAGAGATTACCGACGGTCAGGAACTCGGAAAGGGTGGGTTTGACTTCATGTATCGTTTATGCAACCGTAGGAAAGTTGTCACAAACTCATAGGCCCTTTCTCTCTCCATTCTAGGACGAGTGTTTGTACCAAAGTGCAGCAAACGTATTTGGGCCCTCCTCCTACATTCCCACCTACTAGTTTATCAGAACTGAAGTGGAGAATCCACATTGATTTGAGAAACACCACTAAAGCATTAAGATGAAATGCACTTGGCATTGTTCTCCAGGGTTACACTTTATGCATGCATCATTCTTATGGGGAAAAAATAAAGCAGTCAATCAGATTTCACACCATGTGAGTGCCGAGGTGTCTATTTTCAAGTCCCTAAAATATATACTTAGGTTAAGTTCGATGAATACAGATGTGATGATTTGAAAGAAAATAATGCCCCCAAAGGGAGTGGCACTATTAGTAGGTGTGACTTTAGCAGAGTAAGTGTGTCATTGGGGGGGGCAGACTTTGAGGTCACTTTTGCCCAAGCTTCTCTCAGTGTGACTTTAAGATCACTTTTGCCCAAACTTCTCTCAGTGTGACTTTGAAGTCACTTTTGCCCAAGCTTCTCTCAGTGTGACAGTCAGTTGACATGCTGCTGCCTTCTGATCAAATTTATAGCCATCTTTATGACTGCCTACCTGCTGTCATGCTCCCCATCATGATGATAATGGACTGAACCTCTAAAACAATAAGCCAACATCTCAATAAAATATTTCCTTTTGAAGAGTTGCTGTGGTCATGATGCCTTTCCATAGCAATAAAAATCCCAACTAAGACAACAAATGACAGTAGCAAAACCACTGGTGTATGTCCATCATCCTATGTTGCCTTAAGAGTAAGCCAATTCATGTTTTCTAGTAGATGCAGTTAGATGGCCTGCATGATAAAATTGAGGGCATATATTCAAGCAATGAAAGTCCTTCCAAGTTATTATTTTACCAATGATCTATGAGAAAGTTTAATGGTCTTCAACAAGACACGTCACTTATCTCAGCTTCAGTTGGTTGAGTGTTGGGCATGAGTAGACACCTTGCTCATCATTTCACAAGATGTTGCCCAGGGAGTGGTAAAGGTGGGCAATATTTCCATACATGGGGCTCTTCCAGATATATTGGTACTTATAAAATCTCATGTTCTATATTATCATGACTGATGACACCATTGCCCTGTTAGCCGTCCTCCATTAAATACTCTTTCAAACTTTATTATCTGTTTTAGAATGTCATCTTAAATGTTGTCATAAAGAAATCTTTCCCACATGATGTCATGAATGACTGGCTAGTAAATCCCAGGACCTTCCTCAGGTCTCACTTCAGAATTCCATCCCTTACTGTGCAGAATCATTAGTCATTTCTTCGAAGCTCATAGGGAGCTTCAAACCACAAGGTATCCCTTATCATCTGTAGGTCCTCCTTGTTTTGTCTTTCTCCATCCTGAAACAGAAGCTTTGAATGTCACCTAATGTGTCTTTATCTTAACATATATGAATTCTATTTCCCCAGTCTTTACATTTTCTTCTCATTAGCTTTGTGGAGTCTCAGATTTCAGTTGTTTCTTTGTAAGGTTATGGAATGGTTTCTATTATTGTGATAAAACACTATTAAAAACCAGACAGGGATAAGAAAGAGTTTATTTGGCTTACAACCTACAGTCTATCACTGAGGGAAGCCAGAACAGGAAGATAAGGCAGAAACCCAGAGGCAGGAACTGAAGAGGAGTCTATGGAGGAAAGATGTTTACTGGCTTATTTCCCATATCTTGCTCATCCTGTTCTCTTAAACTACCCAGGACCATCTGCTCAGGGGTGACACTGCCTTAGTGGGCTGGGTATTTTATCAATAACATCAGTCATTAACTGGGAAAATGTCTCCATAGACTTGCCTACTGGTCAAATCTGATGAAGGTAGTTTGTGGGGGGGGTGGGAGGTTGTTTGTTTTTGTTGTTGTTTCCGTTGAACTTCATCTTTCCATTTGGCTCTAGCTTATGTCATGTTAACAAAAACTCAGGACAAGTGGCCTCTCTGCAACAGGCTCAGCCAACTTATTTCCTAAATTCCCACTGCTAACCTGAGCTGTCCACATATGCTTTTCACTGAAATTGTCCTACCATGCAGTCTTCACAATTTGCATTCACATTTTAATGTGTGAAGAGGGATTTCTTCAGCAAAAAATTCACAATTCCCTTTTCATGTCTTTCATGATCTTCCTATTCTGGAGGTTTGAAATTCTATCCTTGTTTACCCAGCATAGTAATTATGAAAAGTTCCCAGTGTCTTCTGATATATAAGTTCTTGTATTTTTAACAAGAACCACAATACCTGCATTCTTAAAGCTCCCATGTCTTCATAATTTTCTTCAGCACACTGATGTTTATTCTTCAGTCTTCCAATATCCATCGTCAGTCTTCTTTATCATCCTGAGAAAAAGGTTATTTTGGGGGAAAAAACTGTCAACCACATGAAATGTTTCAAGAATCATCTCACCCATTATTCACCACAAAAATACTTGATAATTGTATTTTATCCTCTTTTTATAATTACATGTTTGAATCACTCATTTAATTCACTTTTATTTTTAGGTAATAATGAATTCAAATGGAACCATATCTCTCTAATAATATTCTATAATCACTTTTCGAACAATAATTATATTCTTAGTTTTAAAATATTATTTCCTGTCATCCTTCAAGTGATTTCAGTTCCTTTCTTACCATAGCTTCCTAATTATTTCAAACATGCATAATAAATACATTTAAAATTTATAGCTACACAAGTGTATGCAAGTCAATGTGTGTGTCTTTTCCTTATATGACATACTGTTTTACATTTCTATATGTGAACTAGTCCTTATTTCAAAGTGCTATGTGCGACTCCTTTACATGTTTATCCCACAGATTAAGCTCCTCAGTCTCTTGAACAATATGCTGCCTTCACTGCCTCTTCTCCAAACTGATGGAGGAAGGTCATTGGCTAATAAAGGAACTGCCTTGGCCCATTTTATTGGTTGGAAGATAGGTGGGAGGAGTAGGCAGAACAGGACGCTGGGAGGAAGAGGAAGTGAGCTCAGTCTCGGCAGCTCTCCTCTCGGGAGCAGACGCCTGAGAGAGACGCCATGCCCCGCTCCCGGGATGAAGCTCCGACCCAGGATGGACATAGGCTAGAATCTTCCTGGTAAGCGCACCTTGGGGTGCCATACACAGATGATTAGAAATGGGCTAAATTAATATATGAGAATTAGCCTAGAAGAGAATGGGCCAAGCAGTGTTTAAATGAATAAAGTTTGTGTGTTGTTATTTCGGGCATAAGCTAGCCATGTGGGCAGCTGGGGTGCTAGGGACGCAGCCCCACCGCCCTTATTACTACACCAAACAATGCTATCAAGAATGTGTTCTGGGATTGGAGAGATGCCTCAGAGGTTAGAGCACCATTTAAGAGTACTTCCAGATGACCTAGGTTCAATTCCCAGGACTCACATGGAAGCTCATGACTGTTACTCCACTCCCAGGGTGTCTAATATAGATCTACATGCAGGTTGAACACCAACTCACATGAAATAAAAATAAACAATATTTCTAAAGTGAAAAAATGTTTTCTAAGCTGTTTCCCAAGGACATGTCTATACTACATATTGCAAAACTGAAGGAATATACATATCTTATTTCATGGAGCATTTCTAATGCCTCTCAACACTGTCTGTTTCACTTTATAGTTCCAACACTAGAGAATGTGTTTCTATACGTATGTTTTGGTGATAGATGGTGCCTGGAAATTTTAGCGTGCATAAAACTGGTTGCTCTCTTGGCTTTTCTAACATTTATAAAACCTCATAAGATGCTTTTGATAACTCAAACATCTTCAAAGGGCATGTACTTGCCAGCCAGAACATATGACATTTCATGTTTGATGGAGGAAGGTCATTGGTTAAGTAATAAAGAAACTGCTTGGCCCTGATAGGTTAGAACATAGGTGGGAGAAGTAAACAGAACAGAATGCTGGGAGGAAGAGGAAGTGAGGTAAGACGCCTCAGACAGACACCATGCAACTAATCGCCAGGGCAGACACAATGAAGCTCTGACCCAGGATGGACATAGGCTAGAATCTTCCCGGTAAGCGCACCTTGGGGTGCTACACACATTATTAGAAATGGGCTAGTCCAGGTGAGAGAGTTAGCTGAGAAGAGGCTAGATATAATGGGCCAAGCAGTGTTTAAAAGAATACAATTTGTGTGTTGTTATTTCGGGTAAAGCTAGCCGGTGGCGGGAGCTGAGTAGCGGAATGCAACCCGCAGCTCCCTCTACACATGTTATTCTCTAATTTCAAAGAACCAACTTTCTACAACTTGCCTCCAACTGACACACAAAAAAAGTATGTCTCAAAATGTAAGAATGACTGCCCTCAATTTCGTTGTATAGAGATTTTCCCCCCTCAGAATAAAATTTAATCAATTAAAGGATGTGGAATCAGAAAAAAAATCACTAAAATTGCTTTGTTGTTCTTTATTATAATTTCATAATAACAAGAAGTTTTAACTGGCTTTGATCAATGTGTTTTTGGCCAGTAATGTGGACTTCCTAAATCATAACCCACTTTCTAAATCTACAACTATGCAGAAATTTACTTTTAGGGCTCTTGGTACAGCAGAATTCTTCTCTCTCTCTCTCTCTCTCTCTCTCTCTCACACACACACACACACACACACACACACACATCAATACAGTTGTTAATATTTATCAGGTTTACATGGTTGCTCTAATAGATTTTTTTTTCTCTTGGGAAAGACAGCAAGCAGAAGCCACAGATACTCCATAAGATCATCACACTTGAGAGAAAAAGCACAGAATAACACAGGAAAGCATAAGAAACACAAAGGAAATGCAGCATTTCTGCCTTGAGAACAAACTTAGGGTAAGACAGCCTCATTAGGATATAGACTTTGAGAGAAGAAGGGCAAACAGCAGTGTGTGGAGTTCAAGCTGAGGAATGATGATGTTGTTCTTCACAGCCTCTGAACCCAAAACAAACCCACTCAACAAGTCTAGGAAGATGAGGGTTGTGGGGTTTCATCTTCCCTGAATAACTTACACTTTTGGATTGATGAAATTTAGGGTATTTGGGGGTAGAGACAAAATTACAAGTATGTGAGACACTTGTCTTGAGCTACTGTCTTTACAACTCTGAAACCTGGACAGTCAAATGCTCTTCAGAACAGCAGCTGAATATGTTTGAGATGGCATGTCTCAGGAGGATTCTAGGTGTCACACAAAGAGATAGGCCATGCAAAAATGACATTCAGAAACATCTGTATCTACAGAAGGAAGTTAACTACAGAATACAGCAATGGTGCTTGAGATATTTTGGCCATGTTAGGAGAATGGATGACAGCAGATACCCAAAGATAGTGCTGCTTGTAGGAGTGCATGTGATAGGCGAAGAGGAAGACCCAAAAAACACTGGATAGACCGCATAAAGAAAGACTGTGCAACCTTGGGCATGACAACAACACAAGCATCTAGGACTGCCCACAATAGGAACAATTGGAGAACCACCACAAATGGGATGCCCATGCATGCTTACACATTGCTTGGGCACAAATGAATGAATGATATGGGGGTAGGGCTGGAGTGAGAGCTTTAGTCGGAAAATTACTTGCCGTGCATGCATGAGGATATGAGTTCAATCGCACAATTCACAAAAATTCCCAGAATGGTGGTTCACAAAATTGTAAGCCCAGCACTGGGCAAGTGAAGACATAGTGAAGACATGATTCCCGGAACTCATCAGGGGCCAGCCTAGCATAATCAGAGAGGTCCTGGCTGAGCAAGACCGTCTTATCTCAAAACAAAACAATACAAAACAAGATGAATGCTACCTGAGAAATAACACACAAAGTTGAACCCTGACTCTTATATGTGCACACTATGCAAATGCTCTCCCACAATGCATACATTCATATACATACATACACAAAAGAAGCAACATCTAGGGAAAGGCCTTTACAATTCAATAGAAATTGAAGTCATGGAATGAAATTAAAATGTATAAGCTTCTTCTTTATAAGTTATCAGCCATGCTTCACCTTTTTAAAATAGTTTATTAATAGTTTTAGAATTTTATGCATGTTGATATTGTTCACCCCACCTTCCTAACTACCCAGCTTCATTCTCTCTCTCTCTCTCTCTCTCTCTCTCTCTCTCTCTCTCTCTCTCTCTCTCTTTCTCTCTCCATCAAGTTCAGTTCATGTTGACAAACTACTCTTGGGTGACTGCCTGCCTTACAGTGTAGTTGATACACCATAGTTAACACCACTTATAAAACCAAATCTCCTCCTCCCTGGGCAGCTCTCTAATGCCCATAGCTTCTTGTCTAGGACCAGGAATTCATTACTTTTTTCTTAATGCTTTATTCCTGATGCACACTCTTTCTGTAAGAAATGAGTATAGCTAAACAACAGCATTTTATTTAGAACCTTCAGACTTACTTAATTTTTGTTCTCATTTGACCCAATGTAATTATTGAAACAGTGGCTTATATTTCAGGTAGACACTACACAGAGACACAGGAAAAGAGTGTCAGCATCAATCACATTTCTTTTGGGCTTTACGTCAGGATAAAACATTCCTCAGTGACATGAAGAAACCACAATGTACAAAAAAGAAGGCAAAATCCAGACAGATTTTTGTTTTTAATCTTCAAATCTTGTCAGGCTTTCCCAGCTAAAATTCTTTATTTAAACTAAAACAGATATGGAATCCTAGCACATGTATTTAAATTGTAATTGCTTATCAAATAATTATCTCCCTTTTTCCTGCTTCATTGAGATGGGGTCTCAGGCAGTTGCCTCCTTTAATTCTTTTTATCTTCCTTAATTTAATATCCACTGGTTTCTATCAAATTGTGCTCATAGTTTCTTTAAAAGTGAACAGCAATCAATTGCAAGACATAGTCAATGTTTTCACTTTGTGAAGTCCAGTCTGCTTCACAAAATATTTACAGGCAGCAGTCTCAGAGTGAAGAAGGTCCTCTGTCCTTATGCTGCCTGTATGAGTTTATGTGTGTGGCTAAAACATCTTATTTTTTGTTTCATGAGATGTTATAGAAAATAATAACCACAGTTATAAATAGAAAATTAAGTATTGCCTTAAAATAAAACAAACCAGAAAGATTATATAATGCATCAGACTTAGTTCTTGTAAACAATATTCTAAGAGTTTTTAATTTCAAGCAGAAAAAAAAGGGTAAATTGTGAAGTTTGGAAGTTCAGAAATACTGACTTTTGTTGTGAGTGTCTTTCTGCAGCTATTTATGATTTTTCCAATGATACTCTATTTATATATAAAGCATCAGGAGGAATTGAATCTGATCGGATAATATTTGATGTGAAGCAGTGGTAAAATGACTTGTAAAATGGGCTGTAAAAATGACAAGCACAGCTGTGTAAAGGTGACAGAAACATGTGGTGAGCCAGCTGAATACTGTTCTTGATTTATGGGTCTGTTTTGTTGTTTGTTGTTTTATTTTTTGTTTTTCTTTAAATGAGTTCTCTCTTTTAGTCCAGGTTAGCCTTGAACTTGAAATAAACCTCCCAGGCCTATTGTGACATTACCAAGGTATTCCATATAAGCTCAGGTGAAGTGTGTGTGTGTACAATTAAATTTTGAATAAAAAATTTTGAAGAAAGTAAAAATATGTACAAACTTGACAAAAGTCACTGTTGTCCTAATATGCATGTTGAATATAGAATTAATAAATATACAAAAACATTTTCAAACCATACACATCTATAAAGAAAATAATAATATGTTAAATTTTAAACTAACTTCTCAGATTTCTCAACATTTTTACTGAATGTTTGAGAATTTCTTACTTGTATATATTATGTCTTTGGATCCAATCTACCCCGCTTCATTCTGTTTCAAATCTTGCCAGATGCCCCCACCACTACTACATCTCCCTCCCACCCCCCTCCTCTTTAACCACTGAGTTCATTTGGTTATGTCAGTAGAAGCATGAATGTAAGGCGATCCACCAGAGTGTGGACAACCTGTCTGGGGCCAAATCTCCAAACGAAACTGACATTCAACCCCAGCAGTCATTGCTAACTGTAATCTAAAAATCATTACAGGAATGTTCACTCACGTGTTCTATTTACTCCTTTTCTTTTTTTAAAACTTATTCACCTTCAGTTTAGCATGACGACAGTCCCAAAACTGTTGGAGGGGCTATGACATGCTTCCTAGACAGCAGTCTAAGACCTGAAAAGCAATAACACATTTTGACTGACAATGTTCCTTTTTTTCTGTTGAAATGATTACAAATAAAAAAAATACTTTACTAAATCACTCACATCAACCTTATTGATATTAATAAAACCTTTGAAAAGAAGGTAACTAGCTTGTTCCACATCTAAGTTTTTTAGTGTATTGTGAAACTTATTCAACTTTCTTTTTTAAAAGTTTTTAAAGGTTTTTAAAGGTTTGCTTGCATGTGTTCAGTTACATATTTGTTTGGATGCATGTGCACATTTACATATGTGTTTGTGGATGTGGATGCCAGACATTCTCTGATGGCACATTCGGAAATGCCATCTTTTGAGAAAGGGTCTCTCATTGGTCTGAAACTGATCAACTAGGATCTGCTGTCTGGAGATTGGGGCCTCTGGATCCTCCTGTTTCTGCCTCCTCAGTTCATAAGCATGCCAACACATCTAGTATTCATTCTTAAGGGGCAAGCAGTTTGAGGACTGAGCCATCTCTCTAGTTCATCTGAAAACATGTATAATGAGAAGGAAACTGACAGTACTTACAAGTCAAAAATATAAAGTAAAATGAAGGTATATCAACCTTGAAATGTGTAGGAAGAAAATTTTGGTAATACATAGGTTAACTAAGTCCCCCTCTGTACAAAATTTTCTCATTTCTAGAATGAAGAAAAATACCAATATCTAGTTCTTAGAATCACAATAATCTACTTACTTTGAGAATTTGTACATAATAAATATTTTCTAAATATCAATCATTATTTTGAAGATTTTTGTTCTTATTGGCTTGTTGTGTCAGAAAGGGAAAAGGAAAAAGCCCTGTTCTCAGTAGTATTTGACTTCTCAGTGTATAAAGAATACAACAACAACTAGTCATTTTGTATGCACAAAGGGAAAATTAAAAGGTAATTTCCTTGTTTGAAATAGTAAATGAATCCATAATAGTCAAATAGCCAGGGCAATCAAATATCAAATATTCAGCTGTTTCTTTTCTGAGATAAAATGCCCGTGGATATTTGCATATATTCACCAATAGAAAAAAAATGGAGATGTGTGATGTGCACACATTTCGCTGAGCACCCATCTCTGTGTGCTTGGATCCTCCATGATGGTCATTTGTGTGTTTTCTACTGAGTGTCTTTGGTTTCTGTGAGAAGAGCAATGCCTATAATTCCTAAGCCCTAGGGATAGAAACTGTAGCGGACATGCTGTTAGGATTGGGAAGTTCCTTAAGACAAGTGAAGTTGAAATGCAGACCATAAAGCTCTGTCCTTAGTATGAGATGGCTCTTCAGAGGAATTGGCGAAAAGAGAAAGTGAACTAAAGAGCTCCTCTCAGATACGTGTATCCTACACCTTAGATAGGTTCCACCTTCAGCATCTCTCTCTGTCCTGCTAGGTTTCAGCCTTTGGATGCTTGTTTGCTAATTCATATAGATACCTACTCTACACCATTTATAGAAATAAGGATTTAGTGAGCTTCCATGTCTCAGCACATGGTTCAGAGTGAACCAAAGTGTGACAATTCAAGAAATACCTTGATTTCTACTTTTATCTTTTGGTCCTATGATGCTGGAAACAAGGATCACCCATACAGCTCCTTAAACCACATGCTGAAGAAGCTGGTATATATGTGTAAAAAACCAATGTGCAGCTTCGCATTGAGAGTAGAGAAAAGAGACCAAGTCAGCCATATTTTCCCTCTAACACTGTATTTTGCAGACTTCATTTCCTGCCCCTTCTAGGGAAATATTTTGAAAATTGTTTTCTTCTTAGAATGAGGCCATCAGGGTCACCACCAATCTGGGAGGAGAAGCTGAGATCACCAGGTCAAAATGCAACCCCTCGCCAGGAAGGAATGAAGAAGACATCCGCCAAGTGCCAGCTCTGTTCCTAGCCATCTGCAGTCATTTACAAACAGTTCATTTTCTTCCCAGATCACTTCACAGCTTTCTCCAAGAGTATTGACAAGTAATAGCTTCTTGTTTGTCCAACTAAAGAAACATTTTCAGATTTTCTCCCAAATGAGCACATAGTGACTGGGGCTTCTACTTTTACAAAGAGCCCTGTGAGGTGGGCCATTCTCAGCTCAGACTCATTGAAGCATCTACCCCAGAGCTCGCTTTCTAGCTTCAACAATGTCACATCAAGCACATGACACATGAAGGACAAAGACTGTCTAGCTGTGACTTGAAAAGTGTCTGCTGGGATTGACTAAAGAGATTTTAAAGTGAAAGCAGGAATATGGAATTAGAATTTGAAACACTGTGTTGCAATTCTCTGCATAACTGTTTTTTATTGATTTTTGTTGAGCTCTACACCTTTTTTTGCTCCCCTCCCTGCCTCTCCCCTTCCCACTTCAACCCTCCCCACAAGGTCCCCATGCTCCCAATTTACCCAAGAGATCTTGTCTTTTTCTACTTCCCATGTAGATTAGATCTATGTAAGTCTCTCTTAGTGTCCTCATTGTTGTCTAAGTTCTCTGGGATTGTGATTTGTAGGCTGGTTTTCTTTGCTTTATGTTTAAGGTGGTTTTAAACTGTTCTTTTTTTTAACCATCTTCTTGCAGCTCCTCCGTATCTCAGAAAACACTCCATATCACGATTCCAGTTTTTCCTTATCCTATACTCTAATTAATCCTGATAGAGGACAAACACATAGCATTTAAGGTTGGATTTCCTTTGGCTTCATGTCAGAACAGCTAAACCATCTTCAGTCATAGGAATTGAATAAGATAAAACAGCGTTTGATTTACTTGGAACAAACATATCAAAGTGTTCATATCTAATTACATAATCTTTCATAAATGAGGTTGATTCCTATTAGGCTAATTCATCTGTTTGAAGCTCATGTGCGTTTTCCAATGCCAATGGGTCTCTATAAGAATATTTTTCTTCGGTTTTGTTTGTTTGTTTTATTAAAGCCATCCAAATCACTTATGTTTTGGATTACTTGGAGTTCTAATTTGTAATTATATCAGCATTTGGATTCCACATATCTGATAAGTTAGTAATATAGTCTCATGTTCAAAGCTATGTGATTCAATATATTCTAAACCTTGGTTTTTATAGAGAAAGGTATTGAAATAATTTAGTAATTACAGACTTGAACAACACCAGACACAAAAGGCAGACATGTTTGTGAGAACGAATGACATCCTTCTTTTTGCACAGCCAGTGAGTGACCTGCTCTTAAGTATACCAAAAATTTGAAATATTTTTTCTTTTTCTAAGAATATTTAGCAGTTTTTTATTTGATTCATATTTCAGTAATATTCTCACATTCAAGTAAACACGACAGCTTTACAAAATTTTCAAATAATATATCACACAGATATTGAATGCTTTAGGGACAAGGTAGATTCTAAACAAAGTAAGACGACTTTAAAATTTTATAAATCATAGGTCCTGGTACATCTACATGAGTACCTATGCCATTTCCATACATGTACACACTGTGACCAATGACAGTGTCTGGAGGTATCTTAGTTAACATTTCTATTGCTGTGAAGAGACACTATGACCATGGTAACTCTTATAAACTTAAACATTTAATAGGGGTGGCTCACTTACAGTTTCAGAGGTTTAGTCCCTTATCATCATGGTGCAGTGCATGGCAGTATGCAGGCAGACATGGTGCTGCAGAAATAGCTGAGAGTCCTATATCTTGCAGGCAGCAGGAATTCACTGTGACATGGAGCTAAACTTAAGAAAAATGAACCTCAAAGTCCATCTTATAGTGACACACTATGTCTTGTAATGCCATACCTACTCTAACAAAGCTACACTTCCTAATAGTGCCACTTCTTATGAGGTCATGTGGCCCAATTACATTCAAACTACCACAGATAGACACCATGTAAAATGAAATAAGCTAGGCACAGAAAAGCAAACGGTCCCTCCATGACCTACATTATTTTATACATTTGTGAAATATAAAACTGCTAATGCAGCCGGGCGGTGGTGGCGCACGCCTTTAATCCCAGCACTCGGGAGGCAGAGGCAGGCGGATCTCTGTGAGTTCGAGACCAGCCTAGTCTACAAGAGCTAGTTCCAGGACAGGCTCCAAAGCCACAAAGAAACCCTGTCTCGAAAAACCAAAAAAAAAAAAAAAAAAAAAAACTGCTAATGCTGTTGAAGTAAAAAAAAAAACATTAAAAATAAATATGCATAATAATATTTACTAGAGTCTGGGGAAGACTGAATCATGGGTATAAAATTATAGGTAGCATAGTTTTAAATATGTTGACGTGATAACAAAGAAAGACAGCATGTTCTGCACTCAAGTTGCTGAATTCAAATGCAGAGACTCATTGGATATAGAGCCAGGAAATGCCATGCTTTCCTGGTTAACTTGAGAAACTGTGATGAGGAAGCGGGGAGAGGGTGTCCTAGACTCCTGGGCCCTGGGCCTGGTGCTCTTACTCACTTCCTAATTTTGAACACACTACTTAGCCCCCTCCCCAAAATCACTGCTTTTACATGATTGACAGAATTGATTAGTAGAGCTCCCTAAGCATCTGATGCAAACTCGTGTTTCATATCAATAGTTTCTTCAAGTATCTAAACTTCAAGGACAGTGTGTTTTTCTCCTATTTTTTCTGGTTATTCTCCTTCAAGTTGAAGGCCAAATTGGGTGTCTCCAATATCATTTGAAATCACATCCTAAAAGAGCACTGGCATAATCATCAATCTTTGTTTGAAGACAGAACTGCAGTAATAGTGTAGGAATACACAAAAATATGTAGAATCAGATACTTGAAATAACCACAGACTTTATTTATTTTTTTACAGAGTAATATCATCCCTTTAAATATAGTGGAGACTCTCTTTGTGATGTTCAAGACACGGGGTTGGGTTGCCATGTTCGTGTCGGCAAAGGCGTAGGATTTCTATGTCCTCCATAGTATCAGCTTCTTAGAAAACAAACAGTACTTTTGGAAGCAGAGCCACATCAAAGTAATTTCTCCTCTGAATATACAAACTCAGCTACTACAGACCACCAGCGCTCAATCAGGGGCAATTTTGTCCTCCCCCAGGCATTTAAAAATGTCTGGAGATGGTTTTTGCTTTTCACAAACTTGAGGCTCAAAGAAGAAAAAGTGAACAAAACCAATTTACAGAATTATCAAATTGTATCTCCTATTGCATTGCAAGAAAGAATATGTAAAAGCTTTCCTCTAGAAATCATGCGCAATTGCTGTGCATCTATAAAAGTAAGCAAAAAGTTTCCTTCTTTTCCTTTTCTTTGAAAACAAACTTTTTTTTTTTAGATTCCACAAATGTGTGAGATTATAAAGGACTCATGTATGCTACTGTTCTTGGCTTATTGCACTTTATATGGGGTCTTCCAGGTGCTGTAATTGGCCAAATGTTGTTGTGTGGAGACTGGAGATGTTGTTAAACATCTTACAACACATAGGTCGGTACTCTATAGCAGGAGGCTGGCTCTCTAGGGGTCAGTGAGGCCGAGTTCTTGATCTCTGCTGTAGGTCACAGCTACACATTCTCATCACCTTCTGCTTCGAGTATGTCAAAAGTTGGACTCTGGGGCTGGAGAGATGGCTCAGAGGTTCAGAGCACTGGCTGCTTTTCCAGAGGTCCTGAGTTTAATTCCCAGCAACCACATGGTGGCTCACAACCATCTGTACTAAGATCTGGCACCCTCCTCTGGCGTGTGGGCATACATTGAGGCAGAATGTTGTATACATAATAAATAAATAAATCTTTTTTAAAAAAAATGAACTCTGATTGCAAGGCATGGGTTTACAGCTCTTACTGAATTACTCTGTGTATGTGTGTGTATGTATGTATGTGTGTGTGTATACATATATTTTTCCTTTTGTACTTATTCTTCGCCAGTTATGGAAAATATTTAAGATCTTAAATGAATTAGTTCTGTTCTTTGTCATATAAAATTTTCTTACAGGGCCCATGGAGTAGACTGTCTTATCACACAGGCTTCTGTCTTCACGTTACTAATATAACTCCATAGAGTCAACTGAAGAAGCCAGCTCACTCCTCCCACTGCCATGCTTTCTCAGTGTATAAATCAGGTTTGCCAGGGGCCTTAGGAAGGATAAAGTGACAGTTTTAGGAGTTGAGGGTGATTTAATGTCATCTTTGAAGAATACTGTACATGTCTTTATTAATTTCCAGGTTTGTTCAGTAAATTTTCTCTTTCTTGCTCATTATTGCTTACATTTAACCACATTCCCCCTACTGGTTTTTCCATTTTCTGAAGGAATCTTACTTAAATCAGTGTCAGGGTTAACCATAATGGAGACCTGTTGGTGGCTCTACCATTATTCTTGCAGGACTGCAGCGCCACCTACAGGAAGCCCCAGGCACAATACTATTACCTCACAAGGATGGCTACGTGTGCATGACATAAAAGAACTGACCAGACTAGAAAACTACATACAATAAGATAAATAAACAAAACCACAAGAAAAGACCTTGTATTGTACAATCCTTTCAGGTATGAGCTTTACTGGGCCTTTGGATGTTAATAATTTCTTGGTTTTCAGTTCCACAGAAAAATACTATTTTCATAAAGGTTTGAATTATACTCTAAAGAAACGAGGACATCTTCAAACTAAGAAGCTATTATTTTATTCAAAATGAAATGTCTTGAAAACAAGTGAAAGAAAAATATCAAATCAAAGAAAAACTTGAAACATTATAAAATTATATTAGCTTGGAGTATAAAATTTTAAAATTATAAACTCATTAAAATTAGCATCAAAATAAAAAGTTAATTGGAGGCTCCCAAAGGAAGCTGTCTTTAAAAACGTGTGGCTTATCTCTTAGAGATAGGAGACTTCGTCACAGGAGTCCCAGTTTGCATGAAGCCGAGCCAGATCCATCGGTGGCATTATGAAAATGCATTTGTGTACTTGGTGAGGGCCACCAGTAATACTTTTGACAGAGCAGAAGAGGGCATTACCATAAACCCTTGTCCTGAGTCAAATGTTCAAAGCCAGACTATGGTGGTTCCTATTAGGAAAGGAAAACTAGGAAGGTGTTTTCAGAATGAAGGCCAGACAAGAAAATTAAATGACTCCCTTGAGTTCCACAGAGTTTGAGACAAAGGTCCAATCAGTTCTTAAGAATGACCTTCAAGCCAATGTCAAGGCAGCATTATTTCCCATTTTAATAGAAGAACTTAGTACCCTGTCTTCCTGTCTCCCCCACGTGCCTCTCTCTCTCTCTCTCTCTCTCTCTCTCTCTCTCTCTCTCTCTCCCTAGCCTCCTGAGGTTAACCACAGAGAGTTTGGGGAATGAAGATTGTGGAGGCAATAGTGAACCACAGTGGCAATGCTGCAAGGTCTTACTGCGTAAACATGTTTATTTCTCCAATTAAGTAATAATCATTTTTTCCCATGGTTGCTCTTTTATTGAATGTTAGATTGCTTTGTCTTAACAGAGAAAATGTGCAGGAAGGATTTTATTTTTATTTCTCCTATTCCCTCTTTACTCAAAGATCTTTGATCCTTAAGATTATGGTAGTCCAATAAAAGATAGTCATATGGAAGCAGTGTAAGATTCCAGGTAAAATCATCCTCTAAGTGTCGGCCCTGAACAGACATATGCTGGTGATAGTTTGAAGGAGGCATGCTGGCTAACAGAATAAAAAGCTGTGAGGAGCAGCAACTCAAAAATAATTACAAGCAGTGAGTGGCTTTCATACCCTTCTCTCTTTCAACCATGCAAGACCAAGGATCCAGCTCAGGAAGAGTCAGGACTGATCGAGAGCAACTTTAACCACTGCACTACCTCGCTGGCCCAAGAATTTGAAATTGTTCCTAGACAAACATTGAACATAGAACCATGGCCTCAAATGCCCTTGCTGGATTGAGAGCAATGATTAGTGTATTTTAAGTCAATTTCTCTGTCTCTAAACCTTAGCCCCAATGTAGTAAATCATGAAACTAAACAATTGAATGAAACCATCTTTCTAATATGCAAATTGCTCTGGAAAACTCAATATCTAGTTTATCTCAGTGAGTCAAGACTCACAACACAGATTTACTGTCGAGTGCTTACACGCCTTTGCTACCAGACGGTGATTTATGCAGGCAAAAGTCCTTTGTACTCATTTTTATTTCAGAACCAGAGTCATCTATGTAACATTAGTCAAATGAAAGAATACAGTATTCATTTCATGTGTTTTGTGTGAAGCAATAGAACTCTGTTGATATTTTGTATAATCTTGGGAGGTGTTTATAAACAACTGAGTATATAATGGAATCTATTATTTGAAATCAAGCAAAACCTCCTTTACAATAAAAGCAAAAGTCAGGAGACAAATCAACGTAAGTATCTATTCCATCTTTGTATGAGATTGAATTCTTCAAACAATTTAAATAAAATTTCCAGAAACTAAGAACTCAAGTATATGTGTAACTTGGAATGTAGAAGGGATGACATAAATTTTGGGATGCTGTTGCAAAGCAAAGGTTTTGACTATTCAATGTGACTAAACCAGGAATGCGCTACTTTCACTTACGATCTCAGTTACAATGTGCATCTGGAAGGACAAGTATATTCCAGTCAATTTTCTGGATATCTTCTGTAACTCGGGCTTTTAAAACCCACTGTTACTGTTGAGTTATTTTACAGATTTGTCAAATATCTCTTTGTAAACATGCTGAGCTACACATCACTTTAAGTAAAACAAACAGGGGGAGCCCTGTTTATTCAGTGTCAAATCAACTTATATTAGATAATTATCATTTCCATCTCTTTTAGAAATAGTCCAGAGACAGTCAGACAGAGAAAATGGGGCTTTAATCGTAGAAGTGTTCTCTATTAATGATTAGCTATGATGTATCGTAAAAGTGGCAATAATAAAAATAATAACAACAACAATACCCACTTTATGAACTGGTCTAGTGCAGAAAGGATGAACTGTAAAGAATGAGATAAGTACCAGATAAACCTTTGGCTTCACTGAAATGTATAACTTCATCAGTATTATTCTTACGTATGATTAAATTAAAGCCTATTGTCTGTAGACAATAGCACTGAGCAAGCACTGAACATTCCTAAGCCTTTTTAAATTAAATGATTAAGAAAAACAAGGTGAACTAGAAAAGAAAGTGGTTCCCAGCTATTCTCCTCCTACCAAGTACCAACTGCTCTTTGAATCAGGTCGTTTTCCCAGGATTTAAGAGCTATGAAGAAGTCAACAGTAACATTTTCTACCTTAGCACTATACTGAAAATTTAATCTTTCTAAGATACCTAAATCATACACTACGATGACTCAGTAAAAAAAGCAAACTGCCCTTAAATAAAATTTATAATAATTTTCAATTAAATAAGTAAAAATTTGAAGTTTATAATTTTTATTAATAGTTAAGACAAGAAGAAGCCTATATTTACTGTCCCAATATTAAAAACTATTTGTGGCTACTTAGAAGTGTTGATTATAATGGAAAATTGTTTTTCATTTTTATTGTTACTGTTTTTTTATTTTTTAGAAATAATTACATACTGAGTCCAAATTAAATAATAAACTCATTTCTTTTTCTTTTGTTTTGTTCTCCATTTCAATTGCTATGGTTTAGGGATCTGTCACTGTTAACTCTTAACAAACATCAGGTAGAAGGAGTACACGTTGACCCTCCCAATCTCACTTTTTCATGTTATTTTAATTCCATGTGCTCATATACACGTGTACAGAAAGACAAACACATTTAATTGTCTACTCTTCTATAGTCCCAAAAGTCAATGGAAAAGGTTTTCACATAGGAGAAGATATGCCCTAACATTCTTGTAGTTGTTCTGATAAATACCATGATCACAAACAACTTGGGAAGGTAAGAGTCCATCATATATGCTAGCTGAGGCAGGAATGCAAGGCAGGAACCTGGGAACTGGAATTGAAGCAGGAAAAAGGAGGCAATGTGTGCTACTGGCTTGGCAGGTTCATATTCAGCTACCTTTCTTATCAGTGAACTGTGCCCTCCTACATCAATTATCAATCAAGAAAAGTCCCCCACAGGCATGACTACAGACTAATCTGATGGAAATTCTTCAGTTGAGCCTTCCTCTTTATAGGTGTGTCAGGAAGACAACCAAGTATAGCTATCACAAAACAATAACAATTTTTAAATGAGCATAATGGTAAATAGTTAATATGCAAATAAATAAGACTGAATAATCTAGGCAGGAGATATAACAGGGACTTCTGGACAAAGAAAACTCTGAGAAAAAGGCAGATTCATCAACCAGATGTGGAATAAACCAGAATGATCATACTGGAGATGAGGTAACAAGGACATAGAAGTGCGTAGATGAAAAAAATATGGGTTAATTTAAGTTATGAGGTAGTTAGAAACAAACTTAAGCTAAGGCTGAACTTTCATAATTAGTAATAAGATTCTGTGATTTTTTTTTTGTGAGAAGATGGCCCTGCAAAAAAAAAAAAGCCCATCTACATCTTTTCATGAATTTGGAATTTTATATACTTTAAATTACATTTATGCATATATATTTACAGCACAATTCTGTGTATATTTGTATGTGTCTGGTTTTGCATATGGAGAGAGAGAAAGAGAGAGAGAGAGATGACTGAGTGAATAAATATTGAATGGAAACTTTCAACAGACTAACAACAATGGTACAAAGGAACAGAAGCCCGGTTCTCCTCATTCTTCTAAAAAGAGTTTAGCACTGTAAGAAGATGCTAACTAGGTGGTTTCTTATAAGAGTCCAGAGCTCAACAAAACGCTCAGTGGTAGTCATAAAACGTTTGGGGTGAAGATTATAGATGCTATTTAAAATCTTGAGACTGGGAGCTGTGATGCTATGAAGAATGGCTAAGAAAAGAAGAGTAAACAACTCAGAACATGTGAAGCTTTGAACTATGAAGCAAATGAGTGGATAGAGAGATAGCATGAAAGTTTTGAATTTGGTAGTATTTCAAGTACTAATTGGTGTATAAAAATAAGAGTATATGAATTTGACAGAGATTATAGAGTATGGAGTCGAGGGGTAATTGGAGGGGGAAGTGGAAGTTAGATATGATCAATTATACATGAATGAAATCCTCAAAGAATAAACTTTAAAAAACAATATTATGTGTATATGTAAGGTCAAAGGATCAAAGCTTTTCAAGGAGACAGCTCATCTGTGAGAAATGCTGGTGAGATAAAGGATGAAAAGTGAACTTGGGCAAGGAGGAGGCAGAAATTTCTGGTAGAGTGATGGGAGAAGGCCTTATTGAAACTGATCAAGGAACAACTCAAGGTTAAAAAGAAATCAGGAAGTAGAAACAGGTAAGTTAAGCAAACACAGGAATAAGTATAGCATAGATGATACTATATTATCAGTATTATTTAATGAAAGACTAAATCTGCTTTCTTCAATGATTTTGAAGTTTTTCTTTTCTTCTTTTGCTTATTTATTTTTTTGAGACAGGGTTTCTCTCTAACTTTGGAACCTGTAATAGAACTAGTTCTTGTAGACCAGACTGGCCTTGAACTCACAGAGATCTATTAGAGATATGCCCGTCTCTGCCTCCCAAGTGCTGGGATTAAAGTCATACACCATCACTGCCCAGGTACTCACTAGTTACTCAAAAACCTTTAGCAGGAGAGTCTTAATGGAAATACTTGAGGAGCAGGGAGAATGGAAAAATGATTCTTCTTTGAACAATGTTTGCCATGGTTATGCTCACAGTTATGATTTAGTGTAGTTGAAAGATATTAAGCCATCAGCAAAGGGGGTAGACTCATGAGCGAAGGTCTAGAGAGAATCAGGTGTGAGTTCTTTCCAAGATGGAGTCACATGGCTCATCTAGGTCTTCTAGCATCAAATCATGACATGTATAAAATACTTCTCCACAAAAACATCTGTAAGAGATTTGGTGCCAAAAGATTATATTGTGCACTGTTTACATATACATACTTGAAGACATACCAAATTCCAGACTCCACCAATAAAATCAAGAATTCAGCACAAATTACACTGTAAAGACATATTAGGCATGATAAAGCCCTTCTTGTCAGTAAATAATGAGACTCCTCCATAAACCTGCTCCCAAGCATCAGCAAGAGGCCAAGCTTACAAGCAGGCTTTACCAAGGATGGTCTCACACATGCTGGGATTGAACTTTTCAGCACACAGATAATGATAATTACCTTTTACTGGATGCCTTAACTTTTTATTTGTTGGTTTTTCAGTTTAAAAGTTTCTAGTTATGTATGTACTACATACCCATCAGAAAGACTAGATAAAGAGCAAGGTAATTAGTGAGCAGGCATGCGCACTCAGTTATATCTTCAGTGAGTTCTGGCAGCAACTCACCAGTCCTAGACATTGATCTGAGCAGCAGAGTCATGGCTCAGATTTATGAACAGGGAAGGGCATGAGAAGATGGTAGCTAAAAGCAAGTAGTGACTCAGACAGTAACATACAGATGGGTCTTAACAAGCCAGCCCAGCTTCACCCTTTCATCTGGCATTCTAAGTCACTTGGTTAGCTGCAAGATTGTCCTAGTATTACAAACAAGTTCATATACAGCCACAGGATGAAAGGTCAAAGCAAATAAGGTTGACGTGCCACTGACACAGATAATCCTCTAGCTCTGTTCTACTTCTCCTTAACTCTATCAACTTATAGATTAAAGCTGCAAATGTTTTTGTCCGTCAGAAATTTAGGAGCTATCACTTGACTAATTCATGCATGTTGTTACCTACAACCACTGCTTGATCGTAGTGGCTAGGTCAGGAGGTCCAACATGCCTTGACTCGCATGTTGGCATCTTAGTGGAGATGGTATGAATGACTGATAGACATCTGTACTTGATGTCTTCAAGTCTTAACCTAGGGATCCATTGACTTCTTACATTTAGGCTTAGATGCCTAGAAGACTATCCAAAGTAGACACTCCCAAATCTCTTCTGACATAGCCACACGGGTCTCAGAATGAGTTTCTGTTGTATTCTATTGGTCAAAGATATCACTAGAACAGCTCTAATTCAGGAGAATGGCAGTTAGGTTCCATTTCTCAACGAGATGAGTAGCAACAAATTTGTTGCCACATTTAACCCATTAAAGTAACTATTCCCATATTTCTATTAAATATGATGAACAATGGGCTGTCCTTGCCTTGTACATACTTACATCCCATTCATGAAAAAGAGGTACAATTTTCCAAGAGAAGGGCACACTGTAATTCTCTAATGAGCTCTTATGCTCCTTTAATTAATTTTACTTCATACTTATGAAGCACTGGCATTTATTTTGTAAACTGAAGGGCCTCTGAGAATTTCTCTAGGATCTACAGATAAGTAATAATAATAAATTTGTCTGACACATAAACAATGAGGCAAGAAAAATAGGTCTATTCTCTAAGTGGATTATGCAATTATTTTTATAGCTGATAGCTTAAACTGTAGATTGTAGACTATAATGGTAAAAACAATTACCCATCCATTTTAAGGGTTACTAAATGCGGTGTGGCAATGCTAAAAATACTTATTGAAGGTGTTGAAAATTATTCCAAATGCAGGTATGGGGTCATAATCAGTGAATGTACACCATAGGCTCGGTTGTATCTTGGTTCAGGGTTATGAAGAATGTACTCATGGTATGTATCCATAGATATGTTTCCTATCTTAAAAGTCAGAATTTTCCTCTTCTGATTTAAATTCATAAATATCCTTTTCAACCATTGACATATGCACTGGGCTTCATTTTGTAATTACAACATAGAGACAAGGGAATGAACACTCCCTTCCGATATCCACAAAGCAGCCATTTGTCTACCTGCAGACCAAAACAGTAATAGCACATGCAGTGCATCTGAATTTTCAACATTCACCCTCTTACCATTTACCTACATACTCCTTCAGTAGTAGGGCTTCACAACTTTAGTGTTCTTCATTTAACAGCTAGTAGTGCTCTTCAATCCTCAATGCAAATACACCTCACAAACTTGACTTGAAACCTGACAGGAGGAAACGCTGTAGTTGTCTTCTCTAAGAAGAACACCCCCCCCCCCTTCTAGAACAAACCTGGTAGTGAAAAGTGTGATCATGCTTACACTTGACAATGGTGCTGCATGGTGCTGCCACCATGGTACTGGCTGCATGATGCTCCATGGTGTTGGCTCCATGGTATTGGCTGCATGGTGCTAACATCAATCTTTGGCTTTCGACTCGGCCATCACCACACCCCTTCGCTTTCTATAGGACTGGTACATGCTCTCTTACATAAAAGGAATGATAAATATTGTGAGAGGTTTGCTTGTTTATGGTTTGTTTAACATCCAGGCTAAAACGCCAATGGTTTCCATGGAAATTATCCTTTGCTTAGACTCCTAAGTACCAGTCAGACTGACTGGCAGTGAGTTAATTTATGTATAAATATTCATTATAAAGTGAATATTGAGAACTACTTGTGATCAGAATTCACATTTTCTAGACTTAGAACATGTGCCTTGGAAACTCATTTGCCTCACATTGCTTCGGAGCCACCTCAGCACCCAGATGCGCCACCGTGAGTAGCGTTTTAGGACCTCTTCGCCAGAGTTCCCGGCTGTGTCCTGTCCCTGAGCCTTTAAGGTACACTCCAGTCAAGCTGCTGAGGCTGAGGCTGCCGGAGGCACTTGTCACGGTGATAAAGTGACCCCTCTCTCATTCACCTGACAGCCTTCAGCCTTCAGCAAGCTTTTCGTATAAATCAGAGGGGAGTGTAATGAAGATAAATGCAGAAGGAATGACGGAAGCTTTTTATCCGGACATTTACTTTAGATTGTGCCCTTTAAAAACCACTACTGCCCACACACCTTTTCCCTGACTGGGGTTTAATGATGCAATTAATGAAGATCCTACCCTTCTCCAGTGAAATCAAGCAGCCTCTGAGAGAATGAAAAGAGAAACATGTCTGAACACTTTAGGGACACTATCACTCTTGATTTATTTTCTTCTGCAGGTTAAAATGTACAAAGAGGTGTTGTGGTCTTCTGAGAAGAGGAGTGAGCATCACAGGTGAACCAGACTGAATAAATTAAGTCTCAGAAAAACACGGTGAGCAGTTAAATGTGAATATTTGTAGTACAGGAAATTTTTAGCCTCAGTATTTACTGGGGAAATACACAAAAAGATATTTTATCAGTCAGAAAATTTAAGTTGAACTAGATATCTTTCATCCAATAATCTTTATTTTACATTTCTTTGGATATGTGTTGCATTTGTATGGTTTTGTGTAAAAGGATCTTTAAAACCAAAGATGAGAAAAATATTCAAATGGAGAATATGTTTATTGTTGTATATTATTCAGAAAAAGCGACAACTTTTATTATGATGTTTTCATACACATATGTAAAGTACTGTGATTCTATTTACCCTCTTCACCCTTCCCAAAGCCTCCCCTGTTCTGTAATGTCCCTCTTCTGCTTTTATGTGTCTCTTCATTTATTTTTCTTTTACATTTCACACACGTAAGAGAAAACAGGCAAAGGTTTTCTCTCTGCTTCTGGGTTTTTTCATCTCACTCTTTAAGTGAAGTTGAGAGTAACCATGTGACAGAAAACCTTTCAAACACACCACGGTTGTTAGGCATTGTGCTGTTTTATCTTTTATACCCTCAGTCAGTAATGCCAGGGTTGACTGGTCTGTGAGCCCTAGCTCAGCATCCTGAGTATTTATAGTGATCATGGGATGAAGCACTACCTCTGTAAGCCTTGTTGTAAAGCCATGCTCTGTTTTCAAGATAGCATTGGTTGTTACTAACTTAACAAACGAGGCTTAGAAAACAAGGCTGGCAGTAAGCAGAGGAACCCAGGAATCCTAGTCAATCAAATTGCTGGAGCCAGGAGGCAGCAGGTTCAAGGTGTGCATGGACCTCAGAGAAGCAAAAGCATCCATGGGTGGTGGACATTGTTTCCATTTAGATAAGAGAGGAAAACAATCTGATTGAGAATTTGCTATTTCACAGTCATCACTGCACTGTAAAAGAAGACAACACCCAAACCAAGCCTCAAGCATTCTTAAAATGAATCATTGATTGAATCAATAGTAGGCTATAGTGTAGTTCCTATATTATTTGTATGTATGTACAGAAAGTGAGTGTTCATAGTCATACCTATCTTGAGGCAGAGCAGCTGTGTTGACTCACACCAGATCTCACAAGTTTAGGCATATTAATATCCCCTCTTGCAGAGAGGTGGGAAGCTCCCCAGAATCAACACACCCTAATAAGGCATTGTCCAGTACCTCACAAGATCCAATCTCTTCCTATTATTCCTATTGCCCTTGTTTGAACGATCAGAAACTGACTGAGGTGAGACTTCCTAATGGTGAAACTGTCTGTGAGTCATCCATGCTCCTATAAGCAGCCCAATAAACACATTGGTTCATGGAGCTGTCATTGGACAGTGCCCTTTCGTTGCTTGCTACTGCAGTCTCTATCTTGGTATATAGGTGTCTCTTTATTTTTAGGAAAAAAATACATAACTGTAAGTGTATATGAGTATATGCATGGAAATACATATGCATTATGTTTGTGGATAGGTAGAAATATAGTTGTGTATAAATGGACATAGGCACACATGTATACACACTCAAGTGTGTGTATACAAATGTGCCTCCTGAACTAAGAATGATGGTATTAAACAAGTTTTATTTGTGGACTTTAAATTTAATACACTAGTAATATACATTTAGTGCTTTGGTAATGTAACAGAAACAGCAAAATAATTTGATTATCTTTATATAACAGAATAACAGTTCTATATTTTTAGTTTTCAGATATATATAGTTTCAATTATCATTGAAATGCCTTTTCAAATTACTAAATCTATTTGTTATAAAACTAAAATTGACTATGCTTCTCTTTTCTTATTTTTCTTAAGCTCTGTTTTACAGAGCGTTGTTTTCTCTTAGATAAACTCACTATTTTCCTTTTACATAAAAATAATTTCATAATAAAGAGATTGCAAAAGAAAAACAACAATAAAAAAAAAACCAAACAGCTAGATTAAAATTCAGCCACTCAAGCGAGCACTTGTCAAGACCCAAAGTTCTACCTCTCAATGAACTTTATGCAGTTTGAACAGCTTTTATGTAGCCGTGGAACTTTGCTTTGGGGTTTTCACTTTCACTATCAATTATTGTTTTATACATTCATCTAGAAAACACACACACACACAAATGGAAAATCCATGACGGAGTTAAAACTAGATTAAAAATTGTATTTATATTGTCTTTCGTGATTCCTGTAGGCAGATTTTGTCTGTCCCACCTGCCAGCTCACAAATAAACATACGGAGACTTCTTATTAATAATAAAGACTTGGCCAATTGCTTAAGGTTGTTTCTACCTACTCTTATAACTTAAATTAACTCATATCTTTTAGGTTTTTTTTTTTTTTTTTTTTTTTTTTGGTTTTTCTGTGGCTTTGGAGCCTGTCCTGGAACTATCTCTGTAGACCAGGCTGGTCTCGAACTCACAGATATCCGCCTGCTTCTGCCTCCCGAGTGCTGGGATTAAAGGCGTGCACTACCATCGCCTGGCAACCCATATCTTTTAATCTGTACTCTTTTACATGGTTCAGTTATCTTTACTTTGTAAAGCCCATGCTGCTTGCTCTTTATCTTCCAGGTCTCCTCCTATCTCCATTCTTCTTCCCAGCACTTTCTCTGCTCAAAATTCCTGACAGCTATTGGCTTTCCAGCTTTTTATTAAAAGATGGTGTAGGAGGTCCTTCTGTCTATGTGTTGCTTTTATTGGTTAATGAATAAAACTGTGTTGACTGGTGGCTTAGCAGAATAGAGCAAGGTGGAAATTCTAAGCAGATAGGGGAGGAAAGAAGGCAGAGTTAGGGAGAAGCCATGTAGCCGCAACAGGATGCAGACATCAGACACCAGACAAAACCTTACTAATTGGCAATACACAGATTAATAGAAATTGGTTAATTTAAGATATAAGAGATAGCGAGCAATACACTTAAGCTATTAGCCAAACAGTATTTCAAATAATATAGTTTCTGTGTGATTATTTCTGGTCTGAGTGGCCAGGAACAAACAAGCAGCCTCCAACAACACAGAGATAATGTTTTCTTGTCATTCAGCACCTCAGGCTCTTACATTCTTTCTGCCTCATCTTACAATCTTCCCTGCATCTTGGGAGGGGGGTTGCACTATATATGTTCATTTCAGGACTGATCATTCTTTGGTCTCTTGTTTGCTGTACCTTAGTTGGCGTGGGTCACTGTGTTAATCACAACCTACTATAATTAGAATTTTTTCAGATAAAGAATCAAAGATGCAGTGCTCTGGGTGCATACTCATCATTAGACCATGTATGGTGGCATATTCCTTTTATCCCAGAACTCATGAGGCAGAGGAAGGTGGAGCTCTGACTTTGAGATCAGTCTTGTCTTCAGAGCAAGCTCCATGACAGTCAGAGCTACACAGAGAAGACCTGTCTTAGGGGAGAAAAAAAAATTATTAGGAGTCAATTTAATATACTGTCCATCTGAATGTATATGTTTCCTTTTTTTTTTTTTTTAGAAAGCTACCCACTCAACTTATCAACTCATTTGTTTCCTTTACATTTAATTTTTACAGGTCTTTGTAAATTCTGGACATTGGCCCTTGTCTGAAATGTATGATGAGGGAGTGTCATATATCAATCTGTTGATTTCATTGGTTAAGCAATAAAGAAACTGCTTGGCCCTCATAGGTTAAAACATAGGTGGGTGGAGTAAACAGAACAGAATGCTGGGAGAAAGAAGCTGAGTAAGGAGTCGCCATGATTCTCCCACTCCAGGCAGATGCAGGTTAAGATCATTCCTGGTAAGCTGAGTCAGGGAGTCGCCATGATTCTCCCACTCCAGACAGACGTAGGCTAGAATCTCCCTGGTAAGCGCACCTCGTGGTGCTACATAGATTAATAGAAATGGGTTAAGAGGCTGAAACTAAGGGGCCAAGCAATGTTTAAAAGAATACAGTTTCCGTGTAATTATTTCAGGGCATAAGCTAAAGCTAGCCGTGCAGGCGGCAAGGGTGCCGGGGACGCAGCCCCGCCACCGCTCTTATTACGACAAATGTAGGCTTTCAAAACTTTTTCTTCCTTTCTGTGAGCTCTGTGTGCTTTGTTGGTAGTGTCCTTTGCTGTGCAGAAACTTTGAAATTTCACGTAATCTAATCTCTTGATACTTGGGGCTATTTCCTGTGCCATTGATGTTCTGTTCGGAAAATTCTTGCCTTCCCTTGAAGGAGTTCCTATATTTTCATCTAGAAGTTTCAGTGTTTCTCGCTTTAAATTAGGGCCATTGACCCATTTTGAAGTGATTTTTGTAAAAAGTAAATGATATAAATCTAATTTTATTTTTCTAGACACGGATATTCAATTTTGCCAGAACCATTAACAGAATAGGCTATCTTTCTTACTATGTATGATTTTTTCCCATGCTGGGTCAAAAGTTAGGTGGGCTTTGGTCTAATCCCAGAGAACCTAGACAACAATGAGCACCCTAAGAGAAACATACATGGATCTAATCTACATGGGAAGTAGAAAAAGATAAGATCTCCTGAGTAAATTGGAAACCTGGGGTCCATGGGAAAGGATTTAAGGGGAGGAGAGAAGAGAAAAATGTATAGCACAATAAATCAATTTAAAAAAAGAACTGAAAAAAAGATTAGGTGGGCATAGTTATGTCGATTAATTCCCAGCCTCTATTCTATGACATTGATCAACCTGCCTGTTTTTATTGCCAGTATTATGATACCTTTATCACTATAGCGTTGTGATTTCTGCTTACATTCCCTGCCTTCATGTTCCTGCATTGAGCTCTTGCTCTGGGTTCCCTTGATGATGGATGGACTAGAACCCATAAGTTGAAGTAAAGTCTTTTTTCTCCCAATTTGCCTTGATTATGGTGTTTAGCACAATAGCAGAAAGTGAACTAATATACTGTCTTTGGAGGATCTATCAAAATATTTAATGAACTTTCATTCTTTAATTTATTTAAATCTAGAAATGGGTAGTTCCACTGCTAGTGAACCCACAAACTGCCAAAGCAACACAACTGTCAACCAAATTCAGAGGGCCTAGTTCGGTCTTATGCAGCTTCCCCAGCTGTCAGTCCAGAATCGGTGAGCATCCCCTTGCTCAGGTCAGCCCTTTCTGTGGGTTTCCCCATCATTATCTTGGTCCCTTTGGTCATAATATCGTTCCTCCCTCTCTATGACTAGATTCCAGGAGTTTGGCCCAGTGGTTAGCTGTAGATCTTGGCATCTGCTTCTATCAGTTACTAGATGAAGGTTCTATGATGACCATTAAGGTAATCATCAATCTGATTACAGGGGAAGGGTAGTTAAAGTACCTTCTCCATTATTGTTTAGATTCTTAGCTGAGTCATTCTTGTGGATTCCTTGGCAGTTCTCTAAAACTATGTTCTTAATCACATGATTTGTAATAGCCAGAACCTGAAAATTACCTATATGCCCCTCAACTGAAGAATGGATAAAGAAAATGAAGTACATTTACACAATGAAGTTTTTTACTCAGTAATAAAAAACAATGACATCTTGAAATTTACAGGCAAATGGATGGAACTAGAAAAAAATCACCCTGAGTGAGGTAACCGAGACACATAAAGAAACACTGCATATACTCACTCATAAGTAGATATTAGACAGAAAGTGAAAGACAATCAGGTTATGGTCCACAACTCCAGAGAAGACAGGAAACAAGGAAAACCCTAAGAGGATAAATATGATCCCCCACCACCACCTGAAGGGGAAGTAGACAAGATCTTAGTAAATTGGGAACATGGGGAAGGGAAGGTTGTAGGGATAAGTCCCGCCCCTTGGGGGGGGCGTGTTCGCCTTGGGCTAATGTTTGCCTATAAATTCGGCGAGTGTGTTCCCAGCAGCAGCTTCTGCTTTCCTGGTCTCCGCTGGAATGGTGGTTCTGTAAGTCTATTTCGACATTAAAGCTATATATAGTGTTACAATCTGTCTGCATTCGTTTACACTGCTACATTTTGGGGCCCAACGTGGGGCTCGAACCCACGACCCTGAGATTAAGAGTCTCATGCTCTACCGACTGAGCTAGCAGGGCATATAGCCAAATTATAGGTGAACAGAGCTAGGCAGGGAAATCTAAACAGAATGCTGGGAGAAAGAAGGGCAGAGTCGGAGAGAAGCCATGGAGCCACCACGAGAGACAGACATGCTGCAGCCTTGCTGGTAGACCACGGGCCTTGTGGTAAAATATAAAATACTGGAAATGGGTTAAATCATGACGTAAGAGTTAGCCAATGAGAAACTAGAGCTAATGGGTTAAGCAGTGATTTCAATAATACAGTTTCTGTGTGATTATTTCTGTTCTGGGTAGCCAGGACAAACAAGCAGCCCCCTTCAACAGTATTGAATGAAGGACAGAGAGGGAGAACAAGGAAAGAGAAACCTTGAAAGAGGTAGGGAGCCATTATGGGTTTAGCAAGAAACCAAATGAAAACATTTTTAAGGGTATTTTGTAATTTTGACAACATAAACCAAATTTGATTCATAGTCAAAATATAATATTCCAGTGGAACTTTTATTGTGCTTCCTGGAGTGAGTGAGGGGAAGGCATGCATTCACATTTGTACCAATATTCATTATGAGACCGAATAAGCTTACAATCTTTGACTTTTCAGAAAGCAATTTCCAGTTGTTTTAAACATACCTCTTTGCACTTAAGACAATCCACCTACCTTTTTTCTGATAATCTCCGCTGGCAACTATGAGGTTACAGGCTGATTCATTGCAGAGACACACAAGCAGAAGTGTTCCATGTATAGGTATTACCTTATGTATAAGATTTTAGAAAATTACAACCGAAGCAGTGGGGAAGGAGTATGTGAGCAAGTGGCATCTAACGAAGTGATAATTTATGTTGTTGAAAACCCCAAATCCATTTGAGATTTCCACAGTGGTTCACACTCCTAAGGAGTCTAACTTTTGTTGCTAAAAGAAACAAGATTTTTTACATATTTGGCAGCCTATTGTTGGAAGGGCATTGTCAGTCAGTCAGCATGCTGTAGAACCTGTTAGCAAAGCTGGATGCTGCTTAGCCGTGCTTCTGCTTAAAAAAAATTCCCACAGGCGACTAGACAGAGCAATTAGGTAAATTCTGGTTGAGCTAGGATTGACCCTTTCGGATATTTGGAAACATGCCTAAATGCCTGTCAAAGGACATCAGTGGACTCTATAGTTACAGATAGCAACGTCGCTGCTGGCGATACTTCCCATGATTAAGAATGGACACTAAAGGTCCAGTCATCTCTCACTAGGGCTTGCCAGGGGAAAGATTATTGAAGGAGGTGGCAGAGTGATGTTCAGAAACCCACTATCCAAACAGCAGAATATACATACCCTGCATTGACTTTACAGTGTGCACCTTTTCTGTTTATTAAAGGTAGACCAGCAGCTGGACTAGCTATAGTTTCTCATTATGTGATAAGGACATTAGACGAAGATGGGAAATACTTTTAAAACCAAGTTTATTTAAGTGGCATAAGACATTCTACCACCACCACTTACTTCCATTAAAAAGCATGGAGAAATGAATGGTAGTAAGTGCTTTTTATTTGGAAAACATATCAAATCAATAACATATTCCAACATATTAAGAATTTAAAATATAGAGAACAATAGGCATAAAGCCACAGAAATAAAAGATTATACAAAGAACACTTTCATAAAACAGGAAGCAGTCAATGAATAAATAAGTGATTAAGAAAAGATTTTGGTATTGAGAAAATATCAGTAAAATTGTTAAATACATAACCAGGCTTAAGAAAATAGCATTCCCACTGTGCATGGTGGCATATGCCTTTAATACCAATACACGGGAGGCAGAGGCAGGCAAATCTCTGTGAGTTGAAGGCCAGCCTGGTCTACAAAGCAAGTTCTAGAACAGCCAGTACTACTACACAGAGAAATCCTGTCTCAAAAAACAAAACAAAAACAAAAACAAAATAAAAAACACACACACACAAAGAAGCAAAACAATTAGTATACAAATTAGTAATATCAGGTAAAAATAAAAGGAGCATATTGAGCATACGTCCAAAAATATAAAACAACTGAATGATAAGTATATTTTAAGCCAATAGACTTGAAAAAATAATGAAGTCAAAAGAGACATTGAAAAGCACAAGTTAAAAGCCCACTGAAGAGGAATAGTTTGTTGAAAAGAAACTGCATGAATGAAAATGTCATATATTTTTATTTCTACAATAGGATTATGATACAGTAAGATTAATATTTAAAGAGTTCAGTAAAGTGAGGGTCATAATTCATGTTGACCTGATTCTTTTGTTTCTATGAAATTCAGATTATTTATTGAAATTAAATACTTTTGTTATTGTAGTACCCTGGATTTAGGAATTTTTCATTGGGAAGGCTTTTTAAAAAAAACAAGCTCAACTTTTATCCATGCAGAACATACTATGCAGACAATGAAAGGCATGTCTCATGTTGGGAGAAAATAATTGCATAGTATCTAATAAAAAACACATAAGAAGGATTCTTATATCTCAGTATCACGAAGAATCCATTTGAGCAGAAATTATAGTAGACTGTTTACAAAATAAGATAAATGTATATCTTTCAGCAACAGAAATACTGATATATGACAAGAACAGCAGGCACTCCCAAAACATGAGAGACATTGATGATTCTCGCCATCACTTTGTCTAGCAAAAAACAAAGAGCAGATGCATACACGCTCTGAACCCGCAGGGACAGACGTGCAGCATCCATTCCCTCATAGGCCAGAACGGCACAGACTATGGAGGCTTGGACACCAATGCCTCCCAATTTTCCTCCCACAAATAATACTGCATGGATCCTGTTCAATCCAGAAGGATCTGAAAAGATCACCTTTCAACTCAGAATAGCTGTGTCAGCAATTTACTCCATAAGCATCTTTCTACTCCTTATTTTCTTTTATTTAATGTCCATTCTTGCATGTATGTCTCATGGTGGTTTTGTTTCTGCTTGTATATTGCTCAGTTAAGTTTTAGATTTGCTGTGTGTTCCCTTGCCTAGTCTAATACAAGGCCTCTTTACTACTCTTTTCACCCATATCTCACAGTTTTTTTTCTCTTATTCCTACATCTGTTGCTTGTTCTCTAATTCATAATCCCATCATCTTTATACCTTGTAATTATGATAACTGTTCACAACTTTAATGCTCTAAGTCTGTAGACCCTAGTAATACCCCAACTTACTTTATCTACTATTTTATTTTTAGAAATTAGTCTAGTAATTATCTCTGTCTTTAGCCTTCTTACTTCCCTCCCAATCCTAATCTTACTGACTGAAATTCCAATATATGTGATGTCTTTTGGTTGCTTATCCTTTAACAGTTATTAGAGTCAAAATGGTCTCTACTGTTAACTAAATAGTACAACACTAGTATATTGGTAATGTCCAGCATCATGGTTGTTCTCACAGGTATTATTCTGTTCAGAGAATAACATGCTGTCTACATCAGTCATCTTGGAACCTTATGACTCAAAATCCTACAACACTGTATCATCTTGATATGGAAGCATTTTCATGACAATGCATAATCTCTGCTCTGCTTGACTGCTCAACAATTTTAATGTTTTGCCTCTTTGGGAGACTGTAACAGATCTCAATAGCTCATGTATTTAGTTGCTTCATGGAGATGGGTTGCATCTTGATTCTGCTGGCTCTGCAATAGACCTTGTTAAAGGGAGAGATAAATTTGAACTGTGTTAAGCTACTAATCTCTTTTAAAACATGTGAGTTTGGGAGTCAGAGAGATATCTCAGCAGTTGAGAGCACTTAATTGCTTCTCCAGATGACCTGGTTTTTGTTACCAGAACCCATACCACACAGTTCATAACTGCCTGTAACTCCAGTTCCTCTTGTTTGCTAGATTTCATGACCATTTTATTAGTTTGCTAAAATAAAGACATAATTTCTATAGAGAAGTCATACTATACCTTATATGTTCATTTTACCACTCCAGGTCTTACAGATTTAACAACACATTAGTTTATTTATTCAGTAAATATTCAATACCAACTATGTATGAAGCATAGTTTCAGGTGATGGATATTACAATGAGGTAAGCTGGGAACTCTAATCATGGAACTTATTTTCTAAGGAGGGAGGAAGATCATAGGCATGACATGAGGTCAACACAAACAGTACTGTGAGGCACTTCCATAATTAATTCTTCACATCACAATTTACGCCCAATGGTACTAGATGTTTTGCAACCTTTATTTAAAGAAAACTAAAAGATTTATAGGGATTAGGAATACTATCAAATTTAGGGAAGCTATAGGTATTATTATTGAACTATAAAACTTGACATTAACATTTATTCAAAAAGCAATATTAATGCATATATGTATACTGAACAATGAATTTATCTTTTATTCCAAATATATGGCGAGCCAAGAAACATGCTATAAATAGAGTAATGATTATCACATTGCACCAATTTAAATTCAAAACACTTACAGAAGTGCTTTCACAGTTTTAAAGCTGTGCTTGGAGATGAAACACCTAAGGAAAAAAATGCTGCAGAGTGTAGCGATACTGTGTCTTATTCCTTAGTTTGACTGCTCTATAGATAGACTTTAAAAGTGTTTGCAAATAGAAAAGCTGCTATGCTAGGCTGGCTTATCCAGGAAACAAGATTCATTATAAGCAAGCATTACTTTAGTTCAGGAACATTCCAGGTGTCGATAAATCGATCTCTAAAGTATCTGCTGAAGTCACGGGTATCTATTATCATGGGTCAGATGGAAATACTCCATCTTTAACTACTGGGCAAACAATAGAGAATGGACTACTGTGCATCCCAGAGGACCACTTAACTCCCTAGCAATTCCTATTCCCTTCTCTAAATATCATTCATGGTTTATTCCCCAGCATCCTTGAAGCAAGCGAGATTATGATTACTGGTGAACTGCTGTACATAGGTTACAAAGCAGAAGAGAGGAGGGAAAATCTTATTTCTCCTTTTTGTACAAAGGGGAAACACACAAGACTGCTTTCTCAGGTCTCTCCAAGAAAGTTGAAACATCCTAAAAAATTGCCCCTCTATTTCTAGTTCTCTCCCAAAGTAAAGGCAAATGGTGTGCTTTCTTGGTGTTAGACCACACGTTGTTTGTTTTTCTATTTATAAGTGACAGAACAAATTAACAAGTGGCAACTCGGGATATTGCATATAAATAGGAAAGCATTATCCTGTCAAGAGTTTAGAGGACACCTGGCAGATCAAAAGTGCCTCCCAAATTGGAACTCAAATGGAATAATTGAATGAACTGGGAAGAATCAGTTGTAAATAAAAGAATCCTCTCCCCCACGAATGAGTGTTTTCTGTGAATGTTTAGCACCAAATAATATATTTTGTGAACTATATGCTCCCTGTTTCAACTAACCAACTCGAATTTTTGTGTAAAAGACTCACAGACAATACCTAAATTAGTACTTACAGCTATGTTTCAATAAAGCTTAATTTATAGACACCAAACACAAATTTTGTGTTATTTCCATCTATAATCTTATTTTTTCAAATTTCATATTAATTTCATGTATAATAATTTTTAATTTTCCAAATATTAAGTTTTCTTGTTTTTACTAGTTCTTTGAGAATTCAATGCAATGTTTTTTTAGATTCTATTCATCTTTCCTCTCATTCCTCCAGATCCAGCTGCCTTGTCTTACCTACCCAAGTTTGTGTCTTTTTTTCTTAAGAACAGTCTGTGCTGCCCACTCATCTACACTCAGGTTTGTGGTCATCCCACCAGGAAAGGCCAACACCCTTAAAACAAACTGATTCTTTCTCTCCAAGCAGGTACTAACTGCCTACAGTTCCTTAGCTATGGGCAGGGAATCCATTCATAACTCCCCTCTTCATGCTCAAATTTTTCTGGCATGAGTCTACACAAGTTTTGTGCACGCTATCTCAACTGCTATGAATTTATACATATAACTTCCCTATAGTCTTGTGCATGCCATCTCAACTGCTATGAATTTATACATGTATATTCCCTACAGTCTTGTGTAAGCTATATCAACTGTTATGAATTTATACATGTAACTTCCTAGAGTCTTGTGCACGCTATCTCAACTGCTATGAATACATATGTGCAAATGCCCTGCTGTGTACTGAATTGACTGTTTCCTTATCTGCTGCCTGTGGCTCTCACAATCTGCCTACACCCTCTCCTACAATAATCCCAGAGCTTTTTTGCGGATGTTATAAAGACATGCTGTGTAAACCTGAGCAGTCTAGTCTCTTATTCTCTGAATTTTGATTAATTGTGAGTCTTGGTGCTAACTGTCATGTTCCATTAGCTGAAGCTTCTCTGATAAGACTTGAGAGTTTGCTGCCCCTAATAACAATATCAAATATGGTTTCCATCTTGTGGCTTGGACCCTAAGTTCAATCAGAAAGAGGCTGATTATCGGTGGGCGGGTCTGCCTGACTAGTCACTGTTGTAGGTTGCAGAGTTCATAGCTAGATAAGATTATTATTTCCTTTTCATCAGTATTATGCAAAGCACATTCCAGAAAAATGGAAGCTAGGCAGTGGAAATGAAGGTTCCAGGTCAACACAAGCTTGTTTTCTTCTTGTTCTGTGACTCAGTATATGGTGTCATCAGCAGCACAGTATTGCTGTTGAGATTTGCAGGGTAATGAACAGAATTGTCATAACCAGCTAGTATTTGAAGGTCTATGGGACCTCACCAGCCAACAATTCCAAAGAGACAACTCTTTCATGGGACTGGGCATATTGTTGTTATACTAAAGTATCTAGTAATGATATTGTCTCCTCATTACAGAGTAACTCCATTTAAACTCTTTATATGTGTGTGTGTGGATATATTTTAGAAAGCTTCTACAGTAGTGCATTTGCAATATGACTTTCTCAGATTTGTTTATTGTGTTACTTATCCCTCTAACTTCTCATCAACCCTAACCTCCCATACCCAATTCATTACATCCTTCCTATATCATTATTCCCCACTTAACCCTTTATACCACTCTCCTCCCTTGAATACTCCCATAAGGCCCCTAACTAATATCTTGACTTCTATAGGTATTCCAAATAGAACATACATATCTAAAGATTCAAGAATAGTATCTATATATCGGAGAAAATGTGTGACATTTGTCTTTCTGCGTCTGTGATAATTCACTCAAAATTATTGTTACCAGATCCATTTACCTGCAATTTCATATTTTTTGATTCTTAATAGCTGGATAATATTCCATAATGTTAATGTGCCACATTTTTATTATCTAGCCATCAACTGTTGCATATCTAGGCTATTTTAATTTTCTGGCTAGTATGAATAGAGCAGCAATGAACTTGGATGTGTAGATATCTCTATAGCATGGTATAGAGTCCTTTGCATATTTCCCCAAGAGATCTATTTCTAGCTTTTTGAGTAAACTCCACACTGATTACTATACCAGCTATAACAGTTTACACCCCCACCAGCAATAAATAAGTGTTCTGCTTTCTCCATATCCACACCAGTATTTGTTATTATTTGTTCCTTGGATATTAACTCTTCTGAGTGGGATAAGATAAAAACAATCAAAAACCTTCTTTGGTTGGCAGAGCCCTCAAAAGTATGTCAAGGACTAATCAGTCCAGAAGCCATTAGTGTGCCAACTGCTATGCTGTTCTGAAGTATTTTGAGAAGTTCTTGAGATGTAGCTTAGTAAAAATAGAACATTGCAAAACAAAACAACTCACAACTTAACCATGTAAAAGGCTATAGGAAAATACATTTTATTTCATAACACCTCAGGTATTAGATTTATTAATAGATCAAGTGCAGTACACATTATTCAGCAGCACATATTTTTAAAATTTTATTTATATTTTGTGTATGAATGTTTTGGCTGCATGAATGTTTGTATCACATGCATATCTGCTGTTTGGGCAGAAGAGGGTATTGGATCCACTAGAACTGAAGTTAGAGATGGATGTGAGTTGCCATGAGGCTGTTGGGAATTGAACCCAGGTCCTCAGGAAGAGAAGCCAGCACTTTTAACCACAGAGCTATGTCTTCAGCCCTAGCAGTACGTATTATTAGGGTCCAGTGTGATCATTCAATGCATGCTGTAGATAACGATCAAATATGGCATTTGACATTTGAGTCGCCTTAAACATTGCTTTGTGTTCAAAATCTTCAAATGTTTCTGTTTTCTTCTTTACAGATTACATTAATATATTAAATCATAGAGTTCCCCCATCATTTTGTGCTACAGAACCTTACTCTCTATCTACTAGTACTTCAATAGCTGTTGTTCTATTGTCTCCCTTCTCAGCCAGTACTGATTCCACCTTTTGTTTCTATAAGTCAACTATTTCCACTTTCACATATGAGTAAGCACATTTGCCATGTGTGTATGTGTGTGTGGCGTGTTCAGTGAAATTTCTCATCACATCAGGATTCTAATGCCAAAATGGGACCACTGCACATTGCCAATTTATTAACAACTGGAGAGCTCAAACTGAGAATCAGGGTCACTGAGGTGATAAAATCTCCAAGTAGCAAAGTGTGCGTGAGAGAAGATGGACACTGTATAAATATTTTTACTGTAATTTGGTATATAATTGCATCTTCATAACTTGGACTGCTCTTCAATTCCTACATATTTATACAGGTTTATTCATTTTGGATTTTTTGATTTTCTATCTCCAAACAATTGTTTCTTCAAGGAACCATCTTACTGCCGCAGGAGAGTTTTGGTTTCAGGAGTGAAGCTTGTCAAGTCATGCCTTCCCTCAGGCCCTGACTCCTGAGCTTTGTGCTGTTCTACAAACAGAATCCACCCAGAAAAGGCAAATGACCAAGTGGTGAAGGTCCCTGTGAGAAATCTTGATGAGCATCTTATCTAGGACTATGCCAGCAGGTCAGCCCATCTGTGAAGAGGGAGAAGTATTGGCAGTGACTTCAGTGTGTCCAGTCAGTGACAACAAAATCAGCAATGAATGAATTTCATCTTCAATAAACAGTAGTTGTCCTGCTGAAAGGCTCAGAACTACCCACGTTGACTTACTTTTTGATGAAGGCGTAAATCACAAAGAATCCCACACCAGTTTGGAATCATGATTAATAGGGTGGTATTTATCTTTAAATAACCATTAAAGATATTTAAATACCCTTTAAGGGAAAAAACTTACAGATCACTGTCCCAAACAACAGCCCTCTGCAAAATCAGGAAAGAGTCTAGTTGCCAGAAGCAGAGCAGGAAGCAAAGAGAGACCAAGGAGGGAAGTGCCGCTTTTTAAAAGAGAGAGACCACGCCCCAATGGGCTGGTATCTCAGCGGCTATTGGCTGGAGGAGCGGAAGGACCTCCCGCAACAACTTTCCTAGGTCACTGTATTATTTTCATGTGTGATATGTAACTAGAAGTGAATTAAGTGGCTTTTGAAATGTTTTTACATTTCCTTAAAAAACAATCATTACATTACTTCAGGAATCAAATGAGTCTTGAGTCTCAAGGTGTAAATTAGATGTAAGTTGAGATGCTGAAACTGACTTTTTTATTGATTTTATTGAGCTATACATTTTTCTCTGTTCTCCTCCCTGCCTCTCCCCTCCCCTTCAGCCCTCTCCCATGGTTCCCATGCTCCCAATTTACTCAGGAGATGGAGCTAGAAATCATCATATTGAGTGAGGTAACCCAGACCCAAAAAGACAATTATCATATTGCTCACTCATAAGTGGTTTTAAAACATAAAGCAAAGAAAACCAGCCTACAAATCACAATTCCAGAGATCATAGACAACAATGAGGTCCCTAAGAGAGACATACATGGATCTAATCAACATGGGAAGTAGTAAAAGATGAAACTGACTTGTAATAGAACTTTACCTTTAGATTTCTTTCATCCAATTGGTGATCCACAAGGCTTTGTGGATTGTTTTTGGAAGATTCCTGATTTTATTTTACCCTTAGGTATTGGTTTCCCCCAACCAGATACAGATATTACACTCTATCAGATTCTTTCAGAATAAAATGCTGCACAGCCTCTTTACAAAGTTAGGAGAAATTCTAAATAAAACCAATTAAATTCCATTAACCCTTTCCAAAAATAATTAAGAATGTTTTCAGAGTTGCTCATTGTCTATTACTGTGTTGTTCATGTAATTTGATGTTCATAGCTTTGGGAAATTTTCCATTATGAAAATGAAGTTTTTCCTAATTTCAAACATTTGATTTTGGAAGAAAACAAATCAGTATATTCTTTATGCATGCCACTTAGAAATCACTCTACAGAATGTATGAACTTCAAGATGGATAAGTATAAGGAGAGGAAGAGAAGTGACCAAGAGAGGAGAGAGAGCCTGATGCTAACAGGAAACAGCTTAGTCTCCCAGTCTCAGTGATCCAACTGTAAAGATTTCTAAAGAAAACAGTAGAATCCCGGATGGAGGAGCAGCCCCCGACTGTGCACAGCCATGGGAAATTAAAAGATAGAGCGACATGCATAATGTAGCCTGGCTGACAAATTAGCATTCATTCCTGTCTATGAATACACTGCTTTGGCCAGACAACAATTAAAGTGCCAGCTAAGCTTTTAATTCAAAGGGCACTATAAAGATCAGAAGAAAAAAAAAAATAACTGTTCCTAAAGTCTTTTATTTAGAGTTCTAAAAACATCTTGAATTAAGTAGAAAGAACAGCTCATTTACTTTCAACTACGTTTTCTGCTTGTTTCTCATAGATGAAGGGAAATGCAACACAGAGACTGCTGGGGACAATTTTTCAGATCTGTGAATTATTACAGTCCACAGATCATGACCATTACTTGGTCCAAATTTCAATAACATTAGGAGTAATGACTGCAATCCAGCATGACCAGTGTCAAGTGTCATTGAACTTAGGTTATTTATTTTTAAAATGCTACACAGAACTTAGTAATTCTTAATATAAAAATTAAAATTCAGTAAGTGGCTCATGTTATACAAGAGCACATCTGGAGACTCAGACATATGTTAATTTGTTCCCTGATCTCAAGCAGCTTCCCCAGGAATGTAAGAACTTAATTTACTATAGATTATTTGACTTCTTTCCAGGTTTTCTTTTCTCAACCTGGGGAGGTCAGTTCTCAAATGGCTGAACAATAGTAATCATTTAGAGAATCATTATTTTTTTTTCAAATAAGAAATTTCTGAGGTTATATTTTTATCCCAAATATAGGAATGTGTGCATAGGGGAGGGGTATATATTTTCCAAAACCCAAGGATTTCTTGAAAGTATTTAAAGAGAGAAAATAAAAGGCAAGGTGGCTTTATTTATTGAAGCTTCTTGAGAAAAGTCCAGTTTCCACATTCCTAATAAGTTCTCAGAAATTTAAAGGTAGATGGCACATATATACATGTATGGACATACACAGTTATATGAACATATGTACATGTGTATTAATATCTGTTTATTTTCAACATTGTAGGCAGCCCAAAAACATTTCTACACTCACAGAGATCATGGAGGGGTCATCTGTTCTCATGTACCCTACAGCAAAATAATACGTATAATATAGACTATTTAATGAACTTAGCTGCAATGTGGACAGGTCAGAATTACACTGGCTGAAGGGGCACTAAATATGATTAATTCTAACATAAACATAAAATATTCATGGCTCTAAGCATAACCAGATGACAACCGAACATGAAACGATTCAGCCCAGCCTTCTGAGGGTGTTTTATAGCCACGCTGTGACTTCCCACTTGCCAGCACGCATGCTAGTTGACAGCATATACATTGAAAGAGGAGGCATTTTTCTCCATAGAGTAAAAATTTTAATGATTACATAGAACATTTCTATTTGTTTAAAAAAATGTTTTATTTGAACAATCCAACAAAAGAACATGTTAACAAGCAAAGAACAATGCTTAGGGGGAAATGGAAATAGTTTGTGCACTGGATCATGAGTTTTCCTTTCAAAAGTCTAATTTAATTTTAGGGAGAAATTGGTGATTTTGGCCACCATCCAAGACACTCTTTATTTCTTCTCTCTCATCTCCAAGTCTCTCAGAGCTCTGCACAGAATAACTGGCAGGGGGAGTTTGTTTACTGGTGGGATATAAAAGGGCTTTAAAATCTCCATTTTAATCCTCCCAATATGTATGTGATGAGAAAGAATGGATCAGAGACTGCTGTGTGGCAAGGTATCTCCATGAGAGATGCAGAGGTAGAGGGTGAACCTAGTTCACTGTGCATCTCCATGAGGGATGCAGAGGTCGAGGGTGAGCCCAGTTCCCTGTGTATCTCCATGAGAGATGCAGAAATGGAGGGTGAGCCCAGTTCCCTGTGTATCTCCATGAGAGATGCAGAAATGGATGGTGAGCCCAGTTCCCTGTGTATCTCCATGAGCGATGCAAAGATGGAGAGTGAGCCCAGTTCACTGTGCATCTCCATGAGGGATGCAGAGATGGAGGGTGAGCCCAGTTCCCTGTGTATCTCCATGAGAGATACAGAGATGGTGGGTGAGCTTAGTTCCCTGTGTGAGATACGTGCACTCTAGGATGAAATCACCCAGGCACTGACCACACCAGTGTGGGCTGTAGTATAGTTCCCAAAGAACACAAACGGCTGAGCCTTTCAGCTCCAGGACCACAGAGAGATGAGGCCTAGGTCAACAGCACTAGCTGTAGAGTCTTATTTTGAACTACTTAGGAACCATCTTAAACCACTTCTTGTGTCCTTAAGCCCCAAATGGCACTGAAGTTCTTTACCCAACAACCACTTTTGAGGCCAGCAGCAGCTTGCAGACTAAGCTGGGTGTACTTCTCAGCTTTCTCTAAGAGTTATAATGCAGTTCATGTTATCTCTTCTTTTAAAATGAGGAAAATTCTGTGGTGAAGATGTTTGTATTAGAAATATTTATACACAAACACACACACACACAAAGTTTATTTGCACTCACCATTTTGAGGTTACAGTGCATGATTCATCATGGCAGGAAAATGGGGAATCTGCTCAAATTGTATTTGTAGTCAGGAAGCAGAGAGAGAGATGAATGCTGATTGATGCTATGATACTCTGTTTCTTTCCTTCCTTTCCTTCTGTTCTTCCTTCTCCCTCCTTCTCCCTTTCCTCCCCCCCTCCTCTTCCTCATTTTCTTCTCTTTCTCCCCCCCAATATCTCTCTCTCTCTCTCTCTCTCTCTCTCTCTCTCTCTCTCTCTCTCTCTCACACACACACACACACACACACACACACACACACATTCAGACCAGGACAAACATGCCCAGAGGTTTATTTCCATAGTGGTTCTGAATCATGTTAAATTGAAAATCAAGATTAATCATCATATATATGGAATTCATTTTACATAATTTAATTATTAATAAATAAAGACTAAATTTTTGATATGTGACTTTTGCAGAAACATCTTATGTGAGATAAGCTCATGTTAACTACCTTCTTTTCCCCCATCTATTTTGGTGTGTAACCTGGTGTCTTGTAGGAACTCTTTTGGTCTTCTTTAGGTGATGTATTGTTAAGACTTCATGAGTATCACTTCCCTGTCACATACAGAGGACAATATCTCAGAGCAGACTTTCTGATTCCCCAGTTCTAGGCCAAGGCCAGCTGTTCTCTGCATTTGAAACAGTTCCGTATTTCTGTGATTGTCTGTGACTTGTGGGTATAAGAATACGTATTAAGAATGCAGTTGGAGATCAGAATGTGACAGCACCATATTCTCCTCTAGGGTCCATGACATCACCAGCCATGGGTTTATAACACTAGGCCTGAATTCCTCTCTCGAGGGCCTCTCTCTTGCCCTTAGCCCCTTTTTTTCATTCTTGGATCTGAAGTCACTCTAATTATATACTTATATCTAAAGATTCAGAGCAAGGAATTATAAATGAGAGACAAAAATGTGACATTTGTATATCTGGCTCAGTATGTATCTATATATAAATAATATAATAAAACTATAAATAAAAATAAACATATTTGATGTGAATATATTATTCATATTTATATGAATAAATATGTACACATATATAAAATATATGAATATTCATTTCCATCCATTTACCTACAAAGTTTGTGATTTCCTTTTTCTTTATAGATTAATGGAATTCCATTGCACACATGGATCACACCTTCATTGTCATTTCATGAGCTGAAGGATATTTAGATTGTTTCCATGTCCTAGATATTGTGACTAAAGTGGCAAGGCACATGGTTAAGTGAGCAGCTGTGAAGTAGGACCTCTAATCTGGTGGGCATATGTCAAGGAATGGAATAGCTCGGTTATATGGCAGATTTATTTTTAGCCTTTTGAGAATTCTTCACACCAGTCTCCAGACTGGTTACATTACACACCGATTTGCATTCTCATAAACAGTGGATGTGATTTCCCCTTTTTTTCAATCCTTGCTAGCATTTGTTGTTAGTTATTTTCTTGATAGTAGCCATTCTGGCTGAGGAGAGATAAAATCTTAAGTAGTTTAATTTGCATTTTCACACTTGCTAGGGCTGTTCAACACTTCTTAACATATTTTTTTTTTAGACTTTTTGAGAACTCTATTCAGATCTGTGGAATATTTTTAATTAGCTTATTTGTTTTCTTGTCTCTTTTGAGTTCTTTTTTTATTCTAGATAGTAATCCTCAATCAGGCATATAGCAGGATACATTCTCTCCAAGTTTGTGGACTTCTTCATTTCTTTTGCAGTAAACAACATTGTAGTTTTCTGAGGTACAATTTGTTAGATTTCAGCCTTATTTTCTGCACAAAGGAGTTCTATTTATAAAGTCCTTTCCCACACTTATATCTTGTAGAGAGTGGAGAAGGAACTCTGGATAAGGCGATAATAGGACAGGTTGGGGTAGGTTAACTGGGTAGGGGGGTGAATGGACAATATAGCGGTAGAGAAAGGAAGGAGGGATAAGTAACTCTATGGATGTCTGGCAAAGCTATAGGGAGTGTTACTATTTTTATATATATTACACATATATATGTATATTTCATATACATGCACCTCACCTACATGCACAAAGGTTTCTCTTGTCAAGATCTAGATCCTGTCAAGATGATGATTAATACTAAAAATCACATGAGTGTGAGACTTACTTTCTAAAAGCATTGTGCTCCCTGGCGGTAGCCTTCATCCAACTCTTTCTTTAATGGCTCCTGATCCATTTTCTGACCACAAGGAAATCTCCTATCTAGTAACCCCTAAACATTTCCCAAAGTGCTACCCTCTCCTCCCATCTCTTGCATATTGCATCAGGCTCAGATTTCAGGATCCATCAGTTCACAACACCTTGTGCTGTTGTTTTTCAGTCTCTTGACCCTCTCTTTATCTGGCCCACAGCTCAGAAAAGCTAGAGCCTTGGATATTACACAGTACCCTTTCTCTGGGTTGGGAAAACCACAGGAACAAGAATAAAATAATTTTACTAAAATCCATGACCCTAGTCAAGGATATCTTCAAATATGCACCTAACTAGCTCCATCTGACTCATTCCACAAAGTCTGGGATAAAGTATAGTCACATTGTTGTATTGGAAAATGGGGGAATTTTTGATACCTGTCTCATATCAAGTTTTATCGATGCTCTAAGTAATGATGAAATGAACACACACACACACACACACACACACACACACGATCTTTTAAAATAGAAGATTACCATGCACGTCAGCAATGACATTCTTCTAATTGTTGCCTTTGCTGGGTTGTTAATTGAGTACACAATAAGGCAAGTTACTTAGACAAGAAAAAGTGAAGATGACTGAATTTGGGAATAAAGGAAAAAGGTAAAAGAAATAATAAACTCTGAATAGCTTCCATCGGTATATTCCACTTCTACTCCAACACTTAGCTGTCTTTCATCTCTGAATCTCCAGTTACTAACAAAATACCAAAGAACATTGTGACAGGCACTCTGACAACGAAAGCTACAGAAACCCCATAAAACTTACCTCTGAAAACTTCGAAGGTTTTGCATTCAAAGCAAGAGGGTCTCTTCCTACAAATTGGATTTAACATCAATATCGGTGTGACGAGCGCATATCAATATGGCTTGACATCTGGGCATATAGATCATTCCCCCACTGTATGCAAAATGAGCATAATGAAGGTGCATATATGTGTGATGCTGAAATATTCTCATTCAAATATAATGCCAGCACAGAGCTTATGTTTATCCTCCTGAGAACAAAAGTTAAAATTGCTAGCACTCTGTGTTGTGCTCAAATTGTAAGTAAATCTAAGCAAAAGGAAATTATTAAGTTGATCTAAAGATGTATTTAAACACTGTTAAGCCGGGTGGTGGTGGCACACACCTTTAATCCCAGCACTCGGGAGGCAGAGGCAGACGGATCTCTGTGAGTTCGAAGCCAGCCTGGTCTAGAAGAGCTAGTTCCAGGACAGGAACCAAAAAGCTACAGAGAAACCCTGTCTCGAAAATAAAAAATAAATAAATAAATTAATTAATTAATTAATAATAAAAACTGTTAGTAGAACCCAGGATACAGTGTGATGCCTCAGATTCTCCATTTCTCCTATTTCTCATTTTGACAAACCAGCACTTCGTTTCACTGGGCTTATCACTGAGGTTGATTTCTTCATCTTCACATATCTTTCCACTGAAGGAGCTATTACACTCTATTTTAAAGATTTGTGTATGTGTGTGCATACATATGCGTGTATATACATATGTGTGTGTTTAGTGGCACCACCTGAATACAGGTGCCCACTGAAGACAGAAGACGGCTTTGGGGCAGGAATTACAAAATATACTGTGATCTAAACCCATATTTCTGCAAGAGCAGTAAGAACTCCTTACCACTGTGACATCTCTCTAGTCCCAGCATTCTGCTCTTGAGCTAGTAACTAGTCCCTTCTCCTGACATCTTACTTTACTTTGGAGAAATTCTATTTGCTATGCAAAATAATAATTGCTATTTATTGATGACCCCTTGTGAAAGCTTGGCTTTTTGTGTTTGCAATGCATTATCATTAAATACTCCCAATTGTTCCCGCCAGGAGCTTTTCCAACTGCATGAATATAAAACATGGCATGTGTATCCCAGAATTTTGAAGGGCAGACAGTCTTTCACTTAAGAATTCCAGAAAGCTACAAACACAAGAAGATGTTTTGAGCCATCTTAAAATACTGTGGCTTGTCTATTGCATGCAGGATGCCCAGTGGTAGGCCGATATAGACAGTTTCTTACTTGTCTTCTGTAATATTTTTAAATTCCTGCTGTCAAATGTCATGTGTTTCTCTATATGCAAAAAGAAAAATGTAGGCAAAGAGGTACCACAAGCGCTGGCCAGAACTGTGTCATTTGGACACTTACAGCTGCAAAACAGCTGAGGATTTAATATTTGATCTTATTTTCAGGGAGGAAACGGGGCAGTGAAACAGAAAAGGGGAATTCCAGCAATGAATATTTTGAACGGTTCTACCATCCATCTCTCTGCTGGCTGGTCAAATTGAACATCAGCCACTGAGAACATTTTTGGGGGACTATAATCTAGAAAGCTTTCCTGAATACCTTCTCCTTAAGATGGCTAATATGAAGCCCCTCTGGCCCTTATTGCCATTAGTCAAAAACGTCCGCAAATGTAGAAAGGACTCTTAAAAGAACTCTACACTGTATGCTGAAAAGAATCAATAAAAAAACATTTATCTGTAAAAACCAAGAAATCTTTGGGTTGGGAAATATTGAGTTGCCACTGCACACTCAGCCCGTCTGTTGTGTGTCTATTTAACAAAGCGTACACCTGCTGGCACCAAGACTATACAGATCTGTCTTCACGAGGACATCACTTTTCTTAAATGGCATGCTACTACTTTTAGCTCAGAATTGCTTTGCCTTGAGGGAAAAAACGGAAAGCAGAATGACCTGGCAGTCTGCAAACAACCCAGGGTGAAGATGTGGTGTTTGCTGTGTGACCTTGAGCAAGAGGTTCTTCTCATCCAAGAGGAGGTCCTGCATAAATATACCAGAAGGAAGCAGTGGACATCAAACAAAAGTGTTATCTGTAGAAACATTTTCCTTGTTGGCAAACTAGGGGAAATTAATATTACTAGAATTATTTACTTCAATAAAGATATGTATATTTCTAATATTAGAAATAGATTTAACAGTGAGTTATTTGATTTTAAGGACAACTAAAAAAAACATATAATTTTTACCTGTTTTAATTTATACTCCTAGGCTGAATACTTCCAACAAGTTCTGTTCTCATGAGAATTTTATTTGAGGTTATTGAAGAGAAAGTGTATGGAATTCAAAACCTAACGCATCTCACCCCCTAGTGTGTGAGCTCCCCATGAACCACTGCCTGGCTTAAGAAGACCCAGCCTAATGTCACTGTAACACCTGATGCAAAAATGGCTCTGGTGACTCACAGAGCAGCTCAGTCACCATTTCCTTGCCTATTAAATGGAAATAACCATATCTGTTATAAATTTATATATCAGCATGTATGAGTACTGTCTAAAGAACAGATTTATCTGCACCCCATTTCATTATCTAGGTCATAGTCTAAGGCATGGGCAGGGTCGGTATTAATATTAAGCATGCTTTAATATTAACTATTGACAATTGTCTCAGAAATATTCAGCTGTGGCATGTAGTTTAATCCTCTCAGAACCAGAAATTCTCATGTTAAATTTCTTTTCTTATTAGCTGTTTCAAAATTATCATGCATATAAAAAAATTGAATAATTTCTTCAATCTCCCAACCCCATGAATATTGTTGATATTCAGTTTAAATGAATAAGTGGTCAGAATGCTCAGAGTAAATTAATATTTTTGCAATCCCCACCTCTTGGCATTTTGAAAAATAATGATATCCAAAGAGATTGAGTGCTAAGGCAAAAATTTAGACCTGCCTTCTGATCTACTATCATAGTAATTTCTGAATGTTTCATGGAGTAATTCAGGGAGGATTTGATCAGAGACTTTTCAATCATTCTTCCTTTTCATTATGCCTTTCCTAATACTGTGGAAAGTAGGTTACAGTAAAATATATAAGATAATGTGTTTTCCTTAAATCTATGACTTCTCCCACATTTGAATTGTTAGTGTCTTTAAATATAGGCTGTTTTGCTGCATATTGCATTTTAGTATTATGTGCAATGTGATGTGAAGCCAAAAATTATAATATTTTGAATACATTATCATATATAAAAATGAAAGTATGATGCACTTCATGTAACTCAAAATAATCTTCCAACAAGTCATTCTGCTATGGTTGACCTCAGTTATTGATGATGTTACATTGGAACACTTCGACTGATGACATATCATTTCTGTTAGAAGTTTATGTAATATCTCTGTTTAAGTATCTTTTTTAATTATAGCAAGAAATGTAGTTTAAAAGACAGTATGAGCAATATTTCTAGAGACATAAGTGAAATATAAATAAGGATAGATGTAGCAAGTGGATCATAGAATAATGAATATTTAAAGTAAAAATTGAGCATTCAAACAACTACAATTTCATCTTTTCAATGAAATACAAATATTTGTCATCGTTTTGATTAATTTTCTTTTAAATCATTAAATTTACCATTTGTACATAACCATTTGGCACCACAGTGCTGAAAACCTTTAGATTTAAATGCTAGCTTAATTTGAGAATCTAATTTGGAAGCTTTGGAATTCAAACCAATAGTCCCTTTTAGAAGCAGTGTAAAAAATAGTACTGAATTTTGCTTTTGACTATAACCCATGCCTCAAACTAAGTGTACAAAATATGAAAGAAAAATGTCAAAATGTCCTTATTCATTCAAATGTTTTTCTTTGGAGATTCATTTTCATATAACTCTGTGAACTGTGTAGTCACAGCACTGAATTAATGATGCTACAGGGAGGGCCTCCAAGTTTGTATTCTTTCTTTCCATGTATGCATACATTTGTCACTATGTGCCAAGCTAAAAGGCAGATCTTAAGCTTACCACAATATTTGACATCCTATTGTTTATTGTTAATGACTGAACTTGAAAAGCAAGCTCCAAATAGACTAGTGAAAATGTTATCATCTAGTAATCAGTAATGTTCAAATCAACAATGTATTATTAAACTAAGTATATGTGCATATTAAGCAATTTTGAGCAAAAGCATGAATTTATTTCCATCTTGGTTGCAAAGTCCATAAATATTTTCATATATAATTCTTAATTGGTTATCTATATAGTCTTTATAGTATTTATAGATCTATTTAAAATGTCAATTATTTTGTGTCTTTTTGCCTTCTTTTTACTCTTGATTTATCTTTCTATCTTTTCTATATCTAAAGGCTTAAAATATCATCAATATCAAGAAATTTAAGTGACTCTTCAAAAACCAAGTTGTTGATCCATTATTGGGCTATTTAATGTTTCGTCAAATTGACACAAGGTAGGGTCATCTGAGAAGTGGAAACTTTAATTGAAAAAAAATGCTTCCATCAGATTGGTCTTTAGACAAGTCTGTGGGTAACTTCTTGATTAAAGATTGATCAGAGGCATCCCACTGTTAGCAGTGCTGTCCCTGGGGAGGTGGACTTAGTCTGTACAGTAAAGGAAGCAGAGCAATCCTTGGGAAGGAAGCCAGTAAGGGTGTTTCTCCCATAGCCTCTGGGTTTCAGTTCTTGCCTCTGGATTTCACCTTGAGTTTCTACCTTGGCTTCACTCCATGATGGATTGTAATCTGTAAGAAAATAAACTTTCATCCCCTTGCTGGTTTTTGGTGATGATGTTTATTGCAGCAGTGAAACAAACTAGCACAGTTATTAAAAATCAATCTTATTTGGAAGCTAGGAATTCTAGCATTCAAGACAGTTTACTGAGGGCTGTGCAAACTTCCCTTGGAGGCATGTACATTTTCTTATTCGTTCATCCTCAGATGAACATTTGAACAGATTAATTTGATCATAGTGAATAATGTATCAATACGTGTAGATGTAATGAGCAAGTCTTTCTTTGGTGCTTTGACCATAAATTCCTCTAGGTATAATCTAGTCAAGAGCCATAGAGCAGTCTTATTTTGTGATGTGGAGAAATCTCCACATCAATAGTGGCTGCACATGTTTACATTCCTATACTCCCCCAAGATTAACGGTTCAGAACAGAGCCAAAGATCAAAATCACACATGCGTATACCTAAGGTAGTGTAAATTACAGGAGGATGGTGCAAGGTGGAGGTAGCCAATCAAATGATTGCACAGAGCTATTGACATCCCGCTTTCATTTCTGTTCCTATTAGTGACAACATGCCTACACTTTCTATCTCAGAAGCTGACTATGTTTATTAACCAAAGTGAGGTTACACCTACCCCTGTTTCCTAACTTTCCTGTCCACTCTATTTTACTACTACAACAACCGTCATAAAGAATCTGTCTAGATGAGCTTTGAAAAAGGAAGGTCATTCATGAAGGCTCTTCGGAGAATTTATCAAGTCACTGTGGCGCACAGTCTCCAGGAGCTGTAGGCTGGGTGGGAAAACATACCACATGTTGATAAGCTTTACCCTTCTGGTGAGCAGCTCTGTGCAGTTAAAGAAGGGGAAGATTTAATTCAACGAGCTGCATAAATCATAAAGTTAAAGAGTTAGCAGGATCACATGTCCCACTATGCTGTCTGGAAAGTTCCTTTTGCACAGTTTTATGTGATTTTCCTTGTGGTGTGACACAAGCAAGTGTAAAACCTAAATTTAATGAAAGCTGATTTTACCAGGTAGTATTTACAAGAAGACGGACTCCTGTAATTTAGAAAGTAACACCTTCAAAATATATACACAATGTCCTGACGTCTGCTATGGCACTCATTACAAAAGGTATCATTAGGTTTTGTTTTTGTTTGTGTCCTTTTTGGTCATCGTTTACTGGTCTAGTAACAGGGGAATACTTGGTATTGTGGCCAGGGATTATGGGACAATGTAGTGCCTATAATCTTCTGGCTTCATGTCACCAAATCATTCACCTAAAATCATGACTTACTCAGAAATCAATTTCAGCAGTCTCTGTGTGTGCCATTGAGCCTCATCAGGTTTGCATTTTCTGTGAAAGGATCTCACAAAGTTCTCGGCATTTTGCTTAATGTTTAGTTTTCACTTGATTATCATGTTCCTCTTGAAGGATTCATGATGCACGACCCAGCCAATTTCTCAGTTTGTTCCTTCCAAGCACAGCCTTTTCTTTGTTGGCGCCTTTTCCTCCTGTCATCTGCTTCTACTTAAAATGGAACTTATCTGTTATCTTTACCTAACTTCCTTGGTGAAGGGACTTCTTAGCTTCCTATGTCTATCTGGGTACAAAATAAATTTGTGTTAGATGTAAGTCTTGTAACTCAACTTAAGTCAATTTTTGTCCAGGCCAAATCCCAAATACCAAGGCAGTTGAAACAAATAAGCAACGTTACTTAATACCCATGTCTCAGCATCATGGTTTTCAGATGATATGATAAAGTTTACCTGTTTGAGCTATTGCCTTTGCAAAAGTATAAAGCCATCTGATATTCATTTTAACAGTGCATAAATCAAGGCAGCTTACATAAATCACAGCAATGTTTTCAATTTAAGACTCCAAGAGCCAAGAGAGATAAGCCGATCTCTTAAGAGATCCAAGGAAATGAGGGAAACAGATGGTGGGGACTTTGCATTTCAGAGATTTTTTTTTCCTTATGAAGAATTTAATTTCTTCTTTTGGTCATAAACCAGAGAGAGAAAGAAATAGAAAATGAAAAAAGGAAGGAAGGGAGGGAGGGAGGGAGGGAGGGAGGGAGGGAGAGAAGCCCATGCATACCACTTCATACCTTGCCAGATCAAGTGCCCTTGTCACCTGGAATTAAAGCACAACATAACATTAAATGAAGACAGCACAGGTTAAATGGGTGATCAGAAACATCACATTTCACTGTCCCTTTGAAAATGCCAAAGAATATAGAGCTGATTCATGTCCTCTCCCTTTGAGAACTGTTTAATCAGGTACTCCAGGAAACAAAGACCATGTGCTATAAATTACTCCCAGTGTTGTATCATGAATTCGCTAGTGTGTATGCACTGGAGAAAAACCTAAGAGGCTGTTGCAAAGGCACTGGAGTGCATGTCAGGAGATGTGGGCCTGGTACTTCATTCTTTTCCTATATTAGCTGGAGCCCTCAGAGAGGTCACTTAACATTCCTCCTTGACATCTTTACATCCTGAATTAGAATTGGGATACATGTGCTAACTAACGAGGGTACATGCTGGAAGAACCAAAGAAGTATTTAAAAGGACTTTGATGAGGTAAAACATATGTGACAAATTTTGTTCCTAATCTGTTTGTGGTAAGGGGACTGCCAGAGTCATGGGATCTGGGCCTTATGATACAGGATTGAAGGCAATAAAGGCCCTCTTGTTCTTCTTGTCCCTGAAGCAGTGTTTGTCACCAAAATGGGAAATCTAAGGAAAGTGTACAGGGGACAGCAGAAAGACAAATTTTATAGTAAAGTAATTATCAACCCACAGTGCAGAGGGGAATTGTATATGTATTACTCAGTTTCTCCCAGGAATTACATTTGCACAGTTATGCACAATATTGAAAGCAGGCTGCTCGAATACTCACAATGGTTGTTAGTGGTTGCCAGTTTATCCACACATGTAGATCATGTAACCACCATCACAGTCAAGATACAGAACAACTCTGTCACCATGAGGATTCCACCCACGTTTCTTGACAGCCATACACCTTTATCAGTGTGCTACTCATATAGTGAATACGTATTTCATAGGGAGCTGAGCACAGGCTTGGACATTCTTTAAAACAAGTGAAATTCACACGAGGATCTATCTCATGACCCAGCCCTGAAGACTTCAGACTCAGAAATCAGAAGCAGAAAAATTTTAGAGGTGTAAAACTCAGGTTAACCTTATGACTAACAAGGAAATAAGATTAGAATTGTCTTCTCCCTCTTCTATTCATGGATGTAAATGTGTGCCCTCATGGACACACACACACACACACACACACACACACACCACATACACACACAAAATATTCATGTAGCCATTCACTAAAATCAGATAATTCACAATTTTATTAATTCTATCGAGAGGATTGCTCTCCTATGATGGTCAGGCTCCCAGTTTACTCAGGATATCTTGTCTTTTTCTCCTTGCTATTAAGATCCATATATGTCTCTCTTAGAGTGTTCGTTGTTATCTAGCTTCTATGGGATTGTGAATTGTAGGCTGGTTTTTTCTTTGCTTTCTACCTAAAAGCCACTTATGAGTGAATACATATTATATTTGTCTTTCTGGGTCTTGTTTACCTCACTTAATATGGTTTTTTGTAGATCCATCCATTTGCCTGCAAATTTCAAGATGTCATTGTTTTCTACTGCTGAGTAGTACTCCATTGTGTAAATATACCACATTTTCTTTATCCATTCTTCAGCTGAGGGACATCTATATTGTTTCTAGGTTCTAGCTATGACAATGCTGCTATGAACATAGTTGAGCACATGTCCCCATGGTATGAATGAGCTTCCTTTGGGTATATAACTAAAAGTGGTATTGCTGGGTCTTCAGATAGATTGTTTCCTAATTTTCCAAGACACTGCCATACTGATTTCCAAAGTGACTTTACAAGTTTGCACTCCCACCAGCAATGAAGAAGCATTCCCCTTACCCACATCCTCTCCAAAATAAGCTGCCATCAGTGTTTTTGATCTTAGTCATTCAGACAGGTGTAAAATAGAATCTCAGAGTTGTTTTGATTTGCATTTTTTCTGATGATTAAGGATGTTGAGCATGTCCTTAGGTGTCTTTCAGCCATAGTAGAATCATCTTTAAGAGTTCTCTATTTAGGTCTGTACCCCATTTTTAAAAAGCCCAGGATAGCCAAAGCAGCCCTGTACAATAAAGGAAGTTCTGGAGGCATCACCATTTCTACCTTCAAAACCTACCATAGAGCTACGGTAATGAAAACAACCTGGTATTGGCATAAAAACAGACAGAAGGACAAGTGGAATCAAATTAAAGACCTGGATATCAATCCACACACTTATGAACACCTGATTTTTGACAAAGAAGCAAAAATATAAAATGGAAAAAAAAGAAAGCATATTCAACAAACAGTGCTGGTATAAATGAATATCTACATGTAGAAAAATACAAATAGATCCATATCTATCACCATGTACAAAATTCAAGTCCACATGGATCAAAGACCTCAACATAAAACCAACCACTAAACCTTATAGAAGAGAAAGTGGGAAGTCACTTAAAAGCACTGGCACAGGAAACCCACTTCCTAAATATAACTGCAGTAACACAGATACTGAGAGAAACAATTAATAAATGGGACCTCCTGAAACTGAGAAGCTCTGTAAAGCAAAGGACATGGGCAACAAGACAAAACAGCAGCCTGCAGAATGAGAAAAGATCTTCACCAACCCCACATGAGACAGAGGACTGATCTCCAAAATATACAAAAAAACTCAAGAAAGTTGACATCAAAAGAACAAATAATCCAACAAATCAAAATTTTTAAAAAGCTTCCTAAATTTATTCAAATCTTATGATTTCAGTAAGTAAGGCAAAATAGTTGTTGGCAAGTTTAACCAAACTTCTTGCTTTTTATAGAAACAATGCTTTGTTTCCCTACCATATGTACAGCAGTGTCTTCAAAATTATAGCCAGAGTAATCATATGAAAACACAAATATGATTAAGAAATTCATTTGAAAAATTATTTCAGTGGCTCCCCATTGTGCTTCAGATGAAATCCATGTTGAAGAGCCCGCTTTTAGGCATGAAGGACATATTTCATTTCCTCTGGGAATGATACCAATCCATCCACCAGATACCTGATCCTGTGGTAAATTGTCTTAGCAGAGAAGAAGCAGCACTATTAGTGGCCTATTAACTGACTGAGCAAAAGCTCCCCTCGGTTCCCATGGAGATGGCTGGCACATTTTTAGGGTAATATCACTCAAAACCTTTCTTTGTTCCAGCCTATGTCAGGTTCACTTTTTCAAAGCTGATCCTGAGAGTGTACCTCATAAAAATCACAAGTGACAATTTATATTATAGAGACTTCTTCCCAGGTTTGTAACCAGGGACCAAGACCGCACGCAGCCTAAGGGGCTGGGACTGTGTTTTTAACTGACCTCATTCCTTGGGCCATCGAAGACCTGACTAGACACAGTACCTTGTTTGGGTTTCTTGACTGCTTCCCCATTTGAACAGTCTGCATTTTCACTTCCCTCTTTTTGAGTAACCCATCTTGCTTCTCTTTTTCTTGCTGTTTCTGGATCCTCAGAGTTTTTTTTTTTTCCCTAGAGAATGACACCTCAACTAACTTCTGTAGGATTTCCAAGTCCCGCTCATTTGTTCTCTCTTTATAGTTTTTATATATGAAATTATCTAAATCACCTCCTTCCACTGGAATAAATGCTCCAAGAAGGCAGTGACCTTATCAGCTTGGTTTTTCTTTGTTTTCCTACAGCTTAGATCAGTCTTTAATGCATACATAATTAGTAATTAATCAATAAATCAAAAAAGCTATCAAATGAAAGGAAATTTCAAGGAAACCTCATTTAGAAATCTTATTTTAGGCATCTCAGAGGACTGTTTCTGCTTTAAATTTTATAAGTTGTATAATAGTGTCCAATAACAACACATTTAAACCACTGCTCCACTTTCTTTTATTCATTAAAAATCCCATGCATGCATCTGCAGAATTTGGCCACGTTTATCCTTGCTACCCTCTTTCATCCCATCTTTCACACAATAATTCTTCTTTTATAAGTATGTCTCATCCTTCTTTGATATCTTTTATTTTCCCTTACTGATTTTGTTGTTGTTTGCATAATTGGTGATTATTTAATTGCATAATTGGTAATTATTTAATGCAACATGGGCAACTTATAACTGACCACAGCAATGAAAAAAATGACACCCTCTCCATCACACAACCTTCAGTTAGAACTGGGGCCTCATGATACTCTACTTCCTCCTGATGAAATCATGACAGAAGAAATCTCATGTAGGTCTTGGGAAGGCAATCATAGTCATGAGATCATGGATGTTTTGGTTATGTCGTGCCGGGAAGACCCTTTTACAATGGTCCTTCCCAACCTTTGTTTTTTATGTTCTTTCTGCTCCCTATTCCATGCTGCTCCCTGAGCAGAGAGGGAATGATAGTAATCTGTTTAAGATGCAGCACCCCAAAATTATTTATTCCCTACTCTTTGACAAGTTGTAAGTCTACATTAACCCTTGCTCACTGGACAAAGACACTTCTTTAATGAAAACTGAGAACAACACTAATCTGTGGGTATACACATATTTAGAAAGCAGTTTGACACCATGTCCATTTAACAAAATGACAGTAGTAGGTACTCCCCTGGGACCCAAGACCTCCTCAACCACAGCACTTGATTAAGTGTGTATTACCAAGAATGAGCTAACTCCTGTGGAGTAGGCTTCAAATCTAATCAGAAATCAATTGGTTACCCCATAATATTCATAACACTATTGTACCAATGAGCATATCTTACCAGGTAACTCATCAGCTCCTAGCTGAAAATACCATTAATGACTTTTCTTTATGAACTGCTTGCATAATATCTTCTAGCACACAGTACGTTATCTCCATGCAGACCCACAAGATTGAAACTTCTACCTCATATCCAACTTGATTTCCCTGTGACCTACAACAAAATGTGTTGGTTCTTCAGCAATAAAATCTTACAATCTCATCCTGGTGGGAAAGCAAGGACATATTTTGGGGCCATCTAGCATCTTTGAGCTGTATGGACATATTTATCTGTTCCTGGGGTTAGTGTAATAACCTATGTCTTCTGGGAGGATCAGTATCTACCTATGTGGCGTGTTAAAGTATTTTAAATTATGTTTTAAAAGACTAACAAAATAATGAAATTTCCAAAGTCTCTTTATACATAGTTAGTTTTTGTTAACCCCTTTTCCACTTTGTCCTACCTTCTGATCCCCACCCTCATTCTTGCTTAAACCTTCCCTCCTCAGTATTCCTAAAATTCATTTTGAGAACATTTTATCTTTCAAATATGTTATTAGGGGAAACAGCCATCCTTAAATATGTAGCAGCCAGATGTCCCCACCCACTGTTATTGTGTGAGCACATGACAAACAAGTGTGACCTCTGACCACTGAGACAGAGTCTGATAATACTAATACTGCAGAGGCAGAATCCCTAGTACTACATTGCAGAAAATAAAATAGGCAAGAGATTCCAAACCATCACATGTGAATTCAATTATGGAAATTACCCTTTTGATGAATCAGAGCAATCACTCCACTACAGACATATTTCAAGTGAAGTTACAGCCTGCCCATAAATTCTACAAAATATGCATTGTAGACCTTTCCCTTGGCTTCGGCCATATAGCAAGTACCCACCTTTTAGAAGACTACAACTGCATTTTGCTATCAGTTACCCAATATCCAAATGCACTTTGAAGTTCCCAGGACTTACACGTGTCCACACTTGTTTATGAATGTCAACATCTGGCTCTGGTATAAAATCAGAGATAATATTCGAAGCAATGCTGTACAATCGGTGGTTAGTACAAACAGCTCTACTGATGGATATTTTACTTAGCTTATTCCAAGCGTGAATTGCAAAAGACTGAATAAATCACCCAAAACTCAATATCCTCCCCTCCTTCAACACAACTAATTTATTTCTTAGCAGAAGCATCTTCCTCCACAGAAAGTCCTTTCCAATGCAAAATAAATTCTCCCTGGGCACATATCTCTGGAGTGTGAACATTAATCATGCTGGGATTAAATATTGGAGACTTGGGAGAAAATATTAATATTTTTGGTAGTGATCTAATTTTATCCACAGAGGCACACATAATTCAATGTTGTCTTTATTCCAACTCTCCCTTGTTGATTAGTTTTTCTAACAATAACGGATCTTTTTTTTTTTGTTTTTGTTTTTTTTTGGTTTTTCGAGACAGGGTTTCTCTGTGGCTTTGGCTACAATAACGGATCTTTAAGAGAAGTGCAGACACAGAAGGAACTCTGAATTGTATAAATGCTTTGAAATATAAAACTTGTAAAGTAAAATCACACCGTTAGAGACAATATCCAGTAAAATGCCCTGCATCAAGTCGTCTTTTATACTTTAAATTATGAAAAAAATATATGCACACAAAAATATTTCTTTTAGCCGGGCGGTGGTGGCGCACGCATTTAATCCCAGCACTCAGGAGGCAAAGGCAGGCGGATCTTGTGAGTTCGAGACCAGCCTAGTCTACAAGAGCTAGTTCCAGGACAGGCTCCAAAACCACAGAGAAACGCTGTCTCGAACCCCACCCCCCCAAAAAAAAAATTTCTTTTAATCTCTGCTGCACAGATTTACATCCATCTATCCATATCTAATCATTTTCCATAAAATGCATTCATTAAATAAGGGGAAATACTGTCACAAAAGTGAAAAAAAATGTTTAAAAGATTAATAAGTGATCTTGCCAAAGATTTTTATAACAGTAAATTTATTATAATAATGCAAACGATAAAATATACTTAAAATTCAAGTTTTGCTATGCTTACCTCTATTGTTTAATTAGTGACATATACAAATTGGTCAGTATTCACTGATATCTTACACACACCTCCTTCTGAAGTTCAGCTTTTACTAAATTGCATGTAGCAGTTGGTGTTTCCCAGAGATGAGAGACACTTAACTCTGATGTGAACTGTGATGGAAGTGATACTGAAGTATTTACTCCCTTCCCCCACTTACTTCTAGTAAACACGGTGGTAAGAAATAAATCACTAAAACAGTACAAGAAGAATATTTAGAACAAGTGTGAAGGGGGACCATATAAACACAGGTCATGCTTCAGAGACTCTGATTTCCCAGACTATGGCAAATAAACATATATCTGCATCATTATGACAGGGATGTTGGACATTTGAAATAGTGAATATAAGTCTATTATAAGTGAAAAGCATCCTGCCCGGAGTCCATCCTGATAGCCATTCACAATAAGCTTGATGATTGATGGGCACAGTAACCACTTGATCTGTTATGCAACTATAGTGAGATGGACTATTCTTGGTGGTTCTAACTAATACTAGGTAGAAGCATGGACCCTAGGGTGTCCGATGACATCGTTGGTTAGCCTAGCTAGAGCACTGTCAATTTTGATTCTCTTCAAAAACAACAAAAATTGAATACAAACATAAGTCCTTTGCTTCCCCGGCCTTTTGTATTTTTATTCTCAGTATTACTTCTTCTGTGACTGCTATCTTACTGAGTTTGATTTATTCTAATTTTGTTCTTCTATTTGCAGTGTTATGGAGTTTTTTTTTAGATTTTTAATTCTTTTTTTTAAAAAAATCATGTTTTCTTTGTGTGTGTTTGTCTGTTTGTTGTTTCCACTACTGACACTGAAGCCAGCACTTCACACACGTACTACCAGTCATCTATATGGCCAAGACCCTTACTAGGTTCTTATGTGAACTAGACCCGTTGATGCATGCATTCAGTCTTATGACATTTTTCTCAACGCTACACTTACTATATTCCGTAAGTTTAGATATAAGAGTTTTCATTATCATTGATTTCAAGGAAACTTTGAGCATCTCTCTCTCTCTCTCTCTCTCTCTCTCTCTCTCTCTCTCTCTCTGACAGCATTTCTCAGTGTAGCTGTGGCTATCCTGGAATTCTCACTGAAGACCAGGATGTCCTCAAACTCACAGATTCACCTACCTCTGCCCCACGGAGTGCTAAGATTAAAGGCATGTGCCTCCACTGCCCTGCTAAACATCTCTTCTTAATTCATCAGTGTCTCATTCTTTTTAAAATGTCATTGGTTTTATTGTTGTTTTTTAATGTTTGTTTGTTGTTCTTTTTTAGCATGAGTGTATTTTTGTAATTTCTAAAATGTACTATGCTGATAACTCCTACCTTTATTATGTTACACTCAGAAGAGATAGTGTGTAATATCAATTTTTTCAAAATTTTCAAAAGCTTGTATCATGGCCTAATACATGGTTTATTCTAAATAAATGCCTAAGCAGCTGTTGGATGTATCTGTCTGTAAATATTTCCTCTTTTTCGGTTCTTGTTTGTTTTTAATCTGATTGAGCTCTCTATTCATAATATGAAGCATAAAGATATTATTATATTGTTACCTATATCTCTTTTTATGTGTAATAGTGCTTGTTTTATTAAATTGGGAATTCCATCTGAGTGTGGTTTTGCACACCTTTAATCCCAACATTTGGTCTACAAAATAAGTTCCATGGCACCCAGAGCTAAATAGAGAAAATTGGGGTCCAACATTATGTGCATACAAATTTAAAACCGAACCTGGGACTGTTGAGATGAATCAGCAAGTGCAGGCTCTTGGCAATAAGCCTGTTTGCCCAAGTGTAACCTGAAGCCCAAATGGTGAGAGAGAGGCAATTCCTGAAAGTCATCCTTTGTCCACCACATGTACACAGTGGCGTACATGCATCCACATATCTATGTTCAACCTCAATCCCTTTCCAGTCTTTGCTTTCTGACAGCTGACAAAATATGATCAAGCAGTATCATGTCCCCTACCATGTCTGCTTGACAAAGACATAATGTACTCTCACACTGAGCCTAAATAAATATTTTTTTTAAGGAGTGAGTGAAGTCCTTACTGCATGTGTATTGTTTGACACAGGCAGAGCTATGTCAAGGACCCTATAGGAGTGTCAAAATTGTCTAACAAGTGGAAGACTTGTATAACAGGAACTTTAAATCTTTAAAGAAAGAAATTGAAGAAGACACCAGAAAATGGAAAGATCTCTCATGCTCTTGGGTAGGCAGAATTAACATAGTAAAACCAGCAATCTTACCAAAAGCAATCTACAGATTCAATGCAATGTCCATCAAAATCCCAGAAAAATTCTTCAAAGACCTCCAAAGAACAATACTCAACTTTATATGGAAAAGCAAAAAACCCAGGATAGCCAAAACAATCCTGTACAGTAAAAAAAACCGGAGGCATCACAATCCCCAACTTCAAACACTACTACAGAGCTACAGTAATGAAAACAGCCTGTTTTAGCCTTATGGGCATAAGAACAATCAGGAGGACCAATAGAACTGAATAGAAGACCCGGATATTAATCCATACACCTTCAAACACCTGACTTTTGACAAATAAGCAAAAAATACCAAATGGAAAAAAGAAAGCATATTTAACAAATAGTGCGAGTATAACTAGATATCAACATGTAGAAGAATGATAATAGACTGGTATCTATCACCATGCACAAAACTCAAGTCCAAATGGATCAAAGACCTCAACATAAAGCCAGCCACACTGAACCTCATAGAAGAGAAAGTGGGAAGTACACTTGAACTCATTGGCACAGGAGATCACTTCCTAAGTAGAGCCCCAGCAGCACAGACACTGAGAGAAACAATTAATAAATGGAACCTCCTGAAACTGAAAAGCTCCTATAAAGCAAAGGACACAGTCAACAAGACAAAATGGCAGCCTACATAATGGGAAAAAAAAAATCTTCACTAACCCCACATCAGACAGAGGTCTGTTCTCCAAAATACACAAAGAAATCAAGAAATTGGTTATCAAAAGAACACAAATCCAATAAAAAATGGAGTACAGATTTAAACAGAAAACTCTCAACAGAGGAATATAATATGACTGAAAGACACTTAAGGAAATGTTCAACATCCTTAATCATCAGAGAAATGTGAATCAAAAAATCTCTGAGATTTAATCTTACACCTGTAAGAATGGCCAAGATCAAAAACGCTAATGAAAACTTATGCTGGAGAGGTTGTGGGGAAAAGGGAACACTTCTGCATTGTTGGTGGGAATACAAACTGGTACAGCCCCTTTGGATGTCAGTGTGGTGATTTCTCAGAAAATTTTAAGAAAATTTTACTCAAGACCTAGTAATACCACTTTTATGTATATATCCAAAAGATGCTCAATCATGCCACAAGGACATGAGCTCAACTATATTCATAGCAGCATTGTTTGTCATAGCCAGAACCTGGAAACAACCTAAATGCCTCTTGACTGAAGAATGGATAAGGAAAATGTGGTACATTTACACAATGGAGTACTTTGCCGCAGAAAAAAATGACATCTTGAATTTTGCAGGAAAATAAATGGAGCTAGAAAACATCATTTTGAGTGAGGTAAACCAGCCACAGAAAGACAATTATTACATGTACTCACTCATAGGTGGTTTTTAACATAAAACAAAGAAAACCAGCCTACAAACCACAATCCCAGAGAACTTAGATAACACTGAGGACACTAAGAGAGACTTACATAGATCTAATCTACATGGGAAGTAGAAAAAGATAAAATCTCCTGAGTAAATTGGGAGCATGGGGACCTTGGGGGAAGATTTAAGGGGGGAAGAAGAAAGGGAGGGAGGGAAGGAGGGAGGGAGGGAGGGAGGGAGGGGAGCAAAGAAAAATGTTGAGTTCAATAAAAATCAATTTTAAAAAAGGAGTGTCAAAACTGTCCACTGAGTGAGAATGTTAACAATAAATTTACAAAATGACCATGATAGCTTTCTTCCTTGGATGTTTATAGCCTGAAGGCTGTCCCCTAGAAACACTATTCCTACTGAGACTGGTTGAACCTGCTTCCTCCTTCGGTTCTAAGTAATAACCCTGACTCTCTGTTCAACTGGGTACAGTATACAGTTAAGGCTCCAAATTGCTATGGCTCTTTTATTCTAGAGCCCAGAGCACCCAACCCCAGCATTTTTTTCTATGTGCTGGTGTGTTTTCTCTTTCTTCATGCCCTCACTGCTCTAGTTATGATAATCTCCAGAGTTAGGCATAGAGCTGCATTCTGTCTTCCAAGTCTTAGATTAATTACTGGAGCCCGGCATAGAGTGACATTCTGTCCCCCAAGTTGCTCTTTGTTCAAAGCATTGTAGAGAAAGTCATGTTAAAGTGTTTGATGCTTTTGGTTTTGGTTGTTTCATTTTGTACATCTGCTCATATGTCATGTAATTTTGCTGAAGTACCATTTTCCATCTTCTTCCTTTCTGCCTGTATGTCTATGAGAATTTTGAATAGTGAGTTGTGTTTCTTTAATTTGAGCTTGGATTTGCTGTTCAACCAGGCTGCATCTTTTATTTTGACAGCTAGTGGATGTACCTCAGGGGTAACTGTTGATAGGCAGGACTTTTGTCCTCTTGCTGCTGTGAGGGTTCTTTCCATTGCTTTGTCTCATGCAGTTTGATGGTTTACAGTACTAATGTTGATTCTCTTCTGTTTTTCTTTTGTGAGGTTTATATTTCTGCATGCTTTCACGGCAATGATTATTATTATTATTTTTTATTTTGGGACTGGCGACTCCCTTAAGCATCTTTTGCAGGGCTTGTCTGGTCATATTGTATTACTTCAATGGTTTTCTTCCCTTAGGACTTTATGTTTATTTTTGGTTTTGAAGAATAGCCTTACCTTGTGTCACAACTTAGAGTTCATTGTTCTATCCCTTCTTGGTCTGAGGTGTTTATAAAAAGTAGTAGTGATTATACAAAGTACCATATTATCCAATGAAGAATTTCATTTTCCTCTGTGATTGTTACACACATACACACATATGCTCACTCACACACATTCATGGACACACACACACATACACACAAACACAAACACACACAATCAGTCTGAGAAACTGAAGTTACCTTGTGTCACAACTTGGAGCTCATTGTTCTATCCCTCCTTGGTTTATAGTGTTTCTGCTGAGAAGTCTGTTGTTAGTCCTTACACCTTTCAACATGACTTGGCACTGTTTGTGTACAGGTTTTGGAAGCCTTCTTTTGTATTATGTTTTGGATACTGTATTACAATATGTTGCTATGAAAAATCTTTTCTGGTCATGTCTATTTATAGTTCGATAAGCCTTCAGCACGGCTATGCTATCATTTCACTGATTAAGTGAAATATCAAAACTTCTATGTCATTAATAGCTCTCACCTTCTGATCCATGGGTATTCAACATACGTGGCTATCTGTTTAATGGTGTCTTAAAAATCTGGAGTGTTCTATTTCTTTTCTTTCTTAGATTTTTTTTCTCTCTTTAATTTGCAACTCAGTTCTAAAATTCAGACATTCTTTCTTCTATTCAAACTATTATAGAGACTTTTAAATATACTTTCAACATAACTGTGTATTTTTACAATTCTTTAGTTTATTCAAAAATTCTATTTCTCTTGTATTTCCCATTTGTATCCTCAGTAACAGATACTAAAATTGTTTACTGTTCTGTTGCTGTTGTTTCTAGTCTCTAAATATTAGACCATTCCAGTCTTTTTTTTTTATGGTCCACTGTGACCTCTTGTAGTCAGTTCTAATATAGATCTAGGCTTATTACTTTGTTTCTCTCTGTGGAGGAGGAAATAAGGCATGGTGTACTTCTTCTGCCCTCTTGAATGTATGAATGACTGCACTTCCCATTAATAAGTGTCATTTGGTAAAATATAAAGGCCAGGGTGCTCCCAAGGTGAATGATATATTTTGCTTATTCTAGAAGTGTAACTCTGCAGCATAGACTAGAACAAATAATCACATATTTCTTTTTTATGTCTTTGTATTTTTTTTTCAAGACAGGGTGTCTCTGTGTAGCAGCCCTAGCTTTCCTGGAACTAGCTCTGTAAACTAGGCCAGCCTTGAACTCACGGAGAACTGCCTGCCTCTGCCTCCCCCATGCTGGCATTAAAGGTGTGCCCTTCCATGGCCCAGTGATCCCATATTTCTAACAGTAAATAGAAAATTGTTTCTGCTTATTTGTTTTTCCTTCTTCAATCCTACATTAATATGTTCTCAGTCTAGAAACAAAGTAGCCATACTAGGTTTTGATGAGAAATAATAAATTTCAAATAATAAAATTTGAACTAATTCTTTCCAAAATGTATTTTTTTTACCATAAGAGCAATAATCATAGTACAATGGAGCTTAATTATAATATTCCTAATTTTAAATACATTTATTATGCTTTCCAAAGTTTCTATTAAGGATGCAACTATTTGGGGATATTTAACAAAAATATCACAAAAAGTATATCTGGAAGATTATAAAATTACCATATTATCCAATGAAGAATTTCATTTTTCTCTGTGATTGTTATACACATACATGCTCACTCACACACACTCATGCACACACACACACACACACACACACACACACACACACACAAAACCAGTCTGAGAAACTCTGAGAACAAGTAAAGTGAACTTCCTTTCAAGTACAACTAAACCAATTCCAGAATAATAGAATGCGTTGAGAGGGTTGGCAGTGAAGTAGGACATGGGAACAGAGGAGGTGCACTAAGGATCAAGTCAAGTGACCATAAATCAAAGCAATTCAGACCCAAGAAATGCTTTTAAGCAAAGCCAGTGAGGAGTGCCAACTGCAAGACTACCAAAAGGATTCTTCTTTATATTCCTCCCTTTTCAATAAAAAAAAAAAAATGACCAATGTCATTATGTTTTAAAGTAACCTTAAAGTGGCAGGAGCAGTTATCCAAAGGAAAGACAAAACTCTACCAAGAGCCACCAATAAGAAATAAAATAAATCTTGCTGATGCTATATTTAGAAGAAGTTGTTTTTTTTCCCTTCCCTCAGAAGTGAATATGAAAAGATACCTTAGATTATTCATGTGACCCCAGCTCTCATTCAGAGGTCAGGAAATTTGCTCCACTAATTTAATTACAGACTAAGTAGAACTGTAAGCATCTCTTTCTTTAAGGTGTCTACTGTCTGCAAAGTTCTTCAAGGAATGCCAGTTCTGAGAATAAAGGAAACTTCAGCCCAGCACAGCCCTGCCAACGATGCTTGAGGGATGCTGTTTTGATCATTTCTCTGCTTTTTAAGTGGAACCCAAAGGGTTTTTCAAACAAAGATCTCTATTTTAAAGCTTTTATTGTCTAATGCAAACACCCAAACAAGGATCCAAGACCATCACCCAGTCTGGAATCCTGCATTCAAATAAGGAAGGAGTTTGTCATAAAATGGAGGAAGAGACTCAGGGAAAATCCTCAGAAAAATAAGTTGAGCAGTGCAGTGAATTACATCTCTCATTTTGGTAGGAGAATGCCTTGCTAGAGTCCAGAACCATGATATGAGAGCTGTCATTTCCTGGAGGATGCCCAGACAATGGCCGACATGTGTCCTGCTCATAAAGCAACATTTACATTCATACAGACAGCATAATATAATAAAGACATGATGACATAAATAATAAAGTAATATAATTTCTTGCCTTTGGTGAGCTGAAGAGATGACCTTGTGGGTACAGTGGTTGTCTTGCAAGATATAAAGACCTAAAATGGAGCGACAGAATCCATATAAAACATCAAGTGTAGCATGCAGGATGGGGAATTGGGTTTGTAATCCCAGCCCGGAAGAAAGACAGAGAGGCTGGCTTTCCTAGTTTACTCAATGAGTTCCTTCCAGGTCAGTGAGCAACCCTGTCTCAAAGACTATGTGGATAGAGTCTAAGGTATAGTACCAATGTTATCTACTGATCTCAAATCTCCTCTTCTACATATGGACACACACATCTGATACGCCTTTTTCCAATTATTTGGAAAATACCAATTAAAGTAAAATGTTTTACTAATGAAAGAAGTTAAAGAATTCAAAGCAAATACAAAAATATAATTTTTCAACCTTCAAAAGTATGTTAGCTGGGATCTTTCTTTTATATAAACATGTTTTGTATAGTTTGACCACACTTGCCATCTTGTCTTTCTTTCTTTCTTTTTTCTTTCTTTCTTTCTTTCTTTCTTTCTTTCTTTCTTTCATATTTTCTGCAGCTGAAGAAAATACTAGGAGTTGAAATTATTACAGGGCGTCCACCAGAGATGACCATTCAGACACAGTTTATAGTTAATTGAAAGTCTTTACTCCAGCTGGCTGGGACTACACTCTATATGTATTCAAAGTGTGGCTTCAAACAATCAGAGTAAGGAGTATTTGAAGGAAAAAAAATCCATGTCTGGGCATCTCACTTGCTCAGCAACTGCACGGGGGCTTCACAGAAACAACCAGTCTAATAGAAGCTAAAATAAGTCAGCTGGGGCAGCTTGACCTTGTGTTCCTAGAATAATTTTCCATGGGATCAAATTCTAACTAAATTTGAAATAGCCTCAGCAAGAATTCAAGATAAAGGAACCTCCGTGCTCTCTTGCTCCATTGTAAAATGTCCCTGAAGGCCTGTGAACCAAGGGCTTGTTTCCATAGTTACGCAATGGCAGGTGTTAGAAACATCAAGATTGGAGGCCTAGAAGGAGGTTTTAAGTCCTTAGGGATAGTTTAGGGTCTGGTTCTTGTAACAGGATTTTTCTCTCAGGTCACCAACCAGCTCCCACATCATGACACTGAAACTTCTCAGTTATGAAAGCTCCATTTTATCTTATGCTAGTTTCTTGCTAGTGCTTGTATCTTAACCTGTTTTGCTTTATCTACATTTTGCCTTGGGCTTTCTAGCTTTCTTTCCTTCTGTGTATCTTACTTTCACTGCTTCTCATTCAATACTGGCTGACAACTTTGGTTTTTCTCCCTCATTCTCTTTTCTTTCTTCCCACTGGAGCCTAGGTTTTTTATCCTACTTGCTCTCCACCTGCCAGTCTCATCTTTCCTTTCTTTGCTGATGGCCATTCAACTTTTTATTAGACCAATCAGGTGCCTTAGGCAGGTAAGGTGAAACAGCAACACATCTTTTCATAATTAAACACATTTGGCACAAACAAAGGTAACACATCCTTACATCTTTAACAAAGGCAGCAAAAACAGATGTAACACGCCTTCACATACTTAAAGTAATATTCCACAGCACAAAATAAGTGTAACACATTTTTGCTTAGTTAAAATAACATTCCACAACAGGTTCCTCCTCTTCCTGTCTTTTCAACACCTAACCAAGGGGTGAATGAGTCTCTGTGGACTGACTTCCTTCTGTCACCAGTGGGGCTATCACACATGAGTCACCCATGGCCTGAAAACTATGAATTTGTGAACTAAATTGATCTTGCTTTCTAAAGTTGTTCTATTTTAATAATAAATTACAAATAGTGGAAAGATGACAGCTGCCATATTACTAGCCTAGTTTCTCCTGTCAATCTTGTATTATTATTTTAATAATATTTTAAGAACTATAACTCCCTTTGTTGTTGGGATGTGACGTGATAATTTTCACAAAATACAAAACAGATTATCCCAATTGCCAGAATAATATAACCTAATATATGAATCACAAATTTCTTTGAATTTTTTCTTGCTACCAGAAAATTATTAGTACAAATAAGAAACAGTAAATTATATTAAATATTGGAATTATGATTGTTATCATGGCTTTTGTTACAGGGGTTGATATTATGTTTATCTTTTCAAATATGCTTATTTACATGTGTGAATGAATACTGACTTAAAATTAGAATTTTTTCTTTTTCTGTGTAATTGGAGGTTTTCCTGTCCTTCCCTGTCCCACAGCCATTTTTAAATAATCACTCAGAGGCTTATATTAATTACAAACTGTTTGGCCTATACCTTAGGTTTATTGCTAACTAGCTCCTACTATTAAATTAATCCATTTCTAAAAATCGATGTATTGCCACGTGGCTATGGCTTTACCCTTCTGCTGGCATCCTGTTCCTTGTGTGACTGATTCTCGTCTCTCTTGACTCCACCATTCTCTCTCCCTGAGTCTCACCTTGGATTTCCAGCCCAGCTATATTCTGCCTTGCTTTAAGCCAAATTTTATTATCAACCAATGAAAACAATGTGTATTCACAGCATACAGAGGGTTATTTTATAGCATTTCTGTGCTATTTAGGTCTTATTGCACTATGAGGAAAAATGAATTTTCATTATTTGGAAAATTTAAGTTTTCTAAACCTTAGTGTGCTAATTAGTATTTTTGATGTAATTAAAGTGTAAAAGCAATAACAAATAAAAGAATGCACTTTTCTGCATGCCAAAACATAAAACTAAAAGGGGAACCAAAAAATGAGAGAACAGTAATTGCTTCATAATTCATGAATCCTTTTCTATTATCATGACAACAGGCCCAGCCTTCCTCCTAACAGGATTGTGCATGTGGGTCTTTTCCACATATCCTGCAGTGGTAAATTTATATGCAGTTAGCCCCATACTCTCACAGGCAGTGGCACTATTAGGCGGTGTGGCTTTGTCGGAGTGGATATGGCCCTGTTGGAGGAAGTGTCTCATTGTTGTAGGGGTAGGCTTCACTCAGTGTCACAGTTAGTCGACTTCTGTTGCCTGCAAGATGTAATACTCTCACCTCCAGGACCATGTATGCCTGTACGCTACCTACCATGCTCCCCACCAAGATGATAATGGACTGGAACCTCTGAAACTGTAAGCGAGCTACCCTAATTAAATGTTTTCTCTATGAGACTTGCCGCGTTCGCGGTGTCTCCTTATGGCAACGAAAACCCTAAGACAGCACCTAAGAAGGAGAAGGATGAGGCTCTTCTATTCCCTTCTGAGTCCTCTCTAGCTGTCGTGAATGTTGTTTACTCCTGCTCCAGATCTCCTATTCCTCTACACAACAGCTCAGCTGTGTCCAGGCTTCCAGGACAAACTACTCTAAGTACAGAGTCAATTTCTTTGAAACAACTGTGTTTTTGTTTAATCCATCACTCTGAACTCTTCCCCTAACCTGCAATTAGATACCGGCCTTAACTCAGCAGGGATGCGATTCCTCCAGAGGGATCATTTCCTCCCAAAGTGCAAAACTGCTTTTCTCCTAGGGAACTGCACTATTGGCAATCTTAAGTGGTTAACCTGCTACTTTCTAAGTTCTAAGATTCACTCTCATCCAGGGAATTCTGCGAGCAATGAAAACAACCTGCATGGACTTTGCATGTTTCTTTTACAACAGCAACATCAACCTTTTTTTTTTTAAGATTTATTTATTTATGTATACAGTAACCTGCCTGCAGGCCAGAAGGGGGCACCAGATCTCATTACAGAGAGGTTATGAGCCCCCATGTGGTTGCTGGGAATTGAACTCAGAACCTCTGGAAGAGCAGTCAGTGCTCTTAACCGCTGAGCCGTCTCTCCAGCCCCCAACATCAACCATTTTAAAATAATGTTTTCACAGTTTTTGCTAGGCATGAATTGGAATTCGGGTACATTTTACATTATAATTAATATTCCAGCTTCACCAAAAACAGATAGCTCACTTAAATTTAACAACACAAACTTGTGAGTCTGTGAGAAAGACATAATGAACCACATTACAAGAGTCAAACTGAGAGGGATTCAAACTTACTGCAGGCTTTTTAGCTAGTCCATAACTAAGTCTCAGTTCCCATTCTACTTCCTTTGCTGTGTGCATTAACGCAGTCTGCAAAAAAGATGGTGTCCTGGTACCTGGTATTCTTTCCAGGAGAAACATGATGTTTCTTTACCGGTGACCTGTATTGATCAATGTCATTATCAGGTTTGTCAAGGCAAAAAGGTTCCAGATTATTCATATTTTGTGGCACGCAGCAGAACCTAGACTACTCTAACAGAGCGGTTTTCATGAAAGCTCAGTTTTCGCTCCCGAGAGTGTAGAGCCCAAATGTAGTCACTTTTCTGCTGCTGTTATGAAACACCTTGATCAAAAGCGACTTCGAGGAGAAGGATTTGTTCGAGTTTACAGAGGGCTGACACGAAGGTTGCCGGGCAGAGAGGCCAGCAGCATGCTGAAGGTGTGTCAGCAGGGGCAGGGCAATGAGAGGTCACCAAATACAGAGAGCAAATTGGAGTGAGACTACAAGCTCTCCAGGTCCATGGGCAGTGACATACTTCAGAAAGGTTGCACCTCCCATAACCTCACCAAATACCGCCACCTGCCGGGGGCCAGGAGTTCAAATACTTGGGCGTAGGCTGGGTATTTCTTACTTGAACCACCGCGTGGACCTGAACTGTCACGTGCTTGAAGCTGTTCCTCCGGCAGGAATAGCCTTCCTTTCAGCATCTAAGCCCGTGAAGTCTGTTCAATCTTTTCTCCTGTCTGCTCCAGTCCACTCAGCTGTCGTCTTAAAACAGAATTTCCTAGTACTGGGAATGCTTGGAATATCTCACAAGCAAAGGCATAAACAATTCTAAGTAAACAATTCACTGCACTGCCTTCAAGGATCCAAGATCGTAATTATCTGTTTGCGTGTTTGTTTGTTTGCTTGCTTCTCTGCCTGTGCTTTGGAGGCAAGCCCAATACAAACAAGGGTTAACATAAACCCCTCAATTTTTTGTGAAAAGGAGCTTTCTTCCTTGGATCTGAGTAACAACATATCTGGCCTCCAAAATAAACCACTCGGCTGTCTCAGATATTTGGGGATGAATGTTTATCCGCTAATTGGCTTCAGCTGTTTTTTTTCCCCCCTCTTCATTATTTGAGCTGAGAAAGCAGCTGTTTGGCAAATGGTTGCGCCCTAAGTCACGTGGCTGGTGATTTATACACATCGGCGTGCTAATGGATGCCTCGTAGAGCAAGGTTTTGTTTATTTGATTGTTAAAGGCCAGAGTTAATGAATCATGACGTTGTTTAAACACACAGTGAGCCCAGTCTCATGGTGGAGCTCTTCCTTAGGGAAGTTCTTCCTCCTATTTGTTTCTAATCTATCATAACATGCTTGGTTTAACCTCCCGGGTGTTATAAGAAAGCAGTGGGAATTATAGATAAAGACTTATGTTTTCATGAAATTTGATGTGCTTACATGTAAGCAGGGGTGAATATGGAACAGAGAATATGCCGTGAATTATTTGAGCAATGCACACTTGCAGCACTTTTTTTCTGTGCCCCTTTACATGGAAAATACAGGAATTCTATCATTATGGCTTCTTGAGATACTAATGGACTTGTTCCAGGGTGAAATTATTGAAGTTATGCAAATTATTTCCCTTTAAAGTTGATCCGGTCGTTACAAGTGCTTACCTTCTTCTGTGATTAAAGCAAATTCTATGTCTTCTTACTGATGTTCAGGGTCTGGGTCCGGTGTTTTCAGGTCCTAGGCATCATACTCAAGAATGAAATAAAGGTGCACACATATTGGAAATATTCCAAGCAGAGCAGTAGTACAGAGTAGGAAGGAATATGCACTGTAATGACTAAAAGAGATGCACAGGAATGAGGGGCTTCACTAGTATATAATGATCAAGTCCTCATTACTGCTTGGGGCTTCCCTTTATAGGGTTCAAGAGAAGAAACGTGGTTACTAGGAGCATAATGTAAGTTGTTCTCCATCTCAGCTGACAGATTTTAGGTTATAAAACTATTTCTCTATGTTGCATGCCCTTCCTCATAATTCATCTGATTTTTTATCATAGACATGCCCAATAATGCATAGGCATAAGTTTATAGATAGGGGGTTCTTCCTAAAAATTCCAATTAAAGGACAGTTTGCTTTATTGAGCATGCACTCAAAGCCAGGTTACACTAGATCAGCCAGTTGCTAGCATTTTGAATATGTTTGAGAAGACTATTTTTGTTGGTCATTGGGGGTAGAAAACTTATTCCATTTCTTGGAGTGCGATATGAATGTAACTCAGTGAAAATGAAGGTCCTAGGTTGTTAACTCATTGTTAGGTGTGTTATTTGGGAAAGAGATTATGAGTGCATAGTACGCACAAGTAAAGGCCTCAGGTTGCCAAGTACATTTTTAGAAGAGAGTTCTATGCAAAGAGTATGCGCAGACAAGGGCCCTAGAGTGGTAAATGCATTGGTAGAAGAGGGGTATAGATAAAGAATCCCAGGAAGCTAAACTAGCCTCTGTGCTTGTCTGCTTCAGTCTAATTAATAATAAGATTAAAAATGTGGTTTGCTGCAGTCCAATGGTCATAATTACATTCAGGTAAACATAAAGTTAAAACAATGACTAAAATCACAAAACGTCAGATGAGAGACTTTATCTTTAGAGGCTGTGACATTTAGGTGGGGCTCATCTTAAAGCACAGAAGAGATCGATGACAGCTTTTAAGGATTCTCACGGCATGTCATTTCATTCTCCTCGATCAACTACTTCTTGTCTTTAATCTTTTAAGGTAGACAATTACTTACCTACCATGACAGTCAATTCCTAACTAATTTAACTTCTACTGAATCATGATTTGGTGCTATCTATAACACTAGAAATCTAACAACAAGTTATTTTAAAGGTAAAACCAAAGCGTTGAAGAAGTTAAGTACATTGTGACTACATAACAGCAGACAGATTCGGATGAATAGTGGAGCTTCCTCTATCCACTCTGTGGACCAGTGCCGCACACTGCCGTTTCATTTCTGTAAAGAAATGTGTAGATGGAATCCCAGTCCCCTGTTGTTTATCTTATTATCTGTGCTTTTTCAGTCATATAACAACACTATTGCCAGAACAATGCCTTTTCTTCTGGTAGTAATAGTGTTTAAGGCACATATTAGCCTAGAAACCATATTTCTTAGTTGATTTCTGTTCATAGTATGAGAATTTAAAAGTCCCATTTCATTCTTCTACACATAGACATCTTGTGTTTGCCACGCCATTTATTGTTTCTCTATTCAAGACTGCCATTTCTTTATTGTCTGTTCTTGGTTGAAAATCATCTGACCATAAATACACAGGTCTGTTGCTGAGTTCTCTAACCCAACAGTGTTTGTGTTAATGTAAATATCATACTATTTTTGATACACTGGGCAAACACACTGAGAATGAAGACGTTCTCAAATTTAAAAAACACAAAGACTAATATAGTGTATTTGTACAAACTCCCATAGACTTGCCCGGTGCTTCTGCTTTTATTATGTCTCACTTACTCCCATGCTTGGGATAAGTCTGTGTCATTTAGTAGTAGGAAATCCAAGACTAGGAGTTCGCAAAAATCACTGGTAAGCTTTAAATGAAAACATGAAAGGGGTCAAAAAACAACAAGAAAGAACCTAATTATTTTATCTGACAATTGAAGGCAAAAGTGAGTACTGAAACCTGAAAAAAAGGGAAATACTAAAGTATGACAATGTTACATAAGAAATAAGGATGATTGTAAACCCTTTGAAGACTAGAGATATTTTCTCTAATCAATGGGAAGTGTGCCAACATGCATTTTAAAATCCCATATGGTATAGTGCGTATTATAGAATGTGTATTGCCGTGCACCTTTATATACTATTTATTCTCTTTATCTCAACCTGACCCAATGCAGAGAGTCTTCACAGGCAAGAATTAAAGCATAAACACAAGAAAATGACCTCCAATTTATTTTTAAAATTTAATTTAAGGTTTTAAGACTTTCATTTATGAATACTGCATTTATATCACTTTCCCCTTTTTCTGTCCTGCCAACCCCACCTATGTCCAGCTGCCTGCTGCTATTGCTCAAAATCATGACCTTTATTCTTTAATTATTACTGTCATATAAAACATTTAAAAAATTTAAGCCAGGCAGTGGTGGCACACGCCTTTAATCCCAGCACTCAGAAGGCAAAGGCAGGCGGATCTCTGTGAGTTTGAGGCCAGCCTGGTCCACAAGAGCTAGTTCCAGGACAGGCTCAAAGCCACAGAGAAACCCTGTCTTGAAAAACCAAAAACAACAACAATAACAACAAAAAAAATTTAATTTCATTAAAGTGCACTGTACTGCCTTCTGTTCCTTTCTAGCCATTTGATTCTCCTCCTTCATCTATCCATCTAGATTGAAATTCCAGATTTCCATAAGACAGAAGGTAAAAGAATTAAAACAGATATCAGTATAGCAGGCATGAAACTGCCTAATGGAAAGAATAACTGGGGTCTTGGGAGATGTTGGTAAAATGCCTGCTAAACAAGACAGTTCATCTGAATTCAGATTCTTAACATCCAAGAAAAAGAAGGGCATGGAAGCACACATCTGAGCCCAAGCCTTGGCAGAGGGGACAAGGAGAGGAAGCAAGTACATTCATTAAGCTCATTGCCTGGCCCGACTAGCTGAATCAACGGGCTCCAAGTTCAGTGAGAGAACTTGTAGCAAAACATAGAAAATAATAAATGACAGCTGAAGTTATCGTGAAGTTATCTTGAGCTTTACACACACATATACAAACACATGCACACACACACATGCACATCCAGAGGCACATGCATATGTCTACACACACACACACACACACACACACAAATGAATATAGATAGGTATAAGTGGATGAATGATAGACAGGTGATAGACAGATGGATGAATGGATGGATGGATGATAGATGGATAGATAGATAGATAGATAGATAGATACAGATAGATTCATAGATAATATGTATATAGATACGTAGATATATACATATATAGATATGTAGATATATAGAAAAGCAAAGTGCTTTGAAAGGAAGAGAAATTAATCTTTATTTGTTTCTGTGTTAAGGTTACTACCCCCTCCTAAAAATAGTGTTATTTCCAGAACCCAACTGGAGAACATGAAATTATCTAGTAGATGTAAATGATTAAGTGATAAAGGATAGAAGAGTCAAGTCTGAACAGACACAACTAATAGCCTCATAAACAGAAGAGCTAAAAAGATGGCCATTACAAGTAGGAAGATGCCATGTGAGGAACAACCACTGGAGTCAGGAATCTCCAACCCAAGGAATATATGGGCTTGCAGTCAGTCATCGGAGGTCAGAGAGGCAAAGAAGTTGCCTGTTCTCAAAACACTCTGGAGTAAAACAGCTCCTCAGATGCCTCTATTTCTGAATTCTAGCCTCCAGAATGTGAGTAAGTCAAATTATGTCCTTCTTGTAATTACCCAATTTGTAGCAAAGGTACAGCAGCCTGGGAAGCTAGTTTGTTGGGAAAGGCAAGGGATACAGATCGTCATTTAAAGCATTTAGAGAACTAGGCAGCTCTGGTTCAGCAGAGAAAACAAAAGCATGAGGAGGAAATGACAAATTCCTCACAGCCTCAGCTCCAACATGTCCCAGACTCCAAAAGTCAGGGCACAGAAACAAAGGGAATGAAAAATTACACAGAGGAAATTAATGTGGAACGAAGGCAGAAATAACATTCTGAGAAATAAATATCTCATAACCACAAGAAAAATACGATCTCTAAAGTAGAAAACTATGACAGCAAATGCAATTAATTTTTAACCTGGCTGACCAGCAAGATGAAACTCATAATTAATACTGGCGTAAGAAGACAGGTACTCTGAACTGTCACTGAAGCACATCCCACAACTGATAAAGATCCTCAACAGCAGCTTCTCCTCCATAAAACCAATTGTGAAAATCAAGTTAAGGGCTTAGAGACTTCTAAAGCATATTGTTTTTAAATGGCAACCAAAGGGGTGATTTATATATTTGCATATTAGGATATAGACAATTTCAGATGTTTAGGTTAATAATGACTGAGTCTATGTTCCCTGAATTTCACATTAATTGTGACTAATATCATGTTTTTAACAAGAGTTAAAGTCTGTTTCACAACTATTACCCCGAATTGAATAGTATTATCAAAAATGTGAACATTTGTAACTTCCAAACTTACTATTTTTATAATGTTTTTAAGTCTAAGTCAAGGCTGCTTTTCTATATAATTTCCAGCTTGACATAAGCAGCTAAATTAGAACAATTTACTTAGGGTTTCAGCTTTCACAGCTCAAAGAATGTTTCATTGACTGTTTAGAAAAACACGTTTTTCTGAATGTGTCATTGTTACCCGTCAAATGGTAAGGATAAAATAATACCTTTCAGGTGTGTTTGTGTGTTTGCTCATGAATGGCCTCTCCTGCACTGTGTTCAATTTTGTAGCCTTATTTGATGGTTGGGTGCATTAGATAGGAAATCCTTCGCCAAGGTGTATCAGCCCATAGAGCGTTGCTGTATGCAGAATTTAATCATGTTTCTGCTGTTGGGTTCTGAGAGTTTTTGTATGCACTGGATATCATTTATTAGCTGTCTTTTGAAATTGTTCTCCAATTTCAAGGGTTGTATTTTAATTTTCTTGATCTGTTTCACAGTGCATAAAATTTCATTTCTCACATGGATTTTTCTTTCATGTTGTAGGAAATGGCTGATAGATTTTTATGATTGTTAATACGTGTTATCGACCTGACAGGATCAAGAATCACTCAGGAGACAAGTCTATGGACAAGCCTCTAAGTGTTTATATTTGTCAGGTTCATTTGATTTGAGGCAGGAATACCCACCCTAAAGGTGGACACTGCCTTTGCCGAGGTTTGGATCCTGGACTTTGTCCAAAGGAGGAAGTTAGTTGAGGACCATTAACAGTGGTTCTCTGTCTCCTGGCTGTAGGCTCAGTGTAAGCAGATCCAGTTGCCAGGACTCCAGCCCATGATTCACAGCTGATGGGGGAGAGTCTTCTGTCCCATGTTTCAAAATATTTCTCATATTTTTTTTTACATTTAAAGGGGGATATGATATAGGTATGAATAATTTGCATTTGTATGGATTTTAAGGTCAATTTTGTTATATGTATATGTATTTTCTGCTCTTGATTAAGGTATTGTGATTGTGTAGTTCATTTAAAAATGTAATGTATATAGGTTGTTAATAGATACTCATCTATAATATTCAAATTTGTAGTCATGTTAGTTAGATTTTCTAGATATATAGAGATATATTTCAATTAGATAGGCATTTTTCATATCTTTCAAAGACTGCAAAACATGGCATTTAAAATGTTTTAATAACTTAGGGCTTTTCATGACAATGAGACACGTCTGCTCCTGGCAGCACCAACCACTTCAAGAGGAAAATGGACATTGAAGAGGCTCCTTATGGAGTTTGATAGCCATTTGGGCAAGAAACTGCACTTGCCTGGACTGTTGCATAAACTGGACACAGAGAACCCTCAGAGAGAGGACTGCTGAACTTGCCTAAAGGTGAGATGGTCTTTTGGGGTTCCTGACTCATGAAAGAATCTGCAAGATGTTCTACAGGACACAGCAGATAATGACTAAACTGTCTTTAAAATTTCCTGCTTCATGGAAGAGTCTGCTGGATACTATGGGCCTGAAGGCCGAAGATGGATGCCCCAACAGTACAAGAGAACTTTGGGTGACTGTCCAGGCAGTGAGATGTTTCTGTCATTTCTAGAGTTTTGGACTTTTTGTTTGCTTAGGTAATATTATATCCTTCTGGAGTCTTTGATGGGGTTAATAATGGTTAGTTATAGTTATAGTTTTCCTTAGTTATGATAAAAGATAAAGTAGATATAAATATTGTAACTATAATTCTTACTTGATAACTGTTTTGTTATATGTAATCTTACTATGTTACGGTAAAAGCCTTTCTTTTTTGTTTAAACAGAAAAAGGGGAAATAATGGGGAAGAGTCTTCTGTTTTGTGTTAATTTCATTGGTTAAATAAAGAGACTGCCTTGGCCCTTTAATAGGACAGAAAATTAGGTAGGCGGAGTAAACAGAACAGAATGCTGGGAGAAAGAAGTCGAATCAGTGAGTCGCCATGATTCTCCCACTCCAGACAGATCTTCTCTGGTAAGCCACCTTGTGGGCTACACAGATTATTAAAAATGGGTTAGATCAATATGTAAGAGCTAGCCAATAAGAGGCCAGAGCTAATGGGCCAGGCAGTGTTTAAAAGAATACAGTTTCCGTGTAATTATTTCGGGTAAAGCTAGCTGTGTGGGTGGTCGGGTGCCGCTTGAATTATTAGCCAAACAAACCCTCTTTCCCTTAACTTGCTTTTGTCAGGGTAAACATTACTAAGATGATTTTCTCATGCTGTTTATTTAAGAGTATAAATGTTTTGTGTTTACATTTAGAATTTTTTATTCATTTTAAATTGATTTTTCTATGAATTTTTGTAAGGATATGTGTGGATTTTTGTTGTTAATTTTTTTCATGTGAATATACAAAACTCTAATACCAGACTGAGCAGCTCTCTTTTATATTGTTGGTCATGGCTATTTAAGAGACTTTCAGATCACACAACCTATTGCTGGTGCCCTCTGTTAGCCCCTAAATGTGGAAGGTAAACCAATATTGATGAAGGCACCATACACTTCAGAACCAGGGTCCTGTGGCTCCTAACCTGGGGTCCTGTGGCTTCCCCCTTCTCTGAGGATTTGCTTTCATTGTACTAGAAGGCAGTATGTAAGCTTCCAAAACAGAGAGGCAACCAATAGTTCTACCCAATTATGAGGTCTATGAACCAAATCAAAGCCCAGCATGTCACATACAATAACCCTATTGGTACCAATAGTAGCACACATCCCTTAGATGTAATGATAGTTTAGTAAAATAAATAAAAAATAAAAACAAAGTTTTGAAAAAACAATATTTAAAATTTTTGAGATTATAACAACATTATTTTCCCTTCCTTGATGTGGGATTCCATTGGTCAATAAAGAAAGTGCCTTGGCCCATCAGATAGTTCAAAATTTAGATAGGCGGAGGAAACAGAACAGAATGCTGGGAGGAAGAGGAAGTGAGCTCAGATGCAGGGCAGCTCCTCTCAGAGCCAGACGCGATGAAGCAAGCCACCAGGTCAGACATGCTGAATCTTTCCCAGTAAGCACACCTAGCAGTGCTACACAGATGATTAGAAATGGGCTAAATTAATATGTGAGAATTAGCCTAGAAGAGAATGGGCCAAGCAGTGTTTAAAAGAATACAGTGTCGGTGTAATTATTTCGGGTAAAGCTAGCCGTGCGGGCGGCTGGGGTGCTGGGGACGCAGCCCTGCCGCCCTTATTACTACACTTCCTTTTTCTTTCTTTCCTTCCAAAGCCTTCCATATATTGCTCCTTATATTTTCAAATGCATGGTCTTAATTTAGCCACAACCATCTATGCCTTTAGCAATTACCACATTGGTTAGCCAGAAGCCATAAATACCAAGTCAACAAAGACAGCTAAAGTCATGATTCACTGACATGTAGATAACTGTTAGTACCATTTAGCAATAAAACATCCTAAATTAAGGTGTATACTTTTGTAGACAAACACTATTGAACACTTAGCAGACTGTCAGACGCAGTAGACATAATTTTCATCTGCCCTGGGAAGTTGAAATTTATATGGCCCTTTATTGTCGTTTTCAATGTTCTGTAACGGAAATGAAATACTTCAAAAGTAAGTCAATATGAAAGCATTTGCTCTCAGAATTCTGTCGAATCAGTAAAACTAGCTGAGGAAATTGAATCAGCCTCTAGGATGGTGTCCCAATAAAATTAGGGCATTTATATCTCGTAGATCTCACTCTGCTCACCACATTGTTACGTGATCCTTGCACAGCACCACCTGGCACAGTTAAGGTGCACACCTGAGTACTTCCTTCTTCCTCTAACTCAACACACAACTCTCTTCTGCTTGCTTCCCTAAAGTATCTTTCCCACTTAAAAAACATAATTGGAAAAATGAAAAAATTGTATAGGATCTCATTTTTATTTCCTGGTTTTATAAACTAAACTATAGATGTGGCAAAACATCTGTTCATGCTTACTATCTTGTTTGGTAGAATTTTTGCCAAATTCTGATTGTTAAATGACCATTTTTCTCTTAAGGTATAATTTCTACCCTATGTTCTTCACAGTACACAGTTTTTTATCTCTTATATCTGCACACCACCATTCTCCCTGCCATGATTATTATGGACTGACCTTCTGAAACTGTAATTGAGTCCCGTTAAATATTTTCATCCATAAGAGTTGTCATGGTTATAGGATCTCTTCATAGCAATAAAAACCTATTTAAAACAGTGCTAGAAAATTACATGGATTTTAAATACTACATATTATATAATATTGGAAGATAAAATGTTTTGTGTAATAGTGGGACAGAAAATCGAGTTTTAGTTTTCAATTAAGCCATATGTGAATCTTCAAATATAGTCAACTTAGTGTATTTGTCAGGGTCATCCAGGAACCAAAGTCAAGAGGAAATAGATAATAGATTTTATGTGTGTGTGTGTGTGTGTGTGTGTGTAACATATATCATATATATCTATGATGATAGATAGATAGATAGATAGATAGATAGATAGATAGATAGACAGGGGATAGATATAGGATGTAGACAGATTGCTAGATAATAGATATTAGGCAAATTGCCTCAGATTGTTATCTACAATTAGGAGAAAAAGGCATCTTGTGGACTAGATTTGTGTATTAGTCAGAATTTCTATTGCTGTGATAAACAGCCAGACCGAGAGCAGCTTGGGGAGGAAAGAGTTTATCTGGCTTACCTGTCCCAATCACAGTCCATCATGAAGGGAAGTCAGGGTAGGAATTCAAGTTAGGAACCTGGAGACAGGAACTGAAGCAAGGACTTCGAGGGAAGCATTGCTTACTGGCTTGCGTCTCATGGCTTGCTGCTCATGGTTTGCTCAACTTTTTTACTGATACAACCCAAAACACCTGCCCAGAAATAGAAAAAACAATTGACTGGACTCTCCCTTGGATAGATCCTCCTATATCAATCACTAAATAAGAAAATGACCCAGAGATTTCTATACAGACCAGTCTAATGGAGGCATTTTTTTAAATTAATATTCTCTATTCTGAGATTGCCTCAGATTGTGTGTGTCAGGTTGACAAAATTGTTATCAGTACATGTTCCAAGCTTAAAGTCCTCAGAATTAAGTTAATTTGGACCAAAGCTATGAAACCATGGAGTTCTGATACCAAAATCTTGACATGGATATTCTAGCGCCAACTGAATGAATGAATTTATTTTTCCTTTGCTTTATTTTTCCAGAGCACCAAAAGATTGGATTATCCCTTTCAGCAAAGAGGGAAGATCCTCCACACCAAAATACTCACAAACCCTTCTTTTGAAGAAACACCTTGAAATTATTCTTTACTAGATCTCTATCTATTTATTACTGGTCAAATTAATACCTCAATTAACAATCACATTATTGATTATATGACAGAATATTACAGAATGCATATTCTATAATGTATAGAATATATATTATAATATATATATTGTTATTTTAATTTTTATACTTTTTCGTTGTGTATAATTGTGGATGATTACATGCAGTTATGAAAATGTGTGGCTTATTTTTTATAACTTTACTCTTTCTTTAAAGACTTTACTTAATTATTTTTAAACTGGTTTTTCCTATGACTGTCCATATCCATTTTTTCTTTTCTTTCTTAAGCACCTGTGAACTCTGTAACTTGTTTGAAGGCTTTTTCAGTCTGGACCTGTTTTAATGTGCACCTATGGCATTCTCTTACCTTGTGAGCCAAGCCTTAATCTGCTAATGGACAGCTGTCCAAGTCTGGTGGTTGGCTCTACTTTTCCATGGATCTATGAGAGTCGCATCTTAAGCACTTGGGCCTGGCAGAGAACTGTGTTTAACTGAGAGCTATGTATTTTACCTACCAAAACTCTAGGAAGTTGGTGCCCACACTGTGGCAGGTATTTATATTGTGCTTGCTGTTTCAACTTGGTGTACCAGTTGCTCAAGGACTCTGCTGCATCACAGTGCCTCTTAAAGGAGCCATATCCATTTTGGTTTTTAATTTTGTTTTTTTTTCTCTCTCCCTATTGTTTTTCAGTTTTCTCAGGCTCTATAAAGAAATTTGAGCCCCATGTTAAATGCCATATGTAGTTGGTATTTTCTTTGGGCCACCGTCCAGCTGCGAGACTTATTATTAATTATGAATGCTTGACTTTGACCTTAGTTTAGATTTGTCCTGCTAGATCTATTAACTTAGTTTAACCTGTTTCTATTCACCTACATTTTGTCTTGAGCTTTTTATCTTTCATTCTGTATGTCCTACATTCCTGCTTCCTCCATGTTTGTCTGACTGGCATCTGGCATCTCCCTGTCATTTCCTTTTCTTCCTTCCCCCAGGCCTAAATTTCTCCTCCTACTTACTTTCCTTGCCCAGAAGTTCCATCTATACCTCCTCCCTTGCTATTGGCCATTTAGCTTTTTATTACACTTAATCAGGTGGCTTAGGCAAGCAAGGTGAAACAGCAACTCATTTTCCCATAGTTAAACAAATGAAGCATAAACTAAAGCAACACACCATTATATAATTAAACAAATGCAGCAAACAAATTCAACATATCTTTACATAGTTAAACAAATATTCTATTCTACAACACCTGCATGTTCATGGTTTTGTTGAGCCCCATCATGAGATATATTCTTTATAAAGTAGGAGAAACTCTGGCAGATCAGTATAGTCCAGAAAAGTGATATGATAATGGCCTTTCTTCAGACTTCATCAAGATACTTCTTCACAGCAAAAAAGATGGTGCCAACAACAGTAAAAGAATAATTCACATGAGAATTTTTCTGAACTAGAAACGACAAAGGGAAAAGAATGAAAAATGTGATCTATGTGTAGCACCCTAGAGAGCCAGTATTCATCACCTGTCCAAGGAGAAAAACAGGACTGAGGCTAATGTCCCTGTGCAGGATAGGATTTTATGGAAGAGCCTCATTGGACCCTGTTCTTGACACACAGCAGTAAATACATTAAAACAAAGTCTGCACATCTTGCCCTGTCTTTGAAAGTAGCAACTCTTATAAATCCTGTTTTAATCACTTTAACAGCCTCAGTTCGCATGACCAGGTATTCATCAGCCTAGTTCATTGGCGGGGTGGGAAGGGCAAGAGTTCAGGATATATCTTGTAGGCCAACACTATCTGCTACAAAGAGGTACGCTTATGTGAAGTTTCCATCTAGACTTGCCCAAGCCCAGTGCCTCTCCATTTTGTATTCTCGGAAAACTCTGCAAACCCTCCAGTTCCTGCTCCATTTGCTTAGGTTAACACCTAACATCCTTTAAAAATGATTCACCTCTCTCTTTCCTTATTCCACTCTGCTAACCACAGATCGCATCCCTGGCAGTTTCTAGAGTATCTAATAGTCCTTTGTGCTCGGCATCTTCTACTTATTTTCCCTTCTGTTAAATTTCTTCAGCATTACTTGATTTGCTCTTCTGTGTCTTATTTTTCATTAACTCATTAAACAATCATAAGAGGAATGGAAATGAAAAGTAAGTTATGAATATTTTTTCCTAAAATATTTTACAATCTAATAAACACAGAAGTAGAAGTTACAGTAGAAGATATAAGTTTTCCAGTTGAGTGAAAGACACAAGGCTTCCAGTTGAAGTCAGATAATCAAAATATCCCTGCAGTGCCTAAGACCTAACACCATGATGAGAGAAACAATCGTTGCCTAAGGTGCATGGGTAAACTTTACAGAGGAAGCACAAAGCAAGCTAGGTTTTGAGGACTTCATAAGAACTAAAAATAAACTAGAGACAAGTATTTGCAGGAAACCATCTATGTAAGAAGAAGATAGGGTACTGAGAGTTACAGAAGAAGCTCACTGTCAGCTTGATGCTTATTTCACTGGACTCTAGGTGTGAGCTGCCCTCTAATGAGTGATCCTCAGAGATCCAGTAGAATAACAACACCAGCACCTCCTTTTTATCTGGTGGAGTAGTCAAAGGGATTCTGCTAGACAACTGAGAGTTGGGTAAGCCACATGGACCCCGATTGCATACTCTCCATCTTCTTCCAGAATTTCTCAGGGTACCATTATATCCTGAAACACAGCCGCAATAGAATTTTACATGCTTACTTTTAGCAAAGATTAAATGGATTATTGGAATTGCCAGGTACTAAGGAGATATTTTTAAGCTTGTGTTTTGAAATGTTCAAACAACAGCCCTTGAGGGCAGCTTACCAAAAGCATTAGAGAAAGTCACTTGGAAACATCCTGAATTGCTTTCAGAAACAAGAGAATTGAACTTCTCTTCTGCAGCCAATTCTCTTCAGGCACACACACACACACTCACCCACAAATGAAAGTTTACTAACAGTCCTGCTCCTGGGAACACTATCTACTGTGAATGGTGCCAACAGCTGAAAGCATCAAACCTGCCCCCGCACTGTGAGAACACAGCTCTCTCCCAGGGTCCACCCAGATGCTCATTAAAATCCAATGAGTACCCCCACAAGGATGTGTTGTTTGGGCCAAGATCATAGTTTTTGCAAATAAAAGAATTTTGACTTGGTGTGGGAAGATGGACAAATTGGAGCACCATGGTAACAAGGTCAAATTAAACCCTTTGTCAAAGTTACCCACAATGAATAAGTGGATTCTGACTGGTGTCATTTGAGGCGTTAGTGTTGAACTTGCTTCTGCCCTGAGTTGCTACAGCTAAGTCCCCACACTCCACAAAATTAATTCTTTCCTTCTCTATGTTAACCATAGCTGCACCACTTTGTAAAGTCCCTGTTTTGTGTGAACCGTGAGAATTCCAGTTAACTGTAGTAATTTGATTTCCTAAAGTTACAGGTATCTCAAACTTCCTTGACCCGTCAACCCCCTCTAATGGTTAATTAGGAAAGATGGTTATTGATCATCTAAAATTATTTGACTACTCGCTGGTAACCCCAGAAATGGATACCTGCGGACCAAAGAAGAAACTTTTCAATCTACTTTACCGCTTCATTCTCTAAAATGTATAAGAAGTAACCCTCATGCTGGCTTGTGGGTCTGTACTCGCCTGAGACCACCCACATGCTGCTGCCCCTGTCCATAGCATTCACAACCCTTTGATAAACACCTGCTCCCATAGAGTTCTCTGTCTTACTGTCCCCTGAACCCCAGACCTGATGCCTTTCCCTGCAGTCATCAAATCATTCAGTCTTCTTCATATTTCTCCTTTTATTTCCATATTTTTGTAGATAATTTGCTTTTCCCACTCACATTGGTCTATATGGGATATTTTATAGACCCTTTCAATATTTTTGCAACTCTTGGGTCCTTCTTTTCATGTTAATCCCACATGTGGGCAAAAGCCACATGTCTGATAGCCTTGCCAAAACCTCACATTATAATCAGAACACTCTCTTATTAAGCACAGTAGAAGTGAGGGAATGATTAATATAGAAAAAAGCACTAAGAATAGTTTCTACTTTTAAAGCCTTTAAAGTGCGTTAGGCTGACGCAAAGAGTACTTTTATTAAGTTTCACTGTGTGAAGAAAAGTTTTATTTCTCCTAAAGAAGTGCTGCATTTTCTTTTGGCAGATATTGGAGATTATAATGTTTAGAATTGTCCCCTTGTTTGCTCTTGCCTCTAGCATGCTCAGCACCAAATGTGACATTCAAAGACTGTAATTACAAAAACTCTAATTGCTTCCTTTCATTTGTCTGGCCCTGACTTTATATACTTATTTCAAAGAGATAGATATTATTATAATGTTAAATGTTTAAACTTTGGAGAGCGGCATAGCATTTACATCACAAACAAATATTTTTAGACCAGTTATAAGGAACTAGGAAGGATTATCAAACACTAACATGAAGAGAGGTTAATGAAACATACTATGAGATATGATGCTGGACATACTGGGACTTGATGCCTGAAAATATCAGGGATGTGTTACCATGAGAACAGTAAAGAGGATGATGACATTATAGCTCCTCTGTCAAAATGGGCTTTGTGAGAAATATAAAGTATTGCAGGAAGGGAATCAGAGTTCTGTGGGGTCAAGAATGGATTCCTAAAGATAAAGGACAAAATTGTGACTATCTACCGTGAAGTTATCCTTTGGGGCAGGGGAGAGAAGGGATTTGTTTTATGTAATTATTTAAAGATGTGTTCCTTTGTGGTTCCTTGAAAGCTCTTGATCTCATGCCATTGTTCATTTGAATGTCAACAAGGCTGTTGTTTGCCTTTGTGGCATTAAGAGCATAGAATAGGAATGCAGAAACACCCACTGGCTGAAAGTAGGTTAAAGCTGACAGGAATATGAACAAGAAAATGCACTAGAGTCCTGGTTCAAAATCCAATTCCGAATTATGGGTGGAGATATATGTTTAGTAAAGGATCTGAGTTATGATGTGGCCCTAAGAAAGGGCAAAATTTTAAACAGATGTTGGGCATGGTGAGAATGTTATATTCAGAGCATAGTGGTCAAATAGGAAAATAATTTGAAATAATCTTTTTTTTCTCTTTTTTTTATTGAGAAAAGGAAAAAAAAAGTTTCCACCTCCTCCCAGCCTCCCATTTCCCTCCCCCTCCTCCCAACTCTCTCACCCTCCCCCTACTCCTCTCCCCCTCCCTCTCCAGTCCAAAGAGCAGTCAGGGTTCCCTGTCCTGTGGAAAGTCCAAGGTCCTCCCCGCTCCGTCCATGTCTAGGAAGGTGAACATCTGATGTGGGAGTGTCATATATCAATCTGTTGATTTCATTGGTTAAGCAATAAAAAAACTGCTAGGCCCATTTGATAGGCCCACCCTTAGGTGGGTGGAGTAAACAGAACGGAAGGCTGGGAGAAAGAAGCTGAGTCAGAGAGTCGCCATGGTTCTCCCACTCCAGGCAGATGCAGGTTAAGATCATTCCTGGTAAACCAGCTCGTGGGCTACAGCAGATTATTAGAAATGGACTAATCCAGGTGCGAGAGCTAGCCTAGAAGAGGCTAGATAGAAATGGGCCAAGCGGTGTTTAAAAGAATACAGTTTCCATGTAATTATTCCGGGCATAAGCTAGCCGGGTGGCGGGACACAGCCCAGCCTCGCCTCTCCTAACACAACAGATGGCGCCCAACGTGGGGCTAAATCCACTTAAAAAACCTGAGAAGGCTTAAAAATAAGGAAGAGAGAGTTTAACACAGATTTTTGCTGTTTGTTGGTGGCGTGCTGTAGAGAGATTTCCTGATTCAGCAACAGCAGCATAAAAAACGCTGCGTCATTTTAAACCACGGCTTCCTGGGGCTGTACTGTCAGCGTGAACTCTGGCTTTAAAGCATTTCAAAGGCTTTTTAGGGGACTGGATGTTTCTGTTCCCGCTTGGGATCTGAAGGAGAGTGCTCTGAGACCCTGTTGGCTGGCCAAATCAGGCTTAGGTAGGCAGAAGAACATGGCGGATTCCGGCTCTGCATGTCAGATTTGGCTGTAACTTGGATGAAAAGAATTTCTGTGCTGCACACTCAGTCTCAGAATTAAAGTGCTGAGTGCCGCTCCTACCTGGCGGCCCCAGAACTAGCACAAAATGATACGTCCTCCATTTGGAAATTTTCCTGACTCAGCAGCAGGAAAAAACTGTCTGTTTTAAAATGCTGGCTTTCTGGGCTGTGCCGCCATTGCAATCTCTGTCTGGCTCCTGTGGGAGACAGAGGTTTTGAATGGAGCATTTGAAGTAATGTGCTATGGCTTGGTTGATGGCAATGTGGACTGCTGTGTGCCTGACACTGTGTGTGGCTCGGGGGCACCAAATGGCTCTGAGGCAGGAGCTGCTCAGCTCCGCCATGCTGAACTGTGCTTGGCAGGAACTACCATAATTACCATAAAAACAGCGCAGTTAAGGTTTAGATTGGGCAGGAAACAGACTGTACCTTATTACCGTATTACCTGTACATGGTACAACTTCAGTTTTTAAGAACTGCTTAACATTTTAAGAAATGCTCCTGGATAGTAAAAAAATGTTACAGATTCACAATAAAACAGATTCAGACATAAAAGACCACACTGTTGGATGAATGTACATAGGCTTGAGAGAAAAAAGAAAAAAAAATATAGAAAATAAAGTTAATGGTTTAAAAAAAAGATAAAGTCTTTAAAGAGACAGAGTACAGATAGTTATAGATTAAGAGAAATAAAGAAAAATAAGCCACGTAAAAATGAAAAATTCACAGAGAGTCTGGATTATGTACATTGTGTTTTCTTTAAAATTTTTGACTATAAAGGAGCTAAGTACAGAGAGACATTTCATTACATGGGCTGCCAAGCTAAACCAGAATGGATATAAGGATATTACGATTTCAAAATTTGGGTCTAAGAATATGATGCTTTGGAAAGGGTCTTCTTTTGTTTTCACAGAGGACCAGACCCTATGGATTTCTTCTATTCCAATTTGGTATGATAGACCATGCCCTCCTGAAAGGTTGTTGTGAACATCTTCAGAAAATTGCTTCGCTCAACTGCCAACTGAGATGAAACTAGCACACAGGTTATACCATGAAAGACCTAATTAACGACGCCCCCATTCAGCAGGAAGCAATTTGGAGAGAAAAAACTGCGCCCATGTTCCCAAAATATTGTTTATAAATGTTCCTTTACATTTAAAGGGGGATATGATATAGATATGAATAATTTGCATTAGTACAGATTTTGCTTTATTGATAGAGATTTAAGGTCAATTTTGTTATATGTATATATAATTCTGCTCTTGATTAAGGTTTTGTGATTGTGTTGTTCATTTAAAATATAATGTATAATAGAAAATAGAGGTTGCTAATGGATAATCATCGATGATAGTAAAGTTTGTAGTCATGTTACTTAGATTTTCTAGATATATATAGATATATTTCAGATAGGCATTCTTCATATCTTTCAAAGACTGCAGAATATAGCATTTTAAATGTTTTAATAACTTAGGACTTTTCATGACAATGAGACACTCTGCTCCTGGCAGCACCAATCTACTTCAAGAAGAAGATGGGCATCGAAGAGGATCCTTATGGAGTTTGATAGCCATTTGGGCAAGAAACTGTTCTTGCCTGGACTGTTGCATAAAATGGACAAAGAGAACCTGCAGAGAGAGGACTGCTGAACTTGCCTAAAGGTGAGATGGTCTTTCGGGGTTCCTGATTCATGACAGTGTCTGTGAGACATTCTGCAGGACACAACAGATAGTGACTGAACTGTCTTTGAAATTTCCTGCTTCATAAAAATGTCTGCTGGATACTATGGGCCTGAAGGCTGAAGATGGATGCCCCAACAGTGCAGAGGAACTTTGGTTGACTGTCCAGGCAGCGAGATGTCTCTGTTATTTCTAGAGTTTGGATTTCTTGTTTGCTTAGGTAATATTATATCCTTCTGGAGTCTTTGATGGAGTTAAAGAATGAATAGATAGTTATAGTTTTCCTTACTTATGATAAAAGATAAAATAGATATAAATATTGTAACTGTAATTCTTGCCTGATAACTTTTTGTTATATGTAATTTTACTATGTTAAAGTTAAAGCCTTTCTTTTTTGTTTAAACAGAAAAAGGGGAAGTGATGTGGGAATGTCATATATCAATCTGTTGATTTCATTGGTTAAGCAATAAAAAAACTGCTAGGCCCATTTGATAGGCCCACCCTTAGGTGGGTGGAGTAAACAGAACGGAAGGCTGGGAGAAAGAAGCTGAGTCAGAGAGTCGCCATGGTTCTCCCACTCCAGGCAGATGCAGGTTAAGAACATTCCTGGTAAGCCAGCTCGTGGGCTACAGCAGATTATTAGAAATGGGCTAATCCAGGTGTGAGAGCTAGCCTAGAAGAGGCTAGATAGAAATGGGCCAAGCGGTGTTTAAAAGAATACAGTTTCCGTGTAATTATTCCGGGCATAAGCTAGCCAGGTGGCGGGACACAGCCCAGCCCCGCCGCTCCTAACACAACAAACATCCAAACTGGCTAGGCTCCCACAAAGCCAGAACATGAAGTAGGATCAAAACCCCATGCCATTGTCCTTGGCTTCTCATCAACCCTCATTGTTCGCCATGTACAGAGAGTCTGATTTTATCCCATGCTTTTTCAATCACAGTCCAGCTGGCCTTGGTGAGCTCCCAATAGATCAGCCCCACTGTCTCAGTGGGTGGGTGCACCCCCCGTGGTCCTGACTTCCTTGCTCATCTTCTCCCTCCTTCCGCTCCTCATTGGTGGCGCACGCCGGTAGGATTTGCTGAAGGAGGCAGAGGCAGGAGGATCACGAGTTTGAAATAATCTTATACAAGCAATAAGTAACCAACAGTTATTTTTTTTAACCTAAAGTAGAAGAAAAATCCACGGGGTGATAGTAATATCGTTGTTTGTGAGGCATATAGAAAGAAGCTATCTGGCTCTGGGAAAGAATGTGGGATGTTAAAAAACAGAAAGTTACCAGACCTATGATGGTCCCTCCATTTGTCACATATCCATTGCTGCTACTCAACATGTCCTAGGCCGTATGGTACATGAATAGCAATTACCCTGCAAAGCAGAGGATAATTAGTAGAACTGAAATGAGGCACTCTTATTTCTGTCACTAAGACAGTGAGTAATCACTCTCAGTACCTCCTTGGTCTTGACTACTAAAGTCAGGATGGTCTATAGCACCTTCAGCAAGGTGGGTTTGGGTTCATTCAAACAGTATGAAATGTATACTATGGAAAGACATTGAACTTTCTCTTCAGATGTTTTAGTCTTGAAGCCTTAGAAATGTCCAAACCCAAGCTTTCTGATCTCAAGGTAAACTAAGAAATCTGTGACCTGAGAGACAGCCTCTATTGTGAGGTTTTTAACAAACACAATTCGAACCTTCTCTTAGAATTTAGAGATGGAAGGAACGAGAAAAGGTGGAAGTGCGGAGGTTAAACCAGAAAAGAGTGGTGACATGTCTCATCAGGTAAAAGTGTTATGGGTACAAACCTGGCAACCTGATTTTGTTCTCCCATGATGTAAAGGGAGAATCAATTTCCAAGATTTGTCCTTTGACCTCTACACATACAACATGGCATGCCAGAATGTACACACACACACACACACACACACACACACACACACACACACTTACAAACAATAGTAATACATGAAATGAAAAAAATTAAATGAAACAAAACCACAGAAGGAGCAAACAGAAAAAAACAATACTGATCTCAATCAACCTGGTACCAAGAAAGAAACAAAGACTCAATGGAAGGGAGTTTAAGGAAAGTTTCCACAAAATGTTTATTCTAAAAGTCAAGTAACAAACAACAGCAATCCAACATTCGGAAGAAAAGAAATTTATTTCTTTGTGTAACCCCGTCTGTCCTGGAACTCACTCTGTAGACCAGGCTGGCCTCAAACTCAGAGAGATCTGCCTGCCTCTGCCTCCGAGTGCTGAGATTAAAGGTGTGCACCACCACTGCTCGGCCAAGAAATTTCTTAGATTTATAAAACAAGCATTATGTAGTGATGAAAAGTCACCTTAAACAGAGAGAGTAGGTACCAGCTTTCAAGGAATTCTGATAGCTCAGAAAACCTCCAGAATAGAGCACTTTGGCCTCACTCTCCTATTACCATTTAGTTGGGGACTGTCCATCTTTTAAGATGAAAGTCATGAATAGGCAAAGCCCAGTTCCCTTACTGTTTTCCAGCAGCTGAGGATCAATGATCAGAAGTCCAGCACAGGGTAGAGAATGTCAGCAGCTCTGTCAACCACCGTTGGTGGCCATTGGTGATACTTTAGAGCCCTTCCAGCAGCCAGGCCAGTCATTCTTTGCCATCTTCTGCTGTCGCAGCTCTTTCTTTCTGCATTTCTTTTATCTCTCCATAGCCCCTTGTCTCCTCTACTCTCTCAGCTCCACAAAGTTCCTTCTTATCTATATGCCCACTGTCCAGCACCGCCTTCAGTCATACTCTCCATTCCTGGGCATACTGAAACTCTTCAGTTAACTTTTAGCTGCTTGTTGGGCAAGAGCCTGGTAGTCTGAAAAATTGAAGATGTCTGTCCTATTATCAATATATTCCACTCTATCCACAATAAGCACAAATAGGTAATCTTACTCACAGAGGTATATTGGGACCCAGAATCAGGGGAGACAGGGCAGAGGAGAAAGTTCTACCTTTCATAGGGTAATAAAATTAATTTTTGCACATTTAAAAATAAAAATAGAACTGCTACAATAGCTCTTTACTTCCCACCATGAAGTCTATAACTCTTGCTTTAGGAATTTGGTTCTCAGGTGTAGGATGTGTGAATTGATCATGATCTGAACTCAGATTCTTGTTATTTATCCTTGGTTTCCCTGGGAGTGGTAGCATCCACAAATTCAAAGATTAATTTATCCCAGAGGAATAGCAGTCAAATGTGAAATCTGTGAATTCTGTAGAAAAATAATAATGTTTCTCCAACAAAGAAAGACCAATGACATCTATACATACCCCCGTATCTCTCAACTGGGCTTAATAACTCCAGGGAATTTTTAAAATGTTATTTTTGATGTTTGCTTTCCTTTTTTCTGTTAACTTATACATTTGTTTCGTTTTCAAGTTTCATTAAAAATTTTAATATAGCTGGGTGGTGGTGGCATAAATCTTTAATCCCAGCACTCCGGAGGCAGAGGTAGGTGGATCTCTGTGAATTCAATACCAACCTAATCTACAAGAGCTAGTTACAGCTAAGGCTGTTACACAGAGAAACCTTGTCTCAAAAAACCAAAAATAAAACTTAATATAAATTCTCAATCATTTTAATAATCTCTTTTTTGTAGAGCAGAGCTGTGCAATTTATTTCCTATCATCCCTTAGCTAAGGTTGAGTTTTCCATGTAATTTTTTACAGAAACAATGATATTGACAATATTACTTTTTGCAAACAAAACAGTAGACAGACGTTGTTCGTATATAACATAACTTGAGCAGTTTTAGTAAATAAGTAAAAAAGAATTTCTATATCTGACTCAAGTGTTGTAAAATTGCATATTAGTGTATTCAAGTACTTATTTGGCCAAAGATAAGAATAAGGGGATTGAGCATAGAAGAAACATAGAGCTTAGATTCTAGTGTGACTGTGAAAATTAGGATCAGAAAGCTCTCAAAGATGTAAAAAAGAAACACACAAAACCAAGAAAACACACATCATAGTGTAGATTTCAGTGGAGCAAATGCAAAAAACCAACCTTCACATTCAGGCTTTGGAGAGTGGCATTTCAATAAAGCTTGTTCTATGGTAGGCTTCCTAGCATTAGTTTCCCGTGGAGTGTGACTACTGACAGCTAGCAGCCAAACACTGCACTGTGGGCATAGCCTGGCTATTGTACTTCTGAACCCAACAGCTGTGATTACCTGTAAAATACCTCACCAGCCTGCCATAGGCTGGAGAGGGACTCCGGAGGTCTCATCGCTTTCTAAGAGACTATGTGCAGTTAGCAGTTCCTGCAGAATAAAGAGATGCTATTTATAGTAGTGTAAAGTTATTCAGGATCCAGTAAAACTTCCTTACACATGCTCCTTTAAGTGGCCCTTGTGAACGTTATTGGGTCACACACCATGAAAGTATAAGGAGAATTAGTTGGGGTCAGTAGGAATAGGAGGAGGTTGGGGAGGGTAATGGGAGTAAACGCTGTCAAAATACCTTACATCCATGTGTCGAAATCATCCAAATGAAATTGTTATTTTATATAATTATTAGTTTCTAATATAATGAACATTTTTTTTAAAAAATGAGCTAATCTAAATGGTTCTGTCAGTCAGTGTCAATATCCTGGACTGGAGCATGTTCCTCTGAAAAACTATTTGCTCAGAGACTTTATAATACAGTATAAAGGTTACATCAACACATAGGTCAGCACAATCATCTTCTGGCCACTGTCTACTCTCATTCCATGAGTATTGTCCCTACAATGCCTCACTTTGACCCCTGAGTATTCTGTAATAAGCTTTGTTTGTATTTGACACACACAAATACACACACACACACACACACACACACACAAATAAGTAAAAACAGGATAGACTAGATGATCCAAATAGTTCAGGCAGTAGAAGTGCTCATCTAATATGGGAAGTCCTTTTGTATATGTGTTGTTTTTCTTGGTTAATGAATAAAGAAGCTTTGGGCCCATGACAGGGCAGAGTAGAGCTAGGGGGAAAAACTAAACTGAATGCTGGGAGAAAGAAGAAGGAATCAGAGAGATACAATGTATTGCTGAAGGAGACAGACACCTAGAAACCTTACTTGTAAAATGAGCCTAGTGGTAAAATATAAAATAATAAAAATGGGTTAAGATAGAAGAGCTAGATAGCAATATACCTAAGTGATTAGCCAAGCAGTGTTGAAATTTTGTTGTTGTTGTTGTTGTTGTTTTTCGAGACAGGGTTTCTCTGTAGCTTTGGAGCCTATCTTGGAACTATCTCTTGTAGACCAGGCTGGCCTCCAACTCACACAGATCTGCTTGCCTCTACCTTCTGAGTACTTTGAATAAAGTCATGTGCCACCACTGCCCAGCTACAGTGTTGTAATTAATATAGTTTCTGTGTAATTATTTCGGGTCTTGGCAGCCGATAAATGAACAAGCAGTCTCCGCCTTCACTTGCCTGTAAGTCTGAAGGCTTGATTTCTCCAAATCCCCCATGGTAGCAGTAGAGAATGGACTTCCTAGTTTTACCTTCCCATCTCCACATTCACACATTGACAACAACCTCCCTCTAAACACACACACATGCACACACACTGGCATGCATAAATCTATGCACATACATGCATACCTCTCTACACACACACTCACACACACACACACATGTATGCATACATCTATGCACATATACACATACCCCTCTATAATACATGGTGTAGGAGGTCCTGTCCATGTGTTGCTTTCTTTGGTTAAGGAATAAAGAAACTGCCTTGGCCTACTTGATAGGGCAGAACTTAGGTAGGTGGGGAAGACAGAACTGAATGCTGGGAAAAAGAAAGGTGGAGTAAGAGAGAGAAGCAATGGGTCTGCCAGAGTCCGATGCTAGGAAATTTACCTGGTAAGCCACTACCACATGGCGATACACAGATTAAAAGAAATGGGTTAAATTAAGATGTAGGAGTTAGCCAATAAGGAGTTAGAACTAATGGGCCAAGCAGTGATTTAATTAATACAATTTCTGTGTGGTTATTTCGGAGCTAAGCTAGCCAGGTGGCCAGGAACAAACAATCAGCTCCTCCCTGCAAAACACACACACACACACAACACACACACACACACACACACACACACACATGCTCATATACACACAGTTAAAACAAAGGCAAAACCTTGAATTGATTGGTATATTTTGTAAGTCATGATAAAGTGAACAAGCACTCATTTTCTATGTACCAAAACTAAAAACAAAGAACACGTTTAAATGCAGAAGTAGGCCAAAAGCTACATCTCCCTATTGACATTTCTAACTTTTGCTGTTTGTTGCCATGCCAACATAATCTTTCACATTCAATTTATACTTTGCTTGTATTAGATTTTTAGTTTACAAATAGTTTTTAATTCTATTTATAAACTGTAGTAACTAGACATTCTTGACATTTTCTCTCAAAATAACTATAGACAAAAGTGAGTAGCTATAATATTCAGTGTTGTCAACATTGGAGCATACTTTTTATAGAATTAAAAGAGAAAAGAATGAATCTTTCAACCTTTTATTATCACAACCTGACAGGAACCTATTGAAATTCAGGCTCACAGCACACAACCCACTTTTGAAATGGTATTAATAAAAAACAAGGGCATCACATGGTTAATTTTTAGCATGAAGGGATCATTTTACATTTCTGTTAATTTTAAAAACCCTAAGCCCCAAATAGTCACAAATAAATTTACAAGTCTGTTGAATGAGAAACATATCATAGAAAAAGAGACTTTATTTCATCGTTGAAGATCACTGTCATTACTCACATAAATACCCTTGTGAAAGCAACAATGGATTTTTCGGGAGTCTATATGATATGTCAATACAACACTAATGTCTTATGAAATTTCTTGTGTGTTTTCCTATTTTAATATTTTTGTTTGTAATTCATAAAAGGCAAATACTAATTAACATAGTAAGACAAATTTGGGCCCTGCATATTTCTCATCCTGTATAAAATTCAATTTAAAATTGATCAAAATCCTCAAAGTCTTCTCAGTGATACACCTCCTCCAAAAACGGCCACACTTTCTCCAGCAATGCCATACCTATTCCAACAAGGCCACACCTACTCCCACAAGGCCACACCCATTCCAGCAAAGCCATACTTTCTCCATGAAGGCTCTGTCTACTTCCAAAGGCCATATTTTCCCCAGCAAGGCCACAACTACTCCAACAAGACCAAACTTCTTCCAGCAAGGACACACCTACTCCAACAAGGCCACACCTCCTAATCCTACTTAGCACTTAGCACTGAAATATATGCACTTATAGTTGGTATCTCTATTCAAACTACCACAGCTAATTAAGTTGAACATTTCTCCATGTATTTTTTGGTTATTTGTATTTCACCTTTTGAGCTCTGCTCATTTCATTAGTTCATATATCTATTGAATAATGTGTTTTCCTGTTACTTATAAAAGTTCATTGTATATTCTAGACATTAATCATCTGTCAGATAATTAACTAGTGATGCTATAACATCCTGTTCTGAAGGCTGTGTGGTCATTTTACTGTTGCCCTTTTCACTGCCACACTTATGGACAGCATCTACTTCTGTCTCTCTGCCCTAGAGTCTGGGAAAACCATTTTCTTAGCTTTTTACCTGATACGCTATTTTTCTCTTATGAATTATGATTACCTAATAGCTACTGTGTCCCCTCAGGATCTTCTGTCCTGTGATAGGTCTTGGCTTTCTGGTTTTGTTGAGTTGTAACAGTTCAGAAGAATGCTATTGGTGTATTCTGTAAAATTACCTTTGACCAGAATTTGTTCAAGTTTTTTTTTTTTTCATAATTATACTGGAGTTATACATTTTGAGAACAAAGACCACAGATACAAAGTTTCATTTCTATAACATGATAGTAGTACCCAGATCAATATGATTTATCATATTTAATGTCAACTGTAGTCTCCTGGCTGTGTCATATCTTGGGTTCCTCCAATGCAAAGCCCCTCTCCTGTTTCTAAGTCAATTTGAATGCAGCCATCTCTGGGAAAATGTCATTATACACAGCTGGCATCATTATACACAGCTCTTCCACCTTGAAAGTAGAACATTACATAGATTATTTGGAATTCTTTCTTATTCACCTAGAACCTTGCTTCCTAATAGTTTATTCGCATAAAGTGTGACACATAGGTATTTATTTTATATAGTGGGTTGTAATTCTTTATTATTTTACTTACTTATTGCTCAAACTCCTACAATCTCAGCCATAAAGAAAACTCTCTGTGCCTTTTACATATTTCCATGGCAGTTAGTGGAGTGCTTGGGGGAATGGATGTGGTACATTATTGTTCTTGTATATTACAAGATGTTGCGCTCTCGCCATATATATTTCTTGCCTAGATCTTAGAATCATCTATGTGTTCAAAGAGCCTGATTCCTTTTCCGGACAACCAAATTGATAACCAAGGTCTGGGTGTTAGATGTTCAATAAGTTTAGGGCCTGAAAGAATCCTGAGACTAAAAGTTTTCAAGTGCTCATCTCCCTTAACAAGTACAAATTCCCCAAAACTGGACAACTGCCACGTATGCACGTGCATGTGAGGAGAAAGTCTACTGAAGAGCAGGTGGGCAGATGTTTGATCATAGATTTACTACTTATGTGTGTTATGACTGAGGACTGCTTTCCTGCTCCTCAGCCCCTCATTTGACCTCAGACTGGCCAGACAGACTTCACGTCCTGAGAATTGTCTCAACACATAAAGAATCTTGTAAGCAATTGGTATCAAATACAAGCCAATTTAGTTTTAAAATAAAATATTCTACTTTAACAGTACTTCATAATCTATAGTAACTATCTACCTAAGTAGGGTAGGTCTTTTTACATGTTCTACATCTTTTGGTTCACACAGCAACACTCTAAGTGACACATATCCATTTTAGAGATAAAAACGCTGAGTCTAAGATTAGCTAAATTAGTTAAGTAGAAAGTTCTTAACTATGTGGTCCAATCATGTTCAGTGCTGCTTGATGATATTCCCTTTAATATTTCCTGCCATGAGAACAAACGCTTACTAAAGACTAAGCTTTTGGCCCACCCCACAAACCAGGGAGTTGCTTGCTGGTTCTTTCTTATGGCTGAGAGTCTCACAGAGTCAAAATGCTGTGTGGGGCTTAATGAGTGCCCTGGCTAGAAGCCATTCGGTTTTTGCCAAAGTTAGAGTGCTCTATATAAACACCCATCTAGAGCTGAAGCAACAAAGAGGAAGTACCAACAGCAGCCATTAACTGCCAAAACAACAAAAATGTTTGGTAGTGTCTAAGTTTTTTTTTTTCTCTCTTCTAAGCATTGGGCTAAATATTTAATATTCATCATCTCATTTTAGTATAACAACCAATTTACAAGTCTAAAACAGTCTGTTTTCAGGTGAGAAAACTAAAGCTTGGAGTGATTAATTTTGGTTTCTAAAGTGATGCAAATCACAAGTGGCAGAGCCAGGGTTTCGAGCCAAGCCCATGCAATCCCAAGCCTGCTTTCTTCACTATTATAGTGCAGAACAGCAGTAGTTGGCAAATTGGATCTGCTATGGACATTTTTCAGAACTTAGCAACAGCAGCAAGCTGCCCTTCAGTACTGGGGTTGCAAATATTTGTGCAGTCCACTGAAGAATACGACCTGTGAGAGCTGCAGGAAAGTAGTTGATGAGGCCTTTATAGCTGAAGCCAAATGTGGAGCCACTGCGGACATTCTGTAAGCATTTTCAGACATTTGCACTGACAGACCGAGAGTGACACAGCACAGGAAAGGGGACCAGGGTTCAATAAAGAAGCAGGATAGTTTAGAGAGAATATGACAAAGACTTGGCTCCACACCATTCCTAGAAAAGCGTATCTTCCTTTCCTTACGGAAGGAGACTGGCTATTCGAATAGGACTATATTCTCTTTTATTTGCAACATGGATGTGTGTGTTTTGTGTACTTTGTATTTTAAGACTTTATGATAGCTAATTATGTGTGCTGACAGACTGGGTCATGTGAAGCCCAGACATCTGGTCTTTTGTCTTGGTGTATCTATCGAGATATATCAGGTAAGATTAATATTTAACTTGGTTATTGAACAAGTGAGATTACTCTCCTACAAAACTATATTGAATGGGATTTTAAAGCTGCTTTCTGGTGTTTATTGCTAACGTATAGACACACTCTCGATTTTTCATGGCTACCTTGCATGTGGAAAAGATGAACTTTGGTAGTTCTATTTCTTATCTGTGAATTCTTTACTAAAATTTTTCTAGTTAACGGGGAACTTGAGGAGATCAAACAAAGTTGCAAAGGGAGCTGCTGTGGAATAATTGTTTTGACCTGGGTCACTGGTCTTTTCTTATTTTGATTCAAATCGACACTTCATCTCAGGATTGCTGGAACAACACCATTGATCCTCCTGGCTTGCTGGGCTTCAAATTCAAATGGGAATTCAAACATTCACTTTCTTGTATTTCCACAGGAAAGAGGCATAGGTTCTCTATTTCGAAAGTCCCCTTGCTCTTCAATGGGCCATCAGGCAAGGTTAAAGAGCCCATGTAGAAAAGGCACAGCTTTGCAGTTTCAGAGAGAAGGCCCCACACCCCTCACGCCCATGGCCACTATTAAGAACAGATGCTTAACTACGACAAATAAAGCAGTTCAACCATGAGTCCTCAAAAGGTAGGAAATGTGGATTCAGGTGACTATTATGAGCTATAGGCCCACAGATACCTTTTCTGCTTGTATGGAAGCAAATAGACAAAGTCAAAATATTGGGACATAAGTTGTACTGCCTACGCTTGACATTGCTTTCACATATGACACCTGCTAGAACTATTTCTGATTATATGTGAAAGGAATATGTACAAGTCTGCTAAAGCACTAGAAAGCAAGTCAAAACATTAGCAACAGTTCAACTCCCTGGGATAGAATACTTATCAATGATTTTTTTTTTAACTTGTACCCCATTTTTAACTAATTTTCACTTCTGTAGCTGCGTCTGGAACAGTAAAGATACAGTGACGAGCATGAGCCAGAGACAACTCACCCAAGAAAGATGGCACCTATATAAAAGCTTACCTTTTTTTTTTTTTTTTTTTTTTTTTGGTTTTTCAAGACAGAGTTTCTCTGTGTTGCTTTGAAACCTGTCCTGGAACTAGCTCTTGTAGACCAGGCTGGCCTCGAACTCACAGAGATCCACCTTTTCCACCTTTTCCCTGCCTCCCTAGTGCTAGGATTAAAGGTGTGTGCCACCACTGCCCGGCCTCTTAAACTGTCTTTTATTCACTTTTTTCCATTTTTTTTTTCTAGACATGGTTTCACTGTATAGTCTGAACTGTCATGGAACTTGCTCTGTAGACTCGGCTGGCCTTGAACTCACAGGGATCCTCCTGCCTCTCTCTCCCAAGTTCAGGGATTAAAGGCATGCATGACTACCACCCAACTTATTCTTAACTTTTAATAAAACAAAAAGAGAAAGGACATAAAAGTCTTATTCGAGTAATATTTTGCCTCATTTTTATGGAATATCATCAAATAGAAATGTTTCACTTTAGAACAAAAGTAAAATCCCTTTAAACAATTAGCTAAAAGGATTCTTATCCACTTTGAAACTTCTTGTGAAGCAAAGGGACATTTGTGATTTACTTTTACAATTCTCCATTTATTCCTATTATGCTTATATATGATGTGTCAGGGGTTGTGTTTGTGAAGGTGCATTTGTACCAAATGCATGATGTAGAAGTCGGGGGGTCAAATCTCAGGATCCTGTTGTCTCCTCCTACCTTGAGTTCTCCTGATCTGACTCATGTCATGCTTGCACAAAAATTGCCTTACTAAATGCTGACCTATTTCAACAACCTAGCATTTGTAATATTAAATGCACATGGGGAATTAATTTGAAAATTATAAGAACAACAAAATATTATATCTTGCTAGTTTTAATATCAGTTTACTATGTGCAGTATTTATGCCAGGAAAATTTACAGAAATATCAGGGAATTGAAGGGAAAGTACATAATATTATTAATGATGGCAAAATTACATTTAGAGTGGCATTCATATATCCAGTATGTCAATATTTGAATAACTATTTGTCCAATGCTAATTGTTTAGTTAATTCAAAAATGACTACCAATGAAGGTTTATTCAGCCAAATATTTCTCAAGTTTAAATATACAGAACATTCTTTTAAATAATAAAAGTCAACCCTCATACAGATGCCACTAGTAGATAAAGCTGATTAAATTTTTAACTAAAGAGAAACAGGAATTCTTGACACTGGCAATCTGAGTTCCCCACAGGTTCTACTCTTTTGCTTTTTGTTTGTTTGTTTGTGTTTGGGTTGGTTTTTGTTTTACTTTATTGAAAATAGATTCCTTCTTCATACCATATATACTGACTAGAATTTCCCTCCCTCCACTTATGCCAGTTTCTCCCTACCTCTCTTCCCCTCCAGATCCACTTCTTTTCAGTCTCTCATTAGAAAAGAACAGACTTCTAAGAGACAGCAACCAAAAATGATAAAACAGAACAAAACCGATTATGTTGAGGCTGGACAAGGCAACCCAACAGAAGGAAAAGATTCCCAAGAGCAGTCATAGAATCAGAGATCCAGTCATTCACATATCAGGAATCCCATAAACATACTAAGATTAAAGCTGTAATCTATCTGAAGAGAACATAGTGCAAATGCCAGAAGGCTCTGTGTTTGCTGCTTCAGTCTCTGTGAGCTCATATGGGCTTTGCTCAGTCAATTCAGTGGGCCTTGTACTCCTGGTGTCCTCTGTTCACTCTGTCTCCTATGCTTTTCTGCTTCCCCTTCTATGGGTTCCCTAACCTCTGAGGGGAGGGATTTTGATGGAAACCTGTTTAGAGCTGTATGTCCCAAGAATTTTCTCTCTTGTCTGGCTGTGGGTCACTGCATCCCTTTCTATGTGCTGCAGACAAAAGTTTCTCTCTCTCTCTCTCTCTCTCTCTCTCTCTCTCTCTCTCTCTTTGTTTTTTGGATATCCTTTCCTAGTGACTTGCAGAAGCTACTCACTCAAGTCTTATACTGCATTTGCTCTCTCCCATGTGCAGAAAGTAGATCCTACTCTGTCCTTCCTCTTTTTTTGTTTTTGTTTTTTTATTGAGAAAAGGAAAAAAAAGTTTCTGCCTCCTCCCAGCCTCCCATTTCCCTCCCCCTCCTCCCACCCTTCTCACCCTCCCTCCACTTCTCACCCTCTCCCTCTCCAGTCCAAAGAGCAGTCAGGGTTCCCTGCCCTGTGGAAAGTCCAAGGTCCTCCCCTCTCTGTCCACGTCTAGGAAGGTGAACATCCAAACTGGCTAGGCTCCCACAAAGCCAGAACATGAAGTAGGATCAAAACCCCGTGCCATTGTCCTTGGCTTCTCATCAGCCCTCATTGTTCGCCATATTCAGAGAGTCTGGTTTTATCCCATGCTTTTTCAGTCACAGTCCAGCTGGCCTTGGTGAGCTCCCAATAGATCAGCCCCACTGTCTCAGTGGGTGGGTGCACCCCTCGTGGTCCTGACTTCCTTGCTCATGTTCTCCCTCCTTCTGCTCCTCATTGGGACCTTGGGAGCTCAGTGCAGTGCTCCAGTGTGGGTCTCTGTCTCTATCTCCATCCATCACCAGATGAAGGTTCTATGGTGATATGCAAGATATTCGTCAGTATTGATATAGGATAGGGTCATTTCAGGTTCCCTATCCTCAGAACAACTTTGAGATATCATCTTACACCTGTCAGGATGGCTAAAATCAAAAACACCAATGATAGCCTTTGCTGGAGAAGCTGTGGAGGAAGGGGTACCCTCATCCATTGCTGGTGGGAATGCAATCTTGTGCAACCACTTTGGAAATCAGTGTTTCGGTTTCTCAGGAAATTCGGGATCAACCTACTCCTGGACCCAGCAATACCACTCTTGGGAATATACCCAAGAGATGCCCTATCATATGACAAGAGCATTTGTTCAACTATGTTCATAGCAGTATTATTTGTAATAGCCAGAACCTGGAAACAACCTAGATGCCCTTCAATGGAAGAAGGGATGAAGAAAGTATGGAATATATACACATTAGAGTACTAAGCTGCGGTAAAAAACAATGACTTCTCGAATTTTGCATACAAATGGATGGAAATAGAAAACACTATCCCGAGTGAGGTAACCCAGACCCAAAAAGATGAACATGGGATGTACTCACTCATAATTGGTTTCTAGCCATAAATAAGTGTCACGGAGTCTACAATTGGTGAACCTAAAGAAGCTAAATAAGAAGGTAATCCCAAGGAAAAAATATAGTTATCCTCTTGGCTATGGGAAGTAGACAAAATTGCCGGGGAGAAAATTGGGATCTTGGGGGTGGGGTGGGATGGGGATAAGGGGAGATGGGGAGAGAAAAGTGAGAAGGGGAGGATGGGGGGAACTTGGGGAAACAGGATGATTGAGATAAAGGAAGGTTGGATAGGGGAGCACGGAAGCACAATTCTTAGTTAAGGGAGCCACCTTAGGGTTGGCAAGAGACTTGAACCTAGAGTGGCTCCCAGGAGCCCAAGGCGATGTCCCCAGTTAGTTCCTTAGGCAGCTGAGGATAGGGATTCTGTCCTTCCTCTTTAAGTCATATAAGTGATGTCATCTGTCCTACAGAAACTTTGTCCCAAGACTTAATAACAAAAAACAAACAAAAAGCAGTGAAATGATTCCTGTTCCCTTGGTAGCTGGAAGAGGTAGGGGTGAGGGAGGAGGGCATCTTTCCCTTGCTTCCCCCAGCATAGCTCAGACAAGAATGGTGATATCTCTCATGCACTCAGAACCGACTCACCCCTGCCCCTGTATACAGGGTTAATGCTACTGTGTTGCTCTAGTGGCATAGGGGCCCATTTTTCTAAGTGCAGCTGGTAAGGGGTTGAATCAGGTCCCCCACATGCCCCCGGTGATGAAGAGCAAGAGGAAGAGGGAATCTTTCCCTCACCCATGCCATCACATGACGTACAGGAGGGGTGTGGCTGTTCTCCCATTTTCGCACCATCAGGGCCAGTTCACCCATGCCACTGAAAACAGGGTCTGCTCTATTGTGCCATCCAGGTGAGGTGTAGGATCCTTTCTCCTGAGTGCTTCAAACAGTGAGGGACAGGACCAGTTCTCCATAGTGTTGCAGTCAGTGAGGAGTGGGGCGAACACTGTACAGTCCTATGCTCTCTGCTTTTGGTGGTGTCAAAAGTCATGGACATCAACAGAGACAATAACCAGAACCTGAACCCAGTCATGGGCCCCAGCAGAAATCAAGGCAAGTCCCAGACATCACCATGACTGTGATGACAACGAAGCCACCGACCTTAGCCCATTCCTCATCTCTTTTGCCTATTTCAGATATACTCCTTTCCAAAGTACATAAAAAAATTCTCTCTCTCTCTCTCTCTCTCTCTCTCTCTCTCTCTCTCTCTCTCTCCCTCTCTCTCCCCTATACTACACCATACATTTGCTCACTATAGTAGGGTCCATCGGCCTGGCACCACAGGTGCTGGGCTGGCCAGTGTTTTCCCCTTGGAATGAGGGATGGACCACTTCAGGCCAATATGTGGGTCTCCTTGTCCTGCTTAGACTGTCATGACCCTAGGCAGGACCAAGCTCCCTCATCACAAATAGATTGTAGTAGCGCTCAGTCTCCCTGGTGTTGGGAGGGATCCTGGTTGGTACGGAGGTGCTGCCGGAGAGCTAGCCTGGACTAGAAAGCCTGGCTTGCAGTACGGAGGTGCTGCCGGAGAGCTAGCCTGGACTAGAAAGCCTGGCTTGCAGTCACGGAGTTTCACCTGCTCCAGCCACATGGTATGTGGTGGAGGGGTTGCTGGAGTTCTCACCAGAGCCTCGGCTAGAAAAGCCCAAACTATATACTTCTATTGTATGCTGCCATGTAATACTTTTAGAAGTGATATTATTGGAACCACGCACTTGATGGCAGAATTATGAAGAAGGGTAAAAAAGCTAATGTGTCATTCGGAATCACTCTCTTTGACAATATGGAAATGCATCACAAACATTATTGCACAACGACATGATCATTTTCCAGAGAGACCACTGCCAAGCAAAACATCCTCTTGAAAATTCTGAAACTACAGAATTATATCTTTGTATGTCTGAAAGATTAGACAACTACTGGGTCTCAATTTTTTTAAACACATAAATCGAATAAATATTACTTATTCAGGAAGTGATAATTATAAAGCTTTACAGCTCTCAATACTTCCTAGAAAAAAAAGGAGCATCACTTTTTAAGTATTTTTATTTTATCCTTCTCTCCCTCATACATTGTATCCCAACCACAATTTCCCTTGCCCCATTCCTTCCAGTCGCTCCCTCAAGCTACTCTCTTCCTCTCCCCGAGATATGCTCCTCCTCCATTTTCCTTCTGAAAAATAAGAACAGTCCTCCTAGGGACATGCACTGAACATGGCCTAACAAAATACAGTAAGACTAAGCACAATCCCACATATCAAGGCTGAAAGAGGCAACACAGAAGAAGGAAAATGATCCTACACACAGACAAAAGAGTCAGAGACACACCCAACTCCCACTGTTGAGACTCCCACAAGAACACCAAGCTACACAACCATAACGTAATGCAGAGGACCTAGCTCAGACCCTTACAGGAACCATGTGTGTCACTTTAGTTTCTGTGGGTCCCTATGTGCCCTGCTTAGTAGATTCTGTGCCAGTGTTCTCATGGTGTTCTCTACCCCTTTGGCTTTTACAATCCTTACTCTCTCTCTCTCTTTCGTAGGGTTCCCCTGACTGTGTCTAATGTTTGGCTGTGGGTCTCTACATCTGCTCCCATCCGTTTTGGGAAAATGCCCCTTTGATGAAAATTTGACTAGGCATTCAATCTATGAATATAGTAGAATATCACTAGGAATCATTTTATTGACTTTTTTGTGCTAGTTGGTTCTGTCCTGGGTGTCTGGACTGTCCTGCCTCTGCTGTGTCATCAACTAGGCAGTGTCAGGCATGGGCTGCATGGGCTCCCTCTGCATGTGCTCCCTCTTACAGCATGGGACTCAGGTTGCAACAGTCCTGGACTAGCCACTTCTGTAAGTTCTGTGCCACTATTACCCTGGCACTTCTTGCAGGCAGGACAGATTGTAGGTCAAGGTTTTCTGGCTCTGTTGATGTCCCAGTCCCACTTCTAAGAGTCTTGCCTGGTTATGGAAGGTGACCAGTATGACTTTGTATCTTCCATTACTCAGAGCATTCCTACAGTAACTCTCATAATTTCCAGAAAGTACCCAATTCCATTTCTTTCTACCAGTTCTCTCTCTCTCTCTCTCTCTCTCTCTCTCTCTCTCTCTCTCCCTCTCTTTCTCTCTCCCGTACCTTTCTAATTTCTCCTGTTCCCATCCCCACAAAACCACAGTTCTCTGGAAAATCTATTGCTCTTTTCCTTCTCAGGGCAATCCATGTTTTCCCCACTTGAGTCCTCCTGGTTACTCTCTGCTACCCATTCTTTCTGGGCCTATGGATGATAGCATGAGTATCCTTTACTTAAAAACTGATGTCCACTTATAAGTAGGTACATACCATGTTTTCCTTTCTGGATCAGAGTTAACTCACTCAGAATGATCTTTTCTAGTTCTATCCATCTGCCTCCAAGTTACATAGGTCACTGTTTTCAACAGCTGAGTAATACACGATTGTGTGAATGTACCACATTTTCTTTATCCATTTTTTTCAGATGAGGGGCTTCTAAATTTTTTCCAGTATTTGGCTATTATCACTAAAGTTGCAATGGATGCAGTTAAACAAGTGTCCTTGTGGTAAGATGGTATATCCTTTGAGTATACATAGAAGAATTGTAAAACTGAACCTTGAGGTAGATTAATTCCCAATTTTCTAAGGAACAGCCATATTGATTTCCATAGTGGCTGTACTAGTTTGCACTTTCACTAGTTTGCCTTATAGGAGCGGTCTCTTTTATCCACATCCTTTCCAGCATAAGCTGTCACTTGTGATTTTGATCTTAGCCATTCTGGCAGGTATATGATGGACTCTCAAAGTGGTTTTGATTTGCTTTTACTTGGTGGTTAAGTATATTGAACATTTCTTAAGTTTTTCTCAGTCTTTTAAGATTCCTTTGTTAAGAATTCTGTATTTAGATTTGTACCCCATTTTTAATTGGATTATTTAGTTTGTCAATAACCAAGTTTCTACTGATGATTATGACAAGGTTTGTAATTCACACTTTGCATTTAACATGTTTATTTAATTTGAATTGCAAGCTTTATTCATATATCGCTAGTTTTTCATCCTTGTCTTTCTCTGGTTTAAAGGTTCGGTCAGGTCATTGTGTTGCATCAGTTTTCACATACCCTTGGTTTCCTCGAGTCTGTCCCTGTCCTGCAAAATCTTAAAAAATAATGGCCCAAATAATTCTCAGGAATTTGGGTTTGGCCACTTACTTTGGGGGCAGTCCTTCAAATTGTTACTGTTGAATAATTTCTCATGAGTAAACAGGGATTAAATGATAGACTATTTTGACTCTTTTTGAATTAAGAGAGCTCTTTCTGTGGTTTTAAAAAAAATGCCTCCAGAGACCATTTCTTTCCTATGAAAATGATAAAATTTAATTTCCTTTGAATTGTAAATTATTGAATGAAGAACTGATGGTGTTTGAAAATATAACATTATTAGCTTCTCTTTAGATAAAAGCTAAAAATGAAGATCCTAGGGAAAAATGTGACTCTAGATTCTTTATAATGAATGAAGTTAAAATGACACATTTCTTTTTATTAAGAATTATTTGTTTTTATTAAGAAAACACAGCTCTACTTAAAAGAAGCTATATTTTCATTTTTCTCTTTAATATTAAATGTGAATGAATTTAAAAATATTTTAAATGCATTTCATAAAAGCAGTCCTATCTGGAATAAATTTATGAGCTGCTCAATAATTTAAAAATTAAGTTTAGATATTTTGGAACATTAGTTTTCAGTCATATTTAGCCTGAGAGTGGAATTTGCTCTGTTCTTCCTGATCTTATTTATCTAGACTTTCTTTTTGCTGACATCTCTCTGGCCTTGGATTTTGCGGTTGTATCCTCTCAGGTCCCCAAGCCTCTTGTCTAGAATCAGAACCTACAAATAAATATGGAATCTTCCACACTCATGGGTAATGGGAAAATGGGAACTTTTTCATTGAATTGGCAACTTCTCTCACTTTGTACTTGTTTTCTATTTCCAAGGTTCTACATCCATCATGAAACCACAGCAGGTTTTTACAATTTTCCACCCAGTGCTTCTTCAAGTAGTGTTGGCTCTAGTGTCCCACCTGGCAAGTGTCCCACTCATTCAGAGACCCTTTCAGCTTTCACAGACAAAGCCAGCACCTGGCCCTAAATGCTTCCTGGATCAGGAGACATATTGATCTCTATCTTTGCTTCAGCTCATTATTTTATATTTGTGTTACATTTTAGATATTTTTAGTGTTCTGATTTCCTAATTTATTTTCGTCATCATTGTGACAGTGCTAACAAAAATACATTTTACAAAGGATCCTTTGATACTCTTCATCTTAAATATTTAACTAGGAAAGAAAAATACATGTAAAGTATTTTAATTATAAAGAATCATCACTACGGGTACCTGATTTGTGTCTGTGATGCTAACTTTTTAAATTTTACTTTTATTTATATTATTTTATTTTATGTGTATGGATGTTTTTCCTGCATGCATGGCTGTGCACCATTTGCATGCCTGCTGCACTCAGAGGCTAGAAAATGGTGTCAGATCCACTGGGTCTGGAGTTACAGACAGTTTTCAGCATCTTTGTGGGTGCTGGGATTGAACATGCATTGTCTGGAAGAGCATCCAGTGCTCACAACTACTGAGCTATCTCCCAAGTCCTAAAGTTATAGCTTTATTTTTTTTTAATTAAACCCTTCTCATATTGATTGCTTGAATAGGATTGTGTTATACATTTTTTCCACACTTCCTTTCCACCCTCCCAGGTGATAGTTTTAAATAGCAAGCTGTCAGTCACTACTAGGCCTTGAAATTTAAATGAAATAAAACTTATCTTGAAATTCTGGTTCACTGTGTCCTGCAATGCTGTCAGGACTAAGATAACACAACAGGAAGAAGCACAGCATCAAAGGTGCTCAGAGCCTGCCCTTCATCTTAGTCACATGAGAAAAGGACCATTCTTCAATAAGGGCTGCTTTATTATTAGTCATGCAATCGTTAGTGCTAAGAAGGTGCTATTAATTCCTTCTATTTTCAGTGTAAAGTTTGGGTGGCCTGTTGAAAACCAACGTTCTAGACTGGATGCCTAGATTATATCTACAAGAATTTTGTCTTGTAGAGTGAACAAAGTTCTGCTACTACACATTCTTATTTAAATGTTACTAACTTTCAAGGATATCATTTTTTTCTAATTGAAATTATTTTTTACATCAGATTCTAATCATGTATTGCCCTTCCTATCTTCCCAAATCCTTTCATCCACCCTACTCATCAGCAACCCATAACTTCCTTCGTTTCTTTAGAAAACAAATAAATCAGAAAAAAAAATCAAACAAGCAAACAGATAAATTAAAAACAAAACAAAACCAAGGAAATGCATGCAGAAAGCCCACACAAACACAACAAAGCTAAATATCTCCAAAAACACCACTGAGTTCATTTTGTGCTTGCCATCTGCTGCTGGAAATGGGGCCTCAAATATGGTTTGTATAACCAGTGAGACTCCCTTGGAGAAAAATAATTTTTCTTTTGCAAGCAGCTGTCAACTGGAAATGGCTTCTGGGTTAGTGGTGAGGTCTGTAGTCCTTTTCCCCTGTGAGTACTGGGGCCCTATCTGGCTTAGACTTGCGCAGATTCTGAACATGGTGCCAGAGTCTTTGTGAATTCCTATGTACGTCAGCCCTGTTGCATCTAGGTCTTGTCTTCTTGGTGTGTTCCATTCCTACAGGCTCTTATAAGTGTTGTGCCTTCTTCTATAGAGATCCCTGAGTCCTAGCGGCAGTGATTTGGTGGAGTCATCCCATTTAGGACTGAGTAGTCCAAAGTCTCTCACTCCATATAATGTACAGGCACAGGTCTCTGTATTTGTTCATATCTATTGCAGAAAGTACATTCTCTGATGATGGCTGAGTGAGACACTGATTTATGAATATAGCAGAAGATTGTTAGTCATTTTATTGCTACATTCCTTTAACAGAACGATAGTGTTTAGTCTTCCTCCAGGTACAAAGCAGTATCAGGCATAGGTTCCATTTCATGGAGTGATCCTTAAATCCAATCATATTGCAGTTGGTTACTCCCACAACAATTGTGCCTCTATTGCACCAGCCTATTGTGAAGTCAGATCACCATTTTAGATTGAAGGGGTTGTAATTGGGTTGCCATTTATCTTTCTCCTCTGGTAGGCTGCAGAGTACCTTCCAGTACCATGAGCACTAGTCAGGAAGGGTGAAGGCGCCAGTAGAGCACCAGCTCAATTCTCTTTGTTCAAAGAGTTATGTGGGTGTTGTCTTCAGCAATAGGGCCTTACCTTCAGTTTGTGGAGAGCAAGCAATAGTCTTAGCAACAGCCTAGTGGTTTGGGGATTTCCATGGGAACCATTTGGCAAACAACTCAATTAGATGTAACCCATTCATGGCACTGGAGATTTCAGTTGTTTTTGAGAGAGGACTACTTGGGTCTTTGTCTCTCCAATCACTTAATGATTCTATTTAGATTTTCTTCACATATATGTAACATATATTAATTATGTATATAATTCTATGTATATCATATATATATTGAAGAAGCTTCTATTTTGGTAGATTTCCAAAAGATGCCTCAAATGACCCCCAGTTTTAGCTATTTCTCCCTTCATGCCCTCTCTTACCCCCCTTAAATGGAAGGCCAGCTCTCTATTTAGACCTCCCACTCCAATCCTCCACACATTCCTCTGTAACTATTTAGTTGAATACCTATTCTTTAGTTGTTCCTTACCTCCTTCCTAGTCCCGTACTCTAAACCTAACCTCTGTGATTATATAAACAACAGTGTTCCTATTGAAGGCTTAAAAGTTAGCATCCACATATAAGAGAATATAGTATGTCTTTTGAGGTTACCTCATTCAGAATGATTATTTTATCTAACTTCATCCATTTACCTCCATATTTCATGATTCTTTTTCTCCTTAGCAGCTGTGTAATATTCCATTATGTAAATGTACAAAATTTTCATTTCATCCATTCAACTGTTGATGATGGTGTCTAGGCTATTTCCAATTTCTGCCTATTATGAACAGAACAGGAATAAATATATGGAGTAGCAAATGTCACCGTAGTAGGATATAGAGTCCTCTGGTGTAAGCGGATATATCTATTTTAAGTTTCAAAAAGATCCACCACACTGATTCCATCCACCATTCTTAAAGATGATGACTTTTCACCATTCTGTGTGTTTTTATTTCTTTGTCCAAAGGTTAGGTGGTTGTAACTGTGTTTGCTCATAGGTCCTCTATTCTATAAACTATAGTCAACGTATCTGTTTTTGTGCCCGCACAATGTTTTTTTTATTGCTATGTTTTTGTAATATAATTTCAGATTAGTTGTGTGATATTTCAAAGTTTTTTCTTCGTGCTGAGAACTACTTGAACAATTTAGAGTGCCTTGTGCTTCCACCTGGATTGTAAGAGTTTTGGAGAGGGTATTTTCATGGAGATTGTATTGAATATGTAGCTCAAACTTAGAATTACAAAAGAAAGATTGGCTTTTACTTTGAGAATAATTGAAACAGTACAGTACTTACTCCTGCAATTTGCAGTTATGTAGGTCAGCACACAGATAGAGTAGGAAGAACAAGCTTTATATATTGCAAGTCTGGTTTCTTTATTCACTTATCATGTAGCTTTGAACTAGCTGTCCATCTTGACTGAGCCCTGATTCTTTACCCTGCATGACAGTTTCCTATCTGCCGAGCACACCATCCCACAGTGTCAAAAGACTGACATATATCTGTGTGCCTTTAAATCTCTAACACATTTAAGTGGTAAAGGTTAGCTTAGTTTGGGATCTTTTAAAATCTGCTCTTTGGAAAGAGATAGCCTCTAAAAAAAGATGCATATTAAAATGAGAAATAATAGGTGAAACCAAAGCACAATTGGGAGTCATAACATAATGCAGGCTATATGATGAGGTGGATTATATTTTAAAATACTATGTTGAGAATGCACACACACACACATGTGTGATATCACTTAGAATGACTTTAGTTGCCCAATTTGCCATTATATATGAACCATAAAGAGGTAGAACATGACTAATAGGTTAATGAACTTGTTTGACTGTATTATTCATTTTCTTGACATTATAAAATAAACTGCTTAAAAGAACAATCTACAGGAGGCAACATTTATTTTGGCTCGCAGTTTTGAGGGTACATTGTACCTACTCAGATAATTCCATGACCTTTTTCCTGGGGTGAATGAGAACATTGTGGAAAAGTCATCATTAGTCCACACGTTTCTCTAGATCTGTCTTTCAACATTATTGGTTATAGTAGCTTCTCTGTAAAGCCATCCTGGAAGACAGTACTTGCTCTACTATCGGGCTTACTGGAGAGCATCCTCCTGCCTTTGAAAATGAGCACAACTGACTCCGAGTTTTCCCAGCCTGGGAACTACCAGGGATTGTCCTAGCACAAGATGATTGACACAAAAGGCTGCCTTGGGGTGATTCTAGGTCTCCTCTTTCCTGTGTTCCAGTTAAGAAGCAGTTAATCAGCTCTCACTAAACATCCTCAGATTATATATTTGTGAGGAAGTAAAACCACAAATGCTGTGTTTCAGGACAGTGTACTATGAAATAATATAAGCAGAATAGCTGTTCGCCTTAATGCAGTTCTGTAAAGGAAAATCTTCACCCAGCTTTACCTCAGCAGTCAAAACAGAATTCTGCTGACAGGCTTTGGATGCTTTTCAGTATTTACAGAGGACCAGGAAAAGGATGGGAAGGATACAGAAAGCAGGAGGAAGAGAACACATCAGTCGTGAAATTCTCACTTGAATAGGGAGACTACATTGACGTGAAGATTCAGAGAAACTGTGATGTATGGGAGCCATACCCCTCAGTCCTTCCTCCTGTGGTCTCCTCTGTAAGGATGAGAAAGTATGCATTTCTTGAAGAACATCCTCTAGGCATAGTCAGCATGTATTTTGTTGTCAAAAGCCAAACAACTATTATAAATCCAAAGTTCTACATAGCCTGGGGTCTGTTACTAGTACTATTTCAAAGACACTTGACAGCAAGTTTTAAAGATAAATTTTAAATGTTGGTGAGCAGCTTAGCTCAGCATCGAGCATGGGAAGAGCTGCAACTTCTGATGACTGTGGTTTAGAAAATGTCTACAAACACACCATTTTGAAATCTGTCACTGTGTCACCTCGGAGACGTTGAGTTACATATTTCCTTTAGTTTTCTGTGGTGGGCTCCCATTGTAACAAATAGTCTTCCAAGTTGCTTACTGGTCACTGTCTTTAAGAGGTCTTATCAAACACTTTTACTCATTCGACAGGTATAGATTTATTTTATCCCATGGGCTATCAGTTGATTTGTCTGGCCATTTTTTATTCACCAAACCCAGAGTATTCCTTTGCCTCGAAATCCTTCCAATTTGAACCATATACAGAGAGCACATCTCTCCATCCCTCTGGTTCATGCAACATAATGATGCTTTTGGTGTCGGTCTCACTGTGTTTTTCTTAAAGGACTATTGCATATTATGCCTGAGAGGCAGGTATCTTGGAAGCTTTACAATTGCATGTATTTCTAAGTGTTATCCCTTAAATCCGTGTAATTAATCTCTGACACTTCTCAGTTTCTATGCTCTGCTCCCTCAGTAATATCCCAAGGGCCTTAGTAAACCATAAAGGCAAGCTTACTACTAGCTGACAATGTCTTCACTGCTTAGTAGAAAAAGAAAGAGCCCTATATCTATTTCTTTAATTACTTTGAAATTTTAGCTCAATACATAGAATCAACTAGTAAACATCATTATGCAGAAGTGTATTAGGATGTGGTTGTTTCGACTCGTTTGCACGCTTTTGTGCTACACTTAGAAAGTTGAGTCATTGTAAGAGACAGAGCAACACGGAGAACCAAAACTGAACAGGCTGTCAAACCCTAGTTAACAACGTGAACAGTTCATGTGGATGTTACCAACGTGGGCCTCTGTAGCCTTCCTTAGGCCTAACCTCCCTCTTTTTCTTTGTTTTCTCTTGCTTGAGTCACATTACTCTTTCTTCAAACGCCTGCAACAATAGCTGAAAAAAACAAGAAAAAAACACACAGAGATAATTCAGTGCTCTGAATGCAATTATCTTCACCGACGTGAATTTCTTCCCCATTGGCAGTTAGGCAGAAAATCACCTTTATTCAAAGTGGTCTTTAATTGCTTGGAAACTGCATTCACACTAGGGTTGCCCCATTTCCAGTGCTCCATACTCTTCCACTTTAGTACGCCTAATATCCTTCTTGGTTGCTAGGGCTTTTTTTTAATTGATTTTTATTGAGCTCTGCATTTTTCTCTGCTCCCCTCCATGTCTCCCCCCCACACACACCTTTCAACTCTTCCCAAAGGTCCCCATGCTTCCAATTTACTCAGGAGGTCTTGTCTTTTTCTATTTCCCATGTAGATTAGAACTGTGTATGTCTTTCTTAGGGTCCTCATTGTTGTCTAAGTTCTCTGGGATTGTGATTTCTAGGCTGGTTTTCTTTGTTTTATGTTTAAAAACCACCCATGAATGAGTACATGTGGTAATTGTCTTTCTGTGTTTGGGTTACCTCACTAAGAATGATGTTTTCTACCTCTATCTATTTTCCTGCAAAATTTAAATATCGTTACTTTTTCTGCTGTGTAGTACTTCATTGTGTAAACATACCACAATTTCCTTATCCATTCTTTGGTTGAGGGGCATTTAGGCTGTTTCCAGGTTCTGGCTATGACAAACAATGCTGCTATGAACATAGTTGAGCACATGCCCTTCTGGCACAATTGAGCATTCTTTGGATATATACCCACAAGTGGTATTGCTGGGTCTTGAGAAAGGTTGTTTCCTAATTTGCTGAGAAATCACCATATTGACATCCAAAGGGGTTGTTCCAGCTTGCATTCCCATCAGCAATGCAGAAGTGTTCCCTTATCCTCACAACCTCTCCAGCATAAGTTGTCATTAGCGTTTTTGCTCTTGGCCATTCTTACAGATGTAAGATGAAATCTCAGAGTTGTTTTAATTTGCATTTCTCTGATGACTAAGGATGTTGACATAAGAGCAGACAGGAGGACCAATGGAACCGAATCGAAGACCCAGATATTAATCCACACACCTTCAAGCACCTGATTTTTGACAAAGAAGCAAAAAATATCAAATGGGAAGAAAAGGTCACTAGGGCTTTTAATGAAGGCAGTTTTGGGTCCTAGATGGCAATTTCTGCCTTCCCATGTCCATGAAATTTCTCTCCAGGCACCCATTTTACAGTCTAGTTTTACACCCCAATCACTGCTTAAAAATCACCAGAGCAAAAATGGAGTGTACCATGGTGTTGGCTGACTCCGGTCAGTGCCCTTCTCCAAAGTACTTCCCCCCTCAGCTCCTAACTTCCCTTAGCTAGTAATTTCCAGTAGCTTCTTGCTAGTCATATGTCAACAGCATGCAAACTTCCCTACTCATTCATGGAAGTAAGGCATGATCAACAACAAAACAGTCATGATTCTTAGTGAGCAAATTCTGATTGCTTTTAATAAGTTGCTTTTCCTCTATTGCCAATGGGTTTGAAATGTCTCCGGCCATCAGAAATGGGAAGGTAATCAACTGGTTTGCTTTCTCTCTGTGTCTTCCTCCCTCCCTCCATCCCTCCCTCCCTCCCTCCCTCCCTCTCTTTCTCTTTCTCTTTCTCTGTCTCTGTCTCTGTCTCTGTCTCTCTCTGTCTCTGTCTCTCTCTCTTTGTCTCTCTCTCTCTCTCTCTCTCTCTCTCTCTCTCTCTCTCTCTGTGTGTGTGTGTGTGTGTGTGTGTGTGTGTGTGTGTGTGTGTCTGTTTTGGTTGCCTGTGGGCGACATCTGCTCTGGAAGGAAGCCACATCACAAGGTTTGTTGATTTGTTTTAGTCAGTAAGCAGTCCCTGTTGCACTGAATTTGTTAGTTTTGGCTACCTGCCCCATTGCCTGCCTTTACCTTGCCAAATGAGAGGTTTTATATAGGTTTCTTTGGAAATTTCTCCATAATAGCCCCAACATGATATTTTTCTCACATTCTGAGGAATTAGAATCTGTTAGCTGTGTCTGCATCTGCACCGAACCATACATCTAATATTATTAAGAAATCCCTTCAAGCCCATGGCATGCTTATACCATTTTCTCTTTCTTTCATTGTGAGTTTGCTTTCCCTCAGGTATTCATGTAGCTCTCTCCTTGATGACATATACATCTGTGCTCAAATATCATCATCTAAGCAAAGTTCTCTCTGTTTACCTCATTTAAAATAGTGAGCAATCCTCTTACAGTCAGCCAGTTCTCTGTCCTCGTCCTCTCTATTACAACATTTATCATTTCTGACAGATTATCCATTTTATTTACAGGTTTATTTTTCTTTCTGTTTCCCCTACCGCAATTGCTGTTACCTCTATTGCTTAGATGATTGGTGGGCACATAGTAGATAATAATAGAATATATTGAATAAGTGAAGGAAAATAAGCTTTAAAAAAACAGTTCCTTATATTTCAAACTGCTGAAAAGAAAATTTCAACGAGGAAAATAAAAAATAGAAAGTCACCAGAATTCAGGACCTTTCATTGCCTGGTTTTCAGTGTCTTAAAAAGTGCTGTTTTATGTATCTTTATATTTTCTGATTACTTCAAATAGGAGATTGAAATGCTTTCCCCTTACTTCATCTTGGCAGGAAAATTTCATGTTTTATATTTTGTTTGTTATCTGTGCTTTGCCATGAGGGAAATAAACTTCATGGTATTGTGAGCTTTTTTTTCTTTTTATTGTGAGGTATGTTTTTTCTATGTGGTTTAATTCTCATTTTCTGCAAACAGGAATCAGGTCTCCATGAAGCAGTCACTGTATGAGTATTAATTAAATAAATTATTAATTAATTAAATGCTTATTCTTACCATTCTGAGAATTGGTATAATATAAATATTTATATATAATATAAATATTCAGCATATTTTTAATTTATCTGAAATATGAGGCTTTTGTGCTTTTCATGGGATCTTATTCTTCTCCTGAGATGGGTCTCACTGACTCACTATCAAGCATGCTCTTTGTAACTTGCTGTCCTTAACGTTCCAAGTTTTCTTCTTCAGTGAATACCAGAGCATATGATATATGGGTGTTCTGAGTCTAATTTATTGGTGAGGATATTAATAATATGTGTGACAGTAATGACTACAGTCGTATACCCTCTCTCTCCAAGCTCTCAGAATGGAGGGTAAACAACTTCACTCCCAGCATATTCCCAGGGCCTACATTGAGCAGGACATGTTAATGTCTTAGAGTTTTTACTGTGTGGTCTTAGCATGGAAAAATGGTGTTGGAAATACAGAACACTCATATTCTGTTACCAAAACAAGTAGCATAGACCCTTTATAACTATCTACCAATATAGATGAACTTGGACTATGAAGTGAAAACAAAATGATCATCTTATTTACAAAATCCTTAAGAGTCTTGATTTGAGTGCCTCGATAACATAGCTGTGCATATCAGTAAAAGTACCCTTAGGTTGCATTGTTCTTTTAGTTTTCTGCGCTGGCCAAATTCAGTGTCTCTCTAGTCTTTGATAGTAGAGTACTTTGCTTTAGTTTTATAGTCATAAAAGCTAAGGATGAAGAAGCCTTCAATAAGCACTAAATTTGTAAACATTTTCAACTTGAATGTTGATTCTGGGGGTTGGTGCAAGGAAACTGTAGTCTTAATCTTTTCTTACACAACTACAGGGTAGCTCATTTAAACTCCTTTGATATATGTATATTATGTATTTTATATAGTAAGTTTCTATATGGCATGTTTAAAGATATGAAGTGGCCTCTGATTCTCTGAAACCATAACCCAAATTTAACACTTTCTCATATGAGTTCCTTTGGCCATGATGTTTTATCACATCAATAGAATTAAGAAGGTCCATTATTGATTGGGTGTTGAGTGTTGTTCAGAAAGGAAGACATAGATATGGTTTCATTTTCTACAAGGAGCTATATAGTTTCAACATCACCTTTTATTGGAGATGCTACATTTCTTCCAATGTGTAGTTTTGGCTTCTTTGTGAAAAACCTGGTGGGTATAAGAATATGGGCTGGTATCTGAGTTCTCAATTTTATTCCATTTTTCAATCTGTTTGCTTTATGGCAGTATCATATTGTATTCTTTGTTGTAGCTCCACAATAAAATTTAAAAACCAAGGATCATTTTACCTCTAGCATTTCTATTATTGTTCAAAATTGTTTTGGCTATCCTGGGTCTTTTGTGTCTCCATATGACTTTTTAGTATTTCTTTTCTATTTCTGTGAAAAATTGTGTTGGATTTTGATGAGAATTGAATTGAATCTGTCGACTGCTTTCAGGGACCATTTTCACAAAATTAATCTAACCTATGTATGAGCATTGGAGGTATTTCCATATGGTAATATTTTGTTTGTGGTCCAACAAATAACACTTGCCTGAAGATCGGAGTACAGAACCAGCCACTATAGAGACCTTTTACCTCTACTAAATCCTCAGACCAAAGTAGGCAAGATTCTGTCTCCATGAATCCTCAGACTGTGCTAAACTTCTATCTCCATATCCCTTCCTGTCTCTACTTTCCTAGTGCTGGGATAGAAGGTATGTGACTCCCTAGTACTGGGATTAAAGGTGTGAACCACTACTACGTGGCCTTTATTGCTAACCAGTGGCTTGGTGTTGCAGGAGGTCCTCCTGCTCCTTCAGCCAATAGCCATTGAGATACCAGCCCACTGGGGTGTGGTCTCTCTCCCTTTAAAAAAGCAGCCACTTCCCTCTCCTCTCTCTTTGCTTCCTGCTCTGCTTCCAGCAACTAGACTCCTTCCTGATTGCCCAGAGGGCTGTTGTCTGGAATGGTGATCTGTAAGATTTTTCCCCTTTAAATAAATACCATCCTATTAATCATAATTCCAAACTGGTGTGGGACTGTTTGTGATTTACGCCTTCATCATCTGGCGCCCAACGTGGGGTTCAAACCCATGACTCTGAGATTAAGAGTCTCATGCTCGATCTTCAGGCAAGCTTTATTTGTTAGATCACAAACAAAATATCAACCTATTTTTATCTTCTGCCATCTTCTTCAGCATCTTTTATAAGTGTCTTAAAGTTTTCATTGTACAAGTCTTTCACTTCCAGGGATGCAGAATGAGATTTTCCCCTTGTTTCCTTCTCAATATAACTATATATTTCTCAATATAGATATATTCACTTTGATGTCTTCTTGAATTTGCTTTGCATCCATTGAATTGAGTTATTTTGCATCTAAGTTCATAGGACTGATTGTCCTATAATTTTCTTCTTTTTGTTGGGTCTTTATCTGGTTTTGGTATATGATAATATTGGATTCTTAAAAAGAATTTGACAGTTCTTCTGGATTTTCTAATTTATAATATGATTTGAGAAGTATTGGTGTTATTTCTTCTTTGAATGTCTAGTAGAGTTCTGTGCTGATGCATCTGCCCCTGGTCTTTTTACAGTGGAAAGATTTTAATTACTGCTTCTCATTGGTTGTTATGGGTCTAAGTTATGTATTTCATTTGGATTAACTTCAGTAAGTCATGCACATCTAAAAATTAACCCATTTCTTTCAGACTTTCTAGTTTGGTGGAATATGATTGTTTTAAAGTGTGGCCTCATAATTCTCTGAATTTTTTTAGTGTCTTATAGTATCTCTTTTTTATCTCCAACTTCATAGATTTCCATATTCCCTTTTTTCCTTTGCCTAATTTGCCTTATTAGTCTTTTCAAATAACCAACCATTACGTTGATTCTTTTTATTTTTTTTTCACTTACTTCCACTTTGTTGATCTCTTCCTGCTTCCCATATTATGGTATTGTTTGTTCCAATTTTCCAAGGCCCTTCATATATACTAGCTGTTAATTTGAGAACTCTCAAGTTTTTGATGTAAGCACATAGTGCTATAATCTTTTCTCTAAGAATAGCCTTCATTGTGTTCAACAGATTTTAGTATGCTATATTTTCATTTTACCTCAATTCTAGAATTTCTTATTTTCCCTCCTTATATCTTCTTTAGTTCAATTATCACTAAAAAGTGAGATGTTTCTTTTCTATGGGTTTAAAAATTCTGTTTGTAATGGGGTTGATATCTACCTTTATTCCATTATAGTTAGATATGATGCAGGATATTATTTCAACTTTTCTTATAATTGTTAATAATTTGTTTTTTAATATGCACTCAATTTGAAAGAAAATTTATTAGTTTACCCAGAAAAACATTTTGAATAAATTGTTCTGTAGCTGTTTTCTTAGGTCCATTTGATTCATGATGTCAATTCCAATATTTCTTTATTAGAATACTTTTTTCTAGATGATTGTCTATTGGTGAGTGAGTTATAAAAGTCACCACTATCACTGTGTTCCCACTAATCAGTGGCTTTACATATAATATTATTTCTTTTAAAAAGAGGATGTACTTCTGATGGGTGTGACTATATCTAGAATTGTGATATCATATTGGTAGATGTTTTTCTTTTAATGGGTATGAAATGTCCTTCCTATCTCTTCTGACTAATTTTGGTTTGAAGACTGTTTTTGCAATTTTAGAATGTCTATTCCCTCTTGTTTCTCGTTTCACTTTACTTGGACTACGTTTTTCATTCCTTTTACCCTCATGAGCTCTCTATAGCTGATCAGGTGAGGTATGATTCTCAGAGGAAACAAAATGACGCTATTCCAATCTGCTACTCTGTATGTCTTTATTAAGGAATTGAGACTAACACTGTTAAGAATTATTTTTGAACAGCACGTATTAATTAGTTTTGTGGTGTTTCCTTAGACTCCTCTGGATTAACAGGTGTAGAAATGTTTATGTAGTTCCTCTCTAGAATGTGCTTCCCCCTTCATACTGGCATATTATTTCCTGTATCTTCTATTGTGCCACTTTATAATCATAAATTCCTTTCATCTGTTTCTGTCTTGGAAAGTTCCTACTTTCCCTTCAATTTTTAAATATTTTCTTATTATTATTATAATTATGATTGCTATTATTATTATTTACATCCTGATCATTGTTTTACCCTCTCTCATCTCCTCCCATCCTTCCCTTTTCTTGTCCCTCATATCTACTCCTCCTCCACCTTTATTCAGAAATTGACAAGTCTTTCATGAATATCAATCAAACATGGCATAACAAGTTACAATAAGACTAGCCATCATCTCTCACATTAAGGCTAAGCAAGGCATGTGACTATGACCTAAGGTGGCAAAAGAGTCAGAGACAATCCCTGCTCCCATTGTTAGAAGTACCACAAGAACATCAAGCTATACAACTGCATCGTGTGTACAGAGTGCCTAGATCAGACCCATGCAGGCTCCCTGATTGTCCCTTCAGTGTCTGTGAGCCCCTGTGAGCCCAGGTTAGTTGATTCTGTGGGTTTTCTTGTGGTGTCCTAGACGCCTCTGCCTCCCACTCTTCTGCAAGATTCCCCAAACTCCACCTAATGTTTGTCTGGTGGTTTCTGCATCTGTTTTTGCCAGTTGCTAGATTAAGCCTGTCTGATGGAAATGAGCTAGGCACCAACCTATGAGGGTTTGCTTTTTCAATTTTTAAAGGTATTTTTGTTGGGCATAGTAGTCTGGATGAATAATTATGGTCTTTCAGGACTTCGAATATGTCTTTTCTTAACTACACGTCATGGGGAAGGCAGTTCTTTTTTGTTCCTGCCTGTTAGCTATTGTGTAGGCCTCCTGTACTTTAATGGGCATTTCTTTCTCTAGGCTTGGGATATTTTCTTCTATGACATATTGAAAATATCCTCCACATCTTCATGTTAAAGACTTTTGTAGGCCTATACATTTTTATTAATACAATTAGGTTTGACAATGAATTCATTAAAGAATTAAATCACATATACACATAAAGTTACACTTATATATATAACTGTTACATATATGACATTTCTACATTACACATATTTATAGCTCCATATTTAGCTCTATTCTAATAAAATAAAGTGAACATACATATTGACACATATTTCAATAGTTTGTATGTAATTGAACAGTTTATGTAGTCCGTGTGGAGACTTCTAAGTGTCTCTGGATGTTACCATGGAAACACAGTTTCTAGAGATGCTCTACGAAGTGGTATGCTGGCTAAAGCACTTCATTTCAAAATTAGTAGAAGGAGTCAGCTGGGGTGCAGAGAGTGGGGGGAGATGTTTATCACAGGCTGGTCCCATGCTAGTGGTTGGGCTTGATTGGCCCAGGCTGGTTGCTCATGCCAGGCTGCCACAGCCAGCAGCTCTTCTTTGAAGTCTTCTTGGTATGAGGGGGCCAGGGGTGATTTACCACCTGGCAGTTCAGTGATCCTTGACAAAGGTTAATAGTTATAAACTTCACAGTTGAGAATCATAATTATGCACTGTTCTGCATCTGGGCAGACTCAGTCCGGAAGGGCTCACAGAAGATAATAGACTGGCATTTTAACATTCTGATGTGAACTTCATAACCATTAAAAAAAATACTTGGGAAATTAATGGCGTTCCGATCCTTATTAACTTGCAGTGAAATATAACAGCAATTTCAATAAAATATATTACTAAAAATCATGGTGGGAAAAATGTAGTCTGAATGACAGTGAAGCTGTGAGAGCCCAGGGTTACTTATTTGGTTACCATGGCAACCATGATTAACACACACACACACACACACACACACACACACACACACACACTCACACACCATCAGCACCACCACCAATCTTTTAGGATACAGAGAAAATTCTAAATTCTAAATTGTCTTGCAAACTAAGTTGAAATTCAGTCTACTTATAACAAAGTGTTATTTTTAATTTCCATCCTAAATATGAAATCATATTCTTATTAGAAAGAGAAACACAACATTAAGGACAATTGAAATTTCACAGTAGTCCAGAGCATTTAAGACTTCTTCTCTATAGCTGAATATCAAATGGCAGTGATTCTCCTGCAAGGCAAGTACCCCTGACCATGTCCTCTGCAGTCTTATCTCACCTCTCAGAGCTGGAAAGAGTCTCATTCTTTTCACAGCCATTTCACAGTTGTCAATGTGGGACTTGATGCCTATCAACCCCCTGAGCCAACAGAAAGAAAAGATGAGGATGCTTAGTGCATTGTCCTTACAGACCTTACCCTAAATTGCTTTGAACCGTACACTCACCATTTGCAGAATAATAACGACCAGAGCACCTTTTTGTTGTAGTCATTGCTTGTTTTTGGTGCAAAATCTTCCATGATCACCTCAAATTTGCTGTGTAGGCCACATTGGCTTCAAACTTAGGGTCATCCTGAATCTGCGTCCTGAGCTGAGATTTCAGGGTTGCACCATCGCAGAGAGCTGATAAGAATGTTTCTTAAACTAGAAAAGAGATCATATGATATTTTTAAATATTACCTCATTTTTATCTTTTCTCATTGATTTGGGGTTTTGTTCTATTTTTCTTTTGCCTTTGCTCTTAATAAAAATATAGATTTAGTTCTCCCTGAAGCAAAGGATTTAGTGAAAGTAAGTAGGACAGTCACGTGCACCAGCGTGAGACAGAAATCACCTGTGAGTTTATCCCACATTATGTTCGGTGACAGAGTATCTTGCCTCAAAGCCAAGAAACAATTGCTGAAATTCTAGGTCTCAAGGGTCTTCCTTTAGAGGGGGAAAGATGCAGGGGAAAGAAAGTCAGACCTCTTGGCATCCATTCTTGTCATTCTCTTTGTCTCTCTGTATTGGAAAATAGATCTTAAGTACACCTAACAAAACCTTATGAATTAGTTACCTGGCTAAAATCAGAGCTCTTAGAAAGGCATATTGTCCATCAGCACATGTTTAGGGCATTCCACAAGGAGAATGGTAAATCTTTTCTACCTGAAATTTTTGAGTAGAAAGATCATACCCTAAAGATGTCATGGAATGACTCGAAATGTATTATTTTTTTCAGCACAATTCTAAGTAAAGTCTGTCTCTCAGGCAGGCAAAATTAACTCAGGAAAGACATTTTGCTAATCATTTAAAGTCAAGAATATGTGAACATTTTAAAAGACAGAATCATCTATATCTCATATCAGTTCTAAACTTACTATGTAGCTGAGGATGATTCTTGAACTTCTGATCCTCCTATCTCCTGACTGCTGGGACTATAGCCATTCAACACCCCATCAGATTTATGTGCTGCTAGGAACCAAACCTAGAGTAACTTGCACACAAAACAAGCACTCTGCCAATATATTACAGCCCTAGCCCATGTGGACACTTTTTGAAGGAAGAATGTTTCTAATCTGTTGGTAGCAAGGCAATAAGATAGTTTTATTTAGGCGTGATACAAGAGTAAACAAACTATACCCAAAGTAAGACCTTTCCTTTCTCAATTTGCTTTCCATAAGTGTGTGAGAAAAGTAACCAACCCAGATCTCCACTCCAATGTTACCTCTTCTGTGAAACCTCTTTTATTTCCTAAATAAATAAATAAATTTATTACCTAAATAAATAAATAAATGTCCCTTGACATTTCTTTACGATAGCACCTCATTTTCACCTTAGCACTTACACTTGGTGCCATGCTCTTATTGATTTTTATTTGCCATCTGTCTCTACCTACATTAATGTAAGTACCAGGGGAGTAAACACCTAACTCTCTCATTCACAATTGTATTGGTGCTGCCCTGTGGTGGCCCATGATACGTACCCCATAAACACATGTCTTTAAAATATGAATGTCAGTGAACAAATAATGACCCTGTAGGACAAAAACTATTTAGTTGAGTCATATCAGTCAAAAGAGAAATAGGTAGGAGGCAGTAAAATGAGAAAAAGCAGTTATTTAACAAGATGCTTCAAGAGTGTAATGATGTGGGATTCCTCTCTGTATGCTGTGAATATGTTTCACTACCATTGGTTAATAAAAGAAGCTGCTTCAGTCTATAGCAGGACAGAATAAAGTCAGGCTGGAAGAGATATAAAGAGAGAGTAGGTAGAGTCAAGAAGACACCATGATGCTGCCAAAGTAGACAGACAAAGCAGACAGACGATGGAGAACTTACCAGTAAACCATGAGCCTCGTGGCAATATATAGATTAATAGAAATGGGTTAATTTAAGATGTAAGAGTTACTTAATAAAAATCCTGAGCTAATAGGCTAAGCAGTGTTACAATTAATACAGTTTTTGTATGATTGTTTGGGTCTGAGTGGACAGGAAAAGAACAAGCAGCCTCTGTGTACATTGTAATTTATTCCCGATTGACTAGTCAGAATTAATAACAATCTACTTTCTAATTAAACCCATTTTATGTGGTAAAGAAAATGTTCCCCAAAGAGAGTGAGATTAATAGGAGGAAGTATGTCACTGTGGTGGTAAGCTTTGAAGTCTCTTTTGCTCAAGTTCCTTCAGTGTGACAGTCAGTCTACTTCCCGTTGCCTGCAGGATGTGGCACTCTCAGCTCCAGCACTATGTCTGCCTGCATGCCACCATGCTCCCAATCATGATAATAATGATTAAATGTTTTCTTTATAAGAGTTGGAATGGTCAGAGTGTATTTTCACAGCAATGAAAGCCCTAATCAATCATTTTGTCAGTAAGAATCTTTACAATTTATTAAATGGATGGCTTTCAATTTTGTTAAGTGTCCTTACATAATATTTCTGTCTAACATGCATTTATTGTATTGATATTATGGTTTTATAGTTCATTAAACGCTTGTGAAAGACCTGCAGTTACAAAGAAAGGATCAATCCCTTTACTATTTATCTCAAAAGGTAATCTTATAGGAAGTCTTAAAAGAATCACAAATCCAAACTTTTATATATGAAAAAAACAGTCATCTCTACTTTAATCCTCAGAGTGCATACCCATTTATCAACAGGATTTTTATATCAAGAAGACGAGGGCAGAAATGGATACAAGGAATTAATCATCGTCTTTGATTGACAACCCATCGTAACAAGAAAGGAACATTGTCTAATAATAACCGGCTGCTTTGTTTTTGTTCCCTGACCTCAACAAGTCCCTCAATTAACTATGTGTCTTTCTAAACTTCATATTTTTCCCACATTTTTATCTCAAAACTATTAACAAAAAAACTGTCACCTAACCTTAAGTCATATTTAAAGCTTTGTTTTAACTATGATGTACACTGAAAACCATGAATAGGTCTCCCAAGATTAAGATTAAAAGAACCTTAGTTAGCTTAGTTTCTGAGACATAATTATTTTTCTCCCATTTCTTTCCCCTTCCCCCCACTTCCCTTCCCCTCCCTCTCCAGTCCAAAGAGCTGTCAGGGTTCCCTGCCCTGTGGGAAGTCCAAGGTTCTCCCCCCTCCATCCAGGTCTAGGAGGGTGAGCATCCAAACAGACTATGCTCCCACAAAGCCAGTACATGCAGTAGGATCAAAACCCAGTGCCATTGTCCTTGGCTTCTCAGTCAGCCCACATTGATGGGAATGTTCAGAGTCCGGTTTGATCACATGCACCATCACTCCCATTCCAGCTGGCCTTGTTGAGCTCCCATTAGATCAGCCCCCCTTCTCAGTGGATGGGTGCACCCCTCGAGGTCCTGACTTCTTTGCTCATGTGCTCTGTCCTTCTGCTCCTCATTTCGACCTTGGAAACTCATTCCGGTGCTCCAGTGTCAGTCTCTGTCTCTATCTCCATCCATTGCCAGATGAAGGTTCTATGGTGATATGCAAGATATTCATCAGTATGGCTATAGGATAGGGCCATGTCAGGTTCCCTCTCCTCAGCTGCCCAAGGAGCAGGCTGGGGACATCTCCATGGATACCTGGGAAGCCGTCTAGAGTCAAGTCTCTTGCCAACCCTAAAATGGCTCCCTTAATTAAGATATATACTTCCCTGCTTCCATATCTTCCTCCATCCCAACCATCCCATTCCCCCAAGCTCTCCCCATCCTCCCCTTCTCACTTTTCTCTCCCCATCTCCTCTTACACCCATCCTACCCCTACCCCCAAGTTCCCAAATTTGCCCTGCAATCTTGTCTACTTCCAATACCAAGGAGGATAACTATATGTTTTTCTTTGGGTTTACCTTTTTATTTAGCTTCTCTAGGATCACGAATTATAGGCTCAATGTCCTTTATTTATGTCGAGAAACCAATTATGAGTGAGTATATCCCATGTTCATCTTTTTGGGTCTGGGTTACCTCACTCAGGATAGTGTTTTCTATTTCCATCCATTTGCATGCAAAATTCAAGATGTCATTGTTTTTTACTGCTGAGTGGTACTCTAATATGTATATATTCCACATATACATATTAGAGTACATATATATATATATATATATAAAGAATATATGGATATATTCTTTATCCATTCTTTTTTTATTGAAAAAAAATTTCTGCCTCCTCCCAGCCTCCCATTTCCTTTCCCCTCCTCCCGCCCCTCTCCCCCTCCCCCCACTCCTCTCCCTCTTCCTCTCCAGTCCAAAGAACTGTCAGGGTTCCCTGCCCTGTGGAAAGTCCATGGTCCTCCCCCCTCCACCCATGTCTAGGAAGGTGAACATCCAAACTGGCTAGGCTCCCACAAAGCCAGAACATGAAGTAGGATCAAAACCCCATGCCATTGTCCTTGGCTTCTCATCAGCCCTCATTGTCCGCCATGTTCAGAAATTCCGGTTTTATCCCATGCTTTTTCAGTCACAGTCCAGCTGGCCTTGGTGAGCTCCCAATAGATCAGCCCCACTGTCTCAGTGGGTGGGTGCACCCCTCGTGGTCCTGAATTCCATGCTCATGTTCTCCCTTCTTCTGCTCCTCATTGGGACTTTGGGAGCTTAGTCTGATGCTCCAGTGTGGGTGTCTGTCTCTGTCTCCATCCATCGCTAGATGAAGGTTCTATGATGATATGTAAGATATTCATCAGTATGACTATAGGATAAAGTCATTTAAGGTTCCCTATCCTCAGCTGACCAAGAAACTAACTAGGGACATTGCCCTGGGCACCTGGAAGCCACTCGAGGTTCAAGTCTCTTACCAACCCTAAGGTGGTTCCCTTAATTAAGTTATGTGATTCCCTGCTCCTCTATCCAACCTTGTTTTATCCCCAATCATCCCGTTTCCCCAAGTTGCCCCCATCCTCCCCTTCTCACTTTTCTCTCCCCTTCTCCTCTTACCCCCATCCCACCCCACCCCCAAGATCCCAATTTTTTGCCCAGCAATCTTTTCTATTTCCCATAGCAGGGATAATAACTATATGTTTTTCTATGGGTTCACCTTCTTATTTAGCTTCTTTAGGATCACGAATTATAGACTCAGTGACCTTTATTTATGGCTAGAAACCAAATATGAGTGAGTACATCCCATGATCCTCTTTTTGGGTCTGGGTTACCTCACTCAGGATAGTGTTTTCTATTTCCATCCATTTGCATGCAAAATTCGAGAAGTCATTGTTTTTTACCGCAGCATAGTACTCTAATATGTATATATTCCACACTTTCTTCATCCATTCTTCCATTGAAGGACATCTAGGTTGTTTCCAGGTTCTGGCTATTACAAATAATGCTGCTATGAACATAGTTGAACAAATGCTTTTGTCATATGATAGGGCATCTCTTGGGTATATTCCCAAGAGTGGTATTGCTGGGTCCAGGGGTATGTTGATCCCAAATTTCCTGAGGAACCGCCACACTGATTTCCAAAGTGGTTGCACAAGTTTGCATTCCCACCAGCAATGGATAAGGGTACCCCTTCCTCCACAGCCTCTCCAGCAAAGGCTATCATTGGTGTTTTTGATTTTAGCCATCCTGAGGGTTGTAAGATGATATCTCAAAGTTGTTTTGATTTGCATTTCTCTGATCGCCAAGGAGGTTGAGCATGACTTTAAGTATCTTTTGGCCATTGAACTTCTTCTGTTAAGAATTCTCTGTTCCGTTCAGTGCCCCATTTTTTAATTGGGTTAATTAGCATTTTAAAGTCTAGTTTCTTGAGTTCTTTATATATTTTGGAGATCATACCTTTGTCTGTTGCGGAGTTGGTGAAGATCTTCTCCCAGTCAGTAGGTTGCCTTTTGTCTTAATGACAGTTTTCTTTGCTTTACAGAAGCTTCTCAGTTTCAGGAGGTCCCATTTATTCAATGTTACCCTTAATGTCTGTGCTGCTGGGGTTATACATAGGAAGCGATCTCCTGTGCCCATCTGTTGTAAGGTACTTCCCACTTTCTCTTCTATCAGGTTCAGTCTGTTCAGATTGATGTTGCAGGAAACAAGATCAACTCCAAAAAATCAGTCACCCTCTTATACACAAATGATATGGAAGCAGAAAGGGAAATCAGAGAATCATCACCTTTCATGATAGCCACAAATAGCATAAAATATCTTGGGGTAACTCTAACCAAGGAAGTGAAAGATCTATTTGACAAGAACTTTAAGGCAATGAAGAAAGAAATTGAAGAGGATACCAGAAAATGGAAGGATCTCCCTTGCTCTTGGATTGGGAGGATCAACATAATAAAAATGGCAGTTCTACCAAAGGCTATTTATAGATTCAATGCAATCCCTATCAAGGTCCCATTAAAATCCTTCACAGATCTCAAGAGGACAATAATCAACTTTATATGGAAAAACAAAAATCCCAGGATAGCCAAAACAATCTTATACAATAAAGGAACTTCTGGAGGCATTACCATCCCTGACTTCAAACTCTATTACAGAGCTACAGTAATGAAAACAGCGTGGTACTGGCATAAAAACAGAGAAGTCGACCAATGGAATCGTATAGAAGACCCGGTTTTTAGCCCACAAACCTATGAACACCTCATTTTTCATAAAGGAGCTAAAAGTATACAATGGACGAAAGAAAGCATCTTCAACAAATGGTGCTGGCACAACTGGATGTCAACCTGTAGAAGAATGAAAATAGACCCATATCTATCACCATGCACAAAACTCAAGTCCTAATTGATCTTTATCCTTTCTTCCATTGAAGGGCATCTAGGTTGTTTCCAGGTTCTGGCTATTACAACTAAGCCACAGTCTATATGGCTTCTTAAGAGAAACTCATGAGTCCCAGCTTCATGACACTTCCTTGTTCTTGTTTATTATCTTCTGCAACTCCTGATTTATCACAGGTGGAGGCAACACCCTATCTTGCTTTCAACTACATTAATTTTCCCAATAAACTACCTTCTATTATGGTCCCTTAATAAATTTATTAGAAACTCTTAGTCTTCAAAATTCTATTTATACTAGGACTATTATTATATAATAATAAAAATTGCTTCAGATAAACAGTATGGCTTAAAACGGAATCATTCTCATAATAACACAAGTAAATACCGCAGTGGGATGGAATTTTCCGTGAGATAATCACACTACATTAGATGCAGTGGGGATCCCCCCATCCCCATTCACACCATCACAGATACCAGATAAAAGTGGCAGCAGTAAACATGTAAAGGCACAGCAGTAGCAAGAGACATTTATTCTGCAGCCGAAGTCCTCGGGGCCTTACCTACCTGAGATTTACCTCTCAATTCTTTGCTTCCTAGTGGGCTGACCTCCAGAACTTCAATTGCCACCTGTTGCCCCTCTTACCTGGACACCAGCAGTTTTCCCTGTGGACAGCAGATATCAGTGAGGAACCGTATCTGACATCTTATAGGCTCTACACTGTCCAAGTCACAAAACTTAGCTTTGTGTTTGAAATTTACTTACTGTTTTTTAGAAATACTTGATGATTGGAGGGTGTCCTTGGAGTGCAGATGACTTTTGTTATAGGAAGAAACATAAACAGGCCCTTTATGTAGTATTGACCATTAACATTAAAGTGACTTAATCCGTTTGTGCCCATACCTGATCATCTGTCACTTATTCTTGTAATCCCACTATGCAAGATCCTGATGCAGCTGTGTAGCATGGCATCATGGGTAGAGATGTATTAACACCACTATTCCAGATCCTGTTGCTCGCTAGTAGATTTTAATATTTTTATTATTGTTGTTGCAAGTATTTGGGTGTGTGCATGCACATCTGTGATTGTGAAAGCCAGGGGAACACTAGGTAGTTAGTTTTCTCATTCCTAGGTGAAAACCAAAGACCTAATTCATGTGGCAAGAATCTTTACACTCTGACCCACTGCACTGGTCCAATAATTTTATTTTTAATCTTTACTTTTTGCATTATTAATTGAGAAACAAATACACATACATTTAATGTGTTGCTTTGTTGAAAAAAATCCAAAAATCTAATAAAAATCCCCTTTGTTCAAGTTCCACATGTTCTTGGGGAAAACTGTCTTCTCCATTCTTCAGAACCCTGAGTTCAAAGCATGGCAATTAGATTGAACTTCAAAAACCATTATGCTTTTTAAATCTTCTATTTTTGTGCTGACTTATTCATTAGAACTATTACGAAGATAAGTGAATTACGGTTTCCACTCTTCACTTCTATTTCCCCCAGCAGCTCCTCTTTCTTCTCCTTGGTGAAACATTACTTGATATAGAAGTATTTATGCTATTAGATATTCATGGGTTGTGAAGCCTGACTCTAGTGATAGCTATACAATTAATGCCTTGCCCACTAAATGCAATCTTATCTAATATTGTAAACAACCCCTGATTTCTGGTTGCCGGTTTATCTCTCCAAATACTTTAATTTCAATTCTTCCAAATAGCTGGCTTCTTCCCAATTGTGGCATAAACATGCTTTTAAGCAACAGGAATTTGAATTTCCACTGTCTTCTGTCCAACATGTAAATGAACTTTTTATTTAATTATCATTACTTATGTTTATTCTGAGAAACTTGGATTTAGTTCTGTGTCAAAGTTTATGATGTGTTTTTTATTTTATCACCTTGTGTATGTACAGGCACACGTAGGATGCTTTGAAAATAATTTAAAAGTTTATATTTTGGTTTAGTGTCTACTAAGCTTTAATTTTTACTCTTTAGTCATGAAGCAATTGGCTTTACTATTAACACTACTGAAGAATGACAAAATTGCCATTTCCTTTCTTCTTTGACTCTATCTCTCTACCAGATAATATTATTAGATATTTATCCTTTACATTTAAATGTGTCTCTCTTGCATTTCTAAGATTTTTTAATTGCCTGTGTGCATGGCCTTTGATCATTCTTTTCAGACTTCCACAGCTGTCCCTCTTAGATCTTGTTGAGCTTGAAACTGTTCACTGTCATCACTTGGATCTCACTCACCATCATCCTAACCCTGAGTTAAATATTTCTGGTGTTTGACATTACTCCTTTTACAAATGCTGACTGTTTTCTAGAACTTTCTTCAAGAAGACTGTGAAGTCTATAACCCATGAACTCATTGGTGTAGGAGGCCCTTCTGTATTTGTGTTGTTTTCATTGGTTATTAAAAGAACTGCCTTGGCCTAGTTGATAGAGCAGAACTCAGGTAGGTGGGGAAGACAGAATAGAATTATGGGATAAAAAAGCAAAGACAGGCAGATGCCATGGTTCTCCTTACTGAGACAGATGCTGGTTAGACTCATGCCACTAAGCCACAGTCAAGTGGTGATACACATTAATGGAGATGGGTTAAACTAATATGTGACAATTAGCCAATAACAGGCTGGAGATAATGGGCCAGGCAGTACTGAGTAAATACAGTCTCTGTGTGGTTATTTCAGGGCTAAGTTAGCCAGGCGGTGGGACACAGTCCGCTGTTCCTCCTACTACACTCATGTATGTCCAAACAATTCATTTTGTCTTTATGCCTGTACCCTTTTTTTTTCTGGGGTATTTTAACGGTTGCTCTGTTTCTGTAAGTGAATAATTTTGTAAAGAAATAGACTCCAACCATGTGGGTTTTTTTCCTGCTTAAATAGAGGACATAATCTTTGTAGCAAGATATGCGTTGGCAATAATCATTCTAATATTTTTCATGGGATATGGATCTTGAAAGTCAATCTCTGTTTCTGGAACAATTTCTTAAATTAATGGAGAAGGATCATATTAAAAGCCCTCAAAATGTTTTTAGGAAGGACTTTGAATCTTATATCATATTTTCTTCTATGTGCCAAAGTAGATGACTCAACTAAATCTCATTTACTCCAGGCATAAAATATGTTATCATGTTCAGTTGATACAAATTTAAAATTAAAAGCAAGTAACTTTACCTGCATCTAAATCACTAACTGTATTGTTAGGGCAATGGTATAGTTTATAAAGCTTTACTTTATTTTATTTGAGAATGCCTGTTCTTTACCCCTACTCTTTCTGCCAATTTTAACCTTTTGTGAAAGAGACTGTAATTATGTAATTTGAAAAATAAATAAGTAACTACCAGGGTAACTAGAAATGATTAACAATTTTAAATTAAATAACAAACAAAAAGCAAAATCTGTGTCGTTAATTTTTTTCTATTCAGTTGATTCCTTTCCCTTATTCAGGACACAGAATATAAAAACTTTGTATTTCTTTGACTTGAGCTCCATATTTATCATTTTCACTGAAATCCACTGAAGTGGATTAATTTTTCTTTTGCTCACTTTACTCAATTCCAAGTCTTCACATGCCTTTCTGTATTGTTTGTGTGTCTTTCTTAGGGAGAATAGTGAGTGATGTTTTTTTTTGTGATAATTTCCTTTTTATCTTTCACTTGTTTTAATGAGTTCCACTAAGCCATGCAGTATGCCTATACTTAGCCCCAAAGCTGTGCAGTGAGTCTGTAATTAGCCCCACAACTGTGCAGTAAGCCTGTACTTAGTACCACAACTGTGTAGAGAGTCTGTACTTAGTCACATAGATGTTCAGTGAGGTTGTAATTAGTCCCATAGCTGTGCAATGAGCTTGTATTTAGTCCCCTAGCTGTGCAGTGAGCCTGTGACTGCTCTCACAGCTGTGTGGTAAGCCTTTACTTAGTCCCCTAGCTTTGCAGTGAGTCTGTACTTAGTCCCAGAGCTGTGCAGTGATCCTGTACTTAGTCTCAGAACTGTGCAGTGATTCTGTACTTAGTCTCAGAACTGTGCAGTGAGTCTGTACTTAGTCCTCTAGCTGTGCAGTGAGTCTGTACTTAGTCCCAGAGCTGTGCAGTGATCCTGTACTTAGTCCCCTAGCTGTGCAGTGAGTCTGTACTTAGACCCCTGGCTGTACAGTGAGCCTGTACTTAGTCCAAGAGATGTTCAGTGATCCTGTACTTAGTCCCACAGCTGTGCAGAGAGCTGGTACTTAGTCCCACTGCAGTGAAGTGAGCCTGTATATGGTCCCATCTTCCTGATATCTAGTCACCTCTATTGTTCTTGCCATTTTTAAATCACTCTTTTGCTGCCTTAAAAATTCATGTCATATTTGTACATTTAGTCACACTTCTTGGGTTCTGTTTTATTTTCTTGTATGGGATATTAATCCCAGGACCTCCTGCTTCAAAGGTAAGCATTCCACCACTGAGCTATAACCAAGGGCCTTCTCTTCTATATCAGCATCAACAACTTGTAAAATGTTAGTTTGTACTGTCTTCCATTTATTCTCCTCTTTTTCCTTTAGAAACTATATTCTGCTTCAATTCTTTTCAACTGACTTTCAAAAAAGGTAGGTCTTTCCTGAAGAGCGAGAAGGCTGGGAAATCTGAATGTTAAAAAGCTTTCTTGAAAATAACGAAATTGTGTGATGGTTGTCCTTTCAAGTTTTTCACAACTAATCAACTGAGACTTGAAACTGCAGGAGAAATCATGTTGCTGTGAAATTTTTGTTTTAGTTTGGTTTTTTGTTCTTTGCATTTATCTCCATCTTTTTGCAAAATGGATTATCAGCTTTTTCCTATTTAGTTCCAATTTGGCTTTTCCTCATAACCAAACCAGATGTGAGTAAGTGCTCAACAGCAATCCACTCATATGTTTTCCATATGGTCTGCGGGATTCTGTCAGCTTTGCAGCATGTCAGTTTTAAGGCACGGCACATGATCACTGGAATTTTTGTTCAGACCTAGGGGCTTGGAGGTTCCCTGAAGTCTGGGTTGACCTGTGGTTGCTTCAAGTGCTTTGGCACACAAAAAGTAGTGCAATATCACATCTGAAGGACAGCCACAAGCATCTGTAGACTCCTCTGTTATATAAAAGATCTTTTCTTAAACTTCTAGACCAAAAGAAAATAAGGAAACTATTCTGATGGTGCCACAGAAGTGGAAGAGTTTCTGTGATCACATTTAGATAGTTTAGAGGAGCCCAGAGTTTCAGTCTCGCATACACTCACCCACCCAAACACACACACACATAAAGATACATATACCTGTTCCCTCATACATGCACACACACAAGCACACACACACACGCGCGCGCACACACAACACACACACACCATCAGCCATGTGAATTAAGCTGTTATGGGAGTTTTAGGGTACCTCCCCCTGTTGTAGTAGGTCCTTCTGTCTATGGTTTGCTTTTATTGGTTAATAAATAAAGCTATTTCAGCCAGTGGCTTGGCAGAATAGGGCAAGGCAGGAGGTCAAGCAGATAAAGGAGGAGAGAGTAGGCAGACACAGGAAGAAGCCATGTAGTTGCCACAGGAGACAGATGCCTCTGCAGGAGCCCGCCGAAATTTGCTGGTATTCCATGACCTCGTAGTGATGCACAGATTAATGGAGATGGGTTAGTTTATAATATAAGAGCTAGATTAAGCTATTGATCAAACAGTATTGCAATAAATATAGTTTCTGTGTTGTTATTTTGAGTCTGAGTGGCCAGGAACAAACAAGCAGTCTCTGCCAACATCCCCCCCACATCCATTTACATTTAGTGAGCATAAACAAAGCCAGTTGAGCAGAAGAATATACCCTTTGAATGCTACTCAGGTTTTTGACCAAGGGATTCATGACTTACTTTAACATAGTGCTGGACTAAGGCCTTAAGCTTACATATAACCAGTATTTTTGGGCTGCTTCCTTAGACACATGCACTCAGGCTCATTCTCCTGAGCTTGGGGCTGCAGACCTACTTTCTTATGCATTATTCAAGTTTGGTGTTTCAGGAAGCAAGTTTCTATAACTTACAATAGAATGAGGTAAACCATCCCCACTGTTTCTTAAACAGTCAAGTTTCTGTTCTTAAATCTCATGTTTATTTGAGGTAATTATTAAAGAAGAGAGAAGGGAATTCTAGCAAGTCATGTTGTTTTGTTTTAGGAGGCAAAGCCTTACTAAATAGTTTGAGCTAGCCTAGAGCATACTATGTAGACCAGGCTAGAATTGAATTTGTTGTAACCATCTAACCTTTAACCTTAGTAAGGATACAACCATTCCTGGCTAACTAACAATTGTTGTGAGTTAAAGACACTTGTGACAAAATATTGCTGAGCCCTAACTAACAGTGAAGATGGTGCATTTTACAATTAAAATCATTTTCTGAAGATAGCAAGCATGTGAGAGGTGATGATGATTCCCCTCTGTATGCTGTTAATACCATTGGTTAATAAAGAAACTATTGGACTTATAGCAGAGCTATAGAGGAACAAAGCTAGGCAGGGAAAACTAAACTGAATGCTGAGAGAAAGGAGGTAGAGTAAGAGAGAAGCCATGTAGCCCTGCCAGACACAGATGCCAGAACTTTAGCAGGTAAGCCACAGCCACATGGCCATATGCTGCTTAATAGAATGGGTTAAATTAATATGTAAGAGTTAGCCAATAAGAAGCTAGAGCTAATGGGCCAAGCAGTGATTTAAATAATATAGTTTCTATGTGGTTAATTCAGGGCTAAACACTCAGGAACCAACAAGAGGCCTTCTGCCTACAAATCGGTGCCCATGTGGCCTACTAAAATCCACTTAAAATCCTGAGAGGGCTTGGAAAGGATTTCTAGACACTCAAAACAAACTTTAGCTGCATTTATTTTCCCAAATGGGCATTGCTTGCTGGCAGCTTGCTGTGGGTCCTTTACGAGAGATTTTCCTGATTCAGCGGTAGAAGAAAAAAAGCCGTGGTTTTGAAATGCCAACTTTATGGGTCAAGCTGCCAGTGCAAACACTTGACTATAGCTGGGGAGCATTTACAAACTGCTTAATGGTTCAACAGATTGTCTGCTTACTTGGAACTGGGGCAATGTACATTACTTGGCTTGCAGAGGCAGTAAATGGACTTCCACCATGTGTAGAGCAAGCAGGAAGGGCCAGATATATTCTAGTAATGCTGCACCTTAAGTTTTTAAGAAGTACTTAACATTTTAAGACGTCATCTTTGTCAGTAAAGAATTACAGATGCACAATACGACAGATTCAGACATAAAAGACCTCAAAATGATAGTGTTTAAAAAAATGTACGTAGACTTGGGAGAGAGAAGAAAAAGAGTAAAGAGACAGTAAATGTAATATAGAACAGTAAGATAGGAATGGACCAAAGTATTAAAGATAATAATATAAATATTAAACTTGTAGAAAAAGTAAAATAAGTCACATAAAGATGGACTGTACACAGAGTCTGGATTATGTATATATATTATCATGCTTTCTTTGAAATTTTGTCTGCAGAGAGACATTTGATTCTGGGAACTGCTAAGCTAAGCCAACGTATATATTTTAAAGGTATCTTGAATTCAAAATGAGTCTAAGGACATTTTGCTTTGGAAAACAGGTTGTTCTTTTGTTTCCACAAAGGATGAGAACATGTGAATCGCTTCTAGGCTAATATGGTTTGATGTACCAAGACTCCCTAAAAGGTTACTGTGAACACCTCCCAAAAATTACTTAGCTCGACTGCTGACTGAGATGAACCTAGCACACAGAATACACCATGAAAGGCCTGATTAACAATGCCCCAATCAGCAGGAAGTAGTGTAGAGGACTATGCCCATATTCCCAAATATTTTTTATAAATGTTTGTTTACATTCAAAGGGGGATATGCTATAGAGATTTGCATTGGTATGAATCTTAGTTTATTGATACAAAGTTAAAGTCAATATTTTTATACTGTGTATTTCTCTTTTGTGATTTTTATACAAACAATATCAAAGGCAATAGTGCAAAAATTAGATTTGATGTTTTGAGTATATAAAATATTTTCTCAAGCAAAGTATGAAAACTGAAAATTAAAGTATAGAGCAGTAGTTCTCAAACTTCCTAATGTAGTGACCCTTTACTACAGTTCCTCATGTTATGGGGAACCCCCAACCACAAAATTATTTTTGTACCTTTGTAATTATAACTTTTTGTTACTGTTATTAAATGTAATATAAATATTTGTGTTTTCTGGTGGTCTTATGTGACCCCTCTAAGCATTACAGCTTAGACCAAAAAGGTATCATGGCAGCCAAGAGCCAAGAAACATCACAACGTCATACTACACAACAAACCTCACACATGGTTAGGTTCCATTTAGGAAAAAACAAGTCATTACCAGGAATTCTTTATAAAAATTTTTCAGATAAATATTTTATATTAAATCCACAAATATAAAAGAAGTATGTTTCATAATTAAATAATATTTAACATTAATATGCAAATCACATTTAAAATATAAGCAATTACCACTGTAATTATCAAATCAGTTAAATAGAGCCTAATAATTTTAACAAGAGATTTATTGGAAGGGACATACCAGAAGGGTGGCTGCCTCTGCTTGGGTGAGAAACAGCAGCAAACTGAACAGGATACAGAACTTATATAGAGTTTCTTGGGAAGGTAGTGGAACTTTTCAGGATGGAGCTTTGAAAGGCAGAGGCTGGTGGGATTTCATGTTCAGAGATTGAACTTTTTACTCTGTAGAGTGGGGGCAGGGTCCAGCAGTTTGGGCAGGTAGAGTATTCTGTGGGTTTAACCTGGCAGTTAGAGGTCCTCAGGAGAGGGGCCTAGTCACTTGTGTGGCCCAAGGGACTTACAATTCCAGTGAAAGGGTCATCCAGCACCTAAATGGGTTGTGACCCACAGGTTGAGAACAACTAGTAAAGCGTTTATCCATCTATTAAAGTGTGACCTTAGAAAAAACAAGGAAGATCACTACATATAACAACTCTTAGAATGGCTTCAATAACTATTAATTAAATGATACCAAATATATATGTACTTCCCCATATGTTTAGTAGCAGTCAGTAAACAAAGAATTCTCATTATAAAGTCACTAATGTGGTTTCTTTGTTGCTCATTTAAGTGTTTACACAAAGTTCTCCATTTTCATGGAAGAACTCTTCATATTCATCCTTCATGAAAATAAATGCCAAAAAAGAGATTTTTTTAACAAAAGGCTTTGGGGTTCAGCCCTAAAACTCTCTTCAGGGTTCAGACTAGAAGATACAAGTGAAAAGGACTTTTCTTTGGCTATCTGAGGGTGAACCAACTCTCTCATGGTTGCTTTTCCAAATCAACCTTATTAGTCTGCTTCTTTTCTAATTCTCTTCTCCTACTTTGAATTTCTCCTAGCTTCTTCTCTTCTAACTTCTTTTCCTCTATGCCTAAAATCTCTTCTCATTACAGGAGCCTTGAAATGGTGAAAAAAAGAAATTACAGGAGTTACTTCTCACTGGTCAAAAGCACATTCCTAGGGTAAGTGTTGCCATGGCAACACAAGGGTCCAAGTTTACCAGAGCATGGGGGGTACAGTGCCCAGTAAGATAAGCTTTAAGACATAGGTCTATTGTTAACAGACCTGGCAAGCAAAGAATTGGCATGCTTTCCTTAGGGTGCTGAGTATAGCAACCTAGTTAGACATCTGGCACTCTGATCTTGTGCATAGCTGTAAGGTTTTAAACTTATGATCTATTTATGAAAAGCCTTTAGTTTAGTTTGAACTTGCTTTGAGGTGAAAGTTAGCTAATTGTTTGCAGTTAGTCTTAACAAATAAGAACAAAGCAGGATTTTAAGTGTCCACAGATCTCATGGGACAAAGAGATCTAATTATGAAGTATGTACCATTGTACATTCTGTACACCAAAATTATATAACTAAAGGAAAAGTCATCTTCCTGACCACCCACAGATACATGTGCCCATAAGATTGAGATGTAATCATGGGATTACATATACACATTATATGAAAATGCATAGTAATGGGGAGTTATCATAACTGATATTTCTCAAGTGAAATTATAGATGAAAGCAGCAGTTTTCAGAGTCAGTGGTCCACAAACCTTGCTGATGGGGTACCCCATCAGGGATTACTTCCTCTGGTGGGTTGATATATGAATTATCAATTGCTATAAGATGTAATTCATTCCTGGCCTGCAATAGCTCATGACAACTGCTCCTGACAATTTTTAATTCCAGAAGGAGCCCATGTTTCATTAAACTATGTACTTTTAATATTCTAATTTTCATTTATTATTAAAGTTAACATAAAATAAGAACTAATTTCAGTATAAAATTGTTACAATGTTTAATAATTGTAGAAATCCTGACATTACTTGATCATATTTCTTTCCTAATGATAACTGTATTATGAATTTGATAATGTATGATTTTTGATTGGTAGTCACTTATTTATTATTCTATAAGGACTTCAATAGTGGCCAACACTAAAAATGTATTTTAAACCAAATTTTATGCCCGAGAAAATGTTTCAAATTTTCAGAATGTATGAACTAAGCAAACAATTTACATTTTGAAATTGACAGTAAGTATATGATGCTGAATCTCAGTTGGTATAGGGACATGATAAATAGGAAAACTGACTGACTCCAAGTTCTTGTCTGAGCCCTGCTCTAGTTCTTCCATATTGTATAAAACATTTATTCTTCAGGTTAGGTCAAGCCCTGGGCGACCATTTACAACAGCATTTGGCTCCATTTTGCATGTGAATGCAGGCGGAATGGCTTTGCCCCTTGTTGAGCATGTAAACCTGTTACCTGTCTAGCATCAATCATAAGACACAGACTAAAAAATCATTTATTCCTAAAAGTGAAAATCCTGTGCCTATAAACTTCCCAAAGTACATTAAGATCACACATCAAGGTGACCAGATCAAAAACATATTTGGAATACCAGAACTTATCAAATACAACAAGGGAAGGGAATAATACCTTCACCATAAAGAAGTTATCTAACACTGTGATGGTGGTGGCCCCACTGTCTGGTCATCTGGTCTGTGCATCAAGGGACCAACAGACAGAGAACTACCAATTCCTCAGGGGAAGCAGATGAGCTTTATATCCTCCCTCCCCCACTGATACAGCATGCTTTAAATGCCACCCTGGAATCCACCTCTTTGCCTCCTCTAACCTATGCTTGAATTTCATTTCTATGACCTCCACAACCTTGTACCTCCTTTCTGTAACCCAGCTCAGCTCTGAGGTTCAGTTCAATTATAACCTTGACTCTGGTCTCAGAAGGACCACCTCCAGCAGCCCATCAAAGGGTTCATTATTTAACCTACGCAGAAATCCTTTATGAAGTTTCATAAGCCTTTTGCCTTTGCCTATGGTAAAGCCTTTCAGAATTACTTGAAGTTTTCTGCAGTCTCCTTAACCCTTTGTATTGTGTGTGAGTTATGACATATATATGTATGTGTGTATTTACATATATATATATACACATATAAATAGGTGATGGGTATATAAACAGTAGATATATAGAGATAGATTATAAAAATGCAGATAGATGATAGATAGATAGATAGATAGATAGATAGATAGATAGATAGATAGACAGACAGATGGAGAGAGAGAGAGAACTTAATGCGATGTATAATGTGTGGTCTGAAAGCTGGTATTAAGAGTTATGACTAGCAAAAAAGAAACTGTGTTTGCAAACGAGGAGTTACCAAAGGGAATGGTAATTGCTTGGCAAATTGCTGGCATTGAATCCAGTATAACTTACAGAAATAAAATTTACTTTTCATGAGACATTTTCTTTTAGTTTGTTTTGAATTAGTGTTTTGTGTTTAGTAGACAGTTTCTAATATGAAATTTTAGTTTGATAGACACATTGTTTGAGATGGTGGTATGGTTAGTGAAGTTGCTGAAGATGAAGAGATATTTCTAACACTCTAAATAGAATTCTAAGGTGTCAAGGATATAAAAATGGAAACACAAAACATTGCATGTAAATAATGTACAATGTAGACATGCAAAACTTTTTGCCTTTTCTAATTCATATTTAAAACATCAGAAGGAAAGTATCAAATTTCCTATCGTGCTTTGCAGGGGACTCTGGAGTACCATCTGTGGTAATACCTTTTGTACATCACAAGACTTGATAGAAAATTAACTGGCAATGTGGTCTGTGACACTACTTGAAAGTAGGATGCAAAAATAAAACAAATCAACAACAAAAAACACAGCTTCACCAATCTCCTAAACTTTTTCATATCTTCCCTGTATCACTGTGACTTAGGCATGTGCCCGAAGCACAAAGAACAGGAAGATAATAAGATAATACTCAGAAAAGCTATAGTCTTAGTACAAGAGGTTGTGAATTGTTGAGGCATTTATAGAAAAAAAAAGTGGAAGTAGTAACTGGAACAAAATGTCCCCAAATTTGATATATGGATTTAGGAATTTTCAGCTTTATCATGGTTGTAAATGATATGCATTATGCATTTAGAAAGATTGTATTTAAAGTGTTGATATTTTCTTGTACTAGTAATAGTAGATAATATTTTCTCAAGATGTTCGCAATTCGAGCATTCCTCAATTCAATCCATTCCCTACTATACTGTGAGCTAGGATTTTAAATCTATTGCCACCTTTTTCAATGCTTTTCCTCTTAGTAACACTATTGGGTACATTCATAGCATTCCACTGGCAATAGAGTCACGGCACATGTTGCTGTATTTTCCCTGAAACATCACCATCACCAACTCATTGCATTCTACACTAAGCCCACAAATGTCATCTATCAGCACATATGCTGAGTCATGCTTCTCTTCACGTATTCTCCTACATGCACTCTTGTCTCTTTCAACGATCCCTTTCTAGCCAGCTCATGACCATTCTCAGGCCTTCAGCTATAGAGCACACGCCAACTCAACACAACTAGGTTTCGGGATCAGTTGACAGCACTCACAATGAAGCTCATGTGCAGTGTTTGAACTGGTCTCCACCGAGCTCCCTGCCGCTGTCTCCTCAGCACATGACATGAGCATTCAATAAGCCTGAAGAAATTGCCAGAACAAAGTTTCAAAGAATAAGTTAAAATAAAACCAGAGCTTGTCAAATCAATAAAGTAATGGTCCCTGTTTTAGTTTCTTTTCTATTACTGTGTTAAAATGCTCTGATCATGGAAACTTACAAATGAAAGTGTCTAATTTGGCTTAGAGTCCATGATGAGAGAGTGAAAAAATAACTGATTGATCACATATTGATCTGCAAATAGGAAACAGAGAGAGGGCACATGGGAAAAGGTATAAATCATTTGAGACCTCCAAGCCTTCTCCATAACATACCTCCTCCAAAAACACCCACACGTCCAAATCCTTCCCATGTAGTTCCAGTAACAGGGGCCCAAATATTCAAATATATGAACCTTTGGAGAGCCTTCTCACTCAAACCACGAGATGACAAGACATGCACATGGGACTAGTCACGCCTAACTAAGAACTAGTAAATTGTATTGTTTAAGCTTTAAAGTTTTATAAGTTGATAACAACTAATATTTTGTAAGGAACCCTGAGTATTCACAAATCATTTCAGATGAAAATTCTGAATATATATATCAATAAGAAAATCACATGGAATTTCTTATCACTGCTTTTAAAATCATCTGCTCAAACTCCAACCATGTCATAATTTCATGGCTGGAGTTTGCCCTACATTTCAGAACATGATAATATTATTTTAAATAATTTATTATAACTCATGTCTGAGATAAATAAAAGGAATCTCGGTATTTTGGAGCCAGTACATGACATTTATCTACTGCTTCAAGGACCCTGTAGTGTAATAGAACTCTGCTGGGTGTTGTCTTTAGTTCTGCTGTAGTGTAATAGAACTCTGCTGGGTGTTGTCTTTAGTTCTGCTGTAGTGTAATAGAACTCTGCTGGGTGTTGTCTTTACTTCTGCTGTAGTGTAATAGAACTCTGCTGGGTGTTGTCTTTAGTTCTGCTGTAATGTAATAGAACTCTGCTGGGTGTTGTCTTTACTTCTGCTGTAGTGTAATAGAACTCTGCTGGGTGTTGTCTTTAGTTCTGCTGTAGTGTGATAGAACTCTGCTGGGTATTGTCTTTAGTTCTGCTGTAGTGTAATAGAACTCTGCTGGGTGTTGTCTTTAGTTCTGCTGTGCACTTCACAATCAATCCACATGGGAAACAGTCAAATTTTGAATTTAATTCCTCAGGAAAACCAATAGCAAATAGTGCCAAATTGAAATAGAAATAAGCAATATATCTTATGTCAGGAACATATTTGAAAAGAACAATGTCAAAAGTAAAGCTGTACACTTTACATGTCTAATAACAGCCTTCACAGTGGAAAAAGTAACAAGAGCACTAATAAGCATGCCATTGCCCAGCACAACTGGGAAACAGATGTTTGCACTGAGTGTGTGCTATCTCTCAATGAACTAATAATATATATGTTCAAACACACTCATGCTCTCTGTTCATTGCTTTTCCAGATTCCGCATAGTCCTTGTTTTTAATAGTGATTCAGAACATAAATATGCAATGATTGCAGTATATATTAGAATTGCTTAGTGATGCCCCTTTGAATGATGTGAAAAAATCTTGGTAGGAAATTAATATGATGTGCTAGTAGATAAACTAATCACCAACCTTAGTGTATGCTCTATTTTTAATTCATCTTTGACTGTGTTGTACTACCCTCATTTTATTTTTAAGATGCAATGTTTTCTTTTTCTTTTATTCTTTTTATTTGTTTTTTTAACATATTCTTGTCAGATGTTGAGAATTCTTTAGGTCTGTTTATTATATATCGAAATGTTAGCTTGCTCAAGGGAAACCCCAAATTAAGTTATTATGCTATAATTTAATTTAGAAAACACAAAGAACTTTTTAGTACATTTTTTAGTCATTGTCCTTCAACCATTCCACAGAAAATATCTGGAGATTAGAATGGTTTCAGGAAGAAGTGCTATTAGCAAGCTCCCCTGGAAACATCTGTTTCTGTTGTTCTACCACGTTAGGGACTCTACATCTGTACTCATAGAAACAATGGACTTAAGACTGATGTTCTCTGTGCTGAGTCCCCAGATTCAACCCTGAAGGATTATTATTGAAGAACTTTCCTCTTATTAATCACTCTCTCTATCATAGAATGAATTTATTTCAAAATGGTGAAAATAATTAAATAGAGCAAAACCGTCAAAGAAAGAAATACATAAATAAAGTATATGGTAAGTAATCTTGATAAAAGTAATATATTTTAACAATGTCAGTTTGTTAATCAAGATATTTGGTTTTACATGAACAGATGAAAAAACTCTCCATATATCTGGAGAAGTTCTAAAATGATTATGAAGAGATGAATCCCCATCCTAGAACCATGAGGTTGCACCGGGTTTCTGACAGGGTCAATGGAAACCTGCATGTATTAAGGTGGTCCTGTATGAATTTCATTTGGGTGGCTAGGTCTCAAAGGCAGACTCATTGTCTTGTTTATGCAGAGGTTATCAAGACTCTAAAAGAGCAGAAGGATCCATCTCTATAATCATCTTGGACCATTTGATATGAAAGTCAGTCATGCTGGCTTATTCTATTATTACTGACTTTGCTGTCTCATTAGCAGTTTGCGTAGGCTGACAAAGTTTAGGGAAACTCCTATAATCTATTACTACCCTGTATTTCAGTGGCAATAATTTAATGTTTTAAACTTCAAAGTGAAGAAAGGTGACCTTGATCGCAAATCCTTACTTTCACATTTAAATTAGAAGTGTTTTCTTTAGCACTTTTAGAAGTGTTTTAGTTTGTAGTTTAGCTATCTCTATATAGTTTAACTTCTACATTCAAATTTTTCATAGTTTAAAAATATTTCATTACCCAGGCATAGTGGCTAACAATTGTAATCATAACCCTCAAGAGATGGAGGCTGGAGAATTACTGTGATTCTGAGGCCAGCCTACCCTCCCAACAAAGTTTCAGATCAACCCAGATTGTGGTTTAGGACCTTGTCTCAAAAATAAATAACAAGTTATAAAGTAATTTGATATTTAAGTTTCAAACTACGTTATTAATTTTTAAGATTTGTTTTTGTTTTATGTGCATGAGTGTTTTGCATGAATGTATATATGTGTGCTACTTGGGTGTTCTAGTGGCCAGGGAGGCCAGAAGAAGAACTCAGGTCCCCTAGAACTGAAGTTACAGATACTTGTGAGCCATCATGTGGGTGCTAGAGACAAAACCTTGGTCCCCTACAAGAGTAGCAAGTGCTCCTAATTACTGAGCCCTCATCTTTACAGCCCCTCAAACCAGGTTTTTTTTTTGTTTTTTTTTTTTTTAGCCATAAATGTTTATTAAAAAGGGGAAGGGAGAGAGAGAGAGAGAGAGAGAGAGAGAGAGAGAGGGAGAGAGAGAGAGAGGAGAAGAGAGAGAGAAAAGAAAGGAGAGAGAGGAGAGAGAGAGGCAAAAGCCCCGTGTGAGAGGAAAGTCAAACCAGGTTTTGAAAGGCAATTCCTACCAGTTTATAGCTTTATTGTCACTTTATATACTTTATTCTGATTACATTTCTTAGAAAACAAAATGTTGCAAAGAAATGAAATGGGTAAATATCTTCTGCAATTAATGTTATGTACAAAGTACCCTTGATTATTTCTAATTCAGTATGTTAATATGTTTTATATATAGTATAAATGGAAATTAAGCATCCATTCAATGAGCATGTACAGTGCTTTAGCACTTTTTAGTAATCCTCATTGATTGTTTTAGAGTAAGCTGAGTGTTGTGTGAATAATCTACTGTAAGTTGATTCAGTATGAGTATGCGTAGTGTGTACTGGATGTATGTGTGCATTCATGTGTGTATATGAATGCATATATGTGGTTGTGCAGATTGGCATGCACATGTATGTGAAAGTATCTTCCTCAGTAGGTCTTCATCTCATTTATGAAGAGAGTCTCTCATTGGGCTCACCTGCTCAGGTAGTTTGGCTGACTAGTGAGCTCCAGGAACCTGCCCATGTCTGTCCTCCATCCCCCTGCACTGGGGTTACAGAGGCATGCCAGAGTGGTTCTCTCTCTCAAGGGGGAAATAGAGCACTGGATGCAAATATTCATGCTGTACAATCAACAAGTTCATCAACTGAGCCATCGCCACAGTCCCTAATACACTCTTTACAAAGCAGGCTATTCATATTTCCTTTGTTTCTAGCATGTGTCCTTGCCTCAGGATGCTTTATATCAGAAAAAATAAAATAAATATGTTGATGAATTGTAATGACAAAAGGAAGTTTTACTGTTAATTATTTAACATTTGGGATTCTCTCTTAGAAGACTAAATTCCAGTCAAACTGAAATAATCACTTCTTATAGCAATACTGTTCAGTCTGTTCAGTATGCTACATTTAGTATTCCAAGATTTGCACAGAGGCAGCTATAGTTGGTGGAGTAGGTTTCCAGCCTGCTTGACCTCTCTTCTGGTTCTGTATTGAATGGGTATTGATGTTTGTAAGAAGTGACTATTTTATTTAGCTAATTTGATGAAATGCATTGGATAATTGTCTTTATCGTAAATATAATTGACTTATTCATGTTAAATATTATTTAATTATAAAGATGTATTTCTGTATTCAATATAAAATATTTAACTGAAAAGTTTATAATTATAAAGAATTCTTGGTATTGACTATTTTTTCTAAATAGTGCCTAATAATTTTAATTCTATCAAAGTTCAACTGCTGTCTTCATTGATTTTATCTATTACACTTATTTTTTATTTATCTCCCTCCTTTTTCTTTCCTCTTGCTTCATATATAACTAGCTCTCTTCTTTGTAATGTCTTGAGATTAAAATTTAAATCACTGGGGAAGACAATGGGAATCAAGGGCTTCTCTGGGATGAGCTAGAAACCTAGTGCAATGGAAACTCCGAGGAATCTATGAGGGTGACACTAGTTAAGACTCCTAGTGACAGGAGATAGAGTCTGAACCAGCTATCTCCTGTAACTAGGCAAAATTTCCAGTGGAGGTATTGGGACCCCCAACCCAGCCACATAACCAATGACCTAAATTTTTCCCTACCTACAAGATCTACTGGGAAAAGGTGGTTCCAAAATTATGGGAGTGATCAATCAATGACTGGTCCAGCTTGAGATCCATACTATGATAGGGAGCCCATGTTTGTCACTACCTGGAGCTCCAGGCCCCACAAGCTGGACAGCTCAAATACCTAGGTTACAATCAAACTTGATTGGCAAAAAAGAACAAAAACAAGTCAGTGAAATGATTTCTAAAGAAACTCTATTATACTCATAGGTATACCTAGCCCAACTGTCATCAAAGAAGCTTCACCCAGCATCTAATGGAAACAGATGCAGACACGCAAAGCCAAACATTAGGTGGATCTCAGGGAACCCTGTAGAAGAGGGAGAGGAAGGATTATGGGAGCCAGAGGAGCCAAGGTCACCAGAAGAAAACCCACCGAATCAACTAACCTGGGCTCATAAGGGCTCATGGAGGATGAAGCACCAACTAGAGATCTTGCGTAGGACTGACCTAGGCCCTCTGCACATACATTGCAATTATTAGCTTGGTCTTCTCATGGAACTCCTAGCAGAGGGAGCAGAAATTGTCTCTGATTCTGTTACCTGCTTCTGGGACCCTTTCCTCCTACTGACTATCCTCGTTCAGCCTTAACAGGAGAGGGAGTACTTAGCCTTACTGCAACTTGCTATACCATGCCTGACTGATACACATGGGAGCCCTGTACTTTTCTGAAGACAAAGGAGGAGTTGGAAGGGTGGAGACTGAGAGGATAGGAGAGAGGGAGAGAAAGCTGTGGTCAGGCTGGGAATTAGTTAATTAATTAATTTTAAAAATCACTAACTTCAGACCCTTCTCTTCTAATTTAACCCTTTAAATGTTATGAAATGTCCTCTAAGTATCATCTTGGCTGTATTTTACAAATCTTGATATTTGAGGGGTTTATTTTTACATAACTCAAAATATTTACAATCCTTTATGACTTCAAATATCCAAAACTTTATTTTTATATTTTCTAATTTTCATATATTTTATTCTCCCAAATATATATTGATATGTCATTTAATTTTAATAGCTAGAGAATTCTCTTAATAAGTATATCACTTTTATTAGGTTTGCTAAGCTAAGAAATGTAGTGTGATTTCAAATTGGCCTTAATAAAAACCTGGCGTCAGATATCAGGGGGCAAAAACTGAAAGATCAGAGCAGCCAGCCATTAGGTTTTACCTCTAAGGAATCCTCAGGCCAAAGGCCTGAGCTCTATTCACTGTGAATCCTCAGACTGAATGCACTGAGATCCTGTCTCCACCCACCTTATTCCTCTCTCCACCTCCCTTGTTCTGGGATTAAAGGCATGAGACTCCATCGTCTGCCTCTATTTCTCTTTTAGACTGAATCAATCTCACATAGCCTAGGGTGGCCTTGAACTTCTGATTTTTGTGCCTCATCTTCCCAAGTGCTGGGAATGAAGGTGTGTGCCATCACTGGTTGGCCTCTATGGTTAACTAATGGCTAGCTCTACCCTCTGAATCTCCAGGCAAGCTTTATTTGTCAGAAACAAAATATCACCACAAAGAAATACTATAGCATAAGGGGTGTTCTGATATCATGACCAACCACATTTAAAATCTCTGCAGAACACAATATGTACTAGGCTTTTTCTTTTAGACCACCAACTAGCTCCCAAATCATGACACAGAGACTTAATAATGTTAGTTATGAATGCTCAACCTAGCTTAGACTCATTTCTAGTTAGCTCTTTTAACTTAAGTAACCTGTTTCTCTTTATCTACCTTTTGCCTCAGGACTTTTTTTTTTCCTTTTCCTTCTGTATAACTTACTTTCACTGGTTTTCCTGTCTGTATGGCTGGTGGCTGCCTGGATTACAGCCTTAGGTGTGTCCTTCTCTTTCTCTCCCATTCTATCCCCCTTCTTTTTTTCTTTTTTCTTATTCTTCTATTGAGCCTAGATTTCTCCTATTTGTTCTCTCTGCCTGTCAGCCTCACCTATTCTTTCTCTGCCTACCTATTTGCCATTCATTAGACAAATCGGGTGCCTTAGGCAAGCAAGGTGAAACAATGCAACACATCTATTCATAATTCAACAAACGTGACATGAACAAATGGAAGAAACCTTTACACAGTTAAAGTAACATCCTGCAGCAACAGTAAATACTTCACAGTGGCGGACTTGGGTCCTTGCCTAGTGTGTTGTGAGCAGGATTTTCTGCCATACCTCTTCATACCAGATTCAACCACGTAACTTAGGAAATACTACACAAGCAAAGACTGGAATAAAAGATTTGCATGTTTTCATTTTTCTCCTTTCTTCTAAATCATCATGAAATCATGCTTCAGATAGTTTACTGATGATAAAAAATGTGGATCACAACTCAGTTCTCTCGGTGGAGTCGAGAATACCAAGATTCAACTAATGAAACACAAGCCCAGCCACACTCAGCAGTAAGATCTGGGGAAGCAACAAACTCTAAGGTAAGGATATATGTTTGCTATTTTTAGGCAATTTGCTTCTGTTTACCTTCTTCAGCTTTTTTCTCCAGATGTGCTCTGTGTTAAGTTCCACACCTCGCTAGCTTCAGAGGGACTCAAGATACAGTGCAGAGTGTTCGTGGCAGACATCAGTTGCCACAGACATGTTTTCCTCCATTCCCTACACCCTACACTTGGCCTCAGATGCCTAAGCCAACCCAGCCTAGTGTGGAAAAAACCCCTCCCAACACAGGGCCTCACCAGCTAGACTGATTCTTATGGGCTGAATAAATCATTACTGTTCATAAACCATAGGGAGCTTTGTCTAAAGCACTATTGTAACAACAGATACCTGAAATACAAACCAATAATTATTTGTGCAGTTACTGAAGAATGAAAAAGTGCTGGACAAGGTGTTTCTTGATCAATTTACCTGACCAGTTGATCAATGAAGGGAAGGGGACAGTTGGCTCCCTCTGCTCAAGTCTTTCTCATCACCGTCACTTCAGACGTGAGGGACCACAGTGCAGGTTTTAGTGACATGAAAGTAGAAACGGAGCTGTTCACATCTTAGGAAATCTTACAATACTGATTTATTTTTGCTGTTTGCAGTTTCTGTGTGTTCAGTCTGTTATCAATGAAAGCTATAATTCTTTTTCATGCTTTTAGATATCAATTTTGTTCTCCTAGTGAAGTGTACACTTTCCTTTAAAAGACACCACAGCTTACCAATGAGAACTACGAGAAATCAGGGCAGACATGCAGTAGTTTACCTGGAGGCAATTGTTGTAAGACATAGCTCAAATAATTCAAGAAATTCTCACAAGGCAAAATGAGATCCATCTCCCCGAACTTGTAAGGAATGTATGGGTTGATCTTTTCTTCTGATTTTTCTAAAATTTTTCATAAAATCTCAGTAAATGTGGTAATGCATATGGAGGTACTCAACTTCAGAATATAGATACTGCATCTCATTTTTATATAGTGATTGTATTAACATTTTGAGAACTTCTAACTATTTTGCATAAGAGAAAACCCTTGAGGTTTTAAAGAGTTTGTAAAATAAAAAGCTAAAATATGTATTTTTTATGATTTTATTTTTATTATGCAGTTCAAAAATAATGATTATTTTATACAGACTAGTTGGAGAAATGGCTCAGTAGTTAAGATTCAATATACTTCTTGCAGAAGACCCAAGTTTTGTTCTCGGTACCCACATTAGGCAACTCACAAAGCCAGCTCCAGGGTATCTAGTGCCATCTTCTCAACACCACTGACACCTGAACCCACACACGCACACACACACACACACACACACACACACAATTAAAAACAAAATAGTCCATTTTTAAAGGTCAGTTTCTTGAGGGCAAGGTGCCCAGAATTTTGTGTCAATAGTGGTTAAATAATTTTGTAAATTGGTGTAATGTTGATCAAACTCTTGACCTCTTTAAACCAGCGGAAGCATATATTTTGGAATCCCTGACTCTTCTTTCTTTTTTTTTATTTATTTATTAAAGATTTCTGCCTCCTCCCCGCCACCGCCTCCCATTTCCCTCCCCCTTCCCCGGTCAAATCCCCCTCCCTCGTCAGCCCATAGAGCAATCAGGGTTCCCTGCCCTGTGGAAAGTCCAAGGACCACCCACCTCCATCCAGGTCTAGTAAGGTGAGCATCCAAACTGCCTAGGCTCTCACAAAGCCAGTACGCGCAGTAGGATCAAAAACCCATTGCCATTGTTATTGAGTTCTCAGTAGTCCTCATTGTCTGCTATGTTCAGCAAGTCTGGTTTTATCCCATGCTTTTTCAGACCCGGACCAGCTGGCCTTGGTGAGTTCCCTATGGAACATCCCCATTGTCTCAGTGTGAGGGTGCACCCCTCGCGGTCCTGAGTTTCCTTGCTTGTGCTCTCTCTCCATCTGCTCCTGATTTGGACCTTGAGATTTCAGTCTGGTGCTCCAATGTGGGTCTCTGTCTCCTTTCATCACGTGATGAAGGTTAATATTCAGGAGGATGCTATATGTTTTTCTTTGTGTTCACCTTATTATTTAGCTTCTCTAGGATCATGAATTATAGGCTCAAAGTCCTTGATTTATGGATAGAAACCAAATATGAGTGAGTACATCCCATGTTTCTCTTTTTGGGTCTGGTTTACCTCACTCAGGATAGTGTTTTCTATTTCTGTCCATTTGTATGCAAAATTCAAGAAGTCATTGTTTTTTACTGCTGAGTAGTACTCCAATATGTATATATTCCATACTTTCTTCATCCATTCTTCCATTGAAGGGCATCTAGGTTGTTTCCAGGTTATGGCTATTACAAACAATGCTGCCATGAACATAGTTGAACATATACTTTTGTTGTATGATAGGGCATCTCTTGGATATATTCCCAAGAGTGGTATTGCTGGGTCCAGGGGTAGGTTGATCCCAAATTTCCTGAGGAACTGCCACACTGCTTTCCAAAGTGGTTGCACAAGTTTGCATTCCCACCAGCAATGGATGAGTGTACCCCTTTCTCCACAACCTCTCCAGCAAAGGCTATCATTGGTGTTTTTGATTTTAGCCATTCTGACAGGTGTAAGATGGTATCTTAAAGTTGTCTTGATTTGCATTTCCCTGATCGCTAAGGAAGTTGAGAATGACCTTAAGTGTCTTTTGGCCATTTGAACTTCTTCTGTTGAGAATTCTCTGTTCAGCTCAGTGGCCCATTTTATAATTGGGTTGATTAGCCTTTTACAGTCTAGTTTCTTGAGTTCTTTATATATTTTGGAGATCAGACCTTTGTCAGTTGTGGGGTTGGTGAAGATCTTCTCCCAGTCAGTGGGTTGCCTTTTTGTTTTAATGACAGTGTCCTTTGCTTTACAGAAGCTTCTGAGTCTCAGGAGGTCCCATTTATTCAATGAGGCCCTTAGTGTCTTGTGCTGCTGGGGTTATACGTAGGAAGTGGTCTCCTGTGCCCATGTGTTGTAGAGTCCTTCCCACTTTCTCTTCTATCAGGTTCAGTGTGTTCAGACTGATATTGAGGTCTTTAATCCATTTGGACTTGAGTTTTGTGCATGGTGATAGATATGGATCTATTTTCATTCTTCTACAGATTGACATCCAGTTTTGCCAGCACAATTTGTTCAAGATGCTCTCTTTTTTCCATCTTCTTTCATTTGAAGAACAATACTGTCCTGTGTGGCTCATTGTGCTCAGAAAATTTCTCATAGGCTTACAGGGTAATGGCAGTAGTGAACATTGGAGTAGCATATTTGCTGTTGATAGTAAAGACATAGGGTAGTGTAACAAAGATGATAAAGTACAAAGAGAATGTAATTATGATTAATTTACAAGAACATATTTGAGTCATTGCTTAGATGTTTACAACCTATAGGACATTATTACATCTGGTTAATTTTTCTAATACTTCATTTTTAACCCATGGGTACAGAAATAAATGGTTATCAGTCTTTTAAAAGATTAATCTCAATGTTTATTAAGGCAGCATTAAAATTCCTTTCCCAAAATGGTGTTTGGTGGTTTGGCTAGTGACAAAATGTTGTCGCTTGAAGAGCCTGGGTAGCAGGGAACTGCACTGAGGGCAGGGGATGAGACACCAACAGACTGAGAACCGCAGCCAAGACTGGGAACAAAAAGAAATGTTATCTAAAATATTCAATAACAATAATATTAATAGGAATAGTGGCATTTGCCATAAATTATTAGTGTGCCAAAAACCTATTAAGTAAAGTAAATATTTTTTTCCAATGAAAAAAAATGAGCAAAAGTTATTGAGTGATGTTGTAGCCCCCTGATAGTAGGCATAAATTTAACAAAGGTACACCAGAGAAGTCATAACTTAAACTGCTCTCCCATTCTGTCTGTCTTCAGAGAACTCCGCACCTGCAGCTTTTGAAAGTGTGCAAAGAAGTTTAAGAGGGAAGATTCCCTACACTCAGCAGTTTAGGTGCAATGCAGATTTAAACTAGGAATAAAGTGGAGAAGAAAGCCAAAAAAAAAAAAAAAAACAAGCAGAAAAGGTCCATGGGTGCCCACAATAGCATAGGTAATATCACTTCAGAAAAGAGAGACATTACAAGTGAATTAATTGAGATGAAGGCATAAAATGGACTAAGTTGGAAAGACTGACATTTTGTTCACACTGAATTAGGAAACTAGCTTGTAGCTAAAGAACAGGGATGTTGTGTGATATTTTGTTTGTGTTCTGACAAATAAAGCTTGCTTGGAGTCAGAGGGTGGAGCTAGCCGCTTGTTAACCATAGACGTCTGGAGGACAGTACAGAGAGACAGGAAGTGATACCGTGGGTGGAAACAGGACCTGGGCCCTTCTGGATAGAGGAATGGAAGAGGCAAGAAGCAAATGACAGGTGCTCTGCTGCTTTTCTGATCTTTCAGGTTTTTACCCTGATATTTGACTCCCAGCTTTTTATTGATGAGATTCATTAGATTAACATGTCAGGGGAAGACTAAACAGTGGGCAGAAAGGCCCTGCAAGATGAACAAGGAGTGCAGAGGCTTGAGAATGAGAAGGTCACAAACCAATGGCTGGAAGCCAAAGATGCTGGTTTTATGGCACCCCTGAATGTCCCAGATAGATTGTTGGAGGTACCCTTTGACAGAAAGTGAAGCTACTTCTTTATAATAGTCTTAGGTGGAAGTTTCTACAGTGAAAGAGAGAGAGAGAGAGGGAGACACTTAAGGTATTGAGTTGGGAGAATTGCTTTCTTGCACGTTTAATTAAAAGACTAGCACTAGTTCACTAGATAGTCTTTTACCATTTACCTAGCTCTGTCTGACTAGTGCATCACTTTTATAATTTGTGAAAACATGCATGTGTGTGAGGAAGAAGCCAAGGATCTTCCACAATCAGTTTTTTCCTCTTCTTTCGGTCATAGCAACTGAACATGGAGCTCTTTGTTTCAGCCAACAGGCTGGCCTGGAAGTCCTGCCTCTCTAACTAGGGTTACAGGTGGACACTGGAGGCCTTAGCTCCAGGCCTCACCCTTGCACATCAAGCACTTTACTGACTGAGCCATCTCCTCAGCTCCTTATGCATTTTGTTTTGGTGTTGCCTTAGGAAATACTTTTGTTGTAGAAGTACAGGGCCATGCAAGTTTATCTTGGAATCTGTGCTTCATCAACCACTTCTCTTCTTCCTTGGTATGACTCAGGTCTATACACCAACTCCTAGTGATCGTTTTTCTTACCAACAATTCAGTTGTCACCATGGTGGTAATAGACTTTTGATGACAAGGAGACTTCATCCCAAGATATTAAATTGAACAATTTACACTTCCAGAACATTCGTCAAATAGAGGATTAAAGAGCTTTAAAAGTGAGTTTCCATTTCGGCATCTATGTTTTTGAAACTCCATGGCCATAGCTTCCTTGAAACTCAATATGAATTGACATCCTAACTATCCCATTTATATGGGAAAAATCTTCTGGGGCCCCACTCTTAGATGAACAGCTATAAGCAGTTAACAGCTACTGAAAAAGAGGATCTGTCTATCTCAAGCATAAACCTTCTAGTTTGTTATTCAATACCAAGTTGTCAGCCCTAGAAACATACATGCAGCTAACACCGAATGAACTCAACAGTCGATATTTATGTTTTTTACCTATATGCATATATAACAACAATGGTTAAAAAAGAGGAAGCCATGATGAGGTCTGAGGGCACACATGGGAGGTGCAGGAGGGAGAAGTAGAAAAATGATATTTTGTATTTTAATTAAATAATTTTAAGTTTAAAATAATTTTAATAATTTTAATTTTAAAATTTCTTTAAAAAAAGACATTGAGACCCAAAAGCAAGTCCTTACTGTAGTAATAAGAGTGGCAGGGGGCTGCGTCCCTGGCACCCCAGCCGCCTGGCTAGCTTATGCCCCGAAATAACAACACACAAACTGTATTCATTTAAACACTGCTTGGCCCTTTAACTCTAGCCCTTACTGGCTAATTCTGATATCCCGATCAACCCATCTCTAATAATCTGTGAGAACCGGTCTTACCGGGAAGATTCTAGCCTAGTCCATCCTGGTTTGGAGCTTCATGGAGTGTGTCTGACCAGGAGCGGGGCATGGTGTCTCTCTCAGGCGTCTGCTCCCGAGAGGAGAGCTGTGGAGTCTGACCTCACTTCCTCTTCCTCCCAGCATTTTGTTCTGTTTACTCCACCCACAGGGCCAAGCTGTTTCTTTATTGCTTAACCAATGAAATCAACAGATTGATATATGACACTCCCACATCACCTTACTGATTAAAAATTTTGTTTTGGATATACTTAAATGTCTTCTTTGAGAGAAGTATCAGAAACCTGCATTTTCCAGCAAGCACGCCCATAAAATGCTTATCGGAAGCCTGGGTTTTTAGAGAGCATTGGCTTGTGAGGAGATGAAGCAAGCCACATTCCCATCGGAAAAGCCACAGCCCACCCTTGGAGGGGCTCCTTTGGACTGGGATTTATTGCTGAAAGCTAACAGGTGTTTGAATTGATTGAACTCAGCAGGCGAGCTCTCAGTACTCTGTGGTTGCTTAGCACTGTGGATTTCTGTGAAGTCTGGTCCCACAGCAAATTTTCAAGTGAGAATGGGTCTCAGCTTTTATATAGCTGGAGTGAACCACCTATTCACTCCCAACATGAATGCTATTCGTTTAGAGACAATAGTGTTCATGAATTTTATTTGGTTACATCATTTTTATGACTCATTATCCACTGCACTGTCTGTTTCCAACAAATTGAAAGCCAGTTTGAAATTTGAGGAAGTCATTTTGAAGCAATCCCCTACCCTCTGATCCCCAAACCGACTCTTTTGGCTTCTGAATACCCATTTTACTTGAATTGTGATTCTGATCTATATACAGCTGAGAAACGTGGACTATGAACTGGAAAACACAAACCTATGGTAGCAGTGTCAGATGTTCCACAAGCAGGGTACCCACTGCTGTCACTCACAGACATCCCGTGTTTATCGGTTACACTGATGGAAAGGGACTTGCCATGGTCTATCCCTGTCATTAACTTCACAGGATTTAGAACAGTTGTGAGGGTCTTTCCAGGCAAGGCTCACCCTGAGTGAGCGGCTGGCATGACCTAAGATTAGCCCAAGACCTGTGGGCTAGAGACTTGGACTGAATAAAAAGAGGGAAAGTGGGAAACTCACTGATGGAGCAACTGCACCCATCCCTCTCTGTTTCCTGTCTGCAGTCACCTGTGAGCAACTGCCCCAAGTTCCTGCCCACGACACCTGGGGCCATTCTCCTCACCAGGACTTCCCTGCCATAATCCTGGACCACAAAATCATGAGCCTAAATGATCCTTCTTGCTTCTAAGCTGCTTTTCTAGGACATTTTGTTACAGGAGAGAGAAAAGCAACTAACAAAGTGCTGCTAAAATCAGAAAAACTGTACAAGGTCTACCTCAGAAAGCTGACACCATACACATCTAAATTCAGGGATCTCATAAGCCCCCAGCCATCCCTAGCATTTCTCTGCAATTCCATCAGAGGAAAAGTCCTCATCATGCACCCCCTAGCTACTTCTTGCTTTTGTGTCTTTTTATTTTGAAACGGGGATGAGGGATGACTGCTAGACAGCCTGATTTCACTCTGAAGTTCTTAATGCACTCTCTCAAACCAGTGGACCTTATTCTTAGTGTTTGTAAGCATGTCAGTCTCTGCCATCCCAGGCTATAAACACCAAGCCTTTTGAACTGTTATGATGTAGGCACTGATTTGCATTAAATTGGCCTGGTTTTCTGTTGTTTGCCCATGTCATCTTTCAACTTGGAGTACTCTAATCCAGAGCTAACTATTCATCCAAGTTTACCCTTTGTTCTTTGCATCATGTTTTGATTATTTGTTAATTGCTTAGATTACTAGATTGATTGTGAATTCTGTATGGTCAGAGACCTTATCTCAGGTACTGTTGTAGTTACTGGAGCCATTGTATTATATCGTAGTGAAAATAAGACAGTAGGCAAGGTTAAAGTGATGGATAAGACAGCCACAGTTTCCACGTTCTTAATCTACTGAAAAGAGTTACTAAGACAATAAAATCCTATCCTATCTTTGTTGGTTTCTGGTTTTGTTTGCTAAATCTTATTATGATTTGACTTTTTAATAATCAAAAATGACAAGATAACTAGATGGGCTTCTCTGAGGACCAGCATGGAGGTCAGAGAGGAAGGACAGACAGAGGGTCTCTGTCTTACAACACTACAGCTTTGTTAGCATAGAAACAGTCTTAGTACTTTATGGATATTCAGCATTATCATTGTTAACAAATTTTAATATCAAAAAGGTGCATTGTTTCATTAATTCTTCATCTATACAAACTCAATGCAATTCTAGCTCATGACATTCTTATGTATGATTTTCCATGCTGAACCACCACCTATGTAAGTCTTCCCTACATCCAATCCAGATCTTTCTTTGTCTCATGGACTCAGTATGATTGAAGGTACATGGCGCATTCTTTATCAATCTTACAACTAAACGTGTCTTGCCTGGTGAGATAAGCTATCTTAGTGTTTCAACAATTCTATCTTTAGGATAGACAGAATGATTGTTCTAGAAGGAAAAGCAAAAATATGGCAAAAATGCCTGACTCTAAGCAGTATTATTTTAAAATGTGCATTCCCCATTAATATTACCTAGAGGGATGGATTCTTACAATTTCTGTATTTCTACTTCTTATTCATTCAGTTTATTGCCTGGTATTAAATAAATATTTGTGAATGAGTATATAAATAAAATATTTGGTAGACATGACAGCCTGAGTCAAATCTTAGCACGCATATAAATTTAGGCATGGCCATTTTAGTATCGCATCCCACATATCAAAACAAAGTTTCCCAGCTTCCCCAATTCATTTATCTATTAACTCCAGATGTTCATAGAGTTTATAAAGCTGAATAAAGCTTAAAAATTGATAGCCTGTGACCCTACCTATAAAATCAGACGTATGCATGTGTCCATGTTCCCATTAAACGTGTGCATGTGCCCATTAAAGTCACACTTACCAAGGTAGAGTTACTCCTTTAAACTACCTATTACCATACATCCACAGACTCCACATATGTATATACTCATACATACACACGAACATGTATGTGTGAATTTGTTTTGTGACACAAAGAACAACTCTTACCAAAATATGTCATCCCTATCAATTACTTGATTTGAAAGAGTGAGTTTGGTTATCTGGCTGTGTTTCTATACTTCCATCATCACTCTCCATGTGCAACACTCAAAGCAGTCTATTCAAAGAGAATGATACCTCAGGATAAAATATAACCATTTCTTAGTCTCTATTGTGCACTTTTAAACTCTATACAAGAACCTCAGTGATAGTGAAGCAAAATGGCAAAATATAACTGAAAGGGAACAGGTTGAATGCAAGAACACAAGAAATCTATCTGATACATTTTTAACTTGAAGCCAAGTCTCTGGGTACACAGGGAGAGATGCCACCTAAGGTGTTTATAACTGGATCAGACAATCATGAAAAACATGAGCTCAAAATTAGGGAATCTCAGGCTTACAAAAATAGCCTTGAAAGATGATCGATTCAGTGCTTCCAGTGTGTATCTAGAAGGAAGTCTGTGTTAAACCATGGATGTGCCAATAGTTTTACATCATATACAGACATACATAAAGAGTAGAAGAAGGTGGACTTGATGAGAGAAGCATTTGATTATAATATAAAATTACTGTTCTTGAGTGATAGGAATTTTATAAGTGTAGATCTCATTGGTACATGCTTAAAACTATGGACATTTAAGAACTATACATCCACAATATATAAATTCTATATAATTTTTTTATTGAGAAAAGGAGGAAAAAAAAACAAGTTTCCACCTCCTCCCAGCCTCCCATTTCCCTCCCCCTCCTCCCACCCTTCTCCCCCTCCCCCCACTCCTTTCCCCCTCCCTCTCCAGTCCAAAGAGCAGTCAGGGTTCCCTGGCCTGTGGTAAGTCCTAGGTCCTCCCCTCTCTATCCATTCCTAGGAAGGTGAACATCCAAACTGGCTAGGCTCCCACAAAGCCAGCACATTACGTAGGTTCAAAACCCCGTGCCATTGTCCTTGGCTTCTCATCAGCCCTCATTGTTCGCCATGTTCAGAGAGTCCAGTTTTATCCCATGCTTTTTCAGTCACAGTCCAGCTGGCCTTGGTGATCTCCCAATAGATCAGCTCCACTGTCTCACTGGGTGGGTACACCCCTCGTGGTCCCGACTTCTTTGCTCATGTTCTCCCTCCTTCTGCTCCTCATTGGGACCTTGGGAGCTCAGTCCAGTGCTCCAGTGTGGGTCTCTGTCTCTATCTCCATCCATCATCAGATGAAGGTTCTATGATGATATGCAAGATATTCGTCAGTATTGCTATAGGATAGGGTCATATCAGGTTCCCTATCCTCAGCTGCCCAAGGAACTAACTGGGGACCTCGGCTTGGGCATCTGGGAGCCACTCTAGGTTCAAGTCTCTTACCAACTCTAAGGTGGCTCCCTTAACTAAGAATTGTGCTTCCGTGCTCCCCTATCTAACCTTCCTTTATCCCAATCCTCCTTTTTCCCCAAGTTCCCCCCATTCTCCCCTTCTCCCTTTTCTCTCCCCATCTCCCCTTACCCCCATCCCACCCCACCCCCAAGATCTCAATTTTCTCCCCGGCAATTTTGTCTACTTTCCATAGCCAAGAGGACAACTATATGTTTTCCTTGGGTTCACCTTCTTACTTAGCTTCTTTGGGATCACCAATTGTAGACTCCGTGACCCTTGTTTATGGCTAGAAACCAATTATGAGTGAGTACATCCCATATTCATCTTTTTGGGTCTGGGTTACCTCACTCAGGATAGTGTTTTCTATTTCCATCCATTTGCATGCAAAATTTGAGAAGTCATTGTTTTTTACCGCAGCGTAGTACTCTAATGTGTAGATATTCCACACTTTCTTCATCCATTCTTCAATTGATTAAGCATATTTTAATCCTGTTTCTCCTCCATCTACTACCTATTTTTCATAACCCTTTTATAAAGAAATTCTGTCTTATGTTCTTCTTTTACTCCAATTTCCTCCCTCCATTATCACAGGTACATTCTCTAATGATAACCCTTGATCACATAGAATTTTTGCCTAAACCACAGATTGACATGAAAATAGTACAGAACAAATTCTATCTTATATCTGCCCTGCATCTCTTAGCATATTTTTAATGTTGCTATATCTAGCAGTATTCTATTTGATGAAGATATCACACATCATTTATCCATTCTTTCAACCCACTGAAGTGAGAGGTTTATGCTCCCAAAAAGCATATTCTATTACTCTAAAACAGCCAAGTGGTAGATGTTAAGCTTTGGCCTGGAAATAGAATCCATTGCTCTACAATTTCTAGTTATTCACACTAACTATGTGACCTGAACCCAAATGGAAAACATTTTATTGAGTTTTCCCATTGAGTGTAAACTCCCTTGACACTTCCACATGTTTCTCAGATGGCATATTCCTCAAATTACCCTGCTGATTCTTTAGAGAATATAATGATTTATGACCCTTTAAATGATATTGTTTAAGCAAATCATTTAAATACTCAGTCGTTGTTTGAGCAACATATCCCCTACCACTTTTTCTGCCTAGTATATTTCATTAATGGAAACTGACACCACAACAGATTTTTCTCAGAAACATAGTTCTTATGAACAATTAACTTTATTTTTATTTGCAATTTTTATTTTTTACATTTTTAATTATTTTTTAGCTTTTCATAAACGTTATTTTCTTTCTTCTTCTCCAACTTATTCCTGACCCTCCCCTTTCCACCCCTACTCACCCAAATTCATGATCACATTCTCTCTTAAAACACACACACAGAGAAAGAGAGAGAGATGAGCTCATTTTGTATTGGTCAACTACTCCCAAACATGAGGTCTACCATAGTGTACACTCCATTGAAGAAAACTGATTTTCCCTCTCCTAGAAACAATCAACTTTAAACAGTGTTTTGATTACAGATGTAACTTTTTCCCAGTTCTTTTTCTCTGTGCTGGGATTTTGTCTTGTTTCATGTCTCTAAGTGTCTCACTGACCAACAAAGACTCAGGGCCAGGATGGTTCTTTCTTACCACTACTACCTGGCTGCCTAAAATCTCTCAGTTGGGGTGTAAGAAATCTCCAGTTCCTGGGAAAGGAACCCTGTCTCTCATTACTACTTTTTGTCAGCAGAGCCCTTAATGAATTAACCTAGCTGGTCCTGCTGTTCTTGGTGGGGTGTTTAGAAGGCCCCAGGACAGAGATCACCCCTCTGTTTTCTGTTGTTAGGTTGCAAATTGTTGAGAAATACCCATCTCTGGATAGGCTTCTTGTTTAACACAAGTGATTATAAGATGCCCTTTTTCCAATCTTGTCTCTAATCACCTCTTCTTTCTATTTGCTGGACTTCTCCTTTGATCTTTTCTTGAATTATTTTTACTATCTGTAATCGTATTTAGCATCATAGAGAGACAATCCTACCCATGTTGTCTGTACTCGGCCTATTATAGTTCAAATGAGAGAATTCATTATAAATGTATATGAATTTTCACAATAGGCTTCAAAATATAAAAAAGCTTTCTATAGGAATAAAAATATTCTACTTCATTATAAAGGAAAAATCCATTTCTCAAATCTGTTTCTTTTATTTATTTTCATCTGGTTCTTGACAGCTTAAAACAGTTCTCAGATTGGATCAATTAAAATTGACCAAGATGGACTAGAGGGATAGTTCTCAGTTAAGAACTCTGGCTGCTCTTTTAGAAGGCCAGCTTGATTTCTAGCACCCACGTGACGGTTCACAAGCATCTGCAATTCTAATTTCATGACTCCAATACCATCTGCCGACCTCTGCAGATACCTGGCATGCATATTGTGCACAAACATACATGCAGGCAAAACACTCATACACATAAAATAATAAAAATTAACCTATTTATATATAGCAAAATATTAATGTGCAAATTAATATAAACCAAACATATTAATATGCCTATTAATATATACTAATATGTCAATATATGGTGTGGGAGAATTGTCTATATTCTGTCAATCATGTTTTAAATAAACGTTGATTGGCCAGGTAGGAAGTATAGGCAGGAAAACCAGACAGGAAGTAGAAATGATGCAATGAGAACAGGAAAATTCTGGGAAGGAGGAAGTTGATTCCTCTCAGTCCTGCACAGACCACCAAGGAAGCAAGATGTGAGCTGCCTTGCTGAGAAAGGCACAGAACCATGTGGCTAGCATAGATAAGAACAATGGGTTAATATAAGCTACAAGAGCTAATATGTAGCCAGAGCTAATGGGCCAATCAGCTTTATAGCTCATAGAGATCTCTGTGTGATTTTCTTTGGGGCTTGCCAGCTGTGGGGTACTGGGCGGGACAGAAACCCCCAACAAGCAGGCCCCATTCGTGTTACAAATATATTATCAATACATTCCCACTATGGTCATTCTTGCCATAGTGCACAGAACTCATCACCTTCTGGGAGTCAGATGGCCTGGATGACATGAATTCTAAGACCTGTAAATTAGTCATTATTCTAGACAGTTTCCTTTAGCTTTTAAACATCTAAGTTTGCCTCCTATCTATTTATTCAGTCATCACCTCATCTCAAAATACCAGGTTGAAAAGAACATTAAGTGCCTGACTATGAATTATGCACATCCTTTTGCATAGAAAAACATAAAATAATCACTTGGGAAGCTTTTGAATAAGAAGAAATTCCATCATTTTTGCTTCTTATATGGGAATAGATTAATTTTAGTCTTTCTCATTAAATATTTAGCCTTAATTCTCTTCCCTTGGACCATAGGACCAGTCCAGGCATTGTGAAAGCCTGTGCTAAGGCCCCCCGAATGTTAGAAGCTTATGAAGAGCTTTGTGAAAAGGTGCAAACACTGGAAGGTCTTCAGAGAACTCTCTTCTCCGTTTTCATCTTTCCATTATGTGAAGTTCACTGAAGATCAATGCCTCTCTGCTCCATCTCCATCATTTTCATAGCAGTGCTATACCTGCATCATGAAAGCTAGCAGGGACCAACCTTGACAAAAGTACCTTGCTGCCAGGGTAGAGGAATGGGAATTTGGAAATATAGTAAAGAATATGAAGATGTGAATGAAAATAATAAAATGGAGAAACATATAGGATAGTACCAGAAGGTAATTCCAGTGAGTACCAAAATTTCGCCTGCATTTAATTCCCAACTGCTTAAAATACCCCTGACCCCAAAAGGTAGGAGTAAGACAAAAGACTGCATTAACATGATACAAGGAAATGAACGGACCAATTGAAGGTTGCAGGCTACATTCATAGTTAAACATTATGTCACCTTATATTCATTACCATTGCTAAACACATGTTCCTTTATTCCTTTCTTATCTTGATTGCCAGTATTAATGCTCAGATCACAACATGATACTTCAAACAACAATAAATTCCTAACATAATGACTAAGAAAGGGTTAATGCAGCCATGGGATTTAGAAGGGCCTACTAAAGGTAAGAAGAGAAGGTCAGTATATGTGAAAAGCAGTCACTGCAAGCACTTAGGTATTTTATTTAAAATACTCTTAATCAATTTATACAATATTGGTCTTTATTATAATTTTTAAGCAAAATATATTTTTGTTGATTCTCCCTCCTTTTCTCTCATATAATAGTGGGGGTAACTTTGAGTCAACATAGAACAAAAGAGACAAAAGATAAACTTCCTTCATCAAGTCCTCTTATTGGTGATTAAGTTTCAAGATTTAAATTTGGGGGAAAGGACAAAAACATTCAAGTCATGTTACTCTATATTCTAGAGAGACCAACAGAGACTACAGCTTTGAAGCTATGCAGTTCACTTGGTGAGAGATCATCCATGCTTGTTATAAAGCCACAGTGAGAGGAAACTAACTGACAGCCTTTGAGCTAACAATTAGAAGCATAATTCTCGAAAGACTAGAAAAGCAAAGTGAAAACAGACTTTAATTAAGAGATGATTAAAATTATTATATATATTGAGACCATAATCCTTTTTTCATCACATCCTTAAATAAGATTGTTAAAATATATAGCAGGAATAGTGTCTAAACATGATCCAGTTTTCAAATAATCTTTTAATTTATTTGAGAAAATTTAAGTATCTTGATACTCAAGTCAAAACAGCTAAAAAGGATAAAACAATTGACAACAAATGCTGGCAAGGATGTAGAGAAAGGGGAACACTTATCCACTGTTGGCAGGAGTGAGAACTGGTCTAGCCATTATTAAATGAGAGTGGAGATTCTTCAAAAAGCTAGAAACAGACCTACCATGTGATCCAGCTATACCACTGATGGGCATACGCTCAAAAGACTCTTCATCTGACTATAAAAATACTTGTTCATACATGTATATTGCTACTTTACTCACAACAGTCAGAAAGTGGAAGGGGATAGAACAAAGGAGGTATAAAGGAGGAAAGAGGAATAATGGAAAAGGAAGGGTAAATGGATGAAGATGGGGCAGGGTAGAGGATGGAATATAGGGAAAGATGACCTACAGTAAAGAACTTTTAAAAATCCATATGGAGATCTACATGAATATACATGTAACATATAGGTTAAAAGCTGGTACCACAATAAAAGCAACACATAAATTGAAGGACTTCCCACACCAACTATGGACCCACAAAACATCATAGGTTATTGTCTTGCTCTTTATTACTCTCAGAAATTGATGGCAATAACTTGTGACTGAAAACACCATATACTTAAGTCAAATGGTTTGCAGAAATCAGCTAGGAGCTTTATCTCTACCAGCTAGTTTTCATAGTTCTAGAAGGCTCTCTCTAGGCATGCTGGGCTGAAAACGTTATCAACAGCTGGGAATCCTGTTAGCTACAATAATTACTGGCTTGGTAACACAGCCCATTGGTGAAATAGTAGCACAAGTTCTCTGGGAATAACCAACAACTTTCTGATTGAACTTAAAACCTGCTTCACAAATGAAACTCATGTCTGGTACTGTTACACTGGCCAGAACCAGTGGTTTGATAGGCCATAGATCCTAGAGGAGAATCTAATACTATTATTCAGCCAAATGGGCATATTGATAAACCATCCCATAGGTTCTTATCTCTATAACCATAGAAAAATACATCTCTCAATCATTATCAGATACATTTCTTTTGTAGAGGCCCACACCCACCATGTGTGGTTAAGTGCTCAGTTTTAAACATCTATATCACATTTACTCCCCCCTCTAGTGCTCAAGAATTATCATAAAAAGGGGGGGCAGAAAGAGTATAAGAGCCAGGGGTTACATACATCTGCAGTGAACCAGTTTTTATTGGATGTGACAAGGCTATCACAACACATGAACTCAGAGAAGTCCTAACTACAAGCACAAGACTTATACAAAATCAAACCAGACAAAATCCCAGTTTGGATGGGTAAGTTGTCCATAAAGTCTCACCCTTAGTCATGAACCTATTGGCAATTGATTGTCAGGAATTGTTCTTTTTGTTTTTTTTTTTTCACAGATGGAAGCCCTAAGAGGCTAACCGTGGTTCAGCAGTAATAGATTTTCTTACACCACAACACATGCAGGTCACACTGAGTCAACACTGTGGTTTAAAAAAAAAATCACATGATTAAAAGGGGAAAAGTGGTAGAGAGAGATGCAGGAGAAATTGAAGAGAAGGGAATGGGTTTGATTAAAATATCCCATATACTCGTATGAAATTTTCAAGTAATTTTCAAAAGAAAGTTCATATTTTATCACTCAAGTATATAGATACCAAAGCAATAAATATATAGTAAATATATGGATTCAAATATATTGTTATTTAAACTATCATTTTTATTCATAAAATATATTTTATGGATTAACCATGAAACATTTATACTTGAAATTTCAAAAGCTATATTTTCTTAATTATATCTTGAAAATTTAAGTAAATTATAATTTATTCTATTTAATTTTATTCAGCAAATCAGTGAAGATAAATTTGACCTAAAATAATTTGATTTGACTATGGTTTCATTTATTCAAAATATCTTATTAGATATAGAAGAAAACCAAAAAAACTTGCACTGACATTATCACAAATCTTAGCAGAGGGTAATATACAAAGACAATGATTCTAAGTTTTACGATTAGGCTTACTTTTAACTTAATAATCTTAAAAATGTTCCAGTCATCTATATTTTGTTGTAGTAGCATATATTCTTCACAATCTCAAGCCAAAAAAAAATCTCATTTTTCAGTTTTGAGAGAGGATCTCACTATGTAGACCAGGCCAGCCTTAAATTCCTCTTGCCAATGCCTCCTTTCTGAGGGTCCTCAGTCTCCACGTGTGATTCTTTTGGATCCACTCTTTGTCTAGCTTAGGTTTGGAAAGGAAACATACTATAGGTCTTACTGTGCTGGGGACTCAGGGATTTACTATATCCACTTTTCCAGTTTGTGATTTACATTGATTTACAGAGGTGTGTGTGTGTGTGTGTGTGTGTGTGTGTGTGTGTGTTAATGTTTAGGGGGTATGCTATGGCCAGCTATTTTTCTTAACTCACAGAGGTGGGGAACCATAAAATTTCAGTTTCAGTTCTTAAATTTTTAACCTCATAAATTAAACAAATCAGGTATACAGAGCAGGGAATATTAATGAGATAAGAAAATCCCTGCCTAAGAAGAGTTTCATGTTTTCCTTGGAGTTAAGATAAAGCTAAATAAATGTAATTGTGTTGGAAAATTGATATAAAATGTATAACTTTACATCATTCACTTATAAACCTCTTCTTATGTTATTAAAACACAATCATTAAAAGTAGCCTCATGGGAGAAGCTCCCCAGTCTTTTCACTTTGTCCTTCAACCTTCCCCAAAGAGAAGACAGTGCTAATCTGATTGCCACATGCCACAATCTAACAGACCAGACTAAACCTTATTGTAGAAGGAGAAAGCCTTCCCAGCACCCATACCAGCTCACCCTTGCTGCCTATCTTGCCAAAAGGGAGGAATGGCATGGGGAATTTCCTGTATCAATAGGCTAGAAGAGTTATACTTGTGGAATATTTATTTACACTGTAAACATATGTCTCTAAGGTGCCTTCTGATTGGTTTAATAAGTAGCTGAATGACCAATAGCTAGACAGGAGAGGATAAGAGAGATTTCCAAGAAGAGAAGGAATCTAGGCACACAGAATCACCAGCCAGATGTGGAGGAACCAGGATGGGTAGTACAAAGATAAGATAACGATCCTTGTGGAAGAACATAAATTAAAAATGTTAATTAAGTTATAAGAACTAGTTAGGAACAAGCCTAAGCTAAGACCAAGCATTCATAATTAATAATGAGCATCCATGTAGTTATTTGTGAGATGGTGTCCCAAAGAAGTCTGACTACATATGTTGTTTCTTATTCGCCTTTTCTAAGATTTTCTTGAATGTTTAATTTTTCAAAGCCCTGTGTATATGTATTTACCTCACCTATACATGATCACAGTTACAAATGTTTCTTTTAGTAACAAATGGCAAGAGTTCAATGCAATACATTATACTAAGTCTCAGTCATCAGAGCCAAGGAACTCTTAGCTTTTAATAATAGATATAAAATAGCAATTAATATAGGTTAAGATTATACAAACTATGTGCCTGAAAGAGAATAATAATGATTTGCATTAAATATGTCCAGTGAGAGGATCTGTCTAATATTTTAGTCCACCTACTGCTGTAAGAAAGCACCTTAGACAGGGTAATTGATAAACAATGGAAACGATCTGCTTACAATTGCAGACTGTAAAGTTCATACCCAGGGTACGAGTAGATTGGGTATGTTGTGTCACTTGCTTTCTCCTTCAAAGATGGTGCCCTCTAGGTTCACAAAGTAGAGTTAGGGATTGATTTGCTGTGTCTTTATAGTATAATGGTGAAGCAACATCCTCCAATCATGTTATAAAGAAAATAATAAGTTAGTGACACTCAGGATTTAACAGCTTCCTAAAGAGTTACACCATCGTACTACTAACATCCCAACATGCAGATTCTGAGAGACGCCAACACTCAGAAAACATCCCATTCCCCGATTTCCTTCATTCTTTGTCTGTGGTTAACTGTATGCATCAGGATTGTAGGGGTACCGTCTTGGACATTATTTTTATTTTTCATAACATGGAAAGGTGTGCCCATTTTTAGTTTTCTAAAAAATGTTTCCTATTCTACAAATTTTCAACATGAAATTTCCTTTCAGATAAAGCCTAAAAGCTACTTCTTGAATCAGGTTTTACTGAACTTGGAAACTTAAACTATAAGTTGCTTTGCAACTGCAATATGTATGGTCACGTGGATTGTGACCTTTGTCCAAAGAACTCAGTTCCATTTCTATGTTTTATACTCTACTTAAAATTATTCTTAAAATTTAAATAAAGAAGGGCCATATGCTCTAGCTAAACCATTCTTGATCATATAGTCAACAGAAGGAATCAAAATCAGATAATGATAGAGATACATGTATACTCACTCATGTGTACCCAAAGTTAGCTAAGTTATGGAATTGGTCTAGGTAACAAGCAATTACTGATTACATGGATAAAATAGAGTATATATATACCTATGAAATATTGTTCAGTCCTGAAGAAAAGCAAAATCATGACATTTCCTAGAAATTGAATGGCACAGGGTATATTATATTAAATAAATTAAGCAGAATTAGATAAATGTCTTGTTTTCTCTCATATGGGGCAGACCGGTTTATTTTGAAAACAACATGAAAATAGAAGATATACTATTTTGGAAGAAGGGAATGGGGACAAGAGTGGGTATCAGTGGTGGGTATAGTCAAAGTACATACATACATACATACATACATACATACATTAACATGTAATGACAAAACCATTGTTTGTATGACTGATTATGCTGATAAAGAAGAAGTGAAAATTGTTTTGGAGAATATATACAGGAACTATTTGTTGAGAATTTATGTTGTTTACAAATTGCATTACTCCTTTTATTTGCTCTGTTGTCTCCTGTACAACTAACACACATTAATGTAAGCTTTAAAGTGTCAGGATTTGGGGGCAGCATTTCTTCCATTATGACTCCTTTTTTCAGGTACTTATATAATAATGTTATGTTCCTCTGTGGACTTCCTTTGATATTTCTTTTGTAAACTGTATATATAGCTTAGATTTATTCCAAGATACAAGAGGGTGCCATTCAAGTGAGTTTTATCAAAGTTATACTATAGAAAGATAAGTCTTACACAGGATGATGCATTAACATAGCTTGCCAGAAGATGAACTCATAAAAGTAAAGGTCTACATCAACATTCATTTTAACCATAGTTCTAGAATATCTACAGGATGTTTAGAAGGAATAGACAGGTGTTTATAATGCAGCCTGTAATTGGACACAATGGTAATAAATGAACAGTTTCAAATTTAATAAACATCTGAATAAACTCTAGTAAAAACAGGAAAAGTGGGAGGAAACACTAACAGATTAAATAACCATGCAAATTAAAACCAGGTGCATGTAAGGAATACTATGAGAACTCTAAATATAATCTCTTTTCATTAAGCAAAATACAATTAGACAATCATGTCCTTAGTTCCTGATATTTTGAATTACGAGAAATTTTTCTAAGGTAACATTAAATTTTGTTCTAAAAATTGACAGTTGTATATGTATATATATTGTTATTTATATGTATATATTATACACACCACACACATACACACATTTTCAAACTTTTTCTACATTTCCATATTTTAATAAGAAAAGAAACTTATTGAATGTTCTGGAATTCTACCCTCCCTACATTATTTTCTTTTTATAGTTGACTGTACAATTAATAATGATTAACACCATGCAATAACCACTCTACTACTAAATCAATTTAGTCTGTTGACCAACACATAAAAGATGATGAGAAAATTTTCTAATTTAAAAAGTGGAATCATCATGTTACCAAGGATGTTCAATGACAATAAAAATATTTTATCTCAGCATAATCTTAATTTGCCTTTGATAGCTATTGTCCAATTTCAATTTTTGAATGTGTGCTCTATTTTTTTAGGATTTTGCTTACTTCTTAAAATAAAGATATTAACAATATATTAAATTTCCCCAATGTTTTCAGTTCATTGAATACTAAGGTACAGGTGACCAAATATTATCATAATAGATCAGTAGATCAGAGTAGCTCTTGAGAGGGGGATATTTTTTCTAGTTGAGGCTAGAGAGACAGCCCAGCAGTTAAAAGCTCATACTGTTGGGCAGATGACCTGAGTTCAAGTCCCAGTACTTGTATCAGGAGACTCACACAACCAGCTGTGACTCCAGCTTCGGGAAGACCTGATACCTCTGTCCTCCATGGGCACCAACGCTCTAGCAAACCTTCTCTCACACATATACCCATGTACATTTGCACAATCAAAAATTAAAAATAAACATCAAAAATTCCAGAAAAGTTAAATTCATTCCCACAAGTGAAATGATAGATGATACATTTAAATAGTTACTAATCTTATTTCTTTCCATAAATATTTCCTGAAAGCTGGCCCCTTGAGGATGAATGAAAAGTTAAAATTCAAAACATAGGAAGAACTGAGGATTCAGTGGTATCAGTTATTGGGAATGTACTTACCCAGAATATCAAGGGGCCTAGGGCTGAAACCTAGAAACACAAACAGAAGAGAGAACAAAAGAGGCAGAAATTGGACAACCTATACTAAGCATTGGTGCTAGGTTTAAATAGGAATGAGCAGATTTACATTTTATTTTCACCATGAAGAATAAGGAAGAGTTGTGGAATCCACTTCCAGTGGCTACATCTATCTACAAAACACTCTAGCACCAATGGTTCAGAGAACATTGTGGAAGGGGGAGTGGAAAGGTTGTAGGAGCCAGATCAGGACATTTGCTGTGAGATTGTGTCTCTTAGTCACATCAGAAGCTATACCTGTAGTCTCACCAGCATTATGGTCCAAACATGAATTGAACAAGGATGACACCAAAAAGATACCAAACTAAATGAGGAAAATTCCACAGGTCCCAACCCTATACAAAGAACCACAGTCAATGAAGTAAAGCTGAGATCAGGAAATAGCACAATTGGCTCTTCAGTGACAAATAGTTAGTCATGAAAAATATACATACAGATGACATTATATAGACTCAACAGACCATATTTAGGATTATATATGTATATGTGCAAAAATAATTGATGAACAAAAGAGACCATGGATTTGAAGGAGAGTGGGAGAGTTTTTGTGGATCCCTTAGAGAGAACAAACAGGAAGACGAAAGAGTGTAATTAATTGCAACCTCCAAAATAAGCAAAATATTGCTAAAAATAAAAAGGAATTAATCAGGAAAAAGTAAAATGTAGGGACCTTTAGAGATGCTATTACTGCTGGGACTCATCAAGACACTTGCAGTAATTCATGAAAAATAATAATGGTCAAATTGGGTGCGTGGATGTAATACATGAGCAGATGTGTGTGAAGGACATTTTCAAGTTGGTGCTAAAGAACGTGGTGTTGGTAAAATGAGGACAAGGAAGAAGTGGAGGACTCTAAACTGTAGACAGAGACTGCACTTTTGTTTCCTGACCACCCAGAACCTAATAACCACACAAAACTATATTAATTACAGCATTTTGGCCAATGGCTCAGGCATATATCTTGCCAGACCTTATATCTTAAATTAACCCATTTCTATTAGTCCATGTATTTCCACATGGCTGTGGCATTACCTCATTTTCTGAATGTCTTGTTTCCTCAGCAACTGGTTGGAGACTCTTTGACTCCACCTACTCTCTCTCTCTCTCTCTCTCTCTCTCTCTCTATATATATATATATATATATATATATATATATATATATATATATATCTTTGTTTGAATTTGCCTCGGGCTTTACTCTGTTAAGCCACTGACTGAAACAGCTTTATTCACCAACCAATAAAAGCAACACACATACAGAAGTATATCGCACATCACTAAACTAATGCTCTGCTTTCTTTTATTAAAAAAAGGCAAAATTGACATTACAGCCTTTATTCAGATGTGGGGAGCATGGGGAAGGACAGAATAAAATAATGACAAATTTTCTTCCTTCACCTTTTCTCTCCTATCCCTTTCCCTTCTCTCTCTCTCCTCTCTCTCTCTCTCTCTCTCTCTCTCTCTCTCTCTCTCTCGATCTTTTAAAGTTTGAATCTTCAATCTAAACTTTACAGTCCCGTGAAGTTATAGTCTTCTATGAAGCACAGAAATCATTTTGACAAGGAGAAGTCACTTTACCTCCTGTACTTGGGGTGAATATGCTGGTAAAAATAACAACAGCCTATCGCCTTGCCAAGCTATTTCAAGTATCCTCAAATGTGTAATCAAAAAAGACAGAATACTGATGCCTTTAAGGACATTTGCCCAAAGAATTCCTTGACCTTACTTAAGGATTAAAGATGAAGTTAGGCAAAACATTTCTTACAAAATGAAGCAAAAGTAACTAAGGAAAAATGTCCTCCAAGGAAATTATATGCTGCTGTGTAAATGTAGAAATAATTATTATGGATTTTATGTTGGATTATCACAATTCAAAAAGAAAATTCTCTTTACTGTAATCGAGTTCATGAAGCAGAAGAAATCCAATGTAAGCAGTGTCTAGGAAAACATTGTGATTTCTTTTTGCCTATTAAAAATACATTTTTAAAGATATAAAGAAATCAGAACCCCAGAAGACTTTTGGTTGATTTATAAAATGCTTCATCTCTTAAATAAAACAATGCAAAATACCTCACAAAACTAAAAGCAGAAATGGGATATGATCAAACAGTTCTATGCCTGGATATATATCTAAAGAACAGAAACAGAATCTTGAAGAAGTCTTTTTGCATCCACAGTGATTAAATTATTATTCACAGTACTCAATATTGGAAAGAACCTGAATGGCCATCATCTTATTAATAGATTTTAAAATGTGATATATACAGCCAAGGATAGAGCATTCAGCCTTTTGAAAAGAAAAGGATATCTTGCTAAGTGAAATAACATGGGTCAATATTAAAGGCATTGTGCTAAGTCAAACAAGCCAGTCACCTGGACAGATGCTGCTTGGTTCCATTTTTATGAGGTCCATAAAGCCCTCAAATTCTGGGTGACCACCGTGGTTATTGCGAGCTGAAAGTAAGTGAAAGGGGAAATGATATTCTATATGTGTAATGTCTCAGGTCTACAAAATAATTAAATTCTAAAGATTTCTTGTTCAAAGTTTTTATTGTGTACAGATCAGAATTTGTTGTTAACAAATTTTATATTAGAATTGATCTCAAGAAATAACAGAGACAGTGGAGTATAATCTGGTCAGAAGTGAGATTCCATCCTGAATTCAAACAACACTACTGGGTTTCCTCCTTTCTCCCCACCCTAAAATTATCTTTGTCACTTACAGATAAGCAGTGACTTATTTTAACCTACTCCAGTTTATCTGTACACAAGAGAAGATGACCTTAGCTACCCTTCATTCCGAGAACCCACTATAGAATGAAAGAACTTTTTGCTACCAGTAACCACATATAAAATACCAGGAGATTATACTTGGTCTAGCTTTTGTAATATATTAAACATTATTTAGCAGCAGTAACCAGAGGACCAGGAGTACAAAACTGTGATGGCCTGAGAGAGTTGTGTAGTATATGTCAGTGTTCTAAAAGAAATAAGAGCACTGTACTTATTATCCAACAAACTGGAAGCAGAGCATAGGGTAGATTAGAACAATACCACAGGTCCATTATATTTCAGTTGAGTATATGTGAAGAACTTCTCCAATTTGAGCCATAAATGTCCAAACTAATGACCATGTCATTTTTATATTCTAGTGGGCCATGTAAATGCCATGCTACTATTAAAAAGAACAACTAGAAGAAATGGACTCTTTGGGTTGTTTAAGTTATTACATTCTGTATTTTTTTAAGATAAGGGTACAGGCAGTGTGTTATTATATGTTATTTCATTCTGATCATTGAAAATGTGTGGTCCATTTCCTACTCCGCTAAAATGTGACTTCATTCAGTAGAGCTTTTTTCCTATTTTCAATTTTCAAGTGATGTTCTCTGCTCCTTCTCTAGTCACACAAAGTTCAGCCATCTTCTCCCAACATTTGCTTAAGGATGTGACTCTCACAATGCCTTCCTCATAACAGCCATAGTGAAGAAGCTACAACTATGCAATGGAATAAAAATGAAAATGTAGTAGTGATTTTTTTTGGGTCCCGGTAGACTCCATTTGTCTGTTAATGTCAAAATAAAGATTCCAGGAGGTAGAAAAATCCAATGAAAATTGTGTGTGTGTGTGTGTGTGTGTGTGTGTGTGTGTGTGTGTTTGCTTTTACATTATGGTAGGCAGTTCCAATAGGTATCTATGTGTTAAGAATATACAAAATTAATTGTATATTATTCACTTTTACTTCTGTAAAGGAGATGACTTATAGACTTCTTTTAGTTATTTTCATTCCTCTACTTAATCAAAGAATTATTTTCCTTTACTTGTTAACTGAGGTTTCTGTCTCACTTTGTCCTGCAGTCGTTCAGTCCCAAAGAAAACACAAAGCTCTATATTAATTATAAACTGGTTGGCCTAGTAGCTTAGGCTTCTTATTTACTCTTATAACTTATATTAGCCCATTATTCTTGTCTGTGTTAGCCACATGGCTTGGTATCTTTTTTGGCGAGGCAGTCACATCTTGCTTCCTCTGTGTCTGCCTTCCTCTGTATCTGGGTAATGACTGCAGATTGATTTTCCCTCTTCCCAGAATTCTCATTGCCCCACCTCTACTTCTTGCCTGGTTGCCCCACCTATACTTCCTGCCTAGCTATGGGCCAATCAGCATTTATTTAAAATACAAGTGAGAGGGTACAGACCATTGTCCCAGAGCATTAAATTATTTTCATAATTTGGAAAGTTTTACAGAAAATCATTTTTTACCACATTATAAAATTTATTGGAAAAACTTTAACTCATTTCAATTAAATCTCAAACTGGAAAAATTCTTCTTATCCTTCTGTAATAATCTTGCCTAACATGAGAGAAAAATAATCATTAATATAAACAAAATTTAGAAAGAGTAACTAACACTAAATATCTTTGAAACTACCATATGGAAACAGTATTGTAGAAGGGTCCCAAAATAATACATATACATATCTAAAAGGAGTTTAAATAAAATTACTCTATCATAGATGAATAATACCTCAACTAGTTAACACACACTAGCAAATAAAAACCCCAGAACCAGAAATGGATTACCCCTTTTTGAGCTGTTAAAAAGTATGGCTCTATAAATCACCAAACATTATAGGTTATTGCCAATGCTCTTGGTCACCTCTTAAAATCTGGTGATCAAACTCTATTGCTGAAGATACCACATACTTGAGTTGCAGAATATGGATAAGTCAAGACTTTTTTTTACCTAGAAGCTACATCCCTTCTAACTAGTTTTCACAGTGATATAAAGTACTATGCACACTACCAGAAGAGAAATCAGTCACCACTATCATCCAGCTGTGAATTCTGAAAGTTACAATAACACTTGACCTGACAAGGTATGATCTCCAATGCAATGGTGGCTTGAATGTTCTGGTGAATGTAGGAGTATCTTCTGTTTTGTGTTGATTTCATTGGTTAAATAAAGAAACTGCCTTGGCTTTTTGATAGGGCAGAAAACTAGGTAGGTGGAGTAGACAGAATGGGATGTGGGGTAGAAGGCAGTGTTTTAGATACCATGGCTCTCCTATCCAAGACGGAAGTAAGTTAGACTCATCCCAGTAAGCTACAGTCACGTGGTGATATACAGATTATTAGAAATGGGTTAATTAAGATGTGAGAGTTAGCCAAGAAGAGGTTAGATATAATGGGCCAGGCAGTGTTTAAATTAATACAGTTTCTGTGTAATTACTTTGGGTAAAGCTTACCGGGAGCTGGGCAGCTGGAAGCAGCCCGTTGCTCCTATTTACAACATCTGGTAGTAACCAAACAAGTTCAGGATCAGAAGTCTATACCATGAGATGGGAAGTCATACCTGGTACCATTAATAGGTTCAAGAACCTGTGGCTAGAGAGATCACAGGCCCTAAAGAAAATCTACAACTAATTATTCTGCTAAAGAGAAATAGTATCAAAACAGCTTCTAATGACTTATTGCTATGCCCATAGATAAGTGCATCTCTCAATACTTATCAGAGAACATTCTTGCAGTAGATGGCAATTAGCACAGAGACCTTCAACCAGTCAATATACAGAAAATAAGATGCATGGAATACTCATCATAAATGAGACAGACTTATCAGACATCTACCCAAGGCTCATGGATCTTCTTAGAAGAGGAGGAGCAAGCCAGGCCACGGTGGCGCATGCCTTTAATCCCAGTACTCGGGAGGCAGAGGCAGGCGGATCTCTGTGAGTTCGAGACCAGCCTGGTCTACAGAGCTAGTTCCAGGACAGGCTCCAAAGCCACAGAGAAACCCTGTCTCAAAAAACCAAAAAAAAAAAGAAGAAGAAGAAGAAGAAGAAGAAGAAGAAGAGGAGGAGGAGGAGGAGGAGGAGGAGGAGAAGGAGGAGGAGGAGGAGCAAGACTGTAAAAGCGAGAGGTAGTAGATAGCTTCAAGGAAATGGTGTTTTCTGAACAAACAGAACAGTTTCATATTTGAACTCAAAGTGATTGTGGCAGTATCCAAAGGTTTGAACAAGCTCAAGTCGGGGAAAACCCCAACACAGGGGGTAGGGGTGGGCACAAGGAACCTTTAGTATTTGGTAGTCGCTGGAAGATAAGAGTCAGTTTTATTTAATTGTGTAACCTCTGCTAATTTAATCCCATTCCATGGCAAGTAACACAAGAGTAATTTAGCAACACAAATTGGACACAATCAGGGGAGAAAAACAATAAAACTTGAAGTTGGAAGAATAAAATTTGAGGGTGAAGAGGGTATATCTGTGAGGAATTAGATTATGATCAAAATACATTGCATAAAATTCTCAAAGAATTAATAAAATATTCTCTAAAGAATTAGCTAATTAAACATATATATATGTTTAGTTAGCTATTGTATATATATAATCCATATGTATATTATTTTATGCTTTCTTATATTTCCAAAATTAATTCACAAATAAAAAAATATTAAGAGGTCATTAAAACCAAAATGTTCATATTCTGTGACTATTTCTTGCTATATCATTTCTTATTGAATTACCTAGCTTTTCTTAAACCTATTACTTGAGAAATAACTCTCATGCTTGTCATGCTTGTCCAATTTGCTAGCCTACTGCACATTGCCTTGACAACCAAGGGAAGACTGTTTTATCACTATGGAAACAACTCAATGTAAACATGTTCATATTTTATTTTTAGACTATGTAATAGAAAGGGCACTATGTATACTTGATATGATCTTAAATGAAGTGTGGTAGGTATAGCTTGGTTTTAATTAATAAGATTAATGGATGACATTGACATGTAGCTAGAAGGAATAAAGATGCAACTGTCACTTTATTTTACGTGTCATTTTTTTTAACAATTTTTTTTCATTATTCGAGGTTAACTCTAGAACCAGGACAGAAAAGCAAACAGATGATATTAACACAAAAGGGAAATTATGAACACTTCAATCACAGACATGTAAGTCATCAAAACCACCTGAAGATTGCTACAACAATCTTCTACTCACATCTCCTGAATTGGAAAAGGGAAAAATCAATTCACTGCCTGATAGATTTCATTTTAACAGATGGAACATAAAATTTGAATTAAATGCTGAGTAGATAAGAAATATGTGGAAACTATTTCATTTAATTATATAATCTTTATAAAATGTATAAATAAATATTTGCCTGGATTGCTATAACTATTAAAGACAATAAAAAATGTTTAGGACAGTGTCTTGTAGTAAGGAGGCTGCTTGTTTGTCCTAGCCACTCAGAACTGAAATAATCACACAGAAACCATATTAATTAAAGCACTGTTTGGCCCATTAGTTCTAGCTTTTTATTGACTAACTCTAAAATATTAATTTAACCCATTTCTATTCATCTGTGTATCACCATGTGGCTGTGGCTTACTGGGTAGAGTTCCAGGCATCTGTCTCTGGTGGTAGCTCCATGGCTTTTCTATGACGACACCCTTTTTTCTCCCAACATTCAGTCCAGTCCTCACTGCATAACTCTGTTCTATTCCACCCTGCTCTTTAAAAAGCTCAAAGCAGTTCTTTATTCATTAACAGTAATCACAGCATACAGAGGGAAATCCCACATCAGTGTCTCATTACACATAAACAAAAATAAGAGTTACAACTGTTACTCTATGTAACTTTTAAAATAATTAAGTGACTTTTCCTTCCTATCTAGTGGGTAAATTTGCAATACTGATAGACTTTATATACAATGTAAAAAATTATGGATAACATAGGGACATTATAGGCTGAGAGTACTCATACATATCCTGGCCACCCAAACATGAATAATCACACAAAAACTATATTAAGTAAAACAGTTTGGCCTATTAGTTTAGGCTTCTTATTAACTAACTCTTATATTGGAGGAGGCTGCTAGTTAGTTCCCAGGCACTTAACCCCAAAATCATCACACAGAAAATGTATGAATTAAATCACTGCTTGGCCCATTAGCTCTAACTTCTTACCAGTTAATTCCTACATATTAATTGAATGTATGTATGGCCATGTGGTTGTGGCTTACTGGCTAAAGTTCTGGCATCTGTCTATGGCAGGGCTACATGACATCTCTCTGAGTCTGCCCTTCTTTCTCCCAGCATTCATTTTTGTTTTCCCCACCCAGCTAAGTTCTGCCCTACTATAGGTCCAAAGTAGTTTCATTATTCATTAGTGGTAATCACAGCATACAGAGGGAAATCCCACATCACCGCTTCTTTTCTGTATAAATAAAAAGGAATGTTTTAACTTTAACATAGTAATATTACATATAACAAAACAGGTATCAAGCAAGAACTACAGTTACATTATTTATATCTATTTTATCTTTTATCATAATTAAGGAAAACTATAACTATACATTTTCAACTCCATGAAAGACTCTAGAAGGATATATTACCTAAATTATCAGGAAGTACATTGAAAGCAACTTCCAAAACTCTAGAATTTACTGAGACATCTTGCTGTCTGGTCAGTCACCCAAAGTTCTTCTCTATCATTGGGGCATCCAATCTTCAGCATACAGGCTCATAGTATATATCAGACTTTTCCATGAAACAGGAAATTTCAAAGACAGTTCCACCTATACTGGCAGTTTGTTCATCATATTTTTCTCTGTCTTGCAGAATGTTTGGCAGACTCTTTCATGTAGCAGGAACCCCAAAGTATTGTCTCACCTTAAGGCAAATTCAGCAGTCATTTCTCTGTGGGTCCTGCATGTAAATTTTATCAAGCAGTCCAGGCAAGAACAGTTTCTTGCCCAAATGGCTAACAAACTCCACAAGAAGCCATCTTCCTTTTGAAGTAGATTGGTGTTGCCTGGAACAGATGTGTCTCATTGTCATGAAAAGCCCTAAGTTCTTAAAAAAATTTAAATGCCATATTCTCTAGTCTTTAAAAGATTTGAAGAATGCCTATTCATCTGAAATACATCTCTGTACATCTAGAAAATCTAACTAGCATGACAATAAGCTTGACTATTACAGATGACTATCTATTAACCTAAATTTCTTAATTATACATCGCATATTTAAAAGACCTACACAATCACAATACCTTAATCAAGAGAAGATATATATATATATCTTAAATTTGTATCAATAAACCAAGATCCATACCAATGCAAATATCTCTAACATATCCCCCTTTAAATATAAATAAGCATTTATAAACAATATTGGGAATATGAGTATAGTTTCTCCAAACTGTTTCCTGCTGTTTATTGAACAAAGTACTTTCTTTGGGGGACTGTTCACAGCAACCTTTCAGGGGTCTTGGTTGATCAAACCATATTAGCCTGAAAGCAATCCACAGGTTCTTATCCTCTGTAAAAATGGAAGAGGAACCTCTTTTCCAAAGCAACATTTGATTTTGTGTTACACCTTCGGTACAGTTTGTGCGCCACTGTACCGTACGCGAGTCAAGCAAGGGCCTGGAGATTGAAAGAACACATATATAGAGACCAGGGTCATTTGAAAGAAGATCAGCCAAATGTCAGTTTATTTAGATATGGGGGAGGCCTTATCTACCTAATTGCTGCACAAGGATCTCTGCCCAGGCGGGGGGGGGGGGGGTTACCATATTAACAATGGAGACAAAGCCCTGCAGCTAATCACCAGGAGGGGCAGGTAGAGCACAGAAACACACAGGAAGCTTAGTTAGCTGACCACAAACTGTCCCCACGAATGCACCCCAGGAATACTGGCAGACCAGGGCCCTACATAGATCCCCCATAGATCCCCGCTCTGCTGAAGATGCCAACTGAGGTGTCCCTTTCCTCTCTGTCCCATCTCCAGAGGATCACATAGATCTTCTCCTACAACATTCCTTACCACCCCATCTGTTGGTCTCAGCTGCTAACTCGCACAGGAACTAATTCCCTGGGAACCCACCCACCACCATAGCGAGGAAGCGGGTGGGTGATCTTAAATCTTCACTCCCCTCCTCTCCTCCAAAATAGTCCCTGAGTCTCATCCCCAACTCCATAGGAGAACACTACTTATAGTCTTCCTTCCTCTGCCCCCAATCCCTTTATCATAAAGGCTTTGGATTTTATCAAAGGTCTGTTCTTCATCTGATGAGATGATCATGTGTCTTTTTCTTTCAGTTTGTTTGTACAGTAGATTACCTTTATGGGTTTTCAAATGTTGAACCATCTCTGCATCTCTGTGATAAAGCTTATTTAATCACTGTAGATGATCTTTTGATGTGTTTTTTAATTTGGTTTTCAAGTAGTTTATTAAGAATTTTTTAATCTTTGTTCATAATATAAATACTGCTATAATGATCTTTCTTCATTGGGTTTTTGTGTGGTTTGGGTATCATGGTAACTGTGGCCTCATGAAATGAATTGGGCAATGTCCCTTCTGTTTGTATTTTGTGAAATAATTTGAGGATTATTGACATTAATTCTTTGAAAATCTGATGAAATTTTGTGCTAAATCAATCTAGCCCACAGCATTTTTGTTTGGGAGATTTTTAATGACAGTTTCTATTTCACTGGGGGTAATAAGTCTGTTTAAATTACTAATCTATTCTTGATTTAACTTTTGTAAGTGGTACCTATTGATAAAATTATTTATTTCTTTTATATTTTCCAATTTGTTGACATACAGGTTGACATCCATGAAGTATGAGCTTATGTTTCTTTGGATTTCCTCCATGTCTGTTATGTTTTCTTTTCATTTCTGATTTTGTTAGTTAGGATATTCTCTCTCTGCCTTTTAGCTAGTTTAGATAAGAGTTTGTTCAGTTTACCTTGTTGATTTTCTCAAAAGAACCAACTCTTTATTTCATTGATTTTTTTTGTATGTTCTGTATTCTGTATCTCTATTTTATTGATTTTATGCCTGTGTTATTGTTTCTTATTATACGCTCCTCTTGAGTGTGTTTGCTTAGTTTTATTCTAAAGCTTTCAGGGTTGCTACCTATTTGATAGTATTAGATCTCTCCAGTATCCAGTTGTTTTTGTTTTTTTTTTTTTTAATTTAGGTTCTTAGTGTTATAAACTTTCCTCTTAGAACCATTTTCATTGTGTTCTATAACTTTGGGTATGCTGTGCATTTATTTTCATTGAATTCTCATCTTTAGTTTCTTCTTTATTTCTCTTGGTCATAATTTCAATCAGTAAAAGAACTGTTCTGTTTCTAGGAGTCTGTAAACGTTCTGTGTTTTTGGCTGTTGTTGATATCCAGCTTTAATCATTGGTGGTATAATAGGATGGAGGGGGTATTTCAATTTTCTTGTGTCTCTTGAGACTTACTTTGTGTCCAATTATGTAATAAATTTTGGAGAAAGTTCCATGAGGTGTAGAAAAGAAGGTATATACTTTTATGTTTGGGTGAAATGTTTTGCAGATATCCATTTGGTATTTAACATCTGTTAGCTCCAACATTTCTGTTTAATTTTTTTCTAGATGCCTTGTCCGTTGGTGAGAATGGGGTATTAATGTTTACAGTATTAGTGTATAATAGTCAATGTGTGATTTAAGCCGCAGTGTTGTTGTTATTGTTGTTGTTGTTTACAAACTTGGGTGCCCTAGTGTCTGGGTCATAGATGTTAATCTTGGTGGATTTTTTCTTTGATGGGTATGTGTTGTCTTTCCCTATCTCTTCTGATTAGTTTTGCTTTGAAGTTTGTTTTGTTAAATATTAAAATAAGCTACAACAGCTCTCTTCTTAGATTATTTGCTTGAAATGTCTTTTCTAAACCTTTACCCAGAGGTAATATCTATGTTCAGTGTTGAGTATGTATTTCTTGGATGCAGCAGGATAGATCCCGTTTTCTCATCCATTCTATCAGCCTGTGTCTTTTTATTAGGGAAATAAAACCACTGATATTGTAAGATAACGATGGCAAATGATTGTTGATTCTGCTATTGTTATTGGTGATGGTGGTGGTGTGTGTTTGTGTGTGTGTATTTCTCTTCTTTTGGTTTTGCAGGTATGAGGTTATTTATTTCCTGTTTTTTTGTCAGTGTAGTTAGCCTCATTAGGTTAGGGTTGCCTTTCTAGTACTTTCTTTGGGGTTATCTTTGCAGACATACAGTATTTATATTTGGTTTTATCATGAAATATTTTATCCATCTATGGTGACTGAAAGTTTTGCTGGGTAGTAACCTGGGCTGGCATCTGGTGTTTTATAATCTGTAGCATATCTGTCCAGGCCTTTCTGGCTTTCAGAGTCTCCATTGAAAAGTCATATGTAATTCTAATAGCTCTGCTTTTATATGTTACTTAATATTTTTTCCTTGAAGATTTTAATATTCTTTCTTTGATTTGTACATTTAGTGTTTTGATTATTGTGTGCCAAGGTTACTTTCTGGTCCAATCTATATAGTCATCTCTTTCTTTTGATTAAGAAAATTTTCCTCTATGGTTTTGGTGAAAATATCTGCTGGGCCTTTGAGTTGGGATTCTTCTCCTTCCTCTATTTCTATTATTTCTAGGTTTGGTATTTAATGTGTTCCAGATCACCTGGACATTTTGCATTAGAAATTTTTGTTTTAGGTTTAATATGTTATTGGTGTCTATTCCTCTTAATATTCAATGTCTGAGATTCTCTCTTCCATATCTTGTATTCTGTTAGTGAAACTTGCTTCTGTATTTCTTGTTGAAATTCCTAAATTTTCCATTCCTCAAATCCTCTCAGTTTGAGTTTTCTTTACTAATTCTAATTCCATTTTTATATCTTGAACAGTTTTATTCATTTCCCTCCGATGTTTGTGCTTTATTGGCTTTCTTTAAGGGATTTGTTAATTTCCTCTTTAAGGATCTTTATCATCTTCACATAGACGGTTTTCAGATCTTTTACTTGTGTTCGGGACCTACTCTGGTAGTATAGCTGGGTTCTAGTGCAGACACATTGCCCTGGCTATGATTGATTGTGTTTTTACACTGGTGTCTAAGTATCTGGTATTGAAATGGTAATAGGTCTAGGCGTTGACTTCTGGATTTGTCTTTGTTAGGTAGGTGTTTTGTTCCTTGGTTTCTGTTTCCTTTCTGGATTTTTGAGAGTCTGATGGCAGTGTGTTGCCTGATAGGAAATTTTCTTTGGATCTGATAGTTCTGGTCACTGGAGTTTCCAGGGAAAATATGTTTCTGGGTATTGGAAGCTAACACCTAGGAAGGAGAACAGGCTAGGGCTCTGAAGAGGTTCACAGAGGGTAAAAGAACACAGTGTTAAGTCAGTGTCTGCTTATTTTGTCTTTTTAGACTGGAGGGAGACAGTGAAGAGCAGTCACGCCAGAGGGTCTGTTATAGTGTGGGCTATGAGACTGGGGATCAAATCTAGAGGAACAAAAGCAGGCAGAAGATCTACAGACAGCCTACATGTTTCTCTAGCAGGAGTGGTCAGTGGGTTAGCATGAAGGGAGCGTTTGCTAACATTGGGAGCTAGATAAAGCAACTAGTGGGGAAAGGAGGTTAGAGGGGAAAGGTCTCTGGGATCCATAGGTGATGTGAGCAGAGAGAAAGGAAGGATGCAGCAGGAGTTCTGTTGCAGAGATAGGGATGAGACTGGGGCATTAGGTTTGGAGGAGGGACGGAAGAGATGAAGGTCTTCCATTAGCTGACCTGTTTCCCTGGCCTGCTCAGCTGGTGTTCACATGGAATGCCTGCTGATGTCAGGGACTGAAATACTGGGTTGAGTTAGCAGAAGGAATGTTGGAGGTGAAAATCTATGAGGAAAGAGAGATAACTGCAAGTTTTCTGTAACAGAGCAGGGGATGAGACTGGCGGGATTGGAGCTGGAGGAGCAGAAGGAAATAAGATCTGCTGTGAGTCTATATCAAAAAACCTCTCTTCAGTAAAACAGAAAGTTAGAAACAAAAAAAAAAAGAATGATAAATAAAACAGTTTGAAGAAGTCGTAGGTTATATATAAAGAGAAGTAATAACCTTGAAAAGTTCATTAGGTACCTGACTATGGATTGAGAAGGAAAGACAAGCTATTGGACATTCACTGTTGTGGCAAGTTTCTGGAAAAATCATTATAAATATCCATTCCAACTATATAACAAATGTAGTACTTAGTCCAGAGGCCTTAGAAGCACAGCATAGACTGACATACCATTAATCCTTGTGTAAACATGAATCGAGTGATACCATCCTCATTTTTAAGGAGAAGAATAGTTGACAGAAGAATAGTTAGATTCAAACTACTCTGTTAGAGAATCTCTCCCCGCCAAAGTATGGCGAATAGTGAGCCCATAATGTGACCCTGAGCCTCCTCCCTTCCAAAGCCATGTATTTCCTCTATAGCAACCTTCCTGTCTGTCAGATAAAAGTGCAGGCTCACTTGAAAGGCAAGAAGCAAATGAAGACTGGTGAACAAGAAAGCATTAAGAAGTACAAATATATGTTTATTTTGTGTCTTCAAGAAAAGACCCCCATGTCCTTGAAGAATTTCTTCACATCTAATTAGTAACAGGCTGCAAGGACCCTGACCTCGATCGAATGAGTAAGAATAGAGAGAAGAGACAAGAGGGCAAGATGTATGGAATGACTTTGCTATTCAGCCCAGCTAATAGGAATGCATTCAGTTTAAAATATACCTCAAAATATTGACAGTCTCAGATCCATTGTGGCATTATTCACAGTAACCAAGATATGGAGCAGCCTAAGTGTCTGTTGAGAGATAAACGGGGAAAGAAATTACAGTTTGCACACATGGAAACTCACATGCACACAGTGGAGTACTATTCAGCCTCGACAAAGGAACATATCCTGTCATTTTCAGCAATATGAATGAACCTGGATGATCATCGTGTCTAGCAAAAGTACCCTGTGTGGTGAAATCAGAAAAATGAAGAAACTCCAGAACGGAATTAGAGAGGTAAACTTCTCCTAGAGTCCAAGAGGATTGGAGAGATAGAGCAGTGTTTAGCAAAAGTTGGGGAATTGCCAGATTTCTAAAATACTACATGCTGACTAGAGCTGATAATCATGTGTTGGATGTCTGATATTCCCTAAATAGTAATTTGAGTATTCTCACCCCCAAAACTAAACGATGCACAAGATGAATATGGTTATTAGCTTGCTGGAAATGATTACACGATGGATAATTTGTATTAAACTAAATGTCATCCTGCACACCTTAATGTATACAACTCTTATTTGTTAATTATAGTTCAAGAAACCTTAATAAGAAACCTTCAGGGCAAAACCATGTGAGGAGTATAGTTTTCAAATGTCACAGGTCTCTTGCCCAATTGAAGTTTATGTTTAGTGCATTCCAGCAGTTAAGCTTTATGGTTATTTTTAATTCAATTTTCTATCACATTTCCATAAGTCTCTAACTCTCAATCTTCACTGAGAATTTAGCCTACCTAAGCTGGGGACAAAGCCGCTGAAGCAGTTCCGTTTGAATCTTCATTTCATGCCACAGAGCCAGAGCCCTCTTCAGAGTGTGGAGTGGCATTAAGATTGTGTGTCTCTAAACTGGACTCATATTCCAGATCAAAATCACCCTGAAAGCAGAGCCAAGAAGAGGCAGGAACTCAGGAGATGAGATGAGATTAGGACAGATAAACAGAATCGCAAGCGGCTTCCTAAGGATTTGTTTTGATGCTTTACTCAGTCTGAGATGTTGCAAATATCTAAAAGTGCTCAGCTTCAAGCATAAAAGAAAAAAAAACCTCAAATATAAGAAAAATTGAAGGACTCACAAGTTAAGGCTTCCCGTTATCTTTTGTCTGTTTTCACATTTGTGTGACTCATTCCTGTCCCTCAATTCTACCCTGAATGTCATCCACAGAATAGCTTTCCCCACCCAGCCCCTGATTTTCATTTGCTAATGTTTCTCACCTCTTGTTTAATTTTGAGCTAGAGCTGATACCACTCACATCAGCCAGCTTGTTGTGTTCTATTTGACTGCTTCCAAAAAATGTCTCCTCTAGAGTACAGGTGGGGACTGCTTGACTCATGGCTATGTATTCCCAGGTGAGTAGGACTCACAGTAGGAGGCATCTACATATTTGTTAAATAAATTAACAAAATGTTTCCCAAACCAAAATCTATGAGTCTGAGACTAATTCTGGAGAAAAATTCTTTGTCATATTAAAGCAACGATGATTACAGAAACCAAACATGCAAAGCAGCCTTTTTCCTGTGTGGCAATTGCAAGGGTACAAGAGTCCAGCTGCGTTAGGATTGTCTTCACACTCTGTAAAGGATTCAACAATTCCATCGCCAGGATATGCGTTCATCTTTTTTGTCTTTTTCTGTGCTAAACTGGATCACAGTCAGTTCTTCTTCTCTTTCTTGGGGTTCCAAAACCTTAGCGAAAGGTCAATTGAAGGTATAATGATTAAAGCAAAAAAAAAAAAAAAGTCTTTTCCTTGTGACCCTCTTTGATTAGGAGAGTCACAAGAGTTTCTTGTGTTTATTAGAAAGCTGCTTTTATGTTGAAAGAAATGTATTCATGCAGCTAACAAGTGTGGGTTGAAATTTGTGCGATGTGTGATACTGTTTAATAATAATCCATGTATTATTATTAAAGTGCTGCACCAAATAAATAAACTCTTACATCAAATACCTAAGGGATTCTTTTCTTTTTCATGAATGACTATGAAACTTAAAAAGAATCCGCTACAAGTCGAATAAATGGCTGGGAGAAAGTTCCATTGATAGGAACATTTACTGTCCAAGCATGAAGCCCTGAGTTCCAGTCCCAAGCGCCAGTGAAAAGATGGATATGACAGTCCATTCCTGTAATCTCTGTGTTGTGGAGTGGAGACTGGCAGATTCCAAGGGCTTGATGGCCCTAAAATGAGCCCAGTCAAATTGGTGACCTGCAGGTTCAGTGAGTGATCCTGTCTCAAGAGAAAGGTAGCAATAAAGGAAGAACCCAACTTCCTCCCCTACCTTCTTCATGTGTGTGCATTATGGGTGTGCACACACATTCATGGGTATACATGCATACATATATCACATACCAGAACACACACATACACATTTATGAAAATATAATAAAGTTAATATCTTTTCTGTAAACAGTGACTTCCTCTGAATGAATTCTCACCCTGGGCTTTTCAGTTCAAGACTCTTTATATACATTCTTCTTTGATAATCTACCTTTCATCCTGTTGGACACAAACCTGTAAATATTTCATGGCTGGCATCTCTCTTATACATATGAATATATGCCGTATATATTTATTAAGTTTGTCATATTTATTAAATTTGGTACCTTAATTTACATTAATCTCTCATAATTATCAATATACCCAATTTGCAAATACAGAAATACAATTTGCAAATACAGAAACTGAGCATCATTTCATCTAAGGCCTTGTCAAGATTAATGTTGGCTGCATCATTTCTGTGCTGGAATCTGCCTAAACACAAGGTTCTTTTTTTCCTCCCCAGTTGTACAGCAAGTAAATGTCTCAGTTGGGAAATAATACAGGCATAAAATATAAGCATATGCAGTGTTTTCAAACTTCAGTCATTTATATTATAACTCTAAGACTTTCTCATATTCACATTTACACAGCATTCACTTGTATAAAATATGTACAATACATATTACTTTATTGCTATGCAACTCAAAAATTAGTAACTGCAATTCAAAAGTAAGAGGTAGCTAAAAATGAAACAAATATAACAAATAATAATGTTATCAAAGAGAGATTTAAACTATAAACAAATGGCATATAATATGGAACTAATTTGTAATGTTGAACTGTATGTACCTGAACTGAACTCGGGGATTAATTAATAAACTAATGTAAGAGAAGACATTAAGAAAGGCTATTCAATTTATTATCACTCATTTCAGATGAAACAAAGCTTTCACATCAGAAAGATAATTTGATTTTTTGCCCTTTCACTTAATTGTCATTGAGAAATTTTCTAACATGCATGGGCTGTAAAATGAAAGAAGGAATGTCAACTAACTTTTCTCTAAGAGGTGGACCCAGAGAAATCATCTCTACTATCATGGTTGACTATTACTCAGCAAATGGAAAATCTGTTTTCCTGAACCTGTTCCTAATATGCCCAATGTATCCGTAAACAATAATCAGAGCAAAAACTGGTTCTTAATTATCTGAGAACATTGTCTTGTTGGGGAAAGTGATTTCTTATAAAGTTGCTTTTCAAACATTTCTTAGAGCTTTATCACAGGGTTGAAAACATGCTTACTGTGCTATTGAGAAGATTTCATTGCCAGGATGTCTAGAAATATCACAGGGCTATGACTAATCCTGCCTTTGATAACCAGATGTTAATCAATTAAGTTTACAGCTATTCCAATCATGTCTCTCATGGCCGACAGCGATAAAACTTTATATTTTGAAATGATGTATGTCTCGCTTTCAAATAAGCAAATAAATATCAACATATATAATCCATAATGCAAACCCTGTAATATCAGGTAACTGCATACAAATTGCTCCATAGGAAAACCTGCACACCTTGACAACTGTGAAGAGGACTTTTGAATAAATCAATATGGTTTTATTGCTGTCTTATTTTGATTTTGTTACAATAGAAAGTGCTGGTCTTCTCTATGTCATTTATGTGTGTATATCATTATGCTTTGTTCTTATTTTCCCCTCTCCTCCACCATCCTTTCCTACCACTTCTGTTATATTCTGCTTACCTCTTTATCTTCCCCAAATAGCCTCGCTTCTACTTTGAATGAGAGCAGGAGGCCACAACCTGACAGGGCACTTGGAGCAAAAACCCAAAGCACAATTCCAGAAATGTGCTTGGTCCCCTGGCCACAGCTGCCAGAGGGAGCTCTAGTTTCTTATGTCTTCATAAATGAGCCTGCCTGAAAGCTTAATGTGAGGGTGAGAACTCAGATTTCAATAAGTGATGGAGGAGGGTCATCTTTCTATCTGTTGTTTCATTGGTTAATTAATAAAGAAACTGCTTGGCCTCTGATAGGACAGAAATTTAGGTAGGCGGAGTAGACAGAACAGAATGTTGGGAGAAAGAAGCTGAGTCAGAGAGTTGCCATGATTCTCACACTGCAGACAGAAGCAGATTAAGATCTTTCCTGGTAAGCCAGCTCGTGGTGCTACACACAATATTAGAAATTGGTTAGATCAATATGTAAGAGCTAGCCAATAAGAGGCTGGAACTAATGGGCCAGGCAGTGTTTAAAAGAATACAGTTTCGTGTAATTATTTTGGGTAGAGCTAGCTGGGTGGCGGGAAGCAGCCGCCGCTCTACTTCAACAGAGTGGCACCCAGACGTGATGGACTAAATCCACTTAAAAACCTGAGAAGGCTTAAAAATAGGGGAGAGAGAGTTTAACACAGATTTTTGCTCTTTGTTGGTGGTGTGCCATAGAGAGATTTCCTGATTCAGCAACAGCAGCAGAAAAAAAAAGCTGCGTCATTTTAAAGCGCAGCTTCTTGGAGCTGTGCTGCCAGTGTGAACTCTGGCTTAAAGCATTTCAATGGCTTTTATGGGACTGGATGTTTGTGTTCCCACTTGGGATCAGAAGAAGAGTGCTCTGAGACCTGGCTGATGGCTCAGTGCTCCCCACTGCACCTGGGCAGACGGCCAAATCAGGCTTAGGCAGGCGAACGGCATGGCAGATTCCTGCCACCATACAGAGACGTGTTTTCACACTGCGCAGTGCTATGCGCATCAGATTTGGCTATAACTTGGATGAAAATAGTTTCTGTGCCGCACGCTCAGTCTCAGAGTTAAAGTGCCGAGTGCTGCTCCTACCTGGCAGCCCCAGAGCTAGTAGAAAATGTTACATCCTCCATTTTGAAATTGGAGAGAGGTGGAGCCAACATCCAGAGCAGCCCTTTGCCCTGAAGCTCAGAGGCGCAACTGATTCAGTCACAAGTGGCTCTGCCATGTTGGACTGGGCGGGCTAAGCCTGCAGTACCTCTTTTTGACCTAGGAATGTCACAGCTTAGATTCTTAAGCACTTAGTGATTTAAAGGCACAAAACAAAGTGCTCCTGGATAGTAAAAAATGACAGATTCACAATAAAACAGATTTCAGATATAAAAGACCACTAAATGAATTACAATGTTGGATGAGTGTATGTAAGCTTGAGAGAAAAAAAAATAGATAGAATAAAGTTAATGCCCATTAAAAAAAGGTTAAAGTCTTTAAAGAGACAGAGTACAGATAGTTATAGATTAAAAGAAATAAAGAAAAATAAGCCACGTAAAAATGGAAAATTCACAGAGAGTCTGGATTATGTACATTGTGTTTTCTTTAAAATTTTTGACTGTGAAGGAGCTAAGTACAGAGAGACATTTCATTATATGGGCTACTAAGCTGAACCTGCACATATGTTCTAAAGGTATCTTGACTTCAGAATTTGGATCTAAGGACATGATGCTTTGGAAAAGAGTTTCTTCTTTTGTTTTCACAGAGGATGAGACCCTGTGGATTTCTTCTATCCCAAAATGGTATGATAAACCACGCCCTCCTGAAAGGTTGCTGTGAACACCCTCAAAAAATTACTTTGCTCAACTGCCGTTTGAGATGAACCTAGCAGACAGGTTATCCCATAAAAGACCTGAATAACAGTGCCCCCATTCAGGGGGAAGCAGTTTGGAGACAAATAACTGTGCCTGTATTCCCAAATATTGTTTATAAACGTTCTTTTACATTTAAAGGGGGATATGATATAGATATGAATAATTTGCATTGGTATGGATTTTAAGGTCAATGTTGTTATATGTATATGTATTTTTGATCTTGATTAAGGTATTGTGATTGTGTAGTTCATTTTTAAAATGTAATGTATAAATAGGAAAATAGGTTGTTGATGTATAATCATAAATAATAGTCAAGTTTGTAGTCATGTTACGTAGATTTTCTAGATATATAGAGATAAATTTCAGATAGGCATTCTTCATATCTCTCAAAGGCTGCAGAATATGGCATTTAAGATATTTTAATAACTTAGGACTTTTCATGACAATGAGACATGTCTGCTCCTGGCGGCACCAATCTACTTCGAGAGGAAGATGGGCATCAAAGAGGATCCTTATGGAATTTGATAGCCATTTGGACAAGAAACTGCTCTTGCCTGGACTGTTGCATAAAATGGACACAGAGAACCCGCAGAGAGAGAACTGCTGAACTTGCCTAAAGGTGAGATGGTCTTTCGGGTTTCCTGACTCATGAAAGAGTCTGCAAGACATTCTGCAGGACACAGCAGATAGTGACTGAACTGTCTTTAAATTTTCCTGCTTCATGGAAATGTCTGCTGGATACTATGGGCCTGAAGGCCGAAGATGGATGCCCCAACGGTACAGAGGAAATTTGGGTGACTGTCCAGACAGCGAGATGTCTCTGTCATTTCTAGAGTTTTGGATTTCTTGTTTGCTTAGGAAATATTATATCCTTCTGGAGTCTTTGATGGAGTTGAAGAATGGATAGTTATAGTTTTCCTTAGTTATGATAAAAGATAAAATAGATATAAATATTGTAACTGTAATTCTAGCTTGATAACTGTTTTGTTATATGTAATTTTACTATGTTAAAATTAAAGCCTTTCTTTTTTGTTTAAATAGAAAAAGGGGAAATGATGGAGGAGGGTCATCTTTCTATCTGTTGTTTCATTGGTTAATTAATAAAGAAACTGCTTGGCCTCTGATAGGACAGAAATTTAGGTAGGCGGAGTAGACAGAACAGAATGCTGGGAGAAAGAAGCTGAGTCAGAGAGTTGCCATGATTCTCCCACTGCAGACAGAAGCAGGTTAAGATCTTTCCTGGTAAGCCAGCTCGTGGTGCTACACACAATATTAGAAATTGGTTAGATCAATATGTAAGAGCTAGCCAATAAGAGGCTGGAACTAATGGGCCAAGCAATGTTTAAAAGAATACAGTTTCCGTGTAATTATTTCGGGGCATAAGCTAGCCATGAGGGCAGCCGGGCGCCAGGAACATAGCCTGCTGCTCCTATTACAACAAATAAGACATTAATAGTTTCTATAGTGAAGTATCCTTTCTCTGATTTCAACCTATCTCCTAAGTGATGTTAGGATTTTCTCTTCAGGTCTGGTAATGACACAGCTGTAGAAAGCCCATTAAGGGAAGACTATTTCCTTTTAGTCATAATAACAGAATCTCTAGACTTGGCAAAGACCTAACATTCCAGGTGGGCAGATTAATGACCTGGCTAGGGAACCACCCTACAAGAAGGTTGGACCACCATTCCTTGAAAAGATAGACTACTCTATTTTTTATATGCACCATATTTTCCTTATCCATTCTTGTGTCGAGGGGCATTTAGGTTGTTTCCAGGTTCTGGCTATGACAAACAAAGCTATGAACATAGTTGAGCATGTGTCCTTGTGGCACGATTGAGCATCCTTTGGATATATATACCCAAAAGTGGTATTACTGCAGAAAAAAAAAATGACATCTTGAAATTTGCAGGCAAATGGATATAGCTAGAAAGCATCATATTGAGTGAGGTAACCCAGACCCAAAAAGACAATTATCGTATGTACTCACTCATAAGTGGTTTTTAAACATAAAGCAAAGAAAATCAGCCTACAAATCACAATCCCAGAGAAGCTAAACAAAAATGAGGACTCTGAGAGAGAGGCACATGGATCTAATCTACATGGGGGGTAGTAAAAGACAAAATCTCCTGAGTAGATTGGGCATAGGGCCCATGGGAAAGGGTTGAAGAAGAGGGGAGAGGATGGGAGGAGAGCAGAGAAAAATGTATAGCTTAATAAAATTAATAAAAAAGATGGACTATACTTTAAACCATGCTAAAGAGATAGGTGGAATAATTATCCCTTTAATGAGATACTCTATTTTTCATTTCCAGAATTTCCATCCCATAGTGACATCATCATGCAGCTTTTCCTTTTTTCTCTGTCATCTAGGCACACTTTTCTAATGGTTTGAGTGCCCCTGCTTTTTCTCTGAAACTCCCTCCCAACCACAGTGGCACGTGGATAACCTTCATTCTTAACTCATAAAGTATGGCTACTTTCCCCTTTCTTCTTCATTCTCAGTTTTGCTGCCTTTCAGTTTTTCTTTTAAAGTATATTAAAATCGTTCTTGAGCTTCTTTTTGAATGTATTCTTATTTTTTCATTAATGAGACTAAGAAGAAATGAGGGGCACTGGTTTCCCTGGTGTCACATTCTTATTGTATTTGTTTCATTGCCATAGGTTCTCCCTTCCCCAAGATCTCCTCAGCTGTTATCATAGTACATTTGTCACCTTCATGCCCCCCGCACACACAATCCTAGAAACTACCTGTAAGATAAAGCATGCAGCATTTGTTTTTCTGAGTCTGACCTCCATTTGCATCTATTTTCCTTCAAGTGCCGTCATTTCATTCTCCTTTGCAGCTGAAAAGTGTTGTGTATATGCATTGTATTGTCTTTACTTGTTCATCTGCTGCTGAACATCTAGACTGTTTCTGTTTCCTGGCTTTTATGAAGAGTGAAATAATTAACAGAGAGGTAAAAGTATCTCCATGGTATGTTGCTTTAAGAGACTCTGACTGCAAATACCTAGAAGTGGCACAACTGGGAAATGTGGTAGCTCCGGGTCAAATCTTTTTCAGGAACCTTCACACTGATTTCTATAGTGGATGTACCAGCCATACCAAGTTTACATCCATACCAAGAATGAATAAGCATTTCTCGTCCTCTTGTCAGAAGCTACTCTTTCTTCTTTTCCTGATGCTGTTGATTCTGATTAGAATAAGACAGATTATAAAAGAAGTTTTAATTTTAATTTCATTGAGGCTAAAGATATTGAATTTCAAGTACTTACTGTTTGTTCTTCTTTGAAAAACTATTATTTGGCTGGGCAGTAGTGGCGCACACCATTAATCCCAACACTCGGGAGGCAGAGGCAGGTGAATCTCTGTGAGTTCAAGGCCAGCCTGGTCTACAAGAGCTAGCTCCAGGACAGGCTCCAAAGCTACGGAGAAACCCTCTGTTAAAAAAAAAAAAACTATTATTTGCCTATTGCTGATTAGATGATTTGTCATTTGGGTTCTTAATTGTCACAGTTCTTATTTTATTCTATAATTTCAGATTTATAGTTGTCAATTATTTCCCCCCCATTCTGTATGCTGTCTGTTCACTGTGGGAATTGTTTTGCTTGTTACGCTGAAGTTTCTAATTTTGTCTAATCCTATTTATTAAGTCTGGGAAGTAAAATCTTTTTCAGAAAACCCCTGTCTGTGCCTACATTTGCAGGGCTCTACACACAGCAATGGCAGTGCTCAGAAAGCCAAAGACATGCAGGCCTGCATTTAACATGACTGATGAGTTCTACAACCTCACAAAGTACTCTGGAGACTCTTCCTGGGATTCCAAAGAAGAGAACATTCATCTAAACATGCAATAGAAAACACTTTGTTCCAGATGCATCTTCTTAAATCCAGAGAAGTGCTCCACCACAATATTTCATCACTGGTCCATGTTGTCTTTTTGTTTAACCTTGTCTATGACTTTAAAAAAGGTTTGTTCAGGTATGTGGACTTAAGTGTGTGGGGAAACAGCCTGATTTGATGGTAACCTTTATACTCAACTAGTACTTGAGAAAAAAAAAATGAGTTCACAATGTGAATGGGTCTATTAATCTATAGTGACTTTGTAAATAAACATTACTTAATCGGGGATGATAATTATAAGGTTACCACAATCTGCATTTTTTTTTTACTTATTCTTCCCAGTGTTTACTTTCTAAACACTTTGATAAGCATGCAATCAATAGGATTATAGTATAGACCATGCAGCAGTTTTAAACCATCTTAGATTATGATAATTTAGTATCCAACAGATCAAAAGCAAATACTATGACAGCAATGAGAGTATCTATCTAGCTTTTATTTAATTTGTGGCCTGATTGGAGTTAGTTATCTTTGCTTTTCACTTTATGTGTCACAACAAAGGAGGCATCTGTGAATTTTGCATTTTTCATCCTGGTTACATTGTGCATTATTGATCAGGAGATTTGACTATGAGGACTTCAATAGCTTTACATATGTGAAATTGTCATGTCTCTCAATGTCATATTCAAAATAGAATGAATTTATACTAGAATTTGAAAGTGGCTCAGCACAAGTCCTCACCTTGTTATCAGTAAATAAACATTCACATTTTAAATCACTGCCATCATGAGGTCAAGTGTTCATCTTTCACTAGATGTTATATATCAATAAATCAGATTCAAGCCAGTTGGTTCACTTCGTCATTGTGCCTTTCTAACATTTTGTGACCAATTTTATTGTGTTCATTATTTAAATTTAACAATCAGAAATTTTATCATCTCTAAGATTCAGGACTTCCTTTTCAGGGCATAGAAAAAGTCTACCTCAGACCCTAATTTAGAATTATGAGTATTAAATATGTTTTTTATTCTCACACCTAAAAACTTTTAACAAACACAAATAACATTTGACTGAGCTTCAGAGATATGAAAATGTTGTAGCTTGCTGTGGATACACAAAAGCATGGGAAGAAGTACTGGTTAAAGAGGTTGAAGAAGAGCCCAGAATAGCAGGGCCAATGCAAGCATGTGACCCTGTCACATAAGAAATAAAGAGTCACAGTTGGTAAATGCCTTAGATGCCAATGATCCCATGTTTTCAGTCCCTCTTGCATGAAACCCAATAGCATTTCTGGCCCTTGGAGATAAGAAGAAAGGTAATATCCTATCACTGATTTTCCATTTTTGTTTCTTATAGTTCAAAATGATTGGCATTACTTGTAGTCAAAAGAATCACTCAATGAGATTTAGTCACTAATCTTTGCACTTGTGGATGTGTCTAAGAGCCCAGTCCAAAGTAAATATATTCTGTATACTCCAATCATGAGGGAATGGGATGGGATGGTTCACTATATATTCACTACATAGGAATTATGAGATGAGGTCACCACATTTTCAATGATGAACCATTTTGAGACAGGCAACAGACCTGTCCCATCATCCTCCTAGAAGGCAAAACCAATGGGAAGGTAAAAAGTGTTTTTCACATTTTATTGAAATTTCAGCACAGCCTTCACTTGGGAAGCAGACACAGCAGCTCTGCCTTCAGGACAACTGAAGCCTTGGCAAGGGTTCTCCAACAACCTCTGATAACTTTGAAAGATTACTATAGGCTGACTGCATAAAAGTTATAAAATCAAAAGAAAATTGAAAGCCAGAGGCATCCGTTTATACACTAGACACAATATTTCTCCACAAATTTCAGGATGATCTGCCAGACTTTAGCTGCCTGTGGCATCACTCTGACTGTCCAAAAGAATGATATAGGGTGGGTCATCACGTAGCCATTATCTACAGTTCACCTGAGAAATGCAATGGGATTGGTGTTCACTTAGCAATAGTCCATAACATACCCTGGCCTGGATGTCCTTTTTGGAAGCATATCACTACAGACTGGATATGATCTCTCTTTAAAAAAAAAAAATCACAGCCTATGCCCGAATACACGGAAAGAATTCTAAACTAACACAAGCATTAATTTAATTTCATCAAAGCCAAAGAAAACACAGCTAACATAAGGGCTGACCTTATTAACATGTATGCACAGAAATAAGTGTCCTTTTTCTTTCTCAGAACTAATAACAGGGTTATATAACACTATCACACTAAATCAAAGATTCTCAAGTTACCTGCTCATCTTACCATCAAACAAACATTACTATTTTTTTAACCTATATAATATAAGCTTTGGTGGAAAAATCAGTAAAATTATTCAGAAGGCAGAGATGAGAGATTATATTTTTCAATATGAAGAATTTAACTGTCAAAATAAATAAATGAAAAGTCAAGCAGTGTAACTTTGTAATTAAATCCCTCTTAAAATAATCAGATTACTTTAATCTTACACTGTGGTGTTTAGTATTAACTATTTTCTTCTTATGAAACCTGAACTGACTCTGAAACTCCCTGATATGACTATACATCGTGGTAGTCATCTTTATTTGGATTAATCTCTCTAAGATTTATACCCTTAGGTATTACCTAAGAAAACTGCATTAATTCATGTCTACAATTTTAATTTTTGAACCACAACAAAATGGGAAACATGAAGTTATATGTGTTCCAATAGTATGACTTTAGGGAAAACTTGGACAATTGTATATTGCCACTTTGATACAGAAGCGGCAATCTCTGACATAACAATATGTGGAGATATTGCACATTAGAACACAAAGAGTCCTTCTTTGCCTAGTATTCCAGGAACAGAAGTGACTTGCATAAGGTTCACTTCAATCAAGAGTCTACTGCAGTGTGAAAGTAATTATAGACACAGAGTCCAGGCCCAGAGAAGGTGGAGATTATAATGAACCCATAAACACGTTCAAAGTAATACCAAAAGCTGATTTTAAAAACATTTTATATTCTCTAGTAATATGAAAAGGGTTAGGATTCTAGCTGAATAGAAGAAGAAACTGGGTCAATAAAATACATGTTTAAGATAAACAAAGCACCCAAGGCAGTTCGCCTCACCCAAACCAGAAACATTTGTAAAGCAATACTGAGAATTTAGGGACACCCTTTCTTGTTTTGTTTGTTTGTTGTTGTTGTTTTTATTTTCCAGAACAGACTCACCTCAATATTCCACCATAACAATGATGTTTGAGTCACTGGGGAGAATTGATATCCAAAGAATGCTCCAATTCCTGAGTTGCATGCAGCATTACCTTGAATGTGAACCATGTATGTGTACTGGATAAATTCAATATCATGAGGTTCAGGACACTGTCAACGCAAGTTCTAGTGCTGACAGCATTCCTAAGATGACTGTCTTCTTTCTGCTCTGGCCCTCATCCATGTGGCCTTGCTCTGGTTGGCACGTCAAAATGCCCGAGAAGCATTGTGTAACAGAGCCACAAGCTTCTTGAACCACCTAGTCTGTGAAACAGAGCCACAAACTTCTTGAACCACCTAGTCTGTGTCTAGACGTTATCTAAAAGCAGATCCTTTGCTAGCCACAAGACTCTAAAAGAGGCCTTAAAGCTGAAACAACACCACAATACTACAACAACCCATTTATTTTATATGAAACAGTAAACATATGTGTTGCTAATTTCTGCTGATGGGGTATCACAGAAACACAAGCTAAAAAACTTACCTGATTTTGTCATTTGAATTATACTAAGTAGAACATGACCTTTGTCAAAATAGTGATGCCTCCCAAAAGACAGCCATCCTTTGGTCTTCTTCATTAGGCATTATTACCAGTGTACAGTTGAAGCCATATTTCACATAGGCTAACGTGTCTCTCCATTAAGGGAGATTGATTTGAACGATGACCTCTTTAATTCTATCCTTGACTGACATGACAAACAGCAAGTCTTTGAATTGCCTAGACAGTGTTTGCCTTTTAACAAGACTTGAACAAATGAAGCCAGTTCCATGTTGTGCACCTTGATATGTGTTGATGACACATTTGCGATATTAACAGTTACGTTACTATCAGGTTCATCATCAGCTATTGTTTTTTCCTTATGAAAATGAAAACAAGATTTAGACCTACCTCTGGTGTTTCTTCTAAGATCTAAGAGGGGGGAAGCAAAACTGTCTCATTAACTTGGGTAAGGTATATATTAGAGTCAGATAATTTTTGCTGTAGTACTCTACTAAGCATTGCCTGTTGGAGGGACTGAGTGATTTTTACACCACTCCCTAAAGAATGTAATTATCATCCTGTAGAGGGATAATAAGGAACCAACAAAGTAACTTTATTAAATTATAAATATCAATTCTGGAATGAGTACTATAGAGTAGAATTTCTAGTTATTTGAAACTGATATTCTATATTATTTAACAAAATAGTGACCATGTTTTTGTTCAGTTGTTAGCATTCCTCATTCCAGATTTTTAACTGGATTTCTTGGAAATACTGATTTGTAGATAATCATACTGGTAAGAAGACAACCTATTTTGGAATAGGTCAGTATTTCTCAAATTTTAGCATGTCTAAGAAACACTTAAAGGGATCATTCAATTTACTGAATGTGAGTTTTTCCAGTGGTTCTGGGGAGAAACCAGAAAATGTGTATTTCTAAGTTCCCAGAGTCCACACTTAGAGAATCACTGAGGCAGAGGACACAGCTGTCCTTAGCTTTTGAAAAGATGACCCAAGAGAGGATTTAAGTTTAGATACCCAATCTGAAATTCAGGATCACCAAATGAAAGTATGATTGTCACACATGTTCATTTAATTGCAGTTCAGTTACAAATTATATATGTATATTTCTTACACAGATAAATAGTTACTTGTTATCAAAATCTGAGTGTTTAGTCTGCTTGTCTGTTTGTTTGTTTGTTTGTTTTGCATAAGCAACTTGCTCTTGGTGAACACATATGCATCAATACCATTAAGAAAGATCATGTACTGATTTTCTCTGCTGTTTAGTAAATACCAATTGTGTTTTCATAGCTAGGTAAGAATTACCAGCAATAACACAGCCTCATTGATGCATGAATCCTTACTTTCATTTCTCAAGAAATACCTGAGCAAAACATCTTAAACATTTTTAGACTGAGAAGCATTCATATGAAGGGATTTTTAATAAGAAAAATGAAGAAACAGCAGAAACCTATAGTCAATTTAAGAATTTTGATCACCACCAAAATTCTCTACAAGTAATTGGTGCTATGCACACAAAAGAAAAAGATCCCAAATTTCCAAAGGCTGTGCATAGCAGGAGTCTTAAGGCTACATGGTTTCTTCAACTCTCCTTGAGTCCTTGAAATAGGTAAATACTGCACAGAGAGGTGTATGATGAAACAGGGCAGAAATAATGAGAGAAAGAGCATAAATAACAGCAAGGATAAAGGGGTTTTTTTGTTGTTGTTTCGTTTTGTTTTTTCGAGACAGGGTTTCTCTGTGGTTTTGGAGCCTGTCCTGGAACTAGCTCTTGTAGACCAGGCTGGTCTCGAACTCACAGAGATCCGCCTGCCTCTGCCTCCCAAGTACTGGGATTAAAGGCGTGCGCCACCACCGCCCGGTCCAAAGGTTTTTTTTTTTTTTTTCCCCATGGTTTCTGTGGTTGTATACACACAAGGGACCCAGTACAAACCCTTGTGTGTTTTGTGCTTGCTGCTTCAGTCTCTGTGAATTCCTATGGGTCTTGCTTAGTTAGCCCAGAGGGCCTTATTATGCTGATGCTCTCCATACCCTCTGGATCTTAAACTCATTTGGCCTCCTCCTCTGAGGGGTTACCTGAGCTCTGAGGGGATGGATTTGAGGGAGACATCCATTTAGATTCTCTCAACAATGTCTGGCTATGGATCTCTGCATCTGCTCCCATCTACGTTCAGCCAACATCAGTTCCAGGTTTACTTAAGTTAGAGCTGAATGCACACGTGTGATAGCAGGTAGGGGGTGGCAATTACTAAAGATCCATATTATCTCATTCTACTCCATTTTGTATTTAAAATAATACCTTTTCTAGAGTACCAATAAAGACCCATTAAAAAACTTCTGTTCAAAAAAATAAAATCTCTGATCCAAGTAGAGACTTAACCTTCGTGTTGGGTATATCAATCATCTGTCCAAGAGACCAGTCCTAGGGAATCAGCCTCGCCTTACTCAATGTCTTTTTTTTGTTAAAAGTGATAGGGAGAATAATTTATGAGATATAATATTATTCATTCCCTGAATTCTTGACCCTAGTGCAGTCTATGTACAGAGTGTAGCAATGTTGGCTATTAAGTCAGACAACTATCCAAAATTACTCAGAAAACTGCAAATTTTCTTTTCTTTTCTCTCCTCTAAGTATGCTTTATCCTAATATTCCTGACTTCTAGACCATTTTGAGCTTCCTCACATTCTCTATAACGTCCCCTTCCCACAATGTGGCTTGTTGTGCACAATGTTTCTGACCTGCACAGCAGCTTAAATGGCATGGCTTTCTCTCTTCTCTCCTCGCATGCAGATGTTAAGATTATAGCTGGTCTGCCCTGGAAGTTTTTCTTTCATAAGCTAATAAAATTTTCCATGGACTTTCATTTTACTCCATTCTTAAATCCTTTTATTAATGAGACTAAGAATTCTAGGAAAGAAACCTAGTTTCTCCTGTATCATATGGCAATCAAAAATTGACTCCCCCAAATTCCAGTCAAGTATTTAAACTTGACTGTATGCTAGAAATATCTGAGAACCTTTTAGTTCTATTAAAATATAAGAAACTCTCCAGTCTTGTCTCTACTGTCCTCTCCAGGTAAGGTTCCTAGACTTCCATCAACAACTCTACCCATTTCCATCACTTACTTGGGGACCATGTGTCCCATGGGTACCATCTAATCCTTCTCCATCCCCCACTCCAGGTAAGGATCCTATATTCTTGCTGTCAACTCCAATTGCCCCAGGGAATTATCTGAGGATCTTGTGTCCCATGTCCATTCTCCAACACCCCCCCCCTCCAAGTAGGGACCAAATTTATCTGTCACAAACTCCATCTTCCCCTCCCCCACCATTCTCATGCCTAAGACCTCCGACTTTAAAACAACTCTGCCTACACTTATTCCCTCCCTGAGGCCCACATGTCATTTGCCTGCTGACCAACCCTTTCTCTCCATGTAGGGAAACCAGGCTCATGCTACTAACTCCATCCATAGCTGTGGCTTACCTGAAGATCAGATGTCATATGCTATATTGCCAGCTCTCCATTCCCAGGTTATAAGCTGAGGATTCCACATTTACTGTGTCCACCCTCACTACCTGAGAAGTCCTGAGCACCACCTCAAGACTCCTGAGCACTAGCTGGGAAAAACTTCAAGCTCTACAGAAGACCTACTCTTGAGCATTGCCTGGCCCAAGTTAAGCCAGATTTACTTCTGATATCCCATCAATGCTGAATTGCCCCAAGACTGAACCTTAAGACCTATTCAACTGGTCTACAATCTGACAATTAGTGGTAACAGAAAACAACATTCTAAATATTCACTCCAAAAGTAGGGAGAAAAAGATTTCAATAACAGGAAACATTATCAATGACCTAATTCAAATGTGTTGTTATATTACAAAACACAAATAATATGAATATTCAACATAGAAGGTCTACACTAAAAATTAGTATTCTGATAGCAGTGTTACCTGTAAAAAGCAACTTAGATGACATACAAAACAATGACTTCAAAGTATCAATAATAAATATTATCATTAAGCTCAATGTGATAGGAAAAACTACCAGAAGGAAAACTAGAAAAGCACAATGATAAGTGAAATAATAAAAACAAGTCAAGATATAAAAATAAAATTTATAGTGACGTAAAATTCTACATAAATGCTAAAATTGAATAAAACTCAAAATGAAACAATTCAAAAATCAAACAAAAAATTCAGAGTAAAATTTCACCAAAAGATTAAATCAGGTGAAAGAGACTATTGGGTCTTGAAAACAAGGTAAAAAAATGGATCACATAAAGAAAATATCACCTCAAAAGAAAAATACATGAAGGGAATAGGAAAGAACCCTTGGACACAATTAAAGACCAAACCAATGACTATGATAAAGAAATAATAAGTATATAAGGCATAATAAGGTATAACAAGGAAAATAGAAATATTTAGAATTTTTTTCCAACAAAATCACATGCAAAAAAAAAGTTTCTCTAATTTAAGAAAAAGACTTTTATCAAGGTTCATATGGAACACCAAATAGATAAGACCAGAGAGGAAATGCCCTGAATAATATAATAATCAAAACATTACATGTAAAATCCAGAGAAAGGACATTGAAAGCTGAACAACAGAAAGATCCAGAAAAATAAAACCTGTCTTTTTAATGGAACCTCTGAAAGTATAATCAAGGCCAAATTAAATACTTTCTTTATAAGAATTGCTTTTGTCACAATGTCTCTTCCCAGCAGTAGAACAGTGACTAAGTAACTCACTGTATCCAATAAGACAGAAGCAGTCATCAAAAATATCCAACTATAAAAGCCCAGAATCTGATGAATAAAGCACACAATTCTATTAGACCTTAACAGCAATACTTCCCAAAGTATTTCAAAAAATAGAAAAGGAATGAACATTTCCAAATTCTTTTCACAAAGCCAGTATTACCCTGATACAAAAACAGACAAAATGCACCTAAATAAAAAAAATAATAGGGCAACATCTTGATGAACATAAACACAAAGGTTCTCAATAAAGCATGTGAAAACTGCATGTAAGAAGACAGTCTTCAGTTACAGGCATGGCACCAGAGCAATGACTAGGAGTTTTACATCCTGATCCACAAGGAGCAGGCAGAGAGAGAGCCTGGATCTTGATGTGGAATTCCCCTCTGTATGCTGTGAATACCATTGGTTAATAAAGAAACTGCTTTGAGCCTATAGCAGAGCAGAGCAGGAAGAGCTAGGTGGGGAAAGTTAAACTGAATGCTGGGAGAAGGGCAGAGTCAGAGAGAAGCCATGTAGCCCTATTGGAGAGAGATGTAGGATGGAACTTTACCCGGTAAGCCATAGCCACATGGCGATACACAGATTAATGGAGATGATATTAAATTAATATGTAAGAGTTAGCAAATAAGAAGCTAGAGCTAATGGGCCAAGCAGTGATTTAAATAATATAGTTTCTGTGTAATTATTTTGGGAGTCTGGGTGACCAGGAAACAAACAAGTGGCCTTACATACAACAGGACCTGGCATAGGATTTTGAAAGCTCATCAATGTCCATCCGCAGTAACATACCTCATCCAACAAGACCACACCTCCTAATCCATCCCAAACAGTTTAACTGATAACTGAACATTCAAATATAGGAGCGTATGAGAGCTGTTCTCATTCAAACCATAACAGACACATTTTTAAAAGTTAACTCATTATTTAGTCAACTTCATCCCAGAGATGCAAGGATAGTTCAACCTACATAAATCAGAAAACATAATTCCTCAAGTAAATAGAGTCAAAGACAAAACAGCATGATCACCTCATTAGATACAGAAAAGGCCTTTGACAAAATCCAACACCCATTCATGTAAAAGTTCTGGAGAGTCTAGGGATATAGGGACCATATCTTAACTTAATAAAGATAATACAAAAAGGCCAACATCCTTAATAAATAAATAAATTAAAAAAAAAAAAAAAGGCCAACATCATCCTAAACAAAGAAAAACCCAAAACATTTCCATTAAAGTCAAGAACAAGACAAGCATATTCACTTCTCCACCCCCTTGAAAACATAATACTTTACATCTTAGCTTGAGCAATAAGTGAAATAAATAAAATGATACAAATAGCAAAGAAAGAAGTGAGAGTGCCATCATTAATAGCTAATATAATTCTATACAAAAGAGACCTCCAAAACTCCACCCAATAGCTCCAAAATTTGAAAAATTTCTTTAAAAGAGAAGTGGCATATGAAATTAACACTAAAAAAGCAGCATTATTCATCTAAACAAAAGACAAGCTTACTGAAAAAAAAGTTAGGGAAACAATTCCATTAAAAATAGTGTCAAACTAGTCTCTTGGTGTATATCCAACTAAGGAAGTGAAAATCTTAAACAATGAAATCTTTAAAGCATCAGGGAGAGAGAGATATATTGAAGAAGAGACCAGAATATATAAAAAAACTTCCCATGTTTATGGATTTTTAGGACTAATATTGTTAAATAGTCATCCTTCCAGAAGCAATCTGTAGAATTAGTGTAATGCCTGCCAAAATTCCACAACAATTCATTACAGAAATAAAAAAAAATAGAGCCTTCAATTAATGTAGAACTGATGTGGGATTCCCTTTTGTATGCTGTGAATACCATTGGTGAATAAAGAAACTGCCTTGACCTGTTAATATGGCAGAACTAAGGTAGGCAGGGAAAACTAAACTGAATGTTGGGAGTCAGGGAGAAGCCACGGAGCTGCTGCCAGAGACAGGCATGCTGAAACTTTGCTGGTAGGCCACGACCTCATGGTGATGCACAGATGAGTGCAAATGGTTAAATTAAGATGTAAGAGTTAGCTAATAAGAAGCTAGAGCTAATGGGCCAAGCAGTGATTTAAATAATACAGTTTCTGTGTGATTATTTTGGTTCTGGGAAGCCAGGACAAACAAGCAGCTCCTTTCAACATGGAAACACAAAAGGCCTTGGCTGTTTAAAACATTGCTGAAAAACATCACCCCAGATTTTAGGTTACACTACAAAGATATAGTAATGAAAATGAAGCTTTGAAATTCAAAGGTAAATGACTTGAGCTAGGAATAAGCATTGTGAATAAGTAACATAGACCCAAAAAGACAAACATCATAATCATGTGTGTTCTTCCATTTGCGTATCTTACCTTTGAATCTTTACATATATGTATCTCATTTGAAACACCCACAGAGGTCAGAGAATTTAAAAGAAGCCATGGGCAGGGTCTTTCAAAAGAGAGAAGATATCATAGTGATATAAAGGCAAAAAGGGGAATGAATAATGGCACATCAAGTGTTAAATGGGGGGCTGCAGAGCTGGGTAAAAGCGAGGCCTCAGGGAGGGCTAAGAAACAAGACTGTGAAAAAGTCATATGAAGAACTGTTTGCTGCTGCAGCAATCTGAAATATAAGCAAATCTGTATATTTAAACCACTGAAATGCTAACATGGACAATAAGCAATGCCCCTACTGGACACCAGAGGCTGATGAATAAAAAGCCCAATGCCCAGAATGGGTGACCTTTTTGGAGTTGTGGGCTACTAAAGTTCCATTAGACCTCCAAACCTTCCAGATTATTTCCATTTCTCTTGATTACCCTCCAGAACCTGATAGTAAGGCCCTGTTGCTGAAGACATCACATATTTTGGTCACGTAGCATAGATAAATCAAGCTGGTACTGACCAGGAAACTTCATTCCTCTTATGATAGCTTTCACAGTGCTAGAACATGTAAAACATTATTTGTTTATTTGTAGAATAAACATTCTGTCCCAATTTGTGTGAGATATATTGCAACATCCCCAAGGACATTTTAAACGATGGTAGTTATGAGCCTTGTAAATCTTGCATAATAAATAATAAAATATGGCAATTATAATGTTCTGCTTCAGTAACTGTTATGTGAATGCATGATCTGGGATGAGACAAAACCTTTGAGATGAAACTCACTAAGGGGGATTACTACATCCTGCCACATATTTTGGCCATAGCTTTGCAGCATGTGGCATAAAGGCAAAACCAGTCTTTCTTTTTCTTTCTGTACAACTTCAGAGATAAAAGGTCTGTTCTTGGCATCCATTCTAGAATTTTCAGAATAATTTTTTCTTTCTGTTTTAACAAAGAATTTCCATCCTTTCTTTTAATTATTTCAATACTTCGTTCATATACTAAAATAACATTTCTTGAGTGTTGCTGTACATCGGGAACTATTCTAAAAACCTTCTTTGTAACTTTTCTATGGAAGATAAGACAAACAGGTATGCCAGATTTTCCAGATCATATCATTAGGGAAAATAAAAGAGTAAGTGACACCCCCCCCCATTGTACATTGAAGACCGCCTTCTTCACACAATGGTGTGTCACGTTATTGCAAAGCAACCAAGAACTGTACATTAATTCTTTAAATTTCTTTTCAGTATCCTCTGAAGAAGACAAAATGCAGCTTTTATATACAATTTCCTTATAAGAAGACTCTTAAATGAGAATGTCTCACTGTAACAAGAAAAACTTTATAATTTATAAGAAAGTTTTGTTTACAAATAATATCGAAGCCTATTCTGGTTGAAGAGTGGAGAATGTGCTGCCTCAAGTAATCAGAAGTGTAGAGAGCAGAAAGGTTTTAGAGTTGGTTTAGCTATATGACCTCTCAATTTCTTTGTGTTCTATCAACTGGACTTTCCTCTGTGTTGGTCAATTCCAAGAGGGGAGAAAACGGTGTTTCAGGGGCTATATCTAGAGTACCAAGGAAAAGAAGGCCCCCTTTTCTCTTTTAGAACCATGTAAAGCTACTTCCAAGAAGCCCCTCATACTTCCTCTTCCTTTCTAAGCTAAATAGCATGCTTGATTATGTATCTTCTTTTGTTTATGTATTTATTTTTGGTTCAGAAACAAGTATTTTCTGAATTTCCAATGAATTACTCTCTGAATTACTAATGAAAATACCAGTCTCTGAACAGTTTAGTCCACCCACGAAGCCAAGGGAGGAATCGAATTCCCCAAGCCTCTTTACTATGCAGGCAAGGCTTAAATTTCTGGTTGAACAAATGCTGCAAAAAAAAAAATGGAGGTGAGGGAATGGATGGTCACCAAAACAAAAGTCTCCTACAGAAACCTCACACCCATAGAGAGGCCTCCAGTGGAGGAGCAGTGTGAAAGCATCCTGACAACACAGATGCCCTCATAGATACTCCCCATCCTTAGACTATAAGTCTGCGGCCTCAGATGTAAAGTGACTATGCTTTACAGTGCAATCGCATTCATGATGGGACTCAGTGGTCTATTTGTTAGCTGCCCTTTCCTTTTACAATTAGGGACAAGTGAGTTGCAGATGGCATTCATTCAGATCCATTCCCTTCTAAGTAGGGCAACTTTGTAATAACATAAAAGTGTTTCTTTATGTGTGAAAACACTCTTGTGGCCTGATAGGAAACCACACAAGAATTGTATAGTATATAAAGGATGCAGGACAACTTTGGAAAGTTTTCCGAGGAATAACAATATATCAGCCATGGACTTGGGAGGCGATTCAGTGGGTAAAGCCACCTATCACAAAGCCGGATGACACAAGTTAAATCCCCAGAACCCACACAGAGGAGAAAACTGACTTCCACGAGTTTTTCTCTGACCCTACTCACAGCATGCCACTTGTTGAGTGCATGCACATGTATACACACATACACACATACATATACATGTGCACATGCACACACATGAATAAAGAAGTAAATAAACTAATTACTAAAAATTAGCATACCTGTTATTTTCAACTGGCTTCCTAGTGACATGTCTGTTCTTAAAACTGCTCCCACTGCTCCACTATGCAGGACAGCCACTCATTAAACTAAGGGGAAGTCATCTTATCCAACATATTCAAGAACACTGCATTGACACAAGATTTGCTGATAAAACAGCCATAAATCTGTTGACAATGTATGCTTTACGGCCGTCTGCAACTGAGTACTGTTTGTTTCCCCGTGGATGTTTTGTACAGGATATCACACCCTTGAGGGAAATATTGCCCTAAAAAATGTGGTCTGAGTTACCAAATGTTTTATAGACATGGGCAATTCCATTGTGTGAAGTACTTTTACGTATTTGAAGTATTAAGTATTGACTTTATACAAACTGAGAATTTATTCTGGGGCCAAGGTTACCTTTCCCAGGACAATATTGTTTATAAATGTAAGAATTAGAACACTGCACCATTTGTATTTTATTATACTGGGTGAGATAACCCAGGCCAAGAAGACAAAAGCTATATGTTCCCTCTCATTTGTGGATTCTAGCTTTGAATTGTTAGATTTCTGCTTTTAATTTAGAATTAGTATATATAGACACCAGGAAGAAAAACAGATCCATGTGAGGGCAGGCTTAGGGTAGACAGTAAAATATATGTCATATAAACGTAGAGAGGAGGATTACTAGGGGTCAGGTTCTAACAGGGATGTAGGGTAAAGGGAAAAGTTGCAGGAAGATAACCTAAGGATATATGAAAAGCCATATGGAAAGCAGTTACTTTACATGCTAAATTGAAAATATGCTTTAAAAAATCGTTTGAATATAAATACTCTGCATTGATGGATAATGCTAATCCTAAACGTTGCCATTTTTTTTTGTTTGTTTGTTTCATTGTTTTTCTTCTTTGAGACACAATCTCACTAGTGTAGGCACTGCCTGGCATGGAACTCACGATGTAGAGCAGGCTGGCCTCAAACACTCAATAATCTGCTGCCTCTGCCTACGTGTGGGGATTCATGGCGCACACCACTATGTGCAGCAGCCACAAGTTTCTAAATGAAAATTTCAACACCACACATGCGGTATCTTCCTATGAGTTGTTGACCTGAGAGCTACTAGAGGTTCCCAAAAGAACAGAAGCTATTGCTAATGTTTTTGTTCACCCACCAGAACTAGATGGCCACATTCCCAAAAAATGGACTATGGATATTTTTCTTTGTTTTTTTAAAAAAGAGGGGGAAGTGGTGTGGGAGAATTGTCTGTATTCTGTCAATCATGTTTTAAATAAAAGCTATTGGCCAGGCAGGAAGTATAGGCAGAAAACCCAGATAGAAAGTAGAAATGATGCAATGAGAACAGGAAAATTCTGGGAAGGAAGAAGTTGATTCCTCCCAGTCCTGCACAGACCACCGAGGAAGCAGGATGTGACCTGCCATCTGAAAAAGGTACCAATCCATATGGCAAATATAGATCAAAATAATGGGTTAATATAAGCTACAAGAGCTAATAAGTATCCTGAGTTAATCGGCCAATCCCCTTTATAACTTATAGAGATTTCTGTGTGATTTTCTTTGGGGCTTGCCAGCTGTAGGGTACCAGGCGGGACAGAAACCCCAACAAGCAGGCCCCATTCATGTTACAGATGGCAAAATCCTATGGTTGAACACACCATACCATACACTTTGGTTCAGGACAAAGATAAATCAAACTGGAACTGGAGGGTTCCTCCTCACTGGCTGCCATTCAAAATTCTTGAAGGTGATATGCAGACTACTAGGGGAGAAAAGTTGTCAACGGTCTTATCTAAACTGTAGAGCCTGCATGCTATGATATGAAACTGCCAGCCAAGATATATCCACTCGTGGAATAGTGACATGACTATATTGGGGGAGGGTGGGAATAATCAATTATTTCCTAATTACATTTGGACCCGTTCTATGGGAAGGAATACATACTAAAACCTATAGCTGGTGTAGTCACGGGTCCTAGTTACAAAGTTACAACTGATGCTATGTTACATGTACATATAGCCAAACTGTTCCTCAAGTATTTATGTTTATACCCTTAAAATAGTGCTGCTCTCAGCCTTCCCATAGAACAGCCTTGATTTTGTATTAGGTGATAGTTAATGGCTTACAACTGATCAAAATACTGAGAAAACTGACTTTTGAGTACTCAGCCATAAGTAGTCCAACTATGTAACCTCCTCTACAGCCCAAGGAACACAACTGGAAAATAGGCAAGAGTGTAAAAGCCAGCAGATGGGGATAAATTCTATGAAACACTGTCTTCTGGTTGTGACACAGCCATTGTAACCAGAATACACAGCAGCTCTAGCTACTTGTACAAGGTTCACACAAAGGAAAGGGGGAAAAGGACATGAATGGAGGAGGTGACCTAGTTGTGAAGAATGTGATTATAAAAAGTAGAAAGGGGATAGGAAGAGGAATGGGGTAATATAGTCACAATATATTGTACACGTTATAAAACCTTCAAAAGACATACTATTGTGTATTTATTATTGGAAAAACAATGTTCACCAGAAATTTGAACCAGAATATTGCTTTGGCTATGCAAATATAGGTAAATTGAGGGAAATCAAGTAGCTATTGACTGTCCTTGTTTTTCCCATTTAATCAATCCCTAATTTTGAAAAATCATTGATTCTTTTCAGTTTTCCTCATGGTTGATTATATTCACAAAGTTTTTCAGAGTATTTTCCTTTTATTCATAGTTATTTTGAAATATTTGTAAATATAGACCATAGAAATACAAATGCATTTAAGGAATATTCATAATCCCTTTATTTTACTCTCATTAAATACAAGCTTTCATGAGTTTTCTTGGATTTTCTTACTCACAGTGCTATCTGTGGCAAATTCTAACTAATCAGGAACTGTTTTCAGACATTTTAGCAGTATGAAGGAAAAGGGCATTATGCCCCGTGTTCTTGACAGAAGAAAAGACTCTGGCTAATAAGGATATTATCCTTAAAGCAGAAAGTAGACTTGAGTTCCAGACAATATCATTGGATCAAGAGTACGATGGTGAGAGTTACCAAGCTAGACCGTTTTAAAATTAGCATTTATGAGCCAAGAGAAACAAAGTATGGACAAAACACAATAACAAATTCTATCACTTTGTATACTAATTTTAAAATAAATGAAAATAACCTTTTCTAAAAACCATTATTGGATAGCGGTGAGGAGAAAAAAAGGTCTTGCGAAAGAGGCTCACAGCTATGCCTGTAGAAACCAGTGAAAATGCAGGATCTCTCAAGTAAAAGTATTAAAATGTAAATAAGAACCCTCATGTCTAAACATGTGCGGTGATGCATAAGATTTCGGCAACAACTTTTAATCCACCAGAAAAAGCAGTTTGTTCTTACGGTTTCTCCTGTCTTAAGTTTTCTGAATGTTACAAAACAGCATGCATTAACTTCCAATCTATAAAAATGCAATTCTGTTTTCATTTATAAGTATAGTTAAGAACTCTTAAACAGAAGAAGACATAAAGCTATTTAAAATAAGTCATTATAAACCCAATCACACACTGTCTACCCTCTTCCTAACCTAATTCCCTCTTTCAATTTTCATCCGGCATTCAGGGATCTTTGCCTTATAACCAGGGTAATGGTTTTAGTAGTTAGCAATCTTATAGCATCCAGCAATATGCATGTAATCCCCTTTTTAAACTTCCATTCAAACACCCCTGGTTCCATTCAAACAGTCTTTTAAAAGAGTAGATGTTCTTCTTATCTGGTGTGCATCTGCTTTTTTCCAGGAAGGCTAACATTCTCAAGATCAGCTGTTTTTGCTCTTTCCCAGCTAAACACAGTCCCTTTCCTTCAGATATAATATGCCTGCCTCAACAAGAGGAGCAAGCACCTTCAGACAGAAGGTGCTCATCTTCCCATGCCCAGGAGGCCAAGGACCACAGAGGCACCTCCAGCATCTGGCACCTGCTTGTAAATTGTAAAATGCCCATTGCAAATTTAGGCCTAGAGCTATTGTTAAGGGGAAAATGGAATGCTTGCATATTTTTCTAGTTAGATAAAATGTCACTTTTTCAACATTTCATATCTTTTCTTTCATTCACACCTTTTAATTGGCTGTTCAAAAGCATCAGCAATACCCCTCGTTTTAATGTGCCTGATAGGACAGAGCAATTTAGCTCTGTGAAACCAAATTGCACCTTTAAACACATAGTCTGCTGATCGTCTTAGCACCCAAAAATCACTGACATCTTTGAGTCTTTTCTTTTGACTTATCCTGCTTTGTGTCTTAAGAAAAAATACTACACTCATAACAGATACTATTCATCCAAGTTCTGAGAATTATTCTGGCAAGCTATCTGAAAAGGTAGTGAGAACACCAAATTTGTAGCCAATAGGTCACAAGATCAAATGACCTGAGAATTATGGATGTTGAAATGGTGTGTGAGTTGAACATAATCTTAGAAGGAGTGTGGCCTTAGCTTTAGAAATTTGACCCAGCTTTAGGTAGAGTCTGAATCACACAGCAATGAGAAAGCTTGGGTAGCTATTGTGCCAAAGTCATTGTTCTAATGCTGAGAAGAGGCACCATGACTAAGGAAACTCTTACAAAAGAAAGCATTGCAATAAGGACTTGCTTAAAATTTCAAAGGGACAGTCCATTATCATCATGGAAAGAAGCATGGTGGCAGGCAGGCATAGGGCTGAAAGATTACACCCTGATCCTTAGGCAGGCCATCATAGAGAGCAACTGGGACTGGCTTCAACTTTTGAAACCTTAAACCGCATCCCCAGTATCACACTTCCTTACAGGCCACACCTTCTAATCATCTCTAAATAGTTCCACTAAATAAGGATCAAGCATTCAAACATATGAGCCTATGGGGGCCAGTCTCATTCAAACCACCACACCTTGTGATTCTTCTCAATGAAATAATGTTTAAGGTAAATTGCCTCTAAACCATCATCATCTGATCATCTGATCTTCCTTTCTCTTCTCTTTCTTCTCCTTCTCTTATTTCTTGTCAAGTTTCTTGGTATTCCCTTATGATAGGACCATTCACAAATTAAAATTGGCCACACTAAGACATTTGCCCATCTCTGTTACACTCCCCTTTTTGTATGCTCAACTATTGTTGCATTAAAAGTTCTATCCTTTGTACCTAAGTTCTCACTGAATCCCTATACATGATTGGGGACCAGAAAGCAGTAACCCCCAATATGGTCATTTTTAGCACATTGAACAAATTGACATAGATCCAAAGGCTCTGAAAGCATTCTTGTTCCTCTCAGCACAAGAATAAGGAGGGCATCCCCATTGTCTCAGTGTGTGGGTGCACCCCTCGCAGTCCTGAGTTCCTTGCTCATGCTCCCCCTCCTTCTGCTCCTGATTTGGACCTTGAGATTTCTGTCTGGTGCTCCAATGTGGGTCTCTGTCTCCTTTCATCGCCTGATGAAGGTTAATATTCAGGAGGATGCCTATATGTTTGTCTTTGGATTCACCTTCTTATTTAGCTTCTCTAGGATCGCGAATTATAAGCTCAATGTTCTTTATTTATGGCTAGAAACCAAATATGAGTGAGTACATCCCATGTTCCTCTTTTTGGGTCTGGCTTACCTCACTCAGGATAGTGTTTTCTATTTCCATCCATTTGTACACAAAATTCAAGAAGTCCTTGTTTTTTACTGCTGAGAGAACTCAAGAACAATGGCAATGGGTTTTTGATCCTACTGCACGTACTGGCTTTGGGGGAGCCTAGGCAGTTTGGATGCTCACCTTACTAAACCTGGATGGAGGTGGGCAGTCGTTGGACTTCCCACAGGTCAGGAAACCCTGATTGCTCTTCGAGCTGATGAGGGAGAGGGACTTAATCGGGGGAGGGGGAGGGAAATGGGAGGCAGTGGCGGGGAGGAGGCAGAAATCCTTAATAAATAAATAAATTTAAAAAAAAAGAAGCCCAACTCCTGCTGTTGAGCTTCCTGGTAGGTCCAGAAAAACCACACACAAAAAAAAAAAAGAAAAAAAGAGTAAGGAGGAAATCTGCAATTTCCTTTTCTATGCTCAGAGCAAACTACATGAAAAACATCATGGCTCTCCGTCCCAACCCTCAAGCCCCACTACCTATCTCAGAAAAGAAGACTGAAGAATATAGTGAGGATGGCAGGATATTCAATTCCATATTAATGTCTGTCCCTGAGGCTCATTCAAGTTCCAAAAAGAATGTCTCCAAGACATTCTGGGAGTAATCATGGAAGCCATTAAATGCTTGACAATTCCCACTCTCACCCTACCAAGTCTGAAGAGGGGCATATAGGTTTCTACAGAATGGCAAATAGATGGGTAATCACATCACTATAAATTTCCTCCATATTGTGGTTTTCCTTTTTCTGTGTGTTAATAAATTTTGCGCTTTTTTGCTTATATTTCTAAATCACTATAATCTAGAAAAGCTTCAGAGGACAGAAGAGAAATTTCACTTTACCCCAACAGTGCCAGTGCAGAGCAAGAGAGAAAGGCCAATCCCTATCCTTACCCTCTCCCACCATGTGGAACCTCATGGTTGTCATCATAACATTGAGAAACAGAAGTAACAGCCAGTCATGACCAGCACAGAAGTCATATCATTAGGTGGACTGATGTGGGAGTGATTTCTTATTAATAAAGAAACTGCCTAGACCCATTTGATAGGCCAGCCCTTAGGTAGGCGGAGTAAACAGAACGGAATGCTGGGAGAAAGAAGCTGAGTCAGGGAGTTGCCATGGTTCTCCCACTCCAGACAGACGCAGGTTAAGATCTTTCCTGGTAAGCCAGTTCGTGGGCTACACAGATTAATAGAAATGGGTTAGATCAATATGTAAGAGCTAGCCAATAAGAAACTGAAACTAATGGGTCAGGCAGTGTTTAAAAGAATACAGTTTCTGTATAATTATTTCGGGTAAAGCTAGCCATGCGGGCGGCCGCGTGCCAGGGACGCAGCCCTGCCGCTCGTAACACAACAGAGTGGCGCCCGACGTGATGGACTAAATCCACTTAAAAACCTGAGAAGGCTTAAAAATAAGGGAGAGAGACTTTAACACAGATTTTTGCTGTTTGTTGGTGGCGTGCTGTAGAGAGATTTCCTGATTCGGCAACAGCAGCAGAAAAAAAAGCTGCGTCATTTTAAAGTGCGTCTTCTTGGGACTGTGCCGCCAGTGCAAACTCTGGCTTTAAAGCATTTCAATGGATTTTATGGGACTGGATGTTTGTGTTCCCGCTTGGGATCGGAAGGAGAGGGCTCTCAGCCCTCCCTGCCTGCACCTGGGCAGATGGCAGAATCAGGCTTAGGCAGGCGGAAGAGCATGGTGGAAGAGACGTGTTTTCAGACTGCGCAGTGCTCTGCGTGTCAGATTTGGTTGTAACTTGGATAAAAAGAGTTTCTGTGCTGCATGCTCAGTCTCAAAATTAAACTACTGAGTGCGGCTCCAATGAGGACTTGCTGTGTGCCTGGAACTGTGCACAGCTCAGGGGCACCAAATGGATCTGAGGCAGGAGCGGCTGCTCCTTGCTGAACTGTGCTGGTTGGCAGGAACTACCATAATTACCATAATAACAGCACAGTTAAGGTTTAGACTGGGCAGGACACAGGTGGTACCATATTACCTGTACATGGTGAAACTTAAGTTTTTAAGAAGTGCTTAACATTTTAAGAAATGCTCCTGGATAGTAAAAATATTACAGATTCACAATAAAACAGATTCAGACATAACAGACCTCAGTGGATCACAGTGTTGGATGAATGTACATAGGCTTGAGAGAGAGAAGAATAAGAATATAGAGAATAAAGTAAAAGTCTTAAAAAAAGGGTAAAGTCTTTAAAGAGACAGAGTACAGATAGTTAAGAGATTAAAAGAAATAAAGAAAAATAAGCCACGTAAAAATGGAAAATTCACAGAGAGTCCGAATTATGTACATTGTGTTTTCTTTAAAATTTTTGACCGTAAAGGAGCTAAGTACAGACAGACATTTCATTACATGGGCTGCCAAGCTAAACCAGAATGGATATAAAGGTATTACGATTTCAAAATTTGGGTCTAAGGATATGATACTTTGCAAAGGGTCTTCTTTTGTTTTCACAGAGGACCAGACCCTGTGGATTTCTTCTATCCCAATTTGGTATGATAGACCACGACCTCCCGAAAAGTTGCTGTGAACATCTTCACAAAATTACTTCACTCAACTGCCAACTGAGATGAACCTGACACACAGGTTACACCCTAAACGATCTGATTAACAGCGCCCCCATTCAGCAGGAAGCAGTTTGGAGAGAAAAAACTGCGCCCATGTTCCCAAAATATTGTTTATAAATGTTCTTTTACATTTAAAGGGGGAAATGATATTGCTATGAATAATTTGCATTGGTATGGATTTAAAGGTCAATTTTGTTATATGTATATGTATTTCTGATATTGATTAAGGTATTGTGATTGTGTAGTTCATTAAAAAATGTAATGTATAATTAAAAAATATAGGTTAATGGATAATCATCAGTAATAGTCAAGCTTGTAGTCATGTTAGTTAGATTTTCTAGATATATAGAGATACATTTCAGTTAGATAGACATTCTTCATATCTTTCAAAGACTACAGAATATGTCATTTAATGTTTTAATAACTTAGGACTTTTCATGACAATGAGACACTCTGCTCCTGGCAGCACCAATCTACTTCAAGAAGAAGATAGGCATCGAAGAGGATCCTTATGGAGTTTGATAGCCATTTGGGCAAGAAACTGTTCTTGACTGGACTGTTGCATAAACTGGACAAAGAGAACCCACAGAGAGAGGACTACTGAACTTGCCTAAAGGTGAGATGGTCTTTTGGGGTTCATGACTCATGAAAGAGTCTGCGAGACATTCTACAGGACACAGCAGATAGTGACTGAACTGTCTTTTAAATTTCCTGCTTCATGGAAATGTCTGCTGGATATTATGGGCCTGAAGGCTGAAGATGGATGCCCCAACCGTACAAAGGAACTTTGGGCGACTGTCCAGGCAGTGAGATGTCTCTGTCATTTCTAGAGTTTTCTTATTTCTTGTTTACTTAGGTAGTATTATATCCTTCTGGAGTCTTTGATGGAGTTGAAGAATGAATAGATAGTTATTGTTTTCCTTAGTTATGATAAAAGATAAAATAGATATAAATATTGTAACTGTAATTCTTGCTTGATAACTGTTTTGCTATATGTAATTTTACTATGTTAAAGTTAAAGCCTTTCTTTTTTGTTTAAACAGAAAAAGGGGAAATGATGTGGGAGTGATTTCTTATTAATAAAGAAACTGCCTAGAAGCATTTGATAGGCCAGCCCTTAGGTAGGCGGAGTAAACAGAACGGAATGCTGGGAGAAAGAAGCTGAGTCAGGGAGTCGCCATGGTTCTCCCACTCCAGACAGACGCAGGTTAAGATCTTTCCTGGTAAGCCAGCTCGTGGGCTACACAGATTAGTAGAAATGGGTTAGATCAATATGTAAGAGCTAGCCAATAAGAAACTGAAACTAATGGGTCAGGCAGTGTTTAAAAGAATACAGTTTCTGTATAATTATTTCGGGTAAAGCTAGCCATGCGGGCGGCCGCGTGCCAGGGACGCAGCCCTGCCGCTCGTAACACAACAGTGGACTCTCCTACTTTAGATCCCAGGAGGTAGGGGAAATTGTTCCATACTAACTCAGGTGTCAACCTTTACATAACTAATTTTACGAAGTCACTCAGAAATCCTACTATGCCCAAGTGTCTGCTCTTCTGTTCTTTGAGCCTGTTTTGATACACACAATCCTTCCTCCACAAACACAAATTTCACAGAGAGAGAAAAACAGATCCTCTAATTCTTCCATTTAAGCAGAGGTAGCACAAGGTAACATTGGTTTCTTTGGGGGATAAATACATGCATGATAAATAAATATTGCTTTGTAATTATTCAAAGTATGACAAAATATTTACTGAGCAAACCCATCATCTCTTATTCTCTTGTGCCTTATCTTGTCCAAGAAAATAAGCAAAAGAAAAAGAACTCAACAGAGTTGGTAAGAAAGCCTAATAGGATAGCAAATGCAAACTAAAAAGTGAACAATCATAATTCTCACTGCCTCTGTTCCCACCTCATTATAAAATCTTTGCCCCGATAATTAAAATTTCTCCTGCAGAATTTAACAGGATGATAAACACCCACAGAAGCTCTACCTTCTCATTCTTCGCTGCTTTGTCTTGGGAACAGAATGAATAAGTATTAGCTACATAGCCACTGGCAAACAATGCAATGAGATAAATTTTAGTTCTCTGGGTTAGCATCATTTCTGGATTATCACAAAGACAAGATGACATAATGTGTGGCTCACAGCAAGTTTGTAAAGGATATTCATTGCTGTTCTCGCTGTCATCATTCACCTTCAAGAAGGAGAGTGCCGAGGGATCCTCACCCACCACCTTCAGGTGTGCAGCACAGATTAGAACTCTGTCTTTCAGTTTATCCAGCACTGAGAATTTGTCTTCTCATCTTTGATGTTCTTACTCATAAGAGAAGGATAATAAACGTTCCTTTCTCAGGAGGTTCTTTTAAGCGTTTGTTGAAATAACGCACAGAAAGTGATGACTACACTATTTAGTGCCATGTACTATCAGCAGTCATTATGGTGTGTAAAGAATGAGCTTAGAAAAGAAATCCCGTTTAATCCAGAACTCATAGGATTCATGTGCACCATCACTCGGTTCTGTAACCATGGTGACGGCAGGTGCCTGCTGCATATATCAGCTCATTTATCAAGAGGAACTTTGCTTCTGATTTTCTTCTCTCTCTCTCTCTCTCTCTCTCTCTCTCTCTCTCACACACACACACACACACACACACACACACACACACACACAAAGCATTCTTTCCCTACAACTCTAATGCATCTTATACATCCTCCTGGTAAGAACAGAAGACATTCCTTCCATAACTGTGTATCCATGTCTTTTGAGGATATACCAGCAGAGAACTACAAGTTCTCAGAGGGTTCTGGCAAACACAAAGTTCTCTTTCTCCTGCAATGTAGCTGTTGGCTGTATGGTGAGTGTTAAGTGGTTGTATATACAAGTCTGCATCCAACCAATATACTGTCTCAGAGAGGTTCAAGTCCAGTGTTCACTGAATCAGTTCTGAATCAGGTTCAAACCCGGCCCCATTGGTGACCTTGGGCCAATTGCCTCTCCAAGTATCAGTTTTCTTTCTGATAGAATACAACTACAAATTATAATTTCCCACCCAAACCCGTGTGTTGTGAAATTGAGGTTTCTTCACTTTAGGGTGTGAAAGAGGAGCAGGGCATACCTACTAAAGGCTGTAAAGCACTGTGGTCGCAGTTCCCAGCAGTGTACAAGCTAAGGCTTCAACAGAGATATATGATATTATTTGCAGCAAGTCAAAATTATATGAATTATAAGCACCTTCTCAGCAGTTAATTTAAAATAAGGTCATATTCTGCTTCCAGATAATTTTAAAAGCAAAACATTATTTTTAATGAATTTGGTTCTTTTGGATTTAGAAGTGTAGGTGTAAGGGAATGGACCTGATAGCCAGGAATATTAATACCTGCATCCATGGCATCTTTGGAAACCATTAGACAGGTGACCAAGTCATATTTCCACTACAGAAGCCTTAATATTAAATTGGGAGTGTCTGCATTCCAAAGCCACTTATAGCTTTAGAAACAAGTGTGACTAATCTTCCTATACAGCAAATTCTCATGAAATTGTCTTTTTCCATCTCTGTCTACCCCATTGCTCCTTTGGCATCTAATTCTTCTTTATTCTGTGTAAGTTGTTTGACTCTTCATTAAAGTTACCTCTCATCCCCCATATTCCCCAAGCTCCTTGGACTTTCCTCTCATCTGTCAAAAGCTCAAAACTAGTGAAGTCAAATTTCCCACCTTTTTTTTTTTGGCTTTTATTCACACATCTCATCATTGCCAAACTAAAAAATATGAGGACTCCATACTGAATTCATGACCTTGAACTTAGCTGGTTTTGTTACTCTAGCTCCTTTGGTTTCTCAGTTAACCCTCTTTCCTTCAAGTCCCCTGAAGCTTATGTTACTATATCACCTTCTTTACCAGAAGAAGAAAAGGGAAGGGGAGGGAAGAGAAGAGAAGAGAAGGGAAAAAAGGGAAGGGAAGGGAAGGGAAGGGAAGGGAAGGGAAGGGGAGGGGAGGGGAGGGGAGAGGAGAGGAGAGGAGAGGAGAGAAGAGAAGAGAAGAGAAGAGAAGAGAAGAGAAGAGAAAAGAAGAGAAGGGGGAAAAGGGAAGGAAGGGAAAGGAGGGAGGGAGAGAGGGAAGGAGGGAAGAAAGGAGGGAGGGAAGGAGGGAGGGAAGGAAGGAGGGAGGGTCTCATAATTTCCTACGACCCCATCACCCAGTGTGAGTCTAAGTATAAATAATCTCTTCTGATTAAGAATGAAGAGTAATGCCATTAAGCTTTCCTGGGTTATTAATTTCTACATCTATTCTGCCATCTTCCAACCTTAATGCAAATGCCTCTTCAATATTTCTGCTGAGATATCAAATGGGGACTTTAAACTTGTTAATCAAAAGTAGACCCTTCATCCCCTGCCCACAGCAAATTTGCTACTCCATAGTCTCCTTAACCATAGCAAATAACATCTTTCTTTTTACAGTCGCTCCCATTTTTAAAACTTACATTAACTTTAATTTCTGTTCTCTCACCCAAGAGTCATCACAATCCATGAGCAAATTCTATCAGTTCTACCTTCAACACAAACTTAGAAAATAAGCATTTGTTCTCAACTCCGGCGCACCACCCTAATCTAAGACAGCATCTCACGCTATTGCTATACCTCTCTTTCGCACTTCTTTCTTGCCCTCACTGCTTCTTTCTTCTGAACAGTCACCAAAGAGATGCTTTCAATGCATCCCAACACCTACAGAGAAAAAGACAAAATTCCAGCAAAGCCCCATGTATCCAGACCCCAGTCCCCCTCAGGACCCCACTGCTGTGGCTCCCTCTGTTTCCTACTTCGGCAGGCACACTTGTCTCCTTGCCCTCCCCTAGTACAGTTACCATTAGCACCCCCACATCTCTGCAGTGAAACCTTGTCTTCAGGATCTCAGTTTGCCTTGTTCCTGGGCTTCCATCAAATCTCACTAGAGGCCTGATTTGACTCACTTAAGTGTCTCTCTCCTTTTAGACCTTAGCTTGTGTTCATTGCCTTCTGGCAACAGGACTTCTTACTGGACAGGTTGAAGGAGATTTTGTATGATTAAGCCACAATGATTATCCTGAATGACTGTCCAGTTCCTTTGCTCATTCAGAGTTAAGGATCAGCATAAGGAGTAAATGTTGACATATTGCTTTAATATGCTTACAAAGCCAAACTGTGCACTTCATTTGAGGAACAATTAGTTACGACTAACCCAGAGACAGTGAACTCCCACTTTAGCCTCAACTCCTATGATTGATCCACAACTGTGCTTCTACTGGGATGCATATACCTGCACACACATAAGCAGTGAGTGGGAAACTGTCAGCATTCTTTTTAATTAATTACTCACGTGGGCAAACTATCCAAACAGTCCCTAACACGGAACACTGAGGCTAAGTAAACATAACTAACGCCCGTGGTTCTGCTTCTTTTTGTACTGAAATTAAGTTGAGCAGATTCTTCAGTGTTTTCAAAACCAAACTTGGAACATTTCTAAAACTTAATTTGCATTATTGAGATATAGATCAGATAAAGACTAGGGAGATGTCTCAGTGGGTAAATCAAATATTGAGCAAGTATGACGGCTGAGTTCAAATCCCCAGAACTCACATAAAGCCAGGAGTGATAGTACTCACTCTTCTGTAGTCTTAGTGGGAGGTGGACAGCAGGGATTCCAGGATGCTTTGGAGTCAGCATGGAACACTCAGAGACTAAACCCATCTCTGATGAGAACCCACACTGAAGGTTGTCCTCTGATCTCCATATGCAGGCTGTTATATGTGCATACCTATACTTCCTACACTCACATCCCAAATGTGCAAACACACATACACACAAACAAACATATATATCTGCACACACACACACACACTCTCATACACACACACATACAAACATACACACACACCATACACCTTCAAAGCTGACCAATTAAAATGGACAATTCCTGAGGCACAAATATGTTCAAAAATGTGCACTCCTGAAGAATCACCAAGTGTTAACATGCCAATCACTCCACCCCCAAACAACATAGCCACTTTGTAAAAAAAAAAAAAAAAAAAAAAAAAAAAAAAAAAAAAAAGAACAAAAGTTACAAAACATCAGTGGGCCTAATAAAGAAAAAGCTGATTTAAATTATTAAAATGAGACTAGAAACAATGCCACGTAAACATAGACATCCCAAGGAATCTTATGAGCAACTAACTACACACCAATGAGTTGGATTGCCTAGGAGAGTTGGGTAAATCCCTAAAACATGTACTCTCAGAACAGTGAATCAGAAAGAAATATAACACATGAGCAGAATTATGAATAAGGAATTTAATCAGTAGTAAAAATGTCTCCCTTCTTCTCTGGAAGGCTTACAATGGTCCTTGGAATCTCCAGTATACTAGGGTTCGTCCCGCCACCCCAGAAGTTGAGGTTTCACCTCTATCCATGAGCTCCTGCATTCTCTGTAGGGACCGCAGACCCCAGGTTGTCTACATGATCCCTTTAGACTTGGTTGGGGGCTATATTTCAGCTTAGAAGCACCTTCCCCAGTGGCCTGCTCTGGCCTCCTCTCACGGTGACAAGTCTCAGCTTCTCTCTATGACCCCGTCAATCCTACAGCTTTCATGTCATCAAGCCAGTACCACCTGGGAAACACTGACACACTTACCAAGTTCAGCTGACAGTTTGAGATGCAACATGGCTCACCTTTGGAGCACAGCTTCTATGTGTTGATCCTGGGGAAACACATCTCAGAATATTTCACCTCAATAATGCTGTTCCCATTAATCACAGTTGATTTTTCAGCCTCAACTAACCAGCATCAATTGTTGTGGTAAAGCATAGAAATACATGTCCACTTCTCCAGTTTCATAATTCAGCAGCCTCTATGGAGTCTTTGAAGGACCCTCAAACTTTCTTCTGAAATTTCATAAGCCAGGCATCCATTATCTTCAATTCTATCAGCATTCTTATCATCCAAGCTCCTACAACTAACAGCCACTCATTAAGCTCTGAATATTCAATGACTTTTCCATCCAATGCTTTAAAATCTTCTAGAGTACTCCTCAAAACAACATGGTCAGTTTCATCACAGAAATGCCCTTACAAATCTGGTACCAATTTCGGTCCTAGTTTGTTCCTCTATTGTTTTGATAAAAAAAAAATGTTCAAAATCAACATGGCAGGAAGAGGGTTTATTTATCATATAGATTACAAATATTCATCATCATGCCATCCCAACGCATAAATTCAAGGCAGATCCTATAGCAGGAACTAAAGCAGAGACCATGGAGGAACTCTGCTTACTGGCTAGCACTCTATGAATCCTTAACTTGTTCTCTTATATACATGCAGGACCACCTGTTCAGGGATGGCACCACTCATGCTGGTCTGAGCCCTCCCATATAAATCATTGATCAGTAAAATACTCCTAGGACATGCCCACAGGCAAATATAATAGAGGCAATTCCTCGGTTGAGCTTCCCTCTTCCCAGGTGTCTACTGTTTGTGTCAAGTTGACAAAAACTAGCTAGCATAAATGTAGATGCATATGTGTATTTAAGTATAAGTAAAACAAACAGTAGCATTGACGCCAAGGACAGAAGAAAGGAATTAGAATGGTTTTATTACTATAAAGTACTTGTAATATTCATGAAATGGTTTCCTGTGATATGAAAGCAGCTTAGATTCACTGGAAACATATACTACAAACTCTAAGATAACCACCAAAACAAAATTTTAAAAAAATGGAATTATATAAAGTGCTTAGTTACAGAGCAAAAGGACAAGAATGACAAAAAGTCATAAGCAACCAATATGATAAATATCAATCTATATCAAGTGTTCTGAAAATCAATGTAAAAATTACACATTAAAAAACATGGTCACCAGCCAGGTGGTGGTGCACACCTGAATCCCAGCACTCAGAAGGTAGAGGCACACAAATCTCTGTGAGTTTGAGGCCATCCTGATCTAAATAGTGAGATATAGGACAACCAGAGCTATACAGAAGAACCCTGTCTTTAAAAACAAAAAAGACCAAAAAAAGCCAAAAGCATAAACAAATATTGTTATCCATTTCTGAAAATGTATTGTCAACTGTGAAGAACACACTATTCTTCTAGTACCTTCTTGTTCAAGGAGATCATAGAGAGTAGACCAGTGACCAGTCCATAGAGAAGAGGGTCAACATGAAGGATTTTTTTTCTTAATGCTTCAAAAAAAAGCCATTGTAAAACAAGTCTGAGACTTATTCTCCAAAGAAAGAACAACTGATGAAAAGAAAAGAGGAAAAAAGAAAAAAGACTAAAGGGACTAGGGTGTCCTCCAAAGCTCAAGTGATTCCCCTGAGGACTAGATTTTGACCTGGTCTTGTTATTAAAAAAAAAAAATAAGAAAGAAGGAGGAGAAGGAGGAGGAGGAGAAGGAGGAGGAGAAGGAGAAGAAGAAGAAGAAGAAGAAGAAGAGGAGGAGGAGGAGGAGGAGGAGGAGGAGGAGAAGAAGAAGAAGAAGAAGAAGAAGAAGAAGAAGAAGAAGAAGAAGAAGAAGAAGAAGAAGAAACAGATTAATAACTCTGGTTGTTTCAGTCCTATGTACCCAATGGGAAAGTGTTACCGAAGTTTAATATGATTGGTATGTTTCTTTCACAATCCTAGGGATCACATTTCTTAAACATTAGACCTAAAGCAATGTTATTTATACATGTAGTTATGTATTTTTTAACTAATGATTCTCTTTTTGATAAAGAAAAATGTTGCCCAAATATAAGACTTCAGCTGTAGCCTCAGTTCAACACTGCAATGCCTGCTTGTAGCAAGAGAGAAAACCCCACTATCCTTTAAACTAAATTTCGCCTCTCTCTCTCCATCTCCAAAAAGCATCTGAGAAAGACCTCACATGGTGATTCAGCTCTCCCACAGAGATCAAAGTGTCTGGACTCATATGCTGGGTTTATCACCCCCTAGTTCGGCCTTGGAGGCCAAAGGAAAACTGAGGAGCCCAGTGGAGAAGTTTCTGTGATTCCATCACGAGATTTTAATAGACTTGGATTTAAATATTTTTAATATACACTTTCTCTGGCTTTCCCGCCTAGGGCTTACAATACTAACAATCGTGCTATTGCTTCTCCCTCACCTGCCTTCCTAGGAGCTACTCAAGAGCTCCCTTTCCTCCCTCCTCCCAGCAGATACACGAATAAAACCACCCATGCACTTTGGGGGTCCTTTCGATTAGCACCACTGTAGGGGTACCTTGACTTCCCCATTTGACCTCCCATTCAGCTTGAAGAAGCCAGGTCATTCATCACTGCAATTCCCTAATGGCAGTTAGGGTTACCTCTCCAGAAAGGGTGATGGTAAGAATAGGAGGGGAAACAAAAACCTGCCTAGGCAGCTTAGGGTAACAAGATCCCAAGGAAAATTAGCAGGCTTCTTTCTTGGCTAAAAGCCAGAAGTGTCCCTAGGCCTATAGGTATCTGCTCCTTGCCAAAGGTCAAAGAGGCCAAGAGTATTTGGGGGCTTTGATCTTTGCTACAGATCCTAAATAATTTTATGGTTACCTCTTCAAAATGGGGAGAGTTCTGTAATAGTAGCCAAAAAGTACAATTAAGTGAAGACTTTCTGGTCAAGAGATGAGTGGAGACCTGACATTCCACTGGGACCAGGTCAGTCACCTGGCATAGACCACCCCAAAAAACCAGGCTCACCTTAAGCCATGCTAAAGAGATACACAGAATACTTATCCTTTGAACGATACAATCTGTTTTCCTTCCCATAATTCTCAACTCCTAGCATGGTCTCCAAGAGCCATAAACATGCTGCTTTCGGTCAGCCGCTTTGCTGAATTACTCAGAAAAGCGTAATTTTTCTTGTCTTCTGTCTCTCTTCTAAGCGTGCTTCCCCTAATATTTTGGGCTTCCACAACACTGTGGTATGCATACTTTCCCTGAATGCTTCTCCTCTCTATGTGGCTGCCTGACATCACGTGGTTAACTTCCATGACAGTGGCATGGCTTTTTTTCCATCTCTCTTCCATTCTCCTTTGGGTAGCTGCTGAGAGTCACAGCTTGTCTGTCCTGCGGTGTTTTTCTTTTCAACTCTAGTAAAATGCTCTTCAAGCTAAAACTCAATCTATTGGTGGGGGCCCCCACAGGGGTCACATATCGGATAGCCTGCATCCTAAATATTTACATTATGATCCATAAAAGTACCAAATTATAGTTATGAAAGAGGAATGAGATAATTTTATGGTTGGGGGTCACCACAACCTGAGGAACTGTATTAAAGGGTCACAGCATTAAGAGCCACTGAGATAGAAGAAGCAGGAGGAAGAGGAGGAAGTCGTCATCGGAGTGCATCAAGAAACAAGGTCCAAGCGAACGGTGGCAGCACATGCCTGTGATCACAGGACTTGGGAAGCTGAAGGAGGAAGCTTGCTGTCAGTCTGAAGCTAGCCTGAGCTATGGGAAGGCTTTTCCCAGAAAATCAAACAATGCCAAACTGATATTGTCACAAGAACATTCACTTTAAACACAAAGAAAAAAAGATCCCAGGAGAGGGAGAGTTATGCTCTCCAGTGGCCCCCACCCATGAGCCCACCAGGATCCAATGACCAGTTACCCACTGAAGAGCCCACCAGGCTCCAGTGGCCAGTTACCCACTCAAGAGCCCACCAGGCTCCAGTGGCCAGTTACCCACTCATGAGCCCACCATAATGAGCACAAACACAGTCTTGTCAAACTCACCAGGAACAGTAACCAAGAGACCACCTGGAAAGCCAGAGAATGTACCCGAACAAACTGAAAATAATGCAAGGCATACTCTGTCTGTTCTTAGACAACAGGGTTAGAATATAAATTACTGGAGAAAAAAAGCAGTTACAAAATACCACAATGTTAGAAGATTAAACAACCCACTTTTAAATGACAAATAGAAAGGTTCTCAAGAAGCCAGACGATCGATGGTGGTGCACGCCTTTAATTCCAGCACTCGGGAGGCAGAGGCAGGCGGATCTCTGTGAGTTCGAGACCAGCCTGGTCTACAGAGCTAGTTCCAGGACAGGCTCCAAAGACATAGAGAAACCCTGTCTCAAAAAAACAAAAAAGAAAGATTCTCAAGAGAAACCTAAAGGATGTTTTCAAGGGCTAGTGTGGGTTTCAGTGATAGACTGTTTACCTAGCATATATAAGGACCTATATTTGGTGTCTAATACTGGTAAATAATAAGTGAATAAATAATATTATGAATGAAATGAAAACAAAATCAACATTTTAACATTAACATTTAAAATTGAAATTCTCAAACATTGAAACAGAACTTTAAAGAGCATTAAAATGTGTTAATATACACTATGGTATATAAATAAAGTAATGCAATATATAATATAATGAATTCTAATTCTGTGAGAAAATGTAGCAGAACATAGAGATCCAATAGACTATAATTTGAGAATGAAAGTTTAAACAAAAGATATAACCTGAAGAGTTCAACAATTTTTTCAGAAAAATTAAGGATTACCTGTGTCATATCTTCAACCTTTATTATTTACATAATACTGTAATATAATGAATAAACTTTCCATATACATAACAAAGTTCTTGTCAACACTTTCTCATCATTTGCCATTAGTATATTATTTAAAACTAGAATTTATTTGTATCTATTTGCATGTGAGAATGTGTCATGAGTCTGTGGTGTGTGCACATGTTTGGGTGTCCTCCTCTGTCACTCTCTACCTTTGAGATGGGGACTCTCCCTGAACCTAGCATTTTCTCAGCTAGGCTGGCAGCCAGTCAGTCCCAGTGATCCCAGTCTCTTCTTCCTAGGTGTTGGGATTATAGGCACACAATAGACTCCTGTCTTGCTACCGGATGCTGCTGGAATCTGAACTCTTGTCTCATGGCTGAAGAGTTAGTGATCTTGACCCCTGGCCCATCTTTCCAGCGCCCATTCGTAGGCTCTAATTCTCAGTTTCCCTCAACTGTAAAATGAATATAAATATTTGTATCGTACACATCATGATACTAGTATTGTGGGACTGTATTCATTCACTACATGCATATTTCCCAAAGCACAAATTATATATATTTTAATTTTAGAAAACAAAGCAGGAAGGTTTAACTGTTCTCTTGAGTATGATTGAAATAAATAATGCTAAAATTCTCACCAAAATATCTGAAATATATATTCAATAAAATTGTAATTAATTATATAGTAACTTTTACAATGATTTCCTACTAATAATTAAAATTTAATCTAATATTTAAGCTGGTTAGGAAGTTTAAAAACTAATATACCCTATGGTTCCACTCATTTACTGTAAATTTTCAGTAAGATTATGTTCCAGGGTAAACTTTTATATATGCTTTAGCAACTTTATGTCATTTATTAAACATCTAGAAAAAGACTTTTCTTTTCCATTCAAGGACATTGAAGTAAATCAAGACAAAAATTAATAATCATGATAAATGCTGAAATTTTGCTACTACACTATGTCAGAAAATAATTCTAAACTATTGGTTCAGAGTAAATAATCAGAAGCAAATTTAGAAGAATTTACAGGGTTGTGTTACTATTGAGTCATCTCACAAATTAATATAATGTTTCTGATGTTGCTTTTTCTTAAAAAAAATATTTAAAGAATTGATCTTGGCATCAAGTTCCATCTCCAATACACTGTAGTTCATTGGGTGGTGAAATGCCTTCCCCACCTGGTTACAATGCCTTAGCAATTAAGGGCCAGGTTATGGGGGGCAGGGTTCTCAGTATTAGGGGACCATATGCTCCCCAAGCCCCTGTTTTGGGTGGAGGAGAAACAAGAGATCCTTAGAGACAAAAATCAAATGACCTTCAAGGGTCATTTCAACTTGGTGCCAATGTAACAGTTCTTGCTGATGGATTTGCTCACACAGTTGCAGGAGACTCGGCGTCTATGGTAAATAGAATCTAGGGAAACATGAACCTAGATCTGTCTGACAGTTCATTATTAATAGGTGTGTGGCCTGAACCCATGACCTGTGCAGTGACTCTTGAAGGAAAGCTTCCCTCTTTGTCCTCTGTTCTCTGTGGTACTGTGGTGGCCACTGCTTTACTGTCTTTCTTCCATCCTGTCCATGTTACTCCTGCTACAGCATCAAATCAGCTTCATTTGTTTTATTATTATTATTATCATTATTTTGTTTTCCACATCTGTTCTTAGCTCAGCTGATAATACTTCCTGGCAGGATGAATCAGGGAAGGAAAATAAGCAGCACATGGTTGCTAGGACTAGATGTGATGTTGTCCTCTTCTGATGTCCCAAAACATGTTTCTCTTTCAGAGGTTCCTCTAAGCGCATTACAGAAACATTAAAGTCACATTGCATGACGCTTGGAAAGAAAACAGAAGAAAGGGGGAAACAAACAAAACCATGGAATTAAAAATAAGATCTCTTCATCCAATCCCTAAATAATAGCCTAAACATTAAGGGGGAAAGTAACCCTCCAGTGTGCTTGCTCAGATTGCATAGGCAAGCACACGTGTAAATCAAATGATGGGACACATTAAAGTCAAGGCGGAGATGGAAGCAAATGCTCTTCCGGTGGGCATCTTCTGGGAGAAAACAAATTCATCACTGAGGAAACTGAATTACTGTGGCTGTAAAACTCCGTGTTTTCTCAAATTCCCCACTGCCATTGCAGTATCAGAACTGGAAGGATTGAATTTTAGTGATCCTTCATGTCCCCAAGCTCAGTTATCAGTTAAATTAGGTTAGTATTACAGCGACATACATGCGTGTCCATGTGCATTGTGTGGTAGGTTCATAACCCTTAGGGGAGCTCAGCCCTAAAATCTGAAAAACTCTCCACCTGTACATTTTCTAAAAGAATCAACAAAAGTTCTTCTGAGCATTTAAATATATGTCTATAAAGTATTTTAATTTTACATTGCATCTTTTTACTCTCACTGTTTAAGAAAAAAACGAATAATAACCAAACTATTGTCCCCAAAGAGGTTATACCAAATCTTTTAAAAATTTAATTATATCTTTCTTAGGAGGAACAATATCATTCCTCTTCTGCATCTCCTTTCAAGAACTACAGAAATGGCTTCACTGAATGTGGAAAAAAAATTGTGTATCATTTCCACAAGTGGTAACTCTGAGCTGAGAGAAAAATTAGTCCATTTGCAGGCGTTGGAAAATCAGGGAATCGCTCCATTGTCAAGATAAGATCGAGCAGCTGCTTTGGATTCCATGTATTTCAAGGACAAATCATTCAATGACTCCTTTGACACCCAAAGTATGCCAATAATTCAATGTATTAGTTGGATGCAAATTTCATACACTAAGGTATGGAAAGCAAACTGTAATTGGGAGTGCCTGTGTGAATGGGGCTCTGTCCTTTGACAGAGCCCATTGTTGAACTGCAGCCCGAACCTCCGACCCTTTACTTTGCAGGGATACAAAAGCCTTTGATATGAGGTGGTGGGAAAAAGACTTAGACACTCATTTCACATTCAGCTGCAATTCATCAGTTTGGCGGGGACTTTTAGCAGCTTTAATGACCACAGCAATTGATGGTTAAATCAATTTGTGCCGGTGACAGCATGGCCGGCCTCTAGACTGTAACAATCCAGGATTGCGCCAGGCAGAAAAGACTCTGTTATTCAGATGTGCGCGGCTCCTACTCAGCTCAGAGTGAGAGCAATGGCAGGGAGTCTCTCTCAGGGCAGGGTGGAAAATGCTTGCATTCTCTTCCACGGCTTGCACAATCTCGCAGCTACCTTGTAAAGCGGTGCAGTGGATTTTATTCCCGTAAGAATTGTTACAAGGAAAAAATATACAGTAGAAGACAAAGATTTCTAACATAGAACTATATCCTGAGAGATAGAAACAAACCAGAAAGAATTTAACCTCTGATTCCTTGATCGAACTGGGTGGTCCTCCTTCTGCCACCACTAGGCACCCCTCCTCCACTGTCCCTCAAAAAAAAAAATAGAAAAGAAGTGGGGGAAAAGCAACAGCAGAGATTATGACAGAAGAGGCTTATGTTTAGGGGGAAAGTGAGAAAACAACCCACATCATTTCATGTCAGAAAGGAGGGAATATTGCTCCCTCTTCTGTTGACCAGAGGTAATTCTTTTCCAAATAACAATTTAAAAATACGTATGTTTACGATGAAAAGATGTGTCAGCATAGTGGCACAACCAGGCTGACCTGTTCAACTTACAATAAAAATGCAAAATAAGTAATTTTTTTTTACTAAACCTATTCTCAACATTTAGCAAATCCACAGGCATAACTGGTAATTTTTAAATAAGAAGGATAAAACGTCATTACATCATCATTATTTTGTTGTTGTTTTGAGTATAAGAATCATACACTAAACCATAAACAATATTTTAAAATTCTGCAGACAATATGCATCCTAGAATGTACCTGTAATATTAAGCAATGTGATGCCAACATACTGTTTACACATTTGAATACTAATGTCTGGTATAACTTAAGATACATGGATGTACAGTAACAAGCATGGTACCAGAACAATAAAAAGAAAATTTTTGTGCTTTTAAACATGTATTAATACTACATTTTTTATGAACAATCTTTTTTTTTCAAGTAAAGAAATCTAGTATGAAAGTATTAAATTCTGGACTGGATAAAAGTGATTGCTAGTATAGAATTTGTGACCTTGAGTTACCTTTCATATCCTATTAAGAATCAGACCAAATGATACAATTTTATTTTAAAGTTAGGTAGAGAAAAAGGCAGAGAAAAATCACCTCCAAAGCATGGGTAGGTCCATGGGAATGGATGGCCCCAACGCGAAGCTATGGTGTTGTGGGAAAAATGTAAACAAGGTTTTCCAACAGATTTGTCTAAACATTGAAAGAATATTGAGTCTGTACAGAGGAGGTCTTGGCACAGAATCCAGAGCTGTTCTTGGTAACTGGGGAGGGAAGAGAAAAGGAGGAGTGTTTCCATGGCAACGCTGGTGCTGAGCACAAATGGAACAGGCATGCATCTTCCCAAGGGAGGCCTGGAGGGTAGAAAGTAGAAGTGAGGGGGAAGGGCAATCTGGCTTCTGTGAAGGCAGTTTATGCTGAATAAGTGTTTTGTGTAAAAGTGTGACATGCTGCACATAACTGTGTACATTCCAGGAGACCCAAGACCCTCTTAAATACATTGCTGCAGTGATCCCAGACTGCTTTACATGGAAATAGACATTTGTCTCACCATTTTCATTGTGCATACAGAAATTCATTGACCTCCTCTTGCTTCCTGTGATGTTATCTCCCTTCAAGGCATGAGTAGGTCTTTTTCAGATACTTTTCCTTATTCTTGAGAGTCATATGGAAAGAAACTATTTCCTTCTCTTGGCTTCAAAAGCAAGAAGATGGTGACTTCTCATTATTTTGAAAGTGAAACTCTTGATTCACAACTCTTACATTGTTTTACCTCTCATGAGACAGCATGTTAATTCATTAAGTAAAACTGAGTATTATTTACCTGAGTAAATTATAATTATTAGTATTTTCTCATTATAAATGCCTCATTGTGAAGAATAAATAAGGATGGCAATAAGAAGAAGTTGCAGGTGGAAGTCTAAAAAATTCTCTGTGTTGTGAAGTTAGCATATGACCACCCTTCCATTAGAAGTTAGATTGGAGGACCAACTAGCACAGAGCACCATGCTTGGATAGAACACAGGCTTAGCTGTATGTGAATTACATTTGTGCCCAATATTTTCATTAACCAAAATTCTGAATTGTAATATACACTAGCCTATGAGCTTAGTGAGAGAGGAACCCTCCACCAAACAGCCTACATATAGCAGATGTCCAACGCCTGCCTGTTGACTACTAAGAGAATCAGATGAACCATTTGGTGTTTTTTTTCTAAGCAAAATATTAAGAGATAACCCAAAAATACACCAAAAAATGACATTTATGGACTATCAGCAATTTAGTAGCCAGCACACATATTTTGTTTTATTTAATGCTCACAGATTCTTAGATATGCCACTATTGTGATCCTCTTCTTACTAGTGAGAAAGAAGAGCCCTGAAAAGTTTAATTTATGTTCTCAAATGATGTGGGATTCCTCTCTGTATGCTGTGAATATCATTGGTTAACAAAGGACTGCTTTGGACCCATAGCAGGGCAGAACTTAGCTAGGCGGGGAAAACTAAACTGAATGCTGGGAGAAAGGAGGAGGAGTCAGAGAGAAGCCATGGAACTGCTGCCAGAGACAGACATAGAGAAACTTTGCTGGTAGGTCAGAACCTCGAGGTGATGCACAGATTAATGAAGATGGGTTAAATTAAGATGTAAGAGTTAGCTAATAAGGAGCTAGAGCTAATGGGCCAAGCAGTGATTTAAATAATACAGTTTCTGTGTGATTATTTTGGGGCTAAGCAGCCGGGAACTAACTAGCGGCCTCCTCCAACACTCAAATTTACACTTCTGATGAAATTAGAATTCAAAACCCAGGCTTATCTACCTCAGGTAGCTTATGTTCTCTCAGCTTCCTCATGTCTTACCTTATACCCAAGAGTGCTTTGCCTGAACTGAAAGAACCAAAGAGCAAAGGTGTCACCCACTCACCACACTAACCCTTCTCCTCAGGGTGCCTCCAAATCTCAAAGGATCTTATTTCCCATTGCTCCTGAATTTTGAAAGCCAGTAAAGATTAGAATTTAAATTCAAAGTTGAATTATCCAAGTGCACTACTAAGCTTTTGACATACAGCCCTTCCTGGCTATGGTTCACCAATGAACATGAATGAGCAAGTTTCTCCTCAGTCAGATATATAGTTCTTGATACAAGCCTAAGAGTGGTATAGCTAGATGTTGTAGTAGGTATATTTCTGACTTTTTGCAGAATCTCCACACAAATTTTTATAGCAATTGCCCTAGCTCACCAGTAGTGAATAAGTACCCCTTTACCCCATGCTTATGTCACCATCTACTGTCACTTGGTTTTATGATTTGTTTTTTATTAATCTTGGCCATTCTGACTGGGGCAAAATTAAATCTCAGTACAGTTTTAATTTGTTCTTCCTGTTGGATACTTATTTGAAACCTTTAAATTCAGATTGATCTGTTTTGTTTTATGTACATGAGTGTTTTGCCTGCCTGTGTCTGTACACCACATGCATGCAGTGCCTGAGGAGATGGGAAGAGGGCATCAACCTCCCCTCCCTGCTCTGGAACTGTTGTTATGGGCTTGTGAGCCACCATGTAGGTGCTAGGAACCTAACCCAGGTCCTCTGCAAGAGCAGTAAGTGCTCCTCAATTCTAAGACTTCTCTCTAGCCCATCCTTGTATAAAAATTTCAATATATATATATATATATATATATATATATATATATATATATATATATATTAAAACTCAGCACAGAAATAAACTATGTGTGAAGTCCACATTTCTACTGCCTTCTTGAAATGCCACCTCTGAGTCTTTGATTTAGTGTGAGCTAAGGCTGAAGACCCTTTACCCAGATGAACTTCATCTCTTCCCTTCATCTCCATCCATTTATATTTCTTTAAAAACTCAACTCCCACAAGTCCACTAGGTCATCCATTCAATTGTCCATATATTTTGTTATGAGCTCAACATCCTCATTGAATAATCTCCACCATACCCTCAAGATCTTCCCCTTCCTCTGAAGGAAAGCCTATTTATCTTCTTATAGATCAAGAGTTAAAACACATGCAAATTTCTACCAAAATTTTTTAGAATATTATTTTTCTCTTTTCTATACATGCTAGGATGATCATTTATTACAAACAGACAATAGAATGACAGGCATTGTCTGGGACATTATTTCAAAACTACTTATATCAACTCCATGAAGTTGTCTACCTGACATTAAGAAAGTAACTTTCAAACAGACTATATAACTGATCTGATTTTTTTAAGTCAAGTAGAAATTTGAATTTCCACACCAGTTTCTCTTCATAGCTCATGCTTTATTATTTAGATAAAATAACCGATTTTACCTGCATTTCTGATACCTATCAACTTCCACATTATAGCCCATATTTACTGACAACTCTTGAACTTAGTTACTCCTCTCCATTGCCAATATCTTAAGGCATGTGACTGCCCATCTAGAGTCTACAATCTTATGACACCACTAACCTCTGCCATGATGATTATTTCTTATGGGAATCAAACATCCATAAGCAGAGGTAGAGGCATAGAAATAGTCAAGAGATATACAGAGGTAGGTGATGATGGTGATGAAGATAGATGATAGAAAGATAGATAGATAGATAGATAGATAGATAGATAGATAGATAGAGGATAGAATAGTTAATACAGAGACTGTTACATGAGGAAATAAACATGGCAATGATTTGAGAGTGGTTAAAGATTACACTAATGATGAGGACAAGTGCAGAAGAGAGAGAGGTGAAGTTCAAGGGAAGAAGATGGTGAACATAGTACCGAGAGAAGAGCCTTCAACAAAGATGTAGCTTGGGACTGAGAAGATATTCTGTTGGAAGTGCACTTAGTATGAAAGCATACGAACCTGGGCTTACTAAAAGCTGAATATGGAGACATGTTTCTATAATACCAGTCCTGGGAAGATAAAGAAAAGAGTATCCCTTGGCTTTGCTACCTAGCCATTGGGGTCAAATTTGTGAGGTCCCAGTTCGGTGAGCATCCCTGCCTCAAAAACTAAGATGGAAAACTAGTTGTGAAGATACATGATAGTGACCCTTGATTTCCACACCAAAACTTAAGATCTGAGGGCTGAAGAAGAAGTGGAATAGATTTGATTACAATCTTAACCATTGTCTCATGACTAAAGGGCTCACATGAACAGCAACACTTAAATAAGACAGTTAATACGCTGTATTTAACATTCAGTCTAAGCATTCTCTGGGTCAATATATTGTTTTAGAATAAATCCATTTTGTTTATAGCTATTATTCTGTACACTGAAAATTCAGAAAAAAAATGCATCAATTGTCTTCCATCGTATTTATTTAAACAAAAACGCAGCAAATATACTGAAACCAGGAGTCATGAATGATTAAGTAAACCCAGGATACCATGTGATAAGACCCTATGTGGGACTAGCAATTCTGTAGATGAAATCACAGAAATAACTAAACTAGGAGAAAATGAAACTTGGTTCCAAAATAACAAGTATTTGAGAATTGAAAATTATTGAACCTGTGGTGAGTTCTTCTCAGTGCATTTCCTGTTGAAAGTATTAGCAAATCACAGGTCAGAGCCATAAAAGCTTTCACGGGGTTTTCAAAATGCACAGGATCTTCTCTGGTAAACCAACTAAAATTGCCCAGAAGGAAAGCATAATGATAAATTTCCATGGGAAAATTGACAACTTTCCTGCAGAGAAGAAGCTAAAGTAACTGAGGCAACACTAAGTCATATTCCCGATCCACTTTTCAGCTGACCTGTGCAGATCTCATCTCTGGACCTGGAATCTGAGAACCTGAAAGAACGGGAAAGACTACAGTCTAATGCTGTAGACGACCTTAGTTCAGTTCCAGTGTACTTTTATAATCAAATGTAACAAAGAAACAGTGATCCAAGGAAGGGTATTTAAGTCAAGGAAAACATGATCAAAATCATTTAAATAAATGTCAGTAATCATATACTAAATATTAACAAAACAGCCCTTTCCTAGATCTTTGACAGGACAGACTAATTCAAACACAATTGTCTGTCACATACTATACGTTTTATCTGAGAAATCACAAAAGCAAGGCAGAAGGCCATACCCAGATTCAGAGTACAATAACCAGATTGGGTTCTACATTCTGGAGCCTCTCTTATAGGTTCCTAAGGCATTGTTCACCATGGGTCTTTCTTTAAACCATGTTCTAACAATTCCCTATCACCCAAACAGGTCTAGTCAGGCCACTGTTGAATGATTTGTGAGACAACTGGCAAAGGTAACATAAAGAAGAGATTTGGTTGTTTGTTGTTGTTGTTGTTGGTAGTGGTGGTGTGTGTGTGTGTGAGTGTGTGTGTGTGTGTGTGTGTGTGTGTGTATGTGTTAGAAAGAGAGTAAATGTGTAGGACTTAAGAGTTTACTAGTGTGTCCTATATCACATTAGTAACATGCAAATTGTAAGGACAAATTCCCTCCTCTGGGTTCCAGGTAATGCACTGCCCACTGCCTACAAAACCCCTTTAAGCCTCTACAGCAACCCTAGACTGCACACACTTTCCCCGTCACCACTCCATATTTTTGTCTACAACTTTAAAAGAAGACTTCCACTTTACCCAGAGGTCAGGTCGGATCTAGGGACCCCAGGAACCCCAAAGAAGACACTGTCCATTGCCCACTAAACCCCTTTAAGCCTGTCCAACCACCTGAGACTGCACCTCACCTTGAGGTTCCATATCCTGCCCTACTACTTGCTTACTTTGCAAGAAGTCTTTGCTTTTACCAAAGGCCAGGCAGGACCTAGGAACCCCAGGCCAAGCTAGAATGTTGGCTGAGGTTTTCTGTCCTACCTGGTCCCACACTCATTCATTCCCAAAGAAATACAGAGGTCTACATTACTCATAAACTGATTACCCTAGAAGCTGAGGCTTCTTATTAACTCTTATAATTTATATCAGCCTATAATTCTTGTCTGTGTTAACCACTTGGCTTGGTACCGATTTTGGCAAGGCAGTCACATCTTGCTTGCTCTGTGTCTGGCTTCCTCTCTGTCTGGGTGATGACTCAGACTAAAACTTTCCTCATAATTATCGTTGCCATGCCTCTACTTCATGCCTGGTCACCATAACCCTGCCTAAACTTCCTGCCTGGCTACTGACCAATCAGCATTTTATTAAAAATAATACAAGTGATGGGATAAAAGACCATTGTCCCACAGCAGTAGAAGACCAGAGAAAAAAAGAAATCAACATAGAAATCAACACCTAAACCTATCATCATCCCAAACCCAGATGCCTAAATGCCAATGTAAGACACAATCAATAACAGAAAGGGCAATAAAGCATCATCAGGACCCAGCTGACCTGCAACAGTAGGACCTGAACAGTAGAACACAGCTGAAGTACAAGGGAATAACCTTAAAGAGGACTTTATGGTGGTTCTCAAAAATGTATGAATAAAAGCCTTAAAGAAACTGAGGAAAAGACAAACAAAAAATTAGAAGAAATCAATAAGTCCCTAAAAGAAAGGCAAGAAAAAAAACAGATGAAGGAAACTGTTCATGACCTGAAAGTGAAATAGAGAAAACACAAATGGACAGAATCCTGGAAATGGAAAATATGGGAAAGTGAACAGAACCTACAGATGCAAGAATCACCATCAGATGATTCAAAAGATGGAAGAGGGAATCTCAGGCATTGAAGACACAATAGAGGAAATAGATTGATCAGTCAATAAAAATGTTAAATCTAAAATATTCCCAACACAAAACAGGAAATATGGGAAACTATGATAAGACCAAACATTAGAATGTTAGGACTAGAAGAAACACAAAGTGTATATTTAGCAAAATTATAGAAGAAAATTTTCCAACTAAAGAAGTACATGTCTATAAAGGTGCAAGAAGTTTACAGAACATCAAATGGATTAATTCAGAAAAGAATATCTCCTCATTACATAATAAACAAAGCATTAAGCATACAAAACAAAGAAAGGATATTAAAAGCAGCAAGGGGGAAAAAAGCCAATATGTAAGGCAGACCTATTAGAACCACATCTGATTTCTCAATTGAGAACCTAAAATTCTGAAGGGCCTGGACAAATGTCTTGCAGACTCTAAAAGACCATGGATGCCAGCCCAGACTACTATACCTAGAAAAACTGTCAATCACCATAGATGGAGAAAACAAGACAATTCATGAATAAGTCAAATTTAAACAATAGATATCCATAAACCCAGCCCTACAGAAGGTACTAGGAAGAAAACTCTAACCCCAGAAGTTAACTACAACCACAAAAACATAGGCAATATATAATCCCACACAAGCAAAACCAGGGAAACATGCACACACAGACACACACACATAAACACACAAATACACACACACTACCAACAACAACAACAAAATGACAGAAATTAACAATCACTAGTCATTAATATCTTTCCATACCAATGGACTCGATTCCCCAATAAAAAGATACAGGCTAACGGAATGGATATGAAAAGAGAATCCATTATTTCGATGCATACAAAAAACACACTTCAACATTAAAGATAGGCATTACTTCATAGTACAGGGCTGGAAATAGATTTTCCAATCAAATGGACCTAAGAAAGAAACTGGTGTAGCTATCCTAATATCTAACAATTAACTGGTAACTCGGTAGAGAATCATTTAGTTTCCGTGAGTTTGTAGACCTCCTATTGAAATCCAGCTTTAATCCATGGTGACCTGATAAGATAACAGGAAATTATTTCAGTATTTTTGTATCTGTTGAGACTTGCTTTGTGGTTAAATATATGATCAATTTTGGAGGTTCCATGTGGTGCTGAAAGAAAACATATTCTCTTGTGTTTGGGTGAAATATTCTGTAGATATCTGTTAGGCCCACTTGAGTCATAATGTCTTTTAGCTCCATTATTTCTCTCTTTAGTTTATTGAAGCACAATTAATAAAACCTCAGAAAAAGAAGCTGGGGTTCAACCTGAAGGTCTGAAAAGCAAAATAGCCAGTCACTGGCTATTACCTCGACCTCAATCTGAAATGGTAATCCTCCCTCCTGAAATCTCAGAATGAGACTGTGTGTTCAGAACTGTTTCCTCCTGTTTTATAATACTCTCTAGGGCTGTGATTAAAGATTTGCACCACCATGATTAAAGGTGTGCACCACCTGATTTCTATGGCAACTAGTGTGGCTATTAGGATTAAAGGTGTGTGTTATTGTGGCTACAGTGATTAAAAGTGCATATCATTGTGGCTACTGGGATTAAAGATGTATGTTAGCATTACCTGGTCTATAAGGCTGACCAGTGGGACTGTTTTACTCTCAGATCTTCAGACAGTACTTACTTATTAAAATACATTTGAAATGCCACTACAGTTTCTGTCTTGATTACCTGTCCTTTGGTGAGAACGGGGGTTAAAGTCTCCCAGTATTATTGTATAGGGTCCTATGTGTAACTAAAGCTTTAGTAATACTTCTCTTACTTGTATTTGGGTCATAAATGTTCAGAATTCAGATGTCATCTTTGTGATTTTTTCATTTAATGACTATTAAATGCCTTTCTCCATCTCTTCTTACTAATTTTGGTTGGAAGTCTATTTTGTTAGATATTAGGATAGCTACACCAATTTGCTTCTTAGGTATATTTGATTGGAAAATCTACTTCCAGCCCTGTACTATGAGGTAATGTTTATCATTAATGTTGAGATGTTTTTCTTATATGTATCAAAATCATGGATCCTGTTTTCATATTCATTCCATTAGCCTGGTGTGGGAGGTCCATCTGTCTATGTGTTGCTTTTATTGGTTAATGAATAAAGAAATTGTTTTGGCCTATAACAAAGCAAAACTTAGCTAGGCGGGGAAAATTAAACTGAATGCTGGGAGAAAGAAGGCAGACTTAAGAGAAGCCACGTATCCCTGTCAGAGACAGGCGGCATATGGAAGTTTACCCTGTAAACCACAGCCACATGGCAATACACAGATTAATAGAAATGGTTTAAATTAAGATATAAAAGTTAGCCAATAAGAAACTAGAGTTAATGGTCTAAGTAGTGATTTAATTAATATAGTTTCTGTGTGGATTTTTTTCTGGGCTGAGCATCCAGGAACAAACAAATGGCCTCCTACCTACATTAGCCTATGTCTTTTTATTGGAGAATTGAGTCCATTGGTATTGAGGTATATTAATGACTAGTGATTGTTAATTCCACAAAATTGGAAAATCTAAAAGAAATGGAAAAAATTCTTGATATATACCACTTACTAAAGTTAAATAAAGATTAGATAAACAATTTAAATAGACCTATAACCACTAAGGAAACAGAAGCAGTCATTAAAAGTCTCACAATCAAAAATTCCAGGTCTAGACAGTTTTAACATGGAATTCTACAAGACTTTCGAAGATGAGCTAATGTCAATATTTTTCAAATTACTCCATAACATAGAAACAGAAGAAATAGGAACATTGCCAAGATGAAAATGGAGATCAAGGGGACACAAATTGGAAAGGAAGACATTAATGTATCATTATCCACAGATGGTACAGTAGTATACATAAGCAACCCCAAAAATTCTTCCAGGGAACTCCTACAGCTGATAAACATCTTTAGTCAGATGGCTGGATACAATGTCAGCATGTAAAAGAATGTAAATGGATCCATATCTACCACCCTGCACAAAACTCAAATCAAGTGGATCAAAGACCTCAACATAAATCCAGATACACTTAACCTGAAAGAAGAGAAAGTTGCAAACAGTCCTGGATATATTGGCACAGGAGATGACTACTTGAACGGAGCACCAGTAATATAGGCACTAAGATAAATAATTACCAAGTGGAATATCATGAAACTGAAAATTCTCTGTGAATCAAAGGACACTATCAACAAGACACAACAGCAGTCTACAGAATGGGAAAAGATCTTCACCAACTCCACATCTGACAGAGGGCTGATTTGCAAAATATATGAAGAACTCCGGAAACTAGAGAATTTTCAACAGAAGAATCTCAAATGGTCAAGAAATACTTAAGGAGATGTTCAACATCCTCAGCCGTCAAAGGGAATTGCAAATCAAACGACTCTGAGATTCTGTCTTATACCTGTCAGAATGGCTGAGATCAATAGCACAAATGATATCTTGTGCTGGAAAGAATGTAGAGCAAGGGGAACATTCCTACATTGCTGGTAAGTATGCAAACTAGTACATCGATTTTGAAAGTCAAAGTGGCTGTTTCACAGAAAACTTGGAATCAATCTTCCACAAGACCCAGCTATAGCACTCCTGGGCATATACATCAAGAATGCACAATCATACCACAAGGACACTTGCTCAACTGTGCTCATAGCAGCTTTATTTCTAATAGCCAGATCCTGGAAATAACCTTGATGTTATAACCGAGAAATGGATAAAGAAAATGTGATACATTTACACAATGGAGTGCTACTCAGCCTTTAAAAACAAGGTCACCAGGAAATTTGAAGGTAAATGGATGGAACTAGAAAAAAAAACTATTCCTGAGTGAGATAGCCTATACAGAGAGAGATAAACGTGGTATGTACTCACTCATACGTAGATATTAGCTGTAAAATAAAGGAGAGATACTAAGTAACAAGGAGGGTTCATGGGGGGATGCCTGGATCTCCCTGGAAGGAGAAATAGAAGAGATATCATGAGTGGATTGGGGGTGAGTATAGATGGGAACATGAGCAAAAAGGTTTGAGGGGTTCAGAGAGAGACAGTACTGAAAGAGAAAACTGGAAAGGGGAGCATTTCAGTGTCAAGCAAAAACTGGACACAAAAGAATCTCCCAGGAATCTACAAGGATGACCCCAGCTAAGATGCCTAGCAATGTTGGATATGTATCCTGAGCTAGCCATCTTCTCTGACTATAGTGGTGCTGGTACAATTGTCATCAGAGAGGCTTCATTCAGCAACTAAGGGAAAAAGAGGCAGATCCACAGCCAGACTTGGGGAATTCTGCAGAAGAGGGTGAGAAATGATTGTAGGAGCCAGAGGTATCAAGGATACCACAAGAAAACTCATAGACTCACCTAACCTGGGCTCATAAGGCCTCACAGAAACTGAACTGACAACCCAGGGACTCTGCATGAGATTGACCTAGGCACTCTGCTTGTATGTTACAGTTGTGTAGCTTCGTCCTCTTGTTGGGAACAGGAGCTGTCTCCAACTCTTTTACTGGCCTTTGGGACCCTACTCCTCAAACTGGGTTGCCTTGCCCAATCTTAGTACATGGGAATGTGCTTAGCCTTACTGCAATTTGGTATGCCATGTTTTATTGCTATCCATGGGAGACATGAAAGGGAAGAGGAGTGGACTGTGGGATGGGAACAGAAGAGGGTGGTGGGGTTGGGAGGAAAGGAAGAAGGGGAAACAGCAGCTAGGATGTAAAATAAATAAACTTATTTGTTTATTTAAAAATTGTAAGGGCAATTGCATTGTATTTGTGTGCTGATATAGATCTACTTTACGGTTCTACAAGTGTCAATCACACATATAGCACGAGTTATATTCCTCTGTGTGTGGGATATGTATGTGTCAGAAGTACTAGGTGCTTGTTTGTTCTGTTTTTCTCTGAAAATTTCCCCTGAAGGAGATGTCACTTGAGGACATGATGACTGCTTTACAAGCTGAATATTGACAGGAAAAGTTCACTTGGATCAATAATGACAAATTTACACATGTGACCAGCAATAGAATATGTTTGTACAGATAAAACTCATTATAGCTACATATCAATCAATCAATACACATTTTTGTTCACAAAGAACTACTGATAATAAACACTGTATCTCCTGCTGTTGATACTATACAGAAGGAAACAACAATTTGTCAACATAATTGAGATCACTGAGTATTTTTAATACTCAGAGGAGACGTAGGTAGAGTGTAATTATAAAAAGTAACTGTTCTGAAAAGAGATATATCTACTTTTGAAAGAAGAAATAAGATACTAAAAAAAACTCTTAAAGACATTATTGCTTATTTCTGTTACAAGTGACACCCTCAATATCCTATCTTGAATAACTTGTATTTATCATATAACCATAAAAGTCACATTTGGGGCCTAGAGAAATTGCTCAGAGTGAAATGCAATGAAATCACAAGGTTCAGCTCCCATAACCCACATAATGCTAGACATGACATTACACAACTGTAAGTCCAGGATTTTTAGAGAGATGGGAAGGGCAGCTAGGAGAATCCCCAGAAGCCCATGGACCAGCCCTGGAAATGCAGTGGCCAAGGAGAGACTATACTAGTTACTTTTCCACTTTTTGTGGCAAATTTTTTGAGAAGAAGAAACTTAAAGAAGCAAGGCTTCCTTCCGGCTGGCTCATGATTCTAGGGGTGCACATTCCATCGTAGCAAGGGAGGTATGGTGGCAGGGGCAGGAAGCCTACTGGCATGTCATATCCACAGGCAGATAATGGCAAGGGAAACTAGAGGGGAACTGGACTCGGAAACCTCCACACCCATGTCCAGTGACCCACTTCCAGTAAGCCTTCACTTCCTAAAGTCCCTACCACCTCCCCAAGGCAGCCACAGGCTGGCGACCAAGTGTTCAGTCACAAGAGTCTACAGGGGGCATTTCACATCCAACTGCCCAAACTCAAAGCTCCATTTCTTGTTCAGAAACTTGAACGCTACTGGAAAAAAGCATATACTCATGCCGGCTCATCCATCTCATAGTCCTCAACCACATCCAGCTGGTTTGAGCAGGTATTCTGTGATGTTTTTCTGTCGCCTTAGCGGCTGCATATGAATCTACTGGTATTTTAATTATCATCCGTGAGTCCTATGCCCCCCACCCAACGCCCCACTAGCCAGCCATTTAGGCTGCAGCCTGAGGCCCCACGGGTTTAAACAAAGTCTCTATTGTTCTATTTTGCCCACAAAGATGTGGATGTCAGATGTGAGGTGAAAATCTGCTAGATCAGAGAAGCCGAGAAGCAACCAGCTGACCTTGCTTTTTGGCCAGAGACCTAGAAAGAGGCATATCTCTTCACTCATCCCCAAACCAAAAGAAAACATCAAACTCAAGTTCCCACCCTTTCTTTCCTGTATGGCTTCTCTATCCAAATTGCTGGCTTCTCTATAGCAAATTCCAGTCAGCTAGTCACTAGCTCCGCCCTCTGATTCAAGATAAACTTTATTTAACAGTCTTGGAGTGTCAGGGTGCCATCAAATTCCCATCACAATTCTACTGCATATTAATAAGCACTGTATTCATTTCTAACCAAATTCACTTCCCATTCCCTCAAGCCATGCTCTTGGTCCCCATGTTTTCATCCCCCTGGATGCTGGAAGAAGCAAAGCTCTCTACTTAAGGAAAGTAGAGAGGTGATGAGCATGTGCAAGAGCACTTACCTTGCCTCTTCAAGACAAACCCCCTTCCACCTGAGCTCTTCATTCCATTCCGCACTAAAATTCCTCCTTGGTTTCATAGAGAGAATATATGGCACCCGAGCTAAACAACGATAAAAAATTGCAACTTTGCAAGGAAACATATAGAAAGTTTTCACTTTTTGCTAAGCTATGCAATTTCTAAGCAAACATTTTGTGTTTAGAAAATCAAAACTATATGAGTTGTGCTATATATGTCTTTCAGCTTTAGAGATTTCAACTCTGTAGCTCCGAGCACAATACAAAGCAAGGTTTTAACTGCTGCCTAGAAATAGAAGGAAGGAAAGTGAGTACATCCAGAGCCAGGTGGCATCTGTTCCATTCTGGCTTTGCAAGCTCAGGCACAAACCAGAACCTCTCTCAAATTCTATCTCCTCTTCGAAGTAGAGTTAATAATAACTGCCTCAGAGACATGCTCTGAAAATTTAAAGAGACAGCACCTGCACAAAGAATTTTTAGAGAACAGTGCCCATGCTGTTGTAAAGTGGTGGCTCCATTTCTATCAGTTGTTTCCATCGTGGACAGAGGTGTTTTGTTGTCTATGCCTGCTTGCAAGAATGTTCTTCCATGTTCCATTCCTGAAAGCCAGGTTTGCCAGGTTCCCTAGAAAGCTGCCTTTCTGGCATAATTGGTCAACCAGAGGTACTAGCAGAAGTGGAGGGGTTGTCTGTGGGGAGGGGGGTAGATTGTTGTTTCAACCTTTTCCATCCCTTGGACAGCATTTGTGTGATTCCTGCTCTCTGCCAGATACCATTTGTCTTTATGATCCCTAGTCACTGGTTACTAGACAACGCTTAGTGTGAGGCTCTGTAAATGACTCCTCTCTGTCTCTCTGCTCCAAGGTGGGGGTGGTCTTTCGAACCTCTTTCTTCTCTTTATAATGGAGCAACTCCTATTTCAGATACCTCTAGAGAGAAGATGAAGACTGCAGCCCAAACCAAAAGAATTAATAAGTAACTGTACTTGGTTCACATGATCAAGTTCCTACACTTGGTTAAATACGATGTTCATTATGTTAAAACCATGGCCAATGGCATGAAAGCTTCAGTTTTTTTGAAAGGTTGCTGAGTTCATAAAATGAGAAACTTGGAGAAAATAAAATTTGGCAAGTCTAGTGCACCACAGCTGGTCTAACAGCAAAGCCAGGGGTTGGGAGTCAAATGCCCTGAACTACACAACACCAGAACAACTGCACTTTATGATCCTGGGCCCGATTTTCCCACAGCTAATGGCTTCCATTATTAGAATACCCTCCCCTATTCCTACAGGCTCTGTTGTGTTGGAATGTCGAGGTCTCTGAAGCTAATCTTAACCACATTCTCCCCCTCTGTGCCTTATTGTAACAGCTCAAAACACATGCACACATTAAAAATAACATTTCAAGAAATAAAATGCACACTTTTATGAGCCTCTTTTACTGGATAGACATTTATTTCTTCTGCATCATTGTATTTCTCAGAAAAGTTCCTAAGGTCAGATAAAGCACCATTGCATCTCTTTGCTTCTTCATGGACCAATAAATTACATTATATACATTGGTAGATATATGTGTTTACAACTAGGTAGAGTATAACTAGAGAATCAATAGCATTGCGATGCACTCTAATATTCTAGTATGAAACAATTGTCGCTGTAAAACCATAATGTTCATAATTCTCACAAGCATTTAGAAAATCTAGCATTTTTCTAAGCCCTTGGTTTACATTATTCACAATCATATTGAAAGGTGGGAAGCGGGAAGCATTGCTTTCTCTACTTTACAGGAAAAACTAGAACACTCACAGCAATTCTTTTTAAAGTTATCCTATAATGGATATGTAACAGAGCTGGAATTCAAACCAGAATTTTTGCTGACACAACCTGAATTCTCAACTATTACCCATTACAAGGTATAAATGAGTTCATTAGTAAGTATCTATAACTTTTTATCTTTAACTTTGAAATAATTTCAAGACCAAAAATCAAAATGTTTTTCTTCAATAGTACTAATAACTTCCCTGTTCCCTTCTTCCAGGCTTCCCACGGGGAAAAAAAGTCAGAATCAAGAAATTAACACCAAGGCAGTATTCTACAGCTTGTAGATTTTGCCAATTATCACATTAATGCCCTTTTCCTGATCTAGATCCTGTCCCAGTTCAAACATTACACCTATTCCCATGTTTCTTCAATCCCCTAAATCCAGAACCATTCTTCAACTTTAATTTTCCATGACCTTGACACTGTTACTTTTGTGGACCATCTATTTGAGTACCCAGAATAGTCTTGATGCTAGGGAAGCTGAGAATTGGGCAATATAGAGCCATCTACAAAGAGCAGAGATTGTTAACAAAGAGCCTGTGACAGTTGGGGCCCAGGACCTGTCTGCTCAGGACAATCCACAGGCAGCAGCAATGGGGCTAAGAATTAGCTCTTCCCCCACGCTGACTCCAAAGCACCATTGCTTCATAACGGAGTTAAAGAAATATTTCATCCTATTGTATAATTCGTGTGGATGCAACATGTCAAGCATTCTTCCCCAAAACAATTGAGAGGCATACAAATGAATTTAGTTTGTTTCCTTATGCAGATTTCATCTGCACATTCCCTGCTAATTGGCTACAGATGTATGTCCTGCATGGATAAAAACCATAAATGTCATGTTTCTATTGTGATATGCTATGATATGCTGTGTCTCAGCCTTTTGTATTCCAAGTTAAACACAGTTATTTGCCAACCTCAGGTTATTACCTAGCTTTGCTTGTTGGATGGTCAAGGCAAAATGTACAGCAGTTGAAGTCCTCTGTACTAAATTCTGAGTGAGATATAATTATCAAACTGGAATACTTTCCCAGGGGTCATTTGGAAAACAACACCAGGAAGGGCCTTTATTAAATATTTTGTAAGTTATGATTCTCAAATACGCATGTTTAAAATTGGTGGATGCTGGAGAGTAGGATTCCTCAGAGCAAATTAAACTGCAACAACATGAATAACAACAACAGCACAACGTAATAATAATAATAACAACAGTAATAATAATAAACCATCTTGTCACCAGGATCACTCACCAACAGGCCACTTTGTTCCTTCTTCGACCTGCTTTACTAAGTCTTTATCCAGCTTTAGCGAGTCCCACAGTCTTTCTCTAAAGTAATGAATAAGAATACACTCACAGTTTGTAACCATCAGCATTTCTCAAGCTTCTTGGTCTTGAAATCCTTTACAGTATTTTTTTAATCACTGAAAACTCAAAAGAGATATTATATTATGTCACTATTTACCATCATAAACTAAAATTGAAAATATTGTAAACATTTCCCTATCAATTTCCTTAGCCATAGCATTAGTGAACCCAAGCAACTAATGTTTACTCTTATAAAAACTGAAATTCCACACCATAGAATTCCTGGATTCCTCTTACTTCTCCAGAATAAACAAACAGACAACAAATAGGGATTTGGTGTTTTTCAAATAAAATAAAACAATCAACTGTAGATAGGTTTTTTCCTTATACTAAAATAGGGACTATTAAGTTATCATCTTCTAACTAAATACTCAATAATATTATTTTTTTCTTAAAATACTAATGTCCTTTCTTTTCTTACCATTTCATGATGACTACCCTAGCACAGCCCCCTGACACTAGCTCATGAGCATTCTTGCAGACTGCATTTTCCTCATCCAGTTTCCTAAAACCCTGCTTTCACACGTGTCCTACATGATTAAGTAAGGACCCACAAGGAAAGCCTTACTTTTTTTTTTTTTTTGGTTTTTTCGAGACAGGGTTTCTCTGTAGCTTTGGAGCCTGTCCTGGAAATAGCTCTTGTAGACCAGGCTGGTCTCGAACTCACAGAGATCCGCCTGCCTCTGCCTCCCGAGTGCTGGGATTAAAGGCGTGCGCCACCACTGCCCGGCTCAAGGAAAGCCTTACTTATCAAACTTCTCAAAGTCTAGGAAGCCTTTCACTGACCAACACTGCTTTCAACTAAAGCTCTTCCTGAAGTACTTAATATGTCAAATTCCATTTCCATTGAATTAGTTCCAAGGAGTTTATTCAGTTCTTCCTAACATAGATGATGGCGTACAACTAAGATCTTGTTGCTAAATCCCTATATATTAGACTGAGTCCCTTGGATAGTATCCCATTGTTTATATATTTCCTTAACCCCAAGGTATTGTCATAGTCTGTTGCTCTTCAACAACATTTGCTGTTTCTCAGTTTTTGTTCATTATTTTCTTTAGTTTTCTATATTCTTTATCTATTTCAGGCTTCCTGCTCTTATCTCCTACTAGACTGATTCAGATGAAATATTTATTGATCGATGAGTGCCCTTTTGGGTTGCATATGGCAGTGTGTTACCAAAATACATTTTCGAGGGGCCTGGAGAGATGGCTAAGAGTACATTACATACCCTTGCAGAGCCCCAGAGTCCATGCCAAGTACCAATATGGTGGCTCCCAACTGCTTGCAATTCCATTTCCATGGGACCCAACACCCTCTTATAAATTTCCCAGACACCTTCATGCATGTAGTGTACATACACATAGGAACACACACAAAGTAAAATAAAAAAATCTTTAGAAATACATTACATAGATTTCAACTATATTCAATAAGAAACCTAACATACCTAATTAGTAAAGAAGAATAAAATGGAAATATACGATCATGAGATCTTACTGTTTAGACCTTGTTTTCTTCAGATCTCTGAATATGAGGGAAATTTAGATAACTTCCAAGTGCTAACTATCATTGTTGTGAAGTAAGGTAAGAACAAACATGAGGAAAAGAGAACAGCTTTAAACAAACCCCTTAACCACCAGCATTCTTCTTTAATCTCTGGGATACAGATGCCTTGTGATGTACAACCTATTAGCTTTCCTGCTTAGAATAGTCTTGCACCTCACCATCATTTGTGAAGGCTATATTTAAATATGAGCAAATAACTAAAGCTACACTAGGTGGATTTGATTGTATAAGCTGTGAAAAAATACATTTTAGATGGCTGCTGTGTTTTAGGCATCACCCTACTGGTGACATACCTGGAAATTCCAGTGTAGATCTCTTCTGTGACCATGATATGGATACCCACAATCTCACTTAGGATATGTGTAAATATATCGTATATTGCATCTTCAAAATTCTAATTCCCCCAACACTCAGCTAGCCTACCGGATATTCTTTTAATTTCTCATCAGTTATCATCCTAACTTAGTACTTTAATACATCCAAAAATGTATTCCATTTTCTATATTTATTCTTCTTTTTACTTAGAAAATCAGAAAGTCTACAATCATTGTTAACTTGTAAAATTTTAATACATTATTCAGAGCTGTTTGGCATTTAGATCACTTAAACCTAGTATTTGTCCAAGATGCCATGAAAACAATGACATCTCTAGAGAGAATCTCTTCAGAAGAATATGAAAAAAATATTATATAGAATGTTTTGAACAACTCTCACTTCTGTGAATAAATTTTAAATAGAACAAAGAATATATTTTCCTGAAAATATCTTAAAGAATGTTAGACTTTGCTTGTTTCTGATGAAATGGTCTATAATGTGGTTAGAGACTGTAGGAAAACATCATTACAATGGAGGAGATATAGAAAGCCCTATGGTGTAACTATGCTATGTATCTTTAAATGTCTTAATGGATACTGTTCTCGCTGCTACATTTAACTACTCTGCTTCCAGTGGAAAGAAAAATAGAAAGAAAAAAATGCCTGAAACTGGTTGCTATGGTAGCAAGTAGAACGAGTAAGTCAGAATCTTCTGTTAAGTTAATGAATTTAGCATCTACAGGAAAAGAAATGGATTTCCTGTCTCACCCTGTAAATCTGCCACAGGAAAGGAACACATGGTGGACATTTTAGGATGCTTAAAATCCATTTAAGATGAGCAAAAATGATAGAGGAAGTGCATCAGGTCCCCTCAAAAAGCTCATCCCTTTTCTATCAGTGGATTTTCATCCATATCTGCTACAGGCTCCAGAAAAAGAATCCCTAATATAAACCCAGACATTTGTAGTTAGCAGGTCCCAAGGTGATAATAACCACCATCATTTTTCCTCTTGATCTCCAGGTTGCTCTGTGTGTCAAAAGCCTCCTTGGGGAACATTTTGACAGGTCATTTCAATCCTTCCTCCAGCCTTGACAATCTCGGGTTCTTATTCTGTGGTCAACCTACAGTGAAGCTTCCATAGCCACTTCTAGCCTCCCTCTTTCCCTCCCACAAAGATATTGTTTGTTGTTATCATAAAATTCATCTGGTGAGTTGAGTTGAATAAGCCCTTTCCAGCACACAGCTTCATATACACAGATATGTGTGTCTATACATGCTTCACCTTACTGAACTTGAGATTGGACAGAATATGTAGTTGAGAGAGTAAAACAAATCATAATAATCCCTTCTAAAGTGTGCTTACATTCTTAGCTATAGGGGAACTCTGACACTAAAAATATATCTATCTTGCATTAAACTGCTTAGTAGACACTGTTGGAAGGATTTAATATGGCTGTCACAACATGTATAAGCCTGAGAATTTCACTCACACATAAAGACACAGAGAGAGAGACAGACACACATCTTTCTTACTGGGAACTCTGTGTATATAGTAAATCAGTCTTGTTATTTTATAGCTCTTCCATATGGAGGCTGGAACTGCAGGGCTGTTCTGGGAGAGGAAAAGAAGCTGCAGTTAACAGCGTTAGAAGTGGTAACCATCACTTGTCTCGTGCCTAACGCAAATCTCAGGACTGAAGAAAGCAAAGGAAACATGAACAAATTCTGCAGCCGGGGTATCTCATTGGAACCTACATTGGGTGGTACTCTCTAAGCCACATGCAGAAAAACAAATATTGCATTTTTCCATTTTTTGCTCGTATGCAGCATTTAAAGTGTATGTATTTTTCTGGGTGGAAAGTAGGAAGGGACTAGAAGTGGAAAGGAAGAAGTCTAAAAGGAAGTAAAAGGTGAATAAGAGTAATTGAATGTAGAAGGTAGGAGAATTCAGGAGGAGGGGATCAACGAGAGAGGAAAGCCACCAAGGAGAGATACAAAGTGTAATCATATATGTAAGTATGGTATATATATATATATATATATGTGTGTGTGTGTGTGTGTGTGTGAGTGTGTGTGTTGTATGTGTGGCATATATACATATATGTGTGTGTATGGCAATATCACAACAAAATACACTTAATTGTATAGTAACAAAATTCATAGAAAAAACTGAAAATAAGTTTAAGTTGGAATGTCCAGCATTACTGATTGAACCAACACAAACCAAACCCTAGTAACTGACAGTCTGTCTTCAAAGTCTGCAGGCACACGTGTGACCTCACTGCTTCTTACACTAACTTCTAGCAGCATTGTTCCATCCCTGCGGTTTCTTTATGCTTTATCTGTTTTCTCAGAATTATAAGGCCTCAGAAAATGACCTCCAGACTTTACTGGAGACATAGAGCAGCAAAAGTAATACTGATAAATGACGATCTTTTGGTTTGATTTCAGACAAAATTAAAAGCTTCTTGTACTCCTAGATGCTTTGCCACCTCTTGGAAACCCTCATGCTTAATCTTCAAAGAAATCTACATTAAAGTGCTTTTATCCAAAAAAGAAATCTTCCCATTACTTACGCAGTCGGTAAGAGCATCCTGGTGCCAGGAGAGTAGAAAAGAGGCACTCTTTCCTATCGGCTCTCTTACCTCTGAGGAAAGCTAACGCATCAAAAACACAATAAAGCAGTAAATCAAATGCTGCTCTAATTATTTTCTCATTAAACACTAAATAGAGAATAAAGCAAAGCAAAGGGGCATAAGTGATCTCAAGCCACTCAGATGGAAGGCAAAGAAAGAGAATTCCCAAGCATAAACTTGGTTTAGCCTTTTTGGAAGCCCAACTTGCCTATTGCTTTAGAAATTAATGGACTGCAGATGTTACTATATTTTAAGAGCATATTTTACCCAGATCAGAGACTGTGCATGATCCCAGTAGGGCAGATGTTTTGTGTAGTCAGTGGAAAATTCGATCAAATAAGCTGTAATTGCAAAAGTAATTAAAGTTCATTACTTACAGTAAATAACACTCAGAAAACTTCAATAGCTAAGAAAAAAAACAACTTTTTTTTTTTCTACAACCATCACATCAGTCCAAATTCTTTAAAAAGAAAGAATTTGATTGCTGCAAAAGCCAAAGATTCTTTTTGGTTCAAAAACAGGTAAATATTTGCAAAGAAATAGTACTGGTTAAAACACCAAGAGGTCCCCCTGAAATTTCACCTGAGTTGACTGAACTTGTGAGCACAGAATTTTGCCAAACACAACTGATGACCAACTTGAACATATAATAATCCCCAAAACAATTACAGTCTTTCAAAATCTTGTGTAATTGGGAGTATTACATAAGAGTTTGGGAATATGGGAGATGTTTCCAGCTTCCACCAAGCTCTATAGCTAATGGTTTAGGATGGCTGTGAAATTCTTCAGGGGGTATTTTACCTCAAAGGCTTAGAGGGACATCACAAACTATGGATGCTACACTCATAAAAGAAGGGCTAAAATTGCATTGACTTCCAATGTGGCTAGCACTGTAGTAGCTAGCAATTCATTTTGATGCCATCTGTCATTTCTCCATTTTACAAATTTAGAGACACTCAGTGACATTTAAACAGCACACAAGCCAGGCATTCAAACTCCAGTGGTCACTCCCTTCAGTCCATCCCTACACTGCCTCAAAAAACCAAGATCCTTATTGATTTTTAAATTGCCCACATCCCACAGCTTCACTATTGTTAAAAATCAGTTTACCCATGAGTATCTTGAAAAGTCCTTGAACTGTTTCGCATTTATTAGTCTCTATTTTTTGTAACAACACGAAGTTCCTTGCCCACTTTCCCAAATTATTACTTGCCTTTGAATTATTTCCTATTTTTTGGATAGTTCCCTTATTCCTTAAGACATGGCAAAGCAGAGCTATAAAACTCTTCAGCCTTGGAGAAAGCCAAGGTTTTCTTTCTTTACAACAATTTCTTTTCATTAAAGTATCGTATTAAAGTAGGGAGAAACTGTTACATGAAAACACTAATCTTTTATTATTGCTTGCATTTGGGGGCATCTCATTTAACAATATGAAGTTTGAGTACCATTACCCTGAATCTGTAAAACTGTGTTAGTGAACGACAACTTATTAAGATGGAAAGGCTTGCTTTTTCACATGACAGTCTTCTCTAATTCATGTCTGCTCAGGATGGCTTACTAAACAGTCTACCAAAATGTCTGCCTTCAACCACATTTCGCTGGAAATAAGTTCATACACTGGAGGCAATGCACAAATACAAGAAGAAAAATGTGAGCTAAGTTAACTATCTGGGAAAATTAACTTCTAAAACCATTCGTATTTAAAAGTCTGCTTAAATCACTGCTGGCACATTCGTGGCTGAAGCTTAGTTCTGTAGCAGTCACCCAAGCAGGGCAGGCCTTTTGTTTGGCAATGCAGTAATTAAACCAGCTTCTTTTCTCCAAGTCGCAGTTGAAAAATTACTCAAAAACATACAATAAATTGTCAAGGAAATGCATTCTGTGAGCTGTATCACACAGTGTCTTAGCCCTGTGACCTTGATGTGTATGAAAATGTTCCCAGTTGTAATGTCCTGTATTGGATGATAGGGGATGGAAAGGTAATAAATCAATAAGTTACACAAATTGACATTATACATTACAGTGAGTCCTACCTCTGAACGTTCTACTAGTGAGGATGTGGAATAACTATCATCTCAGGATATATTTCAGTGGGAAATAATCAGTTCAGAAAGAAATGTTGCTGAGGAGAGGAACAGGAAGGATGGCAGGAAGCACACATGACTTATCAACAGGATCTCAACCCAACAGGGGCTTTCTTACTGCTCATTTGCTCTCATATTTCCATCCCATTAGAAACATTTGAAGTCACCATGTCCTGCCTTTCACTGAGACGTCTTCTGTTATATATATCATACAATGATAAGTAGCACAAAAGCCATTTCCCTTTCTACTCTATTTAAGTTGTTAAAGCACATTGTTTAATACAATTAGTGGCACAAAAGAAAAAATCCATGGCTCTGTTTTTAATTAAAATATGAGTTATTGTTCAATTACTGGCCACAATATGAAGAAACTAAAAAAATAGAGATTTTTTTCAATTCAAGTACCACTAGCAGCTTCTCCTTTGTGAAAATATTCTAAGATCATAGGTCATATGAGACAACATGTATTCTGTTGACGACAAAGTTTTAGCTTCAATAAATACCCTGAACCCTTTTGACAGATCAAATGAGTCATCTTTAAAAATAAGGGACTTATAGGGCACAAGGCATGCCTTTAATTTTAGTACTCCAGAGACAGAGGCAGAGGCAGGAGGATCTCTATGGTTCAAAGTCAGACTGGTCTACAGAGTGAGACCATGGAGAAAGATGATAGATAGATAGATAGATAGATAGATAGATAGATAGATAGATAGATGATAGATAGATGATAGATAGATAGATGGATAGATGTCGATAATAGAGATTTTATCTGCCTCCAGGAGAGTTTTGAATGGTTTCTAAGCAATGCCAATGAAACTATATTTGATTTTACTATCTATTCTTTCACTCTTATAAATAGCAACATTTTTTTTCAAACATTGGAGGCTATTGGTGCCCCCATGTCTTGAAGTATGTTCTGCTATAAATTCATATACACTGTGATAAAAGAGACATCACATGATGAGAATCAGCTAAGAGTAAGATTCTGCCTAAAACAACAGAGCAGAGAGGAGGAGGAATGACAGTAGGTGTGAAGGTTAATGCTATTACCTTGACAACCAGGAATCACCTACGAAATAGGACTCCAGGCATACCTGTGAGAGATTGCTTAGCTTCTGGGCCAATCTGGGAAAAGTTATATTATTGAAGCTAATTAAAGTGGAAAAACCCATGCCTAAAGTAGGTATGCTTTCCTGAGTTTGAGTCCTGAACTATGTGGAAGGAAGAAAGCAAGCTGAACACAGACATTTATTGCTCTCTACTTCTTTTTTTTTAATTTATTTATTTATTAAAGATTTCTGTCTCTTCCCAGCCACCGCCTCCCATTTCCCTCCCCCTCCCCTAATTAAGTCCCCCCCCAGCCCGAAAAGCAATCAGGGTTCCCTGTCCTGTGGGAAGTCCAAGGAACCCCCCACCTCCATCCAGGTCTAGTAAGTTGAGCATCCAAACTGCCTAGGCTCCCACAAAGCCAGTACGTGCAGTAGGATCAGAAACCCAGTGCCATTGTTCTTGAGTGCTCTCTACTTCTTAACTGTGCATGCAATGCAATCAGCTGTTGCCAATACCCACCACCATGCCTTCTCTTTCAGGATGAACTCTGTCCTTGAACTGTGAGTCAAAATTAAGCCTCTTTCTGGGTCACTTTTGTCAGGTTAATTTTACCACAGCAACAGGAAAAGGAACCAAGAGAGGAGGGAAGTGGCTAGTATTAAGAACACCCTCACTTACTCGGAAGTTGGCCTTCCAGAAAACACAAAAGTTTTCTACCTACAGAATGATCAAAGATAATGAAGATTGTGAAGCAACCCAAGGAAGCAGATAGGGAGAATCCAGGCACCGTGGGGATTCAAGATGAGTGACTTGAAAAGAAAAAAGTAGGTGACTATGAAAAGGAAAGAAAAATTTTAGTTAATTTATGAAAAATCTATATTTTTCCAAAAAAGGGAGAGAGTTGTGGTTGACAGTTGATCAAATCCTGTAAATGAAACAATCTCACGACCCAATAATGTAGCAAAGACAGCAGCATGAAGGACTTCTGAAGGAGCATATCTCCATCATACTGAGGTCCCCACTGTCTCACTTCATCCCTTCACATTCAGGACCTGAGCCATTCACAGTTAACTTTGTTCACAGCCAGCAAAGCGTGTTTACATAGAGCCTGGATGGTTCACGTGTACTGGTTGCCAGTCGGCGCTGATAAATCTCTTCATGAGGCAGAACGAGTTCTATAGCTGAATTCTCTGCTTTAGACTTTGACCTACATGTACTGACAGTATCACTTGCCTTGATCCTTAGATGTGATATCCATTCCTTTCCAAGAAACTTCAAAATATATTTCCATTCAACAATTTCAACTTAACACCGAAGAACAGTGAAATGTGTCTTCCATTAATGACTATTATTTAGAACAATTTTAGGTTCACAGCAAAACTGCACAAGAAGAACAGAAATATCTCATTAGTGCCTTGTGTGTAAAACTACACGAGAGAGGTCACAGAGGCATGAAATTTATCTTTTTACTTGGAAATGAAGTGTGAAGGATAAATGGTTTTACTGTGGCCCTATTTATCCAAATTATTTTATATAAATCAAATATTTAGTCTGAGCTCCTTTTGTAGTTTGCTAACATGTTCTTAAATTTAAAGACTAAGGATAGCAAAAAATTCCTTACATACAACCATATCCTATTTAAACTTTATTTACATAAAATGTTTTCATAAAAATGCTTGTTTGTCTGCGCATTTTTAGTTTCTGTGTAAAAACACTAGAAGAAAAGCAAAACACTCAGTCAAACAACTTCAGTTTGACCATGTCAGACTTCCCAATCAGGGGTAGAGAATCGGATGTCCAAATAGTATTAGTTTCATATTTCACTCATTGTGTTTCTGTGTTTGATGAATTCAGAGTTAAAGTTTGCGAGCAGCTAATGCTTGGTTACTGTTGTCTCACCTTTGATTCTCTCTCCACAAATCCTCACTGACTTGAAGTCCTACAAGCTGGGAGTTGTGTCTTCTCTTTTTACAATGAGCTTAAGCACCTACATGGAAGATTAGCGTATGACAGAGAACACCAGCTCTTGTGCAACATCCCAGACAAACCTCCTGACTGGCCTCCGCCTCTCTCTGCTGTTGCCCATGCTCTTGTCCCCTACCAAAGAATATTCTGAAAACAGCAAAGGAATGATCCAATTGAGATGTGAGCTGGATTTGCTGCTACTTGCTCAAAAACCATCCAGTGACTCAATGTCGCAAAAAGAATAACTCCAAGTCCTACCATGTCCTACAATGTCCAGGAGCTTTCCCCATGCTCCTGGTATTTCCCCAGGTATTAGATGACTGCTCAAAAAAAGATACAAGGTCACATTTCAGGAAAGAAATGGAGACGGCTGAGCTAAACAACTGATACTTAATACCCACCTAACTACAAAGTCCACTTGTCATCCTTAAGATCGTCACCAAGTTAAAAAGGATGTACACACTATTCTGAGAGATATTTAGGAACCAAACTATGAAATAGAATTTCCTATACCCTCCCAATTTTGTTTCTCAAACTGTTCAGGCAAGCCACATAACAGAGCCTTATCTTAGAACCTTGATATCAAGCTCAAGATACATAACAATGTTAATCATTGATTTCTGTCTCTCCAATCCCAAGACTGCCTCAATGTTGCGTGCTTCTGATGGATGGGATAAGAGCAGGTGTGGGGGAAGGGACAGAAAACTTAAAGTGATTGTACAATCCACAAAGAAAGCTACTGTGCATATTCCTGTCCAAATGATTTCAGTTTCAGGAACTGCCAGATAAGGAATATAGAATAGAAAAAGCAAAACATTTGAAAGACTTTATTCCCTTTTGAAGTCCCCCTTTTTCCTGCTTGGTATTTGCTTACCATATTTAATTATTGTAAGCTTTTAACAATCAAGCCTCTCTAAACCTTAACTTATTAATATTCTACACAAACCATTAATTGTGAGATATTTATAATCACCTTATTATTAATGATAAAGCCTGAAGTTTTTTAAGTGTTTACATTTTATAAAGTAGAAGGCTGTATGGAATTCTGCTCTGTGCATTCTAATGCACCTTCTTGAACAGGGAAGGGAAGAGGGCTCTTGAATGTGCCTTCAGTAAAGAGTCACATGAGAAGCACCCCCTGTTTGTGTTGTTGACTGAGAAGTGATACTGCACTGATCAGCACTTTAATACCAGGATGTACCAGGCTCTTTCTTTTGGGCCACCAACCAGCTCTCAAATCATAATACAGAGACTTATTAATAGTTTTGAATGTTTGGCCTAGCTTAGGCATGGTTCTGGCTACTCCTTTTAACTCAAATTAACCTGTTTCCCTTTACCTACCTTTTGCCTTGGGGCTTATCACCTTTCTTTATTCTATTTATCTTTCTTTCCTTCTTACTCCACATCTGGCTAGTGGCTGGGTGTCTGGCTCCCGGTATCTCCCTTGTTCTCTCCTCCTCCTTCTCTCATTTTTTCTTTCTCCTCCTTTTATTCTCTCTCCATGCCAGCCCTGCCTATCTCTTCTCTTCCTAACTATTAACCATTCAGCTTTTTATTAGACGAATCAGTTCCTGAGTAAGAGGTCAAGGATATGAAAGCTTCCAACCTAGGTTCATGGTAAAGTTTCTTTATTTTATTGCCATGTCCACAGTTTCCCTACAGACTACTTAGCTTCTAGTCAGCTGGTTTATGATATAATGACCAATTGTGTGAGGCCTCACATGTATGCTCTAAATGACTGAACCTCTATTGCCATAAAGATTCTCCCAATTCGTCCTCTTGTGATTGATATACTTTAAACAGTGATGGACAATCCCCACGTCCCTGTGTTGTGGAATATTATTTTAACTAGGCAAAAATGAGTTACATTTGTTTATGTTTCAGAATATTATTTTGACTATATAAATGTGTGTCCCTTTTGCTTATGCTGCATTTGTTTAATTATGTACAGATGCATTGCATTTGTTTCACCTTGCCTACTTAAGGCACCTGATTGGTCTAATAAAAAGCTGAATGGAGGGCTGGCATGGAGAGAGAATAAAAGAAGGAGAAAGAAAGAATGAGAGAAGGAGGAGGAGAACAGATCTTCAACTTTCCTGCTTCCCTGAAAAGTCTGCCAGATATTGTGAGCCTCTAGGCTGATGACGGATGTCCCAATGTTACAAAAGAACTTTAGGTGACTACCCAGGCAATAAGATGAGAGTCTGTCAATTATAGAACTTTGGAATTTATTTACAATGCACTTCCTATTTTCTTAGGTAATGTTGTATCCTTCTAGAGTCTTTGATGCAGTTAAAGACTACATAGTTATAATTATAGCTTTCCTTAGTTATAAGAGATAAATTAGATATACAACTTTAGACTCACAAAGATAGGACAGATGATAGAGTATTTTCCTTAACTTGCCAAATGTAAATGGACTAAGTACTGTAACTATAATTCTTAATAACTGTTTTGCTTAATATGTTAAAGGTAAAGGCTTCTTTTTAATTAGACAGAAATGGGGAGATGATGTGAGAAGTCATTCTGCATATGTGTTGCTTTTATTGATTGATGAATAAAGCTGTTTCAGAGAATAGCTTCAATGGCTTAGCAGTGTAAAGCCACGTGAAAAATATGAACAGAGATATAGACAAAGAGTAGGTAGAGTCAAGGCGGCGCCATGTAGCTGCCAAAGGAGAAAGATGCCAGAACATTACCAGTAAGCCACAGACTTGTGGTGATACATAGGTTAATAGAAATGTGTTAATTTAAGATGCAAGAGCTATCTAGGAACATGTCTGAGCCATTGATCAATTTGTGCTGTGATTAATATAGTTTCTGTGTGATTATTCAGGTCTGAGCAGCCAGAAAATGAAAGTGCAGTCTCTGTTTACAGCATTCAAGGTCCTCAGTTATTGACTTGACTTCCTTTAATGGGGTTCAAGAGAAAAAAAAGTATGGTTGCTAAGTGGTTCCCTGTGCTTGCTCTCTCATCTCAACTGAATGATTCAGAACGCTCACTAGTTTGGGCTCAGAACTCTCTAGGAGAACTTTTAGATGAATGAATTATATTTAAGACCAAGCTATAAAATCTTACACCCTTTGTAATTCAGGCCTTAGAACAATGCTTGACATGGAGTAGACACTCAGAATTGTATGTTGGATTACCATCATGGGTCAGTATTCATTCTGGTCTTCCCTTTGAAGCTCTTTAGACCTGTCACCTGCCTGTCTCAAATACTAACTCTGTAACAGCTGCACCAAACTCATGGAAACCCTCCCCAGTTCAGTCCACTTCTCTAGTTTTATGTCTTTGCTAAGGAGATAAAGATGCGTTTGGCAAGAAAGATTTTTCTCTTTTAAGCCAGGCCAATGCTTACTTTCTCCTGGCAGCATAACAGAAGCATCCAAAAATGTCACCACCGACACACTTTTATCTGATGCTATCCTCCTTCCCAGTAAGCTTTGCACACCCATGGCTATGCGTCCTCTCCACAGGGAGCAGCTGTCTTTGCAGAACTCACCACTTGTTTATATCCTCCATTATAGCTGATCATTGTAAAGGTGGTGATAGGAGAGTGGTCCCACACTCATCCACCTAAAGCAAGCAACAGTGTCTGATGTTTCAGAAGGGATGCCAATGGATGTCTGTTTAAGACTATCAGAAATACTTTCTTGTTTTAACTTACTATGTCTTATGGTATTTATTTGTTTTTTATTATGATCTATTTTAGCTTAGACTAGTCTTGACTCAGTCCTTCTATGTCTCCTATGAGCATGGAGATTACATTCTAAAAAGAAGAGAGGAAGGAAAGGACTTTTGTCCCTTAAGATTCCCTTCTTCAAATTGCTTTTTCCAATCACTACTCCCTAACTTCCACTTAGTTTTATTGTCTAAAACTAGATCACACATCTAACAGCAACTACAGTGGAAGCCAGGAAAATGAACTTTTTGGCTGAGTACTCTTCCATCCTGTGAGAAATTCAGGCTTACTATTGGCTGGATGTGAGGGATAAGTAAATAAATGCTGGACTGTCAAATTACAATGTCTTCTGCACAGTTTCTACCTGTAAATTCAAAACAAAGCACTATAAAGAAAGAACTAAGTCCTAACTAGTGGAAGCAGACTTATACACCTTCTGAGTTACCGGACAACACTAATCACTGAAGCAGTAAAACCAGAAGTAGTTACTAACACACAATCAAAATATCAGTGTAACAAATGGGCGAAGTGACAAATAGTGAGAAATGGGAATGGTCTCTAACTCAGAAATGTACCTGATTCTTCCTCCTGAGTGCTGGAATTAAAGGCATGTGCCACCACCACTTGGCTGAGAAATGAGAACATTTTTAAAGATAGTATTGTCACTCTACAAATGACTCATGTTATTGACAAAACACTTTATAAGCTCAATTACTCCTTAATATACTTCTTAAACCCCAAAACTAATGAACTTTGATTTTATTAATATGTGAATACTGTTAAAGACTAATATTTGTGGGGTTTTTCCTTGTCATGTTGGAAAATGTGTGTGTGTGTGTGTGTGTATGTGCGTGAATGCGCACATGCATGTGTATGCGTGTGTGTGTGTGTGTGTGTATGTGTGTACTTCAATAGAAAATAATAAATCATACACCACCCATGGAACCATGCAAATGGTTGGTCAAATTTATTTTTATTTATTTTCTCCATTAAATGAAATAAAATAGTAAAATTAAGTTCATTTCCCATCCACTGCTCTATCTGCTAAACAGAAATTTACTGTCATCCTGTTGGGGGAGAGTGAGTGGGTATAAGGCCCCGCATTTAAATGCTTTTTAAAAAAAATAAAATAAAAAAGCAGTTATGCCATGTTTACACATATCTACACATAATACTGGTAATTGTTATTTTTGTGAATGAACATTTTTTCAATACTATTTTTCACATAGTCATTTTATGTTTAGATAGACCTAAATTGTTCATTTTAACTGCAATAGAAGATGCAAATTATACTTTCAATATTTCATATCTTTAAAAATGTCATTTTAGAAGTATTTATATGTAATGACCCTCTCTGCTTCTTTATCTTCATCTTTTCTTGATCTTTTATTCAAATACATCACACATACACACAAAGAGATAGAGACAGACAGACAGAGGCAGAGAGAAACAAACAAGGAGAGAGCTTTTATTTGGTGTTCTAAATTCTCCTGGTGAAAGCTCTAGAACTATGCTTTCTAGACCTGTGTCCAACATAAAAAAAAGCTCTTGAACTTGACCTTTTCTCCTCTCCCTTAAGTTATCTTACCTACAAATAAATGATAAGATGCTTGCAACTGCAACCGTGTTTGAGATTTCAGGTTAATCTTCCCAAAGTAGAGTTACAAGAATGGAAACTGAACTTACAGTGGAGTACAGGAGTCATTGACTTCCCGTGGCAGTCTTATTGACAATGCTTTTCACACATGCAACTTGGAAGGAAATGGGAAAAGAGAAGTGAGCACATTTGCCTCCTCAGAAAGCGGACACTCAGAAAGGTTTTCTTCAGAGCTGCTGTTGCTGCTGTTGCTGCTGCTGAACTTTGCCCTTAGTTCCTGTTTCTTCCATGTCTTGATTAGCTGTATAAGCTTTTCTTTTATTCACTCATTCACACACACACACACACACACACACACACACACAAACACACACATCTATCTACAAAGAAAATAAGCCAGAATATTTGTAGCTATATTTTATGACTAAGATTGTATTTGCCCCATATGTTGTGGCAAATCTGTTAGTCCTTCTTCATTTATGCTTCCAACCAAATGTCAATAAATTCACAAAGATTACGTGCATTGAAATAAATGAAATTCATGCAAATATTCTTCTATTCCTCTCAAAAATGTAGCAATTTGTTTTCCAATTACCAACAGAGCGATGATTACATTTGTGTGACTCTGTGTGTAACATGGATTTATGTTGCATATATATCAGCAGAGCTGAGTTGTGTAGACCCCTCAGGGAAGCGAAAGCACCCCAAAGTGATTGTTGTTCTCAGAGAGTTGACATCCTAGTAAGTAAAATGGCACAAGCAGGAATGCAAATAGCGCTGACTGGGAGATAAGAACATAAATGATGAGGGAGGGGAATTGTGGCCCCAGAGGAGGAACAGGCAGCTGAGAGCTAAACTGGAGTTCCTCAACTGTAACTTACAAGGGAGGAGGCATCATGAAACAGAATGGGGAATACAGTTTGTGTGTTGTTATTTCGGAGCATAAGCTAGCCAGGCGGCCAGGGTGCTGGGGACGCAGCCCCGCCACTCTTATTACAACACACATGACAATGATCAGACCTTCCATGCAAAGCCTCAGAGTAGACGTGTGTCGATATATCAGTGTAATATATGTCATGTGCTAGTTTTTCTATGGGCCTCAGTCTACATTAGCTCCATGTTGTGGACAGAGTTTCAGAATGTGACAAAGTCAGACATGCTGGTGCAGACAAAGCCCATACAATATGATAATGGATTTGAAGTCTATAGCTTATGGACGAGGAAATGTATCTTCTCCAGAACCTTGCTTTCAATATAACAAACAAAAGGCAGGGAGAGAGGGCAGAAAAGGAGAGGAAGGAAGAGGAGGTGGGAAGGAGGAGGACCAATAAAGGCCATGGTCATATGCAGCATGACAGCTGCTCCCAGTGGATCCCCCAGGACAAGGCCATTAAGAAGTTCCCTGCATGAAACAGTGGAAGGCATGGCCATCAGGAGCATGTCTGAAGCAAGTGACTTTGACACCTGTGCACTCAGCCATACATGAAGATGAACTGCCACGTGAGCTCTATGGTTCACAGCAAGATGTTCAGGAATTCTGGGAAGCCCAGAGAACAAAAGCCACCAAGATTTGGTCTAACTTGCACACAGCAGCCAGTGATGTTGACAAACCCACAGATGCTCATGCAGGGACCTGAGTGCTTAAGAATCAGCAAAACACTGTGTGTGTGTGTGTGTGTGTGTGTGTGTGTGTGTGTGTGTGTGTGTGAAAATCACAGATAACATGCAGGCTGTGACTTTCTCCTGACAAGTGGGTCTTAGGATTGAACCCAGGTCCATAGGCTTATCAATAAGCACCTTTACTCACTGAGCCAACTCTTTGGCCAGTGAAGGATTATTTAATTGTCTCATGTCTCTTTAAATACTATGCCATGAGGCTTTCCTTGGCCTGTTTACAAGTACTGATGAGGAGTTCAGACTATAGTTACTGGCATGGAATGGAAGAGTTGTGGTGCCAGCTTGGAAGTCTGGGCAATGTGTTTTATGATCAAAGTGAGATCAATTGAGAGAATGATGTGTGAAACCAGTGAAAACGTCTTCCTGGAGAAGACAGTAGTAGAACATCTACCAAGGGAAGTCTTGGGTAAATATCAGGACCAACATAATCCACGTGGGTAGAGATAAGAGTGTACAGACCTATTGGTGCTCATACCACTTTACTGTTTTGGAATTGAAGTGCCTATCCTGGGCCATTGTATCTTAATGTGTGTGACTTCACAAGAGAATCAGGGACTTTGCTGTTAGACTGTATATCCTAGGAATGTCAGAATCTACACTCATGAAGTCTCACCAACATGATTGCCTAAACATGGGCAGAACAAGGAAAAAATCAATCTATATGCCAAAGTGGATGGAGGGAAAACTGCAAGGCTTCACCCCTACACAAAGACCCACGGGGAACTAAGGAATGCTGAGAGTGGGAGAGAAATAGTCTTCCTTAGGGAAAAGCACATCAATTGGTTATCCAGTACCAAATGGTCAGCCCTGAAAATATGCATACAAGTAACAATATACAGACTGAGCAGGGCATAACAAAAATTAATGAAAGAAGAGGTTGTACATTATATATGGGATGGTTTGGAGAGAGGAAAGGTAAGGCATAAATGATGTCGTTACATTTTAATCTCAAAAGTAAAAGAAATAAATTAAAAACATTCACTAGGTCTTACCACTGAGAGTTTGTGCTCTCTCAGATGAGACCTGGATGTTAAGCATGCTGGAGCTGTGCAGACTTTGAGGACCCTCACACATGTGCCACATATATTTTGTATTCTGAATAGGGTATGAATCTTTGGGGTGTATTTGAGATCTGAATTGTCTGTCAATGATTTACACAGCAAAGGAGTAGACTAGTTAGATGAAGTAAGGTAGGGAAGATGGGCTCTTGAAAGATTCCTCTCTCTCTCTCTCTCTCTCTCTCTCTCTCTCCCTCTCTCTCCCTCCCTCCCTCCATCTATCTATCTCTCCCTCTCTCTCTCCCACTCTTTAAGTGCTGTTTTAAAAGCCTTTTCTTTCTATTAACTTAGCCCTTCTAAGATTGTAAAGTAAATAACATTGAAGTTTGTTGTCCTCATCCCAATTCTTCAGTTCTTGGGACATGAGTATCCCTGTTGCTGTGAGCTCTACCTGGACACGCACCCCACATATTACTAAGCTGAATGAGATCCTCGGTGATAGATTTACCTATAGTTATTTACCTATAGCTGACTGCTGAGAAGAGACCCATCTAATATCCACACTGGATGACATATTTTAACACCTCCCTCTGACAATAAAAATCCCTGTGTAGTGTACCCGACAGTCCAGTGAAGGACAGGTACACTCCTTTACTTGTTCCATGATGACACCCATCTTCATTGACTGTAATTGAGACCAGGTCTCATGTTTGAACAGTCATGTAAAATATCAGACTATTTCATGGCACTGTTAGTGTCCTTAGCTGTTTTCCATCCTACATCTATCTCCTGTGCTATACTTTACGTGAACTGAATGAGCAGTCACCAGGGACACCTAAGAGTAAATGCCGTATACTTTAGTAAGGTCATGTACTTCTTTGTTTCTAGGAGTAATAAATGGGATATAGGCCGACACACAGAAAACTACCAGTGACAGCACATGTTTTGAGTACAGAAATAAATGAAGAAATAAAACTAACCCTGATTTAGAAGCTTATTTTTCATCGACTAGCTTTCATAGCGCCAGAAGACACCCTGCTGGGGCTGCTGAAAGGGAATTCTCCCCACAGTCCTGTTGTTTCCTGGAGAACTCTGTCTTATAATTCCTTCTGTATTTGTTGTCAACACGGTGGCTGATCTATTGCTTGTGATATCTCCCTTGACTATGGATCCTTTCCTAAATCATCCCTCTACATACAACCCAACTGTCAATGTGTCATCAGAAGATAAGTCCCCCAATTATTATTATCCTTACACCTCTTAAGTGAACCCACTGGCAATTCTTTCCTTTTTTCTCCAGAAGCATAATGTCTTTGTTTATTTCTGTGACTGTAGATACTCATTCCTGCGCGGTACCCTGACCCATGCCATCAGCATACCACATATCTGCAGGGATAAGAAGCATCTCTTTCAGTATCTCGCCTGGTTTGACTGCTGGTTCAATTGCTGGTGGAGACATAATAGCTTGAAAGGTTACCAGTCTAAGCATTGGCTGAATGATATTGCTGGTAGAGGTTATGAACAACAAACTTCACAACTGTAAATACACATGCTGATTTTGTAGCTTTATCATTTGTCTTCCCACGAAGCATCTTGCCCAGAAGACATTTAACCTAATTCTTAGTTGGATAAGCTGCTTTTATGCTACTAATATGAAGCCTGTGATGGACATTTTAGATACCACTAGCGATGGCCATTCTTGTGCTGTATACCAAACTTGTGATGTTTGCTGTGAATGGGACTCAAACCCTACTGGTATTGTTTGCTCAGCTTGTTTCAACCACAGTCACAGTTGTAGCAGTCTGGGATTCAAGTGACTTTTCACACCAATGGCACTGAGGTATTGGAGAATGTGCCACATAGTTCTATGTCAACTTGACACAAGCCGGGATCATCTAAAAGGAGGAAACCTCAATCAGGAAAATGCCTCCATAAGATCGAGTTGTAGGCAGGCCAGTAAGCATTTTCTTAATTTGCGATTGATGCTGGAGGGTCCATTCTACTGTGGGTGATGCCTTCCATGGGTCAGTGGTCCTCGGTTCTATAAGAAAATAGGCTGAGCAAGCCGTAAGAAGCAACTCAGTAAGCGGTACCCCTCCATGGCCTCTGCATCAGTTCCTGCTTTCAGGTTCCTGATCTTTTTGAATTCTTGTACTGACTTCCTGCAATAATGAACAGTAATATGGAAGCATAAGCCAAATAAACCCTTTCCTCCCCACTTTCTTTTTGGTCATGGCATTTCATCGCAGCAACAGAAACTCTCAGATAGGCAATAGAGCTGTTTAGCCCGTCATAAAAGAATCTTAGTCTGCTAAAAGCACCTCTTGAGCTTTTCCATTCCAGCCCCATGTTTACCACTTTTGTATCAAGTTCTGCAGAGGATGAGCAACTTGAAAGAAACGGGGTGTGAAAATGTTCCAGTAACATAGGAGTGTCTTGAATGCCCACAGTTGTTAGGATCAAGGTGAGACTGTTGCCAAATAATTTCACAAACCCTGTCAGACATATCATACATGTCACAGCTACCCAAGGGTTTTACAACTTCAATGGGTTGTTTTCTCAGCTTTCATAGGTTGTTTTCATTCCCCTATAGGTGAACTTAAGTATCTTTCTATTGTTTTCTAAATCCATAACATACTCAGAAATCAGCATTATTTCAGCTTCATAATGCAGCCTTTCACAGAGGCAGGGAAACAAGGCAAGGTACCAGACCACAATCCCATGAAAAGTAGTGCGGTTGTGAAGACAACTTTGGGAACTGACCTGAAAGTGAAGCACTGTCTTTACAAGGGAATCGGTCTTGAGATTCTGAAGCCAAGAGATTACTAAAGAAGATATTAACAAGGTCAAACACGGCATGAAAAGATCCAGTCCAATGTATTAACTCTTCTATGATAAAAGCAATATTGAGTACAGCAGTATTGAGACTGCACCTGACCTTAGGAAATAGCCATTGACTTAATAGAGGGACATGGTGTCTCCCACTTGCCTTCAGGTGCCTTATTTAAAATGTACAAAAAATTAAATACAAGAGAATGGAGAAAAGAGTTTAAACAATTCCTACTCATTTTATAGCTATGACCAGCATAGTGGGAGCTCATAGCAGATTGAGACAGGTTGTTTCCCTCAAGTCCGAAGGTAAAGGGGTTTCCTTGTATTTTGTTTGAATGTTAAGAATTATTTATACATTTAGAAATGAATAAGGTCAACATGAAGGAAGACTAAAGAGAGGGATCAGCAGGTTGAGAGTACTTGCTACTTTTGCAAAGATCCAAAGATCAGTTCCACCCACAGCAACTAACAACCATCTCTACTTTCAGGGCATCTGAAACCTTCTGGCCTCAGGCCCCAGAATACACATGGAGCACATACATTCATGTAGCAAAAAAACATATAATAAAAGGAAATATTTTATCTATATAAAGAAATGATAAAATTAGGATGAGTAATATGTGAATTATGCTCTTGTGGCATGTGGTATACCAGAGTAGTAATTTGTGATAGGTATTTCTGAAGATGGGTGTTTACTATATACCTTTTTGCAGAGAATACTATTTAGCCTACAAACATGTAAATTAATCATCAGAAAATATAATCAATACATAAAAATCTTTACTTGCCTATGAAGAGATTGCCTCTTTATGAGGAAGAGTAAAGGAAACCAATTCCCTTGCTGTTGCTGTTCAATATCTGATGAGAGATTTCAATTTATTCCAGCTAAGATTACAATTTGGCATCCCATCCAAGGCACGCTACGATAGCCTGCACATATTATACACAGGTTCTAAAGGGAAAATGGATAAAGAGAATCATTGTATTTCAGAAATTTAAACAGCTTTGACACTAGGGAAGTCATGTCATTTTTGTCCATAAATAATACCATTATTCTCTTGAATTTAAAAAATGTGAAAGCGTAAATCAGTCTTCCAAGTATATGTATTTTACCTTGGAAAAATTTAAAAGAGTAAGGCTAAACTGCCACCCAAACACAACTGTGAGCATAAAACACATAACAAGTGAGTGTAAGATCAAAGAATACTTTTTCAAGAATGTCTCAAGGGTCCATACTGAAAGCGTCATTCAATCATTTTAGAAAATAAACTGTCACTATATATATATATATATATATATATATATATATATATATATAAATGAATGATTTTTCATTCATTTCCTGACTACTCAGACACGAATAATAACACAGAAACTATATTAATTACGACACTGCTTGGTCAACAGCTCAAGCATATTTTTGGCTAACTCTTATATCTTAAATTAATCTACTTCTATTAATCTGTGCCCTGTTGTTAAGGTTCTGGCAGGGGTCTTTCTCCTTCGGCAGCTATACGGCATCTCCTTGACTCTGCCTACTCTCTCTTTATATCTCTTCTAGCCTGGCTATATTCTGCCCTGCCATAAGCCAAATAAACTTCTTTATTAACCAATGGTAATAAAACATATTCACAGCATACATAGGGGAATCCTATATCATATATCCTCATACAAAGAGCTACTTCCTAATGTCCTAATGTTAATAACAATTTTTGCTCCTTTCATGGTTCCATTTCATTTTCCCTAGCTTTGGGATAATTAGCTAATAATAAAGACTACATGTGGGGGCAGAGGAGACCTCACATATTCATTCACCCCCACATATACATGCTTATGAATGCATACACAGTACATATACCTATACATACATAAACAGAGAGAGAGAGAGAGATGAGAACACAAGAGATTGTGGTGCTTAGGAAATTTCTCAGTAAAGAATAACATGAGGACCTTAATTCATATCTCCAGGATCCATGTAAAAAACCTGGGCACATCAGGGTTATCTCAGTGTTATGGACACAGATACAGGATTGCAAGAGTGTGCTACCTAGCTAATCTACCTGAATAAGTGAGATCCAGGATCACTGGGAAACCATCCTGCAAAATAAGTTAGAGAGCAACTGAGGAAAATGTTTGATGTCATTCTTCAGTCTCCATGTGCACATATGTGGAGAGTTCTACATATGTCCATTTGCATTTGTGTACACACAACATTACACCACATGAGAAAAGACTAGATGATTATATTACCAATTTAGTGTACGTAGAAGGGTCACTTGTGTGTCTTTCTCCATTTTGAGGAGGGTAGCCACAAGAAAGTTGAACTAAATGAACAACAGTATGGTCCTGTTTTCATTAAGGCAACCCCTTGCTAGCAAGACCTTCCATCAAGACACCTCTGGCCCTGCTGGCAGGAACTCTGGGAGACTATTCTTGTGGGATCCACTCAAAAGGACAGTCATTGTTTGTTCTACAGAAACACCTGTAACTACCTTGGGGTGTGACTTTGGTAGCTCTAGTAATTATTGACAGTTCCTATTCCAGAATCTCCTCTTTTCTTCAATATTCCCTGAGCCATAGATGCAGGAGTTGTAATCTTGAGGTATCCTCTGGGCCTGCGATCCCCACAATTAGGATCTGTGGATCTCTGCATCTCCAGTCCTGGTTTTATGTCATGGCCTTTATTTTGCATTAAAGAGGAAGCTTCTTTGATGAGGAATGGTAGTTCTACCAGTCTGCCCAGATAAAAGTAAGATTAACACCTGGGGCAACTGGGAGAGCTGGTCCTGTGGTCATAAAAGTGGTAGAACTATTGCTGTTCCCAACCAGGTGGAACACTCTGGAGAGCAGGCCCTGATCCTAACCAGGGCAGCACAGATGTGGGTGAGCCAGCCCCAAAACTGTGTCCATGAGAGAGCTGTCCACATTTCCCATCTGGCAGACCAAACATACAGCTACTCAGGACCAGAACCAGGTTTATGACTTGACCTACTCCAAAATCTACCTCATCTATGATCTGCTAGAGCATGAGAAGGGACCTGACCCACAGACCCAAAGTTGCACAATCTCCAAAACACAGGGTGCCAGTGAGATGTAGAGAAAGTCCTAGTGGGAGCCCAGTACAGAACATGGAGTGGAGACCAGGGACCTTGAACCAGGCCAATGACTCTCTGTAGTGAACACTTGAAAGTAGAGATGTATGTAGAATTGAGGTGCATGATGTGAAATTCCCAAAGAATTAATACAAAAATTATGCTTTATTTTTTTTAATTCCCTTTACTACTATTACTCTGATACCCAAACCACAAAAAGACATTACTAAGAAATACTGGCACATCAACTCCAAGAACACATCAGAATCACCATCCAACCATGACCAAGTCGGCTTCATCCCAGAGATGCAGGGATGGTTCAAGATATGAAAATCTGTCTAGGTAATCCACCATATAAACAAACTGAAAAACTAAAAACCATATTATCATCTCTTTAGATGCTGAAAAAGCCTTCAACAAAATACAACATCCCTTCATGATAAAGGTCTTGGAGAACAGGGATACAAGAAACATACCTAAACATAATAAAGGCAATATACAGCAAGCAAACAGCCAACATGAAACCAAATGATGAGAAACTCACAGCAATCCCACTGAAATCAGGAACAAGACAAAGCTGTCCCCTCTTTCCAATATAGTTCTTGAGGTCCTAGCTAATGCAATAAGACAATAAAAAGAGCTCATGGGGATACAAATTGGAAAGGAAGAAGTCAAACTCTCACTCTTTGCTGATGATATAATAGTTTACATCAGCGACACCAAAAATTCTACCAAAGAACTTCTACAACTCATAAACACTTTAGGTAATGTAGCAGGATATAAGATTAACTCAAAAAAAATCAGTATCCCTCCTTTACACAAATGATAAATGGGCTGAGAAAGAAATCAGAGAAACATCACTCTTTACAATAGCCACAAATAGCAAAAAATATCTCAGAGTAACTCTAACAAAACAAGTGGAAGACCAGTATGATAAGAATTTTAATTCTTGAAGAAAGAAATTGAAGAAGACACCAGAAAGTGGAAAGATGTCCCATGTTCTTGGGTAGGTAGAACTAACATAGTAAAGCTGGCAATCTAACCAAAAGCAATCTACAGATTCAATGCAATCAAATGCCCATCAAAATCCCAGCAAAATTCTTCACAGACCTCTAAAGAACAATACTCAACTTCATATGAAAAAGAAAAAAACCCAGGATAGCCAAAACAATATTTTACAATAAAGCAACTTCTGGAGGCATCACAATCTCTGAGTTCAAACTCTACTACAGAGGAACAGTACTGAAAACAGCCTGGTACTGTCATAAAAGCAGACAGGAGGACCAACGGAATTGAATCAAAGACCCAGATATCAATCCACACATCTCCAAATATCTGATTTTTGACAAAGAAGCAGAAAATATAAAATGAATAAAAGAAAGCATATTTAACAAGTTGTGCTGGCATAACTGGATATCAACATATAGAAGACTGAAAATAGATCCATATCTATCACCGTGCACAAAACTCAAGTCCAAATGGATCAAAGACCTCAACATAAAGTCAACCACACTGAACCTCATAGAATAGAAAGTGGAATGTACACTTAAACACATTGAAACAGGAGATAACTTCCTGTTTCAATATAACCCAAGTATCACAGACACTGAGAGAAACAATTAATAAATGGGACCTCCTAAAACTGAAAAGTTTCTATAAAGCAAAAGACATGGTCAACAAGACAAAACATCAGCCTACAGAATGGAAAAAGATCTTCACTAACCCCACATCAGACAGAGGTCTGATCTCCAAAATATACAAAGAACTCATGAAATTGATCATGAAAAGTACAAATAATCCAATAAAAAATGGGGTTCAGACCTAAACAGAGAACTCTCAACAGAGAAATCTAAAATGGCTAAAAGACACTTAAGGAAATGCTCAACGTCCTTAGCCACCAGAGAAGTGCAAATCAAAACAACTCTGAAATTCCATCTTACACCTCTAAGAATGGCCAAGATCAAAAACACTGATGACAACCTATGCTGGAGAAGATTTGAAATAAAGGAAACACCCCTGCATTTCTGATGGGAGTGCTCCTTTGGATATCAGTAGGAGTAGGGCAATTTCTCAGAAAATTGGGAAACAACCTTTCTCAAGACCCAGCAATACCACTTTGGGGTATATATCCAAAGGATGCTCAGTCATGCCATAAGGACAATGCTCAACTATGTTCATAGCAGCATTGTTTGTTATATCCAGAATCTGGAAACAACCTAAATGCCCCTAGACCAAAGAATAGATAAGGAAAATGTGGTACATTCACACAATTGAGTACTACACAGCAGGAAAAGATAATGATATCTTGAAATTTGCAGGCAAATGGATGGATCTAGAAAATATCATACTGAGTAAGGTAACCCAGACCCAGAAAAACAAATATCGTATGTACTCACTCATAAGTGGTTTTTAGACATGGCTTCTCTCCTCTCTGCCTTCTTTCTCCCAGCATTCAGTTTAGTTTTCCCCACCTATCTAAGTTCTGCCCTATCAACAGGCCAAGGCAGTTTCTTCATTCATCAATGGTATTCACAGTATACAGAGTGGAATACCACATTAATTTTCAAACTTAAAGGTGAGTATGGTGTAAAGGGGCAACAGTGAGGTTGACTTCCATTAAGATATAATTCATCGATCAACAGATCAAATGTGTGTGCTTCCTCTGAGTTTGTATCAGGCTTTAGCCCTCTAAAATGTCTTTGTCAAGAAGACTGCTAGAGACCTAGGTAAAAGTGCCAAGCAAGGGCCATGAATATTTATGATATAATGAATAAAACATGCCAGTGAGCAGTCCATCACAGTCATAGAGAAATATTGAAGGTGATGGAGCACACCACAGAAAGAGTCCATTGCAAAATGTAAGCTGTGCTGGGAAGTGGCATGTCAGTTCCCAGTAAGAACAGTAAACTATGAACGTCTTTGTCCTTTGTCTTTCTTGTATTTCCCGACTCTGTCTAGATTAAGGGAGAAATGTCAGCTCACTCTGGTTTTTAGGTCTCTCAGGGGAAGCAGGATAGAAACAAACATTAACAAAATCAATCCATCAATCAATTACATGTTTGTGTGTTTGTACATAAAACTGACTACATCTCCTATATTTGTCAGCCATACACTGTGAAAACACATATTTATTCGTGACAGCACCCACCATTTGTACCTTAACATTTCTTTTTATATTTTTTTCAGATCATGAAAGACATGTGTTTTCTATCCCCTTTCAGTTTAGGGAGGCATGTGGCCACTTATGGCAAGTGACATGTAATGCAAAGGAAATGTACCACATCCAGGCTGTCACCATGAGACATCTACAGACAGCCCTTCATTCCTCCCTGCTACAAAGTAAGGTTTGTGTCAGGAAGGCAAAGACTCGGGGCCAAAGTGGCTTTGATTGCTCAGTTACAGCTGTGAGGAGCTACTGCCTTAGAGAATACAAGGAGTCAGGGTCAACTAGAAAAACAAAGAAAGGGTCTTGCCACAGCATAACCTGCTTTTGGCATTACTGCTTTGAATACCTGAGCGAAATAACTTGAGAAAGATTTTGTTCAGACCCATAGTTTGAGGTTTCTACCAATCATGTCACAAAGGGCATGAGAAGCAGAGATTTCAACTCACAACTGCCTGTAATTTTAGCTATAGGGCATCCAACACCTTCTTCACACCTACACACATAAATACATGCACACAAAGACACACATATACATACACACACACCCTCACAAAGACACAAACTCGCACTCACACATACACATACATATAATTTTTTAAAATGAAATAAATACTGTTTTTAAACACTAAAGGTTGGTATGGTGGAAAGTGCATCAAAGAATATAGCTTTAGTTTGGGAAGATAATTCATTGTATCAACAAAGTCAAATGTGCGTGTTCCTTGTAAAATTGGGTAGAAATGAGTTCTTATTAGGCTTTCATACAAAAACATAGTAGCAAAGAAGAGCCAGATAAAAATATAGCCACTGAGGACCTGTCCCCAATAACACACTTACTACAGCCAAGCTCCACTTCCCCCTATTTCACCACCTCCCAGCAGTACAGGCAAACTGTGAACCCATCTGCAGACTAATGTGTTCTTCAGGTCAGAGCTATGATGATCTACTCATGTTTTAAAAACACTCTTTCAGACAAGCCAGAGTGAGTGTGACCCAGATCTTAGACATTTCTCAATCCAATCAAAGTATCTATGAGTATTCGCCATCACACTACCCACTTTAATACATGAGAGAACAATTAGCTAGGTAATATTTGAAGCTTTGATTAGTACTAAGGATTGAATATATTAATTATTGGGCTGAAAATTGTCTGAAGGCTTAGAGCCTAGAGGACCTCTATTATCTACAGAGCTGATTTGAAATTTTAGCAAAGCGAATAATTAACTTAGCCACTTGAAAATAATTTCTGTAGCAATTGAGTGAAAAATTTTGCTGCCTTATCAACTCAACCACAGAATCTGTTCCTTTTACACTGCTCATGGGAAGCTTCTAAAAACGCTCACTAGCCTAGGCAACGAACTTGAGAAAAGATTGTTCACAAAGAAAGGGTTTGCATTGCCTTCCCTATCCCAAAGAAACCCATCACCTCTGTGTGTAGATGGAGAAGGTTAACACAGGAAGTAAAAGAGCAACCATCTTCCAGTAGTTAAAAGTCTACGTCTCTGGAAGGCGTTTATAACACAAATTATCTGTAATACTATTAACTCATTAAGAAACTCATTTTTATTGTCTTGTGTTGCTATTGGTTACCTCTGCCGTGGCGCACGGAGCGCTGCTGTGGCTGCACAAACACAAATTTGCTTTGTGAGTGGCTTGGGGAACTGCCTCACATCAATAAATTGCAGAAATGATCACAAGACATTACCCCCTCCTTTCTTCTGTGAAAAGCAAAATTATTCTCTGCCCTTTCAATCTTGTCTAGTCTCTTCACTTCTTTGATCAAATATATATATATATATATATATATATATATATATATATATATATATATATCAAAGGACAGAGTGAAACTTCTGAGATGGGGCCTGGTTGGACTTCTTGAATGCTATCCTTATTCCCTAAATAGGTCCTGGATAATGAATTAGATGGTGAGAGAATAGAAACTCAATCCGCTTGGTTTGATGCATCGAGACACCATCCAGAGACAGAGCTTAAAAGCAGACTTTCAACTGATCAACAACCTTAAAGAAAGACTAGATATAAGACCAGATTCCACAGCCCAGATCAACATGCTGACCCATGGAATTATGAGCTACATAATAGATGTTATCTAATTAACTTTTATGGCAGTTAGTTAAATGGAAAAAGCTAATTAATAAGATAATGATGAAATAAACATGAAATATTATTTCTATCTAAATTATGCTAATGATATTTCTGATGAGATAGAAAAAGCCATTTCAGAGGAGCAGATGCCAGTATGACAATCTGTGTTTGACTTGGCAATGCTGAAATTTTCTAGCTATATATTTTTGACTCATCTGCTGACTATTTGAACAACCACTTTCACACACACACAAAAATCCACATATGCCCACATGCACACACACATACACATATATGCTTGAACACATTTACACATGCACATACACACAAGCACACAAACATACACATACACAAATGCACACACACACACACACACACACACACACACACACACACACATCCACGGAGAGAGACTACTTAGCTGATGGAAACGATAGAAATGTGCTTTCTGACAATTTGGGAAGCCAGGAGGAAGAATAAGATCAGAAGATTGACCAACTCAGCTCCAGATAAGGGATCTCTTTCCAGCATGCACATAGCTGTCTTCTCACTTTTTGTCACAAAACAGAGAGAGAGAAACAGAGAGACAAGATACAGAGAGATGGAGAGAGAAAAACAAAAACAGAGAGACAGAGAGAAACAGAGACAGAGGCAGAGAGACAGAGAAAAAGAAAAAGCCCAGCAGATGGTGCTTCGTTTAATAAAACATCAGCTCCTTTGGAGTCAGGCCTCACTCTCTCTCTTCACAGACCCAGTTCCATAACAGTCATCTGGACACTTGGGGCTCAGTAAATGAACTTGAGAGAGACACAGATGCTGCCATAATGATACTAAACAACACCACCACTGTTGAATGAACATAGTAAATTTCACTTGGTTATCACAAGATTGAGTGGACACTCTCTCATCTCTATTGTCCTTTCCCAGATACTTTTGATGAATCAGCACTCTGTGAATTAAAAAACACAACACTTGAAAAAGTAATTTGAACATTTGTAGTGATTTTTAGAAATAAATGAAATGTTTAAACAAAAAGAATATTTGATGTTTTACTCTTTAGAAAAGTAATTCTTAAAGCCACACAAACATGTCTTACTTGCCAGCTATACTATATCCTGTTTTCTCCAAGTATTTTAATAATAAAATGTCAATGTGTGGTATTTTGAACAATAAAATAAAAGGCATTGTGTGAAATAAAAGCAAAGATTTCTCAAAGTCTGTGAGATATTTGTATGCAATAACAACTACAATGCACATAAAAATTTTACATGTCTCACCACGCAATGCTAATAAAATATTGGTGCTATTTTATTTCACATTTGAAGAGCATTAAATTATCTCAAGGAATGCTGAATTGCATTGTATAGTGACTGTACCCCAATCTATTAAAGAATGACATATTTAATTTATTAACTGTCACTAGACAGACAGCTAGTGCATATCTTTTCATTTCTTGCAGGAAATAAATATATATATTATTCTCTAGCCTGACATCTGAAAGCTATTTTCTTATTTTTACTTCTTATATATTTGATGATTTTGCCCTTAACATTTAGGCCTTTATGTATGTGTAAAGTAAGGTAAGGCTTTGGTTTGCCTTCCATGCAATTCATATGGGAACAGTATTCAGAAATGGACCTGTGACCCTCCCTTAATATTTTATGCCACCTTTTTATATACAGTCATATTTTAACAACAGGGGTCTGTTCTGAAAATGTTTCGCCCAATGATTCCATGATTATGTGGCCCTTATAAAGTATAACTGTAGAAATGAGTGTGCTATAAGTTAAACCCCTAATAAAGCCTCTTGGAGAAATTAAGAGATGCAGTAAACATGAGAGGCACAAGGTTGCTGCCGGCATGACCTAGTAGCATTTTGCTGTATGGCAAACATTCCTAGTAACTAGCCAAGGATTATAGTCTAAGATAATAATATATTAGTCACCATTACTACCATTATCAAGCTTTCTACACTGTACATAATTATATATTCTGTATGTAGTCTCATACAACTGGCAATGCTGACTTGTTTACATGCTGGTTGCAATTTGAATTTGAAATGTCTCCCTTAGGCTCATGTGTTCAAACCCTTGGTCTCCAGACGGTGGTGCTGTTTGGTTATGTAGCTTTTAGGTGGTGGAGTCTTGCAGGAGGAAGTATACCACTAAGGGTGTACTTTGGGGTTTTAATTTTGGCAGGCTCCACTTACTGTTTGCTCTCTGCTTACTGATTGGCTGGCTAGCCTCATGCTCATGCTGCTATGAGCTCCATGCAGTGAAGGATTGTAATCTGAAACTTTAAACCAAAATTAACTCTACTTTGTTCAAGTTGCTTCGTTGGGCTGTTTTATCACAGCAATAGAAAGGAAACTAATAAAATAATCATCTCCACAAACCAACCACATATGCTTTGACGTTATGATGGCTCTGGTGTTGCCAGGTGTTATAGCAAGGATCTTAAGTCTATTGCAAAGACCCATATGTTATAAGCTTAGTCCTCAGTCTGAGGCATTGTTGGAGATAACGGAGCCTCCACAATGTGGTGCCTAGAAGGAAGTTAGGTCATTGGAGACATATTCTTGAATGGGATCTAGGGTTCTAGCTCTTTCCTTTCTCATGCATTGTTTTCTGGTCTGGATAACATACTTTGACATTCTCTATCTTGCAACACTACAATGACTCACTGTGCTATCACGGGCCCAGAGGAATAGGATGAGTAAACATGAATTGAAACCATGACCCCAAACAGAGCTTTCTTCTTCTAAATTAATTGTCTCATATAGTTTGTCAGGGTGATAGAAAGCTGGCAAGCTTGCTAGGTAGGATTTTTTTCAACTCCATATTGAATCAAATGGGACCACAGTTTATTTGTGGACCATTATCACCTGAAATGTTATACAATGCATTACTACACATGTAGACATGAACTCCTAACCTCTGACCATATTGTTTTAATCTATGTTGTGCCCACTCCTCATTTTATAAATTATTAGAATATTAAGTATCAATACACAACAGAGCAAGTCTTTGCCACGAGTTCTTTTTTAAAGATCATCTGTCTTGTTCAGTGTTCTATTGATGTGAGGAGGCACCATGAACAAATCAACCCTTATAAGAAAGCATTTAATTGGGGCTGGCTTACACTTTCAGGGGTTTAGTCCATTATCATCATGGCGGAAAGCAAGACAGCATGAAGGCAGACATGGTAGCAGAAAAGTAGCCCAGAGTCTACAAGCAGAAGGAAGAGAGAGACACTGGGATTAGCTTGGGCTTTGGAAACCTCAAAATCCACCTCCAGTGAGACTCTTCCATCAAAAATCCCACACCTACTCCAACCAGGCTGTATCTCCTAACCCTTCTCAAGCAGTGGCATTTCCTAATGATGAGCCTATGAGGGCTATTCTTATTCAAAACATTCCAGTACCTTATTGAGTTTATATACAAATTTTGCAAAGATGCTATCAAATTCTAGAAAAATATCTTATAGATTATAAAAAAATTATATAAAAAGATGTTAAATATGATCACAATAAATATATAGATAATTTTGAAGTAAAATGATTGGTAAAATTTGTCTTATATTTCCTTAGGCATTATTTGATGGTTTTCAATACTTTTCAATTGATATGTTTCTGGTTTATTTGCAGAATCAAAATCCTTGACCTTCTCTGTTAGTCCTATTACTGGGTAATGTGCATATTTGTGCTATTATAAATAATATCATGAATTCTTATTTATATTTTGAAGGCGAAGGTATAAGTCACAACAATCCCACACCAGTTTGGAATTATGATTAATAGAATAGTTATTTATTTAAAGGGGAAAAAACTTACAGATCACTGTCCCAGACAACAGCCCTCTGCGCAATCAGGAAGGGAGTCTAGTCGCAGGAAGCAGAGCAGGAAGTAAGAGAGAGAGGAGAGGGAAGTGGCCACTTTTTAAAAGGGAGAGAGACCACGCCCCAATGGGCTGGTATCTCAGCAGCTATTGGCTGAAGGAGCGGGAGAAGCTCCCCCAACAATATTCTACCTATTGTTATTACATAAAGATACATTTTACTATGTATTTATTATAAATCAAATTTGTCTTATTCCTTTCTCCATTCAAACAAGTTATTTTTAAGAATTCTAACTATTTCTCTCACATGAAAGTAATATGATTTCAGATAATGCATTTTACTTCTTTGTTCTTCCCATGCTTGATATCCAGACATTTTTATCATACTGTACTGGCTAAAATCTCTAAATAAGTTCTGAATAAATGATGTGACATTTTTGGTCTGATCGAGTCTTAAGTGTATTTTCACTATGTGCCATCTGTTCTGCCTCTAATTTGCTAAGAACATCAACAGTTAGAGAAACAAATACTCAATGATACTTAGAGAGAAGACAAAGAAAGCCTTTATTAAGGATTGTCTTCTAGGTAAGAGGTTACTGCAAAGGAGTCTTGAAATAGAGTATAATTTGGGATGGAATTCAAATACCATATTGGAAAGTAGGCAATTACGGTGAGCTATGTAGAGAATTGAAGACAGAAACACCAGGATTCTGAATAAACATGCCTAAAATAATTATTGTTGAAGACAGGACCCAGTGATTGAGCATGACTTGAAGAGTAGAGAAGACGCCGGGCTGTGGTGGCGCACACCTTTAATCCCAGCACTTGGGAGGCAGAGGCAGGCAGATCTCTATGAGTTCGAGGCCAGCCTGGTCTACAAGAGCTAGTTCCAGGACAGGAACCAAAAGCTACAGAGAAACCCTGTCTCGAAAAATTAAAAAAAAAAAAAAAAAAAAAAAAAAAAAAAAAAAAAAAAAAAAAAAAACGAGTATAGAAGAATGAGGATTCTGATCAGGTATCAAGTGGAAGGTTCTGGCTACACTGGCATCAGAGTTCTCTTATTAAAACTGTGCCTTTATGAGGAAGTGCATAGATGAGCATAGGGGAAGGCTCAGACTATTTACTAAAGCTTGGCCAAGAAAAAAAATTTGTTGCAATGTACATTATTTTTAAATCAAGTGGTTTTTATATAAGTGAAGTAATTATAAGATGTTTCACTGTATCTCATAATGTTGCAAGTCATATTAAAACACCTTTTAATATTAATATAAACTAATCTTCTTAGGTTAAACCCTACTTTGTCATAGAGGATCAAACTGTTACCACTTATGTGTTCTAAATTTATCTTGCAGTCATAACATGTACAACTTCTGCCTCTATGTTTCACTAACAAGATTTGGAAAACTTGGAGCTTTCCTAGAAAAAAAATACATATAAGGTCACAGCAAAGGAGGTATAGTTGCTATTAAGAAACCATGTCTTTGCACCAGAACAATACAGGAGATGCTTTTCAGCATCTCAGAAATTGATCATATTTCCTTGCATTATGGAATTAAAGACTTATGCGTAAGAGGATAGTCCTTGAGTTCCCTCCTCTCACATTGGAGCTCCTAAAGTTAGCCTCCTGAATCTTCCATGAGTTCAGTCAGTGTGGCACTCAGAGCTTGCAATAGCCTAGCAGATGGTCTTTGCATTATGTCTGTATGAGGCTAGGTGTGGAGGAATTCTGAATGCATGAACTCTATGGTCATAGAGTCTTCCACCAATGCTTTAGAGCGAAGTCTCAGAGTCCACCATATGCCAACATCGGAGTCCCTGTAAGTAGCTACTGAGATTGGGATGTATACATCTGTGAGAGTAACGTTCAATTGAGACACCTGGAAGTAGGAAGCCAGGAGCATGAAACAACTACCTATAGAATCTGTGGTGATCTGAAAAAAAAAAAATGGTCCTCAATGGGAGTGGCCCTATTAGGAGGTGTGACATTACTGGAGTAGGTGTGGCCTTGATAGAGGAAGTGTATCACTCTAGAGGTGAGTTTTGAGGTGTCATAAGTTCTCAAGCCACACCCAGTGTCACAAACCACTTTCTGTTGCCTACAAGTCCACACTGCCATGCTTCTTGTCATGCTGATAATGGACTGAACCTCTAAAACTGTAAACCAGCTCCAATTAAATGTTTTCCTTTATAAGAGTTTCTATGCTGATGGTGTCTCTTCAAAGCAATAGAAACCCTAAGACAGAAGTCATAAAGCCAGGTTGGAACCAAGAGAATAGCAATGTGGGCTAAAGTCACTGTAAGCATAGCAGTGGGGCTGTACAAATCCTTAAGGGCTATACCATACCAGTGAGTACACCAGGTATCAGATATGGAACTAAAGGATTCAATATTTGCCTGTTAGCTTTAGGTCTTGCTTTGATCCAGTTCCTCTTTGCTGTTTTCCTCTTCATCCCTTTTGAAGTGTTCCATTGTATTTTGGATAAAGGTTTATGGTTAAGAGTTGTCTTGAGTCTCAAACTTTGAGCTTAAACTTCTCAGCAGTATTTCAACAGTTAAACATTTAGGGCCTCCTGGGCCTTTATAGGCAGATGTAGAATGCTATTGTTTGGATACATGTACACTCTAGGCCATATGTTAAAGGGTCATTCATTAGACTATGGAACTTTTGAAAGGTGCTAAAAATTATGAAATGAACCCCAGTGAAAGTTAGTACATCAGGTGTGTTCTTGGAGGGTATGCCTAGGATACTTGGCCCTTCTTCTCTTTTTGCTTCGGTTCTTATAAGGTGAGAACTGAATTATACCTAGTACTTTCATCATGATACACTGTTTCAATATACACCCGAAACAATGAGGACCATGCCATCATTGACCAAAACTGTGAGGCTAAATTTTCTCCTTTTAACCTGATTTTCTTAGCTATTTTGCCACAGTGAGAGGAAGATGATTATCTCAAATGGACACCATCCCTTTCATTTTGCAGGAAAAAAAGAAAACACATTGATTTGAAGTTTCAGTAAGATCCTCAGGTACAGTGACAAAAAACAAAGTGTCCATTCAAGCCCAGAGTGGAGAATAAGAATGGTCAAATGGCCCCATGGGCTCTTATGTTTGAATGCTTAGTCACCAGGAAGCAGAACTATTTGAAAGACTACAAGGATTAGGAGGTGTGGCCTTGTTGGAGGAAGTGTTTCACTGGGGGTGGTCTTCGAGATTTCAAACTGCCCATGCTAGGTAAAATTCTCTCTGTTCCTGCTGCCCGAGTATCAGATGTAACTCTCAAATACTGCTCCAACATCATGTCTCCCATGCTGTCGTGCTTCCTACCATGATGGTAATGGAAGCTGTAAGCAAGTCTCTCATTAAGTGCTTACTTTTATAAGAGTTGCCTTGGTCCTGGTGTCTATTCACAGCAAGAGAACGGTGACTAAGACACCCAGTTCTGTGGATGATCATTATGCATTTCTCTCTTAATCGGTGCTTAGCCCAGTGAGGGTGGCTTCATTATGTGCTACTATTAATCACCTTTATGTGGCAGATGGCTCTCACCCACTTCTACAAATCTGCCTCATAATAATTATGGCTGAAATTATTTTGGTGTCTTAGAGCCAGGCCACTCATACAAGATGAAATCATCCCTGTTTATATGATCAATGACGCTTTAAAGATTAGGAGCAGATTTAGTCATTGTTCCAATAACTGTGGCTCCTCTTTTCTATAATGGAAATAAAGTTCAGACAGTAATAGATTTATTTATAATATAATTTTTAGGTCATCATAAATTCTACAATTTTAACTTAAGAATAAATTAAGCAGATATTTTTAGATACTGAGCTCTAAAAGGCAGAATTAATATATTATTAATCTTTGATATATAATAAAGTTTGTATGAATATGTATATGATTGGAAGATAGAGGGAGGTAGAGCATACTAAGCAAGAAATATTTCTCAAAACTGCATAAACCAGTAATGTCTTAATGACCACTTTAAAAATTGTTATCAGTATTAACAATCATAAAGTATTGCCAAGGGAGAAAGCAATCAATAATCCTATCCAGCTATCACATCAATGAACTACAACAATGACCAGCCTTTCAAGCTATGAGGGTAAACCAACAACTAACTAATTAGACTAAAACCCTCTTCAATACGATGGACACATTCCAGGTACTGTAAAATTAGACAACTTTTCATGTCTGGTAAGGCCAAGGAACCTAGAGGAGAGCCCACTATCACCAATTTCCTAACCCAATATAATTTCTAACTGCATTTTAAATACTTATCCTTATATCCAAAGATGATCATAGTTCTCTCCCTCATCAATGATATTTTTGCATCAGACAGAGATCATTACAGAGAGCCACAACTGGACAAAATGCACAGATCAAATGATCATAGGTCGCCTAACCCAAACTGGTACATTTACAACACATCCTTTACATTTAAGACCCAAGAACCATGACAAAATGGGGAGAAGAAGAAGAAGAAGAAGAAGAAGAAGGAGGAGGAGGAGGAGGAGGAGGAGGAGGGGAGGGGGAGGGGGAGGGGGAGAAGGGAGGGGAATATGTTGAAAATACATAGCATAAATTTCTCAAAATATTAAAACATTATGCTACTAAAAGTAGTAAAATAACTCTAGCCAGGGAAGCATGTACGTTAACTACAGATATTCACCTCTCCTTCCTATCTTCCAAATCCAATACCCCAGTCTTATCCTAGATCCATAGTAGACCATCTACTGGAGCCTTCCCTTCCTCTCTACCCCATCTCTACTGGATCACACAGACCTTCTCCTCACAGCACCTCCCCATCACTTATCCCTGTCCCCGACTCCAACAGCCCTTCCTGGTAAGCCACAGGTAACTCCAGCTCATGAAACAGGTAGCCTACTTGGGGATTTTCACCTCTCCCTCCTCTTCTCTAAATCCAACCCCCCAGTGCCACCCCCAACTCTGTAGCAGAGTTGTGTGTGTAGCACACACACACACACACACACACACACACACCTGGTGTGGCCACCCTCTCCTCTCTGGCTCCATCTCCATTGGATCCCTCAGAGCTTCTCCTCCAATCCTCCTCCCCAACCATCCTGTTATCTCAGCCCCCAATTCCAGCAGGCATTCCCTGGAAACCCACTAGCCATGCCTGCCAGAGAAGCACAAAAGTCAATGAAACAGAGAGGAGAGCTTTACAGCTTCACTCTCCATCCTCTCCTCCAAATCCCATCCCCACCTCTGTAGCAGACAACTTTTTGTGGCCTCTCCTCACTCTCTGCTCCCATTCCCAGGGGACTAACCAGACCCTGGTGGAACACCTTGCTCTCCTCCCTCCTATAAACCTCCTCCCAGTCTATACCCATTCCTAAGATTCAGCCCCCCAATACATAGAAACACATTTTACCTAGAAACACCAGTGACCACACCCAGAAAAGATCCCCTACCAAGCAATATTCAGCTACCATACCCTCCTAAAATCCAGAGGGGCAACAGGACCCAAGAAATGAAACACCCACCGAACAAAAACAAGATCAGATATCAGCACCTAGAATTACAACTCTGCCAAACAGAGATACCTAGACTTTTGTCAAATAATAGCCAGGACAATGTGTTTTTACTAGAGCCCAGCAACACTAACAACAGCAGGCCCAGAAATGCAACATAGCTGAAACACAAGAACAAGATCTTAAAATCGCCTTTATGAGTATGATAGAGGTCTACAAATAGGAAATGAATAAAACCCTTCAAGAAATGTATGAGAACACAAACAGTGAGAGAAAACAAATGAAACAGTCCAAGACATGGAAGTGGAAATAGAATCAATAAAGAAAACCCAAACTGTGCGAAATATGGAAATGAAACATTTCAGGAACCTCAGAGGCAACTCTCATCAACAGAGTACAGGAGATGGAAGAGAGAATCTCAAGCAAGAAAGACAGGGTAGAAAAAGAGATACATCAGTCAAAATGTTAAGTCAACAAAGAAAATGTCAGAACAAGCATCCTGGCACAAAACATCCAGGAAATCTGGGACACCATGAAAAGACCAAATCTAAGAATAGGAATACAGGAAGGAAAAAAAAAAAACTCAGGTCAAAGGCACAGAAAATATTTCCCATACTAATAGTTGCCTGTGAAGGTACAAGAAGCATAAAGAAGACCAAATAGAATGGATCATAAAAGAATCAAAACACTAAATGTACAAAATAAAGAAAGAACATTAAAAACTACAAGGAAAAGGACCAAGTAATATATAAAGACAAACCTATTAGAATTACACCTAACTTCTCAATGGAGATTTTAAAAGCCAGAAGGGCCTGGTCTCCTACAGACTCTAAGAGACCACAGATGCCAACCATACATAACACTATACTCACCAAGACTTCCCATCACAATAGCTGGAAAAAGCAATATATTCCCTAATAAACCCAAATAAACAATTCCTATCTACGAATATAGTCCTACAGAAGGTGGTAGAAGGGAAACTCCATTTTAAAGAGGTTAAGCACTCCCAAGAAAACACAAGGAATAAATAATATCAGACTAGCAAATCAAAAAAGAGGAAACACACACAACAACAGAGTAACAGAAATCAACGAACACTACTAATATCCAAAATACATAAAGAAGTCAGGAGATTAGATATTAAGAGAGCAAATAGCCCAATTAAAAATGAGGTACAGATCAAAGCAAAGAATTCTCAAAAGAGGAATCTCAAATGGCTGAGAAATAATTCAATGTTCAACATCTTTAGTCAGCTGGGTAATACAAATCAAAACTATAATGAGATTTCATTTTACACCCTTCAGAATAGCTAATGTCAATAAAAACAGATGACAGCCTATGCTGGTGGGGATGTGGAGAACAGTGAATACTCATCCATTGTGAGTGGAGGTAAAAACTTGTACAACCACTGTAGGAATCAGGGTGGTGATTCCTCAAGATGATAGTCAATCCACCTCAAAATTCAGCTTTGCCTCTCTTGGGCATATACCCAAAGAATGCTTCATCTTACCACAGAGACACTTGCTCTGCCTCATTCACTATTGCTCTATTCCTAATAGCCTGAAATTGCAAAGAGCATAGACATCCCTCAATAGATAAATATATAAATAAAATGTAATAAACTTCATACTGTGGAATATTACTCATCCACTAAAAAACATGAAATTATGAAATTCACATTTACGTTGATAGAGCTAGAAAAAATAATCCTAAGTGAACAAATTCTCTAAAGATGTTAGTTAGAGAGATTGAAAAAAATGTCATATTCACACCTTGATTAAGAAAAATACAGGCTGGTCATTATTGAGATACACTGCAAAATGAATTATTCCATGAGAGATATCTAGAAAAAAACATAAGACGTCTAAAAGGCTGTTGTAAAGAGTAGAACTGCATTCACTACTGTTTTAGATATTTGTCTAGAAAAGAGAATTTCTCTAGAAAAGTGCTCAATTTAAGAAATGTAATTCCAAGCCATTTATTTTCTTTGTAATCACTACAAATGTCTGCAATGTTGTTTTCTTGTGGGCTGTGTGTGTGTGTGTATGTGTATATATGTGTGTGTATGTGTATATATGTGTGTATATGTGTGTGTATATGTGTTTGTGTGTATGTGGTGTATGTATGTGTGTGAATGAGTGTGTGTATGTGTGTGTGAATGAGTGTGTGTATATGCATGTGTGTTTGTGTGTATGTGGTGTGTGTATGTGAAAGAGTGTGTGTGTGTATGTGTAAGTGTGTGTGAATGAGTGTGTGTATGTGTGTATGTATGTGTATGTATGTGTATGTGTATGTGCATATATGTGTGTGTATGTGTGTGTGAATGAGTGTGTGTATGCATATGTATGTGTATATATGTGTATGTGTGTGTATGTGTGTGTGTTTGTGTGTATGTGTGTATGTGAATGAGTGTGTATGTGTGTATATGTGTGTGTGTGAATGAGTGTATGTATGTGTATGTGTATATATGTATGTGAGTATATGTGTGTGTGTTTGTGTGTATGTGGTGTGTGTGTATGTGAATGAGTGTGTGTATGTGTGTATATGTGTAAGTGTGTGTGATTGAGTGTGTGTGTATGTGTATGTGTGAATGAGTGTGTGTGTATATGTGTGTATGTGTGTATATGTGTGTGTTAATGAGTGTGTGTGTATGTGTATGGGTGTGTATGAGTGTATATGTGTGTATATGTGTATGTGTGTGTGAATGAGTGTGTGTGTATGTGTGTGTGTTTTATATAGCTATTGCCAAGCAGAATCATTACTCTTGTTTGCATCCCATGTTTTCCTATCTAGAATTAGAATACATATAATGACACATGTGCATGAAATATTTAAAAGATGATTAAAAAGAATTTTTTTTAGTTTTTTTTAATTAATTTATTTATTTATTAAAGATTTCTGCCTCCTCCCCGCCACCACCTCCCATTTCCCTCCCCCTCCCCCGATCAAGTCCCCCTCCCTCATCAGCTCGAAGAGCAATCAGGGTTCCCTGACCTGTAGGAAGTCCAAGGACCGCCCACCTCCATCCAGGTCTAGTAAGGTGAGCATCCAAACTGCCTAGGCTCCCACAAAGCCAGTACGTGCAGTAGGATCAGAAACCCATTGCCATTGTTCTTGAGTTCTCAGCAGTCCTCATTGTCCACTATGTTCAGCAAGTCCAGTTTTATCCCATGCTTTTTCAGACCCAGGCCAGCTGGCCTGGATGAGTTCCCGATAGAACATCCCCATTGTCTCAGTGTGTGGGTGCACCCCTCGCGGTCCTGAGTTCCTTGCTCGTGTTCTGTCTCCTTCTGCTCCTGATTTGGACCTTGAGATTTCTGTCCGGTGCTCCAATGTGGGTCTCTGTCTCTGTCTCCTTTCATAATTAAAAAGAGTTTTTAAAAATACGTCAGAGACTAGACTCACTCCACTCTATTCTAACTAAAATCTATGTCTTCACTCTTGTTGATTTTAATTTTATTCCTGTGTTCCTTATTTTGGGGTTGCTACTTTTTCTTAAACTCTAAAATAAAAATTATGTCATACACTTAGTAATGGGCACTGTGCTAGAAGAAAAACTATACCTGGATGCGTTTAATGTCCTGGAATTCAGAAAATCCTTTATGTGTAATGGAGAAAACAACTAAATATTTGAGGCTATCTGAAAATAATAGCTACTGATTTCAAGTGCCTGGTTAACATATTTTATTCTGGCATATATTCTAAATCAGTGGGAAATACATTTTTCTTTTGTTACAAATATAAGTTTATCTTATACATGAAAATTGGCAAACTTGTGGGCAAGAAGGCATTAATTATTAATCTATGGGACTTATTCTAGGTTTGTAGATGAGGGAACTGGGAAGATAGAGGCTAGTGGAAGGATTTGGAAATGTTAGACACCTTTTAGAGTCAGAGAACCAAGGCTCTGGAACAAAGAATAGGTGTGAACACTGTCTGTTTTAAGCTCAGTCTGTCCTCGGCAAAACTAGGGGGAAAACTGTCCACAGAACATCAGAATAACTTTCTAATTTTTATCTTCAGTATTACTGATTTTGTCTTTCTTGAAATCTTCTTACACATTTGTTTTCCCAGAATGATGACCGAAGCATACTTCAGACACATTACAGAAAAGTGATCCATATGTTCTTGAAAAGACAAACTTCGAACAATTGAAACAATGAAATCATTGCTTAAATGTAAATTAATAGAAACATTAAAGTACCAGTTTTTAACCATGGCATTTCAAAATTGAAACTGAAGCTTAATATATTTATTTGATCACAATATTCCAACCTTGGCCTGCCTCATCAGGACGATCCTTCTGTTACACTAACCTGGGATCATTCACAGAACTGCCAGTGGGAAGATTTCCACTGGATGTAGGTGGTCCATAGTGGTTTGACTCCTGCTCCGGGATTATTCAGGGCAAGTGTCCAGGGCACCTCAGTTTTCCTGTTCAATATAGGGTAGGCCCTACCTATTTCCTATAAGGTAAAATCCAATGACTTCATGTTTTCAAGGCCCAAGCTTCCAAATTCAAGGTCACTTCTAATACTCTTTTGGTCAAGTCAATGAAAAGAACCATCAGATCCAAGAGGTCAGAGGATAGATTTCACCTTTTGATAGGAATAAGAAAATGTTATTACAAAAGGATATAGAGAGACGGGTCCCAGAAGCCAGGCAGTGGTGGCGCACGCCTTTAATCCCAGCACTCTGGAGGCAGAGGAGGCAGGCGGATCTCTGGGAGTTGGAGGCCAGCCTGGTCTACAAGAGCTAGTTCCAGGACAGGAACCAAAAGCTACGGAGAAACCCTGTCTCGAAAAATCCAAAAGGATATAGACCCAGACTCACCAAATGACTTTATTGCAATTGTCCATGAACCCAGATAAGAGCTATCCCTTCAGCAGAATGGCCGTGGAATCCAATACACACTGAAATATATATATGTGTCCAGCAACTTTTCTGAATACTAAACCTACATGAATTTACACAGATAGCTACTGTTATTTCCAGACTTTCATAATAAGAAAAAAGATCACACAAATATCAATGTGCTAAAACTATTCAGTAAATGGTTATAGTTTTAAGCTGTTGCAGCAATGATAGATTTAATAAGGACAAATAGAGAGGTCAGAATTACTTTCAATGACATGTAGAAATTCAATTAACACAGAGCAAACGTGTATTATGAAAGAAATTATTGAATTAATAAGTTAATAAAATGTATTATAATAAAATGATGAACCATTCAGAAAAACAATACATATTCAGTTCATAAAATAAAATCCTAATAAGAAAACAAAGGTAGTAATACAATAAGTACTGAAATAAAGTTTATGGGTTTATACTGAAAACCTTAGAGTGACCAAGCACATGTAGCATGTCCAAAAGAGAGGGTATGAAAGCCATGTATTTTAGATTAAGATCATTTGTTACAATTTATTAAGAATTATTTAAGATTATTCTAAATAGCTTACATATAATGTTTAACAAGCAGTTCCCAGGAGGTTTGGTGCTATTGTAACTAAAAGTTTACATGTGGGAAAACTGAGAAATTATCTGTAGTCACACAACTTATGAGTCACCAATCAAGATTGGAATGTCAGAATTATGGCTCCATGTGCTGTGATCCAAGATGAAATAAGGAGGAGGAGGAGGAGGAGGAAGATGAGGAAGGGAAGGAGAAGGAAGGAGTAAGGAGGGGGAGAGAAGAGAAGGGGGAGGAAGAAAATAAGGACAAGCCAGGTGGTTCATAAATGTTTGCTGCTTATATCTGAAGAACTGAGTTCAGTCCCCAAAACTCAATGTAGAAAGGGAGATCTGACTCCCTAAAGTTGTCCTATGACATACATGCATGAGTTGTAAAACCTATTTGCCCCATTTTAAAACACACATCATATACTCAAACTCATATATACTATAAAAAGTAAATTGGAGGCTTTAAAAAACAAATAAAAGAAATATATTGTGAAATAATTAATAATGAGAAATTTGTGTATAACATAAAGCAGAAAAATATTAATATAGCAAATGGCAGAGGATTCTCATAAATAAAAAATCAGTAGAAAAAACATGGACAAAGAAAAGAAATGGAAAATTTACAAAAAATATACAAATATTTGATAAACCTCAAAATGCCACTAAATAAGGCTAGTAATCAAATCAAGGGAAGCACAAAAAATAAAAGATAAGCATTAGTTATTTGAGAACCATGATAATAATAAATTATCCCCAAGATGTGGGAAAACAGGGACCAAATTTACTGCAGGAGAATTTTAAATTAGAGAAAAATTAAGCAAATTATCCCAAGAGTCAGTGTGGTAATACTGTGAAGACTATAACAGATTCTATAGATATATATTCCCAGAGAAATACTTAGACAGATGCATGCTGCACTGTGTTCAGAACACTGCTTATAAACCAAAGGAAAAACACTAAAGCTATCTTAAAACTCCCAGAGAAGGGTTGTGAAACAAATTTTTGAAGAACCATATCATACAAAGGAATCCTCTGTTCTCATCGAAATGGATGGCAGAAATCTGTTCAGATTGACTTTGAACATTTTAGTCACTATAATGTTGAACAGAAATGGCGGGCAATAAAACACTCTACTGTGTGTAGTCCCTTAATATAAAATTATATGGTCACACATTGAGAAGACTTGAAAGAATTGTCACATGTGCTCTCGTGGTTATAACTGGAGCTAAGAGAGCACGGAGTTAATATTCACTCTGTTTTTCTCTGTGTCACTAAACTTTTTATGAGGACTCTAAAACACAGAGCTTAGCTTTTTTGATGTGGGAGCCTGAAGACTTTGGAGAATCTTCTCCCAGCCCAAAGAACAAGTACATAGCAGGACAAAATTGTTAACAACAAACATTTCAAGGTTATGAAAATTTGACCAGTTGAAAAAAATTAGGAGCATTTATTTATGGACAGAAAATCATGCTTTCTATATAAACAGTGATGTATCTGTAACCTGCTGTAACAGACACACAGAATTGGTCAATCAATTGACCAGGCAAGTTTACAAAGGACAGATCAGGGCCAGCAGCACCTTTGCTCAGAGAGAATGAACTCAATCATCCCAGTGCCTTATGGATGGCAGTGTTGTAAAGAAAAATATCCACAATACATGAAAACAATTTGGGTTAGGGTGAGACTCCAGTTCTAGTCAAGGGAAACCAACTTTAGAATAAAAGGATCGTAAGACAATGTGTGGCATAGAGTGTAACCTTGTATTATATATTTGTGACATTTTAGAAGGGATATATATGATGATCATGTATTAAGTAGTAGAGAGTGGAGTTGTTAGATCTTACTGGACTTTTGTGAATTTTTAACCTCACCTAGATGCGGCTGCCACAGTGTATGAAAGCTGAGTTCCAATCAGTTGTCAAATGCGTGCTTAGAAGCATTCAGGCAGGGACCTGAAGCCAATACTAAGAATAGCCTTTACCCACAGACAACTCATAATCCATCCTTGGAGTAACTACTAAAGAAAACAAATGTATGAAGTCTTCAAATGAAAGAGGAGAGAAGCTACTAACAAGCTCACAAAACGAAAAGGGCAGTAAGAGAGTACCTGAACTCCACATCAGCAAATTGCATAAATTAGACCCACTTCAAAGAAGACACAAAAGAAAGAGAATGCATGAGCAATCAGGAGAGAAGCTGCATACATAATGAGCACTCACAAGGGAAAGCCCAGGCTCAGATGACTTCTTGGACACATTCTATCATCCCCCTCACACACACACACAAACACACCTGGTAATTCTTCACAAACTTTCCCCAAAAATGAAAAGATGTTTATGTTCTAGTTCATTCTACAAAACTAGTCTCACCTCTGTGCTTGAAATAACAACGGATATCAGGAAGAATAAAAAAACATAGACCAATAAATATCTCTTGTGGCTAGAGATGCAAACATCCTCCAGAAAGTATTACCAAGTTGAATTTAGACTAATGATAGTAATAACAACAATGATAAGCAAAAAATATAAAATAGATAAGAATAATGAATAATAACAACAAGAACTATCATGTACCATTACCAAATGGGACTCATTTTCAAGAATGCAATCAGTAGCATCCCAAAATCAATTAGTGTATTGCATCAGAGCAATAAACTGAAAAGAAAAAAAAAAGACATGAACAATAGATTCATGAGAGACTGTAGATAAAACCCTTTCTGGTTTAAGAAAAGAAATTCAGCAATTTCAGAATAAATGGGAATCTCCTCAATCTGAATAAAGGTGTCTTTGCAAAAACCGCAGCCAGCAGCCAGCATCATACTTAACAGTGACAGATTAAATTCGTAATTCTTTTCTCCTAAGATCAGAGATCAGACAAGGTGTCTGCTGTCATAAAAATGGTGTCATCTGTTCATCAGAAAGTGAATGAACAATTTCCCAAATCTGAGACAAAGGAGCCCAGTAGGAGATGGGGTGAATATGATGATGAATTCAGTCCTTTGCCCATCTCTGTGAATACACTAACGCTACCAAATGTCACAACTTAAATGAGTCGATTGTACTGTGGATGTTTTGTTTTAGTAACATTTATACTTAAAAAAGAGAGAGAAAAAAAAAGAGCTTTCTGAATTTCATAAAGAACCCCTAAGGAAAGGATGAAACAGCAGACTTAAGAATAAAGCTGAGTAGTTCCCACTAAAATCCGAACCCAAATTAAGGTAAGTTTGTCACCTCCTCTAGTCAGTTCTGTGCTAGAGGCTGAAAGAGCACATTAAAGCAAAATAAACAATTTCCGCAGATCTTGGAAAACAGAGAAAGAAAATGTGTTATTTGTAGCAGAATGATTCTTAGTACAGAACGTTAATTTCAACAAGCAGCATGCTGAGTGTGGCAGCATGGGTCTCTGATCCCAAATTTAGGAAGTTGAGTCAGGAGGGTCACACAGTGAGCATACCAAAAAAGAAGGGACAAAAAAGAAGAGACAGAGAATCAGACAGACAGATGGGGAGAGGAGGAAACGGAGGGGGGAGAGCAGAGGGAGGGCGAGAGGGAGAGAATAAAGGACCGACACAATTGGAATTAATTTAACAATTACATTTGAAACTTTGTATTATAGGTTATCAAGCAAAAAAGCTATTTAAAAGTTCCTTTTTATTTTGTTCTTAGTACTAGCCACAAGCATTCAATATATAGTTATGTGTGTATGTGTATAGAGGAAGTTTATTAAAGTGGCTTGCAGGCTACGGTCCAGCTAATCCAATAATGGCCGTCTCCTGACAGAAAGCTCAGTAATGAAGTAATTGTTCAGAATCCCGAAGAAGTAGACTCTAAAGCCAGTGAAGGTATGGACTTGCCTGTAAGAGTGAGGACAGAAGGCAAGGGACAAAAGTGTCTTTCTTCCTTTCCATTATATCAAGCTGCAAGGGGAAGATATGGCCAGATTCAGGGTGGGTCTTCCAAATGCAAATGATAGGAGATTAAAGTATGTCTTCCTATAACAACTGAGAAATTAACTGAAAATCCCTCACAGGTGCGCCAGGGGCTTGCACTTTTAGGTGTAGTCAAGGTGACAACCAATAGCCATCATAGTGTTGAGTTCTTAATCTTTGGTGCTGACATGTCGATAGTGTGGGTCCTTGTTGTCAGCCACTTATATTCTCACCGCTCAAAAAGCATAGCCATAGTGTAACCATGACAACAAGAAAATCAGGAAAAGCTAATGTGAGGGACATTCTAAAAATGCATGACCTGTGATCACCAAAGAAGGGGGGTGTTCATAGAAAGCAAGGAAAGATAGACAAACATACTGAGTCCAGCCAGAAGAGTCAGAGGAAACGTGAGGACTGAACAAAATGTGGAGTCCTAGGGGAGATAAAGGTGCAAGATGCACACGAAGCATCTACTAAAGAAATACAAATGAACTGTGGAATTCGCTAATAACAGTGTGTTGACATTGGCTCATTATTTCTGACAGCAGCACCACAGGCATGTAGAATGCTATAATAGAAGCAAGATGAACTGTCTGTACATATAAAATTATTGCAAAATCAAATGCTTATCTCTTAAAAGCCTTTTATGGAATAAGGCCAAGGACACGGGCATTTACCTAAATCTCTATGACCCAAAGCAAAGCCACTGGTAATATATATATATATATATATATATATATATATATATATATATATATGAATTTTGAAGTTGGGTAGAATCTCTCTTAACTTTGTGATTTTCAAATTTCAGTTTTTGTTATTACTTTTGAGACAAGCTTTCCCTGCCCCCCTAGCTGTCCTGGAACGAGCTTTCTATTCCAGGCTGGCCTCAAACTCACAGAGATTTGCCTGCCTTTGCCTCCTCCTGAGTGCTGGGATTGAAGGAGTTTGCCTTCGCTGCCCAACCAAATTTCAGTGTTTTTATTTTTTAATTTTTTTGAATTTGCCATTTCTTTTTTTAAACCAAGCCAACCAAATGCTGTAAATCCTATAAAGTTCATGATAGACTTTGGATTCAGCCAACCAACCTGCAAACCAATCAACCATATGGGGAAGATTGACATCTTAAAAATCCGTGTTAAAGGGTTTGAATTTCTCCAAGTTATCCATAATAGATAACAGCTCCGCACCATTCCTTGTGACTGGGGTGAGCAGTACCCAACCTGGGCCACCTGCAACCCAACCCAGAGTCCCGGTGCTGGGAGGTCAGACACCACTATGATAAAAGAGTATGGGGTGGGGAGGTGGGAGAGAGAAAGAGGCAGAATGGTTCGTGGGCTAGAGAAAGAAACAGATCTGGAAAGGTGAGGGTAGTGAGGAGCAAGCAGGCAGATGGGAATGGCCAGCTGGCTTCCAGAGTCCAGGGAGATGTCTGAGCCTGGGCTACAGCCAACGGCCAGGTCTTGGTCCACGGCCTTGGAACAGCCGAGGAGGCCTATGTTGGTGTCTGAGGCTCCTGTCACCACTGGAAACTATCCAGGGGCCTGTGGCTTAGGCTAGATCCTGGGACCACACTGGCGTCTAAGGGCCACCCTGCCATGTCAGTCAGAGTGGCTTATACTGACACCTGGGACCTTTGTGTCATCTGTCCTGAGCTGCTGCCTTGGACCGTGTCTGGGTCCGTGGCTCCACCACAGCCAGGGTTTGTATTGATGTCCATGAATCATGCTGCCACCAAAGGCCACATACATACTCAGGATCTGACTGCAACCTGTGGCCATGAGGGTGTCTGAGAGCCATGCTGCCACCAAGGATATCCTGATCTGAGTGACTAGCACTCTAATCCAGGGCCATGGAGTCATCTGAGCCATGGCTGCTGCTGAGGGTCATGTCTGGGTCTGTGGCTCTGTAGCAGCCAGGGTCTGGATTGATGCCTGGAGCTTTTATTGCCACTGAGGGCCATGCAGATGACCAGGGTCTAGTTGGCCACCTCAGATCATATTGGTGTCTGAGGATTATGCCATGCCCAAAGCCATGATGATTGGGGTAGTAGGTGCTGCTACCTAGAAGCATGGAGACGTCTGGGCACTGGCCACTCCCTAAGGCCATGTCTGGTTCCATGGCCTTGTAAGAGCTTGAGTTTGGGGTGGTGTCCATTGCTACTGCTGCCACTGAGGGCTCTACAGGTATTCAGGGTCTGGTCAGCCAACTGGAACCACGTTAGTGCCCTGGAGCCATGCTATTGCCAAGGTTGTGCTGATCAGGGTGGCCTGTGTTGCCACCAGGACCCTGGTGGTGTTGGGACCAGAGCTGCTGTGAGGGCCCTGTCTGGGTCTGTGATCCTGCTACAGCTGGGGTCTGTGGTGATGCCCATGGCTTCTGTTAGCACAAATGTCATCAACTTGTCCTGTCCCATGCTGGAGAATGCAACAGGAAAGCTGGCCCAACCCCTCAGGGAAGTTGACAACACCCCTCACCACAGGTGTGCCCTTCACCTGGGCAGTACGCTAGAGTTGACCCTGTAGTTGGGGGTGCAGGTGAGCAGACCCTGAGGATCTGGGAGCAAGAGAGCTAGCCTACTGCTTGCTGTAGGGTGCATTGGGTGAGCTATTAGAGGCAGTACTGGAGAACTGAGGGAAAGCTGGTGGGCTGACCAAGCCAGCCACCACCCAGACCCAAAACCAGGACTGTGAACTGGCCCACCCCAACATCCACAGAATCTATCAACCTTTGGAGCAGGTAAAGAGGACAAACCTACAGATCCAAAAGAGCAAGATCTCCATAACACAGAGCAAAAACATCCAAGAGGAGCCCCAGTGAAAGCCTTTAGCTGGTAGCATAACAAAAACCGGAGGCCTTGAGCCGGACCAAGGACTCCTGGCAATGAACCCTTGTGTGGACTAAAGGATCAACTACGTGGCTCAATGGGCCACACTACAGCTTCTTTTTTGTTTTTCTTTTAAATTTGGTTTTGATTTGGAGGGCATCGAAGGGCAGAGGGCAGACGTGAGGACACAGGAGGGAAGAAGAATTGGAATGCATAATGTGAAATCTACGAAAAAAATCAATAAAAGTTAATTAAAAAACAAAAAGCCATGGCTGGAGGTTAGTGTTTTAAATCTTGTCTGTGGTCATGTGAGTAGTCTTTGTGTTATTGTCTATCTCCTTTCATGGTTTAATATTTCATAATAGAAGGCATAAAAGCAAAGTTTTCTTCCAAATTCTATATAAACTGCAGATTTTTGGAAATTTTCCATAAAGGGAAAAAAAAAAGATCTAAGAGAATATCAAAGCTTTTCCAAATTGCCTGACACATCTTTACAGACTAGACATCTTTCAAAAGCCATTTGCCGCATCAACCGCTGGAAACTGTGAGACAGAGAGTGTGGAGAGCTGTTTATTGAAGATACAGAAAGTTTCTCAGGAACCTGAGACTAAACCAAGAGCCTATGAGGCCAGATGACTCGATTCATAGCCGAAGCACAAGCTAAACTCAGTATCTGAGACAAACTGTATTTTCCCCGTAAAGAGACAAGGTTTCCATTCTTAATACTTCACCCCCCACATTGTCATCATCTGCACCTTACACCAGCCTGAGCTGTTCAAAGCGATGCTTCAAGAAGTGGGCAGTCTGAGGTTTGTGAGGGAGAGAAAGTTCCTTGCCACCGAGGCTGAGCAGATGGTCCCCCTCCTCTTTCATTATTCCTTTACTTTTTTTTTTTAACTCAGAGTCTCTTAAGCATGACCTTCATGCTATTGATTCACTCTGCAGGCCAGGAGCTCAGAATGGGTAGATTTCTCTGTGTCTGAAACCATCAGCCTAGAGATTTCCATTGCTCAGGAGTGTTGGGCTGCCACAGTTACCCAGAGTCAAGAAAGGCTGCAGAAACAGGGCCTTCCATCCTGTTTCATTACCCTGAGTGTGAATTCAGAGGGACTTTGTCATCTTTGAGAGGATGTTTTCTTTGACTTTCTTTCTTCCTTCCTTTTTGTGTTCACTTGTTTTTTTTTGTTTGTTTGTTTGTTTCTTTTTTTTTGAGACAAGGTCTCTCTATATAGTCCTGACTGTATTGAAACTCACTTTGTATATCAGACTGTCCTCGAACTCACAGAGATCCACCTGCCTCTTTTTCCCAACAAAGATCCATCCACCTCTACTTCACGGGTGCTGGTAGGAAAGGCATACACCACCAGGCCCACCATAAAAAAGCAAAAGGCTTAAATTATTGTCTATCTCCAGAGAAATTCAACTCCTTTTCCAATATACTCTTTAATATTTTTAAATTAGGAACCCTTGAGAAAGAAGTGAGAAAGAATAATGGAGAAGTATTTTTTTTTAATTTATTTATTTATTAAAGATTTCTGTCTCTTCCCAGCCACCGCCTCCCATTTCCCTCCCCCTCCCCCAATTAAGTCCCCCCCCCCTCAGCCCGAAAAGCAATCAGGGTTCCCTGTCCTGTGGGAAGTCCAAGGAACCCCCCACCTCCATCCAGGTCTAGTAAGTTGAGCATCCAAACTGCCTAGGCTCCCACAAAGCCAGTACGTGCAGTAGGATCAGAAACCCATTGCCATTGTTCTTGAGTTCTCAGTAGTCCTCATTGTCCGCTATGTTCAGAGAGTCCGGTTTTATCCCAGGCTTTTCCAGACCCAGGCCAGCTGGTCTTGGTGAGAGTGAGGTAAGCCAGACACAAAAAGAGGAACATGGGATGTACTCACTCATATTTGGTTTCTAGCCATAAACCAAGGACATTGAGCCTATAATTAGTGATCCTAGAGAAGCTAAATAAGGAGAACCCAAAGAAAAACATATAGGCATCCTCCTGAATATTAACCTTCAGCAAGCGATGAAAGGAGACAGAGACAGAGACCCACATTGGAGCACAGGACTGAAATCTCAAGGTCCAAATCAGGAGCAGAAGGAGAGAGAGCACGAGCAAGGAACTCAGGTCCGTGAGGGGTGCACCCACACACTGAGACAATGGAGAAGTATTTTTACTAAACCTAAATGATGCTGGTAATTTGATGGTTTTAGAGTTAATTACTAGTTGGCCAGTCAGGTCTAGGAAGTTTCCAGAAAATGACAAAATATAGCTCTATTTTGTGTCATACATATCATGTACTATATTACACATGTACTATGTCTAAAGGCTCTGAATATTTTTGATGAGCTTATGAATCTACATTGCCAATACATTACCAGCTCTCCATTTCTGAAAATAACCCAGAATTTTCACAATTTCTTATAGGCAAATTAATGACCCTCACTTAAAATACTTCTCTAAGTTTACTTATTTAGCCTGAGATGAGTTGAGTGTGCTTAAATCCTTCACAATTTCCCTTCAACATTTTTTTTTCATTTTAGCCTGTCTGGTTCCAGGAAAAGAAGTGCAAAGAGTTCACCTGGCGGGATCCTATGCTTCTGACTCCCTACAGTTGGGCCAGTTGTCAGGCAAAAGGTGCTTAGGAAACAATTTGCAGGAAGTGAAAAATAGCTTTAATTAGGGACAGACTCCATGTTAGTGGGAATACATAAATGTTTTATAACTGTATACCAATTATTTCTATAACCTTCCCACTAACCTTTGGCATCAAAGTGCTAGGAAACTACACCTGTTCCTATGGCTCTTGAATTTTTTTTCCATCCCATTTCCCACATTATCTCAGAGCCTTAGCTACAGGAGTCTGTGTATAAAGCTACCTACAATAATTGTAAATCTGTGGTAGATGTTGTAACCATCGTAACTGGCCTCCACAACTATGAATTTTGATTGGTTGTGGTTTTCTTTAATGATCTGTGTCTGTTGCAGAGAAGTTTCCATGATGAAGGCTGAGAATTACACTTACCGTTGGGTGTAAGGACAAATATTTAGAATGTAGTTAGGGATTGTGCTGGTTCAGTAAATTGGTGGCTGCAGGTTCTTTTTTAAGATCCATGACTTTGCTCTCCCTGGATTGTTGACTAAGTTTTCAGTACCAAGCATGATTTCCTTCTTGTTGAAGAGGTCCTAAGTACAATTACAGAGCTGTCATTCCCTTCCTAGGTATTCATGCCATCTTTGTACCCTTAGCGTTGTTGTCCATGACTTTGCTCTCCCTGGATTGTTGACTAAGTTTTCAGTACCAAGCATGATTTCCTTCTTGTTGAAGAGGTCCTAAGTACAATTACAGAGCTGTCATTCCCTTCCTAGGTATTCATGCCATCTTTGTACCCTTAGCGTTGTTGTCCATGACTTTGCTCTCCCTGGATTGTTGACTAAGTTTTCAGTACCAAGCATGATTTCCTTCTTGTTGAAGAGGTCCTAAGTACAATTACAGAGCTGTCATTCCCTTCCTAGGTATTCATGCCACCTTTGTACCATTAGCGTTGTTGTGCCATGCTGGCTATTGTGGTACACAGGTGGCCTAGCTGGGTAGAGTAGTGGATTGCTTCCTTCCTCTGGAGGCTCACATGGCACCTTCTGGCCATCAAGTGATGCATGGATAATGAAAATGCGGTGCATATCCACGATCAAATAGTAGTCAGCTGTCAAGAAAAATGAAATAATAAAAAATTTCAAGTAAATGTATGGAACTAGAAAAGATTATATTGAGTGACATAACCCAAACCCAGAAAGACAAATATCACATGTTCTTTCTCATTGGAGGCTCCTAGTTTCAAATCTTCAGAGTTGAGTACATAACCTGGAGTAATGGAAGAAAACAGGAAAGGAAAAAGGGAAAATTGTTGGGGAAAATGAGTGGAGAAAGAGCAGAGAGCAGAATAGCAGGGCACAAGTGTTCTGAAGGATGAAATGAGGGGATTAAGGCTATCTAGGAACGGGGAAGAGATCAGTAGGGAAGGAGAGAGGAGAGCAAAATAAGAGAATTCTGAAAAAGTTGTAGGCAATAATAGTACTAACTATCTACCTATAGTACATGTAAGTCTGTGTATAAATATTCATACATAGTTTAAATGAACATTTCCCATTTAGACTGACAGTGTTCTTCCAAAAGCCAAAGACTATCTAAAAGTAAAAAAAAAAAAAAAAAAAATCTTAATACCAGGCATTAGGCAAGCTTGTTGTCCAGGGTTGCCCAACAGAATCCCAAAACATTACAGACTACTGTTATTGTCTTTGGTGCCCCTGTCTCAACCCTCACCCCATGAAAGATAAGTCCCTATTGCCAAAGATACCATGCAATTCAGACATAGCGCCCGGAGGTCCCTGAGTTGGAACTGATCCCTAAGGACTAGCTTCCATGGTACCAGAAATAAATGGGCTTGTAACTAGAACCAAATCATGACGTGAAAGAGGCAGCTCTTCCATAGACTTTTCCAGATCAACAGATTAAGGAAGGGGCCAAAACAAGTCTGAACCAACAGATACTGCAGCTTAAAGGGATTCCTCTGCAGGATCTTCCTTGAAAGTTCTCCAGAGTATGAGAATCTGCACAGCAAACAGCCAACTGACTTCACCAGGGTTGAAGGACCATACAGGAGCCCTGACAGCTTCAAGGGAAAGGAGGAGAGAGGGCAGATCAAAAGAAGGAATGTGTTCTTCCCTTATAAGATTAAAGAAAAAAAAAAGCTATTACTTTTCAGAGTTGCCCAGAACCAATGACCTTTGTATTGCAACATACTTAGTATTCTTTTTAATAGGGTTCTTTCCTCTCAGCAAAATTCAAGGGGAGAATCCTATTTAATTAACCAGCCAAATGAATGAAAATTTCATTTGAAGTAAAATATTTTTGAAATGTTTGGCTTAGGGCCCCCTAATGCAAAGCCCAAAGTATCTTCCGACTTTTATTCCTAAGTGGTTTTTCATATTCAATTAAATTCCCTGGCTTCAAAGTTAATTTAAGGACTGTTCTGAGCCAAAGATATTTCAGCTACCTTTGAGCCCTCTAAGGAATGCCTCTCCAAAAAGCTCTGGTCATTTATTCTAGGAACTCATAAATGCTGATGCAAACATACCCAGAAGGTTCATTTATCACATACAGGCTGAGGAGGCCCATGATTGAGAGCAGGGTGAATAGTAATAAATCCTGAATAGGTTCCATATTTTTGCACACTTTGGAGTCTCCAGTATCAGTTTTCCATTGCTGCTCCAGAGCTGGAGTTAATAAAGTATATTAAGGAGATGACTGGGTTTAATATTTCAAATATTTCAGCCAGTCTTCCATGCAAAAACAAAAAATGAGTGTTCCCTGATACTGATAATTCCCACCACTGCTGACAAGTATCGCTTTTTTCCCCTTCTTTTCCCAGCTGAGAAAATATTCGCTGTTGAACATCTGGCTAAGGAATGTTAAAAGTCCAGAGCAGTCTAGGACATCATCCGAAGTTGACTTTGGAAGAAAAGTCAAACAGAACGTTAGACAGTTCCCCAGAAACACATTTTCAGAGAAAATGCAAGGTATCATTTGTGAAAGTCAGAGAATCTTAAGTGGAAGACAGAAGAGAAACACTTGGGTGGGTAGCACAAGTGTATTGTCATGTGGACTCTGAAATACAGCACCTCAGCAGCCCTGAGTTGGAATCCCACAACTCCCTTATAGCCATGCACACAGATCTAGAAGGGGATGTGCTAGGTAATACTCTGGATGATAATGCTATGCCCTACCTGCCCCTGTGCTCCCTCTGAGGAACAAGAGAAGAGTGTATCAACATCAAGCTTTTCTTACTGAACCATCTGAATCATTCATTAAATTCAATGGACTTTTTGTCCTGATATTAGGTATGGGGGTAGAAAGAGAGTTTCGGCAAATGAGCATGGGGAAATTTAATGCCAAACTAAAGAGTGATTTTTGTTCAAACATGTATAAATGAGCCTCCACAAATGAGTGTCTTATCCATGGAGCTACAGCTCACTCTTCTCCAGCTAAAGAGGGAAAGGTGGAGCCTTTGACTAACTTTATGCATCCTTGTGCAATCCTGAGATGACTAAACTTCAGAAGAAAAGAAAAGGTACCAAAGGAGCCAAGCAGTGGTGGCACAGGCCTTTAATCTCAGCACTCAGGAGGCAGAGGTAGGTGGATCTCTTTGAGTTTGAGGGCAGCGTGAGGAAGATTGAGAACCACTGATGGAGAGGAAGCTGGCCTATCCATTCACCACAACCATCTCCAAGATTTTCCATCTTACTTCCTGAAGAACCAGGTCCACTTACAGTATGTCCAGCCTGCCAAGAACGTCTCATTGTAAGCTATTGGAGTGAAAATTCCAAATATGCACACACCATTCCATGAGAGGATCACATGATGGGTATATGAACCAACCCATTAACAACCTGCCTGGCATCAAAAAAAAAATTCTCCAAGTTTCAGAATACTTTTTAAAACAAACATAATCACATCCCATGTCCACAGGTTCTACATCCATGGATTCAGTGATTCACAAGACTAAATATTTTTTTAAGAAAAATGTGTCTATAAGTAACTGATTTTTCTTCTTGTCATTGTTCTCTAAATAATATAAAGGTTTATCCTGTTGATGTTAAAGTTGCCTAGAGAAGCATCCTGTTGATGTTAAAGTTGCCTAGAGAAGCAACAAGATGAACCAGCAGGGGAAGGTGCTAGTCTTCTAGCCTGACCAGCTGAATTCTACCACATAGCAAAGGAGAGCACTGTCTCCCGTAAGATGTCCTCAGACACTGTGGCACATGTACACATGAATACACAACATAAATGAGTAAAAATGTAATTATAAAATGCTAAAGGAATCTAGAGATGATTTTAAATATTTGGTAAGGATGATCCTGGGGTATATGAAAGTATTTTGCCATTTTATCTAATGAACTTGAGCATTCATGTATTTCATATTCAAGAGCATCATGGAACCAATCTCTTCGGGGATACTGAGGTATTAACTGTATCAAAGAGAAAAAACTTAAATTATTGATATCTTTAATGAAATGCCATACATTAGACCAACAAGGAATTTTGCAAAGGAATAATATTTTTGTTTCGAATCATCAAACACCATTTGAAAGACTATACTTTCAAATGTACTGGTCTCTCTGCAGCTACTTTTAGATTGTGTTAGTTTGGATAGATTAAACTATTTATTTAACACTTTAGTGTCTCGTATCAGGTGAATATATCATTCTTAACAGGTACCTTATGGCTTTACAAAATTAAAAAAAAAATCTGTCTGGCTGACGGCAACGTTTCTCTCTAGTCTACTTGAATAATATATCCAGGGCACCGAGCTCAATCCCCTGGACAACAATAAGGGGAAACAATCATTTCCAAAAAAAATTTAAAAAATTAAAAAATAAACCACTTTAGATGATGCAGAGTTTACAACAAAATGTGTTCATGATTCTAAAAACTACACTGGAATGTTCTTTTTATTTTCTTTTATATGTATGTATATGGTATGTAGAGCCTAAATGTATGATGCATGTGCATTCTGCAACCACCAGAGGCCAGGACAAGGAGTCAAATCCCCTGGAACAGGAGCTATAAGCAGTTGTGGGCCACAGAACCAAACCTAGGTTCTCTGCTCTCGGAGATTGATTTTTCATGAGTTTGTATACATGTCTGTGTTTGTATACAAGCAGCAAGAATGAGGTACCCTAGAGATGAGCATCACATCCCTGAAACTGGACTTATAGGCAGTTGGGAGCCTCCTTACATGGGTAGGTAAGTCCAAACTCAGTTCTTCCAGAAGAACAGCACTTTTAACTAGGAAGTATTCTCAAAATTGTTTATTTTTTATCACTTTGTTTTAATTAAAATATAATTGCTTGACTTCCCCCTTCACTTCCTTCATTCCCTTCCATGTACCTTCCCTTCCAACTCCTCCCATAATCCCACTGCCTTTCAAATATATGCCCTCTTTTTCATTCATTATTATTGTTTCATATATTAGTGGATGAGTACAACCTGATTATCCATTTAGTGTTGTTTGTATGTACATAATTTCAGAGCTGGCCACATTGCCTGCGATAACCAGTTGGAGCTCATCCCTGTCATTTGTGGCCAATAGTTCTTTGTCTAAGGTTAGAACCCTGTGAGATATTCTCCCTCCATGTTGGTGCACCGATTGGTGTTGTACTTGTTCAGGTCTTAGTTTGGCAAAAATATTGTTTTTATATATATATATCTATATCTTCCCTGTTGTTTCTAGGAGATATACTTTGACAACAGACTTCCTGGTCCTCTGGCTCTTACAAACTTTCTGCCCCTTCTGTGATAACTCCTGAGCCTTAGGTGCAGGACTTGTGTTGTAGATGTACCCGCTGGGACTGGGCACCCTGTGGTCAGTTGATCTCTGCTTTGCTGTCAGCTGTGGTTTTCTGTAATGATCAGAAGCAACTTCCTATGGAGTAAGAGCTTATCTATCTATAGCTTCTAAGCTATCTACACTTACCTGTGGATATGAAGATAAGTTTTAGAACACAAGTTAAGACTTAGAAAAGTGATTTAGAAAAGTGGCACTAGTAGGCTCCCTCTAAGATTAGTGACCTCACTAGCCCTAGGTAGTTCACCAGGTTTCCAATGATTCTTTAAGACTTTTTTTTTAATGTTTATTTATTTATTATGTATACAATATTGTGTCTGTGTGTGTGTGTGCAGGCCAGAAGAGGGCACCAGACCTCATTACAGATGGTTGTGAGCCACCATGTGGTTGCCGGGAATTGAACTCAGGACCTTTGGAAGAGCAGGCAATGCTCTTAACCACTGAGCCTTCTCTCCAGCCCCCATCCTTAAGACTTTTTCAAAACTCCTTAGTGTTTCCTACTTTTTGTAATATCTAGTCCAGTAGGTGAAAAGTGAAATGTCAGTATTAATATGTAATTTTATAATTACAGATTGTAAATTTTTTTGCATCTATTAACTGGCTGTTTTGAAAAACAAGTGATGAAATCATTTGCTCATTTGAAGCCAGAGATATTTGTTTTATGATTGCTTAAATATTTTGGACATTAGTGTCTTACTCAGTGCCTGAATTTCAAATATTCTCTCACAGTTTGGGTGGCTCCCTCACTTTATTGCTTCCTTTACTGTGTGTAGACTTTGCTGCTCAACAAACCTTGCTTCCTTGTTTTGCTTTCATTGCTTCTGTTTGCGATCAGATTGGAGACATCTTTACTCAGACCAGTGTCATGGAATTTTCTACCTGTGTTCTCTCCTAGCAAATTAATAGTTTGTAATCTTTTGTTTAAGTTGTCAACCCATTTTGACTTGGGGTTAGTTGGTTGATTGATCGGTTGGTTGTGTTTTGTTTAACAGGTGGCTCACACGGGTCAGAGACATCTGATGTTCCTGGGACTGGAGTTACAGGCATTGTGAGCTGCCCTGTGTGGTTCTGGGAATCAAATTCAGACTTCCTTCAGGAGCAGTAAGTTCTCTTAACTATTAACCCCATCTTTTAAACATTTTTCATTGCATTTTTTACCCTGATAGTTAGAAACCGATTTTTAATTTAGCTGTTCTATTAATTTCTTAAATTTAGTTCTTATGCTGCCTGTTTAAACTCAGAAATGTTGACATGGAGATTAGGGATGTATGTCAGAAAAGTGAGGCCAAAAAGGTAGCCAGAACTGTTATGACAAAATATGGTCATGCCTGGACAAGAAAACACAGCCTGAAAGATCAAGCTCCTAGGTTACACTCTCTTTTATCGCATTTCATTTTCTTTCTTTATAATCATTATTATGATGATGGGGAAAAGAATTCCCCTGAAAACATACCACCTGAAAATCATCACATTAGAAACAGTGTTTTACCTCTTTCTCCTTCAAGCTAAAATGTCCGAATCATTGGGAAAGACAACAGATACCATTGAGAGTAAAGACAGTCTTCCCTTTGGGTTACTGGTGCATTGAATTTCTTCCTTTGTAGCCAAGTGACATTTTTTCCTGTTGTCTTTAAAAAAAAAAAAAAAAAAACAGGAAGCAAAAATTCTGTCCTGCTTACTGGTCTAGGCTAAGGGTTGGATTTGGGTTTGGGCTGTACGTTCTTCAGAGTATTGCCCAGGCAGGAAGTGCTCATTGATTTTGACGGCCCTTCTCTGAGGATATTGGACTTTCACACCCATGCAGCAGAATCTCAATGCTATGAGCGTTTCCTGTTTTGCTGGTGACTTTGACTCTAGATTCAATTTTCCCTGGTTCATCAACCCAGAAGCCTTGAATTTCTACACAGTGCTCATATTCATCATTTTCTAAATGGACAAGGAATGGATTATTATTAATGGAACCAAAGGACTGAGAATAAAGATAGGCTCAGTTGCACAACAAGACAAAAAGTAAGCAAACAGAAGCCCTGGTCCCTAAAGAAAGAGGCTTTAAACATGCCACTAGCTAACAGTTTCCCACTCTCCAGTGTTTCCTGTTTTTCAGAGAGCCCTTAGACTGTCCTAAATTAGTTTACAAATTATTCCTGTCACCAGACTTATTCATTCTCAACCTTCCTGAAAGGGTTTTAGTGAAGAAGATTGTCTGCCGGTGATGAAGGCATCTAATAGATTTATTTCTCTCAGTATCTACAGAGTCACTTCGTCCTAGCAGAGTGGGGCATGCTGGACTCTTGCAGAATGCACAGCCCATTTGTCACTGTCAATCTCCCTGTGGCATGTCCAACCTGTCCTTCCCTGCCCTCTGAAGTTCCCATCTCTACTCTCAGAGATGTCTCAGCCACGTCCTACCTGTTTTACAGAGCACATATCTGCCTTTTGAATATAGTGTGATATGATTTAGAGAAATCTATTCCGCAAAGACCATAAAACCAAAGACAATACTTTATAATTAATAAATTTATCACCATGTGCTTACCTTCCCTTCAACACAGTCATCGAGATTTATTTCCCATCTGACAAATACATGGGCATTGGGTCCATTATTTAGGGAACATTTCAGGAAAGTATTGCCACAGACATTGAGAAAATACACACTGCCCTGCCTGTTCCCAGCCTTGTTTCTGGCCCTTTCTTCACCGTGTTGCAGGTCACAAACCCTTGCTCTGGTCTCAGACTAAGTCACCACTTCACTAATCCACCACTCAGCACACACCCCCCCTTTTTTTTTGACAGGGTTTCTCTGTGTATCTTTGGTTATCCTGGAACGCACTCTGTAGATCAGGCTGACCTCGAACTCACAGAGAATATCCTCCTGCCTCTGTCTCCCGGGTGCTGGGACTAAAGGCGTATGCTACCACACCTGGCTCTACCTCAGTTCTTTAACATGAAGTTCAACCCCCTCTGCGGCTTTTTCCTCATTCAACACTAACTTCATCTTTCAGTGCCTCTCTGGCAGCCTGTACACCAGCAGCCCAAGTGACTGTAGTTTATCAAATGAGAGCCTTGTACAAAGATGCACTCCCCTACCTCCAAGGGTTTACAATGCAGACAATTCTACTCCCAAAATTGATCCCCTTGCTTCTCCTTTATGTGACTCTGACTTTTTATGGCTCCTATCTTTTGCCAGTGCCTTTGAGGGATCCCTTGATTGTCAAGGCTAGACTAATTTCCTGATAGTCCTGATGCTTTCTGTCATGGAATCAATGAGTTCAAATGTATTGGCCTAGGTTCATCTTCACCTTTGTTCTCAGCTGTAAGTAAATATCTTCAACATAGGCACTGAATCTAACAAATCCCTCTAGTTTAAAAAATCTGCAAAATATCTGATTTGTTCAACTTGAGTGTAGCACTGAGTGAGAACTTTTCTAGTGGTGATTATAGACCCTATTCTAAGGGATATTCCAATTTTGATGAATTGACAACACTTTTTTTTTTTTTTGGTTTTTCGAGACAGGATTTCTCTGTACTCTTGGAGCCTGTCCTGGAACTAGCTCTTGTAGACCAGGCTGGCCTCAAACTCACAGAGATCGGCCTGCCTCTGCCTTCCAACTGCTGGGAAAAAGCATGCGCCACAACTACCTGGCTGAATTGACAACACTTTTTAAAAATCCATGAATAAAAAAGTAAAATTAATCAGAATTGGATACAATGCTACATTATCATACAAATAATTACCACAGTGATGAGTCAGGTAAGGGGCACCATGGACTGCATTTCCAGTGAGAAAAGATAGCAAAGGGTTGTAATTGGGGCTAGAGTCTAGATTCACGGCTTCAACCTTCCTCATGCCATGACCCTTTAATACAGTTCCTCATGTGTGGTGACCTCCAACTATAATGTTATTTCCATGACTACTGTATAACTATAATTTTGATGTTGTTATGAATCATAATGTAAATATCTATGTTTTCTAATGGCCTTAGGTGACCCCTGTGAAAGGGTCGTTTGACCCCTAAAGGGGCTGTGACCCACAGGTTGAGAACCACTGGTGTAGACTATGAAAGACTTGATTAATGAAAATGAAATTAGAAATAGGACAGAATTTAACAATCAATGGAAGGCAAAATCCAGATGGAAACATTTACATGTAAGAGATAATAATAACTAGTTCATTAAGTGTGGACAGGAGGGAAGGTGATTTCTGTGACAAATTTATCCAATCTAGTAACCACAAAGCTTCCATCATGCGCCAGGCCCTGACTTCAACACTTGAATGGTGGCAAACTAAGTAGCCTGAATTCTGCCCTCGGGGAGTTTATCCTCCGTTGAGGCAATAAATATGACATATAACTACATAGTGATTCACACAGAAATATGTTTGAATACAAGACTTGCTGAGATAATGCATTTTAAAAATATTGCATTCTCTACTAAAATCTAGAAATCCTGAATTCAGAAATATACATGATCTCAAGGGTTTTAGGGATGGGAAGCCTAAGGTATAAGCAATACCCTGTGGGGGTGGGGTGAAATAAGATCAGGAATATGAGAGGAACCGATTTGTCATGTCAGGTAGGGTATTCAGGTGGTCCTCACTGGAAAGATGCAATGCAAGAATCTCCATCCACAAAGGTAAAAGAGTAGTCAAGCAAATAAGCAAGGAGAGAGAGTTTCAATCAACAGAAAAGGAAGGTGGGAAAATCTGGAGACAGACATAACCAAGGCAAGCAACAATAGCCAAAGCATCCTGACCCTACGGATTTCTAAGCCACTTCAAAAGGAGAGGCCGCACATGATCTAACTTGCATTTTAGAAACATCATCCCAATTGCTGAGCTAAAAAGAAACTAACGAAAAATAGAACTTCTGTGATGATTAAGAAACAAAACTGTCCCCAAAGCTCTTTTGTTGAAGTCTTGGTCCTCAGCTGCTGGTGCTATTGAGAGCTGATTGTTCCATGAGGACACCAACTTCAACAGTGGATTAATGTGCCTAAGAGAAGGGGCAGAAGGTTTTAGGAGATGGTGCCCAGCTGGAGAAATTAGGCCACGGGGGCATGCTTTTGAAGGCACATCTTGTGCCCATACACTTCCTCTCCTCTTTTCTTCTTTTCTTCTTTCTTTTCCTCCTCCTCTTCTATGTCCTATTCCTCCTTCTTCTCCTTCTTCCTCCTTCCTTGCCACAATGAAGCAAGCAGCTTTGCCCTACCTCACACTCTCTGTCATGATGTGTGACATCGCCAGAGCTTAAGAGCAATGAAACTAGCTGAACCCAGGCGGAAAACAATTTAAACTCCCTCCTTCAAGTAGTTCTTGTCCGGTATTTATTAGAGACAGAAAAACTGAATAATACAAGGGGAGTCACGGAGAACTCCTAAGACTTCATAATAGCTGCGTGAGAGGATGGTGATTCTGGCAAGGGTAGTGGGAGATGGTGAAAAAGACTCAGATTCTGTATAACTTTTGAAGATAGCGACCATGAGATTTCATGACAAGACAGGCATACGTGTAAGAAGAGAGGCTCAGATGACTTCAGAATTTGGGACCTGTCCTTTGGGGGGGATGCAGATGCTACTGTTTGAAACAGGGAAGAGTAGAGACGAAGCTTATTTGAGGGGAAAGGAGTGGTAGGAAGTGGGTTTGCTTATGTTGATTTGAAAACTTCATCAAAACTTCTAAGTGATAAAATGGAAGGCTGGAGAGATGGCTCAGTGGTTATAAGCACTGCCCCCCACCCTGAGGACCTGAGTTCAATTCCCAACACACACATGGCTCACAGTTTTCTGTAATTCCAGGCTCAGGGGATCTGACTCCATCTTCTAGCCTCTGAGGGCGTCAGGCGTACAAGAAAAGACAAAACGCCCATACATATAAAATTAAAATGCTATTTTTAAAAAATTAAAAACAGTAACATAGTTAGTTTAAAGCTCATAAACTAAGTCAAACCTGAGGATAAATTTGAACGTTATTAACAAACCACTACCAAATTTAAATCCATGTGACCTGACTATAACTAAGGATGCAAAGTTGAACCCAGAAGAGAAGACAACCGAAGACTGCATATTTCAGCAGAAGGTATATATGAGGTGAGAAGGGAATGTTCAGGAAGGTAGGTGTATGTCTATAGGCTTAAGCAGCAACCCTACAAGAAACCATCTCAAGCTGTCTGAAACTCGAAAGAGCAGGAATGCCTCCAGTGAGCCCTGTGCATGCATAGGTGGAGAGGTGGAAATAAAGTACCTTCAAAAGTGAATGCCCTCTTCCTGGTCTGCAAGGCATTAGCAAGGAATGGAAACAAGAATTTACCAGAGTGCCCAGCTCTCCAGTGCCTAATGTATTCCTGGCAGGATTCAAATCAACAGTAAAAGCATGACATTCAGACCTAATTCTCATTCCCACAGAGAGGGAATAAATGTAATAAATACTTTCCATTTCTATTATAATAAGCATCAATTATGTTAACAATGGTATTTGATGTTGTGGTTAGGCAGCCTTTAAAAGCTACCAGGCCCTGTTCCAAGTGTTTTATGCTTGTTAACTCATTAGTCCCCACAAACTCATGAAGTAAGTAACAAACAAGTTAAGGGTTTTGCCTTTTTCACATGTTGGTACTACAGCCTGGATTTAAACTACAGCATTTTGATGCCAGACTCTACTAACTTAATCATTCTGAGTCCTTCTTGGAATACAGATCATTATTTTCTATGAATTGGTTGTGGTAAATTCTAAATATGAATCTAAACTTCTTTAAGGTAAGAAAATGACCAACTGAAAACTGACAGAATAACTAGGTTTAGTCAGAGGACACAGACTCAAGTTCATGTCCTTATCCAAGTGTCTGTGTCTAGATGAACAATTTAAGGACTTTGAACCTATGCCCACTTGAACCTAGTGTTGAAGGATTGTGCTGCTCTGCATAGAAATAGTCCCCGTTTGCTTCATACCAAACATGAGGAGAAACTCTCTAAGAAGAAAGTGTCTTTGTTACAATGGCACTGACGCCACTCTACAGAGTGACAATGTGGTCGTTTGAATAAGAATAGCGCCCAGAGACTCATATTTGAATGCTTGGTCATCAAGGAGAGTCACTATTAGGAGGTGTGGACTTGTTGGAAGAAGTGTGTCACTAGGGGTGGGCTTTGAGGCTCCCAATACTCAAGCCAAGTCCAGTCTCCTCTCTCTCTCTCTCTCTCTCTCTCTCTCTCTCTCTCTCTCTCTCTTCCTGCTGCCTGCCTATCCAGATGTAGAACTCTTGGCTTCTTCTCCACACAGAATAAAAAAACCATCACCTTTGCTGTGAGCTCCTGTATTAATCAGTATTCTATTGCTGTAAAGAGATACCATGACCATGACAAATATTACAAAGGAAAACATGTAACTGGGGCTTGCTTACAGTTCAGAGGTTTAGTCCATTGTCACCATGGCAGGGAACATGGCAGCATGCAGGCAGACAAGTTGCTGGAGATGGAGCTATGCTTTCTACATCCAGATCTGCAGGCAGCAGGAAGAGAGAGATAGAGCCAGAGGGCTTGGCTTGGGCTTCTGAAACCTCAAAGCCCACCCCCAATGACACACTTCCTCCAACAAGTCACACATTCTCCAACAATGCCACACCTCCTAGTCCTTCCAAGTAGTGCCACTCCCCAATGACTAAGCATTCAAATGTGGGAGTCTATGGGGAGCATTTTTATTTACAGCACGGCACCACCTTTCAGATTTCAGCTGCATGGCACTTGCATTTCTCAGAAATGTGACCTAGAAAAGGGAGAGATGACACAGGAGAGAAACAGATCTTCTTTACCTCCAAAATAAGCTGGGAAATAGCACTCAATGAAAGAATTTCATTGGTTTCACTGGTGGTAGTTTAAAACAGGCGAATATGGGCTCTTCTCTCAACAAAGATCCCAGATAATATGTTTGAGAGAATCAAATGAGCCAATTAGCCCAATCAAAGCTTTGTCAGCCATCTGGCTCAGCTGGAGGTAGGACATTAAAGAACCCTGTAAAAATAAAAAAGAAAGAAAGAAAACTGTGTGTGATAGAATGCAATTCTATGAAGAGAAAAGTGGGCTGCTAGAAGCTCACAAACTCCTTCTCTGTGTTTATGAAAATTAAGAGACTTGAACCATAAATAATCTTCAAGATATCCCTTAGTAAACAACTGTCAACCCTAGTAGCAGCTACCAAACACACCCATTGTCCCTTATAAACTCAGAGTGTGTCTTTAATTTTTTATTAACATCCAGAGCATTCTTGGCATTTATTTAAAGATGTATCAGTAAGAACAGGAGTCTGATAAAATTAAGTGGGGCTTTTAATATCCACCTAGTCATTCTTTGTTTCTCTGACATGCAGAGACTTAGATGAAAAATATTCTGACATTTCCCTTGCTACCTTCCATTTGTAAAAAGTAATTTGCAGAGAAACGTGTAGTTGTCCACTTGTCAACAGAAAGAAAATCAAGATTCCTCTTAAATTCTGCTTTCTTCTTATTTTATATGGTTTTTATAGGTAAGACTAGCTTGTAATGAACTGGATATAAAACATACGATTTGATGTCTTCAAAACACATATACACTAACAAAAAGACACCATGTCACAGTGTTGAAATTTTTTATTACTACCCCAAATTCTCTTGTACTTCTTTTCAGTTCCTTGCTTTCTCTTTTCTTACCTCTCTCCATCCTCAAGAACTATATTAACCTGCAATTTTTAGAGTCTTATACAGATGGAATGATACTGTTTGTAATATGTTTTTGTCTGGCTTCTTTCATGCAGCATAATAATTTTGGGAATGCATCCCCATAGTATATATAGTTCATTTATTTTTATAGCCAGTAAAAACACACCACAGTTCTTTGATGTATCACCTGTTTCTGGGTATTTGGGAAGTTTTGACTATTTGAAATAAAATTGGCATATATATGATATAGATTTATATGCACACATATGACTGAGTTTGATTTTTTATATAGGTATTTTGGGATAACTATCCAGGAGTAAAACTGTTTGTCACACGTATACGACAAGAATTTTTAACAGGTTGTCAAGGCCATTACCAGGGTGATTATGCTATTGTATACTCCCAACAAGAATGTACTAGAGTTCCAGTTCCTCTGCAGTCTTGTCAACACTTAGTATTTCCCATAGTATTAATGAAGCCATATAATAGGTGTGGCCCCACTTTCAGGATCATTGAGTTGGGAAATGCCTAGGCAAGGACTTGGAGCATCAGGAATCCTGTGGATCATGGGTCCCTGGTATACTGAAGCAGATTTGGTCCCTCTTTTACACATCCCCCTTCAGGTTTATCAATGCTCACTCACTAGACCTGCCTCTCTGCTGCCGCTCCCTTTACTCCTTCATTTTTCCTAGACTCCAAAAGGCAGATACTATAATTGCTGTCCCTGGTAGCATTTAATTCAGCACATAGACAGTCACTAATCGTGGTTAGTAGGTTATCACAGGACACACAGGAGGTCCCTGGTCAGTTAGTTAACAGGAAAACATGTTTACATCTGCATCTTTTAGCAGTGGGTCTGGTGGAAGAGGCACTCAGGAAAAAGTTTATTTACTGGGATGAGCCGGTGACTTAATCCTGGAAGGACAGAGATACATCTTGTTTCACTTTACTGGCATCTTTGACTGTATTTAAACCATCTGCTGGAATGAGCATTCCAGCTCTTTCCATAGTTTTGCTGTTACACAAATCTTGCTCATGCCTTTTGATATAAATATGAATTCTCATTAGTAAAATTTTACACATTTGTTTTCAGCACATTCCCAATCTCTCATTGCAGGCATACTCTACTTAACGAAGTACCTTAGACTCCGTGGCTAATTATGCAGGTTAGGAAAACGAGCAGCCAGCCACTAGACCCCATATTCCTTCTGCTCCCCACTGATTCCTGAAGCAGCACTGTGTCTCAATGGGAAAAGAGCAAAGTCGGATCTGAATTTGAAACCCAGCTCAGTTTCCTCTCACCTTTGCTCCTACCAATGAGTCACTGTGATATGTTAGGCTGTGTCTTCCAAGTAAAATGATTGCCAGAGCATTTAGTTGAAGCACATCCATGACAGTTGAGGTACAGGACAAACTCACATCATGTTATCCTTATTTCCAGACAGGTACCAGAACACTCAAGAAACCGGACGCTTGCCTTTCAGTTACCAGACTTCTGAAAGTTGAGGAGATACACTGTAAAGTTCTTTGAACACTAGATGCAAAGACATACCCAGGGTCTCAGGGTGACAACTGCCTCTGCTGGAGCAGAGTAATACTTCAGCCACATCCACCCGTAGAAAAGCACCAGTGTGAAGAACCACATGCAACTTCATAGGCGTTCTTAAAATTTTGACTTAGCTCCTAATATATTACATGCTTATTTCTTTTATGATTCATTTATTAGTTATTCTGGAGCCTAGACACAAAATTTTGGTTTGTGATAACTATAACATAGAATTCATGGTAACAATTTTATTATTGCCCTAATGGAAATGTCATTGCCAGTTGTCAAGTTTTATTGACACCAATTTGCTGCCTATACTAAAGGAAAGTGGTTGGAGTCATTATTTTCTTCTATGCCTGCTTCAGTACCACTGATTGACAACTACACTCAAAGCCCAGGGAGTGAAGAAAGGAACATTGCAAATGCTTTGGGCCTTCAGTTGAGAAAGAAGGCCCTGTGAGTGTGGAGGAGGAGCTGATCGGGTTAAGAGGAGGGCTTGTTTACATCTGCTTTGTTCAGCACTGGGTCTGGCAGAAGGGGCACTGAAGAAAGAGCTGGTTAAATTTAGATGAACCTGTAACTTTATCTTGACATAATGAAGATGAGATTAGAATATCATCTTCTAGGCCTGCTACTTCTCTGTTATGTGGAAGCTAAAGAAAACTTGGAAGAGAGACAGAGAGAGGAGAGCAGCAATGAGGAACACAGATGTAAACTGACAAACCATACCACCTTGAGACTCTCTGGCTTCAAGTTGCATTGCTGTTATTTTCTTGGTTTGTTTGTTTTTGTTTTGTTTTGTTTTACTCTTTTGTAGGGTCCAAAATAAATACGCATGGAAGTTTATTATTACTTATGCATATCTGGCCTTAGTTTGGCTTGTTTCTAACCAACTTTCCTTAACTTAAATTGTCCCATCTACTTTTTGCCTCTGGACTTTTATCTTTCTCTATTCTATATACTTTCCTTTCCTTTTCACTCTATGGCTGGTTGTGTGGCTGAGTGGCCCCTGGTGCTCTCCTCCTTCTCTTGCTCCTTGATCTCTCTCCCCAGATTACTCCTCCCATTTATTCTCTCTGCCTGCCAGCCCTGCCTATCATTTATCCTGCCTTTCTATTGGCTTTGAACAGCTCTTTATTTGACTAATTGGGTGTTTTAGACAGGCAAAGTAACACAGCTTCACAGAGTTAAACAAATGCAACATAAAAGAGTACAACACATCTTTGCATCATTAAACCATTGTTCCACAACATAAACAAATGTAACATCATAAAATTATATTCTACAAGAACTCTCTGGGTCACAAAACACAGTTAAAAGAAAGTCAGCATATAAGTGAATTGGGAAATGGGGGACTAGAGCAATGGCCCCATAGATAAGAGCACATCCTCTTCTTCCAGAGGACCTGGGACCCACATAGTAGCACACAATCATCCAAACTCTAGGCATGCATGTGCTGCACAGTCATACATACAGGCAACATACTCATAAAATAAAAATAAATAACTCCTTAAAAAACACTGGAGGTTGTTCTTCATCCAAGCATTGGTTTGGTTATAGTCACTTTATCCTTAGGAAATGACTTGCTCTCTCATTCCTTGTAACTTGCAGACTGTTTCTAATGCCACTTGTTTATCTAATTAAGCATGTTTTTGCTTCAGGGCTAATACTGGCTTCCCATTGTCTCATTTAATAGTTTTTTTTTTAATATTTGAAATTCTCAGTTAGGCCTGTTTCCCTTGGCCTTGTTCCACTAAAATTAATCTTTCCTAGTGTTGTGGTAAAGTTGTGGCAAAGGCCAAGACAGGATCCAGATCACTACAGAGTGATGAGCTGGCCTCCAGATGTGGCCTCTGGCCAAGAGAGTCCAGGTGTTTTGCATTAGAATTGGAATGCACTGTGTGCCTGGTGTGACATTTTCAGATGAAAATGAGCCTTGGGCTAATGAAGTGAGAAACAGCTGCATCCAGGAAGGCTAACAGAGCAGTCTAGGACTCTGACATGGCCATGCCTGGCTGAAGCCCCTGCCATATCACCCTTCTAAATAATCTAGTGGTTTCTGGTTGCTAGAAAAGCAGTTGGTGAAGTTTCCTCTCAGCCTCTTTCTTACTTCTTAACCCACATGAGCCAAAGATGGAGATGACACTAGAAAGCGTCCTGTTTTCTTAGCAGCTTAGTTTTGCCAGAAAGCACTTTGGAGGTACAAAGTGAATTTGAATAGTCTGTGATGACAAGAACACTCTGAGCTGGAGCATGTGCTTTGTCCCTAGGCTATTTTGGTGCCTGTTTGATAGCTAAAAGAGCTGATACCCAAGAAGTTAATTAAGGTCCTCGAAAATTACAGCTATTGATGGCCAACCTCTGGAGGAAAATGTTTTTGAGCTACATTCTCTCTCAGTCTTTTTCCACCCTTCCTGCTTCACCCTTCTAGTTTCTGTAATTTTAAATTGTAAAAACACTATGGAAGCGGCGCAGCGCAGACGCAAGCAGCAGAGACTGGTGCGGCACAGACGCAAGTAGCGGAGACACGGCGGAGGCAGGATAGTCCAAGCATGAAACAGTGAAGCCCACACTGAGAGCAGATCGCCCCACTACAATTAAATCAAGTAGGTTTTTTGGGGCCTGGCCTGCAGAGGGGTAGGCCTTTTATTGGCAAGGTCCACTGGCTAAAGGGGAGCCTGGTCCTGTCCCTGAAGACCCTCCTATGTGGGGAGAGGGTTTTTGGACTGCAGATGGACACAGGAAATGGAGTGGGGGCATTCCCCGACCCCCTTGATCCCCCCCACTGGTTAGTAGGCGAGGGCTGGTCCCCTCTGCTGGGGCTGCTCCTCCTCTGCTGCAACCTCTCTCTCCCTGGCCCATCCCAGCTTGTGCCCAGGGACCTCTTTCACTCTCCCTTCATTCCGCGGGTCCGCGGGATCACCCAGTTTCACCTGTTTGGGCGCTGGGTCATGACCTCAGGGCAGAGGGCAGTGGGAGTTTCTCTGTTTTGGTGGCTGGCTTGCAGAGAGGTAGGCCTTTTGTTGGCGAGGTCCCTGGCGAACAGGGAGCCTGGTCCTGTTCCTGAAGACCCTTCTGAATGGTGAGAGGGACCTTGGCCTGCAGCCTGAGCCAGGAAACAGAGTGAGGGCATTTTGTAAGCGGAGCCCCTGGCCAGCAGGGAAACCTGATCCGATTTTAAAAGACCCATTAGATAGCATCGATAAGAGGAGATGGGCAGGCGCCAAGGCAAGAATTCACCCAACAATCTGAAAAACAACATGAAAACACCAGAACCCAATGATCTTACAACAGAAGGACTTGAACACGCTAACACAGAAGAAGTGGAAAAAATTGACTTTATGAAAGCAATAGAGTCCCTTAAACAACATGTAAAAACGCCCTTATAGAAATGGATGAGAAGTATAAAAAAAAAGTTTGAAGAAATGTGTAAATACATACAGAAAAAAACAATCAAACAGGTAATGGAAACAGTTCAAGAATTGAAAACTAAAATGGAAGCAAGGAAGAAAACACAAACTGAGGACCAACTGGATATGCAAAATCTAGGTCAATGAGCAGAGACTACAGAAACAAGCATAATCAATAGAATACAAGAGATAGAAGAAAGAATCTCAGATTCTGAGGACACCATAGAAAAAATAAACGCACTGATCAAAAAAAACAGCAAACCCAACAAATTCTCATCACAAAACATTCAGGAAATATGGGACACAATAAAAAAGACCAAACCTAAGAATAATAGGGATAGAAGAAGGAGAAGAGTCACAGCTCAAAGGCCCAGAAAATATTTTGAACAAAATTATAGAAGAAAACTTTCCCAACATAAAGAAAGATATTCTTTTGAATATTCAAGAAGCATACAGAAAAAAAAGAAGCATACAGAACACCAAACAGACTGGATCAAAAAAAAAAAAAAACAACATGCCCTCTCCATATAATAATCAAAACACAAAATATACAGGTTAAAGAAAGAATATTAAGAGCTGCAAAGGAAAAAGGGCAAGTAACTTATAAAGGTAAACCGATCAGACTTACACCTGACTTCTCTATGGAAACCATGAAAGCCAGAAGGTCCTGGATAGAGGTACTTCAGGAACTAAGAGACCATGGATGCAAACCCAAACTACTATACCCAGACAAGCTGTTGTTCACTATCAATGGAGAAAACAAGACATTCCAGGATAAGAACAAATTTAAACAATATGTAGCCACAAATCCAGCCCTACAGAAATAATAGAAGGAAAATCACAACCCAAGGAATCCAACATTGCCAACACTGCCTACAATAACTCAGACATTTCGTGACCCTTCACCAGCACAACTCAAAGAAGAGAGACACACAAACTCTACTACCAAAAACAATAAGAATAACCGGAGTAAACAACCACTGGTCAATAATATCACTTAATATTAATGGGCTCAATTCACCTATAAAAAGGCACAGGCTAAGAGATTGGATACGAAAACAGGATCCAACATTCTGCTGTTTGTGAGAAACACATCTCAACCACAAAGACAGGCATCTACTCAGAGTAAAGGGTTGGGAAAAGGTGTTTCAAGCAAATGGTCCTAAGAAAAAAGCAGGTGTGGCCATACTAATTTCTAACAAAACTGACTTCAAACTAAAATCAATCAGAAGAGATCGAGATGGACACTTTTATACTCATAACAGGAACAATTCATCAAGATGAAGTCTCAATCCTGAATATCTACACCCCTAATATAAAAGCACCCACTTATGTAAAAGAAATATTACTAGAACTCAAGGCAGACTTCAAACCACACACACTAGTAGTAGGAGACTTCAACACACCTCTCTCTCCAATGGACAGGTCAATCAGACAGAAACCTAATAGAGAACCAAGAGAATTAATGGAGGTAATGAAGCAAATGGACTTAACAGACATCTATAGAACACTCCACCCAAATAGGAAAGAATATACCTTCTTCTCTACAGCTCATGGAACCTTCTCGAAAATTGACCACATACTCGGAAACAAAGGAAACCTCCACAGATACAAAAAAAAAAATATCAGTGTCCACCTGTGTCTTATCAGATCACCACGGATTAAAGTTAGAAGGCAACAACAATGCTACCACCAGAAAGCCAACAAACTTATGGAAACTGAACAGTCAACTACTGAACCACACCTGGGTCAAGGAAGAAATTAAGAAAGAAATTAAAGTCTTCCTTGAATTTAATGAAAATAAAGAGAAAACATACTCAAACCTATGAGTCACAATGAAAGCAGTGCTAAGAGGAAAGTTCATAGCACTAAGTGCCCACTTAAAGAAAACAGAGAATGCATACATTGGGGACTTAACAGCAAACCTGAAAGCTCTAGAAAATAAAAAGAAGCAGACGTGCCCAGGAGGAGTAGAAGACTGGAAATAATCAAACTGAGGACAGAAATCAACAAAATAGAAACACAGAAAACAGTCCAAAGAATCAATGAAACAAAAAGTTGGTCCTTGGAGAAAATCAACAAGATCGACAAAACCCTATCCAAACTAATTAAACAACAGAGAGAGAACATGCAAATAAATAAGATCAGAAATGAAAAGGGGGACATAACCACAGACACGGAGGAAATTCAGAGAATCATTAGATCTTACTACAAAAGCCAGTATGCCACAAAACAGGAAAATGCAAAAGACATGGACATTTTTTTAGATAAGTACCATATACCAAAGCTAAACCAAGACCAGGTAAATGATCTAAATAGACCTGTTAGTCAGCAAGAATTAGAAACTGTTATCAAAAAACTCCCTTCCAAAAAAAAGCCCAGGACCAGATGGTTTCAATGCAGAATTCTGCCAGAACTTCCAATAAGAGCTAATACCTATACTCCTTAATGTATTTCACAATATAAAAACAGAAGAGTCATTGCCAAATTCCTTTTATGAAGCTACAGTTACTCTGATACCAAAACCACACAAAGACCCAACCACGAAAGAGAATTACAGGCCTATCTCACTCATGAACATCAACGCACAAATTCTCAATAAAATACTGGCAAACCGAATCCAAGAACACATTAGAAAAATTATCCATTATGATCAAGTAGACTTCATCCCAGAGATGGAGGGCTGGTTCAACATACGCAAATCTATCAATGTAATCCACCATATAAATAAACTGAAAGAAAAAAACCATATGATCATTTCATTAGAAAGACTTTTCTTAAAGGAGCCATGGTTTTCTTATTTGCCACAAGCAAACAGTGCTCATCTGAAAAAAAAAAAATGCCCTCTGTTGTGGGAGGTCTTTCTGTCTGTGTGTTGTTGGGTTTTTGTTTTTTTTTTTTGGTTAATGAATAAAGAAACTGCCTTGGCCTGTTGATAGGACAGAATTTAGGTAGGTAGAATAGAACTGAATGCTGGAAGGAAGACAGGTGGAGTTGGAGAGAGACAGCATATAGTCATCTGAGTCAGACATGCCAAATCTTTGCCGGTAAGCCACTGCCATGTGACAATACACAGATTAATAGATGTGGGTTAAATTAATATAAGAGTTAGCCAATAAGAAGCTAGAGCTAATGGGCCAAGCAGTGATTTAATTATTACAGTTTTGGTGTGGTTATTTCAGGGCTAAGCAAACTAGGTGGTCAGGATGAACAAGCAGACTCTCCTTTTACAGCTCTCTCAGTTCGTATGGATGTAGTCACTCACATTGGTGCCAATTTGTTGGGGGAGGCTGATCATTCATTCCCAGCAGCTCAGACCTGAAATAATCACTCAAAAACTATATTATTTGCAATACCATTTGGCCAATAGTTTAAGCATATTTCTAGCTAGCTCTCATATTTAAAATTAACTCATTTTTATTATTTTATATTTTACCGTGTGGCTCATGGTTTACTGGTAAAGTTCTGGTGCGTTTTTCTCCAGAGGCAGCTACATGGTGTTTCACTGACTCCGCCTACTTTCTCCCGGCATTCAGTTTAGTTTTCCTGCCTAGCTCTATTCTGCCATATTACAGGCCAAAGCAGCTTCTTTATTCATTAACTAATAAAAGCAATACATACACAGAAGGACTTTCCACACCAAGCTGAAATCAGTAATTACACTTGGGCTAAATTCCTGGAGTGAAATTAAAGGGACTGTGGAGAGTCAGCAGTTCCATGTTATTAGCACTTGATAAATATTTCCAAAGTTTTTCTCACTCTTTGTCTACTGACCCTCAGGCAGTCTGTTAAACAGCATGCAGGGCTCCCCATGGCCATTGCTGACACTTACCCATAAGCTAAGTCACTGACTTCCACACAGGAGATAAGGCTGCTGCCTTCTCCTATGGCGCTAATGATCCAGAATCAACTATGAAGTACAAACGTCAGAAAACTGCTTTACTTTTTTAAAATAGGTAATTCTATTGAGAGGGTAGATTATAACTATAAAACTAGCCAATAAGACTTTCTTTTATACCATTAATAGCTAAGTAAATTAAAATCTACACTATCCTAGAAAAACTAAATCATGATTTTTATCTCATATTTATGGGTTGTGTTTCTAGTGTTTAAGAAAAAAATCCTTTGCATCTGATAAACCTGTAAAAATGAGGTTTGTTTTCTAGTGTTCCTACAGATGGTGAGCATGCCATTTCTTTTTTACTCCATTTACCAGTGCCAACTGACTAACATACATAATGACTAATATACATAATCTGTAGACTTAAGACATAGTTTTAAAACTGAATAATTTTCCCTTAGGCAATTTGAAAGCATTTTGTAAAACATGAAAATGGGACTGAGGATATGACTCAGAGGATAAAAGGTCTGCTGTGCAAACAAGAGGACCTGAGTTCAAATCCCAGTACATACATTAAAACAAAATAAAACAGTCATATTAACATACTCTGGTAACTGTAGCACTAGCAGGAAGGTGAAGACACATAGATCCTTAATGCTTATAGGCTAATTAACCCCACCAACTCAATAGTTCAGTGAAAGACTCTTACCTCAAAATAAAGGTAGAGAGCAATTTTGGAAAGAAACCAAATACCAACCTTAGGTTCCACATATACAATCCCCCACCCACAAACACACAACACTACACACACATACACACACACACACAAAATACAACACACATGCACACGCAGACACATACACAAAGATGTAAATCAGACTTCTGTTATTGGTCAGAAACTCAACAAAGTAATGATAGCTGCTGGAGATGATGTGCTGAAACTTGAACCCCAATTTAAATTTTTCTATTATTTGTTTGTTTGATTGATTGCACCACATATATGCCTGTTTTCCATGGAGATACAAAGAGGGTATAAGCTCTCCTGGAACTGGAGTTACAGATGGTTGTGAGTCACTATGTGGGTGTTAGGAATTGAACCCAGGTTTTCTTCAAGAACAAGTGCTTTTAACCACTGAACCATCTTTCCAGTTCCAAACTCAATTTTAATAATGCCGTTTGCATATGTTATCCTCCTGGATATTGGAAGTAGACAAGATTGCCAGCCAAAAATTGGGAACTTGGGGGTGGGGGTGGGGTGGGGGTAAGGGGTAATGGGGAGAGAAAAGTGAGAAGGGGAGGATGAGGAGATCTTGGGGAAATGGGATGGTTGGGATGGAGGAAGGGTGGATATGGGAGCAGGGAAGTATATATCTTAATTAAGGGAGACATTTTAGGGTTGTCAAGAGACTTGACTCTAGAGGGGTTCCTAGATGTCCATGGAGATGTCCCCAGCTAGTTCCTTGGGCAGCTGAGGAGAGGGAGCCTGAAATGGTCCTATCCTATAGCCATACTGATGAATATCTTGCATATCACCATAGAATCTTCATCTGGCGATGGATGGAGATAGAGACAGAGACCCACATTGGAGCACTGGACTGAATTCCCAAGGTCCAAATGAGGAGCAGAAGGAGGGAGAACATGAGCAAGGAAGTCAGGACAGCGAGGTGTGTGCCCACCCACTCAGATGATGGGGCTGATCTAATGGGAGCTCACCAAGGCCAGCTGGACTGGGACTGATGGAGCATGTGATCAAACAGGACTCTCTGAACGTGGCAGACAATGAGGGCTGACTGAGAAGCCAAGGACAATGGCACTGGGTTTTGATCCTACTGCATGTACTGGCTTTGTGGGAGCCTAGCCTGTTTGGATGCTCACCTTCCTAAACCTAGATGGAGTGGGGAGGACCTTGGACTTTACACAGGGCAGGGAACCCTGACTGCTCTTTGTACTGGAAAGGGAGGGGGAGGGGGGATGTCGAGGGAAATGGGAGGAGGGGAGGAGGTGGAAATTTTTAATAAAAAAATAATTAATTAATTAAAAAAAATGCCATTTGCAGTAAATAAAGATCAATCACAAGATGAAAAAGTTGGAACTATTAGTCTATTTCTCAACTTTTTGGCCTTAAACTGTTTAATATGCAGTCAATTTATCTTTTCCTTGTCAGTACCAAGTGCATCTGCGACTGTCTTAACAACAGACTTTTACACAATTATCTTTTTGTGGCATTTTTTACTAAGCAAATAGATGGATCCTGTTAGAAATTTTAGGGCTGTGAAAGTTTCTATTAATAATAATTGATATTAATTATGTATTACTTGGCATAATAGAAATAATAAAATTTTTCAAGAGTTACATCTGATTTCCAGTCTGGGCTATGCAATATCTTGTCTGCGTGACTTCTGACAAGGAATCTAGACTCTCTGAGCTTTGGTTCTTCCTATATTCACTTTCCATACAACCCTATCTCAAATAACTGAAATGCAGTATCATCTGATATTCCAGTGGTTTCTATTCGGGTCCAGCTATGAGGTCACCAGAAGATAAGAGGAAAAAAAGTGAGATCAAGTCTGTTCCCTCCATGCAAATATGCCTTTTCCACATTCAAGGCTTCTTTCCCTACAGCCTTCCTTGGGGTCCTGAGACCACCCCTTCTTCCCTTACCTTCTGAGGTAAGGAACTTCAGAAACTCCATGATTAACCCTTAGAGGCCTATGTGACTCTGCACTGAGGTCATCTCTGTCGAATCCCTTGACTTAGGCTACCTTGATCCACCTAAATCATCCTGCTGTGAACCTTGCTGTGCAGGGGTACACCTAACTCAATTTATGGGGCTATTGTGAGAGACAAAACACAAGCATGGTCAGGCATTTTCTGCCATTCATTGTGTATTTGCCTCCTCAAAATCCCTTGCTTCACTTGTAAAGTTTCTTCATGTACGGAAGTGAATTAGGTGTGTGCTGCAGCATAGATGATCAGTTTTCTGGTTTAAATTTAAAGTTTCATGAGATATCTGTGTCACAAAGGCACAAGTAATAAGGTGTTGAAAACTCAAGAGAAATTCTACTGTATCAGCAGTCAAGATTTTATTTTCTAGACACACAACACACTAGCCTGCTAGATAGATATTATATCTTCACATAGATATATGGATAAATATGCACATAAATATTCTTATTTAGACATAAAGTCTGAGTAGGGACACAAACAGGGGAAATTATTCTGTGCAATAAACAATCTAGATACTGGTGATATATAAACCATAATTTAAATAAAGAACTTTGATCAAGAAATATTATGGGAGTCTGAGAGATAGTATTCTGATTTTAGAGTGTATCCAAGCTGTTCATATTTTCTTACAAACCAAGTTAAACATGTATATATCTATCTGTATTCTATAGAAAACTCAATCTGGAATTTCCCCTTTATGTATAATATTATTTGTTGAATTAACTTGGAATTTTGAAGTACTGCTCTCTTTTTATTGATGCCACATATATATAAAATACCTTTCATACATAGAATTTTCCTAGCAGGCCTGATATGTAGTCACTTTCATTACTTCACAAATCATCTGCCCGTTATTATCAAGCAATTATTATCAAGCACAGATGCATTTATTCAGGAAAGCCACTCTGCACCTTCATTTCAAATACGGGCTTGAGTAGGATTCTAATGGCAAGGAATTATGTTTAAACAGGCAAGATATTTTAAGATCTCTACATTCATATGCTGTCCTCAGGTGGAAAAAAGGAATAATTAAAAAGGAATTATAAGAGAGAGGAAAGCACCTATTGTTATCCTAGGTCTTTGGGAGACCACATTCCCCCTTTCCCCTCTGCTGATGTAATGCCAGGTAAATACTCACCAAGCTTATTGTGTTTATGAAGAATTACACTTCACAAGCATCCAAAGTTCAATCTTTGATGAATTCACAATGCAGTTAGGAAGTACACTGCTTTAGGAAGGTGGTTCTAGGGCACAGCTGGATAAGGCAATTGATTACTTTTCCCCCCCAGCAGGCTGTGTATCACCTTCCAATGCTGGAAGCTAGTCCTCAAGGAGGAGGCTTTCACATCAGTTCCAGCTTAATCCTTCCGAGTTCTGTGTCTAAGATGTGTGATAGCTTCAGCAATAGAGACTTAACCTCTGAGTTCTATGGGGTAACCAAGGACAATAGCAATAGCCTGTGTTATTTTGGGAGGTTCTTCATCACTCCTGACAACTTATAGAGAAGTTCTCCATTCCCGACTCTGATTTTTGGTATATGGTACATAGTTCTTAGGGGAATCATTATCACTCCAAGTGGCATAACTTCACACAAAACTACGTATGTGTGCATTTACATATATTTATATTCTTAAATAGATAAAAAAATATTTCTCTACAGCCTTTTCGATCATCCTTGTTACTATATCTTCCTCCCTTCCTCTACCTCAGTGTGACTCTCCCTTCTTTTCCCGCCATATGGAGATTATAATAGAGATCTACAATTGCATGGGAGACTCCCAACTCCAGCTGGCACATCAACAGCACAACCCCTATACCTAAGGTTCGGGGAACACTGCAGAAGAGGGGGCAAGGCAGAAATACTCTAAGAGCCAGTAGACCAGGCCGTCTTCTGTGAGATGGTGTCTTCTGTGTATTACAGAAAATTTGCACTCATAAAACCTAACAATTTGATCACCCTAAAGAAGATTATCACAATAACACCAGTCATTGTCACAAGGCTTCCCCCACAGATGAAGAGTGATGTGGGATTCCCCTTTGTATGCTGTGAATACCATTGGTTAATAAAGAAACTGCCTTGGGCCTGCGCAGAGGATAGAGGTAGATGGGGCAGGGGGGGGGGGGACTGAGTGCTGGGAGAAAGGAGGCAGAGTCAGGGAGAGAAGCCATGTAGCCCCACCAGAGACAGACATTGGGAACTTTACCTGGTAGGCCACAGTCACATGGCAATACACAGATTATTAGAAATGGGTTAAATAATATAGTTTCTGTGTGATTATTTCAGGTCTGAGCTGCCAGGCAGCTGGGAAACAAACTAGTGGCCCTCCCACAACAGAACTACAGGCAACTCATGGCTTCTGAGACTGGGATAATCTGTCCTCTCTCTGATTGTTTATCCAAACCCAAATATTCAACCCTACATGCATTTGAGTAACACTAAATGGACTTAGACTGCATTTATATAATGTTCTTATGTCTACATCTGTATGTATATTCACAGTAATATTAAAGAAGAGGAAGTCATAAAGTTGATAGGGAGTGAGAAGAACCCAGGAGGAATTGGAAGTAGGAGAGGGAGGGGTGGGGATGGTGTACCCATGAGAGCTCATGAATGAAATTTTCAAAATAAATTAATTTCAAAAATAAGAAATTGCAATCCTAACCAAAATGCCAATAGTTCATTAAATTATTATTAAATTCAAATAATGTGCAGCAAACTTTATATGCAAAACCTCATTTGACCTCTAGGAAATTGATGTTACTTTCTTCAACTCAGGAATGAGAAACTAGGAAGCAATTTTGTCAAAGCACAGAATTTGAAATCTTTCCTCGGGTTTTTGCAGAACCAGGGAGCTTCTTGTCTCTAATTATAGTTTCTCCCCAAATAAACCTCCACATTCTTTCTTCAGTATTGGTCCTAGCAAGAAGGCTGAGCAGGTAAAGCGTTTGCTGTGCAATCATAAGAACCAGAATTCTTAGATTCACAGCAAGCACGTAAGTACCAGCTGGGCTTGAAAGATTGCTTGTTATCAGAGGATGTGGGAGATAGAACCAGGGATCCCAGAAGCAATTGGCTAGCTAACCTTGCCGATAAGAGTGCGCTCCTGGTTCAATTCAAAAACCCTGCCTCAATGACCACACAGAGAATGATTGGGGACAATACACACACTTGCACTCACATACATATGGACACAAACACATATACAAAATATAAATTTCCAAAAGTTAAAATGGAAGGTTCAGTAATCAGCTCTCTTCTCCTCCCTGTTCCAGAGACTGCTCCCTCCCTTTCCAGAGACAGCCTCTTCTTCTCACCTCATCCCTGAGATGCGATGCAATGGTGAGGGTCAGAGTGAGCAGATTTGTCCATATTGGACACTTGGTTACCAGGACTGCCATTACATCTAGTAAAATGAACACTGTTGCAATCAATGACCCATTCATTGACCTCAACTACATAGTCTACATCTTCACTATCACTCTACCCCTGGCAAGTTCAACGGCACAGTCAAGGCTGAGATTGGGAACCTTGTCATCAATGGAAAGGCCATTACCATCTTTCAGAAGTCAGTTCCCACCATATCAAGTGAAGTGATGCTCATGCCAAGTATCTTGTGGAGTCTACTGGTATCTTCAGCACTATGGAGAAATCCGGGATGCACTTGAAGGGCGAGGCCAAAAATGTCATAATCTCTAACCTTTCTGCTAATGCCCCCATGTTTGTGATGAGTATGGACCATGAGAAGTATGACAATTCACTCAAGATTGTCAGCAATGCTTCCTGTACCATCAACTGCTTAACCCTTCAGCCAAGGTCATCCATGACAACTTTGGCATTGTAGAAGGACTCATAACCACAATCCATGCTGTGGATGACCCCTCTGAGAAGCTATGATGTGATGACCAGGGCTGCCAAGGACATCATTCATGCATCCACTATTGCTGCCAAAGCTATGGACAAGGTTGTCCCAGAAATGAACAGGAAGCTCACAGGCAGGGCCTTCCATGTTCCTACCTCCAATGTGTCCATTGTAAAACTGACATACTGCCTGGAAAAAGTTGCCAAGTATGAAGATGTCAAGAAGGCAATGAAGCAGTGAAATTTCACAGGGGCTTATGGCTAAATAAGAATCACTTTTCTCAGACAAGATCTCCTGAGTAAATGGAGAGCATGGGGACCTTGAGGGAGGGTTGGAGGGGAGGGGAGAAGCAGGGAGGGGAGCAGAGAAAAATGTAGAGCTCAATTTAAAAAAGAAAAAAAAAGAATCACTTTTTTCTGTGAATGAACCATCAGATACGGGATTCAATCCCAAATTATCAGCCCTAAACCAGTGTACATTGCAATAAGAAAAATGCATATATATGTAACAATAATAAATATATAAGAAGAGTTGGAGATAGAGTGGAGAAAGAAGGAAAGAGTTGGAAGGGAGGGGAGAGAAGATGTAAAACCAATATATTCACGTCTTTATTGTGGTTGACTGCTTTGTTTCTCTGATCTTCAGCTTAAACCCTAATATCTGTCTCTGGGCTTTCATTATTCATGTTACACTGGCCATTTTGACAGGGGTCAGATGGAATATCAAAGTAGCTTTGATTTACATTTCCATAACAAATAAAGATGTTAATATTTCTTTAGGTGTTTCTTAGCCATTTATGTTTCATCTTTCAAGAGGCTACATTTGGTTTCATACCATTTTTTTTAATTGGGCTATTTGATTTTTTTAAGGTCTAATATTTTAGTTCTTTATACATTTTTGATATTATCTCTCTATTGGACATGTAATTGTTAAAGAAATTTTACCATAAGTACACTTAAACTCATTGACATAGGAGATCAATTCCTAAATATAACCCAAGGAGCACAGACACTGAGAGAAACAAATGGGGTCTCCTGAAACTGAGAAGCTTCTGTAAAGCAAAGGACACAATCAAAAAGACAAAATGGGAGCCTACAAAATGAGAAAAGATCTTCACCAATCGCACATCAGACAGGGTTGATCTCCAAAATATACAAAGAACGCAAAAAAAAATGGTCATCAAAAGAACAAATAATCCAAAAAAATGGGGTACAGACCTAAACAGAGAACTCTCAACAGATGAATCTAAAGTGGCTGAAAGATACTTAAGGAAATGTTCAACATCTTTAGCCACCAGAAAAATACAAATTGAAACAACTCTGAGATTCCATTTTACACCTCTAAGAATGGCCAAGATCAAAAATACTAAGGACAGGTTATACTGGAGAGGATGTAGGGTAAAGGAAACACTCCTTCTTTTCTGGTGGGAGTGTAAACTGGCACAGCCACTTTAGAAATCAGTATGGCAAATTCTCAGAAAATTAAGAAACAACCTACCCCAAGAACCAGAAATGCCACTTTGGATATATACCAAAAGGATGTTCATTCATAAAACAAGGACATATGCTCAACTATGTTCATAGCAGCATTATTTGTCATAGCCAGAGTCTGGAAACCTAAATTCCACTCCACTGAAGAATGAAAAAGAAAATGTGGTACATTTACACAATGGAGTACTACACAATAGAAAAAAATAATGACATCTTGAAATTTGCAGGCAAATGGATGGATCTAGAAACATCATATTGAGTGAGGTAACCCAGGCCCAGAAAGACAATTAAAATACGTACTCACTCATGAGTGGTTTTTAGAAATAATGCAAAAAAAAAAGCCTACAATTCACAACCTAAAGAACATAGACAACAAAGACCCTAAAAACAGAGACATACATGGATCTAATCTAAAAAGACAAGATCTCCTGGGTAAATTGGGAGCATGGGGATCATGGGAGATGGTGGAAGGGGAGCGGGGAAAAATACATAGCTCAATAAAAACAATAAAAAATAAATAAAACATATAAAAAAGAAATTTTCCCATTCTGACGGTTGCTATTTTGTCCAAATGATGATGTCTTTTGTCTTGTAGAAGCTTCTCCATTTCTTAAGATCCCATTTCCTTTTTTTAAATTTTTTATTTTTTTTATTAAAAATTTCCGCCTCCTCTCCGCCTTCCATTTTCCTCCCCCTCCCCCCACTCCTCTCCCTCTCCCTCTCCAGTCTGAAGAGCAGTCAGGGTTCCCTGCCCTGTGGGAAGTCCAAGGTCTTCCCCCCTTGATCCAGGTCTAGGAAAGTGAACATCCAAACAGGCTAGGCTCCCACAAAGCCAGTTCTTAACTGTTGTTCTCAGTACCTATGCTAAAGTGCTCTGTTCAGAAAGTTTCTTCCTATGCCAATGAGTTCACAACTAATCTCCCTTTCTCTTCTATCATATTAAGGGTATCTAGCATTATATTGAGATCCTTGATCCACTTGAAGTCTATTTTCATGGAGGGTGTTACATATGTATCTATTTGCTTTCTTTTACATGCTGCTACACAGTGTGACCATAACAGTTTGTTTAAAGATGCTGTCTTTATTTTTCAGTGTGCAGTACTGACTGCTTAATCAAAAAATCAGTCATCCATAGGTGTTTTTGATTTATGCCTTGGTCTGTGATTCGATTCCAGTGATCAACGTGTCTGTTTATATGCCAGTACCATCCTTCTTCATGACATCTTTGTCTTAGTGTAAATACTTTGAGCTTCTCTGCATTTCAGTTGATTCTGGCTGTGGGCTTGCTGTAAATCATATTTATTATGTTGAGGTATGTCCCATGTATCCCTAGACGCAGGACTTTTATCATGAAGGGATGCTAAATTTTGGCAAAGGATGTATGTCCCACGTTTCCCTAGTTGCAGGACTTTTATCATGAAGGGATATTAATTTTGCCAAAGGATACATATGATGAAATGATCATGTGGTTTTTGTCTTTCAGTCTGTTGTGTGGATTACATTTGTTGATTACATATGCTGACCATCTCTGTATCTAAGAGATGAACCCATTTGATCAAGGTAGATTATCTTTTTGATACGTTCTTGAATTTGTCTTGCAAGTATTTTATTGAGAGTTTTTGCATCTATATTTATAAAGGAAATTGGTTTGCGACTCTCTTTGTTGGGTCTTTATGTGGTTTGGATATGAGGGTAATTGCAACCTCATAAAAAGAATTAGGAAATATTCCTTCTATTTCTAGTTTATAGAAAAATAATTTGAGGAGTATTACATTAACTCTTCTTTGAAAATCTGGTAGAATTCTACACTGAATGAATCTGGATCTAGGTTGTTTTTCTTTTTTTAAGTTAGGAAACTTTTAATTACTGCTTTTATTTCACTAGAGGTTATAAGTCTGTTTAAATTGATCAGCTGATCTTGACTTAAATTTGATAGAATATATATATATATATATCAAAAATGTTCCCAATTCATTTAGCCTTTTCAATTTAGTGGAGGTCATGTTTTTAAAATATGCATTTATTACTCTTTGGATCTCTCTAGATTCTTGTGATATCCTCCTTTTTATATGTCTCAAATTTTATTAATTTAGATCTTCTCTGCGTGTCTTTTTGGTTAATAGTGGTAAGGAAGGGTTGATCAATCTAATTGATTTTCCTCAAAGAACCATCTCTTCAATTTTTTGATACTGTATATTGTTGCTGTTGTTGTTTGTATTTTATTAATTTTATCCTGGAATTTGATTATTTCTTGTTATCTACTCCTTTCGGGTGTTACTTCTGCCTTTTGTTTTAAAGTTTTAAGGTGTATTTTTAAGTTGCTAATATGAGTTCTCTCCAATTCTCTTGTAGGCCCTTAGTACTGTGAGCTTGCCTCTCTGAAAACCTCTGTTATTGCGTTTCATAGGTTAGGGTATATTATGTTTTCATTTTCATTCAATTCTAAATAAGTTTAAATTCCTTTCTTAATTATGGTCTTGCTCTATTTTTCATTCAGTAATGAGTTTCTCAGTTTCCATGAGTTTGTATATTTTCTGTTGTTGATATACAGCTCAGATCCATGGTCATCAGATAGGCTGCAGAATATTGTGTCAATTTTTTTGTATCTGTGAAGATTTGCCTTGTGTCCAACTATGTGGTCAATGTTGGAGAAAGGTCCATGAACTGTTGAGAAGAAGACATGTTATTCTGTGTTTGTGTGAAGTGTTCTGTAATATTTGCTAGGTTCATTTGACTTATTATCTCATTTAGCTTCAACATTTCTGTTTAGTTTTTATCTGGATGGCCTGTCTATTGGTGAAACTGTAGTGTTGAAGTCTCCCACTATCTATGAGTGAGGCTAATATGTAATTTTATGTGCAGTATTATTTCTTTTATGAATTTGGTGCCCTTTCTTTGACGTGCAAATGTTTAAAATTGCAATATTCTCTTTAATGAGCATGTACCGACATTCTCCCTTCTAATTAGTTTTGGTTTGAAATATATTTTGTCAGATACTAAAATGTGTACACCTCTTTGCTTCTTGGGTCCATTTGCTTGGATTTTTTTTTTATCCTTTCACCCTGAACTGATGCCTATCTTCAATGATAAGGTGTGCTTCTTGTACACAGCAGAAAGATAGATCCTGTTTTCAAACACAATCTGAGAATCTGTTTTTTATTAAGAAATTGAGACAGTTGAGGTTGAGAGTTATCAAAGAGTAGTTTGTTGATCCCTGTTATTTTGTTGTTTTGTATCACACACACACACACACTTTGATTTGCTGGTCTGGAATAATTCATTTCTCGCGATTTTTGGAGGGTGTGGTTAACCTCTTCAGGTTAAAGTTTTCCTTCCTGTGCCTTGTGTAGAGCCAGATTAAACAGATAGATACTGCTTAAATATTTTTAATCACGGAATGTTTTTCTGTCTCTTTCTATTGTGTTAATAGTTTTGTTGGTATATGCTGTGATCCACAGAGTTATACAATGAGAATTCAGATGACGAGATTACTAGGCTGACCCACAGGGATCACACATTCCTATTAAGGACACCCAAATTGCAGGGCACTGGGGATATTCACCTTTGGAATAACTGCTGTGATTTCTGTAAAACCCTTTGGAAGCCATAGCACAGCCTTTTCCATAGTGGAACTCATTCCAAAAGCCCCCAGCAGTGTATTAATCAATTTTGAAGCAAAACTCCCTCATGTACTGGTATATTGAATGACCTTTTCCCACACCATGGGGCCCTGATGCGAAAATATTCATACAGTCAAGAAACCTTTGTTCTCACAGTTAAATCCATGCTCATTCGCTAATTAAAAACTTAGAAGCTATCACTCCACAATTATCTTTTCTGTTCGGATATCTGGCCAGGAGAGAAGTCCTACAAATAGACCGCATTTGGAACCTCAACGAACTGGCACTGAGAAGGGGAATGCAGTATGTCTGCCTTCATGATAAGGACTGAGCACCTTGATTTCTCTAATAGCCATCTCAGGAGAACGCACCTTACTGGCCCTGCTCTGCCCTAACTAGTTGTTAATGCTTTCTATTTACTTTCATCTCATTTTTATTGATACAATATCTTAGTCTAGGATATTAATTGTTTGTGCCTTTACCCCTAGAGATACAGGGGAAAAAAAGCTATGAATCACTTAACCAGCTCCAGAGAAAGGAATTTTTTTTTTCTCTCAGCATCAGTAGGAACAAAGGCATGACCACTTAGCCCAAGGTTAGAAGCATCAGCCTCTAGATTTTATACTATATAGCATAGTTCTCCCTCTGGTCTAACCATTGTAGATTGCTAGGACAGAATGGTCCCCTTTAATCAACTAACCCTTATCTGTTTTCACAGCCGTAAAAAATGCATGCCTAGTATCCTTGTTATTGCCTTTGATTGGTGTAATGAATGACTCTTGAGTTTTGTATCTATATTTATAGTAAATGAGATCATTCCACTGTAAGCATGAAAATGAAAACTAAAAGTCAGACCATTAATACAAGTGAAAGTTTTAGTGAGAGGAAGAACAATGAAGACTATGATAAATGATATGTTATATGTCATGCCAAAACTAACTCATATTTAAAATTGAAGAACTTCATACACACAAAACATACCCCCACAGCACATCTCAGCTGCAGGCTGAGAGTGTTCATCGTTTATTTCTGCATTCTTCCCTCATCACATTGATGGGTCTGCTTGAACAAATGGGGGTTGTCTGTGTTTTCTGAAATTTAACTTGGCCCTGTCTTTTGACAGAGATTTCTATCCCACCAGATCCCATAGTAATTTAGTCCTAAATAAACACACAGAGGTCTACTGTTGTATGAGTTCCCGCTAGTGTGTTCCTGGCAGCCCAGCAGCTCAGACCCAAAATAATCACACAGAAACTATATTATTTAAAACACCGCTTAACCCATTAGCTCTAGCTCCTTATTGGCTAACTCTTACATCCTAATTTAACCCATTTCTATTAATCTGTAATCACCATGAGGCTGTGACTTACAGGGTAAAGTTCCAGTGTCTGTCTCCAGTGGGGATACATGGCTTCTCTCTTGACTATGCCTCCTTTCTCCCAGCATTCTGTTTTATTTTCCCTGCCTAGCTCTGCTCTACCCTATCAACAGGCCAAGGCAGATACTTTATTAATGAATGGTATTCACAACATACAGAGGGGAATTCTACATCACCTGTCTTTATTATAAAGTTTATTATGAAGTATTTGGATTTTCATGACCAGCAATCATTTTTAATTTTCTCTTTGTTTGCACACGTGTTTGCTTCCCCTGATGTTAGCTGTTCTGTGTATCCATCCACTTCCATGCCACTGGTTTTCTTTATATGATTGCTAATACTTGGATGGTTTCTGTGTTTAAAATAAAGGATTTCATTAATTAGTAAATGTATTTACAATGTTCCACAGATTGAGTAATTTAATGAGCAGAAATTTATTTCTCCATAATTCTGGAGTATGGTCCAAGATCAGTTAAGATGTCATCAGCAGAAACCGGATCTTCTGCTATCGCTCATGGCTTGTAGGTGACCAACCTGTCCTGCATTGCACAGGAGCTTCCTCTATGGTGTTTGCCTCAAATTTTTTTCTGGTTCCTGTCGTATTATATTAAAGGCTATCTATGACCTCATTGTAATGGTCTTTATAACTACTGAATCTCCAAATATAGTCACATCTAGATATATTAAACATTAGAACTTTAGTATTACGAACTTGGAAGACAGAATTCAATCCACAATAATAAATGAGAAGCAGATGGATTCCCCAATGAATTTATTTAATTTTCTACTGTAGATCCCTCTTCAATAAAATGATAACCTTGTATCCTTGCAAAATGAATGGGTCAACAGCTGCCATTGTAGTTAGAAGAAAAGTAAGAATATAATGTCAGTTACTTCCAGTGCCAACCACAAACACAAATTTGAAGTGTTCAAATCCTACACATTTTAAAAGTAAAATGAACCAGCTGAAATTAACTTTAATAATATATTTTACTTGATTTTGTATGTCTAGATGTTAACAATATATAATATTACATATTATATATATTATTATATATCATATTATATTATATTATATATAATCAATATAAAAACAGTACTGAGCAGGATGTGGAGACAGATACCTTTAATCTGAGCATGGGGAGGCAGAAGCAAATAAATCTCTAGGAGTTGGAGGTCTAGTTTTTAAAGCAAGGTCCAGGCCATTGAATACTACATAGTGAGATCTTGTTTCAAGAAAAATAATAATAATAATGAGATTATTTTACATTCGCTTTACCCGAAATAATTACACGGAAACTGTATTCTTTTAAACACTGCCTGACCCATTAGTTTCAGTTTCTTATTAGCTAGCTTTTACATATTGATCTAACCCATTTCTATTAATCTGTGTAGCCCACGAGCTGGCTTACCAGGAATGATCTTAACCTGCGTCTGTCTGGAGTGGGAGACTCCCTGACTCAGCTTCTTTCTCCCAGCATTCCGTTCTGTTTACTCCACCTACCTAAGGGTTGGCCTATCAAATGGGTCTAGGCAGTTTCTTTATTAATAAGAAATCACTCCCACATCATTTCCCCTTTTTCTGTTTAAACAAAAAAGAAAGGCTTTAACTTTAACATAGTAAAATTACATATAGCAAAACAGTTATCAAGCAAGAATTACAGTTACAATATTTATATCTATTTTATCTTTTATCATAACTAAGGAAAACTATAACTATCTATTCATTCTTCAACTCCATCAAAGACTCCAGAAGGATATAATACTACCTAAGTAAACAAGAAATAAGAAAACTCTAGAAATGACAGAGACATCTTGCTGCCTGGACAGTCACCCAAAGTTCTTTTGTATGGTTGGGGCATCCATCTTCAGCCTTCAGACCCATAGTATCCAGCAGACATTTCCATGAAGCAGGAAATTTCAAAGACAGTTCAGTCACTATCTGTTGTGTCCTGCAGAATGTCTCGCAGACTCTTTCATGAGTCATGAACCCCAAAAGACCGTCTCACCTTTAGGCAAGTTCAGCAGTCCTCTCTCTGCGGGTTCTCTGTGTCCATTTTATGCAACAGTCCAGGCAAGAGCAGTTTCTTGCCCAAATGGCTATCCAACTCCATAAGGATCCTCTTCGATGCCCAGGGACTAATTTTAACACTTACAGCATTCATAATATACAGTACAATTTGAACTAGCCACTTTACAGAAGCTAAGAAGCTACATGAAGATTTTAGATAAAATAGGTCATGAAAGTGTTGTTTCTAATCAGCATTTGAAAACAGGTACTCTGGAATTTGACAGTTTTCTGGGTATTCTGAGCTTGATGTTCTTGAATTTTCTAAACCCATCTGAAGCTTCTGAACCTTTGCCCTCAACCACTATCAAAGGTAGCCTACAGTTTGGAAGGCATGGGGTCCTCTCCCAAAGACCCTCCAGTGCTTTTTCTTGTCATGCATGATTTCCCTGAGACAAGCTATGCCTCAAGGGAGAGATCATAGATAACAAAGCCAACCCTTTATGTTATAAAAAAAAAAAAAACATTTATTTAGCTCCTTGTTGCAAGAAAGCCACTTGTTGGTTTCCTACTGCTCATCCCTGAAATAACCACACAGAAACCATATTATTTAAATCACTTCTTGTCCCATTAGCTCGAGCTTCTTATTGGCTAACTCTTACATATTAATTTAACCCATTTCTATTAATCTGTATATCACCATGTGGCAGTGGCTTACCAGCAAAGTTTCAGCATGTCTGTCTCCAGCAGGACTAGTGGCTTCTGCCTAACTCCTACTTCCTCCCAGCATTCAGTTTAGTTTTCCCAGCCTACCTTTATTCCCTGCATAGACCCAAGACAGTTTCTTTATTAATCAATAGTATTCACAGCATCCAAGGGGGAATCCCACATCAGCTCCTACTCTATAAGCCAGAACAAAAATGTGTCACAGCCTCTGCACCAAAAAGTCTACCAACTTTGACTGAACACCCCAATATGCAGGGGCAACCCTAATTTAGGTATCTCCTTCTGGCATTATTATTAATAGGTTCCCTTTTCATTTTTAAAACATCTCAATAAGAAACGATACAGTCAAATAACTATATCCCCTGCATATTATTGCATTATTCCTCAAGTAATCCTGTAAAACAAATAGTTCCAGTTTGTAAATAAGGAAACCAAGCATCTGGAAAAATGATGTACTTATCCACAGTTGCAAGGACAAATCACTGTGTCATGGTTTGAATGAAAATTACTTCCATAGGCCCATAGAGAGAAGCACTATTAGGATGAGTGGCCTTGTTGGAGAAAGTGTATCTGTGCTTTGAGGTTTCAGAAGCTCAAGCCAGGTCCAGTGTTGTTCTCTTTTCCTGCCACCTGCAGACCCAGATGTAGAACTCTCAGCTCCTTCTCCATCAGTGTGTCTACATGCATGCTATCATGCTTCCTGACATGATAATGGACTAAATCTCTGAACTATAAGCCAGCTCCAATTAGATGTTTTCCTTTATAAGTGTTGCCATGGTCATGGTGTCTCTTCACAGCAATGATAGCTAGGATACACTTCAGATCCCAAATTCATTCATTCTCTCTGACTGTAGACTGTGTCCCTTCTATCTCACCATGTATAGCAGTGGGTTGTCCTGGGCCCTGTAGAATTAGAAAGCATATCTTGGTAGTTTTCTCCCTTATCTTCCATTTCACGGTCACTCAGCCATCAGTTGATGGATCCCCCAGTCCCTGAAACATTAAATGCATGTCTAGCCTGTTCTTCTAGATGTAGCTTGGTCATGGAAGCATACTTTAGCAGTTTATAAGACTGCCGTTAATAACTGCAGGCTTTCCACTGACTGAGAAAACTAAGAGAAATTTTTGGTGACTCCACACATCATCAATCTTTTGGAATGTGGTAATTTCAAGCTACAAAATCCTTTTAAATAAAGTACCTACACCTACCTAAGAGGGGTATGGAGTTCCTTCTGAAACAGGCATGGCTATCTAAAGGCAAAGTGTACAGCTCAGGGTGGTCAGGGAAAGACAATAAACCATATGGCAGTCTATGTTTATATACACAGCAGTGTCCCTTAATAGAGACTCTCTAAAAAAGATTTGACAATGAGAAAGGTAAAGAAAGGAAGTGAAGAAATAGACAAGGAGCAAAATGTAAAAGGAGAAAAATATAGATAGTTTGAAAAGTTTATGAGATAATACTTTAGGGAGAAATTTTGAAAGGACCACAGCATGGGCTTGAAGGAACTTAAATACAGCACCACTGCCTTCTAGTGAAATAAATGAGGAAGAGAACGACAAGTTATCCCCATATCCCTTATTAGAGAGGCAAAAATAGGAGATTTTGGTCCACGTGTCAGTAACCAGGCTAGACATATGAAACACATTCTATCTCATAAGCACCAAGTAGAATTCAAAATACCACACAGCCATTGAGGATCTTTCTATCATAGATCAGGAAGACTGAACAGAAAGCTACTGCTCACTGCAGATAACTGTCTAGCAGAAAGGGGGTGTATAAATTTTATTGTAACATGTGTATTCCATTTCTTCCACTTATATTAAAAACAGCTGCTATCAGGAACACACATTCAGTCCATTTTGGGACTGTGATTTTCAGTTCCAGAATGCACCAATAAATATGGCGTTTACACATTGCTTTCAAAGCATTGAAGAAAATGTTTAAATTATGAGAGAATCTGTTTTATAAGTTTTCTTCTCCTCTGGCATCACTGCTGATGCCGGTTATGTTCCCTCTGGTCAAATTTTAAAAACATGAATTTGGTAGATTCTTTCCCTGCCACAACACTACAGTCCCTTCCCTGGAGCCCTGTAGATCAACCAGGCAAAAATATGCTTGCAATGGCATGCTGATAAATCACACTGGCACCAGGGAGCTCTGATTGTAGCATTTGTTGGTTTTCATAGTGGAGACCCAGCTCAGCATGGCTGATTTAGGGACAACTGTGTTTAAAGATGGCTTGAGAAATTCCTAAAAATGTCACATTGAGCTGATATGGGAAGACCCATAGCAACAAAGGCAGGAGAATTCTAATCCAGTTCTCTGCCCCAGCCAACAAATATTCTAAACCTCTGAGCAATACTACACAAAAACAGTAAAAAAAAAAAATAACTACTCTCTACAAGCAATCACTGTTTGTGTATTTTGTGTGGCAGTCCTTCAGAACAGTATTGGTGTTTCCCAAAGAATGAAAGGAAGCTGTTGTCATTATGCCCAGGAACAAATGTTTGGGAGCAGCAAATAATCTCATATTAGAAGTCACAGAAGCAAAATTGAAAGCATGAGTCTAACTACCTACCTGGGCTCAGGACGTTCTGTGCACCTTAGTGTGTTCCTGTCACTTATTGCTGACATTCGTCATAGCCTGTCACTTTTTCTCATATTACAAATAAAGTCATAATTTGCTACAACAGGAAAGAAGGAGGTCCCAGGCATCTTAGGATACAAATGTCATCCTACAAATGCTCTATTAATGTTAGAGAGATGGCTGAGCAGAGTGACTGGTTCAGACCGAATCAGTGCCAGCTTTGCTCCTCCTGATCAGAATGCTCAGCAAGTTACATGTTTTCATCAAAGTTTCAGGATTCAGGACAGGGTTTGTCATAAAATGCTCTTCAGCTTTCAGTGCTGTCCAGTTGGAAAACAATGGTGCTGGGCTGGGCAGACTGCACAGTCAGCAAAGCGGTTGCCACACAGAAATGAGGGCCTGAATGCAACCTCTCAGAAAACCCTTTAAAAAACATGAGTGTAGCACTGTGTGCTTATAATCCCAGCACTGAGGAGGTAGAAAAAAAGAGGATCCCTGGGACTTGCTAGTCAGGTGTTCTAACCAATTTAAGAGGGCTTTGGATTCAATGAGAGACCCTGCCTTAAAAAATAAAGTCGAATCAATTGTGGTGGCCCACATATGTAATCCCAGCACTCCAGAGACAGAGGCTGGATCACTGTGAATTCCAGGCTAACCTGGTCTACATAGTGACCTCCAAGACAACCAGGGATATATAGTGAATCTTTGCTGTGGGACAATGGTCTTGTACCCTGTAAAGACTTGTCACTTGTATTGGTTTAATAAAATGCTGATTGCCAGTAGCCAGGCAAAAAGTATAGGCAGGGCAACCAGAATAGAAGAATTCTGGGAAGAGGAAAGGCTCAGTCTGCAGTCATCACCCAGACACAGAGGAAGAAAGATGAGAATGCCTCAATGATAAAAGGTACCAAGCCACATGGCTAGCACAGACAAGAATTATGGGTTAATGTAAGATGTAAGAGTTAATTAGTAAGAAAGCTTGAGAAAATAGGCCAACCAGTTTCAAATCAATGCAGGCCTTTGTGTGTTTCTTTGGGACTGAATGTTTGTGGGACAAGGCAGGACAGAAATCTCTGCCAACAAATCTTTAGCTCATAAATAAATAAAATGGAGAATTATTGAACATACACATCCAACATTCACACCCACACACAGAGAGAAAAATGTGGTATACACAGAAAAACAAAGTATACACACACACACAAACATTGCCACTATCTCCATTGAAATTATTTGTTTGTTGAATTATGTGTACAGGTATATGTGATTATGTGCGTTTGAGTGTGTGGAGGTGGGAGTGCATGTTTGTGAGTTTGTGTGTATACATGTATGTGTGCATGTATGTGTTGGATGGTGGAGGGTCATATGTATGTGTGTGTGTAGAAGTGTGTGAAGGCTGGAGAATAACATGCTGAAATCAGCCACCTCCTTCCATCACATGTATCCTGGAAGTCAAATTCAGGTCGCCAGGCTCGCAGGAAAGTACCTTCACCTGCTGAGCCATCTGACCAAGTTTCAGTTCTTAAAAATGAAGAATAAAGATGGGCCTGGAGGTGCACATTTTACTCCCATCCCTCAGTAGGCACAAGCAGTTGACTCTCTGTAAGTTTGAGGCTAGCCTGGTCTACATTGGAAGTTCTAGACAAACCAGGGCTACACAGTGAGACCCAGTTTCAAAAAACAACATTAAATTAATTAGAAGTAAGAAGAAAGGAAAGACATGAGTCAATATTACCAGTTCTTAGGTGACCCATTTTGCCTGTATGTATGTCTGTGCACCACATGTATATTTAGTGTCTGCAGAAACCAGAAGAGGTCATCAGATCTCCTAAAACTAGAATCACACACAACTATGAGCTGCTATATGGGTGCTGAGAACTGAGGTGGGACGCTCTGCAAGTGCTCTTAACCACTGTTTGGTTTCCTACCCACTAAATGATTACATATCACCCCTCCTGACCTGAGGCCATAACTAATCACCCTGCCTCCCTATAAAATACGCCCATTAAACCTTACAGTCAGGAAAGCAACATCTGTAGTCATCTGTGTGCACAGCTGGAAAATCATAAAAACCTAGGAGTATTTTTCAATTGAATAATAATCACCTTTCAAAAGACTCTCAGCAAGTACCTTTAAAGATGAGGCATGTTGGGTCTTTAAGCAGTGGTGTGCAATTGGGCATTTCTGTGCTCAGCTTCCATTAACAGTGTGCAAATTAGGCAATGATCCTCCACCTTTAAGAACTGTGATACACATCAGATCCACGTGAGCTAGCATCCATGTTGGCTAGAATGTGGAAATCAGACCCAGAACTAACTCCATCAACTCATTCTTTAATACATCTATACATCTCACATATTAACAGAACACTAATTTCCATGGTAAAAATTCCATGAATTTACCAGTATGGATTTCTGTGATATACCTAGGAATAACTTCCAAATTAATCAGGGGACAATTTTTACATATGCCTTTCTTTCAATATGTGGCACAGAATCTTAGAGTTTATTTTTGAAAGGCTATCTTTACACGCTTTTCTGAATTAGTCATGGTAACTTGCACACAGAAGGCCCTCAGCAATATTGTCTGAGTGACTTACTGGCCTTTAGTTCAAGTAAGACATCTGGAGGTAGACGAAAAGGCAGAAGTTCAGTTTTCATTACCATGGAATATCTTTGCTGCCAGCAGAGAATTGACAATGTCATTTTCAAAGGATGCAAAGGATGGATCATTATTCTGCAGTTTAGAACTAATGTCAGATAGAAGGATTCTAGTTTAATATGCATTTCAATATTTCTTCTCTGTCCTCAGAGATGTATTAAAACAGTATTCTTCCCCTTAAAGCAATTTATAAAATTACAGCTTTTAGAGATAATTCTCATACAATGCATATCCTGTGTCTCGTTTCAAACAGCTTAGAACACTATCAGTTTCTACTCTTTAGAACAAGCTTGAACATGTAATAACAAGCTGTGTTTGATTAGAATGCCTTATTTGCTCTTATCATAAATTTTAGTCTTTGTGTCTTATTGACTATGTCCTTTGCTTTACAGAAGCTTCTCAGTTTAAGTAGGTCCCATTTATTCAATGTTGCCCTTAATGTCTGTGCTTCTGGGGTTATACATAGGAAGCGATCTCCTGTGCCCAGCTCCTGTAGGGTACTTCCCACTTTCTCTTCTATCAGGTTCAGTGTGTTCGGGCTGATATTGAGGTCTTTAATCCATTTGGACTTGAGTTTTGTGCACGGTGATAGATAAGGGTCTATTTTCATTCTTCTACAAGATGACATCCAGTTGTGCCAGCACCATTTGTTGAAGATGCTTTCTTTCTTCCATTTTATACTTTTAACTCCTTTATCGAAAATCAGGTGTTCATAGGTTTGTGGGATAAAATCCGGGTCTTCTATACGATTCCATTGGTCGACTTCTCTGTTTTTATGCCAGTACCACACTGTTTTCATTACTGTAGCTCTGTAATAGAGTTTGAAGTCAGGGATGGTAATGCCTCCAGAAGATCCTTTATTGTATAGGATTGTTTTGGCTATCCTGGGTTTTTTGTTTTTCCATATAAAGTTGATTATTGTCCTCTCCAGATCTGTGAAGAATTTTGATGGGATCTTGATGGGGATTGCATTGAATCTATAAATAGCCTTTGGTAGAATTGCCATTTTTACTATGTTGATCCTACCAATCCAAGAGCAAGGGAGGTCCATCCATCTTTTGGTATCCTCTTCAATTTCTTTCTTCAATGCCTTAAAGTTCTTGTCAAATAGATCTTTCACTTCCTTGGTTAGATGTACCCCAAGATATTTTATGCTGTTTTTGGCTATTGTGAATGGTGAAGCTTCTCTGATTTCCCTCTCTGCTTCCATATCCTTTGTGTATAAGAGGGGAGCTTGGGGGTGGGGTGGGATGGGGGTAAGGGGAGATGGGGAGAGAAAAGGTAGAAGGGAAGGAGGGGGGATTTGGGGAATCAGGAGAATTGGGATAAAGGAAAGGTGGATAGGGGAGCACGGAACCACAATTCTTAGTTAAGGGAACCACTTTAGGGTGAGCAAGAGATTTGACCCTAGAGGGGCTCCCAAGTGCCCAACATGAGGTTCCCAGTTAGTTCCTTGGGTAGCGGAGGATTGGGAACCTGAAATGACCCTATCCGAGAGCAATACTGACGAATATCTTGCATATCATCATAGAACCTTCATCTGGTGATGGATGGAGACAGAGACAGAGACCCACACTGGAGCACTGGACTGAGCTCCCAAGGTCCCAATGAGGAGCAGAAGGAGGGAGAACATGAGCAAAGAAGTCGGGACCACGAGGCGTGCACCCACCCACTGAGACAGTGGAGCTGATCTACTGGGAGCTCACCAAGGCCAGCTGGACTGTGACCGAAAAAGCATGGGATAAAACCGGACTCTCTGAACATGGCGAACAATGAGGGCTGATGAGACGCCAAGGACAATGGCACGGGGCTTTGATCCTACTTAATGTGCTGGCTTTGTGGAAGCCTAGCCAGTTTGGATATTCACCTTCCTAGATATGGACGGAGGGGGGAGGACCTAGGACTTACCACAGGGCAGGGAACCTGGACTGCTCTGTGGACTGGAGAGGGAGGGGGAGAGGAGTGGGGGGAGGGGTAGAAGGGTGGGAGGAGGGGGAGAAGGGTGGGAGGAGGGGGAGGGAAATGGGAGGCTGGGAGGAGGTGGAAACTTGTTTTTTGTTTATGTTTTTTTTTCTTCTTTTCTTAATAAAAAAAAATTATTTAAAAAAAAAAAAAAAAAAAAAAAAGAATATGAAAGCCCGGGGCCTCAGAGAGGCTTCTGCAAGGATGCTCCTAACAGCCTCTTCATAATATCCCAAGCGGGAAATGCCAAAGAAAACACACAAACAAATTTGGGCTATTCAGACAATGTATATACTCATTAGCAATAAAAAGAAGCCAACTGGCACTGCAAAAAAAAAAAAAATTTTAGTCATAAAATGTCAGCAATTTTTTCAAATTAAAAGCATTTACAAAAAATAAAAACCACAGTAAGTGGGTTTCTTGTATTTTTAAAAGTATTATATGAGGTAGTTTGCCTCACTAAAAACTGTCAAGCTGGAGAGTTCCATCCTGAAACTAAACAGAGTCTAAGACGGTGTCTACGTTCACTGTCATACACTGCAAAGATTTTAAATTCTACTTATGGTTTCTATAAAAATGGTCTCGTATTCATGAAAACCTAATAACATAGGACTCATTTTCCTGTTCTGTGGCTCCCTCTGCCCCGGGAAGAACTGGCTGACAGGCAGGTTGTGAAGCAACTACTCCGCAGCATAGAAGTATACCAGTAGTCATTCGGCTGCGGCATTAGGACGCATTCTTCCCTGGTCTGGATCATTTTCCCTGCTGGCTGGAAGGCCTCAGGGACCTCCCACAACCCAGTTATCCTAATCGCAAATCAGGAAGTTATTCTAAGAACCATCTTGTCCTGCATTGCTCACCAGGCTCATATTCCCAGACCACTATTCAAGAGAGAGAGGACAGGAGAGGCAGAGACAGAGAAAAACAAGATGTTAAATCTACTTCAAGGTGAAAAGTTTCCCTACATCCAGCCTCAACACTGTTGCCAATAATTGTGTTTTAATTTGATTAGCTTATGTTTATTATACAGCATAATGCTTAATATTATGATGCTTCTAGGCATGTGTTATCATGTGAGAGGCTTTTTGTACACATTCCCATTATTCTCTTCCACCTGCTCTTCTGTTTCTGCAGATTCCCTTCCCTCCCCTGGTAGTCCCCCTTTGCTTTCAAGTCATTTTGTCAGTTTAGAGTCTGTAAATGTGAGAAAATATATGATATTTTCCTGGTTTATTTCACTTATAATTTCATTTTTCTTAATGTCTCATTAATATTCCATTGAACATAGATCATTCATTTTCCTTTTCTATCCATCTACTGATAGACATCTGGGATGATTCTGAAACTTGGCTACTGTGAATAGTACTGTATCAGTTTGATTGTAGCATGATCCATTTCAAAATATTTGAACTCTTGGCTCTAATTTTCAGATACATCCCAAATCTCTGGCGTGGCTAACAAACCCCAGATCTCCCCATGTACCCTGGCAATAGAAGATCGAGTCAGACAATTTGTGTACTCTATATGTTTCCACCATGCATTTCTGCTCTTTCAATGTCTAGATAAATAATAGTTCTTAGTTTTATTGTGATGAGTAACTTCTTCAAACTGTAGAAATATTGTTTTCATTTATTCTGAATAAAATAGATTAGGCAATTCTAAGGTGGGAATAGGGGGTGATATTGAACAAAATTATACTTTCTTAGTTAAAAAATAGAATAAATGCTGGGTCAAAATGTTAATGAGTAAAAAAATACCTAACTTTCTATGGAATTTATGGTTATCAAGTAAGACCATACAGAATTGTAGCTGACACAATGGCAATTATCTGATATATCTTCACCAGGCATAACTGGCCAGCTGCTGTATTTGCATTACTGTTCTTGTTAACAACAATAAACATAAGCCCTATATTGGCCATTTTACAGGAGCATAAACTGATACTCAAACAAGTTTAAAAAACTATCAATCCTAACAGACATATATGTCACCATTGAGATTAGGAACCCAAGCTGATCGAACCCAAGCCCATGTCCATGAGGTTTCATTAATTTAGTTAATTGGCATGGAGGTTTGAGCTAAGAAAAAAAATAAATTCTGACTTTGTCCTAGCTATGTCAGGAGATATTTTTGTTGTGTTTAAATTGTGATGCCTAGCCACGGTGACAGACCAGAGAGTTTTCTCTCCAGACGATCACGCCCTGTGAAGCAGCAGTACATGAACAGGAACCACACAGCATGAGCGGAGGTCAAAGGGAGGGATAAACAAACTCCCAGTTGATGAAAGTCAAGTACAGGGAGGAAGTGAGTGGGAGCTGGACCATAACACCGAAATTTTATATTTATTAAAATTAGTAAACCCATCAGAAAAGAAACCACCTCTTGTAAATTACTTGTGTATGTTAGAAAATTCAACAGTCAAAAGCTCAGCAAACGACCTTTGAAAATGATGTTGCCTCCAAACAAAGGCAAATGAAACTGTACTGTACCCCCGAAATACTTGGGCAAACATGATTCAACCAGTGATGAAAGAAACAAGGAATATGAATTCATCCCAAAGCAACAGAAAAGTAATGAGACAAGGTTTTTTACTCTACTGACTCTATTGGGAGTACCAAAATAAGTGGGATCATTCATTTATTCATTAAAAAATATTGAAATCAGACTGTAATTGCAGGTACCATGATAACCACAGAGAAACTGTAGTGAATTTTTAAAAAGCTCTTGACACTCTTTTAACTTGTAATCCAGTAAGGGAAAAACATCTCTTTCATATTTACAAACAAGGAAAAAAGAGGCATGCACACACTGAGAAACTGGAAAGTGGGTGGCAGAGCTGGGATGTGAACAGAGGCACAAGCCTCTCCTGAGACAGGGGGCTTGGGGAAGGGGCAGTTAATGAACGGGAGGCAAATCGGCAGAGAGATGTCAAGTAAAATCTGGACATAGGAGAGACTTGTGGAGGTCACGGGTAATCTTCACAGTAGTTCATGAGAGGAACCAAAAGAGGAAAAAAAAATGACTGAGGGAACAATGTGGGAGTATGGAGACACTAAGCCTCCATCGCGACTGACATGATTCCAGAAGGTTCTATTGATATAGGTTATGGGTTCTCCTCTCATCTTCTTAACGAAACAAGCAGTGATTCTCTGTATTGTAGAGATCAGTGAGAATAGAATGATGGGGAGGAGAAGTGAGAATGAAGGAAATAGTGGCTGGCCAACAGGACAACAACATGGCAAGGAATATGTGGACGGGACAGTTGAGTGGAGCAGGAGGCTCACTGGAGATATGTGTGAAATGCCCCCCACGGCTTTGTGTTTTCCTTCAGACTCACTCAGTGTTCACTTGTGTAGATGCTGAGTTCTGAGGCTGTCAACTCAGAGTACAAGTGAGTGGAAGATAATGTTAGCAATTGCCACCATCACTGGCCTCGGGGGAGCCTAGTAATCAAGAACGTAAAGAGGTTGAAATGGCTGTGGTTTCAACCCCTAATTTCTAAGGCCTTGAGACAAGCCTAACAGGAAGAGGCCTCTGAATAGGACAGTCACACTCCCAGTCCTCTGGAGGCGAATCTGCTCTGCACATATTGTCCTCAACGACTATAGCCCCAGCTTTCACCCTCAAAACTGTCTCTTCAGACCAGCTACTTGGGAGGGATCCTTAGTGAAGCAAAGCAGAGCCCATACCAAGCATGTGTAAAAAAGACTCAGGGTACAATGGACAAAGGGGAAAGACCCGGTGTTTCTTAAAATTCTAAGACAAAACAGTGACATTCACATTTAATATCTAGTTCAATTTAATTTAGTCTTTGAAAAGCTCTATGGAAACTTTTGCTTAGCTTTACAAATGAAGATATAGAAGGTGAGTGCAATATCTTGTCCAAGTAATCAAGAGATTTGTAATTCCAACTCGGGCATGAGAGATTACAAGAATAAACAGCTGATTAGTAGGTATTATGCAGTTTCGACCTAAGAATGACAAGTTTGTGTATAACATACAAATTGACTTATTCTTTTTAATTTTAAAAATATCTTCCTATTTTGTTTCAGCCATATTCGATTTAGTCATTGCGACATATTTTAAATGAAGTCTTTTCAACATGCCTTGGAAACCTTCAAATAGACCACAGGCTTTCACAAATCTCTTATTTGATTATTATAAGCCAAATGTGGTAGAAACCCTGAATTAGAAAACTCATAGAAACTGCTTAGCTCCACCCTGCAAGTTCATGGTTGTAATGAGTGGCTTCAAGGCTGAAGAAAAAACTCAACTGTCTATCTCAGTGCCAATCAGCTTGAAACCTCTGTAGAATACATATGAAGTCAAATCTGAATAATGGTTCAAAGAGACAGAAGAACGGAAAGGGGGTGAACACGACGGGAAGGCTGATTATGGCAGGGATTGTGCTATAAACAAAATTAACTTTAAATCAGACAAGAATTGGCCAATGCACCTTTTGATCTAAAACTATTCAAAGGGGAATTTTTGTTGCAAGAAAGTTTGCCTTCTGATTTCTAGGCAACATCAGACTTTGTGAACACAGGCAGAGCAGTTTCAGCACCTGCGATGCCAACAGTGCTCTTACAGAGGAACCACCAAGCTTCAGCTGAGGCAGCAGACACTAGAATCCCTACCCTGGGCCTGATCCTGATGTCTGCCTCCATGATTCTGCATGCACAGCTCTTTGGACCAGAATAGGACCCTCATGGTACATTGATCTAGTCACAGGTTCCGCCTACCTGAATCATAGTGACTATCAAGACCTATCAAAATACCTTTCTCCAGAATATTGGTGTGAAGTATAGAAACCCCCCAATTTGTAGCATGGTATTGATTTTTATAAAAGAACAATAAAGTATACATTAGAGAGAGGAAGCAAGAAGAAACCAAAATATGAGTAGACAGAAACTTCCCAGTAAGAAAATTTTTCAACATTGTGCAATGATGGTAACTTAGCAGAAAGAGTAAAATGAGGAGGAGCCCAGCTGAGAGTGAGAGGTTAAAGGGTTAAGAAAGCCTCTTTGCCCAGGACAGCCTTGAATCCAGAGTGACTCTTCTTTCCGGGATACCCTGTTGTTCACAGTGACTCCAGCATGATTCCTGTTGTTTGTGTGTGGCTCGGCCATTCTTCCTCTGAGCCCCATCTTTTCTCTTGCCACACAAGTAATCTCATAACACACCTCCATCATTTGAGATAGCCTGATGTTTCACAACCAAATACCCTAAATGTATTCACTGTGTTTCTGGATGGCTTCCTCGTTTCCAGCAATAGTTGACAATCACAAACACATTGGAGCCTTTGCCCTGTGGGATGGAGAGTGCAGAGATGGTGAGAAGGGGAGGGGAGAAGCACGATGGGAAGGAACACAAATGATTTACGCACTAGTGGGTGTGGCAGATTTGTGGAATTCTATTATATTAGCTCATTAGCTCACTCTAATTTCCTAGCTCATAAGCCCCTTAACATTGGTACAAGTTGCCCTAACTTGAGAGAGCTGCCAAGATTTTAAGCGGGTGGTTTAGAAGGGGGTGTTCCTAGATTAGAATTCTGATGATTAGTGATATGTAAAGTATCTTCCTCATTTTGTTCTGCCCTGGAGGCTTCCTTAGCTTTCCACCTTCTCTAAACCACCGATGGCTTTCTCAGTAGACTACCACTGTCATCATTGTGACATTCTTCACACAGTGATTCTCCACAGACCAGCAACAAGCAATAAAAATACATATTTGTGGACTGGAGAGTTGGTTCAACAGTTGAGAGCACTTACTTACTACTCTTTTTTTGTTGTTGTTGAAAAAATTTCCGCCTCCTCCCCACCTCCCATTTCCCACCCCCTCCTCCCACTCCTCTCCCCCTCCCCCCACTCCATTCCCCCTCCCTCTCAAGTCTGAAGAGCAGTTTGGATTTCCAGCCCTGTGGGAAGTCCAAGGTCCTCCTTACTGCATCCAGGTCCAGGAAGGTGAACATCCAAACAAGCTAGGCTCCCACAAAGTCAGTTCATGCAATAGAATCGAAACCTAGTGCCATTGTCCTTGGCTTCTCATCAGCCTTCATTGTCCACCACTCTTGGGAATATACCCAAGAGATGCCCTATCATATGACAAAAGCATTTGTTCAACTATGTTCATAGCAGCATTATTTGTAATAGCCAGAACCTGGAAACAACCTAGATGCCCTTCAATGGAAGAATGGATGAAGAAAGTGTGGAATATATACATATTAGAGTACTACTCAGTGGTAAAAAAACAATGACATCGTGAATTTTGCAAGCAAATAGATGGAAATAGAAAACACTATCCTGAGTGAAAACCTTCATCTGGCGATGGATGGAGATAGAGACAGAGACCCACATTGGAGCACCAGACTGAGCTCCCAAGGTCCAAATGAGGAGTAGAAGGAGGGAGAACATGAGCAAGGAAGTCAGGGCCATGAGAGGTGCACCCACCCACTGTGACAGTGGGACTGATCTATTGGGAGCTCACCAAGGCCAACAGGACTGGGACTGAATAAGCATGGGATAAAATGGGACTCTCTGAACATTACTTACTACCCTTGAAGAAGACGAGGATTTGGTTCTCACCACCCACATGGCAATGCCTGTAGCGTAAGATCCAGAGGAACCAAAATCCTCTTTTGGTTTACATGAGCACCTGCTCATACTAACACATACACACACACACACACACACACACACACACAGTTGGGGGGATGACAGTTAACACTAAAATAAGTTTTTAAAGAATCAAAAATTATTAAAATGAAGAATAAATAACTATGAAACATAATAATGATTATACTGATAAGATACCATAATAGTGCAATAGTGGCTTGGTTCTGGATTGGCTATTTGGCAAAAGGAAATTCATGCCTCATACTGTAAAGCTAACCAACTTCCCATTGCTGGGGAGGTCATAGATTCGAGAAAAGGACCTACTACTACCATTTTCCTAAACCAGTATCATTTCTAACTGTATTCTAAACATTTATCCTGATATCCACAGATGAGTGTACCTCTCAGCTCTCATCAGAGAAGCCTCTTTTATAACAGATGAATATGATTACAGAGATCCACACCTGGTCAAACTACAGAGAATAAGTGACTGTAACCAACCCCAACTAATATAGCTACCTACAGCTGAGGCTGTGGAAAAAATCATGGAAGAGCAGACAAAAAGATTGCAAAACCTGAGGACCAGGACATCTGTGGTGAGATATTGTCCTCCATACATGACAAAGGAGCTATAGCCATTGAACCCTTGATATATAAATAAGACAACCGTAATGACAACACCAGTTCACATGCCGATCTAGACAGGAACAACTCCACATGGTCCCAGCCTTAGACAAAGAGCTACAGGCAAGCAATGCCTGCTGAGAGAGGAACAATCAGTCTCTTTCAGGGATGAGTTCCCACAGAAGTTGTCCAGTGCTAAGTGATCAGCCCTGGACACACATACGTATTCTCAAAGCTAAATGGACACAGTATGTTATATGTGCATGTACATATGTGTACATATACATATGTATATTCATGTGACAATAATTATAAAATATCATTAATTTGGAGTGGGACATGGGATTATTTGAAGAGAGTAGTGGGAATGATATAGATGCAATATTCATTTATACAATCAAAAAATAAAATTATTAAATGAAAATCATCAAAGAAAAAAATAGAAGTTTTAAACCCCTTTTCCTTTAGACGCAAATGTAAACTCTACAAATCTCTACTTTCTTTGGTTTTGCTGTTGTCTTCCCTTTTTTCTTCCTTTTCTTTTGGGTAAGGTATGTTGGATGGATGGGGCAAGAGAGAAGTAGTCAACTAATTCCTCCTTATTAGTCAATCTTAATACTTCCCTCCATCATGGAAGAGGTCAACCTGTCAGATAATTGACAACACCTAAGACACATTCAGCCCAAGCGGAAGGAGCTGAAGGGAATCTGGAAGGAAGCAAGATCCTGAGGCATTGCCCCAGAGCCCCAAGTCCATGGTGGGGCAGTGAAGGAACAAAGTCTCAGGATTCTGCAGGTTCTGGGGCAGCCAGTCTGCAACTTGTGGCTACTTCCCTTCCAGTTGGTGGTAGGTGACATCCAAGACAATACCACCTAGGATGCCTTCTGAATCTTGCAGAGAAGTGGGAAAGTTACCATCTGTGAAGGGTATTCTTGGTTGTCAACTTAACTACATCTGGAATTAACTAAAAACCCAAGCAGCCGAACATATATTTTGCCCTCATTCTCACTGCCAAGTTCATCCATCCTGCTGCTGAGGCATTCTTTCGTTGGCATCAGAGCCTGCTACTTTGGGATTCTGGTGTATACTGATGACCACCTGAGACATCCAGCCTCATGGACTGAACAATGATTGGTTTCTTGGGCTTTCAACAGGGATCAGACATTGTTGAACCAGCTGGACCACCGCCTGTACATCACTCTAACCAATCCCCTTTTCATGTATCTAGATTCATTCTAATTTTTTTCAATCTATGATATTTTCTGTTTAATTTTTGCTTAATAATTCTGAAATTCATATAAGAATACAATGTATTTAGATCACACTACCCCCTGGTTCCTGATTTCCACTCTTCCTGAACACCTCTTCTTTTTTCTTTTCTTATTTATTTTTCCATTCAAAAATTTACACTTCCTCCTCTCCTCCCATTCCCTTCTGGCTCCCCCACTCACCCTCCTTAAGGTTCCCTGCCCTGTGGGAAGTCCAAGCCCCCCCCCCCACATCCAGACCTAGGAAGCTTTGCATCCAAATAGACTGGGGACCCAAAAAGCCAGTACATGTAGTAGAAACAAGTCCCAGTGCCTTTATCAATGGCTTCTCAGTCAGCCCCCATTTTCAGCCACATTCAGAGAGTCCGGTTTGATTGCATGCTCATTCAGTCCTGGTCCAGCTGGATTTGGTGAGCTCCCATTAGAACAGGCACACCGTCTCAGTGGGTGGACCAACACCTCGCGGTCCAGACTTCCTTGCTCATCTTCTCCCTCCTTCTGCTCTTCAACTGGACCTTGGGCGCTCAGTCCATTGCTCTGAAGAGGGACTTTGTCTCTAACTTCATCTGTTGCCGGACAAAGACTCTATGGTGATATTCGAGATAATTATCAGTGTGATAGTAGGGCAAGGCCAGTTCAGGCACCCTCTACTCTGCTGCCCCAGGACCTAGCTGGGGACATCCCCATGGACACCTGGGATCCCCTCTTGAGCCAAGTCTCTTGCCAACCCTAAAATGGCTCCCTTAATGTAGATATCTTCTTCCCTGCTCCTATATCTGCCCTTCCTCCATCTCCATCTTCCCACTCCCCAAGCACTCTCCAGGCTTACCCTTTCCCTTCTCTCTCCCACTCTCCCCTTCCCCCACCCCCACCCCCATTCTCTCAACTTTTGCCCAGCAATCTTGTTTGCTTCCAATTTCCAAGAGGATCTATATGTGTTTTTCTTTGGGTTCACCTTGTTATTTGGCCTCTCTAGGCTTGTGAACTATAGGCTTAATGTCCTTTGTTTATGGCTAGAGTCTACTAATGAGTGAGTATATACAATATTCATCTTTTTGGGTTGGGTTATTTCACTCAGGATAGTGTTTTCTATTTCCATCCATTTACATGCAAAATTCAAAATGTCATTATTTTTTACCGCTGGTAGTACTCTAATGTGTATATATTCCACACTTTCTTTATCCTTTCTTCTATTGAGAGGCACCTAGGTTGTTTCCAGGTTCTGGCTATTACAAATAATGCTGCTATGAACATAGTTGAACAAATGCTTTTTTTTAATTTATTTATTTATTAAGGATTTCTGCCTTGTCCCCACAACCGCTTCCCATTTCCCTCCCCCGATCAAGTCCCCCCCCTCATCTGCTCGAAGAGCAATCAGGGTTCCCTGACCTGTGGGAAGCCCAAGGACTGCCCACCTCGAAGCTAAATAAGGTGAATCCAAAGACACACACATAGGCATCCTCAGGAATATTAACCTTCATCAGGCGATGAAAGGAGACAGAGACAGAGACCCACACGGGAGCACCGGACAGAAATCTCAAGGTCCAAATCAGGAGCAGAAGGAGACGGAGCACGAGCAAGGAACAAATGCTTTTGTCATATGATAGGGCCTTTCTTGGGTATATTCCCAAGAGTGGAATTGCTGGATCCTGAGGTAGATTGATTCCCAATTTCCTGAAAAACTGCCACAGTGATTTACAAAGTGGTTGCACAAGTTTGCATTCCCACCAGCAATGGATGAGTGTTCCTGTTGCTCCACATCCTCTCCAGCATAGGCTATCATTGTTTTTGATTTTAGCCATTCTGACAGGTGTAAGATGGTATCTCAAAGTTGTTTTGATTTGCATTTCCCTGATCACTAAGGAGGTTGAACATGACCTTAAGTGGTTTTTGGCCATTTGAACTTTGTCTGCTAAGAATTCTCTTTTCAGTTCAGTACCCCATTTTTTTAATTGGGTAAATTAGAATTTTCATATCTAGTTTCTTGAGTTCTTCATATATGGAGATCAAACATTTGTCTGATGCCGGGTTGGAGAAGATCTTCTCCCATTCAGTAGGATGCTTTTTTGTCTTAATGACAGTGTCCTTTGCTTTACAGAAGCTTCTCGGTTTCAGGAGGTCCCATTTAGTCACTGTTGCTCTTGTTGTCTGTGCTACTGGGGTTATACATAGGGGGTGGTCTCCTGTGCTCATGTGTTGCAGTCTACTTCCCACTTTCTCTTCTATCAGGTTCAGTATGGTCGGATTTATATTGAGGTCTTTAATCCATTTGGACTTGAGTTTTGTGCGTGGTGATAGATATGGATCTATTTTCATTTTTCTACAGGTTGACATCCAGTTAGGCCAGCACCATTTGTTGAAGATGCTTTTTTCCTTCCATTATATACCTTTAGCTCCCTTGTCAAAAATCAGGTGTTCATAGGTTTGTGGGTTAATATCCGGGTCTTCAATTCGATTCCATTGGTCAACGTCTCTGTTTTTATTCTACCCATCCTAGAGAACACCGGCAAATAAACCACTTCACATTGTCATTATGGATCTCAGGTCTGTGGGGTGGAAAACTTCACTTCTATCAGGGGAAAAAGAGGCAGCTGAACTCAGACTTCTGTTAAAACCTCAGTTCAGTGAAAAATTCCATCAGTCCATGAAAGAGTCCCAGGGTCCTAATCGCTTCGTGAAAATCCTACCTGCCAACACAGTTGCACTGGGGCTCAGTTTCCACACATGAACCCTCTGCGGTGCATTCAAACCACAGCACACTATAAACAACTGCTACATAAAGCCTGTATAATTATTTCTCTTTGCCAGTTAATTCCTCCGAAATGCTCCATCTGTGTGTTGTGTTGTATCTTTCAATCTCTCGACTTTAATTCAGCTCGCATCCCACTTTTGAAGACAGAGAACACTTCTCCAAACTCATGGCCTCTTTTAAAATCTTTCCTTCCATTCCCTGGGCTCTGGGAAGTTTCCTCAGTCAGAGCTACCGTAGACAGGGAGCAAGGTGCACCCCCACGTCTCTATTCTTCTTTCCACCTCCACTCAGCCAAAATGTTTTAGATTTCCAATACTTTAATATCAGTTGAAACAAACGAGACTCAAATGATTCTATCATCGACATTTATGCTAACAAGTATGCAATCCAATTTACATAAATAAGCATGCAATCTTCAGAAGAGAATACTAATACATTTGACTAAAGGGAATAGTTCAGATGAGATCTTTTAGAATGATGTGTCTTAACTCTGAAACTATATGTCACACACACACACACCTGGGTGGAATTACCCAAATTTATTAGGCACTCTGTGGGAGGGCTTCTGAAGTTTTGAAGCAGAGAAAATGATCACTGTAGAGGATACTTCTGATTATTCACTATCAATACTTTTTAAACTTACATTTCTCAACCCAGACAATGCTTTCTTGCTTTTCAAAATCAAACATTAATCTCAGAAGACTTGCAACAATGATTAAGATCTGTTTTAAGATGTGACTATTTAGACTGCTAATCTATGCATGGAATGTCATTACCAACAATAAATCAGGTCTATGGGATCTGTGCAATGCACAGAATAAATAATTCAGTGTCCTCATATTCAGATTGCAGGAAAATATAATACAGTCTTGGGCTTTAATCAAAACAAGCTCCCAAATGTGAATTATAATTCCTACATTTTTTTTAATTTATTTATTTATTAAGGATTTCTGCCTCCTCCCCGCAACCGCTTCCCATTTCCCTCCCCCTCCCCCGATCAAGTCCCTCTCCCTCATCTCCTCAAAGAGCAATCAGGGTTCCCTGACCTGTGGGAAGCCCAAGGACCGCCCACCTCTATCCAGGTATAGTAAGGTGAGCATCCAAACTGCCTAGGCTCCCCCAAAGCCAGTACGTGCAGTAGGATCAAAAACCCATTGCCATTGTTCTTGAGTTCTCAGTATTCCTCATTGTCCGCTATGTTCAGCTAGTCTGGATTTATCCCATGCTTTTTCAGACCTAGGCCAGCTGGCCTTGGTGAGTTCCCGATAGAACAATTCCTACATTTTTTAAACAAGGCAGTGAGAATCAGCAGACAAACTAAGGATTCAAGCTTAAGTTTGCGTTGATTCCTTTGAAAGGTGTGGAAAGCTAGCTCTGACAGCATACGCCTGCTGAGCTAGAATACCAATCATCCCTTCCAACCTATGTAATTCCTGATCTACACCAATCATACTGTCAAAACGTCACCTTGGGGCCTTTTCTGATGGCTGTATATTTTTTTGAGGTATGGACATTTTGTTATTTTCTATATAGAAAATATTCGGCAAGATTTATGATGTTGAAAACATTTTTCTTCCCAACATTCTTGTTTCACTTGTTTATAATTCGGGTTGCTGATACTACCAGAGAACTTTACTGTTGGGTGCTGTCATGTTCTGCTCCTAATGTGACCTCTCACCTTGTTGCTGGAGCTGACTATTCCATAGTGAAACTGAGAAAAAGGTTTGCAATGACAAGAGACAGTGTGTTTGAGTTTCTGTGGAAAAGAATATAATTCAACACACATTTGGATTTTGTGCTAGTAGAACAAATCACTCCAAAATTTATTAAAGGGAGTGTCACTCTTGGCATGACTACATCCAAATGGCTCCTGAGACATAGCAGTCCCTTGTTTATCCCATTCCTTTGCCCATTTGATTGCTCAGAGGTGTTGACGCCTCGTTCCAGCTGGATTAAATGAAGGCTTCCTGGTATATCTTTGAACAGAAAATGAAAAACTAGGAAAGTCCTATGTGCTAATGGAAGATAAGATGGGGGGGGTGGAAAGCACTAACATTGGTGGCTCTATTCAGCTCTCTGTGCAGCAAACTAGAAAAGACCATGGTGATACACAGAACACCCAGAGATAAGACAGGTTCTATTCAGAGGCATGAAAGGCCCTGGTCACAGCTACTGAGTGGGAATCAGCTGGTTCTAGAAGTTTGGACAATCAATTTTCTGTAGAGTTTTAAGAGATAAATTGGAGTTTTGGTCAGTAACAACTCAGAGAGTCTTCACAGATATTTAAGATTATTATATTATGGGAAGAGCTGAGGAAATGGCTCAGGTGGTGAGAACATTGGTTCTGCAAGCCTGAGTGGATGAGTTCAAATCCTCAAGACCCACATAAAGGCAGGGCATGACATGGCTACACATGCGTATATTGCTGGCTTTGGAAGAAAATAATAGAGGGATGCTGGGAGGCCATTGGCCAGTTGACCTAACAACAATATCGAGCTTCAGGTTCAGTGAAAGCTACTGTACAAAGGTAGTAAGGAGGAGAGCAATGGAAGAAGGTACCCTGCTCTTGGCCTCTATAAGCACAATCTCAGATAAACACACCTGCGCTCTCATGTGCATTCAACACACACTGCAGTAATACACTTGGCAATCTAGTTCTTTCATTTTGCACAAATGTCTCTCTCCAAACAATGCCCTGAGCAACCTTAGAACCTCTTGATCATCCATCTGCAATTTGATACCCACACTTTCATCCTTGAATTTCATCCTTGAATGAGTTTCTCTGTCTCTGGTAGGAATGAAATTTAGACACTGTCTACTCAGATTCCTAACATAACTGGCTATGAAGAATAAGACCTGAACTGGCTTGGGGTCCATGTGCAGTAAGGCAAATCTGTGTCTCCTTGTAACCTTTAAGAAAAATCCTCTATTTAACATCTTATGTCTATGCATAATAAGACATGCCTATAACTAAAATCAAAAACATCGTGGGGAGAGACATTCATTGCAACTTCTAGTCTGCCATCTTAAATAGGAATTCTCAAGTTGATTTTGTGTCCTAACCAAATCAACTTTGTCCACACAACCAAAAAAGTAAGAGAAAAAGGCCATAGTGGTGTTAAATATGGATTTGTAGAATGTCCGTGAATCATCATCATGAAAGAAATCATTCAGTGGTCCACTTTTATCTGCTAGTCATCCCACAGGGAAGTTAGAAACAAAAGAAAAACCAGGACTTCTAAAAACGAAAGCACTGTTCTTGTCCAGGAATGGAGTAAGAATATTGTGACTTAAAACCACAATCAGGATACTTAAGAGAAAGAAGCCCCAGGATCTCTGTGGTGATGTTGCCCAGGCGTATCCGAACAATCCTGAACTCTGCAATATGAGCAATCTCCACCTGCTTGTTCTGGCTCAAACTCTAATATGGTTTTATACCATGAAGGCTTCTCTGATTTTAGTGAAACGTTATGCAAAGGACCATAAATTGGACCCTAGACCATCAGGTAGTGTAATCATAAATAAATATGAGTCTATCAGTCACTTTACTTGTTGCCGTGACAAAATGCCTAACAAGTGCAACTTAAGGAAGGATGGTTTTTGACTCTCAATTTGAGATTACAGTAGGGAAATGATGGCTGCAGGAGCTTGAGGCAGCTGGTTGTAGTCCAACCACAAAAGTACCACATCTTCCCTACCTGGATGTCAGGGGGAAGGGTTAAAATAATATAAAAATTATGGTAAATAATAAATATTAATTTATTTGATCCAATGTATTGATCCAAAATATATGGTTTCAGTATTCACTGTCTCTAATGTTCTCAATGTATATATCTTCAGTGTACCTCAGAAGTCCAAAGAAGCAGACTCTAACACCAGTAAAGGAAGGCCTCGGTAGCAGATAGATGAACTTGCCAGTGAGGAGGAGGGAAAGCTGGTAAAAGACAAACTTTTCTTTCTTCCATGTCCTTTATGTAGGCTACTACCAGATGGCCCAGATTTAGGGTGGGTCTTCTGACATCAGAAGATCAGATCAAGAAAAATCCTTCAGTGGTATGCTTAACTGCTTGAATTTTAATTCCAGATGTAGTCAAGTTGACCAAGAGTAGCCATCACAGATATCACAGATGTCCATAATGAGTGTGTGTGTGTAACTGTGCAGCAATGGGTTAGAAGTTTGACTGTAAAAGATATAAAAATAAATTTTCAAAAGACAATATATAAGGATTTTTATGATTTTAGAATAGTCAGATATTCCAATAAGGCTAATATGATCCAAAAGATTATAAATTGAACTACATCAAGACAGGAATGCTGCAAGACACCCAAGGGGAAGCCTGGGTCTTCACAGTCCCATCTTCCTGTAGCATCAGGTGGATGGGTGCCATTATTATTATTATTATTATTATTATTATTATTATTATTATTATCAACAAGTATATGGTGGAGAACTGGGAGAGAAAGAGAGGTGTAATGGTTTCTGTGCTATGGTAAGAGGTAGATCTGAAGAGGCGAGGGCAGTGAGGAATTGGTTGATGGTGGCAATCTGCTTCCCAACCATTGCCACACTGAAATCTGATGACCATACTGAGCCAGCCCCAACCCAAAACTGTCCAGGGGATAGCTGGCCCTGCTCCTCACCAGTTCCTACAGCAGGAGAACTGGCTCTGCCCCCCACACACACAGAAGATCTGTCCCCCTCAGGAGAGATATCCCCAGCCCTTACCACAGGCATGAGAGAGCTGGCCTAATGGCATGGGCCTAGGAGATCTGACTTTGCCCCTTACCTGAAGGTGGAGTTCCAGTGGCCTGAACCAACAAGACCCACAGACTACACAGACCCACATCCTGAGCCTTGGGGTGGCCCATCTTAACCTCTACCCCATCTACGACCTGCTGGAGTACATGAAGAAACTGGTCCTACAGAACGACCACAGGACCCCCATGACTCAGGGCAACAGCAGGATTTCCAAGAGGAATTTTGGTGAGGATCCAGTGATGATGGTGTGCCAGAGGCTTGAACAAGATGAATGACTCATTGCCATGAATGCTTTGTGGGTGGAGCTGATTGAACAATAGGGTCTACTGTAAGACACATGACAGAACCCAACGCCACTAGCCACTAGGTTAAACGAAAAGGTGTTGGGTGTTGGAAAGAAAGGGGAGCAAGGTAGGGTTTTTGTTTGCTTTGTTTTTAATTGATTTTGGGGAGATGCTTCATGGGTTCAGGAAGGAAATGAAGGGATTGAAAGGTTGGGGTGCATAATGTGAATTTCCCGAAGAATCAATAAGGAATTATGCTTTTAAAAAAACGTGGAAAATTCTGGTCATCAAAAACACTATTAAGAGAATGAAATAATGAAATATCTTGGCAATGTAAAGTTATGCAATACAAATATGTATCCAAAATACATGAAGAACCATAAACCAATAAGAAAAATGCAATTCAAATGAAAATAGAGGGAAAAATTAAGACTTAAGGCACACAATTGAGAATTATAAAAATTAAAAACACAATAAAATATCACCAAATGCCCTTAAAAACATATACAGTGTTGGCAAGAATGTAGACCCACTTAAACTGTCATACACTGGTGGTGGGAGTGTAAATTGAAACAAACATATTGGAAAGTATTTGGCAGCAGCTACAAATGCTACCCATATGCTAATCATATGATCCTATGTACACAAAAGATAGTGTACATATGGTCAACCAAAGATACAAAACTGAATGTGCACTTCTCATAATAGCCAGAATCTCGGATTTAACACAAGAAAAGAATGAAAATTAACATGTAGACTATCCACATAATGGAGTACATTTAGCTATTCTTTTAATTGCACTATACAAATGGAATAAGCACAGCTCTATGCAACAATATTTTATTCTCTTCAACATAATTCCAAGTGAAAGAAGCCAGACACAAAGGAATAAAATAATGATTCCATTTGTCTGAATTCTGTGATTGTTTCTTGACCTAAGTATTTACATGAGTTTAACCATTTTGAGAAAATTATCACATTTTTTAATTATAAAATAGATTTTGTTGTATGTTTGCTTTAGATTCAATTTAAGCATTTTTAAATAAATATGCACATGAACATTTATTTGGGAATGGCTTACAGTTTCAGAGGTTCAGTTCATTATCATCATTGCAGGACATGGCAGCATACAGGCAGACATGGTGCTAAAGAAGGATCTGAGAGTTCTATATCCTCATCCACAGGCAACAGGAAGTGAACTGTGTGTCACACTGAGCACAGCTTGAGCAAAGCAGACCTCAAAGCCCATCTCCATAGTAACACACTTCCTGCAACAAGGCTACACCTACCCCAACAAAGCCACACCTCCTAATTGCACCACTCCCTATGAGCTTATGAGGGGCAATGACATTCAAACTCCTACAGCCTCCATTCACCTCTCTTTCCTAAAGGTTTCCTAAAGGATGCAAAACTGAGCACCAGCCTAGTGTGATGGTTAGTACTACCAGCTTGACAGCCTGCCACTCTGAGAAAACTAATTACTGCATCCGTGACTAGCATTAAGAGAGAGAAAATCCTCTTCCCCCTCTCTGCTTATCTCACCACCAGTGAAGCAAGTGTTAGGGTCCTGGAGAAGTTCCACAAAAAAACGCCGTCCACATGTGCAATCAGTGTATATCACCAGCATGCTGAAAATGCCAAAACTATGGGATACCTGCTGAGAAGAATTGCAAACAGGTAGTGGAACCAGCCCAGGAGAAAGAAGTATGCTGCACTCAGCAAAGCTGAAAAAAGTTGGAGATCAATCTAAAGAGCATTTTGACATCAGACATGAAGATGAAGAGTTTGGAATTTGCCCAGCTGGTTTTGGGCCTTGCTTTGGTCCAGTATTTCCTCACTATGCTCCCTTCCCTACAGTTTGGAATGGTAATGTGTATCCTGTGCTATTGTATGGGTATGACTTAGAAGTATGTGCTTGTTTTGTTTTGTTTTTTTAATAGGGCATGATAGTTAAGAGATTACAAGAATCTCAAAAGAGACTTTGAACTTTGAACTTTTAAACATTATGGAGTTTGTGATAGATCATGGTGATGTACATTATGATGTGATTACCAGCTCCTGGGGGCCAAAGAATAAAATGTGGCAGAGCCATCTCTAAAAAATCAGAATATTCTTGCAAAAAGCACCTGCTTTTGCCCTCTTGATCAAAATTATCTACAAGCTGGGGTTGGAGGTTTCATCCCATATCAAACAAGTAGCAGTCAAATCAGATTAATCAGCACTTATTTCTCCTCAAACAATAATTGTTTTGATGTGTTTAGAACTCTTGATTCTTTTTTCCATTATTGCATATCATAGATTGTTATAAACAATAGTTCCCCCAATGTGCTGTAGTGCCCAGCTGTGTTATGGTACCCCACACCTAGCTTGCTCTACCTCACCCTTGCCCATACTTGTCTTTAATGAAACCTCTTCTACTCAGGTCTGCGATTGAACTCAATTTTCCACACAGAAGTGAGAACTGTGATCTTTCTTTTTCAATATCTGGCTTATTTACTTTAATATAATGGCCTCTTGTTCTGTGTTGCTGCAAATACAAAATTTTATTTTTTAATACTGGATCATATTCCATGATGTGTATCCCATGTTGTCCTTATTCATTCACCCACTACAGACACCTGGATTGGTTCCACAGCTTGACCATGGTGAATGTGCCAATAAACATGAAAGTTCTGGTATCTTTTTGCTTTATAATTTCACTTGCTTTGAACACTTACTCATATGGAATTGCCGGATTACTTGTTAGGACTATTTTTAATTTAAGAAATCTCCATATTGTTTCCCACAATGGTTGTACTAATTTACCACCATAGTGGTCAAGGTTTCTTCTATATTCTCACCAGAACTTACTATCCTTAGCTTTTTTTTTTATAAAAGCAGTGTGTGTGTGTGTGTGTGTGTGCGTATGTTCATGCACATGTGTGTGCCTGTGCATAATTGTGTGTATATCAGCTCCCACTTGCCACATGTATGGAGATAAAATAACTCTTTGGACCAACTCCCTCCTTCTATCTTTATGTGGGCTCAAGGAATTGAACTCAGGTTACCAGGCTTACCAAGGCAAGAGCCTTCACCCACTGAGCCATCCTACCAGCATATATAGCATCTATGCTCACTGACTGAGGTGATCTTACACTGTGGTTTTGATTTTCATTTCTAGCAAGTAATAATTTTTAATGTAATTGGTTATTTTGGTTATTTCTATGTCTTCTTTTGAGGGAGGGGTTTATTTAGTTTTACTGTCCCGTTTTAAATCAAACCATGTGGATTTTTTGTTGTTGTTGATCTTGAGACTTATTTTTCTTTTTAGAGTTCTTGATACAGTCCGGATATTAATCCCCTGCCTGAAGCATGGTCTGAAGATATTTTGTCCATTTTTACGTTGATTCATCTCTGCCGGTTGCTTCTTTATCTAAATGGATGTTTTTTAGTCTTATGAAGCACCATTGCCTTATTTTGTTTTCGTTTCTGGTGTTTCTGAATTCTTGTCACAGAGTTATCTTACCCCTTCCAATGCCTTGAAGCATTTTTTACTTTTTCTCCTAACAAATATATAGTTACAAGTCTCACATTTAACTGTGTAATCCATTTTGACTTATTTTGTACTTGTTAAGAGATGGGGATTCTGTTTTCTTGTCCACTGTGTATGTCCAGTTTCCTCAGAACACTGTACTTAACAAACTGCCCTTTCTCTACCAACCCTTACAAAAATGAAAGAAATCCTATTCCTGAGAGTTACAAAAAATTAATATATGGCCCAGGTATCTTTGTTAAAACTCAGCTGAATATATGTGCTGACTTCTGTGTTCTGTGTTATGCTTCATTGGTCTATGTGTGAGTTTTTACTGCCCTGTTGCTTTGATGATTAGCTTGCCATTAAAATTTGAGATCAGGAATTACCATGGTCCAACTTTGCTCAGAATCACTTTGACTATTATAGCTCTTCTAAGGTTCCATACTAGTTTTAGGATTTTCTACATTCTGGAAAGGAAGGCATTGGTATTTTGATAGTGAGTGCATTGAGCAATGCTCATATTGCTTTGGGTGATAATGCTCATTTTAACAATAACAATACTTGTGATTATGAAATGAGATGACTTCCTATTTTCACAACTGCTATAATTTCTTTCACCTGTATGTTACAGTTTTCACTATGGAGCTTGTGGTGGTCTGAATAAAAATGAGCCCCATAGGCTCACAGAGAATGGTAATATTAGAAGGTATGGCCTTGTTGGGGTAGGTGCGGTTCTGTTTTGGAAGAAGTGTATTACAGGGGGTGGGCTTTGAGGTTTTAGAAACTCAATCTAGGCCCACTGACTCACTCTTGCTCCTCTCCAGCACCATGTCTGCGTGTACTCTGCATCCATCCTGCCATGATGTTAATGGACCAAACCTCTGAACTGTAAACCAATCCCCAGTTAAATGTTTTCCTTTTTAAAAGATGTTTGTGGTGGTCACAATGTCTCTTTGTAACAATAGAAACCCTAACTAAGACAGAAATATTAAAAATTTTATCAAGAGCAGTTAGAAAACAAAGGAAAAAATAAAGAGCATCCATGTTAAAAAGAATTAAATTAGCCTTGTTCTCAGAAAACATCATTCTAAACACAGATTAAAAAAAATCTCAGTACTCCATCATGAGACTGTTAGAAGTAATAAACAAGGGTAGTAAATTTAGGAGTTACAAAATCAGTATATCAAAAAACTAACATTTTATTTTTAAATAGCAATAATGAACCTTATAAAGATGATATAAAAAGTCATTTTAACTAATACAGATAGTTAAAAAGAGACAATATGACTTCTATCCTTGAAGATGAGTACCCGACCCTAGCTCTTCTGCATAAATTAAAAGCCCACATGTTCCATGTAGAGTAGATCTGACCACTAAGCCCAGAAATTACTCTCTCATAACTAGGAGAATTGAGAAGAAAATATATAATAATCTTCCGGTAGTTCTGACTTTATAGTCATGTAATAAGATATTGGAAGATGCTCAAGTAATCAGAATGTGATTAGGTGCAAATCTGAGAGCTGGGACATTTAGATTATTACTGTCTTCAAAATAAACTGTATTTGGGAGACTGTGCCAGAATGTCTGCATGTCTCACTTGGCCTGTTAAATACTGTGTGAGAGGCCAGTGACTCAGACGGAGCTCTTGTGCCAAGTGTAATGTACTAAACCCTTATAGAGTGGCTGATTTTAGTGAATGGCAAGGAGCCAGTTGAGCTGTGGCCAATTATCCTGGATTTACACCACACTTCTGTTCCTTTCAAGTATTGTCAGATCATGTAATCGGTGTCTATTTTTAAGCCTCTATTAGTTCTGAGGGCTGTAATTTAATGTATTAGTTGCATGATCAAGCCAACTTTGAGAAGGAAGAATTCTTGTGAGGTTGTGGCTTCCAAAGGATGAGAATTTAACCATCACACTATCATAACATATCATATCATATCATAGGGCCTGATGGTGGCAGACAGGCAGGTATGTTGTCAGAACAGTAGCTGAAAGTACCCTGGGGATGATGAGAGGCTTTTGACATAGTGTTACTTTGTGACCCACCTCCTCCAATTTTCTAGTATTTCCCAAACAGCTCCACCAATTGGGAACAAATGATTCAAACATATGAGCCTCCGGGGCCACCCATACTCATTCATGTCACCACTCAGGATTTTTATTTTGTGTTGTAATTTCTCAGGTAAATTATGCTGAATTTTTTTCCCTGGACAAAGATTATAAGTTGTATAATGGCTGAGAGAGTAGAGGTGGAAGATGACTCTGGCTGGTTTTAGGCATCTGAAAGAAGCCTAAGGGAAGAGAAGTATATATACGGGGTGACGTTGGGACCTTGACGCAGAAAGTGTAAGCAAACCCCCCATAGACCACATCAGCATAGCTGAGAACTCTTAAATTAAAACTCAAATTTGAACCCAAAGGAGAGCCAATGGGAGGGTGAGTTGAAGGTAAGGTGCAATGACATAAATGTTTGAAATACTTACTGAAAAAGCAAAGTGAGATACACTTCACTTAAACAGCATCCGCAGAGTGCATTGAATGTTGAGTGCCTGCATAGAACTTTCACCTTTATGTTCCAATCTCTTTAGCACAAAAAGGCACTCCACAGGCTACAGAAAGAGAAACCTGGACAACAACCCAGTTATAAAACCTGTGACCTACAATCTGTACTGCCTGCAAGATGTGCTGGGGCAATGGTGGTGTGAACTTACCGGAGTGACCAAACAATGTTTGGTTTAGCTTGAGGCCCATACCACGAGAAGGAGCCCATGTCCTACACTGCCCACGTGACCAGGAATAGGAGACTGGATACCAGAGACCTAATGTACAACTAAACATGTCTAGCCAAAATAATCATCATCAATAAAACAATTCCTCTAATGATATTCTGCTAGACTCATAGATTGGCGCCTTGTTCAGTCATCAGAGAACCTGCCTCTGGAAACAGATGGGAATGGGGGCAGAGACCCACAGCCAATCACTATGCAGAAAGAGCATCTAAAAAAAGAGCATCTCCATCAGGGCCCTCTCCTTGGATATCAGGGAACCCTACAGGAGAGGTGGCAGAAGGATTATAGGAGCCTGAAGGGATGGAGAACACCAGGAGAACACGATTCACCAAATCTGCTAAACAGGGCTGATATGAAATTAAAGAGATTAAAGCAGCAAGCACAGGGCCTGCACCAGATCCTCTGTACATATGCTGTGGCTATTAGCTTGGTGGTTTTGTGGAACTCCTAACGTGGAAATGGGTATATCTCTGATTCTTTTCTCTGCTCTTTGGACTCTTTTCCTCCCATTTGGTTGCTTTGTCTAGCCTCAATATTAGAGCTTTAGCCTTATTCTATCTTGTTTTGTCCTGTTTGGCTGTTGTCTCTCAAAGGCCTGTTTTTTTTTTTTTGAATTGGAAGTGGAGGAGTGGCTATGGGGGAGGTGGAAAATGGAGGGGAAGTTGGGAGGAGTGAAGAGAGGGGAAATTGTGGTAGAGATGTATTATATGGGGAAAGAAGCTATTTTTAATAATAAATAAGTAAGCTAACAAATAAATAATTTTTAAATAAATAGAGGGAGAAAAAAAATCTACAATAAACCCTCCAAAGTCCTAAGAGCCAGAACCAAGAAAGATAAGGCAAATTACAGAAACAAACAGGATGCCCAGGCTTGTCCTACAGGCCTCTGGGAGTGCCACAAGAGAAAGTGAATCCTATGGAGATTGCCTAAGGATCAGTCACCATGTTATAGAGAACTTGATAAACCGGGACATATGTTAGGGATACGTACAAAGGCAAAGAAGATGCAGCCATAAACAGTGGAGACCTACAGCAGAGGACCTTTTTACTTCTTCACCACGCCCTTAAGGTTGCAGCCCTCAGTCATCCACGCTTCCTTCTGTTAACTACTGTCCCGAGCCCTCATCAGTTCCTCACTGTGGTCCGCTCTTTGCATTTCCAGACATCAGGAATAAAAAAGAAACAGATCCAAGAGTGAGCGCACAAAGGGCCAGCATCACCCAGGAAGAATGCTAGAAGCCACCATGATAAGGCAGTCACAGCCAACACTCACGGACATCCTTTGGTACCAAAACAACACCTAAGTCCACTCCTCCAGTAACCTACCTCCCCCAACTAGGCCCCAACCCCTAGCTTTCTCTGCCTCTCACAATGCCACCATCATAGGAATCCATGAATAAATGCATTCAGTCAGTCAGTCAGAACCATCGGGAAAATCCATCCCCACACTCCCAGGTGTGTGCTGGACTAATCCTCTGGGCACTCCTTAATCTGCTCAAGATGGCCATCAAAAGCAACCAGAAGCATCCCACAGCCTAAGCAGAACATTTTACCATTTGCTTTTTCCTAGTTGTTTCCGGGAAAGGCTGAACCAACCAAGACTGAAAAACAAGAGTTTGTTGCTGTTGTTGTTTTCTTTTCTTGCAGAAGGGACTCTAATAGTAAGGAGAAGAATACAGGTTACCATGCTTACAATGAGCAGGCACTTTTACTATAACCTCAGGTATTCCCAGGTTATCCGAATCCATGGAAATCTTGTAACTTAGCAGCTGAGGCCAGAGCCAGTGGACAGTACTTAAGAATTTTGTTAATGCACTGATCAATGTGTCACTTCTAGCTCCCTTATCCCTACCCCCACCTCTCTCTGTGTATGTGTGTGTGTGGGGGGGGGTGTCTCCCTCACTCTAATTACAGAATTAAAAGAGCAAAGACTGTACCAAAGTGTATGCAAAAGCAGGAAAAATACAGCTAGGCCTGTGTCATTTGGAAGAAAAAATATGGTACAAGCAGATCTCTTAAGAAAAAGTTTGTATTTTGGCATTAGTTTTAAACTTATAATACGAAGATTTATTTTCTCATTGCAATGTTTTTTATAAAATATATCTAGATTAACATATATGTGCATATATATCCATTTATCAACCCCTACACCAGCATTAGTATGCACTGACACTCAACCCATGGTCTTCACCAGCATTCCTTGGGAATTTATTCTAAATGCTACTTTGTGGGCCCTGTCCAGCCTTCCAGGACTCAGCAAGAGGATTCTGACACAAGTAATCATTGAGTTGATGATCTCCACAGATGCTTCTCAATCTTGGCTGGCTTTGGACTCAGAAGGGATCTTGGACCTCTGCTATTGTCCAATCTCTATCCCCAGGGATTCTGATTTGTTGGGTTTGGAGTGTGTGTGTGTGTGTGTGTGTGTGTGTGTGTGTGTGTGTGTGTGTTTTGGAGATGGGGTGGTTTCTTGGGTTCTTCCAAATCATTCCCGCTCAAATCCAGGAATAAATACTATTGCTCTCTCCTACTTAGGTTGTCTTAGTCTTTAAGGCCATTTGAATCAACTATAACCCATGAAGTGATGCTGGACTGGGGACTGGTTTCCCTCCCCAATCTTTAGATTCCGGTTTAAGTCTTTGTCTTTCTGGGCATCCCTCTGCAGTACGATTCACAGCATACCATAAAGGACTAGCAAGCATGATAGGGTCAGAGTTTAGCATGAAGTGACATTTTATTAGCAGCACCCAAATGAGAAAAAGATAGGCTGAGGGTTAGGAAGATGAAATGTGGGGTGAACAGTGAGAGAGAGGGTGGGGATGCTCTCATAAATATTATAATCCTACTGTGAAAATTGCAATTTCTAATTGCAGTGTATCCCTGTAACAGGGCCCTAAGCCTTGGTAAGCCCCAAGACCTTAGCACAACTGACTGCATGATGGAAGTAGAGTTTAGGCTGCAAAACTCAACACCACCTGCCAATATTCTGCTCTTTGAACTGGAGAGGGAGGGAGAGAGGAGTGGGGGGAGGGGAAGAAGGGTGGGAGGAGGGAGAGGGAAATGGGAGGCTGGGAGGAGGCAGAAACTTTTTTTTTCTTTTCTCAGTAAAAAAAAGAAATTAATTGTGATTCTCAATAAATATCAAACTTCTCCTGAATCTGTAACAAAAAAAAAAAAAGGGCCTAATTCATCAAAGTCCTTTGTTCTAGGGAACGGTTAAATGTACTAACCTTGTTTTTTGGCTTCTGTACTTCCACTTCTAGCTAGCTTTTCTCATTAACTGAAGTATGTCAACCCAGAACATAGTTTGTGGTTAAAATCTCATCCTGAGAAACACTTGAGGCTACACTGGAATCCCGAACACCCAATGTAGTCTCAAGCTAATAAAGACTTTCTATTGACTTAAACGTATGTATGAGCAGTCTTTCTGATGAATACCCTACAACATCCCTTACACTATTGTTTTGCAGAGCAGAATTTTGTCTTCTCAAAATGACAGAATCACTTAACATATCTCTGTATACGTCCATCCCCACAACAGTTGTGGGCCCAGGAGATGCTGGCTGGTAAGTAGAAGGAAGAAAGAGGAGTGGGGGGGGGAGGGGGAGAAGGGTGGGAGGAGGGGGAGGGAAATAGGAGACTGGGAGGAGGTGGAAACTTTTTTTTTCCTTTTCTCAATAAAAATAAATAAAGAAAGAAAGAAAGAAAAAGAAAATTAGAAAAGAAACAGAGCTAAAGAGTAATTTATGTAAGTGGAGAGAGGGTGGGAAATATAGCAATATAATACTTTCTTCAGTTATGTTCCCAACATAAGAAGAGAGTGTTAATTAAAAACAACTTTACAATGAACCAAAGATAATAGCAGATGATATTAACAACTTGCAAAAAACTGTGGACACATTCTTTAGGCAAGTCCCTGAGCTAAAAATTAATATGAATTCTTTCATTTAATCCCCAAAATAGTCATCCTACACATCTGTAAGCAACTGGTTGCAGGCCTTTTTGTTGGTGTCAAAATTACTTGACCTGTTGTGTAAAGGGGTTTCAGATGCAAGTATAACTTGTGCAATACTCTCAAATATGTCCAGTCATCTCTAGAACGCATACAGTACCTAATTCAGTATAAGTGCTAAGATTATTATAGTTTTGTTGTATTGGTTTTTTGCTTGTTTGGGTTTTTTGCTGTTTCATTTTTATGACATGGTAATACTATGTAGGTTTGGGATTGCCTGAGCTTACTGTGTAGACTAGGTTGGCCTTGAATTTGCACAGACCCACCTCCCTCTGTTTCCCAAATACTGGGATTAAAGGTGTGTGCCACCACGGTAAAGGTGTGCACCACTGTATTCTTTTTAGGATGATGACAAAGATAAAAGTCTGTACACATCCAATAAAGAGCTATTTTTTAAATATACATTTTGAGCTAAGATTGGTTGAATCTACAGATCTGCAGACTCCAGGTTTGGAGGGCTAACTGTAGCATTAAAGGTGAGTCTTGTTTTTAGTTCCCCTTGCTGATTAGGGAGCTTCCACATCCAAGACCACAAAGCTGAAAGCAACAGAAACTGGATTTGTATCCCAGGATCTGCCTTACTTAGATCAAGGTAGTGTGTGGAGAGTGCAGAAGTCAAGCACAGATGGAACCAAGAGTAGGAATCTTAACTGACCTGCCAAGTCCTTGCTGAGGTTAAGGTATCAACAGCTGTAAGGCTACAGTATCACTACGCTGCTTGAAGTGACTGGCTCAACATGAACTAGATCAAGGTAAGTTTAAAACATGGAAGAGTCCTGGTTCTGTTACACTGGTTCTTCACCTTGAATTAGATGAGAAGTTAAAAGGTCATCTGAAATCTTTAGCCAAATAGTGAACAGTGTCAAAAAGAGTGTGTGATCCACCACTCTGGATCACCGTGACTCAACCACATGGGAGAGAAAAACTAGGCCAATCAACAAGCTACAGAAACACACACACACACACGATGTATGAGAAGGAAAAAAAAATCACTCAAGTGGGAGAAATGGGAGCTTGGAACTTAAATAACCAAAAGAAAGAAACCTGACGTTCCTTGAAATAAGGACAGTGGGGGGAAACTGTGCCTCATAATACCAACTGCAGGAGTCTGGAAGCCCAGAGACTGTGACTGTTCTTCAAAGTACAAGTCTCATCCACTGATGACTCATGTAAGCATGGTATTGTGTCATATTAGTATGTTTAATAACATATAATAAAGGAAAAATAATATATCACCAATAAGTATTATTTTTTGAACATTATAAAGCCCTGTTAAGGCGACTGAGTGCAACCCACCAATTCTCACTAAAAGGTACTGCAAGACAACCCCTAAAAAGAATCACAGATACCAAAAAGAGGTAAGGGGATAAACAAGAAGGAATAGAAGGCTTCTGTCCTACCCTGGTAAAGATGGAAGAACAAGGAGATTACAACCCCGACTTCTTTTGGAAATGAAATAAGGGCAGATTATAGAACATGCCTCAACTTGACAAATGTCACCTCAGAAATGGAATCAGAAAAACAGTAGGAAAAGACCTGAAATATTGCATCTCAGTTAGAAGGTATTATAGGTCTGGGACGCTCTAGGGGAGGGGAATAATTTTGGTTTTAGTTTGTTGTTCTAAGTTTTGATAGCTAAATTTGCTTTTTATTAAGTAGTCACAGAAAAGCTTATCACAATTGGGGATTGATAGCAAACCACTATCAACTGGGTCGTGATGTCACATGCCTTTCATCCCAGTTCTTGGAAGGCAGAAGCAGGCAGATCTCTGTGAGTCTGAGGCCAGCGGCATCTATAGAGTGAGTTTCAGGATAGCCACAGCAGTTACACAAAGAAACCCTGTCTCAAGAAAAATAAATTACATGAAAACCCATGGAACTTTGGTTCCTTGGTTTGCAACCTTGCAACATTCCATGTTCCATCTTGCAGATAATCATGGTGTTCTAGTTAGTGAAGGCCTTGAGCCTTCACTATATGGAGCTTCTGAAGAGAATTGCAGGTCACAGAGCTAAATTTTAAGACATCCATTTCCATATCTATCAGACTCCAGAACGCTCCATACTTTTTTGTAAACGTGCCAATCTCTGAACATGTTGGCACGTTTATGCCTGTTATACATTAAGTACCATCAACAATGCACTGGCAATGAGCGACTGAAGTGGTTGATGGACAGTCCCCATTACAATCAACAAGAATCATTACAAAGTGACCTCACTCAAACCCTTTTGTATCTCAAAGACTCATGCAGCTGGGAGGAGGGATCAAAATGAGAAACAACAGTCTTTCCCAGTTTTGTCTCAACATGGAATTTTACACTATGTCAAAACATCTTCCACTGGCTCTGTTGTTTTGCTTTGCTCCTTAGCAACTATCATCATCAGAAATTCTATATAAATGAGCATGAAAAATATACTAGTGTCTTAGTTGAGTTTTTATTGTTGAAATAAAATGCCATAAAAAACAGCCACCCTTCCATCACAGCTCATCATCAGAGGAAGTCAGACAGGAAGGCAAATAGGGTAGGAACTTGGTACAGGATAGAGCACAGGAGAGTGCTGCTCACTGGCTTGCTTCTTAAGGCTCACTCAGCTGTTTTAGACCATCAGCCTGTGTGTGGCCCCATCCACAATGGGATGGATTATCTCAATCAACTTTTTGTTGTTGTTGTTGTTGTTGTTTTGTTTTGTTTTGTTTTTATTTTTTAAGATATGGTTTTTCTGGTAACAGTCCTAGCTATCCTGGAACTAACTCTTGTAGACCAGGCTGGTCTCAAACTCACAGAGATCCACCTATTTCTGCCTCCTGAGTGTGTGCCGCCATTGCCCGGCCCAATCACCCATTTTTAAAATGCCCTACAGACTTGTCTACAGCCTGATCTTAAGATGGAAGCATCTCAATTGAGGTTCCCTTCTCTAAGTTGACATAAAAACAAGTAAGCACAGACACTCTATACCCATAAAACCTTTACAATCTTTTTTTTTATTATAAAACAATGTACAGTACACAGCTATTTGCCTACAACATAATTACCCTGAGTGACCTCAGAAATCTATAGAGCTCATCAAAACTCTACCAAATCTTGAGCAATGGCACATTCTCTTTTCCTTGGTCCTTCCATCCTTCCTGTGGTGAAGACCCTTTGCAACCTAGGAATGGCCAAATTACTAAAAGAAAGATGTTCAAATGGGGTACCACTGTTACCTTCCACTGGTTGTTCAAAACAAAAGAATGGGCTTAAGGGTCCGCAAAAAAGATGCAGAGAGAACTCTTTACATGTCCCTTTTCCTAATCTATTTCCCAGTGCCAGATGGAGACTTGAGAGCTGTCCAGGACACAGGTCAGTGGGCTGAATCTCCCAGTCTTTCACCAAGTTATGACCAGGGTCCCTCCTGCTTATTGACTCCTTTCAGACACCTGGAGCCCACTCTTGCTGTTTCCCCACATCAGCTTCCTGGCAGACCAAGGAAACATGAGAGCTGTCCAGGACACTGGTCAAAAGGGTGAATCTTGAGGATCTTCCGCCAAATTATTACCAGGCTTCCCACAGCAAACATGCCTTAAATCATAAAAGGGCACCAAGGAGGGTTCACCAGTCTCAGCTTCCAGAGCCACATCCTCTAAGCACAAACCCGGGAATCCAGTGATCTGCACCATGTATTGCTCCCCGAGGGAGCCATGCTGCTTGATAAGAATGATCAACTCGTTAATCACCCACTCATGTAAGATAGGTCTCTGGTTTTCTTCTCGGCACATGGGACAGGTCAATATCAAATCTTCCTTTCTTGCCAGTCAATTCTTTGTTCAGTCAAAGCTGCATACGTGAGTACAGGAGAGATAACCAGGATTAGAGTAAAGTCCAGACAAATTGGACAGACTTCCTCCACTTCCAAACTGCAGTCTGGAGTCCACATTTCAAGCAAAATGACCATTTGTTCAGTTTTTTGAAGCAACTGATAGTCTTTAGTACACAATATGTCCTTTGACACACAGGATCTATCTAAATCCACTATGAATATTGAAAACTGTAAATATTAGTTTGTATAGTTCTAGGTGATACTAGATCACCAAAGAATCATAGTTAAGTTTATCATCTGTGATATTTTAAAGAGCTATCTAAAATGGTCCAAAATTCAGGTAGTTACAAGAGGAAAACAAAGCAGTTGGTGTCTTTCCAGTCAGGTGAGCATATTCTGAGCCATTGAACTCTCCTGGATCTTTTTTTTTTCTTTTTCAGGGTTTCTCATTAGTTATGTGATGGAGGAAGGTCATTGGCTAATAAAGGAACTGCCCTGGCCCATTTTATTGGTTAGAAGATAGGTGGGAGGAGAAAACAGAACAGGATACTGGGAGGAAGAGGAAGTGAGCTCAGAGACTTGACAGCTCTCCTCTAGGGAGCAGACGCCTGAGAGAGACGCCATGCCCCGCTCCCAGCATGAAGCTCCGACCCAGGATGGACTAGGCTAGAATCTTCCCGGTAAGACCGGTTCTCACAGATTATTAGAAATGGGTTGATCGGGATGTGAGAATTAGCCTGTAAGTGCTAGAGCTAAAGGGCCAAGCAGTGCTTAAAAGAATACAGTGTCTGTGTAATTATTTTGGGGCATAAGCTAGCCGAGCAGGCGGCCGGGGTGCTGGGAACGCAGCCACGCCGCCCTTATTACTTCAGTTATGGATCCAGACCTGGAACTCACTCTGCAGACCAGGCTGGCCTCCAACTAACAGAGATCAGCCTGCCTCTGCCTCCTGAGCATTGTGATGAAAGGCATGCGCCACCACCGCCTGGCTTCCTCCTGGAGCTTTCATTGATCTAGATGGGAATGCAAGTTTTTCCACCATCCACACTGGTCAGTATTGCTTCCTAAGGTACTATCAGTTTTGTTTTGTTTCTAATCCTTATCTAAATTAATTCATAAAACCCAACTCAACCCTAGTCTATTTAACACAGACCAGATAAGTGACTAAGGAAGCTTCAGAATCGCAGAGAAAAAGGAATGAAGCACAAGTGAGATGCATGAGACTTGGCGTCAACTATCCCAGGATGTACTTAATATTTTTACCGAAAAAAAGAAAAATCACTGGCATTTGTGAAAGGTTTGTTTTCCAGGATTATCTATCAGCTCAAATGATCAGAAATAATTCAGCAATATTGTTGATATTGTTGATATTAATAATTCAGCAATAATTATACTACAGTGATTACAAGTGTTTTATATGTGTGTGCACGCTTGTGTGTGTTTGTGAAAATCATAGAAAAGTAACTGAGAATAGTATCTAAAATGAGAAAAGAATAATTCTAAAACTATACACATACATTTCTTAAAAGCACAAAAATACACGTGGCATGTGTCTGAGGTGCAAGGCTAGCCTGAGCAATGCAGAATTTGTTTCCAAAGGGAAACAAAATTCATAGATGTATTTCATTGTGAAAAGTGTCCTGACATTCTCTTGTGAAATACTTAAGTGGTGATGTTAGAGTCAGACTTCCTAGACAGTGTACAGCCTCCTCTTTCCTCATCTGAATGATAAAAATAAAGACACAGCAAAATTTGTAACCAGAGAGAAACAGGATTGTGAAGACAGCCGTCCTGAAGGGTTAGCTTATTAGCATTGGTGGTTTCCAGCCGAGGACTTAGGGTCTGACCTAGGTGCTTCTTGATTCACCTGCCCAAGCTCTTGGTTGAAGGAGTTTAGGCCCTCAGGCCCAAGCCTTTTATAATGCCTGAGAAAGTCTCCACCCACAATGAGTCATAAGCTCCACCCACAATGTGAGTCAAAGGTTCCCTCTCTTAGTTGTTTTATTTAAGTCTAATCAAGGCCTGTCAGTGATGGGGGCAGTGGTGGTGGCCCACACTTTTGATCCCAGCACTCAGGAGGCAGAAGTAGATTTCTGAGTTCAAAGCCAGCCTGGTCTATAGAATGAGTTCCAAGACAGCCAGGGCGACACACAGACCTTGTCTTGAAAAATCAAAAACACAAATAAATAAATAAATCATTTTTAAAATTCTAATCAAGTAAACATTGATTCTAATCTTCCATGCACACTTATAAGTTAAAGAATTATACTTCTACGCAATTAGAGGTCATTAAAGGCCACCTAACAATTTTACAGTATGTCATAGTAATCCTTGAGTTAAAATGGCAAAGCTGCAGCCATCCAACTGATATTTTACTACTTTCAGAACTAAACTTTTAGAAACAAAACATACTAGGAATCAAATTTAACCTTGTCTGATCTGCTCTAATGTAAATATGTCTGATACAATAAAACATAGCATGATCTAAAAGCAATTTCTATGCCCCTTACCTCAACAATTCTACTTTGGGGATGAACTAGGCAGGATAAGGAAAACATCTCCCAAAGTGACACTGTACACCTGCTGTAATTATTCATAATGTAGTTAATTATTCACTTTTACTCTTCAGAAAAGTCCTTGCTTAAGCAACAAATCACATGGTATCTGTATTGGGCAAGAAACAAAGTAAGTTCTTAGCATTCCTGTTCCTTCAAATGTGTGTTTTGATACACACATCCATTTCTAAATGATTGAGTTGTGCCGATTAAGATATGTATCGTTTTACATAGCTACCAGTTTGGGAATGAGGGAAAGTGTGCTCTCTTGGACATTTTCAAGTATACTATAGACTGCTATTAATTGTAGCTATAAATACTATGAACACTATAAATAAAACACCTCTTTAGAATGACTCCTCCCATTATCCAATAATCCCCATTTTCCTGGTAGCAATATCACCATCTCCTTGTATGTACTGAGGTTTTTTTGTTTGTTTGTTTGTGTTTTTTTACATTCCATACATGAGTAAGACTATGGCATGACTGTTTGGGGGAGACCAGGTAAAATATAAATAATGACGTCTATTCCAGGCCTATAGTTGCAAACAGCAGAACTTTTCTCTTTCTAGGACTATCAGTATCCCATTGTGAATAAAACACATTTTCCTTATTGATTCATTGATGGATTTTACATTGACTCTATCACAGTTGTCATGAACAGTAACAAAATGAATTTGGGACTCTGCATATTTCTGCATTGTATTTATTTCCTTCTCTTTGGGTATACAGAGGAATTGCTGGACCATAAGGCAGCTATGTCTACTTTTTACTGATTTTCATAAAGATTGTATCAATTTACATTTGTTGTGTGACAAACTTTTTCTGAGGAGATATAGTGTCCCAGATAGGAAACCCACAACAGACCAAAATATAGTAGATACCCCCAAAGTCTAATTTGGTGAACCAATGAGTTTCATTGTGGTTGTTTACAGTAATATAGGTGAAGGGTTGCTTACAGGAGCAGAAATGACTCAAAGACAACTGCATCACCAAAGCCCACCCCAGCACAGATACTGCCAAAGCCAAGAACCTGGAGCACACTGAACATCTACAGGCAGCTCAGCGGATTGGGTCCTTTCCAGGTGCTTCTGTTGGACTGACTCTGTTCCAGGCAGCTCCGCTGGTTCTGCCTCTTCCAGGGAGCTGGTCTGTTCTCAGGGTCTTCTTGCAACTTCACTCCCCTGAGTCTTCTTCGCAGATCAGTTTCCTGGTGTGAGATGGAGTCTCCACTTTGATAGCTTACAGACGTCCTGAAGCTACCTTCTTGAGTTTACCTTCCTGTTTCCAGGTATGAGATAACTGGCTTTACATGCATATATCATCAAGAGCACTAAAAAGGTTTTGTAGCCAGGTGTAATGATACACGCCTTTAAATCCAGCAATCGGGAGGCAGAGACAGGTGGATCTCTGTGAATTCAAAGGCAGCCTGGTCTACAGAGTGGGTTCCAGAACAGTCAGGGAAATACAGTGAGACTGTCTCTAAAAAAGGAAGGAAGGAAGGAAGGAAGGAAGGAAGGAAGGAAGGAAATGGATAAAGGGAGAGAGGAGGGAGGGAAGAAGAAAGGGAGGGAGAAGGAAGGAAGGGAGGGAGAGAGGGATGGAGAAAAGGAAGGAGGAAGGGAGGGAGGGAGGGAGGGAAGGAGAAAGGGAAGGAGGAAGAGAGGGAGGGAGGGAGAGAGGGAAGGAGGGAGAGAGGGAAGGAGGGGAAAATGAAAGGAGAAGGAAATTAAAATTGATGTGTTTTTATGACAGGGTCCTATTATGTAACACAGCTAGTCTCCAACTCATGACAACCCTTTCTCAGATTCCTCCCAAAGGATTATCAGTATGTATCACTGATACAGTATGCCAGAAAAACTGAGGGAAAAATAAATTTGGTTAAATCACTTTAACAGATCCATTACAAGTTAATATGAAATACCCTTATTAAAAAATAAAAGGAAACCTGCTTTCTAAAACAATAAGCAATTTTTGAGAAAGTCGGATAGTTTTACAAACCTTATAATACCTACTAGAAGATAGCTGAGTCTCATACATGTTTCTATTCAATCTGATTTGATATGTTCTTTTGGTTGATGTAAGAAAAATTTTATTTACACAAATATTTGGTGAGAAAAATGGGGTGAGTGTGACTTGCAGATCCCCTAAAAGGGACTTGAGGGTCCTCAGGACTCTCTTCTAATTGAGAAGGGCTATTCTGTAACATCAGGAAAGTCCTGCTATCAGTGGGTCTCAAAAGCAAAGCCCCCAGCAATGCATCCTGCCATGGATGTGGCTCAGGCCAGTTGTAGATTCAGCTGACACAATAATACAAAATAAATCCCCTCCTTTTCCTTCTCCATAAGGATGAGATGTGTTCCACGTTTTCCATTTACTTTATAGTCTGTGGTGATGAAGCCAAGTCAGGCCATCCTCCCTCACTCAACAGATGTTTAACACCAATGAAACCATCATTTCTCATTGGTTTGTTCATTTTTCAGTTGGCTCTGATGGTACCTTAAGCCTACTGAAGCTACTCAGCTTTTTTCCCCAGGAGAAATATTTTCTTGCCAGAAATATTCACTTTAGTGCCCAACTCTTCGTTATTACTGAAATTCTGAATTCAAAGAGAAATATCCTTTTTTAAAAATCCAAGTGCTGAAACTATATGAAGTCAGTAATCTGTGATGCCTTAATACCTTCATGAAAGTATATCAAAATGTATAGGGCTTTCTACTTTTAAAATGCAATTATCATTAGACCATCTATGCGTTAACATCAAACCATAAATTTAGCTTGTTTCCATAGCACTCTGATCCAAAAAGGAATCAGCTCTCATACATAGTAGTTAAATATAATGCAGCCCCTTCCCAGGAGACAAGAATAATCATAAGCCCAGTCAGGTCATCCTCTGCTACATCCAGTGCCAGCCTGGGCTACATAAGACCCTGTATCAGATTTAAAAAACAAAAAGAGCCGTTTTCCACCTCAAAAGGCAGCCTTGGTAGTGGGCAGCTTTCCTCCTCAGCTTCCACTCCCAGCCGTGGTACCACTCCAGTGAGCAGCTCCTTTGCTCTGCAGCTTCTGCATCCTTTTCTCGTCTTTCATGTCTCATTACACATGAAAATGGACCCTTCTGTCTATCTGGGAAGAGATGGAGGGTGCCTCTGAATTATTAATGCCAGCAAAGCTCACAAATGGAGTTCCTTCAGTCTCCCCTGCAAACAGCTGCCCTTCGTACAAAGGGTAAGCTTCACAAAGAGGATGTTTTCAGCACGTAGAATTTGCAGAACGTTTCTCTTCTACATTTACCATAGAGGAGAGAGACTATCAAATGCCATGGATTCTTAGACTCCACGCATAGGGGCAACTGCCCCTTCTGCTGTCCTGTACATGAACCTCATGCCTGATCGCTCAGACTGTACATTTCATTAGAAGACTTGAACACAAAAAGCCTGGGTCATATTGACATGTCTTCTTCCCAAGCTGTACATACATGTGTAGGAACTGGTATGCAGTTCCCCATTCATAACATGGCTTCCTTCCTTTTTTTTCTTTTCTTTTGTTGTTGTTGTTGTTGTTGTATGTTCTTCTTGTTATTCAAGATAGTTTCTCTGTGTAGCATTGGCTGTCCTGGAACTTGTTTGCTCTGTAGACCACCCTGGCCTCACTAAGTGCTGGAATTAAAGGCTTGGGCCACCACTGCCCAGTTTTGTTTTTGTTTCCAATACATTCCTACTACAGTTTCCCCTCCCTCTACTTCTCCCAGTCCCTGCCCTGCCCTCTTCCCAAAATTCCCTCCTCCTCCATTTCCCTTCAGAAAAGAGCAGGCCACTCAGGAATAACACTGAACAAGGCACAAGAAGATGTAATAAGACTAGGCACAAACCCTAGTATAAAGGTTGGTTGAGACAACCCAGTAGGAAGAAAAGGGTCCCAAGAGCAGGCTAAATAGTCAGAGACATACCCACTCCTACTGTTAGCTTTTTCAAGACATGGCTTTTCAGTGGAGCACTAGATGTCCTAGAAGTCACTTTGTAGATCAGGCTGGAATTAAACTCAGAGATCTGCTTGTCTCTTCCTCCTGAGTACTAAGATTAAAGGTGTGTGCCACTACTTCCTGATTGATAACAGAGCTTCTCAAACTATTTCTAATACTGAATACTTTTCCCTCAAAAAAAATTTATCTTTAGTAACATTTATTAATTATACAAATTAATGGTGTTCATTAATGTGGGAAGTCCTTCTGTATATGTGTTGCTTTTATTGGTTAATGAATGGAGAAGCTGCTTTGGCCTGTGATAGGGCAGAATAGAGCTAGGTGGGAAAACTAAACAGAATGCTAGAAGAAAGAAGACGGAGTCAGTGAGATGCCATGTAGCTGCCACAGGAAACAGTCACTCCAAAACCTAGCCAGTAAACCACAAGCCTCATGGTAAAATATAAAATAATGGAAATGGCTTAATTTAAGATATAAGAGTTAGCCAGAAAAAAAATACTTAAGCTATTAGCCAAACAGTATTGCAATTAATATAGTTTCTGTGCGTTTACTTCAGGTCTAGGCAGCTGGGAATGAATGGGCTGTCTCCACCAACAGTCCATTGTGATATTTAATGCATTTAATAGACTTTGATCATCTTCAGTCCCCCAACTATCATATCCTGTATCCCCCACTGTTACCCTTTCTCTATTTCCAAGCTCTTTTTCTACTTTCATGCATATCTCTATTGTTTTTAAGTATTTTTCTGATATGTATACAGATATATAGACATGTGTCCATTTAGGGTTACTCATGTGTGTGTTTTAGTGCTGGCCAGTTGAGACGAGATAATGCCTTCGGAGGCTATTCCTTAGAGAAAACTAGTTGGTCCCCTCTCAGCAGCCTGTAATTCTTCATCTAGGGATGGGCCTTTTTAGACTTCCTTCATCCACATTATTATGTCAGCTGCTATTTTATTTGTTCAGGTCTTGTTTAGACTACCGTGTTGTTGAGATTTCATGGTTACAGCTTCCGAGTTTGATATAGATGACACTTTCTCGCAGTAGACTTCTTGGGCCTCTGACTCTTACAATCCGTTTGCGCCCTGTTCCACAATGTTCCCTGAGCCTTGGGTGTAGATGTTGTGTTGGTAGATGTGTCCGTTAGGCAGGACACCCTACAGTACAGTCGGTTGTCCTCTGCATTTTAGCCAATTGTGGGTTTCTCTCATGATCTCCATCTTCTGCGAAAAGAAGCTTCTTTGATCGGGTGGGTATAAGGATAATTATTTAGAACGTGATTAGGAATTCTGGAAAGTGGCAATCTCCCATCCAAGTACTAACCAGGCTGGGCAATGGTGGCTCATGCCTTTAATCCCAGCATTTGGGAGGCAGAGGCAGGCAGATCTCTATCAGTTTGAGACCAGCCTGGTCTACAATGTAAATTCCAAAGCTACAGAAAAAAACCTTGTCTTGGGAAGAAAAAAAAAATCAGGAAAGTGGCAGTCATAGACTTTCCTCTAGGTTCTATGGCCTCATGGATAGTTTGCTGGTTTTGTAGTAATCAACATGAATCCTTTCTTATTACATAAGCCTTAAATCCAATTAAATAGCTTGTGGTTACCTCCCTAATAAATATCACTACTGAGCCTTATAAATGTCTTTATTGTTGTACTGGTCATTGTTGGGTTCTATAGATGTCAAAACAAAATAGGATAATTGATTGTTCTTTTCCCTTGATGAGAGTGGATCCAGCCCACTGGGAATGGTACCACCCCAGAACCAATGGTTCTGAATGTTATAAGATGAACAAGCCATAAATATCAAGGCAGTCAACAGTATTCTTCTATGACCTCTTCCCTGTTGGTTCCCACTCTATGTGAGTTCCTTTCCATGACTACCCTCAGTGACAGACTATATGCTGACTAGACTTATGTCAACTTGACACAAAATACAGTCATCTGAGAGGAGGGAACCTCAGTTAAGAAAATGCCTCCATAAGATCAGGCTGTGCTCAAGTCTGTAGAGCATCTTCTTACTTAGTGATGAATGGGGAGGGCCCAGAACAGTTTAGGTTGAGACCATCCTTGGAATGGTGGTCCTGGGTTCTATTAGAAAGCATGTTGAGCATGCCTTGGGGAACAAGCCAGTCAGCGTCATCTTCCACAGCCTCTGCAATCAGCTCCTGCCTCCAGGTTCCTGCCCTTTTTAAGATCCTGCCCTAGCTTCTTTCAGTGATGGACTACAAGGCAAGTTTAAGCCCAATAAACCCTGTCTTTGCCATGGTGTTTCATCGTGGCAACAGAAACCCTAAGGCAGACTGTCACCTGGAAATTGCAAGTGAAATAAATCCTCTCCTCCTCAAGTTGCTTTTTTTGGGTCAAGGTGTTTTATCACATCAACAGAAACTCTGAGACAACTGATGAATTCATTACTTATTTTGAATAAATTCTTGATTGTACATTCAGAAACTTTTTAGCTGTTCATAACCCCTTCATATTTAATTAACAAAACTCTACCTGATAGTGCAATCTGAAACCACACTTTTCTGTGAAAATAACCAGCTCTAACTTGGGTCCCCATCAAGTGCCAGTGGCATTAGGCCACTATCAAGTAAATGAGTTATACTCAGCCTCCCTAAGTGAACCACAATTATTTCAGTGAGTAATGCCAAACCCTAAGCAGAGACAATGAGGTTCAATATGATTAGAAGAGATGACACACCTTTAATCCAATCTTTATTCCAAGTATAATCTAGGCCACACCTTCTGCTGGAAGCCTATATAAGGACATGGAAGAAAAAGCTTATTCTTTCTGCCTGCTTGCTCTTGCCTTGTAGCAAGTGTTGTGAAATATTATTTTAAGATGTCTTAGAATTGTTTATGCTGTGGAACATTTGTTGTAATGATGCAAAGACGTGTTGCATTCTTTTTGTTGCATTTGTTTAACTCCGTGAAGCTGTGATACTTTGCCTGTCTAAAATACCTGATTGTCTGATAAAGAGCGGAATGGCTGACAGTTGGGCAGAGAGAGCATAGGTGGGGCTGCCAGGCAGAGAGAATAAATAGGAGGAGCACTCTGGGGGAAAAGGGGAACAAGAAAAGGGAGGATATGTAGTGATATTTCATTTGTAATTTAATAAATGAAGCTTGCCTGAAGATCTGGGAGTAAAACAGCCCCACTGGTCAGCTTTACAGACCAGGCACACACCTTTAATCCCCGTAGCCAGAGTAGATTGCCATAGAAACCTGGGGGTGCATGCCTTTAATCCCAGCCCTAGAAAGCATTAGAAGGCAGGAGGAGACAGCTCACAGATACTGTCTCATTCTGAGATTCCTGGAGGCAGGATCACCATTTTGGACTAAGGCAGATGTAATAGCCAGTAGGCCTGTTTAAACTGCTTCTCTGTCCTTGACTTACCTTGGTAGGTGATATGTCAAGAAATTAATCCATTTCTTTTGTTTTTCCAGTATGATGGAGTAAACATTTTAAAATATGCTCTTAAAGAGTCTCTGAATTTCCTCAGGGTTTATTGTAATGCCCCATTTTATCTATAATTTTTATTTACTTGGACATCTTCTCTGTGTGCCTTTTAGTTCATTTGGCTAAGTGTTTGTCAATCTTGCTGATTTTTTTCAAAGAAACAGCTATTTCATTGACTCTTTGTATTGTCTTTGTTGTCATTGCTTCTGTTTGGTTGATTTCAGCGCCGAGTTTGATTATTTCTTCTTGTTGTTCTAGCTTTCCCTAGTGTGCTGTTAAAGGGCTAATGTGACATAGCTCCAAACTGTTATCAGTACTTAATGATATGAACTTTTCTTTTAGAACTGCCTTCAGTGGTGATCCATAGAATTGTGTATGTTGTATTTTCATTTTCACTCTCTTATAAAAGGTTTTTAATTCCCTTCATGCTTTACATCCTGACCGACTTTTATTCAGTAGTAAGTTTTTCAGTTTTCATGAGTCTGTAAATTTTTTTTCTGTTGTGGTTGATATCAAGCTTTAATCTGTGGTTGTCAGATAGGATGCAGGGCATTACTTCAACTTTCTTGTCTTTCTGAGATTTACCTTTGTGTCCTCGTGCATGGTCAATGTTGGAAAAAAGTTACATAAGTTTCTGAAAAGGTATATTCTTCTGAGTTTGGATGAAATGTTCTATGAATATCTGCTGGATTCATTTGGTTTATTTTCTCAGTTAGCTTCAGCATTTCTGTTTAGTTTTGTCTGGATGGGTAGTCTTTTGGTCAGAGTGGCATATGTGAAGTCACTCACTTTTAGTGTGTGAGGGTCAGCATGTGATTTCAGCTATAGTAATATTTCTTTTATGAACTTGGGTGTTCTTGTACTCTATAAATGTTTGGAATTGTAACATCCTCTTAGTGGATTTCTCCTTTGAGTATGCAGTGTGTCAGGGACCTGCCTTGACAAAAATACCACTTGCCAGAGTAGGGGTGTGGGGATTTAGAAATATAGTAAAGAATACAAAGATGTGTAAAAAATAATAAAGCAGAAAACATAGAATAGTACCAGGAGGGCATTTCTGTAAGTACTGAAATCACCCATGTTTAATTTCCAATTGCTTAAAATACCCTGACCACAAGAGGTGGGGGAAAGATTTTTAAAAAACTGTACTAACCACATGCTACAAGGAAATGAACAGACCAGTTGAAGGTCACAGGCTAAAACCACAGTTAAACATTCTGCTGCTAGAACAAAAAAAGTCACACTCACACCCTAGACCAAAACATTCTGTAGGCAAACCACTCCCTGGGTGGAATCCAATGTTATCTCCTTAAGTTGGCTCCTTAGACTTTTATTTGAGGTAGAAACATAGCTACTTCTCTATTCCTGAAATACAAGGTCTGGCTATTAGCCTTGCCTATGGACAATAACCTTGAGAGAGCCAAACTCTCTGGTCTAAATCTAGGTAGGACCTTTGTTTGAGAGAGAAACACAACAATCTTGAAGGAATAGAAGTAAGTTCCAACTCTCTGAACTTTGGTCCAGGTAGAAATGGGCTCACGGTTTTGAACTCCACAGTAGTGTCCTTCCCTATCTCTTCTGATTAGTTTTGGTTTGAAGTTTGTTTTGACACATCCTAAAATAGCTACACCTGTTTGCTTCAAGGGTCCATTTGCTTGTAATATCTTTTCCCTACCTTGATGTTAAGGAGGTTTCTTGGATGTAGCAGAAGAATGAATCCTATTTTCAAATCCAGCTTGTTAGTCAGTGTCTTTTTATTGGAGAATTGAGATCAATGATGTTGAAAGTTACCAATGAGCAATGTTTATTGGTTTCTATTATTTTGCTGTGTTATTATGGTGTGCCCCCTCTTCTGATCTCTTGTGTTTTCTTAGGTGGTCAACCTCTTAAGGTTAAAGTTTTCCTTCTGGCACCTTCTGTGGGCCTGGGTATGGAGATGGATACTGCTTAAATTTGGTTTTATTGTGGAATGTTATTCTTCATCTGTTTACTATGATTGATAGTTTTTGGGGTGTTGTAGTCTAGGCTGGCATCTGGGATTTCATGGAGTGTGCAGCACTCCCATGATCATTCTGACGTCCAGACTCTCCACTGAGAAATCAGGGATTATTCTAATGGACCTTTCTTTATATGTGACTTGGTTTCTTTCCCTCGAAGCTTTTAATATCATTTCTTTGTTCTATAAATTAATGTTTTATTAATTATGTGTCATATGTAGTTTCCTTTCTGATCTAGTCTATATTGTGTTCTCTATACTTCCTGTACCCTAATACATGCCTCCTTCTTCATATTGGAGAAATTTTCATCTATGGTTTTGATTTTAAAAATGCATTTTCTATGTCTTTGGTCTGGGTTTCTTCTCCTTTCCTCTATGTCCCAGATTTCCTGTATGAATGTCTATGCCAGGATTTTTTTAGATTCAACATTTTCTTTGGCTCAGCTATCCGTGTCTTCCACCTTATCTATAGCACCTGTTGGTGATAATTACCTCTGAGGCTTTTAATTTGAAATTCTAAAGTTTTCTTTTCCAGTTTTATTCCACTTTGGGTTTTCTTTAGTTATTCTATTTATTTGCTAAATTGTACATTCATGCCTTGAATTGTTTTCATTATTTTGTTCATCTGTTTGTGTTTTCATGGATTTATTTAGATCCTCATTAAAAAGTCCTTGAGAAAATTCATAATAGCTGTTTTTGAAGTGCTTGTCTTGTGATTCAGCTACATTGCATTGTCCAGGGCCTACCAGAATAGAATCATTGGCTTCTGGTGAAGGTACATTGCCTTGGCTGTTCATGTTTGTGCTTTCAGGCTCGGATATCAGCATCTGGAGTTTGTATCTGAGGTGTTTCTCAGTGTTAATATCTAGTCTAATCTTCATTGCATACATAATCTATTCTTTGGTTACTGTTGTCCCTCTGGATCCTAGGCAAGTTGGTGGCTGTGGGATCCCTGGTAGAGAGTCCTTCTGTGGGCCAGCAAGTGACACAAGGAACTGAGACTAGCTAGGAGGAAAGGTTGGAAGCTGGGAAGACCAGTATCATAATAAAAACAGAGTCCCCTGAGAATGGAGGTGGGGTAGGAGGAGGGGCATCTGCAGGCAGGCTGCTATAGGGCTAAGAACAAGTCTGGAGAGATCACAAAGAAAACAAGAAAGACAGGCAAAATCATCTACATAAACCCAGTGTGGACACTGAGGGGCCTTGGTAGAAAGGAAGGAACTAACCTGGGCCTGCACTTAAGCACCCTGTTTTAACAGTCAACCATCAGTTTACATGGGAGGACCCGGAAACGTAACCCCACTCCGTTTTCTCGCATTTTCATGGTTTTACTGACAGAGGACGTTCTCACTAAAAGATAACTATGACTCACTGGCTGTCCTGTACTTTCAAATGTGGTTGTCAATGTCTGCCCCAGGACACAGGGCACTGGTTTTATATGATTTTTAAAAGGCTATTGGCTTCTTAGTGTAGTATAATTGAGAAACAAGAAAAACACAGCAGGCTGTCTGAATAGCATGCTACCCATGGTCTTGAGGGAAGCCAAAATACGCCAACCAAATAACAATTCTCCCTCAAAAGTTTCCAGAGAAACCAGTGATACCACAAGCTTTGCACATGGAAGTCTTTTAAGTCTATGCTATTTTTGAAGAACTCTTTTAAATACTGAGAGACCATTTAAAAAAAAAGAGGAATAACAAGGTAGCGTCTTTTAACTTGCAGTATAGACAAACATATGAAATATGGTAAATGATGTTGTGAGGTAGACACACAACCATTACCCACCTGGCTTTAACAAGATGTACCTATAGAGAACAAAAGAAAACTGATTCAACTGTTTCAAAGGTGTTCTCTTTCCAGAATACTCATATATATAAATTTACTTCCTTAAAATAATAAAAAGACTTTTGAAAGCCATGCCTATCCCATAAGAGTAAAATTAACTCATGAAGATTTACTTTTCTCCATAGGGGCCTGAGCCACACAGAAGAGGCCCAGCTGACCAGCTCAGCCGTCTGGGTCCAGATCTAGCACTTTGAGTTGGTTCACCCCAGCGTCTACTCATGTACAAGCTTCTGGGGCATGCAGAGAAGCCAGTCCTGCAAAACCACATGTCATTACTAAACCTGTGCTGCTTGTCCTGCTGGGAGATGGAGACATGTTAGCATCAATGGGTCATGCAACCACCAGGGATCGTGTTGATGTGAGTGGCCTTTGCTGCCACCTAAGGCCCATGATCCATGGCCCTACGGCAGCTGGGAGCCATGCTGATACCCACGGCCAGTGTTATCACCAAAAGTCATGTGGATGCCCGTGGTCTGCACCACCTCCCACATCCATGTGGATTTCCATAGACCAGACTGCTGCTAAGGACCATATTGGTGTCCATGGCCTGAGCTGCCACCAAGGGCCTTAATAGTGTCTGTGGCCCTTCTACATCAGAGGCCATGTGGACATCTGTGGTTTGAGCTGTCACAAGAAACCATGTGGAAGTTCATGATCTGTGCTCCCATTGACTGTGAAGGGCAAGGAAACATCTTTTGAGTGGGATCCATGGCTGCAGACTCAGAGCTGAGAAAGAGGGACACAGAAGTCTTCTGTGACAACCCCTACCCCGAGCACGGGGGAAAGAACTTCCAGGAGTCAGCTTCAGAGAGACAGTTCATTTTATTGCTCCAGGGTAAGGTATATAAAGGGTTCCTATGGTTATAGGCGAAAAGAGCTGATTGGTCATAACATAGCACCTAATCATCACATGGGTGTGAGGAAAGAGTGGATTTTCATGTGCTTAGTCATACAGCATTTGCAGGGAGCTCTGTGCAGGGTCATCCTCCAATGAGGTTAGACATCTGAGCTTAGAGACACTCTTCAAATAAAGTTAATGGAGAAGAGGAGAGTCCTCCATTTTACACCAAGCTCAGAGAGCTATCTGAACATAGTTGACTGCAACCTTAATAGCAGACCTTAATAGGTTTCTCCAACAGCTGAAGCCATGGAAGAGAACTCTAAAATTGTGATAAGGATGCTGGAATGTGGCTCTCCACAACTGATGGCTTCTGGTGTGGGTAAGGAAAGGGAAAGGCTCAGCTTTCTTTAAGTGGCTGGTCAAACTAGGAGTTTGGCCATGCTTCCGTGAGTATATGGGCAAAACAAATTGGACTTCTTTTTGTTTGTTTGTTTGTTTGTTTGTTTTCCTTTCTCTTTTTCTTTCTTCTTTTGGAAGGTCACAAGGGTGGGGACCAACCTGGGAGGACTGGGAAATGAGTATGATGGGAAACATTATTTGAAATTCCCAAATAATCAATAAAATATTATGTTGGAATAAAAAGAATTTGCCTTTCTGACCAGTCTCTCTTCCGGCACGCACACAGTTCTAATCACCATGGCCATCCCATAATGGGGTCCAATGAGGAGTGTGAGTTGTTACTTCAAAATGAGTTTATCTGTTCTTCTCTTCCTACCACAAACAGTAAGCCACTACATCCATTTTGTGTCCTTATTCTATTCAAGGCACGATCTTAAGGAATAAACGTAAACTAGACGGGTGAGATAGGTGCGTCTGCCTCTGTAAAACTCGCAGTTTGGTATGGATAGAGACAAGGAAAATGGCTAATATGATAGCGCATGATGCAATACTGCATAGCAAAGGATGCTTCAAGCAGCTTGGAAAGAATTCAGGAAAAGTAGAATACATATCTGTGCCAAACAGATAAAAACAAGGAATCCAGAGAAAGGAGATAAAGCAAGGAAAAAAAAAGACTCTGATCAAATGAGCATTCCAAGGTCATCATCCATGTGCAGCTTCAATCGACAGCAAGGGAACGGGGCCGACAACAAACAGGCCATTCAGAAGACTGATGTGCACATCCGAGTAGGTGATGACGATGCCCGGAAGGTAGCAGCAGAAGAAACTGAAAAAAACAAAGGTTTCCCAAGATATACTCAGAAGCCAGACTTAACAGGTCCTAGCAATTACATAGAAAAAGAAAAATGGATTAAAAACGAATACGTGCCTGGAGAGTGGACGCAGTGATTAAGAGCACTTGCTGCTATTGTCAAGGATCAGGGTTCGATTCCCAGTGCCCATGTGGCAGCTCACAACGGCTGTAGCTCCGGTCCAGGAAGACTCAACGCCTTCTTCTGACCTCCTTGGAGCACATACATACCGGTAGGGCAAACGCTCATACAGATAAAATAATAAAATAATCTCTGTCTGAGAGCACAGGCCTTTAGTGCCAGCACTCAAGAGACAGGCTGGAGGATACTCTATGAGTTCAAGGAAACCCCGGTCTGCCTAGTGAGCAGCAGGAAAGCCAGGACTACTGTCTTAAAATAATAATAACTATTATAATATGTAAATATAAATAAAATAAACAACAATAACAATCCATTTTAAATTTTTATAAGGATGAATATAGGATTTCTGAGATGAATACAGAGAAACAAGCATGGAATTTGGTCTTTACAGAGCTGTCAGTGATCTAAGTGGTCTGAGGCATTCATAGTTCCAAAGGTCAGCAGAGGAATCGGGGTTGGTCCTGAACGTAGAGGTGATTAGCATATAAATATAACTGATACCTGCGAGCCAGGGGCTGAGGTGGCGCATTAAGGCAGTGGCACTTGAGGAAGGAGCACTTAGGCAGAACTTCAGGAGACTGCAGCATTGAAAGGAAAGGGGGAAAGCATCGGAAAGCCTGCGGGCTAAGAAGAAAGCGCTCTGCAGCCAACCTGAAGGCTCTAGTGGGCTCAGGCAGTACTGATAATCCTCCGTGGCTTCGCCTAACTAGGCCAGGCTTGGATGCCAGCACAGCGAGTAGGGCCAGGAAACGCTAAGGCGGGACTTCCAGGAGCCTGGGGAATTGGACGGGGATCTAAACTCTAAAGGGACAAAGACAAGTGGAAAAATAAATGCGATGTGGCAAGGGGAACGGGTCCAGCGGGCCACACACACTGCAGACAGGGGTCGGAGGACACAAACCCAGGCTGGAAGGAAGGGTGTGAGTGTGCCCGTGTGTCTGCTGAGATTTTTAAATCTGTGTAATCAATCAGTACACAAAATTCTCGAGCAACAGCTCCCCTTTCCCCTAATAACTCTTATTTTTTTCTTTATTATGTAAATTTGTAATAATAACTCTTATTTTAAGAACATCAACGTTGCATAAATACCTGCTGCTTCTCTGAGTCAGGCCTTCTTGACTGTTATTTAATAATGAATACTGATTTCATTGCTTTGTCATTACTAAATGGACCTAAATACAGGTTTAATAATCTTTTGTAAAATTATCCCAAGTCCGTATCTCTTCTGGCAAAAAAAAAAAAAGTTTAAGTCTACTAAGAAGTCACTAAATTTTAGGCTTATGTGTAAAAATAAAAGCAATAAAAAAAAAAGCAAACACAAAACTACAAAGCCCAGACATGTAGAGAACTTTGTTGTGAATTCTCCAGAATGCTTATCCATCGATTACCCAGAATGAAACTGTTTTAATTAAATTAATAAACTCTGACGCACAGAAATGATAGTGTATCATAGACGTGACGATGGGTTCATGCCATGCCTTTAAAGGGGGTTTTAAGTATAATTTTTCTTCAGGATAGGGTTTTAACGTTCTTTGGTGTCATAGTCAACCAAAAAACTTCAGTTTACCTACTCAGTTACACGTGGAAAAGGTGTTTCCCAAGAAAACCTCTCCTGGGCTGAAACAACCACATGAATGTCCAGAGATCCAATGCCTTCCCAGTCTACTGCCTCTCCGGACTAAGACCTCTGAAATCTGTGTGTCACAGCGCCATCTACTGTGAGGCTGCATTACTGCAGCTTCCGACTGCGTTAATTGTTGAGGCTTGGTCCTCTGGGTGAGAACGCCGATGGCTTTTCTTGCGAGAGGTTTTATGGGTACTAAAAAAACGATGCAAATTATAGATTCCCGTGGATGCATTTAGATCCATAGGATGAAGACTTGAGCAATTAAATTAGACAAGAAGTTTCCTTGCTGTGGGGGAATCAGTTAGTAAAATTGGTGATTGCTTTCTTGGCATCGCAGAGAACAGACCAACATTCTGGAGGTTGTTTTCTTTTTTAATCAAATCCCAAAGCATACAATTATAATTAAGAAAACTGAATTATATATATATATAATTATATATATATATATATATATATATATGGAAGAAAGAAAAATATTCATGTAGGTCTGTTTTACTTATAAAAGAATGTTTGCATGACTCTTCTGCTCCAGTCGGGTATCAATTATTTAAGGCAAGCAATTACATTCAGCTCCGTCTCTCCTCCTTTAATGTCGGGACCTAACCTCCAGCCAGTGCTCTGCAATAGCAATGCCGCAGAAGAGGAGAGAGGCTTGATACAGGGCCATCACAGGCAGCTTATTCGCTGAGTTTGAAAGCAGTCCTTAGAGGTCAGCACGGAAGAGATTTTGGTGGGATGCGTGGCATGTTTCTTGCCGAACTACTAATACTACCACAGCCCCTGGTGGTTTTCAAGATACTAGCTGTCTCCTAGCCGTGTCTTGTGTACACAGGCACGAGTACATGATACTGAGCTATCGCCCGCCAGCCTTGCCTGGGAGCTGGGCTGAGAAACACGGCACAGGGAAGGTCTTGAAAAGCAGTTATTCTGAAGAGTATAGAAATTTAAGATGATCCCTTGAGCAGGACCCTGGTGGGGGGGGGGGGGAGAAAGCAGTTACTGAAAAAGAGAAATAGCTGAGAACGAACGGAGTCCCTGGAGTGCTGGTATAGAAGAGGAAGGACATCACAGAGGAACAGGAAGGGATCTCGCCGTGTTCTTTCTCTCACTCTTCCGCCTACCCTCATTCAGCAACCGCAAAGGTTCAGAGGGCTCTGTTACAACTTCTAAGTTAATGATGCCGGTGGAGAAGATTATTAGGTTTGAGGTTTGAGTAGCCAGTTGTTCTTCAAAATCTTCTGCGAAAATGACTTACTCTTGGTTTGGGGAAGTGATTGTTGGTTTTCATTTTGGTTTTTGAGATGGGTTTCGCTTTGTAGCTCTGGCTGGACTGGAACTTGCACTGTAGAGCAGGCTGGCCTCAGACTCACAGACCCTGGCTCTGCTTTCTGAACGCTGGGGTTAAGGGCATTCATTGGTCACCACGCTCAGCTCAAGAATGACTGGTTGTTGGTGCTTAAGGAAGGAAGAACACTGCACAGCTTCCCAGTTTTTCCTTTGCAGTCCTTCGCTTCCCATTAAGGCCTTTCAGCTGGGATCCAGCTGAGAGGGAGGACGCTCCTAACCTCTAACCAGGCCACCACTGCCCTCACTGCGTGGACAAGATCGTGTTTGGTGTTGCTGAAAAAATAAGCAATGAGTTGTCTAGAAAAGTGAGAAAGAAAACAGAATTAATTACCATCTAAGCACCGATCTGTGTCAGCCAGTGTTTGGGGTCCGCATCCTCGGTGCAGGGCTTCAGACCCTCCCAGAGATGTGTTTGCTCTGTCTTAGCCATCTGCTCTGCTGCAGCGTTTTCTTACCGCCTTGATGGTCTCCCCACCGAAAAACTAAAGTGTGGTGGGTTTGTAAGGGTCAAGTCTTACTCGTCTTTTGAAAGGATGCAAGAAAGGGCAAGACCAAGCAGCATATAAACTGGGTCCCTTAAACTTCCTGCCAGTGTGATACTCATAAAAGTTCACCCAGAAACCAAGCTTCCTCCTGCTTTTCCTTCCTCTTCCAAGAGCTCATCTCTAACAGTCATCAACATCCCTGCTACCTGGACCATCATTACCCTTAGCTTCCACAGCCTATCAGCCAATAAGCGTAGCTTCAAGCTCCCTATCTACTCGTGGTGCTTTGTTAGTCGAAGTCATCACTTCCTGGCCCTTCATCAGTGAATTCATCATTGTCTCTGAATTAAACACGAAAATGTGACTTCTTTAGAAGCTGTCCCCAGCCCAAGCCTGGGTCTCTCCATTGATAAGTCTCCTCTGGCACCCTAGCCATCCCTTTGGAACACTCGTCAATATGAAATCATTGTCACCATTGCCTTTATGACTTCATGTGACTGTCGATTTACAATCTGTTTCTCAGACTATGAGTCCCATGAGGATGAGAACAGTTTCTGCCCACCGTTATATCTCGGTCACCACAGCGGGGCTGGCTTCATGGATGTGTGACCTTTGCAATCACCTGTGAGAGCTCAAAAGGGCTTTGTGTCTGCTCTGCTCTCCTGGTTTTCAAACACTTCATTTTCAAGTAAGAGTTTCCATCTTTTTATTCCTAACTAGAACCTGAAAATTATGGAGGCTGTTGTGTTGTGTGCCTCACTCTTGACACATGGATGATAGTCAATAAATAGATCTTCTCTGACTATACACCAGTTAACACATGAGTGACTACGTGTTTCGTCTTTAAAAGACACAACTTCGTATGCAGCAGTAACGCTTTCCAAAACAGCCGCCTTTCCCTAACCTGAATTTGAGAATCTTATAACATAGGTAAAACATTGTGTGAGCACAGGGAAAAAAGCTAAAACCCTTAAACTCCCCTAAAAAGATAGCAACACCGAGTGGATTGAGTCACCTCAATCTGGTATTGTTTTCACCAAGATTGGAGGGTTGAGAGGAGGGTGGCTTAGCCACATACTGAACACCGCTTAGGGGCAGCAAAGACTAAAGTCAGACCTTTCCTATTCTTTGTTTTTTCCACTGAAGCCCTTAGCAACCATTACACACACACACACACACACACACACACACACACACACCTTTTATCACTAAATTTCTGATTAGGCCATTGTCAGATATTTCTTTTGCTAACTTCTAAAGTCCAGTATTCACGCTGAGAGTTTAGTTTTCGGTCTCCTGCCAGCTATGTGACTCAGGGCAATGCACTTAACCTCTCAGACTCAGTCTCCCTATCTGTAAACTGGCAGAAAGAGGTTAGAAGGGTGTGAAGGTGGGCACGTGAGAAGGACCACCGGTACTTGCAGGTAGATGGCATTCCGGTCCCCACAGGGGTTATACGGGAGAAGGGCAATCCATCATTGTGGCTCATACATTTACTGCCAATCATCTCCTTCGCATTTATTCAGCTAGGAATAAGCATGTTTCCTGTTTCTTTACTGCTTACTTGCACTGGCTACCGAGATGTGTGTCATTTAACGGCGTTGACCTCCTGCTAGCATTTGTCAACTGGGTGTGGTCACAAATAATCTTACTATTCGCCCTCATTGTTTGAGATTGAGTTCATCCTTCCACATCCAGTTCAAGCAACGTGAACATAAAGTTTTTTTAATCTTCCAAAGACTCCTCTGCGATTTCTTTCCCAGAACTGGACATACTGTACCCACTGAACCCAGGCTTTATTTCTGTTTACTGAAGAGTAATGAGGTTACAGGGGCCTTCTCTCACAAGATAGATGAGGGACTGTCTTGGCCCCAAATTGGATTTTTGACTAGGATAACACAAGTCCTCAGCAGGGAAATTGGTGAGAAAACTGCAGCACTGGGCCAGAAATTGAGCAAAACCAACTAGAAGTACAAGGACAATTTTCAGATCAGGGTAACAGAGATGAAGATACTCTGGTTTTGGTTTCTTTTGTTTGTTTGTTTGCTTGCTTTTTTTTTGTTTGTTTGTTTACTTTGCTACAAAAGAAAAGTAGTGCTAAGTGTAGATAATGAACTAGCTTTTCACTGTCTTGGCCACAGTGACTGAATCTCTGAGTCCTCAACCCCAGAAGAGACACCAGGCTTCTGTGAAAACCATTGACCGTCTATCTATCCATCATCCATTTGGTGCGATTATGATCCCCAAGGCCGTGCATAGACCACGGAGTTCAATGGATGCTAAAGTAAAACAAAAGGTTCACTGTGTGACTGCCAACTCAACTAACCGCCTAACCGCCGTGGAGTGCCGAGTTACCCCATCCAGGAAGAGCTAGGGTGACGGTCTGAAACTCGAGGAAGCCTCTCTAACCCTGCTACATTAGCAGATGAGAAAGCTCCCATCTCTTTCCTGACAACTCTCTGATGAAAGAGTCCACGCTCTAATGTAGCAGTAATTTGCACCCAAGTCTTCCGGCTGCTGGACTGCATTCTCCTTACAACCCCAACTTGGCACGCTGTGTTCTGTCAGCCCTACATAGCAAAACCCAGCGTCCAGAACAGCCTTGTTCTGGTTCCCACTGGTATAACTGAGTTCTAGAAGCCATCTAGAAAACGGTCCACACTACAAGTACAAATGGATGGAAAGGGTCGGGAGTGAGCCAAGGGGTGAAGCTTTCAAATGAATCCAACAACTTGGCTAAGAATTTGAGGTTATGTATCTTGCTAATAAACTCGTTTTTTTAAAAAAAAAAAAAAAAGTCTTTGTAGACTTAGGTGCTGACCACCGACTATTCAAAATGACCCCGAAAGAATTAAATAAATAAATAAATAAATAAATAAATAAATAAATAAAACAGAACAGAATGGTCAAATTTGAAACTGAGGATTCACATTTAAAACATAAATTTCTACAAAATTCCACTTGGTACTTTTAAAGGAAGATGCCCTGACATTTGATTTTGACTCACAATGAAAAACTCACAAAGGTGAAAATGCCCAGTACCCTAGGCTACTTGACCCAGTAAAATATGATGACTCACACGTAGCCATCAATGTTCTCTTTCAAATTTATGAATCAAGACTTTAGTGTTAACAGACAGTGAGGGAAGAGTTTATGAATAGCCTCCCTATTATCACAGTTCATGACATCTTACAATGCAATTAGTGTGGCGCACACCATAACATAATTGAGACTCTGGAAATGGAAATGAGAGATAATAGGAGGAACAAAGTTATTATAAAAATCCAAGGGGCATTTTATCTGAAAATTAAATTAAAAATATAATGAAGTGGATGTAGAAATTGACTGAGAATGTAACTGAGAGAAGTTGAAGTTTCTGTAAGGGACATCTATAGGAAGGTCAGTTCTGATTAGACAGGAAGGGTCCTCCATGAGCCAAAGCTTAAAAGATGAATCTCCAGAATATGTCAAAGTAGCAACTGATGCTGAAGGCAGATGCTGAACTCACGAACTTGTCTGGACTTGAACAAGCAACAGGGAATTTTTCCAATGTGAACACTAGATCAGCCAAAGACTGTTTGGCTCTCTCTCTTTCTCTCTCCCTCTCTCTCTCTCTTGTATGTGTGTGTCTAATACTCACATAGACATGTTTATGGACATGGACAGGGAGGGTGAGGGATGTGGCTCAGTGGTAGAGCTGGGTGTGTCCAAGGCCCTTGGGTTCAATCTCTGGCACTTAAAAAATTACATGCTAGATGCTCAAGAGATTTTATCTTTGAATGCTTTGGTAGATAGCTCCCAAGGAGAGAGGCATTTCCTTCAGAGCCACATTAACATAAAATCCAAACTGAAGCAGCAAAGGCATGTGCTACCATGCCCTATGAATGAAAACAAACCAGTATATTCCACAAGAAGAAAATAAACCAGTATATTCCACAAGAAGGTCTTGTGGTTTCCATAGCTACACAGAGAAAAGTGGAGCAGCCAGGTGTGCACTATCTGTCCTTCACTGTTGCTTTGGTTTCTCACTCAGAGCAACAATCAATCACCTCATGGTTTTCATTTGTTTCTCAGGACAGCGCTATCGTAATAAACCTTTGTCACTTGATTGATGCAATTCCCCCCTCTCTCAGCTCCACTGACCCCGTCGTAGCATTGTGATTAAGTTCAGGTCAAACTTGGCCTGCGTTTTAAAACCTGGATCACTGCAGCATTTACTGCTCATTTATATCCTTGGATCCTAGACAAGTCTTTAAAAGATTATTTTGAGAAGAGTACATCCCTTAAGATATTAAAAATATATCAAAGAAAGGGGGTAAGCACTTGTTGATTCATTTTGATTCTTCAGATCAGGTTCAGATGGTGAATTCATGGGGCGTGCGTGAAGTTTGAAATTTCCAAGCATTAGAAATGACTCGGCCAGCTTTTAGAGATTTATTCAAAAAACTCCCCTTTCTTCTTATACAGAGAGATTTTTTAACTTAGAATTTAAAAAGTGATTGTTCGTTATCCAAATCCTTTTAAGAGAAAAAAAGGGTAGGCGGCACTCTAAAGGAAGAACCCTTCCTTGCTGGGATGAGAGACAAAATTGATGACTTTCCCACTGATTCCTTGGCCAGTTTGGCCCCCTCCTTAGTACCCCCCTCTCCAGAGATTAAAACATGCCTGAATTGGAGTAGGCATTTCCTTCCTTCTGTGCGGTGCCAGTTCTCAGAGGAAAACATCCATTTCGCTCTTTGATTCTCGTAGCCCAGAGACAGCCATGAAAGAGCCTGCTGCTTCCCGGAGTATAAGGATTTCATTTGGGAGCTGCGGGGCAGGAAGGAGAGTTTGAAGGGTGTGTGCATCGAGCGTGGGTGTGAGAATGATTTTCCCCAGAGCCTTGATTTGGTCTGGAGCCCAGAGTAAACCATTCAGCCACCTCAAATTGCACGACCACTGATTGCTATTTTCCCTGTGGCTCCATGGGGAATGTCCTGGAAACTAATGGAGTTTTCCATGTCTTCCCCACAAGAGGAGTAAGTGGTGTTCCTCTCGTAGACTGTGCATGGTGTCATTTGCCTCTAAACCTAACACTAGGGAGTTTGAGGCAGGGGCATTATGGTGTCAAGACAACATAGTAAGACTTTGTCTCCAAAACAAGAAAGGAAGAAAGGAAGAAAGAAAGAAAGAAAGAAAGAAAGAAAGAAGGGAGGGAGGGAGGGAGATAGGTAGAAAGAGAGAGACAGAGAAAGAGATCCCCTTCAGTTAACTAAAATGAGAACCTGAGAACCACCTTTCTACAGAAACCAAGAGTTGGGAGTACATATTGAAATTGCCCTATATTAGCAGATGCAAAAATGCCTGACGTCTATAGTCATAAACCCTACTTCCAAATTCTGAGAGGATGAGGTTATCTTGGTAGATATGAAATCTGTTCATACATGTAATGTTCAAGAGGGAAGCCCAACTTGATCCGTTTTAATCAGAAAGCATTTTCCTTGTGCTGTCCATCTTCAGGTTGTGACAGAATGAGGTACATGGATAAATGAAGCTGGGCTCCATACACCATGAAATCTCCGCCACTGTTTCTCGTTAGGGATATGAGTTGAGAAAATAAAGTAGATTTAGCCATGTCTGTGAGGGTCAGCTGCCTTGGTTTGCCTGTGCCCAAACGTTTATCCAATTAGGGATTTCTGGTGCTAAACCAAGACATACCTGGACAACCTCGGGCATCTGGTCATCTTAGGAGAACCTGAATGTTCACACCACCGGAAACTAGGAAGCGCTTTGCCAAGTTCAATAGTTATAACTTTAAGATTATTTCAGAATTAGTGACATGAAAGTGAATTGGAATTATATCGCAGAAAGTTTCTACACGAACCAATGTGAGATGATGCAATGCTCTTGCTTACTGCTCCAGGCGAAGACCCGCATTCCACTCATGACTCCCATGTCAACAGGACCACTGCCTGTAACTCCAGCTCCTGGGATTGCAGCCTGCTCCTCCAGCCTCTAGGCTCTCTCTCTCTCTCTCTCTCTCTCTCTCTCTCTCTCTCTCTCTCTCTCTCATACACACACACACACACACACACACACACACAAATAAAAATAAAAATAAACCTTAAAAAATATATGAAAAATATGAATGCCCAGGAACATAGATAACTTAGAATTGAAAACTACAGGATTGAACTGTTTAGAAAAGACTAATGTTCATGTCCTTTTCAGTAGCCATTTTGTGACATTTGTTTTAGAGGGGGAAAAAGAATTTGTTCCCTGCTGAATATTTTTTTCTTTTAACTGAAAGCAATATCATTCCAAGGTCTATGAGTCAGCAGAGCCAGGCGGACCACAGAGAAACCAGTTGACACAGAAAGACATTTTCCCCTAGTGGCCCAGCAAAACTGTGATTTCTTGGTCCTTGGATTCCACAGAGGACTTTTGCTAATAAAAACTTCTTGTTCATAAAATATATATTTCATTAAAATAATCAGAAGAATTTGCACTTCAGTCATAGTTCAGTATCATTGGAGAGTTGGGTCCTGTGAAAAATTTGCAATACAATTAGATATATTGGCAAATGATCGTAACTCAGGAAGCAAAAGAGTTATAGAGAAATATATCAAAGAAAACTTATTTACAGTATCTTGATAAGACAGTATTGTCTTTTTATAACAATTAAGTAGGACTTCTGCCTACTATAGAATTAACTCAAAAGCATCTCAGTAAGCATTCATGTGGAGTCTCCCAGTGTACAATGGTACCAACTTGAAGAAAACGTGCACTGAGTGGTTTGCAAAGCAGTTGAAATAAAATGAAAACGAAATCAATGCCCTGGCAAAGCTGAAGCATGCATGGGCAGCCCGCATATGGTGGTTCTGTTGAACTTGTCCATATTAGGTTCCCCTATCTAAGTTGATGAGGAGTATGACCGACAGGTCTCTTCCTCAAGAGGGCACCAGATCTCATTACAGGTGGCTGTGAGCCACCATGTGGCTGCTGGGAATTGAACTCAGGACCTTTGGGAGAGCAGGTAGTGCTCATAACTCCTGAGCCATCTCTCCAGCCCTTTGCAAAGCAGTTACATGACCAAAATTCAGTATTGTACCAACGAAGTAGATATAACATGACCACCAGAAACATAAATGACACAGACTTGAAGTTAACCATATTTTAGCAGTACTAGAAGATCAGGAATTTAAGAATTATTTGAGTTTGGAAAGTACCAAACACCAAGCATCTAGTGGGCTGCCTGCACAAAATGAGGACAAACGAATTATTGACATCATTATTGTATTTACCAAAGAAGTCAATTCACTTTCTAACACTTGTATCCATTTGGAAGAATAAAAGACTGAGCATTTATATTTTCCTTGTCTAACAATCACTTAACTCTAAGAGCAACTTAAGCAATACTTATGTGGTTCAAAGCCTCATGCTTTTATGATATTGTCAAGTTCTGAATCTTTCTTATGGCTGTAACAATATTTTTAAAACGTTATTTAAAAATCATCAAAGACTGGGCAATGGCTCAGGAGAGAAGGATGCTTTTCACCAAGCCTGTTGACCTGAGTTCAATCCCCAGGACCCACATGGTAAAAAGAGAGAACCAATCCCCAATAGTTGTCTTCTGGTCTTCACTGTGGCAGGTGTGTTCTCACACACATAAAAAAAAATAAAATAAATGCATTTTTAGAGTCATTACAACCAGAAAACTAGTGATTTTTAAATAGATATGCACTCTCTTAAGTCTCATTAAACATTCCTTTCATTTTCTAAACTTTCATTTTCTCTGTCATAACAACTTTAGAAAAACACTTCTAAAACATCAACTATGGAACTTAACAACTGGAAAACCTAAAATATGGTAGACTATTAGAACATTATATTCAGAAACTACAAGTTTGAAACAGTCCCCACTTTGGTTTTGAGACAGAGTTTCATGCATCCCAGGTTGATCTTGAACTCACTGTGTAACCAAGGCTGATCCTTGAACTCTTTATCCTGCTATCTCCATCTCCCAATTGATGGGATTGTAAATGTGCACCACATACATGTCTGGTGGAAATCGAAAACTTAATAATTCACTTTGGGTTACTTTTTATATAATTATCTCCTAATGACAAAATTTTCACTCTGAGATGAAAGATGAATATTAAGCATCTCACTTGCACTATCCAACGGAGTACTCACAACAGTGTAGAATATTATGTTGTTGACCTCATCTTACTAGATGAGGAAACTGAGGCAGAGAGGAGGAAAGAATGGAAGTACAATCTGACTCAAGAACTCCCCTTGCTCGTGACTACCACTCCGTCCTGGCTCCAACACACTTTCCAGAGGTGAGAGATGCACAAAGTGGTGGGAAGAATCAGGACACACTATTGGAGCTAACACAGAAACACACCAGGTTTTGGAGAAGAGGGACTGGTCAGTTTCACCAGGTGAGATACATAGACCAGGGAGATACAGGCCAAAAAAAATAAATGTCCAAGTGTCTCTTAGCCTATTTTTGATGTTAGTGAGAACACTTAGAGACTGGAGAAAGAGGACAAAAGCCAGGTATTTATATGAGGAAAGAAAGCAAAATCCCAATTATCAAATTTTGAACTCTTAGAAAAGTTAATGGATTGAGAGAGAGAAAGATGTCATCAAAAGAGGTTCCGTTGACTAAAATTCGACAGGAGCTGCTCTGCCCAAATGAGATAACCAAGCTCAAAGCAGCCTGGAAGTAAGAAATTTAGGCCAGTGACCTAGGTGACTCAGGAGAGAAAACAACAGCCATGGCCTGAGACACAACAGGACAGGACATGGGGATCAATGAGGATATGAGCAGAGAGGAGAAAGTAGCTACTCATGGTGGAGGGCTTAGCTGGACCTCTTTGTCCTCAGCGAAGAGTGAGGTCATCTGCTGAGACCCAAGAGAGTATTGGAAAGGGCACAGGATCCTGGTGAATGTGTAGAAATAGCTGAGGGAATCAGAGGATTCAAAAGCTTTGAACAAGTCAAGGCATTGACAATAAGGCCAATGAAGTCTCCTGAGTCTGGAGGCCAATTGCATCAACTTTCCTAGTGTGCCGGGAAGTGTCGTTTTATGTGTGATGCTTACTCTTCCACATGCTGCAGTAAGGGGAGGGATAGACCCAAGATTACAACTCGCTGTGCAAAAGCAAAGGCAAGATGTAGCAATCAGGATTCAGATTGACAGAGTGTAAAAGTCATCAGGTCAGAACTACCCTGAACTTCTTGTACCGATTCCTGATCAAGTCCCTTCTTCCTGCTCCACGTTTTCCATTGTTCCCATTTTAAGCCTCACACTGCCAGGAGTTAAATCACATGGCCAGGATATTTCCTAGAGAGTTCAAATGCTTCACAGTGTGGGAGCTTGACCTATAAATACTGCTCCTGGGGCGCAAGGAAATGAGCTTCTAAATCAGATCCTTATAGCAAAACATCAGAAAGCAAGAAATGTACACTAACTGCTCCACTTCCCACGGAGAAAATGGAAGGGTATGCTTCGAATTCAAAACAGTATTTGTGTTGTGGCTTCAGAAGGAATTTTCCTCCATCATAATCAGGAGTGTGGCTACTTTGACAACTCCAATGAAGTCTTTTCTGGCCAGCGACAGAAATGCACTTTGTTAGCTAAAATGAAAGAATCCCAGAGTCAGAAGATGTAAGATCCTGCAAGTCTTTTGATTGCCAGAGAAGAAAATAAGAAAATGCCAGTCAAAGGAGGAAGAGCATTCTGTAGGAAGACTCAAGATGAGAATTAATTCTTCTCTTCTATCTTGCTGTCTCTCCCTCAAATGTGATGTCTTTCTGGTTTCTCTTCTTAAAAATTGTTTATGTAGATCACATTCTTAAACATTTAAAGGTAAGCATGCTAAAGAATCTTAGAAGGCACCCAGAGAGATGTAGGGAATAGCTGTTACTACTGAGCTAAGTAGTAGGTTGTGATTTTTGAAAATTTTATGTGACTGGAGACAGCATCTGACATATAGGCAGCCTTTCGTAGACTCCTTCTTTTTTTCACAAAGTGGACACAATATATTATTTTGCAAGGTTTCCACATAAAAGTATTTGTAAGTTCCTAGCATAATATGAAATATGAGTATCAAAATAACCAGTTATTACTATTGATAAAGCTTTGCTCATATTTTTTGTGATAGCAGAGAAAACAAACAATAATTACTTCTTAGTCTTCAAAAGACTTCAAAGGATATAGAATGCTGTCTTAGGAACAGTGGCACCTAAGTCTGGCAAGCCTAGTGACCTGCATTTGATGGATCCTGGAACCTGTGGTAGCTAATCTTGTATTAGCTCGACACACAAACTAGAGTTATCTGAAAGGAGGGAAACTTAATTGAGAAATGTCTCTATAAGTTCCAGCTGCAGGGAAATTTATTAATTAGTGATTGATGGGGGAGCACCTAGCCCATTGTGGGTGGGGCCATCCCTGGGATTCTATAAGAAAGCAGGCAGAGCAAACCGTGGGAGCAAGCCAGTAAGCAGTACTCTTTCATGGCTTCTGCATCAGCTCCTGCCTCCAGGATCCTACCCTGTTTGAGTTGCTGTCCTGAATTCCTTTGATGATGAACAGTGTGTGTGTGTGTGTGTGTGTGTGTGTGTGTGTGTGTGTGTGGTGTGAAAGTATAAGCCAAATAAGCCCTTTCCTCTCCAACTTGATTTTTGGTCATGGTGTTTTGTTGCAGCAATAGAAACCCTAACTAAGACAGAATCTGTCCAAAGGTAGAAAAGAATTAACTCCACCAAGTGATCTTCTGGCCTCTTCTACACTTATGCCACACGCATCATGCACACATACACATAATAATTAGTTTAAAAGAAATATCTCATGGAAATGAAAATTGGAGTTATGTCAGCATTGGAAACTTTACTCTGAGCACAAATTCTGTACCTAAGGGAATCAAGCCTCTGACACATCCAAATGCCAAGATAAATTTTACCCATCAGATGTTGATGGCCTTCTCTAACTTCCCCTGCTTCTCCTCTCCCAGTCGGCAAGATTTGGAGTAGGAGGCATCCGCACCGCTCACCCTGAGTCCATAGCTTGCTTCTTTGGTAGTACCTGGTGTCCTTAACTTTTGTTTTATTTAGGACATTGTGAATACCTCAAGGGCAAAACTCATTCCTTCTAGAGTAGTCCTGAGCATTAGACATGTAACATACATTTTCTTCATGATAAGTAAACAAAACCAGATTTCTCCCTTTTGTTATTGGGAGTTTATTGTTGTTCTTTAGTTATGATTATTATCATTATGTGCGTGGAGGCAAGTTATAGGCACATTTTGCAGTGATGTACATGTGGAGGTCAAAGGACAACTTTTGGGAGGTCGCTCTCTTCTACTGTGGGGTCTGGAGATCAAGGTTCAGCCATCATGTCCATGGAGCAAGCCCTTTTAGCCCCTGAGCTATAGAGCCAACGCCCTTGCTGTAACCTGCTAATGCTTCAGAAAATTCATTTTAAATCCTTTACTAGCTAAAGGACACATTCCCCGATAGATTCAAGTGTCTTCATTTGTATTGCAGGGAATAATAGCAATAGCTGATATTCTCCAGTTATCACTGGATCCAGAGCTAGAACTAAGACCAGATTCAAATGAACAAGGACAAAGATTTTATGAAGCATCTCCTAGAATAAGAATGGAGTCAAAGGACTCAGCAAGAGCAAGTTAGGATGGCAAAACCCAAAAGGGCAAGGGGGAATTAAAACCTCCCAACCGAGGTTCCCATGAAGTTCCTCGTGCAAATGAGAGGCTCAGACTTACAGGTAATACCCAATACTGCCTAGTTGATGTCATCTCTACACAAATTGAAGCTTCAGAAAAGCCTGTGCGCCTGACCACTCAGTGGCAGTGCTCCCTTCTAGTCGCTCTGAGGTCAGCTCTGCCCCAGGGTGAGGAGGCTGAACCTCATCATCTGTGCCTGTAAGATCTGTTTATACTGTCTGTTTTTTTAATTTGGAGGCTGCATGTGAGCCCTGGATCCCTGCTTGTCTTTGTTTGCCTTGCTATGAAAACACAAAACTAGTATGACCCCTTTCCATTATCTGATCCACCTGACATTATTTGGATGGTCCCCTAGTCTTACTATATAGTGCTCGCTCTTTTGGAGCTTACTATGTAGGACTGGCCTCAAACTCCCGGAGATTTGCCTGTCTCTCCCAGGTGTTGAAATGAGAAACACATGCCACCATATCCAGACTGAGAAGAAATTTTTAATACAAAGAAGTGTAAAAGGATGAGACGACTCTGGCCAGGGAAGTATATATGCTAACTGCAGCTCCTCACCCCTCCCTCCTCTCCTACAAATCCAGTCCTCTAGTCTCATGCCCAACTCTGTGGAAAACCACCTGATATGTCCTCACCACCACCCTCATCTCCAGGCCCCCCTTCCTCCCCTCTCCCATCTCCATCTCCAGTGAATCAGGATGTTCTCCACCAACCTTCCTCCCTAATCATCCTGCTTTCCCAGGTCCAAGGCAGGCAGGCTTCCTCTGGGAATCCCCCATCCCCTCAGGCAAGTCTCAAAGAGAAGGAAGTAGACCATAGAAGCAGGTAGGTGAGCTTCAGATCTTCCCTCTCCTTCCTCTCCTTCATATCCAGTCCCCGGTCTCACTCCCAAGCTCTTCAGCAGTCTGCCTGTTTGTGGCCGCTTGTGATATTTCATTTGGGATATAATAATAAAGCTTGCCTGAAGATCAGAGTTCAGAGCTAAGCCACTAGTTAGCCATGAAGGCCAGGCAGTGGTGACACACACCTTTAAACCCAGCACTCAGGAGACAGAGGCAGAGGGATCTCTGTGAGTTCAAGACCAACCTGGGCTACACAAGATTGAAAGTGAATCATTCTAAAAGAGAAACAGAACTCAACACTTGGGGTTACAGGCCTTTAATCCCAGCACTAGTGAGGTGGAGACAGGAGTGGTTGGGTGGAGAGAGGAGTATAAGGCTGGAGGAGACAGGAGCTCAGAGCATTTGATCTGAGGATTCCTAGAGACAAAATTTTACGTTCAGTCTGAGGACTAGTAGAAACTGGATATCCCTCCGGTTTGAGAATTGTGAAGAGGCTAATGGCTGGATGCTCTGCTTCTCTGGTCTTTCAGTTTTCACCCCTTCATATCTGACTCCTATTCAAATTTGCACTACAGCCTCTCCTTATTCTATGCCTTCATTCACATGGGACAAAACAGATCCTGGTGGAATATTCTGTGTTCCATCCTCTTGTGGACCTTCTCAGTCACCCTCCTAGCCCATTCCTATTTCTAAGTGTCAGCCCCCAGCATACAGAAACATATTTTACCTAGAATGCCCTGGGACCACAACTAGCAGGATATTAGAAGAATTCTCTACCACCTACCAAGCGACAATCAACCATCATACCCTCTTAGGAACCAGAGAGGATAACAGAAACCAAGAAACAAAGCACCCAAAAAAGACAAGACCAGATATCAGCACCTAGAATTACAATCTTCCCAAACCCTGATGCCGAGACTCCAGCATAAAAACACAATCAACAACAGCCAGGACAATATGTCTTCACTAGAGGCCCTGAAAACTGCAACACAGTTCAGCACAAGACAAAAACCTCAAAATAGCCTTTATGGAATGATAGAGGCCCTTGAAGAGGAAATGAATAAATCCCTTTAAAAAATCTGTAAAAACACAAAGAGTGGAAGGAAATGTATAAAACTGTTCAAGATCTAAAAGTAGAAATAGATACAATAAGAAAAACCCACACTAAAGGAAAGCTGGAAATGAAAAATTTAGGAACTCAAACAGGAACCTCAAAGGCAAGCCTCACCAACAGAACTCAAGAGATGGAAGAGAGAATCTCAGGCATTATAACTATAAGAAGAAAAAGAAAAGAACCCCTGGCAGAAAACATCTAGGAAATCTGGAACAATGAAAAGACCAAATCTAAGAAGAATCTCAGGTAAAAGACACAGAAAGTATTTTCAGCAAAATCAAAGAAGAAATTTCCCTAACCTCAAAGGGACAGAAAGTATTTTCAGCAAAATCAAAGAAGAAATTTCCCTAACCCAAACAATGAGATCCCCATCAAAGGACAAAAAGCATACAGAACCCCAAATAGCCTGGACCAGAAACAAATTGCCCTTAGCCCATACAGAACACAGAAAGAATATTAAAACTTGCAAGGGAAAAAGACAAAATAACATACAAAGGCAGACCTAGTAAAATAAACTGATTTCTCAGTGGAGAGACTCCCTTGGAGAAAATTAAATTTTCACTTGCAACTATTTACCAACTGGAAATAAGTTTTGGGCTGGAGACGAGGCTTGTGTCCACTTCTTTGAGCTCCAGCACTCCATCTGGTGCAGACCTGTGCATGCTGCCTAAGTTTCTGGGAGTTCAAATGTGTAACAAAACCTTGTTGGCTTGTTATCCACCACCCTCTCTGTCTCTCCTCTTCCTTGGGTTTCCATGAGCCCTGGGGAGAGGATTTGATGGAGATGTCCCATTCAAGGCAAGATGTCTCATTCTCGGGATAATGTCTGTCTGTGTGGTTTTGCTATCATTTGCTGCGGAAGGCTTCTCTGATGGTGGCTGAGTCAGACACTGACCTGTGCGTATACCAGCATGTCATTAGGAGTCATTGTTTTGCATTTTTATAGCAGTAGTATTTGGCTTCACCGTAGGTCCCTGATTTATCTAGTATCAGGTTCTTAGGTGACCCAAACAGTGTCATGGAGTAGGCTTCAGTCAAATCAGATATTGGTTGGTTACTCTCACAACCTTTGTGCCACCTTGCACCAGTGTATCCTGCAAGCAGGACACCATTGCAGATGAAAGGGTTTGTAGCTGGGTTGATATTTTCATTTCTCCTTTGGTAACAAGCAGAGTACCTTCCTGTACCGAGGATGCTAGCACCTAGGGATGAAGGTTGTAGATAGACACCAGTTCAACTTCTTTGTGTTCAACAAGTTGTATCAGTGTAGTCAGTCTGTGGAGAATGACTTGTAGTCTCAGCAACAGCCTGGGTTGTTGCTAGTTCCCTCGGGATCTATGTGGTCAATAACTCAATTAGGCATAACCCAATCAAGATAGTGGAAACTTCGTTTGATAGCAAGAGATGGCCAGCTGGGGCTCTTTTACCCCCACTATTTGACAATTTCATTTTGGTTCTCTTCATAAATGTATATATTTTATGAAGGTTCTACTAAATTATGTAACCATATTACCACTCTAATGGCCCTTACTATACAAGTTGTCTCTCACTCTTTCCATCCTTCATACTCCACCTCCTCCCCGCCACTCAGGGGAAAATGCGTTTGATGCACCCAACCTACCTAATACCACAGTTTAGCAACTGAGTCCACTCTAGAGTACTACTGTTTCCACTCATGATCATGTGACTGCCTGGACGCTATCTCAAGCTCTGGCTGCCCAGCACCATGTAAGGGCATTGCACTGCCTACCACTGAGCTGGTAAAAGATTGAAATGCAGAATCCAAAGTATGATTTCTACTGAACACATATCACTTTCCTACCATGGCAGAGTTAAAAAATCGTAACTTTCACCCTCATAAGGCAGTAACAATTTGCATTATAAGTACATTTAGGTATTTTCCCTTCTGTAATATGTATGTTCATAATTTACTCTTTTTAAAAAATAGTTTCATGTATTCTTTGAGAATTTCATACAATGTATCTTGATCACATTTACCCTTAACTTCTTCCTCCCACTTCCCCTGTCCCCCCAAAACATTTCGCTCCTACTTCCTTGTACTCTTTTTTTTAATAATTCCCTGAGTCCATCAAGAGATGTCTGCATGTATATGCGTATGGGGCCATTCACAGCACCATGGATAATTTACCAGCAGCCACTCCACGAAGAAAAATGACTCCCTGTTCCCCAGCAGCTCTTCTGCTAGGAATGGGGTCTTCTAAGTCTCTCCTCCAGCCATGCCAGAATGCTGTCTTAATCTCCTATGGGCCAGGCCATGTACAGGCAACCACAGCCGCAATGAGCTCAAGAGTAAAGAGGCCATTCCTGCCCAGACGACAGCGGTTCACAGCCCCCTATCCCCCACCACCCCCTTCCACTGACTCTTATGCCCTTTCTGTCCCTGCTTCTCCAGTGTCTCCTGGGCCTTGTGTGTGAGGGTGGAGGTTGATACAGATGTCTCATTTATTGGATTTTCTGTTTTCTTTGATCAGTGCATTTATTTCCTTTATGGTGTCTTCAGCATCTGAGATTTTTTCTTCTATCTCTTGTATTCTGTTGGTTATGCTTGTTTCTGTAGTCTCTGTTCATTTACCTAGATTTTCCATATCCAGCCAGCCCTCAGTTTGTGTTTTCTTCATTGCCTCCATTTCATTTTTCAATTCTTGAACTGTTTCCATTAGCTGTTTGATTGTTTTTTCTTTGTTTCCTAGGGTATCTTTTATGGATTTACTCATTTCTTCAAACTTTTTGTTATTCTTCTCATCCATTTCTTTAAGGGAGTTTTTCACCTCCTGTTTAAGGGACTCTATTGCTTTCATAATGTCAATTTTTTCTACTTCTTCTGGATTAGGGTGTTCAAGTCCTCCTGTTGTAAGTTCGCTGGGTTCTGGTGTTTTCATGTTGTTTTTCAGATTGTTGGAGGAATTCTTGCATTGGCGCCTGCTCATCTCTTCCTTCAAATGCTCTCCAATGGCTCTTCTGGTACAGGATCAGGTCCCCTTGCTGGTCAGGGACGTCGCAGACAAAAGGACTACCTTGCTGCCTGCAGGCTATTGAAACAAAGGAACTCCTGCCTGGTTGCAATCACCACCCCCATCCAAAAAGAAGGGGGGGTGCCTGGGTGCAAGCTGGGATGGGATAGGAAGAGAGAGGTGGTAGCTGGAGAGATAAGCCCCTGTAGAATGACCAGGAAGTTTAGGGAGTTGAGGAATGTCTGTGCTCCATTTCCCAGGCTTCTGCTGCAGGTCAGGAACACACTCACCCCTCTGATGGATCTTCTGGTACAGGATCAGGGCCCCTTGCTGGCCAGGGACCTCACAGACAAATGGCCTACCTTGCTGCCTGCAGGCTATTGAAACAAAGGAACTCCTGCTGGGTTGCAATCACCACCCTATCCCAGCACCCAAACAGGCTGAGCTGAGGGATCTTATGGCCCCGAAGAAGCCAGATGTCTCATTTAGGACTGAGCATCCAGTAGTCACTTATTCTCCACACTTTGACCAGCTCTACGATTCCGCATTGACTATTGCCCAAAAAGAAACTTCTCTGACCAAGGTTGAAAACAGTACTGGTATAATGGGTGAATAAATATAAATATGTAGAAGAAAGTTTTGTAGCATATCAATTTAGCAAAAATAAAAATTAAAAGAAAAAAAGCAGTCTATATTCTATAGGGTCTATAATCTCCTAGACCATGGGCTTTGGACAAGGTTTACAGTGTCCAGGCATGAATTCCCTCCTGTGGATACCTCAAATACCATCAGAAAGTGGGTTGTTTACCACTGTAACAGTTGTGTTAATATTGTGCCAATGGACACACCTTGCCATACAGGTGCACTGCAGGGGAGGACTGCTGTTGACTCTTCTCCCTTAGCAGTGTGTAAAGCACTTACTTCTGACACTGTGAAAGCCAACCAGCACACAAGAGGCTTTTCAGCCCATTCAACATCAGTTACCCTGTGTCCTGCAAAAAGTCTTTTGTTCTGCAATGGAGTCTTACCATCTAGATTTGATGGGTAACTAAAAGCAATGACAATAACTTGTATTGTTCAAGGCGCCCTCCAGGGCTTGCTCATATTTTTACTTGATGTTCTTTCAAAATCAATCATTCCCTTCATTGAAGTGTTCCTCTTTCTTGGAACTTTATTTTATAACTCTACTACTGACATTTAATGCAACAGAGAGTTCTAAAGAAGATGAGGACAAAGCATTCAATTAATCTATTAGAATATCTTCATTTACATTTGATAAAAAATATCTATCTATATGTGATCTTTGACCCTGTGGTAGTTTGAATGTAATTGCCCCCCCCCATAAACTCAAAGGAAGAGTCACTATTAGGAGGTGTGGACTTGTTGAAGTAGATGTGGACTTGTTGAAGGAAGTGTGTCACTGCAGGGGTGAACTTTGTGGTCTCATTTGCTCAAGCTTCATTCAGTGTGATACACAGTCTACTTCCTATTGCCTGAAAGATGTAGGACTCTCGGTTATTTCTCCAGCACCTTGTTTGCCTGTATGCTACTATGTCCCACCATGATGATAACAGACTGAACCTTTGACCTGTGAGTTGTTACCCCAATTAAGTGTTTTCATTTATAAGAGTTGCCATGGTCATGATGTCTCTTCACAGCAATAGAAACCCTAACTAAGACAAACCCCAAATTGAACAAACAAGAGATAAAGACTTACTATAAGTGTTATTATAAAACAATAGCTGCTAAAGAAGTCTGATTGTCAAGAGTGAAGAGCTGAACTGGGGTCCTGACTTCAGCCTTGCACTCTGGCTGATCTGATGTGGCAGCTGAGATAGTGGACATATTTGTCCTCAGGAAGGAATTCCAGACTCCTGTGTGATAGTTCAGGTAGAAAGGTTATATGTCATTATCATCATCACAGTAATGAACAAGTCTGAATGCTTTGAAGCACTTCTCCACATCATCACTTCTCAGTCTGTGTCAAATGAGACAGAAAGGCATCATTATCTCCATTTTGCAGAAGAGAGAAATGAAGTACCACTGGCTCACCACAGTTTGAAATATATTGTAGCCTTATCTGCTGAAACAGACAGTCTTGTGAGTCAAGGTGTAGTGAAGGAGCAACCAAGAGTACTCGAGAGGATGCACCGCAATTAATTACAAATCAAGTCAGCACAAATAAAACACAAGAAAATACAATGTGTGGTACTATTACTAATGAATGCTGAACATGTAACTGTCGGTGTTGACTAGGTTATTAAAGAAATCTGATGTGGACATGAGTATTTAAATTGGCATTAAATTTGTATAAGGAGAGAGAAAGAATACATATTAGAAAGTGATTTGAGAAAGCCTCTCAATAGAGCTGTCTACTACTAGGTATGGGGAGAAGAGAAGGCATCGAGAAGGCTGGCCTGGAAGGAACAAGCCTTGCCAAGATTTGACAATTAGATTGAAGAGTTCAAGCCAGAGTTTGAAGGGCCTCAATGAATTTGTGGGACATGGGAGACGCATAACAGGGGCAGGAATGTGATTTTAAAAAATCTTTAGGAAGATGGAGGTGATGAGAACACATGAAGCGTCTAGCAGGGCAAGAAACAGAGCTAAAATGCTGACACATTCCTCAATCAGTGTGGGGTCACCGTGGGCTGAAAAGTCAGGAGATAAAAGAAGTAAGTTCAGAGTCAGATATGATTGAGGCTATTCTCCAAGGGTGAGCCCAGGAGGTGGGGATGCTCTCTCTCCCGGGGAAGGAGGCTAAACAAAGACATTGACTTGGGAATGCAAATGACTGAGGCTGTGGAGATCAGAGTGGACGCTGGATGAAATATGTGTATGTTTCCTTGTGTTTAGACACACAATCGTCTGTGTTCAAGACCCAATAAACGCTGTCTCCTGCACCACCTCCAGGTCCCAGCGATGAATCAGCTTGAAGAGTCATCGCTTTTAAACCTGGTGGCTAGGTTTAAAACCTGATTGTGAGAACAGATGTGCCCTTCATAGTTACAAACGCAGACATTAACACTCCAGAGGCTTGAGGCCTCCGATTTGAGGCTCATTCCACAGTCAGTGATTTGGAGACGCTAACAAAGGCGATTACGGAGCAGGGGAGAGAGACCTACTTTCCTCGGAAAACGGCACAATTGCCTTCTAAAGCATCGGGAGTAGAGGCTCCCAATTACCGTCAGGGGTGACAATGGCAAAATTAATAGAGAAAGCAGAGTTATTCTGCCAAGGAGACCCATTTGAAAGTGAAATAGAGGTCAAAACCCCACTCTACCGTGGAAATTGGAACCCGCGAGATGTTGCAGGGCTGAGGTACAATTCCAAAAGGGCAGAACTGAAGGATTATTAACCGTGCCAGCTGGCATCGTAGAATTTATGTTTTCTTTGTTATGTGCAATGTACAGTCATAACAGAAAACATTAAAAATCAGAGCAGTTTCAAAGAACCTGTTGTAAAACAACATAAATCAAATCTAAGTGCAAAGACAAGAACGAACAGCAGAGGGCTCCCTTCAACGCCTGGCAAATTCTCAAAGCAGACAAACTCCGAGTGGAAGGAAGGGCCTTTTATTTCCTGGAAACTTTCTAGTTATTGTTTTTAAAAAAATGCCCGTGCACGTAAATAGCACAATTGTCCAAGTTTATAATTGAATTACAAAAACAATATTTACACCTTCAGGTCTTAAATATTTCTTTCTTTAATTTTTTCCCACTGTGCTTTTGCTTATGAGAAACTTCATGCGACATTCTCAATGCCCATAATTCAGTCTAATGAAAATCCAGAATGCCGATGCCAGAGCGACTTTTTCAGTCTCTCTGCGGTACTTCAGACCATCCTTCTGGTAACACAAATAGCCCTTCTAGAAAATTGCTTTTTGCTTCTATCTGCCCCCCATAGTCCCTGGATAGAAAGGTACAAATTCTAAAGAAAGGAGGGTTGGCTCTGTAACAAGGAACCCCTAACAATTCAAGGCCTGGGAAGATACACATCTGGTTAAGTGCCCAGATGTTTAAATAACTAATCAAAATTTCATTTGTAATTTTAAAAGATATTTTTAAGAGCATTTTGGATCATTTCAAATCAGAATATGCCTATTCCATACAACATTCCTAGCTGATGATTTAACTGATCATGAAAAATGAGGGGGAGGGGTTTAGGGCACAAGCAAGCTTTGCATCAGAGTGTTGTCATGGCATCTGCACAGTGTCCTTGGAGAAAACAGTGATTCCTCAGAGTCAGCTAAGGTGGTTGTCTGCGTGTGGACTTTATTCTTTAGAGACATGTTTTCAATGTTGTCTTTGGATTGAGATATAATGCTAACTATATCGGGAGTCAGGAAACTTGAACCTAGAAGCTAAATCTAGCCTGCTGTTTATTTTTGTATAAACTACAAGCTAAGAATGTGTTTTACATTTTACAATTTTAAAAAAAAAAATTCAAAAGAGACGTAATGTTTTATAACATGAAGATTGTATGAAACTGTGTTAATTGACTAGTAAGGTTTGTATTTCATCAAAAAGCTGTGGAAATTTATTTGCTTTTTGTTATGTAAGCATTTGCCTGACAACCTCATTTTGGCTTCAAGTCTCATGAAACCTAAAATATTTTATTTACTCTCTGGTTCTGAACAGGAAAAGATTGCCAAATTCTGAACTATGCCCTCTTTAAGGCCCTTTGCATTCTTAATAATAAAACATGTTGCCCCTTTAGCACCGGACCTGATTCCCCCCAATAATCGGTATTTGGAATTGCCTGTGTAACATCAAAAACCATTGTTGTTTGAATCGAGACCCAGAGTGTTATTTCTGGCCTGTTTCTTAACCTGAACCTTAAAGTTTCTGAAGATCCCCGGATGATTTGAATATGGAGCTTTGGGGGCTCTTAATTGGTGCTTTGGCAAATGCAATGCCTGACCCCAGCTTTATCCAGGCCCCTAACGTTCCTTGCTGTTCCTTTAGGTGACCCAAATGTTCCTTTAGGGGACCCACTGCCCCAAACTTTGCAATCTCTCTAGTCCTGCCACTCTGCCTCCCTTCTCTCTAGCAGCTAGTGCCCTCCCGGACAATTCAGCTGAGAAAGTCCAGGCCAGCCCGTCACAATGCCTGCCTCTTTTGCTTTCTCAATGCAATCTCTTTCCTTGGCTGTTTTCTTCTCTCCAGCACCATACTGATTGAAAAGAGGTCTTAACTCTGGCAGGCTTTTCTGAGTCCCCACGCCTCTTCTAAAGAGAGGCATGGCCTGGAACAGATTGCTTTAATCGGTCTGCTTTTCTGTGCCTTCAATCATAAAGTCTGGTTTAAAACGCCTAGCTCTTGGAAATTTTGAAGATTACATGCGCCTTTCCTGTAACCCAATCTCCCAATCTATGGTGCTCAGATTAGCATCACCCGGACCCTTGTTAGGCATTCGGAATCCCAGGACCCATCTAGGCCTGGGAATCAGCATTTGCATCGTGCTGGCCTCTCATGGTGGTTTGTGTGCACACTGCAGTATAAGCAGAGAACTGGAAGCTTTGAAAGTCATGTAACACCAGGCTGGCTCTTCTTACTACACTGGATACTTTGATGTCCTGTTCCCTTGAGGCTGGCTTTTATTGCAACATGATTTGCTCACACTTTTTATATCTATCTATCTCCTATGTATAGAATAGTTTGAAATCGGGCGGTGGTGGTACAGGCCTTTAATCCCAGCATTCAGTAGGCAGAGGCAAGCAGATCTCTGTGAATTTGAGGCCAGGCTGGTCTACAGATTGAGTTCCAGGACAGGCTCCAAAGCTACATAGAGAAACCCTGTCTTGAAAAACAAACAAAAGCAAAAAGAATAGTTTGAAACAAGACGAGGCTGTGGCACAATCAGAGGTGACTGAAAAGTTTCTGCACCCCAATAAGCCTCTCCTCCAAGACAATACTAAATCAGACGAAAACAAACCAAATTAGAAAATGTCCAGGTTTAATGGATACCAATGCTCCCGGATGGCTTTCCAGTCCCCAGAGAGGGGCCAGGGAAGGAAGACAAGAAAACCACTTGTTTGTTCTCTGGGTTGCTGTTTAAATACCCTGTGGGAGTAGTGTTGAGCATCGCTGGGGAGGAGTCATCGTTTGACTGACTTTCTCAGGGGTGGAGTTTGGACTGAGGCAACTCTCAGGGGAGGGGGCTTGGGATGGAAATTCCACCTGAACATTCCAGGCTCTTTAGATAAATGGATGCCAGGGGCTAGGGTGGAGCCTAAACCCAAACATTCTAGACTCTATGGGTATACGTATGCCAGGGGCTGGGGTGAGGCTTCCACCCAAACAGTGTTGAAGACAGAGTCACCTTCCTGCAGCTTAGGAAAGCCTCCTCTCTCTGACAGGCGTGACCCGAGAGGTGCACAGCTAGTGAACACACACATGCGTGCACGTGCACACACACACACACACACACACACACAAAAACACAGCTGACAATGGCTCCTTTCAGAGCCTGTGGCCTGCCAGAGGCAGAGGGGCCTCCGTCAGTTGTCCTTGGACACCACGTGGCAAAAATGAGAAGTTGAGATCAGATGAGGTCCTGGAACTAGGGCGTTCCATTTAAAGTGAAGGGCAACCTGGAGTCCAGAAAATGCCAACATGGTAGAGGGCGCCATGGGACAGCAGTGTGGGAAGTCACCCTGTGCTTGTTGGCAATTTCTGGGGAAAGATGTGGTTTGACACAAATTGAGAGGTTTATAAAGCGTCAGGTGAAATATCAAATACAAGCTGAGCTGCTAGATCCTATCACCAAAATCTGAAATTCTTCAGAATCTGGAGCTTTCTGGTGGTGAAATTATGCTGAAAGTGGGTAGGCCCACAGCAGAAGACCTGTGACCGGATGCAGGCCAGCTGCAGGTATAATAAACACCTGTGACCGGATGCAGGCCAGCTGCAGGTATAATAAACGCCTGTGACCAGATGCAGGCCAGCTGCAGGTATAGTAAAGAGGGACTTTACTTTAGAACCATGGCTCCCTCTGAAGCAAGACAGTGTCATCAGGAGCACATGGACACCTACATTTCAATTAGTCTCCTGTGCCTTCAGAAGGGCCAAGCTGTTGAGCATCTTAGCTAAGCATTTGTTTTAAAGTTAGGGAAGGTCTAGAAAAGCGAAAGGAGAGAGAACATTCCATCGCTGGCTGAGGTATTTGGTTCCCGTCCATGGAACTAAGCAAGGTCATTCACAGACGTTTGCCAAAGGGAGGACACTGGGTGTTTACTTCAATCTCCAAGTACTGGATATTCATGCCACTCTGTGTTTTACTGAGCACTAGACGTTTTGCCTTTAAAGAGACTCACAAAGAACTGGGGGCACTAAGCCCATGGGGTCCATAAAAGCTGTGGGATCAGATGGGAAATTCAACTCAAGCATCCTTTAGTAAACAAGTAGATGTTTACTGAACACCTGGTCGGCGCTGTAAGTGAGCCAAGAACCATTTTGTCTAGAGGGGAAAGGGGGAGACGTGGTGACTCAGCCAAACCTATCCCTGACTTTACCCTGAGCTACACTGCCTCGTTCCAAGGTGTTCAGTGCTTTCCAGATGAGAACTCTGTTTTTCTCCCTTGATGTAATTCATTTTGATATAGTACTACTACTAGGGACTTCCTTGTTTGCTTCACCTGAGTTATCAGTTCCAAATACAGGTGTTGAAAAGAAAAAGAGGGAGGGAGAAAAAGAGGAAGAAAAGAAAAAAGATAAGGTTAATTTTAGCCCCTGGGCAGTTATTTTTACCCGCTGGCTTCTTGAAGTGGAATTAACATGCCATTCCCCAGGTGTGCACATTCGCAGAAGGCATCCCTCAGAAATGTCCAAGCACAACCATCAGAGAGCCCTGGCGAGCCATCGTGTTGTGGTTCAGCGGTGCCTTCCCTCATTTTTATGTCTACACTCTTCCTCTGGAGAAGAAGCTATTGGTAAATATTTAATGGACTAAATGAAAGGATAAATAAATAACACAAAGCAACCTGAGTGTTTTAGCTCCTGCCTGTGGGAACTAATGGACCAGGACACCTAGGGGAAGGAAACAACGACCAGGAGGAAAGACCTCAGACACTGCAAGGAGCAGGCTAACCCCCCAAAAAAAGCTCTGCCCAAGGAGCAGGCTAGCCCAAAGCAAAGCTCTGCCCAAGAAGGAGCCAGGAGCTCTGAGACCTTTAGAACAGGCAGTAGAAACAGCAGGGGCTGCCACACTGGGACTGTCCTTTCTTGTAACACTGGTGAACAGAAATTTATTCAGCTGCCTTTGAAGAGAAGCTAGCGACTGCTTTACAAAAAACCAAACAGTAGGTCCCGTTATATTAGAAGTGCGGGGGTTATTTTTGCTTGATTATTTGTTTTTTAAATTCAGGAAATAAGAAAGAAAAGACAACAGTAAAGAAATAGAACAGAATACAAGGAAAGAGGGCAGAGAAAAAAGGGGAGAGAGGTAAGAAAAGGGAGGGGATGGAAAGGGAGGGAGAAAGAGGGTGCGTGAGAGCCTGCCCTTACTTTGTAGCTTACTGGGAACTGCACTCATAAAGTAAGGCGAACGCCTCTTGAACGATGGCACTATGCACCAGCCCGTGCTACAAAGACATCCATTTTCTGCTCATGCCACTGAGAAAAGATGAAGAACTTCTATGGCTGGAGGCAGCTTAGTGATGACCAAGCGCTTAGAGTCGTGTGCCAAGTTTGTTTCAGAAATGGAAAAAGAATGGAGTGCAAAGGCAAGATTTATACTCCTCCTTGGTCCGCAGCCAAAGTCAGCTTCAGTGTGCAAGATTAATCAAGTGTTTTGTGTTCCAATCTGGGCTTGCCTGCTTCAGGACAACTAATATTTAGTAGAAAATGTAGCTGTATATAATCCAACAAATGTGTGTTGTTATGATGTTCGTGTTTTACTTTAAAATATTTTGGCTCACATGGCTGGGGAATGGCTTGGTGGGTAGGGCGACTGCCGCACACACATGAGACCCTAAGTTCAGGTCCCCAGCATCCACAGAAAAAAAGCCAGGAAGATAGTGCCTGTCTGCTACCCCAGTACTTGGGAGGTGGAAACTGGTGGACCCCAGGAGGAGCTCACAGGCCAGCCAGCCAAGCCAAATTGATGAGCTCCAGCTTCAGAGAGATCCTGCCTCAAAAACAAGGGGAGAGTGACCAGGAAAGATACCAGGTATCTGCCTCTGACCTCTACCTATACACACACAGACACACACAGAGACACACACGAACATGCACATGCAATACATGCACCACAATAAGGATTTTAGCATAGTCTCTATTAGTGTAAGTTGACAGAACCTTGTTATTGTTTATCATTGTAAGTGGAATTTCATGCATTGTAAGTGGTCGGTCACGTGGCTACTTGGATGCCTACATCACAAGGGCTGCACACACTCCCACTATAATCCACACCAGAGGTGGGAAATTAGATTAAGGAATAGTCAATTCAGTCACTCACTGACTAAATTAATGTGATAACAGGTATACAGGTGTGTTAATAGCATGATTTGGGGATACTTTTAGCCCAACAAAACAAATCTAGGAAGGTCTGTGTCCTATACCTTATGTTACAACCTAGTAAAAGATTGGAAGTTTCTGAATTTAAAATCAATTCTGGAGAAGTCAGTGTGTCTTCTCCTAGCAGACTTAGAACTTCTGTGCTTGAATGGTTGTGTGACATTATTCCTGGGGAGATAAGAATAACCCTCTACCACACAGATACTGCCTGGGATGGTTTGGATGAAAATGGCCCCCACAGACTCAGAGAATGTTGTTAGTGGAGGTGTGGCTGTGTTGGAATAGGTGTGGTCTTGTTGAAGAAAGTGTGTCCCTGAGGGTGGGCTTTGAGGTTTCAGAAGCTCAAGCCAAGATGAGTGTCGCTCTTTCTTGCCACCCACTTGACAAGCCAGATATAGAACTATCAGCTCCTTCTCCAGCACCATATCTGCCTTCTTGCCACCATGCTTCCTGCCATGATGCTAATGGACTAAACCTCTGAACTACAAGTCAGCCCCAATTAAATGTTTTCCTTTATAAGGGGTGCCCTGCAGTGGTGGAGTGTGCTCTTAACCCCAGCCCTCAGGAGGCAGGTAGATCTCTGAGTTCAAGGCCACCTTGGTCTAGAGAGTGAGTTCCAGGACAGCCAAGGCTACATAAAGAACCCCATCTCAGAAAGAAAAAAAAATAGGAGTTGCTGTGATCATGGTGTCCTTCACACAATAGAATACTGACTAAGACACCACCATAGTCCAAGTTGGGAAAGCAAGGATTTTGTTGGAGTTACTTAACGTATAGGTTAGGGATTCCTTACAGGAACAGAAAAAGACAACTGCATCACCAAAACCCATCCCAGTGTGAATGATAGCTCCCAAAAGTTGGGAACCTGGAGCACACTGCACAGCCTACAGGCAGCTCAACAGGCTGGAGAGTCCTTTCCAGGTGACTCAGTTGGCCTGAACATCCTCCAGACAGCTGGGCTTGTCCCCGTAGTCCCCTTTCACCCTGACTCCTTTGAGAGTGACTCCCCACAGTCCTTTCTAGTTATATACTCTTGGGAAAGGAAGGGCCTAGTGAATCTGGTCATCTTCAGGGACTTCCTGGAGCTATTCAGAGTTATTTATTTCCTGTCTTTATGAGCTTTTCTTCAAGACTGCAATGTTTCAAGCTGGAAGGAACCTGCTACACCACAGGGGTTGAAGCACTGGAAGTTAGAGATCCAGTGGCTATAGATAGAGCTTGGAGCAGGGGTGTTTGCCTGCCATGTGCTCTGCTCTGGATCCAACCCAGTTTAGGAAACTATCCACAAGCAAAGCTGTTTGCTCCACCTTTTGAGGTTATAACCGCAGTTACAACTGCTTCATACAGTTACACTGGACTGTTCACTATCACAAACCCTGCTGAACTCTAGGTGACCCTGCAACCATGTCCTCCCCAGGTCTTACAGGGAGGACTCTCCCTGGCAGTCTCACGGAGGGACTGGTACAAAAAGGACAATTCCATGATGGGTACAAACTCAAACAAAAGGTTTGCTCCGATTGATGCTAAAGCTCTTTGGGCTGTCTGAGCAGACGGTTCAGCTCACTTTATGGATCGGTTGAGAGGCGTCCCTCTCCGCTGCTTCCCTTGGTGCTGCAACATTACTACCAACAAGATGGTCTCTCTCCAGTGCTCCCCTCTTGCTGGATTTAAATAAAATAAGCTGAGATCATGACAAGAGAGAGAAGTCGTTGCAACATCAGAGCCGTGGTAGTAGCATGATGCTGATAACGAACGAGTCTGCCACCTAGTCCTGAGGAAGCAGGGCGGTGCAGGCCACTTTGACAGACACAGCAGAGGTGGAGCTGAGAAGACTAGTCAGCTAGCTGCTCTGGAAGCTGGGGAACCAAGAGGGATCTGGCCCTAATAAACACTGGAGCCTGAGCCCTGAGCCTAAAGCACTGCCCAGCCCTAGTGAACAGCAGGAGGGAGTCAAGGGAACCCTCAGCAGCCATGACAAGTGTCTGAAGCCCAGCTGAACAGTCTGTACGCCCAGCTGCAAAAGCAACAAAGGATCAGCTGCATGACTGACATCCCAGGGAGAGGCAGAGCCACCTCAAGGGAAAGGAGGGGGCTTGATGGTGGCAGTCAATGCCTCCAGAGAAGCAATGGCTGAGAACGTGGTGGCAGGAAACTGTCACACTGCCGATCAAGCTGACAGTGATAGAGGCATCTCAAATACGCAAGAGCTGTAACATTGATAAAGAGTTAAGGGTCCCAGTACCTCTAAGACCTACACGGGAGCTCTAACATTAGAGGGCTCCACCTGCACACACCTGCAGGATCCCAGCCAGCTGACCATATTAAAGAGAAGCTATCTTTTACCGACATCAAATGAGTCAAGAATTATGCCTTTTCAATGTCCTGAGTCAGTTCGCTATACAGAAATAAACAGGTTGAATGAGTAAAATTACTACTGTCTTCCTGTTGGATTTTCCAGTGGTGAAAAGGGTATCTCAAAAGAGAGTCCCTTGGTCACTAGGTCCCTGAGTGTGGACACTGAACAACTCTACTTACTGTTGACTTTAGCCTGATTCTTGTGACCTCTAAAATAAGCTATCACAAAACACTGGCAAGTGGACTCCCAACCATAAAGCTGGTTTCGGCACCACATCTATGGTTCTAGAAAGGACACATAGTGCCACTAACTTGTGTAATAATAAAGGCGGCGGCAGGGCTGCGTCTCCAGCACCCGGCCGCCCACATGGCTAGCTCTCTACAGCCGCCACCAACAGCAAAAATCTGTGTTAAACTCTCTCTCCCTTATTTTTAAGCCTTCTCAGGTTTTTTTAAGTGGGTTTAGTCCATCACGTGGGGCGCCAACTGTAGTAGTAATTAGGGGCGGCGGGGCCGCGTTCCCAGCACCCCGGCCGCCTGCACGGCTAGCTTATGCCCGAAATAACAACACACAAACTGTATTCATTTAAACACTGCTTGGCCCATTCTATTCTAGGCTAATTCTCACATATTAATTTAGCCCATTTCTAATCATCTGTGTATGGCACCCCAAGGTGCGCTTACCAGGAAGATTCTAGCCTATGTCCATCCTGGGTCGGAGCTTCATCCCGGGAGCGGGGCATGGCGTCTCTCTCAGGCGTCTGCTCCAGAGAGAAGAGCTGTCAAGACTCTGAGCTCACTTCCTCTTCCTCCCAGTGTTCTGTTCTGTCTACTCCTCCCACCTATCCTCTAACCAATAAAATGGGCCAAGGCAGTTCCTTTATTAGCCAATGACCTTCCTCCATCATTTCCCCTTTTTTGGTTTAAACAAAAAAAAAGGCTTTAACTTTAACATAGCAAAATTACATATAACAAAACAGTTATCAAGTAAAAGTTACAATAATCTTTATCATAACTAAGGGAAACTATAACTAACTATTCTTAACTCCATCAAAGACTCCAGAAAGATACAATACTACCTAAGCAAACAAGAAAAAAGCAACTTTTAAAACTCTAGAAATGACAGAGACATCTTGCTGCCTGGACAGTCACCCAAAGTTCCTCTGTACCGTTGGGGCATCCATCTTCAGCCTTCAGGCCCATGGTATCCAGCAGACATTTCCATAAAGCAGGAAAATTCAAAGTCAGTTCAGTCACTATCTGTTGTGTCCTGCAGAATGTCTCACAGACTCTTTCATGAATCAGGAACCCCGAAAGATCATCTCACCTTAGGCAAGTTCAGTAGTCCTCTCTCTGTGGGTTCTCTGTGTCCAGTTTATGCAATCATCCAGGCAAGAGCAGTTTCTTGCCCCAATGGCTATCAAACACCATAACGAGCCTCTTCGATGCCCATCTTCCTCTTGAAGTAGATTGGTGCTGTCAGGAGCAGAGTGTCTCATTGTCATGAAAAGTCCTCAGTTATTAAAACATTAAATGTCCTATTCTGTAATCTTTGAAAGACATGAAGAATGTCTATCTAAAATATATCTCTATATATCTAGAAAATCTAACTAACATGACTACAAGCTTTACTATTATCGATGATTATCCATTAACAACCTATATTTCTTAATTATACAGTACATATTTAAATGAACTACACAATCACAATACCTTAATCAAAATCAGAAGCACTTATACATATAACAAAATTGACCTTAAATCTCTATCAATAAAGCAAAATCTATACTAATGTAAATTATTCATATCAATATCATATTCCCCTTTAAATGTAAAAGAACGTTTATAAACCATATTTGGGAATATGGGCGCAGTTTTTTCTCTCCAAACTGCTTCCTGCTGACTGGGGGTGTCGTTAATTAGGTCTTTCACGGTATAACCTGTGTGCTAGTTTCATCTCAGTTGGCAGTTGAGCAAAGCAATTTTCTGAAGATGTTCACTGCAACCCTTCAGGAGGGCATGGTCCATCATACCAAATCGGAATAGAAGAAATGAACAGTGTCTCATCCTCTGTGAAAACAAAAGAAGAATCTCTTTTCCAAAGTATCATATCCTTAGATCCAAATTCAAAATATCTATGTTGGATTAGTTCAGCAGCATTTATAAATAAAAATCTTTTAGCAGCTGTTGCTCCTTCCTCAGCATTCAAATAATTCAAAGAGAGCATAATAGCATACAGTATCAAGATTCTCTGTGTATTTTCCATCTTTGTACAGCTTTGTTTTAACCTCTATTTCATTTATTTTTACTTTTAACTCTTTGCTTTTTGAGACAGGTTCTCTGTATCTTTGACCTGAAGTAACTCTGTAGACCAGGCTGTCTTTGAACTCTCAGAGATCTGCCTGTCTCTGCCTCCCAGGCATTCGGATTAAAGGCGTGTGCTACCACACCTTGAAGTCACAGAGGTCTATCTCCCTCTGCCTACCAAGTGTTGGGATTAAAGGTGTGTACTACCACACACAACAACTCTCTTCCTTTTTCTTTTGTTTTTTACTTTAAGAACTTCAACTTTTAGTCTGCATATATTTTTAACACACTTTAAACCATTTAGAAATTTTCTCTGTCTTTGAATCTCTCTTTACTGTATATCTCTCTTTTTCTGACCACATGAGTCTTTAATTTACCAAGCAATATCAGTAGGACTAAAGGCGTGGCTTTGCCAGCTAGATCCAGTCCATTCCTTAGCTTTCCAGCCTCATGGAGGATATACAGGCTGTAGCCATGTTTACTGCAACAACTGTATGGCATTTCAAGGTCCCTGCCAGCAAGTGAGCTACAACAGACAACACTCAAGTCCTCTCTCGGTAGCTGGCCCTCCTGCCTCAAACAGTCAGAGTTTGCCCTGGCAGGATGGCCCAGAGAGCCGGCATTTTTAAATGGCGCAGCTTTTTTCCTGCTACGGCTGAAAACCGAGAAGCATGCATTCAGCTTTTCGTCAACACCGTTTAAGTGTTTCGTGGCAGGACCTCTTAATGAGCTGCAGGCTTTGCAGCTAAAGCTGAGTCAGGAAACTTCTCTTAGAAGAAAGCGCATGCTTGCCTCTAACAAGCAGAGCAGACCCGAGAACACAGCGAGTCTAGTTGCCATCAAACAAATCGTAGCACTTTACTCCAAATGCTCTATTCAAAAGCTCTGTCTCCCGCAGGAGCCAGACAGAGATCGCAATGGCGGCACAGCCCCAGGAAGTCGCGCTTTAAAATGACACAGCGTTTTTTCTGCTACTGTTGCCGAATCAGGAAATCTCTCAACAGCACGCCACCAACAGCAAAAATCTGTGTTAAACTCTCTCTCCCTTATTTTTAAGCCTTCTCGGGTTTTTTAAGTGGGTTTAGTCCATCACGTGGGGCGCCAACTGTAGTAGTAATTAGGGGCGGCGGGGCCGCGTTCCCAGCACCCCGGCCGCCTGCACGGCTGGCTTATGCCCAAAATAACAACACACAAACTGTATTCATTTAAACACTGCTTGGCCCATTCTCTTCTAGGCTAATTCTCACATATTAATTTAGCCCATTTCTAATCATCTGTGTATGGCACCCCAAGGTGCGCTTACCAGGAAGATTCTAGCCTATGTCCATCATGGGTCGGAGCTTCATCCCAGGAGTGGGGCATGGCGTCTCTCTCAGGCGTCTGCTCCAGAGAGAAGAGCTGTCGAGACTCTGAGCTCACTTCCTCTTCCTCCCAGCGTTCTGTTCTGTCTACTCCTCCCACCTATTCTCTAACCAATAAAATGGGCCAAGGCAGTTCCTTTATTAGCCAATGACCTTCCTCCATCAAACTTGGGAGCAAGTGTTCATATAACAAGATTATGAAAGTCATTTCTCATTCGAGACACCACCAAGAGTCATGTGGTTTTGGAGAGGAAGCATTTTGTTAAAGTAGACACTGACTTAGAGGAACATAAACTTGAAATCAATAATTTAGCATCAAGTTATGTCAAATACAGGCTCTTTCTCAATGGAAATACAGTTTCCATTCAGTACTGTTTTCATTAATGCATTACAACTTTGAAAGAAAAATAACCTTGACAAAGTATATTTGATCTGATGTTCTAGAACGTTTGTCTATGGTAACTGTTCATCACACTCAATGTGCAGCCTTAGAAGCCTCAAGTGGTACAAAAGGTTTCATCTCTTAGTCTTCTTAAGCATTGCTGTGTCCCCTAACCATAAAGAACAATGGTTCCTATGTCCATCCCTACAGGATATGAAAGGTCAAAGAAATCAAAAACAGTGACTCAGCATATCTTCTTAAAATCTACAAAATATAGGTGGGGTGTGTGTAAATAATTAAATAGTGCTAAAAGGATAATCAAGAGAGCCATAACCTCATTCTTTCAATTATGTTTTATATAATCACCAAAACATTTTACATCTTACACACAGGCTGCTCTTCTTTGCTTATGACATTCACACAGCCATCTATGGGTTTCTAGCAGCCATTTTGCCAGTGTGTCATGATGAAGCTGGTTTCAGTGATCCTAGGGACTGGGGCAAAGTTCAGAGTGGAAATAGTCCCTATATCATAGAAATTGAAGATTGTAGTCACTTTGTAGTCTACTAACATAACCAGATTTACACATAAACCAGCAATGAGTCTGTGGATTTGATCATCTACAGACAGGCCCATCAGTGTGGGGTACAAATGGCCAACCATAGGACCACATGAACCCCTCATACCACAGGAGTCAAAGGGGTGACCGATGAGAGATGAGGTTACACTCCGAATAACCTCAAACTAGGAAGGCAAGAGACGTGTCTATCTGAGAAACCTCGAAACCATCAAAGTCCAAGGAGAACTTCCTATTTCCTAGTCGAGTAGTTGGTAAGATATCTCTACGTTGTAAACCCTGATCTGAAGCACTGGCCAGTATCTGTGGTGTAAATGGACCCACTTTGACAGCATTCAAGCTACCAACAGGTTGGTAAGCAGCTCAGGGTGTTCTTGATACTTAGCAACTGACTCGGACTCTCAGAAGCTAGAATTCTACACACCAGGAACCTCTACTTCCTATAGCTTCCTCCACCCTGAAGAATCAGGGAAGACAACAGACATCTGTCCTTTGAGAACAGGTCTTCAGAGAGATGGGAAGTGGGAGAATTCTTGACTTCAAATGTTACTTGGAGTGTTTCGCCTCCATTCTTTCTGCTTAAAAATTTACTTTATTTTTAATTATGTGGGTGGAGGAGTAGTTGGGTGTGTATTGGGCATGTGTATTCCACGTGTATACAGGTGCCCATAGAAGCCTGCATAGAGTACCAGATCCCCCAGAGTGGAGTTAGAGGCAGCTGTAAGCCACGGGTACAGAGAAACAAACTCAAGGTTTCTGCAACAGTAGTTGGTGTCCTTAATTGCTGAGCCATCTCTCTATCCCTGCTTTTTAATTATAACACAGAACTTTCACACTAGGATGATTCAAAGGATATAAAATCTTCCCAGATTTTCACACGTGTGCATAAATATAAAGTGGTAGCAAATCAATCCTCCCAGTTAGATCAACTATCCAAGAATAAGATAGACGCTGCAGAGATATTATTCCATAGTGACTGATTTTTTAAAAATCTACTCTTAATATTCCTTTCCTTTCATGTGTATCATCATCATCATCATCATTATTTATAATTGTTATTATTGTTATTTTGTTGTTGTTGTTGTTATCATGCCTTTATAAGAAAGGCCTCAATATAGCCCAAAGTTCTAAAAATAGCATGAACATTCAATTTATTGGATGAAGTCACTTTTCTAGCATGTCTTTGTGGGGCCTCCACATTTGTCAGCTTCTTCATGAAGGCATTTATGAAGGTGTGTCACTGTGAGGACACTCAGGAGAGAGCCACAGGGAAAACATCAATTTTTAAAAGCAGAGGGAACACAGTGGTTTCGCTGACCTAAATGGACCTGACAGTTAAATGGGAAGAGACGAGGGAGTTGAACATGAACATTTACTTCAGACACTCTCAGGGTACAGGAGAAAAAAAATTTAAACATTGAGTCGAGTAAGACCCCGGGGGTCAGGGTGGGACTAACCACTTCATCTCCATTCCCGGGCACTCACTGTGGAGCCTCTGTGGGTAATCTCTGCTCTTATTATGATTTCTTTCCTTTTCAGATCATCCTCTAGGGATGTGGTCTCAGAAAGGGCCTCCACATATGCTGTATGCTGGAGGCTCACTCATCAAGTCGTACACTGAGCAGTTCAATGACACATCACACAGTGATGTTCTGGAAGCCATGCTAAGAGGGTGCTTCTCAAGCTGAAGCCTTGAGTCCAACACATCTGCACAACGGAAGCTCCAGCAAGAAAACACGGCTTGATAGACACAGCCCATCTGCTCAAATGACATGAAGCTCCAGCGAGAAAACACATCACACCAGGCAGAGCTCAAACAACACCAGCACATTTCAACCTTCCCAGGAATGCTGGGTTATCCTGTCCTCTTAGCTGATGACCTTCATTCTCACTTCACTGAGAAAACAGAAGCAATTAGAAGAAAAGTTTCACAGGCTTCTATGAAAGCACACACCCTTAATCCCTTTCAAATATGAACCTTCCCGTCCCCAGCGAGCCTCTCCCTTTCTGTGGTAGAGCACAGCACCTCTACTTCTCTTCTCGAGCTGTGAACCCTCCATTTCAAATCACATGCCCTTCATTTCCTTTACCTTAAATTAGAAAACCAAAGCCCACACTCTTGCTTGCTGCAATGTTTCCTTCCAACGCCTCCGTTTCTTCCCTTGCAGCAAACCTACCTCGTGTTCATTCCCTCCCATTCTGTCTTGAGTTCCTCAGTCAGGCCTTGCTCTCAGTTCTCAGAACTCTACTGAACTCTCCTAGACAAAATTACCAATTGTTTCTGTTATCAAAGTCCATGTTCAGATCTCCTTGATGTTCCTTTACTGTGGGACAATGGTCTTGTACTCTGTAAAGATTTGTCCCTTGTATTGGTTTAATAAAATGCTGATTGGCCAGTAGCCAGGCCTGAAGGATAGGCAGGGTGACCAGAATAGGAAAACTCTGGGAAGAGGAAAGGCTTAGTCTGTAGTCAACACCCAAATGCAGAGGAATCAAGATAAGAATGCCTCACTGATAAAAAGTACCAAGTCACGTGGCTAACACAGACAAGAATTATGGGTTAAGATATAACAGTTAGTTAAGAAGTCTAAGCTAATAGACCAAACAGTTATTATAATTAATGTAGGCCTCTATGTATTTGGGACTGAATAGTTGTGAGACTGGGTGGGACATTCCTTGTTCTGTCAGTCATCCCAGTGTGTGGTCAGGCTGTTCACTGGCTCATGCTGAAATTATTCTGCCATGTTCTTGCGTGCTGGCTCATCCTTCCTACCCATGGATCACACTCCCAGTCCTTGTGATCTGTTTCCATCAAGTCCTCCCACTCTGACCCTTCCTTCCTATCCATGCTGGGTGCCAGCTTCTCCATGATGACTTCATGTTGGAGGTCCCCAAGGCTCAGATCTTGAATTCTTCCTTTCATTAATTACCTCCACTTCCTGGTAATCTCTTCAAGCCTCTTGCCTTTATACGCTGGTGAGGTCTGAATGTGTAACTCCAGAAGAGATTTCTCCAAAATTCCAGGTTTGTGGAGCCAATGGCCTCCTCCATGTGGCTGTCTCACCCCTCAAACTTAAAAGATCTCAAACTGATCAGCCCTTCCACCAGGAACTGATCCACCCACAGCCTTCTCCCTCTCAAGTGGGAATAATGCCATCCTTAGGCGCTCAGGCAAAAACCTTGGAGTCACTCTCAACTCCTTCTTCTCTCAACCACTTCACAACAATTGGGATAATATGCTTACATCAGTGTCAGACTATATCAAGACTCTAATAAATCTACAATGTCCTTACAATGTGGCCCTAGTCTCTGTCCTCTGTCCCCTGATTTTTTATTTTATTTTATTTTATATTCTTTTTTGAAACAGACTTTCACTAAGTAACCCCAGTTGGTCTGGAACTATGTAGAGTTGCTGGCCTTGGACTCACAGAGACCCACCTGCCTCAAGAGTGCAGGGATTAAAGGTGTTCCACTCTTTCTCTCACTTGAATTCCTGCAGTAGTAACCTACTTGTCTTTTGTCATCTGGGCTTTCCCCTCATACTTGCTGTAAAACACCCTTAAACGGAATCCATGAAACACAGGTCTATTGTTTGTTTCTGTTTCAAGTTCTGCTGGGCAGTTGCCTCAGGGGAGGCCATTGCAAATTCTCACGGCTGAGGGAAACTAGCTTCCCAGTCAAAGAGATGCTTGGTTCCCTCCCAAGTGTCAAGGTCAACTTCTTCCTATACCATAACCTCAACAAAAGCACTACTAAGAGTTTTGAATTCAATTTACTGCTTCAAGGGACCATGTTGCTTCTTTAAGGCAAAGGCAATACACAAGGGCTTTTTTTGTCTTTCCTTTTTTTTCATAGTTTGAATTTGAAACCAAGAATTATTTGAACAAGTGCTTTAATTTGATCAAATGCCTTTGTATGTTTTTTTTCAACCTTTTTGGTATGCACCTTCATTGCACTTTTAGAAGATAACACGCTATGTATGCTTTTTTCCCTCTTGAACACTTTTAGGTTTTGTTTTTATTTAGGAAAAAATTCATACAATATATTTTGATCATGTTCCTTTCTTTCCCCCAACTTCTCCCAGATCCGTGCCTCTACCTCCCTCCCCATCCAGCTTCATATAGAAATGTTACCAGAGGTTGAATATACACAGTGATTGTATCTGTCCTCATGAGTATGGGAAGCTAACTAGTCCTCATGCTGGTTCCTGTGTTCATTTTGTTCATCAGATTCCCTTGGGCCTTTCAGACATTGTGCTGACTTTTCAGTACTGACAAAGGCAAATGAAAGTTTACGCTTGTGGATCTGGCAAAATTAAGCAAAATTAAACAAAACAAAGCCACCTGCAAGCATCCCCACCACATCCAGAAAGCTGCCATCCTTGCAGTAACTGCTTTTCCCTCACCACCGCGGTTTCTCCCCTGGCTTCCTTTCCACCCTTCTCCTAGCTCAGAGCTTGATCTGTTCCTAATGGAAGGCTTTCACTGCTACCCAAAGACCTTCGCTCTGTTTTCTCTGATTGCAATGTTCTTGCTCTTAGCTAACTCCTGCCCTCCTTGGCATCATCACTCAAACCTCACCCCCGCAAGGAGGGTTACTCTCACCCTGTTTACAGCAGACATCTCCTGCCCCAGCTGGCAGATCCTCCGTCCTTTCCTCCACTCTCTTCCTGCTTTCTGCTCTCTTTTCATCTCACAGTCTGACATGAGGTACCGTTCTTTTTAATAGTAACTCAATTAGAGACAAATGCTTGTCATTTTTGTTCACTAATGTAATCCCAAATCCTAGAACTGCCTTTGCCTGGCCCATGGAGAGTGTTTTGTAAACACTGATGAATAAGTGCCTTACCCCAGAATGGAGGCTTCAGTTTGGGTCATCCTTTCAGGGAATGTTCACTGCCTTCTAAGACTTTCCCAATTCTCTACGAGAAAAAAAAAATAAACAAATAAACAAGCTCTCACTAGCAGTGATCATAATAAGGTCATGCCGGCATGCTTCCATGTTTTGGTTATTTTATTTAAAATGCAATTTTAAGTCATATAAAATTACACCGTCATTTCCCCAAAATTTCCTATGTCGGTGTTTCCTAATGCTTTTTTATTCCCCATCCTCACTGTGAGCCTCCAAGAATATGTGCATTCATATGTTTTCCTCCCATTTCAGGGACTCCTAGGAGGCCCTGCCCCCTATCTGAAGCTCTGAGTGTTTACAGACCTCAGTAATCAGCTTCAGGCACACATATATTCACAGATACATGCTCACATGCTCTAATTCAGAACTTCTATTGACAGTACATTTTCAAAACCTTTCCCCTTCATCCAATAAGTTATTGAGGTACCTTTTCTTGCTTTACCATTTATGGCAGTAACTTTGGAGTGTTTCAGCCCCAAAAGAAACTTACAAATATAGGACAACCATATGTTAATCCTCTGAATACATGTCATGTTTAAATTTTCACTTCAAGCAAATGGAAGGCAAACTAGAGATGTGAAAATAATTCCCTGGTCCAAGTATCGAAGGAGAAAAGACCCTGGTCAGAAAAGGGGTCTTAGGAGAAACCAATCCCACTAACACCTTGAGCTTGAGTTCGCGCCCTCAGATCTGGGCTCAGGATAGCCCTGTCCATTCTAGAGAACAAACATTTCCGGAGAGAGCACTGACTATGTATGTGGTTCAACAAAATGCCCTGGTGCCAGGACCTTGATACTGGCATGTTCAAATGTGATCCAAATGATGCATCCGTCATCCATGGAGGGGGTCTATCTTCAGAGCCTTTGTGGAACCCACTTCTGGAACTATCTCAGCAAAGAAAAGAAGTATCCTGGAAAGCTGTTGACAGATATCTTGTTTCACCTGGACCTGAAACGTGATATCCAACAGTCTGGAGACGATTCCTCAGCTGAGTGGGAGCAAGCTGCAGATGCTTCTCTCTGACTGGAAAGGAGAAATGGAGAGATATTTCTGTCCACGGGTATTCCCATGACCAGTATCTGCTTGGCAGCTTACTTAGAAACCACTGAAAACCTCTGACAGAGGTCATGACACCTCAGCACAAGTCACAGGGAGTGTGCCAATGTCTGGGATCGCTGACATTGGAGTTGTTGTATCTAGCATGTTCAATTCTCCACAGAAGTTTGTAGGCAAAGCTTCAGACTTAAGAAGAGTATCACAGTATGTTGGTATTTGGTCCAGCACCCTGGGAAAAAAAGATCCAAAGGTCACCCTAAAAGCTTGCAAGAACCTGGAATGAAGGAATTGGCCAACATGTGTCATTTCTATTGAATGAAGCTAGATTATGAGTGTAGTAAAAGACCACTTGTTTGTTTTCCCAGCCACCCAGACTCCAGAAATAATCACACAGAAACTAAATTATATAAATCACTGCTCAGCCAATCACTTAAGAATATTGCTAGCTAGCTCTTATATCTAGTATTAACCTATTTCCAGTGTTTTATATTTTACCATAAGGCTCATGGCCTACTGGCAAAGTTCCAATGTATCTGTCTCTGGCTGTGGCTCCATGGTTTCTCCTTGACTCTGCCTCCTTTCTCTCAGCTTTCAGTTTAGTTCTCGCCACCTAGTTCGACCCTGCCCTATCAACAGGCCAAGGCAGTTTCTTTATTCACCAATGGTATTCACAGAATATAGAGGGGAATCCCACACCACCTCCCTCTCCTGTTTAAATAAAAAGGAAGGTTTTAACTTTAACATAGTAAAATTACATATAACAAAACAGGTATCAAGTAAGAATTACAGTTACAACATTTATATCTACCTTATCTTTTATCATAACTAAGGAAACTTTAACTATCTATTCTTCAACTCCCTTAAAGACTCTGGAAGAATATAAAGGGCGGGGAAGTGCTGTAGGACAAAGGTTTTACCCTGTAAAGATTTGTTTCTTGTACTGGTTTAATGAAATGTTGATTGACCAGTATCCAGGCAGGAAATAGAGGAAGTGCATGAAAACAGGAGAATTCTGGGAAGAGGAAAGATTTAGTCTGCACTCGACACAGAGGAGGTCAGACACAGAGCAAGCAAGATGAGAATGCCTCACTGATGAAAGGTACCAAGCCACCTGGCTAACACAGAAAAGAATTATGGGTTAAGATGTAAGAACTAGTTAATAAGAAGCCTGAGCTACTAGGCCAACCAGTTTATAATTAATGTAGACCTCTGTGTGTTTCTTTGGGGCTGAACGGCTGTAGGACCAGGTGGGACAAAAACTTCAGTCAACACATGAGGCCAGGCTTGCCCTCTGCCCAAACTCCATAGTCAGAAGCTTCAAGCAGCTTATCTCAGACAACAAAAAGTTTTAAAGACATGTGGTGAGAATCAAAACCCAGTGCCATTGTCTTTGGCTTCTTAGTCAGCCCTCATTGTGAGCCACATTCAGAGAGTCCGGTTTGAAGACATGCTCCATCAGTCCCAGTCCAGCTGGCCTTGGTGAGCTCCCATTAGATCAGCCCCACCGCCTCAATGGGTGGACGCACCCCTAGCAGTCCTGACTTAGTTGCTATGTTCTCCCTCCTTCTGCTCCTCATTTGGACCTTGGGAGCTCAGTCTAGTACTCCAATGCGGGTCTCTGTCTCTATCTCCATCCATCGCCAGATAAAGGTTCTATGGTGATATGCAAAATATTCATCAGTGTGGCTACAGGATAGGGCCAGTTCAGGCGCCCTCTCCTCAGCTGCCCTAGGAACAGGCTGGGGACATCTCCTTGGACACCTGGGAACCCCTCTAGAGTCAAGTCTCTTGCCAACCCTAAAATGGCCCCCTTAATTAAGATATATACTTCCCTGCTCCCATATCCACCCTTCCTCCATCCCAACCATCCCATTCCCCCAAGCTCTCCCCATCCTCCCCTTATCCCTTCTCTCACCCCCTCTCTCCTTACCCCCACCCCACCTCCACCCCCAAACTCCCAATTTTTGCCTTCTACTGCATGTACTGGCTTTTTAGAAGCCTAGTCTGTTTGGATGCTCACCTTCCTAGACCTGGATGGAGGGGAGAGGACCTTGGACTTCCCGCAGGACAGGGAACCCTGACTGCTCTTTGGACTGGAGAGAGAGTGGGAAGGGGAGTGGGGGAAAGGGAAGGGAAATGGGAGGAGGGGAGGAGGTGGAAATTTTTAATAAAAATTAAAAAAATAAAAAAAGACGTGTGTTCACCTTCTTATTTAGCTTCTCTAGGATCACAAATTATAGGCTCAGTGTCCTTTATTTATGGCTAGAAACCAATTATGAGTGAGTATATTCCATGTTCATCTTTTGGGGTCTGGGTTACCTCACTCAGGAGAGTGTTTTCTATTTCCATCCATTTGCATGCAAAAGTCAAGATGTCATTGTTTTTTACTGCTGAGTAGTACTCTAATATGTATATATTCCACACTTTCTTCATCCATTCTTCCATTGAAGGACATCTGGGTTGTTTCCAGGTTATGGCTATTACAAATAATGCTGCTATGAACATAGTTGAACAAATGCTTTTGTAATATGATAGGGCATCTCTTGGGTATATTCCCAAGAGTGGTATTGTTGGGTCCTGGGGTAGGTTGATCCCGAATTTCCTGAGAAACCACCACACTGATTTCCAAAGTGGTTGCACAAGTTTGCATTCCCACCAGCAATGGATGAGTGTACCCCTTACTCCACAACCTCTCCAGCAAAGGCTGTCATTTGTGATCCTAGAGAAGCTAAATAAGAAGGTGAACCCAAAGAAAAACATATAGTTAGCCTCCTGGATAATGGAAGTAGACAAGATTGCCGGGCAAAAATTGGGAACTTGGGGGTGGGGTGGGATGGGGGTAAGGGGAAATGGGGAGAGAAAAGTGAGAAGGGGAAGAAAAGGTAGAGCTTGGGGGAATGGGATGGTTGGGAAAAAGGAAGGGTAGATATGGGAACAGGAAAGTATATATGCTAATTAAGGGAGCCATCTTAGGGTTGGCAAGAGATTTGACTCTAGAGGGGCTCCCAGGTGTCCAGGGAGATGTCCCCAGTTAGTTCCTTGGGCAGCTGAGGAGAGGGAACCTGAAACGGCCCTATCCTATAGCCATACTAACGAATATCTTGCATATCACCATAGAACCTTCATCTGGCGATGGATGGAGATAGAGACAGAGACCCACATTGGAGCACTGGACTGAGCTCCCAAGGTCCAAATGAGGCTGAAGGAGGGAGAACATGAACAAGGAAGTCAGGACCGCGAGGGGTGCACCCACCCACTGAGACAGTGGGGCTGATCTATTGGGAGCTCACCAAGGCCAGCTGGACTGGGACTGAAAAAGCATGGGATAATACCGGACTTTCTGAACATGGCAGACAGTGAGAGTTGATGAGAAGCCAAGGACAATGGCACAGGGTTTTGATCCTACTGCATGTAATGACTTTGTGGGAGCCTAGCCTATTTGGATGCTCACCTTCTTAGACCTGGATGAAGTGGGGGAGAACCTTGGACTTCCCACAGGCCAGGGAACCCTGACTGCTCTTCGGACTGGAGAGGGAGGGGGAAAGGAATGGGGGGAGGGGGAAAGGAGTTGGGGCAGGGGAAGGGAAATGGGAGGGGGGGAGGAGGCGGAAATTTTTTCAATAATAAAAAAAAGGAAAAAAAAAAGACATGTGTTGAGTCAGCTGTCTAGACAGACCCAGCCTCCTTTTTCTCATCTCTTTCTCACCAGAACATTGGTGATCAACACAGTGCTAAGTCTCAGATGCCTGTCTGGATCATAAGGGTGGTAGCTCCACTGGTAAATTAGGCCGTTCCAAACTTACACCAACTTTTCCAGAACCTCCCTTCCCATATCTAGGTTGCCTCAGCAGGCTCCTCCCATGTGAGGAACTTGAAGCATCTTCTTGAACATGAATGTGTGGCCACTCAGCTTTGTCCTCACTGAGTGAGCCCACAATCTGGTCCTGGAATTCCCCCTTGTAACTCCATTTCCTCAAGTTCATGTCAAAAGTCCCAAGTGATTAAAAACAACTCGAGAGACCATGAGCAGATGAGCGGACAAGCTCTAACTAGCAAACGAAATACTGATGTGTTGTACAGTGCAGGTGAGTGTTACAACACTGGGATGATTGACATCAGCCAGTCGCTGCAGGGAGAAGATGAAGACATGATCACAGCCATGCCAAGGACCCCAGTGTCTCAGACCCATAAGAACAGCAAAGCTTCTCTGAGTAGGAATGCTGAGAGGCTATACAGGCAGTATCAGTATCAGACACAGCTTTCCAGGATGACTGTAGCCTGCAACTGCTCCCCGCAGAGACCTCCTCCCAAGATCAGGTGAACCCACCTCCTTGTTTAACTGTATACAACAAATCTGCCTTCTTGATTCAGCTGTATAAAATATACGCTCTGAGTTTCCCAGTTTCTGATGCATCTCCATCAGAGCCCACATACCACATAAGCCCAGCTTTTCCATACATGTGTCTGTGTGTCTATCCTTTCTTCATTCTCTCACAGCCCGAGTCAGGTACAATCCAACACTGTGCATGTGAAGCAAGACACAAAAGAACAAGCATTGCATTGTTCCACTCTCTGAAATATACAGAGGCGATGTCATGGAGACGGGCAGTAGATGAGAGGTTCTTCAAAACAGGGAGAAAATAACAAACGAGGAGTGACAGTACAGAGTTTCTATTAAAAGTGATAAAAAAAAAAAAGGTTGGGGAGACAGGAAATATCTCACAGAATTGGGAATGGAACAAGTGCCAATAAATTGTATACTTAAAATGACCATAATATACTTATGCCACAATAAAAAATTTCCCGAAAAATAAAATATACAATTCTCATTCAATTCTTTGCATGGAACACTTATTTGAAATATCACTTAGATTCTTTATGCTTAGGATTATCCATGTCTAATTGTGTAACATATTTTTAATTATAATTGTAAAAGACAACTGTGCCAGTCTATGAGGGTCCTTGAGTCTCATGAAAAGCTTAAAAGTTTATAGAGGAACTATGGCTGTGGGTTAGTTAGCAGAGTGCTTGCCTAGCCCTAGGCCGAATCCTCAGCACTGACAAATGAAGCATGGTGTCACACTCCTATGTTCCCAGATCTGTAGAGATGAAGGCAGAAAGATGAAAAGCCCAAGGTCATCCTCAGCTACATGAGTTTGAGGCCAGCCTAGGCTGCATGAGATTCCTCAAAAAAAAAAAAAAAGTTTATAAAGTTTACCAGGGAAAATGCCACAGTCAGGTTCTATTTTTCCCACAAACAAGTGATTTTTCAACACCTGAAGTGTCATGGTGACCTGCGGCATATGCCAGCTGTGTAGCTTCCCTGGCTCAAATGGCAGACCTGTTAAACCAGAGTCTCCCCAGTAATTACCAAGTGTACAGATTCCAGAACTTTCCTGGCTTAGTCGTGTTTTGTTGCTGTGAAGAGACACCATGGCCAAGGCAACTCTTATAAAAGGAAGCATTAAATTGGGTTTAATCCATTATCACCATATCAGGAAGCATGGCCACATACAGGCAGGCATGGCGTTGGGGCAGTATCTGAGAGCTTTACAACCTGAGACTCAGGCAGAGAGAGAGAGACTGCGCTTGGTGTGGACTTTTGAAATCAAAGTCAGTGGCAAACCTCCTCCGACAGGGCCACACCTCCTAATCCTTTTCAAGCAGTTCTACTAACTGGGGACCAAGTATTCAGGCACATGAGCCTATGGGGGCCATTCTCATTCAAACCACCATGCTTCCTGACAGATTCAGAAACGTTACATAGGCAGTGGTAAGCCACGCTTTAGGTTTGGGTTTTTTGGTTTTGTTTGGGAGCAACATTTAATTTATAGAAATGTTGCTAAGATAATACATACTCCATTTACATACCTAGCTTCTCCTGATCTTGGCAGCTTACACACTCAGAACTGCATCAGCATAAGCTCATTACTACTGACAAAACTAGAGATTCCACGACTTTTTTCTGCTGGGATCCAGTCAGGCTCTCATTACATTTATTCACTGCATGTCCCTGGTCACATCCAATCTGTAAAAGTTTCTTAATCTTTCTTGACTTTTCAGGACTTTGTGCATTCAAAGAATACTGATCAAGTATCTCATAGTTCATCCCTCAACTTTTACTGATCTGCTATTTATCTTATAGTTGGATACTGAAGAGACAAAGGAGAAGGTTGAAGAGTTCTGGTGTTTTCAGACGGAACGGGATGTCCACAGTGATGACATTTAACAGTGGCCTTACAGAATACCAATGACAGGGCAGGCTTTAGGAACGCACGCACCAGACTTGAGGCACAGCAGATCTTCCAGCTGAAGCTGCTCAACAATCAGCTGGAAGCTTTCCCAGATACTCAGATAAGAAGATCAAGGCACAAATGGTGCAGAAAATGTTGGCACGCCCACCAAGAGCGATTTGCACCGCACAGGGACTGGGAGGAAATGACACAGACATTCGTCTCCATAAACTCTTCAGTGTCTAGGAGAGCTAGTGTCACAGACAGTGGCATGACTTACCCACTCTCACCCTGTTTTGTGCTTTTTACCCACGACACAGTTTCTGAAGTCAGTCATTTACCACGCTCAGGTGATCCGAGAACAGCACACGCGTGTTTCCTGACATCTTAGACATACGGCGGTGCTGCCTGTGGATGAAACCTCAGCGGAGGCACAGAAAGAAACAGCTACATTTCATTCCTCACATGGGAGCAAAGGTTTAGACGTGTCTAAACAAACAACTCTGACTTATTTATTTAAGCTACATTTTTTTATAGAACAATGTACTGAAAACATACACAACATCAGGCTGAACTGCGGTCTGTTTATTTATTGAATAGCTCATAAAATAAAGATGTGACTCACAAAACTTTGCTATTCTTTTCTGTAATACAGCCTGGGATTTCTTTTGATGTAAGTAAAACATTCAGTCATCATAAGGAATACAAAAGGAGATGATTAAATTTAACTTTGTAAATGATTAAAAACCACTGCCTTATAGCAAATGGTAGCTAACTCTAGCTGGAAGTTTGACCCTATACTTACCATACCCGGCTGTATTATTCTACACTGAGTACTCTCTGTGATGTAGTACTCAATAGAGCATCCTCTGTGACAAGGAGAGAAATGTCACTGCAGAGTTATCAAGGGGCAAATCATCCTTTTCCTCTCGTGGTTTTGCTCAGAATACACTTCACAGATGCTCTCATTCCGCTCTCCTACATTAAACACACACAAACCCACTGTCGTTACTGGACAACAGAGAGACAAAATTTCTGCACAAAAGTAATTTAGTAGTGAACTGAATAAAAGGAACATACCCATCCCAAGAGATGAGATAAAACAGAAGCTCTTATTTCATAGCAGCATTGTAGTGTAGCTAAAGGCAGAAGACCTAGAATCTAGGTTCCCTGGTTCAAAACCAGCCCTTGACCCTTTCTAGTTGAAACCTGGAAGTGAGTTATTTAACCTTAGTAAGCCCCTTCTAAAAATGCCCTAATAGTGGATCTTATTGAAGAGGCATGAGCAATGAGTACTAGCGACTACAAGAAAAATTCTTCCTACATATACATTCAAGTAAAAAGCTTCCACTAAGTACACTCTTTCACATGTGTAACATTCAGAGGCTTTCATCTTTTATAAATAGGAATGCTCCAATCGAACATGGTATAGACTCTATACGGTAGATGGAGCTACTGCTCAGAAAGTCACTTGACCAAGGACAGAACCAGGTTTTAAGCATCTTGAAAGGTTACCCAATTTGGGAGGTCATTTTTAAGAACACAGAATTGCTGTTGAGCCTGCAATATGACCCTTCCTTTCTAGAACTCAGACATTAAAGAAACCTGAAACTGAATCGTCGCCAGAGCCCTCCAAACTCTCCAGCACGTTACATAGTGTGTTGCCGTGACTTGAAAGCTCTCGGTCTCGGTACCCCTGCGGTAAAGCTGAACAAATATAAGAACGCTGTACAAGATTAACTACAGCCTAATCCTGACTCCGTGGGGAAGGCTCTTGGATCCCCTTCAACTCAGCACTGAGAGACTCCCAGAATCTCATAGCTGGAAGGACCAAGTCGAGGCTTTTACTGTGCGAGCATGCTTTACGTGCGGGCCTGGGGCCATGTGCTCCAAAAGGAGAAGGAAGACTTGTGAGGCTGCCAGAGCGCCAGCTGCCTGCAGCTCCAGCTTGTTGAGAGCCAGCCTTCCCAGACAGGGCTCAGTCCCCGCGCCTGGAAGACGCTTGCCTGTGACTCAAGCCAAAAGAATATAGCTGAGGGAGGATATCAGGAGCTACGAGGAAAGAAAGCAAACGCAGGGTGCTGCCTGTCCTCATGAATTGCAGTGAGAGCCCCAAGGGCATCTCTCTGAACAGGAAACACCGGCCAGAGACTTCACTGTCAAGAAGTGAATGCTTCACCAAGGTTTTGGAGAACAGGAGCAATGAAGGCAAAACACCACGGAGACATTTCCCTTTCTTTCTCTTTCCTTTCTTCTTTCCTTTTTTCCCCCCAGATTTTCCTACAAACCACCCAAGACCCCTGCAGTTCACTTTATATATCTCCACTAAGCACATTCCATGCACAAACCGAATTTCCTTTTCTTTGAAGACAAGCAGGAGGGGCTGTGTGTGTGTGTGTGTGTGTGTGTGTGTGTAGGGGCCGGTTAGAATTATCTCTGGGGCTCATCTGGAAAACCCTTTCATTTAGCAGCATAGCTAACACAGGGTGGCACTGAACCTGGCTACAGATCTTTTTAGGTGGGTCCTGATCAAAAAAAAAAAAAAAAACCTTTCCCACCTTCTCTGTATGCAAAATAGGGGGAAACATTACACCTACAGCTCTGGAGGACTGAAAAGGCTGGAGAACACAAGCCAAGCTCCTAGGACATCTATCTACTACCTCGCCAGCACCTACTGAGTGTAAAATGCACTACCTAGCTAACACACTGCTCTAAGCATGTTATTATTCCCAGTAGGCATCACGTGATACCCTCTTGACCCATACACCAGTCACTTAACAGATCAAGCTAAGATGGCCCAGTGCTTCCTAGACAGTAGCAACTTTTCTTTGTTGTTGATTTATTTCTCTAAAAAAGAGAGATGTTTTTGAATTTGAAAAGTCACTAACTGAAGGCCCCCAGCCTTGAGTATTTCTATAAAACACTTGTTATTCCTAAAATGGTTTTGAATAAAGTTCTACATCAGAACACGATGTTTGAGAACTCGTCATTAACATCTTGTTAAAGCAACAGCGTGCGTTTACGTCTCAGCCTTCTGGAAATCCGTTCTCAGAAGGAAATAGGGAATTGTTGCAAACGTAGGAAGTCTGATCTTTGGCCCTTGGGGAGCTTACAATGTAGGAGAGTCATTGGCTGGACACGGAGCCACATAATAAATACGGCAGAAGCACATAAGCAAACATTTATGCATAGCCATGCACAGCTGCACAGGTTTACACAGGTGCTACACAGCATCAGGGAGAGAAAGCTGGGGAGCGGGGCTTTTTACAGCACTTGGCAGCCAGAGTCCAGAGCAATATAAGTTTAGAAAATGCTTCCTTGGTGCTGAACGACGGTGAGGCCAAGGGAACTCAAAGATCAGTGGAGGAAACTGCAAATTATAGCAAGAGCAGATGTTACAGATTAGAAATGGGTAAAGCTGAGTTGTGGTTGAAAATTAGTCATTGAGTATGTCCACTGTGTCAAGAGTTTGGCTGCCTGTGAATCACCTCGTTTAACTCTCTGAGGAGAGTTGGGGGAATCGAACGACTTGACTGAAATTGGTGTCTGAGCGTCAGCAAGTTCCTATTCTGAGATTGAAGCTCAGCTTGGCCTGGCTCTACACCCGCCCTCTACACTATTTGCTGGACTTCCTTGCTGCATGATATAATAAAAGAGGAACAACTGGGACCACTGAGGAAACAGCCAGGGGGATTCACGATCACTTATCTAGCCGATCAAGCTATGAAGGAAAATTAGAACATTTCCAAAACTTGTTGAAGAAGCCACGAAGTGGGGGTGGGGCAGATCGCCCACAGCATGAGGAGAAGTCAGTTGGAGGAGGAGCAGTGGAGCGCTCCACCTCCTCCAAAGCAAAGTTGACAAACTCTTCCTTCGTGACTAAGCGCATTGCTTTGATGCAAGCACTTTTATTTCCCAACACCACAGTAAGGAGATGCCACCCAGGAGAAGGCAAACCACCCCAGCTATGCATGAAGGTGATCAGGGAAGATGCTAGTTAGTAATTTGCCCAGTGACACCACCCATCGGTATCTGAACGGGAAAATATCTGCTATCCTAGCAATGCTTTACCAAGCAGTGAGTTCCTGTAGATCATGTCCTCTTTGTGTAACCATGAACACAACAGAGAGTTTGGGAACAGAAGAGCCTAGACCTGAATCCTATTGACTCTGTGACCTTGGATAAGCTTTATAAACATTCTAGGTATCCTTTATAATGTATAGATATAGTTACATTAGTTTTATGGAGAAAATCAACAGGAATTATACACAAGAAACACAGTTTGGAATATTGACAGTGCCCAGATTGATTTAGTATTTCTTCTGAAAACATTGTAAGACAGGTGAGACACTTTTCAGGCTCTTAAAAGCAGCCAGAGGCATCTTTTGCCCTTCTCCACATAGCTATCTCCGTCAATACTGTCATCCTCATGCAAAACAAAAATCTGCTGCTAAGGTCACTTGGTGAGGCAAACATATTTTTCTATACGTAGTACCACCTTATTTGTGTGATGAGCTTTCCCAGGTGACTGCAGTCCCCACGAACTCCAGTAACCAAATCCCGTCACTTCAGTGGGCAGCCACCCTCCCAATCTGAACATTTCTCCTCATACTCTGTGCTTCTCCAGGGCTTTCTGTGAGGTCATCTCAGACACAGCCTTGCCAGGGTTGGCAATACTGCTACACTCACGTTGCCAGCGGTTTTGTTTGGGTGCCGCGCTGTCAAAACGATGTGGAGTGGGGTGATGAGTACGATTGCAGCTGCTCATCATTACCCAGATAAGCCTGAGAAGCCTTCCAATTAACCTTAGGGTGTAATAAAGCCAATCAGCAAACGAAAACACAAATTTCTCACTTACTGAAATGATGTTTAGCTTGTAATTGCTGTGTGGGAATGTCGAACTAAGAAGAAAACATTAGGGAAATTGCTCTCCTCCCCACAAATTGATGTTTGGTGATTATCTTTTTAAAAGTCAAGACTAGCATTTGATAGACTCGGGTATTTTATCCTAACCTGAGGATAAGCTTAGACATGTATCTTGTCTTTTATGTAAAATAGTATAGTAAGGCTTAAAACATGAGAATTATGACACACATTCTTCTTTTTTCCAGTTCTGTAGCTTAAACTCTAGATAGTGAAAATTAATTGGGAAAATCTATTTTCTTTGAAAACATGTTTTAACATTCCAGAAAAAGAAATCAACATAAAAATACAGCATTCATGTAATTAAGAGATCTGTCACAAATCACCATAAAATTGCTAAGCCTAGTTAAATGATGTTATTTTTAAATCATACTGCATACGTGTGTCGTTTTGTGCTAGGCTAGGTGGACAATACAAGAGTAAGAATTAAAGAACTAAGTTCATTGATTGATGTGGGATACCCCTTTGTGAGCTGTGTTTACCATTAATGAATAAAGAAACTGCTTTGGACCTATAGCAGGGCAGAACTTAGGTAGGTGGGGAAAACTAAACTGAATGCTGGGAGGAAGGAGGTAGAGTCAGAGAGAAGCCATGTAGCCCCACCAGAGATGGATGACAGAACTTTAGCCAGTAAGCTACAGCCATGTAGCAAAACACAGATTAACAGAAATGGGTTAAATTAATATGTAAGAGTTAGCCAATAAGAAGCTAGAGGTAATGGGCCAAGGAGTGTTTTAAATAATATAGTTTCTGTGTGGTTATTGTGGTTCTGGGCAGCTGGGACAAACAAGCAGCCTCCTCCTACAATTAATTTTGCATGAATTCAACAACCAAACTGGCTTTAATTGGTACAGTTGTGAAGCATTGCCACTACACAAAGATTTCCAACCTAGCTATGAACCCATCGTGCGTGAAATTCTAAGAATACAACTAATAAATGTCAGTATACAGTTGTAAATTTCATTGTGAAAGAATTATAAACACACAGATGGTACCAAAAAATACTCAGCTCCCATGTTGTCATTTTTATACTTTATACTCAATATCAAAAACAGGAAATTGATGCTGGTCCATTACTGTGCTAGTCAGGGTTCTCTAAAGTAGCAGAACCTATAGAATGACTCTCTATCTCTCTCTCATGTGTGTATATATATGGGGGGCGGGATTTATTTAGAATGACTTGCAGGTTGTGGTCCAGCTTATTCAGCAATGTGTGTCTATGAATAGAAAGTCCAGAATCCAGGAGTTGTTCTGTCCGTGAGGCTGGATGCCTTACTGGTTTTCATTATACTCAAGAATCCCGAAGAAGTAGATTCTAACACCAGTGAAGGAATGGACTTGCTAGCAAGGCAAGATCAAGCAGACAAAGAGCAAAAACTTCCCTCTTCCATGTCCTTTATATAGACTTCCAGCAGAAGGTGTGGCCCAGATTAAATCTAGATTGAAGATCTGGATTAACGGTGTATCTCCCTACCTCAGAGCTCCAGATTAGTAGATAGTCCCGCTTCAGATTAAGCAGAAATCCCTCACAGACTTGCCCTTCCTACCCTTTTGGGTTTTAGTTAATACCAGATGTAGTCAAGTTGACAACCAAGAATAGCCATCATAATTACTAGTAATAAACTATATACCTTTTTCCATTTTCAGGATTTTTTTACCTGTCACTTGGCTGTGAGGACAATGTTAGTATATGATGGATATAAATGGATGGATGTGGCTGTCCACGGCTCTATGTGCTTCAGTCATTTGTAGAGATCTTTGGACTCATCACCACAATATGAATATGGATTATTCTGCCAGCATAAGGGAGCTCCCTAAGACTACCTTTGTGCTGACACTCCCCCTCATTCCTGGTAATCACTAATCTATTCCCTTCCTTCCATAGGCTTTTTTTTAAGGTTATAAAAATAGAGCCACAGTATGGTACCTTTTGAGACTGGCCATACTGCCTTCGAGATTTATCCAGATTGCTGTTTGTGACAAAACTGGCCATCATCCTTTCACGATGGAAGGATGTTCAAGTTGTCCCCAGTTTTTGGTTTAGAATTAAAGCTGTCAAGAACATCCATGTGCAAGCGTTGTGTCAGCCTCTGCTCTCATTTCTCTGAGACAAATGCAGGGGGCAGTGTCCTACAATAGTGCCATGACTAGTTTGAGGAGAAAAATCGTTATATATTCTCACCAGCGATGAATGAAAACCTGGTTTCTCTACATTCTCTCCAGCATTGATGTGGCCACGAGTTTCTGTTCTAGCCATTTGAAAGATAGGAAGTGATATCTGAGTCTGACAGCAGAAATAGAAATGCAAGTTTTCTAAAAGGCCTTTGCTGGGTTCCCATCTGGGGCCATCAATGAGACCAATGACTCGCTCAGGGAGCATTGCTAGTAAGGCTAACTGGACAAAAGAGTCTTCTGTGTGACACACTGCTCACAATGCCTCCAGGACAAATGAGAGGTATTGCAGAGGTGGGAAAGATGAAGAAGCAAAAAGGTTGCGGTTGTTTTGGTCTTTGTTTTTTTGTCTGTTTGTTTGTTTTGTTTGTGCTTGCTATGTTTTGATTTTTTTTTAATTTTTTTTGAGGGGGCAGTGCAGGGGTGAAGGGAGGATATAGCGGGACCAGGAGGTGAGCAGAATTGGGATTCATAATATGAAATTCACAAAGAATCAATAAAGAAATTATGTTTAAAAATAACAGGTGGCTTGTTTTTTAAAAATGTAGGAAATTTAGTATGTCTAGAACAGGAAGAAAAAGAGACAAAATGGACTACATCAAGTGTTTTGATTATATGACTTTCATGTCCCTGATAAAGTAATATCAATAAATAAGGATCAGTGGCTGTGAATGAGTTAAGTTTTCCTTAAGCAAATAGGAAATGCTAACTGCAGTTTGAAGGCTTCTGAAAACTTAGGGAGAGAAGCACTCACCCATCAGCCTCTGCTGACATCTCACTGTTTCTGCTTCTGACCCTGTCCATAAGTTGTTAGCCTCAGCTTCAGGGTCAAGAGCTGTGCTTCAGGCACTCCCTTTAGACTGGGACTTTTATGGACTCAGTACTTTCTGTTAGTCCAAGTGCTCGCTGGTGGAAGAAATTGTTCAGTTCCCTAACTGACTAACAACTTCCCTCTCAAATCCAACTCAACAGGGATGCTATTCTGCGGCTTCAGCAGGTGGCCCTGGGAGGCGCCCTCCCAGAGTGTGATGGGTACAAGGCCTGGTAGGGATTAAAGCATAAAGCCCCAGCTGAAGCACTGGCTGTGACTGCTATAGAATTTCATGGGAACAAGAAGATGAAATTTTTAGTCGAACTGCTGAAATAACAAAAAACTTGAAGAAGCAAGGAAAAATCAGTTAACACTAAATTTTCAAAGATGCTCTGAAAAGAAAGCACAAGCCTCATTTCACAGGGGGATTGCACTGCTGGAGAACAGTTTGGAGGTCATTAGGGACATTCAGTTAGAGTCATGCTTTGGCTAAATTTATGAACTGAGGATAATATACTAAAAAATAGACATTCAAATGGGCCCTGCCAATGCGAATGTGTGTGTGTGTGTGTTGTCTTACAAAACTCTTCAAGATCACAGTTATAAAAAAAAAATTATTATCCTAGGTGCTTCTGGAGGACTTTCTTCCTCCCCTGGAGTATTGAGAGCCACCAAAACTGAGGTATCCAGCCCAAGCAGCAAGGTCAAAGCAGAACCCTCTGGGGATGTCACCAATAACCAGCACCAAGCTGTTACAGAGCTAGTACGGCAGAGCAGTACCTAGGAACCTGGCTGAGCATGACCTAGGAACCTGGCTGAGCATGAGGTCATGTGTACAGAGGAGCCACCAGGCAGATCTACTGGTCCACAAGGCCATTTCCAAGGATCACAGAGCAGAATAACTGAAATCAGAACTCTCAGTGGATTTTTAATCGAGACTCCACCAACAAGGATGAAGATGAGAGCAAAGTAATAATAATCACTGAAAGTAAGATAGAAATTACTTTTAAAAGAACAACCCTGTAGTCCCGTTGATGATCTTTTTTTTACTATTAGCTGTTTTAAAGTTCTTTGAAGATTCTGAGCTCTTTACTAGAAGAGACCATGGAAGGGGCCACGGGCTAGCTTCTCCCTCTTCACCTTTGCCAATTTGTGAACAGAGAAAAAAATAACGCTTTCACATCCAGAATTGAAGATGTGTGGCTCGTGTATACGTGTTTGTGTGTGTGTGCTCACACGAGCGTGTGCATGTATGCTGGAGGTAGTCATAGCTGGAACCAACTATTTCAACTCCCACTGCATCTTTAGTAAGAATCTCGAGGCAGAAGTGTGTACCCCATTCATTAGGGCCACATCTGGAGAGTGACCCTGGAGAGGTGGCTCCTCTAATGTCAGTATAACTGCCTTTTGCGTGTCCTCCAAATGCTACTAACGCAGGGAGGAACTGGTCTTCCCCAGATACTGCGTCTCTTCTCAAGTTAACCTCAAATTTTAATTTGGATAGGCAAGTGAAACATGAAATTTACAACTATGTTTTCCCTTCCCACCCCTCGCCCCCTGCCCCTAGGTCGTTGTCCCACAACCTAAAAAGTGGTTTGATTTTCTCCCTTGCCATCTATATCCAAGAAAGAATACTGAATATGATTTGAAGAAATAACAATCTATTATGGAAACATTTTATTGTTCTCTGGTTTTATTTTTTGAGAGTGTCCTCCTATGTAGCCTTCACTAGCCAGGAGCTCAATACGTAAACCATGCTGGCCTTAAACTCAAAGAGATCTTCTTACCTATGCCTGGAATTAAAGGCTGCACCATCATGCCCAGCTGCAAAACACTTCATTTATTAAAAGATGACAACCTATGTAGATGAATATATTTATTCTCTAGGCTGGAATACCATTTTTAGGGCACAGAAGGGATTTGGATACGGTCCCTCCTGCTATTTTTCAAATTCCATATGTCCAGGGTAAAGGCAAAACTTGCCACTTTCCATTTCTGCACATCTTTGAGGATTAGAGAGCATTTTCTCGATCCTTCAATTTAACATGACTTTGAAAATTGCCTCCAAATTCCAAGCGAGATTTTGGTATTATGTAAAACCCTACCAATTTCTGAAAAGACAGAAAAGTTATCAGAGCTAAGTGGCAAAGATTCTTTCCAGGGTATAACAAGGTCCGTTTTCAGGGTCTGCCTTGGCAAAGGTGAGAAAAGTGGTTGATCCTCAGAAACTGGACAAACCCAGGCTTTGGGCATCCTGCCTGTGTGAACGCGCCTTTCTTACCAACAGACATACTAAGCCTGGGTGTGTTTACAAATTCCTTGTCTGCCTTTCCATCCATGACCCCTTCCCAGCACCAGCTCCTCTCTTCCATGAGAACGAAGCTGCAGGATGGTGAGAGGAAATGATTTCATCTGGGTGGAGAAGGCGAAAGCCTTAGCTGCCCCCAGTTGTAAGGCGAATGTGCTGCCTAAGAAAAGCAGCTGGCTCGCCAGGCTGAGCCTCTTGCTCCAGCAGCCTCCCCCAGGGGGGGAACACACAGGGTGGGGACTGGGAAGGGATGCCATAAGACCAGCTTCTCGGTCACATGTCCTAATCACCTCCACCTTGGAACCCTTCCCTCTTTGTTTCAGCAGTCACATTTCTCCTCAGAGGAGGAGAGCAGCGTTACCTCAGCTCCCTTAACTTCCCTCTCACCCACAGACAAGCAGAGAAAAGACAACTGACCTTCCTTCCCGTGGGTTGTATGTAAGCCTGCTGCTTCGATTCTTGCATAATTGTGCTAATTCTGAACCCTAACCTACAACTATATTTTAAAAAAAATAAGGACCTTTTTAAGGCATTATCCAAAGACAGAAAAGCAGTTATCCTCAGAGGGGAAAACACGTCACAAGGCATGTGCTAATGAAACCTACTTTTGTCCTATCATCCTTTACCTCTTGCCTGCTGCAGCACAGATGAGGTCACCAGAGGACAGCAAAATGGACCAGATTCAGAGTCATAATCACACAGAGAATGCATGTTGATGTATGTCAAATATGTAGTTGGAGGAATGGAATCAGCCTCTATGTAGGTCTCCTTCTTTTTGGGGATCGTTGGCTTCTGGTCCATGAGGGTGGAGGGAGCAGAAGCAGGGAGCAGGGTTCATACAGCTGTGGATATGACGGAGATAGCTCTCTGGGAGATGACTTCAGTGAGACAGCTCCACTTTATTCCAGAGTATAGTGAAGCAAGAACCCACAAAATCTGCTCAGTAACTATTAAGGGGGCAATGGAAAAACAGATTCATGAATACAGAACAAGATAAACACCACTGCTGACCCAGCTACCGCTGTCCTGTCATTCTGCTCAAGGGTGATGAGGACCAACTGCAAGACTTGCTCTTGATCCAACAAGAGAGAGAGTGCTTGCCCCCTCCTCAGTTTTATCTAGTCATGTATCCAGAGAAAACTCCTCCCATAAGGGTTATCATCCCAACTATCATCGGCCCAAATGAATCAAATTCCCATAACACTTCCCTTTTTTTTGTCTAATTAAGCAGGTTCTAATCCTAATATAAATTATATAAAATGAGAGCAACTATCAAGTATTGTCCAGAAGGAAGAGAAAGTAATAACATAAGCAAAAATGAAACTATAATCAATAATAACAATATCAAGCAAGAAACACATTCTAGATGTCCAGACCATAGGTAATCGGCAAATTTCAGAGATTACTCCAAGACTTGTCCTTTCCTGAAGAGTCTATGTCTTGCACCTAATATGCCCTGAGCAAAGATTTGAGAAGATTGTAGCTGTAACTCTTCAACCGCATCAGACCTGAGAAGGGAAATATTACCTAGGTAAGCAGAAAGTACAAGCAGGCAGCTTCTGAAAAATGCAAGCAATGACTGAAACAGCTGGCTACATGAACAGTTACCCAAGGTTTCTCAGCAACATTGTGGTATCCAACTTTGGCTAAGGCCTAGAATATCTGACAGACCATTTTTAGAAGCAGGAAACGTTGAAGGACTGTCCTACCCTGTCTCAGCAAGGTTCAGCAGTTGTTTTTCTTTGTGTTTGTTGTCCAGATTGGACAGCATACTTATTGTTAGCAGTTGAGATAAGAGCAGTTTTTGCCCAGTAGACTAGTTTTGCCAAGAAGAAAATAAAGTCGATATGGAGTGTCTTCAGTGCCTATTATTCTCTTGGGAGTAGACTGGTGCTGCCAAGATCAGTCATGTTTCACATCAACAGAATTCTATTATTAAAACATTTAAATTCTGTATTCTGTAAATCTTCGAAAAATTTGAAGATTACCTGGCTATATGGAATATATCTTTGTGTATCTTTAAAAAAACCTAACTGACATAACTGTGACAAAGTATTAACTGTTATTAACTATTAACCTGTTATTCTTACTTAGTTTTAGCTGTTTTTTTTTTTCAGGGGAAGGGGAACAGTTTGTTTACTTTTGTTTGTCTGTGTGTTTGAGACAGGGTTTCTCTGTGTATCTCTTCAGCTGTCCTGGGACTAACTCTGTAGACCAGACTGGTCTTGAACTCACAGAGATCTGCCTGCTTCTGCCTCCCCGAGTGCTGGGATTAAAGGTGTGCGCCATCATCACTTGACTCAGTTTGTTCCCTAAATAGCCAAATTTTAACAATAAAAATAATTGAGTGGAGAATTTAGACCAGAATTCAGGCTCTGGTTTCCCTCATATTAAATTGCTAAATGTTTGAGCAGCAAAGTGAATAACCCTATGAATCTCTCACATTATACAACTCCACAGACACAGCCACTCTTAAACACAGAGACCTGGCTATTACCCTGCACCTTACTCTTCCTCTGGAAGACTGTATACATCGTAAATGCCCTGATTCATAATCTAGGCATGTTGGCCCACACTCAGAAATCTCCAGAGAAATGTTTCAAGTTTCTCAGCTTTCCAATAGACAAGGAGCTGAGGTGTTGAGCTTCTTTAACAAACATTTTTATGATGCAAAATATTATGACAGATCCTACAAGCATACATACTGCCAAAGAAAAAATTCCAAAATATTAGATACCTAGAAATCATCTAAATTTTGCTTAGACTATTATCTACAGCAGTATTAATAAGGGTCATATAATGGGAAAGGCAAGGAAAACATAATATTTACTCTTCTAATAACCTTGAAATGAAATTTATCTAACAGATAATGGTAAATTCAATAAGATATATGACAACTATGGCCAAAAATCTGTCTACACCCTTCAAGAAGTAGATGATGAAGTTGAATGTGGCTGTACTTATCTGTAATACGAGCACTCTGGAGCCTGAGGCTGGAGACACCAATTTGAGTCTAACTTTAGCTTCATAGCAAGATCTTGCATCCAAAGATTGGGGTGGGGGCTAACTTTTTGAGTCAAGGTAGCCATGAATCTTGGAACTGGCTTAATTTACTGGGGGGCAATAACATGCTTCACAATGTAGATGCAGAACCTGCCTGTATGCATTGAAGCTTGTGCTCTTTGGCTGGGACCTGCTACTTCAAGAGAGGAAGACCATGCTAAACTTCTGCAAAATGGTAGTCCTTCTGAAAGAGGAGCAAGAGCTCCAGAGGATGACTATTCTGCCTCCAAAAGCTGGGCCACTGGCACCTTTAGCTTGCTTCACATGTGGAGACATACAAATTCAAACCACCACCTAGAGAAATCGAGCCCAAATTGCTGACTCCAGATCTATGAACTAAATAAACAGTAGTTGCTAAGCAACACAATATGGGTGGTTCATCTCTCCATCACAGACAATTGTGCATTCATTTTCTATCTTTCATGAACAACAGAGTACAAATTAGTTCAGTAGATTCAGAGGGCAATCATCTAATCATCTCAAAATTGCAATTAATCCACACTATATAAGCTATCATTGTGCAAAATTACAATTGACTTGTTACTAGTGACTGGTAAGAAAGAAGCATGTGACCCTATTTGCCCAGTGTCTTAGTTTGTTTTTCTGTTGCTATAATAAATCGTTTACCAAAACCACTTGGGAAGGGGAGCGTTTATTTGGCTTACATGTCTCAATCACAGTTCATCATTTTGGGAACTCAAGACAAGAACTGAAGCTAGAGACCATGGAGGAATGCTGCTTACTAACTTGCAAACCGTGGCTTCTTCATCTTGTTTCTTACGCCATCTGGGACCATCTGTCCAGGGGTTTGTCACCACCCATAGTGGACTGGGTCCCCCCACTTTAGGAAAAAGCCCCACAGATTTGCCTACGGGTCAATCTAATAAAGACAATTCTTCAATTCGTCCTTCCCAGATGATTCTAGCTTGTATCAAGTTCACAAAAACAACATCCGACAGACAACCAGCAAGGCCAAGAAGTACTTACGGCTGGTTTACTGGTGGGCAAGATCGTTCTCTGATACTAAATAGTGTCAACGAGCCTGTAATATACAGAATGGGTATGGCCATTTGTTTTTAGCCTAGAATGAAACCCTGAGCTCTCTCACATCCTGGCCTTGCACGTGTCTCTCTAGGCCTCGTTGTGGGAAAACCTCCATCCGTTTCTGTTCTCCATACCAATGCGAGAGTTTCCAGCTCCTTGGATCCTAGTGTATATGTTTTAAATTGTTATCTTTTTAGATTTATTTATTTTATTGTATGAGTAGACATGCTTTGCCTGAATGTATGTCTGTGTATGTTCTGCATGCTGGATGCCAGCAGAGGTCAGAGGATGCCTGGAACTGGAGCTGTAAATGGCTGTGAGCTGTCACTGTGTGCTAGGAATAGAAGCCAGGTCCTCTGTAAGAGCAGCCAAGGGTTCTTAGCTGATGAAGCATCTCTCCAGCCCCTAACTGACACTTTTGTCTTTCTTAGGTAGTTATTTCTTATAAACAAGGCGTGCAAAGTCACTACTAAGAATATATCGCTGGCAATAAACATTTGTTGGTAGTTACACAAGATTTATCCCTTTTAAATTTTTATATAAATTGGAAAAAATCTAAAATTTCTGATTTTAATATATTGTGATCTTATTACAGTCTGCAAATACTCTTTGAAGTGAAAGGAAATGTGAAATAATGATGTAATTGCTGTGAAAGTAGAAAAGACTATAATTTTAGAGTTACATGCTGGCTATGGTAGACAAAAATCAATGTTCTAAAACTGAAAAGAAGGTATACTGCTTGTACTTATCTGTATGTCCTTTTAGAGAAGCCAAATGTGTGGGTATCTGTAGTGAGGAGCGGCAGGCCTGCTTTCGTCCCATCCTCCCGCACAGCTAGCTTAGCCCCGGAAATAATTACACGGAAACTCTATTCTTTTAAATACTGCCTGGCCCGTTATATCTAGCCTCTTCTTGGCTAACTCTCATATCTTGCTTAACCCATTTCTAATAATGTGTGTAGCACATGAGGTGGTGTCTTACCGGGAAAGATTCAGCATGTCTGACAGGGAGGCTGGCTCCATCGCGTCTGCCCTAGTGAGGAGAGGCATGGCATCTGGCTCACTTCCCTTCTTCCCAGCATTCTGTTCTGTCTACTCTACCAACCTAATTTTCTGACCTATCAGGCCAAGCAGTTTTCTTTATTGATTAACCAATGAAACAACAGATTGACAAATGACCTTCCCACATCAGGTATCCTCCAGGATTGTTGAGACATGGTTTTCCCACTCACCAATAGAGGTGAAAGTGCTGTTCTTTAATATCTAGCACTGCAAGGACGCACGCAGAACCGAGTCTGAGACCAGGTGAGGTGGCCAAGCACCACGCAGGAGAATTTTGAGTCAAGGTAATTCTGAACAAGCAGACAATTGTTTAAACCCACATTTTAAAGCTTAGGTGCCTGTGGTTCCTCTCACACTAGTTATGCAATCTGCCTGCAATAAACTACGCAGGTGCTTACTTTATGGCCAGTAAGGGACAGTGCCAAGCAAGATGTCCACTCAGCTCTGCATAGCTCTCTCCAAGCACGACTCTCTCTTATAACTCACTTCTGAAAGAATTCAGTAAAATGATATATCAAAATGATTTTATTACAGAATGATATTTTTCCTGAGCATGCATTTGCTCGTACTCTACTGCTCCCTAAGAGTGGGTTTCTTGTGTAAAGAAAAGCATTCTTTAGCCTAATAAGTGGAGAACTGCTTAAGAACATTCTGTTTCAGAGAACTGTGATACAAATCTCTGAGAAGTACTAGAGTTTCTTTTTAAATGTTGTTTAACCTATTATTCATCAAGTTGCCCATTTATGACATGAGGCTTTAACAGACACCATTGACCTGGCAAGGAACAGAAAATGTGGTCTGAGGGGTAGGGAAGAAGGTAAGATATGTGCTGACGTTTTGAACATCAAGGATGACTATAAGAATGTGGTTCTGTTGCCAAGGAAAGATGATGTCCAGGCAGGGAGATGGTGAGTTCCATTCTGTTCATATGAAGATGATTTTGCAAACATGAAAGCCTAGCAATTGGAAATTCAGGTATAGGGTTTATTACAGTAGTTCTGATTAGAGATACTTACTTCAGCCTTAAGCAGATCACAAAAGCCAAGGCGCTGGGCTGGATCAGAAAGGAAACAATGAGGAGGAAAGAATTACAAAGTCTGAATTTCTTCCTGTATTTAGGGAACCCTGCGAAAGTTGGGCTATGGAAAGTTGGGAAGGCAACAGAGAAGTACGCATGGTAGAAGCTAAATGAAGACTCAGGGAAAGAAAATGATACCCAGAGCTTAACCAGATGAAGACTTTAGACAGAGTCATTGAGTGTGATGTTTGGGAAGCTGGAGACCTTCCAGGAAGCATGGGTGCTCTTAAGATAAGCACCCCAAAGGAAAGTTTAGAGCCTGGGAGTGTGAGGAGGAAGTAACAGAAGGTACTCTGGCATAGTAAGAATGTAGGTTGTAGTGCTGGAGAAATGGCTCAATGGTTAAGAGCAGTGGCTGCTCTTCCAGAGGTCCTGAGTTCAATTCCCAGCAACCACATGGTGACTCACAACCATCTGTAATGAGATCTGGTGCCCTCTTCTAGCGTGCGGGCATACATGGAGGCAGAATGTTGTATACATAATAAATAAATAAATATTTAAAAAAAAACAAAAAGAATGTAGGTTGGTAACTCAATAACCAATTGGAGTGAATATTCACATTATTCAGAGACAAGAGGATCGCACAAGCTACTTGGAGGCAAAGGGAGTGATGAGAGATGCCAGCAAAAGGAGAAGCTGGTGGCATTCCAGGGAGGGCAAAGGGACTGGGATCAGGGGTCTGTTTACTCCAGGTAGGATACATTGCTGTGGTCTCTCAGACACTAGTGTGAGAAGAGCGTGCAAACTTTCAAGTAATCATATGCTTCGTCTGGGCGGTGTTAAAAGTGTGATTCTGTCTCATGGAAGTGCATAGCGATATTCACTGTAACATTCATTGTACTGCAGAAACAAAGGAATGAGAAACAGAAGAAGAAAGCTTAAGTGCCCGTCAGTAAAAGACTGATTAAATTATGCTGGACCCCTTCAATAGAGTGCCACTCAGGTTTTAGAAATGATGAGCAAACCACATAGGCAATGAAACAGGACGGAGCTCAAAATATTTTCACACTATGTTATAAATGACACAGTTTGCATATAGAATGCCCCCCCCCCCCCCGCCGTTATGTTGAAGGTTTTGTTCCCAACCTGTGGCACTGTTAGGAGCAGTAGACACTGTGAGGTGTGGCCAAATGGAAGTAACTTAGGTCACTGTGGCACGCACCCCTCAGTGTTCTCCCTTGCCACAAACAATGCTTCACCCCAAACAATGGGCGAGCCAACCACAGACCAAAACCTCTAAAATCAGAGACAAAATAGTCAGGCCTGCCCTATCTAGACAGTGAGAGAAAGCTGATCAATGCAGTAAGTCCTCCTGGGGAAGGAAATATGTACATTATCTTATTTTCTTATACACCAACTCAGGCATGAGGACTGAGCAATAGATACTAAGTGGCCAACAAATACTCGTTGGGTGAAATTATCATGTTGAAATTTAAAATCAAGAGTCGGGCATGATGGCACATACCTTTAATCCCAACACTCAGTAGACAGAGGCAGGCGGATCTCTGTGAGTCTGAGGCCAGCCTGGTCTACATAATGAATTTCTGAACATCCAGGACTACATAGAGAGAATGTCTTTAAAAAACAAAAAACAACTTTAAAATCAATGGTAGTTCTTGACTTGTGTTTGTTGTATACATATATCAAAACAAACATATTTATGCTACATAGGCTTATTACATCATTTATTCTGAAAGAATACCCAACAGATTAAAGTAGGTATTTTAAGAGAATCAAGTTGAGTGGGAAATGAAATGAGTCCATTTGATTTTATTTAATTAGTTCTATATTATTACTTTTAGCAAATATGAGTTTCTTCTATAACTTTATTATGACAATAAAAGATAGAAAAATCACCATAGATAAAAGAGGAATGCCATCATCTGTGTTAGTCATGGAAAAGATTATGCCCCCTCTCCCTGAAGCAATGCTCCTATGAATGATACAGAAAAATAGGGAAAGTAAGTGTGTGTGTAAAGAAAACAAGAGTCAGTATCGCCCATGAGAAAGAGGATGGTGAGGAAGGGAACACACCTCGCAAGACTGGGAAGGTCCAGAATATGTTCTCCCTTTTAGAGATGCAGAGTGATGGCTCACAACCATCTATAATGAGGTCTGGTGCCTTCTTCTGGCCTGCAGGCACACACACAGACAGAATATTGTATACATAATAAATAAATAAATATTTTAAAAAAACTTTCTGTACCTCAAGACGTGTAAACTCACTAAATATAGTTAAAACTCTATAAAATGAAAATCCACAAAGAAATCAAAGCAACATGACGCCAGCATTTGCAGAGTTCCTGTAGATGTCTGATTTTTATAGGGTTTCTATTTAATGTTCTCCAGGTTACAGATACTTATAATATTCTGCAACTAATGACTATAAGGAAAATATTTATTAAACTTTTCAGGTTGTCTGCCTCCATCTGCAGACACACTGGTTATAAAGTAAAACCCTCTGTCTAACTCTCTCAGTAAGAACTCCAAATATGCCTGCTTAAAATAGGCTGAGCCCGGCCTTGCTTAAAAAATTGATATTTCTTCTAAAAAGGAGATAGGCAAGGTCGTTGGACCTTCACCTAAGCATCAGCTCACTACTCCCAGCTGGTTGTATGCAATTAGGCTCTAATTGCATGAGGCCTCAAGGTTTTCTGGAAAAACTGGGGTGTACAAGCAAGAAGAAGGAGGAGGAGGGAGAGGAGGAGGATGGGAAGGATGGGGTCCATCTGTGCAACGGTGGAAAAGCTGTTATATATCCAGGGTAAAGGCTCCAAATATTATCTTTGCTAACTTTGTTAAGCTTTAGCTATATTGGATAACAGAAACTATAACCACTAAACCAAAAACTGACCCATGACTTGCTTGCTGCCTGGACCGTGCTCAAACTGTGAACAAAGTCTCTGGAGAATTGATTGTCCCTCTTTGCCAACCAAGACAGACAGTCTCTCAAGTTCTTCAGACACAGAAAAAAAATCTCTCAGATCTTCTGGGTCTGGCAGCTGAAGGCTAAACTATCCTGTGTGGCAATGAAAGACTTAATATTGTCCTATATGACTTCCTGGAAAACTGATGACTTCAGCTCCAAGACCATCACAGAGGAGCCTCGAGTAACTGTCTGAATAAGCCTCTATCATTTTAATTGATACAGAGGTCATTTAGATTATACTTCCTGTCCTGTTCAAATTTATCCTTCTAGATGTTGATGGATAACTGTGGCAATAATTGTTCTCAGACATCAATCACCTATGTCTCATTATAAATAATTAAATAAAAATAAAATTTATAAAGTTATGAAGGTCTAGGAAAATGATTTAGGACGCAAATCGTAAAGGTCTAAAAATATAAAAGCACAAATACGTTATGAGGGTCTAAAAAAGTAATTTAAGATACATAAAGATCTGAGAATATGAAATTTTAAAAAAGTTATGAGGGTCTAAAAATGATTTAAGGTGTATAAATGCAAGTTTTAAAAATCTAAAAGAATGATTCAAGATATATATAAAACAATTAAAAATGTCTGCAATTTCTTTTCCTCTGCTATACTATAGTGTTATAGTAAGACTTCCAAAGGTCAGAGATTTGACATTAATCAATGGTATTAAGATTTTCTCCTAAACTCCTTAACTTTACCTTCTTTTCTCACCCTATACTTCCTCTGGCAGATTTATAACCAATGAAATATTGAAAACTGCTCCAAACACACCAGCCTCAGGTGATCCTTCAAAACCAGCAAGGCCTGGACTTGCTGAGAGGTGATACAAACCTCATGCTTCTGACAAAAGTTTCTACCAGCTTGAGCCCCAGCTTTGGGTCAGCCTTCCAGACCGTTCTAAAGCTACCTACACCACTAGCCTCCTAAGGCCCAGTAAAATACGGACAACAAACCAAACATACCCCACCTCCTCCAGGCCTATGACCAGCATTCCAGTCTTCCGGGGCCTGACAACAGCATCCTATGTCAGTTGAGGAGCAGTTACAGAGGAGACACACATCATTAACAAAAGACATGAATGTTACGTTCAAAGGAAACTAGTTCCTCTCTACCAAAGCGGCCAGTTATTTTTCTATCACTGTCAAAGGGGACAAATGCATATCTATGGTGCCTATTGACATACCAAAGCTTATGCTGGCCTCCCGAGCTCCTTCGGTATGACAAATACCTGTTAAAATCAAAGAATTAAAAAAAAAAAGTTACTCGAGCTGGGGCTGGGATCTGTAATTAAATGACTTACTTCATAGTTGCCAAATTTTACTTGGGTAAGCAAGTGTTTATTTTCTCTATCTTGCTGATTTATGTACCTTAATGCTCGCTTGTAAATGTCGATGTCAAACACTATAGATACCAAGATCCCAAAAGTTAAATTCCCCAATTCATTCTCCTAGAGCTAGCAGAGAATATAATGGACTAAAATCCCCTCCTTCTGTTATTCCCGCATGTTACCATAGGCCCTTGTTTTATAAACTGGTTACCTCTGTGTGTGTGTGTGTGTGTGTGTGTGTGTGTGTGTGTGTGTGTTCGACACAATTATGCTTTAGCCTTACATAAGTGTGAATCAATGATCTGATTCATGATTGATATGATCTTGAGCCAGTTTGGCATGTGATGGCTAAAGAAACTCCATTGTGTGCCAGGCATCCACGTTGGTACCCACTAGCCATTTGTCTCTGACTCTAGTCCCTGAAAGATAAGTTCCCAGTTACCCCGACTCAGAGATCCTCACCCAAAATGTACAGCTATGACTATCTACTTGTTATGAGATGACTCATCGCTTTCTTGTTTCTTTAATTCCTTACACAGATAGCCAAAGATGGTTTTGAGTTGCCTTAGTCCCTTAACATGACAGAACAAGGCAGTTTTCACTTGCCTGCGTGGATACTGAAGATCGTCTTGTGGTTTTCCCCTTTAAAAACTCTTCCCTCAACTGCCTTCTCATGACAGTCTCAAATTTGTCTCAGTGATTGTTCATCCTACTGGTAAGCAATCAATAAATCTTTTAACTATAATTGGATTAAGTCTATGGTCTTTTCCCAGAGATGGCAAACACCATAGCACTTGCCCTTAAATAAATGCCTTCCTTTATCAGTTGCCTTGGTCTTAATGTCTCTTCACAACAATAGAACAGTAACTAAGACTCCATGTTAATAAAAATAAGTGAGAGTCAGGGAAGCATCACATGTATCACATGTTCTCCCAGATGTAGAATCTACATTTATGTAAGTATTAAAGAAAACCATGTGAGGGAAGGAGGGAGTCTAAAGAAGTAGGGGAAGGAATAAGAAAACAAATACCACATGTTCTATTTTGTATTCAGAACCTAGATGTAAATATGCATTTATATGGACACACATGAATGAATACTTCACATACATAATGTGAAAGCAAAAATTAAGCTATTAGGGAGAATTAAGCAAATAGTGGGAAGGCAAAGGGGGAACTAGGAAGGACATTGGGGTGAAGACAAGCAAAATACAATGAAATAAGTGCACAAAGACATCGTTAAGAGATTTGTTTTTAAAGCATTTCTGTTGGTTTTCAGAGCCCCTCGGTTGGACTCCTACCTACCACTTTGAGTATATTTAGCTAGCAGATCAGTCCCACAGGAAGGCAACTGATGATTATGGCTAATGTCCTGGAAGCCATTTCTGAAAAAGATGTTTGACTCCTTCACCAGCCTAATTCCAGAAGCTTTCTGGGCATGTGCATGGTATCCTGCCTTCTTCCTTGAGCCAGGTGGCTTTCCTGAGGGTGTTGCTGATATCCAGCCATTATGTAACAGAATGGGCCAAGTAGAAGGTCGAATCATGACATATTGTGTTGTCCACGATTCCAAGAAAAGATGAGAAGCAGCTCTTTGAGTTCTCTTAATGGGAGGGACTGGTGAGATGGGAGAAAAAGCCAGTGTTATTTTGGTGTGACTGCTTTGTATTTAGTGTTCCTGGCTTTGTTTTTAAAAATATTTTCTTTTATGATGCATCCTTATGATTCAGTCCCATGTAGATCAGAGTTCACCCATATCCTACGTTGGCCTGTCTCATGTGGTATCAAGCCTACTAACAGTCTGGGTTTCACAAATTCTTCCCAGAGAGCAAAAGATCTATGAAAGACTTAATCTAAGTAGCAGATTACATAAAAGCTGAGCTGGCACAGAGCTCACAGCTTAAACTACAGAAACACCAATCTTCCATGTGCTTCAGTAGACTCTAGATACACAGGTCCTCCTCTACACCACCGCCATGCTTGTGACTACTCTTGACTATGACCATAGGGGGCTTCATGTACATTTTGTTCAAGTCCACCTTTTAGCTTCCTTCCTAATCAATTGTTCAGGATCTTCACAAATAACAAGAATAAGCTGCCTCACCACTCATAAAGAGAAACTGAAGAAAATGAATTCCAGCTTCATTAAAATATTGTAACGAGATGTCTTCTGAAGAGCCCTACAGGTGACCTTCCGCTGAGAGCAGCTACCCTGCTAGGGATGTAATCATGACTTCCTATAACATGCCCTGTGTGGTTCGTCTGTTTTTACTCCGTCTCTGGCATTCTGAGCTTTGATGGCCTGTTGTCCTAGGAAGCAGGCACCACAGAGCCAGGGACAGGCTGGAAAACAGAGTAGTGAACTGGGGACAGGAGACATCAGCAAATTCTTTTCCTTTTGTGGTCTCGCACAGCCTTGCCTCTTTTCTGGCTTGCAGCTCTGACTCTGGCAGACTTTGAAGCTATAATTCATAATTCCAAATTTGATTTGTTGCACAAACTGTCCACAGGCTTTCCTTGAGCACCTAAAAATATAGCTCCGGGCACAAATGACCAGATTGTTAGTTTAACTGCTCCAGTGGGGAAGGCTATGGGGTTGTTCTTGATGTGCTGCTGCTTTCCGAACGATTTGCTCCTGGCATGGTCATAACAGTGTACCTGGGGATCAGTTCTTTCCTTGAACAATGGAGCATGGATGCTGCTCACCAGGCTCACCTTGTTTCACTTTTTCATTTTGTAAAAGAGGATAGTGAAAACCAGGTTACTAAGAGACTAGATCAAGGCTGTGCCACTGGAGAAGCAGTCTTGAGATGTGAACAACAGGCCTCCAGTCCATGGTCCCTGTGATATGCCTCAGGCCCTTCATGGAATAGTAATCACCTCTTATATTAACCCCACACAGGAAATCACTTTGAATCTCTTCAAGAGGCTAGCTAGCTGAATTAAGCATAGAAGTGTCTCGGATCTGTTTTCAATAGTCGTCTAGAACAAATGATTTCTTACAGGTCCTTGGTGCATACCACAGTCACTCAAAGCATCACTTCCCTTTAAGAATGAGCCCTGGAAGTTCAGTCCTGAAATTCCCTGTTCATAGAGAAACAAACAAGCAGTCCCCTTTCCTCTCCTCCTTACTTAGCGGTGTAGCAGTTCTCTTCCCTGCCATTGCTGACCTTCTGTCATTGGTAGTTTTGTTTTCTAAGAGATATCAATTTCATAATGATAATAGACAGGTTCTTTAACACATAGAGTGGAATCCGGAACATTTCTCTCTCCCCATTGGTGCTGAAAAGTTAAAAATGCCAAAGGTTGATGATGTCAGAAAAAGTGTGATAGAAATACCTGTTTACTCGCTCTCTCTCTCGCTCTCTCCCTCTCTCTCTCCACTCTGTAATCAGGTTGGATGGTGATGCTCACTTCAGAACCTTGTCAAGAAAATCATTTGAGACCACACAGGTGGCAGCATTCCATGTACTCAAAATAAGGAAAGGGTAAAGCCAATGTACAATGCTGAAGTTCTAAAACTTCTAATGGATTAGAGTCTGAATCTGATTGACTGGGAATTCCTGGTAAGACGTTCTCTCCAAAACATGGTCTACTCCCCTAGAAAATTCTTTTCACCTCTAGACATTCACTTCTAGATAATTTTACTGGGTCTGAGTTTATACATGGAAATTAAAATAGAGAAAGAAGTTGAATAGGGATAAATTCATACTGAAATCACTATGGATAGAAAGAACTAAGTAATTAAGGCAGAGTAGTTGGTGTTTAAGTCATTTAGATAATGCGAAGAATTAAGGTTGGACCTATTGTTGAAGATTACAATGAGCAATGAGGTGGGAAGAATTGGGCAGAAATTGGGGGAAATAAAACATGGTCAGAATATATTGTATAAAATCATTTAAGAAGAAAAAGAGTAGGGGGAAAAACCAAACAGATGGGACCTATAAACAAGGGTTCGATACTGTCTTAGGATCCTAAAGAAAACATAGCCATGTGATAGCCTAATTAGAAGCCTTCATAAGAAATGTTAGTTAATATTAATCATGCTAGCAACATATATTATCTATCACTATTAGACATCTACAACAATAGTAATATTAGTACTATCAGTAATAGTAATATTGTAGAGCTAAAGTTTATAGTTGTTCACTCTATGTCGGGCCTTATTCTGGACATTTGTATATATTATCTTCTTTGATTCACACAAAAATTATATGAGACAAATAGAAGCTACTTTTTGGAGAGAGTCATCCATGCAAATCTTTCAGGGTCTGAAGCATTAAAATAGGTGTGACCAATGACAACTTCTCTGGATCATTGGGTCACTAAGTGGGAGAAATAAGAACAGGAAGCACATAGTCTCTGGAGCCAAAGACTGGATTTTAACATCAATATCTAATTTCTATGGCCTGTTGAATTTAGAAAAAATTTATTATGCTTTGATTTTGTTTTTCTTAATTCTTCTTGCAAATAGCTAGCATCCCTACCCAGCAAACCACCTCCACCTAGTTCTTTTTCACTCAGCACAGTGACTTTCAAAATTACAATTCTTGGATTCCTACTGCTCTTTATATTAGCTAAAATCTTTAGGGCTGTTGGGAATAGAAACACTAATTTAACTGGTGGTAAAGTATATTTCTTAGTCTGTGGGATCAGTTCCTCACAAAGTTGCTTCTCCTTTGGACTGTCAGCTAAGGTAAGATCCCAAATGAAAGAAAGTACTCATCATTCATAATGGATTTATGTTGCTTTTTAAAAAATTCTTTGTAATGTAAGGGACATTATAAGAATATGATCAAAGCACATTATGGACACACATGTTTATAGCATAAGGAAACTCCTTACTTTATAAAATTAATATTAATTAATAATATAAAATTAATATTAATTTAAGGAGGAATCTAAAAAGCAACAAAGAAACAAAAGCAAACCATACCCATGCTAAGTATGGAAGCACACACCTATAATCCTGGCACACAAGCGGTAAGACTGGGGAATCCTGATTTCAAGGCCAGTCTATAGAATAAGAACTTTTCTCAGGGGAAAAAATAATTATCCAAAATTAAATTCTTTCTCATCTCTAATACCCCCAAGCTGTCCTTTTCATAGTCCTTCCTGTTTTAATAATGACAACTGCATCAAGCCTGCTCAAGTCAAAAACATGTACCCTGATCAGCCTTGATCTTTTCTTACTCTTGGTCCCACTATCCAGAAGAACCCACTTACTCTATATTCAGAGTAAATTAGACTTTAAGTCACCTCTAATGCTAACATCCTGAGCCCAGCCTCCACAGTCTCTAACCTGCACTATGACAACAGCATCTACATGGTATCCCTGCATCTTTCTTTGCAATCTCCTCTCCAAACAGCACACAGAGTAAGTCAAAGCATGGCATTTCTCTGCATACAACATTACAGAAGAACTGTGGGTGATTGTCCAGGCAGCAAGAAGTCACTGTCAATTCCAGAGTTTTGGAAGTTGTTTACTACTGGGAGTTGTGAACCCCCAGATCCTGAAAAAACTTGTTTTCCCTGATCTGAGTGACTATAGCTGCTCTGAGCACGCGACGCTTAGGAGTTCCTGATGGCAGGAGAGTGGTTTCTGGTGCATTTGGCTGGGGCGTGGCTATCTCTATATAAGCTGCCCCTGAACACAAGAGGGGACATTCTTGGAGCATTCAAAACTCTTTTTTTAAATTGATGCTCCCAATTTACTCAGGAGATCTTGTCTTTTTCTACTTCCCATGTAGATTAGATCCATATATGTCTCTCTTAGAGTCCTCATTGTTGTTCCAGGTTCTTGGGGATTGTGATTTGTAGGCTGGTTTTCTTTGCTTTATGTTTAAAAAACACTTATGAGTGAGTACATATGATAATTGTCTTTCTGGGTCTGGGTTACCTCACTCAATATGACGTTTTCTAGATCCATCTATTTGCCTGTGAATTTCAAGATGTTGTTATTCTTTTCTGCTATGTAGTACTACATTGTGTAAATGTACCACATTTTCTTTATCCATTCTTTGGTCGAGGGGCATTTAGGTTGTTTCCAGGTTCTGGCTATGACAAACAATGCTACTTTGAACATAGTTGAGCATATGTCCTTGTGGCATCATTGCAAATCCTTTGGATATATACCCAAAAGTGTTATTGCTGGGTCTTGGGAAAGTTGTCTTCTAATTTTCTGAGAATTCACCATACTGATATCCAAAGGGGCTGTGCCAGCTTGCACCAGCAATGCAGAAGTGTTCCCTTTTCCCCACATCCTCTCCAGCATAAGTTGTCATTGGCGTTTTTGACCTTGGCCATTTTTACAGTTATAAGATGAAATCTCAGAGTTTTTTTGACTTGCATTTCTCTGATGACTAAAAATGTTGAGCATTTCCTTAAGTGTCTTTCAGCCATTTTAGATTCCTCTGTTGAGAGTTCTCTGTTTACATCTGTACTCCATTTTTTTATTGGATTATTTGTTATTTTGATGACCAATTTCTTGAGTTCTTTCTATAGTTTGGAGATCAGTCCTCTGTCTGATGTGTGGTTGGTGAAGATTTTTCTCCATTTTGTAGGCTGTCATTTTGTCTTGTTGACCATGTCCTTTGCTTTACAGAAGTTTTTCAGTTTCAGAAGGTCCAATTTATTAATTGTTTCTCTCAGTGTCTGTGCTACTGGGGTTCTATTTAGGAAGTGGTCTCCTATGCCAATGTGTTCAAGTGTACTTTCCACTTTCTCTTCTATAACGCTCAGTGTGGGTGGCTTTATGTTAAGGTCTTTGATTTATTTGAGTTTTGTGCATGGTGATAGATACAGACCTATTTTCATTCTTCTACATGTTGATATCCAGTTATGCCAGCACCATTTGTTAGAAATGTTTTTTTTCCATTTGATATTTTTCCTTCATTGTCAAAAATCAGGTGGTTGAAAGTGTGTAGATTAATATCTGGGTTTTCAATTTGGTTCCATTGGTCCTCCCGTCTGTTTTTATGCCAATACCAGACTGTTTTCAGTACTGTAGCTCTGTAGTAGAATTTTAAGTCAGAGATTGTGATGCCTCAAGAAATTCTTTTACAGGAATTTTGTACAGGATTGTTTTGGCTATCCTGGGTTTTTTGCTTTTCCATATAAAGTTGAGCACCATTCTTTCGAGGTCTGGGAAGAATTTTGTTGGGATTTTGATGGGCATTGCATTGAATATGTAGATTGCTTTTGGTAAGATTGCCATTTTTACTATGTTAATTCTACCTACCCAAGAGCATGGGAGATCTTTCCATTTTCTGGTGTCTTCTTAAATTTCTTTCTTTAAGGATTTAAAGTTCTTGTCATAAAAGTCTTCCACTTTTTTGGTTAGAGTTACCCTGAGATATTTTATGCTATTTGTGTCTATTGTGAAGGGTGTTGATTCTCTGATTTCTTCCTCAGCCCATTTATCATCTGTGTACAGGAGGGCTACAGATTTTTTTTTAGTTAATCTTGTATCCAGCTACATTACTGAAAGTCTTTATGAGTTGTAGAAGTTCTTGATAGAATTTTTGGAGTCATTTATGTAAGCTATTGTATCATCAGAAAATAGTGAGAGTTTGATTTCTTCTTTTCCTTTTTGTATCCCCTTGATTTCCTTTTGTTGTCTTATTGCTCTAGCTAGAACCTAAGAATTATATTTAATAGATATGGAGAGAGTGGACGACCTTGTCTTGTTCCTGATTTCAGTGGAATCGCTGGGAGTTTCTCTTCATTTAGTTTGATGTTGGCTGTTGGCTTGTTGTATATTGCCTTTATTATGTTCAGGTATATTCCTTGTATCCATACTCTCTCCAAGACCTTTATCATGAAGGGATGTTTTTTTTTGTCCAAAGCTTTTTCAACATCTAATGAGATGTGCATGTGGTTTTTATTTTTCAGTTTGTTTATGTGGTGGATTTTGTTAATAGATTTTCATATGTTGAATCATCCCTGCATCTCTGGGATGAAGCTGACTTGATTATGGTGGATGATGGATCTGATGTATTCTTAGATTCAATTTGCCATTATTTTATTTAGTATTTTTGCATCAATGTTTATGAGTGGGAATGGTCTGTAATACTCTTTCTTAATAATGTCTTTATGTGGTTTAGGTACCAGGGTAATTGTAGCCTCATAAAAAGTTTGACAATGTTCCTCTGTTTCTGTTGTATGGAACAATTTGAGGAGTATTAGTTTTAGTTCTTCTTTGAAAATCTTGTAGAATTCTGAGCTGAAACCATCTGGTCCTGGGCTTTTTTTTTTTTTCTTTTTTTTTTGGGGGGTTGGCAGACTTTTGATGACTGTTTCTATTTCTTTAGTACTTATTTGCCTATTAAATTTGCTTAATGTTCTTGATTTAATTTTAATTTTGGTAAGTGATATTATCCAAGAAGTTGTCCATTTCCTTTAAATTTTCCAATTTTGTGGAGTACAGGTTTTCAAAATATGGCCTAATGATTTTTTGTATTTCCTCCGTGTCTGTCATTATGTCCCCCTTTTCATTTCTTATTTTGCTAATTTAGATATTCTCTCTGTCTTTTGTTAGTTTGGATAAAAGTTTGTCGATTTTGTTGATTTTCTTTTTTTTTCGATTGATCTATTTATATATTTATATAGATTACAAGTTTTTTTTGTTTCCGTTTTTTTATTGAGAAAAGGAGAAAAAAAAACAAGTTTCCACCTCCTCCCAGCCTCCCATTTCCCTCCCCCTCCTCCTACCCTTCTCCCCCTCCTCCCACCCTTCCCCCCTCCCCCCACTCCTCTCCCCATCCCTCTCCAGTCCAAAGAGCAGTCAGGGTTCCCTGCCCTGTGGTAAGTCCTAGGTCCTCCCCTCTCCATCCATTTCTAGGAAGGTAAACATCCAAACTGGCTAGGCTCCCACAAAGCCAGCACATTACGTAGGTTCAGAAATAGATTTTTACATATTGTTTCTCTGTGATTTCTATTGAAAGGTATATTTGTGCCATAAATGAATAGACTTATCCTATTATAACAAAGTAAGAGACAAAAGACCCGAGATTGTTCCTCAGTGTTTATATCCAGATAGAAACTCACCCACCCTTGCTGCCACAGAGACCCCAGAAGTATTTAAGGTGGTTCTTAGTGATTAACACTTAGAGTCTGTTTCTTATTTAAAGCTTACTCCATCTGCCAGTTTTTAGATTCCAGGTAAAAATGCTTTATTTTAAATCATTTTAATATTATACTAACTTGGTCAAATACTTTATTTTACTTTTGTAATGAATCAAACTTTCTTAAGGTTCTGCCTTAAGCCTTGTGTTTTCCTATAAAGCTGTCTAAACATAAAAATAACAAAGGGTAATTTAAGAGGCTGGAGAGATGATGCCAGGTTAAGAGCTTTTGCTGTTCTTGCAGAGGACCAGAGTTTGATTCCCTGCACCTGTATCTATAAGCAAAAATAACCTTCAAGCTAGGTTAAATTCTTTCTTGAATTAACTTGAATTTCTTGAACCAACTCTTTGCCTCATTGATTCTTTGTATTGTTTTCTTTGTTACTATTTTGTTGATTTCAGCTCTCAGTTTATTTCTTGCCATCTAGTTCTCTTGGGTGAGTTTGCTTCTTTTTGTTCTAAAGTTTTCAAATGTTTTTTTAATTCACTAGTGTGGAAGTTAACATTGCTTTCATTGTGTCCCATAACTTTGGGAATGTTGTATGCTCATTTTCATTGAATTTTAGGAAGTCTTTAATGTCTCCCTTTATTTCTTCCTTGACCTATTGATGATTCATTAAACACATGTTTAATTTCCATGTGTTTGTGGGCTTTCTAGAATTAGTATTGCTGTTGAATTCTGGTTTTAAGCCATGGTTATCTGATAAGACACATGGGGTTGTTCCAATTTTTTCTATCTGTTTCATAACTGAGTATGTGGTCAATTTTTGAGAAGGTTCCATGAGGTGCTGAAAAGAAGGTACATTCTTTTATGTTTGGATGGAATATTCTATTGGTGTCTGTTAAGTCCAGTTGAGTCATAACATCTGATATTCCCTTATTTCTCTGTTAATTTTTTGTCTGACTGACCTGTTCAGTGGTGAGAGTGGAATGTTGAAGTCTCCCACTATTAGTGTGTGAGGTTTAATGTATGATTTAAGCTTTAGAAGTGTTTCTTTCTTGTATTTGGGAAAATAGATGTTCAGTACTGAGATTTCCATTTGATAGATTTTTCCTGTGACTAATATGAAATGTCCTTCTTTGTCTCTTTTGATTAATTTTAGTTTGAAGTCTATTTTGTTAGATATTAGGATAGCTACACCAGCTTGTTTCTTAGGTCCATTTGATTGGAATTTTTTTTCTCAACCCTTTACTCTGAGGCGATGTTTCTCTTTGAGCTTGAGGTGTGTTTCTTGTATGTAGAAGAAGGGTGGATTCTGTTTTTGTATCCAATCTGTTAGCCTGTGTCTTTTTATAGGAGAGTTGACTCCATTTATATTAAGGGATATTAATGACCAGTGATTGCTATCTCCTGTTAATTTAGTTTTCATTGTTGGTGATGTGAATTTGTGTGTTTTCCCCTTCTTTGGGATTTGCTGCTGTGAGATCATCAATTGTGTTTTTGTTGATGTAGGGTTGGAAACTATTACTTGGGTTAGAGTTTTCCTTCTAGCACTTTGTGTAGGGCTGGGTTTGTGGCTAGGTATTGGTTAAATCTGGTTCTGTTGTGAAATATCTTGTTTTGTCCTTCAATGGTGATTGAAAATTTTGCTAAGTATAGTAGTCTGGGCTGGCATCCATTGTCCCTTAGTGTCTGCATAATGCTTGACCATGACCTTCTGGTTTTCATTGTCTCCAACAAGAAATCAGCTGCAATTCTGATAGGTCTGCCTTTATATGCTACTTGGCTTTTTGCCTTTGCAGCTCTTAATATTATTTATTTATTCTGTATGCTTAGTGTTTTAATTATTATGTGGCTAGGGGACTTTTTTTTTCATCCAGTCTATTTGGTGTTCTATAAGCTTCTTGTATCTTCAGAGTTGAACTTCTTCTCCTGATTCTATACCTATTATTCTTAGGTTTGGTCTTTTCATGGTGTCCCATATGTCCTGGATATTTTGTCTTAAGCATTTGTTAGAGTTAATGTTTACTTTGACTGATAGGTCTATTTCCTTTATTGTATCTTCAGTGCTTGAGAGTCTCTCTTCCTTCTCTTGTATTCTGCTGTTTGTTTGAATTTTTGGTTTCTGTTCATTTTCTTATGATTTCTATTTTTATAATTCCCTCAGCTTGTGTTTCTTTATTGTCTCTATTTCAGTTTTCACGTCTTGAATGCTTTTTTTCATATGTTTGCTTGCTTTTTCTTGGTTTTCTTTAAGGGATTCACTAATGTCTTCCAATTTTTTGTGTGTCTTTTCCTCATTTCTTTGAGGGAGTCTCTCATTTCCTCTTTAAGAGTCTCAAACATTCTCCTGATATTATTTTTAGGTCATTTTTTTCTGCTTCATTTATATTTGGTTGTTCAAGTCTTGCTGTTTTAGGGTCTCTAGATTTTACTGATGTTTTGTTGCTCTTTGTGGTGTTGCTTGTGTTCTTACCTTGTCTACTCAGTTTTTCCTCTAATTGGTGTGGTTGGGGCTGTCTGTGACTCTGGTGATTAATCTTCTCAATGACAGTGGATCCAAGGCTCAGATGGTTGTCCCTTGTGGTACAGTCAGTACCATGGTTCTAGTTATGCTGTTGGTCACTCTGTGTTCCTGGAGGTCACTCAGTGCTCCCAGGGTTTGTTCCACTCCCATGGAGTTTGCTATCTTTGGCCTGCTCTGGTCTAGGTTGCTGGCTCAGACTTGTTTCTGTAAATGTCCCTGGTCTGGATCTGTTCTGCAGAGGTCCCTGGCTTGGGGTTGGTCCTGCAAAGGTCTCTGGCTGTGATCTTCTCCCTGGGGGGGTCCCAGACTCAGGTGCGCCCAGACTTGCAGAAGACTTGGATCAGGCCTATTCACTCAGAGGTCCCAGACTCATACCCAGATCTCCAGGGGTCCTGGCTCAGGTCTACTCCTTTGAAGGTCCCAGATTCATGCTCAGACCCACAGAGGTCCTAGCTCAGGCTTAGTTCCTTGGAAGTCCCAGACTCATGCCCAGATCTGCAGGGGTCCTGGCTCAGGTCTACTCCTTTGAAGGTCCCAGATTCATGCTCAGACCCACAGCAGTCTCTGGCACTGGCCTACCCACTCAGCAGTTGCTCCCCTATACCTGCTCCTATGGAGTTCGCTGTCTCAGGTCTGCTCTGGCTTAGGTTGCTGGTTCAGTCCTATTTCTGTGGAATTTGTTTCCTCAGGCCTGCTCTGGCCCAGGTCACTGGCTCAGTCCTGCTCCTGTGGAGTTAGCTGCCTCGGGCCTGCTCTGTCCCAAAACTCTTATAATTATCTCAAAGGCCTTCATCAGTGTCCCTATGACAACCTTTCTGACTTGATTTCCAGCTGTTCTTTATGGCTGAAACTTCACTTTAACCACTTCTTTGCCCTACCAAGCCTCGATCCTTTCTCTCTGGCCTGTCCCTCTGCATTGACAGATGGTCTGGTCTTCTCTTAACCCCTGTCGGTGAAGCCTGTCTGGCTGCTTCACAGTAGCTTTGCCCTCCTTCTCCAGCTTGTCTGTTCTGTTCTTTTGCCTTGATTCTTTTATTCTTCTCCAAGGTACATTTGACATATAATACATTTTTGTTATTTAGTTTTTCTCTCTCTGTCTCTGTCTCTCTCCCTCCCTCCCTCTCTCCTTCCTTCTCTTCCTCCCTCTCACTTTCCTAAAGGTTATCTAATTGTTAATTATAGCATCCCAGGACTTCTTATTTTGTCCTGATCTTGTCACCTGGCTGACTGACTCCAATGCCAATCATTCTCTGTTTGGCTCATTATGAGGAACATCAATCATTTTCCGTTATCACTTATGAACTAATTATCTTGCTAGGTCAAAAAGGGTGAGCAAAGACCAGGCATAGCTATGATTCCACTTAGGGCCATTCTCTGTCACCTATGCACCATCTATTAAGTGCATCTTGCATCTGGGTGTCCCCATTCACTACATTACTCTCAAATGCTTTCTGAGGATACCTGTTTGCGGATACAGTCCCTATCATCAAGGCTTTGAGAGATGTAAGGATAGAAAAGGATTCTCAACCTACTAACTATCTCTCAATCTGTCCCCCAGGGAAGACCACAGCCTCACAAGGTGCTCCTCCCAAAAGGCACATTTGAACATGGCAGGCTCTTCATAGTCACATACTGGAATCGCACTGACACTGTGTGTGTGTCTTAAGGGCCTTAAGAGAGTAGAAACAAACTGTTCTATTTTTATAAAATCTGCAGATGAAGTACACAAAAATATCATACATAAAATATATAGTGGCGTCTATAAAACATAAAATATGTAAAATACATCATTGTAGACATAATTGAAGATTGAAGATCCTTCAAGAAATCACCTTCAGGGCAGTTATTAGCCAATGCAATCATGTATATTGATTGTTTCATCCTTTTTTGGTGTCTTTAATTTCCTGTTTTGTGGCATTATTTTGCCTGGTACATTTTAAGTTTTTCAAGTGCACATAGGACTGTGCCATTCCTAGGTTTAAATTTCTTTGTCTGAAAAGACAACAACAACAGTACACATGAACTCAGTCACAGAATAGCATTCATGTTTCTCCTCCAAGAAGCTCCAACTGGTGCTGGGTGGCAGGAGGATCATATGTCTTCTCCTTCATCAGTGACATTAGTGACCACTTGAAGCCCAGGCCACACAAGGAGGTAGGATGACATGTGCTGGACCACAGAGAAAAATGTTGTTCTCCCTCATCTAGTTTTCTGGAGATTTTGCTCAACACGTAAGTATTATGAGTAGCTCTCCATTTTTCATCTTTGCATCCAGAAGGAACTGCTGTTGCACACAAGTCACTGGCTTCTGAAACAGAGGGTCAGATGTAGTAATAAGGGTGGCGGGGCTGCGTCCCCAGCACCCTGGCTGCCTGGCTAGCTCATGCCCGAAATAACAACACACAAACTGTATTCATTTAATCACTGCTTGGCCCATTTCTATCTAGCCTCTTCTAGGCTAATTCTCACATATTAATTTAGCCCATTTCTAATCATCTGTGTAGCGCCCCTAGGTGCACTTACCAGGAAGATTCTAGCCTATGTCCATCCTGGGTCGGAGCTTCATCACGTGCGTCTGCCTGGGAGCTGGGAGCATGGCGTCTCTCTGAGGCGTCTGCTCCCGAGAGGAGAGCTGTGGACTCTGAGCTCACTTCCTCTTCCTCCCAGCGTTCTGTTCTGTTTACTCCTCCCACCTATCTTCTAACCAATGAGGGCCAAGCAGTTTCATTTTATTTAACCAATGACCTTCCTCCATCAGTCAGAGGCCATTTGAACTAGCAGTTCTCAACCTGTGAGTCATGACCTGCAGTCACCTGTCTTATAGCCTACATATCAGATATTTGCATTTTGATTCATAACAGTAGAAAAATTACAGTAATGAGGTAGCAATAAAATAATTTTATAGTTGGGGGTCATCACAGCATAAGGAACTGTATCGAAGGGTCACAGCATTAGAAAGGTTGAGAATCGCTGATTGAGATAATCACGTGCCTTTCTGTTCCTTCTGTGATGTCAGTGTCCCTGTTCTCCAGTTCTCCACTCCTTCAGTCCTGGACCCGTTGCTCTTTCTCCCCATCAATTAAAAGTCAGCCCAGTTGCATCCTTCTAGAACATTCTTTAACTTCTAGCTGCATCTTGGTAAGAGCCTGTGGTGGTTTGAGTAAGAATGGCAACCAAACACTCATATTTGAATGCCTAGGGAGTGGCATTAGGAAATACGGCCTGTTGAAGAGAGTCTGCCTCTGTGATGGGCTTTGAGGTTTTAGAAGCCCAAGCTAGGCCCAGTGTCACTCCCTCTTCCTGCGGTCTGCCAATCAAGATGTAGCACTCTGAGCTACCTCTCCAGCACTTTGTCTACCTGCATGCTGCCATGCTTCTCACCATGATGATGACGGCCCAAACCTCTGAACTGTAAGCCAGCCCCAGTTAAATGTTTTCCTTTATAAGAGTTGCTCTTGTCATGGTGTCTCTTCACAGCAAGCAAAACCCTAACTAAAACAGAGCCTGTTCAAATAATTTTATCAGTAGCCCATCTTCATTTCCATGAAATTAATTTGCATTTCTTATAGAGTGTACTTACATCTGCTTCAGCTGGTGCTTGACTCCTTGGCCGTTAAGGTTATGTTTTGACCATTTACTCTAATTATCTAAACTTGACCTCAAGAGATACTCAATAAATGATGATTAGGTAAGTGGAAAAGTGGGTGGATGGTGAAGAACGGAGGTAATATATGCTCAAATCCAAGAGGCCAGGATAGAAAAAGAATTGAATTCAATGTAGCATACTGTCCACACCCTAAATAAAAGCCTAGAGGACCCAATGAGAGGACCTTTAAAGGCCTCCTCCAGCTCCTAGCTCTCTTGCTTTTGGTCCTGCTCATACAGTATGAACTTTCATCACAGTTATCTGTGACGGATGATCTTGTCTGGGGAAATGGAAGTGTTCCTAGAAAAAAAAAAATGAGATCTATGTATGCTTTGCATTCCTACCACAGAATTATCAACTAGAGACTTTATGGGGATGGCGGGGGGGCAGCCAGCTCCCACTCCTTTCTCTTACCAATATCGTCATGAAGTTATTGTCACTAGTACACAGTCCCCACAACAATCCCCCATCTAGTGATGCCAAGATTAGCACCTACGAATCCAAAATAGCAGCTGACACAAGGTTCTATTTGCAGAAGGGCACATGGGACGTGTTAACAACACGCTAGGGAGCTCGCTGGCTGCTGAGAACAGACCCCCGCAGCAGAGCTCTGCTGGGGCAGGCAGCCTTGATCTTTATCTGCAGATAACTCGGCAGGTTCTTATAAGGGAATTCCAGAACTTTCTTTTGATAAAGCCTCAAAACCACCAGGTCTGCTGCTGCCAAAACTAAAAATAGCTTGGTCTGGTCGTGGAAAGGCAGTTGATCTGGGAAGTGGAAAAGTGCGGGGCTCTCATTTAATGCTAACTGATTTGGTGTCCTTGGACGAGCCATTCAGCCTCTGAGCCTCTCCTAAAGTCCATGTTGATCTTGGGGAAGGTAGACACCCTCCTCCTCCTCCAGGAAACAAGGACAGGATTCTGAAGATATTTGTTGAGACTTCCTCCACAATCTTAGGAAAGGAAGGAAGAAGGGAAAATAGTCACAAAGTGGAAAAGGTCCCTGATTTTTCTTTTAGTAGAAGATAAAAACCACCATTCAGGCTTTTCAAGGCCTGAGTGACCCTGTGGTGAGGTGGAGGTGCCCTTTACTCTACTGCCTTCTAGCTTACTGTGAAATAGTCCTCTATGCTCGCTCACTCCACAACAGCCCTACCTAAGACCCATGACATCCCCAATCAAGAGCTAGGGCAGAGGAGGGCCTGGGAGTGGTCAGAAAGAGAAATGGCTGACCTCAGCCAAGAGGAGTTCCCCCAGTCCAGGATAAATAAACACGATTGCTTTTCTTCTTTAGGAAGTGTCTTGCTATTCTTTTTTAAACTTCAATATATTACATAATTAAGTTGTCTTTACCAAGCATGGACTTGGTAAGTCAGTGAATATTAATATTTTGTTTACATTATTTACTACCACTAATAACTCAGTGAAAGAAGCACCCATTGTTCCCATTTTACAGGTGATAAAACTGACATTAGAAAAGACTAAGCTTTGGGTCAAGCTCTTAGAACTGCTACAAACATGGCTAAGAACTCTGTTAAATTTCATACAAAAACCTATGGGTGCATGTGTATACATACACATATATATGTATATATTTTATCATTTGCCAAAGAAACAATAACAGATAAGAGAAAAATTGAAAGCATATAGTTAATGAAAAAAAGAAGTTCATAGGTCCCAGATAAATACACCCCAATTCCAACTGTTAAGCCTTGTAGACCATATATACTGACTAGAGGGCATGGAGAATAGGTCCCAGGCTAAATAACAAGTGTGTAACTGGCTGATAGCTAAGGAAGAGTATGTTAAGTCCTCTGGAAGCAAATGAGAGCAGTTTGAGTTTGATAAAGCACTCAGTATCTAAAGCCAGACTGCATATGTGTGTGAGTACATGTGGTGTGTAATAATATTACTATTAAAGTTATGAAGTTGGAGGGTATAACAGGATAATTGAGCATCGTTGTTCTTCTTCAGAGTCTGGTCACCTTCTCTTCCATCAGAAATCTTTTCAAGAACCATCTAAACAAAACACAAACTTAATTTAATAAATTAACCAATTTATATGGAAAAAAACAGAACAAATCGGTTTAACAGTTTCTTGTATTGTTGTTAAATTTCTAAACCAAAACAACACAGATATCGTGGGATCTATGATAACTCTGCTTCTTCCGACATTAGCTCTTTCGTGTTATACCATTTTATTATTTAAAATCAAGAACCTCACGGTCAACAAGCACATGCTCACTGTTCAGCGCACACAGAAGGCAATATACTACATTAGAGGTATTTATCTTGTTATTGTTTATTCATTCCACCAAAAGATCTTTATTGACCATAGATTAATAAGTAGACAGGAGCTGCTCAGGCCTGCTTCACATATTGGCAGGTGGCACCAGGATTTAAGTGGCCTAGACAGGAGATATAGGAGTTTCAGGATAGACCACACCTAGCACACAGGCCCAGGTAGAACTTGGATGTCATTCTAGTTTAAGATGTTTAGTCTAGTTTAAGATGCTGTTTCTGGAAGAACCATTCACTTCTTATCCATGTCCAGAGGTCAGCAGGTCCCATTCTTCTTCAACGCTGTTCCTTGGAGACTGTTGCTTCTATCGGCACCCAATGTTATTCCAGATCAGGTCACATCACAGGGTTCTGCATCTGCATCCTGAAAACAGTTTGAAAGATTTAGGGAACACAGAAACTAACCTTCAGTGGTGTGGCTTCATTACCAGTAGGTTTACCTAAACTAAGCTACGGTTGCCAAATGGAAAGGACAACATCCACTATCCCAGACAGTTATCAGTGTGAAATCAAATGAGATAGCTCATGCAAACTGTTGGAACATAGAAAGCAACTCAAAAAGACAGAGCCCACTTCCTCTGTGTCCCAGCTCTGTCTTTATCTTATCAGTTTCAGTAGGTTACAGACCTGAAGCAGAGCTTTAGACCAAGAAGGCTAACATCCAATTCAGCTTTCTACCTTGGGTGGCCTTGGGGAATCTCTTCTTACACAACAAGGAAGTAATAGCTCTACTATGCAGAAATGCTGTCGTGTTTACAAATAGCATGAGGAAAGTAGCTGGCACATGGAAGAGGAGAAATGGTTGTTTTGTGTATCCTTAGACACAACAATCCATCCTGTGGAAAGGGGCTCATACCAATGTTCAGAGAGTTGATTTATTGCGTGATCGTGATTCCCGGTTCCTCGAAACTGGCCTGGGTATCCTTGTATGGTTATTTTCCCATCTGGCAATTTTAAAGCCACATTGGCGGCCTCCCAGAGACACCTAAAGCTCTGACCTGAAGCCCATAGGCACAAAAGCACCTATTAGCTGCAGTAGGTGCCCATCAAGGGCGTTCCCGCATACAGCTGTAGCCCAAGTCCTATGGCAATCTTGGAAAGGTTACTCGATTCAGACAGATGTAGTAGGCATGAGATTACAGCCAAGAGGAAGAGGTCAGGGCTACGGGCTGTGGGCTGCATATTTGACAGGCACATACACTGCAAGCCTTGTTCTGTGGTCCCTCACAAAGCACCTCTTTAGGAAAAAACAAGATGTTCTTTGTAAATAAAAGTTCATGCATTTCAATAATGAAGTCATTTTCTAGCACTGTAGTGAAAGATATTCTCTCCAGCCCGCTGGGTGAGGACCGGCAGAGGAAGAGGAGTGGCCAGTGAACGTCGATAGAAGAGAGCCACCGACTATCTCTAGAAGAGAGGAGAACTTGTCCAGAAATGCCGCTAGTTCCTGAGGTCATCTACCTCAGGCTCCCTCCCGCCCCTGGAATCCCTTTTCGCCCACTTTCCTGTACACTAGAGGCGGGGGGGCACATACAAATCTATATAAATATAGATCAGACATCCGGCGCCTTGGCTACGTAAATAAGGGATGTGGGGAAGCAATCGGGAACGCTGAATATTCATCTTAAGTCCTTGGAGGTGCTCCAAACTGCGAGGGGGGAGGGGAAGCGGGCGACGAGGAAAGGCCTGACCTCAGGGTCTGAAAGCCAACTTGGAGTGGGAGGGCCTGGAAGGGGAAGGTGGAAAGGGAGTGGTGAGAATGAGTGTGGGAAGGAAGCCAGAGCTGCGCCGTCCTCGGTCCCAGCCGCCAGGGAGAGGAGGTGGCCAGGCGCGCTCCCCCGGCTCCTGCCAGTCCCGCTCTGCTGCCTTTTGATGCTCGCCGGGCGCCTGTAGGTCCCAGAGCCCAAGCCTTAGGAGCGCCGGAGACAAGAGACAAAGTGAGAGGGTGGGTGGAAGGGAAAGGCGAGTAGCAGAGGGACCACGTTGACTGTCACTTTCTACTTCTAAAAACAACAACAAAGTTGTACCTTGGGTTCCTGGATCTAAATACCGCCAAAGAAGATAAAACACCAGCCATCGCTGCACCTCTGGGGGTGCCCACCAAGAGTCCCAGATCCTTCGCTCTAGGAAGGGCTTGTCGAATACCAGCGGAGCGATGGCTTGGAGCACAGCCTGGTGCTCAATCCTGTCCCTGTGGCTCCTCTGGGGTGCTGCCTGCTCCCGCGCGGCGTCCGGGGACGGCAATGCTTTTCCTTTTGACATCGAGGGGAGCTCAGTGGTCGGTAGGCAAGACCCACCTGAGACCAGCGACCCCCGCGTGACACTGGGACGCCTGCCGTCTGCTGCTGAGGTAAGGTGTCCCCTGCCACCCTGCTGCGCACCTGTGCTTACCGGCTGGACCACAATCCTCTTTTTTTTTCTGTGCCCCTTTCTGACAGCCTAGAGTTTCACTGGACTGGGTCCCCTCAGTTGAAATAAAGAGTTCTGTTTTGTCAGTTGGATTTGGATGTGAGTTGAAAGGTGAGGCTTTGCAACCTGTCTCTTCCAGCTGACGAAGTGCAAGTACCCTTCATGTTCCACATGGGTCTGTGAGACTCACAAAAGACCTCGGCAGTATGCAGGTGGTGGTCTTTTGGTGTGTCCAATAGTCGAGCCTTGTTGCTTAATGTGTGTGCCCCTCACTATCTCCCTGTTCCTCTCTGCTCTTTGAACAATGGGAACAATATTGCTAAAAGACCTAACCTTCTGTCTGGAACTAAACAAGGTTTTCTTCAAGGCTGGAGGTGGGGTGCTGGGAGGGGGGCTTTAATCTGCTGTAAAAGAAGCTGTTAGGAAATTTTAGGGCAGATGCCTTAAACAGAAGTAAACCACTCTAAGCCAGAAGCAAGATTAAGTCAAGTTCCATTCACAAAGAGAGATGATCACCATATACTATTGATCAAATGCTTATTCAAAGAGACACTGTTCTTATACATTAAGAGACTTTTAAGTTAAAAAGTAGCTGAAGTGTAGACATTTAGAGAATAAGTGTGCAGTAAGTGATTTAAGAGCCCCTGAGCCTAGACAGATAATAGCACGTCCAGGCCGTGGGAGATGCTAAGGAGGAGAAAAATGAAGTCACCTAAGTTCATGGGAAAGGAAAGAGCAATTGACCTAACAGCGCGCGCACGCACACACACACACACACACACACACACACACACACACACACCACTGTACCCATGGCTACAACAATCCTACAACTAAAGTAGTGATGCAGGTTGGTAAGTGTTACAGTCGATGAAGTCTCAACTGTTGCTCCTAGTTCTACTCATTGGTAACATAATTAGAGTTACTAATTGTTGATTAGAAATAAAATGCAAGATGGCCCTTCTTAAGTGAAAGCTCTACTCATGCTTCTGCGGCAGGGGCCAGGTAAATAGAACCTGCGTGTTTGGGTTCAGAGTAAAAGCCCCATGGGCAGGAAGGGTCCTGGCTTCTGATCACACCCCGACACAGGGGACAGGCCAGACTAGCCAAACTCTGTCAATGGGAAGTAATGCACTGCTTCTCTGCACTCTTGGAACGAACCCCAGGCAACATTATCTCCACACCTGTTGCTTCCAGCAGGGAAAGCGCCTGAATGAAATGCTTGGCCTAAGAGTAGAATTGATACAGAGTATAAGGCACGCAATTAAACTTGGACTACAGGTAAACAGTAAATAAACCTTTATCATGTCCCGACTGTGGAAGATTCATTTTTGCTCATGTTTTCATTAGTCATCTTAATTCAACTTGTCCGGGCATTCTGGATGTGAATATGTTAAATCTAAAGACAGGATCATATCATACATAGCTATTTTTTTGTATTTGTATCTCATAACAATTATTTGAATGTTAGGGTGCCTTAAGGTTAATGTTGAGGCTGCCAGCAATTTCTCATGCACACACATGTTCAGCACAGTGGCAACAAAGCATTGAAGATGGCAGATTTTCTGATCAGGTTTAAACTGAAAGCTTCCTCACTTTACCAAAGTAATAGCTTGCCCAAGTTGCACGTAGAGAAACTTGAGGCTTAGAGAAGTCAATGATAACTATTTTTATATGTTCTCTGGTTACCATGGTGATGGTAGTACAGTATTTAACATAGGTATAAGTGATCATACTGAATTACTACCATAGATGGATTAGTGTTGGGTTTTTTTTTTTCTGATCCCTTATTTGGTGTTATTTCTCAGAGATTTTTAAGCTACTAACTTACCTAATGTTTGTTAATATTATATCTGTGTTTGTCTATATTGTTCCGATCAGAAAGAATGCCCCATAGGCAGTTAAATGTACAATATTGTCAGGGTCTACTAGGGTCAAAATACTAGTTGAGAAATTTAGGAGAGAGAAAGACGGTATTAGTCATCCCAGGGAAGATTACAGTAGACAGGGTAGGATAGCACTAATTATATTTCCAAAGGATAGTTTCACAGAGAGCCTCCAGTTCGCCTGTGGTCTCCAGATGATCCCAGTGCCCTGGCAGCAGGTTTCCCATGCTCTTTATAGCCAGTGAGGCAGATCTTAAACCAAAAACACCCCAGAGTTGTAATAACATGGAATGACTGTTTTACTGGGTTGGGCCAGGAAACTGTATTTACATCAAACAGAATATGGTCACATTATTCATGGGAGGGGTTCAAATGCGGGTGGGAGGGTGCTCTAAAAATATGTCCACTTTATTTGAATTGGATTTATATGAATGGTTATTCTCCAACCAACTCTCCAAAAGCAGGAAGAAAAAAAAGTAAGGCAAGCATGGGTCAGTGGGAGGAGCTTGGCAGAAGTCCCCTAATGCTCCCCCCAAATTCCATGGCTGGATGCTTGTCCTAGAGCAGTGGCTCGGACCCACAGTGGTACTCAGTGTGAGCTGGGAGCAAATAGGAAAGAAAAAGTAACAGACTGGAAGGACAAGATGGACTGGCAGGCCAAGAAGGAAGAGCCAACCTTTCTTTGGGAAAAGCTTCCCCGTAGGAGGGAAAGAATGTGAGAGAGACGCACCCAAAGGAAACTCTACACCCCACGTGAGGATTTTCCTGCCTCCTGCTCCTTGACAAACAATTTACTGAGTCCATTACCGCTGAGTGTATGGCAGTGGATGTTTTAGTGGGTGAGTGTGGCCCAGAAGGAGACCAATATTTTCAAAAGCAGCATTCAGCATTCTGAGAACATTTTAAAAGGAGAACAGAACCCCTTCAGTTTGTCACGTGCACTGTAGCAAGTAAAGAGTAAAGTGAAAGTCTAAAAGTTGTGCGTTGGGGGGAGGGGGGATGTGGTTGGTTCGCTCGGAGCTGGGGAGAGAACTGTTTCTTTCTACTCTCGCCTGGAGGGTGGTGGCAATTGATAAGAATGATGAAACCAAGTTGGGGAAATCTGTATGTGTGGCTTTTACAGCGAGGTAAGTGACCCGAATCTAGCTGAAGTCTTCTTGACTAAATGACCCCAGAGAACCGTAGCAAATGTCCCCAGGCCACCAGCATCAGAGTACCCCTGGGGAAAGCAAGATTCTCCTCTATGGAGACACAGCCAGGAGTCAGCCAAGGTCAAGAACACTGGGCTAGAGGTAGAGGCTAGATGGACGTGCCACAAGCAGCATTGAGAAATGAAGGGCAAAGAAGGAACGCTGGGAGGGCCAGGAGGTAGTGGGTGGCTGCGAGTTCATCATTGTGACTGGTTTTGATACCTCCCTGAGAAAGAGAAATCACTGATCAAGGTGAAAATTCTCCGAGAGGAGAAAATAGGGCTCCAGGCCCTAACGCGAGTGCACCGTTATCATGCTAACTTCCCTCCAGAAATACCACTGCTTCTTGGGCCCGTGGACACTTCACTCTGAACGAACTTACCTGCTTAAAGGAGCTCTAAGGAGACCATTCTGAGGGACTTTCCCTCCATTCGTTTCTGTGTTGACATAGTCCCATGCCCTGACACACTGTTAGGCTCCTTGCCATGGAAGGGTTGCGGAATGTTTACAGAAAATCCTATCTCTTTCCCAATCTGCTTTCCTTTTCCTTATCTCAACCCCTTGCTTCGAAAAAGATTGTGTAGCCAATAAATCATCCAGCCACTAACCTAGGCAGCCACCCCGGGTGGCTGTTGCCGTGCTAGATTAGGTCTTTGGAATCTCTACTTCTTACATTCACGCAATAGGCAGATTTACAGAGAAAAGCAAACAAACAAACAACAAATGGGTAGCAAAAACACTTTCACCATTCCCTTCAAGTGGTGAGCCATCTGAGAGAAAATAATGACACCCATCCGAACAGGCGAATGCTCTTACAGACTGACTACGAGCTAAGTACCATGCAGAAAATGAAGTAGACCAGGACACCATAGTCTACTTGCCAAATTGCAAAGAAGATTTCATACCACTTGCTTTAGAAAGACTGGGACAGCGTTGCCATGGTAGAGCCTACACTCCCTAAAGCATCTCCTGTCAGCTCCACCAGTCGCTAGGACTGTACAGTTGTCATCTCATGTCACAGACGGGGAAACAGGTACAGAGCCAGAGGCCCGAGCTCCTAGCCGCCAAGTGGCTCAGCCGGGATAGAGTTTATAAAATCCATTTGACTGTGCAGGAATATGTAGAAGAGTGTACAGAACCATCCATAGGGATCATTTTATTCAAATTTTGAGAGTGCTTTTTTTTAAATGAAGTATACAATACACTATTCAATATCCTATTCGGTGCTACTGGAAGAGCCGTGTAAGCTGCATACACTGTTAGAACGAATTTCTTTTTCTTTTATTGAGGGGACTGGGTGGCATCGTGTGCCTGGGTGTTTGTGTGGTGGTCAGCAGACAACTTGCGAGAGTCTTCAAAGTTCATCCACACTGTGGGCGCATCAGGATCTCAGCTGCTAAGGCTTCCATTCACATCCATATATTTAATACTTATAATTGACATATACGGATGTATGTGTATCAAACATTTGTTGTTTGCTCATCCGCTCATTGAAATAAGTGTGGTTTCTTCCTTTGGTGGATGGAAACAATACCACTATGAACAACGGTGTGCAAGAATCTGGCTGAGTCCCTGTTTTCACTTCCGTCGGGTCCATAGCCAGGGAATTGCTGGATCCTATGGCTCAAAGGAATTTTTAAAATTCAGATTGTTACAGAAGCTTGGAGTGGAGCCAACTAAGGAAGAAGAGCAACCTATGGGCGATGAGCCCTGAGTCACAGGAGACAGTCGTCCAGAGTGGAATACCCTCAGTACCCTCCACCCTGCAAACTCTTCTGGAAGCTTGTCGCCCTGTTTAGTTTGTTTGTTTGTTTTTTAAGAGAAGATGAAATCTGGACTCTTAGCTGAAACTGATGACTCAGTTTTAAATTTGTTCTAGGCAAGTGTATGTGAAGGCCATGGGCAGCTTGCTTTGCTGTCTCTACCATATTTGACATTCACCTTTCGTCCGAGGCCAGATGTGGGCCTGTAGCCAGACAGATGTGGGAATCGGGGCCCAGACTTCCAGCAGCATGACTTTGAGCAAATTACTTCATCTTCTAAGGATTCTCTTTTTTTTACTATAAAATTGGTGGAAAGATTTTGCCCGGCAAGATTGTTGTGAGATGACATGTGGACACGATGTCAGCAGGCCACACGAGGCGGCCTCAGCCTCTCGCTCTGCCCTCTTCCGGCCCCTCTCTTCCCCTGCAGTTTCATCAAGCACAGGAAAAAGTGAGGTTAATGACTCGCTGAACAGATTCTGTCATCTGAATCTTTAACAATTTATCTCGTCTGCAAATTTCCTAGCTGTGCAACCCAAGAGTAGAGGGATTATAGAAAGTCTCTTCTAATCGTTCTCTTTAATAGTTTTTAAATAGTTTTACATCGGCAATATGCTATCTAAATAGTTGAGAGAAATGATAGGTTTTTCTAAAGCTCTAGAGAAGCTAACTAACAGCAACAACAAAGCAAAGCAAAAAACAATGAAATTGAACAAAAAATTAAGTAGTGGGAGAAAAAGCTCTGAAACGACAGATTCCCAAATGTTCAAATCTGGCTTGTAGTTTTGTGAAATATATAACGCCAGAGAGAGTCTTGAGGATGTTTGCTTGCTTCTAGCAATCATATAAATATGAGGATGGCCAGATACAATTTTGAGACTTTAAATTAGAAACCACTCCAATTTTTGGCACATGCTTCAAGTCCCAAAATTAGTACTTCTAAATAATTATTAATTTTCTAAAATAAAGAGTCTGTGAGTCCATTAGGATACAACAGCCACAGCCAGATATTTGACTACTCTCCCGGGCCCCACAATAGCAGCAGGCTCGCTCTTTCAACCGTTTTCCTCTTTTGCTCCTGGTGTGGTAAAGTTAAGTTCTGAGAAATGGCTTACTAAAGGGAAGTTTAACCGCAGATGTTTATAATTCCAACTTAAGTTTCCCATCAAAGTCCTAATGAAATTCAGCTGCCAGCAGCCTGCCTCTGGGGCTCTGTCTTTTTGTCATGAGAAACTTGGGGGGAACAACATTCCGAGGCTGAATGCAGTGGGAAGCTTTCCATATTCAAACCCAAATACTCTGCATAAAGAGAAACACATACGTTGCTCCTTTGAAAAATCAAGAGAAAAGGAAGTGGTCTGCTTTAAAAATAATAACATGCAAAGCGACCCTCTTCTTAGTTCCAGGGATGTCTTAAAGCGTGTGAAAGTTAGAGATCTTGCGTTTATGTCAATGGAGTGATGTAGCTACCCTGATGAGTCCCTGAGAACTGTGAAGTGGGGGTAACTCTAGAGCAGGAATGTCATAAAAACAAAAACAGCCCGTGGTAATGGCGCACGCCTTTAATCCCAGCACTTGGGAGGCAGAGGCAGGCGAAACTCTGTGAGTTCGAGGCCAACCTGGTCTATTTACAGAGTGAGTTCCAGGACATCCAGGGCTACACAGAGAAACCCTGTCTCAAAAAATGAAAAAAGAAAAGAAAACAAGAACAGAAATCCGTGCTGTGCCCTGTAACTAAAAGATGTCATGAGCATGGTGCAGACTTCAGGTGCTTAGATTTATTTTGAAATTATGGAGTAATTTTTCATTGCCTTAAAGAAAGTTGGAGACTCTGGGGATCTAAAATGCAGTCAGGAGAGCTTGTCTTGAGGACTTAACAGCTACACAGAGTATTGTTGTCTGCACCAAGTACACAGCAACACAGAGAACAGAACTGAAAACTTCTGTATGTCAGCCTACAGGACTGCATAGCATAGTAGCCAGAAGCAAGAGAGATGATGAGTGATCCTTAGGCCCTAACTCACCAGGATTGTAGGCTGATTGTAAAAGCTGCAAATAAAAAAATATCAAATATCTTTTGGCTGCAGGATAGCCAAAAGAGAGAACTCTCTTTTTCACCCCTTAAAATGTGATATACCACAGCACAACTCCCACATCTCAGTTTTTGTTTTTTGTTTTTATTTAATGTGAATGTGTGTGAGAGCTTGTACTCCACATGCGTGCAGGATCCTACTGAGCAGAAGAGGACACTGGATCCCCTGCAACTGGAATTACAGACAGTTGTAAACTGCCATGTGGGTCCTGGGAAACAAACCTGGGTTCTCTGGTTCTCTTAACCCCTGAGTCATCTCTCCAGTCCCCTCCCCCAAATCTTAGTCTTAAAATGTGACAAATCTTATTTTGTAACTGGTTCCTTTACGATTCTTTTTAAGCACGGTGATGTGTGTGCTAGCCCTTGAGAAGGGGGACATAGTCTAACCAGCCAAGCACACCCCCTAAGTGCTCCTCTCTTCCTACTGATCTGCCACAAATCTTAGTAGCAGTAGTCTGTTTCTGTCAGTCCCACAAGTGAGATGCTCAGTTAGTTGAGAAGTGAGTGGAGTCTGTGTGCTTGGGCCTGAATGTTTCGTCACAGTGCACAGACAATTACTTTATTCTGTTGTCTTCCCTGGATATTGTTGTCCATTGTGATCAGTGCTAACAGATGCTCAAACTTTCACTCATAAAGAGACAAACCCTGTAGCCTTTATTGGAGCACAGAAATCAGCATAAAAGAGACTTGTTTAAGGGTGAAAGCTGTTTGATAGCCAGTGGGAGGTTATCCTTAGATACAAAACTCTAATGTGCCCTGAACCATAAAGTCTAAGAAATTATCAGATGTTCAATCTAGAAAGGAAGTCTGGAGACACAGTCCTCTCACTTTGTAGCTGAGGAATTTCGGGGCAGAGGGAAACAGGGAAGCTCATTAGAGACATTTCAAGGAACTGTGTCCCCTGACTGCCTCAGGTTCTTCCCGGCTGTTCAAGTGGACTGAGGCGCCTTAAGCATTGGATAACCTCACAGGTGTACCTTGGCATCTTCGTGTAGAAAATCATTTATTTCACTATAATATTTTCCATTTTAGTCTTTATTGCTTCTTTTTATCCTTGACTTGAACTGCCAGCAGGACGGAGAGTCCCGAGGCACCAAGCAAAGCTGAACTATGAACCTAGACTAACCTTGATGGTTCTTCACTTCATCGCTAATAAACAGATCATTCTTGGTAGATTAAGGAATGTGGGCACCCCTCCCCTGAATCTCTTCATCCAAAAAATAAAGACAGAGAAGGAAGAAGAGGAAATGGGTGTTGCTAATGATATGGCTTATAACAGCAAGTCCTAACAGAGATTAAAATGCACCCAGCATAAGGAACATACCTGCAGCTGTCGTCCCTTAAAATCCCATATTCTTAAGTATCCAGAGAGTGCGGGAGACATAGGACTTTGACCCAAAAGAAGGAACGAGAAACACTTCAATGGAATACTTCTCCCGGCTTCCCATCACCTTCTGTAGTTGAAGCTGGGGGAGCAAGTCAGGGCACAGGCCAAGCACAGACATAAGCCTTCTATGATGACACACCAAGGAAGTGTCTCAGACGGTGTGAGCTGCAAACACCCCCATGCATATAAGGTATGCCACTCTGTTGTCAAAAAATCTATGTCAGCGTTCTTAGATGCTCCCACCTCCCCTACTCAGACCCTAGTATGAAAATAAAGTATAATGAGGTCACCAAAGGAGAACACATATCCATACTTAAGTGTCAGTCAAGTACCAACTGGCAGAGGGTCCAGAGAGGAGAGTGTGTTTTCACTCGGTGGAAATCGTAGAACAAACCAGCAAAGTGTCAATACATTATAAACATCGAACCAAATCACCATATGGAACTAGGCATTGAAGAGTTGTCCTCTGGGTCCTAAAGCTACTAAAAGAAAATTTAAAGCTTGCTTTAGATTCAGTGGGACACATTTGGAAACAAATATGCACTAGGAACTTTCTACAAGTCAGAAGTCGGTGAAGAAACTTGCCTTGATAAAAGACTGGTTATCGCTGGCTGTGGGGAAGCAGAGCCTAAAAGACTGACCCTTGAGTATGGTGCAATGGGGCAGTATCTTTGTCACCTAAGCACAGATTAGCGATGCAAAACCTCAGAACCAGAATCCTCCTTCCACCTACCCAACATCCTCTTTATTACACTGAAATACAGGAAACACTGAAGTCTAAATTTTCAGTGTTTCAGTGTTTAGTTCATTGACTAAACTTTGGATGGGCTGGGAGAGGGGAAACATATGAATCTAGAAAGGGGAAACTTTTTTATATAAAGAGGAGGAAGAGACCAGAATATTAAATCAAATTATAGCTGAGTGAAGGTCACAGGTCATGTACTAGAGCCTTGCTCCTAAAAAGTAACAATAAAATAGAAAAACAATGCTAAATGCTGCTTTGGGTAAACCAGGGGACTGAGAGGGTGATGCCACCTCCTGGAAACATGGTCATGGGTATTCTCCTGAAAATGACTGTGGAAAGAGTAAGGCAGTTCACAACAAAAGGATTTGACTCCTGAAGAGAAACAGCCTAGCTCCCTTCCTAGAAACCACCAAGTACTGGAGAAAAGAAAACAAGTTGTCTGAGAGAGATGAGCAAGGAATGAGAGCTTAGTGTGGAAAGATGTCACCAGCAGTACTCATGGTTCAACCTGGCATAGACCCAGGTTGTCCCTCAGAGACTAGCACAGCGGCTGAGGGAAGTCCATTGTAACCTGGAGGGGGACAACTTCGAACCTGATGAGCCTCAGATTTTTCATGCCCAGGGATCTCCTTGCCCCTCTCTTTCTCCTCTAACCTCGTGTCTTACATTATTTCACCTACTGTGTTCCTATGCTAAGATTGTCATAACAGGATACCCCACATGGAGTGACTTAACCAACAGAAGTAGACTTTTCCATGTTCCAGAGACTGAAGTCCAAGATCAAATAGCTGTCAGGGGTGTAGGATAAGAACTCTTTCTGGCTGGTAGAAAGCCATGTTCATACATTTCCTGAAACCTTCCTTCTGTGTCTTTAGAGGAATACAACAGTCGGGTCACATGAAGGTCCTGCCCATGTGACCTCATTTAAGCTTTACCATCTCCCTATGGGCCCTGTCTCCTAATAGGGTCAGACTGAATTGGAGTGTCAACATCTGAACTTTGAGGAGTATGAGTCAACCCACAGTATCTGCTGAGAAAAATATTAAACAATATTTAATGAGATAACTCGTAACTGTAAAAGAGAGTTGCTGATAAAATAGTGTCATTACTTTATTTGAACTTTAGCAAAAAAATGAATGTAGTATTTCATATTAGTTGTACATTTTTATAGATAACGGCCCAATTAACTTTAATTCCATTTTTGAAATATAAGAAATAGTATTTAATCCCTGTGTTATCTTGTATTCTTTGGCACTTAGGGACACTTGCTTTTAATAGCTTTGGAAACTCCACTCTCATTCAACATAAAGTAACTTATGTAGGTCACAGCAAGAAATCTGGCTACTTGCACTTAACCTTACTATAATGCCCACTAAATGTCATGTATCCTACAAATAAAACACAATCAGAGAGATAAGATAAGCACATTAATAATGTAAAAAATGAAGTTATGTTACAATGTTGTATGGAGGCCGCTTGTTCTTCCCACATGCTAGGCTAGCTTAGACCCGAAATAATCACACAGAAACTATATTATTTAAATCACTGTTGGGCCCATTAGCTCTAGGTTCCTATTGACTAAGTCTTACAAAATAATTTAACTTATTTATATTAATCTTTATATTGTCACGTGTCTATGGCTTACCCGGTAAAAGTTCCCAGCATCTGTCTCAGGCAGCTCCATGGCTTCTCTCTGACTCCACCCTTCTTTCTCCCAGCATTCAGCTTAGTTTTCCCTGCCTAGATAAGTTCTGTCCTGCTATAGGTCCAAAGCAGTTCCTTTATTCATTGATGGTAATCACAGAATACAGAGGGAAATCTCATATCATTATGAGAACTTGGAGAGTTTAGAAAGAATGTTTCTGCTGGGAAGTGACCAAGTCAATGCGTGAGTCATGTGGGCCTTCAAGGTTTGAGAAAGTACAGCTCATGATAAAAACAAGATAAGAGGAGAAAAAAGACTTAAGAAGACGAGTAATAGTCCCAGTTGGTTAGACCACAAAATAGGGAGTCATTGAAGGTAACAGAAGAAAGAGAAATACAATGAAGATTGTGCTCTTTAAACCTTAGTCTGGAATAAAGATGGATTGGGTATTGAGTAGCAGATAGCCCAGAACCTGGGTGATGTGTGCTATGCACTGATGACTGCCCAGAAAAGAATAAAAGGTTCTATGTTGTTTGGTGGTCATTGTAGAGAAAACAGAGATGGGGATCATCACCAACATTTGATCAAGATGGCGTGTCCCATGTCTGGAGAGCAAGGATAAGGGAGAAGTTGATGTACTACTGACATTTGTAGAGAAGTAGTTAATCATGGGGTAGAGTGAATCCTGGACCTTTTAACATTAGTCCCACTAAATCAATGGCTCTAAAGTTGAATCATGAGGGGAATACCTTTGGTTCTCTAAGGATGGACATGAGTTCCTCACAGAACTTCATTGTTGAATGGTTGCTGTTCTGATAGGGTTTCTCTGTTCTAGCATATTTGAAAACTACTACACAGGGGCCTTAGGAGTTGACATTGTAAATCATGACAGATCTCTAGAGTGTCATTGAAATCTGTCTTCCTGGCATATCCCAGCAGGACACACGCCTGTCTTCAGCCAGCACTTGTGGCTGGCTATGCAGAATTTCGGATGTTCTGCACACCTCCACACATGAGCTAAAGTCTTTAACAATTGGTATCCTCCAGAGAGATATTTTTATGCTTCCTCTTCCTTGTCTGATGATATTTTTGGCCCTTCCTTAGGAAATTCCCTTTTTGTCTCAGTCATTACCTGGGAGTGCTGAGGAAAACAACAGAGGAATTTCAGAGAGAGTGGGGTGGTGACGGGCAGACATGCTAGCCATTATCTTTTGGTCTTCCTAGCAACCCTCGGATTTTTGATAAGTTTTTCTCTCTTTAAACTATTATTCTACCACAAGAGTCAGTATTTTAAGTTAAAATGTGAACCCCATTTGAATATAAATCTGGTGATTTGTGGACTCCACAAAGAGCTAACAAGGTCTAGCCTTGCTGACTCTTTCCTCAAGAGTATTATATTACACTCTATGTGCTGTCGAAAGGCCAGTCTTTAAATGATTCCACTCCAAACAACAAAAATGAGGAAAATAAACATCCAATATTTTGTCTTTAGTTTATTACTCATTTAAAAAACTGCTTCCTACATGTTTCAGCGTCAACAAGGTTCATTTCAGCCCTTAGAAATTTTGCTTAATGACATATATTCAGAATACCTAGAGATTACTAATCATCTAAGGAATTGAGGAAGCTTCTTTTATCTCATGCAGAGTTCAGCTTTTTCAAAGCTATTGGCATTGGTTTGTGGAACTCCTAACAGTGGGGCGGGGGGGTCTCTGACTCTTTCACCTGCCCGTGGGACCCTTTTTTTCCTACTGGGTTGCCTTTTCTAGCCTTGATATGTGGGTTTGTGCCTAGTCTTATTTTAACTTCTTATGCTCTGCTCAGTTGATATCCCTGGGAGGCCTGCTTTTTTTCTGAAGGGAAATGGAGGAGGAGTGGATCTAGAGAAGAGGGGAGGTGGGAAGGTGGGAATTGGGAGGAGTGGAGGGAGGGGAAACTGTAGTCGGGATGTACTGTATAAGAGATATTTTTTTAAAAAAAAGTTATTGACATTGAAAAAATGTTATTCACAAACTTCCAAGTAAAACAGTTTCCAATGACAACTAACTCTATTGAACAGTGTTAATATTGACAAAGCTTCCTTGTTTATGATGTGTTTTCCTGTGTTATTTCGAGCTTTGATCTTCACAACCATCTTACATGCCAGGCCATTTGTTGCTAATCTATTCATGAGACATGGTGATATCTACCAGGTAACCCTACTGAAGCAGCAGGAAGTTTCACAAAAGTCCAGACAGCGAGGAACCATTGTTCTGCTAATATCGTTGAAGAGGAAGAAATTAGTGCCAGAATTTGAGTCATTTCCAAGGTCCCCCAGACACTTTTTGGAACTGGAACCTCAGCCAAGTTCCTTGCATTAGAGGCAGCCTTCTCCCCTCCTACATCATGGGCTTGATGTAGCTTTAGATGTTTGGAGATGCCAGGTAGATGCTCTACCACTGAGCTCTCCCTTCAGCCTTCATCCTCCTACTGTATCCCACAGACCAAGGACGAGGAGTACCTGGAGATGACTATTGGGTCATCAAATGAGCTGCCTCATATTAAAGCAAATCCATGGCTGCCTTCTTGATAGGTCTGCTATAGCTATTCAGGGCTCAGATCTAATTTAATTATGAAGACGTTAGTAGTTCTGAGTGCCTGAGAGATGCCTCCAGGGGTAAGAGCACTTGCTACACAAGGGGAGAGGAGAGGGGCCTGAGAATGAAACTCTAGAACTCCCTTCAAAAGCCACGCATTGCTTCAGGTGTCACAGCTGCTATCCTAGCACTGTGGGGTCTGAGACCAGAGGATTACTGGGGCTTTCTGGCTGACAATTCGTTCCAGGTCCCATGAGCGACTCATAGGATAGAATGATGGAGTAAGACAGCTGATGTCCGCTTCTCACCCATACACACACATGCACAGGTGCATACATGTATACAGACCACACGTGCATATATCACACTCATACACACTGTGAGTCATTATATTTATCTTAACTTTGAATTTAATTTATAATAACATCCTTCATCCCCTTTGTTTCATTTTAGGCATTTTAGTCATGGCTTCCCACAGCTGTCAACCCTCTAAACTTTACTCTCTATGGCTAAAGTTTTCTGATGGTCACATAAAAATAAAAAACAAATCCGTCATCTTAAAAAGAAGCAAGACAGATGTCTTTCAAAGGTGAACAATAACTCTTTTGTTGCAAAGCAACTGAAGAAAGAGGTTTGCACATGCCCAGAGCACATCAGGTCTGGGATTCCCCTTCCACAGCCTGCAATCAGGTTTCTACATGATTTTAGGAACTCCCCTATTATGTTGCAAAATAATGGAAAGATAAGAAATTAATGAAGAAAATCAGAGCATGATAGCTCCAAAGCGATCTGCTCATGTGTATACCCCACTGTGACCCTCCGAGCCTGTTCCATAGCAATTCCACCACGCCCTCTCTTATTTGTAGAACTTTTGCACCATTGGTTTTGAAGCTATGTTTTATCACACTCCAACAGCTCGGACGCTAAACATCCATTTCTCCAAAGGGAATCTGACAGTTCACGGCAGAGTTGTTGGGCCTTATGGTATGATCCAGATTTGACTTATAAACATATGCTCAGAGGTGTCTTGAACGTAATAGAAGACAAAAAAAAAGGGGGGGGGTTACAGAAAGTTAAGGCAGCCCCTATGTGCTCAGCAAAATAACAAGACTTTAGAGGGGCAGGATAGCTCCAGTCTAGTGCCCATTACCTGATTCGTTTTCAGTATGGCAGGCGCTGCCATGCCTGGTTCATCCTAGTCTGTGATACGAGGATGTGCCACAGTATAGCAGGTATCACAGCGATGGAAATGTGGAAAGGATGGAGAAATGGTCAAAGCTCTCTCTAAGGTGTTTTAAACCTCCAGGTTCTAACTACAAGGCTAAGATTTTTTTTTTCTAACACCCCCCCCCAAATTCATTGTTTTTTCAGCCGAGAGAACACATTTTGTTTTCTGTGCCTGTTTTCTTAGACATATGGAATACCAAATTTTCATGGGAAACGACTTTTTCTGCTCTTTTTGTCTGAACTTCTACTCACTTATTTTGGAACATTAAACATTAGATTATGTTTTTAACTGTGAGGCATTATATCGTCAAATTTATTTAAAGTAGTTGAGCTTTTGTTGTATTACAATCTTTTCTATTTTAATCTTCCAGCATAAGATCATATTCATAGAGAAAAAAATGTGGTTTTCCCTCAAAGTAAAAGATAAGCAGAGCTTGGTTCAACAATCAAAGAAATTTATAAATCTTAAGAAGGGAAGAAAAAAATTAAAATTCTGTAGTCCAAACTTTAAATTGGAACAATTAACCCACTCTGTGCGCTCCTTGGAGATCGGATTAGGATGGCAGAGGACTGAGAAGCAAGAACATCAGGTTCTTCAATTCTTCACCCTCTCTCAATGAGTTAACTCAGAGTTGTAAGTGCTCAGTCACAAAACCAAATATCTTCTCCATTTCTTCCTCAACACGGTGTGAGTAGAATGAAAGAGGACGGAAATAAAAAATAGTCTCTTTTCATAGTTCAGTGACATTGTCCCTATTTATAAAGTTATAACTTGAGATTTATCGTCACTCCAGAATTCCTCTCAGGCCACATAAAAGTGACGTGTGGGATCCTAGTGGCCACAAAGAATTAACAAAGCTTCCAGATCCTCCTAACACTTACTCTAGGGATTAGAGTATTGTTGACAACGTATGAAGAAAGCCATGTGAGCATATTGTAAGCAGAAAATTGCTGAGGAGTTCACACGAGTTTAATCCTTGGCATCCACTAACCTTTCCAGAAAATTCCAGCAAGTGAAAGGAGCAAATCCAAGCGGTATCTTTACTGGGGTGGAGTACCGGAAGTGCGAGACACGGGTCCTGCGCAGTGGACAACAGCCAAAAACTTAACCTTAAGCCTGTCTCCCTTACAGGGACGAGAAACAATGTCTTTTTATTTCCAGCCCTCTGACTTCGCTCTCTCCTTCCAGATAAGCCTGTACACATACTATCCCCTAGGGTTATTCTGGTTCCCTCACTTCCCTGATAAAATTAATCCCCTCCTCTTCCCTGTGGCGGGATTTCTCAGTACCTCTCAATGATAAGAATCTGACGGCTCTCAGCACACTCCTGTTTTGTAGTGAGGGGGACGCCTTAGCCATCCCTAGTGAACGTGTACAGGGTGGGAGAGTTCACAAGTCATCCTCTGACACGCCAAAGGGCCTCTGCGAGTGCCTTCAGTGTAGCTGATGCTCAACTCCCTTGTGTGTGCATTCCTCGATTATTTGTTGAATGTCTGCTTGGTGCCAAGCCCCAAGCCAAGCCTTAAGTAAACAGTGGCACGTGAAACAGAAACACCAAGTATATAAATGACCATACCAAACACCAGAAGCCTAAACGGAACCGCCTTTTCAGTTCAGGGAGCGTGCATGCTCCTATCTAATTCTCACGGAGACATTAACAATCAGCTCAACACCAATGGTGAAGCCATGAAGTGGGTTCTCTGAACTGCCCATCCCAGGAGCCCCATACTGCAGAGGAGGGAGAATGCCTTTTAAGCTAAAAGCTTTGTCTTTCCCACTGTATATGGAAAAATTGACTATGCACTTTCACGGAGAAGGTCCAACTAAGAAATGTTTATATTGGAACAAGCCCCATCTCTAAATCTGGGCTTGTTACTCAACGGTATTTTGTTTCCTTGGATCAGGGAAGGGGTCTGGAAACATCTGTAACCAATGTATTGTTTTAAAATCAGCATGATTTTCCCCTTGGAGAACAGATAATAGCATTGCTTTAAAGCACACACTCACCCATCACCATTCACTTCCCCTCTGGACTGCGCGCTATTTTCTTGTCATTGAAACGGCGGTACAAGGGCAAGATTGGCAGCACCTTGGGCATTGCTGTCCCTGCCACAGTTTCTGTTTATTTCACTTTGTCAACTTGGCCTTTATAAACATCCTACCAAAAAACAACTGTCCGATCACAGCAGTTACCTGGGGGTGAAATTTCAAAGCTACAGTTGACAGTTTATAAAATGGTTCTGAGACTAGGCCCACAGCTGTTCCTAGACAACATGACAGACTGTGCCTCGCTTGAAAGAAAGAAAAGTTTTCACTAAACATCATCCTACAAAAATCTCAAAAGGAAATCTTCAGAGAAAGCAGAAAGAAAAAAAAGCATAGAAAATATGAAAAGATGGAGGCACTGTACTAATTGGTTTTGTTTGTTTCTTATTTTTGTAGTGTTTGTTTGTTTGTTTGTTTGAGACAGGGTTTCTCTGTGTAGCCCTGGCTATCCTTGAACTCAGCCTGTAGATCAACTTGGCCTGAAGCTCACAGAGATCCTGCTGTCTCTGCCTCCCAAGGGCTGCAATAAAATGTGTGCACCACCACCACCCAGCTTGTTCTAATTTTTAATACTATTCATATCCCAAAAGTAATAGAAATGGTTTGTGGACAGTTCAGAGTGTAAAGTTTAATGAGTAAAATGTTTAGCATATGTTTAGAGCGTTGTTGTTTTGCTTTTCATTAGCACCCCAAATTAAAGAGGTAATGTTTGGTTTGGGGTGGAAATGCCCTTCTCTCCCTTTCTTGGAGCGGCTAGTGCTTGGTATGTTTGTTTCCTTAAGAACTGTTTGAAAATGGTCTGTCACCACTCTGCAGTCATTGGATCCTGATCTGAAAACCCATTCCAACCTTCTGAGACATCGGTGGTGTCTGACGCACAGCAGACCCGTAAAACAGTCATTAAACAAATCTACCGCTAACATTTTACAAATGAGAAAGTGAGATAGGATCTCGTGGTTACGTGTGTTATATGGTTACACGTCTCATAAAAATACACCAAAGGCAGAATAGATGTTCAGCTTTAAACATCTAAAACCAATCACATTTAAAACCAATCACAAGCTCTCTGTGAGACGGACCCTTTCTTGGTGCTGAAGGACAAAGGCCTGCATCTCATGGCTCACTCAAATTTTCAAATGGCATATTTTATTAGTATAATTTATGGACCATATTTTTCCTGTGGATGCATCCAGATATGTGTCAAGCTGCCATATATTCTGCCAGAGCAGACATCTGCTTCTGGTGCATGAGAGGAAACACCTGCACACACTCCAGTGTCTATTACACAAAGGGCATCCTTTCCCAGGGCCGATTGTCAGATCTCTCAGATGGAACAAGGAGGTGTCGGATACACAGCTGGGTGCCGTGCAATCAACTTCCCACAGGAGATGTGCTCTCTGATGAGGAATCAGCATTGTTTACTGAATAGTCACTCTCTAGCTGCTCATACAAAAACAGTTTACAACCAAAACACCAGTTATAAATAATTATATCTAAGTTAAGAACAGTTGCTGCAAGCTACACCAAATAACTACAGAGTGCTGACAGGCAGTGTTTCCTATCTGGAGTCAGAATGTGAATCTGTTAATCGTGTTTGCTCTACCCATCACTCTCATCCCCCTCAAAGATGCCTAGAGAGTGGTATACAGTGGTTTAGGAGGCAGAGACAGGAAGATATCAACAAGTTCAAGGACAGCCAAGTCTACATAGTGAGTTTCAAACCATCCAGGACTACAGAGTGGGACCCTGTCTCAATTGTGTGTGTGTGTGTGTGTGTATACATACATACATACATACATACATACATACATACCTACAGCCCTGGCTACCCTGGAACTCTCTAAGGTAGACCAGGCTAACCACAGACTCATAGAGATCTGCCTACCTCTACCTCCCAAGCGCAGGTATTAAAGGTGTGCCACCACCTCTGGCATCATCATTTTCTTTTCCTTCATCATCATCTGGTAGTATAGCCTAGTGCAACAAGCATTAAAGATGATCTTGCCTGGTTCTATGCAAACAGCCTTTGGTAAGGGCCTTATTTCCCTGTGGCTCTTGCTAACTCTGGCATTCAGTGACTCTGAAATGGCAGACAGTCAAGACAGCCACACTCACGTAAGCACCTGTTCTGTGAGGTGGCTGAGACTTCAGTGACAAATCAACTCCTGCTTCTGCTCTAGAGGAAGTGTGTGCTCTGAGGGAGGAGAGTGGTGAACTGTACCTCCAAATGCCACAGATGAGCTGTGGAGCTATAGACAAGGAGAGCTGTAGCTCACTAAGAAGCCGCAGTCACAACAGACGGCCTTTCCAGACAGGGAGCAAGCACAAAAAAAAAAAAGAGAAGACACTCCGGTAGCTATCGACCCGCTGCCCTTATATTGCACCTAACTACACAAAGTTAGTTGATCCTCACAACCATTCTAGAAGATAGCGTGGCAAAGCCGCCTGTTCTTCAGAAACGGAGCAGGAGCTGAAAATAAAAGTATCTGGGCAGTTTTCCCAGAGGTAGAGCTGAAACTCTGACGTCCAGGTGCTCTAGAGAATTCCACAGTTCCGGGTTGTCTTATGAAGCACGTAACTGCAGAGAAAGTGTGCTCGCTATCGGAAATAATTCACAGGACAGTCCATCAGTTTCCCTGAGGTCTAAAAGCCAGTGGTATCCTGAATGCAAGCGTGTTTATGGGAAAAATTCATTTCTCCATTAGGTGAGGATGTACGAAATGCCTGCTCGAGAAATGGTAGACACAAGGGAACTTGAGATTGCAATACAAGTAGACATTTGTTAAGCTATCAAGGGAAGGTTTCTCAACATATCCTGCCATTCTGAAGAAGTAGCATCTAATCATGTGTATTCCTGAAGGGACAGAGGACCTGTAGAGGTACCAGGAAAACAAAACAAAACAAAACAAAGGACAAAATATTTGAAAAAAAATCATCATCTATGACGTTTATTCCCTTTAATATCTAGTTTGCAGTAGTTATGTCAAAATCTATCAAAACCAATTAGTTGAAACAGGTTCTTGTTTTAAACACAAATGTTTACCCATTTTGATTCTACCAACTACACAGAGAAGTGCTGCTTTTCTCAGATTTCTGTAAGCTATGAAAAAGATTACATAAAGTGTAAACCATCTTCTGCTAGAGCCATTCCAACACTTAAGTGGACAAAGTTAAATTTTTAAAAATATTTTCAGTCCTTTATTAGTTATCCCAGAAATACATCTTGGAGGAAACCTTTTTATCCACACTGTTTCCTACCAGTGACCCCCAATGAAATCACTAAAACTTCTGTTGTCATTAAAGTTGATGTTTCTAATGCTTACTCTTAAAAAGAACTTTCTACTCTGACAAAGAATAATAATCACCCAGGAGATAATTTAATTTTTATTAAATGTAGTGCTGAATTCAAGATCTTGGAGAAGATAATAGGTGTGCTAGGGTTGGGTGTTTGGAGTAACTTATACCCAAGAAAGGCTGAGGAGCAAAGAAGGCTAAGTAAGAAGACAACAGAAAGGAGAAGTGTGGGAAGTTAGGGGGCAAGAGATAGAAGGACAACAGAAAGGTTGGAACCACTGGAATCTGCTGAGATCTCCCACCCTTAGCGCCAAGAGCTAAACACGCACTGTGAAAGAAAGCTGCTTTGGAAGCTACAGCTTTTGCCCATGAAACAGCGTTTTACCACTGAAGAAAGGGGGCATTGGGTCAACTGAAAAGACCATCCTTTCTCTCTCCATCCCCAAACGATGGGTAGACCACATCCATGAAGTGTCTACTCAAATCCTTTGTTCATTTCCTCTCCTTTAGAGAAGCCATATCTACATTCACCCATTTTAGTCAGATAATTATTTCATTATTTTGAGACAGGATTTCATGTGTTCCAGACTGACACATGTGCCTCAAACTCCCTATGTGGCCCATGATGACCTTAACCTGTTTTTCTAGCTTCTACTTCCTCCCAAACGTGCTGGGATTGGAGGTGTGCATCCTAACAGCTATGGAGATTGAACCTGGCGTTGTATCTCTGCAGGGTAGGCATTCTACCAGCTGAACTACATACACAACCCCAACTGTTTACATTCTCTTTTCCCTTCACATAATGGGAATAATGTAAAAAAGAGGATAAATCAGTTTCAATGTAGAAGACTAAAAGGACTTTATCTCAAATTCTACAACCCAGCTTTGTTTATCTTAAATTATTGCAATCTTTTTCAGATTTTCCTCTAGCTCCCAGCCAGTTGGGGAGAGCTTGTGAGTCTAGCCTGTTGGTCACTCTTTGTACATTCTGTCCATCGTAGGGCAAAGCTGGCTGGAGTTCCATTGCTGGCTCTCTTGGATTGTGAGATTGGGCCCCAATATTCTCCTTAGGGAAGAAAACTGGCGAATGAGCCTTTATTATTTGAGTGTTGGCAGAACTTGAGTTATCTGCCAATTGGAAAGGGAGGATATTGTGCATGATTCTGGGAATTTAACTTTGTGTTAAGAGAAGTCCAACCAGGAGTTGGAGAGATGTCTCAATGGTTAAGAGCTGCTCTTGCAGAGAACCCATGCCCAGTTCCCAGCACCTTCATGGTGTCTCACATTCATCTGTAACTCCAGTCCCAAATGATACAATACTATCTTCTGACCTTTGTGGGAACTGGGCATACATGGAACACATACATACAAGCAGGCAAATACTCGTACACATAAAACAAAAATAAATATTTAAAAAGAAAAGTCCCGTCAAAATAAGTGGGTGCTGCAAGTCCCCTAAGTTTCACTGGTAACATCAGGCAAATAAGTTTACCAATAAACTGAAAAACTAGTAAAATTAAATTAAATATGCAACAAGCAGAACTTAGATATTGATGAGTGTTTTCCCTGTGAAAGGATGTCTGGGAAGTTGAGGGTGGGAGGGGGAACATCACTGCCGTGAAGGGGAAAACAAAGGAAGAGCTAATTAAGCAAGGAATTCTCAAGCTCATTTTGTAAAGCATATGTAATGATAAGGTCATACAAAGAGAGTAGCCCGAAAGCGAGGGAAATTACACATGTTCATCTGAATCACTGTCGGGACCACATCAGTGACTTCCTAGGAATGATGCTGGAGACCTCACCAGGTCTGGACATGGAAATCCAGGGCGTTTTCCTTTCTTTTCTTATTTCTTTCAGACTTTCATGGCAATTTATACATTCTTTTTATAGCTTAGTAAATAAAATATTGCCAGTACAGAGGCCAATATTCATCCTGCCCTATATCCCACTCCCATTCTTAACCCGTAAGAAGCCTGATTTCTCTACTTCCCTTTCGTGCTTCCCTACTTTCCTTTGTATGTGTGCACACCGATACAAGGTACTAAATGTCTTACATGCAATAAATGTAACATAAAGATAATACTATGTTTCTTTCCCTTGTAGTATAAGATGCATTCATAACTAGGAATATCTTTGCCGTGATATTTGCTAGATTACTCTCCAAAGTGATGGCACGTTTGCTCTCAGGAGGCTCATTCTTGACTGGTTCAAATAGATTGTCTTTTCCAGCTGGCATCTCCAGAAAACTTTGGTCATCTGTCAGTCACTGAGATAGGTAAGGAGGGTGTAAAGATAAATAAGACACGATCTCTGTCTTCACAGTCCAACCAGAGATCTCAGGGTATCAGGGGTGTAATTTTAAAAATTGTAATATCGTGTTCCACGCGCTCTAACAAGGTATCTGTAACGTGTCCTGGGCGTGACAAGTCTGAGAGACTGGGAAAAGTGTTCCCAAGGGAAGGAGGGGAAAAAAGACACTCTTGACTTCTGTGATGTGTTGCATATGGGAAGTTATGGGAAGAGATTTTTATTAGAGCAGAGAGAGCTATAGTTTATCCTAAAGAGACGTTGGGTTTCTATAACATAGCCTTGGTTGTTCAGCTCAGGAATTTTATTTGTTCGTGTAGTCACGAAGAGGCAGAGATGTAGTGTGATAAGATCTCTTAAAAGTTAACTCTGATATAAAGAGTAAACTAAAAGGAAGTGTGTGTGTGCGTGCATGTGTGTGTGTGTGTGTGTGTGTGTGTGTTGGGGGAGAAGTGTAAGTACAATAACTCAGAAAGGAGAAATACTTGCGATCCTGATCTGATCCACGATATGGAAACCAAGAAGAACCGTTTTCGTAGTATTTTAGAGGTACACGTTAATTCTGTGGGATAACAGCATACAAGGGTGCTAGGAGATGGGAACTATCGAACCCACGAGGCAGTAGAGATGCTTGCAATTAGAGAATTTAAAATTCTACTAAAACTTACTAAAATCCATTTTGTTTTTTTTTTCTATGAACATAAAGCAGCTATCCTAAAAATGTCAGGGACAACATGCTCCTCCATGGAGAACTTTCTGTGGTTTCCATTCTGACAACTCCTGCAGTTACTTTAAGTATCAACAAACAGCAGATACATACACTTCAGTTAGCACCTCCCACCTGCTGGGCCGTCCATCAACAGTGCGTGTGTGTTCCGCACAGACATGAGCTTGGAGAATTGTAGTCCTCCCGTCCATTCCAATGCATGGACTGTGAGGTTAGAGAGCAAGTTCCTGACAGTTCTAGATCCTGTGAGTTCACTTCTTGGTTGTTCTCACACCTGCGTGTGCCTGCAATCAGAACACAGATTTGAAATAGACACCCATGTCACAGTGATTGTGAAGAAGAGAGGCAGCATGCAGTGTGTTTTCTTTCCTATTCTGTGAGCAAATTTCTTTCTCATACGTGAAGGATTCATTCTTTTGGAAGTGTTTCTCAAAATTACATTTTTGTTGTTTATTTTTTTCAAGATTGGATCTCTCTGTGTAACAGCCCTGGCTGTCCTGAAACTCACTTTGTAGACCAGGCTGACTTCAAACTCACAGAGATCCTCCTGCCTCTAACTCAAATGCTGGGATTAAAGGCGTGCACCACCACTGCCCGGCTAAAAACTACATTTGTAAAAGGACTATTTGTGTAATTTAGCAATGTTAATCCATCACTTTTTTTTATGTTCTTTCATCTTTATTGTTAACATGTAATATAATATGAAGAGGAAGAAAATACGTTTGGGAAAGTTTACAGTAATGTTAGCATGGGACACATGAAATTCTACTCGTTCCATTCTATGGAAGAAGACAGAGATGTATAAGTATGAATGGTATGAACTTAGAAGCAAGAAGTGATATAAAAGAGTCAGATTGGAGATATGTAGAGATTCACTAGTCACAGTGTTGTAGGAGATTGCCTGTTCATTTCCTGGATGCCCAGACTCCCGAAATAATCACACAGAAACTATATTATTTAAATCACTGCTTGGACAATCACTTAAGCGTATTGCTAGCTAGCTCTTATATCTTTGGTTAACCCACTTCCATTGTTTTATATTTTATCATAAGAGTCATGGCCTACCGGCAAGGTTCCAACTCTCAATTTGCATCTTTCTCTTCTGGAGGCTCCATGGCGTCCCTTGACTCCGCCTTCTTTCTCCCAGCATTCAGTTGTTTCCCTGCCTAGCTCTACTCTACCCTATCACAAACAAAGACAGTTTCCTTATTAACCAATGGTATTCACAGCATACAGAGGGGAATCCCACATCGCATCAGGAAACAGGTGTGCTTGTGGGAGAACCTGACTTCATCTGGCAAAGCCATGTTGATAGAAAAGGGGGAGATGTGAGCCCTGGGAAATGCCAATGAAGTAAGGACAGCAGAGAGTGAGACTCGCTCACTCTGGTGTCCCCAAAACTAAAATGGAGAAAAAGATAGAAGAAAAACAAGCTTAGAGAGTTTCTCCAAGAGAAGACAGAACCTCAAGGAGACAGTTAAACAGCATTAAGCATGTAAATGAGAACAGGACTTGGAGAAGGCAAGCCTGGGACATCCCTGGACTTCACTGTTAGCCCCTCATTGGCAGCAGAAGCCATATGTTAGGTAGAAGCGTGGATTGTTGTGACAGAAGCCAAGCCAGTGTGAGCGAATGCAGATGAGAAGACTGATTGGGCAAGAACAAAGGGAATGAAGGAGAAGCAGAGCTGAGGGAAGGTGCGTTTGCAAGCTTAGCCTAGAGAGGCGGTTGAGGCTTCCCTACCTAACTTGGTCTGCTCTCAGGACAAGGATTGTGCAGAGATGGGTGGGGATGTTATCTGAATCTAGAGTGCCTACCCAATGGCTATGACTAAAGTCGCCCCAGCCTGTGGCACTATTAGGAGGGGGTAGAATCTATAAAATGTGGAACCTGGTAGAAAGAACTTAGGACATTGGAGAATATCATCATCGAAGCCTGTATTTGAACCCCAGGTGTCCTCTCCTCTTCTCTCTTATCTTCTCCTCTCCTTTCTGATTGCTATGAAGTAAACAGACCATCTTCTGCCTCATGCTTCTGCTATAATGTCCCGTGATGCCACAGAGACAAGACCATGAGGCTAAGCAACCCTGAACTGAACCCTCTAAAGCCCCCTTCATCTTTAAAAGTCACTTTAAGTTACTTGGATATTTTGTTATAGTAACGGAAAGTTGGCTAATATAGTGTAGGAGGGAGAAGGGAGGGAGGAGGAGAGGAAGATAAACTGGTCAGAGTCAAAGAGACACAGATGTGTGGATTCCAGAGCAAAGGTTCATCCTTCTAGTAAATAGGGGAGAAAATCTGGGATAGTAGAAGGCATAAAGATAAGTCAAGAATAGGGCATTAAAAAAAAAAGTGAGATTTCCCAGCCAGTGGCCTCTTGTTCTACTGAAAGAAGCAAGATTAGCTAACGAGAAGAAAGAAGTTTGGGGCGCATTCCTCCTTTCTCTAAGCCCTCAGCAGCATTTCTCCAGTGGTTTGCGAGCCAGAAAGAAAGGACACACAGGGAGAGGGCTTTCCTACTCACTCTCTGCATGTGAGCCTCTCTTCCTAGTGAGCCTGGGTGAGGAACACTGACGTACAGAGGGGCCCCAGACAGAACACAGAAGTGGTGGCACCAGAAGCAATGGTTGCTGCTCCACACCAAACCAGTGCCAAGTAGCTTGGCTGAGACCATTGAAGAAAAGCCCTAGTCACCCATAACAATTCCACCTCCAAACTTAAAAAAAGAAAAGGTGATGTAGGCAGGCATGGACAAGATGGCAGACCATTAAGAGGTAGTGATTAAACAGAATGATCCATGAAAAGCATTTAGCACAGTGCTGGTATCTGTCCATAAATATGAGCTATTGCTATTCTTTACAAAGTCCCGGGTGCGGATGGTGGCAGTGGTTGTCACCAGGCAGCGTGGTTCCTCCTAAAGGGCTAAGGCGTCATAACAATCCACCAAAGGGCTGCACTTGAGGTCATCCTCTCTATGGGATCTTATAGCTGGCCCCGAAGGCTGAATCTCTTCCTTTCTTGGAAATGTGTCCACAGCAGTTGCCCCTGGTAAATTAAATAAGACTGAGTCAGTCTTCAGATTAAAAAAAAAAAAATTGGCAGAGTCTAGATTGTGTAATCAAGACCCAAAGGCGAGGAGTGAAAAGAAGAAGCCAGTTACACAAGGCAATATTAGCAGAACCCAGATAAGGAGCCCAGATGGTAGCAGAAGACTTATTTCGAAAAAAGGGAGGGAGGAACCATGGAGCCACATTACCGTATAAAAAATGACAATTGATACTATAGACGAGCAACCTATAAAGTATTCTAATGGCCCGAGGAGAAAAGTTTAGGAATTTCTCATCAATATTAAAAGCACAACCATCCCAAATCCCCAGATGGAACAGTTGTCTAGCTGTAGGGCCTTGGGCTTCTTATTTGATCCCTCCAACTTTAGAAATAAAGAGGACTATTTCAACAGAGCCTGAGTCCCCTGGGATCTATGGTCCTAACAGATGCCTGATGCACAGGGTAGGAGGACAGTTTCTTGAGATCGGGGTGGATCAGTGGCTTCCACCAGTGAGAATACCCAGCAGCAAATGAAGAATGTTGAGCAATGGACATGCAGATATAGCACGAAAGGCTCGCTAACTGTGTGTCTACTCTGACCTAATGGAAAGGGATGGCTTATGGTCAGCCAGAACACTATTCCTCTGAGTTTCTGGGCATCTGAATCACTGTCCCCATCTTGATCGTGATTAAGAAAGCTAGAATGCTTTGCAAAGTGGACAAGGCATGGTGGTCGTGAGCCCTACGCACCAAGCACGAAACTCTAAAATCAACTTAGAACAAAGAAGCACCATTATTCGCACACGGCTTTTATCTGCTTCGCTGTGGCGGTCGGGAGAAAGGCCTCTGAGCCAAAGACATAACTCTGAGCAGTGTTGAAACCACTCTCCTAATCAAGCTATGGTGAAATCATTGTCAAAAATCAAAAAATTAACTTCACCTATTAAAATGCAGGGAATTTCAATTACGCAAACAAGTGCTTAGAAATACCCAAGGGAGGGTATGTGGTAATTTGCTCCAGATTCAAGTAAAATTAGTCAATCCTCCAACTTCTCCCAGAAGCACATTGCATAAGGAAGCTAACTCACTCAGTTAACTCGGTCTAGTACCTTGCCAAGGGTTTCAAATGTGAAAAACACGGACATATTAAGCCCCATCTGGGGGGAAAAAAAAACAGAACCAAAAGTTGTCAGTAGCTTAATTCTGGGCTGTTTCCCATTGCAGATATTACTGTGGTTTTGTTTTTAAAAACAACAACAAAGAATCCAATGCATTTCGTCTTTGTTTTTAAGTTTGTTCTTAGGATCAGTCCTCTGCAGCAAAATCTAAATTGATGTGAACCGAACTATCTGATTCTTAAGTCTGTCCACAGATGTAAACCAGGATTGTGAAGGACCTCAGAGACTCTGAGCTAGAGTTCATCCCCCTAAGTGAGAAGAATATTTAGTTATTGTTCAGTTGGTTTTATGTTTGCTTGTTTTATTTATTTTGTGCAGCTGCTGACAATATCTTTCTTAAATGATTTTATCATTTAAACAAAAAAATGGAACCTGTTAACACTGAAATTAGGCCCAAAACATTGTTGCCTAGAAACAAGAAGAAAATAGATTTGTTATATACACACAAAGACCTAAAGCAGAAAGATAACTTAATGGTTATTCTTATATTTGAGAAATACCAACTTGGGAAGTAGCAACAACTCTGAATATTAGTGAGTAAATTCAGACTTCCACTTCAAGTCTCTTAAATTATAGCAAAAAAAAAATGGTGCATCAGAATTCCAAGTCTAATTCAGGAAGGAAGATGAAGTCATGTTGATATTAATAAAATGTTTGCAGATCCTTGGTTACAGGCACAAAGCAAATATCATTTGCAATTGGCGGTGGCAATTATTGGTTAGGTCCTGTGAGCACAGCACTGGGGATGGAGACCACGCACTTCATCATGGGACTTTGTTATAGTTAATTTACTGTCACTTGCTGCTGCTGGAGATCCCTATCCGTGTCCCTACAGGTCACAGGTTCATCTATTTGGAGACCTCAGGATGTGTCTCTTATCCTCAGATGGTCCCTTCAGGTTCTTCCCAAATCCCATCAATTTGCCACTTAGTTTGTTTCGATGAGCAATTAGGGACCTTAGATCCCAAGAGGCTGCATTAGAGCATGTAAATTATTTACTCACCAGACTGTTCAAAAGAATTTCTGAAGATCCCAGATATTTAGGACTATGCAGAAGTGATGTTTGTGGTCAATTAATGTGCTCTCCTGTGATGGCACCTGGGAAGCACAGAAGGGTTTCTGTGAAGGTGTCAAACAAAATCTTATTATTTAGCTGGGTCCTTGATTTATGTAATAATTCCAAATACTTACAAGTTTGCCATAGCCAAAGAATAGAGACTGAACTATTCTTTAAAAGAAAATTAGCTTAAAATTTTTTTACGTTTATTTTATGTATACGAGTGTTTTGCCTGCATGTATGGATGTGCCCCATGTGCATGCCATGTGACCTTAGAGGTCAGAAGAGGGCACTGGATCCCTGGAAATAGAGTTATGGACTGCTGTAAACCACCATGTGGCTGCTGGGAATCAAACCTAGGTCCTCTGCAACAGCAACAAGGGTTCCTAATCACCCAGGCAACGCTCTAGCCCCCATGATTACAATTTTAAAAGAAACCCAAAGTGTTCTATATGATGGCATTATTGTCAGAATGAGTCTAGATGTCCCCAAGGAGAATTATTCAAATGAAAGCAAAAATAACAAGACAGTTGTACAAATGGCATTGTTTGTAAAAACTTAATCTTAATTCATTCTAATTCCATTATTAAATAATTTATATCATGAGCTGATGATGACTTCTGGGAATAATGACATTTATACTTGCAAACATACATTATCACCACCCATTCCTTTAAGAATAAGTGCCATCCATGTGTGCCTCAAACTCACAGAGTTCTGTCTGTCTCTGCCTCCCAAGTGCTGAGATTAACGGCATGTACCACCACGGCTCTACTCTAATTTCTATAAATGGAAAATTAGATAAGTAATTTACATACATCATTTGGTAGTTTGACTGTAACTGGCCCACATAATCTCACTGGGAGCGCCACTATCAGGAGGTGTGGCTTTGTTGGAGTGTATCACTATGGGGGCAGGCTTTCAGGTTTCCTGTGTGCAGGATACTGCCCAGGTTCTCAGTTGACTTCCGATTGTCTACAAGATGTAAAACTCTCAGCTACTCCTCCAGTACCTCATCTGCCTACCTGCTGTGGTGGTGTTCCCTGCCCTCATGATGATTATAGACTGAACCTCTGAAAACATAAGCTACCCACCCCTTCTAAACGTTGCCATGGTCAGGGTGTCTCTTCATAGCACTAAAAAGCTTTTAACTAAAACATATCTATTGACTTTCACTCTAAGCCGGACCTCACACCAATGATAGAGTGAGCAAATGAAAATCATTTCTCACTATCTTCACAGGCAGGAGCGAACGGCACTGGTTAATCCAATCTTAATAGAGCTGGAGGAAGCTATAATAATGGGGCCACTTAATAATCAAGAAATACAAAAGGGTCTGGTATGGTGACACACACCTTTAATCCCAGCACTTGGGAGGCAGAGGTAGGTGGATGGCTCTGATTTCAAGACCAGCCTGGTCTACAAAGTGAGTTCTAGAACAGCCAGGGGTGCATTGTCTCAAAACAACAATAGCACGCACCAGAAAAAAAAAAAAGGTCTACAGGTGATTCAGTGGAGAACAACTGATCAGAATGACAATGTGACTGGACAAACCATTTTAAAGGGAAATTTACCACTCAATCATTTTCACACATTAATAACATATAGTTTTAAAGATTAGATTTTTAAAAAGCATATTCTTTTGGGAAGTAAAGGAGAAATTTTACACTTTTTATTCATTTTAGTCCACTTTATAATGCTCGTAATAATAAAAATTTGCAAACAAAATTATCCAGAAAGGTTAATTGATGTATGTTAATGATGCAATACAAGTTCAAATTTAATGAAAAAAAACACCAAAGATTATAAATCCAAGCCTGGCATTTCTTATCTGCATTTCTTCATTTAGCTGACTTACAAAGAAGACCACAATGTCCCTATCTGCATTATAAAGATAACAGCTTACTTCCCTGTTGATTGTGGACTAAATGAGAAAACTGTACACGACCTATGCTCGTGTTCAATTAGCTAAACATCAATTAGTTGTTGGGGTCACCATGTAACAGTGAAGAAAGATTTGTGTTGACCTGAACCTCTTACAAAGCAGAATGACATTGTGAGAACCACACTGAACAAGCATCCTCCATGCTGTAAGCCTATTACTAATGTTTCATAAGCCACCGGGGTCCATCTTTCTTCTTCTTCTTTCCTCCTCCTCCTCCTTCTCCTCCTCCTCTTTTTCCTTCCTCCTCCTCCTCCTCCTCCTTTTTCTTCTTCTTACATGTTCAGGCTGACATCAAACTCACAGTGCACTCAAGAATGACCCAAAACTTCTGCTCCTCCTGTTTCCACCTCCATACTGGGATGACAGGTGAGCACCACCATGCTTGGTTTATTGAGTGCTAGGAATTTAATCCAAGGTCTCATGGATGCTGAGCAAGCATCCTCTCAACTGACTATCCAGCCCCTCTGAATTATCTTAAAGTTTACTCATCCATGTATTGTTATCATTGCTTTTTCTGTAAGAAAATGGGAAAAGGAGTTGAATGTGGCATCTAAACGCATGCACAGGGGATGAAGGGGTGGCTCAGGATTTACAAGCACTTGTTGCTCTTGCAGAAGACCCCAGCTCGCTACGTAGCACCCACATGGTGCCTCACAACTATTTGTAACTCCAGTTCCAGGGGATCTGACACCCTTTTCTGAGCTCCAGGGCACCAGGCACACATGTGGTGCACATACATACATACAGGCAAGACATTCAATACTTACCTCTTTTTTTAATCGTTAAGAAAGTAAAAGCATACAAAACACCATTTTCTAGAAAGAAAACAGACACCCATTAGTTTGATTTACAAGGAAGACCATTATCTCCCCACAGGCCTTTCCATGGCAGAGTGGATGACAGCTATTACTCGGGAACAATACTGAGATACACAGTTCTGCTTTTGTCTGTGAAAATGTTTGTGTCTTAATGTTAAAGGGTCTGTTTTGCCAGTTCCTACGAGTTTTCAAGCAGACACTTAATAAAGAAATCTTGGACTTCTTAAAAACCATGGTGGAATGTTTCCAGGTAAAGAAATAGTCTTAAACTTGACTTCCTTTGGGATCATTTAACTTCCCAGAACACTCATCTCCCCTGGAGGAAATCTCAGAAACTCTATAGCAGAAGGTATGAGAAATCCCATCATATGCCGAAATGATGGCATCAAAACCTCTGCATGCCCTGTCTGTTGCACTTATTTGGTTTTTTAAAAGATGTCTCCTGTCTGGATACAGGAATTGTAAGACATAATCCTTTTAGATGGACATAGCCAATAGGAAAGAAATTCACTAGCTTTCCTTTTCCCTGTTAGCAAGAGGCCAGACACCTGCTCAGTAGAGCCCTATCTCTGCCTCCCATCTTCCTGTCTCTCATGATGTAATCTTAAAAACAAACCATCCTCTGCCTCGGGTCACACCTCAGCCTGGGAAGTAGATAAACTCTCAGACTCAACTTTCCCCCTAACTTTGGCACAACGGGACCAGCACAAGGTCCTGTCTGGACAGTGGCTGCCGGACTATTGGGAAGGACCAAGTGAGCTCTAGGGTAAAGGGTGGGTTAGGAATGTATGCCACTGAGTTTCTGAAAGCCCGTATGCCCCAGTTATGCTATGGGGCTCTAAACCATTCAAACACTACGTATTGACTGAGAAATTAATGCAAACAAGGCACCATTCAAGATCTCCCCACCAAGTCCAAAGTTAAAATTTTTTGTTTGTTTGGTTTGCTGTGGTTTGGTTTTTTGAGACAGGGTTTCTTTGTGTAATGGGCCTAGCTGTCCTGGAACTCACTCTGTAGACCAGGCTGACTTTGAACTCACAGAGATCCTCCTGCCTCTGCCTCCCGAGTGTTGGGATTAAAGGCATGCGCCACCACCGCTCACCCAAAGTTGGAATCATTGAGGAAGTTTTTTTTTAATGCAACTCTGTTATTTTTCTGTGGATCTGAAATTATTTCAAAATGCTAGTGTGTTTATTAATAAAACATGAATCCTTTGGCTTTGACGTCAGAAGAGCTGAAGTTGGAACTCCCCAAATGACTGTAATATGCCCAGCTGCAGACCCAGGAGCCACTGTTTGGAAACTACCAGGCTAATTTTTTATTCAGATGTTTATTACTGTCAGCCACTCATACTATAACTAAAACCCTGAAAATTGCAAAACGCAGCACATTTATGGGCCATCAAATCCATTTTTATTAGTCATAAGCAGGGCTGATCTTAAACAAAGCTGAGAGAACTGTAAGGCACCGCAGACATAGGGATCTTACTGTCTTGTGTCTCTGCTGTGTATGTAGAGCTGAATCTATAGCCTGATCTCTATCAATAGCAATCGAGATGAATTATGAATGTTGCAGTTAGACTGACCTGCCTAGATGCTGAATCATAGCAAAAATATGTATGCCTTGAGATAAAAACAAAACAAAGAAAATCAAAAGAGACAAAGAAATAACATGTGAGATCAAATGTTCTACATTAAGTCTTGCCAGTGGCAGTTTTAGTATCTTTCTCTTTTCTTCCCTTTCCCTTTGGAGAAACTGAGGAAAAGGCCTCCCATCTACTACAAACCCTCCTGATAAATTCCGTGGTCCCTCTCAGCCTGTCATTTTCTCGTTTCAGCAAAATTTCTTTGACTTTACATCATCATTATCTTTTGTACTTTTTTTGAGTGAACACGTTAAATTTTAGTTTTTGGATGCAGACTGATGATTTTTGTATGATAAAATACTTGCTTTTCTGTAGCATTAGGGTACAGATTGAAGCTTTTATGCTGTAAATCACCGTGTTTCTTTGCAGAGAAAAGAAAGGAGAGGAAATGGGTTCACAAGACACTCAGAGGGACTCAAGCCAGATACAACAAAAACTGTCCTGGTAGCCAGCACAGTTCAAACTACAATGGGTCAATGGGGGGTGTGACGTGAAATGTTCTCTGTAAGTCTATGGAACAATCGAGATGCTTATCTGTCTGGAAGTCTACTTCCAGGTCTGTGATGCCATTTTTTTCCCGACACCACTGAGAAATCCCAGAAAATCACAAACTTAAAACTAGCCGCATAGGAAGAGAGCAACCTCATAAAGTTTCTCCACAGGAGGCTCTGGTGACATTGGAGGGAGGAAAGGTGAGGGTGACTTCATTATCGTGCAGGTCCATGGGTGCCCAATCCCACGAGCCATTTAGCTTCCCTGAGGTTCCTTGCCCAAAAATGAAGAAAAATAATATATTCCCACAAATTATGAAAATCAGGGAAGTATGTGATCACCACACAGGCCTGGACGTGTAAGACCTCTTTAACTTCCTACAGCATTGCAGTCCGGAAACACTGAGGGGTGTTTGTTTGTTTGTTTGTTCTGAGTGTTTCGTCTTTTAATTGCATAAGTATGCTGCAGTGGGGAAGGACTCACCTGATGTGGCACATCCGTGGCGGTCAGAGGACAACTTTGTGGAGTCAGTCTTTTTCTTCCACCTTTACCTGGGTTGAGTTCTGGGGACCCAACTCAGGTCACCCGGCTTTTATGGAAAGCATTTTCACCCTCCGAGCAATCCCTCTAGTCCCAGACACGGGCTTCTTTAAAAGCTCACATTAATGAGACAAGTTATGCAAGGCACAGCTCTAAGCTATTAGGTCAGAGTCAGTCATTCAGAAATACAGGACCTTATTATAGGGAGCATCACACAGTTTCTCACCTAAGAAAAACCCGGTCGTGGTCTCATTTGACTTTGTGTTCTTTGGATTGGAAAAAAATAGAAAATTCTCTCCCCCCCCCCTCCATCATCTGTCTTTCTCTGTCTGTCCTTCTCTCCCCATCTCTGTTTCTCTGTCTCTGTCTGTAAGTCTGTCTCTCTCTCTCTCCTACCTAAGATCTCCTCCTTTCTTACACTGCTGGAACCTTGTTGAGTGTTCCTCTGGTAGAGCGTCAAAGAAGAAAGAAAAGTGCACAACAAAGGAGACTGTGTATCCACCTCTGCTGCTGAATGGCTATACAAATAGCACACGTTCATGTTTTGCTAAAAAAAAAATCATTTAACGATCGCCTTTTATTATTGCTTTCCTCATAAAATGCTGACCAGGATGTCTCTTTCCAATACTGAAAACGCATGCCGCTGTCTGTTTCAGAGATGCGGTGCTGGATTCTTTCGGTCGTGGTCAGGAGAGTGTTCTCCATGTGACTGTAATGGCCATTCCCAGGAGTGTTTGGATGGCTCCGGCTTCTGTCTGGTAAGTCCGAGATGCACAGGAGAAAACGGCCAACCAAGCTCTTTTCCTACACTTCAGTTTTTCCTGTAAAATATACTGTGTCAGTGCATTCTGATTGCAAGGGGCCCCCGAGGCTCTGCATGAATGTGCATATGTGCCCCAGGCGGACCCTGCCTTCCCTCCCCTGGCAGCTGGCTTCCTGCTGTCGACCAGTGCTGATAGGTTGAAAATAATACACAGCAGAGGACCCCCACCCTCCAGATTCCTTTGTAACAGTAGAGTTTGCCAGGTGTTTGGCTTTATCCCATGTCAACAAGAATATAGCTGTTGTCCCATAGCCTGTTGTAGCATGTAAGCTCTGTGGATCAAAATTATTTTTTTAAAGAGTTGTCTAAACCAAATAGCCAGTGAAGATGAAGGCTTTGTCCTTCTGCTCCTTATAATTCTGCATTCAAGCCTGAAAGAGGCCTTTTCCTCCTTCACTCAGATGAATTCCCCAGCAGACAGCTTTCCAGAGAACCAGATACTGATGACGAGAAGTCTGCTAGTGTAAAAGACTTTGCTGAATACGTCACATTTTCAAGACTGGATTAGCAACTTAGGAAAAGTTACAACTGAGGTACTGACCAGAGTGGTTCCAGTAGAAGCCATGAAAGCATTTAAAGTTTGTGTGCTCTAAACAGGTGCCTCTTCCACAACCATAGAACACGACAGCTCTGTGCTTCAGATTCCTGTATGGAAAAAGAGCCTTCCCAAACCACGAGAGTAATTGTAGTCAAACTACAACACTACCTACCTAGATACACTCACCACTACAGAATTATCCCAACTGAACACTTATTATAAGTGGCCTCTGAGGTGTGTACCTTAAAGGTCCATTTTAATTCACATTTCCCATTAAGATGCAAATTAAAAATCATTTATTATGAACCTAGTAGTTGTCACTTTTCTAGAGATGGGATTAATTGGCAAAACACTAAATTATTTTCCAGTTTTTTTTTTAATCATGGTATTTCTTTTCTCCCCACCCCCCATCATAGTCTTAAATAACCATTACATCCAGGATGTCCTCCACAGCCCTGTAGGCACACACAGCTGCCAGAATCTACCCCCCTTTTAATGCTTTCATCTCCGGTTTCCTGTTATTTTAATCCCAGTGACATTTCGGGGGGAAATCCCATGCATACCCTTGAACTAACCATGTACGTTGCTGATAGTGTGACCAATTAAAGGCTTTTTGTTACCTGCTTCATTAAACTGTAAGACAGAGGGATGGCTAGTCCCATCAGCTGCCACTAGGCAACTGGCAAAATGAAGGAGTGGAATACATTGAAGATAGGGTAAGCTCGCTCGTTCATTCCACTAGTGTCCACCGTGAGCGATGTCGAAGCCACAGCTGTGATGATGTTTTCAGAGCAGGAACAGTTGTGGTTTTTGATCTAAATATGAGCTTCTGAGATGATTCATTGTGACAGGACCCTTCTCCAATCCTGGCAGTGCACCAGGACGTTAAACACTCATAGGTGAATCAGTTGTCAGCCTTCCTGCAATGACTTTGTTCCAAGACAGAAAGTGTATGTAGAAAGAAATAACATTCCTCTCATATTAATGGTAGTGACCCCATTACATTCTATACAGAGAGAAATGTCTACCCCTCTAACTTAGTAAAGTGTGCTCAGTGGGAAAATAATAAATATATACTCGATGTATTATATGTATATACATATATACTATATGTATAATAAATATATTTGAAATTCAAGGAGGAAAAAAATCACGCACAACCTATTTCCCAAGTTATCATATTTATATTCTTATAAGTTTAATTTTTTAAAAGGACACAAAATGTATTTAATTAAACAACTAAAAGATCAGACATGCACACACCAACACCACAGGTGATTTCTAAGGCTATTGGTTACTCTCCACAACCTGATGGGAAGGCCCTGTTGCTGAAGACACCGATAACTTACGTCATTGGACGTGAATAAATTGAACTGGTATCCAACTAGAAGCTTCACTCCTACTCGCTAGCTTTGAGGGCTCTGGGAGGTAGTTTCCACCCTACCAGAGGAGAAAAGAAATCATTAGTATCATCCAGCTACAAACCCTGAGACAACAGCAGCTTGCCTGAAAATTCCACAGGTGCAATAGTGGCATAGATGTTCTGGGTATAATCAAACACTACCTAATTGGCTTTACGGTTCATTCTATGACACTGAACTCCTACCTAGCACTGCTTAAGTAGCCAAGGACCCAAGACTAGATAAGCCATGGGCCATGGGACAATCTGCCACTTTTATTCTGCTAAAGACATACAGCAAGAAAAATGACTATTGATGACATATTGCTATACCCAAGTTTTGGTCTATAGCAAATTTTTAAAAAAATGACGTTTTTCAAAGAACCATAAGTTTGATTCCATGATATTCAAAGGTTAATCGAAAGTCAAAAATGTCAAGGTTTAAAGAATGCTAAAGTTGAATAGCTTGGTGGAGCCCCCTTCTGCCTTGTACATCAGTAAAGAATCCAGCAGAAAGTGAAGGCAGATATAAGGTTCTCTGTACAGTTTCCATCCTTGCCCTTACAACAACTTATTGCTCATCTTCATTCCCCACCTCACTAATGACAGCAGCATTCTGCCAGAAGCCCCACTCTCTTCATCGATTTCCATTTCTTCTCCAACATTTACTTTGATCCTAGATCCCAACAACTCACATTGTTAGCTGCCTCTCTTCCATGACCTGATACTACCTCAATTTGGGACCACAGCACCCTTCCCTTACACTGCTTACCTCTTCCAACCACACACCCAACTACAAGGATCCCTCTTCTTAAAGTACAGATTTCTGCCTCTAACCACCCTGAACACACTGCTCCCTAAGCCATCTCTGTGCTTTGACACTCTATGCCTAAATTTGTCTTTTATGGGGGATTTCTTGAAGAACAACTACATTGTTCAGGTAGCAATGTCTCCACTAAGCCTTCACATTCTTCAGTCATATCCCTGAGCCCACAAGGCTCTTCTTTGTTTCTTTCATAAGCCTGTGTGTTCCTCAAATACAGAAACTGAGTCTTCCTCGTTTCAATACCAGTTGCAGCTCCTTATCCATCATGTATCAGCTTAATCCAGGTTTGTTAACTGAATAAATGCATTAGTTACTGAATTGATGAGACGGTGGCTTCCATGCCAAAATATCTTTTAATGAATATTCTGATTTATGAACTACTTATGTCACTTCTTTGTTAGAATGAGATAAACTACCCTTTGCCGCAGACTAAGGCTCGGACCTAATTCAGAGTAACTAATTAGCTGCTAATACTCTCCAGACACTTGCAGCTCTAACTGGAGCCCAGGCCAGCAGCACTGGCAATTATGCAGGAGTTGGAATGACATGTAGACTCTCAGGTTAGAGCCCAGATGTCCTGCGTCCGAATCTGCTCTCTCGCCAGTGCACTAAGAGGCACGTGTGCCCTGAAACTCAAGGAGGGCTGGTGGACGTACCCCATTCTTAAACATAAGGAACTTCATAAACCTTTTATATTTCTATAAATTTTATACCAACGTTTTATATAGATCCCTGCTTCTTAAACTGTGGCTCCCGGCCCTCCCCACCCCCATAACTTTTATTGTCATCAGGTTTGTTTCTGGTTTGGAAAATGGCAGAGTGTCAAAGGTGAAGGAGCATTTTGAAAGTTCAGGGTTAAAGAGTTTCAGAGCAAGAACCCTGAAGGCCATCTAGTCTAAAGCTTCATTGTACAGAGAAGGGACTAGAGAGACAAGAAGATCAAGGCACTGTTCTGAGTGAACTAATTGGAAAATTAAGTTAGGGTCCTTTCGTTATGCCTCTGGCACTATCTCTACCAGACTCCCAGCACCACTGATACCAATGCCTTCTAGGGAATTTCATAATAAATTGTTTAGAAGGGGCAGGTGAGAAAGCCTGTGTTTGCACTCCAATATTTTAGCAGTTGAGAGAGATTGTGATTGCTTTGCCCTTGAACATTGCTACCCACGGCTACTACAAATAGGACTAAAGCCTTGAAGGGGAATCAAAAGCATCCATCAAGTGACTGAGGAATAGCTCATTTTTGTGACCTACTAGTGAGTTTATGATCTTAGAATGTTTTTTTTCTACACAGACCTGTGTTCCATCTGCGTAACAAGGATTCAAACAAATTTACTGATGGTTCCCAAGCATCCTTACTAGTGTCTTATGGTTCAGGTACATGGTAGTTTACAGCTCATTGTCTTTGCTGAGAAAAAACATTGTCCCCAAGTTCAGGCTCATTTTAGATGTTTGTTACTTTTATTTTCTCCAGATACTAGTTCACTACCTCATATTTCTCCTCTTTCCTTGATTGATTTCCCTAAATATTTCCTGAGGGATGGCTGAACACACGACAACAGTTTTAAAGACTGCACAGGAACGATGTCAACACACTCTTGCCTGCACAACAAACTTTGTTTTTATGAATTCTCGCTGGCTGCACAGTCTAAGCCAGATTCTAATTTCTTTTCTGCTGTGCAATTACAGACCTAATAGTAGGCCAAATGCTTGGAAGCTCTAGCCAGGATGGCTTGTTCCCCATATAGGACTCCTCCCACTGGGCTGCTGCCCTGTGCTAAGGACCTACTCCACCCATGTTAATTGTAATACAGTGTCAAATAACCCAGTGTGCTAGAGAAGGGGGCTAAGGCGGGAAGCAGAGAGCTCCGTGTGGGCAGTAGAACACAGGCCAGACTGTGAGGGGAGAACTGCAGAGAACATTCTGGAGATGTTGAAGCCTGCTGCAGTCAGGCAGAAGGAACAACCTAGTTTATGCTATTCTCCCTATTTGTTACCTTTATCGCAAATGGAAAATTATGCGAATCAACCTGCCTACCATTTCTTATGTGTTGTTAACCAAGCTAGCAAACCATCAGTAGAAGAAGGTCCTTTATCTTCCTTCTACTGCACATGTGCCCCAGCCTGATGTCTTTCCTCTTTCATGCCCATAAATCCTTAGTGTTTCCGCTGTCATGGAAATACGATTTGTTCTCATTTAATATTCATTCCACATCAGTAAGCTTAAGCTTCCAGAACAACTAGAGTGTGATAGCTCTCATTACCTTTCTGAACCAAGACGGACAACTGATGAGTCAGTCCTCTCTGCACATAGACGGCCAAGTGTCCCTTGCCTGCCAGTGCACACTCAGGATGCATACACCCACCTTCATCTACACTTCTAGCTCCAATTAGGACTAACATGGACACTTTATGTTGCCCCACACCATGTATTCGGGCAGGCCTGATGGCCCTTTTTTTGAAGTAAGCCAGAGTGTTACATTTGCTGTCTGTGAAATGTCTTCATTCTTCTGTCCTACAGCACTGCCAGCGGAACACAACAGGGGAACACTGTGAGAGATGTCTGGATGGCTATATTGGAGATTCCATCAGAGGTGCACCCCAGTTCTGCCAGCCATGCCCCTGTCCCTTGCCACACCTGGCCAAGTAAGTCCTAAAGGCAGACAGCCTCTGCCTAGAATAATGACTATTCTCACAATTATTCTTTTGGCTCTACACAGAGTTCCAAGGTTTGTTCACAGCCAAAACTGAATGCTTCGTGTTGGAAAAAGAAAGCGCTCTGCCTACAGACATTTGTGGGGAGCTTAAGCACTTACAGGTACAACTGTTGCCAAACTATTAAATAGATCATAAAGTCAATGAAGTCCTCTCATTGTCACAAGCAGAGCCAATCTCATTCTTCTCTAGCTTTCCTTCAGCCTACACAACGGCTAATAATACAAACAAGCTCACTGTGTTTCCAAAAGCATTGCCCCTTCAGACTCTTACAGAATAGTCGTCTCCTCCAGAGTGCAATTCAGTCGGAATTAGAACACAGACACACAGAAAGAAGGCCTTGAGCCAATCCTGGCTCAGTTGTGGCTGGAGTGTGGAGCTCCAGAGAAGAAACATACAGCCATAGGGCAGAAACGGAAATAATGCAATTTATGAGCAGAGGAAGGAAAAACCCAGTAAACGAAAATGGTAGTGTGCAAGAGCTGAGAACATGGTATAGTGGCAAAGCACACTCCTGACGTGTACAAGGCCCTGGATTTCACCCATTGCACTGAAAACAAAAAGTGTAGAATTAAAATAGTATGGTACTTTTTTTTTCAGACAGCAACCAGCTCTCCAATTCTCTAACACCGAACTGGTGTCCTGCAATCTATTCTGCTCTGAATGAGAATGCCAAGGGGTAGCAGAGTCCCCAGGGCAACGGTTCAGTTCCACAAGACGGGCCCCATTCCAGGTGCCAGTCAAAAAAATGAATCCCCAGGCTACTCACATTTCTGACTATCTGACTACAAATTAGGAGTTCCCCCAAGGACTCTTATGTTTAATTACGCTATAACTATTCACAAAACTCAGAACAGCACTATACTTATGGCTATCAGTTTATCTAAGTGCTACAACTAAGAAAGAGCTGAATGCAGTAACCCATGAGGAAATATATGCATAGTGTAGGAGGGAAATACATGGGCACAGGAGAAGGTTCAGGAATTCCTCGCTATCTCCAAGAGCAGAACCCCTCTTCTCAGTGTCTCCAGATGTGAAGAACCCAGAAGTTCCTGAGCCCCACTGTTCCAGACTTCTCATCCAGGTTTCCCTTCAGAGGCGGGATGGGTCAGTGGTCATGGAGCTCAGAGTTGGGAACAGGCGTTGAACATTCTAGCCTTCTAGCCACTGAAATGTTTCCTCTAGTGACCACTCCTACACTGAATCCATTAAGTCTCCTCATTAGCATACTCAGGTATGGTGAAGATACCTGTTAAACCCAAGAAGTCTTTTCACTTGACAAATTCAAGGGTTACAGTAGCTCTTTGCTAAAAGTGGGAGGTCAGAGATTAGATGTGTTTTTAAACACACCATAAGCCTATTGAACAGAGTCAGCAACCTACCCTCGTGTTTCTGGGTTTTTTTTTTCCGTGTTTCTGTTTTGACATATAATATCTACATGGTCTCAGACGGGTTCCCTTGTCTCTACTATGCACTGCTCTCCGTGAGACTCAGTGCAGCTTGTGGTTCCATTCCTTGGTTCTTTTACCTGCTCTGGACTTAGCTTTTTCCTTAGTAAGTCAATGAAAGCAAGGTGGAAGGGCCCATGGTAGTGCTGTGAAACCAGACATGGTAACATATGTGGACCATGTGCGTGGATGCCTTGAACACAGGAAAAAGCTGGAGTAGACACTGGCTTTACTAAACAGGGAGCACAGTAACTTTTCTAAAACTTGTGTTTTACTTACTCTATGCCAGGAACCATTGTATTTATAGACAACATTTACACAAGTGATAGTAAGTATAAGGGTAAATTAAATAAATTACTGAGAGAGCCCACTTACTGGGCTGAGAAGGAGACCCGATGATGAAGTACTTGTCGTACTCTCTTGAGGACCAGTGTTTGGATTCACAGCACCAATGTCAATTCTGGGCAGGTGTGGAAGCTTGCCTCTAACCCCAGGGATTACATCCCTGGGGCAATCTGCTTAGGTCAACTAGCTGAATCACTGAGTTCTGGGTTCAAGCAAGCAGCCTTGCCTCAATACATAAGGTGGAGAGCTATTGAAGAACACATCTAACATCTGAAGCCAACCGCTCACCTACACATGCACACACACGCATATACACATATGCACACACCCAACAGTGCCCAATACATTCCCCCTCCACACAAAAGATGGCAACTGTATGTCTGCCTACTTGTCCTCCTTAATCACTTGAGGAATGAGCTGGTTTTGAATCTCACAACTTGCCAGTCAACCAGCAAAGTCTGAAAAAAAAACAGAAAAGACTAAGCTGTTTTAGACCTTTCTTAGTAATTTTACATGACTGGACAGTATTAGTAATGTGTGCAAGACGAACAGTCCTGAAAGGGAGAGCGAAGAACACAAGCATTAAATGTTCTGTTATTTTCACTCAAGAATGTCCTGATTTATGAACTTTCTCATCAGGGTAGTCTTCAAATGCTCATTAAGATTCTGTTCTCAAGCAGTAATCTGAACCACCTCTGATGAGACATTTACCACACTTAAATTTATCTACCCCTGTCTTTCTAATAATAAGTTCCACTCATTATTTAGACTGATACATACATACATATATGTATGTATCAGTCTAAAATAAATGTCAGTCAACTTCACAGACAAGTGACTACTTTGGAATCTGATAATTATTTTAGACTCATACATACATACATACATACATACACATACATACATACAAATGTATGTATGTATGTGTGTATATATATATATATATATATAAGCAATAGAAATAGTTCTTGAAAGCTGAAAATGAGAGTGGGACATTTGACTTTTTGTAATATATCTGATTAATGCTTGAGATAGTTCCCTAACTAAATCAATAATAAAACCAGACCAAAGATTAGACCTTTGGGGGACCAGCCAAATCTTGTTAGTCCTGTAAGCACAAACTAACCCATCTCTGCCCCATTTGAAGCCAGTTTTCCTCAACAACAGAGCCAATGCCACTACAGAGAAGACTAACTCAGAGAAGGCATCAGGCTTTAACTCTCACATCCAATACCAGAGATTCCCCTGTCTTTAAAACATAAACAGTTAATGCTAGTGAAAATAGAAGGGACTATCCATGGCTTGTGCTGCACTGTCCAGAGCCTGCACCATGGAAACCACTCAGTAGTCCTGCCATTGTTTCCAAGGGCCATTTGCATAGAGTCCTCTTGTTTATCCTGGGGCTGGCCAGACATCCTCTGTGCAACCAGCAGCTATGCTAATCACGCCAATTAAGGAAAATGGCATCTGTTTGAAACAGTAGGACATCAAATAAATGCAGAGGACTCCAGACACCCCAAGCAGATGTTTCCTCTTTGAGCTGTGCGCAGGCTGGATGGAGCACCTTCAAAGAAAGATACATGAGTATTTGTTCATTTGAGCAAGACTTCTTCTCTAGGTCAGCTAAGGAATAAGAACAGGCAAAATAAAGGGTGAAATCCCAAGAAAATGTAATGTCATTGGAATGTTTTCACCACACTGCTGAGAAAATAAATTGTGAGCCTTTCAACGAGGAGCACACGCTGTTTTGTACCAATCTTATAACCACTGTTGAGTAAAAACCTTTGCTTTTTCTCAGTCATCATTAGGGTGAAATTGCTGACACGTGCTGGAAGATGTAGGCAGAGGTCACGAGCAGAGGTCACACTCTGCTGACTGCACAGTGCAGAAGCTAAAAGTAATGTGAAAGTCACACACCACACACACTACACCTCCACTTCACATAACTGGTGTGCCATTGTGAAATTTCCCACACCTGAAAGAGTAACACTCCGTTTCTTTGGTCTCAATAAATTAAGATAGGTATTTATTCGGCTGGACAATTATTTTTATTACATTTCAGGCTTTATGTTCTAATTTTTTTTCACTAACTTAAGGATAAAGAAGGAAGAGAAGATGAGAGAAAGAAAAAAATAATAAATTCCCAGGGGATGTGTGTCTGTGTGTGTGTGCACATGCACATGCATGTATATGTACACCGTGGGCCTATTTCTTTCCTGAGGACTTGTTTTTGAAGTTCTTTGATCTACCTCAGCCAGTCCCTTCACTGGCTGAATACGTAAGGCACACAGAGGCTTTCTAAAAGGTTAAGAGATCGTGGATTATATTAGGACCAGGTCATGATCTTTTAAAAACAAAGGTTAATGCAGAAAAACTGTGAAGAAATTTTAATGTGTACACAAAAATGGTGGAAATATGAGAGAATTCTATACAAGTCTAAAGTTATTAGTGAATTTTCTATTTATGACTTTTCAGCATATATTTTAGAATTGTACTTAAAAGGTAAGTATTATAAAAACATAATTGAATACATATTGCTATGTTAGAAACTCCTAGTGCTTCAGGCAGAACTAATAAACCACATCTATATGGAGAAATGCAATGATATACCTGGGAGACGGCCCCACATGGAGTGGGTGTTTTGTCTCTGCTTAGTGTCCAGTCTGTTCTGAAGGGCAAGAATAATCACATGTGTTGGAGAGCAACCAGGTAGAAATGACCTAATCTAAAGTGAAGACAACCCTCTCACCTTAGAGATCAGTATAACAGAATGACTTCTAACGTTTCTCATGACTCTAGCTTTGCAGAATCCTGCTACCGGAAAAACGGAGCTGTTCGGTGTATTTGCAAAGAAAACTATGCTGGGCCTAACTGTGAAAGGTGGGTAAATAAAATCCCTTATTTTTTTCTTGTGGGACCAGAGAAAGCTTTCTGTGTTTATATGCATCAGCCCCACCGTGTTTCTCTTCAATTGGTTTTGAGATTGATAAATAAGTTGGGGGTGGAGAAATATTTCAAAACCCCAAGTGGGAGGTTGTCCTCAAACTCCATGACCCACCCAGTACTGTTATAATCGTGTTTCCTTGGGATCCAAACCAGCATGGGGATAGATGGACAGGAAAGAAGAAACTGAATCTGGATGTACTGGGGAAGTTCTCTGGATGATTTTAGTAAGCCTCCCCTCTCCATCATAACAATCCAGCACAGTAATTCATGTCTCTCCCACAAAGAGCGGGACTCCCCGGGTAAACAGAAAGTGAATCGTCTGATCTTGAACCCTCTATTGCTCATAGAAAGAGAAATGTACAGAGCGCTAACCAGTTATTTGAGTGGCTCATCAGCCCATCTCTTACCAAATAAAAACCACAGACCTGGGTGTTCTGCATCCCTATTTGGTGCTTACACAAAATGATTTGAGTTTTTTGTTTCTGTTTGTTTGCTTGTTTTTTTGTCTCCCCGGGGTTTGCTGAGGAGAGGCCTCAGCAGCTAGACATGCGGGACTTCCCACTGCATGGTTTCCTAGTAAGAATCATACCTAGTAAGGTGCCGATCATTCCACCTATCGGCTGTTCACAGTTCTCGAAGATGAAATGCCTTTACTAAAAGAATCTCACAGAGAAGTATTCCTAACAGAGCCACTGACCTCACCATTGGCCTTAGCAACTCCAGGATGTCATGCTTCCATAAAGGCAGGGAGGGAAATGCCAGAGGTACTGGCCTAACGTCAAGTCTAGCAATCTATCTACAGACTTCTCTCCTCATGGACAGCAGATACAGACCAACCCCTCAGCAAGATTCACAAACTCAGCCTGTGGCTTAAGAAGTAAACTTTTAATTACAAGACATCTGTCCCCTTAGAAATATCCCTGCATCTCCCAGAGAATAGTTCTGGGACTCAAAAAGAGCCACAGCTCATAGTGAAGCCAAAAGATCTCTACTTTATTATACTGACTTTCAAAAGTGCAGGATGGAGGTAATTCTTGCACCTGGTGAATGGAAGTCTTCCTTCCCGTTGACGTTATGGGAGGGAAAGGGAGCGTTGAGAACCCACAGGAGGACTGGCAAAGGAGATCAGATAGATGATTAACTAATGTTTGTGTCACAATCATTATGTGTCTCCTTATTTGGAGACACAGAAAAATGAGGCACTCAGTTTATTCATTTTCTGGCTCTGTGGGAGGTCTGAGATAATTGTTTATCAGGCAAGGATGGAGGTTTTTCTCCTGTGTCTAAAGTTAAATTCTGTGTAGTCTGATTAGGACGGAGCGTTTTGCTAATAGATCTCCAGTGTCTGCTATAAGGAGTTAATGGCCCTGGTGATCAAGTGCCAGGCTGGCACACAGAAGACCTCTGTAGGAAAACAAGGGTTCCCACTCTGACACAGGGCACCATGCAGATAAAAAAAATTATCCTGCACATATCAGAGGCTCGTGGGATCTGCCATTGCCCAGTAAGCCTGAGTTTGATATGTTTTCTGCTGATGGAAACATATGCTTTAGAAAGAACTCAGGAGGCGGTAGAGTGGAGGGATTCTGAGTCAGCACACTGTAGAGATCCTTGTTTAGCCATGTTCCCTGCTGCATTGCTCACAGTAGCCGGGATGTGGAGCAAGCCAGGAGTTCTATCAATGGATAAACAGATGAGAAAAATGTATAGGTATGCAAGGAAACTTTATTCAGCTCTAAAGTAGCATTAAAGATGGCATTTGCTGGGGGTGCATGGAACTGGAGAGAGGATGCTATGCGTAGCAGAATAAGCCAGACTCTTGAAAGAGTCCAGTTGTGGGCTAACATGTGGGTGCTAGGAACTAAACCCAGGTCCTCTGCAAGAACAGCCAGAGCTCTGAACCACTGGGCCATCTCTTCAGCCTTCTGATTTCTTTTAGTTTAGTTTGCATTCTATTTGAAATTTCATTTTGGCTTTCTTCTCAGACATATAAAAGCCATAGGTATGAGGAGTTTCCAACCAGTTTTACTTTTGAAATTCTAAGATCATTTAAATGGACACTGGAGGGTACAGCCTATGTCAAAATTTATTCTTTAAAATGAGTCAAGCTATATGCCAAATGAAAGGTCTAAAACATAAATACATTTTGCTTACTCTGTCTCTTACCCTACTAAGTAATGTAGACCAAATGCAGCTACCCACTGTGACTCTTTGTAGGCAGTTTTCCTGTTCCAATCGCCTGCTCACAAATAACCACTCAGTCTTAATTTTAATTGTAAATGTTCAGCCCACAGCTCAGGTTTATTACTAACTAGCTCTTACAACTCAAAGTGACCTATTTCTATTCATCTACATGGTGCCCCAAGGATCATGACTTTACCTCTCCAGCATGTCTTTCTTACTCTCCTTCTGGCTGGCCTCTCTTTCTCTCTAGTACCAGGACAGGCTCCAAAACCACAGAGAAACCCTGTCTCGAAAAACAAAAAACAAAAAAAAAAATGCAAAACAAAGAAGTTGATTTGTTAAATGCAAGACGGCTAATCCAGCATGGAATGGACCGTCAGTTTATCCATGTTGGCTTCCTTATCTGTAAATGTGGGATTTCAAAGGAGACAGTAAATAAGGAAAACATTTGTATGTTAGCTCCATTAAGTCCATAAGGGTCCAAAGTTTAGGCTGTAACTTCAGGGCTGACTCTAAACCAAAAGATGGTCTTGAAACTCATTGGTTTCCATTGTGATCAAGACTCCAATACAGGACACAAAATCTTGTTTTCCTTCCTCCCTCCCTCTGTATGTGTGTGTGTATCACCTGTGTACACACGCATATATGAATGTATGTATACACACACACACACACACGAATGTGGAGGTCAGGTGTCTTCTTCAATAATTTTCTACCTTATGTTTTGAGACAGTCTCTCACTGAAGTTGGATTTTGCTAATTCAGCTACGCAAGCTGGCCAGTGAGATCCAACCATCTCCCCATCTCCATTTCCCACACCAGAATTATGCACATCTCCTTTAATTTATGTGCACTCTGAAAATTAAACTCAGGTCTCATGTTTACACTGTCAGCACTTTATCAACTGAGCCATCTCCAGGTCCCCCTTGGTTTCCCTTTTCTGGAAGGCCAGGAGGCAACCTATAGTGATGGAATGGAGTCAAGAAGGAAACAAAGGAACTGGCATCTGGCCTCCATGAGGCAAGCACATCCTTTCACCCAAGCCCTCAAGATTCCCAGCTGCCCGCTGAAGTAGATCTGAATCCAATTTCAATGAACCAACAAGTCTAATATTTTTCTGTAGGTGAACTGCAGCAAATAATAGAAATTCAATCCAGCTACAGGCTCCATAGATGAATAATTTATGCTGGCTGGAAGACCAAAGGCCTAGAAATCTGAGGCACAAAGACATAAGGAAATATGAATAACAAAACTTATTGGACATTTCCTCTCAGGGTGTTTCTTTGTAGAGTATAGAACTCACATTCATCCTTGTCTTTTCATTGACTTGTAGAGAACATTATATTATATTTAATTCATTTCCTGTTCTCTCAGAACAGGAGCTGTGTTTTCCTCTTCCTGCCCACCCCCCCCCCCATATATCTTACATAAAAGGGACATGAATTGTCCCTCTGTTGGGTGACTTTATTCATTCATAGCAGCAGCAGCAGTTTGGTACAGGGTAGAGCAACAGAAGGAATATCAGGGCTGGAAGGGTTGAGCCTTGAGTTGTGACCTCCCGTGTGATCCTAGAAAACAGAGGTGACTAGCCTCGCAGCCTCAGACGGCCGGGTGTGAGTGGTCTCCCTCCGTCAGTGGGAACTGAAAGAGCTAACAACAGAGCAGCTCTGAAACATGGTTCAAACAAAGGACATAAAGACTGACAGACACCAACGTTACAACTCCACCGAAAGATGGACATAGAGAAACCAGCTTGAGAAAAAGACTGAGAGTCATGCACCATGTGTTACACAGTAATGGGGTTCGAGGGCCCTGGGATTGATTATGTGTGATTTGCTTGCACTCATTGATCTGCTTTTCAAATGCTCTGAATCAGGGCTCTCTTGCCTCAAAAGGAAACTTTTTAAAATGTAGTAATTTATTATTATTGCCCTGATGGTTGATCTCTTTGGAAAGTCCTCCCTATGATCCCCTTTGGAGACCATCTCCCCAAAATACAGTATCTTATTATCACTGCCCTGATGGTTGATTTCTTTGCAAAGTCCTCCCTGTGGTCCACTCTGGAGGCCATCACCCCAAACCTATCCTGCCACATCCCTCTACAGTCTCTGTCCCATTCTGAGAGTGGTCAATACCATTTCTTCACACTCAGAATCCGCCCCTAGATTTCTCTATTTTTCCTTTTCCATGAGAACTGATCCTTCGCCTGGCTTTCGGCTCCACTAAGAAGTGACCACATTTCTTCCAGCCCCTCCCATGCTGCCTTCAGCTCCTCTTTGCCCCTTCTTCCCTAATCTAGCTGTAGGCCCTACAGCAAAGGACAGTCCATTATTACCCAGCAAACACCTGTAGTTTAACCTTGGCATATGCTCTAAAAATGCAATCCTGCATCGAAATCCAAATTCCTACTTTTTCCTTCAAAAATATGATCTGCCTGGGATAAAACGGGACTCGTTGAACATAGCGGACAATGAAGACTACTGAGAACCCAAGAACAATGGCAATGGGTTTTTGATCCCACTACACGTACTGGCTTTGTGGGAGCCTAGGCAGTTTGGATGCTCACCTTACTAGACCTGGATGGAGGTGGGCGGTCCTTGGACTTCCCACAGGGCAGGGAACCCTGATTGCTCTTTGAACTGACGAGCGAGGGAGACTTGATTGGGGGAGGGGGAGGGAAATGGGAGGCGGTGGCGGGGAAGAGACAAAAATCTTTAATTAATTAATTAATTTAAAAAAATATGATCTGCCAGCCCAAGTCCTTTGTCCCCCAAAGGCTAATAACCTGGTAATAAATGACTTGTGCCTTTGGGCAAGTGCCCCCTTAAATGAGGCCAGAAGTCCTTACTCTCAAAACAGGGTCACTTTGGGGAAAAAAGAAGCAGATATCTTTGCCTCCAGGCAGAGAACACCTCACCCAGGGTACCCAGTGTGGCTCATGAGTGATGGCTGAAGAGAGTTGGTCTCCACCTCCTTAAAAGTTGCTATGATATAGACACTAACTCATTCCTCCCCAGTAGATTGAGGTATATGCACTTGGGTCTCTATTAGTTCACATACTAAAGCACCAGGAAGAATAGCAATCTGGGTTCTACTCTGTTTACTTCTGGTATTCTCCAATTCTGCCACCCACTTTCTGTTCAAGCTGCCTTTGCTCTATCACAAGATGGCTGCCGGTAGCTAAGGACCTAGCCTGCTGCCCTTCTATGGCATTCAAACAAGGGTCTAGCCTGAGCTTCTCTGCTGGCTGGTTTCATGTCAACCTGACACAAACTAGAGTCATCTGAGAGGAGTGAACCTCAGTTGAGAAAATGTGTCCAGAAGCTCCAGTTGAAGGGTGTTTTCTTAATTAGTGATCGGTGGGGGAGGGGCCAGCCCATTGTGGGTGGTGCCATCCCTAGACTGGGGGTCCTGGTTTCTGTAAGAAAGCAGGCTGAGCAAGTCATGGGAAAGCAAGCTGGTGAGCAGCTCCCCTTCATGGCCTCTGCATCAGCTCCTGCTTCCAAGTTCCAGCCCTGCTTGAGTTCCTGTCCTGACTTCCTTCAGGGATAGACTATGATATGGAAGTAGAAGCCAAATAAATCGTTTCCTCCATGACTTTATTTTATGGCGGTTCATCATAGCTGCAGTAACCCTAACTAAGACAGCTTTAACAGAATTGTTCCCAAATCAGATACTTTGGGCTAGGAGAATGCTCAGCAATGATTGGCTCAAACTAAGTTCCTTGAACAATTCATGATGGCAGGACAGGGGGTGACGGTTCTCAGTAGAGGTGCCACTAACATTTTGGCCAGGATATTGCTCAGCTGTGTCCTATTGATGCATTCTATTACTGGACGTTTAGCAAAGGTGACCCCACCCATCACATGTCAGCTATGCAGACCAGTCCCCAAGACCACCAACAGTGCCCTCACACTAATTCAACCAAGACGCTGCTGCATTTGGGGCCTGAAGAATAGATCATGAATTCAAGATCAGCCTGGGATGTATGGGAAACAAAGAATCAAAATAAACATGCAAATAAATAAGCAACGATAATGTTTAGAATTCTGGTCATATTAATAATATGGGAGAACTGGAATGAATCCAGGCGGGATCTACAAACACTCACTATGTATTTCTTCTATGTAGGAAAGATTTTTTTAAGCATAGTGATGAAGTAACTATGGATGCTAAATAGCTGGCATGTTTAACACTTTCAGATGTGCTCCTGGTTACTATGGAAACCCCTTACTCATTGGAAGCACCTGTAAGAAGTGTGACTGCAGTGGTAATTCGGATCCCAACCTGATCTTTGAAGACTGCGATGAAATCACTGGCCAGTGTAGGAACTGCTTACGAAACACCACAGGCTTCAAGTGTGAGCGCTGTGCTCCTGGCTATTTCGGAGACGCCAGGACCGCCAAGAACTGTGCAGGTACAGGCTTTAAAACACTCAGCCAGCTATGTAGGTAACACTGCTCTCTGTCAGAACTGAATTTAGGTAAAGAATTTTTGTTGAGGGAATATTCCCAGTGTCCTCCTGATACTCATTTAAAGCAATGGCTCACAACTCTTGAATGCTGCAACTCTTTAAGATAGTTCCTCATGTTGTGGTGACCTCCAACCATAAAACTATTTTCATTGCTACTTTATAACTGCAATTTTGCTACTGTTCTAAGTCCTAATGTAGATATATGATATGCAGGATATCGGATATGCAGCATGACCCACAGGTTGAGAACTGCTGGTCTAGGGCAATATACAGACGGCACATCAACATTTACCAAAGTTAGACATTTTCAAATAGGCAATCGATGACCCTTAGCTTGTGAGTGGAGTGAGCTGAAGCAAGAGACAGCAACATGAGTGACTTCTTACGTTCATACTTGTGATCTCGATTGAAGAAGTAAGTCCTATCGTGATGAGTTACCTGTATCAACCAGGGACTGAATGGAATCTGATGTGGCTCAAGTGAGCTATTTTGTTCTGGAAGCTGTGTCCTCTTTCACTTACACTTAATAAAGCTAACGTTCCAGAGGACATTCAAAGGCACAGACACGGTTGAATCACACAGGGCCCTCTACATTCCCTCCCATGGGCAGAATCAGTACTTCAGAGAGAGGGTGGGAAAATCTCATGGTTCGACTTCCGTTCTTCTTGAAGTGCTCACTCCTCATCCTTAGTTTCTCCAGCACCTTTGCTGCATAGAACAAAGCTCTTCAGACGGGCAGTGAACTGCCTTCCTCCAGGAGGAAGGAGGGCTGCGCCCGCCCTAGTGCTTCTTCTCCCTAGGAGACTTTTAGGAAGGACAGGAGAGAAGCAGGGAGTGTTACAGCACGCATTCTGGGAAATGCCCTGGTTGAAAGAGTCGCTTGAAAGACTTACAGAGGGAAGAGTTTACTATCGAGAAAGATGTACCTGTGATCTGACCATAGTGAAAAGAAACAAGCCTATAGGAACAGAAAGGCTTCCAGAACCACAATACTAAAAACAATGGCAGGCAGAAGACTGTGCAGTCAGAAGGGTCAGGCATTAGAAGTGTGGCAGGAAAATAAGCCTGAAAAATGGCATCATTATTCTCATAGCACTAACTAAACCTCTATTTAAACAATAAAGATGCAGCTGCTCCTAGCTGATACTGCTGTGGGAAGCAACGGAGCAGGACCTCACAGAGGGCTCTAATAAGTCTGCGTTTTGTGGAGCATTACACAGTTGAAGTATAATAAGCGCTGGGCCCCTTGGAGTGAATCTTCTGTGGTTTCTCTGTGAGGAAAAACGCCTAGTTCTATTCCAGCTTATGGCTGGCTAGCTAGCAGAGGTAGCCTAGGGATTCTTAAATTATTACAAATTTACTTGCACACAAAAGCTCCAAGGGGAGGGGGGATTCAGAACGTAACTGGGCGGTAAAGCACACAGCCGGTTCACTCCCCTTCATTGCCTGGGGAACTACTGGAAAATTAAAAGTCTAGTAAGATTGGATTTTGGCTTTTTTTTTCCAAAAGGTTTTACTGAAAAATCAACAGTAGACGAATGATGGGCTCTCGAGCCTCTTACATTCGTGTAAATATGTTCCCAATTCTTTCCCTGGCACTATTCCTAGCATCCCCCTGACACCTCCCATTTGGAGTTAGGAATCTGTCTTGCCAAGAGTCAAAGGCTTGGGAGCCAAGAATTGCTCCTGGGCCTAGTCACTCTCTCCTCTGGGGCTGTTCCCTCACACCTGGCAGGGACCAACCCTGCTGTTGGATTCACTGGAGACTCTCGGCGCTGAAAGGATGGCTTTCGATTTCAAGCTGAATGCTGGGCTCTGTGGCCATTGTTTCCTTGTGAGAATTTCCCAGGCCTTTCTGAACTAGAGATCTGTTGAGTTATAAGAGAACCCTACCCCTTCCGACCATCCTATCCCTCCTTCCGCTTACCGAGGGGGGAGGACCTTGGACTTTTCACAGGGCAGGGAACCCTGACTGCTCTTTGGACTGGAGAGGGAGGGGGAGAGGAGTGGGGGAGGGGGAGAAGGGTGGGAGGAGGGGGAGGGAAATGGGAGGCTGGGAGGAGGGGGAAACTTTTTTTTTCCTTTTCTCAATAAAAAAATCACTTATCACTTTTTTAAAAAAATATTTATTTATTTATTATGTATACAATATTCTGTCTGTATGCCTGAAGGCCAGAAGAGGGCGCCAGACCTCTTTACAGATGGTTGTGAGCCACCATGTGGTTGCTGGGAATTGAACTCAGGACCTTTGGAAGAGCAGGCAATGCTCTTAACCACTGAGCCATCTCTCCAGCCCCCACTTATCACTTTTATAAGGAAAAAAAAAAGATTTCAAAAAAAAAAAAGAGAGAGAGAGAGAATCCTAAAGAGCTGGAAGAGGAATCCTAGGAAATGAGATTTCATTTTGCTTTGGGGTCAGCTTTGCCCATCCCCCTTGCCTTCACTGAACTGACAGACAGGATTATCTTGATGTCACAGACTCCCTACTCATGAAGATGAGTTAATTCCCACTGAAGGATTTCACCGCAGTAGCCAGTGTTTCCGGAGACCATGGAAAGACGGCCCTGTTGTAAGCATTCGACGATAACTCCCTGCTCTCGTGGTTTTGTTCCCCACAGTGTGCAACTGCGGGGGAGGCCCATGTGACAGCGTAACCGGAGAGTGCTTGGAAGAAGGACTTGAACTCCCCACAGGCATGGACTGCCCAACCATAAGTAAAAATAACCATACATGAATGACTAACCTACTTTCTCTAATGTGCTGCAGGTGTTCAGTTAGGAAGAGCCATTTGCAGTTAAAAAAAAAAAATTCAAAATAGTGGAAGGAAAGAGCTGACCCCCAAAATTATTCTCCACATGCACAATGAGGCACACACAAACACACACACCACATACATAGACACCACACAAACACATACACACACCCCATACACACCTATACCAGACACACTCATACCACACATACACACACACACTAGACACACACATATACACACCCCACATACACATATACACACCACACACACGCACACCCCACATACTATGCACACACACCATGCACACATATACCAGGCACACACATACACACCACACACCAAGCACACACACAATACACACATGTACCAGGCACACACACACACACACACACACACTAAATGGGTAATAAAGGTCGTAAAAAGAAATGTAAAGACGGACGTGATTCCTGGAAATGTTTCGCCCTCAGCCAGGCCTGGATTTAAGGTTGTATTCACTCCAGGGTCATGGACCCCGTACTAAGGTCCCTGATGGTCCTGCTCTCATTCAGCAGGGAGGCAGCTGTTGGTGACATCACTCCACTTTAGACATCTTACTCAGCCGGTCTTCACGCTCAGCTTCACGCTTCCAGGACAGAGCTCCCTCTGCACTGGCTGACCAGCCCTCAGATAATGGGACAGACAGTGCTTCAGGACACCTGTAGACAGGGAAACACCAGGAGACTGAGGTAGCTTCCCCAACTTGCCCCACATCTGGAGAGTGACTAGAAGTAAAGTAAAGGGCCCTACAAAGCAGGGTCCCTTTCTTTTTTTTCTGGATTGCTTTGTCACTCTTGAGAAACGAAGCTTTTGTCTTAAAGAATATTTGCTCATTATGTATCCCTATTGGTCCCAAAGGCCTCGCGGGCAGGAGAGTAAATACAGCCAGTGCATCATATCTTAGAAGATGCCCGAGATGGGAGGCACTGCAGGGCAAAGTCTATAATTTTCAACTAGACTGTCCCTTGGCCAGCTCCATTTAAGGATACCCAGGTACCCGCATAGCCCTAAACATCTTCCGCAGCCTGAAATGTAGGCTGGGGACTCGTTTTTCTGAGGGAACTTAGGGGTAGTACTATGTTGACCTTCCAATAACAAATTAACATATTAACACGCATTAACCCATTAGCCACCATTTCCCAGCTCTTCGGAAAGCAGCTGCTCCCCTGAGAAGGAGCATGGGAACTGGCGAGGTAGAAAGAGAGGTCAAGACACGGTGCAGAACTCAGTGTGTGTTCTTTTGGATGGTATCCATGGAGGGCTGCTGGGTCCTGGGCGGGGATCACGGTGTGAAAGATGAGAAGCGATGAGAAACTGGGGCTCAGCTCTTCAACATGCCCAGGTTCAGTCAGAGCTTTGGCTCCTTTCTTGGAAACCAACTCATGCATGACATTAACCAAAAATTGTACGCTGCAGATCTGCTCTGAGGGCTTGTTCATCTAGACAGGAGGCAGGGCGTGGAGAGAAGACGGGCCCTCCCTGGGGGAGGCAAAGGCAGGTGCAGCATTCCCGCACTGCCTGAGAAAAGCTAGTGGGCAAAGAAAGATGCTGGGCCACTGGCCTGCTCTTCTAGCTGCCACCAAGCAAAGAGGAAAGGCTGACAATAATGGAATCTTTCCGGTGGAGGGGGTCGGGCCCCACTACTAAGGAAAAGATGAGTGGCTTCTTGTCCACCCATCCCATGATGCTCCTCCTTCCTGTCAGCAATTAGTGTTGCTATTACCCTCCCGTCCCTGCTGCCTGCTTCTCATTATGTTTTAAGTAAAAAAAAATCCTGCCTGAGGTACAGTTGGTTTGGTAAAGACTGGTCCTACATGGCCCCAGCATCTCCTCAGGAAACAAAAACAAACATGGCATTAGCCAGGGGGGTCCAGCTTAAGGCCATATGCTTCCAGCTGCCTTTCGGTTCTGCAGAAATGACATCCCTGTTTCATCTGCAGGCTGTGACAAGTGCATCTGGGACCTGACTGATGACCTGCGATTAGCAGCACTCTCCATCCAAGAGAGCAAATCCGGGCTGTTGAGCGTGTCCTCTGGGGCGGCGGCACACAGGCACATCAACGAGATGAACTCCACCATCCACCTCCTCAAAGTATGCTAGATGTTGTGCTGTTGTCTATGTTTTCAAGGCAGTTCCACAGGTTCCCTCATAGCAACTCTGTGTCCCGTTGGCCACTGAGCTCCGTGGCTGTATTACAGACTGTAAGCCCAACGTAGGTAACACCCAGTTACATGAGAAGTCAGGAAAAGCTCACCACAACCATGAGCTAACGCCCCATCCAGAAGTGGCCATTTATGTAAGAGAGGATATGGGAAATGGAATCACTAAAAGACTAGCATCTACACAGAACACTTTGGTTGGCAAAGTTTCACACTCATTATTCAAGCACAAACCTAGCTACCCAGTGCACTCTCGTTTCAATTCGCTGGGTTTTGAGGAGTTTACCTAGAACCTCCCCCACCCCTTTCAGCAATTCCTTCTCACTTACACTTGTTCTCACTTGGTTCTCCAATCTCTCTCTCTCTCTCTCTTTCTCTCCCTCTCTCCCTCCCTTCCCCCTCTCATTCTCAATTTCTCTGTCTCTGAAATACATGCACACATCCTCAACCACACAAATGTATACATACATGTTTGTTCTCGTACCTCTATAAAGAAACAAGTTAAAGGAAGTCAATTGGGGGGGGGGAAATCAATGAAATAAATAGATAAAATAAAAAGGTCTACCTATCTAAGCTTGTAACGAACCTCCATCACAGCTAACAGATGTTTTTTATCAACAAGCTCGGTGAAAAGTCAGCAGACTCAGTTCCAGAACTGTTCTATTTTCTAGCATAAAGCCTGAGAGCTCACACTTTCAACTGTTTTGTCTGTACCCAGCTCTAGCCATGGCTATGTGAGCTCAGTCTGCTTTTTCAGCTTCCTCACGTCGAAGGAAGTTATTGGGGGAGAGCCAATGAGCTGGGATATGCAAAGTAGTCAGAGCAGGACCTAAGCATTCATGACTCTTGGGGGGGGGGGGTCAAATAATGTCCACAATTGGCTGAAAATGTGCAGTGCAGACCAAAATAAATGCCCTAAGCTGTAGCACTGGGCGAAACCTGAGTGAGCATTCCCCAAACTCCCCTGCTGGGACACAAAAGAGCGTTAATTCTCAAAGGAGTGTCCCAGACCCAGGGTGCTGAACGCACTCAGCCCTTTCCATAAGGTGCACCTCACAAGAGTGTCACTGTGGCTGGCAGCAAGGCTCTACTAGGATTAAAGAGCGCTTAATCCAAAGTAGCCCCAGGACAGCTATATTTCCGCCAAGCTTCTCAAAATACCAAAGTGGGGGGGGGGGGGCGTGACCCAAAATAACGAGAATTCATCTCTTGCATCCAAAGGAGGAAAATGTATTTCTAAAATTCCATTTTCATTGATCTTGATTACTCAACCTGTTTCTCTAAGACCTGACTAGATTGAACTTTGCCAGATTCCCAGGACCACCTCCAGCCTGGTTATAGTTTTGTGACAATAGAAAAGGGCGCCCTCTCCTTGCGCCAGCCTGTATTTCAGCTCTTTAAGTGGAGCCGGCAGGCTTTTGGTTCCCTCCTGTAGACCCACTCTATACAGAATTCTGCAACCGTCTGGGAATCCTCTAAGAAGAACAGAGGTCAGGGGCTGGAGAGATGGCTCAGTGGTCAAGAGCACTGGCTGCCCTTACAGAGGACTTGGGTTCAATTCCCAGCATCCACATGGAGGTTCACAACTGCCTGTCACTTCAGTTCCAGGGGATCTGATGCCTTCTTCTGGCCTCCTGGGCGTGGCACGCACATCGTGAACAGACACAATGCTGGCAAAACAACCACATACATACAATAATAATATATTCAAAAAGAAAGGAACAGAAGTCACAATCTACCTAAATCTTCCTATACTGAAAAAGTCATGAATATTCTTTAGAACCTGTGTCTGGGGCTGGGAAGATGCTCAGCACTTTAGATTGAGTAGTTTCCTTGCAGAGGGGCAGTTAATTTCCTAGCACCCATGCTGAGTGGCTCACAATCACCAGTAACTCCAGCTCCAGGGAGCCAACGCCCTCTTGTGGCCTCTGTGGACACTACACATTTACAAATTCACACTAATATACTCCATACATGTTTAATTTAAAAATACATAACATCTTTTAGGACTGGTGGGACACAACGGCTCATAACTTTGAAAACCCTTGTTTCCACAGACCAGGCTGTCAGAGAGAGAAAACCAATACACCCTAAGAAAGATCCAGACCAACAACGCTGAGAGCACCATGAGAAGCCTTCTGTCTGACGTGGAAGAGCTGGGTGAGAAGGTATGTGTTCGGCGTCCCGTCTGTTGCGTGACAAAACGTCTGAGGAGACCCAACACACACATATATTCACCTCAGATACCACCAAAGTCCACCTTGATGAACTACTGAGTTTTCTTAGGGTTACTTAGAGGAATATGGCTGGGGAGTTACTTACTACTAGGAGCAGAAGTGACTCAAAAGACGGGTGCATCAGCAAAGCCCACCCAAAAGTGGGTGATAGCTCACAAAGTTGGCAACCTGGAGCACACTGCACAGCCTTCAGGCAGCTCAAGAGGCTGGAGAGGTTCCTTTCCAGGTGACTCGGTTGGTCTAAGCCTCTTCAGGCAGCTGGTCTGGTCTCAGAGTCTTCTTTGTAGTTCCTTTCTCTGAGTTTCCTTAGCACCTTAGCTCAGATCCTGAGAGGGACTCTCAGCTTTTGTTGCTCACTCTGGCAGGGGAGGTCCAGAGAATCTGGTCACTTTCAGGGACTTCCTGAAGTTATTCTGAGTTGTTTACCCTCCTGTCTAAGGAGCGAGTGTGTAGGATAGGTTATTTCAATCTCGGAGGAAACTGTTAAAGCAACAGGACCCACCTTGAAGAGCCCAGGTAGCCCATGTGAGCCAAGCAAGTCACAACAATGAGCCTTGAAAAGTTAAGTAACCCATGAGGGGCCACATAAATCAAGGCCAGATCCCCAGAGAGAGTTAACACAGGACATCTTCCTGATATCCCAGTTTTAAACGGTTTTCTAAGAAAGAAAGAAAGAAAGAAAGAAAGAAAGAAAGAAAGAAAGAAAGAGAGAGAGAGAGAAAGAAAGAAAGAAAGAGAGAGAGAAAACGTGTTTATGGGGAACGCTCTATCCATTTCTAGCTGGCTAACACAGTTGATGTGTGCAGCAATTAGGCTAGTCATTCAACTGTTTGCCTGAGCACTGTACAGGTAAGGGCTGTCGAGCATCCAGAAATATGCTTATTATATACAATAAACACTTTAAACGTTAGTAAAGGAGCAATAACTACAAAGAGAAAAACAAGAAATTTCAGTGAAAAGGAAGTCTCCAAGATGGTAAAAACAAAGTCACTCTTAGGGCTGCCAAGATGGCTTAGATGGTAAAAACTCCTGACGCACAAGCCTGACAACCCAAATTCAATCCCCAGACCCCATGTGAAGACGACTCATGTTTAAAAGTTCTTATTTGACCTCGGCATGCATCACACACACACACACACACACACACACACACACACACACACACAGAGAGAGAGAGAGAGAGAGAGAGAGAGAGAGAGAGACATGCACGCATACAAAGAAGAAAAGGAAGTTAAGTTTTTTAAAAGAAAAGCCAGTTCATCCTTTACATTACACCATAAATTAAAATGAGTTCCAGATAGATCAGAGAATCAAGAAGAAATTTCAAGCCTACAGAAAAATAGAATCAAGTCATTTACTAGCATGAAAAGGAAATAGCATAGCATAAATGCAGTGTGAAGTTCTGCAAAAATATCGACAATAGATTTGACAAGTTCTAACTTCAGCTCTCAGAGAAACACTGAATAAATAAATAGCCAAATGGAGTGAGGGAAAACACTCAGAGAGAGATCCATGACTTATAAAAACTCTCACACAAGGCTGGAGAGTTGGCTCAGCGATGAAAGGTGCTTGTTGCTCTTACAGAGGTCCCAGGTTCTATTCTCAGCACCCCTACAATAACTCCAACTGTCTGTAACTCCAGTCCCAGCGTGTTCACCAGCCTCTTCTGACCTCTGCGGGCACCAGGCAAACACATGCTGTCCTCTCATTATTTGTGTTCATTCCCATGGTGATGAAAATCCATGATACAGCCTCGAGCTTGACACCTCTACCCATGGGTCCCATATGGTCAAAAATCTCACAAAGTCTACTCATCTCAAGTTACTAGGTTTTGGAGACGTTTGGAGTTTAGGGTTATATATATTATTGTTGTTGTCTGTTTGCCAACCTCTATATCTAAGTCTTCCAGCCCCAATTTGGAAGTCCCTAGAACTAGGCCATACCAATTACCCCTGGGATAACCTAAAGGATGTCCGTGTATTTGTGCTTCCAGAGAACCCATACTCTAAAGGTTTTCCCTTTTGCTGCTGCTGATCAGACCCATTTAGAAATTCCAAAGACCAGGCCAAGGTTCCACTCTCCAAGCTCCCAAGTGTATCATGCCCATGACAGAGCACAGTGATCTACAAGCAGAGATGGAAAGAGTAGCTTTCTCCCAATGTCAGCTTCTCTCTGGGTCCTAAAAGTCAGCAAAAGAGGCCATTGTCACAGATGTCAAGTTCACCCTATTCTTCTAGCCACACAAAGAGCACCTATGTATCATCAACTCATGCAAAAAAAAATATATCATATGGGAAGCATAATGAAAGTGTTTGAACCTCTTCCCTGGTCCTGCCAAAAAGGTCGGATGAGAGAAACTGAGATCCTTTTCGGAAGCGTTACAGACTGGCCACTTCACAGTCACTGTGGCAGGTGCTAGGGGTTTGGAAGTAAATATTAGGCCCTGATCTCAAGATGCCCAGAGTCTAGCAGGGAGCAGATACATTGTTTAAAATGATACACAGTTTCCCAATGGAGTCCTGGTTCAGAAGAAACAGTAACTCTAAGGAAGAAATAGTGGAAGTGAATCCTCTCATTAGGGAAGGTGAATATTGCCTCCAGTGTTGAGAATGACAAGGAGTTTATCAAGAAGTTCCAAGGGCAATATACCATAATGCAAAGAATGTGAAGAATATGACATATTCTTGGCACTAGAAGAATTTTGACTGTGGCCTTGTGTTGATTTAAGTATTAGACAATAGGCAGGAAGTAACAGTTGAGGCTATTCCCAGTGGCTAGACCATGACGAATCTTGCCCAGCAAACTCAGGAATGTGTGCCTTTCAACTGTTGAAGTCACTGAAGTGTTTACATAGAGCCGCTGATTCCAGTTGCACTTCCGAAGCATTCTTTCTCTGCAGAGAGGACAAACTGGTCAGGGAAGACTCCTGGGGTAAGGTGCAATGACAGACTGCCACCGGAGACGGGAAAAGAAAATGCTTGGTTGCTTCCCTGGCCTTCCCTTATAGAGGATTTACCTTGAGCAGTAGCCGTAGAAGAGGAAAGAGCAAGAATAACGAGTAGAATAAACGAGGCAGTGGGACCAATTGGACGTCACAAGGAGCAGGGAGGGACGTTCTGTCTGGAGGAAACTGATCACTAGGACTAAAAATACAGGGTGCATCACCCTGGACATTTTAAGTATGAGATGTAGGGTTAAGACAGCCCCTTGAGGGGGCGGGGTTTGCCTCACGCGAATGCCTACAGATAAATGGACGCGAGGGAGGCGGCTCCGTCTCTTTTTCCTTCCTACCTCCTGTGCCACGCGGGAACTTTGGTTCTGTAAGTTTATCATTAAAGTGTAAATATTCTTTAATATCTGCATTGCATTTATTTACGCCGATACAATGAAGTACCTCTAGATGTCCAGAGGCAGCTGGTGAGGTCAGAGTCAGCCGCTCAGACACTACATGAGGGGCACACCGATATCCAGATGTGACCAATGTTTAGGAGGAAGGGAAGCTCACGGAAGTTGACATCAGGTTTGAGAAAGCACACCAGTATTTCTACTGCCTGTCTCTCTGGAACTATCTTCATTTGCACTTGTGACCCAGGGTAAGGCCTGAAACTTCCCCACTTTCGATCACAAAAGAATGCCAACTGAACCAATAAAATTCATGGTGATTCTACAGACTGGTTATCACCATCACTTAAGTCAAATAAATACCAGTAGAATTCACCATTGGGGTCAGTAAATGGTCAATCTTTTGTAATGATGTAAATAATCAACCAGTTTATAACTATTAGTAACGTTTTAACTGCAGGTTTGGGTTTGTTTTTTTTTTTAAAGCAAAGCACACCTGTTTCATTATGCACATTCCATTACTTTCCTTCCATGAGCAATGTTAAAGAAAGAAGTTAAACCTTTAAAAATTCCCTATATATTGCATTGTATTTGGTAATTTTTTAATTTCAAGTAATAAATGGTCACCTTTACTGCTCTTCACAAAGGATAGCGCTACAGGTCCCTGTCCATTCTTGTATCTCACAGCGCCCTCTGGTGCTCATCAGCTAGAAGTTTTCTTTCTTTTTTCTTTTTATCATTTCCATTATTCTCTTTTTTTCATTTAAAATTTTTTTAATACAACATATTTGATCATGTTTGTCCCCTGTCCCAAATCCTCCCCATTTCCATACCCACCAAACTAAACATTCTTTTTTCCTCTCTTTGAAAGCAAGCAAATAAATAAAAAACAAACAAAGTCCCAACAAACACACAAAAATATTCCACAAAAACAAATAAGAATACACAAGCAAAGACCAATAAGACAAAAAATGCCCAAACACAGAAAAATGAGACAAAAATCTTAAAAATTCTTCTGAGTTCTATCTGAACTTGACACCCACCAACAAAAGAAAAATCAGTTTCTTCTAAGGCAGTCTCCCTGGGCATAGTAGCGGTGCTTCAGGGAAGGTCCCATGCCCAGGAGTACTTGGCCAATGCCAAAAAAGTTTTCTTATATGTGTGGCATCTCTTCAAAGTTGAAAGTTAAAAATAAATTTAAAGACAGAGAACTAGCGATCAAGCATCCCTTTGAAGTGTGGGACCAGAGTGAGTGTGCACATTTGTGTGTGTATTCAATTTAGAAAGTCCCATTCTTTCTAAACATGATATTTGAATGGGATCAACCATAAACATTTAAATGTGTCATATATCACATTCCTGTTTTAAAAGCAGTGAGGGGTGGCATCAAAATAAGATTCATTTCATTTTCTCTATTATCTAATTTTTAAATGGTGACACTATATATTTTCCCTGCACAAAGCATTAGAATAAGCCAAGGAAAAGAATGGCTTTGGGGGAAGGGATGTGACCACTCAGGAGACAGTGTGCACAGGAAATGCACAGCTTGTCAACAATATGAAGGCTATGTTGCCTCTGGCACAAGCCCTGTTTTGTGTGAAGGAAGTACTGACTTGGCTGATAAAAGACTTCTGTCTTAATCGGGGTGACTGTTACTGTTGCTGTCGTGATACACCATGCATGACCAAAGCAACTTGGGAAGGAAAGGGTTTGTTTCCCTCACAGTTCCATATAACTGTTCATTATCAAAAGCAGTGAAGGCAGGAACTCACTGGGGCAGGAACCTGAAGGTAGGAGGTGCTACAGAGGCCATGAAGGAGGGCTGCTTACTGACTGGCTTGCTCAGCCTGCTTTCTTATAGAACTCAGGATCACCATTCCAGGGTTGGCACCACCCACAATGGCCTACGTCCTCCCCCATCAATCACTAATTAAGAAAATGCCCTAAAGGCTTGCCTACAACCAGATCTTATGGAGGCATTTTCTCAGTTGAGGCTCCCTCCTCTCTTAGACCCTAGCCTGTGTCACATTGACCTAAAACCAGCCAGTACAGCTTCTAAATGTGTCTACTATGATGCCATTTCTGCATCTTCTTTCACAGCCATCACAGAGGGACACTTGCTTGGTTTTTCCTAGAAAGGGCAAGAACACTGCTGATAGTAGAAGGCCACAGTCCCCTGGGTAGAACTCCTTGACAGAAGAAAGGTTTGGGACGACCCCTTTCCTAGTCCCAAGAACCTGCTCAGCAGTCTCTCAGCGCTCTATCCATGTGGCTTCAACCTGCCATTCATGGGATCACTGTAGCCCTTTAGCACAGAGGTGAACCAAGAAAGCAGCAAAAAAGGCAAGCAGGAACCTCTTAAATACAGGCTGAAGAACTACCCGTTCCCCCTAGCTACAGTAACTATCTATGTATCTATCTGATGCCCAAAGGAAGGGCTCATCCTTCGTGCAATGGGAGTAATGTCCTGACCTTGACCTCCATGCCTTTGACTACATACATAAACACATGCCTGCATGCACGTGCATGCATGCGTGCATGCACACACACACAAACTTTCTTCTAAAGCCACAGAGCAGATGGGATTTAATGACATCAGATACTTTATGGATGCCTTAAGATTGAGACACCACATTGAGTAGAGTCAGCCCCAGGGTGGGGGGAGTTCCATTTACTCTGTGCCAGATCTGCCTGACCCGTTATTTGAACGCAAGGGCCATCAATGTTGAGGGGAAATTGGAATGAAGCTCTGAACACAGCAGCTAGCCCAGGGAGTATAATCCTGTATAAAGCCCCATGGTGATTCATTTTCAGCAGCGGTTGGACCACCCAGTAGGAGAATTTCAAGAACTGCCCTCCTTCTAGACGATTTCCTCTTTGAAGTTTAAACCCTTCAACCAGAACAATGTCAAAGTGATCCGCAGACATGGGTCATTTCCTAGTCTGGCATCTTGAGCTACAGCAACTATTGCAAGGATAAGGCCCATGTGATAGGTCGTTGGTTTGAACTGCACCATAACTTATGCCTTGGTATTGCATCTGATTTTAATAGCATTCCAGGATCCTGAAATGGGTCATTACCCAGTCTTCCTGTATGACCCCTAGGACCATTCAGCGTGTCACAGAGCTTATAGGTGCCAGGAAAGTTTATGTTTGTCAAATGAATACATTACACACACCCACCCCAGGTGTGCATATACCACATAAATCCAATGTTCATTTATATAATCCGTAGGAAAGTCAAGCCTCCAGGAAGGGAAAGGCGCTGCAGAAGGAAAGCATGGACACCATTAACCAAGCAACTCAACTTGTAGAGCAAGCCCACAACATGAGGGACAAGATCCAAGGTAAATTATCTTCTCTTCGGTTTAACTTCACATCAAAGAACCACGCGGTGTCTGAGTGACAGTGAAGGTGACAAGGGCTATTGTCAGTGGTTGCTATGTGCAGGGGCGTACTGTTCAAAGTGTTACAGGTTTTACCTGACATACACTAACCATGGCAATTTCGTTCATTGAGATTTCTGAACCCCTATTCCTGTTTATTATCTGTTAATGTTAAAGAATAAATGTATAAAATCACTTAGGCTTCATGCCACAGTACGTTTCTTTTGAGGGAATGTGGTGTCTTTCAAATAAAAGAGTTTAGTAGGAGTCGCATTTCTTTTTCAATTATTTACAGCCCCCAAATATGTTTTCAGAATATCAACAAACCATGTCAGGCAGGGTGGTACCTGCCTTTAGCCTTGGGAGGCAGAGGCAGGTGGATCTCTGTGAGTTGAAGATCAGTCTGGTCTACAGAGTGAGTTCCGGTCTAGTTTGGGCCACACAAGAAACCCTGCCTCAAAATAAGTGGGGGTTGAGTGGAGTGGGGGTGGAACATCAACCCAGATAGTCACTAGCTGTTCTATGTGTTCTTCCTCAAGGACCAGCCAGATGAGTCGCTCAGGTTTGTAGCCCAAAAGAAAAGCGGGGGGGGGGGGGGGGGGGGGGATGAGTGATTCCCTGTCCTAAAGCACTGTGGCAAAGTCTACCTGTCCCTGCTGAAGAGTCTTCCATCTGTGCTCTGATTTCTACTAAGTGCCGGCTGCACCTGAAAGACTATCTTAGTGAAGTGTGAAAGCTGCTGCCGGCTGCCCAACCGAAAGAGACGGCATTTATTCTAGGGTAAAGAGACACTCCTCGGGCTAGAGTCAGCTCAGATCTACTGTTTGTTGCCATGGTGCTTTAATATACTATACATCAAGAGTTGGGTGACAACACCAAATGCATCTCAGAACACAATGACAAAAAAGGGACCCACAGTGACAGAGATTCATCTCTTTATACTGAGGTAGGGGGAGCATAGTCTAGGCTAAGGGACTTATAAAGCCCAGATTAATCTTTTGCTTCGTTTCCTTGGGTGCCTATAAAGCACCGTAAAAACAAATGACACGTATTTCAAGCTTCCCACTGCCATCCTTCCTAGCTCACGTGCGTTTACCTCCCTAGCTCCCGAGCATTAACCGGTAAAATATTCTTTTCCTAAAGCACCGTTCTATTGATTTGTTCAGAGAGGATGAACCTAGAAAATTCGATGCCCTCATATTATATCATCCAATTAAGAAATAAATGCCCCATTGGACAGCAGATAAAGTCAAGACCCTTCTAAGCCAATCAGGGGAAGTAATTGGCCTTTACTATTTAGTAACCCAGACTTTGGTTGTAACGTGTTTCATTCGGAAGGAATCTGAACCATCCGACTTGACCTTTGGTCATGGGAAAGGATGAGGAAAAACACAGAAGGAAAGGAAGTGGGAAGCAGTAACCTTTACCAGTTTTTTATCTCTTTAAAATAATGTGTGATCAGTCTCTGAAGACCAAAGGCACAAATGTTATCGTCTACATTTCTTTTTACTAATCTACCCCCAGACAGAGCTAAAACAAAACATCCCAAGACTGAACAGAATTTACATCAAAATGCCAAGAAATTCAGCTTCACCACTATCAGAACCTGGGGGGAGAATGATGTGTTTGACTTATTTAATGTTTGTATTTCATTTATTTCAAGGACTCATATTGTTTAGCTTTGTTTGAAAAGTGGATGTTTAATGCTTTGACATACGGGGTTTGGAGGGAGTTAGCATATATTGATCTCCCTATAACACTCCCAGTGATGTCTGGAGCGTTGAAACTATCTATTCCCATTTATCTCCCTTCTTTCAGAATTCAGGAATGCTGCAGAGCACCCGTAGTAGGTCATTTCTCATTCTCAACCATCTCTAAAATAGCTGCTGGTGACCTTCAAGCTATTACCCACATAAAATACAGCTCCTCATCTTGGCATGATTTATGTGACAACAGTGTTTGTTTACCCATCTTGTCTGGCCAACCACATAGATCATAGTGAACCACAGACACACAATTTCATTATACCAGGAAGATAAAGCACTTCCTCCCAGAGCTGCCAGAGAACAAGTGAGCCATACAACCTCTCTCTGATCGTATGGAGTAGGAATGATGGCATCAAAGAACCGTTGCATGCCAACGTTTAGGCAAGATATCAGTGGTCCCCTTGGTTCTAAAATACTTCAGCCTATATCAGATATAGGGCAAAAAGAATCAACATCAAATGGCCCAGTCTTGAAAATACACACCACAGAAGGCCAAAAGAAAAATTGTGTAATATATAAACATATTATTCAGAAATATATATATATATGAGCGAAACTATCACAATAATTTTTTAAATTCCTATTACTAGCTTGTCTGTAAAAATTTAAGAGTCATTTGGACTCTCATTTTGGCCTAGAGCTTTGTGCTGTTAACTCATTGATGACTATAATGTAATTAATCTCTCTGTTGACTGCTACAAGTGACAGAAGACTCTGCCAAACACTTTTTCCAAGGCAAGTATTGCTATAAAATCATGAACAAAAGCCCTCAGATTATTGGGCCTTAAATATTAGTGTTCTCAAATCAACATGGCTATCCGGTGAACAGAGAAGCCAGGCAGGCTGGGGAGCAGCGGTTTCCATTCTGAACACATACCATAGGACCAGAATGGTTTCCTCAGGTTTGCCTCTCTCCCCTTAGGAAGAGCTCCCGTGCTGACACCAATTCTCCCAATATTCCACTGTAAGGTCAGTCCTAAGTCTTGCCCCCAGACTGCGCAGTCCTACACATCCTTCCTCTGTTCCCGTCTCATCATCTTCTTCTTCTCAGAGATCAACAGCAAGATGCTCTATTATGGAGAGAATCAGGAACTTGGTCCAGAGGAAATCGCGCAGAAGCTGGTGTTGGCCCAGAGAATGCTGGAGGAGATCCGAAGCCGGCAACCATTCCTCACCCAGCGGGAGCTCGTGGATGAGGAAGCAGATGAGGCCCAGGAATGTATGTATCTTCCATTCCTGGCCAACACAACATATGTCTTCTTTCTCTGTGGGACCAGGAAAAAAGAACAGCAAGCCACAGGGCAACATTTGATCAAACCACTAATTCTCAATATTCAGAGCTATGTAGAAGTTATGTACAGCCTCAGGGACTCATTCAGGAACACTTGACCTTTTGGTCAAGGGTTTTAGATCCAGGCACAGTTTTTAAGAATTTGTGAAATTGCAGAGATTCTGCCAAGAATCTACAAAACTTTTACTACTGTGGAGAAAGAATAGGGTCTTAAAAGTTGGTGGAGGAGAAAAGGGAGGATTAAATTCCCAAGTCTATAGTGAGAGAAATTTTATAAATGTCAACAGTGTTGATGCTCTGACAGCCCTGATTTTTTATAACCTTTAACCTCCAATAGAAACTTGACATACCTAAGGGTAATCACTAAAACACATGAAATGGTATTGCTGGACCTCTGACTTGGTCGCTATATAGCTCATCAATTGTTGTTTACCAGTTGACCCCAAGTGTATTCATTTCAAAACATAACTATTGATTTTGATACTAATTTCATAGGGTAATTATTCGGGCTAAAGTCTTACCTCTGTTCTATATGGCATAGGTGAGATTCACTCATATGTCTGGGACTAGCTAGGCAAGTTAGGCCTCTCCCTTCATGTAGAGTCTTTGTCTTTTGGAGAGTATCCTGGGCTTGTTTGCATGGCAGGGGAGACTTCCAAGAGGGAAGAATAGAAAATTCAAGAACTCTTCAAGCCTAGGCTTGGAACTCAGTCATAGTTTATCTGTTCTGTTGGTCAAGGCCAGCCTGGATTCGAGGTTAGGATTGGTTACATTCCTGAGAAAGGTTACAAAGGATCAAGACATTCAACAAAGGAAATTATAGATTTTCAGATCGGTTTTCAGGTGTTGCTGATACCTCCTAAGACCTTCATTGGTACCTCAGAATTATAGTTAATAATCCATTGCTAGATCTTATCTTCGTATGCTAGTAAAACTTGATTAAATATAGATTACAAAGTTATTGATTTGAATTTTATATAGTAGAACTATTTTTACTTTTATATAGTCACTTTTAATTTTTATATATTTTATTTTACCCACTCAAAAATCCATCTTAAAAGGGGGTATGGAGCTTCACTAGATTGCAGGGGAATCAATGAGACAGCAAAAGTCAAAAGGCATAAGTCTTTGTCCCACAAAAGTCACTCTAGAAACCCCTGATGACAATTTCTGTGATTCCCAGGGGAGAAGGTCATTGGCTTGTGGCGTCAAATAAATAGCATCAGGGAGAATTATGACATCTAATCAACCAGGGGACCTATGAGCCAAGAGTAAAGCTTGCACACAAAGATGCCGTTGCTATTTCATTTTTATCCCACCCAGAATCTCAACCCGAACTTGACCTGAGGAGTCAACTGGAAATTTCAGGAGAAAGTAGTTAAAGTGAGTGGTTATGAACGGCATAGCTGTTTGTTCCATCGCTAACTAGAAAGCGGTGGTTATTGTTCACTGCATAGCCAGTTTCCCTTTCGCAGGTAAAACTATGGATAATTCGGGAGATAAGCAGGAAAGTATAACAGCCTAGGTTCTGCACGAAGTATAATCTTCATGGGAAAACAAAGCAATCCCTTTCTTCACTTGTTGTTCCAGAAGCTCCTAAATCCACCAGAAAAGCATCTTGTACCAGATGTAAACCTTGGAGTTACTTGTATCTCCAGTTTCAGTTACTGAAGGAGACAGGCCTGAATTATTTTATACTTTGCTAGATACAGGAGAAGCCCCAAGTAAATGTGTCTCCCTTTCTCTTCAGTGCTGAGCCTGGTTGAGAACTGGCAGCGGCTACACAATGACACCTGCTCTTTGTTCCCCGTGGTGTTGGAGCAGCTGGACGACTACAATGCTAAGCTGTCGGACATCCAGGAATCACTTAATCAGGCCCTTGACCATGTCAGGGATGCTGAAGACATGAACAGAGCCATCACCTCTAAGCAGCGGGACCATGAGGTACAGAGGCAGAACTGTAAATGTATGTCAGGCTAGACGATCTGAACTTATGCCAAGAAAAAGCAGTTCACACACACACACACACACACACACACACACACACACACAAAATGTAAAGACTGCTATAGCTAAATACTTATGTTTTAAACATGGTTGCTTTCCTGCTATTGTAAGTTACTACCATTTCTGTGCCTAAAATTATGTTGAACGATGATGTGTTTAGTTCTTGCTGAGTTAGAATGAAGTTGGGCATTGCTTGCACCCCTACGTATGACCACACAGCTTTCTCAAGAGGAAAATGGATTATTATTAAACACTCAGCCATCCAGAACCATGTGTTTTAGGTGTGTGCAGGCTTTAGGAAGGTAGAGTTTTTGAAAGACACCATAAGTAAATTTCACAGGCCACTGGTAGCAGCTGTAGAGGGAAGGAGTTGGACTCAAGCTAAAACTGTACAAACACCAAAAGGTGAGGGACATTCCGAGCATCTCCACCACTTCCTCAGCCCATCTCTGTCTGAGGCCCACACCCGCTGCGCTGGAAGTGTCGGCCATGTGTCTACTCCACAGTCGTACTTCCGACCACCACCCGTGGACGTGTTTCTAAAACTTAGGCTAAAAATCCAACACACAAACAGAAACAACCAGGACCAAATTCATCAATTCAGTTACATATTTTATTGTCAATAAAATCAACTTAATTGTGCACTGATGTGATTTTCAGTCATCATCCCCCCCCCCGCAGTAGTTTGTTGTAAAAATTCATAAATAAAAATGAATTACACTCACCACCAGTTTTCTAACAGGAGCAAACTCTATTCAATAGGATTTTTCTTTTTTTGGTTCTTGTTTTCTTTTCTTTTTTAGAATAATAATGTCCATGCTGACATTCTTTAGTGAATGAATGTGTGCTTATGGTGTATAATAAACATGTCAGTATAGCACCAAGTATTGTTTGAAGATAGTCACTGTGAACCATTCAATGGGTTATAAAATAAGTTTGGAGGTTTACGATAATCGTTTTCAAAAGAAAACTAGATAAAAGGATCTTTAGAGACCTGTCTTACATGAGTGCTTGGAATTGTCCTTTATTGATTAAAGGGTAGTATTACCAAACAGGTTATAGATGTACATTTAAGTCCACAAACAAAAGAGCCATTTGTGACTTTTGCCATTGGTGTTACCATTTAATATGTCTACAATGCACCTTCAATAAAGTTGGGCACAATTTTTTAAAAAAAAATTATAGCAGCACACAATTGGAAAGTCTTAAAATATTTTCATCAAATAAGCAAATTTTTGCTGACAGGTTAATTTGTGCCGGAAATTATGACAGGTGGTTTGTGGCAAGGGTGAAGATCACATGATTCCGTGATAGTGCAGAATTTCTAGTTTCGAGGGCAGATGAATCCATTTACAAATGGCCACAGTGGAGAAGCACAGCTGACATCATGGAATCGGACTGGATGGTCAGCGTCTGCAGGAGAAAGGAAAGCATGGCTAAGCTAGCCAGGTGAAGAGAAAGCAAAGGCAAGTGCCTTCCCAGTAGGTAGGGCCTGCCGGAGCTGAACTCATCTGCCCACGAACAGCATGGGGCAAGGCTAAGGCAGCTGATGGGCGGATCAGAGGGTCCCGCATGCCTCATGAAGGGTGCAGACTTTTAAATCACGTTAGCCGTGACACACACTAACAAATGTGCAGGCAGGTGGCAAGCTAGGACACATGAAGCAAAACTGTGGTGAATGCAAGACAAGAGCATCACTGCCGCCCATCTAACGGGTCTAGGGGCTCATTGATGAAGACTCCCAAACTGTTCAGTGCAGAAAGTCTTGAAAGGGAAAGGTGAGCAACCCAGAGCAGCCCCTCCCTGCCAGAACAAGGACAAGTGACAGCACTTAGGAGAATCATAGAATTGTCCCCTTGGCCACAGAAGTAAGATTTTATCACAGACAGGAAAAAAAAGCTTAGATCTACGTTAATGTATTTGCAAACCATACTGGGTTCTCTTTCCCAGCTGCGAGCTGTGGATCTCAGCAAGTGCTTTATCTTCTGCATAGACCTTTCCCAGAGAATACATTCAAGTATATTGTGAGTTAATGTGCTCAATTCTCCACTGACTTCATTTTTAGGGCTCTGTAATCTCCACAGCCAACAAGAACGATGCACAATGGACTGGAGACCAATGTATATACACAGTCACGTCCAGCTGCTTTGTTAGAATTTGGGAAATACTGATGTGTGTCAGGACTTTGTCATAAGCAGTAAATGAACAGTGTCGCCTGTGTGGAGTGACTTCAGTTCTAAAGGCAAATGTATGCCAATCTAGCTCCGAATTAAACGTTTCCTGTGCACATCTTTTTACAATCCTCTCATGGATGTGGATACCAGGAATTTGGCATTTCGGTGATCGCAGACAGATGGTAGGCCTCATTTAGCTTGGTTAAACAAATCCTTCTACTAAGTACAAATGAACAGCATGAGCAAAATTTTAGAAAGAGAACAGCAGAGCGCACAGCACTTTAAGCCCATCCCACTTCTTCTTCCTAATTAGGCGGTTAGCATTAGCCAGGCCTCCTTCCCTGTCGCCCTGGTCCTCTCTCTGGTGATTTACACCTCATCTCACCACTCCTGCCCTGGAAAGACATGGGGGGCACTGTACTTGTCTCTGGCTCACCCCACAGAATGTCTTTCATATGGGTGTCTGCCTGTGGGAATAGCCATGGGAAAATATCATCCTACTGCCTTCTAAAAATAAACACTTTCCCACAACTTTTCCATACCCATTGAGGCAAATTTTTCCCTTCTAAGTCCCAAGTATCTAACTCGCACATTTATCCTGTATCTAAGTTGTTCACTGCCCTCCTAGGCTGCGGGCCTCTCTCTCCATCGGATTACAACTGGATCAATTTCAAGACCTTTTCTGTTTCTTCTCAGAAAGGCTTCAGTGAAGTCAGGTATAGCTGTACATACTTGGGGAAGTTGAGGCAAGTTCCAGGCCAACCTGAACTACACAGTGAAACCTTCTCTCAAAAAGAAGGGCTGGTGGTGTGGCTCAATGGGTAAGGTGTTTGCCACCAAACCAGACCACCTGGTGGATCAACTACCAGGACCCATAGGGTAGAGGAAGAGTTCCAATGACTGAAGGTTGTCTTCTAGCCTCTGACCTACAGAGAAAAAAGTGGGGAGTGAGACAGAGAGACAGAAACAGAGGCAGAGAAATAAATGTAATAAAGCAATTTTAACCAAAAATAGTATTTTAAGAAGCCTCAATAGTGTGTTGGTAAGAAAGGCAAATTGCCCAGTTTCAACAGTGTTTTTTGATTTATGTACAAAGCTGTCTCCCAGATGTGGAGACCCTGTAGCTTCCCCCCGTTTCCTTTGCTCACGTGGATTTGCCCTTCATCCTTATCTAATTCTGTCTTATTTTAGTCTGGGCTAAGTGACTCACGATGTAGCATGTCTCATCCACTTACTAAAGTTTTTTCATCCTTCCTGTCTTACATCTACTGAAAATTCTGTGAAAACTAGGGCAACCACCCACGCTCGCACGTCACTCCCATGTACAGACACATATGCATGCACACACAGATGCAGTTTTGCCATGAAAAACATGTTCAGTTATTTATACATACCATATGTTGGCAGACAAATTCAGGCAGCCCTTCTAAAGCCTTCTAAAAGTTAAGAGAAGTCCTTCTAAAGTTAAAACAAAAGGTGACCATCAGAAGGAGCCCCTCCCTCTTCTGCACCAGTACAGCCATAAAGTGTAGCTACAGACACATTATTAAATGTCCTTAATACATTTAGCAGATAGTCTATGCACCAGTTTCAAAGGCATCATTAATTACTGAATGTGAAGCTGTGTATCCTCTGTGTATGTGCACATATACGTGTGTGTGTGTGTGCCTATCCCCACTAAGATCATAAGCATCCAAAGGTCAGTGCCCTTGCTTTTCAAGAGTTGTATACTCCCAGAACCTAACACGATGTCTTGCATGCATCAGCTTTATTTGTTAACAAATGAATAAAACAAGGACATGGAGCTGGAGGCTGGTGGTGCACACCTTTAATCCCAGGACTAGGGAAGCAAAGGTAGGCAAATTTCCAAGTTCAAAGGCAGCCTGGTCTACAGAGCTAGTTAGGACAGCCAGGGCTACATAGAGAAACCCTATGTCGAAAAACCAGAATAAACAAACAAGAACAACAACAACCAAGGACATTTATATATACTGGTTTCTCTTAATTATAAATACTCCTTCACATATAAACCAGACCCTCAAATTACTAACACTACTATTGATACTTTTCTCTATTCTTGCATGCTTAAATGTTATTAAATTTTAACTTTTTCCAACAGAATTTAAAACCTAGTGTTTCAATTATATATTATTAGTCTTTCCTAAAATAAATTATTTTGAAAGGATGTAACCTTATTGCAATATTTGATTCTGTACTTTGGAATATAATTTTTTAAAATGTCATGAACAAAAGTGAATTATACTGTCCGATTTTATTCAATTAACTAATTAATTGTACTGCTGGTATAAAACCCATAGCCTTGTCCATGGTCGGTGTGTGTATGTTTGTGTGTGTGTGTTTGTTTCTATCTGTCTGTCTGTGTGTCTGTATGTTAGGGATCTTCTACTATATTAGGCTTCTATGCTAACCCCTCATATTGCTCTTACTTTAAGCTGTCTCTTTTCATATCCCCTCCCTCATCCTCTCCATCCTTCCTGCACAGGAGTATTCTGAGATTTTGGATCACTGGGCTGTCCATTTTAATTGGTGTTTGGTCCCCTTGTTCTAAAACTACATAAACTTTTAAATATAACATACATTACAACTATGAAATATGAGTTGTGTACAAGTCAGTTAAAGATGTTGATTTTTTTGTTTTATGTTTGAACAAGTAAAATTATACATCACATATCCTGTAGTTCTAGATTTATTTTTTTATATTTGTACTCAGGATTTTCAAGGGGTCTTCCCTGACCAAACCTGATCTGTATCAACCTGGAATGAATCCACAGCCTCTCATCTCCTGTGAAAATAAAAGCATAACCTCTTCCCGAAAGTAACATCTTTTGACTTCTACTTTGAAGTCAAGACATTTTTAAAATATATAGATTGATTCAATCTATGAGTTTTCATAATCCAATGTGTCATAGCAGCTGCCATTCCTTCATGAGCAATCAGAAAATCTAAAGACAGCATAATAACATACAGAATCCAGACTCTCTATATTTCCCATCTTTATGTGGCTTATTTTTTGTTTTACTTTATTCCTTTTTAAGGACTTTATTATTTTTTAACTACTTTTAAAATATATGACTGTATATACCTTTTCTCTTTTCTCTCCCAAACCTATGTATATTTTTAAACACACTGTAGCCCATTTAGAGGGGTTTTTTTCCATTTGAATCTGCCTTTACTGCTTATCTCTATCCTATTCCATCTGCATGAGCCTTTAAACTGCTAAATATAGTTAGGACTACCTTGGTTTTGGCAACTGGCTTCCCCAAGCACTGGGACACCTGTGTCCAGCATAAGGCAGGCATTCTTACTTAGTTTACTGGGTTTGGGTGTTTTTAAGCTTTCTCAGACCCAATGTGGAAATTCAGCCCCCACATTGGAACACCATTTGTACTAGGACTTTTCTGTCCCAATAGCCAGTTCCCAAATAACTACACAGAGACTTATTATTAGTTATAAATGCTTTATGATTAACTTAAGCTTCTTTTTAGCTAGCTCATATAACTTAAATTAATCCATTTCAATTAATCTATATGCTGCCCCAAGGCTCATTTACCTCAAGTACCTACTTCCCATCCTGCTTGCTCTGCATCTCATGGTGCCTCCTCTTGTTCCACCCTTCTTCTTCCCAGCATCCTCCTAGTCTGGCTCTCCCACCCAACCTGTTCCTGCCCAGCTATAAGCCAATCAGCTTTTTATTAACAATGAGAACAACACATTTTCATGATGTACAAAAGGACTATTCCACAGAATCCCCCCTTCTGTCTCTCCTTAGAAAACATACAGGCTCTAATCATTTTATTAATTTATAATAAAATAAAATAATATATAATAAGATAAAAACTAACACATCAGAATAGAACAAAAAAACACAAAGGCAAGAGCCCAATAAATAGTTATAGCTGCAGAGACCTACTCATTCACACTGGGATCCCATAAAACCACTAAACTGGAAATTATATATGTGTATATATACATAAATATATATACATACATGCATACAAATGCACACACAGAAAGAACCTGTAGAGTAACATAGATAGATAGATAGATAGATAGATGTATATGTATATATATGAAAATAGAAAATAAGTCTAAAATATTTTAAAAAGAAGATACTCTGATATAACATTATAAGACAAGGAACCACCAAAGATTTCATGGAGTTTGTTTTGTTGTCAAGGTTTATTTTGGGGTTAAGCCCCATTAAACTTCTCAGGGTCCAGCTAATATTCCGATAGAAGGCAAAAACCTGGCTAATTGGATCTGAGGGGTAGAGCAAACTGTCTGACTGGAGCATATTCCTTCTGCCTGTTTCTTTATTCCTTGGGGGAAGGAGAAAAGAAGGAAGGGGAAGAATAAACGAATGGCCATTCTCCACAAAGTTTTCAGTTTATATATATATATAACTCCACAAGTTAGCAGTTCCATAGGCAATGGTAGTATTAAACATGCATTTCACAGAATCACACACACACACACACACACAAAACAAAACAAACAAAAAAAGCAGTGGATCCGGCAAGGAGGCGCCTTACATCTCAGAGGGGGTGTGGCTGGGATCACAATATTGGTAGCCATAGCAAGGGCCTGGGAGGAAGGCAAGGTACCTGATTTGCATTAACATTTAGCTGGTTGAACTAAAGGAAATCTCTTTTGAGGACTTTGCTTTTTCTGACTCCATCAGGGCACCCAAGTGAAAATTTTTCTCTCTGAAGTTAGTTTTAGCAGTTCAGGTCTTTTTCCTGTTTAAGCAGTTCATTTCCTGGGCTACTAATGGAAACCGAGGTAAAGGGTGATACAGAATATTAGTAGCTTGTTAAGTCAGAGCAGAAGACAGTAGATCACAGCTTCCTGAGTCTGCTATTAGAGCAAACATACTGTCTCTCCATTTAATGCCTCCTATTTGGGGCTCCTTTCTTATCAATGAGTTCTGTCCATAAAGAAAGTTATGAAGGACTAGTTTTATGCAGATTCCATCTATGAGAACAAAGGTTTGACTGAGTGGATGCTTTCACCCCAGGTCTTCACAGTGTGTGTTTGGGGGGGGGGGCACGTATATCCAACTGCCCTACAGGAAAAGTCAGGTTTATACACTGCTGGGATATTACAGAAGGGAGAGACATAATTTCACAAGATTTCTACAGGATTGGCAGTGACTTATCCAAAAGACAGGTTTTTCCTCAACTCTGCACACACGGGTTCTCCATATGGAGTACCCATACGCCCATGGATTAGATTAATAGATCCATCGGTTGCACATTTCCTGTCTAATACTGCTGGGCATACAGCCTATCCTTAAGAGTTGTTTGTTTCCCCAGTGAGACTCCCTGGGAGAAAACTAAATTTTCATTTGCAAGTCGCTATCAATTGGAGATGGCTTCCAGGTTGGGGAATGTGTCCATTTCTCCTTTCAGCTCTGGGAGCCCATCTGATACAAAACATTACAGCCCCCATGCATGCTGCCTAAGTCTCTGTGAACTCGAGTATGGGTAGAGTATGTTGATTTAGAGGGTTTGGTTTCATGGTGTCCTCTATCCCTTCTGGCTCTTATACTCTTCCTGCTTCCTCTTCCTTAGGATTTCATGAGCCCTGGCAGAGAGGGATTTGATAGAAACATCCTACTTAGGACTGAGTATTCCAAGGTCTCTCATACTTTGTATGATGTCTGGTGGTATACATCTGTATTTGTTCCTATCTGCTGCAGGAGAAAGCTTCTCTGATAATGTCTGAGCAAGTCACTGAGATATGAATATGGCAGAATGTTATTGGGAGTCACTTTCTTTCTATATTCTTTAAGTAGAACAGTAGGATTTGGTTTACTTTTGGTCTCTGGGCTGTCTAGCCTCAGGGTTTTCATCACCCAAGCAGTAAGATATGGGTTCCATCTCAGAGTGGACCTTAAGTCAGAGAACATATTAGCTGATTATTTCCACAAACTTTGTACCACCATTGCACTAGCAAACCTTGAAGGTAGGATATCATTATATATTACAAGTTTTATGGCTGGGTTGGTTTTGTGTTTCTCTTGGTGGTGTGCAGAGTACCTTTCTACTCCCAAAACTCTAGCATGTAGGGGTGAAGGCTCTAAGTATACATCAGCGCAATTTCTCCACGTTTAGTGAGTTACATGGGCATTGTGTTCAGCAAAAGGAAAGGACCTTCCAATTAGTTTGTGGAAGTCACCTATAGTCTTGACAACAATATGGGTTTTTGGGGGGTTTCTATGGGGCCCCTTTGGCCTACATTAATTAAATGTAACCCATTCCTGACACTGGAAGCCTCACTTGGTGACAAGAAATGTCTAGTTGTATCTCTATCTCTCTCATTATTTGACAGTTTCATTTAGATCACCTTCATATGTGTATGTGTTTGTGTGTGTGTATGTTTGTGTGTGTGTGTTTGTTTCTATCTGTCTGTCTGTGTGTCTGTATGTTAGGGATCTTCTACTATATTAGGCTTCTATGCTAACCCCTCATATTGCTCTTACTTTAAGCTGTCTCTTTTCATATCCCCTCCCTCATCCTCTCCATCCTTCCATCTTGGTCCTCCCTTTCCAGTCACTCTCTATCTGTTCTTATCACTCTGTAGAAGAATTCGAGGTCAAGGACATTGATACTTCCAATAGTTCTTTTATTATTAGCTATCCTAGGTGTGTATGTGTGTGTGTGTGTGTGTCTTTGTGTCTGTGATTTCCATAGTAAGCTAAAAATTGTCCTTTCAAGATTTGTGAAGAATTTGGTTGGAATTTGAGGGGGATGGCATTGAATCTGTAGATTGCTTTTGGTAGGATGGTCATTTTTGCTTTATTAATCTTACTGATCCATGAGCATAGAAGATAACTGCTTCAATTTCTTAAAGCTTTTTTTTTCATGCAAGTCTTTCACTTGTTTGGTTAGAGGTACCCCAAGATATTTTGCTTCATTTGAGGTTATTGTGAGAGGTGTTGTTTCCCTGATTACATTCTTAGTCTGTTTTTCATTTGTATAGGAGGGCTATTGATTTTTGCGAGTTAATTTCTGACCCAGCTACTTTGCTAAGAGTGCTTATCATCTGTAGGAGTGTCCCAGTGGATTTATAGGTCATTTGTGTATACTATCAGGTCATCTGCCAATGAAGATACTTTGGCTTCTTCCTTTCTAATTTGTATCCCCTTGGTCTCCTTCAGCTGTCCTATTGCTCCAGCTAAGACATCAAGTGCCATGTTGAATATTGGACAACCTTATCTTGTTCCTGGTTTTAGTCGAATTACTTTGAGTTTCCATTTAACCTGATATTGGCTACTGGCTTGCCGCAAACTGTCTTTATTATGTTGAGATATGTCCCCTGTTGCCATAATTGCTCCATGACTTTTATCATGAATGGGTGTTAGATTTTGTGAAAGGCCTTTTCTGTAGCCAGTGATAGGATCCTGTAGTTTTTGTCTTCAGTTTGCTTATATAGTGTACAGTCACATCCTCTCTCTCTTGTTCTTCCTTCCCTCAGAAACAATATGAGAGAGTGAAGGCGCAGATGGAAGTCGTGAGCAGGTCTCTGAGTATGTCCGCAGACTCTCTGATGGTCCCTCGGCAAACTCTTGAAGAGCTTGATGAGATAATAAAGGTAAGGAAATACCTGGATTGTTCAGATTTGCCTTTAGAGCAAGCTTGCACAGAAGCTAAGTGCCAGAGTAATCCAACTCAATTAAAACTAGTAAGATTACAAAATAATATCAGATGATGAGAATCTCTAGTTTCTTGTGTTACACAGCAGCTACTAACACACACAGCTACTTAAATTTCAATTTTATAAAGTTAGAAATTCCGCTCCATCTGAATCAGCTGCATTTCAAACCCTCAAGAGTCAGCTGTGACTAGCAGCTTTGGTGGCGTGTGCTCACGGTAAAATCTATTAAAAGTATTAAAAATACCCTGTAGTTCCTTCCTACTCAGTCTTTCTAGGAAGCTATTTAACAAACCAAATTGTTTAGTCAATAAATAAAGTAATGAAAGGAATATACAATCCTCAAAAGAAATACACACACAGTCAATAAATACTTGGGAAAGAGTGTTCAGCTTTCTTAACTATCAGGAAACGCAAATTAAAACCACTTTGAGAATCCATCTCATGCCAATCGAAATGGCTGTCATCAAGAAAACAAAAGCTGGCCAGAGGTCAGGAAAGATGCACCTTTATTCACTGCAGACCGGGAATGTAGCCTTTTACAGCCACTGTGGAGGAGAACGGCCATATGGCCCAGCTATCCCACTCTTTGGTGTAAAACTGAAGGACTAAGTCAACACACCACAGAGATCCTTGCACATCCCAAATTATTCACAAGGGATCAGAAATGAAACCAACCTAGACGTCTATCAAAAATGAGATCATGATGTTTGCAAGAGAATGACTAAAACCAGAGACCATCATGTCAGAGAGAATAAGTCAGGCTCAGAGAGACAAGTGCCAGATGCTTTCTCTCATTTTGGAAACAAAATTGTGTGTGTGTGTGTGTGTGTGTGTGTGTGTGTGTGTGTGTGTCACGCGCTTGTGTACATGTGTGTATAGAAAGGGGGATTGTGAGAGGAGAGGAGGAGATCTGAAGGGGAGGGGAACTGGAAGCTGCAGCGAAATATGTGTTCTAAGAAAGCAGAGAGGACACTGAGAGAAGGAAGGGAGCCAACCAGAGACAGATGGGATCACAAAAAAGGGCAGTAGGGGAGGAAGACAAATAAGAAGAGAATCGAGCAGCATATATGCATGAAAATGCCGTAGTAGAGCCTAAAGAATGCCATACAAATTTAACTTCATATGAATCTGCTGCGTTTCAAGTCCTCAAAGCCACATGTGACTAGCAGCTTTGATGGTTTATAGTCATAGTAAAATCTATTGAAAGTACTAATGTAGCTCCATATTTTTAAATAGAAATTTTCCAATGAGATACAATGAATGAAACTACCTTGAAACAAATGACTCCACTTGTTTTCTTTTTCTTTCTTTTGTTGTTGTTTTTACTTTGAAGAACATCCGACTAAAGCAACCTGGTCACCACATCATTCTTCTTCAGCTACTGAAGTCCCACCAACTTCGTCCCCCATATTTCTTTTAACTTCCATCTTCTCCTCCGGCCCACCTCTGCTGTCCCTCATAGGGCCAATCTTGCCATCCATGATCTTACTTCTCCTAAATCCATCTCAAACCTTCCCTTGCTAAGTGCTGTCTTCTATCTCAGCCTAGAGCACCCAGGTCAACAATTCTCCAACCACATCAGCCCCTCCTTCCTCCTTTGTCTTGTATCTCTACTTCCTTGCTTTCCTTCTGAACCAGCTGAAATGGTCAATCTAATTATGCCTGAAAAATACCTTGAGCTCCCAAGTACACCTCTTCCTGTTTATTTACACACAAATTCTAACCCTGGGTTCCAGGTATCACTGCTGCACCAGAGCAGTTGAATGAGACTTGTAAGAAACCTGTCTGTATGGCCGAGGGGTGGGGGTGGGGTGGGCGGGGGGGGGGGCACACATCTTTAATCCCAGCATTTGGGAGACAGAGGCAGGTGGATCTCCGTGAGTTCCAGCCAGCCTGGTCAACAGAGCAAGTTCCAGGACAGGCTCCAAAGCTAAAGAGAGAAACCCTGTCTCTTAAAATCACAAAAAGAAGGGAGAGAGAGATAGAGAAAGAAAAAGAGAGGGAGGGAGGGAGGGAGGGAAGGAGGAAGCGAGGGAGGGAGGGAGGAAGGAAAGAAAGAAAGAAAGAAAGAAAGAAAGAAAGAAAGAAAGAAAGAAAGAAACCCTGTCTGGAAGGGAGGTTGCCCCCTTCAGAGTCAATACAGGACAAACTAAGACACCAAATTCTTAACAGAAATTTATTACCTGGGTTGGGGGGTGGCCTGCAAAGGCAGAGAGCAAGCAGCAACAAACAACAAGCTCCAAGCATTTTTCTGCAGCAGTAGGTTTTTAAGGAGAAAAACGGGGAGTCTGTACTAGGGTGAGGTGGTAAATCCTGTAGCCAAATAATGAATTTTGATTGTTGGACCTTGTTGTTTTATCTCAAGAATGAGTCAGTGGCTTGGACCTTGGGATTAGCTTTAGGAATGTAATATAATGGTTTTTAGCAAGGAAGAAAAAGGTAAAAGCAAAACCTGCTAGCGACATGTTTGCCATGCTCAGGCCCGCTGGAGTTCTTCACTGCCTCCCTCCCATCAGCTCTGGCTGGTGCCTTTGCTTCGTATATCACTGGAAAACTGAAAACAAACAGCAACCCCCCATCCCACCTCTCCTCCTTCGGTCTGCCAGCCCACCTGCTGCCAGAGCCACTCTGGATGTTGCTCCTCCTGGACCTTCCTCCCATGCCCTAGAAACATGGTCGCAGGGCTTTTGTTCTCCAGTCTCCTTTAGCACCCAATTCTTAGCTTTGTTGAATCCCTACTAATCCTCGCATCTCCTAGCTCTTAAATGCACGCACAAAGAAAGAAAACTGCCCTTTGAAAGAACTATTGTTGGTTTGTTTAAAAAAAAAAAATCTTCAAGCGCCTCTAATCTTTGCCCGTTACTCTGCTCAGCATCCTAGGGAAAATAATGTCTCAAGTCACAGCTGTGATTTGCCTTCCAGGCCCCCCACGCCCCTCCCCGTCTCCTGGCTCCACCCACTCTGCATGGGATTCCAGGATTCTCCACTGGTGCAGCTCTCTTTGCTATTGCTGAACACTTCAAAAGTGAGAAATACATTCTTAGCTCAGGGATGCATAAAAAAAGGCGTTGAGCTGGACCTGGTTCTGAGATGCTCTGGGCTCTGCTCTGGAGAATGAGTGACTTAGCATTCGGTATGGAGCCCTCTTTTTCACCCCAGTCTCTCCTACCTGACGTCATGGGCTCTGATGGCGTTAGAGAATAATTAGACAGATGATTCTATAATTTGTAGCATTGTGTCTGACCCCACTGTCCAAACCCTTGTAGACAACTGCTTATTGGACATTACAAGTCAGAAGGTAGCGTTTTGTGTTACAAAATCAGAATTTCATCTACTGTATAATAAGCAAATCAAACCTCACGCATTCTGAATAAAAACTGATCCCTCCTCCCACCCCGCTGCCCACATCTCAGGAAATGGCACAACCCACCTACTCAAGTCCAAAATCCCAAGTCATGCCTGAGTTCTCCTTTATTTGGGTGACTTTTTGACAAGACATGTTGGCCCTCGATCTGAAATGAACCATAGCTTCTGGCCACTTTTTCTTCCTGCTGCTTCCCTCTGGCTCTGTAAACTCTGAAGGAAGACCACAGACTCAAATAGCATGTAAGAACAAAATCTTTTATTACTAGACCAAAATGCAGGGGTCAACACCTGTACAAAATGGTGACTACCCTCAAAGGAGCATGCAGGCTTCTTTTAACCACAGCTAGGATAATTTCAGGAACAGTTAGGCCATCTCAAACATAACTGGCCAAGCAAGCAACAGTCACACTAGTATACTTGTAATTGACTGAGGTTGAGTTTTACCATTTTTGGACATACTACTTAAACAAGTTTGGTCAAGTCTGGACATGACTCAGAAGAAGGATGCAGGATTTGTCCTTGAGAAACTGTGGGGTTCACTCAGGCTTGTCCCTAAGTAAGGATGTTGTTGACGATCGGTCCTTTGTTGGGGGAGACACCTGTTTTGACATTCTCCGAGAACTGAAACCTAGATTTAGATGTGAAAGTGGCAACGTTTAAACCCCTCAGTTCTAGCCACCTGCTGCCCCATGCAAAGTGGCAAAGAAAGCCACCAACAGACGCATTTGCCACCACTGTGGCCCTTCTAGATGCATTCCCAATCCTGTACCAGAAAAATCACTTTGAAACCTAATTAAACTCTAGTGTTTCTCCTATTGAACTTCTATTGACACTGAAAGCCAGAAGCACATTGCACCATGACCCAGGAGACACCACTCGACCTGCTCACCCACCTGCCTGACTGCTTTAATTTGCTGTCTTCCTCACTGGCTACTCAGCAGCTCAGCAAACTCTCATTCTCACAAATGCTAAATACCATACATAGTCCTCACACAAGGCCTTTGCACCTTCTGTCCTTAGATCTTTAAATGACTCACATCTTTGTGAGAACTTAATCCAAAAGGTCCCCGTACCCCCAGCCTCTATCCACCCCATTCTACGTGTTGCAGTTTCTTCAAAATGTCTTTAGCTTTCTCAAATTAGTTTACCCACTTAAGGGATCATTGCTATCTGTGCCCCCGACACCCAACTGCAACCCTTGAAGGCAGTGACTGTGTGGTCTTCTCTTCAAGAGTGATGGGGGGACACTAGGAGCACAGTGGACATTTGTTGAAGGAAGAATGAGATAATGGGCAACGATGGAATGCCTGTGGTATTTTTTCTGTTTATATAATTCAAAGCAATGTGACCAGCCAAATGGCTAAAGGCTTAATATAGACTCTAAGAAATAAATCTCGTGTGTTAGAAACTGTGCTGGAGTCTAGAGAAATCAAACCAAACTCATCTCAGCTCCTGATTCCTGAGTGTGTAATATCAAGAAAGGGTTTATAATATTGGTGAATAATCATGCACAGTGGTTACAGTAGATAAGAGACCTGTGGAAACACAAGCTCACCCAAGAAGTCAGGAGTTGCTACAGAATGGTAGCAATACTTGAGCTGAATTCAGAAGAATGAGTGGAGCTCCAAGTGGGTTCTAGAAAGGAAAGCTAGCCCAGATCAGGGAAAGAGCATGTACAGGGTGTATACACACACACACACACACACACACACACACACACACACACACACAACTCGTTAGACAAGGTTGGTCTGTGAGATCTAGTGGAGAAAAATGTGATTAAATCAACAGAGAAAGATGAACCAGACAAGAAGGGAGCTAGCAGGGAAAAGGCAATGGGCTGATTCTGGGAAGGACCATGCCGTAATCATCACCTTCCCTGAAAGATGGTAGAAAAGGATAAAAAGCAAGAAAGACTCAGCTCATAGGGAAACACTGACCACACAGGCAAACCTTGCCAATCCCTCTCCTTACTGGGCCCAGTGAAAAGGGGAGGTTTGCTTTATTGGTAAATTTAGTAAGAATTGTTCAGGCCCTGCTCAACTCCACTTTTTTTTTGGGATAGAAGCTTTGGGCAGATGACTTATTTCCTTGTGTTATTCCGTAAGGAAGCTCTTTGGGCACAAGGGCCCCTGATAGTCACATTGCCTGACCAGGTAGACTAACTGTACTTCTTGGGTCAAGTACCAGTTACCTGCTGGTTGAGATCTGAAGGCATGCTTTCCCCTCAGCGCACAGAAATGAGGTAACATGCTTGGTCTCTGTGTTTACTTATTTATTTATGTATTTTCCAATACGTTTAGAAATTGGATACTGGAAAGCAAGGTTTCCTGCTGGTAGATTCCCCAGAGAGGTTTGCTATAAAGGGAATTGAAAGGTAGAACGCTAACAGGATGTATGGGTAACGGAAGCTGTAGGTTTAGTTTTTGTTTTGGAAAGGAAATAGAGCATGTCTGAATGATGAGGAAGCACTCCATAGAAAAAGGGGTGAAGGTGCAGGGTTATGCAAATCTTCCTTACAGTAATTAAGGCCTGAAGTTGACAAGAAGGAAAATGACTGATGTTGTTGTTATCTGGGGGAATTGTTCTGTATTTCTCTAAACTCAAGACACGTAATTTGTTTGTCTTTAGAATGCATCTGGAATTTATGCAGAAATAGATGGCGCCACAAATGAGCTACAGGGAAAACGCTCCAACCTAAGTAACCTCAGTCAAGACTTAGTCCAAGAAGCGATGGACCATGCATCCAACCTTCAACAAGAAGCCGAGGAGCTGAGCAGGTAACGTCGGAGGTTTAGAAATGCAAGTATTTTCACAGTCTGGAGGAGCCCTTTGTGTCCAGTGTCCACTCCAGAGTCTCTAGGACAAAGCAAGTAGGTTGGGGGCCGGGAGAGGGGGGCAACTCTGGTTGCTGATTTGTTTGTTAATTGCTCCCTCAGAGATAATCACCATTTTTTTTGCAATTGTTTCAGGGAGACATGTTTTGTTTTGTTTTGGTCTTTGTTTGAGGCAAGGGTGCAAGTGAAGTGAAGTCTGTTTCACAATTGTTAGTGGGATGACTGCGGCAAGAAGTCAAACCCTTCACAATGTCTAACTCTGCCATCATCACCGCTTATATCATAGGCAACATTTACTTTCCATACCCAAATATCATAATCCACACTAGTTGGGAGTTAGCAATAGAACTGTCTGGTAAATGCTCAGCTTTCTGTAGTACCCAGCTGGAAATGTTTGATTTCACTCGAGTTAAGGGAAAAATCAATTGGTAATTTCCCTCACAGCCCCTAGAAAAGAGTCACACATCCTCTGGGCATTCAGTTAATGTTAACTGACATGTACCGAAAGATTGGAATTGGATTCATGACCCTGAAATAGGCAAATAATGAGATTGTTATAGAGACCACATGCCTTGAAAGGTCAGGGGTAAAGACCGGAGATTAATGCCTGTTCAAAACACACGCCATCCTTCTACTCCTGTTCACCGAAAGTTTCAAACATCCAGACTGAGTGAGGGAAGGAAGAGTATGAGAGGAAGGAAGCGGGGAGAGGGGGAGGGAAAAGGTAAAAGGAAGAGGAGAGAGGGAGGAAGAAAAAGAGAAGAAAGAAGGAGAGGAGGGGACATAATATGGAAGTCTGTAGAATTGGCAGTGCGGCTGTGTTACAGTTATTCAGTTTGGCTCTGTACCCTTAGGAAATGTGCCTTTTATGAAAGCAGTAAAAGGGACTTAGATCAAATGCCAGTTTTGATGCTCGCCTGTCAGTTATTAGTTTCCAGCCACCCTCTGGCTCTCTCATCGTTCCTTCATCTTTACCAGAACCACATTCAACTGGCGGGTGCACACAGCAAGCGTCTCTAAATGCCGTTTTGCCCTGGCATCAGGCAGGGTTCCATGGAAGCTGTTGTGCCTCCCACTTGGACCCCGCCACAAGTATTGGTCACCCTGATGTCACGTTTTTGACTCAATCGATTCTCTGACATATTCAAAATTTGCAGATCTTCCCCCCTCAAAATGTAAAGGCTGAAAATTCCTCAACATCTGTCTGGTGTACACATTTTTTTCCTTTACTCTTTTTGCCTGCTAGGGAGCAGCTTACGTTGGTTTGTTTTGTTACAAAGTATCCTAAAACCCAGACTGTCTTCCAACTCTGTGCAGCTAAAGCTTGAACTTTTGATCCTCCTGCACTCCCTTCCCAGGGCTGGGATGGAATCTCAGGAGGGGGCTGCTGTGTTGTTTTATGCATTGCTGGGGATCAAATCCAGAACTCTGTGCATTTTAGGTGCTTCTTTGTATTTGTTTGTTTTGAGACCTTGGGGTCGCACTCTGCAGCAGGGCTGGCCTGAAACTCTCCTGCCTTTGCCTGTTGAGTGCTGGGATTACAGACACCATGTCCTTTTTCTTGTTTACTTTCTTCATATTTTATTCTTGGAATGAACCATTTCTAAGAACAGGTTCCAGGGGGGAACGGCGGAGAGCATTTGGAAGGGAATCGCTTCCATATAACAACACTCTTACCATGGCTGATCCTTTTCTCCATCAAAATTAAGATCTGTATCATGATCACAATATAATGGAGACAAGATGATTTTGTTGTCTTTATTTTTTCCTGCTGATTTAAAAAATTCAAATGAAACATTTTTGTGGATCCCAGCTGTACCCATGGGGGTGGGGTGGGGGAGTCAGCCCTGCTACAGAGCAAATTGGCTAATGATGGATGTGAAATGGATGTGAACAAAGAGAGAAGTAGCTGAGGAAGCACGGAGCAAGTTGCTCAGCCTGAGAGCAAACTGGACCTGGGCCAGGTAGAGGAGGCTAAGAAAGAGTGGGTTGTACTCATCGGTTCTATGATTGGAGAAGACCCAGGTAGGAGCTGCAGTGTCCAGCAGTGTGGACAAGGTATTGACGAACCAAGCGATACAAGTTGTAGATGTTTGAGACTGGGAGGAAGCGAGAAGCTGCTGGAGCTGAGAGTCAGGAAAACACTAAAGATTTAGGATGAGCCATGAAATGGGAATGGAGATTGTATAATAAAGGATAAAGAAGTATTGGTTAGCCAGGCATGGTGGTGCAGGCCTTTAATTCTAGCATCCAGAAGGCAGAGGCAGGCTGAGTTCAAGGTCAGCCTCATCTGTGTAGTGAGTTCCAGAACAGCCAGGACTATGTAAAGAGACCCTGAGAAAGAGAGAGAGGGAGAGAGAGAGAGAGAGAGAGAGAGAGAGAGAACATAAGTATTGGTCAGGAAACTAAATGTCACACATGGTTTCCGAGTCCAGTTCAGAAACAGTATAACAGTAAATCCTAAAGTTCAAGAGATGCACGGGATGCTGCTGGTCATTATGCAGCTGATCCTTGTTATTCCTGGGGTGAATCCTTATATGTGTGGTTATTAGCCATTGTATGCGAGAACACCCCATCTATGATAGGTTCTTGGTACACAGTCCATGATCGTTACCAAAGCAAGGAAGGGATAATGCAGAGAACATGGTGTTTCAGGGCAGAGGGGATGCTAGACTGAATTGAGGCTGCCTGAGGAATCAGGCTAACCTTGGCAAACCAGTGTGTGTGGTCTGGAAGCTCTGAAACCTCTCTGGGGGGCTGGATCTCTGTTATAGAGAGTAAGCACTTGGTAAGGAGTAGACCAAGCCACATGCTTCAGGCCTTTGTCTGACCTGCACAATTTAAATAAACCCTTGTGTCGTAAGCCACATTTTGGTGTGGCACTTCTGTCATGGTGCAGTCACAACAGGTTCATACATTCCAGGGTAGGTGCGTGTGGATTAGAAATGTTAGGTAGAAGAAACAGAGACGTGAAAGGAATACAGAGACATACAATAGTACGGGAGGGGGGGCAACTCAGTGGATATGGAATACTGAATTCACCAGTGTTTAATTTCCATACGCTTTTATACCCCAATACAGAAGTGGGGGAAGAAGGTAAGGACTGCTTTAACATGGCACAAAGGACAAACAGTCAATCCTTGAGACATCGAGCCATCATTTCCTGAGTAAAGCATTTGATGTTTTGGGCAGAATCTACAACGAATCCATCATAGACCAAGTATCCTGTAGGGAGCCACTCCCTGTGTCAAACCTCCTTTTTGGAAATGAAGGAGCAGGAATAGGCTTGAATTCTCTGACCTTTGGTCAGGATGGAGCAGATCCACCTCTATAGGCCATCTTAATGTCCAAAACCCAAGTAACCACACTCTAGGTCAGGGTGTGTAACCACACCTGTTGTGAACAACTTTGAAAGAGAAAAAAAAAAAACTCAAACTCTCTGACCTCCAGTCAAGGTGGAACAGGCTCACATCTGTGGGTCCCTCCATCCTTGCAGGAAGAGGAACAGGGGACTCTTACTAAATCACCATTACCTTTTTTCAGTAACTGCTGCCAACAGCAGCTGCTGTGAAGCCAGAATGGGATGTGATGTTGGGGACAGCACAGGAAGACAAATGCAAACATAATGTGTGTGCCCCCAGGAAGGGAGACTTGGGCACACCTTCCAGGACAGGTGGCTTTGGAAAACAGGAAGGAGGGCATCTGTGATCACAGAAGGGTCTAGATGACCTGAGTGGGACCCCATTTCCTACGGAAGTAAGAAGCAAAAGTGACAAATCCGTTTATTAACAGAAATTTGCACAGTTCAGACATGAACGGACTGGTGCAGAAGGCTTTGGATGCATCGAATGTCTATGAAAATATTGCCAATTATGTCAGCGAAGCCAATGAAACAGCAGAACTTGCTCTGAATATCACCGATCGGATTTATGACGTGAGTGTTCCTTTACCTCAGGGTTTGTTGGTTTATGGCCTCATCTCACTCTGGCTTTTCTTCTCTCTTTTTTTATTAACAGATTCCTATGGTCTTTCTTGTTTTTTATGAAAAAAGCATCATTATGCCTTGCTCTTATTTGCTACTGTACTTCCTTCTCCCCATTCACTAAACAGTCCCCTTCTACCTTTGTGTGTGCATGTATGTGTTAGAACATACATGCATAATACATTATACATAGTATAATATACATTAATGTGTTTCATGTATATGTGTGTGTGAATATATATCTTTGTTTTCTAACATCATCCCTTAACCCCTGACCTTTCAATGAAAAATTAAAATGTCAGAAAGGTCAGGAGCACTAAGAAGCAAGCATCGTGTGCCATACATAAGACTTGGGTTTTCAAGTTCATCGGCTGAGCGCCGTTAGCAAATCCGAGTTCCTTTGCAGATGCTGCTTGGTTCGCTGGCTGTTCAGTATGTCTTCTTCCTTTTTGCCAAAGTCTCCAAAGAAAACATTTTTAGGCTAGCGTCTTGGGATGCAGAAGATGTCTTAGGATGCATCCCTCTTTTTCTAGTTTCCTCTCAATTCAAAATTATTTATCGGGTGCTTTCTTTATGAGATCACTTAGTTCAAGCCTTGGTCAAAGCCTTCTCCTACTTGGCTGAGTTGTCCTGGGGTAGGGACAGGGACTTACTTTGGAAATGCCAAGACCTTGTTCTCTCCTCTCTGTGTTCCTTCTTGATTCTAAGCTATGGAAGTAAAGCTGTGTGAATTTTGCTTGGCATTTAGCAGATAAATTATTTCACTTAAATCCGAAAACTGTAAAAAGCTGGCGTTTCTCCAACTGTTCTTACCCGCTCTGACCGCTTGTTTCTTAGGCTGTGAGCGGAATTGACACTCAGATCATTTACCATAAGGATGAAAGTGACAACCTTCTCAATCAAGCGAGACAGCTGCAAGCAAAGGCGGATTCTAGTAAGAAGCTCATGTTCTCCTCCTCCTACCACACAGCCACCTTTGACAAACGTAGACCGATTTCTAAAGCGAAGGCTGAAGGAGGAAATAATGTTTCACTAAATGCAGCAGTACTTTAGAATCAAGTCACGAAACAGCAGACTTGATATTTCAAAGAAAATAATGATTGAAAAACCCCTTCCATGTGGAAAACTACATGGAAACATATATGTAGTCAACATATGGTGGAAACTCATATTAATCAAATGGGCTGGATCATAGAAATATTATAATACTGATATTCAAGGAGATAAAATCATAAAATATACTAAACACTAAAATGATGTTGCCCATAATCCAGAAACCTTCACATTTTTACAGTGAAGGAAGGCATTGCCACTTTGAGAGCTGACTTAATATGTTATCCCCATGAATGTTGATTAGGATGATGGGAAATGTCATCCCTGTGAATGTCGATTGGGATGATGGGAAATGTCATCCCTGTGAATGTCGATTGGGATGATGGGAAATGTCATCCCAGTGAGAGTCGTGTGGGATGTTGTGATTCCACAAGCCATCACATTGGTTGGCTCTGCTACAGCTTGTTTGCCGCAGCGGATGGTTGTGGACAGCCCTAACAGACACATAGAAAGAAGCTTTCCCCACCACTGTGAAAGCCAGCACTCTGAGAATGGAACGGAGAAGGACACAAGTTAAACACTGCAGTCCCTTTAGAGCTCATGAGTGACTCCTACTAACAACTGAATGGACTAAGGCTGCCATTAAGTGGTCCTCATTTCTGAGGTCATGGAATCATTCCTAAGGATATTTGAGCATTGACTAGGGAATTGGAAAGCCCTTGCCCAGCTGACTCCTAACTCTTGCCTGAAAACAAGCCAAGTTCAAAACAGAAAACTTCATGAAGCCTTATCAAAACAATCTCAAGTCAACCACGCGTTATCTTTTTGTCCTCTTCTGAAAAAAATTTTATAGAGAAATGAACACACTTTGATTTTCATATTCTGAATGCTGAGTACCACAAGGCAACTGCTCTCTTATGCATTCTAGGTAGACAAAAGTAACAAGGACACGATTCATTTTTTCTGTCCTAATTTATCACATAATTTATATTAATGTCTTATAGAACTAATTCTGAATATGCTTTCTGGAAATTATGAGAATAGTGGGAATATAAGCAGTAAAGTATTAGGATTTTTGTTTTGTTTTTCGAGACAGGGTTTCTCTGTGTAACAGCCTGACTGTCCTAGAACTTGCTCTAGACCAGACTGGTCTTAAACTCACAAAGTTCACCTGCCTCTGCCTCCCAAGTGTTGGGATTGAAGGTGTGTGGTACTACCACCACTCGGCAAGATTAGGATGATGATAACAGCAATTTTAAAAACTAAATGCTGCCAAATCTGTGAACTGCTTTTGTTTCTTACATGGGGAGGGCCAGCATATAGAAATCCTTATCTAGCCCCAAACAGATTCTCCTCTTATTTTTATCAAGTCCCAGATATAGAGTTAAATAAAGCAGCATTTAATACAGTCACAGGACCAAAACCAAAAGCTGAAATTGCTCATATATTGCCATGTATCTGAAAACAGAAACTTTAAAAAAATGGGAAGGGAGGTTCACTGTCACTAAAAAGGTACGTTAAGTCACTCTTGGAAAGCTGAGACACCTAGAGGAGGTAAGTGCTTGTTCCTGGTTACACTGTGCTTGGTGACGTAAAACAGTGGGGCCCACCTTGTCTATGCGCACTATACAGAGCAGTACACAATCCTGCAACATGGGCGCTAGAAATGACCATGCCCTGTGTGGGTGCCACTGAAGGAAACTGAGAAAGAAGAAGCAAGACAGCCAGTTTGCTATTAGTCAAATAGCATAAATTCCCCGGCGCTTCAGAAGTAAGCCAAACTCAAACCCAAACAGTTACTGGGAAAGCCAGTCTTCCATTCAGATAAGGAGATACAGCTTCATGACCTGCTAGGGTTTGCTCAAGAATAACTCCAGTTTGGGAACCATGTCCAGGGCATACTTTCAAAGGAAAAAAAACTACCACAGATGAATTGCAGAGAATAGGTGATCTGGTAGAGCAATATACACATACAGGTACATACAGGTATGTTGTCGGTTAGCTCAGAAATTAAACTCTCCCACAAAGAAGTCTCCAGGCTCCCAGTGAATTCTTTCTAAATTTCAGAGAATAACCAGCATCACTTTTATACAAACACTTCCAAATGATAGCAAAAGAAATATTCTCCATCTTGTTCTATGAACTCCAGAAATATGTATATGTCAAAACCTCAGGAAGACATAGAAACGGGTGAAATGCAAGACAAATTCTCTTGCGGATGCAAAAATCCTGATCAGCCAGGTATGGTGGCTCGTGCCTGTAATCCCAGCTTTCTGGGACTACTAGGTCAAGGGCAGCTTAGGCTAGAGAATAAGACTTTAGCTCAAAACAATAAATAAGAGATATTAGTAAGTCAAATCTAGCATGAATAGAAATGATAGCATATGGTGAACAGCATAAATTTATTACAGGATTTCGAACATAATAAATTTATTACAGGATTTCAAACATAGTTTAGCATTTAAAATATTACCACATTGACAGACTATTGGAGAATGTTAATACAATCATCTCACTATACACAGGAAATACTTTTAACTTTAAAAATTTTTCATATATAATTTGGTCATAGTCTTCCCCCTCCTCCCAGATCACCCCTACCTACCCACTTCACTCCATAAATAAACCAGCAACCAACCAACATTCTTAAACTCTTAGTAAACAACAAAGAGAAGGAAATTTCCATAATACTTATAAAGAATAATAAAATAATATTCATTAAACACATCCATAATAAAATATTAAAGTACTTTTTCAATGACACTGCAAGCAAAACCAATGTATCCCCATTACCAATTCTAAATAAAATATCTAAGTAAAAGTTTAAAAAATAATAGACATAATATTCACTGAGGGAAAGACTCAACTGTGTGAAATGGACGATTCTACAACACAAATCTATAGGTGCAATACAGTGATGGTTGAGAAACTGTAAACACTGTGGATATATAGATAGAGTAGTTATGGAATTTCCTTGAGAAGAGAAGAAATGCCAGTAGCTAATCTTGAAAAGTAAGAACAAAATATCTAAACAATAGCATATATGAGCAACACTGAGTGGTTGCATTTATATATTTATAAGTGTGTAAACATGTAACAGCATAATCAAAGAAAAAGAAAACAATAGAGACAATGCATAAAATAAGGAGGGCTTAGAGGTAGAGGAAGGGAACAGTGAGGAGGGGCCAGGAAATAATAATAAGGGACTCAAGATGATCAAAGTATATTATAAACATGTGTGAAATGTCATAATGAAACCTATTGTTTTATGTAAATGGTAAATGCTAATGAAAATGGAAAAAGAAGGCAAGATTTATAGCTTTACAGATACCAAAACAGACATACAAATGATTTTAGAAATAATTTGTCATATTGGGGGGGGGGGAATTTATAACCTTCACTCATGCACACACATACACACACACATAATTAAAAATAAAATAAATCTTTACAAAGTATAGGGACTGGAAAGATGGGTCAGCAAGTAAGAGGACACACTGGTTGTGCAGAGGGACCCAAGCTTGGCTCCCAATACTTAATCTCTGGAGACTCATAACCATTTATAACTTGAGCTCTAGGGCAACCAATGCCCTCTTCTGACCTCTGTGGCCACATGCACATCCCCCCCCCCACACACACACACACAAACATATACACATAAACAAAAATAAAACCAACCTTTAAAGCTAGATAATAATAGACAGAAACCAAGTAGCAGTCCTCTCTGGATAATCAGAGACAGAATCCAGGGGAGCTTGGTGGGTGCTCATAATGTCCCATCTTGATGACTTCCGGATGGCTATATCTTGTGTTCACTGTGTGAAAGTTTATCAAGATATATATATATATATATATATATATATATATATATATATATATAGTCTGGTTCTTAGGTTCATGTCTTATATTTATAAAAATTATATTGAGAGAACTGGGTGGGAGGCAACGGATTCTCTTATAGCTGGGTATCATCATATGGAGAGATACTTTTCTTTCTGACGTTCTCATTTGTGCTGTTGAATTTTATCAGCCACAGCCTTGCCCTGTTTCTCTAAAATGTGAGCACCACAGCAGCCTAAGTCACTCCCAGCTAGGGCCACAAGCTGTCTGCTGTCTTGCACCTCTGATTCTAAATGCCATTTTCCAGAACAGACCGTCCGTTTCTAGAGTGCTACATTATTGCATATGTGTCCACCATACAAGTCAGAACTTAGCTTGTTGGGAGGGAGACATCTTCCAGGCATCGTGGACCTCCTGATGCTTTTCTCTGCTTCTTCTCCACAGGCAATGATGAAGCGGTGGCTGACACCAGCAGAAGGATGGGAGGAGCCCTGTGGAGGAAGGGAGCCCTCAGAGACAGGCTGAATGATGCTGTCAAGCAACTGCAGGCGGCAGAGCGAGGTAAGGACACAGAACTTCAAGGTCCTGCGTGTGTGTCCACTGGTGGAAAACAACCTTGCAAGGGGAGATGAGGTGATTGCTTAGTCATCAATTATGGATATGCAATCAATTTCATACAGTAGGATTTTCGTTCTCCTATAACAACAACAACGTTCATTGCTATCCAAAATCTATCCTTAAAAAAAAAAAAAGCTGTAACCGTATCACACAGAGATGAGCATTATTAAGTGAAAAGTGTTTTCTTCCAGTCTTTACTCTGTGCCTACATGCATGTGTCCACGTGTGTCTAAGTAGGATTGTGCTGTTTCTACCTCTTGGTGCCTCTCCTGAGAATATCCAGCCTTTCTAACAGTGTGCCCTAATTTGGTTAGTGGATTTCTCCAGCCCCCACCGTAAACAGCATCCTTCTGTTAGGTGTCAAGTTATTCTTATCAAATGAGCAGGGAGATCGATGCACCAAAAAGAGAAAAGAGAGTGCTTCCCTCGCCTAACCTGGGACTCTAGTGGTGTCTTGAAAAGCTGTGATTGGAAACAGGCATGTCTCCCTAGGCAGAGCAGAAGTTAAGACCGTGTTACTGGTTATGGGAATTTTTGCTGAAATAGGCTGGCCTTGGAGCCCAGAGGTCTGGCCAGGAGAGTGTGCCTGCACTGATAACCCTTTCAGAGATACTGATGCCTGTTGGGCTCTGGGCTCTGGAGAGGAGAGTCACTATTTACCTTCCAGCTGAAGAGAACCCTGAGGGTTGCCAGGGCCTGGGTACAGCGACCAGGAGGAAAAGCTGATGTGGGAAGTCCTTCTGTCTATTTGTTGCTTTTATTGGTTAATGAATAAAGAAGCTGCTTTCGGCCAATGGCTTAACAGAGTAAAGCCAGGCTAAAAAAGATATATAAAGAGAGAGTAAGTGGAGTCAGAGAGAAGTCATGTAGCTGCTGTCCTAGACAGACACATCAGAACCTTGTCAGTAGGCCATGAACCTTATAGTAAAATATGAAATAATAGAAATGGGTTAACCAAAGATATAAGAGCTAGCTAATAAGAGGCTAGAGTAGAGCTAATAGGCCAAGCAGTGATTTAATTAATACAGTTTCTATGTGGTTATTTCAGAGCTGAGCAGCCAGGAACAAACAAGCGGCCTTTTCGACAAAGAGCCAGGCTTCACACCAGTGCAAACCAGCATTCAAATCCGAATCCAGAGCTTGAAAGATTAAACAAATGTTTTTTCACTTTAAAAACTTAAAAGTTACAACATCACCTAAGCAACTTCTAAGTATTTTTATTACAAAAGTAATACATTAACCTTATAGAAAAATGTAAAAACACATATTATAGGGAAAAAAAGGAAAAATCACCTATAATCCCATCATCTAGATCAAATGTATTGTAAATTTACATTATCATTATTTTAAATATGCAATAAGTTTTATCTGTGTGTATGTATAAGTATGGTAGATTCATGCATGTGTGTGTGTGTGTGTGCATATGTTTGTATAAGCAGAGAGGGAGGGAGAGAGAGAACACAAACACGCGTGCACTGGACAACTGTGCACTCTGAAAGTCAAACAACAACCACAAGTACAGGCCTTTATTGTCTACCTGGTTTACATCAAGGTCTCTAGTTCCTGAAACTCACTATGTGAACTGAGCTGGCCTTGAACTTGCCTCCTGCTTCTACCTCCAGACAACTGGGATTAGAGATGTTTCACTATACTTGGCTCTTCTGTTGTTTTTGCGAGGGAGGGTCTTGTTATATAGCCATGGCGGCCTAGACCTTACTATATACCCTAGCAAGGTTGGCTCTAAACTTGTGTCAATCCTTGCTGCCAGCTGGACCACAGGCTTGCAGGGACTCTTCTCTCTGCTTGCCGTCTTGCTGTGCAGAACTGGGTTTACTGATGTGTGCTACTCCAGCTGATTTCATGTGGGTTCTAGGGAATCCCAGACAAATTATGTAATTATTTCTTAATGAAAACCAGATTTTTAACATTAAAGCTTTTCTAAAACTTGTTTTTCTTTTGAAAAAAAAAACTTTTCTCATGAATTTACTTCTGAACTAAATGCAGCATCATTTTTATGCCAAGAGTCTTCCCCAAGAATTTCTCTTCTATAAAAGGAAGAGGTTTTTCAAGATGAAATTCTGATGTGAACATCATAGAAGATGCATTTTCTGTCACACTCTAACCAGACTGCTAACCTAAGGATGTACTCGTTTTCAGTTTGGTTTGGTTTTTGTTGTTGTTGTTTGTTTTGTTTTAGGTTTTTTGTAATTTACTTCTTAATTTTAAAACATTTTAAGTAAATATCTTGTACTACTTGAGACTGCATAGTCTTAGCAACACACATATCAATGCTGTTTATCATATTCGAGTTCATTCAACCGACAACACAGTTGTCCCGGATTTAAAGTCTTAGTCTTCTCTCACAACCCAAAATTTGAGGTCTGTTTCACTCCAGTGTTTGAACTGATGTCAGTGCTCTCCAGTGAAGGGGATGTCCCTCTGCTCTGTGTGCAGGGGATGCCCAGCAGCGCCTGGGCCAGTCCAAGCTGGTCATCGAGGAAGCTAACAGGACGACGATGGCTGTCCAAGAGGTCACCACGCCAATGGCCAGCAACATCAGCAACTGGTCACAGAACCTTCAGACGTTTGACTCTTCTGCATACAACACTGCAGTGGCCTCTGCTCGGGACGCAGGTAGCTCTTCATAAGCGTCACAAGAATTGGCCATTAAACTCTACACAACTCTTCATGACAAACAGGGTGCTCCATTTGCATTTTAAGTTGGAATGTTGCGGAAACCAGTTTAGAAAAAGAGAAGCATATCGCTCAGTCCGTCTATGTACTTATCTACAGATTTATCTAGATTCTAGACAGGTACAGACCAGCATGAAATATATGTAAATATCACATAAATGTACAGATAGATACACTTATAGAAGTAAATCAATTAGTTAAATTGATGGAGTAGTTTGTGTTGTGTGGCAGCAATTGTAATGGTAGCAATTATCTTTATTGACGTAAGGCTGATCCTCTAGCATGAAAGTTTAATCAAATGTTGGAGTAAATAATTTCATCAAAACACTGGTCTACTGTGAGAGGAAAAATAGCAAATGGTGTTGATTTCACTATCCGCCATTTGGCTTCTGCTCATGTAAGGGGGCCAGATTATTATGAATACCAACTGTGTGTTGGCCAATTCACATATACGATTTTACAGCAATGAAAATGGAATATATGAATGTCTACCTAATGTAGCTTTGTATGTATAGTTAAAGATCACATGATAGCAGAGGACACAATTCTCCCTTCTCGTGTTTTTGTTCGGATTCTTCATAAATCTCTCCGATAGCAGTGTCTACCAGTGTCATGACAAATCGTGACTGGTCACCATTCTTAGTCATTCTCCACTACCCAATCTCCATCTGAGCCAAAAAGAGTCGTCAGCCCACACCTGATCTGTCAGTTGCTAGCAATGCTACCCCAACTTACAAAGACCGATTACCGTAAGAGGAATATAACTCTTTTATATTATTTCCCATGAGTATTCATAACACATCCACATAACCATTTTCCCAATCACATGGGTTTTTTTGTTTTGTTTTGTTTTTTGGGGTTTTTTGGGTTTTGTTTTGGTTTGGTTTGGTTTTGGTTTTGGTTTTTTGAGACAGGATTTCTCTGTAGCTTTGGAGCCTGTCCTGGAACTAGCTCTTGTAGACCAGGCTAACCCCAAACTCACGGAGATCCGCCTGCCTCCTCCTTCCACATGCTGGGATTAAAGGCATGTGCCACCACTGCCCAGCTCCCATCACGTTTTAATTTTTAACCTTTAAAAGATTTGTCTAGTTTGATAGTAGAGCACTTTCCTAGAGTTTGTAAAGCCCTGGTTTGATCTCCAACATGGGTGGGGAGGTGGTGTTAATCAGTATTTTCATTCATCAAAACATTGCCCTGGCAATATTTTCTGTATTTGTATTAAAATTGTTTTCATCTTTTGTCATTTGTCCTATCAAGTTATTGCAATAAGCATCCAAGGACAGTACCAACTGAAATTGTCTCAAGCTGTTGTGTTTTTCTCAAATAGTACCTTGTGGTTTTAAAAAAGGATGTTAAATAACGTACCATAATGTAAAAGACTTTAGAAAGAGTATCAGCCTGTATACTAGATGTGTGGCGCCTATGCTGTATGATTAAAGAAACGTCTGTATGTCGGCCATGGATCCTGCCCTTTAGAATGTACATTATAAGTCAGCACACACCTCGTTCCATTTTACAAATCAATATGTGCTCTAAATGTCACAAAAACCAGTATGGATTGTGCTTTGAGCTCTACTGTTAATTCTGTAAGGTTGATAATTATGTCCAATAGATCAACCAGAGGTAATATGTTCTGTCTCTCACTCGATTCTTAATATATAATTAATTCAAGTGACTCATTTTCCTCATTGCAGTGAGAAATCTCACAGAGGTTGTCCCCCAGCTCCTGGATCAGCTTCGTACCGTCGAGCAGAAGCGGCCTGCAAGCAATGTTTCTGCCAGCATCCAGAGGATCCGAGAGCTCATTGCTCAGACCAGGAGTGTCGCCAGCAAGGTACGTGATGTGTTGAGGGATGTCATCAGTTACCTGGGAATGCTGGGGACATGTGTAGTATGAGCTGCGGGCCTGCTTTTCATCCCGCCCGGCTCCCGCACGGCTAGCTTTACACCAGAAATAACAACACACAAATTGTATTCTTTTAAACACTGCTTGGCCCCTTAACTCTAGCCCTTACAGGCTAATTCTCGTATCCTGATCAACCCATCTCTAATAATCTGTGTAGCATCAGTCTTACTGGAAAAGATTCAGCATGTTGGCGGCTTGCTTCATCTTGTGCGTCTGCCCGGGAGAGGGGAGCATGACCTCTGAGCTCACTTCCTCTTCCTCCCAGCATTCTGTTCTGTTTACTCCTCCCACCTATGTTTTTACCTATCAGGGCCAAGGCAGTTTATTTAACCAATGACCTTCCTCCATCATTTCCCCTTTTTCTGTTTAAACAAAAAGGAAGGAAGGCTTTAACTTTAACATAGCAAAATTACATATAACAAAACAGTTATCAAGTAAGAATTACAGTTACAATATTTATATCTACATTATCTTTTATCATAACAAAGGAAAACAACTATAGCTATCTATATAGCTATATATCTATTCTTCAACTGCATCAAAAACTCCAGAAGGATATAATATTACCTAATCAAACAAGAAGTAAGCAACTTACAAAACTCTAGAAATCACAGAGACATATTGCTGCCTGGACAGTCATCCAAAGTTCCTCTGTACCATTGGAGCATCCATCTTCGGCCTACAGGCCCATAGTTTCCAGCAGACATTTCAATGAAGCAGGAAATTTCAAAGGCAGTTCAGTCACTATCTGCTGTGTCCTGCAGAATGTCTCACAGACTCTTTCATGAATCAGGAACCCTGAAAGATCATCTCACCTTTAGGAAAGTTCAGCAGTCCTCTCTCTGTGGGTTCTCTGTGTCCAGTTTATGCAATAGTCCAGGCAAGAGCAGTTTTCTTGCCCAAATGGCTATCAAACTCCATAGGGATCCTCTTCGATGCCCATCTTTTTCTTGAAGTAGATTGGTGCTGCCAGGAGCAGACATGTCTCATTGTCATGAAAAGTCCTAAGTTATTAAAACATTTAAAATGCCATATTCTATAATCTTTGAAAAATATGAAGAATGCCTATCTAAAATATATTTATGTACATTTAGAAAATCTTAACTAACATGATTACAAACTTGACTATTATTAATGATTATCCATTAACAACCTATATACATTACATTTTTAAATGAACTACACAATCACAATACCTCAATCAAGAGCAGAAACACATATACATATAACAGAATTGACCTTCAAATCCATACCAATGCAAATTATTCATATCTATATCAGACATGACATTGAGCTCCGACTCCTTGGCAGCTCCTGAGGTCTGGCCCCTTCCTACAGGGTCATTTCTTACAGTCCCATGAGAAACGTTGGAAAGTAAACCTGTGGGGGATGGGGGCACATGACTATAGTTCAAGCACCTGGAGGCAGCAGGTAGAGAATCACAGCAAGTTCCAAGGCCAGCCTTGTCTACAGAGCAAATTCCCTGCCTCTGGGGCTACAGAACAAGTTCACATCTCAGGAAACATACACATAAAGAAATATATATATATTTAGTAGACCAATTCTTAGTCCCAGCTTCAGAGCAAGGAAGGCTCGACACTTGCCATCTTTCAAGTTACTTGGTTCTCCTAGTGTGAAGCCAGAATCAACTGCAAAGAAGTCAAGTTAAACTTCAATAAAAAGATTCGATTCAATGTCATAACTATTCATTTTAAACAGATGTGCTAGCGCAGTTACTGTATGGAACAGCTTTGCCCATCTGTCCCACCTCTGCAAGACCTCTCTGGTAGGATGTGTATCCTGTGAAGGTTGTGTTGCGCACTCTGCAGGCTTAACTGAGGAATCATGAATGGGAGAAACTGAAGCAGGGCACATGTCTGAGGCTCTGTTCCAGAGGCAACCGAGTCACAAGACACCTAGAGCCTGCGCTGTCGGGGCCAATGCCCACACAGTTAACATTTTCATGTGGCAGAAGAGGACTTGTGCTTGGGCCTCTCTTTAATTTGTTTTAATTGATTTATAGATCAGCCTCATATTAACAAACAGATTGTGTAATTTTTTTTCTCAATTAAGAACTGCATCAAACAGAACATTCACCCAAGGACTGGTAGAAACAAGAATGAGAAATCAGTTATTTTATAGTGCCGTGGATTATTCTTGGTAAATACATGCAGCTTTCAAATGCTATGTTAGACAGGGCCCTGCCTTACAAATTATCTTATTTGGATACCTCCATGAATATTCCATGATAAATGATCTAAAACATATATCAAGAAATGGTATTTTAAGCTGGGTGTGATGACACGTGCCTGTAATCCCAGAATTTGGGAGGCTAAGACAGAGGGTTGTGGGTGTAAGGCCATACTGAATTAATAAGAACTTTCCAGGATGAAACAGTAAGACTGTCTTGAAGACTAAAAAAGAAAGAGAGAAAGAAAGGAAGGAAGGAAGGAAGGAAGGAAGGAAGGGAGAGAGAGAGAGGGGGGAAGGAAGGAACAAGAAAGAAAGAAAGAAAGAAAGAAAGAAAGAAAGAAAGGAAAGAAAGAAAGAGAGAGAGAGAAAGAAAGAAAGAAAAGAGGGGGGAGGGAAGGAGAGAGAGAGAGAAAGAAAGGAAGGAAGGAAGGAAGGAAGAAAGAGAGAGAGAGAGAAAGAAAAGGGATATTTTCAAGAACAGTTTTTGTTGGGGTTTTCTTGATTCTTGATGATGTTATTCAGTATTACTTAATTACTTATATGGAATATAATATTGGTTTCCTGGTCACCAAAAAAGGTCATTTTCTAAAGAAAGACTGTCCAGCTGCTGGACACTGAGCTCCGAAGTGAGATGTTTTTCACACACACACACACACACACACACACACACACACACGCAGCCTTCTCAGACTCTTCCGTCCCACACACTGCTTGAGAATTTGTTGAGGTGTATTGATCTCTGCTCAGCTGACAGCAGGAAAGAGCTGTGCTCTAAGCGCTCAAGAACAGAATCTCACACTAGCTGAGTATCCACATCAGCTATATTGACATAAATACATCTAATTGTTCAGAGAGGTTTGTACAGACAGCGCGGATATACACATTACCAAATGCCCCCAAAAATCTCTCGCAAATCAAATCAGCTCCTAGTGTCGTCTTGGGCCTCTGAGAAATGCGCTGAAAGTGCTCTTTGCCTTTCTGAGAAACATTCCGGGAAACGGTTTAAGGAAGTTCATATTACAGCTGCTACAGGGAGAGAGCCAGGGCCTGGGAAGCGCTTGATCGTTACTCCCTTATTTCGGGCAGCGTGTTCATTACGTCGTTTTACAGAAGAACACTTACTGAGTGGCCTGGTAATTGAGTGAAATGGCCAGTGTGAGTGAGGGGCCATGCCAAGACCCTGACTGTGCACGTGCGGTCAGGATGCTGCCCACCACTCTGTTCTACACTGCTTTTCCTCTGCCCTTGGGGAAAGAATTTCAGCAGCTTTTGTACCCGAGATGAGTTATACTTCTCCCAAACAAATAATTCTTCTGTGCCTTGCGGAGTCACTGGGAACTGGAAGAGCAGTCAAGTGGCCCTTGATCTGGTTTAGTTCAGCAACCTGCGTGTACGATTCTTGTACGGGTAACTGTGGGAGTCACATCTATCATCCTTGGGTCTACTCTGTCACCCTTTGCTCGTCTGCTCTCTTCGGTCCATTTCAGTCTAAAACTATCGCGTTGTAATCTGCCCTAACTTCTTCCTCTAACTGAGCGAGAACGTGTAAGTAAATAAAGGGATGGAGGCAAGTAGGGGTCCCTCCAGACACCGTGGGAGAGCATTCCGCCCCTCTTCTTGGAGCACTTTTAATGGAACAAGTTTGTCATTCCAGATCCAAGTCTCCATGATGTTTGATGGTCAGTCGGCCGTTGAAGTGCACCCCAAAGTCAGCGTGGATGACCTGAAGGCCTTCACATCCATCAGCTTGTACATGAAGCCTCCTGCGAAGCGGCCAGAGCAGGCTGGGAGCTGGATAGCAGATCAGTTTGTCCTCTACCTCGGGAGCAAAGATGTAAGAGCATAGCGGAGGCTTTAAAGGAGATAGTGTTGGCCTCTGCCTCGAACAAAAATGTCCAAAAGAGCAAACAAATTTCCACTGTGGTAGTAAGGGCCAGAAATCATTTCAATGGCAGGATGCAAGCTGGGATTGAAGAACAAGGGATCCCAGGAGTAGGGGGCATGTTTAGGGGATTGCTTCCTGGCGGCACCCCGTCTCTAACTTGAGAAAATCTGGACAAAGCATTTGAAAGGCCTTTGGAGTAACTATACCCTTTGTCAGTGCTGAATCCTACTTAAAGATGCAGACAGACTGGCTTTGTCAAGGCACGTGGTCCTTATGCTGCCCTGACAATGCTGGCACACTTCAGGCAGTGATTGCGTTCCCATGAGCCTTCAATAGTTCTCCCCTCTCCTCACCCTCCACCAACGTAGCAAGCACTTGGAGACACGGACAGTACACTCTGATGCAGTCCCAGGGAGGGTAGAAATGAGAGCAGATGCCAGGCAGTCTGCCAGGGCCCGAAGTTGCTTGTTTACAGCAGCTCTTCAGACCTATGATTGCACTTTGCAGAAACAAAACAGATCATATCGTCTGTGTGGAATATACTTATCAGTTTTATTTAAGTGATGTCTTGATATTTCAGGCTCAAAAAGAGTACATGGGTCTCGCAATCAAAAATGATAACCTGGTATATGTTTATAATTTGGGGAACGAAGACGTGGAAATTCCCCTGGACTCCAAGCCTGTCAGCTCCTGGCCTGCTTACTTTAGTATCGTCAAGATTGAGAGGTAAGGTGAATCCATGACAAGTGGCTCATATGCGCATTTCCTTAGAAATCTATTTCTCTCTCTCTCTCTGTCTCTCTCTGTCTCTCTCTCTCTCTCTCTCACACACACACACACACACACACACACACACATAGTTTCTGTGGACGTAATAATTTTTCTTTCTTTTTCATCTTACTCTTTTTCTTCCACTATTCCTATATTTCTTCCCAAATACCTGAGTAAAACATAAATACCAGAAAAAATGATCACTTATAAAAATGATCACTGATTATTGGATGGCTTTACCTTGGCATAAGTTAAAATTTAAAATTATATCGTTCGTTTTCCTACTTTTTTTCCGTCACAGATATTCTGTATGTGCGCAACACTGTGATACAATCAGACACCTGCTTTTTCTACTTAAACATATCTTTAATTAATTTATAAAAAGCACTACACTCTTTAACATATGACAAACATTTTAGGTCTTTCAAATGACCAGTAAGTAGAGCATACGCCACTAGTTCATTTGACTACAATGGAGGTATGCCTAGGCTAGTTTAAATCTTAAAGAAACTGCCATGCGTTCAGTGCCAGTACAAATTCGTGTGGCTTTTTTCTCACAGATCTGTTCTCTCAGTGGTAAGCTTTCATTAACATTTTGATATAATGAAAGTATTTTCTCCAAATGGCCAAGCTGAAGCGGGTGCCAACCCTTTCTCTCACCAGGGTAGGGAAACACGGAAAGGTGTTCCTGACAGTGCCCAGTCTCAGTAGCACAGCTGAAGAGAAATTTATTAAGAAGGGCGGGTTGTCAGAAGACGACTCCTTGCTGGATCTGGCCCCCGAGGACACTGTGTTTTATGTCGGTGGGGTGCCTGCCAACTTCAAGGTAAGCTATGGAACTGGCTGGCTTGGTGCAAATCTGCAATGGCTCCTTTCCAAATGTATAAACCCCAGATCACTGTGGGGGGAGCAGGGGGTGGAGTCGGACACCACTTTAAGAGCTCAGTTCAATGGGTGCTCGAATTCTGGACCAGAATCTCTCTGTGAGTCTAGTGTCTCAATCTAGTCTCTCCCACCCATATATGCAGTGTCTATTACTTTCAAGTTATAGCTGATGCTTGAAGATTAACTACTGTCATTTTGAAATCAAAAGTCTTCACAAAAAAAGACATTACAAAAACCCTGCAGTGTCGTAATAACGTCTTGTGATGTCATTTTGTAGTATCATAATGTAAAGGTAATCTGCGACTAGTATGTTGGTACCTTCAGTTTTCACTGGCTTGGATCTAGATTTCAGCATGGCCCATGGCAGTTTCAGATACTCTTACCTGAAATATACAAGCAGAGTATAAAATATATGAGATGAGAAAAGCTAAGACCTCAGGGAGAACAGGAGACCTGACGAAGAGTGGATAAAGGAAAGGCCCAAGAAGATAAGAAGTCCGTATCAGGTCTTCCATTCAAAGGCTGTTGCTTACAGTTGTAGGCACATTGTTGACCCTCTCTTGAGAATTAGTCTGTCTTTGTATGAGATCAGGAATACTCACCTCACAGAATCAGTGTGATAATTGTGAATTTGTTGTTTAAGGTGAGTAGTATACATAGTCCATACCCAATAAACACTGGTTCTCCACAAAGAGAAGTAAAACCAACAAATAGCTGTGTTTTTTTTTTTAAGTGATCTGACATACTGATGCAAAGGCTAGTGCTGAGGGGTGTTCTTGTCAACGGGCGGGTCCCTCGGGTTCCTGTTCCACAGTGTCTGCGTGAAACATGACCTCAGGGGAATTGATCTTACCTCTCTGTCGCACAGCTCCCTGACAGCTTAAACCTGCCCAGCTACTCAGGCTGCCTGGAGCTGGCCACGCTGAACAATGATGTCATAAGTCTGTACAACTTCAAACACATTTATAATATGGATCCATCCAAGTCAGTGCCGTGCGCCAGGTAAGAGACCGTTAGGAGCGTGAATGCCTTTAGTAGTCAGGCAGGGCGGTGGACAGGACAAGAGTGTTGTCATTGCATGGCTTCTCAAAACTTGTTTGGGAAAAGGATTTGTGAAGGTGTGTAAGTGCCAGGCCTGCAAAACACACTTCTGTTTTCCTCTGCCACAGATGAGCATTGCAGCATTAAAATTCTTCATATATATATGATGACATATACATATATATTTATATATACATATATATGTGAAGATGTGTTGTAATAAGGGCAGCGGGCCGCTTCCTGCTACCCGGGTAGCTTTGCCCGAAATAATTACACAGAAACTGTATTCTTTTAAACACTGCCTGGCCCATTAGTTCCAGCCTCTTATTGGCTAGCTCTAACATATTGATCTAACCCATTTCTAATAATCTGTGTAGCCCACGAGGTGGCTTACCAGGGAAGATCTTAACCTGCATCTGTCTGGAGTGGGAGAATCATGGCAACTCCCTGACTCAGCTTCTTTCTCCCAGAATTCTGTTCTGTTTACTCTGCCTATCTAAATTCTACCCTATCAGAGGGCCAAGCAGTTTCCTTTATTAGTTAACCAATGAAAGCAACAGATAAGATACAAGACCCACCTCCATCATTTCCCCTTTTTCTGTTTAAACAAAAAAGAAAGGCTTTATCTTTAACATAGTAAAATTGCATATAACAAAACAGTTATAACGCAAGAATTACAATTACAATATTTATATCTATTTTATCTTTATCATAATAATGGAAAACTATAACGATAACTAACCATTCTTCAACTCCATCAAAGACTCCAGAAGGATATAATATTACCTAAATAAACAAGAAATCCAAAACTCTAGAAATGACAGAGACATCTCGCTGCCTGGATAGTCACCCAAAGTTCCTCTGTACTGTTGGGGCATCCATCTTCAGCCTTCAGGCCTATAGTATCCAGCAGACATTTCCATGAAGCAGGAAATTTCAAAGACAGTTCAGTCACTTTCTGCTGTGTCCTGCAGAATGTCTCGCAGACTCTCATGAATCGGGAACCCCAAAAGACCATCTCACCTTTAGGAAAGTTCAGCAGTCCTCTCTCTGTGGGTTCTCTGTGTCCAGTTTATGCAACAGTCCAGGCAAGAGCAGTTTCTTGCCCAAATGGCTATCAAACTCCATAAGGATCCTCTTCAATGCCCATCTTATTCTTGAAGTAGATTGGTGCTGCCAGGAGCAGACATGTCTCATTGTCATGAAAAACCCAAAGTTATTAAAACATTAAATAGCATATTTTGTAGTCTTTGAAAGATATGAAGAATGCCGATCTAATTGAAATATATCTCTATATATCTAGAAAATCTAACTAACATGACTACAAACTTGACTATTATTAATGATTATCCATTAACAACCTATATACTTTACATTTTTAAATGAACTACATAATCACAATACCTTAATCAAGATCAGAAACACATATACATATAACAAAATTGACCTTAAATTTAAATCACTAAATCAAAATCCATATCAATGTAAATTATTCATACCTATATCATATCCCCCTTTAAATGTAAAAGAACATTTATAAATAATATTTGGGAATATGGGCGTAGTTATTTCTCTTCAAACTGCTTTCTGCTGTATGGGGCCCTGTTAATCAGATATTTCAGGGTATAACCTGTGTGCTAGGTTCATCTCAGTCGTCAATTGAGTGAAGTAATTTTTTGAGGGTGTTCACAGCAGCTTTTCAGGAGGGTGTGGTCCATCATACCATATTGGGATAGAAGCAATCCACAGAATTTCATCCTCTGTGAAAACAAAAGAAGAATCTCTTTTCCAAAGTATCATATCCTTAGATCCAAATTCTGAAGTCAAGGTATTTTCAAAATATCTATGTTGGATTAGTTCAGCAGCATTTATAAGCAGATATCTTTTAGCAGCTGTTGCTCCTTCCTCAGCATTCAAAACGATTCAAAGAGAGTATAATAGCATACAGTATCATGATTCTCTGTGTGTTTTCCATCTTTGTGCAGCTTTATTTTAACTCTATTTTGTTTATTTTTACTTTTATTTTTTGCTTTTTGAGACAGGTTCTCTGTATATCTTTGACCTGGAATAACTCTGTGGAGCAGGCTGTCCTTGAACTCTCAGAGATTCACCTGTCTCTGCCTCCCAGGCATTGGGATTAAAGGCATATGCTACCACACCTTGAAGTCACAGAGGTCAATCTCCCTCTGCCTCCCAAGTGTTGGGATTAAAGGTGTGTACTACCACACCCAACTACTCTCTTTCTTCCTTTTTACTTTTAAGAACTTTAACTTTTAGCTTGCATATATTTTTAAGACACTGTAAATCATTTAAACATTTTCTTTGACTTTGAATCTTTCTTTTACTGTATATGTCTCTTTTTTGACCACACGAGTCTTTAATTTACCAAGCAATATTGGTAGGACTAAAGCTGTGGCTTTGGTGGCTGGATCCAGCCCATTCCTTAGCTTTCTAGCCTCATAGCAGAGATACAGGCTGTCGCCATGTTTATCGCCACAACTCTGGCATTTTAAGGTCCATGCCAGCATTAAGCTGCAACAGACAACACTCAGGTCCTCTCTCTGTAGCCGGCCTTCCTGCCTCAAAGAGTCAGAGTTTGCACTGGCAGGACAGCCCAGAAAGCTGGCATTTTAAAACAACACAGGTTTTTTCCTGCTACTGCTGAAAACAAACAAGCATTCAGTCGGCTTTTATCAACACCACTTAAGTGTTTCATGGCGGGACCTCTTAAGAGCTGCAGGGTTTTGCAGCTAAAGCTGAGTCAGGAAGCCTCTCTTAGATGAGAGCGCTTGCTTACCTCTAGCAAGCAGAGCAGTCCCGAGAAATTGCTGCTACCACGTCGGGCACCATTCTGTTGTAGGAGCTGCGGGTTGCATTCCGCCAGCCCGGCTCCTGGCCCCGCTTTGGGCACCACTCTGTTGTAATAGGAGCCCGGCTAGTGTGTGTGTTGTTATTTCGGGGCATAAGCTAGTCAGGCAGCTGGGAGCCAGGTGGAACACAGCCCGCAGCTCCTACGACAGAAATGTTTAAATATATATATTTGATTTAGGAGTCTAAGGTGAGAGGTTTCCTTGAAGACTTGAACTGTCCCAGTGTGTAGGCTGGAGAGGAATGTTTGGGACAAGCCTCAACAAAAACACCTCCTGCCATGGTAGGGGCATGGGGATTTAGAAATGTTAATAAAGAACACGAAGATGCATGAAAAATAATAAAATGGAGAAACATAGAATAGTACCAGGAGGGAGTTCCAGTGAGTACTGAAATCACTCATGTTTAATTTCCAATTGCTTAAAATACCCCTGAACCAAAATACCAAAAGGTAGGAGTAAGACAAAAAAAAAACTGCACTAACATGATACAAGTAAAGAGCAGACCAGTTGAAGGTCATGGGCTATATCTATAGTTAGACATTCTGCTGCTAGAACCAAACAAGTCATGCTCACACCCTAGACCAAAACATTCTGTAGGCAAACCACTCCCTGGGTGGAATTCAATGCTATCTCCTTAAGGGAATCAGAACCTTAGTTGAATCCTTAGACTTTAGTTTGAGGTAAAAACATATCTACTTCTATATTCCTGAAATACAAGGTCTAGATATTAGCCACACCTGCTGACAATAACCTTAAGAGAGCAGAACTCTCTGATTTAAATCTAGGTGGGACGTCTGTTTGAGGTAGAAACACAATAACCTTGAAGGAATCGAGGTAAGTTCAACCCTTCTGACCTTTGGTCAAGGTGGAAATAGGCTCACATTTTTGAGCCTTCACAGAAAAAACTCATTTTAAAAAGTTCATTAGATTCATTATAAATACTTCATCTCTTCCCCGTGAACAACAGAGCTTTCCCTTGCGTGCCATCAGGACAGGGAAAGATGTTCTGAGAATGGGTTCAAAGGTCTCACTTGAGAAGCATAACCAAACCTGTAACATTTGTGTGACCCTGTGTTCCATTTCAGGGATAAACTGGCCTTCACTCAGAGTCGAGCTGCCAGCTACTTCTTTGATGGCTCAAGTTACGCTGTGGTGAGAGACATCACAAGGAGAGGGAAATTTGGCCAGGTGACTCGCTTTGACATAGAAGTTCGGACACCAGCCGACAATGGCCTCGTGCTTCTGATGGTCAACGGGGTGAGTACAAATGGAAGTCCTCCTTATTCCCCTTTATTTATTTATTTTTTGCTCTCTGATATTAATTTTTCTTGGAACTGCACCCCCACACACAAGGTTACACCTATATGCCGTGCCATCAAAATGAGTATCTAGTTCAGAAAGGAAAATTGGATTTATTTTTCTCCAGAGAAGCTATGGCAACATTAAATAGAAGCAGTCCTGGGATGCACTTCTCTACGTTTCAATTTCAATATATATTAAATATGCCCTTTCATAAGAAAAAACTTGGAAAAAATTCATCACCAAGATATAGTATATATTAAGATATTTCTCCTTCTGTGTGCTATAGATGAGGCAAATGCAGCATAAGCATGTCATGAAACACTCAAAAGTCATAATAAAAATAATAAAACATTAGATACAAATGTAAATATAAATATTTTCAATAAAAGGAAACTTATTCTCACTTACTAATAATATAGAAACCTAAACTCACTAAAAATATCTTATTAGTAATAATATTAGTGAGAATGATGTAATAAAATGTGCTAAGTATTTCTGAATTTCTTTTTTTACTCTTTGTGATACAGTGATTCAAGAATGACATCCTAATCCAGTTTTTTCATTACTGTTTTACTGTCAGAACTAGATAGAATTCCTCCCCCAAATATGTGTGTATACATGTATATGTATGCATGTATATACATATATATGAGACATATATTATTAGTTGTGTCTGCTAAATCATATACTTTTTTTAAGTTTTCTGTTCTACCTGGCCCAGGTAACCTTAGCTATTTGGCTGGTTCATTTTCTGTCCCCATGTCAGGGCTTCTGAGCAAATCAAATATTATATTATCTTGGAAACTTTAGTAAAATTGCTCCAAATCACTAAACATCTTCTTTTAAAGATATTTTAACGGATTAGAAATCTTTTCTCATAAAAAAATATTTTGAAAGTACAAATATGACTTAATCCTGTGACCAGAAGCTGAAGCTTTTCACGAGACGATCAATTGTACTGTGATTTTGTGTGGCAATATAAAATCGCTGCTGCTTAAAATATAAATATATATTCCAAAGATTGGAAAATAGTACAGATGTAAAGTTGTTTACAAAAAAAAAAACAAAAGGAGAAACACAAATTGTACCAACTAGTGTTGAAACAAGGGCGGCGGGCTATGTCCCCGACACCCGGCCGCCCCCACTGCTAGCTTTACCCGAAATAATTACACGGAAACTGTATTCTTTTAAACACCGCTTGGCCCATTATATCTAGCCTTTTCTCGGCTAACTCTCGCACCTGGACTAGCCCATTTCTAATAATGTATGTAGCCCACGAGCTGGCTTACCAGGAATGATCTTAACCTGCATCTGTCTGGAGTGGAAGAATCATGGCGACTCCCTGACTCAGCTTCTTTCTCCCAGCATTCTGTTCTGTTTACTCCACCCACCTAAGGGTGGGCCTATCAAATGGGCCTAGCAGTTTCTTTATTGCTTAATCAATGAAATCAACAGATTGATATATGACACTCCCACATCAAACTAGTGGGATTTACTGTGGTGTTTGCATACACGCACAAATCAGACATTGGTTATCTTTACCCACCTTTCTTAGTACCACTCTCCCTCTCTAGAACCTGATGGGAGTTTTTCATAGGTTGTGCATTCATGTTTTCATCACCAAAGTCACTTAACAATAGAAAAATACTCCCAAAATGTTCTCAAACAACTATTTATCTATAGCATACTTTCCGAGAAAAAGAGGAAGGAGGAAGGGAGAGAGAGAGCATGCTACTTCCTAATCCATTGTTATCATTCCCTTTATCTTGAGGTGACATATCAACTGTGTTTCTTGAAATATCCAAGTTTCATGCTGCTTAAAGATATTCACCATTACATATAAAGTTGAGCAATTTCAAACAATACCTTTCATAACTAATAAAATGTTGTGTAAGTTGTCAGTATTGTCAAAACTTCACAGGAAGTAGCCAGTATCCTGTCCCAAAATATTTGTATATTACTCCTCATCTCAGTACAGAATGATTGTCAAAATTCTGGTTTTTAAGTCAGATCACCAATAAACTCCCACAAAGAGACCAGAAGAGGACACCTTGTGCCCTTCAGTTCAGGAAGTCTGTGAAAGTCTGGTGCAACGATGAAGTGAAGACCCAGGACCAATAATCTATATCAAAGATCACTTTCTTTCTATATTTCAGTTGAGGTTTGGGTTTTTTTTTTTCTTGTGGGTTTGTTTTGGTTTAGTTTAGTTTGGTTTTTGTTTTTTCAAGACAGGTTTTTCTCTGTGTAGCACTGGCTGTCCTGGAACTCACTTTGTAAAATAGGCATCAAACTCAGAAATCTGCCAGTCTCTACCTCCCAAGTGCTGGGAGTAAAGGCATGAACCACAACCGCCCAGTTATTTCAAATATTTTTAATGATGTAAATAAAAGTTAAGACCTTTTCTCCCACCTCCAGGGATTGTTTCCCATGTCAAGAAATAAACAAAATCCATTCACGAGATCACTTTGTGTAGAATGATGATTTTCTCATAACACTTTATTTTTTAAATTCATTCAATTCTTGTATCTATGAATTATCTTCTGAAATGAAAAAAACCTAAAAAGCAAGTTATTTGACAGCTGCTGAATTATGTCTATTATTTAACATTATCTTGCCCAAGTACATTCTAATTTCATCTTCATTTATGCAAATCCAGTGGCTCAAAATAATACAGAAAGACCTTCTTTTTCCTGTATCCGTATTTGTTGGCACTTTGGAGGAATTCTTTAGTCTACCTTGGAATGATTTTTCAGAATTACCAATTTCATCCTCAATTGAATACAATTGCATCTTTGGGACTATTATATTTTTAAAAGTTGCTTAATAACCAGGCAGTTTTTTTTAAAAAAAAAAAAAAGCGTGGTACTTTGTCTTGGAGAATTAAGGGTCAGTAACGTGACTTATTTTTCCATGCCGTGGTTTGTAGGGTAACATAAAAATAAAAGAAGATAGGTATTTTAAAGTTTGTAAAAATATTAGTGCTTTTAGTAATCTGTAAGAAATAAATGCTGATAGGAATATAATTGTCATTTTCCTTCTTATAAGAATTTCATGAGACTATTCTTCAAGGAATTTCATTAATAAAGAATTTTAATACCATTTCTCAAACTCAGCTACATCTGCCCCACTGTCCTAACAGTGGATGCTCCTGTCTTACAGTTGCTTTCTCTCTGCAGAGCATGTTTTTCAGCCTGGAAATGCGCAATGGCTACCTCCATGTGTTCTATGACTTTGGATTCAGCAACGGTCCCGTACATCTTGAAGACACATTGAAAAAAGCCAAGATTAATGATGCAAGATACCATGAGGTACTGTCATTGCACTTTGGATGTGTTTGGGTTTCGACCCTTACATCTGTGTATCTGACCAGGTGGCCAAATACCGTGAGCGGGATAGCAAAATCAGTACAGTCACTTCTGAAGTACAGTGGATATGTCCTCATCTACTCGGCCCCAGTAAAACACATATTGGAATTTCTAACAAACAAGTCAGTGGAAGTCCCCTTGTCATTAAAAGGGGTTCATTGACCAAAAGTCTCTTGTTAATCTTAAATGTCTTGATTACAATAACAGACTGACAAAATGCTGTGTGTGTGTGTGTGTGTGTGTGTGTGTGTGTGTGGTCTGTTGAACATGTCAGGGTTCAGATGCATAGCCCTTATTATTTATACTTTGAGCCTCATTAATATAAGGAGGTAACATAAGTAAATACAAAATTTTCTCTTGAATTTGGTCTCTAGAATGTAGCCATGCTAGTGAGTCCCTTCATGAAGAGGATCCCAGAAGTAGATTCATTATTCTTCAACCATATTTATAGTCTGCAGAAAATATCCTTCTTCTACATCTTCAACTACTTTAACTACATAATTTAATAAGACATATAAAAGATGTAATGTCTCCTAAGTTGGATCCAAATGCAGTTGTTAGCCAGCTGTTTTTCCTGCTCAGTTCTTTCATGACTTTCAATAAAAGAAGGACTTGACTGTTCGTCTGACCAGCATTTTTGCAGATTCACTAGAACTACTCACTGTCATTTAAACAATAATTCCATATTTATTTATACAAACCCAGTAATTCAAAATTATTATGGTGCGAAAAACTGACACTTTGGTAGCATGCATTCTACAACCCAGAAAGCGCCTGCTTAAGCCTATAGTGGCACTGCCCAGGGGCTAGAGAGAATGGAAAATGAGGAGTTGCCCAATGTGTAGGAAGTTTTTGTTATGGTACATGAATATATTTTAGAGATCTGCTAAATAACACAATGCTATTACAAATACCAATAATTAAAATTTGTTGCTGGGCATGTAATTCAGTGGTAGAGTACCGTCCTAGCAAGTTTCCGGCTTGCTATTTTAAACACTCATATAGCTATAGTCATACACATTCATGTACCCGCAGAAGATTTGGGCTCCATTCCCAGCACCACAAAAGAAAAAAGACATATTGTTAAGAGGATAGATCTCATAATATATGTCTTACACACACCCCACAAGGGAGTATAATGAAGCAATGAAACTTTAAGAAATGTTAGATATTGTTCATTTGATTGGGCTGGTGGCATAGTGGGGGTTTTCATAAGTCCAAACTTAAAAAACTGTGTTACTTCTCAAAATATGTGCGGTTTTGTAATCAAGGATGTCTTAACGAAGCTTTTTGTTTTTACAGAAAAGATAGATGAAGAAAATAAGTCTTGTAGAAAAATTTAGCCTATGCTAGTTATTTTTCCCAAAAAGGGACCCTTCCTTAGGAAACATAAACTGTTCATTTACATTACATAAAAGCCATAATTCTCATATTTGTGACTAAAAGGGAAAATCTATTCCCTATCTTGTGAACAAACAAGAACACTGGTGGTAACAACCAGGCTAGTTAAAATACATTAAAATGTTCTTTAAAAAACAAAACTAATTGTTAAAGAGCCTTAAAATGCATCCTTTCTTCCAGATCTCAATCATTTACCACAATGACAAGAAAATGATTTTGGTAGTTGACAGACGACATGTCAAGAGCATGGACAACGAAAAGAAGAAAATACCTTTCACAGACATCTACATTGGAGGTGCTCCCCAAGAAGTTTTGCAATCCAGGTAGAGCCCTCTTGTTACGTAGCTTTTCACTGTTAATAATATACTAATGAGTATTCAATACTCAGTGGTCCCATGACAAGCTTGAGCATCCTTGCTTGCTGCCTTTGCACACCTACATAGGTATAGACAAACATATCCATCGACCTCAGGCCACCTACAGCCAGCCCTTTGACACCCTTAAATCAGCATTTTATGTCATTAGTATAACATTACTCTTAGAACATAGTCTCCTGCGGTATTTCTCAAGAAGAGAAAGAGTAGAAGATAACATATCACGTGGAGATGAAACAGCGTGCATATTTTCACTTCTTATTTAGTCTTTAAACTTATTTTGAACTCTCTAGTATCTGACAGTATGTCCATTCTTGCGGGTACCCAAGAGGCCGTGGTTTGTGTGCACTGACACATTGTCCTGCTGTATTCAACAATTCAGCTCTTTCTATGCATTAAATTCATAGAAGCAGAGCTAGAGAGATGCTCAGTGATTTAAAGCACTGGCCGCTCTTCTAGAGGACCTGGATTTGATTCCCCACACCCACAGGGCAGCTCACAACCATCTGTAACTCCGGTTCCAAGGGGATCCAACACCTCAAAATAAATAAATTCACAGAAACAGAGATCCTTAAAGCTTAAAAGCAGCTTTGAGATTACCCTGTATGATGACTCTTGTTGGAGTAACCTGGAGAGCTTTAAACATAAAGTCACTTGCGTACCTAAATTCTAACTACTCTGAAGTCAGTCCCCAGCATTTAAAGAATGAAAAAAAAATCCCCTACTTAAGCAAGAAGTGATGATGGAATCCACCCCTCATCTAACCAAAACACCCTTCTCTATTAGCATTTACTTCTCTGTTAGCACTACTTCTGAGTAAATTTAGTGCTGTATAAACGTTTACCTCAGAAGGCTATACACATATTTATTACTTCAGAAGGCAATATGTGTGTATTAATATTTCGATTGTTATAAAGTTCTTATTTATCTTGAGTCCAATCCTTTCGTGTTGCAAAGTACCATATCTGAAAGAGGCTCCCTACATTTTTTTTTCAAATTAAACACCTTTCCAGTCCTCCAGTGCTGTCCTGTGGGAACTTACCACTATGTCTGCCCGCTGGGTAATACACCCCTCCAGCTCTGACCTGTGGAGGAAGAACACAGCAGAACCATTCATCCTCTGCATAGTTAACCCACTGTGATTTGGTCCAGACCACTTTGGCATTCATTCAGTACCAAGTGTCGTGTTCTTGGGCACCTCCTATATACCCAGCAAGACAGAAACTAAGTTGAGCACTGGACAAGAATGCCATCCCTGATCAGAAGGATAAGACGTCTCTTACTTCCACTTTTTAATAAAAATAGATGTTTTTCTTGCAATATATTCTGATGATAGTTTCCCCTCTTTCTTCTCCTCTCAGTTCCTCCCCACCTCCCTTCCCATGCAGATTCACACCCTTCTTGTCTCCTGTTAGAAAACAAACAGGCATCTAAGGAATAATAAAATAAAAGATAAAGCAAAATCAAACAAACCAGAATAGGACAAAACAACCAAACAAGAAAAAAGCACAAGAAACACATACAGATGCAGACACACGTGTGGGTGCCCACAGGAATCCCCTAAAAGTCACAAAGTCAGAAACCATGATAAATATACACAATGCACCTGTAAAGGGTTTTTTTTTTAAGTGCCCTGACTTAACATCATGAAACGAAGAACCTCCAACAATGTTGTTTAAATCATTTTGTGTTGGCCATCTGCTGCTAAGCATGAGGCTTTCCCTTAATAGTGGTTTGTTTCTTCAGTGGGATTCGTTTGGAAAAAAAATTTATTTTTCATTTGCTACCCCGATATCCAGTGGTTATCTACTGGAGATAGCTTCTGGGTTAGGAATAGGGGCTTGTGCTCATGTCTCCTTTCAGCTCTGGGAACCCATCTGGTGCAGGCCTGTGCGGACCCTGGGACCCAGACCCCCAGTCTGGCATTCTCTAAGACCCATCTCTGCCTTTCCTTGATTAGACTATGCTACAAATAAGGCCAACCCCGTTAGTAGAAGTCTGAAAACACAAGTTCAAGTCCTAACTTAGTATTTACAATGTAATTGTTTTTCTAATTCCAATAAAATTTCTGATAGCAGAGTATTTTTTAATCTGTAATACATCAATTCAATCTCAAGACTCTAAAAAAAACAACTAGTATTTCCATCTATATCGCTTGTTTGTTATAAAGATAGCAATTGACAATGTAAGCTAATTTTTTTTTCAAAACTATAAAGAAGTAAGCAATTGTCTTGACTTGGAGCAAAGTCCGCTGCACACCAAGGTTTGACACAGCTCAACACAGCTGTGTGCTTATCAAAACAGAGCTTGAGAGCGGATGGTTTTAAAGCGGCTATGATGGTAAGCAAGCAGAGCTCTGAAGGGACTGTATGCAGTGCAGCATTATCAGCACAGCTGTGTCCATGAGGACTGCTTTCCTTTTCCAGGACCCTGAGAGCACACCTTCCCCTAGATATCAACTTCAGGGGATGCATGAAGGGCTTCCAGTTCCAAAAGAAAGATTTCAATTTACTGGAGCAGACAGAAACCCTAGGAGTTGGTTACGGATGCCCAGAAGACTCTCTAGTAAGTACCATTCAGCCAAGAGCTCTTTCAGGGGTAAACATCACTTTTGACAGTGAGATCAACCCTCCTCTGCTTCGCTGGGTTCCTTTCTGTTGCCAGGAGAAAGAAAATTCATTAAACTAGAAAGGCTTGTGGGACTCTCCTGTCACCTGCAGAGGCTGCTCAGACGCTGGTGGTCACTCGGGTGTAAGAAATGGGAAAGCTGAAGTCCAGCTGCTGTAGGAACATGGGAAGAAGCTAGCGTGCCTGAATTCCAGCAGAAACCAAATTCAAACACCAACTGCTTCCCTGGCAGCAAGGCTCTTTGTATGTGAAAACTGACATAAACGGTCCATAAGTGCCAAAGAAAACACTATGTTTACCTTTTCTCATACAGATATCTCGCAGAGCATATTTCAACGGGCAAAGTTTTATTGCTTCAACTCAGAAAATATCTTTCTTTGATGGCTTCGAAGGAGGTTTCAATTTCCGAACATTACAGCCAAATGGGTTACTGTTCTACTATGCTTCAGGGGTAAGTACTTGTTTCCCGCTGAGGATATTCTGTGTAGCTGTTTTGTCTATCAGAAACAAGTTTCGTGCAAGTTGAAAGTGAATTTTGATTCAGATTTTAGCTCACAAATACACAGAGACTATCAGATGCTAAATATGCAATACACATATTTTTAATATAATATTATTAATTCTTTGAAAATTTTATACAATGTATTTCATTATAGTCTCTCTCTCTTTCTCTCTCTCTCTCTCTCTCTCTCTCTCACACACACACACACACACACACACACACACACACACACACACATGTTTGTTCCTTCCCCTAATTCCTCCTGCTTCATCCCACCTCCCTCCCTCCCTAAACCCAACTAATGTCCTCTTTTCCTATACATAAAAAAATCCTTCACTCGGGCCTCTCCACGCTATGGTCACCACCATCAGAGCAGAGATACCAGATATGTGTGGTGTTAGTGAGGTTGGCCAGGATCCCTGAAGATGGAGGGCCCTCTGTCCATGTTAAGGGACCACAGTACTGGGGAAGCGATCCGCTCCCAGAAATTTATGTCTGCAGCTTCTATTGCCAACATTGTTAAAAGTTCTCTTGGGCCAGTTGGCTTGGATAAAATGTTGGTGGGTGATATTGGTGATGTGACCATTACTAATGACCCAACATCCACGTCTGCCTCGCGCTGCCCATGTACTCCTGGGTGTGAGGCCAGCCACTGGAACACTGTTGACCCACAGAGGCCATACCCTTTAAGAAAACTGACTCCCTCCTGCAGAAGCCATCAACACACCGCACTTCCACAGTTGGGGTGGGGTTCACGAACCCCTTCTTCTCATGCTAGAATGTTGACTGGCTTGATGTTTCACAGGCCCTGTTGAGGCCACCAAAGGTGCCTGCGCTCGGGAGTGTAGATGACACTTTGGCTCCAGACTTCCCCAATCTCTGGCTCTCACCCCCTCTCCCCTGATGGTCCATGAGTCCCATGAACTTACACTCTGAACACTCTGACTAGTCGTAAGCTCCCGGGTTGACTGCCTGCCATCCACTGCACAATGAAACTTCTCTGATGATATCCGAGAACCGTACTATTCTCCCGGTATTGAGATAAAAATTTAGAGGGCAGTTAGATACTATGTCTGATTAGCAGAGTGATCGTAGTAAGTTCACCCTGGGGCCTGTGAGCTTCCCAACCAGAGGTTCTTAGCCAGGTCAACAGTACTAGGCATGTGTTTGCTTCTATAGACCAGGCCTTAAATCCCAAAAGACAGCAATTGATTACATCCATAACACTCATGCCACTATTGCAACCATAGACATATCTTAGTGTGGAATTCAGTCCTGCCCCTCAGGAGCTGATGGGTAGAATTCAAAGAATCCATAGACTCAATTGTGGAAAACTGTATCTTTATTTTCTCCAACTGAAATAACATTTTTAAACCACAGTCGTATTAGCACTACCTCTAACTTTATCATTAAACAAAATTACACATATTTTTCACTTGACATTACAGTTGGCGCAGACATTTGAAATTATCATTTTTTGTTCATTTCTACTAGTTGCAAATATAGAAGCTGTCAGGTCTATTAAATCTATTAGTTGATGTCTTTATATGGAAGAGTATTACTATATATCACAAATTCCTTATTTGACCATTTTGAGAGCAATATTTCAATGTAGTAGATCTCCTTCCTATTCATGTTTATTTTGTCTTAAACATTTTAGGTTATTGCTTTGTGAAAGGAACCACATATATCTACAACCTGCCAAAAGCATCCATGGCACCATAATAACAGCAGCCTCTGCATGTAAGAACAAACACATTAGTGATTTAGTTTATAAATTAGAAGAAAGTTGCACCCTTCTTTGCCTTTGAGTTTACAAAACTTAAGCCAAAAATTAAAGACTGGGTTTGTGGCTCAGTGACAGAGAGCTGGCCTGCCCTGTGTGATGCCCACTTCAATCTTCATTCCCGTGAAAATAAAGCTCTATAGAGGTTTGGTGACGCTAAGATTCAGCCGATACACCTCTGCCTATACCACAGTTTTTGAAAGCAAATTTTGCTATTTACAATTACCTGTATCTGCCACCTTTTAAAAATTTGTCTCTGTTGCTTGTGTATATTGGGAGATTTAACACGTGCATGTACACACGGGTGTTTGTGCATGTTGAGGTCAAAGGACAACCTCAGGTGTCATGCTTCCTCAAGTGCCATTTGCCTTGGACTTGTTTGGTTTTGTTTTTGAAAAGGAGTCCCTCACTGGCAGCATGGCCAGTGAGCCCCAGAAATCTGCCAGTCTCCATCTGCCCAGGGCTGGGATTACAAGTATAAGCTACCATGCCCAGCTGTTCGCATGAGTTCTGGGGATCAAATGGGCTCTTCATGCTTGTACAACAAACTCTTTGTAGACTGATGAATCTCCCCTAGCTCTGTCATTTTTATTTTCAATATAATTTAAATCAGTAGCATCCGTGTGGATTTACAGAAAGCTTTTTGTACAACTTTTGTCCTCAACGCTTGTCTCCGAGTACCCTCGTCCGTTAAATTATTTTCTCTCACCGTCGGCGGTTTTGGTGTACAGTTGGGGTTTGTGGACTGACAGCTGACTTTAAAAGTTAGTGTACATGTAAGGAAAGGGAAAACACATTATCATCCACCAGTGTTTTGAAATGAGCAGTAAGCAAATTCAGAAAACAAGTAACTTCTGCTTCTTGAAAGGTCTCTTCTATCTCGATGAATCAAATAAGTGAAACATTTTTTAAAAAACATACTAGTGAATTAAGTCCAGCTTCTTCATCTACTTGCATCCTCCAGGAGGCTGACACGCTCTCTTTCAAGGGGATCAAGGAGAGCAATGTGATAGAAATGCTTAGATTAGGAAAGTATTGAGACAAAGTCATCTCTTGGCATGACATAACCACCAAAGGGTTTCAGCTCAAAATGTGGGAGTATCTTTTTTCCATTGAAATATGTGAGTGGTGGGAATGGGGAGGGAGAGAGAGAGACTACAAGAGACTACAAATATATTCTACCATGTATATCCTACCATGAATACCTACCATGTATATCCTACCATGTATACCTACCATGTGTTGAGGTCAAAGCACAACTCTTAGGCATCCATTCTCACCTTCCTCCACCTTGTTTGGAGACAGCTCTCTCTTGGTTTTCCAGGTCCATGTGTACTCCAGGTTTGCAAACTCCTATCGACACTTTCTGTCTCACCATAACAGTACTGTACTGCATATGCATGCTACTGGATCTGGTTTTCACATGGCTTCCGGGCTTCTGAATTTAGGTCATCAGGCTTTCCGGGGAAGCACATTCATCTACTGAGCCAGCCCTAAACCACATCTACTTTTACAAGCCGCATTAATTTAGGCAAAAGTGTTTAGTCATTGCTAGTCACAGAAATTATCCTATCAGCAAATTTTTTGCACACTGTGTGTTCTTTTAAGCAATGCTATCAAGTGGATTTTGAAAACATGTCCAGTTTTTATCCTGAGAGCCCTACTTAAATACATGTGCTTGTTTTTCAGTCTGATGTGTTTTCCATCTCTTTGGACAATGGGACTGTCGTCATGGAAGTAAAGAAGACCAAGGTTATGTCGGCAGACAATCATTACCATGATGGGCTACCCCACTTCGTCATTGCCTCCGTCTCACCCACAAGGTATAGCTCCTCCCTTCCTATACTTCCCAGCAGGATCTCCCTTTCCAGGGTGTGCTTCTGTCAGAAGTACTGTGGCTCCTAGGCTGTACCGTTGCTTTTCTAGTGTTCCAAAAGTAATGCAAGGAACAGCTTACCTTCTTCCCAAAAAGGTACTATTCATTTTCAAAAGATACCAAAGACACCGTCAGAAAGTTGCTTAACCAATACAGACACTTTGGGAGGGGGGCGGTCAATAAAAAGATCCGTTTTCATCTCTGTGCTGGAAGCGCACACCAAGGACTTGGCGAATAGAGTTTTTCACATAGAAGGGGTTCAGCCAATACTGGTTGTGTTTAGATTTTTCAATCTAAACAGTAAAGGGTGTTACATTTATGATCACATTTTTAAAAGCTCTAGGTTCATCTTTAACATATATATAATTACTGGGATTTCTTTTCATAAAACAAAATGTTTTGAAATTTAAAAAAAAAAAACCCTCTGTTGGAGACTGCCGCTGCCCTGACTCTTTGTCTAGAATATTCCCATCAGAAGTAAACGGTGGGACAGTGTCTGCAGACTCTGCTTCTCATGATCAGCCCCTACTGTGCTGGCCAATGAAACTGACCTCAGGTACATGTGACGACTGCCAGAGGTGGGCTCTGGTTCTCCCTAAAAAACTCTCAGCCCGGAGATTTAAATTCCAACCTCGGCTTGGAGAACCCGTCTTACACATAGGCGTGTGTAGTCATTTCCTCCTGGGCCTCCTGAGGAATCAGTCTTTTCATGCAGGAGACGTTCCATTTCGGCCCTGTGAGAAAACCTGGATGTCCGGTGAAAAGTAATGTTTGGGTGAGATGTGCTGTGTATAAAACCTCTCTCCTTTGCAGATATGAACTGGTAGTAGACAAAAGCCAACGGATTGAGACTCTTGCAGGCAAAAAAGGGGAACAGATTCAAACAAGCGAGAAGAAGTTCTACTTTGGTGGCTCACCCATTAGTCCTCAATATGCTAATTTCACCGGATGCATAAGCAATGCCTACTTTACCAGGTATACTAATTTTTAACCAGCGAATGGACCTGATGGATATTGATCAATACACTAGTGAAATGTTTACACTAGTAAAATTGATAATTATGAAATTTACGATCCTTACCAGACAGCAATTAAAAGTTCATGTGCTTGAGCAACTGACATACTTAGGATTGTAAGTCTCTTGACCTTTGATTCCTGTATTGCTGTGGCTAAACAAGCCTTCATTTCTTCACCTGAAAAACACAGATAACAAGAGTACCTGCTTGGTAGCCTTGTCACAGAAATTTACAAGACAAGACATATTAAGGTACCTTGTTCAGCACCTGGTATATAACAAGATATAAATATGATATGCACTTTATTTTGTGCTGGCTATTAATAGGAAACTACAGGTAAGCATTCTGAAATCCTTGTTCGAAGTTCAAGGTCTTCTTAATTTAACGCCTGGCTTTAAACAAAGCCACTGATCTAGATCCTTAAGAGACAACAGAGGCTCTGAGGATATAAGACAAGCAAGGGAGAAACTGAACACAGACGAAGGGACACAGGCATGGTCCTCGTCACTCAGTGTATAGAGGAAAGGACAGCTGTCAGCCGGCATGTGAAATGCCCAAAAAACAGCGTTAGTTGACTGTTACGCTTCCTGTTAAGATAGGTTAGGATCTAGCACACGAACTCAATATACACACACCTACATTTCCACCACTGCAGGGTTTTGCCATAGCTTTCATTACGTAGTGACAGACAGCATTTTTAGGATGATTTTCTTCCTCTTACACGCAGGCTGGATAGAGATGTGGAGGTGGAAGATTTCCAGCGTTATTCCGAAAAGGTCCACACTTCACTTTACGAGTGTCCCATTGAGTCATCGCCATTGCTTCTCCTTCACAAGAAAGGAAGAAATTCCTCAAAGCCTAAAACAAATAAGCAGGTAATCAACCGCTAGCACTGTGCGGAACCCACAGTGGCCCTCGTGCTGTGTACTTACAATCCCAGACGCGGTTGCGCTGTAGACCCTGCTCTCGCTGACGCATGCGCCCAGGTGGAAGAGGGGTCCGGTAGCAGCAGATGGCCCAGCTTGTAGCATGTACTGCCCCAGGGATTGCTCTCAGAGGAGCAGAGTCTGCTGTTTACTTCCAATCCTAATGGTTTTGCATTAAAGGCGATCAAAATAGCTCTGCTCTTAGCAGTGTGCGTGTGTGTGTGTTTAATATTTAGAACTATAACTGTCTACTATAATCTACTTTCAGCAATAATTTTCAGCCTTTGTCATAGTCATGAAAATCATTAAAGTTTATTTTACAGTAACACAAATAATAAAGTCCCAGAGACAGATATTGGGGTTCATGCTAAAGATCAGAAAAGCAAAGCAACCAAGCCACTAGAGAGCTCTAACCTCTACCAAGGCTCAGACAAAGGGGTGACCCCGTCCTCAGCGTGACTGCAAACTGCAATGCTCTCCACCAGACCTCAGACTGCAATGAACTCTTGTCTCCTTCTGCCTTGTATACCTCTCTCCGCCCAGCCATATCACTCTTTATTAGTGAGGCATTCTCATCTTGCTTCCTCTGTGTCTGGTTGGTAACTGCATCTCTCCTTTCCTCTTTCCAGAATTCTTTTAGTCTGGTTGCCCTGCCAATACTTCCTGCCTGGCTACTGGCCAATCAGCATTCTATTAAACTAATACAAGTGATGAATCTTTACAGTGCAAAAGAGCATTAGTTATATTGAGTGCAATCATTTCCCTTCTCCCTAATTCCTGGTGAAGTGTCAGACTTACACATGTTAAAAAAACCAAAATCAAAACCAACACCAACTCCATTTCTCTCTCTCTCTCTCTCTCTCTCCCTCTCTCACCCACCCTCCCCCCCTCTCTCTCTCTCTCTCTCTCTCTCTCCTCTTTTTCTTGTTCTTGCTCTCACTCTCTCTTTTCCTTTCAGGTTAGTTTTCTGGCTTTTATTCTTTCTAGAAAGCTCCTTTCTTTGTACACATCTGCTCTAAGGCTTACATATCTGTAGTCAATCAGAACAGGCTGGTTTTTCATTTCTCTACTCATCAATAAATGTTTGCTTTAAATAGTGAATAAACTATTACATACTTGATATTATCTACACTTTTATTTTGCCTCAGAAATAAAGATGACCTTATAATTAAATATTAGTCAATAGTTTCACAACACTACATTTTTGCATCAGTGGGGCAATTTAAAAGGCCCAACAGATCATCAAAGAAAAGAATTCTATTCTAAAATGTTCTTCTATATTGATTCGGTCACATAAAGTTTCATTATACAGCCTGTTGGTAAAAATAATAACCCTAAATATTTTCAAGCTTTTTAAAGATCTATTTTATATGTATGAATGTTCTGAGTGCATGCATGTCTTGTGCACCATGTACGTGTCTGGTACCCCAGGACATCAGAAGAGGTCATCAGATCTCTTAGAACTGGAGCGAATGACTGCTGTGAGCTGCCGTGTGGATACTGGGAACCAAACCCAGGTCTTCTGGAAGTGAAGCCAGTGCTCTTAACCACTAGCCAGTCTCTCCAACCCCGATATCTTAACATTTTCCACAGCATATATGAGCAATACTATGTGTTAATGTGATGCTGTGTGGATATGTGGAGATTTTATTGATTGATTCTCTCAGGGTTATTTTATTGACAGCTTTCCCATTGGTCACTGTTATTTAGGATATTTATTTAATTTAAGCGCTAGAGCAGTTTTCTTTAAAGCTGCACTTGCGTGCTGGTTTGCAATCACAGACTAGAATCCTGGGTCTGCTATCATGCCGTGTGGTTACTGTTGCTGTCGCTTGTTTATGGTGCTACAAGAAAATGTAGCCTGATTGCTCATAAACAGAAAACTCACAAGGAATAGCCACTTTGCAAATTTTGTATTCTTATTAAGGATAAAGACGTTACATGTTAAATTCTGTTACCAGTTTCAGAACTGTCGTCTCTCCATTTCACTTGTTTCCTACAGGGAAAGAAAAATAAGGATGAACCTCCTGCCTGGGATCCTATTGGCCTGAAGTTTCTAGAACAGAAGGCTCCAAGAGACTCTCACTGCCACCTCTCCAACAGCCCCAGAGCAATAGAACATGCCTACCAGTATGGAGGCACAGCCAACAGCCGCCAAGAATTTGAACACGTACAAGGAGACTTTGGTGAAAAGTAAAGGAGTGCACTGTCCTTCTAGAAGCTTTGTGCCATGCTCCATCCTTGTTTGTCACGGGGCACCTTTCTCCTACCTTTCCTTCTATGTCGTCTTAATCCTGGTGTGTGTGTGTGTGTGTGTGTGTGTGTGTGTGTGTGTGTGTGTGTGAAAGTATATGCTAAACAACACTTGATTCCTGCTTTCCAAGAAACTGCTCACACTTTCCCTCCCAGTGGAAGGCACATGGAGCAGCATCTTCACAGTTTACCAAGGCCGTTCCAAAAAGAGGCCTCTTAACCAGGGAAAGTCCAGAACGGCCCATCAGCAGACTTGATATTGCCTTCCCTTCCCCACTTAAATTGCATGCAGATTATGAATGAGGATGCACCCAAATGTTCGTGTACATCTGTGGCCCTCCAGCTGCCTCAAACCCCATTCTTTGCAAATCTCTAATGACTCCCTGTTATTAAAGATTCATTTTCATAGTGTTTATGTACACAGCAGGCAAAATCTGCTTTTTCATATGCTTCATGAAGGAGACTTAATAAACGCGCCTTACCCACACTTGGAGCTAAAGTTCTAGGCAGATTTCTTCACACATGCTTTTGACATGTGATATTTGTTCATAGTATAGACTCTATACCCTTCTACTGGGAGGAACCTTAGTCTGTGATTTATGTAGGATATAAACAATATCTCTGTGAAATTTTCTCTCTGCATATTAATTACTCATGGCTATTTGTCCACAGAGATAAGTTAATTTAACATATTGGCTTTTAGTGTTTACTAATTTTATTAGATAGGATTCTCTAGAGCAGTGGTTCTCAACCTGTGGGTCAAGACTTCTTTCACAGAGGTCACCTAACACTGTCGAAAACCAGATATTTGAATTATGATTCATAACAGTAGCAAAATTACAGTTATGAAGCAACAACAAAAATAACTTTATAGTTGGGGGGTCACCACAACTGAGGAACTGTATTAAAGGGTCCCAGCCTTAGGAAGGTTGAAAACCACCGCTCTAAAGAAGCTGATAGAATGAATATATATAGATAAAAAGAGGATTTGTTAGAGTGACTTACAGGCTGTGGTCTGACTAGTAAAATAATAGCAGTCTCCCAACAGAAAGGCAAAGAACCCAGTTCTTTGTACTACCCATGAGGCTAGTTGTCTCAGCTGGTCTTTGACCTGTGTCACAGCCCCAAAGCAGTAGGTTCTACTATGCACAAAGGAATATCTCAGCAGCAAGGCAGATGAGCTTGCCAGCAAGGCTGATGGCGAGCAAGGAAAGAACAAAAGCTTCCTTCTTCCGTGTCCTGGTCTATCAGCAGTCTCCAGACAGTGTGACCCAGATTCGTGGGGGGGGGGGTTGTTTCTGACCTCAGAAGATTCAGATCTAGGGTGGATCTCCCACCTCAAATAATCCAGCCAAGAAAAATCCCTCACAGATGTGCCCAGCTGGTTGGATTCTAGTTAATTCCAGATGTGGTCAAATTGACAAGATTAATCCCATTAATCTTCAAAGCAAGACAACGTAAGATCTATAAACAAGATAAGACTGTGTGAAATGTGTAACAGACCTGTAGAGAAAGTAAAGATTCACATGCGTGGGGTCCTCTGTGCCTGACATTTCTAGAATAGGTCTCGAGGAGAATTAGCATTTTTGAAGTAACCATGCCTACCCAACAAAACCCATTAGCTTGTAGCCAGGGATAACGCGAATGAAGCTATTTGCAACTAGACAGAATGACTATTCTTCCCTGGACTGTATTGCTTTGAAATGTCATGTTGACCTATTATTCTCAGTCTTGCCTTACCCATGGCGACTTCGCTCTTGCCTTACCAGATCTCAGTTTTCCATTCGTCTGAAAACCCGGTCCTCCCACGGGATGATTTTCTATGTCTCAGACCAGGAAGAGGGTGATTTCATGACTCTGTTCTTGGCTCATGGTCGCTTGGTCTTCATGTTTAATGTTGGCCACAAGAAACTGAAGATTAGAAGCCAGGAGAAATACAATGACGGATTATGGCATGATGTAAGTTGAGTGCAGAGACCGCTGCTGTCAGCCCACATTGGCCACTGCCCTGGGGATTGCCGCTGATTCTAGACTACTGGCCTGATAGAAACAGCCACGTTAGGATTCTGAGGCTGGGCACCCGGAGTTCGATTTTAAGAGTTTAATAATTGTTTACTTTAAAAGTCTTGAACCACATATTTAGATAATAACAGGCTAAGAATAATAATCTCAACCAAAGTCCCAGTCATCAGCATGAACTAAAGTTTGGTTTTTAATGATTTTTTTTCCTTTCCCCGCACTTAACAGTAAGCTAAGTTTATAATTTTTGACAACTATTACTGACTTTCTTTCGAAAAGTAATCTGTGGGAGATATGAAGTGAGCAAGCCCCTTGGGAGACAGGCTCTTCCGATGGGGAGTACCTGACGACTACGGTGGCCGTGGGGTGGAATGGCTAGAGGACACTGCACACAATGTGGAGAATGTGGCTACTTGTAGAAGGCTTTCCTTTGGGCCACCAGCTCACAAATAATGACACAGAGACTAATATTAATTACGAAAGGTCGGCCTTACCTTAGCCTCACTCCTAACTAGTTCTTATAACTTAAATTAATCCATATTTTTATATCTATGCTCTGACAGAAGGCTTGATAACTCATCTCTCCATACTGTCCATCCTGCTTCCTCCACGCTTTCTGGAGACTCCTCTTTCTTCCTCCCAGAGATCTTTCTCTGCCCAGCAGTCCCGCCTGTCTCTCCTGCCAAGTTATTGGCCATTCAGCTTTTTATTGCACCAATCACAGCAACACGTCTTCACACAGTAAACAAATGTCCCACAGTAGTTTTTCAGCTAGGAGGAGCTTCCTAAAGTACCCTGCCAAAAATATAACCTGTACACAGAAACTAGCTTTAAGTCACTCAATCCAGAGATAACAAAACAGGTGGACACTTGTCCAATGCATGAAGTGGCAAACCCAAGGAGAGCCAGAAAAACAAAAAGATGCCAGAATGCATCAAGCAAGGAGGTGTCTGCTTTATTAATCAAGGAATAAAGTTTCTGGCACTCCAAGAACAAGATAGCCAAAAGCCTACTAAGAGGAAGAAAGATGGCTGCTGACCTTCAGAGATGGGTCCATGGTTCGAGAACTTCCTGTACCTTCCCACAGCATTGCAATACCAGGACTCAGAGGGTAGACAACACAACCTCCCCTCCTTTTGGGGCCATCACTAAGCCAGGCTATTCTCCTTCTCTCTATCCAGGTGATATTTAGTCGGGAAAAGAGCAGCGGCCGACTGGTCATTGATGGACTACGAGTCCTAGAAGAAAGCCTTCCTCCAAGTGGGGCTGCTTGGAAAATCAAGGGTCCCATTTATCTGGGAGGAGTGGCTCCTGGAAGGGCTGTGAAAAACATCCAGGTAAGCCAGCAGGGGCAAGACTAAGTCGCTGGCCCTTGAACTGGAAGATCACTGAATTCAGGTCCTCGTTGCACAGAGTAGGCAACCAGCAAAAGTGAAGTGGTTTTGCTGGAGAAGAAGCATCCTAGGCTGTTCCACGGGCTTCCTGCCTGCCTTGGGGCATTACAAACTCAACTGTCACCTCTTAATTTTAAAATAGAAGTGAGGTGAAGAACGCTTGGTAGGTCTTGAAACTTTTGTCTCCAGGGCATCTCATTACTTCATTTGTTACACGGAGACCAGAGAACAAGTCATTGCACTGTGTTACTGAGTTGGAAAAAAAAAAACAAACAAAAAAACCCTTCAGCTCACTTAAAATCCAGTTCCAGCTTTTTCTTTTTCACATACAATTTTTAAATATGCAAGGAATATGGGTGTAAGGTGAAGAATTGAGAATATAAGAAACATTTTTGTGCATTGAACTGTAACCATTGCAGGTTTTTAAAATGTTTCTCAGCGAAAGGAGGGTACCAAAGGGTTTAATTTATCTTAAATACAAACATAGAACTGATTTTTGTCACAGCGCCAATACAATGTTAAGATCCTAGGAAAGGCAGTTTACATTATAATTCGCCCCCGTCCTGGGACAATCATTTTTCACTGTTCCCAAATGTAGTATAGAATCAGCTGTCTAAAGGGTCCCAAGTGCCACATCCTACAGCATGATAGATTCACACCTGCCTTATGACCTAATGAAGCCCTCAGCAAGCTTCCTACCATTTTCGTAGGATTCCCCTCCATGTCCGCGATCTCAGGCCCAGCCGTCGTTCCTGGAAAACCATGACTGCGGCTCTCATCTCGTCACAGTCTGCAGAAACGTTTCATTCCCATTGCTTAATTACTGTGCGCGAAAGTTATGAAATACAACATTCCAGCTTCCATGAATTAGCTAAAAGTAATTACGTGGAGCCATATTGATCATTCAGAAAGGGCAAATGGACAGGGGCTGAGACTGTTCCTCTGGAACTCACTCGTTTGCTTTCCCAAACAAACTGGCGCTGAGCAAGGGGATTTTAAATGACTTCTTTCAGATTAACTCCGTCTACAGCTTCAGCGGCTGCCTGGGCAATTTGCAGCTCAACGGTGCCTCCATCACCTCGGCCTCGCAAACATTCAGTGTGACCCCCTGCTTCGAAGGGCCAATGGAAACAGGAACTTACTTTTCAGCAGAAGGAGGCTATGTGGTCCTAGGTAAGGCGACTGCTCCGGTGTAATTATGGTTGGGCCCACCTAAACTCGAGGGAAAGCTCGCTTCCCCAGTACAATGCATCCGGAATGGGGGCCTGTGAGAGGAAATTTAGTCCTTGCAAAGATGAATGTTGTTCCGGTGTGAGTGGGATCTCACTCTCGGCTGTTCGCCGTCAGAGTGAGCTGTTGTATAGAAACCCGGGCCCCTCTGCCACTTCTGCAGGAGGAGCCTCAACAGATGCTGCCGCCTATACTTCCCGGCTCCAGGACTGAGAGGCAAATAGACTTCCTTCCTTTAGATATCGGCCAGTGTCAGGTACCCTGTTAGAGCAACGTAACAGATGATAACAATGGTATATGGCGAAAGCTGCATCCTGAGATGCCTCTTTACAGGAGATAGTTGACAGAAAACTTTAAGCCCAAAGTTAAAATTTAATAATGCTAAACTCATCCCTGTAAGGTCCCTCATCCCTGTAAAGTCCCTCTTTCCTCAGGGACCACTGTTATTGCCTTTACGGTTTCAAATCCAATATGCAGCACCCATTCTTGTTGCTTTCGTTGGGCAAACTTGTGGATGCAGACCACCGTGGCACAGAACTTTCTTTACTGTCCTGTAACGTGGTCTCTGTCAGCTCTTGGCCACCTTACTCCTCTAAGTTTTCTTATCCGTGTAAAATATTGTCCCCACTGAGGGAACTTACACTCCCTCCACCTGATCTGAAGCCCCAATATAACACTGGCCTTCAGAGATCTTTTTATTATTATTATTATTATTATTATTATTATTATTATTATTATTTTCGAGACAGGGTTTCTCCGTAGCTTTTTGGTTCCTGTCCTGGAACTAGCTCTACTAGACCAGGCTGGCCTCAAACTCACAGAGATCCACCTGCCTCTGCCTCCCGAGTGCTGGGATTAAAGGCGTGCGCCACCACCGCCCGGCTCTTCAGAGATCTTATTCTGAAGATTTTCCCCAACCATTACTGCGCTGCTCATGCATTCAGCACGTGCACACCTCCTGTAAGGCAGTCTGTGTACACACCCCGGGTACGGCAGTCTGCGTGCACACCCCCTGTGCATCAGACAGTCTGCGTGCACACACCCTGTACAGCAGTCTGTGTACACACCCCAGGTACTGCAGTCCGCGTGCACACCCCGGGTACTGCAGTCCGCGTGCACACCCCGGGTACTGCAGTCCGCGTGCACACCCCGGGTACTGCAGTCTGTGTGCACACCCCGGGTACTGCAGTCCGCGTGCACACCCCGGGTACTGCAGTCTGCGTGCACACCCCTGTATGGCAGTCTGTGTGCACACCCCTGTGCATCAGGTAGTCTGCGCGCACATCTCCTGTATGGCAATCTGTGCAGTCTGTGAGCACATCTCCTCAAGGGCAGTGTGCACACCCCTGTACAGCAGTCTGTGTGCTGGGTGACAGTTCCAAAAGCACAAAAAAGACTATCCACAGCCATCATCTAACTCACAACAGCAAACATGCCATAAATATAAAGGATTAACCCTTCTTTATGATGCAACCCCTTAATGGGTTTGATAAAACAACCTTTGGGGATTTTGTACAACCTCTGATAAGGAGGCCATGATGTAAGCAGGTACACTTTCATAAACAACCTCTCATGTCCAGTAGAATGTGATTAGAGGCAATTGCCCTCTGCCTACCTCAGGATTTTGCCTTCCTTCCCTGCCCACTCCCATTCACTCCTACTAAAAACATAACACTCAAGTCTCTTAGTCTTTAAAGAATTCTAAAGTTTGGACAGTTTGAAATGTATAGTCAACCGTATAATTTATGTTCTGTTCCTTGAGCATTACCAGGAGGGCTGGGCATGGTGGTGTACACCTTTAATTCCAGCTTTCTTAGGATCTCCATGAGTTTGAGGCCAGCCTGGTCTACATAGCAAGTTCTAGGCTAGTCGGGGCTGCACAAAGAGACCCCTGACTAAAAACAAGAAGAAAGGAACACTGTGTTGGGAAATAAATATTTAACTTGTTTTTGAGTAGTATGTCAAGTAAACACTATCAAGATTCCTAGGTTTGTAATGAGCCTTTAATTACCTGTACATCGGGGTGTGTGAGGGGTGTGGGTGCACTTGAGTGCAGGTGCCAGAAGAGGGTGCCTGGTCCCCGGATCTGGAGTTACAGAAGATTGTGAGCTGCCCAGTGTTAGTGCTAGGATCTGAACTCAGATCCTCTGAAGAGCTGCATCTGCTCTTAACTGTTAAGCCATCTCTCCAGCCCCACAGCTACTCTTTTTCTTTCTTTTTTTAAGATTAATTTTATGTGTAAAAGTGTTTGTCCACCACACGCATGCCTGGTGTCCACAGAATCTAGAAAGGGTGCTGGGTCCCGAGGGATTAGATGGTTGTGAGCTACTATGTGCATGCTGAACTAATTTTAGCACACCGTCCTCGCAAAATCACACTGGAGCTAGAAATTTTATTTTTCCCATCTTCGTAATTTTCTGTTTCTCTCTGCAGATGAGTCTTTCAATATCGGATTAAAGTTTGAAATCGCCTTTGAAGTCCGTCCCCGAAGCAGTTCTGGAACCCTTGTACATGGCCACAGTGTCAACGGAGAATACCTGAATGTACACATGAAAAACGGACAGGTATGGCTTGAGAATGAACCGCCCATCTTGTCTCACCTTGGATGCTGATGTAAAGCAGCAGATGTGTGCCACAGAATTATTTCTTCAGTCTCTCTAATGGGAAAAAGAGGAAACTTGAGCATGAGATTTAAGTGTGTGCAATGTTGGTGCTCACATTCGTGTGCTGGGAATTGATTAGAACAGAGTCGTGAAAATGTGGCAAAGCTACCAAACAATCACCAATAACAGCATGACATTTTAATAAAAGAATTAGAAGAAAGCTTTTCAGCAAATAGAAGGTAAAATATATCCACTTTCAATATTCACAAATGTGAAAGCATCTTTCTAAAGATTTATATGCTAACTGCAGTCATGTGTATACATACACATACATATACACATATTATTCTCAGTTACTAGAAGTTTGTATTGGATTATAGCTAAACACCACATTCATCATAAGTTACTACCAGAGAATATTTAGGAAGATAGTCAAATGAGTTTCAAAGAAAGGAATATTTTCATTATGCCTCAGACTTAATATAACCAAGTTTTTATTTGAGTTCTAATGCAATCAAGGCATAAAAAATTAAAACAACTTTCATAAAACCCTGACATGAATCACCAGAATATTTATGTGTGTTTATATTATATATATAGTTATATATATATTACATATATATTAGTGTTATAGTATAACTATATGTATTAGTTACTAGGTATCAGGTATATAATACTTTATATATACATATATGTATACTATCAGGTATAGGTATCAGGTATATTATATATGTATAATACACTATATATTATACATATTAGTTACTAGGTATCAAGTACTAATATTATATATTATAATATTACTAGTATAATATTATATTATTAGCTATAGTAACTAATATGTATGATATACAGTTTATATTATATATATTATATAATTTGCAGTATATAAAATATACTGTATATTATACATATTAGTTATTAGGTATCAGTTACCAGGTATCAGGTACTAAAAGATTCATGAGTGAAGTGTCTTAGACCTCCTATCATCTCAAGGATGTATATAATATTATCACTTTAATTTTATATCTGCGAAAAATGGGGTAGAAAGTAAATAAATGGAGGCTATGCAGTTTGGCTTGAAAGTTCTCTTCAATGGTATCTTTTATTTTTCCATTTCTGATTGAAAAAAAAATTCATTCAATATATTTTGATCATTATGATCTCCTCCCTCAACTTCTCCCAGATTCTTCCTACCTCTCTACCCACCCAATTTTGTGTTCTTATATCTCTTTTTAAAAATGGGAGAAAAGAAAAGCAAAAGAACAAGAACACAAAAAATGCCACAGAGAGAGGGAGTCCACAGAGGGCCATTGAGTTTGTTTTGCACTGGCCAACAGCTCCGAGGCCTGGGCCTGCTCTGGAGTGGCTTCAGTATCTCGACCTGCCTTGTCCAAACAGAACAGGACCTATAAACTCGGCAAATTCGTTCCCTTACACTTCCCACCATTCCTCTGTGTTCTCTCCAGTAGGATCATTTTGTTCTCACTCCAAAGCCTTGAACTATTTAAACTTAAACTCTTCTATTACCTGTCAAAGACTGACCCCTTGTGTTCACATTGCAACTGTACTCATGCGCGAGCCTTTATTCGAGGCATTGCTTCTCTGCGGTAAATTAGTTATGAAATCCAGCTTTACCATGATGAGGAGAAATTAAACTGACTCTAATCTGCCCCCTCCACACAGGTCATAGTGAAAGTCAACAACGGTGTCAGGGACTTTTCTACCTCAGTAACACCCAAGCAGAATCTCTGTGATGGCAGATGGCACAGAATTACAGGTGAGGCACCTAGAGGGTCCTGGGCAAGCCTGAGCCTGCACAGCACATAAGGGGTGTGGGGTGGTGCGCCGTTATGTGATTCCTAACAGATGACAAGAGAAAAGAATAAAGAATTGTCCGACTAAAATGTGCACCGAATACACGAATCTGAATGCTGCCAAAATACAAGACATAGACATTTTGGAGCAAGAAAGATATAGAAGTGTATTCTGATAGTCCTTCTTGTTAAGGAAAATGTCATCACTGTTGCTCAATTAGATATGCTTAGACATTATTGTTATTTTCAATGATATCAAAGTTAGGGAATTTTTATTCTGGAATGTATTGGTGTTGTGATACATTAGTTTCTTATTGTAAAAATTACCCCAGTACCATGCATGACCGGTCTTTCTCCTGTCTCTCAGTTATTAGAGATGCAAACGTGGTTCAGCTGGATGTGGATTCTGAAGTGAACCACGTGGTTGGACCGTTGAATCCAAAGCCAGTTGATCACAGGGAGCCTGTGTTTGTTGGAGGTGTTCCAGGTAAGTACGTCCCAGAGGGACAGGCTTCCAAATCCAGGAAAACCCAGTAAGCTCTTAGAATTGTTGCTATTATATTAAAAATTGAGCCATGTATTGTCATAACACCTAAAAATTCAAACGGTTTTATATGTAGCAACCCTTAATAGAAAAGATCAGCGAAGTGCTGAGTTCGATACCAGCATTGAAGAAAACAAAAAGAAAAAAAGTAAATTGTCAAAACTTACAACTCCTGATTCAAGATTACCAGCACATAAGAATTAGCATGCCCACCGGGAGATGCCACTCCATCTTGCCATTCTTACTGCTCACTCTCCTCTTCCTCTCTTCCTCCTTTACATAGCCTCTGTACATCCACAAGCACTACTCTCTCCCTCTCTCTCTCCTTCTCCCTCTCCTCTCCTCTCCCTCTCCCTCTCCCTCTCCCTCTCCCTCTGTCTCTCCCTCTCCCTCTCCCTCTGTCTCTCCCTCTCCCTCTGTCTCTGTCTCTCTGTCTCCCTCTCCCTCTCCCTCTCCCTCTCCCTCTGTCTCTGTCTCTCTGTCTCTCTGTCTCTCTCTGTCTCTCTCTGTCTCTCTCCTCTCTCTCTCTCTCTCTCTCTCTCTCTCTCTCTCTCTCCCTCTGTCTCCTTCTCTGTCTTATGAATGAGAGTGCTGTAGGACCTGAAAACCTTGAGGATTAAAAGTTTGCTGACAATCACTCCCCCTACACAACCGGGAAGAATGCCTGCTTCCACTGTCCAGAACTGGTCTGAATTGTGGAAATACCTGCAGACTGCCAGTTACATATTGCTCAGATGGCATAGCTTCCCTAAGAGAGGTTTCCATCTACAGTCCTGGAAACAGCAGCCGAAAGAGTGCCTAACTCAGGATAGTGAGAAGACACTTATGGGCCCCCTGTAACTACCTTTTACCCCTAGAACAATGACCATTATCTTCCGTCGAACAAGGCTGTTCTTACGTAGTTCTCCAACTTGGAAAAGTTGAAAATGAGACCTAGAGAGAAGGGTATAAGATGGAGATATTTAAGTTTCACCTGGAATTTGGTGAGGATTTTAATAATCCAAATAGATTTTTTAACACTATCATGCAAAAGCAGTGAATAATTTTTAAAAAAAAAATCTACAGATAAAATCAATTATCTCACTTCGTGGCCTCTCAAATTAGTAGTCACTTTCCTCTTTCTAGGCTGACATTTTCAGATAGGAGCTGTAGTAGTTGGGATGAGAATGGCCCATGGGTGAAGTATGACCTTGTTGGAAAAAGTGTGTCAGTGGGGTGGTCTTTGAGTCTCTCTCTCTCCTCTCTCTCTTTCCCTCCCTCCTGCAAGAGGATCAGGATGTAAAGCTCTCAGCTACTTCTCCAGCATCCTGTCTGCCTGCATGCCACCATGCTTCGTGCCATGGGAATTAGAATAATGAACAAAGCCTCTAAAATTGTAAACCAGTCCCCAGTTAAATGCGTTCTTTTGTAAGAGTTGCCTCGGTTGTGGTGTCTCTTTCCGGCAATAGAACCATGACTAAGACACCAGCGTTAACAATAATGGTAACTCGGGAGCCAAAAGGCATAGTCAAGACCCTCGAAGGCAGCCCCCTCTTCTATTTCACACAGGCGCTCACACCGCTGTACCCCGGACCTCTACCTCTGTTCTGGCTTTGATTCTGAGCAGGGCTCTAGAGAAGGCCCCTCACATCAGTACCCTGTAAAAACTGTCTCATGTCATTTCTATTTCTCCACATGGCTTCCTCCCTAGAAATCATGGTGTAGCTCTCACTCTTTCCCAGGCTTCCAGCACACACAGAATTAAACAAAGCATGCATCTGTCCCCTTTGTGCCCTGGCCTCAGGGCTCCCTGTACTACCCGAGATTACAGTTCTTTAATGTTCAGGGATGCTGTCTTTGCTCCAGGCCTTCCCACAAGGACTCGGGGATTGAATTTCTAGTAAACGTTGCTCTTCCTTTTTCTTCTGATGCTTTTTCAAGGAACAGCTTCCCCTACCCCTCCAACCTAGTTCCTTATTGATCCTCTGGACTTGGGCTTTTCCTTCCATCTTTCCTCACTAGGGTTCATACAATACCACTGTTGTGAAACCACGTTGATTATTTTCCTATTGCCACGCTAAAACACCATGGTGAAGGCTATTTTGCAGTAGAAGGAGTTTGTTTGGGCTTACAGTTCAGAGGGTTACAGTCTACGATGGCCGAGTGAAGGCATGGAGGCAGGATCAGGAAGCTGATCATACTGTAAACAAGCAGCCCAGGGCAGAGAGAGCAAATTCAAAACAGAGTATGTCTTTAAACTCTCACTGCCCCCCTCCAATGACACATTTTCACCAACAAGGCCATACCCCCTAAACCTCCCAAACAGCACCATCAACTGGGAACCTCAAATACCTGAGACTGTGGAAGACATTTCTCATTCAAACCATCACAAGTTACTCTAGAATGCCGTCGCAGCTAGACAGTACACTGCCTGCTGGCAGGGAGCAAGCCCTCATCGCATCCAGCACTCCCTGACAAGCACCTGTCTAAGCTCTGGGTGGCCAAGCAAGCAGGTCTCTCCAGTGTGAGAGTGACGGCGGGTGTGTCTCTCCAGTGTGAGAGTGACGGCGGGTGTGTCTCTCCAGTGTGAGCCTTATAGCACTTGCTTCTCCCTGGGCTTGAGCTGTTCACCTTGTGATTCCAAAGAATTTCATCTTTGCCTTTTGTCTGCTTTCTGAGTCTCTCAGTAAGCGCCAGAGACTGAGTCAACAACCAAGGTGTCCAACCCACTTAATGGGCAGCAAAATTTCACTAGTGAGCCACCCCACAGGGACGCGCTAACCTGTGGTCTGAGCCACCAGCCCTCTGCCCCTCCTCATTTCCACCTAGGAAACATGCCAGCAAGCCTTCAGCAAATGCAATTATAATTTAAGCTGACTGTGATTAATTCTATCATCCTGAGATGCTTGAGTTTAATTCCACTAAAATCGCATCAGAAACCAAGGCAGTAAGAATGATAATTAAAGAAATTAAGCACAGATAGAAATCCTGTATGCTCTGAATTCTCTTGAAACGCCAGTCACTCTTATACAATTCGTCATTTCGGTGACACATTTTTCTCATGTCCCACTTTGCTTCCCAAGACTGTGATAAACACTGTAATCAAAACAGCTTGGGGAGAAATGGAGGGAAGTTGAAACAGGAGCTCAGGCAGAGGCCCTGGAGGAATGCTGTTTACTGCCTGGCTCCTCCTGGCTCCTCAGTTTCCTTTGTATGTACAGCCCAGGGCCACCTGCACAGGCGCAGTACTGCCCATCATGGGGTGGGCCCTTACCCATCTGTCATTAATCAAGGAAATACCCCATGACACACCTGAAGGCCAATCTCATGGAACCAATTCCACAGGTGAGGTTTCTTCCCAGGTGACTCTGGCTTGTATCAAGTTGACAAAAAAAACCTATCACATCTCACTAGAAAGTTAATGAACTCCAGAGCCTGGAAGTGGTGGTTCATGCCTTTGATCCCAGCACTTGAGAGGCAGAGGCAGGTGGAGCTCTGAGTTTGAGGCCAGCCTGATCTACATGCAGATTGAGATCTAGTACAACCAAGGCTACACAGAGAAACCCTATCTTGAAAAAGAACAGAAAGGTTAAAAAGAAAACAGAAAGGTAATAAATAAAATTCATTTAACCATCACACACACACACACACACACACACACACACACACAAATTAACCTGCCTATATCATAATTTAAAAATTAAAGAGTCTTTGAGGTTGGTGAAGCCCATTCCCAAGTCGAACCAATCGTTATTGAGAACACCACATTATTTTCTATAAAATATAGTCTAGTCTTCTTTCCATCTTGGAAACATCCTCTCTTAAAAGTATGTGTTTGGAGGAGCTGGAGAAATGGCTTAGTGGTTAAGAGCACTGCCTGCTCTTCCAAAGGTCCTGAGTTCAATTCCCAGCTACCACATGGTGGCTCACAACCATCCGTAAGGAGATCTGGTGCCCTCTTCTGGCCTGCAGGCACACATGCAGACAGAATACTGACAATACTGTATACATAATAAATAAATAAATCTTTAAAAAAAAAAAGTATGTGTTTGGGGGATGGGGAAATGGCTCAACAGGTAAAAGTTGCTTAACCATCAAGCATAAAAAGACCTGCACAAAAGCTTGATAGTGTCCTCACCATGAATATAGCCCCAACACTGAGAGCAACAGAGACAGGGGGATCACCCAGCCTCAACAGTTCAGTAACGTAGTGGGAAACAAAGTAGTGTGCTCAGGGTTTGGGTAGAGACCCTGCCTCCAAGAAATGAGGCAGCAAGAAATCATGAAGGACAGCCAACACACCCCTCTGACTTCAGCACACTACACACATGCATACATATAGACACACACACATAAACATAAAGACAAACAAATGTGTTAATTTTGTTAATCAATTACTTAGGGCCCTGGGATACTCTTCTGACACTACTTAAGATTAATTTTATGGTAAATCATGCAGACCATAATTGCTATGGAAATTTTCCTCCAGATGATTTTCTGCACGAACCAAACAAGGGCAGACCACTCAGGCACAACAGAAGCCATGTTCCTTTGTGCCCGGAGTGGCAGAGGCTTTAGAGGGTTCCTCTCAAGCCTTCCCTCGGTTTTTATTCTGAAGATGAAGTCCACGGAGCAGGCTTTGCAAACATGCAGCCACTGTAAATTAGATACAAATAAAAGGAAGTGGTCTCTGGGGCCCCTTTCACATCTCCAGCTTTAGGATCACCATTCTGAAGACGGAATGCCGCTTCTGCTCTTCATTGTCAGTGCACAGCTTCTGTGCAGACTTACTCTACACCACAGAGAAGTACACATGGCCACAGTTGCTTGATGCTGTTTGCTTGGTGCTCTATTTTATGTTCCTTTCTGAGTTAGATTGCCAAGTGTTTTTTTTCCTTTTGTCTGCCTCTACTCATATAACTGTGTGTTATAATTGAGCTTTGACTAACTGGATATTAATTTTATAGTATTTATAAGCTCTCCAAGTTGCTTTAATTTATATCGCTTCTCTCATCCCAACACACCTAATTGTATCTGTACAATTAATAAACACCAGCCTTCCTCTGGATGCCTAATTACTGTGAGATGAGATGGTTCCCCGACACACAAGACATCTGTGTCCATACAGAATCCATGCTGCCTCCCACTTCCCTCTTTATAGTTCGTAAGCCCTGAGCTCAGAAAAATTCAATTCTACCTCGTTTGAATTCATTATTTTCTCATTATTTCTATAAGCTTGGCAAAAAAAATAGAGAGACTCAAGGGTGACGGGTAATGAAGATAGGAATTAAACAAAAACATTAACTCTGTCCAAAAATAACATGGAAGCTCAAATTCCTTTCCCTTCTCAGCAAAACACAGTAAATAAAAGAGGCCTCTGGGAAATGAACTGGACTCGGCACGGATAGGTCACGAGAACTCCCTGCTGAGAGGCTTCACGGGGAAGCAGCGAACTGCAGCCCTAGAAAACAGCCACAGTATGCACAGAAATGTGCTCAGAGAAAACATGGCTAGCATAAATACCGCCCCCCCACACACAATCCCTCGCCGTGTTGTGTTCTCATTGTTCAAAAGTGAGTACCGGTCCTGGGAGTCCGCTAGTCCCTGTGCCATTGCTGGTGTGAGAATCATTTTGATAGTCTGAGCAATTTTCCAGTTTTTACCAGGAGGTAATATAGGAGTTTGGAATTTCCCCACTGAAATGTCTGCTTTTTTTTTTCTCTTTTCAGAGTCTCTACTGACACCACGTTTGGCTCCCAGTAAACCCTACACAGGCTGCATGCGCCACTTTGTGATTGACGGGCGCCCAGTGAGCTTCAGTAAAGCGGCCCTGGTCAGCGGGGCCGTGAGCATCAACTCTTGCCCCACAGCCTGACATAGCAGGACAGGGCTCTTCCTCGCACTGAAATAAACATAGAGCCACTGGGGGAGGGGGCCAAGCTCCCTCCCCCATGGAAGCTCTCACCTGGTTGAAGGGGAATTCAATAAATCAGAGACCGGCCACTTCCTATTTCTTATTTGAATTTACACTATGGGTCCAAAATGTCTGCGGTGGCAGCGATTGAAAAGGTGGCAGAATTCCTTCTGTTGAGAACCCATGTTCTTCAGCTGGCTAAGTTATTGCTCCTGTCCCTAATAAAGTAGAAGGGCTCCAAACCAGCGCCAGGATGCCCACAGTATCACTACGTTCTCAGAGTCACCAGTCTTTCAGGGGAGGTCGTTCAACTTGTTCCCAATGTTTGTCCTCGGCTCCTTGGTCTTACCTTAGATTTCCTGACTTGTTCACAACCTAAAATTAGATCATCCGTTTTCATCTTTACAAGAGTGTTTTCAGTTTACAGTAGGAGGACCTGGTTAGAAACAGCTCTCCTGGATTATGCTTTCATGGAGCTGGGAAGATGAGTCCTGAGTGGGGATGGGTCTGCATCCAAGCCTAGTGGAGTTGGCTCCTCAGCCCCACACCATTTCAGGTGTGTTAACCTATGACGTCCCAACAGAAGCCATGTGTGCGGCAGCTTCACCGTTGACATGATTCCGTTCTTAGATGAGATTTCACTCTCCCAGACTCAAAAGAAAAAGGGTTTCCTCCTCCTCCTTTTCCTCTTCCTCCTCCTCCTCCCCCTCCTCCTCCTTCTCTTTCTCTTCTTTCAGCTAAGCATAGCATTATCAGTACTTGATACAAAGGGGGGAAAATGAGCTATGTGCTTTTTCTCCCTCATGGTCCCTGCCAGTTCAGAGCCCCTACGGAATGAAGAGGTCCTTGTGTGATGGAGCCCCTTGGTGTGCCTGTGTTCCACTTCCTCTCTTACAGCCACAACAGACTGGACAAGACACTGCCTGGGATGCAAAGATGAGTGTGAGCAGTTGAATATTTTCTCTTGTGAGTTTAGGTTATGAAACACGGAAATCAGACACTAATAGAAGTTGAAGCTGAAGAGCTTTCGACTGCAATGTGATGTTAGCAGCTCAGGGCACACATCCTCAGACATGCAGATCTTGGCATTGCCGTTCTGCAGATACAGGATGGCACAGCCTCTACCCTTTGTCCAGCAATGATCCCCTCAGCCCTCAGCTGGGAATTGGAGAAACAGTTTCTGCCTTTCTCTGAAAATTTATAGGCCTTAACAATTATTGGGGGAGGTTACTGGGGGAGGGGATCATGAGGCCCCACCTCCCATGAAAATAGGCGATTAAAGGTTGAGAAAGAAAACCTTTTTCTTCAGTGATGTAGCCACCCGTAAGTGGCTCATGACTCTATACATAACCCCTCTCCCATACTCCTGTAATCCACTTCAACTCACAGATCCCCCATGCTACACGTGGGTGGAAGCATTTCTGTCATTGGTGTCCCATCTGTCAGTAAACGTCTGTTCATGGCTCCTCATAAAAAGTTCATACAACTTCAAAAATGGAAGCTAGGGTCTGGAAAGATGCCTCAGGGATTAAGAGCAAATACTGCTCTTGGAAAGGACCCTAATTCTGCTCCTACCACCCACTTGTTAGCTCACAACCATGTATAACTTCAGTTGAGGGGGCTCTGCCACCCTCTTCTGTCCTCCTAGGGCACTGCAGGTACATACATGCTGATGAAACACTCATACATATAGAATAAAATGTTTTCAAGTATAAACTATGTGAATTTCTGGATTGTTCAAAAGAGACCAGAATCGTGTCTGGCATGTATATTCAGTAAATACTGCATGAACTTCAGGCAAGTAGAGTTTCCATAAAGGTTATTCCTCTCATAACACCTTCCAAGACATCATAATGTTCCTGGAAGGCTGAGAAAAGCAAAACCTGACACTTCTACTTTTGATTCCTCTGAGCCGGAGACTTGCTAGAGGGAGTGAGAAGACAGGAGGGGAGACAGCTGTCAGGAAGTTCTCAAAATCAGGGAATAAGGTAGGCTTAAGCTTACAGCAGAGGACACTGTTCCTTGAAGAGACCATGAGAGAGAGATGGGATAGCCAGCGAAGGAATGGGATTGAAGGATGACATCCCGACGGTCTGTGTAAGCATGGGACAGAAAGGCACAAGCATGAACGTGTAGGATGATGACTCCAGCAGCCAGCTGCAGCACTCTCCCGGGCTCCAAAGGGTGGCAACAAAAGGAAGCTCAGGATTTATTCTGGTCAACCTAGCCAGATCACACTGAGTTCACAGTGACCTCTGCCCACAGCCTCAACAGATTCTCTTTTCAAGTAGTCATGAACTAATGTCAACGTGGAGGCAAGTTATGAAAATATGAACCACTCTGGGAGAGCATGCGTATACCCAGTAATGTGAGAGAATGCAGGGAGACAAGTCAGTGTTAAAGCATCCATTGTGCCGCAAGGGTATTTATCCTTGTAAAATCCACAGTGACGCTCCACTGTCAATCCCGATTCTCAGTAATTTGTGTCTCTTGTTCTCCCTGACAATTCTACTTGACGTTTATCAGGTTTACTAATCGTGTAAAGAAAAGGCTTGGGTTCCACTGTTTTCCTCTATTATTTCTCTGCTTCTTGCTTTTTATGACATTTAAGTACACATATGTGTGGCCATGTATGCTTTGATGTATGTGCAGAGGCCAGAGGATGACCTGTGGGAGTCAGTTCTCTCCTTCCTCCACGTGACTCCTGTTGAGTTGTAAGACATGGTTCTGAGAATATCATTGTTTATCTCTTCTCCTCACACTTGGTCACAGCAAAGTTCCCTGAAATCAGTCTTCCCTTTCGCAGCCTTCACCGTGGAGTCTAGCCCTATTCTCACTGTGGCAAGGACTAAGGACTTGGGATCTTTTTAGTTTACAGTGTAATTCAGTGGTAGGGTACTTTCCCAGCATGTGGGAGACCCTGAGTTGGATCTCTAGGGGAAGAAAGAGAGAAGAGAGGAAAGAAGGGAGAAAGTGAAGGAATGGGGGCAAGGAGGGAGGAATAGCTAGGAAGAGGAAGGGGGAAGGACTTTTTACAATGGTTGAAACACTAATCATTCTCACCCTTGGATGAGCTCTTGGGGCCTTCTTGGCACCTGCCCTGCATTCTTTTCCTACTGTTGGGCAACTCTCAGTCTAGACTGAGTTTCCTTTCTCTAAGGAGTATTGCATCTTTACTTGACAACTGTGTTACTCAGGGACCACTTTGAGTCTCATCTTATGTTCAAGATCAGGTAGAATTAAATTGTCTTTGTTGAGGTAGTTTAGACCTATAGAGGCAGGACTCAGAGCCCACACTTATGCATGGCCTTTTCTCTTTAACTGATGAAATTTCATTTACCTCTCTGCTCTGTATAAGCTCTGAGAAACTGGAATTATGACCATCATGGATCAGGCTTTATCTTGAATTTTCAGAACTAGTACTCTGCTGTGAGCAGGACTTTCGATGCGTGAAGTAGTCTGCCTTGTCAGATGCAGCCAATGGCTTCTCATTGTGTGTGCTCTACTGACCACATTTTTTGTTTTGATTAAAATCCACTACTCAGCTATTGGCATCACTCAAGTAGTGTCACCACCTTTATTTGTTTACAAGACAGACCACAGGATGATACCGGCCCATTACCCTTGACCCTAGTCAACCCTCGACAGAGACTTAATGCTGCTATTTGGGAGGCATTTCCTTGCTGCTTGGCACAGGTGGCTTTCTCATTGTTGCATAGACAGTAATGGGAACATCAGTTATTGTCAGGCAATGACTTCCAGGGCATCTTCGGAGTTGCCTGAATGAAAGGGCAAGTGAAACAGAGTTAAGATACTAAATAGAAAATAATTTTCAAAGCAAAAAAAAAAAAAGATCTTTTCAACTATTTCAATTCTCGCTGAGGCCTTCAAATGTCACAGAAATTGATAACACAGAGGTTCTAATGAGAGTCTACATGTACATAGCAAAGAAAATATGACTATTGCCATATATTTAATTATAGAAAATTCATAAAATAAAATTAATGCTCCAGATGTTCATTTTCAAGGGTATGCAGTAATTACTAAATGGCAAAAATGCATATGACTGTAGTATGAAAATTAATGCAGAAATGAGACTTCAATCACTTTGAGTAATTTTAAAACTAGAACATTTGTGGAGTGAAAGTTAACAAAATAATGCTCAAATGTGGGTAGAATCTCGGAGTTAAAAGAACACTTAGATGACACCAGTTCAAAATGCTTCCAGTGACTGAGTTCCTTTTCTGATAATCATCAGACAATCAGCCTTGGATAATGTAGCCAATTTCATAAAGTATTGACCTGACTCGGTGACCCTTAACACTCTCATCCACTAAGAGAACTAACAGTGTATTGTTTGTGGTTTTGCTGTGGTAAACAGCAAGACAAATCCTACTTGCAATAGTCTGCTTCGATTTTGTAAGGGATTTCACTCACAACAGCTTTCGCCTCTACTGTTGTCTCAGCCAGTGATCTAATCCAAGCGACACCAAGTCTGAGGTCTCTATGTTTTTTACATTTGTAGTCTTGTACCTAGAACAACATCCTACACATAATTATCCTGGTGATCTGATGTTGATCTTGAGACTAGAGACACAATCTAGATAAAAATATACGGGGGCAGGGAAAGGACTGGTCTAGACTTGCAAAGTTATGAAATATAAACTGTTCAACCTGGGCTCTGTTGGTACTAATTTAATAACAGCAGTGTTTGAATTCCTAGGTTTAATTTTTTTCTTGCTAATAGTAAATGTCAGAGTTCATATGGATGATAGCCAATACCCATAACCTCAGTTGGCAAGACAATCAGACTTCACCTATTGGGTGACGTCTCTTTCCCATTACAGGCAGCACTGGAGCTCAGGCCTGATTCCAGCCCATTTGAAGAATCTCCTCCTTCCACTGGAAACCTCCTTGGCTGGGTCCCAAACCGAAAAGGCATAATTCACTGAAATCCTAGAATACAAAGTTAGAATAACGGTGGTGCTTATCATTCAAAGATAAGTTGACATTTTTAATGCTACAATTTTGTCATACGTTTACAAAAACATTCAGAAGGTGACATCTGAAGAGTTTATGAGTCTTTGTTATACAAATATCCCTTATAAACAATTTAAAGTTGTATGACAAATTCAAAATAGTCCCAAGTAGTATAAGTATATTGTGCCTATTGTTGTGGTTAGCCTGTGGTTAACAGTGATGTCTCTATTGTGGGGAAAGAAAAGATCAAATTGCCTATCCATATTGACATCAGCAAGCTTGAGTCTTCATTCCCTACCCTTCCATGCCTCTCCACTAAGGTAGGCTTTCTTTGAGAAGAATTTCCTACCCATTCAGATACTTCTAGATAATCCTTTTGTTCCTGTAACCATTTAGTCCACCCACCCCCTATATTATAGTGTGTAAGTTAAGCAATTGGCCTTGGGAGAATTGGGTTCCTGAGTTACCACTGTAATCTGAGACATCCCAATATCATGATCTAAGTAAAAGCACTTAACAACTTGTCCAAAGAATAACAATAATATCTGCTTTCAGGGAATAACAGGTTTAAAGGAGATAAATCATGGGAAATACAATGCCTGACACATAGTTGTAGTATGAGGCTACTTTTTTTGTTTTCCCCGTCACCCAGACTCCCAAAATAATCACACAGAAACTATGAAACTCTATTATTCAAATCACTGTTTGGCCAATTATCTTATATCTAGTATTAACCCATATCCAGTTTTTACATTTACCATGAGGTTTGTGGTCTACAGGCAAGGTTTCAACTTATCTGTCTCTGGCTGCAGCTTCATGGCTCCTCTCTGACTCCACCTCCCTTCTCCCAGCATTCAGTTTAATTTTCAGGCTCTGTTATGCCCTGCTCAGCTATAGGCTCAAAGCAGTTTCTTTATTCATTAACCAATAAAAGCAACACATAGACAGAGGACCTCCCACACCACATAGTAAGTGTTCAGTCAGTAATAACAGTTTTAGTAGATACTGTAAATGGGAAACATTAAGTATATGCAATACATGTACATAAATAAATTCATTATTACCTACTGTTTCCTGTGCCTGGAACTCTCCACAACCCACTGGTCACTCCTTTTACTTGCTAGAGTAAATTTATCCACTAAGTTTGAGTTTTTATTTCCCTTCCTTAGAGGAAGAATTCTTCCATAACCTTTATTGTCTAAGTCTTCATAGACCTCTCTTTGTGTTTTTTTTTATTTATTTATTAAAGATTTCTGTCTCTTCCCCGCCACCGCCTCCCATTTCCCTCCCCTTCCCCCAATCAAGTCCCCCTCCCTCGTCAGCCCAAAGAGCAATCAGGGTTCCCTTCCCTGTAGGAAGTCTAAGGACCATCCACCTCCATCCAGGTCTAGTAACAGTTATAATTTAATTATTCCAATTCAGGATTTCTCAGTCATGGTGCTATGAACATTTGAGATCAAATGATTCTAAGCTGGAGAAAGTTAGACTGTCGTAGGCATTGTAAAATGTTCTTCAGTATTCACCCTCCAGATGTCAACAACAACCTTCTCCCAGAGTTTGACAGTTTAAAAAAGAAAAAGAAAGGGAAGGAAGGAGGGAAGGAGGGAGGGAGGGAGGAAGGGAAGGAGGGAGGGAGGGAGGGAGGGAGGGAGGAAGGGAAGAAAAAAGAAAGAAAGAAAGAAAGAAAGAAAGAAAGGAAGGAAGGAAGAGAAGTCATTGCCAAATATCCCCTGGTAGAGAGAAGCAAAACTTCTCCCCATTGCAAAGCACTGCCCTAATCATTGTTTAAACTTCTCCCCATTGCAAAGCACTGCCCTAATCATTGTTTAAACTTCTCCCCATTGCAAAGCACTGCCCTAATCATTGTTTAAACTTCTCCCCATTGCAAAGCACTGCCCTAATCATTTTTTAAACTTCTCCCCATTGCAAAGCACTGCCCTAATCATTTTTTAAACTTCTGCCCATTGCAAAGCACTGCCCTAATCATTTTTTAAACTTCTCCCCATTGCAAAGCACTGCCCTAATCATTTTTTAAAATGTTTAAAATATCCTCAATCATTCTTTCTCCATCTTTGTCACTATTTAATCCTTTATAGCTAAAAGAGTTTGGGCACATAGTGGACATTTAATAACTCTATCTTGATTTAATTTACATATGTTTAACTATTAATACACAAGGGATAGGAAACAAGAAAATGCCTTTAAAGTGTTTCTTATGCCTAGTAGTCTATTCAAAATAAGTATTCGTTGGAAGTAATAATAAAACTAAAGTATTCCGTTTTAAGAATTTGATTAGTAGACTGTGACCATTATCAAGAAAGGGGATTTTATTCACTGATGATCTTGTATAAACACAGTCACCTGTGGTTTAAATTCACTATATGTATAAACATTAAGCTCAGGGAAACATACACTTACCAAAATAGGCCAAGTCTGATTCCTGTAGAGGTGAATAAATCAATTGCTTCTACTGACTTTCCATAGAAGGATAGACTTGCCAAGGAAATGACGATCAAATGTTCCAGTGACACCCAGAAATTATGACATCAGAAGATTCTTTCACATAGCTTCCTGCCTGCTAATGAATGGAACATCTCAGTTCACAGCTCTGGTAACAAGATGCCTGTTCAATAAAAAACTGAGTATTTCAGAGTTTTGTTCTTGTCAGTGCCTTACTTTTGACATTATGCATCTTAAGCTATAAAGACATATAACTAATCAATCTGCATAAAATCACACTCCTGATTCTCCCCACCTGAGACACATTTCCTCTTCATCACCACCTCCCAGACTTCCTCTACCAATCAACAGCAAGTCCCCCAGTCTCTCTACACCATTCTCCCACCTCAGAGTCGTGAAACTCAGAGCCAGGTTCACTGTGTCTCTGCACTTGGCCTCAACACAAAGGCTAAGAAGAGATTCTGAATCTCTTCTTACCTGGAATTCTTCACGTCCTGGGCCATTTCTTGTCATGCCTGGACCACCCCTTTCTCCTGGTTCATCCAGACAGCCTTGAAATTCCCAAACGAAGGGAATGACAGTTGGGAAGGAAAGACTCCATTTTATACAAACTTGTTAATCTAGTTCCTTGTGCTAGAGTTTCTTTCCTACTAATCCTACCCTTAGGACTCCTTGTCACCCCTCCCCCATCCTGGGTGTCTGTAGCCACAGCTGTTCCATTCAACGTTGGTCCTACTTTGAAGTGCTTTAGTTTAACCTTCAAGCCAGCCAATCTTTAGCTTTACGGAAGTCTTGATAACTGCGTTTATACATAGTCCTCACTGCTGTGCTTCAAAACTTCTTACAGAAAACTGGCATCTTATCTAGGAGTGAAGTTCATGTTGGATAAAAATCTTACCTCTATCTTCTTTCTCTTACGAGGGCTACATGTAAATACATTTATCACAGTTTCATCTTAGAGAAAACTAAGTTTAACTTACTGTGTCAGTCACACAACTGAAGTAATTGCTGCCCATTGTTACCTAGCTCATGACTGTCATCTAACCAGATTCTTAAGATGCTAAACAAAGCTGAAGTTGGTATGTTTGAGACAAGGTAACAGTGGAAATATGATGGGTTTGGGCGTCAAAACTAGATATGAACTTAACAGGAGGTTAACACTGAAATTCTAAACAGATCACCAAAAGTTAATATGTGAAATGGCATTAAAGCCACAAAGTAGAGTATCTTCAAGGCTGCTATTTTTTAAGCCCTTTAGTGCTATTTCAGCAATTTATTTGGTATGGGTTGTGTCAAATTTCCTGTGCAGGTGGGATAATTAAATCAGATAACAAACTTATTGGTGAAAACTGGCAAGATTAAGTAATATATCAGAAGACCAAGTGGGTTTGATCAACAGCAGTATCCACAAGCAATAATATGTAAGTATAAATAAGGAACAAAAGGATTGTGAAATCTCCAAATGTGCTCTCTTGACCATAAGCCCCAAATAATGACCTTTAAATAACATATTCATGAAATACAATAAAAAGATTGTTGTCAAGAAAACAGGCCTATTATCATACTTGATTTGTCCATCTAACATTTTCCCCGAGACTCTACCATGAGCTACAGCACGTTAAATATTAAAAAGAAATGAGCAAAAGCAAATAGAGTTTCTGCTCTAGTGGAGTTTACAGATTAGATAAACTCTAGATGAGATTAGCCAATCTCAATGTAAAAGATAAGTAGGCATTAACTGTGTAGAAAGGGATGGGACAAAGAAATCTGTTTGGTTAGGGAGGGAGCAAACAGCATCGTAAGCAAAGGTCCTTTTCAGGAAGAAAAAAGAGTAGATCTGAAAGGCTGGTAAAAACACTACTGACTGTCAAGTTACACAAGAGGTGGATTCAGAAGGGACAGTGTACAAGAATAAATGTGGATAAGTGACCACAAGATCAAATTTTAGTTAAATGACAACTTGGGAAGCCATAGAATTATAATTTCTTCTGAATGTATTCTATTCTCCTTGCAACCCTGGAGAGGATTTCCAAGTGTTTCCACTACCGTATGTGCTTGATTGTGGCTTTTTTTTTAAAGATTTATTTATTATGTACACAGTGTTCTGCCTGCGTGTATCCCTGCAGGCCAGAAGAGGGCACCAGATCTCATTACAGATCTGTGGTTGCTGGGAATTAAACTCAGGACCTTTGAAAGAACAGGCTGTGCTCTTAACTGCTGAGCCATCTCTCCACCCCCCTGACCATGACTTCTTAAACAGCCGGGTCATGTAACCAAATGAAATATTTGACAACCATCCAACATACAACAATCATAAATTAAAAATCAAGCGAGTAATGAACTTGTTGTGTGTCTGGAAGTGCTTGCCTATCCTGAGCCGTGTATTCTCAAGGTTGCCTTGGCTCTGAGCACACAGTGTGCACACTTTGTAATAAACTTGTCACGTGTCTGGCAGTGCTTGACTATCCTGGGCCGTGTATTCTCAAGGTTGCCTTGGCTCTGAGCACACAGTGTGCACACTTTGTAATGAGCTTGTCATGTGTCTGGCAGTGCTTGCCTATCCTAGGCTGTGTATTCTCATGGTTGCATTGGCTCTGAGCACACAGTGTGCACACTTTGTAATAAACTTGTCATGTGTCTGGCAGTGCTTGACTATCCTGGGCCGTGTATTCTCATGGTTGCATTGGCTCTGAGCACACAGTGTGCACACTTTGTAATAAACTTGTCATGTGTCTGGCAGTGCTTGACTATCCTGGGCCGTGTATTCTCATGGTTGCATTGGCTCTGAGCACACAGTGTGCACACTTTGTAATGAGCTTGTCCTGTGTCTGGCTTGCCTATCCTGGGCTGTATGTTCTCACGGTTGCCTTGGCTCTGAGCACACACCATGCACATACTACGCACTCTACACGCCATCTACACTCGACACCTTAGCTCAGGTTGGAGATTGCAGGTTACTAATTGCAGTGTCTCTACTGTATGTGCACATTTTTCTGCTTCTTATAGAAACATAGAGGTTTAATTATACAAAATAACCCAATGATTTTTAATATTTTCCTACTGTCACCCCTTAGCATGTATCAAGTAAGTATAACTTGGGGTTGTACCATGTCACAATGTTTGACTTCTAAAATTGATGTTTCAGTTGCTGACTTTAATCTCATTTTTAAAAAGCAATTAAATGAATTTCACCCTGGGATTAGGATAAAATTTCCAACAATTGCTGAAACACTACAGACAGATATAAAGATGTGCCCTGTTAACCATCAATAAAAGCAGCCTAATTGGTTTTTCTTCTTCTCAATGTTTCTTGCCAAAAAACCTGAAGAATTATTTATTCTGAAAACTGTGTAACTTAAACATGATATAGTTATTGATGTTGATTGTTCTAAAGAAATATTCCTGTGGAATTTACTGCATCCTTTTTATCCACTTTTCATTGTTTTGTATCATTTTGTTTGTCCTTGCGTACTCTGTGTTCTCTATTGCAGGGATATCTACTAATCTTAAGCTGAGCCATTGTGCTCCCCCATGAATATAATTTTTGATAAGTTCAAAATTTTTCACCTTTCCCTCAGAATTCTTTGTGACTACTCAAAGCCTTTTCTCTATATCAGTAATTTGACTTCATTCCTCTAGTCTGCTTTTTCCATGATTTTAAAACCTGTCCATTAATTCTTAAAGGTGTTTTTCTCTTTAATTGGTTTCCTTATTTCTTTTATCTCAAATTGGGTTATATTTTTCAATACATTGTTCTAGTATCTTGTACTGTGTTCATCATATTCTTCCATTGCTCCACAGTGCAAAGAACTTATGTAAATTCTCCTTCCTCCTTCTTAGGTTAGATTCTAGCTCATATCATGTGCCTCATCCATCTTAACACGTCCTCTTCCTTCCTTCCTCCTTCCCCATTCCCCTCCCTTTCCTTCTTTTTATAACACCCATCTACATGACTATCGCTGACTTTTTCTTTTGCTGATACTCACCATGTAAAATCTTCTTGAATCTATTTCTTCCATGTATTAATCAGTTATTACCCCAATACAATTACGCCCCCAAATCTCAATGACTTCATAACAAAAAAAAAAAAATTCTTGCTTGTAAGACTGCAGACAACCTGCCATTAAGCTCTTTCCATCTTGGCTAACCTATGTGCCTGCCCTAAGTTCCTGGTGTGGCTGGTGTGGAAGGTTCTAGCTCACCTGACTATTAAGCAGACACATCTGTCTCCCTCCAGATTGAAGTTACTGGCGAAGCTCGTAAGGATGCTCTTACAGCTCCTGCTGTTGCACGACTTCTGGAGAATGACGGGAAGTACAGCACTGGCGAGTTCTACAAAGGCCAGAACACAGGAGTTGACACTTGAATCCCAGCACAACTTAAGTATCTGTCTGGGTTTCGCAAATTTTGGAAGCCCCAGATTTGAGGATTTCAACCTTAAGACCCAAAGTGTCTGATTGTACCTTTACCACAGACTGTGTGCTCCCCAATAAGCAGGTAAAAGTATCCAGCAACTTCACATTTTTCTTGACTAAACTGTGCCCCTTAATTACGAGAGATGTAAGAATAAAAGTGTAAAACATCCAAACAAAATATGAACGTACAAACTAGCCACTACAACTTCAAACTTCTCATCTTTCAAAAATGTGTAATAACAAACTATTATTTATCTTAGTGGCAAAATAAAGTGTTTGAGCCAATCAAATGTTGTGGCTCATATCACAACACATTAATAGCAAGTATAACTTATATTTTATTAAATCAAGACTAAAGGTTTTGTAGTTTGTGGAAAAGTATTAATTTCATTAAGGTAGCAGAGTTCCTGCGGATTTGTGTGTGTGTATGGAAGCAAGATGTGAACGTGGAATGCTCTCCTTAATCATTCATTTTGCCTTTTTTTTTTTAAAGACACTGTTTCCAGCTGAACCTGGAGCTCACAGGTTAAGCTACACTACAGGGATCCTCCCTCCTCCACCCTTCCAAACCCAGGATTATAGGCTCCCGGTTTCTTTGTGAGTGATGTGGATCTGCACTTAGGTCCCCACACTTACTGACTGAGCCATCTCTCCGGCCTAAATTCTTGATTTAGTTAAGTGAAATCTTATTTAATTTAGTCAGTAAAAATTCAGTTTCTGGAAATAACTGATTTTTTTTTTCAAACTTTGCCATCCCCCCCCATTTTTTTTTAAATCCCGTCTATGGCGTACATACATCAAATGCCGTAACTTTGAACCCATCTATTTTATCTTACACCCTTGTCCACTGCCCTCCTTGTCAGTGCCCCATAATATTTTAGGTCATGTCTTTGGAGTACAGCGTCCGAGTGTTCAACTACACTGTCAGCTGTCCTGAGAAGCTGGATTTGTGTCTTCATTGCTTTTGAATTCTCCAGAAACCTTAAAAGTGAGTTTTAGGTTGGCCTTTGAAAGCTGTGCCATTGGGTCAGGTGTACCTAGCTCCGGGTGTTCTTGGAAAAGCCTATTGGTCTGGGGTTTCTCTGCGCTCCGTGACATTCGTTTTCTGTTAGATAACGACACTAGGGTAACGTCCCGAGGAATCCGACCCCCGGCCCTGGCTGTTAAGACTGTGCGCCTCTCCTAGCCCGGGATCGGTTTGAAAGACCCTTCTTTAAAATGCCACTCCGAAACCTAGTTACCCGTCCGTTACCAGGGCCTCCGGTTCTGCAGATGCCCAAAGATGTTGACAAGGCAGCTAGGATTTACCTGCCGGAGGCCCAGTCGCTATGGAAACAGCTAGTCGCAAATGCGCTTGCGCAGAAACCCCGCGACGCGATGAAACGGTCTTAACGACAGTAGCTACTTGCGGCGGTGACGTGACTTACGGCCGCCCGTCGTAGCGCGTCTTTCGGCTCGAATGCCGGGGCGGGAGTCCGAGCGGGAACGCTCCCGTTGCTTGTCCGCGGGCCGGAATGACCCAGTCGGTGGTCGTACAGGGTGAGCGGCCCCCTTGTCCCCCGGGTCGCCGCGGAGCCCAGGCACCTGCTTGTCTTCCTAACGTGCTTCTCTCTCTTCCTCGCAGTCGGGCAGTGCGGAAACCAGATCGGCTGCTGCTTCTGGGACCTGGCGCTGAGGGAGCACGCGGCGGTCAACCAGGTACGCGCTGAGCCCCCCACCTGTCACCCGGGCCCGCCAGCGGAGAAGAAGGGGGTCACTTGAGGCTCTCGCTACGGGGTCCCGACTGAGCTGGGACTCGCTGTGTAGACCATGCTGATCTCATTTGAGCGATTTTATCTATGCCATAAATTGCCTTTATGTCTTTATCATAAGTTGCATAGGATCTTCTCATGCTGAACGTAGCTAGTTTGATTTTTAAACCCATGTTGCTGTAAGTCACAGGCAGAAGACACTGGCCAAAGAGTTTGGTCTTGGGTGTCCCTAATTCTCAGCGGTCTTCCTTTTTTTTTTTTAACGTTTTTGAAAGGCAGTAGGCTCTATAGGTGAAAGCGCTATAAAGTAGATAACGTATCAGACGATCTAGTATCCCAGGAAATTCTCACTTGGTGTACCAGCTGTACAGTCCTATAGGGCATACGTTTTTCATCACTCTCTCAAATTTAACCAGGTGTTCTATTGGTATCTTACTCTTTAGACGCAATTGGAAGAACCGACCTGGGTTTCTTTTTCTAAGAGCTGCCTGGTGGCCCTTTCAGCGCTGTAGAATTACTAAAATTGGAAGGATTTAGGAGAAAATAAACTTAAATGCTTTATTTGCTTTGTGTTTAGAAAGGAATTTATGACGATGCACTCAGCAGTTTCTTCAGGAACGTGGATACCAGGTAAGGGGATGAGAGTTTTTCCCTGCATTGACATTGATTCCTTCCTGTTATGTCAGCAGAGTGGAAGGCTTGCTTACGGGGTTCTGGAAGCAGTCCCCTGCTGTGATGGTGTCAGCCATGTCTGCTGATGTGACTGAAGATCATTCTCATGTCACGTTTTCATACCTGCCGAGCAGCAGGCTTCCTTGACAGGAAGGAACAAAAGGAGCCTTTAAAGAGATTGCATTAACTTTGGAATGATATTTCAGTCAGAGAAACCTCAGCTTTTCACTGAGGGTACCATGTCATGGGTCGGTTTTTATTGACTATTTGACCTTAGAACAGAGTTTCTCAACCCATGGATTGAGACCCCTCAGGGTCCAACAACCCTTTCATGGGGGTCACATGAAGAAGAGCTGCTACAGGGAGGGGTTAGAGCAGTTCACTTACTAGAGGCCCTCAATATCCTCATCACGTGTTCGCAGATGTGTCTGGGTAATAGTCCTTTCACGTGCTTCTCTCACTAGCTCACTGCTACGCCTTCCTTTCTTGATAGTCGCGTCTTCAGTTATTACATAATTGAATAGAACTAGATAGGCCATGCGAGAGGACTAAGAGAGAGACAGAGGTGGGGGCAGAAGGTCAATATGTGACATGAAAGCAGGAAGGAAGCTTTGGGGAAAGAAACAAAAGCAGAAATGTTTGAAAAATGATATAATGAAACCAAATTCTTTGCAAGTTAATAAAATAAAATTTATCACATATTTGACAGTCTGAGGATTTTCATGTAATTCTCATCTACCTTGTGGGTCATATACTTTTAAATGAAAGCAGTGTATTTCCTCAGTCTAGAGTTTGGAGAGGAGGGGAAGGCCTGGACATCTCTCTCCTGTGCTGTGGGTTCCAGCCTCTGTTCCACAGGTGTGGTACCCAAAACCTCTTATGCAAACTGCTACTACCACATCTTTGTATACACCTGCCTATCAAATTAATCCTTTTTAACAACATGATAGGAATATACCAACAGTGGAGGCATGAAAAAACAGATAGCAAATACTTGGACACTTTTCATAACATAAGGTCTTTTTGCAGGTATTCATCTGCTTCATGGGTAATAGGCACATGAACAGATAGAGATGGCTGGATTTAAACAAAATTCTCTTTAGCAAAGCGGGCAGGTGATTGGCGTTGACCTGGGGATTACAGTTCACTTACTGCTGGCCTGTCGTACCTGTGTTTAATCGGCTCCTCATCTGGTCTCCGTCTTGTGAATTATAATGACCTGTACGCTATGCTCATTCACAGGTTGTAGTAAAATTCTAGAAATGGACTGAGTGGTATGTAGTCTTATATCATTTGATGTGTTGGCCGTAACAAAATAGCTAATTAACAGTAACTTAAACAAGAAAGATACCCACTTATCTCACAAAACTGAAAATGCCTCAAAGACATAGACACTGAGGCTGGCAAGGTGGCGCAGCAGGTCAGGGGCTTGCTGCCAAGCTGAGGACTTGAGTTTGATTCCCCTGGACCAGTATGACAGAAGGGGAGAGTGAAAGCGAACACTACCAGTCCTGGAAAGTCTTATGACCCTTTCTCAATTTCTTTATGTTTCAGAGTGGGTGGTGATGGCAGCAGTATTTCCAAAGGAAGAATATCTTCGTTAAAAGCACGAGTAAGATGCATTTTCTAGGGTTCTTACTTTGTAACATGGCAGTAAAATTTGAGTTAATTGTTTCTCTGTGGTTTGTCTTTCCCTTCTGGTTGTTGGTTAGTAGTCTTTGATTTTAAGAAAAGGAAAGGTTAACCAGGTATTGGTGGTGCACGCCTTTAATCTTACAATAGATTACATGAAGAAATATTTTAATTAACCTTAAATTGTGAAAAAGAACAATATAACTTACAGCTCATGAATTCTTGAATTTATAAATTACTAGAGAAAATACTCCAAATTTAAATTCTCTTTTTTCAGGCAGTTTTGATTGACATGGAAGAGGGAGTAGTTAATGAAATTCTCCAAGGACCACTGAGAGATGTGTTTGACAGCAAGCAACTCATCACTGATATTTCTGGCTCAGGAAACAATTGGTGAGAAAATACTAAATGTCATTTGAAAAAGTTGAGCATTCACTGCCTTGTCCTAATAGGTCCTGCTGTAATGAAAGCAAAGTGCAGTTTGCCACACAAAAGTATATGCCTCCTCTTTTAATAATTAATTAGTTGATGATGATGCTTTATGATGCTCAGAAGCTGCCAGGATTTACTTTCAATCCCACTTCTGCTTTTTTTTTTTTTTAAATAGAAAACTAATCATGAGAAATTGATATCCTAAATTCTTAAATGTTTTAAGTACTTTTAAAAATTATTCATATTCAGCAGCAACACTAATTGCAAAAAGCCCACAAACTCATGGAGACTGAACAATGCTCAAGTGAATTACCACTGGGTCAAGGAAGAAATAAAGAAATTAAACACTTCTAAAATTTATTGAAAATGACCGCATAACATATCCAAACTTATGGTACAGAATGAAAGCAGTGCTAAGAGGAAAGTTCAAGCACTAAATGCCTACATAAAGAAGTTAAAAAAATCCCACACTAGCAAATTTAAAAAGCACCTGAAAGCCCAGAACAAAAAGAAACAAACTAGCCCAGAAGGGCTAGACAACAGGAAATAATCAAACTGAGAGCTGAAATCAACAAAATAGAAACAAAACAATACAAAGAAGCCATGAGACAAAGTGTTGGTTCTTCAAGAAAATCAACAAAATAGACAAACCTTATCCACACTAACCAAAAGGCAGAGAGAAAATGTCCAAATTAATAAAATTAGAAATAAAAAGGGGATATAACAATAGACATTGAGGTAATCCAAAGAATCATCAGATCATACTTCTAAAACCTGTACTCCACAAAATTGGAAAACTTAAAGGAAATGGACAATTTTCTGGAGAAGTATCACATACCAAAACTAAAGACCAGATATGCAAATTAAATAGGCTTATAACTGCTGAGGAAATAGAAACAATCATCAGAAGTCTCCCAACCATAAAAAGCCCAGAACCAGATGTTTTCAGTGCAGAATTCTACCAGATTTTCAATAACATCAAATTGTTCCAAACAACAGAAACAGAAGGAACATTGCCAAACTCCTTTTACAAGGCTACAGTTACCCTGATACTCAAACTACAAAAAGACACAACTAAGAAAGAATTACAGACCAGTCTTTGTAGTGAACATTGATGCAAAAATACTCAATATTGAATTAGGCAAACCAAATCCAAGAACGCATCAAAAAAAATTATCCACCATGATCAGGTAGGCTTCATCCCAGAGATGTGGGGATGCTTCACCATGAAAAATCCATTAATATAATCTACCATGTAAACAAGCTGAAAGAATAAAACCACCTGACCATCTCATTAGATGCTGAAAAAGCCTTTGACAGAATTTAACACCCCTTCATGATAAAGGTCTTGGAAAGAGCAGGGATACAAGGAGCATACCTAAATATAATAAAGGCAGTACACAGCAAGCCAACAGCAACATCAAACGAATGGAGAGAAACTCACAGCCATCCCACTAAAATCAGGAACAAGACAAGGTATGTATTCAAATAGTACTTGATGTTCTAGCTAGAGCAATAAGACAAAAAAAGGAGATCAAGGGGATACAAATTGGAAAAGAAGTCAAACTTTCACTATTTGCTGATGATATATGATAGTATTCATTAAGTGACCTCAAAAATTCTACCAGGAAAGACTCGTAAACTAATAAGCACCTTCAGTAATGTAACAGGATACAAACAAGATCAACTCAAAAATCAGTAGCCTTCCTTTATACAAATGATAAACAGGCTGAAAATGAAATCAGAGAATCATTACCCTTTAAAATAGCCACAAATAACATAAAATATCTTGGGGTAACTTTAACCAAAGACCTGTATGACAAGAACTTTAAATCATTGAGGAAAGAAATCAAAGAAAACAGCAGAAAAATGGGAAGATCTCCCATGTTCTTGGTTAGGTCGGATTAACATAGTAAAAATGGCAATCTTATCAAAAGCAATCTACAAATTCAATGCAATATCCATCAGAATCCCAGCAAAATTCTTCACAGACCTTAAAAGAACAATATTCAACTTCACATGGAAATTTTTTTTAAAAACTCAGAATAGCCAAAACAATCCTGTACAATAAAGAAACTTCTGGAGGTATTACAATCTCTGACTTCAAACTCTAACATAGGGCTATAGTAATGAATCCCAGCACTCCGGAGGTAGAGGCAGGTGGATCTCTGAGTTTGAGACCAGCCTGGTCTACAAGAGCTAGTTCCAGGACAGCTAGGACTATTATACAGAGAAACCCTGTCCTGAAAAAAAAAAAAAAAACAGGTTGGTATTTGGCATAAAAATACACAGGATGACCAATGGAATAGATTCAAACACTTGGATATCAATCCACACACCTACGAACACCTGATAAAAAGAAAGCATCTTCAACAAATGTTGCTGTCATAATTGGATATTGACATGTAGAAGAATGCAAATAGATCCTTATCTATTGCCATGCATAAATCTCAAGTCAAATGGATTAAAGACCTAAAACCAACCACACTGACCCTCATAGAAGAAAAAGTGGGAAGTACACTTAAATGCATTGGCACAAAGATCACTTCCTAAATATACCTCCAGTAGTACAGACACTTAGAACAACAGTTAATAAATGGGACTTCCTGAAACTGAGAAACTTCTGTTTTAAAGCAGAGGACACAGTCAACAAGACAAAACAACAGCCTGCAGAATGGGAAAAAATCTTCATCAACTCCACATCTGACAGCAGGCTGGTCTCCAGAATATACAAAGAACTCAAGAAACTTAGATATCTAAAGAACAAATAATCACCAGGTGGTGATAGCATATGCCTTTAATCCCAGCACTTGTGAGGCAGAGGCAAGCGGATCTCTGTGATTTCAAGGCCAGCCTGTCTACAAGAGCTAATTCCAGGGCAGGCTCCACAGCTACAGAGAAACCCTGTCTCAAAAAAAGAAAAGAAAAGAATGAGGTATAGACCTAAACAGAGACCTCTCAACAGTGAACTCTAATAGCTGAAAGGCACTGAAGGAAATGCTCAACATCCTTCCTTATCCATCAGAGAAATACAAATCAAAACAACTCAGAGATACTATCTTTTTTTTTTTTTATTATGTATACAACATTCTGCCTCGATGTATGCCTGCACGCCAGAGCAGGGCGCCAGATCTCAGTACAGATGGTTGTGAACCACCATGTGGTTGCTGGGAATTGAACTCAGGACCTCTGGAAGAGCAGCCAGTACTCTTAACCTCTGAGCCATCTCTCCAGCCCGAGAGATACTATCTTTAACCTGTCATAATAGTCAATATCAAAAATACTGATGACAGCTTATGCTGGAGAGGATGTGGAGTAAGGGGAACTGTCTGGGACCAGACTCGACAAAAATGCCACTTGCCATGGTGGGAGCATGGGGATCAGGAAAATAAGTAAAGAATAAGAAGAAGTGAATAAAATAAAACAGAAAACCTAGGATCATACTGGGAGGGAGTTCCAGTGAATACTGAAATCACCCATATTTAATTTTCCATACACTTTTATTCCCCAATACAAAATGGGGAAGAAGGAACAAAGACTTCTTTAACATGATACAAAGGACAACTTGAACAGTTAATTGCTTTAACACTTTGAGACATCAAATCATTAGCATTCTGCTGTTTAGGCAGTAAAGCCACCCTAGACCAAGTATCCTGAAGGCAGCCACTCTCCAGATAACCTATTACCAAAGAAGGAGGAGAAGTATGCTTGAATATCCTGACCGTCTGTCAGGATGGAGTGCGTCTACCTGTATGACCATCTTAATGTCAAAGGAACCAAGTAACCACATCCTGAGTAAGGATGTGTAGCCCCAATTGTTGTCATCAAGTTTGTATAACCTCCAAATTCTTTGACCATCCAACAAGGTAGAAATAGGCCCACATTTTTGGGCCTCCACAGGGAACACTTCCCCCATTGCTGGTGGAAATGCAAACTTGTACAGCTGCTTTGGAAATCAGTATGGTGATTTCTCAGGAAATTAGTGCTCAAATCTATCTCAAGGTCTAGCAATACCACTCTTGGGCATATACCCAAAGAATGCTCAATCATACCACAAGGACATTTGCTCAACTATGTTCATAGCAGCATTATTTGTAATAGCCAGAACCTGGAAACAACCTAGGTGCCCCTCAACTGAAGAATGGATAAGGAAAAATGTACATTTACACATTTACTCCGTGGTAAAAGGCAGTGACATCTTGAAATTTTCAAGCAAATGGACAGAACTAGGAAAAAAAAAATATACTGAGTAACCCAGACCCAGAAAGACAAATGTAATGTGTGTTTACTCTTAAGGGGCTTCTAGACATAAAGCAAAGAATAACTAGCCTACAGTCTACAATCCTAGAGAACCTAGACAAACAGAGAAGACCCTAAGAGAGACATTCATGGATTTGCCAAGGAAGGAGAAAGAGACAGGATCCCCTAAGTAAATTGGGAGCGTGGGGGTCAGAGGGAAGGATGGAAGGGGAGAGAGGAGGAAGGAAAGGAAGTGGAGAGAAATGTATAGCTCAAATTAAAAACAGATACAATTTTTAAAAATGGCTATGCAGAATATTAAATGCAGTTTTGACATGATGGCAAAAAGTGTAAATATTTGCAATTTTTTAAGAATAACTTTTAAAGTGAGTCTATGCTGTTTTGTTATACATATTTTCTCACTATTCTGGTTAATAAAAGTCAAAATTTGCCTGGGGAGGGTAACTATTCACTTACATTATTTGATTCTTCAACTTCTCCTGTTTATCTGAATCAGCAGATGTAGGGCCATGTATTATACAGACCCATATGTCTACATTGTATGGCTGCCAGACTCTCAGGCCATAGTTTGCACCTGGCCTCACAGAAGGCGGTCACCTAGCCTTTCCAGAAAACCTAACAAAGGATCAGGATATGCTGATGTTATTCTGCTCCTTTGTGATTTGGAGGATGCTTGGAAAAGAGATGTTAATTCAGCCTACATGACAGAGCTGGCATACAGAGAGGAAGATAGGAAGATGTGACACAGAGGGCATAGAAAGGTGTGAGCATGACTAAAGCCATTCACCTAGTTACCTAGGAAACAGAATGCTAATGAATTTACCCTCAGTTTACGTTTTGATATAAAACCTTTTTGGAGAATAAACGAGGGTGAATTTTCAGGATGTGAACTCAGGACTTCATGAGGGATCACTGAGAGTCTCCCTCCCGATAAAGCCATGTGAGTTGTATCTTTATTCCCACGCCTCCCCTATGGTCCGGGCTGGTACCAGACCCCGACAAGTAGAATTAACAGAAAGATCCAAACCAAACCAGGATCCTCCTATCCAGGCTGATACAGGCTGTCTTAAACATGTGACCTCTTTATGGGAAAAGTCACGCCCAACAGTTAAAGAATTCACACCGATTTGTTGTTGCTTGAAAATTAATTGCTTCATGTTGTTTGTTCAGATGTATAGTTTATTAAAGCCTGAATTTGAATTCGATTTTCATGTGTCAGGAGACCAGTCACTTAAGAAATGAGCCTTCCTCTGGTTATGTATAATCATTATGTTTGCATTATACGAAGCTGTGTGTAAAGGGGAGATCTTTTTTATCTTGTGTTGTATCATAGTGGTACTCCAAGATTTGATTAACAAAGACAGCTCAGACTCTTCACTGTCATTTTCAACCATTGCCATTTCATCTACTAATGTGATGTGACCAGCTTTTCCCATTTTAAACCAGATAAATTAGTTTGAAATTTTTCATTTTGTTATCTGTTGAGCTGACCTCATTCTTCTTTTTAATATGTGAATTCACTGTGTTCCAGAGTTTAGTTTAAATGGAAACAAAACTAAATTCTTATTTTTATAATTTATCTGGAGAAAAATTGTAAATACGATTAGAAAACAATAGTTAATGCCCACTGCTTACTTACCAGGATTTTTGAGAATTGGTATGTAATCAGTCTATAATAAATAGAATTTATTACATGAAAAAATAGATTTCTTAGTACAGTTTAAATAGTTTCTCCATTTTTGCTCAATCTTTATTTAGAGCAGAAATAATAAAATCATCAAATAATAAATCAAGGATTTTTTTTAAATCTGTGTTCTTATTTTCAGGGCTGTGGGTCACAAAGTTTTTGGAAGTCTTTACCGGGAACAGATTCTAGAGAAGCTCCGGAAGTCAGCAGAGCAGTGTGACTGTTTGCAGTGTTTCTTCATCATACACTCCATGGGAGGAGGTAGGAGTCATTCATTTGCCTGTAAGGAAGTTACATGTGACTGGGAATTCATTTTGCAAACATCAGTCTTATTTTTAGACCTGATGCCTGCAACTGAGCAGGCAGGCATGTCCAGCCTTTTCACACTGAGACACAGTATCAACTAGAAGCTTCATGCACAAGCATCATGTACAGAAAAACAACCTCATAATGCTTCACATATTGTGTTGGGCCACATTCATAGCTAGCCTAGAGTACATATGACCCATGATGTAGACTGGTTTACCTGATAGGTATATGTATGCTGCAGTGTTTGTATATTTCATCTTAAAAGTTTGTGAAGTTGGGGCTAAGATAGCATGAGGACCTGAGTTTGAGCCTCAGAACCCACATAAAAAGGCTGGCTGTGGAGGCTCATGCTTATAATTTCAGGGAGCAAGAGACAGATGGGCCCCTGGGGTTCGCTGGACAACCAGCTCCAAGTCAGTGGGAGACTGTCTCAAGCAAAGTAGTGGATGGCACTTGGATAATACCTGGTATTGTCTTTTGGCCTCCATATGTATACATATCTGCAGTGCATGAGCAAACACACAAAGAAGCATGTACACACACATAAAACATTGTGAGAATCTCACTGTGAGCCTATTTTTCTCTTTTGAATTTTGAATTTTTTTTCACTTTTAGATTCTCTTGTAATATTTCAAACACACTCCAGCAGGCATGCTCTTTGGAGAAATACTTCTTTGTTCCTATATCTCAAGTGGAGTTGACCTTTTCTGGCATGTACTTATGTGGCTTGCCATTATGAGGATACTAATAACTCTTTTATTAACCACCTTCAAACCTTCCCACACCTCCCTCCAATAAGAAAACTGAAGATAAAAGAAATGACTTCAGTCAGTTCCTTAAAGAGCACCCATTTCACAGTTGTAACTGCTGAGCTTGAAGCATGGTCTGCATTGCTTTGTGTTCCCAGATGAGTCTCTAGTTTGGAATGGAAGTGTTTTACTCTCCTGTTCATTAAACAGAAACAAGATTAGTGTGCTAATTTTAAAATGGTAATTAACAAGGTTTGGAAGGAAAAATTAACATCCTTTTCTTCCTACACTGAGATTAAGATTTTACATTCTGAAGCTTGCAAAAATGGCATTGTCATATACAGTGTTCCCAGTGAAGAACAGGGTAGTTATAAAAAGCGGGGGAGGGCAGGCCCAAAGCCCACATGATACACCCACCTGGGAGTTTTGGCTCCACATTTTAACGTAATAAATTACACATATGTATAAACACCATTCAGAAAAGTACTTATCATTTACATTAGACACATTGCTACTTTCTCCTGTTTCAACTTAAAAAAACACTCTAACTTTATCACTAAGTATCATAGAAATAAGTTATATAATCCACTTTTTTCCTTTAAGTCCTTAAAATTTTCTAAATTTGTATAAATGTGACTTTAAACATTAAAGTTATTAATGAGATTTCCAGGGTTTCTTCATTTAAATGAGCATTGGGAACATGTTGTGTGAAACTTTGTAAACAAATGAACATATTTTATTGGGTGTTTGAAGTTTCTTGATGACGTGATAGTTTTCTGTGTCATTGAGACAATATGTATCTTGAGACCAAAGTGTTGTGCCCAGATTACGACCCCCAGAGAGAGACCACCAGAGAGGCCCAGACTGTAATAAGCAAGGTTAATTAGCATAATACAAACATGTTTGGAACCCATCTCTGACCCCGCTGCAGTGAGGTAGAGAGGAGTCATATCTCCTCTGTGGGATAAGCTTTAAAAGGCATAACTACAAAGAGGCTTTTTGAAGCTGCTTTGGCACGGGTGCAAGGTCTTTTGCTCCCTCCCATCCTGCTAAGTCAGCTTCTCCTTGTTCTTAGAGCAAGGCCATCTTTATCAGCCTGTACCAGGTGGCTGGCTGGGCTAAGTGACCTTGTGCTTGGAAATCTCCCAGGTGGGAGAGGGGAAGGCCACCATCTTCCTGGGAAAACATTCTGCTAGGAAATTTCTTCTCGCCCCTTTGAGAATAAGGGGTGAGGATCCTACAAAGGCTGTCAATTTTGTTTTTATTTTTTAAGTTGCTTTTATCAGGAATACTGGATGCTCTTTTAGTTGAATTTTTCATAGTTCAGTTTATTTGTAATCTAATAACTTAAATACAAAAGAAGATTAGAGAAAGCCACCCCAGACTCATGCTCAGAACCTGAGATGGAATTCTTCATCTGAGCCTTGGCAGCCTTGCCTGTGCTCTCTGAGTCCTTCAGAATTAGACTTCAAACTGTTTGTGTTGTTTGTTGTTTTCCTCTTAAAATGTTGCTTCTCAGGAACAGGATCTGGACTTGGCACGTTTCTGCTAAAGGTGCTCGAAGATGAATTCCCAGAAGTGTACAGATTTGTGACAGCAGTTTATCCTTCCAGCGAGGACGATGTCATCACTTCGCCTTACAACAGCATGCTGGCCATGAAGGAACTGAATGAGCATGCTGACTGTGTGCTGCCCATTGACAACCAAGTAAGAAATGGTACTGGACTCCGAACATACTTTATATTCATTCAATTCCGTGTTATATACATGCATTGTGTTTGTTCGGTATTCTCTTCAGTTTTTAGCCTTCTCTGTCTAAGAGAAAGAATAAGTTTGAATTGTTTTTCTTTTCTTGCCTAGTAAAATGCCATCTAAGTCATTCACTAGTAGTTTCTCACCTAATATTATTTTTTTCTCAAGTCTTTATTTGACATCATTAGCAAAATTGATCTTGTAACTTCTGGCAAGTTGGGTGCAGCTGTGAAGCCTAAGAGTCTAGTTACCACAAATGTGGGGACCGTTACAAAGTGCCCCAAGAAGCCTTTTGATGCAATGAACAACATTGTGGCCAATCTGCTCCTCAGCCTGACAAGGTAACCCACTCAGGATGCTGGCAAAGTCACTGTGCCTTTGCAATGTTTACATTTAGTGGTGTTTTATTCTTTTGTTTGATTTGGGGGCACTGTTAAATCCAGTTCTTGAATGTGTTGAAACAAGCAGTGAACCACTAAGCTACAGGCCCAGCCCAGTTGTGTTTATTTGGTTGTTCTAAGTTGTAGGAGCTTCTTTTATTGTTTTTCTGTCCAGATTTGTCTGACATGTTTTTATTAGTTCTATGAGAATTTCTTACAACAAAATTTGGTCATACTAACCCTCCTAACCCTTCTCCTGCCCAACTTGGTGTCCAATTTTTGTTCCCATCAAGGCCAATTTTTGCTACTCATTTTGTATTGTTTTCATGTGTTAGAGTAATAAGCCATCATTTCTCCAAGATTGGTACTTGGAACACTAGTGGGAGTTCCATGCTCAGCAGCCTCATGGTAGACATGCTGCCACTGCTATAAACCAGCTAATCTATACATCTTTGTCATTGGAGACAAAACATTTCCATGTCTTGGGTCTCAAATCTCTCAAGCAGTTAAGATTATGATTTTATGATTATGAGTATATTAATCAAACCCTTAATAAATATAGTAAAATTTCCACATTAAGCAATGGTCCTGTAGGTGTTGAACTCATCGTGTCTGTTTAAATAAGATACTTTTGCTTGTATAATGAACAAATATAATAGGTGTTGCTTGCACATTAGAAATCTGGAAATAAGAATTGCTAAAAAGGAATATGAGAAGATAATCTGCTGAATTATGGTTTTTAAATGAAAACATTTCTCATTGTTCTAATATTGGCCTTTTAGCTCTGCAAGATTTGAGGGATCCCTTAATATGGACCTGAATGAGATCAGCATGAACTTGGTTCCTTTCCCTCAACTTCATTATCTTGTGTCAAGCCTTACACCTCTGTATACTCTGGCAGATGTGAACATTCCCCCTCGAAGGTAAGGTAGAACTGGCTTACATTTTCCTGAGAACTTGAAGTGAAATTTCAGCTAAAAAAAGTTTATATTAACTCAGATTATTTATATCATTTTTTTGGTGAGAATCATATAAAATGTAGTTAGTGAAGTCATTTTTATTAGGCAAATATTTATTTAGAAGTAAATTGTTTTAAAACGTAGTATTAAACTGAAGCTAAACCTGATAACTAAATTTTTTGACTTTTGAAAATTAATAGAATCTGGCAGGCTTGAATCCTGATTCTGTTGCTAGTTGTAGGATCTTGGGCAAATGTCTTAAATTCCTCATCTTACTGTTTGTGGGGTAGATGAAATGGTATCTTAACCATAGCCAAGCACCATAGAAGGCTTTATATGTATTGCATATTATTTTCAGACCACCTTGAATATGTTTTCAGGGCCAGACTTGCCTTTAATCCCAGCTCTCAGGAGGTAGAGATAGGCAAATCTCTTATGAGTTTGAGGCCAGCCTGGTCTACATTGCAAGTAGCATGCCAGATCCACATTGTGAGATCCTGTCTTAAAAAAAAAAAAAATGTTTTTAGGCTGGCGAGGTTGTACACACCTGTAATACTAGCACTTGGGGGCCAGGCCAGTCTGAGATACACAGTGAGACTATCTCAAAAAATTACAAAAAACAAAGTAGCTCTGTAGTAATAAGAGCGACGGCGGGGCTGCGTCCCCAACACCCCAGCCGCCTGCTAGCTTATGCCCGAAATAACAACACACAAACTGTATTCATTTAAACACTGCTTGGCCCATTTCTATCTAGCCTCTTCTAGGCTAACTCTCGCACCTGGACTAGCCCATTTCTAATATTCTATGTAGCACAGCTAGGTGCGCTTACCGGGAAGATTCTAGCCTAAGTCCATCCTGGGTCGGAGCTTCATCGCGTGTGTCTGCCCAGGAGCCGGGAGCATGGCGTCTCTCTGAGGCGTCTGCCCCCGAGAGGAGAGCTGTCGAGTCTCTCAGCTCACTTCCTCTTCCTCCCAGCATTCTGTTCTGTTTACTCCACCCAGCTATGTTCTAAGCTATGAGCCCAAGCAGTTTGTTTATTACTTAACCAATGAAATCAACAGATTGATATATGACACTCCCACATCATAGCTGGGATGTTGCTCAGTTAGTAGAGTGCTGCCTAGCATTCATGCAGCCCTGGGAACCCCCAGAACCCACATGATGGCTCATAGCTTTCTGTAGCTCCAGTTCCAGGGGTTCTGGCTCCTCTTCTGGTCTCCAGGATCACCAGGCATGCCTGTGTGGTGCAGACACACGGCTTAGACAGATAACATATGGATGAATGAATGGATGAATGGATGAATGAATGGATGGATGAGTTTTTTAAAAAGAAAGGATGTTTTTAGCTTATACAGTGATAATGAGCTTCAAAGGCTCACACTGGTATTTGCTGTGAGAGACTATAAATGAGAGAGAAATTAAAAATACTTTTATTACTATCTTTATTACATTTTTAAATTTTTATTTTGTGTGTGCCATGGTGTGTTTGAGGAACAGAAAACACCTTGTTGTATTCAGTTCCCTCCATCATGGGGTCCTGGGAATTGAATCCAGGTTGCCGGGCTTGACAGCAAGCACCTGCTGAGCCATCTTGTGGGCCCAAAGGGTTGTTTTGTTGTTGTTTTAAGATTTTTTTTTTAATTAAGTGTATGTTGTGAGTGTGTATGTGAGCGTGAGTGCAGGTGCCTACAGATCCCCTGGAGGGGTGCTGCTCTCTGTGGGTACTGGGACTTGAACTCGGCCCTCTGCAGAACAATGCACACTCCTAACCATGGAGCTGTCTCGCTAGCCCTCAGAAATCTCTTTTTACAATTAAAGTTTTGGTAACAGTTCTATACTTCAGGAATATTACAAGTGATGCTAATAAACTTTATGTTAGCAAAAGGGCCGTTGGCGCCAGCTAGTATCTGCCAGGGATCCCATAATGATCTCAGCAGGGGAAGCGGTGTGTGGTGTATGGGTCGTGATCGCTGATTGGTCACTGCACATCAGCACATCCTGGTTAACGTGGACATCGAATGAATACTGGTAGTAAACTTTTTTTCTCCCATTTTTTTTGAGGCAGGATTTCTCTTTGTGGTTCTGACTGTCCTGGAAACTCTTGCTCTGTAGACCAGGCTGACCTCTGCCTCCTGAGTGCTGGGATTATTAGATACGTGCTACCACGCCCAACAGTAGTAAACTAGTATTAAGTGAATTTTTTATATTTAAAGTTAATCTTTATTTCTAAGTTCAGCATAATGAAAAAGGAATGTGTTTGACTTGATCCTCTAATTTAAATATTTCAAAGTCAGTGAACTATTCTGTAATCTGCTTGGTATATTTTGATATAAATAATACTTGCATCAACATTTTAACTTTAATTGTGATAGTTTGTGGTAATTAATGTTTATTAAAGTTTTAGTAAAAATCCACAAGGACCTTTTAAAATGTTATACTAATTTGTCATGGTGTCCCTTTCTGTTGTTAGGCTTTAATGGGTTTATTTTCTTTGTTTCTGACATCTGCACTACGATAGGTAACCAGGAGCTGCCATACCAGTGTATGTTTTCATTCTGTGGTTATATTTAGAAGAAAGAGACACATTTTGTGTAAACAGTGGTTCTTTCCTGTTGTAGATTGGACCAGATGTTTTCAGATGCCTTTAGTAAAGACCACCAGCTCATCCAAGCAGACCCCAGACATAGTCTCTACCTCGCCTGTGCCCTCATCGTTAGAGGAAATGTGCAGATTTCAGATCTTCGCAGAAATATTGAAAGGTTTGGTTTTTATTTTTAAGATAATTGACGTGTACAGGTTGGGGCAGTGTAGTGCATAGTTAAGAAAGCCAAGGTTGAAATTATAGTAAAATGTGGCTCTTTAAGTACAGAGCCTCATTTTTGTCAGCACTAAGGGAGACATGAGGTGCTTCTTCATACTGCAGCTTTGTTTGTGTGTTTCATTTTTAAAGCAATCTTATTTTACATACCAGTCCCAGTTCCCTCTCCCTTCTGTCCTCCTCCCCCCACCTTTTCTCCACCCCATCCCTCATACATTCCTCAGAGAGGGTGAGGCTTCCCGTGGGGAGTCAAGAAAGTCTGTCACATCACATAAGGCAGGACCTAGCCCCTCCCCTCTGTATCTAGACTGAACAAGGTATTCCTCCATAGGGAATGGGCTCCAGAGAGCCAACTCATGCACTAGGGATAAATACTGGTTCCACTGCTAGTAGCCCCATAAACTGCCCAAGCTACACAACTGTCACTCACGTTCAGAGGGCTTAGTTCAGTTCTCTGCAGGTTCCCCAGCTGTCACTCCAGAATCAGTAAGCTCCCACGAGCTCAAGTCAGCCCTTTCTGTGGGTTTCCTTTTCATGACTTTGAGCCCTTTGCTCGTAATATAGCTCCTCACTCTCTATGGCTAGACTCCAGGAGTTTGGCCCAGTGCTTAGCTGTGAGTCTCTGCATCTGCTTCCATCAGTTACTGAATGAAGGTTCTAGGTGCTGCCAGTTTTGAAGACAGATGGCAGATTACAAACAACATAGCTAGACCTATGATTCTGCTGATGTCTTGTTTGCTTATGTGGACTAAGCTGCTGCAATGTCCTTCTTTGTACCTTAGTTCTTACCTTAGAATTTTTGTATTTCAGGTTGAAACCTGCTCTGCATTTTGTCTCCTGGAATCAAGAAGGCTGGAAGACTAGCCTGTGTTCAGTGCCCCCTGTGGGTCACTCCCATTCATTATTAGCTTTAGCAAACAACACGTGTGTGAAGCCCACCTTCATGGAACTGAGAGAAAGGTTCATGAGGCTCTACAAGAAAAAGGTAATTTCACACCTTGTAACTGCACTCACTTTGGCAGAGATGATTGGAAGTCAGGGCTAATAAAGCAACTGCCTTGGCCCATTTGATAGGCCAGCCTTTAGGTGGGTGGAGTAAACAGAACAGAATGCTGGGAGGAAGAGGAAGTGAGCTAAGATGCCATGCTGCTGCTCCCCAGGGCAGGCGCGATGAAGCTCCGACCCAGGATGGACGTAGGGTAGAATCTTCCTGGTAAGTGCACCTCGTGGTACTACACACATTAATAGAAATGGGCCAAGGCAGTTTCTTTATTAGCCAATGACCTTCCTCTATCAGTGGGGCCTCATGAGACCCTCCCCAGTCCATGTCACACTCTTGGCAGGCTCGGTCTTATGTAGGTAACCACACTTACCACGAGTCGAGGAGCACAGTGGCCATGTCTAGAACCTAAGCTCACAATGCTCTTTCCCATATTCTGGCATATAGTCTTTCTGCACTATCCTCTACAGTGTGCCCTGAGCCTTGGTGAGGCTGGGGTGTGGGAGGAAGGGATTCTGTAGATGTCCATTTATAGCTAAGTACTCAATACTCAGTTATTCTCTGCATTTTGACTAGTCTCTGCCCTATCCACTATCCACTGGAAGGAAAAAGAAAGCCTTTATGACCAATATTGAGAGCAGCACTATTCTATGAATATGAATATAAATATAAATGGACAGATTTTCAACATGTCCATTTAGCAAACCAATGACAAAAGATTGTCCCTTATATCATGTGACTTCCTGAGTCTTGGACTTTTGTTCTGGGTTACAGCTCCAATGGAGGGGCCTCAAATCCAATCACAAATGGGTTGGCCAACCCCATCATCACCCATGCCACTCTTGTGCAGTGGACACAGCTTTAGGCAAAATATTTGACTTAAGTTCCTGCTTCCAGATTAGAGCTGAATGTTCTATGCATTTAAAATGCATTTAATCTTTCACTATTTCCTACATACATAGTATCTACTTTGATTATACTTCCTGTGATTCTCTCCTCTTCCCTTCCAGCTGAACCCCTTCTGCTTCTCAACCTCCCTCCTACCTTCAAGTATTTGTATGTGTATTCCTCCACTGTAATTTATTAGGGTTCCTTGAATGAATGTGGAGGGCTTTTACTTAAGCAAGGCTTTTACAAGTGGGTTTACCACTGAGAACTGCCTCACCCCTTCCTCAGCAACTGCTTAGAGCTCCCAAGGAGGAATGGGTGAATGACAGAATTTTAACAGTGTTTGTTTTATGGGGCAGTTGTATGTCTTAAGTTCCTGAGTTGGTAATGTTGTCTCTTTTCGATTGCAGGCTCACCTCCATCACTATCTTCAAGTTGACGGGATGGAGGAGTGTGCTTTTGCAGAAGCTGTGTCCTCTCTGTCGGCTCTCATTCAGGAGTATAATGAACTTGATGCCACAAAGAGCATGCCTGTGCTGGATGTGCCTCGGCTAAGCGTGGCCTTGTGATGGTGTGTGGGATCACTTGTAGCAATTTGTGGTACACCATGTAATCCAGTGTGTTCAGGACCAGCCTGGGCTGCGCAGTGAGAGCCGATGGAGAGGGAAAGAGTGCTTCTTCATCGCCTTTCTTTCCCCATCGCTTCCTCACTCTGGTGAAAGCCTCAGGAAAGACTGGACATATCTTTTCTGTGTTATCTTTATCTTTCGTGCTCTGTTTAAATGCTTGGGAAAGCAGGTCCTAGGAATGGAAGAACAGCGTGTGTCATGTTTGGACTTTTAGGGGAGTCTTTATTAAAACTGATAAGCCTTTGTTCTGTTGAGTAGAAACATGCCTATACTCAAGAGAATCACAGCTTAGACATACAGTCACTGCTGAAATGGTTTGAAAGCAGATGTCCAACAGTGCTACTTATAATGTCACTGTTTGCACACTGAGCAGAACACTGCTGAACTTGGTATCTTCATCTGAGTTCCGTAGTAAGTGGTCATTATTTACTGAAATGATTCCAGTCTCCATAATATTTTGAATCTTTAATATCGATTTTAGTTGCATTTATATTTCAGATCCATTGTTTGGTTTATCCTTCAAGGAAAAAATCTGGGGGGAAAAATTCTTTTCAAGAAAAACTAATCTGTTGTATGCTTTGTTTATTAATAGTTTATGTTTCTTCCCTTTGCTAAGTAATTGTTATATTTTTGGCTTTTATATTGATAGTTTAGATTTTTTTATAGTATTTGGTATAAAAGCTGCAGTATTACAGTTATTAGCAGTAGTCCCAGACATTCCATTTTCTCCTTCCTATAAGCATCTTAGCTGATATTCAGAACACGACAATGAATATTATAGATACATTTGTAGTATCTTATTTTTAAGAATTTTCCCTTTGATATCATGTTATAAGATATGATAGACTGCATTGCCAGGTACAGAATAAAATTTTAAATTATATCTTTTTGCCGGGCGGTGGTGGCGCACGCCTTTAATCCCAGCACTCGGGAGGCAGAGGCAGGCGGATCTCTGTGAGTTCGAGGCCAGCCTGGTCTACAAGAGCTAGTTCCAGGACAGGAACCAAAAGCTACGGAGAAACCCTGTCTCGAAAAATCAATCAAAAAAAATAAATAAATAAATAAATTATATCTTTTTATATTTATATAAAATTTTTCTTGTAAATTGTACTTTATATTATATATTAAATCCTTATATGGTACATGTATGTACATATTACATAATTATAGATATCCTCTAGAAATGAGTTATTTAAATTTTTTCAGGCATTCCTTTTTGTTTTAGAATATTTTTTAGAAACTTATTGTCAGAAATAAAGCAACCAAAAATAACTAGTGGCTCTTTCTGCTTTAAATCCATTAGATAAATGTTTCATCCTTTTATGGCACTTGATTGTATGACTGAATGACTTAGCCTTAAACTTTCCTCCCTATATTTGGCTCTATAGAATCCTGAGCTCAGAAAACATATCTCCTGGTTCTCTGCAGTCTCTCTGGCACACACAAGATGTGACCCAGAGCATTCGCCACTGAAAGGACCCTTCCCTGGGGCAGTCGAACCGAACAGTGATCATCTTAGACTTGTTGGGGACGCAGCATCTCTTGTCCAGGCATATTCCACAAAAAGTCGGTCTGTAACTCTGAGTACTTGAGCAACCAGAAAAAACGAATTTCTCAGCTTTGGAGAGTTGGAAAGTGGGTTGACATGTTTTTCCTCTGGGGATCTGAAAAGGTGAATGAAGTTAAGAGGTCATTCTTTAAATTTGACTACAGTAACAAGGATTTTATAGCAGATACTAGATGAGTTATTTCTTGGGCATTACTAGTAGTTGTTTGTGCCATCTAGGACCCTCTTCTCTGAAATACCCTTGCCCCATCATGTTTTCAGACGCCCTGGTGTTTCTCGTTCTGTCTTTTATTCAGTTGTACAATAAATGAAAACTTATTTGTTTAGTTACATTTAAAGAGCTGTGTCTTATTAAATGTCACTTACCAAAGGCTTAGCAAATTCTCTAATACATATCACTCAGTTTGGGTGGGTGAATAAATGTATGAATATCTTTTGTTAATTTTAAAGACTTATTTATTTCTAGTTTATATTTATGGCTGTCTTATCTGCATGTATATCTGTGCCCCACTTGTGTACCTGGAACTAGAGTTACAGAGGGTTGTGAGCCTGCATGAGTGTGCTAAAAATCCAATACGGGTCCTCTGAAAGAGCAGTCCATGTTAACTGCTGAGCCATCTCTCCAGCCACCTTTAAAGCTGAGGTATCAACTTGATAATACAATAGGGACTACGTTGAGTATAACACAGTTTATATCATTTCTAAAAATTAGTCTTTTCTATGTGCGCTTAAGAGCATACACAAAAATAAATTTAAAAAATCAATCCATTAAGACAATTCTCTTGCAGCACCAGGCGTGGTGTCGCATCCCTTTAATCCCAGCACTCTGGAGGCAGAGGCAGCTAAGATCTCTGAGTTTGAGGCCAACCTGGGCAACATAGTCAGTCCCAGGACAATATAGAGACCCTGTCTCCAAAAAAAAACAAATAAAAAGATAATACTCCTGCTTCAATCAAGAGGTAGTACCAGCCCTGCTACTTTATGCCGGTTGTAGGACAGCGGGGCCTTTGGCAAGTTTACTCTAACATGCACAGAGCATTTTGGTGTGGCCCTCCAAAGCAGCAGTCATGTGTAACTGTAAGCAGAACTGCTTTCATGCTATGCTATAACAACTGGAATTTTATGTTTAATACTTTGGTTACACTTCTATAATTAGGATGAACAAGAAAATAGAGAAACCCTGCCTCAGAAAACCAAACAAAGAATAGGGGTCTTGAGCAGCCCAGTGTCTTGTAACCTCCCAGGCATACCGTTCCTTCAGAGTAGATATCTCCTGGAACCCTCCACACATACCGTTCCTTCAGAGAAGACATCTCTTGGATTCTGTGTGGCCCGATCTGTCCCAGAATTCACTCTGTAGACCAGGCTGGCTTCAACTCAGAGATCCGCCTGCCTCTGTTTCCTGAGTGCTGGGATTAAAGGCTCGCACCACCACTACCCAACAAGCCCTACTTCACTAAACTGAACACCTACAATCCCACTACTATATACAATTTTCCCTGTAGAGTCGAGCTAGGTCAACACCTGTTGTCTTCTGAGATAATTTGACTTAAGAGTCAGTCACAGTGAGGTGGTTTTGTTTGATGAGATTCAAACACTATCCCTCCCTCCAGAATACACACACCTTACTTACTTTTCAGGAACTTAACACAAGCATAATTCACTTAAGTCTGGTTGCACTGTACCTTCACTGTCTTGGCTATGTTACTGTTGCAGGGCTGGATATAGCATAGCCTCTTCTCTCTTCTCATTTCACAGTTGCTGTTTTCATTGGTTACCCTGTTAGAAATTCCCATTCCACACGTTCTGGAGCAGGGAGTCCACTTCGTTGCTTGCACAAGGCACTTCTTTTTCCAAGTAAGCGGGAGGTTCCTGTAAGCTAACATAAATGGGAGACTGTCTATGTGTGCACATACGTACTTACCCTGGACTTAATTTTTAAACATAAAGTCGGCAGGTATCTAAAAGTTCTAAGGCTTTTTGCATGAAAGGATAAACGCTTATGTTCTAAGTCATCCTTCCCTTCCTGGTACCTACGTTTCCTCTCTCCGTCAAGTGTGGCCATGTACTTTCCTAGGGAATAGACTCATCTTCACCCACTGACATCATTCTGCCCATCCATCCTCGAGGATTAGACTGCTTCCGATTGATATCTGTCTTTTGTTAGCTCTTGCCTGATATTTCCAACAGATACCAAAGTGAACGTTGGTAGGATTAGGGAATTCAGGACAGTAATCAGAATAGTGTGGGTTTTCTTTCCTTGAGACCTGGTTTTGCTATGCAGCTCAGACTACCTGCTTACTGGCTCGCAGTCCTGCCTTCCAAGCCTTAGGAATACAGGCACCATGCCTATATCACCATGGCTGGTGTAATATTATGTATGATCTTAGTATTTAAATTTCATGATATGTTCAAGATCTAAAATAAAATATTTAAGAATGAGACAAAATCAGTTCTCTTCCACTTTAAATCTACTCTTAGAAAACTGTAGTCAAGGTGAGACGCACAGGCCTCCGTGTGCCTGTGGAGGTCGAGACAACTCCGTGTCATCAATTCTGTCCTTTTCCCGTTATGCAGGGCTCAAATTAAGGTCACCAGGCTTGCACAGCAAGTCTCACCTGTCCATCATGGGAATTTATAACAAACAACACTGCACTAAATTAATCTTATATACTAAATCATCGCACATGTTGATCTCACCCAACTTGTCTCATTCCCTGTTCCCAGGCCCACAGTAAGCTCTATAAGTTAGCCACTTGAAATCACCTATGAAATACTTAGGGAATGCAACTGTGGATGAATTACAAGTGGAGAAATGAAACTTCTCTACTGTCTGCTGTGTAGAAGAAACAGGAAAAAAGATAATTCTTCCATAATAATTCTCCATGAAAAACCATTAGGAGATTGTTACTGTTCTCCAGTGACGCAGACCCTTGGTTCATAGTAAACACAGGTTTGTTACTTCCAGGCATTTCTCTAATGTACATCCTACAATTGATACTTTGGGAGGAAAGTGGTGATTTGAGCCCAAAGTTATATAGCACAGTTCTACTTTGAGAATATCAACTTAAAGGTGAGGGGAGGGGATTTTAAAAAAGAAAAACTACCCTCAGTTCAGTGTAACAGTGAGCAACAGAAGTGGAAACAGAGATACCCGGAGGCAGACAACAGTTAAAGCCCTCACTACAGGAAGCAGATTAGCCTGATACATCTGCAATAGGTAAAGGTATCTTAGACCACTGCATTGCTGATAACCCTGCTTACAGATAAACCAAGGCCTGCAGTTTAGGAATTTGTTCAACATTCATTAAAAAGAAAAGAAATTATGAGATTAATAAAACAAAAGTTTAGTGTTTATGAGCACTGAGAGAAACGAGGGATGATGTCATTGCTTGCTTTGTACTGGCCTGGCAAACGATAGATTCCAGCAATAGACTGTATTAATTATTATCACACATACGATTCCAGCAATAGACTGTATTAGCTATTATCACACATACGATTCCAGCAATAGACCGTATTAGTTATCACACATCTGATTCCAGCAATAGACTGTATTACTTATTATCACACATACATGTTTAAGGCATAAGCTCTCACTGACATTCACTGTGAAAGCCAAATTCCCATGTAGTCAGAAACACGTTTTTACGAGTAACCAAAGGCAAGTCATGGCAGACTTAGTATACCTTTAAAACAGAGACGTCTCACTTCTTTGTAGCTCACCATTTGGGAGTTCGTGGGAACATGAGTAATGCCATGCTGTTAGCTGAGTGATCATGTGGACAACCTGGAAATTGTCTGTCTAACTAACTCACACAACCAGAATCCTGGAGGAAGTTTTTGTTCATTGCATCTTTAAATATCTAAAACGCAGAATAATTTTCACTAACAACATAATGAAGGTAGCCCCAGAGGAACTCCTGTCTGGAAAATTCTCCAGCGTATGAGTAGGACATCATTTACGCCTGCAGCCACCTCGTGTTCAAGATAAGCACTGAGGAGTCTCGCTTTGCAGCCTGACTACCGTAGAGGGCTTTAAAGTGAAGGAGACGGGAGCCCTTGTCAGTTTTGAAAATAATGTTTTGAACCTCAAAATGTGTTAGTCCTCAAGAAAAAAAAAAAAGCTTTTTAAATCAACTTTCCATTTCTGCCAGTACCATATGAAAAACTTTGAAAATGCAGGAACTGGATGGTCAAACTTCTTGCCCATAATTACAAATGAAAGGTTTTTAGGGTACATGTGAACAGAATTTGTTTAGTGTTCCTAAGGTGTTGGGGAATCTGGGAGGTTTTAAAAATCAGACCCTTTTATTCTCAAAACCAAAATATGAAGTTTCCCAACACTTGGAATATCTACCTGAAGCAAACACTACACAGGTACACACACTGTAAATCTCTAAGCATCAGCCTGTGAGTTCTTACTGGCTGGAATCAGGAAAGAACCACAGAAAGTCATCCCTGCTGAGGTCACCTGCTGCTGCAATATAGCCTGCAGAGCACCCGCCCTGTGCCTGTGGTCCTGGCCTATGGTTTTGAGGATCACCTGGCACTGCTCTGTAGCCTGCAGGGTGTCCCATGACTGTGGCCCTGGGCTACAGTTTTGAGGCTCACCTGGTCCTACTCTGTAGCCACAGGCATCCTGTGTCTGGGCTACGGTTTTGAGGCTCACCTGGCACTGCTCTGTAGCCTGCAGAGCGCCCTTGTTGCGATGGTCCCAGGCCACAGTTGGTTGTACCAGCTCTCCTTACACTTTCAGCTTCAGAACAGTTGCTGCCAGCCAGCCTGGGTATGAACAGGGGCGTGCATCCAATTGCACCGCCCACACAGAGGCAACTGAACAGTGGGTGGGGCTGAAATACTTGGCCATTCTGATAATGGACCCTGTTGAACTCACATCCAACAGCCACAAGATCTGGAAAACAACAACAGCAGCAGCAGCAGATTGTCAACATAAATAAATAAATCAAACTATATGGCTTAGCTAGATAGACCTACTCCAGTTGTAACTGTCTCTTATGAATGTGGTTCTTAATTCCTTAAGCCTCTTTGGAATCTCCTTTACAGAACATCTATAGAAAGGTTAAAATGGGGTGTTTATATTTTTCTGTAGGCTAAAACCCCCAAATGTCACTTCCAAAAAAACCCCAAAAGTTGGAGTAAAGGCAGCTATTCAAAGTTCTAGGCTTGGCAGTGAGGTGGTTATAAATAAATGGTGGATGCCTGGTGAGACAGTTCCACCTGGATGCACAGATACAGGCCAGGATGTGTCCACAGGCAGGGCTGGAGAACCACCTAACTAACTGTAGTCCTTCCTGCGAGGTCACTGGAAGTAGGATCTCTTTCAGGATCAGCCCTTTCCAAACGTGCTCCACCAGCCCCGTAGGAATAGCTTTCAAAGAATCCGTGGAAACTGTTCACAACACTGGGGTGTGTGTGACATCAGTGGGACAATCAGCAGTGGCTGGAACAGATGCATTAGCATGACTTGGGCGGTACAGGAAGTGGCTGTGCACTGGTACTTAGAAAAATAAAGTTAGCTTCACAGTGTTCTTGGTAGCACAGTAAAATATGCTAACTTTATTAAATCCTCCCCATTTCCGTTTAATTATATTCTTATGACAAAGTAAATACATAATATTCAGTGTGCCAAGTATAATAGTATTAGGAGACAAAGGAGTCAAGTTTTCAGTCGGAACTTTCCTTAAACAGTTGTTGGGTAAACTGTGGGTGCTCAGACTTGGATCTTGTGGAGGTGTCTTCTTGAAACTGGGCAGAAGTTGTCACTAATTGTCACTGCTAAGAAAAAAAGTGTTTGTTGCCAATGACGTAAGTCACACTTCCTAGTAAAAGAATTTTGGAAAACTGCTATCCACCACTGAGATCTTTCTAGCCACCAACTGTGTCAACTTTCTGCTGAGAGCGATTGTTTAAAGGGCATATATTTATTATTTACACAGTCGGGAAACTGGTACTGTCCAAATACCCAGAGCAGAGGATGACAAAACAGCGCATGAGTCCAAAAACCAAGTCCAAGCGGATTCTGTATTTGCTTTGAGTTTTTAAGATAAGGTTTCTTTCCCCTTGGGCTCCATTCCCATCACCTACATAGCAACTCATGACCATCTCTAACTCCAGACTCGAGGGACCCAACATACTCTTCTGACCTCCGAGAGGGACCAGCTGCACATGTGGTGTATGAAAGCTGAACAACCAAACACATCAAAAAAAAAAAAAAGTTAAGGCAGCGTTGGGGGGGGGGGGTCTTCCCAAGTAGCCCAGACTGGCCTCAAACTTCCAATCCTCCTGCCTCAGCCTCCTCAGTGCTAGAAGTATTGTGAGCCAGCCCAGTGGGTTTGAGGTATTTTATTAGAATTAAAAGTTTGTTGGGGGCTGGAGAGATGGCTCAGCAGTTAAGAGCACTGGCTTCTCTTCCAGAGGTCCTGAGTTCAATTCCCAGCAACCACATGGTGGTTCACAATCATATAAAATGAGATCTGCTGCCATCTTCTAGCATGCAAAAATACATGCAAGCAGAATGTTTCATACATAATAAATAAAGAAAAAAAATTTTTTGGGTCTGAGCAGTGGTGACACACTTGGGAGGGAGAGGCAGGTGGATCTCTGTGAGTTCAAAACCAGCCTGGTTTACAGAGTGAGTTCCAGGACAGTCAGTGCTGTCACACAGAGAAATCCTGTCTTAAAAAATTTTTTAAAAAGTTTGTTGGTTTGGTCTCAGATCCCATGATGCAGCTGATTTCTAAGGAGCAACCTGTCACAGTGAGTCTATCAGAAGCATGCGTGAGTGTCTGACCTGTCCCACGTGAGTCTATCAGAAGCACGCGTGTGTCTGACCTGTCCCACATGAGTCTATCAGAAGCACGCGTGTGTCTGACCTGTCCCACGTGAGTCTATCAGAAGCACGCGTGAGTGTGTCTGAAGAGCATGTCACTGCGGTCCACCTGCTTCTAATTGTGTGTCTGTGTGAAGCCAAGTTTCCCTCAGATGTCAACCAGATAAGCAAACAAGAGGCAGATAGATGTGAGGGTCTACTCTACTGAGCTAGACATCTGGGACGTTCACAAAAATCTAAGACCGCATTCTCCTCACTAAAATGTTCTTTGCTGTCAGTAGACGTCGTTTATAAGAAAATGTATTATTATTAGCTTGTATGAGATGTGTTTCATTTAAACCAACTTTAAAATTACAAATTCATTAAAGTCAACTGACAAAAGCCCACATTAGCAGACGCTCTAGTCCTCAAGATTGCTAGGACTAAGGGGAGATGCCCGGACCTTAAAACAAGCTTAACAGTCCGTCAGTGTTCTAGTCAGAAGTCAACAAATGTTCCATGAAAGACTGAATGGCTTAGTCATCCCAGGCCACGTGGTCTCTACCCTGGTTTGCTCTGTGCAGCAGGCGTAGATTGCCAATGACAGCCCATGCTGTGGTCTAGGTTAGCTCTAGGCAGTAGTTGAGGTCCTAGTTCTAAACTGCCTCCCTCATCTGCTGCTAAAGATCTTCGTGTTGTATGTGAAGCCGCTCGTGGGAAGACAGTCTCAGCTGGCCAGAGGGAAGGTAACGCAGAAAGTGAATGCCACAGTCCACACCCTCTTGGTTTACAATCCCGAGCTTTTACATCCTGACCAAGGTTTCCCCTCCCCTCCTCCCCCATGTTCTGCTCCCTCCCCCATCTGCTCCTTCTGAAGAGAAACAGCCATGCATTTTTAAAGACGATTATTTCTCCTTTCATGAATTCAGATTAATTTCAGACAGGATTAACAAAAGCTGTCATTTTTAGGTCAGACCCTAGTTACATAAGGTTTCCTATATGCGATCGGAAAAAGCGGCTACCTGAACCAGACTTGGTGGCACGTGCATTTAATCCCAGCATTCAAGGCAGAGGCAGGTGGATCTCTGTGAGTTCTAGGCCAGCTAGAGCTGTGTAGAGAGCTCCTGTTGCAAAAATAAAACAAAACAAACAGCAACAAACCCAGCTACCTAAGAACTGCGAGATAACTATGAGGCTTTCAAACGTGTGTCTCTGAATTTCAAACGTTATCCGGTACAACTGAACCAGCCCACCGGTGCGCGGAAACGGCATCTGTCCTGTATTTAGCTAAACTAAATTCACACTCTGAATTACGTGGGGCAGGAAAATGTGTCTCAATTCAGCTTTTCCCAATGGGCCCAGAAGACACTTACATGCACACACTCCTGTCTCGTACCTAGGGTTGTCCGCCGAGTAGTCGCAGTACAGCCCTTTGTGAGGGTCACAGAGGTCGGCTTCATTACACAGGTCTCCTCGTTGCTTGGCACAAACTTTGCAGCATCCGCAGCCATCTCTCACCAAACTCACCCCAGGAGGACAGCTGGGCTTCCGAGGAGGACATTGGCAGGGCCAGTGACAGACCTGTTTCCGGTGACCCACTTGGGGTGTTTCTGCGGGCCCTCCTTCGGGGATCGTGTCTGATGGCACAGTGCCCTGCGCCCTGCAGCAGAGCTTCATTTGATGATAAAGGTGATGTTAGAAAAGGTTCCTGAGACTCTGTAGGAGATGCATGCCAAACAGGCGGTGAGTTACAGTATCGGTATTGGGCATGCGCACTCCCTGACTCCTCATTGGGTTCCTGTCTCTGCCCTCCACACTGCTCCTCCGTCTCTGGAACTGCTGTGATTTCATTCCCCTGAGCTCTGCACTGGAATCTCTCGGGTAGGATCGCTCCCTCCCTCACTTTCTCTCTTCTCCCAACCAGCTCACTCTTCTGAAGGCACCAAATGTGCCTGTTTAACTGCTCCACTTAGATGGTAAACAGCCCACGCAAACTTGCCCTCTTCCTCCACGCATCTTTTCCATCCATACAAATGTCCATTGTATTTTTCAAAAACACCTTGCGCACTGGATCAGGCTGAACTCACGTGCTAACATCCAATTTCATTGATAAATCTCGTTGACGGCACCTTTCAAATCTATCGCCACCACTACCCGCTGGCCTCCATGTCCTCGCTCCTACCACTGTGATCTAATCCACCATAGTTTTCAGTTGGGTAATTAGAAGAACCTTCTATACAGTCACATTTATTCAGCATCCATGGCATGTTCACAGGAGTGACTTCCCCCAGCCATTTCAGATCTCCAGGCCCCCTGTTAGGCTACGCCGGACGGTACCTTAGAACATCAGCTGTGCGGGACTGTACCTTAGAACATCAGCTGTGCGGGACTGTACCTTAGAACATCAGCTGTGCGGGACTGTACCTTAGAACATCAGCTGTCGCCTTGACGAGCTGCTCACTTCTACATACCATCACTGGCAGTCTCGTTCCCCACCCCGTCTTCAGTTTCCTCCCTATGCTGTGTGCCACCGACCTGTAGGCCCACACAGATGACTGCCCAATGGGCATGGATGCCCAAATGGCCTTTCTAAAAAACGGGGGTTCAAAACTCGTCTTCCACCCAGACCAAGCTCCGCGCCCTCACACCACAGCCATGCCACGGCTGATCCTGCTTACTATACTGTCCTCATGCTCCTGGTCTATCCTTTCTTATCTCACAGATACTAAATGCCACACTATCTGACTGTATTACTCCTTAAAGTCTTCTGGTGGGTCCCCACTGTCTGCAGCTTACCATGCAAACTTCTGAGCATGGGACCTTCAAACCTTTGGTTTGCTTGGTTTCTCTGTTTGATTTTGTTAGCAGACTTACCTCACAAAAAAAAAAAAAAAACACAAGGAAATTATAATAGATTGTAATGCAAAAAGTGTTCACAAAAAATGTTGAGAATATAAGGAATTTTACACATTTTTTTTCCTTTCAGACATTTTGTTTCAAAAGTCAAGTCTTGACACCATGGAATGATTCATGTGAGAGAATGTTCTAAAACAGATCTGAGCTTAAGGACAGATCTGTGATCTTAAATAAGAGAAACCCTGACTCAAAAACACAAGGTAGAGAGTCACAGACAGGCACTTGATGTTGAACTCTGGCCACCGTATGGACACACAGACTTGAGAGTTGCACCATGTTGCACACATGTTTACCACATATACACATACTCACTTGGTCACCACTGTCCAGAAATGGTCTGTGTACGGTGAGTTTGCTGACCTGGTTCACGGATCCACACATTTGTGGATTCTCAGGTGAATGGACAGCTAGGAGGTGGCATCTCACTGAAGGGCGTCATTGGGGTGGGGTGTGTCGTTACTCCTGCCTCTGTCTCTGGTTTTTCCACTTTGCTTGTGACGTAAGCTGCCTCCTCTGTCACATGCTTTGGCTGCCATGTTGTGTCTCATCAGAGACTGAAATGAGCCAGCCAACAGCCATGGACTGAAACCTCTGGAACTGAGAGCCAAAGCAAGCCTTCCCTTCCTACGGGTGTTTTTCTTAGGTATTTTATCCCAGTGACCAAAAGAGGAAAAATCACTAAGACAAAAAAAATAAGCAGAAAAGGATATTTTCTGCTCTAAGCAAATCTCTTTTTATGTTTGCACTTGTTTTCTATTCCGTACATATCTCTCTGGGCTGGAATATTTACTGTGTAAGAACGCGTCCTAGCTTTCTGTTGACAATAACCACCTGCTCCTCTCAGAATGCAGAACAGGAGCAGGCTGGTTCCACAGCTGCTGAAGCAATGCATTCCAACTGTGAGAAGGAGAAGAACCGCACCCAGGACATCCTCCTTGGGATCCCTTTGAAACCTTGCGTTCTTAAACAGTGTAACAACTTCCCTTCTAGTCTAAAACACCTCTGTTGCCCAGGCCAGAACCGCCTCCTAACTCCACATCCGGGTACAGTTGTCCAAGTGACAAGAAGCGGTCAGAGCTCTGTCCTCTGTGCCAGCAATGACCTTCGCCACATAAATAAATCAATAAACTAGTCACCCTGATTTAATTTTCTCATTAGAAAACACCAAGGCAATGAATTGCTCATATTAAATTAAACTTCCTTTGATCGGCTCTCCGAAATATTCCGAGCTTCCATGGACAGAATCACTCACAAAAAAGTCAGAGACATGAGGCTTGAGAAAAGACAAAGTATTAGGACATTAAAAAAACAAACTAAATGTTCCTTCCTAAGTGCTCCTTTCAAACAAGGACAGGCTTCAATGGAAAAAAAAAAAAATGCCCAAAACCGTTTTTCCAGGGACTCTTTGTATACTGCAAGCTCTGGAAAGATGAGCCGGTGCCTGTAACCCGCCTGAAGGGACCATATTTACGGCTGTGGCCACAAGCACTACCCGTCCCAGAGCTGGAACTGGACTCTGTAAATAGATATAAAGTAATATCTGTGGACTGTTCACACATCACAAGCAAACTAGAGGGCACACCTCAAAAGGAGAAACGTCAAGCATCTCACAAAGCTCCTGAACTGTAAAACAGAACTTTCTGGGAAGGAAAATGGCTCCCCATCTTTCCCCATCTCTGTCTTGCCGTTTTCCTTTGGGCCTGAAGGAGTACAGCTGAAGCCGGGGTGTAAAACAAAGACCTACCTGTGCCAGTCCAGGAATGAGCAGAGTGCAGAAGAGACGCCTGTGCATGTTGCCGGGACGTGGCCCGGACGTGGGAGGATGGAGAGTCGGAGGAGCGTTGGCCCGTCCTAGCCTAGGGCACAAAGATCCCCTGTGTCCTCCGCAGGGAACCACTGTCTCCACCTCCCGGGCCAGGCTGCACTTTCCGTCTGAGGATCCATCCATTCCAGTGCCCTGCTTACTTCATGTGATTTCTAGAAGCACCTTTGGTCTGCACAGCTTGTGTCTCCAGAGGCCAGCACCTTCCTGCAGGGACTGGGCAAGATCAAGTGGAGGCTTCTCTCTGGGGAAGGGCTGGTGCTCTGTTCTTGAGGTCTAAGCCTGTCTTCCAGGAGGTGGGTGGCATTAGCCGCCTTAGACACCGTCCCCTCTTTGCCCTTGGTCTCTGTCTGATTTCTCTGCTGGGGGCGCTGGTCTGGTCCCCCCCTTTAGGTGCCACCCAAGTTTCATGTTTTACCAACAGCGGATTCTAGCAGCTTTTCCTGAGGTGGTAGGAAGCCACCAGCTCACTGTCTCTGAGCTGCCCCCCCACTTCCCTGTCCTCTATGCAGTACATATCTTACCCCTGGAGGACAGTAACCAGTAAACCTAGTCATGAGGATGGACTCTCCCAGTGCATTGCCTAAGCCAGGCCCCTTTCTGGGGCCACAGCTCCATGGAAGGTTGCAGAAAAGTTAACCCCAGATCTTTCCCAGCAGAGGACCAAACACTGACAGCCACAGAGAATAGTAGGATTTTAAAAACTTAGGGAACACTACAAATTACACGTTAATTTGTACAATTCTATATTTCTACGTATCAATTTAAACAATCTTTAAAAATCTAAAAAGTGAAGTTATTCTGTATTTGTACCATTTCTCCTCACCCATCCCTCCCCACATGTGGCCACCAGCCCGTCCCCTCCTGTGTTGTCACCAGCACCTCTGTGAGCCCTTCCTGCCCTTTGCTCTTTCTCTATCACAGACCTGCCTTCCTGAGGATCCAGCAAGCAGAAACCCTTTCCTCTGGCCTGTCACCCAGCCTATGGTATCCTGACGTCTTCCTTATCCTGAACTCATTGCTCCTCTGATGTGTCATATATCAATCTGTTGATTTCATTGGTTAAGCAATAAAGAAACTGCTTGGCCCTGATAGGTTAAAACATAGGTGGGAGGAGTAAGCAGAACAGAATGCTGGGAGGAAGAGTAAGTGAGCTCAGAGAGACACCATGCTCCCCTCTCTGGGGCAGACGCTATCGATGAAGCTCTGACCCAGGATGGACGTAGGTTAAGATCTTCCCTGGTAAGCCACCTCGTGGGCTACACAGATTATTAGAGATGGGTTGATCGGGATATGAGAATTAGCCTGTAAGGGCTAGAGTTAATGGGCCAAGCAGTGTTTAAAAGAATACAGTTTGTGTGTTGTTATTTCGGGGCATAAGCTAGCCAGGCAGCCGGGGTGCTGGGGATGCAGCCCCGCCACTCATATTACTACTATAAGCATAAACATAGCACACGGCTAAGGCCTCCCATGGCGACCCCCGGGAGTCTGATGTTACGGAGGAGCCCGCAGTGCAAGAAGCCTGTGTACACGTGTAGACAGCCAGCAGCTACATGCTGCAGACCACCAGATGACCCCCGTGCGGTTGCAGCTCTAAGGCCTCAGATCGGTTACTTTTCTCTTCATTGTGAGGAAATACCTGACAGAGGTGAGTTAAGGTAGGGCCTACATGTGCCATCCATCTGTCAGCAGGAGCATGGGGCCACCACGCACCACACGTTGCACTCAAAGTCGGGAAGGAGAGATGATCATCAGAGCTCATTGCCTTCTCCTTTAAATCCAGCCCAGGAGCCCAGTCCATATGATGGTATTGCCCGTATTGAGGGCGGATCTTCCCACCTCAGCTTATCTTTTCTAAAAAAAAAAAAAAAAAACCCTACAGATCCAAGGAAGGATATATTTCTTAATTGATCCCAGAGTCCTTCAAGGTGATGATCAAGACTAACCATCACTGGGGTGTCCTGCTCCTTAAGAATTAATACAAAAGCCCAGAGTGGCTCAGTGAGGGGAAACTGTGTCTGCTTTTGGTCCAGTCTGACCTTTCTCTTTTTATTTCCCTGGTGTGATCATTTGGCATTTGGATCCCCAGGCACAGTGATCCTTGCCCCAAACTGGCCATCTGATTTGATAATGTCTTGTTCTCTGGCTCATCAACCACATGTCTCTCGCTCCCACTCTCCCTATTTCAAATGTGGAGCTCCATATATCTGCAGCGACCGGACTTGCAGAGAGATCCACGCTCTCCACCTAAAAAGCCTGCAGCCGCAACCAGTTTTCTGGAAATGTCTTCCTTCACTGCGCAATCTCACAGCTGTGGAACAGGGAGGGTGTCCTACTGTCTGTCCAGTCCACTTGCTGTAGTGGGAAAAGAACAACTGGCTAGCAAAACCTCACACGGTTAAGGGACCCCATCCACTCTGACGCATTCACTTCCGCCTACCTTAGGAGACCCCATCAGCTCTGGGGTACTCACTTCCGCCCACTTAGGAGACCCCATCAGCTCTGGTGTACTCACTTCCGCCCACTTAGGAGACCCCCATCAGCTCTGGTGTACGCACTTCCGCCCACTTAGGAGACCCCCATCAGCTCTGGTGTACGCACTTCAGCCCACTTAAGAGACCCCCATCAGCTCTGGGGTACTCACTGCTACCCACACTGAGACTTCTCCAGCCTTCACTGCTGTTTAACTATTTCACTCCCAGCTGCGTGAACTGGATATATTTAGGGGTGGGAACCGCTGTGCTCGCTCTACTCTGTAAAAGCTGTCACCGTGTCCCCTCTTCCAAGGACTTTCTTCGATTATATCTCATCTCTCTCGCGATTATCTCATCCACAGCCTGAGCCTGTGCTGTCCCCTCAAACTGACACAGCCCTAAGCATAACTCTGTGGAGCACATTTCACGACTTACAAGGACGCTTCCCATGTATTATCTCTTTTAATTTCACAGCTCAGTGAGGTGGACAAAAGCGGTATTGCTGTCCTCATTTAACAGATTAAAAAGTTAAAGCCAAGTCATTGTGCTTGGTCAATAAAACACCCTTAATCCTTGCCCCCAAGACCTATGCAATCTACTGGCAGAGCAGACTTTGAATAAACAAACACACAAAATATCCGTCATTAAAAATTGCAGAAAGGCTAATAACAGAAGAGAAACTCAGAGAGAATGACATATAAGAGCTAATTTACATTGCAAGTGGCTTCAAAAGTTCAGAGATGACACAGGATGAAGAGAGGATTTCTGCCCCAGTGCTCAGGCAGGCTGCAGGCCTCTCACAAGGAGAGCCCCGTCAGCAAAGGACAAATCCCGTCATTAGTCCCTCTGGTAAGGGCATTGTCGAATTCCTTCTCCGGACCATCAGCCTTCTTGGGCGGGCAAAAGTCAGAACTCGCGCTCTTGGTCAGCAAGTTTCACGGAGCATACGCGCCTCTCTTCAGCCCTTCTTTTCCCACATCTTTGGTTACAGAAAGGTCATGGATCCCTAGGTCTGAAAGGGCGACAAGGATGGTTGTGTAGTAACCTACTGGAAAGGAGGCCTAGAGAGGGAGGGAGGGTCCGCGTTCCCCTCGGGAAAGTAGACTGACTAGAGATAATAGCTAACATCCGGGAGCTCGCCTGGCTCTCCACAGGGCACTCACGGTTGGATACAAAACACTTGATTCTCACAGGCACGCTTGAGAAAGTACTACTACCTCCTTTGTTCACTCACCAGGAAGTTAGTTAGGCAAAGTTCCATGGAGAGGAAAAGGTAGAACCAGGGTCCCAAGCTGCCTGTCACCTTGTCATATCCCCGGCCGCACCACAGAGCCTATACATCGCATTGTAGCCCGTAGCATGTTAATTTGCCTTTCGTTTTCACTATTTTTCTCTCTCTCGGTCTCCTCCTAGATTTCACAAGGTGAGGGAGACTCTATTTCCCACCATCCCATGCCCCAAACAGCAAGTGGAAGTCACTGAACTGGTTTCTCCTGTCACTTGAGGTCCTGTCTTGATCTCGTTGACCATGGTGTCGGGAGAAGAGAGGAATGATGTTGGAGAGCCAAGTGAGAACAGGGTACTCTGGTCCCCACCAGCGAGTAACCCCAGGGAAGGACCAACCTCCTGGTGGGACCAAGCTCAGTGTGATGCATCCGGGGAATTCGCTTGATCCCAGAGGGTCCGGTGTCAGCAAACTTCCTTGGAGGCCTGTCCATGGAACCGCGGCCTCAAGTGTGTGTCTGCAGAGATGGAAAATCCAGGTGCAGTCCGAAACGTGGGGAGTGGAGCTCAGAGGCCTAATCTCTGATCAAGACGCCTTCTGGGCCTCCTGCACTAACTGCTGCTGTTCAACTCTACCAGAGGTGGAGTTAGTCTCTGTGGTGGTGAGGAGGAAGGGTTCACCACTGTCCATTCTCGGGTAGGGGTGAGGAGGAGGGTTCGAGCCAGAGAAAGGGAGCTGTGAAGCGTCTGGCTTGGGCCAAATGAAAAGAAGAGAGTGGGCTGGGCACCAGCATCCATTGCCCTTCACTCCTTGACTGTAGATGGAAGCCCAGCTCCTGCCGCCAGGACTTCTCCATCGCAAAGGACTGTGCCCTCTGACTGCGAGCTAGGGAAACACTTTCTCTGCCCTGCCAATGCATTCTATCACAGCGATTGGAAAACTAACTCATGCAATCGACAACCCACATAACCTGGTGAACCGTCCAGTCAGGCTAGTACCACATGCTCAACAGTGTTAAAGGGCATTCACACAATAGGTACACTATAGAAACTTGCCGGGAGTCAGAAACAATTCTTTCTGAGATAACATCTTAACGACCAAAGCCAAGCATGGCTATAGTTTCAAGTGCATCTACTGCGTGTTTACTTTTGTGCATCTGCTGATACTGCTTTCGAGCCCTTCTGTTGACTATATTCCCAAATCTACCAAGCTCTAGCTTCCGAAGACCAACATGACTGCAGTCACACAAGCAAGAGGAAGGCATGCTCTCTCTGCCTTTCTGATCTGCGCACAGCCCCGTGAACCAGCTCTTGTGCCTTCTTAGAGGCGGTGCGAGGAGAGGGCCCACAGTTTGCAGTCTCTCTCCAGATGTGTGGGGAGTAGAGGGGTTACCACATTCTGTTTGGTTTCTAGTAAACCAGGTCCCTAGCAACACGCAAATCACAAAATGCCCTGCCCTGCCACTTGTGTGGGCCCTGGGTCCGAGCCTCATTCCAAGGGCATAAGGAAAACAAGGCCAAAGTGGAAGTGCCATACCTTGCCTTGTTACTCTGGTTTGCAGAGGGAGCTCTGAGTGGGAAAGAGGGCTGGGTTAATGAGACACAGACACAGAAAACTGTCACAGGAGAAGTAGGGAGAAAAGAGGACCAAGTATTACCTGTGCTCCCGGGTGTGGGTGGAGCTAGTGCTGCAGGAAAGAAAGGCTTGCTTGCTTTCCTTCCTTCCTTTCTTTTTTTTTTATTTTTTGTTTGTTTGTTTTTGTTTTTCAAAGGCTTTCCCTTTGTAGCCCTGGCCATCCTGAAACTCCCTCTGTAGACCAGGCTGGCCTCGAACTCACAGAGATCCACCTGCCTCCGTCTCCCAAGTACTGGGATTAAAGACGCGATCTACCACCACCTGGCTCCTGGTTTTCTTTTTTTAACTTTTAGTTTGCCGGTGTTTGTTTTTGTTTTTTTAATAATGGGTCTGTTAAGGTGTGCAGGGGGGAGAGCGGATGAGTGCAGTGCCCATAGAGGCCAGAAGAGGGCGCCCACAGCAAAATAAATAAATAAATAAATAAATAAATAAATAAATAAAACCTGTACTACAACAGTCTGTTTCTAGGAGTGTTGTCAAACTGCGCTAATAAAACCAAAGATAATGATCACGTCAGGATTCCTAGTGAAATGTTTCATCGCATATATGGCATGCTTATACTAAATAATTACTGGTTTTTAACGAGAAATTCAAATTTAGCCAGATATGCTTGCATAGGATTTTCCTATTAGCTTGGATCATGTAGGGATCAGACTATTTCATAAAAATGGGTGTTCTAGCTAGTTGTATGTCAGCTTGACACAAACTAGAGTCGTTAAGAAACAAGCATTTAAATGCAACTTCAATTGAAAAAAAAAAATGCTTCCACAAGATCCGGTAGTAGACAAGCCTGTAAGGCATTTTCTTAGTGTTTGATGGAGGAGGGCCCAGCCCACTGTGGGTGGTGCCCTCTCTGGGCTGGTGGGTTCTGGGTTCTGTAAGAAAGCACACTGAGCAAGCCACAAGGAACTAGCCAGTGGGCAGGCCCCCACCACGGCCCTTGCATCAGCTCCTGCCTCCAGGTTTCTGCTCTGCTTGAATTTTTTTTCCTGACTTCCTTCGATGATGATGAGTGATTTGGAGTGTGATCCAAATAAACCCTCTCCTTCCCAAGTTACTTTGGTCATGGCGTTTCATCACCGCAATAGTAACCATGACTAAGACATGGGGGATAAAACGTAACGAGTCTTTATTCCATGCAACGACTAACATTAAGAGAGCCTTCCCGGGAAAATAGACACACTACTTATCTGTCTTTTTCTTTGTCCTTTTAAATGAGATCAGCTGATGGAAACTCTTGTCAACCCGAGGCGGCTTTCAAGCTGTTTCCCGACTTTCCAGCTCAAAGCTGCACTGGACCCTTAAGGACACTAGATGGCGCGACGGATCAATGCTCCAGTCTCAGGCTCTTGATGGCCGCAGCAAAAGAAAGGAGGCGCGTGTTTGCCGCAGAGCCTTGCATTATTGATCTCGGCTGCGGCAGAGGTGGGAGGAGCCCGCCGCCATCTCGCCGAGTCTCCTGCAGTAGCGCTAGGATGGTTGCCGCAGGAGGCTTTTCCATCCCTACAAAAAGTCCCCGGTGGGGGAGGGAGAGGGATTTCTCTGTCGCAAGCGTTCGGCTTTTCCATTCCACAGCAAGATCAGATCTTTCTGTAGTGAGTGAGGATCATTTTTATTTCACACTGCACTCAACGGCAGCTGTAACTTTCGAAAGCCTTTAAATACGCATCTGCTTTACTATGCTACCGAGGAGTGATTGATACATAACGTACCGGCAAGAGAAAGACAATGAAACAGTGGGACGGGGCGGGGTCCGTCACTCCTTTTAGTTTTCTGGTCACAAAACATGCTTGTATCGATAGACGAAAGTACTCTTCACATAAAATGGTCGCGCCGTGTAGACTTAACCACAGCCATGTGCTTACCAATCATTGTCAGCGGAAATTTGCACAATTGGACAGACAGAAATGCTCTACCGTGGGTGGGGCGACCACGTGATCCCCGCGGTGGCATCTCGGCTTCTGACCAGTAGAGGGCGATAGATCCAATGGGAATCTCAAGACAATACAAACACTCAACATTTCAGTGTGAAAGGGAAAAGTGTTAACACAGCGTTCCTTTTATTTGCTCAGTGTTTGACTACAGATTTGCAGATCAGAATGCTGTATTGTTCCCTTTCTTTGCAAGTCAGACATAGGGGATCTCTTTATGTCGTCTCTTCTGGATTTTTTTTTAATAAATGAAATAAGCATTTAAATGCAGTGCAGAGAGATTCAACAAATCCTAGAGCTTTTGCACGGACCATCTTCAAACATAGTCGCCATTGCCCTGTGACTTCTCTTCCTTGAGTCTTCCAAAGCATTTGCAAGGACTTTCGTTGAAATGTGTCTGCCTTTGCTTTGAAGATCCTAACTGAGCTCATTCCTATCCACTATTGAACTGTCAGTTGACAGAGCCGCCCACAAAAGAGCCCCCAAATAAGCCCGTGTCAAGCTTTCAATGTGGAAAGCAATGCTGCAGGCAGTCCTGGGTGCTGCCATTAAGATGCCAGCTGGGTACTGGGCCCTTCCCAGACATTCTCAAGGCTGTGTATCCAACCTTAGTACACACAAGTGCAGCAACCAAGAGTTTTCATTCTTAAGCTCAAGTATTCAAGACATGCCAGACCTATTCAATGAAGTCACCCCGGGTTCCCCTTTTGCTGAGCTGACAGCCATCACTCCAGGGCCTCCTCTGTCCTGTTTGGGCTTGGGATGCCAGGTTCTGCAGCCCACAGGTCACACTGTCCTTCCCGTATGGTTTCCTTCAGACCCAAAGCCCCTGCTGACTGTGTGCCAGTCTCCCCAGACTATCTGGAAGGACCCTTCTGCTCCAGGTTATATGAGAATCATTCATGTACTGAAAGATTCTGAATCTATCCATAAACTCTGCAACAAGGGCTCCCCCTAGGAGTGTCCTGGTGCCTCCGAAGCACCAATAAGTGAGTAGCATGCACTCTTGGAATTTCTGACCAGTACTGAAGGACTAGAGGGGCCTCTTCCTCACCTCCCGGCATTCTGTCTGTCTACTCTGCCTATCTAATTTTCTGTCCTATTAAAGGGCCAAGGCGTTTTCTTTATTAATTAACCAATGAAGGCAACACTAAATTTCGGCAAAATAAGGAAAACAAAGGAGCAAAGTTGAAATGCTCAGCTAACAACTGTTTGGCCGCCTCCCAACCTCAGTCCCTGGAAACACTGTCCTGCATCCAGAGCCCCACACTTGGCCGTCTCTCTCCAGTTAGCAGGGCATGTCCATCCACATCTTGTCTAAGTCACTGTTCCACTGCCGTGGAACACCATGACCACGGCAACACACAAGAGAAAACACCTAGCTGGGCGCTCGCTTACAGCCTCGGAGGGTTAATCCAGGATCACAGTTGTAGGACGCACGGTGGCAGGCAGGAACTTTCTGGAAGACCCACCGTGAATGCGGCACTGTTTCATGGACAGAACAGGGAACAGCGAGTCAAATCAAGTTTTTCTCCTTTCAGTTGCTTTTGTCCTGGTTTCCCTTTGCTGTGATAAGACACCAGGATGTCCATCACTGCAGGGTAGCTGGGGCAGCAGGAACCTGAAACAGTCCCTCACATTACATCCACAGTCAAGAGCATAGGCAGTAAGTTTGTGCGCCTGCCAGTGTTCAGCACCTCTCCCTCTTCATCCAGTCCCAGCCCAGTCCATGAAACAGTGCCGCATTCACGGTGGGTCTTCCAGAAAGTTCCAGCCAGACAGTGGTAGTGCACACTTTTAACCCCAGCACTTGGGAGGCAAAGGGGGATGGATCTGTGAGTTTGAGGCCAGCCTGGTCTAAATCGAGTTCCAGGACAGCCAGAGCTAGACAAAGCAAAACTATCTTGAATGAAAAAGAAAGTCCTTCACAGGCAGGCCAATCTCATCTAAATAATTTCTTACCAAGATTCTCTTGCTGGGTGATTCTAGATGGTGTCTAGTTGACAACTAAACCATTACAACACCAAACTTCCACAGACGCTTACCACAGGCGAGCCACAGAGACTAGAAAAGGAGGGATGAACTCAGTCTTAAAGGTACCATCTTTATTTAAAGATATCCAATCACTTAATTATCGTGAATACATAAATAAAAATGGTACCACCTTACATGGACACATGTCGTGTTCTGCCCCCCCCCACACACACTCTTCTTATGTTACTAACCAACTACAGGTTGTTAACTAACCTCTGATACTATGCATCATGGGAGCTGACTTCTTACTCTTGGAGTGGGAAGTGCCAGCCTGTTGCTGTAGATGCTATCCTTCATGCCTGGCATGCCCATTAACATCTCGGAATGAGAGCAGCTTTGATTACTGCATGTGACACTCAAGATAGGGGCGATCAAGTTCTCTTCTAGAACAGTTGGGGGAGGTCATTAGACCTCCCCTGAGAGTCTAGACCCTAAGTCCTTCCTGAATCTGCCATACCCAAATTGCATGTAATCCAGCTGCAGCTGGATGTGACCTTGAAATGTTCTAGAAGATGCGGAAAGTAGAGGCTGACCAAAAACAAGACTTTACCTGCACAATTTTCTGTTTTGGGGTGCTGGACTGATGCAAATGTCTGGGGTCATTCACTTTCCTCTAAGTAATTGCTCAGTCGAGAACTCATTGACTCACCAAACTACACAGAGGTGGAACCATTTCCTTGGTCCATTGTTGGTGCCCTACCTGAGGTAAATAGACTCACAAAGCCCAAATAGAGATGGATCCACCCTTTGGAAGGTGTAATGTAGATATACAGCCCCGATGGCCAAATGAGGGGTGACAGAGGCAGGACGTTGGTGTGACAGTGATGCTGATGCTGTTGCCCAGAGCGGGTCTTGCAGAATCGCAGAGTGCTCACCTGTGGCACCTGTATAACCTTCTCACTGGCTTCCCAGCCTGTCCTTTCTTGGTTGCCCGTTTCCATGCTTGAGTCTTCAGCCTTCCTGTTAGCTCTGTAAGTTCCCCAACATGTGAATGGCTTTTGCCATAAGATAGCCAAGAAAGGGTCTTCGATTTGTAACCAAGAGCCTTGGTTTTTCCTTCCACTCCTTTGAGAATTCAGAGACAAAAAGATGACAGTTTGTTTCTTGGGCTCTTGCTACAGGAAGGAATATTATTGTTGCAGTGTCTGACGCAGGTAAACGTGTCTGTCGGTTCTTGTCACTTGGTTACATCCAGTCCGATTGTCAGACCATGTCATAGCTGATGACAGACACACCAGAATGGCCATGCCCTTTGTTCTCAAGGATACTGGTATCAGATTTGGGCAGATAGGGCATATTTCCTGTAAAAAAAATCTGAATGACAAGATTTATAAACAAATCAACTTCTGCCTTCTTTTTAAATGGAATTTAAAGTCAGTGTGCCAGAGCAAGCCCCAAAATAATCATCTTATTTATTTTAAAAGATTATTCTGCTTTATTGATGACATGACATACCTAACTTTCTTTTTGTTTTTGTTTTGTTTTAAAATTTTGGTATGAGTGTTTTGTCTGCATGTATGTCTGTGCACTGTGCACACAGAGGGCAGATGTGGGTGAGGGATTCACTGGGACTCGAGTTACAGATGGTTGTAAGCCATGATATGGGTGCTGGGAATGGGACTTAATGCTCTTAACTGCTGGACTCTCTCCAGACCTTCTTTTTGATTTTGTAAGCCAGGATCTCATGAAGCCCAGGCTGGCCTTGATTCTTTTATGTAGTTTAGGATGACTTTAACTATGATCTTCTTGCCTCTACTTCCCAAATGCTAGGATTCCAGGTCTGAAGCCCCACCAGTGTCTTCTTTCAATACCAGGCAACCCCTAGAAACTGTCTCTAGTCTGTGTGTTCTGTTGTGGGCAAGCCCTGGTGTGCCCAGAGACTAGTGTGGCTCTCAGAGCACAGAGGCTAACTAGGGACTGTAGAGCAGCTAAATAAAGGAACTAACGGATGGGTCGGGGCCAAGTAGCGAACAAGAGTAGAATGAGGAGCTGGCTATAGCTACTTAGGTCAGAGAGGAGCTGGGCGTGGTGGCACATACCTGTAATTCCAGCACTTGGGAGGCAGAGGTAGATGAATCTCTGAGTTCGAGGACAGCCTGGTCTACATAGACTCCGAAAGAAAGGAAGGAAAGCAGGAATTTGACAGCTTCTGTCCATTCTGCTTGGATTCTCTTTCTCCACCTGACCAGCAAACTCAACTATACTTCATTCAAATGCATTTGATCAATTGCCTCATTCATTGGGGTCTCCATCTTTGACTTCTGCCCCTCCTATATGAAATCTGGGGAAAAGAGTGGGAAGAATCGTTTCTGATACCGTTTGACATCTGTGTAAGTAAAATTATTTTTCTAGATTGTCTAACTTGCTACCTTAGGGCTGAAGAGATTGTCACCAATTTAGAGTCCCCATTTAAATATTAGCTTACAGATCTTTGAAACTTTCCATTGGAGGGCCCTTGGGTGCTCATCCATCCTCCAGGGGAGCTGACAACTGAGGAGCCCAGGAATGACAAAGCTTTTAGGTGATCGCGAATTAAGAAATAGTCACACAGGACAGACACCTGGACAAAGAGACAAGAGAGTTTCTTGCCCAAGAGGTTCAGCTCAGTCACTGACACTCAACCCTACTCAGGCACGCGCCCAGGGAGAGCTGGCTAGGGCCTAGAGTCCTGTGTTTCTGTCCAGCTTCTTTTGATTTCTGGTAGAGGGAATGTAGGGGCTGGGGCTGTAGCTCAGTCAAACACTCACCTAGAGGGCACAAGAAGGACCTGAGTTCAATCCCTTCCATAAAAGAGACAGGGGAGCAGAGGAATGGAGGAAGAGGAAAAGATAAAAGATGGGCAGAAGGAGGAGAGGGAAGGGGGAAGGAAGAGGGTGCAGGGGGAAAGGGATCCCAGCCTACAGAACAAAAGTAGTCCAAGCACCCCATACTCCCAGAGCAGAGATTCTTGACTTTGATGGCTGACTCAACAACAGGGAGAGTTTTTAACATCTTGTCGATGTCTATGGAGTGAGACCAGGCTATAGGTGTTTTAAAACTCCTGGGTGCTGCCCATGCATAGCCAGGATTTAGCCTGGCCACTCTAGAGCAGCCATTACCGTGAACTCACTGGCACTGATCACCAACATCCAGAGGCCTCCTGTGCTTGCCCTCGTGACATCTTCCACCCTCTTGCAGAACCATGATGACAGGCCATGGAGTGTCCATCTCTGGATGTCTAGGACTACCCAAGCTCAGAGCCTATGTTCACCCTATTATTGACCAATACATGGTTCTAGAGTATACTCTGCCAAGCATAAATTTTGTAGAGACACTGACACCATTTAAAAATGAGAAATAAGTGTGGTATTTTTAGTGATATAATTTGGGTTAAATAAAGGCAGGTAGCTTTATTTACCTAACTTCCCACATCTCATGAGTCAGTGTGCTAGCTTCCAGTAAGACAGCAATGCAGGCGACATTTTCCTAATGAAGTTGACGGTGAAACTGCTATTAGTTTATTTGTTTGCTTATTTATTTTTAAGGACAAATGCAGAAAAACAAGCCATGGAATGTCCTGCTCCAGGCTGTAAGCATTAAGTTTTTCTGATTGTGTCCTAATGTTTTTATCATGGCTATAGTGTCTACATTAACTCAGTTGCTTTCTGTACTATGAGGTAACAAGATTAGGCCAGACACATTTAGTGTCTGGTTCACATGAGACAATCAGGGAATGACGGTGCTCAGCTAAGGTGTTTTGTTAGGATGAAATGAAGTTTTATTCTAGTTTAAAAATAAAGTTATATTTGGCAGGGCAGTGATGGCACACACCTTTCATTTCAGTACTCACGAGGCAGAAGTAGGTGGATCTCTGTGAGTTCGAAGCCAGCCTGGTCTACAGAGTGAGTTTCAGGACAGCCAGGGCTGTTACACAGAGAAATGTAGTAATAGGGGTGGCGGGGCTGCGTTCCCAGCACCCCGGCCGCCTGCCCGGCTAGCTTATGCCCGAAATAACAACACACAAACTGTATTCATTTAAACACTGCTTGGCCCTTTAGCTCTAGCCCTTACTGGCTAATTCTGATATCCTGATCAACCCATCTCTAATAATCTGTGAGAACCGGTCTTACCGGGAAGATTCTAGCCTAGTCCATCCTGGGTCGGAGCTTCATGGCGTGTGTCTGCCCGGGAGTGGGGCATGGCATCTCTCTGAGGCATTTGCTCCCGAGAGGAGAGCTGTGGAGTCTGAGCTCACTTCCTCTTCCTCCCAGCGTTCTGTTCTGTTTACTCCTCCCACCTATCTTCTAACCAATAAAATGGGCCAAGGCAGTTCCTTTATTAGCCAATGACCTTCCTCCATCAGAGAAACACTGTCTCGAAAAAACAAAAACAGGTATAAGACGCTGTGAGGGAGGGGACTCCATCACTAAAGTGCTTACTAAGCAAGCATGAGGACCTGAGTTCAGATCCCAGCACCCTCATGGAGGCCGAGGGCAGCAGTGTTCACCTCTAATCTCAGTGCTGGGAGGCACAGGAGCTCCCAGGATTCGCTGGCCAGCCAGTCTATCCATGAGCACTATGCTCAGTGAGAGACCCTGTCTCCCAAGATCAATGGGGGCACCGTAACAACCTGTAACACCAGGCCTCTCGTTCAGTGTGGTTCAGCCTCTATCTCTGTATGATACTGCTCTCTATTTGCGTTCTGCCCCATAGTTTGGCTTTTGTTTTTATGGTGGAAGGGCTCAGTTTCTTGTTAGGCAGATTTCTAGGAAAATTGTCCACCTGGAGACACTGATCTTATGTCTAGACACCCCATTAAGGTCTTACTGGTTCTGAAGAAAAGAAAGGAAAAAAAAAATCTAAGATGAAGAGAGACTGAAAAAGACATCCCAGGTCAACCTCTGGCCAGCATGCCCGCATGTGAGTGTATGCACGCATGCACACACACACACACACACACACACACACACACACTGCACATTTGAACTAGCTACTAAATTTTCTCTTGAAAGTTGATGTCTCTAGGAAAGTTTAGGTTCACCAGACGACCAAGGTTAGTTCTAGTTTACAGCACTCAGGGTTCCCTTCACTCTGCTATTCAGACCCCCCTCTCACTTCCCTCTCACCCCATGCCTTTCTCTCTGCACCCCACCACTGCATCCTCCCCGTAAGCTTGGCTCACACCATCCCTGTTACACTGAGTGCCCTTTCCTCTGGTGGCTTGCACACCAGGACCTCCCCCCACCACTCTTCAAAGTCTTCAAGGAAGGTGCAGCCTCTTTGCGGAAGACTTTTCTGATGGGTGTAGTACTGACTTTTATTCCTATATTTATTTAAGTAAAAATATTGTCATTATTTTGTGTGTGTGTGTGTGTGTGTGTGTATGTGTGTAGGCAGAGAGCAGCCTGGAGTGCTAATTCTCAAGCTCTATACACTTTTTTTTCCCTTTTGAGACAGGGTCTCTCGCTGACCTAGAACTCACCCAGGAGACTTGGTTGGTTGGCAAGTGAATTCCAGGGATCTGCCTGGAACAGCATCACCGGCTCTAGGGTCACAAGCCACAAGCATGCATCCCGCACCTACTTTTCCACATGGGTTGTGGGGGTTGAACTCGGACCCTGTGCTTACAAGGTAAGCACTCAGCTCTCTCTCAGGGCTCCAGCATCTTCCAACTTCAGACGCTGACGTGGAGGCTGAGGAGCAAAACGCTTGCCAGAGCTCAGCAGCTATGAAGGGAAGAGGAAGGAAGCAGAAAGGGACAAAGAAACATAATGACCAGAGATTCTGAGTTGACAAAGATCCTGCTACCCTCATTCCCTGGAGCAGAGGGTTCCACAAGAGTGAAGCTACAGTGGCCAGGCCTTCAGAGTACCTCACTCCTTCATAGACTGAGCTGCCTCAAGCAGGAGACATCAGGCCAGAGTGCTGTCTTCACCTGAGCACTAGTGATCTACCGGTACTTCAGGAGCAGGCTGTTCCTTGAGGGCATCAAAGCCGCACATCTCCTCCGTCTTGAGCACGGGCTGTGAACAGCTGCATCTAATACAACGTGTGAACTCTCCTTGTCTCCATTCTCACAGCTTTTATGAACAATTGTTGCAACTGTGTGTGTGTGCGCGCGCGCACGTGCGCATGCACCGTCAAGAGTACTTATTGCCATAATTTGCCTACAGAGAACATACCTCCTCCCTATGGCCAGCTATGGCTTAGACATAAGGCATTCCTTCAATCCACGTGCAGATGGGTTACTAAAGGTTTTATCCCAGCTGACGTTTGTCAGTCACAGGGCTTTGCCTTCTCCTTCCTAAGACTTGGATATGATTTCTACAAAACCTCACTTACTGTGTTTTTCTAGGAATCTGTACAATAGCTACTCACAGAACTTTGGGAGTGGGATCACAGGGTCGGCAGTAACAACCACATTAAGCATCCTTTCCTATGTTTTTAAGCGCTAATCCCGGTGGATACTCCAGATTAGCAGTGAGTTCAGTCTAATATGTGTGGCTTCAAGATGTCACCTCGCTGCTCCAAATAGAATCAATTGAGAAAATCCTCGGTCTGTGTGCTCTTTACAAAAGACAACAAACCTTGTAAAGCCTGAAATATAATGAGATTCAACCAGGGGTGCTATTGTGGAAGGAAAACTGACTAATATCTTGGATGAGGGGGCTAGCGGCGGGGCACCGATAAATGACAAGTTGTCTTTCAGGAGACACGATGTCAGTTGGTAAGAGCTTTATAGGCCAAAGAAAGGCATTCGGGCGGAATGTTGTGTTATGGAGGAGGGACGCAGCCTAATAAACACAATCTTAGGATGCTATGCGGCTAGAGGCATGTTTACGATGTGATTGGGGCATGGAGAGATGGCTCAGCTATTGAGAGCATGTGCTGTTCCCCCAGGGGATCCAGGTTCCTTTCCCAGTGACTGTATCGGGTGGCTCACGAAGCTCCTGTAACTCTGGCTTCCAGTCAGATCTTCTGTGGGCACCTGCCCTTATGGGCACATACTTACACACGGTCAAAAATAAGTCTCCCTGGTTAAGGCATGCTTGGGGGAAAGTTTTGGAAGCAAGACAGTCATGTAACTGTGATAATCCGGTTGCTGTGGTCTCCCTAGCCTGTAAGGATGGCACAGGAAAGGAATGGGAAAGGCGTTCTAAAGGGAAAATGCCCAGCATGGCGGTTTGCTGGGTGATGGGAAGAAAAGACTTAAGCATGGGTTTAAGGAACTTGAAAAGAACACTTGGAATGGGTCCCTGTGGGATGGTTTCAGAGCCAGTATAGAGTGATGCCTGTCTAGTTAACAGACAATCTAAAGAGAGTTGATGTCACCACTAGGAAAGCCACAACAGGACACATGTCCTAACCTTCTCACCCTCTCACCCATCTGCCCCGCCCCCACTTCTTATCAAAACCTCTCCTGCCAGCCCTGACTTCCCAGTGTAGTCGAAACACAGCGGGCTAGCCTTCACTACAGCCTCCGCATTTGCAAGGGTTGCATATTACCCCGGCTCCTGGACTAAGATACTGCCCCGGATCTTTCAAGCTTTGGAGACGTTTTTCCTTAGGAACCCCGAAGACAGCTCCGATTTCCACAACTCTGATTTCCACACTTAGAACGTGGTAGATGTTCCACAGGAACTGACTGGATGGCTCTTGACTGCTTGGTTGATACTAAATGCCAAAACCCAGCCTGTCTTCTGAGAACACTTTAAAATATTGATGCTGGGGCCAGGAGTGGACTCAGTGACAGGGCATTTGTTTAGCTGGAGCAAGGCCTTCGGTTCAACCTAAGGAACGTTTTTTTGTTTTTGTTTTGGTTTGGTTTTAGCTTTCACTGTGCTGTCCTGGAATTCACTTTGTAGACCAGACTGGCCTCGAACTTACAGAGATCCACCTGCCTCTGCCCCCTCCCCGGTTCCTCCTCCCCCAAGTGCTGGGATTAAAGGAGTGTGCCAGGCTGTTTTGAAAGCAGTTCTGATTCAGGAAAGCTGAGTTGGGGTCTTTGAGTCTGCATTCATAACAAGGACCCTTGAGTGGAACTCTGCAGATGCAGGACTACAGCCCAGCAGTCTTCCTAGCAGCCAGGCCCTAGGAATTGACCTCACGCAGAGCACACAGGGAGCACGCGTGTACACAGTGTAGAGTAAGTCACTTGCTGTGGACTCAGAAGAGCCAGGAAGGTAAAGGTGACTGATTCAGAGTACAGGACTGCAGTCTCAGGCTTCCCTGCAAAACCCCCATTACCAGGTTGGGAGGGAATTATAAGACTTAGGGAAGGCAGCAAAGCAACCAACTGTCAGTCTGCAGCCTCTTGGAGGAGGGGGTGGAGGAGGGGCATCGCCTTTGGCAAGAATGAAGAGTATTTTATTACGGAGAACTCCCTAGTTATGCAGTTGGGGAACGGTGCGTGGCACATTCCGGAGCCCACACGGCTCTCATAAGGATACCACTGTTAATTTTAAGAAGAGAAGTAGCAATGCAACTCTCTCAGCTCCCACGCCATTCGCGCATCGAGTGTGTGTGCCAACTCAAAGCACACCCACTGGCAGTGAAAACAGAAGCCAAGCCAACCCTTCGTCTGCAGCTTGTCAGCCTCAGACCGACGGGAGAAGGCTTTGCTTGCTTTCCCTCCTTTCAAAACAAATTTCCCTCTCTGCCATTTCAAAAACGTACATTAAATATACATACATATTTGCTAACCCCAACTGCCAGATTTCAAGGAGCCTAACACAGGGCCCCCAGTAGAAAAGGTCCTCCTTGGATTTCCGTGTGAGTAGCCTGTGTATATTAACACAGTGCCCAGGAAGAAGGCGTTGGCAAACAGACCCACACTTGTGGGCAGCCCAAGCAAGTAGGTCAGACGTATTTTAGAAATGTCAGCAGGCGATACAGACATAGGCAGAGTAATGTGATCAGAGGATGTCCCTGAAGCAAATGGAACTTAGGTAGACAGTAAGGGATATTTTCCCCCTGGCTGTTTGTTCTAGGGACACTGGTGATCAGCTATGGTCATACCTAGATAATTGTCATACCTAGGGCTGGAGAGATGGCTTGGTGGCTAAGAAAGCTTGCTGCTCTTGCAGAGGGCCCAGGCTCCATTCCTAGCACCTCTGCCCTCTTCTGGCCTCCTCAGGCATTGCACTCCTGTGGTACACACACATATGTGCCAGCTGACACCCGTACACATACAATAAAAATAAATAAATGTTCTTTAAAAATTACCATGGCCAGGAAAGGGCATGTTGGGAAGTAAAGTTTTATTGTACCCGGTTGTCATCAGTGTGCATCCATCTTTCCAGCCTGTTTCTAAGGAGTGCAAACAAATGCTTTCTTATGACATTCTCCTAACAATAAAATTACCAAGCACCAGACATGCCATGCTGGGCATGATGCCAGGTAGCAGAAATGACACTAAGAATGCCTATGTGGGGGTTCAGAGTTATTAAAACATGTCGGGGTAACTGATGTGGTTTGTGAAGCAGGCTGTCTTCTTTCCATTTTACAGATGAAAGAAAAGAGATCATGGGAAATGGATTAAAAGGGGAAGAGCAGGGAATGCTTAGTAGTTGATGCACAGTCTTGAACATCCATGCGTGTGGGTGTCTACATCAGGACGACACACCCAGTGGCCGCTGAGATTGCATTATGGCCCATCTGGGGCTCGTCCAGCCCAGCTCTAAATGCGAAAAGTCACTGACTGAATCCTTCAGAAGATCATTTGGAGGTTGGTAACATTCAGACTGCCTTTGAGAAAAAGGCAAAGGATGATGTTGAATTCTGGGAACCAAGGGAAGGAGATCAAAGACACTGGGGCAAACAAGAGGAAGGGAATAAGGGTTATTTCAGCTTAGAGTGAAGGACAAGCCAGCCAAGAGGACAGGGGAGGGTAGCGTGCAGGCCGCGGAGCTCAGATGACAGAGCCAAGGACAGTGTCCAGGGTGTTATGAACTGGCCTCAAGAAAAAGGAAACATGCTTGTTCATGCTTTCACTAAAAACTCACAGCCAGCAAAATGGTTCCAGATTTCTGGCAGCCTCTTACATCAGCTTCGGTTCCAAGGCGAAGCAGAAATTGTCCTAGATTCCTGTTTTCCCAAATGCCCATTTTTCTCTTTTGCGCCAAGAGGCTCCAAACACTCCTTACCAGTGTTTTCCTGGATGCTTACAGATGATGACCTCACAGACTCATCAAGAGACCAAACATTTATGGCAGAGTCGCTCTGAGAATGGTATGGAAACAGGCAGAAGGAAGAAGGAAGGTGGCAAGGTAGGTGGCTGGACTCGGCTGCCAGTAAATCCTGTGCTTTCCATCTGCCCCGAGGACCCCAGAGGAAGCAAGTTGTGCCTGGGTAGAAAGATCGACTTGGCAGGGCGAGGCCAGCTCACAACATGCCCGAGGAAGAAGGAGATTCGCGTGGAAGCTGTTGATTAAAGTCTTAAGAGCACAGCGTCCAGACACTATTTGTTGAACTCATGCTCCATTTCAAATGAGCAAACTTCTCCAGACCCAGAATGCAATCGTCTCTAAGCTACAGGTTCTAGCTGTCACACTGCATCAGAAGACCAGTGTCATAACTGCATCTCTGTAGAGTTGTTCTGAGATGAGGGATGGGTAGAAGCCTACGGCTTCCAGGACTCCGGACTCCAGTCTGCTGGACCACTCTACAGAGTGGGAGTCAGTGGAGAACAGGGCCAGGGCCGTGCCACTGTCCTGATTTCTGGATAGCAGAGAGATGGTGGGTTCTCCTACCACTCAAGAATGTTGCCCCTGGGAGGATGGCCACTGGGACAGCTGCACCCACAAGACTGTGACCCTGGACGCAGGCCTCTTCAGCAGGAACAGCCCCTATTGAACCTAAAGTCCTAAAGTTCATTCCAGCGTGTTTTGTTTACCTGAACAATGTCCAAGACATAGAATTCATAGGACATCTATCTATATGGGAAGTAAATGAGCCAGTTTCCGATCTTACACAATAAAGACCTTCAGATGAAGGGCTTGCTCGTCCACGGAGAAAGCTACCAAAGTCTTCAGCAGAAGCAGTCCCACCAGAAGCATTGCAGACCCAAGTCTCTTGTTTCTTCTCTTGTTTCTGTACACAAGCCAAATGTGTTTGTACAGTGACCCTTAGACCAGCCTAGAGCAACCACTCCTTCACTTGTATGTATCCAACCTCAATCATTTGATCCCAAGAAGGAAGAATTTACTGGAAAAGCTGTCACCATCTTAAGGAGCAAGTCATTTGTAACAAGTACCCAAAGCGGGTATTGTGTAAAAGGAGTGTGGTACAGGATCCAAGTCTCATGGCATAGGTAGATACCGCTCACAATGCATCCCTTCAATCTCCTTCCTGTTAAACTGGTCCATGCTGCTCTTGACCTCAGAGCAGTTAAGAAGATCAACATTTTGTTTATTTTTATTTTATATATATGAGTATTTTGCCTTCATGTATGTGTAACTGGAGGTTTCTCTTCCACCTGCCAGTTCCAGAACAACCACTCTGAGGCTTAATATTGATTACAAACTGTCTGGCCAATGACTCGGGCTTCTTACTGGCTAGCTCTACATATAAATAAACCCATTCCTAATAATTTGTATACTGCCACATGTCCTGTGGCTTACCAGTAATGCTATGGCATTTTACTCCTCTGGTGGCTGCTGGTGTCTCCCTGACTCCACCCTTTTTCTCTCTGTATCTCTGTTTGGATTTCCCACCTGGCTCTATTCTGTCTGATTATTGGCCAAATTAGTTTCTTTGTTAACATAAAATTAAAACATAATAAAACCTATTCACAACATAAAGAGAGACATCCTATATCATCTGTGTAACTACACCATGTGGGTACAATGCCCAGAGAGGTCAGAAGAGGTTGTTAGATCCCCTGGAGCTGGAGTGACATATGGTTGTGAGCTGCTAAGCTAGGACCTCATCCCAGGTCCTCTGCAAGAGCTACGGGTACTCTTAACTGCTGAGCCATTTCTCAGCCCCATCAGGAGGGCGTTGTTGAAGACATTCCTTCCCCTGACCATTGCATGGGACTCATACAGAAAGTCAAGGACCACACCTTGTGCTTTCTTTGTGCCTTTGCCTAAACTATCATGTAATGCAGGTATAATTCTGCTCCTCCTCGTGACTCCACACTTTCTCACTGTGTCACTGGTTTTACCTTTTATTTGTCTAAAATGAAAGGAAGAACCTGCCAGAGAGAAATTCACCAAGGTCAAATCCAAAACCATTATTCTGCAGCTTTCACTGACTCCAGTACTAAGGTGGATGTCCCAGAGGCCATTAACCTCACTAGCCCACAGTGTCTAAAGTGAGTCTGGAAGGCTGGGTAGACTGGAGGAAGAGTGAGGAAGAAGAGGGAAGAAGCAAAGGCAAGCCAAAGCCAGGCTGTGCCTCTTGGGGGGGGGTCACACCACTTCACAAAGTTCCCACCGGAGGAGGAGCAGTTGTTTGGCCGCCACCAGACCTGGGGCTATGTTTATTTACTTACATATATGTAAGTTTTATTTTTATGTGTTTGTGTCTTCCTTTCATTTCCTCTTGAGATGATGAACTACCCCAACGAAAGCAACTGAAGGGGAAAATGGTTTATTTCAGTGCACAATTCCAGGTTTCATTACCATGGGGAACTCAAGACAGCAGGAACTTGAAGCAGTGACCACACTGTGTCTACAGCCAAGAGCTGAGAGGACGGGTTCGTGCATGTGGCTTGTACTCAACTCCCTTTCTCCACTCATGCAGTTCAGGATTCCCTGCATAGGGAATGGTGCTGCCTTCAGTGGGCAAGACTTCCACCCCAACTAATCACGGTAATCTCCAAGACACGCTCACGGGCCAATAGGATTTAGGAAATCCCTCACCCTGTCTTTTCTCAGGGGATTCTAGATTGCGTCAAGTTGACAACAGACCTAATTCTCATACTTTGTTTGCTTGTTTGTTTGTTCTGAGGCAGGGTCTTGTGTAGTGCAAGTTGACCTTGAACTCCCTATATAGTTGAGGATGACCTTGAACTCCCTATATAGTTGAGGATGACCTTGAACTCATGATTCTTAGGCCTCTACTTCCTATAGTGGGGTTTGAGGTATGTGATAGTAACCTGGTTTTATTTGATACTAGGGGTCAAACCCAGGGCTTCATACATATTAGACAAGAACTGTACCACCTAAGCTCTGTCCTCAGCCCATAAAGGAACACTCTTACATATCAAATACCTTGACTCAAAATGAGAGACCATTATGAATTTGATATTTTTGACAAATGCCACTTGGGTGATCTGTTACCTTTTACAGTCTTCAAAGACACCCCATCCTCCATGTAATTTCCAAACAATGGGGGCAATATAACTCTCATACTTAGGAGGCAACTATAGAACACTGTTGTAGTACGGAGCAGCGGGCTGTGTCCCGCCACCCAGCTAGCTTTACCCGAAATAATTACACGGAAACTGTATTCTTTTAAACACTGTCTGACCCATTAGTTTCAGTTTCTTATTGGCTAGCTTTTACATATTGATCTAACCCATTTCTATTAATCTGTGTAGCCCACGAGCTGGCTTACCAGGAATGATCTTAACCTGCGTCTGTCTGGAGTGGGAGAATCATGGCGACTCCCTGACTCAGCTTCTTTCTCCCAGCATTCCGTTCTGTTTACTCTGCCTACCTAAGGGTTGGCCTATCAAATGGGTCTAGGCAGTTTCTTTATTAATAAGAAATTACTCCCACATCATTTCCCCTTTTTCTGTTTAAACAAAAAAGAAAGGCTTTAACTTTAACATAGTAAAATTACATATAGCAAAACAGTTATCAAGCAAGAATTACAGTTACAATATTTATATCTATTTTATCTTTTATCATAACTAAGGAAAACTATAACTATCTATTTATTCTTCAACTCCATCAAAGACTCCAGAAGGATATAATACTACCTAAGTAAATAAGAAATAAGAAAACTCTAGAAATGACAGAGACATCTTGCTGCCTGGACAGTCACCCAAAGTTCTTTTGTATGGTTGGGGCATCCATCTTCAGCCTTCAGGCCCATAGTATCCAGCAGACATTTCCATGAAGCAGGAAATTTCAAAGACAGTTCAGTCACTATCTGCTGTGTCCTGCAGAATGTCTCGCAGACTCTTTCATGAGTCATGAACCCCAAAAGACCGTCTCACCTTTAGGCAAGTTTAGCAGTCCTCTCTCTGCGGGTTCTCTGTGTCCATTTTATGCAACAGTCCAGGCAAGAGCAGTTTCTTGCCCAAATGGCTATCCAACTCCATAAGGATCCTCTTTGATGCCCATCTTCCTCTCGAAGTAGATTGGTGCCACCAGGAGCAGATATGTCTCATTGTCATGAAAAGTCCTAAGTTATTAAAACATTAAATGTCATATTCTGCAGTCTTTGAAAGATATGAAGAATGTCTATCTAACTGAAATGTATCTCTATATATCTACAAAATCTAACTAACATGACTGCAAGCTTTACTATTATCAATGATTAACCATTAACCTATATTTCTTAATTATACATTACATTTTTAAATGAACTACATAATCATAATACCTTAATCAAGATCAGAAATACATATACATATAACAAAATTGACTGTAAAATCCACACCAATGCAAATTACTCATACCTATATCATTTCCCCCTTTAAATGTAAAAGAACATTTACAAACAAAATTTTGGGAACATGGGCGCAGTTTTTTCTCTCCAAACTGCTTTCTGCAGAATGGGGGCGCTGTTAATCAGATCATTTAGGGTGTAACCTGTGTGTCAGGTTTATCTCAGTTGCCAGTTGAGTGAAGTAATTTTTTGAGGGTGTTCACAGGAAATTTTCAGGAGGTCGTGGTCTATCATACCATATCGGGATAGATGCAATCCATAGGGTCTGGTCCTCTGTGAAAACAAAAGAAGACCCTTTCCAAAGCATCATATCCTTAGACCCAAATTGTGAAGTCATACCCTCATGATATCCGTTTTGGTTCCACTTGGCAGCCCATAGAATGAAATGTCTCTCTGTACTTAGCTCCTTCACAGTCAAAAATTTTAAAGAAAACACAATGTACATAATCCAGACTCGCTGTGAATTTTCCATTTTTACATGGCTTATTTTTCTTTATTTCTTTTAATCTCTTAACTATCTGTACTCTGTTTCTTTAAAGACTTTACCTTTTTTTTTAAACCATTAACTTTATTCTCTATAATCTTTTTCTTCTCTCTCTCAAGCCTATGTACATTCATCCAACAGTGTGGTCTTTTATGTCTGAATCTGTTTTATTGTGAATCTGTAACATCTTTTTACTATCCAGGAGCATTTCTTAAAATGTTAAGCAGTTCTTAAAAACTTAAGTTGTGCCATGTACAGGTAATACGGTACAGCCTGTGTCCTGGCCAGTTGAAACTTTAAATGTACTGTTTTTATGGTAATTACGGTAGTTCCTGCCTGAGACCAGCACAGTTCAGCATGGCAGAGCTGAGCCAAGCCGGTCCTGCCTCAGAGCCATTTGGTGCCCCTGAGCCACACACAGTTACAGGCACACAGCAGTCCACATTGCCATCAAGCAAGCCGTAGAGCTTTACTCCAAATGCTCCATTCAAAAGCTGTCTCCCACAGGAGCCAGACAGAGATCGCAATGGCGGCACAGCCCAGAAAGCCAGCATTTTAAAACAGCCAGTTTTTTCCTGCTGCTGAATCAGGACAATTTCTTTGCGGCACGCAACCCATAAACAGCAAAAAGCTGTCTTAAATTCTCTCTCTCTCCTTTTTAAGCCCTCTCAGGTTTTATGTGGAGTTCATTAGCATGTTGGGTGCCACTCTGTTGAAATACGGAGCAGCGGGCTGTGTCCTGCCACCCGGCTAGCTTTACCCAAAATAATTACACGGAAACTGTATTCTTTTAAACACTGTCTGACCCATTAGTTTCAGTTTCTTATTGGCTAGCTTTTACATATTGATCTAACCCATTTCTATTAATCTGTGTAGCCCACGAGCTGGCTTACCAGGAATGATCTTAACCTGCGTCTGTCTGGAGTGGGAGAATCATGGCGACTCCCTGACTCAGCTTCTTTCTCCCAGCATTCCGTTCTGTTTACTCTGCCTACCTAAGGGTTGGCCTATCAAATGGGTCTAGGCAGTTTCTTTATTAATAAGAAATTACTCCCACATCAGAACACTATCATGGGTAATCGTTTATCACTATAGACTTCAGTACAGCAGCTGCTTTTGCAAGCCCTTGGCTATGAGTGACCCAGCACAACAGGATGCAGTTAGGCAGTTGAAACTCAGTGATCTGGGGAGCTCTATTGGGCAATGGGTTTGCTGGCAATGTTAGGAAATTTAGTTTAATTAAAAAATATATTTAATTAATGACTACCACGTGCAAGATTGTGCTAGGTGCACAGAGATTACAGCTGCTTGCCGCGAGTGTGCGTTGCCTTACAGACTTGGACTGAAATAAACCCAGTCTAATTTCTGTTCTGGAAGGACTTAGGTTTTCCCACTGACAATTGAATGGATTTGAGTTATTAGGTAGGGCTCACTTCCATCTGGCCACCTAACGCAGTACCTCGGAGGGTTCTTAAATGAAGCATTTGTCGGGAAAAGACCGAGCCAAATGAGACCCCAGAAAGAATAATGCGCCCATTGGCATGCGGCTCACGTTGCAGTCACGAAGCATACAACTGTAAATGGCATGTATTGGGTTCTGAGGAATGATTCTACGTCCTTGTTATTCAGATGCTAGTGGAAGCCATGGGAAGACAGGGGCTGAGTTCTGAGGTTGCGGGTTGCCTGCATCTTCCATGGATCTAGTTGCGACTCTTTCCTGTCTCTGGGCCGAGAGGAGGCTTTTACACGCTGCATCTGTGAGAGCAGTACTGGTGCATTTTCTGCACAAGTATCCTGAGCTACCTGTCCTTTTAGTAAAAAGATGGGAGGGAAGCCTGTGACTACAGAGGCTGCTTCCAGCAGCTGGTGCCTGACAGAAATGCAGATTCTGTTTTACATAGACTCAGGCTCCATGTGCTCCTGTACTGCAGCTTGTTTTCTATGAGAGCCTTTGGGGCTAGTCCTGACAAGGTCAAGCAGGGTAGAAGCAGGAAACCCTCAGATGGAAACCCCTGCAGAAGGGACCTGGTAGGACAGTCAGTCTTAATTTACTCCACTCTAGTTCTTCAGGTCTCCTCGTTGCTCAGTAATAGACGACTGGTCTACGTGCTGTATCCACATTTCCTCAGTGCTGTTTACGATGCGAAGCTGGAGTCAAGTCTTCTCTTGAATTGTAAATTACTGCTCATTGATATCAGAAGTTGCTTCTGGGTAGGGAAGATAGCTTGGTCAGGAGCATCACTTGTGCAAGAGTGGAGACCTGAGTTCAAATCCTCAGAACTCCTGTAAAGAGCTGTGTGCAGTCACATGCCTGTAACCTCAGGTATGTTGTCCAGAAGGATACTATGGGGCAGAATTCCTCTTCCTGCTCAACAGCTATGGCTGATCTTGCTGGAAATCTAGGAGTCACCCCAGGTGGTGGTGCACACCCTTAATCCCAGCACTCAGAAGGCAGAGGCAGGTGGATCTCTGGAAATTCAAGGCAGGTCTGAGACAACCAGAGCTACACAAAGAAACCCTCTCTTGAAAAACAACAACAATAATAATACTTCTAGGAGCCAGCAGAGATAAACAGAGGTAGGGTTTTTCTCCTTGGTTCTTTTGCCCAAAGTCTATCTCATGAATCCCTCTAATAAACTTAACAAACACAAATAAAGAGCTTGTCCTTGAAAGCAGATCCCTCCTTCATGACGGAGGCTGACCATACCCCAGTACAAATCCCAAACACAAGCAGGGATACCTTGGCCCTTAGGTAGTTGCTATAAAGCCAGCTCCCAAACACCATGAGGTTCTGAGATGGTGAGAGCCGAAGTGTGTTTATATACCGACTCTAGAGACGTAGAGTTAATTATCTTCAAACTAGGCAAGTTCCCAACTCTCCCGGAGAAGTTTATTTATGCCTAGTCTAACTCAGGGCACTGACTGCACTCTCTAATTTTAATTCCAGGTTTGAGAAATTGCAAGGCATTCCTTCAACGCTAATGGAAAGAAGCATACTGAATTAGCAACAGCGTGTAAGACGCCTGCTAAAGAAATCCACAAGGCTCTTGCTTTGATTTCAAGAAGAAAAGGTTAATGCACTTAGCTTCTCAAAAGGGTGTCACTTAAGAGGTCACCAAAACCATTTCAATCAAGACTGGAGGTATAGCACCCACTATCACAAACTGAGTGCTTGCTAGGTGACAAGTATTGACCCATGTGCTACACACACGTGCGCTGGCATTTAATCTTCATGAGAGTCCTATGCAGCAGTGGCTTCTACCGACCTCACTTTCCAGGCGGCTGAATGAGACTCAGTGGGATCACACGGTAACCAGTCTTTGCCTTGGGACCTGTAGATGGATGCATATCCGCCATACCTGGATGAGAAGCCTGCTGCTCAGAAAAAGAATTAGGCTCAGGGACCTAGGGACCTAGGAAGAGGCTGGATGTCTCAATGTGAGCCTGATTCATTGCTCTACATCTGAAATTGCCAGTGCCTTCAAAATTGTCTCTTAAAGGGGTCGAAGAGATGACTTGTCAGTTAAGAGTATGTGCTGTTCTCTCAGAGGACTATGAGTTCGATTCCCAGTACCCACATGTGGCTGCTCACAACTGCTTGTAACTCCTGCTCCAAGGGATTGAAAAATGTGTGGTCTACATAAAGACAAATGAACACACACATGCACACAGACACACACAAATGCACATAAAAATAAATATTAAAAATTTTAAAACACACTTAAAATCACATTTATAAAAAATTCTCCATTAAAGAAATTAAAATATTTCACTTATAAGTTCAGAAAGAATCATGGTAGAGAGAGAGAATAGGGTAAAGAATTTTTCCCTGTTACAAAATCAACTAGATAAACATAGAGACATTTGTTTCTGAGCAAGGCAGTTCACTGGGGACAATGAAGAAGGCTGCACTTTATCACTCAGCTGGAATAGCATGTAAAGAGAGGGGCAATGTAACTGGAGCTTAGCTGATAGAGTACTTGCTTTGTGTGCATGAAGTCCTGGGCTCAATTTTCCAGGGCTGAGAAAAGAAGAGAGGGGACAAATACAAGCAAAAGATAATTTCAATTTCCTTAGCTGTCTTAGTCAGTGTTCTATTGCTGTGAAGAGACACCATGACTATGGCAACTCTTTTTTTTTTATTAATTTATTTATTTATTATGTATACAATATTCTGTCTGTATGCTTGAAGGCCAGAAGAGGGCGCAACTCTTATAAAGGAAAGCATTTAACTGGGGCTGGCTTACAGTTCTCAGAGGTTTAGTCCATTGTCACCATGTTAGGAAGCATGCTGGCATGCAGGCATTCGTGGTGCTGGAGAAGGAACTGAGAGTTCTACATCTGAATCTGTAGGAAGCGGGAGAGAGGGAGGGAGAGAGAGAGAGAAGGACGGAGGAAGGAAGAGAGGGAGAGGGAAAGAGAGCGACTGGTCCTGACTTGAGCATCTGAAACCCCAAACCCACCCCCAGTGACACACTTCCTCCCACAAAACCACACCCAGAATCCCTGTCAAGTAGCAGCACTCCCTAATGACCAAGCATTCATATATATAAGCCTATTCCTATTCAAACCACCACAACAGAAGAGATTATTTTTTAAAATACATAATGGTGATGCTTTTAACAAACTAAATTTAACATGGTGCTAAGGCTTAAACCCTTCAAAAGTATGCATTGTAGTGAGTTTTTTTTTGGGGGGGGGGGGCGGGGAGGGCAAAAGCCAGCTTCCAAATCATGAACCGGAGATGTATTATCAGTTTTGAATGTTTACCCTAGCTTAGACTTGTTTCTATGTATTATCAGTTTTGAATGTTTAGCCTAGCTTAGACTTGTTTCTAAGGAGCCCTTTTAACTTAAATTAACCTCTTTATCTACCTTTTGCCTTGGGGCCTTTTACCTTTCTTCTTGTGTGTCCTGCTCTGTTTATGCTGTCTGGTGGTTGCCTGGCTGTGTGTGTGTGTGTGTGGGGGGGGGGTCTCCCTCTCTTTCTCCCTCTCTTTCTCCCTGGCTTATTCCTCCTCCTTCTCTCTCAAGTCTAGATTTCTCCTCCTACCTATTCTCTCTGCCCAATAGCCCCACCTGCCTAGCTATTGGCTGTTCAGCTTTTTATTAGACCAATCAGGTGCCTTAGCAAGGCAAGGTGAAACAAATGCAACATAACTTTACATAATTAAACAATGCAGCAGAAACAAATGTCACACACCTTTACATCCCTAAGGAAGGAAGTGGAAACAAATGTAACACACCTTTGCACAATTAAAGTAACAGTCTCCAGCTTAAACAAATGTAACACAATTTTACACAGTTAAAGTAATTTCCACAACAACACATGCCATTCAAAAGTGGAGATCTGGCAAAGCAGAGCTGAAGAAATCCGGACAAGAGCACCCAGAGTCTGCCATGTTGGTGTGCTAAATCCACCATCCTGGAGGCCCTTGGAAGGCAGCCCAGGCAGAGTGACTTATCCTGAAATATACGGACAGTCACTGCCCCAGGACCAAACACTGGCCTAAGCGCTTTGTCAGTGTAAATGCTATTTTAGTTAGGGTTTCTATTGCTGTGCCGAGACACAGGGAAAGCAACCCAAGGAGGAAATGGTTATTTTGCTTACGCTTCCCACATCACGGTTCATTACTGAAGGAAATCAAGACAGGAACTCAAGCAGCAGGAGCTGATGTGGAGGCCATGGAGAAATGGTGCTTACTGGATTTCTTACAGGAGCACCCAGGACCAGCAGACCACTCACAAAGGGCTGGGCTCTCCCACACCAATCACTAATTGGGAAAATGCCCGACAGGCTTGCCCACAGCCCTGTCTTATGGAGGCATTTTCTTAATTGAGATTGCCTCCTCTCAGAATCACTCTAGTTTGTGTCAAGCTGCCACAAACCAGCCAGGATAAGTATTTAAGGAAAATAATTAATTTTTCACAACTACCCTACAAAATGGGCACGATTATCTTATTTGGAAAAGCAGAAAATGAAAGCACAGAAGGACTAAGTGTCTCGCCAAGGTCACAGAGAAAGCAGCCCACCCCACACACCCAAGGAGAGCAGCAGCAAGGGCTGTCCTTTCCAGGACTATCACGTTTAGTCGGTGACATTTGATGGAGGCTCAGGCTTCACAGCAGGCAGTCCCCTGAGGGACAACAAGAAAAGTCCTGTTGGTTGGGACAAAGAAGATGTTATGCATGGACTCTCTCCCGAGAAGGAAAAGGATAATGAATGTTATGACCTGGCTACGTCAGAAACATGGATGAACACACTGTGTCTTCCCACGGTGTCAGAATTTCTGGAACAACAATTCCGAAGGTGCGACAACTTGTCAAGTAGTCTCACGTTCCTTGACAGCCTCTTCCAAGGCCGAAGACAGTTGGGTTTCAGTCGTAAACATTAACTCTCAGATCATGCATTCCACCGCAATTCCCTTCTCCTCTTCTCCCTCCCTCACCCCTTCCCCTTCTCTTCTTTCCTCCCTCTCCCTCCTCCCCTTTCTCTATATGTAGGTATGCGCGTAATGTAGGTTAAAGAATAGCTACAAAGGGTTAAAGAGGCTGCAGCTGAGTTCAAGGAATTTCAGAGAGTTCTGAGCTGCTGAACCCGGGGAAACTGATGTGCATGCAGCAAGATCCAGAGCAAACATTGCCGCTGCTGCTCCTTCTGATGCTGCTCCTGCTGCTGCTGCTGCTCCTGCTGCTCTACAGGCAGCTGCAGGGCCAGAGGTAACTGAAGATTCAGAGTGTGAGGACGCAGCAGAGGTGACGGTCAGGATAGGAGTCACATGGACAAATGGATGGACAGATGGACAGCAGGTCCACGTGGACCAGTGGATAAATGAACAGATGGCAATTGGAGTAGTCCGTGTCAATAGCAGAGACTGAGCTGAAGAACCTACCCTGGTTAGGCGTTCTCTGCCCGTTGGTCCCTTGATACGCACAGGGTTGTAGATGACAGGTTGGCGCGGCCACCACCACCACAGCATTAGGTGGGCTTCTCGCTATGGGTTCAGGTAAGGAAGCTGCACACTTTCCTCAGTATGACATGTCTGGTAAGTTCTTGGGCTTGATTTTCCTCATATGACCTAATCTGCTCTTCTCTTCCTATAGTCCCCATTTACTTTGATAAATTTCAAGGGGAAGCGTCTACTTTTAGAAATAAGTTTTTTTTTTATCATTCTGCACCTCGCGGGTGGTGAGAGACTGAAGGACCTGTTCACATAGACCCCAAGATGCAATGTCATTTCACTTCCGAATTTGCGCTGAAAACGGAGCCATGGTCAACTGGAATCCCTCAGGGCCAGGCACAGGCTGGGAAATCACTGCTTTGCAGGGTCTGTGCAGACTCAGGGTGGAGCACAGACTGACCTCAACAGTAAGCAGGCCATAGTGCAGGAGAGGGCTTCCATTAGGAGCATGGAGCCTTCCAGGCCGGGCTGGCAGGGAATGGTCCTGACATCTGTGTGTTTAGCTTCACGGCTGTGGAATGTTTCAAACGGAAACTCGGAGGGAAAGATGCTCCCCCACCAAGAATGACCAAACGCCATCACGAACTAGATGCGGAACAGATGCTGTGCAAAAAGTGTTAGTGGAGGAAGGTGAGCCAGAGCGAGAAAGGAACAAAGGGAGGCAGGGACTGGAGTCTCCTTCCCAGAGCCAGAACTCTTCCCAGAGCCAGAACGCAAGCTGGGTGTCGGCAGTGACAGGGACAGTTTGTCTGCTCTCGTGAATGATGCACGGTGCTCCGAGGATTTGTTTGATGTTGAAATGTTTTCTTGAGCAAGAGTCACAAAAGGAACGATTGTTGCCTGACATTGCTTCGTGTTTATGAGACCGTGAAGACTGGCGTGGTCACTTCGTGACAGGGCAGTGAGCGCTTCTCTTGCCGTGTGCTGCCTTTAGCCATGTCTTGGGCTTGTCTCTCCAGTTTAGCTGCTGCCCCGACCTGTACGTAACTAATGGCATTTATGTGTTTTAGGAATTCTAAAGAAAAACTTCCCACTTAACAATTCTTTAAAAAAAAAAAAAAACACGCAGTTTCAATAAAATCTCCTTAAAACCCCATCAAACAAACAGAGAACCCTTGAGATCGGCACCCTGGGGCTTATCAAGATGAAGCCAGCTCCAAAAGACCAGGGACATTAGCAGCTGACTCAGCCAAGGAAATCTCAGAGCCAGGATGGACAAAGCCAAGACTAGGGTTTAGAGAGGGAGCCAAAGGGCCCCAGGGTATTTGTCTCCCAGCTTCTCTCTGTGAGTGTTCCTGTTGCTATGGGGACAGAAGGCCTCTGGCAGGAGAACTATTATATCCCTCACTGGCTACATGTGGAGGTGCCTTGCTTTGCTGTTGTTGTTTTCCTTGTGTTGTTTTTCAAACAGCACCTATAATTTCAGCCAACTCAGAACACCGATACCCAATTAAGAGCAGAACGGAATGGAAGCATCGTACTTGGGCGCCTTACCCTGGCATTTTCCTCTTCTGAGGAGAATGAAAAGTTAGAAACAAGAATGGGGATGTGAGACACAGTTAACCCACTACAACGTTCTCTGTTCCTGGGCGGTCTCTGTGCTGCCTGTGTGGTTTCCACTGCTGTGAGCAGGCTTAGCAAGCTCTCCGCCTCCGCCACCAGCACAAGGCCAAGCTGCTGTCCTCAGAGCCTCTTTCCAGAGCTGAGATCCTAAAGGACTTTCTCAACCAGTCAGGTAGATACACGCTCATTTAAATTCAAGCACGCACTCCCCACAGGCTGATCCGGGAGGGAGGGGAGGCTCACCCTGAATTGAATGATAAATAATACGCGTGGCAAAAACAACATCAGCACTTATTTGCCAATGAAAGGACACTAGAAATTATTCCTGATGGAAATATAAAAGATGAAATTCAAGCAGGGAGTGGGAGGGATGTTTTTTTCTTAAAACTCGTTAAGAAGCAACTCCATTGTTTCCCTGTAAAAGAACACTTTCTGTCCTGCGTGGGGAATTCAGTGGGCAGGTAGGACCCTGACCCCAGTGGAGGGTGCTAGGCCACTAAGCAGAGTTCATGGGGGAGGGGGCAGAAAAGTAACTCAGATCTACAGGGGGTTCCCCTGATGGTAGGTCAGCTCAGCATCATTTCCCTTCCTCCTGCAGCTTCCAGTCTTCTATCATTTTCCCTCCCTCAAGCCAGAGTCAAACCCATTATTCCACACGGAACATCAATCTCGAGAGGTGTGTGAAGCTTTGGGACATGAACTAAATCTTGAGATGGAGCTGTTAGACTCTGTCCCCCTTTCATTGGTCACAAGCCAACAAGAATTCACTTGGAGCTGCCAGTGGGTAGGGATTCAGGCATGGGCCAGCCTGCCTGAGGATCTAAAGAGAGGAAGAGTGATGGGTTCCTAACTTGGTCCTATGGGCCCCTGGATCCACCCAATCCTGAAGCTAAACTGCCCTGGACCTACCCTTATGTTCGTTTCTATATTAGCTACTTTTCCACTGCTGTAATTAAAACACCATCACCATGGTAATTTATAGATCAAAGGGATTATTTGGGCTTACAGTTCCAGAAGGGGAGAATCCACGGTGGTGGTGGTGGTGGGGCGGTGGCTGTGTGAAGGCATAGCAGGAAACTGAGAACTCACATCTTGAACAACAAGCATAAAACAGAGAGGAGAGGGGGATAAAACTAGAAATGGGCAAGTCTTTAAATTCTCAAAACCCACCCCCAGTGACGTACTTCCTCCAACAAGGCCACACCTCCATCAGCGCCATCCACTGAAGACATGCTCATTCAAACCACTGCAGCTACCCAGGGAACTCAGTTCTATCCAGGTTCCTGTCCCATGCCCTCATGCACTGAGCAAGGTGGATTGGTGGCTGCCCCTAAAATAGCTTGGGTAGTGTGTGTCACTGGGTACCAGAAACAGACCTGAGCTAGAATTCCCAAAGAAACGGGGTAAGGATATAACCGCCTTACTTCCAGGGAGTCAGAGCTCAGGGGAGGCTGCTGCGTACCTGGGCCTCATCTTTCTGAGCAAGGTGGATTGGTGGCTGCCCCTAAAATAGCTTGGGTAGTGTGTGTCACTGGGTACCAGAAACAGACCTGAGCTAGAATTCCCAAAGAAACGGGGTAAGGATATAACCGCCTTACTTCCAGGGAGTCAGAGCTCAGGGGAGGCTGCTGCGTACCTGGGCCTCATCTTTCTCTTACTCTAGACTAAGAACTTGATAAAAGTAAGAGTGTCAGTGAAGGCGGAGAGATCGGGCGCTTAATAAAAGGAATCCCACATTAGCTCAGAACTAAGAAAGCAGATCAGTGTTTATTAAGGGGTAGACTTACAAAGTCAGGATGTTCTGTTTGAATGATGGATGAAGATACGATCCAAAGCAAACCGAACAGCCAAAAACGGGGCCCAGGGACAAGCAGAGAGGAAGGAAGGGGCCCGACACACTTCCGCATGGGTAAAAAGTCCATGAGGCCACGCCCCAGTAGGCAGTCTAGGGACCCCAACTAAGAACTCCTGGAGCCCAAACTTTAGGTGTTGACAACCTTAAGACGCCAAAGTATCTGAATACGGACTAGATACCGTTTCCACCACTGGCAAAAATGCCTGAGAGAAGCAGCTTAAGGGAAGAAGAAGTTGTTTGGGGACACAGTTTGAGAGCTGTGAGTTCGTTACCGCGAGGGAGGCCGCGCTGCATGCCCAGTGCTGGAGCACATCTCTGGGACTCCTCATGTCTGTGAACCAGGAAGTGGAAGCTGGGCTCGAAGCAGAGTGATGCTATAACCCTCAAGGCTGGGTTCCCATTTCCTTCATCTGTGGCCCACCTACCAAAGTTCCAGAACATCTCAAAACAGCACCAAAGGCTGAGGACCAAGTGTCCAGACGCATGAACCTGTGGGGGATATTTTACACTCAAACCGTAATAGGTAAGTACAGTCTATGAACATACTAGGATACACGGGTGCTTTAGTCCTGTCCTGTGGATATCGGTGAGATTTATCTTAACTGACAGTCAAAGGCTACCTAGGAAAATGAAGGCTTGTTAACTGATAGATTAGAGAGTGGCTGTTTGTTTGTTAAGGATCACATAAGGCATCTATCAGGGTTTATGTAGCAGACATGAGATTTGGGGAGATGATTCTCTCCAAAGTAAGAATTACAGCCTGCCAAACACCTCAAAAGGTATTTACTACAAAATGGAAAATACGATTGTTTGTGCGTGTGAGAGGAACGTGGTGTGTGTGTGTGTGTGCTTGTCGGCAGAGGTCTGCGCCCAAGCATGTGGAGATCAGGGCCAACACCAGGGGTCTCTTTCTCACGCTCCATCTTTAATTTTTGGCAAGCTCACAAGTTTAGCTAAACTGGCTGGTCCAGGGACTTCAGAGATCTGAGCCACCTCTTTCCCCAGCTCCCACCCCAACTCTGGTACCACCACCAACCAGCACTGGAGTTACTCATGTGTGCCACTTCACCCTCCTTTTTATAGGATTACTGGGAATCTGAATCGATGTCTTCATGTTTGCACGCCAGGGACTTTACCAACTGAACCATCTCCCCAGCCCTGAAAAAAAAAAATAGGTATGAAAGTTAAAACAAAAGTGATAATCAGAAGCTTCTCAGTCTCAGGGGGTCCCATTTATTCAATGATGCCCTTAATGTCTGTGCTGCTGGGGTTATACGTAGGAAGTGGTCTCCTGTGCCCATGTGTTGTAGAGTACTTCCCACTTTCTTCTATCAGGTTCACTGTGTTCGGACTGATACTGAGGTCTTTAATCCATTTGGACTTGAGTTTTGTGCATGGTGATAGATATGGATCTATTTTCATTCTTCTACAGATTGACATCCAGTTTTGCCAGCACAATTTGTTGAAGATGCTCTCTTTTTTCCATTGTATACTTTTAGCTCCTTTATCGAAAATCAGGTGTTCATAGGTTTGGTTAAAGTCTGGGTCTTCTATTTGATTCCATTGGTCGACTTCTCTGTTTTTATGCCAATAGGACCGCGAGGGGTGCACCCACACACTGAGACAATGGGGATGTTCTATCGGGAACTCACCAAGGCCAGCTGGACTGGGTCTGAAAAAGCATGGGATAAAACCGAACTCGCTGAACATAGCGGACAATGAGGACTATTGAGAACTCAAGAACAATGGCAATGGGTTTTGATTCTACTGCACGTACTGGCTTTGGGGGAGCCTAGGTAGTTTGGATGCTCACCTTACTAGATCTGGATGGAGGTGGGTGGTCCTTGGACTTCCCACAGGGCAGGGAACCCTGATTGCTCTTTGGGCTGACCAGGGAGGGAGAGTTGATTGGGGGAGGGGGAAGGAAATGGGAGGCGGTGGTGGGGAAGAGGCAGAAATCTTTGATAAATAAATAAATTTTAAAAAAGTGATAATCAAATTTTAAAAAAGACATTATCAGAAATATAAGTTGTGAAATGGGTAATGAGAACGGTGCTCCTACAAATAGCTCATTGGGGGAAGACCCGAATCCTTGAAATCTTGAATCCTGAACATTTGCATCTTCTTGATCAGTGGTCAGAAAAATCCCCACAGGACTTACAGAGATTCTGTACTGTACCTGGAGCCGGTGGGGGCCCTTGGTGGCTCCAAAAGTTATACTCAGCTGATGAGCTCTTGTCCCCGCTGGAGCCAGTCAGGCTGCTTTGGTCTCTTCAACACCCAACCTAGACCCCTTTTGCCTTTGCCTTCAGCACATGCGCAGACCAGCTAGTTCTCAAGTTAGGGTCTAGGACAACATTCGCTCTCATGTGGATTGTGATCTCTCCTAGTTGGTATTCCCCTTCTCTTCCCCTACCCCTCCCCCAGAGGGGGGGATTCCCTGTAGATCACGAGGTGAGTCTTTGAAGATATTTCAGATCATGTCACTCCTTAGATCAAAATCTCAGGAAAAGATGATCTTACAAAAGCCCACAGGAGCCTTGGGCTCTTTGGGTCTCTGCTCCATGACCTGTTTCTCTGAGCTCAGTTGCCCCATACCCTTCCCTGGCACTCTGTCAGCCTTACGAGCCTTCCTGTGCGTTCTGGAACTCATTACTGTACTTTGAAAACGATAGCAAACGCCTTTAATCACAGCTACTCAGAAGGCTGAGGCAGGAAGATCACAACTTTTAAGTCAGGCTTCAGCCACAGGACAGCCTGGGCAATTTAGTGACGCCCTGTCTCAAAAGTAAAAAGAGAACCCGACTGTAGTCAGCAGTGCAAAACTTGCTGAGCATGCGCAAGGTCCTCGGTGGAACCCTCGGTAATTAGGAGCGAAGGGGAGAGAGAAGGAAGGGCAAGAGGGACGAAGGTAGGGTAGGAGGAGGGGAGGGGACTTCTGGCCCAAAGCTACCTTGGGTCCTCATCATTCCTTACCTTGCAATCTTCTTCCCCGGGGTGCCTGCAGGCCACCTCAGTCACCTCTGAGCGCTGAGCTTGAATGCCACATTGTCCCAAACTCTCCTGAGACCACCCTACTTCATCTCCTAAGTTCCTCCCACTCACTAAACCTCCGGCTTCTTTCTGCTTAACTTCCCCCATTGCGCTCATCATTCTCACGTGAAAGCAATGTTCCTAAAATATATTCTGGTCATAGGATAATATTTTAGGCCACTTATTAATGAGGAAGATAGAGTTAATTCAAAGAACATCAAAATATAGATTTATGTGTAGTCGGTCTGGGGGAGAAAAAATATACTGAACAAGATTAGGTACAAGAGCAGTTCATGTTCTAAAGGGCAACACAATCATAACCTTTAATGTATCTTATTTGCAAGGACTCTCCTCCACACACACATAAAACACATCACACCCCGTTTTTGTGTACATGTGTACATACATGTGTGCGCACATGGGAAAGGGCAGTATGTGTGTATATGTGATGGAGGAAGGTCATTGGTTAATTTTAATAAAGAAACTGCTTGGCCCTCATAGGTTAAAACATAGATGGGAGGAGTAAACAGAACAGAATGCTGGGAGGAAGAGGAAGTGAGCTCAGAGGCCATGCTCCCCTCTCCTGGGCAGACGCCATGAAGCAAGCTGCCAGATCAGACATGCTGAATCTTTCCCGGTAAGACTGATGCTACAGATTATTAGAGATGGGTTGATCGGGATATCAGAATTAGCCAGTAAGGGCTAGAGATAATGGGCCAAGCAGTGTTTAAAAGAATACAATTTGTATGTTGTTATTTCTGGTGTAAAGCTAGCTGTGAGGGAGCCGGGTGGGATGAAAAGCAAGCCCGCAGCTCCTTCAACATATATGAAGGCCAGTGGTTGATGTTGGGCCTTCCTCCATCTCTCTCCTCCTCATTTTTTTAGACAGGGTCTCTCCGTGAACCTGCAGCTCACTGTTTCAGCTACACCGGCTAGCCAGTGAGTTCCCAGGATCCACCTGTCGGTGTTCCTCCAGGACCAGAAATACAGATATCTGCCACCATGCCTGGCTCTTACATGAACGCTGGAGACCAAACTCGGTCCTCACACTTGCTCAGCAAGCACAACCTCACTTCGGAGGTTATTCTTCAGTTTTACAAGCTGGTGAAACATCTGTGTCCTTGCTAATTAAAGTAGTTTTCCTTGAGAGTCAAAGGGCGGTCAGGGTCTTGTTTTTGTTGTTGTTTGTTCGTTGAGACAGGGTTTCTCTGTGCAACAGCCCTGGTTGTCCTGGAACTTACTTTGCAAACCAGGTTGGCCTCGAACTCACTGAGCTCCGCCTGCCTCTGCCTCCTGAGTGCTGGGATTAAAGGCATACACCACCAGTGCACTACAATCAAGGTCTTATAAAATACTCTCTCACCACTGTTGTATACCTAGTACCTAGAATGGTGACTGGCCCATAGATAGAAACAGAACATGGAAATACAATAGAGTCAACATATTGCTGAATTTGCTTTGTGAAATGCTACTATACGGCTATTGATAATGGACAGAGTACGTTGTCTTACATTCTTCCTAAATTGCTATAAACGCACTCTCTTGCATATAGCAGACCTTGGCGTTCAGCGGTTTCCCAGGAATTAATTGTCACGGAGGGGTTTTATAAAGTCTTGACTTACAGTCAGCTGTGTTTGCTTCGATCAGATCCCATACCACAGTCAAGGCCTTTAGAGTGTCCAGTCACCATTACAGGAAACCTCCCTCTGCTGACCCTTTGGGTCAATAACAATTGTGAGTGGAGAGGATTTTCTAAACAGGTGTTACTTTTGTCTTCCATCTCCTCAGCTTCCATGATGTCTGTTTGGACATTAGCTGAGTTTTTTTTTTTTTTTTTTTTTTTTTTTTGTACAAGAACAGGACTGAAGGGATGGTTTAAAGAGTGATTTATAGAGCGATTATGACATTTCAAACTGGACAATGAGAGAAATATAAAGGTCACTGTCTAGGCTCTTTCTTTCCGGTCAACTCAAAAGATACAACAGGGATACAACAACCTTGGTGTTCAAAGCATCGTGAAAGAGACAGTCAAGACTTTGAAAACAGAAGAGAGCAGCCTTGATACACTGTAGAGGGGGTGTCCAGTACGGCAGTGGGGACTGCAAGCCTGGAGTTAGACTGGATTCATAAACACAGCTGGATCCTGGGAAGAGTCAGGAGGTGTGCGATTCACTTAGTTTCGCAGGGTCGCCATGCTCTCATGTGTGAGAGTATATTTGATCAGATGTTTATAAGAATGTTAAGGTTACGTGTGTGAGGTGATTAGAAACCTGCCTGGTGGGAGTTCAATGAATTTTGAGGATTTGGTTATCATTCGTACTTGATAAAGGAAAAGGGTTAAGATAATCTAGTTGGGAGCAGTTATCAGCACATTACCATCACTGATGTAAGATGTAAAGCAAGTGGAGAAGGCATGCGGTAAGCTGTCTTAATCACCTTTCTATTGTTTCAGTGAAGCACTATGACCAAGACAACTCATAAAAGAGTTTCTTTGGGGAGATGGGTTGTAGTTTCCAAGGATTAGGGTTCATAATGATGGGGACAGCATTGGCAAATGGCAGACTTGGTGGCTGGAGCTCATGTCTCAAACCACACGCATCAGAGCATGGCAGATGGTTTGGAATCTTAGAGCATGCCCCCAGTGACATAGTTCCTCCATATCTCCTAAGCCTCCTTGGTCAAAAGCCTCTAAACTTTTTCTTGACTGTCATGTGAGGGTCAACAGGGTGAGTCAGTATTTCCTAGACCAAATGATAATAATAAGATTATTAAAATTCTACAGAAACTTGAGTATGTGTATCCTTCCTTCCCACAAAGAGTGACAAGGACAAGTTTTTATGCCACAAGAGAAAAGCTCTGCACCAGACCAAGTTTGTGATCATTTTGTTAGAGAAAGGAGGTGTCTTATCCACCTTCCTCACTGTTCCCTGAGGGATTCTATGAGAGGGTAGGATGAATTAGTCATATTACCTTCCTAAAATTGTAAGAGTGAAGCCTCTCTTCTGTGGGACGCTGAGTTTACACAACCAGCTCATACGACATGACAATTGATAACATGAAATTAACCTCATTCATAATAAACAATGACATGATGTCATGGAAAATACAGTCTCTGAGCCAAGCAGAATTATAGCCAAATCCTGGTTTGGCTGAGTTACTTGGTCCTATTAATATTACTTTATCTGAAAAAAAAAGAATAATGCTGTCTGTCTCAGAGGGTTATTGAATGGAAAGACAAGTTCAACTACAGCAGTATACAATATAGTCTGACTCATAATAAAAACTCAAGATAATATTAACTTTCCCTTTCCCTATTCTACTCTCATTGCCTGCTACGGTCAAGTCTTTGATATTTGAAATCTTATATATTTACCCGGTACTTTCCAAGATAGTTGTTACATTCCCAACTCCTGTGTTTCCTAGGAATTCCAAGAGAGGAGCCAATTTAATACCATGGACCTCTCCTATATATTCTATGGATACACACTTACTGGAAGAGCTCCTGTCAAGAAGACAGTCTGCCATGATCTCAACATGTCCAGTAGAGTACCAGAACAACAAACCTCTTGACTTTATAACTGGTTTTAAGCTCATAGTGAAAATGGCTCCATCAGCTTCTGGCACGCAACCCATAGCCCCACCAAGAGACTCACCAGTTCTCGTGGCTAAGGTGTTCAAGATGTTACATTACCTTCTCCACTCCTTTGTTTTCTCTACTTGCTTCCAGCTACAGAATTAAACCTTCCATGAGATCAACTAGAAGCCAACATAGTCATAGTTTGTGTGTGTTGAAGAGAGGGTAGAGAGGGAGCTATGAGAAGCACTTAGGCCACTATGATTAGTCGTGGAGAAAAAGCCTTTAGTGAGCGTAAGCTCTGAATTAGAACTATGTCTTAGAGTAGTGATAACTTGTTTGTACAAATAAAGCTTGCCTGAAGATCAGAGGGCGGAGCTAGCCACTAGCTAACCATAGAGGTCTGGAGGTCTGTACAGACAGACAGGAAGTGATATGGCTGGGCGGTGAGAGGAAATGATAAAGCAGGAGGAAACAGGAACTCAGTCTCTTTTCAGCTAGGAAGCTGTAGGTAAGGTGGTTGTGGTTTTGCTCCTTCATCTCGCTGATCTCTCAGCATCTCCCCACCTCTGGGCTTTTGTTATTAAGACCTATTAGAACTTGCACTACATCTAAGAAAGAACAAATACAGATTTAGTTCTTATTATTTTTTCCGTTAACATTCTCCATGTCCTTCTATATGACAGAGTCTCAATCATTATTGAAAGAGTAAATTAGCAAATGTTCTCTTTAACTCACTTAGTAGGTGCTCAAAAAATGTGAATCTTGTCAGGCAAAAAGTTCACGCTGAAGCATTTTAGGACCCTGAGGAAAAGTACCTTATGGCATGAGGGAGGGTGTGTGTGTGTGTGTGTGTGTGTGTGTGCACCCAGAATTAGAGCCTGTGCTCCAATCAATAAGCTAAGACTCAGCAAGGGCAAACAAATGGTTTCCATATGTATCAAGCTGAGAATTGGGGTTTAGGGGCTGGCTGAGCAAGGAATCAGTAATGGTTTGGAAGGCCACAGGGGGCTCCATCGCACAGCAAGGCACGCTGGGCTGGGTGTGTAGATCTCTTACTCGTCGGTCAAGAGGAATGTGTTTATTACTCTTGATCTGGCCTTTGCCAAACCTAGTGGGAACGCTAATCATATTCCTCTCCGAGTTCAAAATTTCAAAATCAATGCAAACTAATCAAGGAAGTTTCAGAGTAAAAAAAAAAAAAATGAGAACTATTAAAAATTTGAAAAATAAGTCTTAGGAGAAAATGCATGGAAGATAGCTCATGTTGGGTTTGTAAGAAAGAGACAAGGGGGAGCAATAAGTCTCTAATTATATAAAGTTATGTTACAAAGAAGACGAAAATGATTTATCTCCTTCATACCCAGAAGAGAGCTAAAATAACAGGCACTGGCACTGGCCTTGCTTCATGAGCACCGATAAATCTGTGACTCAGGCAGTTGGCAGCCATTGGCACAGTCAGCCCCACCTTGGGCTAAGTCTGACCTGGATTCAATGTATTACAGAGAGGCTCTGCTCCCATCCCTGCCACCAACATAAATGAAAATACCCCACAGAAACCATAAAAGGAAAATGGCATGTCATCTCCCAAAATGATATCAAAGTTAGAATATTGTGTCTTAAAAAGAAAGAATAGGAATAGAGACATATGTGCTATTACCACCATCTTGATTCCTGACTGTTTATGTGTGACTGGATTGGTGAAGATTTGGGAGTCATGGCCGGTTTAAGTAGAGGTGTCTATGTCCTGTGCACAGTTTTATTTGGTTAATACAGCCCAGTTATAGGCCTGGAATCTTTTACATGGTCCCAGGATTTTTTTTATAAGTTGCAAGGTAATATAGTGTACTGGCTGGTTTTATGTCATACTGGTTTAAGCTATAGTCATCTTTAAGGAGGGAGCCTTGATTGAGACAATGCCTGTGTAAGACTGGGTTGTAGGCACTGATAGAGAGCACTTTCTTAATTAGTAATTGATGGGGGAGGGCCCAGCCTATTGTGGGAGGTGCTATCCCTGGCCTTTTGATCCTGGGTTCTATAAGAAAGCAGACTGAGCAAGCCAGTAAGCAGGACCCTCCATGGTGTCTGCATCAGCTCCTGTTTCTATGTTCCTGGCCTGTTTGGAGTTCCTGTCCAGACTGTCTTTGATGATGAACAATGATGTGGAAGAGTAAGCCAAATAAACCCTTTTCTCCCCAAGTTGCTTTTGGTCATGGTGTTGCATCACAGCAACAGCTACCCCAAACTAGGACCTAAGGCCTTCTTATGGGTCCTGTGTCAGTGCCCTTAAGGCTCATGATGCAGACAAAGCCATCAACATGCTACAGAATTCCTAGTGGCCTTCCTCTATGATCTTGAATCAGCTCTCTAGACTCTGGCCTCCTCCTCAGCTAAATGTCTCCTGCATGAAGCTGCATGGAACTGGCCAATTGTGGCTGAATGGGGAAGAGGCTTAATCCCAATTATTCCTACACCAGGAAGTTCTTGTTCTGACTGACACAGAGATGGTGATGTCATCTGGGCAAGAATAGCAGGTAAACAGGGGTCTTGGAACTTCTTGGGATATTAAAATCTGAGAAATGGGAAGGAACATCAGAAACAAGGTGTGGCTTCCCTAAAAACAGAACACCAGAGTACCTGGAGGTCAAAGCAGACACTGAAGGGTAGAAGGCACTGGAGTTCAGAAGCTAAGAACCTGGAAACCAGAAATGAGCCAGTCCAACAGCCCAGACAAGGCAAGGGTCCAGAATCCAAATGAGCCCGAGCGATAACTACCATAGTAGATGATCATAAGGCGGGAACGGTGATTTTTATTGGGACAGGTTAGCAAGTCGTCTCAAACTAAGGGAAACAGATGTGCACGCCTGACAGGACTTAGCCACAGCTGGCAAAGAAATGGCTGCTTCTAAAATTACTTCAGAACCCAGCCTGAGGTGAACTAGTTCCTGTGCTATAAGATCACTTACTCTTTTAAAAAACATTATAAAACAAAACCAAACCAGCTGCACTGTGGCAAGAGCTGGGCCCTGGAAGAGCACGAAGCCAGGCAGGAAAAGCAGACAGACATGAGCTGCCACAGCATGGAGAGTGTGGCATTGCAGGTCAGCACAGCCTACTGCAAGAGCAGAGCAGTGACAGAAACCACAGCTTGCATCTGGAAATGGGTGAAGATGAGTGGATGCAGCTAGAGGAAGGGAATGTCGTTGGGTAATGGTGCCAAAGTGTGTCCGGCATTGCTATGTATGCCTTATACACCTGAATTCACTACAGCCTCCAAAGGAGTTCTGCACTATCCTCATTTTGCAGTAAAAAAAAAAAATCTGAATCCCCAAGATATTAAGTAACTTGCTGGCAGTCCTTAGGTAGTAAGTTGCAGAGCCTCTGTGGTCTGTCCCCTTGGACTTGGCTGGCTTTTAGGGGAATGTTAGAATTGACCGTACCAGGTCCCTCCTGGAAGATACCTGTGGTTGAATTCACCTGGAAAGTTATCTAGTCCTAGAGAAAGATCTTGAATTCCTGGATTATTGTGAGCCCTCAAAGGAGAAGCACTGCACTGTTAACTAATAATCTCCCAAGGATAAAAATAGCCACCCAGAAAGGATGCTACTTAGGCAGTGGATTAGTCAGGGTTCTCTAGAGGAACAGAATTTATAGACTGAACACACACACACACACACACACACACACACACACACACATATTCATTGTTTTTATATATGAAGGTGTTTATTATTAGGTGTTATGGCTTACAGACTGTGGTCCAACTAGTCTATTCAAATGAATGCATCACTAAGGTCTTTCCTAGACTCTAGGGAAGGGTCTACACAAGTGAAGGGCTCATTAAATAAGGCCCATTAACTTCTAGAGCATTTCACCCAGAGCTGGGAGCCAAGAGAATGAACTTGCAGGGGGCACTGGAGGAGGGAGCTGGGCAGGAAAGCCCTGCGTCTAGGCTCTACTACCAAATCCTCCTCCCCTCCCCAATAAATATTTTCACCCTGCGACAGTTGCCAAGGGCTTTTTGTTTGCCTGTTTTTATCAAACCAGGTTCCACCAAATACTCTTGTAATGAGGAGCAGCTGACCAAGCGCAGGCGCAGAGATGGAGCCAACGCTTCATCCTCATTCAGAAAGAGAGTAACAGAGAGCCAGAGCTGACTCCCGAGTGGCGGCTCCGGGTGAGAATGAGAACTCTCTGGACATTCTTGGCACAGTCTATAATTCAGGAGCTTTAGACCAAGACGCGGAAGCTTGCCACTTTGTTTTTCTCCATCGGCAGATCGATGGTATTTACTAGGCAGTGACGGCTGGGCAAGTGACATTATTGAACAACAAAATGTTTGGGTTATTGCTTTCCCCCTTCGATCTCATGGGGCAAGATAAATTTATGATATCTTAATTGTTTCCATGGCAGCAAATCATACTGCCCCAAACAGAAAACCTCATGACTTCATGGCTGGATTGAGAAGAAGGGGGAATCAGCTTGGGGAGTGAGAATTCTGCTCAAGCATAAATATCTTCAACGATAGCGAGGGGAAGAGAGCAAATTGCCGACAGGCGAAATTGCTTTTGGTTTAACTGTTCTCGCAAGTTCACCCCGGCGAAAAGCCCCTCCTCCAGGCTTGTAATTTGTGTAATGATGCCTCCTTGCCTGGCTGCACAGAAGGCTAATGGGGAAACTCATCAGATTCTGGAATTTCTCAGCGATTCTAATTCCAATTGTTTTGCAGTAATATCTGCATCGCTGCTGTAAGCTGTTTTGTTGTTGGTTTGTTTGGGGTATATGTGTGTGTTTATGTGTCTGTATATGTCTGTATGTGTGTGTGTTTGTGAGTGTGTATGTGTGTGTATTTACTCCCCACAAGACTTTATCTCCACAGTTTCTTTTTGAAATAAACCAACTTGGATACAAAAATTAGTCTTTTGTCATCTGAAAAAAAAAAAAAATCTGTCCCGAACTCTTGCTCTCGCCTCTAGAAGAATCCGCCTAGCCTTATTTAGGTTTCTTTTGGCAAACTGTATCTCTAATTCTCGTCTATTGTTTGAGCAAAAACAAACTTCCTTTCTAATGTTGAAGCCCTTAAATTCACCTCAGTTAAATCAGCCGCACACAAAGTAACTGGGAATTTTCAAACCCCCTTCCCTCTCTACCGCCCCCACAGTCTTTATATGCAAACATTGCCAGAGCCTTCTTCCTTCTTCTCTTTCTTTTAGCATCTTTATATTTCCAAACTCTTCAAGTTTCTGCCGATTCATAAGCCTGCTTTGAACCTCACCCAGCAGCACCCCTTGACTTCACCCTCCATTAACAGGGACACTCGCTGCTTCTGTCAGGATCCCCCAGCGATCCTTCGCTCTTATTCTGAGAACTGTAGCTTGGTAAATCTTGTACATTGAGTTATACTCTATAGGACGCCACTGGAAATTGCATTGTGATGGTTGGCTTTGTCAGTTTGGCTAGCCTATACTGCTGCTGTTTAGTTGAACGCTGAGGTGTTTCTGTGAAGGTGATTTGTGGATGTGCTTAACATGGAAAGGCAGAAAGGCCATCGAAGGCGAAGGCTTGCAACAATAACGTTGGACAGACCTTAGCCAATCAGAACGGAAACGGAAGCTCCTCAAAGCCGTAGTGCTTTAACATGGAAACACTACCAGCCCAGCCCAGCTTGCTACCTGCCCTACAGCACTCTCCACTGGCTCCCACTTTGCCCCCACCATTAGGATAACCACAACAATCAGTTTTTAAAAATAATTCCCTTTCCTCCCCATCCCCTGCAAGTGTGTGTGTGTGTGTGTGTGTGTGTGTGTGTGCGCGCGCGTATGCGTGTGTGTATGTGTGTGTGTTAAAAGAACCTTGATTGGCACATAAGGAACACAGCATTCAGTATCACACCAGGCGCTATGTTATAGGCAACACAAAGGCCACACAAGATGTGCTTGGATTCCCATAAAGAGCTGACCACTCCCAGGAGAAGTGAGATCAACTGTGCCCAGAACAACAAGCTGTTAAAAATAATAATAGTGAAAAGCAAGGCTTAGATGTTTCACATAGGTGCCCAGAGGTTAGGCAAAAGAAAACATCAACGAGAGGTAGATCGGTCAATGACCATTTCATGGGAAAAGTGCGTGTTGAGCTGGTCCCGAGGATCTGAGGCTTTGCCGGCACACTGGGCTCGTCAGGCATTATCGAACTGCCAAAAGAAGAGTGATCTGGCCACAGCACTCAAAGACTGAGTCCATCTGGATCACTTGGGAATCAAGGTTAGCAGCCAAAGTGGAGTTCAGAGCAACAAGAATGCTAGAACGGGGTGCACAGGCTCGGTGTGGTAGAGAGGGGTCCTGGACTTCAGAGACAAAGAGAACTCAGAAGTAGGAGTTGCCCAGATCACTTAGCAGCGAGCCAGGGCAGCATGGTCTAACCGTGTTCCTAGAACAACCCTTTCTCTGCATAGACGAGAAGGACAGTGTCCTGCAAACGGCAGCACGTGGACTGGTTTGGTTGGTGGGCTATGGCGGCTGGAGGAAGAGAAGAGAGGATCCCAGAGCTCTGAAACCAGGGCTTCTCCCAGGAAGTAAAATGAGGAGTTTGATGAGGGGAGGCCATGCGGCCACATGAACCCAGTGTCCCCTTCCACCTTTCCTGGTCCCAGCACATTTGGCCATTTCGCGGACTCCTTCTTGAACCGTACTCAGCATCTTCTTTGGCACTGTTTTCCTCCTCACCTCTCGATGCCCCTCCTCTAGACCCTCCTCCTTTCAACACAACAGTGCCCTTCAGACAGATCTGTGGCCAGCTTCTCCTTGCAACCTTACCCTGGAAATGGCCTGTGATTTCTTAGCCTTAGTGCTGATCCTGACTGAGGGGAGAATGGCCACCAAACAGCTACTAAACTATCCAGCTGTGGTCGTGAGTTTCAGGACCCTCTGCTCTTCCCTGCTTCTGCGGGGGGTCCGGCATCTCAGCAACCCCTTGGTTACTGATTCCTTTCGGTCCTCCGCCTTCAACCACATGCGAAGTTCTGCTCACCCCGCCTTACCCTCCCATCTCCCGAGACTGCATTTCTACATTCCCTGCCCCGGTTATGCTGTGTCCTCTACCCTAGATAATTCCCCTGCTTTGCATCTCTCCTCTATAATGCCTTGTAGAGGCTGCAGCTAGATTAGCATTCCCGAAGTGCTGCTGAGATGCCCCATTTGTCTGCTCAGTGTTCCTCACTCCTCCCAGTGCCTTTCAAATGAACTTGGGAACCCCCGACCGCGCATCCCCACCCACCTTGACTTCCATTCTGCTTTCCTGTACACCCTAGGCCCCGTGGCCGCTCAGCTGAGTCCTCCACGCAGACGCCCAGCTTTTGCCTCTGGTATTCTGGCCATGCTCGTCCCTCCCTGGGATCTGTATGTTCAAATGCTACCTGAGTTTCAAGGCCCATTCCAAAAATGTCCCAGCTTTCTGAAGTCGTCCCTAATGCAAATAGAGGGGTTTCTCCCTTCCTCGAGACTCTCATAAAATACAACATGTGACTCAACGTTTTTGACCTCAAATTATACTTCTTGCATATTTAACGCATCAGTCAGAATTATAAAACTTGTCAAGAAAAGAATGAATTCTTTATGCCACGCCCCCCTGCAGAACACTTTGCAGAGAGATTTGCACGTATTGGGCAATACACAAATAGCTCCTTAACTAACCCTTTTTAAGGGGGTTGGGCATTTGGCTCAGGTGGAACAGCGCTCAACTGGGGTGCCCAAAGCCCTAAGTTGAGCTTAATTTCCATACCGCGTAAAAGTGGGCGCTGAGGCTCACACACTCCTGGCAGGTAGAAGCAAGAAGCTTATCTTCAGCTACATGGTGGGTTTGAGGTCAGCCTGGCTATGTATGGCCCTGTCTTAAAAAGTAAGGATCAGGGGTTCAGGGCATTGGCCACCAGCCTGACAACCCGTGTCCATTCCCCAGAACTGACATGGCAGAAGGTGAGAGCTGACTCCTGTGAGCTGTCTCATACCTTTAGACATGCACCCTGCCCCCATAAGTGGCAGAAACTTTTAGCTGTGTAAGTAAAGAAATGGGGATGAGGACTGGGCTCATTTTGCTGTACAAGCTGGAGAACCTGACTTTGGATCCCTAGCACCCAGGTGATAGACGGGTATGGTGGTCCATCTAGACCACGTGTGCAGGGAGGGCAGACCCTGGAGGCCTGGCCCCCAGCTAGGAGAGCCAAAGTGGAAGCCCTGGTTCTGTAAGAGAACTCAGAAGAGGTAAGTTGGAGAGCAATGGAGGCAGAAACCAGGAGCAATCAAAACAAATACCAGGAGCAATAGAGGCAGATACCAGAGGCAGTAGATGTGGATATCAGAAGCAGTCGATGCAGATACCAGAAGCAATAGAAGAATGTACCAAAAGCAGTATAAACAGATACCAGAAGCAATAGAGGCAGATACCGGAAGCAAGAGACATAGATCCCAGATGCAATAGAGGCAGATACCGGAAGCAAGAGACATAGATCCCAGATGCAATAGAGGCAGATACCAGAAGCAAGAGACATAGATCCCAGATGCAATAGAGGCAGATACTGGAAGCCAATCTCTGGCCTTCACACAAGCATGCACAGGTGAACACACCTACACACATATGCACACGCCACCCCCCTCCACACAGACAACAGAAAAATAAATAAAATCAGCCGGGCGGTGGTGGCGCACGCCTTTAATCCCAGCACTCGGGAGGCAGAGGCAGGTGGATATCTGTGAGTTCGAGGCCAGCCTGGTCTACAAGAGCTAGTTCCAGGACAGGAACCAAAAAAGCTACGGAGAAACCCTGTCTCGAAAAATAAAAAATATATAAATAAATAAATAAAATCATGAAGAAAAAAAAACTCTTAAACTTGGTGCTGATTTGGGGAAAGTTTTAAAAAGTATTGCCAAATAAATAAATCCGAATACTTGGATTTATGGCTTTGATTAGCGGGAGAAAATCATGACATTGGTAAGGCTAGTATTCCTCACAGCTGAAGGCAGTCTGAGTTTTAGGGACAGCGAGACATCTACATGAACCTGGCCATGGGAAGCTGAATACTTGAGACTGGAAATGAGCATAGGTCTGAGAGTCGTCATCTGAGAATACATACAGACACTCCCACTGGAAGAAAAAAAATCTGTTCTTTCTTTTTCCAGCACAAATGGGACACCAGGATGACTGACTTAGTGGGGAAGCTTTGTTTCACTCACTGTTTCAGAGGTTTTAACCCATGATCAATTAGCCCTGTCACTTTGGGCCTGTGGCAATGCAGTATTATCATGACATGGGCCTATCAGACGTGACAAGCTGCTCAGCCCGTAGGAGCCAGAAAACAAAGAGAGATCATCTTCCAGGGCACACCCCAGTGACCTAAGTTCCCCCAACTGTCCCATCACATCCAATTAGTGCCACGGGCTAGGACTAAGCCTTCAGTACATGGGCCTCATGGGACATCCAAGATCCAGACGATAGAAAAGCGTGAACTTGAGCTTGAGAAATAAGAGGAGAGAAAATAAGGAAACTGCAACCAAGAGGGCGAGACAAGAACAAAGACGTGATGAGGACAGCATTTTCGGGAAGAAGGGTTACTAATGCCAGAGAGAGAGACATGCATGTCATTCATTGAACACCTTCGATGTCCCCAGCACTATTGGGTGTACCTGAGTCTAGTGTTGAGCAGAGCAGGGTCCCCCAAAGAATTACATTTTTGTGTGGAAGAGCAAATGACACAAATAAACATGTATCAGGCTCTTAGAAAGGAAAGATAAAGTGGGTAAGGGGACAGATGATGATGATGATGATGATGATGATGATGATGATGATGATGATGCAATTTTACACAGGATAGCTAGCAAAGCCTCAATTCGAATAGAACTCCAGATTGACCAGGGACAGAACAGCACCTTACTTCTCGGGCTTCCTCCAGGTCTCAGAGGTTAAGTGGTAAGGAGCACAGGGTGAGCAGGGAGAGGCATGTTGGAGACTTGAGGAAGGAGAAAAGGCCTGGAACAGTCACTGGCATTGAACAGTACCACTGTGGGGCAGATGACTGGGAACCAGGGAGAGATTATGGAGAAAGGACAGTGAGAGTCAGAAGCAAGGCCATGAGGGATTGGCCTCAGAGCACACACAACCTGAATCTAGCTCTCCATTTGTCTCCAGAAGTGGCTGGTCCTTTTTGAGTGCCAACCCCATGACAGAAGGACCTCTGTAGTCTCCAGTCTTCAGGCTGCTTTATCATTTCTGATTGCTACTCACTCTGCTTCTCAGGTGTCCTGCCTGTCCCTTCTATGGCCACACCGTAAGGATGGCATGGACCATTTCCAGGAGAGCATCCTAAGGATGCCTGTGTCACAGGTTCAGCCACAACGTCTGGTCAATTTTGATGAATTTGAGTGTTACAATCACAGACCTTCTTGTCACACAGTTCCCGGCTCGGTACTGATCTCTCGCCATGGTGTTGTGTGTTCATTTCCATCACTGACTCCCCACTCCAGGCATGCACACATGGACAAGCGTGCCTGCCGATGGAGTGAGACTGTGATTGTTTGGATGAACTCCGCTAAAGTTCTCTGTAACCCATTGGTTTCCCCAGCTGGAATTCAGCTGTGTCTTTGTGATTCTCTATGCACAGTGGCTTAGTGTAAGACCCATGTTGGGGCTTAGCATCTTTTGTTTGTTTTGATGATGAGTTTATGGCTATTGCCTCTGTGTTTGTATAGTCAGCATTAATTTTGTGATAAATGTGTACAAGTCGTGCCCACGGTGTCCATCATTCATTGACTGGACTATCAGAGATAAACAAAGCTTGACACTGGCAATGAATAGTCGTTGTGATGGGTGAAAGCTGCAGCTGGGCTGAGTTCCATCTTCATCTGCAGAGGCGACCAGGCGTTTTACAGGGAGAATGGAAGACTGTCAATGGGAAAACAGGTGAACAGGGACAAAGTCGCCTTAAGAGAAACGAAAGCCACTAGTCATTATAAAATTACTTAAAAACTATAAAATGATGTTTTTAACATTGCTTGTGTATGTCTGTGTTCTGGTGTGTATACACACACACACACACACACACACACACACACACGTGTGTGGGGGTCAAAGTTGGACATTTGGGGGATCTTTCTCAATCGCCCACCACCTTGTGTTTTGAGGGAAGATCTCTCATTGGACCTAGGGACCCACCCATTTCTGCTCTTACCTTTTCATCCTCTCCTCTTCCCGCCTCCTCCCCCAGTGCTGGGATTGTAGGCGTACACCGCCATGGTGTGGCTTTGAGTGCATGGACATGCCAGGAACTAAACTCAGGTCCATACAGTTTTTTCAAAAATAGTTCTTATAAGAGGAGGCTCATCTACTTAAAGTCCACTTAGGTTTGGTTACTGGCATTTATTGACACTTGGCTCCTCCTATCCACAGAGACTGAGATTCAGGGGCCCTGTCTTCAGTTACTGACTGGGACAAGCAGTAAATTCTTCTCATGGCTTTGAATTTCCTAACATCAGCATGCTTGGGGAGCCTGGGGCCATCCAGGGGATGAAGCTTTACACTTTAGAAGCTATGTTCGTGTTTGTCCAAGTGTTTGTAGGTCAAGGTTGAGGGCCTGTCAAAAAGATGGCCCAGAGGACACTGCCTGGAGTATAGCCAAGAAGAGAATCCTTGTCAGGACAACCGTTGCCTCTGAACAGAAGGTGAACGGCGTCCATATAATTCATCTTTTTATTCCTAATAGGTGAAGTTTCTATCAGTCTTTGAGACCGTGTGTGTAGTGTTGGGGTGGGCAGGTTGGCCCCGAGAGGGATGTTTTGGAGGGAATGCTTACTCTTTGGTCACATTATGGTGGAAGCACAGCACAGGGACACTCGCAGCTTAGAGTCACACAAGGCACCAGCACCGCAGCACATAGCAACGTGGTTAAAGGCCGTATCAGGCCTGGCCCAGTTCTCACAGTATGCACACACCAAGACTATACTGGCTTTGGTTTTTTTGAAATTACAAGAAAACATATTCTCTTATTCCCCAGGCCCCAAACTCCTTTTCCCAACACAAATCTGCAAGTTCACAGGTCAGGAGCTGTGATTTTAGCCTTTCTCCACTACAGTTCTCTCGGCTCCTGGCAAAGTCAGAGATCACTGACTGCCTGGCCCCATGTTTTCTTGGGACTGAACACATCAACAGAGCTAACTCTGCCTGGACATCACCCAGGAGACCAGACCCTGGAATCTGAGGTGTGGGTGAGGCCAAGACCAAAGCCAGAGAACAGAGAGGAACCTACACCAGCCAACTGCTGCTAGGTGGAAGAGCTGGTCAAGGAGAGGACCGTCTGTTTTCACAGGGAGCACACAGGCATGAGTGAAAAACAAGGCTGGGAGCCCAGGGAAGAAGCTATAACAAACAAGGACAAGCGGGCACTCAGGCCTCCTCCAAAGCTTGTTGGGACGGGACTGTGTAGTTTTCTGATTTCCTGCCTTCCAGCCTCAAGGTGGCATGTGGAGACGGACTTGCACATGCCTGTGTGTGCACACACACACACACACGCGCGCGCGCACATACATGCACGCACACACATTGCACACACACAAATACATTGCACACACGCACACATGCACAAGAACAGTAAGAGAAGTTGATGCTATCTATGGGAAATCTTGAGGCTAAATCTTTGATTGGGGTTAAATCTTTGAGCCAAGCTGGAGAGCCTTCAAAAATCAAAACCAGTGATTTGAAGGAAAAAGAAAAAAAATGTCTTGAATATCATCTCTAGGAGTGAGTGGTGCAAAGGAAACAAACTCTTCAGACCCGGACCCTGAGCGTCTTCGTGGGAGAAAACAATGGGAAAGTGCCTTGTCTTTGTTCCTTTGAAATTTGACCAGGATTCCCCATTTCCTGATGTAGTCTTTGCCAAGTGCAAATTCTGATTTATCCACTAGAGGCCGCTGTTTGTTACAATCAAACCTGGCTCCCCTGTTGGGCGGGGAACCCGCAAGGCAGGGTCTTCACTGCAGAGCAACCTGCAGACTTCAGGGAAGAAAAATCAGCTCTCTCATCCAGGGTGCGTACCGGCCACCTGCAAGGACATTGCTTATCAAGAAGAGGGAGATACAGCGAATCATCAAAGAATTTTATTCAAACACTGCACAATCACAGACTTTTCATCTGGTCCCCTCTAGCCCCCACCCGTGCCCGAGTGCATCATATTTTGCCTCAGGTGACCATCTGGCAATCAGACTTGAATAAAAGCCACGCTGAAATGCAGACTCTATACCTGTAGACAGCCACTACTTGACACCACTGGACTCATCTCTCTTCAGCTGCAGCTATGCCCAGATTATAAAAGAGCTAAGAAGCCCGGGGAGACAGCAAAGCTGAAGCTATCGGTCAACTGCAGCTTCTCTAGATGGTGAGCGCTCTAAGGATACCACAGAGAGAAAGAGAGAGAGAGAGAGAGAGAGAGAGAGAGAGAATGTAATGGACACCATTGTTAATGAACCAGATTAAATCTGCCCACCTGCCTCCTAGTCTTTCTAGTTCACCTGTCCAAAGGGTCCCAACCCTAGAGACAGATTTCAACACAGACCAATCTCAGAGGTGGTATGGAAGCCACAACCGGCACAGCAGGCTGCAGGGCCATGGTTTCAGGGCAGCGCTGAGCTTGTTGCTTTCTGAGTCTCATACCTATACTGTCCTTTAGCTCCAAGGCGATCTCAATGGCGCTGGGTGTGACTGCACCTGCAGACCATCCTACAAAGTGGCGCTCAGTGAGGACAGTGGCACCAGCTCCAATGTTCGTAGCTGTGACCGGCAGAGCTGAGGGCTGTGATGTTCACTGGATAGAGATTCCTGATTCACAAGAGGGATTTTGTAGCCGCAGGCAGGTCTGGACGCAGCTGAGCAGGCACAGCGAGAGAGACGTGAGCATACAATAAAGACTTGTGCTTATCTGCTCTATGGTCCCATTGCTGCCACTGGCAAGCTGGAGTAGAAGAAGGGCTAACGAAGGAGCAGGAGGCCCAGCGTGGTGTGTCTGCTGTTTAGGGAGGAGGAGCCTGATGGAATGCTTTTTACAAAAATGATGGCAGAACACATCTATGGTCTGACTGTGTGTGTTCCCTGCCCCTTCCTACTCCCATCATACACCGGGGCCTAATCTCCAATGCTTGGAGACATCATCCTTGGGAGATGATTAAGTCACAAGGGCAAAGTTTCCATGAAAAGGACTAATTTTCCTTTAAAGGAGGCCCAGGAGATTGGGCTTGTGGCACGTGTCTTTAAGCACTAGGGAGGTAGAGGCAAGTGAATTTCTATGATTTAAGGACCAGCCTAGTCTACATAGTGAATTCTAGGCCAGCCAGAGATACAAAGTGTGACCCTGTCTCAAAATAAAATAAAGGAGACCCAGGGACACAGAAGGAGCCGTAAAAAGGAACAAGGCCTCGCCACACACTGAATTTCAATAAACTTTGAATCACCTAGCTTTGAGAGTCATGAGCAATGAATTCTACTGTTTCTAAAGACCCAGCCTAAAGTATTTTGTCACAGCAACTCAAACAGACAGACATGAATATAAAATTTACTATTTTAATTATCTCCAAATAGACTGTTCAGTGACATAAATTACATTCTCATTCCATAAAACCGTCACCAGTGTGGGTCTCCCGAACCTTTCTGTCATCCCAAGCTGAAATTGGACAGCCACACTACCCAACAACTCTCCCTTCTTCTCTCTCTCTCTCTCTCTCTCTCTCTCTCTCTCTCTCTGGTGACCCCAAATGACCTTTCCTCTACGGATTTGCCCATGTATTTGATGGTTACTCTCTATTGTCAGCTTGACTGGATCTGGAATCAACTAAGGGCCAGGCCTCCAGGTGGCTCTGTGAAGGTATTTTACCGGGAGGATTAACTGAGGGGCAAGTCCTCCCCCAGAGTGGGCTGTGTCTTCCAGTGATGGTCTGATACAAAGAGGCCCGGGGTAAAGCCACTGCTTTTGTCTGTCTGTCCTTACTGCTAGCTTGTGAGTGTGTCTTCTTTGCTGCTACTGCTGGAGCAGCCTTCAGTCATGGCAGAACACAGCTTCTATGGCTTTCCACCACAGACTGAGGACTGTGCTCCTCCAAGAATCCTCAGCTTCCGGAGCCGTACCGGGACTATGGAGGTACCCTGGCCGGAACAGCCTCTCCAGTGTGTATGCGGCCATTGCAGGATCGCCCCACACACATCATGTAAACCAGCCTAATAAGGCCCATGTAATATATATTCATGCTGTTGGCTCTGTTCCTTTGGAGATCCCTAATAAACCCATTCTAGTGTCTCAGATGAGTGGAATCATATACAAAAGCCAGCATTTTTTGCGCCTGGCTTATTGAATTTAACATGCTCTCAAAGCTCATTCATATTGTAACATGGATGAATGGCCTTCATTTTTAAGGCTGACTTATATTCCACTCTGTGTCTATTGCATATTTTGTTTAGTCAGTCAGCTGCAAAGCATTTGGGTTGTTTCCACCTTTCGTCTGTTGTAAACAATGCTGCTGTAACGGAGTACAAATATCTGAGTGCCTGCTTTTGGTTCCTTTGGTAAGTAAGGAGGAAGTAACTGGATCAGCATGATACTTCTATGATGAATTTTTGAGGGGCTGCCCAGTTGTTTTCCACAGTTTCTCCCCTCTGTAACAATATCTGCTATTTCTCTCTCTCTCTCTCTCTCTTTCTCTCTCTCTCTCTTTCTCTCTCTCTCTCTCTCTCTCTCTCTCTCTCTCTCTCTCTCTCTCAAAAGCCATTCTAATGGATATGATATGCTATGGCTGCTTGTATGATTTAATTTGGTTTTTCCTAAGAATTAGTGATACTGTGCCTCTTTTTTGTCTTTATTGGCCATTAATACATTGTCTTTGAAAAAAAAAAAACGTTCGTTGAAATCCTTTGCCCATATTAAATGGGCAAGTGTTTTAAGGCAGTAGGATGCTGGTCCAGACCAGTCACTTAATTCCTCCGTGCTACAGTTTCTTTATAAGACAAAAATGTAGGGAGACATAAATAACACTGAAGACCTTAAGAAAATATCATATGAAACACGCTACAGTAGAAGTTCACACACACACACACACAAAGAGAGAGAGAGAGAAACAGAGAGACAGAGATAGAGACAGACACTCGCGTGCGTGCACACACACAGATATTAAAACAGGCTAACCCATAAAAGGAAACAGTAACTATATGGCTTGAATAAGAACGTCCTCCCTAATGGGCTTAAGTGTTATAACATGTGGTCCCCAGCTAGTGGAACACTTTAGGAAGGATTAAAAGATGTGGCCTTGTTGGAGACAGTGTGTCACTGGGGCCTGGCTTCAAGGTTTCAAAAGCCCAGCCCATTTCCAGTGAGCATTTTCTGCATTGTGTTGTGGATCAAGATGTGAGCTCTCAGCTGTTTCTGTGGCCATTCCTTTGTCTGCCATTACGGACTTTAGCCCTCTGCAATAAGATAACAAAGCACTTTCTTATATACGCTGCCTTGCTTATGGTATCTTAGCACAGCAATAGGAAAGTAACTAAGACAATGCCCCTATTAGACACCAGTAACTAACAAGTAAAAATGTCGGAGCTGTTGGCCAGTGACGGTGCAGGCTAGCGTCAAAGTCTCTAGCACTTGATAGTAAGACCCTCCTGCTCAAGACACCACGTATTTGAGTCACAAAACATGGAGAAATCAGGCTGGTATTGACGTAGGAGCTTCATGCAGTTTGGATAGCTTTCCCCGTGCTGCGTGCTGGGAAGTGCTATAAACACCAGCAAAGAGAAAAGTGAGCTTTGGTCTTATCCAGCTATGACCCCTGTCAGCTACAGTAATGACTGGCCTGATGAGAAATACCCACTAATGTGACAATTGCTAGAATACAGTGAGAGACACCAACTACATTCTGATTGAATTTAAGTCCCACTCCACAAACTGAAACCCATACCTGGCACCATTATCACGCCAAGACCCTATGGCTAGATAGGTCAAAGGCCCTAGGAGAGAAGCTTACGATTATTTCCTAAATGGACACAGTATCAAGCCAGTTCCTAATGTCATATTTTTATTCCTATAGATGAATGCATCTTTCAGCCCTCATCAGAGACGTTTCCATTTGCAGTAGGTTGTGACTAACACAGAGACCTGCAACTGGCCCAGGTGCAGAGGATAAGGGATGCTCAAGCTTATCCACAAATACTGCACAGTATCTTCCCCAGGCTCGGGGATCATTGTGGAAGAGGGGATGAGTGGAAGCCATTGTAAAAGCCAGAGGCAGGTCATAACTAAGAGAACAGCATCTTCGGGACTCAGCAGGGGCGATGCACAGATGAATTCACAGTGGTTGGGACACCGTGCATAAGATCCGTACAGGCCCAAGTCAGAACAGATCCCAGTAGGAATGGGCTTGGGTGCAAGCTCATCGCTGCTGGCAGGGGGAGAGACAGTTTTCTGTAAGTGTAGTCCCTGATCATTTGACCACTCTCCAGTAAAAGGCCACATGTCCAAACGTATTTGGGCAGCACAAATAGGTCTTGATAAATATATCAAGAACAAAACCAAAAAAATAAAGTTGGGTGGACAGAGAAGGGGATTGGAAGGGAGGAGAGTTGGGCAAGTGGGATGTATGTGTTCAAAACATGTACGACATTCTCAAAGAACCCATGAACGCTTTTAAACACCAATTACCTATCTCTAAGGAACTGTGTAAGAATTGAGTGTGTATGTGTAAAGCCTTTGCACAGCACTTTAATACACACTCTAGAACTTTTAATTTCATTTCTGCTCAAGCTGGCCTGGATGCAGGAGAGACTGGATGTAGGAAGCAGCCAGGGGACTATTTCCTGCTGTCAAAAATGGGAAGGGATCTGTATATCGCACACAAGAAAGGAAGGCGGGAGAATGGCACACCCAAGTGTGCAGTCTCTAGAAGGGCTTTTGAAACCACATCTCCAGCCTGAGCCCAGAGCTATCTGGAACACGCTACATCTTTCTCTCCACTTAAAACTGCAGTGCTATGTTAATGTCCTCTCGGAATACAAGTGGAATGGCTTCCGAACCACTTGGATGGCCAGTACTGGCATCACGAGCTCATGCCAATGGCCTGCAAAAGTCGTTCTGAGGGCTGGGTTCAGAGCAAGGGGCACGGCTGCTTTTAGACTCTCCTGAGACCAACGAGGCCTGGGCTTTCCTCAGGGTGCCCTCTCCTGCTCCCAAAGCTCACAATGGCTTGCTTGCCTCCCCTCTCTAGGTCCTGCCTATGTGAAAGAAACCAATACAAGTAGAAACCTGTGACCCCAGGCCTTGTCTCACAGAGACACCTGACACCTGCACAAAGCCCCTCAGAGTGCTGGCAGCCTAACTCACTCCAGACAACGCTCTTACAGAATGGAACTTACCTCAGCTCCTTCTGTGCCTGCCAGTACATATAATAATGCTATCTCCTAGGCTCCACAGTAGCAGGTGTCACAGAAATAAGTAGGTAAGTGAACAGAACATGAGCCACAGGAACACATAAGCGAAAGGTTTTTGTTGGGTTTTTTGTTTGTTTGTTTTTTTTTTTTTTTTAAGTTTTTCGAGACAGGGTTTCTCTGTGGTTTTGGAGCCTGTCCTGGAACTAGCTCTTGTAGACCAGGCTGGTCTCGAACTCACAAAGATCCGCCTGCCTCTGCCTCCCAAGTGCTGGGATTAAAGGCGTGCGCCACCACCACCCGGCTGTTTGTTTGTTTTTTAACAGTCCCGCAGAAACAGAATACCTGGCCCAGCTGGCTGGCGGGCCAATAGGGCCTCCCCTCGTGAAGCCTGGAGCGTGTCCAGTGTTTTAAGATGTCCCTTTTGGAGCAGCAGAACCCATTCTTGTCAGCCTTATACAACCCTTCGATTTCGCTCCTGTGCCTTCTCCCCTCGGCCCTACACAGTGCAGGGTCACTTCGTCTGATTAAGTCATGTGGCCCTTCTCAGTCCTGTCTGCTCTGCCGTCTGATTCACATCGAGTTTCCTGTTTGGTTTCCTGATGTTTGAACCCACCTCTCATGCAGCATCCGGCCCAAGCTGGCTGTTCATGGTTCTCTACTGAAAACATCTCAAGCAGAAGACAGCTTCACTTCGTCTGATGTGCTGACGACATCTCTTCTGTATGCTTTTCCCTGTGCCTTCTGAGACAGCTAACCATGGGCTTTCACAGCCTTGTCTGACAGCATAGTCAATGACCACGAGAGCTAACCCCACTCCAGTTACCAGCATTGCCCAATGCAACAGGAAAGGATGGTGAACACATCACGCAGGGGCAGGGTGGTGTAAATGATAATCTTCCCAGTGCCTTGGGAAGAACGAGCCAGGACCAGGTCTCAGGGCCACCTCCCGTGACAGAGGCAGAGCAGATGAGTCTCTATATTTCCAGCAGTGTTTCTTGGCAAGAAAGGTTTCTGTGGCCCACACATGCAAACCCACAAGAGTACTAGAAAGGTTGTCCCCCAGGATAGGGGCTGCAGCCCAGCCTACCTCCATAGATCTTGGCAAAAAATGGTGCTTCCCAGGGTCTCCCTGCTTCACATGAAGCAGCCAGGCTGGGACCAGAACACAACCAAAACCCAGGTGTTTCTAACACCTTCTTTCTACTGACTCCACATGAGTGAATCCCAGCTCCATGGCTCAAGCTGTTTTACCGGGCAGATTTTTTCTCTGCCCTCATCTGTGATCACAGATACCATAAATGGTCTAGCAAGCGTATTGTAAGGATGCAATTGATGAATGCATTGTTCCGTGCCCCAAGTAGCTGTTCCTCAAAGGGCAGGTATAACACTACCATGATTTTATACATACGCCTATTAGCTCAGCCAGCCCAGTGCTCTGACCTAGCTTATGGGTACAAAAGAAGGAGCAGCACCATGTTCCTCCTACAGGGGTTTCAGCAGCAGCTAAGTCTGTGACACCAAAAATGGAAAGAGGGGGCAAAATTAGGGGTTATATTTCTCTGTATATTTACATTTTTAACTATGGATGGATGTGCTTATTAGTTTATCAAAAATGACTTCTAGTTTACCCTTTTATGGACCTCTTTGTAGTACTCTTTATTAATGGTAGGTTCAATAATTTTATTACTATTATTTTACTATTATTATTTTATTACAAACACTCTCATCTTATTTGTTTTTTCAGACAAGGTCTCACCCCAGCCTAGGTGTCCGGGAACTCTGCGTAGCACAGACTAGCCCGGAACTCTAGGTAGACCCAGAATACCTGAACTTGTAGCGCTCCTCCTGCCTCTGCCTCCTGAGTGTTGGGATTACAGGCGTGTGCTACTGCGCCTGCCAGTAACTTTTATCATGTATTTTCCACTTTATACATTTATTGTTAAACAAAAATGTATCGATTGTGGCAAGACTGATGAAGGTGCTGACTTACAGTCACCTTCAGAGGGGGCGGGGAATCCCGATGGCACTGCAGCTCTCCACAGAAACCCCACCCCCTGCTCTTCCCCTGTACTTCCCCTCGCCTGCTTTGCTGTTCTGCCTGCACTAATTCCGCCTGGATTAGCAGATCCTCCCAGAGCTGTGCAGGGGAAGCGGCCCTCTGATGCTTGCTTTCCTTTTTCTCCATCTGACTGCAGAGAATGAAGACACTCCCTTCCTCACTGGGTCTCAGAACATTTAACCAACCTCTCGGGTGCACATGGATGGCTTTCTCTCTCTGTTTGCAGGGTGTGTTTCTCAGCACCCGGAGCTGAGTGTGAACACGGTCCCCTCCCTGTCCCCACACAGAGGGGGCCGCTCACCTTAGAAAGAAAGCTCAGACCACTGATGTTTTTCTGTTTTCTTCTTAATATTCCACGTCCCAGATACTTTCACTATGAAATACATATTCTTTAGGTATGTAGGTCAGCTCCAACCAGATGTTTCCATCACACAGATTAAATTCCCCAGAGTATTGAGCCAATGTTAATCCAAGTGTGCCAGATTTGTGCAGTAGGAAAGGAATTGGTAAGCAGGACTCTCTTCCCCCTCCTCACCTGTGAGCCTCTCCCGCATACACATGCTGAATGTCACTCTACTTCCTCTGGCTGCAGGGCCCCATATGACATCCTGTCACACCTGATGTTTTCTCTGAAGTGTGCCAAACTCCACAGAACTCCCTCTCCCTCTCCTAACACCCCCTACCTCTCAGAGGCACTCCCCACACAATCCAGATTTTCCTGGCCCCTAGAAACTATTAAAAAGCGAAGCATGCTGCTTCACTGCGTGACTGCGCAGCCCTGGGGGTTTCTCAGCGAAAGCAAGGGTGAGCAGAAGTGGTCTATGCAGACTTGGTACTCGGCTGAGACTCCGGGTCCTCTGCTTCCTTCCTCTTCCTCTTCCCATCCCACAAGAGATGTCAATCTGCGACCCACTGACCTACATATCATGGGAAGAGCCTGGAGGCCCGAGGGTGTAGGTGCACAGGGAAGACAGTAGTCTCTTCCCCTGGCTCCTTTCCATCCCAACTGCACACTCTTTTGGCTCAGCACTAATCCACTTCACAATGGCGTCTCTTCAGCTGCTCAGCAGTCTGGAAGATTGAGACACTTGATTCTTAAGGTCATAGGACTTCTGATGCTGGTCCTCTAGGCAAAAACATGTCTGAGCATGCTTGAAAGTTACAGAGACAAGCAACTGGGAGCCAGACTAAGAGTTCATCCATGAAGCTGTCACTGCTGCGTGCACAAGGCGGCTCATGTTGGGAGTGCCCCCAGGGTGGCCACTGTTGGCCTTGTGGCTCTGCCGCTCTGTACCCTTGTGATTGTCCCTGTGAGATCCTCTGTGTCCTGGCTGTCCTGCAGCTACTCTGATCACTAGGTTGTGCTCTGATAAGTTCCACCCTTTCTCTGAATCACTGAAGGTCAAATCCTTCACACACCAAGGTAAAAATCTCTTCATTAGCTTGGCAGTGGTGGTGCACACCTTTAATCCCAGCACTCAAGGGGCAGTGGCAAACAGATCTTTGTGACTTTGTGGCCAGACTGGCCTATGAAGCGAGTTCCAGGACAGCATATCAGATATTTATATTATGATTCATAACGGTAGCAAAATTACAGTTATGGAGTAGCAGCAATGACATCATTTTATGGTTGGGGGTCACCACAACATGAGGAACTGTATTAAAAGGTCACAACATTAGGAAGGCTGAGAACCACTGACTTAACCAAAAACTGAGACCAATAGGCTTACTGGTCCTCTCTCAGTAGCAGGTGGAGCCACTCTGTCACCCCAGTAACATTTTGGTTACATTATTTATAACATTGTTACCGTTTCTCTTCCTTCTGGAAGTTGGCACACAGTCTCTACACCAAGAGATGAAGCCGGATGCTGGCTGCGCACGATATCACACACACACACCCCGCTAACAGGTTTGTTTCTTCACAGCAGTAAGGAAGGCATTCCCCTGCCTCGGTAGCATGGCAGATGTGGGGATGGGAAGAGACAGTTGCAGAGACTTGGAGGTGTTGTTGGAGGTAGTCTTTCAATGTGGAAACCTGGTCAGGACTGATCAAGGATGATACTATCAGAGTTTTGGATTGGTGAGCAAAATAACAGCAGGGTTTTAAGTCAAGCATCTCCAAGAATCTTAAGATGCAAACTGTTGTTTGATGCTTTTCCTTAAAGGATAGTTCTTCCAGAAAGTGTTCAAATGATCTATAAAGCTGGCTATGACTTCTATCTCCTAAGGCGTTTCCCAGGGAATAAAGTTATATAAACGAAGATGGTAGACTAGGAAAATTATAGGTATGCAGTGCAATGTAGAGGTTTGGTTCTCAATAGTATCCAGATCCAATAATGCCAACTTTACTGTCCCCAGTTGTATCCCTTCATGCTGATCCCAGAGAGCTGGCCTACCCTGCTGACAGTACAGCGACAGGGTTCAGTCTCTCCCACAAATGCTCTGCCCCCGTTCATGCCACTGCCTGGACGGTTCCCATTCCCACACCTCTCCGAGAAGCTTGTTGGGATTTTATGCAAACAGAATCCCATCCAGCCCTCCAGCCCGATCATGTGGGAACCCCACACACACAATAGCTGTGCAACGTGGATGCTTGCTCTGCAACTGTCACTGGTAATTTGACGAGAAATGGAATTGTGCAATTCTGGTACTTTCTAAAGAGGTGCCAAGTTTCAGAGCATCCTGGAAAGTAGTCCTTGCTCACTGCTATTACAGGAAGTGGCAGAGATGAGAGATACCCACCAACATTTTCATGCCCTCTTTTGCAATGTAACATTCTTGCTCAAAGTTGGCTGACCAGCCAGGGGTCCTATTTTTCAGCTTTGTTTACTTCTGTGTGGCTGAGTCTCACTAAGGGAATGACAAACTGAAGTGACATCTGGCCTTATAGGTCAGGGCTTTGCAATCTCTTCCCCATTCTGCCAGTTTGATGCCTAAAAGGATCAGAGGAGAGCAGGGGAGACAGAAGAAACCTGATTATCAGTGTCTTAGGGTTTCTATTTGCTATACTAAAATGCCACGACCAAAAGCAACTTGGGGAGGAAAGGGTTTATTTCACCTAATAGTTTCACTTAGCAGTCTATCATGGAAGGAAGTCAGGACTGGAACTTGAAGACAGAAGCCTCAGTGGAGTGCTGCTCGCTGCTTGATGCCTGTGGTTTGCTCAGCCTGCTTTTTTTTTGACCAACTAGAACCACCTGCCCGACTGGACACTCCCACATCAATCAATCTTAGGGAAGCATTTTCTCAATGGAGTTTCTCCCCGCTCAGATGACTCTAGCTTGTGTCAAGCTGACAAACTAGCCAGAACACTGAAGGGCACCCAGCAGGGGAAAACCACACACTGTGTAGGAATCTCTATTATGTTAACCATGGAAAACATTTGCTCTGTTTCAGCAGCTATCCAAAGAAGTGAAAAGTGAACTCCAAAAAAAAAAAAAAAAAAAGATTGCTGTCATATGAGTCTGAAGAGACCAGTCCTGGAAAAATACCAGGCTCTGGCTTTGGGTGGTCTTGTTGGGGGGCTAATTTATCTTTAAGCATGCTAATAAATGATCAAGTATTTTAGAATATCATTAGCCCATAACTCGTTGTGAATCAGCTTGCTTCTTGGGAGGGGTTTTAGCAGTTGTCAAAAAGCAGGTAAGCGTCCATTGTTTCTGTGCTCAGGGTGGCCACTGAGATGATTCTGTTTTATTTGCCTCAGGTGGAAAGGAAGACAGGGGCAAAGCCGCACTCCAGCCAGAACTGCCTCTATGCACAGGTCATTTAAGCCACAGCCAGGTTCTTTGCAGCATCAGTTGAATGCTCTCCCTAGAGCCTTTCTAGATCTTAGTCCCTCGAGCCTGAAAGAATGAATGCTGGAAGCCGACAGGAGCCCTGACTTCAGGGACCATCCCACATTTCGCACAACTATCCAAAGGCTTGGTCAAGCTGCTTTGGGGTGAGTCTCAAGTCAAAATGCATTGCTGCCCTAAGACATCAGTCCTCACCCAGTGTGTGTGCTGGCCCCAGCTATCACTACAACCAACTTATCTGCTTTACGGCATCTAAAACCACCTTCTCCACCTCCTCCACCGCCTTCCATAAAACAGGGCTGACGAAATCAGCCAAGTTCATGGAGGAGAGGTAGCTTATAGATGTTGGATGATAACGAGCTATAAACATGAAGACACAGCACTATATACTAACACTGCACGCATGCTAAGGAATCTTGCTGTTTCCATGTTTCTTCCTACGAGGTATCGGAAATCCGATGGATTTGAAACAGCGTCGCTTCTCACAACTTCCCTCCCTCAGTAAAACATCTACTTGGAAAAAATTAAGTGTAACATTTGGCTCAAGTATTACAAAAGGAATCTACAGGCAAAATAATGTTATTAGAAGCTATCCAGTTCATACTTGCTCACTCATTAGTAAGTGGTTGAGCGTTCTCTGGCAAACTGGTTCTGTGACATTCTATCACGGGGAAGTCTCGTGGGCACCTGCAGCACATCCTGGTGTGAATCCTGACTTCCCTGCTGCTATTTGTGGGCAAAGTCTGATGGAAGGGTGGAGTTTGGGAGTCAAGATGGGAATAAAGGTGGGACAGATTCAGTTCTGTTTTTAGATGATATTTCTTTAATCTTACTGACGTGACAAATGCCCAGTTAGACAGGCCCGTAATGGAAGGGGCCTGGTTGGTCCCTGGAACACAGCCGTGCTTTGCCCCAGTAGCTGCCATTCTTGGCCAGGTGTCCCCAGTAACTTCCAGGGGGCGGTCCACCTTCCCTTACTTGAAGAACACAGGGAGTGTCTTTATATTCTTTTTTAATTTTTAATTACGTGTCTTTGTGTGTCTGTTTGTGGGCACACACGAATGCAGGTGCCAATGGAGGGCAGAAGAGGGAGTTACAGGTGATTGTTAGCCACCCGTGGATAGCAGGAGCCAAACTGGGGTCCTCTGCAAGAGCAGAAAGCATTCTTAACTGCTGAGCCACCTCCATGGCTCCTGCTTTTGTAATTTCCTAATTTCTAATAACATAAAACTTTTAAAATAAGTTAATAGGCCTTCATTTGCTCTCGATCCAAATGTCCTTCTTGCCTTAAGCTTTCCAAATACAGTAAAAAGTCTGAGGCCATTGCAGGGCTTTGGGAAGTAACAGGGCGATTGCACCACTCCGACTCTGAGGTTCTCCCTGATCCCCTGAGCTGAGGCGAAAAGCAGCCCACCTATTCATGTGGTACACCTTGCCTGACGCCCAAGAGTGCCAGCCAGACATCAGAAAGAGCAACCGTAGTCATATGTTGTTCCTACTGGATGGACAGAGACTCCCAAAGATGGCCAAAGGCAAGCCATTGTGGAAATACACACAACAACAATGGTGTTTTAGCTCTACCAAAAGAAAGGAGCTGTGCCAGACCTGTTCCCAGGACCGTGGCGGACCTCCAGGCTGGCAGGACCTCATGCCCACAGCTCTAAGGTATGTAAAACACCTTGTCCAATCAGTGTTCCTTCTCTGCTCAAAAAGCTCTGAAGGTTCCGTGTCACTCACAGCGAGACACAAAGTTCCTGTCTTGACCCATAGGCCCTGTGTGACCACATCCTTCCTCCAGGGTCTCCTGATCCTTTTTTTTTTAAATTTATTATGAAAAAAGTTTAAACATACTAAAAAATAGTATAATAAATCTTATTTATCCATTGCCAATCAGATGTTCACATTGTGACCATCTTGCTGACTTGGCTGGCCGTCAGAGTTTTTCTTGCATTGTGTGTGTATTGCTTGAGACGGATGGAACCCAGAGTCTTGCACCAGCAGGTCCAGCACGCCCTGCATCGTTTTTCACTCTCCCTAGCAGCACTTCATATCGATTTCCATCTCCCCTGACTGTTTTGTCCCCACACTAGAATATCAGCTCTATGAGGGTTAGACTTTTGCCGGCTTTGTCCACTGATGTATCCCTACCCCCCAGATGAGTGACTGACACGTAAGAGATGCTCATTAATAAGAGTTGGGTGAAGCAATCCTATCACCATGGCACCTGTTTTCCTTCCCACATCCTTCCTCTCATCTGACCTGACCTGCCATGAATGCACTTAGGCTCCCCCTCTCTGACCCCACCCAATGATTGCCAAGTCACTGCACCCACTGTCCTTCTCCCCGGCACTCAAGTTCCTGGATAATAATCCCAAGAGTCAAGACCAAATCGACCCAGTTCTCACTGTGTGCCACGTCACAGTACTCTGGCAAGACTGGAGTCTTCTAACAATCACTGATCACGTGATATGAAAGTGGGCAACCACCAGGGGCCATGCGTGGAGCAGTTCCCTTATTAAGAAATGTAAATGATTGACACCTCATCCTTTTAAACAGGCAGGTGACTCTCCAGGCAGCCCCTGCTCAGCCTCGTCATCCCGGAGTTGTCATGCACATCACAGAAAAGATGATTCCTGCCAGGTTCCACCTGAGGAAGGATAACACACACTGGACACACTATTCCTTGCTTCAGTTTCTTTGGTCCTCCATTTTTAAGGTCGTCAGGCAGCAAAGACATGCAGGCCTCAGACACTCTTCAATTAAGTCTTCAATAAAAGCCAGGGGCTGTTGCCAGCCACGATGACAAGTTAGGAACCTGCAGGACCAGTAGTGGGCCAGCTCTCCAACAACCACAGCTCTGGATTGCTAGGTCACTGCCACTCCCTGCAAACAGTGTGCCCTGTCTCCCTGTAAAAGAGGAGTCCTTCCAGGTCTGCTCCATTCGTGTGGAAAGCAGGTCACGGCTGGGCACAAGCAGATCCAAAGGAGAAGGCCACCACATCAAAGAGCACAGCAGGGCCACCACATTCTTCCCAGGAAAGACTTCATGCTCAAGGGACTGGTGCCCTGACAGCTGCTGTCCCACCTGGATGTCACAGGTGACGATCTTTAAGGTCGTTTTATTGCAACGTCATCTTATAAACTTTTGAGGACTCAGTAGCTGTAAGTGCTAATCCAGATTCTAACTTCTTTAAAAAGTGAATAGTAGGGGCCTGGAGAGAGATGCAGCAGTTAAGAGCACTTGTTCTTGCAGAAGACCTGGGTTCAATTCCCAGCACTCACAGGAAGGTTCACAGCCATCTGTAGGTCCAGTTCAAGGGGAGAGAACACCCTTTTCTGACTTCTGTAGACCAGAGCACGTGGTACATATACATACATTCAGGCAAACCACTCATGCACTTAAATAAACCTAACTATTAAAAAAATAAAGTTAACACTGGGACTTTTGAACAGTTAGCACCAGCTGAGACCTCACAAGAGCACATCATTTTTGTAGAATCTTTTGGGGGCTGAATTGATACTTGTATGTTTTTTGTCTGATCTGGTTATTCCATGGCTTCTTCACCTCTCAGCCAGTGCCACAGGCACCTTCTCTGGGAAAGCAGATGACCCCAGCTGCTCCAAGCTTTCTCCTGAGACCCCTGAAAGGAAGCGATTGACTCTGACACCCCCGTCACAGATGTCCATCTGACTGTCCAGCACCTCTGTTTACTGGGTGCTAAGTATTGTAAACGTCACTCCTGTATATGTTAAAACCAAACACGGCTGCTCCTTATGTTAGCCCTGTTGGCTTGCCCAGACACGGAGAAAGATTTACTGGGATGAGAATTGGACCAAGACCCCAAGCCACAGGGATGCAGGGTGACTGAATGAGCCCTCATCGTTCAGTCGGTGATGCTGTTTTCTCCTGCTTCGGACATCTCTCCACAGAATGATATACGCAAGGACAAGGACTGCTGTGTGCTCCCTCTACAGCTGTCCCAGTTCCCGGCAAAGTGCTCTGACAGAATACAGGAAGTGCTCAAGAAATCACTATAGCTCTTGAAGCCCAGGAGCTGCCTGAGTTGGCTAAGCAGGAAGACTCTTCAACTTGCTGGGATTCCCCAGCGTGAAAATTTTCCTACCCACCATGCCCAGTGCTGTCAAGTCCCCAGTGGGCAGCAGGGGACACTCACAGCCATCCCCTAGGACCTGTGACGTATTTCAGTTTCCCCCAAAAGACCGTGATTTTCATTACCGGGTCAGTAGCCTCACCCCTGACATCACTCTGACTAACTCAGAATTCACTTGAGGATTTCAGCAGGCACAGGTGAGAGAGGACAGTGATGCTCCAAAGTCACAGCTTTGTCACAGCAACCAGTGACAACCTGAAGACTCAGCTCCACCACTGTGACTTTCTTTAGTCTCAGCGCGGCCACCACCCAGTACATGAAAACACTTTGGAGATGCTCCAGGGTCAGGGACTAGGGAGAGGTCCTGGACCAGAGTACGAGGAAAGGCCTTGAGAAGGGCCGCTTCGCTCACGCAGGAGGGTTGTTTCCCATCAGTATGGAGGGATGGTAGAAGGCATGAAGTCTCCAAAAGAAAACTTGGGATTGGTGCATCTGAAAAGCACCTTTCTCCTGAGGAAGGCCCAACCTGTCATCGGATCACAGGGGACTCTAGTGGGGGTTGCTATGGTTTCCATTTGAAACGCCTCACTCGGCTCATGTTTTCAGCAGGGGGTCCCACCTTGTGGCCCTGCTTTGGAGGTTGTGGACCCTGCAGAAGAGGGACCTGGCTGGAGGAAGAGGAAAGGAGGGCGGTCTTCAGCTGTCACCTCCCTGAGGTCTCTCCTCCTGGTCCAAGTTATAGCTCTCTGTGTCACATAGTCCTAATGATACTGAGTTAGCCCAGCATCCCTTCCTGGCCAAAATGGATTGTAACCCACCACACTGTGAGCCATAGGAACTTTTCCTCCCTAAGCTGCTTCTGTCAGCTCTCTGGTCACACAAATGCAAAAGTGGTGACTGCAAAGGTGACCGTGGCTTCCAACACAGGTTTTTTTCTTTCTTTCTTTCTTTCTTTCTTTCTTTCTTTCTTTCTTTCATTTTCTTGAGACAGGGTTTCTCTGTAGCTTTGGAGCCTGTCCTGGAACTAGCCCTTGTAGACCAGGCTGGCCTCGAACTCACAGAGATCCGCCTGCCTCTGCTTCCTGAGTGCTGGGATTAAAGGCGTGTGCCACCACCACTCGACTTCCAACACAGGTTTTAAAGTAAGCACCCTTCTCCTCAGAGCCTAGCTTCTAAGATGAATTCTTTCCACTTCAATACTAAAAAACAAAACAAAAACAAAGTTCCTCCTTCAGCTAAGACAGCAGGTTTACAGAACCAGGGCTAACACTCAGGGACAACTGAGGACAAACTAGTTCTGAATGTTACAGGACAAATGGACAACACAGATCAGCAGACACCCTTCGGGTCTGCACAAAGTGGGCCCATTGGGGGGTGGCCTCAACCGTTGGCCAGGAGTGAAGCTGTAAAAGTCTAGGCTGGTATGTATAGTCCAGCAAGTCTCCCCGAGTTCTTATTTCTCCACCTCTGCCTTCAGGGGAAGCAGGAGAGCTGGCTGCTCGGGATCCCTGCCAACCTCTCTTCCCCTACACTTCAGGGACACATTGCTTCTCCTTCCCCATGACTCTCCTGTTTCCTAAGAAGGTGGCATTAAGGCCAAGAATTATCTGCCTCACCTCTAAGCACAACACAGATGACAAGTGACACAACCTGGCAGGCCTCACAAATTACAGTTTTTAACCCTTTCATCCCTGCATTGGCACGCAGTTGGTAACTTTAATAGCCCCTCACAAAGCAGCGAGTGTCATTACGCCTGCATTAAGGGTTAAGAGTCACCCACGGGCCACGGACTGAGTCAGTGTGAGAGTCCGAACTCCTGACTACCCATAGAGGCTTTGCCCTCAGAACACCACTGTGTGAGCGTTACTTCTTGAAGCTGGTGACTCCAGCCCAGCGCCTCTCTATGGTCTCATTTTTATTCTACAGCTCTCAAGGCTGCGGTAACACAGCAGAGGGAGAAGACAGAGGGGGGCGTTTGAACACTCTCTCATATTGAAGGACATCTGAGGAGCTAAGAAACCAAGAATTCCAGTCCTGGGCACTCAACGAGGAGTAGGGCTTGGGCAAGAATTCATTCTCTTGTCAAGATGATTTTATACAATGAAAAGCCTACTCAAGTACTGAATCTGGTTCTCCGTGGTAAAGCTCTTGCCTAGCACTCATGAGGCCTGAGTCTCATGCCAAGTACTGCCAAATATCAAAACAAAATAGACAAAGTAAGACAAAACCATACAGCCTTACACAACAGCACTGGGGAATAACAGCCTCTAACCCAGGTCAGGAAGGAGAAGATGGGTTTACCTTTCCTCAAAAGAAGTCGTGCCATAACTGGCCCTAATTAGGGATTCACACATCCAGATGGACATGAGGATCTGAAGGAAGAAGATTCTAGGCAAAGGGAACAGCATGATCAAAAGTGAGCAAGCAAGGAAGAACACGCTATTTGCAGGGAAATACATATGGTTTGGTACTGTTCAAGAGCACAAGTCAGGTAGCCGGTGTGCTGGGCAGAGGTAGACAAGACAGGGCAGAGTTACCACGCATACGCAGGCCCAATATTTAACTCATTCAGTTCCTTACACCAGATCTGCTACTGGACTCTCTCTGACCTCATTGTCCCTCCTCTGTTCCAGTCCAGAGCGTCAATTGCTGACACGGGGTACTCTGAGGAGAAATGACGTCACACCCTCAGAGAATCATCCTTCCCAGGTTCAGGTTTACACTGAGACCCTGTGGCAGGGGCAGTGGTGTGATCTTAGTTATTTGTCAACTACTGTTATGGTTTGGATCTTAAATGTCTTGGTCGGCAGAGAAACCTTAAGGAGGTGGGGCCTAGCAGAGGGAATTGGGTCACTGGGGGTGTGTCCTTGCAGGGGACAGTGAGACTCCAGCCATTGACTCATTCTCTGCTTCCTAGATGTGTGGGTGAGTGGCTTTGTCCCACTGCCCACAGTGATGGCCTTTCTAGGCACAGCCCCAAAGCAACTGGCCATGACTGTAGAGAAAAACCTCTGCGCCTGAATACATCCTTCTTCCCTTTATAGGCTCTGTCTTGAACGTTTTTGTTATAGTGAGAAAAAGCTAAAGCAAGATGGAAAATGGAAAGTTCAGTTTTGTTGTTTCTCTGGTCCCTCTCTGAAGACAGAAAAATACTACGTAGAATTGTGACCTCTTTCATGGTACAGTTCTGCCATGAATATAAAATCTGCTACTTCAGAAGAGAATGGTCATACTCAAATGCAGCTTTGCTTAGAGAGCTAACCTGCATTTAGTGTATTAATCAGATGCCATTAAATGAGTGAATATTTATCTTTTTACATATAAAATCAAGTTAAGCAACATGGATATATCTCCAGGGCAACATTGTGAATTCATATGTGAAACCTAAAAATCTGTTGACTTGTCCATCTCAACCTGGTCATGGCAACAACAATAAACAAACATCTGTTGAACATGTAGTGCAGTCTGAGAAGAGACGAGGCTTGAGTTTATGGTGCAGATGATCAATCTGTAAATGGATACATTTGGATGCTGGAAGCCTAAGGGCAGGTTTGAGGACATGGACAAGAAGCATAGAGGAGGTTGGGAGAAAGCAGGTCACTCTCTCGACAGCATGGCATCCTTGGCCATGCATTTAGGTGACACTTATTTATTCTTACTAATTTCCCCTGTGTGTGCACACACATGTGCCTGTGCTATGAACACTTGTGGGAATCAAAGGACAACTTGCGGTTTGCTCCTTCCAGGGACTGCATGCAGGTTGCCGGCCTTGATGGCAAATGCCTTAGTGACCTAAGCCATCTATCTCATCAGGACTTGATGTTGTCATAAGACCCCTAGCTGATTTCCATAGCTTAGTAAGTGTTCTGCCAGGGCCCATGGGTTTCAGGCATGGTCCCCAGTGTGTTGTGGGACTTCAAGGAATTGAGGCCCAGCAGAAAGAAGTTAGGTCATTGGGGGGTGGGGGGTGTACCCTTGAGGGAGAAACTGCCCTCCTCTCATTGTGTCTCCGTTTCCCAGCTATCATGACGTGAGAAGGTCCCTCTTTCAAGCCCTCCTCACTGTGATGGGCTTGGCTGCCTCATCACAGGCCCAAAGAAACAAGGTCAACTGACTGTGGAGGAAATTGCCAAAATTGTGAGCGCAAAGGGACCTTTCTTCTTTTCAAGACAATCCCCCCTTCCAGATATTTCTTACCACAACACAGGCTAACTAACATCCCATCCCCGACCACATCATTGCAAAGCCAGAGTGCTGGGGTTGTGTGGCACTAAGGTTTGCCTCGTCCATTTGTCTAGTGAGTGGAGAAACAAGATTTGGAGCACACGTTTTCTCATCTGTGGAAGTCAGCAGGTAAAGGACAGAACACTCAACACTTGCAAGGGATAGAAGCTGTCAATCAAGCATCCCGAGGACTAGAAGTATAGAAAGGGGGAGATGCTGGTCATAGGGGACCAGGAAGTCTTCACACTGAGCTCCTCATAAATAACCCACACACATAATACTGGCTGTAACTACCCACTTGTGCCTCTGTGTCTAAGTGTCCTTACTGCCTGTCATGAGGGACTCTCAACACCTAGACTTTTAACAAGTGAGCGGTTGGGAGAGTGGGGGTGTCCTCGGATGCACCCTTACTGTCTACTCAGATGAGAATTCAGCTGGTTCTAGTGTATGTGCATCTGAGGAAACAAGGGTGACCTTTGGTAAAGTCATCTGATGGTCAAAGATGAGGAAAATAGACTTCAATCAAGAGACCACGGGTCTTCTGCATGTGTGTTCACACCCTGAAGCATGGACACACATACTCATGTCCATGAACAGTGAGACATGGGAGCATCTGCAGGACAGAAGGTTGGAGAAAGGTGAACTCGAATCCTGGGCAGGATAAAGCAAACACATTTTATACCTAGTTGCATCAAGGAGGTTTTGGCTTAATCTTTTGAGATAAATAAAATAGTAATAGAACATTTATAGAGCCCAAGAAATTTGACCTTAATTCCTCTCTTTTGTTCCATTCAGATTCCCTCTTGCTTCTATATTGTTCCACGTGCTCCTTACACCACTAAGTGATTTTGTTTCTATGGAAACAAGAAGATCTGAATAAAGCTCAAACATGATGTCAAATTATGAAGTGATTTGACTTTGTCCCGTAGCTTCAGAAAAACACCAGGAGAAATGACCACATCCCGATGCTGCAATGTGCTTAGATAAACACGTATCACAAATGCATCTTCTTTGGATATGGGGACAGGCATGTGTGATTAATGAATTAATATCCCACAGATACCATTCTGAATGAAAATAAAGCTTGCTGGGAAAATTCCAGGCTTGTAAAATCATCTTCATCAAGAGTCACAGCCAGCAAAGTCCATCCCTAACATACTGTCTGCCTTGTTTGTGCAACACACACACCCTAGCTTCCTAGACTTGCTTAAGAAGTGCACAAACATCCTCGGGGGGTTCTTTTCCAGTAACTTCTTGAATGGAGATAAAGCTTAGAGGCGCACTTCTCTTGGAGCCTTTTCTAGCCTTCATATTCCCGGTTTCCCCACTGGAGAACTTTTTCTCATTTCCAAAGCCAGGTTTTGCCTTCCGACTAGCACATATGTTCCTGATGTCATCTTTTGGCCTTGGGCTTATATATGATTCAGCGGTGGTGGAATTTGCTTTAATACTCTGAAATCACTTATTACACTGATAGCTGGGGAGGGGGTGAAAGAGGAAGCCTGGGAAAGCGCCACCAAAGCTCTAGGGAGGCTGTTGATTTATGGGAAAGCCACCAATCTGTGAACACCCTGAGACAGAAAAGACAGAATGGGAGGGATGGGAGGGGGCAGCTGCTCTGCTCCTGGCCTCCAGCTCTCCCCTGGAGCTCCCTCCCTCCCTCCTATTCTCAAGTGTATCGTCACAGCACTAGGGAACATTCCTGTTGGCTAACAAGGACACATAATTATATGCTGCAGAGCTGTTGAGGTTTTCGCCTATTTTCAAAACAATGAACATCTTGTGGAAAGATAACACAATTTGTGAATAAGCCGGAATTCTTTCCCTTGAGCACACAGACAGCCATTTGGAGGGGAACCCAGAAGACAGTTCTATTAATGATTTTTATTCCTTGGACAATCCAGCCGTGCTATTCTGTGGTACACCTAGGAGCAAGCTCCTGAGAACACAGTCACACACGCACACGTACACGCACACACGTACACACACACACGCTTTGTTTATAAGCCCACAGGACCCACAGCATGAAAATCTCAAGACAGACGCTCGTAGACGATACTCTCCACTCCTGTATTTCTATTTCTCACCTCTAACGTAAGCAGCGAAAGTGTGGGGAAATTTTTTATGAGCTTCCGTGGGTTCCTCGGTGGCCTTTGTGGGTGTGCAATCGGAAAAAAAGCACACGTGGGTTCCGGAGCAGAGGGTCCTTCCTGCAATTATCATACCAACATTCTTTAAAGTCCAGCTGGAAGTCACAGGCAACAGTTGCTATGGCTAAAGAAAACAGCGTTTGGCATTTCGAAAATGCTGACCCTTTCAACATTTCTGGCTACACAGCACTGTGGTCTGATTCCGCAGGTAAAGACACCAAATCCCAAGGAGAGTCATGGGTTGCCTAGCACAGGCTTTGTTCAAACCGACTCTGAACCCAGACTGTCCAGCTATCTCAGGCCACCTTCCCAGGAAGGTTGAGTTGCTTCTAAATACCAGATAAGGGGGGGCAGGAGAGATGGCTCGTCAGTTAAGAGCACTCACTGCTCTTGCAGATGACTCGAGCTTGGTTCCCAGAACCCACATCAGGCAGCTAACAATCACCTGTAACTTCAGCTCCAAGGGATCTGACGCCCTCTTCTGGACTCCCGAGAACCTACACTCATGTGCACATACCTGCACACAGAAACACAGATACACACAAACATGCATAATTCTAAACCTAATGAAAATCAAAACAGATCATGAAGATAATGTGTAAGTGTGATCACCAGTGCCCCAGGCTGTTACACTCAGGCTGCCCTGAATTCAGCTTTCATATAAAATTGCATGTGGGATGCTGTTATAAGACTCAGGTTAGAGGTGTATGCCACCATGCCTGATCTTCTGTTTTTTAGGAGAAAAATCCAGCCATGTGGGGGAAATGCCACAGCAGACAGAATTCATAATTTCTAGATCTCATACTCTCAAGAGCTAAACATAATCCTTGTACGGGACCCACTCACTGGTAGACAAACAAATGCTGACTTATCATTGATTCTGAACATTCGGCTGATATCTTAGGCTTGTTCTTAACTAGCTCCTATAACTTAAACTAACCCATTTCTGTTCTTAACTAGCTCCTATAACTTAAACTAACCCATTTCTGTTCTTAACTAGCTCCTATAACTTAAACTAACCCATTTCTGTTCTTAACTAGCTCCTATAACTTAAACTAACCCATTTCTGTTCTTAACTAGCTCCTATAACTTAAACTAACCCATTTCTGTTTCTCCACGTGGTGCCGCATGGCTCGTGGCTGCTACCTCTCCTCTTGTGTGTCTTGCTTCCTGCGCATCTGACTGGCAACGCCATCTTCTTCTTCCCAGCGTTCTCTCTGCCCAGAAAATCCTGCCTAGCTATTGTTCGTTCAGCTTTTTACTAAACAATCAGAGTGGCACATCTTTACACAGTGTAATCAAATATCTCGAAACAGAGTTCCCTACGTGTCCCAAAGTGGAACACAGCTGGGCAGGACACACTTAGAACCAACTTAGTTTCCTGAAAGGTTCTTTGCCTGGACAGACAGTGACAGGGGTTGAGCCCTGGCAAGGTGGCCTCTCCTCTCCCTCTTTCTGTGCCCGCTCTATTTTGGGCAAATGAAAAGTTAGGAGAACCAGAAGTAAACTCCACAACCCTTCTCCTCAGCCCATCAGACAGGCTAAGGGCCACTCCATTCTGCATTCATATTATTTTATTATTAATCTTCTCTCGGCTGTGCATGAGCATTTTTGCTGGGTACCTACTATACACCAGGCACTTTCCTAAATCACAGAGACACAGTATTAAAAAGACAACCCTGCTCTCCGAGCACACATTGTTCTGTAAAAAGCCATCTAGCAGATACGTGGCCTTCATGTCCAATGATCACAAACAATAGAAACCAAGGACTGAGGAAGATGAGCAATTAGCCTTGCCATCTTTAGCTGTTAATTAGCGTGTCCTTTGAGATGGCCAGCACCATGCATGTCAACCCAGTGGGCCACACCACATCATAAAAAACAGAACAAAAAAAAAGCATAAAACTAAGGCTTAAACACGGATGCCCTTCTCCCCATGTGATCCCAGGCAGAAAATTGTGGTGTATAGATTCATTCAGCACTGTTTCGCATCCGATCTACAACATTCCGTATTTGGGCACTCTTGTGAAAGCTATTGGTAGAAGCCATGTGGAACAATGAAGCCAAGAAAAAGAGTGCCCGCTCAGGAGAACACTGACCACAGGCAAATAACCCCAGCTGGGTCCTCAGGGGCCTCAGGTAGTTTTCAACCGGCTGCACCTCATAACCACGTGGGAAATTATTTTAAGTGTCAATACTTTTTAAGTGCACTTAAAATGGCTCAGACATTCTACGTTCCTAAATGGGGATGGAGCCGGATCAACCGTAAATGTAAAGTTCCCTTAACTCTTCTAAATTGCAGCACACCAGGTGTGGTCACCCACTCTGACTCTTGGACGCAGCTGACTGTAGTCAGTTATGGTCCCCTAAGTTCACTCATTGTTCCACGTTTTCCTCCCCACCGAAGTGACAGCTGCTCGCCACTGAGAACACCATCAACAGGAGCAAGAAACGCCACTCCAAATCCCACTTCTCCCAACTTCCTCCTGCCAACGTTTTGGTGTTTTCTTTCTGAGGCACACACAGGCTTGTGCTCTTTTTTTTTTTTTTGCCTCCAAGATAGAAGCCAAATTTTAAAATCAATATAAACATCAAAGAATTATCTAATATCATAATTGTCGATCATTTTGCTTGTTCCTATACATAGCCTCCCAATCCCCCACTATAGCAGCGTCTTTTGTTGTTTTATTAACTACAAAGTTCAGGAGTCAGATATTAGGGTATAAACCTGATAGAGTCACAGAACAATGGAAAAAAAAGATCAGCTGCCTCTCTATCTTCATGTGAGTTCACCAAAACTCTGGTTTATTCTGGCCAGCTGAATGCCGACTTTCCCCTCTGAATCAAGGTTTGACTCCATTGGAGCGACAATACAAACAAATCTCCCGCAACACCCCCGCATGCAGAGACGGAGTAGCTTTGTTCAGCCAGATAAGTTTACTTGAAGGATAATTTTAGTTAAAAGGACTTTATTCCTCCCTGTACCTGCCTTCCAATCACATCTCTTTGCCCTTCACCTGTGTCAGAGAGCGCCCACTCTCAGGGACTGTAGTTTATTACAGTTGTCCAGAGAGATTGTTGGAGATAAGGCCTGTAGAGTACCACACCACCTACAGGACATGAGTCTGTCTCTTCCTATGTGTCCTGAGCTCTAAAATCTATGCAGAATGGAGGACCTTGGAGGACTGTGTACAAACATCACACTGTTTTAGCGTCTCATGAAGATGCTTTACCAAGACTTCACATCAGCGCACATCACCAGACTATATAAAGTGGACCATAAAAGCAGCTCTCTGAAGCTGACTGTCATGACTATATGAAGGTATATGCATTATTATGCTAGACATCTCTTGCTATTTGGTTCTCTTTATGAAAATCCCACAGAAATGTTCAGGAAAAGAATTACAGTTTTTACATATGTTCTTAATCTCAGAGACCTTACTACTCTTAATTATTTGTTTCCATCTCTGGCTGCTAGGAAACTCAGCAAGGATGTAGCACCAACTAGCAATTATACCTAACCATGGTATGTGTTTGTGAATTTCTCCCTAACCAGGCAATATGGGAGCTTCTACCGTCAATCTCTGCTTAACTACTGAACTTCAACTTTCAAAGTTAGATGTATGTGTGTGAGTGCGTGTTTATGTGAGAGAAAGAGTATCTGAGTGTGTGTGTGAGAGAAAGAGAGAGAGAGAGAATGTGTCTGAATGTGTGTGGTGTATATGTGAGACAGAGTGTATCTGAATGCGCGTGGAGTGTGTCTGAGTGTGTATGGTGTGTGGGGTGTATGTGTGAGTGACTGTGTGTGGGGTGTGTGTGTGTGTGTGTGTGTGTAGCCAAAATAAACCCCTTCTCCCTGAGTTGCATCCTGTCAAGTATTTGGTTATAACAACAAGAAAAGTTACATAATACATAAAGTGTAATAAGGAAATAGAAAGAGAAGGATGTGGAGGGAAATCGAAGGGGAGTCATGCAGAAATACAATAAAGAGAATCCTAAAAACCGGATACAAACTCCTGAGCTGCAAAACATGTTGGGGATGAACTGATCGCTTTGTGTCTGACTTGACCAGTCAGTGAAGAGTTAAACAACAAGGCCTCATGCATTGCACACATGTATATGTGGTATGTGTGTGAAAGGGTTGCTGTGGGACAAAACTTTTACTCTACTCACCCCAGAGAGGGAGCTCATGACCGACCAAAGTACGGATACCCTCAGCGTCCAACTTGGCGAACCAATGAGTTTTATCGGTCTAACTTAAAGAAATATGAGGGAGGGGTTACTTACAGGAGCAGAAATGACTCAAAGATGGTTATAAGCCCACCCCCATATAGGTGACAGCTCACAAAGCTGGGAACCTGTAGCATTTGCACAGCCTGCAAGCAACTCAACAGTTTGGAGGGTGTCCTTTCCAGATGCCTCAGTTGGTCTAAACTTCTTCCATTTAGCTAGCTGGTCTGGTCTCAAAATCGTCTATGTAACTTTGCTTATGTCAGAGTCGTCTTTGCAGAGTGGCTCTGATTACCCTAGCAGGGAGGGGCCTAGAGAATCCGGTCAGTTTTAGGGACTTCCTAAAGCTATCTTGAGTTGTTTATCTTCCTGCTAAAAGAGCTTCCCTGCAGGATACAATGTTTCAATGTTGGAGAAAACTGTTATACATCAGGAGTGTTCTCCTGTACTTTTGTTTGGTTTGTTTTGTTTGTTTCCAGATAGGGTTTCTCTGTGTAATAGTCCTGGCTGTCCTGGAACTCTCTTTGTAGACCAGGCTTAACTAGAGCTCACTGAGAATTCACTTGCCTCTGCCTCCCAAGTGCTGGGATTGAAGGCCTGTACCACTACTGCCTGATTCTTCTATATTTTTTAAAGTTGGTTTCATTTGTTTTTCACAGTTAATACTTTGAAGAAGGAACTACAAAAATTTCCATTTCTCAAATGAAAAACAAAAACCAGAAATACCACAAAATACCTAAGAATATCAACCTTCAGGAAGATAGACTTCTTTGGGCTATGGGTTTTATCCCATGATCACCTGGCTTCATTGTTTTTGGCCTGTGATGTGGCAGAACACCATGGTGGGGGCTCTAGATCTCTGGGGTGGGGGGTTGAATACAGTTCTCTGTCACACACCTCTGACCTGGCCTCGAGCTTTAGGATTGGTTTTCATGAGTGTAGCAGAGCCAGCTGATAGAGCTGCTCAGAGGACCCAGCTATAGCTTAGCAGTTTAAAGTTTGCTCACATGGTCATAAAAGGCTAAGAGATACACAGTAAAGACAGATCCAGATGGAAAAACCGTCTGAACAGGTTACAGTGTGTTTAACAATGTTCATAGACTTAAGAAAAGAAAAAGTATATAGTCATAGAAAAAAATGAATAGTTTAAAAATAATATCTTTAAAGAGAGATATAAGGTAATATAAAAAAAGAATACGCTACATGGAGATGGGAAATACATAGGGAATCTGAACCCTGTAAGTTGCTGCATTGACCTTGAATTTTTTGCTTGCTGATGAGCAAAAGATAGCTGCTGGGGGATGTGGGATTGTGAACAGGACTGCAAAACTGAACCAATCTAGATTCCTTAGGGTAATTTTAATTTTAAAAATTAAGTCAAAATGTATTTGTCAAATGGAAGTAAAAAAATGCTTTGGAAAAGAAGTTTTGTTTCTGTTTCCACAGGAAACAAGAGGCTATGGATTTGTTCCAGGTTAATATGGATAGGGTTCCATCAAGGGACACCTCCTGAAACTTGACAGGTGATATATGCCAAATAAGGTTATAACTGGTTTCCCAGGACTTGGCTATTATCTCACTTTTATTCAGGGACCCAAAAAAGATGGCTTCACCCACAGACAACAGGAAGCAGTCTGGAGAACACAACGCCCAGATTCCCAAGAGATGGGGTGGGTGGTCTTTGGTTATTTGGTGTGTTGTGGATGCTTGCTATTATTTACAGGAATATAGTATAAGGACACAAATGCAAAGTTATTGTTGTTACACCCTCTATATGTTTCTACTCTTGTTTAAGGAATTGTACCTATGCAGGTCATTTAAAAATGTCATGTAAAGTTCTAGTTTTTGAAAGCTATTACTATAAACTATTTAGGATAATCAAGAAACACAGACTAGTGGTTAGTCATTTATAACCATCAAATTTCTAGGTATGTTAGGTATGTTTTCAAGATCATACAGAGATCTATTATAGACAGATGGTCTTCAAACACTTCAAAGACCTATAGAAGATGGCATTCAAAATGTTTTGTTAATATAGGGTTTTTCATGATAGTGAGACCCATCTGCTGCTGACAGCCCCAGTTAACTTCAGAGAGGATGCTGGGCACTGAAGAAACGCCTAATGGAGTTTGCTTTCATTGTGACAAGATTAGTCACTTGGCAAAGAAACTGCTCTTACCTTTGACTGCTGACAGTATGCTGTGCAGACTGACAAACAGGGACACAGGAAAAGGTCTGTTGAATTTTGCCAAAATAAGGTAGGTCAGCTCTTTGAGATTCCTGCTTCATAAAAGAAACTGCCAGATATTCTGCAGGACACAGACGAAAGTGACTGACAAACTTCACTAATACAAGGTGGAACAGTCCTTCAAATTTCCTGCTTCACTGAAAAATCTGCCAGATATTCTAAGCCTGTGGGCCAAAGATGAATACTCCAACACTGAAGAGTAACTTTGGGTGACTGTCCAAACAGCCAGATGTCTCTGTCATTTCTTAAGTTTTGGAAATTGCTTGCAATGCACTTCCTGTTTACTCAGGCAGTATTATATCCTTCTGGGACCTTTGGTGGAGTTGAAAACTAGATGGTTATAGTTGCAGTTTTCCTTAGTTATGCTAGAAAATAAATTAGGTATAAAACTTTGGAATAACTAAGATAAGCTAGATAATGGAGTATTTTCTCTGAATTTGCTAAATACAGTGAACTGAATATTGTAAATGCAATTCTTATTTGATAACTGTTTTTTGTTGTATATAGTTTTACTATACTAAAGTTAAAACCTTTCCCCTTTTTTAAGACAAAAAGCGGCAATGTTATAGAATATTAGTCGAAGATGTGTTGCATTTGTTTATGCTGTGGAATATTTATTTAATGATGCAAAGATGTGTTGCATTCTTTTATGTTGCATTTGTTTAACTCTATAAAGTTGTGTTACTTTGCCTCTAAAAACCTGATTGGTCTAATAAAGAGCTGAATGGCCAATAGCAAGGCAGGAGAAAGGATAGGTGAGGTTGGCAGAGAGAATAATAGAAGGAAAAATCTGGGAAGAAGAGATGGAGGAGCGATAAAAGAAAGGACCAGCCACACAGCCAGACTTAGAATAAGAGGGAAAAAAGATATATAGAAATAGAAAATAAGTATAAAAAAGCCCAGAGGCAAAAGGTAGATGGGAAGAATTTAAGAAAAGCTGGCAAGAAACAAGTCAAGCTAAGAAAAAATGAACCTCCAAGTATTTATTTGGGAGCTGGGTGGCAGGCTTCCCAGAAGAGCAAAGAATAAAGAGTAAAAACAACCAACAACAGGAGGGTGCCTGGAGCAAAGCAGCTCACCTCACAGAGGACAGGAGGCAGAGAGAAAGCAACAGAAGAAGCCATAGTCCTCAAAGGCACACTCCTGAGTACAATCCCCTTCAAGTAGGTCTCACCTCCTAAGCGGTAAGTTTCCCACTAAATTAAGAACTCAATATCCCATTAAATTATGAGTTCATGAATGAACTGATTCACTGATGAGGTCACAGCCTTCAGGATCCACTTAGTTCCCAAAAGCCTGGTGTGAGCTGCTGCACTGAGCCAAAAGCCTTCCATGCCTGACTCCAGGGGGGCCCTCCAGGTCTGCCTTACCACTCATCCACATCTGTGCCGGCAGTGAAGAGCCTGGCTTGAAAACCCAGATCTGTCCGCTCCAGATTACAGCCCATGGTAAAGGTTAATTTGCTTCTGTGTGAAAATGGACCGTTAAAGTCTTTTGAGAACTCAAAACTCCAGAGAGCCCTTTCCTCGTGTTGACAAGTCTCCCGCCTGTCCTGCTCTTCTGTGTGTGGTCAGGGTGACTTTCACTTTCATCTCTTTCTGCCTCCCAAGGAAAGAGAGTTATGCTGAAAATGAGAGCAGACTGGGAGGAATTGTGCAGACTGGCTGGCTGGACGGGCACACAGGAAAGCCAGAGGACAAAGGGGAGACTGACAGGACAGAAGGGAAAGAGTGAGGGATGGGAGCACAGACAGGAAGGGGCTCTCACAAAGAGCTCAAAACCTGACTGAGGGCCAGGGAAAAAACAAAGAGGATCTTGGCAGGAAGCCTGGCCTGAGAAGTCGCAAGGGCCTCAGTAGCACCATGCTCAGGGAGAGACAAGGTTGAGGGGAAGGAAGGGAGTAGTGACGAGGGAGGGAGACAGAGACACACAGAGAGACAGAGACACACAGAGAGACCACAGGGAGACACAGAGACTCTTCAGCACCTTTGCCTGCCCGGAGCCTCCAGTTCACCGTGCAAACCCAACTTGATACTAGAGATGCGGCAAACTGAACTCATCTCTATTTTTAGCAAGGACTTCCATCTCCAGCTGTGCAGTCAGTCTACAGAGCCTTAATCTCCCTGTCACTCTAGGACTCTAGTACAGTTCAGTATTGTAAAAACATTTCCTAGTCCTGGGGTAGCTTTACTTACCCTAATGCAAAGATGAAGGTGGCTCTCAGGTGCCAATGGACAGCTGCACCATGCAAAGCAGGGTCCCATTCACCAGCGCACTGATGCCGGGCACGTCGCTGGGCACGTCGCTGGGCAGTTCCATTAGTTCTAGAGTGGAACTCATTTTTTCCCTTTCTCTGTTTCATCTGGTTTTTTTTTTTTTTTTTTTTTTTTATCACCCCAGTCATTACACAGCTGGTCGTAGAGTCAAAAGATTCCATTCAGGAAAGAACCCGACAGCCCAGCATTCAGAGCCTGGGTGAAAATAAAGACAACTCATCCTTCCTCCCGCTGTTTGTTCTGAAATTATCCAAATCAGGCCACAAGTGAAGTGAAAAGAATATCCATACACATTCCATGTAGATATGCCATTGGGCGATAATCTGCCACGTGACACAGACATGTCCTCATTCTTTGTTAAACTTTTGAGCCTGTAGAGAGGTGTCTGCAGATATTATCACCTCTCACCCTACTTGAGTTCCTTAAAATAAAGACATAGGTTTGATAACAACAGTGTAATTGTCATGCTGGTAAAAGTTCATAAATGAGATTCACTGTTTAACGCGGGATACATTTGATGAAGCCATTATATCTGAGCTTTGCCCTGAACATCCAGGATCATGTTGAGAACAATTGTAGTTGGTTTTTCTTGTGGTGGGGTTTTGCTGTTGTTGTTTTTTGTTCGACTTTTTCAAGACAGGGTTTCTTTGTGTAGGCTTGGCTGTCCTAGAACTAGTTCTGTAGTCCAGGCTGGCCTCGAACTCAGTAATCCACCTGCCTCTGCCTCCTGACGGCTGGGATTAAAGACGTACAGCACCACTGTCTGGCTTGTGGCTGGTTCTTATATCCCTTTAGACTCTGCCACTCTTCTCCCCTGCTGGTCTCCTGCCCTCTTCAATTCTCTAATAACACGGTTGGAAACTCCAGGGCAGCTGTTTTGCAGAATACTCTCACTTCGGATTTCATTCGCGGTTCCGAGTGATCACGTTCATGTTTAAGCAACAGAAATAGTAACATTACACGGAATCACATACGATCGTTATTTTTGTTGACCGAAATCCAAAATTCCATGTAGTTCAAGTTAAACATGCAGGCTATGGTGTCCTCGCCCTTACATATCATCACTGCTCATTGCATACAATGCGCACTGGGCTGTTACTGATGGTAAGCTTGATCCTACGGTTCAGTACGCGTTAGGGTCTACCACTATCTTACTCTCCTTTGAGTGACTAAGAACTCTGTAGGGACTGTGTAAGAACCCTTTTGCCAGTCTTCTATCCAGTATTTACCACTCACTGATGGCTGTTGTCTACGTGGTGAAAGTAAATGATTTTCTGTTCCTATGACTGCTTACACATTGTCCGGCTGACATTGTCTATAAAGCATTATATCTCCACGCTGTTTACAGAACCTTTATTTGTTTATTCAAGTCTCTGTATCCCAAACTGCTCCAGAATCTGCTCTGTAGACCAGGCTGGCCTCGAACTCAGAGATGTGCTTTCCTCTGCCTTCCGAGTGATGGGATCAAAGATGTGTACCAGCACACCGGGCTTTAGAACCTTCTGTAGATAGGAAGTACATTTTTCTTTTTCATTTTATTATGCCACATGATTCATTCTTACCATTATCCCTTAAAATGCTCTCCACACTTAAGATGCTTTTTAAAAATTACCAAGTTGCTATTGCCTCTCTAACACAGGACCCAGACCTGCATGACATGTGTTATCTGCCGAATTTGAACCTGGAGCTCCAAGAGGCAATTCAAAAATTGCTCATTTGTATTCCTGAATTTATGTTGTTTCTGCCTTACCTCTTCTAGATGCATCCACAATAAAGTAATTCACTTGTAACTACCTTATTTATTTATTTATTTTGCTTAATGTTTCCTTGCTCCCTCCTGTTCTTTCTCTAAGTTTCTCTTCCTTTCCCTTGCTTTCTTTGTGGTTATTTGTTTTTCAAGTCACAGTTCTGAGTAACTGCTCTGTCAGATTGTGTGATTAGTACCATGCCGGCCTCAGCCTAGTAAGACACAGCAAAGAGATCAAATTCAAAGTCAGAATTCAAAATGAGACAAATGTAAAACATTTATAAACTTATACAGACAGACTCAGATATTTACTAAAATCTCCACATTTGCTATCTTAGAAGTTCAATATCAAACTTTATTCTAACTTAATTTCAAATAAACACAAAAAAAACTTCATCACAAGTCCAGCGATGCATCACACATTGCATAAAAAGGAAACATTTTATGTGTAAGTATCACACTGGATTCCTAACAAGCAGAAGTGAATTTTATTATTTATCCCTCCCCTACAAAATTTAGAATACCACGTTCGATGCTGTCACTACCAATACGCCTCGTATCAGCTAATTTCTTCAGGCCTGCTTTCCAGTTTCCTAATTCTCTTTATATTTTTATCTATTGTTTTTTAAACAACATAATGGTCTTAAATTTCAATTATATAATTTATAGAAGTTCTACTTGTTTTTTTTCTCACAATTGTTCCACTATCTTTAAATATTCTTTTTTATGTAAAGATTTTCAGGTTCACCTTTTACTTCTTTAGACATAGTGTGTGGCTTAGGCTTTGTGTGTGTGTGTGAGGGGGGTATATCCGTGTGTGTGTATGTCTCTGTGTTTGTCTGTGTATGTCTGTGTGTGGTGTGTGTATGTCTGTGTGTGCGTATATGTCTGTGTGTATATGTGTGTGTGGTGTATGTGGTGTGTGTGTGGTATGTGTGTGTGTGGTGGTGGTGGTGGGGTACGCTTGTAGAGACCAGAACACAACTCCAGGTGCCATCTACTTTTTCTTTGGAGATAGGGTCTCTCACTGGCCTCGAACTCCCAGAGTAGGCCAGGCTGGCACCTAGAGGGTTGAGAGAACCTTCAGTCTCTGCTACCCTAGCACTGGGGTTACATGTGCCCTCATACCTAGTTTTTCTTTAAAAAAAAAAAAAGGTCCCTCTGAGCCATCTCCCCAGCTTGTGGCTTCACATCTCTAGAATGATGATCCACTATTCAGAGCCGCCTGTTATGAACAGGCTTCCATTCAGATAAGACTCCCTGCCACAGCTGCCAGGCTGCCTGGAGCCACCACCAGCCTCAGACCTGGAGGAAATCTAGGTTTGTCTTCTTTCACCTGCAATGTCGTCGACGAAACCCCAGCCTTTGAGTGTGATGGACGGACACTTTTCCACCGAGCCCTGTCCTCAGCCTGAACATTTGAAGCCACTCAAACAATAACTCGACACTTTTACTGGAAGGCAGATTTTTGTGGGCAACATGTATCTGGCCAGTTCCCCAGCACTATATCTGCTTAGAAACAAAGCTACTTCCTTTGACTGCCTCTGGAAGTGGAAGAGACGTGTCCATTTTTTTTTCTTTCTTTTTTTTTTTAAATTTATTTATGTATTTATTCCCCCCTGTGGTTTTTTATTGTTTTTATTGAGCTATTTTTTTTATTAATTTTTATTGAGCTCTACATTTTTCTCCCCTCCCTGCCTCTCCCCTCCCCACTTCAACCCTCCCCCAAGGTCCCCATGCTCCTAATTTACTTAGGAGATCTTGTCTTTTTCTACTTCCCAGGTAGATTCCTTTTGCAGCTACCCAGTCCTGGGAAGGCTGAGACCTGTAAATTTCGGTTGCAAGAGAGGGCTCTCCTGATAGAAGTCCCATGCTGGTCAGGCCTGGTGCTTTGTCCCCTGGGCTTCAGCAGTTTGGCCAATGTCTCTGCAGTTTCGTAAAAGTACTTTCCTCCCAGATAATTTTCTCTTCGCTAAGAATGGCCTGATGAATCTTTATAATATTCGTTTTACCCTTTAATCTTGAAAACATCTCCATGCGTGGAACTGTCGCTTTTTTATCATTGCTTTTAGTAAGAACATCCAGCCAGGTACTTGTTTGTTTCCTAAAGAGGCAAAATCGATGAAGTTGAGCTGGCAGTGGTGGTGTTGACACCCGCAATTAATCCCAGCGCTTGGGAGGCAGAAGCAGGCGGATCTCTGAGTTCGAGGCCAGCCTGGTCCAGTGAATTCCAGGACAGCCAGGGCTACACAGAGAAACCCTGTCTTGAAAAACAAATGAACAAACAAACAAAACGATGAAAGGGAGCAGATACGGTTAGCTTAGTTCTGTGCAATGCCTTAGGTGTGCTTCAGTTAGTTCTGATTTCATTTCCTAATAATCCCTTTCCCCCCCAAACAGCTTCGTGAGAATGGCTGGGATTCTCTCTTCCACAGGCCAGCAAAGGCACCATTGCTTGTCAATCCAAGCAGCAAATGATCAGTCCATTGTGAAGACGGCTGAACTGTGAGTCACTCCTCCGGCACAGCTTTGGAGCAGAATCCAATTACTTTTTAAAGCCCTCGGAGAAGGGTTGGGCAGGAATTCAGTGTCAAGAAACTCTAACATAGGAGCAGGGAAGCAGGACCAAGAGTCAATTCAATGACTCAGTGGATCTGTTTGTAATTATTTCCTGTGCACCTGCTGGCGATGCACTGGTCATTGCACAGACGCAGAAACTAAGACAGAGTTCCTGCCCCAAGGAAGTTAGTGTCTAAGGTAGACTAAGGCTTATAGGTATGTAGTAATAAGGGCGGCGGGGCTGCGTCCCCAGCACCCCGGCTGCCTGGCTAGCTTATGCCCGAAATAACAACACACAAATTGTATTCATTTAATCACTGCTTGGCCCTTTAGCTCTAGCCCTTACTGGCTAATTCTGATATCCTGATCAACCCATTTCTAATAAACTGTAGCACCGGTCTTACCGGGAAGATTCTAGCCTATGTCCATCCTGGGTGGGAGCTTCATGGCGTGTGTCTGCCCGGGAGCGGGGCATGGTGGCTCTCTCAGGTATCTGCTCCCGAGAGGAAAGCTGTGGAGTCTGAGCTCACTTCCTCTTCCTCCCAGCGTTCTGTTCTGTTTACTCCTCCCACCTATCTTCTAACCAATAAAATGGGCCAAGGCAGTTCCTTTATTAGCCAACGACCTTCCTCCATCATAGGTAGACAGCGAAGAGAACAGCTTTTCCTCCCACTCAGCTTCTGGTGGCTCTCTGAGATTCTTCCTTGCTCACTCAACTTTGGGTACAGCTTGAGAGAGCAGTGTGGGCACTGGGTTACCCTATCACCCCAGCGTCTCTCTGGTTGGCCAAGGACCCAACCCGGTCCTATTTCCACATAATCTCCTGAGGAGCCCTTCCCATTCCTCGGCCCAGAGCTTACACAGTAGAATCTTTTATGAGGCTTTTGTCTAAAACTGTGAATGTTACTTCTGTGCCAGAGTAACTCCTCAAGCAAAAGAGGTCCTCTTGACAGAGGTAAGTGCGTCCCTACATGAGATGCAGGGGCCGATATTAGAGAGAAGGGGAAAATGGGGGAAAAAAGAGTGGATTTTAGCACATAGAACACATATGAAGACTTCGAAATGTAGCTGGAAGCCAGGCATGACCTTACCAATAAGCGGAGGAAGCAAATCAGTCAAGAGTTGGCATAGAACTTAAAACAACATCATCTTATTCAAGCGACTGGGAACCAGTGACAATCAGGACAGAGATTGGCTTCTCTTTCCAATATATAAATCACAAAGAGCAAAAGGGATGAGAGAGGGCTGTGGGCTAAATCCTGAGGGAGAGCCTTCTCCCTGGTTCTCATTTCAAAGGCCGTGGGGTTGGGCAGACACAGGCAAAGTTGTGAGACTAGGTAAATTCTGCTCCACAGTGAGTATCTGGAGAAGGGGTATGATTGGCGGTGATAATGTTGAGATATTAAAAGAAGCAGGTAGCATGGTTTTGGATTATGCTGAAGAAAAACTGAACAAATAAAAACACGGAGGCACTGTCTTGATTAGGGTTTCTATTGCTGTGATGAATACTCCATGACCAAAGCAACTTGGGGAATAGAGGGTTAATTTGGCTGTCCATCATTGAAGGAAATCAGGACAGGATCTCAAGCAAGGCAGAAACCTGGAGGCAGGAGCTGATGCAGAGACCATGGAGGGGTGCTGCTTACTGGCTTGCTCCCCATGGCTTGTTTAGCCTGCTTTCTTCTTTCTTATTGAACCCAGGACCACTAGCCCTGATGGAGGAAGGTCATTGGCTAATAAAGAAACTGCCTTGGCCCATTTGATAGGCCAGCCTTTAGGTGGGTGGAGTAAACAGAACAGAATGCTGGGAGGAAGAGGAAGTGAGCTCATATGCCTTAGCTCTGCTCTCTGGGGCAGATGCAATGAAGCTCTGACCCAGGATGGACATAGGCTAGAATCTTCCCGGTAAGCGCACCTTGGGGTGCTACACACATTAATAGAAATGGGCCAGGCAGTGTTTAAATGAATACAGTTTGTGTGTCGTTATTTTGGGGCATATGCTAGCCAGGTGGCCGGGAGCTGGGTGGCAGAGACGCAGCCCTCAGCTCCTTCAACATAGCCCAGGAAAGCACCACCCACCATGGGCTGGGCCCTCCCCCATTGATCACAAATTAAGAAAATGCTCTATAGGCTTGTCTACAGCCTGACTTTATAGAGGCATTTTCTCAAAAGAGGTCCCTCCTCTCAGATGACTATATCTTGTGACAGGTTGGCATAAATCTAGGCAGCACAGACACTAACTAGAACCAAGAGCCCAAGACATGCTGACACCAGCAAGAAGCCTGAGATCCCCCGCTGCAGCCCCCCCACACCCAACAGTAACTTGGACTACCACTACCCCCTACAGTCCTGTTTCCACGCCTACTCACCCCCAACACCCTACTTTTCAGGTTAACCCAACAACCAATTTACCAATTTTAGGATCTTGATTCTCAGCCTTAGCTGTACATTAGAACTACCCAGGGAATGCTTAAAAACCCCAATGCCCAGGCCAATTAAATCAGAAGTCAAACGTAAGCATAGGTAGAATTTAAAGCTCTCTTGGCGATTCCAGTGTGTAGCCAAAGCTGAGAGCCACTGCCTTAGGAGAGCACCTCATTAATAATAAATTGAATACTGCCAGGCTGTTCTTCCAAAGTGGGGTCCTCAAGGAAAGGAGACTGGAGCATGGGGGTGGGGAGGGGTGGAGAACAGGGGGCAGTTCGGCATCAGTCGTGGCAGTGGCTAGGTGTGCAGTGTGACGACGGGCTCACTCCATTTACAACAGAAACCTTGAGACCTTAAAAAGGGAATAATTGCACAAAGTTGATGAACAAAAAGTAAATAAGCATGGGAAAATCCTTTTTAAATTTTATTTATTTATTTTTAACTAAAAGATAAAAAAACTCACTCCAAAGCAATCTTGAGATTAGATTTTATAACGAATAAGTTTTAAATGACACAATTTTGGTGAGATTGCAATGACACCAACACACTCACAAATTCGGGTGGTTTTGTAAGTGGGTTTCAGAACACCCCTCGAATGGCAAAAGGTGGCAGGAAGGGATCTGGGAAGGGGTGTGAGGGAAGGGCTGCCTCCAGGAGGCTCTTCAGCTGCGACACAAAGATGCACATTTGAAAACAACCTCTGCAAGGAATTCTAAGTAGAAAAGACGACAAAGGGAACAACCTCATCTCCAGCGTCAGGGTAATGCTTTAATAATTCATTGAGATCAGCACCATCCTTATTAAGCCAACAACAGGAGGGCTATGTGGAGGAAGAGCACGCTCCCCTGCCACCTCTGTCCCTAAGGTACACGCCCAGGCCTCCTCACAGCGAGCTGCCTTGGAGCTTTCCCAGAAGCTATACTTGACCCAGTTCCCCCTCCCAGAAGCCTCCTGTCAGGCTTACTCCTCCAGTCCTAGTCTACCGGGAGCTGGGACTATTGCCACACTGCTTTTATGGCAAGGTCAACAGAGGAGGCCTCCTGCCTAGAGTCTCCCACCTTCCCACCTCCCAAGGCTCCCCTTGGTGGCCTGGAGTTCCACTGGTGAGTGTCACCGGTGAGGCCCCTGATCTCCCCCACTGCTCTCTCACTACTCTGGGACAGCGGTGGACGGTAGGCATTTGGGGTTGTGAAAGGCTGTGGTCAGAATTGTGGGGCTTCTCTTCTGCCAAGTGGATAGAATGTGCTGGAAAGACAGTGACATGGCAAGCATTGCCTTGTGCTGCCAGACTTCCAGGTGATGTGGGGAACTGTAGAAAATTGTGGGAACCTAGAATTTAGGTGTTCCACAAATAGACCAAATGTATGTTCACATGCTTTTAAAAGACACTGGATTTTCCAGAAGTGAGATTTATCCACAAATTTCACCAGTCTTGGCTTCCTGCACATCTAATGAGTTGCACACCACTCCACGTTTCAATTCAGTGGCTGGGTCCCAAGATGCAAAACAAACAAATCAAAAACCCAACAACTTAGTTAAGTGTAGTCATTTTTACACTTCAAAATAGATTACCTGGCCTTTTATCCTTGCTTTACAGCATACCTGTGTTAGATCACAGACCCTCTAGCTCTATCACACACACACACACACACACACACACACACACACACACACACACACGCTCCCCATAAGCCAGACCAAGCCTCCATGGAGCTCACTTGGAGTAAAAAAGCTGAGGGCTGGAGAGATGCCTGCTGAAGTCAGAATCACTTCCCTTCAGGGTTTACACCTGGAGCCTCACAGCCTTCCATCACTCCAGCTCCAGGGAATCCAATAAACCTCTTCTGGCCTCCGAGGGAACCCCAACACACACAACACACATACACACAAAGAAAGAAACTGCCCTCAAAGACTGATTGGAACTGCAGGGGTGGAGTGGTAATCCCACCAGGTGAGAGTAAGACCACGACCACAAATTCTTGAGCCAAATTTGAAGTAAGCTAAGTTAAAACACCAGGACGATGGACACTGGCCGGATCCATACCTGGGATTCCCAGAGAATGGTCACAAGCTACATTAGTCAGAGGCATCTAAAGGCAAATCCAGGAGGCTGTGCATGTCCCACCTGTGTCCAATCAGAGGCAAGCATGCATCCTGCCATACTTCCTGCCTATGAACCTCCTGTCTATTAGTGATCTAGCCGGTCCTGTTCAGTCAGGACAACCGTGGTTGTTCACAGAAATGAAGGGTTGCAGTTTGTTAACTTATGGGAACAACAGCCCCCAGCATTCCGGGGAAGTTGTCTGTCCTTGGGCAAATGGGACTTACAGGTTAGCAGGGGTTTTTGTTTTATAGGTCTTTTTAGCACAGTAATTTAAACTTAAGAAATAAATTCAGCCTTCACAGTAGAGAGGTTGGAATGTGGCGGGTCCTGTATCTCATCTCAGGGTAGCTTTAGGGTCCTGTATCTCATCTCAGGGTAGCTTTAGGGTCCTGTATCTCATCTCAGGATAGCTTTAGTTCACTAAGTAGCTATTGCTTACCCATCTCTGTGTTGAAACTAACAAGTTGTGATTAGCAGATTTAAAAAAAAAATCTACCTTTTTGAATCTATTAACTCAGCTCCCACCAAGCCCAAAGCTAAGGACGTCATCAGATAGCATCTGAGGCCTAGAGCAGAGATCCTCCTATCTTTCTGCAACCCCTTCTCCTGTTTCCATCAACAGATTTTTAAAAATCCATTGATTTATGACTTTGCTTGCTCTGCTACCATAAAATCTTCTGAAAGTGGCTTTCAGAACCACTTTCAGTGCACAAGAACATGGAAACGGGTGGCCTCACTCCATGTTTACCAGGCCGTAGTGTCTTAGTTACTTTTCTATAGCTGTGATAAGACACTCTGACTTAAAGCAACTTATGAAGAATTTATTGGTGTTTACAGTGTTAGAGGGTGAATCCATGACTGTCATACCAGGAAGCAGGGGCAGCAGGCAAGCCAGCATGGTGTAACAGACCACCAGGTCTTAGTAGGCCCCGGACTTTAGCACACCTGACGCCATGATGGAAGCACCATCTAGGCCATGGACCCCACTACGTAGCAGCAATACCAGCCAAAAGGAGAACAAACACCCAATCTATCGAAGTCCATAGTTCTGGGAATGTCCCTCAATGTACCAACCTTGCTTTCTGGATTCTGTAGTTCTGCTTCTGGCTAACAGTTCTTGCTAACTGAGGGGTGCCATCCCAAGATGTGGATTTTGTTCTTAGAAGCTCATCCTGGGAAAGACTTGGGGAGGCACTCAGGTCCCAAACATCCAGTATCATCACCAGTAGGCTGATAAAGACTTCCTATCAGCTTGAACCCGCGTCCAGGTGGTCTTCTCTGGTGAATACCTCACAGTCACGACACTGCAACAGTAGCCGAGTGCTCACACGATCCACAGGCATAGCGTAGAGAGGGCCAGCAGAGAGTGGTGTGGGATTGCGAAACCGCAACCCCACCCCACCCCCAAGGACATACCTCATGCAACAAGGCCATACCTTCTAATCCTTCCCACACAGTTCCACCACCTGAGGACCAAGCAGTCAAATATCTGAGCCCGCGAGGGCCATTCTCACTCACACCGCCACACACAACCACACAGACTCGGCTCCAAATAAACTAGTTCTTGTTCTTTTTGAAGTGAGAGCTGTGTTTTTTTGCACCAGTGAATGCTAGCAAGTGTGCTGTGCGAGCCTGGCAGTGCCCTTGTGCTGAAGAAACTTTGCTGTCTTTCTGGCACATGTCTCCATGTCCTCTGGCTCACAGGCTGGCCAGCTGGACCATGTGATACCCATACTCCCGACAAACTGTAAGAGTTGGAAATCTTTGTTCTTTATATTTGGAGGGAAGGCAGGCTCTCTCTCTCTCTCTCTCTCTCTCTCTCTCTCTCTCTCTCTCTCAATCTCCCTCTCCCTCTCCCCATTTTTCCCTCATTCCAAAGGTGCCATTATGGCTCTGATGCTGTCTCTCACCTAAGCTCCTCTTAGGATCTGAAGATTTGCTCTCCTCCTTCTTGGCCCTGCCTCCTGATAAATATCTTGTAAAGGTCATTTTGTCAACTTTCTACAAATCTCCTTTTCTTTTAAGTTACTAACACTAAGAAGTTACAAAATCTTGGTTGTAAAAGGGGCATTTGGAGACTAACAAAGATGACCACAAAACTTCTCATGCAGCTCTTTCAAGTGAAGACTGCTCCAGCTACTGTGTCTCCACTGTGATCCCCATAAAAGCAAAAATCTCAGCTCCTTTTGAAGAACATAGCATTAAATATATGCACCAATGACCCCTTTCCCACACTGTTACTGACTTCTGGATTAAGCCCGCTCCTTTACTGTTTTTTGTTTTTGTTTTTTGCACTGCAATAGGCCCAAAGCAGCTTCTTTATTAACCAATGGTAATGAAACATACTCACAGCATACAGAGGGGCCTTTACTGTTTTTTAGTTCCTGGCTTTCCATCCTCCTAGCTATCAGTACCTCTCTATCCATTGACCTGGAAATAGCAACATCTCTTAAGAACTACCACTGATCACACTGGCTTTGCAATTCATTGATCACCCCCACTTCCAAAGAAAATTTTTGTGCGATATTTTTACTCTTTCGGCTATTTGGGGGGCTCACCACCCAGCTCCACTAAACCACATACAGAAGCTTATTCTTACTTATGAATGGCTGGCCTTATCTTGGCTCATGTCTATCCAGCCTTACTCAACATAAATTAGCTCACCTACCTTTTGCCTCTGGGCTTTTTCCTTTTCTTGCTTCTGTGTATTTTACTTTTCCTCTTACTCCACAGCTGCCTGGGTGGCTGGGTGGCTGGTTGCTGAAGTCCTCTCCTTGTTCCCTTGTTACTTGCTCCTTCTTGGCTCTCCTTCTCTTTATACTCTCTACCTTCCAGCCCCTCCTCTCCTTGCTCCTGCCTTGCTATTGGCCATTCAGCTCTTTATTAGGACCATCAGGTGTTTTAGACAGGCAAAGCATCACAGGTTCACAGTTAATCAAATGCAGCATCAACAAAAGTAACACACCTTAAAATAATTTTCCCCAACAGATAATGACAATTTCCTTCTCCTTCCTCTTCTTCTTCCTATTTTAGAAAGGGTCTCATTCACCCCAGGCTGACCTTGAACTTCTGCTCATCTTTCCTCTGCCCCCTGAGTGCTGGAATTATAGGTAATTACCAGCGTGCTCATTTTAGATGGTTCCCAGGCTAGGCAAACACTCTACCAACGGATACATCCTCAGCCCCAGAAAACCTTTGCCATGTTTCCATCCCAGTTTAGCCATCCAGCCATAGCCACACCGCTGTAATGTGCATCTCGATCCTCTCTCTTTTGAGTATGGCTTTGTCTTTCCTCGCTTGCTCAAGTGCTACATCCCTCCAACAATTCTCGTCCCCTCCGGCACTTCTGATTCGCTGCTCTCATCTTTTTCACTCCCCTCTGCCTGAGCTCCTGTCCCAATCTATCTTTACCTCACTGTTGACCTAGTTCTTATTCTATAGCTCACCAGTTGATGCAGGCACACTCTGCCTCACTTGCTCCTTCCATTGCATTGTCTGGCAGAACTCTAATCTCATTTGCACATTCTACTTCCGGAGGCAGACAGCAGAAACGAGGCAAAAGCACACCTCCGTGAAAATCAGTGTTTCTGAAATTCGTGCCTAAACAACCCAGGTGAGCTTTTGCTCCTTTAAGCTGACAATAGGAAATTTATATTGGGTTTCCTGGCAAACGGCTCTTACATTTTCCCCTTTCAGCCGGGCGGTGGTGGCACACGCCTTTAATCCCAGCACTTGGGAGGCAGAGGCAGGCGGATCTCTGTGAGTTCAAGACCAGCCTGGTCTACAGAGCTAGTTCCAGGACAGGCTCCAAAGCCACAGAGAAACCCTGTCTCGAAAAAAACAAAAAAAAACAAAAAAAAAAACATTTTCCCCTTTCCTGACACCGTCAGTCCCATCTTCTGCCCAGTCTTTGTGATTACATCTTTATATTCCATTTACAAAAACTCTCAACGTAGCGAGAATCGCTTCCCCTTTCCACTAGCTGATCTAATAACCTGCAAGTACTTGTAGCTGTGCGTTACAATTTTACCAATGTAAAACAGACCAAATGTCCATCTTCTTGTGTATGTGTGTGCCTGAGCTTGTTTGCTCACACACACGCGCTAGCACCCACGCTGACATGTCTATGTGAGGGTGGTACCAGGCATCTTCCTCAGTAGCTATCTATCTTATTGTTTGAGACACATCTTCTCACTGACCCTACCTAGACCAGCAGGCCAGTGAGCTCCAGGGATCTCCCAGAATCCTCTCCTCTTCGGGCATTCTTCAGGGCTCCAGGCTGGAGTTACAGATGCATTGCCACGCTTGCTTTGTGTGGATGCTGGAGATCTGAACTCACGTCCTCCCGCTTGCCCAGCACACACATCACTGACTGAGCCAAGGCTCGAGCCCTGAAATATCCACATCTTTAGCCAAGACTAAACTGTCTCTAAGAGACCGATTACCATTCCATCACTTCTCCTCTGCTTTGAACTTTGACCCCCAAAGTCATCCCCCCTCTGTCACGAAACAGTGTCTACCGTTTCTCATCCACACATGCACCCCCATCTCTATAAATCTGCATTTCCATTGACTAAGTCCTCCAGTGAGGACCCCACTACATTCTATCTCGCTGCCCACAGCAGTGGGGTCTCCATTTCCTCACCTCTCGCTCTCTCTAATGCGTTTTTATTAGGACTTCATCCTCAACATTTTACAGAACCAAGCTCTTTTGGGGCTCCCCAATGGCCCAGAAGAAGGGAATCAAAGTTTCCGGTCCTCCTTCATGGTGGGTTTGGAATTAACCTGGTGGTCACTTCCATTGTCTTCTGTTGATTAGTCGTCACGGGGAAAGGGGACAGAATTCTAAAACAAGCTCTTCAGCAAGGCATTTGTGACACAGTTTCACCACATTTGTCCCTCGTGATTTGATTTCGTAACACTGAACGCTGATAAATGTTAATCAATCAAGGGAACAATAGGGAGAAGGGAGCTCCATTCAGGGCTTGCTAATTTCTGTGGAGTAAACAAGCTCATTGTGGCTGCCTTCAGACCGCCAGGATAACACCACAGAACACAGAGCTGGGCAGAAAGGCACACACTGAATAGACTCTTAATCAGTACTAGGGTGGCGAGGCTCAACACTGGTAGGTTGGAAAACAAAGTTCTGCATGTTTTTCCAGCAATAATTGATTATTGAGGGCCCACCATGTACTGATTGTAGAGATGCAGAAGCAACCAAGAGAGATCCAAAATCCCTTCCCTCGGAGAACATGCCGTCTGCTGGGGGAGTCAGACGATATAATAAAGCTTGTAATGTAATGCGAAGTTAAGATGAGAAAAACAAAACGGGCAAGGGGGATAGCTCGGAAGGTAGAGGTGTTTGCCGCCAAGCCTGACGACCTGAGTTCAGCTCCTGGGACCCAATGTGGTGGGAGGAGAGAAGAGGCTCCTGAAAATTGTCCTTGTGCACACTGTGGGAGTTTGAATGTAATTGGCCCCCATCGTTCCTAGGGAGTGGCACAATTAGGAGGTGTGGTTTGTTGGAGTGGGTGTGGACTTGTCAGAGGAAGTGTGTCACTGTGGGGGCGGGCTTGGAGGTTTCCTATGTTTAGAATACCATCAAGTGTGCCAGCTGACTTCCTGTTGCCTACAAGATATAGGACTCTCAACTATTTCTCCAGGACCAAGTGTGTCTAGATGTCACCATGCTCCCAACCGTGATGATAATGGACTGAACCTCTGAAACTGTGAGAGAACATCCACCTGAACCTCTGAAACAGCCACATTCAAATGTTTTCCTTATCAGAGATGCTATGGTCATGATGTCTTTTCACAGCAATAGAAAACCCTAGCGCACACGCACATACACACACACACACATACACACACACACACACACACATAAATGGATAAATTAAAAGTGTAATTTTAAAAATTAAAAAAAAAAGGAAACAGTGGGCAAGAATGGTGAGCCTACCCTCTTAGGCTAAGGTGACAGAGGAGGCCTGTCTGAGAACAACACATCCGGAAATCAACACTTAGTGGTGAGGAGAAGCTAACTCACACAGTACATGCCAGGCCCCAGGCATGCTTTTTGTCAGAGGGCTGATACATTCACTAGACAAATTCTCTAAGAAAGCTTTTTGGATAGGACATTTAGTTCAGTAAATAGATTATAATGCAGCCTTAGTCACTGTCCTATTACTGTGAAGAGACTCCACGACCAAGGCAACTCTTAAAAAGAAAGCATTTAATGGGGGCTTGCACAGGTTTCGTCCATTATCTTTCTGGTGGCAGCACGATAGCATGCAGGCCCATGCTGGAGCAACAGCTGAGAGCTGAGATGCAGTCCACAGGAAGAGAGGTAACTGGGTCTGGTGTGGACTTTTGAAACCTTAAAGCCCCCTCCAGTGACACACTTCCTCCAACAAGGCCACACCTCCTAATCCTTCTAAAATAGTGCCCCTCCTTGATGACTAAGTACTCAAATATATGAGCCTATGGAGACCATTGTTACTCAAACCCCCACAAATAGTAGGTAACAACAGGTAGTGGGGGACTGGGGGTGCAGAAAGACAAAAGCAAAGCCGGGCGGTGGTGGCGCACGCCTTTAATCCCGGCACTCGGGAGGCAGAGGCAGGCGGATCTCTGTGAGTTCGAGACCAGCCTGGTCTACAAGAGCTAGTGCCAGGACAGGCTCCAAAGCCACAGAGAAACCCTGTCTCGAAAAACCAAAAAAAAAAAAAAAGACAAAAAAAAAAGAAAAAAAAAAGAAAGACAAAAGCAAGTGACTTAGGAATACCCAGCTGTCCTCACCTTCACTTTCACCTATGGCAGAGAAGCAGCCTGGAAGGGACAACCTGAGGAAGGCATGATGAACCTGCAACATCACGACAGGCTGCACCAACTACCTTCGACTGATGGCCACTGTCTGGTCAGTGGGAGGGGACACTTTCCAGAACTATTCAACAGAACCTCATGAGTGTGTTATATGCTCTAGGACCCAGGGAAGTATCTAGGGGAGAGAAAGAAAGAAGGAAAGAAGGGAGAGAGGGAGGGAGGGAAGGAGGGAGGGAGGGAGGAAGAAAAAAAGAGAAGAAATGCCATTTACACCCTGGGAGAAAGAGCACCACCTTCCCCTGACCTTTTTACGAGGCTGATGAACTGGTTAGGACTTTAAAAATTACAATGTTGTTGGTTATTTTTACTCTTTATTCTTTTGAGGGGCCCGCCACCCTGCTCCCAAATAAATACACACGGAGGCCAATTCTTACTTATAAAAGCCTGGCCTTAGCTTGGCTTGTTTCTAGCCAGCTTTTCTTAACTTAAATCATCCCACCTACCTTCTGGGCTTTTATCTTTATCCTATACACCTTTCTTTACTTCCTTCTCCATGGCTTGCTGGGTAACTGGGTGGCCAGCCCTTGGAATCCTTATTCTCTAGCTCCTAGATCTCCCTCCCAGATTTCTCCTTCTTTTTATTCTCTCCGCCTGCCAGCCCCACCTATTCTTTCTCCTGCCTTGCTATTGGTTGTTTAGCCCTTTATCAGACCATAGGGTGTTTTAGACAGGCAAAGTAGCACAGCTTCATAGAGTTGAATAAATACAACATAAAAGAATGCAAAACATCTTTGCATCATTTGCAACAAATGTTGCACAGCATAAACAAATGTAACACATTTTAAATAATATTCTATACTGGACAGTGGTGGTGCATGCCTATAATCACAGCACTTAGGAGGCAGAGGCAGGCAGATCTCAATGAGTTTGGAGCCAGCCTGGTCTACAAAGTGATTTCTCAGCCAGGACTGAGAAATCCTGTCTCGAAAAAATAAATAATAATAGTTATAATAATAATAATAATAATAATAATAATAATAATAATATTCCACACCATTACAGAGAGTTGGAATTTTGTAAGACCACAGCCAAATTATCTTGGGCCATCTCTAGTTTTTAATAGCCATTTGTTACTCTCCTCTGTATGTGACCTTGCGTCTTGTGACCATTGGTACAGATACCTTGCTCCTACCAACCCAAAGCCTAAGGCGGCCAGCAGACAGCACCGGAAGCCTATAATGAAAACACGCCCACTCCCCCTCCCTCTGCTAACTGACAGTCCTGCCACTCCATCTGAAAAAGGCCTCTATTTATGACTTTGCCTTTCTTCAAGTTCTTCCCATATTGAAACACGGAGTTTGGGATAACCTAATCTGTGTTCCCAGGCGGGGTCATGCATATTTGGCTCTAGAATAAATGATGTCTTGTCCTCTTTAAGGTGAGAGCTGTGTTATTGCATTGACACAAGAGAGCCAAGACAGTCTGGCTGTGACTCAGGCAAATGCAGTCACTACGTCTTGAGGGGCTGCGGCGGAGCAAGCAGTGCAGGCGCTGGAAGCATTGTTCCTTCTTCCCGCAGGCTTCCCCACGTCCCAGCCACTGCCCTGGGAACTAGAGGAGAGGCTGGGAGAAGGGTAAGCCTTCAGAGCAACAGTGGATTTTCATATACCCCTCCCTTCACCCTTCCGTCTCTCAGAAAACATAGACGATAGCTACCCCGATTTTTCAATCCCCAGTGTATAAAACAACATCAGAACTGGTGTCCTTTAAAATTAAATCTTTCTAGGATACTACATATGAGAAAGAGGTTTTATAAGTACCGGTTTTAAATACTACGCTCCTTCGCTCGATGTATACTGTCTTTGTTCTCAATTGAATGCATTCAAGTGAGAGAAGAGGTGCTGGCTCCCTGGCAGAGCCCCGGGACTGACGAAAGTGTTGACTCACTGGGTCAGAGGAACTGGTCCCCAGAGACACCATCTGAAAGCACACTGACAGCCAGGTGTCCAAAGTCCCATTCAGCCTTTGAAACGAGTAAAGGGAGTCTGTGATCAGCAGAGTGAACATTACTGGGAAGTCAGCTGCACCGGAGATTCAGACAACCCAGCTTGTCCATGAAGAATACACTGTTTCCTTTCCTAAGGAACAAACTATACCAGGGCCACCAGCAGGCTGAGTTTATCCGGGCTCCAGCAAAGACAGCGGGAAATGCATGCATGTGTAGTTGTACAAGAGTATAGGAGAAACTAGCTCGCATATGTTTATGTATTTATATGATCCATAAACATTAATTCAGTCTCATCGCTCTATGAAGAAAGTGATTGGAATTAGTATTTCACAGCCAAACAAACAACATTGAACATTGTAAGGAGATAAATAGAAGAAAAAAATTCCAAATATTTTATTTCCTTGATCTATCGGTCAGAAAAAGTAGCTTTTATCTTGAAGATGGCTATCCAGTTGCTTTAAAGCCTGGGTAAGATCTGAAAAATGGCAAAGAGCCTACTCTCTGGGTTCTCTTGGGAAAGAGAAGGAGAGATACGGCTTCTTCTGTGAATGGAATACCAAGACGGACTTTCAGCCAGGAATCCAGCCAATTCATTACTTCTTTCCCATTGTAAAGAAATACTGTAAATGGACACACTAAGCTCCGAAGAAACTAGTTAGGAGGGAAGGAAAAAAATATTAAAAGCCCAGTAGGATCCGTTTGCTGGGTTCCTATCCAAATCCATCCAGCTATGTGTGTGGCTGGGCTGGCGGCTAGCATCATATCCACTTGGCTGTCCCCAGGGGCTGGTGGGCTGAGCCTGCCACTTCCCCAATATTGTGGGCACCGAAGCAACCTGGGGTTTCTGTCCTTGTGTCCAAAGGGGGCCCCTTCAGAGATATATCTTCCCTTGGGGGCAAGCCTTCTGAAAAACATCCAGGATCTAGCTGTTTAGTCCCTGTCCCCACACACACTCCCATCTCACCTACCCCAGCCCCCACCCTTGGCCCCATTTGCTTCCTTTTACCACTGACTACACAGAGACTGTATTTCATTGTCTGTAACTAACCTGACTGTGCTTTCTGCACTAAGAACACGATTTCATAGAGAAGATTACAATAATTTGTGGCATCCACAGAAACATCTGGAGAGAAGATCTGTGGAAGTCAGTCTTGCCAAGTAAGCACAAATGAAAAGGTTACAAAGGAAAGGCCCTATCTTCCCCGCTTGCTCTCGTCCTGCTTCTGTTTCTCTCCCAGCCCCAGCCCGGAGCATCAAAGTGAGAGGGGACTTGGGGGTACCACCCTCTCCTCCCATGGGGAGACCCTCCAGATGCAGAATGAGAGTCTAGGCCCAGCCTGGTTCCCAGGGTCTGGTCAGTGCCTGCGGCTCACCCCTCCTCTTCCTCTGTGTCAATCAGCTCCTTCTCTGCCAAGGCAGCTGTCTGCACCTGGACATCTCCATCATTTTGTTCCCTCACTCTGCCTGGCCATGGGCCAGCCTGGCAGGGTCTCTACTGGGGTCTGTGCACTACCACAGGCAGCCAGCTGGAGTTAGGTGGGGGGAGGGAGAACACTGGGACATCCTTTCTAGCCCACAACTGCCTGACCACACTCTGGCCTCACCTAGCTCTTCACCCAGTATAAACAAATCTGGAGAGCCATAGAGTGTGCCCTTACCAAACAGACCAACTGCAGTGGACTTTTATTTGTAAACAAAGTAGACTGGAGATAATTGATAGGCATATCTGTGAACCAAAGCTGAAATTGTTACCACTTCTAAACATGGTTTTAACATAATTTTAAACAGTCGACAAAAATTGTAGACATGTTCCCAATAATCTCCAAATGGCCCAGGATTTGGAGACTCCCAAAAGCTTATGAAAGCTCTCAAAAGTCTTCACAGAGCCATACTCCCGGGTACCAGAACTGTACAAAAGTTCACGTTGTAGCAAGTCCACATATCCTCATGTGAGTGCTCTTCGGGTCCTAAGCAACAGAAAACAAACAGATCTGCTAACTCATGCAGGAAGAGGGGGGCCTCACTGGAAGACACTCGAAATCAGCATGAAGGGCGGGAAGGAAGCAAGGCAGCAGCCCTGAGACTGAAGAAGTCCTCCCTCGTCTTTTTAATACATTCCCATTGCTCTAGATTTTCCCTTACTGCCTTTTATTGTTTGAATCTAAAACGTTCCCCACAAGCTCATATCATCATCATCATCATCATCATCATCAACAACATTATTATTAGTTGTTGTTGTTGTTGTTGTTTTTGGTTTGTTTGTTTTTCAAGACAGGGATTCAGTCTGCAGCCCTGGCTGTCCTGGAACTCATTCTGCAGATGACCAGGCTGGCCTCAAACTCACAGAGCTCTGACAGGCTCATTTTGAGCACTTGGTTGTAGGGAACTGAGGACGTCCTGAGTGGGTGTGTATTGCTGAAATGAGCACAGCCATGTCAGGGATCCCAGTGCCTCAGACCCACGGGAATGATGAGACCTTCCTTGGTCAGGCTCAGAGGAAGGGAGAAGCCTTCTTCTGGTCCAAGTACAAATGTTAAGAATGATTGACCTTTATCTAAAACCAGTGCATACAACAAAACTTCCTCCTTCCAGATGACTGCCACCTGAAGCTGCTTCTGTGCAGAGACCTCCAACAGAGAAAGCTAAGAGGCCCCTTCATTCAGCAGAATACAATCAACCTGCCCCCTCACTCAGTGGCATATGACAAACACACTGACGTGTGTGTCAGACACATACCTGTACTTTGCTCCATCACCCCTGTCAAGACAAGTCTGAAGTCATGCTGGTTACAGGGCCTGGTACCCAGCTGGTGGTTCTATTTTGGGAGGTTCTGAGAACTTGGGAGATGGGGAAGAACGGTGGGAACTAGGTCAATGGTGCTGGGACCTCATGGGTATGCGATCCCTAGTTACTTCCTGTGGCATTCGCTGCATCCTCTCCACCGGGTCAACATCTCCTCTCTGCTCTGCCTCGCCCTCCCAGTCTTGACAAATGGAACCTTCTGAAATCATAAGCCCAAATAGAACCTGGTCCCCATTCACTTGTCTTTGTGGGGTGTTTGGGTCACAACAATACAAAAGTATCTAACTCTACAATAAACATTTACTGAAGAGGCGGTGGTTTGTCTCATGGCTATAGAAATCAATGGCCTAGCGTGGATCAACCAAGCTCTCAACCCCAGGGTCCCTAGGGTGTCTGCCATGCTGAGTTCTTCTCTGGAAACTGAACAAAACTCCTTACAAACGTACTCGATTGTCAACTCCATTGATCTTGTGTCTGTCGGAGGTCCCAGTTCCTCCCTGGAGGTCAGCTGCATTCTCCATCAGCTTCCAGAGGTCACTGCAGTTTCTTCTCACACAGACCTTCCATCTTCAAGTCAGCTACAGTGTATTTGTCACTGGAAGGGAACACGTGCAGCTGTCTGCATAAGGGAACACACATTTATCACGGGAAGGGAACACATGCAACTGGCTGTATTTGTCACTGGAAGGGAACACGTGCAGCTGTGTGCATTTATCAAGTATTCACTTTGTGTGATATTTACCAGGAAAATCAGAGAGAGAGAGAAAAAAGAAGCAATGAGAATTTGAGATGCCAGTGTCATAAAAGAGGGCAGGTTTTAAATGCATGGTGCTTAGAACAGCGTTTTATTTAAAACAAGGCAAATGCCCTCCACTCTTGTCACTGATCTGTGTGGACAGAAGTTTCTATCTTGCCTGGCCCCGCAGACGTTCAGTTCCAAAGAAGCACACAGAGGCTTATATTCATTATAAGCTGCTTGGCCTGTTAGCTCAGGATTATTATTAACTAGCTCTTATTACTCAAATTAACCCATGATTCTTGTCTATGTTTGGCTGCATAGCTTGGAACGTTTTCTCACTGAGGCATTCTTATCTTATTTCCTCAGTAACTGGCTGGTGACTGTATCTCTGCCTTTCCTGTTCCCAGAATCCTCTATACTTCCTGCCTGGCTACCGGCCAATCAGCGCTTTATTAAAACCAAGACAAGTGACAAATCTTTACAGTGTACAAGAACATTATCCCACAGCAGATCTGTTTCCTCCAGAGACAATTCCCCACACAGAGAGTGGGTCCTTCCTGCCAACTCTTGTCCTAAGTCACTTCAAAATTCACCTGCAATGATCCACTTGTCCACCCCCATATCTATTCTTTATTATTCTCTCCTCCCGAGATATTAAAAACATGTGCCATCTCCCCTCAGTAAGACAGACACAGTTCCACTCACTCTGAGCTTGCCTCATGCTGTGAGGTGACCAGAAGAGTATGGAAAATGCCTTGCTTGTACCAGGTGGGTATATTGTTTTACTAATTAGAGAGGAAAAGAAATCACCTCATGTTCCCAATTCATACTCACACTGCTAGGTGGTCAGGAATCACCCTGGGCAACTTACATTTAGTGCTATACCTTGAGCTTCTATTATATGCTCCAATTTGTTATGCATCCTATAGACATTGAGGAAGTATGAACTATTGCTTTCCTATTCATTCTAGATATATATCTATCCATCTCTATCTCTATATCTATGCCGTCAGAGGTCTGGGATTAAAGGCGAGCATCACCACACCCAGCTCTGAGCTTTTCTTTAGTTCCTTCTCACAAGTTGGAAACAACTGGGTGGGATCTCGCCCTGTGGTCACCACTCCCTCTATTTCATTTCCAGTCTGATTGTCTCCTTGATCACAGGATTTAGCTCTATTCTTTGTCTGGTGCTCTTTTTTTCCTCAAATATCTTTCCTTGCTCAACTTGCTCATTCTCCTTATAGAGCATCATGAGAGTCAACACTAGTAACCATTCCACAGAGTCTGTTCTAGGCTCTTTTGAGATTTCCTCTGTCAATAGAATTAATCCAAAACTCTTCAATTTAACCTCAGGCAGACTCTTCAAACAAGGCAAAAAGCAGCCACATTCTTCACCAAAGTATCACAAGACTGGTCTTTAAGTTGGTACCAGGGACCGGGCCCCTGCTGTGATAAGCCAGACCATGTTTTTGTTCAGAGGGATATGGACTTTGGGACTATAGATGAGAAAAGCAGTTGAGCACTATAAATGATGCTTAATGGGACAAATCAGTAGGAGCATGGAAGACAGTGGTGCTGAGTGTGATTTGAATTGTGGATGCCTGAATCAAGACGCTCCAGAGGAGAGGAATGTTAGCATGTGGCCTAGAGACCAGTCTTGTGTGATTAGTACTGCATCACAACCAGCTCCTAAGCTGCCTTTAGTCCCCTCTCACAAATTGAAAGTGTAGTTGCATGGGATTTTGCCCTAAGTTCACCACTCCCTTTATTTTACATTTATATTGTAAAATAAATGAATAAATCTAATTAATAATAATAAAAAAGCAGAAACCAACATTGCCTTCACAGTAATAATCAATTTGAGTATAACTTGATAGGAACTAGACCTATAAAATGATTGAATTTGACAGTTTTATCTAGAGAGTATAATCACTTTACAATCACATGTCTAGAAACTGATCCTGAAGAAATGAACCTTGAATGTACACAAGGTTTAAACTATTTTTAATATTGAAAAGTTTGGAGAGACTGTGTGTCCCACTAGAAGATTAAATGATAACTCAGCCCATGGGTTGGGACACTCTGAAACTATTGACACACATTCAAAATTCTGTTTCCTGACGTGAGATTCAGTATTGCATGTGTGAACATCATTTGCTGAGACTGTGTTCTGCTCCACAGGGCGCAAGAGTAGAAGTATTTAAGCCAAGGTTGTTAACAGCTGGGTTTTAGTAAAAACCAATTCTGACAGACTTGGAGGGAGAGGAGGAATTTTCTGGAAGGAGTTCAAATAACTCAGAAGAGAAGGAAGCCTAAAGAGTCAGGCTTTGGAAGGAGAGAAACCAAGCGGGTGGGTCATCCAGAAACAAGAGCACCCTGACTTAGACCATGCCTGATGGACGCCAGCTCGGTTTGTGTGTCCATCAGTCTCTGTGTGTCCTCGTTCTGACACACAAATCCATTTCTCTAGGAAAGAGTCTGCTTTGGCTAGACTAGGCTGCTGTGATTGACAGCTGCAGCAAGGCTACATGCAGCAAAAGAACCACATTTCCCTGAGAAAGAAGCCAGGGGGAAGACAGAATCAATAGATGTCAGCTGTCAAGGGTCATGGGGACAACAGTTACCTTATTTCCTTTGTTCACCTGTATCTTTAACTGCTTGGAGGTGGACTAGTGTTGCTTTTATAATAAAGTTTTCTTGTAAGTTGAAAAACCTCAAATGCAAACAAGCTGCGAGTGTCCTAAGTGGGCTACTTCCAGACCTGATTTTGCTTTTGTTTTTATATACACATGGCAGGACCTTCTACAGCAAAACTCATCCTCGGACCCAGCGCCCTACCGACATGTTCACTCATCTGCCTGAGCTATTTTAGTGGGGTGTTCATGAATACAACAGTGACAGTGGAATCAGAAGACCCCAAATAAGTGCACAACACTGAACTGTCACAATATGGCAAGCGGATTCCCAAACTCAAATGTAATGATAGAGCGGATTTTGCACCATAATCCATGACAGTTACTGCAAGCACTTGCTAAGAGCTCACCCGTGCCAGGCTGGCTCAGCACTTTACTTCCTTCCTGTCACTTCAGTGAGAGATGTGTGATTCCAGCTGCACTTCCCGTGTCCAACATAGCACTATTACTGGATTATCTCTTTTCTGAAAAGTAAATTCCTTTTCTTCCCGAGTAGTCTATATTAAATCTTTTCCCTAGCTCCCTAGATGGGACATTGTTTTTCCTTAGTCCTGAGGCAGCCACGAAGATGCAATTTGCTCAAATCACAGCACTCCAAGTCACCTCCCATTCCCTTCCCTAGTATAGTTTGTGGTCCTGCTCAGTTAGTGTATTGTAGTAGGGAGCTGTGGGCTGCGTTCCTGCCACCCAGCTCCCAGCCGCCTGGCTAGCTTATGCCCCAAAATAACAACATACAAACTGTATTCATATAAACACTGTTTGGCCCATTTCTATTAATGTGTGTAGCACCATGAGGTGCGCTTACCGGGAAGATTCTAGCCTATGTCCATCCTGGGTTGGAGCTTCATCGCATCTGCCCTAGAGAGAGCAGAATGGCGTCTGCCTGAGGCGTCTGAGCTCACTTCCCTTCTTCCCAGCATTCTGTTCTGTTTACTCCGCCTACCTAATTTTCTGTCCTATCAGGGCCAAGGCAGTTTCTTTATTTAACCAACGACCTTCCTCCATCAGTGTATACAAGCTGTTATGATTTTTTTTTAAAATGCTGCGAGATCCCTGGCAGCAGTAGGCAGCAGAAATGCTGTAGGTCCCCAAATGGTGGTAGCGGGCCATGTGGCAGCAGGCAGCGGGCCCTGGGAGCCGCCAGTACCAGGCAGAGATGGCTGCCGGTCCCTGAGCGGTGGCTGGTCCCAGGCAGGGAGACACATGGTGGGCGGGCAGGAGACAGAAACATGGATAGACACGACATGTAGAATGAGGCTAAATATTTATTCAGGGAGCTATGGAGGGGAAGGCAAAAGGGGAAAAGGGAGGTGGGGGAGAGAGAGTAGAGAGAGAGAGAGAGAGAGAGAGAGAGAGAGGAAGAGAGAGACAGAGATGGGGGAAAGCGGAGAAGTGGGGAGAGAGGCAGAAGTGAAGCTGCCTCTCTGAGAGGAAGACGGAAAAGAGAGAAAGCTCAGGCCCGAAGCTGAAGATCAGCCTGCCTCAGCAGGTGGGGGAGGGAGTGGGCGTGGCTTGTAGAACAATCATAGCACAGGCTGTGCTGAGACCTGGCCTCAGTTATCATGATGTGGGGGCCCAGAGGGCCATTGCCATCGGGGGTCACAGTTCATGGGTAAACACAGAGAAGACATTGGGCTTAATATGTAGAAATGAAAGTATGTTTAAGAAATTGTAGTGGACATGAAAATAGTGAAATAAGACAACATACATCAAACAAGAATACTCTGGACAAACTGGGGGAGGAGCACAGGTCAAACACTGCTTATCCAGTGCTTGAAACCACAACTGCAGGATTCCAGATCTGATAAAATGTACATACACCTAATGAGATATTTTGGGGACAAGCCTGAACACAGAGCTCCTTTGTGTCCTCTACACCTTACACACAAAGACTGTAGGAAATTTCATACCACATTTTCACTGTGCCTGCATTTTGGCTACCACCTGTCGTACGAAGTCAGCTGTGGACTAGTTAGTCCCCTTGTGGAGTCAGATCATTGCTCAAAACAAGTTCCGGATTCTCAGCGTCTATACTAAGGATGCTCAACTTCATGTCTCTGAAATTAAAACTTAAAATGGTTAACAGGAAGCTTTATTTAATGTGCATTTTACTCTATAAAAAATGTCATTTTAGAGGCCTGAAAGTTGACAGAACAGCCAAATAACGTTGCCTTAGCTTGTACAGAATTAAGAAAATTTACACACACACACACACACACACACGTGTATTTAGTCATTTTTCTTATCACTGTGACCTGACAAACACACTTGAAAGGAAGACTTTAGTTTGGATCACATTCCCATCGTGACGGAGTGTGCTTTTCTTGGCCCTCAAACTCACTGAGATCTGCCTACCTCTGCCTCCAAAGTGCTGGGATTAAAGACGTGCTTTTAAAATTCATTTCTCGTTTCCTTCTTTCTAAGCAAACATACACATGAACTCATGGTCCTTGTGTGCACTGTATTTTTCTTGACACACACTAATAAGTAACTACTGCATGTTGATCAGTGCAGAGCCTGAAGGTCTGTCTCCTTCCTTGCTTTAGAAACCACTTCAGCCGGGCGGTGGTGGCGCACGCCTTTAATCCCAGCACTCAGGAGACAGAGGCAGGCAGATCTCTATGAGTTTGAGGCCAGCCTGGTCTACAAGAGCTAGTTCCAGGACAGGAACCAAAAAGCTACGGAGAAACCCTGTCTCGAAAATCCAAAAAAAAAAAAAAAAGAAAGAAAAGAAAAAGAAACCACTTCAGTAATGCTGCCTCTCTTTTTGCAATGATAGTTATTCCATTCCTTAGTAAAACAATGCCCAGAGAATGGTAAGAGCTGGGTCTTCACGGACATCTAATAAGAAATTGATGGCACACTCTAATTCCAGTAATCCGGGGAGAGCTTATTTACAGACAGGGTATGTATGGGGCGACCATGGGTCTCAGCTTGCCCCAGAACACGGTAGTTTCAACCTGTTCTTCCCGAGTGGAAATTAAAAGCATTCTCTTTCCTCTTGAGAGCAAAGTGGGCACTATTAATTAATGTATAATTGTCTTGTGTCAATTAAAAATTTTAATGTTAAAGAGTACTTCAGGTTGGATGACAAATGGTATCGACCTCAATTCAGGGCAGTCACAAGGTACAAGGCCATAGTCTAGGTGAAGGAACTATGAAGGAGTCACAGCCCTGGGCCTGAGGACTGAGGGGAGGGAGCATGCATGGTCTGAACTTGGAGTGTACCCTACAGGCAAATGTGTTTCAACACCTGGTTCCCTGCTAATGGTGCTCTTTTGGAAGGTTATGGAACATTCCAGATGTATCTCTTACTAAAGAAGTAAGTCATTGAGGGCAGGCCTTGAGCTTCGACAGTCTGACTCCACTTCCTGTCTTTTCTCCGCTTTGTGTTCTACAAAGACTGAGTTGAGGTGCCCCGGCTGCACATCCCAGCTTCCTCGGAGCTCCCTCGGAGCTCCCTGCTGACATGCTTCCCCCTCCACTGTAGACCTACTGTGAGCTGAAGAAAGCCTCTCCTCTCTGGCACTGCTTCTTGTTGGGTACGTGACCGCAGCAACGAGAGAAGTCACTGTGGAAGAGCACTAGCGGCAGCCCAGGAGAGTTCTGTCCAGCCTGCCACCTTCAGGGAGCCGTGCCATTGGCGAACGACAGTCAACTAGAGACAGCCTTGGGGGAAGAGAAATCAGGAAGGAAAACCCGGGCTTACCTGCCCTCCCCCTCCCCCCGTTTAATCTCCTGTCACATTTCCCACTGACCAGGAATTAAGGGTGGTCATTGGTGTGGTCACTGGATCAGCCTCCTGGGCTTCCAGGTGAGGAGGGCAGCAAGGATACTGAGGGTGGACTAGAGAGGGTGCAGGGTACATTAGTCAGGCTTTTCTAGAGCAACAGAACTTATAGAATAAATCTCCTATCTCTCTATATATTATTTATTATTATATATTAATATATCGTGTATCAATATTATATATCACCTATATAGATGTATATGCATATATACTCACATACGTATATACTAACAGGCTGTGGCTCAGCTAATCCAACAATGGCTGACCATGAACAGAAAGTCTAAGAATCCAGAAGTTGCTCAGACCATGAGGCCAGATGTCTTCAGTAGACACTGGAGTCCTGAAGACATAGGTTTTAATACCAGCAAAGGAATGGACTTGCCAGCAAGATGAGAGCAAACAGGCAAACAGCAAAAGCCTCCTTATTCCATGTCCTTATATAAGCCTCCAGCAGAAGACATGGCCCAGCTTAAAAGTGTCTTCCTACCTCAAGATCCGATTAAAAACATGTCTTTTCCCAACTGAAAAGATCAGGATTAAAGGCATGTCCTTCTATCTCTAAGATTAGGATTAGAAGTGGGCTCTTCCTACTTCAAATTAAGCAAAAATCGCTCACGAGAGTGCCCTCCAGTTTTTGATTTTAGTGAATTCCAGATGTAGTCAAGTCGACAGGTGAGAATAGCCATCACGAGAGTCAGCACGGCTGGTCCTGTCACTCACTTGTGTCCAGGACCAGATCCTTCCACCTCTCTGGGATCAGTTTCCTTCTCCTTTACCTGCAGCCTCCCTCAGGACACGGGGACACCACTCAGCATCTCCAGATTCATCGTCATAGCTAAGAAAGCAGCCATTGTTGTAGCCCATGCATGTTCCTGTTAGGAATCGGGGAGGTTTGTCTCCCTGGAGGTACTTCCCTCCCACCTCCTGCAGTATGCTTAGTGTTAAACCTGCTTGACAGGAACCCCAGAAGCCTGCCTAGTGGAAGAACACACTTGAAGCACAAATGCCCGAAACTAAAGCTCTGAGACCGTTACCCTTGGTGTGCACCTCCCGGGCCCCCTCTGTTGCAGCAGCCAATAGTCAGAGACAGGCACAGATGGTCACAGGATCTTCTAAATGAAAACGCTCCTTTTATTACCAACAACGGAGGAGCAAGGAGATGGAAAGGGAAGGTGACTTTCTCCAGCTGCTTCAAGGATACCAGTTGCCTTTGGAGTAAGAATGGGATTAATGTTTAAATCAAGGAGCCTGCCTTATGCGGATCTCAGCAACTCAACTGTCCAGCGCGATATATCCCTTGTTCAGCAGGGCTCAATGTGCCTGAGAACTGCATAGACACCAACTGGAGAGGATGAGAATTTCCTGGTATAAAAGGAGAGAAGCGTTTTTATAGTCATCAAAATCAATAGTGTGTCACAACCCGTTTTATCCATGACTGCATCCTACCTACTTTCCTCTCACGACTTGGCCAAGTTATTTATTATACAAGACTTAAGCTAGTTAGAATAGGATATTTGTTCTTCTTGTATATAATTTTGTAATAGGTTTAGAACTCTCTTATTTAAACAAAAGGGAAAGGTGCTGTGGGAAGGTTTACAGCTAGGAACTACCCGCCTACTGGGGCGTGGCCTCATAGGCTATTTACCTAGATGCTGAAGCGCATCCGGGCCTTCTCTCCTCCCCACTGGGCCCCATTTTGATGGATCTCATCTTCATCCATTGTCCATGCAGAGAATCCTGATTAAGAAATGCCTGTCTATTTCTTAGTTCTGAGCTAGTGTGGGATTCCTTTTAAGCATCTGATCTCTCAACCATCTGCAGACTTACAGGCTTTGGCTTCTTGATGTGAACAAGCAGGAGGGGTTAGGCCTCAACATTCAGAGGGGTTTTTGTTACCATGACAGAGGCTAGAGACACCAGGAAAGATGGAACCCAACTGAGGAATTCCCTCCAACAGATAGGCCCATGGGCATGTCTGAGGGGCATTTTCTTGATTTTTAATTGATGGACGAGTGGCTAGCTAACTGTGGAAGGCAAAACCCCTGGGCAGGTGGTCCTGGGTTGTATAAGAATAGTAACAGAATGTGAGCCTGGAAGCAACCAAGTAAGCTGCATTCTCCCACGGTTCTCACCTCAGGCCCTGACTTCCTCCAGTGATAGACTGTGACCCGGAAGTGTAAGATGAAGCACAGCCTTCCCCCTACCCCAGTTGGTTTTGGTTGTGCAGTTTTACCATAGCAACAGAAAACATAGCACAACAACAAGCCATTGCTACAACAAGATACCGGGGAACCACAGAGGCTGAAAGGCCTATTTAAGGATGGCGGCTTCGGGCTGTTGTCAGTTGGCTCTGCAGTTTGGGGCCCTGTGGAGAGTCTGAACATTATAGTGGGAACACATGGAAGCATGCAGCTGCTCACTCTTGGGGGCCCAGAACCAGAGAGAAGGGAGCCAGGGCTCTGCTGTCTTTTTCAAGGGCACACCTTAACGCCTAACTCCTCCCACAAGGCCACAGGCCCTAAAGGTGCCATTACCTCTCAATAGTGCCACAGTTGCTCAGGCCTTCAATAGACGTCCTTTAGTGGATGTCTGAAATCTAAGTCATAGCTACAGGGGGTCTGATGAAGAACTTAAACAATAGGCACAGGAGGTAGGCTGCTCGTGGCCAAACCCTGGCTGCCACTCACGGGTCAGGTGACCTTGACGAGTTCTGCAACATATCCGCAACTTAGTTCTTCATCAACAGAACAAGGCCCGGTGCCTTCTTACATGACAGTAATATGCACAGAGGATGTTTAATAAAGGGCTCATTAACATGAATAAATGCAGAGTAGTACTTAACACACAGAAAGGATATAAGCTTCCCAAAACAATTGTATCTGTGGGAGAGCAAAGAGAAGACCCCCAGACATAAACTCCAGGCACAGGGCACAGTTCTCTAAATAAAATGGAAAAGAGGAAGGCAGTTTCTACTGGGTTTAAGCAAGCACCCAGATAATTGAGTGTATGCCCCCAAAGGTATTAAGTTTAGCTTCTTTCCCCTGTATTTTTGCAGATGTTGCACAACATTTAGCCTGTGGTTTTCATTTATTACAGCAGCCACACATGTATATTCATGTGCGTATAAATAGACACATACATATGGGCTCCAATTCTCCCGGACTAGAAATGGCATTCATCGTGTCAGTCACTGACAGGGAAACGGTGTCGAATCCGGAGTCACGGCTTTGGTGCCAATGAATGTCCTCAAAAGGTCCACAGGCAAAAGGCTTGGCCAAGACAGTGCTAGTCAAGGTAGTAGACAGGCTGGGGCCTGGTTGGGGGTCAGTCAGGTTATTGAGGGAAGACCTCAGTCTCTTCCCATTCCTGTCTTTTGCCTCTCAGTGTTGGACTGGAACCTCTAAACCCGCGAGTCAGAATTAACAGTTTTCCTGCATAAACTAGTAGCCTCATGTGTTCTGTCACAGTGACAGAAAGCTGACTGACACAAACACATTAGATCTGGGCTCTAGGCCTTTTAAAGAGATCATAGTTAAATCTAGCATTGGGAGGTGTTTCACTGTCTGATGTCTGATATGTGACAACCCTTCCGAGTCTTTCTTTCTTTCTTTCTTTCTTTCTTTCTGATTTCTGCCTCTTCCCCGCCACCGCCTCCCATTTCCTTCCCCCTCCCCCATCAAGTCCCCCTCCCTCGTCAGCCCGAAGAGCAATCAGGGTTCCCTGCCCTGTGGGAAGTCCAAGGACCACCCTCCTCCATCCAGGTCTAGTAAGGTGAGCATCCAAACTGCCTAGGCTCCCACAAAGCCAGTACGTGCAGTAGGATCAAAAACCCATTGCCATTGTTCTTGAGTTCTCAATAGTCCTCATTGTCCGCTATGTTCAGCGAGTCCGGTTTTATCAAGACACCATAGAGAAAATAAACCCACAAACCTTCCGAGTCTTATAAGACCAAATGAGAGGATACAAGAAAAGCCCTCAGAACAGTGAGTCACCACTAGAACACGCAGAGGAAAGAAAAGATACAGATGACGAGAGATAAACCTACTCTCTCTCCCTCTATGCCTTCCTCCCCCTCTCTTTCTCTCCCTCAGCTCTTCCGCCCCCTCCCTCCCTGCCCTTTCCCCTCTACCTCTTCTCTACCTTGCCCCACCCAGCCATATTTCATGTTTCAAAGATATTTGCAAAGCTATAGGAAAGTCTGCATGGCAGAGAGCTGGGGCCCTCAGGCAACCCCCATGCCTGTAAGTCACTTTCCAGGCTCAGCAGAACTTTCAGACAACTGCAGTCCCAACCCAGAGCTAACCAATCACTTGACTATAGTGACCTTCATGATGCCAAGGCAGAACCAACAACAATGTGGCATGCGAATTTCTGACCCATGGAGGCGGCAAGGTAGAATTTGCTGTTGTTTTAAGTTGCTAAATTTCAGAATAACTCATTGCACAGCGATAGACGGCTAATACCGCAGAGGCTGTGTTCCTGGTCTACTGACAGTGGGACAGAACACATGAGCCGGAGAGCGTGTGATAAAGCACTGAGCTGTGCACCACAGGAAATGAGGTGAGATGAGGGTTCTAAGGTGTGAAAAAGGAGCTGCAGAGGGCTTGGGGGGGGGGGGGTGCAAGGCTCCACGGCAGAGCCGCTGGGCTGCCGCTTCAAGGCCCTCCCTGGGTTTGATCCCAGCACCACAAAAAAAAAAAATAACAAATAAAAAAAAATAAAAAACAAAAAAACCAAAAAAGCTAGTCAAGGAGAAGAGAGGGGAAATGAAGGGGTGGGGGGAGAAGGGGGGAGGGGAAAGGGGGAGGGATAAACTAGAGAAAGAAAGCATCAATTGCTTAAGTATTGTGCTCAGTGCCTTATTTATCTTTGCCCCAAAGGAACCGAGCAGCAACTGTACTGTATATTGAGAGGAATTTGAGCTATGAGGATACGATTCCCGCCTTCAAATAATCAATGTTTAATGTAAGCCATACAGACAGACAGAATGACAAAATGGGAAGCGCCCTGGTAGCTCCCTGGGGTTTGAAGAGATTAGAGAAAGTTCTCTAGATGAGGCAGTATCTGACAGAATGGTTGGGGCTGTGCTTGCATAGAGGAGGAGGTGAGGGATACTGGTCTACACCAGGAAAGGAGATGGGCAGAAACAAGGAGACACAAGGGCAGGCCCAGGTAAGGTTTGGAAGGAATCTAGGGGAGACTAAAAGATCTAGAGAAGGCAACAAGGCTGGATGCGTAAGTCCTACAGAGAGTTTGCCCTATATCACAGGCACGGGACGGGGAACCCAAGGCTTTTTAAACTCCAGTGTCTGGTAGAATCGGGAACAAAAGCAACCCTTTTCTTATAGGTAGTGCTCCCTGGTAGTGCTCCCTAGTCTCCAAGTGCTGCGGCTCCTCAGCTTAGCCTTAAACCGAAACAAGTTCCTGTGAGCCCCAGGTGGGCTGCGGGCAACGGAGACTGGAGAGCTCTAGGGCCTCAATCCAAGTCACAGGCTAACTGTAATGTTATGCTCAAAGTCCAGATCCCCAAAATATCATGAGACCAAATCCAATGCAAAAGCAAAGAGTCTTTATTGCGAGTTAACTTGGGCCTCCCCATCCATCTGAAGCAGCAGCAGCAACAGCAGGAGCAGAGCAGGAGAGACCCTGAGTGGTGTGGGGAGGTGGGTTTTATAGAGGGGAAGGCTTGGGACTGGCTGCCCACTCTGGGCTAAGGTCCAGAAAAAGTCAAGGTACATCTGTAGGCGGCTAGGGGTTACTACTTCCCTCTGCTCAAAATCTATGGGGAGCCCTATCTCTACACTAGAGGATACTACTTCTCTGCTCAGGGATTGCTCAGTTTTCCCTGCTCAGGGATTGGTCAGCTTTCCCTGCTCAGGGACTGGTTGGTTTTGTGTCATGGCTGATAGGGCTCTGGTATCAGGGCTAAACTGCATTTCTTTCTCTGATCCTTTTTAGCTTTTAGGTTCCAATTTTAGGGCCAGCGTGAATTTCTTTAACAGGCTCTGATTCTAGGAACAAAGTTTGTTCTTTTGGCTCTGTTCCACCCCCCACCCCCCCTGCTCTGGGTTCAGGGATAAAGGGTTTTCACTTGTCCGGGTCCCAAATCCAGGGTGTGTTTCTTTCAATGGCTCTGGGCACAGACCCCAGTGATCAAGGACTGCACTAGGGCTTCGGATCACAGATCTGCCAGCGTCTGGGTCTCTCAGTGAGAGAGAGCGCTGCTAGTGTCAGATTTCCACTGGGATGGATGCATATGAATTTGTCTAAAGCTCACTATAAGCACTGAGGGCTAGAAATAATTCTCACAGGCTCTGAGAGTGTGGTGCTTGTCTCCTGATCCAAATCACAATAAAGCCAAGGTAAGTGTGATGGGAATGACCTCATGCCATGCCCTCCACTGCAGATGAAATGAACCAGGCTCTTCTACAACATAGGCTTCTGCCCAGCCACCCCTGCCTGTCTACAGTCTGCTATCCCCTAGGGTGTTCCTATCTGGATGTAGTGGAGCAAAAGTGTGCCTGTTGAGTAAAAAGATTCTCCGGAATCATTACAAAAAAAAAAAATTCTTAGCTGCTTTCTTGAGAATGGTATTCATCATTTTCCCAGAGGTCCTTCATTTACAAAACTTACCCATGCATAAATTCTCAATTACTTTTAGGAATTCCAACCAAGGGGCTTGCAAAATATCTTGGCAATGTTCATTTGTATTAATTGCTGTAATGAGCAGCACTATGTCCTGACACCCAATCAAGTGTCCTGCTACATGTTAAAGGCTTCTGTAAAGTAGACGGCTTCCCATTGTCTTCAACATTGTGCTGGCCCCAGAGGGAGGAAACGAGTGTTTGCCTTGGGAAATAGGAAGGAAAAGGCTGAGAAAGCTGAAGCGAATAGGATAAAAAAGACTTATATTTAAAATATTTGACAGATCTGTTAGCACATAGGTTAACAAAAAAATGCAAATAAAAATGAGTTCATATATGATACAGGGATACTCTTGTTAGTGCCCAACCAGTTTCAGCCATAGAACTATTTGCATGCCCAACAAGGGGCTGGGGAGACAGCTCAGAAGTTAAAGTTCTTAGCACATGGCAAGAGGACTGACCCTTGGATCCACAGAACCCACATAAATGTTGGGAGGGTGTGGTGACCTGCCTGTAATTCTAGCCTTGGAAGGGGAATCCCCGGAGGAAGCTAGCTAGAGCGACTAGCCTTATCAATGAGTTCTGGGTTCCACTGACAGAGACTGTTTTAAAGAATAAGGTAGAAGAGTCATCAAGAAAAATAGCTGACATCAACTTTAGGACTGTACGATGGCAATCCCCCTACCATGCACCCACAAACACCAGTGTACCCTCACGTATGCAAACACACAAATATACATGCATGCCCATCACATACACATGAAAAGAACAAAGAGGGGGAAATAGCCAACAAGACTTGACACACACAACAGTGTTAACAAAAAGAACGCAGAGCCGATCTAGATGGATGGCTCTCTGTACTATTTAAAGGAAAATGTAGGGAACAGAAAACAACGACACAGGCAGCAGTTAGCTAAACCAGGAATGTGGGATATGCTTTTGGTCAAAAGACCTCTTTTATCTCACAGATCAATAGCATCAGAAGAAAAACACTAAGCATGAACAGAATACAAGAACCAAATAGGAGTGTGGACTTTGTCTCTAGCCCATCACAAAGGAGCAAAGAGTACGTCTCTGGAGTGGAGTGGGTGGCTTACACCAGCAGTTAGGAAGCCGAGGCCAGTGAAGTGCCACGGGTTCTAGGCTAGCTTGGGCTACACGGTCAACCTGGGCTATAGGGTAAGAGCAGGCCTTCCAGCTGGGTGCAGTAGCTCACATATCTACCCCCAGCATTTCAGAGGCAAATGCAGGTGTATCTCTCTGAGATGAGGGCAGCTTGGTCTACGTATCAAGTTCTAGGCCAGTCAGAGATACATTAGTGAGATCCTGTCTTTAAAAAAAAATTAAAAAAGAAAGACATCCTTGAGACTATCAGAAATTTTGATTATATGCACAGTAGATACTATTGAGAGAGTCTATAGAGGACAGTCTTCAGTTTTGTTAGATGAGACAATGGCATGATAGTTATTTTGTTTATATCTCTAAGTAGGAAATAGAGGTGCATATGAAAATTTGAATTTGTAAAACTAAGTAGTATCTAGGATTTGGGAGGAAAAAGGTAAGAAACAGTAACAGAGTGTTGGTTACTTTCTGTTGCTGTGATCAAACACTGTGACCACAGCAACTTATGGAATGAAAAGTTGGTTTTGGTTCATGATATCAGAGCGATGAGTGTCTAGTATGTCAGGCAGGCACTGCAGCAGGTAGACAGGGCAGCAGGCAGACGGGGCAGCAGGCAGACACTTCAGCAGGCAGACACCACAGCAGGCAGGCACCACAGCAGGCAGACACCACAGCAGGCAGGCACCACAGCAGGCAGACAGGGCAGCAGGCAGACAGGGCAGCAGGCAGACGGGGCAGCAGGCAGACAGGGCAGCAGGCAGACGGGGCAGCAGGCAGACACCACAGCAGGCAGACAGGGCAGCAGGCAGACACTTCAGCAGGCAGACACCACAGCAGGCAGGCACCACAGCAGGCAGACAGGGCAGCAGGCAGACACTTCAGCAGGCAGCCACCACAGCAGGCAGACAGGGCAGCAGGCAGACAGGGCAGCAGGCAGACACCGCAGCAGGCAAGCACCGCAGCAGGCAGGCACCGCAGCAGGCAGGCACTGCAGCAGGCATGGCAGCCAGAGATGGAATGAGAGCTCAAGCACAGAGCAGAGAGTGAACTGAAAGTGATCTAAGGCTTTAAACGCTTTTTTAAACTTTTATTGTTCCTTTGTGGATTTTACATCATACATTCCAATTCCACTTATTTCCCTGTCCCCTTACATCCACCCTCTGCCCTTGCAACCTTCCCACAAATCAAAACCAAATAAAAAAAAAAAACAAAAAGCCAAAACCAAAACAAAACAAAGAAATAAAATCAAAAACAGGAGAATTTTGTCATGGAAGCTGTAGTGTGGCCTGTCGAATCACAGTTTACCCTTTAGTCCATCCGTCTTTGCTTGCAAGTGTTCGTTGCTGGCTGGAGGCCTCTGCCAGCTTTCCCTCATCATCAGTACCCAGCTGAGCTCCCCAGCACTGCCTCGGCTTCTCACCCAATGCAGACTGCAGCAAGGAGGGGCCCAGCTCTCCTGCTCTCATGCCCTCAGGTCTGGTTCACCTGGACCCCTGACAACAGGGTCAGCTCTAGTGTGCTGCAGGGGGTGGGGCCCAGGGCCCAGTTTCCTGCGTCGGCAGCTGTTATAGAGCAGGGCTAGTTCTCTCGCTCTCAGCTGCTACAGGTAGCAAGGGTGGGGAGTAGGATGTCTTTCCTCACCCATGCCACTGCATGGCAAACATGGGGGGGGGGGTTAAGGTCAGCTCTCTGTCTCTCAGGCCCTCGGGCCCTCAGGATTGGCCTACCTGTTCTAGTGTGTTTTCCTGGTGAGGGGTGTGGCCATCTTTCCTGAGTGTAGGTGTGAGCTCTCTCCTGAGAGGTAGGACCAGCTCACTTGCTACAGTATCCAGCAAGGGGCAGGGCCAGCCATCCCATGGCCAGTGAAGGGTTGGGCATCAGCATAGCACGGTTTCAATTAATATCTCCCCCCCCACACACACACACACGCTCTCTCTCAGGCTAACACAGGCCACGGACATTTAAACTCTTAAAGCCTACCCCCAGTGATAAATTTCCTCCATCAAAACTTCACCTCATAAACCTTCCCAAACAGTTGGTGTGGGAGGCCCTTCTGTCTATGTGTTGCTTTTATTGGTTAATGAACAAAGAAACTGCCTTGGCCTGTGATAAGGCAAAAGAACAGAGCTAGATGGGGAAAACTAAAATGAATGCTGGGAGGAGGGCAGAGTCAGGGAGAGGTCATGGAGCCACTGGAGACAGACGAGCTGGAACTTTACTTGGTAGGCTAGGACCTTGTGGTGATGCACAGATTAATGGAGATGGGTTAAAATAATATGTAAGAGTTAGCCAATAAGAAGCTAGAGCTAATGGGCCAAGCAGTGATTTAATTAATGCAGTTTCTGTGTGATTATTTTGGGCCTAAGGTAGCAGAGCAGATGGGAACCAACAAGCCCCCTTCTACAACAAACAGCACCACCAAATGGGGAAAAAGTGTCCAAATACCCTAAGGGAAACATTTTATATTCAAACTACCATTGTCATCAACTCTCTGACCTCCCATAGACTTGTAGCCATTTCACAATACAAAAGCGTTTAGTCCAACTTCAAAAGCCCCCTAGTCTTTCATAGTCTTGACACAGTTCAAAAGTCCAAAATCTCTTTTGAGACTCAGGACCATTTCTAAACCGAAATGTCCTATAAAATAAAAACCCAATTACATATCTCTAACATATAATGGCACATAATATCTATTACCACTCCAAAAGAGGAAAGGGACATAGTAAGAGAATCCTGGACTGAAGCAAGATTGGAATCCAGCAGAGCAAACTCCCAATCCTGTAGCTCCATGTCTGATGTAACTCCAGTGTTTGGGCTTCCCTTGCACAAGTTGACAGCTTAGTTGGATGGGGTCTTGCCCTGCAGGCATCCTTCCCTTCTCCTGGTGCAGAGCATCTCTTTCCTCAATGGCGCTAGTCTCCTTAACAAGCACAGCCTCTCTTCCAGTACATGCATTGTCTGTGATGTTAAGCTTGCTAGCACACATTTTCTCTCCAAACTGTATAACTTGTTTGTCTTTCTGTACCACTTGCTCTTCTTCACTGTAGACTACACAAGCATTAGCAATAATAGTAGACCATAGACTCAACATTACGCCGTCTTGAAATTAGTGCACAACTTTTTATTTAAACTCAGGCAAGTTCTCAGGCCACAGGCAGAAAGCCGACAGAGTCTTAACCAAAATATCGTGGTGATGACCTTCAGCTCAGTTTCTGATCCCCTCTAAAATTTCTTGAGCTGACCATTCACTTCACCATCTTGCATTGTTCTTAGCACTATTGTCTCTCAGGCTTTTATTCAAATGGCCGGTTATGTTCTGTTTACAGCATGCAATTGCTTTTCTAATCCAAAGTTCCACAGTCTTCTGTGTTTCTCCAAAACACACGTTCAGGCTCTTCGCACCAACATCCAATTCTGGGCACCAACTTCTGCCCTAGTTTGTTTTTGTTGCTATGATAAACACTGAAGACAACAACAACATGGAGACAGAAAGGCTTATTACAGCCTAGAGATTACAGTTCATCACTGAGAGAGGTCAGGGAAGGCGCTCGAGGCAGGAACATATGGGCAGGAGCTGAAGCAGAACCATGGAGGAGTGCTGCTTACTGGCTTGCTTTTCCATGGTTTGCTCAGATCTCATTATTATACAACCAAAGACCACATTTCTATAAGTACTATTACCATACTAACCCATTCCCTACCACTTTAACCACATTAATCTTAAAAATGCTGTGAGTAGATTTAAAGCACTCACATCACAAAAAGATAATTATGTGAGAGAAGCATGTGTTCTTTACCCTGAATTAACCATTCCTTGATGTATACATATTTTTAAATGTACATAAAAATGTATAGGGTTTCATTTACCACTTAAAAAATAAAACATTTAGGAGATTCAATGGACCATGTATTTGCTGTATAAGTACAAAGACTAGAATTGAGTCCCCTGTAGCCCATGTTAAAAAAAAAAAAAGCCAGATATGGTGTTGTGTGCTTATAATCCAAAACTGGGGAGGCAGAGACAGGAGGATTCTTAAGTCTGCATGGCGAAGCCACTTAGCCTAATCAGAGAGCTTTAGGCCAATGAGAAACCCTGTCTCAAAATGCAAGGGGGCTAGCTCTTGAGGAAAATGCCAGAAGCTGATACACACACACACACACACACACACACACACACACACAGAGAGAGAGAGAGAGAGAGAGAGAGAGAACACAAGAACACACAAACACACATACAAGAAACATATACATACATAAGAACACACACAAAATAAAGATTAAAAAAATAATAAATTGTGGGCTTTTTTGATTTTGTTTGGTTTTTGCCAGAGAAAACAAGGCGGCGTTGGAACTGGATTTTAGTACGTGGAGCTCTTCACATTTTTCACTACTTCTGTGTGTGTTGGAAATGTTCAACATTAAAGTTAAGAGGAAAGATAAACTCACATATGGATCATTTCTGTGGCAGATCATGGCCAGATTCTGCTTTAACAGTAGTCTTGGATGTAAAGGATGCTGGAGTCCGCCACAGCCTTAGAGTCCCCTCCACGCACTGAGAAACTGATGCCAATACAGCAGCTGAGTGATCCCCTACCAGCCCACTTGTGGAGGACCAGCTTTCAAATCTGAACTCTCAGGCCCATTTTCCTTTTTTAATTTCCCATGTGGAAAACCAAGCATCGGTTCCTCTTTGGCTGTGATTCCAAACTGCCAATTGTTCATTCAGTGAAATGAACATTGAGAGAGAGGCTTGCAGCAATGTTTACAATTGTGAGGACTGGGTTACTGCTATTTCCCTGCTCTGTTTTCCCCACACGGAGGAGCAAAACTCAATAGTTCACCATAAGAGACCTGGGGAAATAATGAAGAACAAAAGAACAGAAGGGGCTTAAGGCAGCCAAGATGAATTCTCTGCAAGCGTCCCCCGAAGGAAAGGGTGATTGGAAGTGGAGTCACAATAGCCTGAATTAAATCCACATCAAATGGCAGCCCATCCTCCAGCTTTACCTGTGAACTACATCAGAAAGGGCTTCCCATCTGACACAGGTTGCCCTCAGGGGCACCCCGGGTTTCTCCTTTGGCAAATCTTTTTTTTGTGAAAGCCATATGGCTCTCTGCTGTGGTCTCAGGCACAATAAGCATGTGTCTGCCAAACAAGAGGTGTGACTTCTCTAATTGGCAAAGTCTGTTCAGATGTCTGGCCACCAGCTGACAGACACCAGTGTTGACAGTCAGGAGGGCGCAGGGGGAAGGGGAGGCTTGTGCTGTCTGAGAGGTAGAATTCTCCAGCCTATGGGCTCATCATTGAGTCATTGTTCCCTTTCCCCATGGATGGAGTGGCAGGACATCACCAGCAGAATTAACTGTTTTGGGTAAAAGGCAAGACAGTATGAGAAGCTGGATGCCCACCCAGGGACATGGGCTCTGCAGAGAGCCTACAAAAATAACTTCAGAATGGAGAGGGAGATACAGAGGGTGAGTCCCAGAAGAAGGGAAGAGGAGTGAGGACGATGGGTGGAGACTCAGATGCCCTCCTTGCCAGATCTGTCATTCTATGGTGGCAAGCCGAGGGCCAGCGATGAACAGGCTTGCCAGGGACAGCAGAGGAAGTTCTGGATGCTGGGTCAGTGAGCCATCCTTAGGAGAAATTCAGACAGAGTGACTTCATAGTCAAGGACCAGGAGTTGATCACTTCTGCACCTTCCTTACTCATGTTCTCTTTAATAGCTGGCCTACAGCTTAGTTTGGAAAAGTGAACTCCGTATCAGTGGTTTTCAAACCTTAGTAATGCGGAAAGCTCAGATGAAACACACGAGTTTCCAACTTAGCTGTCCGGTAAAGGGTGGAAGAACTTGAATTGTTATCAATTGTCCATGTGATGCTAATGCTTCTGGAATAGACGTCACACTCTGAGAACAGTCAATATAAAGCCTTGATCCAGAGGGTGAATATTTAATATGATCTTATCGGTCAGCCATCAGAGCCTAGTGCGGAGCAAACACTAATCTAGATGGCTAGATGTCTCACCAATCCTCAGTCGATTCAGCTAGGATTTAGTATTGCCAAGTCATTTAGCTATTTCTACAGAGTTCGTTTCAATTTACAATTATAGAAAATGTTCCCTAGTCATTTTCTACCCTAAATTACACCTATAATCTTCCTATGTTGGATTGCTAACTGATGCACAATTATGTTTCTAGAAGGAGACCAGAATCCCAGCAGATGATTTAAAATAAAAGCTAAATGGATGTAATTTGTGTTTATTTTTGTCTTATTGAAACCAAATACTATAGAATTGCAATGTCAGTTTCACTGTGACGGTTTGAGGTAAGTAAGTGGAGCTGTCCTTTGAAGAGTTTCTCTGAGGAAAATACAGGGCGAAGACCAAAATTGTCCAGGAGGAAAGGCGGGGACAGGCCAGGCCTTACCACAGCCACACACTGTTTGCACAGACCCACTTTCATCTGTGTCTGTCAAGAATCACAACTCCTGCACTGGTTTCTGAAAAATGTTAAATCTCAAGCCAGAAGAAGCCAGGGAAATGAGGGCACCTCACTGCAGGTCAACAACACACAGAGAGAGACTCCTGTGTCTGTGCAGCATCCAAGCATTCACAAAGCATGTGGCTAGATGCTGTTGGGTTATTCCTGCTGGTGCTGTGATACACACACAAGACAAACCAACTAAGGGAAGAAAGAACAGTCTTTGGCTCAGGATCCAAAGGGTCCCTTGCTTTGGAGAATGTAGGGAGGCAAAGTCTCATGTCAGATCGCACAGTGGAGGTGGCTGCTCTTCTCTTGGTAGCCTAGGACTGAAAGAGAAAGAAGAGGCTAGGGTCCCACGATCCTACTTAAGGACAAACTCTAAGTAATGTGACTATCCTCTGTCGTGGGATAATCCTCTTATACGCTGTAAAGATTTGTTACTCGAATTGGTTTAATAAAACACTGATTGGCCAGTAACCAGACAGGAAGTATAGGTGGGGTGGACAAACTAAGGATGATGAAGAAGAGTGGAGTCAGGAGTCACCAGTCAGATGCAGTAGGAACAGTAGATGAAAATATTGTGCTAATAAAGGTACTGCCACATGACCGGGTAGAAAGAGAAATATGGGCTAATTTAAGTGTAAGAGCTACTTAGTAAGAAGCCCGAGCTATCAGCCGAGCATTTATAATTAATATAAGCCTCTGTGTGATAATTTGGGACATGACTGCTGGGAATTTGAGAACAGGCAGTTAAGATGAGAAACATCCATTTACAACCTTCCCAATGAACTACATCTCTTAAAAGGGTCTACAACCTCCCAACTGACCACAAGGTGTGAATCAAGCTTTTAACACACAGCCTTTGGGCAACACATCCATCTTAGTTAGGGTTTTTTATTGCTGTGAAGAGATACCATAACAATGGTGACTCTTATAAATGAAAACATTTAACTGGGGCCACTCACTTACAGCTTCAAAGATTCAGATTATCAACATGGTGGGAAGCATGGTGGCATACAGGCAGATATAGTACTGGAGAGGTAACCAAGAGTTTTGCATCTTGCAAACAGCAGGAAGTCAGCTGACTCACTGGGCAGTATTCTGAGCACAGGAAGCCTCAAAACCTGCCCCCATAGTGACACACTTCCTCCAACAAGGCCAACCTTCTCCAACAAAGCCATACCCACACCTCCTAATAACGCCACTCCCTATGAGATAGGGGCTGATTACATTCAAACTACAACAACATAAAAGCGTAACAGTTACTTCTAAGAGGGAAGAGTCCAGATATCTTTCCTTTTTAAATATGTTTCTGTAAGCAGACTTTTCTGTCCTGCCAGCCAGTTCCCAAATAACCGTATTGAGACTTATTATTATTTATAAATTCTCAGTCAATAGCTCAAGCTTATTGCCAGGTAACTCTTACATTTTAAATTAACCCATATTTCCTATCTACACTCTGCCATATGGCTTGGTACCTTTTCTCAGTATGGCAAGTTCATCTCCTTCTCTTTTTACCTCTTCTTCACATGCTCTTTTAGTCTGCAAGTCCCATCTACCCTCTACCTGTCCAGTTATTGGCCAGTCAGCTTCTTTATTAACCCAATCACAGTGACATATATTCACACAACGTAAAGGAATATTCCACACATGTCTGGTATATATAATTCACATTACCTGAATTTGCAGACAGTGTTACACAGGAGTTTTACAGCAGTAAATTCATTCACAAAATTGATGGAGGAAGGTCATTGGTTAAATAAAAAGAAACTGCTTGGCCCTCATTGGTTAGAAGATAGGTGGGAGGAGTAAACAGAACAGAATGCTGGGAGGAAGAGGAAGTGAGCTCAGACTCCACAGCTCTTCTCTCGGGAGCAGACACCTCAGAGAGACACCATGCTCCACTCTCCCAGACAGACGCAATGAAGCTCCGACCCAGGATGGACATAGGCTAGAATCTTCCCGGTAAGCGCACCTAGGGGCGCTACACAGATGATTAGAAATGGGCTAAATTAATATGTGAGAATTAGCCTAGAAGAGGCTAGATAGAAATGGGCCAAGCAGTGATTAAATGAATACAGTTTGTGTGTTGTTATTTCGGGCATAAGCTAGCCGAGCAGGAGGCTGGGGTGCTGAGAACACAGCCCCGCCGCTCCTTATTACTACACAAAATTGCTGGCCAGTTCCCCTCATTCCCCGTGGCTCATTGAGACTGCTCTAATTCGAGGGTGGTAGTTAATTAGACCTGAAAACACTGAGTGAATTGCACTCTGATACTTCTGCCCTTTCTTCAGGGCATATATTACCTGATATATAATAATCACTCACTAAAGATAGAGAGAATAATGTACATGAACAAGTACAAACAAGTGAATAAGGATTGTTGGTATTGAGATGAACAAATTGAAATCCTAAATATCCCACAATGCAGCATGCCTGACGAAAGAGCGCAAAGCTGATGGGAAAGGATCCCACCTCTTCTTTTGTAATTAAGTCTTTGGCAGAGCTGTGCAGTGATTAAAGGTGAACACATACGTGGCTGGCATTCAGTTTCATGAAGTAATTAGGAAGCAAATGCATATTTATAAAAGTCACTGACAATACCTGCCGTGTGACAGAACACGCACACTAATTACAACTTGCAAGAAGTACACAGAAATATATATTTAAGCCAATACATGAACTAACGAAGCAGCTTCCAGATCCTTCTCAAATTTCTACCAGGGTGTCTCTTGCAATACCCGTTGTGATTTCATCAGATTCCAACTGCAACTTTCAAATTACTCTGTGACCACAGACCTCTCAAAAGTCTGATGTCACCAAGGATACATCATTTCACTGTTCTATTAGGAATGTTTGCCTCGGAAACTAAAAATAAAATGTTTTTATTCTGCCTTGGAGAGTATGAGATGATGCCCTCCCAGATATTAATCATTGTTTTTGAATATCTAAATTTGTCTTTTTAGGATATAAAGAAAATAAGAAAGGAAGAAGAAGCCATAATGGGGATATAGGAAACAGAGGGAAGTTTGGGACGCAGGCCCAGAGAGAAGTGATTGCCCACTGTCTCAGTGAATTTCTTGGGACAATCAGAAGGGAGACACACTTTACAGGAGCCTGCAATTACATTATGATTTATTTTATTTTATCTTACCTTATTTGAGACAGAATCTCAATATGATGCGCTGGCTGGCCGGGGAATTGCTGTATAGACCAGGCTGACCTTGAATTTCTGGCAGTCCTCCTACCTCTGCCTCCAGAACGTTGGAGTTGTAGGTATATGCTACCACATGCAGATAAGTTATGATTTGAGAAGCAAGCTTCCTAAATGAACACTGCTGGAAGTTGAAGAAGTAATAAATGTGACCAGGTGGTCGGTTTTGTGGTGGTTTTGTTGGTTTTGTTTTTGGTTGGTTGTTTTGTTTTGGGCTATTTTGGCTTTGTGAGATAGGGTTTCTCTATGTAGCCCTGGCTGTCCTGGAGCTCACTCCTCACTCCACCAGGCTGGCCTCGAACTCACAGAGCTCTACTTGCCTCTGCTTCCTGAGCGCTGGGATTAAAGGCGTGCACCATACCCAATTCTTGGAGGTTTTTTTTTTTTTAATGTTTGTTTGGCTTTAGGTTGTATATATTTTTAATGTGTGTGTGTGTGTGTGTGTGTGTGTGTGTGTGTGTGTGCGCGCACAGGAGCCATGACTCTAATGTAGAGGTTAGAAGACAACTTCTGGAATCATGTCTTCCCTTCCACCATGGGTTCTGCTCAGACTTTGTCACCAGGTTTTCATACGGAGTGTTTTTAGGTCCTGAGTCATTTGCTGGCCCATGGCTGTTTTTTTTTTGTTGTTGTTTGTTTGTTTATTATTGTGTTTTTCTATGTAGATAAGATTTCTTTATATAGCCCAGGCTAGTTCCTAATAATCTTCATGAGTGCTGGGATTCCAGGCATGTGCCACCAGACACAGCAGGAAGTTTTTATTATTATTATTATTTCTGCGCATGCATGTGGATCTATGTGAGCATAAGCACACATGAGTGCAGGAGTCCTGGGAGATGGAGGAGTCACAGATGCTAGTGCACTCCCCCTGTGGGTGCTGGGAATCAAACTCTGGTCTTCCGTAAGAGCAGTACCTGTTCTTTACCACTGAGTCATGTCTCTGCTTCTTGGAAGATTTTTTTAAGTGAAGAAATTTAAAATTTTTCAGCTAAGAGATGTATCTTATTCCTGTTGCCTTCGAATTCAGCAGCATGCATTATAAAGCTCACTGGGTTCCAGGAAGATGGGAAACAAAAGACCTAATTACCGGATGCTTTAAAAAGTAATACTCGGGTAATTTTTTTTATTTGTCAACTTGATTGCAAGCAATAAAAAGTTATTAAAATACTTATTGTGCTGTGATTTCCTTATGATTTGGTTATTTCTAGAGTCAGTTTGCAAATGATAGCATCTAAGGGATTTTTGGAATTTAAATGCAAAATTAAAACGCTTGTACAACACAGATGCTACCAGGATCTGCTGCCTATCAGCCCGAAGGGAAGCAGGTTCTGGTATTTGTCAGCTGACAGGAGGGAAATTACCTCAGAGAAGTGAAAGGAAAATAAGCTGGTGACCGGCAGCCAGCCGTAAGGGGCCAACACTTGCCCAGACTCACAGATATCCAGGCTGAGTCAAAGATGCAGTTTCAGACGGGTCCCTGGTACCGGGAGGCTCATAGAAAGAATGAATGAGTGAGTGAGCGAATGAATGAATGACCAGCTCTAGCCAAGATATCATTCATCTCAGGAGAGGGCGTGAAAGGCTTTTAGGAAGCTTGCTCTTTGATTGGCAGCATACCTTTCCAAACTAATTTGCATGTTTCACCTTAATGGCTACACTTTTGAAGGGACCCTTTCCAAGGAGCGTTCATTACAGAAGCTGATCTTCAAATCCCACACTGCCTGGCCAGGAGCTCCTCTCCCAAGTGTAACAGGACCTACCATGCAGGAACTGAACATTCAGCCTCTGGATGGGCTCCTCCCCTCTCCCCACCTCTCACCTGGATCAGGCTGTTGGTTTTAACCTAATAGCTAAGGGAAGCAGAACCATGAAATCAGTCTTCTGGGTGACAAAGAGCAGTCATTGAGGGTTTTGGTCCTTGGCATCTGACAGGCCCAGGTCATCCAGGAGACAAGCAGATGGAGTCTGGGGACAAGTGTGACTTAGACAAAGGACAGGTGTCTTCAGGGAGGGGGCGGGACAGGAACGTCTGCAGTCAGAGAGACTGGACTTGAGAAATGCCCCTTTTGACAGTTTCGGGTTCTTCCAGAGTGCCAGTCTCTCCTTTCCATGACACAGGCTAAGCTTCAAGCCTACATTATCTTGCCAAAGTTACACCAGTGCTGATGTTGGCTAGCTTATCTTATGAATTAGTAATTATTGTATGCATGAACAACACAGGGGTGGGGGCAGGCCAGAGGGCACGATTTTGAAGTTGGTTCTCTGTTTCCACTTTTCCATGTTGACATGGGTTCTGGGGATGAACTCAGGTGATCAGGCCATGCAGCAGATGCTTTGCCTGTTCATCTTGCTGATCCCACAGCTGACTTGCTTTTGTACCTAAAAATTCAGTGTTTTCTGCTGTGTTGCAAATACTGCAGTGGGAAGACACAGTGGCGGTATTTACACCTGGAGAGAGCTACACTGTTCACAAAGGAACCCTGTGGTTCCCTAATTTCCCTTAATCTACCAAGCAAACTGTGAGGGTTATGATCCATTCTCCACCTGCAGCCAGCCCTACACACACACACACACACACACACACACACACACACACACAACCACTCAGTAGATGAGAAAGATTGAGACCGGATACAGTCAGCAGGCAGCAGGCAGCAGGCAGGCACCCAGGCTGGTGGGAATCCAGTTCCCTTGATCCTGGCTCCAGGACTTCTTTACGTCATGAGTCATAGTCTGGGCTGTTCATCGACACCAACATTGATCTTTTTTTTTTTTTTATTTTTATGGTTGGTAGTTTATTTAAAACACACACGCATGCTCACATGCATGCACAGGCATGCACATACACACATGCATGCATGCACACATGCATATACACACATGTACATACACACACGAGCACGCACACACACACACATTCATCCATAAATTTAAACTGTCGTTTTCAAACTTTTCCAGGACTAACAGTACCAGACTACTTGGACTGATTTAAATTTGCTTCCTTTCTGAGGGCCCAGTGGATTCCTAGGAATGACTACAGGTCACTTTATTCTGAAAGTCAATGAGCTGAGTGAGCGGCTGGAGGATTAGGGAGAAGACAGGACAGTCAAGTGACCTAGAGCACAGGAGGAGAAAGGAAGATGACCCAAGGAGAGAGATGGACCCAAGGGTCTAGCCTCCTCTATACCGAAGGTCACCTTCTCTTTAGCACACAAGGTCCACCATGCAGGGCCCTGGACTCAGCCATCTTGGCCCACAGTGGCTACGGGGCTGGTTCACTTTCTGGATCTTGACTATCTTTCACCCCAGTCATTAATTGGCAAAGATTAATTGCCCATGGAAGGGCATCTGTCAGCCCTCAACGACCCTCAAAGGGGAGGCCTATGAGGTAAAGCTCATGGGAAACAGGGTCCAGACCAGCAGTTCCCAACCTGTAGGTCATGACCTCTTGAGGAGTGGAACAACCCTTTCACAGGGGTCACCTAGGACCATAGGAAAACACAGGTATTTACATTACAGTCATAACAGTAGGAAAATTACAGTTATGAAGTAGCAACGAAGATAATTATGTGGTTGAGGGCCACCACAGCATGAGAACCTATACTAAGGGGTCTCAGCAGGAGGAAGGTTAGTTTAGACTCTACACTAACCTTTAACTCAGTACAAAGGCCGTCGCCACCCTCGTTAAAGGTGATAGTGTCAAGCATTTGATTTCAGTCATGGCTAAGCAAGTTCTACGAATCAAACACTGATATAACACCGGAAGCAGTTACTTCTTAAATACATGCTTTTCCGCCAACGGTTGTGTGACTAGGTTTACAGAAAGGGGGGTATCAGAAACAGGCTCCTCTTGGGTAAAAACTGCTAATGGGATAGGCTCACAATCACTTGAGAAGAACAGTTCTTCCTCCTCTCTCCTCCTATGGCTCCTCCCCCTCCTTCTCTTCTTTGCCCTGCAGGAGATCCAGGGTCTCTAGAATGCTAGGCAAGGCTTTACCAAGGAGCTGCATCCCCAGCCTTTTTGAGGTCCATTATGCACCACTGGAGGTCAACTCTGCAAAGGTTAGTTTTTTTACTCCTTGGCTACAGCTAAATGATTTTGTATATGCAAGAAGGATTAGTAGACTATGTCTTTTTTGTGCTGCCTTCTGCGTGTGCTGTGATAGTGAAATACCTTGGGATGGGTATCCTATGAAGACCATGAATGCGTTTTCACACATTCAGGGGGCCTGGATGCCTAAGATCAAGACACCAGCAGGTTTAATGTTTGACAAGGGCTGCTCTCTGCTTCCACACCCAGGCACAGCAGAACCAGGAAGCCGTAAAGGGAAGACACATAGGCACAGTCACCTTGTAACAAAATCTGTCTCAACAGATTGCCAAGGCAGCAGCCTTGCACAAAGAATCTTGCCTCTCCCTGTGGAGACATCTACAGAGCAGCTATCTATTCAGCTTTGGCCTGATGGGATCCTTGTTGTTTCTGTGGCCAAGGATAATCATTCCAGAAACAGTTTATGTAACTTCTTTCGCTTTACCTCTTCAATGCCTTGCCTTCCTTTGCCTCCCTGGGTACACCCGTGGCCTTCACACAACTCCCCAGGGTACACATATTCCAGATCACCACTCTTCTGCCACTTTTAACTGAGCTCTTTTGAAGGAGCTTCTCTCGGTGTCATTCGTTTCAGGATGGCACCTAACCCAGTGGAAGAGCAAAAACAAGCAAAGTGGCCTACAGCCCTTTTCCAAGGCAATGATCCATTTGTAAGGGAAGAGAACTCACAACTTGGTTACCTCCCCACAAAGTCTTACCTCCTGATACCACCACAATGGGGACTAAGTTTCAGAACAGGTATTTTGAGGTGTTCAGACCACAACACCAGGAGTCCCCTTCCCCCATGTTAAGGCATGTTTTATGACCTGAGAGAATTATGACCCCAGAAAAAGCATGCGCTTATAGACTGTGGTAGAGAAAGGCATCCATCCTTGTGATAAAATGACTCCTCCAAGTCCAGGAATCGTCAGTCAGAGATCTCCCCCGCTGACCAGAGTCCAGGACCCTGAGCAGCCTATAAACCGCGGAGGCCCAAGGAGAAGGGACCATCAGAATGGTAGAGGTTATTACCACTGTGCACTGTAGCCGGAGACTTTTCTCTTCATGACCCCCGGACTTCCACACCTGGAGCTGCAGAGAGACACAGGCTGTGTATGACTGCAGAAAGATCTCCCACCTGGCTGGTGGGATGCAAGATCACTTGGCAAATTTAAGTTGACTGGGGAGATTTTACATCTTGAACACTAATCTAAGGGCTAAAAGGCATCTCCATCATAAAAATTACCTACATCAAAGATGCAACATCTTTACCAATAAATTACAGTGTGATTAATTGTGGAGACTCACAAGCCAGGTTAATTTTAAAAGACACAAGAATGTATTACTGAATTTGAAGAGATGCCAGTGATGTCCCCGTCCTCTGACTCCTCTATAGCTGTAAGAAGCTCTCTGATCTTTTACATACAGGATGGAGGGATATGATGCTGGGCATGTATCAGTGGTTGTGTATGCCCTGTCCTGGGCTTAAAATAAAAGCACACACTCATGCACACACACTCGCACATACACACACAAACAAAAAACAAAACAACGACAACAATAACAAAAACTAAACCAAAGGGGCTAATAATTCTAAGGCATAGATTTCAGGTGACATAAAGACCAGTATTTTATTTTAGTCATATTTTAGTAAAGTTAAAAAAGGCAAACTATCACAGGGAACCTGTGACTTCTCATGTTTTATCAAGAGGAGGGGCATCTGTTAGGCATTGATAATACAAATCAAGAAAGAACTGCAGGAGGCTGGAGGATGGCTCAGTGTTTAAAAACACTGGCTGCTCCTGCAGAGGACCCAGATTCAATTCCTAGCACCCACATGGCAGCTAACAGGCTCTGTAACTCCAGTCCCAGGGGATCTGAAGTTTCTTCTAGCTTCCATCAGTACTAGGCACACACATTATGCACAGGCAAAACTCATTTACACAAATAAACAATTACTAGATTATACAATTACTAGATTATATGGAAAGGGACTTGGGATCAAGGAATGTGGTTGTCAGCCATAATGCAGAGAACTACGGTTAAGGAGGATGCTATCTGCCGGTGACTTGGATTCTTCCTCCCAGAATTTCTAGCTACAATGTTATATTCTATCTACAATACGACAAGATATTCAGGGTCAGCTACTTGCCACCAAACCAGATGTCCTGGGTTCAATTCCCAGAATTCCCACAGTGGAAGAAGAGAACCAGCCCCCACGGTTGTCCTCTGATGTCTTCTCATGTGCATGACATGTGCCCCCACCCTCACTGAGTAAGTGACATTCAACCAGGGTGAAAATTCCTGTCATATGTGTCTTAGTCACTGTTCCATTGCTGTGAAGAGACAACATGACCATGGCAGCTCTTATAAGAGAAAGCATCTCATTGGGGCTTGCTTACAGTTCAGAGGTTTAGTCCATTGTCATCATGGCAGAGAGCATGACAAGCACAAAGATGTAGCGCTGGAGTGGAGAAGTAGCTGAGAGTTGTATGTCCTGATCCATAGGCAAAGAGAGGGAGAGAGAGAAAGAGAGAGAGAGAGAGAGAGAGAGAGAGAGAGAGAGACCCAGTGATGAACCTCTCCTAATCAGATCAAAGAGTTTCCACTCCCTGGTGACTAAACATTCAAATACATGTGCCTGTGGGGTCATTTTCATTTAAATCACCACATTAAGTGATACTGAACGTAAACGTAAATAGAAAAGGCAGCCTTTGTTCTGTTCATAGAACACATACACACTTAGACTTGAATTTCTTGCTGCTGGGAAGTCTTTGTCCATGTAACATTCTAGGTTCTGGATGTGCCTGGATGTAACTCTGTGGCTCCTCTGAAGTTGCCCAACATCTGTACATCCCAGTTTCCTCATCTGCAGGATGCGGGCAATGTTACTGAAGCCCTCATGTGGTCCTCGAGAGGATCAAAGCTCTTAGATGTATGCCTGGTACACGCTAAGCCCTTGAAACTTACCAATTTTTAAGTAACTTCTCCAGATGTTTTCACTGATGTAGAACCTTGCCTTATTCTGAAATTTGTTGCAAGTTTCTAGTCAATCATAAGCACTTACTGTTTTCATAAATAAATTTATTATTTATAACTTATTGGTAATTTTTATGTCTTAACATTCTTTGTCTTTTATTGACTTACTATTGTTATCTTATTATTTATCATTTATTTATATTATGTTATTTTATTATTTATTTATATTATTATTTATTATTACTATCATTTTTATTTTATTTATGTGATATAGACTCTCATTTCCATATTTGAAAAAAATGACTCCATGTAAAAAAAAAGTAGCAGAAAAATAATTTTACAAGAGATAGTCTACCATATTCAGATTTGAGGAAGCTGCTACAAAAGATTACATTTTGGACATTCTGAACTTGCTCCTTCCCAAACCTGATTTCTCCCCTAGCATCCTGTGAATTCACAGTCTATTTACTGCTATTTTTAAAAGATCTTTTTCTACTGTCTTGTAGTCTTTAATTACCTGTAAAGTGGAGGAAGGGCTTAAACAAAAGAGGAAGAACCATTATTTTATTAAGTTCTGAAGTCGAACGCCCAAAGCTCTAGCTACATAGAAATTACCCACATACCCTAACAGGCACATTCTAGCTCAGTAGATCTGGGGTAGCCCGAGAACTGCGTTTCTAACAAGCTCTCAGGTAAAGCTGGTTTGCTGGTCTGGGGACCACACATGGACTAACAGGGCTAAAGACAATGCATACAAGAGAGATGACCAGAAGCTTAGCGATGGGCCAGGCAACATTACACAGTTAAAACAGTTCCTGGGCTTCACAATTCATTATAGCCACATTTTACAGAAAGTAGCAAACTTCATTTTGTTAGGCATGCAAAAAATATTACCTAAATTCACATGGTATGTAGAAAAAATATTTCTATCTACTTGGAAATCCTAAGATATTCAACTGGAAAACTCCACATTTCCTATAAGCCTGCCATCAGAAAATCTGACGTTAGATGGAGGAAGGGAGATGGGAGAGGTTTACCTACAATAGCAAATGAAAGCTACAAAGCACTTAGGACTCATCTTAGCCAGAAAACAGGCAGGAATAGGGGGGTTAGCAAAATTAGAATTAATAAAGACATTACATGCAAAAAGAATGAAGCTAGAACTGGGCACGGTGGTACACAGCAGAAACACCAGTTACTCCATGGGCTAACCTAGGAGCATGCCAGTTGAGGCCAGCCTTGGCCATTTAGCAAGCATCTGTCTCAAAGTTTACAAGTGGGCTGGGGCTGACAGTGCAGTTCAGGATTAGCAAATAACAAGAAGGAGGCAGTGAGGAGGAGGAAGAAGAGAAAGAGGAGGAAGGGGAAGCTTTGGCTTATACCATCAGCAAAACTTAACTCAGAATAGACCAGTGTCTTAACCATAACATCTAAAGGGAAGGCACATAGACTAAGATACAGTCCTAAGCCTTGATGTGTTTTGTGTGCTGCTATGTTAGCTACTTTTCTCATTATTGCAATAAAATATTGATAGAATGACTTGAACAGAGGAAGAATTAGCCGGGTAGTGGTGGTGCACGCCTTTAATTCCAGCATTCGGGAGGCAGAGGCAGGAGGATCTCTGTGAGTTTGAGGCCAGCCTGGTCTACAAGAGCTAGTTCCAGGACAGGCTCCAAAGCTACAGAGAAACCCTTTCTCAAAACAACAACAACAAAAAAAAAAGAAAGAAAGAAAGAAAGAAAGAAAAAAGAAAAAAAAGAAAGGTAGGAAGGAAAGAAAAGAGGAAGGGTTTATTTGGGCTCGTGGTTTCAGAGGTTTCAGTCCTTGGTTACTTGACTCCATGTGCTTAGGCAGAACAGACAATGAAAGGGTTCTGTGACAGAGACCTGTTGGCAAGGAGGCAGACAGAAAGCAATGAGGGGAGGTAAGGGGGTGGCAGGGCCAGGACATCCTGAAGGATGCACCCTCAGTAACCTACTTCCTCCAGTCAGACCCTGCTTCAAGATACTCTAAAGTGTACGGACCAAATGCCCAGCTTGTAGCCTATGGGGGCGCTATACATTCAAATAATAACATATACCCAGAAACACAAGCTACAGAAGAGAAAAATGTGTAAGTTTCCCTTCATCAAAATCCAAAATTTCTATGTATCAAATGACTTAATGGAGCCTGAAGGGCAATGATGAAATACAAAAACAGCTACAGACAGTGTGACTGGCGAGGGGTTAGTATCCAGAATATGCAAACACATACTATAATTCAATACCAACAAATAAATAAATTCAGTTTTAAAAATGGGTCAGTTACTTGAATAGACATTTCTGCCTGAAGACATAATACAAATGGCCATTAAGCATATGAGAAGACGCTCTGTCCCAGATCTCCTCCTCCTCCCGACCACTGCAACCCTTTAACACAGTGCCTCATGTTGAGGGGACCCCAACCATAAAATTATTTTGTTACTACTTCATAACTGTAATTTACTCCTGCTATGAACCGGACTGTAAATCTCTCATGTGAGACTCTCAGGAGAACTATGTCTCTAACCACTTAAACATGCTACTTAAAATCACAATCACATCCAACAAGATAGCTACTATCTGAAAATACGGAAGATAAATGGTGACCAGGATATAGAGCTACTTGAAGACCACACAATGCGGATGAGAATGTGAAATGATGCAAAAGCAATAAACATCCGTACGGTGGGTCCTTAAAAACTGCTCAGAATTTTACTGTATGACGCGGCAAAGCAGTCACGCAAGCAAACATGTTACACACTCATGTTCACGATACATTACTCACAATAACCAACACATGCTTGTAATCCAAGTCGCCAGAGAAGGATGAATGGGTAAAAGTGGGATATGATGCATGCGTATATACACTCCCATACTTATACACACACACATATTACATTCAGCTCCAAAAGGAAGGCAATACTACCACTGGCTACAGCACAAGTTAATGCCTAGAAACACTGTGCTAAGCAAAATATCCCAGTCACAAAATACATGCAGAAGACGCTGTTTTAACCTCATTCATGAAATACCCAGAGCAGGCACCCATTGAATGGAGACATCCAGGGTTGCCACAGACTACAGGGAGTGAGAAGGGATAATTACTGTGTAATAGGCACAGATGGTGAAAAGTTTGGGAGATAAATAATGCTATTGATTGTCGAGCAACGTGAAGGTCATTAACACCCCTGAATTTCACACCTGGGAAAAGTTTAAACTCTATATATCTCTGCATATATCTTTAGCCATACAATAAGACATTTATGAGACATAGACAAAGATTTGAATAAATGGGTGGGCACGTGCATTGTTAGTAAACCCGCAGAGGACATAACGCTCTTTTACATTGGCTACAGAGAAAGGGCAGCCAAATAAGTCTGCAAAGGTCTGGAACTCAATACAACTTTTGTCTCTGTTTTACCTGCGCTAATAGGTCACTATAACACACACAGATTGGATTGCAAATGAATCCATAAGAAGGCTATTTACAACAACCAAACAACGGGACGCTTTAAATGTCCAAGTATGGGATTGGTTCGCTTCAGTGAGATACATCATCCATGAAATGGAATTGAGTGCATTCATTAAATATGGCATTTACGTGTTTAATCCCAGCACTCAGGAAGCAGACGCAGTAGGATCTCTGTGAGCTCAGGCAAGTCTGGTCTTCAAAACAAATTCTTGGACAGCCAGATATATTACACTGAGAAATGCTGTCTCAAAAAAAAAATCAAAGAAAGAAAGAAAGAAAGAAGGAAAGAAAGAAAGAAACAAAAATGGTATTTAAAAGGCATTTAAAAAACCGGAAATGTAAGCACAGTGTAGTGAATGAAAACACAGGATACAAAAAAGTACAAGTAATATACATACAATACAATGACGGGCCTTGTGGACTAAGCTACCAACGCTGAGTACACAGGGCAATAGTTATAAATTATTCGTCCGTGTGTGTCTCTGTGTGTCTCTGTGTGTCTCTGTGTGTGTCTGTGTGTCTCTCTGTGTCTCTGTGTGTGTCTGTGTGTCTCTGTGTGTGTGTGTGTGTCTGTGTCTGTACGTGCACAGGAACTCCAGAAATATCCCGAGGAATGGTGATTCATTGTTACACAACAGAAGGTGTCCGTTTCAGAGTTTAAGAAACACCAATGAGGTAAAACGTTTGCGATATCATCTCCTCCACTCTTTCTAAGTTCAGAAGGCACAGACTAGCAAGGAAACTGACAAAGGTCACAGTGTTACCTAAGATACACTTTCTCTGGGAGTGCAGAACTAACAGTAGCAGTAGTTTGAACACTAGAGAGTTTATTCACTTAGGGAAGTTCTTGCAGTTCTGTAGCTGAGAACTGTTTTCAAGGTACAAGGGAACAGGTTCTACCATGTAACCTCCCACCCTGAACAGAACTGCTGGAGAGCCAGCCATGATGTCTGCTTTTCAGGGAGATAAAACAAACAGAAGAAACCCCACGCATAGCCTGTCTGCTTGCCTGCTCTTACCCAGAATGCTGCCACAAAATACACAAACATAGAGAGGAAGCTCAGAAAACACCATCTTTGCTGCTAAACCCTGGGTGTCAGTTACTAAGGTAGGAGACGATGGAAATACCGCAGCAGGCAGCTTTGTACCAATGCTAGTGCCTCTCCCTACAGCATTGTTGGTAGACCTGGTAGACCGAGAAAGCACTCTCCTGGAGGGAGAAGTCCCCCGGAGGGGATTACTCATTCTGATCATGCAGAGGGGAAATGACAGTGCTGGAATTAGGGTTTATTTTTAAATTCTATTTGCTGGAATTTTCCATTAGAATATATTTGATCAACATCACAATAAAAATATAAGCAAATAACAAGACAAATATATATATATATCACTCCCATTTCCATAAATATCCAGTACAAGCCCTTAGGGTTACTGCTGATAACTCAGGTTTTATAAGATTCTGCTTTTCAGAGGTCTGCACAGGGACCTGGGGAGATGGCTCAGCTGGTAAAGTGCTGCCATACATACGTGAGGACCTAAGTTTGACCCTATAGGGCCCACGTACAAAGGGCGGCACACATCTCTCTAATGCCAGCACTGGGGAAGCAGAGATGATACTGGGGCCTTCTAGTCAACTAGTCTAACCAAATAACTGAGCTCTGTGTTCAGTGAGAGAAACTGTCTCAAAAATAAGGTGGAGACTGATAGGAAGACAGCTAACTCCACATCTAGCTTCCCTGTGCTCACATACACAAAGATGGATACACGGATAAGACATACAATAGGGTCAGCATTGGGAACTCTACGTAAGCTATGCTATACATGTTCATGCTATTTAAAATATACTTCCTTACATGTCCCTATATTTCCCCATTCCTGCCATTTTGATGCTGAAATATTTAATCAACCTACCAATTATGCCCACAAGACCCATTATAGGATAATTCCATTATTTCTAGGTCCTTTGGTGTTTGCTGCTGGTGTCAAAAACATACAGACTAGCTACAAACACCTGGGTACAAAGAACCATTTTCCCCAAAGAGTACCAATTTTCAAACAAGGGATTATTAGAACCAGAAAAGTGGTCAATTCGATGACTCATTGTGAGCTACATTCTTTCCAGAAAGTTCTCTAATATTCAAAACACCTATATTATTCATTAAAATTGTTTTGACATTAATTCTATCAAATCTACATTTCTAAAACACTTATTGGCTTCTAGTTGACTGGAAACAAGATGATGTTAAAAAAATGACTCTATCTTTATTTGTATAAGCTGATCGTTATCAGTATTTATTTACTCTATCTTTTAAGTCCCTCTGAGTCTGATATCAGTTCATATTTTTGCAATCTTATTACTTATTATTAAAAACTGCCTTGTAGGTTTTCAGTAGTTCCTGTGACTTTCTGAATCCCAAACCTCTACGTTCATTTGAACTATGACTTATTTCTTTCTGTTCCTTGCTTTGTTCTGTTTTTCCCTTCTATTTTTCTAGAGGCAGGCCAAGTATAGCAGGACCCCAGACCTTAACACAACTGACACTATAGCCAAAGTACCATTCAGGCCTTGGAACTCAGCATGTAGGCAGCAACACCTGCCAAAATGAGAACAAAGACCCAGTCCATCAAAGTCCATAGTTCTGGGAAAGGCCTTAAGTGGACCAACCTTGCTTTCTGGATTCTGTTGTTCTGCTCTGCTAACGGTTCTTGCTGACTGAGATGTCAACCCAGGATGGGGATTTTATGCTTAGAAGTGCATCCTGGGAAAGACTAGGGGCTGCTCTGGAATCCCAAACACCCCAGTATCGTCACCACCAGACTAATGAAGACTTCCTCTTGGCTTGAGCCCTGTCCGAGTAGTCTTCTCTGGTGGGTACTTCACAATGCAAGTGACATCGAAAGGGTTTTAAAAAAAAAAGTATTTGTTGAGACTAGTAAGTTGTCTATTCTTCTGCACAGCTGGGAATGCCTGTCAGATGGGACTGCCCCCCAAAGGCATATTTCCTGTGAGAGGAAGCAGGGGCAGAAATTCTCTCTGTTGCCCACAGAAAGGGCTAGCAAAGTGGACCCAAAAGACGAGGAGAGAAAGAAAGGAGCTATTTCAGGGCAAGAAACCATCTTTGGCCCCGTTAGTGTCTCCAGGCAAGCGCCTTGCAGACCACGCAGGTGGGCTAGCTTGGCATCCAAGCCTTGCTGGGAAGGCATTTAAACATGAATGCCTGAAAATCACAGATGAGGACACAAATTATGGCTTAGCTGGGAGGTTGGCTCCTATCCAAAGAGGAAAAAAAAAAAAGGATAAAGCCCTGCTTACCTGTTCCTTAGCCACTGCCTTTAGAACTCTGAGTGAGCCCCCCCCCCCCACTGCTGTATTTCCTGCTCCATTTGCAATGGCCCAGCAGAGGGTCACGGCAGGTTCAGTCTTCACTCTCAGACTCTAGGACACACTAGTTGTCTAGTGGGGCAGAGCTAGGACAGAGACTGTGGTATTTCTCTCCAAGCCTCTTAGCAGAGAGGGAAAGCAAACAAACAAAGACCTGAAAAACAAGCAAACGACCAGATAATGGCCAACAGTGACACGAGCAATAATTGCACACGGGTGATGTAAGAGGAAGTAACTTGGAACTGGTGCTGTTTTAGAGAAGATGGCCTGGGGACATCTCCCTGAGGAGGAACATTGAGCATGTCAGGAAGAGGGAGTAAACCTAAGGCTCCCTGGGACAAGAAAGAAGAGCAGCCTTCCAGAAACCTGATGCCAGGAAGAAGGTAAGCCCATCACAGATGCTTTCAAAGAGCATGGTGAAGACCTTGAGTTTCATTCTCCAAGAAGCTGGAAGCCAGACGCTATAGAAGTATGACTGGATAGAGCGGGATTTCTAACACTACTTAGCTGGGCATGGTGGCACTGCCTTTAACCCCAGTGCCCCACACGGAGAGACAGGCAGCTCTCTATGATTTGGAAATTAGCTTGGTCTAGGTCTACATAGTGAGTTCCAGGCCAGTTAGACTACACAGTGAGACTCAAACAACCAGACAGACAGACAAATAAATAACACCCTGCTGAACCAGCGCTGCTTCCTGTTTGGATCTTCTGTGTTCTCCACTAAATCGAGTCATTACATTTAATTGTTCACTTGTCTTAAATATGTATTTTATATCAATAAATCTATTTCACACAAATTATTTGCCCTACCCTCTCAGCAGACATAGTAACATATTTTCCCAGTTGCGCTGTTGTTAGCTGGAGCTTCTGTGGTTATTTTGTTTTTGAGGTTTTGTGTGCCTGGGGTTTGAGCCCAGGGCCTTGCACGTGCCCAACAGGCACTGAGCTGTGCTCCTGGTTCCACCTGTTTCCTCACAGATATCTCATGACTAGTCTGTATTTAGGGAATATTAAACGCACACATTTCTTTTGCAGGCAAGTCCAGTATTTAGGTACCAACTTATCTTCCCTCGAGGTGTGCAAAAACAGGTCTCGAACTGATCTTGTGTTCATAACACCACAGTCACCAAGAAAAGTGCAATCGCCATGGCTAAACCCATGGTGGCAAAAAATGTTGAATGAACCCGCGGTTCTCCAGTGCATTCTTTCTCTAATGAACGTATTCATTTATCCATCTATCAACTCATTTCCTCAATCACCACCCCAGCATAAATTGTTAGTAATCTATTATGTGACAGGTCTTGCATCATCTTTGGGGACACAAACATGAATTAGACAGTGTCTGCCTCCAAGGACTCAGCACACCCTGCTCCAGGGGGGCAGACACTGAGCAGGCAATAATGATGCCATGTGACAAAGTCATAATTATAACACCAGATGCAAGGACGCCTAAAGTAGGGGCAGGTCACTAAATGTGTTTGGAAGAGTTGGTACAGACCCCACAAGACCTTCTGGCTTTGATCCAGACACACACACACACACACATACACACACACACACACACACACACACACACAGAGAGAGAGAGAGAGAGAGAGAGAGAGAGAGAGAGAGAGAGAGACGAGTCTCAATATATAGACCAAGTGCCCTCAAATTTAGGACTCCCTTGCCTCAGTGCTGGGCTTATGAATTTATCACCAAGCTCAGCTAGACCCAGGACTTAAAGATTTGAGGCCAAATTTGCTGGTCAAAATGAGAAGTCACATTATCAGAACAAGGAACAAGAAGAGAAACTACCCACTCACTGAAGGTGCTCTGGCCTATCTGAGTGTGTGAACATGATCCTTCCTGGAGGACCTTTCTCTTCTTCCCCCAGTCCCTCTGCCTTGCTAAAAGCTGCTAGATTGCATTCCTGAAGCAGCCCTGTAGGTCTAGTCCCTTACTTGGTGAATTCCTCCTCCTGGGGCCGACTTCTAAGGTTCCAGCTACCAAAGTATTGAAGTTTAGCAATCAAAAGCCCCCTTTGGCTCACCTAATTAACATGCTCAATTAAAATTAAACTCTCCTCCCAATGTGGGGCTTCCCCTTGTTCCTTTATAAACTGTCGTTTTCCTAGTGCTACAGCTGTCTTCTCCCAATCCACAGGCGGTCCTTTGTTCCTTCCAGACAAATATCCCTCCCCCTCCCTTTCCCTTCTCTCTTACCCTCAACCTTCTGTCTTTGTCTCCTATTCCCTGCCCTCTGTCCCTCTGAGGCAAAAAAAAAAAAAAAAAAAAAAAAAAAAAATCTCCTTTGTGCTGAGTATTTGGCCTTGGGTGTCTAGACGTCTTGAGCTAACTCCCAAGTTCACTACACTCATTTTTTTTCTTTTTAGATATTTTAATAGGATAATACATGCACTTTTTTTTGTTTGTTTGATTTTCGAGGCAGGGCTTCTCTGTAACTTTGGAGCCTATCCTGGAACTAGACCAGGTTGGCCTCACAGCTCACAGAGATCCGCCTACCTCTGCCTCCCAAGTGCTGGGATTAAAGGTTTACACTGCCACCACCCAGCTAAATGTCTAGTCCAGGTTGGCCTCAAACTCCAGATCTTCCTGCCTTTGCCTCCTTCAGCAAATCCTACTAGCCTGTGCCTCTCCGTTTGTGGTAACTTTTTGCAACAGCAAGAATAAGCTACCACAATCCTGTGTTTCCTCAACCCACACCATGCACAGGGTGAGTGGCAAGGAACCCATCTTTCAGAGAACTCCAAAATATGTAACTATTGTGTAATGGTTTCCCTGAAAATGAAACACTAGGATTAAAACATTCCTTTTGCTGGGAAGCTCCTTAAACAAGAAGGTACAACTCAAAATGACTTCAGGAAGTTCCTGAAGCTGACAGATACACTAGGCCCCTCCCAGACAAAGTAAGCCATACATGTTGAGCTTCCCTCTCAGAACAACAAACCCAAGTTTCAAAGAAGACTCTGATGTAGTTGTTTTTATTTTAGTTTTTTCTCTTTGGGTTCTTGGGGGCCCACCACCCAGCTCCCAGATAAAACACATGGAGGCTTATTATTTCTTATGAATGTCCTGCCTTAGCTTAATAACCTCTTTCTAGCCAGCTTTTCTTATCTTAAATTATCTAGTCTATCTTTTGCCTCTAGGCTTTTATCTTTATTTCTGTATACCTTCTTTACTTCTTTCTCTGGCTGGCCCTTGGTGTCCTCTCCTTGTTCTCTTGCTCCCTCGTTGCTCTTCCCTTCCTTCTTTCTCTTTCTCTTTCTCCTCTCTGCCTACCAACCCAGCCTATCCTTTCTCCTGCCTTGCTATTGGCGGTTCAACTCTTTGTTAGACCATCAAGTGTTTTAGACAAGCAAAGAATCACAGCTTCACAGAGTGAAACAAATGTATTACAAACAAAAGCAACACATCTTTACATTGTTAAACAAATGTTACAGAGCATAAACAAATATAATTCACCTTAAAACAATATTCTACAACACTCTGAGACCAGACAAGCTGGCTGGAAGAAGCAGAAACCCGCTGAGCCAGCCTGGAAGAGGTTTAGACCAACTGAGTCACTTGGAAGGGACCCTCTCCAACCTGTAGAGCTGCCTGCAGCCTACTAAGTGTGCTCCAGGTTCCCAGCTTTAGGGCACTGTCACCTGTGCTGGAGTGGGCTTTGGGTCATTCCTGCTCCTATAAGCAACCCCTCACCTATATCCCTGTAAATAACACCGAATAAAACATATCAGGTCACCCAATTGGACTTTGGTTAAATCCATACTTTAGGTCTGTTGTAGGGCTCTCTTTCTGGGATGGGGAGATGGTGTCGTGTGTCCCCAGGAAAAGTTTTGTCACACAACAGTAGCCTCTCTTCCAGGAAGACACTGGCTTCTCCAGGGGATCCTCTGTTCTCTCTGAAAGTCTCACTCATCACAGAGTTCAGGAGTGAAAGGCACCCACAGGCCAATCTGACCTTCACTCTCTTTTCTTCTCCTCCTCCTCTCCTGGCCCCTCCCCAGTCAGACTCACATATCCCAGGGTGGCCTTAAACTCGCAACATAGTTAAGAATGCCCTAAAATGCTAAGTCTTTTGCTTCTGACTCCAGAGGGCTGGGATTGCAAGCATGTGTCACCACACCAGTTTTATGGGGTTCTGTGGATTATGGGGGATGGCACATGCTGGGCAAGCTTGCTAGCAGCTGAGCTACATCTCTAGAACCCCTCAGGCAACTTGAGATAATCCCCCGCTCCATGCTAAGTCTAACTCCCATGATGCTGTGCATGCGGTCTCCAAATCCTGCCCTTCTTTTCAACCATTTCTCAGAATAACACCTCTGCCTGCTGCCCATGGGTGACCATGTATCTGCCAGTGTTCTTGTGGATGGACTGCTCCTCACAAACTCAGCTACACCGGCTCCCCTTGCTGATGAGCTTCTCCAGGATTCTCCAGGGCCAGCTCACTCTGTCCTCTTAGAAAGACATGCAAGCATTCTGTATGGTTATGCAAGACACCTCTCCATCCCTTTTGTCTTTTGAATTATTTCAATTACTGCCCCTTCTGCTACCCTCATTGTACTTGCAAGTAGAAGGCTCTTTCTATCTTTCCAGATATTTTAGTAAGGTCTCTGAAAGGCAAGGCTACAGATCTAAGCATTCATTTTCCGTCTTTGGCTTGGACAAGGGGCAAAACTCTGGACCCGCTAGGAGCACAGATAGCATTGCGCTTCCACTCTGCCTGCAGCATGCACTGTCTCGAAGACAGGGCAATTCACTTCACTTGTGGAAATCTCAATCTCCTCCCTGTGGCACAGGGATAACGCTACCACCTACCTCTTCGGTGGCTGTGAGGATCAAATGAAATATTGTATTTATGTCTGTAGCGACACTTGACACGCAGCAGCTCCTTAATAAAGCTGGTGATTGCCATTATGCAAATGGGGGAAGATTTACCTAAGACAGAGGGACACTTTGGCACAGGAGGCCAAAAATTAAAACGCCAAATTATTCTTATAAACGGAGAAACTGGGGAGGAGGAAATCATATGAACGGAGGGGGAGTGTCAAGATCTTGATTGAGAAAACCACAGAAACAGCTGACTTGAGCTAGGGGGAGCTCAGGGACTCTGCATGGGACGGGACTCAGCCCTCTGAACATGGGTGAGAGTTACATGGCTAGATCTTTTGAGGGCCCTGGCAGTGGGACCAGGACATATCCTGGGTACATGACTGGCTTTTTGGAGCCCATTCCCTATGGTGGATACTTAGATACAGGGGGAGAGGCTTAATCCTGCCTCAACTTAATATACCAGACTTGTTGACTCCTGATGGGAGGCCTTACCTCCTCTGAAAAGTGGATGGGGGAGAGAAGAAGGGTGGGAGAGGGAATTTTAAATTTAAAATAATTTAAATATAAATAAATAAATGAATGAATGGAGAAACTGTACCAGAAAAAGAGCTCAGATAGGGCAGGAGTCAGGGAAGTAGGTTAGGATGCTCTCTGCTCCACGTCAGGTACAATGATGCCAGAGACTCACAAATGGTAGCTTGCTGTAGAAAAGATAGGATTGACCAAAGTCACAGTTAGAAAAACGGTTCTTTTTTTTTTTTTTGCTCTTCTATTTCTTTTTTTTTTAATTTATTTATTTATTAAAGATTTCTGCCTCCTCCCCGCAACCGCTTCCCATTTCCCTCCCCCTCCCCCGATCAAGTCCCTCTCCCTCATCTGCTCGAAGAGCAATCAGGGTTCCCTGACCTGTGGGAAGCCCAAGGACCGCCCTTAACGCTGGCTTCACTTTAACATCCTTGGACCCCACACCCATGTCACTGATCACAGTATCTGGAGGAGAGGCCCCAAGCATCCCACTCTGAAAGCCTCCCAGTTTGTTCGACCGTGTAATAGGTTTGGAAACACTGGCTAGTAGAAGTTAAAGTATTATTCAGTTCTTTGATGCTCCACAGTGGAACTAGATCAATCAAGCTTCTGGCTTGAGTGGTTAGGTGGGGGGATTTTTCTAGTCTCACGATATTTGGGGGGGGGGAGTTATTCTCACAACTTCAAGCAGCATTTTGCCCAGCCTTCTATGCATAAGAGAACAGAAGCTTGAATGCCTGACTAAATTAATGACAACATGTATTCTAATGAGTCCAATATCTGTCTGCACCATTTCACCACGAGAGAAAGGCAAATTGGAACATTTCCTGTCTGGTGATCCACGGCTGTCAAGGAGATGTAAGCCAGAGCTTCAGGAGTCCTTCGGGAGGCAGGGGCTGCAGCCCCCAGCAGGAAGTTGAGAGAGAGGGTTACAGCTCACTGCCCCTACGGGAGCCCAAAGTCAGGCTTGCAGAGGCCCTGGTCTTTTTATTTGTTTAGGATTTACAACGTGTTTACTTTTTAAAGGATCGGAGATGACTTATCAAGTTAAGCAGAAAGCAAGTGATTAGGATGTCAGACTAGAGACCACCAAAGGAACCTGGAAGAAATGGATGCTGGGAGCATCCGAGATGCCTCATTCTCTATAACTGGCCTGGGTTGTAGGCTCTCAGTTCTCCCAGTACACAGCAAGGTGTTTTGTTTTTAGCCCTGAAAACAAACAAACAAACAAACAAACCAAACATGTTCTTTTCAAGGAAGGACCAGGGTATTTTGTTTTCCATGAATCATATTTTGATGAGGTTTTTGGGCTTTCAAACTTTCTTGCATAACAAGTCTGGAGAGGAAAGGAAGGTCATCAGCCTGGGTACTCCAGCCTCAGCGGGTATAAAACTCAGCTCTGAAAGTCTCAAAGGCCTGGGCCCTGTACCAGCAACTCCCTTAGATGTCCCCATCCGTGAAAAGACAGGACTGAACACATACATTTTCATTCAGCTCTGTCACTTGGACTCAGGCACTTCTGATTAAATCAGAAAGAACAGATAGAACTAAAATTGACTAGAATTTAGAGTGACTATGGCCTTGAAGTTTTTGCTTTCAAATGTTAATCTAATTGAGTTCAGCCATAGTATGTGTTAGAAGAGTTTACTAATCATGGGATCTCCGTCAGACCCAAGACTGTCTTTCCTCATCTACAGAACAGGCACTAAGGGTTCCTGCAGGCACAGCCAGCATTTTGTGTAAAAGTGTTGACTTGCAAGAAGCTATTCAAAAGGAAAGGAACATAAGCCTTCTTTTGGATTCAAGACCAGTTCTGAAAGATGACAGATACATAGACATGTCCAAAATCTAAGGGCACTCAGAAACCCAGCCAACCCTGCTCGCACTTTCCTTGGTTTGTCTTTAGCCCTAACTAGAGGGATGAAGAACAGCATCATTTCCCCATCCCGCCTTTGAGGGAACCGAACTTAAATAATCTGCCTTGCATTCTTCAGCTGAAACACAAATCCAGATTTGTTTCTCTAATTTCCAATGCTTCCCTTCCTTCCTTCCTTAACTGTCAGTGAGAATGTTAAGCCTTCAAAAATCTGTTGTATCCATTAGGAAAACTGGTACCACATACGCTCTTGCTACACACGCTGGTTAGTTTTTTGTCAACTGGACACAAGCTTGGGTCATCTGGGAAGAGGGAAGAACTGAAACACACAAACAAGAAACTTTCATCTGGTTACCTGTAGGCAAATCTGTGGGACATTTTCTTGATTGATGTTTGATGTGGAAGGGCCCGGAAGGGCCCAGCCCACTGAGGGTGGTGCCATCCCTGGGCTGGCTGTCCTGTGTTATATGAGAAAGTAGGCTGAGTAAGTCATGGGGAGCAATTGAGTAAGCAGTGCTCCCCCATAGTTTCTACTTCTGGGTTCCTGCTCTGACTTCCTGCCTTCACTTTCCTTCATGATGAACTGTAAACTGTAAGATGAACTCAACCCTTTTCTTCCCAAGTTAGTTTTGGTCACAGTATTTAATCTCATTAATAGAAAGTGCACTAAGATACCACAGATCTCATTATTAAAACTGTAAGAATATATAGTCAAAAGATGTGGACAACAAACCCACCGCAAATCTGCTGCGTGTGTGAGTCTTTGGGATATTTGTGAAATGCGTGAAGTATGTTACTTTTTATTATCATTCTCTTAATGATTCAGTGGGTTGCTTTGTTGTGGCTTGTGTTTACCCAACTTGGAAATCTGTTTAGATATATCCCCGGAAAGGTGACTGACTTGGAGAAGGCCAACAGCTGATGAACAAGCTGCCCAAAAGCAAACTGCCCCAGTCCAAACCCAGTGGTCCTCCACACGATGACAAGCCTGGAGCAGGAAGCATACCATCCCTGATGAGTGGCTGGATCATGTGTCAAGGCTTGTTCTACCGACAGGAGACCCGTGGAAGGGAGTGAGGTGTGAAACAGAAAGGGGATTATTTTGTGAGGGGAAGCCAAATCAGATAAGAGTTGGCTCCTCCACTGAGCAAATGTGCAGAAGTGGCAAAGCCAGACAGATGCAAGGGGTTAAATGACCCAGTTTCTAGGCAAACCTGAAAATTGTACTCCTAGGGACCAAATTCCTTTCTCCTCCCAGATGGGCCTAGATCAATGGGGGTGGAACCAGGAAGGGGAGCATTCCTCCCCACAAGGATAACATAGGTCCCTGCCTGCCTTACCATCCAGGGGCCCCTTCCTGGAAGGTTTCTGCAAACAAATGGTAGAAAAATCACGTTTCACACTTGGTCCTATTCCCAGGGAAGGGCTTCTATTTGAGGTGTTCCGTTCTATTCAAAAAGAATTTATATTGGACACTGAGGTCAGCAGCATGGTAGTGTCAGAGAGAAGTGCTATTATTATCAGACGAGGAATTAAGACAGTACTGTGTGCTACTATCATATTAAGTAAGGGGGAAGAACACTGGATGGGCACGGCAGTGAAGGAGCAAGGCTAAGGACTGATTCATATTTGAATTCAGGAAAATAGGTCAAGGGCATCCGGGGGCCCAGGAAAAGGACCCAGACGACCTGTCCGGCACCTTCATAACTTTTAAAGAAAATTGGCTAAATGATCTATAGAATGATTTACAAAATGTGCTGACTCGGAATTTGCCATCTCTAAGAATGTCAAAATCATACATAAAATAGCAAAGAGATAAAGAGGTAAACAGAGATTCCTGGGTTTATACTCTGTTTCCTTTGGTTTTCCCATGCAGTGTTGGCGATGAAACCAGGGCCTTGTGCATGCTAGGCAAGGGCTCTACAGGTGAACTTCATCAGTAGCCCTGCGGTCATACTTAATTTCAAATACGACAACATCTTTCTATACAAATTTGAAACCAAGTCATTTTTTAAACCTAATATTTTGATCAGTAGGTCATCTAAACGGATGTTTTATTCTTCGCGAGTATCTAAAATTCATTTTGAACACAGACCCTCCAGACTACACGATAGAATTTTCTCCACCGCTGCATGTCTCACTGAGGGCTACTGTACAGGGACCCTGTCCCCTCACAAGGGAAGAAGCGATCTGCCCGACCTTTCAAACTCTCTATCACCGGCTGCATTTAGATCCATTTTTTTTCCCAGTGATAGTTTTGCCACTCCAGAAACTGGGTGTGCAGATACGGAGGGCTGGAAATGAGATGCACGGCGGCAGGGCATGGTGCCCCACAATGTTTGCCCGTGAGCTCTCAGCGCTTGGCCCTGGCTTTCTCTTAGCTGTTCATTGAGGGGGAGGGGGGGCGGCTGCCATTTCGGCAGCTCGACAGGGCCCAGAGCTCACTTTCTTTCCCAGCTTCGAACATTCCAAGGAAAGAAAACCCCAGCCCTTACTCTCTTGGCATAATTCCCTTTAAGCACAACTCAAGCCCAGTTTTCTTTAAAAAAAAAAATGCAATTTTAAAATTTTCATTTGAAATTTAGATTAAGAGATGAGTTTCCAACCTTACATTGTACACAGCAGAACGCAACATTATACCGCGGGGGAGCGCAAGTTGAGCTTGGCTGGGTTGCCACATTGCTCCCTTAAGCTGGTCACCTAGGGCTTCTAGGGTTCGTGAATCTTTTTTCTCTAAGTGTGGTTGGAGGGGACCTCCATTTCACTTGTGCCAAATTATACAGTCACCAATCCATAATCCACACCCACTTCTTCATCAGCAGTTTGGGTACCTAACTGTGTGCCAAAGCCTCTGCTAGGTTCTAGGAAAGTCACAGAGATGGGGCCGGGGAGAACCACACCCTAAAGGGAATGCCAGTCCAGCAGTCCAGCACTCATCAGCGGTTGCCTGATGCGTTCTGCAGCGACAGACGGGCAATGCTGTCAGGGCAACCTAGTGGTTACTTTTTTTTTTTTTAAACCAAAAAGAGGCATATTTAAAGGGAAAATTTTAACCTATTTTCCCCAACCCAAAATAGAAATGGTGCCATAATGTTAGTGCTATTATTATAATGTGCATTTCATATGCAAACATGCTGGAATTGGATGAAGGGAAGGAAGCGTTTGGAAAGACTCCACCCTGCCTCTCTCCTGAAAGGCTCTCTTGCTCAGTATTTGAGGTAGCGTTTCACAAGATGTGTTTCATAGCAAACGCGTCCCTCGGAATGTTAACGCTGTTCTGTGGAAGGAGGCTCCAGCATTGTGGAAGCTGGAGGAATACTGGACAGGAAAGTTAAACAGGTTTCCTCGGAACAAGGTTTCTACGTGTCTCTGTTGGGTAACGCGACTTTAGCAGGGCAGGGAAGCATGCGGGCAACCAAGTGTATTGAGCCATAGAATGAGACGTTGTTTTCCTGACAACTTCATGGGCCAGTCCTCCACAGGAGCAACCATGGGGACATTTCTGAAAACGATTCTTCTTTTCAAATGTGTGCTTTTCATACACACACTTGTGCATAAATTTTCATAGCACCCGACACATTAGTATCCAAAAAATAGGAACAATCCAGATGTCCATCATACAATGAAAACTTACACAAAGATCGGGCATGACTCCACTCTTCCAAGGAACAAAGTTCTGATACAACAGTACTGAAAACATGGCAAATGGAAAGAAACAAAACTGCATGGGGCCATTTATATAGAACGGCAGAGGGGATCCACTCCTGGACCTGGGAAGTGAGTTAGTGCTGGCTCGGACCAGGGGGAGAAAGGACGTGGCGCTGACAATTGATGGAGGTGGAGGGAAGTGGGAGTTGACAAAAATGTTCCAAAAATTATATCGTGGTGATAACTAAGCAATTCTATATGTAATATAAACCACTAAAGTATAGTCTTTCCATGAGAAAATAATCTAGTATGTGAATTCTATCTCCAGAGAGCTCACCAAAAAGCATAGTTTTAACTGAAAGGAACTTCGACTGGTCTCTCAGGGCTGCGGTCCACTTGCGTTCACATCTTCCTCATTGGGTCGCCATGAGAGCTAGGGCGCTAATCAAACACGTGACACTTTTCAAATCATGCCCAACCCGATAGTCATAGCAACTTAATCTCATTGCTTTTCTTGGTGGGCCTGTTTACCAATGTCATTTTGCATTTTTTTCTTATTTCACTCTTTTCTTGTTTTAATCTCTTTGTCCACATGTAATATGGTCAAAAACGAAAACCAACCCCCCTCTTTTTTAGCATCTCTTAATTACTTGCTTTCCTGTCATTGTTCCAAGCTGTGTGTGCGCCAATTTATTTTTGTTTCTTCCTAAATATATGCCCTATAACCTATATTGTAGTTTTTGGCTGGTCGCCAATGTGTCTACAAACTCCATGCCCGTTCTTTTCCTCTGGATATTGACAATGATTAGAAACAAACGACTCCAGAGGAAAACGGAAACACAACCAAAGTTCTACCTGAGGATGCTTATCACCTGCCCCCTTAAGGAGTGTCTACATGACAACTGTATGACAGTGGAGCACACTGTGCATCTGCACATGGATTCTAGGGAGCCCTGCCCAGGAGAACACTGAATGCCTCTCCTGTGACAGTCAGTCCCCGTGAGCGTGCACGGAATGACTTTTGTCAGTTCACAGTCAAACTTTCCTACTGAATAAGCACACTTCAGTTCCACAAAATAAGAAATATAAAAACATACATTTCGCTGGGTGGTGTTGGCGCACGCCTTTAATCCCATCATTTGGGAGGCAGAAGCAGGCGGATCTCTGTGAGTTCGAGGCCATCCTGGTCTACAAGAGCTAGTTCCAGGACAGGCTCCAAAGCTACAGAAAAACCCTGTCTTGGAAAAGAAAGAAAGAAGAAAGGAAGGAAGGAAGGAAGGAAGGAAGAAAGAAAGAAAGACACATTTCAGAAAGTGTGAAAGAGAAGAAGCAGGACTAGTGAGATCTACTTACTAATTTTGATTTTATTTTCTGTAAATTTGCTATTCAATAAAACCGCTTTCAGAAGTCCCCTTCACCCCCATGATCTTGGGGATGTCTTATTTTCTTCTCCAGTGCCCCTCTTTCTTTCAATATCTGTGCCTTAAAATGTGTATTAAATCTCTTTTAATAAACTCTAAATCTGCTTTAAAAAGGAAAAAAGATTCCTTTTAGAATTACCACTTTATGATTCTAAAATTAATTGGGAGGTTTCATTCATCACTTATTAGATAGTTCACTCAGTGAATACCTATCAAGAGACCCCAGCACAATAAGACCTTGACAAAAACAGTGAGTGAGGAGAGCCCTCTCAGGGTGTTGCATCCACGGTGGAGTTAACACGGCTTCCTGGTGAGCTATTTTAGAGAAAATGAAGAGGAAGAGCTTTGGGAAGAGGGAAGGGTTTGTGCAAAGACAAAGGCAGAACAGCCAACTTGCTCAAGGGACTCAGGAATCTATAAAGGTTCAGAACAGACCATCCACCTGCTGCGGCAGAATACAATCTGTTACGTGTGTCTAGAGATTTTCTTTATCGGTTATGTTTCTCATTTACCCACTGGAAGTAACTTAGAGAGGAGAAGGGTGATGGATAGCATTGATTGCCAACTTGACAGGATCTAGGGGCATCTAGGATACAAGCCTTGGGACATGCCCATGAAAGATTATCTATATTCAGTTAGCCTCTGAATATGATGTGGCGGGTTATCTTGATTGGGTTAATTGAGATGGGAAGGTCTCATGAGGAGCTCCAACATATGGACTAGGATTCCAGACTAAGGAAAAGGAGTGAGAAAGATGGTCACTAGGCTTCACTCTCTGCTTCCAGGCTGCTGATACAATGCAGCCAGCAGCCTCAAGAGCCACTGCCCTGACTCCACTATGATGTCCTGGAACTGAATAAAAAAATCAACCCTGTCTCCCTTAAGTAATTTATTTATTTATCAATCTATTCACTTATTTTTTATCATAGCAAACAAACAAGTAACTAATACTTGAGCTTTAGCTTGTGGGTTGAAGGGACCGCAGCCATCAACTGTGAAGAAGGCATGATGTCACAGTTCTGTGACACTGGGAACATGAAGTGACTGACGGCTTGCTGCATCTAAGTGAATCAGAAAACCAAGAAACTGGGCCATGCTGTAACTCTCAAAGCCTGCCTTTTCGTAAGCCACCTCCCAAACTACAACTTTCCAAACAGTACCACCAGCTAGAGACCAAGTGTTTAAACGTATGAACCTATAGGGGACCTTTCATAACATAGCATTTTCTTCCTGTGTCATGCTAAGGACTTGGGATGCCCACAAGCAAACAAACAAACAAACACCAGACAAGCGAGGCATTTTTAAAAAGGCTTATGATTATTGTTTTATTATGTGTGTGCACATGCGTGTGTGTGTGTGTGTGTGTGTGTGTGTGTGTGTGTGTGTGCATGTGTGTGTATGCTATAAGCAAAGATGGCTGCCTTTGGAGGTGCCCCTGGAGTTGGAATTACAGGAGGAGGTGAGCACTCCATATGGAGTTGAAGTCATAGGAGGTGGTGGGCACTAGGAAAAGAACTTGGGGCCTCTCCAAGAGCAGGATGTACCCATAGCCTCTGAGCCATCTCTCCAGCATGGAAAAGAGGTTTCTAAAGGGACAAATGGCACGATCATGCTGGTATTGTAGAAAATGGAAGGAAATAAGAGGGTGGCTGAAGTGGGATTCCCTTCTGTATGCTGTGAAAACCACTGGTTAATAAAGGAGATGCTTTTTTGGGGCGAAGTAATCTTGGGGTTCGTGAAGACCTTTCGGGGAATCTTGGTCCATCAAACTGCATTAGTCTGGAAAGAATCCACAGGTTCTCATCTTCTATGGAAACAAAAGCAGAACCTCTTTTCTAAAGCAACATATCAAGATATAGTTTCGCAGCCCATACAATGAAATGTCTCTCTGTACTTAGCTCATTCATAGTCAAAAAATTCAAAGAAAACACATGACTTATTTTTCTTTATTCTTTAATCTATGACTGTGTGTATTCTGTCTCTTTAAAGACTTTTTATTTTTTAAAAACCATTTACTTTTTTTTATAACTCTCTATATTCTTTTTCTTCTCTCTTCCAAGACTAAATATATTTATCCAACACTGTGACCCATTCAGAGGTCTTTTTTATCTGAATCTGTCTTTATTGCATATCTGTAATTATTTTCTGACCAGGAGCACTTTTTTATTTTAAATGCTAAGCGGGTGTGGCTAGGGCCAACTCTATGGTCCTGCCTGTTGGCTCCGCCCAGTCCAACATTGAGGAGGTATGTTCACTGCCTCTGAGAGCCATTCTCTCTACCCCAGATCCAAGATTTGGCTGCAGCAGGTCTGTGTTGACATTAAGCAAGTTGTAGTACTCTGTTCACAAACCCCATCTAAGTGTTCAAACTCCTAAAAGAGCCAGAACTGTTTGTGCAACATGAACCAAGAATCCACTGTTTTTTATACTGAGCAGTAAGCCTTTTGTTAAAGGAGACGTGGCACCCTGCTCCCCAGCAGCAAACAGAGCCTATCTGAAAAAAATGTTATTACCAAGAAGCTTCGCTTGGCTCCCATTTTTGTGGGTCTAGAAGCCTTTTGTTCTTTTAAAGTGTTCTTAGACTTTACATGGAAATTCTTGCCCCACAATGGTGTGCCATTCTGTAGGAGGTTGCTTGTTTGTTTCCCAGCTGCCCAGACCCAAAATAGTCACACATAAGCTCTATTAATTAAAACACTGCTTTGTCTATTACCTTATACATATTTCTAGCTAGCTCTTATATCTTAAATTAACCCATTTCTATTAATCTGTGTATCACCATGCACGTGGTTGTGGCCTACCGGTAAGTTCTCCCACAGCTACATGGCTTCTCTTTGACTCCACCTTCTCTCTCCTCCTCTATCTGCTTGAAACTCCCACCTTGACCTACTCTGAGCTACAATAGGCCCAAAGCAGTTTCTTTATTAACCAGGGGCATTCACAGTATACAGAGGGGGAATCCCACATCACCTGACCAGCCTAAACTTGCCTAAAGGTGAGATGGTCCTTTGGGGTTCCTGCTTCATGAAAGAGTCTGCTAGACATTCTGCAGGACACAGAAGAAAGTGACTGACAAACTGACGATATAGGCAGAACTGTCTTTGAGATTTCCTGCTTCATGGAAAAGTCTGTTGGATACTATGGGCCTGTAGGCTGAACATGGATGCCTAGAAGAATGTTACAGAAGAACTTTGTGTGACTGTCCAGGCAGCGAGATGTCTCTATCAATTCTAGTGTTGTGGAAGTTGCTTACAATGCACTTCCTATTAACTCAGGTAATAAATATTGTAACTATAATTCTTGCTTGATAAATGTTTTGTTGTATGCAATCTTGCTATGTTAAATTAAAACCTTTCTTTTTATTTAGACAGAAGAGAGGAGGTGATATGGGATTCCCCTCTGTATATTGTGAATACCCCTGGTTAATAAAGAAGCTGCTTTGGGCCTATTGCAAATTCCAAGCAGATAGAGGAGGAGAGAGTAGGTGGAGTCAAAGAGAAGCCATGTAGTTGCCACAACCACGTGCATGGTAACTCACAGATTAATAGCAATGGGTTAATTTAAGATTTAAGTGCTAGCTAGAAATATGCATAAGTATAATTATGTTTTAATTAATACAGTTTCTGTGTGATTATTTCGGGTCTGGGTAGCCTGGAAATGGAATGAGCAGCCTCTATCTACAGGTGGCTATAAAGTCAGGAAGATCATTACGCAGGAAATTATATGGACTAAATTCAGGTGGACAGATTAGGAATGGGAACATTGAAGGCAGATTTGAGTCAAGCTGAGAAAGTGACAACTAACTTAGGTGTATGTACTAAGAGAGGAAAGTTGAAATGTCTCCAAGTTGCTGACCTGGGTGACTAAGTAAATGGAGCCACCAGCCCCCAAGGAGAATTGGTGTGGGAAGTCTTTCTATATACGTGTTGCTTTTATTAGTTGATGAATAAAGCTGTTTCAGCCAATGGCTTAGCAGAATAGAGAGAGGTGGGAATTCCAAGCAGATAGAGGAGGAAAGAAGGCGGGGTCAAGGAGAAGCCATGTAGCTGCCGCAGGAGACAGATGCTGGATATTGGATGGAACCTTGCCAGTAGGCCACAACCATGTAGTGATACACAGATGAATAGAAATGGGTTAATTTAAGATGTAAGAGCTAGCTAGAAATACTCTTAAGCTATATTAAACAGTATTGCAATTAATATAGTTTCTGTGTGTTCATTTTGGGTCTGGACTGCCAGGAAACGAACAAGCAGCCTCCACCTACAGAGAATGTTTTAGGTAGGGACAAGAAAGGAGCAGTCCAGTTTTCAATATGTTGGTTTGAGATGGAATGTCCTGTAGGTTAAAAAATAATCTGAGCTGGATTACAACTCAGTGGTTTAGCATATATGTAAAAGCAGTAACCAGTGGATTGTAAGCTCAGCAAGCAGGGACTACGCTCAAGAAAGACTTGAATAGATGAATGCAATTGTAAAGGGGGTGAAAAGACTTAAGTCAAACCAGGGACTGGTCACTGTTTGAAGGTGAGGAATATACAAATAAGAGAAGGAGGGAGAAGTCGCAGATCTAGAGAGAAAATAATCCCAAGGAGGAACTGTCTCCGCAAGGACAAGAAGCACTGGAGAGTAGGAACAAAAATGCAGCCTGGAACCCAGATGTGGGTGTTGGGAGTAGGGAGAGAGCAAAAGATAAGGTCCCTCCAAGTTTTCATTGCCCAAAGATCACCTTCCAGAGGTGTTGAACTGGGTACATTTCTAGGCTTTCTACCAGGCATGTGTGAATAAAACTCCCATCACTTTTCCTTGTAACAGTGTGGCTAGGATCAGTTGTCCTATCTGCTACCCAGGATTTGGAGTTGTTTTTAAATCTTAGATAATTAGCATGGCCCATTAGATTAACTAAAACAGTTCACTAACAGTATACCGCAGATCTGGTCCAACAGGGATGAAGTTCTAAGCAGGTTTAGAAGTGTCGTGAAGGAACTTCCATCCTCTGATCCTCCTCCTGCTCTGTTTCAGAAGGGAAGAGTAGCTTTGAAAACCAAAGCCCTTGTAGGGGGGTCCCTATCTCTCTAGGGTCCTCTCTAGAAGTTTGTTCTCTCCTGGTAAAAGACCCTACACCTCAGAGGGAGAGGCATCCTAGGGCTGCCCTTGTTCCTATGCATATCCTGCTAAAGAGGCATCCATCATCCTCCTGCCTGAAGATGAGCCAGGGTAAATCTAAGGAGGAGGATACCATGGGCTAAGGAAATGAGAATGAATCAGGTTTGCAGATAAAATAATAAGAAGGTTTCCTTTCAAAAATGCTCGCCCCATATTGTTGTTCCCACCTATGTAGATGTTCAGGGCTCTACTGTCTGAGAGCTCCGACCTCATACTGAGTAACAGCTCCAAAAGTGAGTGTGTTCCTTTGCTTCTGCCCACAGAGAGAGAAGATTACTCTCCTGTTCTTGTTTTGTTTTCTAGCCCCTGTCTTTCCGGTCCTCCAGGAATCTGAGCACACAGATGAGCAAAGGGGGAAACAGGCTCATACCTTCTGGCACAGACCCAATTTTCCGATCTTCAAAATTCTCAGCCGGTTTCCCCTCTTCTCGTTGCTGCATTGTGTGACTTGAAAGACACAGTGGAAATAGCTATGGGAACACAAAGAATGAAAGAACACACACCACGGGTGAGCAGAGAGGAAGCCTTCTTAATAGATTTCAAAAGAACAGAGCCGGGAGCGATCCTGACTCTTAAAAGATTTACCAGAAATGTAGGCAGAATTCCAAGACAATGATGCTGGGAAAGATGAAAACACTGGGCACTGCAGACAGGAAGAGGCACATCCAACCAACCTGTACCAATAATTGGGCACATGGGTGGCTTCATGCTAGCAAGATGTACCCAGGATCACTGGAGTCGCCCTTTGAACTTTGCCGGTTGGAGCGACTTGCTGAGGTCATGTGTATCATTTCTACAATCATGCTGTGCTGGGGCCTTTCATACGTCTGATGCATGTAATCAATATATACGTTTCAATAAATGTTAATGTCAGTGTGGGCAGCTTGGCTGCAAGCTCCAAACATCCGTTTACCACTCAGCTTTACTGGCTTTTTTATTTTTAAAAAACAAAAACAAAATCTCTGAGAGGAAATAAGCAGATATAAGGGTTCTGTTGTTATTTTTTATTTGTTTTATTTTTTTTTCCTTTAACTTAAATAGGGAATAGATAAGTTCAGGAGGGAGACTAGGCCATCCTTTCCGTGGGGTTCCTGACAGAAGCTATGAGAAAGTTGGCAGGATAACAGAATAAACAGAAGCCTAGAAGAGACAGGGAATCATGGGAAAGAAGATGAACCGGAAGTCAGTAGGAGGCTCACAGGGAATCAGGGGCTATGGGCATCCCCAACACCCACCCCATCCTTGTTCTGTTCAGATATCTAGCAAGAAAGATGCTGTGGAAGTGGGAAGGAATAGAGAGTGAGGGAGAGGACAGAGGGAGGAAGGGGAGATGAGAAGAAAGGGGAGGAAGGGAGAGTGAGGGCGAGGAGGAGGGAGGGAAAAGATGGGAGAAGGAGGAGACAGGGGTGGGTGAGGTGAGGTGGGGTGGGGAGGTGGGGGATCTTTCTAGTCAGGAGGTGTCTGGTCTTGGTAAAAGGCTAGATAGAATGCTGGAGGTGCGGAAAGGAGAAGCCTCTTTTTGCTTGGATATCCCTGGGTCAACCACCACCACTTCTGGCATGTGAATGTGTGCTCCTGGCTGTGGCGGTCGTACCGCAGCCAAGTGATGAGTTCTAAATGAAAAGCCAAAGTGCCGTGGGGGTGAAGAGGGACCTGTCTTGATGATCCCGCTAGGATGGACCAATGCCAGCGCTGGCCTCTGCCTAGACTTCTTCCCATGCATTTCATAACACAACTTGTCTCTTATTGTTTGGATATTTTGTTTACAAGATTCTTGATTTTATGTGTCAATGGGACAAAAGCGTAGCCCCACTTTGAGTGCATCCATGGTTGCGTCCTCAGTTGTGTTTGCAGGACAATTGCTGAGTCAAACTGGTCAACGTGAGGCTGAAATGCTGTATGAATTTATAATTTCTCTATAGTAGTCCTCGAAGGAGCACATCCCCCCTCTTTGAGCAAAGTCAGTGTCTTGCTAACTTGATAAGTTTAAAAAATATTTGTCTTTAATATTTTAACTTGATGTTCATGTTATTGCTGAGATGAAATTTTTTTTATTTGTTCATGAATATTAATTTGTGTTTCAATGTTGAGACATGGTCTATGCCCCTTCTTCACTACCAAAGCTCTTTCTTTTAAATTTTATTGTTATTTATTCTTTGTGTCTTTCCCATCATGCTTCTAGATCCCAAACATTTTTCCATCCCTTTGTATCTGCCCTCTGTCCTTGCAACCTCCCCACAAAATAAAATAAAAAAAAATAAAATTTTAGAGAAAGAAAAGATAGGAAAAATCTCCTCACGGACGTGGTGGTGTGACATAGTGAGTCTCACAGTAGACCAGTCAACCTTTCTATCCATGTATCTTTATGTGCAAGTGTTCATTGCGAAACATCATTGGTTTGCAGCCTCTGGTTTGTGCCACACTACCAATGCTGGACTCTCCCTGGACTCCTCTTGGATGTCTTGCTGATGAGGGGAGGGGTCTGCGGACTGGCCCCTTCCTGTGCTCTAGCAGATCACAGAGGAGGTGGATGTTGGGGTCAGCCAACTCCTAGTCCTGGTTATGGGCCTGAGTAGTTGCAAGGTTTGTTAGTGTGCCAGCTCTGCCGTCATCATCCCCTGGGTGAACGCTCCAACATTGCCCTGGCTAGTTCACCCCTGCAGCCATGAGCAAGAGGTGGGGCAAGTTCTCCCGCTTTCACCTCCTCAGGGTCAGTCCTGCCACAACTACACCTTCAGGCCAGCTCTATGGTGCTACCTCAACAGAGGTATAGGGCCACTCTCCCAAGTGCAGCAGCTGGTGAGGGGCAGGGACTTCTCTCCTGCTTGTATGACCTCAGGGCCAGCTTTCCCACCTGTTACAGGCAGCAAGTGTGACAGTGGGCGGGGTGGGGGGAGATCTCTCCACAGCCCACACCACCATACAGCAGATGAGGGGAGGGGCCAGATCTCCCATGCTCACATTCTCGGGGCTGCTCATCTACACCCCTGTCCATAGGGTCAGCTCTACTGTGCTGCCCAGGCGAGGGGCAGGGCCTGATTTCCTGAGTGCTGCAGCACTCCCTCATCTGTCACAGGCAGAGAGGGGTGGAGGGTAAGAGTGAGCATCTCTCTCCTGCCACACCCTGCATGACAGACAAGTAGTGAGGACAGCTACCCCATGCTTACAGATTTGGGGATCCTCCACCCATGTCTCCGCCAACAGTCAGCTCTATTGTGCTGCCCAGGTGAGAGGCAGGGCTTGATCTCCCAAGAGCTGCAGTTAGTGGAGGGCAGGGGCAGCTCTCCCACTCTTAGGGAGTGCTCAAGGCCATATCTCCCAGGCTCCCATTAATAGGGTCATCTCTGTTGTGCTGCCCAGACAAGGTGCAAGTTAGGCCCAAAGCTCTTAAAGAGATGTCAGCTCTTTGCTATGAATAATTTTTTTCAGTTGAATCTTTTCAAAACACATGCAGTTTTAAAATTATCGTTCCTTAAGCAGCATCGTATAACATTAATTTACACAGCATCCTCAGTGTATCAGGCGTTACATGTAACCCTAAGATTTGAAATCTGCAGAAGGATGTGCACCAACAGACTGTATATAAACACTGCCTTGAGAAACCATGATTTAAGTATTCAAGAGGGCTTGGGAAGAGTCCCCTGCAGAAGCTAAGGAGAGACTGTATATAATCTATTCCCACCTCTTCATGGTCTCTGACCTCAGCCTCTTTGGCTAATCAGTGATGGTCTCCACGTCACCAAACCCTAGAATAGACATTTACCACTTCTCTTGAAACCCTCTTCCTACAGGGTGTCTCCTCATCTCTTTTTTGACTATCACCCAGTTCCTTCTTAGACTCTCCATCTTTCCTGAGCTCATGTCTCAGTGCAGGAGCCTCTCCTTTGGGGATCTCATTCACCCACCTGTGACTCAGTCACCACATAGATACCACATGTATACTTCCAAGTTCTTGGGCTTGAAACACAGGCATTCAATGACAGGAAGGACTCTTCTTGGACTATCTCAGGGACCAAGACAGACTCCGGTCCTTCTTGTTTTTCCCTAAGATTTATTAGAAAGTATCATCACTATTTTCAAAGCCACTTAAGTTAGAAACCTGAAAATCAATGAGTTTCTTTCTTAGCTTGCCTTCCTGCTCATAATTAAATCATATTGTTTATATTTCCACCATAAATCTGACCTCTTCCACTTTGCAAAGTCAGCCCCAGTCAATATCACCTAGCTCAAGCTAGACCACCCCAGCAACACTCTAGCTCCTCACCCTCTTTGTATTGTTGCATCACTTTGATCTTTTGTCTACACAGCAGAATTTTGTGTGTGTGTGGGGGGGGTGTCGTATGCATGCATGTTCATATGTGTACAAGTATGTGTGCTGGTGCATTTGCACCAGTGTGTAGGTCAGAGGTTAATATTGGGCATCCTCCTCAGTCACCCATCACCTTACTTTTTGAGACAGGGTCTCTCACCCAAACTTGAGCTCGTCCACTTGGTTAGATGGACTCCAGGGATCTACCTAGATCTGCCTCTCCGCCTCTAGGACTGCAGTCCTGAGACCACCCTAGGACTTTGCACGGGTGCTGGGGATCTGAACGGAAGCCCTCGTGTTTACACAGCATGACTGAGCGCTTTGTTGACTGAGCTGTCTCTCCAGACCTTCGACCTTTTAATGTTAAATTTGGCGATAGTATTCACCTGTCTGAACCCTCCATTGTTTTCTCATAATGTGTAAACTGAACTCCAAGCTAGCGCGCATGACCAAGACGGCTTTGTATGTTCTCACGCAAGTCCTCTTCAACCTCGCGGTTTGCCCTCTCCCTCCACACCGGCCTCCCTTTTCCTCTTTTGCTTTCCTTTGTCTTACAGCTCCAGGGCCTTTGGGCATGCTGTTTCCTCTTGGAGTGTTCGCCCTTAGATTGGCGAACTCCTTTAAAGCTCTTTAAAGAGGCTCTTCTGGCCTCTACCAAAGCACGTAACCTATGGTTCTCTCCACAGTGCTTACAGTCGTCTGTGGCTGCACCCACGCTTCTTTCTGACCCGTTATACTATACTATTGCGCTGGAAGATCTGGGAGAGCAGAGAACGCCTATTCATTCAGAAACTTCTCGACAGTGCCTAGCACAGTGCTTCCCATCTGACAGGTCAGGAAGAGATACTTGTTGAATAATAAATAAATATGTTCCCTCTTTAGCTTGTCCTGTATTTTTAAATTTTTCTTGATTTTAAAGGACCGCATGCATGTACTATACTTTAAATGTTAAGCATATTAATACTTTGTCTTTCGCTCTGATTTCTTGGTGAGCTTTTGGCCCACAGATGTTTTCACATTCCTATTTCAAGTCTGTCCTCTTAAAATGAACAGAGACGCCAAGCTTATGCTGGACTTACCCAGTGAGGTCATCAATATTCATACTCACTTTCTCCTGTCCTTTAATGTTTCACTTGATAACACTTCAGTCTTAAATTCATGTCGGATTTGTTCTATGGCCTGTGTTAAGACGAACTTTCTTCCAATAATTTTTATTCAATAGTCTTCTCATCGAGGGCTTATTTGAAATACCACGTTGAATTTATTATATGTTCGTAAGTATTTGGGTGTATTCTAGCCATCTGAAGAATGTTACCTGTAGGTGTCTGTGTACTTCTGAGTCAGTGACATTCTGTTCCTTATCTGATAAGGCTGACATCCACTGTACACCAAGGAATCAGTCTTCCGTCTTCCCATTCAAGGTTCTTTTCCTTCTAGATACACTTAAAAAGAAAAAAGAAAAGAAAAAAAAAAGGCCCCGGTAGATTTTTGAATTGAAATTGCATTTGATTTATACAGTTTAATTTGGGGAAATTGAAATCTTAACATTATTAAGTCTTCTCCCCCAGGAACATGGTCCATCTTTGCACTTAATTCTTTTTAAATTTATGATCCTCAGTAAAAATTGTGTGGTTTTTATAAACAGATTCTATTTCCTTTCAGGTGAGCCCAGGAGACAACTGATTCACCAAGTGCTGTGGCATTCACACTTGCTGGTTAGGGGTAGCGTGTTGTGTCCATGGGCAGACTCCACGGTGGAGGATTGTATATATCTGTGTATATAAACACTCAACCTCCCCGCAGGCAGGGCAAGCTGGAGGTCTGGAGTGATACCCTCAACGGCAGCGGTGTCGCGTGAGTGGGATGGTTGACTTTGGTGTGCCCAGCTTATGAGGTATTTCTAAGTGTGCCAGTGAGGTTGTTTCCAGGTGAGACCATCCCCCGAATCAGTGCAGGAACTAAAGCAGCTTTCTGTCCTCATGTGGGTGGGCACCAGCTAATCATCTGGGGCCAGGAACAGAACAGAGGAGGGGGGAAGAAGCTGCGTATGCTGGGTCCTCAGTCCTCGGGACAGCACCAGCTTTCCTGAGCATCAAGTTGTAGAGAGTAGATAATGTCCTCAGTCCCATACTGCACACGCCAACTCCTCATACTAAACTGGGTGGTGTGTGTGCATGAGCACTGTTCTGGTTCCATTGAGAGCCCTGGCCACCAGAGTGTGTAAGCATCTGGCTTCATCCCCCTTCTGTTGGAATGACTCTGATCTCTACCCACGGGGCTCCTGGTAGGTGCTATATTTAATGCTAGGAAGATAGCTTGATGCAGCCTCTGCCGACTCCTTTCCAGTCCCCATTTCTCATCCTCACTCTTTGACTAGGGTATCTGGAGCCACTCTTCAATAAACATCCCTAAAACTTACCTTTGTCTCAGGCTCAGCTTTTAAGGAAACCTAAAACCAAAACATGACTCCTCCTTGTGTTTAGTGAGTATATAAATACTGTTTTAAGAACTGTGCTAATTAGATATGTAAGAAATCTATTTTTTATAACTATAGGCAGATATATGTTCATATAAGAACATATTCAAACACAAGTTTTTGACAGGCAAAAATTATGATCGTGAAACTGTCTTACATATATGCTCTCAGAGGCTACAGATTACTATATATACATATGTGTACACGCAAATATAGAGACCTATAGAGAGATAGATATAAATATAGATATAGAATCTAGACTTGTGCACACCCTTATATATACTGCACTTCAAGGAAACATTTATAATTTCCGAGGCACTCCTGATGGATCACCAACATCATGGCCGTGAGTCATATGCAAGCTCATCAACTGCCAAGGAAACTAGGGTGCTGGGCAGGACTGGTTCAAAGGACCAGTGGACGCAGGTGCTCATGGAATTTATAGACTACTAGGCACTCCATCACCCATAACATGAAAGGCCTAGTGTGAGAGGTTGCTGTGCTCTGGCTGTTGGAGTCAGAAAGGGAGGCTTGGAAGTTCTACCGCGCTTGCTGCTTAGTCCTAGAAGCCACCACTTGGTGGCCATGACCCGCAACTCTTTAATAATGCGTATTAAACAGATAGCTCAGCAGCTAAGAGTGTTGTTGCTCCTGCAGAAGACCGAGGTTCAATTGCTAGCACCCACATGACAGCTCACAGCCACCTGTAACTCCAGTCCTAGGAGATCTGACACCCTCCTCTGACCTAGGCAGGCACTGGACATGTGCATAAACATACATGCAGGCAAAGCACTCACACACATAAAATAAAAATTAAGAAGATAAATTTCAAGGATATTCTGGCTTCATATAATTTCTATTCCACTTATAGTTTTAGAACCTCGCTTCAGTATCTTTGGAAACCAGTTCCCATACTGAATTCTACTTCTAATGATATTAGAATTGACTCTGCTGGTCTTTCTAGGTAGACAATTAAATTAACAGGAAATAGTAAGAACTTTGTCTCCTCAGTTTTTCATACATATGGCTCCTTCTTATTGTATTTACTAAATTTTCAGAGCAATATTAAGCATTAGTGGTGAAAGAAATATCTTTGTCTAACTTTAGATTCAATTATAAATAGAATGTTTCTGCTTCTCCTTCTATGGAGACAGCAGAGGGGGAGGTTGGTTTACGGGAGCACATAAAGTTTATCCCAAACGACAACAAAAAATTTTTTTAATGCAAGATGGTTGAGCTGGGCATGATGGTGCATGCCTTTGATCCAAGCAGCTCTCATGAGGCAGAGGTAGGCAGATTTTTGACTTCAAGGCCAGCCTGACCTACAGAGCAAGTTCCAGGACAGCCTGGGCTACACAGAAAAACCCTGTCTCGAGGTGGAAAAATGCAAGATGGGACAAATGTACTTCTACTTAAACTGAAAGGTGTTCTTTAAGAAATGAATCTTAGTAGAGTTGATTCTCTTGGTTTAACATGAGTTTGATTGCCGAGGATCTGAATGATATCACTTTATCTGATTGATTTTCTGATTGCTTTTATTTTCACTGTCTTCTGGTTCCGTGGATCATATAAAGAAGCACTCCTTCCTTAAATGAGTCTGGGGCTTTAAGACCTTCGGGTAGTTGAGCCTGACCTGCAAGACAGGAAAGTTAAACCTGTAACATGTAAGAGGGGTCATTCCAGACTCACACATTCCAAGCAAGCATTTCTGCTCTTATTACTAGTTCTGACAACCGCACACAGCTATACATAGGTACATAAACTTGGTGGATATTTTCACACAGATAATATTTCATAAAATCTGAGTATGTAATGTCATCTTGGGCTCACTAAGATGCCTCAGCATCTAAACAACACTCATCTTATGCTCACGGTGGTCAGATAGATTTGTACACATGTACAAATCATTCATGAGGAATAGTGAGATGACTCAGGGAACAAAGGTGTTTGCTGCCGAGCCCGACAACCTGAGTTCGGTCTCTGTGCTCCAATGGTGGACAGAGAGAACCGCCTCCCCCAAGTGGTCCACATTCATGCTGTGGCATGCGCATGCCTGCAAACACACACAGTAAATGCAATAAAAACTCAAAATCATATATGAAATGACAACATTTTAGGTATTTTTATAATCTCAAAGTCTGTAGGTGACTTACATGTCAACTAGCAGGTGATGAGTTGAGTAAATCAAGATCCTTAAAGTGGATTGTGCCTTTAAGTAAACTATCCTTTTTGGACTTGGTAGAAATTTTCATTTCTGCTTCATCTCTTATTAAATATAGCTGACTCAGACCCTGCTTTAACTATCCGGAAAAAAAAACTGAAGTAAGGTACACTGAAAGGATCTTCAAGTATATTCACGAGGAACAAAACGGACATGTCTGAAGGATGAAAATTACACACAGGGGGTTGAAGAGATGGCCTAGTGGTTAAGAGCATTGACTGCTCTTCCAGAAGACCCGGGTTCAATTCTAAGCACCCACATGGCAACTCACATATGTAACCCCAGCTCCAGGGGATCTGATGCCAATGCACATAAAAATGTTAAATTAATTAAACACACACACACACACAGAGAATTTTTCAAGTGTGATGGTTAATGTATATTGTCAGCTTGGTGGGATTTCGTCACCTGGGAGACAAGCTCCTAGCCAGGCCTGAGAAACGATCTTAAGCAGATTAAGTAAGGTAGGGGGATCTACCCTAAAAGTGGGTGGCATCGTTCTCTGGGCTGGGGTTATACAGCAAAAGGAAAAATCCAGCTGAGCACAAGCATTCGCCACTGTCTGCTTCCTGACGGCAGCTGCAGTGTGACCGGCTGCCTCCTCATGCTCCGGTCACCGTGCCTTCCCTGCCATGATGAATTATAATTCACACAGAGAGACAAAATAAGCCCTCTTTCCCTTAAATTGCTTTTATTGGGGTATTTTAGCACAGCGACAGAAAAAGTAACACATACATCAAGGAATGAGTTCAACCATTCACATACCATCAACAGATGGTCGCAAACTCAAGACTGGTGCCATCTGACTCACACCTTGGCAAAAAATATCCCTTGCCTTCTTAGTATCTGGCTTGATAAGGACTGCTGGATTATAGAAGAAGCAAAACAAAATGCTGGCCAGTTAAGTAAAGCAATAGTCAGAATGAAATTTAGAGGGTGGTAGTTGGTCGTCCTAATGCTTAGAACTATCCTATGAATTTATATTAGAAACCTACATCAAGTGGAAAATGTATTTTGGAATCGACAGAAAATGTGTAGCTACCTATTCTTTCCCCAAGCACAGCTTACTTGCACCACCTCCTAATGCTGCCTATAGGCAAGATACTTGTCAAGGTCATTTTCTCTTCTGCGTGGCTACTCACTGTACTACACTTCCTACTCTCTTACATAGGGGTACAGTCACGTGACCGGCAGACAATGAACAGAAATGGTGTATGTCACTTTTAGGACCGACCTTAAAACCTGCCATGTAATTTTTCCTTTTCCCCTCATTTGTCAGTTGTCTGAACAGAATGACTCCAGAGAGATCCAGGTTTAAATTCTGAGCTACATGGTGAACCGCTTCCTTGCGACTTGACAGAGTAGTGAATTTCTGTTATATAAACTCACAGATCTATGAGGAGGTATTTGTTATAGCAACTGGCATTTCCTGACTCATTTATATGCACATCTGTATAACTCTGGTCTGTTTTTTGATTTCTCAGTACTTGACTCATTCTAGGATAAGTGTCTAATCCTGATCATTTGGTTACAGTTAGCCTGGGGTGTTATAGAAGGTCATTTCATATAGACATGGCCACCCACAACCCACTCTGGAGTACAGGGAGCTAGTTTCAAAGAAGCGGGGGGGGGGACTTATGAGCTAAGAACCACACAAGAGTGTCTCCTACATGAAGGACATTACACAGGAAAAGACTAAGACGGATTGGGCCTCTTAAGCTGCCTCCTAAGGTAGGAGAAAAGGCTCTGTTCCATCAATCTTCCCATTTCTTAGGAGCCCTCATGCCAAAAGACCAGCTGTAAATCCTAGATAATTAACTCCCAGAGACAATTAGCCCTCCCTTGAGAAACACAGATGGGATAAAAGCCGAAAGCCATTCTTATTATGCTCCAGCAGGCACTGTTTGAGGAAGCTAAGATGATCTCTAGCCTGTGATCTTTTTGCTGAGGACAAATCATGAACGGAAAGGAAGAAGTTCCTGTTTAATAAGTAACAACAGTGCCAGAACACGGGGTTAGGTGAACAATTGTTGTATCAATTTAAAAATTCTGGCTTAGCATTGGGAGGGTTCTATTATCTGACTTGGGTTGGAGACAGGCCTTCATGTTTCATGGAAGCTGAAGGGATTAGAATATTTAGTTCCCTCCTGTCCAAGCTACAACTGTATCCCATCAGCCTGTTGGGTAGTGCCACCTAAGGACTGGAATCTTCAGTAAGAGATAAGGAAGAGGAAACAGTTTAGGGTGTGTGTGTGGTATGTTTGGGTTCTGCTCTCCTATAGTGGTTGAAGTCTGGCAGTATGGGGTCCCCTGAGAGATATCATGACCAGTGTCTCTTGGTGTTTGGTTTTTTCTGAGCCTAGTTCTCATATCTACCCATTGATTCCATGAGCCAGTCTCCTAAGAGATTCCCTTTTTGACATTCGACATAGTAAGTTTTAAATGTTTGCAAAGGGAAACCTTGACTGACACAATGATTTTCTCATCCTTCTGTTCATCTCTTCATTGACAGTCTGATGATAGACTATTTGAATTCTTGAAATCAGTATCCACATATATTACAAGATCTATATCTGATACAAATGTGATTGCTACATCAGGTAAAGCTTGAGGCATGATCCTTTAAAAAAATATAGTCCTACAGAAATCTGAGTCCTGAAGGGTTCTGAATCATGGTGGGCACATCCTAATGCCTCTGCCAGGTGAAAAGGTGTCATGGCAACCGGCATTTCCTGACTAATATATTCAGTGTTGTGCTAGTCTCATAGTGTTGTTATGGAGTATCTGTCTTCCGAGGAGTAGCAAGTTGACTGATTCATCTCCTAACTTGGAGACCTTCACAGTTAAACTTTGTATATATACTTGCATATTTTGTCCATGAAAAATTACAAATGTAATTTTATAATATTTATTTTATTATATTTTATACAATATATTATAATATTATATTAAAATTTGTATATATACTTGCATATTTTGTCCATAAAAATTACAAATGTAATTGTTATGATATATTATTATATATAATATTATAAAATATTATTTTATAATATTTTTAGTTTTTAAAATTATTATTACCTCATTTTCTCAATGCCTTTAAGGCTCCAACCCCTCCCATGTATATCCCCCTGTTCTCTCTCGAATTCATGGCCTCTTTTTAATTGTTTATATATATACACATATATATGCATTTGTGTATGTATATATCATAAATACAAACTTTTCAGTCCATATAACATTACCTGTATGCATATTTTCTCAGGGCTAATCACTTGGTATTGGATAACCAATTTGGGGACCCTTCCATGGAGAAGATAATTTCTCTTATTCTTAGCCTTCCTCGTTATTCATAATTCTTTGTCTAGAGTGGAGGCCTCTTGATCTTTCCCCCTTCCATGTTAGCATGCCCATTTGTGTCATTGTTCGGGTCTTGTTTAGGCAGCCACGTTGATGAGACTTCATGAGTGTAACCTCTCTGACCTTTCTGGGAAAGACAACCTCACAGCAAACTTCCTGATCCTCGACTCTTATAATATTTCTATCCCCTCTTCTGCAATGATACCTGAGCCTTAGGTGCAGGAACTGTGCTGTAGATGATCGGTTGGGACTGGGTGCCACACAACGTCCTTTTCTCTGGATTTGTTGTGATTTTCTGTAATGGTCTCTATCTGTTGCGAAGAGATGCTTCTTTGATGGGATAAGAAGAACACTTATCTGTGGGATAATATTTAGAATGTAGTTGGAATTACGCTGGTTTACCAAAGTGGTTGTAGGTTCTCTTCTAAGATTCATGACTTCATTAGCCCCAGGTAACAAACTAAGTTTACACCACCAGGCAGGATTTCCCTCTTGTTGAGCAGGTCTTAAGTCCAATTAGAGAGCTGTTGGTTTCCATCAAGGTATGAGTGCCGTTATTGCACCCTGCAGATTATCGTGCCAAGCTGTCTACTGTTGCGATCCATGGGCATCCTAGTCAGCTAGGACTAGTGACTGCTTCCTCCCTTGGAAGTTTGCATGACACTTTCTGGTATGATGAGAACTGGTCAGCATAGAAGAGGCTCTCAGATGAGACCCAGCACAGGTCCTTTTGCGCCTATGTCTGAAGTGCATAGTATCTTCAGAAATAGGGACTTCCCTGCCACCTTTTGGAGGCAACCAAGAGTGACAGCAAAAGTCTAAAACGTTTTGAGACTCATTGGACAACCTTGACTAACAGCTCCAAACAGGACTTCTCATACCTGGTGGAGGGGTTTTGTTAGCTGGTCTATGGCTCTTGGGCAGGGGGTGACTAAGATTTCATTTAAACAAAACCAAATGTATAGGTATACCCAGGCATGTTTTGTATTTAATTTTTATGTGAGTAGATAATAATATGAGTATGACTTTTTTGAACATCCTTGTTATTTTACTTCCTACCTCTTTCTTCTCCCTAATTACTGCCTCTGTTTTTTCCATTTCCCCCGTCAAGTTGTCTGTTCCCTGCTATTCCCTTCTATATTGCTCCCCACTCCTGCCACGGTCACCCTTACTTTCCTGGGTTCTGCAGTGACTCCAGAGTAAGCACTCCCATCTGAGGAGACTTGGAACTCGGAATCAAAGATGAGAAAGAATAAGTGATGTTTGTCTTTCTGGGTCTGAGTTACATCAACCAATAAGATCTTTTATAGTTCCATGCATTTACCTGAAAAGTTCATGATTTCAATTTCCTCTACGGTTGAATATTGCATTGGTATCTGTCTCACATTTTTATTATTCGTTCTTCAGCCGAAGAATGCTTGAGCTGTTACCATTTCCTAGTTATGATGAATAGAACAGCAATGAACACAGCTGGGCAAGCCGCTATGTGGTATGAGGTCAGGTCCTTTGGGCATATGCTAGCTCGTGGTCAGTTTGGGATGCATTTCCCTTGTACACATTCATATGTCTATGATCGGGGTAGGTGTGCATACGTGTTTATGGGTGTGCTTGCACGTGTATGCAATGCCTATGGAAGTCAGAGGTCAAGGTCAGGCTTTCTAAATTATTTCTCTAACTTATATTTTTAGACAGGGTCTCTCACTGAACCTGGAGCTACAGACACTTGCCACTGTCCCAACTTTTATAAAAAATGTTTACAGGGCCCATCCTCGGATTCTCACGCTCACAGCAAGTCCTTTATCCACCGAGTCATTTCCCTAGCTCTTCCTTGCATGTAGTTTTTTAGTTGGAGCAATCATTTTTTTGGATAGGTAAGAAAACTAAAATCTAATTAAGATGAGACAAACTTTAGTGTGATGTGAGATTCCCCTCTGTATGCTTTGAGTGTGTTTTGTTGACATACTAAAAAAGCTGTTTTGACCTATGGCAAGGAAGAATATAGCAAGACAGGAAATCCAAGCAGAGATAGAGGAAGAATGAAGGCAGAGTCAGAGAGACGCCTTGTAGCTGCCAAAGGAGAAAGAAGTCAGAACCTTACCAGTAGGCCACAGTCTTGTGGTGATACATCGATGAATAGAAATGGGTTAATTAAGATATAAGAGCTAGCTAGAAAGACGCCTAAGCTGTTGGCCAAATAGTGTTGTAATGAATAAAATTTCTGTGTAATTATTTGGGTCTGGGTGGCCAGGAAATGAATGAGCAGTCTCCATCTACCTTAGTGTAATGCTAAATATACATTGAAAGCAAAACAGGAAAAACAGATTAGACAAAACAAAAAAGAACACCAGAATAGAAACAGGGAACTTTAAGGTGAAAGAAATAGAATGAACACCAACCAAGTAACAAGAAAATCTAAGAGAAATTCTAGAACAACATCTCCATTCTAGTTCGTGTAATAGATATTGCCTGTAAGAAAATAAGAAAACAAAACTGGCCAGGCAGTGGTGGTGCACGCTGTTAATCCCAGCACTCGGGAGGCAGAGGCAGGCAGATCTATGTGACTTTGAGGCCAGCCTGGACTAAGGAGCGAGTTCTAGGACAGAAAGGGCTGTTACACAGAGAAATCCTATCTCCAAAAACCAAGCAAGCAAGCAAGCAAACAAGCAAACGAACAAAAACACCCCTCACCACAACAAAACTAACACAAACCTGCAGGTTTTAGAGGGACATATGCCTTGCCTCGGGCAGGCCGGGGACACCATTGTGGATCTTTAAGTCAAGTTCACCAAGAAGACCTTCGGGAGAAGGTCAGAGGGGAAATAATCCTGACATCTTTGCCCAGCTTAGTCACTTGTTCACAACTTCAGCAAATTCTGTGGAGACCCAACCCCTCTAAAGCTATACTTAGGAAGGATTTCTGTTTTATTTTGCTATAAAGCGAGTTAAGTAAAGAACTAAAAATAAAGACTGGAGTCTTGCTGGGAGTTGGTTAATTCGTCATTTAACTATTTTGGCTTTCATTTGTCCACTAATTACACAGAGAAGCCATTACGTTACAGATGCCAAAAAAGTGACTCCTCTGGAAGAAACTATAAACAATGAGGTGACTTCAGCCATTTGCTCCGGACTTCAGGAAGAGATTGGACATGAAATTCCTGAGTGTCACCTCCTCTTGTTCTCAGTCTCCTCATCCATCATGTGAGAATCTTTTATTAAACAGTAGCAACTTTCTCAAAAAAAAAAAAAGAAAGAAAGATGGAATAAAAAGAAAGAAAGAAAATAAAAGAAAAAGAAGAAGCACCTCAGAAAAGAGAAAAAAAGTCAGCAAGAGTGACTGGTATTTTTAAACTACAGAGAGGGAAAGTAGTCGGTAGGAAAGATAAGACCTTGAGCTCTAAAGTCAAGGCTGCTTCGCTTAAATGTACTTCTTAGAAGATTAGATTTGCTGAGGGGGAGAGGGGAGTTTCTTGCCAAAATCATTAAGGAAAACTGATTCTGAACATGTCTTAAAACAGAGCTTTTGGTAAACAGGAATTACCTATAAAGAAAATCAGGAAGGCGACGTGTTTCTTTTTATGAAGTTACATCCTGCCATAGAAAAGCTGGATCGGAAATAAAGACCGAGGCTTTCCCAACTGCTTACCAACCCGGCCATTATTTCATCAAGGAAAATCTGAGCAAAAAGTTCAGCTCAGCAACGAGTGAAAACAAGAAGACCAAAAGAGGTTTGAAATGTCCCAGGAAGCCAGACAAGCAATGGCTACTTCTAATCATCAGGAGAAAGGGTGCAAACACTCTCTGCTGTGTGGTTAGGGGTTTCTTTGTTGCAGGCCCCTCGCATTTCAGCAATACTTTCCCCTGACTTGTTCTGTAAAAGAAAAATATATGGGTACCCAAGAAAGTGAGACTAATAAAATATGATGTTGCTGTTGTTGTTATTTGCTGTGCGTTTGCGGGGTCGTCTAGCTTTCCCAGTTTCTGCAATGGTACTTCTCTACTTTGCTCCTCACTTCTCTGATTTGCCATCGCCATTCTTGATACCTTCCCATTTTATCCTCCCACTCTTCCACTCTCAAAAACGAGGCTATTTCTCTGGAGAAATAGGTTCCCATGGCTGTTAGGCTGCAATGGCAGGTGCCAATTTCTACTAGCAAAGTAGAAAGCAGCTCATAGCTTCTGCTCTCTCCTTTCACCCCACCAACTCCCAACTCCACACGGTCTTCAGATACACACCTCCTTCTCCAACCTAGCATCCTCTCGCACACCCTGCACAGCCCGCATGCCAGGATGCCCGCCACCACAGTAACGCTCAACCCACTCGGCAGCCCCACCCAGAGCCGTCCCGCCTCCCACGCGCGCACCAATGGCTACAGCCCACAGCTCCCAGAGGGCCCTTTGATAGGACAGAGCAATCTGACAGTCTCAGAGCATGTCCCGCCCCCTCTCGCACTCCTCGGGATCCGGAGCAACCCGAGCATCAGCGAGAGTAGCTGCGAGAAGCCGCGGCGGCGGCGCGTCGGTGCAGTTGCGCCATCTGTCAGGAGCGCAGCCGGCGGGGAGGGGGCTCCGCGGAGAGGAGGAGGGGTCGCCGTGCGCCGGGCCTCCGAGACCCGCCCGCCCTCCCGCCGGCCAGGAGCGCAGCGAGGCCGCCTAGAGCCGGAGCGCTCCGAGGACTCCCCGGGCTCACACAAAGCCACCGCCCGCGCCAGCCAGGGAGGGACCGGTCTGCCGGGGACACCGGCGCCGCCCCCTCGGCGCTTCGCGAGGCCCACGAGCTCCCGGGCCCCGCCGCGGAGCCGCCGGAGCCGCCTGGGCCGCGCCGGAGGAGGGCAGAGAGAGGACCATGTGAATGTGCTCCGGAGCCGAGCGCCACGCCACACAGGTAAGCGGCCGGGGATGCGCTGAGCCGCGGGATGCTGCGGAGACGCCCGGCCCAGCGCCCCCGCATGGGCTGCCTCCGCTGCGGTCCCGCCGCGCAGCCTCCGGGGCGCCGAGCCCTGGGCTCCCCGCGACGCAGGACACGGATGCGGGGTGCGGCCCCGAGGCTGCGCGGGCACCGGGGTCTATTTCCTCGGCCACCGGCGGGCGCCGGGTGAAAAATAGGAATTGGCTTGGGGGCGAGGTTGGCCCAGCTCCGCCCCCGCCCTCCTTTCGCGGCCCCCGGCGGGGACCCGGGCTGTGTGTGTTGTTTTAATGTCAGGGATGATGTAATCACTTAATAATTGATGCCCCGTGCTGCTTTCCTCCCCACCCAACCCCTGCCCCACTCCTCCACCTCTTGGCCTCCTCCCTCGGCGGCCCTCGCCTTCCCCAGCGCATCCTCCTGCCTATTTCTGGAACCTCCCTTGCACTTCCCCCACCCTCCCCTTCACCCTTCCTGTGCCACAACCCACCCACCCTTCCCCTTTCCCCTGTGCCTGGCCTTCCCTCCTCTTCCTCTGTCCCCCACCCCTTCTGCTCTGTCAAGCTAGGGTTTTCCTCCCTTCTCCAGTCGCTCGATTTCCTCCCTACTTCCCTAGGTCGGTGGATGGTTTTGTTTGGTCGCCTCCAGGCTCTCTTATCTCTGAGGCCACAGGCAGAAGGGACTGGCTAGAAAGAGGCCACCAAGCTTGGGTCCAGGAGGCGTTTGCTGGGACTCATTGGGAGGAGGGATAATAAAATCACCCATTTTGCCCCTCCTTCCTCCAATAAATCAGACTCGCTAAGTGTGTGTGTGTGTGTGTGTGTGTGTGTGTGTGTGTGTGTGTGTGACACAAAGAGCCCTTTCAGTTCATAGAGAAGTACCCAGGGCACCATGCTTCTTGTTTCTCATCCCGAGGCCTTCCTTTTCTTTCTGATGAAGCTGTTGATCTCTTAGTCCTTTCTGCCACATTTACCAAAAAAATGAAAGCTCCTAGATCCGGGGCGGCAGGTGCAGGCATTTTGCTGTATTCACCCTCTGGTTGCAACTGCAGTTTTTTCTATTTAAGGGGGAGGGGGATTATCTCAGCTGTCTTAGGAGTTGCTATACTTTCAAGGAAACCTCCTCTCCTCCCCCTTTTTCCCCCTCTTCCTTTTTTGGGGATAGGTGCTGATACCTGAGACAGGATAAATTGATGGAGGATCAGAAAAAAATTGTTTCTGAGTCAGAATCAAACTGTTTAACAAGACTGAGGCAGCCCTTAAAGTGCAAGGCCGCTTTGCTGAATGAAGTCTTTTGAAATGTGCTCTGGTCTGCTCAGAAATGTTGCTCTGCCCCTTTTATTTAAGTAACCGGGGCTGTGGATAGAATAACAGTGGGCTACATTTGGAAGACCGCTGGAGACAGCACTTGTTGGCTTCAAGGTTGACTTTGAATGCCCACGTCTTTCCATTCACCACCAAAGCAACTACAATACTTTTCCATCCTTTGTGCTCTGTGTCCCCGTCTCCGCCTCAGGAGTACCAAGTGTTCTTTAGATGAAGAAACTCAGATCTCAGAGGAAGTGGTTTCAACTCTAAAGCTTCGGGGGTAGTTAACAGGGGATGTGGATGTTTGAATTCAGAACCTGTGATGTTCCTCTGAAGGCGGAAATGTTAATGTAAATCTCAGGTTTGTTATGTCCAGACTGCTGACCCGGGTTGTGGCTCCTCGGCTGTTGAAAGTGACAAAACTGTCCCAAGTCTGTTCTTTAGCCGTTTTAGCTGAAAAGTTTATGTTGCTGTACTCTGATGTTCCTTGTGTAACTTCTTACATTAGAAAAAAAAAAAAAAGACAGAAGGGTTCATACTAAATGTTCTCTGAAAACAAAGGCTGATTTGTTGGGATACCAGACCCAGGAAGGGAAGTTGGTACGCAGTAAACGCACACTGTGCTGCCCAAGTTAGAGGAACTCACTAATAATAAGGTTGAACAGGAATGAGTGCGCCCTACTTTCCCGGGGTCTGGAGTCTCCAACCCCATCAGTTTGAAGTTGATACCGTCCAGGCCCAGCACAAATGCCATCTCTCTTCCGAACCCTTCTCTCTCACAACTCCTCTGCTCCAAACAGACCACCAGGTCTCCAGATTTGTCTTCCAACGTCATCATCAGATATTGTCTGTCTTCTGTGTCGGCCATGAACTGGCCAGGAGCGCCTTGAGAAGAGAACCTAATCTGGCTTGTCTTGTTTTTCCCTCAAGTTATACTTTAGCTGGTGTTACTTGGTGACTCCATTTAGCGAGCAGCGAATGTGAATTAGGTCAGTGACAGATACCTAACTAACATGTGTTTTAAGTAGGCACATGCTAGCAGCTATAATAGGCCTGAAAACATAGAGCAGTACAAAACAAAAGATATTTATTCTTGCTAATGTGATAGTCCCCAGTAGGTGTTTCTGTTCAGTAGATGGCTTTCTCCTATGCAGTGAGAGACTCTGTGTTCCACTCCTCCACCGTGCCATGGCTTTCCCTCGTCACCTGTTTCAGCTGATAGATTGGTGCGGAGGGTGCATCTCCCTTTAACGTGCTTTGGTCTGGATATAGGCAGTCTCCTGCCGTTCCATTATTTGACGCTGCTCTGTGGACTTTGATGTGGTCTTTTGCCTCAGAAGCACCTATCTTGGCCTAGTTTCTATTTGGCAGTTCTGTAGACTCCAAAGAGTCCAGGGAGGATCCTTACAGATCATGGTTCCGTTTAACTTATTTTCCTTAAGTAATTAAGAAAAGTAAGAAATTGGCACATGGGGACTGGGCAGCATGGACGAGGGAGCGAACGACGTCTGTCTGTTTGCTTAGGTTACTAAAGACTGAACTCATATTCCTGTTTATTCATCGATCCAGCTTTCTTTCATGATGATTCCTCTTTTAGTTGGGAACTGAACTTCCCCTTTTCTCCGTCAGCATGTAGGACAGGTGAGACTTCACTGTCCTGGGGCTTTGCATCCAGCACATTGCGTGGAAGCTAAGTGTGCTTTGGGAGCTGGAGTGGAGGACTGCTAGCGTTCCAGAAGGTTCCCAGTCTCCACAGGCCTCAGCATTGTGGCAGGAGTTGTCTATATCAGTTATCACAGTTGATAATATATTTTTACTTTTGCAATGGCCATTTTCTTGTGTTTTTCTTTTCTGCAAACACTGGCTCATTATGTTGTTTTGTGCAAGATAACAAAAAGATAGGGCGATGGCAATGGATACATGCCGAGTCCTGGTTCTTCAGAAGCCCACAGCCTACTAGAGGAGAGGAGAGTAATAAACAGTGTTAACATTTATTGGACATTCACTGCATGTCATGTTCCACTTAAGCTCAACTTTGAACAATAATGATATGAGCCCATGCCTCTGATAATTACCATTTTATAGATGGAAAATTACACATTTCAGTAATTCTTGAGTAACTAATCTAAAATCAAATTCCAGGGAAGTCAGGATCAGGCTCAATTAGTGTGGGTGGCTACAGTACCCTTGCCCTATGCCACACTAGGTGAAGGAGGAGACATAGGAGAATGAGGATTGCTTAGCTGAGGTGTTTTTTTTTTTTTTTTTTTGGCAATTCACTGTACCAGGAAAAAAAATATGCCCCAAAGTGACTGCACAAACTGTTTAGGATGCTGCAGCTAGTTCAAGACGAGGTGGGGGCAGTGGAGAGATGGACAGAGGGATAAGACAGAGCTGAAGGAGAAATTGAAAAGGGTTTCTTCAGGTACCCATCTTGAGTGCCGTAAGAGTCCCAAGTAGAGATGTGGCATGGGTCACATTGTATTTTAGGAACATAACTTGGTCGTAGTGTGGAGCATGACCTGAGAGAGACAAGAGCCATCCCAGCAGAATTGTTTGCAGACTCTGGGAACAACAGATGCAGGTCCGAAAGGAAGTGAGTTTGTTGAGACAGAGTGAGAAAGATTGAGACAGAGCAGAGACATTCCTGAAGCGAGGTGGAGACCCGTAAGGGAACAGGGTGGTGGCTTCATTGTGGCCACTTAGGACTTCTGTCAGACGACTGGGAGGGTCTGGAACTAGGGAAGAGGACTAAGATTCAAAAGTCAATCTGCTAGTAGCAAATTGCAAAATACTTGAAGCCATGGAATATATCCCTTGAGGAAGAATATACCAATAGAATAGATGTGGCCAAGGCGAGCCCTGCCATAGAAATAGGGGTGCAGGCCCTCAGTTGAGGGTATCCCAGATGGGGGACAGGCCAGGGCCCGGGTGGGTAGTAGTAGCTGGAGCCAGAGAGTTGACCAGAGACAGGATGGAAAGTGCCATTGGATTTAGCATGGGAAGTTTGGGAACATGACCGGAGAGAGTGGTAGCAGCCTTGGCTGTCCTCACCACAGATATGTGCGCAGTCAGGCACGCCTGTACAGAGAATCCCTTGTAGAGTTTCTCAAGGTTGCAGGTCATGGAGCCTGGAGTCTTCAGGATCATATAGTTCAACATGCTAATTTCACTTGAGGCAAAATGAACTCCAGAGAGAATTGGTAACCCATCCCAAGAGCCAAAGCCCCCAGGTTTTATCCCAGGTTTTATGCCTTTCAGTTCAGGGGAGGGGTGGGGTAGAGAGCGTGGAGCTGAGGTGGGGTCCAGGTTTGGTCATCCCAGATGTATGACCTGATTTTTACTTCCATTTCTTTGTCTTTTTTTTAATATGTAGGATGGGGGTGGGTGGTGGATGCACATGAGTACAGGTGTCAGAGCTCCTGAGCTGGAAATACAGACAGCTGGGAGTTGCCTTATATGAGGTCAAGGAGCTGAGCTAGGGTCCTCTCCAAGATCGTTATACATTCTTAACCTCTGAGCCTTCTCTCTGCTCCCATTTCTTCTAAATCAGTGATTCTCAACCTTCCTAAAGCTGCCAGTCTTTAATACAGTTCCTCCTGTTGTGATGACCCCCCAACCAAAAATTTCATTGCTACTTTATAACTGTAATTTTGTTAATATTCTGAGTTATAATGTAAATATCTGTGTTTTCTGATGGCTTTTTTTCTTGGTGTGTTTGTTTGGTTTTTTTTTTTTTTTTTTTTTTGAAAGAGTGTTTCTCTGGGTTTCCTGGAGAAACACTTTGGAGAGAGACCAGGCTCACCTCACATGCACAGAGGTCCTCCTGCCTCTGCCTCCTGAATGCTGAGGTTAAAGGTGACCCCTGTGAAAGGGTCATTTGAACCCCCCATGGGTCACTACCCACAGGTTGAGAAACACTGCTTGAAATGGAGACTGAGTGAACTGACCAATGTAAAGCTCTTAAAAATCACACCCCACATATCAGTAAGCTGTGTGTTTACTGATAATCTATAATATGTGTATATGCACATACGCACACGCAAGTGCACACACAAGCATTTAGAAAGCAGAGGTCATACTATGTATGCCCACCATCTTGAGCGACACCGTGTTTGTTTGTGCGTGTTCATTGAAAATATATTGTGTGTACATTAGGAAAATTTAAGTGTTTTGAAAGAGATAATGGAAGACTGTCAGTCTCAGATCAAGAAAGGTTAGGAAAGGCAGGACATTTGTTTATGTGGTGTGGTTGAAATAGCATTTTTACTCTTTTTTTTTAAAGAAATGTAGCGGCTTCTTTATCCCTGAGAACAGAAACATAAAGGCATTCCGGAGTCAGCCCTGTAAAGGGTTTCTTTGTTTCCATCAGACAAGCAGAACTGTAACCTATTTACGCTTCAGTCCCTTGAGTTGGACTTAAGAATGTATCCTGATTCTGCAAAGGAAAAAGAAACTACAAAGTAGGAAAAAGCATGCATTTGATTTCTGAAAAGAAAAAAAAAAAAGACTTGAGTTATTTAGAGAAATATGATCATCTTCTAGAGTTTTGTAGTCAAGCAAATCTAATTTTTAGCTCTTAAAACAACCTAAGTAGCCTCAACAACATTATCTCAATGGGCTTGGGTGACATGCAGTATAGACAGCTTAGGGATAAGTGACACTCTGGACTTGATTAGGACACAGTAATCCTAGAAGGATGTAAATTGAACTGGATTTATGGCCTAATAAAAACGTGGGAAGAAAAGATAATGCTTACTGACTCATGAGACTTTAACAGTGTTTGCTGGACTCGGAGTTGTGACATTTGGATGAGAATGCTTCTGTTGGTCTCCAGCTGGTTCCACAGGGCCTGCTCTGCACCTCCCTCGGGATGGGAGGCCACCTTGGTCTCCTGGGGTGCATCTAGGAAGTACAGATCCCATTCTGCATTAGTATGCCCACTCTCTCAAGCAACATCGTGCTGTGTTGGGAAAGCAGATGTTGGGCACCTATTGCCTGTAAACTTTTGTGAAAGAAAAATTATAGTATCAGAAAGGCTTAGCTCATCGCTTATTCCTGTTCCAAAACTTTTTCCTGAGAATTAACATGTTTTGGTCCTGTATCAAAAAAATGTTGGTGATATATAATATGCACAGCTCACCACAGCTTCTCATTCTTGTCAGAATGTGCTGGCCAGATATCACCAGCCTTTTATTGAACCCTGGAGGCCTGTGCTTGCCATTCTACATATAGTCGTTTTTTTTAAATCACAACAACTCCGTGTGACAGGGACAGTGTTATTGTCCGCATTAGTCACACGGGGAGACCGAGGCTCAAAGCTGTGAGGTCACCTGTGCCTGTGTGTCACACAGCTAATAGCTAGCGAGGCCAGGCCTGGGTGCTTCCTCTTCTGAAGGCTGTTTAGACTTCGCCTCTTTGCCTTTGCTCTGCAAAGGGAGCAGCCAGGCACCTCTACCCCAGTGTGAAAACTTCACCCCTGATGTAGCCACTGAGCACTCTTCCTCCAAGAAGTCCCCTTCACCCCTCCCTCACCTCAGAGCTGGCTTGCCACCCTCATTGTGGCCTGACTCATGCGTAGCAGAGGGAGTCAGATGGGTGGGGGACAGGGAGTACTGGACTTTTACAGCGACACGTAAGCCCTTGGCAAGTCAGGGCTACATGGGGGTGCTTAGCCAGGGTAGCATACAGCGCTATTCTATTCCATGACATGATTAGCCCCACTTGTCAAGAAAACCAAAGCAGAGTGGTTATGTGATTTTTGTCAAGGCTAAAAAGTGACAGCGCTGGGGACCTGAACCCAGGTGGTCTGGCTCTGGTGTCTGTGTTTTCTTTTGCTTTTGTCTCCTCTCTCAAAAGAGATGGTGATCCCTAAGGGAGAGTCTGTGCCCAGCAGCTGCCAGGCCATACACAGCTACTGTATTGAACATCAGCCCTTTCGTCCTTCCATCCACCCCTGCAGAACAGCAGACAGGTAACGAAACCAGAAAAGAACGCTGTGTCAGTGATTGCAGAGTACAGGGGGCCCTGCTGGAAGGCCTGCTCCCAGGCCACTTTCTAATTTCAACGGGACAGCCAGGGTAGACCCCTATGAAATCTCTGTAGCCCGGTGGAGACATAGGAATAGAGGAGGAGGAGGAGCTTCTAGAAGGCGCGGAGTACAGGGAGTGCAATGTGGGAGCAGGTGTAGGAATTGTTGGAAATGACCCCCCCCCCCACACACCCAGAGTTGGGGAGCCTTGGCCTCTGCCACAAAAAGACCTCTTGGCATTTTGGAGGTTTCTAAGTCTCTGCTCCTCTTGAATGTGCTTGTGGGATTTTATCTAGTGAATTCTGACGCTGTATTTTGTTCCGAGCTTCCATCTTTGAGGCACCCCAAAATAGCAGGTTTTTAGAAGTTGTATAAGGAGTCCATCTGCTTTATATTGAAAAGTAGGGCTCTAACGGAACATTTTAAACAAGCCAGTTCTCTTTTCTCACAGCATAGCCCAGGGAACTTTCCCCAGTCCTCCCTTTAACCACAGAAAAAGTGACTGGGTCTGTATGTCTGTGACAGCCTATCCAGTTTAATCTCCACCGAGAGGCAAAAGCCCATCAGGAAGTTCCTTCATTTCCACACCTGTTAAAAGTCATAATGTTTTAAAGTCATAATGTTTTCAAATACTGACACATGTAAAATTTGATTTTTTTGTTTTAATTTTATTTTAATTTCAGCGCATGAGTAACATAAGAACGTTTTAAGAAGTGCTGGTTTCTGTTCACAGTTTCTCTGGCTATTTTCTCAGTTTGGAGGGTGTCACTTTGGTCTGGTTTATTTTCTCACGGAGAAATGCAAACCCAGCATCTTACCATTCTCAGATGTGGGCTCCGGAGCTGGCTTATCAGGAAACATTTTGCAATTCATCTCCTCCCTGACAGTGTTGCTCTGAGCCAGTTCATTGTCCACCTTGGTTTGGTCCTCCTCCTCGGAATATGTATCCTTCTGACTCTGGCTTGCAAAGATTGTTTGCTTCTGGATTAGTGGCTAGGCATTTGTCCTTGTCAGCGAGAGCCAGTGTTAATGCTGTTTCCTCCCACGTGCTAACAGCCCACTGAGTAGGAGGCAAAAACCCAGATTCCTGAGCATGGCCTTCAAAGCCTCCACGGTCTCATGCATTCCCCTAAAGTTAAACCCGGCTCACCTCACTCCTTAGCCAAGATGTCTGTCCACCCGCTACATCTTCAACACGGACAGACGGATCATGTGTTCTTGCGGTTAGTCCCCTTTCCCAGACCCCTAGTCTTCCGTTTCCCTTAGAATCCTTCCCGTTTGTCAAGGCCCAGCTGGAGTCCCAGTCTCTTCGTTTTCTTACATTAGCCTTTTGTATCTCTCTGTTGCCTCCTAATACAGGATGTCTGGTGTTACTAGTTAGAACCTGACTTGAGAAATAAAAGGTTCAAAGAGTTTTGTGTCCTCTGCAAGGTAACAACTTAGCTAAGACCAGATCTTCAATTTCCTGAACTTCTTACGCGGGACTCCTGTCTTTCCAAGAAATTGTTGGTCCTTTTTGTGCCCGCATAAAAAAGATGTTCCATCTTTTTCTCTGTCCACTTACAACTTATAGTGGTGTCCCTCATGAGTAGAAGTTCAGTAGATGCTTCTCTCGAAGAGCCTGGAGCAAGGTCTGGGGTGCAGCTGGTCTCCTGGATATCATGTTATTAGACCGGTACCTTCCTGAGCGTTGAGCTTCCGAGCGTTCCCTACTGACTCTGGAGCAGATGTAGCAGTTGGTCCTAGACTGCTCACACCCTACTGTACCTTGAGAACGGCATGTGTTTAAAGAACTCTGCTCAGAAGTTTGAGCTTTTTGCTGAAGATTTCAGGCAGTCAGGAACGTGGTTAGGTCTTCCGCTCTGCCATTAGGTTCTCATCAGCATAGTTTGCAGAGGCAGAGGGGAGGAGTACACCACACTGCAGAGTGACACGCGAAACCAGGGAGAATAGGCAGAATGGTCCCACAGCTGGAGGAGGCTGCAAGCTATCGTAGTGAGCAGTGGAGGTGAAGGGGCCGCCTGGGTATACGCGTTGTGCCCTGCAGCCTCCCCACCGCGGACCTGCCCATTCCCGGACTTCACACTGGACTGCGTTGCCTCAGCCATATGGAAGGCAGCTTTGTCTGTGGGGGTACCTTCTCCACGTGGCTTCACCTGAAGAATCCCCTTTTCAGGGGAGGAGGAGGGTTTATACCAGATTTAAGGTCCTGCAAAGTGAGGATCTGACGCTGTAGCTCAGCTTCAGCCTTTTTCTTTTTTCCCTTTTTCTTTTTTGTATGGCTTTCAAAGGAATGGTAGGAAATGAGCTTTTTATAAACTGTTTTCCATGGTGACAGGAGGGACCAATCTAGTCATTTTTGCAACAAAAGACACAACAGCACAATGGGCGGTGTTTGTCAGACGTTCCTTAGAAGCCCTCTGAACCACCTGTGAGCTGAGCCTGGGTTCTCATTAATGGCTTCCCCTAGCCAGCCCTCACCTGAGTGCTGGTTTCATCTGCCTGGGGGGTAGAAAGAAGAACGTTTTCTCTGGATGTAGGGCAGCTGCAGAAGCGAAAGGGAGCGTGCCGGGTGTTCACTGCTGCTCGGACGTGGAGGTGGGGTGTTTTGCTTGCTTTCAGCATGCAGTCTAGGGTCTAAACATTTCCTGTCCCCTGGCTTACATGGAGGTGGTCACACACTGCTCTTCCCCCTTTGTTGGCGTCTAATGTCCCCGCTTGATTTGTTTACCCAGTTTGTTCATCTTCAGCTACTTCTGTGTATGCCATTGTCAATACTGTCAATTTTAGTAGCGCTGGTCTAAATGATTGTATAAAACTACAACAAGCTGTGCACGTATGTGCTTGCTGGTGACAGTGTTTTTGCATGTTTTCAGTAATGCTTCTTGATGGAGATGTGTCTTTAGAAACTTGATGGAGATGTGTCTTTAGAAAACTTCCCTCGTGTGGGCAGTACCTCAGATAATCCTTTTGCCCCTGGATCCTCAGAGTCAGTTTAGAATTCACATTCTGTTTTCAGGTGATAATTTGAATTCCGTGTTCCATCTTCTTGGGTGAAAATTTTGTGATCCTTTTCTTACCCTGGGGGTAGAAGCAAAGAGAATGGGCCACACCGCGCCCTGTTCTAAGTACAGTAGACCGAGGAATTCTCACTAGTTTGTCATTAGTGAACATACTCTTGTTTCCGGATGGCTGGAGTTGGAGATAGTTCCTTTGGAGGCTGAGTTCCTCTGTGGAAGCATTAATCTCTCCATTCCAGTCTGTCTGTTAGTCTATCCGTTCCAATCTGCCCCTTCCAGTCTACCCTGGAAACGGAGAGCTTGCATCTCATGTCTTCCAAGTGTGTTGCAGAGAACTTGCTGCTTGTAAGACCGCAGTTCCACTCCTTACCCGACAGTGTTCCCACTCAGACCGCACCACAGAGAAAAGTCCAGCCCACGGAAGTGATTGAGTTCCCGGTTTGTTACATCTAAGGCAACCCTGTCTGCCTTGCCTGTTCCTCATCTCTCCCACTGGGATGGAAGTTGTCTTTTCACCGGGTGAAACATCTTGGTCCTGGCCCTGCAACAGTTCTTCCTCAGACCTGAGAAGGAAGACGGTCTGCTCTACCCAAGCCTCCGTCTGGGCTCCCGATGCCCATTCTCTTTACTAATGAGGGGGCTGTCGGTGAGGCAGGAAGAGGTGGAGGAATAGATAGAAGAGGGTTTAGGCAGCCTAGGAAAGGTTCAAAGAGTGCCCAGCTTGTGACTAGATGGATCAAAAGAATCTAGATTGGCACTCCATTGGAACTGGGTTCCTCTCAGAGCAGTTCTGTGACTTTGCATGAATGGGAAAGCTGGCCTAGTGGTGACCTAGGATTCAGTACTGACTTGACTAGTTAAGCGGGCAGGGTGTTCTAAGACACTAAAGAAAGCATCTGTCGAACCAGCTGAAAGTAGAGCTCAGGGTGGGTTCTAGGCTTGAATTGGGAATAATAAGGATGAGCCTGATCTCTGAGGAGTTAGCCCAGTAGGTATGTTGGAAGAGAAAAGGTGAAGAGGCTCTCAGATAGGGAAAGCCAGGGAGGCGGACGGTTCCTGCTAGATGCTGATGCAAGGGTGATTCTGTGTTCAGTGAATTCTCCTCAGCAGTAGAAACCTGGTCCTGGTAGAGAGTAAGGCTACCAGATGCTGAGAACACGAGAGTGGAAAGCCATTGGTCCTTCTTGCCCCTGGTTCAGATGTTTATAAATGTTTTGAAAAGAGGATATATGCATGTGTTGCTTTTGTCCGGGGGTCTGGACCGCTGGAGATGTTGTACCACGAGCAGCTGGTTAAGCGGGAATCATATTTTTAACTGATGCTCAGTTTTCTTTCTATTTTTACTGATTCCTGCTGCCTTGGGACTCACCCCCATGGAAGGCTAAGGATCCTTTTACTTTAAGGTGGGGACAGAGCATAGCCAAGGACAAGAGCGCTTTGCTTAGCTGTTGATGTTCAAGCAGGCCTTTCAAGCATGTTTTAGGGACCAGGGTTAGCCCGTCTCCATTTAAGAGGCAGAGTTTGTAAGAAGGAAAATAACTGTGGGTCCCAGGAACCAAACCTCAGAAGGCCAGGCATGCTTATGTGAAACTCATGAAGGGAGGTTGCAGGACTGTTCCCCTCCAGATGGAAAGGAGAAATTTTCGCCTGGGTTAGCGAGAGGAGCTTACAGAGGCTCAGAGAAGATGATTTAAGGGATGGATGGTCATTGAGACCCATTGCCCCTTTTTTAGATTCATCTAAGGGGGCATTCAGACACTGTAGCTTCAGAAGAGTGGAACGACCCCTGCAGGCAGTAGAACGTGTGTGGAACTCTGGGGAAGAAACCACCTTGAAGTGTGCCTGCCATGGACACATTTAGGCCGAACCAGGCCTGGAGCATGTCCCCTCCCGATTCCCCAAAGCTTACACATGACATAGGGAGAATTCTGAGAGTCAGTCCTACTTAGGTTCTGAGTGGGTGTGGAGTTGCTGAGAATTCTGGGAGAAGGAAGCATTTTGGTCTCACCCCTAGAGGCTGGCTGAGCTCGTGGCTGCAGATACTGCCAGGCTCTAGTGAGAAGTTGACCAGTGTGTCTGTAGACCCAAGCCCACACCCAAAGCCAGAAGGAAGAAATACCCCATGGGGCCATCAGCACTTGTACCAACCCCCCTCCTCATCACTGCCGTGGTCTGTCATCTTTCCCTGGAGGGAAGAGGGGAAAGGAAGGAGTGGCTTTGAGAGGTGAATTTAATTGACTAATTGCCCATAGCAACCAAAGTCTTAACTCCTAAGAGACTGTAACAAGATTATTTTTTTCCGTCATAAGCAGAAATGTAATGTTGGTAATTAAGTTGAATTCAACCATTGAGAAATAAGGCAGCATATTTTAAAATACACAGTTGAGTGTGCACCGCAAGCGGAGCAGTTAGGCTCTATTTTTACTTTCAGGTAGGGCAAGGAATTCCCTCTTAACACGCCTCTGAGGAAGTCATGGCTCAGGATACCTGTGTCAGGCTTACTTAGAGTGAGACGTGAGATGTTCTGCCCTTAAGGCTAGAGCTGTAAACTTGGAACCACAGAGTGCAGTGAGGGGTTGGCTCTCCAGGCTGAGCTGCTGAGGGTTCTTATCAGTGCTGTGGAAGGAGGGAGCTGAGGTCAGGGAAATGTACTTAGAAGTTCAAGCCTTTCTCAGGTTTGCCCTGATGTTGGACGCTGGAGGAGAAATTTTACTATGTGTTGCTCTAGTTCAGTATTTTAAAAAGAAATGGGGAAAGTGCTAGAAATGATGTCCCTAAACACCAGGGAGATGCCCTTCATTTTTATTCAATCCCCATGTACTAAATAAAGCATCCGTTATGCAGGGCTTCATTTCCAAGTCTAATTCATAAGTACTTTCCAGAACACTCAGATGAGAGGGAGAAAAACTCTTCTTAATTACATTTCCCTCCTACTGGCATCCATACGAGGACGCTGCTGCGTTTAGGAAGATGTGATTGAGAACCTGTGTGTCCTGAAATACCTAGCAATGTTTGCAGGGAAATCTCTAGGCCTGTTTTAAAAGCAGGTGCCGCTCCGAGGGGTGGTGGGAGCTGCCTGACAGGACAGCGCTCGCTCGTGGATTATCCTGCCAGAAAATCCCTGTAGCATTTGGAACTAATCTCAGGCCATAAATCCGTCTCCTGTTCTCCCTTGTCTGTCAGGAAGAGCCAGGAGAGCTAGAGATGGGGTGCTGTGGTTGAAAAGAGTCACTAAATACAGCTCCAGAACCGTGTGTGTGTGTGTGTGTGTGTGTGTGTGTGTGTGTGTGTTTTGGCTGGCAAGTTAAAAAGTTGCATTTGTGAGATAGTTTCATTTAAAGCTTACCAGCATGCGTCCATACACACTGGAGAAACAGTTCTGTGACTTAGCAGCAATGTAGAGTGGCGTTCTCTGCTCCCCAGTCCAGCCAGTTCTCAGGACTCGCCTCGCCGGTGTCTTTTTAAATGAAGAATGAGTTGTTTCTAATTTTCTCCTGAAGTTATTGCAATCCTTCCAGAATTACATTTATGATTAGACCTTGAGGTAGGCACTTGTGCATAGCACTTAGGTGTACACCACAGTATTTCTACTTGTGAAGTGGCTCTCTCTGCAGGTGCATCTCTCGGATGTGCTCAGAGCAAATTCTACCAAAGGGAGGCTCTTTCCAAACATTTTTTTCCCCCATAATGAAGTGTGCAAACGTTTTTTTTTTTTTTTTGCCCAATAGTTTTACAGGTCTTTTCTCCTCATTTTGGAATTGCTACCTCCCACAGATAGCTACAATACACAATGTAGCGAGCTAAGTTATTCTGTGGCCCTTCTGAATGCTTTGTCTTGGGTGATAGAGGACCTTGGTCTTCTCTGCGTCACTTCATCCTAGTGCAGAGCATAAACTGTATCGGGTTAAAACCAGGAGCTCTGTCAAAAGCTCGTCTCACAGCAAGATAGTCCCAGATAGCAAGGTACAGTCTCAGAGCTGAGTCTTCTCGGCTCATGCGCTCAGTTTCCTCCCTTGCTGTCACTGGGACAGGCTTCATCATCTGCGCATTTGCCGGCTCAGCCTTGAGCTGAAGCCGTTCGATGCTCTGTTCACTGCTTTCTTCAGAGATTTCCAACTGTTGGAGCAAAATACACTCAACTTGAGAGGGCTTGTCAATCACAACACTGCACCATGTAGAGTCAGTGTGGCTTCTCATATGTGTGCCACGCAGCTGATAGGAGGCAAAAGAGAAAGTGTGTGCTCCTGGGAAGTGTCTTTGGCATTCAACAACAACAAAAAAATTGTCAATCAACTTTTCTAAATGGGAGTATATATTTGAGCTGTCAATTTCTACAACCTCATTTCCTTTTGTATTTAGAATTTAGCCACTTACTTGAACATGCAGGTATGAATTAGGCATGTCATAACCAAAATTTAAGTAACCTTGTGATCCATAATGATTTGAAAAGCAAGACCATGGTTTTCAACACCACAAAATTTACACTTCTGTCATTGCTGCAAGAAGTCATTTCATCTCCTGGGGTGGCAGCTCAGACCATAAATTACTTCTCTGGACCGGACCCCAACATAAACTATCTCTCTTGACAGGCGCGGAGGCGCGGTCATAATTTATGATCCGACACTGTGTAGAACTTGTTACCTTTACAGCAGCATTAACGACAGACAGCTCACCTGTGACAGGTGAGACTTTCAGGAGGTTTATTGTGATCCCATGAAATAGATTGGAACTCCCATAATTCCATCTTTAAAATGCACGAGAATAGTAGCATAAACCTGGAATCCCTTAACTGTTGATGAAGGCGTTCCTTCTCATAAAGGTAACACATTCAAAAGCTTTCACTTCACATCACACACATGTACACACAGAAAAACACAGAGAAGCTCGACATAAGCAGAGCCAGTTTAGAACAGATCACTTGCTTTAAGAGAACAGAGTTTACCGCAGTGTTAGGATAGTTGATCTCCTGCAGGTGCATGGGTGAAGCTGCTGGCGTCTGAAGTCGCAGGTGATGCTTCTCTAGCTGATTGGTGATGTGTGACTGGAACTTTAGTTGGGGATGCTACATTGCATCTCCACAGTGGATAGAAAATACCAACACGCATTTCGTGCTAAATCACATGTATTTTCAACTTTCTTGGAAAACAAGACTGGGGGATGGGTGTGTAGCTCAGCAGTAAAGTTTGCCAGCATGAAAAAAGAAAGTCAGAGATGCAGTACTTCAATTTAAAAAGTTAAACTTGTATGTTCTTTTGCCTCAGTGTGGCAGAGAAGATCCTGGAAGATTACAAAGAGCATATGCATTCAGTAAATGGCAGGAGAGCTGTAAGGAGAGAGGCCAGTTCTTAAAACTCCGCAGTGGATCTGTTTCCTGCAGATACTGAGTGTCCAGCTGTCTCCTCGGAATTCCTCTAGCTAGGGTTCTTCTGTGCGTCCCAGGCTCAGCATGGGTGCGGCCCAGTGGCAGCCCCTGACAGGAGCGGCGGTCTGGAATCCTTGTGTCACTGCCAGTTAAGACTGAACTTCTCTTGGCCAAGAGACTTTTGTGAGCCCATGTTGTCACTGAAAGAAAGGTACTGCCCGTGACGTGATTGGAAAGAGTAGGAGCGAGGTGGATTGTCACCGTTGGAGCAAAGTTCCCTTTACTGCGCCGTTTGTCTCACTGGTGGGCAGCTCTGTATCAGAACACCGTGAGCGCAGATGACAAAGCCCAGGCCCGGTGGTTTCAGTGACACTCACCGTAACAGGTGGGGTTTGAAGTGAAAGAGCTTGGGTAGATGGTCACCCTGAATGACGGTTGCCTACTCTTTGTCTTCCACTGTCACTGACTGTGCACTGTCCCCACAGGCGTATTCTCCTGCCTTTTCCTACTCTGTTATCCAGTCTTCTCCAGGAGCAGAGTGAGCTTTAAAGTCTGCCCCGGCCACGTCCTTTCCCTCAGTGTCTTCCATGACAGAACGTAGACCGGCTGTCTTCTGACACACACACGTTGCTTTCTTTGTCAGTGTAACTAGCGTATGAGTCTTTCTAAGTTTGTGCATGTGTGTTCTCATATGTGTTTATCTATATCCAGAGGCATTGAGCTAAGCTGCCCACAGCACATTTTAAAAATATAGATTTAGCTTTTTTGTTTGTTTGTTTTGTTGTTTTTGTTTTTTCAAGACAGGGTTTCTCTGTAGCTTTGGAGCCTGTCCTGGAACTAGCTCTTGTAGACCAGCCTGGTCTCAAACTCACAGAATTCTGCCTCCCAAGTGCTGGGATTAAAGAAATGTACCACCACTGCCCAACTTAGACTCATGCTTTTAAATAGAACAATTTTATACAAAATCTGAGATTTCTAACTTCTCTTGAGAAAAAGAAAACCTAGCAAAAACTAAACTGAAGAGTGGAAAAATTTTTTTTGAGACAGGGTCTCATTATGTACCCCAGAACACAAGAGCCTCCTTCCTTGGCTCCTGAATGGCTGGGATTACCACCGTGCTTGGTTCCTGTACATTGTTCTAAGGTGGTACGCTTGACTTGAAATTAGAAGAAAAAATCGAAGGCAGTTTCCGTACTTTGTAGCTACAATGGTAAGGAAATTCAGGTCTCCATGTCTATGTTTCTAGTGCTAGTTCCATCTCTAAAGACGGTTAAGAAAGCAGGCTGTACCTGGTCCACCCTAAGGCGATGCCTCCATCCGCTCCTGCCATCCTCAGCCCTTCTCCACCTCTTGGAAGCAAGTGTGAGCTAAAGGGAGCGGATTGTTTGCAGCAGCAGTTGATGAGCGCCTGTGTTAGGCACACGTGCCCTGCATAAGCTGGCAAGGTGCTCCTCTGGGCGATGGGGGGTGTGTGGCATGTGAAAGCCGCTGGGGGCAGCGGACACTGGGGGAGAGGATTCTTTGAAGCTGCAATATTGAGACTGCTTTTGAGCGACTGTTTTCTGTTGCTTCTCTTTTTTTAAGCATGCCAGCGTTCAGTTTTATCATGAATGCCTTTCCAAGGACAGTAAATGGTTTTTACACACTATGACATCGTTTCCATAGTAACTAATGTATTTTAGTGAAGACAGACTGTGGTAGAAGTAGGCTAAAAGGGACAGATACAGAACTGGCACAGTGTAAAATGTAGGGCAGTGTGTGTTGTAGTAAAATCCGTGTGTGTGTGTGTGTGTGTGTGTGTGTGCAACTTCTGCAGCTAGCTCTTGACTTACTAATATACCCATGCAGTTTTTTCTGCACCCAGTATCATCTGGTGTTTTGTTGACACCGTTCCTTGGTCAGTCTTGGGTTTTCGTATCTGCCTGCTTTAATGTGGCCGCTATTTAAAACATGCACCTCTCATGCTCTCTTCACCCCCTTCCCTGGCTTCTAGCCCTGCTTTCTGCTCCCGTTTCTGCACTTCCTCTTGAACTGGTTGCCTGCACTGCCTGCCTCCCTCCTGCATTTGTTAGCAGAGCCTTCCGGACAGGCTTGTGCTCTCCCCGCTGATCCCAAATCACCAGTTGGCCACACTTATCCTCTGGGGATCTTACATTTAGAAGCCAGTGCACACGTGTGTACTTTCAAACGTTTCCACCAAACGTCCGGCCCTGTGTAGTTGATCCTGGATTTTAAGCCGATATGGGGGATTGTGTTGCTCCGCTCCATGCCCGTGAGTGAACTTGGGTTATTTTGGCATAAGACTGTACCAGCCTCCTTTATGCTCTTAATAAATCTCCATGGATGAGCAGGTGCCACTCAAATTCCTGTCCAACAGAAAGGGAAACCAAGACAACGGTCCTTGTGATGTAGACATTACATTTTTAACACATAGAATCATAATAGGGCAGTTTTACATGAAAATTGAGATTTCAAGAACTGTTTAATGACGGCTGTCTCCCCGGGCGGGGCCGTGAATGACTGACCCCTTGGGAAGGGGCCAAGCCCTTTAGCTCAAGCCAGTCTCATCTCACCTGCTTTGCATATGTATACCTGCCTGGCCCTGTGGGTTTTAGCGTGTGACCCTTGCTACACCGTGCGCTCAATCACAGAGCACATACATAGCCGGGCTAGGGATAGAACTTTGTTTGCTGGCCAACGGCTTTTTCCCTGGCCATGGGCCAAACTTTTCTATTTTAGAGTGTAATCGGTAGGTCAGTGATGAGAGGCATCATTAGGTAGTGTAAACCACAGTCTGCGCTTTCCTAATGGAAATTCACTCCGCAATTGATGGTGTTGGAGTACATTGTTTTTATTTGGTATACTTTTCCTACTGGTTCCCCTGGTGGGAAAACGTGTGCTCCCCATTGCAGTGTGCAGGATGCAGGTGTTAGCAATAATGTTGTATTTCCATGTGCATAGAGAAACTGGCTGGAAAGAAAAAACTCCAGCATAACATGGGCTCCGTGTGTGTGTGTGTGTGTGTGTGTGTGTGTGCGCGCGCGCGCGCGCGCGCACACGCATGCCTGTGGCCTGAGGTGGCCTCGCAGAAATGCTGAGCACCCCATTTTCTATGGCTTGGTACTCCCAAAAGAGACGAGGTTGCTTGGATAGTGAGCCGCAGGTGTTGTCTTCCTCTGTCTAGTCAGCTGTGGGATTGCAGGCTATGGCGGCCATACTCAGCTGTTTCTTCAGTGTGGGTTCTGGGGGGTTAACTCCCGTCTTTGTGCTCATAAAGCTTCAGCAACTAAGCCACCTCCCCAGCCCCCAACTTCTGTATTCCCCAAAGTTCTCAGTGGGTATATATCACCTTTTTAGGAGGCGTAGTAAATATTACTTATATAAGCAAGGAATATGTGGGCGCACACAGCATTGGCTGAACCCTCTGTCCTGTTCCACACATGAGAGACTCAAGGCATTCCCTGGCCACCTTTGCCTCCATGACAGTCTAGGCTTTCTCCTTGATGCCACTGTGCTGTGTCATTATGCTCCAACTTGTCACTGCCCCGAGTCACTGTTTACGCGCACACTTAGTCATTCACTGTGCCTGGACGGGGTGAGGAAGTCAGGAGAAGAGGCAGCAGTTGGCATGAGGTTGTACCTTGTTAGGTTTGTGTATCTAGCAAAGAGAAGGAGCTAGCCTGGGGCCAGAATGAATGGTTAGAGGAAAGTCAATTTTCCTAGGGATGTGGGGTGCTGAGGAAAACCCTGCTATACAGGTCCTTGTCTGAGCTGGGACTTGTCTCTGGGGCTCGATCCAGCTGTTGGGCACATGGGCAATCAAGGGCACGGACGTGGATGATTCCAGACACTGTGTGTCTATCTGCAGCTGCACAGGCCTTGGGGAGCCCACTGTGAGAGTGGGCCTGTTCCTGATCCCCTGGCCGTGAGCCAGGGCCACCCCACACTGGAAAGCATTGAAGAGCTTGTGTGTGTTCTGTCTGTGCCTCAGCTTTCTGTGGGATCACAGTAGAGTCTGGCCCTGCCTGGCCTTGTTTTGTGCTTTGGATTCTAAGAATAACTGAAGGAACACTTGTCCCCGCTGACAGGCTTGATAGGGAAGTTGCTATCAAATGGCTATTTTATTCCCCATGGCCACTGACATCACACCACGTACAGCTCTGAGGTCCCACTTTACTTGTGGACTGGATAGGGCTGTGATCGCTGGAGCAGAAGGAAGCCATTCAGACTTGACTGTGTGTCCAGTAATGTGTAGATGGCTTTGGCAGGTCAATGAATATTTTAAACCTTTTGCAAGCAGTGAAAAAGGTTGAGAGTGGAATGAGGAAGACACTATGACAGAAAAAGCACACCTCCTTTTCCTCTCAAGCTCCCATTTTATAATAACCTAAATAATGCTTCAAGTCTTGAATTAATTTCTCATGACCCTTAAATCCTCATCACATGTAAGATATGTTTATGGTAGTAGTTGAGTGAATTTCAGTGATTCAGTCTTGTGCGTGTGCGTGTGTGTTAAGCCATGCATGAGCATGAAGAGGTCAGAGGAGGATGTTGGGCATCTCCTATCAGTTCCACTTTTTTTTTTTTTTTTGAGACAGAATCTCTTGCTTAAGTCTTTCTGTTTTCCTGGGATCACCCTTTTCCCGCCCTTCAGTGCTGGGGTTACAGGCACACATGTGAGTGCTTGGAATTTGAATACAGGTCTTCTTGACTTACACATGGTATCCTTATCCATTGGATCATCTTTTTAGCCTCCTTGATCACCCTTTTATTATTTATTTTTTATTACTCATATATTTTAGTGCATAGTGTTGAGTTTAATTACCTTTTTTTTAAATGAAAAGAATCACCAAAAATGATTCATGAAAAAGAAGCAAGACTTCCCAATAGTATTGTTTCGTTTAATCTTAATAAAAAGTCTCTTGGCTGATTAGATGAGACGCAAAGGACAATGGCACGGGGTTTTGATCCTGCTTAATGTTCTGGCTTGGTGGGAGCCTCGCCAGTTTGGATGTTCACCTTCCTAGATATGGACGGAGTGGGGAGGACCTAGGACTTACCACAGGGCAGAAAACCCTGACTGCTCTTTGGACTGGAGAGGGAGGGGGAAAGGAGTGGGGGGAGGGGGAGAAAGGTGGGAGGAGGGGGAGGGAAATGGGAGGCTGGGAGGAGGTGGAAACTTGTTTTTTTTTTTTTCTCCTTTCTCAATAAAAAAAAAAAAAGAAACTCCAATCAAACCAGATTAGACCAAATTAAAATACCCATGTTTAATAAATGTGGCAGTCTCCGTTGGACTGAGACAGCATGGTGGGGGGAAAAGTCCACGTAAACCTGAAACCACATGTTCCTTTTTCTGCACGAGCCTAAATAGCCTGTGGGAGTAGTCCTGACCTTCCCCGGGGGAGAGGTCAGCGCTTGGCAGGCTGGGAGTTGGACTCTGGACTAGGGCAACTCCCAGGCCAGGGACCTCCAACCATCCCAGACTTTTTGGGTATAGAGGTAGAGGTCTGGGATGACGCCCCAACTTAATATTACAATTATGTGTGTCATTTGTTTTAAAAATAAACTCTCAGGACCAAATGTACAGAGATAAATTGTCTTCTAGTTAATTGTAGGTTGAGTTTGCAGGGGAACATGTTTCCTATACACTTTGCTTCTCCCTCCAACACACACATCCACACACGCATGCATGCACACGCACGCACACATACACACACGCACCCCACTCTTCATACAGGAAGGAGTGAGGTCAGTTTGTTAGTCACTCTGTCTCTGCCTGTTCACCACTGCTCTCTCGTCCATCAGCAGAGACAGCAAAAACCAGGGTGGTTCAGGCACAGTGCTCGGTACTTCCCTGAGCTGCCAGTCTAGCAGGAAAACAATGATAAAGCAAGTGCATGGCAGAGGAGAAAGTTAGTTCTACATAGAGTGTGGGCAAAGGAAAACTCAAAAATGATCGCAAAATGAGTAGTAAAAAATTGTACCTCCCTGGCAAGCTGGGTGAGATGGGAATGACTTGGCGCAGGGCTAACAAAGCCTCTGGGCTGCAGGCTGCATCTCTTTTTGTGCCTCCTCCTGGGCTAGGGTGGGGGGAGATGGAGGGGGGGGGGGAGAATATAACACTATGGGAGTGTGCTCCTAACTCTAGAATTCTCAGCCTACATGTCGTCTCACAGCCTGGTCTCTCCCTCAGTTTCCCACCTTCCATCTTCCACCTTGCTGTCAGCCTCTCTACCCTGGAGAACTCCCAGGCTGCTGTCATGCCTGTGTCCCTTCGACCTTGCCCTGCTTAACTTCACCGTGAGTGCCTGTTGAGAGGTTCAGGTGTGATAACCCCAGGCACCTGGAAACTCCAGGTCCACAAAAGCTGGAAGCTGACTGTGTCAGGAGACTTCAAAGTTGATAACTCTTGGAATTCATTTAGTTTTTATTATTTTTTATTGTTTTTTTTTTTAAGATGGGGTCTTGTGTAGCAAATGCTGACCTCCAGTTCACCATGAAGGCAAGGGTGAGCTTAAACTTCTGATCCTCCTCCTTCTCCTAAGTGATGGAGTTAGAAGTTTGTGCCGTCACACCAGATCTTGGTTACATTGTCAGAGTTATGTATTACCCCCGGGCTGGAGTGTTATATGGGTTTAAGCAGTTGGCTATACTACAGCTTTGGCAGGTTTGCTGCAATAGATCACATATTTGGGTATTTGTGATTGGCCTTTTCCGTGAGAGGGTCAGGGTCACTTAGGTTAGGTCTGTGATCTAAAACATCAGGGCTATCTTTGCTACAGCAAAGAACAAAAGCATAGAGAATAGCCGACTGTCCCAAAGCCCACAACCCAACAGGCAGCAACTGTTCTCATGTGTGAACAAATACAGTTTCATTAGTTACCCTGTCTCTGCAGATTTGTCTACATATGCACATCTGTCTACATGTGCTCATCTGTCTACATATGCACATCTCTGTCTACATATGCACATCTCTGTCTACATATGCACATCTCTACATGTGCACATCTCTATCACATATGCACATCTCTGTCTACATATGCACATCTCTGTCTACATATGCACATCTGTCTACATATGCACATCTCTGTCTACATGTGCACATCTGTCTACATATGCACATCTCTGTCTACATATGCACATCTCTGTCTACATATGCACATCTCTATCTACATGTGCACATCTCTATCACATATGCACATCTCTGTCTACATATGCACATCTCTGTCTACATATGCACATCTCTGTCTACATATGCACATCTCTGTCTACATATGCACATCTCTATCTACATATGCACATCTCTGTCTACATATGCACATCTGTCTACATATGCACATCTCTATCTACATATGCACATCTCTATCACATATGCACATCTCTGTCTACATATGCACATCTCTATCACATATGCACATCTCTATCACATATGCACATCTCTATCACATATGCACATCTCTATCTACATATGCACATCTCTATCTACATATGCACATCTCTATCACGTATGCACATCTCTGTCTACATATGCACATCTCTATCTACATATGCACATCTCTATCTACATATGCACATCTCTATCACATATGCACATCTCTATCACATATGCACATCTCTATCACATATGCACATCTCTGTCTACATATGCACATTTCTGTCTACATATGCACATCTCTGTCTACATGTGCACATCTCTATCACATATGCACATCTCTATCACATATGTACATCTCTATCTACATATGCACATCTCTATCTACATATGCACATCTCTATCACATATGCACATCTCTATCACATATGCACATCTCTGTCTACATATGCACATCTCTATCACATATGCACATCTCTATCTACATATGCACATCTCTATCTACATATGCACATCTCTATCACGTATGCACATCTCTATCACATATGCACATCTCTATCACATATGCACATCTCTATCACGTATGCACATCTCTATCACGTATGCACATCTCTGTCTACATATGCACATCTCTATCACATATGCACATCTCTATCTACATATGCACATCTCTATCTACATATGCACATCTCTATCACATATGCACATCTCTATCTACATATGCACATCTCTACATATGCACATCTCTATCACATATGCACATCTCTATCACGTATGCACATCTCTATCACGTATGCACATCTCTATCACGTATGCACATCTCTATCACGTATGCACATCTCTGTCTACATATGCACATCTCTATCTACATATGCACATCTCTGTCTACATATGCACATCTCTATCACATATGCACATCTCTATCTACATGTGCACATCTCTATCTACATATGCACATCTCTATCACATATGCACATCTCTATCTACATATGCACATCTCTATCTACATATGCACATCTCTGTCTACATATGCACATCTCTATCTACATATGCACATCTCTGTCTACATATGCACATCTCTGTCTACATATGCACATCTCTGTCTACATATGCACATCTCTGTCTACATATGCACATCTCTGTCTACATATGCACATCTCTGTCTACATATGCACATCTCTGTCTACATATGCACATCTCTGTCTACATATGCACATCTCTGTCTACATATGCACATCTCTGTCTACATATGCACATCTCTGTCTACATGTGCACATCTCTATCTACATGTGCACATCTCTATCTACATGTGCACATCTGTCTACATGTGCACATCTCTGTCTACATGTGCACATCTCTGTCTACATGTGCACATCTCTGTCTACATATGCACATCTCTGTCTACATATGCACATCTCTATCACATATGCACATCTCTATCTACATATGCACATCTCTATCACGTATGCACATCTCTGTCTACATATGCACATCTCTATCTACATATGCACATCTCTATCTACATATGCACATCTCTGTCTACATATGCACATCTCTGTCTACATATACATATATACATGCACGCACAGGGAGTTGGGGAGATTTTTCTTGCCTTAAGCCTGGAAACCTTAAACTTGGGTTTTCTACAGTCAGACTTGGATACAGTTAAATCAGGATAGTTCGTCAGTTTTTTAAATGATCTTAGAAAAGCTGGTAATTTTTAATTAAAATGTTTCCATTTTACTTAAACAGTTACTTTCTATATCCTAACTTTCAAAATTATAACTTGAAGAAAAACAGTATGTGGTTTTAGAGGCAGATGCTGTTCTTGTTTCTAGATGGGACTGTCATGTAAATTTTTCTTCTACATTTGTTTTATCCATCCATGTTATCTTTGAAACGAGGTATCTGCTGATGCCTAAAACTGTTCCAACCTGCCTTGTTTAAAGTCAACACTGTGGCTTTGGGTTTATGACTGTAGATTCATAGACTCTTTGTTAGTTAACTCCATCTGTTTAATAAATCCTGAAAAAGAAATTGTCCAGTAGTGAGCCAGTAACTCCAGCTCCAGATGGGCTTTTCAGTTTTCCCCTTGGTCCAGTTGCTGGAGTGTTGTGTGGGGAAGGTGCACTGCTTCACAGTCTGCTAGGGATTGGGCATCCGGTGTTGTGCAATTTTGCGGTATTTGGGGGGGGGGGAGAAAGTATTAAATTTCCTTCCTATGCCAGAAAAGGGTGAGGATGCTTGAAATGCTCTATATCAGAGGACGGAATCATTCCCTTGAAAATAGAAAACTCTCCGCCATGACCTTTAAGTCAGACCAACTGGCCTAACCTCTGTGGAGGTGTTCCAGAGGAAGCCAGTGTCTCATGTAAATGTTACCTTCAGTCAGATGTCCTTGTGGCCCTGAATTACCCTTCTCTGGTTATCAGGAGCCAAGTTAAAGTTCCCCAGGCAGAGAGTCACAGTGTCACACAGCTCAGTGGTATTGATCCCCAATGGGTTAGCCTCCAGAGGGGTCATAGACTGTGGCACCTTCAGGGTTTGGGCAGGACAGCATGACTCAGGAGCCATAGAGGTGGGCCTCCATGGTGGGTCTCCTGCGTGTCTGCAGTGAGTTCATGATTCCAATGCCCACCTGCAGAGGACAGTACATGAGTTTCCAATTTTTTTCCCTGTGGTCACCACCTCCTCCACCCCTCATTTTGAGTCATCTTTGATTAACGAAACAATGATGCTCCTGTTAACTCTGCACCTTTTCAGGCAGTACAAAAATTCTGTTTTGTACATGTGGAAAGAGGATGGGGGTGTTTTTTTTTAAATTTATTTATTTATTAAAGATTTCTGTCTCTTCCCCGCCACCGCCTCCCATTTCCCTCCCCCTCCCCCAATTAAGTCCCCCCCCCCCCCCCCCCGCTCAGCCCGAAAAGCAATCAGGGTTCCCTGTCCTGTGGGAAGTCCAAGGAACCCCCACCTCCATCCAGTTTTAAACCATGGGCCAGGAAGAAAGATAGTAAAAATTCATACTGTAAAAGTGTAAGAGCCACAGCAAAGATAGAAAAAAGTTTCTGCTCCTTCCCACTTCAGATTCCTCAACTCAGAATTCACACATTCTGCATAAATCCTTCAACCAATTTTATTGTTCTTTAAGGTATTTTACTAAAACAGAACTTTTATTCAGACAGCTAAAGGCAAGTAACAAACTATGCTCCCTGATACTGACAGGCCGTAGGCAGTTACACACAAGCTGGAGGTCTCCTGTCTCACCCTTCAAACTTCAAAGGGGAATGTGAAGTGGGCATGGGCATCGTCAGAATCAGCACCTGGACTTGCCAGGGGTGCTGGCCCCAGGTCCTGAGGGCATCTTGGGCCTAGCATGCCACAAGCTGGTAGTAGAGGCTGCGTTAGCGGACCTGCAGAAGGAAGGGATTGTGGGAAACAGGCCATTGCAATGAGCTGTCTTGGAGCAGGTTTTATGGCCATGCCTGCAGCTCAGTGCTTGGTGGGCTGAGGAGGAGGATCTGGAGTTCCATGCCAGCTTACTCTGTTGTGTAAAAGAGTGAGACTTTATCTTGAGAAGGAAAAGAAAAAGACAGCCTGGTTTGACAAGGACAGGAGAATTGAGGCAAATTTGGGCTGAGGCTTGGAGAGAGATTTGTTTTGGTGTTTCTTCTCCTTTGAATTAGGGTCTCACTCTGTAGCCAGACTTGCCCTTGACCCAGGCTGATCATGGGGTTCAGCCTCCTGAACGCTTCAGTGGCAGGTGCGAGCCATCTTACTGAGCTGAAATATTCATTCCCCATGTACCCCAGCATGGCTGACTTGTAGAGACCCTGAGAAGGGGTGTGTGTAAGCTTAAGCATTTGGTGGTGCATTCATGATTCCTGTCCTTTAACCTTCCTGTCCCTAGAAATTAAGATCTTACGCTGGCTTCCTTTGGTGGCAGACCGTGGCAGTTGCAGGCATGTGTCTGTAGCTGCAGCAGCTATGTCAATGAAGACAATTTGTGGGCCATTTGTCCTCCACGAGTGGGCACTGCATGGTGGTGTCTCGTGGTGGTTCACATATAGAAAGTGTTTGGTTCTGTTTTAATCTTCATCTTTCTTTTTTTTTTCTTACAGTGTTTGGAAAGAACAGGATGCTGATCTAGACGTGGAAAAAGTAAGTTGGCAAGTTCTGTGCTGAAGGCTAATGTCTCGTGAGTTAGAAAGCATTTCTCGGTGGAATCCTATAATCGCAATTGAATCATAGGGGATTGTTTTATTTTATATGTATGTATGTATTCTTTTTGAGATGATCTCAGGTACCTCGTGCTTGCCTCAAACTTACCTGAGGATGACGTTGAACTCATGATTCTCCTGTCTTTACCTCCAAGTGCTGGGATTACAGGCATGCCTCACTTATCCATAGGTTTTAAAGATAGAAGTTGACTTGGAGATAAAGTCTTTGGAACACAAAATGTAAAGAGAACCCTAGTTCACGTCAGTTTGGACAATGATAAAAACAAACGTTTTAGCTCTAAGTTAGGTCTCCTTTCCCTAAGTCAAATGGAACAGTTCCAGGATGGATAGTGCTGTCTTCAGACTAGTTAAGCACCCCCCACCCAACCCCCACTGCTAGTCCCTTCCTTGTCACCTTTTTCTCTACGTGCACATGGTTAATGCTTACTATGCCCTAGTTGTGCCTTTGAATTGTGGCCGCTGTGTAATAGGTCATTCTTTCACTCAGTTAACTTTGTGTGTGTGTGTGTGTGTGTGTGTGTGTGCCCCCTGGGTGTTAGATATACTGAACTCAGGTGAGCCAGACAAGGATGTGACAGAGAGCTACTTCAGCAATTGCATCACCCTGTCATGGGGCTGCACTGGATCACTTCTGGAAGCCTGGAAAGGGCGAGCTATCCACAAAGCAGTTGGTGGGCTGTGTGAGCAACCACACCTTTCAATCTTTCTCCAAGCGTGGCTGTGTCTTTTCTGGACTCTCTTCTCTCTTGAATGGATGTAAGTCATACTGGCTACTTTTGGGGCGTCCATTTCTGCTCAGCCACATGGCCTGGAGTGTAATTTCCATCAGTTCTTATTCTTCACCTTCTTGGCTCCTCGGGCTGCCACCGCTTCGTCATCATCAGAAGTGATCTAGAGTTAGTTCTCCTTTTGAATATCAGTATAGGGACGTTCTCCCTGACCTAGAGCCCCTTGGAACTTGGGTGATGGTATTTTTCTTTGAAGTTAGGAAGCATCGAGCTAGAGCAGTGGTTCTCAACCTGTTGGGTCTCGACTCCTTTGGGGTATTTACATAACGATTCATAACAGTAGCAAAGTTATAGTTATAAAGTTGCAACATAATTTTATAGTTGGGAGTCATTACAATATGAGGAACTGCTTAAAGGGTCGCAGAATGAGGAAGATTGAGAACCACTGATCTATCTGGAGCAATCATTAAAGCATTGATCTGGAGCAGTCTTGACCCTCTGTCTTATGCAGGCCTTTGGCCGCTGCAGAATTTACTTCCATGGTCTACTTCATTTATGAGCTTTTCAGCTCACACACATATGAGGGTCTTAGGGAAATCAAGGGCTCTAGTGGAGACCAGGCAGAGGAAGTCTTTGAAAGTCTCTGCACTGGGGTCTGAGGACAGGAGCTGAAAAGACTCTCCCTATGGAAGGTCAGTGTGCTGTCACTTTCAGCAGTCAGGCCAAGCTCCCAGCAGTCTGGCACCTCTGGGTGCCCAAAGACACCTCAGGAGACATGTGGTATTGTCCAAGCTGTGAGCTTTCTCTGCTCTCTCAGCTCAGTAGAGTGAATCAGACGGGACTTGACCCCGTGGGTAGTAACTACAGGAAGTTTCTCCAGGTCCCTTATCCCAGGCAGACGGCAGGGCTTGGTATGTGGGGTCAAGTGCTGGGTGAAGGCGTTAACTTTGTCTCAGGTCTTTAACTTTCCATAAGACCTTAGGCTAATTGTTGCTCTTGTGACGCCATTTCTCCCCAGCACTGACGTGGTCCCATCTGAACACAGTGTTGTATATCTTTAATCCTAACACGCAGAGGCGGGGGCAGTAGCAGGTGGATCTCTGAGTTCTGGGCTAAACAGTGTTACATGGTGTGACGTACGTACGTACGTAAGCACGTACGCACGCATGCCGGCTTACTCCCTCTCCCTTTCTCTCCTTCACCCTAGCCCACAAAAACAAAAAGAGTTGTTCCTTTTACAGAACTTAGTAAAATTATTTATGTTTTGAATTTAGAAACACAAACCATATGTATTTTTAACGTTGTTATGTAGGTATTGTACCAAAATGGGAAATGTGCTATTGTTCAAGGGACTACAGCATTCTCCGTAAAATCCAGTAGGGAGAAGCAGCTCCTGGAAGGCCAGGCTTTGCTGACTGTCCCTGCATGTAGCGTGCAGGGCTGACTAACTTTCCTGTGGGCTTTCCACACACTGGGGATTGCAGAATCGGGTGCAGAGTGAGTGATAAAGTGAATTCTAGCTGTCTCCAAAAGGCTCTGCCTGCACCCTCAGTCAGGCACCTAATGACTTGAAAATCACTTAATGGCTTAAGTAAGATCACCCTTTGCAAAAAATAAATAAATAAATAAATAAAAATAAAGAAAACCCTTAATTCAGATTCTTTTCCAGTCACTGTGAGAGGGCAGGGCGATTGAGCGCGGTGTACCGGTTCTTCCTGTTGCCGATTTTTATGCATGCCAGAGTCAGTCTGGTACAGGGACTCCTCCATTGTATATACAAATGATTCCTGATAACCGTGTGAGCAGAGAAAAGCCACTGACATAATAGTGTTTGTCAAATGGATATGTTGACTTTTTCTAGTTGTGGATTTTTTTGTGAGGACAACAGAACTCTGTATGGGAAGTGAAGTTTATTTTAAATGCTGAAGCACACACATAAATCAATATCAGAATGACTTGATGGCACTAGCTGTGTGCTTTGTGCATAGTTTCCTGACCTATAGTGCATACCCATGGGGAGGGACATGGCCCCCACTGTGAGCTGGTCAGGTGCTGTGATTCTATCAGGAATTTAGAACCACCTTTTCCCCATAGTGCACTTTACCTTGGAATGGATATAGGGTTTAAGTCAATGCATTTGTGCGCCTTCTTCTAGAACATTTTTTGAGTAAGATGTAAGGAAGCAGTGTCATTTTCCAAAGAGGTATTCCATGACACCCCTCCACCCACCCAAGTTTATGGCAGATCGCCATGGGTGTCTTCAAACCTGCCTTTGCAGCTATGTAGTTACCGTAGGAGCTGTATTCCTTGTTGAACTGTAGGCTTTGTCAGGCCAGAATCATGATCTGTGCTAAGCTTGATGCCTAGGCCAGAGCAGACCCTTCAAAAATGTTAGCTGCAGGCACAGATGAATGAATGACAGCCAAATGAAAGGGTAGCAAGAGCCAGTGGAAGCCATTTTGGTGTGTGGTGAAATACTGAAAGCGGTCCTGTCAAACACCCTAGAGACAGGACTTCATTTGTGGAAGTCATGCTTGCTAATGGCATTGTATGGAGATAAGATAACGATTCTTTGGCTTTCTCTCCAGAAGAATGCAGCGTCGAGCAGACATATGAATAGATAATTCTCAAGAATAATGTAATCCGGGTAATCAGAGCAGATCCGGAAATAAAAGAAGTCTCGAGCAAATTGAAAATATCAAAGTAGTTTTGTTGTTTGCGCTGGTTCTTCTGGCCGTCTGGGAATACTCTTCTGGGTGGATTCTGTACATTTACTGCTTTAAGTATCCAAAGTGTGTCTTCTGAAAATGAAGTTATATGCACCTGAATTTTGAAAGAAAAACTCACTTTTTGTATAAAAGTCTGGTTCAATCATTTCATTCTATTTAGTAACTTAAAACCTGATTGGAAAGGATTTGATTAAAATAACACCTAGTTCAATCATAGCTGCTTTCCAGGCAGCAGGTTGAGTTCCTTATACCCTGGATGACCTTCTAGGAGAGTGCTACCCCTGCCACTTTGGTGTCTCAGGAAGGTCATGAAGTCTGTGCTGTCCTTCCAGCCATTCACCGCAGCTGGAAAGCTGCACTCAAGACCACAGGCACCGTGGCCTTCCTAAACAAGAGTGCCCTTCAAAAGCCAAGTACACAGGAAAGTTCCCCTGGAGGGTTGCTGCCCTTGATCCTGGTGAGACACATTGCTCTGCGCATCCAGGGCTGCTCTGCTTTTCAATATTTCTTTGTTTTAATTTTAACTCCCAAGGGAAATGAAACCAACAAAACAACAAAACAACCCCCCCCCCCAAAACCTGGGTTTTTATAGTGGAACTACTAGTCCTGTGGGAAAAGAAATAAACTAGTTCCAAATAGTTAAGTTTTTGAAAGTGGAGGCTGCGTCTGGAGTCATGCTGGTGTGAAGCCACGCTGTGTGTGATTGCTGTACAGCTGGTCCAGGGGTGAAAGGTCAACATGGCTTTCTTCAGTTTGAACACAGGATTTCTTGCACTCTGATACTAAGCAGGGCTCCTGTGGATCATGCAGAGGTTTCAAATGCTAGTTTTAGGCTAACAAGTCAGCCTCCAGTGCCAATGGGTACCGGGCCCCTGCGTGTGGTGGTTGCTTTAGGGAGGTGGGAGAGGGAAGAGGAACTCCAGTATAGTCCCCGGCCTTTTGAGAAGCTATCACTTCTTCAGAAGTGAAGCCACCCCATGCTTGTCCTGCCTGCCCATTGGTGGAGCTTGAAGAGGTAAGGTCCCATGTGTGGGTGTACCGTGTCCGTTAGCTCTCTGACGCATGTGTTTAGGGCTACCTGACCCAGAGAACTGTAGGATGTCAGGCTTGCTTACATTCTCTCTGCCTCTGACCCCATGCTCACAGGTGGGTTGACCTGTTCTGCTAGCAGTAGGGCCAGGGACAGATCCCACCCCAGTGTGCCACTGAAGGTCGCATTTCACACAGCCCATCCTCCTGCCTGCTGGGCTCTGTGAAGAAGAATGGCTTTGAGTTGGGGGCAGAAGAAGACTAAGTTTTGAATGAAGGAGCATGTGTAGAGTACTGTTTTAGACGCAAAGGCAGTTCTTTTTAGTCCTGGGCCAAACATAGTAGTTATATGCATCACTCTTAATAGCTGGCCACTTTCTCTTCCATAAATCATTGGATTGTAAAAGTGCAACTGTCTAAGAAGAAAAAAACATACCCTCCGCCAGCACAAACTTTCCAAGATAATAAACAGCCCCTCTTTCTAGACATTATAAACCCAGGCAAATATTGATCATAATTGGAAGAGAAGAGCTGCAAATCAAATGTTCCCATTATAATTCATGGAAAGAGGAGCAATTTGAGATCGGTTGTCAGCCCTGATAGGAACGTTCTATCCATTCATTCTCTCACCGTTCACACACACCAGTGGGTCAGCCTCTGGCATAGGTCAATGTTGTTATACCTGGTTATGCCATTTTTGCCTCTGAGGAAAATGAAGCTCAACAGAAGAGAAGTGATTTGCCCAAGGATTGTCACCTAGGAAGTGGCCAGACCCCAAGGCTCTACGTAGCCCTGGTCACTCTTCTCTTTCCTTCTGCTGGATGCCCTGAAGCTGAGCAGAAGACAGCCGCACAATTTAACTGGCAATGCTATGCTCATCATTGATCTTCTCTTCACTAAATTTAAAGGAATTTTCTCCCTTATTTGTGGTATATATATATATATATATATATATATATATATATATATATATCAGGAACACTGAAAAATCCCTAAACTTCCCATTTAAAGCTGACCCGGTCCTGTTTGGTGGTCCCCTGGGGCAGCAAACGGGTGACTTGGGGGATAGCTTGCTGCAGGCAGTAAGTAGGTACGGGAAGCCTGCGGGGTGCTCGTCTCTTCCTGCTGCTGAGGGATCATTTTATTAATTTCCCCACCTCAGTAGCAGTCATCCTTCCAGAAGATGGAGTGAGATGTAGACCCAGTTGGGGAAATATTGTCCTCGTTACAGCAGAGAGTCACAAGCCCCCACCTGCTCGGTTCGATTTTTTTTTTTTTAATTTAACATGGATACCTTCCCCAGGAGCTTTGAATCACCGTATTATTTGTTCTGCTGCAGCCAGGACTACATGGTAGAGGCTGGCATATTTGGTTGTCTGCCTTGCACAGACTTACTGTCTGCAGAAATTGCACGTGAAGGTATGATTACTAATAAAATCCGTATGAGGGGTGGTTTAAAAGGTGCAGTTGTCACGCCCTTAGACTGCGTTTGTGAGGCTGATTATGCCCTCGCCATAACATGCATTCAAAGTCAGTATTGTGCCTTAAAGAAGGTTGTTGGTACTCACTTTTGACCCACAGCCAATTTTTATTTAAGCAGTAAACCTTTTTTGTTTGTTGTGGATGCTGTTACAAATTGTTGCAAATGTGGTAGCTTGGAATGACATATTTATTCCCTCATGGTTTTAGAGTCCAGAAGTTCAGTATCAAGGGTGTCAGCAGGCTCATGCCACCTCTGTTCGTCTTCTGGTAGCTTCCAGTGTCCTTTGGCTGTGGCCTGTCTGCATTGTTTCTGCCTCTGTCTTTGTGTGTTCTTCTGCCATCTCCTCGCCTGCATCTTTCTGCAAATGTTAGACCAGTGGGAGCCAAGCTGCATGCTTGCTTAACTAACCACTAGGTAGCACCACCAGTTTGCCCTGCTGGTGGGAGACAATCCTTCTTAAGCATTTCCTTTCTTCTTGCTGTTAGAAGTTTTGGTTCCTGGTCAGTGGCCAGATGGGGTCAGCTTAGGATCCAGAGGAGAAATCGATTAGTGGGTTGGGCCATACTCAGAGGATGGTCCTAGCAGGTAGTGAACAGGAGGCAGTTCAAATAATGTGGTAAAGCTTGCCATGAGGGAGCCTCTTCAGTAGGTGTTATCTAGACAGATGCTTGGCCGCAGAATTCTCTGGCTGAGTATATCATGGGGCCAAGAGGAGGCAGGAGGCATGAAGCTAATGCACAGAGCGTATAGTCACCCACTGAATAAAGAAGGCCAAGGTAGGAGCTTGGAAGCCTCAGTCTGATGTCACGGTCACAGAACTGATGCCATTCTGAGTGTCCTTGGCCCATATCCTCTCACATCCCTGGAGGGAGTGGCCGACAGAGCTGGTGAACACGGTGAGTTGTCTAGCCGAGCAGATTGCAGGGTGTGAGGCAGGAAGACTGTTAAAGTTAAAAGGAGATTTAGCTCTTTAAACACATGGGCTTGTGTGAATCTTTTGGATCAGTTTTGGCTATTATTTTAACTTGCTGAAACATTTTGAAATCTCTGCTCTTTTTTCTAGTTCACCCCCCCCCCTTTCAGCTGTGTATTTATTATTCATGAGTTCTTGAAGGACAACGTGACAAAAATGTTGACTGAGGAACAATGTGCAAAATGCTGTCCTAAGATGTTGCTCTTCTGGGATGCTGGTGCCCTGGGGTGTCATCATTTAGTCTCTCCTCAGTCCACCAAGCTGAATCATCAGTTGGCCGGATTTCCCATGATGCTTAGATAGGCCTCTGAGTGACTGCCCCTTTGCTGACACCCAGGGGTGCTATGCCCGTCATATAGCACCTCATAGTTATTTGACAATGCCCTGTCTTGTGTCTCTGATAAGGGAAGGGAGACTTGGTAGGGTTCTCGGTTAGCCACTGTGCTGAGAGGTCCTTCATTGGGGTCATGGTGTTAAATTCTGAGCCTATTTCCTGTCACGTATTCAAAGTGTTAGGTAGGTGGCATCTTAATTACAGTTTCTGTTACTGTGACCAAACACCATGATCTAAGCAACTTGGGGAGGAAAGGGCTTATTGGGCTTTGTCGTCCACAGCCCTGTTCATCATTGAAGGAAGTCAGGATGGGAACTCAAAAAGGGCAGAAACTTGGAGGCAGGGACTGAGACAAAGGCCATGGAATGGCGCTGCTTACTGGCTTGCTCCTTGTGGTTTGCTCAGCCTGCTTTCCTATAGAACCCACGACCTCCAGCCCAGAGATGGCCCCACCACATTGGCTGGGCCTTCCCCTATCAATCACTAATTAAGAAAATGCCTTGCAAGCTTGCCTACAGCCTGATCTCATAGAGGCATTTTCTCGATTGAAGCTCACCCTCTCAAGCTGACATAAAACCAGCCAGGACAGGTGGTGAGGGTTTGTTTTTAAAGGAGGAGCTGGACTTCTCTGCTCAGATGTAGCAAGGAGGGAGGGAGAGAGAGAGAGAGAGAGAGAGAGAGAGATATGGAGGGCCAGTCAGCAGCTTTGGACATCATCCTCAGAAATCCTTTCCACCTCCTTTAAGATAAAGTCTCACTAATCTGAAGTTTGCCCCTTAGGCCAGACTGAATGACCAGGAAGCCCCAGGGAGCCTTTGTCTCTGCCTCCCCAGTGCTGGGATTGCAAGAGTATACTAATACATCTGGCATTTTCGTGCGGGTTCTGGAGGTCAAACACAGGTCTTCCTGCTTTACCAGATATCACCCCCATCTCCCAGTATTTCTTCGAAGCCCTCAGCTCTCCTTAAGACTGGTCCTTATGGTCTGTGTAGTCTGGAGTCGCACACCAGGGGAATATGGCTGCTTCTGGGAAGGTGTCTTGTGCAGTGTGCACTCGGTATTGAATATAGTCAGAATGTAAAGTGGAAGGAAAGAAGTGAGGATCTGGGTGTGCAGTCGTTAACAGGGATGGATCGACAGTTTTGCTCGTCTGCATCGTCCTCCAAATAAGAGCTGAAACAGTTGAGGTGGCCTCAGAGTTGCACTTGAGGTGGTCGAAGCAGTGGAAAGGCTGCAAAGGTCGCGTAGATCAGGGCCCCAAGTAAGGCCTGACCTCAGCTCACACCACGCAGTGCTGTCAGGTGACCACAGAGGCTGTGCTCAGTGTCCAAAGACAGAGTTTGGACTGCAGTAAGGGAGCCCCAGGTGGGAGCGGGACCAGCGATGGCCCCCCTTCCCCTGTCATTGGGCAGAGCCTCACCCGGGGTTGACTAGCTTCCAGCTTTGATGGGTAGGAGAAGTCTGCTTTTCTTCTGTTGCTCCCTGTCAAGATTCAGTGTTGCATTAATTTAAAACAAGCAAACAGAACCTTTGTCTGGGGCTGATTTTGTTCATCTTTAGAAAAATATTATGAAAAGTAGACCTTCTAGACTGGTGAGAGAATAATCTGAAATGAATTAACTTCCACTTTGCTGATTAGACTGTTATCAGATGGGAGAAGCACATTTTCCCCTTTAGGAAAGAGCTGGACGTGCATTCAAGTGTTGCTTATGGAAGAACAAGTGAGAGCAAATTTGATAATGAGAAAAGATTTGAATAGCCCTAGGGTATGGCAGGCAACTTAGCAGCGGTGGTGGTGGCCCACTATGAGCTGTGAGTCCAGGAAGCCTCACGGGTCCAATGTCAGAGTCCATCAACCACTAGAACAAAAACCCAGAATATTTTACTATAGTTCCTGTATTTAATTAATATTGGCTACTAGTGATTTTTACATTACTTTGTTTTTATAGTGGCCAAGGAAAAAATATAATTAGGTGTCTGTGTTTGTAGATCTTACTGTATCAGAGTTGTTTGGAGGGAAAAGTAAAAAGCTTCAGAGACAATCATTTCAAACCCAACAGAGCCAAATGTGTTGTCAGGAAAAAGGATTTGTTACCTATTGGAAATGTAACTTTTTCTCACTTTGTCTCCGGAAGGTAAAACCCAATTCAGTGAGTACCTTGCACCTGTTTTCGTAAGGTTTTAGGTGACCGTCCTTACCTTTGTTCAACCCACAAACACCCATTCGTTCGGTTCAGGTTTGACACAGCTCACGGCAGATTTCTGCTTCTTTTCCTGTCAGCCTGTCTCCGGACTTGTCACACTTGACAGTGTGGTTCACTCATGCGCAGGAACCACTCAGCTCAGGAGCTTTTCCCCAGCAGCCTCCCTTCCCCGCCCTCCTCCTTCACCTGGTGCTCCGTACTCTTCCCACTTCCTGTGGCACTCAGGGTTCCCCCTGGAGCCGCCTGGCTCAGTCCTGCACTCTACCCTAGTCTTTGTCTCTAGATGCTGAGCTTTGTGTGCTTCCCAGCATCCCCCACTCTTCTTGCTTCAGGTCTCAGTGATTGGTGGAAATAAGCTCACTGGAGGAAAATGGAGATGTTGTGATACGGACGGTGGGAACTATTTTGAAGAAGTAACAGACCACCTAGGACTAGTAGTTATGATTTATGTTATCATGTGATTTTTGTGACTGCTAAATAGGAAAATAAATTGGATGAATTTATTCGCTTTAAAAACTATTTATTGTGTGTGTGCGTACGCGCATTCGCGTGGAGGGGTTATAGGCCGGTTCTCTCCTCATAGCGTATGGGAACTAGGCATGAAACTCAGATTGTCAGGTCTACAGCAAGGGCCCTTACTCACCCCACCCTCTCACCAGCTCTCACTTGCATTGAAAATAGTTTCTTTGAAAGACCTGATTTGGGGCTGGACATGTTACTTAGTGGTTAGGGCGCTCTCCTAGCATGTGCGAGGCCTTGGGCCAATCTCCACAAATAACCTGTGTAATGTTGTTTCCTGTACCATTTGCCTTTTCAGGACTCATCCGTGTCCCATGCATGGAATTCATTTATCTTCCTACTGTCCCGCATGGTATCCATTGTATGAGTGTACCTCGGTTTTACTAATCCCTTCTCCTGTCAGTGGGTATCTGGGTCAGTTCTGCTTTTTCGCTGTTCTTCAACAGCACCCCCGCTGCTGTCAGTCTGTTCGAGTGTGCACACTGCCACAGCTTCCCTGGAAGAGATGCCCCAAGGAAGGATTCCTGAGTCGTGGTGTACACGCACCCATCTCTTGACTGGACAGTATGCCACGTTTGTTTCCCAAGTGTGGTCATACTGTTTGACATGCCTGTGGAGGAGCAGTGACCTAGAGGAGGGGGTCTAGAGGAAAGATGGGAAGCCGCATTAGTTGAACATCAGAGAGGAAAGGGAAGGCCTTGAGCTCTGATGAAGTACACCTTCCTCTTCAGGAATGGAATAACCATGGGATAATGAAGAGGAGGACTTGGGTTTTAAATTGTCATTGGGGAACAGTGGCAAGCTACTTCATGGACAGAAGCCACATTGCCTTGAGGGAGCAGATTTCATCTTGCTAGGAGTGGACATGCCCAATTCCCTCCTCACTAGGTTCTCCCTGGCCAGTCCCTGTAGGGCACTGTCTGGGAGCAGATGTTGTCGGGTACTGACATGTGTGTTTCCATGTCAGACTGGCAGTTCCTCGGAGGCTAGGGAAGCTTTCCAAACAGACAGCCACGGAAGCCCACAGATATCAGATTGCCACAGAAGCACACAATATCAGACAGCCAGGGAAACACACATTATCAGACAGCCACAGAAGCACACAGACATCATATAGCCACAGAAGCACACAGACATCAGACAGCCACGGAAGCACACAGACATCAGACAGCCACGGAAGCACACAGACATCAGACAGCCACGGAAGCACACAGACATCAGACAGCCACGGAAGCACACAGACATCTTGGCAGTTCCCTTCCTCCAGTCACATTACAGTAGCTTGCTCTGCCAGCCTGCTTTGTGTGTCTCACGTCCAGCACACTTACACAAGGCTCTTCCACATCCTAGGTTTACCTGATGAAAAGTCGGGGCTGCTCACTCACCTGACCTGATGAGAAAACAAAACAAAATATCCCCTTAAAGCAAGATGTCTCTGACCAGATAAATAGCTGCTTACTCTGAACTATGACACAGTCCTTAGGGAGCGGAATGACTGCAAATTCTGACTACCCTGGTTTTTAAGCCAGAGGGGTATGTTTGCTTTTCAAAGAATTCCCACTTTTCCAAATGTAGTTCTGCGGATGGGCAACTTCTTTTGTTGCCATTACTGAAATGGAAAGTGGAGCATTGAACCATTAAAAGCTCGTGGCCTCTGGAGGCCGAGAAGGGCGGCTTTTTTTAACTTGTTATTTTTGGACCCTCTTCATTAATAACACTCATCAGATGCATTTGATTCCAGGCCAGGAGAGCACTGATGCTGGGATGGTCAAGATAAAAACATCCTGGCTTTTCATTATGTATTGACAAGTAGTATCGCCTGTTTGAAATTTTTGATGCCAAAATTTCCAATTTGAAGAAACACCATGGTGTTCTGTAACTAACAGGTATATTGCAAAAAAAAAAAAAAAAATGGGAAGGAACCCTGCTGGTCCCACAATTGAAGTTGCATCAGGTAAACTGTAAAGCTCCATGGAGTAAAGGAAAAAGTTTTAGTTAAGATGTTGATTGCTCAAATTACTAAGTAAGCTGGACAGATGTTTAAGTTGTTAAATAAGAAGGAAGCAGGGTAGGAAATCACTTGTGGACTATGAGTTTAACTTTGAAAACAAAATTTCTATGAGGGAAAAGACTACAGAAATCACACTGAAATACTAGCTGTTGTTTTGGGGTCTGAGATTATGGGATTTCCTCCTCTATGTTTGCTAATGTGGTTATATAATTTTATAATAAAATTAATTAAACAGTGAGTTTAAGAGCAAGCAGTCTGGATTCCCGTTGCTGCTTTCTCCCTAACCAGCTGGTTGACCTTAGAGAAGCTTCTTTGCTTGGCACAGGCTGCCTCAGGAACTAAAAGACATTTCATCTACCCCATTCACAAGGCTGTGGCCAATTGGCCTTTCAGCGCCCCCTCTCCACTCTGGCTCCTGTTCTTCCCTGGTTCCCCTTCCCTGGTAAAACTAGCCTCACCCGGTCCACACCCAGAAGCCACGAGTGATGTCCTTTTATTGTATGGTTTCTATTCTGTCCTGTTGTGGCCCAGCTCTGATTACACCCTCTTGGGACTTCTTTTTTAGCACTGACAACTGATGATAATTTTAGAGAAGCAACTGATGAGTAAGAAAGAATCCTTGGCCTTCTGTGCTGTGGAGGTTTGAATAAGAATGGCCCCCATAGGTTCATGTATTTGCATACTTAGTCATCAAAGAGTGACACTATTTGAAAGGATTAAAAGGATTAGGAGGTGTGGCCTTGTTAGAGGAAGCATGTCACTGGGGGTGGGCTCTGAGGTTCCAAAAGCCCATACCATGTCCAGAGTCTCTCTTTCTGTCTATGGATCAGGATTTAGCTTTCAGCTGCTACTCCACTGCCATGTCTGCTTGCATGCCACCATGCTGCCCATGGTGATGGTAATGGGCTAAACTCTGAAACTGTAAGCAAGCCGCAATTAAATGTTTTCTTTTATAAGAGTTGCCTTGATCATGGTGTCTCTTTACAGCAACAGAACAGTGACTAAGACGTATGACAAGGGGAAATTTGAACAACTGAACTTCCTAAAACTGAAAATTTCAACTGTTTAAATATGTGTATTTTGACCGAAATTTGCTTATTAATTTGAGGGCATCTATGTTCGCTTCCTTTTTGGATCACATGACAGTCAGTTGCTAAGAGCCCTCCGATCTCAAGTTCAAAAATTACTCAGTAATTCCCTCGTGTATTGTGTTTTAAGCTTCAGCATCTTGAGATGTACAACTAATTAAAGTTACAGGAGGTGAGCAACAATGAGTTCTGGTCGCTTCCAGTTCCAGGCTCCGAGGCAGGCCTGTGTCACCTACAGATGGGTCGGTGGGAATAGCATCTTCATGTCCAAGGCCACAGTTCCTCACAGCCCGGATTTCATTGCCCTACACCAGCCCGCATTAGTATGAGGCCAACCACGGTGTAGGGATAGGAGCTGCAGACAGACCAGTCAGTCAGTTGGCACAGTCCCTGAGACTCTCGGATGCAGCGGATTCTAGCAGCCCCAGGCAGCTCTCCAGGAAGTAGACTTCAGGTTGTTGTGTTTTCTGGGGGGAAATGTTGTATCAACTGCATGATGATTGCATTCCTCAGGAAAAGGATATGTAGCATCAGCTCATGTTCCACAGGCAGCGTTCCTCTGGCCGTCTCCCAGTTACCTGATAGACTGCACACATCCCTCTCCAGCTTCTAGTGTGGGCATAGTCCCCGGTGACTGGTGAAGACAGGCACATCTTGGGCCCACAGTATTCCCTCAGAAGGTTGTGATTGCTCTTTATTCTTCCTCCCCTCTAGGGTACGATGATGCATTCAACCCATCAGACAGCATGAGGATCTCTGTGACGAATTTTTACATGCCTCCATCATTGATATAATCGTCTTCTCTTTTTAAAAGGTTTCGTTAAGTCTATTGTTAGGATTGTAAAACTACCGAAGAGAGACAGGAAGGCTTTTCCCATTTTCAGAATTCAGACAGTTTTGTTAATTGCACAGCTTTACACGAGAAGTAATTAAGTGGGTTGGGAGACTATGTTATATGTATTTATAGTAACAGGCATGTCACATTTATCGTCACTGCACAGTCTACTTGATCGCATCATGTTGGGGCACTAAAAATCTGTACCTGTTGGAAGTAGCTCCAGGGACTGTTCCTCACAGAGTCTTTGACCTAGCTGTAAATATTGGCAGACCCAGGTGGGGAAAGGCCATGTATGCCGGCGTTTACAAGGACCCTATACTTGAAAGGTTTTAAATGTGCTTTTTTGTTGAAGGGAGCTGCGGGTTGCATTCCTGCTGCCCTGCTCCCTGCCGCCTGGCTAGCTTATACCCCGAAATAACAACACACAAACTGTATTCTTTTAAACACTGCCTGACCCATTATATCTAGCCTCTTCTAGGCTAATTCTCACATATTAATTTAGCCTATTTCTAATAATCTGTATAGCACCACTAGGTGCGCTTACCGGGAAAGATTCAGCATGTCTGACTTGGCGGCTTGCTTCATTGCAGCTGGCTCTGAGAGGAGCTGCATGATTTCTGAGCTCACTTCCTCTTCCTCCCAGCATTCTGTTCTGTTTACTCCGCCTATCTAAATTCTGCCCTATCAGATGGGCCAAGGCAGTCTCTTTATTAGCCAATGACCTTCCTCCATCATTTTTTAAAAGGGGCATGGGGCATGGTGGTATATACCTGTAATCCCATCACGGTGGAGGCTGAACAAGGATCTCAACTTTAAGGGCAGTTTAGACAAATATAGCAAGACTCTATCCAAAAAAGGTATGATTTTTTTTAACATTTTAATTTTAAAATTTCTGAGTTAAATATTTGGCAATGCCAACTGTCTTCGATAAGACAGCAAGTATCGAGCTCATCCATGGTTCTTAAGTTTGGTGATGAGTAGTTTTAGTACAGCTTTTTGTTTGGTTGGTTTTTTGTTTTTCAAGACAGGGTTTCTCTGCATAGCCCTGGTTGGAACTCCCTCTGTAGGCCAGGCTGGCCTCGAACTCAAGAGATCTGCCTGTCTCTGCCTCCCGAGTACTGTGACTAAATGCGTGTACCACCATGACCAGCTTAGCACATTAATCTTACTATATTGTAACAAAGCAGATTTTCCAAGCAAATAGAAGAGAAAACGTCCAAGCACAAATGCGAAATACCTCTTTGAAAAAGTACCTGGACCCCCTAAATGCCCATTCAAGAGCAGAAGATAGAAATCCATTCTAGGCTCTAGAACTGGATGGAGGTGGGGGTTCCTTGGACTTTCCACAAGGCAGGGAACCCTGATTGCTCTTCGGGCTGAGGAGGGAAGGGGACTTGATTGGGGGAGGGGGAGGGAAATGGGAGGCGGTGGCGGGGAAGAGACAGAAATCTTTAATAAATAAATAAATTAAAAAAAAATCTATTCTAGAAGAGCACACTGTACAAATCTGTCTGAGTGCCCCGTCACCTCTTCTCCCAGAAGCCTGCCTGCCAACAAGTTGGACACTTTTACCCAATTATCTTAATTTCCAGTTTTAATATGACAGAAGCAGATTCGTTTCCACTACCACTGATTTCCAGAATACTGTATTACTTCCTCAGTCTTGCTGGACAGTCATGAACTTCCCCCTCTGCCCAGTCTCCAAGGCATGCCTGATGGCCTCTTGTGCTGTGCTGCTTTGACAGCTCTGTCACTTCTGCCTCCTATGCCGCCAGCGCTGCCTTATGCAGGCCTTCAGCTCCTGTCCTGTCCCAGTCTCCTGGTACCTGGACTCCCATCCCTGAACACCTGTTCACAGCCCTCGTCCAGTCATGCCTTGCCAGCCAAGTCTTTCTTGTGTGTGTTGTCTTGCTTCCCACCTCCTTGTCATCTCGCTGGGTCTCTGTCACTGTCCACAGCAGATGCAGAGCTTTCCCCTTCCCACCAGCCAGTTTCCAGGAACTCTTATCCCCCATCTGCACACGCTGCTGCTACACTGCCCACCTAAGAGGATCTTCAGGCAGGTTGCCAGGCTGCCAACCCGCAGTGCTTGGGTACCTGACACTTGGTGTTGTTAGAAGCCCTTGAGCTCTCCAGGAGATGGTCCAAGCATCCTTGACCTTTGGAGGTCTTCAGCTCTGCCCACTCAGCAGCTATCCCCTGCTGTTGTCCGCTTGACTCCATTGGGCCGGTGGATCAATATAGTTCTGGAACACTTGTAGAAATCTGAGAGGAGGGATACCAAGAGAATCAGGAGATAAGCCCTGGCTGCCCTGCATGGGCAGCGTCCTCCGGATGCTGAGGCAGTGACTGCCTCCTGGCTAAGCAGATAGTACAGAGACGTCAGTTTGTTCCTCCTCTCAGCACCCAGCCGAGCACAGGGTCCACCCCTAAATATCTGAGGAGGGGGTTAAGCAAGTTCCCAAAGCTTGTCTGTCTCAATATTTCATAGACTTATACAGCTGGGAGAAACCTTCGGGATTATCTCCGACCACTTCATTCTGACAGCTAAGCAAGCCTCAAGCAGTGGCCAAATGACTCGTCTAAGGTCAGACAGCAGTAAAGTCAGCTTCTTAGCCTTGACTTTCTGACTCCTGGTTTCCCCCTTTTGTTTTAATGCACACCCAGGCCGTGGTTCTTTCCTCTTCTTTGCTGAGCTTATTGGTATCTGACTGCCTAGAAGATCTAACGTCCTAAAGTTTCGAGAACCTCACAAAATAGCACCACCAGCTGGGGCCTGGGCGTTCAAAGCAGGAGCTTTTGGAAGACATCTCATATTCAAACCATGACACTGTAGTAACTGTTTGTAAATATTTGAGACTCCACAGTTGTCTGCCATGTTTTATACACAGGTCTCTTAAATTCCCTTGGTCACAGAATTATTTTTCACATGATATAGACAGAAGGTGTCTCAAAAAACCTTGGGTCTTCTCGAGCTTAGTAAAAATCCCCACCCATTCCAAGGGGCCAGAACCTGAGGAGACAGGCTAAGGAGCTGGGTCATGATGCTCATGGTTTGAGTAGAAGATCTGCAAATAGTCCCAGAGACTGGAGCACAGAGGACCTCACAGAATGCCGGCTATGACAAGAGAGAGCAGGGCTGTGGGCTCGGCATGGGGAAAGGTGAGCCTTGTGGGACTGCTTCCTTTCACTTTGGTCTCTGCCATTTAGCCTGTTACCATCTCAGTCAGGGTTGTGAAAGAGGATGAGCCGTCCTGCCTGTGAGAACAGGGGTTGGGTAGCTTGGCGGTGAGCTCTCAGCTTCAGATCCACCGTTTCCCCATCAGCCCAAAGAAGGAAGAATGTTGTCTGGCCGGGTCTCATGGACTCCTCTGCAGGGCTTGCCTTGTACCTCCCTCTAATCGGCCTGCAGTGTAGGTCTTAATAACCGGGGAATGATTGGGAGTGCTGTAATTGTGTGGGCAGTCAAAGCCTCCAGGACAAATGTGCCTGTGGCTGTCCTTTCTCTAGGACAAGCTCATGAAATCCCAGGCTCTGTTGATCTGACAGGAGAGATGGCACAACCCAGTGCTGAGTGCTGTCATTTCTCTGCACCCTAAATCGGCATGGGCTGCTGCAGTTGTAGGGGCACCTAAGAGAAGATAAACTCCTGTCACTGTAACTGCTCTGTAGAGCTGCTTTTGGTGTTAATAAGGATGGGAAGAACTATGAGGAGGACTCATGGCCCCAGAGTGTCTTCAGATCAGCCTGCGGTGAAGTCAAGGAGCACCCAGGTTCTTAACCCACGTGACCAAGAACAGATAATGACACCTCACCTCACAGTGTGGAGTGAGGGCCTCTTGTAGTAGTAAGGAGGCCGCTTGTTGGTTCCTGGCCGCTTAGCCCTGAAATACTCAACACAGAAACTGTATTAATTAAACCACTGCTTGGCCCATTAGCTCTAGCTTCTTATTGACTCTTACATATTAGTTTAATCCATATTCATTAATCTGTGTATTGCCACGTGGCTGTGGCTTACAGGGTAAAGTTCCAAGTGGCTATTGGCTCCATGACTTCTCTTTGACTCCTCCTCCTTTTTCCCAGCATTCAGTTTAATTTTCCCCACCTAGTTCTTTTCTTCCCTGCCATAGGCTCAAAGCAGTTCTTTATTAATCAGTGGTAATCATAGCACACAGACGGAAATCCCACATCACCCTCATAAGTCCTGAGATCTTTACGTGAAAGCTGCCACTTACGCAGAGCTATCATTATTCTTTGGGCTTCGCTGTTCCCTAAATAAAGGCTAGGGTTTATTCTCGGACTCCTTTGCTTCAAGTGAGTTCAGAGCTGGCTGTTTCAGTGGCCCTGCACATGCAGGTTCTCTGTTGCCCCAGGATCAGAAGTGTCTATGGAAGCATCGAGACAAAGTGCAAGGTGCAAAGTGTAGACTCCAGTGAGGGTCTTCCACGAGCCTGTTTTCTCATCCCTGCACAGCCCTAAGAGGCCTCTTCTGTTGTCACGAGTTTGTGACTTTTACCAAAGTGGCTGGTATGAGCAAGGTGCTGTTCTGGGTGTGCAGGGTAAATTAGTGAACTTAGCCTAGATGGGGAAGAAGGGAGATTGATGAGGCAGGGGATGAGGCTGGGCAAGGAGGTCATCTGTCTTGCACGGGTGTCAGGTATCCCAGGAAGGGAAATGGAGAATGCATGCAGGTGTATGGTGCACGCAGGTGTATGGTGCACGCAGGTATATGGTGCACGCAGGTGTATGCTACACACAGGTGTATGGTACACGCAGATGTATGGTACACAGAGGTGTATGGGGTACACAGGTGTATGGTGCACACAGGTGTATGGGGCACACACAAGTGTATGGGGCATGCAGGTGGTGTATGGGGGCACACGCAAGTGTATGGTACACTCAGGTGTATGGTGCACGCAGGTGTATGGGGCACACGCAAGTGTATGGTACACGCAGGTGTATGGTGCACGCAGGTGTATGGTACACACAGGTGTATGGGGCATGCAGGCATGTGGTACACATAGGCACATGGGGAGGCTATTAGCCTTGCCTTTGGGGTTTTCAGGAAAAAAATCTACTCTAGATTCAGGGTTGTTTGGGCATAGATGGTATCATGTCAAATCAGGTGATTTTTAGAAAGCTGTGTGCAGGATTACCTCCAAAGTGTGTGTATGTGTGTGTTCTCGCATGTGCCGACACATCTAGATGTATAAATCCATGCACACATATGCATGCTATTACTGCCTAAGCTGTGGTAGAAGCTGAAGCAGGGAGGACTTGGCTCTTGGCATTTTTCCAAGCCAGGTTTTAAAGGCCAACATGGGTGCTGTGATGATGCGGTCCTCCTGTCCTGTGATCAAGGGAGAAACTGAAACAGAGATGCTCATGACTCACCAGAGCCAGTGAGTCAGGGTGGGAACTGGGCCTGGCCTCCAGCCTCCAGCTGCTGGGGGCCACCTTCCTGCACCTCCCCAGGTCCTCCCACCTTTCTTTTTGCCTGTGGATCACTTCCACCCCCACAATATCTGGTTAATTTTTAAAAATGGACAGAATACTCACTTCAGCCCTTCCGTATCATTTTATAATAAGTATAAAAGTGCTGTATAGTCTAGGGATTCGGAACAACCAATTGTTTACTGGATTTCTCAATGCCATAGTAGGATACAGAATCTACAGCAGGCCAAGTCTCTCTTGGTTCCTCCCGCTTTACCCACACATTCCAACTCTTACGTGTGTGTCCCCCAAACTTTCCTAACCGTGGCTCCCTTTCCTACCACTTCTCTGAGTCTACATCACAAAACAGCGAAGATGAGGAAGGATCTTCCCCAAGGGTGGGCAGGGGAAAGCTCCAGAATTTGCACTGTGCAGCACACATTTCCTTCCAGCTGCTGAGGGCTGCGTTCTTGGGCTTCCTTCTGTGTCACCTCTAGGACGCCATCCTCACGGAAACGCTGTGTGGCAGCTCTTGATAGCTCCAGTTATTGGCATGAAGTACCTGGCCAGTGCTGTGTGGTAGAGAAATGCTGGCGTTGGAGCCCAGATCTCTAACTACAAAATCATTTATCTTTCTTCTATATGATGCGACTGCTAAAAACACAAACCTTCGATACTCCATAGTATATCAATTGCCAGATCAAAATCCTGTGTGCTCCTAGCCTTGAAGCAGTTAAATATATTTTAGCACCCATCTTGGAAGCATAACATGTAAATTGAAAACAACAACAAACAAAACTCTACAGGCAAATTAGGAAGTAGAATTTTTGTCTTGTTTGAAAACTCACTTCAAAGAGATCCTAGCAAACTGGAGCCCTGTCCCAATATATCAGAGGTGATGGGCTCCTTCTGTCCTTCTAACCCCAACAAGTGCATGGTAGGTCTGGACAGCTAGGCAATGTTTGCTGTGCACGGAGTACGGGCAGTTCCTCCTCACAAGTACGTGAGGATAAAGATGGTTTCCCACAAACACATTGGTTAACTGTGTGAATTAGTGATCACGATGGGGAAGAATTCTCAAGTGAACCTGCACTGGATCACATTTGGTAGCAACACCTTGGCCGAGAACTGCCGTTGACTGGGCAGGGAATGTGGTGGGAAAAGAAGATCAGATGGGAGAAGGGAAGTGTCTGGAGAAGGAAATGGCTAAATGCAAACCGAAACAGATACCAAGGGAAACCCGAGTGGCTGAGGAAAGCAAGTAAGATGAAGCAGCTGAGGCAGGGGGATAAGGCAGAGCAGGACTGGGTGTGAGTTGAGGACAGGGAGAGGCAGGAATGCATGGCGCACAGGCAAGGGTAGGGCGTCCGGCTGCCATGTCCCCAACATTCACTTAGTCAGCCTCTCTGCTCTCTTCAAGGGTGCCTGCCTGGCTGTCTGTCTTGTGGACTCCAGTAGACAGTTCAGCCTGGCGTACTGACAGGAGCTCTTCCACGTGCCTGAGAGTGTGTTTGCTGCCCCGGCAGAAAGGTCATTTGCAAGTAGGGGCACTATTTTGCTATCATCAAATTTGTCCCCAACACACCACGAAGACCGAAGGGAAGTCTAGTGAAGACCTGTGGCGACCGCTCACCCAGTGATGCTCGCTCAGGAGCCATTGCTAAACACACACCTTCAGACAGATGCCTTTCCATTTTCCCGGATTCGCAGTGAAGATTTTAAAGACCACACACACAGGAGTCTCACTTTGTACAGATGCAATCCTGCTAAAGCCCCTTTCCAGTTACCAGTGCTGTGTACTTCCCAGTGACCTGCAATGACGTCATGTGCCTGCTCTCGGGTCCTGTGGCACAGTGATACACTGAGCTGATTATAAATAGCATTCTAATGAAATTGTTGGGCGTGTTGTCGGATTAGTCAGCTACAAATGGGAAGTTGTTTCCTGAGGAAATTTGATAAACTGAAAGTCAGCTTGAAGGTTCAGATATTTTTTTGTGGGATTTTTCTGCCCTTCCTTATGTTTTCCTTAAAAAAAAAAAATTACCGGTCAATTGTGAGCCCCACCCAGACACATACTTTAGCGCTTACTCCAGACCTCGGCTGTCTGCTATGTTAGCATGATGTAAGAGGTCAGAGCTGTGAGCCCTGAATCCTGAAAGGAAGATGAGGGGGCTTTTTAATTCAAGTATTGCTTCTGTCTAAAAGTATGGAAGAGCCGTGTACAAAGTTTTCTTTCCTAAAAAAGTAAGAGGGAGGAATAACATATACTTTAATCTGTCATTTTCTCCTCAGCCCCAAGCCTTTAGGAAGTCTCACTACTGAGGAAACACACAGACACATTCATTTGGCTATTATTTTCTTCTTGTTTTTGTATTTATTTTGTTGTTGTTGTTTGAGTTTTTTGCTTACTTTTAGAGACAGAGCTTCTCTGTGTAGCCCTGGCTGTCCTGGAATTCACTCTGTAGACCAGGCTGGCCTTTGAACTCAGAAGAGATCTGCCCCATCTCTGCCTCCTGAGTTCTGGGATTAAAGGTGTGCACCTTTAATTTTGTCATTTTTGTTTGATTGATTGTTTTTGTTTTGTTTTTTAAATTGAGCCATCATTTAAAAATCAAGATATCTCATATTTAAAAAAAAAATAGCTTGTGGTGGCGCATGCCGGTAGGATTTGCTGAAGGAGGCAGAGGCAGGAGGATCACAAGTTTGAGGCCGGCCTGGGCTGCAAAGTGAGTTCCCGGACAACCAGAACTGTTACACAAAGAAATCCTGTCTTGAAAAACCGTAAACAAACAAACGAAATATATTTATGGTCTCTTTTAAAATAGGGCATTTTGCTCTCTTAGAGCCAGCCTCCTGGTTGCCTGCCATAAGTGTTTCCCAGCCTGTCTCATTCCATTTAGTACCTACAGCTGTGCTCTCTGGCCACAGGTATTCTTTGACCTTCACAAACACATTACGATTAGCGTTTTGTAATGGACACGACAGAGACAGTGGCTAGTTTCACTTGTTCCCAACTCGCCTTGCTCCAGCATGTCACCTGTCCTGTGGCCTGTGACCTTCTGCAGCTCATTCCCCACATCCTGTTTTCTCACCCTGTCACACTGGTAGGGCCACGTTCCAGATCGGCTCTCACAATCAGGGAGATGGGCTGAGGTGTGGTTGGTCTGCTCCCATGCTCAGCGCTGGCCTCTTCGGGCTCCCGTGACTCTTCCTTGGCGACCTCTTCGATCTGCTTTGCTCCTCCTACGCTGTCTGCCTGAGTGATTATTTATTTTTGTCCTTTTACAAGGACCCAAAAGTCATTTTTAAAAATCAGATAATATAGCAGTAGATGAAGTTAAAAAAAAAAAAAGCCCCACCTTTTGTGGCTGAAGAGATGACTTAGCAGGTCAGAGAACCTTTTACCCCTGCACAGGACCTGGCTGCAGTTCCCAGCACCCACAGGGCAGCTCAACACTGCCTGTAACTCAGTTGCATAAAACTCATCACCCTCTTCTGGCCTCCACAAGGACTGGGCAAGCTCACAGTGCACAGACACACATACAGACAAAATACTCATGTCCACAAAATAAAGTTAAAACCACCGTCCCTCCCCCTTTCCAGAGTCCATCGTTAACCCCTGGATGTGGTTTCTTTTCCGGGTCCTTTCCCCCTTGATCCAGTTTGTAGGTTAACATAAGCAGCATCATGATGTGGAACTGTTCTACATTAGCGATGACCCTGCTGGCATAAACCAATCCCTACCTTGTGTGCTTTGTGCTCTACCAGCTACTCGAGTGTTGCTATTTCTCGGCAGGGCATTTTAATAATCATAGTACTTACCGTGTTGCCGCATTTATGATCGTGTGTCTGTTTTCCATGGACTGTGAGCTGTCTGAAGCATTGTCATTGCCTGTCTCCCTCTGTCAAAGTACCTGCCGGTGTATATTCAGCAAGTCAGCGAGGGAATGTGGTGGTGGTGTCCCTTCAGTTCGACCATTCTAATTTAACTATGTATATAAATTTATATAACAATCTAAATTTCAATATTCTAAGCTCCATAGTCAACATATTAGTATATTTATTATAAGTTACAGGTAATCTGCTTCTCGGGCCATTTCCTAATCATTATGAATTAATTCTGTCTTCCTCATCTTAATGAGGAGCCAATAGCGGATCGTAACTACCCTGCAATTCAAAGAGAAGTTCGCATGCCGCCTCTTTTGGTTGTAAGGAATATTGGTATCTGGTGGTTTAGTTTTGCATATTTTAAATGAGTTTATGTTTTTGGCATCTTGCCAAAACAGATAAGTCTTTTGTATGCAATTCATTTTTCATAAAAGTATCATCTATCTTTAAAGGGAGTGTAAGTGCACAGTGGTTAGTTGTATAAACAGGGCTTTGGTAGAACAGGGTCCCTTCAGTAGGCAATAGCTAAGGTTCATGAATTGAGCCTTGTCAGATACAATGGGAGCCTATTGCTGAGGTTTTCATTTAGTGTCCTGCTGCTGTTAATAGCTCTGGTAAAAGAAGAAACCAAAGAAAGCATCTGTCCTCTGGTAGCTGGGGATGCCTTCCCAGCCTGTCATGGTCTTGCAGTGTTCTTGGGTTTAGGAGCTGAAGAAAGTGACTTGGGTGTTTAGTTGATCCCTAAGCTATTTTTGTTAGATGTAGATGTGTTTCTTTCTCCCGCGTTGAAATGAGGCTTTTAAGTAGTCTCAAAAGCTCTCGTCGCCAGGCCCTCTGGAGGAGACACCAAGGGTAAGCATGTGGGACTATTTTAAAATTTTGTTTGGGTATTTAAGAAAGTAGGGAGGTGGGGCTGTTACCAGGAGTGCAATGGAATCATTGCTCATGCAACCCCCTACTTGCACAAACTTGAAAAATAAGTCAGCACAAATTTGACAATGAAAAACAGGAAACTGGATCTACAAAGGCCTCTGCTGTGTGTGTGTGTGTGCGTGCATGTGCATGCACCTACATGCATGTGGATGTGTGTGACTGAAATCTGCCTTAGGTTTACTGCATGGTGAAGCTCTGTTTGCTATAGTGAAGGGGTGTGTGTGTGTGTGTGTGTGTGTGTGTGCACGTGTGTATGTGTGTAACTAAAATCTGCCTCAGGCTTACAGCATAGTAAAGCTCTGTTTGCTATGATAAAGGGGTGCATGCGCGTGTATGTGTGTAACTGAAATCTGCCTTAGGTTTACTGCATGGTGAAGCTCTGCTTGCTGTGGTGAAGGTGTGTGTGTGTGTGTGTGTGTGTGTGTGTGCGCGCGCGCGCACGTGTGTATGTGTGTAACTGAAATCTGCTTCAGGCTTACCGCACTGTGAAGCTCTGTTTACTATCGTGAAGGTCCTGGAGAAAGTGGGTCAAGAGCTGTGCTTTAGAGGTGGTTGGAGAGGAAGGAATTTTCAGGATCAGGCGCTGTCACGAGACAACAGTTGGTGATCTAGTTGGAGACTCTGAGTCCAGATTGTACGTTGGAATAAGAGTTCAAATGACATGAACAATAAAAAAAGAAGTGAGGCGGCTGTGTCCATACAGATACCCCATGTTTATGGAGGGTACTGGATTTTACCGGCTCCTTGGGAAGTTTCATTTTACTTCTCTTCAGGATTGCTCAGGCAAGGCTGGGTGGAGGGGACTCAGGCGGCAAGAGAGAAGGAACACTTGACTTGCTCTCAGTTTCGGGGCCTCTGTGAGAGAGGGTCATAGTCAAGCTGGTGAAGGAAGTCATTTAGTCTTAAAGGTCAGAGGTTGGTTGCTGGTGAACTTTGTAAGAATACATTTTCGAAGCTTGATGAACCTGAGAGCTGGGGTCTGAGAGGAGTGTGGTGGGCTCCAATGGGGATGTCTGTGGGACTCAGTGAACCCTAGAGCCGGGGTCCGAGCAGGGTGTGGTGGGCTGCTCTGGGGAGGTTTGTGGGACTGAGTGAACCCTAGAACCGGGATCTGAGCGGGGTGTGGTGGGCTGTTATGGGGAGGTCCATGGGACTGAGTGAACCCTAGAGTCAGGGTCCTAATGGGGTGTGGTGGGCTCCATTGGGGACGTCCGTGGGACTGAATGAACCCTAGAACCGGGATCTGAGCAGGGTGTGGTGGGCACCAATGGGGAGGTCCGGGGGACTGAGTTAGGCAGTTAAAGAAATGGGAAAAGAGGAAAGTAAGGGTCAAGTGATACTTGTAAATCAGAACTGCAGAAATGCCACAGTTTGTAAAAACAAAACAAAACCCCAGCAGCCTGACAGCTTGAGGTCATGGTCTGTGTTGTTTATTTGCTGTTTTATCCCTTAGGAAATGGCTGCAGCTCACAAGTAGACAGTTCTTGTAGGGCAGGCACATGCCAGCAGCATCAGAGGAAGCTAGTCAGCGGTGGCACAGCAGCAGGGCTTGGGGTCAGGTCCCATGCCTGAGACAGAGCCAGACCCCCGAGGCAGCCTACAGCCAGGACTCTGTGTCTGCAGGCTGGGAATCAGACAGGGCGGGTTAGAGGTCCACCAGCATCTTGTAAATGAGTGGTTCTGACATCAATCAAACACGATTACAAAGATCCGTCACTTCCAGTGGAAAGGTAACCTTGCACTCATAACTTGGGGTTATTATCATATGCCAACATACCTTTCAGAAAGAAAGACAAAGTAGAGGAGCCTGTGCCCCTTAGTTCAGGAGATCCTAGGCTACAAAGTAATACCCTATCTCAAAAAAAAAAAAAAAACAACAAAGAAAGAAAAAAGGAAAAAGAAAAGGTATTTATATCAAGGCCATAGTCAGTTGAATCAGATTAACCCCATGCTCTTATGCCTCAAGCATATGGAATGGTTTGCGTCTTGGGCACCAGCTACCGCTGTCCTCAGGAACCCCCATTCTTGCTGGACTGAGGCCGCACCTAGGAGCTAGAAGGACCATGTGTAGCCATAATAGTTCTCTGTTTCTCTTAGCCTCCACCTTGCCATCTCTGAGCAGGATTGAAAGCACAAAGCTTATTCTCAGCATGGTGAACTCCGTGCTTCAGCCCGGCATGAGTAAATTTCATCACACTTCAGTAATTCAGATAAATAGCACCCAGAGTGGGCCACTTGCCAGTCATCAGGCCCTCTGTGTTCTCGCTGCCCTTCTCACAGTTGGCTGATTCTTCAGGGCACACGTGCATGGATGCAAGGTTTCGGAGGCCAGCCTGAAGCTGGCCAGAATTGCAGCCCAGCACTGTAGGAACCAGGCTAGCACCCCAGCGAAGGACACACATTGCTCTTGATGGACTCTGAAAAGGGACACTTAGCGTTTGTTTATCAGGCAGTGCTCGCATTTCCCCTTAGACTGAAAGAGAAGAATGGTAAGAAAGCACGGGTTATTAATTCGTACAGGCCGTCTACTTTCAGACTCACCCAGCCTTCGAGAAGAGCACTGTTTCTTTGTCCAGTGAGTTGAGGTCTTTGTGTGTGGAGCTGACAGATGGAGACGATCAATGGTGAATACATTTAGATACAGAACCCGGGAGGTCATCCTTGGGCTGTGACGGTCAGCCAGGACATGAAGAAGGCCACACTCGGAGCGGTTCGGTACAGGGTGTCAAGGCTGGTTTAATAGCTGTGTGGTAACGGGGCGCATCTGTGCTGCTGTTGTAAAATGCATGTCAGAGGCATGTATACAGGAGTAACTCACAGAAAAGAGTGCTTCATTCACACGGTATTTGAGAAAGCAGGAAGATGTTGTCTGAAGTTTGTCCTCGTTGTCAGCTGAACCTTGATACTGTTCCCTCCAAAGCTCGAATGGTTGAACAAATACTTCAAGAACAGGAACACTGTCAGCTGAATAGCAAGTATATGGGTACTGTTCGTTTGTTTGTAAATCTAAACAGTATTGAAAAATGCAGAGAAAAAGATAGAAATTGTCCAAACCCTATCCTTTGCCCTGAGAATCTGCTGCCAGGGACACAGGATTTCCTTCGTGGGCCTTAAAGTCTGTAGGTTAGTTTACAAGCGATTTTCAACAGTTAATGAAGCATCGTGGATTCTTGGTTGTTGAATATAGTTTTACATTACAAATTTTCATTATTTAAAGAATATTAGTTTCTGTAATCTTGTAATGTAGACCCATGTAGACAAGACCTGGCATGTTTAGTACAGCGTACCAACCCTTTAAAAATGGGAAAAATGAATGTTTCTAGATCAGTATGGCTGTTAATTTATGGACAATGCCAACTCAACACAGTAAACCGGGATACTTTTCCAACGCTGATAGCACAGCTAATGTTTTCAAAACTTCAAACAGTATATCCAGGTAGATAGATATTTACATAAAGAGATCAATAGCAGTATGTTGTGCATCGATAGCAGCTTTTCCAGGTCCTGTAGTCATTTGAAAAAAAATTCAGAGATATCTAGCACACTGCATTAAAAAACAAAGATAAAAAAGTAAAGACCACACCTCAGCAGACAGCATAGTTCTGTTACTCTTGAGGCACCTGGCCCCATTAAAAAAAAAAACAAAAAACAACAACATAAAACATTAATTTCTGAATCATCTAGATCTTCCTATTTTAAAAAAATCCTATTCAGTTGTGTAACTGTATCTTAATAATTTGTATATGGTGCTGCTGTTCATTCAGCAAATTTATTTTTAGTTTTTGTTCTGATCATGTAGTTGGCACTGTGCTGAGTTCTAGGATATAGCAGCAAGCTTCTGTACCAGTGAATGGAAGCTTTTACTCAGAAGTCACGACCTCCACGTGATCTCTGGAGTACCTGTTCTTTGAGTTTTAATTGTATTCCTCCTAAAGGAAGCTTTTCTGTTGCTGTGTCTATTTCCTTCTCAGTCATGTTCGAGTTAAAGAAAGGTTGTCTATTACAGCTCCTGACTTGTTACTGTAAGCAAATGTGTGAATGTGTTCACTACCTTAAATGGAGTTGGTTTTAACATTGTAACTGTGATTATATTTCAGATCAGTAGTGAATCTTTCTTAGCAAAGATTTACCCTTAGAATTTAATGGCATTTCTTTAATTTGATTAATTTCTGTTTGTTTTCAAATAGATGCTATAGTTGTGAAAATACAGCAACATCAAAGGTATTTAAAGAATAACTAATATAAATATTACAAGGTTAAAACAAGTATATTGTCTCCATTTAGCTTGCCACTTGGCGAGGTAGTGTTGGTGTTTTATAAATGTTGGGATTCCCCCCTTCACCAGCTACATGTGCAGTACAGCAGTAGCATAGCAATCGTGAGTTCCAGCTCCCCACTGCTCATGTGTGAATGGCCTGCTTTTACATGTGCAAGGATAGTGGTACCCAGCTTGTGAACCTAGGCGATGCTGTGAGATAAAGATGTCACACGCTCTTGATGACACTTAAGATAATAAACACTGTTATCATCTTGTAGGAAATTGATTACATTGTAGGAAATTTCAGTGATGGGAAAGGGATAAAACTCCTTTCCTGAAATTCCAGCATCTAGAAATGTCTAGTGTTTGTGTCTTGCTACATACTTTATAGAAGTGGGACTATATTAAACATACGCCACGCTTTGTACAGAACAAATGTATAGATCTCATTATTCAGCAATAAAAGGGAGTGGTTTCCCAAGTCTTTCCTCTTCCTCCTCTTCTTTTTTGACATGGTTTTATTGTGTTATTTATTTTCAACAAAAGTTTTCTTAGACTGAAGTTAAGTGTAGTATTTTAGACAGTTTAAAATTCTGAATGTTTTAGTTCCTCCGAACTCATTGTTCAAATCTGCTGCTTATCATGCAGTCATAGTCAGTAATATGACTGTTGTCTTTGTTATTTGGGAAGTGTTCAGGCAGTTTAATTGGCTGGAGGAGGCTGCCACTGAAGCCAGTCCACACAACCATTGCTCCCGGGAGAATGGGGAGGGCGGTCTCGTAGTCCCCGAGTGTAACCTTCTGAGACAGGCATCCACTCTGAATCTTTCTAGATTTTTCTTTCTGTTTTCTTTGTCTTAAAGCTTTTACTTTGAGACATCTTGGAAGAAACCTTACAGGAACGCATGGAAAAGATACACATGATCACAAAATGAATATAATTAGAAGCATCAATGCCTGTCAGCTAATGCTGAACCTGAAGTTCTGGGAGTTTGACATGATCCAGGGGCTGAAAAAAATGGATTAGTATTCCTCTCCTTCTTCCTCACCCTCTCCTCCAACAGAATCCACACCACCTTCCTCATCATCCTTCTAGGGCAGCCATGTCCTCCCAGGCCTCAGAGATCTCTCCCTCCTCCACACCCTCACCCACAAACCAATACTCAAAGGTACACTTGGCGTACCTCAGGTCCAACTTGTGATCTAGGCAAGCTTAGGACATAGCAATGGCTGTGGTGCTGCCTGGCATGCACACAGCTCTCTGGACCTTTACCAGGTCTCCACCAAGTACCACAGTGGGAGGCTGGTTGTCAGTGCCAACCTTGAAACCAGTGGGACAACAGGCCACAGACTGGATGCTGTGCTTGGTCTTGATGGTGGCAGTGGCAGCACTGACATCTCTGGGAACCACATCACCATGGTGCAACAGGCAACAAGCCATACATTTATCACGGCAAGAGTCACATTTCACCATTTGGTTGACTGACTCAAAGCAGGCATTGGTGGTCACTGCTACAGAAAACTGCTCATGGTAGGCATTTTCAGCAGAAATGACAGGGGCATCTGTGGCCAGAGGAAAGTGGATGGGAGGGTAGGGCACCAGGTTGGTCTAGAATTCTGTCAGACTCAAGGCTCCATCAAATCTGAGGGAATCAGTAATGGAAGACAGAGTCTAGCTAATAAGGCAGTTAGTGTAAGTTGGGTGTTCAGCGTCAAGGTTTCTGTGACAGCTGTCATAGATGGTCTCCTTGTCTGCCACGAAGGTACAATCATAGTGCCCCAGGGAGGTATGGGTGGTAAGAATGGAATTGCAGAGCTCAGCTTGAGCAGTGGAAACCTAGAGGGCGGGGCAAATGGAGAGCTCCAGCTTGGACTTCTTTCAGCCGGGAGCCACTCCCTCAGCAGGGAGGTGGACCCAGAGCCAGTTCCCCCACCAGAGCTCTGGAAAACTAAGAAGCCCTGAAGACCTCCGTGCACTGGTCAGCCAGCTTGAGAGTTCAGTCCAAGACAAGGTCAATGATTTCCTTGCCAAATGGTGTAGTGGCCACAGGTAAAGTTATTGGGAGGATTAAAGGGAGAAAATCGAAGGGGAAAAGATATAATTACATTATAGTATAAAAATACAATAAATGTATTTTTAAAAGAGCAGTAATCTTTTTACCTGGAGTAACTTGATGAGGCCTTTGTTCTGGCAACTGAAAACCGAGACAGCAGCCCACAGGGCTCTCACAGGCTGACCCACAGCACTAAGGACTGGAGAGAGACGGCGGGTGGCAGGAGCTCAGAGACCAGCAAACAGACAGGCTTGGGGCTAAGCTGGTTGGCCTGAGGAAGGGAGCAGAGCTGGGCAGCGCTGCTGTGTCTCCTGAGTATGGGAAGGGCCTGTCCGAGAGCAGGGAGTGGTTCAGTTTTAGTTCCCCGTCACCATTTTATTTATTTGTTTGTTTGTTTATTTATTTATTTATTTATTTAGAGGCACTGTCTTATCAGGTTGCCCTCCCTCACTGGAGCTCACTCTGTAGACACAAACTCACAGAGATCCACCTGCCTCTACCTCCTAGGTGCTGGGGTCAAAGACGGGTACCACCACACCTAGCTGTTTTGACCTATTTTTGAAGTCTTTCCTAAGAATGGTGTTTGAAGTGTGTGATAAGGAATTTCCCCTAAGCGTCTTACAGCAAGTGTTGCTCAGTCTCTTACGGAACTAAGCCGTGAGGATGGCAGCGAGGCACCCATTGTTGGTGAGGACGAGCATTGAGGGCTTGCTAGAGGTGCTTTCGGGTGGCGTGCACGCCGCTTCAGCCCCTGTCTCACTAGGACAGTTTTTTGACACTTCTATCACGGGAACTTAGCAGTAGGACTCCTTACCCATCCTCATGCTTGTTTGGGCTTCAAGGAAGACCTCCTTCCCTCTGGGATCCTGGGATCCAAGTCGGTTCTTGCACCCACACAATGATGGTCCCAGTGATACGCATTGCGAGCTTACCATGTGAAGACCTCACTGAGCCCCTGAGGCTTCTTGGGACTCCTGTGAGACAGGGTTAGGTTACAGGGTTAGGTTCTGACTGTTTTCTAGATGACAGAACTCTGGTCTGGAGAGGCGAGGAGTCTCATTTAGAACTTATCACTCATCACAATGTGCGGGGTATAAGTAGCCTGCATTCAGCTCTTAATAACTGTCCTCACCCCTCTGCCCATCTGAAGGGAAAGCCATCAGACATCAGAGCCTTTGAGCTACCCTGGGGACACATTGTATTGGGACTCAACCTCGGTTGTTTCTGGGGATCCCATCAAGGTGAGACACAGGCTTAAATGAAACTCGCCCTGCTGTCAAGGTTAAATTTCTTAACCAGCCATAGGCTCACACCCAGTCTATACAGTCTCTCAGATCACGAAGTGACAGGGAGTTGCACATCTATAAGAGGGCAGACACCAAGTATTTATCTTGGAAGTCCAGATCCACCTTTGGAAATTCCTTGCAGCTCATTAAGTTTGTGGGATTAAAGCACTCTTGAAGGCAGGTGCCTTCTGATTAGCGTGAGAAGCGTACAGTGGAGTGAATGCTCCCTCGGTAGCTGTGTTGGTGGATGGATCGTTTACGTTCCATAGTTGTGAGGAACTAAAATATGGGTGAGCAGTCTCACAGTAGTGCGTGTGAAGGCAGTCAGTATCCAGTCACGTGCAGTCGGCACTTGTGGAGGGTGTGACTCCTCTACAAAAACATCGTATGTGTTCAGAGTGTCTTTTATCTTAACATGATATTTTAGAGATAATTGTAAAATATTACTCTGAGGAAAGCTAGTGACACACAGCTCTTGTGTCCGGATGAAGAAATAGCCGAGATTGGTTATGTGTGATTAATTCAAGACGTGTGAAATCCAGTAACAGAAGGTTTGTCTTTTAGCCTCATTTTGTCTGTGACTGCTCTCTGACCTTTAGGAAACTGCCCTGCCCCCACACCCCATAGAAAAAGAAAAAGGAACATTTCTGGGTTAATTAACCACTTTAAATAATAATAATACTCTAGCTGCGTAAGCTTGTTTGATTTTTCAGAGTATCAACTTAAGTATTAGTAACCATTCTTTCTCTGCCTCCTTTTCCTCTCCCCAGTTCCACAAAATGCACACCAAGCAGATGGCACAGACAAGCACATGGGTTATTTACAGCCAGTACAGTAGAGGAGGCATATGTGCTAAGCCCTCTCATACCGCTCCCCGGGAGCCATTAACACATTCATTTAGACGAAAGAGTCCCAGGTTTTTGCCTTGGGCATTTCTGCTCTACTCCCCTGAAGCATCCATGGCCATCTGTGCTGCCTCCTCCCAGTGGCCTGGCACCTTCCCCTCCTGTTGGCCCAGTAGTAACCCTGCTCTCTCAAACACCTCTTACAAACTGATGGTTGCAGAGCTTTCTCAGAAGCTGCTTACATACTCTGGGAGACACAGCGCTGGTTGCAACTGTTCTGCTTCTCACTCATTCACTTTTGCCCCAAGCCCGTCCATCTGAGGATCCAGGAAGCTCTTGAGAAAGCTGTTCTTGGAAATGAAAACAGACCATGACTTGGTGCCTGAAAAGATCAGAAGAGGGTATTGAATCCCGTGGACCTAGAGTTTCAGGTAGTTGTGAGGCACTATGTGAGTGCTGGGAACTGAACCCAGATCCTCTGGAAGTGCAGCCAGTGTCGCAGCTCTGACCCCTTGTCCAGCCTTGCTTCTTGTTTGACTTACAGTTCTCCTAAATCCCTTTATATTGTTGTAATCTTTGTCTTTGTTGTTGTTGTTTTCTAATTTCCTTTTGTACATTCTGTATTTTATCATTACCAGTGTGATTAAATGAAACATTTTGCAGTTTTAATGATATAACTAACTTCAGTCATATAAAAACATTCATGCACTCATGTTCATGCTTATGCACAAACTTTGTATGTTTGATTTCCCAAAGTACATCTTCTATATTATAAATTATTATAGTTTATAATTAAAATTATTTTAAAACTAAAAAAAAAAGCTGTTCTTGGGCAAGTTCAGTTCCATGCAGTTCCTTTTATATACTTTTGAGCACTGTCCACTTACTAAGAAGATTCTTAAAACAAAGGTTTCTTTTCTTTCTTTCTTTTTTTTTTTGGTATGTGGTTTTGAAACTACCATTGCTGGCCAACTGGGCTACCTGGAAAGCCAGCAGCTGTCTTCATGCACCAGATAGCACCCCCCTTTCCCACCCACCAAGGGAGTCACATACTTATTCTTCTTTCCTCAAATGTTCTTCCTGGGCCAGCAACTAGTTATAGTTACAGAAATATTTTCTACCCCAAATGCAGGCATTTCTACTTACTGTTATCCTCTAAAATTAAAAAAATAAAGAAAGACACATTCTTGAAGCTGTAGAGATGACTCAGTCAGTGAAGTATTCATTTCATTGCGCAACCTTGAGGACCTGAGTTCACAGCCCCAGCAGCTGTCTGTGCTGCCTTCCCCTCCCAGGGGCCTGGCCCCGCCCCCTCCTGCTAGGAAGTCAGAACCCTGCTCTCCTGAAGGCCCTTCCCATACTCCTGGAGACACAGCGCTGACCGCTCTACTTCCTTTCTCACGCCAACCAGCTTAGCTACAAGCCTGTCTGTTTGCTGTCTCTGAGCTCCTGCCACCACAGTTCATGTCTCTCCGCAGTCTCTCTCCAGTCCTTAGAGCTGCCTGTCAGCCTGTGAGAGCCCTGTGGGCTACTGTCTCCGTCAGAACTTGTTTTCAGTTGCCAGAACAAAGGCCTCATCAAGTTACCCCAGGTAAAAAGATTATGGCTCTTTTAAAATATATTTATTGTATTTTTATACTATAACGTAATTACATCATTCCCCTTTCCATTTTCTCCCTTCAAACCCTCCCATGTATCCCTTTTTGCTCTTTCAAATTCATGGCCTCTTTTTTATTAATTGTAGATAGATATATTAATAATTCATATTAATTATTGATTAATAGCACATACATTATCCTAAATATACCCTAATCAGTCTATATAATGTTAGTTGTATATCTATTTCAGAGCTAGCTGTTTTGTATTGGGAAACTAATTCATGTGCCCTTCCCTGGGGAAGACTGTTTCTCCCACCCTCAACGTGTCTTATGTTGCCTGTAGTTCTTTGTGTAGGCTGGGGGCCTGCTGGCTCCCTCACCTCCATCTCATAACATTAGATATTAACATGTCTAGTGTTGGCCTTGCACAGCTGCGTTTTAGGGAGTCGTGTTGTTGTTGGGACTTTATGGTTGTAGCTTCTGACATTCCTAGGAGGCACATTCTCAGAGCAGACTTCCAGGTTCCCTGACTCTTACTGCCTTCCTGCCCCTTTTCTTCAGTCCTTCCAGAGCCTTAGGTACAGGAGTTGGATACCCGCCGGGACTGGGCTCCACAACTCTGCGTTTAGATTGGTTGTGGTTTTCTGCAATAGTCCCTGTTGCAAAGATGTTTCCTTGGTAAAGGGTGAGGACTACGCTTATCTGTAAAGTTGATGATTTCATCTTTCTTTAGAGTTAGTTGCATCAGTAAGAAAGCCTCTTGGGACTAGAAAGCCATTAGAACAAAGCCCACTGTCTACGGCTGCATCTGTAGCCCCCATGTTCTCCATGTCTCCTTATCTGTCTGCTCCATTCTTCAGTCTGTAGGCCAGCTGGAGCCCTGCTTGACCTTGGCCCTAACTGGACCCCACAGTACCCAAGGACGCATTATCTGTTGGCTTAGCAAACCACAGCTAGTCGGTATCAGCCTGGAACTTCAGATTCCTTGTAGAGCAATCTGATTGGTGTAACTTTTTCATTTTAAGCCACGCTGCACTATTTGTCGGTTCCTAGCCACCCATGAATAAATCTTTCTTGGGTCAGTTGTTCATTTCTGTCTAGTCAGATGTTAGATAACTGCAGTCACATGGCCTGCTGCTGCACTGTAAGCAGAACAGACTTCTATAGGGGTCAGGGATGGGGCAGTCCCCCAAAAGTATATCCAGTAAAGATGCAGTCTGAGAAATCATGGGACAAAAACTTTATTCTGCCTTTTGTTCTAACACAAGTCCCTTTGCGGAACTGGATTCCATTAGAATAAGAAGTGCAGAAACAATTTGGCCTGTGTTGTCCAGTGTTGGCAGCACTTCTGTTCGTAGGTCTGAACACTATGCTGTGTGACTACCACTCCCACCACCAAATCAGCTACTATATATTATGTTTAAAGCCTTTGCTTTTGAAGCTAAACTTGATGACTGAAAATTAAAGTGTATTTATTCCCTGTCCTAGCAGCTCAGTAAGTCTAAAGAAATTCCCAACCGAAGCCACACATCACAAAAAGCAGCCCTCTGTGTCATGTCTGAAAGGGAGCCTCTAGAGTCAGCCACTGCAGACTGTTTGCTTGTGGGCCCACTGGGTACAGAAGGCCGTGCGTAGCCACGTTGGCCACATACAGCGCTTGCTGCTGGACCAGACTCGTTCCCAGTGCCAGCGACTCCGTTGTTCACTGGGGAAAACCCTCTTATTCATGCAGAAGCAGTAGCTTGTCAGTGTATCATGCTGTGGCACACTGGGGAGAAAACAATGGGTGCTTTGTAGAAATATTTTTAAAACAAGTAAACAGCCGTGCACAGGGGAGGGATCCCAGCTCCAGAAAGCGGTCTGCTGGGAACCGACATGACGTTTGGAAGCATAGGATATGTTGAACCGAACGTCTTCTCTTGAAGTAGGGAGCAGGCCTTGCGGACTTCATGCCCGGCTTCACCCACGGGGTGGGCTTGAGTAGGGGACAGGGATGTGAAAGCGTGTGTGAAGTGGGTTGGGCTTCTGCACGCTCGCACTGTTGGAAGAGACACTTCCTGAGCCCTCCACTTGGAAGGAGTCATGAGTGTTAATGTAATGTTCATTTTGAGAGGTTAGAATTAAGGATTTTGGGGTGTCTGGGGATGGATCAGAGCGAACAAACATGTCTCAGACTTCCAGCTCATGTAGGAGGCGACAGTTGGAAGTGATTCGGCTGATCAGTGAGTGCCGTGGAAATAATACACAGCAGCCTCACCAGCCTGACATCAAAAGAAGTCACAGACCGTGACAGATTGCTTTTGTAATCTAATTCCCCTGGTGGCCTTGGGTACTCTCAGCGAGGCCTGTGTGACTCAGGGAAGCTTCCCCTACCCCTCTCCTCACATCCCAATGACAGCCAAGGGCCCCTTGTTAGAGCCTTGCAGAGAGAGCAGCATTCTGCTTCTCTCTTCCTGCTCCATATTTATGGTCTGTAATTATCATCTGACTATTAATCTAAATCTTCGGGCCTCAACGTTCAATCATTAATCAGGTCGCAATGCAGTTTACTAAAATAGTATTGCTCTCCTTGAGTTGCAGGTCTCTGGCCGGGAGAACTACTACCTTCAATGAAAGAATTATCTCTTTATAAGGCCATAAAATTAGTCATTATTGCCTACCTGCTTGGCAATTAGAACCAAAATCCTGGATGTCTCTGAATCATGGGCTGTGCTTGTGTGTATCTGCGTTTCCCCAAACTCGAGTCATCTGGGTTCCCCATCTGTCACTCATACGCGTAGTCTCTCGGATGAGTCCTTTCTATTAGCTATTTTTTTTAAATTTTAAATGAAACTTCATTACCTCAAGTAGAAAACCAGCAAAGTTTAAGTTAAAGTGAAATCCATCCTTGCAAGCAAGCAATGCCGTAAAACCAGAAGACCCAAGCCGTGACTGCGTGTCTCTAGTGACCTGAGCCTGTGACCGACCGCGTATCTCTGGCGAAGGAAGGACCTCAGGCACCTCAAGGAAATTGCAGGCATGGCAGCAGCCCCCTGGGTTTTAGAGTCTGAGAGCCTGAAAGGAATGAAGAAGCTCTCTTCTTGTGGTCAAGGTTACTTAGAGCCACCTCTCTATCATCTCAAAAACCACCCTGGGGTGTCCCTAGCTCAGTGGTTCACAGCCTTCCTAACGCTGTGACCCTTTGATATACAGTCCCTTATGTTGTGGTGACCTCCAACCATAAAATTATTTCTGTTGCTACCTCATAATTGTAATTTTGCTACTGTTGTGAATTGTAATATAAATTACAATTTATAATTTATAAATTGTGGTTTTTGATGGTCTTAGGTGACCCTGTGAAAGAGTTGCTGGACTCCCTTAGAGGTCACAATTCCCAGGTTGAGAACCGCTGTCCTAGAACCACACACCATCTCCTGTACCCGTGTGCCACCTGTCCCATCCAGGGAGCTCCGGAGCCACCCTCTTTCTCCTTTGTCAGAAGATGCACACACACCTAGGGAGATTTAGAAAGCACTTCCTGGGTGCACCCCATGCAACAGAGGGTGTCAGTGCCGACTCCCAAGTCTTGCTTTAGCCCAGCAGAACTCATGCTAGTTGAGTTGAAGCTGAAAGGTGGGATGAATCTCCCTTAAACCTGGAGGCACGTTATCCATTTGTTTACTAAGATAAATCTAACTGGAAAATCATAGCTATCAAACAGAAGAAAGGGGGAGGAGAAAGGGAAAGGGGGAAAGAGAAGGGGGGGGGGGAAGAAAGGACCTTGTGGTAGCAGGACCTCATGGTAGCCCCGTGCACCCACTGAATGAAGCCTGGTGTTACCGTCCACTTTAAAGATCGGAGTTGCTTTTTTTTTTTGTAGAGTTTTTGTTTTTACTTCTTTTAGAAAAAGAATGAAGCTTAGCATAAAATACATGGAGGTTTTTCCTACATCACTAAAGTAAAATATTCTTTCTTTCATGGAACTCATGCCCATAGATATTTAAGAAGTATGAATACATGTGTGAATGTATTTTTAAAACATGCTTGCCTAAACAATGCTATATTCTGGCAAAAATGTCCACAGAGCTTTGCAGTGGCACCAGGTGCTCCCCCCCCCCCAGCAGTGGGCGTGGGACACTGTTAACTCTGAGTAAGATAGCAGGCCTTTGACACTCCTCTGCACCCTGAACAAGTTCCTCCCTTCTCTCTGTCCCCAGTGACCCAGCAGCTTGACTTCTGTGACCTACTTGGGGGGTTCTTTTGTTTCTGGTTTGCGGTTGGGTTTAGCACCCACGTACTGAAGAAAGGGAGAGAAGGAGGAAGGGAATGAGGTGAGAATATTGCCCCCACTCCCCACCCCTGGGGTCTCTCTGACTGGCAGTGTCTGTGCTGGGGCAGGCACAGTTCCCCTCGGGCAGCTTTCCCCACCAGCCTTTATGTCTTCCTATCCAAGCCCGGATGTCTGCTCTCTCAGCTCTGTCAGGCCTTGGGCTGTAATGGTGACTGCTCTCCAGACTTCCTGCTAGACTGCAGTAGGCCTTGTGGTTTTCCTGCGCCCTGGTCATTTTTTAAATACCTCTCTTGTTAAATCCTCCTGAGGGGATTGCAACTGGAAGGGGCTGCCTGTCACCTCATGTCACCTGCCTGTCACCTGATGGTGCCTTGACTGACAGAACGCACCTGCAATATTGTTGCTTTGATTCTTTTTGCTTCCGAGGGACTGACCTCTGACCTTAGCATTAACAGTAGTGTGTTCCCTATTGATAGGACTTCTAAGTTGCAAATGATAACTTATAAATGACCCCAGATCCTTGTTGGGGGTAAGTGGGGAAGCGGTGTTAGCCTAGCCTGGGCTAAGGAAGTCCCTTCTTGTTGTACCAGAGAGATCAGTGGTAGAGGGAGATGGTGGAGGGGGCGGCACACAGAGACCAGAGGCAGGGAAATGGTGACACCTGAGCAGGGAGGGCCAGCTTCCCCAGACTCCCTGTGTGAGAAGTTGAGAATGTTTCCTGTCATCCGGGACAAAGCTCAGCATTAATGATGGCACTCTCAGCATCATCCGCTAAGTAAAGCAATTCTTGTCGACTCCCTAAGTATGTCTCAAGACACAGACTGCAATTACCTACATAATGCACGCAGCTTTGTTGCAAAAAGGCTATAAAGAAGGCCTCTGTTAGATGAATCCCTTCAGTAGGGCCCTTGTTAAAAGCCCATGAAATGCCCTGTCTGTGTCTACCAAGTGCATGCCTAGAGAAGGCTGTGACCTCGCGCCAACCCGAGAAAGAGAAGCTGGAACTCAGTGACCCAAGTGGAGCAGATGGATGTGGTAGACAGAGAGCCCTGGTGTCCAAAAGAAGTGAGTTTGAAACCTGCTTGGTTCTCTTTCTCCAGCAGATAGTGAGAGGATTAAATGAGGAGGTAAAACTCTGGGGGCTATGACATTCACAGAGTGTCCACTCCCTGTCCCCCAGCTCTCCCCGTCCACCTCGGAGCCGTATATTGCTATCTTAAATATTTCACATCCAGATCTCAGAACAACCACATAAAGGTAATCGGCAGATACTCTGTTGAGTCAGTGGGGGGCAGACCCAAGTGCCCCAGCTCCTCAGAATGGATCTGCAAAATTATCAGACTGAACTTCCAGTCCCAGCTTAGTGATGACGCCTCCCCCCTCTATCCCCCCACCTTCAGGAGTAGACCAGGCCATGGGCACTTCTGTCTTCTAGCTGCTTGAGGGCTGCTGAAAGCTAATGGCGTGAAAAGGATACTGAACGCTTTTCCTACTTTGTCATGTAGTTCATTGTAAGCTTCTTCCTTTGGGGGTTTGCTGCAAGTGTTTGTCATAGTTAACTTCCTATTGTTGTGATAAGCACTATGACAGAAGCAACTTGGGGTGAAAGGGTTTGTTCCCTTATACCTTACAGTGCATCATGAAGGAACCAGGGCCAGGGCTCAATGACACAGAAGTCAAGGAGGGGTGCTGCTTATTGCCCCCTCCCCATGGCTTGCTCAGCCTGCCTTATACAACCCAGAGCTACCATCCCAGGGAAGGCACCCTCCACGGTGAGCTGGGGCCTCCCATATCAATCACTAATCAGGAAAATGCCTGTAGTCTAATCTGATGGAGGCATTTTCTTAACTGAGGCTTCTTCTTCCCAGATGATCTGAGTTCGTACCAAGTTGACAGTAAACTACCCAGCCCAGTTGTGGATATTAAGGAAAAGGGTCATCTGTGATAGGATACTGAAGAGACAGATTCTGCCAGGAGGCAGAGCTGGGCTTAGGGAAATCAGCTGACCCAGTAGGACAAGCTTTAGTGCTGGAGGTACCTCCACTGGGTTAGCTTTGTCTGCTGTGTAGACTCGGCTCTGGAGAGACAGAGGTGGAACGCACGGTGCTTCTGTTTGTGGGCACCAAGTAGCCTAAAGAAGAATGAGTGGTCCACAGTCTGAAGGAGATGTCAGGGGTCCCTCAGAATCGCACTGGGGTCTTAGAGGGTAGCCCCACACTGGGGGCCACTTGGGAGGAGGCCAGTTTATAAGTCAATCAAAGCTTCTTACTCCAATCCTCCCCGCATATCCCTCCCCCCTTCCCACATTGTTCCTTGGTGTGTGTGGGGTGGGGGGGAGGGTCTTCCATTCCCTTGAGAGCTGTTGTGAGCTCAGGAGAGAAATTTGGAAGCTGGCAGAAAAGCAGAACCCTAGGAGACTATGAGAGCCAGCACTCGAGCTGCGCCTGACTCCCTGCCTTTCGCCTCTGCCCCAGCTTCTCTTTCGCACAACCTACATTTTTTTTTTTGTTTCACTTCAGTATTTAAAAGGCTTGTAATTTGATGGTTTTAATTTGTGGTTATAAATGACCTTTTATTTAGAAAAAAAAAAAAACAAAGAGGCAGTTGCTTCCGAGAGTGGATGACTCATGCAGCCGTGGGTGACGCTGTGAGTTGCCTCCTTCCGACTGACGGCTACTGCCCGGGTAAGAGGGCTGCAGCTGAAAGGGTGGTCAGGAGACGATTGAGAGCCTCTCGTGGAGGGGACGTAAGTAGGCGTACAGCGACGTGAAGCCAGTAGGAGGGCCCAAGAGGGACAGTTGGGCAGGAAAAGGATTGAGCCTAACCCGCAAACCCTTTTTCCTCGGCCCCAGAAGATGGACCTGTGCTGGGCTGACTGTACGGGAGGACCAGTGGGTGGCATCATGAGGCAGCCTACCACCAGCGGCAGCGTGTGTGTGGGATCGCCAGATTCAACAGAAGCATACAGGATGCCCAGTTAAATTAGAATTTGAGATACCCAGTGAATCATTTTGAAGCTAAGTTTGCCCCGATTGTGTCTGAATTCACACTTGATTTTACTTGGTGGTGTTTCTCTTCGACTGTCCACCTAACATTTGGATAGTCCTGTGAGACCTCTTTAGTGAGGAGAAGGCCAGGCGGAAGGCGTTGTGGTTGACAGGAAAAGTTAATGTCCCCAGCCTCCGCCTCTCCATGGAGAATGCACCATAGGACCTAACTGCTGGCTTCCGTCTGGTGTTTGACCCAGCTGGCAGAAAGGACCTCCTCAGAGGAATGCAGACTGACAAAGACTCCTAGAGTTTTCTTCTAGTTAGAGACTTGGGAGAAGCATCAGTCACCTGTTCTACCATCTTGGTTTTATAAGGAAGCTGAGGGAGGACTCATGCAGCAGTGGCCACGGAAGCCTCCGACAGAGTCAGGATTTCTTCAGCCCTCGCTGAGTTCTTTCAGTGGTGGTGACTCATTGGATTCTTAGTGACACTCCTGAGAGTCCATATAACAGGAAGAGTTCTTTTGTGGTCACAGCCCTGCTGTGTTAAGTTCTTTGTAGGTGGCTGTTGTGTTAAGTACTTCATAGGTAGCTCATTGTTGCTAGGTAACAAAGACTAGGGACTGTAAGGAGTCTTTCTCTGTCCTGCCAGCCAGCTCCCAAACAATGACATGGAGACTTCTTAATTATAAAAGCTCTGTCTTAGCTCAGGCTTATTTCTAACTAGTTCTTATAACCCATTTTTTCTTAATGCATGCTAACACATGGTATGTGGCTTTTGTCTCTCCTCTGGCATGTCCTGCTTCCTCTGTGTCTAGCTGGCGACTCCCCCTTTCTTCTCCTCAGAACTTTTGCTGTCCAGAAGTCCCACCTATAGCTCCTGCCTAGCTGCTGGCCATTTAGCTTTTTATTAAACCAATCACAGTGACGGGCCTTTACACAGTGTTATCAGATATCTCACAACAAGGGACCGGAATTGGAGTGGTTATCACTCATGACAGTGGGTGTAATATGGGAAGTGTTCATGTATGTTCCCGAAACCTAGACGCTCAGTGACGTGAAAGTGAAACTTGAGAGTCTGCTTCCCTTCTGGGTCACCAAACACATCCAGTGGTTCTGCAGTGCAGTCTCAAATCCCATACGGGACAGAAAGCTGACGGAGCTGTCGTTCTGTGGAGCTGGGAAGAAAAGAACCCCTCGGGGGTAGAGTGGCCACGGTGGCTCTTTCCAGAAGGTTTGACCCTCTGGAATGTGAGTTTTTGTGCCTAAACACATGTGGTTGAGATCTAAAGAGTTTGTTGCCTCTGTATTCTGTATTCTCGGGCCTGTGATGTCTCTTCTTGGACTTTTAATGCCGCAGGAATGAAATGTTCTTTTAAAGTTTATGTGGTTTACTTTAGCAGCTTTTGACATAAACTGTAGATTTGAGGATGAAAAGGTCCCAGTGAGACCAGTAACCATATCCTGAACTGCAGTGTGCGTTCAGGAGCTCAGCTTGTGGGAAACTATTTAGAGGAGGGAAAGGTCGCTCGTGGGAAAGATGATCATTTTTTTTGCTTTTTTTTTTTTGTGGTTTGTCCCATTCCTAATTTGATATATGTTTTTTGGTATTTCCTTAGAAAGTAAATATCCAATATCGATGCAGTGCTCTTTGGGAAGACGGAATTCTGTGTTTATCTGTCTTTCGTGGTTTTTGTCTTTGGCTAATCCTACATTTAGACTGGTGACTACAGAAATTTAAATTATCCTTGGCATGTTGCTTCGTTATTATTGCAGGAGTGATACTATTTAACATTGGACAGGGACACCCCAGTGTTCAGGGTCTTCGAGTGGCCTTCATCTCTGGGGTTTTGCTCCACACCTGCCCCAGTTATCAGTGTCTTAAAACATTACTGCCGTCCATGACAGTGGTTCTCAACCTGTGGGCCGTGACTCCCACTGGGGTCGCATGCCAGGTATTTACAATTCATAACAGTAGCGAAATTACAGTTATGAAGTAGCAACAAAAATAATTTTATGATTGGGGATCCCCACAACACAAGGGGTCACAGCCTTAGGACAGCTGAGAACCACTGTTCCATGACCTTAGCAACACATGACTTCCCTTGCCAGACTGGAGAAGATGAAACCGATTATAAAATTAAACTGAGGATATGATGGAGGAAACTGGCTGGGATCCTAAAGACTGTGTAGTTTATAATCCTTAATTACAAATGCTTCCAATGAAGCTCAGATAGCACAGATAATTGAATGACAGTTTTCATAGGTACTAAGAATCACCTGAATTAGAAAATCCTAAAAACATGAATTGGCCAAAAAGATTGCTCCAAGAAATGAAACAGTAGCCTATGCTCAAACATTTTAGTGGAAGCAGATATTTTGATGCTCCAAGGTAGATGATTCTGGGAACAGTTTTGCTGGAGAGAGCTGGAGTAGAAGCAGAGGTAAATGATTCCTTCTGTTTTAGAAGACCTTCATCGGGATTCTGGTCACCTGGTACGAGACTGCCATTTCCTAGCTAGCGAAAGCATGTATGATTGAGAAACCTACGAGTTTTACTGAAACCGTCCGAAGAGATGGCTCAGCGGTTAAGAGTTTTTCACTCAGCGCCAACTTCAAGTCCATCTTGGTACGCAGTAGTTAGTCTTGCCTTTTTACCTGCCAAGTTGGCTGCAGACACTTTGAGCCTTGAGACGTCGTTAGTGTTTGCCTCGTCTCTTGTTGTCACCTGCACAGAATGTCTAACCTGAGCTCCCCTAGGGCCCAGCAGATCCGTGCTGGGGATGGTAACTAAAGCCCGGGCAGAGCCTTTGCTCTGTGTCTGCTGCAGGAAGGCTGTCTGCAGAACATGCACAGATTCCTAGCAGCAGGGGATGTGAGAGGAAGTCGACACTGTCAAGAGGTGCACACGCCAGGCTGTGTTTTTGTCCCTGTCTCAGACACAGTTTCCTCGTTCATCCTGGGGCACTGGGGACACCTGGACTCACTGATAACTCAGAGCGAATGGTGTGTTCCCAGGCACATTTCTGCAGCCACCATGTTTTTTCTATAAATACTTGTTCAGCTCAACTATGCTCTGTAAGAACTGTCAATTGTTCCGCTCCAAGGCGAGGAGAGACAATTCGACCTGTGTAGACGAGGGTTAAAAGCCGAGTTTGCAGAAATGCCCAGCACACATGCCTTGTCCCACTGGACGATAGCCTGCTCATTGGGGGACCTGCTGCATCATCCTTTCAGCTGAAATTCCCACTTTTGCCTTGATATTTTTGGAAGTAGATGGATGGTATTAACTTCTGCTCTGGTGGTGGTGGGGGGAATGGAGCAGTATGGTGACGGATTTGGAAAACCCGACTGCAGTCGGTACTGTTGTGGACAATAGTGAATTCCTCCCGCAGCTGACTCGGTTTTCTGTGTAGCCTCCTCCTCCCTTCATCTCCTTCGTTGTCCCTTTGGTAAGGTTTGTTCCTGCCTCCTGCTCTACTCCCTGAGTGATGCTGAGGACCTGGGTGCAGAGCCAGCTGGCTGGAAAGCTTGTTCTCTCCCTGTCTTTCCTACCCTTTGCCTCGTTTTCAACCCTGCTGGGGTGATGTCTCATTACTTGAAAGAAAATTAAAAAGCATTTTACATTGCTTAATACAGATCACTAATTGAAGCTCTCCTAAACCCAAGGAATTTATTCTTTCATTGATGTGTGCATCACTCCTATTAACATTAATAAAGTTGTTTAGAATCAAAGAGCTGGCAGAAACCCATAATAGAGATCCATTTTGATCCTGCTGCACACAAAGTGACTCATACCCACAGGGCATCAACGAGCATTTTAAAGATAATTTTTACAACTCCCTTTAAAAAAGTGGAGCAGTTACTGAATTTATCCTAGCATGCTCATCATGCCTTTCAGAATTGGACTTCACTGTTGCCATGGATGTAGTGGCCCCGCCCAGGGTACAAATTGCAAGCTCTGTCCATTTCGCCTGCAGCTGCTGTGCCTACTCATTTGCACTGGAGAGCTGGAGTTCAGGAGGCTCAGACAAAAAGGATGTAGGGGCAGAGGAAGACGGCAGGCTGATCTCCATAGCCATCTCTGTCCATTCATCTCAACATCCACAGCCAGCATTAGTTACTCGTGTGGCATCATGAAGCATAGGCAGGAGGATAGGGCTTCGGTTTCTCATTGCTGTGGAGCTTTCCAGTTCCTAGTCCTTACTGGAGCAGAGGGAGCACAAAGAATCTGAGTTTGTGAAAAATAGGTCCTTAACTTCTGCCTCAACTACCAGGACCAGGGGTTAAGGTGGCCTCTTTGCCAGGGTCTGGGCATTTGCCCATTTGTGCGCATACACTCAGTGAGCAGAATCAGCTTCCTCACAGAGCATCACGGGCAAGTCTCTGTCCCCCTCTACCATACCCTGCCCAGCTTCTCTCCTCTACCTGTCTGTAGCAGGGAATTGATGGATATAAATGTTCCTGCTAATTAGAAAATGAACTGGGCTGGGGAGAGCAACAGGTGCTGTCTGGGAGGCAGAGGCAGGTAGATGTCTTGAGTTGGAGGCCAGCCTGGTCTGCAATAGTGAATTCCAGGCCAACAAAGCAAACAAACAAACAAAAATGTTGCTTTAGAAAAAAAAAAATCTTAAAAGGTGGGAGGGAAAGCCCAGAGTCCTTCTCAGAGTTTAAAGTGCCAGCCACAGTTGGGTTGGTCCCCAGCTGACTGCATCAAAATTGTGCCAGTCCCCTGCTGCAGCCGTAGAGCTGCCCTGAGAATGGGGGTGCACTTTCCTTCAGCTTTGAAATCCCTTCCTTTTCTTATCTGTTCAAGGAAATGAGTTTTCCTATGATTGCTAATCTGAATATGTAGAAGAAAAAAAGTATGTAACTCCCCCTTTCCACCTAGCCTCATTTCCAGGCTCTTAAAGAGTAAATGTAAATTTCGCAAGGAAGGAAAGCAACATTGCCTATCTCCATGTGGAATCCATTGAGCACTGGAAAGGTAAAAATAAGCCTGGAATACTTTGCATTTATCCTGCACCACAGTGCTTCGAACTGGGTCAGAATTATCCTTGTTTTACAAATGAGGCAGCTGGAAGGAGAGAAATGAAGCCAGCCTCTCTGGGGCCACATGTCCCGGCTGTGTCAGAGCCTCCTGAGGATTGCTACCCAGCTCCGCCCCTCCCTGCATCCTGCTGAGAGCTGGTGCAGAGGACCAGTGGCAGCCCTGTGGCTCATTTGTTCCCAGAGACCTGATTCGACCTTCTGGTACCTACCTCACAGGGTGCCTGAAGCACAGCCAGCACTCGGTGTATTTGTTAAATGAATATGTTGTCACTGCCGAAGAATTTGTTATAATCACCCATCGCACCCTGGTGATGGCTTTGGCCACTTTTGAATCTATTTTGAAACCTCTTTGCAAGTGAATTTAGAAATATGTATTAGGGCTGGTGAGATGGCTCAGCCAGCAAAGGCACTTGCAGCCAATCCTGGCAACCTGAGTTTGTTCCCCAGAACCCACATGATAGAAGGAGAGAACTGACTCCCACATAAGTTGTCTTCTGATCTACACACAAACACACCATGGCACACATGCACCACCAAACACATAATAAAAATGAAATAACAGTATTTCACACCCAAGGTAGTGCTGAAATTGATTGACGGCCAAGCTCCTCACAAGTCCCAGGTGGCCAGTAGAACTGGAGCGGTAAGGTAGAGAGGCATAGCTTCTCTTTGATGTAAACTTCTAGAATAAAATTTTAAAATGTTCTTGGCTTTACAGTCTTCAGTGTAGGCAAGGTGGTAAGCTACAAAGAAATGAAAATATTTCTTAGTCACACCCATATCAAGATAACAGTGTTATGGTGTCGTTATTTCCTGTGTGTATGCATTGATCTTTTTTCTTCCATTTCATATTCTAATTTTCTAATATGATTAAAGTGCTATGATGTTTTTTGTTATGTGAATAGACTATGTAACCATGCACTATACTCTTACTGTGCTGTTAAGAGTTCTTATAGTTAATATTGTAAGTAGCATCATTTTAAATGTTCTGACATCAGAGAATTTGCTTCTCTGGTTACTTCGTGATGCAAGAATAGGCTTGAGTAAATAAAAACACAAACGTTTGATACATAAAAATATTCTAAGTGAAAATTTAGAAGAAAAACACTTTTATTCTTCATAAAGTAAAAATAAGTTGGGGAAGTACTTCGGCCGCTTACTAGCAAGGCCCTGGGACCAACTCGCGGTGCCAGAAAAATTAATTTATCAGAAATTTCTTATCTTCCTTCTTCCATTCTGTGTAATGTCTGCAATTTCATTGGCCTGTGTCTTCAACACATATGAATTTTGCTTGTCACCAGTCTTACTTATAGTGTGCTTGTAACCTACATGGTAAAATCCTGTTTCCAAGGGTTTTCTCACACATGTGATTGCCGCGATGCCCACGTTTCTAGCTGTTTTGTTTGCTGTTGTATCCCTGACTCTCTGGCCAAGGTCTGACACACAGTGCCCACTCAGTCAGTACTTACTGGATGTATGAGTAAAAAACATATTCTCCCCGCTTCCTCCCCTCTCTATTCCCTCCCATCCTTCCTCCCATCTTCCTTCCTCCTCTTGTTCCCCTATGCACTCCCAGACATGCAGTTATTCCTTTATATTGGCACTACGTGCACCCGTCCTATTAGCAATGCGTACACCAATCCTATTGGCAATACATGCACCAGTCCTGTTGGCAGTACATGCACCAGTTCTTTTGGCAATATGTTCACCCGTCCTATTGGCAATACGTGCACCCGTCCTGTTGGCAATACGTGCACCCGTCCTATTGACAATACGTGCACCAGTCCTGTTGGCAGTACGTGCACCAGTTCAAAGGAGAGTTTATAGTAGCGGAGAGCATACCCCAAAACCTGACCAATGGGAACATCAAGTCCTAGGTTTGCAGCTCTCCACAAATTTATGATCTAACCTTGAGCAACTTAATTCATTTCTTCTGGCTCCCATTTTTTTTTTTTTACCTGCAAACCGGTGCTAGAGCCCATGCATCTGATAGGCTAGACTGAAGCCCAGCACAGAACCTGGCAAGTAATAAATATTCAGTAATAGTAGCTGTTTTCTTTTATTCATTCTCAGCAACAACCTGTTCTGCACCTTGAGCTAAGACCTATGATCCGGGGCCACAGAGATTAATTTATGATGAGAAGCTGTGTAGGCTTTGAGGCAAATTCACCCGGCTTATTCTTTTTGTGCTTTTTTTGTCGTTGTCAGCTGAAGCCATGAGCTGCGACTCGTCCAGTAGGATTGCTGTGAGGACATGTACCAACGTGCCTCAGCTAATTCACTATAGCCTCCGGCTAGACCCAATGACAACATCTCTCTGGTAGTGATTTCTTTACCATGTATGCGTTTATGTATGTACTTCTCTCCCTCGAGCAAGGTGTTCGGCAGTTTTTTTTTTTTTTTTTTTTTGGTTTTTCGAGACAGGGTTTCTCTGTGGTTTTGGAGCCTGTCCTGGAACTAGCTCTTGTAGACCAGGCTGGTCTCGAACTCACAGAGATCCAGATCCGCCTGCCTCTGCCTCCCGAGTGCTGGGATTAAAGGCGTGCGCCACCACCGGTGTTCGGCAGTTTTAAATGTTCTGCTAGCACAGAACTTAATACTTTGTCCTCTTATGTGTCTGTCATATGCATGTATGGCTGGAAACCATTTTCCTCTGAGCAGTCCCGTGGATGTGCGTCCCTAGCTATATCCTTGAATTTTTGTCTTTTGTTTAATTCAAGAAATGGTAGGTGTAACTATTGAATTTTATAGTTTGCTTCCCACAGGTTGAAAGACAGCTCTAGCGGGTTGTGTCTCTTACCTGGATGGGGGATCGACACCTGCTTTAGGGTTTGCTTTTGATTTGTCACAGAGATGGTTTCAGAGGCACGGGGCGCTAAAGAGCGGGACAGCCTTCTGCAAACTTAGCGATTTTTTTTAGCTCAGGACCTGCACACGTTTTCTGCAAAGGCCAGATTATAAATATTTCCATCTTTGTGGGCCATACGGACTCCTCGGAGACAGCTCTGCTATTGTCATTTGAAAGCCGCCCCAGACAAAACACAAGCAAACGGGCGTGGCGATGTGCCAATACGTTTTCTTTTATCAATGCTGAAATTTGAGTTTCTTTTATTTTCCAGCCATTGAAAAATGTCAAAACCCACTCTTAATTCATGGGCCATCCAAAATCAAATCAGACCTTCCCACAGCTGTGGCTTGTGACTCCCTTGCATAGTGGCAGGACTCAGTCTTCCAACTGAAAGGCTCTTAAAGGAACTGGCCTGGGTGGTTTTGCTCTGTCCATATAACTAAACTGATTACTGCATTTGATTTCTATCATTCATCTCCATTTTCAGAATTCATGATAAAAAATTGCTTGAAAAGCTCATGCTATTCTTCTATCAAGAGAACTTCAGCTAGGGACTGGGGGGGTAGGGTTGAACTTATAATACCATCGTCCACCAGAAAGCTTATGCAAGAGCTTGAGGCGAGAGGTGCTCCTCTTTGGGGTGACAGCTTGAGGTGAGAAACGCTTCTCTTTGAAGTGACAGAACTTGAGGTGGGAGGTGCTTCTTTTCGGGGTGACAGAGCTTGAGGCGAGAGATACTCCTCTTTGGGGAGCTGATGTTTAGGGAAGTGGGGTGAGTTGGAGGTGCACAGATCTCTACACTGTGGGTGGGGAGAGCAGAGCATCTCTGGGACCACTCTCAAAGCACACACAGTATGTAGGGTCTGTGGGATAGAGCCATTGTGTGTGGCCCTCATTCTTAGGGTGCTGGCCTAGTTATGGGAATGAACCTCTCCTCCAGAAGGTCCTAGAAACGAACTGTCCGCAAAGGCCAGTCTGTTTGGCCTCCTACACACCAGGATCTCCGGGACTGTGTGTGATGATAGCCGGTTGACTATCAGATGACCAGAAGACTGACATCAGGGTGTCCCCAAATCAGAGAGCCTCCTCTCCCTCTCCATGGAGGTCAGCCAGCCCTGCCCCCTTGGAGATGTTTCACCCATCCATGCCCTGTGGTGGAGGCAGGAATGGGCTGGTCTCTGCTGTGGTTCTCGCCAGGGTCTTCTATGCACCTGAAGATGGAAATGCCTTTTTTTTTTTTAATATTTTTTTCCTTCTAGGATGTTGCAAGCTATAAACCAAGGTTCCAGAAAAACATTTTTTGATGTATATGATGTTGGCCTTGAATAGCCAAATTTTTACTTAAAACTCAATTAAGATAAAGACAGACTAGTGGGTGTTACTGTACTGAAACTGCCTGCTGCATGCCGTCCTAACATAACAATCTAAAATGTCTTTACCATGATAGTCATCTTAAGTGAATAAAACGCGCAGTTTAATGAAATGGCACTTTGAAGCTTTTAGCACTGTAAATCTTCAGCTCATCTTATCTTGTTTAAATTAATTTGCAGTGTTCCTCCGCTTTCCCGTGCTCAGGAGAGCTCTGTTTTGTTTCTGATTTCTTTGGGCTAGCGCCAAGAATTCTAGGAGTTTTAATGGAAGTTTTGTGTTCTTGCGTGAGAAATGCAGAGAGTAGGTAAGTGCATGGCTGGTGGATTTTCCAGGGGAGCTCAGCCCTTGTTAGCAACAGCCGATGGGAGAGAAGTCACTGAGAGGCTGCCAGCTTCTAGGCCCCTCTGGTCTCTAGCAGGGAGCTCCACCGAGTGTAGTCAGCAACGGCACTTTTAAACCTCAAAGGTTGGTTTTTATCTATTAGAAGTTTTATATGAATAAAACATGCCTCTGCATTCATGCTGCTGTGTGACTGGGTTGTATATGACTGTATCAGAATCCATTCAGCGCTTCTGTAGTTGTTTTAAGTTGTTTCCAGAGTGCCTCAGAGGACAGACATATTCGGTACTGTGTAGGATGTACCCCTGGGGGTCAGATCCTAAGTCTGAGGAGATGTCCTTCCCTGTGTGAGCACACTCACCTGCACTGGATGAGAAGTCCCCATGAACACACCCATTTCCTCACCAGCCTTCCCGGGTGTCTGTCCTGGTTAGCTTAGCCAGTCTGACCAGAACATGCTGGTGTAGTCCATTGTGATTTGGGTTTTCTTTGGTGATTAAATTAAAACATTTTAAGTATGCATCAGCTATTTCCTGATTTTCCTTCTCGGCTCTTTACCTATTTCCTACTGGATTGTCCGCAGTGTATCTGTCAGACATGTGCTATAATTGCCTCCTCCTCCTTGCCTTTTGATTTTATTGATGTCATTCCATGATGTCGCAATTTTACTATAATTACAATTGAGGTATTTTTCCTTGGTTAGTGCATTTTTTTGTTCAGATTTAAAAATCTTTACCTGCTGGAGAATGTGAAGGTGTTCAATGAGTTGTTTCCTTTTCTTTGGATGTTTTTAATCTTACCATCTATCTATAATTTTTCTGCAGAGTTGTCTTCTAGGTACTGATATTTTGTGCATTTGCTTTCTGGGGCTGCAGTAACAAGCATAACAAAACCCGAGCCTTGAGGTAGCAGACGGGAGTCCTCTCAGAAAGGTCATCTAGAGGCCAGAAGTTCAAACCTGAGGTGTGAGCCAGGCAGTGCCCCCTGAGGGGTGAGCAGGGCAGTGCCTCCTGAGGGGTGAGCAGGGCAGTGCCTCCTGAGGGGTGAGCAGGGCAGTGCCTCCTGAGGGGTGAGCAGGGCAGTGCCCCCTGAGGGGTGAGCAGGGCAGTGCCCCCTGAGGGGTGAGGTGTGAGCCAGGCAGTGCCCCCTGAGGGGTAAGCAGGGCAGTGCCTCCTGAGGGGTGAGCAGGGCAGTGCCCCCTGAGGGGTGAGGTGTGAGCCAGGCAGTGCCCCCTGAGGGGTGAACAGGGCAGTGCCCCCTGAGGGGTAAGCAGGGCAGTGTCCCCTGAGGGGTGAGCAGGGCAGTGCCCCCTGAGGGGTAAGCAGGGCAGTGCCTCCTGAGGGGTGAGCAGGGCAGTGCCCCCTGAGGGGTAAGCAGGGCAGTGCCTCCTGAGGGGTGAGCAGGGCAGTGCCCCCTGAGGGCTGAGGTGTGAGCCAGGCAGTGCCCCCTGAGTGGTGAGCAGGGCAGTGCCTCCTGAGGGGTGAGGTGTGAGCCAGGCAGTGCCCCCTGAGGGGTGAGCAGGGCAGTGCCTCCTGAGGGGTGAGGTGTGAGCCAAGCAGTGCTCCCTGAGGGGTGAGCCAGGCAGTGCCCCCTGAGGGGTGAGCAGGGCAGTGCCCCCTGAGGGGTGAGGTGTGAGCCAGGCAGTGCCCCCTGAGGGGTGAGCAGGGCAGTGCCTCCTGAGGGGTGAGCAGGGCAGTGCCCCCTGAGGGGTAAACAGGGCAGTGCCCCTGAGGGGTAAGCAGGGCAGTGCCTCCTGAGGGGTAAGCAGGGCAGTGCCCCCTGAGGGGTAAGCAGGGCAGTGCCTCCTGAGGGGTGAGCAGGGCAGTGCCCCCTGAGGGGTAAGCAGGGCAGTGCCCCCTGAGGGGTAAGCAGGGCAGTGCCTCCTGAAGCTTGGTGGGGAGAGTCCTCTGCTTGCTGCTGGGGGAGACTGCCAGGTCTTCCTCGATCCCACTCCTTGGGTTCCTGCTGCAGCGCTTGGATCTTGGTCTCCCTTAGTACATGGCCTTCCCTGGGGGTCTCTTTGGGTCCATTTCCTTCTTATTTAAGGCACTAAATAAATAAATAAACCTTCCACTGGGTCTATTCTATATAACATCTCTACATCTTCAGCCATCTTGTTTCCAAGTAAAGTCACATTGTGAGGTCCTTCGATATCAGGATTTCCCAGCATATCTTTTGGGGAGAGTCAACTTAATACCTTCAGTGAACCCAGCACCGTGCACTCTGTCTGTTTTAGACTGTTTTATTTTGTTGGTCTATTTGAGTGTGTATGTACAAATGACTGTTTGTCCATGTCCAAATAACCGCTGTTATTCTATGGTGAATCTCCATATCTGATAGTCTTGTTTTCTTTTTCAGGATTTTTCTTTCTTTTGATCCTTTGTATTTCCTGATAATTTCTGTTTATTGATTCATTACAGAAAAAAAGTATCAGCTGTCTTTTTTATTTAAAATTAAATTAAAGGTTCAGTTTGTGAGAGAATGGATGTCTAAAGAGCCCTGAGATTTCCACGTTCTGTAATCCTTCAGTCCTCCTGCTTGTTCAGAGAGCTCCTCCCCAGTGGGCCCAAGCTCCTCCCCAGTGGGCCCAAGCTCCTCCCCGCTGGTCCCAAGCTCCTCCCCACTAGGCCCAAGCTTCTCCCCCACTGGTCCCAAGTTCCTTCCAACTGGTCCCAAGCTTCTCCCAACTGGTCCCAAGCTCCTCCCCCATTGGACACAAACTCCTCCCTTACTGGTCCCAAGCTTCTCCCCACTGCTCCCAAGCTTTTCCCCACTGGGCCATCTCTGCAGTCCTGGTAATAGATTGTCTTTCGATGAAGATTTGTTAAAAGCAAAGAAGGAAAGAAGGAAAGCTTCTTCTTTGTATTCACGCTATTAAGGGTTTTTTTTTTTCCCCCAAGTTTACTAAACTTAACAGGGCTGAGATTTAAATTAATCTCATTGATTCCAGAGCTGGGTAAATAAAACAAGTACTTCAGACATTCTGTTTTTTATGGGAGGTTTGTTAGTTTAAAATGTGGCCTCTTCTGGGATGGTGTTAAAACAAGCTCTTAGTAAAGAAGAAGTTAGCACAATGTTGGATACTCAATGCTGTAACTGCGAGCCTTAACATGGGCTATAAGAGACGCCCATGAGTATTGGATCAGGTGGAAAACTAGATCTCTAGTTGTCAGTGCCCTTGGTCTGGAGATGGTTCTGTGGGAAAACTGATCTGTTCCACTATTTAGTTATGAGAATTTAGTAGAAGCGTTGAAAGTGTTCGTGTGTGTGTGTGTGTGTGTGTGTGTGTGTGTTCTGGGTCTGTGAGAGACATACTGGGTCCTGGTACTAAAGAGAAAATTTAAAATTATAAGATTTTTTTTAAACATTCCATCTACTCTCAATCCTGATATGGTCACCACCCACACCCCAGGTTCTGCGTGATTTGCTGTTACCTCCATTCTGAGCTGCTTGTGAAATCATGCAGACGTGCCTTCCTCGGCCGTCCCTGGAGCCACCCCGGTGTCTCTTCAGGGGAGCTAGGGGACACGCTCAGCAGGTGCAGGGGTATCAGAGCAGTGCAGTGTGTCTCATCCTGACTAGACTGCGCATCCTAGACATAGCTCGACCTAAGAGGGCAGCTCGGAAACAATTCACATTTGCTATGACTAGACTGCGCATCCTAGACGTAGCTCGACCTAAGAGGGCAGCTCGGAAACAATTCACATTTGCTATCAAACAGGATTTGCTTCGTTTTCTTGTTCTACCTGCTGCCTGATGTGCTTTCGGGACTGGCAAGAAAGATGGGGTGATTGCACACTTACATTTTATTCTAACGAGTTTTAGAGACTCAAAATCCACCCCACGCTAGACAGGTAATCCAGTTCCAATGACTTTTACTTCATTTATTTCTAACCCTAAATGAGTGCAGTACCCTTGATCTATAGATTTCAATATAGTAATAAGAAGAATATGAAATTATGTCGATATTTTTATTGCTCGGGCTTCGCTGGAGGTTCTGATGGTGGGAGCAGCACTCCCTTGGCTCAGCCACTCATTGCACAACAGCCATGCCTGAGTGCAGTGAACCCCCAACCTGTGTTTCTCCAGTCTGACTTCACAGTCTCAGGAATCTGATTTTGTGATGTCTAGCTCACAGTGAGCCTCTGCTGTCTCCTCCTGGTACTTGCATTAAAAGGAGCATCCAGCTTTTATAGTTTGACCCTCATATCCCCTTAGTCTGCGGTCAGTACTTCCTTCCTGCTGGCCTAGCGCCCCATGCTCTTCTCCTCTATCTTCTTCCTCCTCATCTCTCTGCTGTTTACTCCCACTCCAAAAAATCATAAAGCAACCCTCACAGCCCTGCTTGAGTTCGTACAGCTTGTTTGAGGAAAGCCAAAATTGACAGGAGGGTTAGCTGACAGGGTCAGTGAGTCCTTCCCAAAACACCCCGTTAATCGCCCCACCCCCACCCAGGAGGAGGAGGAAGTGTGGCTTCCCTGGAGAACCATCCTGGTCCTGGCAGTGGGTGCAGCTTTGTCTCTGTGCTTGCTGCTTGTTTAGTGTATTATTCAATCTTTTGGAGCTCGGATTTTTCAGACAATTTAGTTGTAGCACTTCAGAGACGATTGTAGCTGGGGGGAGTCAGGGCTGAGTGTGAAATCCCTTGATATTGTGCACATAAGCTGCCAGCCTTTACTTCACGCTACACATAACAGCAGCAGCCAGAGGAGAGCTGAGAAAAGAAAGGGACAGGAACGCACCCCTCCTCCCTCTCAGCCCTCCTCTTTGCTTTTAAGAGCAGAGCTTGTGTTTAACCTTGTAAATAATAGGTGGCTGGGGTTTTTTGTTTGTTTGTTTGGTTGGTTGGTTGTGTTTACTTAACTGTTTTTGTTTTATCTTGAGATTTTTCTAGTGATGCCACAGGCCCAGCAGTTTCTGGATGGATGTGGTTTAGTGACCCTGTGGGACAAAGTCTGGATTCCAGCTGTTCCCCTTACCCTAGAACAGACAGCAGCTTCCCATGTCATATCCATTCCTTAACTTTTGGAGGGGAGGGCACCCACTGTAAGAGACACCCCTTGTTACACGCATGAGACCCATTGATTTATTCAAACAGTCAACAAATACTTTTGAATGCTTGCTACACATTAAGTTCCCTTGTGAGCTTGTCGTACGTGTTTGTGCTAGTGTTGAGCTAGTTAGCCAGAGCACTGGCTCAGCGGCCTGGGTAACGCTCCTATCTCTCCTATTCTCCAGTTAGAAGACTTCTTGCTTGTAAGCTTCTTGGTCACAGTGAATGTGGTTTCTCACTTGCAAAGCTTGATCCAGGCTGTAAGTCCTTTCCAGATGACACCTAGTTGGGACCTGTGCAGCCTGTGCTCAGATATTAATATACGGCAGTAAGGTGGATGAAGAAAAGCCAGAGCTAGGAAGTAACCTGAGCTCCTATGAGACATCATCAGTCCAGGGAGGCCTTTGGTTCCTCGTTCAGCAGATGCTGTGATTCCATGCCAGCTACTGTACAAGCTCTGCGAACAGAACAGTGGCCAAGAGAGTTCCTTCCCTGCAGCTAAAGGTAGCTGACGAGCCAGGAACAAGAATCGTAGCGATGTAGTTTGAAATTCATTGCATGGGATGCTGTTGGGAACTGGGGAAGCTGGAAGTGGAAAGGAGGGCAGGAAAGAGAAAGCAAAAGGGGGCTGAGGGGGAAAGAGCTTGTGAGGGAGAAGCTGGGGAGACATTCTGTGAGGTAGTCAGCATGCTCACTCCCTGACAGAAAATTCATTCTCATCAGGTCACCGTGACAAACCCAGCACCAATACAAACCCAGAATAGCCCTATTCCCCAGTGTGGCTAACAAGCTAGGACACCGAAGATGTCCGTTGAGACGTTGCCACTCTCCACAACTATACATAACTCCTATATGTGAATCAAAATTATATTAAAGCTGCATGTGGTTCTGAGTAACGGCTGGTCTATTTGCTTTTCTCAGAAAAGTCTTCACGGAGAAGCAGGGGCATGTAAAGGGGCGTACATGCCTGCACATGTTACTGCCCCTCAGATCTTCTCCAGACCAGATCGCTGGTACCAGTTCCACAAGTCATTGGAGCAGATCTAGAAACAGACTCTGAGAGCCCCAGACTCTTCTTTATTTTCCCTTCAGAAATTACATACCCTCCCTTTTGGAGGCCCAGGCTGAGCAATTAGTCCCCCATTGTCTTTGCAGGAAATGACATCCGTGTGACTGCTTGGGAAGGCAACTGTTGACCACTCTGGTTAAGATAATTTGGAAAGTGTTCAGCATTTCCTCTGGAAGATTGAGTCCAGCTGACTTGGAAATGCACAGATGAGATGGTCATCATAACCGGAGCACCACTGGGTCGGTTCCCTGAACAAAATGAGCCTCTCAAGAGCTGCTCTGCTCTCCTCGGAGTGTGAGGAGCTCAGCCTTGCTATCCTCTCCCTCTTAGAACATTGATTTGGGACCAATTTCTTAAAACATTTTGCAGAGCCAACACTCGCCGACCCCACTCAGGGAGACCTAAAAACTGAGGAATGCATCAGGAACTCAGGTGTTGCAGTCCTAAACTCTGCCTTCCAGCGTTTTCCCCATCTCCAGTGGCTACAGCAAAAGAGCCATGGAAATCTCATACTTCGTACACACACAGCAGTGGGCAAGACAGAGATTCTCTCAGAAGAGTGAGATGTTCCTAGCAAAACATTCTTGTCTCATCGGCTTGTATTGGGGCCATGTTTATTTTTGACCTAGTCACTGACAAGAGTCTGGGGGTCCCTTGAGTCAGGGCCTCTCCAACCTTAGTATACACATCCATCACCTGGGGAAGCTTGTTTGAGTGAAGCCTGAGGGCTGACACTCCTGGATGTGTCCACGTGATGCTCATGTCAGAGGGTTGGAGTCCTCCCAGGCTCTAAGCCATTCTGATGCCCACCCCCAAGGAGATTGTTGTCCCCTGCTCTTGAGGTTCCATGGCTCATAAAGGACATATAAGGGCTACCTTAGGAAGAAGAAAGAATAACACTGTATTGATGAGAACTATACTGGCAATACCTGTTCACAGTGTGTATTGAAAATGTTGCCTTTAACTCAGAAGTCATACACGGCCTGTGGTGTATCTTAGAAACAGAAAGTACACATGGCTACCCACTACTGTGTGAGAATACCCATAAAAACAGTATTATTCCTTTATAACTACGCACACATTGCAGTTCAAGAAGCAGAAGGTACAGTAGTCAAATCACCTGTTTGCCATCCTTCAGTTACTTCTACTGGTAACTAAGATCATCTATCCCCATCCTAATGAAATGGAAATAGATGTGCTTAAGTATAAAGAGGGTTATGTGCCAAGTCCACCCATGTCCTAACAGTAGAAGCTCATCAGCCTAGGAGTTACTGGAGAGGAACACACTCCTAAGAATCACTTGACATGATGTTAGGTGTGAAAAATTCTGCCAGTGGTAAATTTCTGCCAAAGCAGTGGCCACTGTGCCCTGATTGCTGGTTTTCAGCGGAGAAAATCATTATGTCTCCCTCATTTGAAAAGGGAGAGCTATCCTGTTTTTTTTGTTTGTTTTTGGCTAAAGATTCTCTTAGGAAAGAGGATAATATGGATAGTCTTGTCCATCATGAGTGATCATCACAGATGCTGTGGGGCTTGGAATGAAGCATGTGGCCAGATGTTGAATACACCTTCCTGGGGTGGTCACCAGGGTTGCCATCTCTGGCCTCCTATTCAGGGACATCACTCCTGGGGCCATGGGGAAAGTGTGTGGGATTTCACCATTTCATCTGCTTGGTCTCCCTGCCCCAGCACCACAGCTTCACGTCTGTGTGGTTGGCAGGAAGTCAGATCTTGGTCCAGTTTCCAGTAGATGCCAAGTGGTGCTAACTGGCCTTACCAGTATAGTTTCACCATTCTTTCCTGGGCAAGACTCTGGGAGGTGGAGAGAGTCCTGCCTGCTCTGGACCAGCTGGCAGAAGTTGCCGGACTTGATGCTCCACAAAGCCCAGGGTTGTACTTGTCTCTGGGCATCTAGGGTGTTACTTCTCAGTTATGAACAGCTGGTCTGTTCCCAGAGACCTGTCTGTCAGCAACGCAGATGAAGCACCCACTCTAAGGGAAGGGAACATTTTGTTGCCTAACCTCAGTCATTTGTAATCTAAATATAGAATGCTGAGGTGTCCATCTACATATTTAGGGCCTCACAGGCTGCCAAAGAGAGGCGTGGTAATTTTAATATTAACCAGCCTTATACAATCAGTGTACTTAATCACTGATTGATCCAGACACTACTGATGAGTGCCTCCCTTCCCAGGCTAGTGGTAGGGGAGAGCATTATTTAAAAAAAAAAAAAAAAGAATACAGAGTTAAATGCTTAAATGTTAAAATGCTTAGAACTTAAAATATAAGTCTTATATCAAAATACAATTTAAAAGACCAGAAAAACAAAACTTTAAGGTAATGCCAAATTAGGAAAATCAAGACAGCGAAAGATAAGGAGAGTTAGGGGGAAGGCTTAAAGCCAGTGTTCTGGGACTGAGGACATGGCTGGAATTCAAGGGTTATTCCTCGTTTTCCTTAACCTTAAACTGAAATCCGGAGTTTCTCTTTATTATGGAATAGTTGTAGCTCTGTATAGAATAGAGTATGAATAGAAAGTTTTTATGTTATATTACAATCAAGGAAATCATGAAATGTAATTTTCCATTTAAGGATACTTAAAAATGGCATTTAGTTTTTGTAGAAAAACGTTTAAATATTGAAGGAAATTCACCTCAGTTTTGTTATTTTGAAACCGTCTCAGTATGTAACTTTGAAATATTTTGATAACTGGATATGGATGCATTTTGTGGCTTAAATTCTTTGCGTCTCATATGCTAATTTCAAGCACTTAAAGACATTCCAGAAAAACAAACAAGCAATAACAACAATAAAAATTCCATTTAGAACTCTGAAAAAATTCTGTAGACTGAGGTAGTCCAGAAAGGCAAAGAGCTCTTCCCCGGGAAAATACCTGGGACTCTTACTAGTAGGGGTGGGACAAAAGGGACCAGGAGAGGCACAGGCCTGGTATAGGACCACCAGCAGCAGGCGAAGTGGCTGCTGCTTCCCGCCAGGATGAAACCATGTGGGAATAAAACAGAGACAAGTATGTAAGCTCCTGGATAAGTGCGGGTGATAGGGATGGGAGGCGGGTGGAAAAGTGTTTGGGGAAGCGCTTTGCAGGCAGAGTTGGCGTAGGGGGCTGTGGGGTGGGGGATGCCTGGAGATTGGGCATGGGTTTTCTGCAATCCAGCATGATGCAGACTGGATAGAGTGTCCAGAGAGAAGGAAGAAAAGTGAGTCCCAGCCTGGGTGTGGGCTCAGCAGCAGGGCTGGGGCCTGGTGTGCAGCAGAGGCGAGAAGCCACGTTAGGTCTCAGGCTGGGGCAACAAGGAGCATGTGGGCCAGGCTTCCAGTCACTGGGCACTTACTATATGTCTGCTGCTGTCCTAAGCCTCTCTGCGTCCTGAATGTGACACTGTGAGGTTGGTCACCACAATTCCCGGTTTACAGCTAGCCAGATGAGATCCACTGAAGAGGGAAAAGTAGCCTGGGACCTCCCAGAAGAAGGCAAGGAATTGGCTCTAGGGGAAAACGGTAGAGTTTAATCTTAGGTATTTCCCCACTGTTCTCTTACCTTTGGTTGTTGTAAAGGACGGGAAATTCCTGTATTTGTAAGTGTAGTTTCTCATTGATTCAATTGTTCACAGATTTTTTTTTTTCTTACTAGTATGTGCTGAGATAATCTGTAAATTGGTTTCATTTTCCTGTGCACGGCAAAGGGGCAGCTGGTAGGGAGTGTGCTGCTACAGGAATGGGTGCCCCATCAGGTGAGGAGGCAGAGAATGCACACGGGGCTGCTTAAAGTGGATTGTGACTAAGGTGTTCATTGCATTGTCTTTTCAGAGCCGGTCCTACCCGTGGTTTAGAAGACATGTGGTGTATATAAAGTTTGCGATAGTTGGTGGAAATTTGGGTAAGTGTTGTCATGATTATTAATAACGCGTCTAGTTATAAAATGGTCGCGTCTAGTTATAAAATGGTGTCAATGAGGGGAAGCCACTGCCCTTCTCTGCACATTTTTTGGATCTGCACAGAACTTCAAATGAAAGTTTTTAATTAAATGTGGCACTGAGTTGGTGTTTTCTGAGAGGATGCTGTTTTTCTTGTTAAAGCTAATGTTATTAAGTGATACAGGATTTTCTAAAAATCAACCAAGTCTAGATTTGGGGAAGTTCAGATGCACAACCCAGGACACCCTTGGCAATTGTTTATGTTCTAAGCCAGCCATGTAATAGGAGCAATAAAGTCCAGAAGCAGAGGGTTTGCAATGGCCTGCATGTTGTAATGAGAGAAGAATGGGAAATGGAAGGAAGTGAGCTGCACGGCTTCCTGGGAGCTCGCCCCAGGCTGGAGCAGTAGCTTGACCTCCCTGTTGGTGGTAGCACTCTGCGCCTATTGGCTGTTTTATAGCCTCTGGGATTCTTCTGCCAGCCAAGGCTGTTAGTATCTCCTCCTCCACGGGACTGTTGTGGGAATAAGTGAGCTGAGAAGTGCGTGGCTTAGTAGGTGCTCCACAGTAGCCATGCTGCATGACAGAGCCCCTTGTTTGGGGACCACATTGCCATTGAAGCTAAGTCACTCGCAAGGTGTGTGTCTTCAGCAGAAAGACTTGCAGGATGGGTTCATTACACACATGTGTGATTTCACGGGGCACCACAGCCACTTCTCCATCGTTTGCTCCGTAGTAAGCTGGGGGACTCCTGTGACCTGGGCCTCCTTCCGGAACCCCAGGAAGCTATTCTCAGACAAGCACAGCTAACTTGGCTTCCCTTCCTGCCACCTTGCAACCGAGTGAGGTGACATTGTTGGAGCTTTTGGTTAAAGTATGATACTGTTTTCGTTCACTTTAGTCAGAAGTGATGGCAGTGAGGGAAATGATACTTTTGGTTTGTGTAGGCTTTTGTTTCCAAACCTTCTTTTTTATTTCACCCCACCCCAATAGTTATGTAGTTCATAGAGACCCAAGAATTTGGTTTTGGGGTGAAGACTTTACCTGTGTTTGGGGAAGAATCACCCATGTTAACTACAGAGGAGTGCTGATGAAGGTCACATATGTCTGTTTTATGAATCAAGGACATGAACATGACCTCAGGAGGTCTCTATGATAATCTCTAAAAAGCCACAGAGTCTCTTCAACAAAATCTCTAACCAGGGGATACAGGTCCTCTCGGGGATAAGAAACTAGCGTGTGGCAAGGCAGCTTGCTGATACGTACGACATGAGACAGAAGGGAGTAGGCCTGGTTTCTCCAGCACGCTACAGAAGGACTGATTATTACAATATAGAGTATATTTCAAAACAACTAGGAAAAGAACATAAGTGTTCCAAGCATATAGAAGTATTTACATTTGAGGAACTGGGAATGCTCATTCTATTTGGTCATTAGACACTGTATGCATGCATTAAATCATTGTACTGAACCCATTTTTGTCTTAATGAAACATAAAATAATAAGCAATTAGGGGACACAAGGAAATTGTTTGAGAAGAGTGGTCATTACTGTTCCATATCTTAATTGTGGTGGTATTTATGTAACTATAGGCTTTTGTGAAAGCACACAGAACTGCACAGTAGAGAGAGAGAGAGAGAGAGAGAGAGAGAGAGAGAATTTTGTTGTGTGTGAATAAAGAACAGAAAGAATGAACTCTTAGACAGAGGACAGTTAGCTTGCTCAAAAGGATGGGATGAGGGAGAGTGGAAAGGAAAACAGCCTGCTCCTGACATCAGACTGTTTGTGGGACAGGGACTTCGTTAAGTCCCTTCCTGCCACCACAGTACCTGACACACCAAAGGATGTGATGAATATTTAAATATTCATTGAGCTCCCTGCTGCTCTTAGTGTCTAGGCCGGTCACCTCACTGTTCCTCACCCTGGTCCACCAAGTCCATATGCTCTTCCTCTGCCACCCGTTCTCTGGGACTAACCTGACCATCTCCCCTTTACATCCGTGTCCTCTAATGTCATGTCCACACCCCACCCTATCCTGGAAGCTTTACCGTTTTCTCTCTACCTGTCAGGATCTGACTGGGAATGCCTTGCCTCTGTAGATAATGTCAGTAGACACCCAACCCTAAACTCCCTTTCTCATCCTTTACTCTCTCACTGAGCACCTACTGATGGTCTGGGGGAGGGGCTTTCTGTTGAGTAGTCTCAGAACAGAGCTGTTGAGAGGAGAGCAGTCCAAGAGCTCAGAGTAGCAAAGATGTCGTCTTCTGTGTCCTGGCACTAATAACTGAGACAGCAGTGCGGTGTATGAATCTTCAGGGGTGCTAGTATTTCTCAGACTTCGATTCTTCATCATGAGTCAAGAAGTTTCAATATCCCTAAAGCCAAGATTCTCTCACCTCTAGGCCATGTCCGAGTGAGAGGTAAGTGCACAGAGCACAGAGGTTCTCGTCTGGGGTCACCTTGCCCTCCTAGAGGGTATCTGGTGATAGGACGGATGTTGCTGAATGCCCTGCAATGTATAGGACACCAGCACATGTGCACAAACCCAGAAAGTGACCCCAGAAGTCAGTGGCATGGAGATAGAACCGGTAGAATGACTGAAGTGCCCACTATTGTGTGGAGGGTTTATATTTTAAGATACTTTGACATCTAATTATATACAACCATCTGAAAAGGGCTCAAAATACAGAGGCCTGAGAGGCTGCCAAGAAGCTACCTTCTTCATGAAGCTACCTGACTTCGTTAGGAGTCAAGCTACCTCCTGACTCCAAGCACACGTGGACCGTACTGAACCGTGGCCCACACAAGGAGAGTGGGTCTCTCAGCGTGCTCTCGGCATCTCTACAGAAGGGGCTGTCTCCCCTTCACCTCAGCCCGGCTTCCTCAGATGTGTTTGTCTGCAGATGAGACAGATAGCGTTGCCATCTGAGTGGTCCCTCCTCCCAAATCGTGGGTAGTGATTCTGGTGTGATGGAAATGTGCATAGGGAGGAGAGGGATCTCATCACAGTTGATTGAGATCAAGTATTTTGGTTCGCAGGGCTGTTTATTTGCATCCGTTTGCCGGTGACACCACAGTCTGGCTTAGATGTGACTGGCTGCGCACGTTCGCAGCCCAATATGGCTGCATTCGCTGAAGCTGGGAGATTAAAGCAACATATGTCAAGCTGCGACACAGAACAATTCTCTCGAGATGGCTTGGCTTGATTATGGGGCCTATTTTGGGAGGTAACTGTGCTTTTTGTGTGGTGTATTTTAGGTTACACCAACCTCACTTCCAGACCAATACCGTCTTCCCAGAAAGGGGTGTGACATGTGTTGAGCACGTGACTACGTTCCTACCGAAAGCTCTGGTGGGATGCTCTCTTGGCTTCCTGATCTTCTTTATCCTTCCCTCTCATACGATTGCCGTGGAAATGTGTTCTGGAAAGCCAGGCAAGGGAAGTCTGATAGCCTCATTTCAGATGGCCAGACCCAGGGGTCTAGGGACTTTGTGTTATCGATCCTTGTCTTTAAAATGAGTGGAACTTGGAGGAGCATACAGAGGTCTCGGAGGCAAACAGGTGAAAGAGACAATAAACCCTGTGTTTTATACAGGGTAAGTGTGGCAAAACTGTCCATTTATAGCCCTAAATCAAGACTCCCCGCCCCCTCTCAGCCTTTGCTCATAGCCCAAGAGGCTCTGTATGTTGTAGTCTGGCCCAGCCTCTAAGATCCCCTTTTGAGAGTGTTGTGCTAGAAGCTAGAGTTGTCCAGAGTAGTCACTTTGGACACCAGCCCGAGTCTAGGAGGCAGAAAGGCGTCTTCTGCATCGTCTTGTGGTCCTGGCTGCTGAGGTCATCCACTGTCCCTTTCTCACTTGTTTACCAAGACAGGTGTCATTTTCACTCCAGGGTAGTTTTGGCAACAACCTGGACCAGATTCCGTGAAGCTGCTTCCAGCACGCTTCCCTGCTCATCTACAGTAGCCCATGGCTTTGCCATCTGCCCTCACTCTAAAAGTCACGCCGTAGTGTGGCTTGAATCTGTAGCAACACATAGAAGCCCAAATTGCTCACTTCGGGGAGGTATTTTCAGAGTCGGAAACTGTTGCCTTCGCTAGTGTTCGACTAGATTGAAAAGACTGAAATCGGGCTGCTGGGGACGCAGCCCCACATCAGCTTTGCCAGTGAGACCGTGTATCCGGATGCCTTTCGGGTAGCTCTTTAAGTTTATAAAGAGCTGCAATGCATTTGATCCTCCCAAACTAGTTCTCAGGTGACGGAGTCATATCACCCGATAAACGCAGAGGCTCCCGAATTTGCCTGTCTGGGGTGGGGATGTTTGCCGTGGGAGTGTTTGATGTCCTCTGCAGACTTGGAGGCACTGTTAATAGGTGGTGCTCTAGGAAGTGGCACAAAGATGCCAGCTGGCCTGCAGAGCCTGGGAAGAGGTGTCTCTGTGACAGCATCTGTAGCACCCTGCTGAAGAGCACAGCTCTATGCTGGACCGCAAGCACACAGTGAAGCCAGGCACACTCACTGTTGGGATCCAGGTAGTCCTCTTGGTTGAAGGCCTCGAGGTACTCATTCCTGCTTCATTGGGAACTCTAGGCATGGAGTTCAGACAGGCTATTCTATAGGCTGTGCATTGCTGCTCTGTGCATGGGCACAGATTGACGGACACCTTCATGGCATGGCTAACCAGTGCTCCATACTGCTCTTCCTCCATCATTGCCCAGCACAAAAGAATGGGACCCTTCTGTTAGGGGGAAAGATAAGAGTCCAGTAATGTTCTGCCCACAGACTTTATCTAATCTCACCAGTTTGAACCATCCTGAAAGGGTTGGAGAGATGGCTCAATGGTTACATGTGTTTCTTTGCCCTTCCTGAGGTCCCGGGTTCTGTTATTAACACCCGTTTTGGTCAGCTCACAACCTCCTGTAGTCCCAGCTTCTGTGGACAGAAATATACATGTACACTTGCACACACATGCACACTATTTAAAAAGTAAATTTAAGAAACCATCCTGATAGAGATAGGTGCCAGTGTCTTGAGTTGGGATTTGGTCTGAGGTCTCATCCTGCCCTGTGGATTAGCACAGCCTGCCGACTGAGCTTTGTGGAGATGTTTGGTTTTGGTGTCGGCTAGCAAAGAAGCTGATACACTGGTATGTTGACTTGAATCAGCACATGCAAAATTCATTAAAGTGATAAAAGAAATACTGAATGAAAACCCTGAAAGGGAAGCTAGCCTGAATGTCAGTGTGGACAGCTTTTCACAGAAGGAGGTGCTGATACTATCTCCTCCCTCCCTCCTCCTCCTTCCATCTTTGGAGGCGATAGTGGTTGTTTGGTTTTTCCTGCCTTTCTCCCCCAACTTTTTATTTTTTATTTTGTTTCTATTATGTTTAGATATGTGTATGTTTCTGTGTGTATGTAGGGGTTATGTGTACGTGAGTGCAGATGTACAGAAGCCAGAGGAGCTGGAATTACAGGTGGTTGTGAGCCACCTGGTGTGGGTACTGGGAATAAAACTCAGGTCCCATGGAAAGAGCAGTGCATGCTCCCAACTTCGGTGCCATCTCTTTAGCACCCTACTTGTTATTTTTAAAAGGTGTCCAACCTACCAGCCAGGAGCCAATGAAGAAACAAACGCCTCTAAGTCATTTGCTTAAAATTCCCGCTTGTTCCATATTTACTATGTTCGCTTTATTCTCTTCCAATCATACGTGAAAATCGCACCCATCTTATTTGTTTTCTGAACCACCTAGAAACAGAGACTGTCTTGACACTGCAGTTTCAAGTGTTGTACCATGTCTAACCTAAGAACGACAGCCTTCTTCTGTCACGGTTCTGTCGATAACATCCGTTAGTGTTCTCCAATCCCAGTCCGTCTTTGGATTTCCCCGTCTACCCAGAACTCTTTTATTTCATGAGATGAATCCACTCTGTGAGTAGCGCTGGGCAGCCTAGAGCTCACTAGTCAGATAACGTAGCCTCAGACTCAGAGCTCTGCCTGCCTCTGCCTCCCACACACCCATGCTCTGGTCTTGGCTATTTCTTCATGATATCATTTAATCTGGTCTTCTCTTTCTAAAACGCATCGGGTCTGGAGGGTTGCTATTAAAATAGGAAGAATCTGTCATAAGTGATGTCTTATGTCTAACATGACATCACATCACAGGGCAAGTGATGTTGGTTTGTTTACCATCCTTGCTGCTGTTTGGTGTTGGCTAAGGTGGTAACCAGACCCAGCTAGAAGAGGGTGCACTTTGAGTTGGCAAGTCACCTGTGTGTGACACCTGGGTACATTGTGAATCCTGTCCTAATGTTCAGTTGTCTGGTGGTGTGAGCGTCTGGATAGTCTTTGCCCGGATCTGTCGTTGTTTTGGAAGGCTGCCAGATATTTTTGCCTCTTGTTCTGAATTCTCTGTGCCGTATAATATGCGTCTTCATATGTTTGATTTCTGTGGTAGTCTGCTAGATCTTGTTGTAGTAACAGATTGTCCTACACAGTTTTCTTTCTTGCCTTAGGGATAGGAAGGAGTGACATCCGCTGAGCTAAATCTCTCACAGCCTACAGCTTCTTTCACTTTCTCCTTGCACACACTTCAGAGGGCTGAAGTAACTTGCACAAGGTCACGCTCGCGAGCCATAAGGTGGAGCTCAGATGGAGCCACGTCTGTCTGCCATGCTTAACCAGGGTCTTTCAGCACCTTCTTGTCCTGAATCCCCTCTTCCCATTCTGCAGTTCCTGCCTCAGGCTGTAGACCCTGCATGTCTGGGAAGGTCCTAAACGGCTGGAGAAATGCAATTCCCCCACTTCTGAAAGGAACAGGTGCTGTTAGAGCCGAGGCAGGCAGGCCTGACACTGCCGGATCTGCCTGTCACCTGCCCTGACTTCAGTATAGACCACTGAGGAGCTGAGCCCGTTTACAGCCAGCACCGCTGCTGCCTATGGCTGTTCACAAATGCAAGTTTTTCTTTCTTGTTTGTGTGTTTGTGTTTAACGTTCTCTTCTCCATGTAAGAAACTGTTATAATGGAGCGAAACTGGAATGCTGTTTTGACTTACAGGTTGTTAGATTTGGGAAGAAGGGAAAGTTGGATTTCGAGGTCAAATGACCCTTTCACAGGGGATGCCCAAGACCATCGGAAAACACAGATATTTACATTCCAGTTCATAACAGTAGCAAAATTACAGTTATGGAGTAGCAATGAAAATAATTCTAAGGTTGGGGGTCACCACTACATGGAGAACTATGTTAAAGGGTAGAGAACCACCGCTCTAAGGCATTGGATTTCCTTACATCAGAGGCTGAAATTTCTGAATTAGTAGATTAAAAGCTCACAAGTAGCTATTTCTTAGGTCACCTTTAAATAGTACTTTCCTCTGAATATCTAGAGGATTTTTCCTTCTCAGACTTCCCCAAGTCTTGCTTTCACCCATTTGTGCTTTCTTGTTCTTTCCATGTGTATCAGTGAGCACACAGCAAGGGGAAACCTGTAAGCTTGTGCCCATGGAGGGGTAAGGCAGACAGAACAGGAACCGCGTCCAGGATGTTCCTGCTTAAGAACTGGCGGGGCTCATCCCCGTTGTTCTAGGATCACTCTGTTTTGGATGGTGGCAACTGTGCAGACACAGAGCCTCTTGTCATGTTGACTTGTTGTGCAGGGACTTCATCCTTCCACCATTTAACAGACTAACCACCCTCTAGGCACAGAGGGACAGCACCCTGCCAATTAGACTTGATCATCTTGCATCTCTTGGCATTGCTTCTCATGCTTCCTAAAGCAGAAATTGTCTGCCAGCCAGTAGCGAGAACCTGTGACTTGACAGGTCATCTCATGACTCGCCGTCTCTGCAGACCACCCGAGACTTCCAGCAGCCGGGCCCCACCATGAGCTCTGACTGACAAGTGAAGAAGCTGTGGTCTGAACCAGCTCCATCCAATAGGAATCCAACACAAAAACTGTGGATCATTTTTCTCAACACCAGGTTTGAAAAAAAAAAAAACAAACCAGTGAACGTAGTTTTTATATTTTACTATATCTATCTATCTATCTGTCATCTATCTATCTATCTATCTATCTATCTCCAAAACGTTATTGTTTGCCATGTAAACCCAATAGACGAAATGTTAATGTCTGCCATGTAATGTTTAGACTGCATCTCTGAAACTCTGTGCATCTTACTGCTCCAGTGAGCCTCACTTTGAGGGAGCTGCATTTTGGGTGTCTCCGTCCCTGGGCAGTGTAGTGGTTCAAGATCACACCAGCTGGTTCTTTCTCTTGAATCTGCCTCCCCCATCCCCGAGTCTGAGGTCACATATTTCTCTCCTCCTCGTGCCTTTCCCCCTGGCACTCTAATTATAGGGAGATGCTTGGGGCAACCATAACTGCCACTCAGCGGTTTGCCTCCACCCTGGCAGCCATGAGACCACTGCCCGGAAAAGCTGGTGCGTGCTGGAGCAGAGTCCTACTTTCTCCATGGTGGTTTCCATGTTTCTCTTTTTCTTAGAAGTTACTGGGTGGCATTTTTTTTTTCAAGTCCAAAATGATGGCATTCTTTGTTAAAGACCTTCCCTAACTAATAGATTCTTTAAATGTTTGTTAGTCGGTGAGTATTCTGTATTCTTAAATGGGGGTGGGGGGGTGGTACTAGGGGATTGAATCTATAGCCTTGTAAGTGTATTGCAGGACTCTAACCCGGGGCTTTATCTCCAGGCCTTTTACCTGCTCTTTGAGACGCGCAGGGACTCAGCACGTTGCCCAGGCCAGTCTCAAACTTGTTTCGTGGTCCTTGAACCTGCAATCTCACCTCAGTCTTCAAGTGTAACTAGGGTAATAGATACCTCCGCCACACCCAGCTTCATCTCTCCCCTTTGTTGTTTATGGTTTGTGTCGCGCGCAAGCATGTGTTGCAGGCATGTATGTGGGGTTACACTTTCTCATACAAGTAAATATGGAGGCCACAGGTTGGCATCGATGTTGTTTTCTGTTACTTTGACTTCACTTTTTGACACAGAGTCTCTGACTGAACATAGGCTAGATGGCTGCTGAGCCCCAGTGATTGTCCTGCACCAGCAAGCACTAGGGTTTCAGATGGTGTCACCACACCTGGCTTTTATATGGTTGTTGAAGATCCTAACTCAGGTCCTTCTGCGTACATAGCAAACACTTTACTTAAGCCGTCTCCCTAGTCTATGTTTTGTTTTGACTGGTCAACTATTTCCCCAGTACATCAGTACCATGAGCATTGGAAAAGGTCAGGTTCTGTTTCTTCCAGGTGTCAAGTCTTTGTCTGTTGACCCCGTTGCATGAACTCTTAGACCATAATCGCAGGGTGGGAAGGAAGCTGGCAAGAAAATGGCACAAGAAGCCTGGGGTCTGTACAATGAGCATCCACATACAAGCTCTGATTTATAAAAATTGAACTTCCAATCAGGAAAAAAAAATTTCTCTTGTTCTTAACTGGAGCCCAGACCCACATCTCCCACTGCTGTCAGTGATGCGGGGGAGAAAGCAAGGATGCCTTCCCTCTGGTCATGCAGCAGCTGAAGGGAGGATGGCACCCAGGCCAGCCCCTCTTCTGGGAGCTCCATGAGTTTTGCTGATTCCCTCAATGTTGTATGTTGAGGTTGTGACTTGGTGTGTCCTTTATATTCCCTGATTGTCCGAAACCTGCCATTTAAATTGCCCTAGGTATAAGGTGGTTTGGGATCAGAACAATGTGAAAGGCCTTTCTCCTTACCCCTTCCCTAAAGAGTGCTTACTTAGACACCCCAACACACAACACTCCTTTCTCGCACCTGCGTTGAAGTCATTTGTGTTTCCTTGAGTGAATAGCTCGTGTTCCTCTCACGGTGTCTTTTAGTGGCTTCTTGTTACTAAGAAGCCAGAGATTATCGCTGCCTCTAGAGAAGTGTCTTTGTCTCTAGGTTTAGTTTTCAAAGGTGGTCCTGAGTAAAAATGGTGTAGTTTTGTGTGCTATACTAATAGCTGAGAGAGGAGGCCCTGGATGAGCAGGGGAAAGGAAATAGCAAAGGCTCAGGACAGACAGCATTTACTTAAGTGGCCCTTGACCTGGAACCTTTCTCAGCCTCTCTTGAGGACATAGTTTGTCTCAGTGCCCAGTTGATGTCCTGGAAATGGGGACTAAGTAAGAGTGTAACAATCACCCACTTCAACTCAATTGTATCTTTTGACTTAGGGAGACTAGGGAGCCTATACCTTGACAAACTTATCCTGCAATCTGTGTACATATATAACTTCAGCATTTTTCAAGCTTCTAACACCAGCCATCATGGAGAATATTTTGACTCTCATACCCTCTAGAGTCTGCAGATAGAGTGCATGCTTGGAACAATCCTTCACTGCCCTGACAGATCAGAGGGGCAGTCAGACGTGGCATGTAGGACAGAGGAATTTATTTAATGGATAAGAATAATAACCTGTAATTAACGTGTGTGTGTGTGTGTGTGTGTGTGAAAGTTGTGATATGAATGTACTTACAGAACAAAATGGGAGCAGGAGACCCACAAACACACAACGTGTGCATGCACACGCCCACACACACCTGTACACACTCCCTCTTGTATCCTCTCACCGGAAGGGAGAGGGTGGTTGGTAGCACCGGAAGAATTCACCAAGAAACCATAGCACCCAGCAGTGAAGGCTTGAGCACACGAGAAGGTGAAGAACATGTCACCTTTTTAGAAGCATTAATTCTTATTCCTAACCTAATTTTCAGTTTCACTATATCTTAAGGTTTTAGAAGAGCAATGAGCAAAAAGCGTTGTGCTTGCATGGATGCTGAATATTCATGGTATAGATAAGGTTTTCCTCACAAAATTCATTGAAATTTGGTCTCCCGAGTAACCATGCAGAGAGGCAGGGTGTGTAAGGGCTGATTCTGTTTAGATAGATTGGTACTCCTCTCATGGGAATGGGTTCATTATTCAGAGAGGGCTGCTGTAGCCGAGTTCTGCTCCTCAGCTCTCTCTTCCTCCCCCTCTCACCACGCGGCCACTCTACAGGTACCAACTTGCCTCCCACAACCAGCTCTGCACAGACGCCAAGCAGATCTGTGAAGCTAAAATCAGCCTCCCTTCTCTTACAAGTGGCCCAGGCTCGGTACTCTGTTACCGCCACAGAAAATGAACTAAGCCAGAATTGGAGAAGTATGGCATGTTTGAGAGTGCCGGCCGATGCTGCCCTGAAAATACCGTGTGGGACAATACCCCTCCCTTCCCGCCACCTCTCTTCTCTACATTTCTGTAGCTGCCTTTCAAGTTCCCATTGCTGGTGCTTTGATCCTACAAGTTATACAGGGGAAATTTCACCCTGACCTTTTCATTGTGCTGAAGCAGCGAAGGACATGAAGAACACAACTGCTTTGTTGGGAAGGCTTCTTTCCTCAGGTGCCTGTGTACTGGAGGCCCTTGTGGTTGGTTTTCCTATTTCTCAACTCTAAAAGCAGTGTGAATTGCAGATCTTCATTCTCATGAAAGGGAGGGTGGCAACCAGGAGCTGGCTTGGGACGTTGTTTGTTTGTTTGTTTGTTTTAATTTTTGAAATGGTTTGTCTGTGTTAACCTGGCTGTCTTGGAACACACTCTGTAGACCAGGCTAGCCTCAAACTCCCAGAGATTAGCCTGTGTCTACCCCCCAAGTGCTGGGATTAAAGGCATGTGCCCACACTGGCCAGCAGAAGACTTATTTATGTGTTTTATGTATATGAGTGCTGTATCTGCATGTATGCCTGCCTGCGAGACGAGTGCATGGGGTCCTCTTATAGATGGTTGTGGGCCCCTGTGTGGTTGTTGGGACTTGAACTGCGGATCCCTGGGAGAGCAGCAGTGCTCTCAACCTCTGAGCCATCCCTCCAGCCTGACTTGGGGCTTTAAGCAGAACAATGGGCAGGGCATCTCTTTGGTTCTGGGCTTGTGTTTGAAATAGAGTTCCATCTGACCATCTGTGGAATCTTGGGCCAGACACATCGCTTCTCTGAACCTTCCCTTGCAGATTAAAGAAGACGAAGAAACATGTAAACCCATGCCATATCTCTTCAGTTGCCCTCACCAGCCAGTAACAGTCTCAGCATTCTCTTCTTCAAACCTTGTAAGACACCCTTGGCCCTGCTCCCCGACCGAGAAAGGCCCAATCAGGGCCTTCTGTGATTTCCGACCAGGCGACCTCTCCACCACATTCAGCTATTAAACTTCATACCCAGTCCAACAGCAAAACCAGACCAACTCTGGGCCCTCCTCAGTGCCCTCACCAGACTGCGAGAGCTCCCTTCCTCCTCTCACCAGCCTTTCAGGCGACCCAGGAGAATGGCCCAGCAGTGAAGATCACTGTCTGCTCTCACAGAGGACCCAGGTTTAGTTCCCAGTGCCCACCACACTCAACGATACCCAAGGCTTATTTTAAATGACACCTTCTTCCTGGTCCCTCAGGCTGGAAAATTTACTTCTGTGGCCCACACTGTTTCTTTTTCATTAAACAGTAACTGAAGGAATGAGTCTAATATATTCTAGAACCTTTGGCACAAACGAGAGAAACAAATAGAGGCCACTTTTGGATACTTGTTTCCATCAAAGAGACCTCTGATATCAGTCAGGTCAGGGAGGTATAACAAAATGCCTGAGACTGAGGGCCAAGGGGAGTTTAAGCAAGAGAAATAGATTTCTCACATTCTGGATGCTAGAAGTCAGAGGTCAAATGCCAACACTTAAGGTTTCTTGTGAGGCCTGCCTCTTGGGCCTGTAGAAGACAACGGCCTCCCTAAGCCTTCACATGTCCCGTTCTATATGTGTTCTTAAGTTCTTTGTTTGTCTCCACTGTGTAGCCCAGGCTGGCCTTGAGTTTGCAGCAATCTTCCTGCGATTTAGTGTTGTATCTAAGCCAGGATTCTTCCTCCTATTTTATTTATTTAGTTTTTTTGTTTTGTTTTAGAAAGTAAATTAAAAAAAAATAGGACACCCCCCCCCCAAAAAAAACCCACCAAAAGCCTGGCTAGCCTCAAACTCAGTTTGTAGTGCAGGATGACCTTGAATTTGTGACTCTTCTGCCTCCACCTCCCGCTAGGGTACAGATGTGAACCGACGTAACAGGTTTTTATGATGTTGGGAATCCAACCAGTTCTTTGTGCATCATGTCTTCCTCCCCCTCTGAAGGACCTACCCCTGTGACCTTATTTAACATACTTACCTCTGTTAAAGTCCCTGTCTCCAAATGCAGTCACATTGAGAGATAGGGCTTCAGTACAGGAATTCTAAGGGGACATAAGTCAGACTACTTCTGCTCCCGGGAGAGGGAGAGGGCTCCCCTCATGCTGTCACATCCCTAGCTCCCCTCACACGTCTCTCTGCCTTCTTCAGCTACCAGTGAAGGCAGTGGAAGAGAAGGAACGAGCTGGGGGACTAGAACAAGGGGGTGGCAGTTGTGTCGTGAAGGACACGACACCTTCCTTTTGCTTCTGTGTAACACTGTCCCGTTCACCGGGTCACTGAGTCTGAAAGCCGCTGAAGCAGCTCCTCAATTGACAGAGAGGATGCAGTCACACTGGGTTCTTAGTCCACCCTTGGCTTACCAGAGGGAGGCTCCTCTGTGCATCAGCCGCAGATGAGCGGAAGGCACCAGCTTTGCATTATGCAGAGTGTTGATTCTCACAATTAATATGCTGGAAAGTGTGGTTTCTGCACTTTCTGCCAGCGCAGAGGTTCTCACCCTGAAGCATCCATATCACCTGGGGAGCCTTTACAGAGTACCGCCCGATGTGTGCAGATGTGCACGCCCCCTCTAGCACCCAGCCAGGGGAGATGATGTAGCCTCCTAGCCCTGAATTAACCGCAACACCGCCACCTATCACTTCCTCAGACACAGGAAGTAATCGTCACAATTTTTATCTTTACTTGAAAAAGAAAAAATCAGTGACCAATTTGTTTTTTAAAACATTTTACCACAGAAACTTTTAAATTTCCAGAAGTAAACAGAGCAACCCAAGAGCCCTCCATGGATTCGCCAGCTCCAACTGTGTGCTGTGCTTCATTCGCCTTATTGATTGATGCTGTTGCTTTTCAACTGCTTCAGTTTTGTTCCATAGCTAAGAAAGAAAGCATAGTTTGAGAACTAAAGTTGGCTGTGTACTACCGTGTACTGAGTCGGAGTGGGGCATGTATTTCCCATACTGTGTTGACCCCTTCGCAGCACCCAGAGATATTGCTGCCCACATTTTATGTGTAGAAACTGAAGCTCTAAGAACCTACTTACCTGCCCAAGGCTCCCGGCTAATAAAGGCCCAAGCATGCATCTACACCCCTCAGAGTGAAACCCTTTTTAGAAAAAAAAAAAAAAAGAACAGTTGAAAGCTGTAGTATAGCCAGATGGGCAGCTAAATCATAAAGCAAACACATTTTTAATATTAATGGCAATGGCTAAATGGTACCCATGAATGCTCCGAGTAAAACTTGCAAGTTTCAGAGTGAAAATTCTCACACTAGAGTGTTGACGCAGGCAGGGGGTATCAGCAGAATCAAGTTTCTCTTAACTGTCTAGAAGCGGCTGAGACAAAAGCTGTTTCTAGAGCTTCTGTCGCTTTCTGCTGTATGAAGATAGGAGACTCACTTACACATTTCACAGGGAGAGAGATTACCCGAAGACGGGAGGATGAGGAGCTTGATGCGGAAGTGGAGCATCTTCCCGAAGGCTACTGGGCTGTGGGCCTGCTGCCCGGTCAGCTCTCACTGAGCTGCTCTCGGGAACTCCAAACCAAACGTAGGGAAGACGATTCTTTTCTCCAGTTTAGGCTCCTTACGTAAGAGTCCATGGTGATGTCTTTTCATCATTTGTCTAAAAGAACACTGTGTACATACAACATATGTCCTGAAACTGTTCCCGTGTGCAAGGGCATAACCACCTTTGTTTGTTTGTTTGTTTGTTTTTGGTTTTAGTACAACACAAAAAAGAAAGAGAGGGAAGGAAGGAAGGAAGGAAGGAAGGAAGGAAGGAAGGAAGAAAAACCCAGGCATCTGCTCTGGTGTGCTTCAGTCCTGCTTTGATAATGAGCTGGCCTAACCAGTCACTGCCACATCATTATTCATAGGCAGTGGTGGTTGGGGTCGGACATACTCAGTCTGGATATGTGAGGGAGTTTTCATGGTGAAGGGGAGAGGAAACCCGTGAGTCCCTGGTGTTGCCCCGCAGAGAGCTCTTTGTATCCCCAGAAACTGGTGTGTTCTAGCTCAAGGAGGGCTCTGTGCCTCTGCTTCAGTCTGCTAGGGAGAGGGGAGCCACCTGGGGACACCACCTCTTCAGAATCCCCCACGGTCCCTACAAATTCCAGAATGATGGTCTTACCAGGAAATCAAGACGTTTTTAAGGGCCACCCTTCTTACCGAGTACCAATTCCACCCTCCAAATTTCAGTAGACTCTGGGAAAGTGACTTTGGCATTCATACATTGAGATTGTTCTTCCATGATGCCAAGAGCGCCACATAAAAGAGAAGCAGCCTTCTGCTTCATTCAGAAGCGTGATGAGCAAGTTTTGTCATTGGTCTGGGCCAAGAGTCCCAACACCATCCTCACTGCCTTTGGGATTTGGGGAAGTTGCCCAGGTTCTTTGAGGCTCGCTCATAGAATAATTGTTAATTCTGAACTTGAAGAAGGTACGTGACTACAGCTTCCTTGGTCTCTGGTTCATAGATGTGCCACTTCTTCTGACAGGGGTGGCATGTGGTAGAGCTGAGGGGGGAAGGGCTCTGCCCTTAGGTCCCAGTCCTGCCACCAGCAGCTGGTGGCACAACACATCTCTTCTTGTGCCACAGTTTCATCGTGTGAAAAGGGCCTGTTCTTCGAGATTCTGTGTGTGTTGTTGTGATCTGGTTCTTTTTTTGTTTTGTTTTTTCCTTTTAAAAATACCATTCTTTCGAGGTCATTGAAGAATTTTGCTGGGATTTTGATGGGCATTGCGTTGAATCTGTAGATTGCTTTTGTTAAGATTGCCATTTTTACTGTGTTTATTCTGCCTACCCAAGAGCATGGGAGATCTTTCCACTTTCTGGTGTCTTCTTCAATTTCTTCAAAGATTTAAAGTTTTTGTCATACAAGTTTCCCACTTGTTTGGTTAGAGTTACTCCGAGATATTCTATGCTATTTGTGGCTATTGTGAAGGGTGTTGATTATCTCTGCTCAACTATGTTCATAGCAGCTTTGTTTGTCATAGCCAGAACCTGGAAACAACCTAAATGCCCCTTGATCGAAGAATGAGTAAGAAAAATGTGGTACATTTACACAGTGGAGTACTATACAGCAGAAAAAAATAACGACAGCTTGAATTTTGCAGGAAAACGGATGGAGCTAGAAAACATTGAGGTAACTCAGACACAGAAAGACAACTATCACATATACTCACTCATAGGTGGTTTTTAAACATAAAGCAAAGAAAGCCAGCCTACAAACCACAATCCCAGAGAATTTAGACAACAATGCGGACACTAAGAGAGACTTACATAGATCTAACCTACATGGGAAGTAGAAAGTAGAAAAAGATAAGATCTCCTGAGTAAATTGGGAGCATGGGGACGTTGGGGGAGGATTGAAGTGGGCTGGGGAGAGGCAGGGAGGGAAGCAGAGAAAAATGTAGAGCTCAATAAATATCAATAAAAAAATACCTTCCTCTGGGTGGTGGTGGCACATACCTTTAATCCCAGCACTGGGAGGCAGAGGCAGGCAGATCTGTGAGGTCAAGGCCAGCCTGGTCTACAGAGCGAGTTCCAGGACAGGCTCCAAAGTTACAGAGAAACCCTGTCTGGAAAAACCAAAAAGAAAGAAAAGAAAAGAAAAGAAAAGAAAAGAAAAGAAACCTTCTTTGTAGCTACTTCCCTAAGAATGACCTGAGCGTGAGAGTGATGGGAACGCAAAAGGGTGAAGGCTGGGAGGGATGAGAAACTGAGTTGGTGAGATTCCTGTCCAGAGAATAGGAGGACAGGATCAGAGCCAGCCTGAAATCAGAGGTTGGCATTTCTAAGCATTGAGAGTAGTGCTTGGAATTCTTGCCAAGGAAGGCTTACTTAGTTCCACCATGCTGAAGAGCGTGGGTGCCTGCGTTTCCGGTCATTTCCCTTCTAGAAGGTTAATTGCAGCCTGGGCTCCTCAGGCAGCCTGTCGGGGGAGGCTGGCAGGCTGCTCGGGATGAGTGGCCACTGCAGCGCTTCTGCCCACACAGGCTCCAGCTGCCTTTCTCCCCCGCAATGATTTTTATTGTTTCTTGTAGTTGCGCTGCCCTGAGAGCTCGTTTGCTCAGCTTTGCATAGCATACATTAAGCTTGCTGCTGGCTCTTCAGTGGAGCCTTGCTTGTGGATGTCTGTCCTCGTTGGCCCTGCCTGCCACAGTCGTCCAGACACTGAGAACATAAGTCCTGACTCCTCCACAGCTGCCAGGAGCCCAGGAGTTGGGTTTCTTTAAATGTAAGCAGCTGGAAGGGTGCCGGAGAAGTGTGGGGGCAATTAGAGGGTTCCTCCAGGCAGTGTGGGTTTGCTCACTCTCTCTGGGTGTGTGACTCTTACTCGGTTTTTATTTTCCATTTGGGTATTGTCGGGCTGTCAGGTTTTGTGGGTTTTTTTTTTTTTTTTTTTGGTTTGTTTTTTTTTTTTTGCTGCTGGTAGCAGGAGCTTGCAAAAAGCGGAGTGGTTTGCTTACTTCCAGTTTACTGGACTTTTCATGGGGAGGGCTGGGTAGTACACAACAGTAAATATGGTAACCTTCATATTTAAAGTGTTCTACAACTGAAACAATGTTTTTTTATCTACATCACTCTGTCATTTGGTGTGGATACAGGCTCAGAAAAAAAAAAATGAAGGCACCACTCAGGATGGGAGAGGCAGAGTCATCATACCCCACCCACCCAAGGCTTTTCCACCGTCTCTGGTCAGACCACACAAGAGACCGGGAGAGACACCTGCAGCCTCTGCCTTGTTCTCTCTCTCTCTCTCTCTCTCTCTCTCTCTCTCTCTCTCTCTCTCTCTCTCTCTCCTTTCAGCCAGTTAAATATTTCTCAGATACACTTGGAGCACACTGCTACATTTCCTGGTAGCAGATAACTGCACCAGACATCCTTTGCCATGGGGAGTGCCCCTCGGAGTTGGGGAAACAGGGCATTAAAGCTGTGAGGTTTGGGGAAACAGGGCCTGGCATGTGGAAGATACTAAGTAACTAGGTGTTAAAGAGAAAAGGCAGGCAACTAGACAAGTGTATGACATAGCCTGCTAGGGTCCTGAAAAACAACAACATGGAGCAACAATGTTCCATGGTCCATAACAGGACTGGCCATAGAGGTTGCAGTATGCAGGACCTTGGAATGGGACTAGGGCGTGAGGCCCCATCTGGGATTTCTGTATTCAGAATTTACCATCCTACATAGCTAAATGAGAGCTGAAGATCTTCAGGAAGAGAGTGGGTTGGGAACAGGAAAATGATATTTTCTGATTTTAAAAGTGAGATAAACAGCTGAGTAGTGATCATGCACACTTTTAATTCCAGCACTCAGGAGGCAGAGAGAGGCAGGTGGTTCTCTGTGAATTCGAGGCTAGCCTGGTCTACAGAGCTAGTTCTAGGATAGCCAGGGTTACACCAAGAAGTCCTGTCTTGAAAAATAAAAACAAACAAAAACAAGTGAGATCAACAGAAAAAGGAGGCAGATGAAGATAGACCGGGTGGGAAAGGTTGTGCATAAAGATGAAAAAATACCTGGCAAAATCACGGCACCTTAGCCATCCATCTTCTGAATCTGAGAACCAGTACACTGTAGAAAACTGCTGTATTGCAGACCTGCCCACAGATGACCAGCTGGGAGACTGAGATGGGAGGACCTCTGTGGGCCCGGGAAGCTGAGAAGGAGGCTTCCTGGAGGACAGAACTCCTGTGGGACCCACAGGTGCACAGCTGTGGGGAGAGGGTGTGTTAGGAGCTGCGGAAGGTCGCTAGGGGAGATCTAGGGGCTAGTGTGACCTCTTTAAAACACTTCAAGCCAGGGAAAGCTGTTAAGCAGGAAGCAGTATGACAAGGACATGCACACAGTTGTTCAGCCCAGCACTCTGCATAACCAGCTGCCACACATCCTGGGCTAGCCTCGGCCATCTGTGCTGAAGGTCATGCTGAATGGTGAGGGTAAGCAAGGCAATAGGTACCTTCTCGGGATGACCATCTCTGGGTGTCACCCGGGGACAACTGGTAGACCTGGGTCCAGCATAGCTGCCAGCAGGTTTTTATTGGGTGGAACCATCACGAAGGGAATTAATCACTATTTCAGAAGCCTCAAAAGTCCTCACTAAATGGAGGTATTTTCATGATTGTGGGGTAATAACCTGTGTGAACAGTGTATACTCCATTGTGAAGAACTTAGAAATACAGAAAAACAATGAAAGTCACATATTCTACCGTACAAAGATAATAACGTATTGTTAGGATTTTACTCATTGTCCTTTTCTGCTATAAATCTAGATATTTGAAAATGATTTTGAGTTATACCAGGTGTTTTATATCCTATTTTAAAAAAAACTTTACAATGTATCATGAATGTTTTTCTGTCAGGAAATTTATTTCACAATACATTGTGCTATGTATTATTACATCATAAGAATATACCAGTTAATCAGTCAATAATCAGTAATCAGTCAATCAGATAGGAAGTCTCTCAAGTTTTGTTTATTTGGGTCCTTTCCAGCCAGTTAGACTATTAGCATATTTTAAAAGTGACATCATCATTTAGGATTTTCAAATAACCTTGTTTACTACTAAATGAATAGCTGACTCAGATCCAAAAAAATATGGAAAATCAGTATTATTTGTATTCATTTGTATTTTGTATTTAATTTGTATTCACTTTAATCAAAAATCACAGTGAAGCAACCCCTTGGGAGAAGAGTGTGCATGTTAAAGTTCGCTTTCCTGAGATGGTTGGCAGTGTGTTCCCACACACACCCAACACTTACCCCAGAATGTGGACAAGGAGTCCAGACCCTGGATCAAGCTGTGCTTCACTTGAGTGAAGCTTCAACAGCTTCTTTCAAAGTTACCCTTAACTGTATTTTCAAGAAGATGAAGAAAATTATTCTTAACCTTGGCTCTCTACCCTCCTCTTTACCCATGTCTCCCTTTATGACACCTGTCTCCTTCCCAATGTGGGTGGCATTTTGGAGGCTCAGTTCCTGTTGACATTTCTTGTAAGTCATGCAGAAGAAGGGTATCAGCCTTGTTTTCCTTTCTTCCCATTGTCTTTTTGTGTGTATGGTATGTGTGTGTGGTGTGTGTATGGTATATGTGTGTGTGATGTGTGTGCATAATGTGTGTGGTATGTGTGTGTTGTGTGTGTATAGTGTGTGTGGTGTGTGGGGGTGTATGCGATGTGTATGTGTGTTATGTGTGTGTGTATGTGTGTTATGTGTGTTTATAGTGTGTGTGGTGTGTGTGTATGGGGAGGTGTATGGTATGTGTGTATGGTGTGGAGGTGTGTGCAATGTGTATGTGTGTTATGTGTGTGTATAGTGTGTGTGGTATGTGTGTATGTGGTGTGTGTGGTGTGGAGGTGTGTGTTGTGTGTGTGGTGTGTGTGTGTGTATGGGGAGGTGTGTGGTATGTGTGTGTGGTGTGGAGGTGTGTGTTGTGTGTGTGGTGTGTGTGTGTGTATGGGGAGGTGTGTGGTGTGTGTGTGGTGTGGAGGTGTGTGTTGTGTGTGTGGTGTGTGTGTGTATGGGGAGGTGTATGGTGTGTGTGGGGGGGGGGAGGTGTATGGTGTGTGTGTGTATGGGGAGGTGTATGGTGTGTGTGTGGGGGGGGAGGTGTATGGTGTGTGTGTGGGGGGGAGGTGTATGGTGTGTGTGTGTGTGTGTATGGGGAGGTGTATGGTGTGTGTGTGTGTTGTGTGTGTGGTGTGTGTGTATGGGGAGGTGTATGGTGTGTGTGTGGTGTAGAGGTGTGTGTGTGTATGGGGAGGTGTATGGTGTGTGTGTGGTGTGGAGGTGTGTGCACACACACGTGTGGAATCAGAGGTCAATGTTGAGAGCCTCTGTAACCTCTCCGCAGTAGTGTGTGTGTATTTTGTGTTGTGTGTTTTATGCTGTTTGAGATGGGCTCTCACTTTGTAGCCCTGGCCAGCCTAGTGCTTGCTATGTAGACCACCAGGCTGGCTTCACTCCCTGAGATCTACCTGCTTCTGCCTGTCTCCCTAGTGCTGGGATTCCGGCTTAGTGCTTGAAGCAGCACCGCTCACTGAATCCGGAGCTAACTGATTCCACTACCCTGCCTGGCCAAAGAGCTCCAGAGCTCCAGTCGTATCCACCCCGTCAGCTCTGGGGTTGATTATAGATGGATGCCACAACACCCACCCTTTACGTGGATGCTGGGAACTCAGCAGGCACTTTGTCATCTGAGCCCTCCCAGCCTCGCTCTTCCTTCAAGGTGGAGAGGCAGGATTGGAATTTCTGCATGTGACTCTAATACTAACTAGAATTTGGATTTTTGCATGGGACCTTAGAATGGACTGGAATCCTGAAAGGCTTCTGTGAGGTTGTGGTCCCTCTCTCACACTTCTGCAGTATAATTCGGTTACTTGTTTTGTCATCCTGTGCTTATCTGGATAAGGTGCTTGGTGAAGAGGAGGAGATGCAGGTCAAGAGAAAGAAGCCAGTGTTCTCCTCTTAAATGACTTCTCTGACCAGTGCTGTGCACAGTGTTTCCTACTGAAGTAATACTGTTTAATGGCGCTTCTTCTCGGTTCCCACCTTCATAGTGTTCTCTGTGTAAGCTTCTGTGTAACCAGTCACACTGTCTAAATGGTGTTAACTCTTCCTTCTTAATCGTTTATTTCTCCTGACTTCGCACCCGACAGGGAGGTTAATGCAGGGCATTTTTAAGAACCATGTACAGGTTGTCTACTGATGATGAAGGAGGGTGGCTTTACTGATGTTCCAGCCTTGAATATGATGCTTTGTGTGGGTTAAGAAAGGACCCTTTAGGGGCTGGAGAAACGGCTCAGCAGTTCAGAGGACCTGAGTTCAGTTCTCAGTACCCTCTTTAGGCAACTCATATCCATCTATAACTGACTCCAGAGGGATCTTCACCTCCGACCTTTGCCTTTGCAGGTAACTACATTTGTGTGTGTATCGCCTCACACAAACAAAACACACACACACACACACACATTTTAAAAATATAAAAGCTGAGTGTGGTGATCCATAGCTTTAATCCTAGCAATGTGGAGGCAGAGAGAGGCAGCTCTCCAGAAAGTTGGAAGCTAGCCTGGTTTATATAGCAAGTTCCAGACAAATGGTGAGACATATATATATATATATATATATATATATATATATATATATATATATATAGTATGAAAATTCCCCTTGATTGTACTTTACTCAGATTTTACATTTTCAAAAATTGCAAAGAGCTAAAATTATTCTTGAGTGCTTTTTTAGCATCTATTGATTAAAATCACAGGGTTTTCTCTTTTAATCTGATAAAGCAGGTGGTTATTATCAGTTCTCTAAAATTCAACTGTTGTTTGTGTGTAACTCAGGATGAAGTTCTTTCTGAGTAGATGTGAAGCCCTGAATGCTATCCAGCACAATAAAAAACAGTTACATTGCTGGGGCTAGGGATGACTCAGTGGGTAAAATGCTTGCACACAAATATGAGGAATCCCCAAAATGCACAAAACCAGGTGTGAATGGGAGCACCCATCTAACTTGCAGTATTTGTGCAGGAAATGGGACATGGAGACTAAAGCTTTAGAAAGTCTCTTGACAAGGAACAACATAGAGACCCTGCCCCCAACATGGTAGAGAATAAAGACCCACAATAAAATAAAAATGGCATTATTGTTACAAACCAAATTAGTGGTGATATATTTTATGTACCCTTGGGTTAAGTTTAGCAGATTTTATGTAGGAGTTTTACATTTGTGAAAAGTAAGGAGGGTGGGTGTAGGTGGAGTTTTTCATCAGTCAGTTCTGTCCCTCCAGCCCTGTCCCACCAGCCAGCTCCCCAAATAGCTACACAGAGACTTATTAATAATTAATTGGTAATTATTATTAATTTTTATTAAGTCAAAACAATAATTTTAATAACAATTAGTAATTAAACTTACTGATGATTATAAATGTTCAACTGATAGCTTAGTCTTGTTACTAACTAGCTCTTACAGCTTAACCCATATTTCTTATCTACACTTTCTGCATGGCAGTACCTTTTTCAACACAGCATGTTCATCTTGTTTCTCTCAGAATCTCCTGATGGCTCCACCTCCACCCCACACACACCTAGCTATTGGCCAGTCAGCTCTTTATCAACCAATGAGAGTAATATACATTTACAGTGTACCAAAAGATGGTTCTGGGGCTGGAGAGATGGCTCAGTGGTTAAGAGCATTGCCTGATCCTGAGTTCAATTCCCAGCAACCACGTAGCTGCTCACAACCACCTGTAACGAGATCTGGTGCCTTCTTCTAGCCTGCAGGCATACATGCAGACAGAATGTTGTATACAAAATAAATAAATAAATAAATAAATTTTTTTTTTTTAAAAAAAAGATGGTTCCACAGCAGACGAGTTACTGTGTTGCTTTGTTTCTGGTTTTCTTTGAAAAATCATGGTTTTCTGATTTTTTTTTTCTTTCTCCTCTAAACCTTTCCGAGCCTAGTGTTGGGTGGGTTTTCTTTGATAAGAAATGAATAAATTTGGGGCTGGAGAGATGGCTCAGAGGTTAAGAGCATTGCTTGCTCTTCCAAAGGTCCTGAGTTCAATTCCCAGCAATCACATGGTGGCTCACAACCATCTGTAATGGGGTCTGGTGTCCTCTTCTGGCCTGTAAGCATACACACAGACAGAATATTGTATACATAATAAATAAATAAATATTAATAAAAAAAAGAAATGAATAAATTTGTAACTACTGAACCAGTCTTCAACAGTTACACCCTGCCCAGCCAGGTTTCTTTCCTTATTTAAGTAATATTTGAAGTTTTCTATGAAATTCTTCATTTTAATGAAGTTCCAGACTTTATGGCCTGCAGTATTCAGAGTATGCTCTTGTTTTCCATCTCTGCTGAGTATTTTCTTTCATTCCTGTTATTAATATATACCTTTTTGTGTCTTTCTTGATTCATTTTGGTGAGTTAGCATGTTTTGTTAATTTTTTTTCAAGTAAAACTTTTTATTCTCAGCTCTCCTTGTTTATGAATTTACTGATTTCTGTCCTTTCCACTTCCTTTTTCCACTACCTTTTCCTCTTTTGATTGTTTTCTTCTAAGTCCTACTTTAGAGGCCTCTGACACAGTATAATGTGGGATACTCTATCACAGTTACATAATGGCTTCTATAACTCTTGCTTCTTTGATTCATGAGTTCTTAACAGTGTCATTTTAAAATCCCCAAATCAGTGACAGTTTTTGATAGTCATTTTGTTAAGGGTTTCTAAATAAAACAAAATTGTAGTCCAAGAATGTTAATATGATTCTCACAAAATGTATTCTGTAGTGGGGCTGAGGGGACTGACTTCTAAATATATACACCTTAGCGTAACTCAGCGTACACTTATCTTTTCTGACCTTATCGTTCTGCCAGTTTCTAAAGGAGTTGTTGATAAATCTCTTGCAGTGTTGTCGTTTTGTCTGTGTATTTCTCATGATAACTTTTCATGTGGGTATACCGGTTGCCTGTTCTCCTCAGAACATGGATTTCTTGCTTTGGCTTCCAAGCAACTAGGAATCCAGTTTCTCACAAACCCTAGTCTCAGAGCATTATTTTCATACTGCTTAGTTATCTTCAGTACCATGGGCTATTTTAGAGAAGAAAAACCGTATCATAAGATCCTAGGGCTTTTGTGTGAAGGAGCCCTTGGGATTATCCAGTTCAAACAGTACTGATCATCTAACCCTCCATCCGTCCATCACAACTCCACCAGAACCATCTAGTGTCTAGGTGCGCTCGACCACCTTATTGACATCTCGTTAGAAATGAGTTGTAAGAGAATAGTTGTGAGCGAGGCCTGGTGGTTCAGGACGTGACCCTGGCTGCTATGCAGGCCAGTGCAGGAATATTGCGAGTTCATTGCCTTCCAAGATTAAAGAGTTCAAGGCTTGGGCAACATGGAGCCTGTCTGAAAATTTGAAAAGAGAAAAAGGGGCCAGTGAAACAGTAGGCGGCTCAGGAGTAGGGTGAGTGTGTGAAGTCCTTGGTTCGGTACTTCTCTGATGGAGGAGGGGTACTCTTCTGAATATCATCCATCCATTTTGGGGTTACTTGCTTAACAGCAGCCTCAAGTGTCTCTGCTAAGCTGAACACATTTCAGCTTTTTTGCTAGTTTTTACTAACACACTCTCAATTCTCTTCAACATGACTGCTCTTTTGTTGGCAAGTTCTATTTTCTGTATAGTCAAGGCTTGAGGGACAGCTAAATTTTTCATGTGTCATGCGTCTACAGAGGCAGGTCATGTGTCTATGTATGTATGCATACTTCTATATGTTGTAAGGAATGTTTTGTTGGATAGATTACTAAGACCAGCTCTCAGGAAAATACTCTGTTCTGAGCCTTAAAGCAGCCTCTTGCATTGTAGGACCTAGGGAAGGACATTCAGGCTCAGGTAACAAGTGAGAGTAGACGCTGCGGTTCTTGCCTGTCGTTCTTCAGCATGGACAACAGGTTCATGGGTCCAAGCTGAAGATTAGCAGCATCCTGTTCGAGGGAGGAGAGAGCACACAGCGGCAAGCTTCCTGTTTTCAGACATAACTGACTGCATTTAGAAATCATGCTGGCTGGCTCTCTGTGTTTCTCACTGAGGGGACGGAGATGGCCTTCACTTGCCAACGTGAGGTAAGTGTTAGGTTTGGAAGTAGCAGTTCTGCAGTTTACACACTGAGAACGAGTTTCAGAGACGAGCTCTGCATGGAACAGACCCTGCTGGCTTACAAGTGGGCTGTAGGTCAAGGGTCACACCGCCTCACCCTTATGCTCCTCTCCCGCTGTCAAGAGCGCAAATCCAGATTGGGGTCCAGAGCTCTTGGGGTGAGTGGAGAGTCTCTTCAGACAAACAGAACAAGCACGGTGTCTTCATATAACTTAGCAGTGTGTCTGAGGAGCAGCAGAAGGGCAGTTTATCGTTCCTGGGTCAGGTCAGTCTCATGATGCCTAAAGTTGCATTACCTTTGCAGTTTAAAGACTAAGAGTTAGACTTGCTAAGAATGGGCACATGTGGCTTCTAGTTTGTCCTTCCTCTTAGCCTCACTAGCTCAGTGGAGGCTTCAGGTGGGCAGAATATTGACCAACAAAACCTCTGCTTGGTCAAGTGTGGCTAGTTTATTAAGTAACTTGACCCAGCTTGTTCATATCAGAAGCACCCACTTGTGCCATGGTTTCTGGAACCCCCATGTAAGTGACGCTGGAGTTCACACTGTGTTTCACTAACCACCACGTTAAAGCACACTGTTAAGCAGCTGCGTTACACAATTGACTCAGATTGAAATTACTTTCAGCTAAAACCCCCAACGTCTTTCTCACACTTGCTGCAGCCAAACCACACGCTGCCCCCCACCACCACCCATCCTGTGCTTGGTTACTTCTTGTTCAAGCCCCCATGTTTCCTCTCGTCACATCCCAGTCGTGACCATTACCCCAGCCTGTCCAGGCACTCCTGACACAACAGAAACAGTGACAGGTCGCCCCTGCACGAGGGATAAGACGAAATGCTGACACACTACAACAAGATTCCTCAAGCAGGACTTTTCATCGGTGTATCCTGCCTTGAGACTTTTTTCCTAAGACTTTTCTTTCCTTATAAAACCAATTATTACTGAGATTTAGAGTACAAAAATAGGACTAGATTTCACACAAAATTATCTTTACACATTTTTTGAGTTCCCCTTGCTAGCGATAAACTATCAGATATCAGAGTGTATCAACTAGAATACTAGAAATCTACCAGGTAGCCCATCCATATCCCATGCCATCCCACCCCACCGACTGCCAGTCTTCCTTTGCATTCTGCCCTCGCCCTCTCTTCCTAAACCAAGGCTGACTTGAACCCCCACCCCACCCCCGGAACTCTTTCTAGTCCCTGTCCCAGTGCTGTCCTGTTGACCCACTCTGCAGGGGGCCATGGAGCTCCAGTCCAGGTCCTATCCCTTTCCCTGGTCATCCTCTGCTCAGAGCAGCCATGGCCTTGCTCTTCAGACCCTACGCCACCTAGTGGACTCTTCACTCCTCCCTGGCTCCCAAGTCCCTTGCCTCTTATGGCCAGGAGTGTCCCCACCTACTTCTATATTTAGAACTCTTATTCCTTAGCAATAAACCAGGTGTTCCTCCCCGATGCGGCCTGGCCTCGTCTCTTCACCAGGAGACATCTCTGGCTGCACTGAACTTCTCTCACTGCTCCCAGTGACCATGTTTTGTTTGTAGTTATTTGTATGCTCTGGGGCAGGATCACTGCTGAGTCATCTTTTTGGCTCACCAGGAGTAGACAGGCCCTATCCTATGGATGTGTGATGGATGAGGAGACAATGAGGATGTTGATTATGGAAGAGTGGCTGAAGAGACAGGATTGACCCAAGACAGGATAAGTAACTTGCTAATATCACTAATTTCCACTAAGCAAATTAATAATAATGTTGGTCCCCAATTTTGTTATTAATATTTAACTAACACCGCTCCCGAGTTTCTTCCATGGTTTTGCTTTGGTGTTTTTTGGATTGTTGTTGTTGTTATAAGGCCGAAGCTATGTGGCACTGTTAAGAGAGCCAAGAGAGCTTTGCTTTTTAACCTGCTCCTCTTGGTGTTTTGTCAAATGTGGTTCTGCAGATAATAGCAGCTAGAAAGAAACATAGGGTTGCTTTTTCTACTTCCAAATAAAACTGTGATCATGCACAAGAAACCTACCGAGACTTGCTGTAAGTCATGATTTGGCCAGCTGTATGTCACCCGTGAGCCTAGTAAATGAAGGTGGTGGATTATCCTGTTTGAACCTCTGTCTTGCTTTCTGCAATAAGTTCCCCAGAAGTTACAGAATGGTAAAAGCATGTGCTGTTTGTTTCAGCAATTCAGTCAAAATTGCCAAGTTATTAACATCAGAGTTAACACTAACGTAAACTGCCCTGGCGTGATACGTTGGTGAACTACATGTAAAAGGAAGACCCGAGAGAAGAAAACAGAGCAGCCTGCATCCCACACATTTCCCTTCTCACCGGCCATTCCTCTTGTTATCTGCAGTGCAGGCAGGGCTGAGCAGTATCCACTGTGCTGCCCCAGCTGCAGGGAGCATTAGGAAGAGCACGGGACCAAATACACATGTTCCCTATGCATGGAACAGGCCACAGCTTCTTCCCCAGGGAATGGGGATTAGCGTGGAGCACACTTCTGCCTGGTCAGAAGCAAAGGAGGCAGATGCACTAGATACACAGAAAGGTTCTACAGAAATGGAGATAGGAATTAGATTTCTTGCATGTTTGGAATTTCTGGAGATCTTCCTAACAAGGAATTTCCTTCCCTCTTGTGGCTCATTTATTATGACATTGTCTTAATTCCACATTTGTTTCCACATAGAGATTCAAGTGTGTGTTTTTGTAGAATATGTCCAGGACACGAATGCTGTTTATCTGATATTATGCTGAAACCTTCACCCTAATCAGTATTTTAAGTTAAGATAGTCTATGTAATTTACACAAAAGATGTGGAATAATCTCTCACAGATAAGGGCATGCTTTTGAAGATGAAGAGAAGCAAGAAAGCACCTAGACTGAAGGGTAACTGCTCTGTTCCCCTCCTGTGATGAATAGCTGGCCCTTGCCTGTCAGCTGTGTTTTGTCTGGTCATTAAAGAACTCTCAAGCTCTTCTCTGCTACTGTAACTTTGTCACCTAAGACTTTGGGCCGTAGAGCAAGCAGCATCTCTCTTGCTTTCAGGGGCCCTGTCTGTGCCCGTGCGCCGCACACAATGGTTATTGTCATTCAGAGCTGTTGCTCCAGAAGCTGTTTCTACATCAGCCATGAGGAGATGCTGGCGACATTGGTGCTGCAAAGCCTGAGTGATACGAGCTACGCATGTGTGGGATGCTCAATTCATGCTCACCTCCGAGTTACTAGCGTTTAAGAATTGCCAGAGACTAAAAATACCATCCCTAGAAGAACTTCTAAAGCGTGTTTGGATGAGCCATTGTAAAGGTTAGAGTCTGGAAATGGCAGCCAAGGCCGCCGTCAGGTCGGGGCAGAGCAGTGGGCGGCCTGACCTGCTCTGAGTCTTGTGTTTCCTCCCAAGGAACACACTTCTCTGCAAGGGACTCACTAGTTAATGCTATCAAGCCTGCAATTTAGGCTGATCTCTTCTGCCATGGAGTCTCTATAACAGTTGCTGTCCCAGGGATAGGATGCAAACTAAAACAGGGATAGATTGAGGAGTTGTCTCATTGCCATGACAAAACACCCACCGACGCGGTGAAAGGAAAGGGGGTTTCCTTGGCTCACAGTTTGAGGGTGCAGTCCGTCAAGGCGAGGAAGTGCGGCCGCAGGAGCCTGAAGCAGCTGCTTAGATGATGTTCACTCTTAGCAAGCAGACAGAGGAGTGCCCATGCGCAGCTCACTTCCTCCTTTCTTTTCTCTGAAGGTCCCCCGCCCTGGGGAGGATGTCACCCACCCACACCCCGGGTAGGTCTCCCCTCCTTGTTTAAACATTTCTGGAAACACCTTCATTGACACACTAAAAGGTTTTTTTCGAAGTTGTTTTAAATCCAGTCAAACTGACAATGAAGATTAACCTTTGTAACAGGCGAGAGGAATAGCTTTAAATTTCCTGGTGGCCACATTAGGAAAGCGAAAAGAAACAGACAGCCGTGATGTTGATATTTAAGTCTACACATTTAAAACATCGTTTCTGTAAATAACCACATTTTAAACTTTATTGAGGTATTTGTATCCCTTATTCATATTAAGCTTTTAGGATCTGCTATGAGCCTTATATCCCATCTAAAGTTGTACCACCCATGTGCGGCTAATGCTCATTGTGTAGTTGACAGTGTGGGTCTGTGCCGCTGGTCAGGCCCAAACTGTGTACCCAGTACACCCAGGTCTCTAAATTCTAGTCCATGCTTCTTAGGGATTTCCTTCTTGATATGCCACAGTTGTCCCCTGGAAGCCAAGACAGGAAAGGCAAATGTGAGTGCTGTAAAATGCTAGCACTCCTGCAGCACAGCCCTGTTCTCGCTCAGATGGTTACTGTCTGATATATGAGTCCGCGAAGCAGCTCCGTGCAATTCTGCAGTTCCTGTCAGCCGAGCCCTCGGCAGCTGCAGCTGCTTCCTGTGGGTAGCGTTCCAATGGCTTTCCTTTACGAGATTCCTCACACTGGGAGTGTGCTCTCGGGATGATTATACATTCTAGAGGCTGCATCCAAGGCAGTCTAATTAGCAATCTTCTAAGAAATAATTGTTCGGCTCTAACTGTAGCTCTCAACAGTGGCATCGCTCACTCTGACCTAATTACAAGATGTAATGATAAGATGTATAAGGAGGAAGATCAAAGACGGAGGTCACTGTGCATTCGGTTTCTTCCCGGCTCCCCGCCTCCTCCTTGATCTTGCTGGGGAAAGGCAAGGTAGAGAATAGTAATGAAAGCTGAAGCCCGGCCTGTTTATTTTGCTCATCTTTGAAACCGGGATTGCAATAATGCTACTTCAGAGACTCATGAGGGTGAAACTTAAATGCACAGTGTCTGGCCCATAATTGGTGCTCAACAAATACTAAATTGCTTCAGAACAATAGAGCGCTAACAAGTGCATCTATCTCGTCCGAGAAGTGGAAGGACGCCTACCAGGTGTTCCCGTAGGACATTATCCCCTTGGTGCTTGGAATCAACTAGGGCTCAGCTCGGTACTTTGTGTGTCTTCAGCGTGGCACTGGGAAAGACCATCATTTCTGAGGGTGGTAGGCCTGTTGGAGTTAATGTGGCTGTGGTGTTACAGGAGAACAATGGGCAATGGGAGCAGGATGAACTGACCCAAATAAACATTCCAGGTCGTCAGGACCCATCCACACCTAGCTTTCATGGTGAATTCTGGAAGTACTGCCAAAGACAGTGAGCTTCAGGTCATCCCTGGGGCTCATCTGTGCCGTGTGGCTGCTTCTCCACAGAGTAAAGATAGTCTCTTTAGATTAGGACTTTTCAGCATCAGCTGCTGCCTTCTTCTGCCCCTGCCTCCTGGCCGTGCTCTCCCGTGAGCCTTTTTGGCTGAAGCTCACAGACTTTCTTGAGACTTGGATGTATTATCTCTTGGTTGAGCACACATGAAGTTATCACGTGGTCACCGACCGGCATGAGTGCGGTTCTGTTAAAGGAAACCTACATGTCCTTTAGTAGTTGTTAATGGTTTCCTTTCTCGGCTGGACTGTCTTAGTTCACTTCCCACAGTGTCACTTAAGTAAGAAAGAGTGACAGTAGGGAGGGGCTCTCACACCCTGAAAAGGGCATTGCGGGCACAGCTGGGAAATTTTATTTTATGTGTGGAGTGCTCTGCCTGCATGTGTGTCTGCTCCATGTGCAATTTAAGATCCTCTGGAACTCAAGTTATAGAGGGTATGGTCCACCATGTGGGTGCTGGGAACGGAACCTGGCTCTTCTGAAAGAGCAACCGGTGCTCTTAATCACTAAGCCATCTTCCCAGCCTCACATTTAATTTAAAAAAAAAAAAAATGTCTGGGGCTGGAGAGATGGCTCAGAGGTAAAGAGCACTGGCTGCTCTTCCAGAGGTCTTGAGTTCAATTTCCAGCAACCACATGGTGGCTCACAACTATCTGTAATAAGATCTGGTGCCCTCTTCTGTACTGCATGATACATGCAAGAAGAACCCTGTATACATATTAAATAAAAAATCTTTAAAAAAAATGTCTGATTCCCGGTTACCCAGATCCTCGGGAAGTCAACTTCTCTTTTTTAAGGACCATTTTCCATATGTTCCTGTGACCCAAACTTTGAGCAGTAGGACAAAGAGTATTGTCGTACAGGTTTGTCCTGATTTACTTAAGTTTTAGCCTTCATGACCATTAAAGGATTCGGAAGATGATGTTTAATATAGAGAAAAGTTGATGGCTTCACTGGAACTCACAAATACCATTGCCTTTTCCCTTTTGCTTTGCTATGAGTCAGTGGTTGCATACCTAAGAGAGAGAGAGAGAGAACACTATTAAAAACCTGCCACACAGCAATGGATTCACATTATAGAATAGCCCTAAGCAACAAGTTACTGTAATGAACAAAGCAGTGGGAACTACCGCAGAACTCAGGAACAATAAACCATGTCAGGAACTGCTGAGTACAGCAGACACAGAGACCACGCACTGTGTGGTGACATTTTTATGAAAACCTGGAGCAGAGAAGAACTACTCTGGTGGAATTGCAGCCTTCAGCTGGGACAGGGTTGCCTAAGTAGATCTTTCTGGAACATTGCAGTGTTCCGTCCTGATGGAGGACTGTTATACAGGTCTGTATAGACAACTGGGCGGTGACCTTACAGTCTGTAGTCTGCACTCTATCTAAGTTGTATCTGGACTTGGAAGAGGACACAGAGAAGAAGAGAAGAAGGAAGAAAACACTGAAGCTAGAAGATAAGGAGGAAGAATAAAGAAGACAGCAGAGGGGCGGGTGGTGCTAACGAGTGAAAGTCCACATGCCTTGTTCAACCTCCCCTTCTACTGGAAATTCCTGTCCTTTATGAGATACTTGAAGACAGCCCTGGGCCACTAGTGTGTGAGAAACAGTGTTTCCTGTTGACAGGAGGCTTTCTGAGAACTGTATGCGAGATCAATGCCTCAGGTATAGTGTGAGGGAAACAGAAATCAATGGAACTCTGTTAAGGGACAATGCATGTTCACTCCCCGAATGGTTTATTTATATTTTCTACATCTTGTGTGTGCGTGCATGAGAATGTGTCTCAGCATCCTGTGGGGGTGAGACTGACCTTGTAGGAGTCGGTTCTCCCTTTCCAACACTGTGTCCCAGGGATGGAGGGGAAGAGACCAGGGGTCGGTTCTCCCTTTCCAACACTGTGTCCCAGGGATGGAGGGGAAGAGACCAGGAATAGGTTCTCTCTCCAACACTGTGTCCCAGGGATGGAGGGGAAGAGACCAGAATTGGCAGCAGGTTCCTTAAACTTCGGAAATATGTTGATTTGGAGTACAGAAAGAACATTCTTAAACCATCACTTTTCATGAAGTATTGGGAAATACAGGTATTTCCCTTTCATTTTAAATCTCTTTTCCTTGCCTTCTCAGGAGCAGGCTGCCTGAAGTTTAAATCCTTTAAAAATACAAATCCACTATGTGGCTGCTGCCTGGAAGCCTCTGTGGCCTGCTGGCTCTTTCACACTAGGCCCCGCCCTTTACCTGATCCAACTGGTCCTGGGATAGGTGCTGAATCTGTTCCTTTGTTACTGTCGTTTCTCAGCCCAGGAAGCATGTCACCCACCCCTTCCTTCATCAGTCTTGTCTACAGACCCACCCTGGATGCTGTCTTAATCTGTTGTACATCGTCATAACAAAATACCTGAGCAGGCCCCGTAAGCAAGAGAGTGGTTATTTAGTTCACAGTTCCAGAACTTGACAGTTCAAATGACAGCATAGACTTGGCAACAGCCAGCCCCTGACGGGTGAGGACAGCAGTGACAGGATCAAGGTCATGCCTGGTGCTCAAACCAGGAGCAGGAAGTCCTGGATGGGGCAACCCTGGCTTTTAGTAACTCTCTGGAGAAAGCCACACACACACACACACACACACACACACACACACACTCCTAATAGCTTATCTCTGAAGGGCATGTTTTTAATCAGAAGGCTCTCCCACTAGGCCCACATCCAAAAGGTTCTCCTACCTCCCAGGACCACCATGCTCTGGACTCTTGGGAGGATTCTCAATCATACTCGGCCTATAGAGCTTGGCTGAGCACCCTCAGGCTGGTCTTATCAGCATACCCAAGTTCCCTGAACACCACTGCTCAGGAAGTAAGCAGAAAAGTTCCGTCTGTGTGGCCACTGTCTCTTACACTAACCCACTTCAATAATGGGGATACGCCTTGTGTCTGGTATCCTATGCACAGTTTGGATATGGTGTTGTCTCCTAAGCAGCGGGTGAATGAGTGCATCCATCCATTCATTTCATTCCGCAGCACTGGAGCAGTCTGCTTCCAGGCCGTCAGGACCAGAACCCTCCAGACAAGCAGACTTTATGGGGTTCCAGCCCTGCTCCCCTTGCTTCATTTTCCCAGGTGGTGACACCCTGACAGTACTCTGCCTGACCTGTGCTTTCTTTTTTAGTTTTTCGAGACAGAGTTTCTCTGAGAACAGCCCTAGCTGTCCTAGAACTCACTCTTAGACCAGGCTGGCCTCGAACTCACAGAGATCCACCTACCTCTGCTTCCTGAGTGCTGGGATTAAAGGCTTGCACCACCACTGCCCAGCCTGACCTGTGCTTTCTACCTTGCCCTCTTCTCAGGAAAAAAAAATCCTTACCCAGTTCGAAGAAAACAAAACCTACTACTAACAATGTAGGGGGAGGGGAGGGCTGTATTACAGCCATTGCTGAAGATCAATTAGCTTCCTGCATTTTCTCAACATCTTTCTCCTGTGCCAATTTGTGTTATTTGTCCCTATCAAAATGAGAAAACCATGGGGAGATAAGAGCTGGATGGTTCTCCAGCTTCCACATCAGGTTAGCTATAACACTGAGGGCATGCCAAGAGCCCACGTGTTCCCACCAGCCTGGCAAAGTGAGGAAAAGAATGAGTGCCCAGGAAAGATCAAATAGTTGCTGAAAAAGCACTTCCGAAGAAGTCCAGGGAAAACAGATCTTTTCAGCCGAGTGCCTTCCCTGAAGCAGGGCACCTGCCAAGTAGTTACTCTGTCTCCTGCATAAACCACCCCAGGCCACAGCCCTGGAACCTCTGCGGGAATGAGCAACTGTTCACTTCCTGGTTAGAGAATGAACTCCCCCAAGGACACAGGTGTGGGCCCTAAAGGAGAGAGTTTGTCTCCAACGTTGAGGCTGGTCCAAGGAGACAGTTACTTCTGCTAAGTCAGTATAAAATGTAAAAGCAAACGATTAACAGTAGGCTGCCTGCTGCTAAAGCTGTGTTCTCAGCTGCAGCAGCACTGTGCCTCTGGGGAGCACTACAGGGCTCTTCTCCAGTGCCCAAGAAGGAGCCGGGCAAGAAGCAGAAGACTTGGTCCTGCCTCAGGTTAAATGTCCAGCCTGCAGTCCACATTACACAGCCAGTGCAGGACTGACCAGAGAGGTGGGTGTAATTCCGAGATCTCATGGGGCTCCGTCCTGGGACTGAGAGCCCCCAAGCAGTAAGGGACTACATGGACTCACTGTGCAGAAGCGACCACAGGCCGGCAAAACTTCAGACATGTTTATAGCGGTGTGTCTGCAAACTCGCTGTCGGAACCTCATCTTCACAGCTCCAGGGACCCTCTCCATTCTCCCTTCACTCTCCCCTGCTCCCTCTTTCCGTTTACCTTCCTCTTAGGGTTCCTTCTGCTGTCTTCCTGGGCAGACTGTCACAGCAGGAAAATAGACTTCCTGGAAAGGGGACCCAAAGGCCCTCTGCAGAGGGCACAGGAGACTGATCCTGTGAGCTATGGGCTACCTCGTGTGAAGCCCTTGGTCCTCTGATGGTCTCGCCGGAATTGCTCAGAAAGCATTCCCTTTGAACCTGTTTATGCAGCTGTTTGGGAAGTCTAGAGCAGCACGTGTGGAGGAAAGTCACAAAGGGAAGAAAGACAGGGAGACTGGTACAGAAAGCATTATGGTTTTGTTGTTCTTCAACCCACTAATATTTAACCTCAGTCTCAATTTGGAATTTCAACCAAAAGTATAATGATAGTATAATGTTAGAAAGTATCAACATTTCTCTCTTTATGACCTCAGGACTTTGTCCAACTTGGGGTCATTTCTGACCATAAGGGCGTAAGATAAATTGTCAACCTTGATTATGTGGTTGTTTGTAGGTATGGAGACTTTGTCACCTGACCTCTTGTCTCTTTCATTTCTTTTTTTTTTAAATATTTATTTATTATGTATACAATATTCTGTCTGTGTATATGTCTGCAGGCCAGAAGAGGGCACCAGACCTCATTACAGATGGTTGTGAGCCACCATGTGGATGCTGGGAATTGAACTCAGAACCTTTGGAAGAGCAGGCAATGCTCTTAACCTCTGAGCCATCTCTCCAGCCCCCTCGTTCATTTCTTTCGTGAGTGGAAAATCAGTAACTGGTTCCTAGTTTACTTTTGCCTAACATAGAAAATGATAGTCTTAATGTGCACACACACGCATACATGTGTGGGTATGTGTGTCCATCCCCGAGAGTTCATGCTTGTGTGCACAGGTGTGTAGGTACAGATGTATGTGTGTGCACATGTCTGTGGTAGTCTGGGATAGAGTCGGATCCTGCCTCTGGGGCTTCCCCTTGTTTTTTGAGACAGGTTATCTGTGGAGCTTGCCTAGTGCTAGAATGACTGACAGCTCGGTGAGCTCAGGGATCCTCCCTCCTCTGCTTCGTCAGCTCTGGACTCACAGATGACACACCACCACGTCTGGCTGGGGATCCCAGCTCAGGTCCTCTGTGCAGTGGAACTGTTAGCAGCTGAGCCATTCCCCAGCATGCATGTGTTCTCATCTTGGTGCTTGGCTTTAGCCTTTCAAGTCACGCTTTCTCTGGGAGAGTTGGGAGTCATGTTCTGTGGCAGAGCCCCCTTTGTAGGGTCTTCCCCCCACAGGTTGTGTGTGTATTCTTTCTGTGTCATGGGTTGACAAAGTCTGCCTCCCATCACTTGCCTCACAGAAGTCTTGCTGCCTCTCAGACCATCTTCATGTTGGATGCACGTGGGAAAGGTACATATTTGTATTCTTACGTTGCTGAAGCACCATCCACACTCTTACAATCCAGTCTCTCCCCCACCCCCCACCTCTCCAGCAACTGGGATCCCAGGCATGTGTCAACACAACCAACTTGTATGACGCTGGCTAAGTTAGGGTTCTATTGCTGTGAAGAGACACCATGACAACAGCAACTCTTGTAAAGGAGACTGTTTAATTGGGGCTGGATTACCGTTCAGAGATACAGCTCGTTATCATCATGGTGGGAAGCATGGTGGTGCGCAGGCAGACATGGTGCTGGAGAGGCAGCTGAGAGTTCTACATCTGGATCCAAAGGCAGCGAAGTGACAGTGACACACTGGCCCGGCTTGAGTTTCTTAGACCTCACACCCTTCCCCTCGTGACACGCTTCCTCCAACAAAGCCACATCTGCTCCATCAAGGCCGCACCTCCTCCTAGTGCCTCTCCCTATGGGCCTGTGGGGACCAGATTTGCTCAGACCATCACAGTCATCATATTCAAATTTCTTAGGGATGTTTGTTTCTACACTGGGGGCCTCGATTCAACACTCCGGATGCACTAATGACAGATTGCAATGTGAAAGTTGAAGAGTAAGCATGGAGTCCAGGGTCATGAAGCTCTGGCTTTGAACTAATCCCAGTATCTCCTCTGAGTTCCCTAATCTCCCTGGGTAGAGCCTGTTTGGTTGGCCATGCTGTTGCCTTATAGTAGAAAGGGTTAAACAGACATAAAATGTAGATCCTCCAGCTAAAGTGTCTGAAGTAACGTAGGCCTTCTGCTCCCTTTCCTTCCTTCCGTAGGAACTCCTGGGCGAGGGCAGAACGGGGTTTCCTGTGAGTTCTTTGACTTGAGCTGTTCTTTAAATTAGTCACTTTTCTACAGTAAGAGTCAGAAATATTGAAGGGAGCCTTGTGGGGCCGTGGGACACAGTCGAGCTAATAGCGACTCAGTACCTTCGTCAGAATGCAGCTTTCAGGGTTCTTCCTGTCCCTGCTACTGAGTCAGAAGTTTCAACAAGACCCAAGCAGTGTGTTTTCCTAGGCCGTCCAGGCGACTGTCACCCCAGCATGAAGTCTGAAAACCACTAGTATAGGGAAACACAGCTGGATGAGTTTCTTGCATGTTCAACTACAGAAGCCAGCAGGCTTCTCTTCTCTTCTTTTCCTTTCTTTTTTCTCCCCTGTGCTAAGCCTCATCCCCCAGGCCCCCTTCCCTCTGAAAGGGGAAGGGCATGAAACCAAATAGCTCCTAAGGTCTTCTATGTATATATATTCTTGTCTTAAGCCAGCTGTGATGGCATTTTCTTAGCCTGAGCACACTCTAAAAAATAAATGAGGGAAAACCTTAATTTGTTACCTCAAAAGAAAGCATTAGTGGGACCTGGAGAGATGGCTCAGTGGTTTAGAGCACTTGCTGCTCTTGCAGAGGACCCAGGTTGAATTCTCAGCACCCATATTGGACGGCTCATAACCACTTACCATTTCTAGTCCAGGGGATCTGTTGCCCTCTCCTGGCCTCTGAGAGCACCTGCACACATATACATAATAAAAATAAATCTCTAAGTGTTATTGCAGAAAATTGATTTTAAAAAGAAGAAACTTAGAAATATCCAGAATTTCAGTATCTTCACTACTTGCTGCACCCCTTGCTTTGTGTATGTGTGTGGAGGGGCACGCATTCACATTTGTGTGTGTGCCTGAGGGCGTCAACATTGGTGTCTCCCGTGTCTTCCTCTATCGTGTGTGTGTGTGTGTGTGTGTGTGTGTGTCTGTGTTTTCCTGGGAATTGAACCTGGGACCTCTCACATGCTAGGCAAGTGTTCTGTTGCTGAGCTATATTATCAGCAACTCTCATACAGCTGGATTGGCTGGGCAGCGAGCCCCAAAGCGTCTTACGTCTTCACTGGAGCTGGATGGGAAAACAGGTGTGTGCCTCTTGGCTGGTTTGTGGGTATATCCACTTGCTAGCCTGCACATATGTAATGTCATACCCCAGTGAGATTACAGCATCCATCCACTGAGCACTCTGTGCTAGAAGTAGTTCTGGGTGCTGGGGGCACAGTCACTCAGAGCTTGCGTTAACATAGACTGAGTTCAAGGAGTGTTTTGTCCAAAGAACAGAAAGGCACACAGTATGTCCAGAGAGGAGGGGGCAGCAAGCATAGGTGGGAGCCAGAGCAGAGCTGCTAGAACACTTTAAACGCTTCCAATACAGGAGAAAGGCATTTTCAGGCTTGGAAGTAAGCTTAAAATTGTCTCCTGGAGTCAGTAGAGGATGGTTAGAGGGCAGGGGAGAGTAGCTGCCAAAGTTCACTTTGGGTTTTGTAACTTGTGTGTTTACTTCCCTTAGCCATAGCATGGACAGTCTACCACTCTGTCACATGGACATCTTAATAGCTGCATAGGGCTCTGTTTGACATATTTGTTAACCTCCTGTGGGTAAGAGCCTAGATCATATCCAACTTTTCATTACCATGGATTGCGCATGTTGTTGAATCTCTTACACATTTTTGTTCTTAGGATAATGTCTGACAGGGGAAGTCCTGGGCCAAGAATAGCATGCATTTGGAGACGTTTTCCTGACTCTGGCAGTTTATTTCATCTGTAATTGTTTTATTGGTCATTTTCCAGTATCTTAACACCTTTAGCTGATGACTTTCCCCAGACTGAGCCCAGAGCGAGCCAAGTGAGGCCCTCTCTGGAGACACAAGTAGTTATTTGTTTCTGAGTTTGTATCTTTTGTTGTGTGTTTTGTTTCTTTTATTCCCAGTACCATTTCCTTGCTTCTTAGTTACAGGTTATCATTGTATATGTCCATTGTCCTCTTCATTCGCAACTAAGTGTTGAACACAGATACACAACAGATAACAGGTCCTAGGTACATGTTTGTCACTAGCAGATATGTCTTGGGGCTGTTGTCTTCTGTGCCTTTCTTTTCATTGGCCTCCCGATGGCCATGCCATATGTGTTTCCTGGTCTAGCTCACTTGTTCTGAGTAGAATATCTGTGTGGTCCTTCAGAACAGTGTGACTTGAGTTTGTCACTAGCCTAATCCTTTTGCCCCAAGAGTGATCCAACCCCCCCCCCACATCTATTCAGATTCTTCAATTCCCAGAAAAACTTGAGGACTGAAAGTTATATATAGTTGGAGCTGTTTTAACAAGCAAAAGAAATGAGCCAGACTCAAAAGGAGTGCCCAAACAGGTCCTCAGTTCTCTGTTTTGATCCCCTTCTCTATATTATTAACCCCACCCCACCCCATCCCAGTTCTTGGTTTCTACCCAGAAGTCAGCAGTCTTTTAGATATTTTCAGCACATAATTGAAGAAAAGAAAACAAAGCTGTATCTTGCCCCAACCTCTCAGGCACAGAGCTTTGCCTCCTCGTAACACACATACCTTGACTACATAGGTCCTCTTGTTTCTGCTGGGTGTCCACTGGGCAGCCCATCACACCACACGACCAGGGCCACTGCCGCAGTCTCTCCATTGACGTATAGGTAAAATGAGTTTCCCCTCTGTCCCTTTCCCATTTCATCAGTAATTCTGGAGCCTCTCTGCAGTGAACAGGTGCCTGGTATGTAGTTCATTAGGTTGGTGGTTAGCAAGAACTTGTGCTGCAGAAGAAGCCACAGTCCAAACTCTGAACCCAGAAAGTTGTAGAGCCACAACCCTCTGGGTTGTATCGTGTCTCGTGGCTCCCTGTAGTCCCCCCCGCCCCATGTCAGCATAGGTGAAGACGGCCGAGCTTGTCTTGTTCAGAAGGGTGAGAGGGTGGCCTGTCCACAGCATCTAGGGACTGCTTGGGTTCCGCAGCTGCCTCTTCTCCCAAAAGATAGAAATGTCAGGATAGAGTTGGACAGCCCGGCTTTGCTGGGAACAGCGCTGGAGGAGAGGAGAGGCTGAGAACCCTTCAAGAAGCCACAGAAGCCATCCCTGAAGAATTCAAAGGTGGCTGCCACAAACCCACACAATCTTGGTTCCCTGTGAATTGCTGACTGAACATCATTCTAGGCCACAAGGATGCTGCCTAACATGCCAGGGTTCTCAGAATGCCATTGGTGGCTTTAAGAAGAGTGGGCATAGCTATAACCCTCCATCCTTAGACCCATTTGCTCTTCTCCGCTGTCAGTCATCAGAAACGAACTTCTAGAAGGTCTGTTTGAACATGGATATTTAGGGAAAATTAGCTTATTTCCTGTAGAAATGCCACTCATCCTAGTACCTTCTGCTGACTTTTCATCTGGCCTGTGTAGATCTTGTCTGCTGGACCTGGGGTCTGAGGACCAGAAAGAATAGGGAAGACTACAGTTGGATGCTACTGTAGACGCCTGTACTTCAGTTTCAGTGTACTTTATACCCAGATGTAGCAAAGAAAGCAGTGATCCCAGGAGGGTGTTTGAGCTGATCAGAAAAGCATGATCAAAAAATCCAAACAAAAAAACATGCAAATAAACATCAGTAAGCGCACACTAAATATTAACAGAGCACCCCTTTCCCAGAACATTTTCAGGATAGATCAGTTTAAACACAATTTCCCGTCAAGTTCTATAGATTGTATCTGAGAAGGCACAAAAGCAAGGCAGAAGGCCATATGCAGATTCAGGGTACACTGACCAGATTGGGCTTTATAGCTATGATCTGACATCCAGCAAGAAGAAACATGCCTCGTGCATTGAGTGTAAAAGGTTGTCACAGGAGGCAGGAAATCACACCCAGGAGCTATCCAGGGAACAAATGCACCTGAGGTAAAAGGCCCTTTTGTCCTGGAGCCTCTCTCACAGTTCCCCAAGGCGGTGTGCCTGTGGGCTATTCTTCTGACCCTGTGTGCCTTCTTTCTAGTGAACCTGGAAACTGGCCCTCTGATGATTTGATGCCAATGAGATTTTTCATGTTAAAAGATAAGCAATCCTCCACCACCATCTCCCAAATAATACATCAGAGGTGTGTTAGCCTGGCTCAGTGGTGCACACCTGTAATCTTAATGCTGGGGAGGCAGAGGCAAGAAAATTGCCACAAGTTCAAGGCCACCAAGGGCTACTCTCAGAAAAAAACGGCAGATAAGTCTTAGCAAGATGTGGTGGCTCATGTCTATGGTTCCAGAGGTTGGAAGGCAGAGATAAAATTGCCAAGAGTTCCAAGCCAGCCTGGGCTAAAATCGACCATGGTTCCAAGCCAACCTGAGCTACATGGGGAGATGGTGTTTTAAAGGAGCAGAGGTGGCCTTGTGGGGCAATAGTCCCACGACAGTAATTCCATCTGTAAAAGAGTAGGTTCCTTGCTGAATTGAGATCAGATGTGTTAGGCAGAAATACAGTGCCCTCCTTCTTAACTTCTATTTCCTTTCTAAGTTTTTATCACAGCAAGCCATGTTGTTGTCACCTTAACTAGCTCATTCTGCTCCGTCTAGGAGGTGGCTGGGTAAGTGCTATAGATATCTACCTATCTTCAGGTGCGCAGCGAGGCTCTGGGCTCACCGGTACCCAGGACAGACAGACTCACTCTGCCAACAGGAAAACACTTGGGTTCCTCCAGCATGACGGGCCTCACATCCACATGTCTGGTGGTGTCTAAGCAACTACTCTTGGTATGAGTAGATAAAACCCTTAGATACCTGTTAGCCTGAACCACCTACAGTTGCCCCCTGGTACTGAGGGGCTCATCACGTGCTGGACAAGTCCCTACCAGTGAGCTTTGTCTTCAACCCTTTTCTTTTTGGTTTTGTTGTGATGTTTTTTTTAAACATGCTCTCACCCAGTTGTCCAGCTGGCCTTGAATTTAGTCCCTGTAGCTCACACATGCCCCTGTGGTACTCCTGCCTCAGCCTCCCAAGGAGCTGGGCATGCAGACCTGCCTGTGCCACGTGGCCTGCCCATTCCTTCCCTTTTACCAGTCGCCTCTCTCCAGAGCCTAGAGCCGTGGCATTGGCATAATCCACGTTTCACGGTGAATGAGCAAGTGATACCCTCGCCACCTTCCTAACCTAGGAGCCTTCCTCACAGTCATGGCTTTCTGCCTTCCAAAAACCTGGGCAAGTGACAGTGGAGCTGTGGAAGCGATCCTGCCTCAGAACTGAGGGAGTGGAATGGAAATTTCACTCACATCTCTCTACTACCTGCAGCCTCAAATGATGAAGTGCCAGGCGGGGGCCTCTCGGAAAGATAGACTGGGCAGTCGTCAGACAGCTCCCTGCATGGGAGGGGAGTGCTGGGGGGCCGTGGGACAGGGACCAGGTGTGTGGAAATGGGCTGAGCGCCCTCCCTGAAACCATACCAGACTCCCTTTGAGCTTCCACCATCCCCTCACCTCAGTTTCCCCGGACCCGCCCCAGCATCTGGCCTTTTGCCAGACTCTGCTCTTAGTTAACAATGTGAACAAACTGTTTCCACCCCCTGCATGTTACTGGTGCCGAGAGACAGGACAGGTTTCTGGTGCCTGGTGGAACTTGTACTGCTTTTTTTGACACCTTGGAGCTATTTTTAAACCTAAAAGCCCTGTGGTGGTCGGCTCTTTGCGCTGAGGGTCTTTCAGTTCCAAGATATAGAATCCTGGAATGGACATGAGAAGGGAGCTGCCTGGCCAGCTCAGGGGCTTCCCCACCTGTTCTCAAAGAGAAGGAGGCTGTTCTCCTTAGAAGATGAATGGGAGGCAGGGTGATAGGGACTCACACAATTAACCCGAACAAGAAGTGGCAAAGCAGTGGGGGCAGGAAGCAGGAAGTTACCCTTGCTTTGACCTGCTACCGTAAGGTCAAGTCGTCTGGACCTTGGGAAGTGTTTGCTGAAGGTACCCAGCCTGTATGGATGGACACTTCAGCTGTCTGTGGATGCGCCCACACTGTGCTCCAACCCCCTCCCCAACTGAGGTGAGCCTTGAGTAGAGCACCACCAAGCTGAGCTGCCTTCCCAGGAGCTAGGCTCTGAGAAGGCAGAGCAGCCTCTGGCCTGGACCAGCAGCCTGCAGGGGAGTGTGGCCCCGCCCCTTAGCTCTAGCTCAGTGAGCTTTCTGGACCTGCGGGCCCTTGGAAAGGACGGCTCCTCAGAGTCCTGGGCCTCGTTCTAGACAGTGCGCGCATCCCCTGCTTCGTCAGCCACGTTTCCTTCAGGTTGATATAGGAACAGAGTAGCTGGAAAAGATGGACTGCATCTCAGTAGATGTGAGGTTGCTTTTTCAGAGCTGTGCCAGTGCGGATGCTGCCAGTGCTGTCCTTGAACTTCCTTGTTCCCCATGCTCACAAACACCTTCTCCTGGCACACTGAAAACCCTGCCGTACCATGGCCTCTTTATGTTGGAATTTCAGCGTTGAAATGAAGGATGATAGTTTGTGACAGGTGTTGTGTTTCGCTTAGGCCAAAGGCCAAATGAGATGTTTTGTTTAGGTTGAATGACGGGTGGGATTTTTTTTTCCTTGTCTGTTATTTATAATGAAGCTTTAATTCTGAAAGAAAGGTGATAGCTCTGTCACCCAGCTTTGACAGGAAAGCCAAAGCCATTGGTGCCACAAAAGGAAGATAAAAATGTACCTATTTGTTTTGTCCAGAACTAGTCAAAACATAGAGGGGAAATTTGAGGCTGCTGTTTGAGCTTCAAGAGTCAAGTGTGTGAAGCAGGAAAGAAATAGCAGTGAAGGAGCGGAAGGCAGGTAACCAGCAAGCCTGCCACAGAAGCAGCTGTGATGTCCTGGCAAAGTAGGAAAAGGTGAGCGAGAAGCCTGAGGAAGCAGGGCATGGCATGTCCTGTCTGTCCCAAGGGTTACAAAGATGCACGGTTTGTAGCAACATTGTTACAGAATAGACTCTATGGGGCAAATATGGATCTTGAGGGAAGAGGGGCTCTAAACGGGTGTGTCTGGGGACTGTCATCCATGTGATAGACAAGCCTGAGGGATAGGAGATGCCAAGAACTAGACTCTTGTACGGGGAATCATTTTCTCCTACTTGGCCTGCTAGTCAATCTGCAATCAGTCAGAGAGAAGTATTATAAAACTGCCGCCTGACTTGTTCCAAGTGTACACCACTGCTGTTTACTCCATTCATCTGAGTGGCATTGAGCCAGAACTGGAGCAGAACACAAAGCCATCCTCTGGTCACCGTCACCTGGAGTCTTGTGAGCCATGTTTCCAAGAACAGACCAGTTTGTTGTATGCTGGGACAAAGCACTGCTTCCCTGAGCCTCCCTCCATGTAATGACTCTTGCTGGTGGGAGAGCAGGTCCCGTCCTCCGACCACCCTGACCCTGTATGTGAGCACAGCTGCCTGTTACAGCTGAAAACTGAACGGAGGATTTCATGCAGAACTGACAAGCAGCTGCCTCTTGTGTGCTATGATAACGATGTTCCCATTTGACCTGATAGCGCAGAGTCTGTACAGATAGAGAGGGGTGGTGGACCCTTAGACACCTAACCCCAGATACCAGTCTGCGTTGGAGACCAGCTGGTCCATGCTTTTGTAGTGGGTGGTGGTATCTCTTCCTGACGCCACGCACTGCAGATGTGTATCCGCTATTATCTTTCCTCAGCACGGTTAAGCAACCACCCACACAGTGCACAACAAGCTGCCATCCCCCACCTCAGCAGCCCCAAAAAATCACGGGCTCTTTTAGTGCGGGGACCTCCAGTAATGGAACTTACGTAAGCCCGTCGAAAGTCACCTCTACAGACATCCATGGGTTCAGATCTTCATTCTCACACACAACAGAAGCTACCGCTTTGCTGTCGTGGGATGATTTATGGGGGTATGAATTATGCATAGATGGGTGGCCGGAATGGATGAAGCCATTTGTCCAGCTTAGGCAGTCACATCTCACTTAGCTGAGTCTCTGTCCTCCGCCTACACACAATCCTCCCACTCTTGGCCTCTTGACTGGCTGCTCTGTGCTCCCCTTCTCTCCCCAGTTTCAATATGTATCTGTCATGGCCCATTTTACCTCCCACGAAATTCCAGATAACCGTCCACTGGGTAATGTACAATTCCTCTGGTTTATTAGCCCGTGGTTAAGAGGGGAGGTCTTAGATTCTGCCAAGTCTTGGTTAAAATCCAGTTCAGACTAGCTGTGAAGCCTGCAGGTAACTTGATCTCCTTCCATTGACATCCCCACCTGTAAAATGGTGCCATTGGTCTGTAAGTAACCTACCAATATTCAGCTCACGAGGCCGTTACTAGATCACAGGGGGTAATTTTTATGTTGCTTGGAGGAAAGCTGCAGGCACTTGATAGAATCAACACATACGATCTTGCTTCTGCTGCTTCTCCAGTTTCGCATCTGCCTGCTTCCGTTCATTTAACAGAAAGCGTCACTTGAGCAGAGACCCAGTGAGGCTGGCCTGCCCGGCACATTGCCTGAGTGCCCTATAAATAAGAGTCATTCTTAACAAAAATGAAACCAGCCGTAGGGGCGCTTACAGCTCCTTGTGAGCATCGGGCTGTTTGTGCACGCTCCAGTGTGTTGATGTGGGCTCCAGTGTGTTGTTCCTTACTTCCAACGGCACCCCTTCCTCTCCGAGCTAGTGGCCAGTCACCTTTTAAATCACCTCCTGACGTGAGACCATCCGTGTGCTTGTCTGTCTCCCTCCTCAGGATCTGTAAGCTCCTTGAGGGCAGAGACCATGCTCACTGACACAGTGCCTGTCACAGAGAAGGGATCAGAATGTAGTTGCTGAGTAAGAACAGAGAGCGGAGATGCATACAAATCCAAGGGTATGGGCAGGACAAAACCCAAGAGAAATGAAACCCTGGAGAACTGCTGATTTGTTACTATGGTGATTTCTGGGTATCTTTTGTTTGAGAGATGGGATGGAGGAAGTTCCTTTATTCTTGCTAGTGTTTTCTTTCTTGCTTCCTCATCTGAGCTCAGTGGTAGCTGTACCCAGCAATGTCTGGGGTCAGTGGACAGATCCCACCAAAGACAGGGAAGAGGTAGGTGCTTAAGCCACTGAGTCAGATCAGAAGCTGTCCTTCATACTAGCAACAAGGGCATGTGGGGGTCTTCTGAACCTGCGGTGAAAAGCTGCAGTGAGCACTTACAGCGAGAGTCAACCCTTGACCAGGTCACTGCATGAGTCCCCATGACCCAGAGGTTCAGCTTAGGAACATAGCTGCACTATTCAGGTCTGTGGACTCCGTGCTGCTACTTGAATCTGTGAAGAGAGGCTCTGGCTTCTTCAGGAATGTCAGCGTGAACACGAGCCCTGCCAAGCTTCTAGTTGATGCCCATTGCTCATCAGCGAGGAACCTAGGCTCCAGGGTGTTAAAGGGACGTACTCCAGCCACTCAGCATCCCTGATACTGGCTAATGTCACTGCTTCCGTCCCTTCTATAAAGCAAGAGCCTGATAATAGAAGCTAAGATGTTCTAGACACTTGGGGAAATGTCCAAATGCGGAGTGTGCATGTCAGAGACAGTGCCGTGTAGTATGTAGAGGCTATGACTGCAGTGATGTGGACTCAGGTCTCTAACACACTCTTATACCCTAGGTAATCCAAGCAAGTGCTCCCTACCTGAAATCCTGGGCATGGTACCCAGTGGTAGAGGGACAGGGGCATGTGCCCAGCACATCCAGGCTTGATTTCCATGGGTTACATTTGCTTCCCCTGACACTGTCCAAGTACAGGCTGCCTGTTACAGCAGAAAGACGCACACTCCCTGTGGGCCCCTCTTAAACATGAGGACTCGCTCATGGCAGAAGTTCTTGCTCACCTCGCCCAAAGGTTAGAGCTAGTGACTTAGGGTGGATACGGCCGTGTAAGGTTGCTGGTGTCTTGATGTCGAGCCCCTCCTTACTGGGCTGATCTTCTGTTCAAGCTGATCTCCCGGTACCACACATACCATCTGTGCCGCAGGAAGTAAGAAGGAAGGGGAGACACCCCAAAGACAATTCTACCTAGAAGATCAAGAACGTGGGTTTGTCACAACCACTTAGAACCAGTCCACCAGATGAAGTGACATGGAGACAGGCATATAGAAGAAAATCTTCACTTGTATGGCCGTGGGTCTGCCTGAAGCTCCCCCTGTGGAGTGGGCAGGGGTGGTCTAGTGGGATGCGGAAGAGTCTGGTGCATCTTCCTCCTCTGTGCCTCCGCTGTGCCTCACTGCCAGAGGTAGATTTGGGCCTCAGGGTTGTCAAAACTACTCTTTTGGATATATATTTTTAAATTTTGTTTATATATTTGTTAATATATATTTTTAAGACAGGGTTTCTCTATTATATAGCTCTAGCTATCCTGGAACTTGCTATGTAGACCAGACTGGCCTCAAGATTCACAGAGGTCCACCCGTCTCTGCTTCTGGACTGCAGGGATTAAAGATGTGCACCACCAGGCTTGCCCAAAATTATATTTTTTTAGACCTTGGATAATCCTATCTAATAGCAGAATTCTTCAGGCTCCTAATTCTTCTATAAGACAATACTGATAATAATAGTAATGATAATAAAATATTAATAATAATATACATGTCAAGTAAGGTCTCTGTTGGATTACCTTATCATGAATTTATAATCTATTAATGTGTATAATAAATGTATGGTAGGTCATAAAACATGTATTCTTTTTTTAATTCATTTAAACTTTTTCTTTAACTGACAGGGTTTCTGTGGGACTTCAAGCATGTCGTCAAGTGGGTTAGTCATGCTAACACCAGTTCCTCCCTCAGAGAGGAGTCAATTGTCACCCAGTCACTGTTTCCTAAGGGCTGCTGGGAACCAATACGGCTGCCTGCAGGTAGCCCCACGTTCTTATCTCCCTCCTTTAATTCCCTCTGACACTCAGCAGCAATCACTGCAAACCTCTTAGGCTCCCCAGCAGGGAGGAAGCTCAAGGAAGGCAGGGACCAGCCTACTTTCCTCCCAGACTCTGCACCATAAAGAGGTGGGAGGCAGTTGGCTGGAGTCTGCCTTACTGCTTCCTTTGTTGCTGCTGTTTTCTCCCAGATCCAAGTAGAAGCCACAGAATCCAAGCAGAGTGTTTCCCCGACTGCCTGGTTTATCAGCATCCACAGCAGAGTAGCGGCCGCAAAGCTTTGAAATTCTAAATCTCTGCCAGGCTGCAGAGGCTGTCGCTGTTGTCCATCTGTGTTCCTTGCAACTTAAAGCAAGTGCCAACATGCAGTCCCAGTGGCTGTGAGACGCAGGGCTCCGTGTCATACTTCAAAGGAGATGCCCGTCTCAACCCCAAACCCGCAATGCAGGTGGCATCTGAGTTCATCTCAATGTTTGAGGCTGGTAGGTTCTGCTGGGACTCTTTCCATATCAGGCCTCAGAGCAAAGGGATGAAATGGAAACCATATCCCCTGCCAGATAGGCATGTACATGGGAAAAGGTTCCACGCAAGCTGTGGCACACACGTGGAGGTCAGGCAGCTTGGGAGTGGTCAGTTCTCTCCCTTCGGCAGGAGTCAAACTCAGATCGGTGAGCTTCACAGCAGCGTCTCTACTTGCTGAGCCATCTCACCCACCCTCCGCCTGCTTCTTTAAGAGATGGATCTTGACTAGAGCCACTGACGTAAAGAGAAGAAAAAGAACACACTGTTTTCTGAAAGGCTAAGGCCCATGCAGGATCTTCTAGTGAGGAACCTCCATGGCGACTGGAAAGAGCTGTAGAGCGGGAGTTTGTTCTGCCTGAAAGGGAACCTCTTGGACTTCATTCTCCCAAAGAAGGACGTCCATGATGCCTGTTCGGACAGCCACTTGGTGCTAATGTGTTTGCTTGAGTCTGTGCCAGGAGACCCTGTGCCCCCTGGCCCTCAGCCAGTCCTGCTACAACTGTTCCTAAAACAGATGAGCCAGAGAGCCAGGCGTTGCCACTGAGCCCCAGATGTGAAGCTGGCTTTCCTGTTCCACGGTGCTGGTTTGTGAATAGAAGCCCATGTTTTTGTTTTTCTGTGGTCGTTTCCACAGAGCACGGGCAAAGAAGGTGGGAACACGCTTGGGTGGACAGCAGCAGTGAGAAGTGGTGTCTCCTTTGGATTGCTAGTGTCAAAGAAGAGGGTCAAGTTGCCTAAGCCATGGTTGCTCAGTATTCTGCACTCTACCGGGATTGAAGTCATGGCTCAAAAGTCAACGCTGACTGTGCCAGCATGAAAGGGTGAAAAACAGCAAGCATACAGACAGATCCCCTGCCTCCACCCCAGCCAGCGTTCAGAGAGCCGCGTGCTGGTTGCTGGTTCTCTCCTAGGACTGGCCAATGCACAATTTAGCACAGCGCAGCCCCTCCGCCCTCAGTTCCAGGAGCTTCCTGCTTAAGGACTCTCATTCCTGGTTGGGTGGGTTCTCCACGGGCAAAGGACTCAGCGCCAAGGCTGCTTCTGTCCCCCCATGCTTGGTTCTAACTGTCGCCCAGGTCTGCCTGTGTTACTAACAGAGTCCTCAAGTGTGACTTTAAATGGCTCCACTTGACCCCTTCGTAAGGTTTCCATGGCTGTATGTGCGTGTTCTCAACACCTGCTCTCTGCACAGCCCCTCACTGCCCTCTGAGGCTTACGGAACACATTCGCGTCCTTGACTGGTTAGCTCTCGTGACTTCCCAAAGCTGCTTCTTCATGTGCTTTGAATTGGCTCTATTCTCTCCAGCTTTATAGTTCATTCCTATATGATCGTTCAGCTCACATCCAAATTCAGTTGGGAACTGAAACAAAAGGGATATTTCCTATGAAAGAATAAAGACGGCTTAGTCTCGTTTTCAAGATGGTGCATTCGTCTCAGTGTAGACAATCTGAGGAATAAAATCAGAAACTAAGAAAGTGCAGTTTGCCATGACACGGCCACCTGCAGAGATTTTAGCCGGGTCCCCCCTGAAGCACTTTTTAGGCGTCCATTTCATAGCTGGAATGGCCCAGTGCCTCTTAGATACAGTGCGCTGCCTCACAGTTGTGATCAGAACTGTCCTCTCATGGACCTACCTCATATACTCACCACCCCCTTGTCTAACAGTTGTATTTTCCAATCACCCAAATAATAAACAGTATTTCATAAAATATCTCTTAGCACAAGCTCACAGGCCAAAAGGCAAGCATGTCTTTAAGGCCCATAGCTGACATTACCACTTTGGTCTGTCGGAACTGTCTCTGTTACTGATTCCCACTCTACAGCACTACAAGAGCATGCTCAGCTCAAGGAACCGTTGATCACTGTTAATCTGTGCACTTTGAAAGATGTTATCTCACTAATCTACACTGTTTCTCTGATGTCTATGGAAAGTGGTATTTCCCCTTACGTTCCAGAGGGGTGCATGTGTGTATCGCCAATGGTTTTTCCCACTTCCCACCTAAGTGGTTCATTTTATCTATATAAACCCATTAGAAAAATATATGTCTAACAAAATAAACGTGTACACAAATGTTCATAACAGAATTATTCAAAAGAGGAAGTAGCTAAGATGTCCGTAATCGCTGAATGGATGAGCACCATGTGACAGAGTCATACAGGGATGTCTTTTCAGGGATAAAAGGAATGATTCTTTAATACATACTCCATTGTGAATGAATCCTGATAGCATTATGCCTAGCGAGAAGGAGAAAGTCACCAAGGTCATGGATTGTGTCATTAAATCCATACAAAATATGCAGACTAGGCAAATCCGTAGAAGGCCGAGGTAGCTTAGAGGTTGTCAGGGAAGGCAGGGATCGGCAAGTGATCATTTTAGTGCACAAGGGTTTATTTGGGGATGAAGAAAGCGTTTTGGGATGAAATGGCAGTGATGGCTCCTTTATAAATACCCTTAAGAACACACGGCGCCACACTTTAAGGAGGTAGATTTTATGTTTGTTGTTTGTTTGTTTTTTTAAATACAGCACGAAAAAAATGTTAAGGTATTAACCAAAGGAACTGATCTGTGGTCTGGAAGAACTAGAGAAGGTGGGGTACCCTGTCCCTGCCTCAGTTTTTTGATATAGACAGGGTTCAAATACCCTTATTTGTATCAGCAACTTCACACTCCTGTCAGCTGAGAGATCTAAGGCAAACTGGGCACAAGAAGAAGTGTCTCTGCCCTCTTTTTAGAGCCTTTCCATGGCTTGGTGTCAAAGCTTCATTTGGCCAATTAGGTTTGGGACCTCTCCAGCATCTGGCCAGCTGACAGCGGTGTTGACGCTCACCCTCGGGGTCTCATGCTTCATTCTCCTTTCCACTCTGCGCTTTCAAAGCTCCAGGGCCCTGCAAGCAGGAGGTTGCCCAGGAGGAACAGACATTGCCATTTCTCGGCCTGGGGCTTATCTGAACAAGCAGTGCCAGGGATGGGAAGCCCCAGAAGACCCCAGGTGCCAGGAGTGGCTTTCTGCTAGCGTGATCTGTCCTCATCCCCCTGAAGCCTATGCATCAGTCTCATGTCGATGATCCAGTAGCCCGACTCTTGGTGTCTCTGAAGCGAGGCTTTGACTTGAAATGTCCTAACTTCAGTTCGCTGGCCACTGTGTGTGACTACTGTCGACACTGTGTGCATTGCCACAGTTGTGTGGTCTTCACACCAGAGAACCTGCAGTATTGTGTAACGTGTACTTGGTCGGGGCTCTCCTTCACAGGATTCTACCATGAGTAGATATTTATTTTGTGTTTGGTTGGGAGGGGGCAGATTATATGAACATTTCCATTTATGAGGTAACTTGCCTGTAAAGCGAATCATGCATAAAAGGCAATACGAGAGATCATTTTTATACCAAGGAAACTGATGCGGCCTCCCTCGTGGTATGTATAAATATCCTTGCCACAACTAGGAAAGATCGGGAAATTGAGGGCTGCTCTAGTGTTGCTGGCTCAGTCATTAAGATGCCAGACCAGGCCAGGGAAGAGGTGACTCACTTTATACTGTGGTCCCAGCACCTCCATAGAATTGACTATTTGCAGTGTGGAATGTGGGTGGGGGACAGAGGCATCATACCTAAAACAGGCACTCTGCCCTCTGCGCCTGGAGGTGGTGTCGATGAGGGTCCTTCCCTATGACCTTTTCCCTCCATGCCTCCTCCCATACCTTTGTGTGGACTTGCCAGGACTCCCTGGTACAGGAAGCAGCTTTGTCACAGAGGTTCTGAATGCCAGGCATAGACTCCTGTTACCTTGTTTCACCGCTCATCCCCACCCCTGAGCTCAGGTGTAACACAGTCCCTAGCCTCTCTGTTCTTCCCTTGTGAAGTGCAGGAAAAGGACAATACCCATGTTTGGGGAGTTTGAATTCGGTGGGAGCATTTTCCAGTGCGCAGTGCAACACCTGGCCTACAGCGAGCACTTCCTTATGTAGGCTGTGACCGCCAAGATTTGGAGCCTTCATCTCTATAGTGCTCCATCCCATAAACATACAGCATCCATTTATTAGCTCCTCACTCTCTGTATCATAAGCTGGCACACTGCATGACTGGGGCCTCTGTTCAGTAAGACTGACATCGGGGTGCCAGTGGAGCTGTCTTCCTGAGCCCTTGCTAGGGAGGAGTCCGGTTCCTGATTCTGATGGGCTCTTGACCAAGCTCAGTTACTGCGGTTGTGGGACTGACAGCCCAGTTCCTCGCTTCTGCCAGCTATGAGCACTCCTCAGCTCCAGAGATCCCCAAAGGTCTGGTCCCGGGTTAAGAACTACAGTTAAGGAGATCCTGGCTCCTTATACCTCTCTCTCACGCATCAGCTCTGCGTGTCCAGGAAGAGCCATCGTCTTCCAGGGCTTCCTCGATTAGGTCAGCTCTTCAGGGTAATGTCTTTCAGGGTAATGTCTTTTTTAAAATCAGCTCTGCCAAGTCACACAGCCTGTCACAGAAGTGACTGTCTCATTCACACATCCCAGGGGTTGTACAGGGAGTGTTCTTAGGGGCAAGAGTCTCGGGAGGAGCTCGGAATCCTGCCTAGCACAGCACAACCTTAGCAAGGCACATATTCTCATTTCTTCCCTCCAGCTGGCAGCAAGTGGGCAGAGCCCTCTGCTGTGCCAAGGCTGGGTGACCACCCACCCCCACCACCAAGGCCTAGGTGGCTCAGCCCCCAAGATCTTAACAGTTGCACAATGCAAACCCAGCTGGACCTTTTCTTTGCCTTGGGGCCTCTAGAAGTGCTTATGTAATCAAGAGGCACCAAGATGATCCTGCTCTTTCTCCAGCCTCCTAGTTACTAAGACCTCTCTGTCTGTACCCAAAAGACAGCACTTCCTGCCCACACCCATGAGCTTTCAGGGTCGTTGGCCCTGTGTCCTACGAGGGAGGAATGCCCCACTGCACAGAATTGAAAGGTGCTAGTGAACCAGGAAGTGTGGATGGCAGGTTCTGTAACCCAACCCCCACTGTTCCCAGGCTGGAGTTGGAGCTGTCTAAATCCTGCTCCAGGGGGAAAACTCGGAATCAGCCAGTCTCACTTCTCAGGGGAATTACTGTCTCTATCGAGAAAGTAGTAAAATACCTTAGGTCAATCCTGTGGGTGTTTGTGATCTGACAAGCATCAAAAGCCATCTGTCATGAACTCCCTATCCTAAGGTCACCTCACTTTTGCTGTGCTCCGCCTCCTATCCGCTTCTTCCTGCCATTGCTGCTCATTAAGGGGGTGTTTGTTCAGGAAGCTGTCTGCTTGTGCCTTTGCCCCATCAGAGTATGTGAAGCTGCAGCTGATCTACAGCTCTGCTGGATTCTCATCGCCTGTGTGTAGGTGGTCTGGTCTAGCCTTGTTCTTATCCTACATCACTCCACTGGGAGGACAGCTACTCACTGGCTTTCCCTGAGTCCTTCCCAGAGACACTGCCAGCATTGCCTGTGTCTCATGCAGGCTTTGCTGCTCAGCTCAGCACAAACTTGAAGTCTTCTTGTAGACGGCATTGCCCTTAGGTGGCAACGGAGGAAAGAGGAGCATTGTGTGTGTTTATGTGTGCAGACTGGCATCCGTAGGAGAGTGTGGGCTTGCCCATGCCCACCTTGGGCTGGATATGTTACACCTATTGTAGTTGAGACCCCCGATACTATGGGATGTTTGCAATCACAGAGCTGTGTGAAGGGCTTGAGACTACACCGTGACATAACAGTATAAAGTGATTACATGTGCTGTGCGCGTGGAGCAGGGTGTGGCCATGCTGCAGTTGTCTCTGGCAGCCCTTCCCCCGTTGTGTCATGCTACTGGCACATTTGAGAAGATTTGCAAAAATACATACATTTTAGTAAGCTGGGTCTTTCTGTTGTATGCATAAGAGAAACAGGGCTCTTCTGCTTTCAGACCGATTGCAAAGCAGGGGTTTATTGTTGTAATCTGGACATCTCAACCATGCGCACATGATTGGGTTGGTCAGATGCTCCTCTGCCAGCTCTGCTAGACACAAAACATGGACTGGGGCTATAGTATGTGATGCGGTATCATACGAATTAGAACTCCGGAACCCATGTTTTCAGAGTGGCACTGACAGTGTTTTCCAGTGACACACAAATCCAAAGCAAGTGGGATGGTAAGGGTCATGGACCAGCCTCGACAAAAATACCACTCGCCAGGGTAGGGTTCCAGCAGCTCCAGTGAATACTCAAATTGCCCACGTTTAATTTCCAATTGCTTAAAACACCCAGATCCCAAGAGGTAGGAGTAAGATTTAAAAAAAAAAAAGAAAACTGCGTTAACATGATACGAAAAAATGAACAGACCAGATGAAGGTTGCGGGCTACATTCATAGTTAAAAATTCTATTGCTAGGACAAAACACGCTCACACCCTAAACCAAAACATTCTGTAGGCAAACCACTCCCTGGATGGAATCCAATGCTATCTCCATAAAGGAACTTAGTAGGATCCTTAGACTTTTGTTTGAGGTAGAAACATACCTACTTCTCTATTCCTGAAATACAAGGTCTTGATGTATTAGCCACACCTGTTGACAATAACCTTGGGAGAGCCGAACTCTGACCTAAATCTAGGAGGGACCTTTGTTTGAGGTAGAAACACAATGACCTTGAAGGAATAGAGGTTAAGTTCCAACTCCCTGACCTTTGGTCAACATGGAAATAGGCTCACATTTTGGGGGCTCCACAGGTAAGTGCACTCCATGTTGGTGGACATAAAAAACCACAGCACACAACTGAACAGGGATGCTCTTATGTGAGCCCAAATGCCTAGAAGTTTGCCTGATGACACTGAATGTAGTCCCTGTAATTTCTTAGGAATCTTCATCAAGAAATGGTTAGACTGCGTGACACAGTCAGGAGCGAGAAGACCACAAGCTCTCACACACATTTTCACTACGAGTGACTCTTAGTGTCTGGATCCTGCATTATTTCTGTTTTTTCACGTTGCTATTTCTGCCTTTACTTCTGATTCTTCGTCTCTGTCAGTAAGAGAAAAGAGCAAGCAAGATCTGCGCAGAAGCATTAGTCCACTCAGAATACCAAACACATGCGATGTGCTCGCTCATTCCATAAGAGATGATCTTCTCTGGAGTAATTTCGATCGTTTGAATTCACTCACTTGGCATCTGTACCTTGCTGCTGTGTGCTCGGCTCTGCTCCAAGCACCTTTGAAGCAAAGACCAGCAGCCAATCCCTGACTTCAGGAAATTCAAGGAGTTAAGCCTTTCCCTCTACTGTTTAATAAAACTAATAAAATTGGTCATATATTGCATTGTGAGACTCTTTTAGAGACTTTAGAAGGTTGACTTTCCTTTGTTTTGTGGGATATGATGTCCTGTTTTCTGCAAGGGTTGTAATGGGGGTTGCTTTGTTGCATAAGAAAGATGGTTTGGAATAAAAGTTCTTGTTAGTTTTAGGTTTTCTCCAGGGTAATTCCACTAACATTGGAGCCAGGAATTGCTTGTTGCAGGAGGCCATTCTGTGTGTTGTAGGATGTTTGGCAGCAACCCTGGCATATTCCCGCTAGATACACAAGTACCCTTTTCCCTGAGTTCTGGCAACTGAAAACATTTCCAGACATTGCCTGCCATGTCTCTTGGTGGGCAGGGATGACAGATGTGGATGTGACCTGTGAGTCTAGGCTCACATCCTCTGCCGAAGTCTGTGAAACCTCCAAGGGGAAAAGCACTTGGGGCAAGTATTTTCTGTCTGGCCCTTGCCAACGCTCAGGGCAACTTTCTCCCATGGAAGAGTTAATATAAAGTGAGCAAGATATTTATCAGTCAGATGGAACAACAGCAGCACCGGTGATGAAATGCCCTCAGTAATCATGCCTTGGAGATAGTTCACATTTCCTGTTGGAATGTTGTTAAAGTCACTCACTGACCGTAAGTTAGAGAGCATCTTGGACACAGCATGCTGTAAATTAATCTCGGATGATTTATGAGGAAATGGGTTCCAGATTTGGTGATCTCAGCTCAAGCAGTAGGCGGCTGCCTGATAAACATTCTCGTTCTCAAGAACTCAGGTCCACTCACTGAGTATTTCCTGGAGTGGAGAGTGGAGAGCTTCGGAGTGGCTAGTGCACTTCCCTGCTCTGGTCTAGGAGACCTTGGTGCTTGGGAACTGCCACTGGGCATCTACTCACTCCTGTCCTGTGCCAGCCCTGCCCTCCCCAGTGAGGATGTGTTATTGGACGCGATGGCACTTGTTTCTTATTTCACTCTTTGGTCCCAAAAGCCTGCCTCCTGCCCACTTAGAGTCCAAAGTGGTGACACTTGTTACCCGCCCCCTTCTATTTCTGAGTTATCAATCTTCACTTCTCGCATACATACGAGAGTGTTAGAAAGTTCAGGACAGGGGCTGGGTGTGGGAGCTCACACCTTTCAGACCAGCACTCAGGAGGCAGACACAAGCAGACCTCTGTGAGTTCAGGCCAGCCTGGTCTACTTGGTGAGTTCCAAGACAGCCAGAGCTGCGTAGTGTAGCTATGATCTGCATTAAAAAAAAAAAAAAATAAGGAAAGAAAAGTAGGACCTAATACTGATGAAAGTAACTGAAAGGTTGGATTTAGCACACAGAGAAAGAAAAAGAGATGCAAGGTAGAGAATTTTCACTCATTCAGTTGTTACTTATTCAGCAACTATGTCCTGGACATTGGCAGTCGATCTGTGAGGAAATGGACTTTAGTCCACAGGGTGGTGGGATAAGTGGACAGAACATCTTCCAATTTGGCACAATGTCTCCCAAGCCGAGGGATAGCAAAGAAGCCAGTGGGTACTTAAAGAGTCACTGTAGCTTATGGAAAGGGGGTCTGAGAAGGTTTCTCAAAAGCAGCGCTGGCTTTCCTGGTCGTGAGGGACTCCTTACAGGCCCAGGAGGAAGGGCAGGTGTGGTCAAGGCCATATCCCCTAGCTGGAGGCCAGAGCTAAAGCAGGAAGGGTGAGGTAAAGTGGACGAGCCATGAGGAGGCCTCAGAACTCGGATAGGAGATCTGGGTCTTCTTTGGAGGTTTACCCAGGTGAGGTAACCCCCCACACACACACATACACACACACACTCAGGGAGGCAGCTGTGAGGGGGTGGAATGACAGCTGCTCAAGATTCTCATCCACACCTCTGGAGCACAGCAAAGGTCTTCTTAAATGATTTTAAGAATGTCAAACACTTAATCGGAATTTGAAATGCTAATTAGCAGCTTTAAACACTTGTTTCTGGAGGCTATCAGGACAGCCTCTTCGGTTCTGCACAGTTCGGTTTCCCATCTGTAACGACTTCATGGTTTTAATCCCAACCATCATTTGTGAGTAAAGAGTAGGTGCCCATGAGTGTGGATGTCTAGTACGTAGGCTGTGTCTGCGCTGTGTCCTGGGTTTTCCAGCTCGCCCGACATCCTCCTTAGATTTCCTTTGCTGTATTGAAAGATTTGACGCTAGCGTTGGAAATCGGACTTTATTGCTCATACATTATGTTTTGAGGTGACTTTAAAAAAAAAAGCATAAGGAGCAGGTGGGCTGCTTGGGGGCAGGTATGTGGTAATGTGGAATTTCTAGGGGCACAGGCCTCTGGTGTGAGGGAAATTGTACGTGGTGGGCATTGTTCTCTGTGACCACGCTGTCGTCCAGCAGGTGAGGAACAGAGTCTGGTCCAGAGAATGGAGCCGTCTCCTAACACCAGCCCCTCCTGCTGCTCCTGTCAGCCTGCTCATTCGCCCCTCTCTCTAGGAAAGCAGCCAGAAGCATGCCCGCTCATGCGCCCATTTTCTCTCCCGTCAGGAACTTGGATAATGGGCTGTGTGCAATGTAAGGATAAAGAAGCAGCGAAACTGACGGAGGAGAGGGACGGCAGCCTGAACCAGAGCTCCGGGTACCGCTATGGCACAGACCCCACCCCTCAGCACTACCCCAGCTTCGGTGTGACCTCCATCCCAAACTACAACAACTTCCATGCAGCTGGGGGCCAGGGACTCACCGTCTTTGGGGGTGTGAACTCTTCCTCTCACACTGGGACCCTGCGTACGAGAGGAGGGACAGGTAAGCCACTGACTGTTGGGTGAGCTGAGGGTGCGGCTGGCTGAGGGTTCGGCTGTGCTGTTTCTAAGCTACTGTTGTGTGTGTATGGGGTGGGTGGAGGTGTACCACAACGAGTGTGTGGCAGTCAGAGGACATCTTTCAGGAATTGGGTCTCTCCTTCACTGTGGGCTCCAAGGATCGACCTTGGATGATCAGGCTCGGGCAACAAATTCCTTTACCCACCAAGCCATCTTGCCGGCCCTTTGACTGTGTCTTAATTACTGTGGCAGCTCTGTATCCATGCTCCAGTTGACTCACTTTGACTAGGGTTTTAACAGAGAAGTCAACTTTATCTATCACCTACCATTCAAAACAAAAGGCCCAAGTTGAATATCCAAGATCAAAATGCCTGGCTTTGGGGGCATGAAAGGCCTCTTGTTAGTGCTCTGAGAATTCTGCATGGGTCAGTGCCCTGGGGTGTCCTCCTCATCCCTGTAAGCCAAGCGTTCCCACCCCTGGCCACCTAACGTGGCTGCTCTAAAGCATGGCTCCTGAGCCCTATCCTGGGTCTTCTGCCCTAGAGGCCTCAGGCCTGGCTCTGGGGTGTACCTCGAGGTCCCTACTATTAATGTACCCCTCCCTCACTTCCAGGGTGACTTCTGTTCCCTCTTCTTCCCACTCGCAGCCTGCCAGCACCTCCTGGCCAGTGTGATTATTTGGCAGCATGCTTTTACCATTAGTTCAAGTTCTCGGTATTTCAACCTGATAAGCCCTCAGCTTTTCGTACATCTCTGCATTTTGCTCTGTTATATTCTGTGTATGTGTGTTGTGGGGTTTTTGTGTGTGTGTGTGTGTGTGTGTGTGATTTTTGAGACAGGCCATCACTTTGTTGCTCTGGCTGTTCTCAGACTGTTAGCAACCCCCTGCCTTAGCGCGTGTTTGGGAGTACAGCCATGAAACATCACACCCAGCTCCGTGTTCTGAGGTGGAGTTTTGCACACCAAGACCATTTTCCTCTTCTCTCCCTCCCCCGGGCTCTCTTTTTTTCACTGCCACAAGGTTGGGTTTCACTGCCATCTCTGTTGGCTGACGTAGCTAGTGTTTTAGAACATATCTGGTTTACATTCATTCTCACATGTTCTCTACAGTTCTTGTGAGTCACCTCGTGCATCTTTAGTCTGCCAAACCCTCGCCCAGTGCACGAACCATGGTAACCAGATATTTGACATTATTTGTTCCAAAGTTGTTTATTACAAAACTTGAAAAGAATGTAGCATCTCTCAGCTCTTCTGGGGACAGATGCCTCATGTTGTCTATGACAACTCATTGCGTCTTTTCCCTGGAGAGCTGATGCTGCTGAAGCCTTAGTAGGCTCTTTGTCCATGTGCGGCAAACGGCAGTGGAAGAGGGCACGGGCCTGAGCTGGACACCATCTCTTCCTGCAGCTCTGTGTCAGTTTCTGCCCCACAGAACAGATATCTGTGCTACAAAGACACCATCTCACCCTTAAATCCAGCTGCATATGAGACCCTCACAAACCTCCAGTTCCCCTCCAGCCAGGAGCCTGAAAAGAAAGCAGACAGGCAGTTTGTCCTTAGAAGATAGAGAAGAATAGGAAAGCTTACAGTATACTACACACACACACATGCACACGCCCTCCACTGTGAGAGAGGTTAAGTGTTTTGCAGTCCTAACTCTTAATTCAGCAGGCATAAACATCATCACATTGATTCATTTATGAAGACTGGGTGTGAAGACTGTACATCTCATTCATTAAGGGCTCCAACATGGCCTCCTTGTCAACCCTGAGTGTGTACACCAGCCAGGGACAATCTTAGTGGAAGAGCCATCTGGCTCTTTATAAAGTTTGAAGCTTCAAAGGCAGTGCCCTGGAGCTGGAGTGGTGGCTTAGGGGTTAAGAACCCATGCTGCTCTTACAACGGACCCAGGTCCTGTTCCTAGCACCCCCTCCAGTGAGCTCACAGCCACTCACAGCTCCAGTTCACAGGGACCCAGGGTCCTCTTCTGGCCCCACATATGGTGCACATGCATATACATAGGCAGAAGCACTTACATATAAAAAGAAGTTTTAAAGAAACAGGGCCCTAGGATGTTGGCCTATGTCCCTTCCTTGAGTGGTTGTGTTGTGTGTCCCAGCTCTAGGATGTTGGCCGATGTCCCTTTTGTGAGTGGTTGAGTTGTGTGTCCCGGCTCTAGGATGTTTGCCTTTGTCCCTTCCGTGGGTGGTTGTGTTGTGTGTCCCAGCTCTAGGATGTTTGCCTATGTCCCTTCCGTGGTGGATGGTTGTGTGTCCTGGATTTCTGGCAGCATTGTCCTCAGTCCCCTGAGGCCACTAGCAGTGTCTGCAATCTCTCTGGCCTCCTGTGCTTCCTCCTCCATCCACCCTATTGAGTAAGAGGGTTGGAAGGTCTTCCACACAGAGATGGCTTGCATCTGGTTTGACATTATAAAAGGAAAGACACCTGTAGCATGATTAATAAAAAACCCAGAAACAGAGAAGATCAGAAAGCAGCCAGCCACTGGCTCTTACCTCTACCTCAGTCCAAAATGGTGATCCTGAGACTGATCCTGAGAGCTGTCTCCTCCTGTTTTATCTAGTGCTGGGATTAAAGGCGTGCACCACTACCACCCAGTTTCTATGGCAAGCTAGTGTGGCTACTGGAATTAGAAGTGTGTGTCATCACTGCCTGGTTTGTAAGGCTGACCAGTGTGACTGTTTTACTCTCTGATCTTCAGAAAATACAAATGAAATACCACTATAGGCATCTGTTACAAAAACTTGGAATTAGAGTAGGCATGACCGTAGAGGCACACACATTGTATAGTCATACTTTGCCACCCTGTCAGAGAAACCTTAGAAAAGGAAGACAGTACCAAATGAGTCCTGCTCTGTGGTGGGGACATCTGCCTGAGACAGGGGAGATCAGTCTTCCTCCAGTCCTGTGCTCTGCTCAGTCCTTACAAGCAGCAACCTCCCCAGCAGTGTGACACTTGGGAGAGAGGAAGCCATGTGCTCTTAAACCATTGTGGCAGGTACTTTGAAATAGGTGAAAATCTAAGTGAGAAGCCAGGTTACAGAGAAATTAAAAGCGTCCTTCAGCTATCACTTCCTATGTAACAACCACTAAACTTAGCAGCTCCGGCATGACGCATTGTGATCTCACGTTTATTTCCTGTGTTTCTGAGGGTCTGAATCTTGGAGTGACAGCTTGGTCCTCCACCTCAGGAGAGGCCATGGTCAGGACGTGCTGACTACAGTTTTACTGAGAATGAACTGCTCCTCACTCCTGTAGTCTGGGCAGGATCCAGTTCCTGGCTGGGGGTTAGCCAGTTGATTTTCATGAGCGCCTTGCCAGCATGGCACCCTTCGTAATCAGAGTCCACAGGGTAGTGAGGCAGTAGAGTAGTGTGTCTCCTGAAAAGATGTGTCCCACTAGGGACATCCGGTCACTTTGAATCGAGCCATTGTGTTCGTAAGGGAGAGAGGCTGCGCAGGGCGAGAGAACCACACAGGAGTCACGAGCACGGTCCTGGAATTCCGTCTGCCAGATGCAGCAAGCCCTAGACTGAGTGAGACACCAGGCATTTGCTTGCCTGTTTGTTTTGCTTTTGATAGTAAACCTCTAGAATGGGGGAAGGTTCCTGCGGGTGAGTAGATACGAGGACATAGGCTGCATCTGAGGAAGAATGGGAAGACTGTGAGACAGGTAAATTCAAGGCAGGCGAACAAAGCGGGCAGGAGGCGCAGCAGGAGGGCCTCACGGCTGGTAGCCATTGCCACAGCTGCAGGTGCCAAGGGCAGTCATCTCCAAGTGCCCCCAGGCCGCACAGGCGGTCTCCTTCCCATTCACTGGCATGTGTGCTGAAGTTGAGTGATTCATTTTACCCAAGCCTTGACACAAGCATCCGGGGAAGCGGGTAGGCACAGCGGGTGGCAGTAAGTGCAGCAGATCCATGCCAGTCAGAACCCTGCCTCTTCCCTGGTACTCACCCACAGTTGCACAATGAGATGTCCCTCAATTCCAGGTTTCTGTCATAATGTCCCCTCTACAAAGACTGCGCTATATATCCAGCATGCTGTCCCATATCACTTACAATACCTCACGTTTATGAATGTTGAATAAACATAGCTTTTAAGGCTGAGACTTTAGCAGAGGTGTAATTTCTTAGTATTGATAACCTGCGTAATAATATCCTTCCTTGTTTCGGCAGGAGTGACACTCTTTGTGGCTCTTTACGACTACGAAGCACGGACGGAAGATGACCTGAGTTTTCACAAAGGGGAAAAATTTCAAATACTGAACAGCTCGTAAGTTTGGGCTGGGGGAGATGAAGCACACCCGCCTTGTGCTTTGGGAGAAGGTTCTTGTGACAGTCTCATCAGATAGCTGAAAATAAGGGAATGACTTCACTCGCTCATAGTGGTACCACCTGAATGAATGGGTGGTTTAAAAAAAAGTGCAGTATACTTGGCACTCTATGCTAAATTCCCCTCTGCAACTAAAGGGCTTTTGAAAACAGAGCAGAGTTTCTTTTAGAATCTATTTTTTAATTTGTGTGTGTGCATGCAATACATGTGTATGTATATATGTGTGTATATATATGTGTGTGTGTGTGCGTGTGTGTGTGTGTGTGCGTGCATGCGTGTGTGTGTGTGTGTGTGTGTGAGAGAGAGAGAGAGAGAGAGAGAGAGAGAGAGAGAGAGAGAGCTGATATTTGTACACGTGCTGTGTGCAAGTGCCTGTGTCAAGGTCAGGGGAAGCCAACACGTGGCTGCTGTCACTTGGAGGCAGCTCTGTCCTTGAACCTGTATCTCCTGGTTTTCAGCTTGGCTAGCAGCCAGCGAGCCCCAGAAATCCTCCTGTCTCCACCCCACCCCCACAGCACTGGGGTTACAGGCTTGTGACAGGGTTGCTGGGTTGCAAGTACTCCTAACCACCAAGCATCTCTCCAACCTCAGGGTCTGTGCTTTCGTATTTTAGCAAAAATCTTAAAAGAGCCAGCCTTCCCCTCCCTCCTCCCCACCACACACACGCACTCGCACATGCACATGCACGCGCGCACACACACATTCTCAGATGACTGGCTCATGATTTGGGTGCCCGTGTCACTTGCTCTCGGCCTTGAGATCTTCCCCACGTTTCAGCTGTGGGCACTGGAAGAAGCCTCACTCTTCAGGCCAGCGACAGGACCCACTCACTACTCTTGACAACTGTGACGCCCGTGGAGGTGGCTCTGAGTGAAAGCGTGAGAGTGTTTGTGCACTGTAAGAAGGAAGCAGAAACATTTCACCCAAGTGAGGGTGGCTTCGAAGCCTGTGTTGTAAATGTGGCTGCTGGGAATGGCTGTAAACAGGGAATAAACTTAGGGCCAACATCCTTTCCAAGCCCCACCTTTATCCCTTGCAGAGGAAGAGCAACTGGGGGCCAGGTTTCTCTAGATTCAAAAACATGACCCCTTAGATCCAGGCAGTGTGCATGGATGAGGGAACAGCAGGAAAACCCAAGCTCCCAAGAAAATGGTAGTGTCATGGCTCAGCACCTCAAATGTCTTGATGTGTGCTCCCCAGTCATGGGGAAAGATTGCCGCTGAGGCTGGGCACATCAGGGGGTTCGCTCATGCTACCGAGTCCAGTTGCCTCTCTCCTTGGATTTCATGGTAGCCAAAGGATTAGAAGCTTGGCTCTTCAACCCCTTTAAAAAGATGAAAGGAGGGAGGTGAGAGGTGACAAACCCCAGGAGAGGGGGGTGGTGGCAACAGGTGACTCCTGTAACCTAAAGACTGCCTCCTTCCTGGGATGCCCCTGGCTCGCAGCTCTGGACACTGAGAACATACCAACTTTGAGCAGTAAACCCCAATACCTCCAAAGACACTAGTAACTCAGTGTAGTGGATGTTGTCTGCACGACACCAGGGACATTGTCAGCACTAACAAAGAAGTGGGTGTGTGTTGGTTCTTAATTTACTGAAGTACATGCAGTAATGTTCATATAACCATGCCTGGTGATGTTTGTATACAATGTATACAATTACTAACTTATTACCTTGCAAATTCAGACTTTAAAAATGTAAAAATTGATACCTTTATGTTACATGTCTCTTACCACAATTTTTTTTAAACATAAAATTTGTGGTATTCTCACAAACTAAGCATGGTTATGCAGCCAGCACCCAAGTTGAAAGCGTTCCCCTCCCCTTCTAGGGATCTGCAGACACAGGAATTTCTTTAATAGTGAACAGCTGTCATTTATTGAAGGCTCCTTCTGTACTGCCCATGTGCTGAGTTACAGTTGCTGTCATTTATTCCTCACGACAACTGTCTGGGGTCTGTATCACAGTCGCTATGTGACATCTGAGAACTGGAGGGCACAGGTTAGAGAACTCAGCCCACAGTCCTGGCAGGTGGCAAAGCCCGGGGTGAGGGGTAAGGTTCAGAATTCCCAGTGTGGTGTCAGGTGTGACCTTGGAAAAGCCCAGATGCTGCCATCAAAGGGAGCTGAAGTATCCGAGTGACAGGAAAAGATTTAGAAAGTTGGCTGGCGAGTCGGAGGGGGGGATTTGGCTTTGATCTCCTCTCATTTGTGAATGTTGTTAGTTTGAGTCTTCCATGAATGCTGCCTGTCAGAGTCTGTTGACTGGGCTGATAAACCTTCCCAGTGTGTACAATACTCTTTAAATGGCGAGGATGACTAGAAATTTGAAACTCTGTAGGCCCCCCGGAAGTAAGAAGTAGGAGGGGTGGAGAGAAGCGAGTACAGCCCTGGGCATCTACACACTGAGCATCCACACGCCAGGCATCCACACGCCGGACATCCACATGCCAGGCACTCACACACTGGGCATCCACACACTGAGCATCCACACAATCCTGATGCAGACCTCTCTATTCAGGTTGCAGGGCACGGCCATGTTAGTCACGGCAAAGTCAAATCCCCAGCATCTTTGGTACAGGAAGGATCCACCACATCAACAGTGAATTCTAGAGAAACGTTGAAGGAGGGATGCTGTCTGCCCCACTCTGTATTTGTATTTGAATGTGTAGTTTTTAATGTTTACAGAGCCCCGTGGCCCTCTCATCCTGCTCTCACAGAAGAGAACCTTGCACAGGGGCTTCTCCCTTAAGAGTGCAGCTCTTCATCCTACATGCCATCTAAGTGCCCCTGTTCAAGGTTTTGGAGAAGAAAAGTAAGCTTTGTACCGCAAAGCGGTATGTGGAGTCAAGGGTAATAACAGGGAAGGGAAGCCAGCAAAGGCAAAACAAAGCACCAACATAGAGCAGATGGCACGGAGGCCCTCTCTCCCTCCCTCCCTCTCTCCCTCCCTCCCTCTCTCCCTCCCTCCCGCTGCCCAGCCGTCTCTCAGCCCTGGCAGGAGAGGGCTGGGGCGCTGTTCTGGGGCAGCTGCTACCCCTCTTCTCGTATGTCCCTCTCCTGACCCACCCCATCAAGAGGCCCTCATCCCCCATAGCGTGTACAGGGCAGTGCTCCAAAGGGCCCCACCCAGCGCAGATGGGTTGGAGGGCTGGTTGTGACATCAGCAGGTGGGAGCGCACTCCGCACTGTGTCTAAGTTCACCTGTTTTATTCCCTGTCTTCACACTTCGTAGCTAGTGACTTAACCATCTTGAAAGAGCAAGTCCTTAAAACGCAATCGATATTTTACAAATGGAATCATGGTCATTGCCCGGAACCCACTGAAAGTTCTTACCTCTCACAGTCAGGAAAAAGAAAAAAAGAAAATTGTTTCTTTGTATGTTTGTTTTCTTGATAACTCGGTTGTGATAAAAGTTATTACATAGAGCCTCCCTCTCAGTGAGGACAGTTGCCAAATGCAGGAAGAATCCAGCACTCCATGGCTGGATAGGGCAAGGCTGGCTGCCCTTGGCAAAGCCACTTCCTGCCTCCGTCTGCGCTCCCAGCGCCTGGAACCACAGCCCCATGAGGGTCTTTAAGGGTTAGAGACAGGAATGGAGGCCAGGGGGCTATTATAACTACCTAGAAACCATTCTCAACCAGTGTCGGGGTTAAATCATGGGTTTGATTCAAAACAGTAAGACAGTACCTCACCAAGTGTGAATTAAAAAAAAGAGCAGAACTGTAAGAGATGTCCCCAGCAGGTAAGGCTCAGAACCTAGTCCAGTCCCCAGCAGGTAAGGCTCAGAACCTAGTCCAGCCCCCAGCAGGTAAGGCTCAGAACCTAGTACAGTCCCCAGCAGGTAAGGCTCAGAACCTAGTCCAATCCCCAGCAGGTAAGGCTCAGAACCTAGTCCAGTCCCCAGCAGGTAAGGCTCAGAACCTAGTCCAGTCCCCAGCAGGTAAGGCCCGGGACCTAGTCCATTCCTCAGTGCCCACACAAAAAGCTGAGTGAGGCAGCAATACTTGTAACCGAGTGCTGGGTAAGCAGAGACGGGAAGGAGGATCGCTGGCCATGTGGCTCGCCGAATCACCTAGCTTCAGGTCCAGAGAGACCCCATCTCAAAAATAAGGTCAAGAGGAATTGAGGAAGATACCAGCATCAACCTCTGGCCTCTGTAGACATGTGCACGCGCGCGCACACACACACACACGCACACACATTGGCATGCATATCTGAACACACATGCATTACACACAAGATTTACTAATAATGATTAACTACAGCAGATCAAGTCAAAAGTGAAAGGGGCCCTCAAGACCCAGCAATACCACTTTTGGGTATGTACCCAAAGGATGCTCAATCGTACCACAAGGACATGTGCTTAACCAAATTCATAGCAACATTGTTTGTCTTAGCCAGAACCTGGAAACAATCTATTCTTATCCATTCAACCAAAGGATGGATAAGGAAAATATGGTATATTTATGCAATGGAGTACTACATAGCAGAAAAAATTAATGACATCTTGAAATTTGTGGGCAAATGAATGGATCTAGAAAACATCATATTGAGTGACGTAACCTAGACCCAGAAAGACAAATATCATATGTACTCACTCATAAGTGGCTTTTAGACATAAAGCAAAACAACAACAACAACAAAAACACAGCCTACAATTCATAATCGTAAAAAATCTAGACAGCAGAGGTCCCTAAGAGAGACATGCATGGAGCTAATGTACATGGGAAGTAGAAAAAGACAAAATCTCCTAAGTAAATTGGGAGCATGGGGATCATAGGAGAAGGTAGAAAAGGAGGGGAGAGGAAAGGAGCGGGGGTGGGGGACGTATAGCTCAATAAAAACTCGAAACATTTTTAAAAAAGTGAAAGGGACATCTTAGAGACTCACTCCAAATCAGCACAGTGTGCAGAAGGCAAAGTTTGTAGGTGAGTTGGTTCCGCAGTGATTTGTTTGCCTCATAACTTCTGGTAGATGTTTTGAGTCTGTAACTCCTCAAGGCCCAGTGAGGGTAAAGTCTGAAGGAAATTCCTCAAGATGTGACATTTACCTCATATTGTGCCATGTCTCTGTCACTTGTGTGTCGCTCATAGGATAGAGAGACAAATGCCCCTAAGCGGCAGGGAGGCCGCTTGTTCATCCCGGCCACCCTGAACCAAAACAACCACACAGAAACTATATTGATTAAAATACTGCTTGGCCCATTAGCTCTAGCTTCTTATTGGCTAACTCTTACATCTTAATTTAACCCATTTCTATTAATCTATATTTCACTACAAGGTCGTGGCCTACCAGCAAAGTTTCAGCATGTCTATCTCCGGCAGCTGATCCATGGTGTCTCTATGACTCTGTCTTCTTCCTCCCAGCATTCCCTTTCATTTTCCCCACCTACCTAAGTTCTGCCCTATCAACAGGCCAAGGCAGTTTCTTTATTCATTAATGGTATTCACAGCACACAGAGGTGACTCCCACATCACCTCCCCTTTTCTGTTTAAATAAAAAGGAAGGTTTTAACTTTAACATAGTAAAATTGCATATAACAAAACAGGTATCAAGCAAGAATTACAGTTACAATATTTATATATACTTTATCTTTTATCATAACTAAGGAAAATTATAACTATAAATTCTTCAACTCCATCAAAGACTCCAGAAGGATATAATATCACCTAAGTAAACAGGAAGTACATTTTAAGCAACTTCCAAAACTCTAGAATTGACAGAGACATTTCGCTGCCTGGACAGTCACCCAAAGTTCTTCTGTACCATTGGGGCATCCATCTTCAGCCTACAGGCCCATAGTATCTAGCAGACTTTTCCACAAAGCAGGAAATTTCAAAGATAGTTCAGCCTATACTGGTAGTTTATCCGTCACATTTTTCTGAATCCTGCAGAATGTCTAGCAGACTCTTTCATGAAGCAGGAACCCCAAACAATCATCTCACCTTTAGGCAAGTTCAGCAGTCATTTCTCTGTGGATCCTGAAAGTCCAATTTATCTAACAAACTCCGTAAGGAGCCTCTTTGATGCCCATCTTCCTCTTGAAGTAATTGGTGCTGCCAGGAGCAAATGTGTCTCATGTCATAAAAACTCCTAAGTTATTAAAACATTTTAAATGCCATAAAGGTCTCTGAAAGATTTGAAGAATACCTATCCATCTGAAATACATCTTTCTACATCTAGAAAATCTAACTAACATGACTACAAGCTTGACTATTATTTATCTATTAACTTATATTTCTTAGTTATACATTACATTTTTAAATGAGCTACACAAACATGATATCTTAATCAAGAACAGAAATATACAAATAACAAAATTGGCCTTAAATTTGTAGCAATAAACCAAGATCCATACCAATGCAAATTATTCATATCTATATCATATCCCCCTTTAAATATAAACAAACAATTATCCTGCTGTTTATTGGGTGAAGTATTTTCTTTGTGGGGGTGTTAACAGCAACCTTGATGAAAGTTTTCATGTGTTGGAAAGTAAGCCTGTACTACAAGCACTTCCCTTTACCCTTTCAGAGTCTTTCCCAGGTTGCGGGGACTGGATGGGTGATTTTTTTTCTAATGGTGAAATGTCTCCATCTAGTGGAAGCTCAGAGCAGTAAAGATTATCAGTATTGAAATGAAGGTGGTGTTTTCCAAAGCTTTTTCTTGAACACACATAATGGTTAGCATAACTTCCATGTGTACATTTAGATGCTGGACTTCAGCAACATATACTCCTGTGTGGCTAGAAGTGGGAACCATGCCATGCCATGTCATGGCCTTTTTTTTTCCCCCTGTGGTGCTGGAATTGGGAACTAGGGCACACTAGGCAACCACTCTGCCACAGTGCACCCCCAGTCCCAAATCATGGATTGTACTACAAGGAAGAGAGACACATGTACAGATTGTAGCTGGATAGATGTCCATGAACTTGAAAACCGATACTGCATTCTTTGGGTGTTTTTATCTATGTAAAGTCTTTGATATATATAAATATTTCAAACAACAATTTGGACATGATGTGGCTGTAACTAAAGGGCTTTATGGACAAGAGAACTACAATATCTGCTTAATAGGGTTGAAAGGAAAGACTGAGATACTGAGGAATATGTTTGTGCGAGACAGTGTCTCACTATGTAGTCTGGCTGGCCTGGAGCTCACTGTGTAGACCAGGCTGGCTTCCAACTGCCTCTGCTTTCCAGGTGCTGGGACCAAGTGAGCTCTCCAAGGAATAAGTTTTTATGTGCTTAGAACTAGAGAGACAGCTCAGGAGTTAAGAGCCTGTGCTGTTCTTCCAGAAGACCCAAGTTTGCTAGCCACACCCATATCAGGTAGCTCACAACCATTCATAGCTGAAGGGAGTCAGAGGCCTCTGGCCTCACCACCACCCTTGTGCACATGACCATATACACACACACTCATGCCTACACATGGGCACCTTCACCCTCATGTATGTGACCACATACACACACACACTCATGCCTAGTCATAATTTTTTGAAAAATGAATCTTTAAGAACAAACAGACACCTCAGTAGCAGTTCAGTTCCCTGTGAACTATTCTGACATCCCATGGCCACACCCACTGGACTAGTTGCCATTTTTTTCTGTGGCTCTCTAAAACCCCACCGGACTCGCTGCTCCTTGGTACCCCTGCTCAGAAGTTTCGTCTGTACAGGCCCTGAAAAGACTCCAGGTTAACCAAAGGCTAGATGTCGTTATATTGGAGAGAATGTTCCCCCAGCCCTATGCCAGAACATTTTCTTCCTCGCATGAGAGTATCAACAGAGCCCGCCAAAAGGTGATTTAAAAAAAAAAAAAATATTGTTACTAAAAGCCTGGAGTTTCTCTTGTTACCTCAAAGGACTAAAGGAAGACAAGGAGGCGATGTGTCTGTCATAGTCGCAGGCTGGGAGGTCTGATGTGCAGGAGGCAGCCCCTGCCCTCCCACCACTCTCCTGACCTCAGCGGTGGAGAGTCACAGCTAAACTGCACACAACAGACCTTCCACCCCCGCTTTGTTAGTGGGAGGAAGCCCATACTCCATCCTTGCCTTTTGTTGCACAAAACCCTGCATGAATCCAAGCAGGTGGACACCTGTTTTCTGTACAGACTTTATACTGAGTGTTGAAAGTGCCCCCACCCTCCACCACACCCCTACCCCCTCTTCACACCCGAGCACTTAGCTGCTGTACCTCAGAGTTTGCTGCCCTCTGTGTTTTCCTGCCCCTGCTGTCCCCTACCCTGCCTCAGATTCAGGCAGGCTGAAGCTGTGAGTGTTGAGAGAGTGACCCCCCAGATGAAAGTCTCTGAGGAAAGCCTGCCTTTCGATGTTCTTGATCATTCTACCTGCAGAATGCATGCCTTCCCTCTTTCTTAAGAGAAAGCAAGATGGGTACCTAAGCATGCATGGGTCCCTCAGTGCGCCTCCTAACAGGCTTCCCTCCCCCAAACAAACTGCAATTTTCCCAGAGTGAGCTGGTACCCTAAGCATGCATGCGTCCCTCTCTGCGCTTCCTAACAGGCGTCCCTCCCCCAAACAATCCACAGTTTTCCCTGCCGTCTGTGCTCACCCCACACACCTCATCCAAGTTTGCCTCCCACCCAGAGAACCACTTTTCCGCGTACCCTCCCTAGAGCCCCTCGGGAGAAAGTGTTTGTTTTAGAATCTCTAGCTTTGAGGATGACCTTGAACTTGTAGCCCTTCCTCCGCCTCCCAGTGCTAGGCAAACGTCACTGGCTCAGCTGCATCATCTCACCAGAAGGCAAGAGGCAGCCCCGGCTTCAGCTCATGGTGATCTGGGTTATAAGCCATTTGGTCTTCTTAGGGCCTATGTTAGCTTGCAGAAGGGGAGCAAGACTGCAGCAATTGCAAGGCAGAAGGGTTAATTACTGCATCAAGTCTGACTGCAGAATGCTGCGCCGAATGAACCGGATGACGCAGTCACGGCTCTGCTCTTGTTCCTTTGCAGGGAAGGAGACTGGTGGGAAGCCCGCTCCTTGACAACAGGGGAAACTGGTTACATTCCGAGCAACTATGTGGCTCCAGTGGACTCTATCCAGGCAGAAGAGTATGTTGTTGTTGTTTTCTCTAACCACCTGCTTCTAAAAGTTAATTGTCACAACAAAATGCCAGCGACATGGCACGGGAGAGTGAAGAAATTTACCCCTGATTGTGGCTTGAGAGGATATAATGCTGCTATGTTGTTCTGATGCCTCTGGAACACACTGTTACTAGCTTCATATTTTCCTTTAAGCCCATCCATTTTCTTATTTAGAAGCTTTGTACGAGTACCCTAAGTGAAAACCCAATAACTTGCTCTAGATTAAAAACTAACGTGGTGAAACTCCACTGTGGCATGCATTATTGAGAGCCCACAGACTGCTCCCTGGGCGCTGAGGAGGCAAATCATCACTAAAGATTAAGCTAGGAGTCTTCTCCCTGATAATCAGAAATACCAAGAGTCCCGAAAAGACACCTTTGGACCCCAGGTAAAAGTATTTCACATACAGCAAGTCCCACCACTTGGAAAATACTACAGTTTCAAATGATGTTTTCCCGTGAGGTCTTGGTTGTTTTCACGGAGATAGCCATTGGCTAGCCGTTAGCTGGCCTCACTCCCCTACTGCAGACAGTTTAGGAACCGTGGTGGGAGACGTCGGGGTTCTCAAAAGATGAGTGGTTGAGCATCGCTCCTTCTACCAGAGCCACTTGGAGGACTCTGGCAAGAGGAAAGGGACATTGGTGTCCCAAGCTCAGGAACTTGGCCTCTGCCCCAGCCCTTGGCTCACTGCATGTTTAAGTCATAGTTATAACCATAAGGATTCCTAATATTTGGGGTTTTTTTTTAAGATGAGGATAGTTCTTTTTTAAATAAGCCGTATATTTTTTTATATTTAACTACATGCAGTTAGTTAGCATTATGTTAAGGTGCTACTTAGATAATAATCCATTGTTCTCCAAGCCCCCCTTCACCACTGTTGTTATTGACACCAACCAAGAAAGACATTGCTCACAGGTAATTGCTGTCATACCCTTCACATCAACTATTGCTACACTGGGATTGTGGGAAATGCTGGCCTTCTCAAGTCACTGGAGAGCTAGGGCGGTGGGGCTTATCTTCCCTCAGAGTCTGACACTCAGAAGAACTGACAGTGAGCTTACTGGCTGCATTCAGGTGTGATGGATTCATTTTTAAAAACCGTATGTTTTCATGGTTAAAGATCCTAAAATTTGTTCCTAAACAGAGATTCTAGTGGAAGGCTCCAAAACTCTTTCTTGGGCTCTTGGTGCACATCACTATTCTTAGCCAAGCCAGTGCTGAAATGTGAACCAGTTGCCAGGCTGGGTTAGGGCTCAACAGTGCAGGTGGGAGACAGAAGACACATAGGATCCCCAGGTGACTCCAGAGGGTTCCTGTCCCGACACAAAAGAGCCATCAGTTTGTTACAAGGGAATGGTAACATGTCTACCCCACCAGCTCGTTAACTGTGCACAGATCTCAGATGTGCAGTAAGCTGTCCCTACAGCTGTGTCAGGAGAGGCCCTGCTGCAGACCACAGGCTAGGTGCCAGGTAAACGCTTGTCGATAATTTGAGCCCTCACACCTGCTGGGTGGAACAAGACAATGAAAATGGGCTTCCAAGGACAGCCGTCCTCTCAGATCAGGGTTAGAGCTTGCTTCCTGTCTTCAGGATTCTCATAGGTGGCGCTTGCGTAGAAATGTTGCCCATCCTTCTGCTTTATCCATCCTGAGTGAGTCTCTTTTTAAAAAAACAATGCTTGATTAATGAGCTGTCTCTACACTGGGGCCTGGTATTTCCCAGAGGTTGTAATTATTCTCAGAAATCAAGGGTCTCCTAGCTGAGCTGTGGAAGCCGCTCCTGCAGTCGGCATTTCAAACAAGGTAGCAGGCTTCTCTATCCAGGCGTGAGGTGGCACTTTCCACACGTGTAAATGCCTGCCGTCCTAGAGGAAAGGAAAACAACTCATGATTCAAATCTGATTTTTTTTTTAAGAATGAAAGAAATGGAGGGAGGATAGAATCAGGGATAGATTGAAAAAGAACCAAATGAAGCTAGAAAAGAAAACCCAGTTGGGACAACATTCAGGGAGAAGGAATTTTGGAGGGCAAGCTACTTTGCTCAGTCACAGGTGACCTTATTTTCTCTCCCCCCATCTCCCTCAAAGGTGGTACTTTGGAAAACTTGGCCGAAAAGATGCCGAGAGACAGCTCCTGTCCTTTGGAAACCCAAGAGGTACCTTTCTTATCCGCGAGAGCGAAACCACCAAAGGTAAGATAAGGAGAAGGACAGGGCGAAGGTGCCTTGTCTTTCGAATCTGTGGCTTCGTCTTTGGGTGGGAAGGCTTAGCTGTAATACTTTGGTCTTAGCTGGCACAGCCCCTCCTGGCTGTTGCCGTCCCGTTCTGCAGTTCCCTTGAAGACTCTGAGCTGCGGAGGACTCCGAGACTCCAGGAGCACAGGCCAGACAGCATCCCTGCCTCAGCCTCAGGTCTTGTTAGAGTCCCAGTTCCTCTGCAGGGAGGCTGCTTTGCTTACTTTCCCCTCATTCCATTTTGATAACTCATTAGAGCCCACAGGTGGAGGTCGGCGAACATGGCAGACAACGGTTGGTCTCGGGCTCCCTGTGCGGTACACGGGCAGCCTCTCACCGTGAAGTGTCGGCCCGCAGAATTCTGGAGCTCCTTTAGAGGAGCACCGTGCCATTTCTTCTGTGCCCACCTCTGTTCTCCATCATCTCTGCCCCCACCATCCCTGTCTCCCACCCCTCAACCATCCCAGCCTCTCAGATACCCGGGAAGTGAAACCGGGAGACAAGCTCACCTGGAGTCTCCACACCGCTCTTGACCTTGCCCAGTGTGATTTGTTGCAGGCTGTGTTAGAGGACAAAGAAACCGAAAGGAAACTTTAGAAAAATAGCTGGGAAGTTTTCGTTTCAAGAGCAAAGTCATTTTGTTGCTACTGTCTTCTGACACTGGCGAGACAGCCAGACTTGTCTTTGTCTGTTACTGAGTGGAGATGGGGTGTGTGTGTGTGTGTGGGGGTGTGCATGTGTGCAAGCATCTGTGTACATGCATGTGTGTGTGTCCTTTTGATAATTATTAGAACAGTTGAATAAATGAGACCTACAAACAGACTGGCAGTCGAGGCTGGTCGACACTGCTAACACTCCTCGTGTTTACCAGGTGCCTACTCACTTTCCATCCGGGATTGGGATGATATGAAAGGAGACCATGTCAAACATTATAAAATTCGCAAACTTGACAATGGTGGATACTATATCACCACCCGGGCCCAGTTTGAAACCCTCCAGCAGCTTGTACAGCACTACTCAGGTAACCTTAATCTAACTACCCTCTGCACTTGGAAATGGGGGGAGGGGGGCTTGGAAATGGGGGCGGGGCAGAGCTGGCGAGGGACGAGGAGGAAGTCCCTTCCTGTGCACACCCCTGATGTCAGGCTTGCACCAGTGCCTATATTGCTGTTCTACCACAGAGAAGTTCCCCCAAGTAGAAGGCAGTGGTTTAAATCTTAAAAGTTGGTTTTGTCTTTATTTGCATCATAAAAGTCCTTGCAAGTTCTTTTCCTGTTGCCTTCTGTAAGGTCATGCAGAACTGTGAAAGGAGGAGGAGGGAGGAGTTGCCCCTGGGCAGGCTTGCAGAGAACACTTGCCCTGCAGTGGGCTTTCTCACGCCTCCCTGCATTTCATGATGCTCTGTCTGCAGGACTCAGTGTCCCGAGTGCTGCTTCCTACCCAGGCTTCCGTGTGTGCAGCCACGGCTTTTCTATGACTGCTGTTGTGACTTTGTTTTTCCTTTCCTGAGACAGGGTGTCACTGTGCAGGCCTGGCAGCCTCCAGCTCAGAGCTCCACCTGCCTCTGCCTCCCGACTGCTGAGACTAAAGGTGTACGCCACTCACCACACCCAGCTGCTGTGACGACTTTAAGATTAGACTGCCTTCACACCAAAGGATATCATTCTTTTGTTCTTGGCAGTTTAATTATTGGATATATGCATACACATGTGCATTTCATTTAACTGTGTAACTTTATGTGCAATGTTTAATGTGCTGTGCTTGCTTTCCTTGGTTAACAAGTGTGCCCACTATACAATGCATGCGGACCTGACCTCCTCATTTATTTATTTATTTATTTACTTATTTATTGCTTTTGTTTTGAGATAAGGTCTCACCTGTAGCCCAGGGTATTCCCCAGTGTGACCTTTCAGAGTTACAGCAATCCTCCTGTGTCAGCATCCTGAATGTTGGGATTACAGATAGGAGCCACACCCACCTTTTTTTGTTTTTTTTTTTTAACCCCACCATTGAAAAGTATTTGTGCTATCTTTAGCACACAAAAAAATGTAGTCTTTTAAAAATAACAATAAGAAATTCCTACGAATTGATTCTGGCCATTGATGAGCCATTGAAAAAATTAACAGTACCTGAGCAACCAGTGATTCGGGCGTCAGCTCTCGCTCTGTGTGGATTCTAATGAAATATTGAGAGAAATGGAGCAGAAAATCTCCCTGAGCTTCAGAGATATACACAAAATGCCTGCATGTTATAAGGATTTTTCAAATGCTGAAATATATTTCATTACAGGCAAACATCAGCAGGGTCCCCAGGGTTTGGATCATTTGAAAACAGTGTGCTGGAAAGGGCACCATAATGATGCCATAAAGCTGGAGGAGAGAGCAGATATGAAGAACAATAGATGTTTTTTAATCTCAGGGAAAGAAATCTATCTCGAGTTAGATTTGTTTTTATATTGGCTTTTCCTCCTTCCGCTCTCTCTCTCTTGCACGTAGGATGCCTTTGAAATACTGACACATAAATAATATCCTGCCTAAATACCTCAGAACCAGATTCCCTCAGAAAGAAAAGTGAAAAGTAAACTAGGAGTTCCCAGAGAAGAGGCAGCCAAATTCATGCTTTGGATCTGAGGGGTTCAAGGGACCTGAAGGGCTCTGCCCACCTCTCAGCCCAGGCTCTGTGTGGCTTCCGTCCGTCCAGAGTGCTTACTCTTTATTGACACTTAGTCGCTCTCCCTGCTAGGTTCTCAGAGGTATATCCTTTCAAAAGGAAGGAGAAAAAAAGACTCAGCTTCCCAGTAACCTGAGCAGTAGCTGCTGTCTTCTTAGTCTTTCATGTCATTGAGTTTCTGTGAGTGCTAATTTCTATTCTTTCTTTGAATCCAGACTCCTAAATTATACCTAGGAAGCTGTTTAAAAAGTTGTGTCCTTGTTTTTGTTTTTAGTGGAAAGTTGCCCCCTAAAAGCACTGCAAACCCACAGGACTGGTAGATCAGAGTCAGAAGGACAAAGCAGTCCCTAAAGAAAACGCGTCATGCTGTGCCCGCTGCCAGGCCTGCTCTGGAGGCCTGTTCTGACAGACCAGAGTTCTGCAGAAGGCTCCTAGGCTAAAGTCACATTTTAAATGCATTTGTACCGGGAAGATTCCTTTGACCCTTAGGCCATCTATATATCAGGAAGTAAAAGGGACGGTCACATGTTTTATTTTTATGTATGCACTTTTTGAAATTAAGGGCATTTTCAGAATTCCGGAATATGTATGGTAGTCCATTAGACTAAAGTGCACAGAAGCCAAAGCAGTCTGCACCTGTGTGTGTGGAACTCTCCCCGGGAGTTGGGGGAGGGCGGTGGCGGGGGGGGGGGGGGACACAGACGACTGCAGAGGCCCCATCTGAAGTGCCCTCGTCCACCTCCAGCGAATGTTTGCTTGTGTTCGTCACATCCCCTGTGGCCTGCGCCGCGCTCGCCGACACTGCGCTGCCCACCTGTGCACACTGTTGTTACATGTTCTGCTCTTCTCTCCCTCGCCGCTGCCCTGCTCCTTCAGAGAGAGCCGCAGGTCTCTGCTGCCGCCTAGTAGTCCCCTGTCACAAAGGGATGCCACGGCTTACCGATCTGTCTGTCAAAACCAAAGATGTCTGGGAAATCCCTCGAGAATCCCTGCAGTTGATCAAGAGACTGGGAAATGGGCAGTTTGGGGAAGTATGGATGGGTATGCTGAGACTCAATTACTCTTTGATTAGCTTCCCCGTTTGGGAAATCCCAAACCTCAAAGATGGAAGGTGAAAATAAAGGTATCTTTCATGAGCAGGAAGACAGACAATTTGAATTACTCAATTTTCATTTTTTAAAAAATTGGAATTTCTCCAAAAGATAGGACTGAGCAAGAGTGACAGATGGCTCGGGCTGTGCTCTGGCTGGTGGAAGGGCTGTTCGGCCTGCGTAGAGTGTACCTCTTAGAGCCAGCAGCCGATACTGCCGAGCGTTGGCCTCAGGGCCGTCACCTTCCATCTTTCCTAGTGCATGCATGATTATGGATTATAAGGACTGTGTTTTCTTTATTAATTCCCTTTCCTGTAGAGAAAGCTGATGGTTTGTGTTTTAACTTAACTGTGATTTCATCAAGTTGTACCCCACAAACTTCTGGATTGGCTAAAGATGCTTGGGAAGTTGCACGTGGCTCGTTGTCTCTGGAGAAGAAGCTGGGGCAGGGGTGTTTCGCTGAAGTGTGGCTTGGTAAGGCAGAGGGCACATTCTGTTTTGGCAACATCTCAGAGCCAGTGGAAAGGACAGTTTTGAACAGAGACGTGTCTGTGACCATTGGGACAAAGCCCCTTAACCTGTGTCACTAGATGGGCGTCGAGCCCGGGTTTGCCGACTGTGGTGGCACCTTGCTGTGTTCATCTGTCCTGTTTCATGTGCTTCATTAAGCACCTGCAAACCGGAAGCCAGCACGCTGGGAATGTGGTGCTTTCTCGCCCTGTTAAATGGGACGGTAAGAAGCTGGGGGCGGCAGTGGTAGACTAAGGTCACGGGCTTTCTGTGTGCCAGGCCTGGGTCTAAACCCTTGCTGGATGATGAAGCATAAGCATGGGGCCTGTTTAACACCTCTGAGCCTCAGTTCCTCATCTGTAAACCTGAAGTCATAGCTGCTTCATTGGATTATTCTGAGGATTTTATCAGGCGTGTTTAAAACCCCTTGTAGATCTTTGATTCATGCACACCTTTCTTCACTTGGTTGTCAGTAATGCCAACGGCACTGGCCCTTGAGATGGCCTCTCTCATCCTCCGGGTCAGCTGCAGCCTTCCTTACAGACAATCCATAGACTTAGATCCCCCCCCCCCAAAAGCATCTGTCCATCAAATGATGACAAAGTGTTGGAATCTCCCTTCCTTGGAGTCTAAAAGGGTATAAACAGATACATGTGTTCTTCAGATATGATCCACAGGAAGAGAGTTGACGTAATCAAACGTTTGAAGTACAGCAGTTCCCATGCAGACTCAGAAACAGATGCACACATGGACAGTGGAAGTAGACAGCCATGCATGTATATGTATTATCGATTGTACATATTATCATAGTGATCACATTAATGTGCCCATCCCCGTCTAGACTTTAGCTCAAGTGTAATAAAAATCCGCTTATACAACTTGTATCTCATTATCTACCCAACTTATAATTGAAGTTGTTAAGTCCTGAGGAATTTCATCAGATCACACAATAAGGAAGAATGGCATTCTATAAGAATTTTATCTTCAAACTTTTGAAGCTGTCAACTTTAAATCATCATTACACAGAGCACCAAGGTGTTGTTTCCCATGGAGTGGAAGAACTGGGATAGAAGCCTAGACAGTTACCCAAGCTGCTAAGAGAAGAAGACCACATTCTGCTTAAATTGGAAACCGTTAGCAGTTAAATCACAGAGGCGATTTAAAAGTTGTCAAAGTTCCCATTTACACTGAGTGGCGGGTATTTCCTGAGATAATTGAACCCCTAAGCCACTGGCACTTTCATAGGTTCCCCCCGCCCCCCGTAGAATGCATGTTGTAATTGTGTGTCTCAACAGAATAATAAATACTTCGATATACAGGCTCCTTAGAAAGTCAGATTACATTTGAGTCAATCTTGGTTTGAACCCTCATTTTCTTTCAGATTGTAAGCAATATAATCTGAATTATCAGATTTTTATTTTCCCTTTATAAAATTATTCTTCAAAGTCATCAGCTAAAAAATGGAATAAGCCAGAATTGTGTCTTTTTATTTGAGAACCAAAAGAGAATGAAAAGCTACTAGTCCATTCCCATATTTTACAGATGAGCTAACTGATGACCATAAGCTGGGCCTCACCGTTGGGTTAGCTAGATTTTTAAAGAAGTATTTAAACACTGTGTTTAAATGCTTTTCTCCTCACTGCTGATTCTGCAGTCCACCTGCTAGAAGCCATTGTTCTTGGGGCTGACTCTCCAGAAGCCTGAGGGATTTGCCTCACCTGGGGAAGTATGGGCAAGGAGACAGTGTGTCCCTTGCCTGTGCTTGTGGGCTCATTTAGCATGATTGCTGAAGGACTCTGTCAGGTAACTCATCCGGTGCAGACAGTTGAAAGCCCGAAACTGATTTCCAGGCATCCTCGGTGTGTGGCCGTATTTCTATGGGAGCACACCCTCTAAGATGGAATTTAATCTAATTTCTTCCAGGCTTTTCCTGTTATCTAGGGGACAGCTACTGGATACCCAGGCCAATTCTGAATCCTAGGCTTTCACCACTGAAATAAGAGCCCAACGCTTTGTGGTGTAAATGCACAATTATGTGGATGAGCCATAAAAAGTGATGTCTATCTAGCGGGACAAGTTAGTGAATTATAAAATCTATAAGTAAACTCATTTTTTCCTGTTGAAATACATGACAGAGTCCTTTGTGGTTGTCTTTGCTTGTAAAAAAACCATTTAAGATTTTTTTTAAAACTAAAAGTCTAATTTTCTGCACATAGTTGCTGATCAAAATTATTTTTCCCGTGAAAAGAGTATCCTCGGATTGACTTACTCCTGTGGGCTATTTGTAGGTACCTGGAATGGAAACACAAAAGTAGCCATAAAGACTCTTAAGCCGGGCACGATGTCTCCAGAATCCTTCCTGGAGGAAGCACAGATCATGAAGAAGCTGAAACACGACAAGCTGGTGCAGCTCTATGCCGTTGTGTCTGAGGAGCCCATTTACATCGTCACGGAGTACATGAATAAAGGTTGGGCAGCCCTCTCCTCCTGCCTCCTCACACCAGCTGGCAGGTTGCAGGGACTGTTCAGAGACAGAAATGGAGCTGCCCGCTTACTCAGCCCCCAGTCTCTACCTGTTCCTGGGATTCCCATCAGGAGGTGCCGGCTGTGCTCCTTCAGGATAACGCTTAGGAAAGGGGGAGCTTTGAGTCTGCCCCCAGAGTCTTGAGAAGCACAGTGCCTTTTGCCTGTTACTCATCAGGAGCGTTCTTCCTCATAAGTAAAACATCCATTTTATATCAGAGCTAATGTAACAGGGCTACAAAACCTGCTGCCATTTTGAATCAGTGGCTTCTGTTAAATTTCCCTTTTTAGGGCTAAATAATCAATAACAGATGGTTGCTGGGTTAGTTCAGGCTCCAGATCAACATCTTTCCCCCAGTTTTCTCTTTAAATGTCAGGTGAAGAAATGACATGCAGTCATTCCCCGCCTCCCGAACATTCATGCGTTGGTGCACACGTGTGCATGTGTGTGTCGTTACAATCAGACCAGCATTGTTGGGGATGAAGCCAGAGAGCACTTTGTTTTGGAAAAATAAATGAGCCAAACAAGAAACAGCCTTAAAAGGCCGTGCGTTGTACATTAGGAGACACCAGTGTAGCTTTTCTTTTCTATGTACTTTCTCTTAAAATATAATTGGATTTTTTTTTTCCTGGCAGATTGTTTGCCCTTTGGATCCAGGGTTATTTTGTAAATAGCTTTGTGATTAAAGCATTAAAAAAAAAAGAAAAGAAAAGAAAAAGAAAAAAAAAAAACCTGACGACCATCATGTGCCCCCGGCTCCTGCAAATGATTATCTCCACCCGGGTGTCGGCTCTGGGCCTCCTCAGGCAGCTCACAAGCATGGCTCTGAAGCCCTGGCTGTTTGTCTCAGATGTCTGAGGCGGAGGCTCGGCTGCCTGGGATCTAATTAGGAAGCTCTCTGCCCCACATTTCTCAGACACTACATTCTCACCTTAAAACCCGAAACGAAGTCAATGATTCTAAAACTTCCTTGAACTCTGACTCACCTTGAGGGCCTAGGGAAATGCAGGTGTCTGAGTCTGACTCCAGAGTTCCTGATGCAGATGGAGCCCGAGGATAGGCTCTTCCCGCTAACTCCCTGCAACACTGCCGCTACTGGTCCAGCAGTGCATCCTCCGTGTGCTCCCCGGGGCGGTCTGTGTCCGCATCACTCTCCTGTGCAGGGAAGACTGGGGCACGAGAGGACGGTTCAGTTCCTGACGGACTCCTCCCGTGACAGAAAAGGAGATGCTGTTCTCCTGTTACCAAACCCTGTCTTTAGAAACAAAGTAATCGCTATTTTCAGATGCTAACACTTACTACTTAAAACATAGAATTTGTTTCTTTGTTTTTATACAAGCCTTTCTTTTTCCATCAGTGGCATTGTCCCAACCCACTACCTTTTACTTACACCGAGGAAGTCAAGTACAGCCCGCAAGGAACTTTTGCCGTTCTGAGTAAACTAAAATTGCTTTATGTTTCATTCATAGGAAGTTTGCTTGATTTCTTAAAAGACGGTGAAGGGAGAGCTCTGAAGTTGCCAAATCTTGTCGACATGGCAGCACAGGTGGGTGATGGGGTGCCTTGATTCGGACTGTGGCTGTATGGGCATGGACACATGAGGGGTTGTGGTGTAATAGCTGAACCCCTTTCCCTGCGTCCCCACAGGTTGCCGCCGGAATGGCTTACATCGAGCGCATGAATTATATCCACAGAGATCTTCGATCAGCAAACATTCTGGTGGGGAATGGACTCATTTGCAAGATTGCTGACTTCGGGTTGGCTCGCCTGATTGAAGACAATGAGTACACAGCCAGACAAGGTGGGCGGGCCCATGACAAAGGCTCCTGATTGCATCTTTGCTCTGCACCGCCCTTGCTCCTTACCTTCACTTCCTCCTGCTGCCCTTTTCTTCCCCTCTGGTCCAGCAGGAGTATGGCAGTTTTCAGGTGGGGGACTGGTGGGCCATAGATAGGTGCAGCACTGGTTAGTGAGCGGGTGTCTACTCCCACGGTGCACCTGCCTTTCTAGAAGTATCCCGGTGCACTTGATCAGAGCACTCTGCTTTTGGAGAAAGTAGAGTCTTGGTGGCCAGGTTCTAGCTCAGTCCCAGTCAGTCGTGTTGCAGCAGAAAGCAGGTGTCACTCCAAGGAGAGACTTTAATTGTGCTCTTTTACTGTGGAACAGGCAGGTTTTCAGAGTCCGGGGGCACTATGATGCCTCAGCGCTAATGTCAGGGCAGCCAAGGTTTAAGGTTTGCAAGGCTGCAAGAGGAGGGAGCACCCCACTGAGGGCGCCTCCTTGTGGGAGCCTGCAGAGGCCCAGGGAGGCCAATCCTGACCTCACTCTGCAACTGCCTTCCATGGCCCCCAGCAAGCCAGCCTGAGCAGAGCAAGGCGTGAAGGGGAAAGAGATGGTCTGGAGGAACTGGAAGGTGGAGTTCCTTGAAAAGCCCTGCTTGCTTTCTTTGTCTGCCTCCACCTAACCCTACAAAAATTAATTCATGGACAGTCTTTGTGTAAAGCACACCGAACCCAAAGCCACCCCACCTGGGTGACTGTGAGTTAGTAGAGCTGCAGATACAGGGAGGGAATTCCTGAGGGTGGTTTCCGCCTTGCTGGTTGCTCGCATGTCCAGGTGTGGGACTAAGTGAGGAACCAGCAGCTGCAACGGCTTCTGTGCATTTGATGCCAGGACTCAGCAGAGGGTGATGGTCACTGGTCAGGTTCACTTGGCCACTCTGAGCAGTAACTGCAATATACTGTAGGGTGCTGCTTTCAGAACGAATCGTAGCCATTTCACTCCTTTGTAGAACATTCTCTTCCTTGTTCTCTTTCCTTTTTTTTTTTAATGCCAATTCTTCCCTTCTTTTCTTTGACTCAGAACAGAAATCCGCTGAGTGCTAAGGGAAATGTCAAACCTAGCCCCTGCTGGGTTACAGATACTGCCCAAATGCTCCACTCCACGTTGGGCAAACAGCTCAGCTATTTGAACTCCTCCAATATGTGGCATGTCTTGTCCTGGAGCCTTATATCCACACAGCAAGCCGCTCAGGATCATGTGGGGTGGGACATGTACACAGACACACACCCAGAGTCGGGGGAGGGACACAAAAGAGGACTGTGTCTCTAAGCAGAGGGGGAATGCAGGCACGAGTTTGGTGGCATGCAGACATGAGTTTGGTGACATGCAGACATGAGTTTGGTGGCATGCAGACATGAGTTTGGTGACATGCAGGCACGAGTTTGGTGACATGCAGGCATGAGTTTGGTGGCATGCAGACATGAGTTTGGTGACATGCAGGCACGAGTTTGGTGGCATGCAGGCACGAGTTTGGTGGCATGCCGACGTGAGTTTGGTGGCATGGGATGCCAAGAGGCTCTCAGTGAATGTGTGCAGAGCCCTAGAATAAGTGAAGGTTGACAACCTGAATTCTTGATTTAGAAAGGACTCCCTGAAGATTTTACTTAGGAAATGGCTCCAGTAGAAGCCAGAACGTTCTTCTGTGTGAGAGAACGTCTCAGTGGCAGGAGGAGCCCCGCAAGGCTGTTTTCTCATTCTTGACCAGACTTTGGATTCTGCAAAGTCTGTGGTTAGCACCCTTGATCCATCCCTAAATGAGAAGGTGGCCAGGCCAGGAGCCACCGATGCTAACAGAGGTGCTGTTGGAAGGGCTTGGGTGTGGAAGGCGTGCACCGTTCATTAAGGTGCCCCAAACTGCAGCCTTAGGTGACTGGCACCTCTCATGTCAGCTTCTGCTCTGGAACCCACCCAGGACTCCCTCAGGCTGGCCATGCAGCCTCCCTTCCTACACTTCCCCATCAGAGCTGCCTTTCTGCCCTGCCTCCCCCATCACATCCCAGCCACTGTCCGAACTCCTTCCCGAGGACTAGCCTTAATCCTTGATTTAGCATCTCCTTGACTCTATTTCCCAACAGATTCTATCCTTACCTCTTTGGACGTGATTTCCTCTTCCTTTCCTTTACCAAACTGAACACTGGGGAGGGATAGGTGAGGATTTGATGAGCTGGAATATGGAAGAATATATGGACAGTCTGCGCTGTCTTGAAGCAGAGAACAAGGAAGGGGCAGGGCATGTGGGGAGCTGGAACTGCCTGACTTTCAAGGAGCAGGAAATAGACTCAGAAAGTCAGCAGAGGCATTTGTACAAAGTCACAAAGCTCACAAGTGGAAGAGCAGGATTTAGAAACAGGACAAGCATGCTCTTGAACTCTGCCTACTGTCTCTCACCAAGAGCAGAGTGTAAAAATGGAGAGAATTAGTCATAAGTTCCGTTTTCCCTTTATTTTATGGAAAAAGCCCTAAGGGGCAACCTCTCAAGCTCACATGTGTCAGGGGACTCGAGAGAGTCTCATTTTCCAGCCTTGGATAGCCCAGCTGTTCCTATAACTCCTCCACTGGGTCTGCCCGGCCCTGGCCTTTCCACCGGATAGAAAGGTCCGGCATGTATTTGCCAATGTATTCTGCAGATGGCATGTGTGCCACATGCCGACGTTCCTGCCGGGGATTAATCAGCTCCTCGAGACAGCTGGTCCGTGTGCCTAATAATATTTGCAAGTTGGGTTTTATGTCACCCGCAGGCCACAGCCGTGCTGCATCTTGATTATGGGAGTGCAGGCGGTGTTCTGAGACGCGTGCCAAATGTAGCTATTTCAGGACCGTGAATGACAATTGTTTGCAAAACAGTTGTGAGCTCCCCGTCTCAGGGTGCTCTGAAGTGTCTGTCATGAGGCACCGACACACCAGGCAGCAAGGTGTGACAGCACAGGGCACGGGCACCTCTGCGGTGTGGGGCTGTGTTCCAGGTCTTGCCCGGAACGTTGCCTCCTACGAGCCCACACTCACCACCCACCTACCCTGGCTTGTGAGCAGAAGCCTGCTGTCAGAGAGGCTCGAGACCAGGCCCAGCGGCCATGACCATAATCCTCCCCTGGCAGTATTCTAGAAGCAACTAGAATCATCTGGCATTCCTCATAGTTACCTGGACATCTCACAGTTAGAGCCAGTTCCTGTTTAGTCAGAAGCTCAGCTTCATTCTGTCCATCTGGAGTCTCCAAAATAATCCACGTCAGGTATTTGAAAAGAAACTTGGCTAAAGGCCGTTTGGAAGACACCCAGGCCACAGCAAAGGCTTGTACCTGTGTAGTCTCAGCTCCTAGGGCTGAGGAGGAAAGTCTCTTCGGCCCAGGAATTTGAGACTGGCCTGGGAAGATAACAAGACTCCTAAGGAAGAAAGGGAGAATATGGTAGAGGAAGGCTAAGGGCACATAAGGGCAGGGGGCTAGCATGAGGAGAAACCCAGGAGCATCAGAGTCAGGCAGTGAAGCCCAACAATCACATCCATTGACAGGGCCTGAGGCAAGCAGTCTTATTCTCCCGTGGGCGGATTACTTATCTTTAAATGAAGATGGGTCCTACCGGCTCTGTCTTTGCGGTCTCACCCAGCTCCCGCTCGTGGGAACTATAATGTCACTATCATTACCGATCTTGTTTGCCTTACCCAGGGCAGGACTTCAGGAGAATACACAAATGGGTAGGTTTCTGCTGCCCTGGAAGGACCCAGTTACCGTTTATAGGGCAAAGGAAGAGCGATGGGTCATGGTTAGGGCAGAGCTGGCAGCAGCAGCAATGCAAGAACATCTGGGCATCTTGACTTCAGAGAGGGAGCATGAGCCTGCGTTGGGATTTACTGCGTTTGTGGTGTCCATGCTGGTGTGTCTAAACCCAGAGAGGCCCACTGAGGCTCCCTCACCTGAGCCACTGCCTCAGCTAGGTGCGCTCTCCCCCTCTGTTGTCTCTTCCACCTCCCCAAGGCTCTGCTGACAGGCACCTCCCTCTCCCTGTGCCCTGGATCCTCCCAGAAGTTACCACAGCCCCACCTGGGCCCAGGACAGGGAGACACACCTCTCTCTCCCATCACAGCCCCTGGGCCATCTGTTCCTTCTCACAGAAAATGAGAATTCTCCACAGACTTTGTCTTTTCTGAGCTCTCAAGCTGCTGAGGGCTTGCTAATGCTAACTTGAACCTAGCACACTCAGGGAGAGCTGCCTTGTGTTTAGCAATGACTCGCTCTTGTGGGCGTGATTGTTTTTTCTTTAATTTACGTTATCCAGTAAAATGAACAAATCCGGCGTGCAACGGACTATATTTTTACATGTGTATGTAGTCCTGAAACCTCCTCACAGAGGAAGATAGACCTGACCTGTGGAGCTATTTCATTCCAGCCCCCAGAGAGTGCTCTGTTTCTGTCGCTGCAGATTCATCCTGCCTGTGTGGGAATTCCTGGAGTGTGGCTCCACGGACCCGTTTCTTCGGTAACCTACCTCTTCTAGGAATAGCGTCATCTAGCCATGACATCCTGTTTGGTCTGCCCCCATCCCTTCACTGTGTTGTGATCCTGTTGTTTCCTGTGACGGTTCCCAGCTTCTCACAGCAGACTGATATTCCACTGACTGAGCACACACACCACAGCTGACCCATCGCTGTACTCAGGAACAGTGGCACTGATTGCACCTGGGACCATTACAGATGAGGCTGGTGGGTAGGGAACACACACACACCGCTGCCGCCACCTCCCAGGTAGTTGCCCTGTTGGAAAGGCTGGTCATGGCAGGCCTAGACTGGCAATGGCAGTTACTATCTCACGGAGCAGTAACACAGATTTAAAGGGCAGTGAAGTTATGTCACTTACGTGGGTTAGAAGTCAGGACCCCCAGGATTAAACCACCTCTGTCACTAAGGACCAGGGTATCCTCAAGCAAACCGGCGGCTACTGTTTGGGCCTCCTTTTCATCCTCTGTAAAATAGTAATAGTAACCATAGTAACCGCCTCGCATGAGTAGAATGAGAATGAAGTAAGCAATATATAAAAATGCTTTGAGGGTGGTAAATATGAAAAATTATTTTATAACCTTAACTTTCAGTGATTGACATGTTTTCCATAGAAAAGATTTTTATTAAACAATACTTTAAAGAGAAAAACAGTAATCAATAAAAGAAAGGAACTTGTAAGACCATACATATACACGCATAGACACACACACATGCACACACACAGACAAATGGATAATAGACCGACAGATAAATAATGGCAGTGTGAGTGTGTGTGTGTGTGTGTGTGTGTGTGTGTGTGTGTGTGTGTGCGTGTACACATAATCATTTATCACCTAAGCCAGTCTGTTTTATGTAGACAGCCAGCACTCTGGTTCTGTCCATGTGTCCCACAAGACCATCTGTCCTGAACTCAGCTGCCACTCAACTAGCCTCTGCCATTCCAGTGTCTTGTACAGACCTTCATCCTCTCCTCCTGTTAGGACCTCTCCATGGTTGGCTGTGGTGGTGCACACCTTTAATCCCAGCATCCCAGCACTAGGGAGGCAGAAGCAGGAAAAACTCTGAGTTTGAGGCCAACCTTACATACATAGTGAGTTCCAGGAGAGCCAGGGCTATGTATAAAAACTATCTCAAAAACAAAGACCAGAACTATCCATGGCCCCAAGATCCAGGCATACATGTTTTTTTATTACACACACACACGCGTGCACACACACACACAAGCTTGCTGTGTTTGAGGTCAGGTGGACATGCTGAGCAGCGTCACACGTCAGCACACCTGCACAGAGATGCTTACACTCATGGACCGTGGGCAGCACTTCTTCTGGACATCCCTAAAACAGGTCTGGCTGCTCCTCTGGGGGATGCCGGCCTCTTGAACACAGTGCACACACAAGCGTCACCGTTGGTTTGTAGCAGTGGAAATAGCTGTGGTCACTGGCCTCCTCCTCACTCTTCTCAGACATGTTTTTCTGCTCACTAAGCAGTGTACACAGGGCTTCCAGGAAATCAAGTGCTGTAATTGCTGCAAGAACCCCCAGAAAGGGTGAGCTGTTCCGTCGGCATTGGCGGCACAGTATGCGCTTGTCTTTGGGGAATTGTGGAAGCTGTTGAGCTGGGTAGGCCTGTGTTAGATGCTAACTCTACCTTCAACCGGGTCTTAGGTTTCTCTGAGCCCTTGTGTCCTCACCCCTGAGCCACCTGTCAGGTAGCTGTTGGGGTAGAAAGGACAGAAGCTATCTGGTCTCGTTACCTCTCATCCTTCCCCCACAGCACTTCCCTTTTATTAGTTCTATTTCCTTCTTTCTCTGTGCTCCCAGCTTCACTCCCAAAAGCTGGGGCCTGAGCCGGCTAGGAACACGCCCTATGAAGTCCATATCATAGTATGGATCCTGGTGTCATTGCTGATCTGCTCTGGAACCTTGGATAAGTTACCCTGAGCCCATCTTCTTTTGAAAACAGGTAGAATTGTCAGCCCAGTCTGGGCATAGACAGGAAGCACCTACCATGAAGGACTTGGTGCAGTTGGAAATAGCATTGACAGCAGTAGTTATACAGTTGACCCTGCAAATGCAAACAGCCATGCTCAGCATGCCCACACACAGGCAGTGCATTCAACCCATGCTGCACTGGGCCTGCCTCCTGCCAAGGCTCCTCCCACATTTGATCCACATGAAGAGCATCAGCAGGGGTTTCTCTGTGACATTGGTTAGCCGGTCGGTTTGTTCTAGAACAGTAACCAGATGATCACCTAGGAAGCAGATGTCAAGACAGTGTCATCTTTGAGTCTGTGGACTATATGAACAAAACAGGGGCATTTAGAACTTTGGACAAGACCATTGGTTTGTGTATTAAGTAGGAGAAGAAAAATGTGTCTGTTCAAATACTCCCAGTATTGAGAATTTAAATTGAATAGATTATTGTCTGGAGTAAAATTCACATATAAATTAGACTACAAAGAATTCATAATTGTTACAGTTTTCATGTTCATTATTTCATGGTAAGAATTGTTACTGCATAAATTAACACATTCTTTCTTGGAGAACATATTTTAGAAAGATTTGTTACTTTAATAACTCTCTGTGTATTAGAAATCCCAGATGCCCGTGCTAATTAAATATAATCAGATTTTTGGATTCAAAAAGCACAGTAGCCATTTAGCACAAACAAGCAGGCAACTAGGTTGACAAACAGAGCCAGGAATGACTGGGTCCCTGTTTCTTTTCTGTTTCCAGTTTCACAACGCAGAACTGTGATTTCAATTCCTGTCCTTCCTTTGTTACAATGACTGGGGATTATTAGACTCGGGGCTCCCGCGTTCCAGCTCAAGGGCTCCTGCAGAATTATTAATCAGCTGCTTGATAGGCTCCTGTAATCCAGTGGCAGATCAAGGCTGATCCCACCATGAGATGCCCTCCCTCTGCTCCCTTCAGCCTATGAATTCCTTGTTCTCTGTCAACAGCAGCATCACCATCCCCACACTGTGTGCTGTGACCTGAACAGCAAATGTCAGCAGAGAGAGGCGGTGGGGAGGGCTCGGAGCCCCGTTAATTGTTGAGTTTAATCTAATTCTTTCCTTGCTGGAAAAGTGGCTCATCTCGTAACAAAAAGCAAACCTCTTCCTGATGCAAGCCATTGTTTTTGAACACTAGGCAGAAAACTCACTTGTCCTCCAGCAGAGCCACTAAAAGCCACAGTGAAATGACCAGGCCACAGCACCCCCAAGCCCACGTGGGCAGTTTATCATCCCCAGAACTGCCAGCGGCCATGTGCTGATCCTGGTGAGCCCTGGAGTTTGGCACACCTCTGTCAGCAGGCAGGAGTCGCCTTCATTTGTATTCTGCCTCCTCAGTCTCCAGGCTTCTTACACCAGCCTTCCTGGGAGGGTCTGCTTTGTTTATCTGCTGAAGCTCCAACCCAGATTAGTAGTCAGGGGAGCAGGTCGGATGCTGAGACAGAGAACTGTTGGGAGCCTCATTCCCTCCTAGCAAAAATGTCTTGAAAGCCGGAGGAAATGAAAGAAAGGGGACTTTAAATCATCCTTTTCTCCCCAGTTCCTTTTAAGATTAAAAATGCTTGCGGAGTGGGGGAGAACTGATTTCTGCCAATCACATCCTTAGACAGCTCTCTGAGTTGGCCCAGAGAATGCAGATGGGCCTGATGCCAGCACAGGTCACCAGAGCCGGCTCTCTGAGCACCTCCCTCTATCTGCCCAGCCCAGGGTAGCCCCGCCTCCTTCTGACAAGGGCATCTCCCTTCCCTTTGTGCTATTCTGGGCAGGGCTGCCCGGCAGTTGTTTATGAATGGTCAGGAGCAAGTCCTCGGTCTGTGCAGCCCACGTTCCTGGGTGATCATCAGTAAGGGACCAGATGGCCACCCTCTGTGATTTTAAAGTGTGTAAATAGGAACCGCAGGCTGCCATCAAACATCAGAAATGTCTTTTGGCTTCCTTATTGTGCTCCGCTGGCAGAAGGGACCTTGTTTGCATCATCTGGATAACCGGGGACAGTTGGAGCACGTGCAGACTGCCTGCAGCCTCAAGCCTTTTTCTCCGTACTGAAGGAGGGTGCTGGGCCCAGCACGCTGGTCTCCCTTGGGTCCCAAAGGCATAGACTCTGCCAGATGGAAAGCAGGGGACAGTTTTAAAAGCAACCCAAAGTTGTGCTTTTCTCCCATGCGTCCCCTCTTCCTGGGCTTCTTCCTAGACTCACAACCAAGCCAGCATGATGATCCTGTCCCCAAACCAGTGCTGTTCACACTACCTAGCTTGGTGTGGCCTGGCGTGGCCTGGTATGACCTGGGCCCCACTGAGGGTGACTAAATCTGTGCTCCACCACATTCTTAACCTACTGCTGGGCCCACCAAGATTCCTCTCTGCCTCTGCTCACGGTTCAGCTTTCCTGGGAGCTTGCTCACTGTTTCAGCCTAAGCGTTTCTTCCATGGGTTTATCCCAACCAGAGCTCGGATCTGTGCCTAGTTAATCAGCCCGTTGCTTAGCGTCATGTTCAGGCTCAGCTTCTGGCCCCTGGCTCTCTTGGTTTTACTTCTCCCTCCTCTCCCAAGGTCCCTGGTGAGATAGGACTCCTCCTTAATCCTCCTCACCTTGTCAGACTCCCTACCCACTGGCATGATGAAATTTCGAAGGGAATAATAATAATAATATAATAATATACCAATCCATTGTGCCCCTAGGTTTTCATTTATACTTATTCTAAAAACATGATGTTAAGCTCTTACAAGCTTAAAGTGGACATTTTAGCAGATATGTTACCGGGGTAACTGGAAACACGCCGTTTATTACTGCAGAGGCATTTGAGCAATTTGCACGTCACCCCTTGGCCTGGTGTGAGAATTGCGAGTTTTCCTCTGCCAAGTTTCCCCAGGTTTGACATTATTACTGTATTTGAATTAGTGCAGAATTCCAGGCTGGGTCCTAACATGGGATGTCCTGGCTCACTCTCCTTGCCTTCTCCAGCGTGGAGTCAGCTTCCTGTTACTGGCAGGGTGACTTTACAGCCAGAGGCCTACGCATTACTTACTATTGTATGTATTGATTTGCGAAGTTTGTGGCTTCATCATTGAACAGGCTTCGGATGGTTTTTTGGTTTAGAAAAGCAGGATGTGTTGTTGAAGCTGATGCTCCTCCTTCTAGGAAATGACGTTGGGCGCAGACCATGTTGTGTGGGGTCGATCTGGCATCCTCTGCCCTGCACTGGCTGCACTTCCTCCACTGGCCCCGTTCTTTAGCTGGAGGAGATCCTCTCCCTGAGACTGCACAGTGGAACTGGCACCAGAAACAGCCAGTGCTAGTGACATGCGGTGGCGCCTCAGGCTTGCCCTGGGAAAGCCATGGTCACACTGCATCCCTTCTCTGTTGCCACCTCTCCGCCATCCTCATCCTCAGTTCACTTCTTTATCTCCTGAGCCATCTTCTTCAAGGCAGTGCCACATTTTAGCTCTCTGTGGGTTCAGACTAGAGCTGTGTTCTTTCAGCTGTCTAGAAAACTCCTACAGGCAGTACCCTACTCCTGATGACCTCAGAGTACCTCCCACTGTGCTTGGGGACCTAGTGGACACTCGGGAAATTCGCAGTGGTTGATGGATGAATGTGGGGGGGTGTTCTTCATCTTCTTCCTCTCGTGGAGTTTCAGGGGTCGCCGATGCTGAGGGCCTTTGTCTGTGCAGCTGAGTGCCCTGCTCATCCATCCAAACACAGGGGTAGCTGCACTCTCTTAGCTGTCCCCAGGCTCCAGACACTGCCGAGTCTTTTATACCTACTCCATCCCATGCTACAGACCAAAAACTGACTTGAGCTGTAAGCCTGAGAGCCCAGATCTGCCTGACTCTGAAGATTCCTTTTTTTTTCCTTTCATTAAATTGACTCCATAACAATTTCATTAATATCTATTGAAGCTTCTTTCTGAGTGGCCTTTTTTGCCCTTCTAAATAGACGGCTCGCTCAGTCCCGGCTCAGCCCATCATTGAGTTTGTTGCCACTATCACTCCAGAGCATTCTCTCTGTTTCCTGGCTCTTCCTTTCACTTCCTACAGAAGGGTGACTCAGGCCAAAAGATATCTGCCGTGTTGTGTGAGCCTTAAAACACCACTGTCATTCATCATCTGGAAGCAGCCATGTCAAGACCCTTCTCTGTCTGAGACAGAAGTGGAAGGCAGGCTTCCTGACTGGCCCAGCCTGTGACCTGGAGTTGGCATGGGCCGTCCTGTTGTCAGTCCGGCCAGTCGCCCAGTTTTCTCTTAGAACTAAGAACACTGAGTCAGGTAGGCTGAGAGTACTGTGCAAACGAGTTCATTCCCAGCAGTAACCAGCAGTGGAAAACTGTAGCTGGAATGTCAGTACTTTCTCCGTGGTCTTTAAAAGTCTCTGGCTAAGAAGATAGCGTCTTTGGCCATTGGGTGTTGGATGAATCACTGCTCACATGGGCCTTTTTTTTTTTTCTGTTAGCACATCTGTTCAGCAGCTGTGGTCTAACAGGGTTAGTGAAAGTACTGTAGAACAGTGTAAGTGCAGACTAGGCCAACCTTAGAAGATCTGCATTGTGCTAAGACACCAGACAGAGCACCACACAGTGTCAGAGTGCTCTGATTCTGGAGCCAGGCTCCTTCCGTCCAGATCCCATTTCCATCCTTTACACTTGTTCCTCAATGCGTGTTCTCTCAGCTGAAGAACGGACATGTTGTTTACACATGTAATTCCTGTGTCAGACACGTGGCACCCTTAGCAAGTACCCATTGTCTGTTGAGTAATGCTAGGAGCTCGTGTTTCCCAGCCTTACATTGTTGCTTCTGATCTCATCCCAGAAGATTCAGGAAGGGTGGAGAGAGAATGTTGTCACTAGGCAAGTGGAAGGAAAGATGGCATTTCAAGCCAGCTAGTACAGCAGAAGGAAGTGTAACAGGTGTGGGGTACCTGTTACAGGAAGGCAAAGCAAACTGAGCCGGATTAACTGTATGCTTGCAATGGGGAGAACCAGAGTTGAATAGATGTGTGGGTCCCTGGGAACCAGATGGTGGATTTTGATTCAACTCAGCAGGGACCTCCTGTGTGGTGGAAGAAGTTGGGACAGGAAGCTGCAGTTTAAAAGGATTTAACTGGAAGGGCACTCAGCTGAGGCTCGGTACCAGGGCAAGAGGACTTAGCAGACGTGATGGCTGGAGTCTGGCTTTGGCAATGAGCTTAAGCAGGAGAGAGCAATTTTGAGAAAGATGTCAAAGAACTAAGCAAGAGGCTGACATCAACAGCAAGATGATGGATTAGATGGAGAAACAGCAAGAAGGGAAAAAGGAAAAAACAAGCTACCCTTGTTTTTTTGTCCCAAAGCCTGGCAACATAGTGATCGACCCCCAGAAGGTGGAGGGTAAAAAACAAAACCAAACGGAGGGAGATTCTGTTTGTATTGTAGATTTGCAAAGTAAGAATTAAGAGTTAACTTATAACTCAGTCATTTGGTGAAATTTCCTGCCTACTTCAGGAATCTCCTGCAATCTCACATGTACTGAGGTGTAAGACAGTACCGTGAACAGCGAACTCAGCCTACAGTTACTGTATTTCCTGTAAATCCAGTTCCACCTAGAAACCTTGTCCCGTAGATATTTGGAAGTAAAGAACCAAGAATCCAAATAAGAAACATCTGAACGCGCCCACCCACTCCCACAGACAGCAGGCTATGTTGGTAACGAGAGAGGGAGATTTCCAAAGGAATAACGGAGTGGAGAGTGTGGGTCTCAGGGCCCTGCGACACTGTGGATAGACCGTGAGCGAGGAACAGGGGACACTGGGGACCAAAGAAAGACAGAGGCAGGAAGGAGGCTGCATTTGCTGCCCTGAGGAGAATGGGGTGCTCTCTGTGGGGAAACTCTAGACCTGCTTATGGCAGGAAGGAGAGGTGGTGAGGTGGGGATGGGGGTGGTTGTTCGTACAGACAAACTTGGATAATTGAATAGAACCCACACTTTCCTGTCTCTGACTTAAAGCGTAGGTGATTATCAACCCTGGTTCAGATGAAAAGGGCAAACAACCCCTGAAACCGGAAATGACTGCTGCCCACTTTGCCTTGCTGGACCACTCCGAGGCTCTTGTTCCCTGTCTAATAAAACCGCTGCCCGTTGCAGCAGCATCTGGTGCACTGGCCCCACGTCCTTATCAAAGCAGAGCTGGGGCTCCCTCTACGTCCCAGATTCACTCCGAGTACCCTGTCTTTAAGGGTTTTTAACTTTCACTGGTGTGTGGCAGGTGCTTTTCTGTTGTAGTTAGCAGTTGTCAGGCCTTAAACAGCTGTCCAGATGCTGACACCAGGAACAAGGGGAAGATGCCCCAGAGGTAGGAGACCCAATCAGTCGCCTGTAAGAAACCGTGGCCAGTCAGCGTGAAGTGGGGGAGGAGCGCTGGAAGCCTAGTCCACTGCCCAGCTTCTCTGTCATCCGGTTGGTTCTCCCAGGAGTCTCCTGTTCACCAACATCCCAGGCTCTGAGCTGGAGACAGTCTTCTAGACAACATACCCAGCCCTCAGGGCAGCCCCTCTGTCAAGAGGTGACACTTCTGACAGCCCATGCATTCATCAGACTTTAAGCCATGACAGCTCCAAACCCAGGTTGCTGTAGCAGCCTGGAGCTGGGGACCTGTCCAAGTGTTCCTGGTGAGGTGGAGGTTCCTTGGGCAAGTAGCCAAGGGAAGAGAAGCAGGGGTTAGCCACAGGGTGGCAGTGGATGCGACTTCTTCTGTCTTGCCTCCTTCCAAGTCTCTTTAGTTCTCTAATTTGACCCAAGTTAAACACTTTTTGTTCCCCGAGCCTTTGGGACTGTGTGGGTGACATTAGCGGATGGCCTTGGACAGACCCTTCTCAGACATGGGATTCGCACTGTGCATCCTGCACAGCCATCTGCAGAGACACCAGGCATTAGCAACTGCCTGACACCCCCTTCTCAGAGCCACACTCTTTGTACCCTCTGGAGGCAGGAAGCCAACCAGAAGGAAGCGGAAGTAATGAGATGGGCAGGAAGTGAGCATGGGTTAGTTCTTTTCGTTGTAGCTTGTCATTGCTGGAATGGAACCTTTTGTCTTCCTTGGAAAAGAAAACGTTGTCTTTAAAGAAATTTCTGGGGAAAACAGAAGCAAAACAGAAGGTGGTCGTGCACACCTTTAATCCCACCACATGGAAGCAGAGGCAGGCAAGTCTGTGAGTTCAAGACCAGTCTGGGCTACATTGTGATTTCCAGGATAGCCAGAGATAGACAGAGAAGCCCTGTCTCAGAAAACAGCCAAACAAAAAATCTGTTGGGGCTGGAGAGATGGTTCAACATTTAAGTTAACTGAAAACCTGAGTTCGGTTTCCAGCCTCCATGTCAAGTGGTTTTACAACTTGCTGTGTCTCAAACTCCAAGTGATTCCACACCCTCCTCTGGCTTCAGAGGGCACCAGCACATAAGTGGTACAGACACACAAAAATAGAGTAAGTCTTCTTACGTTTCTGTTGAAGGTAGCTGCCAAGAATTTGGAAAAAGACAGTTTTTCCCCCTCCCCATCTAACTACCTGTTGGTTGGTGTGAAAAGTATTGTGTGGCCTACAGAGAAAGAATGCATAAATGTATGTAAGTCCCTGTGATCCTTCAGAGTTCATACCTACAGATCCATGGTGTCCTGTCAAAAATCCATTATATAATATAGACTTGGTTCTTCTATGCAAACGTTTGCTTATTGTTATCGTTACTGTTCCTATAAAATGAGAAAATAATCAAGCAGACTAGTGTAGCTGGGTGATATATTTACTTTTTAAAACCGGAAATCATAAACATCCTCCTCCAGAAAATCCAGATGGAAGCCTGATGTGGTGGCCCGTATCTCTAAGCCCAGCACTTGGGCAGTAGCAGCAAGGAAGACCAGGAGCTGAAGTCTCTCTCAAGGAAGGGAGACCAAAAGAACTCCACCCAAATTGTGGAGTTTGCTTACAGTGTCTGCACTCAGCCAGTATCACATGAGTCCAAGGAACACAGAGGGCTTTTTCCTGCTGATAGGGGACAGGAGTTTACCGCACACCAGAGTAAAATGGTTCTGTCGTACTTCAGACATGGTCAGACTTCAAAGCCATTTGGCTTTGGAGATGGTCTAAGTTAGGCTGACTTTAATGTAGCTTCATTTGTTGTAAATAAGAGAATTTGAACTGGTATTTGGTCCAGGGCAGTCTGCTCTTGACACTGAAGAAGACTGTCACCCTAGCTCCAGTGGCTTAGAGTCCACGCTGTGTGGACAGAGTGCCCAAGGACAGAAAGCCATATGAAGGATGCTTTGAAAGAAATTTTAAAAACAAAATGACTGCCCAGAGAACCCCAAATTGTGCGGGCAATTGCCAGCACTTAGGAGAAGACGGAAGCAAACAGACTTTAAACATAATGTTCAGGAGCAGAACTGCTTGCCTGCCCCAGCGCTAACGTGAGGTACCACAGAGGGAATCGCAGGATTCTTTTCAATTTTGATATCACACTAGCGTAAAAGAGATGGAGAAGAAAACTGCAGTGCTGGAAAATGCCAGGGTGTATTTGCTGAAGTTGTTACCATGTACTGTATTTAAAACAAAAATGTAATTGCTATAATTTATCACGTCTGGCTATGAAAACCTCCATAACTTGAAGATTTTAATCATTTGCCATTTTTGCACAGTGACTTTCCATAGATGATGCTGTGAAAATTCTGATTTTTATCAGCCTTTGTGTGCTTTCTAGGGGCTCCTGAGCGTAATTAGTATGCCGTAAGCATATCACTGTTTGCATAACTAATGCACAATCCTTATGTTCTTCCTGTGGTCTGTTCAAGAAATGTCCAGAGCTGCTTTACAGTTACTGGTCCTACCATAAAAACACAGGCTGCTGGGTCCATCTTCCCTGTCCACACATTTTAGCAACATGATGAGCAGGGCAGGCCCCCACCTTTCTTTTAGATATGGAGAAAAGAGGATTCTCCACAGTTCAGAGAGACATTTTAAAGATACAGTCTAGCCGGGTGGTGGTGGTGCCCACCTTTAATCCCAGCACTCGGGAGGCAGAGGCAGGCGGATCTCTGTGAGTCTGAGGCCAGCCTGGTCTACAAGAGCTAGTTCCAGGACAGGCTCCAAAAACTACAGAGAAACCCTGTCTCGAAAATCCAAAAAGAAAGAAAGAAAGAAAGAAAGAAAGAGATGCAATCTACTGCCTTTGGCCTGTTTGCCACTTGACCCTATAAAGTCAGATCCATAGGATCGTCATCATGGTGAGCCCTATCTTACAAGTCCGTCGGTTGAACCGGCTCTGACTGGCAGGAGGAAGGTGATATGCAGTGCAGCATAAAACACTGCTCAGAGCTGAAGATGGCTGCTATGGAGAGAGAGGAGAGAGAAATCAGCCACAGACAGGATCGCTGCTCTTTGATCATTGCTCTGGGGGAGGGGGCGTAGAGGAAACTGAGGAAATACAGCCCATTTTAGTGTAATATGCGTGCTACCTCCATTCACCTCTGCCCTGGGAGAAGCTGGAACTTTTGTAGCTTTGTGACACCTCCTAAGGGCAGTCTATAGTTTAGATACCAGAGGACACAGGAGAACAGCAGGATCTAATCCTGTATGTTTTATTAAAACATAGCATTATTTTGAATACATACGGTTTTAGTGTTCTATTGCTGTGCGAGACACCATGACTATGACAACTATAAAGAAAATATTTAATCGGGGCTTGCTTATGGTTTCAGAGGTTTAGTCCATTGTCATGGGGAGGAACATGGTGGCTAGAGAAGTAGCTGAGAGTTCTATATTCAGACCTCAGGCAGCAGGAATAGAGAGGGCCACTGGGCTGGGCTTGGGCTTCTAAAACCCCAAAGCCCCCATTGACACAATAATAATTAATTAATAATAATAATTAATAATAATAATAATTAATCCCCATCAATAAGGCCACACCCCCAATCCTTCTTAGTAGCGCCGCTCCCTGATGAGTAAGCATTCAAATATATGAGCCTATGGGGACCTTTCTTATTCTCTCTCTCTCTCTCTCTCTCTCTCTCTCTCTCTCTCACACTCACACACACACACACACACACACACACACACACACACACGTCAAGAACCACACTCCAGACCAAGCCCATGGCATTCAGTGTGATTGTGAATTCATGTTCAAGAAGCCAGCTCCCCTTTTTGCTGAGATATTGAGGGTTTTGAAGCCCAGTCCTTTGAAGGGAGAATTAAGGTGATTTGGTTGAAGTCACAGAGGCCAGGCCTGGGCCATACATCTCTCAGCCCCCGTGTATTCCTTTTCCACTGCCTTCCTATTCTCCTCCTTCAACCTGTCCCCTGAAGATAACTTCCCTCATCCCTCCTCACCTGGCACAGGCTCTCCACCTCAGAAATAACCAGGTCTTTGTTCTGCAGGTGCCAAGTTTCCCATTAAGTGGACAGCCCCTGAAGCAGCCCTGTATGGAAGGTTCACAATCAAGTCTGACGTGTGGTCTTTCGGAATCTTACTCACAGAGCTGGTCACCAAAGGAAGAGTGCCCTACCCAGGTAAGAGCCCCAACCTGAGAAGTGGGCTCCCCCTTGACTGAGTTTTATAAAAATCTTGTCCAGTTACCTGTCCAAGCCCTGGGCTCAGCCTTCTGGTTTAGCCAGGGGAATGCAGAACTATGACCTGCACACCAAGCTCAGTGTGCCAAGCAGAGGTATAAATGCTCCGGTTCCCACAGGTCATGGAATTTGTCCTGTCTCAGTAGGTGTGTGTGTCATGCCTCCCAGAGCAGAAATGTCACTAGCTGAGTCTATGCCCAAATGGAGTTTGTAGACATGTCTGGAGAGAGAAAGATTCCTGGTGCTTTTGATCACACTGTAGAGCAGGAAGGTGCCAGAACCTGTTCTCTTCTGAGGCTCCAACTCCAGATGGCCCCAGGGTAGAGGCGCACACAAGGCATTTAGAGTGTTCGCCGCCTGTTGCTGAATCCACTGCACTTACAAAGGGCCTGGAGCCTCTTGGAGCCTGCAGTTGTTCCGGAGCATCATATGCTTCCTCTCTGGAGAAGCTATGGGTTAAGGTTATTCGTGCTCAAATTCATTAACTTAGCCCGACAGAGACATAAAGGACACTGGTGCCATTTCACCTCCACGCTTTACTGGTTACGGTACAGGGACGATCTGCTGTTTGAAATGTTAAGGACATATTTTTTAGTTACTGATGAGCAAAAAAAGAACGTAGCTGGCTCACTCTCTTCATTCCCTGCCTTTAAAAGAAAAAAAAAAGAAGCTTTAAAAAAAAAAAAAAAGCCCGCAGTGATGGAAACGATAGTAGAGATTAATGAGGAATGGAGGTCTCTTGCAAATCCCGGGCTTGTAATCATATCTCTGCAGAGGAGCCAGCGAGAGCCGATTAATTTGTAATCCCTTTGTTCATTTTGTCTGATTGTTTCTGGTCATCGTCAGAGAGCAGAGCAGTGTTCATCAAGAGCCTCTCTTGTCTCGGCTAGTACAGCCTCCATACCTCTGAGAGAGCAGGGTTGGCACTGAGGCAAAATTAACAGAGTGCTGGCCTCTGAAGCCCCAGCGCCAGCGTTTGGAGGTGCGGGTGGAAGTCTGTGTTAGCCACGCCGCTGCAGCCGCCGCCACCAGCATGCACAAGTGGGCAGAGTCCATAGGGCTAGTCAACCAGCAGAGAAGAAAGGGCTGCCCAGGAAGGGGCGGGGCACAGCATGGGTGCTTTTGAATTGCTTCTCGAGGAGGAAGAAGATATGCCATCTCCAGATTTTAAAGATGAGAAGGCACTTTTATTTTTAAAAATGTATTATTGTCTACATTTTGAGCTAATTTCTTCCTGATTTCCCCAGGTTGGTAGACACCGGTGTGTTAAAAGCAATCACGGGAAAAAGTTAATGTTCTGCATTTCTGTGCGTCCTTTCCTCCCGTAATTCTAAGCTGCTTTTTGTTTCCTGGGTCACACGCTGAAGCCAAGACAAAGAGGTGAAGGTGGGGGCCTCAAAAGAGAAGGCAGGTGTCTTCGGAGACAAGTTTTTGTCAGGCTGGGTTTTAGCCCAAAGAAAATACAAGTTAGATTGGATTCATTCACTCGTCATCAATCAGTGTGACCTGCGCTAGTGTTTGGTCCCTTGGGAATGGTACAGAATAAGGCATTCGGCTCTCGGGTGGCACAGAGCAGTGCCTGTCCCGAAGCAGTGCATGCAGGGAGAATGGTGAGCCAGGAATAAATGGAGACCTGCGTGCATGGATCTTATTGTCAGGTAGAGTAAGCATCAGATCCAGGACCCAGTCGGCCTTATTCATGCCATCTTTATGGAGGGTAGATTCCTAAGTGAACCAGCTCTGTGTGTGTCCCCAACCTTCGCTCTCATTGTATGGCTGAAGCAGGCTCAGAAGGAGGCCCGTCACTGAGAGTACCATGAAAAGAGCAAAGGCGTCTGAAGTGAGAACTGAGTCCAGCATAGTGTGTGGATTTCTGCTGGTCAGCAAATGCTGGTCTGCCGTAGGCTTATGTAACTGCACCTGTCTGCAGGGGCCACGGGGGAGGCAGAAGGCAAGTACACCAGACCACAGAGGGCAGGAGGGTTTGCTCACAGTGAAGAAGCCAAGGCCCTCCATACCCCCAGAAAGGCAGCAAAAATTACTCCAAGTTTCAGAAGCTGTAGGGAGGGTCCGAGAAGAGGGTACCCCATGTGATGATGCTCCTGGAAAGGGGCGGAGCCAGCTGGGTGGGGGGGCCTCTGTGCTGCCCTGGAGAGACACTGCTTCCTGGCAGGTTGACTTGAGAGCCCAGGGAGCTGTGTCAGGGAGCCTGTGACGGGAGCTGCCTACACCACAGAGAGCCGGTCCCAGACCTGCTCTGATAGCCACAGACACTGCTTCATCTTATTTTTTTTTTAACTCAGCTATAATCACATTTAATTGGACTTCTGAATGTGACAGAAAACTCTTCTTGAGCGAGAAGCTCTGTAGAGGGATTGCAATTACAGGACCATTATCCTAACAAAGGGGAGCCGGGCTGGGGCGCAGACAGTGTCATTAGGCATTATGTAGATGTCACCACGGTTGTTGGTGTGTCCCAGTCAGTCAGCACAGACTGCAGGGTCACCTCGCTTCAACTCTCCTGCACCCATCTCTTATTCCCTGCCAGTGGGCGTCCAGGAGAGCGTCCCAATCCCTGTTTATCAGACACTTCCATTCTCTACTGTGACGCGGTCGTTTCTCAGGTGCCTAGAATGTAATTTCAAATAATTCTCCTCTCAAGAATGGTAGGTGGTGGTAAACTTTCCTGAGTTCTTTCATACCTGAGAATGGTCCTTTGTAGCCGTGTCACACAGGAAAGGTGCCCTGGCTTGAAAGTGACAGCGAAGTGAGAGAGGGGATTGATTTATAAGTGAGCTTTGCAAAAGCTGATCAGATGTGAAAGCCAGTCCAGAGGTGTGCCTCGGAGAACTCGGAGGATAATGTGAGAGGCATGGCCCGATGACGGGCAGATTGGCAGTGAGCAGACCACATGCATAGGTAGGGAGCACTCACTGGAGACAAAAGAAGGCGGGAGACACAGAAGCTGAGCCAGGGCCTTGAAACCGGAAGAGGCATATTGAAATGTCCTGAGAGCAAAGGGAGGTGGCCAGGTGAGGAGGGCTGCTTCCAAGTTGTGTGACAGTGAGGGACAGCGTTGCAGAGCACCGCCGCTGGCTGTCCTCGCTGCTGCAGCCTGACCAGTTCACCCTCATCGTTGGAATCCAACCTCGCTTTCTGCAGGCAGGGTTGTAGCCGTCCTTTGCATCAAGATTAGAGCTCTTTTATGCCAACCATTGTTGGACGTGAGAACCGGGAATGCTGGTGCCAACGCTGCTTCCTGGGCTCTGCGTCTTAGCCTGCCACGCCACCTCCACAACCTGCCTCAAATCCTTTCCCTTCTGCCTTCTCTGCCCACATCAAGCTGTCACCACCGGATAGTGACCTCCCAATGGAACTTCCTGCCCTTGGTCTCTCCCTCCCTCCCTTCTTCCACCGCCATTCTGTCATTGTCACCAGCAGGAATGGTATCCTGAAAAACAGACGAGTTATCTCACTCTCGTCCTGGCTAAAGATGCCCAGACTTCCCTTTGGCCTCCAGATAACTCCAGGAGGCCGCATCTTGAGCAGCACCTTATCAGCCTTTCCTTCACTCCGTCCACAAATATTATCGAATGCCTGTTATGTGTGGAGTGCTGCTCCAGACCCGTGGGTTATAGCAGAGAGACAGTGTGAAAACCCCCGCCCGCAGGAAGAGTTTTCCTGAAGATACACAAAAAAAGACCTATAAACTATGTTCACACTTGCTAGTAGTGTTGAGCGGGAGAGAAAAGGAGGGTCGCTAGGAAATGGTGGCAATGGAAGAGTCACTAGGAGGTACCCTCTGCGTGTAACTCTGATGGAAGCTCACTTGGGCCAGGGGGTATCTAGGGGGACTGTGCACACGTGCAGGGGGCCAGGGAGCCGGAGGTGTTGACTCCTGGCAGATAGGGTCCTGCAGGGTTGTAAGCAAGTATGCTTTTACTCTTTTGGCTGCTGTTGTTCATTTTGAGATTATAGAATAATTAACATTTCTCCCTTGTGTCTCCCCACTCCAAGCCCTCTCGTTGACCCCTCCCCACTCCTGAAAATCTATATCATCTTTTTCATCAATTGTTATTGCATGTATATGTATTGTGTGTGTGTGTGTGTGTGTACACATTCCTAAGTGTAACCTGTGGAGTACATACGATGTTACTTGTCCTATGTTTTCAGGGCTGCTCATTCCGCACTAGACAGCCAGTCACTGTGTTCTCCCCTGGGGAGGGCCATCTCTCTGGCTCCCAGCTTTATGCTCTGTTACCTGCAGTTCTTTGTGTAGAGTTAAGGCCTTATGGGCTTTTTCCCATGCAGTGTGGCATGCCTGTTAGTATCCTCTTTGTTTAGTTCATGTTTGGGCAGTTGGTGAGACTTTACAGGTATAGCTTCTGGTATCACTAGGAGACAGAGTGTCACTGAGCTCCCTGACCACTGGCTCTTGCTATCTCCCTGCCCCCTCTTTCATAGTGCCCCCCCCCCGAGCCTGAGGTATAGGGGTGTTTTGTAGGTGTAAGCTTCTTCTCTTACTGAATGCCATGTGAAGTGAGTGGGGCGGAGAGAGTGGCACAATCTGATTCTGTCCCCGGCTGCCCCCCTCCCGTCATATTCTAGCCTGGACACACCAGGAAGTCTTTGTTTGTGTGTGACAGGTCTCACTGTGTTGGGCTAGAACTGGCTATGTAGACACGAAGCTGACCTCAAACTCACAGAGGTCTACTGCCTGCCACTGCCCCCCTCCCCAATGCTGGGATAAAAGGCGTGCATCAGCACGTCCCGGGTGTTTCTTTTGAAGCACATCTATCAATTCCCAATAGCTCTGCCTTCCTTGAGGGCAACAGGACATCTTTCATGATCTGCAATTCCCCGCAGTGTCTGCCCACAGTAGACTCTGTGTAAGCAAATAAAGGGATGGATGGATATGACAAGGGAGAATTTTCAAAAAGGAAGAAGAGCTCACGGGTTTTTTAAACACTTTCAAGGTTGGTCCATGGCCCACAAAGCCTTTCTTACCCTACTCAGTTGTCTTTGCTCACGGCTGACAGGGGATGAATCTCCCCAGCTACAAGGTAGCACCTGTCCCCAGAGTTCTAGGGTGTTGACCCTGTTTTCGAATACCATATCCAGTAACCTGATAGGCAGAATGTCCTGGCTGTGCTTTGCCGTGGCCCTTCACGGAACACCTGCCTGTGTTCTGGCAGGACCTGGCAGAGCAGGAATGTTCTCGTAAGCAAATCCATCTATCCATGTGTTTGAAGAGCCCTCAGATCCTTCAGACAGTGCCAGCTGCTTGACTTTTTTGAGCATATGTAGTCACTTGATAATGCCTGAGAGAGGTGAGGGAGGCCTGCCGGCCAGCCATGCAAGTGCTAGCGCCTTCTGGAAAGAACAGAGCCCCTTGCTCCCTGCCCCCTGTGATTCCTCACTGCACAAAGTTTCATGTTCAAGCTGCCGAAAGGGACGGGTTCTCTGTGACGTAGCAAAGTTTGAACTTGCAAGTAGGGGGGTGAGAAACAGCTCGAAGAGGCCAACCTGGGCCAATCTGCCTCCCCTGCCTGCCTGTGGTCCTCTGTGGTCCCCAGGGCCAAAGGCCTCCAGTTCAGAGAGGGAGACCCACCTGAATGCTGTCACCTCCCCTGCAAGGTTTGTCTTGGCCAGTGTGGTTAATGAGAGGAAGGGAGAGAATGAGAGAATACCTGTGAGCTAGGGCACTGGGAAGGGAGAGGATGAGAGAATGCCTGTGAGCTAGGACACTGGGAAGGGACATTGGCTCCTGGCGCATTTCGAACCCAGCATGCTGCTTCCACCCAGTCTCACTGCGCAGGCTCTCCTTCCACGTCGGCACCTTCACCCTCCTTGTCACTTCTCTATTCAGAGGACAGAGAAGTTTCTTATAACACTGTCTTATCAAAAAGCAGCTATGCTTGCCCAGGCCTCGTAATCCCAGCGCTCAGGAGACTGGGGCAGGAGGATTGCTGTTAGTTTGAAGTCAGCCTGGGCACCATAGCAAGACCTTGTCTCCAAAAAAATAAAAGAAGAGAAGCCCAAAAATCATAATATTGCATCATCGACTTCCAACAGCCTTTGTGTGTAGCGCGCACCGCCATCACTTCCGATTTCATTAAACCGTGCGTTTAATAAGAACAGCTGCCCCCAGGTGATTGGCGAGGTGGGCCACAGTAAACAAAGCCAGTGATTACTGTGTCCTCTCAAGGCCAGTCATTTATTTCTGTCTGTACTCTTTGGCCAGCATCCCAACACCCGGATTTGTACTCTGGTCCACGAAGCCTGTCTCAGAGCCTCCTGGTTGTTCCTGTAAGATGAGGAAGCACTTGGTGATCTGGTAGCACGAGTGTGCAATGGCGCGGTGTGCTCGTGCTGAGCAAGCACCATTAACTCCGACGTCCTCTCAGCACCATGTGGCCGCTCTCGACAGCAAGCGGGCTGATGGGGTTTTTAGAGAGCTTATGCAGAGAAGCGGAGGGCCTCAGACAGAAGGCCGCATTCATACCTAATATCGGACCATTCCTTTTCATGACAAGCTCAGTTTGCAAACGAAATCTAGTATCGGGCAACCTGAGTATCATTTCCACAGTTAGAACAGTTCTTCACACGGCGCAAGAGTTCAGATCCCCACAGCCATGGTGAGGCCCGGGTGCCAGTGTGAATAGACAACAAACCCACTGAGTGCAGATAGGGCCCCTCTGAGGTCCCCCAGGAACAAACCCACTGAGTACAGATAGGGCCCCTCTGAGGTCCCCCAGGAACAAACCCACTGAGTGCAGATGGGGCCCCTCTGCGGTCCCCCAGGAACAAACCCACTGAGTGCAGATGGGGCCCCTCTGAGGGCCCCCAGGAACAAACCCACTGAGTGCAGATGGGGCCCCTCTGAGGGCCCCCAGGAACAAACCCACTGACTTCAGATAGGGCCCCTCTGCAGTCCCCCAGGAACAAACCCACTGAGTGCAGATGGGGCCCCTCTGCGGTCCCCCAGGAAACAAACCCACTGAGTACAGATAGGGCCCCTCTGCAATCCCCCAGGAACAAACCCACTGAGTGCAGATAGGGCCCCTCTGCGGTCCCCCAGGAAACAAACCCACTGAGTGCAGATAATGGAAAGCGGTGAAACATTAATACTTCTAAGATTTTGTCCCAAGCAGCTGACAATAAGGTGATGGTAAAGGTGTTTGGTTGACCAAAGGAGACACTGAGACTGGAGGAAGTCAGGTCCCCTGCCGAGGGACGTCAGTGGCTTTCAGTGCTCTGCCAATGAAAGCCATTTTCATTCCTTCCCTCCAGAACTAGAAAGGGAAGTGGGGACGGTCTCCTGAGTTCAGTACAGCTCGAGGGACACTGATGCTTTCAAGAGAAGGAGAGGCAAAGAGCACAAGGATAAGGGAAAAGACGATGTCTGTGCATGCGAAAATCCATGTTGGTGCCTGCACAGTCAGCATCTGAAAGGGAGAGTTGGGACCTCTTGTGTTTGAGAAAGAAGCCATCAAAATGACTCAAGAAGAATAATGCAGCCGTGATGTCAGAGAGCAAATGAGTCCAGGTGGCCAGAGGATCCCAGATGCAGTGTTAGGGGCAGGAGGACGGGAGGTGCTAGAGCCATGGCCGTGTTATAAACACAAAGATTTGAGGGGAGACCTCGGACTGTGAGCTCAGGACCACATCGCTGGATCCTGTGAGAGTGACCCTCCAAAATGGCCCCACTCAGGGAAAGAGCAGGGGCATGTTGTTCTCCTGAGCTGTGGGAGCACAGAAGACGCATGATGCATTTAACTGAGGTTCTGTCTGTGAAAGGAACACTAGCTGAACATCCTGACTACATTGAAGGTTTGTTGAGGAGCTACCAGGTCTGCAGGACAGCTTATGTGTGTCCTGGCCTCTGTCTGGTTGGGTGAGAGCTGGTCCCAGTTCCTGTCCACTTGTTGCTCTCAGCCAGTTGTAGAGTCTAATAGCCTGCTTTTCAGCCAAGCTGCCCTTGACACATTTCCGTTCCCTCAGTACACAGCACTGTTCATATATTCCCCAGACTCTGCGTGGTCTGGAGAGAGAACACATGAAGAGGAGGAGGAGGGTGGGAGGTGGGTTGCTGCAGGACAGGAGGTAGCAAGCTAGGAAGTTACATCAAAGCTGACCACGTGGCCCTTCTGGTCTGGCCCGGTCATCGTCCTGCATAGACTGAGGTGTGGCTCCGTCCCATGACTGCAGCTATCCAGGAAGGAGGCCACCCCAGCAAATGTGGCATGCCTATTCGGGTTGTCACAACCGCTATGTCCAAGTCTTGGGTGGAGCGCTGGAAAAATAGGATTGACCCAAATGACCAGTTAAACTTTCCATTGGCAGAGACTGAATTAAAAGTTTAAAAGAAAAGAACTATTTCCATTTGAGGAGTTTGGTTTTTAATGAAATAAAACAATACTGACATAGGATCCACAGAGTCATGGGAAAGTGGTTAACTGAATTCTGTGGTGCTGTTCTGGGCACTTGGTACCAGGTTAAAGCCCTGAGATGAATTTGGGACATCGTAGCTTCTCCCATAGAAGCCTGTCACACCTCTGAGCTGCAGGCCTCTTCAGATCTTGCCTCCAGTTCCAGGGGTTCCCAGCAGGAGTCAGAACAAGGGAGACTCGTACAGACTCAGACTGTGTGGCTCCAGAAACGCTATAAACTAAGAATTTTATCTACTGTATTGTGTAGTAAAGAGTTGCTTCAAAGAACACAAGTCCCAGTGTGTGGCACCCTCTCTTCCTGAAGTGGCTGTCACTTGGACCCCCGCTTCTTAGCCAACCCCTGGGAGCAGATGATACACATTTGAATCAGACATTTTTTTTGAAAAGCGAGTGCAGCACAGGCGTGTGTTACATAACACAGAGGGAGAATCTGGGCTGGAACACAGACGGAAGTGAGCACCACTGTGGCGTGGCGTCAGGGAGGGTTTGTGACTAGTTCAGATCTGCGATGCAGCCAAGTGAGTTCCAGTGACTTTCTGATTTCCGAGTTTATTGACGTTTGGAGATGTGGCTGAGTAGATGCCAGCCCCAGCCCCTGGCCCCTGGCCCCTGGCCCCTGGCCCCGTCTGTCTGGAGCACCTTGGGAAAGAGCTGCAGTCGCTGTACCTCCCTTTGCCTCCGGATCCCTGCCTGTTTCCTAGCTCTTCAGTACTGTACTGGGAGGAGGATTTGGGCTCCTTAGCGTCAGGCAATACCCAGCGGAATGGCAGTCCCATACTGAGCTCTGATCTCTCCCAAACAAGGGACAGCCTGACCTGAGTGAGGTTATTGGTTACATTGAAGATCTGCTTCAACACGGCCACAAGAATGTGTGGATGTTATCATCTCCGGAAATTACAAAGTCGGAGAATAAACTTCCCGTGAGAGCTCTAACAAACAAGTGACCGAAATTGGTGTCAGCAAGGAGACCAAGGCTGGGCCCCGCTTCCAAAGAGTACAACTAAGAATCACCTGCCAACCCAGAAATGCATGTTTCCACAAGGAGAGCAGGACACACAACTTCCGGCCAAGTGACCTGGTTCTGACCAGGTGGTCACCTCTGTCCCCAGGATTAAAGATGGCTGCGTTGCATGTGTGTGTCTTCCTTCCTAGTGACAGCCCTAAGTTTCATGCTATAGCTTACAGCCGTTGTTCCTGTAAACAGGCAGAAAAAGAAAAGAATTAGGCAAGGGAGAGAGAGAGCACTTGAGAGTAGTTGGGAAGGGGTCACACTCAGTGTGGTATTTCCTGTGTTGTCACGTGACCGGCTGCGCTCAGCCTCTCACAGTGTGCAGTGTGAGAACATCAGCTAGGGGCAGCTCCTGCATAGGGGCAGGAAGGTCTCAGATGATAGATGGCCTGCCCTAGGTCAGCCATAAACAAAGGCTCCAAGACGACACCCTGCCCACCTGTCAAAAGTTCCCAAGCCTCAGAGCACTAGGACGGTCACCAGGCCAGATGATGCCCAGGCCTGCGGGCATGTGGGCACGTCTCAGACACCGTGCACAGGCGTGGTGAAAACCACAAAGGCCCCAAATAGATTGTGTATGTCCTGCAAATAGAAGCCTGCTTGCTTGTGTTCCGTGGGGTATTTGTGTGCGTGCTTTATTCACAGAGAGGCTTCCTTTTTCACTGTGTGTGTGTGGATATTGATGCGTGTAAGTTCAGGTGTCTGCCAAGGCCAGAGCTTTCGGATCCTCTGGAGCTGGACTTACAGGCCACTGTGAGCCGCCCAGTGTGCATGCTGGGAACCGAGCTCGGGATCTTTGCCCGAGCAGGACACTCTCTGAACCGCTAAGCTATCTCCTCCACACCTATATTTTTATCTGTTCAATTGAGGTATAATTTGCATGTAACAAATTGTCCTTTTACAATATACTTCCATGCATTCGGACTAAGAGCCACTTCAGTACACACATGCTACATGAGCATCACAGACTGCAGCCCATGGGCCAAGCCCGGCGCCCAACATGGCTTTCTTTTAAACCCTTTCAGTGGCATAAAGAAAACAAAGCTTGCATTAGCTCACACAGACAAAAATATTTGCTGTCGGCCCATCGCAGGAAGAACACGGGCATTTGACACTCCCCTTCTCCCACCTTGTAGCTCCCCCACCTTTCACCCGTGCCCCCTACCCCACAGCCACCACTGGTCTGCTTTCCACCACCCGGTCTTTTTCCTTTCGAGGGCCTTCCATAAATGAAGCCATCCAGTACGCTGCCTTTTGTGTCTGGCTTTTCTCTTTTGCAGGCTTTGAGATTCCCTGTCTGGGCTTCTGCATCTAGGAGTTCTTCATCCCTTTGTTCCGTCCTCTCTGCATGGCCTAACAGCCGCTTAAAGGCAGGGTTCTCCTGCCGAGAGTGTGGATGGCATCCTCCTCCTTTAACCACGGGTAGCCTGGCGGTCAGGGCCTGGCACCCAGGAGTGCCCACTTCTCACGGCCTCTTGTCTTTGCAGGTATGAACAACCGGGAGGTGCTGGAGCAGGTGGAGAGGGGCTACCGGATGCCCTGCCCACAGGACTGCCCCATCTCCCTGCACGAGCTCATGATCCACTGCTGGAAAAAGGATCCGGAAGAGCGCCCCACTTTCGAGTACTTGCAGGGCTTCCTGGAGGACTACTTTACGGCCACGGAGCCCCAGTACCAGCCAGGGGAAAACCTGTGAGCACCTGCTCTTCGGAGACCTCTCGCCAGAGGCCTCCCCACCCCTCCCCTTTAGCTTCCAGTTCCGTAGCCAGCTGCCCCTGAGCAGCGAGAACCGTCCAGGATCAGATTGCATGTGACTGAAGCCGACGACCTTCCACGGCCTCATTAATGACACTTTTGTCCCCAATCCGAACCTCCTCTGTGAAGCATCCGAGACAGAACCATGTTGTTTCTCAGACTTTGGAAATGCATTGTATCGATGTTATGTCAAAGGCCAACCTCTGTTCCGTGTAAATAGTCGCTCCCGTGCCAACAATCCTAGTGCTTTCCTTTTTTAAAAAAGAAAAAAAAAATGCAAATCCTATGTGATTTTAACTGTCTTCACCTGATTCAACTAAAAAAAAAGTATTATTTTCCAAAAGTGGCCTCTTTGTCTAAAACAATAAAATTTTTTTTCATGTTTTAACAAAAACCGATCAGGACAGGTGTTTGTTTTTTTTCTTTTTTATACATGAGTATATATATATATATATATATATATATATATATATATATATAAACATGTTCCTGTACATATACCATGTGGGTGCTACCATGGAGACCGTGGCCCACAAAGGCCACATAGTTACAGGACCAGAGGGAGGATCGCTGCAGAAACCTGCGTCTCCGCACGGGTGTCATTCCGAAAGCCGGTGGCCTCATTTTTTGACTTCTACACAGCATGAATTTCCCCCCTTCCTTTGGATTGCACTTTTCCGTTCCTGATCGTACCTGTAGGTTATTGTTCGTGTGACTCTTCTCAGGTCCCTGAGCTGAGTTCACACATCTTGGGACCGGCTTTTGCTCCGGCGTACTGTGACCTGTTCTTGAGACTTGAAAGAGCACAGTTAAGCAAGCAGACGGTCCTGCCAGGAGGGCGCGAGACGGAGACCACACAGACTTCCTGTATAAATATGAATGCTGAAGTGTTTCAAATGTTCTTCTTTTATTTAATAAATCTTGTAACCACATTTAAATGGTCTAAAACCCATATAGCATTGTAGTCACGGCAACCTACTAAAACTACTTTCTCATGCAACTAAAACTTATGGGGAAGGCAAGGGTGGGGGGGTTGTACATGTCCCATTGTAAAGTAAGTGTTTCGATGTCCTGTACTGCTAATGAATGGCTCTCCGCGTCCAGAGTACTCCAGTCAATAACTATGCACTACTTTACATTTCATGGGGGTGCACAAAAAAGAATTACATTTTTAGTTGCTCTTTGTACCAACCTTGAATACATATGTTTAACAACAACAGAGCGATTCCTATTTCTATTGAGTTTTTTAATACTGAATAGCAACTCGGAAGTCTTAATTCCTTTTTTTGTTGATGATTTATTTGTGAGTTTACATTTTTAAATTGTTTAACTTTCTTAATTTAGTAATTAAAGAGAGCATTTTACATTTGAAACAATTGGTTCGTTTGTTACATCACAGGAGGTCCCCAGGCGCTCTGTGGCATAGCTGTCCCGCACCAGATGGGGAGAAGCACCTGGTGAATTCGGCCATTGCGCAGTGATTTCCAAATGACAGAAACATGCAGAACATCTGGAGAGGCTCCCCCACCAAAAGGCAAAGCGATTGGCTGGTTCCGAGAGTTGTTCCAGCAGCACTGGGCGTGCCCGAGCACTGTAGCTTACCTGACCCTGTCTCTAAGTGGAATGAACTGGGCTTCCCTTGTAGAGTCCTTCCTGAGCTCAGGACAAATCCGTTTCCAAGCACCCTCTACTTGTGTCAGCGGGAGACAGTGGTGCGAGGAAAGGGCAGTGGGGTGGGCCAGGTGATGGCCCCGCCTAGCTCTACCATCATTCCCTGAAGAACCTTGAGCAGCCACCGGCATCTCAGCTGCAGGAGGGTCAGTGCAGAGGAGGCGCAGGTGCATGCCAGCTCCTTGCAGCCCTAACTTCTTAAGACGCCAAGGTCACTGGTGTCGGATGGAGCCACCTAGGAAGAAAAGTCTTTTATTGTTGCTGAAGTAACACTTACCTTTCAGAAAGGTTTTTTTAGCATTTGGGGGGAACATATGAAACATTTTAAAATCAAAACTGTTATTTTGGATATGAATACCCTTGACAGAATTTCAGACTTATTAGGTACAATTTTTATCATGTCGGATGACTCATTAACAGGTTCTAGATTTTTTTTTTAAAGATAATGATTTTCAATCCTTCCTTCATGTGAGGTAATTTGCAAATATTCTCTGGAGGATTTTTGTTTTGACTTACTGAAAAATCTGAAAAAGAAACTTTTAAGCAGAAATTCTTTGAGGCAAAAACTATTTGCTTTTCATTTCATCAAGTGAGTTGATTGTGGATTCTTGTACATAAGGAAAAACTAAAGACATACATAGGTCAACTCGAGGGCACACTTTTGAGATCAGAACCCCGGAAACATTCCAGAATGTGGGTAGAAGAGATGCAGTCAGGAAGAAGTCAGGCAAGGATCTAGGTTTTTCCAAGTGTCCAATGAACTAGTCCCGTGGTCACCTCTAGGGACTCCTGATTCACCCTGAGATCACCTCTTGGGGGTCACAAGAGGTAGGGGTCAGGGAGCTGCACCTGCTCACTGTGAAGGAGGTGAAAATGTTTTTGTGATTGGTGTGTGGGGGGGGGGGGTCTTTGTTTGTTGTTGTTGTTTTTCTTCAGTAACCCGGAATGAAGAGGTAAGTACTTGCTCTAAAGGAGAGCCACCAACTAGTGTTGCTCAGCGCACAGGATGCCTTCCCAACAAGCGATTTTCACTTCTGAAATAATCAAATACGAAGCTGACTGGAGAAGTCCATTTTCCTAGCCCACGAGTAAAGGTCGATAAAAGGATCCCTCTTCTCTTCATTGACGCTGCACCCCAAACTCAGACTGCCGCGTCGAGTTACCTGATAAGGCCCTGGTAGGTGCCAGGTCCCGTGTGTCAGAGCGTCAGCCGCACGGACTTTCAAGGGCCTGCCGTGGTGGGAACAGGTGCTTCCAGGGGGAAAGTCAAGGGAAACGATGATCCCACAAAGCCTGACACATGACTCAAAATTCCGGGTGTTTACTCACCTGGAGACAGATAGGAATCCTTCTGTGGCTAATTCTTGGCAGCCAAGGCTTTTTCTAGCAGCGCCAGAGCTGCAGAATTTTTATCTGCGATTTCCCACGGGCCTGTAACAGTGTCTGCCATGTTAACTGGAACGGCTCTTTCATGGGAAGGTAAGATTCTCGGCAGCATGCAGGGGAAAATAGCACCATAGCTTCCTGTAGAAGAGATGCTACCTCTGTTGTTGGCTGTGACGCAGAACAAGAAAACGCACAGGGCAGGCGTTTGTTTCCTAACAAGCTGTATTCAAGAAAAAAATGGTGTTTGATCAGTTGGTTCTGAAAGAGATTTTAATAGAGTCAGATGACTTTTGTTGGCTTGCTTTCCACTGCATGTAACATACACTGTGAGATTCGGTTAGGCTGATGTCAAAAACCTGTTTTCTGGAGGGAAGGAGGTTGGCTTTGATCCTGGAGGGGACAAAAGTAGCTCAAGCAGCTTCATTATCTATATTTATTTGTTTTTTTAAAAATTTTCAAGTGTAGGTTCTAACTCCATAGAACATGATGAAAAAATAATGCCTGTAGTATCTTAAATACCAAATGAGACTTCATAATTAGTATTTATATTAATATTCAGAGACGCTTTATGACAAACATCCAAACCATTCCTCCTCCTTATCCAATGCAAAATAGAATCCCACGAGGAAGACATGAGGAGGACCAACGTATCCTTACTTTAAGTGGAAGCTCAGAGCTAAGGGCTAGAGCACCTGCCTTGCAAGCTGAGGTCCTGGGTTCGTCTCCAGCACCCTCCCTGCCACACCAGTCTAGAGGCTGAAATACAAATCGGTGGTTTTGTGGTTTTGCAGGAACAGCCCTGTAAGAACGTAATGCTTGACAAGGGACTGCTCTCCCACCGACTAGAAGACCGTGCTTCTCTCTGAAGTACCCAGAATGCATGTCACCATGCGCTTCACGCCGCCAGGTGCGCTTCACGCTGCCAGGGTGTTCGGTGCACTGCTCTTCTGTCTTGTGTTTTCCGGCGCAGGCCGAGCACTCCTCAAGACCGGGAACAGCGTGGTATTTTGATTTTACTTTTCTGCACCTTGAACAATGATGGGCTTCCGGCTGACGGGGGTGGGGGGGGAGGCTGATGCGTGGGTGGGTGGTTAGATGGGTAGTACCCGCCAATCAGTGGGGTGATGGCTTGCCTTCCGATGGCTTTCTTATCCGAGAGCCAGGGGGCTGTACTATGCCGCCTCAGCACTAACCCTGCCCGTTACAGTGTGCAGTTATTAGTCTCCAAGATAACTGTGAAGGCCTTCCCCCGGGCCTCCCTCGCCCCAACACCATGGGTAGAAACTCAAACTTCTTAAAGCGTGCTAGCTGACTGCACGGAGTAAGAAGTCACCAAGTGAAGGTACTCTACAGTGTGGCCCAGGGGAGGTCCTATTTGAATTTGATAATTTTATGAAAACTCTTTGTTCCATTCCCAAGATAACCATCTCGTTGTTTTCATATAAAACTGTTTCTCCAAACCATCCAGGCGTACCATGTCCCCAGCCAGTGGCTTGTAGTATCCCTGTTGCAGCGCATGACCAAGTACTTCCGGCCTGTGTGAGAAGCACTGTAGGAAGTGGAGGCTTGCTTGTGTGTGGAGACGGATCGTGGGAAGGGTATCATTGCCCCCTCTCATGAGGCTTTTCTGACTTCCCTTCCCACTGAGCCGAAAACGGCCTCGTGTCTGAAGGGGAGAAAAGGCAAGCCACCCAGAGCCTCCTCCGGGAGAGAGATCAGATCGGCCTCCTTGGCCCGGATGTCACAGGTCGGAGATGGAGGGATGGAGACCTTTGGCAAAGGAGAAGAAGCCTAGGCTGGGAAGAGAGACGCTCTGGGCCACCGCTCTCCAGAGGAACGTGATGAAGGCAGTGATGACGGTGGGTACACGTGAGTGCTGGTGATTATGCCTCGCTTCAGACTTCCGGTGTATGCTCATTATGAGCTTGACCATGTGCCCCCAAAACTCAAAAGACATACAATTAACATTCACAGCCCAGTGAAGACGGAGGCCCAAAGGACCCACTGCAATTAGCTGTCTGTAGAGGGGAAGCCAGTGTCAGCTCTGCGTGGGATCTGCAGGGCACCACAGCCAGCACTCGGTGAAGGTGGCCTAGGTATTGCAGTGTAGGGACACTTCTTGCCTTTCAGGGTGACACCTGCTTTGAACACAGAAGTATGAGTCCAAAGAGAAAACAAAGCAGTTGCATTAAAACTAACTCTCTCTCTCTCTCTCTTTCTCTCTCTCTTTGTACTTTCTAGAAAGCGAGGTGGTGACACCATTTAAGGACGGAGGGTAAGACGCTTTTGGCGTTTGTTTGTTTTTTTTCCTTTGGGAGATTCATTGGTTTGTTGGGGTGTGTGTGTGTGTGTGTGTGTGTGTGTGTGTGTATGCATGTGTGAGTGTGGGCAAGTCCTTACCTGTCTCCTTGTTTGAGATGGATTCTCTTGTTTGCCACTGGGTATACCAGGCCAGCTGGCCTGAGAGCTCCCAGGAAGTCACCTGCCTGCCTCCCACCTTGTGCTAAGAATGCTGGGATCACACATGTGTGCTTCTGCGTCCAATTCACATGGATCTAGAGGTCCAAATTCAGTTTCTCGTGAATGCATAGCAATTCACCCATCGGGTCATCCCTCCAACCCCAAGAATAAGTTCCAGGCAGGATGTTGATTCCAGGTTCCTGCTGGAGTGTGGCTGGGAATGGAGAGCGCAAGCATCCAAGAACTGCCAGCCGAGGGTTTGTACCAACTTGGTACCTCCCCTTGCGGCCGCCGATAGAGAGAGCTCCCCTATTGGTGTACCCGCTAGCCACACCGTTTCGCTTGCTGCGTCGGACAAGGTGGAAATTCCCGGAAGGTACTACTCGGTATCACAAGGTGTTCTGGCTGTTTTGTTCTGGATATTTCTCTTTTAGTTAATTATCTAGTGCTTGCTATGTAATAATCGGAAGCAGGAGAGGATGCAATGAGTACTATTCAGATAGTGTTTTAATGAAAAGCACGCATGTGACACTGTGAGGACACAGCATGAGAGATGTCTTTCCTCTTTCTTTCTTTCTTTTCTTTTTTTTTTTTCTTTTTCGAGACAGGGTTTCTCTGTGGTTTTGGAGCCTGTCCTGGAACTAGCTCTTGTAGACCAGGCTGGTCTCGAACTCACATAGATCCGCCTGCCTCTGCCTCCCGAGTGCTGGAATTAAAGGCGTGCGCCACCACCGCCCGGCTTCTTTCTTTCTTTCTTTCTTCCTTCCTTCCTTCCTTCCTTTCTTCCTTCCTTCCTTTCTTTCCTTCCTTCTTTCTTTCTTTCTGCATGTGTTTATAATGAATTCACCTAAGCCTATCACAAACTAAATCCAAGCATGTGGGTCCTTTCGTTTCATATTTTCAGACACCCCCAGGAGATAGCACTGGAGGGTGTCAGGAGGGAGTCAAGCCTCTGGAGATTGGGCTCTGGAACCCCAGCCACCGTAAACGGAGCCGGAGGTCTGTCAGTCCCAGAGAGTGCCCGAGGAGATGGTTAGTGCATGACAGCCGCTGCCTAGAGAATTAGAGAACGAATAACAATGCTTTCTGGTAAATTAGCCATGTTACACTGTGCACGACATAGTGATGGAGAAGACTCTTAGAGCGGAATGATAATTTGCCCGCATCCTTAACATAAAATGCATTGATTTTTTTTTTCTACTTTGATAGACTTCTTGATTTTAAAACATGGGCAGCTCCAGGGGCGCTCAGCAAAGCACCGTCGTGAGACGATTAGGAAGTGGAGGAGGAAACGGTGCAATCAGCAAAAAACCTTCGTGAGCCACTTCACCTCCCTCCTCTCACCTGTGAATATCAGGAAATATTTGTTTGTACATTCCTGAAGGTCTCGGAGTGAAAACGCAAGGCATTCATCATTGTCTTTGCTATCGCTAAACCGTGACCTCCCCGTGTTGGAGGGCAGGAAAGCGATGCTTCCTTCTGTCCGCATTTGTCTGTTCTGATTCAAACAGTTCCTGTGTTTTGAATAGCGGAGGGAGGATGGAAATGGAGCAGAGCTGTACTTAAAACGGCAAGCCAAGAACAAAAGCAGCGTGCGTGCAGCCAAAGGGGACCTTGGAAGATACATAGATGAATCAAAACGCTGCGCTTGGCTGAGAGTCTGTTTTCAAGAGCAAATGCAAAATGGAGAACGTTGCTCCAACCGGAAAGGTTCCTCAGTCTCCCATTCGATTGAAATAAAATAGGGGTCCTGTTATCTGCTCTGACAGTCAGAAGCTGCCCTGTTGCTCTGAATTAGGATATTTGCTTTTGACTAATACAGATTTTTCCAAAGCAGGGCAGCATTTGTAGCTAGAGCGTGCCCTGCCCTTGGGCAGAGCACAGCCATGCCAGTCATTCTCACTGATGCCTTTCCTCCTCGTCCCATCCCCCACACCCTTCCGCTTCTTCATGTTCCAGTCACCACCATTTCCATGCCGCCCTTTGTTTGCTTGTCTGGTCTCCCTTCCTAGGGTCCCTATTCATTTAGTAAAGGCAGACTTTTTTCTTTTAAAGAAAAATTCTCACTGTCCATCCCAGGCTGACCTCAAACTCAAGGTCTCCCTGCCTTAGTCTTCCAACTGCTGGCGTTTGGGGCATGGGCCACTATGCCTAGCTAAACCCTTAGGTCTCTACCCTTCAAGGCGAACCTGCGGCTGCTGGACTATCCTGAGGAGGCGTCCTGTGGGAGACCTGCCCTGTCTCCTCTGTATGCTTGCTTGTCTCAGAAATCTGAACTCTGTACCTCATAAATCTCAACCCTTCTCTTCTGGACTCCCATTTTCGGCAGACGAAGGGCCTTCCCTGACCCTACTTCTCCTCCCCGTCCCACCCCAGTCCCCAGCCCTGCCATTGACCTATGATTGATTAGACACCAGCTTTATACCTGTGTCTCCTGCCACTTGATACCCATCAGCTTTATGCAAATAGAAAAGGCGCCCCTACCTCCACATGCTTTGCTGCCGTCTGCCAGGAAATAGCTACAATAAATATTCAAAGGGATAATGACTCAAATGTGAATACCACCCCCTCAAATTGTGCAGTACAAACCGGCACAACTCCGTGTGTCAGTCCCGCCGCATGAACTCGCCAGCGCTGTCCCGAAACCCTGCAGAGACATCCTAGCTTCATTCAGTAGATCAGCCTTGCCTGGTTAGAGCTTTAAAATCGAAGCTTTTCAGCCATGATCAGAAACTGTAGAGAGACGGTTTCTACAAGAGACAGTCCCTGGGTAGCAGTGCCTGTAACAGTGGCAGATGCCAGGGACTTAGCCAGAGTTTGGACTCTAGTGTCGAGTAGACAAAAGCATCGAAGTTTTTTGTCAAGCCTGACTGTGAGGGTCCCAGGGCAGGGACTGTGCTCAGCCAGGGTCACCATCACCCCTCTCTCTGTCTCTGCTTGTCCCATTGGTTTTCCATCCAGCCCCCCACTTTCTGGCAGTCTTTTACTACATAACAGATTACCCCCCAAAACTTCAAGGCAGAGCTAGAAGCAAGTCGTGTATTTTGCTCAGAGATCTGCAGCTGGGGAGACTCCTGGGGACCACTGGCCTCTCCTCCCCAGAGCAGCAGCTGGAGATCTCTTGAGACAGAGAGCTCGCTAGCTGTTGTCCCTAGCTGCTAAGCAAGAACCCAGCTGGGGCTGTGGGTGAGGACTTGGGCTCCCAGGTGGCCCGTGGGCTGTCTCACACAGCGGGGGGGCCCCCGTGCTCAGACCTCCGAGCTGACTCACGGCAAAGCAGAGACAAGCTGCACCCACCGAGTCCTAACTTTACGTTTCTATGCAAAAGAAATGGCTGAGGATTCTAGCCACGAGACTTGGGATTGTCTTGCAGAGGCCCATCACCAGAACATGTAGGCTGGCACAGCTCTCCCGGATGCCGCCCCCACTGTGTCTAGGGACATGAAAACTGCATCTCCCAGACTGCCTTGCTGTTTAGACCACAACTGTGAATTGGGCTGCACCAATCAGATGTATTCCGGAAGAGTTTGGAAGGCAGAAAGGCGGTGTATGCCAGGTCCCCACAGCCTGTGTTTTTGTCCTACCAGGAAGCAAGGTCATGGAACCAGTGATGTCTCCTCTCCAGTCATGGGTGTCAAGATTCAGTTGGTTAGGTGCCATTGGCTAGGCTCCACATTCTAACAGGCACTCAGAGGTGATGGTGGCAGCCCATGCCGTTCCTGGCTTCCTGGCTACCCTCTGGCCTTGTTTTGGCAGTCACAGTAACTACACTCCAACAGTGGTTTTCTGTATCTCAGCCTACTGGGCTGTGCAAGAGGCCACAGGTCTGCTGGCAGAGTGGCTCGCCTGGTGCCCTCCTCTAGCCCTTCCAATAAGTCTGTAAGTTATTACATCTTTCTTCACTTAAACACCCACCTCCTGCGCTGACCCCAGGGAAGCCTCAACATTCTGTCCCCCGTCTGTCTGTCTTTCCTAGCTAGCTTTCTCTCACTACTCATTCTTTACTTTGGTTTTCTTTCCACGATGGGGATTGAACCTAGGGCTCACATACACTAGGCAAGCCCTCTCAGCCCACTAGTGGTTCTTTCAGTATTTACAGAGTATTTACACATGTGCCAACCAATGTCTCTCATGACTGAGAAACATCCATGAGATAAACAGATTTGCATCGTCCCTCATGGGAGACAAAGAGCAAGAACCAGCAAAACACACCCTTGGGGCCCTTGGCTTGCTTTCTTTTGGGTGTAAAGTTTTCTGGAAACACAGCCACACCCATCTGGTTCTGTCCTGTCAGAGCTGGCTTCACCCAGTGCTGGCTATGTTGAGCACTGATTGACCCAAGAACCCTGAAAATTCTTACTTTATAGAAAGTGTTTGCCCATTCCTTCTTTAAGCAAGTTCCTGTGACCCCATCTGCAGGCAACTGTTCTCCCTATGGATTCTGCAGAACTGTGGGGCAAGTGCCAAGTTCAGGGTTAAGCATTTCATGAACATCCTCTGGGCTCGTTCTCAACACCTTGGGGACATACTGTCATCATCACTATTAATCTTTTTTGTTGTTATTTTGTTTTGTTTCTGTTTCTCAAGACAGGGTTTCTCTGTCCAGCCCCTGCTATCCTGCAATTCAGTCTGCAAAGCTCCAACTCTGAGATCTGCCTATCTCTGCCTCCCTTAGGAGTCAGTTATTATGACCCCTGCTTTACTGGCAGGGACACAGAGTTAGAGCGAGTTGGGTTCAGGTGACTGATCACACCGCTGTTAACAGAGAGAGAAGATGCAAAGGAGAACCAGAAAGGATAGACTCACGGACGGGTGACTAGTGAGACCCCTGCAGACCCATGCAGGGAGTTGGATCCTCTCGTGTCTTGCTACGTGAAAAGTGAGGGCTTCAAATCAGTACAGATTTGGGATTCAAACACCATTCTGTCACCAACTTGCTGTGTGACTCTGGGCAAGGTATGGGGCCTCGTTGAGCCTCTTACTTAGCTTCTGGGTCCTTGTGTAGTAAAGTGGCCTCTGAGGAGAATAAGATATCATATGTGTGGGGCCTGAAAGCAGAAGCAGGAGATAGTGGCAGTGCGGGGGGGGGGGGGGGCAGGGAGTCAGCAAGAGAAGAACGAGAAAGGCTCATAGAGAGGAGACAGACAAAAGCCAGGTATGAGATAACATTTATTTTAAAAGGTAAATAAATAGATAAAAAGCTGTCTGCAAACAGCAGTGCTTGGCACGTGGCAGAAGTTCGAGACATGCTGGCGGCTCGCCCTTCATTTCCAACCTTACCCTTTATCCAAGAAAATAATCTACAATTACGAGTTTCATTGCATCATTCTCTTGCTGACCCTCTTCACTGGAAGGAGACTATGCCTGAAAGATCTGCCTCACCCCCCACCCCCAGCAGCAGAGTGTGCTTAGTCGTGTTTTGACATGTGACACTCAGAAAGAGTTCATATGGGTGTAGTGGAGTCTAGCCAGAGGGAAGCAACTCTTTAGCTCCTGGCTATTCTATCATCTCCCCTAGGCTGCAACCAAAACTAAGAGACTAGATAGACACTGGGCAGTGGAGCTGGGGACAGAGATGGCTTCATGGGAGAATCTGCAGAATCTACAGAAAGAAACAGTGGCTGGAGAGAGCCCCCAGAGAGTGGTCCTGGGACAGCTACTGCCTACAGTCTCGGTGGGGAGTCTACCAAGCGTGGTAGAACACTCTTTGGGGTCATCAGACTCCTCTCCTCATGTGGGGCCAGTTCAAGGGAGTCCACGCACAGCAACTGGCCCCACTGTCTGTCCCGTTCATCTTACCCTGTCTTCCGGCTTCATAAAATGACCCACACCTCCAGACTTGCTGTGCCCAGTCCTCTTTGTAAAGACTTTACTCATCCTTCAGAACCTTAACATCAAGAGACAGCTGCGCTTCTAGAAGCACCGTGTACCTGGTTGCTGGTCATCCGGCGGCAGGCACCACTTCACCACCTGCTGGGGTGTCGGTCTGTGTCCTAGAGTTTCCTTCTGGCCTCCAGGTTCACCAAGAGTAGGAACTTGGCACACTTCAGACCCTCTGATATTACACTGAACTCAATCCAGTGACCGGAATCCTCAGTTGCCATCTGAGTTCCTTCAATATGAAGTATTTTGCCAGCACAAGGCTTTTTTTTTTCTAAAATGGAAATGCATTTAGAGAATGCTTCACATTAAAGGGATAAAAAAATCAAAGAACGCATTTTTGGCTAGAAGTTCTGAGTCTCAGAGATGCAAATAAATTGAAGACTTTTTTTAATTTTGTTTCCTGAATTGATTGGAACCACGACACTGGATTTGGTGCTTAACACTAGACTTTCTGGAACTTTCCGCTGGGTAGAAATGCTATCAGCCCTTTACTGTGTTAGGATGGCTGTAGCCTCCAGTTAAAATGCTAAACCGGACAAGAACAGCTGGAACACGCAATGCAGGAGACTTCCAAGTCAATAGGGAGCCTGCAGCCCCACCCTCAGCTGAACCAAGAGGTACCCCTGACTTTAGGCTTATAGGGAGAGGGTGTGTGTGTGTGTGTGTGTGTGTGAGAGAGAGAGAGACAGAGACAGAGACAGAGACAGAGACAGAGACAGAGAGGGAGGGAGGGAGGGAGGGAGGGAGGGAGGGAAGGAGAGAGAGAGAGACGGAGGGAGGGGGAACAGGGAGGGAGAGAAAGCAAGAGAGAGAGACAGAGAGACAGAGAGACAGAGAGGAAGAGAGGAAGAGAGAGAGAGGAAGAGAGAGAGGAGAGAGACAGAGAGAGGGGGAGAGGGAGGGAGGGAGGGAGGGAGAGAGAGATTTGGATACATGGTCACTCAGGTGAAAGGTTCTATGGCTCCAGGTCAAGAAGAGCTAGCGGCTCCCTCAGGCAGACTGAAGGGTTGGTTAGTTGCTTTGTGCCTGCACGTAAGACTTTCCCATGGCAATCTTGACTCCAGATGTGGGCCTGGCAGCTGGTCTGGGGCCCTGGGCCTGGGGTTCATCCAGCTCCAGACACCCTCAGCTTAGTGACTACTCGGTGCCCAAATGTCCCAGCGTCTATCCTCCACCCTCATCCCCCAGCTTGTTCTCATACCTCTCCCTCTGTGGCTTGTGCTTGCGGTCATAGGTCATAGATACATCAAGAACTTGTTCTGAGCCCTCTCAAAAGAGTGAGAGACTCCCAATGGCTAAAATAAAGTACGTTTTCTTGCACTGACCCCGACCCCTCCCAAACTTTCTGAAGAGCAAGCAAACCAACCTCAAACCACAGATCTGGGCCTGCATTGGCATGACCTAAGTAAATCCTTACAAAGACTGGCCCAGGCCTTCCCTGGACCTGCTCACTCAGGCTTTTCTTTGGACAGGAAGCCAGAAACTTGTCTCTAACATGTGTCTTAGACTGTACTGGCTGCTACAACAGAAATGCCATAGGCCAAGCGACTTACAAGCAGCAGGATATTGGGCTGGGAAATCCAAGATCCAGGCCTCAACAGGTTTGGTGTCTGTCCTGCCCTGCCACCAAGATGTCTGTAGACAGTTATCTTCAGTTTAAACCTTTCTTCTTCTCTGTCTGTGGTTACATCAGTACTTTCCTATTGATGCGGTAAAGCACCATGACCAAGACAGCTTACAGAATGAATAATTCATTTGGGCTTATGGCTCTAGAGGGATGAGGGAATCATGGGAAGAGATGGCAGACATGGTAGCGGGAATAAGTGAGTGCTCACGTCTCTAACAGCAAGCAGGAAACAGGGAAAGCAAACTGGAATGGCGCTGGTTTCTAAACCTCAAAGCTTTTCGCCAGTGACATATCTCCTCCAATAAGGTCCCATCTCCTAAGCCTCTCCAGACAGGGCTACTAACTGAGGACCAAACATTGAAATGAGTGAGACTGTGAGGGGCGTCTTGCCTGCGTGTCTCTCTGTGTACTACCTATGTGCCTAGTATCTATGGAGACAAAAACGAGGGCATTAGATTCCCTGGGACTGGAGTCACAGACCTAAGTTGCCATGAGGGTGCTGGAACTTGTACCTGGGAGAGAAGCCAGTGTCCTTGCCTGATGTCTCTCCAGCCAAAAGGCCATCTTCTTGTGTTCTCACAGGGCTGAGATGGGGGAGATCACAGCGGCCTACTGCATGAACTCTCACAATGATCTGATTGCCTCACAACACCCCCACCTTCTAATGCTGCCCCCTGGGAGGTAGGAGCACAACATCTGGACCCAGGCCGCAGACTTCAGTTTGTAGCGCAGTGCTTACCTTTGCTTCCTCCTACTGAAAACTTGTGGCAGCAGAACATTCCATGGCGCACACTCATGGTCAAGGTCCTGCTCGCCTGGCCTTATTGGCTCGGCTGGCAAGGCTCCTGCCCTTAGCCTTGACCTGTGGAAGCAACTGTGCCACTCACCACCCTCCCTTGCTGGGATGAGGAATACGAAGCCCCTCCAGGAAGGGCCAAGGACGGTCTCAGCCTTGAGCTTTTGGAGAAGCCAACCAAGCCAGGTCACGCCAGATAAGTTGAGCGGGCCTCAACTCCTGAACAAGCAAGTCCCTGGGATGACAGCTCTAGCAGCCTGGGGGTCAGGATCCTGGGAGTAGCTGTGAAGCTGCACTTGGGACTTTAGAAGCACCTGCCTCATGCTGCCCCAGGTGGGGGTGCCCAGCTGCAATCCTTCTGCTGTAGCTGACGCTGCAAAGGGCTGGCTGAGGCCCCAGAACCTCAAGCAGACACTGCCCGTCTTCCAGGAGAGTGTCCAAGGATCACAGATTTTCTGGGCACAGGGCTGGACGCTCAGGGAAAGCTCCTGGTCTTATAGAAGGACCGTCAAAACCTACACTGCCAACTCTCATTGGTCCTGGTCCTGTCCTCACCTCAACTTCTCTTGACGGTGTCTCCTTGGGGAGTGACATCTGTTGTCCTGTCCCTGGTGTCCTGTCCCCCACCCCCTTTAAATGTCCCCCGTCACTTCTTTGTAAATGTAAATACTTCATGTACCTCCTCTCCTCCCCTAGGATCCAGGCACACTTCTCCAGGGTAGGGCAGAAGGCCGTCCTAGCCATTGTCAGGGACCTTCCCCAGGGAGCAAGGGGCTGTAGTGCTCACCTTTTAAAAACCCAAGCCACTGTGCTGGCTGGCTATTTTTCTGTCAGCTTGACACCTGAGAGGAGGGAACATCCATTGAGAAAATGCCTTTGGAAGATTCGGTTATAGCAAGCCAGTGGGGCATTTTCTTAATTAGCGACTCATTGATACTGGAGGGCACAGCTCACTGTGGGTGGGGACATCCAGGCTGGTGGTACCTGGGTTGTATAAGAAAGCAGGCTGAGCAAACCTCGAGGAACAAACCAGTAAGTGGGGCTTCTCTGTGGCCTCTGCATCATCTCCTCCCTCCAGGTTCCAGTCCAGCTTGAGTTCCTGCCTTGGCTTCCCTCAGTGGACTGTGATTCAGGATATATAACCTAAATAAACCCTGTTTCCCCCAAGTTGCTTTAATCCCGGTGTTTATCACAGCTACGGCAACCCTAAGACAAGCATCTTCGGGCCTGAGAGGTCTACTCCTGTTCACAGGGGTAGGTGCTCATGCCATCTGCCCTGACACGCTCAGGTTACCTATCAGGACAGCATTTAGTTAGATGTAGATTCAGGGACTCCTCTCATTTAAGGGGTAACCCCCTTTTTAAAAAAATCTACATTTTTAAAGACCCAAAATGTAAATTTGCACTGCAAATTCGTGGCATGGAAACAGCAAACACCATAGATAAAGTAACACCTCCTCCCAACACTGTCTCTCCAGAAGACCCCAGTCCATTTTGTTGGCGTCTCTGTGGCCCTTCTGAATTTGCAGACAGGGATGCTTCTTACATTAGCTCTTGCCAACTCTTCAGCAAACAACGCTTCTCAGAGAACTTGCCCCATCTGCATGTGTCCACCTTCTTTTTTTTTTTTTTTCTTATTTTTTTTTTTTAATTTTTTTTTTCTTTCTTTTTTTTTTTTACTCTGGCATGTGTCCACCTTCTTAACAAACGACACAGAATCGCATACAGCAGAGACTTCATCCTTCATTTAGCCCTGCTTCTGTTAATAGTTTTGCTATTTCCGTATTCTCACTGTTACAGCCAATTTATGCCTTCGCATGTTTTAATGAATAACAGCAAGATTTTGAAAGATCTAGAGCTAGAATTGTTTCTATAGTAATTCAGTAGACATTTTTTTTTTGAGAGAAGGTTTCACTATGTAGACATTTTTTTTTTTTTTTTTTTGAGAGAAGGTTTCACTATGTAGCCCACGTGGGCTTGAATTTCCAATCTTGTTGTCTTGGCCTCCTCAGTGCTGGCCTTACAGACACCACCTTTAACCTATCCTTGTATTTCATGTCTCATGCAGAAATGTCTAGCCAAACTGCTTGGCCAGTGTTTGTAAGCCTCTTCCGGGAACCTTCACTCTGTGTAGATGTGTGTTTGTGGGTGCACACACATGTGTGAATGTATGGAAGCCAGAGATCAATGCCGGGGCTTGCTCAGGTGCTGTGCATTGACAGAGTCCGGAGCTCATTGGCTCTGCTCGACTGGCTGGCCAGCAAGTCCTGAGGATCCTCCTGTCGCCATTTCGCTAGTGCTGAGATGACAGGCACTCACTACCATACCTGACTTTTTTTTTTAATGTGTGTGCTAAGGATCAAACACAGGACATCACATCTGTGCAGCAAGCACTGTTACTGACTGAGCCGTCTCCTCTCCTCCTCCTCCTCCTCCTCCTCCTCCTCCTCCTCCTCCTCCTCCTTCATTTTAATGAGCATCTAGATGATGCAAGTGTCCAGGGAGCATCCTTTGAGAGTACAGAAGATCAGTTGCGTTAGTTAGCTGTTACCATGGTAACATTAGCCTTACAGGATAGATTCCAAACCTCAATGGCTTCGAATTGTAGGTGCATCCCTTTCCATCACGGGTCTGCAGGTGAACCACCAGCCTCTGTTCTGAACGGCTTTGCAGGCTCAGAGTTCCAGTTTTCCTTTCTAGGACTTGGCTACCAGCTTCAGGTCAAATCCAGGTATGATTGTGTCCCCTTGTCCTGGATCCCAGAAAGAGGGCAGCAACTTCCCGAGGATTCTATACATGTTAAATCTGTCACCAAAGCACCTGTATCAAACCAAGCCTCTCCTGCTCTTCCAGGGGTTCCAGATCTGATTGCATCATGATCTCTACCATTGACTGGTGTGGGATAATCTTTTTGTACACTGGGAAGATGGGTCACCATGATTGGTTTAATAAAATACTGATTGACCTATCGCTATGCAGGAGAGAGTAGGTGGGACTTCTGAGAAGAAAAAGGAAGTCAGAGGGATGAATTGAGGTGCGAGGGAGATGCTGGGGGATGCAGAGTAAGGTGGGCATACGGTCACAGGAGAGGTAACCAAGCCACATGGCAAAACGTAATGAAAGGATAATTCAGTTATAAGAGAAGTTGGGGAAAAGTTTAAGCTAGTGGCCAGAGTTTCATAATTAATATTAAGTCTCCCTGTCATTATTTGTGGGCTGGCAGTCCTGATGAGAACACATTACTACAGTTGATGAGACAAGTCACGTGGCCAAACACAAGTCAGTGGGGCTTACAAGTGTACCCACTCCTGGTGTGTGGGCTCTCCAAAGTTATGTCAAAGGGGAAGAGAAGGCAGGCCCACGTCTTTCAACACCATGTACACCAGACTTTGGACCCTGAAGCATTTGGGCTTGCTGCCTTTCTTAAGTGACACGGGGAAAATTTTCTGACCCCCATTGTCATGTTGACTTGAATGTCATCAAAGTAGCTTTTATTCATTTTTAGCATCTGGCTTACAGATTCTAATTGCTCTGACAAGATACGGAACCAAAAGCAACTTAATGTTAGAAGGGTTTATCTATCTTACAATGTGAGGAGGGAAGTGTGCATCACTGGGATAAACCTTGGAGCATGAGCTCACGCATGAGCTGGTCACCTGCCGCGGGGAAGCAGAAAGCCATGAGTGCTTCCGTATTCAGAGTAGATCTTTGCTGCTTAGCTCACCCTCTCTGGAAAGACATACTCAGAGAGGCGTTTCCATGGTGATTCTCAACCCAGTCAAGTGGACAACGACGACGACGAACCACCATAGCTTAGAGGAAACTAGAGCCAAGAGTCTGTCATGACAAGAATGCGCTAATGGCATGTCTGAGCCAGCTCCCACTTCCCTGTGAAACACACGTTTCCCCCACTGTCCCTTGAAGCTCTTTTCAGTTGTGGGTTGCACCTTCCTTTGTTCGTGTGGCTGAGCTTTGCTTACTTCCCAAGTCTTTTTCCCCCAAAGCTAGAAAATGAAGTTAATTACTGCAGTTCTTTAAAAGTTTTCATTTTTTAAAAGTACAATCCAAAATAGATTTGTTGGGTCTTCCAAAAAATTTATCTATTTCCATGTTATTTTTGAACTTTTCATTGAACTCCAGAACACGAATACAGATGGGAACATTTTCAGTTGAACAGGATCAAGGGTTCCAGCTTAATCAATTACTGCAGAAGATTCGGCCTGAAAAATTTTCATGTGGAGAATTATTGACAATACTGAATACTTCAAAGTTTTATTTCCCAGTAATTGTCATTTCCTCCTAAATTTAGAGAATCTTACTTTTCTGAATTTGGGAGGAGGGGACCCTCAGAAATTCTGAGGTTTTGCTTATCAAAATGCTTTCATATTTTGGTGGGGGGAAATAGCTCCAGGGTAAGGCGCTGGCCTCACATGCAGGAGATTTTGGCTCCCAGCATTATACAGAATTAATAATATAAATAATAACAATGATTATGTTTTCATAAAAGCCAACTTTCCATGTGCTAAAAATACAACCTAGCCTAATAGAAACATTTTTGAAATATCAATTTTTTACAGACATATTTTATTTTTAAATTATGCGTGTGTATGCACATGAATATGGATATGTTCACATGAATGTAAATGTCTTCAGAGTCCAGAAGAGGGTTCTGGATCCCCTACAGCTGGACTTACAGACTATTCATGGCTGAGGAAGCTAACGATCAACACGGATGTACTAGTTTGGGAACTGCCAATTAAAGTGCACAAACAGTAATGCTTTAAAATACAGAAATGTAACCGGGCAGTGGTGGTGCATGCCTTTAATCCCTGCACTCGGGAGGCAGAGGCGGGCGGAGTTCTGTGAGTTCGAGACCAGCCTGCTCTACAGAGCGAGTTCCAGGACAAGTGGAACTACACGGAGAAACCCTGTCTCGAAACACAAAACAAAACAAAGCAGACATACAAAATGCTGCAAGCCAAAAGTTTGGTTTGTCTTGTCATTACCCTCAGATAGCATTTCCTCTCTGCACACATTTCCGGTGTCTCTCAGTGTGTCCTAACGTCCTCTCACATGGACCCCGACAGAGTGAGGTTTACCCTAAAGGCTTCATCTCTGTTTAAAAGCAACCCCAGCCACAAAGGGCCTATATTAATTAAAATGAAGTCACATTTTGAGTACTGGAAGTTAAGACTCCAAAATATCAATCTAGGAAAACACAGTTCAGCCGATAAAAACAGATCATGGCCCGTCATGGTGTATCCACCTTCGACACAGCTACTCAGAAAGCTGACGGAGGAGGATGGCTTGAGCCGAGGAGGTAGAGAGCATCCTGGGAAACCAGGGAGACTCTTTATCAAAGAAACAAAATAGACTATGGTTGAAATTATTTACAAATTATCAAAAGCATTATTGAAACATAATTTACATGCCTCATACCTTTAAATTATAGACTTAGTGGATTTTTCAATATTCACTGGCCTGCACCGTCATCACCCCTGTCCCTTTCAGAAGGTCTTCATCACCCTGGGGGCCCTCGCCTATCGGCCATCACTCTCCCAGTCACAGTCCTGGCCCTGCCCTTTAGCATCCACTAATTTATTTTGTCTCTGTACCTTTATCTCCTCTGGACGTTTCCTTTAATAGGACTCATGTAGCACGTGGCCAGTCGCAGCTCTCAGTATGATTTCAAGGCTCATTGACGGCAGAATGTCTGCTGATTCTTGACTTTATTGTTGCTGACTACTAGTCCATGTGGTGGTTTGAATAAAAAATGACCCCTATTGGTCCATAGGGAGTGGCACTTTTAGGAGGTGTGGCCTTGTTAGAATAGGTGTGGCCTTGTTGGAGGAACTGTGTCACTGGGGCGGGCTTTGAGGTTTCAGATGCTCAAACCAAGCCCAGTGTCTCACATTCTCTTCCTGCTGCCTGCCTGTCTGGATAGAAAACTCTCAGCTCCTTCTCCAGCACCATGCCTTCATCCCACCATGCTTTCCACCATGACTGCAATGGACTAAACCTCTGAAACTACAAGCCAGCCCCAATTAAATGTTCTCCTTTATAAGAGCTGCCATGGTCATGGTGTCTCTTCACAGCAATAGAAACCTTAACTAAGACATTCTGTTTGTTATTTATTCGTGTATCAGCGGACGGGCATTTGGGTTGTTTCTTCTTTGGCACTGTTGTCAATAAGGCTGCTCTGTGTGTTTGTGTAGGTGTAGATTTTTCATTCTCTTCGTGTGTGGAGTAGAAATACTTAGCCATCTGAATGCAATTAGAGTGTTGCTCAGATTATTGCTATTCAAACTAAATAATCAAGAACTGATAAACTATCTTCAACAGTTAGAAAACTTGAGCCTGCCCTGGAGAGACAGTTCAGCAGTGAAGGGTACTTGCTACTCTTCCAGAAAACCCAGGTTTGGTTGTTAGTACCCATCCTGAGTGGTTCTCGATTCCTGTAACTGCAGCTCAGCAGCCTCTCCTGACCGTCTCAGGCACCGGCGTACACATAGTGCGCATGTGCATTGTGTACATGCGAGAACACACACATATTTAAAAGCCCATTTGTCTGTATAAGAATGGAGTACAACACAATTCAGTAAGGTGTTCTCAATTTAAAAAAAAAATCATCGAAAGTGAGTACTTATTTAAGAGACCTTACTGAGGCCTCAAAATACAGTGTTATAGCTGGGGGCGTGTGGTGACACACGCCTTTAATCCCAGTGCTGGGGTGGCAGAGGCAGATGGATCTCTGTGTGTTCAAAACCAGCTTGGTCTGCACAATGAGTTCTGAGACAGCCTGGGCTATATAGAGAGGGACACTGTCTCAAAAACAAAACAAAAAAGTGCAGTGTTAAATAAACTTTTCTGAGCCTCACCTTTCTTTGTAGAGTACACTGATTACTTTGATCATGAGGAAGTGCCTATAAAAGTGTATGTACCGCTTTCTCCTCCATCTCCCCACCTGTGAAATGGATATCAAAGTGCCCCCTATCAGAAGGTCCTTCTGAGCTGACTCACTGAGGGCAGAGCAGCTATAGCATAGGACACAGAGTGTTGTGTCTGTCAGTCTTACACAATCTAGAGCCGGGAAGGTTGGGTGTGGCCCACAGCCGTCCAGCAGGGCTGAGGTGACAAGCTGGGTCTGCTGACTGTCCCCTCATTCCTGCCGGCCCACACTGCCCGGGGGATGGAGCAGGATCCAGGGAAGTATCGAACCCGTGGTTGTCTTCCTGTGCCTGGCCCTCTGAGTCAGCCTGTAGATCTGGGTCCAGGAGATAGTGTGGCGCAGGAAAGAGATGTCCTACTAAGTCACCTTTTTATCCAGGTTCTGTCCAAACAGTGGCACATGGTAAGGCCTGTCACCCCTCATCACAGCTCAGAAAACTTGCTCAGGCTACACAGCTAAGAAGGCGGGAGGCCAGAAGCCCAGCACAGACCAACAGTGCCTGGCCACTGCCCGGCCCGCCTATGTTGCCTCTAGAGGCCCAGTTTTTATGCAAACCTTTCTGGCTCACAAATCCCTCCTGGATGCACCCTGCCACCTCTACCTACACCTCTCCTCTCTTCAGTCTGAGGAACCAGAGCAGCCACCTTGGCTTCCAGATCAGAGTTCATTTTCTGTGTGCCTCTGGGTCCAGACACTCAGTCTGCCTCTTTTCTCTTTTTTACTGGCTTTTGGGAAGCAGAGGGATGAGTGCTGGCTCTGGGGTGTCCTCATATAACTGAGATGGATCATCTTACATCTCCTTAGAATGACACTCCAGTCTCCAGTCCAAACCCCCGCCCCCATCTCTTCCTTTCCAAGTCCAGCCTCCCCTTTCCTGGAAAGTGATGTTTGACAACGTTGGAAAGGCTCACAGGTGCCACCAGCAAGCCTGGACTTGGGCCCTTTTGAGAAGCCCTCAGCCCTGCAGACTCCATGGTCACCTGCATTCACGCATATCACAATGACAATCTAAAAATCATAAGAAGCAGATCATGAGGCAAAGCTGCAGGGACAGGGCCACGTTAATGTCAGTATTAAAGCCTCAAAGATGGCCAGATTTAGTGCCTTCTTTCAGAGGTCCTTGGACCCACGCAAAAATCCTAAAGTAAAACTCTAGAGAAGGTAAGAGAATACAAGTATGTTCGCTTCCTTTCTGTTCCCCCTCCCTCCCTGGAGTTCACCAAAACCTCCAGAAAGAAGAACTCTGCCTGGGTTTAGAGGGAGCTGTCTCCAGTGTACCAAGTGAATGCCACAACATAGAAAGCAGTTTGGGAGTTTGGATTCAGATGCCAGGTGCCAGCGTGTCCTCGCTCCCTGTAGACTCTGATTTTGCTCCCTGCTGCAAAGGCCTCCAGCTGATAGCATCGCAGCCCTGCAGCCCCGCAGCCCCCAGCCTAGCGGCCTGTCACCACAGGAAACTCTGCTCTTTCCAGACCCAAATTTATGTGCGTTCTCCATAAACTTGATGTTGTGCCGTGCTGCTGCTAAGCGTGATTTACTTGTAGGGTGTTGACTCTTGGGGTGCAGAGCTTAGGAGAGCCGTGCTGACCTGACCTTGTCACGCAGGCTGAGGACCTCTCCAGAAGCCTCACCTCACAAAGGCTAGGGGCCATGGGCTCCCAAGCTGAGGCCTTATTAGAGAGGTCTCCTGGTGTGTATGAAGCCCTAGGACTATGAAGGGTACCTTGCTAGTTTTGCAGATTGGAAGGAAGCCCTCATGCTAATGCATTTCCTTTTCCGCCATCCACATCCAAAAGGAGCCCACAGTTTGTCTGTAGGAAAATGTGTAGGTGTATTCGGTTACTTACTTAATGTAGATGTGTGTGTGTGTGTTTTAAAATGGAGGAAATTCAGTTTTCTAAACGCTTGGAGGAGGAAAGAACTACGAATTAGGAGCGAAGCGTAGACCCCAGAGAGAATGAGGTGAGAAGTATACCACAGCCCCAGGGCTCCTCTACCTGGTGCGCTGAACCTGCTCCGACTTACCCTCAGCCAGTCCAGCTGTATGCACCACTTCCAGTCTCTTCGTGACAATGACCAGCTCCCAGAAAGGAGGAAAAAGACAGGACACCCTGACAATAAGCCTCATGGAGACTTTGTTCCATGGATGTATTAGGGTTTTTTTTTAATTTTTTGTTTTGTTTTGTGAACTTTTTATTTTTGTTTTTATTTGTTTGCTTTGAGGTGTTTGTAGGAGGAGGGCCTGCTTGCTCATCCGGGCCACCCTGCTAGCTTAAGCCTGAAATAACCACACAAAAACTATATTCATTAAATCACTGCTTGGCCCATTAGCTCTAACTTCTTATTGGCTAACTCTTACATTTTAATTTAAGCCATTTCTATTAATCTGTGGATCGCCATGTGGCAGTGGCTTACCAGGTAAAATTCCCAGCATCTGTCTCTGGCAGCTCCAAGGTATTCCTCTGACTCCACCCTTCTTCCTCCCAGCATTCAGTTCTGTCTTCCCTGCCTACCTAAGTTCTGCCCTATCAACAGGCCAAGACAGTTCTTTATTCATTAATGGCAATGACAGCACACAGAGGGGACTCCCACATCAGGTGTTGAGGTGTTTGTTGTTGTTGTTGCTTTTTCGAGGCAGGTTTCTCTGTGTAACAGCCCTAACTGTCCTGGAACTAGCTTGTCCTGGCAGACCAGGTTGGCTTCGAGCTCACAGAGAGTTGCCTGTTATGTCTTTGTCCTGTAATAAACATATTTGATAAGACCATCGAGATGGTTCAGTGGCTATGCTGGACAGTTTTATGTCAACTTGACACAAACTAGCATCATCTGAGAGGAGGGAGCCTCAGCTGGGAAAATGCCTTCACTTCTAAGATCAGGCTGTTGGCAAGCCTGTAAGGCAGTTTATTCATTAGTGATTGAGGTAGGAGGGCTCAGCATATTGGGTGGAGACCCGTTGGTCTGGTGGTCCTGGGTTCTGTAAAAAAACAGACTGAGCAAGTCAGGCAAGCAGCACCCCTCCACGGCCTCTTCATTAGCCCCTGCCTTCAGGCTCCTGCCTGACTTGAGTCCCTGCTTTGGCTTTCCTCAGTGAACTGTAATTCAGGACATGGTAGCCAAGTAAACCCTTCTCTCCCATCTGAGTTAGGCTTTCTATTGCTGTGAAGAGTCACTGTGACCATAGCAGCTCTTAAAAAGGAAAACATTGTACAGTTTCAGAGGTTTGGTCCATTCTCTTCATGGTAGCATGCAGGCAGACATTTGTGCTGGAGAAGGAATGAGTTCTACATCTTGATCCATGAGCAACAGGAAGTGAACTATTCCACTGGGCGTGGCTTGAGCATATATGAGACTTCAAAACCCACAGCGACAGACTTCCTCCAACAAGGCCATACCTACTCCTACAAGACCACACCTCCTAATAGTGCCACTCTGTATGGACAAAGCATTCAAATACATGAGTCTATGGGGGCCATACATTCCCTAAGTGGCTTTTGGTCACAATGTTTCATCGCAGCACTAGGAACTGTAACTAACACTTTGAGTAGGGACCCTGCTGCAAAAGCCTGAGTTCGATCCTGGGAACCCATATGAAGGTAGAAGGAGAGAACCAATTCCACAAAATAGTTCCTTGACTGCCCTGCCACGTGCACACCATAGCCCCCATGTGCCCCTCTCCCCATAACAGACAATAATAGCAAATGAATCAAATGGAAAATAGCCACTGAGAACAGCTCCGAAGAGGAATGTTGTGATTTGTGGTTTCAAGCTGAGTAAGTGGTCAGCTGGCTCCCTTGTTTCTGGGCTGTGCTAAGTCAGGACTTCAGGGTGGAACACCTCACAGTGGCCAGGAAGCAAGAAGGGAAGGTCCAGGGCTAACACTTGTGCTTCAAAACCACATCTCCCAGTGACTCGCTTCCCCAGCAGGCTCCTCGGACCAATAACGGATCACAAGTAGACTCAGAGTTGGGTTAAGCCACCAACGAGGTTAACCAGCACCTTTATGACCCTATCGCCTCTCCATAGCGTCACCATCAGGGAACCAGGCCTGCAACATGAACCCATAGAGGGACATCTCATATCCAAAATATTACAGTAAAGTGGCCAAGGGGCCATGCTTTGTCCTCCTCACTGGGCCCTATGAAATCCCTCTATGAGACACACCACAGAAGAGACTGTATGACTCAACTTCTCCAAGCAAGGGAAATTATGGGCCCCGTGGGAAATTACGGGCTCTGTTAAGTTTGAGAATGAAATTATGCCTGAGTTCTTCATTTTCCTAGTACATCAGTCACGAAAATTCCAGCTTTCTCGGGGTCTTGCCGCAATTGAGCCATGTGGAGTACGGGATGAGCAGCCCTTCTGAGTGTCTAAGGGCTATGACTCAGGCTTCCAACAAACAAAGCCACCACCCCTCCCTAATGCTCCATGGGAGTCCTCCAGCAGCCTGCCTTCCTCTGGCTAGCAGCAGCAACTTTCTGGAAGATGCCCTGGGGGCCGCATTCCAATGCCCATGACTTGGTATGTCTCCAGAGCAAAGCAGACTGGAGAGTGCTGTCTCTTCACGGGTTTAAAAGCAGAAATAAAGTTGGTGGGATCTACTTGTTCCCCCTGGCCTGCGTCATCCAGGCCTAGAGATGAACTTAAGAGTTGAAGGTATGTCCTGCCTCAAAGCAACAGTTGACTGTCTCACCTGATCCTGATTGACCTTTACGTCGCTTACATCCAGATTTACGGGCCCTTGGGATAGTCTCCTTTGAGGAGCTTCCAAGCAGTTGGTAAGTGCTTGCTTTGTAAGCAGGGGGACCCTTTTAATTCTTCCTTTTAATTCCTGCACTGGAGGTGGAGACAGCAGGATCCCTGGGGTAGCCTGGCCAGCCAGTCTAATGAGAGACCTTGTCATGATGAGGTGGGTAGTGTTCCTAAGGAGGGTGACACCTGAGATCCTTGTCTTTCAGCCTCCACAGGCATTATGCGTGTACACACACACACACACACACACACACACACACATCACACACACACTTCTGGCTATGTTCTCCTTTGGCCTATTGCAGAAATATAGTATTAGAAATCCACACTGCTGAGTGCATTCATTTCTGTCTTTAATATCTGAGGTGTATTTAATATTTTGGGTGTGACATCCAGAGGAGGATGTCATGGGTCTTCCTAGTCACTGTCTACCTTATTTCCTTACAGAGTCTGAAGCTCGATGTTTTAGATGGAGGTCCAGAGACCTACCTGTCACTGTCTTATAATGCTGGTGTTATGGGTACATTGACCATATCTTGCTTTTTTTTTTTTAATGTGGGTGTAGACAGAAGTTTCTGTCCTGCCCAGTCCTACAGCTGTTCAGTCCCAAAGAAACACACAGAGGCTTATATGAATTATAAACTATTTGACCTATTAGCTCAGGCTTATTATTAACTAGCTCTTTCAACTTAAATTAACCCATAATTCTTGTTAATGTTTAGCCACATGTCTTGGTACCTTTTCTCAGTAAGGCATTCTCGTCTTGCTTCCTCTGCATCTGACTGGTGACTGTGTCTCTCTGCCTTTCCTCTTCCCAGAATTCTCTTAGTGTGGTCACCCCACCTATACTTCCTGCCTGGCTACTGGTCAATCAGCATTTTATTAAACTAATACAAGTGATCTTTACAGTGTACAAGAGCATTATCCCACAGCATGTGGTGATGGATTAGAACTCAGGTCCTCATACGCCGCAAGCATTCTTACCCACTGGACCACTTCTTGTCTTTTAAAATATGTGCTCCCAATGTCCCAGTGAGGAGCAGAAGGAGGGAGAACATGAGCAAAGAAGTCAGGACCACAAAGGGTGCACCTACCCACGGAGACAGTGGGGCTGATCTATTGGGAGCTCACCAAGGCCAACTGGACTGAGACTGAAAAAGCATGGGATAAAACCGGACTCTCTGAATATGGCGGACAATGAGGGCTGCTGAGAAGCCAAGGACAATGGCACTAGGTTTTGATCCTACTTCATGTTCTGGCTTTGTGGGAGCCTAGCCAGTTTGGATGTTCACTTTCCTAGACCAGGATTGAGGGGGGAGGACCTTGGACTTTCCACAGGGCAGGGAACCCTGACTGCTCTTCAGACTGGAGAGGGAGGGGGAGAGGAGTGGGGGGAGGGGGAGAGGAGTGGGAGAAGGGGGAGGGAAATGGGAGGCTGGGAGGAAGCAGAAATTTTTTTTCAATTAAAAAAAATGGCAAAAAATATGTGCTAACTGTCAATACATTGCTTCTCAACTCCATCCATATCCTTCATTAAATACTCTTCAAAAATGGACCTGTGACCATTGAAGGTTTTTTCTCTGTGGTGAGTACCATGTTAAGCTTTTCAGCAGAAGGCACAGAAGAGACGGTAGGGAAGTGGGGTCTGCTGCCCTGGTGCCCTTATGCTTGCCACGTCTGCCACTCTCCAGCTCCTGCAGCACCAGCTCCTGGGATGTACAGTGGTCAGCAGCACTTGAGAGCAGCAGTTCCCTGGGTCTTCCTCTACCTCAAGATGCACAGCGAAGCACCCATAGCGAGCTATCTCTCCAACTCTTTTTGACAACCCAGAGGCCAGAGTTCTACTATGTGTCTCCACTGTGGTATCCCAGAGTCTTCTCTGCCATCTTGTGCCATCACCATGCCCTCTTCAACAAGGGCTGAAACTTGGCTCTCAGGCATTCATTTCAACCTTCAAGAGTTGTTCCATCTGCCATTTTTATATCCTTTTGTCTCCTCTTTACTTCTTATTAGCCAGCTCTTTGTTGGCTTGGTCCCTTATTAGAGTGAACAATTCTTTGTATTATATGTTGCCTGTTCAAATTACAGTGTAGTTTGTCCCTCTTGATTGAATCCAGACAGACACAGACTTCAGATGCCCTTGGGGTAGAATTCACAGGGAATCAATGACACTTTAGTATAAAGTAGATTATTTTGTTTTCCTGGCACTGGAGACCAGTAAATACCTTAGGGATGAGCTGGGAAACTCTAAGGAAGAAAAACCCAGCAAGTGGGGGGGAAAATTCTGATACTGAACTTGGCCTATTTCACATTTGTCATGGGGCTGACAAGAACAGTTATGTGTTATTCTTGACGTCACAGGAAGTGTTTTTGGTGCCCCAGGGTCAGCATAATGGCACCAACAAGAGAAGAAAGACTGATTTCTTTGGTGGCAGCCATTGTCTTTGATAAGCTCAGCACATTTGCCTTTGTTGCTTTATTTCTTACCACACATCAAAGCATTCTGTCACATAAGACACTGAGTTCCGCTAAGCAAGGCCAGTTAAGTCCCTCAGAATACAGTAGCTCCTCCAGACAGGGCACTGTCCACTTCTGGCTGCAAGGAAACTCAGGTCCGTGAGCTTTCAGCCAAGGAAGTGTCTCCATTAAGGGACGACTAATACTGTCTTTCTCTTGGGGCTTTTGAACACAGAAAAGTCTGTGTGTTCCTGATGCAGGGCTGGAATAGGATCAAGATGACAGCTGTCACTTCCAACTCAAAATCTTTGCATCAGTGCATCTGCATAGTGAAGAATAGTTCATGCAGAAGTCATATGTCCCCTCTTCCTTCCCTCACAGCCACTGATTCCTGACGGCCAGTCCTCCTTATGTGAGGTTACACAAACAATGCCCTCGCCATCGCTGGACAGGTCCTTGGAAGCATGAGTCACATGGAAGCTGTCACAAAAGTCCTTCCACTCTCCTGAGGGGGATTGTCCCCTCACTCTGCTTGGCTTGCCACTTACTAGGCCTTCCCACTGCATGCTCCCACCCCCACCCTTTCTGATCCAAGATGGAGAGCTGGTTGGCACATACAAGAAAGAGAACGGGCTAAATTGATCTTTATCCGTTCTACTGGCAGTTAATCCATCCACACTCCACTCCATCCCCAAATCCATTTCTCCCTAGTGCTGTGATACCAGCCAAGGCCTTGCCCGACAGGCCCACGTGAGCTAACTCTGTGTCAGTGAGTCACCAGCCCACACCTGAGCTTGGTCTCACGGCCATTCTTCCATCATCTTTGCTCCTAAGAACAGTTGGAAAGAGAGCTGAGCAGAAAACACTCAAAGAACCCATCATCATCTAAGCTGGCGTTAGTCGCAAGAAAAGCTGTGATATCTACAGTTAAAATGGGGGGGCTTGGTTAAGGGGGGGTCATCATCAAAGCTTCTCATCATACAATACATTTTAGCAATCAGAGCCAGAATCCAAACGCATAATAAAGAGAGGCGGGTGTGAAATGCTTATAATCGTCATATTTTAAATGCCTCCTTTCCTGCCAATCTTACATCCGCTCCCAGAGACGCAAAAGCTGCCCACTCTGCCAGCCCCCTTGCCAGCTGCCAGCTGTTACTTCCCTGCACAAAGGGTCAGAAGGCTGCTGGGAGCTAATAGCCAGCCAGAAGCTGCGCGTGAGAAGTGTCCCTCGTGGGTTGGAGCTGCTGGCTGATTGTCAGGCAAGACCTACAAGTTCTGGTTTGACAAAAGCTATAGATTTCAAGCCTTCTTTTTTTTTTTTTTCTCTTTTCCATTTGTGCTCTGAAATTGTCATGCACTCCAAATGGCACTCGATGAGCACACAGGCCTTTGTTCTGCCTCGCTCGGCACCGGCATCACAGTCCTCTCTAGACAGTCACTTTCTGGGATGGGGAGTAGGGTGAGGCCACGTGGGATGAGGCAGGAGGCGGGGCTGGAAGCTGCCCCTTGGCATCTGTGTGGGCCAGAAGAGGACACAGGCCAGAGTACTTCCTGCTCGTTCTGAAACAGAGTCTCAGATTCTGGTGGTTTCGGTGACAGCTGGGCCGAAGGGGTGGTCTGTGCTGGCAGGTTACTAAGGATTTATTGACTGGGCCTCCTGAAATGAATTGAGTCACCAGCCACGTGCACCAGGCAGAAAACCCAAAGCGTCCTCTGCTCCCAACTGTTTCTATAGGCCAGCAATCAAGAATTCGCCCATCTCTGAGCTCTGTGGATTTCAGGGGGTCAGGCCCGGGGAAGGCGGCAGCAGGGACACTCGCTGCACGATGGGGTGTGTGCCCTAAATTCAGATGCCTCGGGCTGTTGTGTGCAATGTATCAACGGTGAAGAATAAACACCCAGCCGAGGCTGGCTTTGAGTTAAGGCAAGCACACAATAAATTTCAACTGCTGCAATGAATTGCTTGCTGCTTGTTGTGAAGAACAATCCCAAGGAGAGCGCCGGCTCGCACTCCGTCAAAAGACAGGGGAAAGCCGAAGGCAGCAAAGCGTTTGGGGTCTTTAACAAGGCGCGGGTGCTTACCTGTGAGCAAGCATTGACACTGAGTCCCAAGGAGAGGCCCCTTCTGCTGCCCTGGACAGCTGTGTCAAAACAGTGCCTCGGTGCTGGCCTGCTGTCTCCACCTGCCCTCCTCCGGGGTCCCTGAGGATGGGTGTGGGGAAGCAGCTTGCCTGCAAGGGTAAAGGATAAAGGACCTCAAACTCCTCATGAGGTGTGCCTAGGTTGTGATAAAAAGTATACACAGCACAATCATTACTGGTTTGGTTTTGCTTTGTTCATCTCCAAGGGTAAAGTTCAGTGGTACGAGAACGTTCATACTATGTGGTGCAGCCTTTGGCATGATTCGTTACTAAAGTCCAAATAGTCCATTATCAGTAAGTTCCCCATCTCTCTTCTCAACTCCTAGTAACAACTATTTCACCTCTCTGTATCCGGGAAGCTGATATTTATTATTCTCTCCCCTGCCCCCTCTCTGTGTAAGTGTGCATGCGTATGGAGGTACACATGTGCGCATGTACCTCAGTGTATGTGTAGAGGTCAGAGGGTGACTTTGATGGCTCTCTCCTTCCGTGGTGGAATCGGCTTGCACAACAAACACCTTTAGCCACTGAGCCGTCTCTCCAACCCTGCATCATCATTTAAAGGCTCTTCCGTGTTGTTACCTGAGTCAGAATGCAACTCTTCTTAAAGGTCCAGTCCCTTGTGTGCATGTGCCTAATTCTGCTTGCCCATCTGCTGGTAGATATTTCCGTCTTGGTGCTGCTGGGCTATTGAGACCGATGCTGCCCTGAACATGGGCGCACACACAAATCACTGTTCAAATACCTGCTTCTGAGTCTCGGGGCTAAACTCAGAAATGGAGTTACCAAACTGTTGCCTGATTTCTATTTATTTATTTATTTATTTTGCCAGCCATTCCATATAAATAAAGCAGAGAGATAGGGTTGATCTTGGTGGTAGGTGGCTGCCTATGGAACCACTATGTCTTTACGGAACGTGGTTGGTTGTGAAAAGAGTCAGAAGTAGTTGAGAGGGCACTGCCATCAAGCCAAGGAAAGGCATTGGATAACATTGGCTGATAAAGCTGCAAGATTCTTGCCTTCCTTGTGTGGTGCTGAGATGAGGGTCAGAGACCCTGAACGGAGGAGAAGAGGGCTCTGGAGAGAGGCAACACCAGGGGGTGAAAGCTGACCATAGAGATCCTCGCTTAGGCGAGGACACCAGACTGACTCCTGACACCACCCTGTCCATTCCAAACTTGCCCCTCTGGGACCTGAGATGTCCCTCTACTGCCCCTAGGAACATCCAGCTGAAATGGCAGAATTGCGATGGTGGCCTTTGGCGTTTAGGAAGACTGGCAGGAACAGTGGGGCAGGAAGCAGCCATCTAAACTGGGGTAGGGGTTGGGAGTAGGGAGTGGGGGTGATCTGCATCCATATTTTCAAGAATTCTCCAGAGTGAGGTGGGGGCTGTGGCCCCTTAGAGTCACTCCAGAGAGGGAGAAGGATTAGGAGCTTTCTAGGTGTGCAGAGAACATCAGGCCTTTGCACAGTAATGGGCAACCACTGGCTGTTGCATCTGGACTGAGGAAGAATGCCAAGTCATGCGCTGGGCAGAAAACCTCTGCTTACAGCATGCCCAGCAGGCCGCAATCAGGACTCAGTCTGTGAGACAAGTTGGCAATGTACAGCCAGATAGAGTTGTGTGGGTTTCAGGGCACTGGGAGTCACCCAGACAGCTAAAATTATATCTAGCCTCCCCTCACCAAGCACTATATTCGGCAAACAGGGCTCTCCCAGGGCAGGGTTGTCTCAGATACAAGGCAGAGACTGACCCTAGGATGTGGACTTAGTGAGGATGGAATTGAAGGGTCTCCAGCAGGCCTGAGCACAGCGAGCATGGCTCTAGCAGGTCTTGCCCTTCTCCCGCATTCTCTCTGCCTTGCTAAAAACTGTTAGATTACATTCCTAAAACTAGCCACTTCCCTTATTTGGCCACTTCTTCCTCCCGAGGTGGACTACCAAGGTCCAGCTCTCGAAGTATTAAAGTCCAACAATCAAAAGCCCCCTTTGGCTCACCTTATTAACATGCCCAATTAAAATTAAACACCCCATCCTAACACAGGGTTTCCCCTTTTACCTTTATTTTTCTGTGGGCCACGTCTGTCTCCTCTCTGTCTGGAGGCAGTCCTTTGCCCCCGCCCCACTCCAGAACAAGTATCTCTTCCCTTCTCCCCTGTTCCCTTCCCCTTCTCTCTCACCCTCTATCTCCTGTCTTTGTCTCTTATTCCCTCAGTTTTGTCCCTCTGGGGCAAATAAATCTCCGTTGTGCCGAGAACTTGGTCTTGGGGGTCCTGAGCCGACCCCGAGGTTCCCTACAAGAATCAGCACAGGATGTCAAGACGTACCTGGCTCTGTGACCTCAGTTGGGATGCATCTATCTAGGTCTCCCTCTATCCGAGCAGGAGTGTCCTAACAGAAGGCTTGCAGGTAGAACCGGGTGCTCTACTAGCCTGCTCATGGACGTTCACAGCACCGACCACTATGGTGAGGCCAGTGTGTCCAGGGTCTGAGCTCTCAGCCTGGGACAAGAAAGTATGAGGCAGATGCTGGCTTGGCAGGTTTCCTTTAGCCTGCCCTGCCTTGTTCGCACCCTACATGGGCACTCAGCGCAGGACCTTTTCCCAGGGTCTCAGTCTTTGCTAACATAACAAGAAAGGACAATCAATAAAGAAAATAAGTCACTGCATGCACATTCCTGAATTCTGGAGATGGCAGGTGATGGGCAGGGTTTGTCACTCTGCTTCCTGCGAATGTCAGAGACCCCCCAATATTCCGATGGGAGAACTGCTGCCTCAGTGGGTTCTGATCTGCCTTTTTTTTTTTTTTGGCCACAGGGTGAACTATCTATCCATGGATGTCTGGCTCTTCAGAGAGAAATGTCTGATTTTCAGTGTATGCCAATCTCCATGGTGTAAATACTTCTCCCACAGCTCACGTCAGACAACCAGTATGATGTTAAAGATGGGAAAGGTCAAAACAATGTGACATTTACCTAAAATCCCAGCACTTGGGAGGTAGTATCAGGAGGATCCGGAAATCAGGATTGCTCTTGGCTACTTAGTGAGCTCGAGATTACCCTTGGCAAAACAAAACCACTTCCAGGTGCGGTGACACATGCCTTTAATCCCAGCTCTAGGGAGGCAGAGACAGGAGGATCTCTGAGTTTCAGGCCAACACAGTCTGCATAGCAAGTTCTACACCAGCCAAAGCTACATAATGAGAACCTGCCTAAAATAACAAAGAAACAAAGAAGCAAAAACCTCACTCAAAAACAGACAAAATATCTATAGACTGAGCTTTCAAGATCCTACCTATAAGCCGTCATTAGCACTGGCTGGGGCGTCTGACACCTATTCACACTGGAATTTTCCATCCCCTGGGGTTTCTAACACCTATTCACACTGACTTTCTCATCCCCTGGGGACCTCTGACACCCATTCACCCTGGGCTTTTCCATCCCCTGGGGCTTCCGACACCCATTCACACCGGGCTTTTCCATCCCCTGGTAAGATTACGTGGAGTCCAGACTGTGCAAGACTCTTCCAAAAGCAGGCAGGGCAGACTCTAAACATTAACCAAGGCTGGGAAGAATGGCTCTATGGGGAATCAAAAACTTTAATTCCATTACTATGGAGGCAGAGGCAGGTGGATCTCTATGAGTGTGGATCAGCCTAATCTACAGAGTGAGGAATTGCTATTCAGGACTACATAGTGAGACCCTGCCTCAATAGATAGATAGATAGATAGATAGATAGATAGATAGATAGATAGATAGATAGAAAGAATAGCATGAGCTGAGCCAGGGTGTTCACACAGAAAATCCTCGTGTGTCGGGTGGCGCTCATATGAAGGAGTGAGGGAAGGATGCAGCAGGAGATGGAGTCTTCATCTGAACCTCATCCCATCCTGCACACACAGGCTTGGGCCTGGGGTAAGTGATATATCCCATTTTGAATGTCCAGCTCTTTTCTTGAGCCCAGTTCTGGGTAGTGACTCTCTGTTAGCACCAAACATCCAATTCTTAGTTCACAGGATTGCCTTAGCCCACACTGGCCTTGGCTTGAGGCGATTGAAGGGCGAGAGAAGGACTATATATACCCTTGAGCGGGTGAAGGAAGGGAGAGAACAGCAGAGATTCATCCTCCTGGGAAAACCCAATCAGACAACTAAATCACAGTCAAGCAGGAGGCTGGATGATGTGATGGAAGGATTGTATTTTTAGGGACCCGGTTGCCTTCCATCTTGGTCCATCCTTCCTGGGATGTTGCTGCCATTACATGGTCGCTAACGGCTCCCACCACCATTCCATTCAGGTTCTAGCCTGTGGTCTAGGAAGGACCCCAGAGCCCCACACGCCACTTCTCAAGTCTCAACACGTGACCGTGCCTTCCTGAGGCTGAAAGAACAGTCTTTCTTCCAGGTAGTGGTTAACCCTACTAACTGTTGTTCTATGACTGCGGCAGAGTCAAGAATGGGTATTGGATATTTATAAAAAAGGGGGGGGGGGTCTGGAGAGATGGCTCAGTGGTTAAGAGTACTGACTGCTCTTCCAGAGGACCCGGGTTCAATTCCCAGCACCCACATGGCAGCTCACAACTGTCTGAAGATCCAGTTGCAGGGGATCTGACACCTTCACACCAACAAACAATAAAAAATATTAAAAAAAAAGAATGGGTATTGGGGTCCAGCTGTTGGCCTGCTGGTGAAGGCCAGTCACCCTGCCTTCTAATAGGACCCAGGGACCCAGGTGAGCATAGGGTGGGGGATTGGTTGGCACATCTTCAAGTAACAAGGGGGCCCGTGAAAGCTTTTTCCAGAGATCAGAAAACCCGGTGTGAACCTCAGGGCCTATTCTCACTAAATGGGGAAGCACATTACACAGACTTCTCTTGAGTCCAAACCAAAAGAAAAGGAGCGACAAATGCAGAAAGGTTCTGAAGTGTTTCTGGAAGGACCGAACTGGACTGAACAAAAAGAGCTTGTGTGTGTGTGTGTGTGAGAGAGAGAGAGAGAGAGAGAGAGAGAGAGAGAGAGAGAGGGACTTAGCGGTCAGAGGACAACCTCAACTGTCATTCCTTGAGTACTGTCCACCACTGTTTCTGAGACAGTCTCACTGACTTGAAATTGCCAAGTAAGCCAAGCTAGCCAGCTAGAATGCCTCAGGGAACTTCTGTCTCCATTTCTCCAGTGCTGGAATTGCAACCATGAACCACAAAGCCTGACTTTTTTAAAAACAAAACAAAGCAAAACAAAACAAAAAAACAAAAACAAAAAACCATGGGTCCTGGAGATCAAAGTCTGATCCTCAGGTCCACAAGGCAGCCTCTGAGTTTGCTCCTTAGTCTCTGGGTTAACTCTCAGAAGGAGCAGGGGCCTTTCCCCACAGGCCAGTTTACCTGGGGTGGGGCAGCTATAGGAGGAGCTTTGGGGTTGGGGGCATACATAATATAGAAGTGCAGCTTCTCTCCGTCTCTGTCTGTTTTTCTATCTCTGTCTCTACCTTGCTGTCTCTCTTCATCTTTGTCTTGCAGGTCTCTATGTCTGTCTCTATTTCTCTCTTTGTCTCTGTGTCTCGCTCACCTCTCTCTGTCTGTCTCTGTCTCTCTTTTTGTCTCTGTCTGTCTCTGTCTTTCCCTCTCTGTGTGTCTCTCTTTGACTGTTTCTTTTTCTTTCTCTCTCTCTCTTTTGTTTCTGTCTGTCTCTGTCTCTCTCCCCCCCTCTGTGTCTCTCCTTGTCTCTGTCTCTTTCTGAATCTGTCTCTCTCCCTCTCTGTGTGTCTCTCTCTTTGTCTCTGACTCTGTCGTTCTCTCTGTCTCTGTCTATCTGTCTGTCTCTGTCTCAGTATAATCTTCCTGGCCTCTCTATGTAAGCTGCAATTCTAAGAACGTCTCTTTTTTAGACAGCTCCACGAGCTGTGTTTACTCTTACTTCTCCATGCAGCCTGCCAAGAAAGCAGAGCTGAGAGAGGAAAACCTCTTAAATTAATGGAATACACAATTTTTCTTCTTCTAGGAAGGCATCCGTCTCCAGGCACCAAGCTTAGAGAGTGAGGACGACTCTGCTAAAACTCAAGGTTTCAAGTGTTGTGATCTCCAAGATCAGTTTGTCCCCAGAGGGACCCCTAGGCAAGGCAGAGCAGAGCCGAGGAAAGGCCAAAGGGGAACTCGGGTTTCCCTTTGTGGATTCTTGGTCTCATTAATAAAATAATTTCAAATAGACTCAGAGGGAAGCTTAAGGACTATTTTATTGGAGCTCGAGAGTAAACCACAGGGCCAGCAAGCTATAAACCTTGACAGCTGCTTGGAGGAGGGAGATGGAGAAGGAATGACTGATAGTTTACTTATGGAGGGAGATGGAGGAGGGGGATAGAGGAGGGAGATGGAGGAGGGGGATGGAGGAGGGAGATGGAGGAGGGGGATGGAGGAGGGGGATGGGGAGGGAGATGGAGAAGGAATGACTGATAGTTTACTTACGGAGGGAGATGGAGGAGGGGGATGGAGGAGGAAGATAGAGGAGGGGGATGGAGGAGGGAGATGGAGGAGGGAGATGGAGGAGGAAGATAGAGGAGGGGGATGGAGGAGGGGGGTGGGGGAGGGAGATGGAGAAGAGTGATGGAGGAGGGAGATGGAGGAGGGGGATGGAGAGGGAATGACTGATAGCTTCCTGAAGGAGGGAGATGGAGGAAGGGGATGGAGGAAGGGGATGGAGGAGGGAGATGGAGGAGGGAGAAGGAGAAGGAATGACTGACAGTTGCCTTGGGGAAGGAGATGGAGAGGGAATCACAGCTTCCTGGAGGAGGGAGATGGAGGAGGGAGATGGAGGACAGAGAGAGGAGGGAGGTGGAGAAGAAATGACTGACAACTTCTTGGAGAAGGGAGATAGAGAGAGAATGGTATGCCTTTGGAGTCAGGATTCAAGACAGCAGGCAGGTTCAGCTCGGGAGGGCAGCAAGCAGCTGGGTGTGAGAGGGGCTGAAGGAAGAGTGAGAGTATTCAGAGAACCAAGGCAAATATGATAAGAATTTGGCCAGTATCCAAAGAAAAGATGAGGTAGGGTGGGGGTTATATTTTTGGAATTAGAATTGAGGAGAGCAGGCAGTCTTAGCAGTGAAGTTCTGCAAACAGCCGAAATGGGGGGGGGTGTATACATACATTATCACATTGAGGGGACAATTATTCCCCCCTCTCCAGCATCTTCAACTGAATCGGCTTTCCTAAGGGGACTGACAAGCCCAACTGGACTCACTCTTAAGTGAGAAGTCAATAGTAAATAGTCTACAGCATAGACTGCCAGTTCTCCACCCAGGGCCAGAGAGAACTCAGATTCAATTCTTTTGACCAGGAGGAAGTACCTGTCTCTTAAGAGGCCTCAACCAAGTGCCCTAGCACTCCCACAACTGGCTTCTCCTCAGCCGTATCCTCATCCACATGGATGTCTCTGGTTGGTATTAAATTCTCTGACATTCAAGAAACCCTTAGTCAATGATTAGCATAAAAATTCATCTCATTGCTATGCATGAATATTTTAGTATTATCCACTCTCGTGAGTTGAGTTGTTTCTCCGACGGTATTGACTCAGATCAGATTCAGGTATGCTGGCTGAGCTGTGCACTTATTTAATATTTATTAGGGTGACAGTAGCTAATCTTTATTGAGCAAAACACCAGACAAAGCACACAGGGCATTTCGTTTACTCTCAAACAGACTCAAGGGTTTCTGGGTACACAGGTGCAGTCTGTGCTGGCAATGAGGGCATGAGAGATTTGGTGGTCCTTCAGGCTACCTTGCCCCTCTGAGCTAGGAAGAAGCCCCAGATCCCAAGGTCAGGTGACAGTCAGGCTGATGCATTGTGGTGACCCATGACACCGACACCCCATTTCCTACCCGTTGCACAGAGTAAGAAACAGGAATGGCAATGTTAAACTTTCCAAGGTCGTGTGCAGGAAGGGGATGGTCTATGGTCTTAACCAGGAAGTGTCTGTCACATCCAAGCTCTGAACCTGGATGCCGCTCACACAGCATCGCTCCTACACCTAGGACTACTGTCTTGACTCAGAAGCACCTACAAGACACGCATGCACGTATGTACACATGATCCGCCTTACACACTGCATGACATTCTCTACCAACCGTACATTGAAAAAAAAAACATTGCTCAGGCTCTGTGGACAGAGATGTACAGCTGCCAAGCCCAGCTGCTTGGAGTTTTACAATGCGACAAGCAGAGCGCAGGAATGGAGAGCTGTCAGGAAAATGATACCCTAAGGAAATCAGCCCCCTGCATTCTTTTTCCTGGGTGTGAATAGTTCTGATGACAAACCAGAGTCCGGCGTGTGGGACCTGGAGCCAGGGTTTGCTCAACCGGGAGGGTTTAACGTAAACTGCCTGGCCACTTAGCCCCCCCCCCCCCACACACACACACACCCTGCCTTATACTTCACATCTCCCTGGAGCCCTGCAGATCAGCCTGTCCGTTAAACACACCTCCCTCTAACGCCGGCCTAAAGCTTCTGCCATTTAATGGCATTTCTCCGGTTATGATTGCCTTACCGGCCACCGCTCCCCTCTGATCCCTCCCCTCTTGCTCCCTGATGTCTGAAAGTCCTTCAGTACGAAACAAAGCCTTTCATTTCATAGAAGGTGATGAGGCTTAAAAAGCAAGCACCCCTTGGAGAGGCAGTCCATTGATTCAAATTCACACCATGGATTTGTATAAAATGAGTGATCAGGGCCTCCCCTCCCCCACACGGCATATTTCGATGAGGGAAGGGTGGAGGAGGAAATATGAACACCAGAAAAAAAATCAAGTATTGGAGGAAGGGCACAGCGAAGAAAGACCACGGCTCCCCAAGCCCAATCTCTGTGGCTCTGGCGCATGCCCGGTGTCCTGGATGTCTTCCTGAGTGGGAACTGTCAAGCTAGGTGCCGAGGAGATGGTGGCACACAGGGAATGGGCTGGGATTTTGATGTATAGCTCAGCAAGCCACTAAGCTCCCTGCTGAGAGCTGCAGAGCCTGCCTTGAAGGCTGCTTTAGGATTTCTTTTTCATAGTGGTGAAGTACACCTAAGGAAATTCTCTGTCTGGCCATGTTTAGGAGTGTAGTTCATAGCACGAGGGTCATTTTCGTGTTGTGTGACCATCACCACTGCCGTACGTCTCCAAAGCTCTTTTTATCTGAAAAGACTACTCAAGGCACCTCATGTAAGCAGGTCATACAACAAGTGTCCTTGTATGACTGGCTTATATTACCGGGCAGGTGTTCTCTGGTTCATGTATGTTATAGCCTGTGTTGTATCCTCGTTCCGTTTGAAGTCTCATCAATATTCAACTCTATACGCCACATTACTAATTGTAATGGCGCTGCTATAAATACAAGGGTGTGGATGCCTGCCCAAACTTTAATTCCCAGTTTCTCTGGACACACACACACACACACACACACACACACACACACACACACACAATGGTTGGATCATATGGTAACTTTAGAAATGAGTGTGCTATAGCCTATAGCTCTATGCCATTTTACTTCCCCAAGAGGTGTGTACAAGAATTCCAAGTTTCGGGGGCTGGAGAGATGGCTCAGTGGTTAAGAGCATTGCGTGCTCTTCCAAAGGACCCGAGTTCGATTCCCAGCAACCACATGGTGGCTCACAACCATCTGTAATGAGGTCTGGTGTCCTCTTCTGTCCTACAGACATATATGCAAACAGAATAGTGTGTCCATAATAAATAAATAAATATTTAAAAAAAAAGAATTCCAAGTTTCGACAAGTAACCATACTATTATTTATTATTTTTAATTGTGGGGTTTTGTCATTGTTGTTGTTGTTGTTTTCTGGCCAACATCTCATGTAACCCAGGCTGGCCTTGAGCTCACCATGGAGCCAAGGCTAGCCTTGAACTCCTGATCCTCTTGCCTCCACCTCCCAGGTGCTAGGATTGTAGGCCTATGTCACTATGCCAAGCTTCATCCTAACGATTTATGTGTACTAAATAAGCTACCTGTGGGTATATCCAGAAGCCAAGCAATTGTGTGACTCTAACTACTGAAGCTGAGGAAAAGTACAGGGCTGGAGGCCAGGACTTGCACAATGGACCACACACCAAAAGATGTCAGAGATCCTCACTGCCCCTGCTCTCTTATGTCAAGCTTGTCCACCACAGCCCTTGCTGCCTCACTGCCCTGCCTATTCCTCTACTGGACTCCATGCCATTTGTTCTCCCTCTTTCTGCTCCTTTTCCAATATGCTTCCCTTGTCTGACCCTCCCACCTATATTCTGCCTCCTTAGGAAGCAGAACCTGGGACCTCTTGGCTATTTTCTTCTGGAGAGCTGCTCTCTGGAATCCCCTTCTCAACTTCATTACAGAGAACCCACCTCTGGAGCCCGCCTCTAGAGCCCACCTTGCAAGGGTCTTACACTCCCACGTGTAAGGCAGGCAATGTGCTTAGAATGGGCTAGTGCTTAATCAGCTTCCAAAACCTCCATCTGCTCTTGGTGCTGACATGGACGAGGACCCTCTCCAGAGCCGGGCGAGCACTGTCCCACTGAGCAGAGCCCTAGCCTCTAAGAGCATCCTGAAGACTAGCTCCTAATAATTTGGTGGTTTTAATAGAAAGCCTTATGTGTGGAGTTTACTCAAGAGACACTGCTCCCAACTTTAGATCCAAGAAACCACAGGAAGCCACCGGGGAGCAGGCAATCTTTGGCTTCTAGAATGCTCTCCTTCAAGTATGCAGTGTTTGGTAAAGGCACCCGTGATCTTGGGTAATGGTTTAACAGGCTATTTTGTACCTTGACAAGCCTGCTGGCCCCAGTATCCCCCTAGTAGGAGAAGAAGATGAAGAACCTGGACTTCGTAGGGGACGGAGGCTCATCTTCATGTGTACTTGCATCTGGAACAAATTACAGCAATCACTCTTACCTGAGATTCAGTCACCCGCAGTTATGTGCATCGAATATAGACTGAAAATATAAAATGGAAATTTCCAGAAACAAACGATTCTTTCATTTTAAATTAGGCATCAGGGGCTTGTGAGAAGGCTCAGTGGGTAAAGGAGCTTGCTGCAAAGCCTGACGACCCGAGTTTGAGCCCCAGGATCCAGATGGTGAAAAGGCAGTACCAGCTCCTAAGTGTTGTCCTTCCATCTCCACATACATGCTATGGGACATGTGTGTTTCCCACAGGCACACACTTAAACAAAACAAATAAATGTAATTTTAAAAATTACAACTGTGCTTCATCTGAATAGTCTGGTGAGGTGCTGGTCTGCCTGTCCCACCTACTTGGGACTCCTCCCTTCTTCCAGCATCCCTTGCTGAATGTTCAACACGCCCATTTGTCATGTAGTAGCCTAGATATCAGATTCTTGTGGTATAGTGTGTCAAGTATGTGGATGACTTCTCTTGACACTGTACTATAAAACTGGCAGGAGCAGCTTAGAGAGGGGAGGGTTATTTAGGAGAAAACCTATCACAGTGGAGAACCCGTCACAGCGGAGAACCCGACATGGCGGAGAAGCATGGCAGCTGGAGCCCTCAGCAGCTGCTCACCTTCTCTCTTGTGGCAGATCTGGGAGTGCAGAGGTGGTGGGGAGGAATATGGGGACGGCTGTAACTCTCAAAGGCCTGACCCCGGTGACCCATTTCAAAAAGCCACACCCCCAAAGATCCCACAACTTCCCCAAACACCATCCCAAGTTCTAAACCAAATGTTCACATAGGTGAGGCTGTGAAGGACATTTCCCACTCAAGCCGTCAAATTGAGACATCTTCGTTTTGTGTAACAATGACATCAAAGAACGAAAGTAACGATGTTGATAATTTTATGACAATATAGAGTTACAACTTATATTTTATTATTCACCATTGTTAATGTCTTACTGTGTCAAGTTTATAAATTAAACAATCATAGATATGTATGCATAGGAAAAAACGGTATTTACAGGGCTTGGTGTTCTGTGGTTTCAGGATTTATGAATTTGGTATGTAGCTTTTGTGGGCTAAAGGGGGCTATTCTATACTGAGAAATTTATAAACAACAGACATTTCTTTATCAGAGTTCGGGAGGCAGGAAATCCAAGAATAAGGTCCCAGTAGATCTCATGTCTTGCCGAGGGCCTCTCCCTCATGGGTAGCACCTTCTCTGTCTTCTTAAGATAGTGACAAGGTTAAAGAGGCACACTTCTTTTAGGTCACCAGTCTCATTCATGAGAGCTCTGCCCTCAATATCTCTCATTTCCTAACACTCTCTGACAGTTCAGTCTCAGGATGTGACTTGAGGAAAGGCACATTCAAATCACGCAGACCTCTTAAGGAGAAAGGATGAGACTCCCCTTCTGCTTTGTGTTTGTAATACCAAGACCTCCATTAGGTCCTGAAGGTCCTGATCCAGTCTGCCAACAGGGCAGGAAACAAGCCTGAACCTGAACAGGTAGCAACTGGAACCAGGGCCAGGTAGAGACTCAGCATGCAGTGGAGAGACTCAGCGTGCAGTGGAGGGATTCTTGTGCAGTGAAGAGATTCAGTATGCAGTGGAGGGATTCTTGTGCAGTGAAGAGATTCAGTATGCAGTGGAGGGATTCTTGTGCAGTGAAGAGATTCAGTATGCAGTGGAGGGATTCTTGTGCAGTGAAGAGATTCAGTATGCAGTGGAGGGATTCTTGTGCAGTGAAGAGATTCAGTATGCAGTGGAGGGATTCTTGTGCAGTGAAGGGACTCAGCGTGCAGTGGAGGGACTCTCATGTGTAGTAAAAGAAAGTGGGCCCTTTGTTCCATCCTGCCCGGCTAGCCTGCTCCATAAATAACCACACCAAAATTGTATTAATTAAATTACTACCTGGCCCATTAGTTCTAGCCTCTTATTGGCTAACTCTAACATCTTGATTCAACCCATTTCTAATAATCTGTATGTCATCACAAGGTCGTGGCTCACTGGGAAAGATTCAGCATGCAGTGGAGAGTCTTGTGTGTAGTGGAGAGACTCAGCGTGCAGTGGATGGCACTCAACATGCAGTGGAGGCACTCAGCGTGCAGTGGAGAGACTTGCATGCAGTGGAGAGTCTTGTGTGTAGTGGAAAGACTCAGCATGCAGTGAAGGCACTCAGCATGCAGTGGAGGCACTCAGCATGCAGTGAAGGCACTCAGCATGCAGTGGAGGCACTCAGCATGCAGTGGAGGCACTCAGCATGCAGTGGAAGCACTCAGCGTGCAGTGGAGAGACTTGCGTGCAGTGGAGAGACTCACTGTGCAATGAAGAAACTCTGATGCAGTGGACTCTCAGCCTTGTCTAATGACTAATCAGTTGGAATGCTGCATTGCTACCGCCTGTCCATCTGAAGGAGACCCAAGAAAGTGTTGAGACGTTTCTGCTTGTATGTCCAGCACCCACTATATGTCAGGACAAAGGCCAGTGCTGACTGAGGGAGACCAGGGTCAATGCCCAGAGCAGGACAGATACTGGAGGAATGGCCACGCTTCTGTGGGGAGTCATTCAGCCCTTGACTGATGCTCAGGACTCTTTGAACAAGGGCCATTGTTTTTTTTTCTTTTGAAAGAAAAGCAATTTTATTAAAAAAAAAAATAACAAAAGGAAACCAGGACCAGGGCACAGGGTTAGTCCATCCGGGCCTTCAGTGTCCTGGTGGTGATCTTGTCCTTTTCGATGATGTGGACAATGATGCCCATGCCCAAGACAGCATCCCGGTCCACGGCGTTTTGCATGGCTTGGGAAATGGTCTCAAACAGGTGTTCTGGATCCATGTTGGGCTCCCAGAGAGACTCGCACATCCCATACATCTGTTCAGAGCAGGTACCACTGACCACAAAGTCAGTTACCATGGGGCAGCCAATGAGGTCTAGAGGCTTAAAGATCTTCGGGTCCAACCCGGCAATGACAGGCTTTGTGTAGTAGGGACCAAACCGTTTCTCATACAAGAGGTTGGCCACCATGCTCATGAGGGTGTAGGACTTGATCTACCGACCTTCCTTCAGCTCATACAGGTTCAGCTGGAACTTGAGGCACTGAGCAACTGTCTGGACGTCGGTGGCCAGCCCTGCCAAGCCTATGTACAGTCTGTCACCCATGGGAAAGATCTTCTGGAAGTCTGTGGTCACCATCTGGGCCTGGATCCCGAAATGCCTGTCGTCGGCAATGGCCACACAGTTCTTTCCCTTCATGGCCATGACGGCCCCTCCGTTATAGGACATAATAGGCATGATTACGCTTTAGTAAGACTCCGAACGCCACTGCGATTCTTGTAAACCGGCTCTGGCTTTCTCTGGGAACAAGACCATTCTAAGAGGACAGCACGATGGCAGCTATCTCCCTTTATATGTGGTAGACCTATATAGTTCCCTCAACCTTCTCATGATAGTAGTTGGAGATTTAAAAATGGAAAAATCAAGCCGGGCGGTGGTGGCGCCCGCCTTTAATCCCAGCACTCGGGAGGCAGAGGCAGGCGGATCTCTGTGAGTTCGAGGCCAGCCTGGTCTACAAGAGCTAGTTCCAGGACAGGAACCAAAAGCTACAGAGAAACCCTGTCTCGAAAAATCAAAAAAAAAAAAAAAAAAAGGAAAAATCAGTTCTGTCACAAAAATTAGTCCTTTCTTTCCCCTTGAGCACTAGGTACCATGATTTGGTTTAGTTTTGTGAGAGCGGAGGAAACTGCCTTTATCTGATTGTGTGCAAAATTACCAAGTGTTATAAACAACATTCTATGTCCATTATCCCTCAAATTCACGTGCTGAAATCTTACACCTACTTCATATAACGGCACTAGGAAAGAGGGCCTTTGAGAGGCAACTACGTTGTCATAGGAAGATCTTGTGGATGGGACTAGTACCCCTGTAAAGGGGACCGGAGAGCATTTCAGTGCTCCTCTACCATATGAGGACGGATCAAGAAGGCTCCTTATGAGCCAGGAAGCTGGCTTTCCACCCCCACACAATCTTCTAGTGGCTTGATTTGGACTTCTAGCCTGAGAACTTTTAAGCAATAAAAGTTTATGGTTTAAGCCACCCACTCTCTTGTACTCTGTCACAGCAACCCTGTGGTGGTTTAAATGAGAATGGTTCCTGGTAGGTTCATTTGGTTGAATTTTTGAATACTTAGTCCCCAGTCATGTGCTGTGGAATAATTTTTTTGTACACTGTGAAAATGTGTCATTCAGATTGGTTTAATAAAGAGCTCAACAGTCAAGAGTTAAGCAAGATTTGGGGGACAGAGAGGACACTGGGAAGCAGAAGGGTGGATACACAGAGGAATCAGGAAAGCGGGATAGATAGTACATAGAGGAGGTAGATGATCCTCGGAGAATCACATAGATTAATAGAGATGTGTTGATAGAGTCCTGCAGCCGTTCAGTCCCAAAGAAGCACACAGAGGTCTACATTAATTATAAACCAGTTGACCTATTACCTCAGGTTTCTTATTAACTAATTCTCACAGCTTACATTAGCCCATAATTCTTGTCTGTGTTAGCCACATGGCTCGGTACCTTATATCAGTGAGGCCCTCTCACCTTGTTTCCTCTGTGGCTGGGTGACAACTGCAGACTGAATCTTTCCTTTTCCCAGAGTTCTCCTGTTCTCGCCCTGCCTATACTTCCTGCCTGGTTGCCCCATCTATACTTTCTGCCTGGCTACTGGCCAATCAGCGTTTTATTAAAATGCAATTGACAGAATACAGATCATTGTCCCACAGCACTCCCCCCACCCCCCTTTAAAAAAAAAACAAAAAACAAGAACTCTGAATCAAATCTCCTGACCATTATCCATAACAACTAGTAACCAACATTCTAAACAAAGGCAAACATCCATAATCCATTTTTTGGGAATGTGAGTGAGTTTTCTAGGATATTTCCTGCTGATTGGGGGTGCTGATAATCTTTGAATTTCTGAATGGAATATTCTGTGAGGCTTGATCATCTCAGCCAGCAGTCTTGAAACTGTTATGGATGCAGAACTCAGAGGAAGCTCCAACAGAAGTTCTCTGAAACGTTGGATCATTTGGACCATCTTCTCCTATTGGAGATTCTTCAGAGGGTCTTCCTTGATCAAATCTGACTTTTCTCAGCCCAAAATGAATCCACAGCCTCTCATTTCCTGTGGAAACAAAAGCAAAACCTCTTCTCCAATGTAGCATACCTTTTGACTTAAATTTTGAAGTCAAGACATTTTCAAAATACATATATTAGATTAATCCAGCAGCATTTATAATCAAATATCTTTTAGCAGCTTTGCTCCTTCCTCAGTCATTGAACAATTTAAAGACAACACAATAACATACAGTATCCAGATTCTCTGTGCATTTTTATTTTTTTGTGGCTTTATTTTAAACTCTATTTCTTTTATTTTATTTTTAATTTTTGGCTTTTTGAGACAGGGTTTCTCTGCGTATCTTTGGCTGTCCTGGAACTTACTCTGTAGACCAGGCTGTCTTGAACTCATAGAGATCTGCCTGCCTCTGCCTCTCAAGTGCTAAGATTAAAGGTGTGTGCCACCACACCCAACTACTCTCTTTCTTTCTTTTTTATTTTAAAGACTTTATCCTTTTTCTTTTCTCTCCCAAACCTACATATATTTGTAAATGCACTGTAAACCATTTAGAAGTTTCTTTTGTCTGAATCTGTCCTATTGTGCATCATATAATCCTTTTTTGACCAGGTAAGGCTGCTTTGCCTTTTGGTTCCACCCAGTCCATCATAGTAGAAGTCCGTTTACTGCCTCTGAGACGGCCGGGTGGGAGCTGTCCTTACCACCTCAACTCTGATAACCAGTTGGCCCATGCTGTCACCAAGTAACTTGCTACATGCTGCCCACAACCCCTATTTAAAAGCTCAGTAGCTGGACCTCCAGAAAGAATCAGAGAAAGTAGTGGCAGCACAGTCCAGGAAGCCATTTCAAAACCATGTGGCTTTTTTTATTTTTGCTACCACTGAATTAGTAAGACTCTCTTAAAGGAACTGCAGTAAGTTGCCAGCAATCAGAAAAGAAAAATGTTGCTAAACTTTGTTTTTTAGTGTCTAGAACTCCTTTCCAAGCTTTCTCAGGTTTTATGTGGATGCAGCTGTCCCACGTTGGGTGCCATTCTGTTGATAGAGGTTTCTGTCTTGCCCAGTCCTGCAGCTGTTCAGTCCCAAAGAAGCACACAGAGGTCTACATTAATTATAAACTAGTTGGCCTATTAGCTCAGGCTTCTTATTAACTAATTCTCACATCTTACATTAGCCCATAATTCTTGTCTGTGTTAGCCACGTGGCTCGGTACCTTATATCAGTGAGGCCCTCCCATCTTGTTTCCTCTGTGGCTGGGTGACAACTGCAGACTGAATCTTTTCTTTTCCCACAATTCTCCTATTCTCATCGTCCTGCCTATACTTCCTGCCTGGCCACTGGCCAATCAGCATTTATTAAAATACAGTTGACAGGATACAAACCATTGTCCCCACACTGGGAGCCATTTGTTGCCAGGGGTTTCTGTCCCTCCCTGTCCTGCAGCCATTAAGTCCCAATGGATCACACAGAGGTCTACATTAATTACAAACTGATTGGCCTATTAGCTCAGGCTTCTTATTAATTCTTGTAACTTATATTAGCCCATAATTCTTATCTCTTTTAGCCATGTAGCCCAATATCTTATATCAGTAAGGCCCTCTCATCTTGCTTCCTCTGCAGCTCAGTGATGACTGCAGACTGACTCTTTCCTCTTCCCAGAATTCTCCTGTTCTCATCACCCCACCTATACTTTTTGCCTGGCTACTGTCTAATCAGTGTTTTATTAAAATACAATTAACAGGGTACAGACCATTGTCCCGCGGCACTGAGATTGGTTAATTTAAATTATAAAACTGAGCTAAGAATAAGCCTAAGCTATCGGCCAAACTTTCATAATTAATAAGAAGTCTCTGTGTCATTATTTGGGACCTGATGGAAGGGACAGGAAAATCTGACTACAGTCATGGAACTATTTGGGAATGCTTAAGAAGTATGGCCTTGTTGGAGGAGGTTTGTCCCTGGGGGAGGGCTTTGAAGTTTCAAAAGACTTGTACCCCACCCTCCCTTCACTGTTTCTCTGCTTTCTACCTGCTCATGAAGAGGTAAGTTTTCAGATGCTCCTGCCAACATGACTTTGCTCCACCGTCATGGATTCTAACCCTCTGAAACAGTAAGCCCAAATTAAGCACTTTCTTTTCTACATTGCCATGGTAATGGTATCTTTTCACAACAGAGATGCAACCAAGACATACCCTAATTAACAAAGACACAGAAACCCCTAAAACCTGGCCAATAGAAATCCTTCCCTTAGGACTTTTTCTAGGAAACAATAGTTGGCCTATATCTTGACTCCATGATTTGATATTTTCTTCTTTGACAGAAACAATCATGTGTAAACTTGGACCCAACATGACTGACACAGTCATGGCTCCACCCACTTATGGCTTCCTTCCTTCTCTTGAGCATTGTCAAGAGTTGTGTAGAGTGAACTGCTTATGCTCCACTCAGACATGTCGGAAACGGAGGCCAGAGCTGAGCAGCTGAGGGAGGAAAGAGACAGCTCTGAGTTTGACAGCCCCACAAATTAGCTATGTGTCCTTTAAGAAGCTACTAGATGTCTCTGAGCCTTGTGTTCCTCAAAGGTACAGGGGGGATGACAGTCACTGCACCTCACAGGACTGCTCTCATGATTAAAAGTGGACAAAGGTCCTCAGGAAAGAACTGCTCTCTGTGGGGCTACATAAGAGTATCTGGATGATAGTGGGAAGCATCGGGGAACTGGAGGTGTCTATGTCCCAGACCTCAGGCATGCCCTTGGTCATCCGTATTTCAGTCAAACCTCAGCAGCCATGCTCAGACAGAAGTTTCTTAGTCAGAGAGACGCTGTATAAACAGTTTACATCCGTGGGCTGCTTTCCAGAAGGGCCCCCGCAGAGCTCTGAGTGAGGAGCTATTATCCCATTCCCCAAGCTCATGATGGGTTTAGAGAGGAGCGAGCTGAGTAACTGCCGGCAGAGCGTCAGCTTCCGGTGTGTCACCCCACACAGCTTTCATTTCGTGGAGAACTGGAAGAAAAGGCTGTCTTGACTCTCCTCATGGAAAGGGTTCCAAAGGCAGAACTTTCTGGAAGGACCTTGGAGGCTCTACCCAGCCCATTTAAGGACTCCCCGTTATTCTCTCCTTTTCAGTTCCCCTAGCATTGGTAGCTGTCCCTCCCCCACAATTATCCTGGTTTCAGCCATTCCACAAAGAAGTTGTTTTCCCCAATCCTCTCAAAAGATCTGATAATAATCTTCGAAGCAGAAAATTCAAGGCTGAAGCCAGGTGGTGGTGGCACACACCTTTAATCCCAGCACTTGGGAGGCAGAGGCAGGCAGATCTCTGTGAGTTCAAGGCCAGCCTGGCCTATAGAGCGAGTTCCACAACAGCCAGAGCTGCTACACAGAGGAACTATCTTGAAAGAAAAGGAAAAGACAAAAGAAAAAAAGAAAAGAAAATTCAAGGTCGAGGTAATAAATATGAGAATAACAGGTCTATGCTGCCTACCAGATCTGGCTCCAGGCATTTCTGACTTGATCATTTAGCGTGTATGGAGTGATTGTCCACAAGGTCATGGGCAACGCCCTACATATGTCAACATATATATTGTCAAAAATAATGTTTCATTAACTAGTTTCTCAGAGGTTCTTTTCCATGTTAATTCGTAGAAATAACAAAGCCAGCCATTTATTGTTTTAACATCTCCATAGCACTCCATTGTAGAAACACACCACAATGTATACCACCTTGATCATAATGTTTTAAAAACAAGCCACATTCTCTTTGCTTATAAAGTGTGGAGCAACCTGCTGCAAGGGTAATACCTGGGTAGACCTGCTATAACCTGGCTGGGGACCTTCTAGGACTTGTCTCCTCCGAGAGGGTGGGGAAGAGAGTCAGTTTCAAGGACTGGTTCAGTCTGAGACACCTACAGGTGAGCAAGTCCAGCATCTGGGAGGCGGCGAGGAGCCCTGCCGGCTGGTGACAAGGCTGGGTTCACACCTAGACTGGCTCCCATCACCCTCCAATGCATTGCAAATCACTTGGATTTATATCACCGGCACACACGGCTGCGGTATCATCTTGCTCTAGTATCCCCCTTCTTGGAATAAATTCTGTAGGCCACTGAGTAAACAAGGGGAAATGAAAAATAAACTTAAGATCGTGAAATGAGAAGCAGAGGGTGTGTGTGTGTGTGTGTGTGTGTGTGTGTGTGTGTGTACGTGCGCGCGCGTGTACTTCTGCACAAGGCTGTAGGCACAGAATCCTAGCTCCTTAGCTATGGGCAGCAGATCTGTTTTAGAGAGTTAAAGGACACTGTAAAAAAAAAAAAAAAAAAAAAAAAAAAAACCTCTTGCTCCGTATCCCTTCCCATCACAAGGTCCTAGTCTCCTCGTGTGAAGCTGCTAATGATTCAGTCTCCCGGAGACACCTTCTCAGGCACCGCAGTAACCCCCGAGGCCGGGGCATTCCTCACAGTTTCTTATCTGGGTGGTAAAATCAGGACGCCGCCTAATTGGTTGCTGACTCTCTGGTAAATGAAGGAGGTTTCTGTTTTAAGAAATAAAGAGACTTCTCAGCGGTTGATTCACTGCCCAAGGGGAGCCTGCGGAGCAGAGGCTTCCTCCCCGTAGAGATTTGCATACAGCATCCACTTCCTGCTTCACTGCCTGCCCTACCACTTACCTGGACTGGAGAGGGTGAGGGAGGTGTGAGCCGCCCGGCCCGAGGTGGAGCCCCAGAGCAGAGCCAGCGACCACCCCCCGGGCCTGCCTGTCTGTGGCCGTCGTAGGTGAGTGATCTCACTGGTGCCTGCTTTGACCTCTTTAACCACTGACAGGGTTTCCAATCCCCTGCTTTCTCCTTTACCAGAATGTTCCGGCCTCACTTTCCTCCTCCGCCCGCCCTGGTCTCCCCACCTTTACCTTGTTCATCTGGAGACCAGCTTTGAGCTGAGAGTACGACAGAGCTCCACTAAGAAATGTGCCTCTGGTTTAGTGTTTCAGGCAGGCCGAGCGGAGGTTAACTCTTTAATGAGAGGAACACAGGACACCACCAAGCTACTCCAAGTTGTCTCCTCGGGTTTCAAGAAATCATGCTACATAGTGAGCACAGAGCTAGCCTGGGCTACGTGGCAAGAACCTGTCTTTTAAACAAATCAAAACTGTTTCTCTGAAGAGGGAGCCGTGGTAGCAAGGATTAAGTAATTGGCTTCCAGCCCCAGACACGTCAGTGACAGAGCGGGAAGGCCAACTCCCAGTTTTTCCCTATCCTGCTTTTATGCTGGGGGAAAAAAAAGAAAGAAAATCAACATCACGTTCTTGGGTCAGGAAGTTCTCGACACCCTCGCCCCCACCCTCCTCCATTCCCCTTAGCCAGGCTTTTGCTTGTGTCTGGACCATGCTGCGGGAGAGGGGGGCGCTTTTTTAAGAGCCACCTTCTTGTGACTTTCTAGTTCTCGGTGGCCTCTTAGACTACCGAGACTGTATTTTAAAGGAGTGAGTGAGAGGAGACCAAATTAATAATTTGAAAAGAGGTCAGAAAACTTGGTTCCTAGCTCTCCTTCCACTTTGTGTGGCAATCCTCTTTGGCTCCCAGAAGCCTGGATTTCTTCATCTGCAGTGTGTGTGTGTGTGTGTGTGTGTGTGTGTGTGTGTGTGTGTACTAACATGATTATGTCTAAGTTCCTCTCTAACAAAACAAGGCCAGCATAGTTCCTGAAGGGTACCATAATGGGTGGTCTTAGAAGACATGTTTTGTTTACTGATTATTACACATATAAATTTCACCTCTGCTACCAGTCCATTAGAAAGGCCTTTGCTTCTTACGTTTTTTCCAGGCCCCCCCTTTCCACAGAACCTGGCATACGATCAAACACCGTAGAGGTACTCAGGCTCCTTGAACATAAACTTTTAAAAAGTTTTTCAGGTCCCCTCATCTGCTTTCCAGGCCAAAGGTAAAGCCGCTGTCAGGGCAGGAGCTTGTGGAGGGATGGGGGTGGGAGAGTCAGCTGCAGCTCTGCAGGAGGGCTGCCTAGAATCCAGCCGTCATTTTTGGCTTTAACCACATAGGGGAAAATGGGATTTCTTGAATTTAGCTCATGTCCCATGTGTTCGCGGAGAGTCAAGGCAGGCTCCAGGGTTGGCAGCGGATCCTGCTTCAGAGGCCAGGAGCTGGAGCAGGAAGGCACTCCTGGCCCCAGCAGGCAGTGTGTGGGCCTTTAATAGGAGGGGCAAGGGAACAGCGAAACACCTCTGAGCACCACGTGAGGCTGGTGACTGCGGTAGACTCATTATTAGATAGCAGGTCCACTGGGTCCTTAACCTTTTCCAAACCACGGCTTGAAAAAAACAAAATTATTGCTTCTTTTGATCAGTTACTGTCAGTACAGTCCCAGTAGGTTCTGGCTGGGGGGCGACTGGCGGACTTGGGTATTGTGAAACTCTCTGTTGGGTATAAGGCTCTAGTGTAGGCCTCGTGGTGTTTGTAGGTGGCTCTGTGTGTTCTGGAATAAGGGCACCAGGCCTCCATCGCATCTTGCTTGTGACGAGTTCCTGATCCTTGGTTTAAATCTGAAGCATGATCATCTAAACCAGGGTAGCAGGTCCGTGTGGCTGCCAGCTGCCACCCAGCCTCGCTTGGATGGGTGAAGGCTTCCCCACAGCCATGCTTAACTGGGTGCTGCCCTTCCCAGCCCTTCCACAGGCCTGAGGAGATGGGCGATGAGGCCATTCTGATGTCTTCACTGCATGGGTCTGGCTAAGCAGGAGGAAGGGGTGGGCAGTGTGACAGGCTGCTGGAGGGAAAGCATCCTCCGCTCAGGGATTCTCAGAGGGTACAGAGACACAAAGCGTTCAAGCCCGCACCTCCCAAGATGAAGGCGCCAGTGACTTTCAAATAGACTGAAAATTAAAAGAGGAGAAAGTCATATTTCCAGGCGTCGTTTAGCAGGCATTCAGCAAGATAGATGATGGCGGAGTGGTTTGTCTAAATTAAATCAATGTTTTACACGTCGCAGAATGGAAATCTCAGCTAGATCCTGAATTCAAATCGTTTTCGTCTGCAGGCAATTTTAGATTAGCCTTTAAAAACATACATATACGGACTGCAGGCAATTGCTGCCGGAAAAGCGCAGATGGAGGCATAGGCCACTTCCCGTTCCTCTCACATTCAACCAAATGACCCATAATGTTTGATCCCATTTCCTTATCAGAAAGTCCAGCTGGCTTTCCACGAGAAGTAGCCGATGTTTGGAATCGAGAAGCTGTCCCCTAGGCCTCTCCTGTTTCTTCTCAATGCGTTGTCACCCAGATATTTTTAGTTCATGAAACATAGGGTTTCTTCTCCCACGCCAGCCTTCTTTGTCTCCTACCCAGCGTGGCTCCTAGAGTCCGTGTGTGCTCCAACCTCAGTGTTCTGCTTACTTTTCTGGTGCATGTGTGTGTGTGCAGGTGTGCGTGTGTGTGCACAGGTGTGTGTGCTGGTGTACAGGTGCGTGCACAGGTGTGTGTGCAGGTGTGTGTGCTGGTGTACGGGTGCGTGCACAGGTGTGTGTGCAGGTGTGTGTGCTGGTGTACGGGTGCGTGCACAGGTGTGTGTGCAGGTGTGCGTGTGTGTGCACAGGTGTGTGTGCTGGTGTACAGGTGCGTGCACAGGTGTGTGTGCAGGTGTGCGTGCTGGTGTACAGGTGCGTGCACAGGTGGGCACCTAGACCTTCTTGGGGACCACAGGCTATAAACTCACTGAGGAAGGGTGGCCTTTCATCCATGTGGCATCCTTAGCACGCTACCATTATGGTTTGGTTCCCAGATGGCCCTGCTGAAATCAAACAATTTGATGGGTGGGAGACCCTCACACAGCCTGTCCGCTCACCCACTGCAGACCTAGTCTACTTGGGGTCTTGGCAACGCCAAGTGGTGAAGGAAACTTGGCTCCTGTGCCCAACCTTCCACGCTCTTCCTTTCCTCTCCAAGGGTAAACAGGTCTCATGCCCATCTTTGAACTTTTCCTATCCTGAGTCGTCTGCCTAGACAACCTGGCCACTGGCCCACCCTGCACATTCCTGTGTTTCTCCTGGGACTGTCCCGTTGACCCTTCTGCACCTGTACTCAGATTACAAGATCTTCCTGCCATAGCAGGCGCAGTTCTGTCTTCCTTCTCTCTTCCAAACCCTTCCCCTCCTTCCTGTCCCTTCTTCACTCTGTGACCTGAATGAGGAATCACAAAAGGGAGCTTTAGAAAGACCAGGTCTCGTAAAGTAAGCAAAAACAAAAACAAACAAACAAACAAAACCAAGCAGACAAACAAAATAAGGGCAACAAAAGCGCCCGAACTGGCTTGAGGTTGTTTCTTTAAATGTTTTTATTAGCAGCTTTCAGTGTGGTAGGCAGTCTGTTCCCAGAAGTCTCCATCCTCCAGTCCCAAGGTCACTTCAGCTAGTCAGAGGAGAGTATAAGGACTGCCCTCAGCCTGCTGTGAATTCTCCTGTGCAAAGTCCAGCGAATGTTCCCTTGTCTCCAAGGCTCACCCCGGCTCAGAGCCTCTGGCAAGCCCTAATGGAACAGCTTCTCTCTCAGGGAAATTCTGCAAGTAAGCTTGGAAGTGCTTGCTCAGTGGAGTTTGAACCCGAGTTGACTGGTTCTCCCCAAACCAAGGTTCCACTAAGCAAAACAGCCTTATGGTAATTTGCATACATTTGGGCAGTAGACGAAGAAATTCTTGAGTTTACAGATATTTCTAAAGATCTGTGATTTTTAGACACACACATAACTACTCTTTGGGGGCCAGCAAGAAGATGGCTCAGCTCCTAAAGGTGCCTGCCACCCGGCTGACGGCCTGAACTTGATGCCGGGGATCTACATGGTAGAAAACGGAGAACAGACTCCTGCCTGGTTGTCTGCTGACCTGTGCATGGGCGTCATGGCAACACACCATAGAAAAAAACAAACGTAAAAAGAAAATTTAAATTATTCCCAGAGAGTAAAAGAAATACCCCAAGGATCTGTAATTAAAAGTATCTGATCCAAATTGGATTTCAGGATCCTCCCAACTATAAATGTATCTATTTATTCATTATGCCCCCCCGAAATATTCATGCTATATGTCTCTAGGACTTTTCAACCTTATCAGTAACCCAAACTGTTTTTTTTTTTTTAAGAACGAAATAATTCAGGACTGGAGTTCAGATCCCCAGAACCCACCTACCAGTCAAGTGGGTGTGGCAGACCCCCTAGAACCCCAGTGCTTAGCAACAGAGACAGGGAACTCCTGGAGCAAGTTGGCTAGCCATACTACCCACAAAGTCCAGGTGGGAGAAACCCTGCCTCGATACAGAAGGTGGAGAAGTGACCTAAGAGGGTACGTGGTTTTGGGCTCGGTCCTCCACACACATGCGCCTGCAACTGGGCGACATACTTGGTGTCCACCTTGGGCCTTCACAAGCACACACACACGTGTACTGCACACACAAGTCCACAGACACACATACATATTTTTAAAAACAATCCAGTTGGGCGGTGGTGGCGCATGCCTTTAATCCCAGTACTTGGGAGGCAGAGGCCAGCAGATCTCTGTGAGTTCAAGGCCAGCCTGGTCTACAACAGTGAGTTCCAGGACAGGCTCCAAAGCTCCAGAGAAATCCTGTCTTGAAAAAACAAAACAAAACAAAAAAATTAAAACAAAATCCGGCCTGATGTAGTGGGGCTTGTCTATAATCTCAGCATCTAGGAGGTGGTGGCAGGAGAATCAGGATTCCACGGCCAGGCTGGGCTCCATGAGACAGTGTCTCAAAAAAAGCAGCCCAAATCCAATCAGTTGGTGACTAGCTAGTCTTGATTACTCAGGAGCTGTGGCGGCGTTTATTAATTACTCAGGCTGCTCACTCGCCCTTCCTCTGTTCCTTGTCTGTTATTTGTCTTCTTCCAGGGACCCAGCACCTTCATTACATCCCATCCGTCCCTGCCTCGGAGATGTCCCCTGGACGCTGTCCCCGTCCCAGCTGCACTGCCATTTATCACTGCCCTTTGTTTGTGCTCTGTCATCCAGGTTTCAATTTATTTTGAATTCAGTTTATGATTAAAATTTAATGAGATCCAATCAAGGGCTTTTTTTTTTTTTTCCAAATCAAGATGCCTCTGCAGTCGGCACCCTCCATTGTAATGGCACGAGGGAAAGTCGCTCAGGCTTCCTCCTGTGGGGCCCGGTGAACACCGGAGGTGCGCACCCATGCCTCTCCAGGTCAAGATACCGCTGCGGTCTCAGAGCGCCCTCCATTGCAATGGCACCAGAGAAAGATGCCCAGGCTTCCTCCTTCACTGACGCACACCCACGCCTCTGCAGGTCAAGGTGACCGCTCTGAAACCGACTTAGAACGGAGTTGCTAGCAGTTCCCACTTAGGCTGCCCGCCCTCTCAAATAAATAGAGCGTCAACACAGACGGCTCAGCCCTCGGGCTCTAAGCTGAACTGCTACAGGGCATAGGACCTTGAGGAAGTTCTTTAACCTTCCTGTACCTCAGTTTCCCCATTATAAAACAGAGCCAACAATAGTCCCTATCAACTCAGGTCACAGTGAGAACTAAATGAATATTTTTATACTGTGTGTAAAGATCCTTGTAACGACTTTATGCACAATATTCAGTAAGTATTAACAGGTAAGAGAGGGCACTGTTTCTTAACTAGAGCCATTTTATTAGGTTTGCATTTTGCTACATCAGCATAGTCTTTATCAGCTCTTAGGCCAAAGGTAGCCCATGAGGTCTTTCTATACTAGCCTAGTGCTAAGAAGTATTTTTATATTAATTTTTTTTGATTTTTAGTTGTGTGTGGGAGGCATGGTATGTGCATGTGAGTAAGGTTGTCTGTGGTGGGCAGAGGCACCAGGTCCCTCTGGATCTCGTTATAGGTTGTTCTAAGCCATCCGTGGATGCTGTGTTCCCAGTGGATGCTGGGTACAGAACGCAGGCCCTCTGCATGAGCAGTATACATGGTCAACCACAGAGCCATCTCTCCAGCCCCTAGCTTTGTGTTTAACAAACCCCACACAGTGAGGCACCAGGGTAAGAGTCTTGCTGGGCAAGCATGAGGGCCCGAGTTCAAATCCCCAGGACCCATGGAAAAAGATGTACATGGCTGTGCAGGCCTTTAACCCAGTGCTGGGGATCAGAGATGGGTGGATCCTAGGACCTCACCTGCCAGTCAGCCTAGGTTCAGTGAGAGACCCTGCCTCGGGGGAATAAGAAACTTCTCTCTCTCTCTCTCTCTCTCACACACACACACACACACACACACACACACACTTCTCTCTCTCTCTCTCTCTCTCTCACACACACACACACACACTGGAATACAAGAAAGAGACACCATATGAACCATAAACCAGAAAGGTTGTGCTATTTGGTCCTTTGTAGGGAAAATGTGCCAAGCACGGATCTCAATGGTTTGTTTCCACCATTCTCTCTGCTGGGAGACAGATCCTTAGGCAGGTTTGCCTTCACCAATCTCTCGTGTGGCTTTCGCAAAGCTCTTTAATGTGTATCATGGAGGAATAGCAGAATGGGACTCTCACTCTGCCTGTGGCCCAGGACCAGGTGAGCTGCCATGAATCAAATGTGGAGTCCTCTCGTGTACACTCGCTGGTTACACAGCTACGGTCCCCATACACTAGGATCGGATGACACTCTTTGTAGCTGGTACACCTGTGTGGGACGGCATCTAGAAAAACTATTCCAAAGCCAAGTCTCTGGCTGGGATAAAAGTAACTTAAGAACTGGATGTGGACCAGGCTCGGCATTGGGCATGCTATACGTTTTAGCCTTGTATCACCCCTATGGGCCAGAGTTGCTAGTCCTTCCTTTTTGTAGATTAGAAAAATGACACAGAGAAGCAACTTTGTCATGGTCATGACATTTAATTACACAGCTGGTAGGGAAGCAATCACAATCCAGATGTCTGCATCCAGAAGGAGTTAAGTTCTGAGAATAGCTCACACCTGAGAAATACGTGTTGATTCAGGGCAAAACCACCTGTAAGTCAGAGCCACGGTGAACTGTGAGCATGACTGTGACCTTAGGTCTGTTAACTTGTGTCCTGGGGGAGCCTTGGGTTTCAAACAGGAAGGGGAAGGAAGCCATCTGATGGAATGCAAGAGGGGAGGCCAGGGTGACCAGAGGGACCAAGGTCCTGGTGAGATCACAGAGGTCTGTGGAGACCAATGAGCTCCTTTCTAGGACTCTGGTGAGTGAAGGTGCGCGCTGATACGGTAGGGAAGATCTGAGCCGAGTGCAGGGCTGTGTGCAGAGAAAGGCGGGAGGAAGGAGTGTGAGCAATTCTAGAAAGAGAACCAGGGGCACACATCCTGGGTGGGGAGTGTCTTGACTGCATAGCTGGTCCTGCTGGGGGCTGGGGGAGAGTAGACGACACAGCCTCGGACCTGGGAGGGGAAGAGGAAAGCCAGAGGTTTGGGGAGAGATGGAGAAACTGACAGAGGAGAATGAAGAGGGCTGGGGAGATGGCTCAGTGATCAGAGGCTGCTGCCCTTATAGAGGACCCAGTCAGTTCTCAGTACCTACATGGTAGCTCTCCATTGCCTGTAACTCGAGTTCCAGGGGATCCAATGTCCTCTTCTGACCTTCCAGGGCACCAGGCACAGGTGTGGTGCCAAACATATAGGCAGGCAAAACACTCATACACATAAAAAAGAAAACAGCCCCCCCCGCCCCCCCCCCCCACACTCAGGAGGCAGAGGCTACATCAAGGCCAACCTGGTCTATGTGTAGTTCCGGGGCAGTCATGGATATGACTGGTGCAGTTGATACCCTCTCTCACAAAAAGAAAAAAGAACAGGGAATGCAAACACAAGAGCTGGAAACAGCAATTGCAGTTCTCGGCCGAAGTGGGTGAGCGAGACTTCCACGAGGAAGGCTGCTGTCTCTGGAGCTGGAACAGAGGGTCTATGGTTCCTGACTGTGGCCGTTCACTGTGGGGGCCATTCACTCTGGCAGTTGTTCGGTACCTAGCCTCTGTTTGCAGCTCAGCCAGCCAATAGGCACTCTGTTTTGTCTTTTGTATTCTGGGGAGTTCACGGGCTTCTGGAGGTGGAGTGGGAGTCACGGTTGGCATTGGTTCTTAATTGTTGTGAACACCAGGTCAATGGTATTCTAACAAGGAGTCCGGTAGACAGATACACACTCGGTACACATTAGGAAAGGCTCAGGCCGTTCTGGAAAGTGAATCCCCCTGCTCCCTGCCTACAGATGACTACTATTCTAGTTTCTAGGAGATGACACACATGTACAGTCTTACATCACAGCCAGCCAGGTGGCTCTTTTATTTTTTTTTTTAAACTAATATATTCGGAGCTGTTTCCACTTCAGTTCGCGTGGCACTTCCCCATTATTTGTGAAAAGACAGCGTGTTCATTGTCCAGATACACAATGCATTTTGAACCCAGAGACATTCTGTCTCGAGTCTTTGCTGCATCCCTTGTCTTTACAGACTTCGTTTGGCACCATGTGCACACTTCTCTGCAGAGGTGAAACGGCTCTGTCATGGGCCACAGACTCACAATTCTGATAGTTCTTTCTTTCCTCCTCGTAGAGCAAGGGAGAATTTGCTCACCCTCAGCATGGAGGCCCCGCCCTATCATAGTCTCTAAGCAGAGCCTGGCAACTGCCCTGAGAATTCCAGGAGTCCCAGCCATAACCCCACCCACCAGGTTTCCTCCTAGCCTCTCCCTTCCCGCAGAGAGGGCCACAGTGTGGCAGGCATGCTCTTATTCTCCAGGTATGACAAGCCTGTGCTTCCTAGTCTTTTGGAGCTGTCCCAGCAATGCAGGTTCCAGGGCTCCCACGCGCTGACATCCAGGTCTTCTGTCCACTCAGAGGTCAGGGGCTTTCTCCAAAGTCATGGCTAGCTGAGTAGGGACTTTCTACATCAGCCCGGACTTGCCTTGTGTCAGTGACTGGAGTACAGGCCACAGCAGGGTGAGAGTCACATGAACAGAACACGGAGCGAGCCTAGAAGAAAACAAGAAAAGTGGGAATGGTTAGCAGTGGAGAAATACTGGGCTGTTTTTAAGGAATAATATTTCTACAATGTCTTACTACAGTGAAAACTGCATCTTTGATTAACCCCTCTAACCTATGTGCTGCTGCTCCCTCTGACTGTCAGGGAGAGGGCTGACCAGTTCTGACCAGGGCTGGAGCTGAGAGGTTCCAGGTCTACAAATGCCAACCCTGCCAGGGAACCATCCAGCTGCAAGTACTGCTGTACAGTAGACAGCGACCATTCATTCAGTCAGCACACCCTTACTGAGCGTCTACCAGTGCCGGGTGTGGTTCTAGGTGTTGGTCAGGGCTGTGGGTAGTGGACTGACAAGTCACGGTGTGGTGAATTATATTTTGGAAGCAAACAGGATTAAATGTTTACATTATCTATCTCGGAGGAATATGTAAGATGGTAATGATTGCTAACGAGGATGGGAAAACAGAGAGGGCGTGGAAGGGAGGGAGACTAGAAACACTTTACCAAGCGAGTCCAGGGGGATCACTGAGAAGGCGACACTTGAGGAGAAAGGAAGGGAGCCATGCGGGTATTCTGAGAACGAGTGCACCCTGGGGTAGGTCCTGCTGCCTGCCTGCGTGTTTTCTCTCTGCGTCAGATCGAGAGACACAGGAGGCACAGGCTGTCCGTGTCTTTAGGAATACTTCTGGTGAGCTTTCACTGTCTCCTTGTTCTTCCTTTCATGCTGCACTACCCGTAGACATTTAAAAAGCAAAACAATTGTAATTGAGCTTATGCCTTGGGGGTGGGCCACTAACATGGAGTAAGGGCTTGCTGTCTGTGTGTATTTGGTGGTGACTCACTTCAAACCTCGGGGTCCATTCTCATTTTGTAGTGATTACTGATGCTACAGTGTTACTGTGAGGGTTGTCATTGCCATGACAGGTTTGTTTCCTACACCTGAGGGGCCATGTGCCCCTTTACAGACCAGTTTTAAGGCATGTGAGATGGCCACACTTGTCACCTGTGATATTAGCCTCCCTGTAGCCCCTGGCAGACCTCTGAGCTAGAAAAGTCAAATCTGAAAATTTGCTTTGGGTAGGAAGTTACTTCTCAGAAATCCACATTTGAAAACCCGCAGAGATTAGGAGCCTTTGCACCCGAAGTGTTTGCAGTTTGAGCAAGGGATGTGAATCACATGACAAGAGCTGGCAGAATGTCATCCTTTTGCTAGCTGGCTCGCTGTCCACCCTCCTCAACCTCTCACTTATCCGCAGGCTCAGGGAGGCGAGCTCACACAGCCTCGGCCACCCGAGAGATAACTTCTGCTTCCCAGCTGGCTGAGCTGAAAAGCATGCTACACAGTGTATCCCATTTTGTAGATGCAGACAAACTGTAAGGATAAGAGGAAATGATTTTAAAATAGTAAAATGGCGGGCTACTTTTTTATCTTTTGGTAGGTTCTTAGTCATTTTCAAAAGCTCAAACCAAGTTAGAGGGCGGGATCTCTTCCAAGGGATGTATACAACAGCCTGGGAAGGGACGGCTGAGGGCAGGTGGAAGCTGAGGCTGCTTCCCGTGTGCCAGGAAGAGCACAGGATTGCAGCAGCAAGGGAGCAAGAGCAATGTTTTATTTTTCAGCCTAAGCGGTTCTCCTGCGTCAGCCTCTGTAAAAATTGCAACTATAGTCATGTGCTAACATGCCTGGCTTTCTGTAGACAGTTAAGCCCAGTGGACAGGGACCAACGCTCTACCTTAGTAGATGTTTGTCTACTCTGGAAAGCCCTGGGTTCCATCTAGAAGCAAACTGTTGGCCTGCCCTGTGAAAGGGGAATATTGCCATGCAGGCTGCCCTCTCTTATTGGAGTGGGCACACGGTGTAAAAGACTGAAAACTCCTATTCTCCAAAGCTGTCTTAGCACAATAATTTATTTATGTACTCTGCGACTTTAGGCGCACGAGGCTCTCCGTAAACGGGGGTGGCTGAAAGGCCGCATGGATCCAAAGTTGGAATTTAAACTCCCCGCACAGCCTTTTTCTCTCTAGTATTTGAAGTGTGCTGTGTATAGAGGCCCTTTGAAGTATGAACCACCGGGATTTCCGACATTTACTCGCTCTTACAACACTTGCTCTGCAGCCTCCTGTGAACCCCCTAGTGTCCCAACAGCACCCCATCTCCCAGGCTTTCCTCTGTTTGCCCTACAGCTGGGCATCCAGCAACCAGCTAATGATTAGACAGACAAGGGAAGCTCCTCCTCCTCCCCATTGTGTTAAGTTGATTTCTAGAGATAAAAGCAGTATTGCTTGGATCGTGGGCTCTGCTCTGGGGGCCAAGGGTAGTTGAACAAGCCTTTAGTCATGGCTTCCTTCATTACAGGCCCAGTGCCCGGAGGTAAATACATCCTCCAAACGACCCAAGTTGTTGAGTGGAAAATGTCACCATGACCTGTTTTTAAGCTTGTGCTTTCTTTTTCTAAGAAACGTATTTAGTGTTATTAGGTTTATTTAGTGTTGTTAAGCAATAGCCAACTGGAGTAAAAAATAAATAAAATGTAAGTTCAAAAGGTAAAACTCATTGCACTTCTGACCGCCCTCAGTGCAGGTCTGTGTACATCACGCGGTTACACCCATAAAGAAGGGTATGCACACACCGGCACTCACAGCTGCTCCTCTTCTCAGACACCCTGTCCTGCTTCTCACTTTAAAAAAAAAAAAAAAACAACAACAGTACGTCCTGGAGATTGTTCCCCATCAGTTCCTGGGATTATTTGCATCATGCATTCCAAACACACAAGGCAGCCCACTTTCTGATAATCTCTCTCTTCTCAGTAAGCGGCAGTTGCTTTTCAGCCGTGGTTTCCCCTTGCTGGTAAGCAGTTCCTACCACACAATGACTTCTGGTCATATTTCTTCAATTGCCTTCCAGATAAAATATCTTAATACACATTAGTGCCTTTGCCTGGAATGGCTGAGTACACCACTCGCTGTGACTGGGGCCCCGCAGACAGCGGTGTCACACGACTGTTAATTTAAACCACATCCTGAACCAGGTCCTTTAAGGTCAGAAGATGCTCTATCTTCTGAGACTGGCTTGCTTTCTCTTGTTCCAGAAACTAGAATGAGCCGAAGCATTCCTGTGGAGGTTGACGAATCAGAACCATTCCCAAGTCAATTGCTGAAACCAATCCCAGAATATTCTCTGGAAGAGGAATTGGAACCACCTGCTCCAAATACAAGGAACATGGCACCCAGCAGCTTGTCAGCACGCCAAGCCTCTCGCCATGCTTCAGGAGACCGTTGTCAGGCTCGCCCTCCTCCCCTGAAACTTGCCCATCACCAGCCAGTGTCACAACAGGTCACTGACCTGCGCACTAAAGTCCTGGAGGAGAGTGATGCCAGTTTCTTTAGAAGGCACCCTGATCCTGGCAAGGGATTCTGCTCATGCTCATCTGAAGCCAGTGAGCCTGAGTCGGAGTCTGTGCTTGGCGCCCTCCGTCCTGAGCACCGGTTTTCACTTCTGGAAAAACGCAATAGACGGCTGGGAGCTCAGCTTTCGGCAGCCTCTCCCGACACTGGCCATGACTCAGACACGTCGGACCCAAGTTTGCCTAATGCTCTGGCTGACTCCTCCAGTGGTGGCCAAGAGACAGTATCTCGGCTCCGACCCCACAGGAACAGAACAGCCCCAGATGTGCCCACGATAGACACCGGGTATGATTCCCAGCCCCAAGACGTCCTGGGCATCAGACAGCTGGAAAGGCCACTGCCCCTCACCTCCACATGTTACCTGCAAGACCTCCCTGGGCCTCTGAGGTCCCAGGAGTTCCCTCAGTGTGAACTTCAGAGGTATCCAGCATGTGCACAGAGGGCTCCTCTCAATCCGTCCCCACAGGCTCCATGGAACTATCAGTATCATTGTCCCGGAGGGCCCTATCACCAGGCGCCATGTAAGTGATCTTTATCGCTTCTGGGCTTCTGAACAACACTGCCCATGTCCGAAGACTGGCAGTAAGGGAGAGTGTTCTCTGGGGCACGGTATTTCAGCATGCAGTTGGCTTGCCAGGGGGCCTTAGTAGGATGCATTTTCTTGGCCAAGACCCATCTCACTTAAATCTCCCTCTAGGAAGCTTTCAGGACAAAGCGGATCCCCCTGTTGAGCAATTAAAATCTGCTTTGAGGCAGAGAAGCCGCTGATGATTGCTAGAAAATTCATTTGTCCTAGTTCTTTGGGCTTCTTTCTGGGTTCTTCCTTTCCCTGTTCCCTTCCCATCAGAGTTGGCTGAGAAAGTGGGCGGGACCAGGTGCCTGCTGGGTGCCAACCACAGCACAGGTGTGGTGGATTTCTTAAGTCTGAGTCACTACAATCGAACTTTGATAGGCAGGTTTAGTTCTCAGAAGTCTCCAGGTTAGTTTTAAAAGCTGTTGAAATTCTACTTACCTGCACGTAAAGATACTTTTTCTGCTAACAGCAGTATGAGGGGAGTTTCCTCCAAACGAAATATGCCCAAAAGTTGAAAAGGGATATTTCCTTTACCCAAATAGAATTCCCTATTAGGATTTTGCTACATTTATTTCACTGGGTTTTTTTTTATCCTTTGCAAATATACCTAATATAAAATACTTTCCAATGACACTGAGTGTACTTCTTCCAGCATCGCTTAGAATGTTGAATTGGACTTGTGAGATGGCTTAGTGATTAAGGGCACTTGCTGCCAAGCCTGAAACCTGAGTTCCATCCCTGGGGCCCACATGATGGATGGAGAGCCATCTTGCAAACTGTCTTCTGGCTTCCACATGTGCACTGTGGCACCCAAAAGAGCATGTACACACGCGCACGCATGCGCAAATGTAAAATCTAGATAAAGTGCTCAAAGGCTGAACTGTATTTCATTAGATTTATTGATGAGTTATCATTAACTTGTTCTCTGTTCTCAGACATTTAAAGTTTTTTTCTGGTCTAATAACCAATTCTATGACAAGCATTATTTTTATCTGCATTTCTGATTAACCCCTTAGATAAAGGTGCAGAGGTGTGAACACTTAGTCAAAGACCTTGCAAGTCCCAAGCAGACAGGAGATTGCTCCACATGATAGCAAAACAAGCACTGACTCTGATAATGAGAGTCCAGAAAGATCTTCCCACTGGAAAGTTTTTCCTGTTGAAGCCTTTGGAGGTAAGCATTGCCCCCTTGGGCAGCCTCCTTTTAAGGCAGACATGTCCCAATGGGGACACTTCGTCTCTCATGCCTAAGCGCTGGCTTTCTTTCAGCAGCTCACCTTCCCCTTGTTCTCTGTATGTCTTCCATTGAAGGGGGTTCGAAGGGAGCGTTTGATCTCAAAAGTGCAGAGATGAAGAGAGACAGACAGGAGAGAACTTGGGGTGGACATGGGAGTAATTCACATACAAATACAAAGCGCCAAAGTGCATATGAGACCTAGCTTAAGAAAGGCCACAAATGGTGCTGGAGAAATGGCTCAGTGGTTAAAAACATTTGCTGCTCTTGGAGAGGACCCGAATTCAGTTCTCACAGGCTCCAGCTCCAGGGAAATCCGATACTCTAGTTTCCAAGGTGCCCGCATTCACATACATGTGTATTCAGTACATGCACACACACACATGATTAAAAAAGTAACAATATATTTTATGTAATTATGGATGCAAAAATAAAACCCCTGCACATGCTTGCTGCTAGAGGGTAAAAGACAATGAACACTTCATACACTTTTGATAGGAATGGAAATCGGAAGGCAATTTCATTATCAAAAATGTGAGTTCTCCCTTTTGGATAGTAGTCTTACTTTTAGTACTGTGTCCCATAGAAACATCAAACAAGCAAAAATACATACAAACAGCATATTTAATAAAACTGAGGGCTGGGGAGATGGCTCAGCAGTTAAGAGTTTGTGCTGCTCTTGCAGAGGACCTGAGTTCAATTCCCACTACCCATATCAGGCAGCTCACAAATGCCTACAACTGCTGCTGCAGGGAGATCTGATGCCTCTGGCTTCTGTGAGCACCTGCCCTCAAGTGCATAAACCCACACACTGACATATTATTTTATTTTTTTTTTTAAAAAAAGCCATTAAAAGGAAAAAATTCAAAACATAAAAACCAACACTGTTGGTGGCTGGAGAGATCAGGAGTATCAGAGTTTGGATCCCAGCACCCACATAACAAACTGGGTATCCTGCAAACGCCTGCTCCAAAGGATCTGATGCTCTTTTCTGACCTATGTGTGCGCACACATGCATGTACACACAAATGAGTAATATATTTATAAAACATTGCATGAAAGTAAAAAAGCAAACCACTGTCTATTAATTAGGGGCCAGAGCAGCAGAGCTGATTCCTGATTTAAGAGTGTAACTTCAGGATGGTAAGAAATGATGGATTGGGTAGAGACTGGAGGAGCCACAGTGCATGGCCAGCCACAGAGCTCGAAGTGAACAGCACATCAGTTATAGGGCGCTCTGCTGCGAAGGTAATCATGCTGAGGAGCTTAGGTACAGTAAATACAGTTTGACCTGACGTTCTCAGTTTATAATGAGTGTATCGAGACATAGCTTAACATAGGTTGAAGAGCACCCGCATGTCAGGATTTATTTATGCAGTGGTCTACTTGGTCCCCGTTGTGTAGCACAAAACAGTGTACATATTCTGACATAAAAAGGATTAAGGCAGAAAGCAGGATACAGAGTTGATCCCATACATGTTTACTCAAAAGGAAACTATGTTCATATCTACCCTTAGAAGTCCCGAAAGATTGCACCACCCATTAACATGAGAGAATGTAAGGATTAAGAGGGGACAGGTGTAGTTTTAATTGTAATCTTATATACTTTTGCTAATTTTTAAATAGCAAAGCATTCCTGTAATTAAAAGATAAATAGAAGTCAAAGGGGACAAAAAAGAATGCGTAAAACCTGAGCTTGCCTAGTTCATGATGCATCTCCTTGACCCTTGCTCCCGAAAGCCCTAATCCCAGGGAAGGTATCAGGATGGTCCAGTGCTTAAGGTTTTCTGCAGGATACTGCAGCCCTGGAATATTAATGATGTGCCTAGCAGCAAAGACTCCTGGGAGGTTGCTGTGAGGACTAAATGAGATAATGCATTAAAGGCTACAGGAAAAGTGGCTGGCTGCTAGCAAGGCCTCAGCACTAGCTGCTTTTGGTTTTCCTGTGATCAGAAATGGATCCTGCACGCAGCCCAGCCCTGTAGAGGAAGCCTTCACCCTCAGATCCCTCTGGTTGGCGTGGATTTTAACCATTCAGGACAGGTATATGCAGAGTGTCATGTCAGGGCTATAACTGCACTTAATTGCCAACAAAACCACTTCAAAAGCGCTGTCCACCTGAGGGAGGCTGTGGGGTGGAAACCATGGCTACGTGGTTCTCCTTGGCTTTAGGAGGGCATTACTTCCTTGCCTGTTAATGAATATATAAATAAATAATGATCACCATGCTAATGGTGTGTCTTTGCAGTTTGCAAATTAAAGCAAAAGTAACATTACTGGTCACCCTTTTCATATAAAAACCAAAATCCAAAGGCGATGAAAACAAGCAATGAAATAGCCTACAGCTTTCTTTACCACAGCTCCAGAAGTTGGCCTGTTGTTTAAGAACCCTTCCACTGAAGTTCTCCAGATGAAACTTGTGATGAAACAAGCGAATCAAGCCCACAATACAAATTTATTTGGGCAGGGCTGGAGCGGTGGCTCAGAGGTTAGTTAAGAACACTGCTCATACAGAGGACCCAGGTTCAATTCCCAGCACCACATGGCAACTCACAACTGTAACTCCATTATATGGGATCTGGCTCCCTTACATGGACATACCTGCAGGCAAAACACTAAGCCACATAAAATAATAAATAAATAAAAGCAAAATGTTTGGGCAAAAGAAGGGACTAAATCTAATGAGCCCTTATGCTTTATACAATTTTTGTTTTCCTTATTAAGGAGGCGGAATAGGACATGTGGGTAAATGTTCCCAGGCACGTGTGATTGTTTGTATGCTAGAATGCATGTACAATTAAGGCAAGGAAAAATAAACCAGATGGAAGCAATGATAAAGGAAGGAGTTGCCTTGCAGGAGCCCCAGCTGCTTACAGCTGTGGGAGTTCTTCTAACAATTTATGTTGGCCATTTTGTTTCCTGGCTAAACCGATTGCATTTTATCATGATGTTTCTTGACAACTTGAAAATCAGATTTTATTTTCTCCCTCATAAGCTCTTTTACTACCATTCTTAATAAGGAAGAAAAATGTTGACTGTTTTCCCTGATACATGGAAAACCTCGTTTAGGGCTTGGTTTACAATTCCAAGTGGTAAGAGCCCTGTGACATGCAGACCGTCTGTACTGAGGCCAAGCGGCTCACGAGACTGACAAACAGCATGCAGCGCTGGGTGCTCATTTAAGACTCTGCAAGATTTTCATTCTTGCTGTTTTCATGTTGTGCTCAGTGCTGAGGAGTTACTGCGCTAGCAAGTCATCTGTCTATCACATCACCCACCTTCCATCTCCTAGAGGAAACGCTCTTGATGGAATTTTAGGCACAGGAGACAAGTCTGTGGGAAGCTATTTTTGAGCAGCGATTCTCAAGTAGGTGGCTGCTGATCTGTATGCCTCCCCTTCGCACGCAGACTAGTGTGGGTTTGTGTTGAAAAACAGACACCTCCAGACGCACACATCTCTCTCTGTCTCTATTTATCTTGAGCTGCAGAAGGGAACTGTATCATACTCATCTTTGTTCATTGTGTGCCTGGAGTAGAGGGTCTCTAAATATTTGTCGAGTGAATAAAAAGAAGATTCTACCTTCTGGGGAAGAGAGAGAGGCCTCTAATCATTGGTAGAGCTTTCTGTGACATCAAGTATTTGAAAGGCCATCTTTAATTGTATGGTGGGAAGAGAAAGAAGGGAGGTGAATGAACTTCTTAGGAAAATTTGCCATGTTGTTTGCTGGGCACTGCATAGATAGTACAAGACACGAGGTAAGCAGACAGAAAAGAAGTAGAAACAGGCACACAACATGACAAAAGCATATATGCTATAAAGGAAATAGCCAGGGGTTGGAACGAATATTACTAGGCAGGCAGGCAGACTGGGTCTCGTGGAACAGACAGTTGAGCTGAAAGCTAAAGAATGAGAAGGTCAAAGAGGCAAGGAGACTGATGTTACTAAGGTGCCACAAGCGAGGCAGCGGGCCAGAGGAGGTGGGGCAGGGAGAGTGGCAGGCCAGGGAAGGCAAGAGCAAGGCCATGGGAAGGAATCTGTAGTCCCTCCTGAGTTAGGGAACACAAACTCCAGCACCTCGGCCTGTACTCAGCATGGAGCTAGCAAGGCCTGGTCATGCTAGTGGAACAGAAGGTTACAGCACAGCAATGAGGTCTGGCCATGTGGCTCAGCAGGTAAGGGTGCCAGCCACTAAGCTGACAACCTGTTTGATCCCTGGGACCCACATGCTGGAAGGAGAGGAGCAATTCTCACACGTGGTCCTCTGACCTCCAAGCATGCGTGTGTATGTACTAGTGCACAAAGACAAAGTAAGTTAAAATGTAAAAAACAAACAAAAAAAATTAAAGAAAAACTTGGGCAATTGAAATTATTTACCTAATAAACTTACTTTTTAAATGTAACAACTTTCCTCTGCAACTAGCCACATTTCCAGAAAAAAATGGCCCAAGTTCCACACACAGAAGAATTGGCTTCATTTTGGTTGACCCTTTGGTATTTAGGCTTTGTTTTGAACAAGAGGATGATACTGGGGATTATATTGCTGGTACTCTAATGTAAAAACCAACGAGGTGGGTCATTTTCATATACACTGGTGTGACTTGTTACCACAGGTGGCTGTTTCAGAACTCTGAGTTACAGCTAGTCAAACACTCGGCCCATGTGCTTAGTGATTTTAATGATACGATTTGTTGCTAGGCGACACAAACATGTTGTGCAGGGAGATAATCTGCTCGAAATCATCTGACCTTGATTCAAAGGCTTTTGATTAACAGCACTAACATCCGCCTCCTGGAAAAGGAACACACCCTATGATTAGAGCCTGCTAGTCCTTTTAAAGCAAATAAAATGTTATTAGCCGTTCACTAAAGGATATGGGTAGCAAAAATGGCTCTGAAGAGTGAAAACTTCACTTGAGTTTACTTTCAGCATCTCCCTTGAAAAAGCTTTCAAGGCCCTGGCAGTTTCTCCTCTTTGACCTTGTCTTTTTCATTTCTGGAGGACAAAACTGATTCAGAGAAAGGGGAGGGGGAGGAGAAGGAGGAGGAAGAGGAAGAGGAGGAGAAGCAGGCAGCTAACAAACCAAGACTTAAGCAAGCAGGCTGTGCAGTCCAAAATGGGTCCTTTGTAACTAACTATTCCTCATTTACCGGGTACTGCCTAAGGAGCTGTGGGATGCTTGGTGAATGATGTCCAAACCCCCATTCACCCTGTTCTTATAAACCGTCCCTAGTGATGAGGGAATAAAACAGGGGAGAGAGAAGGTAGCTCAGCCAGGAGCTAACTCCCTGAGGTGATAAGAGCCAAGTAGAAGCTGAGCTGTAAAGATCTAAGGCAAACTCTTTCTGCATGGAGATGGTAAGCTCAGATCCTAGAGGTGGGGACCAGCTTGGGGTATTCAAGATGAAAGTGGGCCATGATAAACCCGTGATGGTGTTGTGGGAGGTAAGATCAAGCACAGGGACCTGGTCATGCAGGCTGTATCTTGGTGCAGTAGATGCTGGGGGATTGCAGGCGCAGCTGTTTCTAAAGCCATGCAAAGCTACTTTAAAGGGGAGCCGGGCTCCTGCCTGTGACATGATGCCAGGACCACCTTTTCTCCTGTTTTAGCCTGAGTAGCAGTGGTGACCTGCCTGGCTGCCCTGCAATCCCCACTGGCAAGCTAGACCTCTTGGGATTTATGTGACCCACTCTAAGAAGGCTGTCGGAGCAAAGCCTTAGTGGTGCGCCTTGTCCTAGACCACAAAGGCTCCATGGTCTTCTCTCCCCATTCCTAGATCTCCCGTCCAAGTCCTGGTTTCCTTTGTCAGCCCCAAGCAGGGACGGGCCCAGGCAAATCCTTTTCATCTCCTCGACTCCTCTTTTTCTTCAAACCCTCTGTTTGCAATGATCAGGGCTTAACAATAGCAGGACAAGGGTCATGTGTCAAAGCCGGTACATGGCCTCCGTTGGAGGTACATGTCACTTTTTCAAGAGGAAGAATGGTAGGAAGGGTACAGCTGATAGAAGGGTCAAGACAAACAATGAAATGGCTCCAGGGAGTTTGACCAGACCTGAGAGACTAGCCTGAGTTAATTGCCAGGGTCATCCAATGTAGCACGATTAATAAAATCCCGGAGACAGATATTGAAGTTCAACCTGAAGGTCAGAAAAGCAAAACAGCCAGCCACTGGCTCTTACCTCTACCTCAGTCTGAAATGGCGACCCTGCCTCCAGGAATCTCAGAATGAGACTGTGTCTGAGACCTATCTCCTCTCATCTTATATTCCTCTCTAGGGCTGGGATTAAAGGCATGCACCACTACCGCCCGGTTTCTATGGCAAACTAGTGTGGCTACTGGGATTAATGGTGTGTGCCTCCACTGCCTGGCCTGTAAGGCTGACCAGTGGGGCTGTTTTACTCTCTGATCTTCAGGCAAGCTTTATTTATTAAAATACAAATAAATGAAATCACTACAATCCACCCAGGGTTCTGAGTCCAGACGTGGGGACCTGGAGACAGCTCTTCTGTGCTTGAGTTTGTCATTCCCCAAAGATTCCTTAAAACTGTTCCGACTGCAGACAAAACTCAGGACAGTGCCATCCTCCCTATTCTGCTACTTCATCTAGGCAATGAAGTCAAGAGCGGCGACCTGACCATTCAGAGTGAGTCCTAACTGCAAGAGTTATGTCACTTTCTTGCTTTTTTTACTATTTTATTTCTCTGTGTCTCCCTCAAATATGATACCCTGGCAGACAAACAAAACTATGACTTCTATAAATTGGGCAAGGATTTAAAACCAATGATAATTTTTTTAATCAAAATTGTTTTTGCACTAAACAGATAGAGGTGACAGCTTGGATCATGAAGGACTCGTGGCTCCTCTTTCGGAGCTTAAGACTTGGTCCTCTCCTGTCCCCATGTACGTCTTGGGTTTCTCAAAGGTAGCCCTCTAGGTCGAGGTAATGCTCCTGCATCCTCCTCTCTCACCCCACTGGATCCTTGCGCCCCTCTTCCACACCTCTCTTTTAAAGGTTTTATTGATGAATATGTCTGTGTGGGTCTGTCCTACAAGCACGCTAAAGGCTACGGGAGGATGCTGGATCTTCTGGAGCTGAAGTTACAGGTCACTGTTAACTGCCTGACATGGGCGCTGGGAACTAAACTCCAGTCCTCTAGAAGAAAGAGAAATCCTCTTAACTGCTGAGCCATCTCTCTGGGCCCCTGTTTTTCTTTTACCTGGTCAGCTGAGCTGCCTTCTCTTGGGGCTCTGTTACCCTGGGGCTTCCTTGGACCAACTTCCTCCCAAGTTATGCATTGACATCAGTCCCTGCTCTTTAAAAAATGATTGATTACTATTAATAATAAAAACAATCAATTAATGAGCATGTTTGTGTGTGTGTTCATGTGTGTGTGGATGCCCATGCATATACATGCAGAGGTCAGAGGTACATGTCAGATGTCCTCCTTAATCACTCTCCACCTTATCTTTGGAGAGAGGGCTGTCACTGAACCAGTAGCCCAGTAACTCAGACTGGCTTGCCAGTGAGCCCCAACGATTCTCCTGTCTCTGCTTCCCTGGCACTGAGCATGTGCTGCCCCATGCCCAATTACATGTATGTGGGTGCTGGAAGCTTGAACTCAGGTCCTCAAACTTAGGCAGCAAATACCTTGTTGATTGAGACCTTTCCCCAGTGTCTTGGGGCCAAGTGCCCATGGCTTTAACAAGAGAGACTGTGAAGTTAAAGGTGTTGCTGGCTCCTTCCCAGAGGATGAGCCACGGCTTCACTCATTTACTTCTTCCTAAGAGGAAGCAGTGTGCGTGTGTGTGTGTATATATGTTTGTCCGTGTGTGTGTCCGTGTGTGTCCATCTGTGTTCACCTAGTGGCAATGGGAAAGTAATTTTTTTGGATTGGGGGAGGCAGGATCTCAGTATATAGACCAGGCTGGTCTTGAACTCACATGAGATCTGCCTCCTTCTCCCTCTGCCTCCCAGTCTGGGATTAAAGGCGTGCAGTACCACGTCTAGTCCACACAGTAATCTTAAATCTATCACAAGGATAATTTCTCTTAGCCCTGGGGAATTATGGTAGGAATAGTGGTGTGACTGAGGTTCTTCAGGGAAGGGTTACCCTAAGTATCTTATTAAAACAGGACTTAAAAAATTCTTTGAGTTTTCTAATTAGAATGTCAAATGTAATTTCACAGATGTTTTACATTAAAAAACACATATCAATTTCATGAATATTATGAACGAATTACTAGTACAGAATATGACAAATACATGGAGGTGGGTTGATATTTGGACCCTCCGTTGCTATCAAAAGAAAACTGTTCAATGAACATGCATGGCCTTACACTTGGAGGAGCCGAAGTCAACCTTCTCTGCTATTTCCTTGTTCCCCCACAGATGCTCATGGCTACCCTCCAGCAGCCTACCAGCAAGTCATCCAGCCTGCGCTGCCTGGGCAGGCCCTTCCCGGGGCAAGGGGGAGAGGACTGCATCCTGTGCAGAAAGTCATGCTGAATTACCCCAGCCCCCAGGACCAAGGAGAGAGGCTTGCCCAGAGAGACTCTTTCCCGAGGCTCGCAAGGTATGAGTATGGCAAGACCCATCCCCACACATCCTGACATGAGGAAGAGTGTCAATGTAACAGAGACACATGGAGAGTCTGCAGGTCTGCCACCTAGGTCCGCGCAGCCACACAGTGAAATACTCAGTATAAACTTTTCAGGGCAGAACACAGAGAAAGTGGTGGACAAGGCTCTCTCAGCATCATCACATCTGGTTTCTAGTTATTTTCTGTTGCAATAAAACCATCTATACGAGTTGATCCCTTCTATGCTTCTGCCAGAAAAATAATGTGGTGTTTTCAAAACTTTGTCTAAATCTTTGCTTTGGTCCATTTTCCAGTGCTGTAACAAGGTGTTTGAAACTGAATACTTGATAAACAAAAAATATTTCATTAGCTCAAAGTTCCAAGATAAGAGGCCCCTCTTGGCTATGTCACCTTCATGGCGGATAGCATCATGACAGGTGTATGAGGTAGAGGGTAAGACAGAATGGTATGTTGACGGAGACCAATGAGGGAGCCAGGCTTTCCCCTTCCTTTTAAAACTTATTATTATTATTATTATTATTTTGAGTCATGGTTTTTCTGTGTAGCATTGGAGCCTGTCCTGGAACTTTCTCTGTGGGCCAGACTGGTCTTAGTGCTGGGGTGCGTCACCACTGCCTGACAATTTTTTTCATACAGGTTCTAACAATGTAGTTCAACCTGGCTTCAAACTCACTATGTTGCCCTTGCTGGTTTCAAACTTGTTATCCTCCCGAGTCAGCCTTCCAAATAGTATGGACTACTGTGATTTTTTTTTTTGCGGGGGGGGGGCACTTCTCTGTACTTTGGAGCCTGTCCTGGAACTAGCTCTTATAGACCAGGCTGGCCTCGAACTCACAGAGATCCTCCTGCCTCTGCCTCCTGAGTGCTGGGATTAAAGGCGTGTGCCATCACTGCCCGGCTTTGTACTTGTTCTTTTATTACAGTTCTCAGTAGATCTGACCAAGATCACGAGATACCCTGAAGTCAAGCCAACCTGAAAGGTTCCTCAGCTCTTTCCAGTATGCTGCCACACTAATGGCCAAGCACCCAGTCAGCCCACACTCAGGGCGCAGGCTCACACTAAGGGCCAAGCCCCAGTCAGCCCACACTCAGGGCGCAGGCTCACACTAAGGGCCAAGCCCCAGTCAGCCCACACTCAGGGCGCAGGCTCACACTAATGGCCAAGCACCCAGTCAGCCCACACTCAGGGCGCAGGCTCACACTAAGGGCCAAGCACCCAGTCAGCCCACACTCAGGGCGCAGGCTCACACTAAGGGCCAAGCCCCAGTCAGCCCACACTCAGGGCGCAGGCTCACACTAAGAGCCAAGCACCAGTAGCCCCCCTTAGGGTGCAGGCTCACTCTGTACTTGAGTGGTCCCTGACTAGTTTTTCTCCTTACTGTTTTTATTTTTAAAATGTTTTGTCAAGTTTACCTTTTCTATCAATTTGTGTATCAAGAATACAGAGGAACAAGTGGAGTTTCCTGTTTTAGAACAAAATTGGAAAGAAAGTAAATAAAATGTTTGCTTCTTTTCAAGTGCAACTTTCATATAACACTCAAAGTAAAACTGCGTTCTGTTTTTATAGAACAGAATCACATATGAAAATCCTATTAAAGTGGATTTTTTGAAGATAAAAGAAATTGGCGATTAGTTCAGAAATTTTATTCAAAGGAAAAAAAAGCCAATTTTATTAAGATTGGCAAGCAAGGCCTAAGCCTGCTTCCCTTCACTGCAAGGTCCACAAGTCTCTGGAGTTCCTTCATCCTCCTAATTACACAAAATTTCAATAAGGGACTTAAGTAAAATGTGATTTTATAACAAGACACACCCTTACAAAGAAATGTATAACATTTCAAGAAACCATACAAAACATTAAGTATTTTTATCAAATATATTTGGTATTGAATAAGGGATACAATCATAATGTTTAAGGTAAACAAAAATTCATTTCTCATAAAAATTCATTTCTTTCAATAACTCACAAATAAAAACACAGCTAGATTAGAGCGGCCACTCTAACACATACTTGCACAGCCTAATCTCTTCGTACCTCAGTGATCTCCTAGATTGCTAGAAAGGCCACTTTCAAGTCTGCAGCTTTACTTAGGGTTTTACACTTTAAAATTTTTTTATTGTTATCTGAGCTATTGAGTCTCACTACTAACCCAAGCTTTCCTAGAACTCACAAGCCTAGGATAGCCTCTACTTCCTAGCAATGCTCTGTGTTAGAGATTACAGATGTGAATCACAATACGTGAAAACCATTTAGATTTATAGGAAAGTTAAAAGTTATTGCATAGCAAATATTTCTATAGTATCAATTAAACCTGTCCCAGTATCCTTGAGTTATCATTTTAGGATGATGAAGAATGTTCAGCTAAGAAGATAATTCTCCTTCCACTGATTAGAAGAAGAATGTTGATACCAGAAGTTTACTCTCATGATACTATTTATATGTGAAAGTTTATGAACATTATTGTCTTAGTTACTATTGTTGTGATGAAACACCATGACCAAAGCAACTTGGGGAGGAAAGGGGTCATTTGGCTTATGCTACCATGTCACTGAAAATCAGGATAGGATCTCAAACAGGGCAGGAACCTGGAGGCAGGAGCTGGTGCAGAGGCCATGGAGGGATGCTGCTTATTGGCTTGCTCCTTGTGGTTTGCTCAGTTGCTTTCTTATAGAACCCAGGACCACCAGCCCAGGGATGGCACCACCTACAATGGCTGGGCTTTCCCCCATCAATCACTAATTAAGAAAATGCCTTGCAAGCTTGCCTACAGCCAGAACTTGTGGGGACATGTTCTCAACTGTGGTTCCCTCCTTTCAGATAACTCTAGTTTGTGTCAAGTTGGCCTAAAACTAGCCAGTATAATTATCAAGGTCTTAGTATTTCTTTATCAAACAAGTAATCATCTTTTATAACAATGAAGCTACTTTATGTCTAAAAAGATTTAATATAAATAATAAAGAACTGAATATCAGTTGAAGGTATATTTTTAGAGGCCTCATTTGCTCACTATTTATGAAAAACATACAATATAAATTCCCTAAATATTCTAATTTTAGAAATATAGTTGAGATTTTGTAATTTTTTTTAAAAAAATGTTTTATTTAAATCATATTACATAAGACTTTAAGAACTTTGAAATTACTTTTGGGTAAAAATGTAAGCAAAAATATTAAAATTAGACAAATATACAGACTTATAACATCAAAAATTTTATAATATGAAACAACGACACCCATGGTCCCATTACCCTGATTTTATCATACTGCCATATTTGCCCCCTACCAGTTAGAAGTCACAGAAGTACACTGTCGGTGTACTAGGTTTTAACTCTTCACTTACTTTCCTGTGTGTATGCACACTTGCATGCACAGCACCCACAAGGACAGAGCATGCATGAAGGTGCTTCTCTCCTTCCACCACATAGGTCCCTGGGATCAACCCAGGTCACCAGCCCTGGCAGCAAGTGCCTTGAGAGCTGAGGATCTCACCTGCCCACTCAGCCATTTTAGGCAGAGGGGATTTAACTTAGGGAACTGTGTGCTTATAGAACTGGAGGCCAGAGGAGGCTCAGAGAATGACCCAGAGTAGAGCAGCCAAGAGGCTGCCCCCTCCTCCCTCCAGCACGCTGCAACTGATGCAGAAGTTAGGGCCACATGTACCTGCTAAGAGTTTCAGTGGCAAAAGAGAAATGCCGCACCTTGTTCTTGACACCCAGGGACACTGGACGCTTCTGCAGAACACACACACCTGTGACTGTTTGCCAGGAGAAAGCAGAGTGGCAGAGACAAGACTGGCATTCCCTTGGCTTTCTAAAGCTCACAGGAGTACATGCCATTGTTTACCCTCAGCACAATGCTCACAGGGATGCTGGCGGGCAAAGTCACAATAGACTCCTCGTCACCAGTCGGATCCTTCATTTACAGAGTTTAAAAGAAAGACTTTTAAACCTGCATGGCTTTAAGAAAAAAACAGCTTTTGAAACATAAGCAATGTTATCTATCATGAGCTCAGAGTTGTGTCTCTTTACTCTGAATGCCTTTCATATTAGCCTCCTGCCACCCATCACATTATTTTGTTTTGCTGGTGACCTTGTCTGACCCGTACATGGAATTTATTTTCCCAATTAGACAGACCTTGAATGGAGAAATCAAATCCTGCTTCCCTCTTTTGACCCCTAGCACAGGTCCTCACATATGGCAGCCAGCTGGCTTGTTCATAGAGGAAACTCCATGGGACTCCTCTTCCTTCCGTGTCAGATATGAAACAGAGGCAGAGGGGAGAGATCATGAGTTGGTATGGTCCCCAGTTTGTAACGTCTGTCTCCCCAAACTTTGCCTTTGTAATGAAAATAAAAATTTGCTGTAAACGTATTCCCTTTCAGGGACCAGCTCTATCACCCACCACCTAATGGAGCTGGAGAACCTGAGGCGTCCTTGGAACATCCTGCAGAGCTGAGACCACAGGGTCCCCAGGCTCCATCCCCAGCTGCTGTGCCTAGACCCCCTAGCAACCCTCTAGCCCGAGGAACTCTAAAAACCAGCAATTTGCCAGAGGAATTACGTAAGTTGTTTGCAACGTGGTTTCTTCTTGTCAGGTTTTATGCTTTGAGAGTTTGGCTTAGTCACTTAGCCATAATTTCAGTTATATTTTACATATACAGAAAAATTTACCTTTTCTTTTTTGCTTTAAAAAGAAAACCCAGCTATTTTTTTTAATGTTTTTAATGATTCTAACCTTACAAGTAATGCTCCCCAACTGCTTACCTGGGGATTTTCCTTAACACATAGAAAACAACAAACACCCCTTCCCATATTTCTTTGCTCTTCTAAGTGATCTTTTCAAGGATGTGCCCCTGGGCAGATGGATCGGGTGCTCGTGTGGCCCCAGGTAAAAGGATTGGATGCTCATGAGGCACTGGGTAGAAACCTAGTGCCTCGCTGTAAATTAGCAGTAGCTATCAAGAACAAGGTCACTTTCTGTAGGAGTGAGCAGTCTTATTTAGAAAAAGAAAAAGGAAAAAAAAAAACACCCATCTTACATTTCTGTACTGCTTCACAGCCCAATGCAAATCAAGCCTTTTAGTTAAGGAAACACTCTGTTCAGTGTCAGGTGATGATTCATTTTCCACATTCTGCTGCTAGATCCAGAAATGTTGAAATATTATCAAAATGTTCTGAGAGTAAGGCCAGCTAGGATTCTTAGTTCCAGAAATCTTAAGAAATCAGTCACTACTTATAAATTATTTGCTAGAGAGGCTCACTTTGTCCAGATCCGGGACACTCATAACCCCACTGGAGGCCTTTGCTTTGCTAATTGCTTCTGTTGAGTCTCTACTCCTAGTCCCTTTCAGCTCCAAAAGACTCCTATGACAGTGAGCCCCACGGTTTTCAGGCAAAAAATCTGAACCTTCAAAATCTTATACACTTTATTCAGAAAACTGCCTGATTGGACAGACACAGTCTTACATGGTGTATGGTCCCAATATTCTGTCTGTCGTATACTCTAGGAAAGGGGTCCTAAGATTAGCTCATATGGGGGTAACAAAGGATCACATGCTACTCGTATGCCTAGCTGCATGGTTACCCCCGCCATCATACCTGCACACACTTCTATTTGAGAGGCGTGTTTCTGTTTGGAAGAGTCTAAGCACAGGTGAATGCATACAGACTCATCTTCTGCATCTTCCTTCTTTATCCGCTGCCTTGGGGTTTTCTGAGACTTAACTGATTCATTCTAGACTAAAAGGCAACATGTACAGATTATCTGTCTACCACATTAAACTGCTAGCCAAGTAATTTCCCCAACGCTTTGGCCTGAGAAAACAGCGGTTCTGGCTGAGTTGGGTGAGCTTGTCAGAACAGTTCTGTCTATGGCTCAGTGCTGGCTTGGAGAGGAAAGAGGAGGCCTGTGATGCTGGACTGCCCTGCGGCGGTGTCTCCCCTTTAAAGCTGAAGTTGCACTCACATTTCTGATCTGGGCATCAGTCTGCTCCTACTTCCTGACCTTTCTCCACAAAGGAGTCGACTGGGGGAGGGCACGGAAACGCTTTCTCAGTCACCCCCTACTTGGTCTTGTCAGACAAGAGTTCAGGGCAACAGAGAGCATCATGAGATCAAAAGCAGACACTGCTGGGTGACCCTCAGCAAGCCTTAGCTTCTTAGCCTGCTGTGAGAGCATTTTCCTTGGGCACGGGGCCAAGTGTGTCTCCAAGAAGCAAGGCAGTGGCCTGAGCTGGGAGGACTCACAGGCTGCGGGTGGCAGACTTTTTAACATCTCATGTGGTGTTCCAGAGGACCTCTGTGGTGGCCTCAGCCTGCCAGGACTCTCCTCGGTCCCTGACGTCTTCTGTTCACTCTGAATGGGATGCACTGTCTTGGACAGGCCCCAGCCCTTGTCACAGAGGTTAGCAATCCACACCACTACAAACAAGCCCTCAGATCGCCCTCCAACGCAAGGGGCAGCACAAACCACTTACAGGTTCTGTGTGCAATCGAATAACTTGATTAGCTTCAACAGCTCTGAAATTTCTCTCTTAGGCAAAGTCTTTATCACTTATTCTATGGACACAGCCATGGAGGTGGTGAGATTTGTGAACTTTTTGTTGGTGAATGGCTTCCAAACTGCAGTAAGTATTTTATTCAAAGAGAAAACTGAACAGTTCGGTTGGACACAGTAGTGATGATGATGATGATGATGATGATAAAGTATGAATAGGTGATTTTTTATTTATGTGATCATGAGCTAAATGCTTATGGAACTATAAAATTGTCTTCTGGGTACCTAGTTATTGATTTGGTACTGGGAGTCAAGCCCAGGACCTCACTCATACTAGCCAAGTATTCTACCACATTTTAAACCACCCAAAGTCTCCAGCACTTTTCCTCCAAAATGTCCATAATAGTGCTATTTCCAGCCTTTGGTCCTGCTGGTCCTAGCTGAAGAAAGGCCTGACTTTTGCTAGACTCTCTGCCTTTGCCCTTTCTCACCAGCCATAGCCACCAACGTGCCTCCTGTGGTCCAGGAAGCTGCAAGCTCAGCAAGGTAGTTTTTTTTTTTCCACACCAGACCCTCTGCTCTGTACTAGATTTTGAGGTTTGAAGTAGAACCCTGGGCCCCCACTGCACACAGCTGCCCTTGGAGGGAAGTTTCTGGACAGGGAAGACATGGTCTAGTCTCTGTCTAGGAGAGATGACCCTGCTTTACCCCTGCAGGTCCATTGTGATCTGGGGCCCAGAATTCTCAAGCGCATAATCTGTCTCCCTGCCAATCCCTGAAACAACACAGCTTAAAGCCATGTACATTCTTCCGTAGGATAAACAAAATACCACAGGTTGCAACTCAGAGGACTGGCTTTCCTCAAACATTAAGAGTATTTCCTTCCCAGAAGCCTCTCTCCTCGGCATTCAGCAGCAGTGGATTCCACAGGGCAGTGAGGATGAGAGACCTGCAGATACTGGAGGCTAAAGAGGAACACTTACAAACTAAAGACTAAAGAGTGGCTTAGCGTTGTTTAGTAGTTTTTATTTGAATTTTTTTCCTATAATACTCCCTAAAAATAGAAGCGCCTATTTTTTTTAAGATGCCTACAATTTATGTAATTCAACTTCACAACTCTGTAGATTAACATATCGCTTTCTCATTTTCAAACTAAGACAGTGCTGTGGCAACTGTGATATAAAAATCAAACTGTGAGACCTGAGGCAATGTATAAGAGCATACTTTTCTCTTTTCCAAATATAAGCATACAGATTGACTGCCTCTGGAGAACAGCCAGGACATTAACCTTAGACGAGCCCTGTGCAGTGCAGTTCAGGGATTTAAATGTGCCCCTGACCCTTAGCCTATGAAAGCCTGTGCTTGTGAACAGCTATGGACACAATCTACATAGGGATGCTCTCAGTGAAATCAAACAATGAGTAATTGAAGGAGAGTTTACTTTTAACAAGCCAGCATAAAGGTTTAGGTAGGTTTAGGAAATCTTAGGGAAGAGTGTCCTGCCCTGCCACTAGCAGGACACAGTCACCAACGGGACACTAATGGAGCCTGGGACCTGAAGAAGGTGGCTATGTAAGTCAGCCGGAAGACACTCTCGATAGGGTGCTTAGGCAGAAGCTCATTTCCAACAGTTCTGGAGGCTGGAAGGCCAAGAACAAGGCTGAAACAAAGTTGGTTTCATCCGGGATCATCCCCCTTGACTTGAGAGGCCATCCTCTCTCTGTTCTTACATGGTCCCTTTCCTGTGTATGCACAGACCTGTGTACTAATTCTTTCTTCTTCCATAAACACCAATCCTATGGGAGTGGGGGCTCATCCAGCACCTCATTTTTCCCGAGTTATCTTCTCAGAGGCCCTATCTCCAAATCCAGTCACATGAGGTTATGAGAAAGTTTTTAAAAATTCATTTTTATTTTATTTTTTGAGATAGGATCTCACTTTATATCCCACGCTGACAATCCCCCTATGTCAGCCTCCTTACGAGTGTAAGCCACCACTTCCAGCTGATGTGCCTTTTACGGACATAATTAGCTCCTAACAGCAGCAGTGTGTAAAACTTGTCATACGGTCGCAGTAGACTCTGATGGACATCTAGAGAGGCAAACACTGCCCAGAATGTCTGTCTCTGAAGGGGAACAACTTCTGTACCGGATAGTAATGGCCATTTATGGCATGTTAACATCATGTCTGGCATTACACTGTGTGTCTTTTCTGTGTTGCCATTAAATCCTCATAACCAGCAGAGCCAGGAGTAGAACCCAGGCTGCCCATTCGCAATGTGAAATGGAAATGGACTTCTGGCTCCATTGCATACTGGTGCAGGCTTTGGCCAGAATAGACATTATTATCTTGGTTTTGTTTTCACTTTTTGAGACATTTTTCAGTGTAGACCTGATTAGCTACAAACTCTCAAATTCCTACTTCAGCTCCCTGAGCTCTGGAATAGCAGGTACATGGACATTAACACATAAATCAAGCTGAACTTGGTGGTGCATTTTTGGTTCCAGCAGTCCCGAGGCAGACACAGGTGGATCTCTGTGAGTTCAAGGTCAGCCTGGTCTACCTAGCAAGTTCCAGGCCAGCTAGAACAACAGGGAGACCCTGTCTTAAAAAAAAAATCATCCAAACAAAAGCTATTCCATTTTTTAAATGCTCTATCAATAAAGGAATACATCCCAAGTTTATATGAGGTACTCTATAGGGGCGATAGTTAAGTAAACACATAATCTCTTTCTATGGGGAACTTAGAAGCAGGATAGGAAGATGAAGAGGTCATAAATGAGACACTGAGTAAATAAAAGAATATTATAATGTGTTTGCTACTAGTGGCCCAAATGGGTGAGAGCTCGGTGATGGGAAGGGGAAGTCACTGTGACTTACAGAGCAGAAGGCGTATGCTGTGCATGCAGGGTGTGAGGGAATGAAGGTGGCAATGAAGTAGACAGGGCATGCGGGGAGACAGTAGCTGGCTCTGGATGCTTGATGACTAGTGAGACTCGGTCAGTTCTAAATAGCAGGGTAACACCAGGATAATCACTAGGGGGGCAGCGAGGCTAATCAAATAACCTTCTCCAAAGACCTTCTCCTGATGGCACCTATATTATATGTTCCCTCCTCCGATCAGGAGTGCCATGTACACGGAACAGACACACACACACACACACACATACACACACACACACACACACACATACACACACACACACACACACACACACACACACATACACACACACACACACCCAGGAGGGAGAGATGTAGACCAATAAGAGATAGATTAGATAGGAGAGAGAGACTGAGATTTGGGCCTCTATAAAACAAATGATTTGATTTTTCTGCACTTCTAATACCTAAAGGAGTATTACTAATAATAATAATCTGAGTCTTATCAGAGTTCTCCTTGACTTTCATCCTTAACCCCTCCTGACCAGTTCAGCAATTGTTTTTGTGACTGTTCTTCGGATTTTTACAGTCCTTTTGAAACATGTAACTGAAGCTAGACATAATACTCTAATCATGACCCAACTCACACAGGCCATACAGCACAGCTGTGTCTCGGCATTTGCACACTACAGATGCACTAAAGTTTCAGAATCTGCCTACAATTTTTCAAATTACAGATACATAGCTGTACTATTTCTGCCTTCCTGGCTTATATCCAATTTAGTGATACACTGTGTCCTTCAGATTTTTGACCATATAATTATAATAGTTGCAGACACATTTTGATATGAACCACTAGACCCTAATTATAAACTTCAATGTCTGCGGATGGTGAAATAGGGTGACTGTCATGAAACTTGTGTCTCATTGTTTGGACTCATGTATTCCTCTCCCTATTCAGAGCCCAAGTTAGGGTTCCAGACATGTAGCTTCTTGTGTTTTCTTGAGCTCTGCACCCAGGGAAAGTTCTCATCAAGAGCCCTTCCTCTCATCCTTTTTCTTGTAGATTGACATATTTGAGGACAGAATCCGGGGTATTGATATTATTAAATGGATGGAGCGCTACCTTCGAGATGTAAGTATATTCCTAAATTCTGAGGATGTGTGCTGCTGAGAAAAACAATTAGCATGGGAAGCTATTTCACAAGGAAAACCCTGATACTCTCCCAAAGTCTGAGCCTGAGGAAGTCTGACAAAGCCTCTCTTGTTGGAAGCTATGCAAAGACTTGGAAAGGAAGGATGGGGTCACCCTCCTGGACACGCAGAGGCAGGAAATAACGGTCAAACCAGACACAGGTGGTTGATAACAATCAGTGCAAACAATTTCTAGACCAGAATAGGAAAGGAGGAAATGAAGGCGCGGGGGTGGGTGGTGGGGGCCGAATCCAGTTGAATTTGGGGCCTTTCCAAGTGTTTGTAGGCCTGGGCTAAAGGGTTTCTGGGCAGACTTGCAAGCTATGCAGCATGGCACCACAGGGCACCCACTTGCAGCCTTGTGATTCGAGTTCCACAGACAGAATCTATACTAGCCGCTGGGACACCTTGTGCTTTAACAAGATAGAAATTGATTGCTGCCAGCATGTCCAGGGCCGGGTGCTTCTTTGGGCAGAAGTGGGTGGGGGTGGAAGCCTCAGCAGGCCAGGGTTTTGCTTTCCTTTTGTCTGCAGCCTGGTGTTTGCTTTGTGCTGAAGGGTCTGCTCCTACTGACTGTGCTAATGTGCATGGGGAAAGCAGGGCAGTGGAGAAGCAGAGTGACTGACAGCTCACATCAGGTTGCAGGGAGGAAGGGTACTTTTCTGCGCGGTGCCAGTGCCTCTCTGCCTCCATGCAGATTCAGTGATTTAGGCTTTCACTAGCCGTATATTAGTGAGGGCTGTGGAAGACGGGAGACTTCCTCTTGGAGCCTTTGCTCTGTGTGTTTGTAGGGTTCTGGGCATGGAGGCAATGGGAAGGAGTGTAGATGACTGCATGCCCGGGTGGGGGCTGGTGCCTTTTGCTTTCCGAGAGAGAGGGACTGGCCCTGTACCCGCCAGCAGGTCAGGGACCGCTTATGGCCCTGCTGGCCACTTTCCAGCTGGTCTTCACCAAATGAACCACACTTCCCACTTCCATAAACATGCTTTTCTCCTTCTCATTAACAGAAGACAGTGATGATAATTGTTGCAATCAGCCCCAAATACAAACAGGATGTGGAAGGTGCTGAGTCGCAGCTGGACGACGATGAGCACGGCTTACATACTAAGTACATTCACCGAATGGTGAGTGGTGAGACCACGGTGCCAGCTGCTCTTCTGGAACAGGCACCTTCTCCGGGGAGGATGCTTTTCACCCATGGTGGCAGGATGTTAGGGGGAGACTCTCTGGCCTCCCATGTCAGGAGACGTTATTGGTAATGGCTCTGTATACTGTGAGACCCACTGAGAAACACTACGCTCTGCCTAGTACTCAGCTGGGCCTGTTACTAAGAGATCAAGGTGCTAGAATGTCAGGCTTTGTTTGCTTGGCTGTTTACCAACAAATGTTAAATCTCAGGACAGAAGAGTGAGTGGTGTAGTGGGCAGGTTACTGTAGCTGTTGGAGTCTGTCCCTTGCTTTTTCAGAGACATAAGGAGCAAAGTAGGAAGGACAGTTCTGTCCTATCATAAAAGCCTAGTCACGTTAGTTTCCTAAGTGCAGGCTATATGACCATGGCCGAAGTACTTGAATACCGCTCTCCTGCAACCCTATTCATAACATAGATCACTAGTATGCACAATGCTGTGAAGATAAATGAAGAAATGTTTGAAGTTATGGCACACAGAAAATAGTTAACTAAAGTAATTGTTCTTAGTTTGTGATAGGTGGGAAACATTCTACTGCCAAACCTGGACTATGGGGCCTGGTTAAACCATGGGAAAATTTAGGAGGAATCAAACTTGCTCAGCATCTGAGAAAATAATGCTCACCTTTAGAACTAGCTGATTTATGGCCTAGCTGTCTTCTTGTCCTTTGTGGGTTTCGAGAGACTGTGGAGACTATTTCTGTTTTGCTAGGAGACAGACTAAATCTGTAATCTTCCAACTGTCCTGTGAGATCCCTAGTGGGTGTATGTCTAAGGGGGACTCGCCCTGAGCCTCCCAACCTAGAGCTGCTTTCTCAGGCTTGTTTATTTACCAAGGATCCTGAAATTTGAGAAAGAATAGGGAAATCACTAGACTTGAATTCATAAGGCCAACTTCAGTTCTTATCCTGCGTGAGGACGTGGAATAATGGATTACTGGAAGTGACCCCGATGCAAGGACTAAGCAGCACAAGGCAGGAAGCAGCCAGCAGTCTCAGGACACCTTTACCTCAGAGGAAGTCAAGTTAAATGCCATCCACCGTGTAGTCCAGGGCATTGCAAGAGAGCAGGGTGGAAGCAGCATCCTCATCACAGGGTCTCTAAGGTCTCCATCACCTACTCCACCAAATGTGGACCACTTGTTGAGTTCACAACCCAAAGCAGAAGCTAAGGCAAGGTGGCAAGAGTCAAGGGTCGGGCCAAAGGTCTGGAGCTAAATCTGCTTCCTGTCCAATTTTACCTTGTGCCAGCCTGTGGTCAGGATTCTGAAAAATAGCACTCCTAGAAACAAACTGATCTATAAAGGTCATGACTGATTCTGGGTGCTGCTCTCCCTTACCTGTCTTTATCGTGTCTGCACAGCCCCAAAACACTGACACTCCATTCACATCTCTAAGAACCTGCCTGTCCCAGAAGCCAGCAGCTGGTACTTGGGAAGGACTCCAGGTCCCTACCAGTTCCTGGGAAAACCTGCTTAGTTGTGTTGGTGTATGGCAAGGAGAACAGTCATACACACAGCTCAGCCCGAGCTCGGGTGACTGTGCCAGCTATGACCATGTGGTCTCCACATTTGGTGTCTTGGCCTAATGTCCTAGGCTCTTCCCCATCTCAGGAGGGACTGGATGTGCCATCAGATATAGGAGGATCTTCCTAACCCTGAGCTGACTTCCTGGCCTCCTCCAGACACTAGTGAGTAATTACATCACAGACCAGATGACTTCATTACAAAGCCAGCATCTGAGAGAAAATAAAAATACACTACTAAGGGCTAGTCCTTGACACCCTGGGGAGCCCAGGGAACAAACCAAATAGTACACAGCGCCCTTGAAGTCAGAAATGAAACCCAGCTCTACTTGGAACTTAACAGACACCACGCCCTCCCCCACAGGTGCTTACTCTGTGATGGCGTGATTAGCAGTACTTAAGCTGCACAGTGCTCTGGTCAGTGTAGCATATGCTTTCCGTGTTGTCGTCTGTGTTTTGAAGGGAGATGGTTCTGAGAAAACCCCCTGTGCAGGCCTGTGTTGTGTATGTCTGTGAGAGTGGGTGTGGGGGACAGGGTTGTCTCCGTTTCCACATTCACTTTCTTCTTCTATTCCCACACACAACAAGAGCTTCACAGTTATAAAAATCAATGGGAAGTTGAAATTGTTCAGGATACATAATTCCTTGTTCTCCTTGTCATCAGATGGCTGAACGCTCTGTGCCAGTCTTGGGATTTGGAGGGTTTTAACTCCCCTGATATTGAAAATTCTGATTTTGATAGAGTTCTTGTAGCTAAATCCTCTTAGGTGACCAGAGTGTGAAACCTGATTGATCTGGGGAGGGAACCTCAGACCTGATGGAGTGGGCTCTTCTTGGCTGATTTCCTAGCCCCCTCTGCCAAGCCCATCTGTGCTCCAGAAGAGGTGGGTTTCCAGATGGTTCCAGTGATACTAACATACCTCCTCATCCAGGCGCTCATGGTCTCTCTCCTGGCCTTCTCCCCACTTTCCTTTACCTGAGCAGTGGTCCCTCTCTTGTTACTGTCTCCACACTCCCTGAGGCAGAACAAGAAACCCCATCCTGGGCTTCCCCAGCAATTGTTCACACTCTGCACATTGTCCTCTGGTTGTCAATTTTCCTTCCTGCTTGCTCACTAGGTTGCTACTCTGGGAGGATTACCTGAATTGTATCAGAGGTACTCTGCTAAACAGGCTCTCAAAAACAACAACAACAAAATGATAATAATCCTAGCACTTTACTTATTTCCATATTATGAATTTATAAATACCCTCATACCTGGCCACTGAAAGCTAATAATATAAAGTTATTGATTACAGAATTGGAGAGACACATAGTCTGCTCTCATGAACTGAGGTGACCCAGCCCCTGCACACTCCTAATCCTTAAAACCCAAAGTCAGCACTTGACTTCTGTGAGTTCAAAGCCAATTTGAGGTACACAGTGAGTTCCAGGCTAGTCTATGCTACACTGGAGACCCTAACCCAAAGAAATCCAACCAACAAATCAACAAAAAAATTCAGGGTCTGGGGCTGGAGAGATGGCTCAGAGGTTAACAGCACTGACTGCTCTTCCAAAGGATCCCGTGTTCAATTCCCAGCAACCACATGGTGGCTCACAACTGTCTATGATTAGATATAGCGCCTCTTCTGACATGCAGGTGTACATGCAGGCAGATACTGCATACCTGCATACATACATACATACATACATACATAAATCTTAAAAAAAAATTCAAGGTCCTGGCCAGAATAGAACTTAAACTTTTTATTTATTTACTTACTGTATGTGTATGTCACTAAACAGAGTGGAACTTGCAGGAGTCAGTTCTTTCCTTCTGCCATGTGAGCTCCAGGGGTAGAACTTAGGTTGGTAGGCATGGCAGCAAGCACCTGTACCTGCACCTGCTAAGCCAGCTTTCTGGTCCCTAGAATGTGACTTTTAACAGGCCTTCAAGAGGTGGTGGTATTACTCAGGGTTCTCTTGAGGAACAGCAATTACAGAATATATATGTTTGTGTGCGTGCACACACATATACTATATGGAGAAAGGGGGTATTTATTAGAATGGTTTAAAGGCTCTAGTCTGGCTGTCTACCAATGGTAGACAGTAATCCAATAGTTATTGCTGGATGTCTCAGCTGGTCTTCAGTAAACAGCGAATCTGGAAGTAGACTCTAATCCAGTGCAGGAATGGAGGTGCTAGGGAGAGTGAAAGCAAACAGGCAACGAGAGATGCTTTCTTCTTCCATTTATATAGGCTTCCAGAAGAAGATGTGGCCCAGATTAGAGGTGGTCTTCCCCTTTAAAGAGATCTAGATTAAAAGTGTGTCTGCCCATCTCAAAGATCCAGATTAAGTGCATCTTCCCACTTCAAATGATTTAATTAAGCAAAACTCCCTCACAGCTGTGCCCAGCCAGTTTTGATTTAATTCCAGATGTAGTCAACTTGACAACCAAGAACAGCCAGCATAGTGTTCCATACAAGAAAAGTGGCATAGTGTGTAATGGGGAGAGCTCCTCAGACAAACAACCTGGAAGAGTAAGGCCGCCTGGTGGGCTGGCACTATTGTTGACACATCAACTTCTCATCTTTGTTCCCAGATTACTTAATCTTCACATTTGTTTGATTTTAGATGCAGATCGAGTTCATAAATCAAGGAAGCATGAATTTCAGATTCATCCCTGTGCTCTTTCCAAATGCCAAGAAGGTAAACAAACAACAAGATCCTCAAATAATTCTTTTTTTTTTTTTTCCAAATCTGGTTTGATGACTACCTGGGATTTTAGACTGAAAATATTGTCAACTCTTTGACAGCCCTCAGAGAGAACAGTATTACCAGAAAGATCAGCAAGTTGTGCACTGGGCTCACAGTAGGAATAGGAAAGGCCTGCAAGTCTGGCAGGATCAAGGCTGTTCTTGTTGTTCTCTGTACACAAAGGATGGTTTATGCTTAATTATTTCTCTGTTGCTGTGATAAAATACCATGTGCAAAGCAACATATAGAATGAAGGGTTGGTTTTGGACTCATGGTTCTAGAGGGCTAAGATCCTCACCATCCTGACAGGTTAGTGTGGCAGCAGGCAAGCATGACATTTAGAGTGGGAAGCTGAGAGCTGATGACTCACATCCCCAGTGACAAACAGGAAACAAAGAGAGTGTGGCTTTTGACACCCCAAAAGCCCATTTCAAGTGACATAATTCATCTAGCCAGGCCACACCTCCAAACAGCATCATCAACTGGGGATCAGGTATTCAAAGGCCCAGGAATAAGAGGGTATTGTCATCTGATGCTTCTTCCCTCTCACATCCTAGAACCAAAGTATGGAGCCTCTGCTTTCTGCTCCACATCAGTATTCCGCTGCACACAGTTCAGTAGAGTACCAGCACTCTAAGTGGACCTTGCTGGGATTCTCATGAGGGTTTTGATTATATTCCTAAGGCTATGCTGACAGCTTTAGAGAATGTAAGTCAAGCTACTGGAGAACATTTTCCAGGCCTGGCAAACAGAAGATAGCAACTAAGTAAACAGTTTGAGACTCAGACCAGAGCCCTCTGATCTTAGAGGCAGCCTCATTCTGGAAGATTCCTAGATGTCAGGACTGCATTGAAACCTCTGCTCTACAGTAGGGAACCAATCTATGTGAATGGGACACACAGGATTGGGCAGTGCACAATGCATAAGAAAAGACCCCTCATCTTCCCTGGCTCTAACTTGCCTGGAGAATAAATGCAGTCACTGACTGGCAAATCTCTTTACTGGTCTCCCCATTTCCTCTGGGACCCTATACTAAGTCACCTTCCACTTTGCCAGCAAAGAACTTCAATCTTTATCTCTAGTTTCAAAATTCTGTGATGAATCCTACTGACTTCAAAACATTGGCTACCTTCCTTAGCATGACCCTTGAGGCTCTTTGAAATTGGACTTTGTCCACTTACTCATTTTCCTTTCTTCTTACCTGGTGCCTCTGCTCTGGTCATAATGGGTCATGTCAGCAAACCTCACTCATCTTCTCTCTATCTAGGTGTCTTCGCCCTCTCTTTCTTCTCCTTATAATGCCCTTTCCCAGCTTGTTGGCCTAGTGAACTCTTGCCTATCCTTGTATCCTTGCAACCACTCTAGCATGTGAGGTTCTTTCCTTCATGCCTGTGGAAGGCACTGTTCCATTTCTGAGAGCATTTAATCACAGTACTTTAACCAATGGGCTCTAGCAATAACTACTTAGAATGACTGGCACATGCCGATATGTATATATAATTTCTAGTTGGGGTTACTATTGCTTTTAAATTTCACCTGACAGTCTCTTTATTGTCAGAGGTTGGGACATTAACATACTTCATTTAGAAAAGAGTTTATGCTGATTTTTGCCTCCATGTGGGCCTTTTCATTAGATACCTTCTGCTCTTAACATTGAGCCCTGGTTCTAAACTCATGCTACAATCCTCAAAGCAGCACACCATAAAATGAAAACCAGAGGCCTGATAGTGGTCTTCAGGCCTTCTCTGATACAGCCCCTTGAATTCTGGCCCTCCTCACCCACTCAGCGTCACTTGTTCTGATTTTGCTGCTGTGCTCTTGTTGCTTTTGAAGATGCCTCACACTTTCCATCGCTGTGAGACTTTCCCTAAGCACCCTCTCAAAAGCTGCAGCCTTTTCCCTTCTACACCAGCATCCCCTGGCCTTTCTGCGGTGCTATTGAGCTTATGGTGCTTCTCCCCATCAGAATATCTGGCCCACAAGGGCGGTCCTGAGGGTGGTCCCCGACACTGACCTGTGGAACCCCAGCCTCATGTTCTGAGATCTGGCCTGCTTCTTTCACTTCAGGCCAGACCTCAGGCTGGAGTGAAAGATTCATGAATTATATTAAGCCCGCAACCCTGGCATCTTTCCCCCAAAGCCAAGAGGGAATTCACATCATTCGGTATGACCTCTGTCCTACCCCTTTCATGTGAAGGTGGTGAAAAGCACGTTGACATGCAAAGGGCAGGTAGCCTGGGAGACTGACAGAAAAAGCTGTGCACATGTGGTTTCCATAATGAGATACACAGCTTGCACCCGAAGCCAAAAGTGCTCTGCGTGTTAAACCCTCCAAAACCAAAACAGCAGCTCCCAAGACAGCCTGGTGGGAACGCCTATGAAGGGCAAGCCAGACTGTTTAGAACTGAGCCCTGGATCTGGAATCCAGGCTTCTCTCCTGTGACCTTTGCTCCTGTCCTCTCTTCCACAGGAGCACGTGCCCACCTGGCTCCAGAACACTCATGTTTACAGCTGGCCCAAGAATAAGAAAAACATCCTGCTGCGGCTGCTCCGAGAGGAAGAGTATGTGGCTCCTCCCCGTGGTCCTCTGCCCACCCTTCAGGTGGTACCCCTGTGACCCAGCCGCCTCCAGCTCAGGGTGGCCCTGTTCTCACAGCATTCTTCTAGCTGAGGCTGGCTGGTGACAGTCAGGCCTGTTTCAGTGTCTTCTAGGGGGATTCAGGACCCAGAACACTTCTTCTGCACAATTCTCTGCCTCCCAATACTTTGACTGCTCTGTATGTCCTGTCTTTTAAAAAACACACAAGGTACCCATGTCCTCCTGAGCTGAGTACTTTTGGTGAGTGGATACTATAGGTGACGGCAGCAAACACCTACGACCACAAGAACTCCCCCATCACTTCAGCTACTTTTATGAGTTGGTCAGATGCTGTGTCCTTAGACCAAAGACCAACCTGATTCATGTCCAAATAATAAATGATTACTCTTTGGAAGAACGTGTTTCATTTATCTGAATGGAGTTGGGCGTATTAATTTACACTGAAATGGACAGGTGTGGGACAGCAACAAAACCGCTTAGATATAGTATTAGATAAATGTGATAAAGTTATCTGTATTAAAGGATTAATAAATTTAAAGAAAGTTAAAAAATCCCTTTTTATGTAACTATGAAAGGTTTACTCTTACAGTTGAGGCTTTTAACAGAACAACCCTGATTGTAAACAGTACGATTGCGCAGGGAGTGTGGCTCAGTGGTAGAACACTTGCTTAACATGTAGGAGATGTCCAGGATTCAACTCCCAGCACTGCAAGAAGAGAAAAAAGGGTCAGTGATGCTCGCCTTTAATCCCAGCACTTGGGAGGCAGAGGCAGGTGGATCTCTGTGAGTTCAAGGACAGTCTGGTCAACAGAGGGAGATCCAGGACAGCCAGGGATACACAGAGAAACCCTGTTTCTAAAAACCAAATAAACAAGAAAGAGGGGGGGAGGGATGGAGGAAGGGAGGAAGAGAGAGAGACAGAGACAGAAATGGGGTGGTCTGACCATTTAGTTAAAATACATATTTTGAGTCTACGCATGATGTAAGAGGCATGTGTCACACAGGCCCGAGTTGTGGTCTAAAAGTTCTAATCTTTGTCCTAAGCCTAAGCACCTGTAATTAAGCAAGTTTTTCCACTTTTCTGAGACCTGGGATACTCATAAAATCATATGGACCAAGGGATTTTTAATGAACCTAGAAAGTATGCAATCTGAGACCTAAACTCTAGATTTTCTTTGGAGAAGTAATCAGGTATTTATTTTTTACAATTACATCTCCCAGGGAATAAATTTAATTTTACTTTTTATTTATGTTTCATTTTTTGGAGAAAGGGTCTCACTATGTAGTTCTGACTGGGCCAGAACTCACTCTGTAGAGTGGGAGTCTTGAACTTAACATCATTCCTCCTTTCTTGGCCCTCTAAGTGCTAGGATTACAGGCATGCACCAACATGCCTGGTGTAGTAGTTACTATTCTATTGCTGTGAGGAGATGTTATGATCAAGACTGTGTTGAAAAGGAAGTATTTAATTGGGGGCTTGCTTACAGTTTCAGAGGATGAGTCCATGATTATCATGGCAGGGAGTGTGGCAGCAGGCTGACAGAAATGGTTCTGATGTAGGAGCTAGGAGCTTACATCTTATCCACAAGATGGAGGCTGAGCAGGAGGGAGAAAGGGCCTGGCATAGTCTTTTGAAACCTCAAAGTGCACCTGCAGTGACACACCTCCTCCAACAAGGCCACTGTAGATGGAGGCTGCTTGTCCACTTCCCAGCCACCTAGACCCAAAATAATCACATTTTATTTTATTATTTGCAATACCGTTTGGCCAGTAGCTTAAACATATTTCTAGCTAGCTCTTATATCCTAAACTAACCCATCTCCATTAATCTGTGCATCACCACAAGGTTGTGGCCTACAGGTAAAGTCCCAACTGACTCCAGCAGGGGCACGTTTCTCCTTTGGGGCTACGTGGCTTCTCTTTGACTCCGCCTTCTTTCCTCCTCTATGTGTTTGGAATTCCTGCCTTGTTCTAATCTGATAAGCCACTGGCCAAAACAGCTTTATTCACTAACCAACAAAAGCAACACATAGACAGGACTTCGCACACCAGGCCACACCTCCTAATCCTTTCTAAACAGTTCACCAACTGAAAACCAGACATTCAAATTTAGAGCCATTCCAATTCAAACCACTATACCGGGTTACATTTTCTTTTTTTTTTTTTAATTGAAATTTAACCATTTTTTAGAAAACAGAAAAATTAATTGACTCATATTAACAAAAAACATACCTTAATGGGTTTTGCTGATTTTTTAAAAAAGAGTCTTACTGTGTGGTTCAGGTTACCCTACAACTGCTTAGGCCAGATTGACCTGTAATTTGTAGTCCTGCTCCCTCTACTCCCTGAGTGTTGGGATTATAGGCATGCATCAATGTATCTGACAAAACTGTTCCTCCCAGACCCCAGGGCTGAAGAGTGAATCTAGGACCCTGGATATGCTTTAACATAAGCCAAACCCCAGCTCTCAGGTACATTGTTTGAAGAGATATTTTCTTCTTTTTTTTAAAAAAATATCTTTATTTTTAAATGAAATCAATAATTTGGGCTTATTTGGTCTCCAAGGAAATGACATATAGCCATTTATAAAATGTGTGTGTGTGTGTGTGCATGCACATGTGTGTGATCTAAATAAACTGTAGCACAAGGAAAGAATAGATTAATAAAAAGATGCTTGGGTGATGAGAGCTATTGCTTCCTTTCTCTGCCTATTTGGGTAAACAAGTTTCAACTTTGCTCTGAGATAGTTATCCTCTAAATGTAACTATAGAGAGAGACAAACACTCTTTAACTACAAAAAAGAAAACTTGCTAATGAATTACAAAGACTACAATCTGACCTACTTTATGTCTACTTGTGCACGGAGTAAATGCTTTAAATAAAGAAAAAAATAGCAGAATTTAAGTGCTCATCTGTATGACTTTATGGGAAAAATAATTACTTCAGTGGCATTTTAGATCTAATAGAATTTTCTTGTTTGGCCAACTCTGAATTCCTGGCAAACATTCTAAACACCAACTTCAAGTCTTTTTTCTCTTTTCATTGTTCTGGTTTGAGGTGAGCCCATTATTGAGGATTCAACATCTGCAGAAACAGCCCAGCAATTATTTCTTTGAAATGTTTCCAGCTTGCAAAGATTTAGTAATGTAATGTTATTAGCCCTCCTCCCCCTTCAGAGACTCCTGGAGCATTCAGCCACAAGTTCCCTCTATTCTTCCTGTCTCAAGTGGTTAAGGTCCCTGATGTGCAACAAACAGTCCTTAAAGTGTTACAATTGATAGCAAAACAAGCAAAATGCAAGCCAGCCACCAGCCAAACAAATACCCAAATGTGTGTGTGTGTGTGTGTGTGTGTGTGTGTGTGTGTGTGTGTGTGAGAGAGAGAGGGGGGGGGCAGGAGGGAGGGAGGGAGCGTTCATGCTGTACTCACCAAAAGAGACAACTTGGTTCTGAAGTGTCTACAAAATATGACCAACAGCAGCAAAGGAATTTTTTCAATTATTTTAGAACACTGATACTCAACACCTGTTTTACTTAAACATTATCCTGGTCCTTGTATCTATTTGTCGATAATTTGAGGGTGGAAATAGGATAGGTCTGCCTTGTCGATAATTTGAGGGTAGAAATAGGATAGGTCTGCCTTGGTAAAAATAACTTTGTAGCCTCATGACTTTAGTCATACAGAAGCTAACTTGGGGATGTACTGGGTATAGAGTTAGATTATTTTCTGATATTTAGTGGCTAATTTTAATTTCAGTGTCTGACTTCCAAATACTTGCCTGTCTAGTTTAACTTCTATACAGCTCAAAAATGTCTCACCATGGGGCTACCATCAAAGTAAAAACCTGGCTTTTCCTCAGCTCAGCACTCAGAAAAACCATTGCTGTAGTCTCTTCCTTCTTTCCCAGTAAACAAATCACCCCTTAAAGACCTGAGTTTTTCTGAGTCATCTCAACAAGACATGAAAGTTCTCCACTTTGGACTTTACATCCTTATTTTCGGATGTTTGGCCAAAAACATTTTTCCTAACCCAGTCACTTCATCAACCACCACAGTCACTTTGCCAAATCCACTTTGTCACCAGCACCTTTGCCAAATGGATTGCAAAGATCTATGACCATTGAAATGACCCAGAAAGAGTCTTTCAAACCAGAGGATCTTTCTGCTTCTCTTTAACGTGCTAAGAAGAGTCTGTGAGAGCCTCTCCTAGCAGCAGATGAAATGAGAAGGTAGGTTACACTGTGGGAAGATACCACAAAGTCACACCTCTCAGAACAGAGACTCTTGTGCTGTTTCAGCACAAACAGTTCTATATGAGATAACTCAACAACAAACAAAAAGCAAGAAAGAATAAAAGCAAAACAGTGACATTTTAAAGTAATATATTTCTGTCATGGAATTTTCAGTCTGAAAGGGACCCTGTGACTTTGTTTTATGTAGGAAGGGAGCAGGACTCAGAGAAACTGATTTGCTCAAGGTCACTCCAGGGCTACAGCCCCAGTGATAAAGCTTGAAGGCTGTGAGCCTATGGAACATCCTGGGTTTTACTGGGAGACTCATGACCCAGTTCCTCCCTGAAGTAAACATAGCCTCCTGAACACAGGAGGCCTGAGGGAAGATTACCTCCATCCTCTGGTGGCTAGGTGAGTAAATGATCACGCTACTGCTTGTGCCGGGAGAATCTCTTCAGGGAATTAATTATTGCCGTGATGATATGGATAGAGCTCTTCTTGAAGTGATTTGGCATATTTATTTGGTAGTGGTTTAATGTGAACCCTAAGCCAACTTAAAAATCCTCAATACCTTCCTGAAGCTTAAAGACAAAACATCTGCAATCAGATGAATGTCTTAAAGGTGTGGGCATGCGCATTTGTGTGCATGTACATGTGCGTGTTTCAAACTCCAAAACATCAATAGTTCTCAAAAACTGTTTTTTTTTTTTTTCTTCAAACACTGTGAAACTCTTCTCTCTTGAGTCCTACTCATGCCACAAAGGTGGTGCTTGGAAGACTTTAGCTGCTTAGGAGGGGATTTGGATTTGCTGCAGGAACAATACAGTTCACCATGAGGCATAAAACAGCACAAAAGAATCCAATCAGTACAGTCATTCTGAGAGACCTGTAACCAAGCAGGACAGCATGGCCCTAATGTCATACCAACTCTTTCAGAAATTTTTTTCTTGAAGAATGCTTTTAGACTTAGAACTTTAGAACACATGGAGAGAGGTGGATAGCTTTTGTAGACTACCATGTGTGACTAGGTATATGCCTCAAGCCAAGCAGGTGGGACCTGCAAAAGGAATGGTCATTGTGGCTGACTTTTGTATTTACCTTCTCAGAGACCTTTTGGATGTGGGCCTAGGTCACATTTATTCAGATGGTTTAGGAAGTGTTGAGACTTTGCTAAACAATGAGAAGCATGGGCTGGTAGAGCTGGGCAAAGGTGACAAGCTCTAGGCCTGCTCACTCTTTTCTAGCTCTTGTGAGGCATAATCACAGCCCCCAGATCTCCTAGGTATTGTAAGCTAAAACTACTGGGGCACATCTTTCTTGTCCCATGCCTGACCTCCCTTTGCTCCCTTCACCAGGAAGGTGCTGATGGAAGAAGGCAGCTGGGGAGGGAGGGAGAGGGGAGGCAGGAGGGAGAAGGTGAGTGTGAGAGGACTCCTGCCTGATGGATCCCATTAGGCTTAGTGTGCAGAGCGTGGCGATGAAGTAGCTGCTCTGGTATGCATCCAAGCTGCTGTTCTATTTTTACTCTCTCCTGCATGCTTCTTAGCCTAGAGTTGTTTGCCTGGGCACCTGGATCAGCAGCAAAACATGGAACTGAGCCACTCAGTAAAGCAGGGAGGAAGGAGGCCATTGATGCAGGCTTTGTTGCTGCTGACAGGGAGGAGAGACCTGGAATGTTAATGAGGATAGCTTTCCGAAGCATGCCTTCATGGTTAGCAAGGAGTTCAAAGGAGAAGGCAGACTCAGGCCTGTGCCCAACAAATGTGAACTGCTGATAGAGAGAAGGAAAAATCAATTATGCTGTCGCAGGCTCCCATGCCATTGTGTTGGAGTTGTTAGAGAAGGTAGGACAAGGACCAGATTTCAAAAGGAAACAAAGCCACATGGCCCTGAAGTATAACGAGTTTGCCATGGCAACTGATGGAAATGAGCCTCCCGGGCCTGAGCAGGTGTGCTATCTTACAGAATAAACATACTTCTCTCACTGCCTGGATTTTATAATAAAACCTGTGTTTGGATTACTTTCCCCTCCTCTTTGTTACCCAGAGAAGTTGGCTGTTTCTCAATCAGCCCCAGGCTCTGGTGAGGGAAATGTAATCAGTGTTATCAAAGGATTGCTTTGGAAAAGGCTGGCAGCCAAGCCTCGTGCCAGCCTCACCATGGAGCCGCAGCTGGGCCTTGGGTACCTGCCTGGCCTTTGCCCCCTCCCAGGCAATACCAGGGCAGAAAGCTTCTGGTTCTGAGTTTATCTGGGTACAGCAGTATGATCTGGACATTGGCGTTGGCCAAAGACTTCTCTGAAAGTCTTTACTTCTCAGAGAAGTAAAGCCCGGACCTGGCTGATTTAGCATCTTGCATTCCGTCTGTCAAGTTTCCTTGAGTACAAGGACTAACTGATTTTACTCTCCAATCTGTTGTTAGCCACAGTTTGCTTACTCAGAAACCATAGAGAACTTACGTTTCCCTAGTTTGAAATCCTTCTCTAGTAGGTTCCAGGGCGGTGGATTTTTGAGTCTGAAATACATACCAATGTGGAGGTTTTATAAAAATCCCCCCAAGCTAAAGACTAAGGATGTTTACATTTAATGTTATAAAGCCCAAGTTATACTAAGGTAAAATAACCAACCTCAGTGTTCTCCTTTGTCACTAGAAAGAAATCTCTTCTACTAGAGTTTTAAATAACCCTTTAAAACAAGGTGCTTGTTCACAATGGCTCCTAGAACAGTTTGTGAACATGGTTATGGCAAACAGTTGGCGTGAGGAGAGCTTGTTTGGCCAGCCGCTGGGCATTTTACATATTACTTGACCTTTGATCCTAGTAAGAGAAGTATGGCTGACTTATGAACTAATTCAAGCTATGGTGTCAGGTATTACACATTACTGTTCTTATCCTAACACAAGCACAGACGCTAACCCCAACACAGATGTGCTCACCTTTTGCTTCTTTTGTTCACAGTCCTGACAAGTACAGGTGCCTGTTTTTTCACCCTTAGGAGGTCAGCAGTTGCCACTTAGGAAGACACCAGTAAAGGAGGATTAGGAATTGGCTTCCCGATAGAAGTGGCGGCTGTCGTTCTGACATTTTTTTGTTATGAAAATATTTTGAACAGATGTCTTGGTCACTGTTCTATTGCTGTGAAGAGACACCAGGACCAAGACAACTCTTCTTATAAAAGAAAGTACTTAATTGGAGTTTGCTTACAGTTTCAGAGGCTTAGTTCATTATCATTGTGGCAGGGAGCATAGTGGCGTGTAGGCAGACATGGTGTGGGAGAAATAGCTGAGAATTCTACATTCGGATCTGCAGGCAGCAGGAGAAAAGAGATTCTTAGGTTGGAAAACTCAAAGCCCACTTCCAGTGGACAAGCTTTCTCAAACAAGGCCACACCTCCTAATCCTTTCAAATGGTGACCCTGGTGACCGAGCGTTTGAATCTATGCGCCTCGGAAGCCATTCTTATTCAAATCACCAAAACAGACAAAACTAAAACCAAACCAAACCAAAACACCAAACCATTAAATATGCAACTTTTAAAATGTTGCCAAGTAGTATTTATAAAAGCATCCTTGGGGATAAAGAGATGGCTCAGCAGTTGGGAGCACTGGATGCTCTTCTAGGGAGCCCAGGTTCAATTCCCAGCACTCACTGGCAGCTAAAGACTGTCATTTCAGTTCCAGGGGTCCTACACCCTCACACAGACATACATGCAGGCAAAACATCAATGCACATTTAAAAATAAATAAATAAATAAAATTTAAAAAAAGCATCCTTATATTTAATTTTTACCTTACCCAAGTGAAATCAAAATAGCCACAGCTTCAGTGGTTCAGATTCATAACCACGTGCTGGGCAGTTTTATGTCAACTTGACATAATTTAAAGTCATCTGAGAGGAGGAAACCTCAATTAAGAAAATGCCCCCATGAGATCATGCTGTAGGCAAGTTTGTAAGGCATTTTCTTCATTAGTGATTTATGGGGGTGCAGACAATTGTGGGTGGTACCATCCCTGGGCTGGTGGTCGTAGGTTCTATAAGAATGCAGGCTGGGCCGGACGGTGGTGGTGCATGCCTTTAATCCCAGCACTTGGGAGGCAGAGGCAGGTGGATCTTTGTGAGTTTGAGACCAGCTTGGTCTACAAGAGCTAGTTCCAGGACAGGCTCCAAAAATACAGAGAAACCCTGGCTCGAAAAAAAAAAATGCAGGCTGAGCAGACCAAGTGGTGAGCCAGTAAGCAGTACCCCTCCATAGCCTCTGCATCAGCTCCTGCCTCCAGGTCCCCACTTTGTCTGAATTCCCATCCTGATTTCCTTCAGTGATGGACTACAATATTTTTTTCCCAACTTGCTTTTTGATCATGGTGTTTGACCACAGCAAATGAAACCCTAGACAACCCTTCAGAAGTTCCTGCTAAGAAGTCAGGTGTGATGACACGCATCTGTAATTTTAGCACTCGGAAGGCAGGTGGACTATCTCTGCAAGTTCAGAGCCCGGCAGGCTACAAAGGTGAGAACAAGGCCAACCTGGGTTACATAGCAAAACCCTGTTCTAAAACATAGCAAGCAAGCAGGCAAGCAAACAACGTTCCTGGTAATAACACAGTTGTCCTTATACCTGACTAGTTTTAAAAATAATGACCTTAGTCATCTGGGAAAGATTACATCATGTTTTCTCTATCCTTTTTTTTTTTTTTTTTTTTAGAAAGCAGTTGTGCATCTCATTTACAAGATATCCGTATGGTAAGCCAGTCACTCATTTCTTCTGTGAATGACACTTCTGCACGCAAACCAAGGCTCTATCAGCCTGGCCTGAAACAGTTTTGTACAAAAGAGAAGCCCAAGATCTCCATCAGTGAGAGGAGTATCTGGGATATCTCCTGCTGTGTCTAGGGGTGGTTACTTAGTCCACTTCTGATGAAGACTGGCATCTGAGTGCTTCAGGGGATGCTATGAGGTGAGCTTAAGCTGTGTGTCTCAAAGTGTGTGGGCAGAGAATCTCCACATTCAAGATGTGGAGTCTTTGGGTACCAGTATATCACTCATTATTCTCTGAAAAAGAAAAAAAAAAACACATGAACTAGAGTTGGGGGCTCCAGTCCCGTCATGCCATACTTTCTAGTGAAACTGCCATTCAAAAGGGAGATTAGCAGCTACTACAGCAACTAACAAACCAACACCAATCTCCAACTTGATAATCATCACCTACTATGTGCAAAGCGGTATACACATAAAGAGAAGTGACACACTCTTGTCTTGCAGCGACTTACAATGCAGCTGGAGAGATAGGATGTCACGGTGGGAAAGCTCATTAGGACAACAAGTGAGACATCTGATCTCTTGCCTCTGACCTTCACATGACCTTTGAGTGATGATCAGTTTCTGGCTCAAATCTTCAAAGAAGCAGGTGAATGTGTATTTCCCCCCTAATAAACAGAAGATCCATTCCTTCCCCCACACACTTTTTAGATTATTGCATTCAAGGTCCCTATAAATCACCATGAAAATGAGATAAGAGACCAAGAGACAGAATGTAAGAAATGGGGAAAGCATGTAACAGCACTGCAGAATGTATATATTCAACCAATAAATGACAACACAGACCACTGGCCATCCATCACACCTCTCTAAAGAGCAGCTCAGCTCCATGACTGGAAAAGGGCAAGATGGTCCTGCCTGCTGCAGGTAGGAAGGTGAAGAAGCAGCTGCACAGCAGGGACAGCTGAATCCTGTCTGGTGGCACAGCTGGCGCAGAGCAAGGAAAATTCAGCACACTGCTTAGTATGGTCTGGGAAATGCTTTGGTGGAGCCTCTCGGCTGAATACAAACAAGCAAGAAAGCAGAGAATGGTAACTTGCCAGAATGGGCAAAGAAATTTTATGAGTGAAACTGGTAATAACCAAGTTCCCTAGACACAGTATGGGGACTAAAACACTGGTAAGCCAAACCTGTGGCACACTTTCACAAGCTTCTTGTGTGTGGCACAGTATTAATCAGGTACACCTAGGTTTGAATCTCAATTCTCTTACATGTAATACGACCTTAAGCATATAACTTTACTCTGTCGCAGCCCACATCAAGAAAAAGAACTGATTCCCAGGGAGAATGTCAGAATAAGATCAGATGAAAGAAAGAGAGTGTCTACAGTTGTGCCTGTGTGTAGGAAATGCTCAAAAAGGCTTCTTCCTTTCTTGCTCTTTCATCCAGCTTTGTATCCCAGGGTTAAGAAATATTTATGGGGACTTTGGATTTCTTTCAATTTTAGTGTGTGTGTGTGTGTGTGTGTGTGTGTGGTGTAGATATGCACACGTGGAGGTCAGAGGACAGCATTATAGAACTGGTGGTCTCCTTCCATCATGGATTCTGGGGATCAAACTCAGGTCATGAAGCTTGGCGGCAAAGGCTTTCATCTGCTAAGCCATCTCAGCAGACAAATTACCCTCCCCCCAAAAAATCTAACAGCAAATTCTAACAACAAAAATCTTATAGTTTGAAAATGAAGGCCTATGAAGTGTCTATAATGTGAGTTTTTAAGCCTTAAACTTCCAGGGGGGTCTTCCTGGGGTTGCTGCTCAGTCTAATTTGTTTTCTTAACCAGGTCAGGGAGAAGCCGGACAGGATTCAGAGAATAGCCACAGCACCTGGAGACAGCCTTCTTTCCCAGGGCTAACTCTTGCTAAGAAGCAAGGCCCTGGGCAGAGCTAGCCGCTATGATTAAAGGGATAGCAGCAACACTTGGTAATGATGCTTGGCTTTAAAGGAGAAGCTGACTGTGGAACCTAAAAGATAGATAATAGATGTGTAAGTATGCTAGAAATAATTTCAAAGGCTGTATTGTGTTCACATTATGCCTATTATTAAAATCGGAAAACCTGGATTCTCGTTGGGAACCCTGCTATGCTCTCAAACTCTGCTTTCTTAAGAAATGAAGTCTCATTGTCATCTCCAACCCAGTCTCCTAGGTAAGCCAAACACAGGGGAAAGCCTGGAGAGCTGGCAGAGCAATCATTAAACTGAAAGAATGTTACCACACTGGTTAGTGTATTTCAAACCTCTTATTTTCTTAAGAAATAAGTTCTCCTGGATACCCTCACCACCAACAGTGACTTAAACAGCTTTCATCTAAACGTTTCTTAAATATACACAAATATATAGTTAAATATAAATGCTTCCTAGTTATAGTTGATTAAAAACCGAAAACAAAGAGGAAAATCCTGGATTTTCCCAACATCGCAGATATTCTTAATAATAGTGAGTTGATCAAGATGGTATATTTTAAATTGTTTATGTATATGTGGGCTCGTGTGTGTGTGTGTATACACGTGTGTCTATGGAGGTCAGAGGTAGATGATGGACATAGAGAATAAGTAGGATGAAAGAAGAGAGAACAAGGGAGAAAGAGAGGGAGATGCCTAGGGCCAGTCAGCTAGGCAGCAGCCAGACAACCAGACAGTAGGACATACAGAATGAAGGAAAGGTAAAAGACCCCAAGGCAAAAATGTAGATGAAAAGAAACTGGTTAAAATAAGTTATAAGAGCTAGTGGGATAAGCATAAGATAAGGTTGAGCACTCATAATTAAAAAGAAGTCTCCACATCATGATTTGGGGTTGGTAGTCCAAGAAAGCCTGCTACACTTAGCCACTGACCATTTCTCCAGCTCACTCAATTTTACAGTTTTTAAAAACCGCAACTCAAAAAGTTATAAGAAAAAATCATATTTGTAATTAGTTTAAACAAGATTACCAGGTAAATTCAAATAAAGAAACATCAGGTTTAGGTGAAAGTTACTACTGGAACTAAATGTCCAGTGTTGGTTAGTTGTAATTTAGTCATGTAATTATAAAAGCATAATAGGATGCTCTTATGCATTTATATTTCAATGGTTGATTGAGTAATTATGTGACTCAATCATTATTATTTGTCGTTTTTTCAAGACAGGATTTGCCTAACTGGTTGTCCTGTAGACCTGGCTATCCTCAAACTTAGAGATAACTGCCTTACCTCGGCCTCCTGAGTATTGAGAATAAAGGTAAGCACCACTACACCTGGCTCTATAATCATGATTCAAAACAGTTTTCACTCCTATGAGCTTGCTCATTTGAAGTCACTGTTGATTGGTTTTGTTTGGTTGTTTAATTATGTGCATGTGTGTAATGGTATGCGCACATAATTATAGACACCCATGGAGGCCAGAAGCGCTGGATCTTCCCTGGAAACTGAACCACCTAATGTGGATGCTGGGAACCAAATCTGTGTCTTCTGAAAGAGCTAGATGCACTTTAAGAACTGAACCACCCATCCAGCCCCCAGTTTTTTGTTGTGATTTGCCTAGCTGATGCTATATTTTTGGCTGTGAGCCTGGCCTTTAACAGCTGAATCATCTCTCCAGCCCGAGTGATTAAAGAAGGGTACAATGCTGATACTTTAAGAAAAAGCTTTTAATACAAAGTTCTTGATAGGACAGGAGAGATGGCACATCACTTAAGAACACTTGTTGCACTTGCAGAGGACCCAGCTTTGGCTCTTAGTGCCTACATTGTGGTTCACAGACATCCATAACTCTACTTTCAGGGAATCCAATGCCCTCTTCTGATCTCTGAAGGCACCAGAAATGTATGTGGTGCACAGACATACAAAGGCAAAACACTCATAAATATAAAATAAATCTAAAAGAAAGTTCATTGTGGAGAGTATTTGCAGGTTTTAATGTCACACAAACAAAACGATACTAACACACATGCTCACATCCTGAACACAGGGACAGCTTTACTTGGTTTCTTCTGAATTTAGCCCAAGATACTATGAGCCCCTAATGACTTTATTTCTTCAGCATGTTTTTCTACTTGAACTACAATGAAATTTCATTTGTGCTGGGCACCATGATTTATACGGCCTTCTCTTTGCATGAATGTATTGTTTGTAATTAAAATGACCTTGTTCTTTTTTCACTAGTTTGTGACAATTAAAGTAAGGACATAATTATTTTCATGTTGGAAAATTAAAATCAATTTTTAAAATAAATTAAGATACTAAACCCTCACACGAAGAAGTTAAAGGGGGTAGGGGGCTGGTGCAATCTTTTATGCTGGTAATCTCAACACCCAGAGGCTGAAGTAAGAGGATGTTGCAAATGGGAGGACATCCTGGGCTACAAAGTAAGTTTCAGGCCAGCCAGAGCCAGATAGCAAGACACTGTCTCAACAAAACAACTTAAAGAGATCAAACTCAAAAATATCTCATCACTGAAAAAGTTTTAGTTTTAAAACTGGTAAGATAATTCAATATGATTCTCATTAATCAACGCATAGGGTAGTTTTGGTTATTTTTATGCTAAAATTTGCCAACAAAATAGCTACCAACATAGTAAAGTTAAATACTGTCACATAGGCGATCCTACAGTGTCAGCTCAATTTTAACACGAAGTGTGATTCTAAAGTATGTGGTAATACAATGAACATCTCAGATGAATCATATGTGTATATTTTATTACCCAAGTTGTTTTTTAATTTTGAAAGGAAACCATTATTAGCAAAAGGGCATCAACAATCTAGCCAATGGAAACTTTCTTCATTTGGGAGAAAACTAGCAGGACTCCCATAAATGATGTGAATATTAAAGAAGTATAGCACCAGAAGAATGGGGGAAGGAAGGCATCCCTGCTCGGGTCAGTCTGACACACAATGTCAAACCCAAAGAGGATTGAGAGGATGGTGTAGTGCAGGGTGTAGGATAAAAGGGACAACTAGAGCAGGAAACCAACCAATCAGTGACCACTCTGACTCTGAACCCAGAGTCAGAGAAAGAAACATACCCTGTATTTGAGACCTGGGCCAGGGAGAAAAACATCTTTATCTCTGAACCCAGGACTAAAGACATGTGCCCTGGCTCTGAAACTAGTGTCAAAGAAACACACTTTGTCCCTAGACTCAGAGCCAGTGAAAGATATATGCCTCGGTCCTAAGATTGGAGTCAAAAAGCTAAAAAGGACCAGTGAAAGAAACACATTTTGGCTATGATGTCAGAGCCATTTCTGCCCCTGACCACCTAAACTGAACAATCCCTGAGCAGGGAAAATCTAACCAATCCCCCTTCTCCCTTGGGAAAACTCCACCCCTTAGAAGCCCTATATAAGCCTCTCCACCCCTTCAGTTAAGAGCGGCTATTAATCCCTCCCAGGCGGAGGCAGCCACTCTTCTGGATTCCTCTTTCCCAAATAAATCTTTTTCTCAAAAGAGTATTGGGTGACAACCTTCATTGCCTGCGGGCAGACCAGAAGAACCTGGCTGGGAAGTCCCTTAGGGGACTGAGCTGAAAAACCTTGCTGAGATGCTCCCTAGGAGACCTCAGCAAGGCAGTGCAGAACAGAAGAACCTTGCTCTTTAAGGGGGCTGAGCAAAGCCAGGAAGGAAAAAGTAACAACTTTTCCCTGGAGCTAAGCCCTTTAGCAGAGTGCTAGCAAAAGGTGGGCCGGAGAAGAAACAGATAGCTCTGCTAGAACATTCCCTTAAGGAAACAGAGCAGAACTCAGCTATAGAGGCTCTCCAGAAGAGAAGGATCCCTATATCCTGCGTGGAGACCATCCCCCACTGCACCCCAGCTTCAGGTAACCTGGCTTCCCGATAGTCAGGACACCTTTCCACCAGGGCTGAGCTGTCCTATTGCAGCTCTACCTCCCCCAGCTGTCCTATTGCGGCTCTATCCCTCCCCCCAGCTGTCCTATTGCAGCTCTACCCCTCCAGAGCTGTCCTATTGTCGCTCCATCCCCAGAGCTGTCCTATTGAGGCTCTCAGTATATCCTGGCTTCCCAATAAGTCAGGATATCCCTGCAACACTACTGTAGCACATTCCCCTACACAGGGGACTGGCAGTCCAGGTGGGTTGAGGATATAGGTGCAATCTGGAACATGATTTTAGATCCCACATAAAATACGGGAATCTTTTTGCAAAAAAAAGTTAACCTAGTGTGTGTGTTGGAGTTCAGGCAAGCTGAAGGGGGCATCCCCAAAGAGAAATGACTTGAAGTAAGATATCAGAGCCTAGGTGGGGCAAGAAAAGTGTCCAGAAAAATTCTCCATCAGAGATTGTGAAAGTCAAAGTAGAGAGGCTATAGAGCATGGCACACAGTAAGAACATGTACTGTCTCCACAACACTCCTAATAACTCTAGTATACCAGACAAAAGAGGGATTAATACTTGACTGATAATAATACATAGTTTGGGCTGGAACCATTTTCCGTAGGTTAGAATCTGTTTAGAAATGGAGAGGGCTTGAGAAGTATCTCAGTGACTAAGAGCATCTGCTGCTCTTCCAAAGGGCTCGTGTTTGCTTTTCATCCTGCATCCATACCCAGTGGCTCACAGTTGCTTGCACTTCCGATTTCAGGGGGGGTCTGACGGCCCTTTCTGACTCCACAGACACCTGCACACATGTGGCAAACACACAAACAATTTTTTTTTAAAGTTTAAAACAGAGAGCTGGGAAATAGGGGTGCATACTTTTAATCCCAACATTCAAGAGACAGAGGCAGGCAGATTTCTGTGAGTTTAAGGCCAGGTTGGTCTATAAAGTGAGTTTCAGGACAGTCAAGGCAGTTACACAGAGAAACCTTGTCTTAAATGTGTGTGCGTGTGTGTGTGTGTGTGTGTGTGTGTGTATCCATGTTAATTTGCTATTTTGCTGTTTGAACTTGAGTTATGTAGGGGAGTGTCTTGTTGGAAATCTTTCACTACGGTATTTATAAATGATGAGGAAATCAAGTTGGTGACTTCTTTCAAGTTGTTCAGAGGCAAAGAAGGGTTTTGTATTTTTCTGAGAAATTGAAACTGTCTCAACATTTACATATTAAAGAAGAAAGTCCAACAAAAGGGGCATAATTAAGAGAAATTTATTTGTTCATGTAATACAGTCATTAAAAAACGTTTTGGAAGGGTAGGAAGATAGCAGTAAGTTTGAGGACAACCAGGGTAACATAGTGAGACCTTACCTTGTCTCACTATGTATAAAAAGAAATAAAGATTTGGGGAAATACTGGTGACACCATGTTAAAAAATAACGTATAAAGTATGAAAACTATTTAGAAATACACAAAACAGTATGCAATTCCATGCAGTTATTTTGTGCCAGGTATTAGACTGTGTAAGAAATTTGTTATTTACCTTGTTTACACTTCACGTTAACCTTACAAAGCAGGTGTTCCTACTTTCACTGTACTGATGAGGAACCTGAAGCACAGGGTGGCTAGTGACTGGCCTTACACAGCCTGCCGGTGCTCAGAAAAAAGACTGGGCATATACCCAAACACTAACAGCAGCCTTGCACAATGGGCCTATGAAGGACTCTTGGATTCTCCTTTTGGGTTTTCAGGGTTTGCCCAAACATTCACAATAGGATATATATATATAAAATTAGGAAAAAATGCTATTGTTTTAAAATAAATAATTTATTGTAAAAGAATATGTAAAATATGCCCATTGTTCAAAACCATACTAAATAACACACTACTAGTAGTGTCACTGTTTCTTAGCAGTGACATTGTTGATTTTCTCATCAACATTCTTGCTTCTTTGTAATCTGCTAAGAGTGTAAGATTAATGCCTCCATGCAGTCAACACTGAGCATCTACTATGATGTAATATTTTTATAAGGAAAGTATTTTAAAAGACTTGGACCTTGTCTTCATACAAAAATCTACATGAGCCAGATCCCTTTACGAGAAGGGTCTACCTTGTGTCCTGTGACCTGTAACCCCTGTGATCTAATTTTAGACGTCTGCCTCATTGTTTGTTCACTCCAGCCCCCCAGACGTCCTTGTCCTCCTGGAACAAGCCAGGCTGACTTTGCTCTTGCAGCTTCCTTTTCAGGAACTTGTCCTCTGCCCACAGACTGAGAAAGCACCTCAGATGCCACTGTAGGGAGATTCTTTTGGACTTTCTGTGCCAAATAGAAACGGACTCTTCAGGTATATCTCCTGTACCCTACTTTTCCTCATCAGCATCTGGGGGAGTTCGGCTGCCAAGAGCCTCTCACTTTCTGAGCACGTGATCTGACTGCTCTTTCTGGCCCTTTGTAACCGGGGCTTGTTTGGGTCCAGAAACTAAGAGAAGTGCCACGTGTCACACTGTAGGCTTTGAGAGTCAGTCAGTGTACAGCTCACCATTTGATCTTCTACCCGAGACTAGCCTTACTCCATGGTGGTTCTCTGGATAGCCTGGGTGCTGTATGGAAGTGACCCTTCAGTGGACACACTGTGATAAAGAATAAACTTTGTTATTGTTTTTGTTTTTCGAACTGACATGTGGTTGCTGGGAACTAAACCTGGGTCCTCTGGGAGGATAGTGCTCTTAACCGCTGAGTTATTTCTCCAGCACCCCTGGAATAAACATTGCTCTTTCAAGCTCTGAGATACGAAGGTGTTTATTGCCACAAAACAATGTACTCTATTCTGACTGACAGACTGTCTGACATATTTCTCTGTTTCCTGACTCCCCTCTCTAAATTATTATCTGTATAAACATAGGATTCTATTCCCTATTCGTCAGTGCCTGGGATAGTGGGACACGGGTTAAATTTTAGTATTTGTTCGTTGACTGCATGAATCATGAATTGACCACACTATGTGAAGCAGGAGATTCAACAATGGCAGACAAATCTAACACTGAACAGGATGATTCTACAGAAATATCCAATTCAAGCTGATCTGAATATGAACATACTGGCTCCTGATTCAAGATCCAAAACAGTACTTAAAAAGTACAACTAACCTCCGAGTGAAGCACACAAAGTAGCCAACGCTGGAAGACAAATGGAGACCTGGCATGCTGCAGAGGGGCTCAGTGACAATCATAAATAAAAAGGATTAGCAGTGTTTGTGTCAAAGCTGAATGCTGATGTGGTTTCCTTTCCCTTTGTGGACATTAGCATTTGAAATGAACTGAGCTTCAGAGACAGGATTTTATCTGCCGTTATCATAAACGGGTGTGTGAGCCCCTCTGAGGACTTTTGCAAACGCTGTGTGGGCTTTTGTGAGCTGCTTTCTTTTCACATGCTTCCTCCTCATATGCCTGAATTTGGATGGGGATAATGCATTTCCTGTACCATGGGGCACAGCACAAGGAAACTCCTTGTGTCCCGACAGAGGAAGAGTACATCTGTAAGTAGTTTTTAAGACTGTACTGAAGGGGCTTGTTAGGGGGACTTACTCTTCCAGTTCCATTTGGGTGATGAAGTGGACCACGTGACAGACGTACATAATAACCTGCTTCAGCTGCTGCCAGTGGGAAGCCCAGCCTATAAAGTGAGAAATCCCATGGAAGCGGAGCCTCTTTTTGAGTTGTCATTTCTCACTGCCACAATATACCAGTGTTACTAGGCTTCTGCATTTACTGATTTTCCCCAAAGCCACTGTCCTTCTAGTTTGTTCCTAATTCAAACTGGAACAGACAGTTATTTCTGCACAAAGCAATAAGATGGGCCAGCAATCATCAATTAAATGACTTGCAAGGACTCTTTGATGTTTTGTCATGAAAAAAAGAAACATATTAGATCCAAGAATGGGAATGCTAGGATTTGGGTTTTGCCTTTTCCAAACCATTTCTTTTCCTATGTCCTGTATTTCTTTTCTTTATCTAGTCCATTAATTTCCCCCTTTTTATACTCACTAGTAATTCCCTAATGGAAATGATAAGGCATATAATTTGCTTCACATTTTTCTGTGGGTGGTAGTCAACAGTGATTTCAATCGCTAAGCTACCAGCTGACCAATGTATTCCTGGAATGGCCTGCCTGGAAGTTAATGCTGCATGCTTCTGGGTTACTGATGAGATAGATGCCTTAGGTTGGTGCTATTTCATTGCTACCACTGAGCTTCCACATGTGCTCAGCACTGCTCTAGGTGCTGTGGGGGAGGCTGAAGAAGCAATGCATATAAGCTCTGATGTGAAGTCAGGGCATGAATGCTACATCTGATGGCACTCCAGAAGCAGTGGTCCTAGGCCATGAGGTGGGTCTCAGCGAGGACTGCCAGCAAAGGACTGGGAACAAGGCCGGAACTGAGTTGGACCATAAGGCACAGGTATGGTTTAGGTGTCAAAAGAGCAAAATACTCTATTAGAGATCAGGAAAGCATGACACTTGGACTAAATTCTGCTTTTTGTGGCAATGAACTTCATAGCCTCAGTCTTTTCAACTAACCATATATGTCAGCTATAAAACAAGTCATCTAAGGAAGGGTTTAAAATATTCATCAGATGTTTGTAATTGGCAATTAATCACAGCATCAAGTACCATGACACCACAGCTGTGAGCTCTGTGCTGACTGAGGACAGGAGAGTTGTTTGTCTAGTATACTATCGAGTATACAAATAAGTGCTGAAGAACTTTGGAAATGGAAAATAGAATCTGAGCAATGAGAGCACAGTCTTCAAAAAGCAGCAAACCGCTTCTGAGCCTTTCGCTGGACACTTTAAAACATGTCAATTTCGCATTGATGAGTTGAGAGAATTCTTTATGGGCAGAAGGCTGGCACTCTCCAGAAAGCCCCTGGCTTCTCAATCTCCTCCTGACAGGCTGATAGCTCCGGCTCTTTTCTGCAGTGGAATGGCAAGACCTGACAGCAACTGCTGAGTTCACAAAGAGGATCAGCAAGGGCAGAGGTGAGGGAGGTTAAGGCCAAGTGTTGGCTTTTGATCCTTTCAGAAAAGTGTGGTACTCTCTCATTCATGCCTAATTGAAACTGGCCACAAGACACACCAAAATAACCACTTCCTCTCAAAAGACCATTTTAGGTTTGATGCAGTTTCCATACCAACACAACTCTCACCTAAAGTCTATTACCAACAATAAATATCTCCCAGTTTTACTACACATACTCAATAAAACCATTTCTGTGGACTTGAGTCTGGCCTTATTAATCCCTTTTGTTGTGAGTGGTTGGAATAAACAATATTGAACAGTGTTTATGAAAAAAGACCACAAAACCTTTTTGACCATTCTTCCTATTGCAAGTTCTATAAATACTTGAATGTGGGAACACAGACACATGGTTTGCACGTGTGCATAAATATGCATTCCTGCGCTTCACTTATTTGCTGCAAAGTGCTGTGCCAGAACACTCAGTATTTTTGTTGAAGTCCTGGTTGTGGTCCTTCAGTGATAAGGGCCTAACAGGTACGTTTGCTGGCAGCCAGAAACCTAAAATGGGACTATGTTACTGGATTCGTCTGTGAGAGACTGTTCCTTCAATGTTTTCATCCCACACTCTGTATCCCACTTGCTACAGGGCTGAAGTCTATAGACTCTGCTCCAAAGGAGAAACTATTGGGAGACTTTCTCAGGAAAATCAGCATGCAAAAGGCAACTGGCTCCAGAAGCCAAAATGTCTGGCTAGCTACCAAGGTGGAATGTTAAAGCTACAGCAGAGTGAAAGGAATCTGTGTTCCCTGTTTTAAAATGTCCATTGTTTCCATCTTAGCACTCATGAAATTAAAAAATGGGAATCAGTGATTTTACTTTTAGAGCCTCTACTAAAGGAGTTTTTGTTGTTGTTATTATTATTCCCTAAAAGATTGCTTGAGAAATATAAATGCTGAAGATTGGGTGCCTCTAAAAATGACTTGGAATAATGATGTTTGCTAAACTGGGCAGCGCTGATACTATATGAATCAACTTTCATTATTCTTTAATGAAGCTTTGTAATTATTTTTCCAAAATTTTGCAAGCCTGACTTTTGCTCACCTTGCTGTGGCATGCTTTAAGGGATGTTTCATCTAACAAACGAGAAAATGATAAATTATAAATAGGAAATCACACAGTGGTGATTTAGATGGCACTAAGGTAAGAGTGTAAGCAATACGACAAAATTTCCCAACCAGCCAACATCCAACAGCTGTCTACATAACTAAAGAGAGGTGCACCAACATGTTTTTGTTTTTTCCAGAAGAGGTTTCTCTGGGTAGCCTTGGCTGTCCTGAAACTCACTCTGGCTTCAAACTCATAGAGATCCACTTGCCTCTGCCTCCTGAGTGTTGGGATTAAAAGGCGTGCACCACCGTCTGGCTCGCCAACATGCTCATTAACATGAAAAATTCAGTGTTTTTTTAAACTTTGAAATTATAAAGCAAAATGCTGAGAATATTTTTATCAGCTTAAGAAGTTTAATATTCATGAAAGAGAATGAACTAATTTTATTCTCAATGTGATCTGGTAATACTGATAACTAAAAAAGAAAGAAAAACAACTATAGTAACACTTGCTCTCAATCTTTTAAGCATTTGGAAGAGTAACACAAAGATACTCACATTTACCTGGGCCTGAGTCTGATTTTGTCCTTCCTAGCTGTGGGATCTTCAACAACTTATTTAACCCTTTGGTCCTCTGTTTCCTAAGCTGTAAAATAAGGAATATAGCTTTTCCTACCTCAAAAAGTTATTGTGAGAACAAGTAAAACACTTGAGGGTTGGGCATATAGCTCAGTGGTAGAACATAAAGTCCTGAGTTCAATGTCCAGCACTGAAAACACAATCAAAACCTTTGAATTAAACTAGCAGAGTAAACCAAGTAAGCAGTCAGTGAAAATATGGTCTAGAGTGTCTTAACATTTTTCCTATGTAAAACTCTGGTAGTTTTCTTCTCATTTCAGTCTTTGACATGTCCATAAAGCACTCTATGTTGGCCTTTGCTTTCTCTCTAACCTGATTTTTGGCCATTTTCGCCTTCTCTATCAGCCCTGACCTCCTACCTGGCTGCTCTGTAGAAGTGATAGGCACCTCCCACTCCAGGACTTGTAAAGTAAGGTCCCCCCCTCACATTTCTCATACACATTTTCTGGCATTCAGTTTTACCTTGGAAATATCTTGTCAATAAAATGTCCATGGACATCTCATCTAACATATAAGGATCTAATTCTACTGATATTTTCATCTCCTTTCCTGTCTATTCTTGCTTCATCTTAACTACTTCTAATATGGTATTTATTTTACTGATTTGCTGATTTACATTGGTTATTTTCTTCATCTCCTATTCCAAAAAGTTGAGAATTTTTGTTCTGATCATTATGGTCTACCTCTGTGTTTAGAACTATGTTTACCATTACAGCAACTGTCAGATATTTAGTGACTAACAGGATGGTAAGATTTTACTTGACTTCTAAATTAAAACTTCATACCCTAAATGCATATTTCCTAATTCCAAAGCTTAGCAAAACTGATTTATTTTTCTGCCACAAAGACTTCCGTTGGTAGCCATCAGAATGACGACTGTTAGTATTAGCTACAGCAACAACCATCCTGTTTTTGTTCTTAAGTGTCGCTGAGACTCAAACACAGGGCCTTGCACATGCCAAGCAAATTCTCTACTGCTGAACTACACTCTTAGCCCACATTCATATTTAAAAGCCTGATGATTATACATTCAAATTGAAAAGACACGGTTAGTCCACACTGGCCATGATGTAACTAACTGCTCCTTTCAACCTTCATCATGTCACCTGGATGGAGAAATAATAATGCTTGCTGGGTTCCTTGGTTCTCCCGTCAGGCATGTGTTCTGCTTTTCCTTCCTATCCTGATCTTAAAGTTATAAAACAAGTAGGGAAATGTCCCAGATAAATGTGGCACACACTTTCCAGAATCTGAATACCCAAGGACCCAAGGACAGAGTCTACACAAACACTCTTGTTGTAAACGCTTTCCCCTTTGGGGGTTTTAAGGCATCCTGAACATGGACATGTTTAGATATAGGTATCTACTGTGTTCTAGGTATCACACAGCAGCCTTAGACAGTCCATAGAACTTATTCTTTACAGTGATCTCGCTGGGTGCTATTATTATCACCAATATCTACATGAGGAACAGAAGTGAAGCCAAAGCTCTGAGAAGATGCTCAAGGCCACCTAACTGATAAATGGTAGAGTAAGTCAGGAGGTATTTATCAAGGACATAACATTTCTCTTTTCTCTTTGCTACTGTGAGCAATTTCTCAAACATTTAAACAATTTGTGTGTCTTGAGCAGACAATTTCTGGATTATGGAGTTAGTGTTTGTGCAACCATCAACCTGGCTTATAGCTATTGGAACCTCAGCAGCCTTTATACCTCAAATAGTGAGAGGATTAAGACGTTAGATATGGGCTGACATCAGAGGATCCCGCTGCCACATAACATGCAGATATGATTTCTTCCTCCCTCATGAGCACAGGCCCTTATTAAATGTCACTTGTTTTTTAGTTCTGGATATCAAACCCAGGCTTTGCACAGGCTAGGCAAGTACTCTATCTTTGTACTATACCTCCAGCCTTTGTTTCTTTTTTGAGACAAGATCTTACTACTATACATCTATGGTTGGTCTTGAACTCGCTTTGAAGCCCAGGTTGACCTGGATGTCAACATCCTCCTAACTCTGTCTCCCAAGTTCTAGGACTAGAGGTGTGCAATACCATATCTGGTTTCCTTACAGCTATTTATTCATTTCACTGTTTGATTTTGGCACTTACACTGCTCCCATCGTACTAAAATGCATGCATTTATTTTATCCTACACCCCTTTGTACTCTCAACTCTTCCCCTACCTGATTTTGACCACAGTGCCATAAGCCCTGCATCTAACCACTACACAGTGTTTTTTGTGGAATATTAGTTACATTCATTTATTCTATGGAATATCTGTTTAATGATGCAAAGATGTGTTGCATTCTTTTATGTTGCATTTGTTTAACTCTGTAAAGTTGTGTTACTATGCCTGTCTAAAACACCTGATCGGTCTACTAAGAAGCTAAATGACCAATAGCTAGGCAGGAGAGAGGGATAGTCAGGCTGCCAGGCAGAGAGAATATATAGAAGAAGAGAAGAAAAGGGAAGGGTGATAAAAGGAGAAGGAGAGAGGACACCAGGGACAAGTCACCTAGCTACACAACCAGCCAAGAGTAAGAAGGAAAGAAAGGAAAATAGAATAGAGAAAGGCAAAAGCCCAGAGGTGAAAGATAGATGGGATAATTTAGGTTAAGAAAAACTGGCTATAAAAAAGTCAAGCTAAGGCAGGGCATTCATGAGCAAGAATAAGTCTCCATGTATTTATTTGGGAGCTGGGTGGCAGGCCTCCAAAGAGCAAAGAGTAAAAAACAAAACAAAACAAACTACTGTGTTTGAGCAGGAAAAATCATCTTTCCAACTCTTAAGGTTATAGCTGGGGAGACTGAACCAGGGAAGATATGACTTACCCACAGAATCCTGATTTTAATTTCTTTGTTTTTCCTATTCCACACTACCTCCCTGTCTTAGAACAGAGATATATGCATTGAATTTACCTTGAGGGGGAAAAGAGGCATTTGATAAAAGTTGCGTAGACAACATAAAAACGAGAAATATTTCAATAAACAACAGCAACTATTTAATGAGGAGAGAAAACAGCAGCAATGGGGAATGAGGAATCAACACGAAACAATAATAATGGATTCAAAATGACTCATAATTTTTGTGAAAGATGACTTTGATTCAGGTAGTGATAAAGGAAAAGTGGCTAAAATAAGGCAAATATGGAATAGCGCTTAAGGCACAATTGCTTTCATACCCTGGACCCCTCTTGCTCATGACCTTTCAGTCAACCAGTAAACATTTGTTGAGCATCAGCATGGTCGGCCACTGCTCTAGACACTTTGACAATAACAGAGAATAAAACAGACAAAGATCCCTGTTTCTCTGGTAGATACTTTCTAGCCACGTTTTAACCTCCCATTTCTCCATACATAAAATGGGTAACAATATCCATTCAAAGAGTTGCTGTGAAGACTAAGTAATCAACAAATCTGAGAGTCATTATGCCCACATTCAGAGTCTGGGTCAGCAGGATGAAAGTGGTGTTAGGTGCTAGGAGTCAGCACTATAATACAGAGCTGGGACAAGATCCAATGTGAGTGTATCACATTATCAGCCTGTTATCATCCCAAGTTTCAAGCAGATGTGATCCAATCTTCAAGTGATGGCAGAAAGTGCAGCTCAATATGAAGGTGGGAAGAGATTATTGAACAGACCAGAATTCTGTCTGGCAATATAGAGGCCATCTGAATGGAGAAAGAAGAAACCACATTGCCAATAGGTACATGTCTATTTACTGAGGTTCTCAAAGTGTGGTCCCTAAACCAGCATCATGAATACCAAAGAACTTGAGGAAGAAGGGTGGAAGGGAAGGAGGAAAGAAGTGAGGGAGGAAGGGACAGAGGGACAAAGGGAGGGAAGGAGAGAGAGAGAGAGAGAGAGAGAGAGAGAGAGAGAGAGAGAGACTATGAACGAATTCTCAGGCTCCAAACAAAACCTACTCACAAAATCTCTAAGGGTGGGGACAATCTTCATCCAGGGGCTCTTCTGCTAACATTAGCAAACTACTGAGGCAGACTATTGAACTAGGAAATACCTTCCTGCTAGAAGTCTCCAGCCTTTGTTGACTTCCTCCCAGTATCTCCCATGAGGCAGGCAGGCACAATTTATATACATTTTTCAGCTTTTTCTGTTATTGGTTCTCCCTCTCCCAACATCCATCCCCCAAAGTCTTCTGTTGCTTAGGCCTATTAAGAAATCATTATGTAATTTCAGGGTGCCCTCAACCTTGTAATCCTTCTGCCTCAGCCTTACTAGTGCTAAGATTACAAGCGAACATTACCCCTCTTGGTTATTTGTTTTTCCTTTAACAAGGCTCTGGGAGGTGAAGAAATGATATTTGGGAAGGTCTTCAGGGACTTAAGTCAGTGAAAACCCTCAGATTAAGTCTTTCACTCAAGTTCTGACAAGAGGATTAAACACAAACCTATCCATATAGGACTTTCTACATATTTTGATATAAGGTATTTCTGGCTTTTCAGAATTCTGTGCTAGATTGTGAATATTACAGAATTGGGATTCAAACATATTATAGAAGTATGGGTTAAAAAAATAACAGCAACTAAAATTAAAAACTATGCTATAGGCAGTGTGCTACATTTTACATGACTTAGTGAACTTTCTAACAACCTAATGCTAAACACTTATCCACTTACAGATGAAAACATTGAGGTTCGAGCAGGCTAAGATCCAACCCCTGAGATGGCACACCTGCAGTCTGGGTTCAGCCAATGTGACTTTATGGCCACAATTTTAACTACTTTGCCAGTGGTCCTTATGCTGATTAGTTTTGTCAACCTGATACAAGCTAGTCACCTGGTCTGGGAATAGGTTTTGCGAAATGGTGTTTAAAGCTTGCCTTTACAAATCAAAATTTTACTCCACTCGGAACCAAGTTAATAATGTACCTCAAGGTCATTGACAACTACTTCCTCATTCAACTTCCATACTTATAAGCATATTTAACCTGTTCAGATTGGATAACCTTTAAGAAACATTGTTATCAATCTTACTATGTTTTAGACACGCTACTGTATCATATTCCCCATTTTTCCTTTGTGACTATTTCATAACTCATAACCACACATGTGTGTGAGATCTGGTGACCAAATTTGTCTTAGTTACTGTTCTATTGCTGTGAAGAGACACCATGACCAAGACAGCTCTTATAAAAGAAAGCATGTAACTGGTGGCTTGTTTGCAGGAATCTGGAAGCTGAACAGAGACCATGGAGGAGCCTTTCCATATAGCTCTACCAACTGGGGACCAGGCATTTAATTATATGTGCCTATGGGGGCCATTTTCATTTAAACAACCGTAATGCCTAAGACTTGTGCTGAAAGCGTGGGGTCACTGATGGCATGGGGGCACTGACGGCGTGGGGTCACTGACGGCGTGGGGTCACTGACGGCGTGGGGGCACTGACGGCGTGGGGGCACTGACGGCGTGGGGGCACTGACGGCGTGGGGGCACTGACTGCGCACGTGGGGGCACTGACGGCGTGGGGGCACTGACGGCGTGGGGGCACTGACGGCGTGGGGGCACTGACTGCGCACGTGGGGGCACTGACGGCGTGGGGGCACTGACGGCATGGGGGCACTGACGGCGTGAGGGCACTGACCGCGTACGTGGGGGCACTGAAAGCCATGGCCCCTTCCACAAATATGTGGAATTAACATGTGAATTCAGAGTGACAAGATCTGACTGTGTTTTGTGCACTGTTTTGTGTCGGTAAGGCCAGAAAAACAATTTTCTCCCCTGTGAGTTTCTTCTAAAAGACTGACTAGGACAAAAGTTCCTCATTCCTTTCTGTGACTGTGTTTGCTGTGATTTTCAGATTATGTCCTTTGTTTAGGACTACTGCTTCTTAAATTAGACTCTCTTAGAGTAGAACAGGAGATCAAAACTCCACTGAATTAATCAGACCCACTCGAGTAAATGACACCAAGAGTTAGTCTTTCTGTGCAGTATCACAAAAGTTTGGGAAAAGCAAACCTCATCCGAGGAACTGCCACAATCAAACTGGCTTGTAGGCAAAAGAATACAGTTTCCGTGTAATAATTTCGGAGCATAAGCTAGCCATGCGGGCAGCCAGGTGCCGGGACGCAGCCCCGCTGCTCCTATTTCAACAGAGTGGTGCCCAGCGTGATGGACTAAATCCACTTAAAAACCTGAGAGGGCTTTAAAAATAAGGGAGAGAGAGTTTAACACAGATTTTTGCTGTTTGTTGGTGGCGTGCTGTAGAGAGATTTCCTGATTCGGCAACAGCAGCAGAAAAAAAGCTGCCTCATTTTAAAGCGCGGCTTCCTGGGGCTGTGCTGCCAGTGCAAACTCTGGCTTTTAAAGCATTTCAATGGCTTTTATGGGACTGGATGTTTGTGTTCCCGCATAGGATCTAAAGGAGAGTGCTCTGAGACCTTGCTGATGGCTCAGCGCTCCCCGCCTGCACCTGAGCAGAAGGCAGAATCAGGCTTAGGCAGGCAGAAGAGCATGGCGGATTCCTGCCGCCATACAGTGTTTTCAGACTGCGCAGTGCTCTGTGTGTCAGATTTGGCTGTAACTTGGATGAAAAGAGTTTCTGTGCCGCACACTCAGTCTCAGAGTTAAAGTGCTGAGTGCGGCTCCTACCTGGCAGCCCCAGAGCTAGTAGAAAATGGTACGTCCTCCATTTTGATATTGGAGAGAGGTGGAGCCAACATCCACAGCAACCCTCTGCTCTGCAGCTCAGAGACACAACTGATTCAGTCAAGAGCTGCTCTGCCTTGTTGGACTGGGCGGGGCAAGCCTGCAGTACCTATTTTTGACCTAGGAATGTCACAGCTTAGATTCTTAAGCGCTTAGTGATTTAAAGGCGCAAAACAAAGTGCTCCTGGATAGTAAAAATATTACAGATTCACAATAAAACAGATTCAGACATAAAAGACCACAGTGTTGGATAAATGTACGTAGGCTTGAGAGAGAGAAGAAAAAGAATATAGAGAATAAAGTTAATGGTTTAAAAAAAAGGGTAAAGTCTTTAAAGAGACAGAGTACATATAGTTATAGATTAAGAGAAATAAAGAAAAATAAGCCACGTAAAAATGGAAAATTCACAGAGAGTCTGGATTCTTTGTGTTATTGTGTTTTCTTTAAAATTTTTGACTGTGAAAAAGCTAACTACAGAGAGACTTTTCATTATATGGACTGCCAAGTGGAACCAGAGCGGATATCATGAGGGTATGACTTCAGAATTTGGGTCTAAGGATATGATGCTTTGGAAAGGGTCTTCTTTTGTTTTCACAGAGGATGAAACCCTGTGAATTGCGTCTATCCCAATATGGTATAATAGGCCACGCCCTCCTGAAAGGTTGCTATGAACACCCTCAAAAAATTGCTTCGCTCAACTGCCAACTGAGATGACCCTGGCACACAGGTTATACCATGAAAGACCTAATTAACGATGTCTCCATTCAGCAGGAAGCAGTTTGGAGAGAAAAAACTGCGCCCATGTTCCCAAATATTGTTTATAAATGTTCTTTTACATTTAAAGGGGGCTATGATATAGATATGAATAATTTGCATTGGTATGGATTTTACAGTCAATTTTGTTATATGTATATGTATTTCTGATCTTGATTAAGGTATTGTGATTGTGTAGTTCATTTTTAAGATGTAATGTATAATTAGGAAATATAGGTTGTTAATCATTGATAATAGTCAAGTTTATAGCCATGTGAGTTAGATTTTCTAGATATATAGAGATATACTTCAGTTAGATAGGCATTCTTCATATCTTTCAAAGACTGCAGAATATGGCATTTAATGTTTTAATAACTTAGGACTTTTCATGACAATGAGACACTGTGCTCCTGGCAGCACCAATCTACTTCAAGAGAAAGATGGGCATCGAAGAGGATCCTTATGGAGTTTGATAGCCATTTGGACAAGAAACTGTTCTTGCCTGGACTGTTGCATAAACTGAACACAGAGAACCCGCAGAGAGAGGACTGCTGAGCTTGCCTAAAGGTGAGATGGTCTTTCGGGGTTCCTGATTCATGAGAGTCTGCGAGACATTCTGCAGGACATAGCAGAAAGTGACTGAACTGTCTTTGAAATTTCCTGCTTCATGGAAATGTCTGCTGGATACTATGGGCCTGAAGGCCGAAGATAGATGCCCCAATGGTACAGAGGAACTTTGGGTGACTGTCCAGGCAGTGAGATGTCTCTGTCATTTCTAGAGATTTGGATTTCTTGTTTGCTTAGGTAATATTATATCCTTCTGGAGTCTTTGATGGAGTTGAAGAATGGATAGATAGTTATAGTTTTCTTTAGTTATGATAAAAGATAAAGTAGATATAAATATTGTAACTGTAATTCTTACTTAATAACTGTTTTGTTATATGTAATTTTACTATGTTAAAGTTAATGCCTTTCTTTTTTGTTTAAACAGAAAAAGGGTAAATGCTGTGGGAGTGATTTCTTATTAATAAAGAAACTGCCTAGGCCCATTTGAAAGGCCAACCCTTAGGTAGGCGTAGAAAACAGAACAGAATGCTGGGAGAAAGAAGCTGAATCAGGCAGTCGCCATGATTCTCCCACTCCAGACAGACGCAGGTTGAGATCTTCCCTGGTAAGCCACCTTGTGGGCTACACAGATTATTAGAAATGTCCATAACTCAACCACTGACAGAGATACAGAGCGTGCATCAATGGATAAAACAGGACTGTCATATCCTGCCAAGACAGGGTAAGATAGTTTTGAAAAGTTGCTTGCCTTTGAAAATGGTGTGTCAGTTATGTTAGGCCTTAGCCAAAGTTGGTTGCTTCAACGCTGCAAACGTGACTTTGGGTGATTGCCCAGGTAGCCAGTTGTCTCTGTGATTTGTTGCATGTTTTGGAAGTTGTTTTACTGAACTTCCTAATTATCCAGGTAACATTATTTCCCTTCTCAGATCTTCGATGGGGTTGAAGACTATATAAATGTAGTTACTTTTCTCTCATGACTTGGCCAAGTTATTTATTATACAAGACCTAAGCTAGTTCGAATAGGATATTTGTACTTATTGTATATAATTTCGTAGTAGGTTTAGAACTCTCTTACTTAAACAAAAGGGGGAGGTGTTGCAGGAGCTCCTCCCGCTCCTTCCGCCAATAGCCGCTGAGATACCAGCCCATTGGGGCGTGGTTTCTCTCCCTTTAAAAAAGCGGCCACTTCCCTCTCCTCTCTCTCTTACTTCCTGCTCCGCTTCGGGCGACTAGACTCCCTTCCTGATTGCGCAGAGGGCTGTTGTCTGGGACGGTGATCTGTAAGTTTTTTCCCCTTTAAGTAAATAACCATTCCATTAATCATAGTTCCAAACTGGTGTGGGATTGTTGTGACTTACACCTTCACCTTCAGGCAAGCCTGTGGAGCATTTTCTTGATTAATGATTGATGTAAGAGGACATCACTCATTTTGCCAGCCCCAGGAAGGGGGTCCTGGGTTACATAAGAAAGTGAGCTAAGCAAGTCATGGAAATTGAGCCAGTAACCAATGTTCCTCCATGGTCTCTGTTTCAGTTCATTTTCCAGGTTCTTGCATTGAATCCCTACCCTAACTTCCCCCAGTGACAGACTGTGACCTGGGAATTGTAAGGAATGAAATAAACCCTTTCCTCCCAAGTTGGTTTATGTTAGTGTCTTATCACAGTAGCCAAAAGCAAACTAGAACAGTCTTTAACATTAGACTAGCTAAGACAGTGTTCAAAAAATGGGGGCCGTCAGGGCAGGAGTCAAACAGATCAGGACTCTGGAGCCAGGAGCTGATGGAGAGACCATGGAGGGGTGCTGCTTACTGGTTTGCTCCTCATGGCTTGCTAGGCCTCCTTTCTTATAGGACACAGCACCACCAGCCCAAGTTTTTCCCCATTTACAATGGGCTAGCCCACCCTTATCAGTTGCTAATTAAGAAAATAACTAATTACAGGCTTGCCTTCTAGTAGCTAGATCTTCTGGAAGTTTCTTTCTCACTTGATGTTCCCTCCTCTCAGATGGCTCTGGCTTCTGTCAAGCTGACATAACTAGTCAAAAAGGTCACCTTACATTTGAAGGAGTTTTGCAATTTAATATGCAATGTTCAAAGATAAAAGATACTCATCATGTAGTATGAAAATTGTTGCTTTAAAAATATTTCCATAGCTTCTTGAATAATCTAATGTCTTTTTTATATATATTTTGGTCCCTAAAAAGGAACATAAATAACATAAATATCAAAATACTTTTTCTATGACCTTCTAAACTGAAGTAGTTCTTATGCTAAATAAGAAAATTCTCTGATCTAAAATTTTAGTTGAGAGCAATTTTAGTACACTGGGAATGAGTTCCAATGGGTTTGGCTCAAGTTTTCTTGGAATTGGCCCCGAGCCCGGGCCCTGGCCCTGGCCATGTACTAGGTCACCCTACAGCTGTACCTTAAGGCTGCTTGCCAAGAAGTTGGTCTTAGAGTAGCACTACCCATGGCTTCCCACCAGAACATGGAGCCTGGACTCCCATCCAAGGAACAGCAAGTCACATGATTACAGTCCTAGCTAGCAAACATTCTGAAGGAGCAATCTACATAGTACTATGACATCCTCTGACAATTCTGGAAGGAAGACAGGACACATTTTTATTAGTTTGTCTGGGAGAGATTTGTTTCTTGAGGTTTGACTTAGGGCCAGAAATCTGTAAGTTGCTATAAAAGGGCAACGAACCTCACTTTTATTTGTAGATACTTTTTTGAAAGATTCAGGTTGAGGTGCTTGAAAGTTGAGCTATCTGAAGGAGTTCGGGCAGACAACTTAATCTCAGTTTGCCTCAGTTTCCTCATTTATAAAATAAAATGGGTCATTAAATGAATTCTAACCTCAGTCCTAAAATTTAATAACATATATGAATACATTATTTATAGTTTTCTTGTTCTGATATAACCACTTTAAAACTCATTCTCTTCACACAGACTTTCTAAAACTCTGAAGTTGCTTAGGAATCTAAACACTGAAGGATAGAGTGTAGGGATAAGTCCCGTCCCTTGGGGGGGCGTGTTTGCCTCGGGCTAATGTCTGCCAATAAATTGAGGGACCCTGACTATTTAATTATTGATGGATGGACACATTTTGTAAGTATTAATTTTTATATATATGTCTTATTAAACATTTCTTTATAAATATATAGAGCTGGTTTTGAAGTTGGACTCTGGCTCAGTCCCTCTCCAATTCCAAGCCTGTTAGTAAGAGAAAAACCCACAGTTTCTGGAGTTTCTGTCTCATGTCAAGAGCCATGATATGGGACAGAAAGAAATATGAGTTTAGAAAACATCTTTGCTTTTCTTCATATCTATCATACTTTTCATTGAATATATCTATCATGCCTTTCATTGAATATATATGTATGTCTATATATGTCTATATGATTAATGTTTAAGTTTTTCACAATGAACAATGAGTTTTTCCTGACGTGACATTTGAAGTTTCCAGGAAGAAGATGGGGCCCCACAACAACAACTCTACCTGGTTGATATGACGTCATGATACTGATAGCGCTACTACAAGACCTGTTTTGGGTACCAGCTGCACAAGACAATCCCAACTAAGTTAGCTGAAATGGTGCACATCTTGTACAACATTCTGGCCAGATCTCCACAAAATACTCAGAGACTATTTGCAATTTTAAAAGACATTGATCTTGAAATTTAACCATCATTTTACTTTCACAGGATCCCCCAGAAAGAACATTGCCCCCATGACAGCTGGAAGTAATTCTAGAGGACGACGTCCCCTCTCCCAGTAAAGTTTACCCCTGGGTTTAGGGACATCATTTAGGGGTTGGGAGGTTGGGGGAGGAATTTTATAAGCTCAGGGATCATTTTGAAAAAAAAAAAAGAGGGAATGATGGGATAATAGATTTATAATTGTGAGTTACTGCTTTTAGACAAATATATTGGTATCGATTCTTGTATATTGATACAAAGTTAAATTATATTGACTATTGTATGCATACATGTTTCTATGTCTGTTTAAAACATTTTTATGTATTGACATATATTGTATTGATATATATATTGTATACATTTACCATATTGCAGTGTACATTTCTACCTCTGATTAAGATACTTATACAATGTTTGTGTATTGATATATATTTGCCATATTGCAATGTATATTTGTACAGTGTTTATATTTGGAGGTCATTATCCGCATTTGTTACACAGTTGTTTATTGTCTTAGTCTTTAAGTTAGATAGATATTGAGAATTATATAGATAAATAGTCATCTAAGTTTGTCATTTATAATTAGACTAATCAGGTTCTCTAGATATATAGAGATTATACTCAGTATAGATAGATAATCTTCGACCTCTTCAAAGAGCTGCAGAAAATGGCCTTTAATCTAACTCAGAGTTTCGTGATAGTGAGATACAATTGCTCCTGGCAACACCGCTCTATTCCCGAGAGAATGTTGAGCACCAAAGACACTCCATCTGGAGCCTTTCTGTTTGGCAGAACTGGCCTTTGGGCAAAGAAATGCCCATACCTCAACCACTGACAGAGATACAGAGCGTGCATCAATGGATAAAACAGGACTGTCATATCCTGCCAAGACAGGGTAAGATAGTTTTGAAAAGTTCCTTGCCTTTAATAATGGTATGTCAGTTATGTTAGGCCTTAGCCAAAATTGGTTGACTCAACGTTGCAAACGAGACTTTGGGTGATTGCCCAGGTAGTCAGTTCTCTCTGTCAATTGTTGCACATTTTGGATATATCTCGTTTGTTGAGTAGTGTTTATTCCCTTCTCAGATCTTTGACGGAGTTGAAGATTATATAATTGTAGTTACTCTCTACATTATTTGGATTCCTTGAGATAGAATGTTTAGCAAAGCTTTTGTTCTCAATATTGTTTGTTATATTTGTATATAGTTGTATTTGGTTTGGTTCTGTCTTATTTAGACAAAAAGGGGAGATGTAGGGATAAGTCCCGCCCCTTGGGGGGCGTGTTCGCCTCGGGCTAATGTCTGCCAGCCGTTGCTTCTGCTTTCCTGGTCTCCGCGGGAACGGTGGTTCTGTAAGTCTATTTCTACATTAAAGCTATAGATATATATATTTTTACCATCTGTCTGCATTCGATTACACCGTTACAATAGAGAAATATGGAGTTTTAGTTGGGAGGCTATTTAGATAATTTAGTCTAACCTCCTCATTCTAATTTCTTACCTTTTCTTTTTATTTTTTTAAAAACTGCTTCTAGGAAGCATACGTATCAAGTTACAAACCAAGACTGAGTCTTCACCTTCAAGAACTACTATTTCAGAGACCAGTAACAAAAGCCTCGGGTGATCAAAACCACAACCAAGTGTTTCAGTAGAGCAAAAGATGCAAAGGAATAGGAGGCTAATCCACATGTGAGAGTGCTGGGATTCACAGAAGAGAGACCAGGAAGAGGAATGTATCTTCATGGGTAGAAAAATAGCATGTGTCTTTGTATAGGAACCTCTGAGTCAGTGGGAGGATTGTCCAGGGATACAGAACTGGACAATGGTAAAATTGGCAGGAGAATGGAACTCGAGGCTCAAACTCAAAATCACAGGCTCTGCTGAATGTTAATGACATGAATCAAAACTTTTGTCTTGGTTTATTAGAGCAAATAAAATGTCATGGCCCTTACCTTTGCTGCAACCACGTTTAAATTAAGTCTTAAGACTCTTACCTAGGTCCACATGTAGGACTTCCTCCTTCCCTGCTCTAGTGACCCACCAAATGAGAAACACTCCCTCCAGCCTGCTCCAGGGATGACAACAGTTCAGCTGCTGAATATAAATGGATAAACATCCTGGCTCTGGCTTAGGAAGCATCTTTGTTAGTGATGCCACAGTAGGACAGTATATGATAGGGTGGTTGAGTTCAAACAGGTGAAGGGTTGTTGGAGAGATCATTCTGTGGAGTTTGGATGGGGAAATAAGAATAGAAGGATATATAGTTATTTTTCTAAATAAGAAAATCTTGAATTGTGCTGGTAAATAATGAGTATCTCTATACAGAGAGTATAGGGCTAAACCAGGCAGAATGCCAGCTTCCTTGGGATATTACAAAGGGGACTCATAGCTTTAATATAATTTGGATTATACGGCTTCTGCCATTCTCTATTGTGATGATTCATTTTAATGTCATCTTGCCACAAATTAGAATCATCTGAGTAAGGAACTCATTTTAAGAACTGTCCCAATTGCCTTAACTGATGTGGGAAAACCAAGTGTGAGCAGCACCTTCCAGCGGCAGCAAAGATGAAAAAGGGCATGGCAGAAGGATGCTTTTTTTTTTTTAAAATTTATTTATTTATTATGTATACAATATTCTATCTGTGTGTATAACTGCAGGCCAGAAGAGGGCACCAGGCCTCATTACAGATGGTTGTGAGCCACCATGTGGTTGCTGGGAATTGAACTCAGGACCTTTGGAAGAGCAGGCAATGCTCTTAACCTCTGAGCCATCTCTCCAGCCCCAGAAGGATGCTTATCCCTCCAGTTTTGCTCACTTGGCCTTTCCCTTCTTGATGCCAAAGTAATTTACCTTATCGTTGCTGCTAATTCCTTTGCTGGATTCAGAACCAGTTCCTAGGCTTCTCTCGTTGACTGAGAACCACTAACTGACTCTCCAGGTACCTTCCAGGCTTTCACTTCCAGTCTGGGAATGTTGAAGCACCTCCTGGGTTGCCAGCATCCCAGGTGTGAAAGCCACCGTGGGAAAGTTCTATCACTGAGTCATCCAGCCTCAAAGACTGAGCAACTGTTAAATATCGTTATGTTAGCGATTCTGTCCCTCTAGAGAATCCTAACTAATACATCTATCTTCACAGTTGGCCCAGTCCAACTGAGGTACAATTGTTCTGTTTTCTTACTTATTCCTCATGAAGTATGTGCTTTGAATTCTACTTAATTAGCATTCCAAGCACTTTACTTCTACAATCTATGAAAAGATTATATACTGTGATATTTAAGAAAGCAATTTAATGAATTCCTACATGATATATTAATATGTTTACTGCTAGGCAGTTATGTGAGAAAATGTACAGTTAGGCACACCAACTCCTACCCTGCCTTATTAGATATACTTTGTCTTCTTCTATACCATGGATGCTAACATCTATCTTTTTACGCACCCTCAAGAAATGAATAAAGTCTTCCTTTCCTTTATTTCTGGTGAAACTGCTGCTAAAATACTGGTTCCATTTGTCTAAAGACACAGGGGAAGTGAAGGGAGAACACAGCCAATGAAAGTGAAAATATTATTGACATTTTGGCAGGTGTAATCTGGACTTGCAAATACCAAATTGTTTTTGGGGAACAATAGTAAGAATTGGTTTATATATTTTTTTGTAAGGCAGAATACTCTACTGCCAAGAGAATAAAATAAAACTTATAATTTTTTAACCTGCTTTATATGTTTCGTGCATATGTTATAAATCAAATCAAATATATTAAGTAGTACTTGGCTTTAAATTAGTATTTGGATATTACCTAAAGTCTAAAAATATGTATGCTATAAAACAATATAATAGTCTTTTATTTTAAACAACTTTATTAATTTTATTATTATTATTATTATTATTATTAGTAGTAGTAGTAGTAGTAGTTGTAGTAGTAGAAGTAGTGGGTGTGTGTATTTCAAAGGACCTGGGTTCAATTCTCAGCACCCACATGGCAGATTGTCAGGAGACCCAACACCCTCACAAAAACATACATGCAGGCAAAATACCAATGCTTATAAAATAAAAATTGAAAAAAAGCAAGCATTCTACCACTGAAACATTAATCTGATGTGGGATGTCCTGCTGTACATGTGTTGCTTTTATTGGTTAATAAATAAAGCTGTTTTGGCCAATGGCTTAGCAGAGTAAAGCCAGGCAGGAAATCTGAATAGAGACAGAGAGAATAGACAGAGTCAAGGAGACACCATGTAGTTACCGAAGGAGAAGGACACCCAGAACCTTGCCAGTAAGCCACAGCCTCATGGCAATACACAGAGTACTAAAGATGGTTAATTTAAGATGTAAGAGCTAACTAGTAATGTGCCTAAGCCATTGGCCAAACAGTGTTGTAATTAATATAGTTTCTATGTGATTATTTGGGTCTGGGTGGCTGGAATACAAATGATCCTTCCTCAGTTTGCATTAATCTACAGAACATTAATCTACAGAACTGGGATAACCTCACTGAGCAATTAAGCTAAGAATCATAATGCTAGCCTTCAGAAGTGCATCCTGTTAGTTCCTCAGATTTGCTCTTTCCCAGATGTAGTGAGGAGGCGAGCAGGCCTGCTTTTCGTCCCGCCCAGCTCCCACACATCTAGCTTAGCCCTGGAAATAACAACACACAAACTGTACTCATTTAAACACTGTCTGGCCCATTAGTTCTAGCCTCTTATTGGCTAACTCTCACATCTTGACTAACCCATATCTAATAATCTGTATGCCACCACGAGGTCGTGGTTTACCGGCATGAGTCTAGCTAGCGTCTAGAAAGGAAAGGAAATCATGGTGTCTGCCTCATTGCCTTCTTCCCAGCATTTTGTTCATTCTTCTCCACCTATCTAAGCTGCTGTCCTATCAAAAAGCCAAGGCAGTTTCTTTCTTAACCAATTAAAGTAACACATAGACAAATGACCCTCCTACGTCACCCAGAAGTGGTATCTCCTCATTGTCCCCACATGCTTCCTTCATTTCTGTTTCCTGACTCAGTTATGACTGACTTCTTTCTAAAATACCTTCCTCTTCTCCACCCATCAAGGTCAAAATAAATGTGGATAAGAATAGTATCTACCACAACTATAATTCATTATATAACGTATAAAATCATCAAAGAAAAAATAAAATTTAAAAACATGCATGTGATTGGGCTAGTCAACATTTTATCACAGATTGGGGTGAGGTTCATCTGGTCCCATGCCTCCCTGAGGGACTGCTGGCAGTTTATGGCTGCTGAGAGGTGGGACTGGGAGCTGGCCACTTTCTTTAGTGGTATAGTTCCTGATAAACTGCATAGCTACAGCAAATAACTTCCCACCCACATGGACTATCCTAATTAAATTCAGTGTGTCTCTCTCTGATGCAAAAAGACATCAAAGCAGAAAGGAGATTTGGAAAGAAGGAAGATTTTAGAGCAGCAGGAATGAGAGGGTAATGAGGTGGTGAAAATGATTAAAATGTATATATGCATGAATGAAACTATCAAAGAACTAGAAAAATTGAAAAATAATACTTTTTGTTTTTGAGACAGAGTCTCACTATGCAACACTGGTTAATCTGGTACTAGTTATATATGGAGAGCAAGTTGACTTTGAATTCACAAAGATTCACTGCCTGTGTCTCTTGAGTGCACCACCATACCTTGCTAAGAAAATCAATTTTTAAAATATGTATTCATTTTATTTTATATGTATTGAGTATCTTGCCTACATGCCTGGCACTTACAGAGGTCAGAAGAGAGTGTCAGATCTCCTGTAACTGGAGTTATGATATGGATGGTTGTAAACCTCTATATAGGTGCTGGGAGTAAAATGTGAATCATTTGCAAGAGCAACAATTGCTCTTAAAAGCAGAGCCAACTCTCCAGCTGAAGAATTACATTTTTAAAAAGAGAACAGTACAGAGAGTGCTATCTACTTACAGATGAAATGACACGGAGTGTTTGGGAGGGTGTCTCATACATAGTAAACACTCTTAGTTCCTCTTTTCTACATGATGTCACATGTTTTGTGCTACATATGCATCATTACAGGCTGAATTATGCTCGCCTCAATCCATGCTGAAGCCCTAACTACTTTAGAATATACCTTTATTTACCTTTAAAGAGGTTTAAATGGAGTCTCCCCAAAACACTGATAACATATAGACACAGGGCAGACACGAGGATAGAACAAGAGAGCAGCTGTCAGGCTGGAAATGGTGGCACTGCCATAGAATCAAAACACCTGGAAGGAAGGGGCAGAAACTATAAGTTATAGGCCATCCAGGCTACAAAAGGAACCTTTCAAAAAATAAAAAAAAAATAAATAATCAAACACAAACAACAAACCACTGCCTTAGTTCTTCAGGCTGCTGGAGCAAAATAGTGTAAACTGGACACAGTAGCTCATGCCTTTCATCCCAGTGCTTCGGGGGCAGAGGAAGGAAGATTGCTATGAGTTCAAGGACAGCCCAGGTTGAAAAGTGAGATCTTTAAAAGAACTAAAACAAAGCAAAGCAAACTAAAACAACCAATCAGAAATCTTCATGACTTATAAATAACCACCATATATTTCTTACATTTCTGGTAAGTCCAAGACTATGGTGCTGGCAGATTTGGGATCTGCTGAGAACTGTTTCCTTATAAGTGACACCATCTTACTGTGTCCTCATGGGGTGCAAAAGATGAGGCGTCCCTCTGCAGTTTTCGTAAGGGGATAGTTTCTTCTGTGAGCACGTCTTGCCCATTTCTTCCTACCTTCACCGTGGGGTTAGTATGTCACCATCTAAGTCCTGGGACACAAACATTCCGAGCACAACAGTGGTTGTCTGTAAGCAGAGAGTTGTAAGAAACCAAATTTACCCACCAAGACTCTCATCTTAAATTTCTAGCCCCCAGAACTGTTAGAATTTAATCTGGAGCCAGGAATATAGCTCAGGTGGTAGAGAGCCTGTATATGGGGAGGAGAGGGGAAAGGATGGATGGCTAAACCATACACAAATGGGTGTGATGTGCACATCTCATCCCAGCATTAGCAGGCAGAGGAAGGAATATCAGGAACTCCAGGTCAGCTATATAGTGACTCTAGGCCGAGCTGGCCTATAGGAGACCCTGTTTAAACAAACAAACAAAAAGAAAGAAAGAAAAAATATATCTTTCTGTTTCCAAAGCCACCCAACTTACAATACTCACTTAATTTACAATATTAGATATGGCAAACAGTGAATATAATTAAGAAATTAATGGTTTGCCATTAAATTTGGTAGAATATCTGGATGATATTTTATAAGGCTTAAAATCATAGTGGTTAAGAGCTCTCTGTTGAGTCTGGTTCAGCCACTTCTTACTTAGTAAACTGAAGGCATGTAAAGCCTAAATCTATATAAAACAAATGTACTGGACCCAGTACTGTATGTGCCTGTTAGGACTAAGTGAGAAAATGCACAGGACAATGTTGTGCAATATAACATTCAGTAAATGTGTCTGTTTAGCCAAAAGCCTAAATGTTTCCTGAAGGAGAGATTATGTGACACTTTCTCAGCACCTAGTATTTTCTATATCTGTCCAAACCAAAGGAAGGTGGTTTGCTGGTTGGTTGTGTGTCAACCTGACAAGCTAGTCATCAGAGGAAGGAGCCTCAGCTGAGGAAATGCCTCCATTTTCTCAAATAGTGATCAATGGGGGCGGACCAGCCCCCTGGAAGTGGGGCCATCCCTGGGCTGGTGGTCCTAGGTTCTATAAGAAAGCAATCTGAGTAAGCCACAGGAAGCAAGCCAATAAGCAGCACCTCTTCATTGTCTCTGCAACAGCTCCTGCCTTCAGGCTCCTGTCCTGTCAGAGTTCCTGCCCTGACTCCTTTGATGATGAACAGGGATATGAAGTCTAAGCCAAATAAACCCTTTCCTTCCCAACTTGCTTTTGTCATGGTGTTTCCTTACAGCAACAGAAGCCCTACCTAAGACAGGTGCTGACAAGGAATTAAGTAAACTTTTACTTTCAGGGAGTTATAGGGGAGACTCAGCCAATCACCTTGCTTGTAGGGTGGGGTCCCCGAGGATATTTTTTACTTATAAAGATTGCGGCCCCGCCCCGCCCCGCCCTGCCCGCCAGACTTACTCTCCCTGCCTGCCTTGGCTGAGTTTGCAGCAGTACAGCCACTGCCTGAATAAGCAGAACCCAGCTGCCTTAAGAAAAGCCCATACCTCAACTACTGACAAAGATACAAAATATCCATAAGTGGATAAAACAGGATTGTCTTATCTTGCCAAGACAGGGTAGGATAGTTCTAAGAAAATTCCTTGCCTTTAATAATGGTATGTCAGTTATGTTAGGCCTTAGCCAAAGTTGGTTGACTCAACATTGCTAACGAGACTTTGGGTGATTGCCCAGGTAGTCAGTTGTCTCTGTCATTTGTTGCACATTTTGGATATTTCTCATTTGTTAAGTAATATTACTTCCCTTCTCAGATCTTTGACGGAGTTAAAGATTAGATAATTGTAGTTATTCTCTACATTATTTAGACTCTTTAAAATAAAATGTTTAGTATATTTATTATTTGTTCCTATTGTATATAGTTGTATTTGGTTTGGCTTTGTCTTATTTAGACAAAAAGGGGAGATGTAGGGGAGACCCAGCCAATCACCTTGCTTGTAGGGCGGGGTCCCCCGAGGATATTTTTTAATTATAAAGATTGCAGGCATGCTCCCCACCTTCCCTTCTGCTTTCCTGTTCTCCACTGGAACTCCGGTTCTGTGAGTCTTTCCCAATTAAAGCTCAAATATTTTATTATAATTTCCGTCTGTCGTCCATTTACGCCGCTACTGTGAGTGAAGATTAGGTTAAACACTGGGGCTGGTAGATCTATCTCAGTGGTTATGACCCCTTTGCAGGTGGAACAACCCTTTCACAGGGGTAACCTAAGATCATTAAGACCATTGGAAAACACAGATATTTACACTATGATTCATAACAGTAGCAAAATTACAGTTATGAAGTGGCAATGAAAATATTTTATGGCTGGGGATCATCACTACATGAGGAACTGTATTAAAGGGTCACAGCATTAGGAAGGTTGAGAACCACTGTTCTATTTGATTACAAGTCATTCTGTCTCTACATTACCTTACCCACAAAACCCATAGAATCTAATGTGTTAGCACAGTACTTGCCCAATTCTTGCTTTCCAATACCTATATTTTACATCTGAGGGATCACAGGGACCAGGATATTAGAGAATTAAATATCATTTTCAAAGCATCTTCCCACATATGAAAGAAAAACAATAAGGAAAAAATAAAACAAAGGCCAAACAATAAGCTGAGGAAATTCTATCTTTAATAACTCTATGGCTCTGCAATGCAGGCAGCCATGGTATAATGACCTCCTAAGGATGTGGCACAAGTGATTTACATTCTCATATTGCAGTGTCCTGATATGAACCCAAAGTTCCAGTTGCAAAAGGATTATAACTTGTACAGCTATTGGATGAACTCTAATATCTAATTTTAGCACATAGCTCGCCTCTGCAGTATGTCAGCCCAGTTAAATAAGCAAAGCCTGTTCTCAGTGCTGCACGATAACTCTCATCTCATGCTGTAGGTCTCCCACACCCTAACTCAGGCACCACATCACAGTCATGAAGTTATTTAAAGATGGGGCATTTGTTTTCACTATTTTCCTCAGTAAAACAATGAAGCAATCATTTCTCCAGTCATCTGCTCTGTATTAAACTTCCTCCGAGAAGATACTTAATTTTTTATGTAAGATATTAACTTGCATATTTATTTTAGTTTCATTAAGAAGAGACTAGTCTTAAGAGAATAATGCCAGTTTTGAAATGACTCAGTAGGAACGACCACATGTACATTTCTAGACTTCAACTAAAAACAGAAGTCTATACCTGAGTGCTGGGTGTGTTTTTTAAGGAGAGTTAAGGGGGTTGGTGAGAATCACTTTGCTCTAGCAGGTGTTTTTGCTACTTCATTAGTTTTGTACTGCCAACGGGAACTTATTTTACATAAAATTTAGATGGATTTTTAAATATAGAAAGTTCTATAGTCAACCTCTGGAAATATTTAAAATGCTTCTGCAAATCACAATACAATTCTGCAAACAGTTAACAGAATAAAAAGTCTGAAATCAATGGAATAAAAAAATCTGAAAGTTGTTTTAATTTTTTCATATTTAAATGAAATATGGGTAGAACATAGTTTGAGACAAACAGCAAAAAAGAAAGACTTATCTCTTTTTTCCAAGTTCAGGCACAGTTACGTTCTGGGAAGTCTCCCACTCTATCACGAATTTACCAACAATTCAAATATTCTTCCCAAGCAAACTATGGGCTTCCCACACAGAGGTTGGAAACCCTAGCATCCCATCGACTTAGCTCCTTTCTCCATTAAGGACTGAGGAAAGGAGATCAGTCAGAAGTAGAGGTAGGATAGGTGCCAAGATTTTCTCTCTGTGTTCGATTCAAATACCCAGCTATAGTGTGACCTTAGAAAATGGAAACACTATATGAAAATATATTTTACCTACATTTCTATTACCATGGAGGCCTCTTTGTTTGGTTTTAAAGTAAATAAAGTTACTGAATTACACGATTTCTCTAATCAATATAAATAAAAAAATCAGAATTCTCCATCAAGGTGGCACAGTGAATTCATGCTTCAACTGATCCTATGTCTTATAAGGAAAACATTTAATTGAGCATGCTAATATGTTGGATAGTAGCTGAGAGTACTAGATCTTGTAGGCAACAGGAAATGGACACTGGGTGGTGTCTCAGTCCTGAGCATAAAAATCCTCAAAGCCCACCCCAACAGTAAGACACTTCCTTCAACAAGACCATACCCACTCCACAAAGCCACACCCCCCATAGTGCTCCTCCCTGAGAGATTATGGGAGCCATTTACATTCAATCTACCACATCCTATATGCTCTAAACACATGATAATTACAGATAAAACAGAAGGAAAAAGAAAGCCCAAGATTCCTTCTCTCATAAAATGAAAAGTCATTTTGTAGACTAGTAATTAGTGAGCTGGATTAAGCTGCACACTACCATGGTGTGGTCTTGAAACTGAATTTTTAGTTTTTATGGAACTGCAACTTTCTACCCAAGATGCAGAACAAAGCCAACTTTGTTACCAGAAGCAGAAACTGAAGTATAACTAACTTCACCAACCATCCTGGGTTTCCCAAAATACCCCAGGTCTCTCTGCCACCTCCTCCCACAAAGGTCCTTTTAAAGTTAAAATGATGTTTGGGCATGGTGACTCTTGTCTGTAATTCCTGTTTGGAAGACTGAAACAGGAGGATCGAGCTCATGGTCAGTCATTTCTGCACTTCCATGCCCTATTTCATCAAACCACATCTAAGCCTGGTGGTGCATGCCTTTAATCGCAGTACCTGTGAGTTTGAGGCCAGCCTGCCCTTCCCAGTAAATTCCAAGACAGAGAAATCCTGTCTTGAAAAATCAAAACCCAAACAAACACATCAAGTTTTGAGATATACCTCATTGGTAGAACATTTGCCTAGTATGCAAAAGATAATGGTTTTTTTGTAAAAATAAAATAATAAAATAAAAGAGTCTTTCAGATAAACAAGCTAAAGATTTGCTAATAAGCAGACATGAACTACAAGACATTACAAAATTTTCAGGTTAAAGAAAATATAAGATGAAAAGGCAAATATGCACAAAAGAATGAATACTGGAAAAGCCTATCACTGTTTGCTACATCATCTCAAAACCTTAACACAGTACAGGATTATAAGAGTCACACAAGGCTGGGAATATAGCACAAAGATAGAGCACTTGCTTACCATCCTCAAAACCAAATATGATAATTATAATAATAAAAAATCTAAAAGAATTAATATTACAAGGATTATTTAGCCCACATAGTCAAGCTTCTTATTCATACTTTTAATCCCAGCACTTGGGAGGCAGAGACAGGCTGGTCTCTGTGAGTTTCTGGCCAGTCAGGGCTACACAGTGAGACCCTGACTCAAAGATTGTATCTTTGAGATTTCTTTCTATTTATATGTCTGTCTATCTGCCTGCCTGCCTGCCTATCTGTCTACCTACCTATCACTTTATCTATTCATCCATCCATCCATCCATCCATCCACCTATCTATAGAACAGAGAGTACATCTCTAAATGAGTATCTTAAAAAACTTTTAACTGAACTGATCCATGTTGAGAGTTTGTAATCAAAAGCATATTTTAAACTGAGGAGCTCACAAGTAGGGAACAGACTTAAACAATGCACAAGACCACGATTTTATGGTGTTTTAAATTATTGCTGAAGTATTAATACGTAATCTAGCACTGCACTGAAGACTTAAAGTGTTCTTAACATTTTAAACACAAACACAGTATTTGCACATTTAAATAATACACGCTAGTAAAAGATCAACCACCAGGCAGGTAAGACTATGCTAAGTGTGTGTGAATGTAATTCACTGGGTAGAAGCTCACTGGCAATTTTAAAATTCATGTTTTAAACCCTTTTCCAATTTCTTGTTAAAAGAGCTAGCTATAACTTACTATTACCTACATGTGCAGGACTCAGATATCATAACAGCATACATACTGTTTAAGATTCATCCATTTGCTTCAGTCAGAAGGATGCTCATAGTACTAAACATACCTTTTAAAAAAATAATTTTGGAGACTTGTTCTTACTATGTAGCTCTAGCTGGCCTGGAACATCCTATGAAGATCAGACTGGCCTCAAATGCAAAAGATCTGCTGCCTTTGCCTTCCAAGTGCTAGTATTAAAGGCGTGCACCACAAAACCTGTCAAAAATAAATTTATAAGGGACACAGGAGGACTGTTATTCACCAATTCATTGATAAGTCTCTGGAAAATGGCATGATATTGAGACTATAGGTTGGCAGCACAGTACAGATTGCTTTATAGTAGTCTGGGGTATAAAACCAGACAGCGATGATCCAGTGATCCCAGAGCAGCTAGTGGGAACTGATTTTGTAAGGGTGAGGGGAGACCAGTCATGTTCCTGGGAGGGACAATGAGCCTCAGATTGCAGTGTTGCACACTTGCTGGGCACTCTGTAAAAGAAGAGTTTTGTGATGCAACACCTTTAATAGCAGCATTAGGAGGCAGGCAGGAGGGGTCTTTGAGCTTGAGGCAAGCTGGGATATAATATATATTGAGAGCCTGCCTAAAATGAAGAAAGAAGAAGGAAGATAAGGAGAAGTGAGGAGGAAGAGAAGCAGGGAAGAATGGAGGAAGGGGAAGATGGAGGGAAGGAGGGAGGGAAGAAGGAAAGGAGGGAAGAAGGGAGGGAGGGAGGAAAGAAAGAAGGAAGAACATCCTCTTTGGAGTAACTCCTCTTGGCACTTGGATAGAAGACTCTTCAAGTGTCACAGAAACGAATTAGGGAAAAGGCAATGTCCAAGGATAAAATGCTGTGCTACCAAAGCTCCGGAACCTCATTATCTTTCAGTTGCTGACTCGGGAAGTTGAATGTAATAAACCACAGTGCTCTGATTAGTAGGAATGCTGCTTAGTTTGGTACCAGAAGAGAATTCAGGATCAGTATACACCAGAGATCTCTTGGCTGGGAGCTTTAGCAGCCTTACCATCATAACCCTGATTGTGTGAGTCTCCCTGGAGTGTCCATCTAGGTCAGCCAAATACTGGTATAACTTCAGCATGTACTACAAGCGATACCTTTGCGGCCACGGCTTCATCTCCCTGCCAGGGGCCTCATCTAGCAGATCCTGACTCAGGAACAAAGTAGGACTGTCAGCAAGAAGACTGACAGAGGGCCACCCTGCACCATGTGTAACCACAAAAAGTGCAAGTGCCCACAGAAGCGTTTTAAAAATAGAAGGGCCGTCTTGAAAAACTTGGTGTTTGGCAACGGATTCCAAACCAAGTCCAAAGGACATTAATCTGACCCTTTCTTTTCAGGCAGGAAAACACACCGTGGTTCAGCAAACAACAGGGATAGAGAAAGGAAATAGGGCAGACTGACTCCATGTGCTCCCCATGGGAGAATCTCCTGAGCCAGTAGGCATCTTGGCACAAAACCAAAAACAACTGGTGGGCTAAGGCAGTGGAGGACCTAGGTTTGGTTCCAGGCACCCACATGGTGGCTCACAATCATTTATAACTCCAGCTCCAGGGTATCTGGCCTCTGTTTCTGATAACTGAGGGCACCGGTCATGCATGTAGTAACATGCATACATATAGGCAAAAACCTTATACACACACACACACACACACACACACACACACACAAAATCGAAAACAATTAAAAATATAAAACAAAGGCACAGCTTATAAGCAATAAAGAAGATAAAATGATTGAAAAATCTCCCAAAAGAAGACAGGAAAGGGCTGGAGTGATAGATAGCTCAGTTGATAAAGCACTTGCCTTGCAAGCATGAGAATTTGAGTTCCAGCTCCAGAACCCAAATTAAAAACAAACTCGGGTATGGTAGCTCACACCTGTAGTCCAAGCACCAAAGAGGAAGAGACAGGAGGTTCTCTGGGGCTTATTGGCCAGCTAGTCTACCCTACTTGGTGAACTCCAGGCCAATTCAAAGACAAGGTGGACCAGCACCTAAGGAACCACATAGCCGAGACTGTCCTTGGGCCTTTATATACATGTGTACACGGCCACCCTCCACACACACACACACACACACACACACACACACACACACACACGGTGGGAAAGAAAAGAGGGAGAGAGACTATGAACATAGACAAACAGAAACAAAACAGCAAGATGGCAGATAAACCCAGTTATGTCAATAATTACATTAGCTGCAAATGAACTAAGCATACTAATTAGGCAGAAATTTCAGACTAGACAATGAAGCACAGTTTAGCTGTATGCTATCATTAAGAAATATGCCTTAAACATAAAGGCATAAATTAATAGCAAAAGGCTAGGTAAAGATACACATTTTAAACATTGGTCATAATAAAGATGAACTAGTGGCTATTAGCAAACTATACTTTAGGTCAGAGGATAGGCACTGGCAGAAATAAAGAGAAATATTTCACAATGGGAAAAGGGAAAATATAGTCATTCTAAATATTTTTCTACCTAACAAAGCATCAAAATACGAATAAAAGTTAATATAATTGAAAGGAGATATAATAATTTATAGTCATAGAAACTCCAATTTCTTTGATTGATAAAGTGACAGAACAAACGTACAAAAAAAAATCAATGAAGACATGGAAGACTTCAGTAACATTATCAAACAACTCAGCCAATTTTATGTTACAGAACACGCCATCTCACAACTGCTATATATATTATACATTTTTCTTTTCAAACATTCAACATATTCATACTGACTGTCTACTCCATTGGTACGCAAGTCTCAAAAATATTTAAAAGGTTTGAAATTATAAAAATATAGGTCTTATTATAAAATGTAATTATAGTTGAAATGAAGAAAAATAGAAATTATAAATCAATAAAAGTTCTCTGTAAAAATCAAAATATTTAGAAATTAAGCAACATTTTGTTTTTAGACAGGGTCAGTTTGACTAGCAGCCCTAGCTGACCTGGATCTCAAGACTAGGCTGGTCTTGTCACAAAGACCTGCTGCTTGTGCCTCCTGAGCACTAGTATTAAAGACATACATCACTCATAAAGTTCCACCAACATGACTGCTAAATATGAGTTGAAGAAGGACAACACCAATAGACATGCCAAAGCGGATGGGGAGAAGTTCCTGAGGCCTCAACCCTACACTAAGGCAAATAAGGAATGCTGAGAGTGAGAAAACTGGAAGAGCACACAACACCAAATGATCATCGCTGACAACATACGTGTAACACTATGTGGACTGAGAAGATTAGAGTAAGTAGAAATGTGTATATACACACACACATATATGCATGTAATAACAGATTATGAATTTGAAAGTAAACAAGGAGGGGTATATGAGGTTTGCAGGTACGAAAGGGCAGGGAGAAATGTTATAACTATAATCTCAACAAGAAGAAACAAACAGACAAAACCATTTATTTATGTGTGGGCCTACACATTCCATGAGCATGTGGTGATCAGAGAAACACGTGTGTACATGATGGTTCTTTTCTTTCTTCATGTAAGTTCCAAGGCTTGGGTTTGGTGGCAGTGCCTTTCTTTACCAACTGAGGCATCTAGCCAGGCCTGAGGTACATAATTCTTTCATTGTGCATTTCTCTTAAATTATATAGGAGAAGACATCCATAGTTCCTAGACAAGGGAATGCTTAGGTTAGGTCATTTGAAGCTGAACACATGAATTCTTTTTTTTTTTTTTTTGGTTTTTCAAGACAGGGTTTCTCTGTGGTTTTGGAGCCTGTCCTGGAACTAGCTCTTGTAGACCAGGCTGGTCTCGAACTCACAGAGATCCACCTGACTCTGCCTCCCAAGTGCTGGGATTAAAGGCGTGCGCCACCACCGCCTGGCTTGAAGACATGAATTCTATGAAACAGAATTGGTGAGAAAAGATAAAAACAAATTCAATTTGTATTTCTTTTCCCAAGTCATTTCCTAGTCATACCCTCATAAAGAGTTCTTCTTCAACAGTGTTTATAGACTACTTGCTACCTTCCAGGAATGTACTAGTAACCTGTGAGTGAGGTACAAAGGGGTGAATATCCCAAACTGCTCATAGATCTTAGAGCAGATGAGACAGACTACAAACGATTCATAAGTAAAAATGTGTTGTATTTTATAGGATGTAGATTATGATAACAAGAGAAAACAGAGGAGGGAGAAGAGGAAAATAATTTCTCCCCCAAGTCTCACAAGAGACAGAATCCAGTTCCTTCCTGTATGCTGGGCAAGTGTATTTACAGTGAGCTATACTTTCAGGAATTAGAGGTGGCAGGCAGCAAGGACTTCATTAATTAGGTGATATTTGAGGGATACTGAACATAAGGAAGAAGACATGAAAATCTGGTCAAATATTAGGAGTATACATGGGTATTCAAGAAAAAAATAAAGAAGCTGGTTTGGTTGGTGCAGGAAGAACCAAGGAACACAGCATATAATGTTAGGGAAAGAGGTCAGGGAAGACCAAGCAAGGTTTTGTTAGGCCTTGAACTTTTATACTCAGTAAGTATGAGGCCTTTGGAGGGTTCTGAGCAGAAAGGTGAAATGACAGTCTTAAATACTAACAATATCATTCTGACTGTTATGATGAAAATATATCAAAGGTGAAGGGCACTGAAAGGAAACCAGATAGGCTACTGTAAGAATCCCAGGTAACTGGAGCTGGAGAGATGGCTTAGTGGTTGAGTGCACACTACTCTTGCAGAAGATCTGAGTTTGGTTCCTAGTACCCACAATGGGCAGTTCAGAATCCCTTACAACATCCAGCATGTCTTCCTCAGGCACCTGCACTTGCTGTGGAACAGAAAATTTGTTTAAGGAAGTAAAGGTGTGTTACATTTGTCTGTGTTGCAGAATAACTGTTTAACTATGTAGATGTGCTGTCTTTGCTTAATTATGTAAGGATGTATTGCTTTTGTTTATGCTGCATTTGATTAACTATATAAAGATATTGTTGTTGTTTCACTTTGCCTGCCTAAGGCATCTGATTGGTCTAATAAAAAGCTTAATGGCCAAAAATTAAGCAGAGGAGGGATGGGGGGGGCTGGCTAGCAGAGAAAAAAGGGGAGCCAGCGAGCCAGCCAGGTAGACATGAAGGAAGCAGGAAAGCAGTGTGGACAGTATGCAGATGAGGTAAGCGAGTCTCAGGGCAGTACATAGATGAATAGAAATGGGTTAATTTTTTTTTCTCCTTTATAGATTTTTTTTTATTTTTTTTTATTTTTTAAATATATTTATTTATTAAGGATTTCTGCCTCGTCCCCACAACCGCTTCCCATTTCCCTCCCCCTCCCCCGATCAAGTCCCCCCCCCCTCATCTGCTCGAAGAGCAATCAGGGTTCCCTGACCTGTGGGAAGCCCAAGGACTGCCCACCTCTATCGAGGTCTCGTAAGGTGAGCATTCAAACTGCCTAGGCTCCCACAAAGCCAGTACGTGCAGTAGGATCAAAAACCCACTGCAATTGTTCTTGAATTCTCAGTAGTCCTCATTGTCCGCTATGTTCAGCTAGTCCGGATTTATCCCATGCTTTTTCAGACCTAGGCCAGCTGGCCTTGGTGAGATCCCAATAGAACATCCCCATTGTCTTAGTGTGTGGGTGCACCCCTCGTGGTCCTGAGTTCCTTGCTCGTGCTCCGTCTCCTTCTGCTCCTGATTTGGACCTTGAGATTTCTGTCCGGTGCTCCCGTGTGGGTCTCTGTCTCTGTCTCCTTTCATCGCCTGATGAAGGTTAATATTCCTGAGGATGCCTATGTGTTTGTCTTTGGATTCACCTTATTTAGCTTCTCTAGGAACATGAATTATAGGCTCAATGTCCTTTATTTATGGCTAGAAACCAAATATGAGTGAGTACATCCCATGTTCCTCTTTTTGGGTCTGGCTTACCTCACTCAGGATAGTGTTTTCTATTTCCATCCATTTGTATGCAAAATTCAAGAAGTCCTTGTTTTTTACTGCTGAGTAATACTCTAATATGTATATATTCCATACTTTCTTCATCCATTCTTCCGTTGAAGGGCATCTAGGTTGTTTCCAGGTTCTGGCTATTACAAACAATACTGCCATGAACATAGTTGAGCATATACTTTTGTTGTATGATAGGGCCTCTCTTGGGTATATTCCCAAGAGTGGTATTGCTGGATCCAGGGGTAGGTTGATCCCGAATTTCCTGAGAAACCGAAACACTGCTTTCCAGAGTGGTTGCACAAGTTTGCATTCCCACCAGCAATGGGTGAGTGTACCCCTTTCTCCACAACCTCTCCAGCAAAGGCTATCATTGGTGTTTTTTATTTTAGCCATTCTGACAGGTGTAAGGTGGTATCTTAAAGTTGTCTTGATTTGCATTTCCCTGACCGCTAAGGAAGTTGAGCATGACCTTAAGTGTCTTTTGGCCATTTGAAGTTCTTCTGTTGAGAATTCTCTGTTCAGATCAGTGCCCCATTTTATAATTGGGTTGATTAGCCTTTTATGGTCTAGTTTCTTGAGTTCTTTATATATTTTGGAGATCAAACCTTTGTCAGTTGCAGGGTTGGTGAAGATCTTCTCCCAGTCAGTGGGTTGTCTTTTTGTCTTAGTGACAGTGTCCTTTGCTTTACAGAAGCTTCTCAGCCTCAGGAAGTCCCATTTATTCAATGATGCCCTTAGTGTCTGTGCTGCTGGGGTTATACATAGGAAGTGGTCTCCTGTGCCCATGTGCTGTAGAGTACTTCCCACTTTCTCTTCTATCAGGTTCAGTGTGTTCAGACTGATATTGAGGTCTTTAATCCATTTGGATTTGAGTTTTGTGCATGGTGATAGATATGGATCAATTTTCATTCTTCTACAGATTGACATCCAGTTTTGCCAGCACCATTTGTTGAAGATGCTCTCTTTTTTCCATTGTATACTTTTAGCTCCTTTATCGAAGATCAGGTGTTCATAGGTTTGTGGGTTAATGTCAGGGTCTTCTATTCGATTCCATTGGTCGACTTCTCTGTTTTTATGCCAATACCAAGCTGTTTTCAATACTGTAGCTCTGTAATAGAGTTTGAAGTCAGGGATGGTAATGCCTCCAGACAAACCTTTATTGTATAAGATTGTTTTGGCTATCCTGGGTTTTTTGTTTTTCCATATAAAGTTGATTATTGTCTTCTCCAGATCTGTGAAGAATTTTGATGGGATTTTGATGGGGATTGCATTGAATCTATAGATTGCTTTTGGTAGAATTGCCATTTTTACTATGTTGGTCCTCCCAATCCAAGAGCAAGGGAGGTCTTTCCGAAATGGGTTAATTTAAGTTAAAAAAAAAACCTTGCTAGAAACAAAGCTAGAGTAAGGCCAAACCATTCATAATTAATAATAAGTTTCTGTGTCTTTATGTGGGAGCTGGTTGGCGGCCCAAAGAAAATTTCAACCATGTGCACATAAGTACCCTGACCCCCCCCCCCCCCCCCCCCCACACTACAGTCACACAGTTAAAAACAAAAATTGACTCTAAATAGCTGGCTTAGCAGTACAGAGAACTTACTGATCCTCCAGAGAACCTGAGTTTGGTTTCCAGCACCCATGTAAAGTGGCTCACAAATGCTTATAACTCCAGTTCCAGAGCATCTGATGTCCTCTTCTGGCTTCTTTGGGTACACACCCACGCAAGAACATACACAGGGGCCAGGGTAGAGAGCAGACAAAGTCTGGAGTGAATGTGTATTGTTGACATGAGCATGGCCATGTCAAGGCCCAATGCATCAGAACTGTTTCCCTGGCTCAGGCTCTAGGCCTTCCCCTAGTCCAAGTATGGATGGTGACAGTGTGTGCAGAAAGTATCAACCACAACTTCTTCCTCAAGGATGAATACAACTTGAGACTACTCCTTTACAGAGACCACCCCCCGCAACAAAATTAGCTAACCTGACTTCTCAGTCAGCTGTATACAATAAACATGCTCCTTGTTCATATAAACACATCAAGTTTCTGGGATGCTGTATATATGATCCATGAGACTCAGTTGTTTATCAGTATCTTAGTGGGGGTTTCTATTGCTGTGAAGAGACAACAAGATCATGGCAACTCTTGTAAAGGAAAACATTTAATTGGGGTGGCTCACTTACAGTTCAGAGGTTTAGTTCATTATTGTCATGGTGAGAAGCAAGGCAGCATGCAGGCAGACATGGTGCTAGGGAAGGAGATGACAGTTCTTATGTCTTGACCTGCAAGCAACAGGAAGTGGTTTGAGACTTGGCTTGAGCATGTATAAGACCTCAAAGCCCACCCCCACAGTGAAACACTTCCTCCAATGAGACCATACCTACTCCAACAAAGCCTCATCTCCTAATGCCACTCCTTATGAGCTTAGGGGCCCAAATACATTCAAGCTACCACAGTGAATCGATTGTTTCTTCATTCCCTGTTGCTCCCGTCAGGTCAATCCCAAAGCTGTGCATGTTATGTGCACACACAGGCATATAAACAAAAGTACAAATAAATCTTAAAAACAGAATCCTAGAGAACTCATAGTTGTGTCTAACAAGGTGGTTTCTAGTTCACTCAAATGAGTGATGATGCAGGAGAGAGGAGATAGTTGCTAAATCACAATCAGCAAGCAGGGAAGGGAAGAGACCTAAAGCACAAATTGCAGAGTGACAGGGCTAGAAACACTTCAGTTTAGAGGGGAAAGGGCAGACACTTCCGGTACTGATTTAGCACTCATGCAGTGTTGTAGGGAGGTGGCGTCTCTAAGTTTTTTCTGATTATTCCTTTTTCTCAGGGACATAGGAAGTAAGGGTGAGAAAGGAGAGAGGTAAGAATTGGTGATTGAGGAAGGAATGATGTGGTGAATTACAAAACCAGGAGAATGAATGAATTCGATTTGCCATGCTTGGCCTTTAAACTCTAGATACAACTGAAACAGTCCTCTCACAGTTTGCTTCTAAATTTCTACACATATAGAAGTAATTATCAACATTTATTCACTTTTTATTACTCATATGCTACTAGAGAGAGAAAGAGAGAGAGAGAGAGAGAGAGAACAAATCTTGTCTTTCCTATAGTGTGGGTGGATGTGCTCAGATACACAGAGCTAAGTGAATGGAATATTGGCCGTTTTGTAGCTCAGTGTCATGTGCAGAACTGATGTTTTCTGCTTTGAATTACTTCCTTATTACAACACTACCTAAGAAAAATCTAGATGGGCTTATTATTGTGTGTACTTCCATTTACCCTAAGACTACTACAGAAGTGAAAACCTCAAGGAGGAATTAATGTCAGAGGGAGGAAAATGCTTACTGTAAGAGGCTAAAAGATTAAAAATGTTTTCATAAATACCACAAGGAGGCTTCCTTCCTTTCTTTTTTTGTTTTGGTTTTTCGAGACAAGGTTCCTCTGGGTAACAGCTCTGGCTGTCCTGGAACTTGCTTTGTGGACCAGGCTGGCCTGGAACCATGAAGCTTTCAAATAGGCAACTCACCTAGAAAATTTGAAGTGGTGTGCATTTTCATAGCATGCAAATATTTCTAATAAAAGTACTCCCCAATAACTAAGGGGAAACTGTCATATACATGCTGTATATTTATCAACATCATAAATACATAAAACCTTATGGTTTTACATAGAAGTTATAGACACACTAATTATCAGTTAATGCCCTTGTACTGATACAACTCAGGAGAATAGGAAGGTAGTCTTGGTGTTTTATAAGACACAGACAGCATGACCTAAATCTTAACCTCTATTTGAGAAAAGTAATTCATATCTAAATTTCACCATTATTGGAAGCCACATTAATTCATATTCTCTCCTCTGTAAAAGGTTATTTAATAGAAATTAGGCCAATTCCAATAAGTAACTGCTGTTCATGTAGAGAAAATATGTTAAGGATTAATCACCATAAATACTGACAAAGATTCAAAAGACTCATTGTATACTTTAGGGGACTAGACCAGAAACACAATTAAACAAACTCACTGGTTCTAAAAATAAAAGGTCTAAAAAAGCTATTTTTCTTATTCTTAAGAACAGAGAAAAGCAATTGTAATTTTTTTTTTTTTTTTTTTTTTTTTGGCTTTTCGAGACAGGGTTTCTCTGTGGCTTTGGAGCCTGTCCTGGAACTAGCTCTTGTAGACCAGGCTGGCCTCAAACTCACAGAGATCCGCCTGCCTCCGGAGTGCTGGATTAAAGGCGTGCGCCACCACCTCCCGGCTTGCAATTGTGATTCTTAAGCAGAACTGCTTATTTTCTCGACTCAAATTTCAGTTTTGAGTTTGGTTTTTAATGGCTCTCTACAAGTTTCCACTACCAGACAATCTCCATTTAGCCATTTCTAGAAAGGTCTGACTTATCTATGTCCACATAGTTTGAGAAATAGTGAATGAACATGAATGATAGAAATATTCGAATTAGGCACAATTAATGATCTTAAGGGCTAGAAAACTGCACATTTAATAATGGAGACATTTTTCTCCTTGAAATTTCCCTATGGGTTAAGAATGTTCCAGAGAAAATGAACTATTATAAATAAATATAACATTGTGGGGGGCAAGATAAACATTTGTTCTGTTTTCAGTATGAGATGCATCTAGCAGCCTCAGAGAGCTGAGAGAAGCAGGAGGAAAGGTCTTCCCTAGCTGGCAGTTACAGTCTGCTTGTCTCAGTGCTCTCAGTCCATCCTAGAGTGGTGCAGGCAGCCTGCTATATGACAGGTCCACATACCAGAGATGGGACTCTCATGCCTGGGCTATACATTAGATAAGACTTTGTGTCCCATACCAGTAGAATTGGGAATTCGGGAGGGAGTAATCTAGAACACCTCGAAGATTCTACTCCCCCAAAGAACTCAGCCAATGAAGGATTTGGGGGACAGAGAAATGAGGTCAGGAATATAAAAACCACTTCTTTATCATGCCAGCCATTTTTGCCTTTTTCCAGGCTGATACTGAGCTTCTGCAGAACCAAAAATAAATCAGTTTTCCTTTCCCTACTTGGATTTTCTAGTATTCTTATTACAATTTAAATATCATTGTTTCTCACAGGGGGAATTCAGATTTTCACTAAAAATATATTCAGCCCATTCTTCTCTTGAATTAAGATTTTTCATAATTTACATGTTTCATTATTTTCCTAAATTTGTCTTTTCATTCTCTCATAGAAGGGAATTAAAGCTCAAGAACATATTCCAGTCAAAACGTCACTGGGTTAAGACACTTCAGATGAATATATTTTAAGAAACAACAGGTAAAATAAGCCTTTTGTTTTTTCGTAGCTTTAGTTATCCTAGCAATCCTTGCCCCTCATCTGCACATATAACTGAAGACTATAATGCCACATTTTGCTCTGCTACCATCAACCACCTTCAAACTTGCAGTATTTCAGATCATAATTTCTTCTTTTGAAATAATATAGAGTGTGCTTATTTTATATCTGAAAGACAAACATATCTTCCATTGCGTATTTAAATGAACACTTAATTATAGTGATATTTCATTTGTGTTTTAATAAAGAAAGTCTGCCCGAAGATCAGAGTGCAGAGCTAAACCTTGAGAGGACAGGGAGTGGTGGCACACACCCTTAATCCCAGGACTCAAGGCCACCTTGAAATTGAATCTGTCTAAAAAGAGGAACAACTCACAAAAGTGTTCCCCGCCTTTAAGCCTTTAACTAAGGGACTCACACGCCTTTAATCCCAGCACTAGGGAGGTGGAGACCGGAGTGGTATAATTGGGCGGAGAGAAGTGTACTGTATAAGGCAGTAGGAGACAAGCAGTGAAGCCTGAGGCTTGGTGGAGAGCACTGCAGTCTACAGTCACACTGAGGACAGGGTCACCCCTTTGTTCCTCTGAGCCTTGGTAGAGGTAACAATTCTCTAGTGGCTGGGCTGCTTTTCTTTTTCTGATCTTCAGCTTGAACCCTAATAGCTGTCTTTGGGTTTTTATTATTTGTGCTGCAGTTAATCCTAAAGCCTTATTTGCACCATTAATATGAAAGAGAAGCTATAAAAGCTGAGATAAAGCAAGTCTGATAAATCTTTGAGCTGATCTCTGATTCTTCCTCAGAGAAGTCTGTCTTGGACTCTGAGTGTGAGAGCGCCACTGTACCATGCTTCATGGATATTACCATAGTCTAACACACTGTTCTCAGAGAAGGGCAGCTCACTTACTCTCATGCAAGCACCATTTATATATTCTATTTCAAACATACCCTTTTGATAAATAATTCTCTCAGGTAATAAATTTTAATTTAAAGACCTCAGAGTTTTTTTTTTCCAAATCAAATTCTATGCTTTCTATTTGTTTTAACCACTGCCTATATATTTTGAGACATCCTAAGGATATTTAAAATGAGACAAAAAGTTGCTGATCTTGTTATTAGTAGGTTATTAATCCTTTTCCAAATTATATTTATATAAACAAAATCCAGACTGACATTAACAAAGTAAAATTCTATCAAGTTATTCTAGACCAATACTGATATTCCATTATCAATATAATAGCAAGTTAAAATAAAAACCACAAATGTAACTTAAAAATTCCTATTAGTTATATTAAAATTGCAAGAAAAAGCAGGTAAAATCAATTTTAGATTTTGATTGAATATAGTGGTATATTATTTGTGTTTTAATAAATAAAACTTGCCTGAAGATCATAGGACAAAGCAGTCACACTAGTCAGCTATCCAGGCTAGGAAGTGGTGGCACACACTTTTAATCCCAGGACTCCGGAGACAGGCAGAAAATATCCATTAGTTCAAGGGTACCAGGTGCTATACAAGCCTGAATCTGTCTAAATACAAAAAGAGCTCACACAAAGGTGATCTTACCACTTGGGATTACAAGCCTTTAATCACAGCACTGGGGAGGTGGAGACAGGAGTGATATGGCGGGCCAGAGAGAGGAATATAAAAGGGAAGAGACAGGAACTCAGTGAAGCGTGGGGTCTTCAGGATTCGTGGAGACAAGATCTCAATCATCTCAGACTGAGGTGGAAGTAAGAGCCAGTGGTTGGCTGCTTTGTTTTTCTGATCTTCAGCTTGAACCCCAATATCTATCTCTGGGTTTTTATTATTTGTGCTAGATAGAGTTGAACATAGTATTTTCAAAATAGTGTACAAGTAAAATGATTCTGCTGCCCCTGTCTTTTAATTTGGTATTAGTTTTCAGCATCCTGGGTTTATACTGCTCTCATGTTAGACTAGCCACATTTCAGGGGCTTAGGACCCCATACAGTCAGTGGCTGCGACAGTGCCAGTGTAGTACAAGAGCCTGCTAAGAGGGTGGCTCACAAAGCAGCTCTAAAATTATGGGCCTGCTAGAATGCAGACTTTATCTCAACAAGTGTTCTAGGAAATTTGTATGGACAAAACATTGAGGAGCATTATTCTAGGAGGATTTGAATTATTTACCAGAAAAAAAATTGTTTTGAATATTTTTATAATTTTGTATTTGTTTAAGTTATTTTTTTTGAATCAACATCCTTCCTCTGTTCCTTCTTTTTTATTTAATAACACATTTTTTTCATATTTATAAAAGCTGAACTTGTTTATTAAGAAAATACAAGTTAGAAATAAAATCTATCTGTAATCTTATGGGCAGAGCTAACTATTGACTTTTTTGTGTTTATTTTTATCTTTTTGAGACAGGGTTTCTCTGCAGCTTTGGAGTCTGTCCTACTCTTGTAGAGCAGGCTTACCTCGAAATCACAGAGATCCACCTGCCTCTGCCTCCAGAGTGCTGGGATTAAAGGCGTGCGCCACCACCACCCGGCTGTGTTTATCTTCTTTTGACATTTTTTGTGTTTATCTTTTCTGCTTTCTAAAATGTTTCTTTTTAAAAAAAAGATTTATTCATTTTTATTTTGTGCATGTTTGCCTGTATGAATATATGTGCATCACATGTGTGCCCTGCTATCCTCTAGGAAAGGGTATAAGTCAGCATGTAAGTGCTGGTGTCCTCTGGAAGAGAAGCAAGCATCCTCAACCACTGAGCCATCTTCCATCCCCTAAAATGTTCATTTATTAATTATGCCTTTTTTTCCACACACAAATACATATATTTAAAATCCTGGGAATGGAACCCAGGACCACATGCACTGCAGACAAACAGTCTATGGCTCAGCTCCATAAATATGGATAATAAGTGATTCCAACAGGTGCCTATAGACTAAGGTCTCCTTGAAACAGGTCCACCCTTGAGGTGTCTGACATTATGAATTTGAAGCATATTTTTCCAAACTTTATTCTTGGCATTTAAATGACACACAGGCATACATAAACATACATTTATATATTTGTAGAACTTTCATAAAAACATTATCATAAAATATTGTTTTATAACTTGCCCTTTCACTTACAAATATATCAGATACATCCCGTCATATATTCCAAGATAATACTTTTTTAAAAGGTCAAGTATATTGATTATATTTAGAATAGTATATATTGAGTATATACAGTAAATTTAATCTTAAGCATATAGTCCCATGAGGCTTGGATTTTTTTGTTTTTGTCTTGTTTTGTTTTTGATTTTTCAAGACAAGGTTTCTCTGTGTAATCCTGGCTGTCCTGGAACTTGCTCTGTAGACCAAACTGGCTCTGAGATCCACTTGTCTCTACCCACCGAGTGCTGGGATTAAAGGCATATGCCACCATAGCTCAGCTAGTACCATAAGTTTTGATGATGCAGTCACAACATATCCACTAAAATCAAGACAGAACCATAAGGGGCTGGAGAGCCAGTGCAGCAGTTACAAGCACATACTGCTCTTCCAGAGAACGAAGTTTCGGTTTCCAGCACCCAAGTCAGGAGATTCATAACCACCTGGATCTCCAGCTCCAGGGAATCTGACACACTGTTCTGGTGTCCAAGGATACCTGTACACACAGAGAGGAACACACATACATAAAAATAAACCTTAAGGCCGGCAGTGGTGGCGCATGTCTTTAATCCCAGCACTCGGGAGGCAGAGGCAGGTGGATCTCTGTGAGTTCGAGGCCAGCCTGGTCTACAAGAGCTAGTTCCAGGACAGGAACCAAAGGCTACGGAGAAACCCTGTCTCGAAAAATCCAATAAATAAATAAATAAATAAACCTACCTTAAGAAAAAAAGAAGAGATTCATCACCCACAAAAACTTCCTTCTGTTAACAGTTAAGAGGCATTTACCTCCTCTAGCAATCATCATGTTGTCTGACCCCATAGTTTTGCTTTCTCTATAGTACTACAGAAGTCGAATTACACACTTACCTTTAGGGTCTGAGTTCTTTCACTTAGCTTACCACATCCGTGATTCATCCATGTTAATTTGATTCTTTGAATTGCTCAGTAGCATTCTAGTCTATGAATAAACACTGTGATTTTTGTTGTGTTTATTGCTGTAGTCACCACCTGGAGGTCAATGAGATTACTCTCAGCTTTTGTTGGTTATAAAATTGCTATTAATAAGGACTTTCAGGTTTTAGAGTAAAGATGTGGAAGAGAGATTTGCTTTTTTTAGAAAGTATCTTTTTAAATGGCCACATTAATACATAATAAATAAAACTGATATATAATTTAATAAAATAATAAAAATAATGTATTTATATATGTACTCACTCATTTAAAAGATTAACTACACTGTATTAACGTGGTGCTTAGCTCATAAGCTGTTCTATCTAATGGTCTTGGGGGAAGCTGAGGTTTACCATGCTATGACGTTTAGTTGACTCAGTGTATGCCTGATTCTCTTAACACTTAAGAGCATTACTCCCACTGGTTTATATCACTGCTTCTGGGAAAGGCAGTCAGCTTTGGGAGACTGCAGTCAGAAACTCACATACACATTCTCTGGCTGACATACAAGGTTGGAGACTATGAGCAGACAGGATAACCTGCACACCACATGTGCACTGAAGATTTGCATGATCTAATATTATCATTCACAGTATGGAAATGTTTTTTTACTGCTAGAAAGAATAAGACTGGTTTATTTTAACTAAATCATGTTATGCTGGGGGCAAAGAACACTGTAGTATTTAGTATTCCTAATTCCGAAGGGGCCTATTTTCACTGCACTTTCTGAATCCTGCCCATCTTGTTTTAGCTATGAAGCATTTGCTCCACTAATCTTTGTATTTTACAAATATGTTCAAAATAAGAAAATCATTAACACAATTTTGTACCTCTAAAGTCTTGCTTAGAGCATTTTGAGATGTGGAATTCAAGGTCAAACTGGGCAGGAGACAGGTTGGCATGCCAGAAACAGTGGAGCTTGTCTTTTTGCTTCCATTTACAATTCTCAGGGCTTCTAAAAAGTTTCTCTGCCCATAGGTTCCTGATAAGCAGTATTCCAGTCAAGACCTATGCTTATATTCCAATTTTTGCTTTAATTCAAGAATTTTCTCTTCTTATTTATTTATAAAATTTATGGTTTTTCAAGACAGGGTTTCTCTGTGTAGCCCTGGCTATCTGGAACTAGCTCTGTAGATCCAGGATGGCATCGAATATACAGAGATCCAGAGATCTTCCTGCTTCTGTCTCCCAAGTACTGGGATTAAAGGCATGTGCTACCACATCTGGTCTAAGAGTTTATTTTGTGTGTGTGTGGTCTTAGACATATATTAACCAAAGGTTTCCTATATCAGAAATTTACTTAAAGATGAAATAACCAGAAGGTAACTTTTATGTGTGTGGCATATACACACGTGTGTGCTTGGGCATGTATGTGTATGCAGTTATGCAGTATGTAGAGACAAGAGGTCAAGGTTGGGTGTCTGCCTTGATCGCTCTCCACCTTTTTTAGACAGTCTCTCCCTGAATGTGGAGCTCACCAACCCAGTTTGCTAGAGGCCTCCAGGCATCTCCTCTCTCTGTTTCACTGGTGCTGGGATCATGCTTGGCTTCTTACATATGTACTGGAACTTTGAACTCAGGCCTTCATACTTCATTTGAATAGCAAGCAAGCATTTTATCAACAGAGCCATCTCTCTAGCCCACAGAAGCCAAATTTGAGAAAAACATGAATAAACTTAATTTCTACTACTTTTGTTGACAGCTAAGGGCCCATCATAGACATCATCCATAATATATGAGGGTTTTGACTCGCTAACTCACCCTGACAGAGGAACAACTTCAGAGTGGTATGTACAGAGTATATTCATCTATCTCTCCACGGTTCTTTATGAATTCTTGTTACTTTTGCTGAGAAAGCTTAAGATTTAACATGGCAGATACGATCCCTATGGCAGAACTTGATGCTTAAAAGAAGGGAAAATATGTGATATTCCCTAGTATTTCAGTTCAAAGAAGGCATTTTCTCATTGTAGTGAACAGATTTCTTTTAAATATGATGAAACATGTTAACTACTGAAAGCTGATACAAAGAGCTAATAGGCATCTTAAGATCTATTTTTAAAAGATTAAGTTTTATTTTTCATCTTGTATGTGTGTCTGTGTGGGAGTAGATACATGCCAGTGCAAGTGCCCTGGAAGGTCAGCAGAGAGTGTTGGACCCCCTGGAGCTGAAGTGACAGGTGGCTACAAAGCCCTACATCCTGTGGATGACGGGAGTCAGACTTGGGTCCTCCGCAAGAGGCAAGACTTAATCACTGAGCCATCTCTCCAGCTTGGTTAAGATGATAAGAAACACAGAAATGAGATATTTATATCACACTCTCCCCATAAGATTCAGGGATCGTTAAGGAAGAGGGCAGAAAGATCGGAAGAACCAGAGGTGGTTGAAGACTACAAGGAAACAATGTTTTCCAGACACAAAGCAGACACACAAATTGTAACAGCACAGGAAAGACCTGTGCAAGCTCAACCAAATTTCCAACATGGAGTGGGGGAAGTGGGCATGAAGCCCCTTATCTAGTTTGAGGGGCTGCTGGCATTTGACAACTTTCGGGAGAATAATTTCATTTCATTTCATTTCTTTTTTTGGGGGGGGGGGCAGGATTTTTCTGTGTAGCCCTGATTGTCCTAGAACTCACTCTGTGGGCCAGGCTGGCCTCAAACTCAGAAATCTGCCTTCCTCTGCCTGCCAAGTGCTGAGATTAAAGGAGTATGCCATCATGCCCAGGTAGAGAATCAATTTTCTTTAATGGTGTAGCCCACCTATGGTAACCACACTCCAAAGCAGGCTCCACACCCAAGAGTAGCTGGCCAGCACAAACTGGACTTAGAGAAGGGGACATGCCAAGGGGAAGGAGTAGAAAGAAGAGACATGGAGTGAAACCTGAAGCTGGGTGGGTAGGAAGATGGGGGTGTATCTTGGAGGAATTGGGGGAGGGAGATGAATGTGAACAAAATACATTCTATGCAATTATTCAAACTTATAAAAGCACATTTTGAAAGAAAGAAAGCTGGAGAGGTGGGTCGGCTCTAAAGAACTATCATTGCTCTTACAGAGGACCCACGTCTAGGTACTTACAACTGCCTTACTCTAAGTCCAGCTCAGGGACTTCCAATGCCTCTGGCCTCCAGGGGACCTGTATGTGCACATCCCCACACACAGACAGATGTAAACATAAGTAAAAATAAAATAAACCTTTTAAAAAGGGGAGCACATTTGTAGTGTGTGTAGGCTAGTGACTAACAAGCTTTTGAAATACAACTTGTTATGGGTAAGCAAATAATGGATATTTAAAACATTCTGATTTATACAGATTCTTTCAAGTGTACATTAAAGCAGTGACATTTTTCCAGTTCTTAAACATCTACTACACGAAAAATACAGTATCTGTACTATCATATTACTAAAGATCAAAATAATGGGGGACTTCATTATACTATCTGCCTTACTTCTACATATTTGAAATTTTTATAATAAAAAGGTTTACAAACCCTTTAGACATTCATTTCAGAAATCTACAAAAGATCAGCAGTAGACAAAGCTAGGTAGCAGTTTAAGGACTCCTAGTACAAAAAGCCCAAATTTTGACTCACATCCACAACAGGTAGTAAACAAGCTATCAAATGTTGAAAACATTTGAAATAGTCCATCTAGTTTGAATTTTCCAAAATGTCATACCATTGTTCCTCAAAATTAAAAATGTTTAAGATGGATGCTGCTATAATCCCAGCACATAGGAAGTGCAGGAAGAACGAGAATTAAGATCACCCTGGGTTGCACTGAATGCTCGAGGTCAGCCTGGGCTGTGTGAAAGTCTATGTAAACAACACCAAACCCCTCAAACAAACAAAAGGGTATCTTTCAAATGTCCAGGTATAACATAAAAAAAATCATTTTAGGTCTGTTATAATGGCTCATGCCTGCAATCCTAGCATGAAGGATGCTGAGACAGGAGGATGAAAGCAAGTTTAAGGTCAGTCTTAGCTAGAGTGAGAACTTGTTTCAAAGAAAACAAAACAATATAAAATTTAACTGAAGTAGACTTTTTTTTACTAAATAAGCACTAATGAAAGATCTTTATGTCTCTGAGGATGTTAATATTTTATTTTGTTTTAATCTTAACTGTACTTTCTGATTAAACTACAAATTAGCACTTTAAAAAAGCATACTATGAGCCGGGCGGTGGTGGCGCACGCCTTTAATCCCAGCACTCGGGAGGCAGAGGCAGGTGGATCTCTGTGAGTTCGAGACCAGCCTGGTCTACAAGAGCTAGTGCCAGGACAGGCTCCAAAGCCACAGAGAAACCCTGTCTCAAAAAAACCAAAAAAAAAAAAAAAGCATACTATGGGGCAGGAGAGACAGCTCAGTGGTTAAGGGCACTGACTCCTCTTCCAGAGGACCAGGGTTCAATTCCAAATATGTACAAGTAAGGACGGTAACAACTGTCTGTAACCCCTGAGACCCCCATAGATATATATAGGCAAAAACATCAATGCATATTTAAAAAAGCATATAAGTAAATACATATTCTCATCCTTTTTCAAATAAAATCAATAGTGGTCACCTTTACATATTTCTACTGTATTTTAAAAATTTTAAAAGTTCGCCATAATTAATATAAACATTTACATTAATCTTTTTAAAAAGCATCTCTGTCAGGTGGTGGTGACACACACCTTTAATCCCAGCACTCAGGAGGCTGAGGCAGGTAGATCTCTGTGAGTTCAAGGGCTGACTAATCTACACAGTGAGTTCCAGGACAGCCAGGGTTCCAGAACAGAGAAACCCTGTCTGGAGGAGCTGGGGGTGGGGGTAGGGGAACACATCTATTTTAAGTGTATCTACTTCTCTAAAACACCTTTAAATTTTAGCTTTAAAAAAGTCATTAGGCTTCTAAATGATTTTATTGAACTCAGAGTTTAAAGTTTACTTTTTAGATACTTGCAGTCAATTTATAAGTTTTCTATATTATATTCCATATCTTTTACAAACAAAATATGTTGAAACCCTAAAATATTGCATGTTGATGGCTCATGCCTCTAAACCTAGCCCATGGGAGGCAGAGGCAGGCTGTCTCTAAGTGTGAAGTTAGCCTGGTCCACAGAGAGTTCTAGGACAGCCAAGACTACACAGAGAAACTCTGTCTTGAAAAACAGAAACAAGCAAACAAAGAAAACCTTTCAAAAACTCTTATGATGTGACATAAAAGGAAACAATAATTGTGGTAGGAAAATAATACATAAAATGATATGTCTTCTACAATGTACCTATAAGTTATACGGAATAATCATTACAACAAATGTCCTTAGAGGACAAAGGAGAGCAGCAAGGAGGAGGAGGGCTGGAAGGTGTTTCCTGTTCTCCTCTGCTGGTGGTCTTTCAGTGTACCACTCTTTAAACAGAAAAGGTCTCAAGGGCAAGTCCTGCTTCAAATGTGTTTGTATAGTTTATGATTACACGAGACAAGACTGTGAACACATGATTTACTCAATGGCCCTTCCTTTTAAAGATAAAGAATGCATTTAAGTCGATTGTATATGAAACTGTTAATTCCTTAATTCTTTAGAAGACTCCAACAGAGAATATTGTTGTATTTTAAAACGTTAGAATCAAAGTCACTCTTTGTCTTATTCCCAGATAACAACACCAATTAATGTTTCTGCTTATTTTCAGAGAAAATACAGATGAATAGTTTAATTTTTCTTCATAAAAGCAAAATATCCCCATAAAAATTTACTTCTCAAAAATTTTAATGTGCAAATAACTTGAGAAACTGTGTTATGATAAAAGAAAAACAAAAGTTAACAGAACTAAGAGCACAGCTTCTAACAGGGGCCAGAGTAAGGGACACGTCTCATGAAAACAAGCTGCTCATGTTCCCAGAACACAACCCCCTGGGGAGGAATTCTGTCTTTAACTTGCTGGGTGGCAGAGCCCACAGGAATTACTCAAACTGAAAATCCCAAAGCATGCTCACCTAGAGGGAAATAAGACAGATATGATTTGAGTATAATTATTTCCTAGTAATATCACTAAAGAAAACAACCTTAAATGATTAAGGTTGTATGAGCTTCAACAGGTAGAGAACTGTGATGTATTTACAAACACACCATTTGTTAGCTGAGGAAGAAAACACACAGTGAATGTACACATGACATTTTTATTCTTTAAAATAATATTCTCTAAGGCACTCATATTTATAATACCCTTAAATGGTATTTAAAATGATAAAAAATTACAAACATTTATTTTTTATTTTTCTGCCCTGTGGTAAGTCCTAGGTCCTCCCCACTCCGTCCATATCTAGGAAGGTGAACATCCAAACTGGCTAGGCTCCCACCAAGCCAGCACATTAAGCAGGATCAAAACCCCGTGCCATTGTCCTTTGCGTCTCATCAGCCCTCATTGTTCGCCATGTTCAGAGAGTCCAGTTTTATCCCATGCTTTTTCAGTCACAGTCCAGCTGGCCTTGGTGAGCTCCCAATAGATCAGCTCCACTGTCTCAGTGGGTGGGTGCTCCCCTCGTGGTCCCGACTTCTTTGCTCATGTTCTCCCTCCTTCTGCTCCTCATTGGGACCTTGGGAGCTCAGTCCAGTGCTCCAGTGTGGGTCTCTGTCTCTAACTCCTTCCATCACCAAAATTACAAACATTTGAGGACTTACTACGTGCTGGATATATTCTAAGTGGTTTACATGGTTTATTTTATTTACTCCTTAATAAGCCAGTAAGTTTTATTAAGCAATCAGTATTATTTCTGTTTTATGAATAAAAAGCTAAGGCACAGGGACATTTGTATAAACAAACAAAACCGAATTCAAAATCAGGTGTTTTGTCTCTAGGGCTCTTGCTTTTAATTTAGCTTCAGTTAATGTAAAAATGAATTTTAACCATATCATTATGCAAGACCATTCCTTCAGTTTCTGTATGAACTTCCATCTATCTGGCCCACTGTGACTACAGGACTCTCAATCCCTCCTGATTCATCTTTTGATTTCATCTGCTTTCCTTGATCGCCCAGGCTCTAGTTAGTTTGATGCCTGAATATTCTCCCTGAGCTGCTGAAGGAAAAAAAATAGTTTGTCTGTGTAACAGTAATCATTTCTACTTTTCCCAGCAAACTTTACCCCTGGTGTATCCAGGGCAAAGTGGGCCACCCGAGGGAAGTGAGCCTTCACAAATGCCCAGCGACATTCTGTTGTTATTTCAGAGCACCCACAACAGCAGCTCTTCCAAACTTTTCCAGACCTCATCCCCACATGGACCTATCCTTTTGGAAATCGCTTTAGGATGGGTTTATTTAAAATCCATCCAGAGCAGAGTTGGAAGATAACAAACAGGATGCCCAGTTAAGCGCTATATTTCATATGAGGAACATTTTAGTATGTTCGATCTCAAACATCACATTATAGAAGTACTTAAATGGTACTTAAGATGATTTAAAAGTGATAAATTGAGAACTACCACATATTTCATGAGGCACAGTTAATACTAGAAAATATATTCACAATAGACCTAACATGGAGACATACATACAGCAGCCTAAGGCAGAAGGATTATGAATTTGAGCCTAGCTTGGACAACTGACATCTTAAAACAAGACCATTACCCCCATACAAGCATTCACTGTTTATCCAAACTCAAATTTAACTAGACATCTAGGACTTTAATTTATTACTAAGTAAATCCAATCAAATTCCTTCTTTCAAATCCCAGAAGTGTCTTTCTTCTTTTCAAAGGTTAATTCTCTATTTTATTAGTCAGCTTTCCATCATTATAATGAAATGCCTACAGCAATTTACTTATAATGACACAAGGTTTCTTTTTGCCCATTGTTACGGAAGTTCCAGGCTAAGACCAATGGCTGGAGTGGTTTGTGTCTCTGGTAAAGACATATAATCTATATCATGGCAGGATCTCATGCGCTAGGAAACAAGGACAGGGCTCTCCATTTCCCTTCAAGAACATGAACCCAATGCTCTAAGTATCATCCACTGACGAAGCCTTGGTTTTCAAAGGTTCTACCACCTCCCAATAATGACAGCCTGGGGAATAAATATTTAACATATGGACCTTTGTGGGGACACTGAACCTTACCACTTATGGCATTCATCTTTCTCCTTATGTTCCTCTCTTCCTCGTTCTATATGTTCAACACCTGCCTATGAACCCACATCTTTTGTTGTGTCATTTTGCAATTCCTCTACAGAGAGACATTCTAATTCCCACCCCTTCAATATGGACTGGGCCACATAAACTGCTCTGTCTACAGAATGAATCAGAAGTACATATATGTTATTTTGGAGTTTGGATCTCAAGAGGCCTATGCATTTCGATTTGTCTTCTTAAGCTGCCCTTTCTGTTTCCAAGAGAAGAATACGGAAGCCACCTGGTCCCAGGATAAGAGTGACAGGTAAGTGGGACAGCCTAGTTTAGAGCAAAGCTCCCAGAGGGCTTTCAGCTATACAAGCAAGCTCTGTTGAAAGCAGTCAATCTGCAGACAGGTGAGCTATAATAGTAATTATTGTCTTGGGCTTTGTGTTTTAGAATGTTTGTTATACAGCAAAAGCACATATCCTTTATTTTTAAAAGTCTATCAAAACCTTATTATGTCATTATTTCAACTTACATTCCTGTACCCCCAACCACTATGGGAAGTATTAGTTCTTGCTTTCATTGTCCTGCCACTTATTTCTGTTATCTGTATCAATTCTCCTTTCCTGTCCCCAGTCTCTATCTCTCTCCTTGGGTAGGGTCTTACTACCCGAGGAGGTTCAGCAACCTACCTCTGCCCTCTATTGCTGAGATTATAGAAATGAATAACTACAGCCAACAACTGCAGTGCCATTTCACTTGTATTTTAATAAATAAAACTTGCTTGAGGATCAGAAACATAAAACAACCCCACTGGCCAGCCTTATAGACCAGGCAGTGGTAACACACACCTTTAATTCTAGTAGCCACACTACTTGCCAGAGAAACTGGAAGGTGCATGCCTTTAATCCCAGTGATGCATACTTTAATCCCAGCCCTAGAGAGTATTATAAAACGAGAGGAAACAGCTCTTAGACACAGTCTCATTCTGACATTCCTGGAGGCAGGATTGCCATTTTCAAACTGAGGTCAAGGTAAGAGTCAGTGGTTGGCTGTGTTGCTTTTCGTGTCTTCAGGTAGAACCTCAATTTCTCTCTCTGGGTTTTTATTAATTGTGCTTCAAACAACCAATTCTCTTTCAAATGCCAAAAGTGAAAATAATTAATTCTATAGCTCTGGGACTTTCTCATCCACCCAAATGTAAATATTTCACACAGGTTGAAAGTTTTTGGTTATATCCAGAAACCAACAGTGGAAGGCAAGGTGAGCCCTTCAAATTCTAGCCTCTGGCAATTTTCATTTCACTCAGTGTTTGACATTGGTAGGTGGTAGCAGCAGCAGCAGAAAAGCCAGGTGGCACCCTCTAATGTTACAGTACTCATGCAGGTCACAAGAGCTGAAACCTTTAGCCCTTGGCACAGTTAGTGTTTGCTACAGCTCTCATCCAGAGTCTGAGACCTTGGTCTTGAAGACTTGAGAGTTCTCTAGAACTTTTCTAGCAACCTGGCCTGTAGGTTCTCTTCTCTAGCATCCTACAGCCTTCCACTCATTTGTCAGTCTCAGATCTCTGCCCTCTTTGGCCATCTCTCTCATTCCTCCGCCCTCCTTCTTTGTCTGGTACTGCAGAACTGCTGAGCTGCAGCTTCTGCTGCATTCACACCATGACCTGCTGACGGCTCAGCTGTTACTGCCACTGGGGTTCTGCTGCCTCTGCCATCACCACCCTTCTACTGTCTCTGCTACTGCGTCCCTCTCTTTACCAGCCCAGCAAGCATCACTAACAGAAAGATCTCTCTATAAAAAGAAAAGACCACTTAAGAGAAAAGGATCTGATGTTGCAACACCAAGAGAGGCAGAATGGTAGAGTTGTCTCAGGCAACTTATCAAGTGAGCCTGAGCTGACTGCTTATATAGTCCCAGAAAAGGATGCCTGGATCCCTTGGTTTTGCCTCTTAGTCATGGTCATTAAAGTATGTATTCTGGACTAATCCCACAGCCTTGCATCTTAGCATAAGTCACAACATCCTTAAGCCATCAGCAGAAATGTTCTTGCTCTGGTCAAAGTGGAAGTGATTGCTTAGACTTAGACTTCTTCGAGACTTGTGATAGCAGAAAGTCCAGAACAATCTGTTTCAAACAGCTCTGGCTTAGGCTGCACCATCAGGGGCCAGGGACAGCCAGCTGCTACCTTACTGGAGTGTCCCAGGAAGGAGCTTGATTACAGGAAATATATGCCATTGTAAATAAGGTTCCAGTTCCCTAGTAACCAGGTAAAACTCAAAACTGGACTGCCAAAATTTTATGTAGGAACTCATCCAGGAGCCCTAAAGATGCTCCCATCTATCACTAGACAGAAAACTCCTTCATGACAAGACAGAGTCCCACTGTATCCCCAGCACCTACTGGTATGGTGCCTTGTATATATCAAATACACGATGAAATAGAGTCTTTATCTTAATGTCCTCCTTATTTTTTGTTACTACCCTATTGCCTCTACCTCCTTCTTTACCATTAAATCCTTCCTGTATATCATTGTTAAAATAAGTCAACTGTAATTTCTTGATCAAACTCATCAGATTCCTCTATACAAATACCAACTCTAAACTTGATTCACTGTTCAAAATCTTCCACAATCTGGTTTTACCAAAATTTTTCTAGGTTTTCTGTCAATAGTTTTAACGAATAACTTACTTTTTTCCTGTTTTTGAAAAATTCCATTTCTACAATATCTCCTCTTTCTTTTTCTTTACAAATCAGGTCTCATATAGGCCTGACTAGCCTCAAACTTCTATGCAGTCAAAGATGACCTGAACTCTGGCCTTCCTGCTATCACCTCCCAAGTACCGGGGTCACAGGTGAGCAACACTACACCCAGTTTACCTGGAGTTGGGGAATCAAACCCAGGGCTTATGTACACTAAGTAAGCACTCCACTTAACAGCTTCCCCACCCCTTTACTTTACAATGGTATATTTTCCCTTCAATCAAACTACTTTTTCATTTTTTAATCAGTAAAGTAGAAAGTATTCCAACAAGTCATATATAAAGAAAAGCAATTTGTTACTCAAAAAAAGATAAAAGAGTACCACCATGTTAAACAGCCAAGGGAGAAAATGGCATTTAACTCAGAAATGGCTGAAGATTATGTGGGGAGTGAATTGGAGGTGATATCAGGAGCATAACAACTAACCCAGAGGCCATGGTGGTAATGTCTCTTCTACCTTACTTTCAATGTCTAGTTAAGATGCCATCCAGCAGTGTATGTATATTTTTATATGTATGATTTGACACTAATTTTTTAAAACACATATTATACATAATGGTTTTCATTATAACCTTTTAACACATGCATATGATGTATTTTGATCATCAACACCCCACCCATTACCCTCTCATGTATTCTTCCCATTACAGGAAGGGGACTCTTTTCCCAGCTAGTCCCGTTTATACTTTCATGTCTTTGTTTGTATGGAGTGTCTTAGTTTCTGTTCTATTATTGTACATGACACTATGATTAAGGCAACTTCCAAAAGAAAACATTTAATTGGGCTTCTAGTGATGTGGGACAATTCTGTATTCTGTCAATTACGTTTTAAATAAACACTGATTGGCCAGTAGCCAGGCAGGAAGTATAGGCGGGACAACTAGACAGGAAGTAGAGGTAGCGCAATGAGAACAGAAGTATTCTGGGAAGAAGGAAGCTCTTTCTGCAGTCCTGTCCAGACACTGACGAAGCAGGATGTGACCTGCCCTGCTAAAAAAGGTACTGAGCCATGTGGCTAACGTATACTAGAATAAAGGGCTAATATAAGTTATAAGAGTTAATAAGAAGCCTGAGCTAATGGGCCAATCAGTATAACTTATGTAGACCTCTATGTGATTTTCTTTGGGATTTACTGGCTGTGGGAACTGGGCAGTACAGAAACCCCAACAAAGCAGACCCTCATGTTACATTCTAGTTTCCGAGGGTTAGAGTCCTAATGGCAGAGCAAAGGCAAGGCAGCAGGACCAGCTAAGAGCTCATCCTCAAATCCATAAGCAAGAGGCAGAGAGAGAACACTGGGAATGGCAGACTCTCCAGTTTTAGAACTATAAGCCCAAACAACCCCCTTTTCCCTAAGTTTCTTTTGATCACAGTCTTTTATTATAGCAACAGAAAAGTAACTAATATGATGGATTAAGAAAATAATTTTTAAAGATAATGCCATACTTTACAAAATACAAAATCCCCTAATTTTCTTCTCTTTCAACACAAGTTTTTAGTCTTTAACCTACCACTCAATAAAGTTGCACAAGAACAAAACAGTCACTAACATTTTTTCCAGCAAATATTTTGGAAAATTCTAAAATAGCTTACAAAGTTTACACAATAAAAACACAACCAAAAACCTTAAAGTTGTATAAAAAAGTCCACTTAAGGCATAAGCAGTGCATACTTATTGTGGAATGCTGGAGAGCATTGCTAGCCTGTCAGTCTGAGGGTAAGCGGAGCTGCTCTCTGCCACACAATGTTTCTTCCACTAACTGGAAGGAACTACTATGGTAAAGACCTATGCACACATGAAAAACACAACAAAATCCTATTGTAAAAGTGTACAATAGTTCCCAGCATGAATTACAGCAAATGTTATTTTTAATTAAAAATTTTAATTAAAAGCCCAATAAAGTGCCTTTCAAAAGCATTTGCTGGGGTAGGAAGATGGCTCAGTGACTAAGTGATTAATGCACAAGCCTGAAGACCCTGTTGATCCCTAGCACCCACATTAAATAACAAAAGCCAAGCATGGCTGATAGCATTTGTGACCCTAGCACTGGTAGACTAAGACAAGTGGATCCTGGAGACTTGCTGACCAGCCAGGCTAGCCAAAACAGCAAATCCCAGATTCACTGATAAACTATTAACACACGCACCTTTCACTATACAGTTACATAAATAAAAATAAAGCATTTCTTATTTTTTCTGGTATTGAAAAAATATTCTATATTAGTTTCTCTCAATATATCAAGCAAGCAACAGAAAAGAGGAAGATTGTGCAAAAAAGGAAGTAAGTGATTTAGATGCGTGAATGAATCTTATGGAGTGCTCTATGAACATTTACTCTGAGTCTCAGTTTTCTCATTCTAAGATCTAAATCATAAAGCACTTCCCTGGTTCTTGACTGGAGGTGATAATATACTTGCCCATGGCTATTCTGACTTAACAGATGTGAAAAGGGGCTCAGGTAACTGTATCTTTACAAAACCTTGTAAACAATTCTGATGCACATTACTGATTAAGAACAAACGATCTAAATAAATAATAATAAATAACTTCTTCTGCCGGGCAGTGGTGGCACACGCCTTTAATCCCAGCACTCGGGAGGCAGAGGCAGGTGGATCTCTGTGAGTTCGAAGCCAGCCTGGTCTACAAGAACTAGTTCCAGAACAGGCTTCAAAGCTACAGAGAAACCCTGTCTTAAAAAAACAAAACAAACAAACAAAGAAAAAAAACTTCTTTGATATTTTGCAATTAAAAATGTTACTTTTTACATCTCATCGCTGAAATTCCAAAAGTTTCTATCTTTTTAAAATTGCTCTCCTGTTATTAATGGATAAGACTATTTTAGGAAACAGAACCATGTCTAAATTGTGATTAAGAGCTTATATTATGGAGTACTTATCAGTCTAAGGTTAACTCATTTAATATCCATAATTAGACTGTCATAACAATGGAAGGTAAGTGCTACCACTTTTATATTATACAGACGAGGCAAATAAAGCAGAGAAAGTAACTTAACCAAAGCTACAGAGCACGTAAAGAGAAACTGCGCTGCAGAGCCTCAACTCTCAGCTACTATGCCACTCTATCCTCTATCTGTACTTATAAACACAAACATCACATATGCTCTCCCAACTAGCACTGTTTCTATGCTATGAAAAGGGAAGCATGTGTTTTTAGGAAAGTGGAAAAGGTAAAAAAGAAATATCTCAAGAGACCTGAGTCTAGAGTACTGGGATTTATAGACGCCTCTTTAGGTAGGTCACTATTCTTAGGAGAGATTACTCTCCAGTTATTATTTCATACCAGAATATCAAAGATGTGTTCTTTTCAACTAATCAAATATTAAATATTAATTTAAAAAGTACGAGAAAATTTACCCTATCAGATAAACTAGACTCCCCAACTATAAAGAAAGAGAGGAAAGGAAACACAGAAGCTAAGTCAGAGAGTCAAAAGGTAGGTAACAATTGAAATGTTCTGTTAATTACTTTGGATATACAAAGGATAATTTGCTGGCATTTAAAGAATGAGTTGGAGATTGTTGAGTCTAATATATTATAAGGTACAGTGTTCCCTTCTCATCAGCATGGATAAAGGGGGATTTAACTGAGGTCTGTGATCTTCAATGTGCAGTGTTAAAATGCCAATCTACATTGCAGTCCTTTTTTATATCTAGGTGCACTCAGCAATCTGAAGACAGGCGCCACGTTCAATTTAGTGTTTGGGGTTTATTTGGGGTATATAATAGAGAATCTATAACTAACACTATGTTTAGGAATGTTGGGTCTGAGGTATAGATGGTAGACTAAGGAATTATAAGATATCACCTTTCCCACTCAACAGTAGTACATAGGCTAACTACATGGATAGTGAGTTCATTCAGGATGAGTGCAGGAATTAAGGTGAAGAAAATCTTTAGGCTAGATTCTAAAGCCTTTAATAAATTAAGTCTTGGGAGAGACTGGGTATACTTAATTTAGGGGAACAAATATTCTAAAAGAGGTATCCTTCTTGTGCTATGAACTTTCAGTATAAAACACACACAGAAATGCAGAACAAAGTAGCAGCTTAGCAAGAATGAGTAATTTTTCAGACTCAAGAAGAATCGTGGTTCATGTTTTAATTCTTAGGCTAGGTTTTCTTGGCTAAACTGAATGGAGAATGAAGTTACCTGCTAATTCTGGTGACAACTAAAATATGAGCTCTTACTTGCCTTAATTTAGGAAAATGAATTACAACATGATTGCTATAGTTTGACATGAAAAGTATCTGGTGAGACTCTTTTACTTTAGGTGTGAAAATAAAGGTGTACAAGAGTTCTTTATAAACTTCAAGAACAAAGTAGCACACTATTTCCTGGCAAGGCTGGCCTTTACCCAAGACTTCTCCCTTCAACAAACTGCACACTGCTGTTACAATGGCTTCAGCATATTGACTGGCTCAGCCAGCTGCATGTTTTGTCCAAGTCATACAGAAGTGGCTAGATTGGGCAATATTTACCCAATGGTGCAGTGCAGAGGATAGTGAGAAAAAAGATTTCTGCAGCAACAACCAAATGTTTGGTACTGTGCGAAGTAAAAAGGGAATATCAAGTATGACTCCCATGGGTCAACAACACTGTTTGAGCCTGGGTTATGTCTTATGGCTCTTTTTAGGACCACCCACAGCAGCTAACACAGGACTTTAGGAATACAGGGGAATTAATAAAAATTTAAAGTAGCAATACAAAAAGATTAGAACTAAGTAATAAAATGCATGTTTAATATAAACTGTTGAGCTGGTGTTACTGAATCTCTTAGGCCTTAGGCACAAACAATTCCTATTCATGTGCCAACTTTGTAACATTTTTATTGATGTAGAAAGGGCTTATTCTTACTCTTTAAAATTTTTAGGAAGAAAATGTCAGCAACTAGGTCAAGTTTTCCTGGAGGAAGGGGAATTGAGGTCAGGTTTACCTGTGCTAGGACCTAAGGGTCACTGAGACTTCACTTGAATCCTTTTTTGAATTACTGCGGAAACGAAGCTGAGCAAAAGTTCTTTCAAACATATGTCATTAAAACTCCAGTAGAGGTCCACATCCAAGATCCGTTACCGTCTACGCGGCTCGGAATTCGTGCCTCCGTCTACGCAGCAGCCATGCCGCCGTACACCATTGTCTACTTCCCAGTTCGAGGGCGCTGTGAGGCCATGCGCAGACTACTGGCTGACCAGGACCAGAGCTGGAAGGAGGAGGTGGTGTCCATAGATACTTGGATGAAAGGCTTGCTCAAGTCCACCTGTCTGTATGGGAAGCTCCCCAAGTTTCAGGATGGAGACCTTACCCTGTACCAATCTAATGCCATCTTGAGGCACTTGGGCCGATCCCTTGGGCTTTATGGAAAAGATCAGAAGGAGACTGCCCTGGTGGATATAGTGAATGATGGGGTGGAAGACCTTCGCCTGAAATACATCACCCTCATCTACACCAAATATGAGGAAGGGAAGGATGACTATGTGAAGGCCCTGCCTGGACACCTGAAACCTTTCGAGATCCTGCTGTCCCAGAACCAAGGAGGCAAAGCCTTCATCGTGGGTGACCAGATCTCCTTCGCCGATTACAACTTGCTAGATCTGCTGCTGATCCACCAGGTCCTGGCCCCTGGCTGCCTGGACAACTTCCCCCTGCTCAGTGCCTATGTGGCACGCCTCAGTGCCCGGCCCAAGATCAAGGCCTTTCTGTCCTCCCCTGACCATTTGAACAGTCCCATCAATGGCAACGGCAAGCAGTAATGTAGGGAGAGACCGGAGCTGCCTGTCCTCCTTTCCCCAGCACTAATAAAGTTTGTAGAAGAAAAAAAAAAACAAAACTCCAGTAGATGCGGTGGCACATGTCTTTAATCCCAGTACTTGAGAGGCTGAGGCAGGCAGATGTCTAGGAGTTGGAGGTTAGCCTGGTCAAGCTCTAGGCCCACCAGGGTTACAAAGAATGGCCTTACCTTAACCCTCCCATACCCCCCAAAACCACAGACAAACAACTCAAAACACTTCCCTTGGTTGTTTGAATTGGAATGGCCCAACAGGCTCATATATTTAAACGCTTAGTCCCCATTTGGTAGAACTATTTGGGAAGGATTAGGTGTGGCTTTGTTGGAGGAGTAGCATCACTGAAGATGGGCTTTGTGGTTTCAAGGCTATTCCCTGCTAGCTCTCTCTCTTTCTCTCTGCCTCATGCTTGTGGATCATGTATAAGCTCTTAGCTACTCACCAGTGCCATGCCTGCCTGCTGCCATGCTCCCTGCCATGAGAGTCATGGACTCGATCTTCAGAACTGTAAGCCCCCATTAAATGGTTTTTTTTTTTTTTCATAAATTGACTCTGTCATGGAGTCTCTTTACAGCAATAGAAAAGGAAATAAGATAGAAGTTGGGACCTGGAGTGGGGTTGTTGCTGTGACAGATCTGACCATGATGTTTTGTTTGTTTGTGTTTTTGAGGAATGTGGAAGATGTGGCACTTTCAACCAAGAAAGAAGTTCAATGCTTTAAGTGGGACTTAAAGGGCCATCCTAGTAGAAACTTTGAAGATAGTGCTGAGAGCAATGTGGACTATGGATGCCCAGCTCAAGTGGTTTCAGAGGAGAACAATGGTGGCGACTGGGCTAGAGAGCATTCTTTCGATATTTTGGTTAAGAATGTAGCTGCTTTTTGGCACTTACCCTAAAAAACTGCCTGAGACTAAATTGAAGAGTTTTGGAATAATTTCATTGGCAGAGGAGATTCCAAAACAACCTAATATTGATTATGTCACGTGGCTATTAGAGATCATGCTTATGCAGATCTACAAAGAAAACCAGCAAGCAGGGAAAAGTAAACACAAAAAGAACAGTTCAAGGAGATATTTAATGTGTGAGCCAAGTCTCAAGCTCAAGAGATGAGAAATCTAAAGAAAGACCTGTTGTAAAATGGAATAAAGAGTGGTGTCCTCACTGCAACTAGGAAAAAGGAAAGCACAAGCAACGAAGAAAAGCCATCAGTAAATCAAAGCTTATGCTAAAGGAGGTAGCTAGGTCCATCCCAAGCAAAACATGGTAGCATTAGTCACATGGTTCTGGCTTTACAGTCATGAAGGATACAAGAGTAAAGGGGTTCCAGACTTTTCTATGAAGTTAAGGAGAGCCACTGAGGCAAGATGTGTGGCAGGGTTTCCCTACATAGAGCCCAAAAAAGCCACTGTGTGAAGCTAAAGCTTGGATTGGGTTGGAGACTCCAAAATGTTGGAGATGCCAGAGCTATGGTATATTTGCCAAGTGGAAGCAGATGAAGATAGAAAAGTGTGTTGCAGTTAGCAAATCTGGAAGGATGGAGCCATCTAAGTCTCTAGACATCCAACAGAGAGCTACAGGATTTGAAGTCTGCCCTGATGGGTTCTGTATTGCTTTGAACCATTATTTTATTATTCCCCCTTTTGGGATAGTAATGTGTATTATGTGCCATTTTATTTTGGAAGTAATATGATTTTTAATTTTATAGGGGATTACAATTAAAAGGTTGCCTTGAGTCTCAGAAGAGACTGGACTTTGTAAAGAGTGTTGGGACCGAAAGACTAAGAGGACTTTAGAAATTAGATTAAATGCCTTTTGTATTATGATATGCCTAGAAGCCTGTGAGGCCCACGGAGTGGAATGCAGTGGTTTGAATGAGAATAACCAGCCCCCAACAGGCTTCATCAACCCCAGCTGGTGAAACTTTTTGGGAAGGATTGGGAGGTGTGGCTTTGTTGGAAATGTGTTATTCTCTGTGTGTCTGTTTGAAAGGAAATGACCCCTCACACACACATACACAAAGGGAGTAGCATTACTAGGAGGTGTGGTTTTGTTGGAATGGGTGTGGCCTTGTTAGAGGAAGTGAGTCACTCCAAGGTTCAGGTATGCTCAAGCCACACCCAGCGTCTAAATTTACATTCTGTTGCCTAAAAAATGTAGAATTCTCAGCTACCTTTCCAGCACCATGCCTACATGCACACTGCCTTGTCCCACCATGATAACGGACTTATCCTCTGAAACTATAAGAGCTGCCACTTCAATCAAATGCTTTTTCTTATAAAAGTTACCATGATCATAGTGTGTTTTCAGAGCAATAGAAGAAACCCTACCTAAGACAGGAGGGCTTTGAGGTTTTAAAAGCCAAAGCCATTACCAGTTAGTATGCTTTATATCTCTGTCTGTCTGTCACAAACACACACACACACACACACACACTTATGGTTCAGATTAAGCTCTTAGCTGCTGTTCCAATGTCTGACAGCCTGCTGCCATGTTCCCTGCCATGATGGTCATAGACTCATTCTCTGAAACTGTAAGCTTCTATTAAATACTTCTTGTAAGTTGCCTTGGTCATGGTATCTCTTCATGGTGATAAAAAAAAAAAAAGTAACTAAGACACCTCTCCTTTGCTTTATCTTACACTGGGTAAAGGAATTAGGGGGTGTAGTATTGTTGGAAAAAGTGTGTCACTGGGGTGGGATCTGAGATTTCAAAAGAGCCCATGCCAACCTGTTTCTCTATCTGTGAATCAGAATGTAGAACTCTCAGCTACTTCTTCAGGGCCATGTCTTGCTTGCTGCCATGCTCCCTGCCCATGATGCTAATGAACTAAACCTCTGAAACTGTAAGCAAGCCCCCAACTAACTGTTTTCTTTTATAAGAGTTGCCTTGGTCATGTGTCTCTTCACAGCAATAGAACAGTAATTAAGACAGTCATTTTCACCAAAGCAACCTTTATTATTCTCTCCAGACTAGATCAGGCAATTCTATGATGGGATTTCATAGCATCCTGCCTTTGACTTTAATCACTACAAATAATCTTAGTAGCTTCTTTTATTTGTTAGAACAAAGATCAATAAATGATGAGCCCTGGATCAAATGTAGCCCATAACCTTTGTCTAAAAAAATGTCTGACTAGAACTGATCCACACTCCTGTTCATGTTTTTTCTATTAATGGTTTTTGGGATCTATTAATGGTTTTTCTATTAATGGTTTTTGTGGCAGAGAGACCATATGGCCTGATAAACCTAAAAAAGTAACTATTTGTCCCTTAATGGGAAGTTAGTTGACCTCTTCTGTAGACTTTAAGCTTCATGAAATTGGAATTATGTTAGTAATTTTTCCTTTGGTCTTTTCAACCCACAGAGTAATGCTCAGAACAAAAATATCTTTGATGGCTATATTTTAATCTCAAATTTTTTGTTTGTTTTTTTTGTTTGTTTTTAGATCTATGTTTGTGTTTTGCCTACATTTGTTTGTGTGCCACATGTATGCCTGGCACTTGAAAGGGCCAAAGGAGGGTATCCGATAACTTGGAACTAGAATTATAGAGGGTTGTGAGCTACCATATGCGTGTTGAGATCTAAACCCTGGTCCTTTGCAAGAACAAGTGTTTAATTAAAGACAACCCCCAGCCTTTAAAATCTCAAGCTTTAAGTCATATTTATGGGATCCTATCAGTCATTTATAACATACATTATAATCTCTTCTAATCCAGATGACTGCAGTGTTCTAGTTTAATGGGAGAAGCAGAATTACTCAAGCAATATACAAATAAGTAGACTATTACAACTAGAGACACATGCTATAGAAAAATAAATTGCACAGCAAATGACTAAAAAGAATTATAATCAAACAGTATGGAAAGGCTTTCCTATGAAAATGATCTTTGAGAGGAAACTTTAAGAGTCAGTTAACAGTTTAGAAAAAAATGGGGAGGAAGAGCAAACTGGATAGCAGAAATATTAATGTAATTCTCTGCTGGAGCTGGATAAGGAATATGGCAAGTGTCAATAATTGGTGCCCTTTTTAAAAATAATAAACTAGAATGTAAAATCCTTAAAACGTTAAGGATTTCATTCTAAATCGACAAAGGTTTCCAACCAAAAACTTCTCAGTGTGCTATTTATAACACTATAAAGTTTGAAAGTCTGTTGTCCAACACCAGAAAATAGGTAGACTATCCTAGATCCTTATTACAGTGTATCCTACAGTCATTAGAATAACTGGTAGTTTGAATAAAAAGGGACCCCACAGGTTCATCTATTTGAATGCTTAGTCACCAGGGAGTAGAACTGTTAGGGGATTAGAAAGATTAGCAGGTGTGGCTATGCTAGAGGAAGTGTGTCACAGGGGTTAGGCTTTGAGGGTTTAAAAGCGCGTGCCAGGCCCAGTGCCTCACTGCCTGCTGCCTGTGGACTAGGACACAGCTCTTAGCTACTTTACCAGCACCATGCCTGACTGCCTGCCACTGAGCTCCCTGACATAATGATCATGGACGAACCCTTTAAAATTGTAAGCAGTCCTGGGGGTTTCAATGCTTTCTTTTATAAAAGTTGCCTTGGTCATGATGTCTCTTCACAGCAATAGAACAGTGACTATGACAATGTATATGAAAAGTTTTAATTGGCATGGGGAGCTTTTGCTACACTGCAGAATGAAAAAACTAGGGCACCATTTCCATTATGTAATATAGTCATAGAAAAAACCTTCTAGAAATAATTGAAGTAAAATGTTAATCAGATTGTCTCTAGGAGGGATAGAACAATCCACATTTTATGGTTTTCCTTAATGTCTGTGCTATCCATTTAAAGCATCAAAATGGGGGAAAAAAACACATTTGATTGGAATACTAATACAATGGCCAACCCATATTTAGAAATCTGAGAATAGTCTTTTCTGGTCTTTGGAATGAAGATATAACATGAAGACCAAATCTCAGAAGAGTTCAGAGTCAATAAGAAGGTTATTAGGGGATGTTTTCCTGGAATTTAAGATGTGAAAATAAAGGTATGATAAAAGCTTTAGGGCCAGGAAAGCTTTTTTGGAATACGCTGGTCCAAATAAGACTCTGGTTTGGACTGTTTGTTAATTGTTTAAACTGGAAGCAATCTAATTTTAATGTTATATGTTTCTTCCAGTCTTTTCCAGATTACCTATAAATAATATTGGGGACTGCAGACCCTCAGACCCTGAATTTTCTGTGACCCCTTGCCTGCTGGAGTAAACAACTTGTTTTCCTTGCTTGCAGCTGCTCTGAGCATGAGACCCTCATGAGTTCCTAATGGCCCGGGAGTGGTTTCTGGTGGGCTTGCACCTGAAAAATCCCAAGAGCTAGGGAGTGGCCATTAGTCAAGGAGAGCCCTACATAAACTGCCCTGGAACACAATAAAAAGGGCATTCTTGTTCCAAGGATGACCTGTGTTTGTGTGTGTTTGAATCTTCAGCTCCTGGCCCGATTCACGACCTGTCCAGTGGGGTATGGGTGGAACGGTACAATATAATCCATTCGAAATGTCCCCGTATCAATTGGGTATGGTGGTTTATGCTTGTAATCTCAGTACTCGACCAGCTGAGGGTAGGACTGCTGAGTTCGGGGATAGCCTCGGCTACACAGTGGGTTCCAGGTCAGTTTGGGCTGCAAAATGAGGTCGTGTCTCACCCCCCCACCCAAAGTTCCAGCGTAAATTCTGAATATGCGATTTAAATGAGGGTCCTAGAAAACTCAGGCCTCAGTTCTAACATGCTGTTGTGGAAGATTTTTGCTTTTGTTTCTCAAAAATTATCTTATAGGATCAGTAGGTCCCTTCTTAAGACATTACTGCTTTTTGTGGGACAATGGTCTGTACCTTGTCACTTGTATATTAAATAAATGCTCATTGGCCAATAGCCAGGCAGGAAGTAGAGGTGGGGCAATGAGAACAGGCGAATTCTGGGAAGAGAAAGAGTTAGTATGAAATCATCAGAGAGAGAGGAAGCTAGACACAGAACATGCAAGATGTGACTGCCTTGTCGCAAAAGGTACCAATCTACGTGGCTAATGCATACAAGAATTACGAGCTAATACAAGTTATAAGAGTTAATAAGAAGCCTGAGATACTAGGCCAATCAGTTTGTAATTAATGTAGAACTCTGTGTGATTTCTTTGGGACTTAACAACTGAGGGAACCGGGCAGGACAGAAACCTCAGTCAACAACTGATAAATTTACAGAAGTGGGAGAGAGAAAAATTTAGCTTCACCTAATAACTTAGTAGATTAATTAGTTTAAAAGATAAGACTTTTGTTTCAGAAATTAATCTATGATTATTTTAATTTCCTTGGTTTAACCTGAGAGAAATAAAAACTCATTTTGGGGCCCAACATATATTTTATTTTTAAAAGACTTTATTTTTAATTATGTGTTTATGTGTACATGAGCAGGAGCTGAAGTTACAGGTGGTGGTAACAGGAGTCCTGGGAAATGAGTTCAGGTCTTCAAAAGGAGTACATGCTTTCAACCATTGAGCTATCTCTCTACCCCCTTATCTGCTTAAATATATCTAATTGCCATCTGAAGTCAACTATAATTTATTTGTATGTGACACTAATAGAAAAAACAAACTCAAATTCAGTTTCTTCTCTATTCTTATAGCACACTTCTGATACCATAAGGATGAGGATTTCCCCCCACTCACTCCAGCATGAGATGACAGCTGGATGTCCTCTAGCTTCGTTCTCACACTAACATATCCAATAGCATCAAATCTGAGATGTGAAGGTTCAATCAGTAGTCACCTTTAGATGCTAACAGCAGATTCTAGGTTGTTTAATTTGTGCTTCTGAGTGGCAATAATTCCAGGTTTCCATTTCTCTATTTATATTTGATTATTTTCAGGAATGGCTTAAAGAACTCACAGACAATTAACTTGTTTATCAGTCTTTTATAAATAATATTAAAAGTACTGAAGAGAACTAGATGAGAAGATTGACAAAAGTGTGCAGAGCTTCCTTGCACTTCCGGCATACCACGAACCAGTAACATCCACATCTTCACCTCTTGAGAAGTTCTCTGCATCCTATCCTTTGGGGGATTTATGGAGGTTTTGTTATATAGAATACTTGATAAAACTGGTGCTCAATTCACTTTCAACCCTTCACAATCCTCCAAAGATTGGAGGATGGGGCTGAAAGTCTCCATCTCTAATCTTGCTTTAATCTCTCTGCCAATGAGCCCCACCCCAAAGGTACCTAGAGGCTGCCAGACATCAAGTCCATAGTTCCATACAAAAAGACACATTATTTTGAAGGTCTCAAGGACAGTTGTACACCAAGAAACTGTGTTGAAGGTATTTCACAGCATTACAGACACAAAAGTCCAAGTAGTTACCTTAGCAATTTTATCCCTCTAATTTGTTTTATAATCAAGGTAGATGGCATTTTTTTTTTTCGGGCAATAGGAAGGAAAACCATAATTCTGCTTTCCTGGGTATGAAAATTTGAAAGCATTTAAACTTAACTTTGTAGTCCCCCCCCCCTTTCTTTGCTTGAGAATCACTAACAAAAAATATAGTTGGTGTCTGTAGTGGTCACGTTCATAGCTGTAGACAGTAAAGAACACTCTAGGAATTGGTCAAGAATAGCAAGCTTTTGCTGGCATTTAGAAATGTATGTGACACCTCAAATTGTCACAACAGCATGCAATGCCCAGGGGATGAGGATGTTCAATGCCCTGTACGATGACTGTTTCACAGAAAATGCCAGAAATCTCCGGGCAGCGGTGGCGCACGCCTCTAATCCCAGCACTCGGGAGGCAGAGGCAGGCGGATCTCTGTTGAGTTCGAGGCCAGCCCGGTCTACAAGAGCTAGTTCCAGGACAGGCTCCAAAGCTACAGAGAAACCCTGTCTCGAAAAACAAAACAAAACAAAACAAAAAAAAAAAAGAAAGAAAGAAAGAAAGAAAAAGAAAATGCCAGAAATTCCTTTGGTTAGATGATTTGCAGTCAGAAAATCTAGACATTCCTGACACATTTTTTTGCTTGAATATTTGATTTCTAAGTTAAGTCCAGTGACACAACAGAACATACACAGAGGCAAAGACTATATATAACTTTTCCTACTTGCCACCTATTTGTATATCATATGCATGATGTCCTGAGCCGAGACATACATGTATTATGAGGTATAGTAAATCAGATCAAATGAGCACAGAACAAGTATGTTGCATCTGTGACTGAGGTGCTAACAATTCTAAGATGCTAAGATCTCCGTTTGAATTGGAATTTGCTGTAGGTGCAGAAAGAAGGTGGTAGTATCCAAAAAATACAAGTAAGCAAAGAATTCTATCATATCCCTTCTTGCTCATGTTTCTGTGATCAATCATTTTTCTGAAAATAACATACAAAGAGCAATCTAGAGTTTTTTTTTAGTCTTTACTTACTTATCAGTAAGCAGAAGGTAGAGAATATTGTTAGAACATATACAAAAGAAGGGAAATAAAAATAGTTGAGTTTGTTTTGTGCTGAGTTTACAAAGTTGTGACATCATAAATACATATGGATGTAGAAGTCATGAAATTCCAATTAGGTAATTTTGGTGATTCCACATATGAGTGAAATACTGTTATATTTGCATTTAAAATTGCTTTGTACAATATAAAGATGAATGGTGCAATTCATCATAAGAATTTAAAGTTTCATTCCCCCCCTTAAACTGACATTAAAAAGCAAACTGATACAGAGAAACCCTGTCTCGAAAAACCAAAAAAAAAAAAAAAAAAAAAAAAAAAGCAAATTGAATTGGGGATAGTACTGTATGCCTATAACCCTAGAACTCAGGAGGCTGGGACAGAAAGATCTTATGTTCCAGGCCAGTCTGGGTTACAAACCAGCAAATTTATAAAGCACTATGGCCAGCGGAGGGAGACAGGGGAAGGAGGAGGAAAAGAGAAAAAAGGAAGCAGTGGCAGCATAATAGTTTAGTACAGAAAATGATGTTTTGTCTCTACATTTGAACCAGTTGAACTGTATTTTCATTTTGCTCTGAGGCTCACAAATTATGTAACTGGACATGACTGGGCTAGTTTAAGTAGTAAAGGATTAATGGATAAAATAATCTCTCAAAGCCACAGAGCAAGGTTTAGAAAATATGCAGTTAGAAACAACTTCCAGGAAAAAATTATTCCTAGAAGAATGCACATCTCACATTAGTGTTATTCTTGTGGAAACCCATCCATACAACCCACCGGTCAGTCATCATTCGTCACACCAGAAATAAATGTTAGCACTCCTCTCAGAAGAACCAGATAGTCTCACCACAGTGTTTGTCCAAAAATCTCATTTTCTCCAAATACAGGTGAATCACCATGTTGCTCACTTTCAGAAATATACCTTGAACTGGTGCATTTGATTGCTGGAAATTAAACCACATGCTGATGCCACATTCTGATTGTTAGCATCCTTTCCAATTAATTCATATTTAAGTAAAGTCATTCTGATGGCTTGGGAGTAACTTTGGGAACTTGAATACTAAATATCTGGGATTTCACACTCTTTTTGGCTGGCATTAAATATTTATCATCACACTGACTAATCTCATGTTAGCACCCTAGCTGCAAGGGAGTCTGAACCAGTTTATCTGTCAGTTTCTAAAGTACAGACTTGCAAGCTAGAAGGTTGTGGTGCTTAATCTTCATTGTTAATGTGATTAGATTTAGAATTATCATGGAAACATAAGGTCTACAAGGGTGTTTCCAGAAAGGTTTAACTGACATGCAAAGACCCACTCTGACTTGAAAAGCTCTATTCTACAAGCTGTTCCTGAATAAATTAAAAGGTTAAAGTGGGCTGAGCACTAGAATTCATCTTTCTCTGCTGGACAAAATAGAAGCAGTTACCACACATCCTCTTTACTATGTCTTCCTCTTATGGACTGACTATATTTCTTAGAACTTTAAACCAAGATAAATTCTTCCCTTCTTATGTTTCTTCTTGTCAGGTGTTCTGCCACAGTGAGAAAAGGTGCTAATGCAGAGTGGACTGGCTTGGTGAACAAGCCAATACCTCCCGCCCCCTCCAGCACATAATACAGAGGTCTTCGCCTACTATTCCAGATAATCAATTGCTAAGAAGCAAATGTCTTCAACTGATGTTGAAAAGGATTGGTACAGAAAGGTAGGAAGGCTCTAAGTAAAAGGATGAGATGATAAGTGCCGTCAATGAACTAAAATAATTGACAAATGTTAATTGCTATCATTAAAATACATTTCTTACCATTCCGGCATATAAATTCTGCAAAGATAACAGAACATGTCACCATATCTCTCATTATCTTAGCAAATGATAGTCACTAAAAAGAAAGGATATTTACATCCATATTTGGGATTTTACATATTGTACACAGAGTAGTCATCTGGATGTAAACTTTCACCCACATTATTAAATTTGAGTCTGATTACATACCTAAAAAGTTAAAATGATTTTCTCATCATTTCATAGATGAGAAAATAAACCGACAGTTATCAGACAAACTCACTTATCTAGTAAATTAAATTTTAAAACTCAGGGCTGGAGAGATGGCTCAGTGGTTAAGAGCATTGCCTGCTCTTCCAAAGGTCCTGAGTTCAATTCCCGGCAACCACATGGTGGCTCACAGCCATCTGTAATGAGGTCTGGTGCCCTCTTCTGGCCTGCAGACATACACACAGACAGAATATTGTATACATAATAAATAAATAAATAAAATAAATAAATATTTAAAAAAAAAAAAAAAAATTTTAAAACTCAGTCGCTAAGTGAAAATGCTACAACTTTTTTTTTCCAGGAAGAACATATTTATAAAACCTATTAAATCGTGGTTAGGAGACTGTTATCAGGTTTTTTATTTGATCATCAACTTTAAATTACACATAATAGAAAAAATATTCCCATCTCACATTTTTCAAGAATGGACATTATTTTCTTAGGAGTTCTAGAAGAATGTGAAACAAGGTTGTAAGTGCCTTTTGAAAAAGTAAACAATGTTTCAAGAGGCAGTGGTCAAGAATCTTGTTCTAGAAAGAGCTAATATTAATTTGATACCTTTACTTTTCAGGTAGAAACAATATAATTTAAAAATTATGTATGGATTTCATAAAAATATAATCTAGGATTCTCCATTTTATACTGCTTGAGATACACAGGGTTGGCTGGTGGGGTGCTAATACAGATTTCCATTTCCCATTCCCCCAAAATGTGATTTAGTAAGTGACAAAAATATTACACCTTAAAAAATACACTAAATGCCACAGAATACCAGTGGAAATCACTGACACTGTCAATCTGACATTCTGTTTGAATCAAATGAACCCAAGGCTTGTGCGTGGTTGTCTTATTTTTAAATCACTTTAGTCTTTTAATACTTAAAATCAATTTTTAAAAATTTCCCTTGTACTATAGCTGCTGGTAAATTATGCCCTAGTCTTGCCATTTATTATTATGCTCTTGAGAGTAATTTACTGTATTGATCGGTCTCAGATCACCCTAAGCATAAATTCCTATTAGCATTTATGATATAGAAACCTTCTTTTAGTGATGTGTCCCTTTAAGCCTTTTGATTTTATGTGATAACCCACAATGGCTGCAAACAAGGTGCTTTCACACCACTCCAAATACAAGGCAATATGATAACCAGTAAAACACACCTGTATAATTTTGTAAGTGGGACAGAATGAGCTCGACTTTGGATGGCTAATGACTGTCAAGTGTCCTAATTCCGGTGGCAAATTTCAAAGCTGACACCATAGTTTCTGGTCCTATCACTTCAATTTTTTTGTGGGGGGGGTTAAAGGACCCACAAAGATTAGTTTTTAAGAGAAGCCCTTGCTTCACATGTGAGAAAACTGAGGCCTAAAGAAACCAAATTATTTGTCCAAGGTCACGCCCAATATTAGTGACCAAGTCAGAAAAAAAAAAAACCCATAGGTTCTAATTTAACACACAAACCAGCAACATCTGTTTCCCCAACACCCCACAAACTCTAACTTCATCATTTCCATCACCGTTCAGGCTCCAAATAAAGGTTTTTGTTTTGTTTTGTTTGTGTGTGTTTGGTTGGTTTTTGTCTAACGGTCCTACCCCACCCCGTTTGGCTTCTGTGTCAATCCTGCCCAACGCGTTCATGAAAACACGGTGACTTTCATGAGCCTTTTTCCTTAAGCCAAAATTTTCTCTGAAAGGCTCTCAGGGCTCAGCCCCGGGCTGGGAGAGGAGTGGAGGGAGGTGACTGGGGCAAACAAGTCTTTACGTGTTCTCGCTCGTGCCGCCGCGGAGGAAACCACGGCGAATGTCCTCCTCCGGGGAGTGGGGGGGGGGGGGGGAGAAAAACACGACGGTGGGAAATCCCTGTGCTGTGCCTCTGCCAACCCTGGGCAAAGCTGGGCAGGGCCGCGCGTGAATAAATCTCCTTAAGTGGCCGGGCGCAGACACTGCAGCACCGCAGCGGAGGGGGGGGGGGGGGGGGCGAGGAGGAGCGCGCGCCGCCCGCCCGCGGGGCCGGGAGGAGGGAGCGAGCGCCAGGGCGGCCCTTTTATAGGCCGAGGCCCGCGCGCCCCCGCCCCTCGCGCTGGCCCGGGCTGGGCGCACAACCGCCGCGTTACCTGAGAAGGGCCGGCCCAGCCAGCGCCCCGCCCGGCCCGTCCTCCCTCCTTCCCTCCCTCCCTCCCTCCCGCAAGGCCCGGGCCGCACGAGATCTGCGCCGCGCCTCCCTTCTCCCGCGGGCGGGTTCCCTTACCTTGTACGGGGAGGTGGGGGCCGGTTAAAAATCCTGTCCGCGGCCGCCTCCCCGCCTCCTCTAGGAGGACGTGAAATGGCGGTGGGCGAGGCAAGCGCCAGGAGCCGCCAAAGCCCCGCGCCCCTCGGAGCCTATCCATGACATCGGCGCTCCCCCAGCCCCGCCGCAGTGACCCGGCCCACAGGCCGAATCATCGATTCCCCGGCGCGCGCCGCGCGGCCCGGCTTCCCGCCAGCCTCTCCCGAAGCCGCGCGCTCCAGGCCCAGGGGTGAACCCCCATCCTCGCCCCTTAACCGGGTTCTCGCCGGGGCGCGGGCGCCCACCCGCCGCTACCCGCCCGTCGGCACCCTCGCGCGCACACTTCCACACACACACACTCACACACACACACACCCCTCCTCCCCTCCCCCAGTGGTTGCGTCCGTGACATCATCATCATGGCAACAAGAGCTGCAGCCTGGGACCGAGGAGCCCGTGTGATTCCCGGCGGCGGCGGCCGTGGCGGCAGCACCAGCGGCACCACCCGACCCGACGACCGTGCCAGGGCTTCCCTCCCGCTGCCTCTCGCCGGCTGCGTCTGAGGAGGAGGAGGCGGCGGCGGCAGCCCCACAGCCCCGTTGCCCCGTTACCCCGCGCGCCGCAGCCGCCGCCGCTCGTCTCGGCGTCCGCGTGAGGGGAGGGCAGACGGAGAAGAGAGCCGAGCCGAACCGAGCCGAGGAGGAGGCGCCTCTGCGGAGCCGCCGCCGCCGCTGCCGCTGCTGCCGCCGCTGCCAGGTCGCCCGTGGAGGGGAGGCGGTGGCGGCGGCGGCGAACATGTTTTCTGTGAGGATAGTGACTGCCGACTACTACATGGCTAGCCCGCTGCGGGGGCTGGATATCTGCCAATCCCCCCTCACCCAGCTGCCTGTCAAGAAGGTGCCGGTGGTTCGAGTCTTCGGAGCGACCCCGGCAGGTAAGCGGGAGCGGGCGGGGGCGGGGGTGCGAGCGGCGGGGTGTTGGAGGTGTCGGGGGTGCCCTCCCCGCCTGGCGCTGCCGCGCGCGCCGCCGGCCCTCTCCGGGGTCGCTGCGGACTCTTCCTCTCTTCTCTCCGCTCGCCTTTTCTCCCGCGCGTGACAAGAGGCAAAGGGGGAAAAAATGTGGGTTCGTGCGAGCGCTGCGCCCCCGTCCGCGACAGACAGGCAGCGGGCGCGGGGTATGGACTGTGCGGGCGGCGGGCGGGCTAGGTCCCTCTCTCGCTCGCTGGGTCCGGGGGGCTGTGCCTCGTCCCCAAGGACGAGTTGGCGGGGTCCTTAGAGGTCGGTGGCTGATGGAACCCCGGGTACCCGCTGCACCTCCTCGGTGCCCTGTTCTAGAAATGGCTTTGCGATTAGAGGGGAAGTGTCAGCCCCGTGGTCAGTCGCTCCCCGTTGCCTCCTTTCACCCTCGCTCTCCTCTGCCCCTGCCGGAGATGCTTTGGCTGGAGAAAGTGGCGCCCGGAGCCAGATAATCTTTCTCATTGAAGTGACCATGTGGCTGTGCCGCGAGTGCAGGTCGTGACTGCTTAGAGTTTATGCCTCGGCGGGGACAGAGCGGCATCCTCAGGTGCAGTGCTTTCAGGAAATGTGCACCATGGAAATAGGAAATACGTGTTTGTGTCGCCCAGCATAAAATACTACACTTAATGGGGGTGAATTCGTCAGGAAACACAGCCAAGCTCAGCACCATAGGCGTTTTAAAATGCCTCTAGGCTGGGTTGTAGGGTTGCATTTTAGAAATAGATTTTAAAAAGTATTTTGAAGAAATGGTGGGGAAAAAATGACAGAAGCTATGTTCTGGAACGCTCGTTGGGAATTTATAATACAAATAGAATAGTGGCCAAATATGCAAGGTTTTTGTGTTTTTATTTTTCAGTTTTGCTTTTTACATGCTTTAAACTGTTAAGGTGAAATGCTAAAGCGGTATTCTGGAGGCGGATGCTCTTACCAAGGAATTGCCCTATGGGATTTTAGATAGCATTTCCCACTTGATGCTCCTTGCCCTCATCGCCATTCATCTTTATTACTACAGTCAGCTTCTGTGGGCTACCAAGATAATACCACTTTCCAAAATACAGGCACCCATTCGAAGCTATCACCTTTTCATGTGACTTCTCTTTGTTAAAAATGCCAATGCGATAAATAAGATTTGGTAAAAGACTCCTTTTTCAAATAGTGGGAGTTTGACGCTGTGAACCTTTGAAGATAGAGCATTTGAATGCTGTTAACAGCTGGTGGAGGGTACAGCCCATGGGACTTGAAGACTGGAAAATAAGAGGCATTCTGATATTCTGGAGGATAGGTTCTGTACCCTTTAAATGTCGTGGTGCTCTCTTTGTTTTGATTCGGAACCTGCTTGTTCTCGGCTCAGCTGCAGAGAATGATAGTGAAGTTGATTTTCAGGTCGTAGAGCAATACGTTCTATGACTAGTAGATACTTGTGGTGGTGGTCCAGTCTGGATGGTGGTTGAGTTACTTTTCTACGGTTTTGGTTTTTCTTGCTACACTCACTAAATATGTATCTCTGTGTGATTGTAAAACTGTATTATGTAGGAAAGTTTTGTTTGTTTGTTGTTTCACTAATAGCCCAATTCTGTGAAAGAATAGCCTTTACAGATAGACTGTGGTGTATACACTTGTGTTTCTGGATATTGGAATGTGAACTATTTCATAAGGAATATTTATTTCTTCTCTTCGTCCTGAATATCTTACAATTGGTCGCCAGCCCTAGTTAAAAAGGAGAAAGAAAAACTCACTGTTTTTATGGTGTTCTTCGAAATAATACAAATGAATAAAAAATACTTTTCATACAGGCAAAACCAAATTTCAAATTGCTAAGTATTATCAGATTGAAAGAGGTATACTCAGAGGCTTAAACAAAAATTTGTTTCAAGCATGGCACATGGATGAATGTAAATGTCAGCTTAGGACTCAGTAATTCACTCATTAATGTATGTATGTTAATAATTTACTTGGTTGGGATATGCCTTGGAGTTGAGGTCAAGAGAGAAAACAATAAAATAATTCCTTACATAGTATAAAACAAATCTTGTTTCCTCAACAAGAAGAAAATTGAAATCCTTGGCATATACTGAAGGTCTGCAGTTTTCATAAATCAAACATTTTAATGTCAGAAACCCCCAGTAGAATTAGTATTAATTCAATCTCAAGAAAAAATAAGCTGCAGAATTTTCTGCTTTTGAATTCTCTTCTTAAAGAAAACTAGTCTAGGCCATGTAGAGAAATAAAACTTAAAAATAATTAATGTAATGGAGAGGCTAGAATATCTTATTAAAATCTGATGCTTTAATCCCAGCATTTGGGCGGCAGAGGCAGGTGGATCTCTGAGTGTGAGGCCAGCCTGGTCTACAGAGTTAGTCCCAGGACAGCCAGAGCAGTTAGACAGAAACCCTGTCTTGAAAAAATTGTGAATGCTAGACTTTGTATTGAAAACAAATTTACTACTACAAAATGCAACTAGTTCATATCTTTACTAACAAGCAAACTACAGGAATGAAAATTGTAACACCCGATAGTCCATGAAGCGCCATGAACATGTTTTCCCTTTTTAGGTGCTAATTTTGGAAGTCCTTAATCTTTTACTTGGGTTTGGAGAAAAGATTTTTTTTTTATTTTCTTAAACAGAATTTGCTTTTCAAAGGAGGTCCTGAAAAATAGCATCAGAAGAAAATTTCTCTCAAAATGGCTATTTAAGAAGTATAAATTTCAAACTGATTGGAAGACTGCTATTGCATGAAAAGTAATTTTCTGCTTTAGGAAACAGTCCAGTTAACTTTTATTGTCCTCTTTTAAGGACATATTTGCGTAATGTACAAAAATGTCTTGGATTTTAAGGACATATTTGTGTAATGTACAAAAATGTCTTGGTAAATTTAAAAGTCTCTGTGTTTTGAGTTAATGAAATTTGAGAATATTATTTTTTCAAGTAGCGTGTTCAAGCTTGAATTTGGAGTTCTAACTGATGAATTTGATCATCTGCTAACTGAAGAATGGTGATTTCCTATAGAAGTCACTTAATTTTATTTTCATGTGAATGATGGAATTTAAAAAAACCTTTTCGTTCTTTCCAACTCATTACAGCTTTTTACCTTTATTTGCGTGCGTGTGTGTGTGTGTGTGTGTGTGTGCGTGCGCGCGCGTGTGTGTACATGCACTCCAGCACCCTGTATGTGTGGAGGTCAGAGGGAATCCTTCCACCCGGTGAGTTCTTGGGATCCAATAGGTTACCAGGCTCAGGCAGCAAGTGCCTTTACCAGCTAAGTCTCCTCACTGGCCCTAGACTCGTTTTTAAAACCCTTTTGAACATTATTTGTATGTTCCTGTGTCCCAAACATTATCATTTATAGAAAAATGTGTTTTTCTTTTATAACAATGTTCTAGTAATTTTTCTTTGTGGAAAGAGAGCAAGATGATGACTGAAGTATGGGATTCATATCTGAATGTGGGTGTGACTACTCAGGTGAGGAACTGGATGCTGTCCAGTTTCCACATCTCTCTCTCTTGCTTCCTTACTTGATGTAGCTCCTTCACGCTGAGCTTGGACGGTTCTCCGCTTTCTCAGCACCAGGTTAAACATATTATCCTTTCAAAGAGCGTCCCTGCTGAGATGCAGAGTAGAGTAAATAAAAGGGCAAGGTGTTCACTAACCAAGTCCTGAACCAAAGTAAGCAAGACAAACTATAGAGGGAGCTGTTTGCCTTCCTGATGACTGCCAGGAGCTTACTACTGCTCTCCTGTGACTTTCCTCCTACTTGGTGACTGTTTTTATAGATTGTTAGAGATAGTAACATGAAATCCGGTGGTTCTTTTTTTTTTTTAAAAAAACATAGATTCTAATTTTGAATTCTACATGAATATGGGGCTTCTTTGACTGAGTGCATCTTCTATTTTATAAACCTAGCTGTAATGAACTATTATAATGACCTGTTTTGGTAAGTTGGTAGATTATTAAATACATTTTTATGAGTGTGGTTTTGAAAACTATAGCACTTAACTTAGGTTCTCAAAAAAATTGAGAATCTTGTTTACACTTAGCTAAACATTCAAAAATATCTTAAGATCATGTAAGACCTATTTAGTTATAATTATTAGAGATTTTCAGGAGCATACAGAGATCTAGTTAGGCTAATCACAAACAAAATTTGACCACTTTAATAAATATTTGAAGTCCCAAATAGAAAGCTTTAATAGTTTTATGTATTATATTTGACTAAAGTCGTAATCAACAAATTAGAAGCAGGCAGGAGCCCTCTTGATTCTGGAATACTGTGGAGAAGCTTAGTGTATATCAACATAGTCTGTGTGCCTTTGTTAAAGCAGCATTACCTTCCAGAAACGCAGAAGACAAGCGTTGATAGACATGGAAGTAAAAATCGAACATAGAATGATTAGGTTGAAGCAGAAGTGTGTGCAAGAGATCGTGAGGACTCTAAACAGAGGGTGTGATGACCACCTGACAGGCAAAAAGAGAAATATAGATTGTCATTTTAGATTTTCTAAGAATTAAATAAAGTTTTTGGATAGAGGAACAGATACAAAGTAATTCACAAATGAAGAAAACTTCTCTCTGTAGGGCTGCTTAGTTAGCACTCTATGCCAAAATCCTTGAAATGTTCCCTTTTGACTCATTGATTCTAGTTTCAGGGATTTTAATCTATGGACATAAATATTTTGGCAAATCGAATTGCCTTTTGAATCCATCTACTTTTCATTATCCATCACCATCCAAGTCCAAGCTCCTGACATTTTTGAAAGGGTTTACTACAATAGCCTAATCGTGGTTTGTCCCAATCTATTCTGCCCCTTCTAATCTGATTTCTACACTGTAATTAGTTTTTTTGCAAAACGAAATTGTTTACATCACGCTATGTGCTTTAGTAATTAATACTCAGTTGTATTAAGAATACAGACAAAATTCCTTGTCTTAGGGGGTGTCAACTACCTATCTACAAAGTCTTGCACAGCTTGGTCCTATCTTTCTCTTCAGTCATGGTTTAAGCCATATTCCTCTTGCCTTGCTCTTTGTATTCCTCCCATATTGGCATTATTTCAGTCCCCTTTTCTTGCTGTGCTCCCTCCCACGTCGAGGGGATTGAACTTGCTGGTCCCTGCAAGTAGAATATTTTCTTTTCCTTCTTCTAAGACTAAGGTTTATCTTTCCTCAGGGAAGTCCTCCTACCCATGGACATCTGAAGCGCCTTCATAGCATTGCTGTAGCTATATTCTATATGTATTGGAGATTGTTTAGTTTTTCTTCATTGTAACCTCCAGAAATGCTAATAATGGTTGTTGTTGTTGTTCACTGTTAGAGAGCTGTGCTTACCAGAGTGCTTGAAACATAAGCATTCACTGAAAAAATTAATCAAAGGATGATAGTCATCACAGAGAATAGCCTCAGATGGCTAACAGTTGGGAAGTAGGTACATAAAGGGAGCATATTTCAGCAAAATGTTATTCAGTTCTAATCATGTTTAGATTATGTAATAACATGGAAAATATTGTCATTTTGTGAAAAAATCAGTTTATAAAATAGTCATTTAAAATGCAGAAAAACTTATTGAAATATAAAGGTTGATTCTCTGTAGAAAGTGTGTTTTATACTTTAAAGATTTTCTACGCATAACATATATTGACTGCATAGTTTAGAAAAGACCATTCACATGCTTGTTAAGAAAAAGCCAATTTCCTAGATGTGTTTCAGAAATATAGTAAGACAAAGTATGAGTCTCATTAGGGTCTCTAAAATAAATATCCACCAAAGTGCATAATTGCACCACGGTATTTTGACCTTAATTATGCTTAGCTAAGAAAATGTCAAAGGCATTTTTTTTTCTATTAAAGCAAACTAGCAATTTCTAGTTGTAGTATATCCATTTGCTTTTGAAGTTGTTTTAATTTTAAAGTATGGGAGTGGGTATATGAAGGTGTCTTTTCTTGTGTTGAGGGTAAGCCCTGGGCTTTGTATATGTTAGGCACGTACTCTGCTACTGAGGTCTATGCCAGGAACTTAAAATGTTTATGAGCCTGGCATGATTTGGGCACATGATAGCAATGCAACAGAGTAAAACTCAGAAATAAACTCATGTTAGTTCTTAAAGATACTATCTTTGATCTTTCAGTTGGGAAAAGAATGGTTATTTAATAAGGATTTTAAAGATATATGGCTACTATTCTGATAAAAAAAAAATAAGTGGGCTTCCAGAGGAGTCAAAAACAAATGTGAAATAAGAAACAGGATAATCATTTTTTATGTAGTTCAGGAATGATAAATGTCCTTCAGGTTACAAAAAAAAAGGGCTGAAGCTAGATTCTGAATTTTATGACACAGAAATAAAATTCTGTATGGGGCAAATCATAAGCTAAAAGGTAAATTGACTAGTAAACTCATTTGTACTTTTGAAAAGCAACCAATTTTTTCCTAATAACCTCCTGCCAATAAAGAAATAAACAAAGAAAATTCATGTGAAAGTGCTATATGTATGTAGTATTTCTTATAAAGTTACAATTGTAGCTATAACGTATTCCATCGTCTGTTATATTTGCAAAGCTATGTGGGATAAGTTGAGAATAGTGAAGAGAAATGCCAGTCTCATACATTGTTGGTAGATTCTAAAGTATTCATGTTTTATGTAAAGCAGTTTGGAAAGTTTCAGACTTAAAAGTGTAGCAATTCTACTCAAGATTTTATGTTTCCTGTTTTGCATATGTGTCAAAGTGTATGAGTATGTGTGGCTGCATTGCAGTACGATACTGTGTGCACAGCAGTGGTGCCATGGAGGAGGAAAAAGGAAAGGGAAAGACTGGAGTGTGTTGTAGGTAGAGAAACAATGTGCTACATTTGTACTGTTGTCTTCAGGAAGATGAGAGAATTGGTGATAGTAATTGCCTCCAATAAGTAGAACTGGTTCAAGTTGTGGTTACAGAAATTAGTAAAGCAGAACAAAAGCAAAAGGTCCTAATAATTGCTCTAAACAGCAGCAAAATAATCACTACAGTAAAAGTTTTGTTAGAGGTCTTCTAATTCAGAGCCTTTAATTGATGGATATAGCTCATTGGAGGGTGACCCTAGTGAAATAGAGGCTGAAAGGGAGGCTTTTTGGTTGGCACCTATAAACTGCAGGGCGAGCCTCCATTTTTATTTTTTTATACTTGAAGTGTAATAACAGAGGTACTTTACTATCTAGAATGTCTTCAGCCATCAGCCCCAGCTGTTTCTTGAGGAAAAGAGATTTTGGAACTTGTATTCTAAGTACCTGAGGAGCATGCCATCTAGGTCAAGGTACATCTCACTATTGATACAAGGAAGCAGATAGTGGCTGGGGAGGCAGAGAAGGGCAGGGAAAGACTACCTCTAGGTTCTAGGTCCAACTCTCAATCCTTGCTTGCCGTGCCGTGTGCATTTGATGGGCTATTTTATCTTGCCGCAAGGTAACTAATAGAATATGTATGTTCCCCAAAATCCTTCTTGATGTGAAGAAGTTGGAATTTAAAATTCATACATATTAAGAATTTTTACATTACTTCTTTCATAAGAATATCATAATACTTAAAATTTTAACATATATGTATATATATATATATTTATATTTCACTAACCACCATGCAGATGTTCCGTATGTCCTTCTGTTGTACAAGGTTTTAAAAACCAGTAACAATGTGAGGGTGGAGAAACTTATTCTAGACTTATTATTTTATATATATGTATATATGTATATTTAAAACTTTGTTGGAATGTATATATATATATATATTACACATTTGAATATATATATATATTCAAACACATGAATTTTAGACAGGTAGCAGCTTCAGGCTTTGCCCAGTACTTCATTGGTTGGTATGAGGATAGATTTGAAAACTGGGAATCTGGACAGTTTTCACTACTTCACATTGGCCCTTACTCCCTCAAATTTGAGGATATATTGTAGGACGATATTGATGACACTTGAAAGATTAAATATAGAACATTGGTAGAATTACTAATTTCATGTATATAATTTAGAACTCTTTAAAAGCCTACTGTGTCTAGAAGAGGAGAGAATATCATTGTAGAATAGACTCGAGTAAGGTGTGTATATGTGTGTATGATGATCTTTAAGAATAATAAGTACAACTTACATAAATGAAGAATTTAGGATAGTTAGAAATGAAAATCAGCATTAAAATTATATACAATTAAAATCTATTAGACTTCTCAGATTCCTTTGCTAGTACGTATTTTCTTCTGACTTTTCATTGGCATTCAGTTAATAGGAAGTAAAAATGATTGCAGTTTAAGTAGGTTGTATTTAAATAGGGTAGGTTGCCATTAGCTCCAGTTGTTTCAAAGAAATACTTATAAATTTAATGAGTGTGATATGTGATATGCTTTGGAGTGTGTGTTGCTTTGGTACCTAGTTGCTAATTTAACACCACAGTGGTATTAAATAAGAAGAAATAATAGGAGTGAAGATACAGTGAACTTTGAATACAATTATGTTAACTTCTAATTACCATGCAAATATAAATAATATGGAGATGGATATCTTGGGCAATCAGAGAGACTTATCCACTATCCAAACATGATGTAGATGCATTTAGGGTAACAAAACATACTGTAACTAACATTCATACTCCCGGTTACAATTCTTTAACCTTTTGGTAGGTTTTTTTTTTTTAATTCTTTGAAGATTTCCAGATGTTCCTGTGTTTCTTCTGGTTCTTATAGATTTTTAAATATTTCAATTTGTTTAAATGAAAACTTGTTGCTTAATTATTATTGGGAAACTGGACTGTTTTCTGCAGCAGAAATTGAATATATATCTAACAGTGATTTCTGAAGCAAATGGATAGTCATTGTCAATGGAAAATTATTTATATATATTTTCTGGCCAATTCTACTTTAATTTTAGTTTATAGTTTTGGGAACTAATAAGAATTCAAAATCAGTTTCTTTGGGGGTAATTATTTAATTTTCTTTGGGTTCAGGGAATATTAACTATATAAACAAATAAAAGAGTGTTACCTCAGAAATGCCTTGTCTAATATTTAACAATTTGTAAAAGTTTTCTATTTTTCTTACACTTCTTCCAATTGCCAAGAAAGTGTAACAAGAATTAAAAGAAGTATTTTAGTTTGCATATACATATATTTACACTTAAAAGTAATTTATATATTAAATTAGGTTTGTTTAAGATGTGAAAAAGATGACTTTGTAAGTAAGAATACATATTGCTATGTGAAAGAATGTAAAGTTAAAACATGTTGGCATACTCCTAGTTTCTCAGAACAAGAAAATGACTAATCTAAATTTCATTTCAGAATAAAAACCAAGACAAGCCACATAAAAGCAACCTAAAAATTAAACTGTCATCATATTATTTGTTTTTAAAACTATGGAATAATATATCTGAGGAAGATTACTCTCAAAATTGTTTTTCTCAATTTCAAGTAAGTAATTTATTTTGGTTAATATATTGGGGGTGAGGGGGGTGGGATGATCCTTGGCATTGAAGTTGGTACTCATCCTTAAAAGTAACAACTCAAATATCAAACTCTTTAAGCCTCTGGCTCCTTTGACCACTCCCAGAGTTTATCTCCTTGGTTTTCAAGTCCTGGCCCTTTCCCACACTGCAGTTAAAGGGCTTACTGCATTGAACACTGTCTGTAGAAATAGTCATATAGCACTGTCCTCAGGCATCCCCCTCACCCCCCAATAACTCCTCCATTCCACTGCCTTCTGTGCTGAGATACCTTGGACAAGTTATTTTACTTCTATGTGCTTTAATTTCCTTCTCTGTAAAATGAGTTTTACTAATTTCTACCTCACAGGACTTATTACTGAATAAAATAACCAGCAAATGTCTGCCATATAGTAGCATAATGTTACCCACTTCTATACTTGTCTCTAGACTCTTCCTTGTTACCTCTTGTGTACTAAGTGCTCTTTAAAATGTTTGAATTGAAGTGAAATGGAAAATGTAACATTTTGTAACATTTATGTATTCCTCCCATTAATATAAAAGTAGATCACTTGCACATTGTGGGGTAGGCTCTTTATAGTTGCTCAATGACTCATGTCTATAGATGAGATAATTGTGTATTTCAAACACCTTTTAAAAGCTGGCCAGTTTTTTAAATCACCCCATCCAGGCATAACTTTAAAAACAAAACAAAACAAAAAAACCTCTTGTTTTCTATAGGGCAGGGCAGTGTCCATTTCTGATCTCCTTGAAAAGGAGCAGTGATAAGCCATGGGTTGAGGAGTAACCATAGTTTTCCCAGTGCTGCACATTAGGCTAAATGTATTCCTTTAAAGGAGCCCGATTTTCCAAAGTCATTAGTACTGCTTTAAAAATACATAAATTATGGTAGGACATATTAAAAACATATGCCAGGTGTCACAGTAAAGGTGACTTGTCAAAAGGGATTTATTGCTTTGCTTGTTTTTCCTTTTGTGAATTTATAATACACATGCAAAAAAGAAGCCTCTTATTTTAAACCTATTTAAGACTGTGGAATTAGGTCAAATAATTCATTATTCTCTAGTGCTTTAGTTGTCTTCACCATATATTTTGTAAATATATTTATCAGTTTTTAAAAAATAACTTCTGTTAGCCTTTTTTTTTTAACTTTCACAAAGTCAGAAAGATTTTCCAAGTTAATTTTTATGTATCATACTTTAGTTAATTGGGTTTAAAACTTTTAAAATAGAAAGCATATGTTAGGTAAATACTTTAATTTCATATTAATTTTAGTAACAGATGTTGGACCATTTTTTGATTTTTATTGTATACCATTTTCCAAGTAATTAAGTCTTTATCACTATCAAAAAGTACTGTTTCCACCATTTTACACTTGAGGAAATGAGATGTAAAGAGGCTAATTGACTCTTACCTAAGTTTGTAGCATGCTTGCCTCATAGCATGTGAGATTAAATGAGAGAACATGTATTAGGTTATTACTCATTTAGACGAAAGAAGCAGAAAAGCCAAACAGTATTGTTAGTAAATGACAGTGACCGTGAGTATATTCTTAGTCACAGTAATAGTTACTCATATTAATTCACCTTTTCTAAGCGGTACTATCTAGTTTCAACATTTTATGATTATTTAGACTGAATTACGTTATGTAAATGTTTTATAAGGAAATTGGACTTTTCAGTTAATCTAATAGAAAATATTTTTTTAATAAGTTTAGTATAATTAAGAAAATACTATGTGAATCTGTAGTCAGACCTTTATATCTGAAGGTCTTATATCCAGGGATTCATCCAATCTCTGAAAGTTATTTGGGAAGGGCAAGTGCATCTGTGCTGTATGTGTCCAGACTGGTTTTCTCTTGTTATTGTGTCTTAAACAATTGAATATTGCAACTGTTTGCTTAGCATTTATATTTTATTTGATACCATAAGTAACCCAAAGATTATTTACAATACATGGGCTGTTACAGATAGGTTATGTGCACATATCACTCCATTTCATTTAAGAGGCTTTAAAATCTGAAGTAGAAGAATGGGGACTTTGGGACTAGTCCTACATAGATAGGGGCAGCTATATTTTCATATTTGCTCACGAATCTTATTTTTTTACCCAGTTACACTAACTTTTGCTGTACAGCATTCCTCCCCTAAACTTACTAGTGTCAAGAAATAGCTGTATTAACCTTTAATTCTGGGCTCCTATTAGTTAAGCATCTCTCTTACTGCTTCTCCGTGGGCTTGTTTATATGTCTGCCATTAGTGGATAGGCCAGGTGGTTAGTCTAGAATAGTTTTATTTGGTCTGGGGTTTGGTACTGCCTGTTAGCTAGGGTGCCGTAGAGCCGGAAGCTTCTAGCAGGCTAGACATGACTCTTCACCTGAAGATAACACCACAGTTTCCAGGAACAGCAAATAAAGACAAGCCCCATATTTATTTTTGTTTGATGGTCCAAAACAAATCGCAGGGGTTGTCTTTAGGGGTTTCCTAAGGATATATGGCTAATTAGGCAGTCGTTATTATAATCTGTTATACTGTTGCTGGCTGACTCATTTATCCAAAGGGCCCATTTGCTGACATACGTCATATGACATTGTTCCCTTTGTTAAATAAGTGGTTGTTTTTTTAACTTTAAAAATAATATTAGGGATTGAACCCTGTGTGTGATAGACAAGTATTCTGTTGCTGAGCTATACCCTGAGCTGGAGGTATTTACATAAACAATATATTTGGTTCAGGTAAAGTTAATTCTTTCTGTTACTTCTATTTGTATTCTGTGTCCCATTCACAAATACCTACATTCTCCGCTAACTGTACAATAAGGTATTATTAGATAAGCAATAAGTAGAGTAAGACTACTATATTCATCCAAGTTTCTTACCTGTCTGCCTTATCAGAGACCTGAAAAAGCAGATAATTATAGTAATTTTTAAATGACCATATACCATATATATCTTGTGTACCACATTTTAAAAAAAGTTCAGACATTCTTTAAATATACAAGTTGTAATACAGAGGTTGTTTAATCTGTACTGCCACCAGAAATGAAACCATATATTGAAGATTTTGTTCTCAAGTGTTTTATCTTCAATCTGATGGGTAAAAGTATAGACCTCGGCTCAATATTAATTTACATTTCTAAATTTCTTATTTGTGTGTGTTTGTATGTGTGTGTGTGCACATACACCACAGCATACATGTATAGGTTGGAGGACAAACTTGCAGAGTCAGGGAGTCAGGTCTTCTCTTTCATGTTTACATTAGATTCCCAGAATCCAACATGGTGCACAAGATTTGCGTAGCAAGTACCTTTACCTGCTGTGCTGTCTCCTGGCTCCTACATTCTTTTATTATAATAGATTGTCTTCCTATATACTTGAGAAGTATATACACACACATATGCAGGTGTGTCTACATCTAAGTATGTTTAAGCAGAAAGTGTTTCATGTAGCACAGGCTGGCCTGAAAGTCACTGTTAGCTGGGAATGATCTTGAACCTCCTGCCCAACCTCCGTAGTGCTGAGATAACAGGCATTCACCACTATACCTGGTTTACATGGTACTAGGTATCAAACCTGAAGCTATGTGAATACTAGGCAAGCACTTTGCCAGCCAAGCTACATCCCCAGTCCACATGTTTCTTTTAAAACATACTATTTCTCTTGTGCTCATTTTACTGTTGAAATTCTTGGTTCTGAGATGTTCATATGTTAGAAAAATTGACCTGTATCTAAGAATCAAGTTGTTCTTACAATAAGTGCTTTTTATTTAAATAGTGATTTTTAAAATTTTGGTGTGTGTGTGTGTGTGTATTAAATGAATCTTTAAAACATATCCCAATGAAGTTATACGCACATATTTGGTGCAAGAATAGAAAGAAAAGATCCAGCATGGACGTATATTGTTTGGAGATTTTATCCTTAAAAGTCTGTGATTTAAAATTTTTGAAACTATCCTGTCTTTTTTTTCCTTTTCTAGATTTGTTTCTATTGTGAGACTGTTTTTTGACATTACAGTCAAGAAATAGGGCCATCCTTTATTTTATTTATTTATTTGTTTGTTTTGTTTTTTGTTTTTCGAGACAGGGTGTCTCTGTAGCTTTAGAGCTTGTCCTCAAACTAGCTATTGTAGATTAGGCTGGCCTTGAACTCACAAAGATCCACCAGCCTCTGCCTCCCAAGTGCTGGGATTAAAGGCGTGCACCACCAATGCCTGTAAGAAATAGGGCCATCCTTTAAAGGACTATTTTTAGATGATCAGATTGTATAGCATAGGTAGAAAAATACTTCATACCAATTATAATTGTTCAGAATATTGTATTGGTCTTGCTATTTCACAAGTATACTGTATATATACTCGTGTGTTTAACACAAACACATACAACAATAGCAGTTCAAACATTGCTTTATCTTTTTAATTCGTCCTTTTCTTTAACCAACCATTGGTGTGGGAGGTTCTTCTATCTATTTGTTGCTTGTATTGGTTAATGAATAAAGAAACTGCCTTGGCCTGGTAGGGCAGAACTTAGGTAGGTTGAGGACTGGACTGAATGCTGGGAGGAAGAAGGGCTGAGTGAGGGAACACCATGGATCCGCTGTTAGAGATAGATGTGCCAAAACTTTGCTGATAGACCATGACCTTGTAGTGATATACAGATTAATAGAGATGGGTTAAATTGAGATGTAAGAGTTAGCCATTAAGAAGCTAGAGCTAATGGACCAAGCAGTGATTTAATTGATACAGTTTATGTGTGGTTATTTTGGGACTAAGCAGCCAGGCAGACAGGATGAACAAGTATGACCTCCTCCTACAAACCATGTAGACATTAGAGTGATTAGATTGTTAGTTTCTCACTGACCATGTAAAATAAAGATAAAATGTAGCCATTTTGGAAAAATAGTAATACTGCCAGATAATCATCTAGAGGTTATGAAAGATTTTAGTGAGCTATGGAAGAAATGGCAGAAGTGTCTGTCACCTGCTATATAGCATCTGATGTGAAGTACTTTACTGAACTCTGTATACAAAGAGAATTCAAAGCTGTAAGAGCAGACATATTAGCATGTTTTGAGTAATTTAATGTAGTTTTAAACATTTTAAAGGTTGCCAGACCTTATCTCCACAATTAATTTTATTCAGCAGCATAAAAAAGTCAAAACCAAGTAGTAATTCTTAAGTGATACGGTAGAACGTTGTTGAAAGCCAGTATCTTTTTTTGAAACTTTTTAAATTTATTGAAGTTTCTTTGAGAATTTGTTACTGTCACCAATCTATATATTTCATTGAAACTTGAAGTAATTTTTCATTTATTTGATATGGATTATTGACAGATGGTTAGTTCCTTGATTGTTCCTATAATGACTTTAGAAAGCATTTCTGAGGTTGCAGTGTAGCTCGCTCTGTTCATTTGGTACAATGAGTTTTCTTCAAAAGCTGTTATTAAACTGATAGGATATCCTAGAACATAAAACTGCATAAGGAAAATATGACATTTTTTAAAATTTTGTTTTCAAATGTTGTATATTCTGTTTACTTATTTTTTGTCTGACCTGTCACAAACAGTTTGTTTCCCATTTCTGTTGGTCTTACTTTGCATCACTGTGACTTTATTTGTGTCTGTTATTTGGCACACACAAAAGCTTCATGACTGATACAACCTTACAGTAGTTCTTTAAACTCTTTATGGTGAAGAAACTTTTTTCCTGGTACTTGTACTTGAAACTACAATGAGACAAATCACATATATATATATATATATATATATATATATATATATACATACATATATACATATACACACACACAAACTGCATTGTAAAAATTATTGCCTAAAGGGAGTAATTGTTACCTAATAGTAACAATAATAATTGTTTTACATTTGTCTTGTTGCAGATCTGTAACAAATTTACTTGAATAGCGTTGTAGCTACCTCTTTAGCAATCCAAGAGGATTCCTTAAATGATTCCATCTTGAATTCTATTTCTTGTCTTGTGTCATTGTATATTTTTCTTTTAACTTGATGCTTCTGTGACACCTACTGTAAGTCATGACCTGTACTATATATTAATCCTTCTGTGACACCTACTGTAAGTCATGACCTGTACTATATAGTAATCCTTCTGTGACACCTACTGTAAGTCATGACCTGTACTATATAGTAATCCTTCTATGATACCTACTGTAAGTCATGACCTGTACTATATATTAATCCTTTTAGCTTACTCCTTTTTGTTTTGTTTTTTAAAAAACCTACCTGAACCCATTTTCAGCAAAGTTTTTAGACAGTAAAATTTTTGTTATAATAAATATGCTTTAGTCTTTTATCTTTATAAGTTTATACATTTGAAGTAAACCCCTTTTCCCTCTTAGTTTTGGCTTTTGCTGTGTAAATTGTTTCAGTATAAAAGCATATATACTGAAATGTAGTTGTAATTAATTATAAAATTCAAAAACAAGATAAAATATTGTCTCTTATGTAACACAGATTTGTATCCCTCATCTAAAATGCATATGATAGAAAATCTTCTGAATTCATATTTGTTTGAACATAATGAAATGTCTTAAGGACAGGACCCATGAAATTCATTTATGTTTTACCTAAACATACAGCCTGACAGAATGACCCCATCACAGTAGATTGAGCGTGGAATTTTTATACTTACTATGCTAATGCTCAAAATATTTGTGACTTGGAGCATTGCAAATTTCAGATTTTCACAGTAGGGATACTAAACCTGTACAAGCAGTTTAGATTTTTGATACTCCCAGCTTCCCACACTAATTTGTAAGACTACTACTAAGTGTTGAATGTTCTAAACTATTCATTTTCTTAGTGGAAACAAATTTCTTAAATATGTCTTACATCCAAGAAGTTTTAGGCAACACAGAATGCTCTTGATAAGGGAAAAAAGGAGGACACAAAGTTGTGTGCAAAGAGACGGGGGTGTGACTCTGGGAAGAGTTGGTAGAGAGATAATGTCAAAATATGTGCAAAAATCTCAACTAATTAAAAAAAAGGATTATATCTTAAATAACAAGGTCTCTGGCCTTGAACTTGATATGTAGCCCAGGTTTGAATTTGATCCCCCTGCCTGGTAATACTTTGTTTACAGAGGTGTTTCAGTATTTTCAGCTTGACTGTCAATTTTTATTAACTTAGTTTCTTCAAATAGTGTCAGATACTATTTAGGCGAATCTGTTTGTAGAACATTCTTCTGAACCCAGACTATCTGAGAATGAGTTGTGGCTTGTGTATAGTCCTGACTAGCTTGGTTAAGAATGGCAAGCCTAATTATGCCACATTGTGCAGCTGTCCTAGGAATTTTTTTCTTCCAAATTGTCTTAAACATTATTCTGATGTCTTTAATGTTTTTATTTTCTATATTTGTGAGCACATGTGTGTTTGACAGCATGAGTATGCAGGTCAGAGGACAACTTGTAGGAGTCAGTTCTCTTTCTATCTTGGGGGGGTCTCAGGGATTGAGCTGAGGTCAGGAGGCTTGGCAGCAAGCACCTATTATCCACTAAGCCATCTCACAAGCCATGTCTTTTTAAATTCTGACGAGCTAAAGAAAGTTCTTTTGCTACAAAGATGCACATGCTTTTTAGTTTGGGATTCTTCTGTTGTACTTTTGGTTATTGCATTTATTCCTTTTTGTGGTGTTTTAATATAAATTAATAAGCAGTTTTAAAAGTTCTATGTTGCTTATGGACTGGATAATATTTCTTTCTCTTTAAAAATACTGTGACCATTTTCATTGTCTCCTTTTTTAAATTAATTTTCTTTTCCAAGACAAGGTTTTTCTGTGTGGCCCTAACTGTCCTGGAACTTGCTCTGTAGAGCAGGGTGGCCTCAAACCTAGAGATTGAAGCTGGTATTAAAGGGGTGTGTTACCAGGCCCAGCCTCACTGTCTCCTTTTAAGCATTCAGCTTTTCTATTTTTTATGCTTTATTACATTTGTCTATTTAGTGTGTATGGGTACACATGTGCCTCAGCACACATAGAAATGAGAAGACAGTTTGCAGGAGCTGATTTTCTTCCACAGCACACATAGAAATGAGAAGACAGTTTGCAGGAGCTGATTTTCTTCCATAGCGGGGCAACAAGTATCTTTACCTGCTGGGCCATGTCTTCAGTCCCATCTTCTCTTCTACTGCTAGCTTTTGATTTCTGCATTCTTGATAAGCTCTTTCATTGTTTACATTACTGATTTTATTTTAAACAATATTGATTCTGTTCTTTTTCATTCCCAATGTAATTTTTATTCTTTCTCTTTTATAGAGTTTTGCTTATATCTTAGTCTTTTGTTTCTTCTTGGCATTTTCCATTTCTTTGCTTTTCTGATAATTTCACAGAAACCTTACTTTAGTTTGTTTTCCTGTGTGTACTATGCTCATGTGGGTGTGTGCATATATGCATGCATATATTTGTGTGTGCATGTAAAGACCAGAGAAACTGTGTCTCAGAGAAAATATAAAACTGGGAAGATTGCGGATGAACTGTAAATGTGGGGAAAAAGGCTTTCCAGGGCGTGACAATGCTTGCCATTGAACAAGCCCCTTGCTGAAGCTTAAAAAACTTTTTTTCTGTCTGCTTTTTGGTACTCTTTTGGTACTGAGTTGCTAATGTACCTATCCTTGTGCATTCCAGATCTTTCACACTTGATTTGTTCTTGACAAAAAAAAAAAAAATGATCCTGAGTAGCTTTGGGGATTATTGAATAGCATGCTGCTGGTGTGCTGTTTTATGGTTTACATTGTACCAAGAAGTGTAAGGAATATCGGATGTGTTTGCATTGAGTCTGAATGTTCAGTTGGAACTAATGTGGGGTTAGTTACCTCTGTTTATCATGTTGTTATTTGATTTTTAAATGTTTCACTATAGAATATGGATTTGTTATTTATTCTTCATAAGAATGTAAATTTATAAATATGTGCACATGCATACAAAATTTTTTCCAAAATGGATGTACCAAGGTATGTAGCTAGTGCCAGTGTATAAGATTCAGCATGTTTCCTGCCAACATTTTTTTTGTTTGTTTGTTTTATGAGACAGAGTTTCTCTGTGTCCTGGAACTAGCTCTTGGTAGAACAGGCTGGCCTCTAACTCATAAGAGATCCGCCTGCCTTTGCCTCCCAAATGCTGGGATTTAAAGGTGTGCACCACCACTGCCCAGCTCATACCGACATTTTTAATTGTAAGACTTTAGATTTTTAGTCCTTTTTTAAATTTTAACTTTTTTTGTGTGTATGTGTGTATCATGTGTCTATAGATATCTCCAGAGGCATTGATCCCCTGGAACTGGGATTATAGGTGGTTGTGAGCTGCTCAGTGTGGTTTCTGGGAGTTGAATCCAGTTCTTCTGGAAGAGCAATAAACCAACTACTGAGACATCTCTTCAGCCTTTAAATTCTTAATTTAAAATATCTTATTTTAGGTTTGTATGTATTTCTTTTAGTAATGACTGAATTTTTTCATTACCTTTGTTCTATCAAACACTGATAGAGGAGTGTTGAAATTTCCAACTTATAGGTTTGTCTATTTCCTTTTAGTTTTGTCAGTTTTTTGTCTTTATATTTTTTGCTAATGTGTTTTGATACTCTGTTAGGTCCATACATATAGATTTGTGATTGTCTTGGTGGAATAATATCCTAATCACTTGATAACAAAAAATTCCTTGTTTTTAAATCTTATGACTTGTGCTTCATATTCATGGTATTTCTTGTCAAGAACTGTTAAGTTTACCATGAACTGAATAGATTCTGGCAATAGACTTAAGATTCCCATGTGCCCACTAAATAAGGAGAACTGGTAGAAGTTAAATACTAATCTGAAGTGCTCTAAAATCTGAGCTTAATATAAGTTTCAAAAAAGCTTAAGATTTTGTATTTTCTGTTAAGGAATGTTCAACTTGTATATAGTAGCAAAACAAAAAAATTGTTAATAAAATAAATCTTTTAAAGTATAGGATGGTTATGACTATAATGCCTTCTGTACAGTCACCAAAAGATAGTAAGAACCAAAAGAGGAAACGTTCCCTTCATGACTAAGTGAAGAATGAGCTTCAATAATTTGTGAGGTATGAATCCTTTGTTTAAAAATGAATATATTATAAACATAGGGAGAGAAGTAATAAAATGTGTCAAAAGATGGAGTAAAGTTTTTACTGTTTATCTAATATTTTTTAAAATAAAAACCTTATGATTAGGAAAAATTGTTACTTGGTCTGGCAGAGGGCTCAAATTATGTAAATGGTGATTTCTATCCAGCCTGACAACTTGAGTTTAAATACTAGGATCTCATGTTGAAAAAGAGAATCTACTCTCACAAGTTGTCCTCTGATCTATAAATGTGTGGTGTTATCACACATAACTTGCACACAAATAGAACATGTAAAAAAAAAAGAATAAAACATTAATTCCCAAGCATAAAATCTACTACTGATATTCCTCTCCAGTTTGAGGCCATCATTAATCTCCTGTAGTTTCTGTATAAAACTGTCAATGTTCTCATTAATACAAATTAATCCTGGGGTTGGAGAGAGGAGTCAATGGTTAAGAACACTTGTGACTCTTGAGAGGACCTTGGTCCAGTCCTAGTGCCCACATGGCAGCTCATAGCTCTTGAACTAACTATATAGCATCTGTCACTCCAGTTCTAGGGAACCTGATGCCCTCTTCTCGCCTTTGTGGGTACCAGGCCCACATGTGCATAGACAAATGTGTAGGCAAAACACTCATACATCTAAAATAAAAATAATTTACAAATATAATCCCTTGTGCTACCATTATAGGAAATAAAATACCTCTGGAAATATCCTAAGAATGAGTACTAACAGCTAACTAACTAAAATCCATTGGGATTTTTACATATTTTAAGCTTCTCAAACTATTCCGTATTAATAAAGTCAGACTGCAGGTAACCTAAAAATCTTTTCATGATGTGGTACCCAGCTGTTGTTTCAGCTGCCACAGGTTCTTCCTGAAGTTTTCCACTCTAAACTGCTTGTTTTTCCTCCAAGTGAAGATCCTCAAGACTTTGCATATGCTCATGGCTTAAGGAAGGAACACAGACCTGGTGGCTTAGTAAATGTGCAGAATATCTAGCAATGTCACCCCTCTCAAATAAATTTGAAGGAGTATATGCTGTTTTTCTGTGTGGTACTAGTGCTCATCATGGTAAACTCTTCATACTAGAAGACTGTCATGAGCCATTTGCCTTTGTGGTGAAGCCTTCACTGAGTCCCTGTACTTTTTTTTTTTTGAGACAGGGTTTCTCTATGAGTCCCTGTACTTTTGTTAGAACAGTTACCAAATGATTTGAGAGTTTTGTTTAGCTTCCCTACTACCGTGTGAGTTTCTTTAGAATAGAGAGCACTGTGCTGTGCATCTCTGTGTCCTCAGTGCATGGTGCCCGGACATGTCATAATTAGAAGAAAAATCTTGTGAAAGAATGACAGTATATGAGCCACTTATATGAGCCAGTTTCATAAAATAGGATTGTAGGTAGTTAACGGGGGCTGGGATGAGGGGAATGGGAATTTTTTGTTCAATAGAACCATCTTGGTTTGGGATGGTGGAAAAGTTCTGAAGGTGGTTATAGTGGTCATGGTTGAACAATACTGTCATTAAATTGTGTATCCCAAGAAGGTTAAAACTATAAACTTTATACTATGTTTTACTTTTTGTGTGTGTGTGTATGAATATATGTGCATTTGTGTAAAATATATGTGCATATGTGTATATGTGAGTGTAGAGGCCACAGGAGGACTTGCTTAGTTATTCTGCTTTAATCCCTTGAGAACAGGACCTCTCACTCAGCATGGAAGTAGCTGATGATGGGGCAGTGGCCAGCAGGCCCCAGCAGTTCTCCTTTCTCTGCCCTCACTGTGCTGCACTTCCAGGAGTGTGTGAGTTCACATTCTTACTTGCTGAAGCATCTCTCCAGCCCTGACAGGTTTCTTTTGTTGTTGATTGTATTTTTTTATATTTTAATTTATTTTGTGCATCTATGTGTGGGATTGTATGTTCCATAGCCAGAACATCATACAGTGGAGGTCAGAAGACTGTCTTTGGGAATTGGTCTCAACCTTCAACCATGTGGGTCTCGGGTTGAAGGCAGGCCATTAAGCTTGGCAGAAAGTGCCTTTATTCAGGAGCTAGCTCTCTGGCCTTGACAGTTTTTTTAGAAGATAAAATTCATAAAGACAAGGATTCTTATCTCAACAGTTTTTAATGTCCATTTCATTAGATTTATTGTTGAAATTATGTCTAAATATTTTTAAATGTTTTAGTCTTTGAAAACTTCATACATGTATACAATGTATCTTGACCACACCCCCCTTACTCCTCCCAAATTATGTTTTCTTTTGACATAATACTTGATTGTAGAATATGCCCATCAGAACGTCTATTTAAAAAACAAAATTTATAAAAGGGAAAACATACCACATATAAAATATTATTGAATTTTTTAATAGTATATGAAATTAATGATGAAGTGGTTGTCATTTCCTGCTAAGACCAGTTGATCACTAAAACTATGGTAGTGCTAAACAACATGTAGAAATATTTTTCACTTGTGTACATAACTATTATAAAACTTACTAATTTATAACTTTTTAATGAATTAACAAAAGAAAAATAGCATACTGTAACAAAAGGTATATGAGTGTAGACTAGTGTCTCAAATATTTTGTTGTACTTTATCCCTTTCACTTAAAGGAAGAGCTTTACAGCTTTCATTGGCCTATCTGGATTGCTAGTGTCATTGCTGCTTGTTTGGGGATTGCCATTAAAACAGCGGTTAACATAAGCACTACAATACAGCGACACTAAGACAGCTACTAAGTGACTGTGATGGGTAGAACCACATGATGTATAACTGTAAATAAAAGGGAATTATCATCTGTATCATAGCACAAGCATGGAAGTCAGAAGACAACCCTTGCAAGTTGGTCTGGTCTTCAGCTATGTAGGTCTTATAGACTGCATTCTCGTCATTAGGCTTGGTACCAAGTGCTTTTACCCACTGAGCCAGCTTTCTGGCTCCTGACACTTTGGATCTGGTCCATTGTAATCAAAGTGATGTATATGTGTGTATAGCATACCTGTGCACATTTGAGTTTCTAATACAGTGGTTCTTCCAGACTTATAAAAAAAATTTCTGTGGGACAGGTTTAAAATTTTTGTCTTGTATTTTAATTATTCAAAACATTTTTAAAATTCAAATATATTTTGATCATATTTTTCCCTCCCCCAAGTGCTTTCTCAAAAAACAAAATCCAATATAACAACAAAATCCCCCAAGCCCAAGAAAATAAAAATACACTCAAAATGAGAAAAAGACACCTCCCCCCAACACCACACACCAAAGTATAACCAAATAAAAAGCACACAAAAAACTCCAAGTCCTCCTGAACATAAGGCCTGCCCTGGAGTAGTTGATATACCCAGTGACTGTTATTCTATTAGAAAACTAATGTTCCTTCACTCAGCAGGTAGAAGTGACAGTTTAGTTGCTGACCTTTATTCTAGTAGCTATGTTTTCATTTATTCATTCATTAAAAAAAAATATATCCAGGCAGTGGTGGCACATACCTTTAATCCCAGTACTCAGGAAGGAGAGGCAGGCATATCTCTTAGTTCTAGGCCAGCCTGGTCTACAGAGAGAGTTCCAGGACAGCTAGGGCAGTTACACAGAGAAACCCTGTCTTGAAAAACAAAACAAAAAATGTTTATCTACAGAATTATACATATACATGTATATATGAAATAAAATATAAGAAGATATAACAAAACCTATCCATTAAAGTTAGAAAAGATAAGCCAGCAGAAAAGAACCCAAGAGAAAGCACAACAATCAGAGACCCACTTGTTCACACACTCAGTAATCCCATAAAAACACTAAATTGAAAACCATAATATATATATATAGGGGTCCTGTGCAGAGGCATGCAGGCCCTATGCGTGCTGCTTCAGTCTCTTGGGATAATTTAAATTTATTTAGACTCTTTTCACCTAGCAGTCTGCTACACTAGATGTGGGATAGTGCCCAGAAAAAAAGTGTTGGTGTTTCTGATTTGGGTAGCCCTGAGAACCTACCATAAAAATGTCATTTTGAGCCAGGCAGTGGTGGCGCATGCGTTGAATCCCAGTCTTCAGGCGACAGAGGCAGGTGGTTCTCTGAATTCAATGCCAGCCGGGAGAATGAATTCCAAGACAGCTAGTGCTACACAGAGAAGCCCTGTCTGAAAACAAAGAAACAAACAAACAAAAATAGGTTATTTTGATGACAGCACTGTTACTTTGGTGTCATTGAAATTGTTTGTTTTAGAAGCAGAGTAGCATCTAATGAGATTATTCAGATAGTTAAAATGTAACTAAGTGTGGCAACTTCTTCCTCTTTTTGGCTCTATCATTCCTATGGGCTGTCTTTTTCTTGCCAGTCACTGCTACATCTTTATTTACCTGCCTGTAAATATGTCACATCTTTGTGAGAGAAGTGAGATGAAGGGCATATGTATCCGTTGCTCTGTTTAAATTTAATCTACTTTTTTTGAGGTGTAATTTATATGTATAGTAAAATTGATCAGTTAGATGAGTTATGGCAACCATATCTAGTCATCTCAACATGTGTCACACTAAAAGTTTGTGTGTCATTGCCTCATCTCTGATCCCTAGCAATTGTTGGTCTTCAGTATTAATATGACTTTACCTTTTCTAGAATTTTATATAAGCGGGATCATGAAGGATATAGTTAGGTTTCTTTCATTCTCTTGCATGTTTCAGGAATGTTCTTTAGTTTTTTTAGTTGGTTTTTCATTACATGGATATACCAGTCACTAAATTATTGATACTCAGATTGTTTGTTTGTAGTTAGAATGTTGTTATGAAGAAATACATTTGAGTACTGTGTACAAGTTTTTTTTTAACTTGGTTATATATTTTCATTTCTCTTATAGCTTCGTAAGCGTAAGCTTGTTCATACAGTATGCTTACTTCTTTTTTTTTAATTTTGAAGTTACTTTATTTATTTATTTTTTATTGAGAAAAGGAAAAAAAAAGTTTCAGCCTTCTCCCAGCCTCCCATTTCTCTCCCCCTCCTCCCACCCTTCTTCCCCTCCCCCCACTCCTCTCCCTCTCCAGTCCAAAGAGCAGTCAGGGTTCCCTGCCCTGTGGAAAGTCCAAGGTCCGCCCCCCTCCGTCCATGTCTAGGAAGGTGAACATCCAAACTGGCTAGGCTCCCACAAAGCCAGAACATTAAGTAGGATCAAAACCCCGTGCCATTGTCCTTGGCTTCTCATCAGCCCTCATTGCTCGCCATGTTCAGAGAGTCCGGTTTTATCCCATGCTTTTTCAGTCACAGTCCAGCTAGCCTTGGTGAGCTCCCAATAGATCAGCCCCACTGTCTCAGTGGGTGGGTGCACCCCTTGTGGTCCTGACTTCCTTGCTCATGTTCTCCCTCCTTCTGCTCCTCATTGGAACCTTGGGAGCTCAGTCAGTGCTCCAGTGTGGGTCTCTGTCTCTATCTCCATCCATCACCAGATGAAGGTTCTATGGTAATATGCAAGATATTCGTGAGTATTGCTATAGGATAGGGTCATTTCAGGTTCCCTATCCTCAGCTGCCCAAGGAACTAACTGGGGACATCGCCTTGGGCTCCTGGGAGCCACTCTAGGTTCAAGTCTCTTGCCAACCCTAAGGTGGCTTCCTTAACTAAGAATTGTGCTTCCGTGCTTCACCAACCCCGCAACAAAGGTCTGATCTCCAAAATATATAGAGAACTCAAGAAACTAGACTTTAAAATACTAATTAACCCAATTAAAAAATGGGGCACTGAACTGAACAGAGAATTCTCAACAGAAGAAGTTCAAATGGCCAAAAGACACTTAAGGTCATGCTCAACCTCCTTAGCAATCAGGGAAATGCAAATCAAAACAACTTTGAGATATCATCTTACACCTGTCTGAATGGCTAAAGTCAAAAACACCAAGGATAGCCTTTGCTGGAGAGGCTGTGGAGGAAGGGGTACCCTCATCCATTGCTGGTGGCAATGCTAACTTGTGCAACCACTTTGGAAATCAGTGTTTCGGTTTCTCAGGAAATTCGGGATCAACCTACCCCTAGACCCAGCAATACCACTCTTGGGAATATACCCAAGAGATGCCCTATCATATGACAAAAGCATTTGTTCAGCTATGTTCATAGCAGTATTATTTGTAATAGCCAGAACCTGGAAACAACCTAGATGTCCTTCAATGGAAGAATGGATGAAGAAAGTGTGGTATATATACACATTAGAGTACTACGCTGCGGTAAAAAACAATGACTTCTCGAATTTTGCATGCAAATGTATGAAAATAGAAAACACTATCCTGAGTGAGGTAACCCAGACCCACAAAGATGAACATGGGATGTATTCACTCATAATTGGTTTCTAGCCATAAATAAGGGTCACGGAGTCTACAATTGGTGAACCTAAAGAAGCTAAATAAGAAGGTGAACCCAAGGAAAAACATATAGTTATCCTTTTGGCTATGGGAAGTAGACAAAATTGCCGGGGAGAAAATTGGGATCTTGGGGGTGGGGTAGGATGGGGGTAAGGGGAGATGGGGAGAGAAAAGGGAGAAGGGGAGGATGGGGGGAACTTGGGGAAACAGGATGCTTACTTCTTAAAAGACTACCAGACCTCCCCCTCCCCCCCATGACTGTAACTTTGCATTAGCTCCAGCAATGTGTGAGAGGCCTAATTTCTTTATACCCTTATCTGTTGTTGTTGTTGATTTGGTTTGTTGTTGTTGTTGTTTGTGGGGGGATAGGGTCTTTTGTGTAGCCATGACTGTCCTGGAACCAGCTCTGTAGTCCAGACTGGCCTCGAACTTAGTGATCTGCCTACCTGTGCCTCCCAAGTTCTGGGATTAAAGGTGTGCACCACATCTGCTAGCTTTCATAACCTTCTTAACATTTGTTTATGTTTAATCTTTTTAGATTTTACTCCTTTGAGTAGAAATAAAATGACATCTCATTGTAGTCTTTTTTATTTCCTTCAGGACCAAGGATATTGAACATCTTTTAATTTTTTTATTACATTGTTTAAAGTGTGTGTGTGTGTGTGTCTACGTGTGTCTACCATGAAGGCTAGATGAAATTCCCCTAGAGCTAGAGTTACAGACTGTTGTGAGCTACTTGACATGGATGCCGGGAGCTAAACTTGAGTCCTGTACAAGATAGTATGCATTTGTAACAGCTGTGCCATCTCTCCAGTTTTGGTACAGAATATCTTTTCATCTGCTTATCATTCTTTAGTGAAGTTATTTATGGTGGGGGAAAATAAAAACTTTTTGAATTATTTATTTCCTTTGCCATTAATTTGAAAATATATTTTGTCCAGATCCTTTATCAGACACCTGCTGTGCAGTTATTTTCTCTCAGTTTGGAGAGTTCCAAGTTTTGTGAGCTACCAAAAAGCTTTTTATTGGCTAATGTAAGATACCAAGTATTTCCTCTAGTGCACCGCGAGGGGTTCATAACATATTTTTACAGGGTGTAGTTTAAAACACATTTTTAAGTTTTTAGAATATACTTTAAAAAAGTGTTTTATTTTGTTTTGACAAGGTCTTACTATGTAACACCTTTTTTTTTTCCTTTTGGATTCACAACATCTTGACTTTATTCCGAGTGTTGTTTATAGGCATGTGACACTAGACCCAGCTAGCCGATAGAGATAATGTTTGATCAAGCTTTATGTATCTAATAAAACTGTCTTTTTCTATATTTGGCCAAAACTTTGATTTAAATTTGGACAAGGTGTCAGTAGTATATCACGTAGTTACTAGTGCTGTAGGATAAACATTTCTGACTTCCTGCGAAGTTAGTATCTCCCTAGGGATAGCTGTACTTAAAATGATATTTCATTCACATTCAAATAAAAATGTTATCTTAGGTGTACGTGTGTGTGTGTGTAAGTTTGTGTAAATCAAATCTAAGGAGGTTATTAATGAAATAGAATTTTTTCTTTATAGTCTAGAAGTTGAAAAGTAGGCAGTTTGTACTAGTAACAAAGCTAGTTATGGTGTCTATTGGATACCAGTGAGGTACCCTTAACTAGACGCAAGTCTTTACTGCCTTTTCCCTGTTTTAATTCCATTATGGCCTTGTCTTTATCCTTCAAACTCACAGCTCAGGTCCAGGCATCTACTATCCTTCATGTAAGACTGCATTTATACAGCTTAGTATGGGAGTTCTTTATATTTCTGTCTGGTTTCTGCCTTATTGTCATCCAGAATAAATTTAATAAGTAAGTAGCATCTCCATTTGTTCATCTTGTGAGATAATTAGTGTACTTTATTGTAGTGGCATTTCAATTGTATTTTATTTTTGTTTTTCAAGACAGGGTTTCTCTGTGGTTTTGGAGCCTGTCCTGGAACTAGCTCTTGTAGACCAGGCTGGTCTCGAACTCACAGAGATCCACCTGCCTCTGCCTCCCGAGTGCTGGGATTAAAGGCGTGTGCCACCACCGCCCGGCTCAATTGTATTTTAATAAATAAAACTTGCCTTAAGATCTGAGAGTAAAACAGCCCCACTGGTCAGCCTTACAGACCAAGTAATAATAACATACACCTTTAATCCCAGTGACCACACTGATTTGCCATAGAAACCTGGCAGTGCATGCCTTTAATCACAGTGATGCCTGCCTTTAATCCCAGCCCTAGAGAGGATGATAAAACTGGAGGAAACAGCTCTCCCCAAAGTCTCATTCTGAGATTCTGGAGGCAGGATCACCGTTTTGGACTGAAGTTGAGGTACGAGCCAGTGGCTGGCAGCTTTGCTTTTTGGGTCTTTGTGTTGAACACCAATTTCAGTCTCTGAGTTTTTATTATTTGTGCTTCACTTTATTGGTGATAGATATTCTTCTGCATTACACAAACTGATCGCTTCTCAACCAAAATAACATAACCAAAAGCAAGTATAAAAACCCTGCTTTCTCTTCTCATTTATTATGCTAGACATAAGAGTTTATGATTGGTTGGTTTGTTTGTTTATTGGTTTTCAAGGCACGGTTTCTCTGTGTAATAATCCTAACTTTCCTGGAACTCTCTTTGTAGTCCAGGCTGGCCTCAAAATCATGGAGATTTGCCTGCCTCTGCCTTTCAAGTGCTTGGATTAAAGGTGTGCACCATCACTGCCCAGCTCATAAGAGTTTGTTTGTTTGTTTTGAGACAGGGTTTCTCTGTAGCTTTGGAGCCTGTCCTGAAACTTGCTGTTGTAGACCAGGCTGGCCTCAAACTTACAGAGATCCACCTACCTCTGCCTCTCGAGTGCTGGGATAAAAGGCGTGCACCACTACCACTGCATGGCTATATGAGTGTTTTTTAAGTGTGTAATTTTTGTGTAATCACTTTTTCTTAATTGATTCATATATATACAACTTTAAATAATTATTTCCTCATCTCCATAGTAGTTTTCTCCTGTATGCAACTTTAAGACGATATGCATCCCCTTCCCATCCCTGCTTTCAGGTTGTTTTGCATAGCACTTCTGCAGAGACTTAAATTACACATACTATATGTGGGTTTGTTTTAAATTGCCATATAGTTTACACGTGCTTTTGTAAAAACTTTCAGGTTTCTTTCCAAGCTTAAAATGGTTTCTATTGCTGGGTAGAGGTGGGCAGATCTCTGAGTTCACGGCCAGCCTGGTATACTAAGCGAGTTCCAGGTCAGCCAAAGATACACAGAGAAACCCTGTTTCTGGGGAGAAAAACTATATAATTTCTGTTGTTGTGTCTTCAATATTATTGTCCTTTAAATTTGGCATTTTTGATGTGTTTTTATTCACCCCAAGTTGAAAATTTTGATTTGTATTCTTTTTATGTAGTTTGTATCTTTATTAATTTCTTGTTTTTTCAAGACACATGTTTACTTAATTTCTTGTTTTGTTTTTTTTTTTTCAAGACAGGGTCTCACTGTGTATCACTGGTTGTCCTAGAACTCATTATATAGACCAGGCTGGCCTTGAACTCTCATAACCACTGTCTCCCTCACCAATGCTGTGATTAAAGGCGTGCAATACCACACCTGGCAGTTTCTTAAATATATAAATATAAATAACGTAGAAGTAGGCTCTTGCTTCTGTTGCTGCTTGCATACTCCAGGCTAAGTGACCTATGAGCTTCCAGGCCATTCTCCTGACTCTGCCTCCCATCTTACTGTAGAATGCTGGGATTAAAGATGTGTACCATTGTATCCAGCCATCTTAATTTTTGACAGGGGTCCTAGAAATTGAAGCAGGTGGTCAGGCTTGTATGACAAGTGCTTTTACCCATTGAGTCATCTTGCCAGCCCTTAGCCTTCTTCTTAATAGTAACTAGTCAGATTGCTTGTTATTGCAAATTTCCCAGGGAGTCAGAAAATTAATGTTACTTTTGAATAGATTTCAATATTGACATAATGATGTTTTCGAATTTAAAGAAGTAATTTTTTATTTTATTTAATTTTTTAAAAAATATTTATTTATTTAGTATGTATACAATATTCTTTCTGCGTGTATGCCTGCAGACCAGAAGAGGGCACCAGACCCCATTACAGATAGCTGTGAGCCATCATGTGGTTGCTGGGAATTGAACTCAGGACCTTTGGAAGAGCAGGCATGCTCTTAACCTCTGAGCCATTTCTCCAGCCCCAAGTAATTTTCTATTACAACACAAAATATTAGAACTTAGTATGGGGAATAATTTAGAAATTTTAACATGAGTTTTTAATCTTAATAATGCTTGACAGATAATGTTTATACTAAAGTAATATATATATATATATTGTTTAAGTTCTTTGATTTTTTTTACATATAAAATACCTGCAAACATTTATAGACCATGTGTTTTGTGCCAGGCATTAAGATACTATTGATTCAAAGGAGCTTATATGTTAGATAGGAAGTCAGCAATTGAAGACCCACAGCACCCTGTGTACATGCTCAGCTTCTGCATTGTATCCCATCTCTGCGGTTTGTTACTGAAGCTTTATTGGGTCATACAGCCTCCTACTTATTACTCTGTTGCCTATGGTGCTTTCCATGCTCCAAAGGTGTGAACTAGTTGTAAAGCACTAGCTCCTAATCCTAAAATAATTGTCTATACTTGTCTTTTGTCCTATTGTAGAAAAAGTTGGTCACCCTCTGACATAGCATAAAATTTTAAATTTTTTTTACAGTGTCCAGACCTTCTTTAATTGGGCCTTAGATTTGAATCAAAATTAATAATGTGAAAAGGTCAAATTATTTTGCCAAAGACCCGAGTTTGTATTAGAAGTTCTTGGTTTCATTTCTTCTTTCCGTCCTTAGGATTATTTTGTCTCTTAGTTAACTTCTGGCTAGGGGTACTAAGATTAAGATTGCTTTTTTTTTTTCCCTGTAGAAGGGTTTCCTAGCATTTGAAAGTTGGGTTTGAAGTATTTCATACAAGGGCATCTGGGTTTACTGATGATTCAGAACATATGTGGCATGCTCTTTGGCTAGAGGCTAGAGGCCGACTCTTGGAACCACCCACGTAACTCTTTGCAAATCATCAAGGGTTTTTGTAATTTTTTTCAATAACTGCAATTTTCCTGTTTGGTGTGTTAACACAATGAGTAATGTACTTTAAGTATGATTGAAAATTAGCTCCCTCCCCCATTTAAAAATTAAACACAGACGCTTAGAAATTACCATCAGTCTAAATGTGCTTGAGTTCTCTCTTCATAGTTGTCACCGATGGAGGTAAAGAAGTTTCTGGGGTTTTCATAAAGTTACCTATGTTTTTCATAAGTAACTATAAAGTATTATTTTTATTTATTCTTTGAAAAACTCATACACATCCACAATGACCTATGATCATCTTTATGCCCATTTCACACCCTCAACCACTCCTATATCTCCCAAAAACATCCTCCTCCCAACACCATGCCCCCTTTTCTTTTTTTAGTAGCTCATTAATTAGCACTGCCAATGTGAACATAGGTATGGGGACATCCTCTGGAGCACAGGAAACCTTCCAGCAGCTGTACCCACAAAGAAGCTGTACCCATAATGAACAGTTATTATTGTTCATTCCCACAGGTACTATAAACTGCCAATTGTTCCTGGAGACCGTCTATGCCAGAATTTTGGTTGGCTTGATCTTATACAGATCTTATAAAGTTACTTCTTTAAGTCCCTGCTACTGTGAAGAGTAGAAATTCTTAACATTTTCTCAGTCTTTAAAATGCTGTAGCAATGACCTTCATAGTAGGAGATTTCTAATTAGGAAGTAAGAGAATCCCAGGAATAAAATCAAGTCCTTGTGATTTGGGAGCTTGCCATACAGCTCACAATGCCCTTCAACATGGTACCCCCTGCATAAAGATGATTGATAGTACAGTGAAATAAGTGATTCATAGATTTTAAGATATTTTCAAGATATATAGCTAACAACTTTTTCTATATCTAAACAACTCTACAGCTAAATTATTAAAGCAACTCATTTAAAAAAATCAGCAAAAGACTATGGACATTTTGCTAAGGAATATTTTTGAATATTCAGTATACAAGTGTGGAAAAATACTTAATATAATCTTGTCATCATAAAAGTTCAAATTAAAGTCACTATTCAATATCATTATAGCCATTCAAATGACTAAAATTAAATAACCTAACAGCAAACACTGGTATGAATGTGGTGATATGACTCTAGCTTTGATGTGTTGCTGGTGAGAATATAAAATGAGGTAAACACCTAAGGATGGACTTTCTCTTGACTGTAAACATTTGACCCACTGTTCGTCAAGTATTTACTTAAGATAAGTAAAACATACACAAGTAAATAAGTAAGTATAAGCAAGCCTTATATTTAGAATAGCAGGAGCCAGTTATCTTGCTATTGGTTAGGAGAGAAATATATAGAGGAACAGAATGTCTCTTTGGTGTTGGAATGAGATTGGAGGTATCGTTTTGAGCTCATAGTTTCTCATAGAAGGATAGATAGAAATATATTATGTGTGTACAAACATTCAGTATCCTGTTTTTCCTTTCAGACTACATTTCATGTAGTACAGTCTGGCCTCAAACTTGCTATGCAGCCAACGGGGAATTCTTGAATATTGATTCTCCTGCCTCTATCTCCCTAGTGCTGGCATTACACCATTTCTAGATTCTGATTTCTAAACAGTATCCAATTTAAAAAGGGGGGTATCTCTTGAGAAATTATTTATTCTATATCTGGGGCAGACAAAATACAAGGCAATCCTAGAGCATCTTAGATATTTCAATTTAGGATTCAATTAACTATATAAAGAAATTAAAAATTGTTCCAAGTTTGGCACACAGTAGCATTTGGGAGGCCGAGGCAAGGCAAGATTGTCAGTTCAAAGTCATTTGGGCTGCATAGAAGTCCTGATTGGGAAGAGAGGGAAAGAAGAGGGAAGGGAAATTCTTATTCTTGTTCTTACAATAAAAAAGGAAACTGAACAACCATATATATCAAGCCAGGTGTCATGGCTCACCCTTTTAATCCCAACACTTGGGAGGCAGAAGCAGGCGGACTTCTGAGTGCGAGGTCAGTTTAGTCTACATAGTGAATTCCAAGACAGCCAGAAATGCATAGTGAAACCCTGTCTCAATACAAACAAGCAACAAGGAGAAAAGTGTTGTCACAAGGTAAATAAATGCCTAAACTAGAAGGCAGGTGAATATTGAGAGCCACATCTTACCGGAAGTCATTAGAGCCAAGAAGTGGTAAGGAAATGAAGTCTAACATATAGTTGATATTTGAATGTAAACATTTGTGTTAAAAATTACTAGAACCCAGTGTTAGAAAACCTCACCCTTCCTTGAGATTTTTTCTCCCAAGAACCTTTCAGGTTCTCACAGTGAAGATGATGGTGTGCCTTTGGACTTCTAAAGGGAAGCTGAAAATGGAAAACTATCCAGAGTCCAGTAATTTAGGCAAAGAGAACTCCAGTCACAGATATCACTAGCATTCTTGTTTTTTGGAAAAGGGGGGAAAAGCTGAGAAGTACTTATGAAATCCGAGGGTCAGGCGTACTTAGCAACTGAAATCCAGTCATGGAACTGTAGAACACATCCTCTCCCCTAACTTGTTTCAATAGGTCTAGTATAACTAAAAGAACTATAGGACATGCATGCATGTACTAAATAGTTTCCAAAGATGACGTATAAAAACAAGGCTGTTGAATAAATTTTATCTAACAATGTCTATATAGCTACAACAAACAGTAGAACATTAGCTGAATTCCTAGATAGATATTCCAGAGATTGGGGGTTTTCAGATTGCGAATTTAAGAATAATTCTAATGTAAAAAGCAGCCAGTTTGAAGCATAGGAAATGCTTGAAGGCTGGGCATGGTGGTGCACACCTTCAATCTCAGCACTAGAGGTATATACATGTAGATCTTTTAGTTGGACAGCAGCCTGGTCTATATACTAAATTCTAGGTCAATCAAGGCTATAGTGAGACCTGTCTTTAAAAAGGGGCAGGGGGAAATGCTAGAAATCTAAAACACTATAACAAACGAAGAGTAGCTTTGGTAGGCTACTCAGAAATATTTGAAGTAATAAAGGCTGGAATTAATGGCAGGTACTAAATCATAGATCTAGGACAGGATCAATACATGTCTCAGAAATGAGTACCTAGGTATAGCATATTCAAACTGCAGAAAACTAAAGGAAAAGAAAAAATTATAGATGAAGTGAATGGAAGCATTATTATAAGGGATATTTAAAGTTAAGTCTCATTAGAGACTTTTAAAGAAAACAGTATAGATAGATATAAACATATTGTAATAGCTTTGTTAAGCTGGAATTCATATACCACATGACTAACCTATGTACAGGTTCATGGTCTGTGATACATTGGGCAACCAGCACTACACTTCTAGAGCATTTTTATCACCTAGAAATACCTTCTTTTTTTTTTTTTAATAGCAGGAAGGGCAATTTTATTTATTTATTTTTTCTTTATTTTTTTTGTTTTTTAGTTGTTGAAAAAAAATTTCCGCCTCCTCCCCATTTTCCATTTCCCTCCCCCCCCACACACATTACCCCCTCTCCCCCACTCCCCTCCCCTTCTCCCCCTCCCCCCCACTACATTCCCCCTCCCTCTCGAGAATGAAGAGCAGTCCAGATTCCCTGCCCTGTGGGAAGTCCAAGGTCCTCCCACTTCTATCCAGGTCCAGGAGGGTGAGCATCCAAACAGGCTAGGCTCCCACAAAGCCAGTTCATGTATTAGGATTGAAACCTAGTGCCATTGTCCTTGGCTTCTCATCAGCCTTCATTGTCTGCCATGTTCAGAAAGAAAAAAAAAAAAAGAAATACCTTCTATACCCAGTAGTGGTTACTACTCAATTTTTACCAATTCCTTTAGCATGAGCAATCATTAATCTTTTTTTTCTGCCTCAAAAATGTGTCTATTCTGGACATTTCTTATAAGTGGAATCATAGGTAGTTTTTGTGCCTAGCTTTAACGTTTATCCATGTGTATCATATATCAGCACTTCATTTTTTATCAGTGAATGACATTCCTTTCAATGCATATTTTGTGTTGTGTTTATTTCTTCATTAGGTGATAGACAAGTGAAATTGTTTCTACCTTTTGACTATTATAATGTTGCTATAAATACTCACATACATAATTTGCGTAGATTGCAGTGTATGAAATTTCCAGTTTCTCTCTAACATCTTGTTTTTTAACTTTAGTATTTTAACTGTCTTGATGGATAGTGAAGTAGTACTCATTGTGGGTTTGATTTGCGTTTTATTGATAGTTGCTAGTATTGAACACCTTTTCATGTGCTTATTATCCATTCATGTGTCTTTTCTGGAATATGTTTATTTAAATCCATTGCTTATTATGCTATTCATTTTTTCATTCTTAAAAGAACAGGAAATCATTTTCGAGGAGTGTAGATACTATGGCTCATTGTTAGGAGGGTGCAGTTATGGCTGCTCGGCACCACTCCCTGTACACTTATTAGGATATGTATACATGATAGGATACATATTGGAGAAAGCTACTTACCCCTTGGCATTCAGGAAGCCTAGAGAAGAGGAGGAGCTGGGATGGCATCCCCTTGGAGGATATACATTCAGTGCCCTACCTCCTTCCACTAGGCTCCACACCCTAAGGATTTCTGTCACCTTCCAGGAGTGCCATAGGCTGAGGACCTTACCCCAGCATGTGATATTTGGGGGACATTGAAGATTTAAACTACATTTAAACACATTTTAAGATAGGGTTGTCTCTTTTTATTACTGAGTTAATAAGTTTTTATTCTAGATAAAAGTTATTTATTAGCTCAAGGTATGTATTTTTCTCTTTTCGTCTTGTGGATTTTTAAAAATTTCTTGTAGAAATATAAATTTAAGGTCCTTTAGTATTCAACTACCTTACAGAACAGTTGAATACTTTGCTAGACTTACTGATGATGATAATTGCCCTTGCTATTTTGTTTTTGAAAGAAAACTCATGTTTTTAATTTTTAAAAATTTATTTGTATTATTTTATATGTGTGGGTATTTTACACATATATGTGACTGCTTACTACATGTGTGCCTAGTGCCTATGAGGATTTCTGGAACTGGAGTTACAGACAGTTGTGAACTGCCACATGGATGCTGGGAATTGAACCTCAGGTCCTCTGGAAGAGCAGGATGCTCTTAACCTCACTGAGCCCCTGAAAACCCAGGCATTTACAGAAACAGTTGAAATAGTTTTTTTTATTACCATTGTTTAAAGTATCTAAGATGAATTTTAAGATTATAACCAGAATACTAGTTTTACTTTGAGCTTTGATTACTTATCTTTATATTGAAAAAACAAAAAATTAATGTGTGTAATCATTTTAGCTAAAACATCTGAACAAAATTTTTGTTTCACAAGCTAGAATCTTACTTTTGCTTAAGGTTAACAAACACTAGTTACTTTAGTGACATTTATTATGAAATACACATTTCCTTAGAGATTCAGTCTTGATACTGCTGTTAACTGTTTATTTTTAAGAACAGGCTTTACAAAAAGAAAATGGTATGTCACGGTGTAGGACTTTTGGTAGTATGTAAATTGAGCTTCATACTTACTTAAAATTCAAGGTAATTTCTTTTTCTGATTTCGTTTGTATAACAATAATTTCAAATTAAATGAGCTTTTAGGTATTATTTCAACAACTTTCTTTTTTTTTTTATTGAAAAAAAAATTTCCGCCTCCTCCTAGCCTCCCATTTCCCTCCCCCTATCTCCATGCATTGCCAGATGAAGGTTTCTTATATATTAACCACTAAGGGATACTTGTAATCTAGAAACAGGGTCCTTAATTAGCTTCATTCTAATTCCCTTACAAAAAGAGGAAGATATAAGGGCATTATATTTTCATTGTTAACATTTGAAAGAAATTATAAGGAGAAAATGAGATAAGAAACAATTTTCTAGCAGGTTCAATTGCAAGTCCTCTTCTAAGGCATTCCGAGGTTATTTTGGCTCGCCGGAAGGCATAGTGGCAGAAGCATGAGACAACCGGTTGGTCATACTGTAAGGAAGCAGAAAGATGGCTGATCCTCAGGTTACTTCCTGTTTACTGTGGACCCCAGCTTATGGTGCTGCTCACAGTTAGGGTAGGTCTTCTCAACTCAGTCAGAATCCACCTTCAAAGTCATACCCAGAGGTTTGTCTCTTAGATGATTCTAGATCCTGTCAAGTTGGCAATCAAGCTTAACCATGACAGCCACAGAGTGGAGTATGATAGGTGAAATGTAGTTTTACACTACCATCTAATTCTGTATAGTTCTATATCTCCCATTTAGTAATTTCTTAACTGTTTTGTCTTTTTGTTAAGTAGGTGTTCTTTTAGTATGTTCTTTTATTTTCCTTACTGTTTTTATGCAGTTTTAAAGATTATTTTCTTTGTGGTAATTTTACTTCCCCATCTCAAAGTGTTATTATTTGAATTAACCCCTATGTAATTTTACTGTGCAATTTTGCTCAGTTAGGGTCCATTTTCTTTTCCTTTGTTTGTGCTGTTGTCATCATACAAAGTACATCTTTCTACCTCATAACCCCTCATCATGATTTTATAATTATGGCTTTGTAGTCTTGTCTCTTAAATGACATAGAATAAAACAGGTATAGACAAAACTATACTTGTCTGTTGTGTTTTTCTATGTAGTCACCTTTATCCTTGCTCCTTATTTGTGTGGATTTCTGTCACTGCATATTTTCATCGCTGCCTAAAATAAAACACTCTTCGGTATTTCTGTTAGGACAGGTTGGCTCCTAACAAATTACCTCATTTTGTTTATCAAGGAATGTCTTAATCCCCTACCCCCTTCAACTAATCACCTTTATAAAGGATAATTTTGCTAGATACTGGATTCTTTGTTGATGATTTTCTCCTTTGATAACTCTGTCATCCCAACTATCTTTCAGACTCTGTGGTTTCTAAATAAGCCATCTATGAATCTCACCAAAGCAATTTTGTATGTGATGACATTTTTCTTCTGGCACTTTAAAATAATGTCTTTGTCTTTTGGCAGTTTGATTATGATATGTGACTTTCTTTGAGTTTATCTTACATTAAATCTTGTTTTTTTTACATACTTTTAATTAGAAATTTGTTAGTCATTATTTCGTCAAATACTCTCCCTGCTTCTCTTCTTTTTTTATCTCCTTGTTCTGAGGCTCACATTGTATTTGCAAGTGGCATGTTTAATGGCATCCCAAAGATCTCTGAAACTTTATTTTTTTAATTCATTTTTATTCCTCAGATTTGAGAATTTAAATTGATCTGTTTTCAAGTTCACTATTTTTTAAAACCAGTTCAATGGTTTTAAAACACCAGCCGTGTTCAATATGTTAACAGTCTACCTGGAAGTAGACTTAGATCCCATATGCCAAGGGTCTAGTATAAAGGGGACCACCACTCTTTTGGCATGAGAGCCTTGACCTACTCTCCTCGTGTTTCATTAATTTGCTAGAGCACCCAACAGAACTCAAACAATTTATTTATTAAAAATATTACGGGGGTACAGGTGAGTAAACAGATTAAAGAGATATGCAGGGGAAGGGGGCTGGCAGAGTTCGTGGGTCTTATGTCATGTTTCCCTTTAGGAACTTCTGTGTGTTCAACAGTCCAAATGTTCTTCAAACCCAGCCCTTTTTGAGCTTCTGTTGGTGTGTCATCACATGAGCCTGATTAGTTGTATCATTGGACATTAGTTGTCACCTCTTTGCCCTCCCTGGAAGTTAGGGGTGGGGCTAAAAGTTCCAGCCTTCCCTGATTGATTCCTCTGGCAACCAGTTCTGCATGCAGAACCCCCAGGGACTCCTCATCTTGTTAATGTACAAAATACAACAAAGAATGGCTAGGTCTGTGGTTTGAGAGTAAAGTACTTGCCTAGCATGTACCATATTCCTGGGTTTCATGAACAGCATTGTACATTGAACAAAAACAAAGACACATTACAGATGCAAAGGCTTTAAGAGCTTTATTCCAAGAACCAGGGACATAGAACAGATATGTATTTTTCCTTGTGTAACAAAATCTTAGATAATTTTAGTTACTTTGTTTTTCAAATCCAAAGCTTCTATTTAGTTCATTTAATAGCATATGTTTTCCCTGATACTTTCCATTCGGTAAGACATGTCTGCATACTTCCCTTTTTCCTAGATAAATACACGTGTCCGCATACTTCCCTCTGGGTCCTAGATACATAGATGTGTCTTCATACTTCCCTCTGTGTCCTAGATACGTAGAAGTGTCTTCATACTTCCCTCTGTGTTCTAGATACATAGACGTGTCTGCATACTTCCCTCTGTGTTCTAGATACATAGATGTGTCTGCATACTTCCCTCTGTGTCCTAGATTCATAGACGTGTCTTCATACTTCCCTCTGTGACCTGGATACATAGACGTGTCCGCATACTTCCCTCTGTGTCCTGGATACATAGACGTGTCCGCATACTTCCTTTTGTGTCCTGAATACATAGACGTGTCTGCATACTTCCCTCTGTGTCCTGAATACATAGACGTGTCTGTATACTTCCCTCTGTGTCCTGAATACATAGACGTGTCTGCATACTTCCCTCTGTGTCCTAGATACATAGACGTGTCTTCGTACTTCCCTCTGTGTCCTAAATACATAGACGTGTCTGCATACTTCCCTCTGTGTCCTAGATACATAGACGTGTCTTCGTACTTCCCTCTGTGTCCTAAATACATAGACGTGTCTGCATACTTCCCTCTGTGTCCTAGATACATAGACGTGTCTTCGTACTTCCCTCTGTGTCCTGGATACATAGACGTGTCTTCATATTTCCCTCTGTGTCCTGAATACATAGACGTTGTTCTAGATCCATAGACGTGTCCGCATACTTCCCTCTGTGTCCTGGATACATAGACGTGTCTGCATAGTTCCCGCTTTCCTAGGTAAATAGTCCTTAGGTTCTTTGGGATATTAGTTCCTGGTTAGGAAGTTTTTGTCCAGTAAGTTCAGTGTATAGCATACATCAAGGACAGTTTTCTGAAATGCTTTTTCACTCCTTGTCTAAAAGCTGTTGTCCTCTTTTTAAAAATCGTTCTGCCTTTTAATCCATGGCTATCAGCGGTTAGGCCGCAAGAGCCACTGCCTATGGGAATTCTGTTCCTTCAGGTAGCGACTCTTTCAAAAATTATGTGGTGAACTTATCTAAATCTCTATCCCTCTAAAGAATTGAATTCTCAGAGAGGTGATTAGTAAGCAGCTCACTTCTCTAGAAGCCCTCCTGTGTGGCCCTACCCTCCTTAAAAACCCTTCTGCATCTGTCTCCTCCCTACCACTTACTTCCTGTCAGCTGGGTGATGATGCAGCCTCTTGACTGCAGGTGAATTTTACTTAATCAAACACATCTTTGTATCATTAAACAAATGTCCCAGAGCACAAGCAAAAGTAACATACCTTAGCCGGGTGGTGGTGGTGCACGTCTTTAATCCCAGCCCTCGGGAGGCAGAGACAGGTGGATCTCTGTGAGTTCGAGGCCAGCCTGGTATACAGAGCTAGTTCCAGGACAGGCTCCAAAGCTACAGAGCAACCCTGTCTCGGGGGTAGGAGGTGAGTAAAATACCTAAAATAATATACCACAACAGTAAGCCCATATTTTCTGTGTTATTTGTAATATTTTCTTGAAAACTAGACATTTTCAAGTTAATAGGATGTACCATATTCCTGGGTTTCATGAACAGCATTGGTGCATTGAACAAAAACAAAGGCACATTACAGATGCAAAGGCTTTAAGAGCTTTATTCCAAGAATAAAGAATTCTTTAAGTCAGAATGTCCACACCTTCAGTGTTTGTATTTGTTTGCTTTTATTTTTTTAGTTACTTTGCTGACAGATTTTGTGTAGTCACTGTTTTTGATCTTTCTGCACAGCTATCCTAATACAGTTAATGGACCAACTATTTTTTGAAATGCTTTGAACTAGATTTTCTCAAATCTTTTAAAAAATGTTTGTACTTAAGAATTTCATAGTATATATTTCGATCATATTACTTCACCTTCCCAAACTCCTTCCAGATCCCTACTTCCCTATATACAACCCCAAATTCATGTTCTTTTTCTCCAAACAAAACAACAAAACCCCACAAAAACCATGGGGTGGGATTGTATTGCCCACTTACTCTGGAGTATGAGGGCTCCCATGGAGTTTGGTTGATAGACCAGTGTCATTCCTTTGAAGGAAACTGAAGGAGAGCCAGTAGCTCTCCATTGTGAAGCTTCTTGGCTAGCGGGGGCACTTTTTGCCCACTTGCTGCTTTCTCACTTTGTCCCAGCATTTATGGAAGGATACTTGCTGTTTCTTGAGACACATGTAAAAGTGGGCCTTCTCAGGCCTTTCCTGGGCATATGCAAGGACCTATGAATGTACGTAGCCTACCTAGAAGTCTCTCTCTTGCTTTCAGGTTTCTGTACATTCTTTTGAAAATCTTAGTCTTACTTAAATTTCAGATGTCACTTTCTCTAGGAAGCCTTCATAGGTTCTCACAGATGGTTGTTGTATCTCTACATGTAACTGGGTTGTCTTTGCAGCACCCATTATGCCATCCTATTATTTCCTGATTATGCATCTCTATCTCCAAATAGAATATAATGTCCATGAGGTCAGGGACCGTAAATATGAGTAGTATGTGATTTATTTTCTAACATTGGACTTTGGAAAGTTGTTTAATGTATAGAAAACTTACAGCTGTATTTGAGTTATTCTCACTATTAGTCATATAAGACTATTGTATGAATAAAGTAGACTCTTGAAATAATAAAAATAAATGAGAAACTCCAAAGGACTATTTATAAAAGGAGAAAATTAAATATCTAGCATAGTCATACATCATACAGAGAAGTATAATGCAATATGATGTGTTGCTGAAATTGACAAACTGGTATTGTACTAGATAATGTATGTTACAGCCTGAAGTCTGAAAAGTCTCTTGTGCAGCTTATTCAACTTGTAACAAGAGCTGTCAGTCATATAGCACCATTCAGATAGGATGTGGAACATCTCAATGAAACATTTGTTACAAAAGTAGGCAATCAAGTTTGTTATATTGAAATATTTTGAAATTTTTATAACTTTTCAATTTTGAAAATTTTATAACTTTTACTATTGCTAGTTAAAACTTTTGTATCATCCCCATCTTTATAAGCAAAGAAGATTTATTTAAACATCATTAGGAGGCACTCTTTTCTACCACGTCTTGCCAGGTGTTTGAAAACCATTAGGTGACACATTTTGCCAAATCACTTTTTAAAACCTTTGTTAGACCTTCTGGATTGGACAACGTCTTTCAGAGTGGAAATTCAAAACAGAAGAAATTTGAGGACTGGCAAGATGACGGCTCAGCAGTTACATCTGGCAACTCATGACTATCTGTAACTCCGACTTCATGAGGACTCCCATATCTGTGGTCCCCAGGTGTACCCACATACGCTACAGACACCTACACACATACACATAATTAAAAACAAGAAACTTGAAAGGTGTTGTGATACTAGGTTTTCTTTTAACTTAAGTGATATTAAAATTCTTATCACAAAATAAGTATACAAGGTGATAGATGTATTAATTAGCTTTATTTAATCATCTTACAATATATTCATATCATGCATGCACTATATAATTAACTGGTTTTATTATAAATTTTACCTTAATAAGATTTCTGGAGACAAGGAAATAAATATATTTTCTCAGATTCACATGTCACCTAGAAGTAGCTAATACCCTAAATCTTTAAGAATTCAAGATACTTTATTAGATTAAAATACATTTTATTAATTTTGAAAAATATTCTTAAAGATGTGTAACATATTTTAATGTAGTGTAGTGTAGTGTAGTGTAGGTTCCTGGACTGAAGGCAAGATTCTTCACTAGGCTGCAGCTCTCTATAGCATCAGTTATCTACCGAGACTTCTCAGAGAAGTTGCTGCTTTTAGAGCGCTCTCTCTCAGCTGAGCCTAATCCTGACTAATGAAGTTGAGATAGAATAGTTTATCTCTAATAAGACTTTATGGCGTGTGGTAGCACACACTTACAGAACTGTTATAAGGCGACAGATCTGGTCCGTACCATGTAAAGATAAACAATGCTGTTGTGGAATCACAGATTTGACAGTAGAAACTGCTGCTTATAACGCAGTTGATTTATATACTTACTTTTGTACAGAGTCTCTCTAACATTTGAGTTTCTTATTTTGTTTCTCTTCTCTGATGCCCGTTCTATATTAGATTTGTTAGTATTATTGCCAAGGAATTCATTTGTTTGGTATGTGGAGGCACCAAACCATCTCTAGGAACCAGAGAAAGGTAGATCTGTCTTAATGCTGTCAGTATGGCTGTGAATGGTACTGAAAGTATTCAGAACAGGAAATTAAATAAGATGGAATTCTTATCAGATCATATGCCCATTTCCTCCTTTATCATAGTTGATGTTTTCATGGACTTTTTTCTTCAGATATGTTCAGGCTTTTAGTTCTTTCTTTTGTCCCTGAGCAATTACTCTATTTTGTTGACTATTCTTTCATTTGTTAGTATTTAGTAAACACATTGCATGTGTTGTGCTTGAGTCCTGAAATTACTGTGTTCTTCAAACAAAAAAACAGTTCTATCAAGACCCAAAGAATTTGTCATAGAGTGAGTCAAGGAAACATAATTTTAAATAAAACAATAACTGAGAAGTTAAAAGGTTAAGGAAGCCAACATTAACTTTTTAAGAAACTGAGTGTTTAAATTAAATAAAAAGGTGATTGGTTTCAGGTTTTGTCAGTCTGCTTTTAAATCTAACCTCAGTTACTAAAACATGCTATGCCTTAGGCCAGCAGTTCTCAACCTGTGGGTTACATCAGATACCCTGCGTATCATATATTTATTTACATTATGATTCTTAACAGTAGCAAAATTACAATTCTGAAGTAGCAAGAAAATAATTTTATGGTTTGGGGTCACCACAACATGAGAAACTGTGTTAAAGGGCCGCAGCGTCAAGAAGATAGAGAACTTAGACTGTGTTAGCCCATGTGATACTTGGCAAAGTTGTTTCTTAGAAAGAAATAAGTGCAAAAAAAATTTAGTCTGGTGTGTTTTGCATAGTTTCTACCTTCTCCCTAAACCATATATCCCCAGATTTTTGTAATTCCAAAGCTTAAGAATAGAAAATAATTTCTGACTCCTACTAAGCAGAAAATGTGAAAAGTGGTATACAGTTGTTTTTTGAAAATACTTCATTAGTAGAAATTAAAATTTGTAATTGTTTCTCTTAGGCATTTTAACCAAAATTCCATTAAGATACGTGGATCATAAAAAAATCCTATCCTAGGTCCTTACAGTTTCTTGTGAAATGTTACTAGTGATTCTGTGAATCACTGATCTTCAATTTACTTGTCAGCTTACAGGAAACATTTCTGTCTCTCCATCCTTCAGCCTCTCTCTAGTTAAGCGTATTTACCATTAATCCAACTGTGTTTTATATGTACAAGGGTAGTTTTTAAAACTTTTATTCATGAGATATTTAGAAAACATGTAAGCAGGTCATCAGTAGACTGAGATCTTTTTTATCACCAATTTTCTTTATTTGAAGAATTTTAAACTGTGTTTTTTGGAAACAATTTTATTTAGAAATAAATTTACTACATAATTTGCTTTTAATTTAAAATAATTTTTTATTCCTCTGAAATTAAGCTTCATAACTGCTAGTACAAATAGAAACTAAATTTCAGTGTAGTGACCACACAGTTTCTAAGTTTTCAAAAGTAGCATGGCTGGTAGTTGAGAATACTGCAGCCCACAGCTGGTTATGTAGAGCGGTGATAAAGGATTTGCCTCACACATGAAATCCTAGTTATCAAAGTTTGGTCCCAGCACTAAAATAATAATCAGAATATTGTAGCCTAGGAATTCTAGATCTTATCCATTGTGAAACTGACCGTTCTAGTATTGCTCTGCTTTATATAATCACTTGTAAATATGTTGTTTCTGTTTGGAACAATACCTTAAAAATGCGACAGTGGATGTGGTGCTGCACACCTTTATTCCCAGCCCTCTGGAGGCAGAGACAGGTTGGATCTGTGAGTTCCAGAATTTTCAGGGCTACATATAGAGACCTGTCTCCAGGGTAGGGGAAAGGGAGACAAGTGTTATTTATAATAAAATGTTCACAGTATTTTCTTTATGTTTTCTATAAATCTCAGCTAGAAATGGGAAATAGTAATCAATAAAATAGCCACTTCTACCAAAAGAAAAGGCCAAGTGATGAGAGTGAGGAAAAGGTAATAGGCAGAAAGAAGCTTGGAGATTTTTTTACAGAAATAGCTCAGTGGTAGTGAATGGCAGCAAGAGAAATATGGACGTGTTCTTCCATCACTGCTCTTTTCCGTTTGAATAGACAAATGACACACACCCAAGAGAGGAACCAACGACAGTGTTCTGAGGATAGGAACCACTCCATAGCCCTGCCAGATTCAGGGAAGGATGGTGCCTGTGCTTGATTTTTTTTTGTTGTTATTTAACCTTGGCATGGATTTTGGTTTTGTGGCAGTTTTTTTTTCCTTTCTCCTTTTGAATCTTACTACTATTTCTTTCTTTTCAAAAAGAGACTTAGTTTTTATTTATGTGTGTGCATGAGAACTTGTGTGAATTTATGTGCACCATGTGTGTGGAACTCATGGAGGCCATAAGAGGGGAGGGGAGGTCCTGGGAACTAAACCCAGATCTTTCAAGAGCAGTGAGTACTAAGCCATCTCTCGAGCCTCTCCTTTCTTTCTTTATCGTGGCTGTGCCCAGGTAGTGTGCTGGTCAGTCAGTGCCAGTTTTGCTTCTGAAAAGTGTGCATTCTTGTTGGTTTTTCACTTTTGGTTCACCCACCCCATCACATTGCATCTCCCTGTAAAACCATCCCATCAAATAGGAATTTTAAATATGCAGAAGTCCATTTCTATTACATACAATTGATCTATAAGTTGTTTTGTTTTCTTCCCAACAGCAAAATTTTGTCTTTACTTCCTTTCCTATCCCCAATAGCAAAATTTCATACATCGGAACTTTTTTTTTTTTTGTTCTTTCTCTTAGAGCTATCTCTATCTTAAGGAAGCCTCTAAGGTAAAAACATTAGTGCAAAGAGGTAGTCATTGATTTTAGTACATGTTCAGTGACTTTGTAAGCTTTGTAGCACTGTCAGATACTTAAAAGTAGTCAGAATGTAAGAATAAAGTAGCTACATATCTTTTAACCAAAACTGCACAGCATTTAGATAATATACTACAGTGCTTATGATTACAAAATGTTTACAAATGTTTTATTCTTAAGTATAGTTAAGACAAGTGGCTATGGACTAATTTTTTTCTCCTACCTTATGTAAGTTATATCGCCGTTAGATCATTTAAATGACTTGCTTTCTGAATGTTATATTGTTACATGTGTCTCAAGACTAAACTTTATAATGTGTTACATTTTAGGTCAGAAGACATGTCTTCATCTACATGGCATCTTTCCTTACCTCTATGTGCCATATGATGGTTATGGACAGCAACCAGAAAGCTATCTTTCTCAGATGGCATTCAGTATCGACAGAGCACTTAATGTGGCTTTAGGCAATCCATCTTCCACTGCTCAGCATGTGTTCAAAGTGTCATTAGTATCAGGAATGTAAGTATATGATAATATCCTTTAAATTTTGCTTTTCTGTTTTTCTTTTGTTATTTTAATTAGAGAAAATGCTTAAATAAAATATATCTTGACTTGTTTTTAAACTTTCATAATAATGGAGCTAAGGTAAATTTTTTTGAAACTTTTGTAAAGTAACTTTTTACTGGAATGAAAAGTAAATGGCTACCAGTTGTTTTTGTTTTAATCTTTCCCATTTCTCCTCTTCCTTGAGCTGAAGAAACTCATGTAATTCATATTCACTTTATGGCACCTTTTTTTAATATGCTGTTCTAGATCCTTGGAATGTTGCTCTGTCTCTTGCCACTATACTGAACACCTGAGACAATCAATTTATAAAGAGAAAATATTTAATTTGGGTTGCATTTTATAGATTCCATTTATATCCCATAGTCCATTGATCTGGTTTCTATAGCCTGTGTCAAGAAAGTACATCATTACAGGAACTGTAACTGAACAAATTGTTCATCGTAGACCAGGAAACAGGAAAGGAAAAGAAAGAGACTATTCCTTAAGTCCCTTTGAGAGAGCATGCTTCTAATGATTTAAAGGCCCTCACTAAACTACCTTTAAAGGTACCTTCTCAGTAGTGCCTTTAAGTCATGGACGTTTGGAGGCTATCCAAAATCTAAATTATTTTACTTGCATATTGCTAAACAAAACAAAAATCCTTAGAGGTTATATTCTAATAACAAGAAAAGGTAATAGCCAGTACATCTTGATGAAATAGATTTATCTGTTACATGATCATTGGTGTAGAGGAAGAGAATATGGAAAACACTAAGAAGATAAGACTTGTAACAGTTTTAGATATGGTGCTCAGAAAGGGTGTCATGATAAGATCAGTGACGCTGCTATCGTATGGCTACGGAAGGTAAAAGAGTGAGTTGGAAATGAGTAAGCAGGAGTTCCCGTGGCTGGAGTGGAAGGAGAGTTAGGCGAGAGCAACAGAAGGAGAGTAGGTAGATATGTGGGAGAAAAAGGTCATGTAGACCACTAATTTTCAAGGTATATTTTTCATACTTTGGTTTCTAGTATCTCCAGCATATTTGATTTGAAAGTTGTGAGATTGTGGTTTTCAGATCTCTGAAGACAGGGACTGTATCTGAACAATGGCAGGTGAAATCCAGGACTTTCCATAGGCCATTTTAGCCAGACTCTGAGTCCAAGTAGAACACCAAGTCAGGTCTCTTATATAGAGACTTGAGACTTCTCTAATAGCTTTATTAATAGTTGTATTCTTTGTTTTTGAATTACATTGCAGTAGAAGATACCTCACAGCTCCTGCCTCCATTTCTTTCTCCTTTATCTTGGATTAGATCTATATCTAAGCCTGATGGTCACCCAGCCTCTTTGTCTCCCTGCTCCTTTCCTTTCACGCATTCTCCGTAAAAAAAATCCACGCACTGCATTTCATTTTTAGAGAGCTTGAGCCAATGAGAAACTCTGTTGAATTTTCTTCTGAGCTGCTGCGTGGCACTAAGCAGCCAAGGCCTGACTTAAACTAACTAGAGTTTCTTTAGCAACTATATAGGGGAACACAGATTTTGGAAGACATACAGATACAATATGACTATTTTATCAGTCTAGGTAATAAAGTGTGGTGGCTTGAACTAGAGTAGTAGCGAGGGAGTAATGCAAAGATCACTGTCTTAATATATCTGAGGGTTGTCGAGATTTACTGTTGAGTTGGTTGAGAGCTGTGGGATATGTCAAGAATGACAACAGGACTTTTGCTCAGAATTTTGAGTCTGTATTGGTGGAGCGTATTGGAGGAAAGATCTGGAGTCCGTGCTTGGACGTTTGGGGTTTATATGTCTGTACTATCAAATTATAGACCTTACATTTTTCTACTTTCTTACATCTTAATCTAGACTTTCCTTTGGATAGTATTTTTTAGTTGAATTCTTTTTTTTCTATTGTCTGACTACAAGTCAGTTAAAAACAAAAGGCAGTCTTTTCATAATGTAATTGGATCATTTAAAAAAATCTTGTCGTGCTTGTGAAATAAAGCTAAAACTTTTAACCATAGCTACGTAATCTGATGTCTATTTACTTCCTATTTACTGTGTTCCATCTAGAGACACAATCTTTGCTTTCAGTTCTTATGTATACTAGACTGTTCCCCACTGAGTTTTTGGTACAAGCATGACTACTTTAAGTAGAATGTTGTCATGATTATTAGTATTCTGTATATTAGTCCACTCTTTGTTTATTTTAGCACTTAGCTTGAATTATTTTAATTTTTATTCTTAATTTTATGTTTTTCCACTAGCTTAAAAGTTCAGTCAGAGAAAGAATCATGTTTACTTGTTTATTAGTACACACTAGTACCTTTTCACACTGTTGAGCATCTTATTAGCCAAAAGAGAGACAATAATAGGATATAGATGTAGCTGTGGATAAGATACAACTACAGATGCTGAGAGAGTATTTGTTTGGGGGACTGTGTCACATGGTCATAGAGGCTATGTTGCAGTAGTCTGAATGCTGAAACCCTTGGGATGCTGGTAGTCAGTCCAAGCCTCAGAACCAGAAAGGTTGATGGTATAATTCTCAGCTTCAGGCTGTTGATGTGAGTCCTAGAAACTCACATCAAGATTTACCGAAGCTGGAGAGCTTGAACATATGATCTCTAAGAGCAGAAGAGAAACTGTGTTCCAGTTCTGGAAAAGGAGAGAAAAATCTGTCTTTTTGTTCACAGTGTGATTTGGATTGTGTTCACCTGCATGTAGATAAATCTTTCTTACATATTCCCCAACTAAGCAAGCTAAAATTATTCAGAGACTTTCAATGGCTAAGAGAAATAGAAGGTTATGTATAGAATGTCTATATATAGCAATATATATATATATATATATATATATATATATATATGAAACCAAATTTCCAAATAATTTTGGTTTAATAGTTAAAGACTTACTCAGTATATGAAATAAAGAGACTAATTGAAAAAAACACTAAAGATTGTTAACAAAGATAATATGGACCACATTAGCAGAGGTTTTCTTCCCATTTATTTGGGTAGAGTTGACCTATGTCCCAAGAGCTGTTTATATATATAAAAAATACCACAATAGTAGGAGAAAGTTGGAATTTACTGTATTAGTCAAGGTTTTCTAGGGGAACAGAGTTGATAAAATATATATTCACATATAAAGGGGATTTATTAGAGTGGCTTCCAGGCTGTGGTCCTGCTAGTCCAACAATGACTGTTTCCCAACAAAAGTTCAAGAATCCCTCCAATAATTGTCCAGCCTATGGGGCTGGATGTCTGCTGATGTTCAGTGTACGTGTCTGAATCCTGAAGAAGTAGGCTGAAGGAAGGCCTCGGCTGCAGGATAGATGAACTTGCCAGTGAGATTGAGGGCAAGCAGGCAAAAAACTTCTTTACACATCCTTTATATACATTTAGGGTTGGTCTTCCTTCTTCAAATGGTGCAATCAAGAAAAATTCCTCACATGTATGCCCCACTTTTGGGTTTTTAGTTAATTCCAGATATGGTCAATTAGATACTCAAGATCACAGTGCCATACATCTTTTATCCCTTTCTTCATAAAAATAGCAGCAAATTTTAGAAGCAATTGTTGCAAGGGAGAGGGCCACCTGACTAGCTTAGCACCAAAATAACCACACAGAAATTGTATTAATTAAAACACTGCTTGGCCCATTTGCTTTAGCCTCTTATTGGCTAACTCTCACATCTTGATTTAACCCATTTCTATTAATCTGTATATTGCCATGTAGCAGTGGCTTATTGGGAAAGATTCAGCATGTCTGATTCTGGGCAGCTCCATGGCAGCTCTCACTCTGCTTTCTTCCTCCCAGAATGCAGTTCTGTCTTCTCTGCCTACCTAAGTTCTGCCCTATCAAGGACCCAAAACAGTTTTCTTTATTAATTAACCAATACAAGCAACACATAGAAAGAAGGACCTCCTACACCAAGCAATAGCGTCATACTTCACATCACCTCTGGCCTCTACATGCACACGCACACACGCACACTACACACATGTGCACATATGTGAGCATACATGCCACACACATAGGAAGAGGCATCCATCCATCCTCTACATGCACACGCACACACGCACACTACACACATGTGCACATATGTGAGCATACATGCCACATACATAGGAAGAGGCATCCATCCATCTTTTACATGCACACGCACACTACACGCGTGTGCACATATGTGAGCATACATGCCACACACATAGGAAGAGGCATCCATCCATCTTCTACATGCATATGCACACACGCATACTACACACATGTGTGCGCATATGTGAGCATACTTGCCACACACATAGGAAGAGGCATCCATCCATCCTCTTTGGTTTTTCAAGACAGGGTTTCTTTGTGTAGCTTTGAAGCCTGTCCTGGAACATGCACTGTAGATCAGGCTGGCCTCAAACTCAAACTCAGATCCACCTGCCTCTGCCTCCCAAGAGCTGAGATTAAATATGTGCACCACCACCACCCAGTGTGAATATTATGTGGGATGGTGAGGTGACTCCGTGTTTAAGAACATTTCTTGCAAAGGACCAGGGTTCAGTTCCTAGCATGTAGAACATGTGGCTCACAGATGTATTTAGTTTCAGGACATTCAGATGACACTTTGTTCTGGCCTCATTGGATACCAGGCACATGTGTAGTATACTCACATAGACATAAAATTAATAAATGTTAACAATAAAGGATGAAAGACAGAGTTGATCAGAGAATACAGTTCTGAGAGAGGTGAGTTAAGCTGAGATCTGATGAAGATGGAAAGGAAGCTATACAAAAGCCAGGAGCAGAGCTTTCCAGGCTAAGGAGATAGCTAGCCAAGGGGATACATGAGGAAGGATCAGATACAAGCAAGGGATCAAATTAGAGAGCCCAAAGTGGTGTAAAATAGACAGGGAAAAAGAACTGTCAGTGATAATCACAAGGTTAAAGTGAGAGACAAGGATGAGATGGAAGCACATTTTAGATGTTGGAAACTAGCAAAATTAAAATTTTAATAGAAATTACTTGCTAACAATAATAATAGAGATAGCTCTGACCCAGAATATGAGAAATTGTTTTTAAATTTTTAAAACTTTACTATTTTGTGAGTATGTGCACAGTGTCTGGTGGGTGTGGGCACCTGTGTGCTGTGGCATATAGATGGAATCAGCGGATAATCTCAGGTGTTGTCTTCATCTTCTGCCTTGACTTGAGATAAGGCTTCTCTGTAGTGTTTTTCTGCTGTATACTAGGCTGCATGCGCTGGCCCATGAGCTTCCTGGGATTCTCTGGCCTCTGCTTTCCTTCTCTGTGTAGGAAAGGTGAGATTGCAGGCACCTGTGTCATGCAGCTGGCTTTACATGCCAGGTGTTACTGGAGTTTGAACTTGGTCTTGTGCTTTTGAATGACAAGCACTGTTACCCACGGAGTCAGCTCACTAGCTCCTAATTACGCATCTTTGAAGAGTCACGTTTTATCAGAGGCATTAGAATTTTTATTTTAGGTCCTTCTAAAATTATATGGAAACCTCACTTCTTCTGCCTTCATTGAAAATTTCTCTCCTTAGTATGATCTGCACCTCTTTTTCTTCTTCAGTCTCATATCCTGAGATAACAAAATAGGATTCTTAAGCCCATAAATAGTTATTTAGTTACTCAGTTGGGAGGGGTGGTCAGAGGCCTACTCATGGGATTTGTTACCCCTTCCAGCCTGTGGGTCCCAGGATTTAAACTTCAGTCTTCAGGTTCGTTGGCAGACACCCTTAACCACTGAACCATCTTACCAGTCCCATTCAAGCTCTTAATTTCTGGTCTGTTCAATTTTCACTGACTTCATTTGTTATGTATAGATACTAAAGACATCAGCTACTAAAATGTGTCATGTGTTGACATACACGTTTATATATGACACATACATATATGAGTGCATATATATGATATATAATTTGCATCTCCCTAGTAAACTTGTGAAATTAATAAAGCCGAGTAAGGGAGGTCTTATAAGTGCTGTTAAAGGACACTACACGAGTAATGGCAATAGACTATATTGTTTTGGGGCTTCTTGGGCTTTCCTCTAACTTGAAAGGAGGGGTTGCTTGGCAGTCACGGCAGGTTTTGTTACTCTAAGGCTTCTGAAGTGTGGAAGGCATTGACCCCTGTGGTGTCCTTCAGTTTTTGCTTTTGTTAAGCATTTCTTGGGCTGGGTAAATAGTTAACTAAGTAAGAATGTTTGCTGTCCAAGCATGAGGACCTGAGTTTGGGTCTCCAGCACCCACATAAAGGTCTCAGTGTGCATGTCTATATGTGTGCTTATAACTCCGTTGTTTTGGGGGGCAAAGACGGAGATTGCTGGGTCTTGCTTGCTGTCGGCCTGGTTGCAAGTTCAGTAAATGTCTTAGTTACTATTCTATTGCTGTGAAGAGACACCATGACCAAGGCAACTCGTATAAGAGAAAATATTTAATTGGGGACTTCCTTATAGTTTCAGAGGCTTGGTCCATTATCATCATGGCATGGAGCATGACAGCATGAAGGCAGGCACTAGAGCAGTAGGCATGGGCTTTTGAAACTTCAGAGCCCACCCCCAGTGACACACTTCCTCCACCAAGGCCACACCTCCTAATCGTTTTAGTCCTTTGATATAGTGCCACTCTATGATGACTAAGTATTCAACTTTGTGGACCTATGGGGGCCATTCTTATTCAAACTACCACAGTAAGAGATCCTGTCTTAAGGAAATGTGTGATAGAACAGAACACCAGATGTCCTCCTAGATCCCAAGAGCGTGCATGTACATGCACCTATACACAAGTACACACACACAAATTCTCCTTCATGTCTGACAATAGACTTGGTGGCTATGGTAGTTTTCATTTTCCTGCAACATATTTTTGGAAGATTTATTTTTTTAATCGTGTACTCATGTGTGGGTGCCTGCAGAGGCATTCAATTCTCCTGGAGCTGGAGTTTCAGGCAATTGAAACCAAACTCTGCAAAATCAGTACATATTCTTTCTTAACCATTGAGCCATCTGCCCAGCTCCAGTATTTTTACTTTCTGCAATATTTTTGGTTTTGTTGGAGAGACTGAGGAAGACTCACAGTCCTTATTTGTCACAGTTTTCCTCTGGCTGCTCTATTGTATTCTGTTTTCTTTTCCCGTCGTGTGTCTGCTGTGTGGTGCTAGGGATAGAACACAGGGCTTTACACTTACCATACAAGTACCTCGCCAACTGCACCCAAGTCTAGCTCTGCTGGGTATAATACTCATGTTTGGCCAGGGTTTCTACCCCACCTGAGAACTCAGATCACATCTCTTTCTCCCCTGTAGTATAATGTTCCTGCTGGAACTTCTGCTTTTATCCCATTGACTTAATACTTGCCTTATTTTAACGATTTTACTTCGAGTTTTTTTTTTAACTTTCCTTGAGTTTTGAGAATTGATTTTAATATTCCTTAGAGAGATGCTTTTTAAATAAAATATTTTAGAATTACTCTGAACTTTCTGGATGTGAAGAACAGTATCATGTAGCTGGGTCTGCTGTGAACTCCTGAACCTCTTGCCCTTAACCTCAACAATTACCTGGCCAATTGTAACATTTTTATCACTTATTTTGTTTGCTAGATTTTTCTTATGCTTTTCCCCTTATGTTCTGAAATCTCATAAAATTAATATGACCTGCTTAATGGAATTCAGTTAGTGTCAACATCTTTTTACTTCTTGAAACCTGGCTAGATTATTGCAAAAGACCTATCCTCAGGCCCAGAAATTCTTCTAGATGCTCAGTTCTACTGTTGAGATTCTCAACAAACTAGAAACTTAACTTCATTCATTTTTTTTTACCTTCAGGATTTTTTTTAGTGTTTCCAGTGTATATCTCTTCAATAATTTAATTTTTAGTAATTAATTCTCCCATATCTTTACTTAATGATTTTCACAGTTATACCTTGAGTTATCTTCCTAAGTTTATTTGTCTGTTATTACTTAGTATTGTACAAGGTCTTTTGGAAAAACTCATTCTCTTGAGAGGTTTTTGCCAACTAATTAATTAATTCATTTCCTTTGTACTCTACTACATGATTACTATGTTCCTTTGGAAGCCCATACTACATTTTTCTTTTTCATGCTTCTTTATGCTAATATTTGTGAATCTGCTGAGTTAGTTCCCTGTGCCAGTTTGTGTGGTGACTTTAGTAGTAAGAGACTTTCCTATTATTTTGATTGGATATGGCATGCTGATTTGTGTTCCTAGTGAGACAAGTTTCTATGGATGTATTCAGCTTTTTCAGTTACAATCAACACTAGCAATATCTGCAAGTTTCTGTAGACTGCAGTGGCTGTGGGATTATACTGCCAGCCAGAAAGTAGTTCCCTTAGATTGGGCCCAGCTACAAATGTGATATGCTTGTACATTCTCATTCAAACTCCACACTAAATGAGCAGCTTTTTCTAGAGTTGTGATGATTAAGTGTAAGTTAGAAAATGGTTTGCTTTTCTTTTTTGTCCCTATTTTTGTCAAATCATTTCTTTTAAAAAATTTTTTCAAAAATGCTTTGTTGTCACAAAATTCAGAATCTAGCTTCAGCCTTTTTTTTTTTTTGTAACCTGAAGGACATTTATCATTCCTGAACTACATCAAAAATGATTATCCTGTTTCTTATTTCACATTTGTTTTTGACTCCAAAAAAAAAATGCTTTGGTGTTTTTTATATGAAAATCGCTAATAGGTTTAGTTGAAAGGTTTTGGTGGTACTTTTAAATGTGTTTTCATAATATTGAATAACTATTAAAGATTGAATTAGGCCAACTGAACCGAATTAGGACAATAAGTTCCATTTCTGAATTGCAGAAATATTTTTAAATGTTTTTCTTTTATTTCAGGCCTTTTTATGGTTATCATGAGAAGGAAAGACACTTTATGAAGATCTATCTTTACAACCCTGCAATGGTGAAAAGGTACAGAGATAAATGAGACCAAAATACCAATGACCATGACTTAAATGTTTTAGTGAGAACAAGAAAATGATAGAAGAAGGGCTGTGTAATTTTAACACCGTTACAGTTAAGAACATAAAATGTCCACACATATGAGTAGAAAAGGTCCCATTGCTTAGGTTGTATGAAGGATATTTCAAAGGTAGGTCCTTTTTATGGCGCCTGTCTACTTCTTTCTGTCTCAGATGTAGTGTGTTTGTTGAATTTTGTAAGGAGAGATGACAACTGTGTGATGTAATGTTGGTGCCCTGTTGACCAGTCCATATGTTCAAAACTGAAAAGGAGATAGCCCTTTGATTTCAAAGTAATTTAAGACTTGTGAAAGACTACAGTGAGCAGGCTTCTTGTTGGTTCCTTAGTAGTTGCTTCATATTTTGAATTTTTTGTTTTTGTTTTGCCTTTAATTAGTCTACTGCATCTAATTTATTTTCCCAGTTATTCTAGAACCCATGTTATTGAAAGCAGGAATGAAACAAACACATATATTTCATTGTAAATTCACAAGGTTTTTAAATGTACATGACAACAAAATATAAATGGCCTTTGGGTGAGTACTTAATGTTCTTATTCAGGAGAGCTTCTCAGTTAATATTACTGAGTTCCAAAAGTTAGTCATTTGGTAAGAGATAATTTGAATGATTCTTTATCTACAGTGAGTTAAGGAACTGTAAGAGATGCGAGAACCAAAGACTTGAAGTTTGCTTTGAATTAAACTGATTGAGCACCTTACCAAATTTTAGATAGATAGATGGATGGATGAATAGATAGATAGATAGATAGCCCTAATCCCAATAGTTATTTTCTTTTATATACAAGTAAAATAGTTTTTTTTTTTTTTGGTTTTTCGAGACAGGGTTTCTCTGTGGTTTTGGAGCCTGTCCCATAATTTTTGTACAGCACACCCCTGACCTGATACAAAATAGCTTCTATTAAGCACTAAAGTAATTGTATAGAGTTCTGCCAAGAAAGGACTTTGTATCAGTTCTCCTCTGTTCACTTTTCTTGTAACCATGGAGTACAAAAGAACACTTCTTGGGATTCTTACTATCTTTTACATACCCAGTGGTAAGAAAGTAAACATGAGTCATTTTTCCTTTTCAAAAATAAGTTATCACAGTGTTATAATCCTTCAAATTTATTTATTGTGTGGTACTTGTGTGAGCATGTGAGTGTGTGTGAGCGTGCACCGTGAGCATAGGCTACCTGAGGAGGGCAGAAGAGGGTGTTTGATTTCCTGGAACTGGAGTTACAGGTAGTTTGTTGTAAGTTACTTGTTGTGAGTGCTAAATTTTTTCTTTAAAAAAATTGGGAAAAAAAGAACTTGTTGACTTTTAGTTACTTTTGGAAGGGCTGGTACATCCAACTCCATCTTGGTGATTTGAGACAGGGTCTTGTCCGAAAGCCTAGACTGGCCACAAACATATCCTCCTGCTTCAGCTTGCCATGTGCTGGGATTGCAAGCAGTCACTGATATGCCCAGTGTGTATTTCTGTAAGTTGTTAAAAATGGTTTAAAATTTTTCTCCTTTTAATACATGAATTGTTTTTTTTAATTGAGAAAATTTCATTTTCTTTTCTTTAAAACTTTGATTTAAACTTTTAACTTCAAATTAAATACAAATTTCTGGAAATATTTAAATGAAAATTTTGTGTATTTTTTTGTTTTCTGTATATATGTAGTTATTGCTTCATTTGATATTTTAAAGAACATAATCCTATAACTTTATTTTTTTAATCTAGAATATGTGAACTTTTGCAAAGTGGAGCCATAATGAATAAATTTTATCAGCCTCATGAAGCGCATATTCCCTACCTCCTACAGCTCTTCATTGACTACAATCTTTATGGGATGAATTTAATAAATCTGGCTGCTGTCAAGTTCCGAAAAGCAAGAAGGAAAGGTAGGTTAATTTTCCAGTTCAGATTAAGGCTTTGAAACAGGTGCTATGTAATCAATGACTTACAAAATAGTATATATTGAGAAGTTATTGCTGAGTGGCTAATGAAGAAAACTAAATGCTCAGAATGGGGTTTGAGACTACCAGGAAAAACTTTTGAGAGGACGTTTTCTGGAGCTGGATAGATGGTTCAGTAGGTAAGAGCACTGGCTGCTCTCCCAGAGAATCCCATTTTGATTCCAGCATCCACATGATGACTCAGAACTATGTTTAATTCTAGTCCAAGGGATTCAATGTTATTTTCAGGCACCAAGCACACAAGTGACAAATAGAAATACTTGCAGGCAATAGACATAAAAATAAATAAATCTTTAAAGTAGTACAAAAGACAATAGTTTACTGAAATATTCACATGCTATATAATTCACCTACTCCTAAGGAGACAGCTTGAAGATTTTTCACCTATTTGGAGCTATGAGACATTGAAATAGATTTAAATATTTTAGTCACCTTGAAGGAAACCTTTTTATACTTTAGGACTCTAATCTGCAAGCTTCCCAGACCTACGACTGCTAAGTAATCAATAATAAACTTTGTTTCTGTATATCTTCTATATTTAGTATTAGTAGATTTGTACAGTATGTTGAACCATAATTTTCATACTTACTATAATATTCTTAAGGTTAATCCTTGTGTTTTGTATTAGTCCTTCATTCCTATTAGTGACACAGTAATAATCAGTTGTGGTTTTTTTTTTTTTAATTTTTTTATTTCTCGAGACAGGGTTTCTCCGTAGCTTTTGGTTCCTGTCCTGGAACTAGCTCTTGTAGACCAGGCTGGCCTCGAACTCACAGAGATCCGCCTGCCTCTGCCTCCCGAGTGCTGGGATTAAAGGAATCTGTTGTGTTTATAACCTGCATTTTTTGTTTTCATCAGCTGATGGTCATTTGGAAATCTTTCCTTTTCTGATTCTTGTTAACAATGCTATTTTGACACTTCTGTACATTTTTTTTCTTTTGAGCATATATACCTTGGAGTAGAATTTTTAGGTTCAGTGGTCTAGCTTATAAGAGAGGGAGAGGGAAAGAGAGAAGGAAGGAGGGAGGATGCACACATGTGTATGCACATTGATGCACATACTCTTGTGTAGATAAACACTTTATCTATTGTGTAATCTCTTCTTCCTTTCTATTTCTTTTAGAACAAAATGAAATGGACATTTTTCTTTTGGCCAATATGTTCTTCCTGGTGGCCATATTTTCTTCCTTTATTCCCATAGTTCTTCACCCAGGAGTCAGCATTTTTGTCTCTAAGTTTACTAACTGTTCTCCTCCTTTGGTTTAATTTCTTCTACTATTCCCAAACCTTAACGGGCTATAGTTTGAGAACAGTCTCTTTAAAAAAAAAAAATCATTTAAATGTTGGGCAATATTCAAACAATAGCAAATACACTAAAGAATATGCAAATCATTTAAATGTTGGGCAGTATTCAAACAATAGTAAATACACTAAAGAATATGCAAATAATAAAAAGTGCAGACCAAAAGAGGTAATGTAGTAAGGATGACTTTCACTTTGTTTACCATGGGAAATTCAGAATCTTCTTTGAGTCAATCATACTGCTGTAAGAGATACCCAAGTCCAGGTCTACCTGGCAGGTGGAAATTCCAGAATAAGGTAGACTCACTCCTACATTTACCCTTAAGTTGAACACAGGTGAAGAACTTGGACACTCTCAAGACATTCAGTACAGTTAGGATATCTTGGGACTAAAACATTCTCATATATGGAATGTGATCTAAGGTGGTACTAATCTGGTAATATTTAGATTTAGTTAAAGAAAGTTCAAATCCTCCCTAGAGCATACTCTCTTAATATTCAAGTATATGTTCAGTACACAATGTACTAGAATATATTAGAATTAGTCTTGTAAGTCAAACCTTGTAAACACACCCCAAATCAGCAAAGAACTCAGTTGGTGTCATCATTGGTGGCTACTGAAAGATTAATCATTTGTAATCTTTATCAAGTAAGGATGCTGTGTGCAGAGTCCTACTATACAATGTTATATTCACTAATACTTTTAAAAATTATTTTAGGCTCTCCAACTGTTAATATCCTTATGTGAAACAGTTTAGATGCAGCAAAACTCCTTTTAGAAAGAAAATACTTTATAGTGACAACATATACTTCATACTACATTTATTTAAATGCATAGAGATTAATAATGCCGTGAACCTAGTTCATTACTCCCCTTCAAAGACCAAAATAATTCTTTTATTTATAAATTATTATACTAGCTAATAATAACCTCAAGTTTTAATGATATTAAAACTTTTCATCTTCTCACTGAATTAGAATAATATAAAATCTCTCATATGCAGCCAAATTTTCTGAGTGAATAGTTCTCCTTAGGTCCTAAGAATCACTAAGAAAAAAGTCATATAAAGAAGGTTGAGATAGACTTGACTGCCTATTAGCTTCTTTGTAAAAGGATAGCAATATGAAGCCCAGGAGAAAGTCCACATTTGAAACAGCTCACATATAGTCTCCTTAACTTTGACAGTGATACTGTGGTACTTCGGTAGAGAAATAGCTTGCATATAGCCACCTTAACTTTGACAGTGGAGAAAGCATTTTCATTTCAAAGATTACTTCTAGAATTGTTGGATATATACATGTCAGGACTGGCACATATAGTTTATTGGCTTATAGTGTGTGTGTGTGTGTGTTTGTGCATGTGCATGCATGTGCTGTTCCCTCCTTTTCTCCCCTATATATGTATGCGTGTCTGAAAATTGAATCCAGAAGTCTGTGCATCCTACCACTAAGCCACATCCCACTTTGCTTTACTCAGGTTTACTGCAAGAACATCAAGTGCTCTTAACCATCGAGATATCTCTCAAGCCTCAAGATACAAACACACACACACACACACACACACACGTACGCATGTATGCATGTATTTTATGCTATTTTGAATGGAATTATTTACCTAATTTCTTAATCAGCATGTTTGTTGTTCCTATATAGGAGGGCAACTGATTTTTGTGTGTTTATTTTTATATTCTGCTACTTTGCTGACTGCATAGCAGCTGTGTGAGGTTTTTGTTGGAGTTTCTTGGGTCTTATATGCATAGAATCACAGCATCTGAAAGTAAGGGTACCTTGACTTCTTCCTTGCCTATTTGTATCGCTTTTATCTCCATGACTTGTCTATTGCTGTAGCGAAAACTTGAATAGGAATGGAGATGGTAGACATTTTTGTCTCTTCCTGATTTTATTTGAAATTCTTTTGAGTTTTTCTTCATTTAGTAAGATGTTGGCTTTGGGCTTGCTTTATTATGTTGAGATATTTCTCCTGCCTTCTTTGATTCTCTAGGACTTTTATCATGAAGGGATGTTGAATTTTATCAGCAGCTTTTCTGCATTTAATGAGATGATCGTATGGTTTCTGTCCTGTCATGTATTTATGTGACAGATTCAGATTACTGATACATTAGTATCTCTGGGATGAAATTAGCTTGATCATGATGGACAGTATTTTGGATGTGTTTTTCAATTTGGTTTGCTGGTATTTTATTGAGAACTTTTGTGGCCTTGTCAATCAGAGATACTAGCATATAATTTTCTTTTTTAATGGGCTTTTGTATAGTTTTTGCTATCAGGTTGATCTCAGCTTTGTGAAAAGTATTTGGGAATGTTCCTTCATTTTTTTTGTGAAATAATTTGAAGTATATTGGTGTTCTTCTTTGAAGGTGTGATAGAATTCTCTGCTGAATCCATCTAGCCCTGGGGTTATTTTTAGTTGGGAGATTTTTAACTACTACTTTTATTTCAATTGTATTTCATAGGTCTATTTAAATTGTTTAGTTAATCTTGATTTAGCTTTGGTAGGCCATCTATACCTAGAAATTCATCTATTTCTTTTAGATTTTCTAGTTTAATGGAACATAGATTATAAAGTAATTCTCAAGTCTTTATGATTCTCTGAATTTCTTGAATGTCTATTGTAATGTCTTTATTTAGAGTCTCAGTTTTATTGGTTTGGATCATCTCTCTTCGGTTAATTTAACTAAAGGTTTATCAATTGTAGATGGAAGTTTTCTATCTCAGAGTCACTTGGTGCCAAATACCCAGCAGCCACGTCCCAAATTACCACACAGAAGCTTAATATTACTTATAAATGCTTGATCAATGCTCAGGCTTATTATTTTCAGGCTTGTATTTTAAGCTAATCCATATTCATTATTTACATTCTGCCACATGGTGGTACCCTTGCTCAGCATGGCATATTTATCTTGCTCTCTCTGCGCCTGGCCTGCATCCCTGACTCCACCCACCCTTCTTTCCATCATCCTAAATTTGGTTGCCCAGCCTATACTTCCTACGTGGCTACTGGCCAGTCAACATTTTATTAAACCAATTCAAGTGACAAATCTTTATAGTGTATAAGAGGTTTGTTCTACTGCAATCTTGTTAATCTTTTTTAAAGAATTATTAACTTCATTTTATTGATCTTTATATTTTTCATTAATTTCAACCCTTATTTGATTATTTCTGCCTGTCTACTTTTGGGAGGTGTTTTTGTTTTAGTTTTTCCAAGGCCTTTAGGTGCATCATTAACTTATTAATTAAAGATCTCTCAAATTGACTGAACTGACAACCAGGAAACCTGCATGGGACCTACCTAGACACTCTGCATATATGTTACAGTTGTGTAGCTTGGTCCTCGTGTGGGGCTAACAGTGGGAACAGGGGCTGTCTCTGACTCTTTTACTGGCTTTTGGGACCCTACTTCCATACTGGGTTGCCTAGCCTCATCATAATACATGGGGGAAGTGCTTAGTCTTACTGCAACTTGATATGCCATGTTTTGTTGATACTCCTGGGAGATCTGCCCTTTCCTAAACAGAAATGGAGAAAGAGTGGATTGGGGTTGGGGGTAGGCACTTAGTACTGTAAACTTTCCTTTACTGTGTCTCATAGATTTTGGAATGTTGTGCTTTCATTTTCATTCATTTCTAGGAGTTTAAAAATTTCCTATTTAGTTTTATCCTTCACCCAGTTGCTATTCAACAGTCTGCTGTTATCCATTTGTGTGTTTTCTGTTGTTTCTATTGTTGTTGGTAATCTACTATAATTCTGTTGTGGTCAGATAAAATGTAGGTCAGATGTTTATTGAAATTTGTTTTGTGTTCTGCTAATAATGTTTATTCTTTAGGGATTGGGTGGAAAACCTTATAGATATCTTTTAGATCATTTGGTTTTCTATATCATTAACTCAGGGTTCTCTGCTTATTTTATTTCCAGATGATCTGTATGTTGGTAAGAGGAGGGTGTTAAAAATCACCCATGGTAAGAGGAGGGTGTTAAAAATCACCCACTATTACTGTGTTGAGGTTATTTATTTTTACCAGTGTTTTCTTTATGACATTAAGTGTCCCTGTGTTTAGGAGTATAATATTCTGCTGGTGGTTTTTTTCCTTTAATGAGTATGAAGTGTCCCTTCTTATATATTCCAACTAATTTTGGTTTGAAGTCTAATTTTATCAGATACTAAAATACCTACTCCTGTCTTATTTCTATTTGTTTACAATATTTTTTCCCACCATTTTCCTCCTATGGTTGTAGCGTGATTTCTAATTGGTCTTAATAATAAAAGCCCAGAGTCAGATATTAGGGGATGAAATCTGAAAAATCAGAGAAGCAGAGCAGCCAGCCATTAGTTCTTATCTCTACTGAATCCTCGGACCAAAAGGGCGATCCTATCTCTATGAATCCTCATACTGAATGTGCTCCTTATATTCCTCTCTCCCCCAGCCATATCCATTCCCATCTCCACTTTCATAGTGTTGGGATTAAAGGCATGTGACCCCCAAGTACTGGGAATAAAGATATGAACCATCACTGCCAGGCTCAGTTTCTCTTTGAGACTGGATCAATTTAGTGTAGCCCAAGGTGGCCTTGAACTAACAGAGATCCATCTGCCTCTGCTGTGAGGTGTGTGTGTCTTCCTGGCCACTATGGCTAACTAGTGGCTTGCTCTAGACTCCGATTCTCAGGCACAAACAAAGTATCACCACAGAAGGTGATGTCTATCTTTATTGGTGAGGTGTGTTTCTTTGAAGCAGCAAAAGATAGATCCTGTTTTCTAATCCAGTCTGTTAGTCTGTGTCTTTTTACTGGGGAATTAAGACCTTTAATAGTCAGACTTGCTATTGAAAGGTATATATTAATTCTTGTCATTTTGCTGATTTTTGTGGCGTTTTCTCAGATCTCTTTGATTTAGCAATTTGAACTCTAAAAAGTACATTTCTTTATTTTTAATGAGATGTTAATTATATTTACCTGAACATTTAGGTATATACTTTTATTATACTGTGTCATTTTGTAATTGTTCATTACTCTAATTCATTGTGAACACTTTCTCATACTCTTAGTTTGGAATTACTGCATTCAGCTGTGCATATGTAATCCTGCATATCAGTGAATCTTTAAGATACAATGTTTAGGTACTCTGCATGATTTGTAAATTATTTTACAAAGAGAACTATTTTGTACAAATTATAACCTTCCTGATATATGCAGAGTCTTCCAGGTCTGTAAATTTGAGACTATTCTCGTCTACAAAATGAGTTCTAGGTCAACCACAGCTATGTTATGAGATGCTGTCTCCAATAATAAATAAATAGGTAGATGAATTTATTGGATAAAATAAAAAGTTTGAAAGTATGATTTATTTAAATTTGCCTTTTTTCTAGGTGATACATCACATGCAACTGGATCATTAAAGGAGCAGTTATCAGGAAATTCTGCTGCGGGTAGTTTGTTTAGGTGGGAAGAAGATGAAATACCAAGGTTAGCCAATGATGTCAAAGAAGGGAAAGTTTATGTGTGTTCTGACTATGATCACTTACTGTTGGTTATTATAATTAAAACTTAGCCTTTTACTACATTGGGTCTTTTAAACATTTATTGTAAAAGCAAGTCTCAGAATTGGTATATAACATGAGTTCACAGGTTAAAGAACACCTCACGGTGGTGGGAGCAGCAAAATGGCTGCCAAATCTGATGATCTGAGTTTGATCCCTGAACCTACATGGTAGGAGAGAACAGATTCCTACAGATTGTCATCTGACCTCTCCATGTGATGACATACACACCTGCACAATATAAAACACACAATGTAAAATTCACTGTCACTTTATAAATAAAATAAATAAAAAACAGATCATGGAAACATGCATAGTTATTACCTAATTAATAAACGGAATCTGATGTAAGTTGTTATATTTCTTGTCAGTATTAGTCTTCATCATGCAGTCTAAATTGAGGTCTTCTAAGTTATTAAGTTAAAAACTCAGTTATTATAAAATGGCAATTTAAAATTGAAGTGACATGTATTTAAATTAAATAACCCTTTAGATTCTAAATATTGAGGAGCTATGGAAATAAAGACATAACAAAGTACAACTTGTTTCTTTTACTGTTTTGCTGATTATACTTAAAGTTATAGCAAATTCCAAATGCTTAGATTTTCCTACCATAAAGCAGACATGTCATCACTACCCTTCTAAGTTATTAGTCAGTAGCTTTTCTGTATAAAGTTAAGGGATTTCTTTTTTTGTCCTACATAATATCGGTCAAGCTTTCTTGAGCCTCTTATTGGTCACTGTGTTACTGGCAACATGGTTATAGTTTTCCTCTTTTTAACTGCATGTGTGTCACTCAGTTTTCAAAAGGTTTTAAACTTTCATTTTATTTTTATCTGTTGTGTATATGAACACATGCACAGAGATCAGAGGACAATCTGTGGGAGTCAGTTTTCTCTTTTTACCATATAAGTCCTGGGTATAAAACTCAGGTCATCAGGTTTGTTAGTAAGTGTTTTTTTTTACCCAGTGAGTTATCTTGCTAGCCTTGTTTTATTCTTTTAAATTTATGTTTATTGTTATTATTTGGTTTTTCAAGACAGGGTTTCTTTGTAGCTTTGGATCCTCTCCTGGAACTAGCTCTTATAGACCAGGCTGGCCTCGAACTCACAGAGATCCGCCTGCCTCTGCCTCCCAAGTGCTGGGATTAAAGGTGTGCGCCACCACCACCAGGGACGTTTATTATTTTGAACTATATTTATTAATTTATTTAATATGGTGTTATGTGTGTGTACATGCACAGACATGCATGCATGTATATGTGTTATTGCAGAAGTGTAGGGGTCATAAGACAAATCTCAAGTTGGTTCTTTCGTTCTACCATGTGAGATTTTGGGGTCAAATTTAGGTCTTTAGACCTGCCTGCAAGCACCCTTCAGAACCATCTCCCTAACTCACTGATCTTCGTGAGATTGTTTTTTGCTGTTTCTGGTTTTTTTGTTTGTTTGTTTGTTTTTGGTTTTTTGTGTTTTTTGGTATGTATTTGTTTGTTTATATATGTGAATGGAGTCCAGAGGTCATGGTCGGGTATCTTCTGTAGTTACTTTCCACCTTATTTCTTTGAAGTTTTTCACTGAACCTGGAACACTTGAGTAGAATAGCATTCCTAGGGAACTTCCTCTCTACTTTCTTAGGGATAGAATTACAGAGTAGGGGTGTTAGACCCAGTTTTTTACATGGATATTGGAGAACTGACTGTCATTTTCATGTTTGTATGGCAAAAAGTTTACTGACTGAGCTATTTCCCAGCTGATTTTTTTTTCTTTTCTTGGTAGCAGATTTGTCTATTTATGAGTGTGAAGAATTGGGTGGGCCGCTAGTATTCATAGACTTTATTTTTTACTCTATATTAAGAAAACAATGAATAGAGAGGCCATTCTACTTTGCGAATTGTTTTTTTTTTTTTCTGAAAGGTAAAGGAATGTTGTGATAAGTTAACTTTACTATGCCTTTCTGTAGGAATAGTGCAAAGGTAGGTATGTGTGTGTTTTAACAAATTACTTTCTGTTTTGTAGTGTGAGGGTAATGATCAGGGCCAGACCTCAGGCATCCCAGGCAGGCTTTCTGTCATTGAGCTATACCAACAGCCATGACAAATTAATAATGTCTTATGTCCCACCTTAGGAAAAGAAAATAGAAAATGAAAGTTTCCTAATGTTTTTCTTAAAACATTTAAAATAGGGGCTAGAGAGATGGCTTAGTGGTTTAGAGACTGGCTGCTCTTTTAGAGGTCCTGAGTTTAATTCCCACCCACCACATGATGGCTCACAACCATCTGTAATGAGATCTGATGCCCTCGTCTGGTCTGCAGGCTTATGTGCGGACAGAACACTGTATACATAATAAGTAAGTCTTTAAAATGAAAAAAAAAACATTAGAATAACATCCAATATAATGTTAATAAAACCTGCATCCCCTACTTTCAGGTAGAGTTATTGATCTTTCATTCTTCATTTAGAATCTGTTCTCTCATGAGATCTTGCATTTGGAACAGGCAAACTAGGACCTGTACCAGATTTTTGTGCATTCTGAGAGGAATGGACAGTTCCACGGTGTCTTCCTAATTTTCTTTTTAGTGGGTCTGAAGGTCAAAAAAATCTCAAACTAACCCATGTTTTCAAGTCAAAGGCATTAGTGAAAACTTTTGTTGTAGTTCTTATAAAATTAAACTGTTGTCACCTTTGCTAGCAATAACTCACTGTTGAACATTCATGTGGTTATCACTTCAGTAGTTGTGAAAAGTTTTAAAGCATCGCCAGGTCAAGAAATAGCTGAGGACAAGAAGAATAGTGAATTGGTCCAAAAGTGAATTGGTGTGCTTACCTTCCCTTATCTGAAAAATCATGCAGGGGGAAAATACTTCTATGCAACTTACTTTATATATTTATGATTTTTCATGAATTTTTATGTTGTCCCTCTGTTGTCTTAACTGTTTTCTTTAACCAGAACAGTATACTGAATATTAATATTCCTTATGTATAAAATATTCAGAATATATAGACTGTATTTTAAATGTTATTAGTAGGTTGTCCTTACAGTTTTTCTTATCCTGTTATTAATTTATTACATATACATAGTATCATGAATAATTATGAATTCATTTATTAACCTCAGGTTTTCTCATTACTACTAAAACACAAATTCCTGCATAAGAAATCTCAGATCCCCAGCAGCAACAACAACAATTTGGGGAGTTTGTGCTGGCACAGTTACTGTATTTATTGATATCATTTCTTTACAGCTCTTTATTACTGGAAGGTGTTGAACCTCTGAGTACATGTGAATTAGAAGTGGATGCTGTAGCTGCTGACATCTTAAATAGGCTGGACATTGAGGGTATGCACACAATTTTTCTTAATATGTATTTTTATTTGTAAAACATAATGACAAAAGTAGGGTAGAAGCATTATTGGAGAAGTATGATATTATAGAAGAAGAAAACAAAATATTTCAAGTGTGCTCTTTGTTTCTGATGGGAGGGTATGTTGGCCAGCTTTGTGTTGCATTGAGAAAAATACCTGGGGAAACCATCTTGGATGGAGGGGGGAGGACCTTGAACTTTCCACAGGGCAGGGAACCCTGACTGCTCTTCGGACTGGAGAGGGAGGAGGAGAAGAGTGGGAGGAGGGGGAGGGAAATGGTAGGCTGGGAGGAGGCGGGAATTTGTTTTTTTTTTTCTTTCAATAAAAACAAAATTAAATTGAAAAAAAAAAAAAGAAAGACTTCCTTAGGTGTCTCAGTTTCAGAGGTTTCTGTCCATGGTCATTTGGCGCCATCATTTCCAGGCATAAGGCAGGAGGTCATGATGAGCAAAGTTATTCACCTCATGTAAGCCAGGACTCAGACAGAAAGGGACCAAGACAAGATAAATACAGTAGCACTTCCACTCCTCATGACCTACTTCTTCCAGTTGTGCCCATTCTAAATTGAATGGATCCTTCCATTGATTAACTTACTGCCCTCGTAATCCAGTCACTTCTGAAGTGTAGCCGCCAGCCTGGGGCCAAGTGTTCAACACATGGCTCTTGAGAAAGCATTTTATATTTAATCACAATGGGTAGTCATTTTGCTCTTGTATATTTCCGTCTGCTTGACTTTATTTACCCAGATAGGAAACTAAGTGACACTAAATGACGTTAGCCAGTGTAAAATAATTTCATATACTCTGCCCTTTGATTGTTTTATACACAGGCTAGATGTCATGGAGAGAAGTTTTAGATTTATCTCTCATCACATCTTTGAATTTTATTTATTTGGTATTTTATTTTTTTTCCCAGTCATTATAGGACAAAAAGCTAGAAAGGAAGCAACATGATAAATTTCGAGTTGGGATAATTTGTCCTTTATACCATATATAGTAAATGTTTCTCTTAAAAGATAATATTGTTGGGCGTGGTAGTGTATGTCTTTAATCCTAGCACTCAGGAGACGTAGGCAGGCAGATCTCTATGGGTCCCAGGCAGGCCTGAGTAATATAATGAGTTCCAGGCCAGTATGAGTATCCCTGTGTATCCCCATCCCACAAAGGTATTTATTAAAGCTTAGGGGATTTATAGAAAGAATTTTTCACTTTGACCCTTGTAGTATTGTGATTGCAGCTCAAATTGGTGGAAACCCTGGGCTCCAGGCCATATGGGAAGATGAAAAGCAACGGCGAAGAAACAGAAATGAAAGTTCTCAAATTAGCCAGCCTGAATCACAAGGTATATGCCTGATAATGCTTTAATGACTTAAGGAAATATTTTTAGTAGAAAAATATAGTCATTGAATTTTCTCTTAGCACTAGATTTTATTTCTTAAATTACCTTTAATTTTTCTGTACTTCTTACCATCATTGCTGTACAACCAATAAATCTTTATAACTATCTCCAAATGTCATTTTATTGTTACCTCTTTGTGTGTTTTTGGGTTTTGTGTACCTTACCTTTTTGCTACACTTGTTGTTCTGTGTTCATCCTCTAGTATATTCTTCTCTCCTTTATTTCCAAATAAGATACTGAAATCCATGGGTCTCAGCTTAGAAACACCATTGATTTGTTCTACTTTGAAAGTGTCAGCCATGAAATATTGTCCTCACTGTTTTCTGAAACTGTCATATAAACCCTCACCTTAATTTAAGAAAAATATTCATTTATTATTAAATGTTGCTATATTCTGAAAGAAGTTGAGAGTTCACATGCCACAGAATACAGCAAAGCTTTAAAAATAAAGTGTTAAGGACCACTCAGAAAACAAATATTGTAGTAAGTCTCTACTGAAGTCCAATTAAAGTTTTTAAATTTACTGTTATATCTGGAGTGCCAAAAATGTTTTGATAAAATTTAAGTGCCTTTTTATGCCCTTTAAAATTGAAATGTATTTTACAAAGGAGAAAACTTCTAATTTTGAAGTATATAATGTGATTGTGGGTAGAGAAGATTTTTTTTCTGTTTTGTTTTAAGCTATAATTATAAAACTTCAAATGATAAGTTCTTAATTTTATTGTTAATAACATCCATTTCTCTTTTGTATAATTCTGTAACAGGACTACTTTTAGGTGGTGGGATATAGTTAGAAGAAAGATAAGAAAGTGCTGTGAGAAAGGAGAAGTATTTCATTCATTGCTATCTAATGCATTTTTCAAATTTAAAGATTGCAGATTTGTGCCAGCAACAGAAAGTGAAAAACTGTTTCAGAAGAGACTCCAAGAAATTCTCAAACAGAATGATTTCTCTGTGTAAGTCTTATTTGTTATAGATCTTAGAGCTAATTTTATTGTGTTGTTATATAGTTTATTATAAAAGTTATGTTTTAATTAAGCAGAACATTATCAGGATCTGTGGACTACAGCAATGGATCCCAAGAGTTCTCTGCTGAATTAACATTGCACTCTGAGATTCTTTCTCCTGAAATGCTTCCGTGTACGCCAGCCAATATGATAGAAGTCCACAAAGACACAGATTTGAGCAAAGGTGAAATTATCTGATTATCTTTTCAATTAAACAGAAAATACTAAAACAAGCATCATTGCATTGGACACTTAAGTTAATATTTGGCTGTTTGTTTGTTTGGTTTTCTCCTAAGAAATAAATATAGATATAGCAAAAATTATTTCCTATTCTTTTACCCTTTCTATGTCTCTAAAGATAAACACTATGCCAAAGTTGCTATAAACTCTTTTGATGTAAAATTTTGTGACTCTTTTTATATGTATATCCACAATATGTGCTGCTGCTTAATATTTCAGATTTTATACAAATGTCATTCTTGACATAGATTAGGAAATTTGCTTTTACATTCAAAATTTTGCGTTTCTAAACAAATAATTGACAAATAATTTACAGAGCATAAAATTCACTCATTTTAAATACATTATTACTCTGTATGTTCTAATTTTAGAAAATTTCCACCAACATACAGTCTATCTTATTGGCAGTTATGGCCATTTCCGGCTTTAACTCCCAAGTAACCATTTCCTTAAATTCTTGTCTGTCTACATTTCTAGATATGTCAAATAAATGAAATCATATAATATAGTTTTTTTTTCACTTAGCAAACCCTTCCAGGGTTTGTCTGTGCTATGATAATTATCAATATTTCATTCCTTTTATTATAAAATGTTGTACTTATTAATCCATTCTTAGTTGGTAGATATTTCAGTTGCTTTCACTTTCGTTTGATAAAAGTAATGTTGCTATGAACAATAAAATATGAAATTCAAAGTAAATGTCATGGGAAGAATTATAAAATATTGGAAATTGTAGCAAATGAACCAGTTGCAAAGTAAGCTTTATTATAAATATTGCCTTTGAAGAAGGGGTAAAATTTAAAACAATGATTAGATAAACATGTCTTTGTATGAACATGTTTTCATTTCTTTCCAGTAGATACCAGTGAGTGGAATTTATAGAGCATGTGATAAATCTGTGTCTAGTTTTTAAATGAAATACCGAGTTGTTTTCCATGTTGGGTGGACTGTTTTGCATTCCTACCAACATTATGTAAGACTTCCTGTGATTTAGTGTTTTTTATTTATTTAACACTTGATATTATCTCTTTAATGTAACTGTTCTACAGAATATGAATACTAACTTACTGAGGCTTAATTATTTCTTTCATTACTAATAGTAATTATCATCTTTTTATGTCAACATCTTAATTGAAATTTATCACTGTTTATTTATTTTAGCCACTGACAGATATTTTGCTTTAATACTTCTCTGTTTCTCTACAAATATTAGATCATTTTCACTTTTGCCCAGGGCTTTATATGCCTTCTTAATGATTTTGTGCCAGATTTTCTCGACAGAACACATGTGTGTAGCTGGATGGTAGGATGCATGCAAGAATATAGTTTGTATACAATTGGTGTATAAGAGATAATGAAGGTTTTTATGATTAGTCACTTTGTTTCATATGTGGTGTTTTTAGGCAGGAGGACCCTAGATAACATTTGAATGTGCTAAATATAGATACAAATGAAATACAACAAAAGAAATTGTGCTACTGTGGTTCTTTGAAATGCATTTCCTTATTTTAACCTTCATTTTCTGATGACCAGTGAGTTGAAGCAAATTGAAGGCCATGTGGATTTCTTCATCTAATAATTGATTTTTATATTCTTTGCTCATTTCCCATTAAGTCACTGGCTTTTTTTATTAAGTTTATATTGCATTTTTATATATTTCACTAACATTTCACAATTTTAAAGTAGAATTATACTGTAATATCCCATAACTTATATAAAATCTAGTATGTAAACTGCTAACTTTGTATTCTTTGTCACCTTAAGGTAGCACTAGACATAAAGTAGAAGAAGCACTTATTAATGAAGAAGCCATTTTGAACCTCATGGAAAATAGTCAGACTTTTCAGCCTTTGACTCAAAGACTGAGTGAGACACCAACTTTCAGTAAGTAAATTTATCATGTTTTAATCAAAGTGGGTTTCTGTTTTTTATTTTCCCCTTGATTCAAAAAAGTAAACATTTTACATTTAGTAATACTGAATATAGAAATTAAGCATCACATTAAATCCAGTAATGTTGTGTTTTCTGCATAGTTTTTCCTTAAAAAAAAAAACAGCTGTGAAAGAAAGCCTTTTGTAACTCTACATTGGGTGAAAACATGTTGCTTTAGGAGCAAAACAAATTTTATTCTCTTTATTCTTTTATTTTCTGTGTGTGTAGGATGAATACATATGCACATGTATTTACATATGTAGGGATAAGCAGGCATGTCTGTGTGCATGCATCTGGAGTCCTCACGACTATGTCAGGAACCATCCTTAAACACTCTTCAACATTATTCACTGAGGCAGAGTCTGTCAAACTCAAAGGGGAACTCCCTGCTAACCCCTTCCAGGGCAAGATTTACAGGTGGGTTGCTCTGCCCACCAGGTTTTATATGTGTTTCTAGGGATCTGAACTCTGGTCCTTATACTTGCAGTGTAAGCATTTTAACTACTGAACCATCTCCCCAGCTCCCAGTTACTCTTTATATTTTTTTTTAAAATAATACTCCACATGAAGCATATTAATAAAACCATGAATGGTTTGTTGTACTACTAAGAAATTTACATTCAAGTCACTAAATTTTAAGTAGTGTAGCATATGACCATTATTTCTGAGTGTTGCAGTATCACCTTAAATGCCTTTTAATCATCAGAAACCATTTATACAGTCTGCTTCTTATTTTGCTTGGTTTTATCAATATTATGATGCTTCTTTGCTTCCCTTTAAAAATTTTTATAGAACCAGTATGATCTCAGCTCCATCTAATACCCTCTACATTTTTATTTAGGTAGAACATAAACTTACTGGTTGTGGGCAATCCAAAAATTATTGTATATGCTCATTTAAAAAATCTTTTGGATAAGAAACTTTTTAGCTTTTAAATCTAATTTTTAAAAGAAATTGTTCTATGAACATATTACTGCTTTAATTTGAGGTTATAATCTCATATATTTCTCTATTTGAATAAATTAACACATATATCAAATGTAGCTAAACAAAAGTTAAGAGAGAACATAGAATTTAAGAAATTGAAAAAGGAGTGTGAGTGGTAGATCCTTAATTCACCGTTAGCCAAATGTGTTGTACCCGCAACAGATATGACTCCACCTTTTCTTACAATTCTAGCAGTTTAAATGTTATCTGATCTCTATAAGAATGAAGCAGAAAAAGGAAAATAATTGTATATTTCGGTTTAAGAAGTAGATCATTGTCAAAACAGCTTTAAGCAATTATTTTCATTTTATATTACATTTGTTAACATGACCAAAGTGTGTCTGTTGGAGGATGGGGGTGTGTCCATGTTGTCCAGAAGAGGGCATCAGATTCCCTGATGCAGACAGGTATTGTAAGCTGCCTAAACAAGGTACTAGGGACCAAACTCAGGCTCTTTGCAAGAGAATTATGTACTTTTAACCTCAGCCATTTCTCCAGTCCCTGGGCCAAATTCCTAAACATCAACAAAGAAAACATAAAGCTTGGTGTTTTAGTAAATGGAGATTATGTTACCTTGTTGCCTCATTCTATAGAGAGAAGGGCTGTGTAATAGACTGGGGAAGGACGGACCTGTTTTAATGTCATTTTAAAAATTTATTTAAAGGTGCATTATTATAATTTTGCAATCTGTACTATTACCCAATTTCAGAACATTATTATCATCTCCTGAAAATCCATGTACTCATTAGCAACAATTACTTCTTTTTAGCCCCTGGGCAAACACTCTCTTTTACTGGGTTTACCTAACTAGAACATTTAATATAAATGAAATCATTCAAATATTTTCCTGGATCTGGCTGCTTTCAATTATCATAACGTTTTCAAAGTTCAACCATGGTATAACTTTCATTCCCTTTTTCTTGATCAGAAATATTTTATCATTTACATCATAATATATTTTGATTGTCAGCTGATGTATATTTAGGTTATTTCCAATTTGGGGGTATTATAAATATTATGACATGTTTATTTAGGAATAATAAGCTTTTGTGAAAATATCTCCATTGCTAGCCATATATCTTATAGGATATTGATAACCTAGAGTATATAAAGAACATAAATAATTAAATGTTAAAGTAGGGGGGCACTGGAGATATGGCTCAGCAGTCAAGAGTGCTTGCTGCTCTTACATCATCCCAGGTTCAGTTTCCAACACTCACATGGCAGCTCCCTATACAATGTATGCAGCACTCTATCCTGACCTTCATGAACACCAAGCATGCCTTTGGTGCACATACAAGTGTGTATGCTAACACTTAGACACATAAATAAAAATAAATCTATAAGAAGTAGTAACTTTTGAGTCAGTTCTCAAAAGAAGAAATGTAATGGCCAATAAGTATATGGGGAAAATGTTCAACATTCTTAGCCATCAGACAAATAAATGCAAATTAAAATTACATTAAGATTCCATCTCACCACAGGCAGAACTTCTGTCATCAAGGAAACAGACGAATGTTGGGCCCACTGAGGAGCCTGAGGCAGGAGGAGAGCAAGTGCCAGGCCTGGCTTGGTGACAGGCTCTGTCTAAGAAAGGGAAGAAGAGAAAAGAGCTGTAGCTCAAGGTAGAGAGTTGCCCCTGGCGTGTGAGAAGCCCTGAGCTCATATACCAGTGACATAGAGAAAGAACAGACAGTGTTGCACACTGTAAGTGGGAATATAAGCTGATGCAATCAACACGGAAAATAGTGCAGAGGGTCCTTAAAACATAAACCGAATAACTGCTGGATAACTGCTGCCGGTGCATCCTGAGTACTGAGTCACAGTGACTGAGATATCAAACCAGTTTAATGTCCACCAACAGACAGTCAGATAGAGAGAGAATGTGGTTTAGATACATAATAGTACTTTTTGAGCCATAAAGAACTAAGTTATTAGATGGAGGAGAGATGACTGCAGTTAAGAGTATTGACTGCTCTTCCAGAGGGCCCAGGTTTATTCCTAGCACCCAAATGACAACTTGTCTTTAATTCCTGTCCCAGAGTCAACCCTACTTCTGCCCTCCTCTTTTGGTGTTGAGATATATGCAGGCAAAAGACTGGCTCATGCCCTTAAAATCAGACAAACAAACGTTTTTAAATAAATTTAAAGTTCTTGTCATGCAAGCAAGAGGAGTGTCATTAAAACCCCCAGAACTTATACAAGTGCTGGGTGATCATGACACTCCACTTGTAATTCTGTCCTGTGAAGGCAAAGAGGATGGATCTGAGGAGTAAGCTGGCTAATGAGGCTAGCCTTATCAGTGAGCTCTGGGTTTGATTAAGAGTACTGCCTCAGTCTGCCCTGGTGGCCCATGCCCCTAATCCCAGCAGGTCTGAGTACGAGGCCAACCTGATCTACATAGTGAATTCCAGGACTACATAGATTCTGTTTTAAAAAAAGGTCCTGCTTCAATATATTTTTATATATTTAGTGGACATTTATGTTTCTCCTTTTGTGAACTAATTCCTTTACCTAGTTATTGACTAATTTCTTTTTTATCATCTATTTTAATTATTTACGTATTCTTGGTATCCTGTTTTATAAATAACTGCAGTGGGAAGATATTTCCACAAAAGCTAATGTAGAAAAGAAATTGAGAAAGATTCCCAACATCCACCTTAGGCTTCTACTTGCACGTGCACAGACTCCTACACACACACAGGAGAAAAAGTGAATATATCTATAGACCATGAAAGCAGAAAGTGAGCCAGTTGATGGATGGAGGGCACTGAGAGTAGCAGAAAAGAGAAGGAAACGGTAACTGGAGTATAGCGAAGTGATATGCACATATCTAAATGACATAATGAAACCCTTTATTTTATAAGCTGACCCAGTCATTGGAAGTAAAAAGTAAAAAAAAAAAAAAACCATATAAATATCTTCAGTTTTATTGTATATACATGTGGTAGTGAATTTCTTACATACACATGTTGGGTCATGTAGTATGGATATAAGGAGAATATAAACTCAGTTTCTCCTGTATTCCTAACCCTAACAATCGAAACAGAACATGTTTGTGACTGGATGTCTAAGCATTTTTCCCACATACCTAGCAAGCAGTCAATTCTGGAATGGATAACACTTGGATGTTCCCTCATTCAATTCAGTTTTAGTCCTTATCTACTTGGAGACTATAACAGAATCCATGGGGAAGAGCTGCCTACCCCTTTCCCAGGCTCAATTAATTTTATTGAGATCACCAAACTAGGGCAATCAGATTTATTACTGACTTATAAGGGTCTTAGAAAGGTTACCAAAAACAGCCAGAACCAGTGGGTATAACGAGGGACAAAAGAAAGGCACAGAATGTCTATGTCCTATCCCTCTGTGCCAGGCTCCAGGAACTCTCATGTATTGTCTATCTAAAACTCTCAAAATTCCGTCCTTTTGCGTTTTGAGGTTTTACACACCCCACCCTTTTTTGTTTGTTATTTATTTATTTAAACTTTTCAAAATGTATATATTGTATATCAGGAATATTCTCCTTCATCCCTCCTAACTCCTCACCTCACCCTTCCTTATGTAAGTCCTTAGTTCATTTAAACAGTTTTACTTCTACTTTCAAATTATATACACACATACACACACACGCACACACACACACACACATATGATTATATGTATCTGTCTATAATCTGGGAACCACAAATTAAAGGAAATGTGCAGTATTTGGGTTTTGTGGATGTTTCATTATGTAGGCAAGACTAATTGACCAAGAGTGTAACTCATCCGTCAGCTATTCTGTTCTACCCTGAGGGCTGGAGGATATGACAGAATTCGCTCTAATCCTGCCTTTCTCCTTGTGGTTGCAAACACCCGTCCTGATATATTTAGCATATTAAAAGGCACACTTTAAAGATTACAAGGATTTTAGATGTGTGCCAGAAATTAAGAACATTTTACACCCTGTGCAGCAGTAGATGAAGATTCCAGTTTTATCACAGCCTTGTTAACCCTTGATACTGTGTGAATTTTTAACTTTAGGAATCTTAGTTTATATGGTATGACTTCATAAAAAATAAGCTTCTGAACTACTTTTAAAAACTTTATGTATCTCAACTAGATTGTATTTGACTATCCTGTGTGTAAAGTTTAAGTGTAGGATAAGATGTTTACATATATATCTTATTACACTTAATTAGCTAGCGTTGGTTTGAATATGCTAGCTTACTTTGAACACTTATGGCCATTTTTTTTTTTTAGTGCTTGTCCATACCTAAGTACACTTGGACAGCTCTTCAAAAACATCAGTCCCTGTGTCCTACCTCAGAAGTTCTCATTTAATAGATGTGAGATGGAATCTGAGAATTTTCTTTTCTTTTTTTTGTTTGAGCTGGGGTATAGAGTTTATTTAGTGGGTTATGGAGGGGGAAGGGAAGGATAGGAGGGGGAAAGGGAAGAAGGAGGGAGAAGAGAAAGAGGCAGAAGCTGCCTCTCCAGAAGGGCAGACAGAGAGAGAGCGAGAATTTTTTTTTTTCATAAGGTCACTAATTCTTCTCATTCAGATGGTCTAAGGAGCTCATTTTGACAGAAGGGTTACATCATCAACACTTGATCCTTTGCACTAATTATATTCTTTTTAGTATGTGTCAGCATCTATTGTGTTATTTCATAATTGATGTCAATTATTAGATCATTTAGAAATTTTAAGCTATTTGTTGGTGATTAATTTGCTTGTTTTATAGTGAACAGTAGTCCTGATGAAGCACTGGTACATCTTCTTGCTGGTTTGGAAAGTGATGGATATCAAGGAGAAAAGAATAGGATGCCTTTACTATGTCAGTCCTTTGCAGACTCTCAAAATCCCCAAAATAGTGATGATGAAGAAAATGCACCACAGATTGAAAAGGAGGAAATGGAGCTTAGTTTGGTGATGTCCCAGAGATGGGACAATGATATTGAAGAACATTGTGCCAAAAAGAGGTGATTTTTTTTTAAAAAAATTTATTTTAGTTACTATAATAAATACTTTTTGTCACATTGCTGTACTTTTGTAGAAAATCATGTTATTATTGATACTGTAAAATGCCTTGTGAAATTGACTTTTAAAATTCCTTCTAAATAATGACTTTTTGTGTAGCATATATTTAATATTCCCAGCAAAATAATCTGCTACATTTTAAACCGTCAGTTTTGTGTATAGTATTGACACATCTGAGGAACCAATGGGTAAAACTGAAGCTCCCCCTACACCACTGAACTTGAAAAGAGTAATTAGTAACTGTGAATGGGTCTGAATAGCAGTATGCAGTGTCAGCTTAAAAATAAGAGGCGACTTTCAGGTCTGATTAGACTGAGTGAATTAAATACTAAACATAAGCAAATAGCTGTCCTAATCACACATGCCTTTAATATGTAGCAAAGGCTACATATTACCTCAAATAAATAGTCTCAGAAAGAAGCAAGCACTGTTGTTATGGTTTACTTTTAATGTCAGTAAGAACTGGATGTGATACTGCATGCCTTTAACCCCAGAACTCATGAGGCAAAGGCAAGTGGCTCTCTGTAAGTTAGAGCCATCCTGATCTACATAGTAAGTTCCAGGCCTGCCAGGGTTACAGTGTAAAACCCTGGCTCAAAACAAAACAAAACAAAGCAAAACAAAACAAAAAGCTGATATACTAGCCAGGGTTTTCTAAAGGAACAGTGCAAGCTGATAAATTCTTGGCAGATAGCTCAGGCTTGTTATTAGCCAACTCTTATATTTAAATTAACCCGCTCCTATTAATCTATGTATTGTCACATGGCTCTTGGCTTTACTTCTTCTCTAGCATGTCTTGTTTCCTGGGTGGCTGACTGGTGTCTCTCCCGACTCTGCCCTCCTTCCTATCATTCTTAGTTTGGTTTTCCCACCTATTTTCCTACCCAGCTACTGCCCTGGCCTTTCAGCTTTTATTAACCAATGAGAGTAATATGTAATCCTAGTGTAAAAAAAGGATTGTTCCACAGCAGAACAGAACTGGTAGAAGGAATATATATTTATAATGACTATATATAATATATAATATAAAAGGGTATCTGTGAGATTGTTTTACAGGATGCATACCAACAACAACCATCTTACAGTGGAGAAGCCAAGAATCTGTATACGAGACTAATGTCTCAGCAGGCCCAATCTGTTGTGCCAGGAAGATTCCTGGAGAGCTGCTGTTCTTCAGTTTACACTGGAATTCCAAAGAAGTTTTTTTCCCCCTTGATACTGTTGAAGGAATGCCACAGCAACAGGATAGAGTGAGGGCAAGCAGGCAAAAAGCAAGTTTCCTTTTTCCATGCCTTTTTATCTAGGTTGCGACCAGAATGTGCTGCCCACATTTAGGGTAGTATTGCCTGCTTCAGATAATCTGGTCTGGAAAGTTCTTCCCAGGAATGCCCAGAGATACACATTTCAATTGATCCAGAGTCAGTGAGGTTGGCAACCGAGATTAGCCATCACCTATGTGTTGTGGTTCTTTAATCAGCCTCTGAGCGAGACTCAAACATTTCATAACCATATTTGAGAGAAATCGAATAGTAGAAATGTAGAAAGGAATTTGTTAAATGTATGCTATATATTAAATGTTTTTTTTTCCACGTGTACCACAGTTTAAGAAGACTGAGAAAATAAAGAGAAAGAAAAAGGAGACAACTAGAAAGATCTGTGAACACTGTAATTTTTAAAAAACATTAGAATAGAGGATATTTGGTCTAATTAGGTAATTAAAGGAGAAGTGATAAAATTTATAAATTGAATATTGACATGTAGAAAATGACATATATGTTCCTTATGATGGAGGATAAAGCATTAATATATCATGGAAGTTGAAAATATTCATTGTATGTGATATCAAAAGGCAGTTAGCTACACTGGAGTCACTAATCATTGAAGGGTTATTATATGAGACAACAAGCCCTTGTTAGAAAGACCATGAAGACGGAGATTTATCAGAACTATTAAAAATAAGATTTTTATATCAAATAGAAAGTTAGACTAGAATTATTAGAATCTTATAATAACTCTAGCCAGGTGTGGTGGTGCATGCCTTTCATCCCAGTATTTAGGAGGCAAAGACAGGCAGATCTCCGAGTTTGAGACCAGTCTGGTCTACAGAGCTAATTCCAGGTCAGCCAGGGTATAAGTAATAATAACTAACAATTAGATCATGTCTGGTGTAATATTTCTTTGAGCACATAAAAGTGATTTTATGACAAATTGTGATTTGTAAAAGACTTAAAGGGTAAATGGTTTTCAAGCAGTTGAGGCCAGAGGGAAAAGGCTAGGTATGGGAAGAAATATTTTGAGCATCAAGATGGGAATGAAAGTTCCAAGCTAGTAGAAATATGTGATCGAACTTAAACTTGCTGAACCTCAGATTTTCCTAAAATTTTCAGTAACCTTGCTTTATAGCTGTTGCAGGATCAAGTCAGTTACCATATTGTCTTCTAGCTCTTCTTGATCACTATTGCTTTCTCTCTGGTCCTGATTTCAGTGCCCCATTGCACTGCATTCTTGTTTCTCATTTCAGAGTTTAAAGGTTCATTTATGAATATCTTAAAATGTTAGGATGCTACCTTCTTAAGAGTCACTCGATTCTCGTTTGTTACATATGTGTATGTATTATCACAGATAGGATGCAGGGAGATTATAAGGAAGGACATGACTAGATAGAGTAACCCAAGATGTGGTCATAAGTAATAATTATGATGCTTTATACTTCACATGAGCAAGATTATAAATTCTACTTTATAATAACTTTGCAGGTCCCATAGCAGTATACTTTAATAAAGTAAAATAAATCTGTTTTTCTTTTTTAAATGCTATTTTTATCTTTGTTTTGTTTTACTATCATAATCAGAAATTTTGCATCTAAAATGCACTTTTTTCTTTAAGATTTTTATTTTTATTTTACATGTATGTTTGCATGTGTGTCTGTGCATCACATGTATGCATTACCTACAGAAACCAGAAGAGAGTGTTTTGATCCCCTGAAACTGGAGTTACAGTTGTGAGCCACCATGTGGGTTCTGGGACTGAAATAGAGTCTTCTGCAGCCAGTGTTTTAACTCCTGAGTCATCTTTGCAACCCCAGATGCATCTTTTTCTAATGGTCATACTCACCAATGACTTTTAATATTCTCTAGGTCACTGTGTAGAAATGCCCACAGAAGCTCAACTGAAGATGATGATTCATCCTCAGAAGAAGAAATGGAGTGGAGTGATAATAGTTTGCTTTTTGCCAATCTTTCTATACCTCAGTTAGACGGAACTGCAGATGAAAATAGTGGTAAGAAAACAAATCTATTGTAGGCATTTGGTTATTTAGTAAGTAAAATTATATTTTATTTGAAAACTGAAATCATTTCCTGCATAAGTATATGAGGTTCTTAGTGATACAATTACGTTTTTTCTTTCTATAGTTTTTCTTTTTAAAAAATATAGATATGTGATTCCTTATTTTCAAGAGGGTAGGATATTTGTGAATTGCTTGTTGAAGCTCTGTAAACCCTAATCAGTATCATTCATATATAACAGGAAACTAAGAAATATGCTAACTGTATTTCAGATAACATGAAGAATAGCATATTATTTCATGAAACAAATGATAGTGTTTTCTCATATTCCTTAAAGCAACTGTAACTTTTTTTGATTAAAAGAATATATGTTTAAAATAATGACTAATGTTGTTTCTTGATTGTTTCGGTTGTATAATCTTGATGAGAGGGGTAAACTTTGTTCAGATTGCTATTTTATATGTACAAACAATTTAAATTCTTCCTTAAGAGATTAACACTATGAATGATTAAATTCTTTTCTTTCTTTGATTCCAGACAATCCATTAAACAATGAAAATTGTAGAACACACTCTTCAGTGATTGCAACAAGTAAACTATCAGTAAGACCTTCCATCTTTCACAAGGATGCTGCTACATTGGAACCCCCATCTTCTGCTAAGATTACCTTTCAGTGTAAACACACAAGTGCCCTTTCGTCCCATGTTTTAAACAAAGAAGATTTCACTGGAGACCTTTCATCACCAAACAATACAGAAAAAGGTCGAGACAGTTCGGTCACTTTTACAAATGAAAGTCCTTACTCCATGAAATGCTCTGGATCTTTGAACAGTACTGTTCATTCAGATAACTCTCATAAAGAAATTTGTAAGAAAGACAAGTCTTTGCCGGTATCTTCCTGTGAAAGTAGTGTTTTTGATTATGAAGAAGATATTCCATCTGTTACAAGACAAATACCAAGTAGAAAGTATACGAACATGAGAAAACTTGAAAAGGATGCCTCTTTCATACATGTGAACCGTCATACTAGTGAGAATACATTGGGGAAAAACTCTTTCAACTTTCCTGACTTAAGTCATTCAAAAAGTAAACTGTCCTCTGAAGGAAATGAAAAGGGAAACAGCACATCTTTTAATAGTATATTCCCCTCTTCATTAACTGAAAGTTGTGACATGCTGTCATGCTCAGCAGAGAATAGACCTATGGTGAATTCTCTTGATAGTATCGCTGATGAGAGTGGACTGAATAAACTCAAAATCAGATACGAAGAATTCCAAGAACATAAAGTGGAAAAGCCAAGTCTCAGCCAGCAGGCAGCCCATTATATGTTTTTTCCCAGTGTTGTTCTTTCTAATTGTCTCAGTAGACCACAGAAACTATCTCCTGTCACATACAAACTACAACCTGGCAGCAAACCTTCCCGGTTAAAATTGAATAAAAAGAAATTAATAGGCCATCAGGAAACTTCTACCAAAAGTAGTGATACTGGAATCACAAAAGACAGTTGTATGCATAGTAATCCTTACAGCAGTGCTTCTGAGAAGGATAATGCATGGAGTAGTGATTTAATTAAAGCTACTCATGGAACATTTGACAATAAAACACCTACAGAAAATTTTATAGACTGTCATTTTGGAGATGGGTCCTTAGAAGCTGATCAGTCCTTTGGACTATACGGAAATAAATACACACTTAGAGCCAAACGCAAGGTAAATTATGAAACTGAAGATAGTGAGTCAAGTTTTGTAACACAGAACTCAAAAATTAGCCTACCTCATCCCATGGAAATTGGTGAAAATTTAGATGGAACTCTAAAATCCAGAAAACGAAGAAAAATGTCTAAAAAGCTGCCCCCTGTCATTATAAAGTATATTATTATCAATAGATTTAGAGGGAGGAAAAATATGCTTGTGAAGCTAAGTAAAATAGATTCTAAAGAAAAACAAGTCATATTAACTGAGGAAAAAATGGAACTGTATAAGAAGCTTGCACCTTTGAAGGATTTTTGGCCAAAAGTTCCTGACTCCCCTGCAACCAAATATCCCATTTATCCACTAGCACCAAAGAAAAGTCACAGAAGGAAGTCAAAACATAAGTCTGCTAAGAAAAAAGCTGGTAAGCAACAAAGAGCAAACAGTGAAAACATTAAAAGAACTTTATCTTTCAGAAAAAGACGGACACATGCTATTCTTTCTCCTCCCTCACCATCTTACATTGCTGAAACCGAAGACTGTGACTTGAATTATAGTGATGTTATGTCAAAGCTAGGTTTTCTTTCTGAGAGAAGCACAAGTCCTATCAATTCATCTCCTCCTCGCTGCTGGTCTCCCACAGACCCAAGAGCTGAAGAAATTCTGGCTGCTGCAGAAAAAGAATCAGTGCTTTTTAAGGGTCCTAATGCATACAACACTAAGACTGCTAATTCTCGGGTCGGAAAAACTAGTCGAGCAAGAGCACAGGGTAAGAAGTCAAGAGCAAGACTTGCAAATCCCTCTGGAGTCACTAAAAAAAGAAACAAACGAAATCAGACAAATAAACTGGGAGATGATGGTAAAAAGAAACCAAGAGCAAAACAGAAACAAAGAACAAATGAGAAAGGTACATCAAGAAAGCACATGGCACCAACAGATGAAAAGATAAAACCACAGTCTGAGGCTGAGGCAAAGCTTATGCTCAACCACCAGAACGTGCCTGAGCTCACAAGTACCTCTGGCACTCAAGCACTTTTTAAACAGAAAGAGATGTCACAAACGGGCCCTGCTGTGGATCATTCACTTTCTACTTGCCAACCTACTGGACTTAGTACACCGCAAAAGATGTCTAACTGCTTTTCCTCTTTCTTAGAAAGCAAGAAGTCTATGGATTTGCAAACGTTCCCCAGTTCACGAGATGATTTACATTCATCAGTTTATAGTTCCCTAGGACCTGGAATCTCAAAAATTAATATTCAGCGGTCTCAAAATGCTATGTTTACTAGAAAGGAATCAACCTTGATTCAGAAAAGCATATTTGACCTTTCCAACCATTTGTCTCAGGTAGCACAAAGTACACAGATCTCTTCAGGTGTATTGTCTCCAAAGACAGATGAGACTACAAATATACAGAAAAACTGTGTGTCATCTATTGGAAAGTTAAATGAGTACCGCAGTTCTTTAGAATCAAAGCCAGAACAGGTCTGTGCCCCCAATTTTTTGCACTGTAAGGACAGTCAGCAGCAGACTGTGTACATGTCAGAACAGTCAAAACATAGTGAAAAAACTTGTTCTCCAGGAAATGCAGCTTCTGAGGAAAGCCAGACACCTAATTGTTTTGTAACCTCTTTGAGAAGTCCCATCAAACAAATAGCATGGGAGCAGAAACAGAGGAGCTTTATTTTAGATATGTCAAATTTTAAGCCTGAAAGGGTAAAACAAAGGTCACTGTCAGAAGCAGTTTCACAAACCAAAGCACTATCACAGTGTAAAAATCAAAATGTGTCAACACCTCCAGTATTTGGTGAAGGACAATCTGGGCTAGCTGTTCTAAAAGAATTGTTACAAAAAAGGCAGCAGAAAGCACAAAGTGCAAATGTTGTACAAGATTCAACATCTAGTAATCAGCCAGATAAGAATACTTCTGTTCCTGTCGAGCATAAGAAAACAAGTAAACGAACACGATCAGTGACATCTCCAAGAAAACCTCGGACTCCCAGAAGAACGAAACCTAAGGAGCAAACCCCCAGATGTCTAAAAGTGGACCCTCTAAATCTGCAGACCTCTGGCCAGTTGGATAATTCCCTGTCAGATGATAGTCCCATCCTTTTTTCAGATCCAGGTTTTGAAAGTTGTTATTCACTTGAAGATAGCTTATCTCCTGAACATAATTATAATTTTGATATTAACACAATTGGCCAGACTGGGTTTTGTAGCTTTTACTCTGGTAGTCAGTTTGTTCCAGCTGATCAGAATTTGCCTCAGAAGTTTCTGAGTGATGCTGTTCAGGATCTTTTCCCAGGACAAGCTATAGAAAAGAACGAACTTTTAAGTCACGACAAACAGAGTTGTAGTGAGGAGAAGCATCATGTCTCTGATTCAAGCCCATGGATTAGATCCAGTACTTTGAACCCTGAACTTTTTGAGAAAGCGTCTATAGATAACAATGAAAGTCATCGGCACAGCCAGTGGAAAAATAGCTTTCATCCTCTGGCATCTCGATCTAATGCAATCATGGAGTCTTTCTGTGTCCAGCAGTCAGAGGGTTGTCTAAATGAGAAATCCAGGCTGAATAGGAGTTCAGTGAGTAAAGAAGTATTTCTCAGTCTTCCACAGGCAAGCAGTTCAGACTGGATGCAAGGTCATAACAGAAAAGAAATGGAACAGTCTCTTGACTCAGTTAATACCTCTTTTACAACCATACTTTCCTCCCCTGATGGGGAACTTGTGGATGCAGCTTCTGAAGATTTAGAATTGTATGTTTCAAGAAACAATGATGTATTGACACCAACTCCTGATAGTTCACCAAGGTCTACCAGCTCTCCCTTACAGTCTAAAAACGGCAGTTTTACTCCTCGAACTGCTCACATTCTGAAACCACTTATGTCCCCACCAAGTAGGGAAGAAATTGTGGCAACTTTGTTGGATCATGATCTTTCAGAAACTATTTATCAGGAACCATTTTGCAGTAATCCTTCTGATGTGCCAGAAAAGCCCAGGTAATCAAAATCCATTTGTTTCTCCTTGGGTCATTTTGAACAGCTTTTATTTTGTAACATTTCATAACTGATTGCTAGTTTTATCTCTGTGATATTGCATTTTTTGTGATATTGCGTTTTCAAGAACAGTGAAAAATTACTTGTAATTATACATTGACTAAGAACATTCACAAAGTAGAAAACTGCACCTAGACAAATTAAGTTGATGATCTTGGGCTTTAATTTGCTAGTACTTAACTCGTGTCACCATTAGAGGAGCAAAGGCTCACCTTGACATGATACAGAATTTAAAAGAATGTCAAAATACCTTAAAGTATTACAGGAGGAGAAAAGAAGGGAAGGACAGGGTGAGAGAGACTTGTGTGTGTGTGTGTGTGTGTGTGTGTGTGTGTGAGAGAGAGAGAGAGAGAGAGAGAGAGAGAGAGAGAGAGAGAATTCAATTCTGGGAACTGAACCTAGGACCTCATATCATAGGCAAATACTGCCACTGAGTTTTAACCCATGCCCATGAATGAAAGTTTTAATTGTTAAGCTTTTTTATGTACTTTTTTTTTGGTGTATGTGTATGTATCTGTGTGCATATCATAAGTATGGAGGTCTTGTGGGACTCAATTCCTACCTTTTGCCATGTGGGCCCCAAAGATCAAACTTAGGTTGTTAGACTTAGTAACCACTGCTTTTACCTGTGGAACCATCTCACCAAACCAAAATTAAGCTTTTGGACTTTTTTATTTAAAAAAAAATTGTTTCTTTAAATGTTTGTTTTGTTTTAATAAATGTGTTCATCTGCTTTCTGTCACTGAGAAATGTTGTATGCTACCCAGTTTATAAGGAGAAGAGATTCACTTGGACTCACAGTTTCAGAGATTCCAGTCTATGTTCAACTTATGACTTGGGTCTGTTGCAATAGCGCATCAAAATAGGCACATTTGGCAGAGCCAAACTTCTCACTAGATAGTTAGGACCAAAAAGAAGGACCAGTGTCTATAATCTGAAGACCTCTCGATAAGTCCCACCTTAAAGTTAAACCTTAAAGTTTCTGGCAACTCTCACAGTCCTAAAGGACCAAGCCTCTAATGCATGGACCTTTGGGGACACATAAGTTCTTTTATGATAGTAAATGAACATTAGTTTTGGATATGTCTGTTTTAAACTACTTTTCATTTGATTCCAACATCTTTAGTCTTGTTGATAGTGCTATTAGCTTTTTATAGTTACTAAGGTGTGATTGAGGTGTGATTTCTCTTTATCTTTTCTTTCATTAAAGATTTTCAGGAAAGATGCATACAACAAAGAGTGAAGTGGTAGTCATTGTACTGTTTTCTGTAGCAGCCATTGGATAGTTCTCTAGACTCTCATCACTAGGGTAGCACATAACTAACAAGAGCTAACAGAATACATGACCTAATCCAAGAGTTTGGGGCTTTGGAGATGAATCAGTTGCTAAAGTGCTTGAGGACATAAATCCGGTAATCTAGACTTATGTGTGTGTGTGTGTGTGTGTGGGGTGTTTGTTTAAAAGAACAAAAACAAAAAAGGTCTGATGGCATGTACTTGTAATCCTAAATCTCTATAGAGGTGGTCCAGATAGAGCCTGGGGCTTGCTGAACAGCCAGCCCATCCTACTTGGTGAATTTCAGGTCTGTGAAAGAGAGAGGCCAGCCAGCACCTGAGGAAGAACATTCAAAAGTTTGTCCTCTGACTTCCATGTTCACATGTGCACACACCCCACAAACTAAACCAGTTTATCTTTCAGTTACTGATTTTTCCTTATATACACATGAGTTTAAACATTAGTGGAATTTAGACTGTTCATTTTGTGTTCTGCCAATTCCAAAGTTCTTGTGTTTATAAACTCAAATACATGACAACAGAATTATAGTTGTTTCCCTCAGCTGTGTAGATGGGATTTTGTTTGATACTGAACATTGAACCCAAAACCTCATAGTATACCACCAACAAATGCATGTTTTTTTTAATATTGAGAGAATTTTAAAAATACAAAGGTATAGGTACTAGCAAATAGAGAAAGAGGCTTTAGAGAAATAAAAGACAAATTATTCTATTGTTTTTATCTGTGTATGGTGAGAGTAGAATATTGCTTAAAATTAATAGTGAGTGCCTGGGAGGATGAACCAGTTGACAAAGTGCATGTTGCATAAGCACAGGGACCTGAGTTTGGTTTCCTAGTGCACACATGAAATCTGGACATGGTGGCACCTGTCCATAACCCTAGCACTCGATAGGTGCAGGCACACAGATCCCTGGAGCTCATTGGCCATCCAGCTAATCAGAGTGATGAGCTTAAAGTTTAGTTTGAGTTGCTGTCTCCAAAACTTAGGTGGAGAGCAACTAAGGAAGGTATGTAGTATAATCCTCTGCCTTCCACATATGTTAACTCACTCATATAAAAACATACCCAAACACATACAGAGAAGACTAGTGGAAAGGATTTTGATGAGTTTGTGTCATCTCCAAAGAAAAAGTTTCATGGGACACTAAATTGAAACAACAAATACCTTCTTTCTTTGTGGTGATGATGCCTTTCAAAGAAATTAATTTTGTAATTGTATGCCAGTAAAGAAAAGCATATTGAATCTGAAGGTAGAGTGTTTTGTCTACAGTTGGGATAAGTGGAAAAAGAAATTGTCATATTTGAGACACCAAAAGGGACTCTAAATCTGTTAGGTAGGAACTTATTTGGGTAATTGTTTCTTGAGACAAAAACATATGTTCTCAAAATGTATTTATAGGGAGATTGGTGGACGACTTCTCATGGTGGAAACTCGACTTCCAAATGACCTGGTTGAATTTGAAGGAGACTTTTCCTTGGAAGGACTGCGCCTGTGGAAAACAGCATTCTCAGCAATGACTCAGAGTCCCAGACCAGGCTCCCCTCTTCGTAATGGCCAAGCAGTTGTCAATAAAGGGTCAAGTAATAGCCATAAGACGGTAGAAGATAAAAAAATTGTAATTATGCCTTGCAAATATGCCCCAAGTCGACAACTGGTCCAAGCATGGCTTCAAGCCAAAGAAGAATATGAACGTTCAAAGAAATTCTCTAAAACTGAGTTAACTGGAGTGATAAAATCTGCTGAAAACATCAGTCCTTTAGTTATTCCAGCTGACACACCTGCAGTGTCTTCACAGATGGATGCATGCCCACATACACTTCCTACTACAGCACACACCAAGGAAGAAGTTACTAAGGCTCACATTGCCTCACAAGCAACAACTACAAGATGTGATCAGATTGTAAGTGTCAGTCAGACACTACCACCACTCACCTCTGCAGTTGTTCCTGAGGAAGATGAAGATGATGATAATTGTTATGTTAGTTGCAGCTCCCCTGATTCTCCAGGTATTCCACCTTGGCAACAAGTAACATCCCCAGATTTCAAAGCATTAAATGGAGATGATAGACACTCATCACCGATGGAGGAACTATGTTCCCTAGCTGCTGAGAACTTCTTAAAGCCAACAAAAGATAGTATCCCAAAAAGTCCATGCAGTGAGCCTCGGGAGCCTCAGATGATCTCTCCAATCAATGCTAAAGCAAGAACTGGGAAATGTGATCCACTTTGCCTTCATAGTACACCAGTTATGCAGAGAAAATTTCTAGAAAAGCTTCCTGAAGTAACTGGCCTTAGCCCTTTATCAATTGGTAAGTGTATAAATAGTGGAAAGGCTACATATGCTTCTTCAAAGGTAGAGATGAAACATTAGACTATATGATAAAAATTACAGTCTTGTAATTGAAATTGTAGCTCAGGAAATGGAATATGATTTTTGACTCATCATGCTTTAGGGAATCGACAGATGGAAATGTTTTCTTCTTTCTACTGTGAAGTACATTGTATCTCTCTACCTTCTGGATGAAATAGACGAACCACTGAGAAGCCTTACCTGCTTCTGAACTGAATTTTTACCATTGGCTTTTTTACACATGCCCAAGTCACCACCTTTTTGATTTTTGATTTTCCCAAGGTCTGTACACACACTCCACTGCAGAAGTATATCCCCAGCCTCTTTCCCACCTTTAAATATAGAAGCAGCCAAAATTTCCCTTGACCTTATATCTCAGGCCAAATTTTTCTTCCTCCTTTAAAGCCAGCTTGCTTTTTACAAGATTTCTCTTAACAGCTCTGCTTATTTACTTTGTATTCATTTCTCAGCCTATCCTAATCTGAACTCTGTCATTCCACTGTTTAAAAGAAAAAGGTTTTTCACCAGGGGTGATGGCACATGCCTTTAATCCCAGCTCTCTGGAGGCAGAGGCAGACGGATCTCTGTGAATTTGAGGCCAGCCTGGCCTACAAGAATAGGCTCCAAAGCTACAGAGAAACCCTGTCTGGAAAAACAGGGGGAAAAAAAGTTTCTCAAAACTTACTTGTAACTAAAGCCAATAGATGCATTTTAGTTTTTAATCGTGCCTTCTAAGTAATCATGGCCTGTTGTCCACAACTTAGTTTCTGGAGTTCCTCTTGTCTTCATTTTTATTTCTTTCTACTTGATTTTCTTTTGAATATATCATACTATTCTTAGTTGTCATCTAAGTGTTGCAATTAAGTCTTAAGCTTTCCTTTGATTTTTCTCCTAAATGATCAAATTCCTGACCACAGGGTTAATACTGATAATTCACAAATTTGTATTTCCAGTTGGGAATTCTATTTTAGGCTGTAGAATACTATCCTACTTGACTATATGGCATTCCGATTGAATATTCAAAGGACTACAAGATTGATTTTTTTTAACCCTTAAATCATAATCTCAATGTCAGCATGCACTACCACCTTACCAACACACTCAGATTCATGTGCTGCATGAGCCATTTTCAGACCCATCAAATCTTTCCATTCTCTCTCTCTGTGAATAATGTCATTGTCTCATCATTAAACAAAGTTAGGCACAATACATATGTCACATCGTCTGATTCCCTTAATCAGCACCCTGTTCCCTCCTTTACAATGTTCTTTTACTCACTTCCTAAATAACTCAAAATTTTCTACTTCATTTTATCTCTGCTACCACAGCCTTATGCTGGCTCATTATCATCTCTTGCCTGAGCCTCTACTGGCCTTCTTATGCTCTTACTGCATGACAGTCAGGAGAAACCATTTATGTATTCCTGCTATGCATACTTCAGTTCAAAGACACTAAGTGTTAACTAGATACAAATTCCCAATTACTTCCTCCCTCATTCAGGATTTGGCTTTTAGCAGTTTCAGTCACACACAGACAATTGCAGTTCAAAAATACTAATTATAAAATTCTGTAAGTAAATGAACCCTGAGTTTGAAATGATGTCCTGTTTGAGTATCATGACTATTTATCCTTTCTCTCCCAGGATATGAACCATCTCATTATCTAGTATAGCATTCTACCCGTTACTCTCTTGTTAGTGATCCAGTCAGCAGCTGTGGATTAGAACACTTTTGTTCAAGGGGTTGTTATTTTACTTCATGAACCCGAAGCATAGAAGTAATGATGCCAAAGAGAAGCAGGAAGATACTTTCCTTATGAAAAGGGGGAAAATATCACATTCATGTAAATTATTAAGAGTATATTATTGTCATTCTATTTTATTACTGGGTATTTTTAAGCTTACTTTGCCTAACTTATAAATTAAATGCTGTTATGGGGGATAGGTAGGTAAGTATAGCAAAAATCATGGTATATGCTGGATTTAGTACTATCCACAAATATCTACTGAAAGGTCTTAGAATGTGGTCTGTATAGAACTGTTGTACTTTCACCTTCATTTATGTATGACGAATTTATGATTCTTTCTAAAGCACAGAAGAAACTTGATATCTCTCCCTCCTCATCATAACTATTTGATGAGTAAATTATTCCCAATGGTAATGACTAAGATATGAAACTCAATAGTAAAACGCCAGTGTGCATATATAAAATGCAAAATTTTCAAGTATTTTGTGGAGATTTAAGATTTTAATTTTATTTTTAAATTATGAAATTTGGAGTATAGAATGATACACATGTTATTTAAGTGTTTGAAACAGCAAAATTTGTTTTAAAAAACAGAAGCAGATGTACAAGATAAAAATGAAATTTTTCTCTACAGAACCAAAAACCCAGAAGTTGTGTAATAAGAAAGGGAATGATACTGAAAGTCTCAGGAGAGTTCTCCTAACAACACAAGTGAAGGTAACTATACTAGACATCTGTAGGTCAGTGCAAGACCAAGTCTTCATTTTAGACCTCAGATAACTCATAACTGTGTTTGAACTTAATTGTTTCATTTTTTTTGCATCGTTATTTACATATCTTTGAGACAACAAAAAATTACATTTTTCTTTGGTTTTTTATTGTTGGGATCTAAAATATTCTTATGTGTAAATACAAATATTACAGAGAAAGTGAATATGATAGCCAAATTGTGGATTATGAGGATACACATACATTAACTGATAACTGGCAGTATCAGAACAGTCCAGTCACAGCAGAGCTCAAGTAAGTGATTTTGATCCCACCAGAAATATATCCTTTTCGTTGGTTTATTTTTTTCAAATATAACTTAATTTTTTAATTTCTTTCACTAAATTACAAAGAAAGCAACATTATCTACTATTGAAGTTGAGAAATAAAAATGTCCTTGTTCAACTACTAGAGATATGATAGTACTTAATTGATAAGTATAAGGTTACGTGAATGAAATGCATTAGACATTGTCTTTGGAAATAAATGATAGAAACCACTTCCATATTAGCTACTTCTGTTTCAAGAAAAGTCAAGATAAATATCTGTGGAGTAGAAGTGTGAGCTCTACCCAACAACTTCTTTCCATATTCAGAGCTTGTAAAATCAAATGTCAGCACATGGTCTGTTTATAGACTGATCACATTTTTACAGTTACTAAAGTAAAAGGAATGCTAACAAAACTTTTTTCTTAAATGGCTGTTCATGTTTGTTTCTGGCTGTGTCTTTTCTTAATAGAATCAGTTTGCACCAGTAAATACTCCAAAGAAAGAAACTTCTCAGATTGACGGACCATCTTTAAACAATACCTATGGTTTCAAAGTCAGCATACAAAACTTACAAGAGGCAAAAGCTTTACATGAGGTAAAACTACAACTTATAAGATTGTATACATTGAGCTTAACTATCAGGATTTGTCCATAGGGTGAGTATGGCAAATTTTTTAACCAGAAAAGGATATGTTCAAATTTCTTCATTAATCTTCATTTTTTTTCTATTGTATATGTGTAAAATAGAAAAAAAGTTTAAATATTGACCAAATGCTGAGACTGATTATTGTTTCACAACCTTCACAGAATTAATACCTAAAATTTAGTTTATGCAGGTTAAATTAGGAAAGCCAGTCGATGGTGGTTAACACCTTTAATTTTAGCACTTGGGAGGCAGAGGCAGGTGTCTGTGAGTTCAAGGCTGGCCTGGTCTACAGAGCGAGTTCAGGAAGCCGGGAGTACACAGAGAGAAACTCTGTCTTAAAAAGCAAAAACAACAAAAATAATGTAAATGTAAATTAATGGACCGGAAACTCAAAGCATTTGTTAAAGTGATAGCAAGATTGAAATCAGTGTTTGTTCTTATTTTGTTGTTTTATATATAATAAACATTTATATATTTATATTTTTATTTCATGAGCAATTTTTCTACATGTTATCTAAGTGCACTGTGTATGTCTGGTGCCCAAGATGGCCAATAGAGGGAGCAAGATCCCACCATGCCAGGCACCAAGAGCCCAAATCGCAAGAGATAAATTTAGGAATACATAGCAAATGCATGCCCACAGTTAAAAATTAAAGGAATTGTTTTTTAAAACTATAATTATTGGGTTGGCAATATAGTTTACCTAGTAAAGGCACTTGCCACCAACCCTGACAATCTGAGTTCAATCCTTAGAACTTACATGGTAGGAGGAGAAAACCAACTCCCATAAGTTGTCCTCTTATCTCCACACACATACTAGGGCATATGTATGCACACATACATAAATAAGTATTTTTTATTTAGTAAATAAAAATAAGAAAAATATAAAAGCAAAATTGATAGTACTTAGCAAAAGACTTGTTTTTTAAAAATTCATGTACACATACACATATACACATACACACATACATACATGTATACTGGGGTGTGTGTGCACGCGCGCACGTTTGTGTGGGGATGCCCACGGAGGCCAGAAAAAGGACATCGTGTCAAATGAAGCTGAAGTTACTGGTGTTTGCAAGATGCCTGAGCTGTTATGTGTTTGCTGGGGTCTGAATCTGGTCCTCATCATTGTGCAGCAAGCTCTCTTAACCACTGAGTCGTCCTTTTAGACTCCAGAAAAACTGATTACCTTTGGTTATTCTCTTTTTATTTGAACAACCTAATTTTATTTATATGTATGTAACATCTTGAAGTTAAAATCAGTCCATGATGTTGAGTTGATTGTTAATAGACCTTTCTCCTCTCAGGTCAGAATTTTAATACCTGTGCAGTGGTCAGAACAGCAGATGAACTCTAAAGAATGCTTGCTCTAGGGAGCTTCGCCCATTGTATTCCCTTATCTTCTTTCTGCTTTACTCAGTACAGAACACAAGGACTCCTCTCTCTCACCCATCTAGCTCACTCTTTACTCCGCTTTAAACCACACCGTAGGAACTCTTAAGAGCAGCAGTGCATTTTAACTCTCAGATAGAAAGGCTCAGTGTAAATGTGAGATTTCTAAAAATGAAATTACTCTGTAAGGGTCTTCTGACCTAAAATTGTCCTCGCAAGTCTTTTCTGTACCCATTATACATGTTCATTCATCTAATTCAGTTGGTTGTTTTGTCTTCATGGCTTTAGGAGAGAGGTTTTCCACTTTAAAGTTTTTGTGTTTGCTAGGTTATTATGTGCTAATTATAAACAATAAAATCTTGAATGGTATACATTTCCAAGTAAAAATTTCTGGGGCATGGGAATGCTGGGAAGATGGCTCAGTCCTTAAATGCTCGCTGGTCCAGATGCCTAGCACCCACATATAAAGCCAGGTGTGGCAGTGTGTGATGTAGTGTCCCACACTGGGGGTGGGGTCAGGAGAGGAGAATCCCTGGGGCTCTCTGGCCAGCCAGCTAGAAAACAAGTTAGCTCAAAATTAGCAGGAGAGGCTGTCTCAGAAAAAGAAGATGGAATGCAACAGAGAAGGATACCCAGCATCGACTTCCTACACACATAATTAATGTTTTGCATATTTAAAAGAATATAATAGTAACCATATTAGCAAATACATATACTACATGTATATGTTAAATGTTAATCAGGACAAAAAGATAGACAAGGTAAAATAAGCCTCCCTCCTACCCTAGACCAGCAGTTTCCTTTTGCAAAAGTCCTATGTACTTATACATTCTCATGCCTCTAGAAGTTTTCTGTGCACATGCTTGCGTTTTTACATATGTAGAGGCATACTACATTCCGTGGTTCCATTTATCAACATATTGTAGCACGAATAATAAAACCCAGAAACAGATATTGGGGTTCAACCTGAAGATCAGAAAAGCAAAGCAGCCAAGCCACTAGAGCAGTCTTACCTCTGAAATCTTCAGACTGACAGCAGTTCCTGTCTCATCCTGCGGTGTGTACCACCACCATCTGACCTCTGTGGCTAACTAGTGTGGCTGCTGGGATTAAAGGTGTGTGCCACCACCACCTGGCCTGTATGGCTGACTAGTGTGGCTGTTTCGCGTTCTGATCTTCAGGCAAGCTTTATTTATTAAAATACAAATGAAATTTCACTACAATATATTATACTGATGTTTCCATATTAAAACATAGATATCAGTCTCTTTATTTTGACAAATGTTAAAAGTTACTGACTGTTCAGTCATTACATGACCCTTATGGCACTTAGCTGGTTACTAATCTCCCATCTAAACATTGAGGTTTTTTTCTTACTCCTTTTGCTCTTAAAGTCTCAAGTAAACTTCCTTCTACTTATATTTTGATTTAATGAATGAGTTTATAACATAATTTCTCAGGAGTAGAATTGCTTGGCTAAAGATATGTGCATTTTAAATTTTAAGTTTTGATAGATATTTCTAAATTGTCCTCCAAAAAGATTTTGTGCCAAAAATAGAATTTGCCAGATTCTATTACTGTTACTAATGGAAGTCATGGCACTTACATTCTTCATTGGCTTGCATGGATTATAACTACAAATCTGTTGCTAATTTATGTGATCTGAATAATTATGAAGACACTATGAATAGTCGTATTTTCCAGTGCCAGCTGTATGTATATGATATATGGTAGTGTATAGCATGTAATTATGAATCCAGGCCAAATTTTGTTTCCTGTACTATTATGTTGATTTACTTTATTTTTATTTTTACTTTTTTTTTTTTTTGAGGCACAATATCTCTTTTTCCCAGGCTAGATTTGAGTTTGTGGGCTGAAGCCATCTTCTATTACAGCCTCCTGAGTGATTAGGATTACATGTGTGCTCTACTGGGCCTATCTCTGTCTCAATTTAAAAAAAAAACATAAAAATTGCAATTGAGAGGTTTTTATTAACAAAGTATAGTGAGTATGTTTAATGTGTGTTGCATGTTAGTAAGAGTATGAACACTGGTCAAATGAAAAGGCTTATTTTAACAGGAGTACCTGCTTGTTGGGGTTTTTGTCCTGCCCAGTTCCCACAGCTGTTTAGGTCCCAAAGAAATCACACAGAGAGTCTGAATTAGTTATAAAGTGATTGGCCCATTAGCTCAGGCTTCTTATTTACTCTTATAACTTATATTAACCCATTATTCTTATCTGTGTTAGCCACATGGCTTGGTACCTTTTTCAGCAGGGCAGGTCACATCTTTATTTTTCCGTTTCTGGGCAGGACTGAGGAGAGAGCTTCCTTCTTCCCAGAATTTTCCTGTTCTCATTGGCCCGCCTCTACTTCCTGTCTGGTTGTCCCACCTATACTTCCTGCCTGGCTACTGGCCAATCAACGTTTATTTAAAACATAATTGACAGAATACAGAATTGTCCCATACCAGCTTGTGTGGTTGATTCCATAAAAGTTCTTTTAATTTTTTAAAGGTAAAACTAAAACTTGAAAAATTGATGCATATGTGCAAAAATATCTAAATTTAAACAATCCTTAAATAGTAGCAGGTTAGTAAATCTGAACTTTAAACTAAAAGATGATTTCTGTTTTCAGTTTAAACTAAAGATAGTATTCTAATGCAGTGAACTGTGAAGTGACAGTCTGGTTTGAATGTAGATAAGCTGCTGAACTAATTCTTTTCTCAAACAGAAATTAAGAAGCACTGCATGTATTCTAAACAAACACTTTTGAAGTATGGCCATTGAGAAGTAGCAGCTGAAGCATTTCCTGAAATAAGAACACGAGTTAATCTAATTTTGGAAGCAAAAGTCTTAAGTTTCATAAATTTATGAACTATTAAATTGTGACTTTGCCTTTATTTTCTTTAATTTTTGAAAACAGAATATCTCTGTGTAGTCCTGGCTGTTCTGGAACTTACTCTGTAGACCAGGTTGGCCTCAAACTCAGAGATCCTCCTGCCTCTGCCTGCCAAGTGCTATGATTAAAGGTGGATGCCACCACCGCCTGGTTGTGACTTTGTCTTTTATGTGCATATCTATATTTCTACTTACTTGTCTTCTCAAAGTCTTAGTAAAAAGGACTTCTTTGAACATGCATGCCGTGAAACACTTTAAGTGTAATTTTTCGTTTCCTTTTGTAGATACAGAATCTTACCTTAATCAGTGTGGAGTTGCATGCTCGAACTAGAAGAGACTTACAACCAGATCCCGAGTTTGACCCAATCTGTGCTCTGTTCTACTGCATCTCATCTGACACTCCTCTCCCAGACACAGAGAAAACAGAACTCACAGGTGTGATAGTGATTGATAAAGACAAGACAGTCACCCATCAAGGTATTGTTTATTTTTAGTAAGGATGTGCTTGCCAAGTGAGTGTGTGTGTGTGTGTGTGTGTGTGTGTGTAGGTGGTGGGGATTGGACAGGATCTCACATAGCTCAGATTGGTTTGTACTAGCTGTGTAGTTGAGGCTCACTTTGAGCTTTGATGTTCCAGCCTCTACTTCCAAAATGCTAGAATCACAGGCATGTGCCAGCCACTCTTTTTATTTATTTGTTTGTTTGTTTGTTTGTTTTGGTTTTTCAGGACAGGGTTTCTCCGTAGCTTTTGGAGCCTGTCCTGGAACTAGCTCTTGTAGACCAGGCTGGCCCGAACTCACAGAGATCCGCCTGCCTCTGCCTACTGAGTACTGGGATTAAAGGTGTGTGCCATTAGTCATTCTTAACAAAATTTCTTCTTGAAGAACTACAGCAATCAGGAAGACTCCTCTCTAATGTTGACTGAGGTTGGGGTATGAAGCTGTACATAACTTTTTCCTAGCCAGGCAGCGTGGCACACACCTTTAATCCCATTACTCGGGAGGCAGAGTCAGGCATTTCTCAGTTGGAGGCAAGCCTGGTCTACAGGGGGAGTTCCAGGACAGACTACAAAACTACACAGAGAAACCCTGTCTCAAAAAACAAAACTCAAAAAAGCAAACAAACAAATAAACAAAAACCCTTTTTCCTAGACTGATGATTCTTACTTTGATTATTACAACCACAAGTAAATAGAGATGGAATACAACACGGATCAGAGTGTGAGGCCTCCAGATTCTGCCCTCAGTACCACAGGGGAGGGAAGTTAGAAACCAAGTGACACAAAGATCTTAGTAAAATTTCTAATTAACACATAGTTTATAAACTAATTATTCACAACAATTCCAAATAATCATATATAATTAGCTTGGGTAAACAAACTTCATTGTTTTCCAGATTGCTGCTAATACAAACTGTTTACTTTAGACATTGTTAACTATTCTCATAGTTTGTAAGATATATTTTCTAACTGTTCATGTATCTTCCTAAATAAAGATATGTTTGGTTCAGAGGTTATTCATATACCATATAAGCATTTAAGGAAATGCAAGTATTTCTCCCAAGTTGTAAAGGTAACCCTTATAAATTATTTGAGTACACTGAGGAAGATTGAGTATAAAAGAAAGCCGTTAAGAATCTGATGTTTAATTGCCTAACATCGGCTAACAAGATAGTCATTGAATTTTTATGAATTCTTCATGATAGCCAGTGTTGGTCATTTGAAATTAACTGTGGTGGGATGACTTTACATATGGAAATAGGCAAGCAAAGACACATTCAATTTTTTTTTCTTGAAGAGTTGTTACCCATTATCCAGCATACTAGTGATTAAAATATTTTCTATTAAGCAAAGATATTCCCATTAGGATAATTAAGCATAGAAACAAAGTAATTGTCTTTGCAAGTAATTTTATAAATAAAGACTTTAGTAGAATAACTGAAAATATGAAACTTGAATTTAAGTTACATGTTACGTTAGAAAAACCATTAAAGAAAATCTTCAAGTAGTTGAACTATAGTTTTACTTGTGGGGTTCAGTTTTCATATTCTTTTACTTAAAAGTAAAGATTAATGTTACTTTAATAGTACATGAAGTAATGTTATATATAATATTTTATTCCTTAGATATCAGATATCAGACCCCACTACTTATCAGATCTGGAATTACAGGATTAGAAGTTACCTATGCTGCTGATGAGAAGGCACTCTTTCAAGAAATTACAAATATAATAAAGAGGTATTATCTTGTATTTTCTGATTTTTTTCTTTTGGTCTTTCTTCTTCAGTCATTTCCTGCAGATGACATAAGATATAAAAGAGGACAGGAATCATTTCCAGGACCCTTGGAAGTATATAATTATCCTTAGAGAGGCTCTTACTTTCAGTCTTCTATCATCATTCCTGTGCCCATCAAAGAAGAATAGGAAAAGCAATCTTCTGTTTCTTACAATTAAGGGAATAAAGAAAAATACTTGCTTCTAGCCTCTTAGTTGTATTTTAAGATGGTTTTGCTATGGTTCTGAAGTAATAGGAATTTGTACAAAAGTTCAGTTGTATTATTCACTTAAATAAGTTTCTACCTTGGGAACTAACTACCATTTTAGTAGTATTTTGAATTGTTTTTTTTTTAATTCTTTTTTATTTTAATAATGTATTTTTGTTGAAAGTAAAATTTTGTGAGAGTTTATGAAGTAATTTTAAACAAAATCATTTTAATTTAAAATTACAATATCTCCCACAGCCCCTTTCCCAAGAAATACAGAACAAGTGCAGTCTTAGTAAGATTAAACTCATTTTAGAAAAGAAAATAACTCCTATAGTCATTTATTCTAAGTCATTCTGTAGGAGTTGTTCTACAGGTACCACTACACATCCTTCCCCTTGTACATATATATTCCACATTGGAATATATATGTTGATTTTTGTTCCCTACATCATGAAAAAAATGCTTCTTCTGGGCAAAGGTCCAAATGTTGTAATGTATGCACTTTGATCCACCTCCTTCTTTAGGTATGACCCTGATATTCTCCTAGGATATGAGATTCAGATGCATTCCTGGGGCTACCTCTTACAGAGGGCTGCTGCTCTAAGTGTCGACTTATGTCAGATGATCTCTCGAGTGCCAGGTACGTAGAGTTGCAAATGTTTTGTTACAACTACAGAGAAATTGTAAATAAGGAGAAAATGTTAAAGGAAGTACTGTTATTCTAGCTCCATTTTTATACTAAATTGTGATAAGTTCTAGATATAACTCCATACAAAACAGATTGGAAAAAGTCTACCTTCGCACTGTTACATATGCTGTTTTATGTGTTGGGGATTTTCCCACTTTTAATTATGTTTTCATATATAAATCTTTTTATAGCATTATACTGTTTCATCTTTAATGTGCTTTCTTCATCCAATATCCTAGAACTGTTTTCCTATATTATACTATGATTCCCATAGTCTTCACGGTTGTTGTGAAGCTGCTTCATATTTCCTCAGCTTCATAAACTGTAATGTTATTGGTTTTTTTTTCTGTTTTTATTGTTTTGCCCATTAAATTGGTAGGAGAGGAAGGGCCAAAGAGCAGTAATAGTTAAGATTAGTAATTAAGTAATTGGCTTTTGATTTTTATTAGAGTATAAGTCTAAAAAGTAGTATGAATTTTGATTGTAATTCACTAAGGTTTTGGTGCTGTTTAGAGAGAGGGAGTAATAATTTTTATAATAAAATTAATTGTAATTTGTAAGTCTTTTTGTTATTGTTTCTTTTCTTTTTGAGACAGAGCTTCTCTGTTTAACCTTGGTTGTTCTGGAATGTAATCTATAGAACAGACTGGCCTTGAACTCACAAGAGATCTGCCCGCCTCTGCCTCCTGAGTGCTGGGATTAAAGGCATGCACCACAATGCCCAGCTGTAAAACATTTTTTCTATAACTAAAGATATCTTATTATCCATAGTCATTTTATTTTTTATTTTTAGTTTTTTCTTTTTAATGTTCTTTTAATTTTAATTAAAGTCTAATCATATTAGTCCCCCTTCTCTTTCTTCACTCTAGTTCCTTTTTGTCCCCTTTCTCTAACACCTTCACCTCCACACCTCCACATCTCAAATAGGTGGCCTCTTTTCCTTTAATTATTATCATTATTATTATTATTATATACTTTATTATGTAATATATAAACACATCAATATATGAATACAACCTACTGCATTAATTTAGTGTTCCTTTATATGTACATGATTTCGAGGCTGACTCTTGGTATTGGATAACTAACTAGGGTGCCCGTCCCTGGAAGAGACTAATTCAGCAGTCATTAGTTGCCTATATAACTACATTTTTTTTAGTTTGTTTTGGCTCCCACAGCTTTATGGGACAGTTTTCTAAGTGTTCAGGAGAGGCAGCCCTCAGGTACATTGTTAATTACATTTAATTGATTGTAAGAGATAAGGATCAAAAGAATGATGAAGTTAATGTCCTACATTAGGTGTGTAGCTCAGCAGTAGAGTGTTTAAAGGTTTTGAGTTTGATCCCCAGCACCACAGGAAAGGAGGGAAGTATGGAAGAAGGAAAGAAACGGAAAGGAGAAGGAGGAAGGGAGGGAAGGAGAGCTCACATCCTTTCTCAGAATCACTGCTAAAACTTTATTAAGTGTCGTGAGCCACGCCACATTGCAGTCTCCCATTTACAATTAAGCAACAGAGTAAACACAAAGGGTGTGTGGTTTGTTAAGTAACACAGTAGTGGTCCAGTGCACAGGTTCTGGAGCAAAGACTCCCCAGGTTCAAACTCTGCCTGTGCACCTATATAATGTCAAGCAAATTACAGAATAGATCCAATACTTGATTTACTCCTCTGGAAAGTGGAGGTTCTTAAAGGACTTTCAAGGTGGTTGTAATGGAGCCTGAAGACAGTAAACACTTTATAAGTGTTGTGCTGACTTAGTAAAATGAAATTTTTGAACATTATTTTTTTAGCATAAAGAAAGAAATGAGAGTTGTGTGGGTCCATGGCCTTCAAGGTGAAGTGATCCTTGTATAGAATACTACTTGGTTTTTTTTCATGTATGGAGTTTTCAAAAACAGGAATTTTATTAAAAATAAGATTGTAAGATAAAATCATTATGAAATTGTTTTTCACTGTTGCTTCTGTCCAGGAATGACACCTTGCTTGTCATTCAGTGGGTGAGCAAATGTTCATTCTCAGTTCAGTGTCTTAAGCCTCACACTCAGAAAAATCTCTGACCACAAATGCCACTCTCACTATCCCGCTGTATGAGCTACAACTTTCCCTACAATTTTCCACACTAACACCCTACAGTTTCATTACATGGATATGCATAAAGTTCATATTTTCCTCAGGATCATAGACTGATTTCACGATCCTAATCTGAGCAAAGAATAGTTCAACTAATTGTCTTTGAAGAGAGTGTTCGTTTCTAGAAACGGACGCTTTGTCATTAGCGTACAACCTGAATATTCTTTTGCTCATTTCAATGGTAATTATTTCCCAGTGCTTATCCACTATCTTCAGTGGATACATTTTTAGGAATTGAGTAATGTAAAGAGTTCATGTAGATGCAAAGGTGGTATATTTCCATTTTACACAATCTTATCAGAGAAACGACATACAGTAATATGTTCATGGCAGTCTTGGCATTGTAAAGATACTTTAAAAATGTTTTGAGCCCATATGTACTTCCTTTAGTGAATATCTACTATATGCTGAAATATTAAGCCCTGAATATTACAGGTAAGGGCATAGGCTACAATGATGTTACAAAAAATCCAGGAAGAAGCAAAAATTTCAAGTCAGATTACTACTTGTTTTTTTACCATATGACCTGGGACAAGATGTAATGTTTCTAAGCAGAATTTGCATGGTACAAAATGAAATTTATAGTGAAGGTGCTAGTAAAGGAAGCAGTGTTGGTAACGTTCCTAGAACACGATAGATGTATAAGATACAATACCTCTAGTCAGCTGTGTTAACTAAATTTATTGTTATTTTAATTTTTTAATTATCAACCATGAAGTGACTCAGTTCTCTTTGCTCTAAGGAACTCTCATAGTTTAAGAGATTTGTCCTGAGTTTCTCAAATTTTGAGAGAATTATGTATATTAATAACTGCCGTTTGGGGCTGGGAAGAGGGCGTAGTCAACGTGGTGCTTTTATGAGGACCTCAGCTGCATCCTCAGTGCTCAGTATAACTAGCTATGGTGGTAGGCTCCTTTTATCCCAGTCATGGGAGATGAAGCAGGAGTAGTACAGGAGTTACCAGCAAGCTAGCCTCGATAAATGAATAAGTACTAGGTTCAGTGGTGGGAATGTCTCAATAAATGAGGTGGAGAAGCAATTGAGGAAGACACCCAGTGTCAGCTTCTGGTCCCTGTGCACATGTGCAGGCGCACACACACCGCCAATACAAACTATCTTATTTCCCCCCAAAAAACAGCTGGCTTATCAATGGAATTTTTGTTGTTTTTGTTTGGTTTGGTTTAACATAGGGTCTTACTATAACTTAGGTTAACCTTGAACTTGTGGTATTACTGCTTCTACCACTGTGAACAGGGATTACAAACGTAGAAGCAATGGACATTTTTTATGCTAAAGGGAAAAAAAACCCAGAAACAAACAAAAGTGTTGTAGCATTATGTGTTAACCAAAAGTAACAGCACAAATTGCTAAATTAAAAGATGGCTATTGTTTAAATTTACACAGTCCTGGCACATCTTGACTGGCACTTCACTTAGTGGAGGATGTTACGGGAGCTAGAGGTTATGGTGCCCGAGGAACTTCTTGGGGAGGAGGACATAAAACAGCAAATTTCAGCGAGTTTGGTTTATAGTGTTAGGTTTTCTGCATTACCAGTGTTGTTTGGCTTTGCTGGATGGAATAAAAGTTGTTGCAAACAAATAAATGGAATAAAATTGTTGCATTTATTGAGCATTGGCTGTAGCCTTTCAGTTCAGATTAAAATTTGAGAATTATATAGATACCAGCACCCATTGAAAGACTTTATGATTTATCAAAAATCAAAACAGTGATTTTTAGTTTCAGTTTGGATTTTCAGCTCTTCACCAATAGAACCTGACTTGGCTATGGCTGGAGCCCACCCGTTGTCTTGCACTTCAGTTATACCTCATCCGCCATCGTTTCCCATAGGTCCTGTGCTGCTTGTGCTGCTTCAGAACACTAAGCCCACACTTGAGAGGCAGAAACCAGGTTCCTAGTTCCCTCTGAACATCTTAAAAGTGCAGTTAAGTCAAGTAAGGGAAAAAAATGTAAGAGGGTGAAAAAGAAATGATCAGTCTATTTGATCTAATGAAGCATTCACAGTTCAAAAATTACAACTTCATCAGTGTTAATTAAAAGCAAGAATTGTACCACTGGAATTTTTAACTACTTATTTTGTAGTTCACATAATAGAATATTTTCAACTATGTGATACTTGAGGGTACAGGAAAAAACTATCAGTATATTGTTAAAATTGACAAAAATAAGAAAGTAACATTTTTCTAAACTTTAAAATAAGGCAGTAAAATTTTAATTACTATGATGAAACTTTTATATGCAAAATTATGTACTTAAAAATTAAAAAGTAAGAGATTTTGAAGATATCTTACTTTTCTATTGATAGGAATTACACTCAAAGTACATTTTCAAACATCACTAAAGTGTTTTCATTGAGAAATATTCAAATTAAAACAGTTTTGGATTTTGTGTAGACAAAAATAAATATACATAGTTGTCTCTTAATATCCTGGGATACCATAGCCACAGACAGGTGGATCAAAAATGCATGCGCACTAAACAACTATTTACATTGTACTTGGTATTCTAAACAATATGGTGATGTGTGTGGATGTAGCTATGCATAGGTCTTACACCAATACTAAGCCATTTATTTAAGAAGTGTTTTACATGTTTTACTACCTACAAGATATCCAGGAACCATTCTCTATGGATACCAAGGGAACAAGTGTATATACTATATAGAAAGACGAAGAGAATGCTTGTGTCTTTATATTTAGTTTACAAACTTCCTATGTGATTTAAAAAATTGTTTTTGTTAAAATAATAAGTATTCCATTGTTCTAATATTGAATAGACTGAATCAAATTTTACCTTTAGTCTTAAGTCTTACTTTTGTTGCTTTCATTTTCTTTGGCATAATTTCCCTGAAAGCTTATTTTCTGCTTCTCTTGATACAACATGCATTCTTTTTATAGATGACAAGACTGGAAACACATGTGCAGCGGAAAGAGATGACTATGCATCAGATACAATGAGTGAGATCAACATTGTTGGCAGAATTACGCTAAACCTTTGGAGAATCATGAGAAACGAGGTGAGGTATTTTATTTAAAATTTGGAAATAAGATTAGATCAGTATAACAGTTTACTCATTATAGAGTGTTAGTAAAAATTCTCTTTGATTTGTGACCTATTATTGTTGTATGTAATTAAAGTTGCAAAATACTTTATAAAATGACAAAATAAAATTACACCTTCATTGTTTTTCTATTTCTGTCTAACTTAACAGCTAGGAAAATCAGAATTATTGTACATACATCAGGAATTCATGGCTAGCCTCGACCCTTGAAAGTAAAGTCTATAACTGTAATAAAATATTTTGGTATTTGTGTTTAATATTGTATAATTTCATCATTTTAAGAAAATCTAGTCTAGACTTAGGAAGGAAACTCATAATAAATACAGTTAAATACCGGGCCAAACTGGAGAGAAACTATTTGGAAATAGCTAATAGTGGCATCCCGTTGGATAGGCTTTGGGGTTAAATAATTTCACCAAGCTCTCCGTTAATTTGCAATCCTTTGTAGAAATAGTTATTTCACACACAATAAAAGTAAGCTTGTAGAGCTTACTAGATGATACTTGCATCTTTGAAGTTGTTTGTTTTTTCTATGTGAAATATAAAGATTCATACTATAGGTTGTTTTTAGATTTTGGACTTTGAATAATAACAGCTAAAGCGATTAGATGAAAATTCATTCTCCAATGTTGTCTGCTATTTGAAACTATTTTTTCATTATACGCTTTCTATCTTTCCCTTGTTCAGTGATTGTGTAGCTATCCGGGATTTATGTTAAACACTGACTTTCCAAGCATGCTGGAGCATTGTCACATGCAAATCATACTGGAAAAAGCAATGGGTTCTTTATAAAAATTATGTAGCCTCGTTCTTCTTTGTGCCCTGTGTCTGAAGTTGTACTCACATTTAATCTAACTTGAAACTGTGCATTATATGAATCTGCTTGAGGATAATTTTATTGTGTGCAGTTATGTGGTGTGTAAGGATTTGGGTATGCATATGTTGGTGGAAGCCAGAGGTAAACCTTGGGTATCATTTCTGAGGAGCCATCCACCTTGTATTTTGAAACAGGGTCTCTCATAGGTCTGGAGTGTACCACTGCCCCAGCACTCAGATTTCAAACTGTGCTAACACAAGTGACCTTTTTACATGGATTTGGGGAATTGAACTAAGATTCCCATGAAGCACTTGACCAAGTGAACCATCTCCCCAGCCCATCGCTTTTTATCCTGAGTGATAGTAGTAATACGTCTCTCAAGACTTTGGACCTGAGCTAGCCTTGAGTATTTGCTTCATACTAGAGACATTCAGATTATGTTTTCTGAATTGGAATAGTTACAAAAGCTCCTTTTTAATCTTTGCGTCTTGCCGGGCAGTGGTGGCGCACGCCTTTAATCCCAGCACTCAGGAGGTAGAGGCAGGCGGATCTCTGAGTTCGAGGCCAGCCTGGTCTACAAGAGCTAGTTCCAGGACAGGAACCAAAAGCTACGGAGAAACTCTGTCTCGAAAATCAAAAAAAAAAAAACAAAAACAAAAACAACAAAAAAAAAACAGTGTAATCTTTGTGTCTTTTATTTGTTTCTCTCATGGTGCTTGGCAATTTGTAGCTTGTGTGATTCCTCTACGCATAAAATTTCTGCTGTTCCCACTGGGGAACTTCAAGTCCTTAATGATAAACCCACTGCCTCTTAAATAATTTTTATTAGATATATATTAGCTACTTAAAGGAATATATGACTCTTACTCTGAAAACTGAAAACAGTTACAGACCTTCTAAATCATCGATTCCATCTAGGCTTTCAGATTTTATCAAGTCGTTTGGCAGTACAGAGAACAGAGTGTTATGTTAGATTTGACCGTTTAGATTTTTCAACTTCCTTTACAAACCTAATTTTCCTGTATGGTAGCACTCTAGTCTCTGGTCCTAATTTCTCCATATGGTCCCTCTGGTATGATCGCTTCCCTCATTGTCTGCATTCAAAGAAAGCCATTTAGATTTATTCTTCAGATCACTAACTTGACCTGTAGTCCATGCTGTACCTGCTGCTCTCAGGCGAACCTCATCTGCTGTTGTCATGCCTTTGCAGTCCTTCCTCGTTTACACTTGTTGGGTCTTTACCTTATCCCATTGCCTTTTTACCGTTGTCAGTCAGCGAGAGAGACAGAAAGAGAATGTGAGTCCTGAAGTGTGCCATTGCTTCGGAGGTGACAAGTTTTAAGTAAAATAGACCAGTTTGGATCACTGTTTTATACTTCTGGATTGTTAATGTGGAAAAATTTTATACCCAGTAAGCTATACATATTTTGAATTAATTATGTATAGATTGCTTGTAACAGATAATCTTTACAAATGGCTTTCATGTCATCTATGAAAAATTCTAAGTGATATTAAGACTTTTTAAAACCTAATGACCTGGGATTGACTTAGAAAAAAAAACAAATGATCTACATAAATATAATTATGCCTTACACTTTTTTTTAAGGTTGCTCTGACTAACTACACTTTTGAAAATGTGAGCTTTCACGTTCTCCATCAGCGTTTTCCCCTTTTTACCTTCCGCGTCCTGTCAGACTGGTTTGATAACAAGACAGATCTCTACAGGTAATGTTTACCACACCCAAGAAGCTACTGTATCTTTTTATTTATTTTAAATCAGTTTTAGGGGCTGGAGAGACATCTCTGCAGTTTTAACCACTGGCTGCTTGCTCTTCCAAAGCCAGGTTTGATTCCCAGCACTCACGTGGCATCTCACAACTGTCTGTAATTCCAGTTCTAGGGAGTCCAGTGCCTTCTGGCGTCTGCAGGCACCAGCACACATATGGTGCACTGTCACACATGCCAGCAAAGCACTCCTGCACATAAAATATTAATTTTAAAAGTAGAATTGAGTCACTATTATTGAGCTTTATATTAATATACAATAAAATGCAGACTTTTAAAGTGTGTTGTTCTATGACTCTGAGGAATATATACACTCACTCTGTAGTACCCAGATAAGAAGGATAACTACGTACAAGGGAATACTTAAACAGATTTATAGTCAGTCTACCCAAACCCTAACTATCCACAATAATACTAATTAGATTTGTATTAAATACTAATTAGTTTTCTATTAGCTGATTGTTTTTGCCACAGGTAGAACATCATAGAAATGGAAATGTTAGTAATCTTTTGCTTTTATCAGACTTCCTTGAAGAAACTGAACTATACTTTTTAAGTTGTAACTGTTGTGAGATTTAATATGTTGCATGTTATTCATTCTTAATATTCAGTAATACCTATGTGAAATGCCTAACAGTTTATTCATTTAACTCTTAATAGACACCAATGTGGGCTGTAGCTACTATGAATAAAGCTATCATGTAATAACTGTGTATGCAAGTCTATGTGAACTTAAATTTTCATTTCAGTAGTTGACGGATTTCTAGGCCACATGGTTGGTTAGTGTCTGCTGTCATTGTCTTTTTCCTTTGGTGGTTCATCTACTGCAAGTTTGCTGGAAATAAATTGTCCCAGCACTTACCTACAAAAAGGAGAAAAGAAAATATTTCTGACTGATATTTTACTGTCTCATTCTATGATTGAGTTTTGCTTTGTTTTCTGTTTCTTAACTACTATAAAGATTTTGATTGCCTTTCCTTCTGCCTTTCATTGTTTCTGTGAAGGATATTCAGATATTCCTAATTTGTCCAATTCATTTGATTTCTTTCTTCTTTTTAAGGACACAATATCTGTACATAGCCTAGAGTAGCCTTGGACTCTAACATAACCCAAGAAGACCTCCAACTTGGAATGCTCCCCCCTCAGTCTCCCAAGTGCTAGGATTACAGTTGTACAAAACAACACTCAGCTCACTGTTAGTCTGTATAAGACATAGAGTGGATTTGAAGGAATTACTCATTCTTCCTGTTTGGCCTTAGTCTTTGGAAGTTCTTTTCTGGGGTATTAGGATGAGATTCCTCAGCATTCCTATTCTTACCACAGTGGGAAAACCCTTGATTTTGTATAACTACCAGTTTCTGGGTCCAGAAAGGTTTTCTGCCTGTGTCCAGAGGTAGGCAGAGACTCTCCTGCTTCTTCCTTAGCTGCTGAGCTCCTTTGCTTAAGTTCTGTGCTGGGAAGTGTCCTGCCCCTTGACCACTACCTGGTGCTCTTCTGTGTTTGGGAATGGCCTATACCACTCCAGATGTTTCCTAAGCGCTTCTAATTTGTCAGGACTTAGGCTTCAAAAGGAGAAAGGCAGGTGACCAGTATTTAAAAATGAGTGCATTTTGCCTTATTAAATATAAAGTTAAATTCTGGTAAAGATGGAAGAGATACAGCTTTAAAAAAACAACTCTCATGTATTTGAGAAAACAATTTTTACAGAAAACAGGTTTTTTTTTTTAGTACAATATATTCTGTTTATGGTTTTCCCCTCCCCCAGATCCTTCCAGCTCCTCCCCACTTCCCCAGCCACCCAGTTCCCACACCCTATCTCTCTCAAGGTATCTGCTTATCTTCCATTTCATTTTGAGGAACCTCAGAGAAGTAAAGTAAACTACAGTAAGGCTGAGGCTTGTGTCAAAGCTTCACAGAGAAGTTAGGTTGTAGTTCAGTAATAGAGTGTTGATTCAAGAAAAGAATCATACATAAACCAGTCAATAATATTTAATTCTACTTATTAAAAATTATGTTTGTTAAGGTATGGTATAGTGCTGCTCTAAATGCATGTCTTGCCACCTCTAATTAGGTATTATTCTGAATAGGTAACTTTTTGCCAAGTTAAGTAGAATACTGGACCTGGGTTAGCAAAATCAGGGTGAAATATGAAACTTGTTATCCTTATGATACCTTATCATAAGTACTATTTTAAATTTTGCGTACTATTACTGAGTTTTATTCCTTGAAGTTCTCCAGCATTTAACTCCTTAATATACTTTATATATTGCACTCTCTCCTTCAGTAACCTCACTTTATCTGTATTCATGTATGGGTTCTTTTTTGACAGATGGAAAATGGTTGATCATTATGTTAGCCGTGTCCGTGGAAATCTCCAGATGTTAGAACAGCTGGACCTAATTGGAAAAACCAGTGAAATGGCCAGACTTTTTGGCATTCAGTTTTTACATGTATTAACAAGAGGTTCACAGGTAGAAATTTTTCTTGTACACTTTAAAGTACTACATAAATGAGATGCTTATTCTTGACCTGAGTAGGTTTTTAAAACTTTGTATCTAGCCGGGGGGTGGGAGTGGGGGTGGCGCATGCCTCTAATCTTAGGCAGGAGGAACCCTGTGAGTTTGAGGCCAGCCTGGTCTACAGAGCTAGTACCAGAATAGGCTCCAAAGCCACACAGAGAAACCCACACAGAGAAAAACAAACTTTGTATTTAGTATCAGTACCTGAATAATTGAATCTTGTAGTATCATTAGAGATACCTCTTATCAGTGGGGAAGCCAGGAAAGAAAATCTACCTCATTTATATTTATATTTCTAAGTTTATAGTCTTCCAAGTCCTGATAGATAATTTTAACATAAAAATAAAGAATCTGTAAATCAATTTCAGTGATACCTTGAAAATTGACTAAAAAATACTTAGTGTAGAAAACCATATGATTAGTCTGCAGGGGAAAACCATCCTCAAAATATTCAAGTAACCATATATTTACATTCTTTTCTCCTTGCAGTACCGTGTGGAATCAATGATGTTGCGTTTTGCTAAACCAATGAACTATATTCCAGTGACCCCTAGTGTTCAGCAGAGGTCCCAGATGAGAGCCCCACAGTGTGTTCCCCTCATCATGGAACCCGAGTCTCGCTTCTATAGCAACTCCGTTCTTGTTTTGGATTTCCAGTCACTATATCCTTCCATTGTGATTGCATATAACTATTGTTTTTCCACTTGCCTTGGCCACATAGAGAATTTGGGAAAGTAAGATTTTGTTTTTATTTTTCCAGTCATGTTCTTGTGCTTTATATGTGTTATGATTATAGACTGTCTTCACACTTCCTTAAGAATAAGGGAGTTGGGTAGAGCACAGCTGACACAATGTTGCAGTTGTCTTCCTAATTGACATGATCTTATAATTGATTCAGTTTTGTGAATGGACGACGCACATGAACAGGGTCATTAGTGGGGACAGATCAGCCTTGCATCTTTCTGTTTGATTCTTCAGGAGAATTATTTTTTTAATATAGCCTTCAGTGCAATACTTTGAAAGTAATGATTTAATTCCAGTTGTCACTTCCTCCTAGAAAAAGGCTGTGATTTTTCAAAAGATGGAATTAACTCTTAGATTTTGTTAGTTCATGTAAATTAAATGAGAATAACATTTTAAATTATCAAAGGAGTGAATATTTTTCCTAGACTATAAGAAATACAGAATCTTATCTTCTTACTGATTTTGTGCACTTGAGACCAGGTATTGTGATCTAATCTGGTAGTATCTTTCATAGAAAATATTTGTAGAAACTGTTGTTGTTAATCCTGTCTTTTATTAAGAAGGAAATTTGGAATTACTTATTGTTATACTTGAAATTTTCTTTAGGGAGTTTGATATAACATGATTATATTTTGAGTTGGAATTTGTATTTTAGTGCATATTCAGTTCTTAATTTGTAAAGCACTGTTATTTAAGGAATGCCTTTTTTCTGTAAGTTGTGCATATATGAAGAATTTTGTTAATGAACCAAGTAAGCATATGACTAATTACATGAACTCATGTTTACATGTTTGGATATGGAGTTGTGATGAAGTTAGAGATGTGTCTATAGGCTCTGTTGTGTCATCTGAGAAGGTCTCTGCTCAATATTTTCTTTCTTAACAGGTATGAGGAGTTCAAATTTGGCTGTACCTCTCTCAGAGTACCTCCAGATTTACTTTACCAAATTAGGCATGACGTCACAGTGTCCCCCAATGGAGTAGCTTTCGTTAAGGTAATACTCTCCTGTAAATGAAAGGAATCAACCGTGGCTTACCTTTAGAGAACAAATAGTGTTTAGGTATTGTTGACATATAAGGTTACACAACTTGAAGACTTTTATCTCATAAAGTCAAAAACAAATCTTCTAAGAAATCATTTTGAAGAAAAGAAATCATCTTCCTTTGGTTGAATTTGGGTTTAAATATTTTAATTGCTATATTTTAATTCATGAAATATTGAAGAAAGTAAGTGTACACCTATAGCATCTACCTCCTGCTATAATCTGGCAGACATACCTAGCAATTTGATGGTTAAAAGATGTTATCTGCAAAAATTTTAATTGCTTTAATGTGTACATCCTGCAAGTTTTCTACATTATTTTAAATTTAATTATTACCATCTTAGACACGATGATACTTTAATAAATTTAATGATTGCATTTTTAAAGAAGACATACAAACTAAAAATAAAGTTCCTTTCTTCTGTGTATGTTTTCTCCTCAAGAAAGACTAAAGAAAGCTTCCTAACTGAATAAAGAAAATAGGAGATTTCAGAGGTTATATAGCCAACTTCTTTCCTAGTTCCTTAGCAGTGAGTTGATGTCTACTACACTTATGAAACAATGTTTGATGTAGATCCCACCAACCCTCCAATTCATTCTGGTGTACTTATTACCAGTTAAGAGATAATACTAAATGTTAGTTAGCAATTTAGATGTTAAAATATTTACCGATAAGTTCCTGGTATATTCCTTTCTTAGAAATTTTTGGAGCTGAATTTTTGTTTGTTTCCCCGTGTTTTAAAAAAATCCTTTTTCAAATAATATTTCTGCATATTTGATCATGGTTCTTTTTAAGAAATCAGGAAAGCAGTCATATTCACAGTGTGGGGTGGAGTGGAATCTTGGAAATAAATATAAGTAAAGACTTCCTGTCTTTGGCCTTGACAGTAAAAATTATAATACAGTGAGTGGGACGTGGTGCCCCACGCCTTAATCCCAGCACTTAGAAGGCAGAGGCAGGCAGATCTCTGTAAATTTCAGGCTAAATTTACACAGCGAGTTCTAGGCCAGCCAGGGCTAAGTTGTGAGGACCCTATCTAAAAAAGAAAAATTATAAAAACACTCAAGAAAAAAAAAACAGAAGAAATGAGAAGATAGGAAAACTTCAATGTATGAGAATTAATAATGTTAAAATGACATAATATCAAAATTGAGCTACATGTTTGATGCAGTCCCTAATAAATACCAGTAACTTTCATGAAACTTGGAAAAAAAAATAACCAGACAAAAAACTAAAAGCCATACAGAAACACAAATGATACCAAATAGAAAAAGCCAATCCTAAGCAAAAAGAATAATAATGAGGAGGGGAGACATCACAATACCTAATTTCAAAATGCACTACAAAGCCAAAGAAACAAAAACTTCATTGAATAATATTAGATATAACTGGAATATAAACCAATGAAATAGAATAAGGAACCTAGATATAAATGTGTGAATCTAAGCTATCTGATTCTTGGCAAAAAATACCGAAAATATACATGGGGGAAAAGTCAGCTTTAACAAAAAGTGTCAGGAAAGCTGAAACTAGATCTCTCTGCCTTTAATTCTACATAAAAATCACCTGAAAGGCTAGAGACACAGCCTAGCGGTTAAAAGCACTGGCTGTTCTTTCAGAGGACATGGTTTTGATTCCTAGCACCCATATGTGGTTTACAACTGCTTGTAACTCCAGTTCCAGGGAATCTGATGCCCTCTCGGGGCTCTCTGGGCACCAAGCTACAAGCATTGTACTCAGACATGCAGAAAAAATACTCATTAGCGTAAAATAATTAATACACCTGAAATTAAAATTAAAATCATCTGAAAATGAATTAAAGGCCTAAAACTTTAACACGGATACAGAAAAACATGACAGAAACACTTCTGGACTTTGATACTGGTAACAATTTCCTGAGTGGGACTCAAAACTCAAATAACAAGTGGGATTATATGAAACTTAAAAGCTTCTGTCAGCAAATTAAAGAATCATGAGTAAAGATAAAAAAAAAATATGGAGTGGAAGGAACTCCAACAGAATTAATATCCAAAATATATAAAGGAGTCGAGAAATCTAATACCAGATGATCACATAATCCAGTCAGTAAATAAGCCTGTGATCTCAAAGAAATTCCAGTGGCTGACTGACAGCCATGTGAAAGGTCTGAGAGTCTTTGGCCACCAGGGAAATGTAAGTCAAACTGCACTAAGAGTCCACCTCACCGTAGGTTAGGTGGCTCTCATTAAGGAAAAATCCAATGCCGACAAATGTGAGAGGAGTAAGGAGCCCTTATACCCAGCTGGGAGGACAGTAAATTACATAGCCCTGGGGAAAGTGGTATGATGGCCCCTTTAAAAACTAAAACTATACTACTGGGTATCCAGCATCACTTCTAGGTGTAAACCAGAAAGAAAGCACACAGAAGAGATACCTATATGTCCCTGTTTATTGCTGCACTGCTCACAGCAGCTAGGTCATAGAATCAGCCAGGGTGCCCATCCTATTTATCATCAGATGAGTACACAAAAGAATATGCCGTACACACGCAATGGAGTAGTGTTTGGCCATAATGAATAATAAAATTGTATTATTTGCAGAGAAATGGATGGAACTCAACTTATTAAGTAAAATAATCCAAACACAGAAAGACAAATATCACTTTTTCTCTTATATTTGGAAAACAGAGGCTTGGAGGAGAGGACCTGAAAGCAAGCAGGTTCTACTAGGGAAGGCAAAGGGAAGGGAAGAGGGGTGGTAGGAGAGTGTTAGAGAGGACAATAGGAAGGGTTTATAATAAGACATAATATGTGAGTGTGAAAGTTTTCACTAATAATCACACTAATAGTGTAATATAAAAATAATTATTAGTTTGCATTAATAATTACAATTTTAATTGCTAGAACAAAGAGAGAACATTAAGTCTGCTTCAAAAGGGTACACCAAATGAATTAGAGGTTAGACTATAATTTCATTGTCACACGTATAGATTATTTGTTTAAGCTCCCTTTAATAGCATTTTTAAAACCTGATTTACATTTTGACCTAGTGTGTAAAACTTAATAAAAATAAGATTTTTTTAATATTCAAAAATGTAATTATCATATAACTGAAGTTTTAATTGTTCAGTTTGACATGCGTTATTTTGCACGTGGCTATGAATCATCAGTTAATAACTGTTTTGTGGTTTTCATTCCTACCAGAGTTCTCATAAATCCTCCCTAGTCTTGATTAATACAAATGATTTTTTTTTTGGCAACAACAAATTTTATCACCTCATTATTCATCCCCTCTTCCAGATTGCTAATAAATATAGGCCGGAGGGGATGGCTTAGTGGTCTAAGCATCAGATTTGAAATACCTAGAGTCCCTGGAACTGCAGGTTTGAATGTCAGCAGAGTCAACCAGCTCATCATTCTTCCAAGGTAGATAAATGGAGTTCCATGCAGAGCACTGTGTGGGGTCATTAGGGTGAGATCTTTAACACCTGACGTTGGTTATGAGTGATGCAGGCCCATATGTCTTTCTAGAAGGATGGGGGTCTCAATCAAAGTATGAACAGCATTTTCCTCTGAATTTGTTGTGTAGTTATTTATGTACTAGTTGACATCCTGCTTCCTGGAGTTCTCAGAGCTCACATAGAAGTACCGCATCTGAATTATAAACAGTACAGGAATGTTTTAGAAGAAAAATCCTCTTCAAAAGAAATAAAATTGATCATTTTGTATGACAATTGCTAGTCCTGTGGCTATTTTTGTTAGTAGCATGTTTCAATTTATGAAAGTTGGCCATTATTATAAGTGTTTCCTTTTTAGTCACCAAAATCTGTATGCATGTACATATGACTGAGGAGTTTTATATATTCCTTTGTTTTTCCTTTATGATAGCCTTCAGTACGAAAGGGTGTTCTACCAAGAATGCTTGAAGAAATTTTGAAGACTAGATTCATGGTGAAGCAGTCAATGAAGGCTTACAAGCAAGACAGAGCCCTGTCACGAATGCTTAATGCACGTCAGCTCGGACTAAAGCTGATAGCAAATGTCACATTTGGCTATACATCTGCTAATTTCTCGGGGAGAATGCCATGCATTGAGGTAACACAAACTATTTTTTTTATGTTTTTAAACTTTTGACTAAAGTGTCATTTCCATGGCATACTAGTTTTTTCTTAAATTAGGTCTATAAACATGCATCTTCCTGGGTATTTGTGAATTTTCTCTGAAAATTCTGCTCCCTTATTTCAATAATAATTTTTAAATTGTACATATTGCCGGGCGGTGGTGGCGTACGCCTTTAATCCCAGCACTCGGGAGGCAGAAGCAGGCGGATCTCTAGGAGTTCTAGGCCAGCCTGGTCTACAAGAGCTAGTTCTAGGACAGGCACCAAAGCTACAGAGAAACCCTGTCTCGAAAAACCAAAAAATAAATAAATTGTACATATTTTCACATTTATTATCCTGAGTTGAGGTTTCAGTGGCAGTTTATAGTAGTGTTTACAGTAACTTTTATACAAAATAATTCCTTTTAGTATTTTGATAGATACAAAATTATAGTCCAAATGTTACAATAAAGAAAAATCATTCCATAGGCTGGGGAAATGGTTCAGTCGGTAAATAGATTATACTGTATAAATCTGAGGGGCCCAGGTTGACATCGCCAATACCCACACGCACTTTCAGGGGCAACAGCTTTTTGCCTGTGGTCTCAGTGATGAGGTGGTTGACTCTTACTGAGTAGTTTGTCTAACTGAATAAGTTAGCTCTAGGTTCCGTGGAAGACCCTGTCTCAAAAACGGTGAAAAACAATTGAGTAAGATACCTGATGTCAGCCTCTGCCCGCCCCCCCATACAATTACATGTACATGCACCATATACAAAAAGTAAAATCTATTTATTTATTTATTTATTTGGCTTTTTCAGGCAGGTTTCTCTGTGCAATAGCCCTGGCTGTCCTTGAACTCACTTTGTAGTTCAGGCTGACCTTGAACTCACAGAGATCTGCCTGCCCAGTGCTGAGATTAAAGGCATGTGCCACCACCGCCCTGCAAAATCTTCTGTATTTGTTAGTGTACCAATTAAAGAAGATAAAACCTTCATTTGGATTGATCAGTTGAAAAGCACTTTTCATAGAACAAAACTAATTTCTTAAGATGTTTATTAGACATGAATATGAAACAGCGCAGCAGAATAATAAATGTACTAGTGACAGAAAAGACAGGAGATCCATTGGCCTAATGTTCTTTAATGTTACATGAGGGTTGTGATGTGCCCAACTTACATCTTTGCTGAGAGAAGCTAGAGGAGGAACAGAGTCTTCTCACAGTTCCCAATAGGCCAAGTGAGCTTCACAGCTGCTCAGGGACTGGCAGTAGAGCTCAGCAGAAACACTCACCAAAGCAGCCTGATAACTTGACTTCCATCCCTGGAACCCACAGAAAGGTGGAAGGAGAGATTGGGTTACACAGAGTAATCTTCTGGCATCTGAGGTGCCAGTGTTGAGCTGGAAAGGTGGCTCCAGGGGAAGGTGGGTGTGGAAAATGGTTCAGTCAGTAAAGTGCTTGCTGTGCAGTCTTAAAAACTTGAAATCCTCAGGACCCATGTAAGTAGTATGCATTACCATGTCTATAAACTCAGTGCTGGGAGAAGGTGGCTGTTGGACAGAGATTCAACATTTTATTAAAACTTACTAGTTTCAGCCGGATAACATGGTTTTCAGTGTTTTTATGGTTGATTATCTTATTGTTATTGTTGTTGTTGTTATTATTATGTTTTGTATTGAGACAGGATCTCACTATGTAATCCTAGCTGGCCTGGAACCCATAGAGATCCACCTTCCTCTGCCTCCTAAATACTGGGATTAAAGATATGCACTACTATGCATGCTAATTCATAATATATTTTAATGTATAAGTTAGAGTTCACATTTTCAAGGTTCTCTAATATACTCAAAGTCTCAAATAGAATATATTATCTTAATTTAAAATCCAAATTAGATTTTTGCTCGCAGTTTTATTATCTATCCTTGTGTTTATATGCCAGTATTTACTCTACAGTGCAGCTTTAGACAGCTTTCTAAATACTATTCAATCCTATGTTAGTTTGGAAACTTCAACTTTTGTAGCAAAAAGGGAAGCATCAGTATTATTATTGTTTGATTATTAACAAAAAGACAAAAATACATAGTTTTATTTTAAAATTGCAAAGGGAAGGCTCCATTTAGTTTGATGGAATTCTCTATCTTTTCATCTCAATGAGCTTAGTAGATATAACACTAATGCTATATAGTCTCCTTAATTTACCGAACTATATAGCCTAATGAAGAAGTGTCTCACATTGCGTAAGGCCTAGTATCTTTTATCAGCTTCTGCCATGATCCTTGCTAAAACTCATTGGCCACACTGAAAGAACCCTGGGGGCATATTTATTTACCTACTTGTTTTAAATTGAACATTGCTAATATATTTTTCTGCCATATAATTGTTTACATTTTTTCTTTTACTGAGTTTTACCAAAATATATGTATAATCAGTCACAAAATTTGGTTTCGGCATTTAAACACACTATCATAAACACTAATTTTGAAAGATATAATCAACTGTGCCCTAGTTGATTATATGGGTATAAAAGATAGACCTTGAATAAACCTTGAAACAAGATTTATTCTTCCAAGAATCAAAGGTACCTGTGTACCTTGTAAAAGTGTGCAATCCATTGTACTTCCTGGTACATTCAAAGGCAAGTCCATAGCTGTCAATTCTTTTAATTCGGTTTTTTAACTTTGTGATGACACTGATAGCTATTTTGGTTTTACATTATTTCATTTCTAGAAATATTAAATAATTAAAATTTTAATATTATTAAAATCTGTTGACTTTTACTGAGCAATGTTAAGAAGTCATTTCCAATGTGTTTTGTCAACAGGTTGGTGATAGTATTGTTCACAAAGCCAGAGAGACCTTGGAACGAGCAATTAAACTAGTGAATGATACCAAGAAATGGGGCGCTAGGGTTGTTTACGGTGATACTGACAGGTAATGGATTTAGGGATTATAGTTGGGTTTTTGGTTTGGTTTGGGGATGTGCATTTTTCTTGTTAATTTTTTATTTTGTTTACATTTATTGATACCTCCTTTTTGGTGTTTGAAATAGCTTAGGGAAAATCCTTTTAAATACTCCTAGATCAGTCTTCTTGTCCTTATGATCTCTTGATTGGATAGTTCTTCTGAGTCACTGTATTTAAGTCCCTTAGAATAGTAGTAGTAGTAGTAGTAACAATAATAACAATAGCAATAAACAACTGCCGGTTAGGGAGATGGCTTAGAGTTGGTAAGAGCATTTGCTATCCTGCCTTGAAGACCTGAATTTGGATTCACAGTACCCACATTAAAAACTAGACATGGCCACATGAGTAACCCCAGCACTAGGGAGGGCAAAGGCAGGAATATCTCTGGTTTGCTGGCTGTCACCATAGCAGAAAAAGGGAGAAAAATGATAGACAGGGGCGGTCATTGTCATTCTCTGTCCTTGGTAAACACATGCCTACACATGTACACTTATATACCCTACATAATCAAGAACAAAAAAATAATCTTTTAAAAAGACAGTTGTCAAAGCCTTACGCTGTTAACTTTTTATTAAATCTATTGACCTTCTTTTAAGAGAAGCAAAGAGACAAATAGAGTTACCCGTTTTATCCTAGAGAATATGCAGGCTTCTCCAAGCCCATTTACATCCTGGTAAAGAATGGGATATCTTTTGAATCCTGGATTACTAACATTACCCTGCTTGCTTTGTTACTCATTCTAATATTTTTCAAGGTTCAGTTATTTATGTAACATCTTACTTGTTTGACTCCTTGAAATCCTTTTAGAATGTAGGTATTCTAATTAGTTGCAGTCTGAAGTGGTTTTCATAATAAATTTAGAGTTCCATTGTGATCAAGCTAGGAGCACTTGCCTCAGCACCTCTGATGATTATTCAACAGAGCAATGGGAGAGAATGTTCCCAATCAATAAAAATAACTTGTGAGTGATCTTTAAATAATATTTAATTCTCTCAGTCCTTCAAAATGTATATACAGCCAGCATTATGTTAGTGCTCACTGAGACCTTGTTGCATGTAGTAACCTTTTCATTACCAGTAGACAGGGATAGTTTCATGTTTTCAAAGCTCCATCAATATTATCCAGTGTTGCTCACCAAAAGCCATACCTTGGTTTGTCTTTGGGCATTTCGCTGCTCAATTAAACTTCTGCTTGGTAGTCTATCAAAATAAGTACTAAAACAAACTTCATTAAGTTACAATTCTTTGCAAAATTTGTAGAAAAGAAGAAATCTAAATACTTAAATTGTTTTTAACTCAGAGTCTTATGTGTGTTAGTTGGTGATACATAGGATCATAAGTTAGCATGATTTTTACTGAATGTTATATACCATTAAAAATCTTTAAGAATTGAAACAAACCAGGCATAGTGGTACATGCCCTTGAATCCCAGCACTTGGGAAACAGTGGCAAGTAGATCCCTCTGAGTTCAAATCCAGTCTGATCTACATAGAGAGTTTCAGGCCAACCAGGGCTACACAGTGAGACTCTGCCTTTAAAACAAAAATATTAAAAAAATAATTTAAAGGGCTGGAGAGATGGCTCAGTGGTTAAGAGCATTGCCTGCTCTTCCAAAGGTCCTGAGTTCAATTCCCAGCAACCACATGGTGGCTCACAACCATCTGTAAAGAGGTCTGGCGCCCTCTTCTGGCCTTCAGGCATACAGACAGAATATTGTATACATAATAAATAAATAAATATTTAAAAAAATAATTTAAATTAAAAAATAATTTCAAAATCCAATGCTCACAGGCTCTCAGAACAAAAGGGTATGTGGAATTACTTATGCTAGCAATTTATATACTATTAGAAGTTCATGCCCTTAGGTAAGAAATTATCACCAATTAGTCAGTAATTGAGACATAAATGTAAATTTATGTCTTGATTCCTAGCAAATGCTTTCTCTATATATCAGATTTCACAAGAATATTGAGATCCAGTCAGCTAAATTTATGGACAGTATCACTTTGATCATCATTGATTACTTGATCTGTGTAAGGACAATTTGTTTAGGCTGTGCCTTCTAACAGCAAGGTAAAAATAAATTATTAGAAGTACAAAAATTTTCCAAAATATATGTCTTAATAATTACTTTTATTCAAATTAAGTATAAATTTTTCATTAGGAGGATGATTATGATAAAGGGCTGAAAATGCCTTAGAAATAATAAATATTTGACAGAGCGGAAAAAATTTCAACTGAAAGAAAGGATCTGAAATCTGTCTAGCTATATTTTTAGTGTATTAACATGGCCAATCATAATTCACATAGCTTCTGACTCAACTACTTCATCAACTGAATGAAGGAACTTGGTAAATGATGATGAGTCACCGTTGCCTCCCTCAATCTCAAGGATCAAGATTCATAAAGAATCTTGGGTTCCAATTGAGGAGTGTCAGTTACCAGAGTATCAAAATGACACAGGAGACTGTTTTTTATTACCACCCACTTAAGTGTATTAAATAAGCATACTGTATATTATAGTATACAGTATAGATTCTGTATATCAGAATCTCTTGGGAAATTCATCAGACCATAATTAAGAAAAACATCCTAGCAATCCCTAAAATGTATACTAATTATAATTCTAAATGTATACTTGAACCTATTTAGCCCAAAGATGAATGTTATTTAAATGTATTAAAAGTACAGTAACAATGAGAATTGGATGTAAGACACTCTTTTTTTATTTTATATAGTAATGGTTCTCATTCACATTTATTCCATCCAGTAGGATAAAACCTGCTTCAGTCAATGACTAAAGTAATAGTAATTCTTAGGCGGTGTAGGGAAGAACTTCCAGTAAGAATATATATACTTTCAGGATAGGGAAGTAAAATCAGAATCTCTTGGGAAATTCATCAGACCATAATTAAGAAAAACATCCTAGCAATCCCTAAAATGTATACTAATTATAATTCTAAATGTATACTTGAACCTATTTAGCCCAAAGATGAATGTTATTTAAATGTATTAAAAGTACAGTAACAATGAGAATTGGATGTAAGACACTCTTTTTTTACCAGGTGTGGTTAATGCCTGTAGTCCTAGGACTTGACAGACAAGAAGCAGAAGGATTACCCCAAGTTCTAGTCTCAAGTGGGTTAAATGTTGAGCTGCAGGCCAGGCATGACTGACTACTTAACAAGGCCATCTCAAAAACAGTTGTAACAACAAAGATATCTTTTCCATTTTAGACTACTCATCTATGTACTGTGATCAGAACTTCACATTAATTCAGGGTAATTTCCTTGAAATGTAGCTCCAAATCAAGTTAACTACAGCAGAGTATCCACCAATAAGCCCATTAATACTATTAAGTAATATCTCAAACATATAATAACTTTTAAAGTATACTGAGTGTGCTTCTAAGTGTGTATACATATACTAACTAAACATATCTATAGGATTTCGTACCCCTGACCCAAGGTTTCCCATGAGTCCCTTTCTATTACTGTAGATTAGTTTTATTTCTTTCAAGTGTTTTATATAAACGGAATTATACAGTATGTGCTTTCTTATGTCTGGTCCTGAAGAGTGAGCACTCTAAGAGACAGATGGGGGAGAGAATTAGAGAATGTAGAGGTGAGTGCTGATCTAGAAATACATGTGTTATGCTGTGGTCACTTGGCCCATCTGGCAAAGTAACAAATGTGACATGTTTGGATAGCTAACACACTTGGTTTTATCACTTTTATTGAACTATATAGCCTTTACAGAAGTGCACAGCATGTAGTTTATAGAGAAGTATGTGGGCCTGAGTAACCAGCCACCACTCTAGTCAAGTTACAGAACATTTCTTTTTGTTTGTTTTGTTTTTGTTTTTCGAGACAGGGTTTCTCTGTGTTACTTTGGAGCCTGTCCTGGAACTAGCTATTGTAGCCCAGGCTGGCCTCAAACTCACAGAGATCCGCCTGCCTCTGCCTCCCGAGTGCTTGGATTAAAAGCATGCACCACTGCTGCCCAGCAGAACATTTCTATTGCTATGAAAGCTCTTTTCTTTTTCCCCTCTACAGTCAGTACTCATTTTTCATACCAGCACCACCATGCAGTCACATCTCTGATTTCTGTCACCATAGCTTAACTACTTGTTCTTAAATATATGCATATGTGCATCTTATTTTTAAAGTGCTTATATTCATCTTTGTATCTGAAAAACCTAAAAATAATAACTTTTTATAATAAAAATGATTTGGCAGTCATTTATTAAACATACTCTTAGCATAAAAACCAGAAGTCACACTTCTGTACGTTTAAGTACAGTTTTTTAAGGGGAAAAGGATGTTCGTGCAAAAAGATGCATATAAATATTCTTTAGAACTTTATTCATTATAGTCAAATGAAAGTATAGAAATTTTATGGTCTATCCAGACAGTGGAGATATAGATATAGGTATCTCTAGTTATAAAAAGAAACCAGTTATCCCAACATTATAGATGACCCTCTCAGGTATGCTAAATAAAGAAGCCAGACACAATAGAGTATGTATGATATGGTTCCATTTATACAAAATTCTTGAAAAAACAAAACTAATCTGTAGTAACAGAAAACTAATCATATGTTAATCCTGGGGCAGGAGTACAGTTTTAAAAGACTGTTTTTTTTTTTTTTTTAATTAACTTAACTGTGTGCCATGCACCACCTTGAATACCCGCAGATGATCTAGGACCTTGGCAGCTTCAGTGTTTGAGTTTTAGTTGTACCTGAGCCTTTGAGAGCCGTAACTAGGTATCTTGTAAGAATCCAAGGAGAAAGGGGTAAACAGGAAAGCTGTGATAGGAACCAACTTAAGAAGGAACAGTCAGGGTGGAGTGGATCGTCTTGGTTTAGACTGTTTATCAGCCAGGAAGTGACTCTGGATGAAATTTGTTCTCACAATGACTTCCGCATTACCTTGCTGTATTTTTTAATCTCTTAGTATGTTTGTGCTACTGAAAGGAGCCACTAAGGAGCAGTCTTTTAAGATTGGTCAAGAAATTGCTGAAGCTGTTACTGCTACTAATCCTAAGCCAGTAAAATTGAAGTTTGAGAAGGTAAGGAGCTGGAGTGTTACTAATCACATGCAGAGTCTCCATACCTCTACAAGTTCCTGACTCACTCAGTCTGTAGCACTGTAAATACCCTGACTATTAAAGTTTTTACTTTTATATACTCTCTCAGTTTCGGAAGGTTGTATGTATAAAGTTGTGTTTGTTTGGTTCATTTGGTTTGGTTTGGGGTTTATGTGTTTGGGTATAATGTTAAGGCCTAGCTTGTATTAACACTCTACAACTGAGCTTGTATCCACCAGGCCTCCCAATTTTTTTTTTCAATAATATCTTAAGATGTGAAGAGATGATTTCATTTACTTTTTTTATGAAACAGGCCACTCCAACCTTAATAGTATAAGGCAGCCAACGTATCAACAGATTTTATGGTTTGGGAGTTTAGAAAAGCTACAGCAGAGTCTTTGTCTCTGCTTCAGTTTCTAGACCCTCAGCTAGGAAGTTACAAAGGCTGACTGTAACCTCAGCAGTCAACAACTAACGGCTAAATCACCTGACGTCTTCCTACTCCCACGTCTGCATGTGATGAATGCCTGTCTTTGTAAGTGTTCCGTGTGACCTTGGAAAACGGTGTATATTCTGATGAATGATGAGACTGCTGTAGGGAGCATTGCTCAGTTCTTCCATAGGTTGTGTGGTGGAAGCATGTCTCTTCTCACTGATTCTCTGTCACTCACAAGTTGGAGATGCTAAAGTGTGCATTGTAATCATGGATTTGCTTCTTAGTCTTTATTTAGGTTTTATTGCCTTAACAGAATGTTTTAAAATAATATTCCTTGTATTGAACAAAGACCACTTTTTCCACCTTTCTTTTCATTAATATTAGCATTGATATTAATATTGTTAATATTAATGCAGACATGAGAGTAGAAAGGTATCAGGTGCTTTTTAGTTTTTTTGGTTTTTTAAATTCTTTTGTGCCCTTATGTTATATAGATTTCTAATAGATCTTAAGAATAGCTTTATTTTTTATTCTTTTTCTGATCATTTCTGCCTTTTAACTGGGATATTAAGGCCATGTACATTTAATGTGCTGATGGATAAAGCTTTGGCATTCCACGCGAACATATATTTCAAGTTACCACTTTGACTGTGATAAACAGAAACTTTTTATTTTTAGATTAAGAAAAAATAAATATGCCAGGCACCATGGCACATGGCTGTAGTCCTAACTGTTCGGGGGGCTTAGAAAGTAGAATCACTTTAAAGACAACATGGCACAAGCCCGTCCTCCTAGCTGCTCTGGGGCTTAGAAAGGAGGCTTACATTTAAGCCCAGGAATTCAAAGCTACTTTGAAAAAAATAGTGAGACTGTGTTTTTCAAAAGAAAAATAAGAAATGTTAAATCAGGGTTTGGGGAAGAGGGGAGCTTAGAGGCAAGAAAAAGGATAAAATTTGTAATTTAAAATAAAAGGAATGTCCTATCGGTCCAGGGATCTCTCCTAAAGATGAAATCAAATAAGGTGTAAGGTTGTTTACCGCAACCTTATTTCTAACGTCTAAAGATTCAGACATCCTCAGTGCCCCTTAGTAGGTGAACAGTCACCTACTACCACACACCATGGACCCCTTAGGTCATCAGTCACCTCGGTCACAGCACCCACACACCATGGACCCCTTAGGAGGTCATCAGTCACCTCGGTCACAGCACCTACACACCATGGACCCCTTAGGAGGTCATCAGTCACCTCGGTCACAGCACCCACACACCATGGACCCCTTAGGAGGTCATCAGTCACCTCGGTCACAGCACCCACACACCATGGACCCCTTAGGAGGTCATCAGTCACCTCGGTCACAGCACCCACACACCATGGACCCCTTAGGAGGTGTCAGTCACCTCGGTCATAGCACCCACATACCATGGGCTATTCTGTAGCTTTAAGACAGATGAACCTTCCGCACTCAAATGCAATGCTCTCCCAAGAAAACTATTGACTTAAAGCTACAAAGTGCAAAGCAGTGTATGTGGTAAGCTGCTGGTGCGGGGAGAATAGTTGGATTTTTCACAGAGCACCTCTGGAAGGAACAGAGGAATTCAGTAGCAGCAAACCTTTAGGAAGTTCTCACTGCTTATTCTTATAACTTTATGTTATATGCTGATATAAAGTAACTTAAAATTAATATTTAATTGATGGCTTTTGAAAAAAGTATCACTTGAATTAGAAGCAAGTCAGTGCAGAAAAAGGAGTAAATGGTTAAGAAGTACTAGCAATTGATTCTGTGTGTTTTCACATTCCAGGTTGTAGATCGGAGTTCATTGCATCCTTGGGAATATTTAAACATTTTATAGTGGTATCCAAATACAGAGAACAAAGCAGAAAATCAGTCACAGTTTGAGGAAGGTGGTTACTAAGAGTCATTCTGTCAATTTTACTACAGGTATATTTGCCCTGTGTTTTACAAACAAAAAAGAGATATGTGGGTTACATGTATGAAACTCTGGATCAGAAGGACCCATTATTTGATGCAAAAGGAATAGAAACAGTCAGAAGAGATTCTTGCCCTGCTGTTTCTAAGGTAGGTTCTATATATGTTGTTTATAACAGTGAGATATAAGTAGTAATGAACCTGGTATAGATGTAAATGTCCTTAAACGTGCATTTAGTTTAAGGACACAGAACTATGGGGGGGGGGGGATAAGTGAGTTTTGAGAATTTTATTTCTAGTTGGAAACTATTCTACTTCAGTGCTTAGTTTCAGACTTCTTCCCATACCTTTGTTCTCTCGGAATTAAGAGTTTATTGCCTGTCGCCTTTGATGATAGAATAGCTTCTCATATAACAACTCCCACAATGTATGGAGCAACATGAAGATGAGAAGCTACAGACCCCTCCTAAGTAACTGAGTTCATTCCAAATTGACTAGAACTTCCTCTGTCAACCCACTTTGTGTTGGATTATGTCATATCACACATACTTACAACACAGAAAACTGTCGCTTACAAAGCTATAAAAAAGGCTGATTTTTTTTATTTGACTCATTGGTAATATTAAATTTTTCTTTATCTTTTCTATAGCTAAATTGGGTTCTTTTAGTACATAAGGTTTGGTCCTGTTTCTCACGCTTTAAGTGCTTCGACTGTTTAAGAAAAACAAGTTTCATGTTTTTCATCACATGGCAAATGTTTCATCAGAACATCATTCCAGTATGATTTTTCTCAAGCTGTGTGATATTCTTAGAAACAGCAGGCTATATAACATCTCAAACTTCAGTCTCTAATCATTTTTATTACCTAATCACAAGATCAAGGGCGTGTACATGCGTGTGTGTGTGCGCGCGCGCGCGCGCGCGTGTGTGTGTGTGTGTGTGTGTGTGTGTGTCTGTATTTGACTCAATACCCAAAAGCTTTTTAATGAAAGTACAATGATAATGCTGAAACATACCGGGTGCTAGTTTATCTTTTCTGCATCTTTTTGTTTTAAGATACTTGAACGTTCTCTAAAGCTGCTGTTTGAAACAAGAGATATAAGTCTAATTAAACAGTATGTACAGCGACAATGTATGAAGCTTGTGGAAGGGAAAGCCAGCATTCAAGATTTTATCTTTGCCAAGGAGTACAGAGGAAGTTTTTCTTACAGACCTGGAGCTTGTGTTCCAGCTCTTGAACTTACAAGGTAATGACACACACAACAGCCTAACAATCCTCAGGACACAGCCAGGACATTGCAGAGGCCACCTGCAGCAGTAAGAGAAAAGACAATAGCCACGATGCAGTGTTTCCCACACTGATGTTCCCTGTGCTCTGTAAGATCTCCTCTTCTGGGCTTTTCTTAGGAAACTAAATGCAATACAGTTGTGATGTTTCTGATTACATTTGCTTCTTCCGTAGAATCACTAAGCCATCCTTATTTTGAACTGCCAGAGCAGGCATTTAGATTTCTTTCTGCAGCAGATTGTTTAGTCAGTTCTCTCTTCTTTCCCTGTTAGATAATACTTACTAGGGTCTCACACCATTCAGTTCATGGTGCTGTAGAGAGTAAGTTTCTACGTGACAGCAGCTGAGCCAAGTGTATATAATTCTTAAAGAAGCAGCACTCTAATTTGAAGGTAGCCCTGTAGATTGCTCATGGTTTCTAGCTTAATTCTGAATTAATTTGCTGGGAAGGTGCCTTCTGTGACATTCTGACTATGTACTTCATTTGGGTTTGAACAGGAAAATGCTTGCTTATGACCGGCGCTCTGAGCCTCGGGTTGGAGAACGAGTACCGTATGTCATTATTTATGGGACCCCCGGACTGCCCCTTATCCAACTGATAAGGCGCCCAGCAGAAGTCCTACAGGATCCGTCTCTGAGACTGAATGCCACCTACTATATCACCAAGCAAATTCTTCCACCTCTGGCAAGAATCTTCTCTCTTATTGGTATTGATGTCTTCAGCTGGTATCATGAATTACCAAGAGTAAGTTTACTAAATAACGCATGTCCTATAAATATTTCAAATTTCAGTATATTATTATTGGAAGAAGAATATAAGCTAGGAAACTAAGGTTAAGACTTCAGAGAATTTGTGCTGACTGGCATATAAAATGCTATATCTTGGTTAGAAGCCAGGAAACTGAGGGTTTTTTTTTTTAATTGCCAAGACTAACAAGAATTCTAAGTCAATGACATTTCTAAGATACTTTACTCCTTAATATTTATTCAAAATGATTTTAGATGGCACCATAAGACTCCAAGAACAGAATATATTATTTCAATGTAAAAAGAGTACCAGATCCCTGAAATAAGTATTAATGTCAACTGAAGAATTCTTGGGTGACATGTATCCAGTTAAATTTGAAATGATCTGGCTTTACTTTCGTTGGACCTTTACACTCTGCAGACTAACAAAACAAGGTAGCTGATGATAGTGTAAGTTCATGGGCTAAACCGATAGTTAAGTGGCTAAGAGCACTTGTTGTTCATATAGAGGACCCAGGTTCAATTCCCAGCATTCACATAGTGGCTCACAACCATCTGTAGACCAGTTCCAGGAGATCCAACAGGCATGTATGTGTTACACATACACACAAGCAGACAAGACATTTATACACATAAAGTAAAATAAATAAAATCATTTTATTATTTATTTTTTAAAATCATCCAGGTAAGTAAAGGCTTTGGTCCCTTCTATACCCCAGTATCTAAAACAATAGTTATTCAGCATTTGTTGAATGAAAGAAAGAAAAACCTGTAATTAAGGGACTAGCTGCTTGCCTGTGAAGACCACCCACCCAGACTTAACTTCTGAACTGATGTTGTTGTAGATCCAGAAAGCGACCAGCTCCTCCAGAAGTGAACTGGAAGGGCGGAAAGGCACTATCTCCCAGTATTTCACCACTTTACACTGTCCTGTGTGCGATGACCTGACTCAACATGGCATCTGTAGCAAATGTCGGAGCCAGCCTCAGCATGTAGCAGTCATTCTCAACCAAGAAATCCGAGAACTGGAGCGTAAACAGGAGCAACTTGTGAAGGTACAGCCTTGCTTAGTAGATCTGAACTCCCAAACAAACACTCTTGACTCTTCAGGGAGATAGTATCCACTCTTCAGTGTAGAGTGAGATATGAAACCAATATGAAAAATGAAGTAAGGATTCTACACAGATAAACTTCTAAAAGTCTAAGAAATGCTACAGTTGGGGCTGGAGAGATGACTCCGGTTAAAAGTGCCTGTTGCTCTTGCAGTGGACCTGAGCTTGGTTCCTAGCTCCCACGTGACAGCTAAACTGCCTACAACTCCCATTCCAGGGGATCCAGTGCCCACTGGCATCCATGAGAGACCTGCATGAATGTTATACACATAAGCTCACTCAGAGGCACACACACACACACATACACACACACATTAATAAATAATCTTTAATTAACACTGCAATTTAATTAGTAAAAATGACTTAGGTTATTTTTGTTTAGTTTTGGGTTATATAGGATAGTGTGTTGTTTATTGAAACCTAGATTACAGTGGGCATTTATACAATTTCTTTTATTTAAAAATAATAAAGGTTCTAGCTGATTTATCACTTGCCATTTTCATCAAACTAGTCATCTTAAAGATGGATGAGTGAACTTGTGAAATCTACAGTTCTGAGAATCCAGATAGAAAATAGATAATGAATCAAATCTTCCTGATAAAATGCTATAATCACTCTTGCTGATAGGTTAAGTAATTTGCATTTTATGGTCCCAATAAGTAAGTGGCTAAGCTGGACTATTAACATGAAATATAACAATTACATGTAATTCTAGTAAAAATAAACAAGCAAACCTCTCTTGATGTAAGTTAAAAAATGAAATCTAAGCAAAAAGTGTCTCTCTGTACCCATTTCTTGGTCATACTGTGCCCTTCACATCTCCCATTCAGAGGACTTGAGGATCACTACTCTTCCTGTGAGTTTATCCCCTGATAAACAAACCTTTGTTATACTCCATTCTGGGAGTGTGGAACTCTTTTGTATGTCAACACATGAATATACCTTAATCTTACCTATGTTCTGGTCTTTGAATCCCTGTTCCCTCTTTCTAAAAATGTTTTTGTTCTCCCCTTGTGATCACCTGAGAAGAATCAAGTTTAAACAGCTGGACAGGGAAAGCCTTCCCTGTAGTAGACTTCTGCCATTCTCCCCGCTTCCTGTAACTGAAGCTCCACCTGATTCTAGCCCACACTGGTGGCGGTGTGGTAGACATATTGACTGAGTGAATGGGCAACCTCCTGCTTAGTCCATGGAGTTCTTACCATCTAGTGCACTAGTTGAGTGGTCCTAGTTAGTACAGCTACTTAAGTCACTGGGAACTCCTAGCTTTATTTGTTTTACCAGCTTCTATCATGTGTCAGCAGCAGCTAAATCTCAGAAAAACTCTCCTTGGATTCTGGTATCATATGTTGGCAAGAACAGAACTTCAGACCTGCTGTGATCAAGCGTGAGTTAGTCTCTTCTAGGATCTCTTTGTCTTCTGCTGCCAGTGAAAAACACCACTCTAGATGATGCCATCAGTTCAGAAAGTACTCACCTTGCCAGTAGGTCTCACTTCTCACAAAGATATAGCTTAAAAGAAATGATAGCATTTGTAAATAAAGATGGAGGAATGGTTTAACGTCTTTCCAAAGACTCTAAGCCGAGCATGGTGGACATGACTACAATTGAGATAGTTAAAGTGTGTGTGGGAATTTTTATAAATCATCATTTACCAGGCACTCAGTAAGAAATGGGAAAATAGTAATAGCTTTTGATAGCTCTCTCAGCCCAAGATTAGTCAAGGAATTAGAAATACAACTGTGTTGGGGCACTTGGGAGGCAGAGACAGACAGACCTCTGAGTTCGAGGCCATCATGGTCTTCAGAGCTAATTCCAGGACAGCCAGGACTACACAGAGAAACCCAGTCATAGAAAAAAATAATAAAGGTACAGAAGGTTGAAGTATCATAAACTAATTTTTATGGTTGTGTATCAAACTCTGAAACACTAAATTAGGCAATATATATCTTAGGTGTTTATAGAGTGTTTAAAATTTGACCTCGTTGGGGCTTGTTCATCCCTTCCTGCTCTTTCAGTGTGTGAGCACCCACACACGTCACACACACACACATATACACATAAATAATAAATGTAGTAAATCTACTTAACAGTTGCTCAGATAGAATTGCATGCTCTAAGTAGGGAAAGATAAAAACACTGGAGGATGCAAACACTCATTCACACCAGTGCCCAAGAAGAGGAAAATTGAGAAGGAAAGTCATAATTTTCTCATGGCAACTGAAGCTCTGCATTGCCAGTATTGACTTTGATCAAAGCATTGTGTTCATTGTCCTATCCTTATAATGTGGTAGTCTTTGTCGTCTGTGGTAAACACTCAAGTGATTTAAGCTATTTTCTTTTCCCTTTTCTTCCTCCCAACCCTCCCATATACCTCTCCTTGTTCTATTTCCAGTTCATGGCCTCTTTTTTCATTAATTATTGCTTCATAATTGTATACATATATTCATACATATACACATACATTCTTAAACACAGCCTGCTCAGTCTGCATAGTGTTACTTTTATATATGTTTTCAGGACTGACTGGTCAGCATAGGATAACCAGTTGGTGGGGTCTTCCCAAGGGAAAGACCATTTCTTCATCTCTCAGTATTCCTGTAGTTGCCTATAGTTCCTTTGTGTGGGGTTGAGGCTTCTGGGCTTTCCCCTGTCCACTTTAATGTTTTCTATTTGATCAGGTTATGTATGGGCAGACATGCTGATAGACTTTAGAAGTGTAGCTTCTGATGTTACAAGGAGACACAGTCTCACAGCAAACTCCCTGGCCCTCTAGCTTTTACAGTCTTTCTGCCCTCTCTCCCACAGAATTTTCTGGACTCGAAAACTCTGTTTTGATATGGTTTTCTATAATGGTTTCAGTCTCTTGCATGAAGGGTGAAGACTTCACTTACCTGTGGGTATAAGGACAGATATCTAGAATGTAGTTAGAGATCATACTACTTTAGTAAAGTGGTGGTTATAGATTTGCCTCCAGGGTCCATGATCTCACAATGATATTTTTTTAATATCTGCCTTCTAAGCTAAAATGCAATCTTGCTTTTGTATTGTTTGAATTTTTAAACTTAAGTATGAATCAAGCTATAACACTCAGGGTTTAAATCGCCAGTAAAGCCTTGGAAGTAAACATTTGAGCTAAATTTAGCAAGCTGCATATTCCAGCCTAGATTATTTACCAGACAGGCACAGAGAGTTCTTAAATATTCATCAGTGTGTCCTGGCACCTGAATGTAACTGTAGCACATACAGCTGCAACACAGAAATGCTATATTGGGGAATAGATTTGAATCTCTTAGCAAAGATCTAATTAGCAAAAGCCTTCATAGAACAGTATGCTCCATCTTTGCAGAGTATGTGCTTCTAAGCAGTTCGCTGTGGCAGTAACTAACATTGTATACAATGACCCGTGTGCATTGGAAAATGGATCCTTCAGTTGACATGAGGTGTTTTAGAGATAAAAATTTCAGTGCCTTGTGAGCCATCTTTAAACCAGAACCCCTCCTACAAATAAACTAGAGCTGTAATTACAGTGAGCTCATTCATCTCTTGAAATAGTCTAGTGCCGTTTGTTGCTGCTTGCTATTGTGTCTGCTCTCTCCCTCACTTCTGAAGAACTCCATGACTCAGCTCATCTTCTTACCTGAGCCTCCAGAGTAACTAGGACTGAATGCTTGCCACTTGAGCTCCCTTTTCTTTTTCTTTTTCTTTTCTTTTTTTCTTGGGGGGGGGGGGGTCGAGACAGGGTTTCTCTGTGGTTTTGGAGCCTGTCCTGGAACTAGCTCTTGTAGACCAGGCTGGTCTCGAACTCACAGAGATCTGCCTGCCTCTGCCTCCCGAGTGCTGGGATTAAAGGCGTATGCCACCACCGCCCGGCTTAATGTGTAGCCCAGGCTGGCCTCAAACTCGTGATCCTCCTGCCTCTGCCTCCTTCAGCAAATCCTACCGGCGTGCGCCACCACAACCGGCTTGAGCTCCCTTTTCTAACCACACAGTTGTTCTGTATTTCCTTGACTCTGAGGAGTTCTCACTAGTATTGGTTTAAACTAGTTTTTCATGTTTAATATCATTTTAACTATGTCTGTGACTATCATTAAACTCTGATGATTATTTATCACAATGCTTCCCCTTTTCTAGAAATATTTACTGTGGCTGATTATTTTTAAGCACTGTTTTAGTTAGGGTTCTATTTCTGTGAAAAGACACCATGACCACAGCAACTCTTATAAAGAGAAACATTTAATTGAGATGGCAGTTTACAGTTTCAGAGATCTAGTCTATTACCATCATGGTAGGGAGCATGGGGGCTAGGAATAGTGTGGCAGATAGATAGGCAGACATGGTACTGGAGATCTTGATCCGAAGGCAACAAGTGAATTGTCTCGTTGGGTGTAGCTTAATCATACATAAGTCCTCAAAGCCCACCTCCACAGTGATACACTTCCTCAAACAAGGCCACACCCACTCCAACAAAGCTGTAACTCCTAATACTGCCACTCCCTTTGGGGGCTACTTTCTTTCAAACCACCACCACTGCTGAGAGCTACTGGTAGCAATGGCTTTTACCAGAGGCCATGGAATTATGCAGCAGGTGACAACTAGTGTTCAGCCAGTTGGCCCACCAAGACGAATGACCCTCTTTTGGGGAGCCCCACTAGGCAAAGTCCATGGGGTTACTGGCTATGGAAACTAGTTGTTTTCTGTCTGTAATTTTTCTCATATGCCACTTCATTTCTTCCCCAAGAACTGTATTTCTTCCCTAAGAACAGCTATGGGTGTTTTCCCCACTGCCTGTGTATCTCTCTCATGTAAACATTCCATCTATTGGGCACATATATAGCTGTGGATGGTCAGGAAGATGATTTCTGTTTAAGGATTATGATGAATAGAAATAATACTAAGATATCTTTCATTATTCAGACTGACATAGAAAGGTAATGCTATTCTCAGTCACAAAGACAGCTAATTTGGACTTCAGAGCAGACTGGTTGCCCCTGAAGACAAATACACAATGTTTATTGCTGAACCAAGTCAGAAATGAGGCAACTTTGGTAGACACAACTCCTTGTCTAGCAACTGAAACTTTGTGCATGTACTCCCTACCACTCACGGTTCTGCTGTCTGGGAAAGAGCTACATGCATGGCCAAGCATTACTTACTGGCTGATCATTGTGACATCCCTAGCCTAAGAGAAACTGCATTACCTAATCCTGTGTTATGAGAATGGGTCAGGCCCTGAAAATGTAACATATAATTGTCCAGATTTTGGCTGTGAGAGAAGTGGCAGCAGTATAGACAGGAGAGGCTGAGGGAGTAGAGCCAGAGATATGGAGGCTGTAGAGTTACTTAGAGAAGCTGCTATGTGGAATAATGAGGAGCCTAGGTAGATCTATTTAGGGATCTATGTAGAAGAGCAAGAGAGATTTTTATAGAGGATTTTTTTCAAGGTGAATTAAAAGAAAAAGTCCCCATCGTCTATTACTGTTGCAACAATATTTAAAAATCCAAAGTTCAAAGTCTCTTCTGAAATTCATGCAATCTCTTAACTGCAATTCCTATAAAGTAAAAATTAAAAAAAACAGATCACTAATGTCCAACATATAATGGCACAGGATATACATTGATGTCCAACATAAAATGGCACAGGATATACATTGCCATTCCAAAATATAAGGAAGGGAGCATAGTGAGGAAATACTGGACCAAAGCAAGACCAAAAACCAGCTGGGCAAACTCCAAACTCTGCATCTACATGTCTGATGTCAAAATGCTCTTCAGATCTCCAACTCCTTTTGGCTTTGTGGACTGCAACACACTTCTTTCTCTTGCACTCCTAGTTAGCAACTCTCCTCAGCAAGTATACCATGACTCTGGCATCTGCAACATCTTGGGTTCTCTAGAGCAATCCAGGCTTCAGCTTCACAGCTTCACAAAACGGCTTCTCTAGGCCTCCATTCAAGTATACACATGGCCTGGCCTCAGAGACTTTCCTTGGTTGTGGAAGTAGATTCCACAATCCCTTTCTTCTGCCCTTAACTCTAAAGCCAGAACCATGTGACCAAAGCTGCTAAGTTCTGCTATTTGCTGGGGCTGGAACATGGCCCCTTTGTTCAATTACGTCTTCACCAGCTTTCTGTTTTCAGTGGTTTCTTTCACTGCCTAAGCTTGGCTGTCCTGGAACTGGATCTGTATAGACCAGGCTAGCCTCAGACTCAGAGAACTTTTAATTATATCTTCACCAGCTTTCTGTTTTCAATGATTTCCTTCACTGCTTAAGCTTGGCCATTCTGAACTTGCTCTGTACACCAGTCTGGCCTCAAACTCAGAGATCTACCAGCCTCTGCCTTCCAAATGCTGGGATTAAAGGAGTGCACCACCACACCTGGCTCTAAACTTTTAATTTCTTTTCACAAGTTGGAAACTTAGTTGGGTAGGATCTTTCCCTAAGGTCACCACTCCCTTTATTCCATTTCTTAATTTGTTTATCTCCTTGAACACAGTATTTAGTTCTATTCCACTTCCTGGTGCCCTTTTTCTTAATGTACATTTTGTATTTTTATTTGTTCATCTTGCTCCTTTTCCTTATAAATCCTTATCAGAGTTAACGCTATTAAACGCATGATAGCATCTCTACTCGGCTGTTTTGAAATTTGGCCATTTTAAAGTTAAAACTTGGCCATTTTCTTTCAAACCACCACAATGACCAAGGCAGCTTTTAAGAACAAACATTTAATTGAGGATTGGTTTACAGTTTCAGAGGTTTAGTTCATTATCATGGTGGAAAACATGGCAGCACACAGGCAGAAATGGTGCTGGAGAAGTAGCTGAGAGTCACCTCCTGATCCACTGACCGAGAAAGAGGGATGTGGAGAAGAAGAGGAAGGGAGGGGACAAAGGGTCTTATGCATCCCAAGCTGCTCTCAAAACTTGCTGTGTAGCCAAGGATGATGTTAAACTCGTACTGATCTTCACCTGTAGCTCTGGCCTGCTGTTTATAGGCGTGCACCAATACACTCAGTTTATGCACATGTAACACTGGGGGTTGAATCAGTGACCCTCATGCATGCTAAGCAAACACACTCAAATGCCTCTCTTCTACCTCTTTTGAGATAATCACTGTAGATTGGCATCACCATGTTGTGTGCAACACTAGAACTTTTTCTTCCAATGTGTCTACATGTTGGTACCTGTTTGCAGGTTTTGTTTATTTCTCTTCCCCTTCTCTCCCAAGCCCTCTTATGATCATTATTATACCCATTATTTCTGTGAGATGTGACTAATTTTAATTTCTATACATGAAAATGTGGTATTTTTGTCTTCTATATCTGGTTTATTTCACTTTGTTGCATCCTTATTGCTACAAGTGACAGGTTTTCCGTTATTACTGAATAATATTTCATTTTATAGGTATGCCTTATTTTTCCTATTCATCTGTTGGTACATACTTCAGGTGATTCCACATCTTAATTATTGACAATAGAAGTGACAATAAACATGAAAGTTGAGTGTTTGTTTCATACAGTGATTTCATTCCTTTGGATATATACTAAGTAGTAGAAATAGTTGCATCTCCAGGCATGGTGGCACACACCTTTAATGCCAGCACTTAGAGGCAGAAGCAGGCGGATCTCTATGAGTTCAAGGTCAACCTGGTCTACAAAGTGAGTTCTAGGACAGCCAGGACTGTTACACAGAGAAACACTATCTCAAAAATTAAAAAATAAATTAATTAAAGTAAAAGTAGTAATTGTATTATGATAGTTTTGTTCTGAATCTTAAGGAATCACTGTACTGTTTTCTGGTTATCTTTTTTAAAAATAACTATTCTAATTGGTATTAAATGATATCTCATTGTAAATTTGTGTGTTGGCTTTAGTTTTTTGAAAGAGAATATTATAGCCCAGGTTAGCCTGGAACTCAGGATTCTCCAGCTTGAAGGATTACAAGAACATGCCATCACAGCAGATCTCCACTGTGGTGTTGTTTATTATTGCCTGCTTGTTAGTCATGTTAACTGCTTCTCTGGGTTTGCCTTTGAGTTTGTGTTCCTTGTCTGGGTATTTCTTATCGCATGAATGGTCTTCTGATATTATCTCCCATTCCACTACTGACTGTTTCCTTAGCTATGCAGAGCATCTTAGTTCTATATAATCACATTTGTGTACTGTACGTCTGTACTACGGGAATTCGCAAGCCAGGAAAGGAGCCTGGAGATTTAGACACATAGAGACAGACACATGGGTCTTTCTTGAAAACCCCAAGAATGTCCTCTTTATTGTGTTCCAGGGCAGCTTATATAGGGATCCTTGATGTGGGAGTCCCCTCTGTGTGCTATGATTACCATTAATGAATAAAGAAACTGCTTTGGACCTATAGCAAGGCAGAACTTAGATAGACAGGGAAAGCTGGACTGAATTCTGGGAGAAAGGAGGGCAGAGGGAGAAGCCATGGATCCATTCGTTGCTGGAGATTAGATGTGCTGAAACTTTGCTGGTAGGCCACAACCTTGTGGTGATATACAGATTACTAGAATGGGTTAAACTAAGATGTTAGAGTTAGCCAATAAGAAGTTAGGCCAAGCAATGATTTAGTTAATAGTTTCTGTTTTCGGGTGTAAGCTAGCTGGGCGGCTGGGAAGAACAAGTGGGGCCCCCTCCCTCCAACAGATCCTTAACTGATAGCCACGCCCCAGCCAAACCCACCAGAAACCACTCCTCTGCCATCAGGAACTTTTTGTGAACTAGCCTTTAGAAATACCTTGCTCATAAACAGTAAGCAAGGTTTCTGGGAGATTAAGCAGATGAAATTTTCTATACTGAATTAAGCTTGCTGGTTATCTGAGTGAGCAGAAGGGATTTAAAAATGTATTTGCATAAATACATAGATGTTTTTCTTACCGTTTTATCTGTTTTTCTTACACTTTCAGATATGCAGGAACTGTACAGGTTCCTTTGACCGACATATCCCATGTGTTTCTCTCAACTGCCCAGTACTTTTCAAACTCTCACGAGTAAACAGAGAATTATCCAAGGCACCATATCTCCGGCAGTTACTGGACCAGTTTTAAGTTATCAGTATCACAGAACTCCAGGTGCTATTTGTTCAGTGTTTACCACTCAACTCCTCTGCATGGTGCTTTTCAACATCCATCCAGTCCAAGATGTCCATTGTCTGTCTGTCATCGAAGACTATGAAGATTTCTGCTAACTGAATTAAAAAGTATACATGTTGATCTCTGAATAGCTCACTTTTTACAATGTACAAATTTCTCATTCTTTCACCTTTTAACCTTGTTTTATAATAATGTAAGTGTTGGATTTGCTCCAGTTTATGTACCATCTTGTAAATCCATTTGAACAGATCACGTTTACTTCCCCGTGGAAGGAACACTGAGAACCTCTTAAAAGAAAGTCATTCGTGTGTATTCCTTAAACTGTCTGTATCAAGACGTGTTGCTTAGAGATATCCACTCACTTTATAATTTTGACTGCAAAATATTTTGTAAATACACTTTTTTACTTTTCAAACAACTGAGTAAAATAATGTGCAATGAATTTTATACAATGATTTTCACGTTGTTGGTATATCTCCTCTAGGTTTTGCTTGACTCAAAGGTAGATTTGTTACTTTGATCAAACTGTGCAAATAGTACCATGTGTAGCATTTTTTGAAACATTCTTTTCTAAAGACCGCTGTCTTGCTTTAGCTACTAATGGGGCATTGTGAGGAACTGTGCAAAGACATTTTTGTTACAAACCTGTGGGCCTGTTGCAATACTTTAAAAATAAAATAAAAAAATTTATTCCATTTTGCTTGTTTTGTATAGACATTTCTATTGCTTCTAAATATGCTTAAAATATTTTCTTTCCTTATGTACTGTACAGTTAATCTTATTTGCCATCCCTTGAACACAAATGTGTATTTAGGATATTTGTATAACTGTATAAAATGAAAAAGGAATTATGTGGTCAGTGCATTGTTTTTTAAACTGGAAATCATTTTGTTTTAAGAGTTAATAATGGAAACCAAATTGAAAATTGAATAAAATATGAAATATAGTGCTGTGATTTTTATCTTGCCATAAGTAGAATTCTCTTCATCTGTTCTATAGGCAGCATGGGTTCCATCTAACCCTAGGTGTTCCTGAATTTTAATGAGGTAAAACCATAACAAAAGGATGGTTTTGGGTTAAAAGCATGAACATTCTTTTCTCTGTCCAGAGGGCTGGATTGAACAGAGATGTTTTCAGCACACACACACACACATACACACACACACACACACACACAAAAAAAAAAAAAAAAAAAAAAACAAAACAAAACAACCTTTTAAATCTATATTTGGAAAACAACCAAAGGAGATTTAAATTTTGAGGCCTGTGACTAAACAGTAGCTAGCTGTTTACAAGGTTAAATTAATAGCTTATCAGAACTACATTGATTAATATGTTAAAACTTTGAATTTTTTAAGTCAAGGATAATATAACAATAGCATAGCCAGAGGGAAAGAAATCTGAAACACTGCTCATTCACACAGCTTACATCACTTCCTCAGACCTTCACAGCTTGTGTTCACACACCTTAAATGACTTTCTTAGACCCTCACAATTTACATAAACTTTAAACTTTTCCTTTTTCCATCCAAGCATTTACCATTAGACACAGATGATTGATTACTGAGAGCAGTCATTGAAATTTCAGTAAGTTCTTTTATTTATTTATTTATTTATTTATTAAAGATTTCTGTCTCTTCCCGGCCACCACCTCCCATTTCCCTCCCCCTCCCCCAATCAAGTCCCCCTCCCTTGTCAGGCCAAAGAGCACTCAGGGTTCCCTGACCTGTGGGAAGTCCAAGGACCACCCATCTCCATCCATGTCTAGTAAGGTGAGCATCCAAACTGCCTAGGCTCCCACAAAGCCAGTACGTGCAGTAGGATCAAAAACCCATCAGCAAGTTCTTTTAAATAAAGGTAAATTTAGTTAGTAAATAGTATCATGGTAGCTTGAGTATTTACATTCAAACCCACTTTGTGAGTTTCTCTTTCAGCGTGGAACCTGTGAGTAAGCCTTCCTCTAGAAAAAACAGGCACTGGTTTTTACATATGAAATGGACTGACCAAGCACCTGCAGCCTTTTGGAGAGAAACTTGTTGCTTGCTGTTGCTAAACTGATAAAGTGAAGGCCAGCCATCAACACCATCAGAGACCTGAGAAGGGTAAATTTGAGCAGAAAATGTAATCCAAATGGCCTCTGTGTCAGTGAAAGTGACAGAGACTAAGCCTCTACCTGGATGGTTACTGTATGCTCCTCTGTGGTCATCTTGATGGTTTTGTAATCCAAATGGCCTCTGTGTCAGTGAAAGTGACAGAGACTAAGCCTCTACCTGGATGGTTACTGTATGCTCCTCTGTGGTCATCTTGATGGTTTTCTTGTGGGCAGAGGTTGTCTGTCTTCGGCTGACCCACAAGGTCTGAGGTTTTCCTGTAGATGAGGAATGTGGGAAAACTAACCTGCCTTCATAAGGCAGGGTAAGGCAGTCAACCCTAATGTGTTCACAGTTGTCGCAGGGCCCTGGCAGCAGGCAAGGCATGGAGCACTTCTTCACAGTGACCAGCTTTGTCCCATTTAAAGCAAATTCCCAGTGGAGTTCATTTGTACTCCCATCATCTTCGCTGGAGGTAACCTTAGGGGCTGGCATTTCTGTCTATCGAGGGAAGCTTTTTTCATTGAATATTTTAAATTCTTTAAGGAGTTTGAGGGCCATCATGTAATCTATTAAGTATGCCTGATTTTTAAATAAATTTAGTTTTGACTTACTTTTGGAGTAACTAAACATCATATGTTATACCAGTGGTTCTCGGCCTGTGGGTCATTGCCACTCTGGGGGCACATATCAGATATCCTGCATATCAGATATTTACATTACCATTCATAACAGAAGCAAAATTAGAGTTATGAAGTAGCAACAAAAATAACTTTATGGGGCTGGAGAGATGGCTCAGCAGTTAAGAGCATTGCCTGCTCTTCCAAAGGTCCTGAGTTCAATTCCCAGCAACCACATGGTGGCTCATAGCCATCTGTAATGAGGCCTGCTGCCCTCTTCTGGCCTTCAGGCATACATGCAGAAAGAATATTGTATATATAATAAATAAATACTTAAAAAAATAACTTTATGGTTGGAGATCACCACAAATGAACAATGTTAAGGGTCGCAGCAATGTTAAGGTTGAGAACCACTGGCATCTACAGAAGGCAAAAGGTCCTTGTACATGAATCCCATTTGTATTTCACGTGACTACAAGGATAGTGGTCCTTGAGCACATATCTCAATTATCTTCAACAGTTTACAACAAGCTCGTAACTTAGAAAATAAAGACTTTATAGTTTTATCCCTGTTAAGTTTGGGCCTTAAAAATTTGAGATTTAATTGATGATCCTTTAGCATCAAAATAAAGCTTTAAACACTGAATAGAGTCCACAGAGAAACCGAGAACTTAAAAAACCATAAATACAGTCCACAGAGAGACTGGAAATCTTTATTTCCTGACCCTTTTACTGTGTACCTGTATAGAATATCACAATTTTTGTATAACTCAATTTATTCAAATAGCTAAAGCTTAACAAAGCAAAGAAAAAGAGGCTATGTTGTTTCTTATCTGAAAGTTTCTAGAAGCCTGGCGTTAAACACAGCAAAGACATAAATGGCTAGATCCACATCTCTAAGTCAGTTTTTGTTTACGTACAGAGACATAACTGTAGGAATTTATAAACCTTCATTGAGCATATTTTATTCATCAAACATGCTGTTTCTTTTCTGAAATTTTTACTCTCAAGACAAAATCATACAAAAATCCATCATAATCCATAATATCTTGGAGACCTGCTGTTGCCTCCTTATTCTAAAAAGAGATACACTGAGAAACAGAGGGCTCAGTAGGACTAAGAAGTTTTATGACTGCTTAGTTGCTTTCTACCCTGTGATGATCTTAATCACGATGGTGGTGAAAGTTCATGGCATTTGCTCTCTTTAACCTTAGGAAAGATGGCTGCCAGCTACATGGTTGCTGTTTATTCCCAGGTGAACCCATCAGGCATATTACCCTCCCCCTCCCTTTTTTTTCCATTTCCTAAACAAGAGTTGAATCCAAGTTATATATACAGTATACCGTAGCAGATCTATTCCTCTAAACAAGAGATGAGGGTCAAGTTAATATTTACCTTGTGGACCCTCTCTCCTGGGCTTTGATTCCAGGAGGGGTGTTGACACCAGTTAATTCCCAGCCTTTAGAAAACACTCTTTGCATCCTTGGCAGGTCAGTATCAGTGAACATTTCATTAGAGTTCAGCTTCCAGGTGCTATGGCACAGTATTATACTTCAGGATAATTCATCCTCAGATAAACAACTGTAAATATGATACTTCACTGTTACATGGGCAGGTGGTTTTGTGATTTTTTTTCTAAATGTGAATTAGTTGATACATAAATACCTTCAGGGGCCAAGTAACTAAAATGAATTCAGAGACCTGGGAAAGTACCGTTGTGAGTGAACCATGAAAAAATGTGGTGGCTCATGCCTTTAATACCAGCACTCGGGAGGCAGAGGCAAGCAGATCTCTGAGTCTGAGGCCAGCCTGGTCTACAGAGTGAGTTCCAGGACAGCCAGAACTGTTCTGTAGAGAATCCTTGTCTCAGAAAACCAAGAGAGGGAGAAATAAACTGAGCATTGGTTGACTATTAAAAAAAAAAAAAAGTTGAATCCAAGTCACATACAAACATGGGGTGCATTAAGATTACCTAATTTCCTATGTGTAATTAAACCATCAACTTTTGTGACAAATTTTAAGATGACATTTGTCACAGACTTTAACCACACCCAATAAATTTGCAAATCCTGAGATAAGAGTTTAAACAAAGGTCTTAAGAGATTTGTTTTCTAGAGCAGAGAGCAAGAAAGAATAGAGATTTTTTTAAGAGTGGAAAGTAGAAAAAGCTAGAGATAAGAGACTTGGAATCATTTGCTTGTGTGGTAGCAGAAGTTGTTACAATCCGACAATTTGGTTTTGTTTCGTTTTGTTTGGCTGGCTGGTTGGTTTTTCCGAGGTAGGATTTCTCTGTGTAGCTTTGGAGCCTGTCCTGGAACTTGCTCTGTAGACCAGGCTGACCTTGAACTCATAGAGATCCACCTGCTTCTGGGATTAAAAGCGTGCACCACCACCTTAGAAATCTAGTGTGCAATCTTTGGCCGTCGTCGAGCTCTACCGAGAACAAGCTGTTTGCAATAAGACAGTGAGGCTTTAATGAAACCTCTGAGTCCAAGGAGCCCAAAAAGATTAGAGAAGGAAGGGAGGGTGGCAAACAGGAACCCCACCAGTGGGGGAGGGTTCAGCATCCTAGAGGACCAGGAGGGCATGGAGAAGCTGCCAGGTGTACCTGCAGGAAGGACTTAAATGGAAGTGTAACAATGGGCTCACAATCACAGAATCTACGGGTCTTCCCATGTTCCTCAGCATCCTGAAACAGCTGGCCTGAAAAATAGAATGCTTTTGAAGACAGTTTCACCGCCACTGAGGTTGCAGCAGCCTATAGGGCTGACTGGGGTTTTTTGAGTGGATAGGTGGTATATATTTTGAATCAGCATCAAATATACATGTTAAGGTTTCTCCCATGGGTCCAGGAATCAAGGGACAGAAAGGGGAATGGTTCTACTCACTATCACCTGTAGTGATCGACTAGGAAAGTTTTTGCTTTCTATTCCCACAATCTTAATTTTTGGTCTAGAAGTTTTGGTTCCAAAGTGGGGCACACTCCTTCTATGAGCAACAGCAAATATTCCATTGAACTGGAAGCTCAGACTTGCCCCTGGCCACTGTGGGCTTCTGATGTCCTTAAGCCAACCAGCCAAGAAAGGAATAACAGTGTTCAGAGGAATGATTGATTAAGTTACCATGAGGGAATTGAATTCCTTTTCCACAATGGAGGTAAGAAGGATCCTGTGGTTAAAATCAATGGAAAACTATAACAGCCTGATCCAAGCAGGATGACAAAGGGCACAGACCGATCAGGGATGATGGTATGGGTCACTCCAGGAAAAGAACCACGACCTGCAGAAGTGCTTGTAGAGGATGGAGGAAATACAGAATGCGTAGTAGAGGAAGGTAGTTCTAAATACCAGCTACGGTGATGTGATCAGTTGCAGAAACAAAGATTATAATTGACATGAATGTTCCTGTCATATTTAGACTATTATTATATAACATATATTATGTATAACTAACATATATATCAGAATATAACCCATGTATACATACTCATATATATTATATATTCACATATATTCATTCTAGAGCACCCTAATACAAGGTGGCACCTATAATTACTGAGACATCTACCTTGTAATGCTCTGAAAAGCTTGACTAAGTATGGCACACACTCCCGACAATGAATCCACGGGTTCACAAGCCTGTCTAGCCTCTTGCCTGCATTGTGGCAGAACCTGTGATTTACTTCAAGCTAGACAAAGAGGGCAAAGGTGTTAGGATGCAGTCCTCTGTACATCCATGCCACACAACTCTGGCTTGATAGGGATTCGCTGTCGCGGGAAGGGGATTTTCCTGCTTGCTTTGGGCAGGCTGCCGTGTTTTAAGGGAACTTAAGAGTATAGCCTGGAGAGGAACCGTGGGAGACTTTGACAAACCCATAGAAGTGACCAGCCGATAGCCGGCAGAAAACAGGAGCCTCCACCACTACACTGCCAGCAAACAGGTGTCCCTGGAAGACACGCCCACGTCCAGTAAAGAGCACAGTCCTCCCTGATAATGACCCTCAGTGTGCGAACAGTCAAGTCATGCCGCATTGTCAAAGTTGCAAACAGCTAGATCTTGTCAGCAACAGGAAACTTGACCATTGGCTACTGTGCACCAGAAGATATTTCCCTACGAATATTTTTTTTCTACCTGAGCTCAGTTGTTTCCTTCCAATCTAAAAATACATCCACGCTATGACAATGACTGTTTCATGTGGCAATTTACACTTTGGTGTGGGAGATTTCCAGTGTGGATTTTCAAACTCTATGTCAAGTTCTTATCACCGTGCCTCTCTTCCTGATGCCACCTTCTGCCCTGCAAAGTAGATGCTGAAGGTAGAATCTGTGTTTAAGAAGACTCCAGTGCCAGCTGCCACCTGATGCCTAACAAGCATTCTGCAAAGTGGGGCAGAGTTGTTAAGTAACCTGAACCAGTGTGCCCAGAGGCATATGGGAGGTCATAGGCAGTGCTCCAGAAAGGTGTTATGGGGCTGGAAAAACAGTTCAGCAGTTAAAAGCACTGGCTGCTCTTTGAGAGGATCTGGAAAGTTCTATTCCCAGCAGCCACATGGTGGCTGACAGCATCTATAACTCCAGTTCCAGGGGATCCGACCCCCTCTCTTCTGGACTTTCCCAGCACCAGGCACCCATGTTGGAACACTTACATAACGTCACAAAAGTCACACACAGAAAAAAAAATTTAATCTTTTTTTACAAGAAGGTGTTGTTATATTTCACTTAATAAAAAACAAAGCACTTTTTTTTAAAGAAAAGCAAGTTCTTAAAATCTGGTAAGATAACAAACACATTGCAGCCAGACAGCTATTCATTGTCACTCCGCATAAAACCTGAGAAGTATAAGCCATTTACCAAAGGATGGCCCATTCTGTCCCTCATCCCTGACTCCCTAGGCCATCACCCTGTCTTCTCATCTTTATTTTGGTTTCCAGGTACTTCAAACCCCAGGAGTAGTCCTGGAGACGGAGACACAAGATCTCCAGTCACCAAAGAAGATAGTGACTCATTTGTAAACTAAACTTTTAGCCTGGTTTACAGTGCAAATGTGATTAACACCCCAACCCAGTGGGAGTCAAATCCTAAAACAGCCAGGCCCAGCCCCAGGCTCTGTTACTGAGGGAGGCTATGGGCACCAAAGGACCCACACACACCACTTCTGCTAACGTAGTAACTCCAAAATAGCTTCTATGATTGAACCTAAGACACCGGGAACTTGGCTCAGTGGTGGAACACTTGCTTAGCAAGGGCATGGCCCTGTGTTTGTTCAGTCACCTGCACTGGAAAAAAAGTAAAAGCTAAAAGAAAAAAAATAATTACATAAAATCAAAAGAATGTCTCCAGATCCTCTCTGAACACGATATAGATTCATATATAAAAATAACCTCTCTCTTTTAAAGTGTCAGCAAAAATACCATAATCTCTGAAATGCAATGAATTGCTGTACTGCATGGAACATGATACTGTGATTGGGGAAAAAAATGTGTTTAAGTGCACGGGGAAACAAGAACAGAAATTACTAGAATTCTTAAGAGCCGGTCCTTCAGCCTGAGGGAAAGGGGCGTGTTGGCGATCAGTGGACGCTGCAGCTATCAAGGGCTTGCTAAACTGTGCCTTCACAAGCCGCTGTGCGTTCAGAGGCTGACCAGCCTTGCTGTTTCACATTCCGCCTGAAAGGAATGGGCTACTTTAGCAAAAATATTGCACAACTTTAAAGCTCACACAGTTCACCGTGCATGGTGACCCACGCCTCTAGGACAAAATTCAGGAGGCAGAGACCTGGGCTAGTTAGTAAATTCCAGGCCGGCCTAGACTGTAAAGTAAGACTCAAGAAACAAAGTAAACCCAAACCCTAAAATTTCAAAATAATCTCATTTGCATTTCTAGAATCACAGGAGACCAAAAACGCCAGACTCGTGTCAAAGCTCAATGTGAAGTCAGGGAGGAAGCTAGATATTGAGCTAGAAACCATGGCCTGCTGTGTTCTCACAGAAATAGTTGGTCAGCAGTACTCTTCTGCTCAACCCTACACAGGGGGTAAAATGAGAAAACTATCTCTGTTTCCAAAGTTTGGCTCTTCCACGTGACCGTTCTCCACAAGCCCCGGTACGATCGTTTGCTCAGCCCAGTAGCTCCACTGTCCTACCGCGTAACTAACTACCCGGCTCTACCCACGGAAATGCCTTCTGAGTGGTGGAGGCCAGGAAACGGTCTCCTGGCAAAAGCCATGGTGCACAGAGGGTTCTTGAGGCGCCTACAGCAAGCACTTCAAATCGTTTCAGCGCTTACTGTGAATGCGCACAAAGTTCCATTGCCAAAGCCCTGCTCTGAGCGGTGTCCTCAGGAGTGGTTGTTCCGCGATGAAGCCCTTCAGTAAGTCATCTCTGACTGTCAGTCCCTCTTGTCCTGGTGACGCACAAGAGAACTGCTACTGTTGACTGAAAAGTACCCATCTGAGAGGTACTGACCGGAAGCCTCAGGGGTGGGCTCCATCAGGACCCCTCTAGATGGGTCCCTTAGAGGCTCCCGCGTTGGATCACTCGTTTCAACCACTTCAAAATCCATTTCATTCCATTTTTCGGCATCTTCCTCTTCATTCTCTTCGTCACAGTCATTGAGCTCAGAGCTGGAAAGCAAAGCTCTCTGATCTTCACTCTTCCTTCCTTTGCGCTGGCGTTCCAGGGGTAAGGTGGCTACTTTATACATCACAGGAAAAAGAACTCCAGTGAAGATGGCTGACCCCAGACCCGTGTACAGAACCACTGGCAGGTCTGGGTAGTGTCCCTGAAGAATTCCAATGACTGCAGGAATCGCCATTTCCCCCAGAGCAGCACCAACTACAAAGAATGCTGCAGACTTCCCAGTTACGGTGGTGTACTGCTCCATCCAGGAAATGCCACTGGGAAATGTGGCTGCCATCGAGGCTCCATACACAGAAGTTGCGATCCAGAGGCAAAGAGGGCTCTTGTCAAAAAGCACCAGAAACAAAGATGAAGCAAGGCTGCCAATGTTGCACAACACAATCATGGTTCCAGGCTGTAAGAATGTGGCAAAGAAGATGGCCAGGCCCCTGCAGGCTGCGAAGGCCCCCCAGAAGACGGAGTTCAAGCCGGCTGCTTCAGTTTCTTTCATGCCAACATGGGTGGTGGCGAAGGAGAATACGTAAGAGCCGTAGGTCACCTCGGCTCCAACATAAAAGAAGAAGAAGATGAAGAGGAGGCAGAGTAGGGCCCTGTGATACTTCGCTCTTCGAGCTTCCTGGGCAGATATTGTGGCTTTTTCCTGCTTTGAGCGTTTCTTACAAAACAGACCAAACAGAAAGACAGAAACTACTAGGACATAGGTGCCGATGGAAGCATACGCCCACAGCAGATTCATGTCCTCGGGTACCGCAAACAGAGAGTCTGAGGTGGCTTCAGATGATCGGTTCAGCATTAGAGGGTCAAAGTCGGACTCTGTGTGGTTCTGAGTGGACGCTGTTGTACCCCAGGCCAACTTAGCCAGCAGGGGAGCCAGGAAGGCACCCAAGGCAAAACTGAAGTGTAAGGCCTGCATGTGTGGGGCTCCTTTGTCCCCCCAAAGATCCAAGATGAGGACGTTCCCACCTGCCAACAAAAGAAATTCTCTAAATTAACAATGAGTTAATAAGAACACTACATCACTATTTAAAAATATGCAGGGTGTGGGGGGCGGGGCACTGGTCCCACCCAGAGTCAACATGCTGATGCAAAGCCTGCAGTAAGGCGAAGCTATGTGTGAGAGCTCTGACCCCCGCTCACCAGCAGATGTATCACAGTATCTCTTCCTAACACACAGAATCTACGAGCTGGAAACCACCACCCCCTAGGGCCAGGCACATTGGCAAAGGCGTTCTATAAAACGTGCTAGCACCACACCAGGGGTTATACAGATATAACACACACACACACACACACACACACCTATCTGCAAGAGAGAGATTGATTTTAGCACCAGATAGTAGCCAAATCAGCAAAGCTTTCTATTCTTGCACCTGGCAGCCACTGCCACGGAAGTCCATACCCAGGATTGTGACATACATCCAGCACCAAGCACAGCTCTCCGCCCCTGCACTATCCTGCTGGACAGCCTATGAGGTGACAGCCAGAAGCATCAAGTCTCTGGCTCTCTATTTAACTTTCAGACAAGCAAACATTTCACTCCACAGTCTCACAACCAAACGGAACCTAATGTATACAATAGTCCCACAATCTGTCCAACAACATGAAAGCGGGGAGGACAGGGATGGAGGACCGTGGAGGGGAGCAAACGTCACATTACCCCGTGAAGAGGGTCCGCTAGTGGCTTCTTAAAGGATCAGATGCTATCTGTACTACACCACCCGTGGGAGGGGCAGCCTTCCATGTTTGGATATCCTGAATCCCCTCTTCTCACTGAGAAACACCACTGATGCTGATTTCATAGGCAAACGCTCAAAAGATGTTCTGATGTCGCTGCTAGGTGAGTCTGACCAGGTGCGGTGGCCCAGCCTGACATTCCAATGACAGTGTAATGTCGTCTGCCTTCCTGTTCCCAGCAGGAGTGTCCCCGGCAGTGCAGATGACAATACGGGCTTCACTAACCTGTATCCAGAATGCCCATTGAAATCCCGAAGACAGACATCATGACAACCAGTAAGACTGCTGTCCTGCAGAACGGAGTAAGGTAAAGACCAACTGTGGTAGCAGAAAGGGACACCCCTGAAAAGAAACATTAGAAGGTTGGCTAAAACAGCTCTGTTTTGGGTAACAAAGTATTTACATATTCATCAGCAATAAGTATTTTTGTTTCCACGGGAGTTTTAATGTCTCAATCAAATGGTCTTTAGTCATGCCAATTTATTGAAAAAGGCATGCGCATGCTAACAGCTCTGCCCTCTCTTCCAGGGGCAGGGTCATGCTAACAGCTCTGCCCTCTCTTCCAGGGGCAGGGTCATGCTAACAGCTCTGCCCTCTCTTCCAGGGGCAGGGTCATGCTAACAGCTCTGCCCTCTCTTCCAGGGGCAGGGTCATGCTAACAGCTCTGCCCTCTCTTCCAGGGGCAGGGTCATGCTAACAGCTCTGCCCTCTCTTCCAGGGGCAGGGTCATGCTAACAGCTCTGCCCTCTCTTCCAGGGGCAGGGTCCCAGAGGATCAGTCTGTGCTCATCCCTGTCATAGGCAGGAGGACTGAAATACCGCCTACATCACTTCCCTTCTGTCCCCTGATCCTTCATCTTCAACCCCAACTCCACAGAGCCTGGCCAGGTTCCAGGAGTTATTCTGACCCCCGTGGCCCCAGAAGCCCTGCCCTACCCCCAGATAAGCAGAGCTTCAAGGTCAAGCCAGTGTGTGAGCCTGGAGCAGAGCCGACATGAAATGCCAGCATTGCTCAGGCTTATCAACACTCGCTCCCAAGGGTCAATCAAGTTTACAGTGGGATAGGTACAGACTCCCTCCTGCTGCCAAAGCGGAAAGAGGAACTCAGCTCCAGCTGCCAGGCGGAGGCCAGCACAGTGCCCGTCACAGGTATCAACAATCTTCTATAGTTAGATCTTCGCTGTAAATTTGTTGACAGAAACAAGGAAGTAAAAAGGCAGTGCTTGCTTACCCAAAAGTAAAAAGTGATTAATGCACCCAAAAAGAACTCCTCCGATCATAGAGCCACCTAAGTATCCAGAGGCCCGGCCCACAAAGATGAAAGACAGGCTGCTGATGTTCTGGTTCACATTTCTTGCCAAATCTGGAAAGGTGGGTCCCAGTATAGCAACACTCAGTCCCTACAGTCAAAAAGAAGAGAGCTTTACTTATCTCGGAAACACTGCCCAAGAAGCAGCTTTTGGATGGTAACAAAACCACAGGCAGAGGGTTACAATCTACCATAAGGGCCTTCGGAGGACAGTAAGTCAAACCTAAGGAAACACATACATTATAGCAATAGAGCTACACACTCCCAACGGCCTTTTATTCGAAACCCTTGATATTTTTTAAAGTTTTTGCTTTGTTTTGGAGATCCTAACATCATAGTCTTCCTGTCTCAGTCTCTAAATGTTGGTACTACCAGTGTGTTCCAACACACATAACTTTAAAAAAACTACTTTTCTTTTGTTTCAACTGTTCAGTATTGAACAATACCCTAAATGACCATTATGTATTAACAGTTAGTATGTAACAAACTAGGGGCTAAGGAGTTGGCTCAGTCAGTGACGTGCCTGCTGCACCAACAAGAGGACCTGGGTTTGGAACTCCATCATCACATAAAAAGAACAGTTCCTTAGGTGGGGTTCTTTGCTACAATGAAACACCATGACTGGCAAGCAAGTTGGGAGGAAAGGGCATAAGATTTACACCCCCATACTATAGTCCATCATTGAAAGAATCCAGGACAGGGCAGGACCCTGGAGGCAGGAGCTGATGCAGTGGCCATGGAGGGGCCACTCAGCTTACCTTCTTATAGAACTCAGAACCACCAGCCAAGGATGGGCACCCACAATGGGCTGGGCCCTCCCCCATCCATCACTGATTAAGAAAATGCCTTACAGCCAAATCTTATGGAGGCGTTTTCTCAATTGAAGTTTCTTCCTTTCAGAGAACTCTAATTGTGTCAACTTGATATAAAACTAGCCAGCACGGGCTGGACAGATGGCTCAGAGGTTAAGAGCACTGACTGTTCTTCCAGAGGTTCTGAGTTCAATTCCCAGCAACCACGTGATGGGTCACAACCATCTGTAATGAGATCTGGTGCCCTCTTCTGGCCTGCAGGGACACATGCAAGCAAAATGCTGTATATATAATTAATAAATAAATCTTAAAAAAAAAACACAGAAATTTATATATCCAGCACACACAGGCACAGCACCATGCCTAGAATCCCAGCAACCCCTGTGGCTCACAAGCTAGTCTGGCTGAGCTGGTAAGCTTCGGGCTCAATGAGAGACCCTGTCAAACAATAAGGAGGACAGCAGTTAAGGACGCCACCTCTGGCCTCTCCACACAAACCCAATGAACCAAAATATAATGAACTATTTTTAAAATATATTCTTATATTTTCAAATATACTATATGCTTAAGTATAGAAATTTAATTGCTAGAATTTTAAAGTATGAAACACCAAATTATTACTCTTTTATATTAAGATGCCAATATTTCTGATACACATGGAGTCCTTCCTTTAAATTGCGTATGCATATATCTATACCTAATATGGCCAATAAGCAATTTGAATGTTCCTGTGTCTACAGTTTTCCTCAAATTCCAAAGCCATGGGGAAATATATGGACTATAAAACTTTCGTAGCAAAAATACACATAACATGGACAGAATGATCTTTTTACAATAAGATGTTATATAATGCACTAGCAAGAACTAAGGGTTATGCTCCACTTCAGGTGAAATTCCCAAAATGTCTCTAAGATGTGTGAATTTTAAGAACCACGGACTGTGGGCAGAGGATACAGCTGAGGAAAAGCCTGGCATACTTGAAGCCCTTGGGTCAATCCCCAGTCTGCATATAAATAAATTTTAAAAAATGGTTGTGTTGCGCTGTTCTGCTATAAACCAAGCAGCAGCAAGCCAGGGCTAAGGACCAGGTACCTACAGGCCTGTGGCCCGTGCAGGCTCTCATCAAACTTCTTCAAAGCACTCACAAGACCAGGCACACAGTGAGGGTCTCTATCACCTGCAGCACCTTCTTCCTGCTCTGCATCCCATCGAAGTCTTAAGACAACGGAGGCTCAGACTGAGATGCCAAGTGATGGGAAGCGACTCTCGCCAAAGGCGCCCTCAGAACACTCAAGTCAGAAATGATCAGGTTTAGGCCGGTGGTCCGTCCACAGCTTCAAGTCTATCACTCAGGAGGCAGAGGCGAGTGGATCTCTATGAATTTGAGGCCATCCTGGTCTACACAGTGAGTTCCACTGTAGCCAAGGCTACATAGTGAGACCCTCTGTCTGTGAGTTAGAGGCCAATTGGGTCTACATAGCGAGTTCCAAGCCAAGTAGCTGGAGCTACAGAAAGAGACACTGGTCTTAAAAGGTGTTTCTGTTCTTGTACGTGAATGAAGAAAATCATTTAAGGATATTAAGGCTTGATTTAAACAGGGCTGAGAACAGGATAAGAAACAGGTTCTTAATGCTATCATTTAACCAAAAAAGCCACTTTCTTCTCTGGGTTTATTTTCCCATCCGCAAAATAAAGCGGCTGGCAGGATTTGGTCAGGGCTCCAGGAAGAGGCAATTTCTCAAAGCTTTTCTGTGGTCGATTTGGAGCTTCAGTGGATGGGAGCAAAAGAGAACTGGTAAAGGTCTGGGCTCCCCTCCCATATCTCCCCTTTGCCCCAGGAAAGTTGGTTTGCTCATGTTGGAAAACATATTTTTAATTTGAGTCTGACAATAACCCTCCACGATTAGAGTTCTGCCCACTTTTTCCAAATGACAAAACTGAGACCCATGGGATTAACCAAGGCACCCAAAGGTCACGCAAGGCACCGAGCACTGAGGAGACCACGTTCCCTGCAGGACGCTTGTTCCAGCATTGGCCAGAGAGGGTTTCAAACTCAGCTCTCACCAGCCCCAGGAAGGCGGCACACAGCACCACGGTGGTGAACCAGCGCAGCACGTTCTCGGCACGGCTTTTCCGCCCGGGGACCACAGCTTCGGACTCATTCTCTGGCCCCGGATCGGCCCGGAGGAGCCGCTGCCCTCCGGCCTCACGGAACTCCAGCTCCAACTCCAGCGTGGCGGCTCCACGACGCTCTCTACCTGCCGAGCTCCGTGCACCCCAGCCTCGGGCGTGCAGGGCTGTGCCCGGCTCCGCCCACGAGCCCCAGAGTCTCCCGGGGTGACAACCCCGGGACCAGCCCGAGGGAGCGTGACGCCAGAACACAGCCTTCCTATCCGGCAGGTGCGGCTCCAGGGCACCGCCCTCCGGATCGCAGGGCGCCTGCGCGGATCACGTTGCGGAAATGAAGCGTCTAGTCAACCAGGAGCTGTCTTCAAACCGGAAGTTAAGCTGTTTGCCTTGGTGATCGGATTTCCTGGACCAGGTGAGGTGTGGTAGTAAACTGAGCGTGGGAGTTTTGCGCCTGGGGCATGCTAGGCAGAAGAAGTAGGATTTGCAGCCTAGCACAAGACGAACCAAAGGGTAAGAAGTCACAAAACTTAGGAAGAAAACCCGCCTAGAACTGCAAGATGGTAACTTCCTCAGACTTCGGGATCACCTGGAAACCCGAAGGGTTTATTGCACTCTGGTCTTTCCAAAACCTTTGCCTTTGCTCCTTGAACGTACGAGAGTGTTCAAAGGCAGCTTCTTACTCCACAGCTATTGACCCTCACATGTAAACCCACACATTAAGTATCTGTTAATTTACAAAACACTCAGAATCCCACGTGATCCCGACTAGGAATAGGAATATTAAGAGTAACAATTCTCCAAAGGCCAGACAACAAACCACTGGTCTTTCCTGAAGAGTCAAACAATATCTCAGGAAAGAAATCCGGGTCAAAACGAGCTGCAAGCACTTGCCTGCCCTCGTTCTTGCAGACAGTTCCATTGTTAGGAGTGGAGCTGGGTGTGAGTTTGTTTGCCAAGTGGCTATGCCAGCTGAAAAAGAAAGATCATGTACACGACTACAGATTTGGTTCTTGTTTAAACACAGGGACCACGGCCTCAAATGCTACGATACTATTCTGTATCTGACTTTCTTGTCTACTTGTATGTCTGTCTCCAATACCCACTCCACTTAGACTCTCAAGCTACTACAAAACCTCATTATCTGTGAACCAACGTTCCACCTTAATTTACAAGGTCATTAACTTCTCTATTTGTTTCAGAACTATCTCTTAAATTGGTTTCCAACTCCTCCTCTCCATTCCAACTATCTTTACGATTGTTTTTATTTCTCATGTAGAATATTTCAAAAGTTTTCTGATTGGGCTCCAAAAGTGTGTGTCTTGAAATTTTCAGTGGGACACTGAAATTTAGAACACAAAAATGATTAAATAAAGGCATTTTAAGATGTGAATTATTCTGCATGCTACAATACCAACATATTCTTTGCTTCTGCCGTGTTTGTGTTAGAGTGTCCTAGGTTTTAATGGTGGCTAATTGGGCAAATCGGTAACGTTTCAGTGATTCTGAGACCTGTTAACTATTTCAAATGGGCTGGCCAGAGGAAGTCAGAAATCCTCTTTGTCTCCACAGCATGCCATTAATGCTGCACCACTCCAAATGGACAGCGGCTGTCTATAGGAATGTTAGCTGTTTTGTGTTCCGCCAAATGGCATGCTCTGGTTAAAACTCTGGTTCAGCCCTCTGAGCAGATGGAATGCTAGGCGAATGAGCACATTCACTTATGTTAAGACAGGTAGTTTAACTACATATCCTTCCTGAAAATGCCCTGTCCATCTCCTAAATAAGAACTGTCAGTAAATACAATACTGTCGTTTCTCCTATGTGAGGAAACAAAAATAGCTATTAGGAGCAAAAGGACACTAAAGAAAAGGTACTGTAAAACCTACCACCGAAAAGGGCTCTCTAGTTAGAGAAACTCTAGGTAAACAAAGTGTGGGATTAGGTACCACTGGATTGCAAGGATGACTGTCCAACTTATGGCCTAGAGATTTTGCACAAATATCTATTGTCTTCCATTTTGCTTCTTTGTAGGTAATATTGGGGTGGTGTGAGGGCTGGTCATTGTATTATGAATCCATTTTCTTGATAGTCTTCTATGATGGTTTGATTTCCTCCAGGGCTTCTTGCCTCAAATTGTATTTATGTTTTTATTCTAGGCAAGGCTTGCTTTTGTCTATTGTTATCTCAACCGGGGCAACTGATTTTAGTCATCCTACGTCTGTTTTTCGCTCTTTTGTTTTTGTGTTTTTTCAAGACCTGCTTTCTCTGTATAGCCCTGGCTGTCCTGGAACTCACTCTGTAGACCAGGCTGACCTCAAACTCACAGAGATCCGCCTGCCTCTGCCTCCCGAGTGCTGGGATTAAAGGACACCATCACCTAGCAACATCTGTTTTTGTTGTTTTTGAGGGCTTTTTTTGCACAAATTCTCCTTGTGAAAGAAGGCTGTCGGTTTTCTTTCCTTGTTTGACCCCTTCACAAGTTGCATGGAGAAAATTTGGGGACTGGAGCTTCTCAGTGTCTCTAAGTTAATGATACTATTCCCTTTTGGGACATGGATATGTGAACATTTTGTTTCCAAAGAGTCATGTCCTAACAAACGGACAGGGGCACAATTTACCAGGAGGAAGTAGTGTTGCCCAGTTTCTCCCAATATCAATTTTATACATATGGTGGTTTGAATGAAAATGACTCCGATAGGCTCACAGGGAGTGGCGCTATTTGAAAGGATTCGTGTATGTGGCCTTGTTGAAGGAAGTGTGTCACTGGGGGTCAGCTAGGGGGTTTTGGTTGCTCAAGCCAGGCCCAGTGCTCTCTCCCTGCTGCCTGCTGACCTGAATGTAGAACTCTCAACTTCTCCTGTTCCATGTCTTTCTGTGTGCCTCCGTGTTCACCATCATAAGGGTAATGGACTGAACCTCTGAAACTGTAAGCCAGCCCCAAGTAAATGCTTTCTTTTATTAAGAGTTGCAATGGTCATGGTGTCCCTTCCCAGCAATAAAACACTAAGACAGTAGGATTTGACTTACAGGCAGTATGGGTAAATTGAAATCCCCCACCATTTGAATTTTATTTTTATTCTGGGCGAGATTTTAAACATGGTAGGGTGTAAAACAGAGTAGCTCAAGTTTCTGCCGGGGTCTTTGTTTCCTGTTGGTTAATAATTATCTCTATTTCTCCTAACATATTAGCAGTGGAAAACTTCCTTATTCCCCAGAGCAGCCCTGTTATTGTCTGCCTTTTTTTTCTTTCAAAGTTTCTTTCAGAGGCTGCTGCCCCTGTAAGAGAACACCTATTTTACTTGTAGTTTCTTTTGTCTTCTTTCAAGATGGAATGAATTAGCTTTCTTTCCCTGTGAGCTTAACTGTTCTTGTAAGCTAATAATCTGAATCGTGCTGCCTTTTCCTTTTTTATAATAGTTCTAGAAATTGCTAAAGTACCAAGGTCTGATGTGGGAGGTGATGTATGCTGTGAATATGTTTTGTTGCCATTGGTTAATAAAGAAGCTGCTTTCCGCCAGTGGATTAACAGAGTAAAGCCAGGCTGAATAGATAATGAGAGAGTAGGCAGAGTCAGGAGAACCATGTAGCCACCCGCAGTCGACAGACACCTACTCTGGAGCCCACTGGCACCTTGCCGGTAAGCCACAACCAAGTGGCAATACACAGATTAGTAGAAATGGGTTAGTTTACCATAGAAGAGCTAGCCAGAAATACACTTAAGCTATTAGCCAAACAGTATTGCAATTACTACAGATTTCTGTGTGATTATTTCAGGAGTCTGGGTGGCCGGGAAACAAACAAGCAGCCTCCGACAACAAAGGTCTTCTGTGGGAAGGGAGACCCATGTTGTATTACTGTGTTTGACTAAATGGTCAAATTTTCTAGCCCTTCGATAATGCAGAATTGAATAACCATCACTTCCATCACCTCCGAGTTCTAAGAGTTCCTGGGTGGTTTGCAAATGTGACACCGAGGTTAGCCACAGTTCTTCTGGCCTTACTGTACAGAGCTGTATTTTGGCCCCATCACTAATCTGTGGAAATAATGTTGGTTACAGCAGAGGCAGTTTTCTAGTTGATGGGAGGCATTTTTAGCATTATCAGTCCTGTTTTTATCAAAGTCTGTAAGGGGATCTCTCCATTCTCCAAGCAAAACCAAGAGAGGGAAAGATGCCCTTGGACTGCAGAAAGCAAGTAGGACTGCCCAAGTTTTCCCTCTTTTCCCCTCCCTCCTCCTCTTCCCCCTCTTTCTCTTTCCCCCTCTATCTTTCCTGACAACCAAGGGACAATCCCTCTACTTCCTAGTGAGAATGTCTTCCACTGAAGCATCCTGCCATGCTGTTCTGCTTACCACAAGCTCAGAACAGCCAGGCCAAGCAACTCTGGACCAAAAGTTCTGAGCTCTGACCAAAATAAACCTTTCTTCCTATAAATCTATTACCTCACGTATTTGGCAAATCTGGAAAGTTTGAGCGAACTTTGATGTGCCAAAATAAGACATGAAAGAAACTGGAAGATGATGTGGAAAAGGTAGGCTAGGTCTACACTGTGGAGAGCTTCGTGTTCCATACCAAAAGGCTTGGATTTGGCCAGGACACGTCTACTAGCTAAACAAGATTAACAAAATAGAAAATGTTTTCTAGGTGTGTCAGCTTGATAAGTCATCTTTTTGTTCTGTCTCAGTTTCTGAGTCAGAGTCAAAGGCAACCAGAATTCCTAACTCTCCTGCTCCTACCTCCCGCAAACTAGGATTACAGACATGCACACAATACAATCAGTTTTATTTGTACAATTATTTCTAAAATAAGGTTTCCTATCTGTTGAAAGTTTAATTACAAGTTTGCTTTAAAGATACAATTGACTTAATGTAAGCATTTAGTATTAGGCAGCATCTCATTCTGTAAAATAGGATTGTCCCTCAGCTGATCTGAACCGAGAGGTACTTGACTTTGTATGCAGAAGAACTGACAAATCAGAAACAGAAAGAAAAGCAGATGAATCCATAAAAAGTTACTTTTCTTGTCTGGTATGGTGGTATATACCTGTAATCACAGCCCTTGGAAGGTAGAGGCAAGATCAGTAGTAGAAGGCCAACCTTAGCTACAGTAGTAAGCTCAAGGCCAGCCTGAGCAACAAGGGACCCTGTCTGAAAAGAAAACTGTGGTGTGGGATGTCCTTCTGTATATGCGTTCCTTTTATTAGTTAATGAATAAAACTGCTTTGACCTATGGCAGGGCAGAATATAACCAGTCTGGAAGAGATATATAGAGGGAGTGGGCAGTGTTGAGGAGATGCCATGTAACTGCCAAAGATGAAAGACTCCAGCCAGAACCTTAAGCCACAGCCTTGTGGCAATACACAGATAATAAAATGAGTTAATTTAAGATGTAAGAGTTAGTTAATAAGAAGCCCGAACCATTGGCCAAACAGTGTTGCAATTAATATGGTTTCTGTGTGATTATTTGTGTCCAGGCAGCCGGGAAACAAATGAACAGTCTCCATTTACAGATGACGCCCAGTGCTCAGCAATGTACATCCACATGAAGCCTAAGAAAGTTTAAAAACTTCCTAGATCCACAAAACATGGGAGCCAAGCACTTGTCGGTAGCCACATTTTTTTCAGATAGGCTCTGTTTGCTGGTCACAAGCAGAGGTGACTCCTTTAAGAAAAGGCTTCCTGACTCAGCATAAGCAGCAAAAAACAGCATAGCTTCTTTAAAGTAAGGCTTCCTGATCCTTGCTGGTAGCAGGAATGGCTCTGGCTCTTTTGGGAGGTCCTGCGCTTAAATGGGGTCTGTGAGCAGCATGCTCCGTCCTGAGCAGCATGCTCCGTGTTGTTTAATGGCGACATAGACCTGCTGCGTCCCTGGAGCTGGGGCAGTAAGCGTGACTTGCAGAGGCAGTGAACATACCACTGCCATATTGGACTGGAAGCCAACAGGAAGGGGTGCAGAGTTGGTCCTAGCATCACTAAACTTAGCATTTAGAAAACAAATGCACTCCTGGTCAGAAAATGATTACAGACGCACAATAAAGACAGATTCAGACAGAAATAAACCTCTGAAGGGTCATCGTGTGTTTAAAGCATATATGTAGACTTGGGAGAAAGAAGAAAAGAGTATAGACAGTTAAAAATTAAAACAGAGTCTTTAAAGAGACATAAAAAGTAGTATAAAATAATATAGACAGTCATAGAAGAAAGGAGTAAAGAAAAATAAGCCTTGTAAAGATGAAAAATACACAAAGAGTCTGGATTGTATATATTATTCTGTTATCTTTGGATTTTTTGACTGAATGAGCTAACTAGAGAGAGACATTTCATTGTACAGGCTGCTAAGCTAAACCAACTTAAAGGTATCATGACTTCAAAATTTGAGGCTAAGGATATGTTACTTTGGAAAAGAGGTTCTGCTTTTGTTTCCACAGAGGATGAGAACCTTTGGATTCCTTCTAGGCTAATGTGGTTTGGGAGATCAAGACCCCCTGAAAGTTTTCTGTGAACCCTAAAAATACTTTGCCTAACAAACAGCAGGAAGCAGTTTGGAGAAAACAATGCCCAAATTCCCAGAATGATTGTCTATAAATGTTTGTTTTCATGTAAAGGGGGATATGATATAGAAATGAATACTTTGCATTGGTATGGATCTTAATCTATTGATACAAAGTTATGGTTGATTTTGTTACACTGTGTGTATGTATATTTTACTCTTGTTTAAGGTATTGTGTTTGTGCAATTCATTTTTTTTATTTGATTTTTCAAGACAGGGTTTCTCTGTGCTTGGAGCCTATCTTGAAACTAACTCTTGTAGATTGTGCAGCTCATTTAAAAATGTAATGTATAATTAAAAATAAAGATTAATAGATAGTCATTTATATTAGTTAAGCTTATAGTCATATTATTTAGGCTTTCTAGATACACAAAGATATATTTCAGTTAGATAGATAATCTTTAACACTTCAAAGACCTATGGAATATGGCATTTAAAATGTTTTAAGAGCTCAAACTTTTAGTTCGAGGCCAGCCTGGTCTACAAGAGCTAGTTCCGGGACAGGCACCAAAGCTATGGAGAAACCCTGTCTCAAAAAACCAAAAAAAAAAAAAGACAAAAAAAAAAAGAACTCAAACTTTTCTAAACATATCTGCTTCTGGCAGCACCAATTACTTCAAGAGTTTGATGGGCATTGAAGAAACTCGTTATAGAATTTGCCTTCAATGTGACAAGACTAGACATTTGGGCAAGAAACTGCTCTTGCCTGGACTGCTTGAAGGTATGCTATATAAACTGGACATGCAGGACCCACAGAAAAATGACTGGTGAACTTGCCTAAAGCAGGTGAGACAGTCCTTCAGGGTTCCTGCTTCATGAAAGAATCTGCCAGACATTCTGCAAGACACAGAAGAAAGCAACTGATGAACTTTCCCATTACAAGGCAGAACATATCTTCAAATTTTCTGCTTCATGGAAAAGTCTGCCAGGTATTATGGGCCTGTAGCATGAAGATGGATGCCCCAACATTATAGAAGAACTTTGGGTGACTGTCCAGACAGTCAGATGTCTCTGTCAATTCTAGAGTTCTGGAAGTTGCTTATAATGCACTTCTTGTTTACTTAGATAATATTATATCCTTCTGGGGTCTTTGAAGAGTTGAAGACATATAGTTTTCCTTAGTTATGATAAAGAATAAATTAGATATAAAACTTTAGACTCACAAAGATAGGATAGATGACAGAGTATTTTCCTTAATTTGACAAATGCAAATGAACTAAATATTGTAACTATAATTTCTGCTTGATAACTGTTTTGTTCTATGTAATTATACTATGTTAAAGTTAAAATCTTTCCGTTTTTTAGACAGAAAGAGGGGAGATGATGTGGGATGTCCTTCTGTATATGTGTTGCTTTTATTGGGTAATGAATAAAGCTGCTTTGACTTATGGCAGGGCAGAATATAACCAGTCAGGAAGAGCTATATTGAAACAGTAGGAGGAGTCGAGGAGATGCCATGTAGCTGCCAAAGAAGGACTCCAGCCAGAACCTTAGGTAAGCCACAGACTCGTGGTGATACACAAATTAATAGAAATGGGTTACTTTAAGATGTAAGAGTTAGTTGATAAGAAGCCTGAACCATTGGTGAAACAATGTTGCAACTAATATAGTTTATGTTGATTATTTGGATCTGGGCAGCAGGGAAATGAATAAGCAGTCTCTGTTTACAGCTTTGTATCCTAGGCTGGACTCAAACTTAACTTTGTAGCATAGCATGGACTAGAATTCATGACAATCCTCCTGGCCTTCCAAATTCTAAGATTATGAGCATGAACCGCCACATTTGGCCAGAAACTACTTTTCTTAGAGAGCTAAGAGAGATTTCTTTGTCTAGGGATAGTTCACTGGAAGAGTGCTTCTCTAGTATGCACATGGACCTGGAGTCTAGCCCCAAGGCAGAGAAAGGGAAAGAGACCCATTTATCACACCTACTTGTCTGATCTGCCTAGCTACTATGTTCTGATTGGTTGCTGCCATCAGACTCTAAACCAGTGGTTCTCAACCTTCCTAAGTCTGTGACTCTTTGATACATTTCTTCATGTTGTGGTGACCCCCAACCATAAATTTGTTTTCATTGCTACTTCATAACTATAATTTTACTACTCTTATGAATCATAATATAAATCTCTGATATTTCTGGTGTTCTTAAACAACCCCTGTGAAAGGATCATTTGATCTCCAAAGAGGTTGTAACCAACAGAGTGAGAACCACTGTTCTAATCTCTTGATGACAGAAACCATGCCTGATTTGCTCCCCAGCATATCCCAGCATGCACACCATGACTGGCAAATGCATTTACTCCAATTTTGGATACACAAATGACCAGATAAAGGGTTAAAGGTGTTCCCAAGGACTAGAACTGGAACTGTCACTGAACTGTAGCAGCTCTGTAGATGTGTGGAGAATTGAGGCCACATTACAGTGGACTAGCAAGGAGGGAGCTAAACACATTAGAAGTCATATACATTATACATTATATATGGCAACTGTGAGAAGACATTAAAAGTAGCTTAATGAAAAGATTGTGGGCTTTGGAGTCACATGAATTGAAATGTCAGGGCTGGAAAGATGGCTCAGTGGGTAAAATGGTTTACTACATAATCTTATGCCATGATATTGACCCCTCCAGAACCCACAGTGAGAACCCAGGAAGACCGACTGCCTCTCACAAGTTGCCCTCTGACTTCTACACACACTGTAGGGCACTTACACATGCACATCAAACAAACTCACAATAATCTAAAGGACTGGTGAGATGTCTCAGTGGGTAAGGATGCTTATTCCCAAGCCTAAATACCAGAGTTTAATCCCTGTAACCTACATGGTGGAAGGAGAGAGCTGACTCTTGCTATTTTTCCTGTGACCAACACACTTACAGTGTGGCATGCAGAAGGCGGACAAGCTGCAGAGAGTCTGGAATTGCTTGTGTTTTGACAAAACTTCCAGCAACAGAATCCACCTTCCTCTCTACTTGACCAAGCAGCAGCGATGGTGACAGCAAACAGGACACCTCTTCATCCCTGCTCGTCCTTCAGAGAGGATGCACAGTGAAGTCACCCACAAAGAGCACAGCTTCCCCAGCCCTGCATTAGCTCTGCCCAGCAGAGGTTCCTGTTTCTGCATTCCCAAAGGCCTCTGTTCTCACCTTTACCTGAGATTACACTACAGAGGAACTTAAAGGCTCAGGTTCTACTGCAAAGAAGTGGGCATTTCTGTGTAAAGGGCCAGGCATTGGTCATTATGGAACACTGCGAGGTAATTGCTACATAGGTCGGGGTTAAAATCCATGGAACCAAAGGCTTATCACTCGTGCTGGGGGACAAGAGGACACCACAATCACATTTTTTCCTGGGTCCTTTCTCCTCCTGAGGCTTATGGGTTCTAAAGGGCAGAAGCAGCAGATGGCCCTTTGCCCCTTCAGTATCACTAAGCACTTCTCATATCACAGTCCAGAGAAAAGCATTTTGTACTCCAAGATAATAATGGCAGTATCAATCTACTGGTAGTATGTTTAAAATGATAAAACCTAATCATTTCTCATAGAGCTGGACCTTGCCAAGGGTGGTTCTGGGTGTTTTCTGTAGCTGAGTTTGCTGTTGTGAGGATGCACAATCTTCAGGACCATGATGGCTATGGGTGTCACTCACCCTGCTTCAAAAGCAGTTCTGCACACTTGGAAACATTCAGTTTTGTTTTGGTTTTCCATCAAATATTTTTATTTTTCAGGTAAGCCTTCTTAGACTCTTGTGGCAGGTAAACTGTCCTTTCTGGAATGCTCTATCCCTGAGTCACTTCAACAAAGGGTCATGGCTGAAAAGATGTCTCAGTGGGTGATGTGTTTTCTGGGCAAGCCTGGCTACCTGACTTCAATCCCTGGAACCCATGTAAAAGTGGATGGAAAGAACTAACTCTACAAAGTTCACACACGCGCACATACACCCACACCCACATACACACAAATAATTTTAAAGCAAGGCTAAAAGGCCCACTGGTCCTCTGGACTCAGAAGACAACATGCTCCTCCCAGAAGTTGCATTTTCTGTAAGTGATAAGGGACAGGACTGAAAACTGAAGCCCTCGCGTTCCCTTGGTGTTAGAGGCTGTAATCTAAGCTCCAACTCAACTGTCACAGTGTTCCCTCAGCTCTACCAGACAAACCTGACACTGGTGTCAGCATCCCTTCCCAGGGCTTTCTTTGTTGGGTTTAGGTACACTAATTCACACGCATTGTGCTAAAAAGTGGAAAAACTGTAAATGAAGATTGACCCCAGAGACATAAATGCTGGAAATTCTCAGCTCAAACAGCAAACAATAATAAAGAGTGCAGCTACCTTGTTTTTCTGGAGCTCCATCTGGCTGCACTAGCTGCTTGACTGTATAAATGTGGTCTTAGCTCTGCTCGGGTTGAGGATTGCCCGCCTTACCCCCAGCAGTGCCCACTGGGCACAGCACATGTTTGGTCTGTGTCTGTTAAGTGACTGAACTGTGTGAACTTGGAAGCTTTTTGGTCCACAGGTGAGGGCTGTAATTGTATCTATTATAAAGGGGCACCCATTTATAGCTCTTTCAAGTGTAAATGTTACTCTATTGTGTTAGCTGTTATTATTTTGTGTAAAAGTACAGCTTTTTGTATAAAAGTATCATTTTGTATAAAAGTACAGGAGAGATCACTCAGCATCTATGTAGAATGGTTCACAACTGCCTATCACTCCCATTCAGGGGGACTCAGTGCCCTCTCCTGACCTCCGAGGGTACCTACACACACACACACACACACACACACACACACACACGGACTACAGGTACACGCTAAGTAAATAAATGTTAAAAATAGATTCTAGTAACTTTGACTAATAGACTTTTTCAAGAAGAATTTTACAATTAGCTGAGTTTTTTTTTTCCATTTGAAAAGAAGAACCTTGTTCATTCAGGTACCCACTGACAATAGTTGCTGAGCCCAGTCTACCCTGGAATAGACTGAACGTGAAATTTCCCACTGCACAGTAAGTGCTTCTGCTGTCAGAGTAGTGTGTGTGGGAGTGTGAGAAAGCCAGCTCTCTAGAAGGAGCGGTGGAGCAGACCTAAAGCCAACCCTCTCACTTCCTTCATAGCGTGGCCAGAAACCCCAGAGGGTAGTCTCAGTGGAACAGTGGCGTTAAGCTGGGGAATGGTGGTGCACAACAGGCAGACCTCTGTGAGATCGAGGCCAACCTGGTCTACAGAGCTAGTTCCAGGACAGCCAAGACTACCCAGAGAAGCTTCGTCTTGAAAGACCAAAATAAACAAATAGACGAATCTCTGTTCAACATCTAGACAGAAGCACACAGAGGATGGGAGCCTAGAGAGGGGAAGCGGGAACAATTGTAAAGGGCAGAGATGCTGTGAGAGGTACAGACTAGCCAGTCCTCGATTCTCGAGCACACACCTCTCCTTCCAAGGCAGCCCAAGCAGGAACCATGAGGCAGCACAAGACTGGAATCAAACCCTTTAGTAGTCAGTACTTCTATCACCGCGCCAAACACACATGAGAGATTGCTTAACACGTAAGGAGTTGATTAGGGCTCCCAGTTGCAGAGGTTTCACTTGGTGCTCAACTCTCTCTGTGTTCGGGCCTATGGTAAGAAGGATCACCATGGCGAAAGGCCTGGTGAGATAGAGGCACTTGCCTCATGGAGGTCAAGAGACAGACCCAGGGATAGACAGGTGTGAGAGACATCCTTTACAGGTTCACCTCCACTGCCCCTTTAACAAGTAGACCGCACCTCCTAACATTCCCATCGTGTCTCAAATCCTAACACCACCATGCTACATCGTACTCCAAGGATAAGAGTGGAAGGTCCTAAGTCTGCAGTACTCAGCACACGGAAAGATCTCAGAACAACTGCCTAAAATACACAACATGAACTAGAAAGAAAGCTTTAGTTTTACACACTTTCTGAGTTCATCTTCTCACTGCATGGATGATACAGATGGTTGCAGATCAAACACCTGTCTAGAGTCTGAAACAATACTTTTTTGAATGAAACTTAATGTTTATACAGTATATTCCAGTCATAGCTTCTCCCTCATGTCCTCCCAGATCCTCCCTACCCCCTCCAATTGTATACCTTCTTTCTCACTCTCCCTCTCTTTAGAAAAGCAAGCAAAAAAGAATAAAACAAAACAGAAAAAGTATAAGAAATACATTATATGCATACACACACAACCCTTAAAAACACAAAATCTGAAACCATAACATAAAAGCATAATAACCAGTAAAGAAAAAAAAAAACCTAAAACCTTAGGAGACAAAAAGAAAATCTCTAAAAATATCACTGAATTAATTTTGTGTTGGCCATCTATTGCTGGACATGGGATGGTTGGTATACCAAGTGAGACTCCATTGGGAAAAGTAATTTTTCCTTTACAAGTGGTTGACACTTGGAGATAGCCTCTGAGTGTTGCGGGAGGTCCTTCCGCTCCTCCAGCCTATAGCCGCTGAGATACCAGCCCATTGGGGCGTGGTCTCTCTCCCTTTAAAAAAGCGGCTACTTCCCTTCTCGCTCTCTTCGCTTCCTGCTCCGTTTCCGGCGACTAGACTCCTTCCTTTATCTGTAAGTTTTTTCCCCTTTAAATAAATACCACCCTATTAATCATAATTCCAAACTGGTGTGGCATTGTTTGTGACTTACGCCTTCATCAGAGTTAGGGGTGGGAGCATGCGTCCACTTCTCTTAGTTGGACCCCAATTGTCTTGACCTGTGCAGTCCCTGTGCATGCTCCCATGTTGAGTTCATATGTGCATCATCTGATTGTATCTAGAAGGTATGGTTTCCTTGGTATCTTCCATCCCATGCTGTATTAGTAAGGGTTCTCTAGAGACTCAGAACTTACAGAATGAATCTCTTGCTCCGTCTCTCTCTCTCTCTCTCTCTCTCTCTCTCTCTCTCTCTCTCTCTCTCTGTGTGTGTGTGTGTGTGTGTGTGTGTGTCTGTCTGTCTGTCTCTCTCTCAATCTCTGTCTGTCTGTATCTGTGTGTGTGTGTGTGTGTGTGTGTGTGTGTGTATTGGAGTGACTTACAGGCTGCAGTCCAGCAGTGTCTAGCTGTGAATGGAAAGCCCAGGAATGTAGCAGTTGTTCAGTCCCACGAGGCTGAGTGTCTCAGCTGGTCTTCTGTATGTGCTGGAGTCCAGAAGAAGTGGACTCCAATGCCAGTGAGGAACGGATATGCTGACAAGGTGAGGGCAAGCAGGTGAAGAACGAACACACTCCCTTCCTTCTTCCATTGTCCTTATACAGGCCTCCAGCAGAAGGTGTGGCCCAGATTAAGAGTGTCTTCCCATCTCAAAATCTATATTAAAGGTGCGTATCCCTCTGTGTCAAGATCCAGATAAAAGCCTGGGTCTTCCTGCCGCAAGATCTAGCTCAAATGACAATTGACCAAAATGTATTTAGGAAAAGGGTTACAAAGCCTCTTCCTAACCAAGTGTGACTTTATACACTTAATACCCTTTGATATCATTTAGCTCCAGTGTCTGCACCACGAGCTCTTAAGTCTAGGCTTTTCACAAAGGCTATGGGAATTATGCAATTTAATAAGGTATTTACATATATTCCTGCCTCTAGATACTGTTAATTTCCCAAGGAACAAGAAATAAATGCATTTTGGCAACACCTCTATGAATAATAGAATGATGTAGATTCACTAGCTCTCCAATACAGCAGCCTGTAGTCAAGGCAGCTGTTTCTGTTTAAATTAGAAATGGATTTGTCATTATACAAGTCATAGTAAATAAATAAATAAAAATTTTGAAAATTAAAACATTATTGAAACATAAGTATGAATTGGGGACGATGTTAAATACATCCTCCCATTGATATAGAACCCCCAAATTGTCTTGTGGGACAGATGACTATATCATATCTTGAGAGCAAAACTCATACTGAAAGTAGCTTGTTGTATTACAGGCCAGCACAGATAAGGAAACTTATCTGCACCATTGCAGAAACTTCTACTGGCAGGGCTGCATTAAGGATGAACTCCATTAGGACAGGGGCTCTGTGTGTATCAGAGTAGCTCTGCCCCAGATACACATCAGCAGAAAATGCAAAATTAGCGGCACTTAGGAGAAAGACACAGCTCCAAGGCAGGGCACTTGTCTGGTATGCGTGAGGCCCTGGGCTTAATCTCAAGTACTGGAAAAAACAAGTTGGTGCTCTACAAACATGAAGGAAATGACCAACAGTCAGTGACACACGCGGAGAAGCCTAAACACCAGGTTTACAGCTGGAGATGTTTATACAGGGCATCTTGTACACGGTGTGTGCTGTGTGCATGTGCCTATGGGAGAAAGGGAGCAAATGCGTTCAGAGACTCCCCAAAGGTGCACCATTGTTACCCAAAGTGGGGTCTGTGAGCCAGCAACTCCATCATCTGGAGGTCTGTTGTAGCCCGACACAACAGCCACTCTTGTTTCGTTTGTGGATTCCATTGTGGATTTTGAAGTGTATACCGCATTCTTACCACATGGTTATCTCCCCGTGTTCCATCTTCCGCCCTCCGAAAGCAGAGGCTACAGGTAGATCCCTGTTAAACAAGCCTCACAGAAGTTACTAAGGCCTAAGAGCTTCAGAAATGCAATAAAATGAGACAAGGGTCATCTGTAAAACCTGCCTAAGGAAAACACGGAACAGAAAGAAGTAGCAATCAGTATGTTTATCCACCAGGTCAGTGCAAGGTTGTTAAGTCCCTAAGATGAACTCATAGCGGCATGAGGGTGTGGACGGTGGCGTTCCACTAGAGCCGTAACTGGTGTTGCAGATACTTTCATGTTGGCTTAGCTTAACAGCCCCACAACTAAATGTCTCTCTGTAGTCAGCTCGTTAGCAGTCAAAAAATTCAAAGAGCAGTCCAGGTTCCCTGCCCTGTGGCAAGTCCTAGGTCCTCCCCCCTCCGTCCATATCTAGGAAGGTGAACATTCAAACTGGCTAGGCTTCCACAAAGCCAGCACATTAAGTAGGATCAAAACCCCGTGCCATTGTCCTTGGCGTCTCATCAGCCCTCATTGTTCGCCATGTTCAGAGAGTCTGGCTTTATCCCATGCTTTTTCAGTCACAGTCCAGCTGGCCTTGGTGAGCTCCCAGTAGATCAGCTCCACTGTCTCAGTGGGTGGGTGCACGCCTCGTGGTCCCGACTTCTTTGCTCATGTTCTCCCTCCTTCTGCTCCTCATTGGGACCTTGGGAGCTCAGTCCAGTGCTCCAGAGAGGGAGGGGGAGAGGAGTGGGGGGAGGGGTAGAAGGGTGGGAGGAGGGGGAGAAGGGTGGGAGGAGGGGGAGGGAGATGGGAGGCTGGGAGGAGGTGGAAACTTGTTTTTTGTTTATGTTTTTTTTCTTCTTTTCTTAATAAAAAAATTATTAAAAAAAAAAAAAAAAAAAAAAAAGAAATAAAGGAAGAACATAAAAACCTGATGAAATAAGTAAGCCCTGTTTGACCTTGATGAGAATAATAATTTAAAGGAAGAAGGAAGAAAAATAATAACCTCAACTACTAAGAAAACATAGGGAGAATTGAAAACTTTTTTTTTTTTTGATGGACTGCCTTTTGGATAGTGTTATTTACATTAGATTTCATGGGCATGATCAAGGCCCTGGGGTTTGTTAGGAAGAAGTTCTTGCTCATGGGTGCATTGATTTAATATTCACATAAGAATATTATGTGTGCAATATTCATGTGACTTGTCAAAACTGCAAATGGAAAACAGAGGCAAAAAATGAAAAATGTTAATGATTGGAGATTCTAGCTGAAGTGTATGTGGTACTTTTTTAAAGTTGACATATTGCAAAATAAAAATTAAGGGAGAGAAAAAAAAAAAAAAAAAAAAAAAAAAAAAAAATTCAAAGAAAACACAGTAGTCTACATAATCCAGGTCCTCTGTGTATTTCCCATCTTTTGTGGCTTTTTCTCTTATTTTACCTTTACTGTCTCTTGAAAGACTTTGTTTTATTTTTAAAACTTATTTTTCGTAACTCTCTATACTCTTTTCCTTTCTCCCAAGCCATGTACATTTTTTAGCACACTGTGACCCGTTTAGAACCTGTCTTTATTAATCTGTAACAGTTTTTGATCACTGTTTTAAACTGTCCAGTGGGCGTGGCTAGGACCAGAGTGCCTACTTTGGCTGTTGGTTCTGCCATGCTTTACTTTTCAATACGATGGAGGTAGCAATGGGTTTCATGATTACCCCACCCCTGCTCCCCTCCTGTACCCCCTCCCCCATCAGGTAGCATGCAGCTGCCCACAAGCCCACAAACTTTTTTGTTTTGTCCGTATGAGTAAGGTTAGCCATTCTATACCGAGACCTGTGTGACACTGTGGAAACCCACCATGCAGCTTAGCTCATGGCAGCTGGTAGCCAGCTCCATCTTACAGGCAGGTGTTGGGAGATACACCTCTGGCCTGCTGCTGTTGGCAGGAAATCATGAGACTAGGAAGCCCAGCACAGTTCTATTTTTGTGCATTTATAACCTTTTTAAAATTTTTCTAGGTGTTTTGGAAATTCAAGAGCTTCATGTTGGTACGCCATTTGTAACTGGAAGTTTCTCTTGCCTGCCAGTTCTCCAATAACCACTCAGAGGCTTAATATTAATTACAAACTGTTTGGCCTATTAGCTCAGGCTTATTATTAACTAGCTCTTACAACTTTAACTCATTTTTATTACTCAATATTTTACCACTAGGCTTGTGACTTGTTACCTCATATCTTGCTTCCCTGGCAGCTGCTGCTGTCTCCCAGACTCAGACTTCTTTTTTCCTGTATCTTTGCTTGGATTTCCTGCCTGGCTGTATTCTGCCTGGCTATTGGCCAAATCAGCTTCTTTATTAACCAATGGTAATAAAATATTTTCACAGCATACAGAGGGGCACCCCACATGAACAAACTAAAGCACGTTTATCGAAAGCACATTTATAGAAATTAGGAAAGAGAAAACATACTGTAATATGGTAGAAATCCAACATCAGTCAGCTAAAATGTAGAAAGAAATATAATCTCACATCAATTTCAGGCTTGTCTAAGGATGACACAGGCCGGCTTTGCCATGTTCAGAAAATAGCCTTTCTTATCCCCACCCTTGGTTACAAAACACCCTCTTCTCAGTATATCGGACTCCCAGGTATTTCAAGTTCAAGGAGAAGCCCAGGAGGCTGCACAAGGAGTCCAACCCCTAGGAAAGACTGCCTCATCATAAGTTTTAAAAAACTAGCCTGTTTTTAATAGTGTTTATAATGTAACTGATGTCCAAACCCTGAGAATGGAACAGACCCTGCCTACAGCTGTGCGCTGAAGTAGCACCTCTGTAACAGCTTCTAGTATTGGACCATGCTCTCTCTAAGTACAAGTGAATATAACTGGAAACAGCATATGCAGATAGAACATTCTGTCTGGGGTGGAGGTACCTGTCTGTCCTCTTACTCAGGATACTGAGGAAGTAGAATCACTTTGAGCCCCATTATTTGGAGCCAGCCTGGATGTTACAGTGAGACCACCCATAACTTTAAAAAATTATCTGTAAAATAGTATGATTGTAATAATTAGAATAATCACATTTCAATGACTAAGATACTAATTATACTGAAGTACATTATTTCCATATTTGTATGGAGAACATACAATTTGTTTAAAGAGTTGAATGATTATTTCATATCTATTTCAAGATGTTAAAGTATTAGGAAAAGATTTATTTTAGGATGGATCAAATACAGCACTATTGTGACCTGGAGGTGCAGGGTGTAATTCAGAAGGCTGAGGTAGAAGGTTTACCAGTTCCAGGCCAGTCTATGATATACAACAAAACATTATTTCAAAACCAGACAAAACAAAACAGGACAATAACAATAATGAAATTCAGCAATGAAAGTGTTTTTCATATAATTATTCAAATAAAGTACTAAGGTGTTAGCATATATCCATATAAGCACATTCTTAAAGCTTCTTTATTGTCATCTTAAGAGAAGGAAGGGCTGTTCGGCAGATGTCTTGCACAAACTCCAAACCCTGTGGGTTTCTCAGTTTGGAAATCCTCTCGCTTGCGTTTCCAGGGTGAAGGACAAGGAGATGACATGAAAGAAGTCCCTGGTCAGTGTTCATCGTGAATCTAGAAAGCAGGACTCCACCTGAGGGAAAGTACCAAACCAGGGCTGGAGAGATGGCTCAGAGGATAAGAGTACTGGCTGCACTTCCAGAGGTCCCAAGTTCAATTCCCAGCAACCACATGGTGGTTCACAACCTTCTTGCCAGCAGTATATTGTATGCTTAATAAATAAATCTTAAAAAAAAAAAAAGATGGAAAGAAAGGACCAAACCAAACAAGTCCTTAGCATTCTTTAACCCAACACTAGGGATATGGCAAAGAATTACATAATGTATCCCCATTTCCAAATAGGTTTCCATGAAATTGTTATAGAAATAATATGCCTACCTAGTGAGAAATCATGCCACACACTTAGAGTTAATAAAGGAAAACCTCTTTACAAAAATCCAAAAAGCCATGAAGCTGACTGTGGCTAATGCCCAAAGAAGAGCTGGCCTTGAGTTGAAGATTTCCTAGCTCCTACTCACACCTTAGGCCGATTCTTTCCACAAATCTTGTCACCCTTAATTCTCTTAGGTCCTGGTCCAGGTTATACTTGGAACAATTTAAGCAGTCATAGGACACCGTGTGTCTGGACACTTGGGCAGGTGGGAGATTTACACACAAAGATATTGTCAGAAGAGTTTGTTGAGCACACCAGTGTTGTGACATAGTTGCTCCTAGATTCATCTTGCCAGGGCATAGTGATGGTTGTCACCCTGCTCTGCCCCCTTCAGCTGCCCTTTAGAGGTATGTTCTTTGATATGGTGATGGGCCCAATGACTGCTTATAAGACCCTTTCGTTATGGGGATGGAATCTAACTGGAGGTCAGTCTTGGTGAATAATCATCTAGCAGAAATTTTCTCAGCAATCCTAAACTTAGATTATGGCACAAAGTTTTCTCTCTTCAGTTTCTAGCGAACTTGGTCAGTACACTACTTCTCTTCCAGTGAGCGTGGAGGTACCACCCTTTAACTAACTGCTAATTCATTTCCTAAGCAGAGTACATCCTTTATAGGATCAATTTTACTACTTCCAGTTTCTCTTGTGTCAAAACTACCCTCTCCCACTCATCCAAGAGAAAATGGACGCTTGATCATTTGCGCAGCAAAGGCCAATCCATTCCACATCTCCGTGGTACCTTCCTACTGGAGCACTACCAATTTCTTAACTATAGATGCCTTTTAGCACACACCACACCAAAAAAAAAAACATATTTCCTAATAAGTCTCTCAAACAGGAGCCTCGTTACAAGATCCCACTATATGAGATCACTTGGTACATTATGGAAAACTCTGGAAATTCCAGAATTTTTAAAAACAGTTCAGCAGCTACTGTACAATAGCTCTAGAAGCTGACCCCAGGAAATTGCTGAGAACTTACGTGGCTCCCCTGGCCGTAAGTGTAGGAACTATGAAGTTACTAAACAAGTTATCTTTTCCAAATGTTTGTCCATTTTCTACTGGTGTATCCCAGGGGATAACAGCCATTACCTGAGAGGCCTCACACATGGAGGTGTTTGGGAAGCATCAGCTGTGGCCTCTATCAACTAGAAATATGTCTAGACTCCTCGGTTACAGATGCCTCGAATCCTTCATCTCAACTACCTCAGAATGTGTTCCATTCCATTTTCCTGCGTCTTCCCACTTCTTTTCTGCCTCACAGTCATTGAGCCTAGAGCTGGAAAGAGAAGTTCTTCAGTCCTCACTCTTTCTTTCTTTTGCCTGGTGGCGCAGGGGTAAGGTGGCTAATTTATACATCACGGGAAAAAGAACTCCCGTGAAGATGGCTGACGCAAAGCAGACGTACAGAACCACCGGCAGTCCTGGGTAGTGTCTCTCAATGATTCCGATGACTGCAGGAAAAGCCATTTCCCCCAGAGAAGCACCAACTACAAAGAATGCTGCAGACTTCCCAGTTAAGGTGGTGTACTGCTCGATCCAGGAAACGCCACTGGGAAACGTGGTTGCCATCGAGGCTCCATACACAGCAGTCGCGATCCAGAGGCAGAGAGGGCTCTTGTCAAAAAGCACCAGAACCAAAGATGAAGCAAGGCTGCCAATGTTGCTCAGCACAATCATGGTTCCAGGCTGTAAGAATGTGGCAAAGAAGATGGCCAGGCCCCTGCAGGCTGAGAAGGACCCCCAGAAGACGGAGTTCAAGCCGGCTGCTTCAGTTTCTTTCATGCCAACATGGGTGGTGGCAAAGGAGAATATGTAAGAACCAAATGTTATCTCGGCTCCAACATAAAAGAAGAAGAAGATGAAGAGGAGGCAGAGCAGGGCCCAATGATATTTAGCTCTTCGAACTCTCTGACTAGATTCTGTGGATTTTTTCTGCCTTGAGCGGTTCTTACAAAACAGACCAAACAGAAAGACAGAAACTACTAGCGCATAGGTGCCGATGGAAGCATACGTCCACAGCAGATTCATGTCCTCGGGTACCGCAAACAGAGCGTCTGGGCTGGCTTCAGAGGATCCGTTCAGCATTAGAGGGTCAAAGTCGGACTCTGTGTGGTTCTGAGTGGATGCTGTTGTACCCCAGGCCAACTTAGCCAGCAGGGGAGCCAGGAAGGCACCCAAGGCGAAGCTGAAGTGCAAGGCCTGCATGTGTGGGGCTCCTTTGTCTCCCCAAAGAGCCAAGATGAGGACGTTCCCACCTACAAGTTAAAGGAACAATTTGTCAGTCGCTTCATGGAGGAAGGGGTGTCTGTATTGGGCTATGGGAGCTTGTGATGTTTACACCAGAGCCAATTAAGGTGCTTCAACCCCCTATCACCAGAGGACTGGGTTCCAGCTCATCTTCATACGTTAAGTTTATAAGTTAGTAAACCGTCACGTGAGCTAGGTACATTTGAAACAGTTTATCATAAAACAATGGTAATCTCACTGGGAGATTACTAACTGTGGTGGTTTGAATCAGAATAGCCCCCATAAGCTCACATATTTGAAAGCTTAGTTCCCACCTGGGGACCTGTTTAGGAAGGGCTAGGTGTTGAAGTTTATCACTGGGGGTGGGTTTTGAGGTTTCAAAACCCCAAGTCTAGTCAATATATCCTGCTCCCTCCCCCTTTCCATCTCCCTCCGCCTCCACTCCTTCTCTCCAAATGAGGATCTAAAGTCCTCGTCTACTATTCCCCCCGTGCCATGCCTGCCTGGAAGCCACCATGCCCCTTGCCATGATGATCATGGACTCACCCTCTGAAATTGTAAACTAACTCCCAATTAAATGCTTTCTTCTATAAGTTGCCTTGGTCATAGCATCTCTTCAGAGCAATAGAAACAACAACACACTGCTAAATTTATTTGTGTTTTTGAGACAGTTCTCATATATGTCCTATTGACTTTGAACTTGTTATGTAGCTAAAGATGATCTTGAATTTTTGGTACTCCCACCGGTGCCACTCAACTGCTAGGATTACAAGAATGTGCCATTCAGTTTATGCAGTGCGTGGGATTAAACACAGTATTTCATGCATGCTAGGCAGATACTCTGGCCAACTGAGCTATATCCCCAGGTCCGTATGTAAATATATATATTTATGTATATATATGTATATATATATATATATATATATATACTAGGCAAAATTTAATCTAATGGTGGAGAAACTGCCAAAGATTCAGTACTTCCAATTAGGTGTCAATTCCAATTGAAGAATATTGTTTGCTTAAGTCTAAACCAGATGCATGACACCCAACTGGGAGCCAGATTGCCCCAGAATTGTGGCATACTTGTTATAGGAAACAAAAACAATTTTCAGAATTGTACACTACATAGTTTCAACACCCACACAGTAAAAAGCCAGAAGCATCTAGTGTTTGGTTATCTTTAAACAAATCAGGTATTTTGAGACAATCATATGGTTCCACACTGTAATTTTTGCATTCAAATGGAGCTTGAAGTGTAAATGATCTATCAAATATTGTTTCTTCCCTTAGAACAAGAAAGTTGGGAATTGAAAGCTAGGATTAGGGATAAGCAATGATCTGCATGTAATTTAGGAGGTCTTCAGTGATAGAGTGAAACATGGAGATTTTCTGCTGCAGAGAAAGAAAAAACAACCAAAAACAAAGGCAAGAATATGGTACCCTCACGGATTTCTCTAAGTCTAGAATCCGGTCGCATCTGAAGTTGAATGACTCCTTCTGTGCTTCTGCAGCCATATAGTAAGTAATTCTACCCCTGTGTGGTGGTTTAACCGAGAATGTCCTCCATAGTCTCTGGCATTTGAATACTTGATCCCTATTTGGTGGTATACTAAAAATAATGTTTAGGTAGGGTTAGGAGGTGGCCTTGCTGGAGGAAGTGTGCCGCTGGGGCAGGCTTTGAGAATTTAAAGGCCTCCAACCATTTCTAACTGCTCCCTCTGCTTTATGCTTCTGGTTCAAGATGAGTGGTCCCAGCTTCCCCCATCATGGGAGCTCTGGAACCCTAAGCCCAAATAGTCTTTCTCCTACAAGTTGCTTTCATTATAGTGTTTTATCACAGCAATTACAAAATAATTAATATACTTTGTCCTATCAAATCATCGTTTTCTTTTATACTAGAGCAACCAAACTCTGTCCCAGAATGAGAGCTAGCCCATTTGCATTATAATTTCCCGCAGAAAGGGAGTCCTTCCATGTTGGGGACAACCCAACAATCTCTCATAAAGCAAAATTCTCAAAGTTCACGTCATAGTTAGTGGATAACAATTGGTTGGTTGTGATTAACGTTAGTGTTTACCACCATGCCCAGTCCTGATTGGCAGGAAGAAGGGGTGCTGGAAATGTAATCTGATTGTGCGAGTCCATGCCATCTTAAGACCAAGACAAACGATGCCACAATTTCATATGGTCTATTCTTACTCATTGTACTATCCCCAAATCAGGAGATGACTCCAAAGGGTTCACTAACCTGTATCCACAGCACCAACCGAAGTACCAAAGACAGACATCATGACAACCAGTAAGACTGCCTTCTTGCAGAAAGGAATGAAATAAAACCCAACTGTAGTAGCTAACATTGACACACCTGAAAACAGAAGACAATAAAGCCAGCTATAAAACAAGTATTCATTAGGGTCCTAGGTCAAAGGAACATCATAACAAATTCTATAAATGAAAAATAACACCGAATTAAAACTGGTTGGTCTTGGGCTGGGCATGGTAGTACACACTAATGTTAATCCCAATGTCTGGGAGACTGAGACAGGTAAATCTCTGTGTTTGAGGCCAGCACGTTCTGCAAAGACAGTTTCAGGCCAGTTAAGGTAACATGGTGAGATCTTGTCTCAAAGACAATCAAGCCAAGAAGGCAAAGCCACCACTACCACCACAGTAAAATTTCAATCATGAGTAGATGAGAGATACAGTTGCAATACATGGTGGTTTTATCTAAATCTTTTATAATATTTGTGGACTACAAAAGTATTAATTACTATGACTTGAATACAATTCTATTATTGCTAATGGTCAAATTAGAAATTATAAAAAAATAATTTTTTTAGTGTCTGTGTTAACCCCAAAAGTATTACTTCAAAGAGAATTCTTATATGAGGTAACAACGCAAGAATAAAAATCATAGCCGGGCGGTGGTGGCGCACGCCTTTAATCCCAGCACTCGGGAGGCAGAGGCAGTCGGATCTCTGTGAGTTCGAGGCCAGCCTGTCTAGAAAGAGCTAGTGCCAGGACAGGAACCAAAAGCTACGGAGCAACTCTGTCTCGAAAAAATCAAAAAAAAAAAAAAAGAATAAAAATCATAATAGATGACAGGGAAATTTTACCAAATAAGTTCATTTGGAGGATAAAAGGAAATAAAGTACAGGAAAAACAATCTTTTAGCCAACTTTGGGAATAATGATGATTACTTATTTGTCAGCAATAAATTATTCACCTTGCCTCCAAAGGATTTTTATCACAGTAACCTAAAATTTTTTAATTATGCCAATTTATTGAAAAAGGCATGCTGACAACTCTGCCCTCTCTTCCAGGGTCGGGATCTGAGAGGATCAACCTGCGCTCAACTCTGACAAGGGCAATAGGCCCGAGTGCAGGCTACACCATCCCCTGTTCCTTCATCTTCAACCCCAAGTCCATAGAGCCTGGCCAGGTTCCAGGAGTTATTCTGACCCCACGGCCCCAGAAGCCCTGCCGTACCCTCAGATAAGCAGAGCTTCAAGGTCAGCCAGTGTGTCAGCCTGGAGCAGAGCCGACAGTAAAAGTCAGTATTGCTCAGGGTTACCAACGCTCCTGAGAAAGAGCCAATCAAGTTTTAGAATGTTCAGTATGGATGGATTCTGTACAGAAGGGGAGGATACCCACACCCATTTCTGTTGTCAACCATTCTTCAGTCTACGCTTTTAATGCTTAAAGTCAAGTTTAAAATTCACTGGAGGGGGGGGGGAGGGAGAAGCAAAAAAGCAGCGTTTACTTACCCAAAAGTAAAAAATGATTCATATAGTCAATGAGAGCGCCACCAATCATGGTGCCGCAAACAAATCCAGAGGCACGGCCCACAAAAATGATAGACAGACTGCTGATGTTTTGGTTCACATTTCTTGCCAGATCTGGAAATGTTGGCCCAAGGATAGCAATGCTTATTCCCTAAAATTTAAAATGAGAAGAGCTTTAAACTTACAACCACTAAATTGGTATGCATTTAAATGGTGGCATTTTCCATAATAAAGAATGGGAGGCAGGAATTACAATGTAATATAGAGGTTCCCTTTATTCAAACAAAACAAGATGAGCAACCCTTTACTATTAGAGGCGCACGCTCCTGTGAATCATCCTCTACTCAGTATTTAAATGTTGCCTGGCTTTGGTTGCAGTTCTGTTTAGATTTTGAAGATCACCTTACAAAATTTTTCTGTATTAATAGTTACTAAGATATATCAAATGTATTCTCAAAATATTTTATTTTAAATATACTCCATTTATTACTGATCTAGGAATTTAGTTGTCAAAATTTAAATTCCGAAACATCAGTGTATTGCTCATGTTGGTTATGTTAAAAAAAAATGCAATCCTTCTGACATACATAGGTTTCTCTGACCTACACAAACACAATATGCTGGAAATCAACTCTCTGAATGTTTCTAAATCTATAATCTTCTTTAATGAAATTCCAAAGCCACCAGGAAGGAGTATAGACTTTTAAGGAATTATTACATGCACACATACACAACGGTTTTATCAATAAAATGTTGCCTTACAATGTGTTAGCATTGGTCCTTTTAAGAAAAACGTTTCTAAGTCATCTATCTATATTCTAAGAGTGATTGATGGTAACGGCACCGATCTGCTTCAAACCAGTGTGCCCCCTTTTAATAGCAGGGACCCAGGACGAAGGACGACAAGTGAGGACAGGCCAGCAGCAAGCACCAAGTTCAAGGAAAGAATACTGAGTCCTTATCAAAGTCCTCCAAGGGACTTTGAGACTTCAGCACACAGGGAAGGCTCTCTAGGCACCTGTAGAATTTTCCTTCGCAGTTCCTCCTACATCAAAGAAACCCGAGAAGCAAGCCAGGTGTGCGGATCTGTAATCCCTGGGGCAGAAACACCACCACTGAGTTTAGCCTCAGTCTGGGCTACTTTGTGGCACCGTGTCTAAAAATGCTACAATCTTAAAGACTGTGGCTACTGGCATTCGCAGGCGCTTACTCCTACCACCTAACCATCTGAATGATGAAGAAAAGTCATTTTCCGTCTGCAAAATTGCCAGGTAGCTGAACTTACTCAGCCCACCCCGGAGTTTGCAAGGGTGATTGTGGAGGTGAGCAGGTGAAAGTCTGGGCCTCCCTTGCTGTATCTCTTCCCATCGTACCCATGACCATGAAAGTTTACATTAAGGCAATCCGTTTGAGTTGACAAAAAACCCTCCAAGATTAGAACTGTGATCATTTCCTAGATGGGAAAACGGAAACCCAGAAAGATGAATGCACCCGATCTCCCACTGTACTGGCTAGGGAAGCAGGTCTGCAGCCGGGGAGTGATCGTTCCTAGTAGGGAACCTCCTGGCCCAGCCTGGGAAGGGACAGCCTGGGCTCTCACCAGTCCCACGAAGGCGGCATATAGGACCAGCGTGGTGAACCAGAGCAGCCCGCGCCTCGTCCCGCCGCTGCGCTCAGCCGCCGCCTCCTCCCACTCCTTGAGCGTCGCCGGGGCCCCGGATTCCTGCAAGAGGAGCTGCCCGGGGGCCGGGGCCCAGCGGAACTCCAGGTCCGTCTCTAGCTCCAGCTTGGCGGTTCCAAAAGGCTCTGGATGCCTTCGATCTCGTCCAGGCGAGTAAGATCTGGGCGCAGCCTGCCCCGCGGCTCCCCACGCCACCTCCAGGGTGATCCGTCCCTGCGATGTCCGCACTGCAGCCAGCGCCTCTGCTGGGCTCCCGGGTCGCCAGTGTAAAAGCAGCCTATCTACAGATGACACCGCTAAGCCCCAAGGAGAAGCACTGCCACACCCACAAGGTGAGGCCCGACCCCACCCCCATCACCTATGGAGAGGAAGGAGGGGGGATGGCTTGGCCTTTGTAAACTTGGCCAGAGCCCAGCCCTTGACGCCCGACATTTCTCTGCCTCCTTGTCCATCTTTCCACTCTACAGACATTCGAGGAAGCTCGGGCATCATCTTTCGTTTGTGTTATCCAATCCTCGCAACGCTGCCGCCTAGTCAATCGCCAACAGTGGAACAGCAACTCCAGAAACAAACATAGGCCCAAAGCTGTGGTTTCGGATATGTGTCTCGTCCAATTCAGAACTTATTTCTGACGTAGCGTGATAAATTAGATGGCCGACTAAAGTTTTGCTTACTAAGGCCTTCGCGTCTTCACAGAAGGCAAGGTCGCTTAGTTTGGTCTTTATCCAACACCCCCATCCCATCCTTGCGGGCGTGCCCCAACTCTTGCTCCTCTTTCGGAATACTCTGAGGCTCCTAGAACACAAACCCTGGTCTCATCATCCCTCCGAAACAGCTTCATCCACGTGTGGTCACTAAGCCTTTCCTAATCACCCCAAAGACGTCTCCTGAATCAGCTTCCAACTTCCTGTCTATGACTTTCCTTCTTGTCTGCATTTCAAACGCAGAGTCGCAAAGGCCACAGTAGATCTCCGAAACCACAGCTCTGAGAATTTCGGGATGTGCAGGTGGCTTCTGAAGGAGCACATGACAACTAACAGGATTTTAAAAATCGGAGGCATGCCTGCTGTCTGGTGGCCCTGCTACTTGAGAGAGTCCAGCTTGAAATCGGTTTGCAGTCAGCTTGCCCAACAGTGAGAATCTGGGGCAGCCATATATACCGTCACCACCGTCTACCTGGTCATCTCCAGACAGACTCCAAGATCACACCTTCATACTTCCTCTTCTTTCTCCTCAATATCTCAAGTTCTGTCAATATTACTTCTATAGATATTCCTAAAACCAGACCTCTTCATCGTAAAAAGGCTGAATTGAAGCCAATTTTGTCTAAAGAGCTAATTGGTTCCATTCCCTCCTGTTTGCAGTAAGATCTTAACTTTGTAGCTCTGGCTGATCTAAATGTCTCAACCTTCCGCTTTAGCTCAGCAAGGCTGGGATACTAGGCATAAGCCGCCAGACCTGATTGCAATAGTCTTTGATTAGGGATTCCAGGACCCAACAACATCCAGTCATCGCTATAAGGAAGTAATTGGTGTGCAAACCAGGCGTGGTGGATCACACCTGTAACCAGCCAGGAAGCGGAAGCAGCAGTACCACACACTCAAAGGCCCTGCTGAGGCAACAAAACAAACACGCAAGAAACCCCAAGACATTGTTCAGATGTGTCGAGCAGAAGCAATTGGTTGTATAGCCAGTAAAGGGTTAAAAACTGTAGAAACAGGACAACAAAAATAGTTCTTTAAAAGTTACTCATGCTAGACGGTTAAGAAGCAGTCACTGACGTCAAGCCTGAGCGTATCACCTGGACCCACTCTGAAATCATGACGTCAGACGTTATGTCTGATTTGGCATCCATTGTACCCCTGAATGAATAGAATTCCTTGTTGTGGGATATTTGTACACAAGGTGTGAAAATGTATTGCTGTGATCGGCGTGATAAAAGCCGAACAGCCAATAGTTAGGAAGAGGTTAGGCAGGACTTCCAGAGACAAGAGAGCACTCTGGGAAGAAGAGGGCAGGTGGAGTTGCCAGCTAGCTGGAGAAGAAGCAGGAGGTGCAGGATGAAAGAGAGGTAACAACACGTGACAGACGTAGATTGACATAAATGGGTGAATTTAAGTTATAAGCGCTAGTTAAGACAAGCCTAAGCTGAAGCCAGTTTTCATAATTATTTGGGACTGGCGGCAGAAAAGAAAGTCAGGCTATAGTTCCTAGCATAAGAAAACCACTCAAAAAGCTGGATGTGGTGGCTCACGCCTTTAATCCCAGCATTCAGGAGACAAAGGCAGGCAGATCTCTGTGAGTTTGAGGTCAGCCTGGTCTACAAAGCAAGTTGCGGGACAGCAAGCACTACATAGAGAAACCTTGTCTCAAAAAAACAAAAAGTCAAAGTTTTGGTAGGTAAATTATTGCATTAGCTAAAGAATTAAACACTGTCAGGAAGCCAGAGTTGTCCCTGGAGTAGAGCAGGTGTCTAGTCGGGTGTGAGCTGAAGCTAGATTACACAGGTGAATGATACATGAATTAAACAGATATTAAACAGAATTAAACAGCTTATATAGGGCAAATGTGAAGAAAAACATGTGTAGTTTGGTGAAGAGAGCACAGATTTTGGAATCGTGCAAACCTCAGACTGAATTCTGGCTTCTTTTCCACCAGCCTTAGCACTCAGGAGGAAATAGCGCCTATAACTGTACCTTCCTCTATGAAAACAGCATCCAGCATCTGCCTTACAAGGCTTCAGGGTTCGGGGAGATTATCAGAATCAGTGTTGTCAGTGTGCATAAGAAGTTAGCATCAGCTGGGCGGTGGTGGCGCACGCCTTTAATCCCAGCACTCGGGAGGCAGAGGCAGGCGGATCTCTGTGAGTTCGAGACCAGCCTGGTCTACAAGAGCTAGTTCCAGGACAGGCACCAAAGCTACAGAGAAACCCTGTCTCGAAAAAAAAAAAAAAAGAAGTTAGCACCATAACTAAGCTGGCTCCGCCACCTCTGTGTTCTGTGGTCCCTCTTCATATACAAAACTACACAGTTCCTTGTCAAGGGTGATAACTGTGTGTTGGCTCAGTCACAGAGAGAGAGGAAAGGAAAGCCTGGTGTGATAGCTTATAGATGACATCTGGATTCAAGCTCAATTGTTTTCTTTTTTTTTTTTTAAAGATTTATTTATTTATTATGTATACAACTTTCTGCCTCCATGTACACCCACAAGCCAGAGGAGGGCGCCAGATCTCATTACAGATGGTTTGGAGCCACCATGTGGTTGCTGGGAATTGAACTCAGGACCTCTGGAAGAGCAGACAGTTCTCTTAACCACTGAGCCATCTCTCCAGCCCGCTCAATTGCTTTCTTAAAGAATGACTTTTAGTAAAGAATCAGAAAATAGCCCCCTCTACACGCATATCATCAACCTCAGAGGAAGCGTCACGAAGCCCCAGCGAGGCCTCAGGTGCGCCCTGGGAACCAGTCCGATAGCCCATCTTTCTAGTCCCAGGGAGCATCCCACAGAGAAAGTGTCAGATACAAACAAGCCTTTCCTTGTAGAAAGTACTGGGGCCTCTATTTAACACTCATATACTTATAATACTGAAATGCTGCTTTTTGCTTCTTATTGCCACAGTTTCCTAAGAGGAGACCAAAAGGTCAAAGGTTGCCCAGAGTCCCTAGTATGAAAGTTCTGTCCTGAGCAGAGCACACAGTCGTAAACCAGGGTCACTCGAAACAGGGACCATAGGAGTCAAGGACTCGGGGACTATCACTTATTATAATCATTTAGATAAGACATAACCTCTTTCAACTTGAACGTTCCAACTTTAAGAAGATCTTTCCCAGAGACTCATAAATGTACGAAGTCAGGAGATAAGAATACACATGAATCATGCTGAGTTGCAAACACTGAATAGTTTCTTTTACTCTTCTTGTTTAAGTGCAAAACAGGGCCATGGATCCCGACAGTAGGCTTCCAGGTGCCCATTCAGAAAATCTCCTTTCTCCTCTGAGACAGAGGAGTAGCTATAATCATCTCCGCCAGGAAATCTATCAGCAATATATGTAGTAAGTCATGTAGCAAGTAACAATTTCACCGGAGAACTGGTAAGTTTAGAACCTGTCAGAAAGCTCTTAAGAGAAGCTGGAAAAAAAAAAAAAACCCCAAGGATTGTTCACGTGTCAAATGGAATGCTACTCACATTGTAGGGACTCAGTGTAAGTGTGAACCCCTCAACGTGTAAAACATGAAGACGTTCTTGACTAATTTCTAAAGGAGAGATGTCAAGCCCATTTTTTAAAAATCAAAGACACAACTAATGACCAGCGTCTAAGCTCAGAGCAAGTATTTGTGATGAATTTATAATTATAAATGTGTTTATATCACACGTCACAATATTCCTCTCAAGATGTTCTTCAAAACCTATAATCAATGAATGCAGTCATATGTAAATGTAAGAAATTCACAAGACCACGCCTAATCTTTAAGGGGGTTAGATTTCAAACCCAGGACTAGCCTTATTCAGTACCTGTGACTCCCCCAGTACTTCTCACCATTCCAGTACACTAACCCTCTCCTTCTCAGGGCTGGGGCTTCCCTCCCCCTCCCCCAGCCTGATCCCTCCACAGCAGTCTCTTGCCCAGCTGCCCCTCTTGGCTCTCCCCTCCTCTCATGGTTCGGTTAAGTCAGTGGGCCATCCATGTTCAGCCAGGACTCTCCCCTCTGCCTGCTTTCTCCCTTATATCTACAGTAAAAATATTCTCCATACATTAAGAGTCTTCCTCCTTTTTTTTTTCATTTAAAGAGGAAATAAAACTACAGTTGATTAGGTGGAATAAAATCACAATGTATTAAAATGCCGGAGCAGAAGGCGGGCAAGCTGCAGAGAGTCTGGAATTGCTCGTGTTTGTCAGAACTTCCAGCAACAGAATCCACCTTCCTCTCTACTTGACCAAGCAGCAGCGATGGTGACAGCAAACAGGACACCTCTCCATCCCTGCTCGTCCTTCAGAGAGGATGCACAGTGAAGTCACCCACAAAGAGCACAGCTTCCCCAGCCCTGCATTAGCTCTGCCCAGCAGAGAGAGGTTCCTGTTCCTTTGCATTCCCAAAGGCCTCTGTTCTCACCTTTGCCTGAGATTACACTACAGAGGAACTTAAAGGCATTTCTGTGTAAAGGGCCAGGCATTGGTCATTATGTAACACTGCGAGGTAATTGTTATACAGGTCAGGGTTAAAATCCATGGTACCAAAGGCTTATCACTCGTGCTGGGGGACAAGAGGACACTGCAATCACGTTTCTCCTGGGTCCTTTCTCCTCCTGAGGTTTATGGGTTCTAGAAGGGCAGAAGCAGATGGCCCTTTGCCTTCTTCAGTATCACTAAGCACTTCTCATATCACAGTCCAGAGAAAAGCACTTTGTATCCCTGGATTAAACAGACAAGAACAGTGGTATTTAATTCTAAGAAATAAAAAACACCCTGGAAAGTTTCCCACAAGCCTGCACTGTACAATGGGCACTCCTGTCTGTGGCTTCGCTGAACTGGAGATACATGATCATCACTCTCGCTCCTTTTGATAGCGATCTCCTTCTAAATACAAGTCTTACCATAATCCTTATATCCTCTGGCTGCTGCTTTTGTTCTCTGCCTGCTATCTGGCTGTGATGGCTCCTGGCTACAATGCCAGCACTCAGGAGACTGAAGCAGGAGGCCTGCCTTGGGTTTGAGGCCAGTCAGCCTGAGCTATACAGCAAGAGCCTGCCTAAAACAGACTGGGCGGTGATAGCACACGCCTCTAATCCCAGCACTCAGGAGGTGGAGGCAAGCTGATCTCTGTGAGTTCGAGGCTAGCCCGGTCTACAAGAGCTAGTTCCAAGACAGGCTCCAAAGCTACAGAGAAACCCTGCCTCGAACAAACCAAAACCAACCAACCAGATAACAATTCTACGGAAGTAGATGCTAAAGGCAGAATGTCTAGTTAAGGGGTTAATACTACGACCTAAGCCCCCAGGGCTGTAGGAGAAACAGTAAACTGAGCAGAGGTACTTTCAGTCCTAAGAGAAGAGTACACTACAGAAAGAGAAAGAGCCTTCTGTTGCTCCATCCTCTTCTGAGCCTCGTGCTAGGGGAGTCCATAGGCCAAGCTGTGAGCACAAGGTGAGTGGGTTGCTGTGAAGAAAGGTGCCACATTTCACTTAAACCAAAGATATATTCAGAAGCAACTTACAGTGATATGAGAAATAACCCGCCACCATCAGATTGGAATTAAAAGCCATTCACCATAAAGCTTGGGAAGAAGTAAACAAACTCACTCAATCCTGCCCCTTAAAGGATAGCACGCATATGTTTTGTTATATTTAATATGAAGCAGCCTTTCTCCTCTGACCCATGGTCATTGTTCCTCTTTCTCATTGTTACTTTAAACCCCACGCAGGTGCAACATTGTATAGTGGGTTACACAAACATTCTAACCCTCAGACAGATTGCCTAGCTGTAAATGAAAGTTGTCAAATGTTTACAGTTTTCATGATATGATTACTATTCAAAACCAGTGAAAAGTCAAATCTAGGAACAGCAAGTCCCAGACCTATTATGTCTTACTGAGGTAGTTAAGGGCTCAAAAAGATCCATCTACAGCCCTCATATGTAAGGCAAGAGAATGAGGTGTCTACAGATCTCTGAATATGACTGTATGCAAATGTACCCTCCCAGCAAGGTAGCAAAACAAAGTGTTACTAACCCCATCGGAACACAAATAGACACGGATTCATTCTATTGTCAAGGTATTGGAACACACAGTCTACAAATTCTATCTGAACACAGACAAAAAATCACACATTAAAGGACAGGAAATGTTGCAGTACCTTCCTGTAGCCCCGGAACTCAGACAGCTGTGGAAGGAGGATTGCTTGAGTCCCAGAGTTTGAGACAAGGCTAAGGTGACATGGTAAGACCCATCTTGAAATAATAAACAAACAAACAAACAAACAGCTTTTTCCTTAAAAATTTTTTTAAAATTAATATAACATCCACAACTGAAGTTGCTACTGTTTTTTTTTCACTAATATAAAACACTGATTGTAAATCGTATTATCTTTAATCTGTATACAGAAACCTGCTGTCAGTTATAATTTGCCATGGTATTAAATGATCATTGACAATAAAATATACGCTGTTTCAGATATGCATAAAGTATGAGGGAAAGAGGCATCTTCAGAACAGTGAAACGCAGCCGTAAATACACTTGTCAGAAAGTCAGCAGGCAGAGCAAGCACGTCAAATTGGAATGCATTCATAACCAGTAGCGCCTCTCAGAGCCTTCCTGTCATTCTGTCTCACTTCTCTTTTGAAATGGACCATTGAAATGAGGCCTCAGTAAGTGCCTCAGAGTAGACCCAGAAGGCAGTCAAGTCTCGCAGACAGCTCTCTTCAAACTCACTCCATAATGTCTTATAGGCAAAGATAAATGGGTCACTAGCATTCCTTAATCCAGCTGACTGGTAAAGTCAAACAGTGAAAACATCTGTCTACATCAAAATACACTCTTTCATGAAGCTCTTCTCCACGACGTCCCTGGTTAGTGTGGATGGCCTGGCGATTCATTTGCTCAGCACATCCATTCTCTTTCTTAGTGGTGTTGATCTACTTGAACACTACCCAACTTTTCAAACATGTGTGAATTCTTTGTACACTCTGAAAATAAGAGACCATGAAATATCGCCTGATGGCTCCTGCCAAAATAAGTGCCTCATAGCAAGAGATTGACAGTACAAGACCGTGAGGATTCTGGGAATTACAGAACATTTCAAAATATCTTGGCATTCCTTATACATTGACCTCAAAAACTGAATCTCCAGAGCCCACTGAAACACTGCTGCTGACCTTCTCTGATTGGCCCACTTAGACTGCCCACTCAAGGAAACGGCGGGCTGAGGATCTGCTCAGAGGTAGAATGCTTGCCTGGCCCATGAAGAGTTCTGAATTTGACCCTGCACTGTCCCCCTTCCCCAAGAAATACTGACAGATGCTTCTGTAGCTTGAATGTGAAATGTGAAATGCCCCTCCCAGGATTGTTTGATACTTGGTGCCCTGCTGGGGCTGTTGTTTTAGAGGGTTGTGGAACCTTTAGGGCCTGGGCATCCTCTGGAGGAAGTGGGACTCCTCTGGAGGAAGTGGGGCTCCTCTGGAGGAAGAGGGACTCCTTTGGAGGAAGCGGGACTCCTCTGGAGGAAGTGGGGCTCATCTGGAGGAAGTGGGGTTCCTTTAGAGAAAGTTGGTCTCCTCTGAAAGAAGTTGGGTTCCTCTGGAGGAAGTGGGGCTCCTCTGGAGGAAGTCCATCACTAGGGGAAGGGCTTGAGATTTTATACCTGGACACATTTTTGGTCCCTCTTTGCTTCCTGTTTTGCCAAAATGTGAAAGAATATGGTTCCCAGCTTCACACTCCTGATACATGAAGGGAACCTCTTGCAATCATGCCTGCCCCTCCATGGTAGAGTGCACCATCAAACTGTGAGCCCCAAAAGCCCTTCCTTGGTTTCTTGTCAAATATTGGTCACAGTCACAAGAAATGAACACAGAATTCCACAGAGGATTATCAAACTGTTTATCCAAGTCAATGTACGTGAGAGGTATTGGTGAGCAACTGTGGGGACCATCAAAGGTTCCCAGACAACTACAGAGTGCCGCATTGCATGGTTCAACAGCTTCAAACTTCATTCATTCATTTTCTCCCCTCCATCTTCGCATTTGTGCTTTTCTTTATGGTCAGACTTACAAAGTATTCTGACCCCCTGAAATGTTTTCTTTTTATTCACATTACAGCGGTAAGGTGGCTAATTTATACATCACAGGAAATAAAACTCCAGTGAATATGGCTGATGCAAAACAGACGTACAGAACCACTGGCAGGTCTGGGTAGTGTCCTTGAAGAATTCCGATGACTGCAGGAATCGCCATTTCTCCCAGGGTACCACCAATTACAAAGAATGCTGCAGACTTCCCAGTTAAGGTGGTGTACTGCTCAATCCAGGAAACTCCACTGGGAAATGTGGTTGCCATTGAGGCTCCATACACAGCAGTCGCGATCCAGAGGCAGAGAGGGCTCTTGTCAAAAAGCACCAGAAACAAAGATGAAGCAAGGCTGCCAATGTTGCACAACACAATCATGGTTCCAGGCTGTAGGAATGTGGCAAAGAAGATGGCCAGGCCCCTGCAGGCTGCAAAGGTCCCCCAGAAGACGGAGTTCAAGCCGGCTGCTTCAGTTTCTTTCATGCCAACATGGGTGGAGGCGAAGGAGAATACGTAAGAGCCGTAGGTCACCTCGGCTCCAACATAAAAGAAGAAGAAGATGAAGAGGAGGCAGAGTAGGGCCCTGTGATACTTCGCTCTTTGAACTCTTTGACCAGATGCTGCAGATTTTTTCTGCCTTGAGCGTTTCTTACAAAACAGACCAAACAGAAAGACAGAAACTACTAGCGCATAGGTGCCGATGGAAGCGTACGTCCACAGCAGATTCATGTCCTCGGGTACCGCAAACAGAGCATCTGGGCTGGCTTCAGAGGATCCGTTCAGCATTAGAGGGTCAAAGTCGGACTCTGTGTGGTTCTGAGTGGACGCTGTTGTACCCCAGGCCAACTTAGCCAGCAGGGGAGCCAGGAAGGCACCCAAGGCGAAGCTGAAGTGCAAGGCCTGCATGTGTGGGGCTCCTTTGTCCCCCCAAAGAGCCAAGATGAGGACATTTGCACCTGCCAATGAAACATGGACAAAATCATCTGCTACACATAGTAACTTAGTAAAATTATGAAAGACCAGGGATGGACAGACCGTTCAGCAGTCAAGAGTACTTACTGCTTTTGCAGAGAACCAGAACTGGGTTTCTAGCACCCAAGTCTGGTGGCTCACAAGCCCCTAAAACTCCAGTTCCCAGGGAGCAGCAACCTCTCACCTCTGTGGACACCTGCACGCATGTGTACTTACCCATACACAGGCACAAATACGTATGCATAGTTAGAAATAATAAAAATAAAAATCTCAAGAACCTTATAAAAACAAAAAAAAAATGTTTCATTTCTTGTGGGATAATCTTTTTGTTCACTGTGAAGATGTGATTCTGCCAAAGGCGCCTTCTGATTGGTTTAATAAAGAGCTGACTGGCCAATAGCTAGGCAGGAGAGAATAGGCAGGACTTCTGGGGAGACAGAGGAGCTCTGGGAAGAAGAGAGGATGAATCAACTTGGACATACACTATGGAGGAGAGGCAATGAGCCATGTTTGAGAATATAGATTAATATGAAATGATTCATTTAAGTTATAGTTGGGAACAAGTCTAAGCCAAGGTCAAGCATTCATAATTAATAAAAAGTCTCTGTGTCATTATTTGGGAACTGGCAGCCCAAAGAAAGACCAATTACATTCAGCGCCATTAGAAAATGAATGAATATGCATTGCACAGTGTGAACATCATAGATGTTCTAAGTTACAAATGCCAACTGTGAGTTGATTATGTGGTTAAGATCCCTAATGCACCAACAGGAACTATGCATTGTAATGTCTCATAGACATGACCTAAAGGCTGGTGTTCACCACCTTCTAGAGCCAGACACAACTGCAAAGTTTTTTTTTGTTTGTTTGTTTTTGTTTTACAAAATAGAGTCAATACCACACTGGGGGTGTAATGTTTACACACTTACTTATTACTATGTATGTGATAAATATACACAGTAAATACATTGCAGAGTTTATAATACATTATATAATATAATATATTTAATAAATGTAGTTCAAAGTTTAATAAACACATTACACATTTTTAGTTTTATGTACTTGGAGCTGGCAGCCCCCAGAGATTATTTATGTTTGAGCAAAGCAGCCAGTTAGGACCCGGATGCTCCTGTTCCAATAGACAAGAATGTCTTCCAGAAACTGAGCTCACCCTGTCAGAGCAGCTTCAAGGCGAAAAATCATCTCGTCTGTGACTCTTTTTAAAAATCAGGCAAACTCGTAATTCCACCCAGTATTTTTCAACTAACTGAAAAGAGGGGATGGATAGAAAGCTGGAGTTTGGGGCAAACAAACATCATACACATTGTTTAAGAGGTTTTCAAAAACACAGCAACCTCTGACATAGACTGAGAAAGGCTTCTCAACATAGGCTTCTCTGAACTCAAAAGTGGGTGTTTTTTAGTTGGCTGTCTGTTTCTATGCTTTTACAGCCCAATGTCAGTTCCAACCTTAGTTTGTTCTAATAAGCCATTAATTCTTTTTATTTTAATATGACCAAATTCTATCTCAAAATGAAAGCCCTCTAACTTACACTGTAATTACCCATTAGGAAGGGATCCTTTCTCATTTGGATACTGAAAACCAATACTCCCTCACAGGGAAATGTCTTCTAGTTCACGTATCCACTAACTGTTCAAAACTGACTCCCTGGTTGGCAAGAAGCACAGTTGCTAGAAGGGTGTGCTTAAATGATTGACCCTACAACCTCCTCAGAAGGCCACGCCATTTCACAAGCCTTGCAGGTGACAGTGTAATTTTATCCACTTCCCCCAGTCACTAACCTGTATCCAGAGCGCCAAATGAAACACCAAACACAGACATCATGGCAATCAGTAATGTTGCTCTCTTGCAGAAAGGAACAAGATAAAGACCAATTGCGGTAGCCAACATCGCCATCCCTAAAAGAAGGGTGAGAATGTCAGTTATATAGACAGTATTCATGCAGAGTCAAGCCAATGTCCTAAAAACAAAAATGAAAGTAAGGTCGTATGAAAACTGGATAATTTGAGAATTTCTTTATGCAGGTTATATCTTATAAATATTATATTATTTTATGGATTAAATGATTAAACATAATTAAAGTAATTAAAATAATTACTGGGCATGGTGGTATATGATATATGTATATATATGCATATATATATAAAACTATGACATGAGTACCATTGAATACTGCTAATAATTTATAAACATAACACAATATCTTTCTAACAAAATAAGATAAGGCTGAAAAAAATTAGAGGTTTGACATTTATAAACTGAAAGGAATTTGAGGTAGCAAAAAGGCAAAAGAAAGTGCAGTTGTAGAAGTTTGTAGTAAAACTTTGAAATAAATGCAGTGAAGTGCCTGCTGCCAGGAATTGTCCTGACTGGGATCTTTACAGACACAGAGAGAAAGTTGTGCACACTTGTGATCCCAGGGCTGAGAAGGAGGCAGCAGGAGCATCCCTGGGGCTTGCTAAGCATCCAGTGTAGCCCTGTGAGTAGAAGGCGGGTGTAGTGAGGGAACCTTCCTCAAAATATGTGCTGAAGGGGCTGGGAGACAGCTCAGTTGGTAAAGGTACTTTGTCTGGAATGTTTGGGTGCAAGTTCCACCCCAAGCCCCCTCCCCGGGAGTTGCCTCAGTCCAGACTCCACCTCTGAGAAAACCTGCCAAAGATGAGCCCTCCCCAGAGATGCTCAAGACCACGCCCACAGGGTATTTAAACTGCCCCCCTCCCCCAGAGACCAAACACGTGGTTTTCAGATCTTCCTTTTCCATCTTCTCTCTGGGGGCTGGAAAGCCATCTGGGAGCAAGTGTGTCCATTAAACCTGAGCTTTTTCTAATTTGGTTTGATTTGGTTTGATTCGGGTTGGCAGAGAGGCTTATCAGGGTGGAGAAACTTTCCACCTAGGACCTACAAGGCAGAAGGAGAGAATCAGCGCCTGCGGGTTGTCCTTACCTTGCTGAAAGCTGAGGTAAACCAGATGCTTCCAACGAGATTTCTTACTGCCTTGAGCCTAGCTTTAGACCAGCATTCTAGACGGCTCCAATACAATGGGTGCTTCCCCGGCCTCCGGTGGGCCAACAAAACATGGACAGCAAACAAGATGAACCCTGCCCCCTCCGGGTCTATGACCAGCATTCCAGCCTTCCTGAGCCTGACAACAACATCCTAAGTCATCTGGGAAGCAGTTACAGAAGAGAGTACATTACCCCAATCATTAACAAAAGACCCGAATGTTAGGGCCGAATGAAACCAGCTCTCCTCTACCCAGGCAGCCATTTCCCTATCTCTGTCAAAAGGGACACAGGACTATCTCTGGTGCCCATTAGCGCACCAAAGCTCCTTCAGCATTACAAATACCTGTTAAAATCAGAGAGTGACAGAAAGGGTTACTCACATTGGGGGCTGGGATTTGATTGAATGGCTTAATTAAAATATCAACCGTTACCCCTACATAAATGTGAATCAGTGATTTGATTCATTTGTTCTAAAATCACTGCGGGATGTCATGGCTACAGAAGCTCCATTTTATGCTAGGCATCCATCTTGGTACCCACCAGGCACTTGTCTCTGACTCCAGGCCCTGGAAGACAAGTTCCCAGTTACCCTAACTCAACGGCACTCACCTGAAAATGTACACCAGTGACCCTCTACTTGTTATTATACAGCTAACTGCCTCTGCCTTTTTTCCTTTTGTAACTTGCTTATGCAGACACACAAACATTGTTTTCAGTTGCCTTAACTGATTCACTTGGCAGAACAGAACGGTTTTTGCTGGCTTGCATAGATATGGAAGGTCTTCATGTGGTTCTCTCCTTTAAAAGTCCTTCTCCATACCCCTCCTTCAAGATAATCTCAAATAAATATTTAATTATAATTAGATTGAGTTTGTGGTATTTTCCCAGGTCACAAACCCCTTAACAAGTGATTGACCTGACACTGACTTCCGACTTCTACATGCCTATACCTCCCCCCAGTTAGAATAAAATGGTAAAGATATTTGAAATAAATGAGTGTAGCAGATAACAAGGGAAGTAGAAGATACGTGATTGGGGTGGGTGGGTGTATAACTCAATGGTACAGCACGTGATTAGAAGGCACAGGCCTTGAACATGATTCTCTCACCCCAAACTGCATGCACACATAGAATCTTTAAGCTTACGTAGGAAATAGGAGGTATTGTTCACTTATTCGGCAACAGCTGTAGAGAGCATGAGGTCTTTGTGCTCACAGATACACACGAGGGGAACCAGGAATGTTAAACACACAGGCTTGTCTCTTCAACTTGAGGGACCTGTTTTCCACCCAGAAGACTGGGAATCGATACTGTTAGCAGCCTGGTGAGCTGCGCTGCCTGTAAGACTGGGCCACACCCAAATTCCCCAGGTACGACCTCCCTAGACCATTATCTTGAGCACTGTTTCTCAGCCAAAAGAACCCATCTTTAGGGAGACGTCACGTGTTCTATGGCCATGACCACACCAGACCTTCTCCTAGGCCCTTAAGCTACGGAACCCTTACCTTTATGGAAAAGGTCACGTGTGCTTTGTAAAGGAGCTGTGATGTAGTCACACCTTACGTCTTATTGTGCACATGGACTGAAGTCATTGTTACCAGGAAACTTTTTTTTTTTTTTTTGACAACTGTACTGTACTTAAACGTCTAAGAAATAAACTACCCAGGGTCAGACTCTGGGAGTTTGAACCAACACCAGCTAAGTCATGTTAAACTGGATTTTCTGCAGCTGGAGAGTGATGGCGTATGCCTTTAATCCCAGCACTCCGGAGGCAGAGGCAGGCGGATCTCTGTGAGTTCGAGGCCAGCCTGGTCTACAGAGTGAGTACCAGGACAGGCCCCAAAGCTACAGAGAAACCCTGTCTCAAAAAACAACAACAACAAAATAGAAATAAAAAATAAATAAATAAATAAATAAATAAAAATTAAAAAAACAACTGGATTTCCTGCTAACTAAACTAAACTGTGTTGGACTAGAGTTCCTTCTTGTCTCCCTTGGATCGTTACTCTCCCTGCTGTGGCATTTGCAGCAATTAATTAACTATTTTTCTTTCTTCAACAAGTACTAATGAGACTCTGAATATTCTATTAACAAAATCAGTTTATTCAGGAGGGAGTACATGAAGAGGTTCGCCATCATTTCCAGAATGTGGGAAAGCAGTCGGTTTGTCCTCATTGACATGGAGAAACCCAAACAAAATGCAGCCTATAGTCAGCCCACCACCATCTCCTGCCTCCTCATGTTCGGTCCACCACAGAGCCCGGCCACGTGTGGAGAGCTCATTCTGACCTCTGTGGTCCTGGGAACCTCCAAATATGCAGAACTGTGTGGTCAACCAGTGTGTGACCTGAGGGTGGAGTCTCAGGATTGCTGACACACAGACCTGAGGACTAATGAGTTCCCAGAGGACTCAGTACCGAGTCCCTGCACCGGCTAAGGTAGGCACAGGAACCATGGATGCCCAGTTTCCAGGGAGGATACCCACACTGCCCAGTTCTGTTGTCAAATCTGAAGTAAGGTTGCAGTTTTCATATATAGAGTCAAGTTGCAAATAAAAGGTGATGTTCACTTACCCAAAAGTAAGAAATGATTCATGCAGTCGAAAAGCACCCCGCCAGCCACAGAGCCAAACAGGTAGCCCAGGGCCCGGCCCACGAATATTTCCGAAAGGCTGCTGATGTTCCGGTTCACATTTTGTGCCAGGTCTGGAAATGTGGGCCCCAATATGGCAACAGTCATTCCCTGAAATTAAAAAAGATGAAAGATTTACTTGCAAGCAAGATAATATGTATTTCATTTTTGTCTAAGAAAAAAAGTGAGGAGTGGGTTACAAAGCAAGAACTTATTTTAAGGCCCATTCACAGTAAGAAAGAATTTTATAGTTATGATACTAATATTACCAGAGCCATAGACTCTGGTTGATTGTCTTCATTTCAGAAGTAATTTCCCTTCAAAATTATTTAATTATTTTTTAAAATGTTAAAGATGTATATACTTTTATTTTATGTTTGTGTATGTTTTATGTGCATGTGCACTGTGGTGTGCAGTGCCTCAGGAGGCCAGAGGAGGGCATCAGATCCCTTGGAAACAGTTATTGGTGGTCGTGAGTGCCCATGTGGGTGATGAGAACCAAACACAGGTCCTCTGGAAGAATAGTCAGTGTTTATAACTGATGAGCCATCTCTCCAGCCAAAAATGATTTAATCCCTGTGCCTTTTTCCTCTCTTAAATAAGTTAATAAGCAGCTGGAGATAAGCTAGTTAGTTAGTGGTGGTGCACACCTTTAATCCCAACATTTAGGAGGCGGAGGGAGATGGACCTGTGATTCAAGGCCAGCGTGATCTACAGAGCGAGGTTCTGGGACAGCCAGGGCTACACAGAGAAACCATGTCTTCAAAAACAAAACAAGCAAAAACAGAAGCTCAAGATATAACTCAGTGGTAGAATTGCTGCTGACATGTTCAAGCTTACGTTGGATGCTTAGCATGGCAATATAAGCATGATAATCATAATAACAATATGGATGGAGATGCAGTTTGGTTGTAGAGCGCCTGCCTAGCATGTGCAAAGCCTGGGCTCCCTTTCCAGCACTGAACAAAACAGAGAGAAGTTTCAGGAGTTCAAGGTCATCCTCAAGTACATAGTAAGTTCAAATCCTGCCTCAGCTACATGGGGCCTTGTCAAAGTAATGAAATATTAAACAAAAACATAAAATATGCATTTGTCACCATTAAATACATTTTTTTCTGTAGGTCTATACAACTTAATCTTATCTGTTGTATATTTTTTAACCAAGAAAACCAGCTTATGACACCTGACTTCATCCTCATGTTTTTAAGCCTCTTTCGCCCAATCGTTGGAGATCAGTTAAACAGGCAGAAGATAAAATCTCTGTAAAAGATTTGCCTTCTGTGTCAGAATATTTTACCATTCTGTCATCAAGAAGGTACAGTTTGGGGACTGGGGACATCAGTTAGTGATTAAAACTGCTGGCTGTTCTCCAGAGGACCTGAGTTCGAGTCCCAGCACCCACATGGCAACTCTAACTCCATTTCTGAAGGATCTGATGTCATAATCTGGCCTCCATGGGCACTGTGCATGCACGTGGTATACAGACATACAGGTAAAACACTGATACATTTTTTAATTTTTTTTTTAAAAAAGAAATGTACCATTATGGATGAGGGAAAATTGCACAAATACTTGAAATGTAGATCAAGGGAAAAAAGGTGGGGATGGGGGAACCAAAGGACTAGTGATAAAATTTTTCCTCCTCCATAGTTTTTTATTGCAGAGACTGAAGATAGTTGGGACTATTAGTGAACATATCTGTACCACATTGACTCTTAGGTTATCCTAAGGGTACATGTTTCTTTTAGGAGCTATGATTAATAGATTTAGCAGTCTCTACCTGACTAGCATAAAATTGGCAATGGCACATTTACTATCATTGATGGAAACTAAGGCCAATACAGGTTAAAATTCTAATACATGAATTAAGATTACTACAAACAGGAAGCCTTATGCAATTGTACAAGGAGATGGGACTTTTGTAAGTGCATTGGTTTGAATGAGAATGGCTCCCAAAGGCTCATATGTTGGGCTGCTTGGTTCCCAGTTGGTGGAACTCTTTGGGAAGGATTGGAGGAGGTGTGTCACTGGGGGTGGGTTTTGAGGGTTCAAAGGCCCACCGAACCCCCAGTTAGCTATCCCTAACGACTGCCTGTGGTTGCTGTCTCAGTGTCAGTTCTCAGCTACTGCTATGGTGCCATGGCTGCCGACCAGCTACCATGCTTCACCATGATGGCCTAACCTTCTGGAACTGCAAGCCCCAAATTATTTTTTTTCTTTTATAAGTTGCTCTGGTCATGGTGTTTTATCAATAGAAAAGTAATTAAGGTAAAAGTGGTACCCTGAAGTGGACTATAGCAGTGAAAGGCCTGACCATGCTCGGGTTTTTTGTTGTTGTTGTTGTTTTGTTTTTTGTTTTTCTTTTTAGAATGTGGAAGACATGTGGACTTTGGACTAGGAAAGCATTTGATGTTGTGAGCGAGCCTTGGAAGACAGTAATGCAGAGAGCAATCTGGACTATAGAGGCAGTACTCAAGAGGATGCAGAGGGAACAATATTAGCAATGGCTAATGGCCATTTTCATATTTTGCTAAGGATTTTGTCCTTGTTCTAAGAACCTACCTGAGGCTAAATTTAAATGTTATGGATTAAATTTGTTGGCGGAGGAGATTGTAAGACAGCTCTACTATTGACTCAGTTGCTTGATTATTAGCAATGGTTTTTTACAAAGATCTATGATTAAAAAGAATAAGAAGGAGAAAAGAAATACTAAACACAATTTGGAGAGAAAAAGAGCACCAGGAAACTTAATGTTGGGCCAGGGCTTTTGCTGAAAGAGATAAAAAAAAAGAGGCCTGATGTGAAATAGAATAGAGGAAGTGGTGCTCTCGGGACAAGACCCCGCCCAGTTTAACTCCCAATTTATAAAAGAGAAAGCTTACCCAAAATGCAATCAAAGAGGGGGCCAGGTTCCACCAAGGAAGCAGAACTTGGCAGCTTTGGCTGCATGATTCTGGCTTTAGAGTCATGAAGGATACAGGAGTAAAGGGGCTGTGGACTCCTCCTTCATCATAAAGTAAAGCTTTAAGTAAAGCTGCTGAAGCCAGGCATGTGGTGGGGGATTCCCTTCACAGAGGTCAGAAAGGCCATTGTGAAAGTGTGAAAGTGTGTGAAAGGAAGGCTGTGAAAGTGAAGCCTGCATTATATTGGAGAACACAGAGTTTTGGAGATGCAAGAGCTATGGGACATCTTTCAAGGAGAGCTGCAGAGAGGGAGTGGTACCAGCCTGAGAGAGGGAGAGGGAGAGGGAGAGAGAGAGAGAGAGAGAGAGAGAGAGAGAGAGAGAGGGACATTGAGACATTGTTGGGTTTTGGTCTTGCTTTGGTCCAGTATTTCCTCACTGTGCCCCAGTCCTCCATTTTGGAATGGTAATGTACATTCTGTATCATTGTATGTTGGAAGTATGTGATGTGCTTTTTGGTTTTACAGTTAAGTGTTTGTCTTGAGTCTCAGAAGAAACTTTGGACTTTCAGATTGTGTTGAGAGTGTACAAGACCATAGAGACCTTTGAAGTTGCATTAAATGCATTTTATATTATTCTATGGCCATGAGTCTATGGGGGTCAGGGAGTGGAATGTTGTAGGTTGAATGAGAATGGCACCCATAGACTCATGCTTTACAGTACGTGGTCTCCAGTTAGTAGAACTGTTTGGGAAGGATCAGGAGGTGTGGCCTTTTTGGAGGAGGTCTGCCACTAGGAGTGGGCTTAGAGGTTTTCAAAGCTGAAGCTGTCAATTCTGCTCTCTCTCTCTCTCTCTCTCTCTCTCTCTCTCTCTCTCTCTCTGCTTTGTGGTTGTTGTCTCAACATGTAAATTCTTAACTACTGCTCCAGCACCATGCTTGCCTGCCTGTTGCCATGCCATGATGGTCACAGACCAGCCCTCCAAAACTGTGAGCCCCACATAAACTCTTTCATAAGTTGCCTTGGTCATGGCAATAGAAAAGTCACCAAGGCAAGAACAGTGTAAAGTATGCAGATACATTATCAAAGGAAAAATGGATGTTCTTCTGTCTTAAAGCAGGGTAGCTGCGCTAAACTAAGAACAATAAGGCCAAAGTAGAACGGGTAAGAATATTGCAGGAAGTACGTAGAAGAAGAACTCAGAAAACAACTTTCTGGGACAAGCTGGCTGAGAGTAGATGAGAATTGTTCGGAAGTTTTTCTAGAAACTGAGCATCACTGCTAAGGCTCACTGTAAAACTAGGATTTGGTCTTCTCGTTTCCTGGTGTGTTGGTTGATGCGCAATGGGAAGTGTGAAGGATTTGCTTTGGTATTGTTGCATTTGAGGTGATTGGCCCAACAGGCAGAGTCACAGGAAGTGGACAACATGATTTCCTGTTTCATGCTGTATTTGTGATGTTTTGAAAATCATTTAAGGAAACTAAGCCTTCAGTACTAAAAGAACTAAGGTTATTCCACATTTATGAGATTTTTGAAATTCAGTTTGAAGCACTAATATCATTTCGGCTAAATAAAAAACTATTTTTCATTCACTATAATATTCAATTCTGTCCGAACAATGTGTTAAACTTTTGATATTTTCCTGACCTTTTAGAAATTATATTGCTTTTCATAGCCAGGCAGTGATGGCACATGCCTTTAATCCCAGCACTTAGGAGGCAGAGGCAGGCAGATATCTGTGAGTTCAAGGCCAGCCTGATCTACAAGAGCTAGTTCCAGGCAGGCACCAAAAATTACAGAAAAATCTGTCTTGAAAATCAAAAAACAACCTCAAGGAACACTGTATCAGCTCCTGGATGATTTGAACACTTTTGGGTGGATCCACTCACTGGCCACTTTCGGTGTTTATCTCCTAGGTGATGGAAGCTTTCCTGTGCAGAGCGGCTAGTGCTATACATAGCTACAGTTATCAAAAAGGTGCTTCCCTCGTCGGGCATGCTGAAGAGATCTCCAGCTACAGCCATACCGGCTTCACTACACAAGTGTCCCAAACACAGCAATATCAAGCCTGGGTTGACCAGATGGCCTGCCAATGGCATCAGCAATTGGTGGCAACTGGATCTGCTCCCACAGACTTTTATTAGCCCTTGTGACATAGCTCCTGCAAGACTGCACCCCTTGTGATAGCACCCAGGTATCTCCCACTCCACTCACACGAAGTGTGACAGGACTCAGTAGTTAAGGCCAAAGTATATCCACCAGGGAACAGAGGTCAGTGAACTTCTATGACCTGGATCCTGAACCACAGTCTTTAGAAACAACACCATAAGTGGCTCCCTCTGACTGTTGGAAGAGCCCACACCAGTGTTTACGCATCAAAGCATCAGCGCCCTCCGACCTAGACTGACAGCTCTCAGGACTTATAGCAACCCTGGCTAGGAATGTTTCTCCTGAGAAGCAGAGGATATCTTGGTAGCAACAGCCTAGCTCATGGATCAAGACTGATCTGTTTCTGCAAAACCTGCTCTTCTTTCCCCATCACCGACTGTCTTGAGCCCATCCCTTTCCCTACAGGAAGATACTCAGCACCATGGAGGCTATACCAAAGCTAATGCCATGCAACAAATCAGAAAGCTCCAGCTGCTGGGTTTAAGGCTAACAATACCTTCACATCAGGAAACACTGCCACTAATGACCAACATTGTTCCATGTTTCTGTGCCATCACGGTGAATCCCAGAGAGAGGAAAGCTCTCTTTGATATGCTGGACATCACTGCTCTGTGCCTCTTACATTCGCTGGGAATACGGCCCCAACTTCCCAGCAAATACAGGACACTATTCTGAGTGACATTTATGAGAGGTTGACCTTGAGAACACAAGGCCACGCACGGATCATCTATGGGATCACTAAGTCGATAAGTTGTGTTTCCACTAACTGATCTTATTCACCACGACTTCCGGCTAATGGATCACAAAATCCGCTTTCCACTGGGCCATGTTAAAGAGCTACAAAAAACTAGGTGCAAACAGATTTAACTGAGTTCTGCTCAAATGCCCTTAGATGGCCATGTTTTTCAGTCCCTAGAGACCATTCAATGAAGCTTTCCTGTTCATTCAGAACTTGCTATTTGATCTGGCTCTCTCTTGCCTTCTGAAGACCTTTTCATAAGGTTTTTAGACCTCCCACAATCATACCAAAGCAGCCAATAGCTAAAATTAGTTCCAAAAATGTGCTAAACAACTGAGCTCCCACTGAAGCTAGGATTCCTAAACTGGATTCTCCTGGGCAGCAGGTGGTGCTGTTGCATTATTTGAAGCTAAGATTTCAGTTTGGGGAAAAGTGTGTTGCAGTAGATCAGATCTGCTCTTGGGAAGGTAGGAAGCACCCAGAGAGGTGGTGAGAACATTCATGTCCATCAACTAGTGGAACAAAATTTGCTTGTAGATCTTCTTGCCCGTGTTGTGGGCTCGTGTGTGTTGCTGAGTAACAGAATGCTGTAGCTGACTCTGCCTGGATTTCACTGCTCTACCGGAGCAGTGAAGCTGACCAGTGGCACACACCTGCAGTCCCAGCACCCAGAAGGCAGAGGCGGGTGGATCGTTATGAGTTTGAAACAAGCCTGGTTTATATAGCAAGTTCCATATCAGCCAGGGCTGTATAGTGAGACCCTGTAGGGGAAAAAAAGCAATAAAAAGGATGGCTGAGGAGCTGGGTGTGGTTCGGGTGCAAGAGCATGCGTGTTGAATGGACAAGACGCTGGGTTCAGTTTACAGCACTAATGATGATGATGGTGATGGTGATGATGGTGATGGTGATGATGATGATGGTGATGATAGCACTAAACAGATCTATAAAAGAGCTGATAGTGCTGTTGCTGAATGAATGCTTGGGGAAACGTCTCAGAGGAAGGAAAGGCATAATGTTTGTGGGAGCAGCTAAGGTGGTTTGCTGACGTCCAGAATGGTGGGGGCCAAGCCTGGCTGTCCCAGACTTTTTGGTCACGATAGTTAAGTGTGTCTCTAGGTTCCCATGATGTGTTACCAGGTGGGTCACTACAAGAAGCAAGTCAGTGATTTTCACAGCCTGCTGTGGTCCTAGGTCACCATGACAACCCAAACAAGAATTCTGACCAATAGCAGGGAATAAAAGGCTTTGAACTCTATTTGACTATGTTCAGTTTGGTTCACAGAGACAGCCATAAGAAGTTTCGTGGTATAGTAATCTCCCCATGTGTCAAACCCACTCAAGAGATACAAACAGGGACAGGCATGGTGGTGTACACCTATAATTCTAGTGCCCAGGAGGCTGAGGCGGAGAATGCAGAATTTGAAACCAGCCTGGGCTATATAGCAAGACTCTGCCCCGCCCCCACCCCAGGGGGGGGGCATAAATGTTCCTCTCAGCCAGCCTTTGTGGTTTCAGCAGTAAACAAGAACAAAGAAAGCAGAACCATGCAATGGATGGAGATTCCGTTTAGATCAATCAATTACGGTGGAGACAGAAAAGCTTTTCGGGGTTTAAGGATTCAGTCAGTTTTGAGAGACTATCAAAGATAGAAAAAATAGCTCTCTCATGGGCGACCCCACCCCACAGCTCCCCCAGATCACAATGACCAAGTAACAGGGAATTTCCCACAGTTCACCCAGGGATTGGCTAAATCACTTCCAATGTGGCGTTTTGCTCTAAGAAAACATTTAAAGTACTGCAGAGCTGATTTCAAAAGAATCGTGTGCAGAGTGAGACTCGTTCCGGTTTCACTACATCTGTGTGGCCAAGAGAAGCCGCTTTCCTCTTGGACCTGTTTCCTATTTGCAAAACCAAGTGGAAGGCCACCCAGAATAGAAGCGCTAGAAACGCCAGTTTATTGTGTAGTAAGTTACAGTTAGAGCGCAGTGGCTGCAGACCCACGCAACGCCAGGAAAGTTCGCTGCAGTTAGAAAACAGCACAATCAGTTTCGAACTGGACAGAAACCCTCAGTGATTCAATTAGCCCCCATGAGATAGCTGATGGGCCGGAAGTGCCCAGTCACAGAACGTGCAGGGAGCGAAGGTGAGAGTCCAGCTGGGAAGGGCAGGTCGCCTGCAGGAGGTTCGTGCCCCAGCCTGGGAGGGGTGCAGCGTCAGCTCTCACCAGCCCCAGGAAGGCGGCATACAGGACCGCGGTGGAGACCCAGCGCAGCACGTTCCTGGTCCGGCCACTCCTCCGGGAGGTAGGCGCCTTCTGTCCATTCTGCGCAGGGGCCTCGGCCTGAAGGAGCCGCTGAGAGGCAGCCGCAGCCCCGAACTCACGGAATTCCACTTCCAACTCCAGCTTGGCCACTTCAGGCTACTGGTCTTGCCTCTGCCGCCAAGCTTTTCGGCAGATCCCTAAGGGGCTCTGAGCTCCAGTCCTTCTGGGCCCGGAGATTCCACCCAGAGTCACCTTCCTCTGGAGACCTTTCAGAATGAGGTCAAGGAAAGCTGGATTCCGTACAATACTGTGTTGAAAGAGGAAGACAGTCAAGACCGGTCTTGCACAAGCCTGTGCGATCACGTGATGAAAAAGAGGTTCCAACTCGTCAGAGCTCCCAAAGTCCAGTTGAAGAGTGGGAGGAGTGAGAATATGAGCAAAGAGGGCAAGACCATGATGGGGACACCCACTGAAACAGTTTGCCTGAGCTAATGGGAGCTCACCAACTCCAGCTGGACAGGGAAGGAACCAGAATAGTCCAAACTAGAACATCTGAATTATGGGTGACAGTTGTATGGCTGAGGCAGACTGCTCTGCCACAGGATTTATCCCTACTGCTTGTTTTGTTTTTTTGGGAACCCATTCTCTTTGGATGGATACCGTGCTCGGTCTAGATATAGTTGGGAGGGCCTTGGACCTTTCCCAAGGAAATGTGCCTTACCCTCTCTGAGGAGTGGATGGGGGTGGGATGGAAGTGGAGGGAATGGGAAGGGGGAGGGAGTGGGAACTGAAATTGGTATGTAAAACGGAGAAACATAGTTTGTCTTCTTAAAAAGAAAAGAAATTATAAAAAGAAAGAAGAGTCGGGCGGTGGTGATGCACACCTTTAAACCCAGCACCCAGGAGACAGACAGGCGGATCTCTGTGAGTTTGAGGCCAGCCTGGTCTACAAAAGTTAGTTACAGGAAAGTCTCCAAAAGCTACAGAGAAACCCACTCTTGAAAAACCAAAAAAAAGGTGGGGGAGGGGAGGCCCCAGCAAGCGGGGGTGGGGTCTCCAGTTGGAAGCAAAGGTGGTTACCCTGGAGACCTCAGGTAGCTCTCCTAGGGGCATCTCACCTGTCAGAACTGCAGACACCAACTGGCTGACTGACGGGTGCCGCTCCGCGGCGATATTTGGAAGTGCAGCTTCGGAACGGAAGAGGGGTAAAATGAGGCAGACAGGCCTTTCATTCCACCAACTGGGACTCTAAGGCAAGAGGACAACTAGTTGGAAGCCAACACGGATTACATAGCAAGACCCTGTCTCAAAGAAATCTAAGCAAAAAGTTGTGAATATTGGAGGTGTCTGTGCTTCTCCAAGCCCAATGGCGCGTTCTGTTGAGGGACTGGAGTCATAGAGCAACCCAACCCCCTACCCTGCCCTAGGATTCTCCAGCAGGTCCAGGGGAAGAAAAATGACTCAAAGCCCAGCATATGCACAGTGAACCAAGTTAATGGTTAGTGCAGATAGTAACCAGTGGTCATTACAGGAGAGCAAGGTGCGCTTCCTTCTCTCACTGCGGCTAAGAGAGCAGAGTCCAAAACAGTCCGGTATGAACTGGAATGCATCTGATATATCGGCAATTGAGGGTCCCAGAAAAAATAAGAGTACTACCAGCAAATTCTGCTTGGGAACAAAGACTCCAGCGTCCCAGATACTAGTGACAGTGCCAGATCCGAGAGGACTGTATGGCCTGAAACAGTTATAATGTTAGGTCAAGATTGCCGAGTCCCCCAAAAACCAAGGAGACTGAGTCCCGTATGTAAAATCAAAGAGCCTTTATTCCAAGTTTGAACTCCGACTCTCTGAGTGTCCAACACATTGGCATGATCAGAGAACCTCAAGCTCAGTTTGGGGTGGGATTTTATCATAGCAGAGTTTGGGGTGAGGGAGTGCTCAGGTTCAGGACCCCAAATTGGCTGACATTTGTCTAGGGGTGTCTTCGTGAAAGGGGATGGGTGTGTGCTGGGCTCAGGGACTTCAGGGTATCCTATCTACAATGGTTGGAACCTTAGGAATTTCCTTTGGAATGGTAGGCACTTTCTGCTTTCAAGGTCCATTCCTTGGTGGTTTTCATTCGTGGTCTTTCCTGGAACTAGGTATTTTACCTTAGGGTAATCTGAAACTCAGGCCTCTACTGATCTTGTCATGGCTGGGCCCTATAGAAACATTTTGAGCTGCTCCATCACCAAGCTCCCCAGTCCAAGACATTTTAGACCACCAAGTCTTAACCTCCATCAACCCCTTTTAAAATCTCTAGTTCTACTATCAGCTCCTTGCACACTGGGCCAAAGGAAAGAGCTCTTGAATATCTGGATTTAGAAAGACCTCAAGAAGGCAGTCTGAATAGAGTGAGTGAAAACTCTGTTCTCTAGAATGGACAATTGTTCAGAAATGAACTCAGCGAGAGAAGGCAAAATAAATTACATCTCCAAGACCTATGTTGTGTGTTGATCAGCTGCCACTGTTCTAATCCACATGGCAGCAACTGTGGCTTTTCAAATACAGATCAAACCATTGCAGGGACATCAGAGGACACGATTCTTGTAGATGCAGCTCCATCAGCAGATTAATAGGAACGCAACTCTAGAAACAGAGAGCCATGGCTATGAGGCAAATGGGATGATCATGCGGTCAACTACTTGGCTTTTGTTTTGTTTTGTTTTTGTTTTTAGAGACAGAGTTTCTCTATGTAACAGCCTTGGCTGTCCTGGAACTTTTTGTAGACCAGGGTGACTTGGAACTTTCAGAGATCCACCTGCCTCTGCCTCCCAAGTGTTAGGATTAAAGGCGTTCACCACCACACCTTATAATTATTCTTTTTTGTTTCTTTGTTTGTTTGTTTGGAGACAGAATTTCTCTGTGTAACAGCTCTAACTGTCGTGGAGCTCGCGCTTGTAGCCCAGGCTGGCCTGGAACTCACAGAGGTCCGCCTGCCTCTGCCTCCCTCCTCAGCATTCTTGCTGCTCAAGAGTTGAATTCCTGCGCCCTGCTAGAGGAACCTCAGCCCTCAGTATGTCCCAACAATTTCAAATACTGCAAACTACAGAAAGAGATGAGAGATGGAGAAACTCTGGTGAAGAAATAGGGGCCAAGAACGGTGTCTTAGTGTGTTTTTCTGTCGCCGTGGTAAAGACCACTTGGTAAAGCAACTTGGTGGGGGGATTTTTTTCTACACTTTATAATTCATCACTGAGGCAGAAGTCTGGAGCAGAAACCGAAGGAGGGACCATGGAACGCGGCTAATTGTCTTGATCTCTATTGCTTGCTTTCTTATATACCCATACCACCTGACAGGGATGGCACTGCCCACAGTTGGTTGGGCCCTCCCACCTCAATCATTTTATATATATATATATGTATATATGTATATATATATACATACACACACAATTATTTGACTTTTAGGTTTTTCAACTATGCATTCTTCCTGGAGAAAACTCAGATGCTGTAAAGAATTCCACTTGCAGTCAGGCAGTGGTGGTGTACGCTTTTAATCCCCGCACTCAGGAGGCAGAGGCAGTTAGATCTCTGTGAGTTTGAGGCCAACCTAGTCTACAAGAGCTAGTTCCAGGACAGGCTCCAAACTGCAGATAATCCCCGTCTTTAAAGAAAAAAAATGTCCATCTGAATCATTGCTTTTTTTTTGTTTGTTTGCTTGTTATTTTAGACAGGGTCTTACTATATAACCCTAACTGTACTGGAACTCACCATGTATATCAGGCTGACCTCAAACTCACAGAGATCCATTGCCTCCACCCCTGAATGCTGGGATTAAAGACGGTGCACCGCACCTGCCGCATTGCTTAGTTTTTATACTAGCCAAGAAAAAATTAAGGTCTTGTATTTTTTAAAAGTACATTTATTTGCATATGGTGTGATGGTGGGGTGTGTGTGCGCGTGTGTGTGCGTGTGCGTGTGTGTGTGCGTGTGCGTGCACACACACCTGAGTGCACCTTGCCACAGTGTGCACATGGCGGGCAGAGGACAACTTGAGGATGTCAATTCTCTCCTTCCACCCCGTGGGTAATGGGAATTAAACTCAGGTCGGGCTTAAAAATAGTGTGTGTTGAGTCACACACACACATACGGGCCAGAAGGTCTCATCTTTACCTGATTTTGATTTTGCTCTTTACTCAAGACAACCCCATTCTCAAATTGTGATAAATTTTCCTTTAACTTTCTATTAAATGTCTTTTCCATCTTCTTGCTCTTATTCATTTAGATTGCCAGATTACAAACCCTTGAGTCTGTCTTTCTTTTCTTTTCTTTTCTTTTTTGTTTTTGTTTTTGTTTTCCGAGACAGGGTTTCTCTGTAGCTTTGGTGCCTGTCCCGGAACTAGCTCTTGTAGACCAGGCTGGCCTCGAACTCCCAGAGATCTGGCTGCCTCTGCCTCCCGAGTGCTGGGATTAAAGGCGTGCGCCACCACCACCCGGCTGAGTCTCCCTTTCTTACAAACGGTTTCCAGTTTTGTCCATTTGCTCATTAAGTTTTCTAGGTGGCCTCAGAAATATCTCAATCTCCTCTCCCTCTCCGTCTCCCTCCATACCTCCCTTCTTCACTCCCTCCCTCCCTATGTCCTTCCCTCCCTCCCTCCTTCTCTCTCTCTCTCCCCTGTCTTCCACTCAATCACTATCTCTCTATTGGCTCTCTTGGTTTTTTGAGACGAGGTCTCCCTGCATAGTCCTGGCTGTTCTGGAACTCGTATGTAGACCAGGATGGTCTTGAACTCACAAATGTCTTCCTGCTTCTGCCTCCTGAGTGCTGGGATTAAAGGCACTCTGCTTTTAGTGTCTCTTAAATTGGCTTCCAGGTTTCCATGTCCTCTACCTTAGCTGTTGTCCTTGTTTCTCGCCCATGCTATAACAAATGTTTTAATGTATTTTCAAAGCATGTGTGCTGGAGTTATCATTAGGTCTCTGATGTGTCACGATGATGACAAATAACAGGAACTTAAAAATTAGAGTCAGCATGAAGATGCTGTTCACTGTTGTTGGAGTGTAGACTGCTGCAGCTGCTGTGGGAACCAATGTGGCGGTTTCTCAAGAAACCAAAACCAGGAGCTGGAGAGACAGCTTATTGTTGAAGAGAACTTGCTGTTCTTGCAGAGGACCCATGTGTGGGTCCCTCCCACATTGAGGCTCACCACCATCTATACTGAATCTAAGAGATGCAATGCCCTCTTCTGCCCTCCACAGGCACCTGGCAAGCATGTGGAACAATACATGCATGCAGGCCAAACACCAATACACATAAAAACAAATCTTTCTATAAGAAGTTAAACATAGACTAACCCTGCTGGAATAGTGGTGCATGCCTTTAATCCCAGCTCTCAGGAGGCAAAGGCAGGTGATCTCTGTGAGTCTGAGGTCAGCATGTTCTAAAAAGAGAGTTCCAGTACAGCCAGGAATACACAGAGAAACTCTGTCTCAAAAAACAAACAAACAAACAAACAAAAAAAACAATACTGTAGTTGGGTTTTTATTTGGATCGCCAACCACTTCCCAAATAAAAACACAGAGATGTATTATTAATTATGGATGCTCAGCCTTAGCTTAGGCTTTCCCCACTAGCTCTTTTAACTTAATTTAACCTGTTTCTATTCATCTATATTTTGCCTCGGGACTTTACCTTTCTTTCATTCTGTTTGCCCTAATTTCCTGCTTTCTTCTTGTCTGTCTGTCAGACACCTTGTGTCTCCCTGTCATCTCTTTTTCTTTCTTCCCTGAGCTTAAAAATTCCTGTTCCTAACTCTCCCTGCCCAGAAGTTCTGCCTATACCTCCTCCCTTACTATTGGCTGTTCAGCTTTTTATTAGAGCGATCAGATTCCTTAGTCAGGCAATTTAAAACAGCAACACATTTTTACATTATTAAACAAACACAATGCATCTTTACATAGTTAAACAAATGTTCTGCAACATAAACAAATGCAATACATCTTTACATACTTAAATACTCCACAACACAAAACAACAAAAACAAATAAAATAACACTATTCCTCTCCTTGGCATACACCCAAAGGAGTCTTTATCCTACCAGAGAGACACTTGCACATCCGTGTTTATAGCTGCTCTATTCTTAATAACAAGGAGATGGAATCCGTCTATATCTAGCCCATCACCCAATGAATGACAATGAAAATGTGGAATGTAGCACAGTTGAACTTCTCTCAGTCATAAAGAAAAAGAAATTTTTTAGTAAAATGGGTGGAAACTTTTAAAATATTCTATTAAATGGGATAACAGACTCCGAATGACAAACACTACATGTTCTTGTATGGGGATCTTAGCCTCCAATTTTACACATGATTATATGCCACACCAACTCCAGTGTCGTCTGTGTGACATGACATATGTCATTATGCCGGATGGGAGCTAAGTGTCCTATGGGACTAGGCTTCCTGGAGGTCAATGGCAGACAGCCCAGTATTAGCCACCCCTGAGGCATAGACAGGTTTCTTGAGTAGCTGGCTTTGCACAATCTCTTTTAATAATGATATTCTATATATCTACAAGACAAGGATTATCTCTTCAGGAGCAGCTCTGGGATAGGGAAGCACAGTATGGGAATGTATAAGACTACAGCAGAAACCTTTGTCATACATGGGGTGTATGATGAGCAAGGGAATAGATGTATTAGTGTTGGTGGACAAAGACTGTTATATTATACTCTGAACTTTATGGATAGGCTTGCTAGATCCCAACCCCCAGGATGTCTGCTGCGTAAAAAAGCACAAAAAAGTATATTTCAGCAGGTGCAGCAAGCTGGTCAAGAAAAGGTTAGAAAGAGGAAAGGCCATAATAGCGACAATGAGACAGAAACTTTCTATTCTTAGATAAGATGAAACCACTTGTCTGAGGTTTACATTTCCAAGGACAAGAGTTCCTCTTCAAAGGATGTTTTATGTCTAACACCTGTTCCTGATAATATGCTTTTCTTAAAAATCGCTGATGTGACTAAAAGAAGCTTTCATACTGTGCCAATTGATGATATATGATCTTCTGATTTGTTCTTTGTTTGAATACTATATAATAAAAACATGAATTCAGTAAAATTGCAGCAGATTCCAACCTCTCTCTGTGTGTTGTGTCTGTCTGTCATTCGCCAAACTTGTGCCTTCCTGTTACAAAGACCCTGCTTCTCCCACACTCTGAGTGGCTCCCCTGAGCCAGTCCGCAGCAATTATATATGTGGAGTAGGTGTGAGTAGAGGCCAGGAAACTGGAAAGAGGCCCATGAGCAGAAAAAACAAAGAGGTTTTCAATGAGGGTCTGGGGAGAGTAGTGTAATAAATCTGAAATGCAGGTAGAAGAGGGAATACTGGGAGTGAAAGGAGACATACAAAGGTGGAGGCAGGGGGATGGAAAGGGGAGCAGAAGCAGGACAAACAAGCGGCCCTCTCCCCTGCCACAAGAAATATTCAAATTCAGACAGAGGAATTGAATGGAGAACCAATTTCAGCATTGCATTATAAGAATAAGAGGAGCAAACTAAGATTTTCAAGCAACCAATCTGAATATATCCAGTAACTTTACAGAAACTGCCCAATGTCAGAGGCTCTGTTACTGCTAACTAGACTCCTGTGCCAATGTTAAATTTAAGGAGATTCAAGGAAGCAATAGTCTCACATGGCATGCATTCTCCTTTTGTGAAACAAAGGTAAACTCGTTTGTAACTGTTAAACTCAGTTTGTAATAGAATTATCCCTAACCACTGGATAGAATTGGTTAAAGGTATTTTAGAGCCTGGTCCATAATTGCAATGGAGTACCTAGCTCAGAGAAGAGGCTAGGATTATTGGACAATGGAGTGAAGTTATAGGTAGGAAATCTCCCAAGATCAAATTCTTGGAGAAGGAGATTATGCTACTACAGAAAGGCAAGCTGTATACGATGACCAGGCCCTGGATTTATGCCACACAGCAGCATGGAATGCTTGGGACAGAACTGGAGAAATAGGAAAGAAAACTGAGTCATTTACTAAAGTTATACAGGAACCAAAGAAAGGATTTACAGATTTCATACAGAGATTGACCTCAGCATTAAGTACAATGATACCAAATTCAGAAGCTAGACAAATAATAATTGAACTTCTGGCTTTTGAAAATGCCATTTCTCTGTACAAAATGATAATTAAGCCATTAAAGGCAAATAAGCACCTTTGGATTCAAGATACAATTAATATTGAATCTCATGACCATGACGATACTTCAATAGGAGAGGGGATTTCCAGAGGTTTGAAGAAAAATCAAAATGTCAGTCGTTATAATTGTGGCAGCAAAGGTCACCTTAAAAGGAAGTGTAGTTAGAGCATTCCTAGAAACAATATTTTTTCTAAGAATAATCCACTCAGAACACCCCTCCCTTCTGGGTTATAGGGAAGGTGTAGCAAAGGCAGGCTTTGAACTAATGAATGTAAGTCAGTGAGGAATATTCATGGTAATCCTTTGCCATCAGGAAACTCCATGAGGGGTCTCTCACAGGCCCCTATGCCAAATCCGTCTCAGTTGTTTCTTGCCATCATAGAGGAAACTCCTTCCCAGAGCAATTAAAGAACCTAATGCCTATTGTAAGAAATCATACTGCTCGGAAATAGCTACAGAAAAGTGAACAAAAATTTAAGGAGAAACCATAATGTGAGTATTTTTGCAAACTTCTATAAATGAGCAAAGATCAAAATTAATAATATGAATAAATTGTCATTCAATGTCTGGTAGAAACAGATGTGGATGTAGCAATAATTTTATCAGAATATTGGCATCCAAATTGGCTTCTTCAGGATGCAAATGTTCAGTTTTTTAGGGGTTGTAACTTTATCTCAGATAAAACAGAGTGTGAGATGGGTCCAATGTATAGGACCAGAAAGACAGAGAGGAATATTAAAACCGTATGTGGCTAACATGCCAAAGAATTTGTGGGTATGTGATTTATTACAGCAATGGAATACTCAGATTAATATTCTCCCAATCTTAGAAATAAACCATGAATTAACATATGTTTCTGGGAACAATACCACAAGATATTATAAAGAATAGTCACCGACCATTCCGGTTGTACAAGAACAGGGCACAACAGCTACTGATCTTCCAAAGGCACCCACAGTCGTACCTTTAAAATGGTTGACAGACAAATCTGTATGGGTTGTGTAATTGCCTTTAACAACAAAGAAACTGCAGGCTTTAGAATAGCTGGTACAGGAGCAACTAAATTATCAGCATATTAAAGAATCAACCAGCCCTTGGAATTCTCCTGTATTTATTGTTAAAAAGAAATCTAGAAAATGAAGAATGGTAACAGATCTAAGAGCTCTTAATCAGGCAATTCAGCCAATGGGCGCACAGACTGGAATTTCTTTGTCTTCCCTATTACTTAAAGGATGGCCTCTTATAGTATTGATTTAAAAGATTGTTTCTTCACTATACTTTTACAAGAAATGGAGAGAGAAAAATTTGCCTTCACAATGCCTACTTATAATAATTCTCAGTCTGCTAAGAGATATCAATGAAAGATTCTTCTGCATGGAATGTTAAATAGCTCCACTCTGCATCAATATTTTGTAAGTCAGTCATTGGAAACAATATGTAAGCAATTTCCTGAATCTATAGTTTACCGTTACATGGATGACATTTTACTATCTGTTTCAAAGAAAAAATGTTTGAAGAAGTAAAGAAAAATTTTCCTTGTTGGGGAATTAAAAATTCCTCCTGAAAATATACAAAGAAGAGATTCTATTATTCATTTAGGCTATAAAATAGATTTACAAAAAATTAAACCCCAAATGGTGCAAATTAGGAGAGATCGATTTCAGACTCTTAATGACTTCCAAAGATTACTAAGAGACATTTCTCATCTATGGTGTACTATTGTGATAAAACCCAATGAACTGATTAATTTAAACAAAACCTTAGATGGTGACAAGGACTTAAATAGTCCCAGAGAATTATCAGCTGAAGCTGAGAGGGAATTGGCTTTGATTGAAGAGAATTTACAGAAGGTACATGTGGATCATGTGGATCCAAATACTAACTGCATTCTGGTCATATTACCCTCCAAACATTTCTCTACAGAAATTTTAATGCAGAGGGAGGAGATTATCTTAGAATGGAACTTTCTACCACATAAGCCAAGCAGAAAAAAACTAAACTTATGTAGAAAAGGTCTCTGAATTAATTCTAAAAGGAACATTGAGATTTCATCAATTAACAGAAATAGACCCAACAGAAATTTTAGCACCTTTAATAATGATGACATTGACAAATTATTGGGGAAAAGAAAATCCTGACAAAGAGCTTGTACTAATTTTTTTTGGAAGAGATAAGCAACAACTATCCCCAAAGCAAGAGAATTGAACTTAGAAAGAAAACTAACCAGATCCACCATACCCAGATGTGTGTTATGTATATGGGATGATTCCTATTGATCATATCTTGTAACTAAATAAATAATCAAGTCAATTTTGTATCATCCGGTATAAATTCAGTGGTTTCAATATGCAAAACAACTCTTTCTGCATATTACAAGTTGGTAACTATGTTGAGAAGTTCTTTAAATCCCTTAGTACCATGAGAATAGCATAGAATTCTGACTTTTGGACAGAATCATAAGGGGTTTGATCCACTTCACTTAAATTTTCTGATTTGTAGCTTGCCTTTCCTGATTTATTTACATCAGTATAGAATGTAAGGGCTCCCATTATTGGTGTGTCCCATATTATATGAGGTGGATCTGGTTAGTTTTCTTTCTAAGTTCAATTCTCTTGCTCTGGGGATAGTTGTTGCTTATCTCTTCCAAAAAAAATTAGTACAAGCTCTTTGTCAGGATTTTCTTTTCCCCAATAATTTGTCAATGTCATCATTATTAAAGGTGCTAAAATTTCTGTTGAGTCTATTTCTGTTAATTGATGAAATCTCAATGTTCCTTTTTGAATTAATTCAGATTCCATAACAGGTATGCCAGGTCTTCTACCACAAGGTAATACAGAAATCTATCAATTATTGATTAGAAGTGTGCTGAAGGCCTCAGAATTTCATAAAAAAAAAAACATGACATCAATAGCAAAGGTTTAAAGAGTTTTTTATCAAGTAGCAATTAGCCAAGGAAATTATAAGGAAGTATTCTGCTTGTTCTTTATAAGACCAAACACCACTCTCCACAGGAAGTAACTCTAAGAGTACTCAAAGCAATGAAATCTGTCAGATGGATGTGTTCCATTTTGTAGAATTTGGAAAACTAAAATCTGCACATCACAAATTGATACCTATTTAAGTTTTCAATAGGCAACTGCTTTGAGTTTGGAAAAGACTGATTCAGTAATCACACATTTGCTAGAAGTTATGGCCATCATGGGTAAACCTGCACAAATAAAGGCAGACAATGTTCCAGCTTATGTGTCTAAGAAAATGAAACAGTTTTTAGCTTTTTACAATATAAAGCACATTACAAGCATACCACACAATCCTACAGCGTAGGCAATTATAGAAAAATCAAATCAAACTCTAAATGAAATGTTAAATAAACAGAAAGGGATGATAACTACCCCCAGAAATAGATTGCATAATGCTTTATTAAGTTTGAAATTTCTAAATGCTAATGAGAAAGGAAACAACAGCTGTGGAGAGACATTAGATAGTAGGAAAAAAACTGCAGAATTAAACCAACCAGTATACTTTAAAGATGTACTGACCTCAGAATGGAAAACAGGACATGTGTTACATTGGGGAAGGGGTTTTTCTTTTGCTTCCACAGGAGAAGAAAATCTACGGATACCATCACAATTAATAAAGATTTGGTTTGAATAAGAGACACCTCTTAATTAGAAGAGATGATGGTTCATTAAGAATCATGGCTGTTTAATCTAAACTAACCTGTAAAACTAACAAGTGCTTTTCATTTGATATATTTAACTTTGCAAAAGAGAATCTCCCCAAAATTAGGGTTGGGAAAGGGTTTTGTTTTTGCCTTTTTAGAAGAATAAAGGTATCCAGGTAAGGAATGTGAAGACTGCTGGACAAATAAGACATCTAAAGAAAAAGGACAAATCATCCAGAAAAAAATGTCCAAAGGAAAAGAGTAAATTTCATAAATCTTCCCAAATATTTGTTTCTACTATTCTCTACAGACAAATAATACAAATGGTCTTTGTGTAGTCCCAGTCCAATTAAAGATTAAGACTTCTTATTAAAGTAAAATATAAAATCTCTGTCTCATGTCAGAAGAACCAGCTTATATGGGACAGAATTGGAAAACTAAAATATGTACACCATAGGATTGATACCTATTTAAGTTTTCAATAGGCAACTGCTGAAGGCAGAACCCACATTTGACAAGCTTCAAAAACTGCTACTATCTAGGACAGAGGTATTTTGAATGAGAATGACCCCCATAGGCTCACATATTTGAATGTTTGTTCCCCACATGGTGGAACTTTTCGGAAATAATTAGAATGTATCGTGGTTGGAATGAAAAGAGCCCCCATAGGCCCACAGAGAGTGACATCATTAGGACGTGTGGCCATGGTGGGGGAATGTACCACTGTGGGTGGGCTTTGCGGTTCCAAAAGCTCAAGCCCAACCCAGTGTCACTCTGTCTTCCTGTTGCCTGATGGTCCAGATGCAGAACTCTCAGCCGCTTCTCTAACACCGTGGATGGCTTTGTGCTGCCATGCTTCCTGGAGGATGATGAACTAAACCTCTAAACTATAAGCTATCTCTGATTAAACACTTTCCCTTGTATGAGTTGTTGTGGTTATGGTATCTCTTCGCGGGAGGAGGTATGTCGCTGGGGGTAGTTTTGACATTTCAAAGCCCATTCCATTCCCAGTTAGCTCTCTCTCTCTCTCTCTCTCTCTCTCTCTCTCTCTCTCTTTCTCTCTCTCTCCCTCCCTCTCTCCTCTCTGCCCTTCCTCTCTCTCCCCCCGTTGTGAGTTTTCTCTCAACCTGTAAACTCCTATAATGGTTGCGCACCAAGCTACCTGCCTGGTGCCATACTTCTTATCATGCTGGTTTTGAATGTTAATCTTCTGGAACCATAAACCCCAATTAAATGCTTTCTTATATTCGTTACCTTGGTCATGGCGCTCACTGGAGGAGAAGAGTAACCGAGACAACTTTTCTCAGCTGGACAGCTTGAGCAAAAGCAACAAGTGATGCCAAAGCACTTTCCCTACTCTGACCGAGGGTACAATGGAAGACTGACTGGCTCATACTGGCAGTTTGTCTACCTGTCTACTCTGGATGTCCAAAGTGAATAACATGAGCCAATGTTTAGTGGGTTTCTGAGATTAAGGACAGTTGTTGAGGAAGGAGCTGTCCTGAGCCTGGAATGTAAAGAGCACAACATTTGGTTTGTGTGCACAAGGCTCTGGGTTTGATCCTGAGCCCCGCAAAGAGCTGCACTTTACTTAAAAAACAAAACCATTTTCATCAAAACTTCAGGTTTATAGATATGAGATAAATGTAAGCAAGCATTCCGCAGTGTAGAAAGACGATATTGGGCAACATGAATCTTGGGAACATCTGTCAATACTTACTGTGCTTATGATATAATTACCACTCCAAACTACAAAAAGTCAGACTTAGAAATAATAATGCCCAGTCCCAATCCTTCATCAATTCCAGTCATTTTTCCAAGGATGGCCCACACCAGTTTTGCCACGTCCATACAAAATGGACTTTCTTGTCCTTGACTTCAAGATATAAAGCCATCTTCTCATTTTTTCTTTGGTTTCTTAGGTTCTTTATCAGGGAAGAGGAGCCTCAGATGACAATGGCTGCAGATCGATACCGGGGGCTAGGGAGATGGCACAGAGGTTAAAAAGCTTATTGCCCAAGTGTGAAGACCAGAGCTTGCATTCAGTGCACACAGTGTCAGAGAGGTGTAGCGTCCCACCTGTAATGCCAGCACTCTGAGAAGAGACAAGGATCCCTAGGACACAGTGCCTGGCCAGGTAGGAATCTCAGAGAGCTTTGGGTCCACTCAAGCACCTTGCCTTAGTGGAAAAGGTGACAAGCAATCAACTCTGGATGTCAACCTCCAGCCTCCTCAAACACCTGCACACATGAGAACATGCAGACGCATGTGCATGTACCATGCACACAAATACATGAGAAAAAGATGAGGGTACATTTGTGAGATGCTTATAGTGCTTATGGAGTAACTGCTACTCAGAACTAGTGTAAATCGAATCCAGAAGTAGTAAACTAGAGACCCAACCCCTGAAATAGGCCAAGGGCTTGAGAAGACTTTGCCTAGCCTCCATGTCTCCAACTCCTATGGAACCCAGTGCTCTGTACAATAAACATATGCCAGAGAAAAAGAAAACATTATGCTAAACTAGGTGTCTTCACAATCCTTAAAACAATAAACTACCATGCCTTATTGAATCTAATCATGAGATTCAATGTCATTTCATATATGTAAATGAAGAGAATTGATTAATCTTGCCACAATGTTGAACAATCATTTATTATAAGGAGTGCCATAATTTTAAAGTGGTTAGAATTGATGAAATGCAGCTTTAAAAATTCACACTTTACTGAAAATTAGAGCTAACGTATAAAGTATTAAATGTGTAGCACATTCTTAAATCTATTTGTGATTTGTGTTTCACTTCTTTATTGAAATGAAAAATGGGCCGGCGACTACATTAAGTTCTCAGAGACGTCCAAAAGGGACTGCGGAAGTCATGGATTTTAGTTTGGAAATCCTTGTATTTTGTCTTCTAGAATCATGGGTTGTGGAGATGACTTCTATGTCAGCAATGTTAGGGATCTCAGAAGACCTGGGAGGCAGGTCTCCTGAACTATGTGTTCTCTTCAAGGAAAAAAACACCAATCAAGTGAATCATTAAGATCCTTGCTCCAACCTCCAGACAAAGTAAGCAATGAATAAAAACTCCTCCCATTGCCTAGGACACTATGGCATGAAATTACTCCCTAGCTTCTCAGGTGGAATGAGAAAACCGGTTATCTGTTCAGCAAATACAATCCACTCTGTGGCTTCTCCACATTGGGGAGCTTCCTAAATTCTCAAATGTCTTGGAACTAAGACAGGAAGATTGTGAATTCGAGACCAGACTGGGACACACAGAAATACCCTGTCTCAAAAGAATAAAACACAAACAGACGTCTTCTATGAACTCTTTGAAAGGTGGGGTTCATAACATATTAATCAGTTTTCTGCTAAACCCGAGGCCCAGAACAAGATCACCTGGGAGTTTATGGGAGACCCTGAGAATCAATCCTTTCACAGTATCTCCACTGGCTGTAACCGGGCCTGGATTGGGTTCCCTGAAATATGCTGGACATTTAGAGCTCGGCTCTGACAGGCTCCTTAGGAGTCACTCAGTCAGGCCACTCAGTCACCAGCCCATTTTCTCCCTTAGTCCCTTGTCCTGGTGATTCTCAAGTGAATCATCCCTGTTACCTGGGGAGGATGCAGGCTGTAGAACATTCCAGAAGACTGCTCAGCTATGGGATATATAAAAACATTTCTATTCTATTTCTTTCAAAGGGTGCCCCATTCTTCATGTCAACCACACCTGCCCCCTTTTTGTCTTCATTTAGCTTTCTGTTTATCTCAGAGCTACAAAGCAGAGTCTTCTGGTCCCCACTCTTGCTTTTCCCATTTAATTGCATTTTTCTTCATCTTTGCATTTTCTTCCTTGTTCCCCAGAGCTAGAAGGTAAAAATGTCTGGTCCTCACTGTTGACGGTTTCCTTCTGCTTCTGAGGTAAGGTGGCTAATTTATACATCCCAGGAATTAAAACAGTCATGAATATTGCTGACCCCAGACAAGTGTACAGAATTATTGGTAGATCTGGGTAGAGTCCTTGCAGAATTCCAGACAGTGCAGGAGTCGCCATCAGTCCCAGGGCTGCACCCACCAGAATAAATGCCGTAGACCTCCCGCTTAGGCTGGTGTACTGCTCAATCCAGGAAATGCCACTGGGAAATGTGGCTGCCATTGAGGCTCCATACACAGAAGTCGCGATCCAGAGACAAAGGGGGTTCTTGTCAAAAAGCACCAGAAACAAAGATGAGACAAGGCTACCAACGTTGCACAACACAAGCATGGTTCCAGGCTGTAACAATGTTGCAAAGAAGATGGCCAGGCCTCTGCAGGCTGCAAACGTCCCCCAGAAGATGGAGTTCAAACCCGCTGCTTCGCTTTCTTCCATACCAACATGGGCGGTGGCAAAGGAGAATAGGAAAGAGCTGTAGGTCACCTCGGCTCCAACGTAAAAAAAGAAGAAGATGAAGAGGAGACAGAGCAGTGCCCAGTGGTACTTAGCTCTTCGAGCTCCCTGGTCAGATGCCGTGGATTTTTTCTGTTTTGAGCTTTTCTTAAAGAATGGAGCAAGCAGAAAGACAGAAACTACTAGGATATAGGTACCGATGGAAGCGTACGTCCACAGCAGATTCTTGTCCTCAGGTACCGCAAGTAGAGAGTATGAGGTACCTGCAGAGGATCGGTTCAAGGCTGACCGCTCAAAGTCGGGCTCTGTGTAGTTCTGAGCGGACGCTGTTGTACCCCAGGCCAATTTAGCCAGCAGGGGTGACAGGAAGGCACCCAAGGCGAAACTGAAGTGTAAGGCCTGCATTTGTGGGGCTGCTTTGTCCTCCCAAAGGTTCAAGATGAGAACATTGCCACCTGCCAACAAAAGAAGTGGTTTAAGTTAAACATGGCAGTTTTGCTAATATGTGTGTTAGTGAACAAACGCCACTAAAAGTATGTGTCTGTATTACGCTGCACCAGCATGGCAAATATTCTAAGACAATGAAGATTGCACCTGATTCAACTCTGTGATGCAGGCTCTTTGCACACATTGTTTCATACCTACACATGGACTACGCATGGAAATCTACTGTCGGATCAGCTACTACTTCTTAGAGCCATGAACATTAACAGAGGTTTTTCTAAAATATGCTGGCACTTTACTGGGAAATTTCATTCAATACACACACACACACACACACACACACACACACACGTATAAATGTATGCATACAGTTCAGACACAGCATCTACCCTTTTTGTACTTGCAATAGTAAATATTTTATTTATTTATTTATTTATTTATTTATTTATTTATGCTTAAAAACAGGTGCCAAATACTGATTTAGAATCCTGAATTCACCATATGTCCTGGTGTGCCTACTACAGGAAATAATACGTATTTTGGATTTTGCCCTTAGTGTTGTCAGAGGACCTACCGGATGAGAAGTTTAAAGCATCAAGCCCATGCATCTCTTTTTAAAAATCAAAGTATTTATAATCAAACAAAGCCTAAAGAATAAAATATTTTCCACATCAATAAGATAACATTAGACAGAGAAGGAAAGACAAGAAGGATGGAATATGGAAGGAAAAATATCACATATGTGCTGTGGGAGCTCCTTCTGCTCCTTCAGCCAATAGCCTTTAAGATATCAGCCCACTTGGGCATGGTCTCTTTTGCTTTAAAAAAAGCAGCAGTCGCTGCTTTCTCTCTCTCTCTCTTTCTCTCTCACTCTCTCTATCTCTCTCTCACACGCACGCACGCACGCATGCATGCACGCACACGCACGCACACACACGCACACACACACACATACACACACATACACACACACATACACACACACATACACACACACACATACACACACGCACACACATGTACACACACGCACATGCACACACACGCACACACACGCACACACACACACGCACACATGCACACATACACACACACACACACACACACACACGCACGCACGCACGTGCTTCCAGCTACTAGACTCTGTTCCTGGTTGCGTAGAGGGCTGTTGTCTAGGACAATGATCTGTAAGTTTTTCCCCTTAAATAAATAACCCTTTTATTAATCATAATTCCAAACTGGTGTGCGATTGTTTTGTGACTTACGTCTACACGTGGCACCCATGTGGATTTAAACTCCATGCCTCCCGGGCTCCACAGGCCCAGACAGTCTCTGCCCCCCTGGTTTGCTCTTTCCTGAGCGGGTTTTTAAATCCCTGTTGCAGCACGGAGCCTACGCAGCGTGAGTCAGAGCACAAGCAGTTGCCTAATGCTGCAACTCCTCAGGGTGACTCTTTGTCACGTGGTGGCGTATGTGGCTTCTGGGTTGCTGTTCTCTGCCACTGGATTCTGGGTTTATGGCTCTATGTATGGAATTGATTTAATTACATTTACTTTGTTGAGAAACTCATACTTCCCAGTCTTTAACAAATACCAAGGTGGACACTGAAACAGGACCCCGTTTCTGTCACCTTTGCATAGATTCTGGTCGCAACTTGGCAACAGTGCCACCTGCTGGATAACAGGTAATATGGCAGTTTTTATTTCCAATGCAACTTTTACTGCTTTCTTTACTAATACAATGGATTATATCATGTGAGGCTTACGTGACTATGGGGATCCTCAATTTACTGGTTACTAGGTTTCAGTTTTCTTCCCCATATTCTACCATTAAGGAAGAGTGTGGCACTCCTAGGAATGATACAATCTTTACAGACTAATAATGAACAGCTAGTTGACAGGATGAAAATAATTGAAAATCAGAGGTTATCTGAACAAGTGGATACTATGATAGACAGAATTAATTCCTTATCTAAGGGTACTAGGAAGTTATGTGAAAGAATTCATACTGTTGAATTTGACATTCAAAAGTTATCAAAAAAAGTTTTGATAAAGTAACAGACAGAATGTACCTCCAGGATAGCAATCTACATGATATTCAAGAAAAATCCACGGAGGAGATGTTATCTTGAAAGGAGAACATTAAAACCATGGAATCACAGGTGCAGAATGAGGACCAGAGACTTGATGCCTCCATGAAATCACTAGAAATATCTACAGGCCAGGAGATTCAGGCTTTACAAAAAAAAAAAAATGATAAAAAGATTTGAAATGATTGAGAAAATTATTGGAGCTGATTAACATGGTAAGAAGGCACAAGGACAGGATGCAACATCGCCAGTGGCAGTCAGAACTGGATCACCCAGGGTTTTAGCATCCTACCCTGTAATTTACAAAGACAAAGCATCAACTTCTAAAGCCTTGAAGAGAGCCAAAGAAGATAGATGGATGCCAATAGGAATAAATAATCTAAAGGAAATTAAGAAAGCTGTTGTAACTTATGGCTTGCATTCTACATTTGCTAAGGAGATGATAAAGACCTGGGCTTCTAACGTCAGGGCAAACCACCCCCCCTCCATGACATTTTTCAGTTAGGTTCAGCAGTCCTGGATGATGAACCTTCTTGATGTTTGGAATTTATTTCAGAGAGGAATCCAAACATATGGAACAACAGGGAAAAGCTAAAGGTCTTGAGGTTCCCCAAGATCAACTTCTTGGTGAAGGGCTGTATGTTGACCCACAGATCCAAGCTGTTTACAATGAAGAAATCTTGTCCCTATGCCACAAAGCAGCCTTGAATGCTTGGGACAGGATCCAGGAACTAAGGAAAAAGATCAAATCATATACCACGGTTAGGCAGGGACAGAGAGAACCCTTTCTGACTTTTTACAAAGATTAATTAAGGCTGTACAAATAGGAGTAACAGACCCAGAAGCTAGACAAATAATTCTTGAATTCCTGGCTTTTGAAAATGCAAACTTAGAATGCAAAAAGATAATTGGGCCTTAAAGGTCTAGATCAGCACCTATGGATGAATGGATTCAGCATACAATGAATGTTGAGACGTTTAGCTATAATGATGAAGCTTGGATAGGAGAAGTGATTTCCAAAGCAATAAGGAGACATCAAACTGCCAAATGTTTCAATTGTGTAAAATAGGGCATTTGAAAAGGGATTGTAGGCAAGGAATTTCTAGGAATAATGTCTCCTCTGGGAATGGCAAAAATACTCCTCAGCATTCAGGTATATGTAGAAGGTGTGGTAAAAGCCAACATTGGACCAATGAATGCAGGTCAACAACAGACAAACAAGGCAAACCAATACCAGCAGGAAACTCCTTGAGAGGTCTCTAGCAGATACCCCAAGCCAAAAGTGGCCTAGTCATTCCCAGTTACAGTGGAGAATGTGTCTCACCAAGAAAATTAAAAAATCTAATGCCTGCTGTGATACTGGTCAATCGTGGTCTGAATGATGGGTTAAATGTGGAGGATGAGTCAAATAATCCAGTAGGAGAGAGGACATGTATATTTTGGCAGACTTCTATAAATGATCAAAGACCAAAGCTAAAAGTTTGTATAACTGGCATTTTTATTGAAAGCTTACTAGACATTGGTGCAGATGTAAGTATCATTACTCCAGAATCTTGGCATCTGAATTGGCCTCTTCAGGAGGTAGATGATCAGTTCCTGGGAACTGGAACCCTATCTCAGTTAAAACAAATCACAAGATGGATTGAATGCATAGGGCCTGAAGGTCAAATAGGAAGACAAAGGCCATGTATAGACAATATCGCAGTGAATTTGTGGGGTTGTGACCTATTGCAGCAATGGAATACCCATATTAACATTCCTGAAGCCTGTAACATGTTGGGTCCAGCTTGTTGGGGTTTATGTCCTTCCCTGTTCCCCACAGCCAGCAAGCCCCAAAGAAAATCACACAGAGGTCTCCATAAGATTATAAACTGATTGGCCTATTAGCTCAGGCTTCTTATTAGCTCTTGTAGCTTATATTAACCCATTATTCTTATCTATGTTAGCCACATGGCTCTGTACCTTTTTCAGTGGGGCTGGTCACATCCTGCTTCTTCGGTGACCTGGGAAGGAATGGGAGGGCTTCCTTCTTCCCAGGATTCTCCTGTTCTCATTGCCACACCTCTACTTCCTGTCGGGTTGTTCCAACTATACTTCCTGCTTGGCTATGGCCAATCAACATTTATTTAAAATGTAATTGACAATACAGAATTGTCCTACACCAGAAGCCCCCAAAACTTATGTTTCTGAGGAAAATATTAGAAAATATTGTAGATGATGGACACCAGCCATTCAGGCTGTACAAGAACACAAAGCAATTGATAAACCTTCAGAGGTACCAACAGCCCTACCTTTAAAATGGTTAACTGAGAAACCAAAATGGTTAAGCAGTGGCCTCTAAATGAGGAAAAGTTACAGGCTTTAGAACAACTGGTACAAGAACAACTAGATGTTTGACATATAAAAGAATCTACTAGCTCTTGGAATTCTCCTGTATTTGTTGTTAAAAAGAAATCTGGAAAACGGAGAATGGTGACAGATCTAAGGGCTATCAACAAGGTTATTCAACCTATGGGCCCTCTACAATCTGAAATTCCTCTGCCTTCTCTGTTACCAAAGGGATTGCCTCTCATAGTTATTGATTTAAAGGATTGTTTTTTTTTACTATACCTTTACAAGAAAAGGATAGAGAAAAATTGGCCTTCACAGTGCCTACTTATAATAGTTCTCAGCCTAGTAGGAGATATCAATGGACTATTCTCCCACAAGGGATGCCCAATAGTCCCACATTGTGCCAATATTTTGTAAGTCAGTCATTGGAAATAATTCATAAGCAATTTCCTAAGTCTATAATCTACTATTACATGGATGACATTTTGCTTTCTGATTCAAACATGGATACTTTTAAAAGAATGTATGAATATGTAAAGATAGTTTTACCTAAATGAGGATTGCAGATTGCTCCTGAGAAAATACAGAGAGGAGATTCTGTTAATTACCTAGGTTACAGAATAGGTTTACAGAAAATTAGAACATAAAAGGCACAAATTAGGAGAGTCTGATTACAGACTCTAAATGATTTCCGAAGATTGTTAGGAGACATTTCCAGTCTATGACCAGCTGTTGGGATAACACCTGATCTAATAATTCATTTAAACAAAACCTTAGGTGGTGATAAAGATTTGAATAGTCCCAGAGAATTAACAGCTAAAGCAGAAAAGGAACTGACAATGGTTGAGGAAAAAAATACAGGAGGCACATGTGGATAGGGTGAGTCCAATTCTTAGTTGTATTCTAGTCATATTGCCTTGCAGAATTTCTCCTATGGGAATTTTAATGTGGAAGGAAAATATTATTTTAGAATGGATCTTTATACCACATAAACCAAGTAAAAGATTAAAAACTCATGTGAAAAAAAATCTCTGAATTAATTATAAAAGGTAAATTGAGACTTCATCAACTAGCAGGTATAGACTCAGCAGAAATTATAGTGCCTTTCACTACTAATGAAATAAAAAAGTTATGGGAAGACAATGAACCATGGCAAAGAGCTTGTGCTAATTTTTTGGGAGTAATTAATAGCAACTATCCCAAAAGCGACAAACTTAACCTTATAAAGAGGACTTCTTGGGCTCTTCCCTAAATTTATGTGATGCTCCAATAACTCAGCCCATACATTTTATACTGATGCAAATAAATCAGGAAAGGCAGGTTACAAATCAGAAGAATTAAGTAAGGGGGAACAAAGCCTTTATAATTCTGCCCAGAAGGCAGAATTATACACTATTCTCAAGGTGCTAAGAGACTTTAAATAACCTCTTAATATAGTTTCTGATTCATAATATGCAGAAAGAGTTATCTTGCATATTGAAATTGCTGAATTTATACCAGATGATACAGAATTGACTTCATTGTTTATCCAGGTGCAAGACATAATCAGGAATAGGCTTTGTCATATGTATGTAACACACATCTGATCCCATATGGGTGTGTCAGGTCCTCTAGCACAAGGTAATGCAGAAATTGATCAATTATTGATTGGAAGTGTGTTGCAGGCCTCAGAATTCCATAAAAAACATCACATCAATAGCAAAGGTTTAAAGAAAGGGTTTTCTATTACATGGCAACAAGCTAAGGAGATTATAAAGAGATGCCTTACTTGCTCTTTCTATAATCAAACACCATTGCCTGTAGGAAGTAACCCAAAGGGTACTCAAAGGAATGAAATCTGGTAGATGAATGTGTTCCACTTTATGGAATTTGGTAAATTAATATATATATATATATATATATATATATATATATATATATATCACACCATAGACACACATTCAGGTTTTCAATGGGCAACTGCCTTGAGCTCAGAAAAGGCTGATTCATTAATCACACATTTATTGGAAGTTATGGCCATCATGGGTATACCTGCACAAATAAAAACAGAATGGTCCGGAATACATATCTTAAAAAAATGAAATGGTTTTTTGCTTATTATAATATAAAGCACATTACAGTTATACCAAGTAATCCTACAGGTCAGGCAGTTATAGAAAGGTCAAATTGTACTATAAAGGATATGCCGAACAAACAGAAAGGGATGGAAAATACCCCCAGAAATAGATTGCATAATGCTTTATGAACCTTGAATATTCTTAATACTAATGAGAAAGAAACAACAGCAGCAGAGAGGCATTGGATAATGGAAAAAAACTTCTGAATTGAAGCAACCAGTATATTTCAAGGATGTGTTGACTTCACAATGGAAACCAGGAGATGTACTACGTTGGGGAAGAGGTTTTGCTCTTATTTCCACAGGAGAAAAAAAATTATAGATACCATCAAAATTAATAAAGATTTGCTTTGGAAAGGAGAAATCCGTTGAAAGAGAGAAATGACAGCTCATCCACAATGGTGACAACCATATAGGTGGTAGGGAAAGCCATATAGGGTTGGGGCAGGGTTCTGCTCTTATCTTTGCAGGAAAATACACATCATCAAAAATTCAAGAGACCCTGAATGTTTGAATGCTGACAGAAGAAAAAATAACTATCCACTAAGGAGCATCTAGAAAACAGAATATGGTTTGTGAATCCAGGTATGGGTTACACTTACATTTACACACGCATACACACACATGCATATATATATATATATTCAGCTGGTTTTGGAGTTGGACAATGGCTCTGTACTTCTCTAAATCCAATCCTTTGTTAAAAGGAACATTCAGAGTTTCTGTCTCATATCGGGAGCCATCTGGTATGGGATAGAAGAAAGACTTTAGGAAAAATTTTTACTTTCCCCATGCCTTTTTTGTCTCTATCATATTCTTCATAGAATGTATGTATATATGAATGATGTTTAAGTTTTTCATGATGAACAATAGATTTTCCTATGGATCCTTTCCCTGTATTAATCTTTGAGTTTCCAGGAGGAAGATGGGACCCCCACAGCAACAACTCTACCTAGCTGAGATGACATCATGATGCAGACAGTGCTACTATAAGACCGCTTCCCTTTTGGGGGAGGTACCAGCTGCTGAAATGGTGCACCTTCTCATGACATTCTGACCAGAACTCCAAATAAGAACTTTGAAAAAAAAACCTATCTATTGACTGCTCAGAAATTCTTTTATAACTATACTAGACAGTAATTTTGAAACTTAACCATCACTTTAATTTTGCAGGATCCCATTAAGAGAATATCATCCTCATGACAGTGGGAAACAATTCTAGAAGAGATGCCCCATCCCAAAAATGTTTGTCCATAGGGTTAGGAACACTGTTTAAGGGTTGTTGATTATTACTTGTATTAGATAGAGGGTTGGGGTGAAAACTATGTTTGTTAAAAAAAAAGGGGGAGATAGTAATAGTGGGTAATAGAGTGAATACTTGTGAGCTATTATTCATGGATAATTTACATTGGTATAGTTTTTGTATATTGATACAAGTTCAAACTATATTTGTTACTTTTGTTTGCATTATTTGTACACCTATACAAAGTTATTTTGCCAGATTGTATATATGTATGTTATTATCTCTGTTTAGGACATTTTGTATATTGATACAACTTTTAGGATATATTTTCATATTGCATTATATATTACTCCTACCTCTGATCAAATACTTATATATTGTTTACATTTTGAGGTCATTGTCCTCATTTGTTGCACATTTGTTTACAGGTTATTTAATATTCTGACATGAAGTTTTAGTCTTTAAGTATTATAGGTATTAATTATTATAACTCAATAGTTGCTCATGCTTGCTGTACATACAGTTAGATCAATTAGATTCTTTAGATACATAGAGATAGTATTCTGTCTAGATAGTCATCTTCAACCACATCAAGGATCTGTGGAACATGGCATTTAAATAACTTAGGGTTCTGTTGACATGAGACATGACTGCTTCTGACAGCACCAATCTATTCCTGAGAGAATGTTGAGCACCAAAGACACTCCACTTGGAGCTTGTTTTCTTCTTGGCAAAACTGGCCTTTGGGTAAGGAACTGACAATGCCTCAACCACTGACAGGAAATGGATAAACAGGACTGTCAAATCTTTCCAAGACAGGATAAGATGGTTTTGAAAAATTTCCTGCCTCTAAAAATGGTTTGTCAATTATGCTAGGCCATAGCCAAAGTTGGTTGCTTCAGTGTTGCAAAATGAGATTTTGGGTGATTGCTCAGATAGCTAATTGTCTCTCTCATATATTGCTTGCTTTGGAATATACTTGATTGTACTTCCTGCCTGCTCAAGTAATATTATCTCCCTTCTCAGGCCTTTGATGGGGTTGAAGATTAGATAGTCATAGTTACCGTCCTCTTACGATCTAGTCAAGCCATTTCCTATACAAGACGTAGACTCCTTAGGATTGAATGTTTATTAAAACATTTAGCATATGTTCCTTGCTTAATATTGTTTATGCTGATTGTAATTCTAATCTTATACTTGATATCTGTTCCTAGTTTATATTGTTTTGTATTGGGTTTGGAACTCTCTTACTTAAACAAAAGGGGAAGGTGCTATGAGAGTTCCTTTCACTCCTTTGGCCAATAGCCTTTAAGATACCAGCCCACTTGGGTGTAGTCTCTTTCTCTTTAAAAAGCAGCAGTAACCTTGCGCTCTCTCTCTCTCTCTCTCTCTCTCTCTCTCTCTCTCTCTTGCTTCCAGCTCTGCTTCCGGCTATTAGACTCTGTTCCTGGTCACACAGAGGGCTGTTGTCTAGGACAGTGATCTGTAAGTTTTTCCCCTCAAATAAATAACCCTTTTATTAATCATAATTCCAAACTGGTGTGGGATTGTTTTGTGACTTACATCTACACATATGTCATTTAGTAGATTTGTGTGTTGATGTGGGAGTGTCATATATCAATCTGTTGATTTCATTGGCTAAGTAATAAACAAACTGCTTGGGCTCATAGCTTAGAACATAGGTGGGTGGAGTAAACAGAACAGAATGCTGGGAGGAAGAGGAAGTGAGGTAAGACGCCTCAGACAGAGACGCCATCCTCTCCTCTCCCGAGAATTAGCCTAGAAGAGAAGGGCCAAGCAGTGTTTAAATGAATACAGTTTGTGTGTTGTTATTTCGGGCATAAGCTAGCCAAGCAGGAGGCTGGGATGCTGGGGACGCAGCCCCGCCGCTCTTATTACTACAGTGTGTGTTGCATATGAGTGTGTAGGCATGCACACAATTGTGCGCATATCCAGAGGCCAAAGGGAGACGTCCAGGGTCTTCTGTCATGCCCTGTCTTATTGTCATCAGACAATGTCTGTCACTGATTCCCAAGCTTGCCATTGCAACGAGGCTGGACAGCAAGTGATGTCTTGGTTCTGCCTACTGAGCTATTCTGCCTGCCCCCGCAGCTATAGGTTTTTAAAGACACCATGCATATGCAGACGTTTTACTATAAAGGGAAGTTTAGAAAGCAAAGAACAAAAAACAAATGCAAAGAAAGTGGTACAAAGCGCAGGCTCTTGGCTGCCCTCTTGGGATGCTGATAGTAGCAGGACATAAGACAAAAACCTCTAAGGCCGTTCACGGGCAGATAGTTAGAGAACTGCTGTCGTACATTGCAAGAAGAAGCAGTTGTAGCAGGCTGGTTCTGAGCTGAGGACTCCAGAGCAATAGCTCTTCTTCATTTCAAGCCTATCACAAGGAAGAATTTAATGCCTCCTGCTCCACCTTTCCCTAGCAGTAGTGCCCCAGTCCTGGATAGGACATCGAGTGATTCACTTACCTGTATCCAGAACGCCAAATGAGATGCTAGTGACAGACATTATGGCAGTCAGTAAGACAGCTGTCTTACAAAATGGGATCAGGTAAAAGCCAGCTGAGGTGAACAGGTTTGATAGCCCTGAGAAAACAAGGTTGAAAGAAAGGCAGCTGTAAAAAGCAGTGTTTGTGAGTCAGGAGTCACTCCAACATAATAACTCCACCAAATGCAAATGGGATCAAATTTTTAAAAACCTCATGTGGGTGAACATTGTACCTTCTACAAGGAACCATGCCTTTTAAATCTTGTGTAATCTTTATGGATTACAAAATATAAAAGGTTTAAAAATTAATGTAATTCTATCATTGCTAGAATCAAGCTACAAAACACACAATTAAGCCAAGTTTCATAGCAAAAGAAGCAAAAGCTTTTTATTTAAATGTTTTACACTCAAGAACCAAAGGAGGGCTGCAATAGAGCTTTGTGCTGCCACGCCTGAAGACCCGAGTTATAGCTCAGCAACCCACACGTGGAAGGAGAAACTGAGTCTCGAGAGTTGTCCTCTGACTCCACAGGAGAGCTCTGGAACACGCACTGTAGTTAATAAATACACTTTTTAAAATATTTATTTATTTATTATGTATACAATATTTTGTCTGTGTGTATGTCTGCAGGCCAGAAGAGGGCACCAGACCTCATTACAGATGGTTGTGAGCCACCATGTGGTTATCGGGAATTGAACTCAGGACCTTTGGAAGAGCAGGCAGTGCTCTTAACCACTGAGCCATCTCTCCAGCCCCTTAAATGCACTTTTATGATTAAAAAAAATAGCTGAAATAGAGGGGAGTAGTTAGAGAGCTAGCTCAGAGGACAAGCATGCACCATGCCTGTGTGAGGACCAGAGTTCTGATCCCCAGCCTGGTGGAACCTGGGTGGTGGCAGCGCACGCCTTTAGCACTTGGGAGGCAGAGGCAGGTGGATCACTGAGTTTGAGGCCAGTTTGTTCTGCAGAGTGAGTTCCAGAATAGCCAGGGCTACCAAAGAAACTGTGCTGGAGGAGGCAAGAGGCTGGTGGGCTGAGACATGTTGGGATCTTGTAATCCTAGAGTTTAGGAGGCTCCCCAGAGGAAGCAAATCAGTGAGTTGTGAGTTCAGGGAGAGAACGGGCTTCCATAAAGAAACTGGAGAGTCATCAAGAAAGACTCATTCACACATACCTGAACATACATGAGCCCACACATATGTGAAACACACACACACACACACACACGGGCAAAACAAACAAAACAAAAATCCAAGAACCAAAAGGAATGTTTGCATATAGAATAACAAAAAAGCCAAGAGGAGGATGAGTTACTAGTAAACTTTACATAAGTTAGTTTGTGGACTTGGGAGGAAAACACAAGGCATGTAGTTCTGGGCTGGGACTTAGCTCAGTGGTGGAGACCTGTGTAACAGGATTCTCCACAAACAAAAACTTACATCTGTATAGTGAGTTATATGTATTCTTCAGTGCACTTTGGAATAAAAGGGATCTCTTATTTATTCACCAGGAATAATAAATTGTTGCTTCAGATGCAGAGGTGTTTTGCCTTTCTTTCTTTAGAGGTCGATTTATTCAAAGCAGGCATGGTAAAAACTTTCCCATCTGCTTCCAGACGTGGGCGAGCATCCTGAGCTCGTTTCTGACATTGGATAGCAGCGACAAAAAAAATCCAGCTTGCGTTAATTCATCAACCTTTTGTGTCCAATCCAGGTTCCAAGAGCCGTTTCTTACCTCTGCGGCCCTGGGAACCCAGCTGAGCCTCCAACGAGCCCAACGTGGGGACACTGTGTGTGTCTGGAATGGAACCTGATTTGGGGCCTAGGCTGGCAAGACTTGGGAGTGCCAACACTCCCACTCACAGGGTTAGTCAAGTTTCCAAAGCACTCCTTAACCATTCCCTGTCACTGCCTTTGGGACAATAGCCTCTGGCAACCCAGTTGACAACAGCAAAGCACAGTGTACTTCAGCTGTCAAGGTCCCCAGGCTGATGCCTTCGTATTTAGAGACTCACTGCACACTCATTGCCAGAAACAATGAAATGAAAATCACTGTTAGCTTACCCAAAAGTAAGAAATGATTCATGTAGTCGAAAAGCACCCCACCGACCACAGAGCCGCCCAAGTAGCCGAGGGCCCGGCCCACGAATATTTCCGAAAGGCTGCTGATGTTCCGGTTCACATTTCGTGCCAGGTCTGGAAAAGTGGGTCCTAGCACAGCAGCGCCCACCCCCTACAATTCACAAAGACAAACGGTTTTACTTATAAACAAAGTAACATCCATCTAATTATATCCACTGCAGATGAGCTAGTGGCGAGCGGTAACAAGGCGGAGATTGACTGTAAGGCCCCGAGAAAGGGAGGAATACTCAATAACACTAAAGTTACCACAAGCCGTGGGCTCCTGTTGCTTTTCTTTGTTTCTTTCTTTTTTTTTTTTTTTGCTTTTCTTTGTTTCAAACCTCTCAATTTTTCAAAAGTCCTTTAAATCTGTGGCTTTTAAGAAATTATTTCCTATTTGACAATACATTAAAAGGCTATTGTGTATTAAACGCTAATTTAGAGCTAGGGAGGCAACTCCATGGTAGGCCACTTGCCTAGCAAGCACAAGTCCATGTTTAAAGTCTAGCACTACAAATTAATGCTGATTTATCCTTAATTTTTCATTTCTTGAGTGTGTGTGCATCCACACCTGTGTGTGCCACGGTGTACATGTCTGGATAACGAGACCACTTGTGTAAGTCAGTTCTTTCTTCCATGTGGCTTTTGAGAATCAAGCCCAGGCTCGGTGGCATACATCTGAACTGCTGAGCTGTCTCGCCAGTTACAGTATTTCGTAAGATGTACTGTTCATTTTATTTTCAAACTAAATTTTTAGTATAGTATTTGCAAATGCATTGGAAGTTCGAATGTGAGGATTTACATACCAGAATTTTTATATTATTAAGACACCTACTTCTGGTACAGATGGGGTTCTACACAAACACACAACATATGAGATAAGTCATCTGAGCTGCCCAACTTATGAATGCTCCTCTGCTCAAATAAGATCTTTTAAAATATTTGTTTATTTTATGTGTACGTGCACTACACATGTGCAGGAGCCAGAAGAGGGTGTGGGACATTCTGGAATTGGAGTTACAGGTGGTTGAGAGTCAGCTGATATGAAAGCAGGGAAGCAAACCCAGGCCTTAACAGTAGGTACTCATAGCTGCTGAACCATATATCTCCAGTCCCTCAAATGAAAATTGACCAAATTAAAAGGTTTGGCATCAGATATGTGGTGGAAGAGACCTCCAGTGATGGTATCAGCATCAAATGATTACATCAATGTATCAACCAGAGTCTTTTGTGTTCAGTGACCTCAGCACAGCAGTCGAGGTCACTGTGGGCTGTCTCTTCGATTTGTCTACAGGTTTGTGTATGGTCCTCTGGGTTGCTACATGGGACCACTGATGGGAGAGCACTTTTGCAATGGGTTCCTCCAGGCTAAGGTGTCTGGGAGACTAGCTGTAGGAAATCCTACAGCCAGTAGTTAGTTCAAGTAGCCTTGAAGTTACCCACTCACTTGGCCGTGGCCTCATATACTATAAATGCTGATTTCCTTTCTCTTCCAGCAGCTGGATTCAGTTCCTGCTCCCCGTTTGTGCAGAGGACTCTTATCTGTGAGTCTACCCCTAAATAAATAATCCTTTATTATAATCAATTCTGAGCTAGTATGGGATTTCTTTTAGCGTCCTTCCTCATCTGGCACCCACATGGATCCGGACTCCACACCTACTGGGTGGACCAGTCTAAAAGGCCCAAACAGTCCACAGCCCAGAAGGTCTCCCACCCCTGCCCGCTTGGTTTGCTTTCACCTACTAAGTAGTTTTTTGTTAAAGTCCCACCACAGCGGAGCTAAGTGGCCGTGGCAACTTGGCAATTTCCCAAGTTCGTGAACACACACACACACACACACACACACACACTGCTGCGTTCCCAGCTGAGGGACAACTTCAGGTTTGTGCTCCCTGCTCCTGAGTTCTGAGCTCCTTGCTCCATGTGCTCAAGCCCTTTACAATGAACAAATCTTGTCCCTATGCCACAAAGCAGCCTTAAATGCTTGGGACAAGATTCAAGAACCAAGAAAATAAATTGAATTATATACTAGGGTTAGACAGGGCCAGAGAGAACCCTTTAGTGACTTTTTACAAAGATTAACTAAGGCTGTACAATTGGGAGCGATAGACCCAGATGCTAGACGAGTACTTATTGAATCTCTGACTTTTGAAAATTCCAACTTAGAATGCAAAAAGATACTTGGGCCTCTATACTGATGCAAATAAATCAGGAAAGGCAGGTTACAAATCAGAAGATTTAAGTAAGGTAGAGCAAAGTCCTTATAATTCTGTCCAAAAGGCAGAATTATATGCTATTCTCATGGTACTAAGGAATTTTAAAGAACTTCTTAATATAGTTACTGATTTACAATATGCAGGAAAAGTTGTCTTGCATATCAAAACTGCTCAATTTATACTAGATGATACACAATTGACTTCATTATTCATACAGGTTCAAGATATAATCAGGAATGGACTTTGTCCCATATTCATAACACACATCTGATCCCATACGGGTCTGCCAGGTCCTCTAGCACAAAGTAATGCAGAAATTGAGCAATTATTGATTGGAAGTGTGTTGAAGGCCTCAGAATTTCATAAGAAACATCATGTCAATAGCAAAGGTTTAAAGAAAGAGTTTTCCAGCCTGGTATTGGCATAAAAACAGACAGGAGGACCAATGGAACCTAATAGAAGACCTGGATATTAATCAACATTCCTTTGAACACCTGATTTTTGACAAAGGAACAAAATATATCAAATGGAAAAAAGCATATTTAATAAATGATGCTTGCATAACTATATATCAACATGTAGAAGAATGAAAATAGAGCCATATCTACCACCATGCACAAAACTCAAGTCCAAATGGATCAAAGACCTCAACATAAAGCCAGCCACACTGAACCTTATAGAAGAGAAAGTGGGAAGTACACTTGAATGCATTGGCACAGGAGACTACTTCCTAAATATAACCCCAGCAGCACAGACACTGAGAGAAATAATTAATAAATGGGACCTCCTGAAACTGAAAAACTTCTGTAAAGCAAAGGACATGGTCAACAAGTCAAAATGACACCCAACAGAATGGGAAAAGATCTTCACTAACCCTACATTAGACAGAGGTCTGATCTCCAAAATATACAAAGAACTCAAGAAATTGGTCATCAAAATACCAAATAATTCAATAAAATAATGGAGTATAGACCTAAACATAGAACTCTCAACAGAGGAATCTAAAATGGCTGAAAGACACTTGAAATGTTCAACATCCTAGGCATCAGGGAAATGCAAATCAAAACAACTCTGAGACTCCATCTTATACCTGTAAGAATGGCCAAGATAAAAAAAACACTGATGACAACTTATGCTAGAGAGGTTGTGGAGTAAAGGGAACACTTCTGCATTGCTGGTGGGAATGCAAGCTGGTACAACCCCTTTGGATGTCAGTGTGGCGATTTCTCAGAAAATTAGGAAACAACCTTCCTCAAGCCTTATAAGGGTTGGGGTAGGATTCTGTTCTTGTCTTTGCAGGAAAATACTCATCTTCAGAAAATAAAGAGACCCTAGACATCTGGGTACCTAAATAGGAAAAGATAATTATTCAGATAGAACCACCAAGCAAAAAGAATTATCACTTATGAGGAAAGATCTTCTGAAGGTAAGAATCTCTGAATATTAACTAGTCATTAAATATTAAATATTAACTAGTCATTAAATAGTCATGACTCACTTAAAAATCAAATCTGGCTTTGGAGTTGGATAACGACTCTGTCCTTCTCTAAATCCAAGCATGTTGTTAAAAGAAAAATTCAGAGTTTCTGTCTCATGTCAGGAGCCATCCAGTATGGGACAGAAAGAAGAAAGAATTTAGAAAAAAATTTTACTTTTCTTCATACCTATTTTTGACTCTATCATACCTTTATTGAATATATGTCTGTATAAATAATGTTTAAGTTTTCCACAATAAACAATGAGTTTTCCTACAGTAATCTTTGAAGTTTCCAGGAAGAAGATGGGGCCCCACAACAACAACCCCACCTGGTTGATATGACATCATGATACTGATAGTACTACTATAAGACCTGTTTTGAGTACCAGCTGAACAAGATGGTTCCAACTTGATTAGGTGAAATTCTGTACTTTTTACAACATTATGGCTAGAACTCAAATAGAAACCTCATAAAAACCCTACCAAATACTCAAAGTTTATTTGCAATTATACCAGACAGTAATCTCGAAACTTAGCCATCGTTTTACTTTCACAGGAGCCCATAGGAAGAACATTGCCAGCTGAAAATAATTCTAAAAGAAGATGTCTCCTCTCCCAACAAAGTTTGTCCTCAGGGCTAGGGACATCATTTAGGGGTTGAGTATAATTGGTATAGTGTTGGGAGTTGGAGGCAAATTATGTAGGCTCAGGGATCTCTTTGAGGAGAAATAAAGGGAAATTGGATGAGATAATAAATTAGTGTGAGCTTACTCACACTAATAATAGTGAGCAATAGAGTGAATACTTGTGAGCTATTATTTATAGGCAATTTACATTGGTATAGATTCTTGTATATTGATACAAACTTAAATTATACTAAATATATTCCTATTTTCATCTATAATATTTGTATACCGAGGCAAATTAATTTTGTCGTATTGTATGTATGTATGCTTCTACCTCTGCTTAAGACATTTTGTATATTGATACACTTTTAGGATATATTTATCACATTGCAATATACATTTCTATCTCTTATCAAGATACTTATACATTGTTTACATTTTGAGGTCATTGTCCTCATTTATTGTACAGTTGTTTAAATATTGTTTAGCATTCTAATATGAAATCTTAGTCTTTAAGTTATATAGATATTAAGAATTGTAAGTCAATAGTCATCTACGTTTATCATACTTATATTTAGACTAATCAGGTTCTTTAGAAACAAAGGGATTATATTCTACATAGATAGGCAATCTTCAACCACTTCAGAGTGCTGTAGAATATGACATTTAAATAACTTAGGGCTGTGTTGAAGTAAGACACGATTGCTCCTGGCAGCACTGATCTATTCCCACAAGAATGTTGAGGACTGAAGACACTCCACTTGGAGCTTGTTTTCATCTTGGCAAAAACTGGCCTTTGGGCAAGAAACTGCCCATGTATTGGCCACTGACAAAATGCACAATGTCCAGACAGGACAAGCAGGATACAAGAGAAAAGACTGTCAAATCTTGCCAAGACAGGGTAAGACGGTTTTGAAAAATTTCTTGCCTCTGAAAATGGTCTGTCCATTACTCTAGGTCTTAGCCAAAGTTGGTTGCTCCAATGTTGCAAATGAGACTTTGGGTGATTGCCCAGGTAGCCTGTTGTCTCTGTCATCTACTGCACATTTTGGAAGTTGATTGATTGCACTTTCTGCTGACTCAAGTAATACTATTTCCCTTCTTGGGTCTTTGATGGGGTTGAAGACTAGATTGTTGTAGTTACTTTCCTCTCATGACTTGGCCAAGTTATTTATAATACAGGACTTAGACTCCTTAGGATAGGATAATTATTGAAACATTTATCACATGTTTCTTGCTCGATATTGTTTATGTTGTTGTAATTCTAATTTTTATACCTGATATTTGTTCTTATTGTATACAATTTTGTATTAGACTTAGAACTCTCTTATTTAAACAAAAGTGGAGGTGCTGTAAAAAATCCTATAGCCAGTAACCTTTAAGTTACCCCCCTGCTTGGGCTTGCTCTTAGACTATAAATGCCAATGTAAAGTGCGTGTTCTCTCTCTCTCTTCCTGCTGCTGGATTTGGTTTCTGTTCCCCATTCATGCAGAGGAGTGGATCTGTGAGTCTACCCCTAAATAAATAACTCTTTATTATACTCAATTCTGAGTTAGTGTGGGATTTCTTTTTAGCATCCATCTCCAGAGACTGATTTCTTAGACACTTGCTTATCATCATCACTAAGTTAAGGGCACCGACCCTGTGTACATTTGGGGGCTGGGCAGGAGTAAGTTAACGTTATTAGGAAACCTTTGAACTGGAGTGCCTAGAATGGAGATGTCTTCACTTAGATGAGATTGCTCACTTGAGAAAAGAGTCCAGTGCCTTAAAATCAGTGCAATGCGTTCTTTAACGTGTTCACTGAGGTGCATAGGAGGGGTGGCCACCTGTGGAGCGATCACCAGTGTTTGCTGCTCCCTCAGATGGTGTGGCATGGAGTGGTGGCCTGGGAGCACCCTGGAGACACCATGGGTGGTACGGAGAGAGTGTGTTGCCTCTGTCTGGCCTGATGCTGTTACAGAGGCTTGCCAGCCAGAGAAGCCAAACCAAAAGAGATTGGGGATACAATACCTCGTGCCTGGGAACCCACACATCCACAGTTTGCTCAGGCTCACAGGGAGGAGAATGTTGGGACCAAAACAGGGCATCCTCCTCTTGGGTCAGCACTGAAGGATCCTCTGAGATCCTCAGACTGTCAGGGTCACAAGTCCCCATCTTTCTAAGTATAATAGTAAGACTTAAAAAAAACAGTAGTAAAATAAAATTTTGTGCTGGTGAGATGGCTCAGTGGGTAACGGTGCTTGCCACCAAGTCTGTCACTGAATTCAAGCCCCAGAACTCAGGGTAGAAGGAGAGAATTGATGCCTACAAGCTATCCCTCCACACAGGTGCTGTGCACACAACAGTCCCCTACACACAAACGCATGTGTGTGTGTACACACATACACCTATTGTATTTGTACAGTATTGTACAGGATACTGTAGGAATTTTCTTTGCCATTTGGGGTAATTATTATAGGATGTGAAAATCCTGAATTTTACCGAGATAATTTCCTGTGTTCTGTGATGTCCTTATTAGGTTTTTTTTTTTTTCTGACTTAAGATCACACCTTTAACCCCAGTTCTGTAGAGGCTGGGTCAGAGGACCAGGATGTCTAGGACAACCTAGGACTACACAGTGACACCTCATCTCAAAATAAAAACAGTGCCAGCCTATGTATTTGCCTTTGAAGTATGGATATCACATAGGTAAATTAGAGATTGTGCTTTGCTTGAATTAATCTTATTTTGATCAGATGTTAAAAATCTTCACTATTTCTTTTCTTTTTTTTCTACTAATTTCTCCAAATCAAATGAAATAAATTTTTTTCTAGATATTGAATTAATTTAGCAACTTTCTAGATGGGTCCTTAGAATATCTCCACAGGGTGTATCTTTTTATAAAAATAGAGATGTTACACTCATATCTCTTAGTTTATTTGATGCATTGAAGTATATGAGAAGTACAATAAAATAATAAATGCAAAATGTAAACAAGTGATACACTCAAGTCCGTGAGAACTGTGATGACAATAAGAAATTCAAAATTAATGAGCTGTGTACAGATGGGTGCGTTACTAACATGTGTTTCAGAAATTGTGTGACATTCTTAGGAATCTAGTGGGCATAAGTATAACACGAGCAGTCACAATTCAAAGTGTTACTTTGTTATCCTGAAGCAGGGCTCACGTGTCCCAGGGCTGCATTGCTCTCCATACACAGCTGAGGATAAGCTTGAGGCTCTGATTCCACTGCCCTCTACCTCCTGAGTACAGATGTGCTTATAGGCATTTGTGCGAGGGATGAACCTCAGGCCTTCCTGTGTGCCCGCAAGTACCCCACCACCTGTGCTGCCACCCAGCTTCTACTTGTTTCCTTTATGTGTTATATGCAAGAGCCTCGCCACCCTCCCCGTAGTTCTCGCTAATCAGGAGGCTGGAGCAAGAAAATCAGCTGAGCCCAGGCCTAGCAACACCCATCTCATGAAGTCTGTATGCAACAGACATAACAAACTTTTCTTGCCAAATGCATTACTATTATACGGAGCCCTCAAAGGAGCTCTCACCATGGCCATCATGGTCTTGACACTTGCAGTTAATGGTTCAGTATGAGAGGACAATGGCGGAAAGGACACCAAGGTCCATTGGCCCGGGTAGGAATTCTCGGCTTCTAATGAAGAAACCAGTGGCTCATAAACACCAAGCTGATGGTTAACTTAGGGCCAACCACAAGAAGAATTAAGTACCGAGGAAATGACTTGGCATATTTTCGTCTAAGTTAGTCCGTGGTGAAACTGCAAGCTTTGCAATTTGAAGGAACGCGGTAGATTTGACCCAAGTCCATTTACCTATGAGAATCTATTTAGTAGGCAGTACTAAAACCTGAACTTGAGAGCTCACAGATCCATTGCTAAGCATGGACCCAGGGAGAGCTTGGATGGCTGCCTGGATGGTTGCCTGGTGCTTGTTGAGTCCACAAAGCTTCTAGTATTAAATGCTCTGTACTCTAAGATACACCATGGCAGGAAAAGAATGATCCATACTATAACAAAACATTGGTGGATGCTCATTTTCCCTGGACGGGGCTTCTAACCAGCGTTTGCCTTTGCACCCCACCTCCAGTTAACCCGATAAAGCCCCAAGTCCTGTGCTGCCATCAGTGGGATGAGCCCGGCACTCACAGCCACCAGAAGTGCTCATTTTCTCATGTCCAGAGGCTGCCCCGTACAGAAAGGTAGCTACAGTTAAATTAGAAGCTGTGTTTTCCTAGTGGGGGTCCTGGAGAAATCCCTGGCCACAGTGGTACCTCTTTCACCACACAAGCTGTGTAAGAGCTAAGTGAGGAACCACAGACACAAAGGCAGTGAGCCCAATTCCTGGACCACCTGAAGGGCCTCAGTCCCAAGCTGTTCCAAGTGATGGCAACAGGATCCACTCCCACTGGAGAGCATAGACGGAGCCCTTGGGAACAGTCACTGCCAGGCCTCCTCCCTAATGAAGACCCGGGTACCACCTATTCACATAAATGTGACATGATCCAGAAGGCAAAGCTTCTGTGCATCAATCCAAAGTGTATTTTCACTAAGACCATCTTACCAGCAGACAAAGGCCTTAGCTTTCTACACACACACACACACACGCACGCACGCACGCACGCGCACACACACACACACGAACCTACTGTTGATGCTCTCCCTTTTGTCTCCTTGCAGGAAAGCACATGGACATGTTGCCCTCGTTGGATGAGCTCTGACTTAAGGAGCGTGCCCTAGTTTCTTGGTCCTGCCCACCTGCTAACTATCCTAACACCCTCCCTTACCTGCCGGGATCCTGTGAGTCATAGATGTTTCTATGTGCTCAGCCTGGACGAAACTGACCATGACTATGGTCACAGAAAGTGCTGCTGGTACCCAAGACCTCATCCCATTTCAAACCGAGCTGCTGACCCACAAGGAAAGTGGGATTGTTAAATCAGCCTACAGTTGTCCTTGTGTGTAGGAGTCTGCAACCTCAGTACTCCAACACCTGAAGCCCAACAGAAAGAATATTCTTAGACAAGCAGGTGACAGCCAAGTGCTGAGTCCTTTACAGCTGCACACTGCCCAAAATGTCCGAAGAAGTCGGGTGAGTTGTCCACAATCATGTTATTTCCATACACTCTCTGGGTCTCTAGACAGTGTCTGCCCATATTCCAGAGTGGAGTTTCTCAGCCTTCACTGGCCCTGTCCAGTTCCTGAATTACTTCTTTGTGCAAAGAAACTTAAAATCAACACAGGTGACCTTTGCTTTTCAATAGGAGCAGTAACAGAAAGGTTAGCAGCTGGCTGTCAGAGGGAATCCTTGGCCCTTTAAGAAAATGTTTCTATTTCATCTACATTTAGAGAATCGCCGATTCTCACTGCACCACGTCTGCTCCAAGGCAAGGTGTGCCTCTTCCCCAGGCAGAAGCCGCCCAAGACTCAGGGTCAGGTGAGAACAGGTGCTCAGCAAGCAGTGAGTTCAAGGGTCAGAGCAGTGGCTCTCACCAGAGCGCTCCCTGATTCTAGAAAGATTTACAGAAGACCTGGCCCAGGGAGGGGATGCCCCTGCATCCACAGTGATTACTTCTCGGATCTTCCACCCCCACCATCAAAGTCCAGTTCTGATTCCATCTCTGAGGTGCACAGTTAGCAGACATTACTCCGCGGAAGACTCACTTTCAACTCTCTGAGGCCACAATTCCCCAAGACAAAGGGAGGTCATCAGCGGAGAAGGCGCTTCTCCCTATGCACTCTGCTCTGAGAAAAACTCAAGAATCCGAAGGCTCAATTTACATAGGATTATGGTAGAGAGTGAGGCAGCTTCTGGCTTCAGCACCTACCTAACTCTGCGACCTGACAAAAGTCTCCTCCCCTGTGGGGCCTAGTTTTCAGCTGCGAAATTAAATTGCTAGCTGGATGTGGTCAGGGCACAGGGAAGAACTCTCAGGAAGAAAGGCTCCTTGCTGTGTAATGATCTGGGGTGAGAGGGCCATTGGTACACACCAGCAGAACCCCCCTCACACACACACACACACACACATGCATGCCTTGTACAGAAACCAAGTAAGATTTGTTGCCGTTGCAAAACCCTAGGACAATCAGTTTCACGTTTAGTTAGAATTGTACCCATTTTCCTGACGATGAAACCACCGCCCAGGCTGTTTAAATAATGCTGCACACAGGTCACATGAATGCCCAGGTGGTCAAAAGCCTGTCTCCCTGGAAGGGCAGGTCCCCTGCAGGAGGCTTGCACCCAGCCTGGCAGGGCGCAGCCTCAGCTCTCACCATCCCTAGGAAGGCGGCATTCAGGACCACAGTGGTGAACCAGAGGAGCGCTCTTCCCCCTTGGCCGCTGGACACAGCCCGGAGCCCATTCTTCCCTGGGGTCTCAGCCTGGAGGAGGCGCTGCCCAACAGCCTTGGCCTGGGACCGTTGGGACTCCATTTCCAATCCCAGACTGGCAGTTCCAAACAAGGGGTTTTGCTGTGACCCAGCTCTTTAGCAGGGTCCCTGGAGCTCTGAGCTCCTGTTCCTTGGGACCAGAAAATTCCTCCCAGAGCCTCCTCCCACCAAGGACAATCCTGAGTCAGGGCCTTGGGAAGTTACACTTTGAACTGTGCACGTGGTGAGAGCAGGGGAAACTCAGGTTCATCTGACAAAGCTCCTAAGAAGAGCATTTGGCGGACAGGCCTCTCTCAGCACTCAGGAGCCCAGCTTCTTGGGGGAGAGGAAATGTGGTTTCCTGGAAGACCACATGTTCTCACGGCTTCATTCCGTATCCTTCTCACATAATTGCACACGGGCATCCCGAGGACGTATGCATCAGTCTCCCGAGGACGTATGCATCAGTCTCCTGAGGACGTATGCACCGACCTCCGGAGGCTGACAAAGCTGGAAGCACAGTCTCAGAGGAGCCCAGTCAAGTGGTCTTGGCGACTAGAGAGATGGCTCAGGCATTGAAAGTGCTTGCTGATTTGTTGCAGAGGACTTGAGTTCAATTCCTAGCATTCCTACTGGGCAGTTCACAACCTACCTGTAACTCTAACTATAAGGGACCCAACACACAAACACACACACACACACACACACACACACACACACACACCCATTCTTATCTCTTGTGAATACTCAGTGGTACCAACTTCTCTCCAGGCAGCAGAGGGCAGTCCCTAAAGGTATTTGGTCTAAGCATCTCAGTGTATTTTTTTTCCTTTTAAAAAAATGGAAAGAAAAAGAACCAATGGCTATAAGTGACATGTGGCTATTTTCCCCCAAGATGTGAAAAATAGCATGTGTGTGTGTGTGTGTGTGTGTATGTGTGTGTGTGTTCACTTGAGAGAAGAAAACAATTCATACCCAACTGTGAAAACACTGTGCTCCAAAAGATAGATTCAAATGCGTGACCACAGAGAGTCCTGGACAAAGACGGTGGATTACAATACTGGACTAAAGACACATGTTGTAGGAATTTAGCAGAATCGTGGTGTATGGAGTAAACTTTAGAGTGAACAGTGTTCCCTGTATCTGGGGTAGACGTTAGAGTGAACAGTGTTCCCTGTATCTGGGGTAGACATTATAGTGAAAAGTTCTCACTGTTTCTAGGGTAGACCTTAGAGTGGACAGTGTTCACTGTATTTGGGAAAACTTTAGAGTGAACAATTCTCATTGTATCTGGACTAGCCTTTAGAGTGAGCAGTTCTCCCTCTGTCTGGATTAGTCTTTAGAATGAACAACTCTCACTCTGTCGAGAGTAGATGACAGAGTGAACAGTATTCAGTGTTTCAGAGCAGACGTTAGAATGGATAGTACTCACTGTTTCTCGATTAGGCATTCGAGTGAACAGTTCTGGCTGTATCTGGCATAGATTTCACTGTATCTGGGGTGCATGTTAGAGTGAACAGTTCTCATTATTTCTGGGTAGATGCAAGAGTGAACAGTTCTTACTGTATCTGGAGTAGATGTTTGAGTGAACAGTGCTCACTGTATCTGTGCTAACCTTTAGAGTGAGCAGTGTTCACTGTATCTGGAGTAGACATTACAATGAACAGTTCTCTCTGTATCTTGGGTAGATGTTAGAGTGAACAGTTCCCATTGTATCTGGCGTAGACTTTAAGAGTGAACAGTTTTTGCTCTCTCTGGAGGAGATGGTAGAGTGAAGAGTTCTCACTTTGTCTGGAGTGACATTAGAATCAACAGTTCTTACTATATATGGAGTAGAAGTTACAGTGAACATTTCTCAATGTACCTGGAGTGGATGTTAGAGTGAACATTCTCACTGTATCTGGAGTAGACATTAGAGGGAACAATTTTTACTGTATCTGGAGTAGACGGTAGAGTGTACAAATCTCACTCTATCTGGGGTACGTGTTAGAGTGAAGAGTTTTCACTGTATCTGTAGCATTTCACAGAATGAACAATTCTAAATGTAATTGGAGTAGAAAATAGAGTTAACATTTCTCACAGAGGAGGCATTAGTGTAAATAGTGTGTACTATACCTGTGGTAGACATTAGAGTAAACAGTGTACACTATCTGTGGTAGACATTAGAGAGGACGGTGTACACTGTGTCTGTGGTAGACATTAGAGTAAACAGTTCTCACTATATCTGCAGTAGACGTTAGAATGACAGTTCTCACTCTATCCGGAGTAGTTATTTGAGTTAACAGCTCTCACTATATCTTTGGTAGATGTTAGTAAAAACAATTTTTATCGTGTCTGGAGTAGACTTTAGAGAGAGCAGTTCTGACTGTATCTGGAGTAGACTTTAGAGAGAGCAGTTCTGACTGTATCTGGAGTAGACTTTAGAGAGAGCAGTTCTGACTGTATCTGGAGTAGACTTTAGAATGAAAAGGTCTCTCTATATATGGAGTAGAATTCTCGCTGTATCTGGAGAAGACGTTAGAATGAAATCTTCTCAATGTATCTGGAGTAGTCATTGGAGTGGACATTCTCACTGTACCTGGAGTAGACTTTAGAATGAATAGTTCTCTCTGTATATGGAGTAGACATTAGAGTAAACATTCTCGCTGTATCTGGAGAAGACGTTAGAATGAAACCTTCTAACGTATGCGGAGTAGATGCCTGAGTAATCAGTTCTCACTGTATCTGAAGCAAGCATTAGTATGACAACTTCTCCCTGTATCTTATTTAGACATTAGAATGAACAGTTCTCGCTGTTTCTGGGGTAATGATTACAGCGAATGGTTGTTCCTAGAAGTACTTTGACCTTGAAGAGTCATAATGGAAAATGGTAAAAAAAAAAAAATTCTTTGTGGAAAACAGTGATGTTTCCCATGATTTGTAGAATTGCTTTCTGAAGGTGCATTGCGGCCTTTGAATGACTTTGGTCACAGAAGCCTTTGGCACACTTGAGGCTCTTAGATTATTATGCATTGCAAATGATACATAACGAAGTACTGAAGTCATGAGGACATATAGCAAGACATATAGATAAGGAGGACCTAGGTTTGAGGAACTACTTACCCAAAAACCAGCTTTGTGAAGCTATCAATAAATGCCTTTGTATGGCTGTTGGGGTTCAGTTCATCAGAGGCTGGACCTTCCTGCTGTCACACAGAACTCAAAATTTCATTTTGAAATGACCTCTTTCTTCCACCAACTCACACAGACAAACACCCCAAAGGTCTGAATGGGGGTCAAGGGATCTGGGGGGAGGGTGACAAAGACAGGAGGAAGACAAGAGGGGGCTGGGGAGAGTAAACACAACACGCCACACTGCGCTATACACGGTGGAATTGTCAGAGAACAAATTCAGTCACTTTTAAACAGCAGGTTAAGGAAGCTAGAGTTATTTAATTTTGAAGTAAAACCACTACTGTGTCAAGTAGTAAGCTTACCACTAGGACAGTTCATGGAGTTTCCCTAGAGTCCGCATTAACTTCGGTGAGGGAGGGAACAGAGTGAGGCAGAGAGAGCTGACAGTCTGGGAAAGGAGATGGGGAGAAATGGAGTCACCAAAGGAGGACCCCAACATCAAAGGGCAGGTCCAGTGGAAATGACGGAGAGGGAAACAGGGGGATGGGAAACTGGGGCAAGAAAGCGGAAGGCTGGATTTTAAGATTTTGAAGTCAAGCCTTTGCCAGAGATGATGTTTCGAGTGTTGGTGTTAAGCCTGTGGAAGTGAAGTGTGGCAGTGGCGTGGATACTGAATCTTAGAGCAAAGCCATTGACTGGAGCAGGGGCTGGGTGTCCAGGAATGATCTGGGAGGTCCACGGACAGCTGTGACATGCACAGACAAAGGTGGTAGAGACTCCAGCTCCTGAGAGAAAGGGGCCAGGGGAGGCTTTAGAGTATGAGGGTGAACTCCTATCTTTGGAAGGACTCACAAAAACAGCTGACTTTGAAATAGTTTCTAGAAACCTGAATTTTATTAACTTTTATATTTCTCTATAAGACACTGAGAACTTTCAATAGTAACCTGGCACTATTTATTTTAATTCTCAATTTAGGTTTAATCCATGAGTTATAATTATTCTGATTTCCCCTAAAAAAATTGTTTCATCCTGCTTAGAGCAAGCAACAAGTTGCAGTGATTTTTCTTTTCCTGATTTTCTCAATAGCCTGCGTGGTCACCATAATCTGGTATATAAATATCTGTTGGATTAAATGACATCATAGATTACAAAATTTTATGCTTCTGTAGTGTCATTAACCATAAATAATGATATGCTCTGTAGTTAGAATTCAGCTAATAACAAGCAACCCTTGATAAGAGCAGGCAACTGGGTAATCTCCAGGAATAATGTTTTTTTTTTTTATTAAAAATCAAACAAACAAACAAAAAGCCCTTCCAGTCTGGTTCTTGACCAATGCTATTATGTAGGAATGTTCTCAGCATAAGTCGTCAGTGCTGTAGAGAGCAAGGAGGTTTTCGGGTGGCTAGAACGTATTTGAAATAGATGTAAACACATCACATTGTTGGTTTGAGTAAAGCAAACCGAACAAAGTCACCCCCTCCTCCCCAGTAATGGCACAGCCACGCAGTTGACATGACTTTACTCAGCGATCATGGTGATCAATGTCAGGCTCCAGTCACTTGTGGGTATATTTGGTCTTGTGTGGGTTTGAAACCACAATTTTGAACCAATACGTACGCCTTGAGCTATTTGGCTGTTGACGGGGCCAGTGTCAGCTGACTGACCTTTGGCGAGCTGTAGGTTTTCTCTATGACTTTATCCTTTCCTGACACCTAGCTATGGTGACAGAGGAGTGTGGCGAGGATCCCTATGGCTCCAGGAGCCTGTTGCGGAGCAAGTGATTGTAGCCTGAAAGCTGAATAGCAGACGGAGAGGGCTCAAGAGTGGACAGAAGGCAGGGATGCGGTCATGTAAGGATGACCTCCGCTCCTGCGCATACCGGTTCCCTAAAGCTTAGCAGCACGCACTGTTTAGGGCCTGTTGCCAGGCTGCAGCTGCAGTTGTAGCTCAAACTCGCGGAGAGTTCGGTTTCCTAGGCAACCACCGTGACTTCCTGGCCGACACTCCCTATTGGTTGGCCAGAGCCTGACTCTGTCACGAGAACCCCGGCTATTTTGCAAGATGGAGAGTGAAGGTTCTGGGCGGCCGGCTGGGGCCAGGGTCGAAGTCCAGCCGCCGCAGGAGGTCCTGAGTTGGGACGGTCCCTGGGGGAAGGTGGAGTCTGGAGGAGCCCAGCACAGAGCCCGGGAGGGTCCGCCCGCAGCAGGAGCTCTCCGCAGCCGCCAAGCTGGAACTAAACGTGAAGACCGGGAGCGCTGGGCCCGTGGCTGGTGCCCAGCGGCTCCACCAGGCGGAGACCCTGGCAGAGAGCAAGCCGGCCGCTGCGACCTCCTGGAGGAGTGGCCCGGCCAGGAGCGTGCTGCGCTGGTTCTCCACAGCGGTCCTGTATGCCGCCTTCCTGGGGCTGGTGAGAGCTGGGGCTGCACCCCTCCCAGAGTGATGTGCGAGCCTTGGGCAAGGGACCTGACCGTCCCTGCTGGACTCTCACCTTTGCTGCCTGCACGTTTTGTGACCTTGGGCATTTTAGTTAATCCGCTGGGGCTTTGGTTTCATCAACTAACACAATTTTAATCATGGTGGGTCACTGTCAAGAGCATGATTGATTTTGCATAAGATGCCCCCACCCGCATGGCCATCTTTGTCTGCTCTTCTGAGTACTGGGGAGACAGAAAAGAGGTTGCCAACGTCTGTAGTCACCGCCCTTAATTATTATACAGAAAAATCTACTTTGGGGGGAATCTTCTCTTTCTGGTGACTTGACTAAATTACGCCAAACAGTTGATTATACAGATGGGGAAATAATAACAAGAGAAAAAATTATTTTTTCTCTACCATACCGGTAGCTGCTTAAGTGGCAGAGGCTGGTCCTCAACTCATCCCGTAACTGATGATGGACCTTGAACTCCTGATCCTCCTGACCTCCACACAAGGTGCTGGGATAATGGGTGTGTGTCAGCATGTTCGGTCTGTGAAGAACAGTGGATGAACCCAGGGCTTTACGAAACCTAGGCAAGTACTCTAGCCGTTAACCACATACCCATCCCCAAAGCTAAACACTCACAAACCAAGAACTCATACACTAACCAGAAACTATTAACTTGTAAGTGTGGGTCTTCTGAACCTTCCGTAAAGCATAATGAGTAAGCTCTTCACCTGTGTTCTACTGCAGACATTGCTGAAGTCTGTGCAACGTTTTCTTTCCAACTGGTCCCTGTGACCATTTTAAGATTGGCTGTGGAGTTCTGACCTCCATTTGGACTCCACTTTCTTGATTTTGGTTGCAGCATCTGCTTTTTCCCCTTGTTCTTGTCATTTGAAAACCCGAAGGTTTCCAAAATCTCCAAACCTACCAGCAGCCCACTGAAGCTCTGCCTGGCATCCTGCTGCTGACCTGCTCTGGGTGCGGGACGCTAGGCAGCTGTGAAAGAACACGGTAGGCAAAGACCCACCCCAAGCTCTGTGCATGCTCCTCCCTGCCGAGCCCCGCACATGTTGGAGCGAAGGTCTAAGGATGCCACCGGAACAAGCAACAACCCAGTGGCTCTGAGAGATAGGGTCCCATGCTGAAAAATCTGGACATAGCAGCCAGTGGTTCTGAGGGACCAGGGTCCCATCCTGAAAAAAAAAAATCTGGACATAGCAGCAGAAATCTCTCTTGTTTGAGAAACTACTCCAAAGTCCTTTAATTTACATGGCAAAAGCTCACAAGTAAGAGCCACCAACACAGGGTCATGCTTTTTTGCATTCAGACACACAGCAGACTGCCACAGGGGCTGTAACTTGTCTTGATTGGAGACACTCCCTTAATGATTGAACAGCATTCATGGGGATGGGGATGGAACTTCTGGTATCCTTCTTCTTCACAAACGTGAAATTGTTTAGGCACCTCCAGCAGCTCCTATACCCCAAATCCACCTCAAGCAGATTCTCGGCAATGGAACGTAGCTCCCCAGAATGAAACAACCGCACTACCGAGTGGGCTAAGAGTGGACCACAGGCTCAGCAGTCAGGGAATCCCTCTCAGGAAGCAGATTAGCTCCTTGCTGCTTTCCAATGGTGGTGACTGCGAGCTCCCCATTTTTTTAATTCATCTGGTGACAGGATCCATACGAGCTTAAACAACCAATGTAAATGAAAGACTGAGAGCTTTCATTTCGCAGGCTTTGCCTCCACCACGCTGTGTGCTTACATACTAAGTGCTAGCTGCTCCCATGAATGCATCCTGCATCCCAGCCCCTCCCTGGGAAGTTTCCTTAGTGTATGCAGGAGCACAGTTAGAGAATCAGTGATATCCTTGTGAGGACGAGGATGGGGGCACCAGGCTAGAGGAAAAGGAAAAAGGATAATGGTTTTGCAATGACAGAGAAGATCTCTCCATGATCTTAGCAAAGTGACCCATCATTATAATGGTGGCTCTTTCTGGGGAGAAATGTCCCTGGTCAACCTTTCCTTAAGGTGTCCAGCACAGGCACAATTGGAGCAGATAGGATCAGTCCCTCCTAGCTAAGAGATACAGATAGAAGATAGACAGCCCAGAAGTTTGCTGCAGAGAAAACCTGGAATGGCCCCTTCCAATAGTGGAGGGGAGTAAGTTAATGGTGGTGTTTCTAAAAGCCCCATTTCCCAGATTCTAGATCATGGAAATCCTGGCTCACACCAGTTGGTGGGTGAAAGGGGCTTTTTTTCAGCCTAGAGAAAATATACTTTGCTGGAATCCCGTAAAACCGACTAGCAAGTAATGTTATAGCTTATGAGAAGGCAAGATCTGCAAGTTTCTATAAGTTAGGGTGCAGCTCTTTTTAAAAAGGCATTACTCATGTTGTATGGGAATGCCTTATGTATTTATGTATATCTGAGTCCGGAGTCTCTGTGGGCGTCAAGTGAACGAATCCATCCACAAGGGTTTGAAGCATGACGCTTCTGGGAACATATCACTGAAGGCTTTTATTGTCTCCACCAAAATTAAGGGATTGACAAAGCAAACACTGGGTAGGAGCCTCATTTCCTAACGATCCCCTGCTGCACGGTTGCGTTCGGGGTCGTTTCAGCTCGACACGCTGAGTCTTGGAGCGCAGAGCTTTTGCTGGTGCCCGCTTTAAAGACTCAGCGGGCGCCAGGCGGACATCCAAGCTGCCCCTGGGACCACGCTTGGCAATGGATTTCCATCACCTTAAACACCAGTTTTGCTTTCCACTTAGGTGCCTAAAATTGTTCATTAACTAGATTATGTAGGAAATTAGACTTGGATCGCTCTTGTGGAGCTCGTTCAAACCGCACAGTTTAACAATCTCTCCACTGGCGGCTACTGAGCATGAAAATCCGCCAGGTCATTTCCTGGGTACTTATTTCTTCTTGTGCTCACTGCTTGCTGGGTTAAACATCACCTTGATGTTTATGAGCCACTGGTTTCTTCATTAGAAGTCGAGAATTCCTCCCCAGCCCAATGGGGTGACCTTAAAGCTACAGAATCCTGTACTTGACAGAGTCTCTGCCCTTGATGCCAAACTGATGGTGGCTTGGTATAGACCCCTCTCCCTAAACGGTTAACTGTAGGTGACAAGACTCCAAGTGGACAAAGACCTGGTGAGAGTTAAAATAGTGATGCACTTGGCGAGAAAAGTCGTCTCTGTTCATGACCTGCAGCTTTTATGAGGTGGATCTTGTGTTGCCCATGTTGACCAAAACTCATGCTCTGTTTGATCCTGCCGTCCCCCTGACAGCCAGGACCACAGGCCGGGCCGCTCGGCCTGACTCCTGCATATAACACTTACAGATAATAATTAGGATTATTATTGATGATGTTCTACGAGGGCTTGTATTTTTATGAATGTTATATAATTTCTGAGACACAAGAACAATAACACACCCCTATGAAAATAACTGAAAAGTATAGCATTACTTACTTTTTAGCAATGTTTTCCATGTAATTTAATATAAAAGTAAGCCCAATTATTTTAATGTCTCAATTTTTGTAAGAGAATAATCTTTTTGAGATATTTCAAGCATCCATCAGAAAACCTGCAAATTAATTAATTCATGTTCAAGAAAATTATTTGGAAACTAGTGAGATTGATCCTCAGTTAAGAGTACTGTATGTTTTTCCGTAAGATCTGGATTTGGTTTTCAATATCCACATGGCAGCTCATACGTGATACATATTACATGCCAAAGTTACATGCCTATAACCCCAGTTCTAGGGGATCAAACATTCTTTTCTGACATCTCAGGACACTAGACATGTATTTTGTTCACAGACAAGTAAGGAGGGAAAACACCCATACTCTTAAAATTTAACAGAAAAGAAATATTTAATCTGATTTGACTTGGGGAACTTCAGCAAAATTTCAAAGGTTTAAAATGCTTATTCAAGATCAGATCACAGGTTAAGGACATCTCTCTTCAACCAAAGCAACGTTAGCGCCTCAAAGGCAAATGTGAAAACTCTCATTGTTGGTTAACTTAGCTCTTTGCAGGATACTCAGTTTCTGAAGGAACAAAAATTTAATAACTAACATGTGGAGCACAGGAAAAGCGGGGATCCCTGCTTCCTAGGCCAACCAACTCCAGTTTAAAGTACAGTCCTCCACAATCTCTTCCTTAGCCCCAGTGCTGACGGGGAAGGAGGCTGTAGTGCATACAGTTAATGTACCACTATTTAAAAGACCAAAAGGGCCAGCCAGCATGTAAGAACACCTTATTTATTGTTTTAACAGCAACATAAAATTGTAGCTTTACAGTGAACTTTAGATACTGATGTTCAATATTTAGAAAAATTTCTAATCTCAGTAACTATGGTCACATGTCCACAACCTTCTTATCTGTTCTTATCTCTTCAGTTCATTTCAGTGTTCTTATCTGGTGAGTTTTCAGAAAGGCCCTGTGGGTCAGTCCAGGGCCCCAAAGGACCAGAATACATTTACCTAAAAAAATAAAAATTAAAAAAAAGACAAGTTAGATGAAAGTGTTCAGACCAAGAAACTAAGGCAAAACTTCATGGTGGAGCATGTCAGCGCTGCAAAGAAGTCCCTGAACACATGTAAAGTACAGCAAATACAAGCCACTGTCACAGCCTAAGGAGGGGGTTACATGTTTCCAACAGGCAGTGAGGGACTCTTACGAATGTGTGGACCAGGTGCCCGTGAGCTTGAAGCTTGCGCAAAATGTGGAAAGAAAGAAGCTGCTGTCATTCTGTTTAATAAAGAACCAGGAACTTCAGCAGTGACTGAAACTCAGGGCTCCATCCATATCAGACGCCACAAGGGAAGGAAGACGGTGGGGAGGATTTAGATGCTGACCCTGCCTCGGCCGATGAAGATGGACTCGCTCAGGCGGCTGACGGCTCAGCGTCGGCTGCAGAGGGCTCAGCAAACACCCACATCAGAACGAGGGAGTCAGAAAGGCTGTCAAAGTAGGCAGAACTGACTCGTGAGCAGTAGAAATTATTTATAGCATTTGAATAACAAACAAGCTTGCATATGCAGAATATGTGTGCAAACACTTACGGTGGCGTGCTGTATAATCTACGGAAATTGTTTAGAGAAACCTATTACCTGATGTCAAGCCATTCAGTGAGAACTGGTGATTGTGTCAGACTATTTCCTGGGAAACTGAGATGAGGAGCGCACAGCAAGCGCATTGCCATTGCCTGACCTCAGGTGTGCGACTCCCTGAGCATAAGGCCCCTTACATCTTACTAAGAAAACCTTTTGTTTTTATACACACACACACACACAAAAAAAAATCAAGTACAAAATCGTGTATAGCAATTTCCCTCAAAAAATATTTGTAGGTGGCATATTCTGTACCGCCACCAGTTCCCCAGTTACCACCCAGAGACTTATTACCAATTATATATGCTCAGTGGACAGCTCAGGCTGATTACTAACTAGCTCTTGTACCTTAAATCAACACATATTTCTTATTTGTGTTCAACCATGTGGCTTGGTACCTTCCCTCAGTATGAAGTGCTCATCTAGCTTCTCTTCAAGTCTCCTGGACTCCGCCCTCCTTTGTCTCAGCATCCTCTTTGCCTGAAAATGTTGAGTAGCTTTGGTCATTCAGCTTTTTATTGAAACAATCCAAGTGACATATTCATAGTGCACAAAAAACTATTCCACAACAAATATTTTATTGTATTTTAGAGACAGGGTTTTTTTCGTGTGTGTATTTCCAGCTGTCCTGGAACTCACTCTGTAGACCAGGCTGGCCTCAGGCTGAGAGATCCTCCTTCCTCTGTCTCCTGAGTGCTGGGATTAAAGATGTGCACCACCTGGTATAATATTTTGATATACTTCATCCCATTGTTTTTTATCTTCTGCTAGTTTGGAAATATATACTCAGGAAAATGTGTGAACTATATAATTAATATAGTTAATTATTAGTTAGTTAGGGAAATCCAGCATTCATATTAAGTGTATACATGGTCTGTATCAAAGGCTCCAATGAGGTTCTTTCTCATAAGCTTATCCTCCCCACAATTCCATGGTTCTGAATCCTCACTCTGTGGCCTGTGTTTCCACATACAGACAGTGCAGGTTAGCTTTGTGTGATTATTGAAATCTGTGTTTTTGTGTTTAAAATCCCAAAGCTACAGAAAAGCAGGTGGGTTGAACAATGAACTTTCTCACATTCTTTACATAGATAGCCAGTTTCAGTGTTCTTTCAGTGTTTTCTTGGTGTCCTTATCTCCATGTATGTATATACACATACATATGTGTGTATGGATTTCCTGAACCATTAAAATGAATGTGAAACCCTGGTTTTGGAAAAAAGGAAAATATGCAAATCATTTCACAACTAAGTCATACAGAATACAGCTTAAGGGAAAGAACTGAGAAAATGAAGAATTTTGTAATTTTTTATATTGGAAATGGAGGTCCATATTCGTAAACTCAGTGCCTGGAGGGCAGGAGTATCAGGAGTTTGAGGCCGTTCTTGGCTACTCTCAGAGTTTGTGGCCAGCCTGAGCTGCAAAAAACACTATCTCAAATTACTATGATTTAAAAATTGAAGGCTGCCTATATGTTTTTCTCTGGGTTCTCCTTTTTTAGCTTCTCTAGGATCACTAACTATAGGCTCAATGTCCTTTGTTTATGGCTAGAAACCAAATATGAGTGAGTACAACCCATGCTCCTCTTTTTGGGTCTGGCTTACCTCACTCAGGATAGTGGTTTCTATTTCCATCCATTTGCATGCAAAATTCAAGAAGCCCTTGTTTTTTTACTGCTGAGTAGTACTCTAATATGTATATATTCCATACTTTCTTCATCCATTATTCCATTGAAGGGCATCTAGGTTGTTCTGGCTTTGTAGGAGCAGGAGCCTAGGCAGTTTGGATGCCCACCTTACTAGAACTGGATGGAGGTGGGGTTCCTTGGACTTCCCACAGGGCAGGGAACCCTGATTGCTCTTTGGCCTGAGGAGGGAGGGGGACTTGATTGGGAGAGGGGGAGGGTAATGGGAGGCGGTGGCGGGGAAGAGACAGAAATCTATAATAAATAAATAAATAAATAAGAAAAAGATAAAAACTGAAGGCTGTACATGGATAAAACCCAGATGACCACGTTGCTCTAGCAATAATTGTATTGCCATTGTAGATCTTTCTGAACTGAAGGTCTTAAAGTCACCCACTGTCTCTCATCGTCCCACTCTTTTTATGGGAGAACAATCTGTTACCACTCTTTTTAGACATTGTTTTAATTTTTGTAAATGCAAAGCTTCTGTCTTTTTAAATTTTAGGGAATGAGTGTTGCTATACTGGGACCCACATTTCAAGATCTGGCAGCGAACGTGAACAGAAATATCAGCGGCCTGTCTCTCATTTTTGTGGGCCGGGCCTCTGGGTTCTTGTGTGGCACCATGATTGGTGGGGTTCTCTTTGACCACACGAACCAGTTCTTTCTTTTGGGTGAGTAAACACCAACCTCCGCTGTTCTCTGCCTGTCCTGACTTTATACCCTGGCTCTTTGTGTGACAGGCACAGCCTGCAGAGTGCTGACAACAGAAGCAGTCAGTACCAGAGCATCTTCACTGGCAGCTGGGCTTCTAGACTCCCTGCCCTTACCTGGGCAGTTGGAAGGACTCTGGAAACCTGATTGGCCCTGGGGAGCGAGCTCTGCCCCCTGAACAGGGCTGACCTTTACTGCAATGTCAGCTCCGCTCAAGGCTTACACACTGGCTGACTATGAAACTCTGCTTTTCTGGGAGTAGGACAGGGTTCTGGGGCCACAGGGGTCAGAATGGGTTCCTGGAACCTGGCCAGGCTCTGTGCATTCAGGATTAAACAAGAAGGGGCAGGAGGTTGTGGGTGAAATCACGTAGACTATGTTTTGTCCTAGTCACCCAGTGTCCCTGAGGAACCTAGACTGCCCCTTCCATACCTGAGAAGACGGCAAAGCTCTCAGCATAATGTTTCCAACAAATTGGCACAATTAGGGGGGATTTAGATGATGTTGTAAGACACAGAGCAAGGGAACTAAGTTACTTCCGGTTAATAAATAAGGGATTCTTCTTCTACCTCCTCCCTGTTCCCCCAGGCAATTAATTTAGGAGCATAAGCAGAAACTTATACGGAAAAAAAAATTGTTAGCCACATCTAAAATTTCTCCAAGTTTCTTTAATGTGTGACAATAAGGAAATGATTTCTGGTCTGTATCCTTTGCCAAAAACCATGGCTTTGCGGTATAAATAATTATGAGCATTAATGGTACGACAAATCTGCTTAGGTCATAAGTTACAAAGGCCTTAGAGAATTTACACGATTTTACATAACCAGTTTAGAAACCACTACTCTCAGTGGAAACTGAATGTAATTTTTGTACTCTTATAGGTTTGATTATCCTCAGGGATATAGTTTTTTATAACTCACGTTTATTTTTTAAATATTAAAGTATTTTTTTTTGCAGGGACTCATGCATGCTAGACAAGCATGCACTCCACTACTAACCCGTGTTTTCAGCTACTACAGCTGAATTTTTTGCCTTTCTTCCCAGGAGTGTCAATGGTGGCAACGGCAGTCGGCCTTTATCTCATCCCTTTCTGCAAGACAGCAGTCTTACTGATGGTCACCATGTCTGTCTTTGGGGCTTCCGTTGGCGTTGTGGATACAGGTGTGTGAAGTGTCACCTCTGGGGTGGGAACTCCACTAGGAAAGTACAGCAGATGATATCAACGGTCCCTGGCATACTTTTGAAATGACACAGTACTGACTTGGTCATGGGGTCACTCAGAGGGAACACCCTTGCAGCAGCTGCACTTGGGGCTGGTCTGGGATTGATTATGAACAGATATCTATACGATTGGACTAAACGTCTTCGATCTCTGAGAGACTGATTTGCAGGAGCTACCCTGGGAACGGCCATGTGTGGTTGCAGTGTGGCTGAAGTGAGCTTGAGTCTGGGGGTTAAAATTTATCTTTGTAAAACAAGTAGGAGGAGCTGGTGGTTTAGATCCAGCCAGGGGCCATCCCTTGGCTAAGAAAGCAGAGAGGCAGACTTACAGTTAAGCAGACCTGACTTACCGAGCTAAGAGAAACTGTGCTGCTTGCTTTCTTTCCTGTTATTTTCTCCTAGAAGTTCTAAATCTCCAAAGCGATAGCTTTTCCATTTGTTAATATCTATTTGAAAACCTACAAAATACCACACACTATGTGGACACTCCTTTAGTTCCTACTCTCTAGATCTCCCTCGATATTCTTTTTTTTTTATTTCATTGACATTAGATTTGGTTTTTTTTTTCCCACACAATATACCCTGATTATATTTTCCTCTCTCTACTCCTCCCAGTTCCTCCCTGCCACCTCTCTCATCCAGACTTACTCCCTTTCAGTCTGTCATTAGAAAAAAACAAGTTCCTAAGGGATAATAAAATAATATATATAAGAATATATGTTAAAAGGAAAATCTACACACCAGAACTTGACAAAACAAACAAACACAGAGAATAGAGCCCAAGAGAAGGCACAAGTAGCAGAGACCCACTTGTTCCCACACTCAAGGATCCCATAAAAACACTAAACTGGCAGTCATAATACATATGAGAAGGACCTGGTATGATGGTCTGTCCTGTCTCTTTTAAGAGACAAGCCACACACACACCCCCATCTGCTGAGGCAAGCTGATCTTCAACTTCCAGCCTGAGTTCTCCCCTTTTTCCGTTTCCCTCTCAAAGAGGCAGCTTCTGTCTCTCTCCCTTCTCTCTCCCTTCGTCCCTCTCTCTCCCTCCCTCCCTCCTTTCATCCCTTACTCCCTCTCTCTCTCCATTACCCCCTCTCTCCTCTTCTTCCCTCTCTGCTCTTCTCCCCTTCCCTACCATAACCCACTAAATAAATATCCAACCTAACTCTGCATGGCATGCCTATCCATCTGTCTCTTGCCCGCCCAGGACTAGCCACCTTTGGAGATGTGTGGCGTGGTCTCATGGTGTGCCCATATATCTGTCTTTCCTCATGGTCTCCTGCACTGTCTCTGCCTGGGACTGGCTGCTCTCAGGACTCCCTGCCCGCTGCCTGCCGCTGCTCTGGGGACCTGCAGCATTCCCGCCTGCTGCAGAAATGCCTCAGGAACCTGCAGCATTTTACTTTCACATTACACCTGGTGCAGATGTGTGCATGGTGTGTGCATGCTGCCTCAGTCTCTGAGTTCATATGAGCTTTGCTCAAGCTAATTTAGAGACCCTTGTTCTCTTGGTGTCCTCCATCCCCTATGGCTCTTACACTCTTTCTGCCTCTTCTTCAGCTGGGTTCCCTGAGTTCTAAGAGGGGGAGTTTGATGGAGACATTATCTAGGGCTTAGTCTTCCAAAGTCAGTCAGTCAGTCTGCCTGTCTGCCTGCCTACATGCGTGCATGCATACATGTGACGTGTGTGTATGTGTGCTTGTGTGTGTGTGTGTGTGTGTGTGTGTGTGTGTGTGTGTGTGTGTGTGAGATCGCTGTCTGTGGGTCTCTGTGTTTGTACCCACCTGATGCAGGAAGCTCCTCTGATGATAGTCAAGCAACATACTGATCTGCTTCTCTAGATGGAATGTTCCTTGATGTTCTAATGTAACAGTAACACCATTAGTGTTTTATAACTCAGGTATCATTTGGTCGTGGAGTTACAAAGTAGAAACATATGCTTATCTCAAAGTAACTGCTTAAAATAAAAAACCAAAGGCTTGGTGCTTAAAGTTTGCCCCTTGTCAGGGTGTAGGCAGTGTTGTGTGGATTCCAAAAGACGGGCCGCTGGTTTCCCGTAGCTGGAGCACCAGAGCCTAGATCACTTGGGTTCCTGGTGGAGTGTTTGCATTTCTTCTATCCACCATGTTCAAGTGGTTGCCAGACAGCTTTGTCATTTGGCCTCTATTGGATGATAAACATTACCCTAGTCAACACATAAGTTTCAAACACTAGTAACAAATAGGTCTATAGCATTATTCCCCAGTGTGGTGTGGGCCTATGTATAACAGCCCTTTGCTTGCTTGTGTACCTGGTTCCAGAGGGTAGTGCTTTTCCAGCTTGAAGCTTTCCACGTATGAGTTGAGATATCACAACACACAGTTTTCTGGTGTTCATGGATGAGGTCCTTAATCAGAATCACTTGGGGCTAATGTCACGCCATTCCTACCGTGTGACACAGACTCAGCCGCTTTATCATAGTAATGGCCTGTTGAGATTTCCCTGCACTGACTGACAATTTAACTTGAACCTTTCCCCATGTTTCACTGGCAGGTGCAAATGTCCTCATCTTGGCTCTTTGGGGAGACAAAGGAGCCCCACACATGCAGGCCTTGCACTTCAGCTTCGCCTTGGGTGCTGTCCTGGCTCCCCTGCTGGCTAAATTGGCCTGGAGTACCTCAGAATCCACTCAGAACCTCACTGAGTCTGCCTTTGACCCTCTAATGCTGAACCGATCATCTGAAGCTACCTCAGACTCTCTGTTTGCGGTACCCGAGAACATGAATCTGCTGTGGGCGTATGCTTCCACCGGCACCTATATTTTAGTAGTTTCTGTCTTTCTCTTTGGTCTGTTTTGTATTAAACACTCAAGGCAGAAAAAAAACACAGATTCTGCTCAGGGTGCTCGAAGAGCTAAATATCACAGGACCCTGCTCTGTCTCCTCTTTGTCTTCTTCTTCTTTTATGTTGGAGCTGAGATAACATTTGGCTCTTACCTATTTTCCTTTGCCACCACCCATGTTGGCATGAAAGAAAGTGAAGCAGCCGGCTTGAACTCTGTCTTCTGGGGGACCTTTGCAGCCTGCAGGGGCCTGGCCATCTTCTTTGCCACATTCTTACAGCCTGGAACCATGATTGTGTTGAGCAACGTTGGCAGCCTTGTCTCATCTTTCTTTCTGGTACTTTTTGACAAGAGCCCTCTCTGCCTCTGGATTGCGACTGCTGTGTATGGAGCCTCGATGGCAACCACGTTTCCCAGTGGAGTTTCCTGGATTGAGCAGTACACCAGCCTAAGTGGGAAGTCTGCAGCATTCTTCGTAATTGGTGCCTCTCTAGGAGATATGGCGATTCCTGCAGTCATCGGAATTCTTCAAGGACACTACCCAGACCTGCCAGTGATTCTGTACATCTGTTTTGCATCAGCCATCTTCACTGGAGTTATATTTCCCGTGATGTATAAATTAGCCACCTCACCTCTGGAACGCCAGCGCAAAGGAAAAAGAAAAGGCGAGGACCAGAAAGCTTTGTCCACTAGTTCTAGACTGTGAGCATGAGACTAAACAGGAAGACGAAAAAAACAACAACAATGAAATAGATTTTAAAGTGGTTGAAATGAGTGACCCAACGAGGCCATCTTTAATGGGGTCATTTAGAGATGTTCTCTTGAAGGGGCCCTTCTGCTCAGTCCTCTGCAGTAAATAAAGGCAACCCCTTGACACACTCCAGACAAAAAGGATGTATATACTTAGAGAGGAAGAATTCCTTAAGGACTTCACTGAATAAAGAGTTCAATCATCGGGAGAGTGAGGATTTTTCAATACCTGCTGGCATTCATACTTTCTGGGTCTACTTATAGAGAAAGCTAAAGAATTTAGAAACACGTTCTGTGATTCTCAGTCATCCATAAGATCTTGCTAGGAGATTCATTCCGACAGATGCATACACAGGTAATGTTGATGGTCGCCACCTTTCAGAGCATGTAAAGAAGACGGTTGGGTTGGGAAGCTGCAGGGTGTGCCAACAGCAGACAGATGTGCTCAACAGTGATCACCCACCTGTGTTCTGCCAGGTATTCTGGGAGTGTTCTTCTGAAGGTATCTTTGTAAGGGTCCGACATTTCCACAGCTGTTGTAGGGCTGGGTCACAGAGTACCAGGGGCAATGGCTGGTTTCAGGTTTTTATTTCTACAAAGGAAACACAGAGCAAGGTTTAAGTTATGTGTGGCTTCTCAACATGACTCTGCCTCTCAGGTCTGCCCTGAGGCACTCAGCACAGGCCTCTGTGTCCTCTCCAGATCCTGAATTTCTATAAAGGAAGATGAGATGACTCCCAAATTGAAAATCTATGTATCATGAAGTTTTTGTGAGATGTCTCCTAGATAAGCTCTAGCTTGCTCGTCAATGCAAATTCTGAGTGAAACAGAGATGATCAAAAACTTAATTAAGAATGTGATACTAATTGCACGTGCTGTATAATGTACTCAAGGCCAAATATAAATAGTCTTTTGAAAAATACAGTGTTGTAAGAGGCTGCTCATTTGTCCCAGCTGCCCAGAACCGAAGTAACCACACAGAAACTGTATTAGTTAAATCACTACTTGGCCCATTAGCTCTAACTTCTTACTAGCTAACTCTTACATCTTAATTTAGCCCATTTCTAGTAATTCTGTGTATCACTGTGTGGCTGTGGCTTACCGGCAAATTCCAACTGGTGTCTGTCTCTGACGGGGCTACATGGCTTCTCTCTGACTCCACCTCCTTTCTTCCAGCATTAGCTCTACTCTGCCCTATCACAGGCCTAAGACAGTTTCTTTATTAACCAATGGTACTCACAGGCTACAGAGGGGAATCCCACATCAATACTGTTTTCAGTGCAGAGTTGAATGTACCATAAGGGACACCCTCCATACTGTTAACAATTCTGAAATCAGGATACACTTTACAATAAATGATCATTTGACATTGGGACAAAGTTACTCAACAATGTTGTCTTATATACACATATAAAATACTGATCTGTCCTCTGTTGAATCTAGTGCAAAATGTTCTGTTACGTTTCAGTAGTCTCGAACATCTGAAGTATTTCTCGGAAGTCCATGTCCAGGCTCTGAGACTCAAGGCAAATGAGTAGCCGTGAGCTTTCCTAAAGATTGAAAGAGACGGGCATGGTAGCTCATGGTGCCATGAGCTTTGTGCCAGCCTGAAATACAGTGAGACCCTGTTTTTAAGAAAATGAAAAGAAAGTCACCTACTTCCAAACTACAATGCCAGGGAAGTCACATTCACATCTCCTCCAACAGGAGAATAAAAATAGTGAGACCCCAAAACAGACCCACAAAGGAAGAAACGGCATCTGAGTATAACAGGGCATGCTGAGGGCCCGTATCCTGGATTTGCTGTTTGTAAGGCACATGCTCACTCTGACTGGGTCTGTTCACTGCCTACAGCTTGGCTTATGTCCTGGCCTTGGCAGTCTGCATTCCTGTGGAATCCTTGATAGCTTTGCCTTCTTCCTGCAGTTTCATGTGGCTGTCCTGTAAGAGACTTCCTGTGAGCATTCCGATCCTTCTGCCCGTACCCCGGCCTCCTGGGACTTCCTTTGAAATGTTGGAGGAGGCCCAGGATCCCCATTTCTCTTTCATTCCATATGTTTGCACAATCAGCATCTCGCGGCTGCTGCTGAGTTTGCTGTCTTTGTGAGCTATGCCTCAGTCCCATGGACCCAGGCTGCGGCAGCTTCTCTGTGTCCTGCTGACTGAATGGGATTTTTAGTTCCTTTTTCTGTTGCTGTCTTAAAATGCCTGACTAAAGCAATGTGCAGAAGAGAGTATTTATTCCTGCTCACCGTTTGTGGGTTTGACCTGCCATGGCTGAAGAGGGGTGTCGGGGCAGAGACAAAGGATCAGGCTCTAAGAAAGAGGACAATATTGTCCCCTCCCCCATCTAGGCAAGCCCATCCCCAAGGGGAAATGGCATACCCCTAAAAGGCCCCCAAAACTTCATAAAGCCACCCATCCTCTTGATCAGGGAAGCTGTGGAGACCTCAGAGAGCAGTCTGAAGGGGAGCTGGCCTCGGTGCTCCCAAGGGGCTTGAGACCCTGACCCACCTGTCCCCAAAGGTGGTACAAATGGTAAAAGACTAAGAAAGGGACTCTTGTAGGTCCCTAAGAGTCATCCCAAGGACCCTCAATCGATATGGGTGGTAAGAGGGAAAACAATTGGTTTGTGGCCACCTACATGACCTGAAACACTCTGCAGGAAAGTGACTGGGGTAGAGCAATTGGCAATCATAGCAGTGAGCTAGAATAGGTTTCCTTTTTCTTTTTTTTTATTAAAGATTTCTGTCTCCTCCCCTGATGGAGGAAGATCATTGGTTAATTAATAAAGAAACTGCTTGGTCTGATAGGTTAGAACATAGGTGGGTGGAGTAAACAGAACAGAATGCTGGGAGGAAGAGGAAGTGAGCTAAGACTTCTAACACAGACGCCATGCTCCCCTCTCCCGGGCAGATGCGATGAAGCAAGCCGCCAGGTCAGACATGCTGAATCTTTCCCGGTAAGACTGGTGCTACACAGATTACTAAAAATGGGTTAGGCAAAATATGAGAATTAGCCCATAAGAGGCTAGAGCTAGTGGGCCAAGCAGTGTTTAAATGAATACAGATGGTGTGTTGTTATTTCGGGGTATAAGCTAGCCAGGCGGCCAGAAGCCATGCTGTGGGAAGAGGCCCGCAGCTCATACTACACTCTCCACCACCGCCTCCCATTTCCCTCCCCCTCCCCCAATTAACTCCCCCTCCCTCATCAGCCTGAAGAGCAGTCAGGGTTCCCTGCCCTGTGGGGAGTCCAAGGACCTCCCACCTCCTTCCAGGTCTAGTAAGGTGAGCATCCAAACAGCCTAGGCTCCCACAAAGCCAGTATGTGCAGTAGGATCAAAACCCAGTGCCATTGTTCTTGACTTCTCAGCAGTCCTCAATGTCTGCTATGTTCAGGGAGTCTGGTTTTATCCCATGCTTTTTTAGACCCAGGCTAGCTAGCCTTGGTAAGTTCCCAATAGAACATCCCCATTGTCTCAGTGTGTGGGTGCACCCCTCACGGTCCTGAGTTCCTTGCTCGTGCTCTCTCTCCTTCCGCTCCTGATTTGGACCTTGGGGTTTCAGTCCGGTGCTCCAATGTGGGTCTCTGTCTCTGTCTCCTTTCATCGCCTGATGAAGGTTAATATCCAGGAGGATGACTATATGTTTTTAGAATAGGTTTCTAAAGCTACTCTGAGCACTATTTCGGCTCTTACAGGGTCTACCTAAGATGCCAGTGGATACAGGGTTAGGAAGAAAGTTGATACATTCCTGAAGCCTCTAGCCACAACTGTGACAGTTTAACCTGCAGTCATTTAAAAAGTCCAGACTCCAGGCCAAGGAGACACTTTGGTTTTAAAAAAAAAAAAATGTTCTCTGTATAAGCCCAATGCCTTGACTTTGATCCCTGGAACTCATGGGGGAACAGTGTGATGGTGTACACCTATAATCCGAGCACTGCTGTGGAGACAAGGGAGGCAGACAGATGTGAGAACTGACTAGCCAGAAGCCCTCGTATGCAGCACAGGGCATAAACAAGAGACACTGTCTCAATGTAAGGACTATAGGGAAGGAGAGAACTAACTCCCAAACAGTTGTCTTCTGGCCTCCACATATGTGCAATGGGACACGCACATGCACACCAGTGAGTGCCCCTCCCATAAGTAAAGTTTAAAAGTCCAACTCTCTAGTCTTAGTAGCCCTTCCAAAAATGGATCCAGCCCTTGAAGGCAGAGTAAGGAAAATCAGTCCAAGATGAGCATCCATATAAAAGGCGGGGTGTGGCAGTGCACACGCTTGTACTACAGTGCTGGAGAGGCAGGGGCAAGAGGATCCCCGGGACTCACTGGCCAGCCGCCTCATCTAATCAGACACAATCAAGTCCTTCACCCTTAGTCCCCTTGCTCTTCACAGCTCCTGGTGTCTTTGTTACTTCTCATTGTTGCAACAAAATACCCAACCAAAGCAACTTAAAGAAGGCAGGGTTGTGTTGGTTCACAGTCATCGAAGACACTGTCTGCCACACAGTCTAGTCTGTCTATACTATAGCTGGTCAGGCAGGAAAATTCTCTGAACTTAAGGGAGGCATGTTAGCTCTGCCCCTCTCTCTTTCCTGAACTCAACAGTTACTCTCTGGGCACCTTTAGGAAGCCATCCTCTCCTAAGGATACTGTCTTGTCTGTGGGCACAGGCCCATTCTATGTATATCCTGTTTTCACACATTCCAATCTGGCTCCCGATTTCTAGGGTATAGAATCTATCTTAGTTAGAGTTTCTATTGATGTGAAGAGACACCGTGACCATTGTAGGGAATGTGTTACAGCTGTGGTACCTCAAAGATGTCCTGACTTACCAGGAAGTCAGGATATACTTAGAGTGCACTAGAACAGCTCTGGGGGGGGGGAGTGGGGGTAGAGTTGCAATAGGACAGCTGGAGGAGGCTGAAGCCGCAATAGGACAGCCCTAGAGGAAAGGTGTCCTGACTTTATCAGGAAGCCAAGTTACCCGGAGCTGGGGTGTGGTGGGGAATGATCTCCCTCAGGATACAGCAATCCTGTTCTGGAGAGCAGCTACAGTTGAGCTCTGCTCTCTTCCCTTAAGGGAACGTCCTAGCAGAGCTATCTGCGTCTTCTCTGGTGCAAGATGTTACTTCTTTTGCTAACACTCTACTAAAGTGGAAGCCCATGCAGAAATGTAACAATTTCCTCCAGCTCTGGCAAAAAAGTTGCTACTTTTTCTGCTCAGCCTTGCTCGGCACCCCTAAGGGGCCGTCTCAGCAAGGCTTTTCAGCGCAGTCCCCTAAGGAACACCCCAGTCAGGTTCGTCTTTTCTGTGCCTCAAATGAAGATCGTCACCCAAGACTCTTTTGAGAAAGAGACTTACTTGGAAAAGAGGAGTCCAGAAGAGAGGCTGCCTCTGCCAGGGTGGGAGGAACAGCAGCCTCTAACCCAATAGAGGCTTATATGGGGCTTCTTCTTTTTTTTTTTTTTTTTTTTTTGGTTTTTCGAGACAGGGTTTCTCTGTGGCTTTGGAGCCTGTCCTGGAACTAGCTCTGTAGACCAGGCTGGTCTCGAACTCACAGAAATCCGCCTGCCTCTGCCTCCCGAGTGCTGGGATTAAAGGCGTGCGCCACCATCGCCGGCTTATATATGGGGCTTCTTAGGGGGTGGAGTTTTTCCAGGGAGAGGAGGGATTGGTTAGTTTTCCCTGCTCAGGGATTGGTCAGTTTAGTTAGTTGGGGCAGAGATCGCTCTTATTTCATGGCCAATCTGTGCTTCTTTCACTGGTCCTTTTAAGCCTTTTGACTCTAATCTTAGGCCCAGGGCATATTTCTTTCACTGACTCTGATTCTAGGGACAAAGTGTGATTCTTTGGCACTGGTTTCAGAGTCAGGGCATGTTTCTTTGGTTCTGGATTCTGGGATAAAGATGTTTATTTCCCTGACTCAGGTCTCAGGTCCAGGGTGTGTTTCTTTCATTGGCTCTGGGTTCAGAGTCAGGGTGCTCAGTAATTGGTTGGTTTCCTGCTCCAGTTGTCCCTTTTACTCTAAAACCATGGCAAATCTTATAAAGGAAAACATTAAATTGGGGCTGGCTTACAATTTCAGAGGCTTAGTCCATTTTCGTTGTAGTGGGGAAAATGGAAGCATGCAGGTAGAATTGGTGCTAGAGAAGGAGCTGAGTTCTACATCCTGATCTGCAGGCAACAAAAAGAGATACTGTGTGACATACTGGGTGTAGCTTGAGCATGTGAGACCTCAAAGCCTGCCTCCACAGTGACATATTTCCTCCAAAGCCACACCTGCTATAACAAAGCCATAACAACTCTTAAGAGTGCTATTCCCTAGGGCCAAGCATTCAAACACATGAGTTTTTGGGAGCCATACCTGTTCAAACCACCATAGAAATTATCACCAAAGAGCCTCTATCTTGAGATATATGATTCTACCAGGAGTTTCTATTCACAACATCACTCATATCCATAATAAGCAAGGGACTAAATCTGTTGGGTCCAGCACTGCAGGTTAGATTTAGAGAGGAGTCAAAGAACCAATGTTTTCATTCATGATGTGGATGACCCAAGGCTGGTCCCACAAGGGGCAACAGCAGGTGTCCTGAGGCTGCAGCAGGTGGGAGACAGACAGATACGCCATGAAGAGAGAGCTTGGGTATAGAGTTTAGTTAGTGAGATGGGGAGAGAGAAAGAGAAATAAAAAGAAGAAACAAGGGGAAAGGTGAGAAGGGGGAAAAGGGGAGAGAAGGGAAAGAGGCAGAAGCTGCCCCTCCAGAAGAAGGATGGGCAGAGAGAGAGAGCTGGCTGGAGAGAAGGCAGGAGATTCACTTGCCTTGGCAGGAAGGGGGAGATTGGAAGAGGGTAGGGCTTGTATCTTAAAGTGACAGGTACCCAGGTGATAGGCCAGGCCAGCAGATTTACTTTTACAACATTCCCACATTTTTCTTATAATAAAAAGGCAAGGAGTTAGCCATGGCAGGTTAAGGGGACTGAGGGTGCCAGGTTGTCAAGACTGTTTCCTGCTTATTTGTGGGCAACAAAGACTTTGGGGGAGGTGCTGAGAAGGCTGGGTGATGGTCACATCCTGGGGTATCTGGTTGCTTTACTCCAGTCCAGGATTTGTGGTGTGGAACTGTCCGGTGTCTCTTGGACCTGGCAAGGTGTTGGCAGAGCAGAGGACAAGGTTACGTTTATAAAGAAAAAAAAATCAGGACCAGGGAAATGAGAAGGGTGTATCTGACCTGTTTAAGGTGAATCCTTTAATTCTGCTCCCTGAAACTCACAAGAATTCTTTGAATGTGTAAATCATAAATGTTAGACACATACATTGTATAAACAGCAGCATATTTATGCCAGAATGACTGTGACAGATGTTTTTGCACAATGGAAAATATCTTTAGAAAACAGCCAAAGAGAATTTAAAATCTTGGTCTTGCAGTAGTGGTAGTACTCTGCTAGAGTTAGATTAAAAGCTCATGAGCATTTTATTGATAATGTTAAGATTATGAGTGGTAACATGAGAGAGAAATTTGATAACTTGAATTTAGAACATGTTAAGAAGTTATACTGAAATTTGTTTGGTGAGGTTGCTCTTTTAAACACACAAAACCTCTCAGCTGTCAAATTGCATCAGAGATATTTGAAAAGGATAAAATTTTACTTGAGTTGTTGATTTAAAAAATGACAGAGAACTTACTCGATTGGCTACCTAGAGCCACTCCTCAGGGTCATCCAGGGTCATCGAGGGCAGGGACTTTTATGGCTGTATTTGCCTTCTGCTGATTATCATAGGGACTGCTGGGTTTTAGAAGATCCTATGGCTTAGAAAATCTGTACAAAGTCAAGCCTACCTCACCCTGAGTAGCTGGGCCATTGATTCTAGTGATTCTGTCCACTGTCTGGAGATCTTCAGGAGTTTAGATGAAAGGCAGTTCCTTCCAGTGGTTAGTACTTTCACTTGAAGTGAATTGTGGATGGACACTGTTTTGTGCCCATTCTGTGCCCATCTGTCTTCTATTTTCTTTGGAGAAGAAGGGCTGCTGCTGCTATGAGCCAACCTGTGTCTCTGTTATGAAAAGTCTTTTGATAATTAAACATTTAAATGTCATATTCCCCAGATCTCTGAGCCCTGAAGGGCTGTTTATCAGGTATATATTTAAGGTTATTACTACAGTATGGAATCTGCCTGGAGAGCTGGGTCCCAACTTGACTGCCCTGGTTTTTAACTCAACAGTTATTGTACTTGTGAAAGACAAAGAAGAAAAACCTGTTTGCAATAGACACTTACAATAGTGGGAAACAGCTTAATGTATTGTGAAGCAGGTTAGGATTACATATATAGTATGTTATAAGAGACTTAAAAGTACATACCAATTTAAAATATTTGAGACTCATCGTTTGCTTAGTCTGGAAGGAGATGTAACAAACAGATTACTTAAAATATTTAACAGTTAGTACATGTACATTTGCACACAGTTGAACTTAAGTCCCGCATAAAGTTAAATGAAAAGTGAGCGAGAGAAAGCTGGCTTTTTTATGGGGAAAGTAAAGTCATTGCAGGGGAGGAGATGTGCTGCAGATGGGTCTGTGTGTGTAATGAACAGCAGGCCCTGCCAAGGTGAATCATCACACAAATACACCAAATGCAATAGAGCCTATGAGCAATTTTTAAAAGCAGAGCTAGTGGCTTAAAGGTAGCTGGTGACAGGCCATGTAGCTGGGGGCAGCTAAGCTATTGCTGGAGTATGGTCATCTGTTAGTAGGCAAGTAGGCTGCCAGTGCCATTTGGCTAGAGGCTGTGGCTCCTCTCTTATACTCAAAGAAAATGGTGGCAGTCATGTTTGCCCACATGTTGTAACTCTTTGCATTTAACTGCCCGCTGTAAAAGTTTGTCAGCCTGTGAGGCAGAGAAATGAACGCCAATCTCGGACCATCATCCATTCGTCTACAAGACAATGGGAGCTGAGAAGAGGCAGTTACCCTAGAGGCACTAGGCCAAAAAGGAACAGGATTCTGAAAAGGATCCATAGATCTGAGAGGAACCCTGCCCTGGGCCTGAAAAATGAATGCACCACTCAGTGCTAAGACAGAGCCTGAGAGAATCTTGCTTGTGGGAAGCGGCAGAGGTGATCTTACCAACTGACCCAGCTGATGGACAGAAAGTTGGGAAGTGAGCTGGTTGCATGTCCAGGTTTAAGATTTTCACATGCCTTGGACCTTACACCTGCAGTGCAGTAGTGGCAGAAACAGGGCTCTATGAATGGAAGAGAGATTGATTCTGCTGCTGCCAAGCCCACCAGATGGAGCGGGTCCTGGCAGCTGTGGGCCAATTTAGCATGGGTGTGATTATGCATGGGAATGAAAGGTAGATAGACATAGAAAAAGGATGTTACATTTCCAGCTAACAATCACTGGCAGAATGAAAGCTAATGATAGGCAGCTATGTAGCTTGATATCTGAGGGGAAAGGGAGAGATGCAGTCTCCATGAGTAAGGCAAGAAGGTCCAGAGACTGAACTTCAGCATCCAGGAACTTCAGCATAGACTATTGCTTAAACTGGCTTTGGGTCATCACTCACAAAGTCCAGGGGCCATGAGAATGGGTGGGCACAAACCAAACCTCTACATCATCACATGAAGTTGGAGGCCTGAGTGAGGGGCTTTAATCCTGATAGGCAAGTGGTTGACCGTGGGGGAACCACCACCGAGTGATTGCACACTCATGGAGGTATGGCCAAATGTGTGGGAGGAACCTACTGTTTGATGTTGGGTGTAGAATTCCAGAGATTTTAAGTTGGAAAAGCGACCATATTGAAGGGTATAGGTCACAGGATCCCTAGCAGTCCTTAACTGGAAGGGTTAGCCTGCTGAGTTCACAGCACCAATGAAAGATCAAAGTGGAGGGTCCCTGGCAGGTCTGCTAGTGGGTGGGAGACCACGGAGAGTTGGACACAGACAGATATGTCAGGCAGACAGAGCTTGGGTACAGAGTTTATTTAATGGTTATGGGGGTTATGGAGTGAATAGATAAACAGAGAGAAGGGGAGAGAGAATATGGAGATAGCGAGCACTAGAGAGAAGCAATAGTTACCTTTTCAGATGAGGGACAGACAAACAGAGAGAAGAGTCACAGAACCAATTCATGACACCAGTGACCCATCATTCATGAAAGAGAGGAGTCGCCTATCCTCCACCAAAAACCAAAAGAAACCCACAAAAACCCTCTACAACTCACTAAAAACATGGCCACAGCTGAACATGACAAAAAACACCTCTAATCCCAGTACTTGGGAGGTAGAGACAGGAGACAGGAGGATCAGGAGCTCAAGGTCACTTTGAGCTACAGAGTGAGTTCAAGGCCAGCCTGTGCTACGTGAAACTGTCTCAAAAAAAAATGAAGACACAAAACCCACAATGACCTCAGCCTTTCTCTAAAAGCTTGAACTATCCTCCTTGAAGTACCAACAGGTGCTGCATTAGACAGCAGCTAGCTTTAGATTACCTCTTAGCACAGCTAGGTGGGGTCTTAGGAATGATAGAGACTGATACTCACGAGGTCTGTCCTCAGGCTACCTGGTTCCATGATTTTAGCCCAGCATCTGATCCCGATTCCATTTGGTTTACCATTGAGAGTTTAAATTGAAGTCTGGAAAGAACTCCATGAGTAGAGTGCTAGCTATGCAGATGTGAGCCTTGAATCTGGTCTCCAGAGGCCGTGTAAAAGGTTGGGAGTGACTGCACAAGCGTGGACCCCCCATGCTGCCTTCACTGATGGGCCTGATGAGGCATATAGGAAGTTAGAAATGTATGAATAAGACAGTTTTTGAAAAGGATTAATTATTTTTTTTAAAAAAAAATATCTTGCCTTGCATGTGTGTGTTTGCGTATATGAGTGCAGTTTCCCATGGAGACCAGAGGTGTCAGATCCCCTGAAGGTGGAGTCACCAGCCATTGAAAGCCACCCAGTGCAGGTTCTGGAATCAAACTCTGAACCTCTGCAAGAGCTGCTGATCCATTTCTCCCCCTTCCAGGAGATAGATTTCAAGCACTACACTGGAGAATCTCTAAGCTGCTGGCTGACCTCCCATTGTGGGCTAAAAATAAACAGGTGCTGGCCTGTGAGTGAGACCATTGCACAAGCTGTGAGTTAAAGATAAACTAAAGAAAGAGGCTTCACACTGGCCGCAGACCCAACTCAGTGATTACAGAAAGGGGTCAGCAATTCTTTCCAAGCCCAGAACAATTGAGACAAGCTAGCAGACAGAACATCCCTCCAGGAAGGCAATTAGTCTCAGCAGTGCTAGAAGATAGGACACAGTTACAGTGGAAGTGCTGTTAGAGACAGGAGGCTACAGTCCTAGAACAGAAAGGTAGAGTCAAAGGATTTGAGGCTTCCCAAGATCAAATTCTTGGTGAGGACCATTATGCTGATCCACAGAGTCAAGCTTTTTACAATGAACATCTTGTTCCTAAGCCATACAGCAGCCTTGAATGCTTAGGACAGGATTCAAGAACTAGAATGAAGGATTGAATCATATACTAAGATCATACAAGGCCCAAGAGAATCCTTTAGTGACTTTTTGCAAGGATTAAATAAAGCTGTACAAATAGGGGTAATCAATCCCGAAATTAGATGAGTACTTATTGAATCTCTGTCTTCTGAATATGCCATCTTAGAATGTAGAAAGACACTTGAGCCTTTAAAGACCAGATTGGCACCAATGGATGAATGGATCCCTTCAAATGGTCAATGTTGAGTCATTTGACTATAATACTGAGGCTTGGGTAGGAGAAGCAATTTCCAAAGGTGTGAAGAGGCATCAAAATACCAAATGTTTTAATTATGGTGGAATAAGATATCTGAGAAGGGATTGTAGATAGGCATTCCTAGAAATAATGTTTCCTATAGGAATGACAATGATCTCAATCATCTGGATTATGTAGAAGATGCAACAAAGGCTGGCATTGGACCAATAAATGTAGATTAACAAAAGGCAAACCATTAACATTGGGAAACTACTTGGGGACCTCTCACAGGACCCCAGGTCAAACATGGTCCAGTCATTCCAAGTCACTGTGAAGGATGTGACTCCCCAGGGAAATTAAAAAAATCCATGACCTATTATAATAAATAATACTGCTCTGGATAATAGAATAATCATAAAGGATAAATCAAAAAATCCAATAGAAAACAGGAAAAGTAAATTTTGGCAGACTTCTATAATGTGTATTTGTTATATTGAATATGCTCCTATTTCTGTTTACTTTTGTTAAACTCCATTTCAGGCTATTGTGGAACTCTTTTGTATACCAACAAGCCAGCCTGGCTACAGAATGAGATACTTTTTCAATTTTTCTTTTTAAAGAACTTCCCCCCCCCCGCCCCTCATGTGACATAATTCAGCAAAAACTAGCATCTATGCCCCTTTCCAGTTCCTCACAACACTGGAATTATCTGCAGGACTTGGGGTAGTGAAGCATGATCCTAATTAGTCTTAACAATAAAAACTTATAGTCAGATATCGAGGGTGAAAGCTGAAAGAATCACAGAAGAAGAACCAGTCACCAAAGACTTCTTACCTCTATGAATCCTCAGACTGAACTGGGGAGCTCCTGTCTCCACCTGCTTTATATTTCTGCCTCCACCTCCCTAGTGCTGAGAGTAGAGGTGTGTGCCACTCAAGTGATGGGATCAAGGCATGAGATTACAAGTGCTGAGATCAAAGATGTGAGCCACCACTCTCTGGCCTCTATGGTTAACTAGTGGCTAGCTCCATCCTTTGATCTCTAGACAAGCTTTATTTATCATACAACAGGTTAGTGTGTGTAGCTGAGACCTGAGCTATTGGGTTAGATATTGTTTCAGTCCAAGGTAGAGAATCTAGACTTTGGTTATTCTGGACACTCAAGCACTACATTCCAGCCCCAGTCCAGATTTGGTACATGAGGATAATGTTTGGTACAATGAGGATAATGTTTCATTATCCTCTTACAGCCAGGGATTCACTATCCAGCTATAGTCAGGGATCCACTGACCACTCTTGAGTGAGTTATTATGTCCTCTGTCAGCTGTAGTCCTCCTGGATGTAGACAGGACTAAGGTGGGATCTGTGTTAGGAGGGTTGTCGGTAGGTGTGAAAGCTGACCTGTTGAAGAATATTCCTTTTCACTAGGTGAAGATATGTCATTGGGATTGGTTTAATAAGAAGCTAAACAGTCAATAGCTAGGCAGGATTTGGGGGCAGAGAGAATGCAGGGAAGAAGAAAGCCCAGACACCATGAGATACAGAAGAAGCAGGACATGCAAGGAAATAGGTAGCAAGCCATGAGCCACATGGCAGGATATAAATTAATAGAATTTAAGTTATAAGAACTAGCTAGAAACAAACCTAAGTTATATGCCAAGCTTTCATAATTAATAAGAAATCTCCCTGTCATGATTTGGGAGCTGACTGGTAGAACAGAAAAAGACTTGCATTACATGGAGCCCAACATCTGGCCAAAATTTTCACATAAACCCTAAGAAAACTTTTTTTTTAAAAGTTCAGAACATAGAGTCAAAAACATGGCTTCCTGGGCTGGAGAGATGGCTCAGAGGTTAAGAGCATTGCCTGCTCTTCCAAAGGTCCTGAGTTCAATTCCCAGCAACCACATGGTGGCTCACAACCATCTGTAATGAGGTCTGGTGCCCTCTTCTGGCCTGCAGGCAGACACACAGACAGAATATTGTATACATAATAAATAAATATTTAAAAAAAAAAAGAAAAAAAAACACGGCTTCCTGGTGACCACTGTCTCTCAGGTAGGCTTGGTGACATACAGAGATAGGGCTATTGGTCATTATTTACAGTCCAGCCACGAGTGCCATGTGCTAAGATGAGCTGTGCAATGGCAGACAGAGTACGCTGCAGATGCTCAGTTCAGACAGATTCCAATGGAAAACTCTAAACAGGTTACAGTGTGTTTAACAATCTGCATAGACTTAAAACAAAACAGTCATCAAAAATAGTTTAAAAATAATAAAGTCTTTAAAGAAAGAGTAAAGTAATAAAAAATAAGCCATGTGAAGATGGGAAATACACAGGGAATCTGGATCCTGCATATTATTGTGTTGTATTTTGGTGCAGGACAATTCTGTATTCTATCAATTATGTTTTAAATAAATGCTGATTGGTCAGTAGCCAGGCAGGAAGTATAGGTGAGACACCAGACAGGAAGTAGAGGCGGGTCAAGGAGAACAGGAGAATTCTGGGAAGGAGGAAGCCCATTCTTCTGCAGTCCTGCCCAGACACCAAAGAAGCAGGATGTGACCTGCCCTGTTGAAAAAGGTCCTAAGTTATGTGGCTAATATAGATAAGAATAATGGGTTAATATAAATTATAAGAGTTAACAAGAAGCCTGAGCTAATGGGCCAATCAGTTCATATCTAATGTAGACTCTCGGTGTGATTTTCTTTGGGACCTAAAGACTGTGGGAACTAGGCAGGACAGAAACCCCAACAAGCAGGCCCTCATGTTACAGTATTTAATTTTTTTTGGTTGCTAATGAGCAAACAATATCTGCTGAGAGACACTGAATTTTAAAAATTACTAAATTACCTGGGCAGTGGTGGCACACAACTTTAATCCCCGTACTCAGGAGGCAGAGGCAGGTGGATCTCTGTGAGTTTGAGGCCAGCCTGGTCTACAAGAGCTAGTTCCAGGACAAGCTCCAAAGCAACACAGAGAATCCCTGTTTTCAAAAAAACAAACAAAAAAAAATACTAACCTATATATTTTTAAAGTGTCTTAACTTCAAATTGAAAATCAAAAATATGTTGCATTAGAAAAGACATTATATTTTTATTTCCACAAAAAATAAAGGGCTATAGATTTATTTAAGGTTATAGATTTGATTGGGGGAGACCCACAGAAAATCCAGGCTACAGACATAAAGAAATAAACCTAAAAAAATAGAAGACAAGTGATACATGTTTTACCTGCTCAAACATAAAACAAAAAATATCATCTTTAACTGAATTGTGCATGCTACACATTCCATACTTGGGTTAGCACAGAATATACATATTATATATATACTCTAAAAAGTTTCTGTTTTTCCAGAGCAAAGGTACCACACACCAATTAAAAACAAACGGCCCAACTTATCAAGCTTCTCAGATGTCTCTGTTGTAGTTTTTTCAGAGTTTGGCATCTAGAATAGCTTCAAGGCTGCTGGCTGAAATTCTCTAGTTTCACAGACTACTCCAGCCAGGACTTCACTATTATCCTTATTTTTCAGGGTCCTCCAAAAATGCCTTGTTCAATACCTGGCAGTGCTGTTACCAGAACTGCTGGGGTGAGACTGGGCCCTGGCACCCTGACAACTGTGACAGCCAAATCTGTGTGGTTGGTGTTAAGTACTGTGCCCAAGAGATCCATGAAACAAAATGCATCTGCAAGCCCTTGCCCAAGGACAGATACTTCCCGAAATGCTGGAGACTGTGTGGAAGATAACAAGCCACGTCTCTCCCTTAAACAGGCGTGTTTGCTCTTAGCTGTGCTGGATGTACTTGATCACGTGGAGGCGGGAGGTTTGAGGGCAGGAAACACGTCAGATTGTATGCTTGCCTATGATTGGATGTAGGTGGGGAATATATATGAAGGAAGTACATCAGGATATATGCTTGTCACTGATTGGACCTCGTGGGAATTAAGTAGCCTAATGGGTTTGTCTTTATAAGTCTGTGCAAAATTGCCATTTTCTGGGAACCCTGGAATGGAACAGAGCCCATTGTCCTGCTCACTATTTAATTAAAGTATGATTCAAATTTAGCTCAAAAATTGTGGTAGTGGTCTTATTCTCAATACAACCTAGGCTCAGCCACTGGTCCTCAACATCCAGTTAGAAAGAGTAATATTGAAAGCAGAGAAAGGAGATTTATTTACTCAGGGTGGCCACATTAGGAAGAGGAACAAATGAAGAGGCTCAGAGTCTTGCCCCAAGTCCATCTTTGGGGTCCTGATGTAAGACTGGGCTTAAAAGGCTATCAAGTGGAACATATAACTAGGCAGTCCTGGACAAGGTGGTTCCTTTTCTTGGTATGAAAGCTGCCAGAAGGCTGTGAAGAAAAATTCTCCCCTGGCTGGCCCTGAGCTTCGCTTTTTTTTAATGCCAAACCAAAATACATGTCACAGGTTAAGGGGAAATTGAAACTAAGAATATATTGTACAGGTTAAGAGTTCAGTTTATAGTCAAAACAGTTCCTGTCTGTTCCTAGCTAAGAGATGTGTCCTGTGTCAAGTCCCTACTAATGAAGGCTTCTGTTTGAAATCAAGAAGTTCCTGGTCCGATGTAAACTGCTTGTAACCCCCATTCACATGGTGTGTGCTCTTGCCTTTGGTATGTACACTTGCCCTTGTTCCTTCCTTTTCCTTGTGTCTTTTAACAATAGATAAACACCAGCCCCCTCACCCCTTGTGAACATTTTATCTCTCCTATCAAAGGGACCTGGAGAGGCCAGTGGGGGCTGCTCTCAAAATCCCCGAGCTAGGGAGAGTCACTGGCTAGCTATCCTCAGGTACCCCTAAATACAATGTGCTTTAATTAGGACAATCCTATTCTTGGTTATTCCTTTCTCGAGAATTTGGGGATTAACACTTCTCCCAGCATACAGGGAAATTCCAGTTCCTTAGAGACTGTTGTTTAATAATCTGGTAGCCAAAGGGAGGGATGCTGTGGGTGTCTCTTCACTCTTGGGCCTAGGTAGAGCATTGGCCTAGCATGTGCTTGGCCCTCAGTTCAGTCTCCAGTACCACAGGGATCTAGAACATCATCCCTGACATAATAGTCACAATGCCACAGTGATCTAGAATATCATCCCAGACATGGTGCTCACAATGCCACTGGGATCTAAAGCATCACCCCAGACATAGTGGTCACAATGCCACAGGGATCTAGAATATCATCCCAGACATGGTGGTCACAGTGCCACTGGGATCTAAAGCATCACCCCAGACATGGTGGTCACAATGCCTCGGGGATCTAGAACATCATCCCTGACAAGGTGGTCACAATGCCTCGGCGATCTAAAGCATCATCCCAGACATAGTGGTCACAATGCCACAGGGATCTAGAACATCATCCCAGACATGGTGGTCACAATGCCACAGGGATCTAGAACATCATCCCAGACATGGTGGTCACAATGCCGTGGGGATCTGGAGCATCATCCCTGACATGGTAGTCACAATGCCACGGGGATCTAGAACATTATCCCTGACATGGTAGTCACAATGCCACGGGGATCTAGAACATCATCCCTGACATGGTGGTCACAATTCCATGGGGATCTAGAACATCATCCCTGACATGGTGGTCACAATACTGCTTGAAATTTCTTTGGTACTTCTTTCAATAATGCATTGGTGCATCCCATTTCATACTGAATTCTTCCATCTTAGCAGAGGGAAATGGTGTCTTATTAAGTGTAACAGCTACTTGGGCTTCACAAATAACTCAGTGAGTAAGTAAAGGTATTTCCTCCTCGCTCAGATGACTATCATGCCCTGATCGTGGAGTTCCCCAAAAACCAACAAGGAGACTAAATCCTGGATGTAAAAGCAAAGAGCCTTTATTTTTATTATTTAAGTTTGAACTCGGACTCTCCTTACGGTCAGCACATTGGCACAATCAAGGAGCCCCAGTGGGGTTTTTATAATAGCAGAGTTTGGGTGAGTGATTTCTAAGGGTTAGGGCCCCTGACTGGCCAACATTTGTCTGGGGGTACCCTGATGAAAAGGGGGTGGGTGTGTGCCGGGCTAAACAACATCAGATGATCCTATCTGCAATGGTTGGAATGTTGGGCATTTTCCTTGGATGCTGATTGGTTCATTTCTGCCTGGGTGGTCCAAGTTTGTGGTATTATTTGGAGTCAGGTGTTGCCTTAGGGTAAACTGAGACTCAGGCCTACTTTCTGGTTGGTTTCTGTAAAGCCTGACTTGGAAGGTCTGTATCAAACTACCCTGTGCCCTATATTTCCCCCTTCACAAGTACCAGTGACAGGACTCAATCATCAGGAAAATAGACACAGTTATAATCAAATGTGAAATTGATTGTAGAATTACCTGGTGCGAGTGAGAAGGAAAGACAGAACATGCAACAAACCGATTTAGGAGTTTATTAGAGAGGGTCTGCACAGGCCTGGGAAGTCAGCGTGGAGAGAGAGAGAAAGAGAGAGAGCAAGATGGTGCATCCAGTTTTTACAAGCTGCCTAGCACGTGCACACAAGGGTTGACGTGGCTACTTCATGCAGATGACAGGGCTCAAGAACTTAGGTGAATCGTACGTGGATGATGTAACCCATGCTGCACGTGGATCACGCGGGGCCTTTTAACATCCCCAAGGGCCATTAGGCACTTCTGCCCGAGGACTTGTGTGCACATGCATGGCCCTAGAATCCGAGAGTATCAGCCTTATTGTGGCTGAAATCATTACAGATTGTCCTAGGGTTTTCCTGCTGCAGCAAATCTTACTTGTTTTCTGTACAAGGTGTGTGTGTGGGGGGGGGGAGGTTCTGCTGGTGTGTGCCAATGGCACTCGCACCCCAGATCATTACACAGCAAGGAGCCTTTCTTCCTGAGAGTTCTTCCCTGTGCACTGACCACATCCAGCTAACAATTTAATTTCGCAGCTGAAAACTAGGTCCCACAGGGGAAGAGACTTTTGTCAGGTCGCGGAGTTAGATAGGTGCTGAAGCCAGAAGCTGCCTCACTCTCTACCATAATCCTATGTAAATTGAGCCTTCAGATCCTTGAGTTTTTCTCAAAGTGCACAGGGAGAAGCGCCTTCTCCGCTGATGACCTCCCTTTGTCTTGGGGAATTGTGGCCTCAGAGAGTTGAAAGTGAGTCTTCTGCGGAGTAATGTCTGCTAACTGTGCACCTCAGAGATGGAATCAGAACTGGGCTTTGATGGTGGGGGTGGAAGATCCGAGAAGTAATCACTGTGGATGCAGGGGCATCCCCTCCCTGGGCCAGGTCTTCTGTAAATCTTTCTAGGATCAGGGAGCGCTCTGGTGAGAGCCACCGCTCTGACCCTTGAACTCACTGCTTGCTGAGCACCTGTTCTCACCTGACCCTGAGTCTTGGGCGGCTTCTGCCTGGGGAAGGGGCACACCTTGCCTTGGAGAAGACGTGGTGCAGTGAGAATCGGCGATTCTCTAAATGTAGATGAAATAGAAACATTTTCTTAAAGGGCCAAGGATTCCCTCTGACAGCCAGCTGCTAACCTTTCTGTTACTGCTCCTATTGAAAAGCAAAGGTCACCCGTGTTGATTTTAAGTTTCTTTGCACAAAGAAGTAATTCAGGAACTGGACAGGGCCAGTGAAGGCTGAGAAACCCCACTCTGGAATATGGGCAGACACTGTCTAGAGACCCAGAGAGTGTATGAAAATAACACGATTGTGGACAACTCGCCTGACTTTGGGCATTTTGGGCCGTGTGCAGCTGTAAAGGACTCAGCACTTGGCTGTCACCTGCTTCTCTAAGAATCTTCTTTCTGTTGGGCTTCAGGTGTTGGAGTACTGAGGTTGCAGACTCCTACACACAAGGACAACTGTAGGCTGATTTAACAATCCCACTTTCCTTGTGGGTCAGCAGATTGGTTTGAAATGGGATGAGGTCTTGGGTACCAGCAGCACTTTCTGTGACCATAGTCATGGTCAGTTTGGTCCAGTTATCTAATTCTTAATGGACAATAAACGTTTAAACAGGTAACTCTCTATGCCTTCTTCATGCTTTTAACTGCAGTTCGAAGGCTTAGCACATAGAAACACCTATTACTCACAGGATCCCGACAGGTAAGGGAGGGTGTTAGGATAGTTAACAGGTGGACAGGTATAGCTACAAATATTATTCTCTATTCCGCTGGTCCTCCTAGACTGATTTTTCTCTACCCACCTGGTCCTGCTTACTAGCTCCTGCAGCCGCTTATGAAATAACCACTCTGAGGCTTAATATTAATCACATACTCTTTGGTCTATTAGCTCAGGCTTCTTATTAACTAACTTATACTTCTTAAATTAACTAAGAAACTAGGGCACACTCTTTAACAGGTTTCCACTGGGACCAACCAGATCAAAATCAAACAATCCAAACCCCCATAATAAGAGCGAAGGTGTTAGGGGAAATCTCTCTATAGCCTTTGTCTAGACTCCATGGCATGATGGCAGTTAAGACCCTAAGTTGATGGACAACTGTCTGATTTAAAGAGTTAGCTACTTTTATAGTTAGCCTGGCAGCATAAGCCAAAGGAACCTGGAGCGCCACTAATGACAGTATTTGAAAGCTTTGTGGTAGCCAGGCTTGTCCTCCACCATCACTGATGCTTGCAGACTAACCGCTTGCTATTCCCATGAGCACACAGTGTGTTCCTCTCCCCTGAGAAGTTTCTGAAGTCAGACAGTTACAGGCAGTTGAGAGATCCCGACCTGAGTTCTGGGAATAGAACTGGGGTCCTGGGGAAGAGAAGTGTATGTTCTAATTCATGGGGTAGTCTCTAGCCCCCGAAGAGGAAATCTAACGTGACTCTCGTACAGAAAGTATTTGTGGATGTAACTGCTCTCACCTTCCACATTTCAGAACCCATGGGAGGTCTGACCGGTTACTAGATCCAAATTTTCCCCAAGTTACAGGTAGCTTTAAATCCTATACAACTAGCACCTCACTGCCACAAATAATTCCCAGAAACACTATTAGAAGCTCTCTTCAAAGGTGGGCGCTCCTTTTGAGTATTGACTGCTTTGACTGTGGAAGGTATAGATGTAATGGTTTAAATAAAATGCTGCAGTTCCCCCAAGGGGCACAGCAGCAGAAACACTGCAGGTCCCCAAGTGGTGGCAATGAGCGGCAGGCCACAAAACCATGGTGAGCCATGCTGCAGGTGCCAGAGTGGTGGCAATGGGCAGTGGGCGATGAGACCATGCCACATGACCCTGAGCTGCAGCAGGCAGCGGGCAGTGGGTCCCAAGACCATGGCAGGACACAAAGGCACCCAGGTCTCAGGCAGGAAGCCATATGGCATGTGAGAGACTGAGACAGATAGGCACACCATGCAGAGTGAAGTTGAATATTTATTTTAGTGGGTGATGAAAGGAAAAGGAAGAGGGGGAAGAGCCGAGAGAGAGGCAGAGAGAAAGAGAAACAGGGAGGGAGAAGGGGAGAAGGGAGGAGAAGGGAGAGAGACACTGAAAAGGGAGGCACTTAGACTTGGAGCTGTAGTTCAGCTTGCATCAGTTGGGGGGAGTGGGCGTGGCTTTTCTCTTAAAGGGACAGAGCAGTTTGGATGATTCAGGGTCAGTCTTCCTGTGATTTTAGCTAAGGGAAGTAATCCAGAGATGAATGTCAGTGAAGGGCTCAATCGTAGCTGTTAAGGCCATGATTGGGGAGCTGTCCCCACATTTCTAAGAACATTAAAGATTTCTGTGAGCTCAATGGTCAATTCCTCAGGTTCAGAGAAACAGTTAAGCTGACCAGAGTGGGGAAACTCATCATTTGAAGCCAGTGGTGTGGGTCGAAGTCACACTCAGGCAGAATGGAGAACTGTTGCAAAAAAAAAAAAAAACCTGGTTCCCAAGCCCAGGGTTCCATGCATTCTCAACCAGCCCACCCACAGGCCAGAGGGAATGTGGAGAGACTGGCTGAGTCATGGCACCATTGTTATGGTAAAAGTAAAATGCTGCAGGTCCCTGAGTGGCTGCAGTGGGCCAGAGCCCCAGGCAGGGAGCCACATGGTAGGTGAGATACCTCAATGGGGCAGCCAGTCCCATGAGGAGAGACAGACAGATGAGCATGCCACAAGACCATGCCACAGGTCTCCAAAGGTGGCTAGTCCCAGGCAGGGAGTCATGTGGCAGCAGGTGAGAGATAGAGACATGGATAGGCACACCAAGCAGAGTGAGGTTGGGTATTTATTTAGTGGGTTATGGAAGGGAGGGGAGAAGGGGGAAGAGCAGAGAGAGAGGCAGAGAGGGGGAAGAAGTGGGGAGAAGATCAGCTTGCCTCAGCAGATGGGGAAGGGAGTGGGCATGGCTTGTCTCTTAAAGGGACTGAGCAGACCATTACAATAGAAATTTCCAGAAAAGCAATTCTGAAAGCAGAAGTTGCCATGCCTAACAGTAAGATCTACACCAGCAAGGAGACTACAATTTCAGTAGGGCTCTTGAGGTGGAAATGATTGCCCCCTAGTGGACACCAAGCATATATCAATTAAGTTCAGTCACCTCTAAGGTCTTGTGTGAAGCTTCCTACGGGTAGCAAGCTGCATCCATACAGCACCTCACTTAATGGCATTAATTTTGATGTAACATGGCACCACTCAATTATTGTTTTTACCCACAGTAGTCCCTAGGACTTGTGCGTACAATCCATGGACACACGATACACTTTTACTGGCATATATTTGGTCATATTAGTTAGTAACCAGCCAGGTCATTTCCAGTTGAGTGTTTCCCAAGCAGTGATGAGGTCCAGAATACCAAGAAGCACTTTCTGCTCTGCAGTTCTATAACAACCTGGAAGGGCTTTGGCGATAGCTCTAGTTAGAGCTTATCCAAAGATGACAGCATTTCCCTGTGCTTTCCTGCAAGGAGCTGGAAGGGAGAACCACGACAGCAGTAGGTGAAGGTCCAGGAATATAGGAATATAAATGTATAAGCCTAAAGAAATGGAACTGACAGTCAGCAACTCTGTCAGCAACTAGGGAACAGCTTTTAACAATAGTGTTCTTTGCTTATTATAGGCAGTTCTGGCTACAACCAAAAACTAGCTTTCTTACAATGGTTCTCTGTAGCTATTTTTTTTACAATAATCCTTCTGCTACTTACTACTGACAACTGCATAAACCAAAGTTAACTTGTAATGGTTTGTGTGAGACTGCTAGCATACATCCCATCCCATAAACTTTAACAAAATGCTCATATGTGACAAAATTTCAATTTCACATTGTTTCATATCCTTCCCTGCTATGGGAAACCAGTTGTGCCAGAAAAGCCATGAAGATATTTGCAAACACTGTCAGCAGTGAAGAAAATATGCATGCTTATATAAGCACAATTTAGATAAAACTTTGTTATCAAAAATTGTAAATCTTAAACTGTAATATGTCTCTAAGCTTAGCCTCAAAATTGTAAAAATTCCTTTGTTCATGCCTAATGCTTGCTTCTTACCATGAAAAGAGGCCCAAACCCCAGCCCCATTGCCACAGTTTTAAAAGCCCGAACTTTGGCTGTGGTCTAGCTGGTAAGCTTTATGTGACCTGTGGTGATATTTGGAATAAAGTTTGCTTCTGGTTCCATAGACTTAGGTGGTCTGTTTCCCATTATTTATGCACCCTCAGACCCAACAAGTTGTGTGTGTGTGTGTGTGTGTGTGTGTGTGTGTGTTTGTGTGTGTGTGTGTAAAGCTAAGGCCTTTGTCTGCTTGAAGATGGTCTTAGTGAAAATACACTTTGGATTGATGCACAGAAGCTTTGCCTTCTGGATCATGTCACATTTATGTGAATAGGTGGTACCCGGGTCTTCAGTAGGGAGGAGGCCTGGCAGTGACTGTTTCCAAGGGCTCCGTCTATGCTCTCCAGTGGGAGTGGATCCTGTTGCCATCACTTGGAACAGCTTGGGACTGAGGGCCTTCAGGTGATCCAGGAATTGGGCTCACTGCCTTTGTATCTGTGGTTCCTTGCTTAGCTCTTACACAGCTTGTGTGATGAAAGAGGTACCACTGTGGCCAGGGATTTCTTCAGGACCCCTGCTAGGAAAACACAGCTTTTAATTTAACTGTAGCTACCTTTCTGTACGGGGCAGCCTCTGAACATGAGAAAATGAGCACTTCTGGTGGCTGTGAGTGCCGGGTTCATCCCACTGGTGACAGTACAGGACTTGGGGCTTTATTGGGTTAACTGGAGGTGGGATGCAAAGGCAAACGCTGGTTAGAAGCCCTGTCCAGTGAAAATGTGCATCCACCAATGTTTTGTTACAGTTTGGAACATTTTTTTCCTACCATGGCGTATCTTAGAGTACAGAGCATTTAATACTAGAAGCTTTGTGGACTCAACAAGCACCAGGCAGCCATCCAAGCTCTCCCTGGGTCCATGCTTAGCAATGAATTTGCATCATCTCAAGCACAGGGGCTTAGTACTATATGCTAAATAGATTCTGATAGGTAATTGGGCATGGGCCAATCCACGACATTCTTTCAAATTGCACAGTATGTAATTTCACCACAGACTAACTTAGCATGAAAATATGTCAAGTCATTTCCTGAGTACTTGACTAATTCTTCTTGTGCTTGGCCCTGGGTTAAACATCAGCTTGGTGTTTATGAGCCACTGGTTTCATCATTAGAAGTCGAGAATTCCTCCCCAGGCCAACAGAACTTGATAGCCCTTTCCACTACAGTCCCTTTATACTAAACAGTAACTACAAATGACAAGACTCAAGATGGCCATGGCTGAAGATCGTTTGAGAGTTCTGTATAATAGTAATGCATTTTGGCAACAAAAGTTGGTTGTTGTGGAGGTCTACAGTAGTGGCTCCACTCTATCTTGATGTAAGGTCAGAGAGCCTATTATTGCTTCTTTGAGATATTTTGAATAATCACTCTTGTTTAGTCCTTGATTTAAAAAAAGTCCTTTTGCTGGGCAGTGGTGGCGCATGCCTTTAATCCCAGCACTCGGGAGGCAGAGGCAGGTGGATCTCTGTGAGTTCAAGGCCAGCCTGGTCTAGAAGAGCTAGTTCCAGGACAGGAACCAAAAGCTACGGAGAAACCCTGTCTCGAAAATAAAAATAAATAAATAAAATGTCCTTTGCCCTCCCTACTCACTTGGGGTATACAAAGGCTATGAAAAATAGATGAGGAAGATTCGGTGTTCACTGAAATGCCCTCCTGACTCTTTCATCTATTTTTTCCTTAATCCACATTTCCCTTCTCAAGAGTGTACAGACACATTAGCTGAACCGAGAGAAATGGTGCCCGATGTTGGGGCTTGAGAACATGGGAGGAAGGGATGGATACCACAAGTGAAAAGTGAGCACTCGGATAAAAAGTAAAGCACAGGTGTGGTGAGTGACTCAGGAGAAAAATTGTAAATATAGAACAGAGGCTTTTGCATTCTTGTTGGAGGAGGGCCCAGTTGTTCATCCCGGCCACCCGACTAGCTTAGACCCAAAATAATCACACAGAAAATGTATTAATTAAATCACTGCTTGGCCCATTAGCTCTAGCTTTTTTTTCTTTTAAACACTGCTTGGCCCATTATATCTAGCCTCTTCTTGGCTAACTCTCGCACCTGGACTAGCCCATTTCCAATCATGTGGGTAGCACCCCAAGGTGTGCTTACCGGGAAGATTCTAGCCTACATCCATTCTGGGTCGGAGCTGAATCGCATCTGCCCGGGAGAGGGGAGCATGGCGTCTCTGGGCTCACTTCCTCTTCCTCCCAGCATTCTGTTCTGTTTACTCCTCCCACCTATGTTTTAACCTATCAGGGCCAAGCAGTTTCTTTATTGCTTAACCAATGAAATCAACAGATTGATATATGACACTCCCACATCACCCCAAACTTAGCCCAGTGTAGTGGTGCAATCCTTTAAACCCAGCACTCAGGAGGCAGAGGCAGGCTGAACTTAGCCTTGTCTACATAGCAAACTACAGGACAGCCAGAACTACATAGAGACCCTGTCTCAAACAGAAACAAAAACAACAAACCCCCAAAACCTGTGTCTTTATCCTTAATTTACTGTCCCCACCCATTTTAGAACCTCTGAGGACTCCTTGATGCCTACTGGGTAAAGTCCAACCTTCAACAAAATTGGCTAACTCTTACATCTTAATTTAACCCATCTCCATTAATCTGTGCATCATCACAAGGTCATGGCATACCAGTATGTCTGTCTCCGGTTGCTCCATGGCATCTCTCCTCTGCCTTCCTTCTCCCAGCATTCAGTTTTGTCTCACCGCCAACCTAAGTTCTGCCCTATCAACAGACCAAGGCAGTTTCTTTATTTGTTAATGGTAATCACAGCACACAGAGGGGACTCTCACATCATATTCTTGTCGATTTTTATGTGTGGGTTGTATGTTCATTTTGTCCCTATAATCGGGAATATCATTGTAAATATAATGTACATTTACAAATACTCTTTCTGCTTATTTGCCTTATTTTTTTTTAAATTTATTTATTTATTAAGGATTTCTGCCTCCTCCCCGCCACTGCCTCCCATTTCCCTCCCCCTCCCCCGATCAAGTCCCCCTCCCTCATCCGCTCGAAGAGCAATCAGGGTTCCCTGACCTGTGGGAAGTCCAAGGACCGTCCACCTCTATCCAGGTCTAGTAAGGTGAGCATCCAAACTGCCTAGGCTCCCCTAAAGCCAGTACGTGCAGTAGGATCAAAAACCCATTGCCATTGTTCTTGAGTTCTCAGTAGTCCTCATTGTCCGCTATGTTCAGCTAGTCCAGATTTATCCCATGCTTTTTCAGACCCAGGCCAGCTGGCCTTGGTGAGTTCCCGATAGAACATCCCCATTGTCTCAGTGTGTGAGTGCACCCTTCGTGGTCCTGAGTTCCTTGCTCGTGCTCCCTCTCCTTCTGCTCCTAATTTGGACCTTGAGATTTCTGTCCGGTGCTCCAATGTGGGTCTCTGTCTTTGTCTCCTTTCATCGCCTGATGAAGGTTAATATTCATGAGGATGCCTATGTGTTTGTCTTTGGATTCACCTTCTTATTTAGCTTCTCTAGGAACATGAATTATAAGCTCAATGTCCTTTATTTATGGCTAGAAACCAAATATGAGTGAGTACATCCCATGTTCCTCTTTTTGGGTCTGGCTTACCTCACTCAGGATAGTGTTTTCTATTTCCATCCATTTGTATGCAAAATTCAAGAAGTCCTTGTTTTTTACTGCTGAGTAATACTCTAATATGTATATATTCCATACTTTCTTCATCCATTCTTCCATTGAAGGGCATCTAGGTTGTTTCCAGGTTCTGGCTATTACAAACAATGCTGCCATGAACATAGTTGAGCATATACTTTTGTTGTATGATAGGGCCTCTCTTGGGTATATTCCCAAGAGTGGTATTGCTGGATCCAGGGGTAGGTTGATCCCGAATTTCCTGAGAAACCGCCACACTGCTTTCCAGAGTGGTTGCACAAGTTTGCATTCCCACCAGCAATGGGTGAGTGTACCCCTTTCTCCACAACCTCTCCAGCAAAGGCTATCATTGGTGTTTATTATTTTAGCCATTCTGACAGGTGTAAGATGGTTTCTTAAAGTTGTCTTGATTTGCATTTCCCTGATCACTAAGGAAGTTGAGCATGACCTTAAGTGTCTTTTGGCCATTTGAAGTTCTTCTGTTGAGAATTCTCTGTTCAGCTCAGTGCCCCATTTTATATTTGAGTTGATTAGCCTTTTACGGTCTAGTTTCTTGAGTTCTTTATATATTTTGGAGATCAGACCTTTGTCAGTTGCGGGGTTGGTGAAGATCTTCTCCCAGTAAGTGGGTTGCCTTTTTGTCTTAGTGACAGTGTCCTTTGCTTTACAGAAGCTTCTCAGTCTCAGGAGGTCCCATTTATTCAATGATGCCCTTAGTGTCTGTGCTGCTGGTGTTATACGTAGGAAGTGGTCTCCAGTGCCCATGTGCTGTAGAGTACTTCCCACTTCCTCTTCTATCAGGTTCAGTGTGTTCAGACTGATATTGAGGTCTTTAATCAATTTGGACTTGAGTTTTGTGCATGGTGATAGATATGGATCTATTTTCATTCTTCTACAGATTGACATCCAGTTTTGCCAGCACAATTTATTGAAGATGCTCTCTTTTTTCCGTTGTATCCTTTTAGCTCCTTTATCGAAAATCAGGTGTTCATAGGTTTGTGGGTTAAAGTCAGGGTCTTCTATATGATTCCATTGGTCGACTTCTCTGTTTTTATGCCAACACCAAGCTGTTTTCAATACTGTAGCTCTGTAATAGAGTTTGAAGTCAGGGATGGTAATGCCTCCAGACAATCCTTTATTGTATAAGATTGTTTTGGCTATCCTGGGTTTTTGTTTTTCCATATAAAGTTGATTATTGTCTTCTCCAGATCTGTGAAGAATTTTGATGGAATTTTGATGGGGATTGCATTGAATCTATAGATTGCTTTTGGTAGAATTGCCATTTTTACTATGTTGATCCTCCCAATCCAAGAGCAAGGGAGGTCCTTCCATTTTCTGGTGTCCTCTTCCATTTCTTTCTTCAAAGACTTACAGTTCTTGTCAAATAGATCGTTCACTTTCTTGGTCAGAGTTACCCCAAGATATTTTATGCTATTTGTGGCTATCGTGAAAGGTGATGCTTCTCTGATTTCCCTCTCTGCTTCCTTATCCTTAGTGTATAGGAAAGCAACTGATTTTTTGGAGTTGATCTTGTATCCTGCCACATTACTAAAGCTGTTTATCAGCTGTAGGAGTTCTTTGGTAGAATTTTTGGGGTCGCTTATGTATACTATCATATCATCTGCAAATAACGAAAGCTTAACTTCTTCCTTTCCAATACAAATCCCCTTGATCTCCTTATGTTGTCTTATTGCTATTGCTAGAACTTCAAGCACTATATTGAAGAGGTATGAAAAGAGTGGACATCCTTGTCATATTCCTGATTTTAGTGGGATGGCTTTGAGTTTTTCTCCGTTTAATTTAATGTTAGCTGTCAGCTTGCTGTAAATAGCCTTTATTATATTTAGGTATGACCCTTGTATCCCTATTCTCTCCAAGACCTTTATCATAAAGGGGTGTTGAATTTTGTCAAATGCTTTTTCAGCATCTAATGAAATGATCATATGGTTTTTTTCTTTCAGTTTATTTATATGGTGGATTACATTGATAGATTTGCGTATGTTGAACCAGCCCTGCATCCCTGGGATGAAGCCTACTTGATCATAATGGATAATTTTTCTAATGTGTTCTTGAATTCGGTTTGCCAGTATTTTATTGAGGATTTTTGCATCGATGTTCATGAGTGAGATTGGTCTATAATTCTCTTTCTTGGTTGAGTCTTTGTGCAGTTTTGGTATCAGAGTAACTGTAGCTTCATAAAAGGAATTTGGTAATGCCTCTTCTGTTTCTATATTATGAAATACATTAAGGAGTATACGTATTAGGTCTTCTTGGAAGTTCTGGTAGAATTCCGCATTGAAACCATCTGGTCCTGGGCTTTTTTCAAAGGGAGATTTTTGATAACCGTTTCTAATTCTTTGTGAGTAACAGGTCTATTTAGATCATTCACCTGGTCTTGGTTTAGCTTTGGTATATGGTACTTATTTAAAAAAATGTCCATTTCTTTTGTATTTTTCAGTTTTGTGGCATACAGGCTTTTGTAGTAAGATCTAATGATTCTCTGAATTTCCTCTGTGTCTGTGGTTATGTCCCCATTTTCATTTCTGATCTTATTTATTTGCGTGTTCTCTCTCTGTCGTTTAATTAGTTTGGATAGGGGTTTGTCGATCTTGTTGATTTTTTCCAAGAACCAACTTTTTGTTTCGTTGATTCTTTGGACTGTTTTCTGTGTTTCTATTTTGTTGATTTCCGCCCTCAGTTTTATTATTTGCAGTCTTCTACTTCTCCTGGGCGCGTCTGCTTCTTTTTTTTCTAGTGCTTTCAGGTGCGTTGTTAAGTCCCCAATGTATGCATTCTCCGTTTTCTTTAAGTGGGCACTTAGTGCTATGAACTTTCCTCTTAGCACTGCTTTCATCGTGTCCCATAGGTTTGAGTATGTTGTCTCTTTATTTTCATTAAATTCAAGGAAGACTTTAATTTCTTTCTTAATTTCTTCCTTGACCCAGGTGTGATTCAGTAGTTGACTGTTCAGTTTCCATGAGTTTGTCGGCTTTCTGTGGGTAGCATTGTTGTTGCCTTCTAACTTTAATCTGTGGTGATCTGATAGGACACAGCTGGACACTGATATTTTTTTGTATCTATGGAGGTTTCCTTTGTTTCCAAGTATGTGGTCAATTTTCGAGAAGGTTCCATGAGCTGCAGCGAAGAAGGTATATTCTTTCCTATTTGGGTGGAATGGTCTATAGATGTCTGTTAAGTCCATTTTCTTCATTACCTCCAATAATTCTCTTAATTCTCTATTAGGTTTCTGTCTGATTGACCTGTCCCTTGGAGAGAGAGGTGTGTTGAAGTCTCCTACTACTAGTGTGTGTGGTTTGATGTCTGCCTTGAGTTCTAGTAATAGTTCTTTTACATAAGTGGGTGCTTTTATATTAGGGGCATAGACATTCAGGATTGAGATGTCATCCTGATGAATTGTTCCTGTTATGAGTATAAAGTGACCATCTCGGTCTCTTCTGATTGATTTTAGTTTGGAGTCAGTTTTGTTAGAAATTAGTATGGCCACACCTGCTTGTTTCTTAGGAACATTTGCTTGAAACACCTTTTCCAAACCCTGTACTCTGAGTAGGTGCCTGTCTTTGTGGTTGAGATGTGTTTATTGCAAACAGCAGAATGTTGGATCCTGTTTTCGTATCCAATCTCTTAGCCTGTGCCTTTTTATAGGTGAATTGAGCCCATTAATATTAAGTGATATTAATGACCAGTGGTTGTTTACTCCGGTTATTCTTATTGTTTTTGGTAGTAGAGATTGTGTCTCCCTTCTTTGAGATGTGCTGGTGAAGGGTCACTAGATGCCTGAGTTATTGTAGGCAGTGTTGGAAGTGTTGGATTCCTTGGGTTGCGATTTTTCTTCTATTACTTTCTGTAGGGCTGGATTTGTGGCTATGTATTGTTTAAATTTGTTCTTATCCTGGACTGTCTTGTTTTCTCCATTGATAGTGAACGATAGCTTGGCTGGGTATAGTAGTTTGGGTTTGCATCCATAGTCTCTTAGCTTCTGCAGTACATCTATCCAGGACCTTCTGGCTTTCATGGTTTCCATAGAGAAGTCAGGTGTAAGTCTGATCGGTTTACCTTTATAAGTTACTTGCCCTTTTTCCTTTGCAGCTCTTAATATTCTTTCTTTAACCTGTATATTTTGTGTTTTGATTATTATATGGAGAGGGGATGTTTTTCTTTGATCCAGTCTGTTTGGTGTTCTGTATGCTTCTTGAATATTCAAAGGAATATCTTTCTTTATGTTGGGAAAGTTTTCTTCTATAATTTTGTTCAAAATATTTTCTGGGCCTTTGAGCTGTGACTCTTCTCCTTCTTCTATTCCTATTATTCTTAGGTTTGGTTTTTTTATTGTGTCCCATATTTCCTGAATGTTTTGTGTTGAGAATTTGTTGGCTTTGCTGTTTTCTTTGATCTGTTCGTTTATTTTCTCTATGGTGTCCTCAGAATCTGAGATTCTTTCTTCTATCTCTTGTATTCTATTGATTATGCTTGTTTCTGTAGACTCTGCTTGTTGACCTAGATTTTCCATATCCAGCTGGTCCTCAGTTTGTATTTTCTTCCTTGCCTTCATTTCAGTTTTCAATTCTTGAACTGTTTCCATTACCTGTTTGATCGTTTTGTTCTTGGTTTCCCAGGGTATCATGTACGTATTTACTCATTTCTTCAAACTTTTTGTTATACTTCTCATCCATTTCTATAAGGGCGTTTTTTACATGTTGTTTAAGGGACTCTATTGCTTTCATAAAGTCAATTTTTTCCACTTCTGTGTTAGGTTGTTCAAATACTTCTGTTGTAAGATCATTGGGTTCTGGTGTTTTCATGTTGTTTTTCAGATTATTGGGTGAATTCTTGCCTTGGCGCCTGCCCATCTCCTCCTATTGATCCAATCTAATGGGTCTTTTAAAAACCGGATCAGGTTTCCCTGCTGGCCAAGGGCTCTGCTTACAAAATGCCCTCGCTCTGTTTCCTGGTTCCTGCCGCAGGCCAAGAACCCTCTCACCCCTCCGAAGGGTCTTCAGGACAGGACCAGGCTCCCGTTTGCCAGTGACCTCGCCAACAAAAGGCCTACCTCTTTGATTTAATTGTAGTAGAGCGATCTGCTCTCGTTATTGCACTCCCGTCCCCGCCGCTTGCGTCTGCCTCCACGCCGGTCCCCGCTGCTTGCCTCTGCCTCTGCGCCAGTCCCAGCCGCTTGCGTCTGCCTCCGCACCGGTCCCCGCCGCTTGCGTCTACCGCCGCGCTGGTCCCCCAAAGCCTCTTCCTGATTGCGGTGCCTCTCCACCTCGTCTGGATGCTGCGCCTCTCCGACGCATCTTCCAGCAAACTTTTTATGAAGTTTTCTAAGCTCCTGTACTTACTTACCAGGCCAAAATAAATCAATAGGGCCACAAGGAATAAAGCCAGGCTTGGGCATGTTGTGGTTCCCCAGATCGCCAAAGCTCTCAGTTCATCATCTCCCTGCAGCAGCAACTTCACCACAGCACCTTATTTGCCTTGTTGTTGGCTACAGTGTAAATATTTTTCATATGCCCAAATTATTGATAATGTCTATCTAGTTATTTTATGGGCAGCAACTTCTCAAGATCACAGATGTTACATAACTTGGTTTAGTGAGGTCTAAAAACTCTGTTTAAAGCTCTAAGACTATTTGTTGCAAAGTTTATGTGGAGAGGGACAAAGTCAAATTGACTGGCCTGCTTTGGGGGGGTGACCTTCAGAGCACAGCATGAGCCATCCCTCTTGGTACACCAGTCACGCTGACAGACAGACAGACACACATGGCCCCTGGTCCCAATGGGACTGTAACATCAATTTTCCTAAAACAATTCAGATGGTGCAGTCCCAGAGGCCAGGGATAGTCCAGACAGAGGTACAGTACTGGTTCATCTACATGGCTGTCCAGCATTACATTGAGACGCTGCAGTGAAGGATCAAGGAGAGCAGAAGAGCAAAAGAAAATGCCATGAACATACCAATATTAAGTATTCCCCAGTGTACCAGAGTAGTGGCAACCGGAGCCCCTACCACCACCCTGTGCAGAAGAAAGGGAGGATCTAGACTTGGAACATAGCTCTTTACCACATCCCACTGAAGACGGAAGTCACAAAATAATCCCACACCAGTTCGGAATTAGGAATAATAAAGGGTTATTTATTTAAGGGAAACTTACAGATCACTGTCCTAGATAACAGTCCTCTGTGCAAACAGGAACAGAGTCTAGCAGCTGGAGGCAAGAGAGGGAGTGCACACTTTACAGCTGCATTTACAATATAAGAGACCACACCCAAGTGGGCTGGTGTCTTCCATGCTATTGGCTGAAGGAGCAGAATGTGCTCCTACAGCATCCCATGAGCAGAAGTTCCCCAAGAAACCTGGATGACTCTGAGAAGGAGGATGATGGCAACAGTGGGCAATAGCTCCCAGAGGAAGGGCAGCATCTCCAGCAGGATTTTCTATGAAGAGTTCCAGGTACTGGTGAGATGGGTGGACGGCATGGAGCACTCCCTAGGCTGCATCACATCCAAGATTGACGCTGTGATTGTCAAGCTTAAGACCATGGAAAAAATTGTATAAACATTTGAGATAGATGTTAAGTGCTGTGTCTTGCAATGATATTCTCCATTTGTGGAACTAAGCATGTTAGTTATTTTTCATACTAGTTAGCTTTTGTTGAAGACTTGGTAAGAAAACCCAAAAAGATAAATTATAGGAAAAATGTAAAAGGAATGGAAAGGGCTTTGAGGAGGCCAACGAAAATGATATATTCGGTTATTGCGGATGGACTGCACATTTTGGGAATGTTTGGTTGGATGTGGTGACACAGACAGCATTTAGCTGTAAAGGTTATACTGCTAGATTTTATGGGACATTTTTGGTAGAAAACAGGATTTCAATTTATATAGAAATTATGAATGAGAAGGAATAGGGCAAAAGCTTGCCTTTGAAAGTTAGAAGCGACAATGCATTGGACTTGAAGGGAGGGAAAGAGAAAAGGTTCAAGACGGTGGAGTTACTCATACCTTGGCCACTGCAAAAACATTTTATTATCCTTTGATTGAATCAAAATTATGAAAATTGTAATAGAGCCAATTGTGTGTGATCATACTGGATAGTATTAACCTATTAATGCTTGCAACTTTGCTATGCTATCTAAGTGTTAATAGATGGGGAAAAGTCAGAGCTCATTTTGAGAGGAGTTTGACATGATGCTAAAGAATCTTTCGATATGGTGTGATTAAAAAAAGCAGGATTGGATTTTGATGCAGTTAAAACTGCTAGAGACATCCTGGGCCAATTTTAAAAGGCCATTTTATCTTTGTTATCCTTTTCTCCCTTTATTAGGAAATATTGTAGCCATAGGAGTATATGTTTTGCTTGGCCTTATCAAGTTATTTGAGAACTTTCATTGAAAAGTTGGTTCAGAGGTACACTCTCCCTTAACCCTTTATAACAGATGCTTTTAGTCAAAGACAAGTAAGGTCTTTTTGCCTACAGTCAACTTAAGACAGGACACGCATGATGGAATGTATCAATGACAGGTAAGGCTAGAAGGTTAAAAAGAACAACCTAAGACAGACACAGTCATAATTAAATTAAAAGGGAGAAACTGTAGAGGTCCATAGAAGTGGCTCCACTCCACCTTGACATAAGATCAGAGAGTTCTAGCCTATTATTGCTCCTACAAGGTCAAACAACAGGATGTTTGGTCTTACCCAGGTAAATCTGAGGCAGTTTCAGTATTCACTGGAATGCCCTCCTGACTCTATCTTCAGTCTCTCATCTATTCTTTTTTCTTAATCCACACTCCCCTTCTCAAGAATGTATGGATAAGTCAACTGGACCAAGACAGGTTGTGTCTGTTGCATACAAACTTTATGAGATGCTCTTGTTAGGCTGTCTTTGCTGACCAGAACTCCTGGGCTCAGCTGATTTTCTTACCCCAGCTTCCTGATTAGCTAGGACTATGGGGAGGGTTGCTAGGCCTGGCTCTTGCATATAACACATAAAGGAAACAGGTGGAGGCTGGGTGGCAGCACAGGTGGTGGGGTACTTGCAGGCACACAGGAAGGCCTGAGGTTCATCCCTCGCACAAATGCCTATAAGCACATCTGTACTCAGGAGGTAGAGGGTAGTGGAATCAGAGCCTCAAGATTATCCTCAGCTGTGTATGGAGAGCAATGCAGCCCTGGGACACGTGAGCCCTGCTTCAGAATAACAAAGTAACACTTTGAATTGTGACTGCTCGTGTTATACTTATGCCCACTAGATTCCTAAGAATGTCACACAATTTCTGAAACACATGTTAGTAACGCACCCATCTGTACACAGCTCATTAATTTTGAATTTCTTATTGTCATCACAGTTCTCACGGACTTGAGTGTATCACTTGTATACATTTTGCATTTATTATTTTATTGTACTTCTCATATACTTCAATGCATCAAATAAACTAAGAGATATGAGTTTAACATCTCTATTTTTATAAAAAGATACAGCCTGTGGAGATATTCCAAGGACTCATCTTGGAGGTTTCTACATTAAATTAATAGCTAGAAAAAGATTTTTTCATTTGATTTGGAGAAATTTGTAAATAAAAAAAAGTAGTGAAGATTTTCAACTTCTGATGAAAATAAGATTGATTCAAGATTAAACCATAATCTTTAATTTGCCAAAATAATGTCAGCAATTCAAAGACAGATACATATAATGACACTGTGGGGCCCAGCCATGACAAGCTCAGTAGAGGCCTGAGTTTCAGATTACCCTAAGGTAAAATAATACCCAGTTCCAGGAAAGTCCACGAACTGAAAAAACCCAGGCACCACCTAGGAACCGGCCATCAAAAGGGAAAGTACCTAACATTCCAAAGGAAATTCCTAAGGTTCCAAGCATTGTAAATAGGATCCCCTGAAGTTCCTTAGCCCAGCACACACCCATCCCCTTTCATGAAGACACCCCTAGACAAATGTCAGCCAATCTGGGGTCCTGAACCTGAGCACTCCCTCACCCCAACCTCTGCTATGATAAAACCCCATCCCAAACTGAGCTTAAGGTTCTCTGATCATGTAAATGTGTTGGACACTCAGAGAGTCGGAGTTCAAACTTGAATAAAAGCTCTATGATTTTACATACGGGACTCAGTCTCCTTGGTGGTTGTGGGGGGACTTGGCAAACTTGACTTAACATTGTAACTGTTTCTGGCTATGCAGTTCTCTCAGATCTTCTATTGTCACTAGTATTGTCAGTGGAGTCATTGTTCCTGAGCAGAATTTGCTGGTAGTACTCTTATTTTTTCTGGGACCCTCAATTGCCGATATATCAGGTGCATTCCAGTTCATACTAGACTGTATTGGCCTCTGATCTCTTAGCCGCAGTGAGAGAAGGAAGCGCACCTTGCTCTCCTGTAATGACCACTGGTTACTATCTACACTAACCATTAACTTGGTTCACTGTGCATATGCTGGGCTTTGAGTCATTTTTTTCCCCTGGACTTGCTGGAGAATCCTAAGGCAGGGCAGGCATTTGGGTTGCTCTATGACTCCAGTCCCTCAGTAGAACGCGCCATTGGGCTTGGAGAAGCACAGACACCTCCAATATTCACAACTTTTTGCTTGAGTTTTGAGACAGGGTCTTGCTATGTAATCCATGTTGGCTTCCAACTATTCGACCTCTTGCCTTAAAGTCCCAGTTGGTGGAATGAAAGGCCTGTCTGCCTCATTTTACCCCTCTTCCGCTCTGAAGCTGCACTTCCAAATTTCGCCTCCTTGCGGCACCCGTCAATCAGCTAATGTTCTGACAGGTGAGACGCCCCTGGGAGAGCGACCCGCGGTCTCCAGGGTAACCACGTTTGCTTCTAACTGGAAACTCTGCCCTCGCTGGCTGGAGCCACTTTTTCATCACGTGATCGCGCAGGCTTGTGCAAGAAAGATCTTGACTGTCTTCCTCTTGCAACACAGTATTGTACGAAGTCCAGCTTTCCTTGACCTCATTCTGAAACGTCTCCAGAGGAAGGTGACACTGGGCGGAATCTCCCGGCCCAGAAGGACTGGAGCTCAGAGCCCCTTAGGGATCTGCCGAAAAGCTTGGCGGCAGAGGCAAGACCAGTAGCCTGAAGTGGCCAAGCTGGAGTTGGGAGTGGAATTCCGTGAGTTCGGGGCTGCGGCTGCCTCTCAGCGGCTCCTTCAGGCCGAGGCCCCTGCGCAGAATGGACAGAAGGCACCGAACTCCCGGGGAAGTGGCCGGACCAGGAACGTGCTGCGCTTGGTCTCCACCGCGGTCCTGTATGCCGCCTTCCTGGGGCTGGTGAGAGCTGACGCTGCACCCCTCCCAGGCTGGGGCACGAACCTCCTGCAGGCGACCTGCCCTTCCCAGCTGGACTCTCACCTTCGCTCCCTGCACGTTCTGTGACTTTGGGCACTTCCGGTCCATCAGCTATCTCGTGGGCGCTAATTGAATCACTGAGGGTTTCTGTCCAGTTCGAAACTGATTGTGCTGTTTTCTAACTGCAGCGAACTTTCCTGGCGTTGCGTGGGTCTGCAGTAACTGTAACTGTAACTTACTACACAATAAACTGGCGTTTCTAGCGCTTCCATTGTGGGTGGCCTTCCACTTGGCTTTGCAAATAGGAAACAGGTCCAAGAGGAAAGCGGCTTCTCTTGGCCACACAGATGTAGTGAAACCGGAACGAGTCTCACTCTGCACACGATTCTTTTGAAATCAGCTCTGCAGTACTTTAAATGTTTTCTTAGAGTAAAACACCACATTGGAAGTGGTTCAGCCAATCCCTGGGTGAACTGTGGGAAATTCCCTGTTACTTGGTAATTGTGATCTGAGGGAGCTGTGGGGTTGGGTTCCCCCAAAAGGGTGCTATTTTTTTCCCTCTTTGACAGTCTCTCAAAACTGACTGAATCCTTAAACCCCGAAAAGTTTTTCTGTCTCCACCGTAATTGATTGATCTAAACGGAATCTCCATTCATTGCATGGTTCTGCTTTCTTTGTTCTTGTTTACTGCTGAAACCACAAAGGCTGGCTGAGAGGAACACTTACGCCCCCCTGGGGTGGGGGCGGGGCAGAGTCTTGCTATATAGCCCAGGCTGGTTTCAAATTCTGCATTCTCCGCCTCAGCCTCCTGGGCACTAGAATTATAGGTGTACACCTCCATGCTTGTCCCTGTTTGTATCTCTTGAGTGGGTTTGACACAGGGGGAGATTACACGATGCTGTCAAGAAAATAATACCAGGAAACTCAGGACAGTCCTTATGGCTGTCTCTGTGAACCAAACTGAACATAGTCAAATAGAGTTCAAAGCCTTTTATTCCCTGCTATTGGTCAGAATTCTTGTTTGGGTTGTCATGGTGACTAAGGACCACAGCAGGCTGTGAAAGTCAAACTTTCTTCTTGTAGTGAGCCACCTGGTAACACATCATGGGAACCTAGAGACACACTTAACTATCGTGACCAAAAAGTCTGGGACAGCCAGGCTTGCCCCCGACCATTCTGGACATCAGCAAACAACCTTAGCTGCTCCCACAAACATTATTCCTTTCCTTCCTCTGAGACGTTTCCCCAAGCATTCATTCAGCAACAGCACTATCAGCTCTTTTATAGATCTGTTTAGTGCTATCATCACCATCATCATCATCACCATCACCATCATCACCATCACCATCATCATCATTAGTGCTGTAAACTGAACCCAGCGTCTTGTCCATTCAACACGCATGCTCTTGCACCCGAACCACACCCAGCTCCTCAGCCATCCTTTTTATTGCTTTTTTTCCCCCTACAGGGTCTCACTATACAGCCCTGGCTGATATGGAACTTGCTATATAAACCAGGCTTGTTTCAAACTCTTAACGATCCACCCACCTCTGCCTTCTGGGTGCTGGGACTGCAGGTGTGTGCCACTGGTCAGCTTCACTGCTCCGGTAGAGCAGTGAAATCCAGGCAGAGTCAGCTACAGCGTTCTGTTACTCAGCAACACACACGAGCCCACAACACGGGCAAGAAGATCTACAAGCAAATTTTGTTCCACTAGTTGATGGACATGAAAGTTCTCACCGCCTTTCTGGGTGCTTCCCCCCCACACACACACATACACACACGACTCTGTTGATATCTGCCCAAATAGAAGTTCAAGATTCCAGAGAAGACTAGAGCATCTCTCATCCCTCCCAACACTTGTACAGTATGCAGTAATTGGTTCAGAGGATGTGCACAAACTTCTGACTTTAAGAATACAGTGATGATGCTGATTAACACCCCCCTTTTCCATACATCTCGTATACATCTGGTATCCCAAGAGCAGATCTGACCTACTGCAGCACACTTTTCCCCAAACTGAAATCTTAACTTCAAGTAATACAACAGCACCGCCTGCTGCCCAGGAGGATCCAGTCCAGGAATCCCATTGGATACTGCCCACTTTGGTATGATGGTGGAGAGTAAGGAAACCTTATAAAAAGCTGCTCAGAAGACAGGAAAGAGTCAGGTCAAAGAGCAAGTTCTGAATGAACATGAAAGCTTCATTGAATGAAGAAATTCCCCATAGACCAATCTTGGTCTTTAGGGACTGGAAAACATGGCCATCTAAGGGCATTTGAGCAGAACTCAGTTAAATCTGTTTGCTCCTAACTTTTTGTAGCTCATGAACACGGTCCAGTGGAAAGCGTATTTTGTGATCCATTAGCCTGAAGTCATGGTGAATAAGATCAGTTAGTGGAAAGACAACTTATGGACTTAGTGATCCCATAGATGATCCGTGCGTGGCCCTGTGTTCTCAAGGTCAACCTCTCACAAATGTCACTCAGAATAGTGCCCTGTATTTGCTGGGAAGTTGGGGCCATATTCCCAGCGAGTGTAAGAGGCACAGAGCAGTGATGTCCTTCGTATCAAAGAGAGCTTTCCTCTCCCTCTGGGATTCACCGTGATGGCACAGAAACATGGAACAATGTTGGCCATTAGTGGCAGTGTTTCCTGATGTGAAGGTATTGTTAGCCTTAAACCCAGCAGCTGGAGCTTTCTGATTTGTTGCATGGCATTAGCTTTGGTATAGCCTCCATGGTGCTGAGTATCTTCCTGTAGGGAAAGGGATGGGGTCAAGACAGTCGGTGATGGGGAAAGAGAACCAGGTTTTGCAGACACAGATCAGTCTTGATCCATGAGCTAGGCTGTTGCTACCAGGATATCCTCTGCTTCTCAGGAGAAACATTCCTAGCCAGAGTTGCTATAAATCCTGAGAGCTGTCAGTCTAGGTCGGAGGGCGCTGATGCTTTGGTGTGTAAACACTGGTGTGGGCTCTTCCAACAGTCAGAGGGAGCCACTTATGGTGTTGTTTCTAAAGACTGTGGTTCAGGATCCAGGTCATAGAGGTTCACTGACCTCTGTTCCCTGGTGGATATACTTTGGCCTTAACTACTGAGTCCTGTCACACTTCGTGTGAGTGGAGAGGGAGATACCTGGGTGCTATCACAAGGGGTGCAGTCTTGCAGGGGCTATGTCACAAGGGCTAATAAGTCTGCACCAAGTCCTTCTCATATATATTATGACTTCCATTTAGTGTTTTAATGGGATCCTTGAGTGTGGGAACAAATGGGTCTGCTACTTGTGCCTGCCCTTGGGCTCTATTCCCTATGTTTGTCTGTTTTGTCAAGTTTTGGTGTGTAGGTTTTTCTTTTAACATATTTATAATGTTATGTTCTGTTTTATTATTATCCCTTAGGAGCCTGCTCTTTTCTAATGAGAGACAGAAAGGGAGTGGGTTAGATGAGAGAGGTGGCAGGGAGGAACTGGGAGGCTGGGAGGAGTAGAGAGAGGGGGAAATGTAATCAGGATATATTATGTAAGAAAAATAAATATTTCAATGAAATGGGAAAAAAAAGAACATTGAGGGAGATCTAGAGAGTAGGAACTGAAGGAAAGTCCACATCGTGTGTGGTATTTCGTAGGTTTTCAAATAGATATTAACAAAAGGAGAAGTTGTACCTCTGGAGATTTAGAACTTCTAGGAGAAAATAACAGGAAAGAAAGCAAGCAGCACAGTTTCTCTTAGCTGGGTAAGTCGGGTCTGCTTAACTGTAAGTTTGCCTCTCTGCTTTCTCAGCCAATGGATGGCCCTGGGCTGGATCTAAACCACCAGCTCCTCCTACTTGATTTGCAAAGATAAATTTTAACCCCCAGACTCAAGCCCCATTCAGCCACACTGCAACCACAGATGGCCGTTCCCAGGGTAACTCCTGCAAATCAGTCTCTCAGAGATCGAAGATGTTTAGTCCAATCGTATAGATATCTGTTCATAATCAATGCCAGACCAGCCCCAAGTGCAGCTGCTACAAGGGTGTTCCCTCTGAGTGACCCCAGGACCAAGTCAGTACTGTGTCATTTCAAAAGTATGCCAGGGACCGTTGATGTCATCTGCTGTACTTTCCTAGTGGAGTTCCCACCCCAGAGGTGACACTTCACACACCTGTATCCACAACGCCAACGGAAGCCCCAAAGATAGACATGGTGACCATCAGTAAGACTGCTGTCTTGCAGAAAGGGGTGAGATAAAGGCCGACTGCCGTTGCCACCATTGACACTCCTGGGAAGAAAGGCAAGAAATTCAGCTGTAGGAGCTGGAAACACGGGTTAGTAGTGGAGTGCATGCTTGTCTAGCATGCATGAGTCCTGTGTTTGATCCCCACTGTAAAAATAAACATTAATATTAAATAATGAAAATAAAATATAAAAACTGTATTCCTCAGGATAATCAAACCTATAAAAATAGAAAAATAAGATTAAATTACCACTGAGTGTAGTAGTTTCTACAGTGTTCATGTAAAATTATGTAAATTTTATAAGGCTTTTGTAATGTATGACCAAAACAGATTTATAGTACCATTAGTAATCATAAGTTATACAGCAAAGCCAACTTTTATAGCAAAAGAGACAGGCCCAAAATATTTACTTACTACCATACAATCGGAAACTAAGAGCTCCCACCACCCAATCAAGCAATGGTGGCCTATGCCTTTAATCTCAGCACTGTGGGGCAGAGGCAGGTGGGCCTCAGTGAATTTGAAGCCAGTCTAGTCTGCAAGGCCAGTTCCAGGACAGCCAGGACTGTTACATACACAAAAAACCAACAAACAAAAACCAAAAAAACAAAAACAAAAAGCTGTTTTGAAAAACCAGGAAAAGTAAAAAAGAAACTTGGAGAACTTTCAGAGGTGGACTAACAGTGTTTTCAGTAAAACAGTTCCTGCTTATGACCCTAAATTAATAATTTAGGGGAGCCGGGCGGTGGTGGCGCACGCCTTCAAGTGGATCTCTGTGAGTTCGAGGCCAGCCTGGGCTACAAGAGCTAGTTCCAGGACAGGAACCAAAAACTACGGAGAAACCCTGTCTCGAAAATTCAAATAAAAAAAAAAATAATTTAGGGGAATAGAGAGGAAATAGAAAAAGAGCCATTTATTCACTAGAAGTAACTTTTCCCCCTTGCTTTGTGTCTAAATCCCCCTTAATTGTGCCAATTTATTGGAAACATTATGCTGAGAGCTTTGCCGTCTTCTCAGGTATGGAAGGGACAGTCTAGGTTCCTCAGGGACACTGGGTGACTAGGACAAAACATAGTCTACGTGATTTCACCCACCACCTCCTGCCCCTTCTTGTTCAATCCTGAATGCACAGAACCTGGCCAGGTTCCAGGAACCCATTCTAACCCCTGTGGCCCCAGGAGCCCTGCCCTACCCCCAGAAAAGCAGAGTTTCATGGTCAGCCAGTGTGTGAGCCTGGAGCAGAGCCGACATTGCAGTAAAGGTCAGCCCCGTTCAGGGGGCCAGCGCTCGCTCCCCAGAGCCAATCAGGTTTCCAGACTCCTTCCAACTCCCCAGGTAAGGGCAGGGAGTCTAGAAGCCCAGCTGCCAGGGAAGACGCCCTGGTACTGACTGCTTCTGTTTTCAGCACTCTGTAGGCTGTGCCTGTCGCATGAAGAGCCAGGGTATAAAGTCAGGACAGGCAGAGAACAGCGGAAGTTGGTGTTTACTCACCCAAAAGGAAGAACTGGTTCGTGTGGTCAAAGAGAACCCCACCAATCATGGTGCCACACAAGAACCCAGAGGCTCGGCCCACAAAAATGAGAGACAGGCCGCTGATATTTCTGTTCACGTTCGCTGCCAGATCTTGAAATGTGGGTCCCAGTATAGCAACACTCATTCCCTAAAATTTAAAAAGACAGAAGCTTTGCGTTTACAAAAATTAAAACAATGTCTAAAAAGAGTGGTAACAGATTGTTCTCCCATAAAAAGAGTGGGACGATGAGAGACAGTGGGTTACTTTAAGACCTTCAGTTCAGAAAGATCTACAATGGCAATACAATTATTGCTAGAGCAACGTGGTCATCCGGGTTTTATCCATGTACAGCCTTCAATTTTTAAAACATTATATACTAATTTGAGATAGTGTTTTTTGCAGCTCAGGCTGGCCTCAAACTCTGAGAGTAGCCAAGAATGGCCTCGAACTTCTGATCCTCCTGCCCTCCAGGCACTGAGTTTACGAATATGGACCTCCATTTCCAATATAAAAATTACAGAATTCTTCATTTTCTCAGTTCTTTCTCTTCAGCTGTATTCTGTGTGACTTAGTTGTGAAATGATTTGCATATTTTTCTTTTTTCCAATACCAGGGTTTCACATTCGTTTTAATGGTTCAGGAAATCCATACACACATATGTATGTGTATATACATACATGGAGATAAGGACACCAAGAAAACATAATAGAACACTGAAACTGGCTATCTATGTAAAGAATGTGAGAAAGTTCATTGTTCAACCCAGCTGCTTTTCTGTAGCTTTGCGATTTTAAACACAAAAACACAGATTTCAATAATCACACAAAGCTAACCTGCACTGTCTGTAAGTGGAAACACTGGCCACAGAGTGAGGATTCAGAACCATGGAATTGTGGGGAGGATAAGCTTATGAGACAGAACCTCATTGGAGCCTTTGATACAGACCATGTATACACTTAATATGAATGCTGGATTTCCCTAATTAACTAATAATTAACTATATTAATTATATAGTTCACACATTTTCCTGAATATATATTTCCAAACTAGCAGAAGATAAAAAACAATGGGATGAAGTATATCAAAATATTATACCAGGTGGTGCACATCTTTAATCCCAGCACTCAGGAGACAGAGGAAGGAGGATCTCTCAGCCTGAGGCCAGCCTGGTCTACAGAGTGAGTTCCAGGACAGCTGGAAATACACACACACAAAAAAACCCTGTCTCTAAAATACAATAAAATATTTGTTGTGGAATAGTTTTTTGTGCACTATGAATATGTCACTTGGATTGTTTCAATAAAAAGCTGAATGACCAAAGCTACTCAACATTTTCAGGCAAAGAGGATGCTGAGACAAAGGAGGGCGGAGTCCAGGAGACTTGAAGAGAAGCTAGATGAGCACTTCATACTGAGGGAAGGTACCAAGCCACATGGTTGAACACAGATAAGAAATATGTGTTGATTTAAGGTACAAGAGCTAGTTAGTAATCAGCCTGAGCTGTCCGCTGAGCATATATAATTGGTAATAAGTCTCTGGGTGGTAACTGGGGAACTGGCTGGCGGTACAGAATATGCCACCTACAAATATTTTTTGAGGGAAATTGCTATACACGATTTTGTACTTGATTTTTTTTTTGTGTGTGTGTATAAAAACAAAAGGTTTTCTTAGTAAGATGTAAGGGGCCTTATGCTCAGGGAGTCACACACCTGAGGTCAGGCAATGGCAATGCGCTTGCTGTGCGCTCCTCATCTCAGTTTCCCAGGAAATAGTCTGACACAATCACCAGTTCTCACTGAATGGCTTGACATCAGGTAATAGGTTTCTCTAAACAATTTCCGTAGATTATACAGCACGCCACCGTAAGTGTTTGCACACATATTCTGTATATGCAAGCTTGTTTGTTATTCAAATGCTATAAATAATTTCTACTGCTCACGAGTCAGTTCTGCCTACTTTGACAGCCTTTCTGACTCCCTCGTTCTGATGTGGGTGTTTGCTGAGCCCTCTGCAGCCGACGCTGAGCCGTCAGCCGCCTGAGCGAGTCCATCTTCATCAGCCGAGTCAGGGTCAGCATCTAAATCCTCCCCACCGTCTTCCTTCCCTTGTGGCGTCTGATATGGATGGAGCCCTGAGTTTCAGTCACTGCTGAAGTTCCTGGTTCTTTATTAAACAGAATGACAGCAGCTTCTTTCTTTCCACATTTTGCACAAGCTTCAAGCTCACGGGCACCTGGTCCACACATTCGTAAGAGTCCCTCACTGCCTGTTGTAAACATGTAACCCCTCCTTAGGCTGTGACAGTGGCTTGTATTTGCTCTACTTTACACGTGTTCAGGGACTTCTTTGCAGCGCTGACATGCTCCACCATGAAGTTTTGCCTTAGTTTCTTGGTCTGAACACTTTCATCTAACTTGTTTTTTGAAGATGAACATATTTTGGTGCTTTTAAGGCCTGGATCGAACCATGGTGCCTTTGTGGGAATTCACTACCAAGTCACAAGGACCGCTGGTCGATGCAGTTGTTACTTTCCAGGAAGAAGAGGGGTCCAGTCCCAGGCTGAGACTATCAACAGTCAGTTTTGCAGTTTCAAATGCGCTTGATACAGATGTTAAAAATTAAATTTAGCAAGGTAGTTCCTCACCCAGGCCTTGTGACACAGGTGTACACGCCTTGCATCTCGGAAGGTTGAAACACGAGAGTAGAGAATTCAGGATCTGCCTGGGCTAGCCTGAGCTCAGGGTTAGCCTAAGTAACCCAGTGAGACACTGCTTAAGGTCTAAAACAACGGGACTCAGTGGGCAGAGTGTGTCCACACAGCATAAGGCCTGAGTTAGCTCTCCAGAGTTCACATTTTAAACCGCTGGGTGTGACACCATTGGAATCCCAGGGCTGGGGAAAGCAGAGACAGAGAGCTGCCTGGGGCTCGCTGCCCTGTCAAAGCCAGGGCAGAGACCTTGTCTCAAAATAAGAGGTCGACGGCGCCGGAGAGCAAAATTAAAAATTCTGATTAATTCATGAGGGGGCTGGAGAGATAGCACAAAGGTTAAGAGAATTTACTGCCCTTGCAAAGGATCCAGGTTTGGCTCCCAGGACCCAGAGTGGGCAGCTCACAAAGGCCTAAAACACCAGCTCAGGAGGAATCTTATCCCTCAGGCTTCCTCAGGCACCTGCACTCGTGTGCACATACCCACTGGCGCTCATACCCACTGGCGCTCATACCCACTGGCGCTCATACCCACTGGCGCTCATACCCACTGGTGCGCATACCCACTGGCGCTCATACCCACTGGTGTGCACCCAGAGATACAACTAAAAAGAAGTTAAAAATTAAATTTCAAATAATGCATGCAACAAAACCCTCTAAAAATAAGACACATACAAGAAAGACAAGATGTGTCTTAGTAAGGGTAACCGCAGAACATGCAGATACTTCTTTCAAGGGAAAAATAAGGTACTTTTTGTGCTGAAGTTTATGATCAGTTAAAAAAAAAATAAGACAAGGAAATAGGGCGAAGACTGAACAGATAAGAACACTGAACTGAAGTGAACTGAACAGATAAGAAGGTTGTGGACATGTGACCATAGTTACTGAGATCAGAAAATTTTCTAAAAATTGAGCATCAGTATCTAAAGTTCACTGCAAAGCTACAATTTCATGTTGCTGTTAAAACAATAAATAAGGTGTTCTTACATGCTGGCTGGCCCTTTTGGTCTTTTAAATAGCAGTACATTAACTCTATAACTACAGCCTCCTTCCCCCGTCATCACTGGGGCTTAGGAAGAGATTGTGGAGGACTGTACTTTAAACTGGAGGTGGTGGCCTAGGAAGCAGGGATCCCCGCTTTTCCTGTGCTCCTCACGTTAGCTTTTCAGTTTTGAGTATTCTGCAAGAGATCTAAGTAAAGGCAACAGTGAAAGTTTTCGCATTTGCCTTCGAAGTGCTAACGTCGCTTTGGTTGAGGAAGGACTGTCCTTAACCTGTGAACTGATCTTGAAAAAGTATTTTAAACCTTTGAAATTTTGCTGAAGTTCCCCAAATCAAATCAGATTAAATATTTTTTTTTCTGTTAAAATTTACCTACATGGGCGTTTTGCCTGCCTGTATGTCTGTGTAGTATATGCATGTCTGGTGTTCTGAGAAGTCAGGAGAGGATGTTTGATCCCCTGGAACTGGAGTTACAAGCATGTAACTATGACATGTAACATGTATCCCATATGAAATGCCATATAGATACTGAAAATCAAATCCAGGTCTTATGGAAAAGCAAGCAGCAGTCTTAACTGCGGGTCACTCTCTCTAGTCTCCAAATACTTTTCTTAACCACGAATTAATTAATTTGCAGGTTTTCCCAATAGAAACTTGAAACCTCTCAAAAAGATAATTCTCTTTTTAAAAGTAAGGAAATTAAATTGATTGAGTTTATTTGTTATATTACATGGGAAACATTGCTAAAATGTAACTAATGCTATAATTTTCAGTTATTTTGCAATGTGTGTTACTACTAATGGGTCTCAGTAACTATATAACATTCACAAAAAATACAAATTCTAGTAGAACATCATCAATAATAATCCTAATTATTATCTGTAAGTGTTATATGCAGGAGTCAGGCCGAGCGGCCCTGCCTGTGGTCCTGGCTGTCAGGGGGACGGCAGGATCAAACAGAGCATGAGTTTTGGTCAACATGGGCAACACAAGATCCACCTCATAAAAGCTGCAGGTCATGAACAGAGACGACTTTTCTCGCCAAGTGCATCACTATTCTAACTCTCACCAGGTCTTTGTCCACTTGAAGTCTTGTCACCTACAGTTAACCGTTTAGGGGGAGGGCTCTTTACCAAGCCACCATCAGTTTGGCATTCAAGGGCAGAGACTCTGTCAAGTACAGGATTCTGTAGCTTTAAGGTCGCCCCATTGGGCTGGGGAGGAATTCTCGACTTCTAATGAAGAAACCAGTGGCTCATAAACATCAAGGTGATGTTTAACCCAGCAAGCAGTGAGCACAAGAAGAAATAAGTACCCAGGAAATGACCTGGCGGATTTTCATGCTCAGTAGCCACCAGTGGAGAGATTGTTAAACTGTGCGGTTTGAACGAGCTCCACAAGAGCGATCCAAGTCTAATTTCCTACATAATCTAGTTAATGAACAATTTTAGGCACCTAAGTGGAAAGCAAAACTGGTGTTTAAGGTGATGGAAATCCATTGCCATGCGTGGTCCCAGGGGCAGCTTGGATGTCCGCCTGGCGCCCACTGAGTCTTTAAAGCGGGCACCAGCAAAAGCTCTGCGCTCCAAGACTCAGCGTGTCGAGCTGAAACGACCCCGAACGCAACCGAGCAACAGGAGATCGCTAGGAAATGAGGCTCCTACCCAGTGTTTGCTTTTCAATCCCTTAATTTTGGTGGAGACAATAAAAGCCTTCAGTGATATGTTCCCAGAAGCGTCATGCTTTAAACCCTTGTGGATGGATTCGTTCACTTGACACCCACAGAGTTTACTTCCTGGTACAAGCTTTTCCCATACAGAAAGGCTGGAGCTATATATGGTTATGATATAGAAAATTTAATTTTCATAAACTGGGTGTGATGATCCAGGTCTAGAATCTTAGCATTGGGAGGTGGAGGTAGGAGGATCAGAAATGGAATGTCATTGTTGGCTACAGAGTGACCGTGAGGCCAGCCTGGGCTATGTGAAGCCCTGTCTCTAAAGGAAAGGATGCTCTCCTTATGGAGCATCCACAGAGAACTCTCAGCAATAGCTGTGTTTGTCTCACTGCGCAGCAGCATTAGGGCACACTCTTGAGCCAGCTGGATGGCTCGGTCCTGGGTGTCACCATTGATGGACACTGGATCCTTCCCACTGGAGCGCACAGACCGAGCCCTTCTGGATACTCATTTCAAGGGTGTATCCTAGGGACTGGAAGATTTAGTGGTTATGTGCTTGCTGCCTTTTTCATAGGATTCCTTGGAATCTCCCAAACCTCCTGATAACCAGAGGCCAGAGCAGTCAATATGCAAAGTTAGTGCCGGCCCTGAAACAGTAAGAGAAGTTAGTTGCAGGTGAAGAAGCTTCTAACAGGGTCCTGGGTGTTTGCTCTGTGCAGTCTCGGGGTGCTGGTTATATGGCATTTGCAACACACGCTTAAAACTGGGGGAAGGTGAATCTTACAACCAATCAGATGCTCAGAGGAGTCAAAAGCCACTCTGAAAGATGAGTGAGGACATTAATATTTCACATAAATTAGTGGAACAAATTCAGAGTTATAGCCTTCCTCCTTGGGGCGTGAGTATGATGATGGACAAATTGTTCTGCCTGACTCCTTTCCTTTGCTTTTACTGCTGCACAAAGTGTGGCTTTTTTAAAAGGTGCCTGAGGGGCTGGGATGCAGCTCAGGTGAAGACGCAGGTCCAGGTTTCAACCCAGCACCCCCATGATGATATCACGGTTCCTCCAGACAGGCACCTGCACACAATAAAGAGACTTCCCAGGGGAAGGAAGGGCCACGGGATGTATCCATGGGAACAGATAGCATGGTCTGCAACCATCCAGCATGGTGAATGCCCAGCTTGCCCTCTGAAGGCTTTCAGGCTTTCATATTCATTAGTTGTCTAAGCTCATATGGCTCCTGTCACCAGACCAATGGAGAAAATGGGGAGCTCGGGGTCACCACCATTGGAGAGCAGCAAGGAGGTAATCTGTTTCCTGAGAGGGATTCCCTGACTGCTGAGCCTATGGTCCACTCTTAGCCCACTTGGTAGTGAGGTTGTTTCATTGTGGGGAGCTATGTTCCATTGCTGAGAACCTTCTATAGCTCCCACTGCTTGAGATGGATTTGGGGAATAGGAGCTGCTGGAGGTGCCTAAACAATTTCACGTTTGTGAAGAAGGATATCAGAGGTTCCATCCCCGCCCCCACAAATGCTGTTCAATCATTAAGGGAGTATCTCCAGTCAAGACAAGTTACAGCCACTGTGGCAGTCTGCTGTGTGTCAGAATACAGAAAAGCCCAAAAGTTAAAAATAAAAATAAAAAAATAGAGGTTAAAATAAAGCCACGTAAAGATAAAAAAAATACACATCTTGATACTGTATGTTGCTCTCTTTAAATTGTTTGAATGCTGAGGAAGGAACAACAGCTGCTAAAAGTTACTTGTTTATAAATGCTGCTAAATTAATCCAAGATAGGTATTTTAAAAATACCTTGACTTCAAAATTGAAGTCAAAAGGTATGCTACTTTGGAGAAGAGATTTTGCTTTTGTTTCTACAAAAAAATGAGAGAATGTGGATTCATTCTGAGTTAAGAAAAATCAGGTTTGATCAAGGAAGACCACCTGAGAAATCTCCGGTAGAAACAGATGGCCCAGATGTCTGAGTTCTACATCCAAAACAGATTCAAGATGCTGCCTGAGATGATCAAGCCTCACAGGATACTCCAGTCAGGACTTGATCATAACTCTAAATTTTCTTTAGGTCCCTATAAGATTATCAGCACCCCCAACCAGCCAGAAGTAGCCTGGAATATTATGCCCACATTCCCAAAAAAATGGACTATGGATATTTTCCATTGTTTAAAAAAAAAGTGTGTGGGGGGGGGGAGAAGTGGTGCGTGAGAATTGTCTGTATTCTGTCAATCATGTTTTAAATAAATGCTGATTGGCCATGCAGAAAGTATAGGTGGGTCAACCAGACAGGAAGAGGTAAGGTGATGAGAACAGGAGACTTAGACTCCTTAGGATGGAATGTTTATTAAAACATTTAGCATATGTTCCTTGCTTAATATTGTTTATGCTGATTGTAATTATAATCTTATACTTGATATCTGTTCCTAGTGTATATAGTTTTGTATTGGGTTTAGAAATCTCTTACTTAAACAAAAGAGGAGGTGCTACAGGAGCTCCTTCTGCTCCTTCAGCCAATAGCCTTTAAGATATCAGCCCACTTGGGCATGGTCTCTTTCACTTTATTTTTATTTATTTATTTATTTATTAAAGATTTCTGCCTCCTCCCTGCCACCGCCTCCCATTTCCCCCTCCCTCCCGCATCAAGTCCCCCTCCCTCGTCAGCCCGAAGAGCAATCAGGGTTCCCTGCCCTGTGGGAAGTCCAAGGACCGCCCACCTCCATCCAGGTCTAGTAAGGTGAGCATCCAAACTGCCTAGGCTCCCACAAAGCCAGTACGTGCAGTAGGATCAAAAACCCATTGCCTTTGTTCTTGAGTTCTCAGTACTTCTCATTATCCGCTATGTTCAGCGAGTCCGGTTTTATCCCATGCTTTTTCAGACCCAGGCCAGCGCAGCACGCTCCTGGCCCGGCCACTCCTCCAGGAGGTCGCAGCGGCCGGCTTCCTCTCTGCCAGGGTCTCCGCCTGGTGGAGCCGCTGGGCACCAGCCGCAGGCCCGGCGCTCCCGGTCTTCACGTTTAGTTCCAGCCTGGCGGCTGCGGAGAGCTCCTGCTGCGGGCGGACCCTCACAGGCTCTGTGCTGGGCTCCTCCAGACTCCACCTTCCCCCAGGGACCGTCCCGACTCAGGACCTCCTGCGGCGGCTGGACTTCGACCCTGGCCCCAGCTGGCCGCCCAGAACCTTCACTCTCCATCTTGCAAAATAGCCGGGGTTCCGGTGACAGAGTCAGGCTCTGGCCAACCAACGGGGAGAGTCGGCCAGGAAGTCATGGTGGTTGCCTAGGAAACCGAACTCTCCGCGAGTTTGAGCTGCAGCTGCAGCCTGGCAACAGCCCCTAAACAGTGCGTGCTGCTAAGCTTTAGGGAACCGTTGTGTGCAGGAGCAGAGGTCGTCCTCACAAGACCGCATCCCTGCCTTCTGTCCACTCTTGAGCCTTCCCGGTCTGCTTTTCAGCTTTCAGGCTACAATCACTTGCTCTGGAACAGGCTCCTGGAGCCATAGGGATCCTGGCCACACCCTGCTGTCACCATAGCTAGGTGTCAGGAGAGGATCCAGCCATCGAGAAAACCAAGATCAGTCAGCAGTCACTGGCCTCGTCAACAGCCAAATAGCTCAAGGCACACGTATTGGTTCAAAATTGGGGTTTCAAACGTACATCAGCTCAAATTCTCGCAAATGACTGGAGCCTGACACTGATTGCCATGACTGCTGAGTAAAGTCATGTCGGCTGCGAGGCTGTGCCGTTACCGGGCGTCAGCTTTGTTCCATTTGCTGTACTCAAGCCAACAATGCGGTGTGTTTATCAACCATCTGTGCTCTATCCACCCGAAAACCTCCTTGCTCTCGCCATCACGGATGACTTCAGCTGCGAGCATTCTTTCAGAAGACCGTTGGTCAAGAACCAGATCGGAAGGGTGGTGTTGTTGTTGTTGAAAACAAAAACAAAACCCTATTCCTGTTGATTACCCAGTTGCTGACTTCTGTCAAGGGTTGCTGACTATTGGCTGAATTCTAACTACAGAACAAGGCATTATTTATGGTTAGTGACACTAAAAAGGGGAAATTTTCGTTATCTGTGATGCCATTTAATTCAATAGATATTTACATACCGGATTATGCTGGCCACACAGACCATTGGAGAAATCAGGAAAAGAAAAATTACAACAAACTGTTAATGATCCTAAGCAGGATAAAACAATTTTTTATGGAAAAGCAGAATAATTCTAACATATTCATAAAACCTAACTTGAGAATTATAACTCATAGTGCCAATTAGTATTGAAAGTTCTCAATCTCTTATAGATAAACGTAAAAAGTTAAAATTCTGGGTTTTAAAAATTCTTTTTCAGAGTCAGCTGTCTTTTTCAGCCCTTCCAAAGATAGATGCTCACCCTTATACTCCAAAGCCTCCCCTGCCCCCTTTCTCTCAGGAGCTGGAGTCTCTACCACCTTTGTCTGTGCATGTCACAGCTGTCCATGGACCTCCCAGATCATTCCTGGACACCCAGCCCCTGCTCCAGTCAATGGCTTTGCTCTAAGATTCAGTATCCACGCCACTGCCACACTTCACTTCCACAGGCTTAACACCAACATTGAAACATCATCTCTGGCAAAGGCTTGACTTCAAAATCTTAAAATCCAGCCTTCCCATTTCTTGCCCTTTTCTCTGCAGCTGCCAAGCTGGAACTGGACCTGAAGACCGGGAGTGTAGGACCCAAGATTGGCTCCACCAGGTGGAGACCCTGGCAGAGAGCAAGTCCCCCGGCCGACCTCCCGGAGAAGTGGCCAGGCCAGGAGCGTGCTACGCTGGTTCTCCATCGCGGTCCTGTATGCCGCCTTCCTGGGGCTGGTGAGAGCTGGGGCTGCACCCCGCCCAGAGTGATGTGTCCTGTTTTCCTCTCCGTCATTTCCATTGGACCTGCCCTTTGATGTTGGGGTCCTCCTTTGGTGACTCCATTTCTCCCCATCTCCTTTCCCAGACTGTCAGCTCTCTCTGTCTCACTCTGTTCCCTCCCTCACAGAAGTTAATGCGGACTCTAGGGAGTGTTTACTCTCCCCAGCCCCCTCTTATCTTCCTCCTGTCTTCGTCACCCTCCCCCCAGATCCCTTGACCCACATTCAGACCATTGGGGTGTTTGTGTTGTGTGGGTTGGTGGAAGAAGGAGGTCATTTCAAAATGAAATTTTGAGGTCTATGTGACAGCAGGAAAGTGTAGTGTTGTTACAAGGAGAGCAGGGCCCTTTGTCCCAGCCGCCTGGCTAGCTTACACCAGAAATAGTCACGCAGAAACTGTATTCATTAAATTACTGCTTGGCTCATTATCTCTAGCCTCTTATTGGCTAACTCTCACATCTTGATTTAACCCATTTCTATTCATCTGTATCACTATGTGGCAGTGGCTTACCGGGAAAGAGTCAGCACGTCTGTCTCTGGCGGCTTCATGGTGTCTCTCCCTGACTCTGCTTCCTTCCTCCCAGAATTCAGTTCTGTCTTCTCTGCCTACCTAAGTTCTGCCCTATCAGGCCAAGCAGTTTCTTTATTGATTAACCAATAAAAGCAACACATAAACAGAAGGACCTCCGACACCAGTAGCGTACCACGCCTGTCTGTGTTCTATGCACTACCGTACAGTTTGTGAACTGGGCAAGGGGCTGGAGATTGAAACACACAGACACATAGACAGAGACAGGGGTCATCCTTGAAACAAGAATGCCCCCTTTATTGTGTCCAGGGGCAGTTTATATAGAGATCCTTAACTGATAGTCACACCCAGCCAAACCCACCAGAAACCACTCTCCTGCCATCAGGAACTCCTGAGGGTCTCGTGCTCAGAGCAGCTGCAAGCCTTACAAGTTGTTTACCAGAAATTCAGGATCTGGGAGGTTCACAGCTCCCAACATCTCACCCCCTTTTTTATCCTTGTTTTCTTCTCCTTGACAATCTTTTAGGGAATTTGGGCAGGTCTGCTTCCTGCTGAGTCGAGGTGCTGCATTCTTGGGGGTCCTCCTTTTAATCTGTCTTTTAAACTTACTCTTTTCCTTCATCTCTGGGGCTATACTCTGTCATTTTTTTCATTCTTTTTGTACTGTTTTTACTCTTTTCCTTTTTGAAGCTGTTGCAGGAGGTCCTTCTGCTCCTCCAGCCTATAGCCGCTGAGATACCAGCCCATTGGGGCGTGGTCTCTCGCCCTTTAAAAAAGCGGCCACTTCCGGTGACTAGACTCCCTTCCTGGTTGCACAGAGGGCTGTTGTCTGGGACGGTGATCTGTAAGTTTTTTCCCCTTTAAATAAATACCACCCTATTAATCATAATTCCAAACTGGTGTGGCATTGTTTGTGACTTATGCCTTCATGAAGCCTTTCAATTCACCCTCCTGTCTCCTGTTTTGGAGGGCATCCCTCAGAGCGTCTCTGAGGATAAAAACACACATACCATTCTTCAATCCGCCCTCACCATTCCCGAGGGTGACCTCTCAGCGTTCCCTAGTTCCCCACCTTGGTGGGATCTCCTCTTGCAGCACCTACACGGCCTAGAACCGAAACCGAGTGAAGGACATCAGGACTGAACACGCACACACCTCTCAAGCTGCTGGTAGAAGAAGCTCTTTATTGAACAGCACCACGGAGGTTTTATACCTAACCCAGCCAGGTGGGCCAACAGGTGAAGACCTCATCACCTGATCCTCTCAGTCAAGGCAGGGCAATGCATGCTCAGGAAGCAGGGTTGGCAAACAGCTTTGACACAGCTCTCAGAAGCTCAAATCAAAAGGGCAAGGAAAGGTCACTAGTGGGGGGGAGAGCAGCCGGAGGCCAGGACTCCAAAAGGTCCCAACAGGAAGGTCCAGCCTCTGATGATCTGAACCCCAACAGCCATACAAAGGCATATTTATTGATAATTTCACAAGGTTTTTGGGTAAGTAGTTCCTCAAACCTAGGTCCTACTTATCTATATGTCTTGCTATATGTCCTCATGACTTCAGTTCTTTATTGCCTACCATTTGCAATACTTAATAATCTAAGAGCCTCAAGTGTGCCAAAGGCCGCAATGCACCTTCAGAAAGCAATTCTACAAATCATGGGAAACATCACTGTTTTTCACAAAGAATTTTTTTTTTTTTTTACCATTTTCCACTATGACTCCTCAAAGTACTTTGAGAAGCAACCATTCACTGTAATGTTTACCTAAGAAACAGCAAGAACTGTTCATTCTAACGTCCCATGGAGAGTCATCAAAATCAGACACATTAAGTTGGGGCAAGACCAAGTCCCTCCCTACTACATTAAAACTTAATTATCTTTAACAATTTATAGTAAGCTAGTAACCCTTCCAAGATTAGGATTTTACCGCTGTATCTCCATTTGAGCCTTAAAAAAAAATAACAGGTTCTGAGTTGAAGCTCTTTCAGTATTAAAATAAAACCTTAAATCATGACTTCAGTCCATAGGGAGAATGGTAACTTTACTTTCCTGGTCCTTCCAGTGCATTACACAATATGTTTCTTGTCTGACTCAGTTTATCAAAATAGTTAAAGCTTAACAAAGTTAGTAAAGACGAGGAGGTTAGACGTTCATGCTTAAACCAGTCTCTGTTAGCCCGAATAGACCTTATGTAAGAAGTAGGTCTACTATCATGCTGCATCACAAGGTAGGAATATCCCAGTTTCTAGGGTTAAGTGTTTAATACTCATAGCTGTGGCCCTAAATTTAGCCTTTTATTTTGTATTTATCAAGATGACATATTAAAGATGGGTGGTGGTACATCCTTTAATCCTAGCACTTGAGAGGCAGAGACAGGCGGATCTCTATGAGTTCGAGGCCAGACTGATCTACAGAGTGAGTTCCAGGGCTCTAAAGTTAAAGAGAAACCCTGTCTCAACACCCCCCAAAAGATTACATATTAATAAAGATATCGTAATAAAATAACTTATAAATTTAAAATGTCACATAGCCTTGTAAGTTTAAATATTTTTAAAAACTGTTTCTAGGTTTTTTATTTAAATTTTTGTAAAACTCCAAAATTTCCCTTTAAAGAAGTTAAAAATATCTCAGCTGTGCTCCTACAATATCTAAAGAACCTTTTTTATTTCAAGAGGGAAGATACAGGGCACAACCACAACCTGCACAGCACAAAAACAAGTTCCAACAGTGCAAACCATTCAACTTTCAACATCTGGGATTCATTCACAATTCCTCTGAGATTTCCCAGAGAGCTTGAGTCACCTCTCTGGCCCACCCATCTTGGTCCCAGCTGCCTCCATTTCATGGTGGCTGGTGTTTCTGCTGACTGTCCCCTGGCACCAGCATCTTCACAACTGCTATGGTTCCCCATTGCAACTGGGCTCACTGTAGGAACTCTAGCCCTGATGGAGGAGGGTCATCTGTCTATGTGTTACTCTCATTGGTTAATAAAGAAACTGCCTTGGCTTTTTGATAGGGCAGGATTTAGATAGGTGGAGTAGATAGAACAGAATGCTGGGAGAAAGAAAGCATAGTTGGTCAGCCGCCATGAAGCCAGCCACCAGGTCAAACGTGCTGAATCTTTCCCCGGTAAGCCACCACCTTGTGGTGCTACACAGATTATTAGAAATGGGTTAATCAAGAGAGTTAGCCAGTAAGAGGCTAGAGATAATGGGCCAGGCAGTGTTTAAAAGAATACAATTTCCGTGTAATTATTTTGGGTAAAGCTAGCCGGGTGGCAAGAAGTGGCCCGCGGCTCCTTATCACTACATAGCCCCACCAGACAGTGCCAACTCTTAGCTTCCTTCCATGACCCCTTTGTGTGTTTAAACCAATACCCAACAGGGTGACTCTTACAAGTTTGGCTGTCAGCAAGGTATGTTCTTGCATTTGAACACTTGGAGGTACTCCTTCAATGCCTGAGAGTAAAAAATAAAGCAAAATACCTCTAACCTGCAAGCCCCTTGCCCAAGGACAGATGTGCTGGAGGCTGTTGTTTATGGCAGATAACAAGCCATATGTGTTTGCTCCCTTAAACAAGTTCATTTGCCCCCAACTGCACCAGATGGGCTTATCACAGGTAGGCGGGAAGTATGTGGGCAGGAAAGATGTCAGGATATATGCTTGCCCCTGATTGGACCAGTTGGGAAATATGTAGCCTGATGGGTTTGTCTTTTCAAGCCTCTGCAAAATGTGACTGATTGTCATTTTCTGGGAACCCAGGAATGGGTCAGAGTCGATCATCCTGACCTTTTGTATTTAATTAAAAGTTGCTTCAAATTTGGCTCAAAAATTGTGGTAATGATCTTATTCTTGACAACTGGGATTAACGCCAGTCCAGGATCTCTGCTGAGCCAACTTCTTTCTTCCCCACCCTGTAAGCCGTCTTATCTGGCAGTAAACTGAGCATTGAATGTTGCTTCTTCCACACCCCATTCACTGAGGAATTTGCACAAAGAAAGTAAACAAAACAATGGCAAGACAATTATTTTTGTAAAAAAGGGGGCATCATGGCCCACACCAGGCAAACAAGCAGTACACACAGCCAAGATGGTCTCTGTCTAAAAGACTCCCTTAAGGAGCCTGGCCCTTTCTCATTGGCTGAGGTTCACCCTCACAGTCTGCTCCTGATTGGTTAATTTGGAAAGAGCTCTGAAGAAAAATGGGAAGAGATTGGCTGCTATGACTGAGTTCCAGAGTGCAGCACAGACCCTTGAGAAACAGGAGTCTTGCCAAGTTCAGGAGAGTAAAAGATTTGATCTCCTTTACATGAAAATCCTGTAAGGTGGGGGGTATTTATGAAATACTGGTCCTTTGACAGGCTAGCCACTTTTGATAGAAAAAAACCTGTCTTTCCTCTATGTCCCCAGCTGTAATATTTGTGATGATCTCAGCTGTGATGGACCAAACGCCCTTTAATGGCTTTCATAAGCCAGTCCATTAGTGTCTGGTTTCCCTCACATCACCTCTCATGACACAACCTTTGTCTCGAGGAGGAATGGGTAGCTATGCTACTGTTTTCCTGTGTCCACAGCACCCGCACCGATTCTTCCTGGCCCCTGTGTCACAGCCTCACTTGCCAGGCTGTGACACACTCTTATTTCTTGCTTAAAAATATTTCCTAATTCAAGCAGTTCAATGGTAGAATATTCCCTGGTTATCATAGTTTTCCAGCTGCCAGACAGCAGAAAAACTACAGGGCAGACAAACACATAAATTATGACTTGTCTCTGTGTGGGGAGGGGAGAAATTCTGGATATGTTAGGGACGGTGCCTACAGGACCTGCTGGTGTTTGTTAGTGGATATGAGAGGAACATGGCTGTGCAGGTGATGCTTTAGTCCATGCAACTATAAAGTCTTCATGAAGTAAACAGAACAGAATGCTGGGAGAAAGAAGCTGAGTCAGTGAGTCGCCATGATTCTCCCACTCCAGACAGACGCAGGTTAAGATCATTCCTGGTAAGCCAGCTCGTGGGCTACACAGATAATTAGAAATGGGCTAGTCCAGGTGCGAGAATTAGCCTAGAAGAGGCTAGATAGAAATGGGCCAAGTAGTGTTTAAAAGAAAAAAAAGACTCCATGAATTGAAAGAAACAAGCTCAGTTTGGCATAAACTGATTAAGCCCTGTTACTGAGACATTAAGGTGGGAAACACAAGACTAGGGGCGTCAAGGAAGAGAGGCTATGTCAGCACACAGTTAGAAACTGAGGCTAGAGAGTATGGAGGAGTCTGACTGGGCAGGAGGGCACATGCTTATAATTCCAGTACTTGGGAAGCTGAGGCAGGAGATTGAGAGCTGGGACCCATGAGCACCCAACCTCCAAGGGATCTGTGTGTCAAAAGTTAGGTCCTGGCGCAATCCCAATCCTCAGAAGATGACTAGGACACAGGAAAGGAGTGGCCTGGAGCCAGGAGAACCAGGGAGGTTTAGAGTTCTAGAAGCCTGATTCACAGGTGAAGAATTGATCTGCAGAGCCACATACTACTCGCTGAAATAAGTGCTAGGGCTGGGTGCAGCCAGGGACGGAGCATTGCTTAGCATGGGCAAAACCCTGGGCATAGCCTCTACGCTTAGGGCTTTTAGCTTTTAGAACATGTCGAGGCCTTCCCTTCCCTGGGAAATGGCAATATCCAAACACACTAGGAAAACATACAGCATAAAACACAGACTGTTCACCTCAGTTAAGTCCCCTGCCCCGGGAATTCCATAAATACAATCACAAGGTCTTACAGGAATTTGCTAAAACTTTTATTGCATTTACTGAGAGAATCACATTTCCCCATAGTAAAATGACTGTATTCTCCAAATTACAAAGCACTCTTCATTAAAAAGGTTTTGGTTGTCTGTATATGAAATATATAAATCACATTTTTTAAAAAACTCAATTATAAAGTCTATTACTTTAAAAGAAGCAGAATTTCTCAAAACTAGGAAAATATCCATGCTGGTCAGTCCAAGCATGGCACTTTCACACAGTTAGCTATATTTACACGTCTCTGGGAAGGATGGCACCCCACGTAGGAGAGGAGGGGAGATGGGGGGGGCGAAAGGGAAGCGGAGAGAGGAGGAGAGAGGATGGGAGAGGCATGCTCACATGGAGCACTAGGTACGTTTGGAATATTTGGTTTTGCTAAGAGAGTTTGAACTTTCAAACTATATAAAATAATTAAATTTTTCAGATAAACATTAAGATAAAATATAAGTAGAAATAGTAAGAAGATGCCAAGAGATACTTAAAACAGTCTTTTTCTCAGTACTGCGAAGTTCAGTCTATTGTAGCTCTAACTTTCAAGCTGAAACAACCTGACGGGAGAAGCGGATAGAATGCAGCGCTATTTCGTGCGACACGGTACCTTTATAACTGTCGGGTCTTTGGCTCCCCTAATTAATCGCTATATCAGAAGCTGCTGTGGGAGGAACTCTGGAATATGATCAGTAAGGCTCTCCTTGCACACGTAACTCACAATAATTAACAGCGAACCCAACAGACCCAGCTGGGAACGCATGCTCTTTCTAGCTAAAAAGACAACATTGGCAGTGAGGTTTTCTCATTCTTATGAAACAGTTGAGGCAAAGTCTGTGAAAGAAAGCAGGGCTACACTAACCCTCATGACCTTCAGTTGTCTGAATCCTGCTCACAGAAGCTCATAAACTGGGGCCTCCAGGTACCTCTTGGTGACATTTTGGTGAGTCTGACATTGTCGTAAGCATGGTGCTAGGAGCACCAAGCAGGAGCCCAACACTGTTGATCACAAGCATGGAACTGAGGTTTGTGGACATTGGCCCAGGTGCAGTTTTAGTCTGTCAGGGACTGGAGAGATGGCTCAGAGGTTAAGAGCACTGGCTGCTCTTCCAGAGGTCCTGAATTCGATTCCCAGCAACCACATGGTGGCTCACAACCATCTATAATGAGATCTGATGCCCTCTTCTGACATGCAGACAAATATACAGAGAGAACGCTGTGTAAATAATAAATAAGTAAATACTTTTTAAAAAGTGAACTATCATTTTTTCTTTCTTTAAATTATTTATTTTTATTTAAGGTATATTGGTATTTTGCCTATATATGTACCTGTGTGAGGGTGCCAGATCCCCTGGAACTGGAGTTACAGACAGTTGTGAGCTGCCATGTGGGTCCCAAGAAATGAACCCAGGTCCTTTTGAAGAGCAGTCAAGTGTTCTTAGCTGCTGAGCCATCTCTCCAGTCCCCAAACAAGGATACTTTCAATGAGAATTTTTTTCAGATTACAAAAATACTCAGTAAGTAACTCAATATTCAAATTTTAAGACCAATGACTCAAAAAATTGACTTTAGGTTGAAAAACTTAAATAGCTTAAATGTTCAAAATATCTCCTTAATCAAATCTAATTATAAGATACATATGCCTTCTTTTTCTTTTCCTTTTGACTTTTTGTCATGACTTTTTGTCATGAGCTTTGGGCACGCAGGGCAAGCGCCCTACCACAGTGAGATATCCCCAATCCATGAGTGTTTTACACTCTGTGCTAGAAACACTGATGAGAGCTTTTGCTTTAAAGTTATTCTCTTAGGAGGCCATGTTCATTACAAAGGCTTAATTTGGTGGTCAATTTCTTGTAAATAAAACTTAAATCATTGAGTGTTAACAAAAACTGGATCCTACCATGTATTTGAACTCAGTAATAGCTTCATATGTAAAATTCCTCAAATGTATGTATAAAATACATGTATGGTTTTGTTGGTTGAACACATTTTCCATTGTCTTACAGTTTTTTAATATATATATAATATATATTATATATATTGGGTCTGGAGAGGTGGCTCAACAGTTAAGAGCACTTGGTGCTCTTGAAAAGGACTTGAGTTCTGTTCCCAGCACCCACAGGGTGGCTCACAACCTCCTGTAACTCCAGTTCTGGGAGGACATGAGGCACTCTCCTGGCCTCTGAAAGCACACACATACATGTAGGCAAAACATCCATACACAAAAAGTAAATCTTTTTAATAAAAAATTTTTTGAAAGGAATATGAAGTTTAATAGCAACCTTGATCTAATTTTTAGTAGAGGCACCAGCTGCAGTCCTTCTGTGAGGGAGTAAAATATAACACAGTAACACACCCTAGGACCTAAAGACAGTATTGCAGTGCAGACTGTATTATTAAAGTCTCCTTCACCCAGCAGGGAAGGTCTCGGGAAGGCTTATGCCTTCACACACATATAAAACACTCATCAGCTGGGAAGTTGAGTGCTTACGGCAGCTAGGTGGTGGCGCACGCCTTAAATCCCAGCACAAGGGAGGCAGAAGCAAACAGGTATCTTGAGCTAGAAGCCAGCCTGGTCTACACAGTGACTTCTAGGTCAGCCAGGGCTACATAGGGAGACTTGTCTCTTTTGGGTTTTTTGGAGGTGGGGAGCATTCACCACTCCACCAGAGGACTGGAGTTCAGATCCCAGCTACTCACAACACCTGAACTCTAGCTCCAAGGGATAGGATGCCCCATTCTGGCCTCTGTGGCTACCTGTGCAAACACATACATACATAAAATAAATCTTTAAAAGTAATTTAACAAGTTGTCTGTAGTTACTTATATGCTGAAAACATCACGTACTTTAGAACAATTGCCATTCCCAATCTCCTGGTGGCTTCCCAGCTCTAACATGGCTTCTCAACATTATTTTGTGCTGAGAGTCCTATTACGTACAAGCTGCTTCATGACTACAAGGCATTTTCCCTCCAGAACTCGCTGAAACTGAGAGATACCTATAGTTAGATTTATTGAGAAACAGAAATTAGGTTGGGAACTTCTGGCTTGTATACCTATGCTACTGTTAGACTTGGTGAAAGTATTTGTAAACCTCCAGCAAGACAAATTCATGTCATGTTCCCTGCGCTACTTAGAAAAGCACCTCTCTCCATGTGTTAACCCCATGTGCCTGAACTCAACACTCAAGGAGACAGAAGCCAGGAGTTATAGTGCACAGCATTAAACCCAGCAGGGGAGCCAGAGGCAGATGATCTCTCTGAGTTCCAGGCCAGCCAGGGTTACATGGTAAAACCTTCTCTAAAACAAGAAAGAAAGGACAATATGGTTAAGATATTTTCCTCCTGAGCCAGGGAGTGTAATCCCAGCATGCCTGTAATCCCAGCACTTGGGAGGCAGAGACAGGCAGATCTCTAGGAGATGGAGGCCAGCCTGCTCTACAGAGGGAGTTCCAGGACAGCAAAGGCTACACAAAGAAACCTTTGTCTGGAAAAACCAGTGTGTGTGTGTGTGTGTGTGTGTGTGTGTGTGTGTGTGTGTGTGTGTATGCGCACACATACATATATACATACCTCCTGAAAGAGAACCTTTTGCAAACAAATTGCCAAAGACCCTTCAATTTAAAACAGAAAAACATCGGGTGCAGTAGTGCTGAAGGTGGGCACACAGCTGTGATTCACCTGTGATTCCTCCATTTAGGAAGCTGAAGCGGGAGGACCTCAAGTTCCAGTTCCTCCTGGACCACATATCAAGACTGCTTCCAAAAACCTAAAGGAGCTCTGTGAGTTTGAGCCAGTCTGGGCTACATAGTGAGCTCCAGGCCAGCTTAGGCTCCTTAGTGAGACCTTGCCTTGAAAAGAAAACAGCTGCATGTATATAGCCTTGTAAGCTCATACCTTCAAAATCAAAATTACTACCACAAATGGCAGCGATTCCTACACAAGTCTGAAGCAACAGAAGAGAGTTGAAGGCCAATCTGATCTACTTACACTCTATGTCATGATAAATAAATAATAAATAAATTACAGTTATTCAAACCCCCTTAAAAGAAATTGTACACTTAGCATGTTGGCTGTTACTTCCACGGTGGCAGGTGAGAAAGCCTGCTATGAAGAGGAAAAGTCTCCCAGGTTTCCGGTGGCAGCCTCACTTCCTCTGCCTTCTACCTCCCGCACCAAGCACAAAGTCTGCGCTCTCTCCAGGTAGTCCCATCCCCAGCTAGAGAGAGAGAGGAAATGGCAGAAGGGAAGGAGCCGGGTAGTGAGATAGTAAGGTTATTTCTCACCTTCCAGATCACCTTGGAAGGATCCTGGAAGTGCTTAGGGAAAGATAATACGTTTCACATGAACAAGCAAGCTACATTCAACTACGATTTAATATTCATCTAGGCTAATGATTTAAATACACTTTGCATTTTAATCTTTAAAGGTCTAAAATATAATTTCAAAGACATGGGAATGTATTCCTGTTTTTATAAATGAGTAATGGGCCATGGCCTGACTTTGGTTTTAATTTTAGGTCCTCAAAGCTAATACCTTGGTTTCTACAGTCTAGACATAAATAGGGGATGGTGGGAATTAATATGGAGCACATGGCAGATAAATACCACACTGATTGTTTAGTCAAAAGAGGTACATACATAATACTGTACTAACAAATCCTATCGGCTGGTTACCATGGCATCTCCTCAGTCTGTGCACATCAACTCTGACGTCGAGACAAGGAAAGCACCGGCCATCAGGCTTCTCAGTATCCCTGTCACTGGCACACGACTGTACACACAAATGCACATTTTTACTAAAATTATTTTGAAATTTTAGGAATTATTTCTTTTCATAAGTATATTTAACCTTTTAGAACCATAATTCCATAAGTCGATTTAAGCAATGATTTCTATCAGATATTTTTCTAATGTGTAAAACAGTCTATCCTACCTCCAATCGGTGCCCATTACACCAACTGATAACATGCTCATTAAAACACTCACAATACAGTACCAATGAATCCAGAAGTCAGAAAAACCCTGTTAAAATTACCAGGAAAGCTTTTATACATTCTATTTACTTTATTGTCTACACAAAATCAGAAATTTGGTGTGTTTCTGGCTACTGGAGTAAAACACACTACAGACCAAAGGGAACAAAGGTGAGCAGAAGAAACGCCCGAGGGCTGCCTATGAGAGGCCCCATCATCTCAGACATCCTGGGTATCCCATGACACCGGAGCACGTCAGAATCACCCACTTTCATAGCTTAGGTCATTCAACAGACTTGAGGTTTAGGTTATTATCTAGGATCCAGGCTTGAACTTTGCAAAAAGTTACAAAATGCAGAAGAAACTAAAACACTGGAACTAAAAACACCAAATGAAGCAACCAACAAAATACTTCCGGTATGAACCAAACTGCTACCCTTTCACGTAGCTCGAAGTCCACTGTGCGTGTCTGGGCCGGCTACACAGCATCCATGGCTTCACGGCTGCCTGCCACTAAGACAGCTTTGAGTTCTCGAGTTCAGCTTCCAGATACGATGCTGTAACAGTCTCTTCCCAGTTCCTGGGAGTACCAAAGCTGTTTGGGAGAGAAAATGGCTCCTGTGGAGATAAAGGCTCCATTTCCCATTTGTGCTATTCCAAGGATGATTAAAAAAATAGGAAATTTGCAATTCATATAAAAGGGAAACTTCAAAGGCAATCCAGTCAGGCGGAGGTATGTCTGGCATTAAATAATAGAGTCTGATTGTTTTTTGAAGATCCTGGAGGAGCTTGACAGCAGAGAGTTCTGGTTCTCCAGCATCTTCTCCATCTTCTCCCCTCCAGGGCTTCTACTCACCTCTCTCTGTTTCTTACTGTGGATCCACGGGATTAAACAGAGCACAATGCCTCCAACAAAGGGAGGGATTCCAGCAAGATAAAAGGCCACATTATAGGAGCCCAGCTTGTCATGAAGTAACCCTGGAAACGGAGACAGCAGCTGTCACTAGGAGAGAACAGGTTTGGCTCCCAGGTCAGTCAACAGGCTTGGAATGTAAACCTTTTCCTGATATGAGGAAAGAAAAAAATATCTACCTAAAATTTTACTACAGAACACAGGTCATACCAAAATATCACCTGTGGAAAGATTTTGAAGCTAAGATTTGGCATTCCCAAAGCCCCTCAGAGGCCACCAAGGATATGCAAATACTTGGTGTAATGGCCCTTGTTTCAGCTGAAGGTGGGCGGAACAACCAGATCAAAGGTTCTAAAACATCTACACCTCAGTTTGATCTTATTTGATTTTAACATGAAGCTAACTTAAACTCTAATACAATAAGATGAAAAGTTATAAATCCAAGAGTTGGGATAAAAAAAGAGACTCAAAAATTGTGTGTGTGTGTGTGTGTGTGTGTGTGTGTGCGCGCGCGCGTGCATACACGCATGCTGGGCAGCAGTGGCATACACCTTTAATCCCAGCACTCAGAAGGCAGAGAAAGGCAGGCAGATCTCTGATTCTGAAGCCAGCCTGCTCTATGGAGTGAGTTCTAGGACAGTCAGGACTACACAGAGAACCCTGTTTCAGAGAAAAAAAATGTATATGGGTTTTTGTCCAAATGTTTGGCTCCAAATGCCTGCCTGGCATGCAAGGAAGACTCTGGATTTAGAGACAGTTGCTCGCCATGTGGGTTCTGAGAAAAGGTCCTTTGGAAAAGCAGTCAGGGCTCTTAACTACTGACCCATCTCTCTAGTCCAAAAGAGAGATTTTTAAATATATTTGAGAAAGATAATAAGGCTTGCCCATCCTTGGGAAGAAAGTATAAAAATGTGTATCTGGCCAGGCCTGGCAACACATGATTTTAACCCCAGCACTTGGAAGGGAGAGGCATATGGACCTCTAAGTTTAAAACCATCCTAGACTACAGAGAAAGTTCTAGTGAACATAGAAAGACCATGCCTCAAAATAAACAGAAAGCCCAAAAGTGGTGTCTGGCACTTGATAAATTCTTGGGCTCTGCTTCTGGAAAAATATTATTTTACTTCTAAACTTTCTTAAAAAAAAAATCCGGGACTACAAGTTCTAAATTTTTTTCAGTGTTTGAACTTTTACTGTGAAATGTCAAGTTATGTAAAATATCCAGGGACATATGTCTAACTTCATTTAATGGACAGCTAAGGATGTATCCAGTGGCACACCTACATACATACAAATAAATGAACATATACAGTTATATGGATCTAAACATAAAATACACAGCCTCTTTAAATATGCAATATTCCTGTCTTCAGAATCCAAACGTCTCACATTTCATCCAGTGAATACTAATAAACAGGATTTTACTGCGATACTATGATGACCCCTGAACCACTGAGGAAATGGGAGTGGTAATTCTGTCGAGCTGCTCATGCAATATTCTTCCTACTTCAGAAATCTCCTGCTACCCGCCCCACTCTTGGTCTCTGAACTAATAAACTACTGGTCCTACTAAAGCAACATTATTCCCACTGAAATGCTGGTGCTTGACTGTATATCTGAAACCTCCCAAGCAAAGCTAAGTGAACAGTGTACTACCTGAGAAAAGAGGAAGGATTGGAGGCTCCTATAGGGATTGCCACCATTAGAACTTAAACTCTATTGCATCTGTTCCATAGTAACTCTTGCTTCCTTGATTCTGGACCAGCAATGTGGTTCCAGATGTAAGAATGAATTAAGCTGAATTTTCACTGAGCCACTATGTCAAACACAGGTGACAGTATATAATGGAAATTTTACCCTAATTGTATTGAAAACTGGTACCCAAGTAAGACATCACATCATCACTTATAAGGCTTCTAAACGTAGAATTCACCTAACATAAAGGTAGCCATTTAAATGTGAACAATAGAGTGTCCCTAGCATGTTTCAGAATCACTATCATGTATCAGTGTCCCTAGTATGTATCAGTGTTCCTAATATGTATCAGTGTCCCTAGCATGTACCAGTGTTCCTAGCATGTATCAGTGTCCCTAGTATGTATCAGTGTCCCTAGCATGTATCAGTGTTCCTAGTATGTATCAGTGTTCCTAGTATGTATCAGTGTCCCTAGCATGTATCAGTGTCCCTAGCATGTATCAGTGTCACTATCTTATTACTTTTATGGCTGAATAATACTTATCCCTATCCAATGCATGGATGATATATTATTGGTTTTGTTTACATTTTGATTATTAACTGACTGGAGTTAAGTCTCATTATATAACCCCAGTACTCCTGGGACTCACTATGTAGACCAGGCTGGTCTTGAACTTGAGATTACAGGTGTGTACCACCATGCCCAGCCACATTGTTTTCATATTCATGGACAACCATGTTCTTCCCACTACATTAACTTTTCTTCAACCATTTCTCAGGGGGTATGCTTCTTAAGTAAAAGTACTATATGCTTAGAAATCTATCAGAATCTTCATTTTTATGTTTCCATTTGTCTAACATAAATTAACAGAACTGGAAAAATTGAATAAAAGAATATTTATCAATAAAAGAATATATTTAGTACATTCCATGTCCAAGTTCAATGTCCAGAACTCACTTCCCAACAAGTAATATTTGTGGGGAATGTAGCTCAGAGGTAAGTGCTTGTTTAGCATGTACAAAGCCTTACCTAGGCTTAATATATACGCACACACACATGCCTGCAGAGTGCCCCCCAATAAACATTTTAAACCTACTATCAACATATAGTCTTATTGAAAATGAGAGAGAGAAAACGCACAGTAACTATTAATATGTTAAATATATTTCACAAAGAGGTTTAGGACCCAAAGTAGAAAACGCTATGAATTAGCAAAATTACTATAGAATTGTTTGATTTACCTGCAACTGGAGGACCCACAGTCATGGGTATAGACATGAATCCAAGAAGAAATCCAATGGCTTGGGAAGCATCCTGAGGACCAACTAGTTCAAAGGCAATGGGAGCCATGATAGAAATGAAACATCCATCGAAGAGGCCCATGACCAGGCAGACAGCAATGAGGGCCCCAAAGACGCTGCACAGCGGAATCATCATGGACATCAGGCCAATGAAGAAAAAGGAGAGCACCTAGGACAGAAGACTTCATGTCAACACTGCTTTGAGGAAAGAGACCCTCTCCTTCCTCTTGATCCGACAGAATCTGTTGGGAGCTATGGATCACTGGCCCCTTGACTTTCTTGCCTCAGACCCTTAGCCTGCTGGAGTGATCTAAGCAAAACAACTTGTTTATCTTTGCCTGCAGCAGCTCTGAGCACCAGATCTTGACGGCAGCTGGTGGGTCTGCAGCTGAAAAACCCCGAGAGCTGGGGCGTGGCCAGAGCCCTATATAACCTTTCCCTCAGCACAATAAACTTGGCAGTCTTGTATCAAGGATGACCCATTTCCTCGTGTCTCTGTCTCTGTCTCTGTCTCTGTCTCTCTCTCTCTCTCTCTCTCTCTCTCTCTCTCTCTCTGTGTGTGTGTGTGTGTGTGTGTGTGTGTGTGTGTGTGTGTGTGATTTTAAGTCTCCAGGCCAGTTAGTTCCTGGCTCGCGTAACCGGCCCTGTTGTGCGGGTGCTATATGACCGTCAGTTTTTACAAGAATCAACTTTTCCGAGAGCCTCTTGTATTTTCTTACTATTTTGTCAGGGAACAAGAATGTAACCATTTTATACAGCAACCTTCCTTCCCAGCCTACACATTCTTTAGACAGAATCTATATATGCTTTACATCTTTGGACTAGATATTATGAGGTTTAGTAAGGTCAATACTGGCAGCCCGCATTTACTCATCGAGTACTCGATTACTTTTTAACCCATGACGTCATTACACTTTCTAAATAAATATTATAGATCATGTCTGAGCACTGAAGCATTAAAGTTCAGAATATTTATTTTGAGTCACCAAACATCTTAAGGTTAGGGTAGTTAATTCAACCAAACCCCCGATTTTGCCTGCCATTTAGTAAGTATTACGCTACACAGAGATTTACACACTGAATAAGGCGTGATTCTTCCTCTTAGGTTCTGGAGAGAAGAACATTTAAATAAAAAGGACAAGTGAAATATTTTAGAGGATGCCATAGTCACAAGTGTAAAATACAGTGGGGAGAGAACACATAGTAACCTCTCAAGAAATAATTAAAGCTGCATAACTGGCTGGGTGTGATGGTTTTATTCAGAATTTCACAAATGGAGGCAGGAGAACCAACAGTTTAAGGCCAGTCTAATATATATTGAGAGCCTGTCTCAAAACTAAAACAAAGAATCAGAGAGACAGCTCAGCAAGTACAGGTTCTTGCTGCCGAAGCTGAGAACCTGAGTTCCAGGCCCAGGACCCTACGGTGAAAGGAGAGGAACAGTTCCTCAAAGTTGCTGTCAGACCCAGAAAACCCTGAATGAACAAGCAGAAGAAAGTTTCTGTGTACAGTATAGCTTACCAAGCTCCAGACACTGCTCTAACCACTTTACCTGGGCTGCTCCACTGCCGAGCTTAGAGCTCTGTGAGTACAAAGCTATCCCCGTTTTACACGCAGACAATGGTGCCGGGGAACACATTCGAGGCCCATAGACAGAGCCAGCCCAGAACTTGTGGTCCATACGGGCAGCAGCTCAGAGTGGACAGCAGAGATAAGAGTCTCCTCTCTTCTGAATTCCCTAGGCCCCACACAGGCATGCTTATGGATACAACTGCTCTAGTTTGCTTCTGCTGCTGTGGTAAACTCCATGACCAAAGCAACTAGGGGAGGAAAGGGTTCAATGGCTTACACTCCAGGTAACACCAACGTGAGAAACAAATCGTTCTGGTCCAGCTTCAGTATGAGGTGCATTTAAAGCTCATCAAAGAGTTACAGAAGAACAGGAGGCACTGGGCTTCTCACCCCGAGGTACTACCTGCTTGCCTGAGAACACTCAGAGCTGGCAAGTTGTGGGCAGTCTACTATGTGGCTAAGCCCCAGAAGATTCACTAGCTAAGGCTTTGTGTCCTGAATCAATAGAATGGGGAATTTGGGCAAGAGGCTATGCTAGAAGAATGTGAGGTTGTGGGTCTCAGCTGACATAAAAAGAGAACAGGGATTTCTCAAGGTCAGGGAGCTTAAGACACTGTCTTGTACAGCTATGGTGTCCTTTGCTGCAGAATGTTGTATTATAAAATGGCTTTATTTTCACTAGAACTCTCTTGAATTTGTTGTTATAAAATGAAGACCGTGTTTCCTATACTAAGAGAAGCCAAGTGGGAACTCAAGCATGAACCTGGAGTCAGGAACCAAAGCTGAGGGCAGCTGAATGCTGCTTACTGACTGGCTCTCCTCTGCAAGCCCACTGGTATATACAGTGGGCTGGGCCCTCCCATGCCAATCATTAATTAGAAATTAATCAAGAAATTACAGAGGCATTTTCTCAGCTGAGAGTTCTTTTCCCTAAATGACTCTAGTTTATATTAAGTTGACATAAAAACTAACCAACACAACCAGGCTCTAGCCCTCTACGATCCTGAACAAGCAAAAGACATGCTTATTCTTGAGACAAATAGAAACAAAATGTGGAAATAAAACGTCTAAAAGGTAACAAGTAGGCAAAGAGTTAAGGAGTTATTTTTAGTCAAAAAGTTAACCAGGCGTTGTCACGATGTGATGCCTCTGCTATATTAAGAAGTACTGAGAAATGACACCAGGAGCCAGCCAACATCACAGACTTCCCATCCCCCAGAACAGTGAGCTAAATAAAATCTCTAGTCTCTCCTAAGAAGGGGGAAGACAAGGTAAAGCACCGGGAGAGACAAAACCTACTAACCATAGTTACAGATATATTTTTGTTCTGTTGGTAACTATGAGAGGAGATAAACATGAACAGTCTCAGAAACATTCACAATCAAACAAACTCCAGGAAATCTAAACTACTTAATTAAATCTTGCTTTCTTGTGCGTGGCTTGGCTGAAACAGATCGTGCCATAAACCCCAGGCTGGTCTTGAACTCACAATCCTACTGCTTTCAACTCCTGAGTGCTAAGGGTTATAGGTGAGAATTATCATGCCTGGTTTAAATTTGGTGCCCTTCACTGATAAAATCACAGACCAGATTTCCAGCCCCCTCACCATAATTATAAAGAAAGGACACACATACACACGTACCTTGTCTCTCTTCCTATTTTGTTCAATACAAATTTCTGTCAAGAAAGCCAGCTCTGGGGGTTAAACTCACCACACTGACAGCTAGTGAGTACTTGGCACTTGATAGCTTCATTCAGTATCAGGCACAAACTGGATTTTGCTTAATAACAAATGCTTTCATGGAACAATTAATTTAATATAATAAGATCCAGGCACTTTAATTTTGTTTGTCTGCTTGTTTGTTAAAGTATTTCTGTACACCTAGGGCATGTCTCAATCTTTTCCTAACCACAAGGCCCTCTTCAGTTTAAACTATAGTAATTTATGTTCTTTCTTTCTCAGTTATTTGAAAAGATTTATTATTGTTGTTGCTCTTTTAAGATATAGTACAGCAATATATCCTCAAACTCAAAATCCCCCTACCCCAACATTTTGAGTACAGGATGACAGACATGCACTGATATGCCTACCTTAAGACATATTAACTTGGAACTAGGGAGACAGTCAGAGCACTGGTTAAGAGCACTGACCGCTCTTCCAGAAGACCTGGGTTCTGTACACACACGGCCGCTAACAACAGCCTGTGACTCCAGCTGCAGGGGATCTGACACTGTCTCTGGGTTCTGCAGCTCCAGGCACATATGTGGCACACAGATAAGCATGCAGGGAAAACACCCATACATACAAAATGAAAAAAAATCATTTAATTAGAAAGTTTTTTATTTTCCTTTGAGGATTGAACCCTTAAGTTCATTCACACAGACAGCTTATTCTTTACGCATTTCAGAAAAATAGTTTCTTTTACCTTATTTATTTATTTATTTATTTATTATGTATACAATATTCTGTCTGTGTGTATGGCCAGAAGAGGGCACCAGACCTCATTACAGATGGTTGTGAGCCACCATGTGGTTGCTGGGAATTGAACTCAGGACCTTTGGAAGAGCAGGCAATGCTCTTAACCACTGAGCCATCTCTCCAGTCCTCTTTTACCTTATTTGTATTGAAGGAAGATTCTTGGGAAGAAGTTGCCCCCACAGAACCTTCATGGCCCACTGACTTATTAGAACTTCAACGATGTTGAAGAGTTCAGAATATTACAAGTCCAGAATCAAATTATCTTGGGCCATCTTTAGCCCATCAGTAGCCATTTTCTGCCCACTTTGTGTGTGAGCTAACATCCTTGTGGCCATTGGGAAAGTGCTCTTCAGTGTGGCAGTACCACCAACCAAACGGCTGAGTTCCATCACAGCGCCTAAGCCTCCTACTTCCTCACTTCGCTTTAACACACTTACCTAATGTTTCTACCAATGCATTTGAAAAGTACCTCGATTCAAGGCTCTGTCACTATATAAACCTCGCCAAATGGTCACCACTTTAGAGCACAGTATTTGGAGTAACCTAATCTATGTTCTGGAGCCATGGTCACTCACACTTGGCTCCAGAATAAACTCTTACTTTCTTTGAGGTGAGAGCTGTGTTTTGCATCCAGCATAGCTGCAATGATGGGAAACAAGGCCGTTTTCCAGTACGTTTTACCCCCGGCTGGTCAGAACATCACTGCTGTGAGGAATAAACACTGTCCCTTATAAACTGGGATACCTGGGCCACACATGAGGACCACTGCTTCCTCATCACTTCCAGATAAATACCAGATATACAGATCAAATATTGATCTGTCAATTCCAGAACCCAGTTTGAAAGATAATGTTCCATTACATAATCTTTTTCTTTTTTTTCCTAAGCACAGCAGTTCTGCGGCAACAACATAGGCCCTTCCTACTCAAGACATTGGACTCAAGAGGAAAGCCAGGGTACACCTGAATAAGCATAAGGAATTTTTGGAGGCAGAAACATAACTGGGCATGGTTGAATTCCAATGTTACCGCCAATATACCTATTTAACATAATAACATAACTTTCTCAGCTTCAAGTCCTGGGCAACTTGCACTAAATGAATGGAATGACGAGGCCACGGGACTTGAGGGCTGGATTCTTCTGAAGCATGCAGAGCCTGTAGTGCTTCACAGGAGAGGGAGAGCTTGGCTTTCTCCTCAGAACTGGGCACATTCACAGCAGTGCAGTCTACATGAGACTGTGGTGCTTCTGAGTCCTCATTTAGACTGGGGATATTAAGTATTTGGCTACTACCTTAAAGTAGTCGGTAAAGTCCATATCTTCATGTAAAATGCTAGTAGTCAATGAAATGAACAGCAAAGCAAAGTAGCACTGACCAGTTCAGTCTTTACAACAGAAGACAACATTTACACATGAAGAGGGTATGGACATCATTCTAATTACATATGTAACCCATGAACTTATTCCCCTAGCCATTCATATTTTAGAGAAATGTCCACAGTAAAGCATGACAGGCTTTCTTCAATCCCTCAGGCCCTCAGCTTATACTGTGCTTCAGAATGACCACTCAACAGTCCCAGGGCATGCGTCCACATGCATGTGGACACATTTCTACATATGGATATGATGTCCATACGAGGGACTAGAAGTTAGATAAATTCCATGGTAGGCAGATATATGGAAGAGGGATTGGATCTAGGTAATAAAGGTGGTGAACTTCCAAGATGGTTGGTCTTCCTCAGCCTCCAGACCTGAGACAAAATTCTGACATCAGACAAAGACCTGGAGGCCCCTTTATCCCCTTCCTCCCCAGAAGGGCCTCAGCTGATGGACTGGCTCAAGAATTTCAAGGCAGATCAGGACATGTTTACACAACAATTGTGGGCCAATCAGCCACCGACCCTAAATTAAGGAAGGAAGACCCTTCATAGACTTAAAACCCCATCCTTGGATGGAGTGTGGTTAGTGGCTCCTAACAGCCACAGGATACACAAATGTGTGTTCTTGACTGCCTTTGTTGAAGCAGTCACCCCTTCTGACACTTAGCAGGTGCTCAAACACCTCTCCATCTGGATGAACAAACTTAGACAGCAGCCATGGTGGTACACATCTGTAATCCAAGTACTAGAAAGTCTGAGGCAGGAGGACTACAGTGAGTTTGAGGATACCTTGAGCTGCGTAGTAAATTGAAGACTTAGCAAAGACCCTGTCTCAAAAATAACAAGCTACCACCACACCCAACAATCTGGACAGAACCAAAACACAAGGTAAGCCACAAAACAGCAGGTGTCCTCTCCCACACTTTCATGTCCTTCCCTGTAAAACACGCACACACAGGTAAGCCACAAAACAGCAGGTGTCCTCTCCCACACTTTCATGTCCTTCCCTGTAAAACACACACACACAATCTATAGTGACCTTAAATTGATAACCATTCTCCAACAAAGAAAAGCCTCTAGGCTCTGAAGTCCTGGATAACTGGCCCCTCCCAGCTTTCCAGCTTCTTCCATGTCAGTCTCCTTTGTCCAAACACTCCCAGATTTTCCCAGCTATAACCCTGCTCTAGGAACTCAGGAACCCTGTCTATTCTGTTTGTGTCACTCTACCTGGGCTAATACCTAAGAACGCAGAAGTACTCAGAATTGTTTTTACAAAATGAAAACTGAAAGTCGTCAATACAACCGATATCCAGAAGAGGGCACCTTGACATTAGAAATCAAAACTAACTAGTCAGCTAAAAGCTAGATAAATAGATCTACAATGAAGTATTATAAAAGGTGGAATGATTATCACATAATAAATAAATACTTTCATTGTTGAACTTGAGACAGGGTCTTGCTCTGAAGCCCAAGCTGGCTTCATGCTTGTGACAAGCCTACATCATAAGTATTGGATTACAGATGTGGGTTACCATGCCCAGTGGTAATCTGGTGTGTGTGTGTGTGTGTGTGTGTGTGTGTGTGTGTGTGTGTGTGGTGAAGGGGATACATGCTGCAGAACACATGTGGAGGTCAAAAGACAACTTAGAGTACCATTCTTTCCTTCTACTATTCTGGGCATCAAACTCAGGCTTTTGAGGCACACAGCCTTATGCAGGGAGCTATTTTGAAGACCCTACTTTTTTTTGAGACAGGGTTTCTCTATGTAGCCCTGACTGTCCTGGAATTCACTATGTAGACCAGGCTGGCATTGAACTCAGATATCTGCCTGCCTCTGCCTTCCAAGTGTCGGGATTAAAGGAGTGGACCCCTATGTCTAGCTTGGCTCTACATTTTATAAAGGAGTACATAAACATTAACAAGGGTCTCATTTTACTCCCAGCACTGGTGGGAGGATAAGAAGCACCAGTTACTGTTTCCCCTTACTTCTAGTTGTATAACAGGTTCTGGCCTGGACCCCACAGTTCCTCTTCTTAAGTGTTCCCATCTGTAAGAAGAGGTAAAGAACTATACCTTCCTTGAAGGGCTGGTCCCAGGACTGGAGATGGTGCATGTGGAACCCAGTTCATCATCTAGCTCATCAAAGTGTTCAGTAAACAGTGCTTGCCATTTCTTATAGCCAACTAAATGGAAGTTCCTTTATCTGTAATAAACTTGTTCCACATAGTTTCCTGTTCCCAAATTTCACCTCTTTTATGAGCCTCCATCTATAGGGGATGGAGAGGGTAGAGGACCTGCCAGTAAGCCTCCATCTATAGGGACCGAGAGTGTAGAGGACCTGTCAGTAAGCCTCCATCTATAGGGAATGGTGAGTGTAGAGGACCTGCCAGTAAGCCTCCATCTATAGGGAAGGAGAGTGTAGAGGATCTGCAGGTAAGACTCCATCTATAGGGATGGAGAGTGTAGAGTACCTGCCAGTAAGCCTCCATCTATAGGGAAGGAGAGTATAGAGGACCTGCAGGTAAGACTCCGTCTATAGGGAAGGAGAGTGTAGAGTACCTGCAGGTAAACCTTCTTCAGTCCGGGCACATAGTCTGCAATGCGGCCAAAGAGAAGGCGTCCAACTCCAGAAGTGATGCCAATGCACATGAAAAGCACCTCCTTGTTCTTCTCATCCTGGAATCTTTCCTTTACATGGTTCATCTGCAAGTCAAGGAAAGAAACCATGCTGAATAAGGTAGGGAAACCTCACACTGTCTGAGATATGCACCATTAAACATCAGGTGTGGTTTTTCTCTACAGTTACTCCAACTTCCCTTCAAGATCAAAATTAAAAGATTTTAAAGCATCTCCTGCGATGATTTTCAAGACCATATAAAGAAAATCTACCGTGATTTAGCTTGCATGGAAGGAATGAGTTTTGAGGGTGGTGGCACACGTCTGTAAACCCAGTCCTCAAACACTAGGGCAGGATTGGGAATGTAAGGCCAGCCTGGGCTACAGAGTACAGCTCAGGGCAACCTGGATCATGCAGTGTACCTGGACTCAGAAAACCGAAAGCTTTGTTTAAAAATGAGCTATTCCTATACTTATTCTTCAGTAAACAGATCAGCACACACTAACAATAAGCCAATCATCAAAGAACAGAGGCCTGGAACACTACCTGTCCCCTAGAAGGGAACTAAAGGACATCTTTGGGGTCCTATTCCTTCCGGGGGACCAGAACAAAACTGATGCCCTTGAAATAAGTTCTACCAGAGCTTCCTGGATGAAAGTGTAAGGTTCCTGTGTGACATGCCAACAGATATAGATAAGCAAACGGTTTATAGTGGTCAAATCTCTTAGACCTCCAGATCCAAGTACTGATTCTAACCTATCAATCCCTGTGGCTGAATTATTTTTTTAGGATCTCAGTTTGTCTATAAAATGGAAACAGTGGCAGCATCTCTCTCTCAAGGGTGGTTATAAGGATTAAGAAAAATGTCTACATAGAGAATTTAAGAGTTAGGGTGTACTTAAGCCCCGGTCAAGCTTGTGTGAGGTCCTAGGTTCAAGCACCGCCTTAGAGGAATGACTGGTATACAGTTAATGATCAAATATTAATGTCGGCCATCCTTTTTTACAAAGGATCTTTTGAATGCTGGCTATGCTGAAGAGAAGATGGGGGTGGGGGAATAAAGGGTCTTTGCCTCCACGTAAAGCCTAGTAGAAACAGTGTCTCCAGTGACTCTGGACCACAGACAGGCAGCAAGCAGAGTTTGACTTTCCCATAACCACCCTAGCATGCAGTGGAGTTCTAGGAGACTGCAAGCAAATTTCCCACCAAGCTCAGCAGTCCAAGTAACTAATATGGCAGTGGGGGTCTTTTTTAGATGGCAGATCCCTCCTTAAGATACTTCCACTTAACTTGCTTTTTCTACTTTCCATTTTTAAAATCCAGTTGTCTATTTTTACACTACCTCATCTCTTTTCAATAAAAATCAGTAATTGGGGCTGGAGAGATGGCTCAGCAGTTAAGAGCACTGCTTGCTTTTCCAGAGGACTTGGGTTTGATTTCCAGCAGCAACATGGCAGTTTAGAGCTGTGTCTAACTCCAGTCCCAGGTGATTGACAGCCTCTTCTGGCCTCTGTAGGCATGCATATAGTGCACAGGCATACATGGAAGCAAAACACTCATACATATAACAATAAATAACTAAAATTTTTTAATTAAAAACGGTGATTTTTTTTCTAACTTCTCTTTTCACGCTGCTTCAGAATAATCTTCCTAAATAGGACTTTAATCTCACCAATCCTGTCTTCAAAAGTTGCTTGTTACTGCATTTTATACTCTGTCTGGTATTTAAAGCTCTCTATAATCTGTCACTAATCTATTTTTGTATGTTTATTAACTACTGATCCTTGGCTCTCAAGTAGAGAATTCTAGTCTGCTGAGGCTGTAAAAAGCGAAGCAGATGCGTGTAGAGAAAAGGCACACATTCCAGAGGACTGTTACTCCCCATGTTCTTGGATGCTTCCTCCCAGGCCTTTTATATAAAACCTGGGGCTTGTGTAGAAATGTTGGCACCTAACGTAAATTTAGAAGACTGTGTGATCCAACGCTACCCAAGCCAGACAGAACATGGCTGCAAACTGCATCAGACCAGCTTTGATCTCGGTCTTAATCCCGTTCAGTTCAGCAGGGAAGCTGTGTTCAAAGGTGGACTGTGTATGCTAGTATGTTCCCTCCCCTCCACTGCATTGAGCAACTGAGCACTAAAATATGCCAAGTCTAAGCTGAGATTTGCTATGAGCACAAACAGGCAGAGAACCAGAAGACATCAGGGAGAGGAAGGCATGCAAAGTAGCCTAATATTGCGTGTCTGTTGAAACAATACTTCAGCCATACAGCCAAGTACTAATTTCATTCCTTTTTTGCTTTTTCTTTTACTACAACAAGCAAAAAAAAAAACTTTTCTAGTTTAAAGCACAAAGTAGTTTAGATTGTATTTCTTAAAGAGTTCACTGGTGGCGGCAAGCACACAACAGGCGCTGAAGGCACCGGGAGCTAGCAGAGAAAGAAGCTCGTTCTGGAGGAAGAGGGCCAATGTAAGACAGATGTGCTAGAGTGGGGTGCATTAGAAAGCACCCATCCTCGCGGAGGAGCGAAGCCAGGGCCTCAGTCTGCTAGGCATGTGCTGTGCCTGGCTACATGGACAGCTGTCATAGCTTTCATAGAGACACACTTTACTTGTAAGACTGAATCCATCCGTTATCCTTCTGATGAAAGTAAGAATACTAGCCTGATATACTTCTATCATTCTTTGAGGTTTTTACCTTCCCCCATCTATTTTGTAATGTTTATAAGAAATAATAAGGGAAATATTTGAGGTTTTTTTTTTTTGAAAGAGGCTAGGTAACACAAGTCTGAATATGCTAGAAGTGGACAGAACACCAGATGCATACAAAATACATTCATATTTTGTACAATGAATATACACTAGTCATTTTTAAATAAATTGGTGAAATTAAAAGTATACCTAATTGGAAACTTAGCTCTTTAATAATAAAGGACACTACTACATCAAATTTGTGTCACTGACACTTAAATAAAGCAAAAATATCAACTTCTAAAATTTCCTCTATACATGCTCTAACAAAACTTCAAAATAAAAGCATTATTTTGAAAGTATTAGCTGAGGAAGTGTGTAGGACAGGTGAGCCCACTCTGTGGATGCTGGGTCTCAGGGTTCTTCCTCACGGAGAAAGCAGTACCAAGCAGGCTTGGCCTGAGCCTCGGATGACGGCTGTGTGGCTTATGGAGTTAGGCCATCTCTCCTCTCTGGGTACCGGGTGTGTGGCTTATGGAGTTATGTCATCTCTCCTCTCTGGGTACCAGGATGTGCTGCTTCACACAAAGCACAGCATGGGGCAAAGTGCTGTTTCTAATACTCATGTGGGCAGAGACTAGACACCGGGACAGATACTTTCATATTTAACCAAGCTCCTCATTTATTAATCAAGCAGAAAGCTTATACTGGAGCCTAGTGTTTATCCAGGGGAATATTATTTTTAGCTCAGCTGTTTAAAATTAACTTTATTGGGAACGAGAGGTGTAAGTTCAGAGATAGAACAGACTTGATTTGTAACACCAATAAGTATTCTTTTAAAGGGTCTCACTATGTGGCACAGATTGACACTTCAAACTTCCATTCCTGCTATCTTGGCCAAACTTGGCTTAAAACATTAAAAAAAAAAAATATTGTGTGAATGTGTATAGGGGTGCACACATACCACAGCGTATGTGTGGAGGTCAGAGGACAACTTTCAAAACTAAGTTCTCTCCTACCACCATGTGGGTTCTGGGGATGGAATTCAGGCCATCAGGCTTGGTGGCAAGTGCCTTTACCTGCTGAGCCATCAATTTCCTGGACTCCACACTGGGCTTTAGCTTTAGACTTCATCAGAATGCATAGAGATTTTTAGGGAAGAAGCATATCTTTATTGAGAGAGATCTCAAGTTTAATCTGGAAGCATCTTAAACATCGCATGCTCATAAACATTGTTCCATCATTCAAGCAACAACAGCTTTGGCTGACCACAGAGGCTGTTTTCACGGTGTGTGAAACTTACTGTTTGATATCCAAAGATAACCGAGAACTCACATCCTAGACTATGAGCTCATTCTACATCTGTGAGTCAACAGGACCAAGTACTTCAGTTTCCCCTTCCCCTAACCACCTTCAACTAAATGGTGGACTTTTCCTAGAATAGAAGACATTCTTCTACTCAGACAACTTAAGGCAAAATAGATCCCATCTTCTCTGAAGAGGTCAAGAGCAGCAGTCTGTGAAAATCACTCCTCTCACTAGAGTAGCCTCTGCTCTGGCACCCTTCCCCACACCTCTCCTGCAGGGGAGTCACAGTACAAGACATGGAGACAGGGCACCTGACACAGAAAACATTTAGTCATGAATGAACTAAATGGATAGCCGCTGGACAACCCAGTAGCGCTACGGTGAAATACAGTAGCTGTGCACACCAGCAAACACAAATGTCATGGGCCAAAAGGGTCCAAACAGCTTCCTCATCTGCACTACTCAGCTATGAAACGAGACCACTAGCAATCACTGACCTTCCTCCACACACACACACACACACACACACACGCGCGCGCGCACGTGCGCGCGCGCACTTTTAAGGGCTCAAGTGCCTTTTGCCTATAATCTTCCATATAATGACTATATGACATGTCACACAAAGATGATAAAATAGCGTATATAATTTAGACTATATTTTGCTGAAGAATAAAGACAGGAATGACTGGAGACCTTCCAAACAGAAAAAAACAATTTGGACAGCAGACTTGAACAACTGACTGGATCACCACAAAGTGGGAGGTAAGGAAACACGAGAAAGCTCCAGTGCTGCACTGCAGGCTGCGAGAGTGAAAAAATTATCTTTGCATACACAGAAAGACAATTAAAACAAAAACAAATTCTCCAATTTTTATCATTTACAGTTGTTGCTCCTCAATGTGCTCTCCGGAATTAATAAAGAGATTTTGATCACCTGTCACAAAATGTCTTGTCTGTGGCAATTGTGATTCCTTGGTCATCTATCTGCCCTTGCTCTTTGAGATATACACCATCAAACTGGAAAGAATCCGTAAGCATGTACATTCACTTAATTTCTAGAATAAATTACTTGCAGGGGAGAGGACCCGTATCTGTGGTTTCCACGGCATTAAAACTTGGCTTATAATGACTCTGGAATTCAAACTGACTTTGACTCCCTATTCCCTAATAGGGATCCTATTTCTCCTCACTGGATCCACACCAAAGAGTAGCAGTATGTTCCTGCTGCTTCTTGTTTGCATGTGGTTGAGAATAATTTCTGAAAATATATTCACCCTGCAGGACATGGAGGCTCATGCCTGCATCTCAGCATTCAGGAGGGACAGAGGCAGGAGAACTGCCACCTCTTCATGGCCAGCTCTGTCTACTTAGTGAATTTCAGGCCAGTCATGGATATAGTCCTTGTATTAAAAACCCAGAGTGAGGGACTGAAGAGATAGCTCAGCAGTTAAGAGCTCCCTTAACTCTTGTTAACTCACGTGGTTCAGTCCCCGGCACCCACATGGAGGCTCACAACTATCAATAACTCCAGTTTCAGGGCATCTGACGCCCTCTTCTGACCACTCAGGCACAAGGTTGTATAAGTACAACAAGATGTGCTTAGCATACATGTAAGAAAACATGCATACCGTAAAATAAGAGAATCTACCAAATAGACAAAAAATTTAAACTTAAAAACAATAACATATGTGTGTCTATCTCCATCCAAAATGTGAGAAAGATATCCCGTAACTTTAGAAGACCATTCAGTTTATTTTCTTCTTAGCTGTATTTGGCAGGAAGGGGAGGCAAGGTTTAACTGTCTATATGGTCCAAGCTATCTTTACACTGGAATTCTTCTGCCTCCCAAGTTCTATGCTTATAGCCTGCACTACTTCTTTAACAGGCAAAGCCAAAGAAAGAGCCTGGCCCCTTTAAAAGACAAAACAAAACAAGGTGCACCTTTGAGAGGAAGTAGAAAGCCTTCTGGAGTTGTCAATAGTTAATCTCAGAATCAGTCACAAAGCAAAACCTCCTGCTACGCTTTGCTTCAGAGCTGGATTATCAGAATCTGGATGGGTAAACTTAGGGCTTCCTTTGGCAAACTTGTTTTCTCTATCTCTGGTCTCGCTCTTTTTAAAAAGGAAATTTAAAAGTAAATTAAAAGGAAGTTTGGCAAGAGCACTACATACCAGCCAGCCAAGTGACGTGGCTGCAAAGGTGGCCCTCGGTTAACTGCACAAGTCTATGTTGCTAAAATTAAGCCTTTTATGCCAAAACACGGAACTGAAACATGATGAACAGAATGGAGCTGATAAGTCACAAAATGTCACGTTGGGTCTGTCAAATCAGAGCAGCTATACTTTGAGATTAACATGAAGAGGTGCTGAGAGGGAGAGGCGTCCATGCTTGCTGCATGTTTAAGGTCCACCGTCTCTAGGTTGCCCAGGAGGGATTTTCAGATTCAGAGTACGTACTGCCTCCTCAGCAGCTGGCTGGGATGGAAGTTGACCTTTGGCCTACCGGACTCTAGTAGGCATCTCTGCTGATTCTGTTTGTTTTCTTAAACAACCGCTCTTTCCATTTCATTAAGACGGGTTTCCATGGTATTGATAATGACACAGCACCATTAAGACCGGAAAACAACTGGGTGGGTGGGAGGGGAACCTTTCTGGAATAAATATTACTTAATAGCCAGCCACCAGTGGGTAAAAAAAGGAGGGGTTGCTTTTAAATCTAATTTTGAAAACCTTTTCTAAAGAAAAAAAAATTTAAAAGCATTTGCTATTTTCCCCTGGTAGTCTTTAAAAAAATAATTTTCTGTGTGTTAAAAAATATATATAAATAATAAAAATTACATAATATATCTAACACATATTTGCATATGTGTATAATACTGTACACATTATACATGATACTGTGTACACTTCTTTGACAGCTTCACTTAGATAAGATCAAGATTTAGTAAAATTCTGGTTGAATTCCTAACTGAAACCAATTTGGACTTAGATGTTAACTAGTCTTTAATTTTGAGGATATAGCTCACTGGGGACTACTTGTTCAGCATTCGAAATCCAAATGGTTCCATCTCCAGCACTGCAGGGAAATGATGAATACCCTTGGATTGAAGACTTCCTGAATTTTAGAATTTTAAAGATTTTCATCTTAAAATAGAAAATAGACTAGGATTTTTGAATAATCTGAAATTGTTCTCTGACAATTGATACTCTGTTAATATTTATGCCATGCATTTTGAAAGTTACCAAAAACAAACAAATAAGAACTCTTGCTGAATGTGGTCACAGACACTGTAGCCCTGTGCTCAGAGGAGAGGCAGTGGGATGTGGAGGGCCAGGTTACCCTGGGCTGTGCAGCAGCAACCCTGGGCTGTGCAGCAAGCCCTTGTCTCCGAGGAAGACACTACACAGTTTCCAGCTCTCTGTGAACACTGAAAGGTGTTTAATACATCGATCCAGAGAGGGTCATTGATCCCACCCAGCTCTGATTTTGATTCTGAAGTTTCTTTCTCGGTGCCCATTCTCAGCACATCAGATTCGCACCCTTGGATTCCGTGTTCCTAGCTAGTGTACAAGAACACAATAGGCTGTGAGTTAAGATGCCGCTAATCTGTGAAAGAAGGTGGCCTGCCTCCATGGTGACTATCAAGATGGCAGCAGGCCCAGCCAGGCTATGAGGAGTGCTCCAAGAAGACAGAACAGCTACAAAGACTGCAGACAGGGATCTGGTGGTGTCCCAGGCTCTTGGGGCGTCACATGTTTCCACACTTCACATGGAGAGGGGAGAGGAGTATGCTCTTTCAATCTATTCTTGGATGACCTGGTGATAAAATCTCTTACTGACTTAACAAATCAATCAGTATGGGTTATGGGACCTTTAATCAATAGTGGAATCACAAGAATTTGGAAAAATAGTCCAAAGCGAACAAACACAACAAAAGCTGGTCAGATGGTTAGATTTTAGAAGTGAAGACAGGCTGCACCTTAAAATTGGAAAGGATAAAAGCAGAACTCGTTGCCCAAGTCCCTGGGATTTAGGGCAGCAGTATCTTTACTTATTTGATGATCCTGGCAATGACATCAATAAGCAAGTTTATCACATAAATCCTCCAGATTAGTTCTATTTCTCCTTGAACAGTACAAGATTTATAAATACTGTTAGCTTATTAAAATATTACTTAGTTAAGGCTTTCTTGGCTGGGAAAAATAAAGAAATTGGAAATTAGTTCTCATTGGGTGAACTGGTTTTTAATTTGTTTCATTGGTTTGTTTGGTTTGGCTTGGCTTGTTTTGGGTCTCACTATGTATCCAAGGCTGGCTTTGACTTTGTGATCCTCCTGCCTCAGCATCCCAGGTACTGAGACTACAGGCATGTGACATCATTAACTGCTTTTGAGGAATATTTTGTTTTCCCAACTGGAAACAAAAGGTTAGCTCTCCTCACCTTCCTGTCTCCCCCTGCGCTGCTCTAGAAATTACTGCTATGTCTCCTATTTATGATTTGACTCTCTAGGGATGTCTAGAGGAATAGCCTTTGTCCTTTGTGTCCGGCTGGTTTCTCTGAGCATGATGCCATCAAGTTTCATGTATGCTGTAGAATATCACTAAATATTACCTTTTAAACTTTTCTCTGATGTCAGAGGTTCACTCTTTCATTCTTTTAACCCTGATTAGGGCCTGGGAGGGTAACTGGCCTGCTTGAGGCCCTGGGTTCCATTCCCAGCACCTATAATCTCAGCTCAGGAGGTAGAGACAGAAAGGTTGGGAACTGGAGGGAATCTCCTGCTACCCAGTTCCAGACCAGGTTGAGATACAAGAGACCTTGTCTCAATAATAGCATGAAAAAAAAAATGTAAAGGCAATTAACTCATAGGAGAAAAGGCAGTAGCGGGTCTGCCATGCAGCCTGGGTGCATCACGGCATTGCTGTGAAGATGAACATGGTGCATGGCTTACACAGTGTCTCTGGGAGAGGAGGGTGGAACCAGGTACTGGGATTCCTAGTCAGGAGCAATTCTAACCCCAGGTTCAGGGAAGGCCTGGGCTGAAGAGGGGAGAAAGGAGACACTGAGAAACACAACTATGCTTAGGACACCAACAGGAAGTTAACAATTTTCCTGAGGAAAACTTGTAAGGACAAAGCCTGGGCTTGTGAAAAGACAACCATGTGCTCACACAAACAGAAAATAATTACATAGTTGAAGCCCTAGATTTATACTGAAGACATTACAATGAATACCAGTTGAACCATTAATGTATAGCAGCATTCAGTTATCTGGAGGTTGTGAGGTTTTATTTTAAAGACACAGTTTTACTATGTGACCTTGAACCCATGACCCCCATCTTGACTTTTTGAGTACGGGAATTGGGGGCGTGTGCCAACACATATGTTGCTGTAAGGCAACATTTTTTTTATTCAATTTTTTGTTTGTTTGCTTTCAAGACAGGGTTTCTCTGTGTAACAAAGGAACAAATTACAAACTGAGTTCTGGTATACAAAGTGAGTCTCTTAGTGTCCTGTAACTTGCTTTGTAGACCAGGCTGGCCTGGAGCTTATAGAGATTCATCCGACTCTCCTCCCAAATGATGGGATAAAGGCATGTACCACCACCATCTGGCAATGGCAACACTTTAAATTGCTCAGTTGTATGCTTGGGCCAAGAGGAGCACAGGCATCTTAGCCCACTTGCGTGTCTACAGTCACCCTGGGGATGCAGGAGAGGAAAGGTGCAAGGCCCAGGGGATAGTACTTCACTTGAATAAGACTCTATGTCTCTTGTCATATATATATATGATATATATGACAAGAAATGCATTCATTATTGTTGTGTTGCATTATGTGTGGGAGGTGTACAGACTACAGCACACACGTGAGGTCACAGTACCACTCTGAAGCAGTACTTCTAACTGTCCACCTTTATATTTGGTCATCGGGTTGGTGTGGCAAGCACCTTAACTCTCCGAGCCATCTTACCAGTACCATTTGTAAATCTTTAAAATGCTCTAAAGTTGGAACTAATCTATAGCTTACTAACTTCTTTCTCTTTAAGACAGAGATAAAAGGTTTAATACCTTGAGAGTGTGTGCGTTACATATAAAAAAAATAAAGAAAAAAATCTAGAGTATTATTAAAATGTAAAGTCATCCTAAACAGAGATAGTCATAGGACTCATATTTCAGCAGTGCAACAAGCCTATATTTAAGTTCAACCTGAAATCTACCTAAAATAAATTAGTATAAGAATGTGTTAGGCAGGGGTCTGCTGCACCTAATGGGAGATTCTGACCTAGAGGTGCGGACATCTATTCTCCCTTACCTCTTCCTTCTTTTCCACTTCCCTACTTGCTATGAAAGTCCTCAGGATACTTTTGTAGACAAATCTAGTTTTCACCAGACATACCCATACTTACATTAATACAATGGACAATCAAGGACGGAACAAAACTGCACTACCGCAGTGTTTCTACTTCGGTTCGGATTAGATAGTTTAAAACACTTGTAGATTCCTTTTTTCCCAACAAATTTTAAAGCTTTTAGATGTCGGGGCCTATTTCCTAGGAATAATTTCATGCCAGAGCAATTCATGCAATAGTTCTAAAAACTACTATAGAAAAACCTGTAAATATTGATTTAGGGCAAACCACAATTTGGGGCACATGGCAAACTTGTCCTGCCTCGCCAATAGTAGCCAGTCAGTTTTAATTCTTGCATTTACTTATTTTTTTTTTAAAGACAGGATCTGACGTGGCCCAACCTGGCCTTGAACCCCTGACTCCTGCTTCCACCTCCCAAGTGCTGGGAAAACATGCACACCCGCCTAGTAACAGGTCTGCTTTTATCTATTTGCAAGCAATACGTTTTCTAGATTCTTCATTTACTAATCATGCCTTTCCTTCCTACCAATTTTTAATTTTCTTTTCTGTGCATTATTTTATTTTTTGAAATACTTTTCTGTTGTTTTGTTTGCTTTTCTCTGTGTAGCAGCCCTGGTTGTCCTAAAATTCATTTTGTAGACCAGGTTGGCCTCGAACTCACAAAGATTTGCCTGCCTCTGCCTCCCAAGTGCTGGGATTAAAGGGGTGTGCCACCATCTGTGGTGATATTTTGTTTGTGAGCTAACAAATAAAGCTTGCCTGAAGATCAGAGAAGCAAGCAGCCAGCCACTAGTTCTTACCTATATCCCATCTCTACAAATCCTTAGACTAAAATGCCTGAGCTCCTGTCTCCTCCCTCCTCATAGTCCTCTCTCTGCCCGGCCATATCCCTTCCTGCTCCACCTCCCTAGTGCTGGGGTTAAAGGTGTTAGTGCCACCACCACCTGGCTCTGTTTCTCTTTTAGACTGGATCAATCTCGGTGACCTTGAACTCACAGAGATCAGTCTGCCTCTGCCTCCCAAGCGCTGGGATTAAGGGTGTGCCACCACTGCCTGGCCTCCATGGCTAACTAGTGGCTGGTCCTGCACTCTGATCTTCAGGCAAGCTTTATTTGTTAGATCACAAACAAAATATCACCGCAACCACCCCTTGGTAAGTGTTTTGTGGACATTTATTAACTTCACCATTAATAAATCACGGCAGGCAAAGGAGTAAAGACTCTGTTCTTTCCGAGCAGGAGAGTAGAAGAGAGTTGGCGACACTGCCTGTGTCGTTAAACTAAAAGAACGGGCAAAGCGGCACTAACCTGAAAGCCAAAGCACAGCAGATGTGGAGATCTGAAGGGAAATAAACGCAAGGTTAGAAAGGCCAGAAAAGCAAAGAAGGCACAGACGCCACTGCAGGAACAAGACAAGAGGCCATCCACATAATCACCAACAAAAACTGAGCAAAACTAGAGGATTTTCCAGAGAGTTCACATATATGGAGAAGAGCTAATGTAGGTAAGATTTTGAAATTTCAACATTCAGGTTTTTAATATAATACACCAGAAAAAAAATTAAGTTGAATAAAAGGTTTTAATTATTGTCTGGTTTTAAAGACAGACTACAGATATACTGTCCTAGGCTTTGCAAGTCCTCTGAATACAAACACAACACACAGAATGTGCTGTCGCCTCACACGAGGTCTCTGAGCAACACTGGAGCTACCTCCATTAGAGACACTGCAGCCATTCACACTTGGGATCCCCACACCCGTGTGCTCGCGGCACACAACAGGCACGCTCTATTTGTTCAACGCATGAGTGCTTGAATCTGTTGAACCAACTTGTAATTAAAACCAGGTCACACGAGACAAGGGCAAATGACACTGGCAGAACGGAAAACCGTCCTAGTGCAGAATAGAGCCTTGCAACCTGTGGGCAAAGGGAAACTTCTCTGCACCTCGAAGTCCTGTCACTAGTGAGAGAAGCAGCTAGCATTCTACCCTCACAACGGCACTACCTGGGCACAGTCGGGCGTGGTGGCCTGCAACTTTAATCCCAGTAGTTGGAGAGATGGGGGATCTCTGGGAGTTGGAGGCTAGCCTCAGTTACACAGTGAGTTGAAGGACAGCCAGGAATTCATAGAAAAACTCTGACTTAAAAAAACAAAACAAAAAGGAAAGAAGAGGGAGGAAGAAGAGAGGGAGGGAGTAAGAAACAGAGGGAGGGAGGGAGGGAGGGAGGGAGGGAGGGAGGGAAGGAAGGAAGGAAGGAAGGAAGAAGTGGAGGAGAACGAAAAGAAGCTGCAACACAATCAGTCCTGGCATGCAGAGACTACTAGTTTAAAAGGATTCTGCTAGGTCAGCAAGATGGCTCAGTGGTAAAAAGTGCTTGTGACTACAGGTGGTCCCCTGAACCCACCGTGGAAAGAGAAAAGCACCTTTCAAAAGTTGTCCTCTAGCCTGCACATGCATGGTGCGAGCATGCAACACAAACACACACACACACACACACACACACACACACACAGATGAAGAATGAACAACAAAGCAAACAACTAAAATAGAAGGGTGCTACTGTGAGCCTTGTGTTCCCTGGAAAAATCTATCACACAGCAACCTGAGTTCTGAGTATATCCAGGAGAAATGAACAAGGCACCTGCTGCTAGCAGCACTGAGACCTGGACCTCCGACTGTGCTGGCCAGTGAAGGGTGGATGTACACTTCACTCCTGATAGCTCCACTTCCACGCCATGAGCATTTACACCTCAGGCTACAAAAAGGTTCTATTTTTCCCCATAGGTTTAAACAAAAAAAGCCACTACACTTGGTTCCATTACTTCTATGAAACTTTTGGCAAGTAGTTTAGCTCTCTGTGCCTCTGTTCCTTTTCCTGCCTTAACACAGCAGCTGCAGTGGTGGCAGCATACACTTATACAGCCTGGACAATTTCTGTCCCTCCTATACCACTGCTATGCATTTCTGACAAGCATTTAAAGATTTCATTTGAATTCCACACACTTCAGAATACCTGGCTTAATTTGTGGCTATACAGGCACTAGCGTGGCAACCCTGAGCACATCATCTCACCAACCCGGTTCTGTGGCCAAGTGGAAGCTCTGATGCTGTGCACACATTTCAACAGGGTGGAAACCAAATGTGAATAGAAACAGGGACGTAAAAACAGAAATGTGGAAAAACAGTATCAATCAATGTTACATTTGTTTAAAGAGACCATTGGCTTACAGCAAATCCTTGCATGGCTCTGAGAACAGACTAGCAGAATTAACTAAATTGTGCTCTGAAGCCTAGATGCCACAGCTGTTCTGCCATGTTATGCCAAGAATGCGTTCAACTGACGTGGTTGCAGATAGCTGGATTGCATAACTGTCCATGCTTCAAATTTATACCTCCAAATTGAGCTGTTCTCCAGTGTGTTATGAAAGAATGTAAAGTTACTGTTTATAAGTGAGCTGCCAAGGAGGGCAGGATAGAAAGATACAACGGGGAAAGAAGGGAGAGAGACACAGTGGAAAAGAGACAACCAGGGGCTAACAGCTTTTAAACTTCTGTTGGGTGTCAACGATTCACTAGGGCTCAACTCCAGAGGAAGGCCCGTTTCCCTTCTGTCCTGTACTCCTGTCTGTAACTTAGGAGATAAGGCTAAACTGGCATAAACATGTTTTCAGTCTAAGCAACCTTAGCACCCCAGTAAAGCTGGCAAAAGCCAGTTACCAAGCAGAGTCTTGCAAAGGAGAGATGCTTCAAACTAAGATTTCTATCCCTATTCATCCTACATCAAAACAATTCATTTTCAGTTTATATAAAAATATGAAAAGACCCTTACCTTATAAGCACAATTTAGGTTCGTAAAACTTGAATGAGTTTTGATACTCTCTGAAGGATTTGAGGGATGAAATCTGTTATTATCCAGAAGCGTGCTACATTTTACCAAATGAAGCCTGATATATTTAAATACAAATAAAGAAAACAAAAACCCTGGTGAAATCAGCCAGTTATTCCCCAGCTAACTCTACACTAATCCTGTAGGCCCTTTGCTTCAGGCAGTGGCCTTGGGTAAATGGATGTGACTCTAAACTGTGGCCATGTACGTTTTTATAATTTTTTAACAATAGTCTCTTGTTAATCAAATTTACTCTATTATCTTACTGTAAATTTGTATGTGCCTACTTTTTGTTTTGTTATGGTTGACATTTTTTGTAAAAAAAATGAAAAAAACCAAAATTGAACATAAAGTATTATAGTTCATAGTCTGCTTGCTTGTGGTGGATATGACAAGTAACTTGATATTGATCTAATTTTCTCATATTCAATGACCTGCCCATCAGAAGAGAAGATCTAGGGGTCAGGAATAAGGTCACGTGGGTCCTCTTATTCCTGTCACTTTAGAACAAGAACTGGTTCCTTTCAGTGTCCTCTCTAGCTAAAGACCATGTCCCAGCACTAGGACAGCTAACCATTGCGAGAACAAAAATCTGCAGGGCAAATGAAGCAGTCACATAGTGTGGCTGGAAAGGGCAGCTCCAGGCTGCTTCACTGAACAAACATGGGTTTTATCACATGTTTGACTCCCAGTTCAAATCTCAATTCTGAGCCTAACTCAGTGAACGTCCCCAAAGAAGCACAGCTTTATAGACGCACTTCCTCAGTTCGATGCTCTTACTGCGTTCATTGTGCTTGCTGTATGTATTATGAAAACATTCGATACAATCCATTCTTCATGCCCTGAATCTCCCTCTAGGAGAACCACAAGGAGATTAAAGACTGCTTGTTTCCCCTGCTTGCATAGCTCTGCACCACATGATCTGACTGGAGCTGAGTGGTCAGAACCGCTGGGCCCCTAAGTCTCCCAGTCATGCGATGCCAGTAGCACACCCTGGTAACATTTGGCACTATCTGAATCAAAAAGTAGCTTTTAAAGAACTTCATGTCCCATTTATGGTCTTGTTTGTCCTGAAAGTTGATTCTAGTTTGAAAGTACAACTTGTTTATTCCCAATTACGAGTGGACTTAGGAATCCACTTAATTGCCTGGTAAGCAGGCAAATGATCTACCATTACTCTTACAGCACATAAATGGGACATCTCTTCCAGGTCAAAGTTTCTATTGGAACTATCTGCCACAAAACCAGTCCATTTATATATTACCATATATTAACACACTTTTCTTCAAAAAAGAAAAAAAAAAGACTAATGCTAGTTGTCCATGATCCATGCCTGTAACCCCTATATTTGGAAGGATAAACTAGGAAGATTAAGAATTTGAAACCAAGTCAGACATGGTGTCACATAAATAATTCCAGCTCTCAGGAGGCAAAGACAGGCAAGTTGGAGGCCAGCCTGGTCTACAAAGTGAGTTCCAGGACAGCCAGGGCTCTGTAGAAAGACTTGCCTCAAACAAACTACCTTAAACCAGCCGGTGCTACATGGTAAGATCTTGTCTCAAAACATTTTGTAATGTAGCTAATAATGATATATTACAGATTTTCTACATATAAGTCAATCGTCTTCATAAAAATTTTGTGACTTTAGCTTTAGCTAAAAACAACTCAGCCGAATGACCAGTGTTTTAGATTCAAAGAAAACTGGTCCTGAACTGCTGGGTTTCAGAGTGAGGAGTAGTGAGAGATGATGACAACAACGAAATTAAATTGTCGTCTTCATACTCAGGACGGACTAGTTCACACCAGTAACAAGAGCTACAAAACCACTGCCATCAGACTGACACGGCCCAGGTTATGCTGATCTGTGGCCAAGATCTATTCTTACAGACACCATCTCTGGCTCTGTGAGAGTCTCAGCAGGCCTGATGACACGGCTCCTTTAGAGACAGAAATGTCTTGCGGTATCTTGTAGTTCCAGCACAGACATATAAAGTGAGAATTGGAGCACAGGCGCCACCTCTCCTCTCCCATGAAATGACAATACTGGTAGTTACTTCATTATTCTGAGGTTTTTGGAGTTTGAGCTCATTTGGTAAATACTAAATGGATATCATTATGACATGGATGTAAAGGAGTTTAAAGACCCGAATGGTACAGCTTTAAATACTATGTGTCTCCCCTTAGACTTATACATAACATAACTCATCAGCCAGCCAATATGTGAGCACCTGCTGTGTGCTAGACACCATGCTATTTGCTTTGAGATCTATCATCAAACAAAACAGAAAAAGACCCTAACTTCATAGAATCTAGCAAAATATATAGATGTACAATAATAAAAATAAAATAGTTTAGAAACTATTAAATGCTATTTTAAAAAAGAAAAGAGGGCCGGGCGGTGGTGGCGCACGCCTTTAATCCCAGCACTCGGGAGGCAGAGGCAGGCGGATCTCTGTGAGTTCGAGACCAGCCTGGTCTACAGAGCTAGTTCCAGGACAGGCTCCAAAGCCACAGAGAAACCCTGTCTCGAAAAACCAAAATAAAAAAAAAAAATTTAAAAAAACAAATAAATAAATAAAAAAGAAAAGAGTGGGTGTGCGGAAGTTTGGGGATGCTGGGTAGGGGAGAAATCGTCACCTGTGGCTGCTTTACTGCCCTATACGCAGGTAAGTGGGAAGGTGAAAGATGCAGGAACTCAGTGAGCCTGGCAGGCAGGTCAGGAGAGACCCCAGTGGCAGGCAAAGCCAAATCATGGAGAACCTTGCAAGCCACTTTAAGGTCATTAGATTTTTTTTATTCCTTTTAGGATTACATATGACGTATATTTTTAATCAAAAAAGGAAAACTGAGTGAATTGTAGGCATACTAAAACTATCCCTTGGAGGTAAAAAGCTAAAAGGAATTTTTATCAAAAATCCCTCATTTAAAACACTGCATCAGAATTAACTTCTTATAAATTCCCTCTAGTTAACACAGAAAGCAGGAAGTACAACATATTAACCAGAGACTTTGTAGTATGCAGTGGACCAGAATGTTAATCCTGCAACTACTGCCCTCATGGGCATTGAAAACACTTGTTAATTCTCCTATAATAAACATCCAAGATCCAATCTCAAACCACTATTAGCATTCTGTTATGAAAAGCACAGCCACGCTAATGTCAACACACAAATATAATCCAGCACCTATAAAAAGTGGAATTAGTGGCAGCTCATTGCCTTATGCGAACTTAATTAACTTGGCAATCCATGACAGAGGAGTTAAAACATTTTTAGGACCTATGTAACAGACAGCTCAAAACGATAAAAGTGTAAGAACCATCTGTGCATCGAGTGGGCGAAAACACTGATGAAGCAAATGGAATGGCAGGGCCACGGGATGGCGCAGTAGTGAAGGTGCTGGCGGTTTGAGTGCAACTCAGGAGGCCACAGATAAAGAACTAATTCTTCCAAGTTGTCCTTTGACCTCTACACAAAGGTGGCCCGGGCGAGACAGTGAAGAGTGGCCAGATTCCAGATGCACTCTGAAAGGCAAGTCACCAGGGCTCCCTGACTCTATCAGGGGTGTGATGTACAAGGTGGGGCTAAAGAACAATGGGGTTTGAGGCCTGACTCTCTGCAAGGATAAAGTGACCATCTCCTGAGATAAGCGCAGTAAGGGGCAGAGCAAGTTTGGGGTGGCTATTCATATTAAGTCTGGAACAGCCAATAGTCATGCAAATGGAGATATTTAAGTGAGTGAGTGCACCTACAGCTCTGGTGAAAATTCACCAAAGGGCCTGGGCTAGAGATACCAGAGTCGTGTGTATTGTCTGAACTCAGGAGACTAGAAGAAAATACTCGTGGACATGGATAAAAAGGACCAAAATATAAGGCTTGGGACATGGGGTAGGGCGGGGAGAAGCCCAGCAAAGAAACTTTGAAATGACAAGATAGGAAGTGATGGGGAATATTAGAAGGATGAGAAGCTAACCAAGAAACAGCTCTCAACCAAAGAAACTGGTTCCTTAGACATTAACATATCCTTAATCTGATCCATGAGACTTGTGTCCATATAGTGAGACTATATGTGGATAGGTTTAAAAGAGAGGTTACTGATTATTCCCTTTTCAAAAAGTCAACTGCAAGCAATCATGGTGGCACAGACCTGTATCCCTGTACTTGAGAGGTGGAAGCATTGGGACCAGAAGTTTAAGGTCAACCTGAGCTACATTTAAAGTTTGAGGCCACCCTAAGCTACATGAAATCCCCTATACACACATCAAAATACAAAAAAAAAAATTTAAATTTCCAAAGTTACTCTGAGAATAAACATATACATTCTTTTTCAAATCATGGACAGAGCCATGAGAACACGCGTTACACTTCTAAAGTTTAAAGAAAACCAAACTGAAAAGTTCAACACCCAAATTGATCAAAACCCCAGTTTTAACAAAACACTTCAAGCTCAGGGCCCAGCATCAACACTTTCTCTACTTCTCTAAGCATAAAATGTCTGTCTCCTGTGAATCTGTGGACCAGGAGTTACCGTGGTTTATTTCACTCACTTCACAGCTTTATGGTGAGAGCCAGATGAAGTGAAATGCAAAATTGGTTAACTGATACATTGCAAACCTTGTTGCCAGAAACTGCCCATTTCTCTGCGTGTTTTCATCTTTTGGTACCAAAAAGAATTAGAAAAGAAAATAAGAAAAGCTGGGCTTAGTGACACACCCCTGTAACTTGGGAGGCAAAGAAGGAAGATTCACAAAGGCTAGCCTGAGCTACACGTCTCAAAACGGAGAGGAGGGGGGATACACAGTAATTATGTTCGTGACTGAGAAGGGGTAGGCTGGTAACACTGATTCTTTCTCAACAGACCCATAGCCAACAGAAACTAACTCAGTGGTTTTAGAGACAATGTAAGAACGAAAAGGACGATCAGATCAGGTTTTATCTACTATGAACGCCGCACGGCTCAGGTGACTATCCCTAGTCCTTCCCCGTTCCCTCCTACCTCCAGCCCGGCTGCAAGAGCACAGTATGGAGAATTCAGAAATCAAAATTATTCTTTTATCCAGACATGCTCCTCAGCTCTCATCACCACACCTTGGCTTGGTTACTTTCTGAACGTGCACTGGGAACTACAAAGGACTCCTGGCATCGTTATTAGCTGACCCTCTAGACCCAGTCATTTCATCAGCCACTGCTACTTTTACCAGAACTTTGTAGATATCCCTACATAGGCTAGAAGCTTTAAAAAAAAAAATCCAAGTCTTCACATGTAGTTAGTACATACACAAAAGAAAAACCAAAGTAAATTTCATTTTTGTATTTATTTTCCACCACAAGCAGTAAAGAAGAAAAAGAGGAGGAAGAAACAGAGCTCCTCTGAGGACATTTTCCTAAGTGTGAATCCCTCAACGCTGCTTATTTTCATTGCAGCATAAATAGGCTGAATTTTAACATTAAAGGAAGCAACATTAACTGCTTGAGCACTTGAAATCCTAATTTCCCATAAAACTTTAAGGCTCTTCTCTCATTTAAAACTTCCCTATCGGTTCTCCAATTCTTCTCTCAAGAGAATTCCTGTTTTCCCAGAAGTATCCCACAAACGGATAGAATGTTTCTTTGTGTCCGTCACTGGCATTTTGTTAAGCATTTAATTTCTGCATCCATCTATTGAAATTTATTAATATTAACAAGGTCGTTACACTAGCTTTATCCCTGAGTAAGATCAGCACGCTACTTTTAGATCTTTCTTGGACACTTCTTTTGGGGAGGATTCACACTGGCCGCAGTGGAGGTCAGAGGGCAACCTTCATGAGTGGGTTCCCTCCTCCCACCAAGTGGGTTCCAGGCTTCAGACTCAGGCTGCCGGGCGTGACAGCAAGTGCCTTTCACTACCGAGCCATCTTACCCATATCAAATACCTTACCTTGATATGACTCCTTCCAAGGTAGCAATTGTCCTTTCAAAATTGCTTTTGTTGGGGACTTCAAAATGCTGAAGCACACCATCAGAGTCTCTGTTTAGCAGTCTGATGGGGAAACTGTCCTTGTTTGAATGACCTTAATTCCCAGAGTCTGGGGTCCCAACCAGGACAATGCCTAAGGCCGACTTCAGCCTGACCTGTCTTGCTCCTCACATTTATCTACAGACAGAGCCAAAGATGCATACTCACCAAGTGGACATAAGGCACAAAGTATCCAAAGAGTGCGAGTGGAATTCCCGCGGCCCACACTGCATACGCTGTCACCTTGAAGATGGCAAAATTGAAAAATTTCTTTGGAGGACTAAACTTCCTCCGGGAAAAGAAGGAGAGCCTGCTGCCCTCACTCTCTTTCTCTTTGGTACTGGGAACAAGAGGTCGGTAAGTAAAGCCAGCCAGGAAGAGCACAAACATGAAGATGCAGAGGACTCTCAGAGTGTAAAAGAGGCCCACGCTGTTGGTCAGGTTCCCTAAAAGCAAAGGGAGCAAAATTGTGAAGACACTGCTGCCGGCCGTGACGATGCCATTAACTAGTCCCAGGCGCTTCTTGAAGTAGTGTCCCAAGATAACCAATGAAGGCTGGTATGCAAAGGAGCAGCCGCAGGCAAATATGATTCCATAGGTAAGATACAGAGGCTCGATGGAGCTGCATAAAGAGGAGACAGACAGAAAGCGGCTTTAATCTTCTGCATGGTGCGTAGTAGAATAACACCTCGTATAGGGGCTGGAGACACAGCTCAGCAGTCCAGAGCATCTGCTGTTCTTGCCTGACTCGGCTCCCAGCACCCACAAGGCAGCTCACAACCACTGTGACTCCAATCCCAGGGGTTCTGATGGCTTCTTCTGGCCTCTGTGGGTACTGGGTATGCACATGGTATATGTATTTAAACATTCATACACATGAAACAAAATTAATCCTTAAAAGGAACTCCCTTAGTAAAAACAGATCTTACCAACACGTTTTCTAAAATAAAAAAACAAAAATGGGAAAGGCTTAATAAACCAGGAATATAGCAATAAGTTATTTTAACGTAATCTAAATGTGTGAAAAAATGACCATTAAGGTCATAGTGACTCTGCTCGCCTTTGCCTGCCAAGGATTTCTGGTGAACCATACATAGCGCTGAGTAAGAACTATGTTCTCCACAGCTCAGAAACAAAGACAGCTGCTAGGAAGGGACAATAAAATCTTGTTCGAATCACAATTTAACTATGTACACACATTTTTATGGCCTTTTCCCAGGTGCTTACTAAGCAATACAGCGGAAGAAAAAACTGGTGCTGTCTCATCAGTGTCTTATCAGGAGTATTTGCATGAGATCACAGTTTTGCTCCCGCCACCCCAGCCCCCACCCCCGCTGTCCTAGAGCCGTCAGCCAACCTTTGCCCTGGATTGCGTGGTTCCCAGCATTGTGCAAGATAAGAAGAAATCATATTCAGATTGCATTAAGACTGAATTAAGTGTGCTCAGCACTGATTCCAGTCTGCAAGCTTTTTAAGTAACTTACTACTTACGTCGCAAAAGAATAAAAAGAATACAAGGAGTTTTAATTTAATCAAATAACTGCACATCTCTTAGGAAGGTGAAGGATTGTGTGCTTGGAGACAATTGTGGTAAGGACTGAAAGGAAACAAGTTAAAAGTTGTCTTCTTTTTCTTTCTTTCTTACTTTTTTTTTCGAAGTCCAATTCAAAAGACTATTTATCAGTAGATAAAGCTGGTTAATAATTAAATTTTGGACAATAATGCCCTCCTATCAGCATACTGAGGGAATCACAAGGAACTCGAATCTGGTCAAATAAAGCATGCTGGCATTGCTTTTTTCAAGACAGGGTGTTTTGGAACTCTCTCTGTAGACCAGGCTGGCCTTGAGCACAGAGATCCACTTGCCTCTGCCTCCTGAGGGCTGGGATTGAATAGACACATTAAACAGAAACCTGGTAGAAAAGTATTGGAAAGTGTTTGCTTTGTTCAAGTTACTCACAGTCTGCACAGAGCAATCCTTCCTTCCATCCCTGTTCCTAGCAAGAATTACACAGAACAAATAATACTTCATTTCAAAAACATTTATTAATATTACTTTGTTTTATGTGTATGGTGCTTGGCCTGCATGTACATCTGTGCACCATGTGTGTGCCTGGTGCTCATGGAGGCCAGAAGGGTGCCTTGGATCCTTTGGGGCTGGAGCTATAGACCACAGTGAGCCACCATGTGGGTGCTGGAAATGAACCCAGGTCCTTTGCAAGAGCCATCTCTCCAGTCCATGCTCCATTCTTTTTGGTTGGAGGGGAGATGTTGTCTGTTTTTAGGTCTCTCACTATATGGGACAAATTAACCCTGAGTTCACGATGCTTCAGTCTGTACCAAATTTTCCACATAAGCAGTTTTCCAAATAATTGCAAGTTCTTAAATTCTCAAAATTTCAAAGGAAAAAATATAAAATTTAAATCCATTTCTCTGCCTCCTTCAAAATATTTATTAAAAATAGTATTGATAACATCATTATCACAAACATCAAGTGCCCCAGCTACTCCACAGTAAAGCAGAGAGCCATGAACAGCACTCTTCTGAGCATAAGCTGAGGTCTCATGTACTTGGTGAGAGTGGTTTCCCATCTTTCCAGGTCGCTGTCACTGTCCTCACTGAACTTGTGTCCCTTATGTCTGTCCTCACGACAAACAGCTGGGTTGGGTGGCTGGCATCTAACTGCAGTGTAAGGCAGGAAGGTTAGAGGAATCTAGCCATGCACGTGGGACTCTGAGTCACCCAGGGCGCTAGAGAATCAGACCACCTCATGCTGGTGACTTATGCAGCTTCCTCCAGGATATGCTATGTTGTTCTGACAGCTTTTGACCAGCAAGTGAAGCAAACTGAGTCATGTGAGGATATTACACATAGTAAGGTAGATGTGGCCGCAAGAATTGCTTCCCCAGGACTCTGAGATGCAGAGATGGGAAAAGGAGGGACAAACTGGGCTACAATATAATTTTCTTTGCACTAGTCAAAAAGGTTGTAAAAACAAATGCTTGGTGTTTGTGTGTGTGATTTCCACTGAATGTATAACAGGTTCTGCGGGCTTTCACTTGCTCTCCACACCCTCGGCAAGGGGCAGAGCCGCCGGTTCAGCTAACCAGTGCCTGGAGAATTCCAAACTTCTTTTCTTTTTAAATAAAAAGTTTAGAAGCAATCAGAAAGGCTCTTTAAAAATGAAAATCTGTTTTATAATAAGAAATATAATTTTAAACAACTTGAATAAAATTTTAAGTGGACAAGTATAAAAGCTAACTGCCTACTTTATATTGAGGAAGATGAATGTGTGTGTGTGTGTGTATGTGTGTGTGTGTATAATAGGAAGTGAGGACAGAAAAGCTAAGGATTCTTCTGACTAAATATGAAAAAACTTAAAATAAACAGGGTCAATTTTGCAAGCTAAATCCCTTATTAACTCCACCCATGACTAAGTCATGCCTTTCAAACAAGGAAACATGAGGGCAGGCAGGGAAGTGAAAGAGGCGGGAAATGATGACAAGCAACTAGCCAGAGGGTGGCTTCCAACTGCATCCGGCTACCAGCACTGCGAGCTCACAAGCGTCCCTCTAACCACACAGAGAACTGAGGACGACAGCTGCTTCACCCTGTAATGTGTCCTTTGACCTTAGGAGGCCTGCATCTTTTCTTCTAATAGATGTGGTATATGACCTTACGTTTTAAAATATATTTAGCCACTTCATCTTGTTAAGGTATTTAAATACTTTAATATGCTCTTTTTATTTTGCATTATTTTTTAAAACATAGACTGGAAATCTCTACCTGGGTTGGCATTGATTTAGATCCTATTCTCATCAATAAAACAATTTTCCTATCAAGCCTATTACTTAAAAATATCACTTACTGAATCCTTGAGATTTAAGAGGGTAGCGACTTTAAACTGAAGCCGTAGCTTTAGATAACTAATAGATATAACTTGATTCCTTTAGGAGTTTTATGTAAATAGATTAAGACAAAAGGAAAAACATTTTTCTGGGCTCAGGGAACACATGCATCCTAACATCTAAAAATGGCTGCCAAGAGCAGGTATGTTTCACTGTTCTGCCTCGGGTGTGCCGCTGAGTGACATTCTGATCTCCAGAATGTTGTGTTTTAAGAGGACTTTCTTTTGCAAAGGCCTGGAAGACATTTAGCAGCTCTTCAAAAGCAGCATGAAGCAGCCACATCCTTACCTTACGAAAGAACTGGACATGAGGCCGATGAATCCCACGGCAGCACCCACGACGGCTGTTTTCCGGCAGCCGAACATGTCTGTGAAGACACTGACTATGGGGCAGCAGAAGAAGATCATGCCCATGGACAGCGAGCCTACCCATGCTGGAAAAGAGGGAGAGCATTACGTCGCAAACCGCACTCACGCCATTCCATCTAGAAAGGGGGTAATCCGCATTGAGGAAGGGCGCTGACACACACTGAGGAAGGGCGCTGACACACACAACCAGAGGAAGTCTGGACACCAGCTTAACTACTTGGCCAGTGGTGATTCATACTCAACTGTATTCAATTGAGTTCTTGAAAAGATTTTGGCCATGATTTTAATTCTCTTCCTTTATCAGAAAGAAGACTATCTTCAAACACTATGTGTATGCTGATACCAAACTCAGGCCCTGCAAGAGCGCGGGTGCTCTCAACCACAGAGCATCTCTCCAGCCCGTTGTACTGTACTATTCTGGAAGCCCCAGCATCAGCACTATGCTGAAGGGAACATCTCCAGAGAATACAAAGAGTGACAGGGATCCAAACTAAACAGGACACTACAGGACAGTCTGCCAGACTGTCAGTGAACCTGCTCCCTCCAACCCAAAGCCTAAACCAAGAAAAACATCTGCTAAGGATGAACCTAGAACAAACATTAGCAGAGGCTCTGGAGGAGGAAAAGCTAACTGGAAAGAAGGTGTCGGTGTCATCTGAAGGGCAAGAGAGAAGCAGAAAGAGACAGAAAGCTCAGTCTGCAGATAGCACGGGAGAGGGAGCTGTGGGAAATCTGGGGCCAACTTTTCAAAGCTACTTTTACTAAGGAGTTTATGAATGCTAATTTTTAGGACTCCAATAATTGGATTATCCATACATACACTCTCTCTGAGTCCTTTTTTTTTTTTTGGAAAGTTCTACCACCTTAAATAAAATAAATATTGACTTAATGTTGTAAGCCACATATAAAGCTGATTCAGCATTCCATATATGTGCTTTAAAGTTTTAGTCTCATGCATATGGTGCTATTTTTATGGTACATATTTGAATTTTACATAGTTTTTCTGGAGCAAAAAAACTGTGATTTTTTTTTTAACCTAGGTTTTATGCTGTTTTGGTGAGACATTGGTAATCATGGCCACCTGCTAATTATTTGTGGTTTAAAATAAAAGGATTTTGCTAAGCATGGTGGCTCACTTGTAATTGGGTGGCTGGAGTAGGAGGATCACTGTGAGTTCAAGTCCAGCCTGAGCTACATAGATATTGTCTTTTAAAAAAAAATCACTCATCAGTAATAATTTAATCCCATTTTAAAAAAATCTTAGTAATCTATGTTTAAGAAATGACTTTCTGGGCTAGGTATGGTGGTGATTACCTTTAATGCCAGCACTCAGAAGGCTGAAGCAGAAGGATCTCTGAGTTTGAGATTAGCCTGAGCTACATGGTTACAGGACAACCGAGGCTACACAGTGAGATGATGTCTCAAAAATAAATAAATGAATGAAACAAACGATATGACTAAAGAAACAATACACTACCAAAACCCAGCAGAATAGAGTACTGCCGTCCATTCTTGACAGAGGAACCTCTACAATCAAGGAACTAACATCAAATAGTGAACCACACCAAGAAATCTAAGAGCTTATGTTACATGCAATGTTCACAAGTCAAAGTACACTTTGCCTGCTCCCCCAAAAACAACTAAATAAAAAACAACATAACCACAAACAAAACCCTTGCAAAAGTCTTTGGCTACTGTGGATTTTGGTAAAAAACATACATAGTTTTACCTTTTCTAAAAATATACTATCAAAAAAAATAAAATAAAATAAAAAAATAAAAATATACTATCTTTTACAAGAAAAAAATCTTGAAAATTAGAAATCACACCTTCCTGTTGATTCTGCAAGAATACATACAAAAAACTCAAAAACTTAAAAATAAGTATTAAATAGTCGTAATAGTCATAATTCTGCTAAAATAATGAGTGTTATTATATCTATGCCAAACATGATAACTTACAGGCTTGCACATTTATTAAATTGCACCAAGAGCAAGGTATAATCATATGCAGTTTCTTGATTATTCTCTCAACATTCCTCTGTGGAAGGAACAGTTTCCTCTGCCATCGATGGGCACTTTAGCAGATCTGAGTGGCCTTTTTTGTCTGTGCTAAATAACAGGAAGCCTGCAGTCACTCCAGCTAACATTCCAGTCTTCATTTAGTAACTGAATATGTTCTAGACCCAGGGATGGACAAGAAAGACTTGGGATCAGCTGCTTCTCAGCTCTCCCCATCCCTTGGTATTAGTTCTCTCCAAGTGGGTATAGGAGAGGAGGCTGGGGGAAGGAAAGCAAGGACATTATGCCTTCAGTGGTACTACCAAAGGATAGTGGATGCTGACTGGAAAAGATGTGGGTTCTTCAGAGCTCCTCTTAGCCATGTCACTACTGACAGCTTCTGGTTGTCATTCACAAACCTACAGGAACCTTGCCGTCCCTCCAGGCAATCTATTTAGGCTGGAGGCAGAACAACTAAGGAGCTACCTCTCACCTACTCAGCCTCCTCTGATCTGTAGGAAGCACTCACAAATCCTTTCCAATCCCACACCAGCCACCTCCTGTATAGCTCTCCCCTTGCCGGAGCTGTGAGCTGCCTTGTGGGTGCTGGGAATCAAACTTGCGTCCTTTGGAAGAGCAGTCTGTGCTCTTAACCATGAAGGCCTCTCTCCAGCCCCTCCTAGTTTCCAGGGCTGTCTCAATCCTCTGTGCCCCACCCCCATGGACGGAAGTACTCTTCACTCTAGAGACTCTCTGCGGGACATCAAATGTAAGGGCATGTCCCTTGTGCTTCTTCCAGGCATGGGGAAGAAGGTACAACATAGAGTTCTGAAGGAGCTTCACAAACTGTTCTTTCTTACACGAATCCTTCCCAGGATTCCGAGTTTTCAGTACTATTTTAAAGCTTCGCCTCAACCCCTGAGCACCTATCACATGGAATAGTCACTCCTGAAACTTTAGTCTAATTTTAGTCTATTAAAATGAAAAGATTTTATTTTTCCTTCCGTTACCACATGCGGCTTTGCTGGGCATGGTATTCGGAACTGGCAGCTGTTATCTTTCAGAATCTGATCTACATTACTCCAAGCCCTTCTAGCTTTAAAGGTTCTGTTCGATAACCTGGCTTACTCTGATGGGCCTGCCTGCTGTAACTTAGCATTTCTCTCTCGCCACTTTCAGCCTTTGTTCTGTTTAATTGATATTGTAGCTATAACATGGTCTATCTGTTTGGTGCACTTACTGCCTCCTGTATACGTTTTCCCATCTCCAGGAAATTTTGTTGTAGTCCTCTTGAAAATGTTTTCTCTCCCTTTGGTGTGAGATTTTTCTTCTCTATGCTTCTATAACCCATAAATGTGGTCTTTTCGGTGCTGTATATATCTTGGGATTTCTACCGGCTCCACCCTATCATTTCATTTTTGTCATTGCTGAATTGTCACAGTTCCCCCATCTTGTTTCCAGGCTCAGACAGTCTGTCCTCTCCTTGACACATTAAGGAACCGACGTTGGTATTGTGTCCTTTATTCACATTTCTCTAGATTCACCTAATGTCAGATTTTGCTCTGGGACACCACACTGTATTTAACAGACATGCCTGCTTAGGCTCCCTGACTCGTGACAGTGTGCAGGCCTGAGTATTTCTCAGGAATTTGATAGGACGTCCCTGGATGTGGCTGCTGTGCAGCTGTAAGTGCCCCAAAGGAACAGCACGGTCATAAACTGGCACATTATCAAATCACATCAAGGCCACGTCAGGGTCACATAGCCAACGTGACTTATCACCTTTGCCCACCTCGCTCAGTGGTGTCTCCAGGATCCTCACTGTGAAGTTGCCTTCCTTCCCCTTCTTATACTGCGCTCTTGGAAGGAAGCCACTAAGTACAGCTCACCCTGCAGGAATGAGAATCAAGCTTCACCTTGGAAGCAAACTGTCTGCCTACATAAGCTGTTTGGAATTCCTCTACATGAGAGATCAATGTGTTCACCCACATCCACTTCTACAGACACAACAGGGCTCGCAAATAGTTATTATATGATTTTGATCATATTCAAAGCTTATTGACTACCGGAAGCTCTGTGGGGGTTCTTTCATTTGGCTCTGTCACTCTTTGACATAAGCCCCCACTTACAAAATTGGGTGGCGGTTGTTTGTTTCTTAAAGGCAGGGTTCTATGTAGCCTAGGTTGGCCTCAAACTCGTAATCCAGTTTCCCAAGCCGCTGGAATTATAGGCATGCAGCACTATACCAAGCTTCTGTGTCTGTAACCATCAGGATATACATTAAGTCACCCTTGAACTAATATTGGTGTCTCCAATTCCATCATCGCAGGACTTGTCTAGGCTTCAGCCTGTCTTGGTTGAAACCTTTCATTCCAACAGTGAAAATTCAGAAATATGCTTTTCATCTCAGAAGTTAGGAAAGTATCACTAGGTGTGGTGGTATATGCGTGTGATCCAGAAATCAGGAGGCTGAGGCAGAGGCTTGTAAATTCAAGGATCAGACTGGGTCTCAGCAAATTTGATGCCAGTCCAGACCTATACAGCAAGGCCTTGTCAAAGTGGATGGTGGGGGGGAGGAAGAAAGGTTTTTTTTTAATTAATTTATTTATTTATTAAAGATTTCAGCCTCCTCCCCGCCACCGCCTCCCATTTCCCTCCGCCTCCCCCGGAAAAGAAAGTTAAAGTAAAAAATGAAGGAGGGATAGGAGGCAGGAGATGGGAAGGAATTATAAAAGTAAAATATGACTAAGGTATAGAGATAATAACTATACTGCTTTGTCCACAATATCAAGACTCTGTAAGAAGTGAACTTCAAAGTGATACTGGTCACATCAATTCCCAGCACTCACAAGGTAGGTGGCTCACAATTATCTGTACCTTCAGTTCCAGGGACCCATATGCCCTCTTCTGACCTTCCTGGGAACCCAGCACTCATGTGATATACCTAAATACATGCATATTTGACACTTTTGTATAAAATAAAATATGTAAATCTGATTTAAAAATTGAAAAAAAAATGCAAAACAATTTTTTAAGTTGTTCATGTATTTCCAGTATGGTTCCCTTACTGTAGGCCAGACAGGAAACCTATGCACCCAGATCCTAGGATCCGGGCCCTCACAGAACTGCTGAGATGCTCTTGGTGCTGCTGCCTCTGCTGGCACTGACAGGCATTAGAGCAGCTGCTGAGTTTCTTCCCTTGAGAAATGGAAGTAAAGTGCAGCCTGCAGCTGATGGAGGAGAGTAATCTGTCTATGTGTTTCTTTCATTGGTTAATAAAGAAACTGCCTGGGCCCCTTGATAGGACAGAAAATTAGGTAGGCGGGAAAGACAGAACAGAATGCTGGGAGGAAGAAGGCAGTGAGGCAGACACTATAGCTCTTCTCTCCAAAATGGATGCAGGTTAAGAATCCTTCCCCAGTAAGCCACCACCTTGTGGTGCTACACACATTAATAGAAATGGGTTAATCAAGATGTGAGAATTAGCCAATAAGAAGCTAGAACTAGGGCTGGAGAGATAGCTCAGTGGTTAAGAGCATTGCCTGCTCTTCCAAAGGTCCTGAGTTCAGTTCCCAGCAACCACATGGTGGCTCACAACCATCTGTAATGAGATCCGGTGCCCTCTTCTGGCCTGCAGACATACAGACAGAATACTATATACATAATAAATAAATAAATATTTAAAGAAAAAAAGCTAGAACTAATGGGCCAGGCAGTGTTTAAAAGAATACAATTTGTGTGTTGTTATTTCAGGTGTAAAGTTAACCATGTGGGAGCCGGGTGGGACGAAAAGCAGGCCTGCCCACAGCTCGTCACTACATGCAGCCATTTCAAACTGTTAGTCCTTCAGTACGCCTCTGCCCACTTCCTACTACGTTTTTGTTGCCATTGCTTTACAATAACCGCATGGCTATGGTCGTCTATAATAAAGGTTACTTCCACCTGGTCTGAACATCACATTCCAGATCTTATTTTTCACTGTTTTAGGTTGTGCTTTCTGATGCTGAAAACCACATCAAATCCCTGTAGAATGAGGCAACATAGAATAATACACATATAGTCTTATTACTATAGATATTTAGTTTTAGAAGTACTAACTGTTGGCCTTATAATAAGTAGGAAATATGAAAATTTACTGAGTCCTTATAAAAGCACTGAAAATATTCTTCAAAACATAAAATAACTAATGGTTCTTCACCTGAAGATCAATCATTTCTTCAGAAGACTCTAAGACTAAATTCTCAACTGTCAAGGAAAAACCACTCTCCTGTACCCCGCGCACTTCCTCGTCCTGTGGTGACTGCAGGAACCACCGCCCTGAGACCATTGGCATCTAGATCGAGACTGAAAGCCACGATAGTGACACTCAACACACACTCAGGGCACACAGCTCTGCCTTTGTAAGGAAAGCAGAAACCAGTATTAGGTGAGCTCTTGCCATGTGGCCGACACCTCATGGGCTCTAAGCTCAGTCTTCAGCAACCCCAGCTCAAGCAGCCTGAGTGTGCTCACCGATGCAGACGGAAGCCCTGCCCTGAGCATCACCCCTATAAACACCCGTGCTGCCTTTGTAAGTTCTGGTCAGCACACCCACGCTGACAACTATAAAGCAGAACAAACAAACACGCACATAACCCTTTAATATAGTGCTTTAATCTTTGAAAGCATCACAACGGGACTGATGGCCAAGAGTGGGAAAGTGGTTAACAAAAAATTTTCAACTGAGTTTTTACACGAGGTATTGAAAAAATGTCCTCTCAAACAGTGAAGAGACGGCCAGTTGTCCTTCACCCAAATGTTACCTGTTTTGTCAAGCTTTTACAAGCTAAGACATATTTTTTAAATTCTCAAAAGCAAGAAAAAACAGCTTCTGAGCCAATGAGAAGGCTCAGTGGGTCAAAGGAAACTGCTGCCAAGCCTGACCCCCACAACTCCTGCAGGTTGTCCTCTGACCTACACACGCACACCACAGCTCATCCAGGTCTCATGTGCGCGCTAACACACTAATGAATAAATAAAAATGTAATTAATTTTTTTTTTTTGAAAAAGAGAGGTTGCTTTCCTTAAATGTGGGAGATTGACTTAGTAGCTCTTTCAACTAGCTAATTAGGACCCAGCAAAGCTGCTTATGGCACCTTTCTGTGAAGAAACATCAGAGCCAGCTTACTCCAAGAACGTTCTACTAAACTGCCTCAGAGTTCACCTTCTCCAGCACTTACCATCCGTGCCCCTGGCTACACACATGCACACACACATGCACGTGCACACACACATACACAGTGGCGGGGGGGGGGGGTCTGAAAACTTGTCTCTCCAAACCTAAGTTTCTTTTTTTTTCCATTTTTTTTTTGTTGTTTATTGAAAAAATTCCCGCCTCCTCCCCGTCTCCCATTTCCCTTTTCCTCCCCCCAAAAACCTAAGTTTCTTAATGGTACACTACACCTTGAATGTATCTCTCTCTGTTATTCTTCAAGTCCTTACTTACACACAAAAAGTAACTAATCTTTACTCTTTGAAAGTGAAGTTAGTACTGGATACTTACTGCCTCATGTCTTTATCTTTCTCAAAGAGGGGCTGAATCTAAACTATTTCCTTTGTCCACAGTACAATGCTCCTCTTCCCTAAAATAACTTGCCCTACAAAGACACACACACACACACACATTCTTGCACATAAAACTGAAAACACTTATAGCAAGGTATCAACCATTGGAAATTTAAATACAATGAAGCAGTCTTGATTCCACCTAAGTTTTCCTTGAACTTTTCAATATAGCCTGTTCTGCTTTGTGAATTACAAAATAAAATCATATGTAATGATGAAATGTTCTAAATTTTGTCAAATAAAAAATGTTGGATGGAATGGAGCTAAAGAAAGGAGCTGAAAAAAAAAATAACAAAAATTCCACTTGCCAGATTTTTAGCCCACACATTCATTCACTCAGCAAGTACATAGGGACTGTAGCATGTGTGCCAGTACTTAGCCAGGTCTCAGAAGGTGGAGGGGATATCATGAATGCCAACCTTTACCCACAAAGAGGGGCTATTCTATGGAGGGACAAAAACTAAGAATAAAAATGATATCATGATTGGCAAAATTAGATCCCCAAGCCCACGATAAACAGAAGGCTAAAACTGATTAAATACATAAATAAACTTCAAAGGTGAAAAACCAATCATTCATCTAGAATTCGGTAAACTCGATGGACAGTTGTAACTGGGAAGGGAATACACAGAGTGCTGGTCATGCCTGAGCCATTTGAGCCCAGACTCGCTGGACACTGGGGTCTTAAGTAACTGACCTCTTGCAGCTCTATTCAAAAAAAGCAAACAGGAAGAGGGAAGTGAGCAGTGTGGTAACTGAGCTATGGGACTTAGGGAGGGGTGCAGGCAGATGTGGGAGGACAGGAGAAGTCGAGCACTCCTTGCTCTGGGTACCACCCAAACTATCTTGAAGTATAAACAGGCTTTCTCTGGCAAAGACTAGAGGGAAGAAGAGGCAGGAGCATGCTTTTAAAGGGAACAACACATGTAAATGAACGCCTGCAATGGTTCCCTAAGGATGTGGTCAGAATCACAGCGAAGTCGTGCTTGGTTAGCCTGGGAAGGACCCAATCAAATGGTATTTTAGAAACTCACTCCGGCTTCGGAGAAAAGACTATTCATATGGAAAACTGGGAAGAAATCAGAAGACTACATCAAGTGATAAGTGACAATGATCCAAATTCAGAAGCAGTAAGGTACCAAGAGGATGGGCATGGTGGATGTAAGAGGAGATCAACAGGTTTGAAATTCACTAGACAGAAACAGATACAGATGTGACAATAAAGGGTCTGGGAGAGTGACAATGGGCGGTGAGAGGCGGAGTCTAAGAACAAAGAAAACAAACAGATCCAGGGATGGAGTAAAGGAAAGATGGTAATTCGCTCGAAAATGAAAGCAACTTACTCAGTATCCTGAATATACAGCAGACGTCTCTTTCTAAAACTGTAGCTCAGAGCAAGATTCCTAGGTGCTGGGAGCAGGCTCGGTGAGTAAGGGCCCTCGCTGCTCAAGCATGAGGACTTGACTCAAATCCCCACCGTGCATAGAAAGTTAGGAATGCCATGCACACCTGTAACCCCAGTAGAACAGGCAAAATGGGGGGGGCACGAAGTGGGACAGGGGGCAACAGGGCAGAGACACGAGGATCAACTGTCTGGGGCTGGCTGCCAGCCTAGCCACAGGTTCAGTGAAAGACTGTCTCAGAGGAATACAGCAGAGCACTATAGACAAAGGGCCGACACTGGATATCCTCCTCTGTCTAGTTCCCATGAGCCCAGAGACACACAGATGGACAGACAGATAGACAGATAGACATATGGACACAGAGAGAAAATAAACACGTACATAAATAAAATAATTTTAATGCTAAAGAGATCTTTAGTTGGTAAAGAATCAGTGTTGGATCCCCAGACCAATGTGGAAAAGGCGGGTGGGGTGGCACATGCTTTTATAATCTCAGGACTGAAGAAGTGGACACAAATGATTCCCTGGGGCTCACTGGCCACCCAGCCTGGTCTAGTAGATGAACTGCAGGCTCAAAAAAGAAAAAAAAAGTTCTAAGGAATAATAGCTGAAGCTACACACACACACACACACACACACACACACACACACACAGTTTCAAAATTTGTCTTTTTAATTTTTAAAAATTTTTATACGTGCAGATGTTTTGCCTGCATGCATGCCTGTGCACCGTGTGCATGCAAGTGCCTACAGTAGACAGAAGAAGGTGTTAGATTCTCTGGAACTGGAGTTACAGACGGTTGCAAGCCACCAAGGGGGTGTCAGGAACTGAACCCAAGTCCTCTGCAAAAGCAATAAATGCTCTTAACCACAATGCTATCTCTTTAGCCCTTTAAAGTTTTTTTAAATCATGGAGAATTTTATAATTTTCTGTATTTTGAGTGTTTGTTATTGTTTGGCTAAGTTTGGTTTTTTGTTTTGGTTTGGTTTTTTTTGAGGTGGGTGTTCTGGTTTTAATTACTTCCTTATTTATTTGATGTATATAGGTATTTTGTCTTTGTGTATGTCTATATGCCATGTCCATGCCTGGTACCCACAGAGACTAGAAAAGGGCATCAGAACTAGAGTTACAGACAGCTGTGAGCTGCCCCGTTAGTGCTGGGCATTGAACCTGTGTCCTCAGAGAAAGCAACCAGCGGTCTTAACCACTGAGCCATCTCTCCAGCCCCTTTTTCTGTTTTGAGACAAGGTCTCACTGTGTAACCTGGCCTGAAAGTCACTCTGTAGACCAGAGTGGCCTTAAACTTGAGCTGATCCCACTCTTCTGCCTGAAAATGCTAGAATTACAGATGTGGTCACCATGTCCAGAGAATTTCTCTATTTTGAACAAATTTGAGCAGAAGACAGCAAGTAAAAAAAAAAAAAAATCTCAAAGCGTTGCTGGATTTGGCCACTACTTGCTGGAAGTAAAGGAGCAGAGAGATGTAACACAGATAATTTTCCTGAAAAAGATACCTCCCATTTATAGCTTTGGATGTCACACATTTTAAAACGCAGCACAGTATGCTGTTGTTGTGGGAAGCATGAATATGAGCCCACAGAACAACTCTCCTGATGTTGCGCAAGTAGAGATTGGTAACACGAAACCTCCCTCGTCACTGGCCTCTGACCCAGTCAGGGACTTCCCATCTGAGCCAATGCAGCAACTGTCCACACAGTCTCAGGGACTACTTTGGGGCAAAGGACCTGCTGACTGGTGCCTTTGGTAGAAGAAGCTGAGTCAGGTTAGCCAACTCCTCTGGGCTTCTGTATTTCACAGTGGCCCGTCTTCAGGGGTTCCAAATTCTGTTCTTACCCATACCATAAGCTTACCAGGCAAGGCCCGGAGGAAAGGTTTGCAGCTGACCCGCTCACCACGGTCACACCAGTCTCCTCCACAGGATGAGGTGGGAGATAATAACGGACCAGACGATGGTGGTGATGACAATAGGAATTTATTTAAAACTCTATACCAGACAGAGTCTAGATGCTTCCTATTAAGTATCTTAGCTTTGTTATGCTCCAATAACAGAATAACATGAACTGGCCTACATACTAGAGAGACCATGTCTCAAAACCACAAAGAATCTACTAGATGAACTTTGGGGAAATAAATTCAAACCATAGCATTAAGCCCTTCCACCTGTCCAGTTGAGGAAACTTAGCAGCTAAGATTTAAAAACATTCACACAAATGCTGAGTGTAGTTAAGACTTGAATTTGAGTAGAGTGCTTCATTCAGTAAACATTAACCTGCCTTTTAACTGATTCAGCCAAACACAGACACAGCCCGTCTTGGAGACTGAGAAAAGAGCGGAGGAGAGTGAAATCTCCAGCTTCCACTGAAGGCTATGCGTAGAAGCCTAGGTTTGAAAATTCAAAATGTAGATATATCAGCATATCATTTAAAAGTACAAAGATAAGAAATAAGAAGATAAGCATGAGAAATAAATGAGTTACAAGCCGTTGTCTTTGTAATAGGAGCGCCAAAGAGGGGGGAGCATGGCAGGCAAATGCCGTTCTTGCATTATAAGCAATCTAGAAATCTAATCCTTTATACTAAAGGTATATACAATCAATAATGACAAAAATTAACTTTAGCAGGCGGGAGAGATGGCTCAGAGGTTAAGAGCAGTTAGTGCTCTATCAAAGGACTAGATTTACAATCCAGCACCCACACTGGGTGGCTCTCAAATGCCTCCAGTTTCAAGGAATCTAACCCACCTTCTGGATTCCATGAATATAAGCATATGCACTCATGCACACACACACACACACACACACACACACACACACACACACACATGCACTCACACGAAATAAAAATTTTGTAAAGAAAACTGACACCAATGTTAGTGAAACCAATCAAGGTGCATGATCAAATCTTTAAAAACATGAACATAGCAGTAAAACCTCCTAGCAAACAGCACATAGAGAGCTCTGCTGCTAAGGGTCATAAAAATCTGTCTCAAGATTGGAAGCTATGATCAAAATTCCTAGGAACAGATTGACTTTGTAGATAAGTCTACAAGACACAGGCAGATTCCCTAAGGCAAGTCAGAGCACAGCTTCCTCAGGCTGGGGCAGATGTGGGAGGCAGCACAGGTTTCGCGCTCATAACTGGTCCCTCTTAGCCACAATCACAGCTTAATTAATAACTGGCCAGACCCTTGAAAGTCAAGACATCACGCCTGTAGTAACGAGGCTGTTTGCAAGGCTAACTAGTAGCACAAGGAACTGCAGGAAAAGAGACTACAGAAACCCATAAAGCTTTATCTTGCTGTTTCTTCATAACAGCATGTGTTGCTTAAAATTTCAAAAGGAATATTACACCTTACAGGGCTCAGGGCAAATATTAATGAGCTTGTTTGAAACAGCTACACTGCTCTCCCCTCTAGGAGGGTGGAGAGGGCTGGTTATTTTCAAAGGGGTTTACATGAGTACAAGTAATTGAAGTAGGTCTAGGACAAATTCCAAGGTAAACTCTTCTGTTAATCTCAAACCACTGTCCTGTACCCCAGCACAGAGCTCGGAAACTTTTATTAGGTGCTGCTTGTGTCCCAAGCACTGTCTCAGAACTGTTTGTGCACTTGTGGCTCTTTCAAAGACAGTTCAGGCCCATGACGTCTGAACCATCTCTCCAGCCCCACAGGGTTTTCTTGATAAAGATGCTCATAATCATTTTTGAAGATATATATATATATATATATAGTTTTTATATATCCCTGTACATACATAAGTTTTATACCTTCATATGCATACACAGTAAAATGACAAAATCATGTCAATACCATAGCTTGTGAGCCCAATAGATATATATCATTGGCAGCTTCTAAACTTGGTGTGAAGTGAGAAAGTGGAATCAATCTACTCACTCTCCTTTAATTTTATTTATTTGTTTGTTTGTTTATTCTTTAGTTTTCTGAGAAGTTCTCCTGCCTCAACTCCCATGGGCTGAGGTTGCTATGGGCAGGCATGCCTGTGACCAAGTCCAGCAGAGATGCTCACTTTGCTCACTTTTGGCTTTTCAGAGATTTGAGGTAAGCCCTGTAAAGCTCCTGGATTTCCCTCCCCACACAACCAGGCAACCTGAAAGGGGAAAAGAATGAATCTAATTCCAAAGTTGTCAGAGCTTAAAGAGAACCAACAAGATATCCCCCCCAAAAAAATACCCCAAAAGGTCAGGCAAACAGCCACCAGCTTTGCATATGCGGATGTCATTAAGTCTTTGCAGCAATCCTGCAAAACAAGGAATAGTAACTATATTTCACTGGCAAGACAGGAGTGGATCACAAAGATGAAATAATTCTCCAAGGGGCCACAGAGCTAGTTAGGAAGAGGAGTCCTCTGAAGATTCGCTCACCAAATGGATCAAATGTGGCAGAGGAATGATCTAGGAATTTTAAAAGATTTTTTTTTTCTAAGCAAACCATCCTGATGAACAAAACAACTGAGTTAGAGGTTCAGAAATTACAGTCTTACTTCTAAGATCATGCCTCCCTGCACTCCTGTCACCCTCACAGAAGCAACCAACCATTCATTCATTCCAATTCTTGATAACAATTTTTTGAATTCTATACATATTTAACCATGTATTACTTTTATTATTAGAAAAAAATCTGGCTTGTATTATGCTTTACCATAAGGCAGGTGGTGCTTTGCAAATACCAATTCCTTTAATCCTTGGAATAACTTTATCAGTATCCTTTTTTGCCTAGGGAAACCAAGGCATTGAGAGATTTCACCACTGATAAATAACCCTACCAGGATGCCAAGACAGTCATAATCTAGGACATGTTCTCAGTGTTATTAGTCACTTACATTCCTGGTGGTTGTGCAGGCATGAGAACCTGCATTCAAATCCCTCGAATCCATGCAAATAGCCAGCTAGGGCCACATGCATATCTGTAAACCCAGCCTTGAGGTAGGAGAAATGGGGACAGGAGAACCACTGGGACCCCAGGTTCCATGAGAGACCCTGTCTCAGGGAAACAAGGTGGAGAGCGACAGAGCAGGGCACCTGACATCCTCCTCTGGCCGCTATGTACAAGTGTAGGTGTGCACACTCACACATATTCATGGTGGGGAAAAGCTAGTCAGTTATCACAGCAGATCAGTTTAGAGAAAAAAACAGCAAGTGACTGTAGTTAAATGGAACCCAGGTCTGAGGGAGAGAGTGGTCTGTAGGCACTGGTAAGTGGCAACAGCAAAAGTGAGGGGCCTTTCTGTAGGGTAAACACCCAGGTCAGGTTAATACCTCACACTGCAAGGCAGCTCTACGCATGCACCCAAAAAATCCAGTACTAAGAATATGATAGTGATCAATCAACAGGAGCTCCCCAAAACATACAGGCCAACCCCATGCCCCACCCAAGCATTTTTATATGCAAACACAAAGGAAATGAAAATGGCAGGAGAGACTCACTGAATATGACTCAGCTGTCTTCCAGAGGCCACATCCACAATTACTACATTTGTTTGGAGTGCTACAATTGCTTTGAAGTCTGCAGATGTGTAGAACATTGCCTGGCATGCATGAGGCGATGGATTTTATCCCTAACACCACACACACACACATGCACACACATGCACACACGCACGCACACACACACAACAACAACAAAACCCCTTCTACTGGTGTTGTACAGAATTAACAAGATTTCCACTTTCTTCCTCTGTTCCACTGAAGTTATCTTGTCACATCCAAAGGTCCAAGAGAAAAATTGGAATTAGAACCAGGAAAAATGGCTCATCAGATAAAGGCACCAGCCACCAAGTCTGACCACCTGAGTTCGACCCCCAGAGCCCAAAGAGAAGAAGCAGAATGCCATACAGTCCTGAATATGGGATTTCATCCTGAGGGTTTTATATTATGAAAGCATTTGAATACTTTATGGCCAGTGTACAATAGATCCGTTTGAAACTTTAAGACCACCTATAGTTAAACTAAATTTACATATCGAATAACAGCTTTAGCACGAAAATAGCATTTTTCAAGTATTTTGTTCTTACCCCCTGAATAAATTATTAAACATAAAGCCATTGAGAAGACCAAACTGCTGATAATTCTGATAAACTGTGTGGCACTGCCTATTGTTAAAGTTTAACCACAATTAAAACACGCTATGAGGGACCACGCTTCCTCTTCTCTCAGAGCCCCACCAGCTTGCTAGGTGCATAGGAGCCTTCAATCACTGTATTTTTCCATTTCCCTCTGGCTTTCTTGGAAGCCTGGCAGACTGTCTGGGAAGATGAACTTTCCAACAACGTCCAAATACACAGCTGCTCCTTCCAAGGCCAGATCCGAAACTGACGTGTGCTGCCTGGTAAGCATCGCCCAATCAATTATTAATGCCTGTAACCTTTGCCTGGCCCAGTCTTTCCTCTTCACTGGAGACTGCTCAACTCCAAAGTCTGTGATCTTAAACAATGCTAAAGGGAAAATGAGCTGCTATCTCACAACCATTTACAAATTATATGCACACAGACAAAAGAAAACCTGAAATTAGTATTAAAAATATCAGGGTAAAAGTTTTCGTGATTTATAGAGTTACTACTGTTTAATAAAAACAAAACAAAACTGAAGAGGTATGCAGTTTGTCATCTTAAAGGCCCTACTACAATAGACAAGACACTTATTTTAAAGAAAGGTACAGCTCCCTGCTCGATAAGCAAGCTTCTTCAATGCATTTCAATTCTATGGCCTACAGACAACTCTTCAGAACATACAGTACATGTATGCTATGAAGTACATGTAGCATACAGTATGCTGCTACAGAATTTACTTCTATAGTTCTTCTATTTATTGATTTGAAAATATTTTATGGGGCTAGAGTTATGGGTCTTTTAAGAGCACTGAACGTTCTTGCAAGAGGTTCAATTCCCAGAAACTCTGGCAGTTTATAACCATCTATAACTGCAGTCTCGGGGGATCAAGTATCCTCTTCTAGTCTCCGTGGTTACCCAGCGTATGTGCCATACACCTACTATACATGCAAGCAAAGCACTCATACATAAAATAAAAATGAGGAATTTTAAAAATTTTACTTACTGTTATTGTATATGTGCGAGTGTGGGAACAAGCATGGGATGGCAGGCATGCGGAAGTCAGAGGACAAAGTTCCAGTCAGTTCTGGATTTCTAGGGACCCAACTCATTTCATCTTGCTTTCTTTCTCCTGCTAAACCATCTCACCAACCATCATCATCATCATCATCATCATTGTAAAACAGTCTCACGTCCTCACGTAACCCAGACCATCTACAAACTCACTCTGTGGCCCAGGAAGACCCTGAGCTCCTGATCTTCCCTCACCCCCCCCGCCCCCCCAGTTCTAGGATTAAAGGCTGGAGCACGCCAGCGTTCCTGGCTGATATTTCCTAAATAAGTCAGTTGCTACTCCATCAGACAGGCTCCCTTCTCCACAAGGAAGGGCACCATTCCTCCTTATCACAACATTAAGTAACCAATAAAAATTACTGAACATATGATTGTGAAGAAACAATTAAGAACATGGCCTCTAATGGATGGCTAAACATGGTTTGGAGGCTGCTATCACTGACCAACTGTCAGGCCTACAGGAGATTCATCAACCTCTCTGCAACTCATTTTCTTTACTGTTAAATGGGAACGGATAAGAGAATAATGGGGTACAAGAGCTTGGAACTAGTTCTTAGTAAGCACTCAATAAATTCTTGTTACTGTAATAATCATACATATTATTGCAAGACAAATTGATCAATTCTAATATCTAAACTTACAGGGTGATTCTGAGGAGCTAGAGCCCTTGCAGAGAGAACTCACAGATATCACTGTCCCTTCCACCCTCGGGGGAAATGAGAAGGACTCAGACAGAGGCAACAGCAGCAGGGCAAGGAGAGATGTACATGGTCCAGCCTCACTGGCCCTGAGCAGCTAGGAGGAGCCATGGTGTCCACCGTGACCCATCTTCACGGACTAAGGGACCTTGCTTTTTCCTTTCACTCCCTACTACCTAATCCCTAGTTTGTAACCAAGGCTCAGATACTCTCTGTTTACCTCCCTACCCGAGGCCACTTTATGCAGTTAGAACAAACAGATTCGCTCACAGATAGGAAGCACCGTAAGTTATTTCATACATGACTGTTGAGAACACGTGATAAGCATCACCAATTATCAGAATAGAGCACTCGCAGATCAGCAGAAATGCTGTAATTGCTGACCTACAACACACAGAAGGTTCTATATGACATCAAGAGAGACATGCCTTCTATGCATGTGTTTCCGTCACTGCTCCTCGCCTAGTGTCTGTTCAACTCGAACACGTTACTGCCTTGTTCAAAATGATCATGAAGAAGAAAGCCAGCTTTCTGCGATAGCCTACAAGCCCCCACCATCTGGTCTCCACACCTCTCCACAACAGCCAGCAGTGACAGCGGTCCTAGCCACCAGCCTTCCCCGCTCCCTCAAATCTTCATGTAGTTATATAGTCAGTCACTCGGGTCTCAGACCAAATGTCACTTCTTGTGAAATGATGTCTTGATTGACAGCATCCTTCTCCACTCTACGAAATTCTTAGCCATTCAATTACCATTTCTGCCACTAAAATGCAGCTTCTTGAACTGCAGTTCACAATCTCTCAGGGAGACACAACTAAATGGGGGGGGGGGGGGCGGGCAACAGGGTTTGAGTGTGCAGTGATCAAAGATCAGTCCAAAATCAAACACTTAACAAATCCTAGGTGTTTGGGGCAGTGCTTCCCATGTTACTTGCAGCATTGTTTCTGAACACACATGTGCACTATGTATAGTGCATGCCATCATATCACACAACACCAATGAGTACAGTCTCAAACGCCTCGGCTCAGATGCAAGACCACTGTGTGCTTCTGATGCCTAGCACATAGGAGTTCTGAATTTTTGTTAACAAAATGAGTGATGATCTCTTGAGATTTTTTTTTTTGGTTTTTTTTTTTGTTGTTGTTGTTGTTTTTTTCGCAGTTTAATGTAACAGTTTATTTTTTTATTTATTTATTAAAGATTTCTGCCTCCTCCCTGCCTGTTAATACTGCCAAATTCTTATTGGGTGCCCGTTACATGCTTCCACTATTTTTATGTATATGAGTGTTTGCCTTGCATGTGTGTCTGTGTACGACATACATGCTCTGTGCTTGCGAAAGTCAGATGAGAGTGTCAGATCCCCTGGAACTAAAATTACAAATGGCTGTGAGCCACCACATGGGTGTTGGGAACGAAACCCTGGTTTTAAGGAAGAGTACCCAGTGCTCTTAACTGCTGAGCCATTTCATCACAAGACCCTGTTTCCACCATTTAAAATACACTTTATCCATCACTATTGTTAAAAGTGCCCAACAATCCCAGGATTAGAGAGACATCTCAGTTTGTACAACGCCAACCCTTCAAACATGAGAGCTAGGCATGGTGGCAGAACTGGGTCTGGTGGCAGAGCTGGGCATGGTGGCAGAACTGGGCATGGTGGCAGAACTGGGCATGGTGGCAGAACTGGGCATGGTGGCAGGTGCTTATAATCTCAGCACTGGGGAACCAGAAACAAGCAGATCCAAGAAGTCCACTGATCAACCAGACTAGACTAATAAGCAAGTCCTTGTTCCAATGACAGACTCTTCTTTTTAAAATGGGTAGGGTACAGCTACAGATAAGGCTCAGCAGTAAAGAGCACTTGTTGCTCTTGCAGAGGACCTGACTTTGGTTCCCAGTATCACATGGTGGCTTTCCACCATCCATTACTCCAGTTCCAGTGAATCTGTTGCATTCTTCTGGCCTCTATGTGCATCAGACACACACGTGGTACATCTGCATTAAAAAATAAACAAGTTATAAGCCAACAAAAAGCCTCAACAAGTAAAGATGCTTGCACCAAGCCAGAATTCCATTCACAGGACCAAGATGGTGAAAACAATTGACTCTTACGAGTTGTCTTCTTTTTCACATATGTGCCATGGCACACGCATGCACATGTATGCACAAAGAACTTAGATAAAACTGCTACAAGGGTACTCTGCTAGTAACTGGTGGAGCTGGGCTGGGGAGAGTGACGTGCACCTGTAACCCCCAGCACTGAGGAGGTGGAGCCAGGAGAATCAAGGGGCCAAGGTGGGCCTTAACTACACAGCAAGTTTGCCTGGGTTACATGAGACCCTGTGTCTCAAAAAAACAAAAAAACAAAACTTGGTAGAGCTAGTCTTATAGTCTGATTCATATAATTCCTGTAAATGTAACATGTATTTTAACCACATGTTACACTACCTCCTAGCTTGGTTTCGTCATGTAATACAAAAACAACATGTCATCTCACTCAACAGGTTTATGAGAAGCAAATATGTAAATACAAATTGGAAAGTGCTATGTAGATGTAGTATAACATCCTAAAATAGCTACAGACTGCCTAACATGAATCTAACTAGGTCAAGAAGAAATGTGGTAATCAACAAAATTATCTCATGCTTCATCTCTGGCACAGTTATAAGCAATGGCATTAATCTGACACTCCTAGACACACTTCAGCCTAAGCTAATGTATTCTACCCACTTACCCTTCACCTGCAACTGTGTAAGGCCAAAGTAGAAGGAACAATTAACCAATGGATCAGTATCCATTAAAAAGACACACCAAAAAGTGAGGAGCCTGTTTGCTCCTCACTCACCACTCGTACAGTCTTCAAACTCTTAAATCCTTAATTCTACAACTTTAATTATCAGTGAAACAGAGAAGATGCAAATCTAAAGTAATGCACTGGTGCTTGTATTACTGACATTTATGACAAACACCTCAAACACATACGCATACAGTATAAAGTCCATCTGTGTCTGAGTAAAGTCATCAGGACTGCATGCGTCTCAGTGCGATGCTATCTTCTCCAAGAGTGTAAGGCAAGCATGACAGATCAGCATCATACAGTAAAAGGCAGGACCATGTGGAATCGAAGACCTAGGTTTGTCTCCTAACTGTTCTAGAGATCTATTTCATCTAGTCAATCTCAACCTTCGTTTCTTCATGTATACAGAAAACGATAGCTCTAATATCATAAAAAAAAAACTAGCAGGATAAAGACTTCATTTTCGAAAAAAACAACTGAATCAGTTCTAACAAATATTTTGTATGAACGATCATTGACATTCAAGAATATGGAAAGTTGTAAAAGATACATATTTAGCATCATAAATTACATCCCCTTATTCTTATGTCTAGAAAAACCTAGAGTTGAAAGGATCTTAAAGACACTGTGATGAGACACAGAAAACAGCCTGGGAGTGAATGAATCCAGCTGAATGAGTTTTTCCCTGAAGTTAACCTTAGTTCATAATATAACAAGTTTTACAAAGAGGCAAATGATAACCTCTTTACACCAATACACATTTATGAAAACCAGATACCATCTCTAAAGAGGTTTATCCCCAAATATTACCATTACTGATAGAGAGGGACTAAGGAGTTGTCTGCAGTATAATAACATTGCTCATAAAGTTGACTATGGTTAAGGAGAAAAGAAGAAAGAGCTTCAGGTTAAAATACATTGCATAACAGATTTCATGTATTAAAATGTCACTGGAACCAAAAACTAGACTTGCAGTTAAATTAATTTTATTGATAAAATTTAAGATATTTTAATAAAAACCTTTCCTGATTATTTTCTCAACTTTAGTTTACACTCCCAGCCCAACTGTACTGAGGTTAGGTAAGCCATGTTTAAAGATGTGCCACTCAGCCACAAGCACCTGATGCAAAGTCTTCCTAATTGACAGACTCTGTACGATGAACTGTTAATGGATGAAGGAATAATTCATAGTTGATAAGCCAAATTTATAGACATTTGCTTTTCCTGTAGAAATCCTGTAAAGAACATGTTCTATTTTCATGGTTTTAAGAGATTTATTTTTATATCATACTAAAGACTATCCGAGAAGGCACACTACTGCTCAAGAGGTTAAGAAGGCAAAAAAAAAAAACAAGGACTTGTGGTCAGCCTGGGCTACACAGCAAACCTAGATCATAAAAAGTAAATTACTCAGGATGTAAGGAAGCACTGGTTTGATCCCCAGCACCAAAAAGATTACACTGCCAAGGCAGTGTAGTTTCAACCCAAATTGGTCTACACAGAGAGGTCCAGGCCAGACAGGGCTACACAGCAAGACTCTGTCTCAACAAAGCAAAAATAAATAAATAAATTTTTAAAGATGACACCAAAAGTTATTGTTCCCTGTCATTCCTACTCAAACGCCATCATAAGGATTTTGCACAGCAGAAGTGTTCTTCAGTGCTCAGTAAGGGCTGAAAACACAGGGCCTATCACATCGCCCAAACCTGAGTTACTTCTAGCCATCGACAAGCTCACTATTCATCAGGAACCCCTCCCCTAATAGCACAATCACCCTGGACTGCCAGCTTCTTTCTCAGGCTCTACAAAGGTTACTCAGCAACCCCAGGAGTTCAACACCTGCCCCCAGGTCCCCACTCCTGCCTGTGATACTGGCGTTCCTGCTCCTTCTAGGACTACCCCTCCCATCGGGGGCTTCCTGGAACGACTAAGGGAGAAATTAAAGTGAGAGTTGTCTATTGTGGTAAGTCCTTCTGTACATGTGTCGTTTTTATTGGCTAATGGATAAAGCTGCTTTCAGTCAATGGCTTAACAGAGCACAGCCAGGTGGAAAATCCAGAGATGTCGAGAGAGAGTAGGCGGAGTCAGGGAGTCACCATGGAGCCGCTGCAGGAGATACACACCAAAACCTTGCTGATAAACCACAAGACTCGTGGTAAAATATAAAATGATAAAAATGGGTTAATTTAAGATGTAAGAGCTAGCCAATAAGAAGCTAGAGCTAATATGCCAAGCAGTGATTTAATTAATACAGTTTCTGTGTGATTATTTTGGTAGTCTGGGTGGCCAGGAAACAAACAAGCAGCCTCCTTTACAGTTGCCCTGATGTATTATCACACAAACCCTCCTCTTTTTCTAAACATCAGCACTTTCCTTAGGAGGGCATTTAGGTTAGAAAGGACTAAGCAGAGCTCCCAGAAGTCAGTGTGAAGGAGAACACCCAAAGAAGCACCTCCACTGAGGCTCACCTCAGAAGTCTGCTGTCCCTTCCTTCAGCAGCATACTCAGAGCTCCTACTGCACGTCACTGGGGTGGACACAAAATCAGAGAGCTGTAGCTAAGAGGCTCAGTAACAGGGCAATCAGCAAGCCAAAACTCTCAGCCAAAGGGTTTCCCGCGGTCAGTCCTATAACTAAATTACACCCTGAAGAAGGCAGCTGATACCAGAGCAAGCCCCTGCCCCTTTAAGGGAGCAAGTGTAGAGCTACCCTTTCGCGTGCTGACACATACTTTAGTGTGGATGTGAATTACACAAGTAAATAAATAATTGATACAGAAAGCAATGATAAGTTGATAGGGAAAGGATTCTTTTACACTATAGTAGACTTCTTCCAGGCTTGGAGACAGACAGCCTTGCTCTTAGGATTACCATGCACGTTGAACATCAAAGAATTATTCTTGACAGATAAGGCAGAATGGACAAGGGGAAAAAAACAAAAACTCCAAAAGCAAGTTCCTATTGAACAAGGCAGCCATCAGCCTGATGGGATGATGATAGACAGGCAGAATGGAATAATATCAGAAAAACTCATTAGAATAAAAGCATACACAGGAAGTAATGAGATCCAGATCACACTTGGCTCCAAGATCAAGTTGATGTTTCTAGAATGAAAGTTAATGATGCAAGTCAAGTGTAAAGACATTATAGTGAACAGATAGGGCGGCGTTTACTGTCCAGATGGGACAGATGGAGAGTAAATACCAACAACAGGACCCAGGGCTTGTGCTGCACACCTCTCGTGGAGATGGGAGAAAACGGGCAGCTAGGGGTAAGCTGCATCCATGTGGAACTGCCTGAAACAGAAGCCGTAGTTCTCTCTGGGGGAGAGAACTCTCTGAGGAAGCCTGAGCGAGCTGAACGTGGTAAGAACAGGAGCCCTCACCTGAACCCAGTGCCAGTGTGCGTAAAAGGGCAGCATCAAGAGGATCTCACATCTTGGCAGCTTTAAAAGTCAGGATTGCTTCCTTGCCAGCCCACTGTGAAGAAAGGACTTCTCAGGGGCAGACCAAATTGTTTCCAAAGCTTCTCTTGTCTGGAAGAACCCATGACCCAGCCCCAGCCACAGTCGGAATTCCTTTCAGAATAACAGTCACCAGTGTCTCCATCTTAGTTCACTTACTTACTTCTGTATTTGTTTCTTTATTTGTTTGTCTGAAGGAGGGATCATGCCGGGGCACAGGTGAGAAAGTCAGAGGACAACTTGCAAGAATCATTCTCTCCTTCCACCATGGGGTTCATGGGGAATTGAACTCAAGGTCATCATCAGGTTTGACAGCAGCCACCTTCACCTGCTGAGCCAACTCACTAGCCACCATCTTTGCTTTTTGCAGTTCTCGAGATTAGAGCCATGGTAAGTGCTTTACCACTGACCTATATCCCTGGCTCTGGGTTCCATCTTTAAAATCTCAAGGCTTATCAGTCTTTGACTATGCAGCTGTCTTAGTTAGGGTTTCTTCTGCAGCAATGAAACCCCATGACTACAAAGCAAGTTGGAAAGGAAAGGGCTTATTTGGCTTATACTTCCATATCACTGTTCATCATCAAAGGAACTCAGGATAGAAACTAGAACAGGCCAGGAACCTGGGGCAGGAGCTCATGCAGAGGCCATGGAGGAGCGCTGCTTACTGGCTTGCTCCTCATGGCTTGCTCAGTCTACTTTCTTATAGAATCCAGGACCACCAGCCTAGGGGTGGCAGTGCCCACAATGGGCTGGCCCTCCAACATGAATTACTAATTAAGAAAATGCCTTACAGTCCTATCTGCAGCCTGATCTCATGGAGGCATTTTCTTCACTGAGGCTCCCTCCTCTCAGATGACTTTAGCTTGTGTCCAGTTGACATAAAACTTTCCAGTACAGCAACTGAGGAGAGTTCCAAGGAATGCTAAGAAACAGGCATTCAAGGGCTCAAGACATGTGAGGGCAGAACACAAAGACTGTGGTGAGAGGGAGGAGCAGAGGGCTATTACAAGGGAGGGCTTTGACGGGTAGTTTTAATTGTCAGCTTGACACGAACTAGAATCACATTTTAAAGCAAACCTGTCTCCAGTGAATTAGCCCGTGGACATGCCTGGGAGTTCGCTTAACTGCGCTACGCAAGTGGAGGACTCATCTGAACGTGGGTGGCACCACTGCAGGGGCTGGCTCCAGGACCAATGGAGTCAACGGAGCACAGCCTGCATAATCGGGACCACAGGTGTCACGTGACCAGCTCCCTGGAGCTCTGGCTGTGGCTTCCCTGTTAGGCTGAACTGTAAGACACTCCCTTCCCTGCTGTGCTTTTGTCAGGGCATTTTGTCACAGCACCAGAAAAAGAAACTAGACGGAGGGCTCAATAAACAATAGAGATGCTTTTTTTTTTTCAATGGGAGGTGCGGGCAGCTGGCATAGTGGCATGCACCTTTAATCCCAAGCTGATCTCTGTAAGTTTCAGAACAGCCAGAACTACACAGTGAGATCTTGTCTCAAAACAAAAAACAACAACAACAAAAAAAAAAAGTTCACAGACTCCCAAAATCAGAAAAAAAGACAAACTTCACAAGGATAGGAAAGGAACTAAGTTCTGGTTAGAAATGAGTTCTAGTGTTGCATGCTCACTTGGGAACAGCGTGCTGAGACTAAAGCACTCCTAGGAGAAAATACAACACACACCAGGAACACAGCACATGGGCTGGAAAAGCAGAGCATCTGGTGGTATTACTCATCTGGCCAAAACGTGCACACAATCCATTTATCATATATCAGACTGCATGCATCTTTCCATGACCCAACTGTTAAGGGAGTTTATGAATCAGTTTGAGTGTAGACACAGTTGCTGCCAATACTGTGCAGGGTCACAAATATAGAAAAAATGCTAACTATTAGCATAAATTCTACCACTTCCTTTGTGCTGTACAAGCCAGTTTTATATGCCACTATAAGACCACTTATATGTACAATCATTGAAATTACAGAATATATACAGCAATTTGATCACAGAGCATAGCTCCAACCATCCAGCAAGGAAAAAAAAAAAAAAAAAAAAAACCTCAGTCAGATTACTCAGTCAGATTAGAATGTTGGAAGAAGATAGAGAAGACACTTCTAAGTTATAGTCACTGCCTCATCTGTGCATTCCTTTGAATGCAAGGATATTCCTAAGAAAAGTACAGCTCTCACTAGAGCTGGAGGATGTCTCAGTACCACAGCTGCCCAACGAGTATATGCTCAGGCAATACCCACAGACTCCAGCCCACCAGACCATCTCTGCATTCCTTGACATACTGTAAACCTCCGTGTCCCCTGGATGGCTGTGGGTCCAGTGACCGAGACCCTCCAGTCAGCTGCCCACCAAACACACAAACACAACTGCCAGCGGAGGTCCTACTAACACTCCCCACAAGACCAAGAGGTTCAAGCACCCTTGCCACCCCAAACCTCAAAGGAAGGTAGAAGGTGTCAACAAAACACTAACTTCTTCCTCCTCCTTCATGTGACTTATCACCCCGTGTGGAAGGGTACAACAGAAGTAGAAGCCAGGAAACAGCAGGCAGATGGGACCTGAGTATCACAGAATAAGAAACCAACACCAAAAGTCCTTCCTAAGGTGGAGGAGCAAATGATGCGTGAACTGAGATCCAAATCCACCAGTCCAGGAACCGCTGTCCCCCTGGGTTTATTACACACCAGGATCAAATAAATATAAAGTTAATAATTGTCAGGCATGATGGTGCACGACTTTAACCCACCTCTCGTGAAGCAGAGACAAGTGGATCTCTGAAATGAAGGCCAGCCTAGACTGCATAGTGAGTGCCAAACCAGACCCCATCGCAAACAAACAAACAAACAAAAAAGAGTTAAGATGTTGGGGCAGGCAAGATACTTCAGTCGATAAAGGCGCCTACCACTAAGTTTGACAACCAGATTTCAAACCCCAAGACCTACATGATAGAAGGAAAGGGTCCATTCCTGAAACCTGTACTCCACACACCACTGCACCCCCACCTGCACCCCTACCCTGCCCCAGACACACACACAGTAAACAAATAAATAAGGATCAAGAATGGCAAGGAGTCATGCTGGAAGAGCCCACAAAGACAGTTGACCTGAGCTCACGGGAGCACATGGACTCTGGACCAACAGTTAGGGAGCCTACACGGGACTGACCTAGGCCCTCTGCACGTGTGTGACAGTTGTGTAGCTTGGTTTCTTTGTAAGGTTCCTAACAGTGACTTTTTGGAACCTGTTCCCATGCTGATTACCTTGCCCAGCCTTTATACAGAGGGAGGAGCTGGGTCCTACCTCAACACAATGTGCCATGTTCAAGACTAGGGGGAGGCCTGCCCCTTTCTGAATGGAGACAAAGAGGAGTGGAGGATGAGGAAGGAGTGGGAGGAGAGAAACGAGGGGGAAACTGGGGTCGGTATGTAAAATAAAGAAAAAATGTTTTTAAAAAAGGGATTTAAAAAAAAATAATTGCAAGGAGCTAGAGAAATGGTTCAATGGTTAAAGAGCACTGGCTACTCTTCAAGGACACAGGTTCAATTCCCAGCACTCACATAGTGCTTCATACCTATAATGCCAGTTCTGTGGATGTATTACCCTTTCTGGCCTCCTAAGGCACCAGGTTCGTACATGCTACACAAACATACATGCAGGCAAAGCACCCATACATATGAAAAAGTAAAATGACCTTAATAAATTAAAAAAAAAAAGCTTTTCCAAGATGTTGACATTCAACAAGTACTGCTTATGGGATATAGCAGAGGAAAAGGTCACTCAACTGAGGATTCAAGTAAGCAAGGAAGTAGAAAAGATGGGATCCCAGTACTCCCCCGGAGCCAGACTGAAGGCATGCACTGACTGCTGCCTCTTGCTAGACCTGAAACTGCAACTGTTGGAAAAGCATATGAAAAACACCTCAAGGTACAAGCGTAGGGAAGGACCTGGTGAAAAGAGCGCTAATGGCTAACGGCGTTCAAACTGACAAAAAAAGACTTGCATCAAATCAAGAATTTCTGCAAAGCAGAAGAATCAATCGCATGAAGAAACAGCCTACAGGATGGGAGAAAACCTTTGCTACCTATACATCTGACAAAAGATTAACATCTAGACTATATTAAGAACTCAAAAAACTAAATACTGAAACTCAAACTACCCAAACAGTAAATGAACTTACGACTGAACAGCCAGTTCTCAAGAGATAAAAGAGAAATGGCCAATCCTCATGTGAAAAAATGTCTAACATTGTTAGCTACTGGGGAAACACGAGTTTAAACTATTCCATCTCAGCCCCGGCAGAATGGCACTCATCAAAGAAAGAAATAGCCAATAAAAAGGACAGAAAACAATAAATGCCAGTGAGGATGAGGGTGGAAAGGCTCACACAGAGCTGGGGGTGTGCACTGGTCCAGCAACTGTGAAAATCAATGCCTCCTCAAAAAACTAAAAATGTACGGAGGTACCATATGACCCAACTGGAGTACTTCTGGGTATATACCCAACTGGACTCTATCCCAAAGCACCATAGAGATCCTTATTTAGGATAGACAAGTTGTGGAATCCACCTACATGTCCAGCAATAGACGAATGGAATGAATAAAAAAAAATATGTATATCGACGCAATAGAGGTTAGCCATAAAAAAGAACAAAATTATGTTTGTTGTTTGAAGAAATGATGCAACTAGAGATTATGATATTAAGCAAAATAAAGCAGACTCAGAAAGGCAAATCTAACCTTTTTTCTCATATGTGAATACTAAATTTTATAGATACATGAAGCCTTTCATACATATTTTATATAAGCATATGCTTTATGTGTACTTGTGTGTGCATGTGAACATGTGTATGTGTGAGCATATGTTTGTGTGTATGTGCTTATTTTCATGCACATGTGTATGTGTGCCTGTACATGCATGTGTGAAGGGGGTCAGGAGGACCACCATACATGCATGTGTGTGATATGAAAGCAGAAGAAAAGCCTGGGGAAGCTAGCAGCACGAGGCAGCATAAGGATGAGGCAGCATGTCCTGGCAGGAGTGCAAGGGAACCCAACATCAAAACAAGAAGTTTTGAGAAATGGTACTTCATGTCCTCAAAGGGTCCGATTTCTATAAAAATGACAGAACTAGTTAAGATTCCACCATCTCAGGGACAGACTTTGGCTCTGTAGAGGATGATAATGGCACTACCGCAAACAAATAGCTTCAAAGCAAATACCCAAATATTGGCTAACGTAGACCCAGTTCAGAAGCTTGGTTTATTTGGTAATGCAGAAGAATAAGCCAATCACATTGGCTTTGATCCTCCCACTTTTTTTACCAATCCTCTTCAATATCCTAACTTCCCAGCAATTGTGCGAGGCCAACTCCCTTCTAAAGGCCAAAATTAAATAGTCAGTGTGCATATTGCTAAATAAAGCAATTCTGGCCTAAGAATGCTTTTCATTTTAGCTTTCCAGCCCCTCTGCTCTACCCACTGCCATCTCCAGCAGGAGAAATCCGAGTTCATCTTTAAAAGAGCTGGCTCCCCCCAAAAAGTAGTGAGAACGGAAATCCTTCTTATCAATATACTATTTAAGATTTTCCCCATAGTCCCTTTTTATGCACATTTTTGGAATTTTATCATGTGATACAGCACAATACATACAGCTCTTCATTGATTTAACCAGCTCTGCTTTTGAAGGCATTTAAAGAGTTTTACTTTTTAGTAATGGAACTGTGAACATCTTTAGGCAGTTAGTTAGCCTTTTCTTTCTTACATTTCATTAGGAGGCAAGAGACTGGACCTAATGATGTGCCTACATTTAATATTTTAAAAACAGATCTTGCCAAGCATCTTAGTAACAGTAAGTACTATTAGTTAGTTAACAGTAAGTACCATTAGTTAACAGTAAGTACCAGTAAGCAAGCTGTAGGTTCATGACTACACTCAGCACTTGGGAGCCTGAGGCAAGAAAACTGATATGCCTTTAATGCTAGCATGTAGCATGGGCTGCATAAGTTCCAGGCTAGCCTGGGCTACAGAGTAAGATCTATTTTTAAAACAATAACAAAGAGGCTAGAGAGGCGACTCTGCTGTTGAGAAAACATGCTGCTCATCCTAAGGACCTGGGTTCAGTGCCCAGTACCCACTTGGCAGCTGCACCAATAACTCCAGCTCCAGTGAATCCCACAGCCTTCTCTGGTCTCAAGTGTTGTGTTCATTTTGCGCGCCCATATACCAAAATAAAATAACAATAATAAGTAAACCACATCTATTAGATACATACATGTGAAGCTAGAAGGATATTATGAGAATATACAAAATATTCCTTTTTCATGGGTGTAGAAGGTGAGGATCCTTTAAGTACTGATAAACAAATACCTCTTTTTCAGGTCCTTAATTCCTCACTGCGCCCCTCGGCCAGTGATAGGAAGATAGTACTGAGACCTCTGCATGTTTTCACAAAGGTATCAAAAGAAAGATTTGTGCTGGGCATGTCAATAGTCTCAGCACAGTGGAAACTGAAGCAGGAGATGCAACTTGAGGTCAGCCTGGTCTACATAAAAAGCCAGGTTGGGGGAGAAAGCTGTAGAACTTGTTCACTTAACTGTCTTTAAGATGTCTCTTGGGTAGGGAGTGGAACTCGGTGGTGGAATACTGACACAGGACTTAAAGAGTATGCTCAAGGCTCTGGGTTTGAAAATAAATAAATAAATGCTTCCTTGTAGGTTTCTAGGTTTTCTTCACCTTGTATAATAAATACATTTCTGCGAGGTAGCCCATAACCTAAGCCTCTCTAGATAGCACCTGTCTGAGAAAGAACAAAGAAATAGCCAGAAAAATTGGCTTCAAGAAAAAAACAAAGAAACATTTTTTTACTGTTTTATTAACAGCAAGAAATGTCTTTAAAACCAACTCTCCCCCTGTTAGTCTTACTAAAACAATGTACAGTACCCCCTCTCACTTATAAACAAGGATATAAGAGCGGTCCGCCTACCTCTCCACAGAACAGGGGGAGCCCACCGGGTGTAGGTTTGTTACAAGGATTACAGGCATGTGCCACCACATCTCACCTTCTACATGCCTTATTAAATATGCTTTTCATTATACAATGTACAGAAAACTATAAGCATCCACCAACTGACCATCTGGCTGACTGTCCAATCTTTACTTGGTCATATTTGCTCTAAATCCCTTACAAAGTATAGTTAAAGTCCTCTGTACAGCCCTGCCCACTCTTCCCCCTCCTCTCTTCATCAAACTAATCACATTTTGAATTGGACAAATACCATTTTATGCATGATTCTCTGCTTTTATCCCAATAATAGACTTACCTCCATTCTAAGATGAATACTTTTGATATTACAGCATCATTAAAATGTGGGTCCATCTTACAATAGACAGCAAGTGTTATGTCAGTTTGTCAGTCTTCCTCCTTGATCAGTGTACATAAAACAGCATCTTAGTGTCGGGAACTTTTTACAGTCTTTGAAATATGGCAGAACTCTCTTGCCAAGTTTTTTTAAACTGTGTTAATTTTTAGTTATATTATTTAAGACTCTCCTATATCTCAGTCTGCCCTCAAATTTGCCATGTACCTGAGGATGACTTTGAACTTCCGATCCTCCTGTCACCACCTCCCAAGTACTAGGATTACAAGCATGTGCCACCACACCTAGTTTTGTGTAGTACAAGCGATCAAATCCATAGCTTTGCACACCCTAGGCAAAACCAATTGAGCTACATCCTCTCGGTCCTTTTTTTACATACTCTGAGGAAATATATAATATCTTACGAGGCACTCTCAGTCTCATATTTTCACTTAGCATGATTATGTGAGGAGAGCAGCGGAAGACAGTGTCTTCTGGGCATGACCGGGCCTTTGCACAGCAGCTGGGACTGCCTATTCAAAACCTGCACATAATCAAGCCAACTAACTCTCCAGCCTGGGTGCAGGAAGGGCTCTAACTGTGGAGGACTGGCCATTGATGACTGCTGGAGGGGCGAGACTCAGTTTTCTTTGGGGTCTGACCCCTCATAGGCTGACCAAGTTCTAGTGCATGGCCCACACTCATGGACATACAAGCAGCACTAATTAGACTCGGTGACTTATTGTTAAAAGAGAGAGAGATGAAAATGGGAAAGAGATGAGGGAGATTCAGAGAAGTTGGGGTGTGAGGCATGGGGTTGAACATCATCAAAATTATTCTACGCATGAATAAAATTCTCAAAAAAAAATAAATTAGTACATTTTAAACACACACACAAGGTGGATGACTCCTGAGAAAGGACAACAAGGCTGTTCTCTGTCTGGGCTCTATATGCGTATACATGTATACACACACACACAAAGACCAAAACAGCATTGATGAATGCCTATCACATGCCAAGCACTGTGTTAGGCCGTAACAGCATTTGCCATTGCAGAGGATCTGGGTTCAATTCCCCAGCACCCATATGATGGCTAACAACCATCTATAACTCCAGTTCCTGGGGGTCTGGTGCCTTCTGACCTTCAAGGGCACCAAGCACATATGTGGCACACTAACACACATTCAGGTAAAACACTCATACAAAAATAAGATGAGTACATTTGTTTGTTTAAGTAGCTTTAAAAAGAAGAGTTTTTAGGAACCCCCTGTATGGTGGTCAAACCCTAAAGGATGGTGGTCTTCCTTTGAGGTGCTGTGCCCCAGGGTAAGACTGGGACAAGGACTTTCTCCTAATTCCTTTATGAATGAATGGTATTCTTTCTTTAATAACACTCCAGCCCTATCATAAATAAACAGTGTTTAAACAAAAGTGACTCCTAAAAATAATATACAAATAAGCAGAATTACTGCCATAAAACTTTTAATCTACAGCCAAATCAATTTCATATTATCTTCCTTTCTTCCTTCCTTTGAGATAGTGTCTCACTATGACCCAGGCTGGCCTGAAACTCAGTGTGTAGTCCCACTTGGACCACATGTGTGCCACCAAGCCTAAGTCTGTCAGTCAAAGACACAAGCATGGATCTGCAGGGCGGCAGAGGTTTATAATCCCAGCATTTGGGAAGCTGAGGCAGGATGATTACCAAGAATTAGAGCCTAACCTGGATTACATGCTGAGTTCCAGGTCAGTATCAGCTACAGAGTGAGATGCTGCCTCTAAAAAAAAAAAAAAGTAATGTTTACAGCCTCTCCTTTGCCTAAACTAGAGGCAAGTCTGAACTCTGGTTAAGCCCACAAACTCGCATATTAATGCACTTCTAGCACTTCACAGTTTCCAGAGTTAAGGAGTGAGCTTGCCATGAGGCAGGAAGGCAAGGCTAAGGGAGGTTGTTTCTGGTCACTTACTATTAGGTTGGGAAAAGCTGATCAATTCTGACAGTTCCTCCGGCTCACTAACTTGCTTTCCAAAAAAAAAAAAAGAGAGAGAGAGGAGAGGAATATTTCCAGGTCAGTGGAGTAAGTATCCCAAGATTAGTAGCCAGTGATTAATTTATCCTCTTAAGTGACCATAAATAATGGGGATTACATTGCTTTGACATTTTTCCACCATCCATTCTCAGTTGCCACCAGACACCCAAAGCCATCATGATGGATTAAGATGAAAAGAACATTCTAATTTGATTAAAGATTACTTCCTACCAAACTTTTTTTCCAAAATTAATCTGCATTTTAAATAGCTCAGTATTTGTTTCCCAGTCAAAGATGTTAAAAGAAAAAGATCTACCACCTAACAAATTACGGCAGCGTTCACATAACAACTAATGCTAAAAGCTGCTCATCTTAGCCGCCGACCTTTGCTGTCTCTCTGCGAAAGCACAAGCCCAAAGCCCCTCTGTCTCTCAAACTCCTCGGAGGAAAACGCTTTACATTACTCTTCCTTTTCCCCACTTCCCAAATGCACTAGACTTTATATTTACCAGGAAGAAAAGCTCATCTTAGCTCCTCCCAGCAAGCACAGAGGAACATAAGAGGCAGAGGAACATAAATCCTGCCGTATGCCAATAGTTGCCTTCATACTGACTTAGTAACTGATAGAAATGATATTGAAAGATAAAAATGATTACTGAAGGGAAAGAGGGCATCATCACTTGCAAAATGGAGACGGGGGTAAATGGTGAGAAGGCTTTGTGAGTAATGGCCAAACCTAATGACCTGAGTTCAGTCCCTGGAAGCCCCACAATGGACGGGGAGAACCAATTCCCACAGGTTGTCCTCTGACCTCCACATACACAAGGTAGCGTGTGCACACCAATACATATACACAAAAAGATTACATTTAATTTTTTTTTTTAAAGGCAAATGCTCTGGTTGCACAACTTCCAACTCCCTTCCATCCACCCCTTGCTTTGACTGGTTCTTCCTCCCGGGTCACTGTACTTCCAGCACCTTCAATTCAGCTATAGCCACAAGAGAGCAACTCAGGACCAAGTCCAAGAGATTACAACACAACTCGAGTCAACACACTTCGCCCAATGCCAGGTGCCCAGCCAATGTGTTCAGTAACAGGAGTGGTGGGCATATCTTCCAGTAACTCCAAGAGCTCTTACTCTAGATCTGTTTGCCTCCCTGCTCATTATCTGCCAGGAAACTAAATCAAAATTGACTTGAATGTAGCCAGGCAGTCGGTTATTATCTCTGTTAGGACTGCTCCATCCTCAGCCAATGGTGCCACAAAATTATACCTTCTTCCAGTGTCTGCATGATTTTTTTTTTTTTTGGTTTGGTTGCTTGTTTATTTGGGCGTTTTGTGTTTTGTTGGGTTTTGGTTTTTGGCTTTGGTTTTGTTTTATTTTGTTTTTTAAGACAAGAGCCCTCCCAGGTCTGCCTAAAACAGAATTCTTGGTTCCTGTTGTGCGGTGCTCCCTGGAAGGCATGTGCTCACCCCTAAGCTCTACTGCTGGCCTCAGCTTTACTTTCCAGCCATCTCCGGTTTTCACTGTAGTTTTGAGACACTGCAATTTTATGATCCTCTTACTTACAATTCTCCTGCCTCAGCCTCAGGGTTTTAGGATTTAGATGTGTAAGCGACCGTGCCCAGCCTCGTTTGCAGTTACCTGTGACATCACCTCCTTAAATCCCTCTGCCCTTTAGTAGTATTACACATGGCAAAAAATGCAAGCCAGTGCCAGAAATGGTGGCATAGAAAAGGGAAGCAGAGGCGGGCAGATCTCTGTGAGATCCAAGTCTAACCTGGTCTACAAGGCAAGTTCTAGGACAGCCAAGGTTGTTACATAGATAAACCCTATCTCAAAACCCTAAAAGAAAAAATCCAAGCCAGCTTTTCCCTGGCAACAGCTCCTCCTCATTCCCCCAGAGTCCCTGGTTCCTCTAGTCCTGCTGACATAATCTGGGGATCCTAGTACATAATAAAATTGTGGGATCCTGTTAAAAAATTATTCGGTTTTACACATAACATTTGCATTTATCTAAAAAAAATGTTTCTGAAACAGGGTCTCACTATATAGCTTAAACTATGTAGATTAAGCTGGCTTTGAACTCACAGACACCAAACTGCTTCTACTTCCCAAGTACTGGACTTTAGGTGTATACCACCATGCCTGGCTAATTTTTTTAAAGGCACATACATATGGAACTAGAGAGATGGTTCCGTGGTTAACAGCAAGTACTACTACTGGAGAGGACTTGAGTTCAATCCCCAGCACCCACATTGGGTGGCTCACAGCTTCCCATAACTCCATCTCCAAGAGGATCACATTCTGTTGACCTTCGACATGGCCTGCACTCACATGCACACACACACACACACACACACACACACACAGTTAAAAATTAAATCTAAAAACAATCACATGCTGATTTTTTTTATAGCACTATACCTTTTCAACAGACTATGGCCACTCTTTACTTTGGAGACCACCAAACAATGTTCTAAACTCCCAGCTGGTTTGGTTTTAGGTTTGAGCTGGTTTGGAGCAGGTAGGAAGAGTTTTTTGTTTGTGGTACCAGAAATTGAATACCAGGACCTCACTCATGTTGGCAAGTGTTTGACCAGTAAGCCCAGTCCCCAGCACAACACTCTAGTTGGGTAAGTTAAGTGGCTGGTTTTTTACATATTCTTAGTCTTTGATTATTTATTTCCTACATGCACACAATGTATTCAAATTTCAACTGTGTGTTTGCGTGTGTGCATGTGTGTGTGTAAGTACAGGCATGTGTGTGCCAGAGCACACACGTAGAGGTAGAGGTTCGTTCTCTCCTACCTTGTTGCAGCATGGTCTCTCTTGTTTCTGCCATGCTGCCCCCTCCAGACTAGCTGGCCCACAGCTCCTGGGCAATTCTCCTGCCTCCATTTACCTTTGCCATAAGAAGCTCTAGGATCACACGAGGAGCTGCTGCACAAAGCTCTTTATGCCGGTTCTGGGGATTTAACTTGAGTCATCAGCCTTGCACTGCAAGCACTTTTAGCTGAACAGTCATCTCAGGAGACACACTTCTCTAATTCTTCCTCGTGCTCCATACAGCATTCCCAGATTTCCCTCTGTCTACTCTAAGAGATGTCTAGCAACTATTCTGTCTCTCCCATTTCCACTGTTTCCCTAAAATCTCACCCAGTTGCTTTTCAGTCATGGATTTTGTCAATTTAGGGCCCCTCCCATTTCCTTCTTCTGAAACCCAAGCCACCTTTTTAAAAATTTATCTTTATAAAGTGTGTGTGGGGGGGGTGTGGGTGAGAGAGAGAGAGAGAGATAGAGAGAGAGAGAGAGAGAGAGAGAGAGAGAGAGAGACAGGTGGGAATGCAGTAGTTGGTTCTCTCCTTCCACCACATGAGGTTACCAGGATCAAATTCAGGTTGTCAGTTTTAGTGAAAAGCAACTTTACTGGGCTGGGCCATCTCATTGGCCTCCAGCCACCTTTTCAAAGCATTTCAGAAGCTCTAGAGAAGCCCTCAATAGCTCTCAGTGCCTGTCTATCAATAGGCAAACTTCTGAGATCAGCATTCAGATCTTCAAAGAACAATGTAATAAACATCAACAGTTTCTTTGTTCATGTATTTGTTCTTCTTTTTTAAATCTAAAATCTGGGATTGGGAATTTAGCTCAAAGCACTTGTCTAACAAACATGGGCACTGAGCTTGGACTCCAGAACTAAAGTGGGGAATCACACACAAAAGAGAGAAAAAGAGAAAGGAAGGAAGGGAGAGGAAGGAAGGGAGAGGAAGGAAGGGAGGGAGGAAGGATGGAGGGAAGGAGGGAGGGAAGAAAGGAAGGAGAGAGGAAGGGAGAGAGGGAGGGAGGGAAAAAACCCACAAGGGAATTAAATCTATAATTTATCATGTACAATTTTGAAATTCTAAACTCAAAGTTTCTAAAACTGGCTGATGCTGGAAAGATAACTCAGTTATTTAGTTTACTGTTCTTGCAGAGGACCTGGGTTCAGTTTCCATTACCCACAGCTACACAGAATTTGGGGCCAGCTGGGCTACTTGAAATTCTGTTTTTTAAAAAAGCACAAGAACCATGCACAAAATTCAAGTCCAAATGGATCAAAGACCTCGACATAAAGCCAGCCACACTGAACCTTATAGAAGAGAAAGTGGGAAGTACACTTGAACGCATTGGCACAGGAGAACACTTCCTAAATATAACCCCAGCAGAACAGACACTAAAAGAAACAATTAATAAATGGGACCTCCTGAAACTGAAAAGCTTCTGTAAAGCAAAGGACATGGTCAAGACAAAATAACAGCCTACAAGATGGGAAAAAGAGGGGCTGAGAGATGGCTCAGAGGTTAAGGGCACTGCCTGCTCTTCCAAAGGTCCTGAGTTCAATTCCCAGCAACCACATGGTGGCTCACAACCATCTGTAATGAGATCTGGTGCCCTCTTCTGGCCTGCAGGCATACACGCAGAAAGAATACTGTATACCTAATAAATAAATAAATATTAAAAAAAAAGATGGGAAAAAGAAATCTTCACTAACCCCACATCAGACAGAAGTCTGATCTCTAAAATATACAAAGAATTCAAGAAACTGGACACAAAAAATCCAAATAATCCAATAAAATATGGGGTACAGACCTAAACAGAACTCTCAATAGAGGAATCTAAAATGGCTGAAAGACACTAAGGAAATGTTCAACATCCTTAGTCATCAGAGAAATGCAAATCAAAACAACTCTGAGATTCCATCTTACAACTGTAAGAATGGCCAAGATCAAAAATATTGATGACAACTTATGCTGGAGAGGTTGTGGGGAAAGGGAACACTTCTGCATTGCTGGTGGGAATGCAAGTTAGTACAACCCCTTTGGATGTCAATGTGGCGATTTCTCAGAAAATTAGGAAACAACCTTCCTCAAGACCCAGTAATACCACTTTTGGGTATATATCCAAAGGATGCTCAATCGTGCCACAAGGACATGTGCTCAGTTATGTTCATAGCAGCTTTGTTTGCCAGAACCTGGAAACAACCTAAATGCCCCTTGACAGAAGAATGGATAAGGAAAATGTGGTACATTTACACAATGGAGTACTACACAGCAGAAAAAAATAACTGCAGCTTGAATTTTGCAGGAAAATGGATGGAGCTAGAAAACATTATTTTGGGTAAGGTAACCTAGACACAGAAAGACAATTATTACATGTACTCACTCAAAGGTGGTTTTAAACATAAAGCAAAGAAAACCAGCCTACAAACCACAATCCCAGAGAATTTAGACAAAAATGCGGACACTAAGAGAAACTTACATAGATCTAATCTACATGGGAAGTAGAAAGAAAAAGACAAGATCTCCTGAGTAAATTGGGAGCATGGGGACCTTGGGGGAGGATTGAAGGAGGAGGGGAGAGGCAGGGAGAGGAGCAGAGAAAAATGTAGAGCTCAATAAATATCAAAAAAAAAACACACACACACACACACACAAGAGCCAGGCATGGTGGTCCACTCCTTTAATCCCAGCACTTGGAAGACAGAAGCAGATGGATTTCCGTGAGTTTCAGGATAGTTTGGTCTACAGAGCAAATTCTAAGACAGCAAGGACTAAATTGAAGACCCTGTCTCTAAAATCATTATATATATATATATATATATATATATATATATATATATATATATATGTTCCTTTACCAGTTCCAACCTATTGCATAATGAATGATTCTCCAGAAGGAGACAAAACCTAATTCTTAAATGTTTTATTAAAGTTCCATGGATTTGTCATTTATATAGTCCTGCAGAACAGCTTTCCGTTAGAGCGAGTTCACCGTCATAAGCAGCCAAAGGGCTGGGCGGACAACAGTAACTCTTTACACCATTTGTACAGAAATAATTAACTCTGTGAACCACTCTTCTTCATACACTCTCTGACAGATGTGAATCCTTCCAGATGCTGTCATTAGAAATCCCACATGAAGCTTAAATAAAAGGCAAAGGTAAATAAAAATAATATAGCAGATGAAAAGGCTTTTACTGTTAAAACCATTGCATGGGGCTGAGAGCAGAGAGTTCAGTGGTGGAGACGGGAGCGGAAGCACACTCTACCCATGAGTTCAATCCACTGCAGGAAGAGAAGAGTCCTGACTCAACTAGGCATTGATTCTCATCTATTCAGAAAACTCAGTATTCAAGAGTGATTTTTCTTTCCACCCTTCTTTCTTTATTCTTTGTTGTTGAGACAGGGTTTCTTTGTGTAGACCAGGCTGGCCTCCAACTCACAGAGATCCTCCTCCCAAGTGTTGGGATTAAGGTATGTTCCACCACTGCCCGCCCTGTGGTTTTCTAATTTTGTTTTCTTTTTTCTTTTCGTTTTTTTGAGTCAAAGTCTCACCACATAACCCTGGCTGCCCTGAGACTCACGATACAGACCAGGTCGGCCTCGAATTTGTGACACTTCTGCCTCAGTCCCTGGAGGGCTGGGATTATAGATTCAACCCAACTACTTCTGCCATAGTTTCCTGTTTTTAATTCTTTCAACTGTTATTTTTATTTTAAGTGCATGGGTGTTTCGCCTGTATGTCTGTGTACCATGTGCATGCAGAGTCTGCAGAGGCCAAGAGGGCGGGGATCTCCTGGGACTGGAGTAGTGATGGTTGTGAACAGACATGGAAGAAAGCAGCTCTGGTCCTCTGCAAGAGAAATGTTCTTAGCCTCTGGGCCGTCACTCCAGCCCATGGTTTTCCATTTTTATAAGTAGAACAAAACTCAGCTCCCATCTGACCTGTGTGTGTAATGGAGATAAATTTCAGCTTTCTGAACTGTTGAAGAATAATACTAAGCCATTTTCCTGGGAGTGGGAGGAAGGGAAGAACTAACTGAAATGTGGTCACCTTAGAACATTTCCCTGAACTTTTCAGAATGGGAAAGAGGCAGGGTCTTGCGATGGAGCCCTGAATTTGCTATGTAGACCTGGCTAACCTGAACTTCCTAGATAGACAGGCTAGTCTCAAATTCAAACTAGCCTGCTTTTGCCTCCTGCGTGCTGGGATTAATGGTGTAAACCACCAGGCTTGATTCATTTCCATGACATTTTACATTAATTTAGCTAATTATCTTTTGCTTAGCTTTAACTATCTAAGGCATACCTTGACAGTTTTTACTAATTTACTGTTGTTGCTACTGCAGAGCTGGAGGTGAATCCAAGGTGCCAGGACCTCCCACGTGCTGGGCAAATGCTACAGGATATCACTGAACTACATTCCCAGCCTTGTCAATTAATGTTGAACTCCACTTTATGATTCTCGAGTCAGGAGACTATAATAGAATATATCAAAATTCCAGAGAGGCATAAAAGTATATGTAATATTAAATCTTGGTAATTACAGAAAAATGAACAGAGGATCCTAATTGCTTCCATAATACAACTAAAAATGAACCCTGACAAAGCTTTGCCTGGTGAATAATGCAGAGGCACAGCTTCGACTTCTGAGCCCTAAAAATGCTCACTCGTGAGAAAAGCAAACTCCCTTTGAAGGTGAACAGAGACGTTTTCAAGAGCATGAGATGTTTATGTTTGCTAAAAGGAATAAGGAGGATGGGTAGAAACACGGCTTTGGTCCATACACATTATTTCAAATCAGAAGCTCACAAATATGCCTGTGTTTTTTTTTAAAAAAAGAAAGAAAGAAAGAAAGAAAGAAAGAAAGAAAGAAAGCAGTGCAATGCAAAAGACTTGGGAATAAGGCAGTCACTGCCTCAGTTCCTTAGTTCTGGTTCTCCATCAAGGGAGAACGGCTTCTGCTTCTGCTTCTGCTTCTGCTGTTAATAAAGATACTGTGTGGCCGTGGACATTCCGCGCAGTCTGGGGCATCTTTCTCCATCGCTGCAGGCTCTGACAGGCTGTTTCTTCTGTGTGGTAGGTCTGCATGATTCTCAGGTGTACTGGAGCTGCCCATTCTGACTCTCTGCCAAACAAAACACCCAGAGTCCCTGCGTGGGTGGTACCAGGCTAGGCAGGTGCCTGGAGCTTTGGCAAGCTGACTTTTCCAGTTATGTTTGGGGTTTAGTTTGTTTTTGTTGAGATTTGTTTAATTTGAATATGAGGTCAGGGTTTTTTTTGTTGGATTTGTTTGTTTGTTTGTTTGTTTGTTTTATTTGGGTTTTTTTTTTTGAGCTATCATGACTCAAAGTGGAATTCTCTTCCAAAAATGACTTCACAAAGCTTCTGATATTTAAGCAGAAAACACTATTGAGGTATTGAGGATTTTGATAAAAAGACAAGTAAATATGTAAAAGAAAGTACTGAAAAGGGAAAAGGGCAGAGTGTTTTACTTTCAGGAATAAAAAAAAAAACTATGTAAGTACAAAAAAACTGCCCTAGTTCAAAAGATACTCTAAAGTCCAGCTCAGCAGATGTGAGCAGTGGTGTCGGGCTGCCCGACCCAAACTCTGCCAGCTGCAGTTTCCTTATCTACAGATTGACACGGGACAAGTCTGTTCCAAGAAAGGAAGCCAGATATGGTGACATGTGTGGAGTTCAGATATGACCGAAACTGAAACAGAAGCATCACTTGCTCAGGAGTTTGACACCAGCCTGGGTAACACCACAAGATCCTGTCGCAAAATAAATGAAAATTCACAATAAGGTAACACAGGAAAGCCTTAGCTTCGTGGTAAAGGACTATACACATTATTACTTAAATAACGTGCCATCTTTAAAATCTCTAAGCATGGTGGTACATGCTTGTAATCTACCATTCCAGAGGCAGAAGAATACAACAAGGCCTTGTTTCAAAAAAAAAAAAATTTAATTAATTTAATTCCTTTTACAGATTGCTAGTTAACTTAGAATAAGTTGAAACTGGCTTCCTGAAATCTGTCTTCTACTTCAAGCTTAATTCACAATTCACCTGAATTTAGTCTCAAGTCTCTAAAATGCAGCAGGCCCAAGTCATCCCAAGTGCTTAAAAATGTAACCACAATTGCATAAAGTTTCAGGGTTGCACATAAAGAAAAAAAGAATCAATCATTTCACTGGCATGCTCTAAGGCCTAACAACCACAGTAAGGAGAGGAGCCATACACATGAGGGACAGAAACAAGGACGAATCTGGATATACACAAGACTTCCAGCTCGGGGTGAGTCAGGCATGGAGGCAGAGGCAGGTGGGTCTCTGTGCAAATGAGACAAGTCAGCTCTACACAGTAAGTTCTAAGCCAGCCAGGGCCACATAGGGAGATCCTTCTTCAAAAATAACAAGAGAAAGGAAGGAGGGCAGGCAGGCTGGCAAGGGTAAGAGGGTCAGGAGAGGGCCATAACTTACAGACCTCAGGAATCAGGAGTCTGGTATTTTCCTACAAGAGAAGGGTGCCACTGATGGCATTTAAGCAGGAAAACGTATACAATCCACAATGTGATTCTGGCAAGAGGCCCAAAGTGACGAAGGCATAGGGATGAAGGAGAAGGGGAGTGATTTAGAAAGTAGGAAGGATGTAAATACAAATGGAAGGGGCAAATGAATCCTGGGTGTGTCGGGTAGATTTTTGTGTCACCATGACCAAACCCCTGAGAAAAAGAACATAAAGGAGGATTTAGTTTGGCTCCTGGTTATAGAAATATTAACCCATGGTGGAGAGTCTGGAGGAGCAGAGCAGTTCACACTACAGAGGCCAGGAAACAGAGAAAGGGGGATAGAGGAAGGATGAGGGCAAGCAATCCCCCTCAAGGGTATATCCCTAGTGACCCAACACCTTCTACCGGCTCCAATTATGCCATAATATTGTCTATCGGGGATTAATCATCAGTTACGCCAAGGCCCTCATAATCTTAGGAACACCATCACACCATCCATGTCTGACTTAAGGAACCAGAAGTTCTCCATACTATGAGAACTCAGAAAAGACATGTCTGTCTGCAAAAGTTCTGATATTTCTGGTGATGTGGGAAGGTTTCCTAGGCTGGCTAAAAGGCAAATTCACACCGGGTAGGTGATGCAGCACTCGGGAGGCAAAGGCAGGCAGATCTCTGTGGGTTCAAGGCCAGTCTGGTCTATAAGAGCTAGTTCCACAGGACAGGCTTTAAAGCTACAGCAAAACCCTGTCTCAAAAAAAAAAAAAGGCAAATTCACTTTCGTTGAGTATGTACCTTTGTACCCAAATGGGACTGTCCAGAAATTGCAAATATTCTTCTTAATTTTAGAAATAATGGCCCCCAAGAAAGTAACTGGAGCCATAGGTTTGTGAAACACCCAGGTAGGCAGGAAAAGCAAAGCACAGGGCTATAGGCTTAGCCTCAAGGAACGGCAGCATGGGCTCAACAAGGACAAAAGGAAAGATACAGCAAATCCCACCAAGAGCTCAGCCTTTGCCTAGCACGTGTCCAGCCCTGGGTTTCCTCTCCTGAACTGGAGAGAGAACACAGAAGCACAGTCATCCCAAAGGATGTCTCAAAACCTCCCCACAAATCGCCGGATATGCTTTCAGTTTTGGTTGATTCGGCAGTGTAAATGGAAGAAAAGGAAATGGAATAACCATGATCATACCATACATATTTTTTTCCCTTAACGTAGGGTCTCGGGTCTCACTACCTAGGCCTGGCTGACCTTAAGCCTGCCTTCTGCCTCTCCCTCCCAAGCACCAGGATGGCCCAGTCCCATACTCATCTCTTCTGTTTCCAATTCCATGAATCACGTTTGTGCTCTGCTGACTTATGAGCTAGTAGCTCAGATGAGCTATTCCACAAGTAAAGCTCCTTGGCTTACTCTTCTACCTCCAATGAAAGAAGGAACCATGTCCTGCTACTACAGTAAAAGATGTAGGAACACGAACTGGGTGCTTTTCTACTGTCTGTAATCAGCTCATCAAAGCGGCTATTACTTACTTCGCTAAGACAGCAGGTTAAAGGCAAGTCACAGCACCGGGGATTAACTCTGACTTCCTCAAAGGCTTTGGTAGTCTAAATCCCCGGTAATTTAGGCATAACACAAAACCACATTGTGGTTCCGGGGCCTAAAAGACTAGCCCAAGGTGAGCTCAAAGGCAGTTCCTCCCAGGTCCACTCTGGCTTTCCTCTAAGGCTAACTATTACAGCTTGAATTCTCTCCCTCCCATCCCCAAGTAGGTAATAACAATTAAAGCCCTTTTCCTCAAAGCCAGCCACAAAAGCTAAAAAAAATAATCCTCTAACAACCCCCCACTACATACTACACAGGTTCTGTGTAAGAGCTCTCTGTAGAGAAATTCTTGGACCTCTCATATTTGGTCCCTAACACTACAACTGAAGACTGGAGAACCATCTAGCCAGTCAAGCCTTGTAGGTTTCCCTGTCGTCTGCAACCCTTAGATTGACCAGACCCTTCCTGTTCCCTGGTATTTGTACACAGTTGACCAAGCTTCATCAAGCCTAAGAATTAAAATGGGACAGTTAACTTTGGAAGGCAATGTGAAGGTTTCTACATCACGTGAAACTATAACCAAATAAATGTGCTTTTCTCTGGCTAATTGGTGAACTGCCAGTTCAATTCAACGAAGTCAGAAAGGGAAAGTATAGAGTCTACAGTAGATATCGGTGTAAGGGTAAATGTGAAAACTTGGGGTTTGGCACTAACAGCTTGAAGATTCAGAGGCTGATGAGGGTGACGAGGTGACACAACATGCCTTCACATCTGAATGCTCCCCAGTTCCTACTCAGTGGGGTAACTGTCCAGAGAATATACCTTTACCATAGGGGAAGGTGGTGTAACATTAAAGGTTGTGGACAAAGCCTCTCTTTCCACATCTTTTTGACAGCTCTTTTTAAATAACTTAATGTTGACTTGCATTTTAAAAACCCTAGAGAGAAGAACATTGTGTGGTGTTTCCCAATCTTAAACACAGACCTCCACTTTCAAGAAAGACCATTAAAGAGCATGTTTGGGAGGCTGGGGAAATGGCTTCTGGGTAAAAGCACTTCCTGCTCAAGCCTGATAACCTGAGCTCAGATCACAGGAACCCATGTAAAAGTGGATGGTGAGAACCAACACCCAAAGTTGTCCTCCAGCCTCCACAAACACACCTTGGCATGAATGCACACTCACACATGTATGCACACACACACACATACATCCTCCAACCACAACAGACACACCATAGCATGAATGCACACTCACAAACACATATGTGTACACACACACATCCTCCAACCTCCACAGACACACCATGGCATGAACACGCACACAAACATGTACATGCACACACACATTCACAAAAATTCTTTAAAAAAAAAATAGGGCTGGAGAGATGGCTCAGAGGTTAAGAGCATTGCCTTCTCTTCCAAAGGTCCTGAGTTCAATTCCCAGCAACCACATGGTGGCTCACAACCATCTGTAATGGAGTCTGGTGCCCTCTTCTGGCCTGCAGGCATACACACAGACAGAACATTGTATACTAAATAAATAAATAAATGAATATTTAAAAAATAATTTATTGGGAGAATTATTAAAAGCCAAGCCTTTGGTTCAAAAACAGCAATTTCTTCAAAAGGTTAACATTAATCCTAACCTAAAAACAAATTCTAACATACTTGTTTTTAATAGATAGTTTTAAAAAGCAACCAGACACACCATTAAAAAATTTTCTTCCCCCAGGAAGAAAGCAGCAGATAAGATTAATACCCTGCTTGATCCCAAAGAGTGTCCATGACACTTATGAAAAGACAGAGTGCTAGACTTATCAGTTCCATGGTTTTCCAGAGTCCAGCAGCTAAAACAACGGTGCAGATTCTAACGGAAAACAATGCTCCAGTTAATTGTGGTACCCACTTTATTTTCCAGAGTGTCTGATCCCACCCATGAGGCATTGACAGGTAAAACCGTCATGGAAAAGACAACTCGGGCTCTGTCTGTCCTATCAGCATCACTTCTGACACGTCAGGATGTGTGCCACGTTGTCTTGTCATCAGTACCTGGGCACCACTGCAGGAGCTGGCCTGCTGTATACTGTGTTGATTTTACTGCCCAACTTGGAGTTCAGCTAGCATCCCCAACCAGTGCCTCACTTTCAGAGACTCTAATCACCAGAGAGAAAGACTATCAGTTGTCCTTCCCAGTTCCCACTGTGTCCTTTCGTAGGTATGGAGTTTCAGACTTCCAGAACAGGATGGAGGATCTTTACAGTGCATATGCCTCAAGTGAGAAGTCTAATGCTTTCCCTGGTGTGCTCATTTGCATCTCAACAGAGCCTAAACTCTGAGAATAACGGCCATTGCTTCTTCTTGTGTCACTGGCTCAAAACAGCAAGTTTTACAACAGTACAAAAAAGGGGCGGGGGGGGGGGGGGAGCGTGGAGGGGAGCATGCTGGTACACACCTTTAATCCCAGAAACAGAAGGGGGACACAGGTGTACCTTTGAGAGTTCAAGGCCAGTCTGGTCTACACAGTGATTTTAGGCCAGCCAAGACTACATAATGAGATCTAGTCTCAAAAGAGAGAGAGTGGAGGACAGGCCCTTTCGTGTGAAGTTTGGCTAGATCATACATTATTTAAAATTAAGAGCCAGGCATGGGGACACACACCTTTAATCCCAGTACTCAGCTGGCAGAGGCAAGGGCTGAATTGAGTTTGCGGCCAGCCTAGTCTACATAGCAAACTCCAGGACAGCCAGGGCTACACACACACACACACACACACACACACACACACACACACAAACCGTCTCAAAAAAACATAAACAAAAAACAACACCTGAAAAAAAAAAAAAGAATTCAAAGAGGAGAGGCATTCTGAAGGCAGAAGTAGAGGCCACCCAGAGTTACACAGTGAGATCCTTTCTCAAAAGACAAAAACAAAACAAGATACTCTTAAGGAGAAGGCCCCAAGGCAATCTCCTCTTGGCACGGCCAGGAAGAGTTTCCAGGCTATGTACGGTTCAGTCTAACCAGGATTTTGCATGAATGCCATTTTAAAAGTAGGTTTTACTATGGAACTCTCTACAATTCAAAAATTATTTGGCAAGACATAAACAATGGCCATTGCTTACTAGTTGAAAAAAAAAAAACACCAAGAATCTTTTTTTTTTTTTTAAAGAAGGGTCTCTTGTAGACCATGGAAGCCTCAAACTTGCTTCGAAGCTGAAGGTCATATGATCTGGAACTCCTGCTCCTCCTGCCTGTCCTTCAGAGACTGCAGGCAGGCATAAGCCACCAGGCCTGACTTTATGCAAATATGCTATGCAGGTACTACTCCACCAGCTGAGATAAATGCCTAGTCTTTCAGATGTTTAACCCAGAAGCACTGTGTGAACATGGAAATATTAAATTTTCAGAATGTTTTCTAGCCAGTGCAGTATGATCAGCAGTGAAAACCTGGGCCCTGGAGTCAGACAAATCTGAGGCTGAAATCCTTGTGAGCCCAAATTTCCATGTCTGAAAAGGAAGCCCAACTCATGGAGTTGTCAAGAGATAAAAGAAATAGGATACATGAAGTCCTTAGACACAGATGTATCAAAACTATGAAAAATAATTTTTGTTTGCTATTGCATCTTCATATCTATCCTGTTGTATGTACAAGGGTTGCCTACCTCCATTCAGTTAAACTAAGAACATTTTAACATACTGTAACTAACTCTTTGACCTGCCAAACATAGCAACTTCCACAGCCCTTTAAGGAAGAGAAATTCCCCATTAAATATGATACATCATTATTCACATGGAAAGAGTGTACAATAATACTCAGTGCATCAGCTCTTAAAAGTATTTTTGTAAGTTTGGAAAGCAATCTAAATGTCTATTAAGGGGAGAGTGCATCAAGTACAATATATTCAAGGAATGAAAATCATGTTAAATTTAGAGAAGTGGACAGCCCTTGAGTAGCATGCCCAGAGCCCTGGGTCCCACCTAGCACTGAAGAAAGAAAAAAACTATTGTGTGAGGCTGTGGTAGTACATCTCTGTAATCCCATCTCTTGGGAAGCAGAGGCAAGTGGATTTCTGTGAGTTTGAGAACAGTCTATGTATTAAGTGCTAGGCCAGCCAGGACTACATAGTGAGATACTGTTGTTGTTGTTGTTGTTGTTGTTGTTGTTGTTGTTGTTATTGCCCAGTGTGTTTCAGAATGTTCTTGTAATCCCACCAGAGGCAAGAGGATCTCGAGTTCAAGGCCAGGCTGGGCAGAGAGAAACACAGAAATTATTGATCTTATGAAGTGTCCCAAAAGACAGTGGTAGCCTGATTTAGCAATGAGAATCGCTCAGTCTTGAAGTCGGGTGATGGGGTCTATCTTTATTCTGCTCCACACCAAGACACTTCATTTCACCGAGCTGACAGCACCTGCCGTACAGCATGAGATAAAATAGTGAAAAAATCTTACGCATCAGATACTAGACTTGGGTATTGCATAATCAGTCAAGAAGTCGGGCAAAAGCACTTGACGAGAATGCCGAGTCTGCACCTTTTGCATTTTATTTCCACAAGGTAAAAAAAAAAAAAAAAAAAAAAAAAAAAAAAACCATCAGGAGACGCAACCCCTTCTCCTCTCACGTGGCTCTCTCCTATGCTTTCTATATTTAGAACTCAGACTGAGACTTTTGATGAGCTGCCTTTTGGGGCTCCCTGTGACCTTGGGATCCACTTTTCCATCTTGCCAATCTCCCGCTCCTGGCCGCGCCGCACCCATCCGAACACACACACACATACACACATCCTTCTGCAGCACAACAAGCGAACAATCTCTCCAGCGTGGCGGTCACAAAAAACGACTGTAAAAACCCATGTTGTTGGTGCTGGAACGTTCGTTTGCTTTCCAACACTTAGAGGAAAGTACTGTGGATTCTTGGCGCCCAGTCTGCCGAAAGAAGCCTAGGGCTGGTACAACTCTGCAACTTGCTTCCAAACGCACGGTCCTTGCGGATTCCATACAAAGACCGGCACACGGAAGCCCCAAGCTGCAGGCTGCAGGCTGCAAGTGCGACGGGTCAGACTCACGGCTCTCACCCTCCCAGCACCAGAGGACGCACCAAGCTCCCGCGGAATGTGTTGCCACCCCCCGCCGTGCCCCCCTCCGCCCGTCGCAACGCCCCACCTGTCTTGAAGGCCATGTTGTCACTGTCCTTGCCCCCGAAGGTGTCCTGCATGGACACGAAGAGCACCCCATAGGCGTTCTGGATGCCGAACACCGACCCGTTGCACCACATGGCCGCCAGCATCACCAGCCAGCCCCAGCCTCCCTCGGGGGGAACGGGGGGCTCGTCGCCCGTTGACCTCGTCAGCTCCACCTCCACCTTCTCTGAAGACACGTCGGGGCCGTCCGAGGGTCCCTGGCCGGGCAGCGGAGCGTCCTCCGAGGGAGCGGGCCCCGGTGGCTGTGCCTCGCTTGTCCCCTGTGTGGCGGCGGCCACGGGCTCCTCCTGGGACGGTACCATGGCCGGAGGCAGCCCCGTCGGGCGGGCGCAGGGAGAGCTCGAGGGCACAAGGTCCGGGGTGGCTCGCGGAGGCTGCGAGAGCCGGGCGGGCGGACGAGGGAGGCCGAGGTGAGGGCGCAGGAGCCGCAGGCGGGCGAGCGGGAGCGAGCGGGTACAAGGCGGCCGGAGGACTTGACACACCGCGGCCCCACACACCTGACAGAGTGGCGCGGCCGCTTCTTAAAAGCGCCCCTCCCGCGCTGACTAGGGGCGTGGCCTTTGGAGGGCCATACCCCCTGAGCCCACAGATGATTGGACCTTGGAAAGCAGGGGCTCCGCCCCGTGGCCCCGCCAAGTTCGGTGACTGCGCGCAGGCGCGCGCTCTGAGCGCGCTTGTGGAGGCCAGATTAGCTACCCTGTGTCTGTCACCTCCTCTGGGTATTATTAACCTTACAAGTTCTGGGCAGCCTCTCCGAGGGTCATCGATCAGCCGCCCTGGGCCTTTAGAGTCTCTAGAACAGAGTCATAATTGACACTCATTAGACTGTTTGTTGTCCTTTCTGTGCTAATTATAATACAGAAGATTCCTTATACTGCACACCTACTTAAAAGGCAATTCGAGAATCAGAGGCCTTGTTTAATTACTTAAGTTCCGCTCTCTTCCCTGAAAACGCAGTTTGTTTTGAATACTTGGCACACTGAAGATGCTCACTTTGGAAGACAGACTGTGAGTCCAAATTTCTCAGCTAACAAACATTTTTGACAGGCAGCTAGAAAGCAATACTTTTCAGCTACACAAGCTGTCACACACACACACACACACACACACACACAAAGAAGTAGAACCGGCACTTAACTCCTCTGACCCCCTGAAACACGGCATGCCAATATAGCTTCTTAATTGCTCTGATATTTATATTCCTCACTCCAAACAAAATCAAAATATGCTAGTTACTTAGGTGCCTATCTGTGTGGTGAGTATACTGTGACAATCACTTCTTGTGATTGGCTTCTCTCGGTCCTAAGCCAGTAAGCAAGCACAGGCTGGAAATACAAAGTGGGGTGCAGGGGGTGGGGTGGGGAGAAGGCAGGTGGAGGGAGGGGACAGGAGGACAGAAGACAGGGGGAACTGGGATTGGTATGTAAAATAAGATTGTTTTAAAAATAAAAATATAGACAGATATAAAAAATACAGGGGCATCACACATGGAATAAGGTCCAAAACACCAAAGAATGTCTGCCGAAAATGAGTTTGAGCTGAGTTCTGCATTAGCCATGTGATTCTAGTGGACAAGGCGTTGGTCAGGAATCTGGGACTATAGTTCACATGTGGAGTGCTTTAGAAACCGAGTCAAAAGGTGCACTGGCTCTCACTTGGAATATCTCTTTAAAACCCATCTTCCGTGTCTCAAGTCACTGCTCCGTTGCTTTGAGGAGACACGGTGACCAAGGCAACTCTTACAAAAGCTGTATACAATTTCAGAGGCTTAGTCCACTATCATCCTGACAGGGAGCATAGGGCGTGGCTCTGGACCGGTAGCTGAGAGCTGTAGCCTGATCAACAGGTCCAGAAAGAGAGACAGGGCGTGGCCTGGGCTTTTTGACACCTCAAAGCTCACCCAGTGGCACACTTCCTCCAACAAGGCCACACCTAATCCTTCTAATCTGCTCAAACAGCATCCTAACTAGACCAAGGATTCAGTGAGCCTGCAAGTGCCTTTCTTATTCAAATCACCACACGTGAGCCTCAGGCTAAGAATTAGTGATGCTGTTGGGAAGTGGTGGGAATGTTAAAAGGAGGAGCCTTGGACCGGTTTTTCGGTCAGCTTGTCACAAACCAGGGTCATCTGGGAAAGGGAATTTCAATAGAGAAAATGCTTCTATCCTATTAGCCTGTGGGCAGATCTGTGGAGCATTTTCTTTTCAATTGATGTAGGAGGACCCTGGCCTCTGTGGATAGGGGCACCCCTGAACAGGGGATCCAGAATGATGTAAGAAAGCAGGCTGAGCCAGCCCTCAAAAGCAAGCCAGGGAGCAGGGCCCCTCTAAGGCCTCTGCTTCAGTTGCTGCCTCCAAGTTTCTGTCCTGAGGAAGGGTAGCTGGAAAATGAGATTAACCCTTTCCTCCCCCAGTTGCTTTTGGTCACAGTGTCTATCATCTAAGAGAAAGCAAGCTAGAACAGGACTAGTGGGAGATCTTAGGTTAATGGAGACTTGCCCTCTGAAAGGCTGTGAGGGTCTGGTCTCTTCCCTCCTCTAGTTCATTCCGGGCCCTAAGGAGAGTGGAGTTCCTCTGCCACACGCACTCACCATAATGCACTGCCTTGCCACAGACGTAAAAGCCCTGCAACCATCCAGCCATGGATAGATGTTTATTAAACTGTGAGCCAAGTAAACCTTTCTCCTTTTAAACTTGATTATCTTGGGTATTTGCTATTATAATAGAAAGCTGACTAACATACATAGTAAAGTAAGAGCCAGGTATGGTGTTGCACATTCTGAACCCCAGCACTTGGGGGTGAAAGCAGGAAGATCAGTACTTAAAGGTCATCTAGAACTGCTTTGCAAGTTTGAGACTACCCTGGGCTGTGTAAGACCCCATATCAAAGAAAAGGTAAACTGAGGAATAGGCACACCAGTTCACACCGAGAGTGTGCAGGAGGTCACAGCAGGATTCTTGAAAATAAGGAAATTGAGAGCAAAATGTACTTCTGGTAGGTGTAGTGGCACACACCTATAATTCCAGCACTTGAGGAAATCGGGCAGGAAGATCACAGATTCAAGACCAACCTGGATTAATAGCCAGACCTTATCTCAAAATAAGTAAATTAGATAGATGATTGACAGATAGATAGATAGATAGATAGATAGATAGATAGATGATAGATAGATAGATAGATAGATAGATAGATAGAAGATTGATTAAACAGACTAAAAGTTATGTTTATACAGGTAGACAGTTGATTATAACAATGAAGTCCTAGAGGTAGGACTTTGAGACTGGTCAAGCTGCAGCCACAGTTAGGAAGCAAAGACTACTCCATCAAGCTTATTCTCAGATAACTCTGTCCTTTTAATGCAATGTGTGACCCACATCCAGGGAATGGTACTGCCCCACTGTTTTGGAGAGGAGGGGATCTTCCCACCCCAGTTAATCTAATTAAGATGATCCCTCACAGGCATGCTCAGAAGCTAACCAAATCAAGACATATGTGTGGATTATAACCTAAAGGCAAATAAATATCCATGATTTCTGGTACAGCTATGTGCCACCACATCTGGCTTTGTTTTACTGTTATTGTTGTTTTATTTGTTTTTGGGAGACAAAGTCTCATATTATAACCCAGGCTGTCCTAGAACTAACTCTGTAGCCTCAAACTTGTGAAAGGCCTTTGCCTTGTCTTCCCAAGTACTGGGATTAGAGGCATGAGCCACAAAACCTGGTTTATAGTGGGATTTTTTCATCTGCAATATTAAATTTATTGTTTGCTGACAAAAATGTCCTTAAGTGACCGTTCATAAATTCAAGCATTTCCTCTTTAAAAGTCTCACTTTTAGCTACATATTAATTCATTTTCACTCTCCTAATTTTTCTCCAGTTAGCCTAATCCATCAAAGATGCTCATTAAATATGTGAATTAAATTGAATATACAGAAGACTGGAGAGATAGCTCAGTGGTTAAAAGCACTTGTTGCTCTTCCAGAGGACCTGAGTTTAGTTCCCAACTCCCAACTATCCATTCCAGGGGATCAACACCTTCTGATGTGTGTACATGTTCTGGTGGACGCTCCACCTCAGTCCCTGACATCCATATACACAAAGAGTCTGGAATGTTCTGGTGGACGGTCCTCCTCAGTCCCTGACATCCATATACACAAAGAGTCTGGAATGTTCAGGTAGACGGTCCACCTCAGTCCCTGACATCCACATATACAAAGAGTCTGGAATGCTCTGGTGGACACTCTACCTCAACCCCCATGTCCCATCTCTCTCAGAAAGCTTATCAAACAATGATTCCTTCCCCAGAAATGCTCAAGACCATTCTCACAGGGTATTTAAACTGCCCCCTAGAAAACACACATGTGGTTTTGGGGTCTCTCTTCCCTGTCTCCTCTGGAGGGGGAGGGTAGAAAATCACCCAGAAACGTTTTGCCCATTAAATCTGGTCTTTTTCTAATTCGGTTTGATTTGGTCTGATTTGCATTGCTGAGTTGGCGGCGAGGCTGATGGGGTACAGAGACTTTTCAGTACAAATAGGTGAAACACTCATATACAGATAATAATGCCTAAAACACAGACTTAAAAATAATTAAATCAATAAATAGAATATAAAAGCGCTGAAGTGCTGACCATGTGGTCACGAGATTCCAATTGAGCTACATGTAGGTGCAGTTTCCAGCTATGTTACACAATAAAGGCTGCTTTGATGCCATTTTAATGACCATTTTAGATCAAACAGTCAAATGTAACTTTGAGATACTTCAATGACTATGGAGAAATTTCTAAAGCATCCTCTTTCCGTGATGGACTCTATAAGTCATCAAATCAAAATCACACTATAACGGTGATTATTTGGTAGGCGTGCTCCTGAACGTCTGGGAAGTCATATAATCAGACATGCACAAACACACTACCTAGAAGCCTTGTAGTGGGCAACTTGATTAAAAGCACATGCGTGAAGGCCGTGCATGGTGACTCACACCTTTGATCCCAGGACTTCAGAAACAGAGACAGACAGATCTCTGTAAGTTCAAAAGCCAGTCTGGTCTACATAGTGAGTTCCAGGACAGCCAGCCAGAGATAGGTAGAGAAACCCTGTCTTAAAATAAATTGGTTGATTAATTAATGAATTAATACATGCCTGGGGCCTGGGGCTGGGGCTGGGGTGACAGCTGAGTTGGAGAGCACCCAGTATATGTGAGGCCCTGTGTTCAGCCTCTAAACCACAAAGACAAAAAAAAATCTTGGAAAAAAAAAAAGCAAGTACAAAACAAAACAAGTGCCCAGAGGAGCTGGATATGCGGAGTATTTGCATTGCTTGTGCAAAGTGCTGGGTTCAAGCAAAACAAAATTTTTAAAAAATGCATAGAGTTCTTGAACGTTTCTTTGCACAAAGGATAAATGTGATATTTTGTACAAAAACTCCTTATTTCAGAAACAAGACTGAATTATCTCTGGTTTCTCTTACGAAGTCCCCTCAACCTTCCATCTTCTAGTACCCCCACCTCAGTTTTCCAAAGTCCAAACTAATCTGCCAAGATCCCTCCTTCATATGCCTCTTCACAGCGTCCCTAAATACACTGCTGTCAATCCTGGCTTGAGAGCCACTCTAGAAGCTGGTTCCGGCTGAGTCCTTTCCTCATGGACCATACTCTCCTAACTAGCCCTGCTGCCAACAAACTGTGGCTCCCCGAGTCCATCCTCCACCCTGCACCTCCTCAAACCCTGTTCTCCAGTCTGAAGTCTTGCTCCTCACTTCAGGCCCTGTATAAACACCTCCAAGCCTTCCTGAAGACCCTGTTTCTAACATGATCCCATGCTATCGTTTAGAGGTATCTCCCAAAGTTTATCCCTTATAAACATCGACCCTAGTTCAAGAGTACAGAGAGGTGGGAACCTTCAGGAAGTGATTAGATCCTGATGGCTCAGCTTTAACCAGAGGGTTCCTGCCTGTTGTGGGGGAGGATTCCTGATAAGAGGATGACTCATGCCCCTCCCCTTCCCAATACTCAGGTGAAGCAAGGATGAACAGGCACTATCTTGCCCTTCTGTCCTCCGCCATGGGATGAAAGGGCAAGCAAGAAGATTTACACTAGGTGCTGGCTCCTCAGTCTTGGTCTTCCTGACTTCCTGCTCTATAGATAATCTTCTATTCTTTACAGCTACATGTGCTTTTATAACAGTATAAAATAATGAAGTTGCTTCCTTTCCTCTTTTTCTGAACGATGAAACTTTTTCCAATGTGAGGGTTGAACCTAGGGCCTCACATATGCTAGCCCAAGTCCTAAGCTGTATCCCCAGCTTTCTTTAAAGATCTCTTTTCTATTTTGAAGCAGGGTCTCGATAAGCATCTTAGTCAGCGTTCCATTGTTGTGAAGAGACACCATGATCACCACAACTCTTATAAAGGAAAGCATTTCACTGGGGCTGGCTTACAGTTTCAGAGGCTCAGTTCATTATCATCATGGCCGGGAAGACAGAGGCATGCAGATAGACATATTGCGGGAGAAGCAGTTGAGAGCATTCTACATGTGGATCTGCAGGGAACAGAAAGAGAGACACTGGGCCTGGCTTGAGCTGTGGAAACCCCAGCACCCCCTCCACCTCTCATAAGACACTTCCTCCAAAAAAGCCACACCTACTCCAACTAGGCCACACCTCCTAATTCCTCTCAAGTGGTGCCACTCCCTGGTGACCAAGTATTCAAATCTATGAGCCGAATGGAGGCCATTCTTGTTTCAAACTACAGTAAATTTCCCAAACCGACTTTGGACTTTCAATTCTTTGACTAGGACTCCCAAGTAGTGGAGCAGTTTGATGGTGACCTGCACCACCAAACCTGACTTAAATAATGAAATTCTCATCTCTGAAGTTCAACTTGAAAATGGAATTTACCACTCTGTAGACTTCACGGACCCTTTCCTCTAGGCTTCCGTGCTCTGTTTATAGAAACCTTCTGTTAGTAGAGTGTTATTCAGTCCTCTTTTTTTTTTTAATTTATTTATTGATTCAGGATTTCTGCCTCCTCCCCGCAACCGCTTCCCATTTCCCTCCCCCTCCCCCCATCAAGTTCCCCTCCCTCATCTGCTCAAAGAGCAATCAGGGTTCCCTGACCTGTGGGAAGCCCAAGGACCGCCCACCTCTATCCAGGTCTAGTAAGGTGAGCATCCAAACTGCCTAGGCTCCCCCAAAGCCAGTACATGCAGTAGGATCAAAAACCCACTGCGATTGTTCCTGAGTTCTCAGTAGTCCTCATTGTCCGCTATGTTCAGCTAGTCCGGATTTATCCCATGCTTTTTCAGACCTAGGCCAGCTGGCCTTGGTGAGTTCCCGATAGAACATCCCCATTGTCTCAGGAACAGGGGTTTTCAGGTAGGGCAGATCATGTCTCGAAAACATTAAAAGTGTAAATCCTCAACAACTACCTGATCAAATAGACTGGAATTCAAGAACGACTTCAATAACTTTTTTTATAGTAAACTATTTATATATTTATAACTTTTTAATGAAATAGTTATAACTTTTTATAATAAAAGGGTGTAAGTTTAGGCACAACAGGTGAAAGGAATTGGGGTGGCAGATTCTCATGACTGCTTCCTGCTCATTTGTGGGCATTGTCTTGTGGGGGAGCCTGAGAAAAGTGGGTGCTGGTCACATCCTGACAAGGCTGGTCTGTTTGTTCCTGTCCAGTGTTTGTGGTATGGAAATGTCTGGTATCTCTTATACCTGTTTAAGGTATTGGCAGAACAAAGGACAAAGTTAAGTTTAGAGGAAAAAAATTTAGGACCAGGAAATTGAGGGGGGGGGTGTATCTGACCTGTTTAAGGTGGATCCTTGGCTCTCTGGAACTCACAAGAATTCTTTGGGTTTGTGAAAACAGAAGTTTTAGACATATACATTGTATAAACAGTAGCACATTTATGTCAGAATGACTGTAACAGATATTTTTGTAGAATGAAAAGTATTTTTAAGGCTATGAAAGGCAGCATGAGAGAGAAATTTGATAACTTGTATTTGTCCTCACACCTTTATAACTTGCAGGTCTTGAATTTGCATTTTGTTGAAATTTGTTTGGTGAGGTTGTCCTTTTAAACTGACAAAACCTCTCAGCTGTCAAACTGCATCAGAGATCTTTGAGAAGGATAAAATTTTTACTTGAGTTATTGATTAAAAAAACACAGAGAACTTACTTGGTAGAGCTACTCCTCAGGGCCATCCATGGTCACTGAAGGTCGTGTTTGCCTTTTGCTGTTTAGCACAGGGCCTGCCAGCTTCAGAAGAGCCTGTGGGCTAAGAAATCTGTAAATAGACAAGCCTACCTTGACCTGAGCAGCTAGGCTGTCGATTCCAACGATTCCTTCCACTGTCTGGTGATCTTCAGTTTAGATAAAAGGCAGTTTTGCCCACTGGTCAGCGCTTGGCAGTTGAAGCAAATTGCAGATGGATGTTGTTCTGTGCCCATTTGTCTTCTGTCTTCTTTGGAGGAAGTAGAGTGTAGCTGCTAGGAGCCAAACTGTCTCTTTTTGTTATGAAAAGTTTTTAATAATTAAATATGTAAATGCCATATTCCCCAGATCTCTGAGCAGTTGAGGGCTATTTATCAGGTATAACTACAGTGTAGAATCTGCCTTGAGAGCTGAGTCTGAGCTTTACTGTACTGGCTCTTAACAGGTAAGAATTACACTCATAAAAAGACAAAAAGAAGAAAAAAACTGCTTGCAAAAGAAAGTTAAGAGCAGAACTGACAGTAGTAGAGAACAGCTTAATATATTTTAAAGCAGGGTTGGATTAAACATAAAGTATTGTTGTAAGAGACTTAAAAGTACATACCAATTTAAAACATGAAACTTATTGCTTTTGTAGTCTGAAATGAGATGAACATTTAACAGTAAACGTAGGTGCCTTTAAGTTGCATGTATAAACACACACGCACACAGAGTGAACAGGAACTGGCCTAAGTGGATGCTCTTGGGGGGCCCTACCAACGGCATGCCACTGCACAAAACACACATGCAACAAAGTCAGCACTGGGGGACCAGACAGGGAATACCTCAGTAAAGATGGCAGAACTTGGTCACCTGGCCTGGCTCTCAGTTAAGATGGTGGTGAGGTCACCTGACCTCAGTCAAAATGGCAGCAGTCACATGTTGTATGGAACAGCCACAATTTTTGAGCTGAGGGGATTTTAAGCTTAATAATAAGAGAGACCTAGAGGTGTGATCCGCCCTGTTGCTGAGCCATCATGCCACAAGTCATGGCAGGGAGCAAAAGCTGGAATTGAAAACAGCCACCTCATGGATCTGACCTATCTTGTTTAGCATCAGTAGCAGTGGCAGGGACAGTTTGAGGAAACTCCTTCCATTTGCCTGTGTGCTGACAGTAGTCAGAAAGCTCCTGTAAAAGTGGAGCCAGCGGGACACCAGCAGAGTGAGGGTAAGAGCTGAAGAAGTAGGGCATTAAGGCCTGGGATTTTAGGACCTCTAAAAGGCTTCCCAGGGGGAGACTGGATTGATGGACACGGATGGTTTGCTACCCATAGCTGAAACCATGAAAACCCGCAAAAAAACGGCAACACCACAAGGCCTACAGGGAGACATCTCCCCTCTACAGGCAGGGTGTAAATCAGCGGCAAACGCCACAGGGCTTGTAGGAAAGCGTCCTCTGCCTACAGGCAGGGTGCTAAAGCCTGACCGACTCCAGTCAGAGCAACTCAGAAGCCAAAAAGGACAGAGGCCGCTCCATAGAGCCTTTCACAGTGGGGAGGAAAGAAAAGAAAAGATAAGGAAAGAAAAAAGGAGAAAGAAAAATCCAAGGGAGCCTGGTCTACAGAGTGAGTTCCAGGACAGCCAGCGCTACACAGAAAACTCTGTTTCAAAAAACAAAACAAAAGAGAAAAAGTAACTATTGTAGCATGTTCACTAACAGCAGTAATTCTTAATTCACTTAACTCATTTCCTAATTTCTTCTGTTATTAAATATTCTTCAAGGAGACCATGTTAGGGTTGGGATGACTTCAGCGTCGGAGAACTTGCCTAGCATGTCAAAGGCCCTGGAATTAATTCTCAGCACATGAAAAATTTGTTTCTGTCTTACTCAGAAGCATTCTGCGATAGAGATGGATTATAATTTAATCATGTTCCTATTTGGGGGACATAAATACTCTGGATCTTCATTATTATGAATACTATTACAACCTTCCAAATCTTTTCCATTCCTGATAATCTTTTAGGAAAATGTTCCAGATGTAAGACTGCTAATGAATAAAAATGTATGAATATTTTGTGCGAACTTTTACTTCTTTGCCTGAGTCTTTTTTCATCACACATTTGAATATTGTAGGTGATGATGCTCTAATGTCACACCGTAGGCCTACAAATGAGCTATTTTAAAAACCTGTCTCTGCAAGCACGTAAAGTGGGGAGGCTGATGTTTCTGTAAGCACTGGTGTCTGCATGCCATGGTACCTGTGCAGAGCAAACTTTTTGGAGTTACTTCTCATTGTCCATTTTACTCTGAAGCAGCGTCTCTCTTGTTTCTGCCACTTTCTATGTGTTCCAAGCAGGCAGGCCTGTGAGCCTCCAGGTAATCCTGAGTGCTGGGATCGTAGACCTGTGCAATAGCTCTGGCTTTTTGAGTGGGTTCCAGGGATCAAAACTCAGGTCATCAGGCTTGGCAGCAAGTGCCTTTACCCACTGAATTGCTCAGGTGGTAAAAGTACCCCACTCCCTAAATTATCTTCTTGATGGTCATTCTTTACATTCTCCACCATAAAAAAAATATCACTGTCTTTTGATTTTTTGATACATCATCTTGCTAAGCTCTCCAGGCTATGGGATCTTTTTGTTTCTGTCTCTTAAATGCTAAGGTTACAGGCACATGCCAAACCAATTGGCTTTGAGAAATTGATGTGCTTGCTTGTTTGTTTGCTTGCTTGCTTGTTTATTACAGGCTTTCAGTGGCCAGGCTGACCTTGAACTCTCCACATAACACCAAAAATGAACTTGTACTTCTGATCCTCCTGTCTCCACCTCTGGAGTACTAGCATTATAGGTGTGAGGTAGCACGCCCAGTTTATTTGGTGCTGGAGACCAACCAAACCTGGAGTTGTGTGCACGCCAGGCACACCCTCTAGCAAGCAAGCTACACTGCCCTCCCAGGAGTCTTCATTGGCTGCTAAATGGACCAGACCTCCTGCTTCAGCTGGCAGTCTTCTCTGGAAGTGACAGAATAGTCCTGGAGACCCCAGCAGTCTGCACCAGGGCCCGCATGGATCACACAAACACACAAGGGACCGTCTGGTCCTTACACAGCAGTGGGAAGCGCAGCATGATCTCCACGGCTCCAGCATCTACCCCCATCACAATGAACTCAGAAATGCCCCTACAGAGGGTTTGGCAGGCTCACTGGCTACTCCCTGAGGCTGCTTACAGTTATACCACAACTGAACAACCCACAGTTTCTTGCTGAGATGGGCTTGGTTTTACCTCAGTTCTGCAGTCCAGGCTTGGAATTCTACAAGAGCAGCTGATGTCAGAGAAGAAACTGAAATGCTACCCAGAAATCGGAGCAAAACTCCTGCAGAGGTTCAGGTTTTCGGTGATATCTAGAGGTACTGTTTACACGGGTCCCGTCGTATCCTGTTAGGGTTATCGCCGGGGGTTTTGGTCTCAAGTCGTTTTCGTTCTCTGTGCTGTTGTCTGTTCTGGGAAATGAGATTTTTTTTTTCTACCTGGTTATCGCTACTAAGCAACAAACAAGAATGTTTTATGTGGTTATATGATCCCATCATGATAATATATTATGTGTTTGATACACCAGAAAAAAATTAAAATACAGAGCTCTGATTATAATTGATTTTTAAAAACTAGTCTGGTATTGCCAGTAAAGTCTATTTTACAAAATTAAGATAATTAACACAAGCCTTCAAAGGCCCTTTTTAGAAATCAACTTTATCATTTAGATTAGACCCAAAATATCCTATAACTTAATAGATAAATTTTTAACTGTGAGCACACATTTACCCATTTTACATTTCTTTTTTGTTTTGTTGGGGGTGGCATCGTGTGTGTGTGTGTGCATGTGTGTGTGCATGTGTGTGTGTCTGTGTGTGCATGTGTATGTGTCTGTGTGTGTGTGCATGTGGGGTGGGGGCCTGAAGTTAATGTCAAATGTCTTCTCCAGTTGCTCTCCACTTTAGTTACTGAGTCACGATCTCTGTCTAAACCCAGAAATCGTCAGTTGCCGTGGGTCTCACTAATTAGCTTGCCCTGGGGATTCCTGTCTCTTCCTGAGGTTCCACGTGACTGCCATGCCTCCTGCATTTATTTGCATTCTAGGGATCCAAACTTCAATACCCGCATGTGCTTTATCCACTGGCGCATCCGTCCCCCAGCCCAACTCCCCATTTCTAGCTGAAATAACACCATTTCCTTTGTTCTAATCCAGCACTTCCGCCAGTGACTTATGTCTGTAAACACTTTGATTTTTATCTAGCATGTCCGTAAGAACAAAATGCTGTAAATGAGGTCCTCTGCAACTGACTGTTCCCCCAGGCTGCCTGAGCCCTGTGCTGTGGCGAACAGGACAGAGACCGCCCCAGGCTGAACACTGCACAGGCTGCACGCTGTCCACCTCACTCTGGGGAGCGTGATGAGGACCAGGAGTCTGGTCTTCAGCTCTTTGTGTTCCAGAATCTAATGATTTCCCCGAACCAGGGCCATTCGGCCTCAGGGGAGTAATTCAGTCGAAGCAAATTCACATGAAGCTAATTAAGAACTTGCATTACAGCCTTTGAGTATAATTTCATGTACTGCCAAGCCAACTTGAATATTCTGGTTGCTTATGCAGGGCCTTCCTTTCCCAGAGGGAAGCGTCTGCATGTAGGGGAGCCTTTTAAACAAAAGCAAAAAACAAACAAACAAAAAAACCCTTAAAAGTCACAGAAAAATGTCTCCACCCTGTGATACCACGGTGCTCTATAACCCAAACCTGTTCCATCTATAGAAGATTCGAGCTCTGGAGACAAAAGTGTCCCAAATGAGCTCTGAGGCAAACCTAGTCAGATGCAGGTCTGTAAACCCAGCAGTGAGGCTGAAATGGGAGGGTTCTAGGTTCCAGGCCCACCTGAGCTATAAAGCCCACCTTGTCGAAGAAGACAAAAGGAAGGAATAAAACAGATGAGGGAGTGTGGAAGAAAGGAGAAGGGAAGGAGTGGGAAATTGGAAACAAAACCTAGACTCGCCAAGATAAGATAGATAAGTTTTTTGTTGTTGTTTTTTTTTTTTTTTTTATTTTTCGAGACAGGGTTTCTCTGTAGCTTTTGGTTCCTGTCCTGGAACTAGCTCTTGTAGACCAGGCTGGCCTCGAACTCACAGAGATCCGCCTGCCTCTGCCTCCCGAGTGCTGGGATTAAGGCGTGCGCCACCACCGCCCGGCGATAGATAAGTATTTTTTCTAATTTTGCCAAATGCAAATGGATTAGATATTGTTACTGTAATTCTTATTTAACAACTGTTTTTGTTGTCTATAGTTTATATTAAGGTTTAAATCTTCCTTTTTAATTAGACAAAAGGGAAAATGCTGTGGAATAATCCTCTTGTACACTGTAAAGATTTGCCACTTGAATTGGTTTAATGAAATGCTGACTATCCAGTAGCCAGGCAGGAAGTATAGGTGGGGTGACCAAGCTAAGGATGATGGGAAGGGGAAGGGTGGAGTCAGGAGTCATCAGCAGATGCAGAGGGAGCAGGAGATGACCATGCCATGCTAATAAAAGTACTGCCATGTCGCAGAGTGTAAATAAGGAATATAGGTTAACTTAAAATGTAAGAGGTAGTTAGTAATAACCCTGAACTATTGGCTGAACATTTATAATCAATATAAGCCTCTGTGTGTTTATTTGGGAGCTGCTGGTGGGGCAGAAACTTCTGCCTGCAAGTTCCGATTTTCGCATTTGTGGGACCATGACCAAGTCACTTGCTTTCAAGTGCTGAAGGCCCATTACAATTCTTCAGGATCTGCTTTTCTCTGTCTAGTTTTAGAGTTTGAATCTATCATGCCGTGCATACTAAGCAAGCTCTCTCTCTTCCACGAGCCTTATCCACAACCACCTTCCATTTTTTTAAACTGTTTCACTTTTAAAAGGGAGGGTCTCATTGTGTTATCCAGTCTGACCATGAACTCACTCTGTAGTCTAGGCAGATGTTGAAATTGGAATCCTTCTGTACCTCCCAAGTGGTTGGGATGACAGGCATATAGCATGAGGCCCACTCAACTCCACATCTTTACTTCTTCTCCTTGACCTGGATGAGAGTTAAAGTATACATTTTCAAATGTCAGTATCCCAGTAGTACTGGCACTATCTTATATACAGAATAGTGTAGAGACCATCCTTACCTGGCCCTGTCGTTTAAAGGAGCAAGGAAAACAAACATGGATGTTGTGGAATATTATTTTTAAATGTATTACCTTTGTTTATGTTATGGAATTTTTTAATGATTCAAAGATGCGTTGTATTTTTTTTTGTCGCATTTGTTTAACTCTGTGAAGCTGTGTTACTCTACCTGCCAAATGATTGGTCTAATAAAGAGCTGAATAGCCAATAGTTAAGCAGGAGGGGGTTAGGCAGGGATTCCAGGCAGACAGAATAAATAGAAAGAAAAGCAAGAGAGGATCTAGGAGAAAGAGGAGGAAAGGAAGACTCCAGAAGCCACCCAGCTACACAACAAACCATTGAGAAAGAAAAAGAAGAGGAGGAGGAGGGGGAAGAAGAAGAAGAAGGAGGAGGAGGAAGAGAAGGAGGAGAGGGGGGAGGAGGAAGTCAGGAGTAGTCGTGGCATGAGTTTGTAAACCCAGCACTTAGAAAACTGAGTCTGAGACCACTGAGACCAGGCTACATCATTAGATGTTACCTTAATTTTTAAGATTCCTCTACCACCTACAAAGGAAGGAAGGAAGCAAGGAAGCAAGGAAGAAGAAAACTTTTTCCCTTATGTGCCAAGCATACTTGGAAGGCAAATGATCGTAGGTTGGTTGAGTAAAGGAGCCTGGAGAGAAGGCTCAGCACTTAAGAGCACTTGCTGTTCGTCTAGAGCACCAAGGTTTGTTTCCCAGCACTCACACGGTGGCTCCTAACTGTCTGTAACTCCAGTTCCAGGGAATCCAACATCCTCTTTGGGCACCAAGCACGTACACAGTGCACATGCATACAGGCAAAATATTCATACACACAAAATAAAAAATTAATCTTTTTTTAGACAGTATGGGACATACAGAGGTCCTTGTGTCCACAGGTAAGCACTAGGGGGACCAAGAATGGTAAATACATAGGGTTGTTCCTTCAAAGTAAAGAATGCATAACCTGTCATCTGCCTATGAGGCTGGGAGTGGACATGGTTAATACATTGGTGACATTGTTCACTATCTGTGTGACCATAGACCATACTGGATCTTCTGTCAATGACCTTGTCAATCTAGAGAAGCCATCTTTATAGAAGATGTCACATACGCTTTACAAAGAGTTTCGACGTAGTCACATCTTAAGCTCTGTTGTGTGCACAGGACTGAATTGATTATCATCAGGAATATCTTACCAAATTGTGCTGTGCTTAAATGCCTAAAATAAACTACCCACGGTCAGGCTCCCAAAAGTTGAACCAAACTACCTTCTTGCTTCCTGTTAATTGTTACACTGCTAGCTGTGGTGGTTGCAGAAACCCCCACAAGACAGGGTCTCACTTTGTAGCCCAGGCTGACCTTGAACTCCTTCTGTAGACCTGGATGATACCTGCCTCTCATTCTGAGTGATGGAATCAAAGGCATGCACTACCATGTCCATAAAATTTTAAAATATCAAATAACATTCTTACAGATAGAACATCTAGAATTGTGTTCCTGGTATAATAACCATTAATCATGAGCAGCTATTTAAGATTGAAATGATTGAAAGCAAGTAAATTTAAAATTCACTTGTCCATTCTCATTAGCCACAATTCAATGCCTGATAACCACATGTGACCAATCGCTGCCATGTTGAACAGTTATGATGTAAATACAGGCACTGCCACAGAAGTTCTACTGGACAGCACTGCCCTCGGGAGCAAGGCCATGGTGGCTCTTTCTGCCCTAGGCTAATCACTCAGGCCCACATCCATCTATTGCTGGTGGGAGCACAAACTTGTACATCTACTTGGAAATCACTGTAGCTATTCCTTAGGAAGATGGGAATCAATCCACCTCAAGACCCAGCTATATCACTCTTGGGCATATACCCAAAGGATGCTTCATCCTACCCCAGAGACACTCACTCAGCCATGTTCATTACTGCTCCATGATAACAGTCAGAAACTGGAAACAACCTAGATGTCCCTCAACAGAAGACTAGATAAAGAAACGTGGTATATTCACACAATGAAGTATTACTGAGTCGTTAAAAAAAAATGACACCATGAAATTTATTAGGTAAATGGGTGGAACTAGAAAAAAAAAAGCATCCTGAGTGAGGTATCCTAGACCCAGAAGGACAAATATGGTATGCATTCCCTTGTATGTGACTATGAGTTGTTAAGCCAGTGATAACCATGTTACAATCCATAGAGCCACAGAGGGTAAGTCAAGAGTGAGGGACTTGGGGGAACAGTTAGGAGATGTTAGGAGAGGGAAATAGAGTAAATATTTATGGGTGGATTGTGGGGGCTGGAACAGGAAGATCAGGTGGGGAGGGAGGGAGAGAGAGAGAAGGATGAGAGAAGGAATACAAGAACAGACATCTAAATTTAAGAGCCACTTGAGGGGTAGTATGGAAACCTAATACATAATGATTAGAAATATATATATATGTATGTATGTATATATATGTGTGTGTATGTATATATATATATATATATATATATACATTTGAAGGTGATCTCAATGTAATCACCAAGCAATGGCAATGGAGAAGAGAGAGCTGCAACTGGCCATCTCTTCTCACCAAACGAAGTTACAATACCAGTATTGGGTTACATCTAATAAAATTGTTGCCCTAAGGGGTCTTGTGGGAATCCTTAAAGAACTCAGGCCATACAATTCCAATCCCAGAGAACCTAGGCAACAATGAAGACACTAAGAGATACATACATGGATCTAATCTATATGGAAAGTAGAAAAAGACAAAATCTCCTGAGTCCATGGGGACCATGGGAGAGGGTTGAAGGGGAGGGGAGAGGAAGGGAGGGGAGCAGAGAAAAATGTATAGCTCGATAAAATCAATTAAAAAAGGGGGGGTTACCCAGGCCATTGTAAAGACAATAATAGGTTGCTCTCCTCAAACTGATACCAAGGCCCCAAAGCCCCTCTACAACTCATTGAACATGGAGAAGCTGAAATGATGCCTACACAGAGCCTTCACCCCTATGCTCCAATATCTTTGGCACAAGAAGGTATTCTTCATGCTCTCAAAGAAGAAACATAAACATCAAGCCAGTCACAAACCCTTTGATCTACAACGGTGTCCTGCTTACAAGATATGCTTAGGGCGGTAGTGGCACAAAGCTTGTGGGAGAAACCAATCAGTATCTGATTTGATTTAAGAACCCATACCTGACACGGCTTAGGTGACAAAGAACCAGAGGCTAGATATCCCAGGAACCTGGGGTAAAACCAAAAAATATTGATCTAAAAATTAAAAAGTAGTGACAAGACAATTCCTGACGACTTTCTGATATCCTCATAGATCAGTGTCTTGCTCAGCCATCAGAGAGGCTCCCTCCTGCAGCAGATGGGAACACAGAGAGAGACCCACAGCCAGACAACATGCAGAGAGTAGAGACATTGAAACACTCAACCCTAAATTTGATGTCTCCATCAAATCCCTCCACTCAGGCAGGGCTCAGGGAACCCAGGGGAAGAAGAGGCAGAAAGAGTGTAAGAGCCTGAGGGGATAGAGGACACCAGGAGAACAAGGTCCTCTGAATCGGTATGACTGATGCACATACGAACTTTTAGAGACCGAGGCAGCATGCACAGGTATGCACAGGTCTGCACCAGGTCCTCTGCATATGTATTACGGCTTCCAGTTTAATGTTTTCATGGGATTCCAGGGTGCAAGTGAGTGGGTCTCTGACTCTCGTGCCTTCTCTTGGGCTCTTTTCCTTCTGTTTGTCTTGTTCAGCTCAGATACAGCTTCCATTCCTGTCTAGAGAGAGACTGAAAGGAGTGGATCCAGATGGAAGAGGAGGTGGAGAGGAACTGGGAGGAGTAGACAGAGGGGAGAGTGTAATCATCAGGGTACATTATGTGAGAGAAGAATCTATTTTCAATAAAAGGGAGGGAAACTTTTTAAAAAAAAAAAAGACCTGTCAACTTGGCACAGTCTAGAATCACCTGAGAGGTGTCTCAGTTGCATGATCATCTTTATCAGGACATGTCTGTGAGGGAAGGTCTCCACTGTTAGTAAATACAGGACGGCCTGGCCCACGGTGGGTAGCGCTGTTCCCAGGCAGGTGGTCTTGGGCTGTATAAGAAAATTAGCTAAACATGAAATCTGTGAGCCAGCCAGAGCATAAGCCAGCAAGCAGTGACCCTCATTGATTCCCACCTCCAGGTTCCTCCCTTGAGTTCCTGCCTGGCCTCCCTCAATGGCGCATTGTAACCTACAGTTGTGTGATGAAATACACCTTCTTCACCCCCCAAAACAAACAAACAAAAAAAAGCAGTACTTAAGTTGTTCAATATTCAGAATTCAGAGACGTTGCATGAAGAAAGCTGGAAAACAAAACCAGAAAGTGCTGATTTTGTTCAGATCCCCACTCTTGGTATCCATGCACGTGGCCAAGATATTTTTTTTCCTATTCACTGTTCAAAAAAAAAAGCCTGCATTGCATTAGGCTCATAGCTCATAAAGGTCTCCCATGTTGATGCTCTCAGGCAGCATGTTTTGCAGTGGTTAGCAATAATCCTACTAAGGGACTTATCTATGTAGAATTTGTCTAACGGAGCCAGCCAGTGCTAGGCATGTAGAAGTTATTTTCATGTGATCTTGTTTATTACAGTCAGGGCCACCATGGATGCAGACCCTCAGATTTGCTTAGGTCTGAATCTTAGACACTGAAGGTTATTCCCTTAGAACAAATATCACAAAGGAATGAAATTTTTGATTTTGATTTTTTGCAGAAGATTCCGGATGCCCTCACCCTCTGAAGGCATTTCACCTGAGCCCTTCAGAGCGCAGGAGCTACAGGGACGCAGCCCGCCAGCACGGTGGTTGGGAGCTTGTGGAGGGTGAGCAACACAGAGGAAGTAACTGCTACTTTATCATAGCAGCCAACTTCGCAGGATGTGGTTTCCTGGCCATCTGTACCACAGGCGAGAACCATGAAGCCATCCAGCAATTCACACGAGAAAGCCACAGCCAGCACCTGCACCCAGTTCTGGCTCATGCCACAGCCAAATTATACCTGTTTTGGCCCTTGACTTTACAAAGCCTGAAAATCAGCCGCCTCCAAATACTCCACGAACTCTTTAAGACCCTGAAACTTTCCCTTCATCCACCATCAAAATAGTTTTGGCCCATAGGAGGTGGGGTAGGATTACCTCCTCATTTTCCCTTTGTTGTTCATGTATTTATTTATTTATTTATTTGGGGGAGGGACACACACATGCCACTGTACATAAAGGACAATGTTCAGGAGTCAGTTCTCCCCTTTTACTGTCTGAGTGTTGGAGATAGAACTCAGGTCCCCAGGCTTTGCGGCATCACAATGCACTAAACCTTTCTTTCCTTGACTTTTGTTTTATTTTGTTTTGTTTTTTTAGACAGGCTCTCCCTGTGCAGCACTGACTGGCCTGGAATTCACTTTGTACCTCAGCCCAGCCCGAATCTCTGACAGATTCTCCTTCCTCTGCCTCCTGAGTGCGGGCAGTAAAAGTATGTGCCTCGCATCCAACTCCGGTAGCCGTCCACTCAGCCCACAGTCCTTTGTTTGCCCAGCTTGTGAGTCTGTCAACTTCAGCTCCACTTCTCTGCAGATGCCATTTCTTCCAGGACAGAAAAATGAGAGCAGAAAATGTTGAAGAATGTTATTTTAAGATATGTTACATTTGCTTATGCTGCTGGACATTTGTTTCAACGATGCAAAGATGTGTTGCGTTCTTTTATGTTGCATTTGTTTAGCTCTGTGAAGCTGTGTTACTTGGCCTGTCTATAACACCTGATGGCCTGATAAAGAGCTGAACGGTCAATAGCAAGGCAGGAAAAAGGATAGTCCACTAGAAACAAACCAAGCTAAGGCCAGGTATTTATGAGTGTGTGTATATTTATGTGGGGGCTGGATGGCCGCTCCCCGCACCTACAAAAAAGCCAAAAGAGTAAAACAAACAACTACAAGAAAATTTGAGCCCAGTTTCTACTTTTTCTTTTATAAACAGTATAATTCCTCTTCCTTCTCTCCCATTCTCCCTTCCTGTACACGCATGTGCGTGCGTGCATGCGTGCGTGCGTGTGTGTGTGTGGACACACATTAGGAATTGGACCTAGGGTCCTACAGGTGCTGAGCTAGCATTCTCTCCCTTAGCTGTGGTCCTACTTTAATATCTCTCATCTTTGTAAGGATGGGCCTGTGGCTGAGTGTTGTCATCCTTTTGCTTATTTTATGCCTTCCAATTCTCCCATAGTGAACTTTTATTTATTAATGTTATATAAGATATATAGAAATACATCACTGCAAAATAGATCCATAACCTACGTATAATTATTTTGTCCTCAAAGAAATCTCTCTGTGGGAAAGCTGCTATTAATTTCTATATATCTTTCCACCTGACAGTTTTTTGGGGTTTGGGAAGGTTTTTTTTTTGTTTTGTTTTTAGTTTGTTTGTTCGTTTGTTTGGTTTTTTGAGACAGGGTTTCTCTGTAGCTTTGGGGTCTGTCCTGGAACTTGCTCTGTAGACCAGGCTGGTCTCAAACTCACAGAGATCTGCCTGCCTCTGCCTCCCGAGTGCTGGGATTAAAGGCATGTGCCGCCACTGCCTGGCACCACCTGACAGTTTTGATTAACAATTACAGTCATAAAACAGTGCTGGCATTTCGTGGAGATGGAACCCAAGGCCTTATACTTACTAAATAGCTCTACTTCTGAACTAAATCCCCAACTACTTAGTAGGCTTTTTCTTCTACCTATTACTGTGTGTGCACGCCATGGCTGGACTGTGGAGGTCAGGAGACAACTTTAGGGAGTAAGTTCTCTCTTTCTACCACATGAGTTGCAGGGCTCAAACTCAAGTCACCAGGGCTTGGCTGCAAGCACCTTTGCTCACTGAGCCACCTTACTAGTCCCAGGGGTAAAATTTGCAAGGCTGAATTTGACTTCTTCCTGATTCACTCTTGGAAACTGGAGCCAACTGTTGAGTTTCTTTGCAATGTGGTTTCTGGCCATATTTCAGTTGAGGATTTCTTCTCTGACCTGACTCAAATTGGAAATGATTGGGGATTTGATAGTCAAACAGCCTTTGAAAATTATTATTTATATATTCACTGTCCTGGTTAGCTTTTATGTCAACTTGATGCAAGCTGGAGTCATTTGTGAGGAAGGAACCAAGAAAATGCCTTCCTAAGATTGGGCAGGAGACAGGCAAACCTGTAGGTATTTTCTTAATCTGTGATTGATGGGATCCCCAGTTCATTAGAGGTGGGGATACCCTTGTCTAGCAATCCTGGGGGCTATAAAATGGACAAAGCAAGCCATGAGAATCAAGCCAGTAAGCAGCGCCCCTCCCCTCCTCTGTATCAGCTCCTGCCTCCAGGTTCCTGCCCTAACTGCCTTTGAGGATGAACTTGGCATTCGTGGAGACCGAACTCAAGGCCTTATACTTACTAAATAGCTCTACTTCTGAGCTAAATCCCCAACTACTTAGTAGGCTTTTTCTTCTACCTATTACTGTGTGTGCACGCCATGGCTGGACTGTGGAGGTCAGGAGACTTTTGCTTTTGGTCATGGTGCTTCCTCCCAGCAATAGAAACCCTAACTAAGACATTCACTAATAGCCACTTCTTGATTTTGAAAATGTGACGGAGTTAGCCTGGCACGTTTTCTAAAGGCCTCTCCAAACAACCTTCAAAACTTGACAACCTGATTCATTTTCAAATTGGACACGAGATCGTCATTGTAGCTGCCTGAGGGTCAGCAGGGCAAGAGTGGCTCACGTAAGCGTAAGGTTATAATTTAACCAGTGAATCCCATTCGAGGTGACCACATCCCTACACAGAAAACAAAGTGTTTGTTCAACAAGCTTTATCTGGTTTCTTCTTTGAGATACGGAGGGATTTACAATTGAGTAATAACGAATTGCTTCAACTCCAGCTTCTTTCTTCAACTTGAGAATGGATCCCACACCACGGGCAACAACAGCACAATTGGCTGCCCTTTAGCCAGATGGTTGGGGTAGATCATCCAAGCTCACGTGCTTAGGGAAAAAAAGCAAGATTTTAGAACATAAAGTTCTCTAGACGAACCAAGGATTCCCAGTTGGTGTTTTGCAGTCTCACCAATTCCCCTGGCTGCAGTTTCCAGTCTCCAGGTCTCACAGCTCCTTATCCCCTCCCCTTCCTCACGCGTTCCTTTTGCTCCACGCTGACCTGCATTAAGTGTAGGCAAACAACAGCTTGTGGCCTTGTGCCATTTACAAGACCCTTTCACCAGCGCTGACTCGCTTGGCCGCGTACGAGCAAGCTGTTTAAGGCCAACAACTCATCCTCACGCTGTCTCCCTGCTCAGTGCACACCTCCGAGTGGATTAATAGGTGCCTCAGAGAATGAATGAGTGAATTTAGAATGCCTCCCAACTGTGTTGTTTTGAGTTTTCACTAAGATTGTCAAATGTCTTTTTTTTTTCAAGACAAGGTTTTTCTGTAGCTTTTGGTGCCTGTCCTGGAGCTAGCTCTTGTAGATCAGGCTGGCCTCAAACTCACAGAGATCCACCTACCTCTGACTCCGGAGTGCTGGGATTAAAGGTGTGCGCCACCACCGCCTGGCTGATTGTCAAATATCTGTGTTTCTCTGTAACTTTTTTGCCTGAAAAGCTTTGCTACTCACTCCTTTTTCCTGCATAAAGCAACACTGATGGCGGCCAGAAGCAACACTCCTCCTTCCCCCAGGAGTCCCCAGTGACCTCCGCTCTTCGGCTGAGATTGGTTGGGCAAAAGCGAGCTCTGTATGAGGCGACACCATGTCTCAGCCCTTCTCTGCACCTATTTAAAACCAAACAAGTCCTTATGAGGAGTTTGGCGAGTGGATCACGATGTAGAGTTTATCATTCCTAGCACTACTGTTAGACAAAAATTTTAAATGTGATTAAAACGTTATTGAAGTAAGTTTTCCTTTTAGATTCAAAACCAAGAAGGCAAGAAGCCGAGAAAACAGCTGGGGGAACCACAAGGTTTCTGATGTTCTTTTGGGGCTTAGGGGAGCCTGGCAGGCAGAATCAGGAAATGAACCATGACTGCTAAAAGTACTTCAAGGCTTTCTACTAGCCCCCACAGACAGATCGGCTTCTGCAGGTGAGCGGTGCTGAGCTGAACCCAGCTTTCAGGCTTACTGAGCTTGTGCTGTGCTGATGGAGTAAACACTCAACCCCCGTATTTATTTTCAAACTTTGTTCCTAATAAAATTATGAATCCCTTCTAGACCATCCCAATCTTACCCCTTCCAAGAGTCACTTTGAAAGACCACTGTAGACAAACAAGAGGCCCCTAAAACAAAAGCCTCCATTCCGACCTGTGCTCACTCACCAAGTCCACTCATTTTTAACAAGAACTGTTCAGGCTTTACCTAAATTGTCACATTAAACCTTCACAGAAATGTGTCTCCCTATGTGTCTGTGTCTCTGTATATGTGCGTTTCTACATGTGTGTGTATCTGTATCTGTGTGTCTGTGTATGTGTGTCTTTGTCTGTATGTGTATCTATATGTGTGTGTGTCTGAGTGTATCTGTGTCTATGTGTGTGTATCTGAGTGTCTGTGTGTGTGTCTGAGTCTATATATGTCTGTCTGAGTGTATGTGTCTGTGTGTGTGAGAGTGTGTCTGTGTGTGTCTGTATGTGTACATGTGTGCCTGAGTCTATATATGTGTGTCTGAGTGTATGTGTCTGTGTGTGCGAGTGTGTCTATGTGTCTGTACGTATACATGTCTGAGTGTATATGTCTGTAGTGATGTATGTGTCTGTGTGTATATGTCTGTGTGTGTCCATATGTGCTGTGTGCGTCTCTGTGTATGTCTGTGTATCTGTATATGTGTATATGTGTGTATGTATTTGTGCCAGTATGTGTGTCTGTGTGTGTATCTGTGTATGTGTCTGTGTGTGTACGTGTGTGTGTGTGCATATCTGTATATGTGTGAATGTGTTTGTGTGTGTGTGATGCTGAGACTTGAACACAGAACCTTACTGGGCTACTGATGTAGCACTGAGCTACAATTCCAGTCATGATGAAAATGTTCTTTGTGAAAGTTACCAAAATTATTTTTCCTTTTTTTTTATTTTACATGTATGAGTGTTTTGCCTGCATATATGTGTGTGCTTAGTGTCCAAGAAGGCCAGAAGAGGGTACTGGATTCCCTGGAGTTGGAGTTATAGAGGTTATGCGCTGCCATGTGGGTGCTGGGAACCAAGCCTTGGTCCTCTGCGAGAACAGCCAGTGCTCTTAGCTGCTGAGTCATCTCTCTGGGTCCCATTACTCATCTTCTGACATCAGACTTCATTGATCTTCCAAGCGTGTTGTATACACAGAGTTGCACCTCTCAGACAATATTCCGGCCAGGCTCACCATGGGGAGCAGTGTGGGGAGGACCTGTACCAATGGCCTGTGTTGGCAGACAGCTGCCTACAGACAGCTGCAGATAGGAACGCCTTTGATCAGAACATGCTTCCAGCAGGAGAGACATGCAAACACCACAGCCTAACCCTGTCCTCAGTCAAGCTAGACGGACTCTAGCAAGAGCTTCAGGCTGTCACTCTGCTTTAATCACCCTGTTCCCCCTAGACACTTTCCCCAACACACACACATGCACACACATACACATACAAACACACATACACACACAAACACACACATACACACGCACATACACACACCACACACATGCACACACACGCACATACACATATACACACATGCACACACACATACACACCACACATACACACACACATACACAAACACACACATACACACACATACACACCACACACATACACACACCACACACATGCACACACACGCACATACACACCACACACATACACACACACAAACACACATACACACACAAACACACACATACACACCACACACACACACATGCACACACATACACACCACACACATACACACACAAACACACACATACACAAACACACATACACACACATATACACACATACACACATACACACCACACACATACACAAACAAACACACACATATACACACATACACACACATACACAAACACACATACACACACATATACACACATACACACATACACACCACACACATACACAAACAAACACACACATATACACACATACACACACATACACACCACACACATACACACACAAACACACATACACACACAAACACACACATACACACCACACACACACATGCACACACATACACACCACACACATACACACCACACACATACACACCACACACATACACACACATACACACCACACACATACACACATGCACATGCACACACACACACATACACACACCACACACACATACACACAATTTTGTGATGGTTAGCTGGTGGGTCACATAAGAGAGGGAGAAGAGGCCCAGTGTGCTGAGAACTAAGAGCCACACTGACCTTGCTGGGGAAAGAAGCCTGGGTAGGGTAATGTTCACAGTATGGACGCTGGTGCAGACCTGCGGAGGCATGCTGCTACTCACTGGTCATGTAGTCATTGCAAGAGCGCTCATCTCTCTGTGAAGCAGGAGGAGAGGTCTATCTGACTGGGTTGTCAGGACTATGCAAAGTAGGCAGAGCGTGCAACTGTGACCCAGTGCTGTTCAAGTCCTTAGAACCTGGCAAGTTGTAAGTGTCTGTGGTGGTGTGAATAAGAAATGACCACTCATTGTGTTTTTATGGCTTTGGAGGGAGGGAGAATGCATACATGTATGTGAGTGTTTCTTGCCGTTGTTTTATTTATTTTTTTTTAATTCTGGTTTGGTGTTTGTTTTCCCTTTGTGTCTTTTGTTTTGTTTTGTTTTTATGTATGTGGATGTTTTGCCTGCATATATGTCTGCACACATCATATGAATACAGTGCCCAAGAAGGCCAAAGAGGGCATCAGATTCCCCTAAAACTGGAGTTACAGCCAGATGAGAGCTACCACGTGAGTACTAGAAACTGAACCCCAGGTCCTCTGCAAGAGCAACAATCTCTCCAGCCCTATTTGTTTTCTAAAGAAAGAGGAGAAAGGGTGTGAAGCTGGGTGGATGATGAAGATCTGGGATGAGTTTGTGCGAGGGGGGACCATGATCAAAATATATAGAATAAAAAAATTGATAAAAATACTTTTAGAAAAAAAATATTGAGAAGCATTATTGAATATTATTTTAGCTGGACAAAAATGTGTTTCATTTGTTTATGTTGAAGAATATTACTTTAACTGGGTAAAGGTGTGTTGCTTTTATTTATGCTGCATTTGTTTAATGATGTAAAGATGTATTTTTTAAAAATATTTATTTATTATGCATATAATATTCTGTGTGTATGTCTTCAGGCCAGAAGGGGGCACCAGACCTCATTACAGATGGTTGTGAGCCACCATGTGGTTGCCAGGAATTGAACTTAGGACCTTTGGAAGAGCAGGCAATGCTCTTAACCACTGAGCCATCTCTCCAGCCCAAGATGTATGTTTAATTATGTAAAGATGCATTGCATCTGTTTTGTCTTGCCTGCCTAAGATACCTGATTGGTTTAATAAAAAGCTGGATGCCCAATAGCTAGGCAGGAGAGGGAAGGGCTGGCAAGCAGAGAGAATAAATAGGAGGGGGGAAAAATCTAGGCTCAGGAGAGGAATGAGAGAAGGAGGAGGAAAGAATGAGAGAGGAAAAGAGCACAAGAGAAGAGAAAGTGGGACACGCCCAGGGCCAGAAACCAGACAGCTGCCAGACAGACAGACACTGGAGGAAGCAGTGAAAGTAAGGTATACAGAAGGGAAGGAAAGAAAAGAAAAATAATCCCTGAGGAAAAAGATAAAGAGAAACAGATTGAGTTTAAAAAAAAAAAAGCTAGCCAGAAACAAGCCTAAGGTAGGTAGTATTTATGACTAATAAGAAGTCTCCATGTCATGATTTGGGAGCTGGTTGGTGGCCCAAAAGAGAAAACCTGATACAGAGAGATGGGACCTGGTAGGTGATTGGCACACTAGGTGGTTAGTATAGTTCTCAGAAGGAAGAATGAGCTTCCATCTGAGCCATTGTGAAGATGGGGGCTTGGTGCTTGCTTGCTCTAAAGCTTCTCTTGCTATACGATTTCTCCAGTCTGCTGTTTCTGTCTGCTCCGTGATGCCACATGTCATGCTATGACATGGACAGAAGGCCCTCATCACAGACTAGTCATCTGGGTCTAGCCAGTCTTAGGCTGTGAGTCTTCAAAACTGGGAGCCATACAAATCAATTCTCTTAATGAGAAAAGGAAGAAAAGATAAATGAGATGGGATAGATAGATAGATAGATAGATAGATAGATAGATAGATAGATGATAGGTAGGTAGGTAGGTAGATGGATAGATGATAGGTAGATAGATAATAGATAGATAGATAGATAGATAGATAGATAGATAGATAGATGATAGGTAGATAGATGATAGATAGATAGATAGATAGATAGATAGATAGATAGATAGATAGATAGATAGTAGATAGTAGATAGATAATAGATAGATAGACAAATAGATAGATGATAGGTAGATAGACAGACAGACAGATAGATGATAGGTAGATAGATAGATAGATGATAGGTAGGTGGATAGATGATAGATAGGTAGGTGGATAGATAGATAGATAGATAGATAGATAGATAGATAGATAGATGATAGGTAGGTAGATAGATAGATAGTAGATAGATAATAGATAGATAGACAAATAGATAGATGATAGGTAGATAGACAGACAGACAGATGATAGGTAGATAGATAGATAGATAGATAGATAGATAGATAGATAGATAGCCTCAGTCTCTAGCATTTGAACACTTGGTTCCCAGTTAGTGGCACTGCTTGGGGAAGTTCAGGAGGTGCGGTGGAAGTGGAGACAGCGTGTTTCTGGAGGGAGGATTTGAGAATGAAAGCTTCTCTTCTTCCAGTCTGTTTTCTCTGCTTCAGGCTTATAGTAAAGACTGTGAGCTCTCGGCTCCGTTTTCTCCAGCGCCCACGCCTGCTGCTTGCTGCCTGCCTCCACCATGATGTACTCTGCCCTCAGGAATTGAAACAAGCTCTTTCTTCTTTAAGTTTGCTTCGGTTGGGGCATTTTATCACAGCACCAGAAAAGCAGCTAATACCGTGATCAATAATCAGTAGCCCAGAGAATGAGAAAGGAGACTTGTAGGTGCACAAGAGGGTTATGGGAGGTAAAGGGATGGGTGTGAACTGGAAAGCTATGGTCCCATAAACTACACATGAAGCAAAACCTACGTGTTCATATGTGATTTTATATCTAAGCAAATATCAAGTCGGAGAAGAAACAAGGAGACAACAGGTACCACTGGACGAGCTGCTTCCGGTCCCCTTTCCCCAGTACCATTAGCTGGGAACCAAGCGTTTGAAATACGAGCCTGTGTAGGCTTCTGCCAGCCCTCCGCTGACCGCGGATTTTCCTATCAATCTTCACCTCCCGTTCTTCACTCTGGTTGCTTTTTCTGCAGCTTCTTTTCCTAGGTGGACATAGTGGCTCCTGTTGCCTGCTGCCTCCGTCACTGGCTAACGGAAACTACACTCCCACGAGGATGAGGACCACAACAAAAATCCGTTGCCACCCACAGCTGTAAATCAGAGATGCTTGCGCAGGCTAACGCTTGATCTGAGCTTTGCTGACCCACCTCCTCAGTCTCAGGAATGGACTCCCTACTTCGCGAGAAAACTGAGTGCTGAAGCTTCAGGGATCTGACTCAGGGGCTGCTGTTTGTAGCCAGCCTCAACTTTCTCTAGTCACAAAGCCAGCCTACCCACAACCCTTGTGGCCGCTTGCTCCCTCGAGTTTCTCTGTGTGTCCCCTTAGCCTACATGACTGCTTGCTTACCCTGTAGCCCTGCTGTGACCCCATTTCTTTCTAGCTGATGTCACCTCTCAGCAGTTAAACTGAGTCGTGGGGAGGGTACCTGTAATATCAGCATTCTGGAGGCAGAACTGGGGAGATCTCGAGTTTGAAACTTGCTTGGGCTACTTAGTGAGAACTTTTTCTGTGGTCCTCAATCTCCTTCTATTCCCCATGCAGTAGCCACTTTCTTCAGGAAGCAATCCAGGCCCTTCAGTGGGATACAGTTCCTCCTTCCCCTCTCTTCAATCCCAATTCTGTTTTGTCTTGTTTTTTTTTCTCTTAAGGCTCCTATCTTACTTGGCATTTACTGTTATCTTCTAAGCTGGATTTGTAGTAGAAAGAAGGCAGAGCTTCTGGCCTCATACATCCCCAACATTCTAGTAATATCTAGTTTGTGTGAAGACTATAAAGTCAGTTGGTTCTGGGCCACATTGCGTTCCACTGGGCCCTGCTGAGGCGCCTATTTCCCTCAGGGCCACTGGATGTTTGAAGTGGACTACCACGGCCTTGAGAGAACCGTGGTAACAAGGAAACGTTCTTCAGTCTCCCTGGGTCACTGCCTCCGCTGCTGCTGCTGCTTTCGGTGAACAGCATCACTGGTGACAGCTTGAAGTGAAGAGGGGGTTGTCCCCAAGAGGAAAGAAAGCGTAGGAGTGAGATTGCAATTACTTACTTGTCTCGATGCTTTGACAAAAATATCTGAAGAAAGCTATTTAAGGAGGGGAACGTTTTGGTTTCTTAGAGAGAGAGAGAGAGAAAGCAAGCTGGCACACGCATGCCATAGTGTGGGTACTGGTTCTTGCCTTCTACTTCGCTTGAGACAGGATCTCCTTTCCTGTGGTTTACCAGGCAAACACTAGCAAGCTGGCCCACCTCCAGTCTTGCCATAGGGTTACTGGATTATAGCTATGTACTGTTGCACCCAAATGGACATGGATTCTGAGGGTTCAAACTCAACCCTCACTTTTCATGGTAAACACTTTATCTACTGAACCATCTCCACAGCCCGGGAAGGAATGATTTATTATGGCTTGTCTAGGGGATACAGTCTTCATCATGGTAGAGAAGGCACAACAGAGGAATAGGAGGCAGCTGGCCATGCTGTGTCCACAGTTCAGAAGCAGAGAACAATGAATACCGGTACTTAACTTGCTTTTTGCTTTTTTACACAGCCCAGGATCCCACATTTAGGGTGAGTATCCTCACCTCCATTAACCTAATCCAAATAACCTCCCACAGACATGCCTTGTCTCTTCGGCGATTCCAGACCTTTCCAGGCAGACAGTCTCCAACAGCCACAGTAGAGAAATACTTTGCTGGCATGAAGAGTGTCCCCAAAAAGCTCATATCCACTTAGAACCCCAAGACATGACCTCCTTTGGAAATAAGGCATTTGCAGGTGTATTTAGTGAATCTCTGATTAATACTGGATTAAGGTGACTGCTCTCCTTATAAAAACAGATGTGCTGTGCCCTATGCTCCCACAGGAAGCCATGCTGATCTCCATGACCTGCGCTGGCACCAAGGGCCATGATGGTGCCCGTGATCCATTGCTGCAGTCAGAGGCCGTGTGGATCCCATGGTCTGTGTTACCACTGAAGGCTATGTAAATGTCAAGGCCTACGTTGTAGCCGAGGGACTTGTTGATGACCATGGTCCATGCTGTCGCCAGAAACCTTGTGGAAGTCCATGATCCACGCTACTGCTGACTGCAAAGGGCAAGGAAGCTTCTTTTGCAGTGGTGCTGGTGACTGCAGACTCAGAGCTGAGACTAAGAGACATCGAAGGCTTCTGGGACAACTTCTCTCCCCGACTCCACCCCAACCTCCCTCAAAAGAAATACTCTATATGGAAAGCTGCCGTGGGACAATGGTTTGTACCCTGTCAATTGTATTTTAATAAAACGCTGATTGGCCAATAGCCAGGCAGGAAGTATAGGCTGGGCAATGAGAACAGAAGAATTCTGGGAAGAAGGAAGTCCCATTCTGCAGTCGTGACCCAACCACAGAAGAAGCAAGATGTGACTGCCTCACTGAATAAGGTACCGAGACACGTGACTAACATAGCCATGAATAACGGGCTAATATAAGTTATAAGAGTTAATAAGAAGTCTGAGCTACTAGGCCAATCAGTTTATAACTAATGTAGACCTCTGTGTGATTTCTTTGGGATTTAATGACTGCAGGATCTGGGAAGAACAAAAAACTCAGACAACAGGAAGCCACTGAGAAGAACTCTTAGAAATTCTGCTAGGGATTCTGAAGTGTAGCTCTGCACAGCTGATGGCTTCTTCCGGGGGGGGGGGGGGCGGGGAGGGGGAGGGGGAGGACTCAGTTTTCTTTAAGGGATTAGCTACTGTAGGGAATTTGACCATGCTCTGGTAAGCACATGGAGAGCACAAATTGGACTTGGTATTCTTTATTTTCCTCTTCTTTTCTTTGGGGGAGATCGTAAGGGAGGCGGGGTTGACCTGAGAAGACTGGGTGCCTTATGTAAAACTCCCAAATAATTGAAAAGGCCAGCCTGGGTCCTCAAGAGCCAGGCAGGCAGGAAGACATCCACTGCCAGGTGGGTCCCATGACGATGAGCAGGCTTGTGGCCGAGAAACAGGAGAGAAAGAGAAGCAGAGCGAGCAGGTCACGTGCTGTGGAAAGAGGAGGAAGAGAAGAAGGGAAGACGGTGAGGAGTAGGCTGACCTGGGAGGCCTTTTTGCCACCTGGCACCAGAGTGGTACTGGGCCCAGGCTGCTGCCGAGGATCCTGTCTAGATCCATGGTCCTGCTGCAGCTGGGGTCTGTGTGCACGTCTTGGCCTGTGTCACCTCAGGAGGCCAGCCCTTCACCCTGGCCCTCATAGGAGAAATGCTCCATCACACTTGGAAGAAACGGCCCCACCCCTCACCACAGACAGGGGAGAGCTGACCCTGGTGGCATGGGCATAGGGAAGCTGACTCCACCCCTCCCCTAAGGGGTGTGGTCCCAATGCCTGGACTGACGAGCTCAGCTACCACCTAGGCCCATAGCCAGGCCTGGAGTTGGCCCACCCTAACATCTAGCCCATCTAGGACCTGCTGGAGCTCATGAAGGGACTGGTCCTGTGGAACAGTAACCGCATCTCCATGGCAGCAGAGGGGCGTTACAGTGAGGATCCAGAAATGAGGGTGTCCCAGAAACCAGAGGCCTTGAACCAGACCAGTGGCTCACTGCAACAACATTTGCTAGTAAAGCTGATTGGACCAAAGGGTCTACTGTGTGACACCCTGAGGCTCCCAGTGCCACCAGGACACTGAGAGGTGTAAAAGATGGAGCAGCAAAGAAGTTTCTGTTGTTTTTTGTTTTTATTTCTTTGGTTTTGGTTCATTTGGTTTGATTTTTTTTATTTTTGTTGGGGGGGGCTGCTACGGGGGGGGGGGAGGATATGGAGGGACTGGGAGGCAAGTATGTTGTAATACTCCCAAGGATTCAATAAAGGAATTATGTTAAATATTTAAAAAATAACAGTTTCCCAGGGGACTAGAGTCACGTAGCCTTCTCTCTGATGACGCAGCTCTTCTGTGTTCTCCCAAAGGATCTACGGATGTTCGATAATGAGGAGGATTCTCTCCTGCTTAGACGCGAAGCTGCATCTCACAAGAATTCAAGTTGCTTCTTGTCCTTCAATAATAGTAAAAAACAAAACAAAACAAAATCTAACAACATAGATAAAGCACAAGGTAAATGCCCACTGAGAATATATTCACTGATATTAGATAATTGAAGTAAAAAAAGGAAACTCCTCTCTTCTCGTATGTGCCAAGTAAAATTCTTCTAGAATATATTATATATTTAGTGAATTCTTATTGTAATGAAAGTTTGGAAATGGTATGGAAAATTGAAGGAAATAAAAATTTGACTTTGCAGAAACAAAATTACAACTCCCAAATGATCAATAAAAACATTATGTTGGGAAAAAATCATACGGACACAGAACGGAGAGGAGACGATGTGAAGATCGAAGTAGATATTTAACATCCCATGGCGAACATGTAACGCCTTTTCATCTCCATTAAAAGTAGATGTACATTTATTGCTTTTTTTCAAAGCATCTAAAACCAAGAACATGGAGGATGGCCTGAGGCCCCTGACCCCTAGGAAGACACTGAATAAGAAAGAGCCTTCCTCAGGGTCCCACTAGCTGACATCTCGGTTTGGAACTTCTAGATCCAGAACTGTGAAAGAATAAATTGCTTCTGTTTCAGGCCCCTCAGTTTGTGGTCAGTTACCCTAAGAAGCAAACAGACAGGAAGGAGGCAGCAGTTGAAGGGTTGAGGTTGAGGGCTGGCAGCGTAGTTTCCTTATGTGCTCCCATGTCGTCGGCAAGATCCTGGGACTCGGGGGACTCAGCAGCTGATTGTGTTCTGGGCTCGTAGGGGAGGGCTGGGTACATATGCAGCAAAGACGAGTCAGGTGTGGTGACACCACCCTGACCCTAACACGCAGGAGGCAGCAGCAGGCAGAGTTCTGTGAGTTCCAGGCTAGTCAGGGCTACATCGTGTGTCCCTGTCTAAAAGGAAATGGGAGAGAAGGCTGCAGAGCCACTGAAGGAGAGGTCATGTGCCTCCTGGCTGCCTGGTTCTGGGAAGGGCACGGTTGTCATTGTCCACAAGAAGAGAATTCAGTCAGAAACGTTTTGAAGCCTGGTGTCTTTTCAGGAAAGGGGCCAGCAGGGAGCCACAGCACAGGGTTGGTAGAGGAAGTGAAAGTGGTTAAAGATGAAGTTTCGAGAGTCTTTGGATGTCAGTATGGTCTGGTTAGTTAAAAAGCTACCATGGTGTCTTAGTCAGTGTCCTGTTGTTGTGAAGAGACACCATGACATGCTACTTTTATTTTTTTTTTTTTAAAAAAAAGCATTTAATTGGAGCTGGCTTACAGGTTCAGAGGTTTAGTCCATTGTCATCATAGTGAGGAACATGGTAGCATGAAGGCAGACATTGTGCTGGAGAAGGAGAGGAGAGGCAGATCTGAAGGCAGAAGGAAGAGCGAGCCAGCCACTGGACCTGGCTTGGGCTTCTGAAACCCCAAAGCCCACCCCCATGACACATTACCTCCAACAAGGCCACACCTCCTAATCCCTGTCAAGTAACATCACTCCCTAACAACGAAGCATTCAAATACCTATGCCCATGGGGGCCATTCCTATTCAAACCAACACACGCGCATTCAAAAGTATTGCTTCCATTTTTTTTTTCATTTTCCAACCCAGGTATATTAAACCAGAGGTCTACAATGTAATCTTATAATCTGACTGACTCTGTGTGTGTCTGCGTCTGTGTGTCTGTGTCTCTGTTTGTATTTGTCCTATGCTGACTTGATCAACAAGCCCCAGGGATCTAACTATCTCTGCTCCCCAGCACTGAGTTACAGACACATGCCACAGCGCCCAACTTTCTAGATGGGTGCTGGGGATCTGAACTTAGTTCCTCATGCTACACAGCAAGTACTTTATGCACTGAACCGTCCCCTCTGCCCCTAGTTAGAGGCTTATCTTTGAATCGGCAGCAGACAGTGAACCAGTAGGGGAAGGAGGCTCAAAGGAAGGAACCTATCCTGTGACCATGAGTGTGTGCTGGGAAGATGGGAGGTGCACAGGAGGAGGATCTCTTGGGACCGGGGTATGTTTAGTTGTAGAGTGTGCGTGTGCAAAGCTGCTTCAATCCCAAGTACCACAACCAAGGAAGAAAGAATCTGGGCATCTCAACCCAACAACTCCCCCGATGCACCTGTGCTCCCGGTTCCAGGTGCTGGCTCCCATCCCTACTGTCCCCAGTTTGCCCAGGTGGTAGTATTCACCTGTCTCTGGATCCCGGCCATTGTTCGTCCTGCCTACTGTCTATGCTGAGAACCATCTCCAGATGGGTTATCTGACTCGGACAGCAACATGTAGTTGTTATTGTTGTTGTTATTATTTTTTCTTTGTATGACCTTTTGGCCTACATCCTTGGCACAGACACAAAAGCTTGTTAAAGTCACTACCATGTTTAATGGAGCCTTGAAGATCAAAGCCAGAAGATCAGGGCAGACAAGTCTCTTCCAAGCCCCTGAGAGGCGTGTTCTTCCTGCACAGTTTTGACGTTCTGCCTCCCTTGTTTATTCAGGCAATTCTGAGCTGTAACAGAATCCTCTTACTCTAATGGCAGCCCAACGAAGGGAGACAATGCATGCTTATTTATTAAATTCTACAAAGACCAGAATAAAAATTAAGAACAGAATCAAATCAAAGGCTTAGATATTTTTATCATGCATACCATTGCCCACACAGCACAGGTCTGCCAACTGAGAGGAAAAAAAGGGGGGGCGGTATGGGAAGAAACAGGGAAGATGGCGTGAAGAGAGCTCTCTTTGCTGAGGAGGCCCTGGTCTGAACTCTGTTGATAATATTTGAAGGCAGCAGAACCCAGAAAGGGTACAGAAGTGCGCATCTCAGGGATGGCCAGGTGGCTCGGTGGTAAGGGGCTCACTGCGAAAGCCTAGTGACCTGAGTTCTGCCCCTAAAATTCGTGTCAAGATGGATGAGGAGAGCTCCACAGAGTTGTCCTCTGCCCTCCACACATGTGCATCTACATACATGTCCTCTGCATGCACACAATAATAAATTCTAAGTACATCTTTCCTTCACCAGTCAATGTACTGGCCACCGGCCTATTGTCCAAGGGGAGGGTTCTGGGGGTATAAAGAAGGGGAATATAGAGCCCTTGCTCTTGGATAGTGACCAAGATTAAAAACTGAAGTCTCAGCAAAATTCACAGAAGAGGTGGCAGGAGAGAATGCCTGGGGACGAACGGAGGGTCCAGGGACCCTGAAAATGAGTAGGTCGCTGAGAATGAAAAACGGGGTACACAAAAGCGGGGAGCTGTAAGGAACATATTCTGTTTAAGGAGTCTTAAGAAACTGCAGGCTTACTTGCTGGGTGTGGTGGTGCACACCTGTAATCCTAGGGCTTGGGAGGTGGAGGCAGGGGGATTTCTGTGAGTTTGACGCCAGCCTACGTGGCAAGTTCCAGGCCAGCCAAAGCTACATGGTAAGACCCTGTCTCAAAAAAAAAAGGAGGAGGAGGAAGCAGAGGTGAAGAGGAAGAAGGAAGGGAGGGAGGGAGGGAGGGAGGGAGGGAGGGAGGGAGGGAGGGAGGGAGGGGGGGAAAAAGGGCTGGTGTGATTTGAGCAGTGGTAGGAGGGGCAGACAGGTTGGGAATAGGTTTTGGGAACTCTTTCCTACCACCCGAGAAAGGTAACTGTTATGTGAATGAGGCCTTGCTGGAAGTGGAGAGGCAGTTCTTGCTTAACTTCTGCAGCTGCTATACCAGACTTCATTTATAAGTGACAGGCAGGACTGCAGGCTGGGAGACTGGTAAGGGCACGAGGAGGAGAGCTACCAGACAGAGGGAGAGAGGAGCTGAGGGTGGACACCGAGATCCCGGGTGGGATGGCCAGGTGGGTGGCATTGGAGACACGGAGTACAAAGCGAACAGAGGGTTTGGCAGGGAAACCTTACATTTGCTCCAGACTGTTTGATGTCCCTGGGTGCCTGCCAGCAGATACCAGCAAGGCAGTTTCTGTTTGATGGGACCCAGGACTCACCCACACTCTGTAAGTACCCTGCCCCTGAGCTATACTTACTGACAGAGACTGGAGAACAGGCGGTAGAGGCCAACTAAGGACATTTGGCCCAGGTGGGGACACACCCGCAGGTGAAAAAATAAAACAGTCACCAGCAGATAGTGTATGTTGAGTGTGGCATTTAGAGCTGCCAACAAGAAAGAGCTGAGAAGAATGGGTGAGCCAAGAAGTGGGCACGGACTGGATGGAGATGTCCTTAAAGAGGCGTGGCTCCCCAGGAAGAGCCAACTCTCCCATGAATTGCAAACACCCATGGTGAAGTTGAGCAGCACGGAAAGCAGCAGCAATCCTTTCTGGACCTTTTTTGCAGGACCCTGCGCACACAACACTGCTGCCTTTCTAGTCTAGAGACCTTCTCCTCTGGTTCCTTTCCTCTCGACAGTTCGCTTGCTGTGATCCAGTAAAGATGGCACTGTATTGCTTTAAGAGTCTTAGGGTTCAGTCTTAGGGTTCCCATTGCTGTGAAGAGACACCATGACCACGGCAATTCTTAGAAAAGAAAACATGTAATTGGGGCTGGCTTACAGTTCAGAGGTTTAGTCCATTCTCATGATGATGGAGTGTATGGTGACGTGCAGGCAGGCTTGGTCCTGGAGGAGGAGCTGAAGAGACTGGGGCATCTATCTTGAGCATCTGAGACCTCAAAGCGAAGCATCCCTCCCACTCCCCCGTGACACACCTACTCCAACAAGGCCACACCTCCTAATAGTGTCACTCCTTGTGGGCCTAAAGAAGCCATTTTTATTCAAGCTACCACAAGCTCATTTTCTGCATTTCTGGGGGCTGGAGAGGTGGCTCAGCAGTTAAGAGCACTGGCTGTTTTTTCCAGAGTTCAGTTCTGAGCACTCACATGGCAGCTCAAATCATCTTTAATGCCCATTCTGGGGGATCTGATCCCCTCTTCTGACTGCTGTGGGCAGTGCACATGAGCCGGCAGATATCCAGATGTATAAAAACTACACAAATAAAAATATTTTTATTTATTTATTTATTTTATATTTATTTATTATGTATAAAATATTCTGTCTGTGTGTATGCCTGCAGACAAGAAGAGGGCACCAGACCCCATTACAGATGGTTGTGAGCCACCATGTGGTTGCTGGAAATTGAACTCAGGACATTTGGAAGAGCAGGCAATGCTCTTAACCTCTGAGCCATCTCTCCAGCCTATAAAAATATTTTTTAAAAAATAGTTAATTTTCTGTTAGGCAGTGGTGGTGCACGCCTTTAATCCCAGCACTTGAGAAGCAGGCAGATCTCAGTTCAAGGCCAACCTTGTCTACAAAGCAAGTTCCAAGACAGCCAGCACTGTTTCACAGAAAAACCCTGTCTCAGACAAAAAAAAAAAAAAAGAAAAGAAAAGAAAAAGAAAGAAAGAAAGAAAGAAAGAAAGAAAATTTTCATGTCATTATAAAATCAAACATGTAAACGAATTTGGAAAATATTTTTAAAAAAATAGGCAATCAAATGAAGCTATCTAAAGCCAGGCATGGTGGCTCACACCTATAATACCAACACTCACTAGGCTGAGACAGGAGGATTGCTTTAAATTACAGACCAGTCTGTGCTACAGTGTGAGACAGCCCTCAAAACAGACAGAAAGAGATTCTCTATGGTCTTCAAAACAAACATTTGCTTTTTGGTTTAGTGTTCCCCAGTCTGTGTACTCATGCACGTGAAGGTCAGAGGTCATCGTTAGGCATCCCTCTGTCACTCTCCACTTTTACACACAGACACACACACAGGCACACACACAGACACACACACACAGACACACACACACAGAGAGACACACACAGACACACACACACACAGGCACACACACAGACACACACACACACACAGGCACACACACAGACACACACACAGACACACACATAGACACACACACAGGCACACACACAGACACACACACAGGCACACACAGACACACACACACACAGACACACACAAACACACAGAGACACACACAGACACACACAGGCACACACAGACACACACACACAGACACACACACAGACACACACACACAGAGACACACACAGACACACACACACACAGACACACACACACACACACACACACAGACACACACACACAGACACACACAGACACACACACACAGACACACACAGACATACACACACAGACACACACAGAGAGACACACACAGACACACACACAGACACACACAGAGACACACACAGACACACACACACACACAGGCACACACACAGACACACACACACAGACACACACACACAGACACACACACACAGAGACACACACACAGACACACACAGGCACACACAGAAACACACACACACAAACACACACAGACATACACACACACAGAGACACACACAGACACACACACAGACACACACACACAGAGACACACACAGACACACATACAGGCACACACACAGACACACACACAGACACACACAGACACACACAGGCACACACAGACACACACACAGACACACAGACACACACAGAGACACACACACAGACACACACACACAGACACACACACACACAGAGACACACACACAGACACACACAGACACAGAGACACACACAGACACACACACACACATAGAGACACACAGAGACACACACAGACACACACACAGGCACACACACAAACACACACACACAGACACACACAGAGACACACACACAGACACACACAGAGACACACACACAGACACACACAGGCACACACAGACACACACACAGACACACACACAGACACACACACACAGACACACACACACACAGGCACACACAGACACACACACAGACACACACACAGACACACACAGACACACACACACACAGACACACACACACAGAGACACACACAGACACACACAGAGACACACACAGGCACACACAGACACACACACACACAGAGACACACACAGACACACACAGGCACACACAGACACACACACACAGACACACACACAGACACACACAGGCACACACACAGACACACACACAGGCACACACACAGGCACACACACAGGCACACACACAGACACACACACAGACACACACACAGACACACACACAGACACACACAGAGACACACACACAGACACACACAGAGACACACACACAGACACACACACACAGAGAGACACACACACAGACACACACAGGCACACACACAGACACACACACACAGAGACACACACAGACACACACACACAGAGACACACACAGACACACACACAGGCACACACACAGACACACACACACACAGACACACACAGAGAGACACACCACAGTGCCCTTGTGGAGGCAGGAGAGTGAAACTCAGAAGCTGGTTCTTTCCTTTCATTGTGTGGGTTCCAGGGGTTGAATTCAGGGCATCAACTTTGGTGGCAAGTGCCTTAACCTGTTAACTCATCCCTCTGGCCCTCACCTTCTGCCTGAGGCAGGGTCTCCCTAAGTTACCCGGACTGGGCCTGAACCCATTGTACAGCCCAGGCCCCCTTCATTGGAATCTCAGTTTCCCCACGTGGCTGGGCTAACAGACCTGTACTACCAGCCCAGCTCATAAAGCACCCCGTTTTTTCTTTTTAGAAGGCATAACTTATTAGCTCAGGATACAGCATGTAAATGGTAAATAAATAAATATCCAGAAATATAATGAAAAGTGTGTGGGAGACACCCCTGTAGTCCAGATACTCTACAGGCTGGAGCAGAATTGCTTGAGCCCAGACATTCAAGATCAATCTAGACAACATAGCAAGACTTTGTTTCAAAAAAGAAAGAAAACCATATCTGATCCCTTACCCCTAGGTCTCAAGCATGTTTTCTAGTCTGCTGGCCCTTGGGTGTCCTTCCAAAGACAGTCAGTGTATCTTTAATATGCATTGTGCACACCTCTAATCCCAGTACTCCAGAGGCAAAAACAGGCAGATCTCTCTGAGTTGGAGGCCAGCCTGGTCTACACAGCAAGTTCCATGAAAGCCTGGTGAGACCAACTCTCAAGAGAAAAAAAAAAATTAATCCCCAAACAAATATCATTTTTTTCTTCCCCTATTGGTAGTAAATGATACAACTGCCTGCACCTTGGTTGGGTTTGTTTGTTTGTTTGTTTGTGAGGTTTTCTTGGGTTTTAAATACAGCCCAAACAAGACTGCTTTGTTTCAGCTCCTTCTCCCACTAACCAGGGGGAAGAAACCGCTTAGGCTCCCCCCTTCTTGTCTGTGTCCACCAGGGAGTAACCTTGAACTTCTCTTCATCCATGCGCTTCTAGATCTTGGCAGATTTGGCATCCTTTCCCCTGGCAGTAAGCAGAAAGTCCTTGCTGGCCCCAGTTTTTCAACCCTCTCAACCCCAAAAGCAAAGAGAATGGAAAAGAAGCCTTAATTGGATTTTTCTTTCAATTTTTTTTCACAGACTTGTATGTGGGAGCCTATTTCAGACTGTCAAATGAATGTTGCCTGTTACTTGTTATTTATTATTAATTAACTAATGAGTTATTATTGAGGGGCACATGTTCCAAGGCTTTCAAGTGTAAGACAACTTTATGGAATAGGTTCTTGCCTTCCACCTTTTTGTGGGCTCCAGGGATTGATCTCAGGTCCTCAGTGTTATAATTTTAAAACGGTGGAGGAGAGAGTCATGCCATACAACAGGGCTCACATGGGAGGTTTATTGGAAGAGGAGAGAGAAGGAGCAGAGACTAGTCACTGGGGACAAGAGCGGCAGAAGAGGAAGAGGAAGGGGAAGAGGAAAAGGAAGAGAGGAAGAGAAAGAGAAGGAGCAGAGACTGGTACTGGGGACAAGAGTGGAGAGAGAGAGAGGAGGGGAGGAAGGAAGGGAAGAAGGAAAGAAGGGAGGGAAAGAGGGAAGGAAGGAAGGAAGGAAGGAAGGAAGGAAGGAAGGAAACAGAGACAGAGACAGAGAGTGGAGGTGGGCAAGCCCCACCTTTTAAAAGGGAAAGAAGCAATGTGCACAGAGGTGCTCTTAGTGGCTGCAGCTGAGGACGTACCCTGTCAGGATCAAAAGGACAGGCCAGTAGAGATGCCTGAATACTAACATTCCTCCCTTTGCTTAACATAAGAAGTTGAGGAGTCAGAAAGGGGTAGCAGATGAGATGGGCATGAGGATGCCGTGTTCTCGAGACTGCTCGATGCTGACCTGGGGGTGTCACAATCTTTGGGGGACCTGAGAAAGCTGGGGTGCTGGCCGAGTCCAGGAATATCTGGCTATTTCACTTCGCTGTCCAGGCTCTGTGGGGCCATTCAGTGCCTCTTGAACCTGGCAAGATGCTGTCTGAGGTGGGTACAAGTGGACTCCCTGGAGCTTACAAGAAGAATTACAGTGGTGATTTGCTGCCAGATTAATAACCCGTCAGAATTCCATCATTACTATTAAGACTATAAACTTTTAGACTCAGTGTAACAATAGCATAGTGAGAGAGAAATCTGGAGCAGGTTTCATTCTTTTAAAGTCTGACCTCATGCTTCCTTAGCATCAATCAAGCTTTCTTATCTTTACATAAACCGTAAAGCACCCGATCCTTTCCCATCACCACAGCATCACCTGGACACCCTCCTTCTACCCAATTCACCAGGAGACACAGGTGGTTGATTACTGAGGGCAGTCGCTGTGAGTTAGTACCTTTAAATAAAGGGACAGTAAAGAGTTCTGTTAAAGTCTGTTCTGTGTAGGGCTGGAGAGATGGCTCAGAGGTTAAGAGCACTGACTGCTCTTCCAGAGGTCCTGAGTTCAATTCCCAGCAACCACATGATGGCTCATAGCCCCTCAGATATACATGCAGGCAGAGCACTGTATACATAATAAATAAATCTTTAAAAAAAATCTGTTCTGTGATCTCTTTTCTGAATGTGGGACATGGTTACCTCTGGGGTGCTGCTGGTTCTCACCACCTTGACATGTTTGGTAGTCTTGCACCTCCAGCTCCATGACTAACAGTTGGTAGTCCTATAACAATAGCTGATTCGTTGTTTGATCAGAGGTTTTTGAATGTACCGTTGGAGATGCGTAGAGATGGAGGGTCCAGGCAAGCTGCAACAACCTACTGGTTTCCTGGTTCTCCAGTTCAGGAAGATACTCCAGTAGAATCACATCCTAATATGCTTCTGTGTCCACCAATACCTGGAGGTCTCCCAGTAGATCCAGCCAACCCTAGAAACTTAGGCCCCCAAATTCCCCAAGCTTCCTCTCCCTGCATCCAAATTTCCAGATATCCTCATATATACCCATGGTAGCAGGTTTACAAATGCCTCTACACCCTGCACAGAACCTATGTCTACAAGAGTCTCAAAGTCCCCTAGAGCCCCTAGGAATTTCAGTGCAATCAAGTCTTCAACGGTAGCCAGGTTCTGAAAGGTTCCTAGGTTCCCATGTGTCCCCAGGACTGTCAATGAAACCAAGTCCCCGAATCCATCCAGGTGCCCTAATGTTTCTGGGTGAGTTCTGGTTGCCAGGGTTCCCTAGGCCCTCTGGTGCCTAGAGAGTGGCCAGCAAGTTCATCCCAGCAATTCCAAAGAAACATCGAAAGCAATATACCTTGTACACCAAGGAGCAAAAGCTCCTGCTGAAAGACAATTTTGATCAGTGCATGTACTGCAGCCTGGAGCAACAGGTGGTGCTGGTGCGAAGGATTCATTTGATGGAAGATGAGATCCGGATCTTGTTCAAGAATTAAAGGGCTAACTACAATCAGGAGAACCTCCCAGAATGTTCCAGAGAAACTGCCAGAGATAAGTGGAAGCCCTAAAGTGGTTCCTGGGTCAACCTGTTCCAATGGAGATTCCAAGTCTCCAAACTGTGTGGGCTCCATTCTCAAATTCGACCCCAGCCTGGGTGCTTCTTCCCATGGTGATCAGGCCTGTGAGGCCAAGAGGACCTGCTGGCTAGCCAAGACCCAGCTGCCGCAGCCTACCCAGGTCAACCCGCAGCTGTTGAAGCTGCAACCACAGCAGCTGAAGCTCCAGTTCCCATGACAGAGCCTGAGGCCCAGAGGAAGCTGAAGCCTCATGCCCATCTGCTGAGGGGCTCCATCAGTGAATCCTTGAGGACCTGGAAACACTGGAGGACTCATAGACTCCTACATCCTGACTCCACCCAACCCCACTCACCCCTGAACCAAGACACCTTGGTCCAGGCCAAGAAAACTGTATAGCAAGGAAGGAGTGGCCTTGCAGACGCGGGTCAGGACATTTCTGAATCTGTACAGGTGGGGAATAGGTGCTTCTATGTCCTTAAGAACCGCAGGTCACATCCTGGTATTGGTTTGTAGATTTCAACAGCTCACTCAGGCTTTGGAGTTTGTTCACCTGCCAGCTTGATTGTGTCCTGGCTGAGGTTTTATTTATTTTGTCTTTTATATAGGAGGGGCTGTCCTGAAGTTCCAGGCACTTCTCCCTCCCACTTCCAGAGTGTAGGGGTTACAGGCACTAGCGCTGGCCACCACTTTACCTACCATAATATGCTTTATGGACTCTGGCTCTAATGTATGTCACCAAGGATGGCCTGAAGTTTTCTGTGAACAGCTGCCTTTTGGCCCCTGAATGCTGGGATTCCAGCTGGTGAGTGAGGGTCAGACAGGAATTAGAAATTCCTCAGCGAGTTTTCTTTCCCCAGTCTAATTGACTCAGTTTCTGTGGCATATAAACTGATTATATATCTGTAAATGGAGCTAGTTTTTCCATATGTAGCCCAGGCTGCATGCCTGTTTCCTGAGTTGTTGAGCTTCCAGGCATGTGCTGAATGCCTTCTTTACTATGAACTTCCTTTTTGGCCGAAAGAGTATCTAATTGCTGAAAAGATATCCTAATGTTTCCTTCACCCTTTTCCTGTAGATAAAGTGGTTTGGGGGTTAAAAAAAATTAAGATTTGATATCGGCATTTTAACTATATTTCATCTTTTTTTTTTCTGAACTAGGCATTGAGCCTGAGGGTCTTGTACTAAGCAAGTGCTCTGTCACTGAGTTCTAATCCAGGAACCTGGGACGGGCTGGAGAGATGACTCAGAATGTAAGAGCGCTCACTGCCTTCCACCTGCCTGCGTCTCCAGCTCCAGGAAATCCAACACCACTGCCCTCTCTGCCCACCTGCCCTTGTGTGTACTCATCCACATAACCCACACACACATTTAAAAATAAGATATTTTAAAAACATCTTGGACAAAAAGCTACGAAGAAAAGTGCGAACAGCAGCCTAGAGCCCTGAAAACAAAATGATCCCATTTGTCTAAACTCCCACAATGGTCCTGACCGCCAGGGGTCTCACTTGAACCCCAGATTGTGGGAAGCCCAGGTTTTGTGTGTATCGCAGGAGGGGAGCCCAAAGAGCCACGTTCTCTGGCTCTCGGTCTTAAGGACTATTTGTTCCTTGCCTGGCAGACATCATGCTGGGTACTGTGTATGTGAAGCTAAATGGGCCTGGAGCGCATGGATCAGATGCTGAGACAAGACACTTGCCTGAAAACCAAATACTGCAGCAGTTCTGAGGCTGGTGGGATGGCTCAGTGGGTGAAGGCACTTGTCACCAATCCTGACAGCCTGAGTTAGACGCCCAGATGGGAGAGGTTCCACAGTTGTCTTCTGACCCCCCACACATGCTCTGCAGCACACACGTCCTACTAATAATCTCCCCCCCCCCAAAAAAAAAAGATATCCCTACTACTGGTAACGAAGAATGAGTGCTTTTGTTGAGATGTGACTCGGTTGTAGAGCACTTGCCGGGCGTGTGCAAAGCCCCAGGTTAAATCTTCAGCATGGGTGAGGTGGGGAGATGGGAGAGGGGTAAGTGCTGACAGAATGGCATATGCTGTGACTTTAGACTTTGGGCCTCAGACAGTGGAAGAGAGCTTTCTTAACATAGATGAAGCCTCTCCCACCCTCAACCCCAGGAGATCGCAACTGTTAAAAAATGGCTGTGGGTGGGGGCAGGAGCCAATCCAAAGGAGGGTGCCAATGGAGGGTCGCTAAAGACCCCAGGCAGAATTCTATCTCTAGGCCTTCTTCTAATGAAGTTTAGAGCTTTTGTTTTTGATCTTGGGACTGGTGCATCTCAGTTCCAGTTGCATCTGTAACTCCTGCGATCACTCATCTGCATCTGTGACTGTTACTGTGTCGGGGACCCTCGAGGGCCTTACTTACGCTCTAGGGTGACTGCCATTTTTGGCATCCAGCCTCAGACCTAAAACTGTTACTATCGGGGATCCTCCAATTTCACCTTGCCTACCTCAGGCCTCTAGTCATCCCAGTCTGTCAACGGTACCTCCTTTCCCCAATTGTCATTTCTTCTTTGTCCATCCCACAGAATGAACGAAGTGGTATCCAAGAACCTGGTAACACATGGGCCATATGGTAATTCTGTTTTTAGTTTTCCAAGGATCATCCATATTGATTTCTATAGTGTTGGTACCACTGTATTCTCTTACCAGCTGTGTTTAAGTATTTCTCTTTTTTTCTAAGTATACTAGCATACTTATCTAACTTGTATATAACTACATATACTAAGTATACAAGTATAAATTAGTAAGGATATTCTTACTCTAACATTTGTTATCCTTTATTTTCTTTTTGAAAAAAGATTTATTTTGAATTATGGATATGTATGGATGTCTGTGTTTTCATGTGTTCTCATGAGTGCAGATGCCCACAGAGACCAGATGCATTGGAACTGGAATTACAGGTGATCGTAAACCACCTCATGTGGGTGATAGGATTAAATTCAGGTCCTCTGGAAAAGCATGTGGTGATATTTCATTTGTAATCTAACAAATAAAGCTTGCCTGAAGATCAGAGTGCAGAGCTAAGCCACTAGTTAGCCATAGAGGCCAGGCAGTCCCAGCACTTGGAAGGCAGAGGCAGATGGATCTCTGTGAGTTCAAGGCTACTCTGAGCTACACAAGATTAACCTAATCTAGAAGAGAATCAGGTGGTGATGGTTCACACTTTTAATCCTAGCACTCTGAAGGTGGAGACGGGAAGGGATCTGGCTGGGTGGAGAGAGGAGCTCAGGATACAGTCTGAGGGTTTATAGAGACAGGATCTTGCCCACTTTGGTCTGAGAATTCGGGAGAAGTAAGAACTAGTGACTGGCTGCTGTTTCTCTGATCTCTCAACATTTATCCCTGTATCTGACTCTAGGTTTTTATTAAGAACAATTAGAATTTACGCTACAAATACATGCTCTTAACCACTGAGCCATCTCTCTAGCCCCTTGCTTGTTTTTTTTTTTTTTAATGACAACCAGTCTGACTAGGGTGAGATGGAATCTCAAAGTAGTTGTTATTTGCATTTCCTTGGTAGATAAGGATGCTGCACACTTTTTAAAACATTCATTGGCCATTTGTATTTCTTCTTTTGAGACTTATCCTTAGCTCCGTTGTTGATTGAATTATCTTTTATATTTAATTATTCTAGTTTTTAACGTATTTCAGATATTGCCATCTGTATGATGAGCAGTTGGCAGTATCTTCCCATTCTGCATACTGTCTCTTTGCCTTGCCGATCACTTCCTTTTCTGCGCAGAAACTTTTTTAGTTTTACATAATCCCACTTATCAATTCTTGGTATAATTCCCTACTTGCGTCTTTTTCAGTCTTTGACTAAGTCTCAGTTGTTGGTCTTTTTTCTCTGTTGGTTTCAGAGTTTCAGGTCTTGTATCCAGGTCTTTGCTCCGTCTGACTTGACCTTCCTGTAGGGTAAGAACTACAGAACTGGTTTCAATCTTTTACAGACTGAGGTCCGATTTCCCCAGAATCGTTTTATTGTGGTTGGTTTTTACGTCAGCTAGCCACAGTTAGAATCACTTAAGAAACCTCACCTGAAGAGTTTTTCTGATTGCTTTGACACCTGTAGGGAGACCCACCCTGATTTGTGTGCAGCACCTTCCGGGAGTGGCACTGATAAAGAGTTTGCCAGAAGGAAGACCATTCTGCCCTGTGCTTGCCCGGCTTTCTCCTTTGCTGCCAAACTGATCTACCCTATTGCTGCTCATTCCTTCGGGGCCATCACAACCAGCATCTCCATGCTTTCATCTTGGAATCAAGACCAGCAGCTTTCAAGGAAGCTCTTGAGGTTCCAGCACCAGATCGGGACTACTGAGATGGCCTGCCGTGTGAGTGGAGCAACTATCAGCCGGCACCTCTCAGTGTAGCAAGTGTGGGACAACTCTAACATTTAGCCTCAACGACTGAGTAACTATCAGGTTCTCAGCTCTCTCCCATGATTCTGCCGGTTATTGCTTTAAAGCTGACGTAATAAATTCTTACACACACATTCTCTGGTATAATAAATTCTTACACACACACCTTCTCATCCCCCTTTTCTGTTCCTCTAGAGAGCTCCAACTAATACAAATTTGTTGAACTCACTTTTTTCTCAATAAATACTTTCGATACTTTTGTCAAAAACTTTATGTGACTGGGCTAGAGAGACAGCTCAATGGTTAAGTAGTGACCTCTTTTTCAATTGTGGCTGCCTTGTAAGCCACAGCTTTCCAAACCAGCAACTGCAACTCCACCTCCTTCAGCAGTGCTTATGCTGTAAGAGGCCCTGAAAGAGCCACGGCCAGAGGGAATTGTTCCCTCAGGCACCGACAGCTAAGAGAACTTATCTAAATTTCTGTCCCCCTAAAGAACTCAAGATCCAAAGGTTGAGGCAGAACTCGGTTTCTCAGGGAGTCCTCCCCATCTCACACTTCTCCAGAAGCCCTTGTGCTCCTCCCCTCCCCTCCCTTTCCTAAAAACCCCTCTTACCTGGCTCCTCCCTGCCACTTCCTGTCAGCTGGGTGATGACGCAAGACGCAACCTTATGCCCTCAGGTGAATTTTATTTAATCAAACACATCTTTGCATCATTAAACAAATGTTCCAGAGCATAAGCAAAAGTAACACACCTTGAAATAATATTCCACAACAGTTAAGAGCACTGCCTCCTCTTCCAGAGCACTAGAAACTTCAGTCCTTTGAAGTTTTCCCTGTAGAGGAAGTTCACATCTTTGGTTGGGTAAATTCCTATACATTTGATTTCAGTTGTTGCTATTGTAAATGGGATGCCCCCCCCCCAGACTCCCAATTTCTTTCTCAATATGTTCATTATTGTTTAGAAAGGCTACTAGCTTCTGTGTTCTAATCTTGAATCCTTCTACTTGTTTCTAGGAAAGGAGTTATTAAGATGTGCTCTTTTTCCATATTGGAATTGACCAATATAGACTTGGACAATACCTAACCATTGTGATAAAACCTCATGACCAAGGACACTTAAAGAAGGGTTTATTTGGGATTGTGGTTCCAGAGGAGTAAGAGTCCATCATGGATGGAGATGGATAAGGAGGGGATTAGAGGGGTGGGAACAGGGGATAGGAGGGACTTGGGAGGGGAGGATAAGGGGGAGGCTATAGTCAGGATGTAAAATAGATGAGTTTAAAAAATGAAAGTCCATCAAGGCAGTGACTCATGGCAGCAAGAGGCAGGCCTGGTGGCAGGAGCAGGAAGCTGACAGCTCGTCTTTAACCACAAGACTGAATCAGAGAAAGCAAGTCTGAAATAGAAGAGGATCTTTACTCTCAAAGAGCCAGTGACGTATTTCCCCAGCCAGACTGCATCAGCTCAACCTCCCCCATAGGGGACCAAGTGTTCAAATGCCCGAGACTATGGGAGATATTCTCATTCAGACCACCACATACCCTATCGCTGTGCTGTACCCCTAAAGACTTTTGGCTGTTTCGGGGAGGGATTGTTGTTGTTTTGTTTTAAAATATGGACTCAAAAATCAAGGCTGGCCTTGAATTCACTCTGCTGTCTAGCCTAGAACTTGTGATCCCCCTGCCTCAGCTTCCCCAGTAGCTGGATTACAAACCTGTGTCAGTCACTGGGTCTTCTTAAGCATAGGATCATCTATTGTTGTAGGAGGCTGCTACTGTGTTCCTGGCCACCCTGACTCCTAAAATAACCACACGGAAACTGTATTAATTAAATCACTGCTTGGCCAATTACTTAAGCATATTGCTAGCTAGCTCTTATATCTAGAATTAACCCATCTCCATTATGTTATATTTGACCACAAGGCTTGTGGCCTATGGGCAAAGTTTCAGCATGTTTGTCTCTGGCGGCAGCTCCATGGCTTCTCTCTGACTCCGCCTCCCTTCTCCCAGCATTCAATTTAGTTTTCCCTACCTAGTTCTACTCTACCCTATTACAGGCCTAAGACAGCTTCTTTATTAACCAATGGTATTCACAGCATACAGAGACGAATCCCACATCAATCTGCAAATGGGAATTCTTTGACTTCTTATTTTTATTCTTTTTATTTCTCTTGGCTTAATGTCATCATAGCTAAGACTTTTACCATTATTTCTTTGATTTATATTTGGTACCTGGGAAGTTCTCTGATCACATCTATTTGAGGTTCCAAATGCCTCTTGGATTTTGATATCCATGTCCCCTGCCTTAGATTTGATGGATTCTCTTCTATAATTGTATTGAATAATTTCTGTATGCCTTAATTTAATCTCAATTCTCATCTCTTGATCTTATCCCAGAATTCCCGGATTCAGTGGTCATACTTTTTTTCCTTATTGACGTTTACATAGGTTATGTCCTCAAATTTGTCCTCCATTCCTAATATTCTTTCTTCTGTTTGGTCATGTCTATTGATGCTGTTTTTCTTGTATTGTTTTATACTTGGTTCATTGATTCATTTCCAATATTTCTATTTTTCTTCTTCAAAAATCTTCATTTCCTTAATAGAATAAATAATTATGGAATGGGGGTAAGACTGGAATGAGAGGATCAAATGGGGAGAGGGAGGAAAGAGAGCAGCAGGGGAGTGAAGATGAGGAGGGACAGCTAAAACCGAGAGCCATTTGAAGGGTCGCATGGAAACCTAATACAGTAAAAGCTTCCTAAAATATATACATATATGAAGGTGATCTAAATAGAACTGACAAACAGCAGTGGAGATAGATCCCCAGGTGGTCATCCCTCATCATCAAATGAAGACTCCAGTTCCAGAGATGGGTTCCATCTAATCAAGTTGTTGGACAAAGGGGCTCCATGGGAATCCCCCAACAACCCAGGCTATTGCCAAAACTATTGGTTGCTCTCTACAAATTGATGGTAAGGCCCTATTGTTGATGGTAACATTTACACAACACATTGCACATGGAGAAGTTAAGCTGGTGCCTACTTAGAGCCCCCACCCCTACTGACTACTCCCTGTGGTACTGGAAGGTACTGTGCACGCTACCAAAGGAGAAAGATAAATATCAACTCAGCTATAAACTCTTTGATCTACAACAGTGACCTGCCTGCAAGATGCACTAGTGTAACAGTGGCGCAAGCTCATGGGAGGAACCAACCTCTGTTTGATTGGGTTTAAGGCCCACTCTATGAGATGGAGCACGTCATCCTTGACACTGCTTGGAGAGCCAAGAACCTGAGGCTAGACAGGCCAGGGACCTAGGGCAAAACCAAATACTACTGTTCTGCTAAAGTGATGTAGCAATACAATGATTCCTGATGGCATTCAGGGTCTTGCTCACCCATCATCAGAAAAGCTTCCTTCTGGAGAGGATGGGAATAAATACAGAAACCCACCAGTGAAAAATATGCAGAGTGAGAGACTTTAGAACACTCAGTCCTAGAAGGGATGTCTCCACCAAATCCCTTCCCGCAGGACTCAAGGAACCCCCTGGAAGAGAAGGCAGAAAGATTGTAAGAGCCAGAGGGGATGAAGGACACCAAGGAAACAAGGCCTTCTTAACAGAACAACTGAAGACACATGAACTCACTGAGTCTGCAGCAACCTGCACAGGGCCTGCACAGGTCCAAGTCAGATGGTGATCCCCTGAGACTGGACGTGGACACAAGCCCCCATCCCTAACCCAGAAGCTCTCTTTGACTGACAACTGCTCACAAAGGAAAAGCAGTTTCCTCCAGCTGAGTCTCACTGGGTACACAAGCCACTCTTGTTAGCCCCATGCCCAGCAGTAACTAGCTAACACAACATGAACTCAATTCAGAGATCCGCCTACCTCTGCCTCCCAAGGGCTGGGATTAAAAACATGCACCACTGGGCCCAGCTGAGCTGGGTTTTTTCTTTACCTTACAGGGTTTTTGCATGTGTGTGTGTGTGTGTGTGTGTGTGTGTGTGTGTGTGTGTAATGATTTCCAATTTTGTGTTTTTATGGAATTTCTGTGTGTACAAACATGTGTCTCTGTGTCTATATGTATTTCTTGTGATTTTTCTTTGGCTCTTTTTCTTCTGTTTGTTAGTTTTCTATTATTCTGGTTTGCTTTTATCTTTTATTATTATTTTAGATGCCTGTTTATATTCTAATGAGAAAGAGAAAGGTAAGGAAAGAAAAGTATGGGGGGAGGGAAGATTTGGGAGGAGTTGGAGGAGTGAACTACAATCAGAATATATTATATAAAAAAATCTATCTTCAATTAAAAAAAAAACCTTCATTTCCTTGCTGAAATGTTCTTCATGTTGGTCATTCAGATCACTAATTTGCTCATCCATTTTATTGGCTTCCTTTTGTGTGCTGTCTTTCCTCTCTAGGTTATTGCCTGAAATCATTTGCTTATTTGAATCTTCTTTGACGTCATCAATCATCATCACTAATGAACTTTTGAAGCCTTCATCTATCACTTCATCTAGGAGTTTAGCAATTGAGGTGTTAATCTTTCAGAGGAGTCACATTGGCCTTGCTTTTCATATTTCTCATGTTTCTGTGATGCAATCTGTATGTCTGTTAGTTTGGAAATCTCCTGCTTTATTTTGGAATCTTCTTATTGAGCAATCTCTGCTCTTGGGTGCCTCCCAGTGAGGAACCAACAAGTGTTATAAGAGCAACACCATGAAACCCCAGAGATACGTAGAGGGAAATGCACTCAAAGTGGACTAAAGACTTCATCAACCATTTCCTATTGCCGTGACAAAACACCATGATCGAGGAAACTTAAGAAAGAAGGCAGTCAAGTGGGCTTATAGTTCCAGAGGTGTTAGAGGCTCATGGTAGCAGAGAAAGGCAAGGAGGCAGGAACTCCTCCTAGAGAAGAGCTCACACTGTGAGCTGGAGGGGGAGAGAGACACACTAGAAATGGCTTGAATCTCCTGGAACCTTAAAGACCATGCCCAGTGGCTCATCTTCAACAAGGTGACACCTCCAAACAGTTCCAGCAACTGAGCGTCAGAATGTTAATGTATGAGCCTATGGGGAGCATCTTCATTTAAACGACCACACTCCTATCCATTCATCACCAACAGGCATGAGACAGGAAATGAGAGTGCTGATGTAGAATGCACTGGGAAGTTAAAATTACTTCCAGTTAAAAAAAAAAGAGCATAACTTTTTAAATATATATATATATATATATATATATATATGCTTTGCCTGCATGTATGTCTGTGTACCACATGCATGCAGTGCCTGAAGGCGCCAGAAAAAAGGGTTGGATCACCTGGAACTGGAGTTAGAGACGATTGTGAGCTGCCATGTAAGTGCTGGGAATTGAATCCCAGTCCTCTGCAAGAGTTAAAAAAAAGAAGTTCTTAGCCACAAAGCCATCTCTCCAGCCTCCAGAAAAGATTGTAAAAATAAAACAAAAATATTTCTCAATAATGCACAAGCTTAAAAGCAAAATTAAGGTTTGAGGCCAGCCTGGTCTACAGAGCGAGTCAGGGTTACACCAAGAAATCTTGTCTTGAAAAACATAATAATGATGATGATGATGATGATGATGATGATGATGATGATGGAAAATAAAACATAAAACAAAAGAAACAGAAAGCCAGAAACAACGAGGGCTGGAGCAGTGGCCCAGCAGTTGAGAGCGCTTGCTGTTTTTCTGGAGGACCTAAGTTTGTTTCCCACATCCACATCACGTGACTCACAGCTGTCTGTAATTCCAGCTCCAAGGGATGTGATGCCCTCTGCTGGCCTCTAATTGCACTCTCACACATGTGAAATACACATAAATAAAAATAAAACTTAATCAAAAATGAGCAGAACTAGGGATGCAGTTCAGTTGGTAGACTGCTTACTTACCTAGTATGCTCAAAGCCCTGATTCACCCCGGGTACCAAATAAACACTATACAAACACCACACAAACACCACATAAAAACACCATATAAATGCCACACAAACACCACATAAAAATACCACATAAACACTACACAAACACCATATAAACACCACACAAACACTACATAAACACCAGACAAACATCACATAAAAACACCACATAAACACCACACAAACACCACATAAAAATACCACATAAACACTACACAAACACCACATAAAAACACCATATAAATGCCACACAAACACCACATAAAAATACCACATAAACACTACACAAACACCACATAAACACCACACAAACACCATACAAACACCACACAAACACAACATAAAAACATCACACAAATACTACATAAAACACCATACAAACACCACATAAATTGGGCATGATATACACACCTATCATCCCAGCTCTCGGGAGATGAGGCAGGAAGACCATAAGATAAGGGTCATCTTCAGTTATATAGCGAGTCTGAGCCCCACCTTGTCTATGTAAGACCCTCAAAAACAGCAAAAACAAAACAGGGGACTAGAGAGATGGCTCAGGGGTTAAGAGCACATGTTCTTGCAGAGGACCAGGGCTCTGTTCCCAGCATCCAGATGATGGTTCACAGCCATCTGTTGATGTAGGAAGTCCTACTGTATATGTGTTGTTTTTACTGACTAATGAATAAAACTGTTTCGGCCAATGACTTGGGCATATTTCTAGCTAGCTCTTACATCTTGAATTAACCCATTTCTATTAATCTTGCCCATTTCTATTAGTATTACCATGAGGCTGTGGCTTACCAGAAAGGTTCCAGGTCCTTCCTTCTCCTTCAGCAGTTGCATGGCACCTCTTTGACTCAACCTATTCTCTCTCTCTCTCTCATATATACATATATATATATATATATATATATATATATATATATATATATATTCCAGCCTGGCTACATTCTGCTAAGCCATTGGCCGAAATAGCTTTATTCATTAGCCAATAAAAGCAACACATATACAGAAAGACCCCCCCCATATCAATCTGTATCTCCATTCCCAAAGGATCTGATTCTCTCTCTTCTGACTTTTTTGGGTGCCATGCACACATGCAGGCAAAACATTTGCTCATAAAATAAAATGAACAAATCTAGTAATTAAAAAAAAACCCAATGGGGGCTGGAGAGAAGGGTTAATGGTTAAGAGCATTGCCTGCTCTTCCAAAGGTTCTGAGTTCATTTCCCAGCAACCACATGGTGGCTCACAGCCATCTGTAATGCAGTCTGTTGCCCTCTTCTGGCCTGCAGACATACACACAGACAGAATATTGTATACATAATAAATAAATTTATATAAATATTTTTTTAAAAACCCAACAAGATAAAATTTAAAAATACTAAGATACAGTAAAGAGACAGAAAGAAGGTGGTGGGATAGAAGCAGAAAAGGGGGAGAATTAAAATATTGCCCAACAAATTAGATGAATGTATAAAGAGAAATAAAAAATTAAAATATTTTCTTAGATACAACAAAGTAACAATATTACTAACAGTGCAATGATTTGTTTTCCTTTTTTTGGTGTGTGTGGGGAGGCATTGGAGACAGGGTTTCTCTGTAGCTTTGGAGCCTGTCCTGGCATTGGAGACAGGGTTTCTCTGTAGCCTGTCCTGGAACTAGCTCTTGTAAACCAGGCTGGCCTCGAACTCACAGAGATCCGCCCGCCTCTACCTCCCAAGGGCTGGGATTAAAGGCGTGCGCCACCACCGCCCGGCTAGTGCAATGACTTTAAAGGTGGAGAACACAAGGAGAAGACGATGAAATGTTGAAAGGGCTTTTTTCCAGAGTTCTCAAAAGTGAGAGGCTACCGTTTATGCGCTTCAGTGGAAAGGTCATTTGGACCTGAGAGTTCTTGCCTTCTCTCGGGTTTAGGCTGGCGGTCCATGACCACCAGAGCTGTCCCTTCTTGGGTACAAGAGGCCTCTACTGACCATACTTAGATTTGCACTGGCCAGGGCAAGTTTTTCTCACAGTCTTGATATGCTCGCGTTCACTCCCCCTGGTGGCTACTGTTGTGGGTATCTCCCAATGACGTTGTGACTGTGGGATGTTCTATAAGGGCTGAGGACCTGTCTTCCTTCTTTCAGATCTCCTGTGTATTTACCCCCCTGCTGGAAAGGTGAGGCTGGGGTGCCGGGCAGACCTCTCTAGCCGATGGCTGCTTCCAAAGGTATCCAGCTCAGGACAACCAAACTCCTGGTTGGCGTCAGCCGATGAGGCCTGCAGTCAGTCACTGAGGGTAAGGATGCCTTTCCCTGGAGCTCCACCGCAGTTCAGCTTCCGGCCACGCCCACTTTTCCAGGAGGTCAGTGTTCCCCGACCCCTCGGCTCTCAGCAACTGCACCCAGGCGGTCTCAAGCCTACTTAGCGGTGGCACAAAAAATTCAGGGTCTCTGGCTCTACTTGTTTTTGTTCTCAGGCCCACAAGATAGCCCAGTTTCAAGCAGTGTTTCTCTCTCAAGATGGTACATTTCCCAGAGTGACAACGCGGGATGAGTCTCTTCTGCCATCCGGGGCCTTTGTGTCATTGTTCATCAAAATCCACAGCTGGATTTGAGGCTTCGGAGGGTTGTGGACTTGTCATGAGGGTAGGACAGCTAGGCTCTTCTGGCCAGGTGTCTTAGGGTTTTCTATTGCTGTGACGAGACACCATGACCATGGGGACTCCTATATTTGTTTGAGGCGGCTGGCTTACAGTTCAGAGGTTTAGTCCATTATCATCCAGTCAGGGAGCATAGCAGCTTATAGGCAGGCGTGATGCAGGTTTTATCTTAATCAGAAGACCGCAGGGAAAGGCCTGGGTGTTACACTGGGCGTGGCTTGAGCATGTGTGAGCCCTCAAAGCCCACCCCCACATAACATACTTCCTCCAATTAAGGCCACACCTACTCCAACCAAGCCACACCTCCTAGTAGTGCTTCTGGGGGCCAATTACATTCAAACTACCACACCAGGATCACCTGGTTTACCTTTTTGAGTGTCTTCTACCCTTGCCCATTTAGGCAAGATATCCTAATACCTTCGTGGATTTCTGAAACCCGCTCTTTCTTTCTCTTAGATTTATTTATTTCTATTCCAAGTGAATGAGTGTTTTTCCCGAATATGTGTATGGGAGCCATGCGTGTGCCCAGTTCCTGTGGAGGCCAGAAGAGAGTGTCAGACCCCTGAACTGGAGTTACAGGAGGTTGTGAGCCACCATGTGGATGCTAAGCAACCAAATCAAAGTCCTCTACGGGGACAGCAAGTCATCAACAACCTCTCCAGCTCATCTCTTTCTTTTTCTTTTCATTTTTATTTTATTATTTTGTGTGTATGGGTGTTTTGCCTGCTTGTAAGTCTGTGTACATGTGTACTGTGCCCTTAGGGGCCAGGAGGGAGGGCACTGGATCTCCGGGAACTGGAATTCCAGACAGTTGTATACTGGGAATTGAGTCCAGGTACTCTGGAAGAGTGGCCAGTACTCCTGCAGATGAGCCATCTCTCTCTCCACCCTGCCTAGTTTCTCTTTTCTTTTGGAGGTTTGTTCTATTCTGTTTTGTTTTTTGAGACAGGGTTTCTCTGTATAGCCCTGGCTGACCTGAAACTCACTCTGTAGACCAGGCTGGCCTCGCATTCACAGAGATCCACCCTCCTCTGCCTCCAAGGGCTGGGACTAAGGGTGTGTGCCACCACCAGTTTTTTGCTTTCTTATTCTGATTTAGCTTCAATGGGTCTCATGGAGACAGCTTCTAGTCTGCCATCCTGCCTGCAAGATTCTGTAAATTTAAAACTATCCTATAGTTTTAGCAACTAGATGGGACATTAAAAGCTTGTCCCAATAATTCACTTCACTGACTATGACAAGGAGCCCTGGATCCTGGCTAAACAGGTACATTTAAAAAAAAAAAATTATTTGGGAAACTATCTATAGCTCATAGGAGTTTGGGAAAGATACAGTTAGCAACAGTGATTATGTTATCAAAACCTGGCACAGAAGGTCTTGTTTTCAGATATGACCAGTATACTTGAAGGAACAGGACTGACTTTACGAAGCTAAGAATAGCCCTGGGAGAGCAGACATTAAAGTGATATCGTGTTACCCAGAGCAAAAACCCTAGGAGCCAAGCCCAGAAAACAGCTCAGAACTCCATTCCGTGGATGTGTGAGCACCGAAGGTTTTGTTGGTAATTCTTGGAAGGCAGTTGTCATGGAGACAGAGGAGACCAGTGCACTATGTGAGGACCACCCAATGATGCTAGTGTCTTGACAGCTACTGACCCTGCCCATTCTGGTTGGGCACACAGTGGAACCTCTCTAACAGGCAGTGAGGACACACATATACTCAGGACAAGAGAAGACAAGGCCTAGAGCAGGGACAAGAACAGCCTTCTCTATTTTGGGGAAACTCTATCTGCCTGGTTAACAAAATTCTCAACTGCCAGTTTGGTCAGCCTCCTTTGGCTGCCACATGACTAGGCCCGTAAAAAGTGATATAAGTATTTGGGCATAGAGGTGCGCACCTTTAATCCCAGCACTCAGGTGAAAGAGGTAGGTGGAACTCCGTGAGTCCGAGGCCAGCCTGGTCTACAGAGAGAGTTCCAGCACAGCTGGAGCTACACAACAGTGAAAAACAATAACAACAACAAAAAGTCATAGAAGACACTATACATAAATATGAACTGTCACTTTCATAAGTTTTTATTAATCTAAAGAAAAAAATCTTGTGAAAACTGAAGTCCCCTGTAAAAAGTGGCCAAAAGAAGTAAAATATCCTTATTGGTTTCCCCTCCAACTCATTTTTTTTTTCAGACATGATCTCATTATATATCCCTGACTAGCCTAAGAATTCACAATGTAGGCCAAGCTGGCCTCGAACTCAGAGACCCACCTGCCTCTGCTTCACTAGTGCTAGCATTCAAGGGATGGACCATTATGTCCAGCTACCCCTTCCAACTTTCAAGGACCATTAAGGCTGTGGGTTAGTGGTTTGGGCTCCAGCCTTGGGGTGAGGTTAAATGAACACTCTTAGCAAGTCCTTCTGAGCAGTCAATAAGCTAAAACATTAACACTCACTGGGTTCTGTCTTAATGCTCTGAGTGTGAGGTCAAGCAGGGACAGGGTTCTGGAGGTCATCACTGAACATAAAAACAAACAAACAAAAAAACTTACTGCCTTCCCAGGGCTTACATTAGTATATAAATAAATAAAGCAAGAATGCTATGTGTGCACATTTCTGACAGTGGGCTGCATTGGCTAGTTAATTTAGTTAGAGTAAGACTTTCCAAATAATAACTTTATTTTCTCAAGTGTAACCAGAGGTATACCTTATGTCAAAAGACTACTGTAGGGGCTGGAGAGATGGCTCAGTGGTTAAGACCACCAGCTCCTCTTCCAGGACCCAGGTTCGATTTCCAGCATCTGCATGGTAGCCCATAGCCATCTGTAACTCCAGTTTCAGAGGATCTGATGCCCTCTTCTGGCCTATGCAGGAACCAGGCATGCACATACACACAGACATACATGCAAGCAAAATACTTACACATATTAAAAAATTAAAATTTCATTTTTTTTTACTGGAAGGTTGTTTGGAAAGAAATTATTTAACATCTAAAGATGCTAACCCTATGGGGGATCTTTACACTGAATTTTGTCTCCAATATTCACGAATGCACCCGATTGTGACGTCTTACACCTGCCATTTCAGCACTCGGGAGGAATGAAGCTAACCTGAGGCCAGCCTTGAGTTCTAGATCAGCCTGCTCGAGAGCCTACCTCAAAAAAAAAAAGAACAAAGCAATTCACAGTTATGTGTTTAGTCTAAATATTTCATTTCTTCTTCTATCTTTGTAAAAGTCAGACTTGAGAGGGTCTTCAACAGACTCGCTGCCCTTCTCTTCTCAAAGTTCCTCACTCAGCGTACTAAGCAGCTGACAGGGCAGAGACAGCGTGAGATAACACAGAGAGAGGAATTCAGATGGGGGGGACGGCAGCAATGACTGAACTTGGTGCTAATTAAAGAGTAACAAGGTGGGTACAACGTGGGAAGGGTGACGTCACCAACTGTGAGCCTCTCCTTTGTAAACCCCCACCATCATTTTATTCATTTTTTACAAGGTCTTACCTGGGACAACCTTAAATTCCTTGACTCAAGGAATCCTCATCCTGCCTCTCAAATGCAGGAGTCTGGGCGTGGGCCACCTGGCCTGCCTTGTCTTCTGTCTCTGTCTCCCATAACTGCTCCCTCATCAGTTCCCAAATGCCAGACAGCAAGTCTGGTGTTTGCCATGCCTTTTTGCCTGTCCTCACTCTACCAGAAAAATATAAGGTCTACTCCTGTGCCTCTCCTCTTTCCAAAACTCCCATTTTTACACCAGACAAGTACTACTGAATTACCACACAGGACTGTAAGAACTGTCTGACAATAAATCACACCCATGTGGCAACCACGTGGGGCATTTAAAAAAAAAAAAGCCGGGCGGTGGTGGCGCACGCCTTTAATCCCAGCACTCAGGAGGCAGAGGCAGGCGGATCTCTGTGAGTTCGAGACCAGCCTGGTCTACAAGAGCTAGTTCCAGGACAGGCTCCAAAACCACAGAGAAACCCTGTCTCGAAAAACAAAACAAACAAAAAAAAAAAACCCACCATTTTATTTTTATTTATTTATTTATTTGAAAAACTATTGTTTTTCTCATTTTATATACCAATCCCAGTTCCCACTCTTTACAAGATAGGGTTTTTCTGTGTTACTTTGGAGCTTGTCCTGGAACTCACTCTGTAGACCAGGCTGGCCACAAACTCACAGAGATCCGCCTGCCTCTGCCACCCGAGTGCTGGGATTAAAGGTGTGTGCCACCATATCCAGCTTGTTTTTGTTTTTAACTTCATTAATATTTATTAAATTTACTAAAGTTACAATTAATGTGAGTGTGTGTGAGTGTGTGTGTGTGTGTGTGTGTGTGTGTGTACAATGTTTGGGAATCAGTTCTCTCCTTCCACCACTGGGATCTAGCTCAGGTTATCAGTCTTCACAACAAGCGCCTTCATGGGCTAAGCCATCTCACCAATTGGTTTTTTGTTTGTTTCTGATTTTCCTTTTTAAAAGAAATCTTTATTATGCTTCCTCCTTACAAAAGTAATGAATGCTTCTTGCCATAACTTACACATAAATAAATTTACCTCTCTTGCCCTATTTTACTTAACTTTTCTTAATTGGTGGCTAATTATAATTTCTCAGTATGTGTCCCATAAAACACTTATTCCTAGAACGTCTTTTATTCTTAGAACTTGTCTTGATGCTGCTGTGAATAGGTTGTTTCCTTTCATTATAGTTTCTGATTTCTTACTGACATAAAAGTTCTTTATTATTAGACATAGCTTTTTAGCTATATTCTTAGCTAAAAATTGACTGAAACAGAAAGAGCTTGTTTACAAATAGAGGCTACTGTTTTTATTTCCTGCTCAAGGTTTTCTTCCAGGGAATAACTGCCGTACAAATCCATTCTCTGCTAACTTAGTCTTCATCTCTACCAGGATTTGAATTCACTAGGGACACTTGGATGCTGAGATAGAAGCCAAATCTGGAAGCTTCCCTACATAATGACATTACGCACATAGGGTTTCGCCCAAGTGCGGAGAGAGTGGTGTAATAGCTCAGTCAGAACTGAAGCTGAAGCCCGGGCAGCACTGAAGACACTGGAAAGGTTTTCCTCAGTGTGGGTTCCCTGATGTGGAAGAAAATGCTCAGACTGAAGGGCGATACTGTCCTCGGACTGCACCTCCGACTGCAACTGAGCTCCTGTCTCCTCCCACCTTACACTCCTCTCTCTGCCCAGCCATATCCCTTCTGTTTCCACCTCCCTAGTGCTGGGATTAATGTTATGTGCTGTTGTAGGAGGCCACTTGTTTGTTCCCCACCCACCCAGACTCCTGAAATAACCACACAGAAACTGTATTAATTAAATCACTACTTGGCCTATTAGTTCTAACTTCTTGTTGGCTAGCTTTTACATCTTAATTTAGCCCATTCCCATTATTTTATATTTTACCACGAGGCTCGTGGTTCACCAGCAAGGTTCCAGCTTATCTGCCTCCCGTGGCAGCTCCATGGCTTCTCCCCTAACTCCCCCTTCCTTCTCCCAGCATTCAGTTTAGTTTTCCCCACCTAGCTCTGTTCTGCCCTGCTCTGCTATAGGCTCAAGACAGTTTCTTTGCCAGCCAATGGTATTCACAGCATACAGAGGGGAATTCCACATCAGTGTGCCACTACTGCCTGGCTTCTAGTGGCTTAACTCTGCACTCTGATCTTCAGACAAGCTTTATTTGTTAAAACACAAACAAAATATCACTACATACATACAATGGAACTTGACCCTAAAAAGGAAGGAAATTCTGACACATAGTATAACACAGATGATCCTGGAGGATGTTGTACTAAGGTGAAATAAACCAGTCACACAAATACTGTATCTTAAAAGAAGAGCCAATGAGCGGCTCAAGTCTGGTACATAAAGATGGAAGTGTTACCAAGCTTTGGAAAAGGAGAATTGAGGAGTTAATACATTTTCTTTTAAAAATAAGAGAATCTGGTTCAACATAGTGAACCTGCCAGTACTTAAGGAGGAGAAACAGAGAATCAGGAGATCATAGTCAGCCTCAGCTATTCAGCTATATGTTGAGTTTGAAGCCAGTCTGAGCTAAATGAGACCCTGTCTCAAAAAAACCAAACAAGGGCTGGAGAGATGGCTCAGAGATTGAGAGCCCTGATTGCCCTTCCAGGGGTCCTGAGTTCAATTCCCAGCAACCACATGGTAGCTCACAACCCATCTGTAATGAGATCTGATACCCTCTTCTGGTGTGAAGGCATACATGCAGGCAGAACACTGTATACATAATGAATAAATAAATCTAAAAAGAACAAACAAACCAAAAAAAAAAAAAAACCCCAGAAAGTTGTCATCAACAACAAAAACCCACAAATGCTCCAAATAATGTCAAAGCCTTGAAACCAGCTGAGGCTGTCAAACTCTTGAAAGCCCAAAGAAGTTAAGCCCAGATCCCAATAAACACCAGTTACCAAAGCTCTATCTAGATCCATGTGTGTGCCCCTTTGCAGCCAAAGACCTGGCCCAAGGCTCAAACCTCAAAAGTAAAAGAAAAGTAAAAAGAAAAAAAAGACACAATTCCAAAGTAAACTGGCTGGGTGGTGGTGAACACCTGTATCCCCACACTCAGGAGACAAAAGCAGAGTTCACCAAGTGTGAACTCAGAAGGTGGTGAATGCCTGCACCCCCAGCACAAAGGAAACAAAGGCAGAGTCCACCAAGTGTGAACTGGAGAGGTGGGCACCTGTATCTCAGTGCTCAGGAGACAAAAGCAGAACCCGCCAAGTGTGAACTGGGGAGATGGTGGGCACCTGTATCTCAGTGCTCAGGAGACAAAAGCAGAGCCCGCCAAGTGTGAATCAGGGAGGTGGAGGTGATGGACACCTGTATCCCGCACCCAGGAGACAAAAGCAGAGTCTACTGAGTGTGAACTGGGGAGATGGTGGACACCTGCATCTCAGCGCTCAGGAGATTCTGTTTATGTGTTGCTTTCATTGGTTAATGAATAAAGAAACTGCCTTGGCCTTTTGATAGGGCAGAACTTAGGTAGGCAGGAAAAACAGAACTGGATTCTGGGAGGAAGAAAGCAGAGTGAGAGACGCCATGGATCCTCCGCCTGAGACGGATGCTGGTTAGAATCTTGCCTGTAAGCCACAGTCACATGGCGATACACAGATTAATAGAAATGGGTTAAATTAAGATGTAAGAATTAGCTAATAAGAAACTAGAGCTAATGGGCCAAGCAGTGTTTTAATGAATACAGTTTCTGTGTAAGCTAGCCAGGCAGCCGGGTAAAACAAGGGACTGCCTCTCCTTGCAACAAGAGTCCACTAGATGTGAACTGGGGAGATGGTGGGCACCTGGATCTCAGCGCTCAGGAAACAAAAGCAGAGCCGGCCAAGTGTGTGTGGGGGGAGGGGGGTTAGGGGTGACGTACACCTGTATCCCGCACTCAGGAGACAAAAGCAGAATCCAAGTTCATCCTGGGCTACATAGGCGGCTCAAGACCAGTCTAAACTACACGAGACTTTGCCTTTTAAAAGAAAGTATGTTAAGAAACATTCTCCATGAAAGATAAACAAATGGTTAACAAGAACACAAAATAGAAATTAACCTCATTAGTCATCAGAGAAATGAAAACCTAAACCACACTGAGCCGCTTCCACCTGCTAGAAAGGGTTAATAGCAAGGAGAGAAGTTAGAACCTCAGCCATGGCTGTGAGAATCTCACCCAATGCTGTCACTGTAGAAGACTGTTCCACTGGGGCGCAAAAGTAAAAAACAGACTTGCCTATGACCCAGACATCCACTCCCTTGTATACACCCGGGAGAATTAAAACTACTCACACAAGGCATGCATATGAATGACCAAAGCGCACCCTATGCAGTGGGAAACGATGCAAACAACCCCGAAGCCGGCAACAGAACGAAGCTAATCCACGCTGTGGGATCCTAGTTAGCCCTGAAAACAAGGACGTGGTTCAAAACGGAAGCGTCTTGAAATCACTATTTTCGTTCGGTTTCTGTTGCTGGGATAAACACCACCACCAAAAGCAGCTTGGGTAGGAAAGGACGCGTTTCATCTTACGACCCTCAGGTCGCCCTCCATCACTGAGGGCGTCAGGGAAGGAACCCGGAGGCAGGACGTGGAGGAGGGGCGACGGGGGAACGCTGCCCGCTGGGTGCTGGGTTTAGCTACCTTTCTTCTACGGCCCAGAGCCACCTCCCCAGGGGTGGCACCGCCCACAGTAGCCGGGCCCTCCCACATCAGTCATGAATTAATAAAACGCCCCATGGACCTGCCTACAGACAATCAGGTGAAGGCAGTTTCTCAGCTGAGATCCTCTTCCCAGACAACTGCGTCTTGTGTCAGGTTGTCAAAAAACTGACCAGGACACACACTAAGTCAAAGAAGCTAGTGGCAGCTGACCAGACATTTTACCACATAGTCTATGAATATGAAATATTCAGATTAGGGGAAATCCTGAGAAACAGAAGGTAGATTAGTGAGCGGCTAGTTCAGAGAAACCGGAAGATGAGAGATAAGCTCAGTCAACTTTCTGTTGCTGCAACGAAACACCGATGATAAATCGCTGAAAAGGAAGAATTTATTGCGAGGTTTCCGTTCGAGGTCCTGGGTGGACCAGCTTGTTATGGTGGGAGCATCTGATAAAGGGGACCTGTTCACTTCATGGTGCCCAGGAAACGCAGGAGAGAAAAAGAAGGAAGATGAGGGTCTCAATAGACCTTCAACAACATGCTCTCCATGATTTAACTTCGACAGAGACTCAGCCTCTCACAGGCTTGGGACCAAGTCTCCAAACATAAGCTTTCGGGAGACATTCAAACTGTAACATAGAAGAGAGTAATGGATATAACAATGTTATAGAACTGACTGTGGAGGCTGGAGAGTTGGCTCCGCAGTCATGAGCACTGCTGCTCTTCCCAAGGGCCCAGGTTCGAGTCTCAGCATCCACTCTAACAACCATCTCTAACACCAGCTCAAGGGAATCCCTTGCCCTCTTCCGGCCTCCAAATCCACTGCACAAGTGTGGTGCACAGACGCTCCTCCAATCAAAACGCCCATACACGTAGAATAAATAATGTTTATTATTTAAAAAGAAGTTAATAGCTTTTTAAAAAATTGATTAGGGTAAAAGTTATGCAATTCTGTAAATATACTACATATCACCAAATTATATACTTTTAATGGATGAACCGTGTGCTATGAGAGTTAAAGCTTAATAAAGGTGTTTCTGAGACTAACTTTAACACTTTTTAAAAAACCAAATATTATACAAAAATATTGTGATTGCCTCTGATACTGAAACCAAAGAGATCCTCCCACTGCCAACGTTCCTGAAGAGCGAAGACGTCCCGCCGCCATCCTTCAGAAAATGAAACAATAACTTCACCAGAGACCTTCTTAGAGCGTTCCTCAATTCAAGCAAATGTGCCAATGGAAACACAACGCCCAGGAAGACAGCAGCCAGTTAGAGCAGGCGGCCCATACTCACCAGCAGCAGCAACAGCTGCTTCCGGTAAGTCAGCTCTTTTGCTCTGCAGCTCTAACTCGCCCCCACCCCAACAGGACTGGCTCTTTCTAACAACCACGTGAGTGGTTTCTGTACGCTCACAGCTCGGCAGCTCTCAGCTCTATTTGTTTAGAGTATTTTTATCCCAAAGAAAGTCCTATCCCCAGCCGTCTTTCGAAGAATCTTGCTGAGAATCCTAAAGAGCCTACATTTTACATTAAAAGAAATCAAAAAATAAGAAAAAAAATCAAGGGCTGGAGAGATGGCTCAGCGGGTAAGAGTACTAGTTGCCCTTCCAGAGGGCCCAGGTTCAGTTTCCAGCACCCACATGGCAGCTCCCAACAGTCTGTAACTCTAGTTCCAGGGGATCTGATGCATTCACACAGAAATACATGCCAGCAAAACACCAAGGCACGTAAAATAAGAATAAAATAATAAAAGAAAAAGAAACCAATAAAGGTACACTTGAACTTAGAAGCCTTGACATCCCACAGCATGACAACTTTGTCAGTATTTTGACATGACAGCTCCTGAAGCATTCAGGCAAGCACCGAGGGAATCATGGGAGAATGAGGCCACAGGTATCTCATGGCAGCGCGACCTTTCACCTTCCTTACTCTTTTTGTTCTCTTTTCAAATCCTTATTTATTTATTTATTTTGGACACAGGGTCTTGTGTACACCAGGCACGCCTTGAACTCCCTATATAACAGAAGATGCCTTTGAACTTCTTTGATCCTCCTGCCTCTACTACCTGTGTTTGTTACCATGCTGGTTTCTGTAGTGTTTAGGATGGAACCCAGGGACTCATGAACACTAGACAAATCCTCTACCCAACTGGGCTACAGCCCTAATAATTATAGATGATTATAAAATCAGTTATAATTTAGTCTTCTTTTTTTAAAGATTTATTTATCTATTATGTATACAGAATATACAGTATTCTCAGTATTCTGTCTGCATGTATGCCTACAGGCCAGAAGAGGGCACCAGATCTCATTACAGATGGCTGTGAGCTGCCATGTGGGTGCTGAGAATAGAACCTGGGTCCTCTAGAAAAGAAGTCAGTGCTCTTAACCCCTGAAAGCCATCTTCAGCCCGTGCTATACATACATACACATATTAATATTTAAACCTGCCTAAATACAATTATCTCCTCAAATATTTACCATTTGTTTATAATGAAGACATTGACAATCCCTCCTCCCAGTATATTATCTAGATCACACACTGTGGGGCTAATACACCAAATCTACTGGCTCCTAACTGGCATGCAATAGCCATTAAGCAAACTTTCCCATAACCCCCCTCTCCCAGTTTTCCTTTCTCTACAGATGTTACAGTTTATCATAGAAAAAGGCCTATTTGTGGCTCCAGCTGGTGAGGAGCTCATGTTGGCTCAGGACTCACAGTGATAGTGACTATCCTCCCACAGGCTCCTGAATACTAGGCTAAAATACATTGTGTGCGTGCGTGTGTGTGTGTGTGTGTGTGTGTGTGTGTGATTGTTTCTACGTGTATCCTGGCTGTCTTGGAACTCTCTGTGTAGATCAGGCTGGCCTCTAACTCAGAGATCCACACACCTGAGCAAAGGGATTAGACAAAACAACAAAACGTCTGCCATATTACTCCTTCAGTCCTCTGCTACTTAACAATGGAACACATTCTGAAACTTGTTAAGCATTTTTTGGGCAAATATCATAGCATACATACATAACAAAGGGCTCAGTTGAAGGCTAGATGATGTCATCTTGGGGAACACTGTTGTGATGTGTCCCATTGTTGGACAATATACCACCAAACAAAGCTTCCGTTTCTGTCCACTGTGCGGTTTTGTTGTTGCCGCTGGGTTTAGGGTATATGTTCATGTGCATATATGTGAGCTTGTGTGGTTAGAGGTCCACCAGGTATTGTTCCTCAGGAGTGCCTCACCTCACCTTAGTTTTTGTTTTGAGTCTGGGTCTCACTATGTCATTCTGGAACTTTCCATACAGACCAGGTCGGCCTCAAACTCAAGAGATCAGACTGCTTTCGTTTGCCAAGTGCTAGGAGCATAGTCGTATGCACCGCACCTGGTTTCCACCTCAGTTTCGAGATGGAATCTCCTATTGGGGCTGGGGCTCACTGTGTAGTCTAGGCTGGCAAGTAGGTGAGCTCCAAGGACCTACCCTAGGACCACAAACGTTAACACCGTGACCTGGACCAAAATGTGCACCTCCGTGACTCAGATTACATAAGTGCACCACCGTGACTAGGTTACATATGTGCACTATCATGACTAGAATTATATACATGCACTGCCATGACTAGGATTACATATGTGCACCACCGTGATTATGATTACATACGTGCACCATCATGACTAGGATTACATACGTGCACTGTCATGACTAGGATTACATACGTGCACCACCATGACTACGACTACATACATGACCACCGTGACTAGGTTACATGTGTGCACTATCATGACTAGGATTGCATACATGCACTGCCATGACTAGGATTACATATGTGCACCACCATGACTAGGATTACATACGTGTACCTCCGTGACTCGGATTACATACGTGCACCACCGTGACTACGACTCCATACGTGCACCACCGTGACTAGGTTACATATGTGCACTATCATGACTAGAATTACATACGTGCACTGCCATGACTAGGATTACACATGTGCACCGCCGTGACTGGGATTACACACGTGCACCACCATGACTAGGATTACATACGTGCACCACTGTGACTAGGATTACATACGTGCACCACTGTGACTATGACTACATACGTGCACCGCCGTGACTAGGATTACATACATGCACTGTCATGACTAGGATTACATACATGCACCACCGTGACTAGGATTACATACATGCACCACCATGACTAGGATTACATACGTGCACCACCATGACTAGGATTACATACGTGCACCGCCGTGACTAGGATTACATACGTGCACCGCCATGACTAGGATTACATACGTGCACCGCCGTGACTAGGATTACATACATGTACTGTCATGACTAGGATTACATACGTGTACTGTCATGACTAGGATTACATACGTGCACTGTCATGACTAGGATTACATACGTGCACCACCATGACTAGGATTACATACGTGCACTGTCATGACTAGGATTACATACATGCACCACTGTGACTAGGATTACATATGTCCACTGTCATGCCTAGGATTACATATGTCCACTGTCATGCCTAGGATTACATACATGCACTGTCATAACTAGGATTACATACATGCACCGTCATGACTAGGATTACATACGTGCACTGTCATGACTAGGATTACATATGTACATCACCATGACTAGTTTTTCTGGAGGGTCTTGAATACTGAAGCCAGGTCCTTATGCTTACTAGATACTTTCCAGACTGTGTCATGGCCCCAAATCCCTCCTCTGTTTTTGAGACAAGGTCTCAGTTCTGTAGCTCAGGCTGGCCTTGAACTCATGACAATCCTCATAGCTCGGCCTCCCAGACATACTGGGGTTAAAAGCATAAGCCTTCTTGGAAAGGCTACTAACTGTAATGCTTCAACACCATGTCAGCTGGTATTATTGCCCATGGCTGGTGTTGCCCATGGTTGGTTTGTCTTAACTTCGCTCTCATTGAATGAGAGTGTTTTCTCTCTTGCCTGCACTCCTTTCCCTGCGCTGTACAGCCCACTGCTCCCCACACCCACTTATTCCCTGGGCCACACTGGGCCTCTGTCTTTGAGGAGCTTTTATCTCACCAGAGCATTCCTGCCTTCAAGACTGTTTAACTCAGTGTGTCCCCAAAGGAGAAGTATTGAGGACACACTCAACACTCCTTCAGTGGAGGTACATGAGAAATGGGTAGAAATGAAGTCTGATAGGAACTGCAAACAATTCTGCTCTCATCTAAATGCAAGAAGCTAAGGCCACCTCTAGAAGGCCAGTGGAAGTGATGGTGCCCGCTGGCACCTCCAGAGATGTCCCTCCTCTGTCTTCCACCATTGTTGTCAAGTAACTGACGATGGGGAAGTTGGGAATATAGGATGTCGTGGTTTGAAAGAAAAGAGGGAGCAGCACTATTAGGCATGGCTTTAAAGTCTCCTATGCTCAAACTGTGACAGTGTCACAGTTTACTTCCTGTTACCTTCAATCAAAGCAGGAATCTTACCTCCTTCTCCAGCATCATGGCTGCCTGTATGCCACCATGTCCCACCATGTTGATAATGGACCTCTGAAACCGTAAGCCAGCCCATTAAATGCTTTCCTTCATAAGAGTTGCCATGGTCATGTAATAGAAACCCCGAGATAAGGGATCGGGAAAATAAACACAAGCTGGTGTGTGTGACGACTTTGATTGCAGCAGTTACACAGGAGCCTGTTCCGTGTTTACCTTTAGTATTTGGTATGCAACGGGACTCCCAAGGTCAAGCACACATCTCAGCCTTGGCGTGGCCCCAACTCTGGTTCACAGGAGAAAGTACATAGAAGGCAACACAGACTCCAGTATTTATTTCCTTTACCAGAACTGCTGACCTGCGGCTGAGTATGCACAGACGCATGCACAGGCAGGCATGGGGCTGGAGCACTGCTAGATGTGAGGCTGAAAACACGCTCTGTGTCACATGTACATACGCATGTGCACACACACACTGCTTCCCCGATGCTGGGCTCACTGCTGAAACCTAACATGCTCAATCGGTTTCTTTCGTGGTGCTGAGGATTGCTTCATGGGCTGGAGAGGTGACCCAATGGTCAGAGCAAAACCGGCTCTTCCAGAGGACCTGAGCTCATTACTAGTATCTTACTGGGAGCTGTGAACCCCCAGATACTGAATTTCTTGTAAACAACTTGTTTTCCTCTGTTCTGAGACAGCCTGCAGCTGCTCTGAGCACGAGACTCAGGAGTTCCTGATGGCAGGGGAGTGGTTTCTGGTGGATTTGGCTGGGGCATGGCTATCAGTTAAGGATCTCTAGGATCTCTATATAAGCGGCTCTGGTACACGATAAGGGGGGGCATTCCTGTTTCAAGGATGACCCGTGTCTCTGCCTCTTTGTGTGTTTCAATCTCCAGTCCCTTGCACAATTCACAAACTGTATGATAGTGCATAGATCGCAGGTGGGCATGGCGCACTACAGTACCCACTCATATCCAGCCTGATGGAGGAAAGTCATGGTTAAATAAAAAGAAACTGCTTGGCCCTCATTGGTTAGAAGATAGGTGGGAGGAGTAAACAGAACAGAATGCTGGGAGGAAGAGGAAGTGAGCTCAGACTCGACAGCTCTCCTCTCGGGGGCAGACGCCTCAGAGAGGCGCCATGCTCCCGGCTCCTGGGCAGACACATGCCATGAAGCTCCGACCCAGGATGGTCGTAGGCTAGAATCTTCCCGGTAAGCACACCTAGCTGTGCTACATAGAATATTAGAAATGGGCTAGTCCAGGTGCGAGAGTTAGCCTAGAAGAGGCTAGATAGAAATGGGCCAAGCAGTGATTAAAAGAATACAGTGTCCGTGTAATTATTTCCGAGCATAAGCTAGCCTTGTGGGCAGCCGGGGTGCTGGGGACGCAGCCCCGCCACTCTTATTACTACACCAGCCGAGTTTAGCACTAGAACCCACCCATATCCAGCCGAGTTTAGCACTAGTACCCACCCATATCCAGCCGAGTTTAGCACTAGTACCCACCCGTATCCAGCCGAGTTTAGCACTACTACCCACCCGTATCCAGCCGAGTTTAGCACTAGTACCCACCCGTATCCAGCCGAGTTTAGCACTAGTACCCACCCGTATCCAGCCGAGTTTAGCACTACTACCCACCCGTATCCAGCCGAGTTTAGCACTAGTACCCACCCGTATCCAGCCGAGTTTAGCACTAGTACCCACCCGTATCCAGCCGAGTTTAGCACTAGTACCCACCCGTATCCAGCCGAGTTTAGCACTAGTACCCACCCGTATCCAGCCGAGTTTAGCACTAGTACCCACCCGTATCCAGCCGAGTTTAGCACTAGTACCCACCCGTATCCAGCCGAGTTTAGCACTAGTACCCACCCGTATCCAGCCGAGTTTAGCACTAGTACCCACCCGTATCCAGCCGAGTTTAGCACTAGTACCCACCCGTATCCAGCCGAGTTTAGCACTAGTACCCATCTATACCTAGCAGCCCACAAACACAACTCCAGGGGAGCTGACACATTCTCTTCTGGCTTCCACAGACACCCATACTCATGTGTACATACTCACAAACACACAAGCAATAAAAAAAAAATTAATTAAAAAAAAATCCAGGGGTTGGAGATGTTTCAGTGGTTAAGAGCACCGGCTGCTCTTCCATAAGTCCTGACTTCAATTCCTAGCAACCACATGGTGGCTCACAACCACTTATAATAGGATCTGATGCCCTCTTCTGGTGTGCAGGTGACATGCAAGCGAAGACTATATACATAATAAATCTTGAAAAACAAAACAACCCAGGTGTGGCGGCACTGATGACAGTACTCTGGAGCCAGCGGCAAGCGAACCTCAAAATAGGTAAATCCTTTTAAAGGCAGTGGCATTGTGGACATTACACCCCCTCGGCTAAGGACTAACTTGAGGAACCTAAGTTTGCTGTTCTTTGGTACACAGTATTAGGAGGAAGGGTGGGGCTGGTCTCCAGGGGGCTGATTACTCTTCTATCTACAAATACCCAGGTTCTCCAGGCACCTATAGCTTCCAAGGGCTACCCCGATCCTCAAGTGCCTTGCACCTTACCTCGCCAGTTCTGAGCTCTACCCTTCCCAGATCCACTCGGTTAAATTTCTTTGCGGGCTGGGAATGGAGCTCAACAGGAAAGCCCAGCACAGCATCCGAAGCCCCGGGTAAAAACTGTAATAGCACGGGGCAGGACTGCACCAGTGATCATCACATCATCACTTTCAAACAACCTATTTTAAACTACAAAGCTAGCTTCTTTTGAGATGGGGTCTCACTGTAGCCCTAGCTGGTCTCGAATTCAAGGCATCTGCCTCCCTAGCAGTGAAGTCAAAGCTGCGCGTAACATCCAGGTCAGGCAAATCTAAGTAGTAAGATTTCTAGCAAGGCAGCAAGAGTAAAAATAGAGATCAAGTTGTAGTCGCGTGCTGGGGTACGGTGCACACTCCCGGGATCCAGACTGAAGTGGTATGCGAACAGCGGTCACTTCTGCTTTCCAGAGCTTCTGCCCAGCATGTGAGACACAGGTAAGCGCTTGGCTCTCAATCCGTAAGCTGTTACTAGAAAGCGCACCTGTCTTTCCCAACCCTTGTCTCTCTCAGCAATGTCTGGTGCCATTCCCTACTGCATGCCTGGCCTTCTAAGAAGGTAGTTTCCCAGAACCATGATGTCTCCGAAGACAAACTGGCCACAGACTGGCATCTTACACAAAGCAGTGGCTTCCTAAGAATATACCACACTACACCAGCAGAGATTTCCAGCCCCTAACACCCAGCCTCCTCCTCTGTTTGGGAGAAGTCTCATCACTCATCAGTGTGTAAACCCTCTCAGGAAAGTCTCCTCCCCTTAAAGCTCTGTCCACGTACTCACTCTGACTTCACCTCACTTCTTCTGTCACCCAAGTTACCGTCCACAGGGCTGGTGGCCCCTCATTCTCAAACAACCAAAGCAAAGAATTTGGGGAAGGACAGACTGTCACAGTAGGCACAGATAGTACACTGCGGCCCAATGGCACAGGTGAAAACCCGCTCTAAACTGTAGTGTGTAACAGACTGGGCAAGCAGGGTGGCCCAGTGGGTAAGGGCACTTACCTAATATAGAGCCTGACAAACTGAGTTCAGTCCCCACGGGCTAACCGACTCCACAGTTGTCTTCTCACCATACCCACACTGTGATATACATGCACGGGCACACACATCCACTGTCTTCTCACCATACCCACACTGACATACATGCACGGGCACACACATCCACTGTCTTCTCACCATACCCACACTGTGACATACATGTGTGCACACACATTCCCTGTCTTCTCACCATACCCACAGTGACATACATGCACGGGCACACACATCCACTGTCTTCTCACCATACCCACACTGTGACATACATGTGTGCACACACATTCCCTGTCTTCTCACCATACCCACAGTGACATACATACACGGGCACACACATCCACTGTCTTCTCACCATAACCACACTATGACATACACGCATGGGCACACACATCCACTGTCTTCTCACCATACCCACACTGTGACATACATGCACGCACACACACATTCATTAAAAAATAAAAAATAGAAATGTTGGGATGAATATGATCCAAACACATACAACTTCAAATTTTTTAAAAATTTAAGTAATAAGTTATGTTACAGAAATATACAATATGCTAGGTATGGTGGTACATGCCTGTAATTGCTGCTCTTAGGAGACTCAGGCTAGCCTGGGCTACAATATGAGATCTCATCATACCACTATGCCTCTAAAAACCTACAAAGAAACAACAAATTCCTATGAAAAAACTGAACAGACTCAAATCGAACAGTTCTCTTTAGTAAACAACCACAATAAGTGGTCACTGTCAGTTGGTTTCAATCATTTTTCTTAATTCTCTTTGATTTTTTCCCCTCGTCGTCTGTCCCCATCTCTGCAGGTCGCTTCTTCAACCCCTTCATTTTCCTGGTCTGTAGTTTGCTTAGGTCTTGCTTCTGCATATGAATCCTTCCAAAAGTTGTACCAAAAGTATCCTGAGAGATATTCTTTCTCTTCTTTGGCTATAAAATAAGAGAAATATATATATATATATATATACATACACACACACACACACATATATACGTATATATGTAATTTTTCAGTGACCTTTTATTTACTACATAACTTGTAAAAATCTAGTACACAACAATTCCCATTGTGAAGACTCCAGATGACGCAAAGGACACAGCTTTACACAAACGTCCTCTCTAGGGACCATGGGACTTCTTTAAAATGCAAGTTCTCACTCAGAGCCAGTCACTGCTATCTGGGTAAAATGTCAGGTCATCTGTCATGTACCAGAAGACTGTACTAGTGTTCCCCAGTTAGGCTGTCCATCTGGTGTGTGCCGTTTATTTTACTGCTATTTGTGTGTGTGTGCAGGAGCCCACGGAGGCCACGAGAGGAAGTCACAGGGTGAGCGTATGATGGAGCCATCCTTCTAGCCACGCTAGTTGTTTGGGAAATAAATGGAAACGAAGTTGGGCTTGGCAGTCCCAATCCATGCTTGTAATCCAGCACTGAAGGTCTGAGACGGAAGAATCCCGAGTTCAAGGCCAGACTAGACATCAAGTCAATACACGTTTAACAAGTATACTGCTCTAGAAAGACAGCTCTCAACCTGTCTTCACAATGTCTACACTGCTCTGCCTCTGTGGAAAATGGAGGTCCTGGCTACAAGAAAACTGCCAGCCACATCAGACCCCTGGCTTCTGCAGCTCTTCTACCTTCATATCTGGACAGGGTTTTTCTCCTTTCTAGCTCGGAGCCTAACTTTTTATCTCCTTTATTCATTTTTCCATCTCTTTAAAAGAATGGCCACAGATCCTTCCTGGCAGGAGAGGAATACAGGAATAAACAGGTGGCTTACCTTGAGAGCTTTGGGCATTTTCATAGACAATTTATAAAGGTCATCTGACGCTAAGTGTGTCCTCCTCAGAACGAGGTCCAGCGACGGTCCCATCTCCTCCAGCTCAATTCGTGGGGTTCTGCAGCCAGATTTCTTCAACAGCAGCCTTTAGGAATAGGAGAGATGCTGCTTTGCTTATGTTTTAAAGTCCTCTCTGAAAAACCTCTGCTGAATGGGGCGTGTAGTTTCAAATAGTGACAGGAATGGGGTAAGAGGCTAAGCCTCTTCTTAGATACTTTTGGCATTCATACCAAGTAGATTTTTTGGCTAGTTTTTAAAAATCAGAAATGAAAGGACGCAATATTGCTGAGAAACAACAAGTATGAAAATTATTTTCAAAGCCAGGCGGTGGTGGCGCATGCCTCTAATCCTAGCACTCAGGAGGCAGAGGCAGGTGAATTGCTGTGAGTTCAAGGCCAGCCTGGTCTACAAGAGCTAGTTCCAGAACAGGCTCCAAAGCTACAGAGAAACCCTATCTTGAAAAACTAAAAAAAAAAAAAGAAAAGAAAAGAAAAATTCAAATAATTCAGTGATAAAACACATGAATGTTCTAAGTTGTAACTAGACTTTTGAAACAGTATGTTTAGTGGACGTGGTGGTGTACACCTTTAATCCCAGTACTTGGAGGCAGAAGCAGGTGGATCCCTGTGAGTTTGAGCCCAGCCTGATCTACACAGTAAATTCCAGGACAGTCATAGCTACATAGTGAGACCCTATTTCAGGAGAAAAAGAAGAAAAAAGAAACAGTATGTTGAAAAGATGAACAAATTCCCATCTATAGCATTATTAAGTTAAATCAACCCATTCAAAATTGACTTTTCCCTGCAGTTCATTAATGACTTGTAGTAAATCTAAAACTCCCAGTAAATAAATTCTTAGGTCCACAACTGGCCTCACCCCCGGCTGTTTTATGAGTGACGGCCTAAGAAGAGCTGAAAGACCTGAAGTATAACCCTAGCACTTGGAATGGAAGCCTGAGTATCAGTTAGAGGCATTCTGATAAGCAGTGATTTCAGGACTGTCTGGGCTATGTGAAGCCCTGTCTCAAAAAAAAAAAAAAAAAACAATAAAAAAAAAATCTGAACATTATATTTAGCAACCACATTTTAGAGCAGTTATGTTCCCACAGATAAAGAGGCATGAGGGAAAAGGGACGGAAGGGAGATATGAACTGATTAGCACTGCAGAGTCAACAGACGACATGGGTAATGAGAAGGAAGAGAACAATTACGGAAGGCTCAAGAGAGCAAACAGAGGAAGCTGGCATGTGTGTGCTGATGCCTACTAGCAGAACTCTGGGTCCTAAGTCCACCTGGAGACAGCCAAGAGAGCGTGCAAGGGAGGCACAACTGCTGCTCACAGCAAGAATCACACAGACATCAAGCAATCACCCACACTCAATTAAATGAGACAAAACAGTCGGTGACGCAGAAAGACCAGAGGGGTCAACAACAAAGCGCTATAGAAACAGAGGGACAGAATGAGTCAGGTATGGGGCTCACACCTCTAATCCCAGGACAGGAAGTAGAGGCAGGCAGATCTGTGCTCAAGGGCAGTCTGGCTACAGAGTTCCAAGACAGCCAGAGCAACACAGAGAAACCTTGTCTCACCCTCCCCGAAAAGAGGAAAATGAATGCTAGGCATGCTGACATGTGTCTGCCATCCCAGCTGAGGAAATGAAAGTTTATACTGGGTCCTGATTTTGAAATTAAAACACTGTACTGTGATGACTGGCAGGCTAACCCTAAAAGTGACTTCAGCCATCCACCTGCCTCTGCCTTCCTAAGGCTGGATTAGAGGGGTGCTGCCACGACGTACAGTTCACCCTTGCTCTGAAGTCTGGTGTGTGTGCGTGTACGCACGGGTACACACACGCACATGTGGAGGAGGCCAGAGGTGTCATCCACAGTGGAAGAGAGAAGAGCAGAGGGACTGAGGCTGAGAGGAAAGCAGCTGCTAAGGGGACTGATCCCATCTAGCTTGTCCCTCCAGAAACCTTTATATTGCCGGGCACAAAAAGACTGATAGGCAAGAAGAGGTAAATACTTAAGTTTCATCTGGACATTCTATTTTTTTTAAGGAGTAAAAAAGGGATGCTAACCCTAATTCTGAATAATTTTAGCATGGCAGTATCTCATCAGTAAAACAAGAATCTGGCCACGACAGGCTCCAAAGCTACACAGAGAAACCGTTACAAAAAAAAATTTTTTTTCAAAAAAAAATTCAAGACAATCTGGCTGGGAGTAGTGGTTCTGGCCTGTAATGCCAGCACCTAAAAAGTCAAGGCAGGAGAACTCCAAATCTGAGGCCTACCTGGGCTACACAATGAGTTCAAGGCCAGTCTAACGCTACATCAAGAGATATTATTTCAAAAACTTAAACCAAACAACAAAACAATCTGCTTGCTGGGATCTACACTCACATTAATATTACACTGGGGTTATGGCAGTTACACGAGAGAGGAAATTAACGTAGCAATGGTACTTCCTACACACTTGATGCTGGAGCTTTCAAATCTAGGGTGTCTGGCTTGACTGTGGCCTGGAGCTCTAAATCCAGTCAAGGACAATGAGACAGCACAAAAATCTAGGAAGGGCGATTACTAAATAAGCCAGGTGCATAACAGATGATCAGGGACCCTAGAAAGTGAGTTTCCCAGAGCAGTCGGATGGGAGGTCAGGGCACAGCTCCTGCCGCTACCTTCTGCAAATCTTGCAGACACACTGGGCAGGAACCAACTCTGAGCTAGAATACAATGTGATCCCTGAGGGTTTTGAAGACCACGGGAAATGCACTTACTTATAGCTTCGAAAGTAAACCTTCCCGTTCAGTGCCGTGAAGTGCAGAACATACTCTAATCCGGCCAGTCGGACGTTTGACACTGTGGGGCCTCTGAAGAAATCTGAAAGCACATATTCAGTTGTTAAGAAAGAGAACTATTTCAAAATTCAGTTACAGGGGCTGGAGAGATGGCTCAGTGGTAAGAGCACTGGCTACTCTTCCAGAGGACCCTATGGCAGCTCACAACTGTCTGAAACTCCAGTTCCAGGGGACTTGACACCCTCACACAGACAAACATGTAGGCAAACACCAATGCACATAAAATAAAAATAAATCATTAAAAAACATTCAGTTACAAAATGCTATCTTTTTAGCAACTGTGTGTGTGTGTGTGTGTGTGTGTGTGTGTGTGTGTGTGTTTGCAGGGATCTGTGGGTACACAGACAAATGTTCACTGAGGCCAGAGAACAATCTCCAGGGTTGCTCCCCAGAACAATTTCCCTGGAGTAGACTTTGGTAACTAGGCTAGGTTGGCCAGCCAGCAAGCCCCAGAGGGTGTCTGTCTCTACTTCCCCAGCACTGGGACTATGACCAAACTCAAGCATGTAACTGGCCCTTGCACTATTTCTCCAGCTTACTTTAGTTCGTTTTGAGACATGTTGACAAATAGAAATGTCAGTCTGACCTCAAACTCCTCACTAAGAGGATGACTCTGAACTCTCTGAACCCCTGACTCTACCTCCCCCGTGCAGAAAGAAAAATACACTTATTCTTTGTTTACTATCATCTTCATATACTAGAAACAGTCACATAAAAAAAAAAAAACAGCCATAAAAATTAGGACAGACAGAACCTAAACACTGGTACTGTTTCCTGTGTTTCCCATGAAGAAAAGCAGTCCCAGGTAGGTAAGATGGCACAGTGAGTAGGTACACTTGCTATGCAAGCCTGGAGACCCAAGTTCAATTCCCAGAACCCAGGTAATTGTGGAAGGAGCAGTCAACTCCACAACGTTTTCCTTTACCTCCACACACATGCACACCCACTACACATCATATACACAATAATAAATTTTGTTTTTCGTCAGGTGATGGTGGCTCACACTTTTAATCCCAGCACTGAGGAAGTTGAGGCAGGCAAATCTCTCTTTGAGGCCAGCCTGGTCTACAGAGAAACCCTGTCTCAAAAAAACAAAAGCAAAAACAAATAAAAACCAAAAATGAAAAGAAAAATTTGTTTTTCAAAAAAAGCAATTTTCTAGGTTGGAATATAATCTGATGACAGAAGGCTCGCCTGGCATATATAAAGTCCTGGGTTCATCCCAGTAGGTTCACTGTGCTGTTTGAGAGACCAGAAAAGAACTCTGCAGCAGACAGTCCTCTATTAGCCTTTCCTGCCACAAGGTACGTTAAGCACACACCCTAAGGTTACATCACCTAGTGGTGCCACAGCCATTTTACAGAGTAAATGTGGTGTTCACACACGGAGGAGGTCGGGGATGACACTCTCCCAAGTAGAGGGCTGCTGTTACTGTATTTCATTTGGACACAGAAAGCCAAGCAGTGGCCTGACTTCCCCCGTCAACAACATTCCTCTTCCACCTTTCTACTTCTGTCCGGAATTTCTTTTCAGTGCTACTCCCTTCCCGATCACTGCATTGTGTAGTCTTTCATGCCATCTAGTGGAAGTACAAGATATGAGACAGGGTTTAGGAAGTCTAGTGAGCCCTCGTGTGGTGGCACACGTTTATAATTCTGTGTAATAAAAGAACTGCTGCACTGGTACCAGCTTACAATACAAAGCCCATTTCAAAAGAGACCCAGATACATGCACACAAGAAAAGGAGCCCAGTGGTGGTGCACACCTTTAATCCCTGCACTCAGGAGGCAGAGGCAGGCTGATCTCCTAGTTCCTAGTCTACAAAGCGAGTTCCAGGACAGTCAGGATGGTTACAGAGAAAACCTGTCTCAAAAGGAAGGAAGGGAAGGGAGGGGCGGGGAGCGGGAGAGAAGGGAAGGAAAGAGAAAAGAAAGAAAAGACACAAAGCCACACATGACAGAACAGGGCTATAGTCCCAAAACTCAAAAGACTGAGCAGAAGAGGACAGGCTAGTTTGAAGCCAGCTTGAGAGACACAGCAAGACTCTTCTCAAAACTACTCCTGAGCTGGTGTGACTGTACCTGCATCTCAGCATCTGGAAGGCGGAGACACAAGTACTGCTGAAAGGGCAAGGCCAGCCTGGCTTTCATACTGAGACTCAGGCTACTTTGAGGTACAGAGTGAGATTGTGTCTCAAATAACCAGCGTGCTAATGTGATGGATGGCTCACTCCGTGGGAAGGGTACTTGCTGCACAAGCCTGGAGACGTGGGTTCCATCTCTAGGACCTAGTAATGATGGAAAGAGAGTCCAAACCACAAAGTTGTCCTCTGACCTCCCCATGTGCAGAGACATGTTGTGGGAGGCCTCTTGTTCGTTTCCCCACCGCCCTGACTCAATCACTTAGAAACTAGATTATTTGTAATACTGTTTGGCCAATAGCTTAAGTGTATTGCTAGCTAGCTCTTACATCTGAAATTAACCCATTTCCATTATTTTAAATTTTACCATAGGGATTGTAGCCTACCGGCAAGGTTCCAACTGACAGCTTGTGTCTTTCCCCTCTGGCAGATACATGGCAAACTCCTTGACTCCGCCTTCTTTCTCCCAGCATTCAGTTTAGTCACTACCCCCAGCTCTACTCTGCCCTATCACAGGCCAATGCAGATTCTTTATTCATTAACCAATAAAAACACATATACAGAAGGACTTCCTATATCAGAGGCACACACACACAAAAACAAAAAAATCTTAAAAGTCTGGGGTTAGTGTGGGGTGGCACATTTGCTTAGAAGTCATAAGGCTCTGGGATTCAATATTCAGCACAACAATAAAAAATAATAGCAACAGTCATTATTAACTGAGAAGTTCTAAAAATTACGATCCCAGTAAAACGAGTACAATCACTAGGAAATATGAAAGCTTTTTGTTCTCAACATGTCTATCATAAATATCCTTTGCTGACCTTAGATTTTTAAAGTCAAGTATACAATTTAGATGCCACCAACTTTTCAAGTGACCTAGGACAAAAAAACCACAAAGTTTTTAAAATGTGGTGGTGTACAACTTTAATCCCAGCACTTGGGAGGTAGAAGTAGGTAGATCTCTGTGAGTTTGAGGCCAGCCTGGTCTACAAGAGCTAGTTCCAGAACAGCTAGGACTCTATCTTGAAAGAAATCCTATCTTGAAAAACAAAAGCCAAAGCAAAAACAAATTCCCTCACCCCAAATAATACAGGTTATTGTCACTGCTGACAGTTGCCCACCAGAACTGGATAAAACATCACTGCTGAAGACACCACACAAAGAAATCAAGATACGGAAGCTTTCTCCCGACTGGCTTGCTATGCATGATGCTGTGTAGAACTGACGTCCATAGTCATAACTCAGTGTGGTCCTCACACGTTACACTACTGATTTACCAAGCAAGATGCACTCACTGATGCAACAGTGGCAAGACTGTCGCGAGTATAACCAACTTGTGTCTTTAATATTAGATTTGAGGTGCCCTCTGCAGGAGAAAATTCACATCTGGTGCTGTAAACCTGGTCAAAAGCCTGTGGCTGGGGCGGTCACACGCCCTAGTGGAGATTCAACTGCTGAAGTTTAGCTACTGGACATGGTATCACTGTCATACTGCCTTCTAAATATTTATGTGTATGCCCTCAGATTAGTGCTGCTCTCAGTTTGTCAGAGGAGCATCTTTTTGTAGAGGAGAGCAATTACTGCAGACTCATAACTGGTCAAAGAAATCAAAGTAAACAACTGTTGGATGCTCAGCTTTAAATGGGATATCTGAGGCTCAGGGAAGTGAAGAGGTGGACAGACAGACTGAAGACGCTGGAAGGGGAGGAGGGGAGGAGTGCTGTGGAACTCACATGGCATGACATGACTGCTGATCTCTGAACAGTTATCAGCTGTGGTTCCTGCAAAGGTGCCATCCCTGGGCAGGTGGTTTGGGGTTGTATAAAAAAGCAGACGGAGGGGGCTGGAGAGATGGCTCAGTAGTAAGAGCATTGACTGCTCTTGCAGAGGACCCAGGTTCAATTCCCAGCACCCACATGACAGCTCACAACTGTCTGTAATTCCAGTTCCAGGGGATCCGACACCCATGGCAAAACACCAATGCACATAAATAATACAGAACTATAGGCAGTGAACCGTTGCTGGGGAAAAGAGATTTCTTTCGGGATGACTTGCCTGTGTCCCTGGAAACCTCCAGCACCACAACCTCTGCTGAGGAAAGCAGCTCTTATTAAGCTCAGTGAGACAAGAAGACTGGAGCATGAAGATAGGAGAGTTGTACAGTTCAGAGAAGGGAACAATGTGAACAAGCTTAATCTTACACAAGAGGTAGGTTTCAAAGGCAGCTGTAAGGTCAATGAGACAAGTTCCATTAATTCTTACCAATAAGAAGATTTTTTAATCTTCTATAGTCTTCTGTTACATCAAAATCATCACCAGCGAATATCAACAGGGGTTTTGTTCCCTCAGGGCACTTACTAGTCTATGAGATTTAAACAAAATAAAAAAAGCCCCATAATTAAATCATTTCCAAAATCTAAAGAATTTATATAACAATTTTTGAGATAGTCAATACCTGTTAAAATAATTTCAACATTTTTACACACACATTCTGACTTATTGTTGCTACAACCACAATTGAGGATCCAGAAAAATCACTTATATGATAAATCACAACTGTCACTTAAATGGCAAGACATGCCTTGAACCCACAGGTCCAATCTGAGGTCACTGTTCTACTCTGAACCTAAGGAGGCTGGAGTTATTCACTACAAGGGAGCTTGCAAAAAACTTTTTTCAAAGCCACAGGAGAAGAATATTTAGTTTACTCTACTGAACCTTCAAGGTCTGTCACTTTTTTAGAGAGCTGAAGAAGCGAGAAATATGTCCATTTACCATAATTTAACCATACGACAAGCCTCAAGTCCCACTAGCTCAGTTGGCCAGAGTGGAGCATGCCTCTAATCCCAGTGCTTCTGCAGCATGAAAGCAGGAAGATCAGAAACTCAAGCTCAGCCTTGTTACACAGCAAGTCTGAGGCCAGCCTGGGTTATTTAAAATTCTATATTAAATACACAAAACCCACTAAATTATACAACCTTCATTATAAACAATATTCCTTCTCTCTAAGCTCCTAAACTCTAATCTTGGCTTTTATCTAAAATATGCACGACTGTACGGTTAAACAATTAAACCCCTTTGGGTTTCAATCACCAAATCTAAATGGAAAACTAAGGCTGGAAAACGCATTTAATCCCAGCACTGGAGTAGCAGGGGCAGGCCAATCTCTTGAGTTCAAGACCAACCCGGTCTACATAGGGAGTTGTGGGTCAGCCAAAGCACACAGTGAGCCCTGTCTCAAACACAAACAAAGACCCCACCAGTAAGCAGGAACCGCCTTAACTCAGACCTCTAAGATCCAAGTGGGACAATGCAGCGGATGGGTCAATATGAAGTGAGACACTCCTGCCTGTCTCAGGATGTTCTGGCCACACTTTCCTACTCTGTTTCAAAATCCAATTCAAACAAAGTAGCAACTGCAGATTCCCGAAGAGGAGTTATGTCAATAATTCCATAGCTAAGAGACAGAATAATACAGGGGCAGCCAGAGCTTTTTGGTTGTAGAACAGTGCCAACTGGAAAACTTCGGATTGTCTGTAAATGTTTTTATCACTTGGGAAAGACGGCATTTACACCACAGGCCTAACCAGAACTGGGCACCACTCTCTGAAGTTTAACCGCTATAAAATCCACACGTACTATTTGTTATAAATATATTCCTCTTTTGCTGGTCTCATTCTGCAGACCAGGCTTGGTCTTTAAAACACAGAGATCTGTCTGCCTCTGCTACCTGAGTGCTGGGACTAAAGGTGTGCACCACCACCAACCAGCCTACACTTCTTTACTCCTTTTTAAAATAAAAGTAAAACTGTATTTCTGCATGAGGCGCTTTTTCTATAAAACTCTATCAATACCAGTATTGGCCAAGAGCATTATTAAAATGCTATTTAGTTTGTTTTGGGTTTTTTTTTTTTGGTTTGGTTTGGTTTTGGTTTTTTGAGACAGGGTTTCTCTGTGTAGCTTTGGAGCCTGTCCTGGAACTAGCTCTTGTAGATCAGGTTGGCCTCGAACCCAAAGATTTGCCTGTCTCTGCCTCCCGAGTGCTGGGATTAAAGGCATATGCCACCAGCGCCAGGCCAAAATGCTATTTAGTTTTAAGATTGGTATCTTACCTTAATATCCTTTAGAGAGACAAATTTCTCAATACCCAGTTCAATCATATCCAGCACATGGTAGTCATACATTCGACCTAGAAGGAAATGCAGTTTAAGCACATAGATTCCACAAGCTGCCACCTTATGTCACCTATATGCACCAAATAATCTGTGTCTTCTCTCTATCTCCAAACTCACACACTCCCTTCTTAAATCTCGCCATGTACTTAGTTGTATGGTTAGGGTATTAGTCATGGAAAACTCTCCACTCTCATGTTAAGCCCTGCTCCCTTACTTTAGGGACTAAATGGGGAGCTGGGTGTGGCAGTAAGCACCTATAACCCCAGCCCCGGGGAGGCAAGACAATGGAGCTCAAGACCAACCTGGACTACAGCAAGTCACAGGCTGGCCTGGGGAAAAAGAGAAAGACTCTATTAAAACATAATTACAGGGGGCTGGAGAGATGGCTCAGTGGTTAAGAGCATTGCCTGCTCTTCCAAAGGTCCTGAGTTCAATTCCCAGCAACTACATGGTGGCTCACAACCATCTGTAATGAGGTTTGGCGCCCTCTTCTGGCCTTCAAGTATACAGACAGAACATTGTATAATAAATAAATAAATATTTAAAAAAAGTTTGAAAAAAAAACCATAATTACATAAAATAAAAACAGGTATAGTTCAGCATGCATCAGGCATGGGATGAAACTTTAACAATAACATCCACTCAAAAAACAAGAGATATGAAAAAGGGTTGTCTTTGACTGAACATGTTTGATAGAAACATATAGTTTCTATGATCAGGGCTGGAGAGATGGCTCAGTGGGTAATACCACTCCCTGCTCTTCCCGAGGATTTGAGTGTGGTTCCCAGCACCCATGTCACGACTATCTGTAACTCCATGCAGTTTACCTATACACAAAAACACACACCGAATAAATAAATAGATAAACAGTGCACCAGAAACCCACACTCCCTGCTTAAAAGCCAGAGCTGCTTTGCAAAGATGTTTGCAATGGGGTTCTAAGACTACTCACCAAGAACTACTTCTCATAATTCTTTCTTGCTTCCCTGGGCTAAAAGGCCATACTGATGTCACTGGTGGACAGAAGTTCCCAAACCTAGCCTTCAAAAGGCTGGGTAAGGACTCCACCACTGAGGTAGACTCTAGTCCAAAGAAACGTATCCAGTGTCACAAGGTACAGCAGCAACAGAAACTATCCTTCCTTCCTTCTTTCTTTCTTTCTTTCTTTTTTGGTTTTGGCTTTTCGAGACAAGGTTTCTCTGTAGCTTTGGAGCCTGTCCTAGAACTAGCTCTTATAGACCAGGGGCTTTGAACTCACAGAGATCCACCGGCCTCTGCCTCCCGGGTACTGGGATTAAAAGCGTGCATCACCACCGCCCAGCAGGAACTACTCTTGAGCTGACTGTAAATCCTGAAAACATGAGTCAACTGAGTCATGGAGCTTACTCTGAGTGAAAACATTAGAGTAGTGGGTGTCACAAGACACTAATTCCAGAGCTCAGAGGCAGGAGGATCTCTCTAAATTCTTGGTCGGTCAGAAGTATATAGTAAGACCATGTCTCAAAAACAAAACAGACTATGATACTCACCTATTACTAGATTATTCGGCCTCTTCTTATTATGGGAGCCAAACATGAATAAAGAACAATCTGACTTCTTCGAAAAGAATTCCTAGTAAGAGAAAAAAGAAAACCATTCAAAGATCTTAGCCTGGCCTGCTGTGGTGGTTCATAAATTTGGAAGGCTGAGGCAGAAGCACTGCTGTAAATTCCAGCCAGTCAGAGGTACATAGCAAGAGGCTCTGTTGTAGAATATTATTTGAAGAAGTGTTACATTGTTTATGGTGTGGAACATTTGTTTTAATGATGCAAAGATGTGTTGTACTCTTTTTGTTACATTTGTTTAACTCTGTAAAGTTGTGTTACTTTGCCTATCTAAACCACCTATGATCTAATAAAGAGCTGAACAGCAATAGTGAGGCAGGAAAAGGATAGGTGGGGCTGGCAGGAAGAAAGAGAAAGAAAAATCTGGGAGGAGAGGAAGGAACAAGATAGAACAAAGAAAGAAGGACATGGGGGCCAGCCACCCAGCAAGTCACAGAGTAAGAAGGAAAGAAAGGTATACAGAATAGAGACAGATAAAAGCCCAGAAGCAAAAGACAGAAGAGATAATTTAAGAAAAGCTGGCGCAGGTGGATCTCTGTGAGTTCGAGGCCAGCCTGGTCTCCAAAGCTACAAAGAAACCTTGTCTCGAAAAACAAAGAAAGAAAGAAAGAAAGAAAGAAAGAAAGAAAGAAAGAAAGAAAAGCTGGCAAGGAACAAGCCAAACTAAGGCTGGGCATTCATAACTAAGTCAGTCTCTCTCTCTCTCTCTCTCTCTCTCTCTCTCTCTCTCTCTCTCTGTGTGTGTGTGTGTGTGTGATTTATTTGGGAGCTGAGTGGCAGGCCCCCCAAAAAGCCAAGAGAAAAGAAGGAAAAACAAACAACATGGGACTAGTGTAAAAGAAAATTCAACAAGCCTGTCTTCAAACAAACCAATCTTATAAAGCTTATAAGATACCAGGGGTTTTCCCTCCCCTCTTCCAACAGAAACTAATGAAGATGTAATAAACTAGTAAGAATATACAGAAGGGGGCTGGAAAGATGGCTCAGAGGTTAAGAGCACTTGTTACTTTTGTAGAGGACCAGGGTTCAGTTCCTGGCACCACATGGCAGCTCACAATCACCCTTCATCTTCACCTTCCTCTAACCTCTAAGGGTACTAGACACACATGCAGGCAGGCAAACCACTCAGACATAAAAAAATTTTCATCTTAAAATATACATATTCATACACGAATATATACATTCATACACACACAATTCAAGTTTTTCTGATTTGGATTCCTTAGTTAAAACTCACATTTCAAGACTAAATACATAAGTTAATGAAGTTATGAAGTATGAAGTTAATACTATGCAGTCATAGTTTCAACTATGCAGTCATTCTGAGTAGAAAACCAGGTGTCAAGGATTCACGGAATCCTTGAACTCACTTAACATCACTGCTATTATCAACAGCACATCTCTGCATGCACAGGGGAGTCACAGAAATTATCAGCACACTGGCTTTGGATGTTTGAAACTGGGCTCACCATTTTTTAATGAGCTTTGCTACTTTTCACAGCAAACTGCAACGAGCTAGGGAAGTAGCTCTAGGATCTCCATGACCCCACAGTTTAATTAGTTCCGCTTCACTTCTGGCTGGGACTGGCTGACAGAGCTATGATGTTCCCATATAAAAACTGTTTGGGGGCTGGAGAGATGGCTCAGTAGTGAAGAGCACTGACTGCTCTTCCAGTGGTCGTGAGTTCAATTCCCAGCAACCACGTGGTGGCTCACAACCACCTATAATGAGATCTGGTGCCCTCTTCTGGCCTTCAGGCAGAATACTAAATAAAGAAATAACTGGGCCATGCAATGGTGGCACCCACCTTTAATCCCAGCACTGGGGAGGCAGAGTGAGTTTGAGGCCAGCCTGGTCTACAGAGCAAGTGCCAGGACAAGCTCTACAGCTACATAGAAAAACACTGTCTCAGAGGAAAAAAAAAAAAGTGTTCTGTAAAAAGTCTCCAAAAGGAGTGATATGGCATGTCTTTAAGGGCAGTACTCTTATTAAAAATACCCTCTGTATTTTTTTTCTTTTTATATCAAAGTCATTATAATTCCCATAAAATTCTTCTCTGTTGGGGGCTGGAGAGATGACTCAGTGGTTAAGAGCACTGGCTGCTCTTCCAAAGGTACTGAGTTCAATTCCCAACAACCATATGGTGGCTCACAACCATCTGTAATGAGATCTGATACCCTCTTCTGATCAGCAGGACTACATGTAGGCAGAACACTGTATACATAATAAATAAATCTTTTTTTAAAAAAGGGGGGGGCCTGGAGAGATGGCTCAGTGGTTAAGAGGACTGGCTGCTCTTGCAGAGGTTCTGAGTTCAATTCCCAGCAACCACATGGTGGCTCACAACCATCTGTAATGAGATCTGGCACCCTCTTCTGGTGTGCGGGCACACATGGAGGCAGAATGTATACATAAGAAATAAATAAATCTTTAAAAAAAGAAAAAAAAAAGAACAATCTTATAGTCTGGATACCAAAACTGTTATACATAGGACTTCTAATTTAAAAAGGAAAAGATAACATTAGGAGTACAGCATGGGTTAGTCTGAAGTCAGTTTTACACAGTTCTGTCCTGTTACTTCTGATGCTGGGAATGGCACCCAGGGCCTCAGGCATGCTAGGCAAGGATGAGCCAGTACCATTACCACTTACTCCCCAGCCATACACCCAGTCCTACCCATATGAGCTCTCCTTTATTAAAGAAAATTCCTGTACTTACTAGTGATGTCTGATCCTCAAATGGTCTTGTAATATTTTTCCTAAGAATATTAAAAAGAATGATTCCAGTTTTAATAATGTTAATAAGTACATTCAGTTAAATGATATAATGAATAAAAAGTAATTATATACTCAAATGATTAAGAGAGTACGACACAGTGGGACGAATCTTTAATTCCACTATTTGGAAAGTACAAGTAGGTAGATATCTATGAGTTCCAGACAAGCCAGGGTTGCATAGTGAGACCTAATCCCAAAACACACCACCCAAAAGTAGGGTGAGAAAGCCTGGAGAGATGGCTCAGTAGTTAAGAACACTGGGTACTGTTTCAGAGAACCCAAGTGGGTACAATTGCCCAGGACCTCCAATGGCAATTGGCACACACATGGTGCAGGCTGCACACAGACAAAACCCCCAAACATAAATTAAAACAAAAGGACAAAAATGCAAACAATCACTTTTAATCCCAGCACCCAGGAGACAGGGGCAGGCAGATCTCTGAATTTGAGGTCAATCTGGTCTACAGAGCAAGTTCCAGGACAGCAAGCGCTACATAGAGAAATCCCATCACAAAAACAAAAAACAAAACAAAACAAAAAGATTATCCTAAGTATTGGGCTGGAATAACAGCTCAGCAGTTAAGGGTGCTTACGGTTTTTATAGAGTATCCAAGTTCAGTCCCAGAAACCCCATCAGGCAGCTCACCTCAGCTCTGTGGGATCTGATGCTTTTTGGCCTGGGCAGGCCTTCATATGCACATGGGCAAACATACTTGCAGGCACGCGCGTGCACACACACACACACACACACACACACACACACACTTATTTTAAGAGGGAGCAGAATAGGGGCTGGAGAGATGTCCCAGAGGTTAGGAGCACTTGCTACTCTTCCAGAAGACCCAAGTTCAATTCCCAGCACCTACATGCAGCTCACAAACATCTGTAACTCCAGTTCCAGGGGATGTGACACCTTGCACACCAATGCACAGAAAATAAAGTTAAATAAATTACATAAAAAGTATGAAAAAAGAGGGAGCAGAATGTACAAAGGGATAACTCAGAGAGGGCCTGTCTAGCACACACAGGGCCTTGGATCTCATCTCTAGTACTCCCCCACAGAAGGCAAAGATTCTGAAACACACAGAAGCTTAAAAAAGCACCGCTGAAACTGAGTGAGCTAAGTGGACAATGGTGTGAAATCCGTATGACTACAACTGGGCAGCGCTTGGGAAGCAGAAGGATCAGGAGTTAGAGGGCAGCCAGGCTATATGCAACCTTGTCTCAAAAACCACAACAATCCTAAAACCAAAACCAAACAAATATCATCAGTCAAAGAAGGCAGACTAGATACAGAAAGAATAGTGGAAAACAGTGATCTGCTGAGTCATCTCTCCTGTTTAACTTTTCTTTAAAATTTTTCTTATTAAAGGGTCATTGTGTGCTATGAGACCAGACTTTACCCGGGATACAATAACAATACTATATTATAACCTTCAAGAGTGTACTGAACCCACACTGAGTTAAGTAACTTAAAAATAAAGGGATAGACAAGCTTTTTCTTCAGAATTCCAAGCAGAAAGAGACCATAGAGCACCACAACCATCCTGACTGTACACACAGACAGGACATTAGAGCACCACAACCATCCTGACTATACACACAGATACTATGGAAGGATGGGTAACAGCTAAATTTCCAGAAAGAGAGGAGCCAGAGTCCTCAGAATCTGTGAGTTTAGCATCCACAGACTCATATGATTGCACATAGGAAATGTTGGGGTGGCTATGGGCTGCATCTGCACTGGACATAGGAGGACTTCTGTTTCTTAGATTTATCCCTAAACATTATAGCCAGCTGTGCATCCAGTATTCACACAGTAATATAGAGACAACTGAGGGTGTACAGAAAACCGTGCCATTTCACACCCAGGACTGGAATATCCACGGATTGCATATTCCGGGGAAGTCACAGATCCACTTCCCAAGAAATTACAAGGAATGACTATATTTGCATAGTTTCAAAGTAAACATTTACTAGCTACAAAGGGAAAAATAGTAACTTTATGAAGACACTGGAGACAAAGCACCAAAGACTTTCACAAATTAAAGACAAAGGGTGGGGCCAGCGAGATGGCTCAATGGGTAAGCATCTGCCTGGAGAGCCCAGGAGCCTGAGTTCAATCTTCAGAGCCTACAGAAAGGCGGAAGGAGAGCCAAGTCCACAGGTAGTCCTCTGCACCTGCACCATGGGACGTAGACCCGCACACACGCATCATACACACAACAGAAGATGACTGGGGACCGAGGATATTTAGCCCTGAGTGGCAGAGCACTTGCCTAGCATGGGTTCAATCCCTAATATTGCCAAGGAGGAAAAAGAAAATCAAGACTAGGAAAACAACTAAAAGCAACGTGGAAGCTAAAAACTGAGTCAAGTAAATAAATCAATACTGCACTTCATATTAACACAGTAATGTCAGTTCCCCACTTAGAATACTGCACTTCATATTAACACAGTAATGTCAGTTCCCCACTTAGAATACTGCACTTCATATTAACACAGTAATGTCAGTTCCCCACTTAGAATACTGCACTTCATATTAACACAGTAATGTCAGTTCCCCACTTAGAATAACTGCACTATAATAATTCAAGATGTAACACTGGAGGACCTAGATAAAGGACATACAAGAATTCTAGTAATGCTTACAACTTTCCTATGCATATGTAATTATTTCAAAATAAGGTGTGTACATATTACAGTTATGCAAGAATATGCTGAGCCAGGCATGGTGGTGCACGCTTTTAATTCCAGCACTTGGGAGGCAGGGGCAGGAGAACTCTGGAGGCCAGCCTGGTTGAGTTCCAGGCCAGGCTGTTACACAGGGAAACCCTGTCTCGAAAAACACAAGAACAAGAAGAAGAAGAAGAAGAAGAAGAACAAGAACAGGAAGAAGAACAAGAACAAGAAGAAGAAGCATTCAGTACAAATACTAACATTTTTTTCTTCTAAATCTCGTGTAAACAATTCTTACTTTTACAGCTAAAAAGTGGGTAATAATAATAAACCAACTTACTTTTTATAGAGAACTCCGTATGGTTTCTTCAGTGCATACTGTAAAACATAATTTTAAACTCTCTCAAAAAAACATTCAAAAAGCAGAGTCATGGCGATCTTCCTGCTTCAGTCACTCAAACATTGGAATTATACTCGGGGGCCATTGCATCAGCTGTTTCCGATTCAGTGGTGAGGGCAGGACTTCACCATGTAGCCTCGGCTGCCCTGACTGCCAATCTGCCTCTGCCTCCCGAGTTCTGGGTTTACAGGCATGTGCCGCCATGTTTAATAAAACATTTGATGATCCTCAGCCAAGTGTTTCCCTGTCCCAGTGTAATGAACATCGTCACCTTTTTCTGACAACCAAGAATGACCATCAGGTAATACTCTGTAATATAGCACTGTTCTTAGACCTTATTCATTGTGCAGGGTCACTGGGAAGTGGCAAGGCTCAAATAAATAAAAATCCGCTCAGAGACTAGTCTTTAAGTACCCTTTCAAGTACACTCACAAGATAAAGTTTCCAATTTCAGCGTCGCTATTTACCCCTCCCAACTCAGCTCTTCTTTAAGGCTGGATCTTAAGACATCACAATTCTACCACATTTGGCCCAACTCAGGATGCTCAAAAGTTTCTAAAAAGTCCAACCTTACTTTAAAAGAATATTTAAAGCCAGGCTGCACTACATAGTGAGACCTTGTGTTTTGTTGTTTGGGTTTTGGGTTTTTGGAGACAGAGTTTCTCTGTGTATCCCTGGCTATCCTGGAACTCACACTGCAAACACAGCTGGGATTAAAGATGTGTGCCACCGAGCAGAGCTTCTTTTTTTAAAAAGCAAGATAACAGGGCTAGAAAGAGGATTCCTCTTCCAGAGAGTTCCCAGCATATCAGGAGGCTCACAGCCATCGTCGCCCCAGCTACAGGCGCTCCAAGGCCTCCGGCCTCCGTGGGCACCCACACAGATACTCACACTGGAGAGGCTAAGCTTCTACCTACCACGTCTCTGAGAACTTGCGTCACAGTTGCGTTTGCATTTCCCCCTTTAATCAGCATGGCATTCTTAATGTTTTCATTGAGCTTTGGTTCTCTCTTCTCAAGAAATCTCTTAGCCCTTTTGGTTTTAGGTTTTCTGTTCAAAAAAGCAAAATTCATCACAATGTATACATTTCCCTCATATGACACAGCTACAACTTGACTGATACCCTAAAGAAAGAATCGACAGGCATCATACTCACGTCTATTAAGTAGGGTTCCATCATTAAATAACAGCAGAAAAACTCTCACCTTTCCAGGGAGCTATTAGCAAAGGTACGTTACCATTACTGATAAATACAGGCGTTGTGTTAGTTTTTGGTTCCTTACGAAAACTTACTGATATTTCCACATTGTTTTAGTACTGCTTTTTTTCTAAACCTCTTATTACTAAACACCGAAGGCTTCTGGGGCTGAGAGATTAAGTTAAGAGCACCTGCTACTCCTATTGAGGATCAGGCTTGGTTCTCAGCACCAGCATGGAGGCTCACAACTGACTGCAACGCCTATTCCAGAGGAGCTGATGTTCTCTTCTGGCTTCTGTGCACATGGCACACATAAAGCTAACACTTACATATGCATACATAAAAATAAATTTTAAAAGCTAAAATGTCTCAAGTGAACAGTTATTTTTAACTTACTATGTTTCTTCATGGTGGCTTATGCCTGTCATTACAGCTCTTAACTAATCAGGCAGCTAGGACTAGAAAAGCAACATGCCCAAGGTCCGGTGTGTGTGTGCGGGCCAATGTTAAAATGAACTAAATATTAAGAACCCATCTACAACCCCCATTACCAGAAAAAAAAAACAAAAACAAAAAACCTAGCCAGGCAGTGGTGGCCCATGCCTTTAATCCCAGCACTTGAGAGACAGAGGCAGGTGGATCTCAGTGAGTTCAGGCCAGCCTGGTCTACAAAGCAAGTTGTGAAAAACAGGACTGTTACACAGAGAAACCCTGTCTCAAAAGAAAAAAAAAAAAAAACCCTAATTTGTTATTGCATTTTTATGGCGGGGCAGTAATAAGTTGTTATTATACATTTCTTTATTTCTTTCTTTTTTGAAATGTTAGCATTTAATTGGCCTCCCTGAGTGGCTTCAAGCCACCAGAACATAGGCACCGCTTCTGCTGAAAGATTTGGCTTTCCCTTCCCCAGAACTTTGCAGTAGCCTGATCGCAGGACATCAATATTGGGAGCAACTCCAGTCTTGTTCTTGGCAGCGTTGACCCGGATCTGCTCGTCCAGTTTATCCAGGGTGACAGTTGGGCAGAAGCTCTGGTTCCTCTTTAAGTGACCAGGATGACTGGGAAGGAGAGGCAAGCACCTTCAGAGCCTCCCTCCCCGTAAGCACATCTTTGAGGTTCTCTTCTTATGCATGTCACTAACCTGGTGACTGACCGTGCCAGAAAGTCCACAGCCAGTGAATAAGGTCAGCAGTTATTCTTCGAGGACTCTAGCACACTAAGGCAAGGATCAATACCTGAGCGTGACTCTAGCCTCGGAGATTATACATTTCTGTTTAGAAGAAAGCACTCAACTTTGCCTCCTCTATGGTAAACATGGTACTTTTCAAACAGTTTTCTGTCATCTGCTAACAAAATGTCTCCTCTCTTAAATATAACCCTCATCTTCCAGTCTTGGGACAGGGACAGAGGGAAAAGAAAAACAATATATAGCCGGGCGGTAGTGGCGCACACCTTTAATCCCAGCACTCAGGAGGCAGAGGCAGGCAGATCTCTGTGAGTTCGAGGCCAGCCTGGTCTACAAGAGCTAGTTCCTGGACAGGCTCCAAAGCTACATAGAAACCCTGTCTCAAAAAAAACCAGAAAGAAAAACAATATACATACTTTAGTTTCCCACAAAGAACTAAGAAATTCTCCTTCAATGAAACGCCACGGGTTAAACCAAGTAGTCAGTCATTTACTGGTCGCTCAAAATGGATTTTTATTGAATCAAACACACTGTGTTTATACAGCAATAACGGCTCATGTTTTGTTTTGATTTTTTTTCAATCTCGCTAACCAGTAATCAACCAGTAAACTGCACCTTACTCTATTAGCGAGGCATAGCGGGTGCAAAAAAAATTCTACTGACCAAACAGAAACTGTCGTGTACACGGCACATTTACTCACAAAGCAGAAAACTGAGCCGGGCGGAGGCAGCGCACGACTTTTACTTATCCCAGCACTCAGGAGGAAGAGGCCGGCGTGATCTACAAAGCGAATGCCAGGATAACCAGGACTACAGAGAAACCCTTTATTGAAAACCGGGGAGGGGGGCGGCGGAAAACTCCAACGTCCAGTGCTGTAACAATAATTAGTTTTGAGCAAACGTAACCGGTTATTCCTCAGTGACAAGCAGAAGCATACAAATTTAGACGGAAAAAAATAAAATAAAAGCTCTGTACTTGTTATGGCAAACACTGCCAAGACTACCACGGCAGCTATTTTACAGGGTGCGCTGAATTCAAGAGTTTTAAAGGTTCAGTTACAGAACTTTGAGGCCGGCTTGCCGCCTGGTTCTGTCAGATTCCGGGCCTGTACTCTTAACTCGGTCCACACTTCACAATCCATCCGTGGCGGCGCCGTGAGCCCTGGGCTCCGGCCACGGCTGTGGTCCTAGCTCCACCCCACAGCTCGCAGTCAGCCTGCAGGGCTTCTCCAGCAGACCCGGGCGGGAGGATCAGCCAGCTCCTTCCCTCCGGTCAGGAAAGCGCAATAACGGGGAGAGACCACGGCAGAGCCAACAGCCCAGCCGCGGGAGATACCCCACCGCTCCTCCCCACGCCATGGCGCACCACACACACTTACAGGACTTTATCCAAAGCGTCCATCGCTACCGGAACCCGAGCAAACACACGTGTACCGCGCACTTCCGCGAAGCCGCCGCTAGCGCCGGAAGAGGCGGTACCGGAAACACGAAACACGACTTCCTTAGCTCCGCCGTCCTCGGTGGCGGCCATGGTGGGAGGGCATAGCGTTCTGTTCCCTTGGTTACGGAATGTTTTGGCTGTTTTCTGAAAAGCAAACGCTTTAAGTGACTTGGTGTGGAGCCGTGTTTGGGGGAACCAAGTGTTCGCCTTCAGAGAAATAACCAGAATTCTAAAAGGTTGGAGGCATGGGACTCAGATAATTACAAAAAGTACTGGCATGGAAATGGCATCATTGGCTTAACTGCGAGATCAGTTGAGGCCGGTTAATTACCCGGTCGCTTTCTACGAAAAAGATATACGGAGAATACTGCTGATTGTGATTTCCCCTCAAATTTTAGTCATAATTTGCATACAGTTATATAAAATACACCCTTTAATGTGATGTGTACAGTTTAGTGGTTTAGGGTGCATTCACAAAGCGAGTGAACCCGCACAGCCTTGTAAAACTAATTCTGGAATTCAGGAAGAGCAAGGCAGGACTGAAAGTTGAAATCCAGTCTAGGCTCCACAGTGAGATGCTGTCTCAAGCGGACACACACACACACACCAAAGAGGTCAGCATTGGGGTGCAGGCCTGGCATTTCAGTACTTTGGAAATGAAGGCAAAAGGATCGGGCTATGTAGAGCTCGGGATGCCAGCCTGGGCTACAGGAGACCTGTATACCTCAAGACCTCAATACAGGGGGCTGGAGAGATGGCTCAGCGGTTAAGAGCACTGATTGTTCTTCCAAAGGTCCTGAGTTCAATTCCCAGCAACCACATGGTGGCCCACAACCACCTGTAATAAAATCTGGTGCCAACTTCTGGCCTGCAGGGACACATGCAAGCAGAACATTGTATATATTAAAAAAAAAAAAAAGACCTCAATACAGTTTAATCTGCTGGGATTAAAGGCATGCACCACCACTGCCAGGCACCTAGTTTACTGTATTAAGGTCTGTCTGTGCGTTTGTGTGTTGTTTTGTGGGGAAGATCTTGAAATGCAGCCATAGCTGGCACAGAGCTGTTGCCCGTGCTGATGTGGAACTTGTGATGCTGCCTGTCACCAAAGACAATCGGGATTAAATGTAGAAAAAAATATTGGCGTGTTCAACCTCACTTTGATTTACCATCATGTGTAAAGGGACTGGAGTTATAATGTGGCCAATGACTTAACCAACCATGCTTAATAATGATGCCTCCATAAAAGCTCCCGAGGACAGGACTTTCTGCCTGCTTTAGGTGGTTTCTGTCTTGGGTATGTGGAGTTCTGGGAGGGTGACTTTGGCTCTTAGAGTGAATGTGGCTTCTCCATCTGGATGTTTCCAAAGAGGATCAGTTAAGTCAGTCTCAGTACACAACAAGTTCAAGGTGAGACTGGATACTATCTCAAAATAAATAAGCAAGAAATTCTAGTAAACAAACTTTCCTGGAAGAGGCAGTGGTAGCGCATGCCTTTAATCGCAGCAGCACAGATCTCTGTGAGTTGGAGGCCAGCCTGGTCTACAAAGCGAGTTCCAGGACAACCAGGACTGTTACACAGAAAAATCCTATCTTGAAAAATCAGAAACACACACACACAAGACAAAACAGAACTTTCCCAGGTCCTTTCCCTAAATTCTAGGAGCTGTTTTAGCAAGCAGTTGAAAGTAAGAAAAGGATTGTGGGAACATCCCGCTTGTGACCAAGTCATAAATTGTGGGTAATTTGGGGAACTCACTACTTGAGATTAACATGTAGAGATGGGCAAGCCTATGGAACTGAGCCCTTAACCTGTGAGACCTGGGCAGTATCAGAACTGGACTAACTTGGAGGCTATTGAGTAGGCATCCTCCAGGGCACCGGTCTGTGGTAGAAACTCCGTATATCTGATGTAAAAATGAAGTGCTGAGGACAGGAAGACCGGGAGAATCAGTTCAGCTGTCCTCCAGGCGCATAATTGGCTTTTTCAAAAGGCAAAACGAAAAGAGAGTCTGTAGTATTTCACAGCTTCTAGTCTTTGAAGAAATAATAAGTGTTGTTTTTTTTTGGTGTTTTTTTGTTTTTGTTTGTTTGTTTTGTTTTTTTGTCCCTCTTTTTAGGGGACAGGATCTCACACTATAATCTGGCTTGGCCTCAAGCTTGCAGCCTCCCAACTGCCAGGATAAAGCGCGGGAGCCAAGCAGGGGTTGGTGTTGTTCTGCTCACTCTGGCCCTGCTTTATCTGTGTCTCTACTTCCATTCTAATTAATAGACATCACAAGGCCTTTTAGCTCTCTTCAGTCTAAGCTGACTTCAACCTTCAAAGCATTTGGTGGTTTTGCTTTCTTGTTGTTTTTTGGAGACAGGGTTTCTCTGTCTGGTGCTGTTCTGGAACTCAATCTCAGACCAGAATGGCCTGGAGAGATCCGCCTGCCTCTGCCTTCCAAGTCCTGGGATTAAAGGCATGCACCATCACTGACCAAGAAGGCTCAAGAAGGTTTTCTTATCCCTTCATATTTATTGGCTGCCTATTATATGATATATATAATAAACTAGAAATGAGTGTTAACACAAAATTTAAAAATAACCATGGTTGGGTTGGAGAGACGGCTCAGTGGGTATAGGTGCTTTTTGCCAATCCTAGCAATCTGAGGTCAGCAGTTAAGAGTGCTTGTTGCTCTCCCACAGAACCTGAGTTTGGTTCCTGGCACTGACATCGGGTGGTTCACACGCACCAGCCAGACTGTGTTGTTTAATATGCATTTTTTTAATGTTTGCACAGATGCAGTGGAGGAGAAGCTGGAGAAGCTAGGCAGATGCTCGACAAGCCCTGAAGCAGATGGCCTAGGCCTTCCTCATCTTAATAGGAACAAACAGTCTATTTCCTTGTTCAGATATTTTTTGGTTTGGGTGGTGTTGAGCGTCAAACCCAAAGAGTCACGCATGTTAGGTAATAACTCTACCACTGAGCTATACCTCCAGTCCAGGGGCCATTTTTTAATCATAATATTGATAGTATCATACTTGACATTCCATTATCATCTTCAAGTATTGAAAGGGAAACTCAAGATCAGCAGGGCATGGTGGGAATTCTTGAATTCCAGCACTCAGGAGACAGAAGCAGGCAACTCCCTGTTGGTCCGTCAGGATTACATCGTGAGACCCAAACTCAAACGAAACCCAAAACCACCTCAAGGTCTTTTTTCCAGGAAGAGGTTTTGTTGACCCTCTAACTCATAGTGGTCTAGGGCAGCATCGGCTTTCCAAATCCAACCTACTGTCTTGTTGCTTCTGCCCTTCATAGTGTCTATGTGCAAGATGACTTTAAAACACAAGGACACTCGCTATCGTCAAAAAGCTGGGCCGGGTAATGGTGGCGCAGGCCTTTAATCCCAGCACTTGGGAGGCAGAGATAGGTGGATCTCTGAGTTCGAGACCAGCCTGGTCTACAAGAGCTAGTTCCAGGACAGGCTCCAAACACTACAGAGAAACTGTCTCAAAAAAAAGAAAAAAAAAACAAAAGCTGGAAAATTTAGGTCTAGCCCGGGTTACATAGCAAAACTTTGTCTCAGGAAACCAAAAGGAGGGTGGTGATAAGGGAGAATGACAAGTGATGGTTCCACAGTTAAGAGGACTTACTGCTCCTGGAGAGCAGTGGGCTTCAGTTCCCAGCACCCGCATGGCTCATGACCATCTCCGACTCCAGTTCCAAGAAACCCAAATTGCTCTTCTGGAGTCTTCGGGCACCAGGTCAGAAAGATTGTGGTGAACACACAAACACACTCACACATACACATCAATATTTTAAAGGGGTTGTATGTAGACAGATGGCTGTGGCATGGTCCACAGGAAAAGCATCTGCTGCGCTAGCCTGATGACCTGGCTTTGATTTCCAGAACCCACAGACAGGTAAGAGAGAACCTGATGCCGACCGAAGCCAGGGCAGGCATCAGATCTCCTGGAACTGAAGCCACAGATGGTTTTAAGTTGCCTTGTGGGAATCAAAGCCAGGTCCTTGGGATGAGCAGCAGCCAGTGCCCTTAACTTATGGAGCCATCTCTCTAGCCCCATAAGTTATATTTTTAAAAACAGAATTCCTGTCTGGTCCTGCATGATTCTAGTATATTAAAATGTACTGTAACTAGAAATATATATACTGTCAACAGTAACAACAAAATGGTAAGCCATTTGCAAGCTACACGGCAATTATTGTATATAAGACCTCTTTTTAAAAAGTTCATGACTGAGAAACATTTCCATCTTGAATTCCCATGAAGACAGAGCTTTCCGTCTCGGCAGGGGTGTCTCCAGGAGAGCCAGGGTCCTCTGCTTCCGAGTGCTGCCCTGTCTCCTGCTCCTGGGTCTGCTCTGCGTTGCTTTCCATCTGAATCTCTTCGTCTTCCAACTCCACAGGTTTGTCAGGGGCCGGCACTACAGCCTCATCTTCATTTTCATGCAGAAAGCTGCAGATCATGTTGGGTCTATAGGAGAAATCGTTATCCTTCATCTGCAGCCACTCTACGCCATCTAATAGGGCAGGAGATAAGCAGGGCAAATAAGAACGAAGCAGAAAATTTCAGTTAATCAAAACAAATGTGGCACAGATGAAGAGCTGTTACTGGGGCTGCTGGGGATGTAAATTTGTACAACCACTACAGAAATCAATATGACAATGCCTTATAAAAAAGAGGACCAGTAAACGGTCTAGTAGTATCACTCCTAGATACACAGTGGGAGGATGCTGAGCTGGTCCAGCACAGAGATACTTGCACATCTATGTTTATGGCTGCAGTATTCACAACAGCCAAGATACAGAACCATACTAAAGATCCATCATTGGGATAAACACATATAGGGAGGATACAGCCCTGCATGCCTCAAGTTCATTCCCAAGTCTCTTCACTTCAGGTCAAGCACCTCTAAAATGATTTTATTTTATGTCATCATCTTTTCCTGAGACAGAATCTCACTATGGAGCCCTAGTTGTGTAGATCAGACTGGCCCTGAACTCATAAAGATCTGTCTGCCTCTATCTCCCAAGTATTGGGATTAAAGGAAAGCCACTATGCCTGGCTTGTTTGTTTATTTATTTATTTGTCTACTTATTTATTTAATATTTATGGGGTTTTGAAGACAGTTCAGCAGGTAAAAGCACTTGCCATGAGAGATTTATATAAGTCTGATCCACAGATCCTATAGGGGGATGACAGAACGGACCCAGAGCTGTCCTCTGATGTCCATATCTGTACAAGCCACTGCTGCCAATAACAATTTATAACATCCTAAACTTTAATGTCTTTGTGTGTGGTATATGTGCATGTGTGCAAATATACATGTGCATGTGTGTATAAAGGCCAAAAGTAGACATGGGACATCTTCCTTAATGTCTGCACCTGACTTTGGAGAAGAGGTCTCTCCCTGAACCTGGAACTCACTGATCCAGGTAGACCGACTGACCAGTGAGCCTGTCCTCCTGTGTCCGCCTCCCCAGTCCCCTGCAAGGCTGCTGAGGACTGAGCTTTGCCTGCATTGCCCAGCACTCAGAAAGGGAGAGGAAGCGCATCCATAATCCCAGTGCTAGGGAGGTGGTGACAGGAGGAGGAGCAGAAGTTACCTAACCTGGGCTGCAAGAGTTCCTGGCTAAAAAGTGGTACATACACAATACAGAATGTAAGTTTATTTATTTCGCTATAAATAAGAATTAAGTTGACATATGTAGGAAAATAGATACAACTAGAACTCTAAAACTCATTATTAAACAAAATAAGCTTGATAAGAAAGACACACATTGCATGCTTTCCTCCTAGGGAAACTTTCTAGGACATGAAAGTAGAAAGGGGATGGCGGGGAGGCATGAGCAAGGGCAGGAGGACATCGGAAGGCAATGGGAGTCTGTGGTACGAAAGCAAAAGGAAGAACTCTGAGCCTGGCCTGGCCTCCCAAGTACTGGGATTGTACCTAACAGCCACACACCCAATGCAGTGCTAAATTTTAATATAGTTTATTAATATAGCTATCTCTGTAAGTCCAAGGAATATCCTGACAGCAACATATCACCAACTGCCAAAGCCCACACTTGCTTTTGTCTATTAATGTATGGGACTCAGGGTTTGAGCTCACATCTTCCTTCCACTTGCCGAGTAGCTGAGTCTGGCCTTGAACCCCTGATCTTCAGCTGCCTTCCCCCACCCTGAAAAGCACTGGGATTACAAGCATATGCCACCACATCCGGCTAGTACTAGGCATTGATCCAAGGGCCTCACAAACGCTGGGCAAGGGTTCTTGACCACTTAGCTATGTTCCCAGCCCAAGGACACCCATCTTCAAAGAATGAAGTCAACGAACCTATGTTTTCTTCTCCTTCCTTCTTTTCTGTCAGCAGCGTCCTCGTCATGCTGAGCTTCTTCATTGTGTGGCATTTGTACTTGAGCACTGTTTTGTCAGTCCCTTCCGGCTCCACTAGGACATAAAATGATCTTATTATGCTGCTTCACGCATCACATCAAGTACTCAACTACTTCCTACGGAGACAGCACGGGAAGTCACGCTGTGATTCACCACTCCTGTCCCACAGGCAAAGAAACGACAGAAAACACTGCCACTCAAAGGCACAACAGACTCAGACCCAAACAGCCATGAGGCCAGAAACATGAAAACAGAGATGAAGGGAACAGGCAGGATAGACTCAAGCTCTAACATGGGAAATAAAGGTCAGGAGTTGGCCTGCAGGACAGTTTGTCAACAATCCCATAACCCAAATGAAGGACCAGAACCAAATGCCCTACTTGAAGCAAGAGGATTGAGTGGGGATGTTCCCAGTTAGAAAAGCCTGGGGGAAACTGCTGTGATATTGCTGCCTAGAACTACAACTTTTAAAGACTGTAAACCTAGACAGGTGAGAGAATGAGACACTGGACCAAAGACAGGAGACACCAGAGGCTTCCACATACTGCTCTGCCAAGAGTGAGCTCCTGCTACACGTCAGGAGAGAACATAATGGCGTCTAGACATCTGAACCATATGAACTCCAGCTATTGCTAATATTCTTTTCTTCTTTTCTTTCTTTTTTTGGTTTTTCAAGACAGGGTTTCTCTGTGTAGCCCTGGATGTCCTGGAACTCACTCTGTAGACCAGGCTGGCCTCATATTCAGAGATCAGCCTGCCTCTGCCTCCTGAGTGCTGGGATTAAAGGCGTGTGCCACCACTGCCCGGCTATTGCTAATATTCAAACTTAGAATTTCATGTAGTTCCAGCTGCTCATTTAGTTGAAGATAGCATACATTCCATTTTTATTCTCCTCCACCCCTCTTTTTACATTCATTTTTTGGTGCTGGGTAATTGTGGCTAAGGCCTCCCACGTGCTAAGCAAATGTTCTAGAGGAGAGCTACAACCCCAGCCTTTGCTCAATCTAGCTCTAGATATAAGGTTTGGAGAAAGTTGTTTACCTGTACACACAAAGACACACATAAGAATGTATGGCAGCATACGTTCACAGTGAGGTATTCAGTATGGTTAAGAACATTAAGAAATGCATGGCTGTACAGCGAAGCACTCAGAAGGCTGAGACAGGAGGATCACAAGTCTGAAGTCAGCCAGAGAGAGGATATGCAAATCTATAGTTCAGTCTCCAACATCATTAAGAAAAAATGAAAGTGAGCCTTGAAACATTCAAACCCTGGCCCTGCCACTCACTCCTGTGAGAATCTGAGACTGTTGCTGACACCCATGCTTTCTCCAGCTATGAAGGAGCATGAAGATGGCACCGACGCTGGCACTTGGGAGGCTCAGGAAATAGCAGAACTTAAGTCCAGCCTGGGAAACACAGAGACTTCCAAGCCACCCTGTACTGAGGCTGCTTCCAAACATACAGAAAATATCTTGTTCACTGAACTGTGGTAAAGATCAAATGATCAAATGAACATATAAATAAGATACAAATCTTTTAGAACTAACATAGAGAAGATGACAAAGAGTAGCTATTAGCAGGGAGGGGAGAGACAAGGAGGGGAGCAGAGAAAAATGTTGAGCTCAATAAATATCAACAAAATAAAAAAAAATAAAATGTAAAAAAAAAGGCGGAAGCAGCTCAGTGCAGTCTGAAGCAATCCGTCTGAGGCAGCAGTCTGAGGACACAGTTAGAAGACAGGACTGTCCTTTTGGTCTGAGGATTCTGTAGAAGTAGAAGATCTCTCTAGTGGTTGGCTGCACTGCTTCTCTAATCTCTCAGCTTTCACTCCCTAATATCTGGCTCAGGGTTTTTATTAAGAACCATTAGAATTCGTGCACAATGTATCGAGGCTATAATCCCAGCACTAAGGACGCAGGAGGATTGTGAGTTCAAAGCCAGCCTGAGCTACAGCTGACCTGATATTAAGCAACAATAAAATAAAATAAAAAACAAAAAGCAAAACACACAGTAAATTTGAAATAATCTGTAGAAAGTTAGTCTAGCATAGCAATGACTTACCACGTTCAACACCTTCTTCAAATATAACACAGGTCCCAAGAGTATCTGCAGGAAAATATAAGGTAAATTAGGAAAGATGGCAGAAATACTCTGAAAGCCACATGACAAAGGAGCTTGAACATCCGGCACTCTCCTACCTTCGTACTCTCCAGCAAACACATAGCTGTCTACTTGCAGGATGGGCCTCTCAGTGTCAATTCCCTACAACAGATTAAAGGGCATAAAATACCATCATTAGAAAATTTCCCTTGAGGGCTGGAGAAATGGCTCAGATGTTAAGAGCACTGGCTGTTCTTCCAGAAGTCCTGAGTTCAATTCCCAGCAACCACATGGTGGCTCACAACCATCTGGCGCCCTCTTCTGGCCTGCAGGCATACGAGCAGACAGAACACTATATATTAAATAAATAAACCTTTAAAAAGAAACTTCCCTTGAAGCAAGGTAGTAGTGGTGCACACCTTTAATCCCAGCAGTCAAGAGGCAGAGGTGGACACGCTGACTAGCCTGGTCTACAAAGTGAGGACAAGCCAGGACTGTTTCTCAGAGAAACCATCTTAAAAACGTCCCCCACCACCAAAAAAATGCCCTCGGAGCTGGGTGTGTTGAAGCACTCATGAGGCAGAGGCTAGCCTGATCTACAAAGCAAGTTCCAGGATAGCCAGGGCTCTTTGGATCAGGTGTGGTGGGGCATGCCTTTAATCCCAGCACTTGGAAAGCAAAGAGACAGGCCATCTGAGCTTGACACCAGTCTAGTCTATAGAGTGAGTTCCAGGATGGCAAGATCGTGGGTCAGCTCAGGCCACATATGCGACCATGTCTTCAAAAAAAGCAGGCCGGGCGGTGGTGGCGCACGCCTTTAATCCCAGCACTTGGGAGGCAGAGGCAGGCGGATCTCTGTGAGTTCGAGACCAGCCTGGTCTACAGCGCTAGTTCCAGGACAGGCTCCAAAGCCACAGAGAAACCCTGTCTCGAAAAACCAAAAAAACAAAACAAAACAAAAAAAGCAAAAACCATGACAAAACAAATCTCAAGGGCCACCAAGATCACTCAGCAGGTAGGTGCTTGCTGTCAAACCTGATGCCCTGAGTTCAGTCCCCAGAACCTACATTCCTGTGGCGGAGTCAGAGGACTCCTACAAGCTGTCCTCTGACCTCCTCCACAGGAATACCGTGGTACGCATACAGCCACACACAAAAATAAATAAATGTAATCACAAAAAAAAGAAAAAAGAAAAGAAAGAAAAGCAATGCCAGGTATGGTGGCACATACCGGCAATCCTAGCACTCAAGAGGTAGAAGTAGAGAGAATCAAGCTCAAAAACAGCCTTAGCTACAAACTAAGTTCACGGCCATCCTCTATTCCATCAGCCCTTGCCGGGAACTACTGGGGAGAAGGAAGGCTGAGGGGAGACAGGTGACTATAATCAAGTATATTATGTGCATGTATAAGATTATTAGGATGAAACCTGTTATGTACAGACAATTATCACAGACTTTATAACTTGCTTATTTTTTTGTTTTGTTTTTTGAGACAGGGTTTCTTTGTCCACCTGCCTCTGCCTCTAAAGTGCTGGTACTAAAGACATGTGTCAAATCTGGTTTTTGTTTTTTTAATTTTTTTAAACTTTATTTCATGTGAATTGGTGTGAAGTTGTCAAATCCTCTGGAACTCGAGTTACAGACAGTTGTAAACTGCATGTGGGTGCTAGAAATTGAACCCAGATCCTCTGGAGGAACAGGCAGTGTCCTTAACCTCTGAGCCATCTCCCCAGCCCCTGTTTTTACAAGGCTTCTCTGGAGTCCTGGCTCTCATTCTGTATAGGAGGCTGAACTCACAGAGATCAGCCTGCTTCTGCCTCCCTAGGGCTGGGATTAAAGGCGTTCACCACCACCGCCTGGCTTGTTGGTTTTTTTGTTTGTTTGTTTGTTTGTTTGTTTGTTTTTTAAAGACAGGGTTTCTCTGTGGTTTTGGAGCCTATACTGGAACTAGCTCTTGTAGACCAGGCTGGTCTCGAATTCCCAAAGATCCGCCTGCCTCTGCCTCCCAAGTGCTGGGATTAAATACATGAGCCACCACCGCCTGGCTGGCTTGTTGTTTTTTTTAAGACAGGGTTTCCTTCTGTGTATAACAGTCCTGGCTCTCCAGGAACCCAATTTGTAGAGTAGGCAGCCTCAAACCCATAGAGATCCACCTGCCTCTGCCTCTCAAGTGCTGAAATTAAAGGTGTGTGTCACCACTACCTAGCTTCTTTAGGATTTTTAAAGACAAGGCTCCCTGTAGCTCAAGCTGGCCTAGAATTTACTTTGTCATTAAGGATGCCTGCCTTAGACTCTCCAATGCTGACATTACAGGGTGTACCAGGACGGCCTACTTTCATGCTGTTTCTTATAGTCTGATGGCTGAGGCTCGGGTGTGAGCCACGGAGATACACCAAAGACTCTGCCTGTTGTCATGTGCAGACACTTGAGAGGAGCAGGTAATGTGGACGCTGAGCAACTGGCCTGGCCACGCAGTATACATGTCCACACTGAGACCAGAGTCTGGGACCAGACTAGTACTCTTGACTGGTACCACTGGAGGATGGAACTTTCTAGGCCTACTAGAAAGACAGGCTCTGATTAGGTACAGCACTGGATGAGGCTTTTGTCCAAAGTTGCAAACAAAATGTTATCTTTTGTTCTTCACATTCTCTCCGGCCATACATTCAGGCAGCAGGCATTTCCTTACTCCATAGAATCACCCCTTACCCCGTTCCTCTGGAACAGTCCCTTAAGCTTTGTAAGGTGGAATGAGCATATTTATCTTCGTGGACAAGTGTATCCGCTTCATTCCTGTTTTAACTTTGAGAAAAAAATGCCAGGTGGTGGTGGCACATTCCTTCAATCCCAGCACTCAGGAGGCAGTAGCAGATTTCAGAGTTCCATACCAGCCTTGGGGTTACACAGAGAAACTCTGTCTCGAAAAACGAGACAGAGAGAGAGAGAGACAGAGACAGACGGGGGTGTGGGGGGGTGGGAGTGGAGAAAGAAAAAGAAAATCTACAACTTTTGGTGAACTCGAAAGAATAAAAATCTACAATATTCCCCAAATTCTAAGACTCACCAAAATCTTGCATTTATTTTCACATTTGGAGAGAAAGTCTGAATCAATAATTCCTGACAACTCTACCAGAACAAATTGCTCCTGGCGGAAGAAAGAAAAGTTAGTATGGTACACGGCCAGCGAGCAAGGGACAATAAACAGAAATGCCCCAAATCCCAATTTAACGATGCCACCTTTGTGAAAACTGGATGTAGTCTCTGGTGGAAGCAGATTACCCGCGGAACCCCCAAGACCATCTCTATTCTTTCTAGAATGGGTAGACTAGTACTGGGGTTAGAGCTCCCCGCTTCTCGTGTCCCAGGGTCTGAAAGAGAGCGAGCAGTCTCCGGGCCTCCCTCCCGCCGTCCGCATCCGGAACTCTCTTCCCCAACGGGCTTGGCACAGCTATGACCGCCAATGCTGAAGGCCTTCGACCCACGCTTACAGCCTCCTCTATGTCCTCTTCCTCCTCCTCATCTTCGTCCTCCCAACTCGGATCCATCGCAGCCGCCACAGCTCGCACGCTCGGAGACGCCATCACTGGCCACGCCCACCGTGGGCCGCCATCTTGGATACGGGTAGCGGCGCCCCGTATCCGGCTACTGCCGCTCACGACGCACGAACGCCTCGCCAGAAAGCAAGATGGCCACGCCAGGAGTCCGCAAGAGAACCACGTGAAGGCTCTGCACACTACGAGCTTTCGAGCTTGGGGAATTTCGATTTTTTAGCCCCTTGGAACAACATGGTTCGTAGAGCTCAGGCTGCCCAGAACTCTGAGTAGCTGAGCATGCACGCAAGCATCTGCCTCTACCTCCCTGCTGGATTAAGCTCTGAATCTTAGAAACTAAACCTCACGTACTTCGTGTGTCGCACTGAAACCTGGAGAACCAATTCGAGTCAACTGAAGTGCTTGCCTACGCTGTCACCCCAGCGGCTGCTAAAGGGGCTAAAGCAGGATTACTAATGCAAACTCAAGGCCAGGCTGGCTAGCACCAAGTATAGGCTTGCACGTCCAGCACGAATGCTACCGAATGTTGCACTGGGAAGACTGGGGCGGGATGGAAATCGAACAGCAAAGGTTACAAAGCAAAACCAGTCTCAACAGAATGTAATCTGAGAACCCGCACACACCCTTTATCTTTAAACTGGACCGGAAGCGGTTTTGTTTGCCTGAATACACTAGCGTGATTGGCTGTTGTCTGTAATATGCTAATTAGAACTTTAAATCTGAGTTACTGTACAATTCATAATATTTAGAATAATTTATTTTTTCAAAGGAAAGTACGTATATCAGTTTGAAAATACATGTGTGTGCTATTTCTTCGGAGAGAATATCACCCACGGTGGCGACGGAGCGGGGGAAATGGACGATCCAATGTCACCATTAGTGAAAAATGTACTGCCAGGTGTGACTCGGCAGCGGTTGAGAGCACAACTTTAAGACTATACTTTCAGGGATCATTTCTATAGTTCGTTACTAGAGAAGTTTCTCTGACTGTGTAGAGCACCCGAAACCACGAGGAGGAGACGGAGCATTCTCCCCTGAGCGTGAAGCCGGCTCTTAGTGTTGCTTCCTGCAACTGCTATTTGCCATTGATGATCGTTCTGCTCTCTCTTTGGGAGAGTGGAGGGGGAGAATGCAGTCTGAGTGGTTTCTTTTTATTACTAGTTTAAAGTTAGATTTATGCTTTCCTTTGCAGTTTATGCTGACTCTAGTGCTTAAGAGAATTTCACGTATAGGTATTTGTGGCCTGGGTGTTGGTAAGATAACTATTTTCCTCCTTTTTATTTTTTGGGGTTGAGGGTGTGTTTCGAGGCTCTCTCTGGAGCTTTGGATCCCTCCTGGTACTCTGAGACCAGTCTGTCCTCGAACTCGTAGAGATCCCTTCGCCTTTGCCTCCCGAGTGCTGGGAAGGGTTTAAAGGCTTGAGTGCTGGGAAGGGTTTAAAGGCTTGAGTGCTGGGAAGGGTTTAAAGGCTTGCGCCACCACCGCCTGGCTTTTTGTTTTGTTTTTGTTGTTTTTAATGAGAGCAATGCCCTTCAAAGAATTTTTTTTTTTTTTTTTTTTTTTTTTGGTTCTTCGAGACAGGGTTTCTCTGTGGTTTTGGAGCCTGTACTGGAACTAGCTCCTGTAGACCAGGCTGGCCTCGAACTCAGAGATCCGCCTGTCTCTGCCTCCCAAGTGCTGGGATTAAAGGCGTGTGCCACCACCGCCCGGCTCTCGAAGAATCTTTAAAAAAGAGAATTTTTAGAGAATCTTCTATTAAAGAGTCATGTGCCAAACTAGGTCTTTTGAAACCGTAATTGAAGTTACTTGGAGAAAAACATTCTGCGAGGGGTAAATAGGGGCAATTAGGAGAGGAGCACAGAGTGCCTTTCTGTGTTTTTAAATGATATTGGGGGGGCTGGAGAGATGGCTCAGTGGTTAAGAGCATTGCCTGCTCTTCCAAAGGTCCTGAGTTCAATTCCCAGCAACCACATGGTGGCTCACAACCATCTGAAATGAGATCTGGTGCCCTCTTCTGGCCTTCAGGCATACATGCAGAAAGAATACTGTATACATAATAAATAAATAAATAAATATTAAAAAAACGATATTGGGCGCGATATTCAGAATCTGCCACGCGGGGGCGACAAGTGACTTAACTAACAGCCTGCCCCTGCTTGCTCTTAAAAGCCTGAAGGAAAAGCACATTTCTTAGCGGAATTCTAGTAAAAAGTGCCTTTAGGGTTAAAGCCCTGTTTCAGTATTATTTTCAGTTGTACGTTTTTGTTTGTTTTAAAAGTGTGCAAGGCTGAGAATGGAGCTCAATGGTAGAGCATTCGCCTGGCACCTTTGAAACCCTTGGTCCAACCGCCTATGGGGCGGGGCAGTTACTAAGTGTTGGGTAAGTAAAACTTCTTCAAATTTCAACAGCATCACAGCCGGGCGGTGGTGGCGCACGCCTTTAATCCCAGCACTCGGGAGGCAGAGGCAGGCGGATCTCTGTGAGTTCGAGACCAGCCTGGTCTACAAGAGCTAGTTCCAGGACAGGCTCCAAAACCACAGAGAAACCCTGTCTCGAAAAAAACCACAAAATAAATAAATAAATAAATCAACAGCATCACAGTGAGTGGAGGCTTCTCCAGATAGCAAGTGACCATTTTCACCCCAGTAAATTCCGCGGTACTGATGCTCTGGCCTCAGAAACCAAGTTGGAATACTTCTCTACCAGATCACAGTAGCAAAGAGTCCTTTGTCAGCAGCCATGTACGACTAAATACTGAGACCATGTTAAGTGTTCCAGCTTACTAGAGAGCATTAATAGTTGTGAAAGTAAGTTTTGGGGCGGGAGGAACTTACTCTGTGGCCTCAAGCTCACAGAGACCTGCCCGTTTCTGCCTCCCAAATGCTGGGATTAAAGGTGTGCACCACCACCGCCCAGTTTAAAATCTAATTTTTTAATTTATTTTCGCCTTACTATTTTTATGTGTATATGTGTCTGTCAAACACACATTAAAACAAAAATAGCTGGATATGGTGGCATCGGCCTTTAATTTGTGACGAAGGGGCAGGTGAATGGGTCTCTGTGCATCTGAGGCCACACTGGTTTACAGGATGAATTCCAGACCAGTCAAGGCTTCACAGTGAGATTCTGTTCCAAAGAAAGAAGGGCTGGTGGTGGTGGAGAAGTTCATAAAATTTGTGACACTGTTTAAGATGCCAGAGTAATAGTCACGAAATTTCTCGGACTCCAGTCAAGGGATGTGGCTCAGTTAGCAGAGTGCTTGCCTAACATGCAGGACACCCTGGGTTTATCCCTAGTGGTACCTAAATAGGGCGTGGTGCTGCCTGCCTGTGATCTCTGCAGGAGCTCAAGGTCATCTATGAACCAGGTGGTGGTGGCACGCGCCTTTAATCCCAGCACTTGGAGGCGTAGACAGACAGATCTCTGTGAGTTCAAGGCCAGTTTGGTCTACAGAGAGAGTTCCTGAACAACCAAGGCTACGCGGAGAAACCCTGTTTCAAGAGGATCATCTTTTTTTTTAAATATTTATTTATTATTTATTATGTATACAATATTCTTTCTGTGTGTATGCTTGCAGGCCAGAAGAGGGCACCAGACCTCATTACAGATGGTTGTGAGCCACCATGTGGTTGCTGGGAAATGAACTCAGGACCTTTGAAAGAGTAGGCAATGCTCTTAACCGCTGAGCCATCTCTTCAGCCCCCCAAGAGGATCATCTTTGACTGTGTAGAATGGGCTACTTAAGACCCTCCCTTTAAAAAAATATTCTTCGATATGTGAAGACAAAGACTTCAGGCTGCTTACGGGGGCCGGGAAGGCAGTTCTTTTGGGAGAGTGGTTTGCTTGCACAAAATCCTGAGTTTGGTTTTCAGCATTTTATAAAGTGACCGATATGGCACCTAGTACTCAGGAAGGAGGTGGAGGCCCACTGCGTGCTACAAAGAAGGAGACAGACAACACTGTTCCAAAGACTTTAATAATCACCACATAATCGGGTCACTCACTCTCAATAAGAGCCGCAGGACAAGGACTCTGGAGCCTTGTTTCCCCTGTCAGTCGCGAGCAGCGGCAGAAGCAGGGATTATAAGCACAAAAACCATAAACTTTGGTTGCCAAGATACAGTTACAATCTTCACCAATCGGGAATCAAAGACTAGGGACACAGAATGTAAGCCTTTCAGTCCAACCAATGAGATTCATTTGCTTTTTTATGTTGTTAGGACAGCCATAATGTCTTAGAGAACTTAAGATTCATAACAAACTATTTCTATCAGAGGAGGTTGGTCAGCCATTGGAGAGTTCTCAGCTCCCCTCCGGCTTGAGAACCTGAACTTTGTTTCACCCTACAGGTAAGATGGAGTCTGAAATCAAAATGGCAGTACTTAGGCCAAGGTGCTTTTGCCTGCTCCCTTCATGATGAATGCAGGCAGGTGTGCTCAACTCCACTGCCTAGGGAATCATGCTGCCAAGAATGGGTTTCCACATCAATCAAATATTCAGGACAATCCTCCACGGGCATGTCCACCGGGCAACCAGTCTCCACAATCCCTCTGTCTAGGTGATTCTAGATTGTCTTAAGATGACGGTTGAAACTGACTGTTGGGTTGGAGCCTCCAGCTCACCCTGGATAACCTGGAAAACCCCATTCCCGCCTCTCTCACCAAACCCCGCCCACTCGGAGTCTCCGAACAAAGGTGCCAAAAAGTTCCGTTCCGAGTTCTTAGCGACTTCTCCAGCTCCTCCACTGAAGGTGCCAGCTGCCCAAGTTCCCGCCTGAAGTGGTCAGCTTTTGACCATACTTGGGCACAAACCCAGCTTGTGGCAGACCTGTCATCACCTCTCACCTACAACCTTCTCCTGCTCAGAGTAAGGCTTGGGGACTGCCAAATGATGAGGCCAATAAAAAAAAGGAAGGACTCATTTTACCTCTGTCAGTTGGAGTTTGGACTCAACCAGGATGTCGCCACAGGGCTGGCAGCAGAAGGTTGAGAACAGAAGTGAAAAAAAATCTTGAGGGAGGTTCAACACGCCTTCGCCAAGACGAGGGTCCAGACATCACTGTTAGAGCAGAACAGTCCTTAGTAAAGATGCCAAGATGTGTGCACACTGAGGAAAGAAACCAAGAAGTCTTAGTGGAAATGCCTGTGAGGGAAACAATGGGCCATTTCTGCCTGTATCATGGGCATCCTTCTGAGCTCGCGAGAACAGGGGAGAAATAGGACAGTCGATTTCGACCTAAATTGTACACTGTTCTGACTGCCGATAATGCCATCCAGCAGACGTGAGAGCTACCCCTGAGAGTCAGCTGTCCTGCAGTCATTGTGAACAACCTCCGCAGGAGTCCAGGATGGCACAGTGCTCTCGTTTTTTTTTTTTGTTTGTTTTTTTTTTAATAATTTTTTTTAATTAAGAAAAGAAGAAAAAAAACATAAACAAAAAACAAGTTTCCACCTCCTCCCAGCCTCCCATTTCCCTCCCCCTCCTCCCACCCTTCTACCCCTCCCCCCACTCCTCTCCCCCTCCCTCTCCAGTCCACAGAGCAGTCCAGGTTCCCTGCCCTGTGGTAAGTCCTAGGTCCTCCCCCCTCCGTCCATATCTAGGAAGGTGAACATCCAAACTGGCTAGTCTTCCACAAAAGTGCTCTCGTTTTTTACGATGCTGGGGGAACACATCCAAACTTGTCTACATGGAATGTGCGAAGTTTGAATGCCTGCGAATGACTTCATTAGAGCATTGTTTGACTCAAAGACGCAAGGGTGAGCCTCAAGGGTTCGTTCTGTGAGCTTTAGAAGCCTCAAGTCTGAGATTGCATGCAATAACTTGAAAAAATGTAAATAGAATCTGGGGTTGTCTGGTTAGAAGATGATGACTGGAGTAGATCTTTGGATTTTCTAGTTCCCAAGAAATCTGTAATAAAGGCGATCTTGTCTTGGTGTTTAGCGATAAACATGCAGAACAGATTTTAAAGGGGAAGAAGGAATTGCAAATCTCCAGCTACAGCCCGAGAGTCTGTGCAGCCGGATGGCGCTGGGAACATGAGGTAGCTTGCCCCAGTTGTCTGTCTAAACAGATAAAAAGATGATTAAGCAGGCCAGTGGTTTTCAAGGGTGGTTCCCAGGGCATTGTATTCAACATTAGCTGGGATTATGTCAAAAATGCAAATTTTCAGGCCCTACCCAAGAATGCTAAAATAACAAATCCTGGGAGGGCCCGAGTTGGTGGCTTGAAATCTCCAGGACATTTTGATGCCCAGTTCAATTTGAAAACCGAGTCAGGCCTAGTCGGATTCATTTTTTTTTCCTCTGACAGGAATTTGGACCTGGTCATATAAGAGTCAGTCGGCTGACTGTGGGGATGAGAGCTAAACCTTGGCGAAAGGGAGGTTCTGAGTAAGCTGAAGGCATGAGTAAGCAGAGGTATGAGTAAATGGGGCGGTTGGCCCGTCGCCATAGCAACCGCGAGGGATGGCAGCACACGCCCTCGCGGTGGGGAGGATTGCATGCCTGTGGCCGTCAAGAGAAACCAGAACCCCAGTGTGTAAAAGTGCATGGGACTTGCTCATTTTCATTCATTCCCAGCCAAGCCATATTGCTGCCGTTCTTTTCCTCTGATAATCTTACCTGTGTGTAGCCTGAAAACACACTTTCCGTTATTGGAGGTAGCCTAAGTTCATCTACGTAGTTCCAGAATTTGAACTACATGTGTATGTACAGTGGAGGGGGCTGGTGCCTGAGGAGGCCAGCAGGGGGCGTCACAGCCCCCGGAACTAGGGTTATAGGAACCATGAAGGGCCTGGCATGGGTGCTGGGAACTGAGTTTGGGTCCTCTCCGAGAGAACACTCTCTTAACTACTGCTCTCTCTCCAGCCCCTGAATCCACGTTCTTAAAATATAAAAAGATGATATAGTGCCGAAGCCAACTAAGCAGAAGTGTAAATTAAAGGGATGACTAATTTTTAAGTATAACATTTTTGTTTTATTTTACCATTTATTTATTCTTTTGAAACGGTTTCACATAGCTGTGTCGTTGAGGTTGACCTTGAACTTCTGATCCTCCTCTTTCCAAGAGTTCTGGGGTTGCCGCTGTGTGCCAGCGCTCCAGGTTTACGCAGTGCTGGGGACTGAATTTAGGGCTCCTGTTTACTAGGCAAGCATTCTGCCATCCAGCTGAGCCACACCCCCAGCTGCGTGTGCGCTTGTGTCTACACTCCATGCAAAGGCCAACAGTCAGCCCTAAGTGTTTCTCAGGAAGCCTGTTTTCTCAATTTTCATTACATTTTATTATTTCTTTGGGCAGGGGGCGGATACCACAGCATAGGTGTGGAGGTCAGAGGTCAGCTTGCGGGAGTCAGCACTCCGTTTGGGGGCCGTGCCACACAGAAATCAAACTCAGGCTGGCAGCTTGGCAGCGGGTGCCTCTCCCCACTGGGGCATCTTGCTAGCTCGGCACACTTTGTGGTTTTGAGACAGAATCTCTCACTAGTACCCGGGGCTCATCAATTACAGTAAAGTGCTTTGCCACTGAGCCCCAGGAATTCTGCGTCTGCCTCCCCGCCTGAGGTTACAAGAACACACTCCTATGTGCGGCTTTTTGCTTTGTTGGTTTGTTTTTATCTTTGAAATAGGGTCTCTCTAGGCTGGCCTGGAACATTCTCTGTAGCCTGACAGAAATCCACCTTCTCTGCCTCCAGAGTTCTGGGACCAAGGGTTTGTGCTCCCATCTGGCTCATGCCCAACTTTTATTCTTTCTTTTTTTCTGTGTGTGGGAAGAAGGGGGCTATCACCTGACTGGCCTGGAACTCAGAGATCTGTCGTGCCTAGCTTTTTTGTTGTTTTTGTTTTTGTTTTTCGAGACAGGGTTTCTCCGTGGCTTTGGAGCCTGTCCTGGAACTAGCTCTTGTAGACCAGACTGGCCCCAAACACACAGAGATCTGCCTGCTTCTGCCTCCCAAGTGCTGGGATTAAAGGTGTGTGCCACCACCGCCCGGCGCCTAGCTTTTTTTTATTTTTTTATTTATTTATTTTTTTTTTTTGGTTTTTCGAGACAGGGTTTCTCTGTGGCTTTGGAGCCTGTCCTGGAACTAGCTCTGTAGACCAGGCTGGTCTCGAACTCACGGAGATCCGCCTGCCTCTGCCTTTAGCTTTTTTTTTAATTTCAAGATTTTTCTAAAATTTATTTTCTGTGCATTGGTGTGAAGGTGTCAGATTGTCTGGATCTGGAGTCACAGACAGGTGTCAGGTGCCACGTGGGTGCTGGGAACTGAACCCAGGTCCAGGGGAAGAGCAGTCCACATTCTTAACCACGAGCCACCTCTCCAGCCTCCAGGCCTAGATTTTTGAATGGGTGCTGCGATTCACCTCAGGTTTCTTGCTTGTGTGGCAAACACTTTGCCAACCGAGTCACCTCCCTAGCGCATTTTCTTGTTTGTTATTGTTTTTTGTTTGTTTGTTTGCTTGTTTTGGTTTGGTTTTTGAGACAGGGTTTCACCATATAACCCTTGGCTGGTCTAAAACTTGCTATATAGACCAGGCTGGCTTTGAACTCTTGAGATTCCCTTGGCTTTGCTTCCTGAGTGTGCAACACCACACCTGTTTGGTTGTTGTCTGTTTTCGTTGGTTTTTTTTTTTTTTGAGAGAGAGAGTCTAGTGTACTGGAGGCTAGCCTCAAACTGTCATGTAGCAGAGTGACCTAGAACTCCTGATCTTCTTGTTCCCACCTCTCAAGTACTAGGATAATAAACATGAACCATAGACAGGGGTGGTAGGTATACACTTTGGATTCCAGCAATTGGGAAGCCAAGGCGGGCAGATCTCTGAGTTCAAGACCAGCCTGGTCTACAGAGGAGTTCCAGGACAAACAGGGCTACAGGGAGAAACCCTATCTTAAAAAAAAAAAAAACAGCTGGGCGGTGGTGGCACCCGCCTTTAATCCCAGCACTCGGGAGGCAGAGGCAGGCAGATCTCTGGGAGTTCGAGGCCAGCCTGGTCTACAAGAGCTAGTTCCGGGACAGGCACCAAAAGCTACAGAGAAACCCTGTCTCGAAAAAACAAAAAAAAAACCACAAATAAGCAAAAACTGTGAACCACGAAGCTTAGGAATATTGCTTTATTTGTTTATGTAGTTAGGTATATATTTGTCATTATTGTTATTATTGACACAGGGTCTCTCTGTAGTCCAGGCTGGCCTAGAACTCATTATGTACCCCAAACTGACTTGAAATTATTAATTCTCCTGTCTCTGTTTCCCTAGTACTGAGATTGTGTTATTTCTCATGTCTGGCCATTATTACCAATGATTTGGCCAGGGCCTGGTGTGGTAGAAACACCTTTAGTACCAGCACTCAGGAGGCAGAGGCAGGTGGATCTCTGTGAGTCTGAGGCCAGCCTGGTTTACATAGTGAGTACCAGGACAGCCAGGGCAACATAGGAAAACCCTGTCTTGAAAAAAAAAAAAGAAGAAATTAAAAATAGAAGAAGGAGGGGGAGGGAGACAACCTCCGTGCTTAGAGAGAAGCTTTGAGTGTTGATGACAAGCCGACTGGTATCAGAACTCGAGGACCGCATCAGAGCTTACACCCTTCCTTTTCCGCCAACACCAGCTCCTTCCTAACCACACGGTTAATCAGCACCCTGCCTTGGTCTCTGCTGCCACTGTCATTTGCCAGCCTCTCCTCCGCGCACATTGCTGCTCCAGCTCCAGAAGCTCATCCTGCTAGCTGGCTCCGATGTAACCCTCCTTCCCTGAGCCTCACTTGAAGACACATTGCTGCTCCAGCTCTAGAAGCTCATCCTGCTAGCTGGCTCCCATGTAACCCTCCTTCCCTGAGCCGCACTTGAAGACACATTGCTGCTCCAGCTCCAGAAGCTCATCCTGCTAGCTGGCTCCCATGTAACCCTCCCTCCCTGAGCCGCACTTGAAGACACATTGCTGCTCCTGCTCCAGAAGCTCATCCTGCTAGCTGGCTCCCATGTAACCCTCCTTCCCGGGGCCGCACTTGGAGCCACATTGCTTGCATTGTTTCATATCTGTTAGTTCGTGTGTGTGTGTTTCCTTGGCCTAATTTTCTTCTGTCTCCTTTGTACGGTGCTGTGTTTCCTCTGTGTTACTGAACTGATAAATGGAGCGTTGTCTTGATTATAGGGTATGGAATCTGCTTAACTCGGAGGAATATTTTCATATTTGTTTATTGTATTTGCTTGAGTATTTTGCTCACATGTATGTCTGCGCGTCATGTGCTTTCTGGAACTGGAGTTATGGATGGCCGTGAACTGAATTGTGGGTGACTTGTGGGAATTGAACTCAGGTCCTCCACGAGAACAGCAACTGCCCTTAACCACTGAATCATTTCTCCAGCCCCCAGAATCTTTTGAAAAAAATTGTGAGGGTGACATTGTTGAGGGTTCCACTGAGTAGTGACACATTTCTTTTCACTCCCCATTCATGCTTGGAGTGACTCATTTTTGACCTTTGATCAAGCTAATCTATTTCTTATTTACTTCCTGAGAGAAGTAAGCTGACTCTGACTGAGACATACTAATAAGTCTTTGAATTATTAAATTTTGTGTATTGTGTTTATCCTCTACACTAAGAGCAGAAATTCTGCAGATCAGGGATCCAATATCTGAAGTGTGTGTGTGTGTGTGTCTGTCTGTGTGTCTGTGTATCTGTGTGTGTGTATTTATATGTGTGCCCATTTCTCTGTGTGTATGTGTGTATGTCTGTATGTCTGTGTATCTGTCTGTGGTGTGGCTGTCTGTATGTCTCTGTGTGTATATGTGTGTCTGTATATCTGTGTATGTGTATATGTCTGTCTGCATGTATGTCAGTGTGCCTGAATGTGTCTGTCTGTGTGTCTGTATCTGTGTGCGTGTGTGTGATACTGAGAGTTGAACACAGACTTTCCAGGTTAGCATTGTATCTGTTTGCCTTTGCCAGACTTTTCGTTTTACACTTCCCAGCAAACACAGTACATTCCTCCATAAAGACTGACTTACTGAAGACAACTCGACTATAGTATTTGTGCTTCTTTCTCCTGCTTCGGGGTCGCAGACAGCTCAGGCCAGCATGTTGCCTTGCAACAGAGAAATTGGACAAAGCTGTGGTCCTCGCCACCTGCTGAGACGAGCCAGAGAATCCCTGCTCATGCTCAACCCTGCCTACAGCTTCCCCATAATTAAAACTCATAAAAAGGGCGGGGATTCACATGAGTCTCACGCTGTCTCTCACTTCCCAGAGTGTTTGGATAGCTACAACGGATGACAACACAAAGTCTGTTGTAGCAATGATCCTCTAGCCAAGTCATTGTCTCCTGTCCCAAGTCCCTGTGGAGCTGGTCTTAGTTCCAAGGCTTTTTCTTCCTTCCTACTCCCCTCTTCAGGAGGTTTGCTAGACTCTCATAAGTGAAAAACATACCAAGAGCAAGCCAGAGTCAGATAGAACTCTCCCCCATCCTTGACAGTGAGATGAACTTCAGCAACCAACGACTTGAAACCATGTGGGTGTCCTAGAAGCAGGTGTACCTGGACAGTTTAGGACAGTACTGTGCTGTGATCTCAGACTGGACTGTGTATAATAACTCTTAAAATTAGATTTTCTTCTTATCGTGCAGCTCCTGAAAGTTAGAAAGAGTAGAAGTTCTATTTCCATATCATATCTGTAAGAAAGAACTTTGGGGGACCGCCCAGATGCCCTGTGTTAGTGGTGGTGGTTAGAGCCCTGGCCATCCTTGAACTAGCCACGAATCCAAGACGGACTTTGACCTTCAGACCCTCCTTCCTCCACCTTTGACCTTCCGATCCACTTGCCTACACCTAAGTGCTGGTATTACAAGTGTAAGCCACCTTGCCCAGCCAGCCCTAACTTCTTAACTGGAAAACACAGCCTGTGCTGGGTAACTGTAATCTAGTATCGGTCTTTTCAGCAACACCCACTCAGGCAGATAATAATCGCCGTTGACAGCATCATTTTCAAATTGTTGTAGCTTCTGACTTGAACAATGGCAGATACAAATCTAGCTGCAAGAACAAATAATATAGCCAATAGATACTTACCCAAGACCAGAGCCGTGGATGGAGAAGGAATGCAGATCCATGCTTGGCTCATTCTGGAGCCACTCCTTCCCAAGCCCCATTTGCAAGGGTGCTCTTTCTGGGTGAGAAGAATTAAACTGCAGTTGCTGTACCTGCAAGCGAAGGATATGAGGAGCAATTCAGAGTTCCAAGATGATGACCTCTGGAGCCAGAGAGAAGGCTCAGCAGGTGAAGGCCTTTGCTGCCAAGCCTGAAGACCTGGACTTTGCTTCCTGGGACTCACACTGTAGAATCAGAGACGCCACCAAGTTGTCCTCTGATCTCCACACAAGTGCTGTGGAACACACACACACACACATACATCTTTTTGTAAAATGACCACCTTTGAACTCCTAACAATTCATTTTTATCACCGACACTTCCATTTCCATCTTGTTTTCTTAGCCACTCCCCGTTTTTCTGAAGCTGTAAGTTGGAGTGTGTATCAGCTATGTCTATAGAAGCTAAACTTCTCTCACGCGATGGCCCTTAGGTGTTCATCTCGCAACAGTGTTCACATTCACCAGCATCTACTGCCGCTGCCTGAATGTCTTTAGGGATTGACCTGCCTGGGGCAATGGGAGATGAAGAAAGGATAGACACACGGACAGACACAAGTACAGGAAAGCGGTGACTAGGTGAGCTGTGTGCTGTGATGGAGATGCAGCAGCAGCCAAAAACCTGGACCAAGAATATTGGCTTATTATAGGAGACGGGCCTAGCTAATCTTCACAGGAAGTCTCTTTAGGAGAATCTCATAGTTTCTCTGGTCAATCGTTCATAAACACTCACAAGTGGACTAGAGGAAGTCTTTCCCATCCCTCCAAGCCTTCCCTAGGGTTAAGATGGCTGTGCTCATGGCAGCAATACACATTCACTCAGGGCTTTCTCCACTCCCCACAGTCTGATTCTTCCACAGACGCTCAGAGCACCTGCCAGAGATGCATCTAGCCAGACCTCAGTGCAAATCCCCATTCTCTTGCTGTCAATAACTTTAAGCCTTGGGGATGGAGAGCTGGATCAGCAGTTAAGAGCAATTGCTGCTCTTCTAAAGGATTCGGGTTTGATTCCCAGCACCCACATGAGAGATCACAGCCATCTATAACTCTAGTTCTAGGGGTTTTGACAGCTTCTTCTGACCTCTGCAGCCACCATGCATACATACAGACAAAACATTCACACATATAAAATAAGATAAATATTTTAAAAACACATAACTTTCCATAGAGCCTATAAAGGATGCGTGGGGTGGTCAGCACAAATGATCTTATATTGAAACTGTCATAGTTACGGGCTCTAGATAGCGAATGTAGGAGGACAATCAGGGAAAATGACACCTGTTAAGTTCACTGAGGTTCCTGCGCTTGCTCTGTGAGCCTAACCCCTGTGTAGGAGGTTACTCCCTGTCCCTGTACAGATCAGTGTGTGAGAATGAGCTAGCAAGATGACTCTCTGCAGACCAAGCCCGTTTCTGTGCGCAATGGTTTTACAGCCACAATTAAACTCTTGTGTCTGCTTCTAAGCATGCGTCTTTGGAACACACCTCTTTCTCATACTCACGAGGGCACATCTGTGCATGCACCCTGGTGACAGCCTCGACCTTCTGAACCTCCCTCGGTGAAAATGGCTTCCTCCCAGGTGGACTTTTAGACCAGGACTTACTATTTTAGTAGCATCTCCTACTGTCGGCTTGCTGCCGTCTTCCTGGCTAAGGTCTGAAGTAAAAATGTCTGTCGTGTGATCATCGTAAAACACGTTTCATTTACACTTTCCTTTTAAACAGACTGAATTCTTACTGTGCAGATAGAAGATTAATGGCTTTCAAATTTTTCCACTTGGGCTGAAGATAGAGTTCAATAGTGCTTGTCCAGAATCCTCAAAGCCCGGGGCTTCAATCCCAGAAAACCTGGTTGCGTACAGTTGAGCACAGTGGTGCACATCAGTAATCCCGGCACCCTCGCCGGCACCCCCGAGACCTGGATCTCAGGAATCAAAGCCGTCTTTGGCTAAGCAATAAGTTTGAGCTACATGAGGCCCTGACTCCAACCCTCTCCCCCTTTAAATCATATTGCCAGCTCTAGAAAGGTAGTGTCATTTTATTAATGCATCTAGGTTTCACTTTTACTGTTTTCTCTCTCCCTCTTGTGTGTGTGTGCGCGCGTGTGTGTAGGGTGGATGAGTATATGCATGTGCGTGCGTGTGCACATGTGTGTTGGGTGGGTGAGTGTGTGTGTGTAGAGTGGGTAAGTGTGTGTTTGTGTGTGTGTGTGTGTGTGTTGGGTGTGTGTATGTAGAGTAAGTGTGTATGTGTGTGTGTTGGGTAGGTGAGTACTGTGTTTGTATTGGGTGAGTGAGTGTGTGTATGTGTGTGTAGGGTGATGAGTGTGAGTGTATAGGGTGGGTGAGCATTGTGTGTGTGTGTGTGTGTGTGTGTGTGTGTGTATGTATGTATAGGGTGGGTGAGTGTGTGCACCCATGATGAGGCCAGAGGAGGAATGTGTTTTCCTTTATTGTTCCCCACTTTATTTTTTTTAAGATTTATTTATTAATTATGTATACAGTGTTCTGCCTATATGTTTGTCTATAGGCCGGTAGAGGTTGTGAGCCACCATGTGGTTGCTGGGAATTGAACTCAGAACCTCTGGAAGAGCATCCATTGCTCTCAACTGCTGAGCCTTCTCTCCAGCCCCTCCCCACCTTGTTTTTGAGGCAGTCTCCCATGGAACCGAACGTTTGTTGTCCTGGCTAGGCTGATCAGCCAGTGAGTCATTGGGATTCAGCTCCATGTTTCTGCCTCCTAACACTGGGGTTAGGAGTACACAGTACACAGCTTTGCCAGACTTCTTTTTTTTGTTTGTTTTTTCAAGACAAGGTCTTGCTAGACAACTCTGGCTGTCCTAGAACTCATTCTGTAGACCAGGCCAGCCCTGAACTCACAGAGATTCGCCTGCCTCTGCCTCCCAAGAGCTGTGTTAAGTTAAAGTCGTGTCTTAAAGCCACTGTGCAGCTGCACTCCCAGCACTCCGGGGGCCGAGGCAACTGGATCTTTGTGAGTTGGAGCCCAGCCTGGTCTACAAGAGCTAGTGCCAGGACAGGCTCCAAAGCTACAGAGAAACCTTGTGTCAAAAACAGAAACAGCCAGGCGGTGGTGGCACTTGGGAGGCAGAGGCAGGCAGATCTCTGTGAGTTCGAGGCCAGCCGCCTGGTCTACAAGATCTAGTTCCAGGACAGGCTCCAAAGCCACAGAAAAACCCTGTTTCAAAAAAGAGAGAGAGAGAGAGAGAGAAAACAAAAACAAAAACTGTAAAGCCACTGCGACTGGCGAAGACATTTGTAACAGATTTTTCTCCTTTTCTTTTTCTTTTTTTTTGGGAGGGGGAGGGAAGGAGAGGTGGAGACAGGGTTTCTCTGTGTAGCTCTGACTGACCCAGAACTCGCTCTGTAGACCAGGCTCATGTAGTGCTTTTCACAGGGTGAAAGAGATCCCAACTCCTGCCCCCTTGACGCCCCTGCTTCCACAGTGTGTGCTCCGGGGCCTGCATAACAGCTCCCAGTCCTGCTTTTTTTTTTTTGTCTTGTTTTTGCATTTTTGGTTTTCTGAGACAGGGTTTCTCTGTGTAGGCCTGTCTCTCCTGAACTCACTCTGTAGACCAGGCTGGCCTTGGGCTCAGAGATCTGCCTGCTTCTGTTTCCCGAGTGCTGGAGTTAAAGGTGTGCACCACCACTACCCGGCATCTTGTTTTTGTTTTGAGACAGGGTCTCATGTAGCCTAGGCTGGCTTCAGACTCCCTGTGTAGCTAAAGATAGATTTGCACTCCTAATCCACTTGCCTCTCTCTACTTTTTAAGTGTTTGGATTATAGGCTGGGCCACCACATCAAACTATGTATCATCTTGGGGGTTTTTTGTTTGTTTGTTTGTTTTGTTTTGTTTTGTTTTTTTCAAGGCAAGGTTTCTCTGTGTAACAGCCCTGGCTGTCCTGGAACTAGCTCTTGTAGACCAGACTGGCCTCAAACTCACAGATATCTGCCTGTTGCTATGTATCATCTTGTTTTTCTTTTGTTGGTTTTTTTTTGTTGTTGTTGTTCATTTGTTTACTTTTAATCAAACCTAAGGTCTCACAAATGCCAGGCAAACACTCTGCCACCTACGTGCACCTTTAACCTACTATTTTGTGTAGGTGTGTAGTATTTGTGTGTGCATGGTTTACGTGGGTATCTATGTGTGTGGAGAAGCAACATAGGTGTTTTTCTCAGTTGCCCTCCACTTTATTTTTTGTATCAGTTTCTCTCACTGAGCCCAGAGCTCACCAATTGGTAAGACTGAAGGGCCAGCAAACTCTAGAAACCCACCTGCCTCTGATTTCCCAAAACAAGAGTTACAGATGCATACAGCCATGCCCAGACACAGTGTTGAGATGCATGCAGCTATGCCCAGACACAATGTTGAGATGCATGCAGCCATGCCCAGACACAGTGTTGAGATGCATACAGCCATGCCCAGACACAGTGTTGAGATGTATGCAGCCATGCCCAGACACAATGTTGAGATGCATGCAGCCATGCCCAGACACAGTGTTGAGATGCATACAGCCATGCCCAGACACAGTGTTGAGATGCATACAGCCATGCCCAGACACAGTGTTGAGATGCATACAGCCATGCCCAGCCAAATGGTCCTCTCATTTGCATGCAGGCTCCCTTCTGTTTTTAGTAAGACAGAGTCCAGGCTAGTACAGAACTTTTTTTTAATCCTTCTGCCTCTGCTTCCCAAGCCACACATAGCTAAGTATTCTCCTAATGAGACATTCTTCTGGACTCTTCTGGTTCATACTTATTTTCTCAGAAGTTGTGCAAGTGGGTTGCTCTATTTTGGAGCAAGTTTCCTGCTTTAATGCCACAGAAATCCCATAATAATTCATCGGGGAGTTTTCTGTGCAGACATGACTGTAAGTTCATGAACACAAAGGGCATTACTAGTGGCTTTCGGTGAGCTCGTGCTAACTTAGGACACACTTGAGGAAGAGGAGAGATCTCTACCTAACTGTGGTAACAGGTTCTACTCGTCCCCCCCCCCCTTTCCTACTCATTTTCCCCATGGAATCTGTGTTCCATGAAACACAGCACAAACTGAGGGTGCAGAGTTATGCCTCAGGTAACACTGGTGTCCTTCCGCATCCTGCACACACACACCAGAATGCACTGTTGAAGCTTGGTACATATGTGGTAAATCGGGCAAAATCCGTTTATGGATAAAAATCCAGCATATTCCTGAACAATGAGAACAGCACTGGCTCAGGGAAGAGAGAACAGCTTAACTTTTTCTGTTGCTCCCAACACTAACACCACACAGGAGGGCGGAGAGGTGGCTCAGCGGTTAAGAGCACTGTCTGCTCTTCTAGAAGCCCCAGGCTCCACTCCTAGGACCCTCATGGTAGCTCACAAACCTCTGTAACTGCAGTTCCAATGACTTCTTCCGTCTCCAAAGGCATGGGGCACAAATGTGGACACACATACAGGCAAAACACCCTTAAACATAAAATAAAAACAAATATTCAACTTTCTAGACATATCTCTATTCAGTATTATATCACCAAATGCAGTCACGTTTGATTTAAAGTTGAAGGTTTGCCGAGTGGGATGGCACCCATCTTTAATCCCAGCACTCCGGAGGCAGAAACAGATCTCTGTGAGTTAGAGACCAGCCTGGTCTAAATAGTGAGTTCCAGGCAAACCAGGGCTACATAGTGAGAAGCTGTCTCACCAGCAAGACACCTCTGCAGGTAGAGATGCCTAAGAGCAATGGCCGAATCCTGCAAGGCAGAAGTAGAGAAGTGACCCCGATAGTTAGGTGTCTTCTGATAACCGTGTGGCTTCTCCAACATTACCCACACCACCTTCCCCCACCTCACCCCCACACACGGAGTTTCAGCCGGTGTGTTACATGCCTGTAACCCCAAAACCTGTAAGGCTAAAGCAGAGGCTCACAAAGAATTTCAAGTCACCTTGGGCTTCATAGTGAATTTCAGGCCCAACTGAATTAGGAGACCCTATCTCAGTGTGTGTGTGTGTGTGTGTGTCTGTCTGTGTGTCTGTGTATGTGTGCAAGGTTGGAGGACAAGGGTAAAGTACACTAAGAAAAAGTAATTTAAAATTTCTTGTGATTGTTGTGTTTAACAACACAATTGTGTTGACAGTGTCTTGGGAGAGATAGCAAAGGCTGATTTCAAGTGTCATAGAAAACACAGCCTTGCGGTGCTGGGACAGGAGAGAGTCCACAGAACAGGGCTGACTTTCAGTGCTGGCTTCCTGCTCCAGATGTCACAGCATTCTAGAAGAAGAAGGCTAAAGACATGTCTATCATCATAATGCAGACTATAACACCTACATACAGGTATCTTTCCTAATAGAGAAGCAAAAGAGAAAAACTCAGGACCCTTTTTCCACCCCATGCATGCTAACCCCTTGCTCCACCACTGAGCGACTCCACACCTCCCGTCCACTCTTCAGCTGCTTCCTAAACTACGAACACCGTACTGAGGGACACTGAGGTCCCTCCATGAGACCTCAGTGCTTTTCAGGAGCAAACGACCTTGTGGTTGAAACAAGAGTGCCAGGAGGAGACCAGAGAGGACACCGCAGCGCATCCCCCGTATAGCAGGCACTGGCTTATCCACCAGGGCAGTTACAACAATCTACAAGCACTGGCTGCCCGAGGAGCTTGCTGTGTTCCGGAGATAACCTAGAACGGCTATCAGGAAGTCCTGGTTCCTATCAGGGCTCCAGCTCTCTGAGCTTCCCTCCTTCCTTAGGCATGTGCCCAACGGTGTTACACGCTTGGAGGGCAGACAGCCTTGTTCACGTCTCTAGCCCATCTCGTGTGTAATGTCTTGCAGATAGATAATGTGCTATTGGATGATCGATCACTTACCGAGTACTATAAAGCAGCTGTGAAACCAATTTTTTGCTTTTTAAAGATTTTTATTTTATGTGCATTGGTGTTTTGCCTGCCTGTATGTCTGTGTGAGGGAGTTGGATTCTGTAGTTACAGACAGTTGCTGTGAGCCACCATGTGGTTCCTGGAAATTGAACCCAGGTCCTTTGGAAGAACAGTCAGTGCTCTTAACTCCTGAGCCATCTCTCCAGCCCCTGGATGTTGTTGTTGTTTCAATGATTTTTTTTTAATTTTTATTTTATGGCATTCTTTTGCTTGCCTGTATGTCTGTGTGAGAGTGTTGGATCCTCTGGAACTGGAGGTATAGACAATTGTGAACTTCCCTGTGGGTGCTGGGAATTGAACCTGGGTTCTTTGGAAGAGCAGCCAGTGCTCTTAACCAATGAGCCATCTCTTAAGCCCCATGAAACAGTTTTTAAATGTCACTTAAAGGCTGTTTACAGACTTTAATGATGGCTTGCTCTTATTTATTGTAGCACCCCGGTGACTTAGTCCAGTGAGAAAGGTCTATATTGCCACAGCAGTCTTTGAGTTCACCTCGGTGGACTCAAAGCACACACTGTGTGTCCTGCGCTCAGAGAGCAGTCTTAAGAGTTCAGCTCGGTGGAGAAGCACACACTGTGTGTCCTGTGCCCAGTGAACAGTCTGTGAGTTCAGCTCGGTGGAGAAGCAGGCACTGTGTGTCCCGCGCCCAGTGAGTGAGCACAGTACCTTCACAATAAAGGTGCTACATTGATGTCTGATGACGGCATGACCAACAATAAAGGGACTTGCTTGCAAGGGTTCCGGCTCATCCCTGACTAAAAGCATTCAAATGTTTGTTTCTGGACGGGAAGTGCTTTCCGGTAACACTCAGGCTCTGATCTTAGAAGGAGAGCCTGCAGCCTCCCTCAGCTCATCCCAAAGGATTGCCTTCTAGGTACAGGACTTTATCCTTTTAGCTTTCGTGAAAGCCAGGGAATTTGGAAGAGGATAAAATGTAAGGTGGGGGTAGGGGGGTAGGGGAGGAAAGAATGGAGGGAAGGAAAAAAGCAAGAGAGAGAAACTGAAGTGTTTTTCTCTACGTTAACCATGCATGTCATGTTTTTAAAAAGTGTGTTGGTGTCGCTGTCATCCGGGAGTCTCTCTATGTAGCCCTCGCTGTAACTCTACATAGACCAGGGGCCTCCTAAAGGCTGAGGTCAAAAGGCCCTCTCCACTCCACAAGGCCTAGTGGGATGAAAGGCCGGAGGCAAAAAGCTCACACAGAGGAAAAGTTTCTAACCCGGAATTCACCCTGTAGACCAGGCTGGCCTTGAACTCACAGATCCTCTAGCCACTGCTTCCCAAGTGTTGGAACCAAAAGTGTGTGCCACCAACACCTGTGGAGGAAAAGTTTCTTTAGGCTATGGTGTCAGAAGTCTCGGTCCATGGTCACCTGACCCATGCTGAGGCCGTGCATCTCATCCGGGAGTGATGAAAGAGAAAATTGCTTGTTGAGAAGCAAAGATGAGCAAGCAGAAGGGATTGGGATCATGCCCCTTCAAGAGCATACCCCATGGACAGACATAGCTTCCTTCCCCTGCACTCCTCCTCTGAGAGACAGCATGCTGGGGGCGGGGGAGGGGGGGAGGGCGCCTACATGGGAATTGTCCCCAGAGACTCTTATATTTGACCTCTTGTTCGTTAGGGAGTGGCACTACTTGAGAGGGACTAGGTGTGGCCTCGTTGGAGAAAATGTGTCCCTGGGGGTAGGTTTTGAGATTTCAAGTGGCCAAGCCAGGCCTAAGGATCCAGACAGAGAACTCTCAACCCCTTCAGCGCCAAGTCGGTCTGCCTGCTGCCATGCTCCCAGCCATGACATTAATGGACTAAACCTCTGAAACCAACTGTAAGCAAACCGCCAGTTAAATGTTTTCTAAGGGTCGCTGTGGTCATGGTGTCTCTTCTCAGCCACAGAACAGTGACCAAGACACATGCCTTCCCAGTAGCAGGGCAAGCTGACCAGCAAGTTTTTAACACAGCCTTTGGAAACATTTGGGCTCCACCACATCAGGTAATAGAAGAAGAGAGAAACAGATTTTGAGGACATTACTGTTTACTGTGTCTGGAGATCAGGCTCTATCCTGCTCTAAATCACCCTATATCGTATAAAACAGTGGCTTTCCAGGCTCTGCACTGCCCCAGGAGACTCCATTTTGAGGTAGAAGAATGACTTGTCCCCGGCCTCCAGCACAGATGAACGAATGACTGATTCCTGGGAGCAGAAAGGGAGCCATTCTATAAATTTTGGGGGGTGAATGGAAACTGTAGGGGTACATGGTCATATTAAAGTCCTATCAGGCCTGAGACTGATATCAGACTGAGAAAAGGGAGCAACTCCCTGGGGTAGTTTGTATGAAATGGCCCCCAGAGACTCATAGGGAGTGGTGTTATTGGGCATCTGGTAGCTCACAACTATTTGCCCTTCTAGCTGGCCTCCAAATTCACCCCCACACCCATGACATATGCTTACACAGACATATACACATAAATACAAATAAAATAATCTTTTAAAAAAAGAGTGGAGGCTGGAGGGTTGGCTCGGTGGCTAACAGCACTTGTTGCTCTGGTAGAGGACTTGGGTTCGATTCCCAGCACCGACATAGCAGCTAACAACCTCTGAAGGCATCAGGCATGCACACAGCGTACTGGCATACATGCAGGAAACATATCTATACACAAAATAATAAAATAAATAAATATTTTAGAACCAGCATTTGCCACAGCCAGGTCACCAAGGTAGGAGGATTAAGTGATGAATATGTTGTCACTGAAATGGCTAAATCTTATAAATTCCATAATTTTTTAAATATTTACTTTATTTTTAATGGTGTGTGTGTGCGTGTGTGTGTGTGTGTATGAGTGCAGGTACCTCCAGAGACCAGAGTTATTGGATCCCCCTGGACCTGAAGTTATAGGCAGTGTGAGATGTCCAACAGGGATGCTGAGAACTTAGGATCCTCTGAAAGAAGCAGTCTATGCCCTTAACTGCTGAGCCATCTCCCCAACCCCAGCGTAACACTGTGAAAAGGCACATACTTATCTATATTGCTAGTAGCATAGTGTACTTAAAATGGGATAGTCTGGATACACACAACTGAAAACTATGTAAAAATTTACAATATAGCAATAGACATATGGGGTTGGGCATAATAGCCATGCCTTTAGCTGTAGCATACAGGAAGCAGAGGCAGGTGGATCTCTGTGAATTTGAGGTCAACCTGATCTAGATAGCAAGTTCCTGGACAGTCAGAGCTGTATAATAGAGAGCCCCTGGAGACAGAGAGGAGAGAGAGAGAGAGGAGAGAGAGAGAGAGAGAGAGAGAGAGAGAGAGAAGGAAGGGTCTACGGTATAGTAAATGGTGCTTGAGGAAGATTATACCTTCTATAATAATAATCATAGCTAACATTTATTTGTGTGGCAGGTGCATATCTTTCTGTTCCGATAGCTTGTTTCTTGTTTCTCTAAGGCGCAAACCATGACCTCAAGGTGGCAACTTAAACCTGGTACTCTTCATCCCTGCTGCATGAGAGACTGCACTGATGTTTATCATCTGAGACCAGCAACCATCGCTCGCCCTCCAGGCTGAGACTGTAGTCACAGGGGAAAATGAAGCTGGAAATGAAGTCCAGCAAAGAGCCAGAGATTAGATAACAGAGATTAGAGAGATGGGGATAACAGAGATTAGAGAGACGAGGTGCGCGACCTCACTCCACAGATACTGAGCTTGCGCTTTGAGGAGTTTAAGATACAAGCAAGCTTTGCTTGCGTATGTATACTGTCCAGAAGGAATCATGACGTCACAGCGTAGTGGTGATGGTGATTGCTAAGGAGCCGAACAATCTAGAAACAGGAACGAATTCTCAGGAAGAAACCGTACCTCTCACTGACCCTGCTTCAGGGTCAACTGTCAACTGGCTAATTAAAGAACTTTAACGATGGTGGAGTGTTTGGAATGGTACAAGTCCAGGGCCAAGTTATCTTGGGTCCTCTTTAGATCATTAATGGCCATTCATTGCCTCCCCTGTGTGTGAACCAAGGTCTTTGTGATCACTCAATAAATGCTCTTGAATCTACAGACACTACGCAGATCCTACCAAGCTTAAGAGTGTCGGGTAGTGTCTGAGCCCTATGGCAGAGAATCCCTAAACTGGCTTCAATTCGCCTACTTAATGTTCACCAATGTATCTGAAATGTACCCTGATCATCACACTCTGTTCTGCTGCGGTACCTTCATGGAACTGCTCCCACACTGAACATGGAGTTGGGGGTGACCCAATCTGTGTTCCCAGGCCATGACCACATGTATTTGGCTCCAGAAGAAGAAAACTCTTATTTCCTTTGAGATGAGAGTTGTGTTTATTTTGTATTTACAGGATACAGAAGAACGTATTTGTCTTCTGAAGCAAGCGATCACTAAATAACCCAAAACTTGGGGCTCTACTTCCTCAGCCTTCAAGTGCCTGTGGTTAGAGACCTGAGCTCCTGAGATTAGCAAATTTACCAGAATTTAAAACATGAGCCTGCGGGCTGGAGAGATGGCTCAGAGGTTAAGAGCATTGCCTGCTCTTCCAAAGGTCCTGAGTTCAATTCCCAGCAACCACATGGTGGCTCACAACCATCTGTAATGGGACCCTCTTCTGGCCTGCAGGCATACACACAGACAGAATATTGTATACATAATAAATAAATAAATAAATATTATTTAAAAAAACATGAGCCTGTTCATTATTTAATCTCTGTAGTTTTCTTTTTAAACTGAGATTCTAACTTTGCATGCTATGTGCTAAACCACAAAACACGCAGACACCTTTGCCTGCGTGTCTGCAGACCCGAGGACTCACCAGCAATGGCAAAGGGGACCCATCTGGGAGAAAAAGTGTGGCTGGGGAACGGTGACGAAGGATGCTTCACTGTATTTGCTTTTTACAATGTATATGTTTATGTGTTCAATTATTGAATATTATATGCACACTCTATATGAGTCAGACAATCATAAAATGACAAGCAGAAGCCTGGGAATGGAGCAGACCCTAATACTTTCAATGCTTTATACACTACTGCCACTTCCCTACTGTGTAACTTCTACCAAAATTGATATTTGAAAAAAAAATGTATGTGCGTGCGTGGGTATCCAGGGGAGGGGAACCAATAAAGTTTTGGTGCTTGTGAAAACAAGGGAGTTGAAACATTTTGGCCTCTGGCTAATGTGGGAAAAACTCAGCTATCAAAAATCTCCAGATAAGGTTTCACAGAGCGCCCGAGGCGGTTTCACTCCTTACAATAGCCACAGTGTTGAAACTGGTTTGGTGGTGGCCAACCTCCCCGCCCATAGGCTGCAGGGCTTTTGTGCGCTCTTGTACAACGAACTCATTCCGACAGGACAGCTTGCGCCACCTTTTCAACCTGAATTGCTCCACTGGGTTCCAAACAAACTCTAAATGGTGAAATGCATTTCGTGAAAAGGAGAGTGGTCAAGTTAATTAGGATTTTAGCAGGTATCCTGCCGCACACTGCGACACCAGAAATGGTGAGGTCGGAGCAGGAGGAGCGGGAGTTCAAGGCCAGTTTTGGCTACTTAGCCTGTTCAAAGTCAGCCTGGGCTACCTGAGATTCTTCTCCCCTCCCCCCCCCAAAAACCCATGAGACCAAGAGAGGAAAGAGAGAGAGACAGGCAGAGAGATAGAGAGACAAGACACACAGAGAGAGACAGAGGGAGAGAGAGACGGAGAGAGACAAAGAGAGAGAGAGAGAGAGTCAAAATTTTTTGGAATTTAGCTTTGAGTGAGCATGGTCTGTGAATACAGATTCAAGACACTCCACATCTTGACTCTGTGTAGTCTTACAGAAGTCCTAGCTAAGGGAAGTTGAAAACACACTGGTGAGTACACGGGCCTCAACTGCTATCTGCTGCCATTCTTAGCTTTTGAATTGCTGGAAGTTAGTGGCCTGCTAAGTTAATAGATTCCAAAAGACTTTCTTAAAACGTCTCTTAGTCACAGCATGTTAGTTTCGACACAGAGGTGGGCAAGGAACAGTCATTTGTGGAGCTAAAGCTAGCCTAAGATGAGGACCTGCACCATCCCAAGCTCTCCACGTCTCTGGAGTTTCAGTCTTTGTGGCCACAGCCACCGTAACACATATTAGGGCAGAAGGGGCAGAGGCTGAGTGAGGAGATGCTTTTGCAGAGGGCGAATTCCATTCCCAGCACTCATGAGGAACAGCTCACAACTGCCCGTAACTCTAGCCTCTTCAGGCACAAGCACTTAAGCGTACTTAAAAAAATCTTTTAAGGAAAAGATGGCATCCTATCTTTCTTTCTTTGAGACAAGTTCTCACTGTATAGTTCTGGCTTGCCTGAAACTCACTGTGTAAACCAGACTGGGCTTGAACTCACAGAGATCCACCCATCCCTGCCTCCTGAGGGTGCTGGGATTGAAGGAGTATTATCACCATTCTGGGCTTGATTTTTCCAGATATTGAGAATTTCTTCCAGGAGTGGGATAGAATGGTGTTGGGGGAAGTGTGACTAGAATGTCTTATCCAGTTCACCCTGCGTGTGGTACAGGACGTACTGACAGGTATACTGACGGATCCTCGGGGTCTCCTGCTTGTAATCCCTGTCTTCTGGCTGTGTCGTCAGAAGTATATCCAGTCAGTCGCTCATCTTCTGGATTATCAGTCCTTAGGAGCCAGCTGTGAAGCAATGCCCCACGACTGCTTGCTCATCACCAGGCAAGTGCTCACCTAGCTCCTTTGAGGCTCTCCACCTAGGTGTTGTTGGGGTTGCTAGGAGCTTCTGGTGACTGTACTGTCCTTCAGGGTCTAGCACTTGGCTTTGGACCTTTTCCGATACCATCCCAAGTCAGCAGTGTTCCTTTCAAACACGCTGTGACCTCCTCCGGCTGTGGTGAGCATGCCGTACAGCTCAGTGATGTCCTCGCTGCACCCCACAATCTTCTCGTTGTTGGTTAGTTCAGTCTCCACCCAGATTGCATTTATGATTGCTTGATTTTATGCATATGTGTTTTGCCGGCATGGAAATGCAATAGCTGTGTGTCGGGTGCCTGCAGAAGTCAAGAGGGGGCATAGGAACCCCAGGAACTGGAGTTACAGATGGTTGTGAGCTGTCAGGTAGGGTCTGAGATTCAAACCTGGGTCTTCTGAAAGACCTGCCAGTGCTCTTAACATTTTTCCTGTTGCTTCAGGCTGCGTTCTAAAATGCCGGGGCAGATGATTACAAACTTATTGCTGTCAGTCTTGAGGAGCTCATTGGTGTCAGGCAGGGAAGACAACTGGGTGGCCTCTGTGTTCTTGGTATGCATGCTGTCCAACCATTCTGAGGATGTGACCAAAACCTACCAGGACCTGGACACCTGGGAATGAAAACAGGCCTGGCTAGCTCACTGCACCCTTTGTCCACTAAAGCCTTATTAGCTCCAAGGCAATGGGACTAAATAACACTCCAATCCCAGAAGCGCACACAGCCGAACAGGATTCTGCCTCTCCTTCCCTGTATGTTTATACAGAAATAATGTTTTCTGTATCTTACCCTCTGCAATCCATCCACCTCATTATTTAAATTTATGAGACAAAATCCAGAAAACTGCTGGTTTGGGGTGGCCGTGGTGGCTGTGGAATTCCTGGGACCCCAGTCGTTCAAGTTATGCACAACAGAGGTGAGAAAATCTCCATTATTCTTAAAGACACTCAGAGACACTCGGATATTTCAGTATCACAGGCACCAGTATTTAGTTATTTATGTATTTACTTATTTATTTTTGGTTTTTTGAGACAGGGTTTCTATGTAGCTATGGAGCCTGTCCCGGAACTAGCTCTTGTAGACCAGGCTGGCATCGAACTCAAAGAGATCTGCCTACTTCTGGCTCCCGAGTGCTGGGATTAAAGGCATGCACCACCACCCGGCTGGCATTAGTATTTTAATACACCAATGAACACAAAGTGTAAATTTAACTTTAGCCATCTGTAAACTGTTGTAGTGCAGTGGTGGGTGAGAATGGACTACAATATACAACAAATCCACGTGGGAGTCTATATGGGAGTGTATGAAAGAGAAAGTTGTGCCGGTAGACCAGGAAAGGGAAGTGAGGCAAAAGAGAACGAGAGACAGGCGGAGCTCATTTTTTTTTTTTGTTTGTTTTTGTTTTTCGAGACAGGGTTTCTCTGTAGCTTTGGAGCCTGTCCTGGAACTCGCTCTGTAGACCGGGCTGGTCTCGAATTCACAGAGATCCACCTGCCTCTGCCTCCCGAGTGCTGAGATTAAAGGCGTGCGCCACCATTGCCCGGCCCGGAGCTCACTTTTAAACAAGCCTTGGCACAGGTGTACAGACCTTACAACAGCCATGCAGCAGTGACGTAGGGCCATAGGCTGGCTAGACCTTTGCCTGAATACTGACAAGAGCAGGCACGGCTGTGGGACCCTGGGGCTGGCTAGGCACTTTTCCAAATACTGACAGGTACATCTTGCCAGGTGACAGGGAGCAGGCCAGCATAATGACTGGATACTAACATAAACGATACTGATTTTATCTGGATTATTTTATGGTATACATCTACCCCGAACTGTTAAGATAGACAGGAAATGGCCATCAGCAGGTTTGGAAGCCAGGGAAGAAAGTCCTTCATAGTCAACTTCAGACACAACCTCCCATTTACCATTAACACACACCGGTGTAGGGAGAAATAAGGCTGCTCTTTCCCAAGATCCAAAATATGTCAAAGGAAAGAAGATGGAGGTATCAGACTAGCCAAGGCCCAAGGAGGAAAAGCTACTTCCCTGGGTCAGAATAGAATCTGAGTTCTCTCTTTGGTCTTGTCTGGAGATAAAGACACTCCAATCAGTCTCAAAGATGATAATAGCATTACACACATATACACAAATAAATACTCTCTTAACAACTAAATCAGAAATATAGTCTCATTCAGTAGCAATGCCTATTTCTGATAAGAGAATCCATGAACATGCTATTGTTACAAGTGTGCTCTGCCAGAAACACACATGAACACATTAATGTCTTTCCACAACGTCAGAATTTATTGAATAACAGTAAACCCATCAAGTTCATTTTAAGGCTATTTGTCATATAATTCCCACCTACCTGGTAATCACTTGGTAATTCACTCAGGTGAATACAGGTTCTTTTATGCCAATCTTAATTACTAAGATAACTCTCATCTCATACCACACAGTAAATATATCTGCGCATGTATGGCTTACAGAGAGAATACCAGCTACAGAGGCTGCAACAGAGTTCAAAGGATTCAAGGCGTGGGCTGAGCGTCTGTGTTGCTAAATCAAGAAGACCAGGGCTGCCGCTGGTGCTGGTGCTGCTGGGGTCGGGTTTGAGAACAAGGTTGAACAAGGTTTGGAGTAGGAAAGTCTTCACTATCCGAGCTCCCGGCAGGGGAACAGGTGGACAGGCAGGCAGCTGAGGAGGCTGCCTCAAGTGTAGGAAAGTCAGCTGAGTCGGGAGTCTGGGGTCCTTTACACACGCATCAGGTATCACAGGATAGGCTGGTATAGGGCCATGCTATCACAGTGTCAGGTCCATTACTTCCTGGGGGCCAGGTGAGGGAGTTATACCCTTCCCAGCATTTGGCGTATCTGTTCCTAGCCTGGTTTCTCTGATACGTTTAGTACACCTATGTACCCCTATAGCTGCAATTCACGCCTATAAACTTACAGACTCCCTTTCTACTTCCAGGAATAGGCCACTCACCAGTCTGTGCTGGCAGGTGGGGTACAGCTATCCTTCTCCTTCAAGATGGAGGCAAAGGCACTTGCAAAACGGAGGCTCCTAGGGCACTGAATAGCTTGGAAGGCCACTGGTTTACTCGACTGAAATAACCTGGAGTGTGGCATAACCAGATCTCAAGAGCTATCTTGCTTAAAAGATGATAATCACATTTCCTTACAGAGCTGTAACTCTTGGTGACTAGGTGAGGGACTGGGAGAGCTCACCAAGCCTGACCTCCTGGCGTGAGAAAGGTCAGACAGTGAAAACAGCTGCTTACTCCAGCTCTGTGTCCACAGGAAGTCTTTACCCCAATATAGGCACCATGATTTTGTTTTGTTTTTCAAGACATGGTTTCTCTGTATATCCCTTGCTGTTCTGGAACTCTGATGTGGGAGTGTCATATATCAATCTGTTGATTTCATTGGTTAAGCAATAAAGAAACTGCTAGGCCCATTTGATAGGCCCACCCTTAGGTGGGTGGAGTAAACAGAACGGAAGGCTGGGAGAAAGAAGCTGAGTCAGGAGTCGCCATGATTCTCCCACTCCAGACAGATGTAGGATAGAATCTCCCTGGTAAGCACACCTCGTGGTGCTACATAGATTAATAGAAATGGGTTAAGAGGCTGAAACTAAGGGGCCAAGCGGTGTTTAAAAGAATACAGTTTCCATGTAATTATTTCGGGACATAAGCTAAAGCTAGCCCTGCAGGCGGCGGGGGTGCCGGGGACGCAGCCCCGCCACTCCAATTATTACAACAGAGTGGCGCCCAGACGTGATGGCCTAAATCCACTTAAAAACCTGAGAGGGCTTTAAAAAGGAGAGAGTTTAACACAGTTTTTTTGTGGCTTGTGGGTGGCGTGCTGCAGAGAGAACTTCCTGACTCAGCAGCCGAAACAGGAAAAAAGCTGCAGTTTTAAACCGCCGCTTTCTAGGCTGTGCCGCCATTGCGATCTCTGTCTGGCTCCTGTGGGAGACAGAGCTTTTGTTTTTTTTTTTTAAAATATTTATTTATTTATTATGTATACAATATTCTGTCTGTGTGCAGGCCTGAAGAGGGCACCAGACCTCATTACAGATGGTTGTCAACCACCATGTGGTTGCTAGGAATTGAACTCAGGACCTTTGGAAGAGCAGGCAATGCTCTTAACCGCTGAGCCATCTCTCCAGCCCCGAGACAGAGCTTTTGAATGGAGCATTTGGAGTAATGTGCTATGGCTTGGTTGATGGCAATGTGGACTGCTGTGTGCCTGGAACTGTGTGTGGCTCAGAGGCACCAAATGGCTCTGAGGCAAGAGCTGCTCAGCTCCACCATGCTGAACTGTGCTGGGCAGGAACTACCGTAATTACCATAATAACAGTGCAGTTAAGGTTTAGACTGGGCAGGAAACAGGCTGTACCTTATTACCGTATTACCTGTACATGGTGCAACTTAAGTTTTTAATAACTGCTTAACATTTTAAGAAATGCTCCTGGATAGTAAAAAAATGTTACAGATTCACAATAAAACAGATTCAGACATAAAAGATCACACTGTTGGATGAATGTACGTAGGCTTGAGAGAGAGAAGAAAAAAAATATAGAGAATAAAGTTAATGGTTTAAAAAAAAAGGTAAAGTCTTTAAAGAGACAGAGTACAGATAGTTAAGAGATTAAAAGAAATAAAGAAAAATAAGCCACATAAAAATGGAAAATTCACAGAGTCTGGATTATGTATATTGTGCTTTCTTTAAAATTTTTGACTGTAAAGGAGCTAAGTACAGAGAGACATTTCATTACATGGGCTGCCAAGCTAAACCAGAATGGATATAAGGGTATTACGATTTCAAAATTTGGGTCTAAGAATATGATGCTTTGGAGAGGGTCTTCTTTTGTTTTCACAGAGGACCAGATCCTGTGGATTTCTTCTATTACAAATATAGGTTGTTGATGGATAATCATAAATAATAGTCAAGTTTGTAGTCATGTTACTTAGATTTTCTAGATATATAGAGATATATTTCAGATAGGCATTCTTCATATCTCTCAAAGGCTACAGAATATGGCATTTAAAATATTTTAATAACTTAGGACTTTTCATGACAATGAGACATGTCTGCTCCTGGCGGCACCAATCTACTTCGAGAGGAAGATGGGCATAGAAGAGGATCCTTATGGAGTTTGATAGCCATCTGGGCAAGAAACTGCTCTTGCCTGGACTGTTGCATAAAATGGACAAAGAGAACCCGCAGAGAGAGGACTGCTGAACTTGCCTAAAGGCGAGATGGTCTTTCAGGGTTCCTGACTCATGAAAGAGTCTGCGAGACATTCTGCAGGACACAGCAGAAAGTGACGGAACTGTCTTTGGAATTTCCTGCTTGGTGAAAATGTCTGCTGGATACCGTGGGCCTGAAGGCTGAAGATGGATGCCCCAATGGTACAGAGAAACTTTGGGTGACTGTCCAGGCAGCGAGATGTCTCTGTCATTTCTAGAGTTTTCTTATTTCTTGTTTACTTAGGTAGTATTATATCCTTCTGGAGTCTTTGATGGAGTTGAAGAATGAATAGATAGTTATAGTTTTCCTTAGTTATGATAAAAGATAAAATAGATATATTGTAACTGTAATTCTTGCTTGATAACTGTTTTGCTATATGTAATTTTACTATGTTAAAGTTAAAGCCTTCCTTTTTTTTTGTTTAAACAGAAAAAGGGGAAGTGATGTGGGAGTGTCATATATCAATCTGTTGATTTCATTGGTTAATCAATAAAGAAACTGCTAGGCCCATTTGATAGGCCCACCCTTAGGTGGGTGGAGTAAACAGAACGGAAGGCTGAGAGAAAGAAGCTAAGTCAGGAGTCGCCATGATTCTCCCACTCCAGACAGATGTAGGATAGAATCTCCCTGGTAAGCACACCTCGTGGTGCTACATAGATTAATAGAAATGGGTTAAGAGGCTGAAACTAAGGGGCCAAGCGGTGTTTAAAAGAATACAGTTTCCATGTAATTATTTCGGGACATAAGCTAAAGCTAGCCCTGCAGGCGGCAGGGGTGCCAGGGACGCAGCCCCACCACTCCAATTATTACAACAGAACTCACTTTGTAGATCAGGGTGGCCTGTTGGGGAATGTACTTGGGACTCACACGGTTTAGTTAGTAAGGTGCCACTGAAGTCACATGTCCCAAGTGATTAAATTGGACAGTCCACATTTCAGTTCTAAGGAACCGAAACTGCTTTCAGGAAGATGCAGTGACACTTTGAAATTCACCTGCATTTTAATGTTACCTTTTGCAAATGTTTAGTCCAAACTTGCAAAACTCTTCCAGTCGTGTTTGCTATTGCAGTTTATCTACATGCACTCAAGCTTTTGTTTCCTGCTTCATCAGGGTGGTATGACCTACACAAAGGCAGGAAAATGACTGGTCTCCTGTCCTCACCAGCTCATCTCTCTAGTTTTTCAGTCTCTTCATCTAGAAATGTTTGAGACAGACATGGTGGTACACATCAGTCGCAGCGCTCCAGAGGCAGAGCCAGGAGGATCTGGGATTCAAGACTAGCCTGGTGTACATAGTGAGTTCCACCCAGCCAGCCCTACACAGTGAGACCCTATCCCTCCCCCCCAAAAAAAACCTTGCAAAAGCAAGATTTACAGCTCAAGATCAATATATAAATACACATTATTTATACATATGTATGTATATATTATGTATATTTAGAGAGTGTCTCTTTGTAGCCCTGGCTGTACTGGATCTTGATAGGTAGACAAAGGTGGTTTCAAACTCAGATCTGCGGACTTGTCTTCCAAGCGCTGGGACTAAAGGTGTGCACCACCACACCCAGCCACTGACCCAGCATCTTGACCTGGCCTATCAACTCAAAACTCCTCAGTTTGCAATGAGAAGCACAAAAATGACATGTTCAATTCCTATCATTTTTGGCAGAGTAATTTTATCTGAATCTATAAGTTTAGGAAGCTCTGGCTATTGTCTTGGATAGCCTTTTACTTGGATAAGCTTCACCCTGGGAATACACTTTCCTGATCACGGTATCCCCTTTTAAACATCTGTTCTAGTAAGAGCTGATTTACTGCAGCTGATGAGAATACTGATATATTCCAAGCACTTGAACAATGACAATATCAATGAATGTTAATAAGGGGGAAATTTTTTTTTTTCAAGACAGGGTTTCTCTGTGGTTTTGGAGCCTGTCCTGGAACTAGCTCTTGTAGACCAGGCTGGTCTCGAACTCACAGAGATCCACCTGCCTCTGCCTCCCGAGTGCTGGGATTAAAGGCGTGCGCCACCACCGCCTGGCAAGGGGGAAATTTTTTGAGGGGTTCCACCTGAAGACGAAGAACTAAAGGAAACTAATTGACCTCTCCCAGGGATGAGTTCCCATACTGTTTATCCAATGAAAAGTGGACAGCCCTGAAATCACATACATGAAATATGAACCCAGCAATTTCATATTGTTTGTGAATGCACACACACATGCATGTGTAAAACAGCACAAAAAAAAGTACTAACTTGTGGGAGGACACGGGAGGTTCAGAAGGGGGAAAGTGACAAAATTCTATTTCAACTAAACACAAATTACAAAGCTTTAACTGTATGAATGTGCTGCCTGCATACACGTGTACAAGCATGTAATTCTCATCATGAGGGTGTTGAGTCCCCTGGAACTGAATTTAAAGACAGCGAGATGCCATGTGGGTGCCGGGGACTGAACACTCAATACTGCTGGGCCATCTCTCCAGCCCTTACTTCTGAGGTTTTGCTGTTGTTTTAGGCCACTGTGAATGGGATGGCATCCCCTGATCTTTCTCAGCAAGTACAGAAAAACTAGGACCATCAGTGCATGGTGGCACATACCTTAACCCCAACCCAAGTTCAGTGGCCAACCTCTTCTACACTGTGAGACCCTGTCTGGGGGGGGACACGACCCAAAAACTAAAGTTTTTGTTGTGTGTCCTAGGAGTGTGAGCGGAGGAGGCACCACTGTACTGTATCTTTTGAAGGACATGCTGGCTTCCCCATCAGTACTGCTTTGTTATATTGAGTTCTGTTTGTTTCTTCAGGGCTTGTTACCATGAAGGGAGGTCACACTTTGTCAAAGGCTTTTTCTGCATTACTGAGATTACTGGACTTGAGAGGAATCTTAAATGTCTCTAACTATGCTTGTGTCCATGGGCTGAAACTTACTGGTTCTGGTATCTTGAGCTGTGCATGAGCTCAAGAAGTCCAGAATACTTTTGGCTTTGCTGGAGCTGTTAGAAGCCACTCAAAACCTGGGTCATCTGATTCGACTTTTAATAAATAGGGAATAAGACTTAAAACTTGTTACATGCTGGTTCAATGTGTTCATAGCACATTTGTTACTACATGTTAACCATTCAACCTCTAACATTTCACCTAACTAGTCTAGCGTCTTTCAAACCTGCCTTCAATTTTCACTAATTCTGTTTTATTTTAAACCAATCTGCTTTGAGCGCCACACCCTCTTATGCTGGGACTGAAGGCATATGGTATCACAGCCCAGCCCTCATTTCAATGATCTTGCATTCCCACTATAGACTGTCAATGGAAAGTTTATAGTTTTATACACTTATTTTTTTTAAAGATTTATTATTCTGCCTCCGTGTATGCCCATACACCAGAGGGCCAGATCTCATTACAGATGGTTGTGAGCCACCATGTGGTTGCTGGGAATTGAACTCAGCCATCTCTCCAGCCCCTATAGACTTTTTTATGCATCTATACTTACTTGGCACTGTGGTTAGCACTTACTGCATACTAAATTGAACAAATGAAAAGCTTTTGTGTGAGGGGGAACAGACATCGGGGGTTAGAGGACAACTTGTGGAAATTGGTCCTCTACCGTGTCTTTTCTTGTTGGCTTTTTGAGACAAGGTTTCTCTGGAACTTGCTCTGTACACCAGGCTGGTCTCTTTAACTTGGAGATCCGCCAATCCCTGCCTCCTGTGTGCTGGGATTAAAAGGTGTGCCACCACACCTTTAAGATTAATTAAAATCATCAGGCTGACCTCCTGGGATTACAGACAGGAATTCAGTCAAGATACTTATCACCCAGGCAGCAGTAAAGACACTTCTGACAGATGAAAGGAAAATAGAAAGAAAACTGGAAGTCAGGAAAGCACAGAACTCAGCTGAAACACAAGCATTCATGGGAGAGCCTAAAGGCAGGAAGGGAAAAGATCCAAGCAGAGCCAATGGTGCCTCTTCCGCTTCAGTAGCAACAGTGGAGGGGTGTGGGGAACTCAGTCACACAGTAGCATGTATTCATCCAGGAGAATAAAGGCATCAAATTTACTTATTTGACTTGTGGCACAAATGCAAATCTCTTATGCTCACTAATTTAACATCGAAATTCTCACCAACAGTTCTATGCATCATATACAAGCATAGTGTTTGATTTTTTTCCCCTAGGGATATCTAGTCCACCTACAGGGCTCACGTGATCTTACCTCAGCTACCTTTTAGCTGAGGAATCTAGTCATTCCAATCCTGGTTTGTTAAACAGAAAACCAGCAAAGCATCTTCTAATTTAAGCCCATCCGAGAATATCAGAACATAGCATTTTTCATGCTTACTAGACACCTAGTCAAAACAAGCAAACAAAAACCCCAAAGCAACCAACCAACCAACCAGCCCCCAAAATGACCAGGAGCAGAGATAGAGTCCCTGCCAAGCAAACTTCAATAAAAAAATTGTACAAGACCCCTACTGATGGCTTCAGAGTCAAATCTATAAAGGGCTGTATGTAAACTTCTACCTTCAAATGTTTGTGAAATTCTCTAGTTTTTGGTCGATATCAAGCAACAGAAAACTTTCTGAATGTTACTAGACAATTAAGCAAACTTTTATTGAAGTTTACATTGTGGTACAGAAATACATTTCAACCGATTAAAAGTCCAACAACAAAGAAATTATGGCACCAAAACTTCCCCTCTTGCAATCAAACTAGGATCACTATCCAATCTACAGTTTGTTTTCTAGGCTTTCTTTCCACACAAACCTATGCAAACTTCAATATTAGAATTCATAATTCTATAAGATGGGAGAATCAGACCGCAAACCAACAAAATCTACTGGGTTACAAAGTTAGCTTAAATAAGCACTGGCCCTCCAAATAGCAGTCCAAAACATTAGCTGCTGTGCTCACTATAGAACCACACTGATAAAGCTGATTGGAGGCTTCCCCAACGAAGCCTTCAATCAACAGCATGCTTAAAGTAAAAATCCAGACAGTGTTCCAACCACTTGATTCCAAACCAAGTAGATTCTATGTTTAGAAACGCTAAAAAAGTGTTTCATTATAAATACAGAAGGAACAAGACATCACTTTATCAGTCCAGAAACACCAAGAAAACAGTACAAGGGCAACAAATAGGAAATTTTAGTCCATTCTGCTCTTCTCCCAGCAGTTTATATACCACAATATCTGCAATTGCCACTGACATGCCAGCTCTTGAAAGCCTGTGTTTCTAGCCCCAGCCCCACTGACTATCTGTGTGTGCATATACGTTTACTATCTGGACAGTCCTCACTCTGGGCAGCCTTTCATTTGGTCATGTGAACAGCATGGTAAAGGAAGACCACACAGGAAAAGGTTAAGTCAGAACAGCTCACATGCATTACACACAAAAATACAACTTCTAAGTCACAGATAGAAATGCCACAGATTCTGTTTTGAATCAAATTTTCCTTTTAGTAGAAACTGATGGCAACAGGTTAAAAGTTGACAGTGCGTACTGAGGTCAGAATGTCTAGGATTGACTATATGCTTGACTTAGCGGACTTACTTCCTCCTGCCACTACTTAACAAGTTAGTGAAGGCATGGCAGGCACTCCATGAGAGCTAATTCAAGTACACTTCATAGCCTACTGTTTCCATCGAGTCTTTAATGAGTTCTCCCTGCTAACCCACCCCTGGAGAGAAAATGCTTTTCATTTGATACATTCAGTTTTGTCATTTGTCTTCCACAGTTCAACTCAATAAGAAGACATTATGTCTTAACAAAAAAAAAAAGGTCAGAGACCATCTCCGAAATCCCCCCACTTGAGGGGGGGATATTTTAAGTCCAGTGTAATAGTGTATTGCTTTAATTGGGGGGTGGGGTGGGCTTGAATTGAGAGAAGAGGGAAAGATTTTGGTGACAGAAGAAATCAATCACAGGATTATAAATGCAGGAAGAACAACTATTAAAACAGTAGAACACAAAACAGTCACTGGAATCAGCATTTTCTTACAAGGACTCAACTTGTGGAAGAAAAACTTTAATTGCCATTGCATAAAACACCTGTATGAAGTAAAAATTGGTTTTGAATAACATTAGTAGAGAATATGCTCTAGAAAGTGGAGGTAATTGGATGTAAAAACTCTGGCAGGAATTTAATAGAACAGTCGCAGATGTTCAGTTGAGGCCAGCATCTAATGAGGACGAAAGCCTTGTCTGTGGGGGATTTTGGATGATGCCTGCAGAAATATTACACTGTGCATAAACCAAATTGAATCATTTTCACAAGTGTTGTAGAGATTCATACAGTCAAAGTTCTTTTCTACATGCACTTCAATTCCACAGCAAGAGTGGCGTAGAACACCTAAACACAGAAGAGAGCATTCATGCAAGATATCTAACTCCTTGATAGAATAATGCATACACTTCAAAATGATTACACTATCATTACATCTAGGGCTTTCTGCAACTATAAGGTGGTGGTCATGGAGAGCACAGCCCCCAGGATCAAAATCTAGAAAGCAGCCACCACCTCCTGTGTGTCTTCTCTTTTTGCGTTTTTTCTTCTTCATTTTTCTTAATCAACTCTGCTGTTGTTGCTGCTTCTTAGCAAAACTGGTAAAAACAAAATTGTAATCATTGAACATAGCACTCTGGCAATCAAGACGTTTAAAACCTTCAATCTTCTGGGGTGAAGAAAGCACTGTGCGACATTTAGAACTCTGGGGAAAGATGGAAACAAGCATGAGTACTTCCAATCTCCAGATTATTTTCAGACAACAGTGATGCTGTGAATAGATGACTACCTCACTCTTAACTGCAGCAGCAATAAAAAGATTTATTTTCTTAGTGCATTTATTTGTGTATGTAGATGTCATGTGGTGAGACAGGGTTGTATGATTCCTTGCCATCTCTGTGTTTTGTGAGCCAGCTGATGTGGGTGCTGAGATCTGAACTCGGGTCCTCTACTAAGGGTGCTCTTAACTGCAGTCTCTCTCCAGTCCCAAACTAAGGCATCTTTTTTCTTGTGGGCTGAAAAGCAGGCTGTCTTATGGTTTCTGACCAGGCTGTCAACAGGGAGCAATGATAGAAAGGAGCTTGCTAACTGGGTGCCATATAAAACAAGGATTGCTGAAAAATCTAATGAAGTATGTAAGGTTTCTCTGCTCCAAGTAACCCCAGTGAATGGCACCCAGCTGTCACCCTGTTATACATTCGTGGCAATCCCATTACCCCATTCACCTTGAGGTCTTATCACTCCTAGCTGCCAGATTATAGTTGGGCTGGGAAGTATTTGCCTAGCATGTGCAAGATATGGTCATAAGAGAAAAAGAAAACAGAAGTCAAATTACCTGATTAACAAACAAGGTGGTCACAAATTTTCCTGGCTTGAAGACTTCCACAACCTTCCTGATCAGGTCATCATAGGAGGTCTGACTTAAGTTTGTTTCAAAGCTAACATAAGAGAATTCTGGTTCTGGAGTGATGTGAATAGTCCAATATGTTCCCTTAGAGAAAAGTTTTATTGTTATTAGTAATACAAAGGGAAAATACAAATATTAAGACAATTACGGAAGATTCTAATTACTTACATCTGATTTCATTCCATTCATCGAGTAGCCACAAGGATTGAACAGTGTGGCATCAATGACAGAACCTGGTATCAGGTCACGAATTCCACTCTCACGAGTGACATCCTTTGCAGTAACACCATCTTTCATGTAGAACTGGTCCATAACTGCTGGGTCAAGCTCACTCATCAGAATTTCCAGGGTTTGATCTGGCTGACTGATTACTCGGCTCTCTGGGAAATCCAAAGTATACAAGTACCTAGACAGAAGCAGAACATAATCCACAGACAGTTCAGAATAAGCCTTACATTGGTTCTTTCAAGAAGCCCATGTCCAGCCATGCAGTGGTGGTGAACACCTTTAATACCAGCACCTGGGAGGCAGAGGCAGGTGGATCTCCAAGTTCGGGGCCAGCCTGGTCTACAGAGTGGGTTCCTGGTCAGCTAGGGCTACAGAGAAAACCCTGTCTCATAAAACAAAACAAGCCCATGTCTCCCTCTCATAACGGCCACACTTTAAACCTCACAGCAGTTTGTGGATGCCTGTTAAGATCAAGTCAGTCAACATTCCAGCCTGGAGTGGAAGGGGGGAGGGGTGTCACAAGGCCCCAACCTCAATAGAAAAGCCAGTGACAACTGATGGCTTTTGAGGGAAGAGTCAGCTTTCTTTAAGGGTTCTAAGTGGCTGACCAAACTCCAGTGGATAGCTGCTCAAACACCCAGGAATCCAAACACTCACTCTACCACAGAACCACACCCCCATCCTTTTCCCTTTTTGTCTCACTATATGGCCTTTGCTGGTCTTGTTCCTCTTCCCTCAGCTTCCAGAGCAGCTGGGATTAGGAAGCATAGGCTACCAAGGTCTAGCTTAAAAAAACACTACTTCCATTTCCTCAAAACCCACACATATGGGCAACAAAACCAAATCAAAATTACATACCAACAGTCAGAATTCATACGTCCCATACAATATGCTGCTCCATCTGTAAGGAAAGAAGATATTTGGTTCATTATTAGCCATTTAATAAACAGTATTATTTGGCACCTATTAAAAACATCAGTGAAGAGAAATTAAAGTGGGTGAATTCTTAGAATGCTGTTTTAAAGGTCTGCTGTATGAGCTGCTGGCACCACATGGCATCACCGCCATGCCGACACCAGGAACCAAATCCGGGTCCTTGGCAAGAGCAGCAACTGCTCACACCACCCAGTTCTTCCCCTTTGCTCTTAAACACCCTTTTTTTTTGGGGGGGGGGGGGAGGCTACCACTGATACTCTTGAAATGTAAATGGTTGCAACAACTACCAGAAAACTTTACCTTCTTCCTAAACTCCCACAGAGCAGAGAATTGGCTACTTTCCTAGTTTTCTAATCAAGATAAGCCGTTTTACTTACATATCCTTCCCAAACTGTTTCAAAATTTCCCTTAGCACAGTAAACCAACTTGGAAATGACACCAAGTAAATACCCACCACTCTCTGGCAGCACGTAGTGTCTGAGGTCATAAATTACTGGCAAATGTCTGAAGTCTTTTTATTTCTTGAAGTGTTGAAGATCAAATTCAGGGCCTCATACATGCTAAGTATGCGTTCACCACTACTTGTGAGCTACACATACCTTACCCTTATATTTTCACCTTTAAAGCCATTCCTGTAAGTGATTTTGCAAAGTTATTAAGACGTCTTAGGTTTAGCGCCATCTACCTCATTTTTTGGGATACTGGCCCAAAAGTCTGCAGAATAGGCTAGGCTGTGAGCCACAGAACCTACCAGTCTCTGCATCTACAGTACCAGCACTACAAACTCATTCCACCACACCTGGTTGGGCCTGTTCTTATTTTAAATGTAGATCAAATTTGGGTCCTTGTATAGCCAGCAACTTACAATTGTACTCTCTCCCCAGCTGCTGTCTTTGAAACAAGTTCTCATTATATAGCCCAGACTAGCCTTGAATGTTGAGGCTCAAGGGCTCCTTCAGTCTAGTTAGTAACCAGGGAACAGGTACAAGCCCCCTTGTCTTGCTTCCCATGACATTCTGTCCACCTTAACAGCACTGACATTATTTTTACAAGTGCACAATACAACTTGTAAACCCACAACCAAAATTTGTCTGAGATCTTTAACACCCAGGTAAAGAAAAACAAAGCATAGAGAATATAGTGCTAACCCCCCCACCCGTCCTGTAGGAAATAATTCAAACAATCCCATGAGTTCTAGTCCAGCCCCAGACCTCAAAGATCGTGAGACCCTGCTTCAGAGATCACAACAAAACACCCATGCATCTTTAAATAGTTGCATCCCCAACTTTAAAAGACAAGAATTACTACATTCTATTTTTACTTACTTGGGAAAATTGCATTAAGAAACTCGATTTCTTCCTGGAAATTCCGGTGTGGGTACCCTTGGTGAGAAGGCTTCATGAAATTCTTACGAGAATAAAAGAAGCTCTTAAAAGAAAGAAGAGAGATCTTTAAGATTTTTCCCCTAAATCAATTTTCTACATATAGAAAAGACAAGAAAATAAAAATGTTACAAATATTCCAACTGTGAAGCACAAATTAGCGACCAGAATGACATTAAAATGCATACTTTCACTACTGCAATGGACTTTTTAAGCTGGAATTGAAAACAGATCTCACGATTTTCTTACATGGAAAGTGTTTTAATACTCAACACTAAGTGCCTATGTTTTAGATTTCTTACAAGGATAGTTGAGTAATTATTCCTAACTATACTAGTGGTGCAGGTATGCTGGTTCACAGCTTCAATCTTTGCACCAAGGACACTAAAGCAAGAGTGTAAGTTTGAGACCAGCCAGGGCTCCAAAACCAGACCTCCCTCACTTCCACTCCCCCAAATAGGCTAAGTGCAGTAATGTGCACCTACTAATGAACTCCAGAAGAAAGGCAAGAGAACTGAGTTTGAGACAAGCTTAGGGTATGCCCCAAAACACCATTAGCAGGGCAGTTAGTATAGTTTAGTGACAGAACATTGGATTAGCACCATGTGAAGCCTAGGGTTCAGTCCCAACCACAGGTGCAAAGAAACCAATTCTGACATCAATAACATTCCTTTCTTTGAGGTAAGATACTGAAATCTAACCAAAACAAAAACCATTATCAGTTTTAAACATGTCCAGCACTTACTTGAATTGAGTCAAACCCACTGTAATCCCTAGCAAGCTTCAACAGGGGAACCAGTGCTTTCAGTAAGAGGGTGGTACCACATGTCTTCAAAATGAAACGTCTCTTGGAGACAAACATGCTACTCTCACTGCAACAGAAAGGCAAGCGATCATTACCCCAGCATGTATTACTGAGAATACAATTAGTGTAATGCACATCAATATTTGTAATTTTTACATCACCATTGGATATACTTTATATGTATTCATCACCAAAACCTAATAATCGACAACAAAATTAGAACTAGAAAATTAGCTCTATATCCGTTTATAGTTCATATATATAACCTACATTCAGTCATTCCTCATTCTACACATACACATGTTAATTCTGAACATGTGGAGTACATGCATTTACCCTGAGATTGTGTGATTTTATTTTCCTTTAGAGTGAATAGAATTCAGTTTTATTTCCCATTCACTCTTTTTTTTTTACTTATTTATTATGTATACAACATTCTGCCTCAGTGTATGCCCGCGCACCAGATCTCATTACAGATGGTTGTGAGCCACCATGTGGTTGCTGGGAATTGAACTCAGGACCTTTGGAAGAGCAGGCAATGCTCTTAACCACTGAGCCATCTCTCCAGCCCCCAGACTTAAGTTTTAAAAAAAGATATTATGTATATTTATTGCAAGGCCCAAGGTTTACAGTATAAACTATTCAAAGCATTTATTGGTTAAACCAACCTTGGACCTAATTTTCCTTCATCCAACAGATGTGGGTACCATGATGACAGCTAGGTTAAGGCAAGGCTTTAAAAAAAAAAAAACAGATCTAGAAACAAAAAAATTATATTTCACACCAGATTCTTAAAATGGAAAACAGATTCCAGTAGAAGAGTGGTATTTCACAAAGACTATGATCAGGACAGCAACTCAACACTTACAACACTTACCTGAGTACATAAGCTTCCTGCTTGTCAGTCTTTGTCACACTTATGATTGAGCATTGCACATCCTTCAAAAGGACATCCCACTCAGATCTGTTAATGTAATGAAACTCACAATTAACAACAGTACTATTTCTACCAAATTTTACTCTTTAAGACCTTAGTCCTCCATTGTTAGAGATGGAACCTGGTCCATAAGAGGTAAGTACTCTACCACTGAGTTGTATTTCTAGGCTCTTAGGAATTTTAAACAGAAAATGTGACATAGTAACTAAAACCATTTAATCTATATTTGAGATAGCCTGGAATTCATGTACACAGGCTGGCCTCCAAGAGATCTGCCATACCTCTGATTACTAAGCAAGCACTGTTATTATGACCATTTCACTTTTTCTTCTTCTAACTTAAAAGCCAAAGGGGCTCACCTTATCTGGGAACTGGAGCTACAGATAGCTACAGATGGTTCTGTTGTCTAAACTGGGAACCCAATCTATGTCCTCTGGGAGGGCAGTCACTGCTCTTTATCATGGGGTCCTCTCTCCAGCTCTCCATTACTATTAGAAGCAAAGAGTGTGTATTTCTTTTTTTAAAAACCATGCTCTTTTTCTTTTGAGACAGGGTTTCTTTGTGTAGCCCGGGCTAGCTTTGGACTTGGGAGATCCACCTGTCTCTGCCTCCCAAGTGCTGGGATTAAAGGCGTGTGCTACCATCACCCAGCTTTTTTTTTTCAGTATCTTAACAGTTACTTCAATACTTACATTCTAGACCTTATACTTCCTTGCTGGGATTAGAGCTGTTCTCTGCACAGGGTACAAACATCCTTGGCCTTTACCTACTCCCACCCCCAAGCTATGCCAACCAAAACATCCCCAAATATTGCCAAATGTCTCCTGGTAACAATTGTCCCCAAATAAGAAACACTGACCTAAGTCAATGAGAAAGTATCCTTTAAAAACAAAAATTATATACAAGAATATCTGATTTACGTATTTGTTTTTACTAAGCTTTGATAATTTAATCATTTCCAACCACTAAACTAGTATGTGATCCTAATAGGTTGGTTTTGTTGGCTACCAATTTGAATCCCATGCTTAAAATCCGCAATATCAAGACTTACAAACAGACCAATATGGTGAAAGTTAATACAGGCTAGTAATCTTGGTGCAGAATTAGGAATAAGGCACATATCTTCAACGATTATTACTGATTACACTAGACTTTCTAAACAGATAAATACCTAACTCAGAAATGCCTTAGCTAACTATAAAGTCCTACTCTCTTCATATCATGTGGACAGCAATAAAACCTTCCCTCTTTAAAAAACAAAGAAACAAACAAATAAACCTGTCAGCACACCTTCCTGTAAAGCTAGCAGGTAATTATTCCAAGGCAGACAACATGTTCTTAAACGACTCAGTTCTGCCCTCATCAGCAAAAATTACCATCGATGTTAATTAATAGACTGTCAGAGGTTCCAACAAGGCATTATTTACAAAAAGTGTATCTTTCCACATTTCTTTTTTTTGGGCCTTTGGCCGTAAATGTATATGCACCTTCATAAATCATTTGGTTGCTAAGCCAACTGACTTAAGAGTTTTAGGTCAGTGCTTCCCTTTATCCCATGATAGAAGAAAAACTACTGACTACTCTGAACATCACCATTGGTTGAAGAAGCATGACTGGCTGCTACTAAGATGGAGGAAACAAACACTATATAGTTATCTCTTACTAAATAGAACTTAACTGTCTAGTTAAAAGCTGTGTGCTGCTCGGCACCTGTGAATATGCTTTTAACCTAGCAATGGAGAGGCTAAGGCAGCTCCAGGCCAGCCTGAACTGCACAGTTGTCTGGAAACAAAAAATAATCATATAAACTAATCACAAGATGATATTAAGCATCTCTGTAGTACTTATCAGGCTAAATTCCAATCCCAGCCCTCCTCAAAGTGAAAGTGAGCAGCAATTACGGAACCGTATAGATCCCCTTCCCACACACAGGAAAGTTAGCTCTAGAAGAATACTCCCAGCATAACTTATACTAGCCTAAAAAAGGAAACCATATCAAAAGAGCACATTAACATTAAACAGCCACAAATACTCTATCAAAGTCAAGACCACACAGTTAAAAAGGCAGAAGGGAAGCTGGAGAGATGGCTCAGTGGTTAACAGTAGGTTACTGCCTACTCTTATAGAGGACCTGGGTTTGATTCTCAACACTCACATGGAGCCCTGTATTTCTGACTCTACCACATCATTATTCTTTATCATTTTTATACTGCAGTAGGTATACATAAGCTACAGACTTTTTTTTTTTTTGGTTTTTCAAGACAGGGTTTCTCTGTGGCTTTGGAGCCTGTCCTGGAACTAGCTCTTGTAGACCAGGCTGGTCTCGAACTCACAGAGATCCGCCTGCCTCTGCCTCCTGAGTGCTAGGATTAAAGGCGTGCGCCACCATCGCCCGGCTGCTACAGACTATTTTTAAAAGACTTATTATTACTGTGTGTTTTGCCTGTATGTATGGCTGTGTACAACATACATTCCTGGTGCCCACACAGGGACTATGAAATCAGATTCACAAGATAAAAATACTTGAAACTCAGTTGGGTAGTGGTGGCGTGTGCCTTTAATCCCAGCCCTAGGGAGGGAGGCAGGAGGAACTCTGTGAGTTCAAGGCCAGCCTGGTCTATAAAGTTGAGTTCCAGGACAGCCAGAGCTATTGCTGTTAACACAGAGAAACCCTGTCTCAAAAACAACAAAAAAACTAAAACACACACACAAAACAAAAATACCTGAACTATAGTGAATAAACAAAAATGTACACAAGGAGACAGAACAATGCCAGTAGGCAGACAGAATGAAATCAGATCCAAGAGAAGAGCTACATCCAGTCACCTGAAAGGTTCGTAGAAATGATGGTACAGGGATTCTATTGCCAGAGACTATCTGAACAAGGTGGCCTGAGATTTTAATCTATAAATCCAAGTGATTATATATCACTTCCTAAGTAAAATGCCTGGTTTCAAAGTTCAGTTTACCTAGTCACTGCTTAAAATTCAACAAAAGGCTGGAGAGATGGCTCAGCGGTTAAGAGCACTGCCTTCCAAAGGTCCTGAGTTCAATTCCCAGCAACCACATGGTGGCTCACAACCATCTGTAATGGGGTCTGGTGCCCTCTTCTGGCCTGCAGGCATACACACAGACAGAATATTGTATACATAATAAATAAATATTTAAAATAAAATAAAATTCAACAAAAGCTACCAAGTTAGTAGTGAGCACAGAGTTTGACTAAGGTCTCTTTCTGAGAATCTTATACTCAGGCCATCACTAACCCTAACCAAGGTAGTCCTTGTGTCAAGTTACAAAACACATAGTACTGTAGCTGCTCACAACAACCTCCAAAAGCAACCACTGTGCAGAGGCAGGGAGATTTCCACAGTTCAAAGGCCAGCCTAGTCAACACAGTGAGCTCTAGGACTATTTAGAAAGACCCTGCCACCAAAATAAATAAATTATTTATTTATTTGGGGGGGATTCAGGGCTACTACCCACATTAGGTGGCTCACACGTATGTACTCAGGTTCCAGGGAATCTGATGACCTCTTCTGCCCTCCAGCACCAAATCCAAGTGCGTGCACAGCCCCAAACAACTAATAACTAAAGCTTATTCATGTGCTCCCTTCACGTGAAGTACTCTAAAGGGGCATTTTGTCTTAGCACTAAAGCTTGGAAAGATGGATTCATTTTGCTTCAAGGGTCTCTTCTATTCCCTCAAACCATCCATACACAAAAATCACTTTCAAGTGGGTTTTGTATCTAAATATGAAATGTAAAACCATCATGGGAAAACATCTTCCAGACTGAGATTAGCAAAGATATTTAAAATAGGGTATTACAAGAGCTACCATGGAAAATTATTACCAATAAACTAAATGTATGCACACGCATGCAGTAGCCAGATGACAATTTAGAAGTGTCTGTCTCCCTTCAGACAGGGCTCATGAATCAGCCCACCTCTTACGGGACCCTGCCTCCAAAGCATGAAGCATGATTAATAAAAGCTCAGAGAGAGAAATTGGGGTTCAACCTTAAGATCTAAAAAGCAAGCCAGGCCAACCTGGTCTACAAGAGCTAGTTCCAGGAGAGACTCCAAAGCTACAGAGAAACCCTGTCTTGAAAAACTACATGGGAAAAAAATCTTAAAAGCAAGTCAGCCAGCCACTGGCTCTTACCTTGACCTCAGTATGAAATGGCAATCCTGCATTCATGAATCTCAGAATGAGACTGTTTCTGAGAGCTGTCTCCTCCCGCATTATAATCCTCTGTAATTCTGGAATTAAATATGTGTACCTCTACTGCCTGGTTCCTATGGCAAGCTAGTGCATCTACTGGGATTAAAGGTGTGTTATTGCTGCCTTGTGTATAAGGCTGGCCAGTGTGGCTGCATTACTTTTCTGATCGTCCGGCAAGTTTTATTTATTAAAATACAAGTGAAATGCCACTATTCAAGTACAAACTTAAACAAACAACCCCCCCAAAAAACCAGAATCAAAACAAAACAAAAAAATGGGTTCTGCACTGCAGAGAGATCAAGTTCAAACCCTAGTACTTGGCCAACTCCCGAGTATCTGCCCAGCTCTAAACCCTAAAGTCCCAGTCTCCTGATAGGATTACAGGTGAGCAGCACTTCCTCAGGCAGTGGAGCAAACCTGAAATCCCAGCAACAATCCTGGCAATATACAGGCAAGACACCACCTCAAAAATGAAACAAAATGAAAGAAAAATATGTGAATCCAAATTTACTTCTTAAAAGAGCATTCCAAGGATACAAGACGGATTGGGAGGGGGGATCACTTTGCAGATCAGGCAAACTGCAAGCTCATAAAGATCCAGGGCCTCTGTACCTGAGCACCAAGATTAAGGCACACGTCACCACATTCATCAAATTTTATCATTATTGTCTATGTGTATCTGACATGCATGCCACGATGTACTTGTGTATGTCAAAGGACAACTCTGGGAGGTGTCTCTCCAACTTTTATTGTGAGCTTCTGGGATGAAACTCAGTTTCCAGGTTTGCTCAGCAAGTCTTTATCCACTAGAGTTCTTGCTAGACTGAAATCTTACAAACACTAGAAGATGTTCAAGTCCACCATTCAGCAACACGTGTGTGTGTGTGTGTGTGTGTGTGTGTGTGTCTATGAGGCCCTGGCTACCCTGGATCTTGCTCTTGTAGAGAGAACTTCAATGCCTACCTCTGCTTCCAGGATGCTAAGATTAAAAGCATGTGCCACAACATCCAGCATTGCATTCTTGAAAGCTGCCCCCCAGGCAATATATTCCTCCATCTGTTAGGCCTTCAGTCTACCACTGACCGGTCTTGCCAGATGAGTTTGCACTTCTGTTTTACGGAAATGAAATCTAACAGCGTGCACTTTAGTCTGGCTTCTTTTCTCAGCATATCTGTTTTCAACAGCATTCATGTGGGGTTTTTTTTTTTTGGCATATATGGTTCATTTATTGTTGGGTAGCATTCTGTTGTATGGCTTTACAGCTATCCATTCGCTCTTTATTTTATTAAAGGTATGTACCAATTCCTAACTACCCTTCTTCCCTTTTGGGGGTTATCACAAAACTGCTATTAAAATTCTTAAGTCCCTTTACGGAAGTAGATTTCCTGCTTTTGCTAGCAAACACAAATTGACCAATTGGATCCTTCTTTTTTTAAATTTTCAAGACAGGGTTTCTCAGTAGCTTTTTTTGGTTCCGGTCTTGGAACTAGCTCTTGTAGACCAGGCTGGCCTTGAACTCACAGAGATCCGCCTGCCTCTGCCTGGGATTAAAGGCGTGCGCCACCACAGCCCGGCTGGATCCTTCTTAAAACTATATACAGCCTGGTTATGTTAAGGTGGTCCTCTGCTTCTTGCAAGTGTGAAAAAAAATTCTTATTTCTAAACGCATGGTGTAGTATCTATCTTTTACTATTTTAAATTTATTTTTAATTCTTTCTATATGATTCAAAGAACTGCTTCTTTATTTTAACTGGTCTGTTGATCTTTTAACTTCAGCTTCTATTCTGTTCACATTTCGATAGCCATTGAAGATTGAAGGCAGTACTTTCAGCAATGACATGTAAGGACATTCTGATTATCAAATACTACTCACCACAACATAGTTTAATGAGTTCCAAGACTAGCTTGCTCTACAAAAGTTGAGTTCCGGGCCAGCCAAGGATATATGGGGAAACTCCTAAACATAAAACCCTGAAAGTTTATTTTGTTCAAGAGTGGGCTCAAAGTCTGGATAAAAATAACTCAGTGGTGGTGCATGCCTTTAATCCCAGCACCCTGAGGCAGGTAGATCTCTTGAGTTTGAGGCCAGCCTACAGGACAAGTCCCAGGACAGCCAGGGCAACACTGAGAACCCCAGTCTCAAAAAAGAAACAAAACCTTCCACAAAATACCAAATTGTTATTTGACACCTTCAACACATAACACATAGCATTTTATATCACTAATACTGTTTTCTTCCACCCCCCCCTGCAGTCTAAAAAAAAAAAACAGAATCAAAAACTGTTAACACCTTGATTGCTGTAAATATCAGCTTACTTAATCCTATTACCCCATGGTGTTTGCATTTCAGAAACGTTGCAGGGCTCCTCCAAAAGACTTAAGGCACTGACTAGGTAGGTTTATCTAACATCTACTGTTTTCAGACACCTTTAAACCCTCATAGTAAATAACCAATGCGTGACTTCTTTATTTTGATCGGTCACTGAAAAATAGTGAACTTCTTTCAGTTCTTTCGAACAGGTTTCAGCTACTACTTGCATAAAGCTAGCCGCAGAAAAGTGCTTAAGACTATGTGTTAAATGTTTATGAAGCATGTAAAAATCACACTGAAACAGTAAAAATTTCAGTTGTTTGGTTACACACAAAGTTAAGTGTGGTTTTCGAACATCCTCAACCCAAGACACACATACACACACAGTTTATTTGCCTACATGTGCCTGTGCTCCACGTGTGCAATGCCCACAGAAGCCAGAAGAGGGATGTCAGAACCCCCGGAACCAGAGTTACAGATGGTTGCAGGCAGCTATGTGGATGCTGGGAATTGAATCCGGGTCCGTCCTCTGGAAGAGCATCCAAGTGCTCTTATCTGCTGAGCCATTTCTAGAGCCCATTAGACTATGAGGTTGGTGAAAACAACATCTTCCCTTTATTAAAGGTGTGACAGATTTCAGGCATACAAATGTTTTTGTAGTTTCCTAGAGAATCCCGTCATTTGGTTAGTACCAAGATTTTCTAGGAGACGCCCATCACAATCACCAGTTTTCCATCTGTGAGAGCAACAAGCTTCTCCGTGATTATTATGAGATTAACGGTGAGGTGTTAACAACTGAAAACGGCACACATGGCAAACGAGACATGAAAACTAAAACCATAAACGCTGCAGCTCCATTTCCCCCTACAAAGGAAACCTCCGCAGCAACTAGTAGGAACTGCGTTTCCCAGTGTGCCTTAAAGTCTCGGCAGCACGTGGCCGCCGGGATTCTCTTCTCGCTTTTTTGTCAGGAGACGGTTGCAACGCGCAGCCAACATTCCTAAAACGCCCATTGGTCCACACCCTGGAGCCAGGCTCCCGGAGGGCCCAGGAGCTCATTGGTCCGCCTCTCAATGAACCGGACCACGCCGGTTCCTCCGTCACCCTAGTGGCAGTGGCGCCCCGAGGAACATTGCGAAGCCCACGTCGCGGCCCCCAAAGCCGGCAGCTGGAGCCACCGCCGGGTCCATACGTTGTCACCATCAGTCGCACTTCTACGCGCGATTCCATTCTCCACAGGGAGACCACCAACCGCTCTGCGCGCGACAGCCTGTGGTCGCGTGTGACCGCCCGGGTGAGAGCGGGGCCCCAGGTCCCTTGGCTCCCGCTGAAGGCATTAAATAGGTCCCGGGGCTGGTCGGCCTCCACCCCGCGGTGGCGAACAAACCCCTCCGTCGCCGCGCTCGCCCGGACCTCCCCTCAGTAACAGGTTACACAACCCAAGGTCAGGAGACGCGGGGGCAAAGCCCCGGACAGTCCCGGGGCGCTTTGCTGCAGGGCACGTCGGGGCGGCGGCGGGCCCAGCACTGCGACACGGCCGCTCCCGCCCAATCCCGCCGCCCGAGCGCCACGCGCGGCCGCCTAGCCCGCGGCGGGAGGCCTGCTCGCAGCCCCGCGGCCCAGGCCCGCCCAGCTCTCGCCCGCGCCGGCACGCCGAGCCGAACCACACCTGCCGGGGGACCGCACGCCCCCAGCCCCGGCCTCGTTACCTGAGCACGCGGCCGCGCCGGCCTCCTCCCCTCCCCCAGGCGGCCCCGCAACGGCGGCGGCGGGAGAAGCCAGTTCCCGCCCGCCGACCTGGCCCCACCTGAGGCCGAGCCTCGAACCTCGCCGCACCCCCAGGTCCCCCGCACCCACCTTGGGATGGTGCGAAGATCCCCAGATCCCTGGCTGGCGTCGGACTGCTGCCTGGAGAACCAGACCTCCAGCAGTTTCTCGGTTCCTTCGAAAAAATGTGCAGCTTCCATCACCGTGAGACTAGCGAACAACCAACAACCACAGAAAATCAACTAAATTAAATCTCTTCTCCCGCCGCTCCCGCCGCCGCTGCGGATTGTTCCAGCTGTGTTACTAAAGTTCAGGTTCCTTTTTTTTTTTGCTATAATTTTATATTAACTTTTTTTAAAAAAAGGACTAATAAAATTTTCCCGGCTATTTTTGTGAGCGAAAGTTGAACGTGAGTCTGTTGGAAATAGAGGCAGATACAGTTCAGTCTCTTGTAGTCCGCTGCTTTCCCGTTAGAGAGAGTTGAGCGAGCGCTAGCTAATGTCGCCGGCCATACTGTGTAAGCGAGGGCGCTGCGTGAGCGCAGACCTTATATAAGGCCTCCTCCCCGGCAGGCCAGGAAGTGACGCAATAGCCCCGCCCTCGGGGCCTCATAGGGGCAGCAGCGTGTCAGTCAAGCGTCGCCGAGCGCCGGCTGGCTGGCAGCGGGCCTACGGGGAGTGCAGGCGACTACCAGCTTGGTTGCAGATGGAGCGGCCGCTGTTCCTTGAGCGGGAGACTGCACTGTTGTCCGGCTGGGGACTGGGAAGCTGGGGTTGCTTGTGGAGCTGCTGGGGGAGAGCGGGAGCTAGACAAGGTTGTCCCCCGCTGCAGACAGCTGGTTAGCAGAGAAAAACGAGGGAGCCTTGAGGGGCGTCTGCGGGGCTCGGCGGGGGCGGTGACCACTGCTCGGTCGGCGTGGTGGCTTTGATCCTAAGAATTCACCGCTTCAACCCAGGGTTTTGGGGTTTTGTTGGTTTGATATATTTTTTTAAAAAAACCATTCTTTCATGTGCTTCCTCGAGACGAATGCTGCCAAGGCTATAAAACTCAACGTTGTCAGTGACGTACGCGTTGCCCGGGGTCGGACTGGAATGCGTTTTAATTCTGCTCGTGCTTTATCTGATGTGGGAATGAATGCCGCTCTCGACGGGTTTACACAATAGCCAGAAGCGTTGTCTTCCTATTTCAAAAGAGAGGAGCAATGGGGCTCCCAGCTTTGGAGGGCTCCTGCGCTATCTACCTCCCACCGTGTGCCTCGCCTAGCTTGGGAGTTGGCGGGGTGTAGCAGCCACCTTTATTACCCCGTGATCCCATAGGTCAACGGGTGGAGATTTAGTTTGCAAAACTTTCCAGGAACTAGATTTATTAAGCATAACACGAGATTGTTTGGCAATTTTTGTCTTTGTCTGTTCTTAAAGGGGTGAACTAATTGAAAGTATTTCTCTCAACCACCACCACCCCGCAAATTTACAGTGCTGTCTCAAATACCTAAGAAGGATTTTCAAAGATATATAATAATAGTATAAACAGGTACCGAGACTTTTCACTTAAATTTCACTAAAGCATAAATTAGGGGTCAAGTGAATTCGTTATTTATCTTAAGTAGTAAGAGATGGTGACAAAGTTATTAGTTACTTGGGAATACTGGGGTAGGGCGGAAGTCCCCAATCTTGTAAAATTAAAAACTATCATTGTCAATGACAAAGTGACCTTTCCCCATTGTCATTAAAGAAACACACTGTTGAAATTTGCTTTCTGCTACCCTGAAGCCTAGCTCTTCTCTTACAAGGGAATGGAGTCACACGTCTCCATGAGATGAGGTAGGTGCATAGACTTTTGCCATGGTTTTAAAACATCTAACTCAAAGTGGGAATTAGGACAAAATATAATGTTCCTTATTTATTATAATAGTTATTCAAGGAGGGATGTGGTTATACTTGGAATAAAGATTAAAGGAATATTTCTGTGTTTTACAAGCTGTTCAATTATTTGATGGTTGCTTATTGAAGTAAAGACTCAGCCTACTAAACCACCTCAAACACTAATTGTGGTATAAATATAATTTGACTTATAATTACTTATAATTAGTTGCTTTTTCAATTACTATTATGTTTTTCCCAACTTAATTTAAGTTAACGAAAGTGCCAAGAATCTTGGCAAGGTAAAACATTGTTAATTTAACACAGGATAACTTAGCTAGTGTCAATGAGTTGCATTGTTTCTTTGTAAAATGTATCATTTTTCTTAAGGGCCATTATTATATTATATTATATTATATTGCTCAAGTCACTTGTACTTTTAACTAAGGCAGTTAGTTTTTGCTTATATTTCACAAAACTGATTATGTCCAGAAGTTATTTCTCAACATTCTTAAACTAGTCTTTCGCCGGGCGGTGGTGGCGCACGCCTTTAATCCCAGCACTCGGGAGGCAGAGGCAGGCGGATCTCTGTGAGTTCGAGGCCAGCCTGGTCTACAAGAGCTAGTTCCAGGACAGGAACCAAAAGCTACGGAGAAACCCTGTCTCGAAAAATCAAAAAAAAAAAAAAACTAGTCTTTCTTTTTTTTTTCATTTTGGTTTTTTGAGACAGGGTTTCTTTGTAGCTTTGGAGCCTGTCCTGGAACTCACACTGTAGACCAGGCTGGCCTCGAACTCACAGAGATCCATCTCCCTCTGCCTCCTGATTGCTGGGATTAAAGGCACGTGTCACCACCTGGCTAGTCTCTTTCTTTCAATGACCATTCTTTCCTACTTTAAATAAAAATGAGAGTGATGGCTCAATTGTTACCAGGAGTTGTTGCTCTTCCAGAGGACAGAGCCTGCTTCCCAGGTACACATGCTGGCTCATATTCATCTGTGACTCCAGTTCCAGGAGATCCAGCAGCCTCCTCTCTGGGCACCAGGCAAGCAGAAGTTATATATGTACATGTATACATACAGGCAAACATTCATACACAAAAAATAAAAATAAAATTTTTTTCAGAAGTGTTTATTTTACATAGTTTTGCCATCTTTTGCTCTTGTCCTAAGAATTACAGCCAAGGACTTGAACTATATGGCCTAGGCTGGTATTGGTCTTGGGATCCCTCTGCTCCTGTCTCCTAAGTGCCAGGATCAGGACTTGAACTATATGGCCTAGGCTGGTATTGGCCTTGGGATCCCTCTGCTCCTGTCTCCTAAGTGCCAGGATCATGAACACTCATTTTCTTTGTAGTCACTCCCATTGGAATCTTACCCAGTTTGGGTGGAGAGAAGCTGGGGACTGAGTCCAGAGTTTCCAAATGCTAAACATATGCTGTACTACTAAGTTTGCGTGTGTGTGTGTGTGTGTGTGTGTGTGTGCTTGTGTGTACATGTATGTCCTCATCTTACATGTGGAGATCAGAGGACAACTTTGGGAAGTTGGTCCTCTTGTTTCACCACAGAGGTCCCAGAGATCAAACTCAGGTCATCAGACGTGGTGGCAAACCTTTACCCACTGAACCATTTTTCTGGCAGTCCAATCCCCAACTCTAAAACTCTTTACTTAACTTCTCCCTTCTGCTATCACCCTTTTTATTTTTCTGTAAAAACTCCCCCACAGGTGGCAAGGTAGATTCATATTTGTGGCCTGTTACTCTTCATTGCTCCTTCAGATCCCAGAAATGGGTTTTTATCCTTGGGGATTAAATAAAAGTGGTAGTTTTCAAGGTCCACATTTGGTCAAACCTAATGGTTCAGTCTTTAAATAGTTAGTGATGTAGTATATCAATCTCTCCCCGCAAAGCTGGGGTTGAACCTAGGGCCTCAGGCAAGCTAGACCAAATATTCCTAGCTGTGCCCGTCCTTCCTGAAACACTGCTCTGGGCTCTTGTGGTAGTAGCCTCTTTGATTTTCCTTTGACGTTGGATTTTCTTCCTCACCCTCTCCTCTGCCTTTCCCTTTCTATGCAGTCTTTCCCAGATGAGACTTACTTCGTCCAGTTAATACTTTTTTGTGGCCCATCCATCTAAAAATACCTTTCAGATTTCTGTCTTCAGCCCAAGCGTTTCCCTTTCATTCCAGATCTTGGCGGGGCTTGGACGACTCCAAGGCCAAATGAACATCCAGTTGCTAACATATCTAAAAAGGATGCTTCTTTTAACAGCAAAAATCCATCTCCTTCCCATAAAAACACAAAACCCAGATGTTCCCCAGTACCCTAGCTGACCTTTGCGCCTCTGCCCTTGCCTCTGTGATCTACAATATTCATCTGCAACTGTGGTTACTCAAACCCAAAGGTGTCCTTGATCTCTTTCCCGTAGTTCCTCAAGTGCAATCAGTTACTAGGGCTCATCAAGCACCTACACTATTTCCAAGATCTGTTCTCTTTTCTCTGTCCTCACTTCTCCCATTACACGCTCTGAGTCCTTAAACGAGTCTCTTAGCCAAGTCAGTTGATTGACTTGAGGCAGAAAGTGACATTTTTAGAGTACAAGCCTAGCTTTGACACTTAGAAAAAAACTGCATGCAGGGGCGGTTGGGGCACACACCTTTAATTCCAGCATTTGGGAGGCAGAGGTAAGCAGATCACTAAGTCTGAGTCCAGCCTGGTCTACATAATAAGTTCCACGACAGACATGGCTACACAGAGAAACCCTGTCTCAAAAAAACAAGGGAAGGGGAGAGCAAAAACTGTGTTATCCTAGCTATCCTTGTTTCATTTCTAAAATAACCTGACTGAAACCAAAACAAACAGAACCCCACCTTACTGGAGAAAGGGATTTATTCTGCTCACAATTCCAGGTTCTGTCCATCACCACTGGGACGTTGACATTGCAGTGGCTGGAACTTGAAGCCTCAGTTATATCCACAGTGAAGAGCAGAGAGGAGTGGCTATAAACACTGGTTCTACTCAGCGCCATTTCTCTACTTTTCGTTTAAAGATCGTCTATCTATCATCTATCTTTTTATCATCTGTATTTTTTAAATACATGCCTTCATGAATTTATGTGCACCAATGCTCCTGGTGTGTCCTTGTAGGCTGGAAAAGAGCCTGGAAGAAGAACTGGAACTACAGGCAGCTGTGATCCACTACATGGATGATGGGAACTGAGCCCTGGTCCTCTATAAAAAGCCACAATGTTCTTAACCACTGAACTATCTTTACAGCCCCAATTTCTCTACACTTTAACAGTTCAGGATGTAACCCTGAGGAATGGTATTGCCCACAGTGGGTTAGGTCCCAGCTCAATTAAGGCAGTCATGACAGCCACAGACAAGCCCACAGAATAGCTTTATCTAGACAGTGTTTCATTGAGGTCCTCTTCCCAGGTGACAGGTAAGACTGGCCATCACACTGGCCCTCTGTGCGAGCCCATCCTGAAGACTGCGCCACCACCATCATCATTCACTCAGTCAGCAAAGCCAAACTAGCCTTTCTACCTTTAGGTAAATGAATTATCTTTCTTTTACTCTTTGTAGGACTTGTTCACTCTTTTGTTTTTATCCGTGGAGACAGACATGTTGTCAGCATGTAGCCCAGGTTGGACTCAAACTCTTCGTCTTCCTCCTAAGTGCTGGGATTGCAGGTCTGAGTCATCAGGTCTGCCTCAACTTGTTTATTCTAGTAATTTAAGGTTTTAGTTTAAATGTTTCTTCTGGGAGCTTACCTATGATGGAGGGTGCAGATGTAGTGATCCTCAAACACAGTGATTCAAAAAAGATTAAAGTCTGTTTATCCTGGCATAACATGCAGAGGCAGGCAGATGGTCCAGAGTAAATGGACAGCTCTGCCTCGGGAGATTGCTAACCTGTTTTTCTCGTGGGGTGTGTTGATATAAGAAGAAAGAAAAAACAGTTCTGAAACAAGAGTCGTTTATTTCAAGCCTCTAGGGAAGACCCTACCTCGCTCCGAAATACACTCAGGGTAATGTCAGCTCCTAAAGGACAGTGTTCCACCAGGACATGGTTCCATTAGTAAAGGGATTGCAGAACCATTTGTAGTCACAGAGGGAAGTAGGCAGCCATCAAATCAACAGACTCCAAAAAGTTGGGGAAATCTGGGCTAGCAAGATGGCTCAGCAAGAAAAAATATTTTTCGGGTGGTGGTGGCACACACCTTTAATCCCAGCACTCGGGAGGCAGAGGCAGGTGGATCTCTGTGAGTTCGAGACCAGCCTGGTCTATAGAGCTAGTTCCAGGACAGGCTCCAAAGCCACAGAGAAACCCTGTCTCGAAAAACCAAAAAAAAAAAAAAAATTTTTTTTCTCCAAGCCTGATGACCTGAATTCCACCCCCAGGATCCACATCGTTGGAAGGAGAGAACCAACTCCTACAAGCTGTCAAAATGTCCTGTAACCCTAACATGTCTGTCCCCCCCCCCACCCCACTAAATAACTAAAACCAAGATTCTGGTGCCTTTTCCTTCCTAGCCAGAAAAGTTCACTTGACCTTAAAATAAACTTGAGGACAGAGCTGCTGATAGCACATGCCTTTAATCCCAGTGCACAGGAGGCAGAGGAAGGAGGCTCTGTGAAGTTGAGGCTAGCCTGGTCTACAAAGTGATCTCCAGGACCGGCCAGGGCTATGAAAACAACAACAAACGTTCAGGGCTTTAATCTAGGAGAGACACATAAAATGGTGTCAAACACAGAGACACAGACGTCAGTGGTAAATAGCTGTCTTAGACTTCACTCAACCTGGACTGCATTTTTAAAGTCTGAGACGTGATCTATGTCACCCAGGTTAGCCTGGAACTCACTCTCCTCCTGCTCTGTTCTTGCCAGTGCTGGAATAGCAGGCATGTGTCACCTTCCTTGGCTCCATATTACTTTGTTGTTGTTGATGATGTGACAAAATGCCTGACAAAAGCAGCATAAATAAGGAAGGGCTCATTGTAGTTAATGCTTTACGAGGGAATATACTATAATCCATCATGCAGTGAAGACACGCCGGCAGGAATGTGAGATGGCTGGTCACACTGCATCAGCAGTCAAGAAGCAGAAGATGATGATGACTGCTGGTACTGCACTCACTTCCTGCTGTTTATCCATTCTGGTACCCCAGTCCATGGGATGCTGAATCCCTCAGGGTGGGTACTCCATCCATGGGATGCTGACGCCCACACTCAGGGTGGGTATCCCAGTCCATGAGGTGCTGACGCCCACACTCAGGGTGGGTATCCCAGTCCATGAGGTGCTGATGCTCACACTCAGGGTGGGTACTCCATCCATGGGATGCTGATGCCCACACTCAGGTGGGTACCCCAGTCCATGTGATGGTGATGTTCACATTCAGGGTGGATCGTCCCTCCTCGGGTAAACTTCTCTGGAAACATCTTCAGGGACATTTCTAGAGGTGTGTTTTCTAGTTAACTAAGAATCTAGTCTTGTCGACAATACTAACCACGATAGGCTTCTTAATTTACAGTGCTCCATCTTCCCTCAAAGTCCCAGCACTCTAATCAGTGAAAGATGCAGTCTTTGTTCTCATGACTGAAGCTTCTACATGTCTTGCCACATTCTGCCCTGCACGAAGAGGAACTCAAAAGTTGGAGAACAAGCAATTTCTGCATACAGACATGATCTGCAGAGAGCATCAGTTTGATTTGTGCCATAGTTTGAACAAAATTGGTCCTTTCCAAAATTTAGTTGCTGCCAATGTACTGGCATTAAGAGATGATTAGGTAGTGGTGACGCACACCTTTGATCCCAACACTCTGGAGGCAGAAGCTTGTGGTTTCTGTGAGTTCAAGGTCAGCCTGGTCTTACAGACCAAGTTCCAAGATAGCCAAGGATACAAAGAGAAACCCTGTCTTGAAAAAAACAAACAAACAAACAAACAAAAAAAGATACAATTCTACATAACATATACTCCTGTATGTGCTGTTACTTACCTATTGCTGCATAACAAACCATACAAACTTTAGTGGCATAAAATAGACCTATTTCACTATCTCCCTCTTTCTGTGGATCGGGAATTCCACATGGCCTAGCTGCAGTCTCCACCCCAGGGTCTTTTACAAGGCTATAATCAGGTTTTCATTTTCTTTTAATCAGTTTGAGCTGCTATGGTAGAAGACTGTACAGAGAACCTTAGGAACAATAAGAGTTTGTTTCTCATAGTTCTGGAACAGAAAGTCCAAAACTGGGTGCCAGAGTTGGGTTCCAGGAGGGCCCTCTGCCAAAAACCACCACTGCATGGGGAAGAAGATTCGGAAGCTCTCAGAGTCCTCCTCCTCCTCCTTTTCTCTCCATTCAGGAGGATTCCACCCTAAAAACCTATGGACTTTCTGAAGGCCCTATGTTAATATCACATGGGGAGTGGGATATCAAGCTATGAATTCAGGGGGCTGTGACAGAACATTCAGTCCTAACAGCCCACCCTGCACTCACATTTCGAGACTCAACCGGGAAAGGGTTTTTCCAAGCTCATAAGCTTGCTAGCAGAATTCAGCTCTTTCTTAGCTGCTGGACAACCGAACACCTTTGCATCATTGCCACACTCTTTTTTTTTTTAATTAAAAATTTCCACCTCCTCCCCTCTTCCCATTTCCGTCTCCCTCCCCCCCCCCTCTCCTGTCCAAAGAGCAGTCAGGGTTCCTTGCCCTGTGGGAAGTCCAAGGTCCTCCCCCCTCCATCCAGGTTTAGGAAGGTGAGCATCCAAACAGACTAGGCTCCCATAAAGCCAGTACATGCAGCAGGATCAAAACCCAATGCCATTGTTCTTGGCTTCTCAGTCAGCCCTCCTTTTCCACCACGTTCAGAGAGTCCGGTTTGATCACATGCTCCATCAGTCCCAGTCCAGCTGGCCTTGGTGAGCTCCCGTTAGATCAGCCCCACCGTCTCAGTGGGTGGGCGCACCCCTCGCGGTCCTGACTTTCTTGCTCACGTTCTCCCTCCTTCTGCTCCTCATTTGGACCTTGGGAGTCATTGCCACACTCTTGTTGAAGATGATAAGCAAGCTGCTTTGAAGGATAATGGAGTCTACAGACCCATGCTAGGCAAGTGATCCACCATTGAGCCATACCTTGCAGCCATTCATATGCTTTCGGTTTGAATTAAAAATAACCAGATGCTGAAGTTGGCTCTTTCTTGTTTGTGAGAGTCCATTTTTACATTTTCAGGAAACTTGGGAGGGAGTTGATATCACAGTGGTAGCACAAATTTGGTTATGGTCAAATTATTCACTTCAATGAGATAGTGAACACCGCAGTAGGGGTTCTTGATACCATCAAAAAGGTGTTAAATGTTTACCAACTCTGCTGCTTGGTTTTAACTGTTGACTTGACCTAGCTGAGAATCTTAATGTGCAATCGTCTAGGCCATCGCTGGCTTGTGGTCCTGTCTGTGTGGATATTGTTCTGACTGAAGATCCAGCCTATTGTAGGTGGCGCCATTCCCCAGGCAAAGGGTTCTAAGCAGTATAAGAGAAGTAAAAGCTAGCTGAGAGCAAGCAAGGATCCATGCGTTTATTCTCTATGCTCCTGACTGTAGAGATTATGTTTTAAGTTCCTACCTCAATGTCACCAAGACTGTGACCTAGAATTGTCACCCAAATAAACCCTTTCTTTCACTATGGTGCTTTTCACGGGGGCATTTGTCACAACAACCAAGGCACCAACATACCACTGGTTGGCACAAACCTGTGAGGCTAATGGTGTTGAAAACATGTTTTTTTTTCCTCATGTCGATATGAATAGTGACATATATATGTATATATACACACACATATATATGTGATGATATATATGTATATATATACACACACACACATATATATGATGGTACTACTACAAAATATAGGACAAATGGAAGAAAGAAAACACCACTAAGAAAGACAAGGGAAGCTGGGCGGTGGTGGCGCACGCCTTTAATCCCAGCACTTGGGAGGCAGAGGCAGGCGGATCTCTGGGAGTTCGAGACCAGCCTGGTCTACAAGAGCTAGTTCCAGGACAGGCTCCAAAACCACAGAGAAACCCTGTCTCGAAAAACCAAAAAAAAAAAAAAAAAAAAAAAGACAAGGGAAAGCAATGGAGGCACAGAAGTGGAAAGAGGGAAGCAGCAGCAGAAAGACCAAAAGCATGAGTGGTTCACATAAAATCATAAAACAAAACAAAAGGGTTTCAGACACAGGCTGGAGAGATGGTTCAGCAGTTGACAGTGCTGCCTGCTTTTCCAAAGGACCAGGTTTGATTCCCAGACCAACATGGCAGCTCTCTACCGTCTGTAACTCCAGTTTCAGAGGACACATCACCCTCTTCTGACCCCATGGGCACTGCATGCACATGATGCACAGACGTGTATGCAGGCAAGCACTCACACAGGTAAAGTCAAAATTAAAAGACAAATTTAAGTGACAAATATAACATCTCAAAATCTCTTTGACTTTTTTCGAAACTATATGGGCTTAAGAGATATGCCAAAATACAAACAAATAAACAAAAAAACCGAGAGAGAGAGAGAGAGAGAGAGAGAGAGAGAGAGAGAGGCAATACAGAACAGTCATTCCAAGTAATAAAGCTTGGAATGACTGTTCTGTATTGTATCTCAACTTATCAGACATGGATGAAAGACAAGAAACAGAACTAGTGTGGTGGCTTATTCCTGTAAGTGCTGCCAGTTCAAGGCCAGCCTGGGCTATAAAGTAAGAGCCTATCCTTATAAAACCAAACCAAGCCAAACAAAAACAAAGAGACAAGAGAGGGAAAAAAATAAAACTAGTGAGAGTATGGCATCAAAATATAGCAATCTTGATGTCTCATAGGATGAATCAAATACTTAACAGCTGATGAAATAAAAGTGGTGTGTGCCTGGGTCCCAGCACTCTGAAGACTGAGAGAAGAGACTATGGCTTTGATGTCAGCCTGGGCTACATAGAAACTTCAAAACCAGCAACCACAACAAAAACAGCCTGACAACAAGCTTAGTGGAAGTGGACAAAGCCATTTATAAGCAATGTAGTTGGCTATTATCCTGCCAAAATACACTGCCATAATTTTCTTCCTTCCTTCCTTCCTTCCTTTTATTTTTTATTTCTTTTTTTAGTAATTTTTTTAAGATTTACTTATTTATTTATTATGTATACAATGTTGGCATCAGATCTCATTATAGATGGCCATGAGCCACCATGTGGTTACTGGGAATTGAACTCAGGTCCTCTGGAAGAACAGTCAGTGCTCCCATCTCTCCAGCTCTATTTTTTATTTCTTGAGACAAGATTTCTCTGTGTAGCCTTGCCTGTCCTGGAACTCACTCTCTAGACCAGACTGGCCTAGAATTCTGAGATCCACCTGCCTCTGCCTCCTGAGTGTTGGGATTAAAGGTGTGAGCTACCACTGCCCAGCCAAAGTGATTATTTTAAAAAGTGTATGAGCAGCCAGGTGATGGTGGCGCACGCCTTTAATCCCAGCACTCAGCAGGCAGAGGCAGGCGGATCTCTGTGAGTTTGAGACCAGCCTGGTCTACAGAGCTAGTTCCAGGACAGGCTCCAAAGCCACAGAGAAACCCTGTCTCGAAAAACCAAAAAAAAAAAAAAAAGTGTATGAGCAGTAGGAAGATGTGTCAGAAGGGGACTTGCTACTCCTGCAGATGACCCAGGTTCAGTTCTCAACACCCACATCAGGTGGCTCAGTGTCACCTGTTACTCCAGTCCTGGGGAGCCTGACACCCTCTCTGCTCTCTTCAGACACCTGTACTGGAATTATAGGCATGAGACAATGAGACATCACATTCAGCAAAAGCTTATATCTATATATATACATATATATATATTCATTAACCTTTTATATTTTGAAATAGGGTCTTTCTCTTTTTATTGATTTTTTTTGTGGCAGCACTCTACGACAGAGCTATAGTTTTCGGCCTTCTCTGAGTGTAAGTTGTTCAGGTGACCATTAGGGGTTTCCTGCCTCAGCTCCCCAAGCAGCAGGAATACAAGGTAGTTTACACCAGGCTTCTGAGTTTCCATTTGAGGAGTGGCTATTCTTTTTCAATTACATTTTTAGGGGATGAGGTGAAGAAGTGGGCATGGCATGTGTGTGACTGTGGAGGACAACTTGTAGGAGTCCTCTCTCTCTTGCACCGTGGAGAGCCAGGGATCAAACTTCTCTCTGGACTTGGTGGCCACACTTACTTTCTGCCTGAGCTATCTCATTGGTCCTTGGGACAGGTTTTTTGTTTTGTTTTGGTCTGGTTTTTTATTTGTTTGTTTGTTTTTGTTTTGAGACAGGGTCACTTTATGCAGCCCTAACTGTCTTGGAACTCACTTTGTAACTGGGCTGGTCTTGAACTCACAGAGATTCTCCTGCCTCTGCCTCTCAACTAAAGGTGTTCGCCACCATGCCCGGCTCTTGGAAAGTTTTTGATGGAGTATCCCCAATGATTGCTTCATGAAAACTTCATGTCTACCAGTGACACAGAAAGACTAGGGAAGGGTTAAGAGTCTGAAGTTGAAGCTACGGCTTTTAAAGTCTGCAGGGGACAGGAGAGATGGCTCAGCTGTTAAGAGCTCTCCCTGAGATTCTAGAGGACTGTGTAGGAAGAGTGGATCACAGCCGCCTGTAACTCAGTTCCCAAGAGTCTTATGGTCCTCTTCTGGCCTCCACAGGCTCCTGCACACACATCATCCACATACACAGACACACCTGTCACATACACTCCCATAAACACAGCACAAAAGTAAAAATCAAATAAAATCTTTTTTTCTTTTTTGAGACAGATATCCCTGGCTGCCCTTGAACTCACTCCGTAAACTAGACTGGCCTTGAACTCCGAGATTCGCCTAATCTCTGCCGCCGCCAAGAACTGGGATTAAAGGCGTGTGCCACCAGCACCACCCAGCAAAAACAATTTATTTTTAGTACGTGTGCTTCAAGAAATAACAACCTTAACCAGTTGCATGCTGTTTTATGCTTCTCTCACCCCCGAGAGTGGGTTTCTCTGTGTAGCACTTGGCTATCCTGGAACTCACTCTGTAGACCAAGCTGGTCTCAAACTATGGAGAGATCCACCTGCCTCTGCCTCCCAAGTGCTGGTCACTGGTTCATATTGAGCTACAAACTTTTCTCCCTCCCTTCCTTCCCCCACCCCCTCCCTTTCAACCCTCTCCCATGGTCCCCATGCTCCCAATTTACTCAGGAGATCTTGCCTTTTTCTACCTCCCATGTAGATTAGATCCATGTATGGTCTCTCTTAAGGTCCTCATTGTTGTCTAGGTTCTCTGGGTTGTGAATGGGTAGGCTGGTTTCTCTTTGCTTTATGTCTAATCGGGTGACTTATGGTTTTAATGCCAATATTTGGGGGGCAGAAGCAGGCCTATCTCTGCAAGATTGAGGCAAACCAGGGCTACAAAGGGAGACAGACCTATGTAGAAAAAGAAACAAGGAGAGGGAGAGGGAGGAAGAGGCTGGGGCTACAGCTCAGTCACACGTGGTTCAGTAGCAGAACTCAGCGTGAGTCCCTGCATTCATCCCCAGCACTGGGTGGGAATTGAAGGTACGATACATAGATGGTAGGGTGCATTCAGGATTGAAGATAGGAGCTTTTCTTTCTGTCTAAAGGTAGCACTTGTTATACAGTTTGCAACATTTGGTTGTAACACAAGCGATTAAATCCATCGCTACCAACATGCTAAACACTACCTATATTCTACTACTATATTCTTCTACATGAAAGATAGATACCAATGAAAATTATCATCATAGTGGAAGATAAATTATTTCTGCTATGTGTAATTAAAAACTAGAATTTTATGAGTAACTATATATAACTGTTTAATACTTCTTTATGTTGAATAATGATGCTACAATATTGTTTACTAAGTTTTATATCCAGAGCAAAATTTGAAAAGATTTTCCATTCACTTAGACATTTCTATAGGCTGTTTTACAATTAACAACGCTTTCATTTATCCTTAAAGAACATAAACTGGACTGGGCAGGTGGCTGCAGCCTTTAAGAGCATTTGCTGCTGTTGGAGAGGACTCGAGTTCCATTCCCAACACTGACATGGTGGCTCACAACCAACTGTAATTCCAGTTCCAGGAGACCTGATGCCCACTGACCTCCTGTGCTGGTTTTAATAAGAATAATGGCCCCCAAGCTCATATATTTGAAAGTTTAGTCATCAGAGACTCGAGTTCTTTGGAAGGATTAGGAGGTATGGCCTTGCTGGAGGACGTATGCCGCCAGTGTTTGAAAAGCCCATGCCAGGCCCAGTGGTCTTTCTCTCTCTGCCTATGGATCAGTAGATACCTTTCAGTTCCAGCTCCAGCGTCATGCTTCCTGCCATGATGGACTAGATCTTTGACACAGAAAGCAAGCCCCCAATGAAATGATTTCTCTTATAAAAGTTGCCTTGGTCATGGTGTCTAGTCACAGCAATAGATTAAGGCACAAGACACATATGTGGTGCACATATCAGGAAAAACATACAAAAAAATTCTCCAAACCAGCGTTGAGGACCGGGTTGCCTTGGTGAGGTCCAGGTTCTCTTTCATTCATCTTTATGGCCAGTCAGAAGTGGGCTCTGACTGGGTTAGATGAGGGTTATAGAAGAAGGTATGGCTACCATCTCCCCAGAGAAGGGACTTGGTCCTGATGTGGAGTTAGGAACAGGTATGTAACTCGGGTCTCTATTGCTCTCGGCTCTGGGATTTCAGGGAAACACTGAGCATGTTCACGCCACCTTGGTGCAGTAGCTTTCTTCCATGCGAGAGCTGAACCCTCCTGGGCCTGTGCAGCAGCAGTAGTGAGACCAGGGCGCACAGACCACTGTTGCCACCATCTTGGCTCTAAAAGTAAATCTTTAAAAAGCACACTTTTCTAAGATGTTTTGCAGTAATCACTTCAGTTTATCTAGCTATTGCTTTAATTAACTGACTAGTAGATTTGCTTATATATTTATTTTTGCTGCATCATGGATTAAACCCAGGGGAAGTGCTTTACCACTAAGCTATACTCAAAGCCCTCCAAAGTTCAACTTTAAGAAAAATTAAATTAGTTAATTAAAGCATAATAACATAATTTCGCATGTTACTTTTCTCCTCCCCACCCCTTCCATGTTCTTTCCTTACTCCCTGCCAAATTCATAGCTTCTTTTTCTTCAATTGTATTTTCACATATGCATAAATATATAAATACAACCTGCTGAGCCCATTTGGTGTTGCTTGTATGTATATGATTTCAAAGCTTATTGCTAAATACTGGATAACCAATTAGGGGGCTCTTTCTCCCTCTCTTAGCAGTCCTTAGTTGCCTATCGTTCCTTGTCTAGATATGGGGTCTTGTGAGATTTCCCCTCCCATGTTGTTGTGTCCGTTGGTGTTACGTTGTCATTGTACAGACCTTGCTTAGGCAGTCATATTGTTGATGTATCATGAGGGTGTAGCTTCCCTGTCATTTCTCAGAGGAACATTCTCAGAGAAGACTTCTGGGTTCTTTGGTGTTTACAATCATTCTGCCCCATTACGTGATGTCTCTGGGTGTTGAAATAGGAGCGGCGGGCTGCGTCCCCAGCACCCGAGCTCCCAGCCGCCCGCCTGCACGGCTAGCTTTACCCGAAATAATTACACAGAAACTGTATTCTTTTAAACACCGCTTGGCCCATTTCTATCTAGCCTCTTCCAGGCTAGCTCTCGCACCTGGACTAGCCCATTTCTAATAATCTGCTGTAGCCCACGAGCTGGCTTACCAGGAATGATCTTAACCTGCATCTGCCTGGAGTAGGAGAATCATGGCGACTCCTTGACTCAGCTTCTTTCTCCCAGCATTCTGTTCTGTTTACTCCACCTACCTATGTTTTAACCTATGAGGGCCAGCCAAGCAGTTTCTTTATTGCTTAACCAATGAAATCAACAGATTGATATATGACACTCCCACATCATCTGGGCCTTAGAGGCAGGAGTTGTACTGTAGATTGCTTTGTGTTTGTTCTTTTTGTTTTGCTGTTTTTATGCAATATGGTTTCTCTATGTAGCCCTGACTATTCTGGAACTTGCTGTGTGGACCAGAGCGGCCTGAAACAAAAATCCACCTGCTTCTGCCTCCCAAGTGCTGGGATTTAAAGGAGTTGTGTTGTAGATGTATCTATTAGTTCTAGGTACCCCTGGATCAGTTTGCTCTTCTGCATTTTGACCAGTAGTGGTTTTTTTTTTGTTGTTGTTGTTTTGTTTTGTTTTTTATAATAATCTCCATCTTTTTTAAAAAATATTTATTTATTTATTATGTATACAATATTCTGTCTGTGTATATCTCTACAGGCCAGAAGAGGGCACCAGGTCTCATTACAGGTGGTTGTGAGCCACCATGTGGTTGCTGGGAATTGAACTCAGGACCTTTGGAAGGGCAGGCAATGCTCTTAACCACTGAGCCATCTCTCCAGCCCTAATCTCCATCTTTTGCAAGGAAAAGCTTCTTTGATGACAGATGACAATTATACTTATCTGTGGTATAAGGGTAAGTATTTAGAATGTAGTTAGGGTTATGCTGGTTTAGTGAAATGTTGGTAGTCGGTTCTCCTCTGAGCCCTATGACCATCAACCTCAAGTAGTTGGTTAGATTTCAGTACCTGGCATGATTTCTCTTCCATTGAGCAGGCTGTAAGCCCAACTAGAGAGCAGCTGGCTACTACCGAGAAATGAGCGAGCGCCACTGTTAATGTGGAATAGTAATTGAAAATGTGCAAGATTCATTTATGCTGCGGAATATTTGTTTAATGATGCAACAATGTGTTGCATTCTTTTATGGTGCATTTGTTTAACTTTTTTTCCCCCAAGACAGGGTTTCTCAGTAGCTTTGGGGCCAGTCCTGGAACTTGCTTTGTAGATCAGACTGGCCTTGAACTCACAGAGATCTGCCTGCTTCTGCCTCCTGAGTGCTGGGATTAAAGGCGTGCAGCAACACTGCATGGCTTGTTTAACTCTTTAAAGCTGTGTTACTTTGCCTGTCTAAAACACCTAATTGGTCTAATAAAGAGCTGAATGGCCAATAGCTAGGTGGGAGAGGGATAGGCGGGGCTGCCAGGCAGAGAGAATAAACAGAAGAAGAGAAGGGGGAGGAGCGAGAGATAGGAGGAGGACAACAGGGACCAGCCACCCTGTCACACAATCAGCCAAAGAGTCAGAAGGAAAGGAAGGAATAGAGAATAGAGAATAGGGAAAGGTAAAATCCCAGAGGCAAAAGGTAGACGGTATAATTTAAGTTTAGAAAAGCTGACTAGAAATAAGCCAAGCTAAGACAGGGCATTTATAAGCAAGACTATTTGGGAGTTGGGCGGTGGGCCCCCAGAGAGTAAAACAAAACAAAACAAACCAACTACATACACCTTTTAGGGATCTCTTGCTATACCGGTCCTTGTGGTTCATAGACATCACAGCCAGGCAGTACTCTTGGTTGTTTCCCTCCCTTGGCAGTTTACATAGTGCCTTCTGGTACTACGAAAGCTGGTCCTCACAGAGGAGGCTTTCAGGTCAGATATAGCTTGAGTTCTGTGTCTGAAGGGTATCATGTCTATTAACTTCAACCTCTGGGAGGCAACAAAGGGCAATAGCAATACACTGTATTGTTTTAGGATTCTCTTGGAGTCCTCTGACCATCCTCAAAGAAGGTTGCTCACGCCTGGTACTAGATACGGTTTCTGTTAGGTATTCTATGGCTCTCGTGGGGAGCATTGTTAGCCCAAGTGGCATAACTTTACTTAAAAATACGTGTGTGTGTGTGTGTGCGCGCACACACACACACACACACACACTTAGGTGTATTATAAATAATTCTAAGGAAGTAAAAATGAGATGACTCCCTATGGCCTCTTCAAACATCCTTAGTGTTATTCTCCTCCTCCTCTCTCCCCTTCTATACGGATGTACCTTCCCCTTCCAAAGTAAGGCTTCCCCAGTTTTCCCATTTCCTCCTTCATATTACTTATATTCTTCAATCCCCTCTCTAGTGCTCCTCCACCTCCATAGACCCATTTTACTTTCCTTGTTTGGGCAGTTACTCCAGGTTATATACTCACATCTGAAGATATGGAGCTAGGACTTCTGGTGGTTTGAAAGAAAATAGCCCCCAAAATGAATGTCACTATCAGGAGATGTGGCCTTGTTGAAGTAGGGATGACCTTGTTGGAGGAAGTATGCCATTAAGGGGCGGACTTTGAGATCTCTTTTGCTCAAGCTCCACTCAGTGTGACACTCAGTCTGCTTCCTGTTGCCTTCAGATCACAATGTAGCTAGATGTAGATATAATGTCTGCCTGCACATTGCCATGCTCCCTGCCATGATGATAATGGCCTGAACCTCTGAAACTATATGGAGCCACCTCAATTAAATACTTTCTTTTGTAAGAGTTGCTGTGATCATGGTGTCTCTCCACAGCAAAAGAAACCCTAATTAAGACAGAACTACAGATGAAAGAATACTTGGAATTTGTGTTTCTGGGTCTGGTTTACCTCATTCAACATAATCTTTTCCAGGTTTACTTGAAAATTCTTTCATTTACTTGCAAATACTGTTATTTCATATTTCCAAATTAACCTTTTAATTTCTTTCTTTCTTTTCTTTTTTTTTTTTTTTTTTTTTTTGGTTTTTTCGAGACAGGGTTTCTCTGTGGCTTTGGAGCCTGTCCTGGAACTAGCTCTGTAGACCAGGCTGGTCTCGAACTCACAGAGATCCACCTGCCTCTGCCTCCCGAGTGCTAGGATTAAAGGCGTGCGCCACCATCGCCCGGCAACCTTTTAATTTCTTAAGGCTTATTTATTATGCAGTGTTCTATCTGCATGTTTACCTGCACTCCAGAAGAGGGCATCAGATCTCATTATATAAATGAATGTGGTTGCTGGACATTGAACTCAGTACCTGTAGGAAGAGCAGTCAGTGTTCTGGTTGCTGGGAATTGAACTCAGTACCTCTAGGAAGAGCAGTCAATGCTCTTAACCTCTGAGCCACCATTTCTCCATCCCCTAACCTTTTTATTTTCATTTTAAAAAATTAAATCATATGTCTGGGGCAAAGGCACTGCTGGTAAATTTCTTGCCATGAAAATGAAAAGGCCTGAGTTTGTATTCCTAGCACCCACATAAAAGCCAGGAATGGAGATGTGGTCCCTGCTTGTAATCCCACTGCTGGTGGAGGGGGCAATAGGATCCTGGGGTCTTGTTCACCAGATACTATGACAGAATTAGTGAGCTCCAGGTTCAGTGAGAGACCCTATTTCAATGAGGTAAAGAGTAACTGACGAAGACATCCAAAGTCGACCTCTGGCTCCACCCACAAAACATTTGTGGGCTAATCATGGTGGTGGTATATGCCTGTAATTCCAGCATATGGGAGGCTGAGGTAAGGGGAACCTAAGCTCGATAACAAGATCCCCTCTAAAAAAAACTTTTGTAGACAATTATTTGAACGAAACATTGTAATAATTTAGCTTTGATTTTCCAAATAATCCTAGTGTTGCTTTATTTCCTTTCTACCCTCAAATTACAATGGAGAAGTTTTATAGGGAGGAGTGATTCCCGTCTTCTTGTATGAACTCATATTTGTTTCATAAACCTTGGTGACCCACATAAAAGTTAGTCATAACTCATCTGTATTCAGGGCTCTTGTGCGAAGTTCTCTGTTGCTTAACTTGACAGGCCTGTAATCTGAAGTGTGAGATGGGGAGTTGCCGACAGTTCCCAGCAGTAGGATCTTTAGCAACTAAGGTGTGGCATCACCCAGGATGCGGATAAAGGACATTCCTCTTGTCATATATGTTCTGTTCTATATCTTCTGTTGCATGGCAAGCTCTGTAATACAGACATTCCAATCCTTAAATAAAGAGAAAAAAACCAAAGGAAAGGCAAATGCAGCTACCCCAAACTCAAAGTCCTGCACAACTCCTGAAAATTCCTGGAGACAGAATCAGTTGGATTTTTCTTCCCCACTGCCAAGCTGTGCAGGCTCAGAGAAGTTTCCCCACAAGAGCCCAGGAGCCTACAGATCACAATTACCAAAGCACGCAGGTATGGCTATGTGGCAGCCTTTCACAAGATGTTCAATGTGGAACCTGCATTCATAGGCATCCCAAAATGAAATAGAAGAGTTTCAAGTTGTGAGCACTGGAAGACACACTGGGGGGTTGGATGAAGAGCTCCTGACCTCTGTTTTTGGTTCCAAAATCTTAGGTAGTTAAAACTAACATGCAAACTTAGGCCTCTGGGTTCTTTTTGTTGGTTCCTCCCAGCTGACTAGAATATGCTAAGGTTGAGGTATGACATTTACTTATTCATGAATTAGTGAGTTAATTCTTATCTAATGAATTAACTGATTAATTTAACCATCTGTTCATTCAACAAATATTTATCAAGTACTTATATCTGGCACTGTGTTAGTTCCTAAGTATAGAAACTGAGACACAGGGGCTTAGTGGTAGACCAGTTAGCTTACTAGAGGTTAGAGGTTGGAGAACTTGGGAAGGCAGGTTGGAAAAGTCCCTGGTTGAGTTAGGGCAGTTCTGGTGAGAACTGTAATGGGAATGACTGGTCATGACCCGTGATCAGAATGTTGGTAGAAACATGGTATAAAAGCAATTTTAATAATAGAAGATATTGGAAACTGGGATTAAGGTTATCTTTCCTCTGACTAAGTAGCAAAAGAAAGAGCTTTAAATTTAAGAGATATGAACTAAATTATATGACAGAAGACATTTCTTTTTTTGAAATTTAAACAAAATTCACATTTTATTTAGATTGAAATAAACTGTACAAAGTTGACTTTATTCACCAAAAATAACAGTAATATTTTCTGTATTATTTTTTAGATAAACCACAAAACGTTTATTTTTGTAGGTTTTGCTTATAAATCAAGACACGGCAGTAGACATAATCATCTATGAGAAGAAAACAGACAGACAAGTTGGTTGCCTGTATGGGTGGCCTTTGCCTGTCTTCACCGTGAAGCAGAAGTGAATTTACCTGTGAAAAGGGCTATGGAAATGTGGGCTCAGCAAAGGAATGTAAACAACAGCAACCAAATGGGAAGTGACTGCGCCTGGCTCTGCCATCACTTGTTCCGCTGAGGTCCTTCCGTCCTGAACAAACTGCGCTGAAACCTGCTTGCTGAGCTCATAGACTTCTTTTGTAATTTCTGTGATAGATCATCATATAGTTGGATTCTGTTGCTTTTCTCCCCTTTCTTTTCTGCTCTTGCAGTCCTGAGGCATGCGCTTGCACATGCTCAGCAAGTGTTCCACTGAGCTATACCCCAGCTGTTGTGTTTTTGAGACAGATTCACTATGTAGCCCAGGCTGGCCTAAAACTTGTGATCCTCAGGCCTCTGCCTGGCAGAAGACATTTCTAATGTAACCTCTGTGTTTTACTTACTTATTTTTTTTTTGAGATGATACTATTCCATTATGTAGCATAAGCAGGCTTCTTTCTAATTTATTTACCATTTGTGAGTGTTTGTGTGTATGCACACACAGGTGCGGAAGTCATGGACAAATATAGAAATCAGTAGATAACTTTTGGGGGTTGGCCATCACACTTGTGCAACAAGCGTTCATGCCCATTGAGCCAGCTCGCTGGCCCTTGGCTAGCTTCAAAGTCACATATTCCTGCCTTTGCCCCCGATTCATGTCTAGTTCTATGGCTCCTCTCTTTCTTTGTGTTTCATGTGTGTGGGTGTTGTGCTTGCATATTTGTCTGTGTACCACATGTGTGCCTGGTGTTCAGGGAGACCAAGGGTGTTGTTGGATCCTCTGAAACTGGGGTCACAGGTGGTTGGGGCCACCACGTCTGTACTGGGAATCTCTGAAATCGGGGTTCTCTGAAAGAGGAGCCATTGCTCTTAACCACTGAGCCATCTCTCTACTGCAGCTTTCTTTTAACCCCACACAATACAGTGAGAGGAAAATGATGTCAGAGTGGAAATCATGATGAAAAAGGACCCAGAATTCCGAGATTTGAAGGATTTTTCAGCTGGTACGAATGAGGAGAGATGTGTTCTCGCATACACAAGGAGTAGGGAGATCATAAGGAATGTGGCTAGAAGCAAGCCAGCTGTCATTCTTCAGCACTCCAAAGGCATTTCAGAACGTTTTCTTGTTCTTCTTTTATCTGAAGGAGGTGTGTGTGTGAGAGAGACAAGGTTTCTTGTGAAACAGTCCTGGCTGTCCTGGAACTTGCTTTGTAGACCAGACTGACCTTGAACTCACAGATTCCTCCTGCCTCTGCCTCCCAAGTGCTGAGATTAAAGACCCATCATCACCTGGCTTGTTATTTTCTAGAGACAAGGCCTTGTGATGTTGTCCAGGCTGGTTCCAAGCTCCTGAGTTTAAGCATCCCCTCCCTAAACGTGCCCCACATAAGCCTTCCAAGTAGGTGGGATTTCAGGCATACCCCATGAATGCCTGGCTCATTGCTGGGATCTCAAAGCTGTCTCCCTTAAGCCCAAAGTTTGAGGGAGGCTGAGTGATTTGGGGGGACTAGACAGGGCTCTGTCCGTGAACTTGTTGCCCCAGATCTTGGAAGTCTGCTCTTAATTCCAGCACAATGCTCTTTGGCTGACTCAAGCCAGGGTTTAAGCTAGGTGTGGTTGGGAGGCAGCTCTGAGGAGCTAGGCAGTAAGTGTTAGCAGTTGCTGTGGTAATTCTGGTGCACAGAGCTCATAAATTTGGTACAAAGTTGCCTCCACCTATCTGTCAAATGCTGTATCAGATAGCCCAGAGCAATGCTTACTGTAGCATCCTGGATTGGACCGGGTTGCTCCCACGACTGGGAACCATCAGTGTGGGATGCTAGCCTGCAACTGCTGCAGGCACAATTCTCTGATACTTCCCGGATACTCCCACCTACAGCAGCAGCTACTGTGTGCCTGAGTGCATCGCAGCACCACACCTCGGGGAGCCAACTTCCTACACGGTGTACCGGGTGGCTGGGACACAGAGTCAAAGCAGCCTTCCAGCTTTGGTTTCGTATTGTTTACTCTGTTCCCTTTTCGGCCACTCGGGGTCTGTTTCTTTCTGACTTCATCTTGCTATGAAGGAGGTGTGGGTCCTATGCCTATCACACCAGTGGATTTCAGAAAGCAGGAACGTTAGTTCCACAAGCTCTCGGTGGGAAAGAGAATTTACTTCGAGATGAACCACGCTTTGAGTCTCACTCCTTCATTATTTATTACTTATTTATTATTCCCCATCTGAGTTAGATGAGACTTTGGACTTAAGGTGTTAGAAAGAGTTGAGGGTTCACAGTTATTGGGAGGGTTTATTTCACATGGGAGAAGGACATGAAGGGACAGAATGTAGGCTCTGAATCTATCCATTTGATTTTACACATTTATCCTAAGAACATGCAGTAGCTTTAGCCAAGAAACCACACTCTCCCCTTTTAACAAGTGAACTTCACAGTGTTTATCTCTCACAGAATGAGAAATGTTTCTTTTCCTGTGAAGGAACTGTAGCTACCTACCACACCTAACTCGCTGTTCTGGGTCTCCCAGCAACCCGATTAGCCAACTGGGGGAGGAGGTGGTAGTAGGTTCCACTCAGTGCCCTCTTCCCTAGGCCTGGTGGCCTCCAGCCTGCTTGAGAAGGCTTTCAAGGAAAGAGGCTGTCCTTTGACAGGAAGCATGCGGTTTTCTGGCCCTGCACATGATAAACTGGGCAAATATGCCTTAATTTAGAATTCAGAATTAGGAGCCCCGGTATCAGCCATGTTCTTTAGAAAGCAGCACCCCTCCATGGCTTCTGCATCAGCTCCTGCCTCCAGGTCCCTGCCCTGTTTGAGTTCCTGTTCTAACTTTCCTTCAGGATAGACTGTGACAGGAACATGTAAGCCAAAGAAACCCTTTCCTCCCCAAGTTGTTTTGGTCATGGTGTTTTATAGCCATAGCAGTCCTAAGACATACATACATTTTGAAAAGAAAAATTGGATGATACACACCAAATAGCTAACAGCAGCTACTTCTCCCACATGAGCGTGGGTATTCAATCTAGATTTGTATATAAAATCCCTTATTCATTGAATAATTTCCCAACGATCTTTCACTATTTTTGCTAGGCAGGTGCTCTACAACCGAGGTACATTTCAGCCCCTTTAAGATGTTTTATTACATGATGACTATTTACTTGAGGAAGTCCATACTATAAAGTCAGTTCTTTTCAGCTTTAGCTTTTCCTGTGTCTTGAGCTGAGAGTTCCAACTTCATAAACATTTCCTCAATCTGTGTGGATGAGGCTGGCCTTAAAAGGGGATCTTCCTGTCTTGGCCTCCCGAGGGCCGGGATTAAAGGCATGAGCCATCACTGTCCAGCATGTTTTCTTTTCTTTTCTTTTTTTGGTGTTTTGAGACAGTGTTTCTCTGTAGCTTTGGAGTCTGTACTGGAACTCATTTTGTAGACCAGGCTGGCCTCGAACTTACTGAGATCGCCTGCCTCTGCCTCCCAAGTGCTAGGATTAAAGGCGTGCACCACCACAGCCTGGCTACGTTTTCTTATTCTTACTGTCACTGTCCTCTCTCTAGCACTGCTAGAAAGGCCCTCGCCTCCAACCGTTGGCATTATCCCACCAGGCAGACACTCGCATCCTCACAGCCAACTTGGCTGTCACAGTATAGTGATTTAACTGTCACGAAGCTTTTACTGGACACTAGTTTTCGTGTTTCTGTGAAGTAAATTTCATAGATGGACTTACACATGATCAATCAGATGACTTTAGACTACACAAGCTGGTATAAATGCACAGCCCCTATTCACAGCTACCCGGGAGGCTGAGGAACTAGGCTCACAAAATTCCATGAGTTTGAGACCACCCTGGCAGTCATAGAGACTCTATTTCAATAAAAAAGTAATGTTTGTTACGACATGTTATCAGGGTAGACTTATCTATGCCTGCTTTATATCACATGTAAAGAAGCTCCTTTGACTTAGCTCCCGACAAATGCATTGTTAGCTAAACTTTATAATCAAAACAAAACAGAACATAAAACCCCACATGTTTAATATAGCACAATCATGCTGTATATCTCTAGTACTGGAAGAGATAAAACATCCAAGTACAGTTTCTCCTGAGTGAGTATGGCTTTCAAACCATCATAAAGTTGAAGAATAAGCTGACCCATTAGAAGCTGGAACATATACATGTCTGAACTACCAGAGTCCATGTGCTGAGAGGCTTGGGTCTGGAACCCTGCCTTGGGGTGGCAAGGAAAAGAAAAAAGGACAGACACATAGACGCATGTGCATAAAAGCTGGGGTCAAGGGCTGGGGTCAAGGGCTGGGGTGTGCAGATGCTGACTGAGTGATCTGCTACCAACAAAGCCTGGAACTTCAGTGTGTGTATCAGGCCCAATGCAAGGGGAGGGGTAAGCTCGTCTCGGTAGCAGGTTTCGGTAAGTGAGCAGTCTCAGGGTGGGAAATCCGGGAGGAGGAACCTGCACTTGCTAGTATTTGTACACACTGGTCACTTGCTCACCCTCGGACCCTGGGGGATGGCTTTGCCATCCCTCTGAGCCTCACCCAGGAGGGCTTTGCTGTTCCCAGCAGACTGATGTACTCAAGTCACTGACATGGTTGTGTCCACGTCAACAATACACATTCACTCGGGGTTTCCTCCATCCCCTACAGTGGAGAGCGCCCGTGTGCGTGTGTATGCGTGTGTGTATATTTGTGCATGTGCACGTACGGATGTGTGTGTGTATATGTGTGTAAGTATGTGTGTACACTAGGGACCAAAATGTTCAATGAGACAATCTTTATTTTATTTACCTTTTTTTTTCGCAATCCATTTTAAAAAAAAAGATTTCTTTTATTTATATGTATCCGAGTGTGGATGATGACAGAGGTCAGAAGAGGGTATCAGATGCCCTGGAACTGGAGTTACAGTGGTGATAAGCCACTTCACATGAGTGCTAGGAACCAATTCTGGCCCTTTGGAAGATTGCGAAGCACTCTTAACCACTGAGCACTCTTTTTACAATCTTCGAATTCATGTTCTACTTGTAAGTCTGTGACCATTTGCTCTGTAGTGTTCAGGCATTGACTCTAACCCCGGGGAAGGGCTCAATAACCGTCTGTTATGCTTTATTGCATGTTAGAGCCTGTGGGCCCCAACATAGACAACTATTTTCCCTAACTTGACTGGTATGGAGTCGGAAGGAATAATCAGACACAGCTTACACGGTCATCATGGAAGGGCATCTCAGGCTTCTTCTCTCCTGAAGATATCCCCGCCTTTATTAGCCAAACAGCTTTTATACAAACACATAAACTGAGCAGGAAAATGCACCAGACCCATCTCCTAGGTAACCAGACGAATGGCATTTTGTCACATCCGCATCTACCTGTCTGTGTATGCTAGCTGTCACGTAGGCTTGAATCAGCATCTCTATAAGGCATCCTCCAAATTACTGAGAAAGGAGCAACAACATTCTGACCCTTTGTTAGGCAGAGACAGCCTGTCTGCAGGGCTACGTGACCACCTCAGGTGGGGCCTATGGCTTTAGCGCCTGGCTGCCACACCATATCGAAATTTGGGTCTACAATTGCAGTGTCCATGCGCATGCTCTTATTTTATTGAAACGTAGTGAGAGTGTTTATTTCCAGAGCAGTCAGTTCCTGTCCAGGAACAGAAGCCGAGGAGAAAACGTTTGTGCAGAAGCCATGAGATGGGTTGTGCGGATGAATGACAGCCCAGTTTCACACTGTCCATCCAGTGTGAAAAAATAAGTCACCTCTTTTCCTGATGAGTCACTGTAGTGTCTGCTGTGTTCCCACCAACACCAAAACAAGGTACTGGCTCAAGTTAAGGCTGGGCATGGGTGTGTGAGTACTCAGTGCTCACGTGACCCACGGTGCCTGGGGTCTGAGCACCACTGTAGGTGCTCTCTGTCTCCGGCAGGTCTCCGTTGCTCACACTCATGCCTCACTGTCCAATCAGACATCATTTACAAGACATAAACGTAGGCATTGCCAGTAATGCCAGCACTCGGACGACTGAGACAGGAATCCTGGTATTCTAGGTTAGCCCGAGTTCCCTAAGAGCCTGTTTCTAAAAACAAATAAGCAAACAAACAAGTAAACAAATGAAAAAAAACCCATAAACTCAAAGATAAACTTGTTGTTACTGGAGTTTTGGGGCAGACGTCCTGGCTCCAGAAGTTGTAACAGGCTCGAATCTGCCACTCACCTCAACATGCCAATCAAGGTGATGAACAGCAGTACAGAACAGAGACGGGAGAGCTCAAAGCTCTTGCCAGCCCCTGAGACTTTGAGAGAAGAACTGAAGGAAGGTGGCGGGAGATGGTGGCTGCGCTTGTGCACTGGTCCATCTTAGTCCTGCTTCTGCAAGAGGTGCTGGTGAAGTTGTTACTGTGGTCACCACTTAATTTACTGGGGCTCTAGGCGTAGTTCATATGCTTAGGTCCACGTGAAACTGGGGGTTTAGTCCCCAGCACCAAACACTACCAACAAAGCAAAACAACAGAAAACTTTTCTCCCCTCGGGGGACAGGAGTTCCAGACAAAGTTTCTCTGTGTAGCTATGGTTGTTCCTGAAAGTCACTCTGTTACCAGTCTGGCTTCAAATTCACAGAGATCTCCTTGTCTCTGCTTCTGACGTCCTGAGATTAAAGGTGTGTGTCACTATCAGCTGGCTTTTCTTTTCCTAAAGAACTTTATAACTAAAATATGCTCATCATTATTCAGCGAAGCGTAATCTTTTCTCCGTAGAGGGTCTTCCTTCAGTGTCCGTGGCTGCTGACTGATAAGGGTAGCAGATGCCGAAGGTTTGAATGGCTAAGGAAATTTCTCAAAATAAAACCAAGCGTCTAGATGGACTCAGTGTTAGAGCGCTTGCATGGCACAAGCAAGATCCTGGATTTGCTCCTCAGCTATGCGAACTAAACTAACAAATGAAGCACAGGATATCTGCCTCATCTGGGATGGTGAGATGGTTCAGTAGTTAAGAAAAGGTATCTCAAGCCGGGCGGTGGTGGTGCATGCCTTTAATCCCAGCACTCGGGAGGCAGAGGCAGGCGGATCTCTGTGAGTTCGAGGCCAGCCTGGTCTACAAGAGCTAGTTCCGGACAGGCACCAAAGCTACAGAGAAACCCTGTCTCGAGAATCAAAAAACAAACAAACAAAAGAAGAAGAAGAAGAAGAAGAAGAAGAAGAAGAAGAAGAAGAAGAAGAAAATGTATCACAAGCCAGGCAGTGATGGCGCATGCCTTTAATCCCAGCACTTGGGAGACAGAGGCAGGCAGATCTCTGTGAGTTCGAGGCCAGCCTGGTCTACAAGAGCTAGTTCCAGGACATTTCCAGAATATACAATATCTTCTTCTGGCCTTTGAAGGTAATTGCACTCACATGCACACATGTTATATAGACACACAGTCACACACATAATCAAAAAGTTAAAAAAAAAGAAAAAAATTGCTACATCTATTGATTTTCCTATCACAAAAGATTTCCCTTTAGGACATGATGCTGTTGGTAACGTTTTATTAGTAGTAGAGGGTCTTTCAAAATTGGAATCCAGGTAATTTATATTTAATATCCCAGCATTCAGGAGCTGGAGGTGGAAGACTGCCATAGAAAATTGAAATGTATTGTCAAAAACCCTGCCACTGTTTTAGCAACTAATTTTATGTATTTGAAATCCTTTGTTGTTATTTCAACAATATCTACTGACTCTTCACTCTAAATAACTAGATTTAAGTAAATGACTATCTTTGCTTACTCTCTAGCCCCAACCTCAGGCTCATATAATTCTCTCGCTTTTCTACCACACCTAAGGTGAAGGTCTGAGTCCTTTGAAGCCATCTATGAGGCTAGGATCAGCTCACTCTAAACTGTTAATGCTGACACTCTGCCTCTTCCTTTGAGTCACAGATGCTCTTTATGACATCTAGAATGATGACTAATGGTCAGGTTTTAACTTACCGTTCCCAGACCCATCAGAGAAATCACTGCAGTAACTACAGCGTTAAGAAATTGATTTTTAAATAATAAGACTTAAATGTTGAATTACTCCTTAATCCACTGACTCCAGAATGGCTATTATGTTAGTCATGAAAACAACATTAATCTTGCCATATACATCCATCAGAGGTCTTGGGTAACTAGGTATATCGTCAACAAATGGTGAGATTTTTGAAATGAATCTTTTTTTCTGAGCAGTGGGCTTAAGATATTGAGTTTTCTGAGCAGTGGGCTTAAGATATTGAGTGAACTGCATTTGGGGAAAAAAGATGTGCTGTCGTGCAGGCTTTGCTGTTCCATTTAGCAAGCACAGGCAAATTATACAAAGATTTTGTATAATTCGTAAAGGCTTTAGGATCTCCGGAATAACAGATAAGCACTGGTGACTTAAGGTGAGTTGGGCGTGGTGGTGATGTTATTCTTTTTTAAAAAATGCTGCAAGATCCCCGCGGCAGTAGGCAGCAGAAATGCTGTAGGTCCCAAATGGTGGTAATGGGCCATGTGGTGGCAGGCAGTGGCCTCTGGGAGCAGCTAGTTCCAGGCAGAAATGGCTGCCGGTCCCAGAGCGGTGGCCTGAGCGGTGGTGGTGGTGGTGGGCCATGTGGCGGCAGACAGCAGGCCCTGGGAGCAGCCAGTCCCAGGCAGAGACAGCTGCTGGTCCCTGAGCAATGGCTGGTCCCAGGCAGGGAGACACATGGCGGGAGGGCAGAAGACAGAAACATGGATAGACAGGACATGCAGGGTGAGGTTGAATGTTTATTCAGGGGGTTATGGAGGAGGAAGGGTGAAGGGGGGACAGAGAGAGAGAGAGAGAGAGAGAGAGAGAAGAGGTGAAAGAGACAGAGAAGGGGGGAAGCAGAGCAGTGGGGAGGAGGCAGAAGCGAAGCTGCCTCTCCGAGAGGAAGATGGAAAAGAGAGCGAGCTCAGGCCGGAAGCTGAAGATCAGCCTGCTACAGCGGATGGAGGAGGGAGTGGGCATGGCTTGTCTCTTAAAGGGACCAAAACCACAACAGGTGCTACACACTTGGCCGGCACAGCTCTTGGGAGGCCAGGTGCTTTAGGGACTTCTCTCTAGGTGACAGCTCCGCTGACGGGAGGAGAGGGCTGTTTTGGCTCACAGCTCAAGGCACTTCCATTATGATGGGGAAGCTATGGCAGTGGGAGCTTGAGATAGCCGGTCTCATTGTATCTGGTGTCGGGAAGTAGGTGTGGACGAAAGCTGGTACTCAGGTTTATTTCTCTCTCTCTTTCTTTGCTTTTTGTTTTTTGGTTTTTTGAGACTGGGTTTCTTTGTGTAACAGTCCTGGCTATCTGAAAACTCACTCTGTAGACCAGGTTGGTCTTGAACTTACAGAGATCCATGTGCCTCTGCCTCTTGAGTGCTGGGATTAAAGACGTGTGCCACCATGCCTGGTTCCTATTTCTCCTTTTTATTCAGTCCTGGACCCTAGTCCTTGGAGTGGCACCACCCACAGTTAAGTTAATCTTTCTACCTCAACTAACTTAATAAATAAACAATTTGATGGGGATAGCCCAAGGGTAACCTAGCCTAGGAAGTCTCTTCCATATGTGGCCAGGGGCTAACCTAATCTCTGTAACTCCTCACAGGTATTCCCAGAGGCTTGTGTCCAGACCATCTGAGGTAGACCTCGTAACTGTCACAAATGAGCCAGGAAGATTGGGAAATCAAAACTAGCTTTGACTGCATAGTGAGCTCTTTTCTCAAACAAAACACAGTAAAACAAAACACCTTACACGAAGTCATCAGTTGTACTAGCCTCTAACAAGGAAGGCAGCTTGGCATGAGGCCAGACATTGATTTCTCTCCTCTTTTTGAAAGTCCTTGATGACAATTTCCTCCAGGTACAAATGTTTCATCTATGTTGAAGAAAAATCTATTGTTTGTTGTAGTCACCTTTATCAAAGCCTCAGCTCGGGCTGGAGAGGTAGCTCAGTCATTAAGAGTGAGCATTTGGGGCTGGAGAGATGGCTCAGTGGTTAAGAGCACTAGCTACTCTTCCAGAGGTCCTGAGTTCAGTTCCCAGCAACCACTGGTGGCTCCCAACCATCTGTAACGGGATCAGATTTCTTCTTTCGGTGTGCATGAAGACAAAGCACTCATACATAAAATACAAGAATAAATAAATCTTGAAAAAAGAGAGCGAGCACCTGCTGCTCTTCCATGGGACCCAAGTTCAGCTACCTGCTCTCACACTGGGTGGCTGTGTGCTCGGTTGGTAATTCTCTTGAGATACACTGTGATCCCTTGGTGAAATATTGCTTGAAGTCTCCTCCTGTCTTCATTCCATGATAGACTTTGCTGACTTTGTCCCATCTAACCGCCCTACCCCCCAAAAAGAGACTATATAAGGTGTTGTACTTCTTTTTTTAAATATTTATTTATTATGCATACAATATTCTGTCTGTGTGTATGTCTGCAGGCCAGAAGAGGGCACCAGACCTCATTACAGATGGTTGTGAGCCACCATGTGGTTGCCGGGAATTGAATTCAGGACCTTTGGAAGAGCAGGCAATGTTCTTAACCACTGAGCCATCTCTCCAGCCCCGCTGTACTTCTTAATAAGCTTGCTTGGCATAAGACCTAGCTCATGCAACACCTCACAACCCAGCTTTCCTGTCTTCTTTATGTTTTCATCTCCTGGCTACCTTTACTTAGGACCTTGTCACCGAAGAACAACCTGTTGGTCCAGGTCAAGACAGATAGTCAGGATAAAAATAAGAACCTGAGGCTCACTCATACACAATGGTATGGTGTCAACCAGTCATGATCATGAGACATTTCTAACTGTAATGTTCTTAGTCCACAAGATTATTAAAGGAATAAAAAGACACTATGAAATTGTGTCCCCTAACAGTGCGGGTGTGCAGTAAATGTTACTTTCTTTTCTTTTCCTTTCTTGTGCCCTGGGTTGGGGCATGGCTCAGTAGTAGAGCATTTGCCTAGTATGTTCAAGGCCTTGGGTTCAATCCCTAGCAGTGTAAAAATAAACACAAAAATAAAAATAAAAAATTTCTTTTTTATGCCTTACTTAGAATACAAAAAATGACTTTCTACTCTCATGAAATATGTTGATGATGGTATGTTATATATTCACGAGAAAATGTAAAATATTAAAATAATTAGCACTTGCTTATTATTAGCACATAAGATGCAAATTATAAGATTTCCACATAGGACCAAATACAGGTTACAAGAAATACATTAAAAAGATTAGAAGTTCAAATTGTGGGAAACTGAGTAGGACAAGATGCCTGCCATCATCCAGAGATGAAGGTAGTTAGCTCCCTTATGAAAATAAACAGTTACGAGAATGAGTTTAAGATGAAACACCGAGCTTCCTAATCACCATACTCAGAAAGTTACATGAGGAAGTTATCTAAGGACCATTTCCACCTACCCAGTTAAAAAAGATGGATCACGTGGATCACTGACCCAAGAACATCAAGCAACTTAATTGGATGTATTTTAGCAGTGCGATTGGAGAGTAATTGCTAATCTATCAAGACATGACTTTTAAAAGTTTTTTTTTATTGCAGGAAACTAAATATAGGTGAGATACAGGTTGAATTTCTTCTTTTGTGCAACTAAAAACCAGCATAGGCTAAACTAGAATTGCTGAAGAAGCTCCCTAAGGATGGATCAGCTCTACTTCTCAGAAATCTTAACTCACACAACCAGAGAACAGGTTATCTGTCTGCTGTGGACATGACAGAACTCCATCCAGAAGCATTCTAGCCTATATAGGAAGCAGGTAGACAACCAAAAGAAACTCGTGCTTAGAGGATGAGAATGTGGCTCAGTGGTAGAGTAGTTACCCAGTGTGTGTAGGGTCCTGGGTCTTAAGCCCCCACTGCAAATAAAAAGTATTTTGTATCTACTAATATGGACCATGTCTTCATTATCTTAAATAATATCAGCCTGCTCAACGGGAGTTACTCCCAGTAAGATACATAAAGGCACACTAATCAAAAATATATTGAAAACAAAAAAAACAAAATACGAAATATTACGCTTTATGATTTTAAAGAAGAATATTAAGCCAGGAGAATCTTCATGAGTTCAAGGCCAGCCTGGTCTACATAGTGAATTCCAGGCCACATAGGCTACATAGAGAGACCCTGTTTCAAAAATCAAAACAAAACAAAACAAAAATACCCAAAGAATCAAAAACTAAAAAACCACCAACTGAACAAGAAATAATAAATAAATAACAAATAAATAAATAGAAGTATTAGCACAGACATGCCTATGAATTTTCTAAGAGTTTAAAACAGAAATAAATAATATTTGAGAGATGTCATAAATGAAAATATTTTGGCAATCATCCATAATGTAGTATTTAGTGACATTGTTGTTTATATGCCTCTAAAGAGTATCTTTAAGTCCACTAAAGATACTTAAGACATTGAAGTCTTTTTCTAGCCAATCTAGATCTACAGTGTTCACACTGAAGAGCATAGACTTATTTATTTAATCAGTATTCAAACTACTTATAAGATTTTTGATATAAAAGAATAGTCATATCAGAGGTTAGAACCTGTGTTACGATACATGGTCTCCAGAATATGCATAAAGCCTTTTCTTGGAGTCTGGACGTTAGAACCTGGGTAGCAATTTCCTCCTGGTTCAACAGGTTCATTAAGATTCAGGATGTGAACAGCTCACAGGTCTCAGGAAATCCCTGAACTTATCAGATTCATAAGGCCCCTTCCTCCCCAAGCTTAGTAAGCAGCAACAACTGCTGGAGAGGTAAGACACCCAGATCTGTGAACTGCTTGCATATTCAGACAGCTTCAGGGTTGGAGCTTTCGTGAGTCAGCACCCAGGCTGGGGTTAATCTTTTGGAGATGCAGCTGCCTTTGAGTCACCCGTGTTCCTGTAAGTAACCTCAATAAACTTTTTTTTTATTTTTATTTATTTATTATGTATACAATATTCTGTCTGTGTGTATGCCTGCAGGCCAGAGAGGGTACCAGACCTTATTACAGATGGTTGTGAGCCACCATGTGGTTGCTGGGAATTGAACTCAGGACCTTTGGAAGAGCAGGCAATGCTCTTAACCTCTGAGCCATCTCTCCAGTCCCCCTCAATAAACTTTTTAACATGCTGAATTGGACTTTGGTAGGCTTGGCGTCATATCAGTGCCTTATCTGGGGAGAGAAGTTGGTTCATGTCTCTGCAGGAAAAGCTGTGGAATAGGACCAGTCTCATAATCTGAAGACTTTTTTAGTTTGTTGATATGTGCACTAGCAGCCTCAGCATTTCAACATGTATTAATGCATTTGCACCTCACTGTACAGGCAGCCATTAGCCTCCTTCCCTGCGACGCTGGGTGTGGTGCCACAGGCCTGTAATTCCAACACTTATTAGGTGAGTCAGGAGGAACAGGAGTTCAAGATCCTGCTCAGCTATGTAAGAGGTTCAGGACTAGCCTGGTTTAAGACAGATGCTGATTCAGAAAACAAACGGAAAAAAATGAAAGCACAAACTCAGAGCATTTCCCTGACATACATAGACAGGTGTGGAAGAAATCATATTTCTCTGTTTAAAGCTGACTTCTATGTGGTTTATAAACCGTGATGAGCAATCATGTAAGCTTGAAGAGGCCGCCCCGAGTCTGCTTTCCCCTTCCGTTCACACATGCAGTGAGCCCGACTTGAAAGATTGACAGCTCATTTCCCCTCAGGACTGATCCGCTGGAGTCTGGGCAGGCACGCCTTTCCCTTTCACTTGAACCAAGCTGCCAAGGTAAGTTTCTTTCATCGTGGGTTCTCTGCCTGAGCACGGCACTTTCATTTTTAGAGCGGACCTTTCACATTCTGCGCAGGCGTGCGCTTATGACTTGTTACCTGTGGGGTCATTATCTCGGAGGGCTGTGTGTGTTTGTTTAAACCACGGAGTGGGGTAGCAAACCACCAGCAGGGAACACTGGAGCTAAAATGTTCAGAACTGGGGAGAGGGCTTGTGGAGTGCCAAGCCGGCCACCAAGAGCAGACTTGGGAGCCTTTTCTCTGTTTTCCTGGAAACACTAAGTCATAGACAAGGAAGGTTCCTATGTAGGCCTGCTGCTGTCATCTTGAAGAGATTTAACAAACAATACCTCTAGTTCTCTGAAGTAACCAAAACCTTGGTACAGGGATTGATCAATTTACTGGGTTATTGTTTTGAAGTCATTGTGTTTATTGTATATTTGAGGGGAAAGAGGGTCTTTTGATCTGCCTACAAAAGAAAATAGTTTAAAAAAATCTATATTTATTGAGGCAACGTTTTTCTGTATAGCCCCGACTGTTCTGGAACTAGCTCTGTAAATCAGACTGGCCTCAAACTCAGAGATTTGCCTGCCTCTGTCTACTGAGTGCTGATATTAAAGGTGTGCGCCACCACGCCCACCTTATTTTTTATTTTTAATGATGTATATTTCTGTTGTCTGTGTGTGGGTATGCGCAGGTGAGTACATATGGTTCTCCTTCTTCCTCGGGATCATGGTCTGCTGGTCCTCCACGGGGGAGAGAGCAGACGTGGGGAACAGGATTTGGAGGGCTGTGGATATGATAGAGGCAGCCCTGGAGACGATTTCAATGAGACGATGCAACTTTATTCCAGAGTATAGAAATATGTAGGTTTGGGGACAGTAGCTGGGGAGTTGCCTAACTTGCCGTAAACAACACACTCCTATCATAAGGCTTTGTATGTGATATTAGGGTCCTACAGCAGAGCTCCTAGTCCAAGTCTCAGTTACCATGTGTGCAGCAGGGGAAAGGCTTCTAGCAGGGAACTGTGCCAAGAGTCACGCTAAAGATAAATTAGGCGTTCAGGTTTAGAGACAGCTCTAGATAAGGTCAATACTCTGGACTTAGAGGGCTTTTCCAGATAAGGGCAGGGAGAGAGCTGGAAGTCTCACTGGGGAGGGAGTCCCTTATGTGGTCGAGCTTGGATAAAGCTATCAGGCCATGATAGACTGCAACCTCTGACCAGCAAGGCCTCCCAACAGGTGTAAGTATCTGCAGAGGCCACAAGACAGTGTTGGATGCCTGGACCTGGAGTTATGGGTGGGTGCCTGGAGCCAAACTTGGGTCCTCTGCAACAGCAGCATGTGTTCTTATTCCAGCCACCCTTGCTGCAAGTGGCCAATGTTAAAGAACTTCACCACCTGAAATTTATCTTAACACATTTCTTCACAAACCCTGGGAGAGAATTGCTAATATTTAAGACAGAAAAACACGCTACACTTAAAGACCTCAGCCTCCGATACCAGGAAACAAACCTTGAGCCAAAACTGTGTGCTGCTCTCTAGAGTCCCTTGCTGATTGTGACACTACAGCCTTTTAAGGGGAAAGGTCTCCTGAACTCAAAGGGTGGGGTCTCTGAGTTTAGCATATCAGTGAAGTACTAAATAGGATATAAGGCCATAATATAGGAAGCTAATTCTATTGTCCTACTCTACCTTGGGGTTCCTGTATCCTAGGAATTTATAAGTTCAGGGGAGATACTAGCTGGGATATAAGACAAGGCTGACACTCCCCTCCCCCACTGGAGCAGTCTCTTAGATGTGACATTGAGATGACCATGTGACTTTTGTTTGGATGTGTATGTGCTGATTTGATTTCCACTTATTCATGTATGTTGAACCATCCTTGTGTCACTGAAATAAAATCATCATGATCATGTGTGTGAACTTGTCAGTGTACTGTTGAATTCAACTTGCAAGTATTTTGTTGTTGTTGTTGTTGGTTTTTTTTTTTTTTTTTTTTTTTTGGTTTTTAGAGACAGGGTTTCTCTGTAGCTTTGGAGCCTGTCCTGGAACTAGCTCTGTAGACCAGGCTGGCCTCGAACTCACAGAGATCCGCCTGCCTCTGCCTCCCGAGTGCTGGGATTAAAGGCGTGCGCCACCATCGCCCGGCTAACTTGCAAGTATTTTGCTGAGAATTTTTTTGTCTATGTTCTTCAGAGAAATTGTTCTATGGTTTTCTGCTGTTATGCTTTAGATTTATTTTATTTTATGTATATGAGTGTTTTGCCTGGATGTCTGTGTACCATGTATGTCTGCCTTCCGAGAGGGCACTGGACCCCTGTAGTTGTAAGCCACAACTGGGAACTGAACCTCGGTCCTCTTTTGGAGCAACTAGAGCTCATAACCACTGAGCCATCACTTTATCCCTGATCTACAGTTTTCTTTTTTTTCTCTTACATCCCTATCTGGCATTGCTATCGCTGGCCTTACAGAACAATCTGGGCAGTGCTCTCTCCCACTCTATAGAACATTTAGAGGAGCATTGGCACTAATCTCCTCCTCTAAGATGTGGTAGAACTCAGAAGTGACTCTATCTGAAATGTAACCTTATTTGAAAAGAAGGTTTTTATAAATGTTTTCAAATTAAAGGAAGGTTGTAGTTGAAAGGACCAGAATTGGCACAGGACTCACTCACCAAAATCAAGTTCTTAGTACAAAGGAGATCTATTTGCCCCAGAGGGAAAAGGGCAGGGAATAAGAGACAAAGACAGGAGACAGAGGATGAGAGAGAAGGGGAAGAGATCAAGAAGAAGGGAAAGGGTTTTAGTCCTAGAGGGATAATAATGGACTTTCTCTGGATAGAGAGGAGACAGACGTGGCCCATAGGCAAATGGCAGATTATAAAGTGGAAAAGGGGAAACCCCAAGTTAGGATGAGGTGTTCAATTTTAATTGGGCAAGTTAATTAGAGCAGCCAAAAGGGGACTTTTGATTGCTAGACTTTAATTTAATACTTTGATAGCTGGATATTGGTGGTCATCCTGAGGAGGAAGTGGCCAAATAAGGAAATAGAACCTGGTGGGTAGTTTTAGAACATAATCTAACAGTTTATTGAGGAGGAGGGAAAGCGGACAGGTAAGATCTTCCAGAGCCATGTTTGCCATGTTTGGGCCTACTAGATCCCTTCAGCTTAGAATGGACCCTAAATCTAATATCGCTGATATCCTTGTAAGAAGGAGAATTGAGTCCACAGACACAGAGGGAAAATGGCTACATGAGGATGTGGTGTACAGGAGTTAACTGTGCACAGACACAGTGAAGATGCTGTGTGAGGATGAGGTGCACACAAGAGTTAATCTGCTCTAAAGCAGAGTGAGGACAATCCCCTGAAGTTGGAACCATAGGGATTCTCCTCCTCTATAGGCTTCAATTGGAACACAACCCTTCAGACAAGGTGATTTCAGGCTTCTGGCCTCCAGGCCAGTGGAAGCAACTGATTCCTGTAGCTATTGAGTTGGAGGTAGTTTACTGTGGCATCTAGAAAGCTGACATAGGCGTGAATGAAGCCTGTATTTAGGAACTAAGGTCAAGCAGCCCTCTGTCAGCTAGGTCTTTTTCTTAAAAATCTGTGTATGCTTGTGGTATATATAGTGCACGCCCTTCTTCATAATCTCTGTGTGTTTTATGTATAGTGTATGTGTACATATGTGTGTAGGTACATACGTTTATGCATACTTGTGGAAGTGTAATATATACTGTATTGGTAAATTGTTACATGCTGTTTGATCTTACTGTGAGGCTGGCTCTAGAAGCAGAGCTGACTTCCACACCCTACTTGAGACCCTAGTATGTGTGTCTCAAAGTGTTCTTGTTGTGTAACAGTTTCCTCCCACATTGAAACATTCTATCTCTTCAGGGAAGCTCCTTAGACAGGAAGGTAAACAACTCAAAATACTTCAGGAAGTTCCTGAAACTGACCAGATTCTCTATGACCCTCCCAGCCAGGGTAAACAATAAAAACAGTCCTTCTAAGACCAAAGAGTCAAGTTGCACGCACACATGAAAAAAATCTATGAGAGGAAACTGAGCTGCTTGGAAGAGGGGCAAACCAACTAAGACACCTGGAAAGGACACAATCCAACCTCTTGAGCAGCCTGCAGGCTCTGCAGTGTCCTCCCGGTTCTCAGCTTTTGTGAGCTGTCACCTGTGCTGGGGTGGAATTTGATGATGCAGCTGCCTTTGACTCATTTCTGCTTCTCACCCACATTCCTGTAAGTAACTTCAATAAAACTTATTGGTTCACCAAACTGGACTTCTGGTGATATACATACTTTGGTCTGTCATGGGCTCCCTATCTAGGGTGAGTAGACAGGTGTGTGTGTGTGTGTGTTTGTGTGTGTGTGTGTGTGTGTGTATGCGTGCACGTGTGTTATATGTTGTATCTTTCGAGGAAAAATCTTGTTACAAGACTTGTGTATTCAAGGCTGAAGGTCTGGAACCTTCTGGGAGAGTTACTCATGTAAATCCATGCTAAAAGGCAAAGGAAGCTGCACTCTTAGTTCTGTGGGCAATGGCAGCCACAATAGGTGCACTGCTCAGGAAAAGAGGGGCTTTGATCCACTGCTTGGCTTCTTCCTCCTACCTTCATTCTGTTGAGATCCAGACTACAGGATGCTGCTATCCACATTCAGGGTGAGCCTCCCTCAGTTGCTATCTCATGTTAATCACCTTTGCAAATGCCCTTTACAGGCCGAGACAGAAGTGTGTTTTAGTAATCTCTTAGGCACCTCTCAATCCAATCAAGTTAAGCAAGATTAACCTCATAAGTCCTCTCCTTGTCAACCTGACCTCCGAATACATTTCCTTATGGCATACTTAATCTCTGAACAAAGATAGCTGTAAGGTCATAGATTATTAGTGCTCTCTATACTAATATAAGAAGAGTCTTTAGCAACTCTGGGTATAATCAAATTGGAGTACCAATTCCAGAAGTCATAAAGCCAGCTAAGCAAATTCATTCCTAGAAATCTATTTCTTTAAAGTCACTTTTGGTATCAACATGTGTTTTACAGTTGCCTACATGTGTAGAGTATGTGTGTATGCATACAAATACACATGTGCATATACATACACACACATACACACAGATATATGATTTAATAGGTTGCCTTATAGATTGGAGGCTGAATAGTGTAATCCTGGCTGACTGCAGGCTGGTCAAACAGTAGCAGCTTAGTCCAAGAAAGTAGTAACCTTAGAACAAGTGGACCAATGATGCAGTCCTAGTGTGAGGCCGAGGGCCTTGGGAGCTCTCTGAGGATGCGGTGAGTCAATTTTGGAAGGTGAAAAAGCTGGAGTCTCAGGTCCACGGTGAGGACAGCAGTAGGTGCACCCTCTAGGAAGAGGGAAACTTGGGCTCACTCCTTTCTCCCATCTTTGCCCCTCCGGCTCCCAGTCTGTCAGTGCCACCCACATTTAGGATGGGTCCTTTCCCTCAGCTGATGTTGGGCATGTAACTGCCTCTGAACACACACGCGTGCGCGCGCGCGCACACACACACACACACACACACACACGAATACGCCTCACTGATCTCCTAGGTTTCTTTGATTCAACCAAGTTGATAACCATTATTGGAGCTTTTGAGTAACATGACCCATCAGTAGAATCTCTGCCTCCATAGGAATGGGCTTGCCCTAACACCTGAGGTTTTTATGCACGGTCACTCTGGGTATAGCTTATGAGAAGTATGGTTTCAGTATGGACACAGAGCTCAGCATGTGGAGCCTCTTGTAGAAGGAAATCTGAGAGGGGTTGTTGTGCCCAGATTACGACCCCCAGAGGGAGACCACCAGAGAGGCCCAGACTGTATTAAGCAAGGTTTAATTAGCATAATACAGACATGTTCGGAACCCCTGTCTCCAACACCCCCTGCAGCAAGATAGAAAGAGGAGTTGTATCTCATCTGTGGGGTAAGTTTTTTTAAAGGTATAACTACAAAAAGGCTTTCTGAAGCTGCTTTTGTCATGGGTGCAAGGTCTTTTGCTCTCTCCCATCCTGCTTCTTTATCACCAGGTGGCTGGTTGGGCTGAGCTAAGTGACCTTGTGCTCGGAAGGGGAAGAGGGGAAGGCCACTATCTTCCTGGGAAAACATTCTGATAGGAAATTTCTTCTCACCCCTTTGAGAATAAGGGGTGAGGGTCCCACAGAGTATTTTCACATTAAAGTGGGTAAAGGAGCTTGCCATCAAGCCTGCCAGCCCGAATTCGATCCCTAGACCAACATGGTGGAAGGAAAAATATCAAACCCTGTAAGTCATTATCTGACCTTCACATTTGTGTCATGGCATGCCTGTGCTTACACAGAGCACACACACACACACACACACACACACACACACACACACTAAACACTTTTTAAAAGACCGCATAATAATACTTAGGTGGAAATGTCATCAGTGCTGGGCATTGCACACAGGGTCGATGAATATTTCTGTTGTTTCTGGGTCTTTCCTTTTCACACTATAGAACTCAAAAACAAAACTAAAAAACAATAACCCACATTATGTCACCTTCCAAGACTGAAGAGTATTGCAAGATGTCCTCCAGAGTCTTGAATGGTGATGAACGTATAGTTGGTTTGGTAGAAAGAGCTTTGGAACATCTATGGAAAGGTAGAGAGAAAGCAAGGTGAGAGTTGGTCTGCAAAGCCGTCTTAATTATGGCCCTAGGGATCTTATCCCATAGCGAGTCCTGGAAATAGGATAACTCATCAATTTCCCCGAAGTGAGGGGAGAGGGCTGGAGGGCTGGGCTTATTTTTTCACATTTATTTAGTTATGCGTATGTGTGTGTTTGTGTGTGTGTGTGCATGTGCACATGTGTGCCATGCCACTGCACATTACATGGCGGTCAGGAGACAATTTGTGGGATTCAGATCTCTCCTTCTACTGTGTGGGTCCTAGAGATCGAACTCAAGTCGTCAGGCTTGCCAGCAAGTGTCTTTACAGGTTGAGGCATCTCACCAGCCCATGGCCTCTGCATTTACCAGAATGTTTTTTACCATAATAATAACAACAGGGGCTGGAGAGCTGGCTCAGAGGTTAAGAGCATTGCCTGCTCTTCCAAGGGTCCTGAGTTCAATTCCCAGCAACCACATGGTGGCTCACAACCATCTGTAATGATGTCTGGTGCCCTCTTCTGGCCTGCAGTCATACACACAGAGAGAATATTGTATACACAATAAACAAACAAACAAATAAATAAATAAATAAAAATAACAACAGTAACTATTGTTTTTGTTTTTTCAAGACAGGGTTTCTCTGTAACCATCCCAGCTGTCCTGGGACTCACTTTGTCACTCATTTCCTACATGCTGTAGGAACGTGGCATGAGCATAGGCTAAGGTAATTCCTGAAGGCTGACAGCAGGTAGGAGTCTCAGTAACAACTTCAGGGATTATATACTTGTGTCCAGAAGAGTATCTGGGAAGCCCGTCAGATCACACACCATACAGGGTAGGATTCAGAATAAACTCTTGGCCTGCACTGCTAAACTGTGTGTGTGTGTGTGTGTGTGTGTGTGTGTGTATCCATGTGTGCATGAGTGCATGCTTGTGTGTGGAGGCTAGAGAGAAACCTCTATTAAATAAAATATTTAACTTGTGTGTGTTTATTTGAGCTTATAAGAGGACATCAGAAGACAATTTGTGGGAGTTAGTTTTGGTTCTCTCTTTCCACCGTGTGGGTTTTGGGTGGGGATTGAACTCAGGTTGTCAGGCTTGGTAACAAGTGCCTTTACATGGCTGAGTCATCTTGCTGGTCCATTTAAAAATTATTATTGCTCAATTGTACCACAAGGACATGTGCTCAACTATGTTCATAGCAGCTTTGTTTGTCATAGCCAGAACCTGTAAACAACCTAAATGCCCCTCAATCGAAGAATGAATAAGAAAAATGTGGCACATTTACACAGCAGAAAAAAAATAATGACAGCTTGAATTTTGCAGGAATATGGATGGAGCTATAAAACATTATTTTGAGTGAGGTAGCTCAGACACAGAAAGACAATTATCACATGTACTCACTCATAGGTGGTTTTTAAACATAAAGCAAAGAAAGCCAGCTTACAAACCAGAGAACTTAGACAACAATGCGGACACTAAGAGAGATTTACATAGATCTAATCTACATGGGAAGTAGAAAGTAGAAAAAGACAAGATCTCCTGAGTAAATTGGGAGCATGGGGATCTTGGGGGAGAACTGAAAGGGGGAGGGGAGAGGCAGGGAGTGGAGCAGAGAAAATGTAGAGCTCGATAAATATCAATAAAATAAAAAAGAAAAAATTATTATTATAGGCAGGGTGGTCGTGGCACGTGTCTTTAATCTCAGCACTCAGAAGGCAGGAGGATTTCTGTGAGTTCGAGGTCAGCCTGGACTACAAGAATTAGTTTCAGAACAGACTTCAAAGCTACAGAGAAACCCTGTTTCAAAAAAACAAAAATTATTATTATTTTTTTTTTCACGATAGTGATTCTCTGTTATCATCTTGGCTATTATCATCTGTTATCATTCTGGAACTCACTTCGTTAACCAGACTGGCCTTATACTCAGAGATCCACCTGCCTCTGCCTCCTAAGTGCTGGGATTAAAGGTATGAGGCATCACATCACCTGGCAAAAAATTATTTCCTTAAAAATAGGATTTCACTAGATCCACTATAAAGATCAGTATGGCCTGGGACTCACAGATATACCAGCTTCTGCTCCCCAAGTGCTATGATTAAAGGGCTTTATTACCATTTTCTCAATGGTGGACAGGATGGAATCCAGGGCCTCAAGTATGCTCAGTAAACATTCTCTCACTAAACTCTATCTTCTTTATAGACAGACGTTTCTGTCCCACCTGGTCTCGCAGCTGTTCAGTCCCAAAGAAACACACAGAGGCTTATATTAATTATAAACTGTTTGCCCATTAGCTCAGGCTTATTACTAACTAGCTCTTACAACTTAAATTAACCTATAATTCTTGTTATGTTTAGCCACGTGGCTTAGTACTTTTCTTAGTAAGGCTTTCTCAGCTTGCTTCCTCTGCATCTGGCTGGTGACTGGTGCTCTGCCTTTCCTTTTCCCAGAATTCTCTTACGCTGGTCTCCCTGCCTATACTTCCTGCCTGGTTACTGGCTAATCAGCATTTTATTAAGTACGAGTGACAAATCTTTACAGTGTATAAAAGCATTATCCCACAACATACCCCCCCTTTTTTCTTGCCTGAAGATCAGAAGGTAAAACTAAGCCACTCTAGAGGCCAGGCAAGGGAAGAACACATCATTAATCTTAGGATTTGGGAGACAGAGGCAGATGGATCTCTGTGAGTTCAAGGTTACCTTGGGCTACACAATATCAATGCAGAAACAGACCCAGGTGGTGGTGGGTCACACACTTTTAATTCCGACACTGAAGGGAAATATAAAACGGGAGGAGACAGATGCTCAGGGCTTAGTCTGCAGTGTCCCAGCCTTGGTAGAGGTAAGATTTTTCTAGTGGCATGCAGTTTTGCTTTTCTGATCTTCGGTTTGAATCCCAGTATCTGTCTCTGGGTTTTTATTATTCATGCTACACTCCAGTTTAAAAAATTTCTATTTATTCTCAAATAAATACTCATTTATATCTGGATCTACAATTTAATATTTTAATTCCTATGAAAAACAGGAATAGGGCTGGAGAGATGGCTCAGAGGTTAAGAGCATTGCCTGCTCTTCCAAAGGTCCTGAGTTCAATTCCCGGCAACCACATAGTGGCTCACAACCATCTGTAATGAGGTCTGGTGCCCTCTTCTGGCCTGCAGGCATACATGTAGAAAGAATATTGTATACATAATAAATAAATAAATGAATATTTAAAAAAAAAAGAAAAACAGGAATAAACAAAACATATCTTTTAGGGATTTTTTTAGTTAAGGATATAATGGGCACAAACCCCATTATTTACAAAGAACAACTGTATCAGTTACTTCTTGCGTTGCTGTGACAAAAGTCCCAATAAAAGCAAGGTCAGGAAATGTCTTAGTTAGGGTTTCTATTATGAAGAGTCCCCTTGACAACTCTTATAAAGAAAAGCATTTAGCTGTAGTGGCTCACTTATAGTTCAGAGGTTTAGTCCATCACCATGGAAGCGAGGCAGCATGTGGGCAGACGTGGTGCTCGAGTGGTAGCTGAGAGTTCATACATCTTGACTCATAATCCCAGCACTCGGGAGGCAGAGGCAGGTAGATCTCTGTGAGTGTGAGGCCAGCCTGGTTGACACAGTGGATTCCAGGACAGCCACAGAGAAAGAAAAATGTATTCTTAGGGTTAGACATGAAGCTCAGTGGTAGAATGTTTGCCCCAAATGCACAAGGTCCTAGGTTTGGTCCACAATACTAGGACAAAAGAAAAAATCTGATATTCCAACATTGTACATACACTGTATGATTTCTAAATCTATATATTTCGACCAATATTTTAATTGTAAAGTAAAAGCTTCTCTAGTTGTTATTTTAATTTTTATTCCTTGTCAGCATTTCAAAGTCAGTATGTCCTAACTAAATGCATCTACTTTCTCTCAAATGTTGCTTGTGATCCTGCATTTCCTACTTTGTCAAAGTTTCTACCATATTGCTGAAGTTCTAAACCTTCAAGTCACGTGGGAGTCTTCCCTCTTCATGAACTCCACATTGGATTAACCCCAAGTTCTGTTGAATTTGATCCCTAAACAATGCCCAGCACGTGTCCTTTCCTTACACCGAACACTGTGGTTCCACAGTTCATGTTCTTACCAGCACTAATGCGATAGCCCCTTCACTAGTATATCCCTTTAATCATCTTTCCTCAACAATATTGCCAGAAGCACTTTAAAAAGCAAACAGACTGATTATACTTCTCCTTAGCTCAGAAGTCTTTGATAAGTATGTGTAGTACATACTTGTAATCACAGCCCTTGTGAGGCCAAGACAGGATGTTCCTGAGTTTGAAGCCAGTCTGGCCTACATAGTGAGTCCCTAAAATAGACTGACAAATGTTTAATGACTTCTTACTTATAGAACAATACAACCTAAGACATTGAGCATAAAGACTCATAATTTGGCCTCTGCTTATTTGTGCTGTCTTCTCCATCCCCTTTCTTCAGCTTGGTCTCGGGTTCAAACTGGCTGCTTCCTCATGTGTCATGTCATGACAGTGCACAGGCCGTGCTAGCTGCTGCGCCCTGCCTTCTCGCTTCTTCTTCAAGGCTTTATCCATCCTTTAAATTTTAGCTCTCTCTTTCCTTCATGAAGGCTACTCACCCGGCCTAGAAATAATCCTGCCCGTTTCCCATTGTGCTGTGTGCCCTGTCAGTTCACATAAAATTTGTGCGCACATCTGTTAGCTGGGTCTGCAATACTAGTGAACTCTGGTTCTTTCCTCTCCTCCCTTCTCTTCCCCTCTCTATATAGCTGAGGATGATCTTGAATTTCTGATCCTCTTGCCTCCACCTCCACTGTTGGGGTTCCATGAATGCTTGTTTATGCCTGAGTTTGTGTGGTGTGTGGGACTGGAGACAGGGCTTTGTGCATGCTGGACAAGTACTACACCAACGGAGCCGCATTGCCAGCAGTAACTCTCATTCTTAACTGGAACAAGATCTTGGCCTTCAAGATTTGAGAAAGCAGCTCAGCAAAGGGCTGTGGTAGGAAGAGCAACCCCACCCTGGTTTTACAGGAGTTTCTGAAAATCTACAGGCAATGTACTGTGGTACTGTGCTTTTTTTTTTTTTTTTTTTTGAATTTTCGAGACAGGGTTTCTCCGAAGCTTTGGTTCCTGTCCTGGAACTAGCTCTTGTAGACCAGGCTGGCCTCGAACTCACAGAGATCCGCCTACCTCTGCCTCCGGAGTGCTGGGATTAAAGGCGTGCGCCACCACCGCCCGGCTGTACTTGCTTTTTAAAGATTAAGAGTTTACTTTCCATGTTGCTTAGGGTGGAATTGGGCATTCCTCCTTTTGTTCTCCTACTGGATGTTACATAGGGGTCCTATCCCAGCACCAGCCATGTTTACATCTGTGTCTGAGCACATAACGTAGGAGACATGCCATTATAGGGGAGGAAAAATAACCTCACCATCCTTCTAAATTGCTTGGTTAGTCTGCAAATTAAATTGGCACAAACAAGATTAGCAGAAGAACTACCTAGGTTGGCTCCAAACTCCCGTGTTCAACAGATTCTCCTTGACTCTGCCAAGAGCAGGTAGGTCTACAAATGTTTGCCATTCTGCCTGTTCTGAGAGAGCAAGGTTAGTTGTAGATGTATGCACGGGAGTCCCACAGAATGAAACTGCAAGGCCAGATGATTGAAGCTCATGACACACAGAAAGGAACAAGAATTTCAAGTTTTAGTAGGTAGTGGGGACAAATTAATTAAGGTAAGTTAAGACAGCTTCCCCAACAGTAATATTGTCTACGAATAGCTAAGTTGCTTTCCTGATGCAGATACTTTATAAAATTTCTCTTTAACAATCTCTTTACAAAAAAATGTTCCCTTATATTTTATTTTGGGTAGTGGAAGGGAGCCGAAACTCGTGTGTTGGATGGATCTCAATTTTTTAGTTTAAAAATAATCAACATGCAGAGGGCCACATTTTTAGCGTGGCACGTTCACATTTTTGAGGTGATGTGTCCTGAGCCCCAGACACCATAAACGAAGCAATGTCATGATTAAGATAAATTTCTTAGACCTCCTAGGTGAGCCTCACTATTATGCACAGGCTGTAAAAACGCTTTACAACCCAGCAAAAAATGATTGTTTTTCAAACGCTGCATTTTCCAATCTTCCAGGCACTTTAATTGTTCTCAGACAGATGGTTAAAGCTCGACTACCGCACCCGCATATGCTAGGATAAAACCCGACTAGAGCGCCAAGAAAAAGATGATTGGCTGTGGGCCCCGAGAAGTTACATGGTTCCCCTAGCAAGAGCTGGGAAACCGCTGAATGTTCAGGTTTTGAAAACGGTTTTTGCATCGTAAAGAAAAAAGATTAACCTATCAGGAAGAACCGAGCACAGTCAATTACCAATCAAGAGCGGGAAAGGAGCCAAAGCCGGAGATACCTACGCACCACAGAGGACGTCATTCTTCAGCCTCTGCCAATAAGCCGCGGCAAGGGGCGGGGCAACAGGAAGATCGATTGCCCAAGAAAACAAACAATGTGTAGTACAACTGTCTAAACCCCAGCCCTCGGCTCCGGATGCCCTGGAATGAGCTCCCGAGCAAGGCGCTCGTGAGGTGCTCCCGGCTTTCTTCGCCCAGGGGAGGCGGGGCCGGTTGTCTCCTTCCCAGCAGAGCAAAGGCTTCCCTCCCAACAGCTCCCACGGGCTTCCAGAAAGCCCGTTGTAACTTCGCGCTATAGTTTACAGGAACAGCGAGTCGCCGGCTACCTGAGGGGGTGGGGCGGCGGCTGTGCGCAGGCGTTCTTGCCTGGTGGAGGCGTGGCCGAAACGGCCCGAGGAACCCTGGGAACTGTATTCCTCGCGTTCGAGAAACTGGTGCAGCTCCCGAGGTCTCTTGAACTACATTTCCCAGGATGCCTCGCGACCCCGGGGCGGGCCGTTTGGTTTGTTAATGAGTTCGAGAAAGCCGCGGCGCGGCCCACCAGGTTCCAAAACAAGGAAATGAAGGGGGGAGGCGGGACTGTGGGTGCCTGCGGGAGCCTCCGCCGCCACCGCGGAGGAGGAGGAGGCGGAGGAGGTGGCTGCCTCGGCCGCCGAGGAGTCCCTTGCTGAAGGCAGACCGCGGAGCGGCGGGCGGCGCGCGCGAGCCCGAGCGGCGGCTGTTGGAGAAGTGGAGCGGCGGCGGCGGAGGGACTGAGTGGCGGCGGCCCCCGCGTCCCGGTTTCTCTATGGGGGAAGCAGACAATGGATTATGATTTCAAGGCGAAGCTGGCGGCGGAGCGGGAGCGGGTGGAGGATCTGTTTGAGTACGAAGGGTGCAAAGTGGGACGCGGCACCTACGGGCATGTCTACAAGGCGAGGCGGAAAGATGGGTAAGAGCGCGGGCGGGGGAGTGGGCTCGCCCGGCCCGCCGCTGCGGCGATCCGGAGGGCTGGGTGGGTCGGAGCCCACGGGGCGAGGCGGCGTGGGTCGGGAAGCGGCGTCCGGGGGCCGACTCGGGGGCACTTGTACTGCCGCCCCCCGCTGGCCAGTCGCGCCCCTCGAAGTCGTACAGCGTAGCCCCGTCGGGGGCGTCGGTCCTGCCGCGACTCGCCGCCGCTGCGTGCTTTTAGCGGGCGACGGGACCCGGTGGAGACCGCGCCTGGAGGTGGAGTTGAGAGGTCTGGTCCCGGGGGACTCGCAGAGGTATGGGAGGGCTTGACTAAAGAGTTACCGCTATTGCCCTGTGCTGGTGACGGTCGTAGTGGAACTTCCAATCGGCGCAGCGCCTTCCCGGGGCGGCTGTTTGAATGCTCTCGGGGGCGCCGCCCGTGTGGTGGCGGCGCGCTTGGGTCCTAGCAGGCCCTTGGGGGTCTGACTCCCTGGGCGCTGTCAACCCAGCCAGCATCCCTGTGACTTACCTGCGGACTTCCTGACACTGACAGCTCACCTGCTTCCGATTCCACGTCCTAACGTCCTGAACTCAGCTGTCTGAAGATGGAGAGATAACTGATTACTACAGGCGTTTGGTGTTCTTTAGTGCCTGCCTTTCCTGCTTTCCTGCCTCATGGCTATTTTAGGCATTCCCCCACCCCCCTTTAAGACAAGGTCTCTCTGTGCACTCCTGGCTGGCCTGGAACTCAGAGATCCTCCTGCCTCTGCCTCTCAAGTACTGTGATTAAAGGCATGCTCCACCACATCCGTCCCCCCCCCCCTTTTTTTTTATTCAAGAAGAATTCTTGAGTATTTTATTCTCCTGTCAAATGACTGTGAGCTTTGGTAGTGTATATTGAGAACCTAGACCATCAGGCACAGAAAACTGAGTCACAGACTCGGACCTGAACCACAGATTCTTAGGAGTTGAGGGAAGCTATAGGAATCTCTTGGGAAGCATTTATGGATTGTTTTATTAGTAAAAGACAAACTTGATAATGTATCGCGATGTCTTCTTCAGGCCAGAGCAGGACGGGTAGCACCTGCTTCTGGCGTACAGATGGTGGGTTTAAAGCCTGTTGTCTCCTTGGTCCCATCTCGGAAGAAATTCCTTTTCCCTGGGTTCTGTAACTAGGAGAGACAGTCTCCGACGCTAAGGACTGTCAGACTATACAAAAGAGAGTTTTTAGGATCGTAGTGGAGCATTTTGAAAAGCAGGTTGTCACCACAATCTTAGATTTGAAGTGCTAATTAGGGTGCCTTCTTCACACTCCTGTAATTTGATTGGTTGGGTAAAGAACTCTAGCATCAAAGTAGGCAGTGTACATGCTAATTTTATAAGAGAAAAAAAGCATAAGCGTATGAAGTGTTTCATATACAGTGCTCTGAAGATTAGAAGTACTGTCCAGGTTTCCAGGATGATTACTGTTGCAGGTACAACTGTACAGGCCAAGCTACTCAGCCAAACGAGTTGTTTCTTTTAATTACCATGTGTCCTTGAGCGCTCGCCAGGAGCTGTAGGGTACTATAATTGACTTGTACTTTGTCTTTGGAGTACCCACTCTAATGGTTAAATTGGTATTCCAGTGGGAATCCTCCCTGGGATGTTTGAGAAAAGCCAAGCCAGTGCTACTGTTTGGACATTGTTACAAAATAATTGAAGTGGATCTGCCCTCCCTTCCATGCTAACTTTGTAATACACTTCATCTAGAATTAAAAATAGTTTTAATTTAAAATATTTTTATTTTTGCCTGGAAACTTTGAGAAAATTTAAAAATATTCTGATTTTGAATTTCATTGAATGACGGAACTTGCAACAAAACCCATTGCCCGCCTGCTTCTACGTGTTTTCCATTATGTCTCTCTAACAAAGATCCTGATTTAAATACACTTTTTCCTTGAGTAAAATTGATAAATCAGATAAATAAAATAAGGTCAGTTGTATGTTCAAGGTAGAATTTAAAAACAGCAGCAACAACAATAACAAATGATTTATAGGCAGAGGCAGGCAAATCTTTTTGAGTTTGAGGCCAACTAGGTCTACAGGTCGTGTTTCAGAACTGCCAGGGCTACACAGAGAAAGTCTGTCTTGAGAGACAAAACAAAATAAAAAACCCTCAAACCAGACAACCCCCTAACCCCCAAACCAAAAAATTCCTACTTAGAAATACTAGTTCAGACCACTGTATCACATGTAAAACAAACCGTGATAGGTTTTATTTATCTTATTTTTCTTGGATTGAGTGTTGGTCTAGATTCCTGGATTTACACTAAACACCCAAATCTCTTGTTGTGGGCTGCTGGTGGGATTAGTTTTATGTTCATTACTAATCAGCAGTTTGAAAGAACAGAAGGTTTTGGTGATGGTTCTCAACAGTGGTGCAGATTTGCTTAGTAAAAGATTTTACCCTCTGATCATTGTGAAGTACTGTTCACCTCTTTTCAGGTTTGATTTTGGTAAACTCTGGGAAAAACAGTGATGCTTGATGCTATCGTAGGGAGCAAGGGAGATGTGGGCCTGCTTGAGAGAAATGTCTCCAGCATATATAGCACTTTCTATGGTTATATCCACACAATAACATATATCAACAAAAAATGGTTAGGTCTTTAGAATAATGGAAGACAACCCTCAGTAGAAAAACCTTTGCTTAAGCTTTAGTGATAGCTTACACACAGTCCTTCAAAGTGAGATATTTAATATAGGCTGTATCATGCAGTGTAAATTTATAGCAGGCTAGAAATGCAAGCTGTGTCTGGTTTTTTAATATTTAATTGGTGCATAAAGATTTACATACTTGTGTGGTACTAGATGATGTTTTGATCCATATATACATTGTATACTGATTAAATCAGGGTAAAGGTGTCTCCTTGAATATTTAATGTGTCAAAAACACTCAAAATTCTTGTTTCTAGCTTACTTGATCATGTTGGATATCATGATTATATGCAGTTTCTTTGCTGTACAACATGGCACCAGGGTTTATTTCCTCCAAGGTTTTTTCTTTTCCTTTAATAAAGTTTTTGCTCACTAATTTTTTTTTTGTTTGTTTAGAAGGAAAAATTGATTCCCTTTAACGAAAACAATCAGACTTGGGCCCTCAAGATGGCACTTCGGGTAGAAGGACCTGTTGCCAAGCATGGGGCCAAAGTTGGCTCACGGGGATGTACATGGAGGAAGGAGAGAACCATTTCCACAAAGTTGTCCTCTGACCCCTATGGCCGTGGCATGTGGGCGCCCTCTCCCCTGAGGCGTTCAGAGTAAATAAGTGACTAATAAAATAAAATCAAGTTTACCTAAAATTCACTTACTAGAAATATTTTGTGTGGACTCTGGCGTCCATCTGGAGGTCAGGAGACAGCTCCCTGCTTCTCATCTATCTCTATCTAGTTCTGGGGCTGGGTTCAAGTTGTGCTCCTAGTGTTATCAGGCCTTCACCTGCTGAACCATCTTGTTGGTCCACATTTATTTTTGCTGGGGATAAATCCAGGGCCTTGAGACTACTAAGCATGCAGTCTGCTCTGAGCTATGCTTCCAGCTCCAGGATAGTTTAGATTTTTTTAGTCTGAGTGAGAAGTCATGCAGATTTTCTTTATTAGTAGAAAGTTCTAGGCTGTGCTGGGGATGTAACTGAACTGGCAGAGTGCTTGCCTAGCACCCCGAAGGCTCTGGGTTGTACACCACGTGAACTGATCTTGTAATCCCAACTCCTAAGCATGTGGAGCCAGGAGGATCACAAGTTCAAGACCATACTTGGCTATATATGTCTCAAAAACAAAACAAAACTGAACATAAAAATTTATAGTGACAAGCCTGAAGACAATGCTTTTCTAGTTAGGAACACTTTTAATAAAAAGATATTGTTAAAATGTCTTTTCATTAAAAGGGCCAGAAAAACCCGACGCCACAGCGTAGAGTTCTGTATGAACACTTGGCCTAATGTGAGTTGCATTTCCAAGACTAAAAACAAAGTTTTTGATTCATGTTTTTGAAAGGGACTTAATTCAGTGGTTCTCAGCCTTCCTAATGGTACAGCCCTTTAATACAGTTCTTCATGTCGTGGTGTCCCCCAACCATAAAATTATTTTCATTGCTGCTTCATAACTGTAATTTTGCTACTGTTATGAATTGTAATGTAAATATCTGATATGTAGGATGTCTGATATGTGACCCCTGTGAAAGGGGTCGCAGCCCATTGGTTGAAAACCCTGGTAATTAAAAATGAAATGGCTGCCAGGGCTCTTAAGGAATTTGAGTTGGAGGCCAGCCTGATCTACACAGTGAGTTCCAGGCCAGCCAAGGCTACACAAAGAAATCCTGTCTAGAAAAACAAACAAACAGGAAAACGTTTCGGTTTTGTCTTAAGGTTTCAGATGAGTGGTGTGTGATGTTTTAATGTGTCATGAAGTCCTTCACAAGTAGATGTAAGTACTTGTGGGTATACACGGGCAAATAGTAGGTGCAGCCGCATTGCCTATTTTGAGTGGCGTTTTCACAGTTTCTTGGTAGATGAGCATGCTTGCCTTTTTATTGGTGGCTTCTGGAGGCTGAAGAGTGGTTAGCTCTGTGATAATAGTGTTTTCCAACTGTCAAGAACTTTAGACCGTCTAGTCTGACTCCCCTTTTTTGCACATGGGAAACTCAGAGCTCTGAGAGGTTTGTTGAGCCCATTGTCACACAGCACTTAGGAAGCTTGCGGTCTAGATAGGAATTCTTGTATTTTGTGGTACATTTTCCTTCCTAATGAGAAGCCAAAAAAGCCAGTTTGCCTCTAGCTTTGGTAATTTTATTCTGAGCACTCCTTTCATGAAGAAAAAAATGTACCCATACCAGAAATATGGAAAAAAAATGACATGAAAAGGGCATTTATAAAAGGAGTGCAGAGGAGGAGGCAGCATTCAGGGTAATGCTCGGCGCTTGCACAAGACTCCAGATTCAATCCCCAGCGCAAGGCAAACAACAGAGACTGTGTGCCTAGCTGCTTCTGCTGTCGCTGCTGTAGGCCATTATTCGCTGTGCGTGGCAGCGGGATTGGGGTCTGCCTTCAGTCTTTTTTCACCGTGGACAGTGATCCAGGTTGCTGCCATTGTCATTTCCTGAAAATTAAGTCAGGCATATTTTATTTTTGTTTGGGAAAACTGTACATTTCTTACGTCCTACAGGATCAGATCTACTCATGAGTACCTTAATCGAAGACATTTGCAATGAGATCCTGACCAGTTCCCTGATTCACTTTCGTAGCGCTGGACTATGTTTTCTAGGACTTAGGTCTTTGATGTCTGACATTTTAACTAGAATGGGGTTGTCGTTGTCCCGATATCTTTATCCTCACTATCTGCCAATTCTTGCTCATGCTTCAATACCCATCTCTCTGCTTTCTTCCAGAAGTCTTTCCGTAGTCACTCACTGAGCTCAGCTATGCGTCGCTTCCTCCTTCCCGATGTAGCATCACTATAAATGATGTTACAGTCTCTCAGAAATTGTTAGCTTCAGTGTCTGTTTCAGGGTTGAGTACACACACAATCAAAACTTATGCTAGCTGTGTGTGTGGCACATACTTGTAATACCACCCATCACTCAGAAGCTGGAGGCAGGAGAAACACGGCTTCAAAGCCCAGCCTGGGTCTCATAGTGAGACGTTGTTGGAAACAAACACAAATTGTTGAATTTTTAAAAGTGCCACAAATTGGAAAACGTGTTCTCTTAACCTTAAGAACAGGTTGAAATTATATATATGGGTGTACACACATACACACATATACATAAAACATGCATACATGCATGTACCTATGTATGTACATGCACATACATATGTGTATATAGTATACACACAATCTGTACACATAATACATACACAGTACATAAATGCACATAAGGTATATAACACATGTATGCATAAAAACCATACATAATGCATGTGTACATATATACACTCACAATATATACATTGTATATATGTATAGTTTTTTGAGACAGGGTCTTACTGTGTAGCTCTGGCTGGCTTGGAACCTACATGCAGATGCGGCTGGCCTTTGACTTACAGAGAACCGTCTGCCTCTACCTTCTGTTTGCTGTGATTAAAGACATGCACTAATAGGCCTGATTTTCCCCCCAGTGACTGTTTGAAATTGAAGTGGTGATGTTATATGAGAGAGGTGACTAGATATATTTCTATAGCATTAACCAGACCCAGCGATTTTAGACTAACCTGAACTTGAACGTCCGATCTCTTCCCCACCTTTCAGTGCTAGGGTTGTAGGCACAAGTCCCAACAACACCTGGTTAATGTAGTCGCTGGAGGCAAAGCCAAGGCTTTGTAAGCCTAGGCTGACCCAGTAGCAACGTAGCTACTACATTCCCAGCTCTCTAGCTCTAGTCAGTCAGTCAGTCTGTCAGTCTCTCTCCCTCTTTCTCTCTCTGTTTATATAATTTTTTTCCCCTAAGGAGTTATACCTTTAAGCTGCCTCCCTCCATTTTGGGACAAAGGCTTGCTATGAGGCCAGGCTATTTTTGAACTCGCCATCCTCCTTGTTCCAGACTCCAGAGTGCTAGAACTGTAGGCGCATACTATCTATCATACCTTACAGTTTCTTTTAATAGATGTTGAGAAGGAAAATAATTGTTTTGAAATAGTAAGCATTTTCCCTCTTCGACCAGACCAGTTTTTGCTAGACTGTGAATTCTGTCTTCTGTGCTTTTAATAGCAATTTTATAGCAATGCTTAGGAAATGTCAGCACTCATATATTTTAGGAATTCTTTTTTGATGTTACAGATTTATGGTAAAAATTATTTTTAGCATTTAGTAAATGAGGTAAACATTGGTTTATATTATATAGCTTACTTTTTGTAATACAAACTTTCAAAAACTTTATTTTTGAGGCCTAAGGGAAATAATTTTTCAGTGACTTTTGATAAAAGCAGTAGTCAGCAAACTTTATGAAAGAGCAGATATATTTAGATCTTGTGCAGCCCTCTCAGTTGTGCTGACCTACAGTTGAGTCTGAAGTAGATTGATAAGACCAATGTTGTAGATACTGTAAAAGGAGCTGCGCCAGGCTTAGACATGAATTTAAGATTCTTAATTAGTATTTCAAAACAAAGTATTTTGTGGGCGGAAGAGGTGGTTTAGCAGTTAAGAGCACTTTGCTACTCTTCCAGAGGACCCAGGTTTAATTCCTAACACCCACGTAGTGGCTCATAATCATCTGTAACTCCAGCTCCAGGGTGTCCCATGAACTCTTCTGGTCTTCATGGGTACCATCCATGGATGTGGTACACATAGATACATGTAGGCAAAACTGATACCCAGAAAATAAAAAATAGATCTTTTAAAAAAGTATTTTGTAAAGTAAACAACATGCTTATTTAATAGTTGCCAAGGACATGAAAAGTAGGCAGGGTGACAGATCTTCCTGTCACACACTTTCTTCTCTGGAGACAGCTTCTAGATGGGTTTTCTTTTGTATCTACATTAAATGGGCCATTTGATAGGATAAATGCTGTGGTCTGTATGTTTCTCTTCTTAAACTTCTACAACTTGAAGATTGATCATTGCATGTTTTAGGTGCAGAATGGCTTGTTAATAGTCTTACTGTTTTCTAGTTTGTTGGTGTGTTTTGACTGTCCCTCTTGATGAAACGTTAGGGTTGTTTTAGTACTGACGCTAGCAAATATTCTACTAAGTGCAATTTTGCATATTAATATAGCTGGAAGTTAAATTCCTAGAAACTCTTTACCTTTAGAAATAATGACTTGAAATTGTTTGCTAATACTGTGATGTACAAGATACACATCTAAAGACTGGAGATTAAGAAGCGGCTTTAAAGATCCTCATAGGACAAGTGATGAATTGTTTGCTTGCCGTAGGACACGTGCATTACTTTTAGATGGTAATGTTTTAGTAGCATAGAGTTTTAAAATATAGTGCAGGTAAGTATTGATGAAGGAAGTATTTTTTACTTTTTTTTTTATTTTTTACTTTTTTGTCACTTATTTTGGGACTTGATATACTGGATAAATAGGTTAATATATGATAATAAATGAACCTGTTTTTGAAAAATAATATACAGTCAGGGTTAGATGTTGCTATAGACTAGTCATACTTAATATATAATAGTTTGACATTTTCTTGGTGGTATCATTAGGGTAAGAGTACTTAGACCTTTTTTGCATCTTAAAAGCTGAATTTTCCTTGGTATGGTACACACCTTTAATCCCAGCAGTGGAACATAGAGGCAGGCGGGTCTCTGTGAGTCCAGCCAGGTATATTAACAAGTTCCAGGCCAACCAGAGCTGTGTAGTTGAGAATTTGTCTCAAAAACAAACAAACAAACAAACAAACCCCAAACCCAAAGATCACCCCACCTCGGTGTTTGTAAGAGATGAACTTGTTGTTTTGGTGTTGAGGCTATGCAATGTTAGTACTCCCTTTTGGTGCTAAAATAGAGTGACAAGAAATTCTATTTTTAGAGTTCATTTTAAAGTTAAGTAACTAACTCAGCCATTTCTTAAAAATAGTGTTTTTGGTCTGGAACCACGCAGAGTTAGCCGATGATGCTATTTTAAAGATTTTGTCCATGTATAAATAGCCGAGAGTCCGACACTTCCTGGAATAGCTGTTTGGAGCATGCACCATGCAGGATAAAAGAGAGCCTCAAGGGAGGTGACAGGATGTAATTCAGAATACGGGTGTGCAGCAGTCAATTTTTTAAATTGAGGTTTGAGTTCTACAGGCGAGCAGAGAAATAAAAATTTTTAAAGTCCCCAGATAATTGATATTCTCATAAAATATCCTTAATTTCAAATATAGTAAGTCCTCTCTTATGGTACTGGGGGATCAAACAAATATAGTAAGTCTTACTACAGGAAAAGCACAGCTTTCTTGTAGAGACTTTAAATGCATAGAAAAGAGTAGTTTATAATACAATACTGTGTTCCAAACACAGCTTTAAATTTATGTTTGCTGTGCCCCTTGTACATATGGGTTTACCATAATCCTCAACTGCATAAGGACCACATGAAGTTTGCCCCGTGTTGTTGAGGTGCGATGTTTGCACAGCCTTGGGATCCTTTGTTTAGCAGCCCATAGGTAGGTACATAGAACATTTCAAAGAAAGTCATGTAAACATCGCATGGAAGCTTAAAAGCATTGGCTTTCCTCAGTGCTTTAAGTCACTTTAGAGAGACAGTAGCAGTAATCACACCGCAGGACAGGAATGCTGGCCAAGCCCCAGAGCTTTTGGCATGCCTACTTGAGGTTCTGGGTTTGGTTCCCAGCCCTGCAAGAAAGAAAAAACATTTTTTACACGCAAAATGAAAAAGTAAGCTAACTTTTGAGAAAAGCAGTGATGCTGCATGCAGCTTTTGAGTTGCTGGTGAGCATATTTAGCTTTTCCTTTTTTTAAGGGTTTATCTGATTTGTATGTATATATGCTGCGTGTGTAGGTGCCCTTGAGACTAGAAGAAGACCTGGAGCTCGGTGGAGCTGGAGTGCCAGGTGCTTCTGAGCTACCCGACATAGGTCTTTGGGGAGAGCATCAGCAAGCTCCCTTGAACTGCTGAGTCATTGTTCTAGCACCCCTCCCCCCCGTGACCCCTTAAAGAATTGTGTGTGTGTGTGTGTGTGTGTGTGTGTGTGTGACTGTGAGCACATGTGCCATGGTGCATATGTGGGGGTCAGAGAACAACTTGGATGTGTCCTTTCTTGTGTCCTTTCTCTCATGTGGATGCTGAGCTTGAACTCAGGTTGTCAGGCTTGGGGTGAGCACCTTTAGCCTGAGCCATGTCTGCCCCTGCCCCTTGAGTTTATTTCACAGTCATTTCAAAAATAAGAGTGCTCTGTGGTAATAATGGCCTGTTAGCCCAGCACTCAGGTGGTGGAGGAGGATCCTCAGTTCAAGGACAGTCTGCGTTACTGAGCAACGTGCTGCTTGTTTCTCAACAACTGTCCTTACCACCACCAACCAGTAAAAAACTTTCCAGCAAAAAACCTATAATGAGTCCACTTGGTGTGTAAAAGTTTTAATCCAGTTTTCCAGCAACTAAGAACTGTCTGTCTAGGCCAGTGGGTCTCAGCCTTCCTAATGCTGCAACCCTTTAATACAGCTCCTCATGTTGTAAATTACCCCAGCCATAAATTTATATTTTCCTTGCCATGTCATGACTGTAATTTTGCTACTGTTATGAGTCCTGTAAACATGTGTTTTCTGATGGTCTTGGGTGTCTTCTGTGAAAGGGTTGTTCAACCCCAAGGGAGTCGTGACCCACAGGTTGAAAACCACTGGTCGTGATGTTAAATATTCACACATATCTTTGATAGACTTTGCCTTGAGTCTGTGCTGTGCCATGCCGTGCTCAACTGCACTACTGTGGTGTCCCTAGGTAATAGGAAGTTGTCAGCTCCATTGTGTTATGGGACCACCAGTATGTGTGATTTATCATTGGTTGAAATTTCATTATGCAGTCACGCATGACTAATAGGAAAATGTACAGAACCAGTGTTGTTTGTTGATATTTTAGTGGAAATACTTTTACTTTTATTTTTTTAAATTATTAAATATAGCTGTATATAGTGAAAACCAAACTTTCAACAGTGCAGTTGTACATGAAATGTAAAATCGCTTCTCAGAAGTAAACAATACTGTTAACCCTCTTATTTTATTCTGTTGCTGGGGATCAGACCTAAGGCTTTGGAGTGCCACTGAGATGTCTTGGCTGGTAGAAGTTCTTGTGGCTAAGCCACAAGGTGGGAAGAGACATTGAATCTTTTGACTTCCATGCATGTGTGTGGTACATGCATAGCCACACCCATACACAATAAATACGTAAATAAATATGATGATTAAAAAAGCCTAAGACATCGTGCAATGTTGATAACTACATTGAGCTGCTATCCCAGCCTTTAGCAGTATAACTTTAATTAAAACTTTGTTACCCTTCTTTGTGTGTGCACTCACGCCTGTGTGCTTTAGGTTGTAGATATTCTAAGTTCTTATATGTGTAAAAATGTACTTTATTTTCATACTTGGTTGACAAATTTGGCTGTGTGTAGAAATTTTAGAATTATTAGTTATTAAAATTTTTTTCTAGTACAAAACTACTGCTTTGTTTTTTAGAATACGTCATCCATGGGACATTTACTTGAAACTTTTTTTATTCATGTATGTTATTTATTCTTCTCTTATACATTATATCCTGACCTTAGCCTCCCCTCCCTCCACTCCTCCTAATGCCCTCTCCTGTTTTTATTCTTTAAGAAATTTTCAGTTATTTATGACTCTGCCACTTAGAGATGTCTGGAAGGCCGGAATCTTCCCATCTGCCTTGCCTCCGGTGTCTGTAGTGCTGTTTCTTATTGGGTTGATGACTCGGCACTCATTTGAACTCGAGAGGTTAAATTTGTAATGAGCAGTTTTAGTCTTGCGCTTCTCATCTTCCGCTCTGGTTAGGGAGCCTTTCATGAGCCCCTTCTTTTGTTTGTGAATACGAGGGGGACATTGAGTGCTGTTTCAGACGGGCTCGAGTAGCTCAGGTGGCCTCCGGCCTGCTGTTTGGCCAAGGGCGGTCGTCAGCTGCTCATTTGGCCTCCTCTACCCCCTAAGTGCTGAGATTACAGGGAGAATTCTTGTGTCCTGCTACTGATTGGATTGTTTCTTCATGTTTTCTTCTTCACGTTTATGTGTTACCAGCATTCTCTTCTTTCTTGACTCTTCCTTCAGTGCCTTTTGAATTCGTTGTCAGTATTCAGTCCTCACACTTCTGTATTAGAGATTTTTCCTTTAATTTCCCAGGTTACCAATTTGGTCTTTAGTGGGGCCTGGAATCTTATTTATTATGACTAAATTCAAGATTCTGAACTTCTGTTTTAAGAGTTTCCAGTGTCTTGTTGCACTATAAGCAGTTCTTTAATTTTTTTCATAAGTAGCTTTTAAATAAATTTTTAGGTGTGTTGTGTGTGTGTATGTGTGTGTATGAGAGAGAGCGCTGGTGGTGTGAGGACTGAGAATGCTCATGACATACATGGCTTGCATGTGGAGGTTAGAGAACAGTTTTCGGGAACATGCTCTCTTCCACTTGCTGAGGATGTTTCCTTCTACTGCTGTACAGCACAGGCTAGGCTAGTTGGCCTGCAAACATTCTTTACCTCTGCTAGGAATTCTTTTCTTATGTTGTTGGGTTTCATTTGTTTAGTATTTTGAGACAGGGTCTCATTATTTAGCCCTGACTGGCCTGAAATTCACTAGGTGTCCACAAGCTATCCAGGATGCAGAGATCCAATTGTCTCTGTCTCTCGAATGCTGGGCTTCAAGGCATATGCTGCCAGTTAAGGAATTCTTCAGTAGATCTCTTTTTATCTTTTATTGCCATATATTTTTCTTTTTTCCTTCTTAGGTTTTCTTATAATCTGATGCTACACTAAGACAGTAGGAATGTTTTTCTATTTAACTTTCAGAGATATATGTATTTCACTTACTAATATCTAGGGCCTTTGAGTGGCTGAATTACGCCTGTTTAAGTGCTGTGCTTCCTGCAAATTAGATCTTTGTATTTTCTAAAAGTTTTCTTGTTTAAATGACTAACAAGGAGGGGACAGTTTTGTTTAATCCCCTGCACATCCAGAAAAGGTGGGGCAGTAGAGGCGGGTCGTGTTAAACAGGTGTCATGATAGAAAGGACTGGCACAGTAGTGAAGGGTTACATCACATAGTAAAGACAGTCATGTTACAAAACTCCTGTGATAGAAATGATAGAAATTCCTCTGGTAGGAGTTTCTGAGTGGTCTCCGCCTGTCCACATTTCCGTCCACCAGCCCATCTACAGAGCTAGTCCTGTTTTTGCCAGTCAGGGTATCCATTCTCTGTCTGCCTTCTGCCTGTGGATGCATTATTCCTTGTAATCGTTCTTCCATTTGTGTCAACTAATTTAATTAGAACTTTACTGCAGTCCACTTGATTCCTTCCGTGAACCAAGTATTGTGGCACAGATATAACACAAAGGCAAATGGGAGGTATAGTCTGTTTGCAACACCAGGATGTAATATACAGAACAAATTACTAATAACAGTTTACAAGGCATGGAGGGGTTCAACCCAGGGATTCACATTTGGGGAATATTTTGGAAGATATATTTGCTATGTATTTCCCACTTAAAATTGATAAGATGTTTTACAGATGTGTGATTAGAAGAGCAGAGGCAATGAATTACTTGAAGGAACCTGCTTTCTGTACATACCAAGACGTTTGTATTTGTACATAGGGATGCAGAACAATATGGCAGCTTGCTAAGGCGTGAACAAGTTCAAGCTGTACAGAATGCCAGCGTGGAGAGGGTGAGGTGGGCACGAAGTCCAGATGCCGAGGAACTTTTGGTAGCGGTGGGGAGAGGGAGTCAGTTGTCTTTAATGGTACAAAGTTGGTCTGTTGGTCAACTTGCGACAGGCACTCACCTGTGAGTGGTTAGTTGGTCAGTGTAAACTGGATTCAGTCTCGGTCCGTGGGAGAACAAATGAGAACAGGGAGTTGGGTAGGTAGGAAAATGGGGGTGGATGAGGGAGGAATTGGGCGGGGAAATACACATCAAAACACAGTGTATGAAATTCTCCAAGATTTCATAAACCCTTTTTGTTTTAAAAAGAACAACATGTAAATTTCTTTATTGGAGAAAGCAAAGCCCTTTGTTTGAAGCACGTGCGCTTGAAGTTCCAGCTAGTCTACGGGCTGAGGAGGAGGCTAACTTCGGTCTGGAGTTCTGTGCCAGCCTGGGCAACATACCAAAACCTTGTCTCTTAGGAAAGTTTAAACTATCATAAATGTATTAATTTGCATATTATAAAAACCAGTATATGAAAACGACAGTAAGGAAAGCTAGGGATTTTTAGAAAAATCACGAAGAATATAGTTGAGTGTGATAGTGCACACCTGTACTCTCGGAATTCAGGGCTTGAGACTGGGAGATGGAGTCCTGCCGGGTCACCTAGCAAGGCGAAGTGACCTGCCAAGACCAAACAAGGAAGGCAGATTACATGTGAGCACTCAGAGTAAGTACTACTAGTATTTTGGTCTATTTTCTTACAGTGTGTTTTAAAAATAATTATACATAAAATTCTGTGTAGCTACTTGGGAGACTGAGGCAGGAAGATCACTTGAACTCAGGGTTTTGAGACCTGGGCTAAATATTGAAACCCTATTTCAGGGGAAAATTTTTGATAGAGGGGTGGAGAAATGCCTATTCAGTTAGAAGAAGTGCATACTGTTCCTGTAGAGAACCTGAATTTGGTTCCCAGCATCTGTATCTGGTTCCTAGCACCCACTTTTGGGGGCTTACAGTTAGCTGTCTGTAACTCAAGCTTTAGGGGCTCTGAAGTCTCTGGCCTCCATGAACACCTTCACGCTTGTGCACATACCCATGAATACACAATTGAAAAAATATAAATCAAAAAATAAAAAGAAGAAGAGAAGAAAAGTTGGGTGGTTGGTGCATGCCTTTAATCCTAGCTAGTAGCCCTCGGGAGGCAGAAGCAGGTGGACCTTTAAGTTTAAGTCTGGCTGGGCGATGGTGGCGCATGCCTTTAATCTCAGCACTCGGGAGGCAGAGGCAGGCGGATCTCTGTGAGTTCGAGACCAGCCTGGTCTACAGAGCTAGTTCCAGGACAGGCTCCAAAGCCACAGAGAAACCCTGTCTCGAAAAACCAAAAAAAAAAAAAAAAACCAAAAAAAAAAAAAAAAGTTTAAGTCTGGTCTACATGGCAAGTTCCAGGCCAGACCCCGTCTCAATTAAGGAAAAAAAAGATCCAATTCAGTGTGCTTTAGAATGTTTACAGAGTTTTATAAAATACTACTGCCTAATTCCAGAAGATGCTCATCCCCAAAGCAGCCCTGGACCTTGGGAGTCCTTATTTGTTATCTGCTCTCAATTCTGGCAAGTGCTATCTGCCTTCTGTCAGTGAATGATAAACAATCTGGCCTTTTATGGCTGACCTACTTAACTCAGCTTATTTTCAAGGTATACCATGTGGCAGCATGTACTAATATTTCCTTTTGTGGGTGAGTAATAATACAGCCACATTTTGTTTATCCATTAATGAAAATTTGTTCTCTTTACTTTTTTGGCATTTAAGAATAATGTAAATATGTATACATATTTTTGTTTGAACATATGTCTTCATCTGTTCGAGCATATACCTAGAAAGTAGAATTGCTCAGACATATGGTAATTCCAATATAGAACTTTATGAGGATTTGACAAAATGCGTTGCACATTGGGTGCACCATTGTACATTTTTACCTAGTGTTTATGTTCAATTTGTCTTTAAAAAATATTTTAGTCTTTGAGTTTTATACATGCATTCAGTGTATTTTGTATCTGTTTTAACTTCCTTCTCCTCTCGTGTTTTCCCAAATCACCTCGTCAGCTTCATATCTTTTTGGTCTCTGTCCCCATGTCTGTCTGTCTCTCTGAATAACTCCCTGAGTCCAGTATATGTGCAGGAGCATGGTTGACTTACTACTTCTGTGTTTTACTATTACTTATTAGTCTCTGTTCATTGTAAGAACTTTGTGTGTGTGTGTGTGTGTGTGTGTGTGTGTGTGTGTGTGTATACAGACACAAGCACAGACGTGAATGCTCATGTCTGCATGAAGTGCCATGTCATGTTTCTGGGCCCGAGCTGATTCTCCTCTTCCTCCTTTAAATGGGTCCTGAAGATGAAATTAAGTCACTAAATTTGTTCAGTAAGTGCTTCTACCTCCTGAATCATCTCAGCAAACCTGTCCTCTGTTCTTTAAAAATACTGTAACTATTCTAGTGGAAATGGTTTTCCCATAGATTTTTATCATCTTTTCATGTACTTACTGATCATTTATTTATATATCTTCGAAGAAATGTCTATAGAAGTCTTTTTCCTATTAAATTGAGTTCTTTTGATTATAACATTTTAAAGGTTTGTAATTATTCTCTTTAATTGCTTGTACATAATGTTTAAATTTTTTCTCTTTTGAGACAAGGTCTCATCAGGTATACCAGGCTGCTTCAAACTTGGTGATTCTCCTGTTAGTCTCTCTCTCTCTCTTTTAATATTTTTATTTGATTTTATATGCATGAGTGTTTTCCTTGCATGTATGTCTGTGCACCACATGCAGGCCTGGTACTCACAGAGTCTGAGGATCTCCTGGAACTGGATTTACAGACAGTTGTGAGCTACCATGTAGGTACTGGGACTTGAACCCTGGTCTTTCTGGAAGAGCACTTAGTGCTCTTAAGTACTGAGCCATCTCTCTGGCTCCTGCTTCAGTCCTTTTCAGTGCTAGGCCTAGGATGTTACAGAATTGATCTTAGAGATTCCCTGGAGTACCACAGAAGATTTACTTAGGGCACTGTGGACATTTGGATTTCTGAGAGAAACTCATCTGTCAGAACTACTAGCTCTGAATCGTTGGCATCTTCTCTTTTAGGTTGTGCCTTTTAGGACTCTGGTTTTGATGTCATGATGTTGGGAACCTAGATGTTTAGCTTATTGTGATAAATGTAGTGACATTTCATTTGTATTTTAATAAATAAAACTTGCCTGAGGATCAGAGAGTAAAACAGCCACACTGGCCAGCCTTACAGACAAGGCAGCAATAACACACAACTTTAGTCCCAGTAGCCACACCAGCCTGCTATAGAAACCAGGCGGTAGTGGTACATGCCCTTAATCTCAGAAATAGAGAGGATTATTAAAACGGGAGGAGACAGCTCTCAGACACAATCTCATTCTGAGATTCCTGGAGGCAGGATCTTCCTTTTTGAACTGAGGTAAAGGTAAGAGTGAGTGGCTGGCTGTTTTGCTTTTCTGATCCTCAATGAAATGCTGCTACAGATAAAAAAGCAACTGGTTTGCAAAAGAAATGATGTGGAGCAGGAAAGAAGACTGGAGATACTGAGTCTGATTCCAAGAATTCTTTTAAGTATTGTTAGGTTGGGGAGGGGAGAGACAGCTCCCTCCCTCCCCCGTCCCCTCCCTTCTCTTCCTTTCCCTTTCCTCCCATCCCTTCTCTTTCCCTCCCTCCCTCCCTCCTTCCCTCCCTCCCTCTTTCCCTCCCTCCCTCCTTCCCTAACAGGGTTTCTCTGTGTAGCCTTAGCTGTCCTGGAGCTTGCTCTGTAGACCAGAGATCTGCCTGCCTCTGCTCTGAGTGCTGGAGTAAAGGCGTGTGCCACCACTGCCCAGCTTTATTTCTTATTTCAACATACGAGTATTTTATTAATATTCAAATATATTTTGCTTAGGCAGAAACTCTTAGTAAGTTGCCTCATCTAAGTACTTCTTAAAGGGAATTGTTACTTTTTACCTAAGGACTGAACAGATTGCTAAGATCCTAGCTTGTGAATAGTGGCAATCCTTTACCTAGATATGGTCAGTGCTTATTGGCTACTTAGTTTTCCATATTCAATAGATATCTTTTTTTTTACTATACAGTATACAGAACTTTTACTCTTTTTTTACTTGTTGGGCATTTAGAGACTTTCTGCCTTAAAAGGCAAAATCTAGTTTTTGTCTACCTCTGTAGCTGAAGAGGACTACCTTAAATTTCTGATCCTCCTGCCTCCACCTCTCAGTGCCTGCACTAAGGTACTTGCCCAAATAATGTGGTGCTGGGGATTGAACCCAGAGTTTTCAGCAGCAACATACCAGCTGAGCCATACCTGAAGCCCAACATTTAAAGTTTCTTTATATTTCAAACTAATAATTACTCATTTCTTCATTCTTCTATGTTTTGGTCCATGTGTGATTCCTCCCCCACTCCATAGTGATATAAATTGATTTATTGTGCCAAATGCTGTAAGTTTTAAAGCTTTTGATAGCTATTTCCAAATTTATAAATAATCTCATGCACTGCCACTAACAGTATATGAAAGTGTCTCTAATTTATTTATTTATTTATTTTGAGACAGGGTTTCTCTGTGTAAAACAGTCCTGGCTGTCCTGGAACTCATTCTGTAGACCAGGTTGGCCTCAAACTCACAAAGATCCTTCTGCCTCTGCCTCCTGAGTGCTGAGACTAAAGGGTGCATTACTACACCTGGCTTCATTTCAATTCTTTGTGTGTGTGTGTATGTGTGTGTGTGTGTGTGTGTGTGTGTGTGTGCGTGTGTGAAAGAGGAGAGAAGGAGAGAGAGAGAGAGAGAGCGAGAGCGCGCGAGAGCGAGTGTTCGAGCTGGCACATACTTGCTTCTGAATGGGTATGGATATCAGGACAATTTCAGGACTCAGTTCTCTTCTCCCTTGGGTTCCAAGAATTGAACTGAGCTCGGGCTGTGAGGCGTGAGTGGCAGCAGGCTTACCTGCTGACCCGTCTTGAGCCCCTCGGTTATGCGGTATATTTTACATATGAAACTGTCTCTGTTTTAGTCTGCGATTGAGAGCTGGTGGCCCTGTGGTCTAGCTCTTTGGAGTTGGAGTTTGTGGTGGAGGTTCCTGTTGTACTGATCTTTACAGTTGGTAACATCTTCAGGCTGTTACATGTTGTACTGATCTTTGTTTTACAGTTGGTAACGTCTCCTGGCTGTTACACAGTCGCAGATTTCTTGCAGCAGTTCCCCCATGTAAAGGAATGCATTTATATAGTCTTTTCACCTACAGTTTTCTACTTTTATATTAAAAGTCATATTCAGAAATGCAGTCAGTTAAGAATCTGACAGCTTTCTGGCTAGCCTGTATTCCTGCTGTTACTTATCTTAGAATGAAGGAAAAGTTTCAAAGATACATGCTGTACCATTCAGGAAAATGGTGTTCTTGTTGGCTTTCTGTTGTTGCGATAAACACCATGACCAGAATCAACATGGAGAGGAAAGGGCTTGTTTAGGGGCTTAAGTGTCTGTCACAGCCCCATAGCTGAGAGAAGCCACAGCAGGAGCTGAAGCAGCTACCATGGAGGAACACTGCTTATTGGCTTGCCCCCTATGCCTTGCCCAGTATGCGTTCTTATTACACACCTCGGGGCAGCCTGCCCGGGGTGGCACTGCCCACACTGCCTGGGCTCTCCCACGGCAGTCATTAATGAAGAGAATACCCCACAAGCTTGCCTATGGGCAGTCTGATAGAGATCGGTTCTCAACTGAGAGGCCCATTTCCCAGTTGACTCTAGCTAGTGTCAAGGTGAGAAGAAACTCTCCAGCATGAACGGAGAAGAAATAGTGTTCCATATTGTGTTTGATGTAGAACTTGTTAGCAGCATTAAACAGAATTTCTTGCTAAGGAATAGAGGGCAGAAGCCATCCAGCTTTCCTTAAAATGAGCAGAGAGCATACACAAAGACACTTAGGTGTGTAGAGCTCTCATTTTGACTTCTTGTAGAAGAAAACCTGATCATTATCATTGTGAAAAAATAAGGGCCAGGTATAGTTGCACATGTCTTTAATCCTAGTGTTTGGGAGGCAGAGACAGGTGTATCTATGTGAGTTCGAAACCAGCCTGGTGGTCTACATAGTGAGTTCCAGGACAGTCAGAGCTACACTGTGAGACCCTGTCTAAAAATAAAAAATAAAGGGGGCTGGAGAGATGGCTCAGTGGTTAAGAGCATTGCCTGCTCTTCCAAAGGTCCTTAGTTCAATTCCCAGCAACCACATGGTGGCTCACAACCATCTGTAATGAGGTCTGGTGCCCTCTTCTGGCCTGCAGGCATATACACAAACAGAATATTGTATACATAATAAGTAAATAAATAAATTAAAAAAATAAAAATAAAAAATAAAAAAGCAAACAAACAAAAAGAGAAATAAGAAATTTGATTTTTTTTATTGGAACAAAAAGTCCAGGGATAGTTTTTGATTACTTGAGTATATTATCAAGTGTTCAGCTCCTTCTGTCTGTTCTGTGGCTTCTGTCTAGGTCATTGGTTCTCAACCTTCCTAGTGTTACTTGGGACCCTTTAATAACCAACCATAAATTATTTCATTGCTCTTTTTATTTTGGCTTTTCGAGACAGGGTTTCTCCATAGCTTTTGGTTCCTGTCCTGGAACTAGCTCTTGTAGACCAGGCTGGCCTCGAACTCAGAGAGATCCACCTGCCTCTGCCTCTGCATGTGCCACCACCACCCGGCTTCATTGCTATTTCATAACTAATTCTGTTACTGTTAACGACTCCTACTGGAAATATCTGATATGTGATCCCTGTGAAAGGGTCGGTTGAGACCCGCAGGTTGAGAACCTCTGCTATAGCTGTTCTAAATGATTGTTGTGCCTCCATCATAGACAGGATGAGGAAAAGGGGCTGTGTCAGCCAAGTTGTGCACACGGCTTTCAACCAGGCCGTGGAGCCAGCTCTCTAGCACCTACGTTACCATGGCATCAGTGTGGAAAGAAGTTCAGGATGAGCCAGTATAAGGCAAAGTTGGGAGTTTATGAAAAGCCATTTTAAACAGATCTTATTAAGCACAGGGGCTAACAGAAAAGAGTATTTAGGGAAAGAATAAGACATGGCTAGGTGCATATGGACTTTTCAAGGGAGAATAGCACTTTGTTGTCTTTATAAAAGTCATATGTAGAATTTTGTTGATTTCTGAAGTCATTACTGCTAAGAAAACGGAACGAAGTCACGAAGTGGTTGCTGAGGTGCACCTCACAGGGTCACATTTGGTAAGGGCGCACTGCAGCAAGGGGATGCAGGTCGCTAGGGTGTAGTCACTGTTAACAGCCTCATTTCCGAAATTCCCAGGTGCCTGCACGAAGAGTGAGATTCTGCCTGAGGTCATAGACACTGAGGCCTTAAGCCTGCTTTATTATTTAATATTTGGAATTTTATACGTAAAGAGATGGATGTATAGTTGTTAGATCACAGGGTGAGAGTACCACATTCTTCAGAAGGGTTGAGTCGGGCTGTAGAGATCCAGCGGGTCAGCTGATTGCTGTGCGAGCACGAGGACCTGAGTTCAGTTCCCAGGGCCTGGGTAGAAGGCCAGATGTGGCGGCTTTAGTTTATAACCTAGTGCTTCTGCAGTCAGATGGGTGGTGGAGACAGACCCCCAGGAGACCCAGGGCAGTTCACCTGGCATGCAGTGTCCAACAGAAGAGACCCACTTCAGACAAGGGGGGAGCTTGAGCTTGCCCTCTGATCTCCACAAAGTTGAGCCAGACTGTTAAGCTCCTATCAGAGTAGGATGCTGCCCCCTCTCTTTGTCCTTGCCTACCTTTGCTTTTGGCCTCTCTCTGTTATTAGGTGGTCTTTTGCTGTTTTTATCAGTATTTTATTGTGGGACTGTTAAATGTCTTCATTTGTCTATTGATTATCTTTTGGGTGCCCTACTCTTCTTCCCTTCAGTAAGCGTTATATCGTGGCTAAGATTGTGCTTTTAATTTAAACTGTATAGATTTATAAATCTGATTATACTCCTTAGGCGAATGACTCAGACAAATTAACGCTGTGTCTTTGTTTTCTTCATTGGGAAAATGTATACTAGTGTCTACCTTGTGGGGCTGTTGGGAGGGCATGAGGTAATCCATGGGAAGAATTTAAAACACCTGGCAGAAGCTCTGCTTCTTGGGGGTGGGGTGGCGTGGTGTGGCGTGGTGCGGCATGGCACATGCCTTTAATCCCAGCACTTGGAAGGCAGAGGCAGGCAGATCTCTGTGAGTTCGAGGCCAGTCTGGTCTACAGCATGCCAGCCAGGACTGATACATAGAGAAACCCTGTTCGAAAAACAAAACAACAGAAAGAAGCTCTGCTGCTACTGTTAAACTCTATGCACTGTTTTTTGTGGAGGGGAAATACCTAGAAAAGTGTACTGTTTTAAAATAGGTATCGGCAAACACAGTCTTAGCACGCTTTCGAATAAAAGCTGCAAAACCTGTGCCACCTCAGGGTTAGGGTGATGTCTAAGCCTTTGGTTTCAGTGAGGTATGTGTAAGTTGTGAAAAGATTTATATATAAAGTGATAGGTATTTTCTGGCTTTTAGTCATCAGCAATTTCAGTCATCAAGAAAGGCCTCATGAGCTGTGTCTCCACTCCCCAGGCATTTGTTCTGTAGAAAGGTTAGATGTTTGCAGGATTTCTATAAAGGACCAGTATACACACAAATAGGCCGTGAGTTCTTCTGTGTATGCTGAGTTCTGTAGTGGTGAGAAAGCAACACTGTTTGGTTTTTACTTAAACAAATAAAAGTCTTACTGAGCTCCATGACCCTTGACTTTAACCCCAGCATGAGAGCCAGAAGCAGGTAATCTTTGTAAGTTTTGAGGCAAGTTCTAAGCCAGCCAGGGTTACATAGTAAGTCCCTGTTGCAAAAACCAAGCCAATGCCCCCCTCCCCAACCTAAGTCTTGTTTCTGATTTTCATGATTTGACATATCTAACAAAATCAAAAGAAACTTCACTAAGGTACATGTAGTCTTTGAAGTTTGCTTATGATTGTATTTTTTTTAATATTTATTTATTTATTATGTATACAATTTTCTGTCTGTGTGTATGCCTGAAGGCCAGAAGAGGGCGCCAGACCTCTTTACAGATGGTTGTGAGCCACCATGTGGTTGCTGGGAATCGAACTCGGGTCCTTTGGAAGAGCAGGCAATGCTCTTAACCACTGAGCCATCTCTCCAGCCCCGATTGTATTTTTTAAATAGTAGGAAAAAACTAAACTAAAGCAACTGTATGCTTTTAAAAAAAGGAGCCAGCTTTGATAAAGAAGCTAAAAGAGGTGTGGGAGGAGACATTCCTGCTATTTTCAGATTTTATGTTACTGTGCTTTTACCTGGTAAGAAAAACTTTGTAACAGTTCAAATGGGCTATCCCACTGCATGGAGGTGTCCGACATCTGCACTCTGTCTTTCCCCACTCCCATAGCACCTCATGAGGCTAGGAAATGCAGTGCCCTGCTTTCTCCTTTAGAAAATCAGTTGCCCTGATGAGAAGAATGGATTCATATTGATTGGTATAGTTAGTGATGGGACTGTAGGCTGCATTGGGACGGAGCGCTACGATGTGAGACAGATAGACTGTTTTCATTATGAGCTAGCAGTGTTCATAATGTTTAGGAACAAACTCGTGAGTCTTACTACATTTTGGCAGTGTGTGCAGAGGAAACAAAACAGACACAGTTGAGAGTCTTTTGAAACACACGAGCCACCAGCCACCGTGCTGGAGAGATGACTCAGTGTTAAGAGCACTGGCTGCTCTTCCAGGGGTCCTGAATTCAGTTCCCAGCAACCACATGGTGGCTCACAACCCTCCATAATAAGATCTGGTGCCCTCTTCTGGCCTGCAGGCAGACATACAGGCAGAATACTATTTACATAATAAATAAATCTTTTTTAAAAAAAGCACAGAAGCAATGTCATTCAGTAAGTACTCAGGATGAAGGTTGGCAGTACATTTGCGGAGGAAAAAGAGATGATGACCATGTGGGCCTGGCTAAAGAGTTTGGCCTCTAACCTGGCAGAGAATGAGAGTAATGCATTCCAAATGGAGTAGATTCCAGTAGTTCCCAGGACAAAAATAGGCATTTTTTTCTGGTTGTACAAGGAATATATGTTGCAAAAAGGGAACCATTAAACACTGTGATAAGCTCCTCTAATCCCTTTTACTAGAGGTGGCCAGCATCCAGCACCTGCATAGCCTCACAGAAGTGTGGGTGGCACAGAGGGCAGGGGAGTGAGAGCTGGAGCCTTAGGACAGAAGTGATGAGAGATGCTGTGTTTCTGGTCCCTTTGGTAGCTGTTGGGTAGACAGGATAGGGCCGGGGAGGCTCAGTGACTGGTTAGAGGAGTGGGGTGGAGCCAGAAGACTGGCCAGCAAGAAGCTTGAACCAGATTGTGACATCACTAGGCAACATTTGGGTAAGTGATATTGACACATACTTTTTTAAATTTATGTTTTTGGTCATAAGTTGCTATAGTTTTCTTATTATTATTTTTTCCTTCCCCCCTTCCCTCCCTTCTTCTCTTTTCTTTTTAAGACAAAAGCTCACTCTATGTCCCTGAATGGCCTAGAGCTTACTAGTCTGGTTTAGAAGTCACAGAGATCAGCCATCCTCTACCTCCAGAGTGCTAGGATTAAATGCGTGGGCCTCTATACCCTGCTCCTTTTGATAATAGGCATCATAATGGGTGTGAGGTAATATTGGAGCGAGGACTTTTGTTTGTTTTGAGACAGTCTGCTAAGTAGATGAGGGATGAGGCTGCTCTTGTAACTGGCAATGTTTGCTTTCGCCTCCATATGTCGGAATTATAGCCTGTGCCACTAGGTCAGCTTCAGGATTTTTTTGTTAATGTGTGTATGCGCGTGTGTGTACACATATTTGTGTACTTGTATGTGCTACAGGCATGTGTGTGTTGCTCAGAAGACACCTTGTGGAAGTTACTTCTCTTTCGTATGTGTTTCAGGGATTGAACTCAGGTTGGCAGGATTGGTGACAGAGCACTCAAACTTGCTTACTGAACTGCTCCTCCTCCTCCTCCCAGAGACAGGGTTTCTCTGTGTAACAGCCTTGGCTGTCCTGGAAATTGCCTAGTAGACCAGGCTGGCCTCCAGTTTACAGAGGTTTGCTTGCCTCTGTCTCTGAGTGCTAGGACTAAAGGTGTCACCACCACACCTGGGTGTATCAGAGTTCGAAACATTGCTTTTTTTCTTCTTTCCTAGTTATTTGGTGATACTTTAAAAGAGTGTTACATAATGGGATCATATCTCTAATAGCTAGTAAATATATTTTGGAGGTTGTTTTCCCCTCCCACTTTTTGTTTGGTGACTAAGTCTCACTATGTAACTTAACACTGGCCTTAAATCTTGGAGGTTTTAAGAAAATGTCTGTTACTAGGAAAGTGAAACAAATAGATAATTTTTAACCTGATTAAATATTTAATATTTTATAGGAGTAGTTTCTCAAAGTATGTTCCCTGGTTCTTTTTGTTTTACCGTACTGGAGCAGAGTTCCTTTCCCCCATCCTGCCTAGCTGCTTTCTCATTTTAGTATCACCTCAGAGCTAAAGCTTGCTCTTGGAATAGCTGCAGCTTCCTAGTTTACGCCCCCTTTCCCTCTGCGTTTGCTCCCTTCCTGTGTGTGTGTTTAAAACAGTACCAGCAGGGTTTTAGTGATAGTAAGGATAATTACTCCCTCAAATATGGGGCAGGCCACTGGTTTATTCAAACTGAATCTAAACCTTACTCAAGAATGACATAAGAAACTTTTAATGACACAAATCTGTGTTAAACCAAAGACAATTTGAATGCGTCTTAAAAGCTCTGCTGTTGGTGGCCCGGCATCTACCACACGAGTGTTGAGTTGCAGTAACACACTGGGGTCTCCTGGCTGCCACTGCCTCACAGGTCCCCATTGCTGCCAGTCTGCAGTCATGGTTTCTTCAGCCCTCGGAACAGTTTTAGGAGAGACTCTTTGGCCTGCTTGACTTAGTGGTACATAAGAACTCAGTAAACTGACGGAATGAAGATGAACTGAGATGCCAAGAGAAGATTCATTGCAAGCGCCATGAGCAGAGAGATGCCTTCTCCCAGAGTGACCACCAGGTCTGCCGTAGCTAAACCTTTGACAACCCTTCATTGGCTTAAAGCACATGAGAAGATCAGCTTCTTGTTATCAGGTGTCCATCATCTCTGCCATGTGGGACATTTTCTTAGGGATATAAGAGCAATACTCCATGTGGCCTGATCGTCCTCAACAGCCACATCATCCACAGAGACGAGTTTGCTCGGAACAGGATCTAGGTGAGCCAGACAGAGTTCTGGTGTGCAGTGATGGGGAGTAGTCCTCAAGTGATCTTCGTTCTAGGGCCACAGGAGGGACAGTCTGCAGAGCTGAAAAGGAATACACTTCCATATCATGCCATCTCTTGCACTGGCACTCCTTGCCTACACACACACACACATGGCTTGCCCTGGCTTAGCTTGGAAACAGACCAGAAGTCAGAAGACTTTCTAGGGAGACTTGGGTCACACCAGAGGGCTCCATCAGAGGGCTCTTCTTTTTACTCACTGACGGGAGCCTTGGAACCTAACTTCCCAGAGACTCAGTGCCTGCCCCCGAGGTCTCTCCTGTGTTGACCTCTTTGGGGCTTGAAATCCCTAACCCACTACTGCCTTTGGGTGTCTCAGTCTGGCTTCTGTGCTTGAGCTGGCTGCTGGGAGCAGATGCTGAACTTGGGAGGATGAAGGACGACGCCAGGTTCTCTCTGCTCACGTGGATTTAGGTTTGCTGTCATCTGTTGCTGTTCTGATGCTCTGACATGTGTGCCACCTCCAATAGACGAGACACGATGGACCCCCGACATGTCCACTCTTAATTTCTTGAAGGCAGTTTGTAGGCTTTCTCCTCTTCTCCATCCTTGACTTCAGATTGCATTGTGAAAGTTCCTGCACTCCTATGGATGTTTTCGTTAATACTTGCAACTGGGGTGCTCCCAGGGATCTGGCCCATCCTCAACCTCCGCCTGACTGACCCAAATCCAAACCCTGCAGATAGAGCCCCTGGTGTGTTTTAAATAGTTCTCTCCCTATATTCTCAATAATTTCTGTTTCTAAGAAGAAAATGTGCTCTGAACTGTAGGAATCTCCATATTCTATTTTGCGAAGTTTATTTTTCTATTTAATTAACATCTTTTATTTTCCACATACATATATGGGCTCTCACATAATTAAAAAACAGTTGGTACTTTCTGTTTGTATGCATTCACGCCTTTTTGTTCTATTAGTTTTTTCAATAGCTTAAATCTGTTTTTTTTTTTTTTTGTAAGTGTATATAGTAATTCAAGCTCAGTGAGTCAGCGTTTGGTATTTTTACATATTCAATTGCAAAATATATGATGACCTGTGGTGTTAATTTATGTTGTTGATTTCCCTGTCAGCTCTGAAGTCTGAATCCTTGGTAGATAAGTAGACTTAGATAGTCGTTTGCCGTTTTATGTTTTGGGAAGTGTAACTTTAAATCTACATAGACTGCCTTGCTTCTGCTGTATTCATGGTTTCCAGGAGAGCTTCCTGTCTGGACCTCGAGTGTGGGAGGCGGCAGACTCTTCAGTAGAAGATAAAGAGTGTTATCTTCTAGTGTCACTGTGTGTGCTGGGGAGGCTTTCTCTGAGCGTCACCAGAGAACAGGGAAAACAATACAGCAAATGACTGCTGTGGTCAAATTTAAGATACATTTAATTTATATTGCTAAAATCAGGAGAGAGAGAGAGAGAGAGAGAGAGAGAGAGCGAGCGAGCGAGCTCTAAAACTGTGGGGCGGTGAGAGCACTCAGTGGGTAGACACTTGCTGCCAACAAGGCTGTTGCGTTTTAATCCCTGGAGCCCACGCAGTGGAAGGAGAGAGCCAGCCCCTGCAGATTGGCCTCTACTGCCTCATGCACACTGGCGTCTGTGTGCTTGCTTGCATGTACACACACAAGTAAATGTAACAAATCCTAGAAAACTGTATAGTGCTGGATGGTGGCTTTCCCTCTCTCCACCATTAAGATTCAGAGTAATTAATGAAAAGAGAACACTAGTATATTGTCTAATGCACTGTCATTTTCTCAGACTTAGCCGCGCTGTGGTTTCTTCCTGGGAACTTGTCCAAGTCATTATTCATGTTGTATTCTTCCCTACTGCTCCTTTTACTGAAAGATTGCTTCACAATAAATAGAAGGCAGCCTAATCCGTGACTCATGACTGGAGGATAGACATTCTTATGTTAAGTTCCATGTGCCAGAAACGCTGCTTTCCAATATGCTAATTATCTCTTCCGAACTTGTTAATATGCTCTTCTCTCAAGTTTGCTCTTGTTTTAGTAGAGAAACAAACACATCCCACATAGTTGTAAAATATGATTTATAGAAGCTTTTTAATGAATTGCTTTTAAAGAAAATAATGAGATTAGATGAGAAATTGTGGCATACTTTTCTTGGGCAGTGTTTCTTTGATGAAAAAAGGGGCCATTTTGCTATCTACATGCCGACTATTATACTGTTATGAGTCTACACCGCTGTTGATGAAGTTTCTCTGCTTTCCTGGAACAGTTCTGTTAAAGAGAGTGCTGTGTACATGCATGTGCACACTTCTGAACGTGCCTTGAGTGTTGGGCCTCACCTTCCATCTTGTCCAGTTCACACACCAGAGTGCAGCCTGTGAGCCCCATCTGCAGATTCTCTCTGTCTCTAGCTCTCTGTAGGTGCACAGGGGTCACAGGCATTCCGGATGCATCCGGCTTTTATTTTGATTTGTTTTAGGCTTTTATGAGGCATTAGAGTTCAGGTCTTCACACTTGCTTATTTGCATGACAAGTACTTCTACCTACTGAGACGTCTTTCTCAGGTCTAGTAGTTTTTAGTTTTCATTTGGAGACAGGTCTCAGCCTTCTCGCTGTGTAAATCTGGCTGAGTTAGAACTCTATGTTGTGGACTAGGCAGACCTCCAATTCTCAGATATGTTCTTGCCTTCGTCCCTTGAGTGCTGGGATTAAAGGTATACATCAACACATTTGGTTTAGATTTTTTTTCTTTAATTAATAAAAGCAGCTTACATACTGCTATACTCCAAAGCATAAACTTAACAAGTTTAATAAATTAACAAGGTTAATTTGTAGATAGATTTTGAATAAGAATTAGAATAACTGTTTTTGTTTTAATTTTAGAGTAATTGTTTTATGTCCTTTGAAGATTATGCTCTTTTAGATATTGAGTAAGCAGCTGTACATCGCATCTCCTGTTCAGGATGTGTGGTTTATGTGAGATTGGGTGGTATGCATTGTTCAGTCTCTTGGTGTGCTCAAGATAGAGTCAGTCCATTTGACAGTCAACTCTCACTTCCTCCTGCTGCTTAGAGGCAGCAGTTTCAGGCTGTTTAGTGGGGTGAACTATAATTTTACATCTGAAACCCTGCCTTTTTCTTTCTTCAGTGAGTATTTTTAATTTGTTGGTAATAATTGGAAGTGATTTTCTTGAACTTTTCTGTACTGTAGCATAAGTTCTAATAGGTTTTAATAATAAAAGTCTGGAGTCAGATATAGTGGAAACCGTTGAGAGACAAGGAGCAAAACCACAGCCGCCTTACCTACTCAGCTGCCCAGCTGAGAAAGTACTGAGTTCCTGTCTCCTCTCACCTTATCACTTCCTCTCTCTGCCCAGCCATGGCACTTTCTGTCTGTGCAGACCTCCAGACCTCTATGGTTAGCTAGTAGCTAGCTCTGCCCTCCGTTCTTAGGCAAGCTTTATTTGTACAACAAGATATTACCGGGCCAGTCCCAGCACTCAGGAGGCAGAGGCAGGTGGATCTCTGAGTTCGAAGCCAGCCTGGTCTACAAGAGCTAGTTCCAGGATAGGCTCAAAAAAAAAAAAGATATTACCACATTATTTCATTTCTAAATTAATTAACTATTTTTATTTGAATTATGTGCATTTATTTAATGTGATATGCTGTGTATTATTAAGAATCTCAAAGAGTTACTCTTAGGAAAACAAAAACTCATCTCATTTACTCCCCTATCCCTTATTAGTTTCTTTGAGAAATGAAATTAACTATATAGTTATAAAAAAATTAAAAATTAATTAAAAATGAGAAAGAAACTGTGTGTGTGTGTGTGTGTGTGTGTGTGTGTGTTATGTACGTACGTGTGCATATGTATGTGTCCATGGGGGTGAGAGGCCTCACATTCCCTTTGGAGCAAGAGTTACAGGCAACTGGCTGTAAGCTGCCCATTATAAGTTGCAGGAACTGAATTTAGGTCCTCTGCAAGAGCAGGGCATATTCTGTTGAATCATCTGCTGAATCATCTCTCCAGGGCATCAGCCCCTCACCCTGGTTTTTTGAGAGAGAGTCTCATGCCATTTTGCCTCTTGTTATATAGCCAAGGTTGACAGTGAACTTCTGATTCTCTTGTCTCAACCTCCTAGGTGCCAAAGTTACAAGCGCATCATCATACTTGATTTTACCTGGTGCTGGGAATTGAACCTAGGGCTCTGTGAGTGGTAGTCAGGCACTATCTCAACTGAACTACATCCTCAGCCTGATACATACATACATATGTATGTATGTATGTATGTATGTATTTTATATATGAATGATGGGACCATTGTTTTCAAAGTGCTGTTGTTACAGGCTCTGTGCACCCTTCTGCTTCCATGACTTGACTTTCATATTTCTGTCTCCCTTCTAAGCTGTAGGCATTTGAACATCTCCTTTTACACACTACCAAAGTCCTCAACTTAAGTTCCCTGAAACACCCCCAATCTGTCCGTTTTAACTCAGTAAATGTACACTGTTCCTCATTGCCCAGCCTGCTAACAGGGCCTTTCTTGGTTGTCTTTCACTTGCTTCTTTACTCTTGTTGTGCTGGCACTGTGCCCTAGTTATCTTTCAGATCCATCTACTCTCTTTATTTCTTCTGCCACCACCCTAATTTATATTATTGTCCCCATACACGTAAATTACTTACAAGGTAATCTTTACTAGTTAAAGTAGTCTCTACTTCTTCTATTGTGTCTTCACACCTCCAAACTACCCATAGGGAAACAAACTGTTCACGATTTTTAACTTTATGTTTAGGATGACGTTCCGATTCCTTCATGAGACTCACATGTTCTGCTTCGTTCGGCCCTGCTTGTCTCTTTGTCATTGTTTTCCCTTCCCTTGCTCTAAACCAGCCTTCAGACGTATCACGCTCATTTGCATGTGAGCCTTGGCCGTGCTGTTCTTTTCTCAGGAGTATAAAGACACAAAAAAATTTGCTGTGGTGATTAAAGCTGAATCCCTTCTGCTGGAATATTGCCCCCTCTGCTAAACTCATAATCTAGGAGGTGTTACTTACCCTGTCGGCTTTCGGTGGGATTGTAGCATGTAATAGGTCTCAAGAGTCCGTGTTTGGTTGGTTTCTGCCATGTAGTGCGTACCATGAAAGGACAACTTTTTGCGGTTCATAACAAGCGTGTTGTGCTGTAGGGTAGTACCGATTTGTGTTGATTCCAAAAGCTGATTAATGGTAAATGGAAAAGATAGCTCTTCAGTATAGATTAAGAGTACAGTGGCTCCTCTTTACTGGTATTTACCTTTGATTTTAATTGGATAACAATTTAATTAGTGTCTTGGTTTTTAACTTAGTGATTTGAATTTAAAATTCTTGGATTGGCATTTGTATGAAATACTTAACTTGATAAGGCTAGATTTGCCTGAGTAGTTTGTTTTTAGAAATCTTGTAGCCCAGGCCTAGCCTTGGACTCACTGTGTAGGTATAGATGACCTTGGACTCCTAATTCCCCTGCCTCTACATCCCTAAAGGTGTGTATTAGTAGGACCATTAAGTAAACAAATTCTGGAGAACATATATGGAAACTCTTGGAAAAAAATGGCTATTACATAAGCAGTTAATGATTATTATAGAAAAACCAGAAGAGGTAAAGATAGTAAAATAGTAAAAATAGTCTCTCCATTGTTAATAATTTGTGTAAGATGTATTTTATAGTACACACAGTACACTTTGTGATACAGAAATGAGGAAATGGTTTTATAACTTGCTTTAAATGTTCTAATGCAGGGCTGGGCTTGGAGGCACACACCTTTGATTGATGTAGGAGGGTCTTCTGTCTATGTGTTAACTTTCATTGGTTAAATAAAGAGACTGCCTTGGCTTTTTGATAGGACAGCAGCTTAGATAGGCAGAGTAGACTGAACAGAATGCTGGGAGAAAAAAGCAGAGTTAGGCAGATGCCATGGCTCTCCTCTCTCAGATGGACGCTGGTTAGACTCATGCCAGTAAGCCACAGTCAAGTGGTGATACAGATGATTAGAAATGGGTTAGATCAATATGTGAGAGTTAGCCGTTAAGGGGCTGGAGATAATGGGCCAGGCAACAATTTAATTAATACAGATCTCCGTGTGATTATTTCGGGCATAAGCTAGCCAGGTGGCCGGGAGCCAGGCAGCAGGAAGTGGCCCACTGCTCTTTTTACATTTGATTCCAGCATTTTGGAGACAGAGGCAGACTGATCTTTGTGAGTTTGAGGCCGACTTGGTCTACATAGTGTGGCCAACCAAGGATATAAGCTAAGACCCTGTCTCAAACAACAGCAAAAACCAACAAACAGTAATAAAAACGGTTCCAACACGATTTTATTTGTATGTTAGTCTCTGAAAAAGATAGCTAACATTTTTGTTTGACTTCATGATTTATGTGCCATGGTGATTCAAATTTCAACTAAAATCTTCTAAACCAATTAACTTTTTCCTTGTAAATGTATTTCATAGATTGTTGATCTTATCGAATTAGGAAAGAAACAGTGGTTAGCATCAACTAGGAAAGGTATGCTCAAACCCACACTTAACTAAAAGAGGATGGGCTGGAGTGACTCAGTGGTCAGAGCACTGGTGGTTCTTGCAGAGGACCTGGACTCTATTCCTAGCACCCACATGGTGGCTCACAACTGTCTGTAACTGCAGTTCCAGGGGAGCTGATGCCTCTGCTGACCACTTCACAGGCAGCAGACATTTAAACGGTGCATATACATATACTCAGGCAAAATACTCATTCCCATAAATTAGTAAGTTTTTTTTTTTTTTTAAGGAAGATGCCTCAGTGGCTCAGGTTTGAAAGAACCATCCATGATGGAAAACTAAGATATTTAAAATGTAAAAAAAGAAATATTGATTTTAGTATCTTGAATCTTAGTAATCTTTTTGAATATTTTGTTTTGAGTAAATTCTTAGGATTTGAAGTACTTTCATAGAGTATCTCAGAATGAGGCTGGAGGTTGCTTTGGGTCTAGTTCAGTGGTAGAAAGGAGGCTTAATTAGTCCCTAGACAAAATGGACCCAAGGAAACAGTACTGCTTGCTCTAATGATCTCACTCTATCTGATCCGACAGAGCTAGACTTGAGAATGACAAAATATTTGTATATTTTTCCATTCCTTGCAGACAGAAGCAGTTGCATTCTGGTGAATTTTAAGACATGCTGTTTACTATTCCAGGGAAAATATTGATATAAGGTTCTAACTATCATTTTTATTTGATTTTTTTTCACATGTATTTCTTTTTGTCGTTGAATTTTTGCAGTGCAGGAGTGTGTGAGAAGATTTTTCCTGGGGAGATATAACACTCCCCCCCCCCACACACACCCACACACCCCTCTCTCTTTACTCACCCCAGATAGATAGTCCAGGACACACAACATGTGTACACACACACACACACACACACGTGCATGTGTGCATATATACACACCCACCCACCCACCCACACACTCCCTTTACTCACTCCAGCTAGAGAGCCCAGGACAGAGCAAAGTAGGGATACCACCAGAGTCTCACTTGGTAAACCAGTGAGCTTGGGAGCAGAAATGACTCAAAGACAGATGCATCACCAAAGCCCACCCCAGCACTAGTGACAGCTCATAAAAGCTGGGAGCCTGGAGCACACTGCACAGTCTGCAGGCAGCTCAACAGGGTAGACAGTGTCCTTTCCAAGTGACTCAGTTGATGTAAACCTTTTCGAGTCAGATGGGCTTGTCTTAAGAGTCTATGTAGCTTGACTTGTCTGAGGGTGAGTCTCCTCAGTCTTTACTGTTTACTCTTGGGAGGAGGGGCATAGTGAATCTGGTCAGTTTTAGGGACTTCCTGAAACTATTTTGAGGTGTTTATTTTCTGTCTAAAGGAGCTTCTGCTGCAGGATGGACTGTTTAATGGAGAAAACCTGCTATACAGCAGAGGAATCCAACTGGGACCTTGCGTGTGCTAGGCGTGATAATTAATCTTCTTTGACAACCTGATGAGACCTGTAATCACCTGGGAGATGAAAGGCCTTTGTGCATGCCAGTGGGAGATTATCTTGGTTGCATTAATTGAGGAAGCACCATTTCCTGCAAGAATCCTGGACATCAGCATGTGTCCATTGTTCTTTTCTGACTCTGGAGACGGTGTTGCCTTGACTTTCCTTTCCTGCTCTGGTGCGCGGCATTGAGCTGTTAACTGAAGTTTAGGCTTCCTTCTTTAGTTGGCTAGCAAGCACTCTCCTACCTTAAACGACTCCCCAGCCTGCCTCTCCCTTTTCCTCCCTGGTATGTTGCACAGCCCAGGCTGAAACTTGTAGACATACCTGTGCCTTCCTTCTCTGTCTTCTGGTAATCTGGGACTGTAGGCGTGCTCCACCATACTGTTGGGCATGTATCTGGAAAAGGAATTTTTCTAGATTTTCTTACTACTGTGGAAAATTTTAAAAGTAGATCAAGACTGGTAAAGTTTATTTCTAGGCAACAGATACTTAATTTCTACTGCTTGTAAGTTTCCATGTTAGTGACTTCTTATTTGGAGATGGAGTAAGGGATATGAGTTACTTCCAAGTAATTTTAGTAGCTTATGGTAAGATCATAGAATTTTTTTTTTTTTTTTTTTTTTTTTTTTTTTTTTTTATTTTTTTTTTTAAAGAATTTTTTAATATTTATTTATTTATTTATTATGTATACAATATTCTGTCTGTGTGTATGCCTGCAGGCCAGAAGAGGGCACCAGACCTCATTACAGATGGTTGTGAGCCACCATGTGGTTGCTGGGAATTGAACTCAGGACCTTTGGAAGAGCAGGCAATGCTCTTAACCTCTGAGCCATCTCTCCAGCCCAGATCATAGAATTTTTAAAATGCTAACATAATTATCTTAACAATATTTTTAAATATCCTACAAATAAACATTCATAGCTATTTTTCCTTCTATGGAAAATAGATTTTTCTCTCTTTATAATATATCCTGATTACAGTTTCCTCTCACTTCCCTCCCAACCACACCTACCCCCTTCCATCTCTCATTAGAAAACAAATAGGTTTCTAAGGGGTAATAATAAAATATAGCAAAGAAAGTATAATAAAGTAGTAACTATCATATTGGAGTTGGACAAGATAAACAGAAGAGCCCATGAGAAGGTCTGTGAATGAGAGACCCACTCACTCACACTCAGGGGTCACATAAAACTAAACTGGAAGCCATAATACATACACAGAGGACCTGGTGCAGACCTGTGCAGGCCCTGTGCATGCTGCCTCAGTCTCTGAGGGTTCATGTGAACTTTGATTATGTTGATTTACAGGGCCTTGTTTTATTGATATCCTCCATCCCCTCTGGCTCTTACATTCTTTCCACCCCCTCTTCCTTGGGTTTCTGAGTCCTGAGGTAAGGGATTTAATAGATCCCTCATTTAGGGCTGAATGTTCCAGCATCTGTGTGTAGATTCACAAAGGAATGGTCCCAGATTCCAGTATTTCTGAAGGGTATGGGGAGGGCTTAGAACCCTTGCTCTGAAAGTGTGAGGCCCTGAGTTTGGATCTGCCGTCTCCACATCCAGTGTGGGCGTTATAGGTATGAATAGCCATGTCCAGCAATTTCCACATGGGTCTTGGGGATTTGAACTTAGGTCCTTATGCTCAGGCTCACACATAAAAAGCTGGATATGGCCAAGTATTCCTGTAATCCTAGCATTGGGTGGCGGAGACAGGGAGATTGGAGAGTTGAGGGAGCTTGCTGTCCATTCGCTCTAACAGAAACTGAGATTGCAGCTATGTGAGAGCCTGTCACCAGGTTAAGGCAGAGATAGAGGAAGACAGTGGGTGTCATCTTCTGGCCTCTGCATGCATGCGCATGGGCATCTGCATACTCACACTGTGTTGTGTGCTTATACCACATACAACATACATACACAAAACACATTTCTGAAATAATGGCTCTGTCCTCCCATGTTGCCTGTGGTAAACCCAACTTGAAAATGTCTAATTTTTAACGTAAGACAATGTTTTACATAAAAGGTTTGGTTTATACTAAATACTTGCTACTGGGTATGTTCTTAGACTAAACTTAATTTTTTTGTTTTAAGCTTAACACTTTTGATAGTCAGAATTGTAGTCATTACTGCAAATATATTTGTTTTAAGGTCACTTTGACTTTTTTTTAATTGAGAAAAGGAAAAAAAAACAAGTTTCCGCCTCCTTCCAGCCTCCAATTTCCCTCCCCCTCCTCCTACCCTTTTCCCCCTCCCCCTATTCCTCTCCCCCTCCCTCTCCAGTCCAAAGAGCAGTCAGGGTTCCCTGCCCTGTGGAAAGTCCAAGGTACTCCCCACTCCGTCCATATCTAGGAAGGTGAACATCCAAACTGGCTAGGCTCCCACAAAGCCAGCACATTAAGTAGGATCAAAACCCCGTGCCATTGTCCTTGGCTTCTCATCAGCCCTCATTGTTCGCTATGTTCAGAGAGTCCGGTTTTATCCCATGCTTTTTCAGTCACAGTCCAGATGGCCTTGGTGAGCTCCCAATAGATCAGCCCTACTTGTCTCAGTGGGTGGGTGCACCCCTCGTGGTCCCGACTTCTTTGCTCATGTTCTCCCTCTTTCTGCTCCTCATTGGGACCTTGGGAGCTCAGTCCAGTGCTCCAGTGTGGGTCTCTGTCTCTATCTCCATCCATCACCAGATGAAGGTTCTATGGTGATATGCAAGATATTCGTCAGTATTGCTATAGGATAGGGTCATTTCAGGTTCCCTATCCTCAGCTGCCCAAGGAACTAACTGGGGACATCGCCTTGGGCTCCTGGGAGCCACTCTAGGTTCAAGTCTCTTGCCAGCCCTAAGGTGGCTCCCTTAATTAAGATATGTGCTTCCCTGCTCCCCTATCCAACCTTCCTTTATCCCAATCATCCTTTTTCCCCAAGTTCCCCCCATCCTCCCCTTCTCCCTTTTCTCTCCCCATCTCCCCTTACCCCCATCCCACCCCACCCCCAAGATCCCAATTTTCTCCCCGGCAATTTTGTCTACTTCCTATAGCCAAGAGGATAACTATATGTTTTTCCTTGGGTTCACCTTCTTACTTAGCTTCTTTAGGTTCACCAATTGTAGACTCCGTGACCCTTATTTATGGCTAGAAACCAATTATGAGTGAGTACATCCCATGTTCATCTTTTTGGGTCTGGGTTACCTCACTCAGTATAGTGTTCTCTATTTCCATCCATTTGCATGCAAAATTCGAGAAGTCATTGTTTTTTACCGCAGCGTAGTACTCTAATGTGTATATATTCCACACTTTCTTCATCCATTCTTCCATTGAAGGGCATCTAGGTTGTTTCCAGGTTCTGGCTATTACAAATAATATTGCTATGAACATAGTTGAGCAAATGCTCTTGTTATATGATAGGGCATCTCTTGGGTATAATATTCCCAGGAGTGGTATTGCTGGATCCAGGGGTAGGTTGATCCCGAATTTCCTGAGAAACTGAAACACTGATTTCCAAAGTAGTTGCACAAGATTGCATTCCCACCAGCAATGGATGAGTGTACCCCTTCCTCCACAGCCTCTCCAGCAAAGGCTATCATTGGAGTTTTTGATTTTAGCCATTCTGACAGGTGTAAGATGATATCTCAAAGTTGTTTTGATTTGCATTTCCCTGATCGCTAAGGAGGTTGAGCATGACCTTAAGTGTCTTTTGGCCATTTGAACTTCTTCTGTTGAGAATTCTTGGTTCTGTTCAGTGCCCCATTTTTTAATTGGGTTAATTAGCATTTTAAAGTCTAGTTTCCTGAGTTCTCTATATATTTTGGAGATCAGACCTTTGTCTGTTGCGGGGTTGGTGAAGATCTTCTTCCAGTCAGTAGGTTGCCTTTTTGTCTTAGTGACAGTGTCCTTTGCTTTACAGAAGCTTCTCAGTTTTAGTTGGTCCCATTTATTCAATGTTGCCCTTAATGTCTGTGCTGCTGGGGTTATACATAGGAAGCGATCTCCTGTGCCCATCTCCTGTAGGGTACTTCCCACTTTCTCTTCTATCAGGTTCGATGTGTTCGTACTGATATTGAGGTCTTTAATCCATTTGGACTTGAGTTTTGTGCATGGTGATAGATACGGGTCTATTTTCATTCTTCTACAGGTTGATATCCAGTTATGCCAGCACCATTTGTTGAAGATGCTTTCTTTCTTCCATTGTATACTTTTAACTCCTTTATCGAAAATGAGGTGTTCATAGGTTTGTGGGTTAAAATTCGGGTCTTCTATATGATTCCATTGGTCGACTTCTCTGTTTTTATACCAGTACCACACTGTTTTCATCACTGTAGCTCTGTAATAGAGTTTGAAGTCAGGGATGGTAATGCCTCCAGACAATCCTTTATTGTATAGGATTGTTTTGGCTATCCTGGGTTTTTTGTTTTTCCATATAAAGTTGATTATTATCCTCTCAAGATCTGTGAAGAATTTTGATGGGACCTTGATGGGGATTGCATTGAATCTATAAATTGCCTTTGGTAGAATGGCCATTTTTACTATGTTGATCCTCCCAATCCAAGAGCAAGGGAGGTCCTTCCATTTTCTGGTATACTCCTCAGTTTCTTTCTTCAATGCCTTAAAGTTCTTCTCAAATAGATCTTTCACTTCCTTGGTTAGAGTTACCCCAAGATATTTTATGCTGTTTGTGGCTATCGTGAAAGGTGAAGCTTCTCTGATTTCCCTCTCTGCTTCCATATCCTTTGTGTATAAGAGGGCGACTGATTTTTTGGAGTTGATCTTGTATCCTGCCACATTTTTAAAGGTGTTTATCAGCTGTAAAAGTTCTTTGGTGGAGTTTTGGGGGTCGCTTATGTACACTATCATATCATCTGCAAATAACGAAAGTTTCACTTCTTCCTTTCCAATTCGAATCCCCTTGATCCCCTTATGTTGTCTTATTGCTATTGCTAGAACTTCAAGCACTATATTGAAGAGGTATGGCGAGAGTGGACAGCCTTGTCGTGTTCCTGAGTTTAGTGGGATGGCTTTAAGTTTCTCTCCATTTAATTTGATATTAGCTGTCGGCTTGCTGTATATAGCTTTTATTATATTTAGGTATGACCCTTGTATCCCTAATCTCTCCAATACTTTTATCATAAAGGGATGTTGAATTTTGTCAAATGCTTTTTCGGCATCTAATGAAATGACCATATGGTTTTTTTCTTTCAGTTTATTTATATGATGGATTACATTGATAGATTTTCGTATGTTGAACCAGCCCTGCATCCCTGGGATGAAGCCTACTTGATCATAATGGATAATTTTTCTAATGTGTTCTTGGATACGGTTTGCCAGTATTTTGTTGAGTATTTTTGCGTCGATGTTCATGAGTGAGATTGGCCTGTAATTCTCTTTCTTGGTTGAGTCTTTGTGTGGTTTTGGTATCAGAGTGACTGTAGCTTCATAAAAGGAATTTGGCAATGACTCTTCTGTTTCTATATTGTGAAAAACATTAAGGAGTATAGGTATTAGTTCTTCTTGGAAGTTCTGGTAGAATTCCGCATTGAAACCATCTGGTCCTGGGCTTTTTTTGGTAGGGAGGTTTTTGATAACCTCTTCTAATTCTTCGTGACTAACAGGTCTATTTAGATTGTTCACCTGGTCCTGGTTTAACTTTGGTATATGGTATTTATCTAAAAAAGTGTCCATTTCCTTTACATTTTCCAGTTTTGTGGCATATAGGCTTTTGTAGTAAGATCTAATGATTCTCTGAATTTCCTCTTTGTCTGTGGTTATGTCCCCCTTTTCATTTCTGATCTTATTAATTTGCAAATTCTCTCTCTGCCGTTTGATTAGTTTGGATAGGGGTTTGTCAATCTTGTTGATTTTCTCCAGGAACCAGCTTTTTGTTTCATTGATTCTTTGTATTGTTTTCTGTGTTTCTATTTTGTTGATTTCAGCCCTCAGTTTGATTATTTCAGTCTTCTACTCCTCCTAGGTGAGTCTGCTTCTTTTTTTTCTAGAGCTTTCAGGTGGGCTGTTAAGTCTCCAATGTGAGCTTTCTCTGTTTTCTTTAAGTGGGCACTTAGTGCTATGAACTTTCCTCTTAGGACTGCTTTCATAGTGTCCCATAAGTTTAAGTATGTTGTTTCTTTATTTTCATTGAATTCCAGGAAGACTTTAATTTCTTTCTTAATTTCTTCCTGAATCCAGGTATGGTTCAGTAGTTGACTGTTCAGTTTCCATGAGTTTGTAGTCTTTCTGGGGGTAGCATTGTTGTTGAATTCTAACTTTAATCCATGGTGATCTGATAAGACACAGGTGGTTACTAATATTTTTTTGTAACTGTGGATGTTTGCTTTGTTACCGACTATGTGGTCGATTTTTGAGAAGGTTCCATGAGCTGCGGAGAAGAAGGTATATTCTTTCCTATTTGGATGGAAAGTTCTATAGATGTCTGTTAAGTCCATTTGATTCATTACCTCCATTAATTCTCTTATTTCTCTGTTAGGTTTCTGTCTGGTTGACCTGTCCATTGGTGAGAGAGGAGTGTTGAAGTCTCCTACTATTAATGTGTGCGGTTTGATGGCTGCCTTGAGTTTTAGCAATGTTTCTTTTATGTACGTGGGTGCTTTTATATTAGGGGCATAGATGTTCAGGATTGAGACTTCATCCTGATGAACTGTTCCTGTTATGAGTATAAAATGCCCCTCTCCATCTCTTCTGATTGATTTAAGTTTGAAGTCTACTTTGTTAGAGATTAGTATGGCCACACCTGCTTGTTTCTTAGGTCCATTTGCTTGATAAGCCTTTTCCCAGCCCTTTACTCTGAGTAGGTGCCTGTCTTTGTGGTTGAGGTGTGTTTCTTGTAAACAGCAGAATGTTGGATCCTGTTTTCGTATCCAATCTCTTAGCCTGTGCCTTTTAATAGGTGAGTTAAGTCCATTGACATTAAGTGATATTAATGACCAGTGGTTGTTAACGCCGGTCATTTTTTTAGTAGTAGAGTTTGTGTGTTTCCCTTCTTTGATTTGTGTTTGTGAAGGGTCTGTAGATGTCTGAGTTATTGTGGTCATTGTTGGACTCCTTGGTTAGTGATTTTCCTTCTATTACTTTCTGTAAGGCTGGATTTGTGTCTGCGTATTGTTTAAATTTGTTTTTATCGTGGAAAATTTTATTTTCTCCATGTATAGTGAACGAAAGCTTGGCTGGGTATAGTAATCTGGGCTTGCGTCCATGGTCTCTTAGTTTCTGCAGCACATCTATCCAGGACCTTCTGGCTTTCATGGTTTCCATGGAGAAGTCAGGTGTAAGTCTGATAGGTTTACCTTTATAAGTAATTTGGCCTTTTTCCTTTGCAGCTCTTAATATTCTTTCCTTATTCTGTATGCTTTGTGTTTTGATAATTATATGGCGAGGGGATGTTTTTTTTTTTTGATCCAGCCTATTCGGTGTTCTGTATGCTTCTTGCACCTTCATAGGTATATCTTTCTTTAGGTTGGGAAAGTTTTCTTCTATAATTTTATTAAATATATTTTCTGGACCATTGAGCTGCACTTCTTCTCCTTCTTCTACTCCTATTATTCTCAGGTTTGGTCTTTTTATTGTGTTCCATATTTCCTGAATGTTTTGTGATGAGAGTTTGTTGGACTTGCTGTTTTCTTTGATCAGTGTGTTTATTTTCTCTATGGTATCTTCAGAATCTGAGATTCTTTCTTCTAACTCTTGTATTCTGTTGGTTATGCTTGTTTCTGTAGACTCAGTTTGTTTACTTAAATTTTCCATGTCCAGCCGGCCCTCTGTTTGTATTTTCTTCTTTGCCTCCAGTTCAGTTTTCAAGTCTTGAACTGTTTCCATTATCTGGTTGATTGTTTTTCCTTGGTTTTCTAGGGTATCATTCACTGATTTATTCAATTCTTCAAACTTTCTGTTATATTTCTCATCCATTTCTATAAGGGCGTTTTTTACATGCTGTTTAAAGGCATCAATCACTTTCATAAAGTCAATCTTTTCTATTTCTTCTTGATTAAGGTGTTCATGTCCTCCCGTTGTGAGGTCGCTGGTTTCTGGTGGCTTCATGTTGCTTTTCAGCTTGTTGGGCGAATTCTTGCCTTGGCGTCTGCCCATCTCTTCTTCCAAATGCTCCGTTATGAATCTTCTTTTACCGGATCAGGTCTCCTTGCCTCCCCAACGTTGGCTCTCCCCAATGCTGTCTCTCCTGGCGCCAAGAGATCAGGCCTCCTTGCTGGTGGGCAGGTCGCAAACAAAGCGCCTACCCTGCTTGGTGCAGGTAGGCGATAGAAACAAAGGGAGTCCCGCCCGCTTGAGTGCCCCGAGGATTCGGACCCAGTGCCCAGACAGGCTGGGCTGGGTGATGTTATGTTCAGAAAGAGGGCAGTGGGGCCGAAATGGGGAGGGTTCTGGATGGGAGCTGGGTGGGCTAGGAAGAAAGAGGAGGTATGCAGGGAGTGGAGGCCCTGCAGAGAGCCCAAGAAGGATAGGGGGCCAAGGAACCTCTGAGCTCCCCTTCCGAGGCTGGCGCCGCAGGGCCAGAAACTCACCCCAATCTCCTTCGTCTTTTCTTACCTTGATGCTTGATGCAGCCTACCAAGTGTGCTCTGCCACCATTTTTCCCCTTCTGTAGCCATCACAATTAGCTTTCTGAGCAGTAATCTGTGAAGCTATCTTTTCTGTTCTTAGAAATACAGCTTTTTTTTTTTTTAACCTCATTCTTTGCTGTCACTGCACACCTGGTTCTGAGTCATCCTTCTGATCATGTATTGTTTCATGCTGTCTGTTTGCCTGGATTCCCCAGCAAACTCTTTTCTGCTCTGGGAACTCCTTCCGTAGAGGGTTGACCTGAGTGACCTTCAGCTCCAGAAGTCCCTCGCATTCTGTGGGGCCTTCCTTGTGTATGTCCCGAGGGCAAGGAGCACAGGGGTTTCTTGTTTTTTGTTACCTCTTACTCAGGGTGCCACAAGATGGGCTGTGATATCTGGGGTAGTCAGTGTCCCAATTTTGTTCTTCTCTAGAGTATGGCGTAGTGCTGAAGGTCAAAGTATGGTGTACAATAATAGGACTTCTCTGTTTTCATCAGAAATAAAATAGATTTTAATCTTTATTTGAAGGTTTATTTTTATTGCAAAGGTTTTTAAAAAGATGTATTTGTGTGAACATGTGTGTATAAATGCATGTTTGTCTGAGTACATTGTGTGCATTTGGAGAGAAGAAGACGGTCAGGCGCCCTATTGTGTCATTCTCTGCCAGTTTCTTTGAGACAGGGTCTCTTCCTGAACCTGTACAGGTGTGTGCAATATACTTTAAAAAGGTCTACTCTCACTTATTGTGGGTGTATGTGTGTAGACACATGTGTATTATGGGTGTATGTGTGTAGGGGCATGTGTGTTTAGGTCAGAAGATAGCCTTAGACGTTGTTCTTCAGGCATCTTCCACCTTTTTGTTCTTTTGAGACAGTCTCAGTGGCTGGGAACTACCAAGTAGGCCAGCAAGCCCTAAGAAGCTGCCTGCCTGTGCCGCCCCAGGGCCGGATTATAGGAGTGTGCTTCCACACCAGAGTTCTGTTTTTTCCTTTCCCTTACAACAAGGTAGGTCCTTTTCAACCGGAACTGTAGCCCCAGTCTCACAAGTGCCTTCATGTTCTTCAATAGTACTTGGACTTGTTCTGCTGCCACTTGGAGGGGTTCCAGGAAGGGGACACTCAGCATAGACGACAGCAGTAAGCTTCCTTGCCTCATGCGGAAGTTAGACAACTTGCCCCTCTCCTTCCGCTAGGGCCTTAAACACTGAGCTGTCTGACCAGCCCCACATTCATAGTCTTTTTTTTTTTTTTTGAGACAGGATCTCTCTAAATAGTTCTGGCTGTCCTGGAACTCACTCTGTAGACCAAACTGGCCTCTAACTCAAGAGATCTACCTGCCTCTGCCTCCTGAGTACTGAGATTACCAAGACAGGTGCCAAGTTTGGTGCCTGTGGTCTTTATGTTAAAGTTCTGACTATTGTCAAAGAGTCTTGTGCTCCCGAGACCTTGCCATGTCTTATGCTGAATCTCATAGGTGTCTCTTGACCATTCATCGTGTGACAGCTTAAGACGGTAACTGCGGACACACACACCCCATTCCCTCTCAATTTTAAAACTTTGAATCTTAGAATTAAAGGTTTTCCAGGGTCTTATTAATTTAGCATATGAAAGTTATATTTAAACTTTTTAAGTGAAATAATTACTAGGTTTGTTCCTTGTTTCTATCCATATAATTTAGGGTAGGGCCTATGCTTTAGTCTGTTCTCAAGCTTTCAAATTCCTTTGACAGCCTGGATATGAAATTAAAAAACTATTAATGTGATGTGTTAATTTTGCACTTTTTGACTTACTGCAAAAAATCTTAAAGTTTCCATAGCAACAATAACCTATCCAGATTGTGTAATATTCTTTACAGTATTAAAAATAAAACTGCAACTCCATGAGTTTCTGGAGCACTTCATGTAGGAGAACTGGGAGTTGAGAGATTTCAGTGAAAAGGAAGTTGTGATTGAATGTGGATAATTTGTCAAAAAGCTTTTTATAATTTTAAGAATTGATAACTTTAAATATTCAGCAGCAGATAGCTGGTAGTTATATGAATACTAGACACGAAACATGTGCATTGTGAGTATTTGTCCCTGGGCTCCATGCATCAGCTGCTCCTACCTCAAGGTAGGAGGTGGTTCTAGCTTTGACTGCTCTCGGTCACCTGCTTGTGCTCTATAGTGGTAATGAATGGTCTGAGAAGCCAGGAAACCGGGAAGAAAGAGGAAAAGGATCGTAAAAGCTTTTCCTGATGTATGTGTTTGCTCTCTAAAACATGTCTAATGAACCTGGTATGGGGGCACAGGTTTTTCATCTCAGCACTCAGGAGACAGAGGCAGGCAGATCTCAGAGTTCAAGGCTAGCCTGGTCTATCTAAATACCAGACTAGAGCTTCAGACCAGTCAGGGCTACATAGTAAGATCCTGTCCTAACTGCTCCCGTCATCTGCCAAAGTTAATCATGTTGAAAATACCAAACATTATTAAATAGGCAGTTGTTTTTGGAGTATCAGATTATTTTGGATCCCCCTCCATGCTAACTTAAATCCATTATATTACCAGTACCATGAAGTAGCTTGATTCTTGCATCTTAACATGTGCTTTTAATTTTTGTGTACTCTCAAGTGTACATTTAGATGTATATACTTAATAGTAGTATAATCTGTATATTTTTCTAATATTCCATAGTTCTTCATTGCTTTCCATGGCTTTGTTGTTGGGGTTTCTGTCCTGCTCAGTTCCCGCAATAGTTAAGTCCAAAGAAATCACATAGAGGTCTACAGTAGTTATAAACTGATTGGCCTATTAGCTTAGGCTTCTTATTAACACTTATATTAGCCCATCATTCTTGTCTATGCTAGCCACGTGGCTCATGATACCTTATTCAGCGAGGCAGACACATCTTACTTCTTCTCTGGCTGGGTCACAACTGCCGACCAAGCTTTTTCCTCTTCCCAGAATTCTCCTGTTCTTGTTGCCTTGCTTCTACTTCCTGCCTGGCTACTGGCCAATCAGTGTTTTATTAAAATACAATTGACAGGGTACAAACCATTGTCCCACAGCAGGCTGTGATAAAACACTGACCAAAAACAACTTGGGAGAGAGGTTTTATTTCATTCCTACCACTGAGGGAAGTTGAACAGGATTCTGGAAGCAGAAACAAAAGCAGAGAGGAGTGCTACTTACTGGCTTGTTCTCCATGGCTTGGCTTAGCTTGCTTTCCTACACAACTCAGAATCACCTGCCAAAGGGTGGCTCTGCATGAGTGGGCTGGGCCCTCACACCAGTCATTGATCAAGAAAACGTCCCACTGACCTGCCCATAGGCCAGTTTCTCAGTTGTGCTTTCCTCTTCCCAGGTGACTCTAGGGGAGCCATTTTTTTAAAAAATGAAAATAAAATAAAAGATGCTTAATTATCCTGATTGGCATATAATGGAAAAAATAAATAAAATACTTAGACATTTTATTATTAATCTATTTATTTATTCATTCATTTATGGGAGGAAAGCATTTATAATTCATTTATTTACCCAAAGTAGGTAATTAAGAAAATATTCAAAAGAACTTTATCTTCCCTCCTTCTGTTGTTTCCATCTGTCTGTCCGTCCGTCCGTTCATCTGCCCACCCACCCATCCATTCATCCATCTATCTGTGGTAGAGATTAACCCTAGGGCCTTTGGCATGCTAGGCAAATACACTACCACTGAGCTACATCCCCAGATCACAATGGTATGTTAAAAGGTACATTATAAATAACATCTAAACTCTTTTGTTTACTATTAGATATAGAATGGGAAAAATGAGAAATAGTTAAGTATGACAAATGTGCCAGTTCTTTGTTGTTGACCTTTAATAAAACCATCATGTCATGTGCATCATGTGCCTCTAAAACAGAGGCTCCTGGTCTTCCTAATGCTGTGGCTGTATAGATAGGTTTTGGTTTTTTTGAGACAGGGTTTCTCTGTATAGCCCTGACTGTCCTGGAAGTCGATCTGTAGATCAGACTGGTTTTGAATCCACAGGGTTCCACCTGCCTCTGCCTTCCAAGAGCGAGATTAAAGGTGTATGCGGCCACTGTTCAGCTAAAGTATCAGTTCCCCTCCTTCTCATTTGTCAGTGTCAGGGATTGAACCTAGGACATTCTACTGGAAGTCAGGAGATCTACCACTGTGCTGTGATAGCTCCTGCCCGCCAAAGACTTTTTTTTTTTTTTTTTTTTTTTTGGTTTTTCGAGACAGGGTTTCTCTGTGGTTTTGGAGCCTGTCCTGGAACTAGCTCTTGTAGACCAGGCTGGTCTCGAACTCACAGAGATCCGTCTGCCTCTACCTCCCAAGTGCTGGGATTAAAGGTGTGCGCCACCACCACCCGGCGCTCCGAAGACTTTTTTGTTTGTTTTTTGAGACAGGGTTTCTCAGTGTAACCTGATTGTCCTAGAACTCACAGAGATCTGTCTGCCTTCTGAGTGATGGAATTAAAGGTGTGCGGCACCATACCTGGCTGCCGTGACCCTTTAATATAGTTCCTGGTGTTGTGGTGACCCCCAACTATAAAATTATTTTGTTACTACTTCATGACTATAATTTTGCTACTGTTATAATGTAAATATAATGTAATAATAATGTAAATATCTGTTTTGATGGTCTCAGATGACCCCTGTTAGTACCCCACAGGTTGAGAACTGCTGGTCTGGATATTAAATATTTGCAAATATCTGATAGATTTTTGCCTTGAGTGCTGTGCTCTGCTGTGCTGCTGTGGTATAATAGGAAGTTGTCAGCTTTATTGTGTTATGGGACCACCAGGATGTGTGATTTATTATTGATTGAAATTTCATTATGCAGTCACGCATGACTAATAGGAAAAATGTACAAAACCAGTGTTGTTTGTTGATTTTTTAGTGGGAATACTTATTTTTATTCTTTTTATTAAATATAGCTGTACATAGTGAAAATCGAACCTTCGACAGTGCAGTTGTACATAAAATGTAAAAGCTTTTCTTTTTACTGTCTGTTTCAAATTTCCTTTGCTTCTCAGAAGTAAACAGTACTGTTAACCTCTTATTTTATTCTGTTGCTCAGGATCAAACCTAAGATGTCTTGGCTGGTAACCAAAAGACAGAAGTTGGAGGGTCATAGATCATGTCCCTGTTGTTAGAACAAGCCATGATGTGATTTGTGTTTACCAGAAAATCAAATCACAGTTATGACCGTCAGCTGGGACCGTCTTGTGGCTGCTCTGGTGTCTGTACACTGAGGATATTAACTATTAAAGTAGCCACTCATCTGATCCCCGCCTCTGTTATTGAAACACTATATTGTATTGGTTAAAACCCTGGTAACTGTTAGGCTTCCCTATATTCCTAATCCTGTCTCCATTGCTTGGTGCTATTTTTTGTTTGTTGTTTTCAGGCTTTTCACATTTCTCTGTGTAGCTTGACTATCCTGGAACTCATTCTGTAGACCAGCCTGGCCTCAAACTCACAGAGATGTCTGTCTGTTTCTTGTGTGCCGGGGCTAAAGGTGTGTGCCAGCACTGCCTGGCCGCCTTTGCTTGTTTTCAAACCTGTGCTTAACTTCTGCATTTCTCTGGGAGTTTGGAGAAAGCGATGTTGGTGCGAAGTTTTGAAATCTTAAAAGACTTTCGCTTGGCGCCTTGGAATTTGGGGCCTAATTGGTAATTAGTGAGTCTGGTAGTTTTTGTCTGTTGGTTATTTTTTAGTGATGGTTTATAACAGAATGCTTCTGTAGACTGCAGATAATTAAGAGAGGAGTGACAGTCATCTTACAATATGTTTGAGTTTATATTTATCCTTGTTTACTCTTTGAACTAGAGCTGTTTAATATTCTATTCTGTTCATTTTGCATTTCATGTTTTAGCTCTGTCTGGTGTTTTCATTATAACATGATTTTTTTGGTATTTCATATTTCTATAGTAGAAATATTATAAAAAATAATAAGCAGTGCATTGCATAGTGAAAATGTTTACATGTCATTGAGAGACTAAATACATTTCCATTGTTTTTATAATTATAATTTTAAATCCAAAAGTAATATATGGAAAAATAAAGCTGTTTTGTTTCTTTTTCACACACAGAAAAGATGAAAAAGAATATGCACTGAAGCAGATCGAAGGCACAGGGATATCCATGTCAGCTTGTAGAGAGATTGCAGTAAGTAGATAAAGATGGTTTATTTTGTTACCAATATTGCAGTTTATTTTCAAAGAAATTAATATAAAATATGCAATAATGTATTACTTAATTGTATAATAAGTGGTAATTTCACAGATTTAATTTTAAGATATTTTATATAAAATGGGAAAATCTGTAACAAAATCATTTGAAAGTCACGTTTGAACATTTTCTTGATGATTTGATATTTGTAATTTAGAGATAGTGAATAACATAATTGCGTTAGTGAATAATTATTGAAGGTTATTTTTCTGTAATTTTAAGTCTAATATTTCTTTTTAAAAATAAGAGATTTTACTTATTCGTTTGTATGCATGCATGACTACATGAGCTTATGTGTACCATGTGTGTGCTAGTGCCCAAGGGGTTAAGAGGGTGTCAGATCCTTGAACTAGAGTGACAGGACTGTGTGTTGCCTCATGGAAGTGCTGGTTCCTCTGTCCGAGCAGTAAGTGCTTGGAGTCACCGAGCCAGCTCTCCAGCCTCAAGTCTAATATTTCTTTATAGCAAAGGGGTCTATATTATTAAATCATGTGGTTTAATTTTTTTCTAAAATATATAGTGATAGATTTTATAGATTGTCACATAAATCAGGCCATCATATTAGAATAAAAAATTTGTTTGAGTTAGGGTTTCTCTGTAGCTTTGGAGCTGTTCTGGAAAGCTCGGAAGACCAGACTGGCTTTGAACTCGCAGACATCCATCTGCCTCTGCCTCCCGAGTGGTGGGATTAAAGGCATGAGTCCCCCCCAACCACCTGGCAGGATAATTTATTAGAGAAGGCTAATTCCTTTCCATGTCTTTCTCTGACTACTTTTGCAATAAAGCAAGGGTAGCCATATCTGATGAGGATTTTCTAAGTACTAATCCACTACATTTTTACAATTCTGTGAAATAAGTACTTTTAATACTTATATATTTCATATATGAAATATGCTTATATATGAAATAAGTCTACCTGTTTCATACCAGAAAACAGATAAAACTATAATTCTGGTTTTGAAGGCTTACTATTGCAGTTTCTCATTTTATTTCATCAATAAGGTTTTTTATTGGGCTTTATTGTGCTTTTCATTTATTAGAGACTATTCCCTCTAAATTGTTAAGTATTTAAATGAGGTATGCTTAGTAATTCAGTAATTCTTTTTTTCCCTTTCCTTTCCTTTTCTTTTCTTTTCTTTTTTTTTTTTTTTTCAAGACAGGCTTTCTCTGTAGCTTTGGAGCCTGTCCTGGAACTAGCTCTTGTAGACCAGGCTGGTCTCGAACTCACAGAGATCCGCCTGCCTCTGTTTAGTAATTCTTAAATAGTTGTTTACATTTTTCATATCCATAGGGGTGTGTGTGTGTGTGTGTGTGTGTGTGTGTAGATTAGATTTATTAAGGGAAAGTTAGAAAACTACTGAGAGCAGGAGGGATTCCAAGGGTAGAATACCAGGTCTCTCTCCCTTTCTCTCTTTGTCTCTATTATTCTGAGACAGGGTCTTACTATAGAGCTCTGGCTGGCTAGGAACTTGTTACATAGACTAGATTTGCCTGGAATTCAGAGACCCTCCAGCTTCTGCCCCTTCCCAAGTGCTGGGATTAAAAGCATGTAGCATTTGCTGGCAAGGATCTCTACTTGAACGTAACTCTTATACCCACAGTTCCACATTCCTGCCTTATTCACTGGAAACATGCCATAACTCTTAGTCATAAGAAAACGTGGTGTTAAAAGTAAACTCACAACAGAAAACCCCATGACATGGCAGGAAGTCTGTAGGCTTGGGTGTTTGGCCAGGTGGTAAGTTAGTGATAAGTTCAGTTTCTCATCTGTTACTACTTAGTTTTGCTGGCCAGTAGAAGGCTAGCGTTATAAGGGACGTGGGAATCAGGCTTCAGAACTGGTAGCTTAGGGACATTGCACAAAGCCTGGTACCTTAGGGACACCGCACACAATATCATTAACCAAAGAGTAGAATTATTTTTTACCTTTATATGTCATACATTGCCAGACCAAATATTTTCTAGTTGATATGGGCATGTAGTTAAAAGATTTTGATGTGGAAATAATTGGGAAGGACCAATTATAAGGGCCAATAATAAGTAAAATTATTATTTTGAAGTTATGGTGAATAAGGCAGGTTTGGGTCCTCGAAAAAGAACTTGTAGTTGGGTTGTGAAGTTGGGATTGTATACAGCAAGGCAAGAAGTTTACGAATGAGGATGCATCATCATCTCATGGCTCACTAAAGGACAGTGCCATATCACCACAACATTGTGTTCAGTTTTCTTTAGATTTGCTATGTATGTATGTATGTATAAATGTTTTGCCTGTATGGATGTCTGTGCACCATGTGCTTGCCTAGTGTCCAAGGAAACCAGAACAGTCTGTCTGACCCCCTGAAACTAGAGTGACAGACAGTTGTGACCCACCATATGGGTTCTGGGATTCAAACCCGCGTCCTCTGGAAGAACAGCCAGTGATCTGAACTGCTGAGCCATCTCTCCAGCCCCTCACTATTATTTTGAAACAGTGTTTCATATTGTTGCTCAGGCTGGATTTGAACTTATTATTTATTTACTATTTATTCATATTGTAACCCAGGCTGGATTTGAACTTACTATTTATTTACTATTTATTCATATTGTAGCCCAGACTGGCCTTGAACTTCCTGCCTCAGTTTCCTGCCTCAGTGTCTCATGTGCTGGAATTACAAGGTGAGAACTTGTACATCTGGTGCCATATCACACGTTTATTCTGTTCGAAACTTATGGGCCAAGTCTGAATTGTAGTGCTTTATAGCTTTACAGTATGCAACAATAGGGTGTAATTTTGGATGATGAACATGCCAGGAGCATGTGAATATTAGCATTTTAGGTTGAGATTACAAAGAAGTTCAAGTATAAAGAATCTTGTATTTGTAGCCTGTGTGATCATATAGTTGCTACTTAGAAACATGGTAAATATCATTAATTCATATGTACTAGTTTGCTTCATGGTTATAAAATTTAAACATGTTATTTATAAAAATATCAAATGCTATAAAAAAGGATGGTAAAATCATTTGGTATACCAACACTTAATCTTGATTACTATTTGTATATATATTTAAGACCATTTGCTTTGTAAAAATTGCCCCCCAAAAGAATAGTCTATTACCTTTTTGTGGAGTGTGCTTTAATGTTAAGTAATACAAATGTATATTCCAACTATAAAGCTAATTAAACAATTCATTAATCATTCTTGGTTATGTGGGATATATAACAAATTGTACAATGGAACTCCTTAGTCCTCTTAAAATGAGATGTTTGCATAGCAAAGAGAGGCTAAAGGGTTATTAGGGCAACAGGCTGAAGAGATTAGGCTAAATAGGTACCTTATTCTTTTTGGACTATTATGATAAAACGACAGAGACTAGATGTCATGAAAGCATCTGTTGTGACCCTTCTGAAGACCAGAACCTCTAATATCAGCGCACTAACAGGGTGTGTCTCATATGGGCCTAGTTCCCTGTTTATTACAGATTGCTGGCCATCCTTTCCTTGTGTCTTTCTGTGGTTGAAAGGATGCAGGGATCTCCCCCTTTTAGAAGGGAACATTCACAAGGCTTTGTTTGCTATCTCACTTAATCACCTCCCACCTCACAGAGGGCCCAAGAAGTAGTGGCTTCAGTTTGGACATTAGGATTTAAAATTTTGAGTTGGGGCTGAGGCACTTAAACATTCAGTTTATTTAGCACTGGGATGATGGCTCGGGAAAGTGCTTGCTGAACAAGTCTGAAGACCGACTCTATCCCTAATACCCAGTAAAACTGGGTGGGCCTGACTGCATTTTTGTGTTTCGGAGACAGAGATGGAGGTTCCCCAGAGCAAAATGGCAAGCTGGACTCACTGAATCAGAGTGCTCTGGGTTCAGGTGCGAACCCCTACCTCAGTAAGTAAAGTGGAGTACAATCTAGGAAGACACTGATGCCCACACATGTGGCCATACATGCACACATATCACATACATAAACACAGAAAACAAAAACCTCATTTGTGTTATTGCCAGAGAGCAGAGACAGGCCAAGAAGCTGCCTCTCCCCAGTGCTGAGAATTGAACCCAGCACCTCATATAGCAACCACTGAATTTCCAGCACTAATCCTGGCTTGTCTGCTTGCTGCCTCTCTCAGTTCTGGCCTGCAGTGCTGAGAAGTCGTACTTCCTCAGTGACTTCTGCTTGGCTATTTCCAAATCTATGTGTCCATCCACATTCCAGCTCTGGTGTTCCCAGGGTGACAGGGAGATCAGCTGTTAGGAACTGTCACTTTCATCTTTTGTACTCACTGTGCAGTAGGTAGGCGGGAATGGAGTGGCCAGTGAAGGACTTACCTCTGCTTGTTTTTGCTGTTGCTCTCCGACTGGGCCAGCCGGCCATTTATAAAGTTCAGTGGAATGCTTATAACTTTAGTATAGATGGACAAGCCTTTGTTTTTTTTTAAATTATGAAACAGAATTGGTAGAATGCATATTAGCTGGTAATTAACTCTGAGACAAGCTTTGAAATATCCACGAATAAAGCTGTTTAAATTCTCCTAATGTATCTCTATAGAATTAACATTATGGGTTAAATTTCATGTTAAAAGTGGAGAAGTGCATGGCATTAGACAATAATTTTAAGAGTTTTATAAATAAAGTTTTTATTAACTATAAAAAAGTAGAGAAGGTGCTGGAGAGATGACTCAGAGGTTAAAAGCACTGGCTGCTCTTCCAGAGGTCCTGAGTTCATCCTCTTCTGGTATGTAAGCATACATGGAGGCAGAATGTTGTATACATAATAAATAAATGAATCTTAAAAAATAAAAAGTAGAGAACTGTCTTGTTGGAATTATTTTATTGTATCATTTTATGTTTCAGCCTAGAGATCCCTCAACTCTATGTCCAATCTTGTGAAAGTATAGATTTGTGGAACAAGGACTATAACTCAGAATTTTACCCTTCCTGTGAAAGGATTAGATTTCTGTGAAAAATCTCTAAAAGCTGACCACTTTTTTAGAAGATATTTTTTAACAGGATGTTCTATGGTGATTTTTTCATAAAAAGTTTACATGGTTTTTAGAGCAGAACTAAAGAAATTTTATGTGCTTTATTTTGAACAGAATCTCTACTTTTGGATGTTTTCTTCTTTTTTTCCTTGTTTTTTTGAGACAGGGTTTCCCTTTGTAGCCCTGGCTGACCTGGAACTTGCTCTGTAGACCAGGCTGGCCTTGAACTCACAGAGATCTGCCTGCCTCTGCCTCCCGAGTGCTATTATCATAGATGTGCACCACACCCTGGGATCCCTGAGTTTGAAGCCAGCCTGGTCTGCATTGGAATTCTAGGCCAGACAAAGCTATGTGCATCGTGAGACTTTGTCTCAAACAAACAAAATATCTTCTATATTAAAGTATAAAATTTACTATGTTTCTATGTGTGTTTGTATGTATCTATTTATATCTGTGCACGCCTTATACAAGTGCTTGTGTGTCCATGTGCATGTGGAGTCCAGTGGTGGCTGTCAAATGTCTTTCCTAATTGTTTTCCACCTTTTTTTTTTATTTTACATAACATTTTTTTTAAATCTTTGGGAATTTATAGCGTGTTTTGAGCATATACACAGTTCCTCCCTTATCTAGCCCCTCCGCTTTCACCTTCTGACATCTTACTTGTTGAGGCATAGTTTCTTCTTTAATCTGAAGTTTGCTCATCTGGCTAGACTAGCTAACAGCAAGTCTCAGAAATTCCCCCCCCCCATCTGTGGCCGTGCACAGGGAGTACAGGTGTGTGCAGCCTGCTTGGCTGTTATGTATGCTGATGTTAGGTCCTCCTGTTTGCATAGAAGCACTTCACTGACTGATCCATCTCTTCACGCCTTAAACTGGAAGCTTTAATTCAATTAATTTGAACAGTGATCCTGGATGACCATTTATCTGTTATTATTTATTTGCAGAGAGTGTGTACATGTAGGCGTGCGCGCGCGCACACACACACACACACACACACACACACACACACACACACACGGTGGCCAGAGAACTACTTCCAGGAATTGGTTCTTGTTTCACTTTGTGGAGGCAGTCTCTAGTTGCTGCACGATACACCCCAGAGTGGCCGGCCCATGAGCTTTTGGACTCACACGCCTATCTCTCCTCTCACCATGGGAGTGGGGTTCAGGGATCACAAGTACTTGTTTGTGTGTGCATACTTGGCAGTCATGCCGTGTTTGTGGAGGTCAAAGGGCAACCTGTACATGTCAGTTTTTCTTCCCACTGTGTGGGTTCAGGGATTAAACTCAGATTGTCAGACTTGGAGGCAGTTGACTCTCAAAATAAGACATTAAAATGAGGGAAAACCACAAACAAAACTAAAGATATATTCCTTGGATTTCATTGTAAGGTGGGAAAGAACTTGGGTTCTGGATTCAAATAGATTTGGGGTTGTGTTGACTCCATCATGCCTCCTGCTTGTCTTGAGCAAGCTGATAGTGCTGGGACCTATTTTACCTATGTTTAGGTACCTAGAGAGATGAGGATTTTTCTTTTCTTTTGAGACAGGGTCTCTTTGTGTGTAGCCTTGGCTGGCCTGGAACTCATACAGAGAAAAGGCTTAGAGATCCATGTGCCTCTACCTCCATAGTACTAGGGTTAAAAGTGTGCACTACTATGCCCAGCTTTTTTTATTTTCTTTTTGTGGTCAGCTTCATTTTTATGTTATAAAGCGTTTATTTTTAGGTCACAATTCAAAGTACAGTCCATTGTGGAGGGAAATGAAGGGGCAGGGACTTAAAACAGTGAACTCTCATTTCCCTGAGGTTGACTCTGCGCTAGTATTGTAGGAAGATACATTATTGATATCTTTAACAGAAGTCTGCTAAATACTTCTTTGTTTGTTTATTGAAATAGATAGATTCTAGCTGTGTAACTTGCCTGACACTTGCCACTGGGTTGGCTTTGAATTTGAGGCAGTTGGCCTGCTTCCGCCTCTCAGGTTCTGAATTACAGGTGTTCCCCACCATGCCGAGCACATACATACTCCTTTCAGAAGTTCAGTACTTGGTATTGTCTTTGAATACTAAGATATTTGGTCAGTCTGTCACAACAGAACATACACTTGTCTCCCCCAGCTATACCAGTTGGTAAATACTGGGCACTCCTGTTTGTGATACTTTGTGAAGCAAAATTTTTATGCTTATTAAAGTCTTTTGAGTTTTTGAAACCTGGAGTACCCTTTTCCTCAGAAAATGTTGAAATAAATGGTGCTGGGGCCACAGTCTATTCTCTGAAAACCCGTCAGTCACTCAGGTGCCTGGGTTAGGCTCTCTGGAGGGGAGCTCTTATCTGCTTATCATTGTGCTATGGGGAAGCACATTCTCTTACTTGTAAGTGCGTGTTCATTGATCTTTGTGCTTTGCACATGTTAGCTGTTCTACTGCTCAGCTCCAGCTGTAGCAGGATATGCATCGTGGATTCAAGTCCTGTACTGCTGCTCTTGAGACAAGGTCGCAGTATGTAGCTGAGATTGGCCGTAAATTTTCATCCTCCTGCCTTAGCCTCCCAAATGGTGGGACTGACTTAAAATCTTAAAGCACTAGGATCTTATCTTTTCATATTTAGTGATGGTGACAGGCAGGCTCTTTCAGGTTCTTGGGGTGTAAAAGAAAGAATAACTGGAAAAAATGAGACAAATGCAGGGGTTCTGTGGCAACCAGGAAGAACTAGTATGTGTCTTACCCAAGCCGTACAACTTGGAGCTGGTTCTTTGAAGATAGGGTGAACTAGGGGACTTGGGAGGCAGCTGGTGGCAGGGTGTCACATGTAAGTAGCTGTGTTATGTAGCTAGAGACCAGTGGACAAGGCAGCCTAAGCAGGGAAAGTCCACAGTGAGGTGGTGATACAGTAGTGCACATGGTAGAACACTACTGGTAAGAGAAAGGGTTTACTCCAGCCCCAGCGCTGCCGTAAAGACAGCCTCACTTCCTGTTCTGTTTGTGTTTCTGCTGATAAGAGGTGCTCACAGAAACCCGTTGGGACAGTGCAGTCAGGATGAGACCGGGTGTTAGCAGATACCCACAGGAATTAGACTGTATTTCGAAAGCACGAAGCATAAATTTCAGTTTTATAAGCTTCTTGGCATACTGAGCAGGTCTGGTCATCGAGAAGATTGACTCTGTTGTTTTTCTTAGAAGAATGTTTTAATTAATTGGAAATCCTACACCTTGTAGATTTTAGTGATACATAATTTTTTGAGGGGGTGGTGGGTGATCTGCCTTTCTGGTATGTCTGCCAAGGTTCTTTATATTTCTTATATTAAAAAAACAGGTACATAAGCTCATATTTACCTGTGGTTTCAGTCTTGAGATGTTGCCAGCATGGGGTTCATTTGAGTGTTTTCTCGTTCAGCTTTTAAAAATCACCCCCACTCTACCCTGTGTCTGTTTTTCTTTGTGCTAGACATTGAACTCAGGAATGCATGGTGAGCATGTGGGCGCCCACTGCATCACACCCCCAGCTCCAGGATTCTTAATGCTAAGGTTTTCCAATGTAATGATTCTATCATGTTATCAATTAAATATATTTTAATACTTCACGGCATTCTTCTTTGTCCTTGTCACTTTTTATATTGTGTGTCTTTGTTAATTTATATTGAGTGCTGCCTATTTTGTTATCTTTCTGAAAATCATACAGTACATTTTGTTCTTAGCACACTGAGCAGGAGTACCAAGAGGGATGTTCAGATTCGGGTGAGCTGCTGCACCCTTTTCCAGTGTTCCTTTCTTCGATGTTTTTTTAAATTTTTGTTGTCTAATAATAAGCAGAGTTAATTTGAGATGACCTTAAAAGTGTATATTGGCTTTTTCACATATACACACAACACACGCACACACCTCATCCCAATGTGCTGTCGTCTCAGTATGAACAAAAGATAGCGTGCTAAAATAGGCTTCTGGAGTTATGGCAGGTTAAGTTGGTAATAATTAAAATAGACATTTAAACATATGTAGAGAAAATTACTCCCTTCTGTGACATTAGATGAACTTGAAGTTGATGTCTTAAGTTTTAGTATCATTTAAAAATTTGTATATTCCCCATAACTGATCTCTGAAGTTTTGCATAGAACATATTCTAGTCTACAAATGATTTAAGAAAAGGATAATATGTGGCTTTTTCAAGTAAAATCCTTGGATGTGAAAGGTCCCATTGGTTTTATTACAGTGTTCTTTAACTTGCAATAAGAGGTGCTTTACTTCGATGGAACTAATTTGTCAATTTATCTAAAACTACTTCTCTTTATCCCAAGTCTGTGATTCCTATAAAAGAGCCAGGCTATCAAATACTCCCCAATGTGGGCACATTTACTTGCTGAGACATCCTACTGGTCTATAAAGTTAGATGCTTTTAATCCAGTGGAAAAAGTAGGCTAAAAGACACCTACACAACTCATTGAACATGGAGACGTTGAGCTTGTTCCTACTTAGGGCCTTCACCCCTACTGACCAGACCAGAGTTCACGTTACAGGAACTCTGCTCACTACCAAAGCAGAAAGGCGAACACCAACCCAGCTGTAAACCCTTCTGTCTGCAGCAGTGGCTTGCCTGCAGGGTGCGCCCTGCACTAGTGACACAAGGCGTGTGGGAGTAACCAACCACTGTCTGATTGACTTTAAGGCCTAATCCATGAGATGGAACCCATTCCTAACACTGCTCTGATGGTTATGAACCTGAGACTAGATAGGCCGTGGACCTAGGGGAAAACCAAACACTACTGTTCTGTTAAAGAAACACACCAACAAAATGATTCCTGATGACATTCTGCGATATTCATAAATCAGTGTCTTGCTCAGCCATCTTCAGAGAAGCTTTCTCCTTTAGTAGATGGGAATCAATACAGGGACCATAGCTAGACAATGTGCAGTGAGTGGAAGACCTTGGAACACTTGGTACTGTATGGGATAGATATCTCAGAGATCCACCTGCCTCTGTCTCCCAAGTGCTAGGATCTAAGTTAGGAAGGACATCTATTTTTGTTTATAGCAGACAGATCTATAATCCCACAAGAAGGAAAGACTACTAGGTACTTCTGAAATAAACTTTGCCACAAAGAACAAGCTATTCAGACTCCAGAGTGAGGCTGAGACTTGGAGGAAAAAAGCCCACTCATTGCAGTAATTTTGCTATAGGTCAAAGAATATTTATTGCAAGGTTCTGAAGAGTTATAGTTATATATAGAAGGGTTTTCTTTTTTAAAAAATAAATGGAAAGAAAGCTATGAGAACAAGTGCATAAGTAACAAGAGAAAATAACTAAATTTAAGAATCAATTATAGGATCAAACTATTTGTAGTATAATAATAAGCTTTTACAGATGTTTAAATTCAATATAAGAATTTTGGTAAAATTTGCATTTTTTCATAATCTTCTATTGAACTGTGATACTCACAAATTAATATTAAGTAATACATAAATTATTTTGTTACAACACTGATGAACAGTGACTCAAAAACACACATGCTTGCAGGCGTGCGCACACACACACACACACTCTCTCACACACACATACACACAATATATATATTTCAAAAGGCTTAAGATCTAGAGGTAAAGAGTAACAAACCTATATCATTCTAGGTAAACAGTTTTACTCAGCGATACAGTATTATTTACAGTTTATTAGTGCTATATAACAGTCCCACTACTTTACTCCTTTGAAAACACTTAATATTACTACTGATGTGGTATGTTAAAAAATATCCTGATTGTGGATTTCTTGATTGTTTCCGATGGAACTTTTTTCTTATTAGATACTAATGCTTCTACTTTTTGAAAGCTCCGATTTCTTTTTTATTTTAAATAGTTTTTGTTTGTTTTGCCAGGTAGCGGTGGCACATGCCTTTAAACTCAGCACTCAGGAGGCAGAGGCAGGTGGATCTCTTGAGTTTGAGGCGAGCCTGGTCTACAGAGTGAGTTCCAGGATAGCCAGGGCTCTGTTACACAGAGAAACCCTGTCTCAAAAAAAAAAAAAAAAAAAAAAGCAAAGTAAAAAACCACAACAAGAAAAAAAAATCTTGGGAAGAAAGGGTTTATTTGGTTTACACTTCTGTCGCAGTCTATCATTAAAGGCAATCAGGATTGGAACTCAAGCAGGGCAGGAACCTGGAGGCAGGAGCTGATGTAGAGGCCATGGAGTGGTGCTGCTTACTGGCTTGCCTTCTTATGGTACCCAGGACACAAAACCAAGGGTGGAAATGCTCACAGTCAGCTGGGCCCTTCCACATCAATCATCAATCAAGAAAATGATTCACAGGCTTGCCCACAGCCAGTCTGGATGGGACATATTCTCAATTGAGGTTCCCTTTTTCCAAATGACTGTCTTGTGTCAAGTTGACATAAAACTAACCAGCATACCGACTTGGACACCTCTTCCCTCCACCAGGGTATTTAAATTAGGCCTGGGACATTTCCAGACCTTTCTTGTTAATAGTTAGTTACTATGTAATCAGTCCCTCTCCTCTTTGCTTCTGGTGTGAGACTGGATACAGAAGCATCCCTGGGCTGGAAGACAGTCCTTTGTCCCTGGGTAGAGCATCTGATATACTACTCAAGACAACTGGCATTAATGTATCTTTGCTAATGTACTGCTGTTATCTTATAAAATATCTCTTAATACTTTGTTTCCCAAGAAAGAATATGTAAAGCAATACTGTTCATGATTCTAACATGATTATCTTGGCTGCATTGTGAAATACTAGGATTATCTTTTTCTCAGATGGAGTCACTAACTGTTCTTTGAAGCTACTGGTATTTCAGAATGATACTAAAATGGGTTCCCATAGCAATATCCTACCAGTTTCTTTTGGCAAACATTGCATCTTTTTACAAGTTAGATGCAGAAAGAGAGTGTTTTCTGAGTTTATTTATAAAACCAAGCCAACAGTTTAGTCTTTATCTCTCAAGAGATAAAGGAAAGGATTGTTAGATTACCAAAAATTAATGAAAGATTTTTACATTAATTTCATAGGTAGCCTATCGTGTCTCTTCGTCCTCCTCCCTCTGCTCCTCCCCCTGCCCTCTCCTCCCTTTTTCTCTTCTTTTTGTTTTTTGAGACAGTTTCCCTGTGTAGCCCTGGCTGTTCTATAACTTGCTCTGCAGACTGAGCTGACCTTGAACTCAAAAGAGTTCTGCCCCAGTGCGGAGGTGAGTGCTGGGATTAAAGGTGTACACCACCACTGCTACTCTCTGTGTTTTACTCTTGTGTAAGAGTTTATTTTTTTAAGAATAAAAAAAAAAAGATTTATTTAAACAGCCACACTCAAACTCCTCAGGCACCCCGAGTTTAATAATGGAAATCTAGTTTAAGGTGCTCGTTGCCTGTGCTCAGATGTGCTTGAGACTGTGGTAGCCGTGCCTGAGTGGTCCTTTGAGAGTTTGCCCAGCTCCTTGGCTGCCTGGGATTTTGTGTGATTTGACTAGGTTGAGTCGGGAGGGAAGGTCTAACGCTCAAGGGTGCAGGTGAAGTTGCTTCCCACTGTCTGCCTTTAGGAACACACATGCCTCTCATTATTTGACTCTTTTTCTAAGAAGTATTAATAACATTAATCTGGCTTTTTCTCTAGTTTTCTTCTCTAAATTTGATTTAATGTTTTGTTAACTCAGACTTCTGAGGTTTTCAGCATTTCAAAAGCAAACCTAATAACATGTTTTTTAGTTTGGGTCTTTTTGCTTGATGCAGTGTGAGTTTTCAAAGCATCAGATTCAAAGAAATCCTTTGAAGCTAGCAGAAATTAGATTTTAGGAAGTTAGTATTTAATATCCTTCAGTAATCGGTTCATTTAGCAGATTCCACATACTCAATATGTATCAGAAAAAAACACAGAAATACTTCAGTTCCAGTGGACCTTACCTGGTAGGGATCGGCTGAAGAGCCTTTCTTCTTGGCGTCCTCCCACTTTCTGCTCACAGGGTCATGACAAGGCCTCCTCTGGTTGGTGCCGGCCCCTTAACTGTGTAACTTATAATTCTGGGTGGTGGTGTGCGTTTTATTTTCTATTTGTGTGTTAGTTTTAGACTTTAGGCACAGAAACAAAGGTCCTAAGTACCTCCTACTTTTGCAGTCAGGTTAGATGAGCTCTTTCATTTTCAAGATTTATCCTTAGTTTGCATGTCTTAATCTTATTTCAAAATGCTTTTCAACTTCAGTTTCATTTTTACTTTAAAAAATGCTTTTGAAAAAAAGTCTCAGTATGTAGCCCAGGCTCGCCTCCAACTCTCACTGTAGCCCAGGGTGCCCTTGAGCTTGTATGACTATTTCTGTCTCAGCTTCTGAGTGCTGCCATCAAGCCTGGTTGGTTCACTTTTGCTTCTGTTGCCTCGGTCTAAATCCTTAGTATCTTTTTTTGCCTAACTTTTAACAATAATGTTCTGTTCTGCTTGCCTCTCTGCCAGCTTGTCCTAAATATAGCCACTGGATTAATCTCAGACTGCAGACACAATTAGGTTACTCTGTAGCTGCAGAATCTTAGCCTTGTAGACTCAGAAGGCTGCAGTAGACACTTTGGTGTCCCTCAGCATCCTTGGGGCGAGTCCATATGGTCACTTGTGGTTTTTTTTTTTTCTCTTTAACACCAGGTGCTTGTTGATGTGTGATTCTTCTTTTTCCCTTTATATTTCCAGACACTGGAGTGGGTAAAAGGGAAGCTTAGGGGTTGATGTTTAGCAGTGATGTGCTTGTGTATCAAGTTGTGAGGGGATGTGCTCACAATTGCTAATTTTGGTTGTCAACTTGACACACCTGGGAAGAAGAAGCCTCTCTATCTGATTGACCTGAAGGGATTTCTTGATTACTAATTAATCTCGGCTGGTTGGTTGTGGGAGGTACCTAGGCTGTTGGTGGGCCTAGACTGTAAGAAAGGTAGTGGAATATGAGCCTGGCAGCAAGCTGCAGAGCTGTGTTTATTTCTCTGTGACTTTTCCTATAGTTCTTGTTTGAGCTCCTTCCTGACTTCCCTTAGACTGTGACCTGGAAGTATGAGCCAGTTAACCCTCTCCCCCCATGCTGCTTTGGTCAGAGTGTTTAATCACACTAAGAAAAGCAAACTGGAATGTTCTGAATAGTATTGCAAAGGAGGCTGTCTCTGTGGCGTTGGGTCTGTGATGCAGTTAGGTAAGGTCTTTTATGTACTTAGTTACGTTGTTGTGGTTCTGATTTGATTGTTCTTTTTAAAACAACTTTTTAAACTAGTTTTTAAAGAGTGCTTATTGTATGTGGTGTCCTAGTTTGTGGAGTAAATGACTACCATTTGTAACCGATCTTTGTTAACCCCTCCCTAAACAATAGAAAGGGAATCATCTAGTACTTGATAGAGAGCAAAACACCACAGTCCACATAAACAAAACCGAACAAGTTCTCACATGAGTTGAGTCCATGCTCTGTTCATGTGGTCATTGATAGTTGAAACACTGAAGGGCCTCGGACTCCCCCTCCCCCCACCAAAAACAACAACAACAAAAAACAATACAAGTAAGAACTAGAAGCCACCCACTATGCTATCAAGTTTCCTGAGAAAGCCACCTAACAAAACTCACCTGCTTTCAATTAAAATGCTACCCTTTATTGCTGTCACTGTAAATTATCAACCCTGCTTTAAGGAAATAAGAAAATAGTTTCTTCTAAGCCAAAATACAAGTGATCATAGTTTAAGGAAAATACAGCTTTCCTGAATGACCTATCTCTACCGTGGAAAAGCTTGGCATGGTTTTAAAATTGAAGTTTAATAAAATGTTTGAACCTAAAGGTTGTCCTCTGTGTTAGTTCATTTTTTGTTACACTAAAAACATACCTGAAGTTGGTTAACTTTATAAAGGGATTTATTTTGGTCTTAGTTTTTGTCTTACTTAGGGTTCTGTTTCTGTGAAGAGACACCATGACCACAGCAGCTCTTCTAAAGGAAATCATTCAATTGGAGCAGCTCTCTTACAGTTCAGAGGTTTAGTTCATTATCATCATGGCAGGAAATGGCAGCGTACAGCAGACGTGGTGCTGGAGGAGCTGAGAGTCCTATATCTTGATCTACAGGCAACAGGAAGTGAACTGAGTGTAGTTTGAGCAAAGGAGATCTCAAAGCTCACCCCCACAGTGACACACTTCCTCCATCAAGACCACATCTATTCAAACAAAGCCACATCTCCTAACAGTGCCACTCCCTTTGAGGGCCATTTTCTTTCAGATCACTACAGTTTTGGAGGTGGAACATCTAAGATCGGGTGACCCTGTTGATCTCTCCTTTGGTGAGGGGCCAAGTTTATATGATATCAAGGCATATATTTCAGGTGGGAACAAGCTATCACATTGCCAATTGGAAACCAGAGATTAACCAAGGGTTGTGGCTTCTCATATGTGTTAACTCAGGACTCCCCTGGAACCACCATAACCCTTTCACTGACATGTTCCCATTGACCTGGCAACTTCTCATCTACTAGATCATTGCCCCACTAAGGACTATAATTCTAACCCATGAACTCGTGAGGGTACAAATCACACACCCACACCATACGATCCGTGGTTCTTAGTTTCCATAAGTAAACTGTGTGAACGTTATGACTGGCTTTTTATAGAATGGGGTCCTCATTGTGATCTGCTGCCTCTGTGAGCTGGGATTGGGGCTGTGTGCCACTTGCCTTGGGTATAATGCTTGTTTTAGGATGGGTGGTGATGGTCCGTAACAATAAGGTGGTGATGGTTATACTCCTGAAGGTGTTCTGGAACTAATTGAATGTGTTATGTAAAAGCGTGAAAATTTTCATCTTGTGATTTTTACATTGATTGAAAAAAATTACTCAGAAGCTGGGCATGGTGATACATGCCTATAGTCTCAATATTTGGGAGGCAGAGGCAGGAGGATGTGGAGTTTGAAGGCAGTATAGCATACACAATGAAACCTTGTTTCAGAGAGAGAGAGAGAATATGAATGAATTCTGAGTGATATTATAATTCTTTCCTTAGCGAAATAGTACCAAAGTTAAAAAAGCTAACCATTGTTTTGTTTTTTAAATAATTTTTAGAGATATTGAAAACATTGTGGTAAAATGTACAGGGTTTAAATAAATGCTCTTGGAGCACATTTCAGTAAAGAGCTGCGTGTTTGGGGGCTTGTTGGAAGGCAAAGAGGCCTCAGAACTTGTCGTCTCCGTTCAGTCTGTTAGAGCCTGTGTAGCCTGGGCCATTCTTACAGGGAGGTGGCCTTCTCTTGAGGTCACCTGGCATCGTTCTCACACTCTTTATGGCATTCTGGAGCTGCTTGAGCTCTTGGTGGTGTTACTGTCACAAGAACATTTGTCACCCAGGATTTTATTCTGCTGCATTTAATGTGAATCTCTGACTCCCTCTAACCAGCCTTTAACCTTATTGTCAGTAAAGACGAGGCTTTCCATAGATGCTAATAAAATAGATCCATACAGGACCTCATACATGCAAGGCCAGTAAGCATTTTTTTTTTCCTGAACTGCACCTCCATGTTGTAAGGAGGGAGGCTGCTTGTTGGTTCCTAGCTGCTTAGCTCCAAAATAATCACACAGAAACCATATTATTTAAATCACTGCATGGCCCATTAGCTCTAACTTCTTACTAACTCCTACATCTTAATTTAACCCATTTCCATTAATCTGTGTATCGCCATGTGGCAGTGGCTTTTACCAGGTAAAGTTTCCAGTGTCTTGTCTCTGGTGGTGACTTTATGACTTCTTGACTCTGCCCTTCTTTCTCTCAGCATTCAATTTAGTTTTCCCTGCCTTTGCTATAGGGCCAAAGCAGTTTCTTTATTCATTAATGGTAATCACAGTATACAGAGGGAAATCCCACATCACCTCCAGTATGAATTGGGATCTTTTTTTATAAAGTGATTCATTTGCTGTACAGCTTTTCTTGTTTTTGAAAGCGTTATTATGAATATCTAACACTTGTAAATGGTTAGATGAGTTGTAGCACACACAGCATCCCTCCACACCCCATTATTTGTGCAGTGCTTGAGACCAGCAAGAACACGGAGCCTACAGTGTCAAGGACCAGAACCCTCTGATTATTTTAGTGATGTTGTGGTTTGAATATTTGTGTTTCCATGATTGTTTTCACTTTGGAATCCTAACCCCTATAGTAATATGCAGTTAGTGTCTTCGTGAGAGACCCTTGCTTCTTTCATCACAGGCCATTACAGTGAGACAGGAAGGCTGTCACAGTCACTGAATCTGCTGGCACGTTGATTTCGGAATTGCCAGCTTTCAGAACTGTGTGAAATAAATTTGTTAGACCACCTAGTCTGTGGTAATATGTTGTAGACAGTAGCTCAAATGGACCAGACAGGCATTTATTTTATTATCATCTAGACTTGCTATCTTTTGATGGATGCCTTAGTGCCACTGCTGAGGGTCGTTCCAGCATGGTTGGCTCCTGCACTGGACAGAGAGTCAGGGCTGGCCGTGATGGGCGCAATAGTCTCAGTGCATTCCCACGTGCATTGCTGATAAGCCAGAGCAGCGCTCTTGTAAGCTTTGGTACTTAGCCAGAGTGACGGAAAGACTCATGATAAACTATTGAGACGACCTGAAGACTAATTACTTAAAAGTTACTGCTTTTGTATTATTTATGCTTTCTCTGGTTACGGTGTTCTTCTCAAATGGTGTTGATCAGAATATTGAAATTAGAGTTAGTGCTAGAGACTTTATTCCATGATGATAAATTTCTAATGTCAAACACAAATCATCTGATATCTTTCTTGGCATATATCACCAACAAATGGGCGGAGTGCTTATAAGATATTTTCTCTTGGATATTGTTTTTTGGTCAGACTCTGCCGTGTATCTGTATCAGTACTTGGCATTATGGAAATTACAAGAATATGGTAGTTATTTAAAGTAAGTTTTCTGCCATGATTGTGAACTAGATTTAGAGTTGTGGACTGGGCCAGCCTGGTCTTCATAGTAAGTTTCAGGACATCCAGGGCTCTGTAGAGAGACCCTGTCTCAGAACAATACCTCCCTATCCCACCCCCCATCAACCTAAAAACCTGAATTGTAGATTGGATAGAATTCCAGGGTTGTTACTTATTTTCTTCCATAGATAATTGGAAAAACCACTTTGTTTTTTCCCTAAGAAATTGATTTCTAATATGGAGGATCCTGGGTAATGTCTAGTTGCCGTTATACATGATCAATCTGTCAATTTGCTGCTTCTCTCTCTCTGCACTTCGCTTCTTTCACAAGGCAAAGCTTTTCTCATTGCCTTTTCCTTAGGCAGATTCTGAATAGAAGAGTAGAGAACCAGTTGCAGTACCATGCTATTATTTAAGACTGGTTTTAGTGTTTGACACAGAGTTTCTTTGGGTAACAGCTCTGGCTGTCCTGGAACTCACTTTGTAGACCAGGCTGGCCCCAAACTTAACAGAAATCTGCCTGCCTCTCTCTGCCTCCTGAGTGCTGGGATTAAAGGCATGTACCACAACCAACCAGCACTTAAGACTATTCTCATTATCTGTAGAATTTAGAAACTTTAACCTAATAAATTTATTTTCTTTATTATTGTTGTGTGTGTGCCCTGTGCTTGTGTGATGCGCCCGTGCCAGTAGAGCGCAGTAGTGGACGGTTCTCTCCACCCTAATGTGGGCTCTGGGTGACTGAGCTCGGGTGAGCAGACTTGGGAGCCACAGTGCTTTATCCACTGACCATCCTAGCCCAGTTCATCTTGTACCATGTTAGTGGTTTCCTTGTTAAAACAGTAAACTGGTAGAATGCGAACATGTTGTATTACCCTTTAAATGAGAGGTCATATTGCAGTGTCATCATGTCGCTAGAAGCACATGAAGGAAAAACTTCTTAGAAGGTTGGTCAGAAACCTGCCCTCCGAGGAGTCACCAGGCGGCACACTCAAGAGTGGACAGCTTCAGAACAGATGGAAAATCTTTGCCCTGGTCAAGAAACACATGAACTAGCCCAGTCTAAACTAGTGGTTCTCAACCTGTGGGTCACAACCCCTTGGGGAGTTGTTAAATGACCCTTTCACGGAGATCTCCTAAATAATCAGAAAATATAGAGTTTACATTATGATTTGTGACAGTAGCAAAATCACAGTTAGGAAGGAGCAATGAAAGTAATTTTATGGTTGGAGGTCCCCACAACATGAAGGCCGGTAAAAGGGTCGCAGCATTAGGGAGGTTGAGAACCACTGTTCTAAACCAACACTGCCTGTTGGAGCTCCTTGTGGTGAGGTAAGCACCTGTTGCTGTCCAACAATGAAGCCTCAAGTTTGCAACCACTTTAAGTCTTACAGTGTAGGTAGAAACTAAATAATTACCTACAACTTGAAAACAGGGTCTTCTTCTGTATGTTTTTATATTAAAGAGTTAGACAAATATATAAAGGTTTTTATTATAATACTTATGACATTAAGTACGTAATAATCAGAGCAACACAAATGTACTATTTAAAACCATCTTTTATGCCCAGACAGTGGAATACTGGGGCAGCCATTAAAACTACTGACTAAAGTGGATGGTTATTGAACAAACATTTGTTTATATTATGTAAAAAGGACCTGTTACAGTTTGGGGGGGTTGAAATGTTGAAAATTATTATGTTTTATGTGTATGTATATTGATAAGTAGAATCTGGAACTAAGGCATCAGAAGACTTTGTTTAGAGTGAGTCTGTGGCTCAGTAGGAGTGTTTTTATCTAGTATAAATAAGCAGGGAGGGCTTTCGGTGACCCCCAGTTACAGGGTATGTGGTGAGGGGACCAGGGAAGACGAGGGAATTCTTTACCTTTAGTTTGCTATTAGCTGTGTGACTTTGTATGAGGTACTTTATCTTTTAGCTTCTGCAGTTTTTCTACTATGAGAGACATCTAAAAGTAGTGCCTTTTTACCCTGAAGAGCTTTCTCATGCAACACCCCCACCCTCCTCCAGTGGTAAATCCCCCTCCCCCGTGATTTACCAGAATGACAGTGGACATGAGAAAGAGTAAAGGAGCCTGCAGTGTTCTTTAGGTCATTTAGAAAACGTGAAATTGTTCCACTGGCCCCAGACGTGAATGTAGGGTGGTGATGCTGTAGACGTCGCGGAAGTGTGTGTTTAAGGGTTGCTACATGACATCAGCATGGTAGAACTGGAGCACCCATCTGCTGTGGTACCCAGGGTGTTGTTGGCATTGCGCTCTAAGAGCAAAGATGGCTTTCAAGACAGGAAGGGAGTTTATCAGAAAGGCACCAGAGAGACTCTGACTTCAGCAAAACCAGTCTCGCAACCTGAGAAAAAGAAGTTTGATGAGAATCAGTGGAAAGGATCCTGATGGATCTATGCTTTTGGAATTCATGGCATAAGATGTATTAAAAGCAAAAAAGGGACCTTTGTGTTGCAAAGTAAATGCACAACTGAAAAAAAGCAAACCAAATAACTCAAGTCTATCTAATTGGATTGTTTTCAAGATTAAATGAAATAATGTAGCTGTGTGATTTAGCACAGGATATGGGTTATTTATTTATAAAATATAGTAAGTATAATACACAATTATATATTATCTGTATACCCATATGTTTATAATTAATTAATATGTACTATAGCAATAAATTTAAATACTTTATTATTATAACTAGTAATTATTATTTATTAATTCCAGTTTTTTTTATTATTAGTCAGTAAATAGATGAGATATTAATATATAATGTTTATGCAATTGTATAACATTTATATTATATGATATATAAAATATAGTAAATGTCATCTCATTTATGGTCATGGTGATTGTTATTGTGAAATGTACATGTCAGTAGAGACAAAATTAGAAGGTATATACCAAAATACTCTCTGGTTAGTTGCCTTATAGATGATTTATATGTTTTTCGTGTGTGTGGGGGAGGGCGGGGGAGATTGGTCTTGTATTTGAACATACATGACTTTTGTAACTTTAAAATGCTTTAAACCTTCTGTGTGCCTGAATCAATAATGTTAGGCATACTGTTAATTAAAATGACTCATGCTAAGTAGAAGAAGGATTTATGATCTCTAATATAAGTTTCATCATCCTATTTAAAATTGCGACATCATTTTTATGGCCATAGAAAGGAGAGATGGCTCAGTGGTCAAGAGCTCTTGCTGCTCTTGCTGAGAAGCCGTGTTTTATTCCCAGTACCCACATAGCATATAGCTGCCTGTTGCTAGAGCGCCTGGGACAGTGCCCTCTTCTGTGCTCCTGCATGCACATGGTGTGTATAAACTAACGCGGGCCAAAGCACAAGATAATCATTAGGAAGAAAGAAACCTGTGAAACCAAGACTAGTGGAAATGTAATAATATAATTGAAACACATTCCTCTATGTTGAATTGTATTCCATTCATCTATCTGTCTGTCTGTATGTCATCCATCCATCCGTCCATCAATCCATTGACAAGGTCTATAGTCCTGGCTGTACCAGGAACTCTCTTTGTAGAACAGGTTGCTCTTGAATCCCTAGAGATCCACTTGTCTTTGCCTTTAAAGTGTTCAAATTAAAAGCATGTACTACAATACCCAGATTTAGAATTACATTCTTAATCACATTTGCCTATGAGGAAGACATCTTGCATCTTTTATACAAGAGCAGATACTTAGAGTTATTTGGAAAGGTCCTCTTTTATTGTGGAGACAGTAACATACAGCTTAGGCCATTCCCAAACTTGTGTGTAGCTGAAGTTGACTTTGAACTTTTAACATCCTGCTCAGTAGCAGTCTTGGTTTTCAATTGCTAATCTCTGGGTTCAGACTCAGCAGCTCCGGCAGGTGTCTGAGCTACAGGAAACGCTGTTAAGGTTGTACGCGAGGGCACGGTGACACAACTGGACCACTCTGGATAGGAAGACAGTTTATTCGGGGAGTCCCACTGGTGGGGAACGTGCTGCCAGTCTCATGGGAACAGAGAACAGGTAGTTGTAGGCCATCACAGTCTAGATGTTAGTATGGGGCTGTTTGTGGTAATCAGGAACTACATGCCCTTTGTCCAAGGTAGGTGGCCATTTGAGGTGGATAATGGAAATGGTGGTTTTTTCTGACCAACAGAAACCACTTCATGGGATTGCTGAGCAATGCTGAGTTTAGGTTTTTGTTTACTGGACAGCAGGCCTCCTGGCTATCACATCAGTCCCCCTTGAGGAACCCAGACTGCCGTTTAGGACATTGTCAACAGCATTGCCATTTTAGAGCTCACTTTGAACCTAACAGAAGCCTCATTAGAGTATTACTTTAGGTGGGTAGGTAAAATTTTGAATTTCTAAACTTAGTGGCAGAGGTCTTTTGTATTTCATTTTGCTTTTAGTCCCTGCTACTTGTTTAGTTCCAGACTCCAGAGTATGTTAGTATGCATTTTTACAAGGATCCAGATCTTAGGTGGCAGTCTAGCTAGAGAGCCAAGCGAGTCACTGAACCCAGTAGCTGGGGCACGTGTCTGCTGGAAGTGCTGGTGAACGTGCTGCCCTTGTAATTGAGAGAGGATGGAGATTGACTAGGGAGGGGAAGGTATGCAGGGCAGAGCCTCCACAAAGGCTTGAGCTAAGGCTTCAAAATGTTTGTGGGTTGATAGAAGAGCCTGTGTAGGAGGTGCGCGGGCTGCAGCAGACAGGAAGCCACCAGCGACATCGCTGGGATCAGGGCAGGGATGGCTTTAGGTTCAGAGGAACTGCTGATACAGCCCCGCTGCTCTGAAGCTTGATGAAAGCTTAACACAGGCTTAGTTAGCTTCATTAGGCGCTAGAGACTTAGAACTAAGGTGCTTTGAGCTGTATTTGTGTGAGGTCCTGATGGTTTTGTTTTTAATGATGTCATCTCACCAAGTCACCATCCTCCCACCCCCCAAGAAAGTCACCATTTTAAAAAGAGCTGAAATCATGCCGGTAGCCCTTTGTTTAAAACACCTTCCTGCCTCATTCTTAGTTCTTGTCCCACTGTATCTTTTTGCTACAACTCTAAGGGACATTGCTGTTGTTTGTTGTTGCTGTTTTAATGTTTTGTTTCTGTTTTGTGAATTTAGGTAAAGGAAGAGGAAGCTAGGAAGACATGCTGGGGATTACTAGCTATATTGTCATAGGAGGTCTTACTAACATAGTCCCTATGCTACTTGATTTTTTAAAAAGTCATTCTGTTAAAATTTAAAATCTTCAACCAATTACACATTAATTTGGGCTAAAGTAAGCAGATAATTAGGAAAGAGTCGTGAAATTTGTGTAGATGTTCATTTTCCCCCATATATTCTCCTGTTCCCTTATTTTTAAAATGTTGTTGTTGCTCTTGTTGTAACAAAGCAGAGTTTTACTTTGACAGTTACTTTTGTTAGTATCTTTCCATCTCAACAATATTCGTGTTTTATCTCAGTAGTTTGAGATAAGTCATGCTACTGTAGCATTTCTTCACCTAGTTCCTCCTGATGTCATTTAGACAGTGTAAGCTTTAAAAAATTTCCTTGTTCTGAAAGATTAAAACATGTCTCTTGCCAGGTGGTGGTGGCGCAGGCCTTTAATCCCAGCACTCGGGAGGCAGAGGCAGGCGGATCTCTGTGAGTTCCAGGCCAGTCTGGTTTACAAGAGCTAGTTCTAGGACAGGCACCAAAGCCACAGAGAAACCTTGTCTCGAAAAAAAAAAACAAAAACAAAAAACAAACAAAAACCCCACGTCTCTTTGGCTTCAATTTGCGTTTTAAGTAGAAGTAGTCATGTCATTCCATCTCTTGTATTACATTTTTTGGATTGATTTTTTTTTTTTTTAAGAAACGGTACAAATCAGGCAGCATGGGTTTTTGCTTAGATCAGATGGGGTTTACAAGCTTGCCATTGGCTGAGTCTAGTAATAGTCAACACACACACACATACACACTTGCACATAACATGCAAACAATATGCACACATCTACACACATGCATAAGCATCTTTGAATAGATGCTAAATATCAAACCCCAGAAATCAAAGCTTGCTTTGTAGTGTGTACATATGCACTGTTGCATTTATCTAATTATTCATTTTCAATAAACACTTGGGAGTCAGACATCAGGGTAAGAACCTGAATGATCAGAGAAGTGGCAGAGAAGCCACCAGTGATTTGTCTCTTTGGCTCCTCCATCCAAGAGAGATGCTCTGTAAGCCTCACCCTACTCTTCCTGTCTCTCTCTCTGTCCTCAGTCCTCCAAAACCTCTATAGCTAATTTTGGTCAACTAGTAGGTAGTTATGCCCTCTTATTCAACGCAGACTATGTCAGAATGTGATCAAAACGACAGTACACCCTTTTTATCTAAATAAAAAGGGAAAGTTTTAACTCTTAATATAGTAAAACTTATACAATAAGAATAATTATCAGGTTAAGAATTACATTCGCAATGTCCAGTCCATTTGCACTTGGCAAATTCATTATCTGTCATTATCTTGGTGAGTCCAAAGTTTTGTATCTAATTTACTTTCTACCCTGGCTTGAATTACCAACTCAAAACTGCCTTTTTATGTCTTTCAATCTTATACACTTTACATCTCTTTTTTGTTTCTTTTCTGAAGTTGATAAGAAGGAAAACTGTTTAACTCTCTGGTTTTCAACTCCCATCAAAGACCCGAGAAAGATATACGATTACCTGAGTAAACAGGAAGTACAGAGCAAACAACCTCCAAAACTAAGAAATGACAGAAACAACTGGCTGCCTAGAGCGTCATCCAGGGTTCCTCTGTAACGTGGGGGCATCCATCTTCAGCCTACAGGCCTAGAATATCTGGCAGACTTTTCTGAGAAGCAGGAATTTTGAAGAACTATCCTGTCTTGTCTTGGCAAATGTTCGGCAGTCACTTTCTTTTGTGTCCCGCTTGTCTAATTTGGGCAGCATACTGTCACCAGTCAAGGCAAAGGCTTTTTTTTTTTTTCTCCTCCAGTGGCTAACTTTTTCCAGAACAAAAGCAAATTCTATATGGAGTTTCTTCAATGTCCATTATCTTCTCTGAAGTAGATTGATGCTACCAGGAGCAGACATATCTTATTGCCATAAATAGCCTTGTTATTAAAACATTTTAAATGCCATATTCTGTAGATCTCTAAAGTGTTTGAAAACTACCTGTCTATCTAAAATATATGTTTGTTTGACCCTGAAAACATACCTAACATGACTACAAGTTTGATTGTAATAGGTGACTACTACTACCCTGCATTTCTTCATTTTCCTAAGTAGTTTGTAATAATAACTTTCAAAGATTAGAAATTTGCATTAGATTGTTAAATGAACTGCATGGGTAGAATACCTTAAACAAGAGTAGAACTGTATGTTCAGTTCTAACAAAAACAACTAAAATTTGTATTATACAAATAAGTATACAAAAATGCCTTAAGCAAGAGTAGAAACATATATACTGTATAACAAAATAACCTTAAATTTGTATCTATATACAAAAATCCATACCAATGTAAAATATTTAAGAATTGTAGTTACTTTTTTAGTTTAAAAGTAGATTCAATAATCTACCCTTTTAGTCTGTCATTTCTGTATCTCCTTTTTCTTTTTTGAATGAGATCCCTGAATCTAATCTCCTTTGTTCTTCTTTTTTCCTGCGGTTACCAATAACAACTTGTAACCATCCCCCTAAACAATGATGAACTTTAATAACCCACCAAATGACCAAAAACTACACACCCCATCTCTTTGGAATGTGGGTGTCATGTTCTCTAGATTGCTTCCTGTTATCTGGAGGGCGATGGCATCTTTTTGGGACTCTGAGAAAATTGAGACAATGGTCAAGTCCTGGGAGAGCTATCTGAATCATTTGTTGTCCAGTCTCTGTGTAAAGAGTATAGAGCTTATCTAAAATCCTGGCTAGAGTAATAAGGCCGGACCATCTCAGCTAGCTACCTTGAAATGTCCTGCGGAGTTTGTAGTTCAACACTGATCTTTAGGTGGTGTTTGTCAATTTAGTAGCATTACCACAATCTGGGAGGAATCGTAGTTGTGGTGTCTCATCATCCTTCTCACGTCTTCAGAGTTTGCTGCTAAGTTTGCTGTTAGGTATGGTCACAGTTCACTGCAGGAAACTTAAACATTTTAAATGTCCTATGCAGCAGATTCAGAAAGGTTAAAGGACCATGATTTGTTAAGTATATCCAGAGTACACACACTTAATTCTTTGTTATAGAGACTCAAGCCTAGAATCATGTACAGGAAGCTAGAAGAAGCCTTTTTCTCGAGTTAGTTACTACTTTCTATGACCATTAATATCATGACAGAAAGTTTAATACATACGATATATATTAATCTTATAAATGTTGAGATACGTATACCTTAAGAAAAGTTTTGAAGAGTCAAAACCAAAGTATTATGAGATTAGTGTCAATAGAATAGTTCCTTAATTTTGGTTTTTCTTCTGTCCCATAGTAGGTGACTCTTCTGACATGAGACAGATTTTGGATTTTCCTTTAACAGTGCACTAAGCACAGAATTATTGAAAATTATAGTGCAGTGAGTTTTTCCTTGTTTCTTCCCCGAGTCCTTCCTCCCTGTCCCTTTTCTCTCTCTCTTTTTTTTTTTTTTGACAGTGTCTTGAAGTCTTCCTGCCTTAGTCTCCCAAGGGCTAGGATCGAGGCTGCTCAACCACACTTGCCTGACTTTTCATCATTATAATTTAATAATTTCTAACCTTTTAAATCTAATCATTGTTACTGTATTTACATGAAAGCTCCGCATCTGCTAGTTTGATTCTTTAGAAGAGATTACAGTTGGACTATCTAGCTTAGTGGTGGATGCTTGTGTGGTACCTGCAAGGCCCTGGCTTGGAACAGACATTATTATTTTCAGCACCACACAAAAATACAATAAACTTCACACACTTCATTTAAATATAATTTTTAGTACGTGTTGATTGAGCATAGTAGATGCTTAGTGTAAAGACAAATAAATTAAAATTAATTCTTTCATTGGGTAAACTCACCCCTCTCTGTTTTCTTGTAATACAGACATAGGTTTATTAACAGACTCGGAGCAGAGTGGTTTTGTGTAACAGAGACAATGCAGTAGATATTCCCTGGCTTGTGTTTAGTTCGGAGCTTTTAATTGCATTCCTGTTACTTTCGTTAAAGTGTCTGGTGTGCTTTGGAATGATGGATGCATGATTAATTAATTTGAGTTCGTCATATTTCCTTCGGAATGTCTAAAAGACATTATATCTAAAAGACATTAATCATTTGTGTTGGTAGTTCAGAGGTTAGTTATTAATCCAAACCCTTAAGTATAATTTGTACATAGTACTGTAATTTCCTATAATGTCTGAAGTGGGCATCTAACCACTGGGATTTAGAGAAAGGCAGAAGGGGTGGAGGGTGCAGGTGAGGGATGGATTAGAATGCGCCTGAGAATTAGGAGATTTTACCAGGCAAACTCCAGTTTTTGTATTTATTTCATCTTCATATTTTAACTTTGTATATTCACAGTACCATTTGTAACAGGTATTTTCAATATTTTCATATGTAATATATTACATGAAAGCTTACTTATGCTTAAATAAATGTATATCCTGTCACAGTGAGGGAGATGTAAACTTATTTATTTTAGATCTCACTTAATATTGCTCTCAAGAAATATGTGCAAAACTTGAAGTCAGAGAAAAAAAGAACCCATTTTTTTTTTTATTGTGTAGAAAGATAAATCGTTTTCAAATAGCCACAATATTGTGATAGACTCTGTTGAGGAGTGTTTCAGGTACTTTGTGAGGTATAAAATATGCCATTTTCCATCATGACTTATTTCTTTCTGCCTTGAGTGGTTAGCTTCTTAAAGAAATTACAGTAGAACTACATCGCTTCCCCCCTTCCCCCCTTCAACTCCTCCTAATACCCTCCTTCCAACCTCTCCCATGCCCACCCCCAAGTTGGAAGCCTCTTTTGCTTTGTTATTATACACCTCCCCTTGCTTCCCCTCTCTGTGTATGGTCAAATGTCTATAAATATAACCTTCTGAGTCCACTTTTGTGTGTGTGTGTGTGTGTGTGTGTGTGTGTATGTGGTTTCAGGGCTGACCATTCTAAATTGTACAGGCTAATTCTTCTCCCTGCAGTCATTAGTTGCCTGTTCTTTGTCTACAGGTAGACCCCACAGAATTTCCCCCTCCAGTTTAAAATCCCTGTCGATGCTGTCACTTCATGATCTTGTTTGTCTAGCCATTTCTAGGGAAGACTGTTTCACAGAGGGCCTCCTGGTATTCTGCTTCTTATAATCTTCCTCCCCCCCCCCCACAATGTTCCCTGAGCCACAGATGTAGGAGCTGTGGCGTAGTTCTGTCTGCGGGGACTCTCTGTGTCCCACTGATCTCTGCATTGTGTCCATTTGTGTTTTCTACGATGGTCTCCATTTGATGTAAAGACAGAGGAGGGGTGGGTGGTAGCTACACTTAGCCAGCAAAAGTAGCTCATACGCTTCTTGGTGGTTATTTTCTTTTCGACGTAAGTACAACTACAGCTCCGTTTTTATCAATATATTATCTTATGCTATACATTCTGCAGAGATCATCACATTCTTTTGTCTTAACGTTCTTGCAAGTAATGGTAATTAAGAGTAATAACTATAATTTGTCAGGAGTTTGATTTGTTATAAGCATTAAGTTTATATACTTAATCACTCTACATTCATTTATTCCTTACTGAAACTGTTTTATGAGGAGATAACTTGATCTTCCACAAGACTTAGAGTTAAGTAGTTTACTTTGTATCATACTGCTAGTGAGTCAGGACCCACTTGTATTTTTTGCGTCCTATGTGATGTTGTATTGTAACAAGTAGCTGTGGGGAACATTGACCTTTTGGAGCTTATGACTGGTACCTAAGCATCGCTACTAAAGTGTGTGTATGTGTGTGTCTGTGTCTGTGTGGGCATGTGTGTGCATGCATATACATGTGTGTGAACACATGAAAAATAAGAGGAACCTAGAACCATAGTTGGGTTACTCTGCTTATTAAACCCCTTTCATAATATGAGTGCCACCTGCTGGAGGGTTACAGTGTACCTAATATGATTTTGCAATACTAGATTCAAAAAGGCCTGTTGAAGGCGTGAAAGTGCCAAGTTTCAAATGCTGATTATTAATGATTGTTTTTAGGATCATTCCCCAGTGAAATTGGGCAGTTCTCCCAATTTACTATAAAATTCACTGCTTCATTTATTATGTTGTTTTAAAAATGGATTTATTCAGTACTTTCTAAAATAAAGTCATTGGCAATTTTTTTTAATGTAAGAGAAAGTTTGTTGACTCTGTGAGTCATATTGTTATTTTAAAGAAATGAAACAAGAATAGAAAATTAGTTTTATTTTAGGAAAAGTAAGTTATTGGAGTATAAGGATTTTAGAATCCCTTTAAAAAATGTCTGGAACCCTAGGGAGCATTATAGACAACACACAAGGTATTGTGGGTAAAAATAGAAATGGGGAGCATATTAGACAATACAAAGAGTGTGTGATAAAAATAGAAATGCCCGTTGGGATCTTTAGCTTGGTAAAGAATCCTGAGGCTCGGTAGAGTAAATAGTGCTTTAGAGAAAATGTTCCGAGCTCTATCTTTAGATTTGTTTGTGTGTGTTTAGGACAGTGAAAAGTGGATGCTTTTTATAATGCTCACGTGTTTGGAAGGGGAATCAGATAAAATCTGTGTCCATTGGACCTTCTTCACAAGGTTGCATTGCTATCAGGTTAGCACACTGAGTATCTAGCACAGAGGTTAGCTTTCAGTATTGTCTTAGGGAAGTCATAGCCTGCTGAACTGCTGTTTAGAGGGCTCTAATGTGTATTTGTAGTTGCATGATACCATGTAGAGCAAATGTCTGTTGAACAAAGAGAAATGTGGTTTTCATCTCACACTATTAAACAAGTACTAATAATAGTTTACCATATATTTTTATAAACAAATCATTTCTATGGATGTTCAAAATATATCACATTTTAAATGTTTAAAACATTATATCGCAACATTGTAGTAGTAAGTTCCATTAAAGTCTTTTCTGGGACTGGAGATACAGCGCAGAAGAACATTCACTGCTATTCCAGAGGATGTGAGTTGGATTCTTAGCACCCACATCAGGTGGCTCACCACTGCCTATAACCCCAGCTTCAGGGGTCTGATGCCTCTCACCTCAGACACCTACAGACATTTCACATACTCGCTATACACACACACACACACACACACACACACACACACACACACACAATTTATAAAATCTTTAAAAACCCTTTAGTGTATATATCTGAAGCTGTAATATATGGATATACCATCATCCCTTTAGTGTCTGTATCTGAAACTATAATATATGGATATACCATCATCCCTTTAGTGTCTGTATCTGAAGCTATACTATATGGATATACCATCATCATCAGTTTTGTTATCATTGAACACTAAGGTTGTTTATTGCTGTGCCATTTGCTGGCTTCTGTGAATAATGATAGATAGACTTAACTTTTTGCTTGCCATGAAGTCAGGGTAGCGATACACTTTTGAGTGATGTTTATCTAGGACCTAGGGTTTTGTTTGTAAATCGGTCTTAAAAATACCCTCGAGAGCTGATGGCATGACTCAGTGATAACTGCTTACCTTGCAAGTGTGAGGACCTGAGTTTGCAGCCCTAGGACCCACACAAACAGCCTGGGTGCAGGTGCTTGTGATTGTTAATCCAGTGCTGGAGGCAGAGCTGTATAGCCTTTTGGAGCTTGCTAGCTGGCACGCTGAGCTGGTGAACTTTCAGTGAGAAACCCTTGCCCAAAAGTAAAAGTGGAGACCGCTGAGGAAGACACCATGCATGGTGGCTTCTGGTGTCCACAAGCACATCCTTATGTTACTTTTCTAGTGGCGTACGTATTAATTGGAAAAAAAAAACCACTCAGAAATACTTTCTGATAGAAAATGGATTGTCAAAAAAAGGCAGCATTTTGCAAAGCTGTTGTTTTCAGGTAGGCTCGTGAGATTTAAGTCATTGACAAATATTATTGAGTGCTTAATTATGTCATAGGTGCCATTTGAGCACTAGGGATATAAAATCAACAAAAGCTTTGCTATTATGGAAAATGGCAAGCAACAAATAACTTCAAAAAATTGCAATGAAAGAGCCAAAGAAGACTTTCTTCGGAGGTGATATTTGAGACTAGGCTAAGCTCCCTCCCCTGCTTCCCCTAACTGTTGCCTTTGCTGTTTCTGAGAAGAACAGATGGAGTTGAAGGCATGGGGAGTAGAGGTTACCATGCCTGTGTTAGCCCCTAGACACTGAAATGAAGATACTGCCTTGGGGGAAGAGATGTGGGCAGAAGGCATGGTTATAAGTAATTTGCATTCGTGTTATTCAAATCCCATAAAGTAGATGAGACCACCAAAGCTAAATACCCTCCAGACTCCTTCAGTGTGCCTGGCACTGTGTCATTCCCCAGGGATACAGAAGTAAATTAAAATTGGCCTTTGAGAAGGTCCTGGTTAATAGGGAGGCAGATGTAAACGGTTAACAGAATAAACTGTGTATATATTCTGCCTAGTGCAGACGATTCAGTGAGACCAAGTCTGAAAGCTCTTCTACACTTCACTGTGCTCTCTCACCGCCTCAGCAGCCCATCCCTGCACATGCACAGAAACCTTCACAGTGACTGACTCTCCTTTAACTTCAGAACGATTTTGTGTGTGGTGGTGCGGGGGGGGGGGGGGGGTGTCACACAACTATTTCATCCTGTATTGGCTAGAATGACATAGAAGTAATGTGTCATCTAAACAAAAAGCGGTGCTGCTTAAGCCAGCAGCACAAAGGTAGACACCATTAGCTGAGCACCTGCTCTTCTTCTTCCCCCCACCGAGGAGAGGGATTGTTAGCCTTTCTGCCCTTCAAGTAATGTTGTAGCACAGATTGTTATTAGAATTAGATGGCAGCGAAACATTTGCATAGAATCATTTTGCAATTTGAAGTATTCAATAAACAGGTAACAAAAATGAAAAAGCACTCAACAAAAGTCTAATGAACTAAAGACATGAAACTGCTTACTAAGATAGGTGTTATGGTGAGCGTTTGTTTGTTTGTTTTTTCAGTGGTTGTTTGTTTTGTGAGACAAGGTTTTTCTGTAGCTTTGGAGCATGTCCTGGAACTAGCTCTTGTAGACCAGGCTGGTCTTGAACTCAACAGAGATCCACCTGTCTCTGCCTCCCAAGTACTGGGATTAAAGGCATGTACCACCACTGCCCAGCAGTTTTTCATTTTTTATTTTTTTTAGCTTTTTTATGTGTATGGATGTTTTGCCTGTATGCATGTCTGAGTACCACATGTATGTAGTACCTGTGAGGGCCAGAAGAGGGCGTCAGCTCCCCCTGGAACTGGAGTTTCAGAGCTGCTATGTGGGTGCTGGGAATTGAACCTAAGTCCTCTGGAAGAGCAGCCAGTGCTTTTAACTGTTGAGCTATCTCTCTAGCCCTATGGTACACATTGGTGACACCAGCACTTGAGGCTGAAGAATCACATGTTCAAAGTCAGCCTTGACTAACATAGGTTGCTTGTTTGTTCGTGTGTGTGTGTGTGTGTGTGTGCATGTATATGTATACATGTACACATTCAGGGTCTCATACATGCAGGGAAGCATTTTTCTACTGAATTGTGTCCCATCCCTCTTTTTTATTTATTTATTTATTTATTTATTTATTTATTAAAGATTTCTGCCTCCTCCCTACCACCGCCTCCCATTTTCCTCCCCCTCCCCCAATGAAGTCCCCCTCCCTCATCAGCCCAAAGAGCAATCAGGGTTCCCTGCCCTGTGGGAAGTCCAAGGACCACCCACCTCCATCCAGGTCTAGTACGGTGAGCATCCAAACTGCCTAGGCTCCCCCAAAGCCAGTACGTGCAGTAGGATCAAAAACCCATTGCCATTGTTCTTGAGTTCTCAGTAGTCCTCATTGTCTGCTATGTTCAGCGAGTCCGGTTTTATCCCAGGCTTTTTCAGACCCAGGCCAGCTGGCCTTGGTGAGTTCCCGATAGAACATCCCCATTGTGTGCCCATCCCTCTTTTTGCTTTTTGTTTTGAGATGGAGTCTTACTAAATTGCCCAGGCCCTGAATTCAGTTTGTAGCCCAAGTGGGCCTTGAAGTTTAAATTCTCCTGCATCAACCTCCTGAGTAGGCCTGTGATTATAGGACTTTGTCAGCATGCCTGGGGAGCTCCTGTCTTTAAAAAAAAATCAAGTACGGTTCTCTGTGCTTATTAATTCTGCACCCTGGTTGAGTAGTGGGAGGCAGGCACGTTTACAAGGCTTTACCCTGAGCCCATGCCATCGTTACTGTGCCTTGTACCAGGCTGCTGCCTATGTAATGTGCAGGCATCGGTTTCACGTGCTGATTTGGTCTGTCCACTTTCTTGTCAGGGTGAGTTGAAGCTTGTGCACTGTGAGGGCCCTTCTTTTTAGTGTAGAGCCTCTTCTGTGTGAGTCAGCTCTCTACCAACGTGATAGATCCCTGAGATAATCAAATGTCTTTGGGCAAAGGTTTGTTGTGGTTTACTGTTTCAGAGATTCAGGCCATGGCTTCTTGGCCTAGGGTTTGTGATAGCACAGTGCCTCACAGCCAGAGCGTGGGTGCCTTCGGCAGCAGAGACCTCTTGATAATGCTCAGCCTCTTGGGGCAGAGGTTGAACTGACAGCCCTACTTCCTCCTCTACTTCCCAGTATCGGTGTGGACTAGGAACTTTAGCATATATGATTTTAGGAGATGTTCAAGATCCAGACTCCAGCCATTTATTACCTCCAGTCTATCAGCGCACACAAGACTCACCATGCCTGATAAACCCCATAGACGCTAGAGTGGATAAATGTCGGAATTTTAAGTTTTCTTTCCTCTTTTTGTGAAATATATATTGAGCTCTGATACTGTGCTAGGGTGGATATAAATTGTCATTTCCGTTTTTCAAGAAGATAATCCTTTCATAAAGAAAGTATACACGGACCAAATATATTTCCTTTTTTGGGAGGGGAGTAGAGTGTGTGTGTGTGTTTGTGTGTGCGCGTGCGCGCGTGCACGTATATGTACATGTTTGTGCATGTTTGTTAAAGCCAGAGAGCAGCCTCGGGTGTCATTCCTCAGTCCTTTCTTTTGTTATTTTGAGATGAGGCCTCTCACTGACCTAGAACTCAATAAGCAGGCTAAGCAGACCGGCCAGTGAGGGGGGCAGCCCTCGGCCCAGCCTCCACCCCACCATCTGCCTGTGTTCGCTCTGGTACCACGACTGACTTTTTCAAAAAGTATTTTAAAATGCAGGTTCTAAGAATTGGATTTCAGGTCCTTGTGTTTACAGATCTCCCCAGACGCAGTTAATTCCTGTTAGTGGTGCAGTGTTCATTTTATCATTTTACATCGCATCTTTTAAACCCACCCTATGTATGAAATGCACATAACACACGCGTGCTGTAGAAAAGCATCTGAAAGGTGCTGACATAATTTTCCTCCACCGATGGTATTGGAAAGCCGTTTTCCTGTTCACGCAGCTCACCTGGCACTTTTAAATGTGAAAAGTTCATCTGGAAGCTGGGCAGTGGTGTACACTGCACATGGATAGTGAGTTCAGGTGTGGCCTGGGCTGTATAGTAAGACCTTGTTTCAAATTCAAAAAATCTGTTCAAGTATGAGCAGAATTCCCTTCTAAACCCCTGCTTGTTGATGAGTCATGATCTCCTTCTTTGTCTTGCATTCATTCAGCTTTTGAGAGAATTGAAGCACCCCAACGTGATCGCCTTGCAGAAGGTGTTCCTTTCTCACAGCGACAGGAAGGTGTGGCTGCTGTTTGACTACGCAGAACATGACCTTTGGGTAAGTTTAAACTTGCTCTGCCCAAAGGGTTGTTTTCTGTAGGTAAGGGGCATGTGTGCAGGCAAAATGGCCTACTAATGCACGGGAAAGAAAGCTCACTGTTCACTGCGGCTCAGAGCAGCTGAAGTAAATGTTGCTTTTAAAAAGGCAGCATCTGATAGACCCGGAAGTTTCCCCTGAGGAAGTTTACTAGCATAAGAGACTGGTTCTCTACAGGCAGTTAACGGCAGTCTGGTGACATGCACAGTGAAAACTGGTTCCTTTTTGTGGAGTACACAGGGCTCAAAGTTGATCCAGTGTATGCTTGTGAGTAGGTTTTAAATGAAAGTCGCTCTCTTACCATATCTTGATATTTAAAACTGCGTCTACAAATAAAACTATGCATATAGTTTTTAGAATGCCTTATCAATACATAAAAGAACCAGAGCATTTAAAACATTTTGTCTCTAAAACTGCACCCCTAAAAATCCAAATGTGACAGTTAAATTATGGATAAATTTGTTTTAATAAGTTATAGTGTGCCTTCCACATAAATCAGAAAATATAAGAACAGCTGGACAGGCTTACCAGGTCTGGAATGTCTTCTGAAGTCCATGCTGTTAGAGAGCTGTTGTGAGAGCTTCCACTGTTGCTCTTAAATTTTTCTTAATAAAAGTTACATTTTAGGGCTGGGTAGATGGCTCTGTCAGTAAAAAGTACCTGCTCCCAGATATAAAAACCTGAGTTTGATTCCTCCAAGATCCACACGGTAGAATGAGAGAACCCATTTCTATGAGTTGTTTCCCATGCACACGAGCGCACGCGCACACACAGACTACATTAATAAAATGTTTTTAAATGTTGTTTTGCTTATCATGATAATGCATACCTGTAATTCAAGCCCTTGAGAGGTGGAAGCAGCAGAAGCAGGAGTTGAGGTTATTCTTGAGCATGAGTTTAACATTATCCCAGGCTTCCTAAGGCCCATCTCAAAACACAAGCTTCTTCCCCATTTGTCATAACCCTCCGTATTTCTACAAAGCTCACTTGATAATGATAAAGCTCACTTGGGTAGTCGCGTGGGCTGCTGCAGCTCAGCAGTTAGGGCCTGAGTGGGATCTGATGGAGGCGCAGGTGGGAGTAGAGGAGGCTGTAGCATCTCCTCCCTTGCACTACAGAGCTTTTATAACCACATTTAACACGTGATGTGAAAATGGCCTCTGGTTATTGACGCCTCAGCCATTTGTCTCAGGTTTGAGATCAAACAATTATTATTTCAAGTTGTTAAAATTCTCCAGTTTCTTTTCTCTGTTCTTTCTTTTTTTAATTTTTTTATAAATTTATTTATTTTAGGTATATAGTGTTCTGGGCACCAGATCTCATAGATGGGTGTGAGCCATCATGTGGTTGCTGGGAATTGAACTCAGGACCTCTGGAACAGCAGTCAGTTCTCTTAACCTCTGAGCCATCTCTCCAGCCCTCACTGTTCTTTCTGTAATATTAAATTGTAGGGACATAACACATTGTTTTGTGCCTAGAGAAGGTAGTACTTTCCCAGTAATTCAGATATATCCATTGTCAGTGATGTTATCCAATATACTAAGTACTGACTTTTTATGTAACAGCCAAGATTTATAGTTTGCCATTCTTTGTTCTCCCATTCGCACAGAATATTACCAGTACTGTTCTTAGGCATGTAAGTGTGAATTCTTTATACCTTTTGAGGCTATTTAGTGGAAATCTTAGTGTTTTTATGCGATCTGACCATTATAGACCCACATTAACATGGTCACATTTATCCCCAAAAACATTTTTTGGACAACCTTATTATTCAGAAATTTTTGTATCATTAATTAAAAAGTTCATTGTAAAATACAGAGCATTTTGATTTTTTTTTACCTTTGGCAGAGATATGAGCGGACTATGTTATTACAGTATGTTTTATTTTCTAATTTTAGCATATTATTAAGTTTCACCGTGCATCAAAAGCAAATAAAAAGCCCATGCAGTTACCAAGATCTATGGTTAAGTCGCTGCTTTACCAGATTCTCGACGGTATCCATTACCTCCATGCAAACTGGGTGCTTCACAGAGACCTGGTAAGTCGCTCCTCTTCATACAATTATAACATTAGCTAAGACAAATTTATAAATACATACCAAAGAAGGGATAAAAACTTACCTGTAACCTACAATCAAAGGACTGGAAGCTGATGGCATGGTGGCTGCTGTCTGTAATTTCAGCACAGGAGAAGCTGGAGTAGGAGGATTGCCATGAAGTCAAGGACAGCCTAGGCGGAGTGAGCCTGTGTCCCCTCTTCTGTCCTCCTCTCCCCACCCCCACCCCCTCTTCTTTCTCTCCCTTTACCCTTTGCTGAGTACAGTAGTGCGTACCTGTAACCCATACTCAGCTGGGAGATTGTAAGTTTGCAGCCAGCCTGGGCTGCATAGCAAGACCCTGTCTAAAATAATAAAGAACCAACCAACCAAGATGATCTTTAAACATCTGATGTCTGTTATTCCATTAAATTAATCCGTAGCCGTAAAGTGTCAATGTGATTGTTAAACAAATAGTAATATATAATTTTAATATTCAGTTAATATGTAAAGCTACTGCATTTCACTTCAATTATTCTTTATATAAAAGCACTAATAATGAAGGTTGGCTTCTCATTTCACTTCAATTATTCTTTATATAAAAGCACTGATAATGAAGGTTGGCTTCTCATTTCTTTCTCCTTAAGACTTAAGCTGAGATCATGACATTACCTCTTGCAAAAATAATGTTATTACCAGCATTACTTAATAGTAAATAAATGACTATTTACTATTAAATAAATAGGTGGTGGTGGCGCACGCCTTTAATCCCAGCACTTGGGAGGCAGAGGCAGGTGGATCTCTGAGTTTGAGGTCAGCCTGGGCTACAGAGCGAGTTCTAGGACAGGCTCCAAAGCTACACAAAAAAACCCTGTCTCCAAAAACCATAAAAAAATGAATAAATGCATTTAAAAACTAGAACATACTTATTAGACAAATTAGTCACAGTGCAAATGTTTGGTCTTATATTTTAATTCAGAATATATATAATAAACATTTATTAATAATCAAATTATATGCTAAATACTCATTTCCTTTTCAGCTTAGATTCTTAATGTTTTATTTATTAAGAATATAAGTACATAGGATAGCTATAATCCTCATAAGTTTACCTTTTAAGTGTTATCCTCCCCTTGTGTGATTTTATAATAATTTGGTTTTTTTTTTAAGTTTGCAAATTTTAGATCCAGAAATGATTAGGGTTAGTCTAGGTAGGTTCCAGCTTTATTAACTGAGGAGAATTATTTGCTACAGAAAAGATGGAATTCATAGAGATGTAGTTAGTACCCTTTAGTACCTTGTCAGTCAGACCTGGAGTCTGCCTTGACCTCCTCTTATTGTGACATTGTAGTTAAATTGCAACCAAATAATAGTGACCTTGTGCTCACTATTCATTAATTTAGCATTTTAAAGGAATTTTAAGGCTCTTTAAATCTTCTAAATTTCCAGTTTTGAATTTACCATTAGTCATTATTTTAAAGTGGTTCATTTTGGTACTTGAGATTGCTTTGAAATCATACATAGATAGCATTTAGGTTTTGTATTTTTAAGATTCTGATCACATTTAATCAATAGTGAGAATCTTTTGTTCAGGACTGAATTAGTGTTTTTCTCATGTTTTACAAAGTTATTTGTTCTAAGTAGAAGAATTTATCAGTTTCTTTGTGACACTGTGATCTGAATGCCTACTGGTTCTATTCAGTGTGACTGGGACTCAGTTTTTCCGGTTTAACTTTGCTCTCCTTTAGTTTCCTCTCTCCTGGTTTTGGCAGCAGCCTCTTCCTTGCAGAGAAACAGACCTACCCTTTATACAGACCTTCTTTGTGGTTTACATCCAGAGTGTGACATTGTCATGTTTAATACCTTTTCTACTCATCTGTTTTTATCCCCTGTGCCTCCTTCCTTGCTCAGGCCCTGATATATTAGATCTTTCTTTTATCACGATATCAGCTTCTGTATTTGTGTTCTTTTAGTCTTTCTCCTTCTAGTCCATAATAGACCTACTAGCCACTTATTAGCCTCTCAGGAACTTTGGGATATAATCTTAGAAAAAGTAAAGTTTAAGTTTCTTACTTGGTTTTCAGGATCTTACTGGATATAGCTCTAATGACTTAAGATGTTTACTTTACACACCCCTCCATCCTGTCCCTTGCTGCATGCTTTTTAATATTGGTTATTCCTGTACTGTCCTAAGGTTTCTTGCCTTAATGGCTTGCATTTCCTTGTATTATTATACTTTGTCTCTACATACTTAAATGTACTGTTGTCTTTCAAGGCTCAGCACAGATACTAAAGCTTGGGGCTGGAGATGACTCAGCAGTTAAGCACTGGCTGTTCTTGTTAAGGACCTAGGTTTGATTCAGGCACCCACATGGTAACTCACGCTGACTGTAACTGTAAATGGAGGCCGTGCTTTATTTTCCTAGCCACCCAGACCAAAATAATCACACAGATACTATATCCATTACAACACTGTTTGACCAATGGCTCAGGCATATTCCTAACTAGCTCTTACCTCTTAAATTAACCCATTTCTATTAGTCTATGTATCACTATGAGGCTATGGCTTACCAGTAAGGTTCCAGCATCTTTCTCCTTTAGCAGCTATGTGGTATCTGCCTGATTCTGCCTTCTTTCTTCCTCTGTTTGGATTTCCTGCTTTGCTATATTCTACCCTGCCATAGGCCAGAGCAGCTTCTTTATTAACCAATGGTAATAAAACATATTCACAGCATACAAAGGAGAATCCCACATCATACTAAATACTAAAGCTTGGTATTGGAGATGGCTCAGCAGTTAAGCACTGGCTGCTCTAGCTAAGGACCTAGGTTTGATTCCAAGCATCCATATGGCAGCCCACAGCTGACTATAACTCCAGTTCCCAGGGATCTGGGGCTATCTTCTGGCCTCTACAAGCACCAACCTGGTGCAGAAAAAAAGCACCAATACATAATAATAAATTTAAAAATTTAAAGCTTACTTTCATAATCTATTTCTACTTTGAAATGAAATAATCATTTCATTGTTATTCATTCCTGTTATATATCATTTTTATTCTCTTATGGTATTTGTTAATATCTATAGATGTCTTATATCAGCAGTTCTCAACCTGTTGATCAAACAACCCTTTCATAGGGGTTGCTTAAGATCATTGGAAAACACAGATACCTACATTACGATTCATAACGGTAGCAAAATTACAGTTATGAAGTAGCAATGAAAATAATTTTATGGTTAAGGGCCATGACATGAGGAACTGTATTAAAGGGTCGCAGTGTTAGGAAGATTGAGAACCACCACTGTCTTAGATCATCTCCCAGATTAAAACTTTCTGAGATTCAGGGTTTATGATCCTTGTTGTATACAATAAATGTTGTAGAAAGGCCAGAATATTTAATATTTCATTTTTATTACTAAATACTTAGAACATTGTCTTCCATGAACGTGCAATATTTTTATGTCTGTGTAAAATAAGGGGAAATAGGAATGATACAGCTATGACGGCATCAGAGACCCTCTCAAGAAGGTTAGAGTCTAAGATAAGCAACATGACATAAACACCAACACTTATAAGTTAGGGAGAATGAGATTGTAGGTCCTTCAGAGGGGAAGACTCAATGCTATTTTATCAAGCTAAGAAGTGTTACAGTGTGAGTATGGCAGGGGAATAGGGTGATATTTCAGAGAGCAGGTAAAATTTCAGCTGGATTTTGACATGGAACTTAGAGATTTAGTGAGCAAAGGAAATCTATAGGAATGTTGGTTATAGAAATTCTAAGGTGAGAAGGCCATTGTATTATCTCAGAAAGGACACGAGTTTTGCCTGGCTCAAATAGAAATAACTGGTGTAGGACAAAAAAAGATTTGGGTTGCAGCTTGACTGAAGCAGGCCCCAAATATCTGGTATTTGTGAGTTTGTTTTAAGGTCCTGAAACTTTGTGAGCAAAAGAATAGATTCCCCACTGATTACAAAAACCTTTCTCCTAAGGTGAGCATAGGGTTTCCATATTTTCTAAAAGAGGCTCTGAAGTATTATAGTGCTTATTTATATTTTCCCCTCACAATTACTGTATCTCTCCACTATTCATAAAGTAATTCTAATGAAATCCGGGCGTCTCCTACTCCTTTTCATTGACTAGGATCTTGATATCTGTCTGTACAATACTGTCTTGCTTTTGCTCAAGTATTTTCAGGAATGGAATGTTCAACCTACACATATACCCTTGTCATCAATAGAAAAATGTATATAAAATAGGAATATGTTATTAAAAGGAGATGGAGATGTTTGAAATCTTAGTGAGCTGAAGAACCGGGTGGAGGCTTTCAACTGCTTTATTTCCCATTGCTTCACATGATTTGTTAGTCAGCTGTCTGTGTGCTCATTGTCTCTACAGAACCATTTCATAGGGAAAACCTGGAGAATCCGGGCAGCTGTAGTAGTGGAAGACAATATAAGCCTGCAGCTTGATAATGTAAGCAAAGGAAATTGAGGGTAACTAAAAGAGAGTCTAGAGTTCATATTAAAAAATATTAACCCTCAAAAAGATTGGTATTTTTGTTTTTTTCTGTGTTTGTTCTCATGTCTGGAACAATATTTCAGTTACATGATTTTGAATCCTAGAATGAAATACAAAAGCAGAGAATTTTAAAGCCACTAACAAGATTATTTGAATTGAAGACTTGGCTTTAAAAGGAAAGGAGAAAGAGCTAAAAGTATTTCTCTTGGCTGAGAGACAGTGAAGGAGAGACATAAGTCTATAAATATTTGAGACCTGTAAACAGTTTGAGAGAAAGCTGTACTTGAATTTTACAGCAGGATGTAGTGCAGAGAAAGATGATGAAATACAGGATGACTCACGTTTATGGGCTTTGCTCTTCTGGACTTGGAGGAGTGCCAGCATGTAGTTGTTAGCCTTTCTACAACGCGAGCTTCTTAGAGCAGGGTTCATATCTCATCGATTCTGTCCTGGCGCTGGCTTATTGTCTGTGCTTGTGAGTTACTAGAATGGAATCTCTGCAAAATATACGACATTTCACATCATTCTTCAACAAAGACAGAGGTGTGCTGGCTAAATGGTGAGGTTACATAGATTTATTGATCCTTTGTTTCAGAGCATTGCTACTGGGCCAGTGGCATAAGCCCAAAGACAAATCAGACTGTCTTTTCACTCTCAGATCCCGGATCCTGGCCCAAGCTAAGTTTTTCCTTAGTGAAGATGGCAGTGAATGCTCAGGCCTGGCTTGGCTGTTCTCTTCTAGACAGTGTTTGTGCAAGTCCCACCCCAAAAGTTAGCCTGCATTCTGAATAGCTGTGACTTCATTTAGTGAGTTGAATTGTTATTTTAAAGTCCAGAGTAGGTGCTGGAGAGATGACTCGGTGGTCAGGCATGTTTGCTGCACTTGTGAGGACCTAGGGTGAGTTTCTAGCACCCACATGACTGCTCCCAATCACTCTTAACTCAAGTTCCAGGAGATCCGATGCCCTTCCTGGTGCCTTGGGTCCACACACATGTGGTGCACACATAAAGGCAAAACATACTTACAAATAAAATAAAAATAAATCAGTCTTTACAGAAAAGCTTAAAAGTTTCTAAGCTAGCCATTAAGTTTGTTTCCTTCACTGTAACATGCGTAATGGGAACTTAAATGGTTGATTCCCTGTTTTCATACTGAGGTTTCTGGATTCTTCCCGATGGCACCCCTGTAGGTGCCCATGGACAGCCCGTCCACACTTCAAGCATGCCTTCCTCACATGGAGTTCCTGCAGCCTGATACTCTTTCTAGCCTGTTTGCCTACAGCAGAGGCCAGGTGCAAGTGTGTGCGTCATTCTTCCTGGATCTTAAGATTATTAAAAAACTAGCCTCTGTTCCCTGTAGTTTATATTTTGAATATTGCAATTATTTTTTGCCAAGACTTAATATTTAAAATATGGAACTTTTAAAAAAAAAACTTACATCAACTAATGTCAAAATTAGTAAGTATGGGGCTTGAGAGATGGCTCAGAGGTTAAGAACACTGACTGCTCTTCTAGAGGTCCTGAGTTTAATTCCCAGCAACCATATGGTGGCTCACTGCCATCCATAATGAGATCTGGCATTCTCCTCTGGCCTGCAGGCATACATGCAAGCAGAACACTGTATACATAATAAAGAAATCTTCTAAAAGAATTAGTAAATGCTTTGGATAGCTTATTTTCCATGTTTTCTCTTAAATGAGATATTGCGAGATGCTCTGGAGGCAAGAATGCTGTGCTAATCACATGACTTTCTATTTTTTTTATTTATTAAGCTAAACTTCTCCTTGAAGAGTTACTACAGCAGATAATATTTGTCTGAATAGGACTTAATTGCTCTGTGATAGTCAGTTTTACATGGTAACTTACACAGTGTTAAGAGGGGCAAGGCCCTGAACTTCCAGTCCTGAAGCAAGCCAGGCTGTGTGTCCTTTCTCTCTGGTCTTAGCTGTGCCTGTGAGCTCCTGCGTCAGCCTCCTTGAGGTGACAGCTGTGACCTGGAATAGAAAGCCAAACAGACTTCTTCCCCCTGTGGCATCGTCAGGCTATTTGTCACAGCAGCGGAAACAAAACCAGAATCTGTTCTGATAAATAGAAAACGGGCTGCTGTGGCTGGGCTGCAGAGGAAGCTGATCCACACCCATAATCCTTGAGGAATTAAGTTTGTTAGTGTGAATGGACCTCAAGGCCTTGATTGGGCCTTGAGGTGGGAAGGAGAGCTTCAGACAGAAAAGTAGTGGATGTGGTCTCTAAACGTGGCAGGCTTTGAAGGGAGGGAGCGGCTTCCTGGAGAGGAGCTTCATTAAGAGAGAGAATGACCTGGGCAGCCTTGCACTAAGGAGATAGGCAAGTGGAGCTCTGAGTTCAAGGTCAGCCTGGTCTACACAGCAAGTTCCAGGAGAGTCTGGTCCACTCAGAGAAATAATGTCTTGAAAAAACAGAGCAAACAAAAAGAGTGAGAATGAGGGAGAAGCGGGGGGAGGGCAGTGTCAGCCAGCCAGCTGTGAGAGGGACAGGGTATGTGGGCTGACTTGTTTTTTGTCCACTTGCTGCAGGCCCCGGCTATGTGAGAGGAAGGGGCCTCAGCTGAGAAAATGGCTCCCCATGATCAGGCTGCAGGCAAGTCTGTTGGGCATTTTCCTCAGTAGTGGTGGATGTGGGAGGGCCCAGCCCACTGGTGCAGTGCCACCTCTGGGCAGATGATCCTGGGTGCCATAAGAAAGCAGGCTGAGCAGGCTGAAGGGAACTAGCCAGTAACTAACATTCTCCCATGGCTTCTGCTCCAGTTGGTACCTTCAGGTTCCCACTTTGAGTTCCTGTCCTGAGAGGTACAAGATGAAATGAACCCTTTCTTCCCTAAGTTGTTTACAGTCATGGTGTTTCAGCAAGGCCCTAGAACCCTAACTAAGATGGCAGCAGGGTCCTTATCCAGGTGGTTTACATGTACACATGCCCACACAGAGAGACACATAAAGACACAAATAAAAACTGGTGTTTTCTTTTCACCAGGTCACATGTGGTGGTTATTTTGTGGGAGCATACTTTCCTCTGAGAACATGTGTAGAGATGAGGGATGGAACTGAGTGTCCCATAAGTTCTCCAGTGCGCTCCTGCTTTCACAGCCCGTGGCCTGTGATGTGTCTGTGAGCTTTGCAGTCTGGTTTGGGCCTGCCACTTTCTGTGGAGAGTGCAGCTGGAGGAAGTTCTAGTTCTTTCATTCAGGGCCTCAGATTCTTCTTCAGTAGAACAAGAGGGTCAGTTTGATCAAGAGAGTCAGTATAGTAAGAGTAAACATAAACACACGTAAAAATTGAGTAAATAAAACAGGAAGAACGGAGGGTCACAGATGGTCTTCGGACTTGGAAGGCCATAGTTAAAACTGAAAAACCCATTCAGGGATGCTGTTTAATTGAGTGAGTTTTATTTGAATGAGTGTCATAGATGTAAATAGAAAACTACATCTTGTGATTGTTGTTTCTGTGAGGTGTGCTTCTCAATGCTGAATCTGGATGCCTGTGTAGTTATTCCTGCTGCTGCTAGCAATAAGGAGAAGAGTTTGATTAGTTTCTCCTTTTGACCTTGAAGTGAGTTAGGTAAATAGCCCTCCAGGTACGTGTGTTTGTTTTGCATGGAGCTTTTCATAACAATTGCTTTTTATTGATTCTTGTTAGGGGAAAGAAAACCTTATCTTTGCTGTTCAGGCCTATAACCACTTCTAAAGGCAGACAAAGGAGTGCATTGTTAACTGCTGGCAGTGCTAGGTTGGCAGACATTGTTTAACGTGAGTACCAAAGTTGGATTAACATAGCTGTTATATTACAGATACTACCAGCCTGCCTTATGGTAAAATGAAACTCACCATGTACTTGACATTACAGGTTGCTTCTAATTTACAGATAACTTACATCTAGCTGCAAACATGAAACTTTATGATTAATACTTCCTCAGTTACAGATAGCATTTTGGGTAGTGGCTAGGTGCTCTAACAGAGAAGGCCTTTAAGCCTACACTGTACCAGTATGAAAGCAATGACATTACTGAGTATAACCGTCTTTTAAAACTGCATTTTTTTGCCAGGCAGTGGTGGCACACACTTTGGATCCCAGCACTCGGGTGGATCTCTGTGAGTTCTATGCCAGTCTGGTCCACAGAGTGAGTTCCAGGACAGCTAGAACTACACAGAGAAACCTTATCTCCAAAACCTATTTTTTTTTTTTTGTCATTGGGTATCTATGGAGGGAGTACTTGTTTACAGACTTAGAACTTGCTTTGCAAACTTACTCTGACTTCCTAACATGTACTAGATACTATACTGAGCACTTGGAAATATAAGAATTAATAAAATACAACCTCTTCTCTCAGTAGGTCCATTGCGGGGGAAATTTAAATAAGATAGTTATAAAATAAAAATGCTTTAAAAGAAACTACAGGGCTAAGGTTGTAGTTCACTCATAGAACACTTGCCTGGTAGAACGCGTCATGAGCAGCAATGTTCTTATTCTAGTAACACGCATGTTTGCACACACACATGCTCACACAGAGACAGACAGTTTGCAGGGGGCGTGGATACCACCTGGATGGTATCACTGGAACAGAGGAAAGGCAGAACAGCAAGGAGGAGCAGCTATGGAGGATCCTAATTGTTCTGTTTAAAATTTGGGTTTTCCTTAACTGGCTAGGTTTTTAAGAGAGGCCGCTCACAGAGAATCTGTTTAAGGACTCGGAGTCATAGTCAGCTGCTGAGAGAACATGAGGGTCGGCGGCTAGTTGATCAGAATACAGAGAGGCAGTAGTGAATGTTTAGGGCCTGAGATAGAACTGAGGAGCAGTGACTAAGTTTACAGTGTAAAGGGTGGCAGGACAGAGGTCTGTTGCGGCAGGTCCTTCTGCTCCTCCAGCCTATAGCCCATTGGGTTGTGGTCTCTCTCCCTTTAAAAAAGCTTCCCTCTCCTCTCTCTCTTCACTTCCTGCTCCGCCGGCTACTAGACTCCCTTCCTGGTTGCCTAGAAGGCTGTTGTCTGGGACGGTGATCTGTAAGTTTTTTCCCCTTTAAATAAATACCACCCTATTAATCATAATTCCAAACTGGTGTGGCATTGTTTGTGACTTACGCCTTCACCTGGCGTCCAACGTTAGAACCTCTCCTTCCCCCGCTCGGCTGCCGGCGGCGAGTTCGGCTTGGCGTGAGCCTCTCTTCCTCAGCCACAGCCTGTGCCTTGCGGTGGCCTTGTGGCCTGTCTCTTGTGCGTGGAGCCAGCAGTTTAATATAAATTATCACGCACTGGCTTTTCTTGCTGCAGTTCTTTATATTTTTCTTTTAGACACCTCAGATTGACTTCAAGTCCCCAGGTACCCTATCGTTTGCCTCCCCATGTGGATTTAAACTCCACAGGCCTGCGTAGCCTCTGCCCACGTGGTTCACTCTTTTCTGAGTCGTTTTTAAATCTCCCTTGCAAGCGCAGCTCTTAAGTGGCGAGAACCAGAGCACACTGTTGCCGGTTGCTGAAAGCCGCAACCCCTCAGGGTGACTCTGTCACGTGGAGGCATACACGGCTTCCAGGTTGCTCTTCTCCACCCCTGGATTCTGGGTTTATGGTTCAGTGTACGGAATTGATTTAATTACATTTACTTTGTTGAGCAACTTGCATTTCCCAGTTTTTAACAAATACTAGGCGGACTATGAAACAGGACCCTGTTTTTGTCGCGACTTGGCAACAGCGCCACTTGCTGGATAATAGGTAATATGGCAGTTTTCGTTTCCAACACGAATTTTACTGTTCTGGTTACTAATACAATGGGTTATATCATGCAAGGTTTATATGACTATGGGGATAACTTAATTTACTGGTTACTAGGTTTCAGTATTCTTTTGCATATTCTATCATTTAGGAAGAATATGGCACTCCTAAGAACCATACAATCTTTACTAGAAACTCAGGCAGGTCAGGAGATTCAGGATTCAAAAGAGACAATAATAAAGACAATAATAAAAAGACTTGATATGATTGAAGAAATGATTGGAGCGGGTGAACAGAATAATAAGGCACAAGGACAGGATACAATGCCTCCACCAGCTATTAGAACTGGCTTACCCAGGGTTTTAGCAGCATACCCTATACTTAATTCTGACAAAGTGTCAACTTCTAAAGGCTCAAAGGGAGTCAGAGAAGCTAGATGGACGCCAGTAGCAATGAATGATCTAAAAGAAATTAAGCAAGCTATTGATAATTTTGGCTTGCACTCTGCATATGTAAAGGAAATGATAAGGACTTGGGCTTCTAATGCTAGAGCTACCCCCCATGATTTCCATCAGTTAGTGTCTGCAGTTTTAGATAATGGACCTTCCTTGATGTTTGGAATTTATTTCAGAGAAGAATCCAAACATATAGAACAGCAAGGAAGAGCAAAAGGTGTCGAGGTTTCCCAAGATCAAATTCTTGGTGCAGGAGAATATGCTGATCCACAGGTCCAAGCTCTTTATGATGATGAAGTACTGTGTCTATGTCACCAAGCAGCTTTAAATGCTTGGAATAGGATACAAGATCCAGCAAAAAGGGTTGAATCATATACCAGAATTAGGGACAGAGAGAACCCTTTATTGACTTTTTGCAAAGATTAATTAAGGCTCTGGACATAGGGGTAACAGACCCAAAAGCTAGACGAATACTTCTTGAATCTCTAGCTTTTGAGAATGCAAACATAGAATGCAAAAAGATAATTGGGCCTTTAAAGTCTAGATCAGCACCTATGGATGAATGGATTCAGCATACGATGAATGTTGAGACGTTTAGCTATAACGATGAATCTTGGGTAGGAGAAGCGATTTCCACAGCAATGAGGAGACATCAAACTGCCAGGTGTTTTAATTGTGGTAAATTAGGACACCTGGAAAGGGATTACAGGCGCAGAATTTCTAGGAATAATATCTCCTCTGGGAATGACAAAAATGGGAGACCTCGGCCTTCAGGTATATGTAGGAGATGCGGTAAAGGCCGACATTGGTCCAACGAACGCAGGTCAACAACAGACAGACAAGGCAACCCGATACCATCGGGAAACTCCTTGAGGGGCCTCTCGCAGGCCCCCAAGCCAACAGTGGCCCAGTCATTCCCAGTCACAGTGGAGAACGTGCCTTACCAAGAAAATTAAAAGCTCCAATTTCTGCTGAAAAAAGTAATACTGGTCTAAATGATGAATTATGCGTGGAGGATGAGTCAAAAAACCCAGTAGGACAGAGTAAAAGTATATTTTGGCAGACTTCTATTAATGATCAAAGACCAAAGCTAAGAGTCTGTATAAATGGCACTTTTATTGAAGGCTTATTAGACACAGGTGCGGATGTAAGTATCATTACCCCAGAATCTTGGCATCCGAATTGGCCTCTTCAAGAGGTAGATGTTCAGTTTCTGGGAATTGGAACCGTATCTCGTGTAAAACAAAGCACAAGATGCATAGTACCCGAAGGGCAAATAGGAAGACTAAGGCCATATATAGCCAATATTGCAATAAATTTATTCGGCCGTGACCTGCTACAGCAATGGAATACCCAGATTAACATTCCTGTAGTTCCAGGAACTCATAATTCTGGGAAAGATATGAAGAGGTATTATGGAAAAAGGTCACCAGCCATTCAGGCTGTACAAGAACATACAGCAAATACCAAACCTTTAGAGGTACCAACAGCCCTACCTTTCAAATGGCTAACTGAGAAGCCAATAGGGATCAAAAAGTGGCCTCTAGCTGGAGATAAATTACAGGCATTGAAACAGCTGGTGCAAGAGCAACTAGATGCTCACCATATTGAAGAATCAACCAGCCCTTGGAATTCTCCTGTGTTTGTTGTAAAAAAGAAATCTGGTAAATGGAGAATGGTGACAGATCTAAGAGCTGTCAACAAAGTAATTCAACCTATGGGCCCACTACAATCTGGAATTCCTTTGCCTTCTCTGTTACCAAAAGGATGGCCTCTTATAGTTATTGATTTGAAGGATTGTTTTTTCACTATACCATTACAAGAAAAGGATAGAGAAAAATTTGCCTTCACAGTGCCTACTTATAATAATTCTCAGCCTATTAGGAGATATCAATGGACTGTCCTCCCACAGGGTATGCTCAATAGTCCTACATTGTGCCAATATTTTGTAAGTAAGCCATTGGAAATAATTCATAAACATTTCCCCAAGTCCATAATTTATCATTACATGGATGACATCTTGTTATCTGATTCAAATAAAGATACTTTAGAAAGGATGTTTGAAGAAGTAAAGAAAGTCCTGCCTAGGTGGGGATTACAAATTGCCCCCGAAAAGATTCAAAGAGGAAATTTTTTAATTACCTAGGTTACAGAATAGGGTTAGAGAAAATTAAAACACAAAAGGCACAAATTAGGAGAGACTGGTTAAAGACTCTTAATGACTTCCAAAGATTGTTAGGAGACATTTCCAGTTTATGACCAGCTGTTGGGATAACACCTGATCTAATAGTTCATTTAAACAAAACCTTAGATGGTGATAAAGATTTGAATAGTCCAAGAGAACTGACAGCTGAAGCAGAAAAGGAACTGACAATGATTGAGGAAAAATTACAGGAGGCACATGTGGATAGGGTGAACCCAAATCTTAGCTGCATCCTAGTCATATTGCCTTCCAGAATTTCTCCTACAGGGATTCTAATGCAGAGGGAAGATATTATTTTAGAGTGAATATTTATACCTAATAAACCAAGTAAAAAATTAAAAACTTATGTGGAAAAAGTCTCTGAATTAATTATAAAAAGTAAGCTGAGACTTGGTCAACTAGCAGGTATAGACCCAGCAGAAATTATAGTGCCTTTTACTACTGAAGAAATAAAAAAGTTATGGGAAGACAATTAACCGTGGCAAAGAGCTTGTGCTAAATTTTTTGGGAGAAATTAATAGCAACTATCCCAAAACTGGTAGACTTAACCTCATAAAAAGAACTTCTTGGATTCTTCCTAGAATTGTACGTGATGCTCCAATAACTGGAGGCCGTACGTTCTATACTGATGCAAATAAATCAGGGAAAGCAAGTTATAAGTCAGATGAATTGAGTAAGGTGAAACAAAGCCCTTATAATTCTGTCCAGCAGGCAGAATTATATGTCATTCCTATGGTGCTAAGGGATTTTAAAGAACCTCTTAATATAGTTACAGATTCACAATGTGCAGAAAGAGTTATCTTGCATATTGAAACCGCTGAATTTATACCAGATGACACAGAGTTGACTTCATTGTTTATCCAGGTACAAGACATAATCAGGAACAGGCTTTGTCTGATGTACATAACACACATCCGGTCCCATACAGGTCTGCCTGGTCCTCTAGCCCAAGGCAACGCTGAGATTGATCAATTATTGATTGGAAGTGTGTTGCAGGCTTCAGAATTTCATAAGAAGCATCATGTCAATAGTAAAGGCCTAAAGAAAGAATTTTCCATTACTTGGCAACAAGCTAAGGACATTATAAAGAGATGTCCTACTTGTTCGTTCTATAATCAAACACCGTTGCCTGCAGGGAGTAACCCAAAGGGTACTAAGAGAAATGAAATCTGGCAGATGGATGTGTTCCACTTTATGGAATTTGGTAAATTAAAATATGTACACGATACCATAGACACGTATTCAGGTTTTCAATGGGCTACTGCCCTGAGCTCAGAAAAGGCTGATTCAGTAATCACACATTTATTCGAAGTTATGGCCATCATAGGTATACCTGCACAAATAAAGACAGATAATGGTCCAGCATATGTATCTAAGAAAATGAAACGCTTTTTTGATTATTATAATATAAAACACATTACAGGTATACCAAATAATTCTACAGGTCAGGCAGTTATAGAAAGATCAAATCATACTATATAGGATATGCTGAACAAACAGAAAGGGACCGAAAATACCCCCAGAAATAGATTACATAATGCTTTATTAAACTTGAATTTTCTTAACACTAATGAGAAAGGAACAACAGCAGCAGAAAGACATTGGATAATGGAAAAGTCTGCTGAATTAACTCAACTGATTTACTTCAAAGATGTGCTGACCTCTCAGTGGAAGCCAGGAGATATGCTACGTTGGAGAAGGGGTTTTGCTCTTGTTTCCACAGGAGAAGAAAAATTGTGGATACCATCAAAATTAATAAAGTTTCGATTTGAAGAGGAGAAACCTCTTGGAAAGGAGAAATGACAACTCATCCACAATGATGATATTCATACAGGTGGTAAGAAAAACATATAGAATGGGGACAGGGTTCTGTTCTTATCTCCACAGGAAAACACTCATCTTTGAAAAATTCAAGGGACCCTGGTTGTTTGGATACTGACAGATGGAAAAATACTTGCCCAATAGGAAATATCAAGAAAACTGAGTGGGTTGTGTAAGTAAAATGTATTAAACCATATTTCTAAATTTATAGAGCTGATTTTGAAGTTGGACTCTGGCTCAGTCCCTCTCCAATTCCAAGCCTGTTAGTAAGAGAAAAACCCAGAGTTTCTGGAGTTTCTGTCTCATGTCAAGAGCCATGATATGGGACAGAAAGAAATATGAGTTTAGAAAACATCTTTGCTTTTCTTCATATCTCTCATACTTTTCATTGAATATATCTATCATGCCTTTCATTGAATATATATATGTATGTCTATATATGTCTATATGATTAATGTTTAAGTTTTTCTTTTTTTTTTAAATTTATTTATTTATTAAGGATTTCTGCCTCGTCCCCACAACCGCTTCCCATTTCCCTCCCCCGATTAAGTCCCCCTCCCCATCTGCTCGAAGAGCAATCAGGGTTCCCTGACCTGTGGGAAGCCCAAGGACTGCCCACCTCTATCCAGGTCTCGTAAGGTGAGCATTCAAACTGCCTAGGCTCCCACAAAGCCAGTACGTGCAGTAGGATCAAAAACCCACTGCAATTGTTCTTGAATTCTCAGTATTCCTCATTGTCCGCTATGTTCAGCTAGTCCGGATTTATCCCATGCTTTTTCAGACCTAGGCCAGCTGGCCTTGGTGAGATCCCAATAGAACATCCCCATTGACTTAGTGTGTGGGTGTACCCCTCGTGGTCCCGAGTTCCTTGCTTGTGCTCCGTCTCCTTCTGCTCCTGATTTGGACCTTGAGATTTCTGTCCGGTGCTCCCGTGTGGGTCTCTGTCTCTGTGTCCTTTCATCGCCTGATGAAGGTTAATATTCCTGAGGATGCCTATGTGTTTGTCTTTGGATTCACCTTATTTAGCTTCTCTAGGAACATGAATTATAGGCTCAATGTCCTTTATTTATGGCTAGAAACCAAATATGAGTGAGTACATCCCATGTTCCTCTTTTTGGGTCTGGCTTACCTCACTCAGGATAGTGTTTTCTATTTCCATCCATTTGTATGCAAAATTCAAGAAGTCCTTGTTTTTTACTGCTGAGTAATACTCTAATATGTATATATTCCATACTTTCTTCATCCATTCTTCCGTTGAAGGGCATCTAGGTTGTTTCCAGGTTCTGGCTATTACAAACAATGCTGCCATGAACATAGTTGAGCATATACTTTTGTTGTATGATAGGACCTCTCTTGGGTATATTCCCAAGAGTGGTATTGCTGGATCCAGGGGTAGGTTGATCCCGAATTTCCTGAGAAACCGAAACACTGCTTTCCAGAGTGGTTGCACAAGTTTGCATTCCCACCAGCAATGGGTGAGTGTACCCCTTTCTCCACAACCTCTCCAGCAAAGGCTATCATTGGTGTTTTTTATTTTAGCCATTCTGACAGGTGTAAGGTGGTATCTTAAAGTTGTCTTGATTTGCATTTCCCTGATCGCTAAGGAAGTTGAGCATGACCTTAAGTGTCTCTTGGCCATTTAAAGTTCTTCTGTTGAGAATTCTCTGTTCAGATCAGTGCCCCATTTTATAATTGGGTTGATTAGTCTTTTACGGTCTAGTTTCTTGAGTTCTTTATATATTTTGGAGATCAAACCTTTGTCAGTTGCAGGGTTGGTGAAGATCTTCTCCCAGTCAGTGGGTTGTCTTTTTGTCTTAGTGACAGTGTCCTTTGCTTTACAGAAGCTTCTCAGACTCAGGAAGTCCCATTTATTCAATGATGCCCTTAGTGTCTTTGCTGCTGGGGTTATACATAGGAAGTGGTCTCCTGTGCCCATGTGCTGTAGAGTACTTTCCACTTTCTCTTCTATCAGGTTCAGTGTGTTCGGACTGATATTGAGGTCTTTAATCCATTTGGACTTGAGTTTTGTGCATGGTGATAGATATGGATCTATTTTCATTCTTCTACAGATTGACATCCAGTTTTGCCAGCACAATTTGTTGAAGATGCTCTCTTTTTTCCATTGTATACTTTTAGCTCCTTTATCGAAAATCAGGTGTTCATAGGTTTGTGGGTTGATGTCAGGGTCTTCTATTCGATTCCATTGGTCGACTTCTCTGTTTTTATGCCAATACCAAGCTGTTTTCAATACTGTAGCTCTGTAATAGAGTTTGAAGTCAGGGATGGTAATGCCTCCAGACAATCCTTTATTGTATAAGATTGTTTTGGCTATCCTGGGTTTTTTGTTTTTCCATATAAAGTTGATTATTGTCTTCTCCAGATCTGTGAAGAATTTTGATGGGGATTGCATTGAATCTATAGATTGCTTTTGGTAGAATTGCCATTTTTACTATGTTGGTCCTCCCAATCCAAGAGCAAGGGAGGTCTTTCCATTTTCTGGTGTCTTCTTCAATTTCTTTCTTCAAAGACTTATAGTTCTTGTCAAGTAGATCTTTCACTTCCTTGGTCAGGGTTACCCCAAGGTATTTTATGCTATTTGTGGCTATCGTGAAAGGTGATGCTTCTCTGATTTCCCTCTCTGCTTCCTTATCCTTGGTGTATAGGAAGGCAACTGATTTTTTGGAGTTGATCTTGTATCCTGCCACGTTACTAAAGCTGTTTATCAGCTGTAGGAGTTCTTTGGTAGAATTTTTGGGGTCGCTTATGTACACTATCATATCATCTGCAAATAACGAAAGCTTAACTTCTTCCTTTCCAATACGAATCCCCTTGATCTCCTTATGTTGTCTTATTGCTATTGCTAGAATTTCAAGCACTATATTGAAGAGGTATGGAGAGAGTGGACATCCTTGTCGTGTTCCTGATTTTAGTGGGATGGCTTTGAGTTTTTCTCCGTTTAATTTAATGTTAGCTGTTGGCTTGCTGTAAATAGCTTTTATTATATTTAGGTAGGACCCTTGTATCCCTATTCTCTCCAAGACCTTTATCATAAAGGGGTGTTGAATTTTGTCGAATGCTTTTTCAGCATCTAGTGAAATGATCATATGGTTTTTTTCTTTCAGTTTATTTATATGGTGGATTACATTGATAGATTTGAGTATGTTGAACCAGCCCTGCATCTCTGGAATGAAGCCTACTTGATCATAATGGATAATTTTTCTTATGTGTTCTTGGCATCGGTTTGCCAGTATTTTATTGAAAATTTTTGCGTCGATGTTCATGAGTGAGATCGGTCTGTAATTTTCTTTCTTGGTTGGGTCTTTTTGTGGTTTTGGTATCAGGGTAACTGTAGCTTCATAAAAGGAATTTGGCAATGACTCTTCTGATTCTATATTGTGAAATACATTAAGGAGTGTAGGTATTAGTTCTTCTTGGAAGTTCTGGTAGAATTCTGCATTGAAACCATCTGTTCCTGGGCTTTTTTTCGAAGGGAGATTTTTGATAACCATTTCTAATTCTTCGCGAGAAATCGGTCTATTTAGATCATTCACCTGGTCTTGGTTTAGCTTTGGTATATGATACTTATTTAAAAAAATGTCCATTTCTTTTGTATTTTCCAGTTTTGTGGCATATAGGCTTTTGTAGTAAGATCTAATGATTCTCTGAATTTCCTCTGTGTCTGTAGTTATGTCCCCCTTTTCATTTCTGATCTTATTTATTTTCGTGTTCTCTCTCTGTCGTTTAATTAGTTTGGATAGGGGTTTGTCGATCTTGTTGATTTTCTCCAAGAACCAGCTTTTTGTTTCATTGATTCTTTGGACTGTTTTCTGGGTTTCTATTTTGTTGATTTCAGCCCTCAGTTTTATTATTTCCAGTCTTCTACTTCTCCTGGGCGCGTCTGCTTCTTTTTTTTCTAGAGCTTTCAGGTGTGTTTTTAAGTCCCCAATGTATGCATTCTCCGTTTTCTTTAAGTGGGCACTTAGTGCTATGAACTTTCCTCTTAGCACTGCTTTCATTGTGTCCCATAGGTTTGAGTATGTTGTCCCTTTATTTTCATTAAATTCAAGGAAGACTTTAATTTCTTTCTTGATTTCTTCCTTGACCCAGGTGTGGTTCAGTAGTTGACTGTTCAGTTTCCATGAGTTTGTCGGTTTTTTGGGGGCAGCGTGGTTGTTGCCTTCTAACTTTAATCCGTGATGATCTGATAAGACACAGGTGGACACTGATATTTTTTTGTATCTGTGGAGGTTTCCTTTGTTTCCGAGTATTTGGTCAATTTTTGAGAAGGTTCCATGAGCTGCAGAGAAGAAGGTATATTCTTTCCTATTTGGGTGGAATGTTCTATAGATGTCTGTTAAGTCCATTTGCTTCATTACCTCCAATAATTCTCTTAATTCTCTATCAGGTTTCTGTCTGATTGACCTGTCCCTTGGAGAGAGAGGTGTGTTGAAGTCTCCTACTACTAGTGTGTGTGGTTTGATGTCTGCCTTGAGTTCTAGTAATATTTCTTTTACATAAGTAGGTGCTTTTATATTGGGGGCGTATATATTCAGGATTGAGACGTCCTCCTGATGAAATGTTCCTGTTATGAGTATAAAGTGACCGTCTCGGTCTCTTCTGATTGATTTTAGTTTGAAGTCAGTTTTGTTAGAAATTAGTATGGCCACACCTGCTTTTTTCTTAGGACCATTTGCTTGAAACACCTTTTCCCAACCCTTTACTCTGAGTAGGTGCCTGTCTTTGTGGTTGAGATGTGTTTCTTGCAAACAGCAGAATGTTGGATCCTGTTTTCGTATCCAATCTTTTAGCCTGTGCCTTTTTATAGGTGAATTGAGCCCATTAATATTAAGTGATATTAATGACCAGTGGTTGTTTTCTCCGGTTATTCTTATTGCTTTTGGTAGTAGAGATTGTGTGTCTCCCTTCTTTGAGATGTGCTCGTGAAGGGTCATTAGATGCCTGGGTTATTGTAGGCAGTGTTGGCAGTGTTGGATTCCTTGGGTTGCGATTTTCCTTCTATTACTTTCTGTAGGGCTGGATTTGTGGCTACGTATTGTTTAAATTTGTTCTTATCCTGGAATGTCTTGTTTTCTCCGTTGATAGTGAACAATAGCTTGGCTGGGTATAGTAGTTTGAGTTTGCATCCATGGTCCCTTAGCTTCTGCAGAACCTCTATCCAGGACCTTCTGGCTTTCATAGTTTCCATCGAGAAGTCAGGTGTAAGTCTGATCGGCTTACCTTTATAAGTTACTTGCCCTTTTTCTTTTGCAGCTCTTAATATTCTTTCTTTAACCTGTATATTTTGTGTTTTGATTATTATATGGCGAGGAGATGTTTTTCTTTGATCCAGTCTGTTTGGTGTTCTGTATGCTTCTTGAATATTTAAATGAATATCTTTCTTTAAGTTGGGAAAGTTTTCTTCCATAATTTTGTTGAAAATATTTTCTGGGCCTTTGAGCTGTGACTCTTCTCCTTCTTCTATTCCTATTATTCTTAGGTTTGGTTTTTTTATTGTGTCCCATAGTTCCTGAATGTTTTGTGTTGAGAATTTGTTGGCTTTGCTGTTTTCTTTGATCTGTTCGTTTATTTTCTCTATGGTGTCCTCAGCATCTGAGAGTCTTTCTTCTAGCTCTTGTATTCTATTGATTATGCTTATTTCTGTAGACTCTGCTCGTTGGCCTAGATTTTCCATATCCAGCTGGTCCTCAGTTTGTATTTTCTTCTTTGCCTTCATTTCAGTTTTCAATTCTTGAACTGTTTCCATTACCTGTTTGATGGTTTTTTCTTCGTTTCCCAGGGTATCATGTACGTATTTACTCATTTCTTCAAACTTTTTGTTATACTTCTCTTCCATTTCTAGAAGGGCATTTTTTACATGTTGTTTAAGGGACTCTATTATCTTCATAAAGTCGATTTTTCCACTTCTTCTGTGTTAGGTTGTTCAAATACTTCTGTTGTAAGATCATTGGGTTTTGATGTTTTCATGTTGTTTTTCGGATTATTGGGTGAGTTCTTGCCTTGGCGCCTGCCCATCTCCTCCTATTGATCCTATCCAATGGGACCTTTAGAAACCGGATCAGGTTTCCCTGCTGGCCAAGGGCTCTGCTTACAAAATGCCCTCACTCTCTTTTGTGGTTCCTGCTGCAGGCCAAGAACCCTCTCACCCCTCCGAAGGATCTTCAGGACAGGACCAGGTTCCCCTTGTGCCAGTGACCTGGCCAACCAAAGGCCTACCTCTTTGATTCAATTGTAGTAGGGCGATCTGCTCTCCTTATTGCACGCCTGTCCCCGCCGCTTGGGTCTGCCGCTGTGCAGGTCCCCGAATGCTTCTTCCTGTATGTGTTGTTGCTCCGCCGCGTCTGGCGCCGCCGCCGCTCCGCCGCGAATGTTTAAGTTTTTCACAATGAACAAGGAGTTTTTCCTGAAGTGACATTTGAAGTTTCCAGGAAGAAGATGGGGCCCCACAACAACAACTCCACCTGGTTGATATGACATCATGATACTGATAGCGCTACTACAAGACCTGTTTTGGGTACCAGCTGCACAAGACAATCCCAACTAAGTTAGCTGAAATGGTGCATATCTTGTACAACATTCTGGCCAGACCTCCACAAAATATTCTGAGACTATTTGCAATTTTAAAAGACATTGATCTTGAAATTTAACCATCAATTTACTTTCACAGGATCCCCCAGAAAGAATGTTGCCCCCATGACAGCTGGAAGTAATTCTAGAGGACGACGTCCCCTTTCCCAGTAAAATTTGCCCCTGGGTTTAGGGACATCATTTAGGGGTTGGGAGGTTGGGGGAGGAATTTTATAAGCTCAGGGATCATTTTGGAAAAAAAAAAGAGGGATGATGGGATAATAGATTTATAATTGTGAGTTACTGTTTTTAGACCAATATATTGGTATAGATTCTTGTATATTGATACAAAGTTAAATTATATTGACTATTGTATGCATGCATGTGTCTACCTCTTTTTAAAACATTTTTTAATGTATTGACATAGATTGTATTGATATATATTGTATTTATTTATCATATTGCAGTGTACATTGATACTTATATAATGTTTGTGTATTGATATATATTTACCATATTGCAATGTTTATTTGTACAGTGTTTATATTTGGAGGTCATTATCCTCATTTGTTACACAGTTGTTTATTGTCTTAGTCTTTAAGTTAGATAGATATTGAGAATTATATAGATTCATAGTCATCTAAGTTTGTCATTTATAATTAGACTAATCAGGTTCTTTAGATATATAGAGATTATACTCAGTATAGATAGATAATCTTCGACCTCTTCAAAGAGCTGCAGAAAATGGCCTTTAATCTAACTCAGAGTTTTATGGTAGTGAGACACAATTGCTCCTGGCAACACCACTCTATTCCCGAGAGAATGTTGAGCACCAAAGACACTCCACCTGGAGCCTTTCTTTTTGGCAGAACTGGCTTTGGGGCAAATAAATGCCCATACCTCAACCACTGACAGAGATACAGAGCGTGCATCAGTGGATAAAACAGGACTGTCATATCCTGCCAAGACAGGGTAAGATAGTTTTGAAAAGTTGCCTGCCTTTGAAAATGGTGTGTCAGTTATGTTAGGCCTTAGCCAAAGTTGTGTGCTTCAATGCTGCAAACGTGACTTTGGGTGATTGCCTAGGTAGCTAGTTGTCTCTGTGATTTGTTGCATGTTTTGGAAGTTGTTTTACTGAACTTCCTAATTACCCAGGTAACATTATTTCCCTTCTCAGATCTTCGATGGGGTTGAAGACTATATAAATGTAGTTACTTTTCTCTCATGACTTGGCCAAGTTATTTATTATACAAGACCTAAGCTAGTTAGAATAGGATATTTTGTACTTATTGTATATAATTTCATAGTAGGTTTAGAACTCTCTTACTTAAACAAAAGGGGGGAGGTGTTGCGGGAGGTCCTTCCACTCCTCCAGCCCATAACCACTGAGATACCAGCCCATTGGGGCGTGGTCTCTCTCCCTTTAAAAAGCGGCCACTTCCCTCTCCTCTCTCTCTTACTTCCTGCTCCGCTTCTGGTGACTAGACTCCCTTCCTGGTTGGGTAGAGGGCTGTTGTCTGGGACGGTGATCTGTAAGTTTTTTCCCCTTTAAATAAATACCACCCTATTAATCATAATTCCAAACTGGTGTGGCATTGTTTGTGACTTACGCCTTCAGAGGTCGAGAGAGTACCAGGAGAAGATAGTTTTAGTAGGGAGAAGGGACAGTTGTCATGGACGAATGGAGTTTGTGGTGTCAGTGGAAATGATCTACTTCCAGTTGACAAACTTGGTATGTTTTAGCATTTCCTGATGCTTCTTTTAAAACTGGGACATCGCCCATCAAAAGACACTTGTGACTAACCCTATAGCTGGGTGGATGGTGAGCGCTAACCATTGGCAGTTTAGTTCATATGTGTACTTGTTCCCTAGCCAGTTAGAGTATGGGAAGATTCCAGGAGATTAGAGCGTTAGGGCTCTCGTTGCTAGTATTTGGAAACGTCCATTGACTGGCTTCTTTGCATTTCTCACCCCTCTTTCCATCCCCGCACCGTACTCCTCTCCCTCTTGGTTTCTGTTTGTTTTCTTTTTAGGTAGCCGTAGCTATCCTGGAACTCGTATAGTTACATCTGCCTCTGCTTCCCAAGTGCTGATATTAAAGGTATGCCCTGTACCCTCCTATTTTTTTTTTTCCCTTGAGACTAGCTTTCCTTTCCCAGGCTGATCTTGAACTTGCTAAATAACCAAGGAAGACTTTGAAACCTGATCCTCTTGCCTCCACTTCCCCAGTGCTGGGATTACTGGCATGAGCTACTATGTGTTGCTATATTTTTAAATGCTCAACTATTCAATGAATGAGTTTATTTTGAGGTATAGATAGTTATGGCAGACTAACGTCTGCCAGTGACTACTGTGTGTGTTCAAGAAGAGAAATCACAGCACTTCTTCCTTGGTAGTTACTTGTTCTAGAGCACAGAATCTCATTTGTTCAGGGCAACAACGAAAAGCAGTGTTCAGGAATGAATCTCCTGGGATTGTACTTCTGTATCAAATGGGAAGGGAATTGTACTATACTATATTTAAATGAAAGCATAATTGTAGCCACTAATAGCAGGCCAGCATTGTCCATTGTATAGAAATTAGCTCAGCTTAGACTCTCCTATTATTTAACACTAGGTAGTTGTGTTTCTGGTTTTTGTCTTTGGTGCTGTTAGAGTCCTGTTGAGATTGCCCACTATGCTGAAGTAGGGGCCGCAATGCAAATGGAGCAGAATGCTGTGGATCTCTGTGCTGTTCTATTTATGATACGCCAATTAACTGAAGTAAATTTAACCCTGTGGAATAAGTGATCCTATAAAAGGAAAAGCAGATTTGGAGTCTGTGTGAAGTATCCTGAGTGTGGGTTTACGACTTACCAAATCTGCAGAAATGCAGATTATAAAACCTCTGCTTTTTATAATCATGTTACTATTGCACGTTTTCATGACTTGCCTTTACAATAGAATTTAACTAAAGCAAACCCTGTAGCATTGATTTTTGTCTGTTTGATTTTATTGCTGATAACTTAAATGTGAGGCATCCGGTTTCTGCCATTTCTACTGTTGCTATGGTAACTAAAGTGTGCACACCCAGCAATATCACTTTCTTTCACAGCTGGCATTTGGTGTTCACAGTAAGAAGAGTTTTGGTGAAGCGTGGTCTGTGCTAATTGGGTTGTAAGTGGGTCAAGACAATTTTCATATGCTTCTTTTTGTCTGTTTAGGGTCTGTGGATGGGGGTATGGATGTTGAACTACACAGTTCTTTACCCCGCCACATACATACTTAAGTCGATATTCTTAAAGTTAGTCTTATTGAGAATTAGGTAGAGTTGTTCTAAGACCTGCTTCGTAGCCCTGTACACCCTTGTCATTTCCTTTGGTTTATTGTTTTTATTGAGCTATAGATTTTTCTCTGCTCCTCCCTCTTTCTCCCCCCTTCTCCCCCCTCCCCTTCTCCCCCTCTTATGATCACCATGCTCCCAATTTACTCAGGAAGTCTTGTCTTTTTGTACTTGATTATTTCTATTAAAGAAAAAGTGAGAAAATACTCTGAAGAGTTAAACATATTTCAATGGTGGACACATAGTTTTTTCTTGTTATTTTTTTAAATGTAAGTATCTTGTGGCCAAATTATATATTTACTTATTATGAAGGGGAAAGTAACTCCCCTTAGGAATGCACTTTGAGAACCGACCTGTCAGAGGGTAATCATTCTTCGGTTTCCAAACCCTGCTCTGAATTTGTCTCTGCCTTCTTTACACAAGCCTTCATTTCATTAGTATATCTGGATTCTGTAGGTAAACAAAAATTGTTTTTATTGGGCCACCAATGACCTAGTCATCCATTCAGATTTCATTGTTTATGTCTGACAGCCACTTACAGGGACCCTGCGCTGTCTAGATATTCACCTTTTCGCTCTCTCTCTAACCTTGGTCTCATGCCTCCCCTTCCCCTTTTCTTCCCTCCTTCTCCTCTCTCGAACACCTTGCCCACCTGCCCCTCTTGTGGCAACCCTTAACAGCTATCAGACCCACACTTAAGAACCTACCCCGTTCTGGTTTCACAAGGCTCTTTCTTAAAGCAGAACCACTTGAAACAGGAAGTCCTTCCTTGGTTTCCTTTTACCGCTCGTCATCATTGTGCCCTGCCCTGGTGACCACCATGGTTCTTCAGATCCTGTAGTTAACCAGGATCATGCTTGCCTTGCATACACTAGATAGCTCCTCCCTAAAGACCAGGTGGCACACTCCCTGCCACATCTCCTTCAGATTTTGAACCTTCTCAAAGAGGTTTTCTGTAGAGTATGAACGAATGTTTACAAACACTTGAAGACAACACCTTCCAATCCTATTCCTTGTCTCATTTTGGTTGCTTGCATCATCTTACTATGCACATACAAAAATATTTGCAATATTTATTTCTGCTAAAGCATAAAACTGCCACAAACTGTTGAGAACCTGCCACTTAACAAGTAGGCTATTACCAGCAGCATGCTTGTTTTGTTTTTTTTCTCCCTGTCTAGTCTCTTCTTCCTCCTAAGAGGTAACAAATGGCCTAGATTTTGAAAACTCTCATTCTCTTCATTTAAAAATAGGTTTATCTCATCATGTGCACACTCTAGATAGTGTGTGTGTGTGTGTGTGTGTATATATATATATATATATATTTTAGTTTTTCGAGACAGGGTTTCTCTGTAGCTTTGGAGCCTGTCCTGGAACTAGCTCTTGTAGACCAGGCTAGCCTCGAACTCACAGAGATCCGCCTGCCTCTGCCTCCTGAGTTCTGGGATTAAAGGCGTGCACCACCACCGCCTGGCTCCTAAATAGAAGATTTACCTCTGCTTTTAAGTTATATGGAAATGGTGTTCTGTTATAGGTATCTTTTCATTTCTATTTTATTTGTATTTCAGTGTTTTTTTAAATTTTGAACTGTGTTATTTACAGACATTCTCTGGTATTATGTAAAAGTGAAATTACTGATTCAAAGTGATTGAGTTATTCACTTTTGCAAGATTATACCAAATTATTTTCTAAACAGGTCTTAGCGGTATATTTACACCAGAAGCATATGGGAGTTAGTGCTGCTGCACTAAGGTTGCTCAGGTCTTGACTCTTTGCCCAGTCATGGAGGGCGAAATGCTGTCTCGATGCTCTTTCTTCATGTTTTTATCATTACTGATTAAGGTTGAGCATATTCCAGAAAGTGTTTGATTAAAGAATATTTTCACTGTAGTTAAATTTCTGAATATTTTTTTCCCAATCTTCCATATGGTTTGTTTTTTATTTTGCCTTGTAGCAGATCTTGCTTTCATCTTGTAAATAGTGTTCCTGTGTATGCAGGGGATTTCATTTGCTTTATGTTTTCATGATCGGAAATTATTTCAGTGTAGCAAAATTTATCTTTTTTATGGTCAGAAATTTTAATGTCTCTGTAAATAAGTGTGTTTGGTGATGGAAAGATGCTCAGTGGTCAGCCATTACTGCTCTTGGGCAGGACCCGAATTTGGTTCCTAGCACCCCCATTGGCAGCATTCACAGCCTTCTGAATCCTCAGGCGTATCTGATGCCTCCTTGCTTCTGTGGACACTGTATCATGTGCACAGCCATTTCCACACACACACACACAGATAAAAATAAAGTAAATTTTTGAGGGGAAAAGAAGCAGCAGTAGCCTACCAGTATCAGATTGTCTTAGCAAATGTCATAGTGTATACTCAGGAAGCTAAGGCAGGAGGATCCTGAATTTGAAATCAACTTTAGTTACATGAGTTTATAGGCCAGCTGGTCTCGGTATTGAGTTCCTATGGGGGCGTATTTTTGCATTGTTATTGAAACTGGTTTTCATTTATATTTTTATTCCAGTTGAAATTGATGTATTGATGTGGGATTTCCCTTTGTATGCTGTTGATTAATAAAGAAACTGCTTTGGCCTATAGAAGGGCAGAATATAGCAAGGCAGGAAATCCAAGCAGCTCTAGAGGAGGAAAGAAGGGGAGTCAGGCAGACATCATGTAGCTGCCAAAGGAGAAAGATGCCAGAACCTTACCAGTAGGCCACACCTTCATGGTGATACATAGATTAATAGAAATGGGTTAATTTAAGATGTAAGAGCTATCTAGAAATATGCCTGAGCCATCAACCAAACAGTGTTGTATTTAATAGAGTTTCTGTGTGATTATTTAGGTCTGAGCAGCTGGAAAAAAAGAACAGTCTCCCTTTACAATGTATATATGTTATGAGTTAAGGATTCATTTTATTTTGTTCTATCTTTGTGTAATCTATTATTGTCCTGCATCATTTTTTGAATAGTTCTCCACTGACTTCAAGTTCTCAGTGTCCTGGCCTCCCAGTTCCTCACTCTGGTCCATTGGTCATCTTACCTGAGCCTCTGCTATAGATGGTCATCTTACCTGAGCTTCTGCTATAGATCTGAAACAAGTCTTGATGTTTTGTTTTGAGCCCAATTCCTATACCCACTCTTCCACCCTCCAACATACATCTGTCACAAATGCCTTGGTTATTCTTAGCTCTTTGTTCTTATTTAATTTTGAGGTGCTGGAGATGAAACCTAAGTCCTTGAACTTGCTAAGTCCTCTGCTGTTGAGCTGCAGTTGGTCCTTGTTTGTTTGATAGAGTCTTTCTGTGTCCCTGGCATGGGGATTGAGGTGATATATAGCCTAGGTTGCTTAATTCTTCTCCCAGCCAGACTCTGTCCATTCCTCCCTCCTCCTGGCTTTCTTTCACGCACAGACTGTCACTATATAGCCTAGCTGCCCTCAGACTTGTGCTTCTCATGCCCCCGTCTCCTGAGTTGTGGAGTTACAGACACGCCCCACTACACCCAGCTCATAAAAGGTGTGAGGTCCTTCATGGGGTTCTTTTATTTTTCTGTTATTAGTGCATCTCTTCTTACCTGTGCTTCCTGTGTTCTTGTTCCAGTTGTCTCAAGGATTTATCATCCCCTTCTGGTTTGTAGTTCTGCGGGATCTTTTTAATATCACGTTTGTCTGTTTTGTTTCTCTGGTTTATTCATTCTTAAACATCTCAGGCGCACACTCTCTTATGTCTGGACTTCTTCCTGACATAACACTCAAAGTCGTAAACTCTAATGCAGTATCAGCCTTCTTCCACATGTTTGGTAAGATATAGTTTAAATATTTTGGTCCTGAGTGTTTTTCTCATTTTTGTTTAGCTTTCCTCTTGCCCTGATATATATATATATATATATATATATATATATATATATATATATATATATATATATATATATTGGATTTTCGAGACAGGGTTTCTCTGTAGCTTTTTGGTGCCTGTCCTGGAACTAGCTCTTGTAGACCAGGCTGGCCTCGAACTCTCAGAGATCCGCCTGCCTCTTCCTCCCGAGTGCTGGGATTAAAGGCGTGCACCACCATGGCCTGGCCTTTAGAGATATTTTAAAATTTTCAAGTATGTGTTAATTTTGGCATATATTTTTATAATTGTCCTTGAAATGATCTGTGTATGTATGTCCACGTGTGCTTGTACACATGCACTGTCGTGATAACTTTTGCATGTGCCCTTGGAGGCCACAAGTATGTACCAGATTCCCTGGAGCACTAGAAACTGAACTCACAGAGCTCTGCCTGCCTCTGCCTCCTGAGTGCTGGGATTAAAAGTGCGCATCACCCCCACCCGCAAGATTTTCATAACACTCTATTCTAAAATTCTCTCCATCTTCCCTTACTAGGTTTAAACTTGAAACTCAGGTCATCATGTATTTCCTTTTGTTTCCTGAAAGTCTGCTCTGTCTGTAACGTTTTGTAATCGACCTGATATCCATTGATAGTTACCAAACTTGAATTTTGAAGGTTTGGCTTTCACCTGATGCTGTTTTACCCATTCTGCCCTGGTGATCTTATTTTAGTTACCATGGTCCTCTGACAATGACTTTTAGTTGAAATCATCCGGTCGCACTCTCTAGGCTAGAGTGGCTTGAGCATCTCATGATATCAGACTCGGCCCCTGCTCTGCTAGCACCGCCCCAGCCAGTTCCTCTCGTAGTTTGAAGTCCCACAGCAGGCACAGCCGTTCTTGTTTCACGTGAAGCCAAGATCTTGGTGTGATCTCTGTTTTGATTTTCATTATTTTTTTTCCATTTGCTCCCAGTCACAAAATCCTATGAACTTTCTTTCTCTAAAATGGTTCTCCCCCTCCCCATATGCTTCCCCTCCCCATGTGCTTCCTGTCTTCACACTGGTCCTGGTCTCTGCCTGATTGGTGGGAGGGAGAAGGCTCTGACCCTGGCCCTGCAGGCAGTGAGCCTGCCTGTTACTTCCTTTGCACTTTTGTGTGTGTGCTTATTGTTCTCATTGAAGAGCTTCCTTAAGACAAAATCAGCAGCATGGAAAGGATCAGAGAGAGCACGAGAGAGTGTCTCAGAAGACCGCTCGCTCTGTCTGTCCATCTGTCTATCCACTGAGTAAACGAGCACAGTAAATTCTGAGTACATCCACATTCTCTCCTGAGTTTTCAGAGTTTGGCTCCCTTTCCCCCATATGTTGTCCCAATTTGTTTCCACATATGTACAGGTAAGGACTGTGTGAGTTGTGTGAACATCTCTGGCTTATTCTTTCTATGTAGAGCTCTTATTAGCCTTGAGTTTTTTTGTTTGTTTGTTTTGTGTTTTTAAGACAGGATCTCACTGTGTAGCTCCACTGTCCTGGAACTCATTCTGTAAACCAGGCTGCCCTGAAACTCACAGCGATCTGCCTACCTCTGCCTCCTGAGTGATGGGATTAAAGGCATGCACCACCACCGCATGGGTTGGCTTTGGTTTTTATTGTCTTACATTTTGAAATTGTATTTGGAGTTTCTTACTTTTGCTTTTATTATAGTTGATGTGAATTCTAATGGAGCCTGTCTGTATGTTAGTGATGCTTTTCTACAGTCATCCAAAAATACTTAGCAAGGAATACTCATTTGATTTACTTAAGTGACAGTTGTTATATTGTGTTTTGAAATTTTTATATTAAAAATAAGTGTATTTAATTTATGCAGGTTTTTAAATTATGGGGCAAAGAGAAATAATAGCTTTAATTGCTTTGTAATAATTATTTATATGACACCATTTTGAAAACAGGTATATTTTCCTGGCATAGATGTTTATATGAATGTAGTGCTAACTTCAAGAATATCAAATGCTTTAACTGTAAAAGGTGCTTAACCTTTAATTAGTTTAGGCTGAATGAAAATACACAAATTATATTTTCATATGAGATAATTTCCATTTTGGAGCATGTCAAAAGAATAAATGTAGTAATTTGAATGCTCTATTTTTGTTTCTAGAAACCAGCAAATATCCTAGTAATGGGAGAAGGTCCTGAGAGGGGGAGAGTCAAAATAGGTAGGTAATTATTCCTAAAATGATTGATGAAGAAATCGAGGTGATTGCAAAGATGTTGTCCCTTTTAATACCCTTATTAAGTTGTTGATTTTAAAATTACTTTCTCAGAGTGTGTATAGAAAAGATGTTGGAAAATGTAGGTAGTCTATAAATGCAGTTTTTCCACAGCTCGTTCCTCACAATGAGATGCTGTCGTTCTTAATTGAGGCATCAGTTGACAGCCTCCCCATGACATTTGCTCCCAGAGAGTATGCCGTGTGTCTTCACCATTCTCCAGCACAGGGCCCAGCGTACGCCGTTCTTTCCTTAGCCTTGCCTGTGTTCTCTTCCCACATCCATTGCCCTCCCCTAACTTAGTGCTTCCCACTCCTCCGTCCTCAGCAGCACGGCTCTGGCCGGGCATTGTCGTCCCTGTTGAAATGAATGCTTGAAGGCCTCACACTTGTCTGTGTTCATTAGCCTAGGAAGGAAGGGTTTTAACGAAACTTTGCTTGCTACTGGAAGGTTGATGCTGGGGGTGATACAACCTGACTGCTTCAGCCTGCCCTGCTGCTTGCTTCCTACTTTGGCATCTTCTTCCCCAGTCAGTTCCCGAGGAAGCTGTTCTAAACTAGTAAGCCTGCTTTGAGCCTCTGCCTGGTTGGCATGGATTGACCTCCATTGAATACTGTATTGGCATTGTGTACCTCATAGGTGCTTTCCCCTCCTGGTCCTTTCCCATCATTTGCTTTTATTTTTAACACACGTTTTCTTAACAGGCATTTATTGAAGATGTACGTTTTACTCGGCAAAAGTGAAAATGAGATAAAAGCTGGTCCCGCCCATGAGAAATAGTCCTGTAAACGTTTTACCCTGCAGTGTGGTTCTTTGTTATGTTATGTCAGCCACATAGCTGCCTCCCAAAGGGGAATACAGTAAAGCAAAACTGGACTTAGAAGAGCTGTGCCTCGCTAACCCTTTAAGCCACGGCTAAGGTTCCTGCACTGAGACTTTTCTCTACTGCCCCGGAGTTTCTCACTGGTTCTCTAGTGCCTGCTAGTTCCTTGATAGCTTTAAGAACTGACTGATTTTCTTAAGCTTCCTGTATTACAGCATTGTCACTTAGCTCTTCTCAAGCTCCTCCTGTTCCCTTAAACACTGACAGTCCTCCCTCCATTTTAAATCGAATCTTACTTCTGCCAGTGTGAAACACGGCCTTGTCCCCAGATGAAGAGAGAATTTATTCTGAGCCAATCACAGTAACTGTGACCTCTGGGCATGGATTTAGGTTCGCCTAATAGTTCCATTGTTGGAGCAGTTACAACAAACGTTTGTAGTCACAGAACAAAAAAAAGCATGTATCAAGGCACCCCCCAGATGCATGGGCAGAAACGTCCTGTAGACAGCCAGCTGACAGCCGAGTGGGTGGTAGGTGTGTGTGACCTGGACAGATGGACAGCTCTGCTATGGGTCTAACATATTATCACATTCTTAGCTTTCATGTTGATGGAAGCTGGAGGTCTGTTAATACATTCTGGAGCTTTTACCTGATGGCTGAAAAGATAAATCAGACACAGAAACAAGGAATAACGAGATCCTGAAATCACTTGGCTCTGGACCTGCAAAATTCCAGGTTTCCACAACCACAAAGTCCTAATCATTAGCCTGGCTGAACCTTTAACATGGGGCATGACGTTTTTCTGAGAAGTCCATTCACAGCTCCCCTTGGCATGTACTGCATTTTGTACATGTAGAGGCTGGAGGTTGTTTTGTGTTGGGAAGGCTCATTTGTAGCATCTAATGAAGGTGAAGCCACGTTGACCAGAAAGCAGTGTACAGGAGAGGGGGGTTATTAGAACCACAGGAAGGAGCCCCCACATCCTATAACATTGCTGGGCAGTGGTGGCGCACGCCTTTAATCCCAGCACTTGGGAGGCAGAGGCAGGCGGATCTCTGTGAGTTCGAGGAAGCAAGCAGGAGTACTGTCTGAGTGGTTGGATGGAGTTCAGTCGCTTGGGATGCTCAGTTGTTGGTGTAGTGGAGGATGAGTTTGTGGTTGTGTCTGCAGAAGCTGGTCCAAGTTCAAGGTGAGAAATACAAATGGAAGAATTACCCTCTCAAGTTCTCTAACTCAAGAGGTGATTCAAAGTACAGATGGGGTCCTTCTGTCTAGGCTAAAGGACTCTGAAGCATAAGTTCAGTTGACAGTCACCTGGTGTTAGCTCTTGTCATTTTGTTTTTATCTAGGTGTTCATTCTGGGAGAACTTTGTAAACAATTCTAGATTTTTAGAGTTGTTTAAGTCTCATAGTAGTACATAATGTCTCATTATTAGAGGTGACTTGTACAGTCCTTTGTCCATCTTTATGTCCAGTTACTGTCAAGTTCTAGGGGCAGATCAAGTTTGTCTCATGTAGTTTATTCACAAACAATCACAATAGAGTGTACACTTGGTGGAACCAAGTGAAATCACCCACCTCTCAGCTAGAGCCCTCTTCACTGTAAGAAAGGGCAGGAGAGGCCTGGATTCCTGCCGTGTAGATCTGAGGTAATAGTTCTCCTCCTTCATTTTAAAAGCTAAGCAGCAGAGAGACCCATACAGATGGAAAGATGAATTAATAAAAGGTGAAATTAATAAAAGATGAATAATAAAAGATGAGTAACTGGATTACAGGTCAGTAAAATGATATGACATTCTTTAACACATTCCAGGGGGCCTCAGAATCTAAAGTTTTTGCCCAGGTACTATATAGACAGTGTGGATCCCTGTCCCTCTAGGCTTTAAGGAGAGGCCATGACGGGCTGGGAGTTTGATACAGAACTTTGTCTTGCTTGGGAACTTCTAGAGAATAGAAGGAAAGGGGGATAAGGATTCAGAATAGGCAAGGTGGGATTCTTTATTCATTTCCTGCTCTTTAACACCTTTTTCTTTTCTTTTGTTTCTTTTCAAGACAGCATTTTTCTGTGTAGCCCTGGCTGTCTGGGAGCTCATCTGTAGGCCAGGCTGGCCTCGAGATTCACCTACCTCTAGATTAAAGGGATATGCCACTACTCTCTGGCTTTTAACACCTTTCTTGTTTCTATAGTTTCCAAAACTCTTTCTGGTTTTCTTTTGTAAATTTGCAGTTTTTATCATTTCTTAGGTGCTTTTAAACTCAAACTGAAGTAGCCTTCCCATTCAATATATTTTGCTTTATTGTGTACAACTTCTAGTTTGGAGAAACAAGACAAAAACACAATTTAAGTATGTTGGATGCTCCTCATTGCACATGCGGGGTAAGGGTGGATAAAACCAAGTTATAGTTTGATTGGCTTTCCTGGTTTTCCAAATAATTGCAAGTTGAATTAATTAATTAAACATAAAGCCAGGTGGAGTTCCCTGTGGCCGTGGTCTTCAAACACTTCCTCCTTTGGATTCCTGCTTCCCTTTGTTTTGATAGAGGTATCTTTTCCCCTGGAAACTGTATAATCTTGTATGCTAGCTAGAGAGATTTGTGTTTTGGATCAAATATATTTGCCACTTGTGGGAAAAACTTCCTTGGGTCTCATACCAAGGTGGATTCTTCCCATTGTGTCTGGGGTTTATTCTGAACATTTACAAGAATGTGAAAAGACCCAAGATACTGGGTTCCCACCTGTTATGTGTCTTCATAGTGGAGCTAATAATCTTCCTTCCAGGAAAGGGGTGTGTTGTCTCATTCCCTGTGAGGTTGGTGCTCATCTTGACCCTGGCACCTCTATCTTGATCTAGAAAGGAGAGGTACTTATCATGTTTGGTATCTTTATGATCACGAACCTGTATAATTTCTAAGTTGAAGGGATGAAGTTCCAGTAAGCTGGAGCAGACCCGGAAACCGCACACTTGGGTCTTGGAGATGCTAGCTAGCAACAAGTGCTCTGGAAACAAACAATACAAACAAATGCTTTGATGGGTGCTTGAGATAAAAGCAAGGGCATTCGCTAGTAGTCTGCTCAGAATGCAGGACTGTCAGTCCATCAGCTACACCAAAGGAGAGGCTCAGTCCCCAGAAAGAAGTCAGCAGCATCTACCCAAGGAAACAGTGTGATTGGCTGGACACACAGGAGACCTGCTGTAACTGCTGCCAGTCCAAGTGATTCCTCTGATGGAGGTAGACCCTCTGTGAGATGTGGACACCAAGTAGAGCTGTTATCTCCAAGTGAATAAAGGGTTTATTCTGAGCTAAAATGAGGGGCCATGACTGAGGAGCACACATTTAAGTTGCCTTGAAAAACATTTCAATATGGAGGCAGTTGCACAAACTTTTATAAACCCAGAACAAATCATAAGTCAAATTTCCCAAATAAGTGGTGAGCACATCAAGTAGATAGGTCATAGCAGAGTAGATGAACTGTGCCATGGATTGTAGATGTTCCCAGTTTGATTATTCACTTCCAGCCTGTAGGAGCTAGTGGTCTGTGAGCGCATCCCAAAGGTTCTGCCTGATGTTGGTCAGACACAGACAGCAGATGGCCGTTAAAAGGACTTACAATAGCTCAGGATAATTTGGCCCTGGATCTGCAGCATTCTCACTCTGCAATCACAAAATTACTTCAGTGAGTTAGCCTTGTAGTGTCTTTAAACTGGTTGTAACATTTTCTGTGCCAGTTCAGTTCATGCCTCCATCTTGTTTTCTTTGGCGTCTGTGTCCTTGTGTCCCGTGTTAATGCATCCTCATTGTTTCTCTACGCCTACAAGAACCTTGATATTCACACTTTGGTTTCATTTACCATAATTTGTTAAAATCTCACTCTGAAATCCATTTTCTCTATCAAAACTGTCCCTGAAAAAAACCTGTGCCTATGACCTCTGTCCTAGCACTCCCTGTTATTACCATGGTGCACCATGTCTCCTGAGCAGTCTGGCCCAAGGCTGTCTGACATTATGCCAGACTTTCTGTCTTTGGCTTCTGCTGTTGCTTCTGCACTGTGCTCCTGTTGTTCTCATTAATGTGCTTTTTCAGGACACCTTCACTGACTGGGGACTCAGCTTCCTCTACAATTATTTCTTTAAGGAGTTGGCAATCCATGATCTCTAATTCTAGATGTTATGAAAATGATTCTACAGTTTAGATGTCCACCCTCTCTATCAGAAGTCTTTATCTGGCCCTCTTGGCAACGTGAGTTCCATTGTCCCCAAGCAAATTCTTCATCATCACCATCATCATTTTAGACTCTTTATTGTTTTTGTCATTCACAGTGTTTGCTTTAGTCAGTGAACCTAGTCAATATAAAATTGTGTTCTCTGCTCAGGTCAGTTACCTATTGTTAAGAATTTTAAGATTATAGTTCTGTTAAAGATTGGGGATAAGTTAAGAATTAAGCAATAACTACCAGTAAGAGTAATTATAATTGATTAAGCCCTTATAAACTGTGTTTTAATGCCATTTTATGTGTCTATGGAAATCCACCACCAAGCTACTTCCACAGCCCCAGAATTACTGTTTAAAGACAGTATAGTGGGGACTGAGGGAACTCATGGTAGGGTGTTTGTATGATGTGTATGAGACCCTGGGTTCAATCCCAGTGGTATAAAAATAAAAATCTACAGATGCCTGCTGTGAGACAATGGTCTTGTACCCTGTCACTTGTATTGTTTTAATAAATGCTGATTGGCCAGTAGCTAGGCAGGCAGTATAGACAGGGCAACCAGGCAGAAAGTAGAGACAGGGCGACAAGAACAGGAGACTTCTGGGAAGAAGAAAGGGTCAGTCTGCAGTTGTCACCCAGACACAGAGGAAGCAAAATGAGAATGCCTTGCTGATAAAAGGTACCAAGCCACGTGGCTAACACAGACAAGAATTCTGGGCTAATTTAAGATGCAAGAAAGTTAATAAGCCTGAGCTAATAGGCCAGCCATCCAGTTTATGATTAATGTGAACCTCTGTGTGTTTCTTTAGAACTTCATGACTGCGGGATTTGAGTCTTAAGGCTTTAGTATAGTTCTTTTTGGGCTCCAAAGGGCTGTACAGTTGAATGGTTAAAAAGGTACATTGTGCCCTGTCCTCCCCAGCAACCTCAAAGACCCCCTCCCCCGCCCCACCCCAGTTTGGCTTGTGCCTTCAATCTTAGTACTTTACAAGTTGAGATGGGAGGATTTTCTTGGGCTATATAGTGAGGCCAGCCTGGGCTAAGAATAAGAACCTTTCTCAAGAAGCCAAAAATATTTAACAGTCCTTGTCTAACATCTCACCTCCCTCCCTATCTCAAAAGACTTAAACTTCGAAATCCAACTCAAGTTCTGTTTTCAATTTAGTCTACTTTCGCTGTGTTTAAGAGCAGGCTTCCAATGGTACCTTGAAGGAGATAGAGACCCTCCCACTGGGGGACTTATTAGCACATGGTAGAAACCCCACAGAACTGACTCCTGTTACCTAGGCATGCTTGTGTGCTTCTGTCGTGCAGACTCTGGTGTTGCTCCTTGTCTGCTGTTAGATACTGCCTAGTTAGCACCGCACACCCACACAGGGTTCTCCGTGCAGCCCTGGCTGTCTGCCCTAGAACTTGCTCTGTAGGCCGGGCAGACAACAAACTCAAGAGATCCACCTGCCTCTGCTTCCCGAGTGCTGGGATTAAAGGTGTGCACCACCACTGCCCAGCTTTCCCATCCATTTAATTGAACAGTTCAACACACTTTTTATTTTGAAAAACAGTCAAGGCATTGTTTAGATTATTTACTTTATCTAAATTAGTAATTATTTGAAAAGGCTCCTATCAGCTTCCGTAGGATGGAATTGTACTTATTTTCTTCTGGCCTTGGCTTTATTTGACAGTGAATTAAACAGAATTAAGAGATGGAGCCAGGCATGATGGCATATGCCGTTAGTCCCAGCACTTGGGAGGCACAATGAGTTCCAGGACAACCAGAGTTACATTGTGAGGCCCTGTCTCCAAAAATAAATAAATTACTTAATTCATTTTTAAAAACTTAGATAAGAGGTTGGGAATAAGAAGAGAAACACTAGTTTTTGCCTCTAATATAAAATGCAGCGTCTCATCACACATTCCCACCACCATATTTTCCAGCAGCAGCAGCCAGCGCATGTCACTCAGGGAAGCTGGTATTTTCAGTGTTGTGTCTTGTCATGAAATAATAGTTATAATATTGGGGAAATTGTTGACTGGTTTTGTTTGTACTAGAGAAATTGACTTTTAAAGGGGGAGATATCACACAGGTTTCGTTGGTGAACTTTAATTTCTTTAAGAACTCCAGAGTTTTAATACTTTAGAGCAGTCTCATGAAGCGTTATACATTATTTCAAACTCTAAATAAGCAATAATCAATTATAATTTAATGCATATTATAGCATACTTAGCTTCTGATTAAATGATCCATTATAGTTACTGGCATTTGTTCTTTTTATAGTACATTTGAATCCCTTACACATTCAAAATGTACTATGTATATTGTATATTTTAAATTATAAGGTTTTTTCATTCTTGTGACTCTGCCTTTGTGGTTTGTAATTACCATATGTATAGTTTATTGGATGCCACTCAGCGCTTAAGAATGTGGCTACTGAAGGGTTGCATGGTTCCTTAGTTGAAGTGCCTAACACACAAGTTGGAAAGGCCGAGTTCAGATCTCCAGAACCCACATTAAAAGTTACTCTATTACCCTAGGGGGTGTTGGAGACAGGAGGATTATGGAGCTTGCTGGCCAGCCAGCCTAGTGAGTGTGTGTTTAGCTCAGGGAGAGAGCCTGTCTCAAAAAATAAGATGGTGAGTACTGTGTCACTAAGGTTTTCCTGGGGAAATACTACACCATTGTCTACTCACCCCAGAGAGGGAGTTTATGGCGGAGCAAAATAGGGTACCACCAGGGATCAACTTTGTGATTGGTGAGGGGTAACTCACAGGAATTTAAGTGAAGGGTTTCTTAGAGGAGCAAAAATGACTCAAAGACAGCTGTTACCAAAGCCCGCCCCAGCACAGGTGACAGCTCACAAAAGCTGGGAACCTGAAGCACACTGCTTGCAGGCAACTCGGCATGTTGGAAAGTGTCCTGGAAAAGTGACTCAGTTGGTCTGAACCTCTTCCAGGGAGATGGGCTGGTCCCTGCTTTTTCTGGTAGCTGATCTGGTCTCTTTCCTTTTTATTTGGAGCGGGGGCTTGAGATGGGGGCTTCTCTGTGTATCCATCTGTCCTGGAACTAGCTCTTGAAGACCTGGCTGGCCTCGAACTCACGGAGATCCACCTACCGCTGTCTCCTGAGTGCACTGTCACCGCTAGCTCTACAGCTGGGTTTGCTTGAGAATGACTCTCAGCAGTTGTTAGTGTATCCTTGGGAGGAAGGGGCATAGTGAATCTAGCCAGTTTCAGGGGCTTCCTGGAGCTATTTGAAACCAGAAGTTGTTTCCCTTCTGGTTTCAAACACACCGTCCCAGCAAGGAAGTTCCCCTGGGATGGATTGTTTCAATTCCTAAGAAATGGCTAGGCAACATAGAGTAGTAGAGAAAGACACCCAATACCAGCGTCTGCCCCTTCATGTATACTTGAACACACAAGAATGTAGCTACTAAATCAAAACATGGTTTTTGAGTACTGATGATTTGCTATTCCTGTGAGCATAGACAAGTAGTTTGATTGTCTCTGACTTTAGAGTCTTCATCTCAGAAGTGAGAAGCAGAGTACTAACTGGTATTCTTACGAAGGTGAAGTGAGGTTGTATGGTGTGTAAATGCCATTTGTAAAGCGTCTTTTAGATGTAAAGTACTTCTTATTCATGAAATCATAAAAAAAGATCTCTAGAACCTTACAATGACAATACTTACTTTGTATACATCTTTGTTAAATGAATTACTATAGCAGTTTTCTATATATGTTATAGCAAGTATCTGTTCTATGTTTTATGTGTGTCCTTGGGATTGTGTATGATGTGCTGATACAGTCCACTTTCTAGGAGAAAGGTCCCCATAAGGTATTTTCTGTTTTGCATGCTCTAATTGCTCCCCCTTAACCGATTCCACTTGTCCAGTCCACTGTCACTGAACACAGAGTTGGGAAGAGGCACATGTAAGTCAGCCCTTCTGAGTTTACAGCACCTGATTCCAGCACATCCTGAACTAAGTAGTGTGTAGAGTTAGTTCTCAGATGGGGAGGTGTACAGTCTCTAAACAAGAGCCTTTGGAATGTTTTATTTGCTCCTGAAAGCCAGGAAGCAGAAGTTTAGATTCAGATCCCACTTTTGAGTCTGAACTAATGGTTTGCTGTTGAGGGATCAACATACTTTGAAGCTTTAGTTTCCTTGTCAGTAAAGCAGACAGCATAGAAGTCTGTCTCAGTAAACAGTGCAGTTCCCAACCAGGATGAAGGCTTTAGAGCAAGCATTACCAACTCCTGCGTAGCTATGATAGCATGTCAAGTTGAGTTTTATGTATTTATTTTCTTTTTCAGCTGACATGGGTTTTGCCAGATTATTCAATTCTCCTCTAAAGCCACTCGCAGATTTGGATCCAGTGGTTGTGACGTTTTGGTATCGGGCTCCAGAACTTCTCCTTGGTGCCAGGCATTACACAAAGGCCATCGGTAAGTGTCAAGATGGTTGACAAGCTGAGCGCTCCTAAGTGTAAAATAGTCCATTATAAAGCCAGTGCACATGGAAGCAAGGGCTTGCACATCTTCCTTTATGCTGCCGCAGCTGTTGATCTGAGGAGTTGGAAAGAGGGCTAGAACTGTCTTCACAGGACTAGGACAGGAGTATCATGCTGGAGAAAATCTCCAAGTGTCTAACCAAGACACGGTACGATGTTCCATCTCTCTTGATGCTATAGTCTGCAAAACAAGTTTATCCATTAAGGCAGTCTTGATAAGATCACGCCACTCAGCAACTTGCCAGACCACCGAAAGGAAAAAGAACTAGAGGAAGGAAAATAGTTACAAACATGTTTGTTAGGATTTATGATCTTCCTTATAACGGAGACTCTAGAGATTTTACCACCTGACCACAGAGAAGACTCAGGTATGGATAAGGAGTTAGCAGGTGAGAGTCTTCCTCAGCTCTGGAGATCTCTTTATAGCGAAGAAAAAGAGAAGGTGAGGAGAGAGGAAGCAATGGCCAGACTCTGGGTTGATAGTGTTTGTGTTTCCAGGAGAACTTCTTTACATATTCCTCCTCTTCAAAGCTGCTGCCTCTGCTGTAGGCAGTAGCAGCCTCAACACCTCAGCTGCCATTGCCTCTGTTAACAAGGGCACTAAGTGGAATGTGCCTCAAAATTCACAAGCAACACAGTCCCAATTCTGGTTAAGAAGCTGCTGAAAATGGCATGCTACTCAAAGCACTGAAGTGCTGTCCCTGTGTCAGGAGATGCAGTTAGCCTCATGATTAATCCCTGGGTAGAAAGCAGAAGGTCTAAGTGTCCAAAATCCAGATTCTGTAGCATATTGTCAAAATATGTGTTAATATAAATGTAAATTATTATAAATCAGTGTAACTATAAAATATTCATAAATTACCAAGCATTTGCAAAAAGTGTTCTCAGAGCTGTGGGGACAAGTGTGTTTGACTACAGAGGAATGGGAGTATGACATTGGACCTGTGTCCAGTTGGATCAGAGACTGCTGAGGCCATGCTGTCACTAGAGTGACGAGAGCTAAGTACTCGTGTGGCTCTTTCGTTTTCCGACCTAATGGATTTGCTTTTCTCGTTATCTAGGTCTTTTCCTACCAGTTGCTGGGAACAGTACCTTAGATAACTTCAGAAGGCAGAAGTAGTCTGAGAATGTGTGCGTGTGTGTGTGGGGGGGTGCTAGCTGGAAATCGATAGATAGAACCATAAAATAAGCAAGATGGAATATAATTTCAGGGCATGGGGGGATGGCAGGAGTGTTCATCCTTTTGGCATTGCAACATGTAAAATGATCTCATCATCCATAAATGCATTGGGCCATATTCATAGCTATCCTGGGACTCACGCAGCTCAAAGGCTGAACATGCCTGGTAGATGTGTGGACTCAGAAGCAATCCATATGCCCCTGGCCCACACCTACAAGTAGTATAACATATAAAAGGGGGATTTCCCATTAAGAAAAGAGTTAGTAGTCAAAATTTTTTTCTTCTAAAATTATTTCTCATTGTCTTACTTTTTTCTGTTGTTCTGACAAAAATCCATAACTGAGGCAACTTATAAAAGAAAGAATTTAATTTGGGGCTCATAGTTCCAGAGGGTTTACCCATCATGGTGGGGGGGTGGGGGGCATTCCAGCAGGCAGGAAAACATGATCGAAACATTATCTGAGAGTTTACATCTTGGCCCACAAGCTGGAAACAAAGAGAGCTAACTGGGAATGGCATAGGTATTTGAAACCTTAAAAAGCCATAGCAGTGCCACACCTCCTCCAAGGCCACACCTCCTCCAAGGCCACACCTCCTCCAAGGCTGCAGTTCCACCAACTGGGGACCAAATAGTCAAATAAGACCCTATGGGGCCATACTCATTCCAGTGACCATACCCACTAAAGTTATTGTTATACATACAGTAAGTCCTCAGTAAATCCAGCTTTTTATGGACTTCCCTGCACAGTTCTGCTGTGTTTCTACACCCTGGGGAGCAGCACACTTTTGGAGAAGCACAATTGTGGAATTTTTCTTTTTCAGCTTCCCTTTGCTGTTGGAAGGAAATAGATGTGGTGGGTTTGCTGTTGTTATTTGGTTGGTTTGAATAAATGTAATTGGGTATAAATTAAAAATCAACTGTTTTTTCCCTCGGGTAAGGAGAACTGAAATTGAATTTTAACCAATATGTAACTTTTCTGCCCAGTTAATGAGATTTAGTACTTAAGATAGAAACATACTTACCAGATACTAATTCCTGAAGTGCTAGTACTTGGGAGGATGCTGATGTAGGAAGGTTGTGAGTAGTGAGTTCAAGGCCAGCCCAATACACACAAGTGAGATCCTATCTCATCTCCAAAACAAAATCATAAGTCCTAATAATCCATTCACAGTAGAAGTTAGGAGGTTATTAAGATAGAGAAAAATAACTTCCAAATGAGCTATCTCTGTGTTTAAAGTATCTACAGGTACACACTCACTCATTTTCACTTCTCTCCAGCCCTGGCTTGTGTCAGGAACAAGTATAATGATGCAAAAGCTAGACGGAAATACTGAATTATAAGATAATGTTGGCAGGAGGCAGAATTTAAAACATTGCTTTCTTCTCTGAGGTTCTTTATGCTAACAGTTCACAGAGAAGTCTAGATTTTGCCTTTTGTCCCTCAAAAGTACCAATCAGGATTTGACATGATTGGCAGCTCACAGTGGTGTAGCCCTTATTAGAAGCCAGGAGGAAGCGAGATGATGGAGCCATTAGGGACAAGAGTGACAGGTGGGAAAGGATTAAAAAGTTGACACAGACTGTATGTGGTGTTAAGGGATGTCCGTGATGACAATGGTGGCTGTGTCGTGAAGGAAGATTAGGTCATGTTTTATAGCCTTAAATGATAGCAGTAATGGGGGTGGTAGACAGCAGTTACTGAGGGCCATTTCCCATTATCCAGAAGGCAGATTTCTTGGAGGGAAATGTCTAAATGGTCAGACAGGAGAGGCCTTCCAGCATGGCTTCATGTTGGGCAGCCTTTTTTACAGCAGAGTGTACTGACGTTTATTCTAGTTAATGGATGTAATTAAACTCTTTGTTTATGTAGTTTATCTTCAGGATGTGTTTGGCATTGTGGTAAACTATTCTTTTTTTGTATTCATAGCTGTATTTTTCTATTCTAAAACTTACTAAATAACTTTTATCAAAATGAGCAAATGTGAATATTTATCTCAAAAGTTAATTCATTTATGCATATAGCAAAACATTGTAGGTATAATCTTAGTTCTACAAATACATTATGTCTTGTGACTTTGAGTAGTAAAACTCATTAAATTATTTAGTGCTGATGGGATCAAGCCTGAATTTGTTCGGGGAAATGGACTCTTGGGGTTTTCTAGGCAGAATTTGAGTTTTCTATAGTTCTTTTCTCTCTGTACAGACTTAAGAATTTATTGTGCTAACAGATAGGAATATTGTTTCATTCTGTCAGATCTGAGTGTCATGAACTGTTACATCAGCAGTTAAATGCCTCTGTGATTAAAGTAGCGGTGACAGTTAGAAAGGGATTCATTGTGTCGAGTGTGGGAGCACAAGCCTGGGATCCCAGCACTTGGGAAACTCAGGCAGAAAGCGCACACATTTGAGGCCAGCTTTGACTATACAGTGAGAAGTTCTCTCAAATTCCCATGAGGAATTTTTTTTTTTTTTTGCCAAGTTTAGGTTTTTTTTCTAAGCCTTTCTCCACCAGGAAATTTATAAGTAAATGTTTCTTTTCTTTGGCTTCAGAACTGTTATGATAAGGCATCCCATGTTATTTGTGTTAATCTGTTTTTCACTGTGTGCCACCCACATCCACACGTATGCATGCCTCGGGACACACGTGGAGGTCAGAGGAGTTGCTTCTGTTCTTCTACCTTTGTGTGAGCACCTTTAGCCACTGAGCCATCTTGCTGGCTCTGTGTTTCTTACTTTTAAATATCTAAGGAGGCTGGTTTGCACTTTTGACGGAGCTTCTGATTCTCCTACTTCCCACAAGCTCAGGTTACAGATGTGTGACACCATGGCTGTAGGGTTTGTGGTACTGGCTTGAGCCTAAACCTTTGTGTTTGTGCATTCAAGGCAAGCATGTTATCAACTGAACTAATCTGCAGCTACTGTATGGTTCTTCGTTATGTTTATTATACTTTACATATTGCTCTACTAAAATATATTTTTGTCTGTATTGGAATTCTATCAAGGAATTGTAACTAAGGAAATTAATGCATTTGCATAAAATGTTTTCCCTTTGTAGACATATGGGCAATAGGCTGCATATTCGCTGAATTGTTGACTTCAGAGCCTATTTTCCACTGTCGTCAGGAGGATATAAAAACAAGCAATCCTTTCCATCATGACCAGCTAGATCGGATATTTAGTGTCATGGGGTTTCCTGCAGGTAATGTGTTACCCTTTTTAAAATATCATTTGGAGTTATATTTCAAACGTGTTTCTTTGTAAGAACATGCATAAAGTTTGTTTTATGTTTATTTTTAAACTAAAAAAATAGGAGACTTTTAATAAGATATTTTCTATAAATAATTTCTTTAAGATAAAGACTGGGAAGATATTAGAAAAATGCCGGAGTACCCAACACTTCAGAAGGACTTTAGAAGAACAACGTAAGTGACCCCGATTACTGTAGTTCTTCTGTGCTGGGGAAACAAACAAAAGCCTGGACCGGTAATGCCTGGACACCAGAAATTAATTTTCTGACAGTTGCGGAGGCTGGAAAGTCCAGGATGAAGGTGTGCTGGCAGGTTTGGAGTCTGGTCGGCTTGACTGTTTTCACTTTAAAGAGTACCCTGTTGCTGTGTCTCCTCTGGTGGGAGGGCAGAAGGCTGTGAACTGTCTTAGAGCCTCATTTCTGAGCCATCTATGCCATTCACAGACGCAGAACCCTCCACAGCAAATGCCTTTGAGGGGCCTCCCTTTTGATACTTCCACTCTGGGGATTAGATTTCAGCATGAACGTGCTGAATGATACAAATACTCAGGTCCTTAATTGCATATTGTAGCTTCAGTAGAAACATGCACTTGTTTTTAAAAGGATAGAGGTTTAAACCAGAAGCTCGGGGTTGGTTTACTTGTCCTGTAAAAAAGAATATATTGCAAATGATTTTAACTATATACCCAATTTAAGGCTGCCATATCTAAAACCAGAGGCCAGGCCTGATGACACACACCTTTAATCCCAGGACTCAGGAGGTAGAGGCAGAGGGATCTCTTGAGTTTGAGGCCAGCCTGGTCTACAGAGTGAGATGCAGGACAGCCAAGGGCTACACAGAGAAACCCTGTCTCAACACCCTCCCCCAAATAAAAAGTTACAGTTTTAATACATTTTAGGCCTCAGTTCAATATAATTGCTGTGGTTTTATTCCTACCTGAGTTGGTGACTGAGATGCTGTCATGAAAAACTAGGAAGGATGGCAAGGAAGAGCACATGGTCCAAGATCCAAATAAAACAAACTGCTGCAGGCAGACATGTTGATTGGACATGAAGGGGAGTGCAGGCCGGCTTTATTAGCCAGGATTCTCTCTGTGAAGAAACAAACTGGTGTGGGGGTGGGGGGAGACAGACAGACAGTCAGTCAATGAGTGAGTTCTAGTAGCTTGGCTTATAGGGTGTAGTCCAGTCAGTCAACCATTGGTCGGTCATCTCATACTAGGAGTCTGGGAATTGAGAAGCTGTTCAGTCCACAGGGCTGAATAAGATAGGTAGACTGCTGCCACACACAGTGGGTCTTCCTGTTCCAGAGGATCTGATAAAAGAATTCCTCAGATTCCCAGGACCTTCCTGCAGCTCACAGCTCTCCATAACTCCAGATTCACGAGATCTTACACCTTCTTCAGGCCTTCAGTAGGTACTGCTTGAGCATGTGGTACACAGAAAAGCGTGCAGCCAGAATGTCCATGTATAGGAAATAATTTTTTTTTTTGATTTTTCGAGACAGGGTTTCTCCGTAGCTTTTTGGTTCCTGTCCTGGAACTAGCTCTTGTAGACCAGGCTGGCCTCCAACTCACAGAGATCTGCCTGCCTCTGCCTCCCGAGTGCTGGGATTAAGGGCCACGTCTGTACTCTTGAGTCTTTCCCCAGAGCCTCTCTCTATAACACTTGCTTGGTTTGGAGTTTTTTGTTTTGGCTGATTTTTGAGACAGGGTTTCTCTGTATAGCTTTGGCTGACCTGGAACTTAGTATGTAGACCAGGCTGGCCTCTAACTCACAGAGCTCTGCCCGCGCCTTTGCCTCCTGAGTACTGGGATTAAAGGCATACACCACAACCACCACCACCACCTGGCCTATTTAAACAGTCTTAAGAAGCACCGATTCTGCTTCAAAAATAAATAAAAGACAGAAAGGGAGATTATGAAAACACTGACAATGGTTTATATATTTATATATATAATTCATATTTTTTATATTTTGAAACCATTTAAATTTTATTTCATAAATAGGAAATAATACAAATATTGTATACTGAGAATAATCAAATGAATATCTTTCCACTCACCTCTTAGTCTAAGAAGTAGAATGCTACTAAGTGTGCTGATGTCTCTGGGTACCTCTCTGTTTTCCCTCCTACAAGGAAGACTGGGTACTCAGGATTTTTGTTTGTAATCCCACAGTTTTAGCTCTGATATTTATTTAGTTTGATATGTCTTTGAGCTTTATGTAAATGGTGTCATTCATCTTCCCTATTCAGTTTTGCATATTTATAACATTTCATTTACTCTGAATATATTAACAGTTGGTTTGCCTAATATTTCTGTTTCTTTAATATGTGGATATTTGGCTGTTTATAGGTTGGAGATTGGGGTTTTGTTATTGTTTGTTTTATATCGTAGAAATGCTAGTATAAGAGTATTCTTGTCTGTTCTGATACTCGTGTTTAAAAGTGTCTCTAAGCTAGGCCTGATAACAAAGGCCTTTGATCCTAGCTGCTCAGGAGGCTGAGACAGAAGGGTGGGTTGAGGCCTGTACAACTTGGTGAGACCTGTCTCAAAATAAAAAGGGCAAGATGTAGGAAGATGATGTTCGCTGTAGAGCGCACTGGCATAACATGCATGACCTACTCGTCATCTCCAGTACTTCAAGAGCAGACACCAAGCCAGCCGTCTCTTAGAGGGAGCGTGCCTCGGAGCCATTGCTGGGTTTCAAGACAGATGTATTTTTCTGCTCTAATGGTTACACATAAGCATTCCCAAAGTGACTATAGCACTAAAGACTCTGATATGTCGTGTTTAACAACTGGTTTTTTTTTTTCATAATGTGTTGGTATTCAGTAATGTGTTTGCACATAGAAACCTGCCTTAGAACTGTCCTTTAGGAATACAAATCATGTGCGTTCCTATCCTTGCAGGTATGCCAACAGTAGCCTCATAAAGTACATGGAGAAACACAAGGTCAAGCCTGACAGCAAGGTGTTCCTCCTGGTAGGTGTTCCTCCTGGTAGGTGTTCCTCCTGGTAGGTGCTCCCCACTGGCAGCATGGTGTTCCTCCTGGTAGGTGCTCCTCACTGACAGCAGGGTGCTCCTCCTGGTAGATGCTCCCCACTGGCAGCGGGGTGTTCCTCCTGGTAGGTGCTCCCCACTGACAGTAGGGTGTTCCTCCTGTGTCAGCATCCAGCCCTGACATAAATTCTTTCTCAGACCAGAGGGGAAGCGTGGGAGTAATTGAGGCACAACTCACATGACTTTATCAAGAGGGAGTTTTTAGGGATCCCTCATGAAACCCTGAGTTCACACCCTGAAAATTCACCCGTGTTTATTCTCCAAACAGCTTTTATGCCAAAATGTACTCTGATGGTGAAATTCATTATCATTCTGTTTCCTAGGTAGCCAGGAGATTGACTGTGGTCATTTCCACACCTTTCTATGCCCATTTTGTCACGTCTTCCTATCAATGTCTGCTCTGTATGCCTGCTCTCTCACGTAGACTGAGTTAACACCTCTTTCCCAGGCAGCCTCCCAAATTTACAAAGAAGGAGCAGAGCGCCATTAGCAGATCCTGACCCTTTGTCTAGGATGGCATCAGTTTGTCTAAAAAGGCTAGGTGACCACCTCCTGTGTGGCAGGTGCAAACTGTGGCCTGAAATTCTGGCCACAGTAGAAATATGGCCAATGTAGAAATATGGGCCTGTGTAATATGCCCCTACAATCCACTCCCTCTTATTAATTTTAATAAAACCTGTGCTTCAGCACAGGACAGATTATCACATCTGCCTTAGGCAAAGACTTCTCCTTTTATCCAATTTACCCGTCTTTGGAAATGGGCATCTTAATTATGTGGGCTCCTGTCTTAGGCACCTGGGGAGGAAAAGATTCAAACCCATCTCTACTTTGTGAAGAAAAGAAATTAAGGGAGAGAAATACCTTTGGGTTCTGTGTCTTGGAGCCATACTGTTTTGTCAGGAGAAATCATAATGTTACATGAATAACCATGCTCCTAAAGACTGTAGTCTCTTATTTAAATGAGAGGAGGATTGCCTGAGTTAAAAATGTTTCTTCAGCTGGTTTAGAGCACCTCTAAAATTTTTTATATTGTATCAAAATCTAAAATTCTTAACATATGCATTAAACCTAAACATTTACAGGGTGAGTCAAACTTTTCTCAACATCTTAAAAGCAGTTACAAACATTATCAGATCAATATTATAATTAACAATAAATCCACAATTAAATCCAAACATTTATAGGGCCCGTCAAACTTTTTTCAACACCTTATAAGCCCTTACAAACATCATCAGGTGAATACCATAATTCTAGAGTGGAAATTAGCAATAAATCCACAATTTATCATATCACAATCTTCTTAAGTCCATATTAATCAAAAGACAAGAAAGGCTTTTTTGATGGGTAAGAGTACAATGACATTGCTGTTATCAAATTCCAGTTCCAGTCTCTTGAGCAGCAGTTAAACCCTTAGGCTGTCCCCTCTTAAGTGAAGAGGGGTTTCAGTCATTCCTTATTGAGTCTCTCTTTCCTGAGGGAAAGTTTAGTGCTTCTCTCCCCGCTGATACCTGGTCAGCTCCTTTGTCCTGTTTACTGCAGAATTGTCCCAGCTAGTCTTTTCCTTTGAAAAGGAAGGAGAAATGGAGGGGAGGGAGTATGAAAGGGGAGGGGTTGGAGAGAGAGAGAGAGAGAGAGAGAGAGAGAGAGAGATATTGATTGATTGCTGGATGCTTGAGAAATTAAATCTTATTCTATTGAGAATCGTCCTTGACTTCTAGTCTTAGTTTCTTAAATGGTTCATATCAGAAAAAAAGAATTTTAAGGGACCTTAATGGTAATTTCATAAATATGTATATAGTCTACTAATTATACAGTCAGCTGGGCAAGATGATATGAGGGCTAGCAAGATGACTCATAGGTAAGGGCACATGCTGCCAAGCTTTGACAACTTGGCTTTGTTCCACAATCCCTGGACCCTATGTGGAAGAATTTACTCTAAACACACACGTGTGTGTGCATCAGTGTGTAAAAGGTGTATTTGAAGTCCATTGTGTCAGACATTGATACAAAAGTCAGTCTTCTCATGGGCTGTCACATTTCTTATGTGTTGCTCTAGCTTCAGAAACTCCTTACCATGGATCCAACGAAGAGGATCACCTCAGAGCAGGCTCTGCAGGACCCTTACTTTCAGGAGGACCCCTTGCCCACATTAGAGTACGTACCCTTTCTTCTCCACGGTCTTTGCTCCAACTGGATGGTGCTGTATGCTGCTGAGTGCCAGGGGAACACTTCCCTGACTTGTTCTGCTATGTTGATGAAGACTGCACAGAGAACATCTCCTCGGGGAAAGGCCCACACCAGCTTCCTAGATGAAAGCCAGAACAGAACAGACCTGGCTCAGGCACAAGCCACGCCCACAACCATGGGTGCACAGACAGCCTGCAGGGTTGGAAAGAGCCCTTTCCAAGCTCGTGCTCTGGGCTTGTAGATATTAGAAAACTTTTTTTTTTCCTGGAAGGGAAATTTATTTTCATGTTTAAGCAAAACAAAGTTTAGTTTGGTGCTGACGGAGTGAGTAGTGCGGACGGAGCGCCGTGTCACACGTGAGCCTGCTAGCAGCAGCCCAACGGTCCCCCTCGGCAGTGAGAGTGGCAGTCTGCAGGACTGCTTCAGTTAAGTTGTTCGGAACGTGTCCTGCAAACACCAGTCATGGTAAAGTATAGGATGTAGGTTAAGAAAGAAAAAGTAAATTTTTAATTTTAAAGTAAGGTGATAAAGTCACACATTTTAGGTATCTCTTGTTTTGTTTTTCGAGGCAGGGTTTCTCTGTCGCTTTGGAGCCTGTTCTGGAACTCACTCGTAGACCAGGCTGGCCTTGAACTCACAGAGATCCACCTATCTCTGCCTGGCTAACATGTATTTCTTTTTAAATGGTTTAGTGTGTTTGCTGGTTGCCAGATTCCATACCCCAAAAGAGAATTCCTTAATGAAGATGAACCGGAAGAGAAGGGCGACAAGGTATAAGCTTCGTGCACCACTGACTTTCTGAGCGGGAGAGCTGCAAAAGGATAATTGAGGGGCATGATTTGATGATCTATGCCTTTGCCCGCCTTTCATCTAGCATGCTTATGTTGTGCTTTGTGGGAGTTTGGAGACTGGAGGTGTACTTTGAAGTTTAAATTGAACTTCTGTTTTGTCTTAGTAGTCCATTCTATTCCTAGTTCTTCCTTGTTTTGTTTGTCCAGTGTCATCTCCACCCTGCTCTGCTTCCATGGGCCTTACTCCATTCCTCTATGCTAACTGGAAGTATTAGCCACTCACACTGCTCTGGTGTCCAGAGTCCTGATGAAAGGGCTTTGAGTGTGATGGTATTTCCTGTGTGCCTTATGGTGCCCACCGAAATGTCTGTTTCATCTGGAGATGCTACACATTGCTATTCGGGGCTCACTATGTTAGTATTTGGGAATGATGTATTTTGGAGGTTACCCATCTCCATTCTTTCCAGTCATCCCTTGTGACCAGGTTATACCCCAGGTGTGTCACCAGTCACACGTGTATCAAGTAGTGAAGTCAAGTGACCAGGTTATACCCAGGTGTGTCACCAGTCACACGTGTATCAAGTAGGGAAGTGCATTTTCCATTTGTCTGGCTTAACAGTAAATCTCGAATCTTTCTCCCCCTCCTGACTCCACTAAAAGAATCAGGGACAGCAGCAGAATCCGCATCAGCAGCCCACGGCCCCCCCACCGCAGGCAACAGCCCCTCCCCAGGCTCCTCCCCCACAGCAGAGCAGTGCCCAGACCAATGGGACAGCAGGTGGAGCCGCGGCGGGCGGGGCTGGCGCTGGAGCAGGACTGCAGCACAGCCAGGACTCCGGCCTGACCCAGGTGCCTCCAAACAAGAAGCCCCGCATTGGGCCTTCGGGTGCAAGCTCGGGCGGGCCAGTTATGCCGGCAGATTATCAGGTACTCCATGACTGCTCCTTTTTGGTATGAAGATATTTTATGAAATGGGAAATTGACGTTTAACCAATTCTCTTAGAGCTATATAGTTCTTAGCTCCAGAACCTGACCTAGAAACTAGAAGGTTATGTTTCTGGCATTACATGAAAGGGAAGATTTTTAATCACGTTTCATGCAATTGTGAGATATTTTGTATTGTGACTTGTGTATCTTAACACCCCAAGGAGAGAAAGGAGGGAGGCGGGAGGCTCCTTAAGAAAATGTCAGAACTTTATCCGTATTGGCCACAGATTAGGTAAGTGTCTTATTGGACAAATTCAAGAACACTTAGAGTAGAGACAAATCTTGAGAACGAATGCTCTCACTGGAGGGAATAGTCAGTCGGTAACCTGTGGACTTGAGAAATGACCAAGGCTAAGCAACAGCTCTCAGAAGCAAATCGTACTGGAATTATGTTAACTCTAGATATGCTTCTTGTGTTCAGACAGAAAGGAAATTATAGCTGTACCACTAATTAAGCTAAAGGGAAAAGGCTTTTTTCACATCTGGTTCTAGGATTTATAGGGAGTGAAACCTCTAGGGTTGTTTGAGCACACTGTCTTAAAGCATATCATGTTCTGTTTTCTTGTATTCGATTCTGAGTTACTTTTACCTTGTGTTCAGATTGGACTATTCTGTGAGGAGACTCTGCCTTGTCAGTTTCCACGGGTGAGATTTTGGGTTGTTTCAATAAGCAGATGTGATTATTACTTCAGTAGGAAGAGCCTGGTATAGTGGCTCACCCCTGGGACCTCAGCTCTCGAGAGACTGAGGCAGATAGGTTGTGGAGAGTTCCAGGGCCAGCCTGGCCTCCATAGTGAGTTCTAGGACAGCCCTGCCTTAAACACACACACACGCGCACCCACACACACACGCACACACACGCGCACACACACACACACACACACACACGCGCGCGCGCGCGCACCCACACACACACGCACACACACACAAACACGGGGGGGGGGAGATGCACTTTTTTCCTATGGAAAAAGAAAATACTGTCTTTATAAAGTTCTATCAGCACAGTGCTCAGCCTAGGGAAAGCTGCCTGTCTACTGGTCTCTTGAGGCCAGCCGTGTAACAAATTGCTTTGTTTAATTTTTAGATGGGAAATAAGATTTATTGGTGAGAATGTTTGGTTTGGATGTTACCTGACATTTATAATACCTCCCTACTGCTAACCTGCCCTGTCAACCTTGCTTGTTTGCTCATTGGCAGGTTCTCTATGTCCCTAGTTTCTGCCTCCAAAAACTCTGCCTTAGAGTGATTTCCCAGTCCCCACTAATTATGAAAGTGGGAATGAACAGTGTGCAGTTACATCTTATGGATGCCATTTTTCCATTTACTAAATTAATTGTTTCATTGTCAAATGTTAATCCTGTAAAAGGTTAAGTTTGTCTGCCTTTCTTTACCAGTGTCGCTCACCCTCCCCACTGCACAGTCAGATTCAACACCAACCAGGGTAGCTGCAGTCTAAGCAGGCTGCTGTTTCAGATAAGCAGAACATATCAGCTGCTGTGGATCGGAGCCAGGGACCTCATCTCTGTCCTGCTGTGGTTGGCATCTTGAGCCCCTCTCTGCAGTCAGTAACCCCCACTTTCCTGGTTTTTTCTAGCACTCCAGTTCTCGCCTGAATTACCAAAGCAGCGTTCAGGGGTCTTCCCAGTCCCAGAGCACACTAGGCTACGCCTCATCTCAACAGAGCACACAGTACCACCCGTCTCACCAGGCCCACCGGTACTGACCACTGCCTCTGCTTGCCCAGGACAGCGTAGCACAGCCTCCAGCAGGGCAGGATCTGCATCGCAAAGAGCCCCAGAGTGAAGACTGTGATGCCGCCGTGCAGAGCTCACTAGAGAGGAAACCTTTGCCTACTGAGTGTTCTGAAGGACGACTATCTCTTCTTGGTTGACTTAGGAAGAAGATCTTGTGAAGTGTCCCCAGCCCTCTTCCCGCATGAATTTCTCTGGGACTTCCCTGGTGAAGCCTCTGATCTGCCCCAGCACTTCTGCATCCTTCAGCACTTTCTGAAGGAGTTCCTGGTGCACCTTTCTCACGCTGTAGCAATCATTATAATTTATCTTTTCTTAGGACTTCAATGTTTTAGGAACAGGGTTCCGCGGTGTATAGTTTTATACTTCATGAACTGATTGAACAACACAAGTCACGCACCTTTTAAAGCACTACACAGTCTTCACAGACTAACTGCTTTGCTCTTGGAAGTCTTAAAAAGAAACTGTTGCTGTCCCAAAGTACTTTACTATGAGGTTTTTATTTATCTCTTTCAGGGAAGGTCTAGTAAAGGCAAGCGTGGGACAGAGGGTCCCCACAGCCAAACCAGTGTTGATCTTTGCAGCTGCCGTGCTCATGCTGTGAAAAGCTGAAGTAGTTGGTGGTTTTTATAATCATTCATGAGGAACTTAGTTCCCAGAAGCAGCATATTCTGAATAATATTCAGTAATTAAAAATTATAATTTTAACCTTCATGTAGCTAAGTCTACTCTAAGGGGGGTTCAAGAGCTTTGATGGAACATGGTCCTTTGGGACCCACCTGGGAAATCTGAAAAGACTGTAAACTGCACAGGGCTTCACAGAGGAGTCGTGCTGATCAAGGGACCTTTCTTCCCCTCCAAGGAGGCATCGGCCTCTCCAGAGGAGCCTTGGTCCCTCCAGTCTCTCCACGTCTGGGTCAGCATGAGTGACTTTCTTACATAATCAAGGATACTCAGCTCAAAGCCCGTTCACTCATCTGCAGTGTTTTCCTTTTGTATTTACATTAGGCATAGAGTGACTATTTTTAAAGCATGTTAAAATTTTAGGTTTTATCCATGTTCAAAGTATGTATTATGTATGCATAATTTTGCTGTTGTTACTGAGACTTAACGCTGTCAAGAATCTTTTTATTGCACTGAATGCTTTCTTTTGCCCCTAGGAGAAAATTTAATAATTGTGCCTAAAAACTATGGGCAGATAGTGTAAAGTAGATGAGGTGAATATTTGCATTTCCATGATCTACGAATTAGAGGGGAGTTCTTTTTTAGCTACTTCTAAAGAACCCCTCGCCCTCCAGAGTCAAGAGGAAATGTAAAGGCTTAGAGCCCCCCTTGTAGTGCCGGGGGCAAGAACATCTCTGTTCTGATGCTACTAGCAGCACCAGCCTTGTTTTCAATGTTTCTTGAGCTAGAAAAATAGCCAGTTGTTGTATATGCAAACTATATGCATTTTTAAAAACTATTCTTGTGAACTTATCTACCTGGTTATGATACTCTGGGGTCCATATTCAAGTAAAATAAGATTTTAGAAGCCAGTATACATTTTGCACTATTGATGTGATACTGTAGCCAGCCAGGACCATACTGATTTCAGCATAATAATGCTTCTGAATAGTAATAAAGGTTGAATAGTGACCTGCGTACCAAGACTGACGAGGTCATGGGCGTGCTTCACGGGGAGGAATTTCTGACTGGCTCCATGATTCTTATCCCTTGCATTTTAGAAAGAAAGACTCAGCCTCCTGCATAATGTAGCTACCTATATAAAGTTCTGTGTGGTGCCCTAGAGCCTGTGTCCAGGGCCACCGCTCCCTCACAGGCTCAGTGCTCTGCCGGGCAGAAAAGCAGAGAGCAAGACACATTCCTTGTTACAGCCAATCCAGTGACACGTGGTTGACTTAGAAATGTCTGTGAGATGAAGGCCCTTTTGTTTACTCTGAACCCAATCGGATCCCTAAGCCTCTGCATTTTATAGTAAACAGTGTTATCGAGAAGCAGGTATGTGACTGACCTCTCGAGGAGAAAGCCGGTGATTAACTGCCACAAAAGGCATCTATGCATCTCTGAAATGTTCACAGCAGCCTTCAGCAGCAACTGGGGACACGTATGGACAGAGTCCATTCTACCAAGTGGTTGTAGGGAATCACAATAAACAGAAGTTCTTGCCCTCAAGTGAGCTCACGTTTAATAAAAGACATTAGTCCCGGTCTGTGTATAGAACAAAATACTAAGAGTTCTTTGTATGCAAGCTGAATACACAATTCTGGCAATACGCACTTACACATTTATAGGACAGCCCTAGTAAAAGTGACACACACGCCGGGGACCATCCAGAAAACTCCATTATATACACAGCGGGGTTCCACATCACCCACTGCTTCCGGCCCTTTGCTTTTCTCTTCTTGCCTCAGGGGTAGACGCATACCTGTGCCCAGTACTCTTAGAAGTAGTTTTTGTTCGTGTTTCCTTTCTCTGTAAAGGAAGCAAAGCCTTTCATATACATTAAGGCCATAGCCCACGGGGTGGGACCTCCTGTGGGGCTTGTGAATCTTCTTAAGGGTAGAATTGACCTTGGTGAGCCTCAAGTGAGTGCATTCCTCTTTGAACAGGTATTGCATACTATTTTGTCCCCTAGGGACCCAGAGGCATCCTCCACCTTACGGGAACCTCTAAGTCTAGGGAGACGTTGAAGGATTGAGTTGAAAGGTTTCTGTTTTTTTATATTAAAAGTCACTTTTAGAGGTAGCTTTTGGAGGGGTGTTTGGAGGAAAGGATTCAGGAGTTTGGGACAGGCTAGCTTAAATAAAGTAAGGTAGCTTGGGGCAGGGCTGGTATTACGAGGTTGAGGCAATCCTTTTGATGAAGTAACCATGCAGTGAGATGCAGAAATGGAGGACATGTCTATTTTTATACCTGTGCTTTTGAGACTTTAGGACTTAGAATTCTGATGCCCTGCACTACCTCCCTCTAGCAAAACTAAGACCTTTAAGACGGGAACGGATGGCACCAGCATGCATTCAAGTCCACTGCCTCGTGCCTGATGCAGCAACTTGGCCAGTTCTCTGTGCCTCTGAAATGATGCTCTTTTCATCGCTAGAGGGAAAAGGAATTGGAGAGTAAAGTTTGCAGCCTGCTTTGCTTTTGTTAATGGGTAGCCACAGCTACACGCTGAGGAAAACTAGCAGGGAAGCTGCGACTTCAGCTCGGTGCTGCTCCCCAGGAGATGGAGAAAGGCGGTGGATAGCCATTGGGTTTAACGGAGGCTTAAGGAGTCAAGTACAAGTAATAATATTCTACAAAATGTAGCAGTTTAGGTCCCCATAATCATCGAGAATAGTCATGAATATCATAACCTCAAAGGTCAATGTTTGAGGACTTCAAAAAGTGCGTTGTAGCCGAGGAGGTGCTTGTTCCTCTAAGCTGTTGCCAGTAGGGAGTGATGTGGATGTGTTATACGGGAAATACCTAATGCACTGTTATCACCTATAGTGAGTAAATTAAGACTATTTAATTTTTTTAAAGCTTTGTCTGGGTAGACACTAAAAGCATTATACAAAGCCAGGACTAAGGTGTCCTTTTTAATAACAGCTGAAAGTACTTTTTATATATGTTATACAGTATGTCCTTTCTAAACTAGTTTGTATTTCTGATAATTCCTATTTGTGAAATGTACCTGTCTATCTTCTTTGGTCATTTTCTGCACGCACCCCCTCTGTATGATCGTAGGTATTGCCATGGCTCTCCTTGCTCTGCTGTGATGTGTATACTCCAGGCCGGCTGCCCTCTAGCCCATTCTGGGGATGCAGGGTGTGCTGCCTCTTCAGAACTGAGGGCTTCTGCTCTGGAGTTATCCAGCCATTCTTCTCAAAGTGACAGTTTCAGCTACGATAAGTTACATGTATTTTATATTCTTGGTTGAAATAAAATTTAATTGACTTCGTTCCTGTGTGGATTTTTTTAGGGGTAGAAAAAAAAGTTTTTTAATTGAAAAGTATTTATTACACACATACATATGTACTCATGCAGGTGTGTAGGCAGAATAGTGCACTTATGGAGGTCTGTCCTATGGTTCCTATTTCTGTGATGAAATAAATCCCAAAAGCAGCTCAGGGAGGAAGATAATGATTTCATCATACAGGTTGTAGCTTGTAGTCGAGGCAGGAGCTGATGCAGAGGCCATGGAGGAGTGCTGCTTACGGACTAGCTTCTCCTGGCTTGCTCAGCCTGCTTTCTTTTAGAACCCAGGTGTAGTGAGAAGGCGAGCAGGCCTGCTTTTTGTCCCGCCCAGCTCCCGCATGGTTAGCTTTACACCTGAAATAACAACACACAAAGTATATTCATTTAAACACTGCCTGGCCCATTAGCTCTAGCCTCTTACTGGCTAACTCTCACATCTTGGTTAACCCATTTCTCTTAATGTGTGTAGCACCACGAGGTGGTGGCTTACCAGGAAAGATCCTAACCTACATCCGTCTCAGGTCGGAGAATCATGGCATCTGCCTGACTCTGCTTTCTTCCTCCCAGAATTCTGTTCTGTCTACTCTGCCTGTCTAAGCTGCTGTCCTATCAAAGGCCAAGGCAGTCTCTTTATTTGACCAATGAAAGTAACACATAGACAGAAGGCCCACCTACATCACCCAGGACCACCAGCCCAGGGGTGGCACTGCCCACAGTGGGTGGGTCCTCCCATATCAATCATCAGTCACAGAAAGTGCACTACAAGCTTGCCCACAGGCCAATCTGGTGGAAGCACTTCCTCAACTGGAGGTTCCCTCTACCCAAGTGACTGACTTGTGTCAAGTCAACATAAAACCAGCCCTGACTGTCCTGGACCTTGTAGACCAGGCTGGCCTCGAACTCACAGATTGTGGTATTAAAGATGTGCATCTCCTCCGCCCAGCTGCAATGTACTCTTGTTCAGGGAAGTTATGTCACAGAACCACAGGAACAAATGGGACTTGCATATAGAAGAGAAGTTAAAGTTTTCTAAACACTACTCAAGAAAAGTATCTAGATATTTTATAAACAGCATTTTTGTGAGTGGAGTTGGGCAGCAAGATTCTCCTTTTGAAAGGCTGTGCTGTTGGACTTGCCTGCCCATCTAGTCTGCCTTCTGAGGTCACTGCGGCAGTCAGAGGTGTGATGTGGAGTGAGGAATGTTTTAAGTGACTTAAATACAAAGCTGCTTGTTGTAAAATCGACACTATACATCCAACTTGGCTCTTTCCCTATAGGCTTCGATTGTACATTGTGATAAAACACTTAACCTAAAGCATTTTGGGGAGGAAAGAGATCGTTTGGCTTACATATTCTGGGTCACTCAGCAAGGCAGGAGCTGATGTAGCTGGGCCTTCCCACATAAATCATCAATTAAGAAAATGCCTGTCTTAGGTTTTTGTTGCTATAAAGAGGCACCATGACCATGGCGAGTCTTAGATGGAAAACATTTAATCAGAGGTTCAGCCCTTTAGCATGGTGGCGTGCAGGCACACGTGGTGAAAGCTACAGCTTGGTCAGAAAGCAACAGGAAGTCAACTGACACACTGGGTAGTGTCTTGAGCATAGAAGATCTCAAAGCTGCCCCCACAGTAACACACTTCCTTCATCAAGGCCACACCCACTCCAACAAAGCCATACCTAATAGTGCCACTCCCTGTGAGCTTATGGGGACCAATTACATTCTACCACAGTGCCCCATGAGCCCATCTGGTGAGGGCATTTTCTCAACAACCACCAGCACAGGTCCTGTGCTCCTTGTAGGATAGACCTTTCCTTGGAAAACTTCTCTGCTCACCTTCCGTTCTCAAAGCCATCTGGGTAAGAGAACATGGACTGGATGGACCCTTAACACTCTTAGGTAGCAACTGGAACGTACTATCCCTAGCAGATTGAGTTACTGGGTCAATGCTCCCAGGTTTCAGGCACTTTCAGGCCCTTACAACTGATACAGTACATACCCAACACAAAGCAGTTATCGAATGTGACCAGTCAGAAGCATTGTTTGTCTACTTGTATTGAAATCCTGGGCCGAATACTATGCCAAGTTTGTGTATGGACAAAATACATAGTTTTGATGAGTGGAAGCATTTTAAAGTTTGCCGGTTGTGGGGTACACACTGTTGTGACCTCCACAGTCACTCTGTTTCCTCTTTGCTCTATGAAGACCAATTAGCTCATTCTGCCCAGGGTGGCCATGCCTTCCCACGAAGGCTGGGGCTTTTGTAGCAAAAGAGGATGGATATTGGAATGAAAGCAACGCTTTTGTCCTTGGCAAGGTTATTGATTTAAGCACGGACGTGTAGCATACCAACCAGTATAACCCGAGAAAAAGTCTCCTGGGGTGGGGCTTAGTGTCTAGAAGGATTTGCTTTCAGTTTAGGATTAACGTTCCCTTTCTACCTCTAGACATTTTTGAGTGAGAAGCCGTGATAGCCATATGGGAGCCAAGAAGAGAGCCAGTCTCGTAGGACAAGCCGTAAGAACCAGAGAGAGCAATGGCAAGAGCTGCCCTGACTCTGGACTTCTTTTCTGAAATATTGTAATTTCTACTCAGACTCCAATTTTATTTGTGCTTTCTGGAATCAGTCAAACTCTCTAGCTCCGAGGGGTTCATCTTACTTGCGGTGTCGTGTCTGGGAAGTTTGTTGTCTGCAAGCCTTAGAAGATTACAGTGAGTGAATGTCTCTTCTCATGCCCCAAGCTCTGAGGCCTCTATATTTAAATGAGTGGCTCTAATATTAGCATTTTTAGTGTCCCTAAATTAGCAACATCGATTCCTTAGCAGCAGTGACAGGCTCTGGTGATAAACTGTGCTCGGTGCTCTAACAATAAAATCCCTCCTTGCCTCAGGCCACGCCCAACAGCCCCGGGCCTCTGTGTTTTCTGTGCAGGTATCAGTGTCAGGCTGGGGCCCTCTAGGCGTTCAGTAAGCTTGCAGCAGTCCCCTCCCCCTCTGCAAGGCACTAGAAGAGGGTCTCACCCTCTGCCTTTCAAGTCCTGGGCTCGCTCTGAAAGTACGATGAAAACCTTTCCATGCAACTTTCCTCAATTATTTGGCCTCCACAAAAGAGCATCTTTTTTGATGGTTTGTGATAGATGTCTGGTTTGACGCACATGGTTTAGCATGTAGTTGTATGTGTCCTGTGATGCACATGGTTTCGCATGTAGTTGTATATATGTCCTATGTAGTAACGTGTGTCCTGTGTAGTTGTATATGTGTCCTGTGTAGTTGTATATGTGTCCTGTGTAGTAATGTATGTCCTGTGTAGTTGTATATGTGTCCTGTGTACTATGCATGTCTTGTGTTTTCCTTGTACTAGTTAACGCTTTATCTGCCTCCATTCACTCCCCCTGCTAGGTGAATAAAAGTAGTAAAGCGAAGGTAGATGGGTAGGCTCGGGTCAGTGGCTGAGAGTGCTTGTTTTACAAACATGAAGATCTGAGTTCAGATCCCAAGCTCCCATGTAAAAAGTCAGGCATGTCTACCTAAGCCTGGAACCCCCAGCATTGGGGGACAGAGGTACTGCCTGACCAAAACAGAGCTTCGGGTTCAGAGAAAGACAGTGTCTCAGGCAATAGGGAGAGAGCAATTGAGGGAGTAGCCTACGTTCTTGGACCTCTGCACACTCCTGTGCACGCAGAGTACATAACACTGTTACAGAGTACCTGAAAAGAAAACTCCCAGCCGGGCGGTGGTGGCGCACACCTTTAATCCCAGCACTCAGGAGGCAGAGGCAGGCGGATCTCTGAGTGCGAGGCCAGCCTGGTCTACAAGAGCTAGTTCCAGGACAGGCTCCAAACACTACAGAGAAACCCTGTCTCGAAAAACTGAAAAAAAAAAAAACAAAAAAAAAAAAACACCTCCTGAGAGGCCCGAATAAGTTGAATGTAGTCTTTATTAATGGAGTCTTTCTCAGCCACTGGAGAGACTGCCCCGAGCAGATTAGCAGGAAGCAGCCTCAACCTCCAGTTGGTTTGAGGTTTTGAGGGCAAACAAGGCAATTGTGACATGTGCCGAAAGGGGCTCCAGAGACATGAGAGTCAAGTGGTCAGGCACCTAGCCTGTAGCTCAGGGACACAATTGCATAGGAATTTAGGGCTGGTCCAGAGACCGGTTTTACCCAAGATAGTTTTAGCACTTAGAGTATTCTTAGGAATACCAATATGTTCATGAGCTAGCATAACTGTACTTCACTAATCCACTACAAAACCACATATACCGCACGCACAGAGGGAGGACTTGTTAAGAGTATTGTCCAGGCCAACAGCCTGTAATCATGTCCTAGACTCACATCCCTTTTAATAAGAAATGTGTAACATAGCTAAGCAGTGGTGGCGCACACCTTTAATCCGAGCACTTGAGAGGGAGGGGCAGGCAGATCTCTGTGAGTTCTAGACCAGCTTGGTCTACAAAGTGAGTTCCAGGACAGCCAAGACTGTTACACAAAGAAATCTTGTGTCAAAAAAATCAAAAATAAACAAACAAACAAATAAATAAATTTGTAACAGGCACACCTTTGTTCAAAATCATGGCGTCTTTAGTCTCCAGGACAACTGGAAGCAGGGCGAAGCGTAGAATGGTGGCCTTCTTTTAAGTGCGTCTACTTCTTCTACTTCGCTTTGCACAGACGCCTGCTTGATAATCCCACTGGGCGTGTCTGTCCACCTGTATTTCATACTCCTGGAGGTCATAGCTATAGGGCTAAGTCACTGCCTTTTAACTGTCCCCTTGAGTCCTGATTCCAGTAACAAGAGGACAAAGCACCCTCTTCATCCCCAACCCCCTCATCCTGAGCTGATAAATACACTGTTTATGATGGTGTGGCTATCATCTGGGGCAGATTATTATAGGAACCAGACTGGCCTCTTGGGAAACAGCCCAAGGCAGTAATTTATGGAACTGTCTTGCAGTGTAGAAAGAAAAACAGTCATGAGTCATTTAGGAAAACTTTTCCATATAGGGCCCAGTCTGTACATGTTAGCATGCCCAGAAAAACTGACCCCTGCCCAGAAAAACTGACATTCCCCCCAATCTAGGCTAGCCATATACCAAAACCATTAGTATGCCCTTAAATCCCACAGACTTCTAGAAGGCCCTTAGAGACCTTTACTAGGCATTAGATACCATTTTCCTGGAAATCTGTGGCTCCTCATAGACCTGGAATGAACTAAACAGTGTGAAGTCCAGCATCTGCACCTTAATGTTGTGTCTGTCCCCTTTATTTTGGGTCAGTCACCAGCTTAACTCTTTACATACTCATTAATCACACATGAGGTATGTCCAAAACAAGTTGCTGCTTAACCTACTTCATCCTGCTTTCAGGCCGAAGACCCAAAGAACAGCCTTTCTGCTGTCTGCTTTTGTGATCTCTCACCCCAGAATCCCAAGGACACATGAAGGTCTTCGCTCTGTGTTCTGACCCTGCAGTCCCGTTGGAGTCTGGGGACAGCAGAGCCTCTCCCAGATAGATGGCCCTATATTAACATCATCCCCCAGCAAAAGCAGTCCTCTCCAGGAACTGATTGTCCCCCAAGAGTAAGGACCTGAGGCCATCTTAGAGACCCAGAACTAAGCTGGTGGGCAGTCAGTTTGTGTACCTCTTTCCCTTCTGATGGCTAAAGAAACTCTATTTTTTCAGGGTGTGGGCAGCGCACACCTTTGATCCCAGCACTCAGAAGGCAGAGGCAGGTGGATCTCTGTGAGTTCGAGGCCAGCCTGGTCTACAGAGTGAGTTCTAGGACATTCAAGGCTACATGAGGAAATCCTGTGTCGAAAAACCAGAAGAGAAAGGAGGGAGGGAGGGAGGAAGGGAGGGAGGGAGGGAGGGAGGGAGGAAAGGAAGAAAGGAAGAAAGGAAGGAAGGAAGGAAGAAAGAAAGAAAGAAGGGAAAGAAAGAAAAGAAAGAAAGAAAGAAAGAAAGAAAGAAAGAAAGAAAGAAAAAGAAAGAAAGAAAGCTCCATTTTATGCCATGCATCTATCTTGGTACCCACCAGCCATTTGTCTGACTCCAGGCCCCGAACCCCCACCAGAAATGTACAGCCATGACTATCTGCTTCTTATGCTCTGACTAACTGCTTTTTGGCTTCTGTTAACTTGCTTACACAGGTTCCCAACAGTTGTTTTGAGTTGCCTTACTTAACCTTTTAACTTGGCAGACCCGCGCAGTTCTTGCTTGCAAGGATACTGAAGGTCTTCACGCGGTTTGCCTCTTAAAACTCGCTTCCCCCACACTCCTCCTTCAGGACCCGCCTGAGGTCGGGCTCTAGGGCTGTCAGCCCGCCAGCAGCTAATCAATAAATCTTTAATTATGGTTGGATTGAGTCTACCGTCTTTTCCCCAGGGGTCACACATTCCCTAACACCCTCTGGCCTGATTCATCTTCTAAACCTAAAGTTCATGTCGTGACTGTGTCCTAAGGATGGACTTGAGTTTCTTTACCCGTTTCTATTCCCACTGTGTCCATATATTTTTATATTTCCTCTCTCTCTGCCTTTCACCGTTATCTGTCTCTTCCACTAGCCTGTTGGTCTCCTTGGACCTGGACTTGAAAACTTGGATGGTTGTCCTAGAGTGATCCACTGGTCAACCGAGACCTGCCGGAGACAAGATTATTTGTTTACTCCTGGACAACTCAGAACTTGACCTTCAACACAGCAGGCTCTGAAATGAATGCCAGAATGCGTGTTTATGGGTTCACTGCCCTCAGGTCTCAAGGGCGTGCTCTGGACTAGTGGAATGGAGCAGGCGAACCCTGGGGGAGAGCCCTTTGGTGGGGGTAGTTCTCTGTTGCTGTTGGTCACGTGTTTACCTCCTGAAGCTAGAGAGGAATGTCCTATCTGGTTCTTCTTGTTAGTTTCTGATTTTTATTGAGAATCCTTATATTTGGAGTCACTGTCATTATGGCTTTCTTTAATTGTGGAAGCTTATGATAACAGTGGCTGGGAAGTCTTTGATAAATCCAGTTTCTGGGTCTCTGCAGAGCTAATGGGCATATGTCTCATAGCTGTGAAAATTAAAACAAAAATCACAATGAAAACAGTTTCAGAGGCTGCAAGTGTGGCTAAATGGCCGAGCACTTGCCCAGCATGCACGAGGCCCTGGGTTCAATCCCATCACCAGGAAACAGCTACCCTGGAGTGTGGAGTTTGGTCATTTCCATCCTCAGCCTCTTGAGAAGCACTAGGGAGATACCCAGTGCCCAGAGGGGTGAGAAGCCATTCAATCAGGCTTTATTAATATTTTTATTCATGTTTCTATTTCCCCTTTGATTTTTTTTGTATTTTCTTAAACACACATTGTGGCATGTGGAGGGGGAGTAGGTGCACACACGCACCTGCAGGTGAGGGTCAGAGAACAGCTTTGGGTACCATCCTGAGAACGATGCTCACCACCTTAGTGACAGGGCTTCTTTTTGGCCGGGAGCTTACCGATTAAGATAGGCTAGCTAGCCAACGAGCCCCAGAGATCCTCCTGTTTCTGTCTTCTCCAAACTGGAATTACAAGAACTGGCCATCACACCTAACATTTCTGAATGAGCCTTGGAGGAGGGGAGGTATCAAGGGGGCGGGGGCCAGCTGAGCCATCTCCCCAGCCCCCTTTCCGTTTATATTATTTTTTTGTTAATGCAAAGAAACAGGCTTTGTTGTGATGCTTTCACTCATACGATGCTCTGTTCTCGCTCACTTAGCACTGCTCTCATCTTCCTCTTTTGTTTCTGTGATGTGTATATTCCACTGCCCTGTCTTCTCCTCTTCCCTTTGGACCATTTCTTCCTTTCTCATAAACTTCTTTCTATTTTTATGGCCCCTGTCTACACACACGCGTGCACACACACACACACACACACACACATGCGCGCGCACACACACACACACACATGCGCACACACACACACATACACACGCGCACACACATACGCGCGTGCGCACGCACACACACACATGCGCACACACACGCACACACATACACACACGCATACACGCGTGCGCACACACACATATGCTTGCACACGAGCACGCACACACACACCTAAATCTCCATTCTGTATATAAAAGAGAGCATGCATATTTGTCTTTCTGAATTTGGCTTATTTCACTTAACAACTATCTCCAGTTCCATCGATTTTATTGTGAAGGTCATCATTTCCTTTTTTTTTTTTATTATGGCTGAATAAGATTCCATTGTTCATATACACTACACTTTATTTATCCATTCCTCTGTTGAGGGACATCGAAGCTGCTTACATGTCTTGGCTGGTATGCACAGTGTAGCAGTAAGCATGGATGTGCAAGTATTTCTGTAGTGTGGTGACCTAGAATCGTTAGGGTTCATCCCCAGGAGTGGTATAGCTGGACCTCTGGGTAGTTCTATTGGTTTAATTTCCATATTCTCTGACATGTGCAGAGCAGCGTACAAGTCACCCCCTTTCCCCAAATCCACACAGGCGTTTGTTGATGGTAGCCACTCTGCCTGGGATGGGATGGAATCTCGAAACACTTTTAATTTGGATGTGCGTAATAGCCGAACATGATGAATACCTTTTAAAATATGTATTGACCATTTGTATTTCTTTGAGAATTGTTTATTCAATCAATTGGCTCACGTATCGATTGGATGGTTCAACTTTCCAATATTTAGCTCTTGGAGTTCTTTATAGATGCTAATGGTGATACCATCAGATGCATGGTTGGCAGGATTTTCTCCGATTCTGCTGGCGTCTCTTCACTGTGTTGATGGTTTTCTTTATAAGTATCACCTTCAAAGTAGCAGGATACAAAAACAATATACAAAATTTGATGCTTTTCTAGATATTGATAATGAATTTATAAAGAACTAAATCAGGGGGAAATTATTTCAATAAAATAATAAAATACTTGAGAATAAGCCTAACGAAGGAGATGAAAGACCTCTACAATAAAAGGTCTAAAAGGCTGAAGAAGGAAATTGAACAAGAGACGAGGAGATGGAGGCACATCCCATGCTCACAGTACTGTGAAAACCACCACACTGCTGGAAGCCACCCGCTGATTCAATACAATTCCCACCAAAATCCCAATGGAATTCTTCATAGAGCTAAAAAACTAAAATTAATATACAAAAGCATGAAAGACCTCAACTAGCCAAAGCAATCCCAAGCAGAAGGAATAATACTGGAGCTAGCATGATGCCTGATCTTCAACTATACTACAGAACTGAGGAAACAAACAGCATGGGACTGTCAATCAATACAGACACGCCCACAAAGAGAACCGAGGGGCCTGAAACACACACACAGAGCTGCAGCTACTTCAGCAAAGGTGTCAGAACATTCTCTGGGAAAGCCCCTTCCTCAAACCGGACATCCACGTGCGGAAGAATGCAGCTAGATCCCCATCTCTCACCCTCCACAAAAATCTGTTCAAAATGGAGCAAAGACCTCCATGAGCTCTTGTACTGTCAGAAGCAGATGTAGGCAAAATGTTTCAAATACACGCACGGGCAAAGGCTTCCTGGAAAGAACAACAGAGTGCTGGAAAAAATCCCAAGAACTGACTAACAGGAGTACAGGACAGGCTTCTGCACAGGCCAGGAAAACATCAGCAGACTGAAGAAAGCCTGTGGGGTAGGAGAAAACGCTTATCTCCATTTGGTACCCAGCTCTTGTCCTTCCCATTGTGTCTACTCCACTTTTTCTGCCTTCCTCCGGACACTAACTGGGAGTGAGCTGAACCCATGTCTCCTGAATTTCCAATTCCCAAGACCACAGAAAACTCCTTCGGCCAAAATCCCCCAAATTTTGGTGGGAATTGTATTGAATTGACAGATGGCTTTCCAGCATTATGGTGTTATTCACAGTACTGTGAGCATGGGATGTGCGGCCATCTCCTCGTGTCTTGTTCAATTTCTTCTGTGTTTTAGAGTTTTTTTTTTATTAAACTTTTTTTTTTATTGAGAAAAGGAGAAGAAAAAAGAAAAAAAAAAACAAGTTTCCACCACCTCCCAGCCTCCCATTTCCCTCCCCCTCCTCCCACCCTTCTCCCCCTCTTCCCACCCTTCTCCCCCTCCCCCCCACTCCTTTCCCCCTCCCTCTCCAATCCAAAGAGCAGTCAGGGTTTTCTGCCCTGTGGTAAGTCCTAGGTCCCCCCCTCCCCCCGTCCATATCTAGGAAGGTGAACATCCAAACTGGCTATGCTCCCACAAAGCCAGCACATTAAGCAGGATCAAAACCCCGTGCCATTGTCCTTGGCGTCTCATCAGCCCTCATTGTTCGCCATGTTGAGAGAGTCCAGTTTTATCCCATGCTTTTTCAGTCACAGTCCAGCTGGCCTTGGTGAGCTCCCATTAAATCAGCTCCACTGTCTCAGTGGGTGGGTGCACCCCTCGTGGTCCCGACTTCTTTGCTCATGTTCTCCCTCTTTCTGCTCCTCATTGGGACCTTGGGAGCTCAGTCCAGTGCTCCAGTGTGGGTCTCTGTCTCTATCTCCATCCATCATCAGATGAAGGTTCTATGATGATATGCAAGATATTCGTCATTATTGCTCTAGGATAGGGTCATTTCAGGTTCCCTATCCTCAGCTGCCCAAGGAACTAACTGGGGACCTCGGCTTGGGCACCTGGGAGCCCCTCTAGGGTCAGGTCTCTTGCCAACCCTAAAGTGGCTCCCTTAACTAAGAATTGTGGTTCCGTGCTCCCCTGTCCAACCTTCCTTTATCCCAATCCTCCTGTTTCCCCAAGGCCCTCCCTCCTTCCTTTCTAACTTTTCTCTCCCCATCTCCCCTTACCCCCATCCCACCCCACCCCCAAGATCCCAATTTTCTCCCCGGCAATTTTGTCTACTTCCTATAGCCAAGAGGATAACTATATGTTTTTCCTTGGGTTCACCTTCTTACTTAGCTTCTTTAGATTTACCTATTGTAGACTCCGTGACCCTTATTTATGGCTAGAAACCAATTATGAGTGAGTACATCCAATGTTCATCTTTTTGGGTCTGGGATACCTCACTCAGGATAGTGTTTTCTATTTCCATCCATTTGCATGCAAAATTCGAGAAGTCATTGTTTTTTACCGCAACATAGTACTCTAATGTGTATATATTCCATACTTTCTTCATCCATTCTTCCATTGAAGGGCATCTAGGTTGTTTCCAGGTTCTGGCTATTACAAATAATACTACTATGAACATAGTTGAACAAATGCTTTTGTCATATGATAGCGTATCTCTTGGGTATAATCCCAAGAGTGGTATTGCTGGGTCCAGGGTAGGTTGATCCCGAATTTCCTGAGAAACCGAAACACTGACTTCCACAGTGGTTGCACAAGATTGCATTCCCACCAGCAATGGATGAGGGTACCCCTTCCTCCACAGCCTCTCCAGCAAAGGCTATCCTTGGTGTTTTTGACCTTAGCCATTCTGACAGGTGTAAGATGATATCTCAAAGTTGTTTTGATTTGCATTTCCCTGATTGCTAAGGAAGTTAAGCACGACCTTAAGTGTCTTTTGGCCATTTGAACTTCTTCTGTTGAGAATTCTCTGTTCAGTTCAGTGCCCCATTTTTTAATTGGGTTAATTAGCATTTTAAAGTCTAGTTTCTTGAGTTCTCTATATATTTTGGAGATCAGACCTTTGTCTGTTGCGGGGTTGGTGAAGATCTTCTCCCAGTCAGTAGGTTGCCTTTGGGTCTTAGTGACAGTGCCCTTTGCTTTACAGAAGCTTCTCAGTTTTAGTAGGTCCCATTTATTCAATGTTGCCCTTAATGTCTGTGCTTCTGGGGTTATACATAGGAAGCAATCTCCTGTGCCCATCTGTTGTAGGGTATTTCCCACTTTCTCTTCTATCATTTTCAGTGTGTTCGGGCTGATATTGAGGTCTTTAATCCATTTGGACTTGAGTTTTGTGCATGGTGATAGATATGGGTCTATTTTCATTCTTCTACAGGTTGATATCCAGTTGTGCCAGCACCATTTGTTGAAGATGCTCTCTTTCTTCCATTGTATACTTTTAGCTCCTTTATCAAAAATGAGGTGTTCATAGGTTTGTGGGTTAAAATCCGGGTCTTCTATACGATTCCATTGGTCGACTTCTCTGTTTTTATGCCAGTACCACACTGTTTTCATTACTGTAGCTCTGTAATAGAGTTTGAAGTCAGGGATGGTAATGCCTCCAGAAGATCCTTTATTGTATAGGATTGTTTTGGCTATCCTGGGTTTTTTTGTTTTTCCATATAAAGTTGATTATTGTCCTCTCCAGATCTGTGAAGAATTTTGATGGGATCTTGATGGGGATTGCATTGAATCTATAAATTGCCTTTGGTAGAATGGCCATTTTTACTATGTTGATCCTCCCAATCCAAGAGCAAGGGAGGTCCATCCATTTTTTGGTATCCTCTTCAATTTCTTTCTTCAATGCCTTAAAGTTCTTGTCAAATAGATCTTTCACTTCCTTGGTTAGAGTTACCCCAAGATATTTTATGCTGTTTGTGGCTCTCGTGAATGGTGAAGCTTCTCTGATTTCCCTCTCTGCTTCCATATCCTTTGTGTATAAGAGGGCGACTGATTTTTTGGAGTTGATCTTGTATCCTGCCACATTACTAAAGCTGTTTATCAGCTGTAAAAGTTCTTTGGTGGAGTTTTGGGGGTCGCTTAAGTACACTATCATATCATCTGCGAATAACGAAAGTTTAACTTCTTCCTTTCCAATTCGAATCCCCTTGATCCCATTATGTTGTCTTATTGCTATTGCTAGAACTTCAAGCACTATATTGAAGAGGTATGGCGAGAGTGGACAGCCTTGTCGTGTTCCTGAGTTAAGCAGGATGGCTTTGAGTTTCTCTCCATTTAATTTGATATTAGCTGTCGGCTTGCTATATATAGCTTTTATTATATTTAGGTATGACCCTTGTATCCCTAATCTCTCCAAGACTTTTAACATAAATGGATGTTGAATTTTGTCGAATGCTTTTTCAGCATCTAATGAAATGATCATATGGTTTTTTCTTTCAGTTTATTTATATGCTGGATTACATTGATAGATTTTCGTATGTTGAACCAGCCCTGCATCTCAGGAATGAAGCCTACTTGATCATAATGGATGATTTTTCGGATGTGTTCTTGGATTCGGTTTGCCAGTATTTTGTTGAGGATTTTTGCGTCGATGTTCATGAGTGAGATTGGCCTGTAATTCTCTTTCCTGGTTGAGTCTTTGTGTGGTTTTGGTATCCGAGTAACTGTAGCTTCATAAAAGGAATTAGGTAATGACCCTTCTGTTTCTATATTGTGGAATACATTAAGGAGTATAGGTATTAGTTCTTCTTGGAAGTTCTGGTAGAATTCCGCATTGAAACCATCTGGTCCTGGGCTTTTTTTGGTAGGGAGGTTTTTGATAACAGCTTCTAATTCTTCGCGACCAACAGGTCTGTTTAGATTGTTCACCTGGTCCTGGTGTAACTTTGGTGATGGAGGAAGGTCACTGGCCAATAAAGAAACTGCTTGGCCCTGTGGGTGGAGTAAACAGAACAAAATGCTGGGAGGAAGAGGAAGTGAGGTCAGAGACTCCACAGCTCTGCTCTCTGGAGCAGACGCCTGAGAGGGACACCATGCCCCGCTCCCGGGATGAAGCTCCGACCCAGGATGGACTAGGCTAGAATTTCCCTGGTAAGCGCACCTTGGGTTGCCATACACAGATGATTAGAAATGGGCTAAATTAATATGTGAGAATTAGCCTAGAAGAGAATGGGCCAAGCAGTGATTAAGTGAATACAGTTTGTGTGTTGTTATTTCGGGGCATAAGCTAGCCGAGCAGGCGGCCGGGGTGCTGGGAACGCAGCCCCACCGCTCCTATTACTACACTTTGGTATATGGTATTTATCTAAAAAAGTGTCCATTTCTTTTACATTTTCCAGTTTTGTGTTATACAGGGTTTTGCAATAAGATCTAATGATTCTCTGAATTTCCTCTGTGTCTGTGGTTATGTCCCCCTTTTCATTTCTGATCTTATTAATTTGCGTATTCTCTCTCTGCCGTTTTATTAGTTTGGATAGGGGTTTATCAATCTTGTTGATTTTCTTCAGGAACCAGTTTTTTGTTTCATTGATTCTTTGGATTGTTTTCTGTGTTTCTATTTTGTTGATTTCAGCCCTCAGTTTGATTATTTCCAGTCTTCTACTCCTCCTAGGTGAGTCTGCTTCTTTTTTTTTTCTAGAGCTTTCAGGTGGGCTGTTAAGTCTCCAATATGTGCTTTTTCTTTTTTCTTTAAGTGGGCACTTAGTGCGATGAACTTTCCTCTTAGCACTGCTTTCATAGTGTCCCATAAGTTCGAGTATGTTGTTTCTTTATTTTCATTGAATTCGAGGAAGACTTTAATTTCTTTCTTTATTTCTTCCTTAATCCAGGTACGGTTCAGTAGTTGACTGTTCAGTTTCCATATGTTTGTAGGCTTTCTGGGGGTAGCATTGTTGTTGAATTCTAACTTTAATCCATGGTGATCTGATAAGACACATGTGGTTGCTAATATTTTTTTGTAACTGTGTAAGTTAGCTTTGCTACCAAGTATGTGGTCAATTTTCGAGAAGGTTCCATGAGCTGCAGAGAAGAAGGTATATTCTCTCCTATTTGGGTGGAATAATCTATAGATGTCTGTTAAGTCCATTTGTTTCATTACCTCCATTAATTCTCTAATTTCTCTGTTAGGTTTCTGTTTGATTGACCTGTCCATTGGTAAGAGAGGAGTGTTGAAGTTTCCTACTATTAGTGTGTGTGGTTTGATGGCTGCCTTGAGTTTTAGTAATGTTTCTTTTACATACGTGGGCGCTTTTATATTAGGGGCGTAGATATTCAGGATTGAGACTTCATCCTGATGAATTGTTCCTGTTATGAGTATAAAATGTCCCTCTCCATCTCTTCTGATTGATTTAAGTTTGAAGTCAACTTTGTTAGAAATTAGTATGACCACACCTGCTTGTTTCTTAGGTCCATTTGCTTGATAAGCCTTTTCCCAGCCCTTTACTCTAAGTAGGTGCCTGTCTTTGTGGTTGAGGTGTGTTTCTTGTAAAGAGCAGAATGTTGGATCCTGTTTTCGTATCCAATCTCTTAGCCTGTGCCTTTTTATAGGTGAGTTGAGCCCATTAACATTAAGTGATATTAATGACCAGTGGTTGTTAACTCCGGTCACTTTTTTAGTAGTAGGGTTTGTATGTTTCCCTTCTTTGAGTTGCTCTGGTGAAGGGTCTCTAGATGACTGAGTTATTGTGGGCATTGTTGGACTCCTTGGTTAGTGATTTTCCTTCTATTATTTTCTGTAAGGCTGGATTTGTGGCTACGTATTGTTTAAATTTGTTTTTATCCTGGAAAATTTTATTTTCTCCATTTATAGTGAACGAAAGCTTGGCTGGATATAGTAGTCTGGGCTGGCATCCATGATCTCTTAGTTTTTGCAGTACATCTATCCAGGACCTTCTGGCTTTCATGGTTTCCATAGAGAAGTCAGGTGTAAGTCTGATAGGTTTACCTTTATAAGTAACTTGGCCTTTTTCCTTTGCGGCTCTTAATATTCTTTCTTTATTCTGTATATTTTGTGATTTGATTATTATATGGCGAGGGGATGTTTTTTTTTTTTTGATTCAGCCTATTTGGTGTTCTGTATGCTTCTTGAACCTTCATAGGTACATCTTTCTTCAGGTTGGGAAAGTTTTCTTCTATAATTTTATTAAGTATATTTTCTGGACCGTTGAGCTGCCCTTCTTCTCCTTCTTCTATTCCAATTATTCTTAGGTTTGGTCTTTTTATTGTGTCCCAGATTTCCTGAATGTTTTGTGATGAGAATTTGTTGGTTTTGCTGTTTTCTTTGATCAGTGTGTTTATTTTTTCTATGGTATCTTCAGTGTCTGATATTCTCTCTTCTATCTCTTGTAATCTGTTGTTAGTACTTGTTTCTGTCATTCCTGTTCGTTTACCCAGATTTTCCATCTCCATTCTTCCCTCGGTTTGTGCTTTCTTCATTGCTTCCATTTCATTCTTCATGTCTTGAACCGCTTCCCTAACCTGTTTGATTGCTTTTTCTTGTTTCTCTTGGTTTTCTTGCGTGTCTTTGAGCGATTTATTTATTTCCTCTACCTTTTTGTTTGTAATCTCTAATTGTTTATGGCAGTTTTTCACCTCCTGTTTAAGGTCCTCTATTATTTTCATATAGTCCACTTTTGAGTCGATTTCTTCTATTTCTTCTGGAGTAGGGTGTACACTTCTTCTTATTTCGGGATCCCTGGATTCTGGTGGTGTCATGTTGCCTTTCAGGTTGTTGGAGGAATTCTTGCATTGGCGCCTTCCCATCTCTTCCTTCAAATGGAGCCAGGAGAGGCCTGGTGTCTTGGTCCAGTCTTTGCTGTGATTGACTCTCTGGGTATATCTCTTCAGTGTAGAAGCAGGAACCGTTCCCGTCCAGATGGGATTCCTCAGCAACTAAACAGGGCCGCCGGTAGCCCAATGATCCAGGGCCAAAAGGATTAATAGAGCAAGGGGGGGGGGCGGTATCCAGGTGCACACAGGAAGCCTGGCGCTGGAGCTGAAGGTGCCCGGCTCCCTTACAGGGGACCCTGAGGCCTGCCTGGTAGGCAGGCACTCACCGCTCTGGGTGGGTAGCCTTAGTGTAGGCTGTGTTTTAGAGTTTTGATGGTAGGGGTCTTTCATCTCTTTAGTTATGTTTATTCCCAAGCCTTTTGTTTATTTTTGAAGCTATCTCCCCTGAGTTTGAACAGGAACTCCATATTTAACACCGCCGTGTTACTAGCATACGCTCCTCCCCGTATCCACAATGTCACAGTAAAGAGCTATGCTCCTGCCAGGAGCCACCTCAACACCCCCTCATGCAGAATCTCTGCCTGAGGACAGGAGCAGACGGGGGAGAGATTGGCTTCTAGGATGAGAACAGACACTAAACCAACCCTGGGTGGCTTGGCTCAAAGCCAGAACAACTCTGTGACAGGCAGCACCCAAGGGGAGCAAAGGCCCCCAGCTGGCATGTTTTCTTCCTAGCTGACCTTCAGGAGAACATGGTGAGCCTGGACCGTGAACCTGGCAGGCTGAGGGAACACTCTGTACTCTGACTTCATGCTTGAGTGACTGATACATTCATTTCTCAACCAGGAGGCCCAGGAGCATGGGGCAGGATCAGGAGTCCTGTCTTATGCAAGTCTCCACTCTTCTGATTATGCCTGTCTCTGTCTGACCCACCCCTAACCTCACCAAACAAATCTGTTTTAGACTGAGGCCTAGCTAGGATTACTTGAGCCCAAAGTTTGAAGCTAAGCACTCTAGCAAGAACTAGTCCAGAAAGAGAGAGAGAGAGAGAGAGAGAGAGAGAGAGAGAGAGAGAGAGAGAGTAGTCAGGCATGAGTGCACATATGGAGTTCAAGGTCATCCTCAGCTGCAGAGTGAGTTTGAGGTCAGCCTGCGGTAGGTAAGAACCTTTCTTCAGGGGAAAGAAAAATCAATCCCTCCATTCTGTTAGCTGTATTTCAACTGCTCAATAGACACACGTCACTAGCCATGTTAGCGCCAATGCGGAAAAGCTCTGCTAGATGCCACAGGGCTACATTTTGTGCTGTTTAAAAAGATCACAGGACTTACTTGACAGTGGCCGTGCTGGCAGGGTAGCTGAGCTGCCTACGTGTGTGGGTTTGTCTAGGTTTGTCTGGCCAACCTGACGGGCTTCATGTTCTCTCCACGGTGCCAGGGAAGTCGGCACCCAATCAGAGGTCTCCATCTATTTTATCTCCGGGGATTCCTTTGATTGTTCCTTTGTTCTCCAGGACCCACACCCATGTTTAAAATGAAATGCCTTAGTAGGTAATAATTGGCTTGCCCTTCCCCTTTTGTTAACCAGGGCTATTTATAATTACCAACAAAAGCTTCTAATCATCAGAAGACAATCGGAATTCTCATATCGTGTTGAAGTTATTCCAACCCAAACTTAGAACTTGGGCATTAGGCTTTGCTTGGCAGCCTTATCTTTGGTAAGTATACACTTCCCACATGGTGCCTTTGAAATACTGAAAATAATATTAACGTCTTCTCCCTGCCTCTGCATTGCCTTCACTTAGGGCTTGCAAGAGTCACTTAGGCGTCTTCTACTACAAGATCCCTTAAGATTTCTTGAGGTTTTTGTTTTTTTATTTACTTATTTATTAGAAAGAAAATAAATTTATTTGAACCCAGCAAGGAAATGGCTATAACAGAACTGCTTACTGACTTTCTCATAGGTTTGTCGGTTTGGCTTCCCCTAAACCCTTTCAGTGATACTGGGGAATCTACCCTAGAGTCTCGCACATGCTGGGCGAGTGCTCCATCACTGAGCCGTGCTCTCAGCCGTGTGCTGGGTGGGTGCTCCACCACTGAGCCAGGCCCTCTGCTTTCTTTGCTTTTAAAGAGATTCTGGGGTCAAAAAAATGAAGAACTTGAAAGAAAATTAATTTAAAAGTTTATTTGTTTCATGAACCAGCTAGACTTCAGGTCCAGAGGAGTTTCAGATGTTCAAATGCAATGTGAGGGTCAGTATGTATAGACAGGAAAAGGCTGAAGTGCTCCACCAATAAAGAAAAGAAAGGAAAGACAAGAATGAAGAAAGAAAGGGAGGGAGGGAGGGAGGGAGAGAGGGAGGAAGGAAAGGAGGAAGAGAGGAAGGCGAGAAGGAAGAAAGGAAGGGAAGGAGGAAGGAAGGAAGGGGAGGAGGAAGGAAGGAAGGGAGGGAAGGAGAGAGGGAGGGAGGGAGGAAGGAAGGAAGGAAGGAAGGCAGGCAGGCACGCAAGCCAGGTTCAGCTACAACTGTGCTTGCTTGTGATCCCTATCCTAGGGAGGTAGGATCCGTGGAGCCACTGGCCAGCCAGGCTGGGTGAATCTTGGAACTTGAGGTGAAATCCTGCTTCAAAAAACTAAGATGAAAGCTGGGTGGTGGTGGCACATGCCTTTAATCCCAGCACTTGGGAGGCAGAGGCAGGAGGATCTCTGTGAGTTTGAGACCAGCCTGGTCTACAAGAGCTAGTTCCAGGACAGGCTCCAAAACCACAGAGAAACCCTGTCTCGAAAAAGAAAAAAAAAAACAAACAAACAAACAAAAAGATGGAGAACACTTGAGGAAGGATCCTGCTGACAATCTGTGGCCTCTGTACCATTACATGTGCATTGCGACACACACACACACACATGCACATGCACGCACACGTGCACACATACACAGCCTGAGATTTTACCAATGGCAGGGAATTACCTGATGCCTATCATCTGGTCAAATAGCTCAAGATTAATTTCCCCAGTGTAGAGGTCAGGTAGCAGAGGAGGGTACAAGGAAGAGAGACTGGGACCATCTGAACTGCCTCCTCTGCTGAAGCCAAGGGTTCAAGGGAGCAGCCTTTTGCTCCCCTTTAATTTAAAGATATTGGAAGCAGAGTGTTGCCAGCACTGTTGATGCAGAGGACTTGGGTTTATTATTCACTGTGCTCCTTTCAGGTCTGTTTTAGACAAGTGACCTCCACATGTCCTTCTGCAAAGGGGCTAGTGGGAACTCAGTCATCCAACCTTCTGGGAACACACCAGCCTGGCTGAAGCACGGCTCCTGGGGAGGGCATTGTTGCAGTGCCACCCAAAGCCCTGACATCAGGCATCAGTTTCTCACCAACATCTGGTGTTCCAAGCAAAGACAGGGCCAGAGCCCCAGGCTTGCAGTTAGCACAAAGAGTCCCTTCAGCCTTCAGCCATAACCCGAATTACACACTTCTCATGAGGAGGGGAACTGTGTCCACGGACTCCAGCTTGAACTCCTGGCACAGAGTTGTTTGCTTTTCAACCGAAGCTCTGGGAATAGCTTCTCAGAGTTAACGGGCATCTTAGCGCCTGATGTTTTCAAACTCTCCGGAAAACCGGGACAGTAGCAACATGTTGAGGCAAAGCCGTCTCAATCCAGACTCCTCGAGCGGCTGACCTCTCCCACTGTCTCCTTGTGGACTGTTAGGATTTTGTTAGTAGCTTAGTATTTCTTTTTTTTTTTTTTTTTTTTTTTTTTTGGTTTTTCGAGACAGGGTTTCTCTGTGGTTTTGGAGCCTGTCCTGGAACTAGCTCTTGTAGACCAGGCTGGTCTCGAACTCACAGAGATCCACCTGCCTCTGCCTCCCAAGTGCTGGGATTAAAGGCGTGCGCCACCACCGCCCGGCAGTAGCTTAGTATTTCAAACAAAAAGATCTGACCTGAAATGTTACAACCCTCCTTTCCCTGCTCCCACAGAAGCCTGACTTGTAAACAGCTTGCCATCTGCCTGTGTTCTTCTCCACCCTCCTGCAGACCCTCTCCCTGTTTCCCTGGCTTAACAGGGAACAGACATTAGTATGCACTTCTGTTTGGCAGCTAGGACAGACCTGGCCAGCAGGTGTGTCCGCAAGGTACTGTACGTTACCACCAATACGGAACTGTTGCCAGGGGAGCCAGACAGAAAGTCAAGACTCCACTCGTGGGGCCATATGGATATTTGGCCTTCAGCACCCCTCCTCTTCTCTCTTTTCATCTGGAAGGAGCAGCAATTGTTTCCCTCCGTCTCCATCCTGGAGCCAGAATGTCCGTGGACCCCACCCACCCTTGGTTATGCCCACACACACGGCCTCTCCTAGCTGCCTCCTGTGTACCAGCAGCCGCTGGTAGATGAGCCCTTGCCTGCAGGTGCACCTCCCTTAGGGTTTAAATTCTGGCTGTTGTCTTGGGTCCGGATCCTACTTCCTCTTCTGGGAGATGCATGTGTCCCCTCTACATGAGACTGTTACAAACACTGAACGTTCCTGCAAGGGGAGAGTCTGGTAGTCACGAAGGATTTAATAAACAATGCTGGTTTTTGTCATCGATATATACATGGCCTTTTATATCTCTTTGGTAACTAGTCTACAATAACGTGATGGCAGAGGACACCAGTCTTTGTAGCAGATGTTCAATAAACTCACATGGAAAGTTTAATTCTTTGCTAGGTGTGGTGACAGCACACTGCTGTGATCTTAGCACTCAGGAAGCTACAGAGTGAGGATCGCTATAAGTTCGAGGCTAGCCTGAGCTATATAGTGAAACCCTGTTTCAAACAAACAGACTCCATTTTCAGCCCCCTCCCCCCCATGAACTCCCCAACTCAGCTGAACACAGGAATCAGTCACGGTTTAGAAGTGCATTAGTTTGGGGGTTGCTTTCATGAAAATGTACTTGTTTATTTTGTGCACCTGGGTGTTTTACCTGCTTGTACGTATGTGCACCATGCGTGGCTAGAGCCCGCAGAGGTCAGAAGTGGGGGTCAGATACCTAGAAACTGGAGTCACAGACAGTGTGAGCTACCGTGCGGGTGCTGAGAATTCAATGCAGGACGTCTGAAAGACCAGTCAGCAGGCTGAACCACGGAGCCATCTCGATAGCCCCCTGGGTTGCTTCTTTTGCTTCTTTGAGTACTAAAATATTTAAGTCGTGTGAACTATTAAGTGATGTGTCTTTGTCTATGTGAGGGCAAGTGCTAGCAAGGTCCAAAAAAGGGCATCAGAGCCCCTGGAGCTGGAATTCTGGGTGTTCGGAAGCTGCTATGAGGGTGCTGGAAACTGAATCCGGGTCTTCTACCGCAGTAGAACATGCTTGTAACCTCATGGGACATTTCTCCAGCCTGAAGAGGTGGTTGTCTATCATCTTCCTGTCCACACGAAGAAACAGGAACTAACCAATGGACAGAAGGCTTGTCCCGTCAACTCTGCCCTGCTCCCCCATCTCACCCCAGGAAAGCAGTTTTTCAAAGTACAAAGAGCCTGAAGGCCCCTCCACTGCTGTAGGGCCATTGGGGACTCTTACATAACATGCAATGAGCTTGATTTACAAATCCATGTTTGGAACGCTTCTCCCATCATTAAGACAAAGTGTGTTTTGTCACCAGATACCTCCTCTTGACCCAATTCTGCAGCCTTCCTCTTTCAGACTGTGCCGGAGTGAATTCTCTCTGCAAATGTACAAGTTAAAGAAGTTAAAATAATGAGCACCCTGGGCACAGTGGGGTCAACTCTACAAATGCTTTTAAATAGACATGGTGCACATTTCCCCAGGTGGACTTTACGGGGGACCCTGCTGGCTCCTTCTGCCCAAGAAGCTGGCCCAGGGCTGGCTGACCGCTGTGAGCGGCCCAGGGACAGAGTGGCTGGGGCAAAGGAGCTGCTCAGCATTGAACAGAGAAGGAACCCAGCAGCCCCAAACACTGCCCACTGCCTTGTGCACTCACAGCACAAAGACAAGTTCCGTTCCTTTGTGCTGTCCTGGCGTGTTTGCCAGCTCCCAGGTCACGTTGCAGGGGACCATGTGGCCCTGCAATGAAAGGTCCTATTGTGACCACTGGTCAACAAGGCAGAGCAAAGGCTGTCCGTGCCGTAGGACCAGGAACTTCCCCACTTTTACGTGCTGAGAAGTGTGTGCTTCATATTGTGTTCAAGTAGATGGGGTGGGGGCAGTTCCTTCAAAACACCCAGAGCAAGGGAAGGGAGATACTTATCTGTTCATTGTCTCCAGCTCCAGGGGCTTTTAAAAGACCTGAGCAATGGGCTTACGTTTCCCTCCTGCCTCTCCCTCTTCTTTCTCTTTTCCGCTGACATTTGTCCTTTTCAAAAACTTCCTCTCATAGCAACCCCAAGCTTCTGCTGGGGATTCTCACTCCACCTTATGGATGAACAAGCAAAGCAGATTGCTTAAAAATATGTACATATATTCAATATATATTCAGTTCACATGTACAGAGACACGGAAAAGCTTTGAACACAGAGCCGCAACTGGTTCGGAGCAGTTGCTATAGGCAAATACTGTTGCATACTGAGCATGCATTAAAAATATAAATTATTGTCTGGGTGGTAGTGGCGCGCACCTTTAATCCCAGCACTTGGGAGACAGAGGCAGGTGGATCTCAGTGAGTTCGAGGTCTACCTGGTCTTCAAAGCGAATTCCAGGACAGCCAGAGAAACCCTGTCTCGAAAAAGCAAGCAAGCAAGCAAGCAACCAACCAAACAAATTATTGCTGAGTGTGGTAGTATATGCTTGTAATGTCAAATTTCAGGAGGGAAACTGAGGCAGGAGGATCAGGAATACAAGGTGAGCCTAGGATACAGAGTGAGATCCCCTCTCAAAACAAACAAATAAATAACAATAAGAAACAAATACAATACGTGAACATGCATGGATAAAGTCAGTCTCAGCACTGACCGGGTGTGGCAGTGCACCTGGGAGGGCCCAGTTTCCTTGTCTACGAAGCGATGCGCGAGCTCCCCCTTAGGAGGTCCTTGATGCTCAGCCCCAATCCCAGCTTTGCTGTCTGCCTCATGCTGGTACAGCATCCCATCATACCCAGTTCTAGACGTGCCTGGGGCAGATGATCTCTAGAGGGCCCAGAAGTGTCGACATTATTTTCAGGGCAGAAATTGCAGTAGAGGCTGACACCGCCCGGACATGGCACGTGCTAGACGGAGGAAGAGTGTGGGGCCTGGGGAGCAGCTGACCTTAGTTCAAATTCTCCTAACTCTTTCTTTTCTCCCCAAACAGTTCCCACCTGAAGTCTGGGGACCAGGGTAAATGCTTTTCTTCTGCCTGTCTCTCCATGGCAAATGAATGGTATGGATAGGTGATCTCTGAAGTCCTGCTAGAAGCTAATATTATGCATGCTTCTAGAAATTTCAAGAAGTGGCCACTAAGACTGGTTCTGAAGCAAAAAACCAGACAAACGTTTTGTTTTTTCCTTTGAGACAGGCTGGCCTTGAGCTTGAGGCTCTACTAGTCTCCATATTGTCACCTCCAGAGTGCCCGAGACTAGAAGCGCGTGCAACGGCACCTCCCTAAAAATGTTTAAACCAATGACTTTCAGCCACAGGGCCACAGACAGCACCGGGGAAGAATTCCTGAATGGAAACAAACACATCCTATGATCACCCCTGTTTAATCCCCAGAGAGCTCCCAGCTGAGAGAGCCTTCTGTGGCAGGCTCCAAGTCGCTCGGTTAGCTGGTGACGAGGCAAGAAGGACTTCAGCCTGCAGCTTTTTCTGGCCACTGGGATACTGGCAGAGTCCAGAAGGGAGTTGATCTGGGATCCAAGGTCAGGGTCCCAGAATCCCCAGGACGGAATACTGCCGTGGAGAAACACACCGGTAGTTCAATGGTGTGGTCCTTGCAGTCTTCAGCTGAGCACGGATCGGCATGCACACATGGGAACCATGTGAGGCTGGAGAAGGACTCACCCAAAGTGACCCACAGAAGGACTTCCTAGTGTTCACACTGAATGGGAATAAACTGCCCTGCCCCTTTCATTCCCAGAGCCCCGAGCGGAGGGTCACACTATTATCCCAGGAGTGGGGCCTAGGCCCTTTGACTAGAGACAGCTCTGGCTCCCCCAACAAGACTCAAAACCAGGTCTTGAAAGGACTAGACTACTAATGGCTCCCAGAACAATACTAAAAATTGCCTTAAAAGTGCTTGGTGCTGGGCGGTGATGGTGCATGCCTTTGATCCCAGCACTTGGAAGGCAGAGGCAGGTGGATCTCTGAGTTCCAGGCCAGCTTGGTCTATAAAGGGGGTTTTAGTTCAGCCAAGGCAGTTACACAGGAAAACCCTATCTTGATAATAAATAAAAGCAAAACCAAAAACAAACAAAACAAAACAAAACAAACAAAAACCCAAAAGCCATAGTGATGAGCTGGAGAGATGGCTCAGTGCTTAATAGCTCTGTCTGATCTTCCAGAGGAGCCGGGTTCAATTCCCAGCACATGGTGGCTCACACCTGTCTTTACCTCCAGTTTTAGGGGGCCCAGAACCCTTATACAGACATACATACAGGCAAAAACAGCAAAGCACAGAAAATAAAAATAAATAATTTGAGGCTTGGCGACCCTCACCTTTAGCAGCTGGGAGGAAGAGACAGGATGGTCTCAGTGAGTTCAAGACCAGCCTGGGCTACACAGTGAGACCATGTCTCAAATAAAATAATAAATATGAAATGAAAGAATAACTGACATTCAATCAGGTAAAACCCCAACAACAGGGCTGGAGAGATGGCTCAGAGGTTAAGAGCACTGACTGCTCTTCCAGAGGTCCTGAGTTCAATTCCCAGCAACCACATGGTGGCTCACAGCTATCTATAATGAGATCTGGTACCCGCTTCTGGCATGCAAGCATACATGGAAGGAATGTTGTATGCATAATAAATAAATAAATCTTAAAAAAAAAACAACAGACAGGTGAAGCAGTGCCAAGGCTGTCATACTCAAGCTGTAAGACGACAATAAACTTCAGGCTGAAAAGAACCAGTAAGAGTACAAAGGTCCGTACTTACTGCCGGCATTCGGGGCCCAGAACCCACATAAAAGAACTCATGAAGAAGAGGAAGACGGATGGGCTCTGGGTTGAGGCAGTTTCTGTTGCCCTTGGCTACTTGGACCCAAGAATGAGGTCCGTCAGGGGGCCAGTGTTCAGGCCGGAAATGTGGGATTCCTAAGAGGTGACTTATGCGGGTCAAATCACCCACACGTTTACCTAGAAAAACTGGGAAGAACACAGACATGTAATCGAGTCAAGTGATGCGGGGGTATGAGTCAGTTGGTTCCGTTCCCGGGAGCACCAGAAGACGGAGATTGCTCTGTTTTCTTTTCACTGAGGGATGCTGGGATTGTGACACGAGGGTTGAACTCGGTGCCCTGGGTACGTGTTCAAATGGCTTTAGTTATTTTCAAAGTGCCTCACCCCTCTCTGTGGCCTAGATGTTTAACTCTCCCACCCTTGAGGTACATCCCCAGCCCCCGGGAGTGGGGTCTAGCAAGGTTGTCCACAAATACCAGGGTGTGAACCCAGAACCCGCTTGGAAGACTACTGCGGCCTTACTAGCGCAGGATTTGGAGCGCAGGCGGGACCGGGAGAAGAAGGTTGGATAACAGAGTTGCTGGGACTAGCCAAACCCAGCTAGCTTCCTTGCCGGTGCTGAGACCAGCCACAGGGAGCAGCCCATGCTTGTCCCTCGCTCTTCTCCCACGTTTATTGAGGAACCTGTGTCTGTAGGGCCTACATTTAGCAATAGGGATGGTTGGAGGGGCTAAACCTGGACTCCCCATTACCTGCCTTGGGAGTCCTCCTGAGGACCCCACAAATATCTCTGTAGAAAGCCAGCGAACCGATGTTGGGATGCAACTGTGTAACAGTGTTGAACAACCCTATGTCCCCTCTCTGGCCTCCTCTCTCAGCACAATACTGGAGAACAGCTGTTCTTTAAGGGGAAGGAGAGACCGGGGTGTTCCAGAAATAGAGCTGGGGTGCTGGGAGGAGCCTAGATCAGAATCAAGTTGTCTCAGATCAAAAAAAAAAAAAGGACCTGTCAGTCATGACCTTGCTACTCTGACAGACATACTTTGCACAACACACCAGATATAATCAAAGGAAATCAATGAAATCCATGAAGATGTTTTAAGGACTGGGGGGCTTGGGCAGTCAGTAAGGCGCTTGTGCAAGCATAAAGGTCTGGATTTTGATTTCCAGAACCCCGTAAACTAGCTGGGTGTGGTGGTAGAGACCTGTAATCTCAGTGCTGAGGGGTGGGAGCAGGCAGATGTCTGGGGCTTACTGGCCTAGCCTATTTGGCAAATTCGTTGAAGGCGGGAGCCCCTGTCTTGGAAGGAGGTAGAGAAAGAGGAGCGGGGAAAGAAGAAGAGGAAGAGGAAGGGTTTTAACTTGTTGCTCTCTGTCCCAGCTGTGAGCAGGTGTTTATTAGCAGCTCAGGAGACCACAGTCACCATCACCACAGCTTCTGCTGGCCTCTGGGGACACCTGTGCTTGTGCATGTATCTTTGGTGCTGTTCTTTAGTGCACAGCCTCTCTGCGAGCAAGGAAAACTGGAGTAAGTGGTTTGGTCCAGTGAGCATCATGGGTCTCTTGTCCTTTCTTAAGCAAGTGGGGAGGAGTTCCTGCTCTTCCCTTCAGGTCCGGCATCATCATCAGGCACTGGGGGCTGCAGTCTTGGCTGGACCCACAAGAGGGTCACAGGCGATGCCTCTGTCTGAGGACAAGGTGAGATGGGAGTACGCAGCTGTTCTCCTGGGAAATGTACTTAGCAACGGGCCAGCCACAGCCCAGCTCCACCCCAACTGAAGTTTTAACACTTGATTAATTTATCTTCCCTTTCACGCAGCAAGTAATACACACTACAAAATAAATTGGAACTTGCAAACAAGTAAGTAAGTACGCACCTGCCATGATCCATCCCTAAACAGCCATGACGATTAGCACTTTTGTGTTTCCTCTCAGACTGGTCACGTGTAAGACAGATATATGATATCTATATAAGTGTTGGATTTATAGTACTCAGATGACTGTTCATGATTATATACAAGAGTATATAAATGAAAGGGACATCATGTACACATTTTGGGAACACTGACGTCACAACTCTCTGTCATTTTAAATGAAGTGCAGCGAGAACCCTTGCACGTAACTCTCTGTGTGTATTCTTTCTAGTTGTCTTGAATTGTAATTCCCAGTGGGAATAGTCACCAAAGCCAGACACAAAGGAGTGATTGGAAATGAAAGAAACAGGAACGTAGATTAACTCCAAGGGCACATTCCCAGGGCAGACCCAAACCACATACACTAACTTGTCTAAGACAATTGTTTGTTTTTCTTAAAGAAAAATTCCAAATATGTCTTATAAACACAAAGGATTCTTAATGCAGGTCAGCCTAGCCTTCAAAGTTTTCACTCAGATTTACGCTGTGTAAAGTAATTTTGCTCACTTGCAATCTGTAGGTGTCCCATGGGTGATGTCAGGAACTGGGCAATTCTATCTTTGGGTTGTGCGTATTTAATTTTTCTGCAAATAATTCTGATTTTTAAAGTTATTCTTTTTATTTCAGTGTACATGTTTCTTTTAGGGCTAAGCTCCTGAACTAGACTCTTGGAGTATTATCCTTTTTGTTTAAAATAATTTCTTTCTCACACTATGCCTTGATTCTGATTTCCCTCCCTCATCTCCTCCTCACTTCCCTACCCTTCCAACTTCACACCTCTTTCTTTCTCTCTCTTTAGAAAGCAAACAGGCAAAAAAAAAAAAAGCATTAGTCAGGATTCTCTAGAGTAACAGAACTTATAGACTGAACCCCTCTCTCTATATAGAAAGGGGATCTATTAGACCATTTTACAGGCTGTTGTCAGCTAATACAACAGTGGTTGCCCATGAATAGGAGATCCCACAATCCAGTAGCTGTTCAGTCCACAGGCTGGATGTCTCAGCTGGTCTCCAGTGTATACTGGGATCCTCAAGAAGCGGTCTCTCATGCCCGTGAAGAAAAGGACTCGTGAGCCAGGTGAGAGCAAGCAGGCAAAGAAAAAAAGCTTCCTTCTTCCATGTCCTTATATAGGCTTCCAGCAGAAGGTGTGGCCCAGATTAGAAGTGGGGTTTTCCAGCTCAAAAGATTCAGATTAAAGATATGTCTTCCTAACTAAAAATCCGTATTGGAAATGTATCTTCCCACTTCAAATTAAGCAAAAATTCCTCAAAGGTGTGCATCCTCCATTTTGTGGTTTTAGTTCATTCTTGATGCAGTCAAGTTGGCAACCAAGAATAGCCATCACACAGAATAAGCCAAACAACTAAGAATAGCCATCACACAGAATAAACCAAAGAAAACAAAAACCACAAAGACAAAGCATCACACACACACACACACACACACACAAACACACACACATACAAACAATTATTTTTAATTTTTACAACAACTGCAAAGTAACGCTAACACTCTCATTTAGAGATCAAGAGAAAGAGGAGGCCATGATACCACTAGGGGTGTGCCCAGGATCTTTCCCCAAGTGGCTGTGATAGTTTTGTCAGCTTGGCAGTTTAGGACTACCTGGGAAGAGATTCTCGGTGAGGGATTCTCTGGATAAGGCTGGCCTGTGGGCAAGTCTGTGGCACGTGAGGGGAGAAGTGTGCCCACTGTGGGTGGCACCGTTCCCGTGGCGGAGACCCCACCCCATATAGGCTGGAGAACAGAAGGCGAACATTATTATTCATGTGTTCCTTCGTTCCTCCTGTTTCTTGACTCGGGATGGACGAGGTCAGTTGTCTCAAGTTTCCTGCCACAAAGATGGACTATAACCTGGTATATCCTGGAACAGGGAGCTAAATCAAACCCTTTATCCCCTACATCACTTTTCTCCGTATTTTAACACAGGGACAGAACCGAAACTGAGGTGGTTTGGCCAGAACGCCTTTCTAGGTAACTGAACCTGGATGTAGGGAACGCCTTTCTGGGGGAAGAAAGTGTGACTCCCCCACAAACAGGTTTGCGACTAATTTAGAAACCGCAGCGGCTTGGGAACAGGACAGGATTAAGTGAACAAGGTACCAAAAGCAAAGTCTGGAATTCCAGATACGGCCCAGACAGGAACAAAGACCACTTGGGTCTTTTCAGGGGACGCCTCACCTTGGTTTTCTGAAAGAACTTTTGGTGTGGCTGGCCTAGCGGGGGTGGGGGAGGGGGACTCTTGAAAGCATTCTGATGCCGTCTCCTGGTAAGACCAAAGACTGGACATTGACACACAACAAGCACGAGGAGGCCCCTACAGCTGAACCCTTGTGCACCTGCTGTTGTTGTATGACCCCAAACTGCCCTTGAATTCGTGCACACACCGTCGGAACTGCCGAGCTTCCAGGAGCTCGTGCGCCGCGTCTGCGAAGCTGCCGGGGTGGAGTGACGGAGTTTGTCTTATCTGAAACCGCCTCCGCTCTTCCAGAAGCTGTCCTTCAGACAATTCACACCTCCCACAGTGAGTCACCGACGCAATGTTTGTATCTTCAAACAGAGGTGTTTCCGCTCTAAGCTGGTGAGACAACAAAGCCCTATTCGCAGACCGTTCAGGAGCAGAACAATCTGGGGTGTGTTTTTCTGTTTGGCACAGGAAACGAGAGGTGCATGACTCCAGTTTCTGGAATTTGGCAGCCTTCCACCACTATCTCTGATTTCATTGCACATATTTTAACAGAAGAAGTCTTTTGGAAGACTGTGAACCCATTCTTTGAATGGAGAAAGGCGAGGCGGGTAGTGGGAGCCGTGCAGAGAGCGCACATTCTGTTTGAGGCCTTTGGGAGCTGAGGACTCATGTCGGGCAGCAGGCCACTAGGGACCAGCTCCAAGTTGTGATCGTACAACACTTGAGCAGTGACCACGTGAATTGGAGCTGGGCTCTAGAAGTCCGTTTATTGGTGAGATGGTTACAGGATCAGGGCAAACACCGAAGGCAGAGATGGCGTTCAGAATTTGGCACTGCCTGAGAGGGTGGTGGTGTCATGTCCAGACTAGGGACACTGTGGAAGAAGCACACATTTGGAAGGGAAGATCCCAACTTCCCCTTCTGGACACCCCAAGTTTGAAGTCTTCATGAGTCGCCCCGGTGGAGACGGTCAGAAGGCAGCTGGAAACAGGAGACCAGGACTGGACCAGAGGAGGGGTATCCATGGAAACACAAAAGCAAAGAAGAACTGGGAAAGTCCTGGTTTGGGGAGCAGGGAGTTAGGGAACACATACAGAAATGGTAGAAAAGGGGGCAGTCCCGGCAAGGAGGGACTTTAGGAAGGGGGTGGCCACCGGGGAAGGTCTCCCTAAGGAGCTGTGAAGGTTGAGGAGGAACCAAGAGCTGGGCTCCTTGAGAAAATCCAGTGGGAAGCGAAGTGGTGAGCGTCAAAGCCGAGGTACAAAGGTTTTGTTTTTGCAGATATTTTAGGATGGGATTTTACGTACCCCGAGCTGTGCTTGAACTTATTATATAGTCAAGAACGACCTAGAACCCCAAACTTCCTTTGTACAGTCAAGAACTGGGATTATGGGATGCACTATGAGACCTGGTTGTTTACCAATAACTGATTAATTCCACCCAGGCCTTGCGCATGCCCGCTAAGTTCTGTCACTGAGCTACAGTCCTGCCTTCCTTTCATTTTCCTTTCAAGTCTAACTGAGCTGTTGGCTAACAAAATATTTAAAAGTGCAGCCTGGCACGGTGGCACAGGCCTGTGTTTCCTTCAGTGCTTGGGAGACTGAGGCAGGAGGATCTTGAGTTCAAAGCCCACCCAGCTACACAGTTGGGTATCCCATTTCAAAAAAACCAACAAGAAAAGAAAGAAAGAAAGAAAGAAAGAAAGAACCCAAACCCCAACTGACTGAGTTGCTCGCCTCAGAACAGTCAACAGTGGAAAACTTACGTCATTTTTGCTATTTAAAAGGCAAGCAGGAAACGTACAGACATCTAAAGGCTGCCTCCTTGTCTGAACAGTTTTCTTGTTCTGTTCTTGACACACTATCACAACAAATTGCTTTAAATTGTGAGTAGGGAAAAAAGGTGTGTGGTAAATCAGAAATGGATGTAGCCGTCCAGACCTCTGAGAGGGCTACAGGCAGTTTCAGGAAAGGATGGAGCGTAACAAGAGAGTAACACTTTCTTTTCCTGCCATGACACAGCTCAGCTACAGCTCTCGGAGTGTGAGGACCCACAGGGAAGGAGAGGATGAGGATGGAGGGACAGGTATGTCTGCTTCTAGCCCCTGGGACTGTGAGTGTCACCTTATCAGGAAGGAGAGTATTTCAGAAATAAGGAAGGATTTTGGACTCACTTGTATTTTCAGGTGGGCCCCAAATCTAGTGATGGGAGCAGACAGGGCATAGAGGGAACTCTGGGAGCCTGTGTGGAAATAAGAGCAATGCAGCCATAGCCAAGGAGAGCCTGATGTCACCCGAGGCTGGAAGGACAAGAACTCTCTCCCAAGGTCCTTGGGAGCTGGTGTCACAGTGTCCTCTTGATTTCAGTCTCCTGTTCTCCTCAGCTGTGACAGAAAGGCCATGCTTGCTGTGGTGAGGCGGGGAATGCTCCACCCTCTGATGGGCCCTGAAGCACTGAGGTGTCTCAGATCACTCATCCCTCCATGCCCACCCAGCTCTAGCACGGCTGGGTGCTCAGTTCTTGAGAGGTGTGACCATTCCTGACAGCCCTGCAGCCCTTCAACAGAAGAATTCATTGTCTTCAAATTTTGGGTTCCACCGTAGGAAATCTAGAGATTTCAACGCTGCCTTTCTCTCCTACCTTCTCATCATCCTCCAATATCAGAGAGTGGAGTCAGTGTGGTCCACAAGGGTTCCGAGGCCCGGGAGGAATGCTTTCCTGGGAACTTCACTTCCTGCTGTGGCCCACAGGCCCCTTGACAGGGGACCAGTGGTAGCTAGGCCATGAGGTGTCATAGCCAGCAATCCAGGGACTCTCAGGGCAAGACCTGTTGGCCACTAGAAAATTTTACAGTTTATTTTTATTTTGGGCTCATTTGCCTGCCTGTATATCTATCTATATGAGGGTGATAGAAGCCCTGGAACTGGAGATACAGACAGTTCTTAGCACCATGCGGGGGCTGGGAATTGCACCCAGGTCCTCTGGAAGAACAGTCAGTGCTCTTAACCACTGAGCCATCTCTCGAGCTCCACTGGCCACTAGACATTCTTATCTTTCATCCTGACTCTAGACTGCCGGTGTGGAGGGAGACAGGGCTTCTAACTGGAACCTCCTCGGTCCCTTTGAGGCCCGAGGAGGTTGCGGTATCAGGCTGGCTGCTCTCCCATCTCCCTTGGGGGCAGTTTTCACTGTGGATTTCAGGGTTCTACTGGCAGATTGGTCCCTGGAGAGAACACAGGCCACCTCAGGAGGCCTTGGCGTGTGATTGCTGTAATTTTCCAGCTTTGAATTCGGTCTCTGGCAAGGTCAGTGGCCTCATTTTTTTTTTTTTTTGTCTTCCAGACCAGCTCTTGGTTCTTTCTCACTTCTAATGTGTCTGTCTTTCCTTCCTCACTTACTAGCCCGTTTATCCTTGGCTGGGATCTCTGGGTTTGTCCTCCCCAGACTGTCCCCAGACAGTCTTTAGACCAGGGACCAATGCCCGCCTGCTGCAGGCGAGCGCGTCCCATACCGCATGGCTGACATTCATTGTCCTTTACAGCCAGGCCTGACATCTCGTCTTTGCTGAATCTGCATGCCTATGGCGGCACTCTGGATCACCACTTCTTCATGTAGGGCTCACTTCTGCCTCCCACCCTTTCTCTTCTCTGCTGATCTGACTTTGCGCCCCATGAAGGCCCAGTTTTCTATTCCATCCACAGTACCCTTTCTGCTTACTCCAGAGCCCTTTCTCCTCTGAGAATCTCCACATATTAGCAGCTTACTGGTGTTTAATCACCTTCCTACTGCTATGGGTGTATTTCCTCCTGTGTGCCAACAAGCTTGCTCATTCCACTTCCTTATGTGTGTTCAGACGAACTAGCAGCTTTAGGCACTATACGCAGGCCAGCTTTTTCCTGCTGGCCCTGCTATTTCATTCTCTGCACTGCTCATGCCCCAGGAGGATGACTTTTATGGTGCATCTGCAGGCTCCATTATCTCCTGGATTCAGTGTGGTCCCCAGCACAGGCTCCATCACACCCTGGCTTCAGTGTGGTCCCCAGCATAGGCTTTATCATCCCCTGGCTTCAATGTGGTCCCCAGAACGGGCTCCATCACTCCCTGGCTTCAGTGTGGTTCCCAGCACGGGCTCCATCACTCCCTGGCTTCAGTGTGGTTCCCAGCTCGGGCTCCATCACTCCTTGGCTTCAGTGTGGTTCCCAGCTCGGGCTCCATAACTCCCTGGCTTCAGTGTGGTCCCAGCTCGGGCTCCATCATCTCCTGGCTTCAGTGTGGTCCCCAGCACAGGCTCCATCATCTCCTGGCTTCAATGTGGTCCCCAGCACAGGCTCCATCACTCCCTGGCTTCAGTGTGGTCCCCAGCACAGGCTCCATAACTCCCTGGCTTCAGTGTGGTCCCCAGCTCGGGCTTCATCATCTCCTGGCTTCAGTGTGGTCCCCTAGCATGGGTTCCATCACTCTCTGGGTTCAGTGTGGTCCCCAGCACAGGCTCCATCATCTCCTGGCTTCAGTGTGGTCCCCACGAGGACTGGGATAGGAGAGCAGAGGTCAGGGACTGCAGGTAGGGGTTCCCGCACTCTCTGTTATTGTGTCCCCTTTTCTTTGCTGAAGTAATAAGGGCGGCGGGGCTGCGTCCCCAACACCCCAGCCGCCTGCTCAGCTAGCTTATGCCCGAAATAATTACACGGAAACTGTATTCATTTAATCACTGCTTGGCCCATTCTCTTCTAGGCTAATTCTCACATATTAATTTAGCCCATTTCTAATCATCTGTGTGTAGCACCCCAAGGTGCGCTTACCGGGGAGATTCTAGCCTATATCCATCCTGGGTCGGAGCTTCATGCTGGGAGCGGGGCATGGCGTCTCTCTCAGGCGTCTGCTCCTGAGAGCAGAGCGGTGGAGACTCTGACCTCACTTCCTCTTCCTCCCAGCGTTCTGATCTGTTTACTCCACCTACCTATGTCCTAACCAATAAAATGGGCCAAGGCAGTTCCTTTATTAGCCAATGACCTTCCTCCATCACTTTGCTATGGGTTTGCCATGGTGGCTTTGTCATAGGTCTGGTTAGGAGGTCCTTTCCACAGGAGGAAAGAACTGTGTCTTCCTGTCACTGTCAGGCTGAGGACGTCACTGTGCCCTAGTGTCACTGACACCTTTCCACCTCGTGGCCTTGAGGCTTACCCTGTACCCTGCCACACTGCAGCAAACAGTCACTCTACTAAGATCTGACATGTTTACCTGTGCCAAACACCGTGAGTGATGTGGGTGGCCGAGCCGTCACCAGATGAGAAGCTAGAGGACTGAGCACATGCGTGCTTCCGCACAGGAGGGACTGCCACAGGCTGTAGCGTCTGCGCACACAGAATCCTGTGAACATGGTGGCTACCCGAGACCCTCGTTTTTTCTGTCTGAGGAAGAAACCTCACTGGTTTAAAATGAATCTACAGCTGGCTGGGCAGAGCATCCACCAAAGTCATCTTGAAAACCATGCTGAGAGTTTCCTGTGAAGAACTGAAGAATGAAGGCCTCAGGGCAGGGCTGCAGTTGGGTGGTGTGAAGCCTGCTGTTCTGACGTGGGTGGCAGATGCTCCAACAGGGACAACTTCACTTTTTCACGGTAAAGCAAGCAGCAATAGCCCCGAGAAAAGATAAAACCGAGTCTGATCTCGATCGGCGATTCCAATCACCCCGAGTCCCTTAGGGAATCCCCAGAGAACGTAGTTAATCAGACAAAGGAACTCCATTGAAAAGGAATTTTGATAAAGTCATTCTAAAGCATTTCTGAGAATTGAATTGTTTAAAAGCCATCCCAGAGCTACTCAGAGCAGAAATTGGTATCCAGAGGACTTGTCTCAGGCTGCACACAGGAGGCCAGTTTTCAGTCTCAAGAATTCCCACCCAGCTCGTGTGTGTGTGTGTGTGTGTGTGTGTGTGTGTGTGTGTGTGTGAGGATTATACTGCCCAGGGCTGCTCCAGGATCCTGCTTAGCTGGAGTTAACAGGGAAAATAAAAACAAAAAAGATATCTCAGCTGGGAACAGACAAGTCTAAGACACTCTTCTTTCTTACAGCCCACTAACACACAACCTCAATTCACAACTGGATTCGGTTACGCTGGGAGAGAAAGGCAGCGTTTTTCTCTTCCTGCTGCCGCCTCCACTGCCGTCTGGCTGTGAGCAGGGTCAGCCGTGACAGAGGCGAGCCTGTGACTTGTTTGTCTTCTCAAGCCCTTCCACTGGTGCCGCCAGGCCGGAGCTGTTTGGATCAGTTCCCCGGGGACCAGTACTTGTTTGGCTTTCCGCCTTTTTGTCCAGAGTTGATGACGGGAGAGGGAGCCGGGTGTCCTATGTGACTGGCGGCGCTCAAGGGCCACACAGAAGGATTCTGTGCTGGGGTGTCCCTTAGGAGTGGTTGTGAGAGCCCAAGGTCCTGCCCGGCAAGAGCGTGGGAATGCCCATAGGTGACCCCAGGGGGTCTTGATATTGTATTAACTTTTTCTCCTTGTTTTTTTCTTACACTATATTCTAAATACATTTCCCCTCCCCCAACTCTTCCCAGAGCCTCCCTACCTCCCCTCCCATCTGGATCCACACCCTTTCAGCCTTCCAAGGAATAATAATAAAATAGAATGGGGCACAACAACAGGAACAAGCAGATTGGAATAGGACAAAACAAGCAAACAGAAGGAGAGGAGTTAAAGGAGAAACACACGCAGACACAGACACACAAACACACACATACATTCATGTGCACAGGAACCTCCCCCCTCCCAAAAGCCAACAAAACCAGAAGCCATATGTATATGCAAAGAACACAAAGGGTTAAAAAAATAAAAAGCTGCAACACAGCATTATGAGACGAAAACGCCACTGCGCCCGCCCGTTTTGTATTGGCCGACTGCTGGGCAGGCGCCTACCCTTAAGACTGGTTTGTTTATCTCGTTAGACTCTCCTGGAGAATACGAATCTTTCATTTGTGAGTGGTTATCAATTGGAGCTAGCTTCTGGGTAAGGGATGGGGGCGTGGTCTGCTTCTCCTCTCAGCTCTGGGACCCCAAGAGATGCAGACCCTGCCGCAGTCTCTGGGAGTTCTTGTGTGCATCAATCTTCGTCTGTCCTCCATCCCCTTGGGCTCTTACAATCTTTCTGCCTCCTCTTCCTTTTGGTTCCCTGAGCTGTGAGGGGAGGGATTTGATGGAGACATTCCATGGGGCTGAGTGTTCCAAAGTCTCTCTCTGCACATGGCCCCGCTGTGTATATATGTGTTTGCTCCCACCTGCTGCAGGAGGAAGCTTCTCTGATGATGGCTGAGCAACACAGTGATCTAGACTATAGCAGAAGCTCATTAGGACTCATTTTGTTGCGATACCCCTTTAGCAAGGTGTTTCTCAGCCTGTGGGTCTCGACCCCCTTGGAGAGTTTGTATATTAGATGCCTATATTACAACTCATAACAATAGCAAAATTATACTTATGAAGTAGCAACAAAACAATTTTATAGTTGGCGGTCATCAAAACATGAGGAATTGTATCAAAAGGTCACAGCATTAGGAAGGCTGAGAACCACTGCTTTAGATTTTCTAGAAAGGTACTATTTGATTTTCTCGTAGGTCATTGGCTCTCTAGTCTCAGGTTCTGGACCACCCAAGCAGTGGTTCCTTCCCGTGTCATGGCTTCCATCTCATGGAGTGGGCCTTAAATCAAACCAGATCTCAGTTGGTTATTCCCACGCCTTGTGCCATATTGCACCAGCATGCTTGTAGGCTGGTTACTGCTGTAGATTGAAGGCTTTGCAGCTTGGTTGATGTTTGCTTTTCTGTGTTGAATTTTTAGTGAGACAGGGTCTCCTATAGCTCGTGTTGGACTTTAACTATGTAGCTGAGGCTATCCTCAAACCCCTGGGCTTCCTACTCCAGCCCTCTAGTGCTGGGACTGCACGTGTGCCCCATTGCCCCCAGCAGTACCTGGGCTGTGTTTCAAATATTAGTAATATTTGAGATTCAGAGTGGTTTTGCTACGTACTCTGTCTTTAAGAAAAAAAAACTTCTCTATATCAATCCATTTAATCCTCTCAATTTTGTGAAGTATTATTATCTCCCTCACTTTACAGATGGGAGAATGGAAGCCCGTAAAGGCAATTTATGTGTTCAAGGTTGTGCAACTAATAGGTGGTTCAGAGCCTGGGCTCACGGGACGGGCTGTCAAAGAGTAGGTAATGGAAAGTCTAAAACAAGGACACAGGAGTTGTTTAGCTGCCGAACATCCCAGGACTCTCTTCTTTACCCTCTTTCTATCGTCCTCCCTCCCTCCCTTCCTTCTCTCCTTTCCTCTTTCTTTCTTTTTGCTGGCGACTAAATCCAGGACCTCACACACTAATGGCGTACTCTGTTTCTCTATCACTTAGCTACATGCCCAGCCCTGATTCTTACTTCTTGTGTCCTTAGCCTAAAGATACAATGTCTCAGAAGGGGCTGGGGGTGTTTGTAGTTGGCCCGGCATTGGCTCAGCATATGCAGAGCCCTGAACCCTAGCTTAAGCTCCATGCAAACGAAACAAGCACCAATCTCAAGAGAAGACTTTCAGCCTCGTGTCTACCCTCTAGCCAAAAGCATTGATCATATGCCCCATTTGGTATGTTGCTACGGCAACAGAGTAGGCATGGCTCTGCAAAGGGGACTTGAAGTCCTGGGAAAGAAGAGGGTGGGCTGGGGGCAGCAGAGGCAACGGCTGGCCGTTGGCATTTGTTATCTGTCTTGGTTGCTTTAAAGCCTCAGATGCACCTAGTTGGTGGGTGTTCAGGACATGCTGATGGTGCTCAACTTCCTTCCACTGCAGCCTGCCAAAGACAGAGCAGGATTGCTTCCTGTCCCTCCCCCACCCTCCGAACACTATTATTATTACTTCTGTCAAGCCAAGTAGGGTTTTAGAGGTTATAAATTACCGCCTCTCTTGAGTGTCTGCTGTTTTTTACTTTTCATCCGACTTTCTTGATACCCATATAGACATTACCTCATCTAGAGTTCTCCCTGAGCAACCGTTAGGTCAGGGTAGGACCTCTGCTAGGGACTGTAGTGGCTCTAACGTCCTCTTACCTTGCAGTTTCTTCTGATAGCTAAATATGTCCCGATGCCCTAAGCTACCCACCAGAGCAGTCATAAGTCTGTTATCTCTGTTCCAGACCCAGCCTTTGGGACCTGCTCTGTGACAAGGTCAGGGCCCTTTAAACGGTTCTCCTTTGTAAACCAGTATGTGTCAAGAGTGGTCCTAGACTGTCACGGGGGGAGGAGAGCTTCCCTCTCTAGTCTAGGGGCTACCTTGTAAGTTTTCACAGTACCAGCAGCACAGGATGCCTTCCTGTGGGCAGCCTCCCTGGCACCTACCAGCGAATGACCTATGCTGGAACCCTGCAGGCTTCGCAAAAGCTTGCCAAGGGAGGGTGCCACCCCTTGGCCAGCTTCCCTGGCAACCCCTTGCACAGTGTTTCAGCTGATAGCGCCTTTGGTACTCCAGAGAGTGGGTTTGTGGAAAGGTCAACCCTCATGACCTTCTCTACCCATGAGGTCTGGGGCAAGATGGGCTCCATCTTGAAGGCTCTTTTTGGGCTCTGGAGCTGAGGATGCAAGCTGCTCTTTTTGCGCGTCTGATAGTTTTAGTGCTCCCTGATGTCTCACTGACCTGTTCCAGCTGTTGTCAGTCCCGTGGTAATCATTCTTCAGAGTTCACTTGTAGAAATTACTGTGAGGTTTCTGCCTCCTCTTTGGACTCATATATAATATATATTACACATAAAATATATATTTAATAATTACCTATTTCCACAGATATACATTTAATAATATATAAATAACTATATATAATTTCCATATCTTTGACTATTGCTTTACACCAGAATATCTAGCACAGAACATGATTGCAAAGAATTTAAATATTTCAAAACTATTTAAATATGAGCTGGCAACTATGATGCATGCTGTTGTCCCAACTGCTTGGGCGGCTGACACAGCCCAGACATTTGAGCTTTAATCAACAACATAGTAAGACCCAGACTCAAGACAAAATAAAACAAATAAGACAGGTGTGATAGTGCACACCTTTAAGCCCAGCACTTAGGAGGCAGAGACAGATGTTTGGGAGTTCAAGGCCAGGTTGGTCTACACAGTGAGCTCCAGGTCATCCAGGGATACACAGTGAAACTCTGTCTCTGATAAATAGGTAGGTGGTTAAATAGGTAGATGGATAGATAGATAGATAGAAGATAGATAGATAGATAGATAGATAGATGTTGTAGGGAAGGTCTATTGTTCTGACCCGCCCGGTTAGTTTACTCCCAAAATAATCTCACAGAAATTTCTGCCTGGCCCATTATCTCTAGCCTTTTATTGGCTAACTCTCACATCTTGATTTAACCCATTTCTATTAATGTGTATCGCCACTTGACTGTGGCTAACCAGCGTCCGTCTTGGGCCGGAGAACCATGGCGTCTGCCACACTGCCCTTCTTCCCAGAATTCTGTTGTCTTCCTCGCCTACCTGAGTTCCGCCCTATCAATGAGGCCAAGGCAGTTTCTTTAACAACCAATGAAAGCAGCACAAATACAGAAGGACCTCCTACACCAGACAGACGATAGATGCATGGATGGATAGATAGATAGATAGATAGATAGATAGATAGATCAAGAGCCTCCCCCATATCAAACAACACAACCAGGGTCCTCAAAACCACAGGACTCAGGGACCCTGTAGCACAGCCTGTTACTGCCATGTTACTGTCCCGGACCTCACTAAACAGAATTGTGATGCCAATGGCCAAGCCTGATCACCACAAACTTCCAGACCTTTCCCAGTCCTCTACATACATAAATGAGCAGGAATCAAAAAGGGAGTATTTCAAAGCTCAGTGCTCTGTAACAGTTAAGTATGGTGCACGGTTCTCCCGAGACCCATCTTCGTGTTTTCAGCCCACCAATTAAAATAAATACAGCTCCCTTCGCACAGATAAACACACAGAATCGCAGAAGCAGCACCAAGTACAGAGAATTGGAAGATCAGCCCTTAGTTCTCTCATTGGCATGGCGATCGCAGATTGGGGTCCCGCGCGGTCAAGACCCTGTGCACTGTCCAGTCTGTCCCTTGTGTTAATCACTTGCTGCTACCCCACGGAGCTGCGACCTCCCAGCCGTTGCCTTCGTCTCCAGTCATAGCCCTGCCATGCTCCATTTTATCCTCAAGCCAACATGGGTTGGCCCACGTTTTCCTACCTTATGAAAAGCACAGCTTAAAATACCCTTGCTCATGTGGCTTCAGCTCCACGTTATTCTTCTTCCTGGGTCTCCTATTTCCGGCTCTCTTGGTAGCTGGGCTCACACGGTATCTGACCCGCTGACGAGAGAGTCTAGGAAAAGGATGAGAGATCTCTGGTGAATGTGGAGATTAAAAACAAAATCAAACAGAAGGTTTCCAGGGGAGGATAAGTCTGGGAGACAGAGGCTGGGCCAAACTGGAGCTGAGGATGTGGCTTAGGGAAACACGGTTGTTAAGGATGGAGACTGTTTTCCCCCAGCCTCGCATGTTGTGACCTGTGGCTAGTGCGTTAGTCAGGCTGAGCACGTGGAAGCTCACAGGACAGCTTAGACAAACATTTCAGCTCCCAAAAAGAGTCTCAAAGAGTCGCGCTGGAAGTAATTGAGAGCGGGACGCTTCTGGTGATTGCTGCTCTCCGACATTCTAAACCACCCGTCGCTCAGCTGCTTCCTGAAATCCCAGAGTCAGGGAACACGGAAGCCTGTCTTTGTCACTCAACTCTGTAAATGTTAACCTCCTATTAAATTTGTTTTCGCATAAAAAGACTCCTGGAATGTGTTCAGGAGAAGCTTAAGCCGCGCACTACCTTAGAGCGCTCATTTTCTTGTCCGTACATAATGCTTATTTCAAAATTTTGTCTCCCACCCATTCTTAAAAGGTGGTGCGCATTGTGTTTCATGTGGAGTGTTTGCTCTTTGGCTTTGAAGATCTTGCACGTATTCTGGGTTCTATAATAGCACCCACTGACGGTCCAGTTGTCTTTCTTTGTAGGAAACCTACCTTTTATTTTCTTATTTTCCTTAAAATCTCCCTTTTGAGTTTGGCCATTTCGCAGCTTTACTTCGGTGAGTCTGGGCAATGACTCACGGAGGTTCATGGTTCAGTGTGGGCCCGTGGAGTTTCCAGCGTGCTTGGACTCACAGGCCTGGCCAGTTCCGGACACTCGTTTATTACCTCGTTCCTTTGAATCTCGCCTTTCCTCTGTTCTCCTTGTCTCCTGGAGACCAGGTTGTGAGTGTATTACGTAAGTGTGTCCTTTCAGCCTCCAGGTCTTAAGCCCTCTTTCCCATTTTCTAGCTTCTCGTCTCTCCAAGTCTGATTGTGGATCATTTTCAGATACGTCTAATGATTTTCTTTTCAACTCTTTTTTCCTCTCTCCCCTGCTATTCCGTGTTTTTTGACTCTGAACTGAAGTTGCATGGTTCGTAGGAGACTTGAGGTTGTGAGTGAAGGCATTTACTCCAGAAGGTTCCACAGGTATCTTCGGAATGCAGGAAGTTGCTTTGGCCATCCTCAAAGGTTGGGATTTAAGTAGGGAAATGCTGGCTCTCGTACCTTGTGGGAGGCCCAGGGCTCGCTACAGGGGGGCTTCTATCTCCCCTCCCTTCCCAGATCTCTTCTGACTGCATGCTTCTAGGATTTTGGACAGCTTCTCTGCTCTTTGGGAGCCCAGCTGTGCACTAAAACCACACCGTGTGTCAGAGCGTTTTTGTATCATGGCAGGACAGCCTTCAGGGACTGCCACAATTGTGGGAGTGGATGCTGGGTGTGCAAATGCGGACACATATAGACACAGTGGCAAGGTGCATAGCGGCCAGCGTCACGGCCCTCAGGTCAAATATTTGAAAAGAAAACAATGATACAGGAAATAGAGAACTGGTCAAATTTCCGTCTCTCCCTGTAAGGACGTCTGCATATGTCACTTCAAAAGGGGCGGGAAGAGAGAGATGACTTACAGGGTAAGACTTCTGTGAAGGACAGTCTGGTATTTAGGGGATAAAGGGCATTGACAGACCTAGCAAAGCAGAAGAGGTAAGGGCTCACCCCAACTCTGTTTATAGAAAGGACCTCGTCGCAACTTTGCAATTATAGGACTTAGCTGGCAAATTCTCATATGAGCATTCCTTATGGAAACCTCTCCCCTGTCCTTGTTTGCTGGAGGGACGTTCATTAGAGCCCGCAGTACGGCTTTTGACACGGACGGTACTAAGGAGCTGGACTCAGACATCATCTTAAAGAGCTGTTTCTTTCCCACTTCTGTGGCCGAGTGTTCTGGCTTCCTGACGCTCTCTGAGAAGTGGGAGCCCCACTTTCTGTCCTTCAAACACAAGCTTGCCGCAGATGTGTGCCCCCCCCCCCACTTGGTGCAGAGGAGTTGGCAGCGGCCGTCTCTGTCTGGACCTCTCTGGTTGACTGAAGTCTGTTGTCTATAATCTTCAAAATAAAACTTTGAACCGGGCCCTAGTTCTGGGTTGGAAATTAGTTGTAGAAAATCTGGACTCTGAACAAAAACCACATTTGAAAGAGCAAGTCCCCACCCCACCCCCCACCCCTCCTGTGCTCTAAAAGCGAAGGCTGAAACAGCTGTTGACTGTTTATACAAAATCTCTCTCTCTCTCTTTTTTAAACCTAACTGTTAGACAATAGCTGTTTTCTTCTCCACTTAGAATAGCATTTTCTATTTCTTGGGCCGTTTGAGTCCTCAGCCCATGTGGCCGCGAGGGTTGGCTTGTGACTCCTTTCTTTGCCTCGGAGGAAACAAAGTCCCTTCCTTCTTTTTTCCTTTCCTTTTTTGGCAGGTTCTCACTCTGCAGCTGATTTGTAAGCGTGTGACGATCCTCCTGCCTCAGTCTCCCCAGCGCTTGACCACAGGCGTGAGCCACCGTGTTCACTCAGATTTTGGGTCTTCAGGTCCAACTTGATTGCTCAGAGTGCTTAGCTGGGCTTGGTTAAGAACCCTGCTGATCACCTTTCGGGCCAGCTCAGCACCAGCTGTTCACGGGAGACACTTTACCGGAAGTTTCTGTGGGCCCCCGAGCGTCATGACTCTCCGTCAGATCACATCAGTAAACACAGCACAGACCTGAGAACACTAGGCCTCTTGGCTTTGGCCCACCCCCCACTACCCTCTCTCTCCACTAGAACCGTTCAGTCACCTTATTTTCTGAGACAGGATCTCTCCCTCTTACCGGCTTAGAACTTTGGGGTCGGCTAGGCTGGCCGGCCAGTGAGCCCCAGGAATCTGCCTTCCAGCCTCCACAGTGCCCAAATAACAGCTCCATTATCTATCTTCACACGCATCCTGGGTGCTGGGCTCAGGTCGCCATACTCGTGTGGCAAGTACTTTACCAACCACGCCATCTCCCCAGCACCCCAAATGTATGAGTTTGGAGAGACACAAGACACTCGGAGCACAGTGGTGGTGGTGGTGGGGTAATCGTTGAAATTAGTCTGTGCGCAGACTGCTCTTGCCTTAGGCTACAGGAGGTGTTGAGCAACGGGTTCATTTGGACTCACACATTCCAGCTTCCAGACTCCCGCAAACTCCTCCTGAGGAGAGGAGCAGAAGCGAGAAGCTGGTTGCGTAAGGCCATCAGTTTTACAGCTGAGTGAGCTATGAATAATAGCGCCTGCGGCTTCCAATCTGCCCCCAGGACCATGATGAAACTAAGAAAATGTTTATGGGCTAGTAAATTTTTTCTACTAATTTGCAAGGCTATAATAAAGCCCATGAACTTGATGGCCTGCAGGAAGCACAACAAGAATTAGGAATGCAGCAATTTAGAGCCATAAGCCCTCTTTAAGATCTACAGGAAATGACTCCCAGAAAACAGATGAATCATAGCGTTTTAAGCAGAGAATGAAGCTGCTAATTTGGCCAGCTATAGGCTAAGAACAAAATTTTCCCAAAAGAATTTGCGGTTTCCGTTTCTCTTGCCTCAAAGGATACAATTAATTCAAGTATGTAGAGAATACAAGTCAAATTAAAACTATGGCTGGAACACAGTGTATCTTACAATGTCATAATACTTCTTCCCTTTTTAAAAGAACCGCATACACAGCCACATTCTGCCCCCTTGTGGCTGAAATGGTTACTACATGCAGATGGCACCAGTGCAGTTATTTAATAATAACACATACTAGAAATCATATTCAAGTGAGGGACGGCCTGAAGAAGGTGGTTGGTGAAGGTGGTTGGAGCATGCAGATTTGGCTGTGGTCATCCTTATTCCGGGTCACAGCAGCCAAGGGGGACCCCGACGTTTCAACAGATGCAAAGAAATAACTGTCACAGAAAACATCTTCATTTCTGTTTCCTATTGGACGCACCCACTTACAGCACAGTACTGATGGTTATTAGCACCTATAAATTACAGCAATTCCTACCATTGCATGAGGCTGGCAGTTTCCTCATATCGGCTCATGTGAACGAAAACGCCAGCTCCAGGAAGCTGTGCACTTTCTGTTGTATAGCCCGGCTGCACCCAGATTGTGAGGACCGTGTGTGTGTGTGTGTGTGTGTGTGTGTGTGTGTGTGTGTATGTGTGTGTGTGTGTGTGAGAGAGAGAGAGAGAAGATGCCGACACTGTGTGCCTGTCCCCTCCTGTCAGGAGCCAGGGCAAGAGCAGGGGAATAAAGTCACACTCCGGAGAGCAACCAGCAGACGGCGCACACAGCGGCCCTCTGCAGGGAAATGTCTGCGTGGGCCTGTACCCCTCTTCACACAGAAAAGCAGCCTCCTAGCTGTCTTCTCCTGGGAGAGCCCTGGGAATTCAGTTCCAGGACCTTCAGGGAGACTCAGGTCCGTCACAATCTCCTGTGCACTCCGGCTCATCTCTGGGATGTTTGCAATGCAGAATGCAGTGTAAATGGCGTCCAAGTGGGTTCCAAGCAGCATTGCCCTGGGAAAGGCGACGAGAAAGCAAATCTATGCATGTTGGGCCAGATGAAGTGTTTTTTCCTCTGCCTATTTTCATTCCGCAGTTGGTCGAATCTGCAGGCTCAGGGCAGGGTAACTGTGTTTTCCCCCATTATTATGCCGTTGTTTTTGGACTTTGAGTGTGGGTAGGGCCTGTGGTTGCTTCCAGGCAGCAGTGTATTGCAAAGCCTACGTGTGCTCATGATCGGATGGTGGGGGATCACATGGAGTGATGGCAGTTAGATCCTCCATCCTGCTGGAGGCCGCAGATGATCACATGACAAGGATCTGGGGGTGACATCTAGGAGCTGAGGGCCGCACTGTGAAGTCCTGTTCAGTCACTGCAAAAGCTGACTTTTCCAATAGTGGTAGCCACTTGAGCCTTGCAGGTGAGCCTGGCAACAACCGTGGGGATCAGAGCAGAGACGCTAGACTCCCGGCCCATGGGCTTAGCAGATAATAAATGTGAATTTGTTCAAGACATGGTGCTAATTATAACATTAGAGGTAGAGAAGTAGAACAATTACCTTTAAACTTTTTAAACTTTGGGGCTGGTGAGATGTCTCAGTGGGTAAAGGCACTAGCCACATAAACCTGGTGACTTGAGTTCCATCCCAGGGACCCACAAAGAGGTGGAAGGTCTCTCTCTCTCTCTCTCTCTCTCTCTCTCTCTCTCTCTCTCTCACACACACACACACACACACACCAATAATGATGCATTTTAAAAATTAAGGATCTCTAAATCTGACTCTTGTATTTAAGTCTGTGGCTGCTTTCTGGTTAGTCTGTACAGACAATATGAAGGTGAGAGGAGAGGGTGGAGTTTCCCTCCCCACTCATGCTCTTCTTTGGAAACAGTGTCTCTCTATGAACTGGCTGTGCAGAGCAGACTGACCTTGAACTCACAGAGATTGCTCTTTCTTTGCCTCCCAAGCATTGGGGCTAACGGTGCGCCCAGCCTCCTCTTATTCTTTTATGGGTATGGCTATCCAACTGTTTCTGCCCCAATTATCGAAAATATCTTTATCCCATTGAATTGCACTGGTACCATACCCCCCACCCCTGTCTTTTCTGTTAACTAATCTACTTGCTGCTGTTTAATTACTGTAGCTTTACAATCATTTTTGAAACTAGGTAATGTAGATCCTCCAACGTTTCTTCCCCCAAGAGAGGTCTGGACTATTCTGGGTGCAGATTTATCATAAGGTAGCAGCGGTCCTTGGTCCCAATGTCCTCAGCTAAAGTCCCTAGTGACCTCCCACCTTTAGCTTCCTCAGTCCTGAGTCACCTGCCCCCACATCTGACAGTTTCCAGGGACACACACCACACTCTTTGAGGGGTTGTGTCCTCTTTAGACCAGGAGAGGGGCGCCCTTACTCCTTTCAGCTAACCCCAGCTCTGGCAGTGTGCTCCGCAGCCCTCCCAGAGAGTTCCCGAGGACAGCTACCAGACCGCTAGTGTTCCGTGTGGGCTGTGTTCACGGTCATCCACACCCCAAAACATCAGCCTGGTCTCTCTAAAGCATTTGCTTTGTGTCCAATATTCACATAGTTTGATACTGCATTCCAAGCTCCCCGTGTAATGTCAACTGCACACTTTAATCTGAGCGTTAGACTGTTAGGCATTTTCAGCTAGACTTTCCAGTTGCTCTTTGGAGAGGGATGTTTGGGGAAGGCCATTGGTTACACTCCCCAAACAGATGGCGCCAAGTCTAGCTCTCACTGATGCCATCTTCTTCCTAGGCCCATTCAAGTTCTAGATTCTTCTGTGGGCTGCACATGGTGTCTTCAGGGCAGTCACAGGACACAGGAGGGGCAGGAGAAACCCAGCAATGTTGAGGGACAGGGACTAAGACCCTAGTAAGGCTGGCATTTCCGAGTACCTTTCATGGGCAGATCTACTTTCCATGAGCTCAGAGCCCACTCCCGGTGGGGGCTTCCGGGCAGCAGCAGGCAAGTGGGATGTGGGTAGCTGCTTCCTGCAGCAGGCCAGTGTGAATGCAGAGAGTGTTGGTGACACATGGCTGCCCTCGCAGAGGGGACCGGCAGGTGAGCAGGCATTCAGCACAGTTACGCAGAGCTAATGACGTGGCTAGAAAAAAATAGGTCTCCCTCACGGTTTATTTTTGTAAAAAGGTGCTGTGGCAGTTCATTTTTAAACTGTTTTGGACACCTTTTATTAAAATAAAAGTTACCCTGTCTGCGTATGCTCCCTACTCCTGTGCAATTCTGTTTTATCACCCTGCAAACTCAAGGGCAAGTTTTAAAGCTGGTAATGTACTTTTTTTTTTTAAAAAAAAAACATAGCTGATGAAAATAATAATTGAAAGTGTAGAGCTGGAGGCTGGTGCCGTGGCTCAGTGGGCAATGTGCTTGCTGCACAAGCCTGAGAACCTGAGTTCGGATCCCCAGCACTCAGGTAAAATCCAAATGTAGCAGCGTGGGTGTAACTCCAGCCCTAGGGATTGATGGACAGGTGACTTCTAAGCATTCAGTGGCTAAATATTCTTTTTCTTTCTTTTTTGTTTTTTAAGACAGGGTTTCTATGTAGTTTTGGAACCTGTCCTGGAAAGAGCTCTTATAGCCAGACTGGCCTTGAACTCACAGAGATCCTGCCTCTGCCTCCTGAGTGCTGGAATTAAAAGCATGTGCCACCACCGCCTGGCAATCGGCTAGTTTTTCTAACTAAAATGGCTCAAGCTCCAGGTTCATGAGGATCCCTGTTCCAAAAACTAAGGTGGAGTCCAATGGAGCGCTATCTCAGGTAAAGATCTGCTGTTGGGATTACACACGTGGCCGAAAACAACATCTTATGCTCCCATGTCACATTCTGTCGCTGAGGAAAGTCAGGGCAGGAGCGCCAGGGAAGCACGTGGAGGCGGGAGCTGATGCAGAGGCCTTGGAGGAATGTTGCTGGCTGGCTTGCTCCTCATGACTTGCTCACCCTGCCTTCTCATAGCACCCAGGACCAGCAACCCAGGGATAGCACAGCTGGGCCCTCTCACATCAATCATTAATCAAGAACATGCACCAAAAGCTTGCCCATAGGCCAGTCTGGTGGGAGCGTTTTTCTCAATTGAGGTCCCCTCTTCTGAAATGACTCTAGCTTGTGTCAGGCTGATGTAAAACTCAGCTGCACGGAGGGAGATACCCACTGCTGTCCTCTGGTCTCCATGTGCACATGTGCACCCACAGCCATTAATATAACACACACACACACACACACACACACACACACATGCACTGCACACGCACACTCACAAACAGTAGAGTATCAGGGTACATATCAGCAGGAGAGTTTGTAGTTAGGATGAGCCCTGGATTCACTCTCCATTACAAAGAAGTTTAGTACCTGATAAATGAGCACTGGAATCCGTGTAGAAGACACATATTGGCCAGCATCATTATTGAACATACATGTCCTTATCTTCACTCCAATAAACTTCAGGAGAAAATGGATGTTTAAAATAAAAACACAACCAGCCAAACTTAAAGCTCCAGTAAAAATACATTTATGTGTATTGAGTCTCAGTCACTGTTCTCTTGCTGTGCAGAGACATCACGATCAAGGCAACTCTGAGAAAGCATTTAACTGGGGCTGGCTTACAGTTTCAGAGGTTTAGTCCATTATCATCGTCATGGGAAGCACGGCAGCAGGTACGGCAGGCGTGGTACTGGAGAAGTAGTTGAAAGCTACATCCTGATTTGCAGACAGAGAGGAAGACACTGGGCTTGGCGTGGGATTTTGAAACCTCAAAACCCACCTCAAGTGACACACTTCCTCTAACAAAGCTATACCTCCCAATCCTTTTAAATAGTGTCGTTCCCTGGTGACCGAACATTCAAATATATGAACCTATGGGGGCTATTTCTATTCAAACTACCACAGTCTCTGTGTGTGTGTATGTGTGTGTGTGTGTGTGTGTATGTGTGTGTGTGTCAGCACGTTTGTGTTCACGTACATACATCTCATAAGTTGTGAGAAACAGGTGAGGCACTGAGAGAATGTGTGTTGTTGACATGAGCAGAGCCTTGTCAAGGACCCCAAAGGCCTCAGGCCCATGGGAATGGCAGAGCCTTCCTCTGGTGTGTAGATGTTGGGAGTGATTACTTTAAGCTAAAGTCAGTATATGCAGAGAATACCAACCAAAGCCCCTTCTTCCTGAGACTTTTGAGAGACCTCTTACTGAACTAACTAACTAATCCATAGCTGAACTAACTACCCCTTCCTTGTCAGCTATGGATAATAAACCCACCCCTTCGTTCAGAGGCTTATAATGAAGGTGTCGAGTTTCCAGGCTGCTGGTGTGTCTCGCCATCAGAACACACAGACACCTAGTTTCGGTTCTCTCTCTCTCTCCCTCTGTGTGTGTGTGTGTGTGTGTGTGTGTGTGTGTGTGTGTGTGTGTATGTGTGTGTGTGTGCACATGTGCATGTGTGAATGCCTGTCCTTTCTTCATTCCCCCTGTCCCAATTAGCTAAAATTCAAAGCCATACAGGTCAAGGCACCGTGTAGCACCCAAGGGGCAAAATAAACAATGTCCCTCTTCTTCATCAAGACCTGAGTGATGCTCCTGGGTCAAAACTCCCTCTGCTTCCTGGGCATCCTTCCAGAGGTACTGTGTCAAGCTTCTTTGCCATGTCTTCCACAGGATCTACCACATCCCCCCATTGCATGATATTCACTATAGACATAAACCATATTTTATTAACTCATTGACAACTTATTTCCAGTTTTCTTCTGTTACAAACAAAACTTTTAGCCCATGTCCCCTTTGGAGCATTTCACTAAGACAGTCGTTCTCATCATGTTGAGATCAGATTAGAGGCCAGGAAGCAGAAACAAAAGTAGGGAGACTGGGAGGCAACTGTGATGGTCCAGAGATGTGATTGTGTCCGGTGCCAGAGAACGGGGCAAGGGTGTGGTGGCAAGCATTGGAATGGGGTACACTGGAGATGTTTAAACATGGAGCGCCCAGAAAAACACTGTCTCCATTGTGGATCAGTTTCTACCAATAAAATCTTCTGTCCTGGAGGGAAGTGCCTTAAGACTGGGAAGTTCTACAGGAAAACTTCCTCAAGAAGTAAACAACTCAAGAGCCTCAGGAAGTCCCTGAAACTGACCTGATGGAGGAAGATCATTGGTTAATTAATAAAGAAACTGCTTGGCCCTGATAGGTTAGAACATAGGTGGGTGGAGTAAACAGAACAGAATGCTGGGAGGAAGAGGAAGTGAGCTCAGACGCCATGCTCCCCTCTCCAGGGCAGTTGCGATGAAGCAAGCTGCCAGGTCAGACATGCTGAATCTTTTCCAGTAAGACTGGTGCTACACAGATTATTATAGATGGGTTGATCGGGATATGAGAATTAGCCAGTAAGGGCTAGAGCTAATGGGCCAAGCAGTGCTGGCTTACATCTTTAATCCCAGTACTTGGAAGGCAGATGCAGGGTTTGAGGCCAACCTGATCTACAGAATGAGTTTCAGGACAGCCAGGGCTACACAGAGAAACCCTGTCTTGAAAAACAAGCAAACTACCACCACCAACAAAAAAAAAGATGGGACCTAGGGCTGGGTGGTGCTGGCTTATATCTTTAATCCCAGTCCTTGGAAGGCAGATGCAGGGGGATTCTCTGAGTTTGAGGCCAACCTGGTCTACAGAGTGAGTTTCAGGACAGCCAGGGCTACACAGAGAAACCCTGTCTTGAAAAACAAGCAAACCACCACCACCAACAAAACAAGAGGGAACCTAGGTCATGTGTTGCAGGGCTGTGGTTTGGAATGCTAAGTGGGCCTTCTATAGCCCCAGGAAAACAAATCATGAAGGCACGAATACAGAGTGTGCAAAAATTCTCTATTGCTTGGGTCTATGTTCTTGCTGTAATAATAAGAAAAGGCCAGGTGCTGGAGAGGTGGCTTAGTGAGTAAGAGCATTGGCTGCTCTTCCAGAGGACTCAGGTTCAATTCTTGGGACCCACAATGGCAGCTCACAACCATCTGTAACTCCAATTTCAGGGACTCTAATGCACTTTTCTGTTATGAGATATTTGATTACATCATGTAAAGATATGGCACTGTGATTGGTTTACTAAAAAGCTGAATGGCCAATAACTAGGCAGGAGGAATAGGCGGGACTTCTGGACAGAGAGAACTCTGGGAAGAAGAAAGGGGGAGGCACCAGCCTGATGCAGAGGAAGCAGGACATGCAGGAGGAGAGGTAAAAGTCACAAGTCACGTCACAGCAAGTAGATGAATAGAAATGGGTTCATTTAAGTTACAAGAGCAAGTTAGAAGCAATCTCATAATTAATCTTAAGTCTCTGTGTCACAGTTTGGGGGCTGGAGGTCTGAAAAAGTCCGCTGTACTCTTGCAGCTTCATAGGGCACCAGGCACTTGTGTGGTAAGAGGATGTATATGCAGGCAAAATATTCAAATACACAAAATTTAACAAAAATAAAGGTCAGTGGAGCCCAAGGGGTTGGAGAGTGGAGGCAGCCACACTAGCAATGAAAAAAACATGGGACTGAAGGTCAGGAGGTTTGTTGTAAAAGGGGGTGAAAGAGGGTTGGAGAGATGGCTCGGCAGTGTAGCACTTACCCTTCTCATAGGGGACGGGGTTGGGTTCCCAGCACCGACATCTGGTGGCTTACAATCGCATGTAACTCCAGGTCTCGGGAACCAAATGCCCTCTTCTGGCCTCTATGGACGTCTGTATGCCTGTGGTACACATACATGAAATGAAAACAATACCTCTTTCTTGTTTTCTTTTAGGAGTTGAAAGCAGGCTGGCGAGCTGTTCCAGCAAAGTGCTGATTCTTACGGTGGATTCGCAGATGTTCCTGAGAGACTCACTCCTTTAACACTGGCTGAGAGCCGCCCTAGGCTGGAAGGGTAGAGTTTGGATAGACAGGTGACTTCACCTTCTCGCGGACCATGGGACCTAGTGAGCTATATGTCACCATCTATCCTAAGAATAGCAATGGGAGAAGGGACATTGTTAGGTATTAGTGGGAGGAGAGGAAGGAAGGAAGGTTGGGACAAACTGAAGAATTAAGTAGTACGGGTGGGAATACATCATTTTACAACCTGGTATAAACACGGTCTTAGTGTTTCTGTTGCTGTGACGGGAAACTATGACCACGGCAACTCTTATACAGAGGAAGACATTTCACCGAGGCAGCTCCCAGTTTCAGAGGGTCAGTCCATTGTCATCATGGCGGGAGTACGGCAGCACGAGGACAGACTGTGGCACGCAGGCAGATGTGGTCCTGGAGGAGCAGCTGCGAGTCCTATGTCTTGAAGTTGACAGAAACACTGGGCGGTATCCTGAGCATAGGAAATCTCAAAGCCCGCCCCCACAGTGACACACTTCCTCCAACAAGACCATTCCCACTCCAACAAAGCCACACCTCCTAATAGTGCCACTTTCTATGGGATTAATGGGGGCCAGTTACAGTCAAACTTCCACAAGCGCCAACATTCTTCCTTGAGTTCAACTCGCTTTTTTTACTCAAGTGTTGCAGAGCTCACTGCTACAAAGATGGGGTGGACTTTGACAAGACCCTTAAAGTGCACAAGAGGTCCTGGATGAGAGGCTCTTCCACCCCCCTCCCCCCCCCAGGAGATGGGGGTCTGATTCTGTCACCGACCTAATTCTCATTCAGAGCAGTGACTGTGGAAGGTGGCAATTTCAAATGCCTGGGAAGGAAATCTCTCCTCTATATTAAATGTTTTCATAAACCTTTCAAACCACCCCGCTCCTTTCACTCTACAGCTTTCAAGCAAGGCATACTTAGACAAACCAGGGTTCTAGAGGACATCCTATAAAGCGCAATGTACTTGTGGCCTCTGGGCTTCAGCTGGCCACCTTCAAGCCCTGAGTCCCCCAGGACCTGCTCCGAGACATATTCTCAATTCTCGTTCTGACCCTTCCATTCCGGATTCCAAACAGAGCCACGCTGAGCTCATGCGTTTTGGAAACGGCTGGTTGTTTCATAGTTCAGAGAGCCACAGAGTTTTTGAGAGCGGTTGCTCCCCCATGGCACAGTTATGTTCCAAAGCTCCGCTTCCCAATGCTGCTGCAGCTAGGATGTGCAGTTCCGTCTCTACAGGCCCTAATGGAGTTACAGAAAATGGATTTTTAGTCAATTGAACTTTTCCTACAAAAATAAAAATCTTCACACGGTTGATTGTTTCGTTTTCCCACTGGAGACAAAGCAATACGGGCCATCATTAATTCCAGGCAGCCCTCTCGGAGGAGATGCAACCGCTCTCTGTTAAAGACTAGTCCTGAATACCCAGTGATAGCAGTTAATAGGGTTTGTGCCATGCTGTGCTAACATCGTTCATTTCCCCATCTCACGTCTTGGGCTTCCTCCACATACTGGAGGAAATCACTGTGGGGTCACACAAATATTTTGAAGTTTGTAAACTTGAATAAATTCATGATTTCAGGACTATCTAGTATTACAGCTTACAGAGTCAGTGAGATGACTTGGTGTGCAGAAGCCATTGCCTCAAAAGCCTCACGACCTGGGGTTGATCCTCGGAGGCCACTGCGGAAGGAAAGAACCAAGTCCTGGAAGTTGTCCCCTGACCTCCACACATGCAGTCACTCTTCCTTTCCTTCTTTCCTTCTCTCTCTCTCTCTGTCCTCTCCCTCTCTCTCTTCCTCATCTTCCCCAACTCCCCCCCCAGATGACTCAGCAGTTAAGAGCACTACTGGGATAGAGAGATGACTCAGCATTTAAGAGCACATAGTGGGATGGAGAGATGACTCAGCAGTTAAGAGCACATAGTGGGATGGAGAGATGACTCAGCAGTTAAGAGCACATACTGGGATGGCTGGGATGGAGAGATGACTCAGCAGTTAAGAGCACATACTGCTCTCACAGAGGACTCCCTTTGGTTCCCAGCACCCACATCAGGTTGCTCATAACTGTGTCAACTCCATCCTTCTGGAATTGGAGAGCACTGACCACACAACACACACACACACACACACACACACACACACACACACACCATAAATATCAATCTAAAAATCCTTACCTCATTATGAGTTTGACATACATTTCTGTATGAATTAGAACCTTAAGAATAACACTATTGCACTTGAGAGGCGGAAGTCTAACTCATGGCGAATCTTGGCTTCCTCCCGAGGGTCTTCAGCCTCCATCCATACCGTCCTGAGAAACTGCATTTGGGTTCCTTGGAGTCCATGGGGCGCGAATGCTGCTGCAGCTGCCCTTGTTTGCATTCCCTGCAGCCCATCACTGCTCTCAGCAGTGCCCTTAGGTTTTATAAGGTCCTCTGTGTAACTAAGGGAGTTGTTCTAGAAGGAACTCGGGTACTTATGGGTTCCTTATTCTGGGATCCTGTTCTGGTAACACAGGCATGTTCCTGAATCAGACAACGTTAGAGGTTCCCCTCCCCACAGCTCAAACCCCTGCGAGCCGAATCTTCTTTAGATTTGTGAGTGTGCTGGACAAATCTACCTGGAAATGACTAGTATTTCCAGAGACCGCAATATTTCCAGTATTTCTCGTCTTTCTGCACTTTTATCAATGGCTCGTTAAATATAACTTTTTTTTTTACGGTTTTCTGCATAATTAGATCAGGTTGTCTGCAGATAAAATTACATTCTTCTCCTTATTTAAATAGAAAATATACTGTCATCAATTTGCTTTTCTCTTTCTTCTCTTTCTTTTTTAAATATACTACCAAAGAAGACAGCATATGTATCACACACTATGAAGAACTAAAAGTTGGGATTTTGTGGTTAGTTTTGCTGCTTTTTTAAATAAATAGATCACAGCTAGAACGTAGAGAATCCATTTATTTCCATTTTAGTCTTGTTGTATGCATTCTTTCCCTGGCACGGCACTGTGTATTTAAAATTGTCGATTGTAACAGTAACTTTTTCTAATGCCTTGATAAAATACCAGGATAAAAGCAACTGAAGGGAGAGAAGGTTCAAGGGTGAGTGTGGCCCCTTCTTCCTACAGACTCTAAAGATCCAGGCAATGCCTGGGGCCCTTTAGACCTCGCCCACATAGACGCTGTCAACCTTGACGACTTGTCTCTCCCAGTGTGCACCATTGCTGCTCTTTGAATGAGATTACTTATCTATTTTATAAATTTGTGTGAACCTAATTTTCAGTTGTTTGGGTGAGAGGCCAAGAACCTGGAAGCACCTGACCCTGACCTTGTGCAGCTCACCTCTCCTCTCACGGAAGTAGTTATTAATCACTCCAGAAAGCCATGAAATAAGCATAAGAAAATGTAAATAATATCACCCCAAATTAAGTTACCCCTCAAAATCACCTTCAACCTACCCACGTGGGAGCACACATTATAAAACTGGGGTCATATTTTTTTTTTTTCTGAACCACACATTACCACATATTGTGAATGTCCTTTCATGTTCATACTCAACTATACTATGGCTTCTATTTGTAAATTATGTATTATTCATAATAATTATTATTTATATTCATTATTCACATTACCAAACATTTCAGAAAATTGAGGAGTGTATATATTTTTATCCCAACATGCCATTTTTAATACTGCATTGTGTTTTATTATATAGAAAGCACCCTCAATTTATTTTTACTTTTTTTTTAAATTTATTTATTTATTAAGGATTTCTGCCTCCTCCTTGCCACCGCCTCCCATTTCCCTCCCCCTCCCCCGATCAAGTCCCCCTCTCTCATCAGCTCGAAGAGCAATCAGGGTTCCCTGACCTGTGGGAAGTCCAAGGACCGCCCACCTCTATCCAGGTCTAGTAAGGTGAGCATCCAAACTGCCTAGGCTCCCCCAAAGCCAGTACGTGCAGTAGGATCAAAAACCCACTGCGATTGTTCTTGAGTTCTCAGTATTCCTCATTGTCTGCTATGTTCAGCTAGTCCGGATTTGTCCCATGCTTTTTCAGACCCAGGCCAGCTGGCCTTGGTGAGTTCCCGATAGAACATCCCCATTGTCTCAGTGTATGGGTGTACCCCTCGCGGTCCTGAGTTCCTTGCTCGTGCTCCCTCTCCTTCTGTTCTTGATTTGGACCTTGAGATTTCTGTTCGGTGCTCCAATGTGGGTCTCTGTCTTTGTCTCCTTTCATCGCCTGATGAAGGTTAATATTCAGGAGGATGCCTATATGTTTGTCTTTGGATTCACCTTCTTATTTAGCTTCTCTAGGATCGCGAATTATAAGCTCAGTGTCCTTTATTTATGGCTAGAAACCAAATATGAGTGAGTACATCCCATGTTCCTCTTTTTGGGTCTGGCTTACCTCACTCAGGATAGTGTTTTCTATTTCCATCCATTTGTATGCAAAATTCAAGAAGTCCTTGTTTTTTATTGCTGAGTAATACTCTAATATGTATATATTCCATAATTTCTTCATCCATTCTTCCATTGAAGGGCATCTAGGTTGTTTCCAGGTTCTGGCTGTTACAAACAATGCTGCTATGAACATAGTTGAGCATATACTTTTGTTGTATGATAGGGCCTCCCTTGGGTATATTCCCAAGAGTGGTATTGCTGGGTCCAGGGTTAACTTGATCCTGAATTTCCTGAGAAACCGCCACACTGCTTTCCAGAGTGGTTGCACAAGATTGCATTCCCACCAGCAATGGGTGAGTGTACCCCTTTCTCCACAACCTCTCCAGCAAAGGCTATCATTGGTGTTTTTTATTTTAGCCATTCTGACAGGTGTAAGATGGTATCTTAAAGTTGTCTTGATTTGCATTTCCCTGATTGCTAAGGAAGTTGAGCATGACCTTAAGTGTCTTTGGCCATTTGAAGTTCTTCTGTTGAGAATTCTCTATTCAGCTCAGTGCCCCATTTTATAATTGGGTTGATTAGTCTTTTAAGGTCTAGTTTCTTGAGTTCTTTATATATTTTGGAGATCAGACTTTTGTCAGTTGTAAGGTTGGTGAAGATCTTCTCCCAGTAAGTGGGTTGCCTTTTTGTCTTAGTGACAGTGTCCTTTGCTTTACAGAAGCTTCTCGGTCTCAGGAGGTCCCATTTATTCAATGATGCCCTTCGTGTCTGTGCTGCTGGGGTTATACGTAGGAAGTGGTCTCCTGTGCCCATGTGCTGTAGAGTACTTTCCACTTTCTCTTCTATCAGGTTCAGTGTGTTCAGACTGATTTTGAGGTCTTTAATCCATTTGGACTTGAGTTTTGTGCATGGTGATAGATATGGATCTATTTTCATTCTTCTACAGATTGACATCCAGTTTTGCCAGCACAATTTGTTGAGGATGCTTTCTTTCTTTCATTGTATACTTTTAGTTCCTTTATCGAAAATCAGGTGTTCATAGGTTTGTGGGTTAAAGTCAGGGTCTTCTATTTGATTCCATTGGTCGACTTTTCTGTTTTTATGCCACTACCAAGCTGTTTTCAATACTGTAGCTCTGTAATAGAGTTTGAAGTCAGGGATGGTAATGCCTCCAGACAATCCTTTATTGTTTAAGATTGTTTTGGCTATCCTGGGTTTTTTGTTTTTCCATATAAAGTTGATTATTGTCTTCTCCAGATCTGTGAAGAATTTTGATGGGATTTTGATGGGGATTGCATTGAATCTATAGATTGCTTTTGGTAGAATTGCCATTTTTATCATGTTGATCCTCCCAATCCAAGAGCAAGGGAGGTCCTTCCATTTTCTGGTGTCCTCTTCAATTTCTTTCTTCAAAGACTTATAGTTCTTGTCAAATAGATCTTTCACTTCCTTGGTTAGAGTTACCCCAAGATATTTTATGCTATTTGTGGCTATCGTGAAAGGTGATGCTTCTCTAATTTCCCTCTCTGCTTCCTTATCCTTAGTGTATAGGAAGGCAACTGATTTTTTGGAGTTGATCTTGTATCCTGCCACATTACTAAAGGTGTTTATCAGCTGTAGGAGTTCTTTGGTAGAATTTTTGGGGTCGCTTATGTATACTATCATATCATCTGCAAATAACGAAAGCTTAATTTCTTCCTTTCCAATACGAATCCCCTTGATCTCCTTATGTTGTCTTATTGCTATTGCTAGAACTTCAAGCACTATATTGAAGAGGAATGGAGAGAGTGGACATCCTTGTCGTGTTCCTGATTTTAGTGGGATGGCTTTGAGTTTTTCTCCATTTACTTTAATGTTAGCTGTCGGCTTGCTGTAAATAGCTTTTATTATATTTAGGTAGGACCCTTGTATCCCTATTCTCTCCAAGACCAAGATCATAAAGGGGTGTTGAATTTTGTCAAATGCTTTTGCAGCATCTAATGAAATGATCATATGCTTTTTTTCTTTCAGTTTATTTATATGGTGGATTACATTGATAGATTTGAGTATGTTGAACCAGCCCTGCATCCCTGGATGAATCCTACTTGATCATAATGGATAATTTTTCTAATGTGTTCTTGGATTCGGTTTGCCAGTATTTTATTGAGAATTTTTGCATCGATATTCATGAGTGAGATAGGCCTGTAATTCTTTTTCTTTGTTGGGTCTTTGTGTGGTTTTGGTATCAGCGTAACTGTAGCTTCATAAAAGGAATTTGGCAATGACTCTTTTGTTTCTATATTGTGAAATACATTAAGGAGTATAGGTATTAGTTCTTCTTGGAAGTTCTGGTAGAATTCCGCATTGAAACCATCTGGTCCTGGGCTTTTTTTCGAAGGGAGATTTTTGATAACAGTTTCTAATTCTTCGCGAGTAACAGGTCTATTTAGATCATTCACCTGGTCTTGGTTTAGCTTTGGTATATGGTACTTATTTAAAAAAATGTCCATTTCTTTTGTATTTTCCAGTTTTGTGGCATACAGTCTTTTGTAGTAAGATCTAATGATTCTCTGAATTTCCTCTGTGTCTGTGGTTATGTCCCCCTTTTCATTTCTGATCTTATTTATTTCCGTGTTCTCTCTCTGTTGTTTAATTAGTTTGGATAGGGGTTTGTCGATCCTGTTGATTTTCTCCAGGAACCAGCTTTTTATTTCATTGATTCTTTGGACTTCTTTCTGTGTTTCTATTTTGTTGATTTCCGCCCTCAGTTTTATTATTTCCAGTCTTCTACTCCTCCTGGGCGTGTCTGCTCCTTTTTTCTTCTAGAGCTTTCAGGTGTGTTGTTAAGTCGCCAATGTATGCATTCTCCGTTTTCTTTAAGTGGGCACTTAGTGCTATGAACTTTCCTCTTAGCACTGCTTTCATCATGTCCCATAGGTTTGAGTATGTTGTCTCTTTATTTTCATTAAATTCAAGGAAGACTTTAATTTCTTTCTTAATTTCTCCCTTGACCCGGGTGTGGTTCAGTAGTTGACTGTTCAGTTTCCATGAGTTTGTCGGCTTTCTGTGGGTAGCATTGTTGTTGCCTTCTAACTTTAATCCGTGGTGATCAGATAGGACACAGGTGGACACTGATATTTTTTTGTATCTGTGGAGGTTTCCTTTGTTTCCAAGTATGTGGTCAATTTTTGAGAAGGTTCCATGAGCTGCAGAGAAGAAGGTATATTCTTTCCTATTTGGGTGGAATGTTCTATAGATGTCTGTTAAGTCCATTTGCTTCATAACCTCCAATAATTCTCTTAATTCTCTATTTGGTTTCTGTCTGATTGACCTGTCCGTTGGAGAGAGAGGTGTGTTGAAGTCTCCTACTACTAGTGTGTGTGGTTTGATGTCTGCCTTGAGTTCTAGTAATATTTCTCTTACATAAGTGGGTGCTTTTATATTAGGGGCGTAGATATTCAGGATTGAGACGTCATCCTGATGAATTGTTCCTGTTATAAGTATAAAGTGACCAACTCGATCTCTTCTGATTGATTTTAGTTTGAAGTCAGTTTTGTTAGAAATTAGTATGGCCACACCTGCTTTTTTCTTAGGACCATTTGCTTGAAACACCTTTTTCCAACCCTTTACTCTGAGTAGGTGCCTGTCTTTGTGGTTGAGATGTGTTTCTTGCAAACAGCAGAATGTTGGATCCTGTTTTCGTATCCAATCTCTTAGCCTGTGCCTTTTTATAGGTGAATTGAGCCCATTAATATTAAGTGATATTAATGACCAGTGGTTGTTTACTCCGGTTATTCTTATTGTTTTTGGTAGTAGAGATTGTGTGTCTCCCTTCTTTGAGATGTACTGGTGAAGGGTCGCTAGATGCCTGAGTTATTGTAGGCAGTGTTGGATTCCTTGGGTTGCGATTTTCCTTCTATTACTTTCTGTAGGGCTGGATTTGTGGCTACGTATTGTTTAAATTTGTTCTTATCCTGGAATGTCTTGTTTTCTCCATTGATAGTGAACGATAGCTTGGCTGGGTATAGTAGTTTGGGTTTGCATCCATGGTCTCTTAGCTTCTGCAGTACATCTATCCAGGACCTTCTGGCTTTCATGGTTTCCATAGAGAAGTCAGGTGTAAGTCTGATAGGTTTACCTTTATAAGTTACTTGCCCTTTTTCCTTTGCAGCTCTTAATATTCTTTCTTTAACCTGTATATTTTGTGTTTTGATTATTATATGGCGAGGAGATGTTTTTCTTTGATCCAGTCTGTTTGGTGTTCTGTATGCTTCTTGAATATTTAAATGAATATCTTTCTTTATGCTGGGAAAGTTTTCTTCCATAATTTTGTTAAAAATATTTTCTGGGCCTTTGAGCTGTGACTCTTCTCCTTCTTCTATTCCTATTATTCTTAGGTTTGGTCTTTTTATTGTGTCCCATATTTTCTGAATGTTTTGTGTTGAGAATTTGTTGGCTTTGCTGTTTTCTTTGATCTGTTCGTTTATTTTCTCTATGGTGTCCTCAGAATCTGAGATTCTTTCTTCTATCTCTTGTATTCTATTGATTATGCTTGTTTCTGTAGACTCTGCTCGTTGACCTAGATTTTCCATATCCAGCTGGTCCTCAGTTTGTATTTTCTTCCTTGCATTCATTTCAGTTTTCAATTCTTGAACTGTTTCCATTACCTGTTTGATCGTTTTTTCTTGGTTTCCCAGGGTATCATGTACGTATTTACTCATTTCTTCAAACTTTCGTTATGCTTCTCATCCATTTCTATAAGGGTGCTTTTTATATGTTGTTTAAGGGACTCTATTGCTTTCATAAAGTCAATTTTTTCCACTTCTTCTGTGTTAGGTTGTTCAAATACTTCTGTTGTAAGATCATTGGGTTCTGGTGTTTTCATGTTGTTTTTCAGATTATTGGGTGAATTCTTGCCTTGGTGCCTGCCCATCTCCTCCTATTGATCCTATCTGATGGGTCTTTTAAAAACCGGATCAGGTTTCCCTGCTGGCCAAGGGCTCTGCTTACAAAATGCCCTCACTCTGTTTCCTGGTTCCTGCCGCAGGCCAAGAACCCTCTCACTCCTCTGAAGGGTCTTCAGGACAGGACCAGGCTCCCCTTTTGCTAGTGACCTCGCCAACAAAAGGCCTACCTCTTTGATTTAATTGTAGTAGGGCGATCTGCTCTCGTTATTGCACGCCTGTCCCCGCTGCTTGCGTCTGCCTCCGCGCTGTTCCCCCAAAGCCTCTTCCTGATTGCGGTGCCTCTCCTCTGCGTCCTGACTCCGCGCCTCTTGTATGGACACCGCGCCTCTCCGCCTCTGCACGTCTGGACGCACGCCTCTCCGCCTCTGTGTGTCTCTATTTTTACTTTTTTAAAGGTTTACTTACTATGTTTACAGTGTATGTATGTAAGTTTACAGCCTGTATGTATGCCTGTAGGCCAGAAGAGGGCACTATATCTCATTACAGATGGTTATGAGCCACCATGTGGTTGGTAGGAATGAACTCAAGACCTTTGGAAGAGCAGGCAGTACTTGACAGCTGAGTCATGTCTCCATCCCACTACCCATAATTTATTTAACTAGTTTCTTGTGAATATTTAGCCCCAGCTGCTTATTTTTTGTTTTTTATAAGTTATATTGGTTGAGAATTTTGCCTAGAGAGGTTTATGCATCTCTATGATTATTTCCTCATTTATATTTTAATACCCGATAATTATAATGCTGATGCACATCTATTGTAAAGCTTCTTTCAAAAGAATAAACTCATTTTTGTCTGAGGTAATTGAAACCTATTCATGCCTAACTAAAATTATCGGTAGGAAAAAGAATTTAAAAAAAAGAGGAAGGCTGGAGAGTTGACTCAGTGGTTATGAGCACTGTCTGCCCTTCCATAGGACCTGGGTTTGATTGCCCGCATTCACATGACAGCTTCCATCTGTCTGTAACCCCAGGGGATCCAGTGCCCTCTTCTGACTTCTGCAGGTACCAGCATGCAAATGATGCATAAACAAGCTTACAGGCAAAAACACCAGCACCACTAAAATAAAATTTAAAGAAGAGGGGATTTTTTTTTGTGTGAAATACAGATGACTTCTGTGCTACTTTAGTAGCAGATAAAAAGGAACTGACATTGTTTTATAGGAATCTGAAATAATATTGGAAACTATATGCTATAATGGCGACTCTAGCAATCGTAGGCCAAAGCTCAACTATGAAGAGCAGCCCCAAAGTTCAGCATAAGCCACTGGTAACGAGACTTTAGCAGCCCATTAGCGGAATCATGGCATTAACAGTTAGGGCTTATTGTGGGGTTGCAAGGATTTCTCACAATCGGGAAATCTACTATTATGAGGTGAAAATTGTTTTCTGTTCCACAGGAACTAAGAGCACATCTAATAAAAGTTAATATTCATTCTTGGTGGGAGATGAAGTCAACCAGCAACGGATGAACACTTGCATTCATGAGTACATGCGTTTATTTCAGCCTAAAGCCCAACAATGAACATAATGGAGAAATAATAAATGTTTCCATTGAAGACAGAAGCAAGGAAGAGATGTCTAGTAACAATTCGTGCCCCTTAACAGTAGGCTGCATGTGCTACCAAATTCAGCTAGAAAAAGGAAATTAGACATTAAACAGAGGTAATATGATTATTATTTGCAGATGCTACATCTCAAAATTTAAGCATCATCTGAAAAATCATGTTAAACAATATAGGGAGCAGTTTTGTTTGATGAAATATAAATATGGAGACATGAATATTCTTTTAAATAATTAGGAGATGTAATGGAGGAACTTAGACAAAGCAGATTTAATTTAAGAGGATTGTGGATGTTCTAGAACATACTTTTAAGCACTCCTGAGAGCTGGGAAGGCAAGTGCGGATGGTCTGTGTTTGGTGGTGTGAGGGTAATGACTGTAATAGACCGCCATGCAGAGAGACACTGTCCTTTCCACAGCCAACCAGGAAACCCAGAGCCACGACTCTGAGCAGCCTTAGGCAGTTCAGCGTTTGACTAGAAAGAGTCTACATGACACACGTGTCAACATTAGTTTAATGTACTCTCAGTGAAGACTCTACAAAGCATGCTTTGAGACCAAATACGGTGCCTCCCACATTAATGTGAACAAAAATGGACACAAAGAGACATGAAAATCATGAAAAGAGGAGGGGGAACTAGCCCAGATATTAAACTTGTAATAGGGGCTGGCAAGATGACTAAGCAGCTAATACACCAAACCTGAAGACTTGAGTTTATACCTAGGGACCAATATGGTAGAAGAATAGAATGGACTCATGCAAGTTGTCACCCGACTTCCACATTTGTGCTGGGAGTGGGACCCACACTCTAATAAAGATTATAAACCTATAAAGCTATGATGACTTGCATGTATAACATTGGCTTGTGAGATGCAGCTCAGCGGAGGGGTATAAAATTCTCAGACATAACTGTGTCACTTGGTACAATCTATTGTCCTAGCGTATGATATGTCTCTCCTCAGACATAACTGTGTCACTTGGTACAATCTATTGTCCTAGCGTATGATAAAGGTGCATTTCAAGTCAGAGGACAGAAATGGACTCTTCAGTTAATGATATTGGGACAATATTAGTGAGTTTCTGGAATTAAAGTTGGTTGCAAACCTCATTCCTTGTACGAGAATAAGTTTCTGATGGATCAAAGCCTAAACTATATGAAATAAGCAGAGATAAAAGAAGGCACAGTGGTCTTTTTGTGTTGGAATGGAGAAGGGATGCTAAGTGTAACAGGAAATCTGGAAGACTTAAAACCAACCTTTGAGAGAATTAACTACATAAAGGTAAAAAGTTCATTATGACAGGATCACCATAAAAATTCAAACCACAGACTGAAAATGCATCATTCTTACTCATAAAGGTTTGATTTTCTCTTCCAAAGAAGCCTCTATGAAACAGTGACAGAGGTAAGGATGTAGCTCAAGGCAACACTTGCCTAGCATTCAAGAGGTCCTGGACTTGACTCCCAGCACTGCCAAAACAATAAGAAAAATGGCAACCAAAAGAAAAAGACGTAATCTGCAGGCGATCACCCCCAAAGGCTCTTAAACACATCAGATGCTCAACTTCACACACAGGAAATAAGAAAGCAGGCTGTGAAGAAGTGAGCTTCTATACGTCAGTTCAGCAGATCCCATGTTTGCTACCATGGGGTGTTGGAGAAAGTCAGGAGAGTGGAAACACATACTGCACAGAGTAGAAACCGGCACACGGACTAGAAAGGATGATTTCCCAGTGTCTACCAACATTACAGATGTGACCATCTTTTTGCTTAGTAATCAACCCATTTCTAAGATTTTAACAACAAACAACTCTCATGTATACTCATGGCATTTCTTTTATGACAAAGTCACTCATCGTGGAATTGTTTATAATCATGAAAGTTTGGAAGTAATCTAAATGTTAAGCAGTAGGAGTCTGGATAACAAACTTCTGTGGTACCTTCATATAATCGAACAATATCACAAAGTTTTTTTTTTTTTTTTATGCCATGCTCAAATTGAGCTACCTTTTCCAGCTAGGGCATGGAGAGTTGAATAATCATTTGAATGAAAACGAAAGGAAATTATATTTTTATTTGTTTATGGATCAAGTATTTCTTTTAAAAAGGATTTATCTTACTATTTTTAAATATGTATCTGTGCATGGGTATGTGCACATGAGTGCACGTGCCTGCAGTTGCCACACGAGGGCGTCATATTCCCTGAAGCTGTATTCCAGGTGGCTGTGAGCCACCCAACATGGATGCTTGGCACCAAGCTCAGGTCCTCTGGAAGAGCATCACTCTTGACTTCCCTGCCATCTCCACATCCCAGAATCAAATATTTAGGTGTCTTGGGGGGTGCAATAAAAGTTCCACAGATGAGGGTGACTTAGATAACAGAAATTTATTGTCTCACTGTCATAGTTTGGTTTCTATTGTGATGAAACACTGACCCAAAGCAACTTGGGGGAGGAAAGTGCTTATTTCATTTTACAGCTCCCAGTCCTCCACCGAGGGACATCAAGGCAGGAGCTCAGGGCAGGAACTGAAGCAGAAGCCATGGAGGGAAGTTCCTTACCAGCTTGTTCTCCATGGCTGAGTCGACTTGCATTTTTTATGTAACTCAGGACCACCTGTGCAGAAGCAACACTCACTTCAGTAGCCTGGGCCCTCGTACGTCAATCATCAGTCAAGAAAACGCTCCCCGGAAATGCTCACAGGCAGACCTTATGAGGTAGTTCCGCAGTTGAGAGTCTGTCTGCTCAGGTGACTAGTTCATGTCAAGCTGGCAAAAACTAAATCGCACAATTGATTCCTTGTCCACTTGACACAAACACTTCACTGTTAAACCATGACCTTTCCTTTCTTGTTTATCCTCCAAGATGCCAGGTCAATATCACAAAATAAAACACAGTATAACTTTAAAAGTTGCGCAGCGTGGCAGTGTCTCATGAAAGAGACAGGCTCCTGGAGTCATTCCGCCAAGAGTCGCCCTAACTAAGGGCCATTATTTCTATTTATTGAACAGCAGCTTAACCATGGTATGAGAAAGGGATGGAGGACTTTGTCTTAATCATCATTGTACATGAGTTCTACGAGAGAAGATGATTTTCTGATCTCACTGACCAAGAGCAACAAGCAAACCATATGCAGACGTCATCAATCTACATGCACATGCGAGTTTCAGCATCTTCTGTGGAACATTCATTGCCTAAAAGTTGCTGCCTTCAGCAGGGCTCTTAGGTCTAATCACTAAATCTCACACAAGCACACTGTTATGAGTCAAGGGCGTGGAGGGGTTGTGAGGGAGAACTAGGAAACATGCTTTAAGATTAAAGCTGTGGGTTCAGCTTAGCTGGCAAAAGTTGATTACAGGAGGAGTCTGTGCAGAGTAAGGTGGATTGCACTGTTTTTCTTAAAGATAAGTTAAATTTAAAGAAGCAGAATACACAGTACATAGTTTTAGGGGGTCTCGAAGAACATGATTAATTTGGTTATAAGGTTAGGTAAAATTTGGTTTGTGAAGGTAGGCTACAAGAAAAATTACTAGAAAAACTATTCCCATACTACAGTCTTTCAAAAAACTCAAATACTTTAAAAGTTTAAAGTCTTTTATAATATCCAAAATCTCTTAACTATGTGTTCCTGTAAAATAAAAATCAAGTTAAATACTTATTTACCCCCAAAGAGAAGAACCCTGGGCACAAATACAATCAGATCAACCCAAACCCAAAATCTAATAGTCTAAGAATCTCAGTGTCTGGCATCTGGGGTTCACTCACAATCTTCTGGGCTCCAAGGGGCTTGGGCAGTTCCACTTCTCTGGCTCTGTGATCTGCAACACCCAGAGTTTGCTCAGTGGGCTCGGTTTGCCTTGACTCCTACCTGCAGCTAGCTGCCCTTGGTGGTTTTCCCATGGTCCTGGCATCTCTAATAGCCTGGGGTCTCAACCGCAACAGAGGCTACCCTTTCATCAATGGGCTCTCCTGCCTCTTCAGAGACTCCAGCCCTGCTATGTGGGGCCAAGCCTCAACTTCCCTCCATGTCCCCTTCCTCCTGGGGTTTCCAAAGCATCTTCACTAACGGCCTCTTCTGGCCTCTCTTCAGGGAGACTCTGACCCTACCACACAATGTCAGGCGTTGGCTGCTCTCCATAACCTCACAATGCCCTCAAACCCAGTACTGCCTGGGAGACTCTTACACAATATTTGCCAGGTTCTGTTGCCAGACTGACGTGCATCCTTGGTTCCCAACTGTACCAGAGCTTCTCCCTGCTGGCCCTGAGGAAATACTCCCCAAATGTAGTTTTCATGCCCTAACGACCTGCTTCCAAATAACTGGCCGCTGCTTTCCTAATAACTGACTTGGAAACTTAATATAAATGATAAATGTTTGACAAATACTGGCATGCTCCTCATGGCTTCTCAGCCTTCTTTCTTATAGAACCCAGGACCATCAATCACTGCTTAAGAAAATGCTTTACGGCTGTATCTCATGGAGGCATTTTCTCAGTGACGGTTCCCTCTTTTCAGGTAGCCCGAGTATGTGTGTCAGGTTGTCACAGATCTGCCAGCACATGGCTTGCACTGCCCATTTGCCAAGCAGGACTTCACTTGCTACCTGGGACGAATGACCTGGAGGAATAAGTATAACCGTGGGTCATTGCCCCTAACACTCTGCCGACTGCCATATTTGCTTCTGTAAAATCTTGCTTGCTTGTTCATTCCACCATGTGGTTTTACAGTGTAAAATGAGAATGCAAACTGAACCCAGTATGGAGGCCCTTCAGGAGCTGTCCTGGCTTTGGTCCCATTTTTTTTTTTTTTTGGTTTTTCGAGACAGGGTTTCTCTGTGGTTTTGGAGCCTGTCCTGGAATTAGCTCTTGTAGACCAGGCTGGTCTCGAACTCACAGAGATCCACCTACCTCTGCCTCCCGAGTGCTGGGATTAAAGGCGTGAGCCACCACTGCCCGGCTTGGTCCCATTTTTAATATAATCTATCGTTATCCTACTTAAGTGTCTCAGACCGTCAGAGTCAGGGACTCCTAACTTGCAGCTTTGCTGTTACTGGGTGATCTTTATCCAAGATGTATGTTATGAAGGAAGTGAACTGATTAAGTAGCAGCCCAGGCCTGTTGTCAGAGATCACTTGTTCATTTCTAGCTGCCCAGACTCCCGAAGTAATCACACAGAAACTATATTATTTAAAATATTGCTTGGCCAATGACTCTAGCATATTCCTAGCTAACTCTTACATCTTAATTTAGTCCATTTCTATTAATTTATATTTACCACGAGGCTCGTGGTCTACCATCAAAGTTCTGGTGCGTCTGTCTCTGGCGGTGGCTACATGGCGTCACCCTGACTCTGCCTTCTTTCTCCCAGCATTCAGTTTAGTTTTTCCCCACCTAGCTCTACTCTGCCCTATCAGACCAAGCCAGTTTCTTTATTCATTAACCAGTAAAAGCAACACATATATAGAAGGCCTTCCTACATCACAGGTCATCATTGTTTAATATGTAATTTGTTCCCAGATTAAATAGTAGACTGTTGGGGTTCTTTATAAGTCTGTGTAATACCCGGTTTGCAGAGATATTCCATCAGAGCACTGCCCAGGCAGGTTGGTGCTGTGGTTGAGAATGCCCAGTACAGACACAAGTCCTTCAGAAGGCTTAGTGTACCTCATTCCTGAATTCTCCTCTGTAACCAATATACCCAGAAAGAAATGTAGCAATCTCTCTTCCTCACACCTGCTCTTTGTTTTAGAGCCATTTTTGTCAATATCATCGTGAGCTGCCACATGCATGCTGGGATCAAACCTGGTTCTCGAGAAGACCAGCCAGTCCTCTTAACTGCTGTGCCATCTCTTCAGCCCCTGATCCTAAATGCTTACATTAAGATCCTTCTAGATCTCTGGACAAGGTCCCTCGTTAAAATACCAGCCTTGGTTCATCCACGTACTTAGCCACTTTCTTTGCTCTTTGTCTTCTTTCTACTGTGTATGGGGAACTAGGTATGATTCCAAGACTCGGCTTTGAGGAGGGTCTGGGCCTGGAGGCCCCTGGGCTCCAGGGAAGCAGAACACTTCCCTGTCAAGGGTTCAAGCTGCCCAGTTTAGTGACTTCTTCTACAGAGATGAAGCTGCACACACACAAACACTATAAAAGCTGGGGTGTCAGGAAAGACTCAGTCTCTGCTTTTCCCACCTGTGCCATCCCACATCTCTTCCAGCCACCAGTTAACCCTGTCTATGTTTCTAAGGAGAAGCTTACTGTTAGTAGATTCCTCCTTAGGAAGTCTGACCCTTGCCTGGTCCTGGGTGAAGTTTGAGCCAGACTTTCCCCTTCTTCCACTCAAGTGTGGGAATGCTGCTATTCTTAGGACGATGCTTAAATTTTGTGTGATTTCTTATACGTAGATCTGTGCCCATTTGTTCATCTAACACATATTTATTGAGCGCCTACTATGTGTCAAAGTGGTTCCTGTCATGGAGATTATATCTTACAGAAGTGAGATCAGGTGCTACATGTTGTATTAAGTGTGTGATCAGGTTTGTCAGGAGCCAATTTCCTCCTAAAATCATTACAGGAACCATCACCCTGGGGAGTCTGCAGAGAACCCCACACCCATAATTGTGTTAGGAATCCTTCTATTGACAGAGCCTACCCCACACCCAAATTGGCTGTTTATGGAGAGTTATCTGTTAGCGGAACCCATCCCACATTCCAAACTATCTAAAGATTTAGGTGTGTCAACTCATGACTTCTTGGCCTATGGTGACCTGACCGAAGATAACCTCCTGCCTACATGACCAACGAGGACCATGTGACCAACGTGAACCACGCGGCAAGAGCCCAGGCCCCTGTGCCCACCCCCAACTCCTTACCCTATATAAAGCTGTACCCCATCTCTAATAAACGGAGGCTTTGACAAGAAACCCTGCTTAGCCTTCTTCCTGTCTCCTAGCTCATATCTTACAGGTAGTGCCTCTCCGGGACCCTGGAATAACTGAACTGCTAGGTGGGTTACTAACCCTAGACTAAGTAACCCACCAAGGCAATCAACACAGGTTGAAGAAAAATTTAAAAAAAGGGGGGGTTGTTGAGAGGAGCAGGCCGCTTCCCTGCCGCCCCAGCTCCCAGCTGCCAGCTAGCTGTATACCCAAAATAATTACACGGAAACTGTATTCTTTTAAACACTGCTTGGCCCATTATATCTAGCCTCTTCTAGGCTAACTCTCGCACCCGGACTAGACCATTTCTAATAATCTATGTAGCCCATGAGGTGGCTTACCAGGGAAGATCTTAACCTGCATCTGTCTGGAGTGGGAGAATCATGGCAACTCCTGATTCAGCTTCTTTCTCCCAGCATTCTGTTCTGTTTTCTCCGCCTACCTAAGGGTTGGCCTATCAAATGGGCCTAGGCAGTTTCTTTATTAATAAGAAATCACTCCCACAGGGGGTAGCTGAAAAGAGGCTAGGCAGTAATGATGATTGGTGTTATAGGAGCAAAGGCAACATCTAAACCGTGGAGCGGCTGAAGAGCCAAGAAGTTTCAGGTAGAAGGAGGAGTGAGGGTGGAAGTCCAGAGTTTCAGGTGAGGGCTGTGTATGAGGTTCATGAGGAGGCCAGAGTGAGGCAGAGTATAGATGAGTCAGAGAAACAATGGAGGGGGGATAGGGGTGGGAGAGGAAGGGAGGGAGAGAGGGAAGGGAGAAGAGATTCTAAGGGCCAGAAGTGTGTGTGTGGGGGGGACTTGATCAAAACAGTATTGTCTAGGTGTGACAAGACCATTGACCATTGTACCCAACAACTAACGGTGGCTGTGGTTCCCCATACAAGCACAGAGGGGGAGTTCACCAATTGGTTTCCATTTGAAATTATCCATGTGTCTATATCCGAGTGTGTGCAGGTGCCTGTGGAGGCCAGAAGAGGGCGATCAATTCCCGGAACTAAAGTTAACGCCTCCAGTAGCTGTTGCTCCAAACAAGCGCTCTAACTGCTGGGCCATCTCTCTCTCCGGGATCTCAAGTTCTATTTTAAAGGTTGAGCAACAAGAATGTTCTTCAGGAAAAAAGGTTATGGAGTATGAGAGCAAAAGGGATTAAAAACCAAGTTGTCCTGCAGTCCTAACACTGAGGGCTGGTGTTGGGGGTGTGGGGTGGGCAGGGCAGGCAGAGGCAGGAGGCTCCTGAGTTTGACAAAACCAGCTTGGATACAGGGAGTGGAGTCAATAAATAAACGAGCACTTAAAACCCACTATACGGTGGATTCTTAAGCAAGACAGCTTAGGAAGCAGGGACGTGTCCTGCTGAAGATGGGATGCTCTCGAGGCCGAGTGGGGCAGGTGCTTTCCTGGATCATGGGGATGTTCCAGGAGGTTGGAGGGTGTGGGAAATCATCCAGCAAAGTTGAAGGCACGTGCGATGGAGCATCAGGGTGTGCCCCGCCCTGCCACCCCAAGACTCGTGGGCTGCTGGGAAGGAAGGTGGGGGTGGGGCGGGGGGTGCAGGGGCATCCTGCGGGCAGGGCCGGTGGGGCTTGGTGCTCACAGCCCAGGGCATTCCCATCCGCGACAGGGATATGGAGTCCTGCAACGTGGAACTGATTTTTGACCACGTGGGACACTTTGGCAAGTAGGGAGGCAGAGAAGGATTTGGGGCCAGAGTGGGGGCGGCACGCGTTGGGGCCGCAGAGGTGTCTGTTTCTGTCGGTTGGGATGGGGTTCTACAGCTTCTCCATGCCCTCTTTGCCCAGCGCTTGCAGAGGTCTCGCCCACAGCCCATGGCCTGGCTTGTCCTCTTGGCTTCTGGCCACAGGAGGCGCTAGAGTCCGCTTGGACTTGGTGGGTGCAGGCAATAGCCGTGCCCTATGGGGAAGTTGGGACTTGGGGTGCTCTCTAGACCATCAGCTCGAAAATCATCATTGGGAGGAATGGTCACAGGTCTAGTAGAAACCCTGCCAGCCCAACCGGCTTCTCTTCCAGTGTTCAAGATGACTGTTTCTATCCCGAGCTCTCCCTCTGGGCCTGGTCTGTTCTCTGGCCTGGTTGCCACACAGATACCGGACATGTGCCAGGTACTCTGTAGGGAGCTTACACACAGTTCTTAATATGATGCTCACTGCAGAAGACATGTTAGAGTCTTTGAATGACTGGGAAATGGAGGCTGTAGGGTTAAAGGCTCACGGCGGAGTCACACACAGACGAAGGGATCAGCTCCCATGTGTGAACTATAATGGGCCTGAATGTTTCAGTGACTACTACTCATCTGTAAAATGGGGCTAATAATGTACTTTGGATACTTACAAATAACTCTAGAAATATATTTAATACAGTCAGAGATGGCACACACACATGTAGTTCCAGTTTGGGGCAGGTGACAGACAGAAATTGACAGAAAGATCCAGGCCAGCCTGAGCTACCTAGAAAGACACGGTTTTAAAAGGAACCGACAAAAAGAAAAGGTTAGCATGGGTTTCTATAGACACGTGGGACCCACAGCAGCCCTGTAAGACAGGAGGTATGATGTCTTATTTTCTCCTTGTGTTTAGGAGCTCGCTAAAGTAGGTGTGTAGTAGTCAGTGTTTGGTTAAGGTTCTAGTTTAGAAATCACTCAATGGCCAGGTGTGGTGGCTCATGACTGTAATCCCAGAGAGACGGATGCAGGAGACTGCTGAGTGTTTGAGGCCAGCCTGATCTCCACAGTGAGTTCTAGGCCAGCCTGGACTGCAGAGGGAGGGTCTCTCCCAAGTGGACTCTACCCCTGGATTACTCAGGGACCAGGCATGAGCAATGCTGCTGTCACCAGCAAACCCCACTCCCCAGCAGGGGTTTCCATCATCCTCAGTGTCAGACACTGCTCCCTGGGTGGGAGAAGAGGGTCAAAGCCTTTGTAGAAATGACTTTTAGTTGGCCACAGTGATACAGACAGGTAAAAGTCTTACAGTCTAGTAAGTTCTCAGTAAGTCCTGGCTTGCCCTAGTTCCCTAGTCTCTGTTATGGTGAGCAGGACTGACTCAGAAAGCAGCTTGTCCTTGGGGAAAGGTCAGATGCCTCTACCAGAATGTGAGGTCAGTGTGCCCATTAGATGCCACCCACCTCCTGTTTTATCCATTTGTTCTAGTTGGCCCTTTTTGTTGTTTTTAAATTAACTTTATTTTGTGTATGTGTGGTATGGATATGTATGTATCTTTGTGTGCCCATGTATGTGCAATCGGAGACCAGCGGTCAGCTGTTGGGAGTCTTCTTCAGTTGTCCTCCGGTGTGTTTGTGTCCATAGAGGCTGGGGGTAGGGTGGGTGTCATATCCCTTGGAACAAGAGTGAATAGCATTTGTGAGCTGCCTGCCTGTTGTGGGTGCTGGGAATTGAACCAGGGTCTTCTGGAAGAGTATCAAGTGCTCTTATCTGCTGAGCCGTCTCTCCAGCTCCTTCATCTTGCTTAAGACAAAGTCTCTCACAGGATCGGGAGATCACCGAGAGGCTGCCCATGGTCAGCAAAGCCTCAGTGTCTTCCCAATCACCATAGCAACATCCGTATTATACCTATTGGCTGCCTCACTTGACTTTTTAAGTGAGTGCTGGGGATCTCAACTTGGGTCCTTGGTGTAGGGTGTCCTTTTGTATATGTGTTGCTTTTATTGGCTAATGAATAAAGAAGCATCTTGGGCCTATGACAGGGCAGAGTAGAGCAAGGCAGGAATTCCAAGCAGAGATAGAGGAGAAAAGAAGGTAGAGTCATGGAGATGCCATGTAGCTGCCAAAGGAGACAGATGCCCTGGAATCTTACTGGTAAACCATGAGCCTCGTGGTAAAATATAAAATAATAGACATGGGTTAATTTAAGATGTAAGAGCTAGCTAGAAATATGCTTATGCTATTGGCCAAATAGTATTGCAGTCAATACAGTTTCTGTGTGGTTATTTTGGGTCTGGGTGGCTGGGAAACAAATGAACAGTCTTTGCCTACAGGTCCTTCAGCTTGTGTGGCGTGTTACTTTACCGATGGAACCATCTCTGATTCCACTAAATTTATGTTTAATGGTCACATAAAACAGGGCAGTACAAATCTTTCTAGGGCGGCATATCTTTATTATTTACAGAAAGAAGAGGAGGCTGTGTGTGACTGTTTAGTTTCCTACAGAAAACTAGGGAACACACTATGTGACAAGCCCCGATTTCCCCTCTTGACTCAGTGGGTGTTGCTAGGGAGAGTACCATGTAAATCTCTGTTGAGACAGATGTGGAGTATGTCTCAGGTGGAGCCACTCCAATAGGATGAGACTGGTTAGATACAAGCCCAAAGGTCTCAGGTAAACAGCACACATAGTTTTCTCTTATTGTTATGGTAAAAATACTGACCAAAACCAGCCTGGGGAGGAACAGCTTTATTGGGCTTAAATATCTTGCTTGGGTTATAGTCTACTGAGGTGAAGCCAAGAACTCAAGGCTGGAACTCTGAGGCAGGAGCTGATGCAGAGGCTATGGAGAGATGGCTTACTGGCTTGCTCCTCATGACTTGCCTGGTCTGCTTTCTTACACACCCCAGGACCACCAGTCCAGGGATGGCACTGCCCACAGTGAGGTAGGTCCTCCCAAATCAAGAAAACCCACCAAATAGATGTGCCTACAGGCAAATCCGTTGGAAGCATTTTCTCCATTGAGATTCCCTCTTTTCAAATGACTCTTGTGTCAAGTTGGCAAAAACAGTAACGGGGACACTGCTCACGGCTCTCTTTGAATTTCAAGCCCAGAGTCTGCATCTCCCAGGCAGTCAGTGCCTGCCGCTGTAACTTAACCATCCACTCACTGAGAAACAGTTAAGCTTTCAATGTTCTGTCGGGGAACAGCCACGACAAAAATACCGCTCTCCAGGGTAAAGGCTTGGGGATTAGAAATATAGTAAAGAACATGAAGATGTCAATGAAAATAATAAAACTGAGAAACATATATGATAGTATCAGGAGGGAACTCCAGTGAGTACTGAAAATTCATCCACGTTTAATTTCCAACTGCTTAAAATATCCCTGACCCTAGAAGGTAGGAGTAAGATAAAAGACTGCATTACTATGATACAAGGAAATGAACAGACAAGTTGAAAATCGAGGGCTACATTCATAGTTAAACATTCTGTTTCTAGAAAAAAACAAGTCTTGCTTACACCCTAGACCAAAACTGTAGGCAAACCACCGCCTGGGGTAGAATCCCAAGTTATCTTTATAAAGGGAACTGGAACTTAGTTGGATCCTTAAAGTCTTGTTTGAGGTAGGAACAATCTACTTCTCTATTCCTGGAGCACAAGGTCTTGCCACACCTTGAGAGAGCAGAACTCTCTGGTGTGTCTAGGTGGTACCTTTGTTTGAGGTAGAAGCATAATAACCTTGAAAAAACTAGAGGCAAGTCCGAACTCTGACCTTTGGTCAGTGTGGAAATAGGCTCACATTTTCGGGCCTCCACAACGTTCTGTGGTTAGAGGCAGAACGAACAAACTTAAATTTGGGGTCATGGATGTTGATCTCTGGTCTCAGTGAGAGCAGGCTTTATTACCTTCAAGGGTAAATGGTGACACCCAGTGCTTGAATCACAGGTTGAAAAGTAGAGATACGCTCAAGTTTTGAAAGACCCAGATAAATTCAGACCTCTCTAGCAGAAAGAGTAGAGCCAAAAAAAAAAAAAATCTAGCAGGGAGAGAAGAACCAAAACTCTAGGTTAGCCGGTTCAGTGACTCTGTTCCAGGAACTAGCTGACCATACAGTTAGATTATAATCTTGAGAATCATCTTGAGAAACAGGGAGTTACCCCCTTGTGATTATCACCGGTATTTTCGGACTTTTCCAATGATCACTGGTATTTTCGGAATTTTCCAATGACACCCTCCCTACCCCCTTTGGGTTATTGGGTTATTTCTTCCCTTAAATACCCCTTCTCCCAGCTACTTGGGGTCAAACTCCTCTACCCCTGCGTGGGAAATGAGTTTCGGTCCCAGTGCACTGGTTCCTGTCCTGTCAATAAACCTCGTGTGATTGCAGCAAGGATGGTCTCTTGTGAGTTGTGGGGGGGGGGTCGTGTTATCCCGAGACTTGAGTGAGAGTCTCCCCACTCCGGGGGTCTTTCAGTTTGGTTTAGAAAAATTAGTACATATGAAGTTTTTTAAAGTTAAATTGGCTTTCCAATCTTTTCCGTGACTTATTATGGACAAAGGTTGATTGGTCCATAAACTCGAGCTAGTTAGCAAGCTTGTGTGTTGGAATGACCTAATGAGATGCGAGTGTAAGTAGAATTTAGTGTATTACTTGAAATATATACATATGTAATACATATTTCACTTGTATGAGAGAGAAGCACCTACAATTATTTTTGTATTTACCCATCTATACGTGTATAAGTGTATTAAGGTTGACCAGATGGAGTCCCTTCATACTTACTTGTGTTCTTGCCCCATCCATAGGCCAGCTATAACAACCAGCCCTTTCTTTTCTTTACAGGTTCCAAATAATCCTGTATATGATATGTGCCTACCAGAACATCTCCTGTGGCATGCACTACCTGGCTTCTGTGTTCATGTCGAGTATCCCCGAGCATGCTTGCAGGCCCCCAGGCAAGATTCGGAGGGCTGTTTTTCATAACTTATCTGCTTGGAGTTTGGAGGACATACTGGCCCTGCGGTCCCCAGACCAGAAAGATCACATTACCGTGGAATTGCAGGATGGGCAGATCTGGGAGCTCACAAGATGTAGCAGGACCTGGAGGGAGAACAAGTCAGACTTGAACCACGAGTCCAGTGGCTATGGGCTCAACAGCTCTTGCTCTGATGGCTATGTGTATGACCACAGCAAATGGAGAAATTCTGTGGTGGAAAACTTGAACCTGGTCTGCAAATGGAAATGGTATGCATACATGATCCAGCCCTTGTTTATATTTGGCATGCTGCTGGGATCAATTATTTTTGGCTACCTTTCTGACAGGTAAAAATGAAATATTTAGCACTGTTGCACGGTGTAGGATTCAGTTTTCTGTCTGGGTTTCCTGGTGGGACAGAGCATCATGTCCAAAGCTCCAGGTCTTTTCAAACACCCTATCTAAAGTGCACCCTCCTGCTGGCCCTTCACTTAGGAGTGCAGAGTAGCACCGTGTTAAGATGACCCACTGAGCAGCCTGTCTGGGCATGGATGCTGCTTGTACTGCCGATCACCTGTGCTTGCTGGGAAATCTGACTCGCTCACCTGTTTCAGAATCCTAGTTTATAAGCTGAGCCCCCCGCCTCCCCGCCCCACTTATTCCCCCTGAAGCTTTCTTCAAATGAGAAATACAGAAGAAACTACTTGGGACATACAGCCACTTGATGGATAATGGCTATTTCTTTGTTTATTTTCCCCTTAAATAGACTTGATTTTAAAGAGAGCTAGCCTGGCCTTAGGTCCTAATATCCATAAATGTGAAAATCTGGCTGCCTGGTTTGTTGTAGTCTCTTTGTGCTGCCTTAGCAAGAATGCCACATACTGGTGATTTATAAACAGCAGGGATTCATTTCTCACTCTGGGGACTGGGATGTCTGAGATAAAAGTGTTAGCAACACGAGGACTGCTCTCTGCTTCCATCATGGAAGCATCGCTGAAGCCTCCAGAGATATAGTGTCCTCACAGAGAAGAAGGAACGTGAGGACTGGAGAATTGTCCCGTCAGTCTTGAGCCCTTTTATAAGGAGGACGGAGTCTTCATGACATGATCATTTCGAGCATTTTTGGGGATTGTATTTCACCATTAATTTTGGAGGGCATACCATCTTGCAAAACACAGAATAGTCATATTTTTAAGCATCCACACTAAAATAAATGTAGAACTCTAAAATAAAGCAAACTTCGTCTTGGAGCTACAGACCCTGCTGCATGCCTTATGTGCCTCTGCCAAAACAGAGATGGATATTTGGTCTTCGCAGCTGTGAGTTTACAAGCGTGATTTGGGCCCTGGGGACTTAGAGACAGCAGCTTAGATCAGCAACCCTTGGCTCTAGGGAATAGCAGCCTAAGACAGCTGTGAAATCCGTCTAAAGAGAAATGTCGGGGCTCTGTTGTGGCCAGGGCCATTCCTATTCCTGTGAACGCTCATAGGTGCTGAGTATTGCTGTTCTCATCTGGCAGATGGGTGTACAAATTATCTTCTCGGCATTTTCTGTTGAAATGTGCTCAGCGCTCGAGGCTGAAACAAAACATATTTCAAGCAGATGCAGTCTGTGCACCGAGTAAATGTGCTGAAATTCCTTTGCTCCATATAATGGATGCCTAAAATCCCGCATCAGAGAACGGAAGATGTGAACTCAAAGCAAATCGAGTTCTTTCCTTTCTGTCTGGTAGATACAAGGAAGGTTTGGAGGGCAGAAGAAACAGGTGGATACGGAAACGACCAGATACAGAAGCAGGGCCAGCAGAGTTTACTTTCTAGAGATGTGGGTGGTGCCATGGTGTGAGGCGAGAGAGATCAGCTGGAATCAGCGACGTAAGCAACGGAGGGTTGAGGGAAAGCAGGGGAAGTGGACAGGGAAAGACGAAGGCATTTCTGGGAGGCATTTTTTTTGTTTTTTTTTAAATATTTATTTATTTATTATGTATATAATATTCTGTCTGCTTGTATGCCTGCAGGCCAGAAGAGGGCACCAGACCTTATTACAGATGGTTGTGAGCCACCATGTGGTTGCTGGGAATTGAACTCAGGACCTTTGGAAGAACAGGCAATGCTCTTAACCTCTGAGCCATCTCTCTAGCCCCTGGGAGGCATTTTGAAACTGAAATGATATAGTGATGAATATGCAGGGAACAGGGGAGGCTGGTGTGTATGTGTGTGCATGTGTGCGTTCCGTGTGTGTGTGTGTGTGTGTGTGTGTGTGTGTGTGTGTGTTAAGGTTTAGAAGCCTGGGTAGCAGGTGATGTTGCCAGAAAATACCCAGAGAGAGAGAGAGAGAAGGGCATGTCTGGATGCTTTCAACAGCGTGCACTGTCTCTGGATTATGGAAAGGATACTGTAGAGTGGGGAGGGTAACTAAGGCTGGAAGATATGAAGATAGGTAGCAGTCAGTGGTGTGGTCCCTCTGTTACTGATGACGAAGTAAATGCAAGGTGGCTGAAGATGCCTTGGGTTCGAGAGAAGGTTATCATTCAGGGTGATGAGATTCAAACTGGAAGGAAGGGGCTAGAAGAGAAGGGAAAGAAGAACCAGGTAGACGGGGCTAGGAGGAGGTGGGAGGTGCTGACTGTGCAGGCAGGTGGGCGGGACAGGAAGCTGAGGGCTGTCCTTTTTGATGGTCTGTGGTCATTCAGAGGTGGCTGTGCCCCTGCAGAGAGTGAAGACATCTGCGTGGTGGAAGGGCTTCCCAGCAGCAGCAAACAATTCTTTTCAGTGGCGTTCAGGTCTCAGACGGCACTGGGAAGCACCCCACCCATGACTCCGGCCAGTTGTTCCTACTGATGTGTGTGGACATCAAGGAGCCCGAGGAAAGCTGTGCAGACAAGCTTTCTGCACAAGCTACAGTCAACTGAAAGGAGGGAACCTCAGCTGAGAAAATGCCTCCGTAAGATCTGGCTGTAGGACATTTTCTTAGTGATTGATAGGGGAAGGCCCAGCTTACTGTGGTGGTACCACCCCTGGGCTGGCGGTTCTGGGTTCTATAAAATGCAGGCTGAGCAAGCCACAGGGAGCAAGCCAGTAAGCAGCACTCCTCCATGGCCTCTGCATCAGCTCGTGCCTCCAGGATCCTGCACTGCTTGAGTTCTTGTGTAATGATGTACTGTGCTGTGGAGGTGTGAGCTGGATAAACCCTTTCCTCCTCAACTTGTTTTTTGGTCATGGTGTTTCATTATAACAATAGACACTCTGACTAAGACAAATTGGCACCAAGATTGTGGAATATTACTGTAACAGACCTGACCACATTTTTGGTCCGATTGCAGAAGGACTTTGGAACTTTAGGATAGAAAAGTCATTGAGTGTTCAATGTTTGACGAACTGTTCTGTGGGACCTTGGAAGATAAGAATGTTGAAGGCAGTGCAGAGGATGGAGTTTTGGCTTGTGACGTTTCAGAGGAAAGTTCAAAGACTCTACTGGGGCCTTTTGTTGTTTTGAATTAGGATTCCATGGTTCTGATTAGCTGTGGCTAAAAAGCCAGCTGTGATTAACAACCAGAACCACTAAGGTGAAACCTTTGCTTTGCTGGGATGCTCGCTGCTGGTCAGCTGGAGCTGAGGAATTAACAGAGGTTAAGAAGAGACCAGCATCTTTGAGGTAAAATCTGTGAGGTGTTTCCTGAGAGTCAGCACACAGAAGCTGTGTTCAGACGCGGCCAAGGTTGTACCTTGTGCTGGCAGCCAAACTTGGTAGTGTTAGGTGGTGCTGGTTTTGAAGGCACGAAGGGGTCCTGGAGAACAACTGAGGCTCAGCAGGGGGAGAGACCAGGAGAGGCCACTGGTGAAGGTGCAGCCTCGGTGGCAGCTGAAGGCCCAGGACTGAAGGGGTCATGCACAGAAGATGAGGCTTGGCACCGTGAAGAGAGCCTATGAGAGGCTATTTGGTGAGCCTGCAGCCCAGTTGCTACAGAAGACCCAGCATCATGGGATGGCCACCAGGAAGAGCACCAGGAGCAGAGTCAGCTGGAGCCTGGAAGGCAGGCAGTGTGTGCTGCAGAGGGTGGAGCTGGAGAAATGACTCAGGCTCCCTGGAGGAGGCCAGAACCCCCATCATTGGACATTTGAGTTTCTCTTGGAGTTTGCGGTTGCTTTGATTTGATTATGACTGTCTTCTGGCTCTTCCCTCTTGAAACACTTACTTTTGATTTTACAGGAGCTCACAGCTGAGCGACTTTGAATTTTAAAAGGCTTTGGATTTTAAAGAGACTGAATTTTTTGGAATATTTTATATTGTGCTATACATACTAATATGAGATCTTGGGGACAGACAAGAAAGGAAAGGTTGTGGCTTAACAGTGATGAGTTTGTGTGTCAAGTTGGCAAGGGGTCAATTGTCCTGGCTAGTTGTATTTCAGCTTGACACAAGCTACGGTTATCTAAAGGGAAGGAACCTCAGTTGAGAAAATGCCTTCATAATACCGATCCGACTGTAGGACATTTTCTTAATGGTGACTGATGGGGGAGGGCCCAGCCCATTGTGGGTAGTGCCATCTCTGGGAAAGCCATGAGGAGCAAGTCAGTTAGTAGCACCCCTCCATGGCCACTGCATCAGCTCCTGTTTCCAGGTTCTAGTCATGCTGGAGTTCCTGCCCTGACTTCCGGTGAGGTGAGAGTAGGAGCTGTATAAACCCTTTCCTCCCAACTTGCTTTTAGTTATGGTGTTACATCAAAAGCAATAGAACCCTTAACTAAGACAAAGGCTATGGCCATGCCAGTTTCCTGTTTGTTTGCACTTCATTGGCTGTCTCAAGTAAACCTACTGGCTGGAATATGTAATCCATATTTATATCCATTTTCTTAAAATGATTTGCCAAGATCACACATAGGCAAAAGTCTATTTTCAAACCATATATCTGCCAAGGATTTTGTATCCAAAATATAGATAATTCTTTTCTTGGGTAGTGGGTTTGAAACATAGACCTGGCTGTCTTGGAATACATTATGTAGACCAGGCTGGCTTCAAACTCACAGAGATCCACATGCCTCTGTCTTCTGAGTACTGGGATTAGAGATATGTGCCACCACACTTGGAAAATATATATATAACTCTTAAAATTCAACATAAAAAATTAATTTAAAGCCATGCGAGGACTCCGATTGATGTTTCTCTAAGAATAAGTGCAGATGGCCAATTGACTCTTGAGAAGGTTCTCGACATTAGAAAAATGTAACTTGAGGCCATGGTGAGATATTGGTTCATACTCACTGGTGTGACTACAGGCATCGGTGAGGGTGTGAAGAACTGTGACTCTTGCTGCCGGCAGGGCAGGAAAACCAGGGCAGTCATCTTGGAAAACAGTTTGGCAGTGCTACAAAAAAGTCAGATGGAGTGGTAAAAACAAAGTCCTCTCCAAATCTTGGTCTCAAATGCTCAGGACAGCATTGAAAGAGTTAAGGGTGCGCTCCCTGAGGGGTAAGGAAATATTACTGAGCTGTGAAAAAGGAGTGAAGTGCTGAGTCGTGCCGAGAAAAGGAGTGAGGAACTGACTCATGCTGTGACAGGTGAATCAGGAGACCATGACACCGAGTAAAAGAGAACAGACAAAGGCCACATATTGTTTACTCCATTTATATGAAATTTCCCAAAACAACAAATGAGAGAAAATGGATTGGTGGTTTCCAAAGGCTTGGAAGACAGGGAATGGGGTTGGTGTCTCCTGGGCACACAGGGAATGGAAAGTGGGTTCCTCGGGTCACGTCTCCGGGGGAGATGATGTATAGGTCTCAGAATAAAACAGAAACTGTGGTTGTCCAACTTTGCAAATCTACTAAAAGCCCCATGTTTACCTGGGAAGGCTTTATTTTAAGGTATTTGAATCATGTGGAAATGTCAGGTTTTTTCTTTTTCACCCCCAAAAATCCCTCTCCCAGTTATAATACCACTCAGGAGTAGAAGCTAGCAAGATGTCAGCTTTGTTTGGAAAGATTTATTTATTTTAATTTTCTCTCTATGAGTGTTTCACCTGCATGAGTCTATGCACAGCATGCATTTGTGGTGCTACAGAGCCCAGAAGAGGGTGTCCGGTGTCCTGGGACTGGAGTTACCGACAGCTGTGAACCACCATGCAGGTCCTGGGAGGTGAATCCAGGTCCCCCACAAGAGCAGCCAGGGCTCTTAACCACGGAGCCATCCCTCAGGCCCCAGGGACCAGGTTTTAAGGGGGTTAGCTGCTGCAGCCTTGATTGGCGGAATCAGCTAACAGAGAAAACACACAGGGTCGAGGGCTGGGAAGGAGAGAAATTTCCCTTGGTCCTACGTGCAAGGCCCAGAGTAGTTCCATGTGCATCTCAGCAGCTTAGCTGGAGGCCTCCCCACCGAAAGGCCGGTCTTAAGATGCGTGCTGACTCAAGATTTGTTCAAAACAAACGGCGAACAGAAATGAAACGCAAGATGTCAATGCTCGTCTTTCAGGGACAACTCAGACTGTGACAGCCACGCCGGCACTCCCGCTGTGCTCTCGTTTTTACAGATTCGGAAGACGGACAGTTCTGTGGAGCACAAGCATCGCTGTGTTCTTTTTTGGAACAGCGTCCATCTTTATATTAGATTATTTCAGCTTCATGGCGGTACGCTTTCTCCTTACCATGGTGAGTTGTGCTTATTGAACACTAAACTTAAAGCCTTTAGGTTTATTTTTCTGTTAAGAATCTACTGAAGGAGATCATTGGCCGACCAATCTTCATCCACTGCGGAAGACTTTCTGTGGCTATTAATACCTTCTGTTTAGAATGGCACTCATGAAAAATGTTGCTCCTTATTCAGAATCTGTTTTTGATTCTGCTTGGCACATGGCCCGTGTTAAGAAAGCAATATTTAATTCCTAAGTGAGTGTCTTGGTCTAGTTGGAACCTGTGTGCACACACCAGACAGGTGAAGGGTACTCAAAGTCATTCATGTAATGACCTCAGAATGAGGAGGAGACAGGAAGTCTGTGCTGGTTATGGAGAACAGGGGAGAGCTGTACGTAGGTGTGGATTTGATTGCTTTGCCCTTCTGAGCACAGGTTAGTCCCTCAGAGGCACAGTTTATAGTCTATAAACATTAGATGATTAAACCCGTCTCATTGGATTGCCGATGGACTCGGTGGGATGGAGTGTGAGTATCCACAGAGAAGGAAGCTGACACGGGGCAGGTGGCTGCATGGTACTGTCCTCGGAAGTATGTCAGCTAGTGGAGATACTTCTCCACGCTGGCTGAAATTCTAGACAGGTTTCCTGGAGCAGCAGCACTGATTTTTCTAAAAGATTTTATTTTTAAAGTTATATATTATGTGAGCATGAGTGCACATTGTTTTTTGGTCTCGAGACAGGGTTCTGTGTGACAGCCCTGGCTTTCCCGGAACTCATTTTGTAGACCGGGCTGGCCTTGAACTCAGAGATCCTCCTGCCTCTGCTTCCCGAGTGCTGGGATTAAAGGCATGTGCCACCATTGCCTGACCGAGCGCACAATTCTTTTATGTCAAATAAGTAAAATTTGCACATGAAAGCACACAAACTGTAAATGTCTCGGGTCAGTGAGGCAACTCAGCTCATACTGTGGGTCTAGCCAACCTCCTATGGCTGGTGGAATTTTCAACCCTTTAGGAGACTCTGCTGCCACCATTTTCCTAGCCCAACATAGCCCCTAACTGTGTTCTAGCACTGATCCTCATACCCATAAGTCTGTGTGTCTCTCACCCCATCAAAGAAGCCTCTCCCTGCAGCAGACACAGACCACCACAGACACACCCCTCCTGGTCACAATGTAGAAAACAACCGACCACGGAGTGCCTAGCAATACCTGATATACCTACAACACCATCAGGGAATGTCACCAAAGAGGGGCGGAAAGCCTGGAAGAGCCAGAGGACAGGGAAGTCGGCTTTGAGATAGTCTTCTCTACCCAACGGGGAGGTGTACCCACGAAACCTAGACAGCCTGGTCACCTAAACAGTCTTGCACAATGTCAGCATCAGTTGACACTGCACTGTGGATGGAAATAGCCCAGGCACCCATCCCTAGATGAATGGATGCAGGAAATGAATGGCTACTGAGGGGCAGGGGATGGGGGGGGGGACGACTGTGCTCTTTAAGGATGAGCCTCCCTGGGCCTTAAGCACATATGGATACCAGCAACATCAAATTAACTCAGCAGATTGTGTGTGTGTGTGTGTGCACGTGCGCGTGTGTGCATGTGTCCAAGCATGCGTGTGTGTGTCTGTAAAACAATAATTGAAGACAAGATCATGAATTTGAGAGGGGGCATGGGAAGGGCTGGAGGGGGAGAGGAACACATATATGGAACCTATGTATGAAATTCTCACACTAGAGGATGAGGAGGGACCTTTGGGAAAATCAGTGCTGCTCTAGGAGAATTTGGCAATAAATCAATATCTGTTCTAGTTTCATCTTTATTGCTGTGAAGAAATGCCTCCTGCCCCAAAGCAGCTTTAAGGAAGAAAGGATTTATTTAGCTTACGATTTCAGATTAGAGCCCATCATTGTGGGGAAATCAAGGCAGGGACTTGAAGTAGCTTGTGGCATCCGTAGTCAAAGGTAGAGACTTAATGTGTGTATGGACTGGAGAGATGGTCCGAGCAGTGACTGCCCTTCAGAGGACTTAGATTCAATTCCCAGCACCCACAAGTCAGCTCACAACTGTCTAACTATAGTTCTAGGGAATCTGACACAATCTTTTGGCCTCCTTGGGCAGCCGGCATGCACTTTGGCTCACAGACATACAGGCAGGCAGAACACCCATGTACATAAAACAGCAGCAGTAACGAGAGCGATACTTACATGTCTTAGTTTTCCTGCTCCTCTTCGACCGAGTCCAGTCCACGAGCTGGGGGAGTGATGCTGCCCACTTTTAGGCTGGGTCTTCCGATGTCGATGAATGTAATCGAGATAACCTGCCAGGCATGTCTGCAGGCCAGCCTACTCCAGAGAATCCCTCACTGAGACCCTCTTCCCATGTGATGGTAGGTTGTGTCCATTGGACAATTAAAACTGACAGCAAGCCATGCACACTTGCGTTCATTTCCCTCCACTCCTGGCTGGAGGAGACGTGGCTAGCTGTTTGAAGTTCCTGCACCTTGATTGTCCTGTCAAAACAGACCGGAACCTTGAATTGTAAGCGAAATGAAGTCTTTTCTACCCCTAAAAACCCAAACCCAGACCAAACCAAAATCCTAGCAATTCCATTAATTTTACTTTTTGTTGGTACAGTCCAACACGAAATAACTATAAGAAAAATTCATCTCTGCAACCTAACTAATAATTTGTTTTGTATTGTTTCTGCTATAGAGGCTTACTCTGCAGGCCTAGCTGCCTCTCTCTGCTTCCCCATGAAAGACATGCGACTCCATGACCATCTAGAACTGATCATTTGATTCGATCTTTGTTCATCCCAAGAACACGGAGAACACTGCTTTTCTAATCTGAGTTTTGTTAAATTAAAGTTAGGCATATTTTAGCCAGGGGTGGTAGTGCAGGCTATACTCTCATCACCAGGCAGGAAGACCACAAGTTGGAGGCTAACCTGGGCTACGTAGTGATAAACAAAACAACGGCAAAACAACATTATTTTCAAAATAAAAAAAATAGCAAGTTTCTATTGAGGTAAGTTATATCTAAGTACGGTTGTCCTTTACAAGATCAAAACTCGTTGGCCATTAAACAGGGATTCATTCCTAAGCACGACATTTTGTCTTTGCGATGCAGGCTACTAGACACTATCTCCAGTGGCACAAGATAACTTTTGTTCTTTTGTAGCTCTCCTTGTTTCACTTGTGCAGTATCCTCCAAGTTAATTCGTCTTTAATATAAACCAGGTTTAATTTGCATTTAAGACTGCCCAGCGGTTCTCTGTATATCCACAGATGTGTGTATTCATCTGAGGATAGACATCCAGATTGCTTCTGTATTTCAGCCACTGTGAATTTGTCGTTGGTGACATGGGTGCTTGAACACTTCTCTAGGATCTTGCTTCCCTTTCATTTATTGTAGGGAGTTATATACTAAGGAGTGGGATTATGGGATCTTGTAATATTTTTAATTTTTTTTTAAGGAATTGCCGTACTGCCTTCCACAGAGGCCATTTTACATTCCTATCAACGGCGCACAATGATTCCAATTTTTCTACATCCCTTGCATTTCTTTCTTGTTTTTTTAGTAGGTATCTCTGAAAAATATTTATTTTTATTTTATGTGTATAGATGTTTTGTATGTCTGTGTACCACATGTGTACAATGCCCTCAGAGGCCAGAAGAGAGCATTAGATCCCCTCAAACTGGATGCTTGCGAGCTGCCATGTGGATAGAGGGAGTCAAACCCCAGTCCTCTGAGAGAGAAGCCAGTGCTCTCAACCACAGAGCCATTTCTCCAGCCCCTGGGCCGGGTGTCACCACAGGTGTGGCCTGCATCTATTTAACAGTGATGTCAAATATGTGCTTTTGGCCACCTAGATAGCTTTTGTGAAATGCCCACTCAAAAGTCGTTTGTCTGTTTTTGAACTGAATTGGTCTTCTGAGTACTCTGTTTTGCTGTAGGAGTTCTCTGTAAAATCTTTTACCAGACACATGTATTTCTCTCTAATTCTGTAGTAGGTCTTTTTACTCTGTTGGCAGTATTGGTAGTATTTTTTTTTGAAGTCCAGAAGTCTTGACTTTGATCAAGTCCAATTTGCTCACTGTTGTTGCCTATCAAAATAAAGCTTTAACCGAGTCTACTTTCCCTCCCACGAGTCCCCATAAAATCTTGTCCCTATTTTAAGATTAGCGTATAACAACGGCATACTGATACATTGGTACGTGCTCTCAGAAGAAACTGAGAAATAAGTCTGTCTTATACTGGAACTCTTATTAAACAATGTGGCATTTAATACGTTTATCATAAATAGCCTTTTAAGTTTGCTAATGAGGTAGCGAGGGACGCGCATAGAGAAGAAAGGTATTTCTTTCTAAAATGAGTTTGCGAAGAACTCAGACCTCTTAGTATTGTAACTATACCCTAATTACTGTCTCCTTGCCTCTCAGGCTTTCAGTGGCTATTTTGGGGTGGCCTTTGTCTATGTGATGGAGTTTGTCGGCAAGAAGTCTCGCACATGGGCATCCGTGCATCTGAACACCTTCTTTGCTATTGGCGTAATGCTGGTGGCTTTGGTAAGCTCCTTGGTCAACGCCTGGTGGCTTTATCAGATCATCCTGTGCACAGTGACTGCCCCTTTCATCCTGTGTTGCTGGATGCTCCCAGAGACCCCTCTTTGGCTGATCTCAGAGGGAAGATACAAAGAAGCTCAAGGGGTCATCAATGCCATGGCTGTGTGGAATAAATCCCGCCCCTGTGACCTGGCAGAACTTTTATCACTGGACATGAGTAGTTCCTGTGATGAAAGCTGTCCAGCCTTCCGGAAACTCAGCCTGGCAGATCTGTTCCATGACTGGGATGTCGCAAAAAGGACGCTCATTGTTTGGCTGGTTTGGTTCACAGCAAATTTGGGATACTACATATTTTTCATGGAGGCTACTTGGAAAAAGGAAGATCAGCACCTGTACCTCTTCGTCGTGGGTGAGTGGGAAACAGATGTTCCTGACGGCCACGCAAGTCACGTTTCTGCCGTGTTTTGATTATCTTCCGAAGCCCCGGTGTTGAAAGAACAACACCGGTGGCCGCATTAGTGTGATATCTTCCAGTGTCATTATACTTTAGGATGAGAGTTATATTTGTCTGGAAAAAAGGATGAGTAACAAGGGCTAAGTTCCTCTTTTTTTTTTTAATTCCTCGTTTTCCTTTCTGACTTGCTTTCTTCATCCCTAACTTGTAGTTCTTTCCAGAGAAAAAGTCGAGAATGTTTGGCTTGAACAGACTCAGCCCTCTTTCTTTGCATCTCAACCTACATGCACACAAATGCTCCATGGCTTGGCTTGAAGACATCTTTTACTACCCACTGTCCTGGGTCAGTTGCCTTTCTTTTGGTATCGTATGCCTTGAGGCCATCCGTATGCCCTTAATTTGTAAAAAGAGCTCCATTACAAGCAACTATTACTATTGTCCTGTCTATTTTAGTAAAAGCTAGAATGATTTAGATAGGGCAGATTGTAGCTCCAAGGATAGCCAAATGTTAGCTAAATGGACAGGGTGGGAAGACATAGACAGACGTTAGAAATTTGTGTTTCTCCATCTGGTCTGCACTGGTTGTTTCTGTGTGGGCTGCATTTTATATTATCCTCAGAAAAATATTGCTTTTACATTTTTATACGTAGACATCGTACTTTCCCATCCAAGTACCCTGATGACATGTCTATTTTGTTTATTATCATTCAGCAAGAATTATGAGAAAAATTATTTTAAGAAGCACATGTTTTGGGGCAATGTAAGAAAAGCCCACCAAGCTGGGTGGTGGTGGTGGCGGTGCACGCCTTTAATCCCAGCACCCAGGAGGCAGAGGCAGGCGGATCTCTGTGAGTTTGAGGCCAGCCTGGTCTACAAGAGCTAGTTCCACGACAGGCTCCAAAACTACAGAGAAACCTTGTCTTGGAAAAACAAAACAAAAAAACAAAAAAAGAAAGAAAGAAAAAGAAAAGCCCACCCCATTGTGTCCATCGGTTTGAGAAATGATGTAGCTTTTCTGGAATGGCAGCAAATTGCAGCAGAGGCAGGGGGAGTGCAGTGTCCATGGAGGGGTTAGGAAGCTTCGTGGTACAGCCGTATCCAAGAGTTTCATGCTTTGGATCTAAGAGGCAAGCTTTGGTCCTATAAGGTAAGGGATTTTTGCATGAATGGATCTATATGTTTATGGACTCAGGTTTTTTTTTTTCCATTCTAGTCAAGTAAAGAGAGATCAGAGACAAAGACCCTGCTGCAAGGAGATTATTAATTTTATTTTTTATTTTTTTAACTTTTTTTTTTATTGAGAAAAGGAGAAAAAAAAACCAAATTTCCTCCTCCTCCCAGCCTCCCATTTCCCTCCCCCTCCTCCCACCCTTCTCCCCCTCCTCCCACCCTTCTCCCCCTCCCCCCACTCCTCCCCCCCCTCCCTCTCCAGCCCAAAGAGCAGTCAGGGTTCCCTGCCCTGTGGTAAGTCCTAGGTCCTCCCCCCTCCGTCCATTTCTAGGAAGGTGAACATCCAAACTGGCTAGGCTCCCACAAAGCCAGCACATTACGTAGGTTCAAAACCCCGTGCCATTGTCCTTGGGTTCTCATCAGCCCTCATTGTTCGCCATGCTCAGAGAGTCCAGTTTTATCCCATGTCTTTTCAGTCACAGTCCAGCTGTCCTTGGTGAGCTCCCAATAGTTCAGCTCCACTGTCTCAGTGGGTGGGTGCTCCCCTCGTGGTCCCGACTTCTTTGCTCATGTTCTCCCTCCTTCTGTTCCTCATTGGGACCTTGTGAGCTCAGTCCAGTGCTCCAATGTGGGTCTCTGTCTCTGTCTCCATCCATCACCAGATGAAGGTTCTATGATGATATGCAAGATATTCGTCAGTATTGCTATAGGATAGGGTCATTTCAGGTTCCCTATCCTCAGCTGCCCAAGGAACTAACTGGGGACCTTGGCTTGGGCGTCTGGGAGCCACTCTAGTTTCAAGTCTCTTGCCAACCCTAAGGTGGCTCCCTTAACTAAGAATTGCGCTTCCGTGCTCCCCTATCCAACCTTCCTGTATCCCAATCCTCCTTTTTCCCCAAGTTCCCCCCATTCTCCCCTTCTCCCTTTTCTCTCCCCATCTCCCCTTACCCCCATCCCACCCCACCCCCAAGCTCTCAAATTTCTCCCCGGCAATTTTGTCTACTTCCCATAGCCAAGAGGACAACTATATGCTTTTCCTTTGGTTCACCTTCTTACTTAGCTTCTTTGGGATCACCAATTGTAGCCTCTGTGACCCTTGTTTATGGCTAGAAACCAATTATGAGTGAGTACATCCCATATTCATCTTTTTGGGTCTGGGTTCCTTAGCAATCAGGGAAATGCAAATCAAAACAACTTTGAGATATCATCTTACACCTGTCAGAATGGCTAAAATAAAAAACTCCAATGATAGCTTTTGCTGGAGAGGCTGTGGAGGAAGGGGAACCCTCATCCATTGCTGGTGGGAATGCAATCTTGTGCAACCACTTTGGAAATCGGTGTTTCGGTTTCTCAGGAAATTCGGGATCAACTTACCCCTGGACCCAGCAATACCACTCCTGGGAATATACCCAAGAGATGCCCTATCATATGACAAGAGCATTTGTTCAACTATGTTCATAGCAGTATTATTTGTAATAGCCAGAACCTGGAAACAACCTAGATGCCCTTCAATGGAAGAATGGATGAAGAAAGTGTGGAATATCTACACATTAGAGTACTATGCTGCGGTAAAAAACAATGACTTCTCGAATTTTGCATGCAAATGGATGGAAATAGAAAACACTATCCTGAGTGAGATTATTAGATTTTAAACGGCTTTATCTTAGGTTTAAAATCTAATAAATGGGGATTCAGGTTATAGCTCAGTTGGTGGCGTCCTTACCTCTCATACTTGGAGTCCCTGGGTTCCGTGCCCAACCTCACATCAGTAAGGGTCTGGTAGTTTGCACCTGTAATTTCATCACTCGGTGGGTGAAGGCAGGGGATCAAGGTCATCCTTGTCCTTGGCTAAACAGTGAGTTTGAGGCTAACCTGGAGATGCGTGAGACCCTGTCTTAAAAAATGTTTATATGTAACATATATATTATATATATATGAAGTAGTTGCTATTAATGTATTCAGTTCTTACTTTAGTTAGTAGCTTACTGCTTTAATTTTGCCAAAAATTTAAATCACATTTTGATGGAGGAAGGTCATTGGCTAATAAAGGCACTGCCCTGGCCCATTTTATTGGTTAGAGGATAGGTGGGAGGAGAAAACAGGACAGAACACTGGGAGGAAGAGGAAGTGAGGTCAGAGTCTCGACAGCTTTCCTCTCAGGAGCAGACGCCTGAGAGAGACGCCATGCCCCGCTCCCGGCATGAAGCTCCGACCCAGTATGGACTAGGCTAGAATCTTCCCAGTAAGACCGGTTCTCACAGATTATTAGAGATGGGTTGATCGGGATGTGAGAATTAGCCTGTAAGTGCTAGAGCTAAAGGGCCAACCAGTGCTTAAAAGAATACAGTGTCTGTGTAATTATTTTGGGGCATAAGCTAGCCGGGGAAGGCGGCTGGGGTGTTGGGGACGCAGCCTCACCGTCGCCCTTATTACTTCAACATTTTTTTTTAAGTTTAGAAGTTTATTGTTCCACAAAAAAATAGTTTTGAAGTGAGAGACAGCAGTGTTAAAATGTGAAGGAGGAAGCGTCTTGACCTCTATTATGACCGACTGGCTGTAATGTAAAGTCAACCCACGTTCTTTTCAGACGAGGAGAGCTGTCGAAGTGTTTATCTATGGTGGACTGGTTTTATTTCATCCATCTCATGACAATAACTATGTAAAACTGGCCTTGTGTTACTTTTGAGAGCAGAGACTGATGGCAGGAATCAGGGTGGTTGACCTAAGTTGTCTCTGGGCAGCACACAGGGTCCTAGCGAGCTCAGCTCCTAGGACAGCGCTGGTAAAAGGCTCCGGTGGATTTTGTCAGCCTAGTGGTTTCACGGGAAAGACTTTGTTTTGCCCAAGCGAGGAAGAACATTAGAGCTTGTGCCAAGGCTCATTAGTGCCGGGAGGCAGGAAGTGGGCTGCCGGCTCCTTCTGGGTGGTAAACCGATGTGGGGGTGACCGCGTGTCTCGGCAGGGCAGCAGTCTCACACACGCTCTTCGGTTCGATGACAGGTGCTTTGGAAATACCCGTCTACTTCTTTATATGCATCTCTTTGGATAGGGTGGGAAGAAGATACACCGCGGTCTCCTGCCTTTTGCTGGCCTCCTTCATCAGCGTCGCGTGCGTGGCCACGCCCCCGGTGAGTCACTCTGTTTTATGGAATGGCTGTGGCAGTGTCACGGAAAGACTTCTAGTGCCTTTAAGTGTGAAGATCAATTCAGCCACATAGACAGAAGAAATAGATAGTATTTAAAGGTGTCTTCTTAAAAAAAAAACAACACATTCTTTGTCTTCATATAAACACTGTGTTTGAACCCCCACACTAAAGAGGGTGCCTGTGGTATTTTAAAAATGCGACAGTTTCCTGGGAGAGAGGTTGATTCCACCTGCCGGGGACTCTGGAACTTGGTTTCCTGTGGCTCAGGCTGGCCTCAGACTCAGGACAGAGCCAGGGGTGACCTTGAACTCCTCACCCTCCTGTCTCAGGATTGCAGGCTTTACACCATCACGCCCAGATACATCTAGTGCTTGAGACTGACCCTCAGGGCCTCACGCATGCCCAGCAAGCCCTCTGCCAACTGAGTCGTTCTCCCCTCTGGCCACCGAATGGCGCTCGACACCGGTCACGGAGACACTCAGCAAGGCCGGGTCCAGCAAGAATCCTGCAGCCTGAGATGAAGACAGTGAGCCAAGGTTCTGTAAATGAAATGCCAAGCAAAAGGGACGAGGGCGAGAGAATGACTGGATATTTGTAGGAAGTGTGAATCAGAGAGGGAGGAAGGGGCCTAGCTAGGGCCATAGGCCTCTCAGAGCTGACACACGGTCAGTGATAAGCTAAGGAGAGCATTGTAAGAGCCCGCACTTGCTTACCTGGCCAACGCCACCTGATACGGCTGCGAGGAACTGGAATCAGGTCAGGTTGGAGGGCCACAGCATCACCGAGGCTGTGACAATTTTATTGAGAGCAATCGACATTTTAAACCTTTTTCAGAAACAGAACATAATGGCGATAGCCAGGATCAATACAGTTGTAGCTGCTAGGATACGATGAACTTTGCAAGCCACACAGGGTACACAAGATTAATGTCAAAGACCAACTGTCCTGTCAAGTTTCCAGGCTTCCTTGACTACTAAGGCAACATACAGAGAAACACAAAGCTGCCTGGGTGCTTCACTGCCTGAGGGAGTACACTGGTCTCTCAGGACTGATGTCCTGATGCCCTGAGACACACTGTGCCCCAAGAGCCACGGACTCTAACCTGAAAACCCATGAGGCATGCCTCTCAAGGCAGCTAGGTCAGGCCAACCCCGTGGTTCCCTGCAGAGCACCACACAGTCAAGTAAGGGGGCTGGCACAGAATCCCATTCCGGTATGAGGCCCATTAGAATGGATGAACCTCAAGGCCATAACTGGGCTTCAGGGTGGGAGGTGGGGCATTAGATAGAAACAGGACAGTGTATGCACATCTAAACATGGTAGGGCCTTAAAGGGGAGGGGAGACTTCTGGAGAAAGGGGCTTCATTAACTGTGAGACAGAGAGAGAGAGAGAGAGAGAGAGAGAGAGAGAGAGAGAGAGACAGAGACAGAGAGAGACAGAGAGACAGACAGAGAGGAAGAGAGAGAGACAGACAGGAAGAGAGGTAGTGGCCATGAGAGAAATGATGGGGTACGGGGAGACAAGAGGAGTCTCCAGCTTTTCAGAGCACTTTCTTGACCCCCCCGCCCCGAGAAATCTCTGGACCAGTCTCCTGAACAAAGCATAAAGCTGGCTTTCAGAACCTTCTAGAGGTAGCAGGAAGTTTCCCATCATGTGATCTAGTTCAGCAATAACGTATGTGCCAAGGAGCATGGGGGAGCCAAGACCCAGGATTGGAGAGTTGCCAAGGGACAGCGCAGACTGACTTTGAACTCTGTCCCAGAGAGAGCTGCAGGAGGGTGTGGCTTAGTCTGGGTTGTGGGATCTAGCCTAAACATAGAGGCCAGTTTCCTAAGAGTCAGAAACCCGAATACAGGAGCCGCGGGGACATCTGCATGACCCAATGAATCAAATGTTCACATCATTCTGCTGCTTTTCCCATAGCCGACCAGTGATTTCGAATGTAACGCACATCAATCATCCGAGAAACTTGGATTTGAATAATTATATTTTACTACTTAAAATTACATGAATGTGTGTGTATATGTGCCTATGTGGAAGCATGTGAATGGTGCCTGTGGGACCTGGAGGCATTGGATCCCTCTGAAGTCAAAGTTATAGGTAGTCCTGAGCTACCCAATAGTGCTGGGTCTTGAACTTGGGTCCTCTACAAGAGCAGTACCCATTTCTAGCCACGGAGCCATCCCTTCCGCTCCCTACCCCAAACCATGGCTTTTAAAATGCAGTTTAATGAGAGGGGCTCCTTGGCACGATGGAAGAAGCTTTTCCACCCCGTATTTCGGTGAAGCACAGCATATATAGTCACCACGGCATCTGGAAGACCCTGGGCCAGTGCTAGGGGAGCCTGAATTTTAACCCCGAATTGCAAACTGTGGTTGCCACAGCTATATTTTCATATCATTTTCTTTAGAAAATATTGAATAATAATGCAGCAATGTTTAGAGCAAAGCATTTTAACTTTTGCATATTGCACGAAGGTCAGTTTAAGCGGTAAGTGGTATCCTTCCATGGAAACACGACCTAATTACCAGGGCCAAATGAGCCAAATGTTTCACAACACTGAACTTCCAAGTGATTGGCACACAGTTACTACGAGTAAAACTACTCAGGCAGGGAAGTCGCTGTTGGCGTGAGAGAGCTTTATCTATCCCTTTGCAAAGGTGGCTGAGCTGGCTTGGGGGCAGCTGCCTTTGGATCTAGCAGATTCTCAAAAACTTCCTATTTCTTAGTAGTAGGGAAGAAAAGAGAGTGATTGCTGGAAACTTCTAGAAATAAAACAGTAATTCGCAACTTTAAATATATTTCCTATAAGAGAATTTCTCCCTCAAAGATAATGTCAACATAGTAAAAATAATGATTTTTTATTCATGCTAATTGGGGCTGTAGCTTAGTGGTACTATGATTGCTTGGCACGTGGTCCAGCACTGGGTAAGCAGAAACAAAACAGGAACCAATTCATTTAACAAATATTGCCCACCGTAACAGGGACACTAGCAGTCTTAGAGGTACCCCAAACCTTACGACATAACATAATATGAATTATATATGTTCTCAGAGGAAGTTTGTGTGGTGTACTGATGAGCTAGCCAGAGTTAGGAAGGTCCTACTTGGCTCCAAAGAGTCATTCGGTACTGCCATTGTTATTATTATCATTGTATTTCCCATGTAATGGTGTTTTGTCTGTGTGTTTGTCTGTGTACTATGCGCATGTCTGGTGTGCTGGGATGCTAAAACAGCATCTGGTTCCCAAGAATTGGAGTTACAAATGGTTGTAGCTGTAGTAGGAGCAATGGGCTGTGTCCCGCCACCCAGCTAGCTTTACACCCAAAATAATTACACAGAAACTGTATTCTTTTAAACACTGCTTGGCCCATTAGTTCTAGCCTCTTAATGGCTAATTCTCACATCTTGGTTAACCCATTTCTAATAATCTGTGTAGCACCATGAGGTGGTGGCTTACCAGGAAGGATCTTAACCTGCATCCATCTTGGAGAGGAGAGCTATAGCATCTGTCTGAGGCATCTGCCTCACTTCCCTTCTTCCCAGCATTCTCTTCTGTCTACTCCACCCACCTATGTTTTGACCTATCAGGCCAAGCAGTTTCTTTATTAATTAACTAATGAAAGCAACAGATAGACAGATGACCCTCCTTCATCATGTAGCTGCCGTGTGGGTGCTGGGAACCAAACACAGGCCTTCTGCAAGAGGGGCAAGTGTAAGTTGTCCCCATGACTCATCTATCATGTGGCAGCATGGGGGGGGGGAGATGCCCCCATCACTCTCTGAGGCAGGTGGGAGGGCTGGCCCTGAGGTCACAAGAGTGGATGAGCTGCCCCTGCCTCCCCCCTACCTTTTCTTCTCTTTCCATCTCCCTCTTAGGCACATACTTACTGCCAAAGTGATACTAAGGCTATCTTGTTTCAAATAAAATTTTGAAGGGCTACAATAGTGGAAACAAAACAAAACAAAACAACAAAGACCCAAAAGAGTTCTCCAGCCTCAGGGCTACCATTCTGAACACAGGAACCCTTAGGTTAGAGTACTTGACATCTACCTACCAGATAAAGGAGAGGGCAGACCATGGACATACTCATGAGCCACCCTGGAAGTGGAACCCATTGGAGACGGCAGAGAATGGGTCAGGGACTGGGAGTGAGAGCTACTGAAGGAGCTTGCCAACAGGTGTGTTTGGAGATAACTTACAAACCTTGTGTGCTTTATCTAAATGCACACTGTGCTCCGAGGGCTCCTTCCAATCTGCTGGGTCAGTGACTGGTGCTGGTACCAGCCATCTGTACCATTCAGGTGACTCTCACCCCAAAGCCTTCTTCCTGACAGGCTTCCAGTCCCTCCAGGGTTATGGGAGGGCACCGTTTCCCCGAAGGTTCATGATAGAAAGCTTTTGCAGTCTATGAGTTGAGTTTACAAAATAAATCCAAATAGGAAAATTAAAACTCTTTGTTGTTACAAGACATATGGGTGGAATAAGAAAGTTTTAGGTCATTTTGATGATGTCATATTTCCCTTGTGTGCCCACAGAGTCACAAGACTTTGAAGACAACGGCGGTTTTGACTGTCAAAACTGCTACAGGGTCAGCATTAGCCTTCCTTTTCATTTACACAGCGGAGCTGTATCCCACAATCGTAAGGTAAGGGGTTGTGGTTTTTGTCGGATTCCCGTTGCATTTCACTTTGTCATTTCATCATGCTTGTCTTTAAGTACGGGCACTCTTTCCGTGGGTGGTCCCCCATCTTTAAATACAGTTGCGTTCTTTCTGTGGGTGGTCCCCCATCTTTAAATACAGTTGCATTCTTTCCTCCTGGATGGTCCGCCAGAGCTCTGAGCTATGGGAACATTACACGGTGGTGGTAATTTTGACTTCGAGGCATTGTTTAAAACTCATTAGTGAGGAAATTAAGGGATTAATATGAAGTAACACTGTTACCCTAACACCAAATCTCAAATAAAATAGGTGTCTGCTGGCTCTGGATGTTTTTCTCAGAGGTGCCTCTTGGTGTTCTGATGGTGGTCATATGAATTTGCTAGGGCGCAGGTGGCTAAACAGTAGACACTTTCTCATGGTTCAGTAGGCACAAAGCCTCCGGTCAAAGTGTCCGGATACTGGAGGCCACTCTTGGCTTATCTTAGGCATCTTATCACCATGTCTTCACAAGGTCTGAGCTCTGTGGCCACTCTGGGTGGCTCTCTGCCTTCTAATGGGGGTATCATTTCTATTGAATTAGAATCCCTTATTTCAACGTAACTTCTTTAATGACGTTGTCTCCAAAGTCTAAGACATTGTGTGGGGAAGAGTAAGGACTTCAGCACCTGCATTTTGAGGGGACATGTTTAGCTCCTGACAGCATGTCCCTGGGCTCCCCGAGATTACCTCATCAGGAACATCCCCCCACTATAAGAACCTCTGAGGCATCTGATACACAATCTCAGTCCTGGGTCTCCATAGTATACCCGTAGCCCCTCCAGGAGGAGAGCAGGAGGCTACCTAAGTATGAAGGTAATTCTGAGTTGTCACTGGCTGTCTTAGAGACTGTGTCAGCAATCCAGGAGTCCAGGGCCCTTCCAGATCTTGGAAGACTCTTCCCGCCATTTCCCATGAAAACGACATAGGTCCTTTGGAAGCTCCGGTCAGGTGCTGGAGTCTCCATTTGTCTCGGCTCCTTTATTCTGGGTTGTTGCATGTCTCAGGTTTTCAGTGGCCTCGAAGAAACACCATGACCTAAAAGCAACTTGAGGAGGAAAGCGTATGTTTGGCTTACGCTTCCACATCACTGTTCATCACTGAAGGAAGACAGAACAAGAAAGCAAACAGGAGAGGATCCTCGAGGCAGGAGCTGATGCAGAGACCATGGAGGGAGGCTGCTTACTGGCTTGCTTCCTCTGCTCGGCTGCTTTCTTATAAAACCTAAGAGCACCAGCCCAGATTTCTTTCAGTGTCTGCTGAGAGTATGTGTATAATATGCAAAAAGACAGTAATCCAAACAAACCATGTTAGTTGGCTTTGCCATTAAGTATATGATGGTATTTTTTATATTATTTTTTAGTTAGTTGGTTAATTTACAGCCACAGGTACATGTCCTCAAAAATAAGCCTGCCAAAGAAGGAAAACAGGAAGAAAGGAAGGAAGGAAAGAAGAAAGTGTAGTGATATTTTGTTTATGTTTTAACAAATAAAGCTTGCCTGAAGATTACAGCGCAGAGCGAAGCCACTAAAGGCCAGGGAGTGGTGGCATGCACCTTTAATTACAAGACTCCGTAGACAGAGGTAGACAGATCTCTGTTAGTTCAAGGCCACCCTGGGCTACATGAGATTGAATAGGTATAAAAGAGAAACAGAGCTCATGGAAAGATGATCCCGGCACTTGGGATAAGACACCTTTAATCCTAGCACTAGGGAGGTGGAGACAGGAGTGATATGGCTGGGTGGAGAGAGGAGTATAAGGCAGAAGGAGACAGGAGCTAAGGGGAATCTGAGGTTTGGTGGAGACAGTTGCAGTCTGAGGTTTGGTAAAGACAGATAGAGTCTGGAGATATAGTCTGAGGACAGGATCACCCTTTCAGTTTGAGCATTGGTAGAGGTAAAAGAAATGTCTAGTGACTGGCCTCTCTGCTTCTCTGAGCTTCAGCACTAAACCATATATTTGACTCTGGGTTTTTATTACTAATACCAATTAGAATTAGTGCTACAAGGAAGGGAGGGAGGGAGAGAGGTAGGAGAGCCAAGTATGTGAATATTTAATACAAGTCATCTTTAACAGTTCTGTAGGCTTCCCGAACATCTTACGATTACTTGTGAAACTACTTACGTGTGGATTCTCAGAAGAGTGCCACACATTAATAAGTTAGTTATTTATTGATGTGTATGATCTAGAAAAGATGAAGTGCCACTGAATTTTTGTTGGCAGTGGTCCTTTGAGATAGACTCTCACACTGTATCCCAGGGTGGGCTAAACTTGTGGCAATCCTCCTGCCTCAGCTTCCTCCTCAAATGCTGGGACTGCAAACATGAACAGCCATGCCCACCAGTACCAATGACTCAAAAGATTCATGTGGAAAGCCATCTTCATTGGGCTGGTGATGCGGCTCAGGGCCAGAGCATCTGTGTTAGATTCAGTTCAAAGCTTTCCCCAGTGACACCCTTCATCCTGCAAGGCTCTACCTCCTCCATCCCCTATCTTCCTAAACACTGCCGCAAGCTGGAGACCGAGAGTTCAAACAGAAGAGTCCACAGGAGACACTTCCTATTGAAACCACAACATTCCTTTTCTGGCCACAAAATGTTTATGGCCTTTTCATGATGTTTAGCCAAACCTGAAAAGTCCTTGTAGTCTTTAATAGTCCCAACAGTGCTTAAAAGTCCAAAATCTCAGCACAGACATTAAGGGCCTCATTGAATAAATGGGACCTCCTGAGACTGAGAAGCTCTGTAAAGGAAAGGACACTGTCACTAAGACAAATAGGCAACCCACTGACTGGGAGAAGATCTTCACCAACCCCGCAACTGACAAAGGTCTGATCTCCAAAATATATAAAGAACTCAAGAAACTAGACCGTAAAAGGCTAATCAACCCAATTATAAAATGGGGCACTGAGCTGAACAGAGAATTCTCAACAGAAGAACTTCAAATGGTCAAAAGACACTTAAGGTCATGCTCAACTTCCTTAGCGATCAGGGAAATGCAAATCAAGACAACTTTAAGATACCATCTTACACCTGTCAGAATGGCTAAAATCAAAAACACCAATGATAGCCTTTGCTGGAGAGGTTGTGGAGAAAGGGGTACACTCACCCATTGCTGGTGGGAATGCAAACTTGTGCAACCACTCTGGAAAGCAGTGTGGCGGTTTCTCAGGAAATTTGGGATCAACTTACCCCTGGACCCAGCAATATCACTCTTGGGAATATACCCAAGAGAGGCCCTATCATACAACAAAAGTATATGCTCAACTATGTTCATAGCAGCATTGTTTGTAATAGCCAGAACCTGGAAATAACCTAGATGCCCTTCAATGGAAGAATGGATGAAGAAAGTATGGAATATATACATATTAGAGTATTACTCAGCAGTAAAAAACAAGGACTTCTTGGATTTTGCATACAAATGGATGGAAATAGAAAACACTATCCTGAGTGAGGTAAGCCAGACCCAAAAAGATGAACATGGGATGTACTCACTCATATTTGGTTTCTAGCCATAAATAAAGGACACTGAGCTTATAATTCGCGATCCTAGAGAAGCTAAATAAGAAGGTGAATCCAAAGACAAACATATAGGCATCCTCCTGAATATTAACCTTCATCAGGCGATGAAAGGAGAGACAGAGACAGAGACCCACATTGGCGCACCGGACAGAAATCTCAAGGTCCAAATCAGGAGCAGAAGGAGAGGGAGCACGAGCAAGGAACTCAGGACCGCGAGGGGTACACCCATACACTGAGACAATGGGGGATGTTCTATCGGGAATTCACCAAGGCCAGCTGGCCTGGGTCTGAAAAAGCATGGGATAAATCCAGACTTGCTGAACATAGCTGACAATGAGGACTACTGAGAACTCAAGAACAATGGCAATGGGTTTTTGATCCTACTGCACGTACTGGCTTTGGGGGAGCCTAGGCAGTTTGGATGCTCACCTTACTAGACCTGGATGGAGGTGGGCGGTCCTTGGACTTCCCACAGGTCAGGGAACCCTGATTGCTCTTCGAGCTGATGAGGGAGGGGGACTTAATCGGGGGAGGGGGAGGAAAATGGGAGGCGGTGGTGGGGAGGAGGCAGAAATCTTTAATAAATAAATAAATTTAAAAAAAAGTCCAAAATCTCCTAACTTTGACACACTGTAAAAACAAACAAACAAACCAGACCAAATTGTCTACTCCCAGTATATGGTGGCATAAAGTGTACATTTCCATTCCCAAAGGGAGAAATTGAGGCATAGTGAATTGAAAGATTGGACCAAAGCTAGCCTGAAATTCAGCTAGACAAGCACCAAATCCTGTAGCTTCGTGCCCAGTTTCTAGAGACTCATTTTCAGAAGCTTAGGTGGCTCCACCCATCCAGCATTGTCGCCTGCAATACCCCTCTCTTTTTCTTATTCTGGTTCCACCCCTGTATGCAGCACTCCTTGGCAGATACCCCACAGCTCTGGCATCCCACAGCTTGCATCTTTCATGATTCCAAAATCAGAGTCATGGAAACAGCACTGACGAGTTCTGCTTCCAGCTGCGGATGGAGGCCGGCTGCTGTGGACCACGGTTCCAGCCCTTTGCACGTGCTCAAGCTGGTTGAAAACTTCCCTGACAATTGCTTTCCAGGGGCAGAAATGCCATGGGGCTCCCTGTCCACACCCAGTCCACAAGCCTGGGATGGGGGCCTTGCCCTCAAGGTAACTTTTCCTGTTCCAGCGAAGAGCAGGCAGCATCTCTTTAATATAGCCTCTTTCTCAGAACATGCCCTGGCCTCAAGTGTAAGCTTCTTAGAGTTATTTTCCTCTCTAAGCTGCATATTTTTTGATTACTTTCTGCCCTATTTATTGCTCATTTTAACTACAGATCTTCATAAGAGTAACCAATAATAACCTTCCACCGATTCAGTGTTATGTGGTCATGGAATTAGTTCATTATTTTTACATCTGGTCTCATGTAAATTCTTAGAACATGAACAGAATGCAGCTAGATGCTTTGCTAAAAGAGCACATGAAGCTAGTTCTCAGCTCAGTTCTCATTCCCCTCTCAATTCCCGGGCTGGGCATCCTTCTTAGTTAGGGTTTCTATCACTGTGATGAAACACCATGACCAAAAAGCAAGTTGGGGAGAAAAGAATTTATCTGGCTTACACTTCAGCATTGCTGTTCATCACTGAAGGAAGTCAGGACAGGAACTCAAACAAGGCAGGGTCCTGGAAGCAGGAGCTGATGCAGAGGCCATGGAGGGGAGTTGCTTACTGGCTTGCTTCCCATGGGCCTGCTCAGCCTGCTTCTTAAAGAACCCAGGGACATCAGCCCAGGGATGGTCCCACCCATCATGGGCTGGTCCCTCCCCTATTGATCACTGTTGGAGCCACAAGTATTATACAGTAAATGTACAGCGGACAGATTCTTAGACAGATCTACAAGTGTACAACTTATGGAGAACCCATAAGTTCAGCAGAACGGCAGGAACACTTGTCTTTTGGATAAGTCACTGTGAATTCTGCAAAAAATCTTGTGAAATCATGGCATTTTCCCTTCAAAATGAGTTTCATTCCCAAAATACCACAGCAGTGTAACCTCCTCCTGTGCGGGCAATGAAATGACCTTCCATGAGGCGTTAGAATGATAGTGTTTTCTCTTTGTTCTAACAGCCAAATTTACAGAAATCCAATCCCCCACAATTACCTTTGCTAAACAGACCATATAGGAATTTCAAAAAGATAGGCAGACAGGTGCCAGACAAACAGGGCTGGGCATGGGTGAGTCCAGGGTTCAGGGATGTTTAGTAACTTTATCTAATGGCTGGGAATGTCAGGTATTAGCTCTTGGATGCTGGCTCTTCGTGAGTGTTGTTACCTGTTCCTGGATCACTGCTTTGTCAGGTTCTACCTTTTTTTATGATTCTGAAATGTATATTTATATCATCGTTTTTTTTCCTATAAAATTATTTTGACCATGTCTATACAAACTAAAAACCTGGTGGAGGTCACCCCTTCTCCTTCTCTGTTATAGTGGCATTTCATTTGTATTTTAATAAATAAAGCCTACCTGCAGATCAGAGAGTAAAACAACCCCACTGCTCAGCCTTACAGAAGAGGGAGTGTGATACACACCTTTAATCCAAGAAGCCACACTAGTTTGAAATAGAAACTGGGTGGTGCATGCCTTTAATCCAAGTGATGCATGCATTTAACCCCAGCCTTAGAGAGGAATGTAAGATGGGAGGAAACAGCTGCCAGACACAGTCTCATTCTGAGATTCTTTGAGGCAGGGTCACCATTTCAGACTGAGGTTGAGGTAAGAGCCAGTGACTGGCTGCTTTGCTTTTCAGATCTTGAGGTTGAATTCCAATTTCTCTCATTTGGTGGCCAACATTTGGGGCACTAATTTATGAAAAGCTGTTGACCTAAGACTTTTTAGCTACCAGCCCAGGCCAGAGCTGGGATTTCAGTTTCAGCTCTAGGAATTGAAACCCAAACCTAGCCACCTGGATTTGGGAGGAACATTAGTGCTCCTAGCTCCCATCCACCATGGCGTTGCTTCCTCTACTGCTGTACCTGTCCTTGCTGCCACCCCATAGGGCACCCACATGACTTCCTACAGCCTCTGTGGCTCCTGTAGTCCCATGACTTGCCCCCATCCCCATGTGTGTGGCTCTCTTGTGGCTGCCACAGCTTCCCCTGACTATTGCAATCCATGTGCAACTGCTTGCTACATGGCTGCCCTGTCCAATTCTTTTTAGCAAAATTCTGTTCAGTTTGATTTTAGTTCTGCTTAGAAAATCTGCAGGTTTTTCTGGCCCACATCATTATTACACCTTAAAAGTCTCAACTAAACCAATGTTTTAACAGAAGTAAGTCATCTGCTAACTATATATATTTTTTTTGCAATTTGTAAACTACTTCTAAGATAATTACAGATATATCCCCATCCAAGAATTTAATAACCTTTTTGTTTCTATTATGGTTGGAATTCTGAGAAGTGTATGACCTGCCTGGGACTTACACATTCTTAGCCATAGCTGTTATCATTTTTATAATTCCTATTGTATCGTTAAAGAAATGTTACAAGTCAAGAATGAGAAACTTTTAGAAATGATACAGACTTTATAGACTAGTAATGAGAAGTTGGATGGAAGGATTCATACCATTGAAAATGATAACCATAATTTGACAGATAAAATTCAATCCATATCAGTGGATTACGAAAGCTTATAGAATGGTACTGAGAGATTATCCAAAAGGAGTCATATTGTTGAAATTGACAATGAAAATCTGTGAAAAAGTTATGACAAGCTAGCCGACAGACCATCCCTCCTGAAAGGCAATCTACATGCCATTCTCTCTAAAGATGGAAAAATGTCAAAAGTTGGACATGTGTGCAGAATGAGAACCAGAAATTAGTTGATTTGATAAAATCATTAGAAATATCCACAGGTCAAGAGACTCAGACTTTATAAAAGACGGTGATAAAAAGATTTGAATCAATTGAGGAACTTGTCAGAACAGGTAAGCAAAGAGAGGTGGCACAGGCAAAAGGCAATAGTAAAGATTGAGCATCACTAGTACCTCTCAGACTCAGAGATGACTTACCAAGAGCTTTGGCTACTTATGCTGTTATGACCTCTGAAAAGCCACCAAATACTCAATACCCAAAAGGATATACACCATGTAAATGGAAACCTATATGTATAATCTAAAAGATGTTAAGCAAGCAGTAGTATCTTATAGCATACATTCGCCATATGTGAGGGAGTTGGTAAAGACATGGACTTCAAGAAATAAGGCTACTCCACATGATTGGATTCATCTAGTCTCAGCTGTACTAGGCCATAGCCCACAGCTTTAGTGGAAGAGTTTTTTTTTAATTTATTTATTTATTAAAGATTTCTACCTCCTCCCCACCACCGCCTCCCATTTCCCTCCCCCTCCCCTGATCAAGTCCCCCTCCCTCATCAGCTCGAAGAACAATCAGGGTTCCCTGACCTGTGGGAAGTCCAAGGACCACCCACCTCCATCCAGGTCTAGTAAGGTGAGCATCCAAACTGCCTAGGCTCCCCCAAAGCCAGTACGTGCAGTAGGATCAAAACCCCATTGCCATTGCTCTTGAGTTCTCAGTAGTCCTCATTGTCCGCTATGAGAGAAGAGGCTGAGGTTACTGTTCTGTGGCTGTGTACTGCCTGAATGGCCACAGAACAATAACCGGCAAACTCTCAGAGGTACCAACAGCTCTACCTTTAAAATAAGTGACAGAAAAACCTGTATGGGTTAAACAACGGCCTTTAACAATAGAGAAACTGCAGGCTTTAGAATAGCTGGTATAGGAGCAATGAGATTCTCAGCCTATTGAAGAATCAACCAGCTCTTGGAATTCTCCTGTATTTGTTGTTAAAAGGAAATCTGGAAAATGGAAAACAGATCTAAGAGCTTGATAATAAGGTGATTCAACCAATTAGTCCTCTGCAATTTGGAATTCCTTTGCCTTCCCTATTGCCTAAAGGATGGCCTCTTATAGCAACTGATTTAAAAGATTGCTTTTTCACTATACCTTTACAAGAAAAGGACAGAGAAAAATTTGCCTTCACAGTGCCTACTTATGAGAATTCTCAGCTTGCTAAAAGATATCAATGCAAGATTCTCCCAAAGAGAATGTTAAATAGCCCCACCTTATGCCAATATTTTGTGAGTCAGCCATTGGAAATGATACGTAAGCAATTTCCTGAGTCTATAGTTTACTATTACATGGATAACATTATGCTATCTGATTCAAATGTAGATACTTTAGAATGTTTGAAGAAGTAATGAAAATTTTGCCTCATTGGGGATTAAAAATTGTTCTTGAAAAAAATACAAAGAGGGGATTCTATCAATGATCTATGTTATAAAATAGGTTTACAGAAAACTAGAGCACAAAAGTGCAAATTAGAAGAGATCTTAATGACTTCCAAAGTTTGATAGAAGACATTTCCAATCTGTGGCCCACTTCTAGAATAAAACCTCATCAAATAATTCATTTAATCAAAACCTTAGATGGTGACAAAGACTTAAATAGTCCCAGGGAATTACCAAGCTGAGAGAGAACTGGCTTTCATTGAAAAGAAATTATCGGAGGCACACGTGAATCATGTGGGTCTGAATCTTAACTGCATCATGGTCATATTTCCCTCCAAACATTCCCCTACAGAAACTTTAATACAAAGGGAATATATTATCTTAGAATGGATCTTTTTACCACATAAACCAAGTAAAAATTTAAAAATTTATATGGAAAAGGTCTCTGAATTAATTCTAAAAGGAAAATTGAGACTTTGTCAGTTATCAGGAATAGACCCAGCAGAAATTATAGTATCTTTTCTACATTGTCCTCTTGAGCTATATCCTGAGTCAAAGGGTAACCTGTACATCAGCCCTTACAACTTCAGATTATAACTGTAGCTCCAGGGGATCAAACACCTGCCTTCTCCAAAAAATAAAATCTCAAAGGTTTGTTTGACATTAATAGAGCAGTCTATAGACAAATATTTTGTTCTTTCAAGTTACCATACCCTACCCTAAACAAATCTGTCTAGTCCTTGACATTAATCTGGGTCTGTATACCTATGGGCCTCATTTAGACAGCAGATTAAAGATAGCCTATGCCTTTCTTACATGCATGCTTGATGGGGAAAGCCTTGTTAACCAATAACCTTTAAGAGGTGGGTCTTAGTTAAGGTGCGACTTTGCTGGGACCCAGGTAAAAAAAGGTGTGCACTTCCATGTGCACCCTCTCTGCACCTTTTCCTGTGGGATATTGCTGTGCTTTTAGTGAGTTTTCCCCTTATAATAAATAAAACGTAATTGTTTTATCCTTAGCTAGCCTGGTTATTTCCACACAAGCTCATATACACAATTGTTTCACAGAATGAAGGTAGAAGTCATAGCTGACTTGGGAAACATCTGACTTATTTCTGAATTTTATTGTTTCTCCTCATTGTGGGAGAGTGAGAAGGGGGTGGCAGGTGGTGAATCCATCATCCTCGGCACCCCTTTGCTTTGCTTTTCCACGGTTGCTACCACTGTATTAATTCTTCTGGTGTTTTCAGGTGTTTGGCTGTGGGGAGCAGCATCATGGTGTCACGAATGGCAAGCTTCATCGTCCCTTTCACCAACCAAGTCTGGATTGTCCTGCCACAGGTCCTTATCACTGTCTAGACACTGGGATAACCGAGAGGCTGGGCAGCCAAGAGATACTAAAAGAGCAGAGACGTAGGGCAGCCCACAGACACTGGATAACAGAGAGGCAGGGCAGCCAATAGATCCTGGGAAAGCCGAGAGGCAGGATGGGACAACCAATAGACACAGGGATAGCAGAGAGGCGGGGCAGCCAGTAGACTCTGGGATAGCAGAGAGGCGGGACAGCCAGTAGACACAGGGATAGCAGAGAGGCGGGACAGCCAGTAGACTCTGGGGTAGCAGAGAGGGAGGGCAGCCAGTAGACTCTGGGGTAGCAGAGAGACAGGGTAGCCGATTCTGCCATTTCTGGTTTTGTTTTTGGAGACCAATATAACCATTGTATAATGGAGTTTTGTTGAAACAGGAGAGCTCACTAGTGGGTAAGTAGGGAAGTGGGGGTGGCTGACCGTCTTCAGTCCCTCTGAGTTATTATTCACCCCACTCTGCCCCTGGCCTGGAGCCACCAGCACTTTGGAGGGAGGAGCTCTGCCTTGTGTCAGCTCTCAGGCGTCTGCCCCACTACCTAGCTCAAACCTTGCCTCTGCCCTCCCACAGTGGGCCTCTTGCTCTGGGAAAATCTTGGAGGCTGCCTGCTCCCTGCGGTGCCTTGAGAGGCTTTTCATGGACGAGGCTACCCTCTTGAGTTCTTGTGGCCCTGGCAGTGTGAGCTGTTGACTTGTGTTTGGAGAGGGAGAACAGCTGTGTTCAGAGTCACACAGAGGAACAGAGAGGCTGGGAAGTGGGTGGATCATACCTGGGTGCCCCTGGCCCTTCCAATCAGGAGGAATATGGAGCTGGGGAGGACGGAGAGCAGGTACAGTGGTGCACGACCCTGCATCCCAGGGACTTGGGACTCTCAGCATAATGGTCTCTTTCCCCCAGATGCCCTTTGCAGATGCCCCTCTACACTCCTTGGCCTTTTAAAGCACCACTTCTTTTTCTGCCTGCTCCTTTCTCCAGGATTCCGACGAGCCTCTCCTACACTCTGCTAACTTCTCTCCTCTCTTCCAGGCTAACACATGTTGTTGCTAGTGTTGTGACTATTCTGTCTGGATATCATTGGAGCTGGTCAGCAATTTAACGTCCATCCTCCTCCTGTCTTACACTTTTAGTCAAGGATAGTGACCTCAAGCACACTTGGACATGGCCTTTTAGTTATCCCATTGTGTGTGTGTGTGCATGTGTGTGCGTGCGCACACGCATACAGGTGCATGTGAACTTTGTGTGTGTGTGTGTGTGTGTGTATGTGTGGTGTACGTGTGTGCATGCATATGTGTGCAGAGGCCAGAGGTCACCCTCACGTGTTCCTCAGGAACCACTCATCTTTGAGGCTGTTATCGCCCGTTACCCGGGCAATACCAAGTAGTTTAGGCTGGATGGGCAGCAGCTCCCATGGATCTGTCCATCTCTGCCTCTCCAGTGCTGGGAAGACAAACACGCCCTAATACCTCTAGCCTTTCTGTGTGGGTTCTCAGGAGCAAATTGAAGTCTGGGTGTGTGTAGAGAACATTTTGTTGACTGTGCTTTCTCTTCAGCTCCATACTGACGTATTTTTGTAAGAAACACTAGCGTGACCTCAGAAGAAACCAGTGTGGATTCCCACCTGCGCCATCTTGTATGCACAAGTGGAATGTGGATTTTTTCTCTGGGAATCAGTGGCCTTTTGGAGTGTCACCCACCTCCTGCCAGCAAATGCTCAGTCCGGTCTGCTTCTGGTACTGGATCCCAGCCTCTTTGACCAGATAACTCTGAGGTTGAGAAATAGCTTTGGTCACTGTGGCTTGCCTTTCTTCTACTCTGGATACGTGGGCAGTGGCTCTTGGTTGGGGACTATCCTGTACTTAAATATTAAAGGAAAGTGGGGGGCACAGAAAGCATGATAAGGGAGATGAGCTACTTCTAAGCTCCAAATTGTGCAGAGTGAAAAGCATTTGCTAGGGTACAAAATAAATCATGAAGACGATCGGATGAGTTAAGTGGAATTGGTCATCCCTGCCAATAATTGCCTAGTCTAGTGGTGAAGCGATGAGAATTATGCAGTACGCCATGTTGGTGAAAATCGATGCCCACAATTACAGTGGTACAGGAAACACTACACTAAGTATCACGCTCTTAGTGATCAAAGTGATTTTGAAGTCATTGATAGCTTGCCAGAACAGACTAGAATAAAGTTAGCTATGCAAGTTTCAAGTGCAATAAGACCCGGGAGGATTTGTTTATAGAAAAATGAAGACTATGGCCACCTGGGATATTAAGGTTCAGGGTTTCGTGAAAGCATCTCCTTTAAGCTAGCACTTTGTATCTTAGAGGAAGGGAGGGAGGGAAAGAGGGAGGGGAGGGAGATCAAAATATCCTTTAAAACAAGCAGCCAGACTCACAAAAGAAGACAGACAAATTCATAAAAGCAAACTGCTATAAATTCACACAAAAAAAACTAAGTAATTGTATGGGAGGACATTTGCAAGGGCATTTTAAGGGCTGTAGAATAAAAAGGATCTTTCATTTAGCAGATGCTTAGGTGGACTTAGTTTTAAGTGCTTTGCTGATGCTAATTTTTGTGTAAAATGGACATATTGTTTCCTTCCTTTACAAGCAAGGAGAAGGACTTGCAGAAAATAATTATTAACCTAGGTCTGTCATCATAAAGGAGCCAGAGTATGGCCCTTGAATAAGATAGCCCTGTGGTACAGTATGAGTTAAAGATGTGTGACATCTGTTTATGCTGTGGAACATCTGTTGAATGATGCAAAGATGTGTTGCATTCTTTTATGTTTTTAAAGTAATAATAAGTTTTTGTGTGTGTTTATTTGGGAGCTGGGTGGTGGGCCCCCAGAGAGTAAAAGATTTTACAAAAAACCATCTTTATGGCTCCCCTAGGCTCTTATATTTGAATGCTTGGTTATCAGGGAGTGGCACTATTTGAAGGATTGAGGTGTGGCCTTGTTAGAGAAAGCCCCGTTACTGGGGATGGGTTTGGACGTGCTCAATGTCTCACTCTTCCTGTTGCTTACATAAAGATCTGGATGTAGAAGTCTCAATTGCTTCTAAAGCCCTGTGTCTGCTGTGTGCCACCTGCTCCCCACCATGATGATAATGGACCACGTCTCCAAAACTTTAAGAAGCTTAAATTAAACACTTTTTCTTATAGGGGTTGCCACTGTGACTGTGTCTCTTTATAGCAATAGAACAGTGACTAAGACAGAAGTGGGTACCAGGGAGTTGGGGTATTGTTGTGACAGGCCTGATCATGATGCTTGCTTGCAGAATGTGGACTTTGGATTAGGAATGCAATTGGACACTTTAAGTAGGGCTTAATGGGCTACACTAGTAGGAGTGTGGAAGACAATGTTGCTGAGAGCAATGTGTAGTTGGGTTTTTTTTAAAATTCTTTTCTCTTTGCTCTTTTGGGGGCCCATCACCAAGGTCCAAATAATCACATGGAGGCTTATTCTTTTTCATGAATGTCCAGTCATAGCTTGGCTTATTTCTAGCCAGCTTTGCTTAAATTATCCTATCTTTTGCCTCTGGGCTTTTCTTTTTCTCTAGTCTATATACCTTTATTTACTTTTTACTCTGTAGCCTACTGTATAGCTGGGTGGCTGGCCCCTTGATGTCCTCCTATTTATTCTCTCTGCCTGCCAGCTCTGCCTATCCTTTTTTCCTGCGGAGCTATTGACTGTTCAGTTCTTTATTAGACCCATCAGGTGTTTTAGACAGGCAAAGCAACACAGCTTCATAGAGTTAAAGAAAAGCAACGTAAAAGTAAGCCACACAACTTTGCATCATTAAATATTCTGCAGCAAAAACAAATGCAATACATCTTAAAATAGTATTCCACAACAGCAATGCATATTATAATGGCCCAGCTCAAGAGTTTTCAGATGGGAAGAAAATTAGTGAGTGGTTTCTTTTCTTGTGATATTTTGGTGAAGAATGTGGCTGCTTGAGGATAAATGGGAGAGTTTTGGATTAATGGTGTTGGCAAAGGAGATTTCAAGACAGCCTTGTATTGACTGTTTCTCATGGTTGTTAGTGACCATTCTTAAGTAGCTCTTTATCTATAAAGAAAAGGAGCAAACTGAGCAAGGAAAAATACAAAATGTACAGTTTGAGGAGAAAAGGAACACCAGGAAGGGTAATGGAGCTAAGTCCAGTACTCAAAGAGATAAAAAGTTTAAAGAAAAGCCCAATGCTAAATGGAATAAAGGGAGTGGTGATTTCAGAGCAAGACCCCACCCAGCTAAGTTTTCCAACTTGTGAAAAGGAACTAAATGAAAGTTTAAACAGTGAAGGAAATTGTCTAAATTAGAAACTGATGAAAATGTATTTGAATGAGGTGCAGTTGTAAAGGTGAATCCTGGATCGTGTTGGAAATGCCAGAGCCATAGAATACCTTCCAAGGAAAGCTGCTCACAGGGAGTAGAACCAGCTCAAGAGAAAGGCACATTACAGTGAGCAAAGTTAGAAGGAGGTTCCAAAGAGCTTTTTGACATCAGACATGGAGATACAGAGTGTGCAGTTTGCCCAGCTGGTTTCCAGTCTTGCTCTGGTCCAGTATTTCCTCACTATGCTCCCTCTCCTCCGTTTTGAAATGATAATGTATATCCTGTGCCATTATATGTTAAAAGTATGTGATCTTCTTGGTTTTGATATGTGTGAGGTTACAGATTACCATGAGTAGCAGAAGAAACTTTGAGTATTGAGACTGGGATCGACTATGGGAACTTTTACAGTTGGACTGAATGAGTTTTTATATTGTGGCCTGGCTACATGTAAAAACAAGATGTCTTGTGCACACAGATAAGCCCTGGAGAAGCCAGGAAGGTTAAACACACAGCTCACCTCTTCAGTGGAGTAGGACAGAGCTGATCTTCCTGGAATGCCAGGAATGCTGTAGTTTTACAACCTGCTGATCCTTTGCTGTCTGATGAGACAGGCTCTGCCCATATCTTCCAGAATTTGTGGTTTAACTTATCCTAGACCCTTTGCCCTAAATCTCGAGCATTGCTTTTAGACCATAAACCCATTCTTACTAGTGATGTCACCTGTGCTTTACAAAAGCCGAGGTGACCTACACGTTATCTTTGGGCCAGGCCAGTTCTGACTCCCACGGGCATTTTGTTTACTTCGGTCATTCTCCCTAGACCCTTATCTTGAGCGTCTGTGCTTTGCTGAGAATGTCAATGTAAACATTGCTTAAGCGTTGTTCCACTCATGGGACTAAGTTAATTGTTATCTGAATACTTTTTTCCTCAAAACTGTGCTTGTCCATAAATGTGGCTAAACTGATTTGGGCCAGGCTCTAGAGTCCGGATCCAGTGCTGGCTACAATAAAATTGGCCTGAGCTGAGTTTCATTCTTACCTCACTCTGATCCTTTATCCCTGCCTTCTGGAAAGCCTGCAGGGGAGCTCTCACAGCTACAGGCCTATGGGGGCCAGAGAGTAGAATGTGGAGGGTTGAATAAGAACAACCCCCAAAGTCTCCTCGTTTGATTGCTTAGTCACCAGGGAGTGGCAGTACTTGAGAAGGATTAAGAGGTGTGTCCTTGTTGGAGTAGGTATGGCCTTGTTGGAAGTGTGTCACCAGAAACTGTAAACGAGCCCCCATTAAATGCTTTCTCTTGTGAGAGTTGCCTTGGTAATGGTGTCTCCTTACGGCAATAGAACACTGACTAAGACATGGAGCTTGGACGCCAGCCCGCACACTGTGTCTCTGTTACATTAAGTCAACCAAACAAGAGATTGGTGCTAAAGGGAATGTGGCTACAGTCAGTTCCCCCTTCCCTTCCTGCCCTGAGGGCCAGTTCCCTTCTCCTAGACAGTGTCTGGCTGCAGGGACTCACCCATGTTTATGGGAGCCTCTTGCAAATGTGCCTTTGTGGGTACAATAGATTCTGCCTGCTCTGTGGGATGAGTTCTACAGCATGATTCAGTTTGTTCATTGATGTAAAATTGGCTGGGGAGCCAGTGTTTTCACTAAAACACCAGCTGAGAAGCTTTTATTTTCTCCTTCGAAGAGGATCACTTGTTTTGGTGCCTGTGTTATTGGCCATTACTTAATCGAACAAAGGGTGACCAATGAATTCATTTTTCTGTGCTCATAGGCTCACTTGGCAAATTGTTACTGCTGCTGTTGTTGTTGCTGCTGTTTTTAAGGGAAGAAAGAATTACTTCAGCTCACAGCTTCAGAGGGCTCAGTCTGTGGTTTGGTCCTGTGCACGTTGGTGGTATGTGGTGGAAGAGGTACTTCTGGCTGGGCAGGGAGCAGAGAAGGCAGCAACTGGATCTTCAGTGTTGATGCTAAACTAACCACCCTGCTAGGTAAAACAGAGCAAGAATGAAAGAGGTAGTCTGTACCCCAAGATTTCTAGTCAGTGGAGACTGCAGAAGAGCTAAGATTGCCTGCCAGAGATATTGCTGGAGCACGGGGCATGGGAGTGAGCCGCTAACCCAAGTTCGGTTCAGAGAGGCTTTCTGCAGGAAGGGATGTTGTCTATATACAGGGACACACACACACACACGCACACACACACACACACACACACACACACACCAGGCACAAGGAACAGTAAACCAGAGGTTTTGAGGGAAAGGCACACTGGGCATAGGTACTGTGGCTAATAACTTGTACAGAGCCTGGGCGGATGTCAAAAAGTCTAGAAGAATGGGAAAGTCACATATCCACAGTTTCTGGTGGTCCTCGGTGACCTGGTGTGTGTCTGAGGCCAGGAGGAGTCACCGTAAGGGCTGGAGGAATCCCAGGAGAAGAGTCAGTGTGAAAGAAAGACCTGTCAATGTGATGTGGGCGTCTGTCCGATGGCTAGGATGAGGCCCTGAGGTAGGTGGGTACTCCTCCAGTGTGCACGCTCGGAGACACAGAGCCCAGGAGCAAAGATGTTAAGATGTGGTAGGAAGAGGAAGCCAGGAGAGGGCTGAAGGGATCAGTGTGTGGGGGAAGAGCTGATGAGCTGCAGAGGCCCAGGACCAGGAGAGCTGAGAAGGGGAACACAGGAGGACCTGGGGACGAGTTGGGCAAGGGAAGCCAAACACATGTGCTTCTTGATAGGATGTCACAGCAGAAGTGACAGAGCCTTGAGCGTGTTTGTTATAAGACGGTAACGACAGCTGTACGTGTGGATTGTTTATGATGAGCCTGGCGTGTTCTCAGCCTTACTTACATCAGTACCTTAGCAGTCCCTGCGGCCTCTCTGTGTGTGCTGTGTATGTGTTCCCGGGAGTGCATGCACAGGGGTTGGACATGTGAAGACCAGAGGTTGTCACTAAGTGTCTTCCTCAACTGTTCTCCACCCTCTAAAGACGTTGTTTGTGGGCGTATGATGTGTGCAGATGGGCGCATGCACCACAGCCTGTGTGCAGAGGTCAAAGGGCAGCTCTGTAGGGCCAGTTCTCTCCTCCGGCTTTTACGTGGGTTCTGGAAATTGGGTTCAAGTTGTCAGCCTCGTGTGGCAAGCACCTATACCCGCAGAGCCACTTTGTTGGTCCTCGGCGTTGTGTTTTGAGACAGGGTCTCTCTCTGGATCTTACTGACTCGCCTAGGCTGCCAGGCAGTGGTCCAGGGATCCAGCTGTCTTCAGTTCCCCAGGGCTGGAATGATGGGTGCCTGCTACCCCGCCTGGCTTGTTATGTGCACTGAGGATCTGCCCTCCAGTCCTCATACTTGTGCGACAGGCGCTTTATTGACTGAGCTATTTCATCAGCCCCAGCGGGTGCTGTCATTAGTCCCATCTTACAGACAAGGAAACCGAGGAGCCGGGATATTAAGTCGCTTACACGAGATCCCAGAGGTGCCAAGTGACAGGAACCCAAGCAGAGTGGGTAACAGCCACCAGGAAGGAAATGGTCACGTGAAGGTGGGAAGGAGGCAGGACTGCTGGAGGGTGACAAGGTGGCCGAGGGGTAAGTGAGGGACTAGAGTCTGACTGGAATGGAGGGACTTGTCTGACCAGGAGGCTGGAGAGGTAGGAGACTGCTGAGGTGTTTTTGAAGTTTGCGGGGTAGCATGAGTTTTGGGGGCAGCAGGTGGAGGAAGAATTGGGGACTTGGGGGCTTGTCTGTTGTCTGGCCTGCAATTATTGCTACATGGCATGGTGAGGACGTTTGCCTGGGATTCCAGAATTCTGGAGGTGTAGGCAGGAGGATTGTGGATTTGAGACTAGCCTAGACTGAACAGTGAGATACCATCTCAAAAACAGTGAACTTTTCCAGGAAACCGCTGCACACTTCCTCACAGTGCCGTGCACGCGGCGATTCACTTTCACTCCCTTTGCTTTCTCTCCCCCTAATCTCTGGAGGTTCTAACTCATTGTAAGTTTCATTTATGTATTTGTCCCTCTTCCTCATCATTTACTGGTGTGATGGCTAAAAAGACTCTATTTTATGCTCACCATCCAGCTTGGTACCCACTACCTGTTTGTGTCTGACTCCGTCCCTGGAAGACAAATTCCCAGTAACCCTGACTCAGTGACCCGCACCCAGAGATGTTCGGCAGTGACCATCTGCTTGTTATGTTATGGCTGACTGCTTTTTGGCTCTGTAACCTGCTTATGCAGACATTCAGGTTGCCTGACTACCTAATCTTGGCAGAGTAAAACGGCTTTTGACTTGCTTGAGTGGATACGCAAGGTGTTTTTGTGTTTGTTGCCTTTAAAAACCCTTCCTTCACCCCTCCCCACTTCTCTTGGCAACCTTGTTTGGCGCAGAGATTGCTAACAGTAATCAATAAATCCTTTAATTATAATTGGATTAAGTCTGTGGTCTTTTTCCAGGGGTCAGGAACTCCCAAACCCTGGATGATACGGCAGGGCCGATGACCTCGGGGCTCAGCACCTGGTTTCTGTACACCCTGGGGTCTAGAAAGAAATCCAGGGGCTTTTTTTTCTCTGCCACAGCTTCTAAGACAGAGCCTGCAAGGGAACTAATGCAAGCGGGAACTGGCGCTTCTTGGCCAGAAACCCTCCATGGTTTGTGAATGACTGAACTGAGATTAAGTCTTGATTATGCTAAAATGAACTCCCACCCAAGCACAAGTAGCCTAAAGACCTCAGCAAGGGCCCAAAGACACTAACTTTTAATGTCAGCCCCAACTCTGTTGCCCCCTGAGAAAAGGGTCCAGTAAAGTTCTTATTCTCAGAAGGGTCCATTTCTTTTTTGTGTGTCACTTACTATCTTTGTTATTATTTATTTATTTATTGTAACATTTCTTCTAGGTTTTGTTTGGGATCCTGGCCATACTGAGTGGATTGTTGTCGCTGAAGCTCCCCGAAACCCTCAACAAACCTTTGGCATCTACCTGGGAGAAGACTGAACAGAAGGCGCCAGAAAACAAGGACGGCTCAGACGAAGCCCCTCCTACAGCCCAGAAGGGTGGCTCCGGCAAAGCCCTGCCCACAGCTAAGAACATTGAGATGGGAAAACACGGAAGTGATTAACATGGGGGATTCTGATGGTGTTAAATAAGTCTTACATGGCACCCAGCACTTGGGATGTTGACATCGGCGACTTGCTGTTAGAGAGGTGTTGTGTATCTGTATAAAAAATGTTGTGAGAAAGTTTGAAAAAAAATTGTTTTGTAAAAGCCAGTGAAATATAAACTGGTATGAAAATTCTAGTTCTTTGAAGCCATGGATTGTTGCTTATTTGTTCCTCATTGACTTTTCTTTGCGTTGGTTTCCCTACCCACTCCTTGCCATCACACAGGTTTGAGAGATCATGGAGTAGGCATCTCCATGGGTACCAGTGCTCCCAAACCCAAGGACTACCCCAAGGACCATCAGCTAGGAAGGGTGCATGTGAGAATTTTTGTTTCTTCTTCTTGCCGCATCCTCGCCTCTTCTGTCTTCTTTCTTTTCTTTTTGTTTTTTAAGAACAGAGTATCACACTGCAACCCAGACTGGTTCCAAGCTCACGATTGCCTCAGCCTCTTGAATGCTGGCGTTTTGAGTATGACATGCTACAACCGGGCTTTGTGAGTTTTTTTTTTTTTAAACAAAACCATTTAAATTCTGATGTTCTTTCCTTGTTTGTGAATCTCCCTCACAAAAGCCTTGTTAAAAGATGTTTGCCTTCATAATGAAACCATAAGAAGCCAGAATTACAAAAGGATGACCTGCTTTCCAGCACACTTGAAGGTGCAAGGTTTGGGCCAGTTATATCTGCCACGGGCCAATATTTTAATTTTCTTCCCAGAGTTACTAAATTTTCTTTGGAGGTTTACTTGACAGTATGGACAAATGGTGGTGTGCACATATACACATTGTGCAGTTAGCCCAGCATTCAGGGAGATTGACTTTAGGGTCCATTTGGCTCTGTTGCCAATGTTAACTCGTGTGTCTTCCTGTTCTCTTAAGAGATCATATATGGGGGCTGGAGAGATGACTCAGGAGTTAAAAGTTCTCAGTGCTCTTGCAGAAGACCTGGGTTTGGTTCCCAGCACTCACAATGTTGCTAACAACCATCTGGAACTCAGGTTCCAGGGAACGCAATATTCTCTTCCCATCTCTGTGGGCACTGCATGCAAGTGGTGTATGGACAGATGTGGAGACCAAACAGTCATACACATGAAATAAAGATCAATAAATCTTTAAAATATTTCTCATTATAATATAACTTTTAGTTTATTTTTTTATTTTTATTTACTAAAAATGGTCTCTTCAGCCTCACTTTATTCTAAGGTCTGTTACAAATAGCTTAACATCTTGGACATTGCAATTACTAATGATTTTGTAACCTTATCTATTAATGCATTTCAGATTTACCACTGTTCTGAAAGGTACGAAGCCCAAGATGAAGATGCTGACAGAGCATGCATTATGAAGTCTTCTTCCGTATCCTGCACATGAATGACATTTCTCTGTGTAGTTGCTGGAGAATGTGAGAGCCACCACTATCTCTTTTTACAAAGTGCCCATACTCATGACCTCACTAACCCCAGTAACCTCCCATGTTCCCAGTCATGTTGGGAGTTAGGGCTTTGGCATTGCGTTATGAGGGACACAGATATTCAGTCCAGGGCATCATCTGTTCTCTGTACCAACCAATGTCTAGTCCAGATGATGCAAAGCAACCTGGAAATCATTCAAGATCTTTTAAGCAGAGAAGGGTTGAATGCACGAACCAGTTCCAAAGTGTAGAGAGGACTGACAGAATACACTGGAGTAGAAAAAGTTGCCAGGAGACCAAGAAAGCTGCTCACAACTGGGCTGGAGCCCGCTAGCCTGTTCTGCTTTTACTGCCAATGCTGGAAACACCCTTCTGTTGCTGACCCGAAATCCAGGGGCCCACACCGCCCTGCTGCTAATAAAGCTGCAATCATGTTTTCAGCTTGAATTAAGTTGAAGTTTTCAGATTAATTTAGGGAAAATGGAATCTTTGTTCTGCCTTTAATTCTTCTATTAATGATGTTGTGTTCTCTGTGTCTTAGGGTTGCATTACTGTGATGAAATATCATGACTAAAGACAGGTTGGGGAGGAAAGGGTTTATTGGCTTATGTTTCTGTATCACTGATCACTGTTGTTCATCAAAGGAAGTCAGCACAGGGCAAGAACCTGGAGGTCGAAGCTGATGCAGAGGCCATGGAGGTGCTGCTTACTGGCTTGCTTCCCATGACTTGCTCAGGCTGCTTCCTTCCCTCCCTCCCTCTCTCCCTCCCTCCCTCCCTCCCTCCCTCCCTCCCTTCCTTCCCTTCCTTCTGTCTTTCTGTCTTGTTTTTCGAGACAAGGTTTCTCTGTCAGAAGAAAAGTCCAAAGATAGCTTTGGAGCCTGTCCTGGAACTCGCTCTGTAGATCAGACTGGCCTCAAACTCACAGAGACCCACCTGCTTCTGCCTCCTGAGTGCTGGGATTAAAGGCGTGTGCCACCACTACCTGCTCAGGAGGGTTTCTTACAGAACCTAGGACCACTTGCCCTGATGATCCTAGATGAGAAATAGATGGCACCACCCCCAGTGAGCTGGGCCCGCCCTCATCAATCACTGTGTTAATCAGTGGTGAGCACAGCCCCCTCCAGCAGCAAGGAAGCTAGGCAGTGGGGATGAAGCTTCCAAGTTGGTACCAGCTTAATTTCTCCATTTCCTATGACTCACTTATGTGTGTCTTTAGCAATAGAGCCTTACCATAAAGTTCTGAAGGGCACCAAAGAGCAATGGCCACAGCCTGTAATGTTTGAAGTGATCTATGGGGCCCTATTGATCAACAGTTCAAAAAGATGGAAGCCCTACAGCAAGCAGATAAGAGGGCTCTGCCCCTTGGCTGGGCAAGACAGTGGAACTGGCCCTGGTGGTGGGAGCATGAGCCGGACTGAGGGCCTGAGAAAAGAACTGGCCCCGCAACTTGTGACAGATTGCTGCAGGCTGTGATGGGTGAACTGGTCGAGGCAGTACTGGAGAGCATGCCCGGTGTGTGTGTGTGTGTGTGTGTGTGTGTGTGTGTGTGTGTGTGTAAACCTGTAGGGGGTAAGGGTCGGGAGTATAGACAATAGAGGAAAGCTGGCATCCAGGCCCAGGACCGGGGCTGTGGATGGGCCACCCCAACACCCGTCGATGCAGACGGATGATACATCTGTGAGAGCTGTTGGAGCAGGAGAGGGGTGGGAACCTTTAGATTCAGGGCTGCGGAGTCTCCATGACATGGGAGGTCCAGGGGGCCAGGGAGCCAGGCTGTGGGGTCTCTATGACACGGGAGGTCCAGGGGGCCAGGGAGCCAGGGCTGTGGTGTCTCTATGACACGGAAGGTCTAGGGAACTGGATAGCCAGAGCTGTGGTGTCTCCATGACACAGGAGGTCCAGGGAGCCAGGGCTGTGGAGTCTCCATGACACAGGAGGTCCAGGGGGCCAGGGCTGTGGTGTCTCCATGACACGGGAGGTCCAGGGGGCCAGGGCTGTGGAGTCTCCATGACACGGGAGGTCCAGGGGCCCAGGGAGCCAGGGATGTGTGGTCTCCATGACACGGGAGGTCCAGGGGCTCAGGGAGCCAGGCGAGAGCTCATTGCAGATGGTGTGGTGGAGGAGAGAAGCCGCGAAGCAGACCGATGATGCGTGGCAGTCGGCTCTTGCAGGTCAAAATGGAAGGACTAATGAAGGAAGTCACACCACAGCTTCCATGGCGAAAGTCTTTTTTCCTTTCTTCTTTTGCTTTGTTGGTCTGGTAACCCATAGCTGGGACCGGGCTTTTTGTTTACCAGCCTATGGCATCTGAGAGGGGCGATACCCACCCGTTAGCGTGAAACACAGCTGCTTCACTGTGTTAATGAATTGATTTATGTATATCATGAAGCGTCTACAGTAGTCAGTTTCCATATGGCTTTTCCCAAGGTCTCTAGTGTGAGTTCCTCTTGAGACTCCTCCCGTCTGCCTCCTCACTGAACCTCCGTTTCTCCTCTTTCCTTCTTCACGTCATCTGTGTTCTGTCCCCCGTCCCTTGAAATATCCCCAATGGCTCCTAACTTTCCCAACCTCTATGACTACATCAATGTAAATACATCTACAGATTGAAAGATAGGATGCGCTTCAAGCTGTAGGCACAGATGAGGACTCTGAATCTGACTCCGGTATCTCAGGAATGAATAGCAACAGTTGGTGATAGGACCTTATGAGGCCAAAGAGCTTCTGTATAGCAAAGGGCACCATCTTTAAGTGAAGAGGCAGACTAGAGGGTGGGGAAAATGTTTAGCAACCTTATTTCTGATAGTGTTAATGTCTAGAGCATGCAAAAACAAACTTTAACACCAAGAAGGCAGCCCAATTTTAAAAATGGGGCATGTAACTAAATAGAGAGGCCCAAAAGAAGTAAAATCAGCTCAAAACTATTTTTAAAAATATTCAACATTCATAGCCATAAGGGAAGTGAAAAATTAAAACCCCTTTGAGATTTCATCTTACCCTAATCAGAATGACTAAAATAAAAGAAAAAGAAAAACAAAACAACCTTATTCCCCTAAACAAAACAGAACATGAGTAGCAAATGTTGGCACAGATACGGGAAAAGGGAGACAGTTTTCACCATTGGTGGGAATGCAAACTGGAGGCTGCTATGGAAATCAGCATGGTGGGGGGGTCCTTAGAAAGCTAGTATAGATCTAACATAGGGTCCAGAGGTTCCACTCTGGGCAAACCCTCAGAGACATCTGTATCTTACTATGGAGGTACTACTCACGGTCACTGTGCCTCCCGTCACCATAGTCAGGGGGTAGCCTGGACGTTCATCCACTGATGCATGTATAATGAAATGTGGCATGTGTGTACATTGGAATTTTAGTCATCTCTCAAAAATTAAAATTTTCAGGTAAAGGATGGAGCTGAACACAATAATATTTGGTTATATTTATTCTTAGATGTAAATTTTTGTTGCAATTGAAATTGTCCAGGTTGCTAATGTTGGCTTTTCTAACTGCACATGACTGACAGAAAATTATTTAATTTTTATTTATTTATTTATTTTGTCTCTTAAGGCAGAGTTTAATGTAGTCCAAGCTGGCTTCAAACTCACTAAGTAGCTGAGGGTAACCTTGAACTCATGATCCTGCCTCCATCTCCCACATACTAGATTACGGGTATGTACAACCATGCTTGGAGGGAATGAGATCAACTTTTTATCTTAACCTTGTACTTAACAGCCTTGCTAAGTATTTTTAATTAAGAAGGATGCTAACTTTATTTAATAGAAGGGAATTTAGGTCTTTCATTACAGAAGTTCACAAATATTCCTCAGCCATTAAGTCTCCATTCTTTCGCTTTGCTGCATAGGCATTTCTTCCTCCCTCCCTCCTCCCTTCCTTTTTCTCTCCACCTCTCTCTTCTTTTCTTTTTTTGTGAGTTTTTAAAGATAGGCTTTTTTTCTTTCCTTCTTCTTCTTCTTCTTCTTCTTCTTCTTCTTCTTCTTCTTCTTCTTCTTCTCCTTCTCCTCCTCCTCTTCTTCTTCTTCTTCTTCTTCTTCTTCTTCTTCTTCTTCTTCTTCTTTTCCTTCTTCTTCTCCTTCTTCTTCTTTCTGTTCATCTCCAGTTGTCCTGGAACTCACTCTGTAGACCAGGATGACCTTGAACTCTGAGACCCATGTGCCTCTGCCTGCCAAGTGCTGGAATTAAAGGCATGTGCCACCATGCAAGGCTTGGGGATTTCTTAAATTTTGATTTAATACTTGGAAAATAAAAATATACTGCCTCTGTAATACTTGGTAGCTAATCATAGCACATCAGCTCCATCCACTATTGTAAGTATTCAGGAAGCAAATACTTTAACTCTTTGACTTCGGCCGTGCACCTGTGAAATATTCGCAGTAGGTCTCACCAGACGCCTCCCCCCCCCCGTTTCTTCTGACCCTCACCAACATTGGTTTTCTTAGCAATTTATCAGATTAGCCATTATTCAAGTCACATTGCTAATCCTCTGTATAATGAAGGCCTTCAGTGTTGCCCACGCTTCTTTTTCTTGTTTTTTAAAGGAAAGTAGAGCCCCAGCCAGGGGAGGGGGAGGTACCTTCCACAGCTTTCATTGTCATAGAATCCCAGCACTTCCACAGACTGCTCCTGCACACCTTCCATGTGCCTCCTCTCCCTCCTCAGATAGCTCCCCCTCTCTCCTCAGGTAGCTCTCTTTCTCCTCAGATAGCTCCCTCTCTCTCTTCAGTGTCTCCCTCTCCCTCCTCAGATAGCTCCCTCTCTCTCTTCAGTGTCTCCCTCTCTCTCCTCAGGTAGCTCCCTCTCTCTCTTCAGTGTCTCCCTCTCTCTCCTCAGGTAGCTCCCTCTCTCTCTTCAGTGTCTCCCTCTCTCTCCTCAGGTAGCTCTCTCTCTCCTCAGGTAGCTCCCTCTCTCTCCTCAGTGTCTCCCTCTCTCTCCCTCTCCTCAAGTAGCTCCCTCTCTCTCTCCTCAGGTATTGACTGAGGTTTCTGTCCTGCCTGGTTCCTGCAGTTGTTAAGTCCCAAAGAAAAACACAGAGGTCTACATTAGTTATAAAGTGATTGGCCTATTAGCTCAGGCTTCTTATTAACTCTTATAACATATTAGCCCATAATTCTTTTCTGGGTTAGCCACATGGCTTGATACCTTTTTCAGCGAAGCAGTCACATCTGGCTTCCTCTCTGTCTGGGTGACAACTGCAGACTGAAACTTCCCTCTTCCCAGAATTCTCATTGCCCCACTTCTACTTCCTGCCTGGCTACTGGCCAATCAGTGTTTATTTAAAATACAAGTGACAGGGTACAGACCATTGTCCCACAGCTCTTTAAACAAGAACTCTGAATCGAATTTCCTTTGCTTAGTTTTTCTACTGACCATTATCCATAACAACTTGTAACCAACATTATAAACAAAGGCAAACATCTATAGTACATTTTTTGGGGGGAATGTGGGCATAGTTTTTCAGGCTACTTCCTGCTGATTGGGGGCACTGATAATCCTATGGAGACCTAAAGAAAATTTAGAATTATGATCAAGTCCTGACTGGTGTATCCTGTGAGGCTTGATCATCTCAGTCTTAGAATTGTTCTGGATGTAGAACTCAGACATCTGGGCCATTCCTCCTATTGGAGATTTCTCAGGTGATCTTCCTTGGTCAAACCTGATTTTTCTTAGCCCAGAATGAATCCACAGTCCCTCATTTCCTGTGGAAACAAAAGAAAAACATCTAAAGTAACATATCTTTTGACTTAAATTTTAAAGTCAAAGCATTCTCAAAATACATATATTAGATTAATCCAGCAGCATTTATAATCAAATATCTTTTAGCAACTGTTCCTCCTTCCTCAGTCATCAAACAATGTAAAGACAACACAATAACATACAGTATCCAGACTTTCTGTGCATTTTTCATTTTTACGTGGCTTTATTTTAACCCCTATTTCTTTTATTTTTATTTTTAATTTTTGGCTTTTTGAGATAGGGTTTCTCTGTGTATCTTTGGCTGTCCTGGAACTCACTCTATAGACCAGGCTATCCTGGAACTCACAGAGATCTGCCTGCCTCTACCTCCCAAGTGCTGGGATTAAAGGTGTGTGCCACTATACCCAACTACTCTTTTTCTTTCGTTTTTTATTTTAAGGACTTTATCCTTTTTTCTTTTCTCTCCCAATCCTACATATATTTTTTAACACACTGTAAACCATCTAGAGGTTTTCTTCATCTGAATGTATCTTTACTGTATACCTCTCTTTTTTCTGACCATATGAGTCTTTAATTTGCTAAGTGATATGGCTAAGATTAAAGCCGTGGCTTTGATGGCTATTCCTGAGCTTTCTGAAAGGCAGAGGTACCAACTGGAGCCACATTTATCACCACAACTCTTTGGAGTTTCAAGGTCCCTGACACCACCAAAAATGATGCAGTCAGCTTTTCAACAACACTATTTGAGTGTTTTGTGGCAGGACTTCTTAAAAGAGCTGCAAGGTTTTGCAGCTAAAGCTGAGTCAGGAAGCCTCTCTTAAATGAGAGCCCTTACCTCTAGTAAGCAGAGCAGACCTGAGAAAGTGCTGCTATCAAGAAGTGTTGTAATAAGAGCAGCGGGCCGCATTCCTGCCGCCCGGCTCCTGGCCGCCAGCTAGCTTATGCCCCGAAATAATTACACGGAAACTGTATTCTTCTAAACACTGCTTGGCCCATTAGTTCTAACCTCTTATTGGCTAGCTCTTACATATTGATCTAATCCGTTTCTAATATTCTGTGTAGCAGCACCACGAGCTGGCTTACCAGGGAAGATCTTAACCTGTGTATGTCTGGAGTGGAAGAATCATGGCGACTGACTGACTCGGCTTCTTTCTCCCAGCATTCTGTTCTGTCTACTCCACCCACCTAAGGCCTGGCCTATCAAATGGGCCAAGGCAGTTTCTTTATTAACCAATGGCCTTCCTCCATCAAAGAAGCCGTGCTTAACTCTATTCTTTTCTATCTAGAATAACTTCCCAAACTCTCTCAGGCTTTTAAGTGGATTTGGTCAGCCCCACATTGGCATGCCATTCTGTTTTTTTAAAGGGGGGAAATGCTGTGGGACAATGGTCTGTACCCTGTCACTTGTATTTTAAATAAACACTGATTGGCCAGTAGCCAGGCAGGAAGTAGAGGCGGGGCAACGAGAATTCTGGGAGGAGGGATGTTTCAGTCTGCAGTTGTCATCCAGACAGAGAGCAAGCAAGATGTGACTGCTTCGCTGAAAAAGGTACCAAGCCATGTGGCTAACACAGACAAGAATTATGGGCTAATATAAGTTATAAGAGTTAATAAGAAGTCCAAGCTAATGGACCAATCAGTTTATAATTAATGCAGACCTCTGTGTGTTTCTTTGTTACTGAATGACTGCAGTACTGGGTGGGACAGAAACCTCAGCTCCCTTCTTTTCTCAGTACCTCCCTCCCTTTCCTCAGTGTCTCCCTCTCTCTCCTCAGTAGCTCTCTCTCTTTCCTCAATGTCTCCCCCGCTTTCCTCAGTCTCTCTCTCTCTTTTTCCTCAGTAGCTCCCCCTCTTTCCTCAGTCTCTCTCTCTCTTTTTCCTCAGTGTCTCCATCTCTTTCCTCAGTATCTCCCTTTCTTTTCTCAGTAGCTCCCTCTCTTTGGTTGGGCAATACTCTCTCTGTGGTTCACCGTGTAGGTTTCTGGCCTCTGCCTCTGGTCACACCATCCTCCACCCAATATATATCTTTCCTTTTCTTTGTTCATCTGGTCTTGGTGGTCCTTGGGGTCTTCCTACATTTCTTCCCCTTTCCTGAGCCTGCACAGCATCCATGTTTGTGCTGTTTATTAGAGGCCTGTCTTACTCTACCTGATACTAGAGGGGCAAACAGCATCTCAATTCTTTAAAACCCTCTCTAAAGTCTTTGCAATGTCCCTCAACTGAGGAAATAAACAGCAAGCATTTCCTGATTCTATCATTGTGGTTGATAAAATATGGCTATCTCATGGGATACCATACAGTCTACATATGGTTTTTATTCTCAGTTCCTGATAACTCCTAAAACTCCTTAGAACCTGGAGTGATAGAAGCGTCTTTTGTGTAGGCATGTACTTACTGACTTGTGAATGAGGGCCTCCTTCATCAAAGAGGCTGGTCATGGAAAAGACCAAGGCATGATCAAAAGGCAGAGGGTCCCAGCATCCTCCATCAACACTCTCCAGGTAAGGGAGAATTTATCCTCAATGATCAAAGCTGTAGCTGGTCACATGTACAGAAGTAAGTCTACATAAGATCTGAAAGGATAGGGTCAGCAGCTTCCTTCTGGCTCCTCCCCTGCAGCCTCTGTACCAGAGCACTCCCGAGTCCTGTGAGGTGCTACAGCAAATCAGTTAGCCCTGGTGTGGGCACTGCAAGACCCTAGATTTGTGGTGAAGCACAGGGCACTGCCTGAGATTTGAGATTGGCATCTGAACTAGATGAGAATCCTGATGAACTGGATGAGGCGTCTGATAGAGAATCTGTTGTATCGGTTGTCAGGTGTGTGTGTGTGTGTGTGTGTGTGTGTGTGTGTAAGAAAAAGTGGAAGTATTCCATAGCGAGTAACGGGGACTATGGGTACAGAAAGGGAGCACACAGTCTTTTCCTCTCTGACACCTGAACTGTCGTATTTAGAGTCTCACCTAGAGAAGCCCACCAGAGGCGCATAGCAACTTGCAAAGGGAAGCTACTTTTCCGTCATTTTCTGGTTGGGAAACAGACTCGGAAGTCAGCTGACTGGCTCAAGAGAAGAGAGTGAGGACCCTGCTCTGGTTGAGAGCATGAGCCTAGAGTCTACTACCCAGACTGGCCTTTATCACACAGGAGACCTCGGGCCTTTGCTCACTGCCTTGGATCTTCAGTGTATACATCTATAGAACTAGGAGGGTGCAATAATGTCTATCCCATCTCAGGATAGCAGTGTTACACGGTGGCACACGCACGGGCAGTGCTAAATTTCCTATTAATATACCAATGTTGTTATTCTTATATTAAATACGATTTGGGCTGGAGACGTGGCTCAGTGGTTAAGAACACTGGCTGCTCTTCCCGTGGACAAGAGTTCTGTTGCCAGCACCGACATAGGCTCACAACCAGCCCCAGGGGATCTGATGCCCCTCTTCCGGCCTCAGTGCCCTGCACTACTGTACACATACCCCACAGACCACAGCAACTTAAACATAAGATAAATCTTTAGAATAGATCATCACTACTGTGATACATCAGACTTGGACGTGATGATCAGTGCATCGCACTGTTGACACTCAGCAAGCACTGCCTCCCTTCTGTAAATACTTGGTTCCCTCTAACTTATTTCCTAAGTGTTTCAGCTGCCATCAGGCTTGCATTGCAGCTATCAGCAGCATTTCCCCACCTTGCGCCCTGTTCGTCCCCCATCTGCAGCTGCCCACCAGAGCCAGGTACCTAATGGCAGATGGCAGACAGCTCTGGACTGCGCATCGGGGAAACAGGGGTTTGGTTCTACCCGGAACAGGCCGCGGTTATTTACCATACAAACAGATCAGCTGGAGAAGCTCCAGCGAGGTGGCAAGCTGAAGTGCCTGGAAGGCAGACAGAGACAGGCCATGGGGGATGAACCTTCCTTAGCACGCTTGGCAGGGATGTGGCTCCACAGAGCTTGCATGCTCCTCTCTCCTGGCCTGAGGCAGTTGCAGCGGAATGGGCCAATAGAGAGCGAGCACAGGGAGAGTGTGCTTAATCATTTCCCCAATGGGAAGGAGTTTTGTTTTTTCTGTCTCTTAGGAAACCAGGCTAACTGGTCACTGGAAAACAAGTGTTGGTGCCAGGGCCTCCGGGAGATACAAGGCTGCCTTCTCAGAGGTATTTGAATCCCCACTTTTGGCTCAGGGGTCGTTTTGTCTGTACTCTGGGAGTTTGGAGGGTATGACTTGGTGGGATTGGAGCCAGAGATCGACAAGTCCTACCATACCAGGATCCTTCCTCTCTTTCTGGCTCTACTTCCCCTACCTGGCAGCTGGTTTATTCTTAGTCACAGATGGCTTTTGCCCTTGTGCCCTTACCAGAGCTGTGGAGAAAGCTGCTGGGCAGGCAAAGGCACTGTGGAATAGCGGGGCTAGTGAGGACAGGGCTGTCTGTCTTCTATTATTCCCCTGGGCTCCAGGACTTCCCTCCTCTGGTCTCCAGCCTTCTCTGCCAGACTCTCCTGTGCCTGGAACCCTTCTCGTTTTCCCCTTAGCTCTGGTGGTCTAGCGTCTCAGTTTGCCTGCCCAGAAACACAAATACAGCTCAGTAGTAGAAACAGCACACTCTAAAGCTCCCTGGAAGGTTTCAGAGGCTCACAGAGTGGGAGTCCTGTAGAGCGAGGAGGAAGCAGACAACCCCCAGAGCCAGCCCTCACGGCCTCTGCCACGGTTGTTTCCACCTGGCCTAATGCCCTGGCTGTTGCTCTTTGCAAGAAGGAATTGTACCAAGGGCAGATTTTTATGCTGACAACCCGAACAGCTGGTTGGGTATTAAAACTTTGCTCCCCAAGTGGCAGTGACTAAATAGAATAATTGTTCATTGGTCCCCCCTCTTTAATTTGGATTGAGCCCAACAGAGGGAGCTGGGCAGGGAGCAGATATAGCAAGACAAAGAAGTGAAGGCAGGTAGGGGCTGCCAGGGGAGGGTACTGAAGCCTTTGCTGCCCTCTTCACCTCCCACACAGATGCCAGCCTTTGGGCCCCCACCACAGGCACCTGGAACCTACGGTTTCCCCATGCCCTCCCACAAGAGGCCTATTTGGGAGAGAGCCTCCATGGCCTCTCATTTACCACTGCAGGAGCTAATAAGAATGCATTTGGTCTCGTCTTCATGAGGGCATGGGCCATTCCTTCATGTTATAGAACCATCCAGGGCACAGTCCAGCCAGGATCCCAGCTTCCCTTATTTTGAAAATGTGCTGTTCAGGTCCCAGGTCAGGCACTTCAGGCCCAGAGTTCTGAGAGCAGGAAGAGACAGTGATGGGGTCAGGAGGCAGGGAAGAGGGGGTTGCTTTCCAGAGCTGTGAAGAAGGGAAAACTGATGGTTTCCGTCAATAGAGCTCTCCGTGATGCTATTCTTCCAAACAGATGTGCACAAATGCTCCCGCTGGTGCCTCTGTGTCTGCTCTCCAGTGGGTCCTAGGAGCATAGGCCACAGCTCAGCACCTTCCCAGGCCTTGATTACCTCACCAGCACTCCCTAGGAGGTGCCCGTGGCGGAAAAGTTCACGCAAGCGCACAGTGACTAGAAAGCTGCGTCCAAACGCCGTGCGGTGGTGAGCATGGCGGCCGAGCTAGACTGGTTTTGTCTTGGTCACTAATGCCTGTAGAGACCTCGTGGCTCACACTGTTTTTTCATGGAGTGAGAGCTTAAAGATTTGCTGGGCTTCACGCACGGGAGCACCGGAAAGACATCTTACTCCGAGAGGGCTGCCTGATGTAAGGAAAGAATTGTCGCCTCGGGCTTTATCTGGGCAGAGGATTCCCTGAACAAGGTGGACAGTTTGCATTTCGCTCCTCTCAGGCCATGGAGACCGTGCGCATCGCCGTCGTGGGCGCTGGTGTGATAGGACTGTCAACTGCTGTGTGCATATCCCAGATGGTCCCCGGATGTTCCATTACCGTCCTCTCAGACAAGTTCTCTCCCGATACCACCAGCAATGTAGCAGCTGGAATACTTATTCCTCACACGTATCCAGGTGAGAAAGGGATCCTTTTGCAAGATGCTAATTTTGTACTAGGTGCTTTTCTTGTGATCCTCGCTCAGAGTCCCCTTGTGTATACCAGGCCCGAGTGAGTGAGCCTGAAGGCTGCCTGGTATACCCGGGGCATCTTTAAAGGAGGTAGGGGCTTTGTCACCCAAATCACAGGTCCTCTGCTCTCTTTCTGTGGCTGAGAGCCTTGGTATCCTGGGCTAGCTTCATCTTTCTGCTGTTGCTAGTGGAAGGCTTTGCGCTGTTCCCCAGATTTCTGCCTGAGACGTGATAAATACTGATCCTCCGGTAGGCTCTTGTGAGGATCAGATGAGCTGATATTCACAGAGTTCCAAGCAGTGCCCTGCATAGAGCCATCACCCACCTGCATTTGCAATTATTCCTGCCGCTCCGGCTGCTATAGTTTTGTTTGACCGGCACTTGAATATGCATTAGGTCACCATGCTTGCTCAATCCACAGTTGAATTGGAATTGGCTATTATTTGGGGATGATTTCTGTAGCATATGGTTCTTAGCCACTATTCTGTTTTTAGGGTGCAGGGGCAGGAACATGGGAGTGTATATTAAATCAGTTCTCCACACTGACGTGTTATTGTAGGACAGTCTATGAGGTCTAACAGAATTCTGTAGTGCAATTGTTACTTCTTTATCTCTAAACAAGCAGCCCGTCTGCAATTTTGGAAGAGAGTGTTGCACTCATACAGACACACTTTTCATTGATGACAATGAAATATTTATTTATTCAATATTAAAGGGTTATTTATTGGTTTTATAGCCAGTGGTTTATTTAAAAGTCTTGCTACTAATATGTATTTATTGACTTGGGGCCCTGCTGGTCACCCTTCATTTTTCCAGCCCACTTGTAAGGAGTCTCTCAGTTCTTCCTATTGTCCCAACAATGTCCTTGGTGGGATTTCCTAGTCATGCGCTGATTCCTGCTCTGACTGGCATTTTGGGAATATTCCTTGTATGCTTCTGGCTCCTGTGTCAGGCTGCCCTGCCTAGTCTATTTCCCTCCATCAATAAATCATTACAAGAGTGGGTCAGATAGACATCAGCGTCGGAAACTCCGTGGATCCTGTCTGAATGCTCCTCCCTGAGTGTGTTAGTATCACGATCACGTCCTCTCTGCCGCCCATTGCAGACACGCCTGTGCCCACGCAGAAGCAATGGTTTACAGAGACCTTCCAACACCTGTCCACAATTGCCAAGACTGCAGAAGCCGCGGATGCAGGCGTTCACCTGGTGTCTGGGTAAGAAAAGGAATCTGGAGTCGTAGAATTAGAACAACACAGACAGATACCAGAGATCAGCAGGACATATTTGTAAGAGGGAAGACTTAGAAATGGCTTCAGAAAACTTAGGAAACATTACTTAACAGAATCAGTTGGCTTTTATAAACAATAAATAACTATTGCAATTTCTTATCACAAATGTTTTCTTGAGTTTCTTCAAGGAATGTGAAATGGCTTGAAAATATGCAAATAAACAAAGATCTCGAATAGTGAATAAACCTGAGTTTGGGTGCGTGGAGGATGGAGCAGCTGACGGAAAACAAAGCGGTGTGACACGGAAGGGGCCCGAAGACCTTAGGCAGAGGGCTGTCTGATTTATTTGAGAATCATTAGAAAATGGGATGACCCCAAAAGTAAGTTTTGTAGGTGGAGGGCTAGTGTTGGAATTGAACCCAGGGCCTTGTGCATGCCAGGCAAGGGCTCTGCAACTGAACCATTTCCAGTCCTAAAGTCATCTCTCGAAGTGCCGTTTGGAAAATAGAGCTCCTGCAATGTTTAACACCTTTCTGTTTGATTGTTCATATCTGATTGAGAGGAAATGCATCCTTAAGAGAGGTTTGAGAACACAAATAGCACTTAAAACATGATAATTTCACTCTGCATCCTCTTAAGTAGAGATGACTAAATATTTTAGCATCTTTAATGTAGGTCTCTATGTCATTAAGTGACAGAGTTTGTCACCTGTGCTACCCCATGTGTTAACACGGCCTTCTGGAGAGTAGGTGTATGCTCACCTTTGACGATGTTTCCAGGTGTTATTCTGCGTTCTGCCATCAAGACTATTTTAAAGTACCTGTTTTGGAGCTGAAGAGATGGCTCAGTGGTTAGCACACGTTCTGTTCTTACAGGGGACCTGGGTTCAGCTCCCAGAACCCACTTGCTGGAACTCTAGTTCCAGGAGATCTGGTGCCCCTCTGGCCTCTGTGGACTCTTGCCTGCGTGTAGTATACATAAAGGTATGCAGGCACACATGCTTATACATATAATAAATAAGAACATTTTGCAAAAGACAGGAACGAAAAGTTCTAGGCTCCATGGACACCTTTTCTAAGTGCATACTTCTTGCAGAGGATGTCTATTCTTTTTCTTTTTGCCTTCTGTGTTGGTTTGAATGAAAATGGCCCCCAGAGGCCCATTGGGAGTGGCACTATTAGAAGGTGTGGCCTTATTAGAGTAGGTGTGGCCTTGTGGGAGGAAACGTGTCACTGTGGGTGGGTTTTGAGGTCTCAGAAGTTCAAGTCAGGCCTAGTGTGATCTGCTGCCTGAGGATCTGGATATAGAACTCTCAGCTCCTTCTCTAGTACAGGGCCTGTCTGCATGCTACCATGCTTCCTACAATGACAACAATGGACTAAGCCTCTGAACTGTAAGCCAGCCCCAATTAAACACTTTTCTTTATGAGTTGCTGTGATCATGGTGTCTCTTCACAGCAACTAACTAAGATACCTTCCCTCACCATATAATCATGAAGATGGATGGTGATATCCTTACTTTTTCAAAGTCCCTACCTAAAGTAGCATGTTTTGCTTAATCATCAAGCTGTGAGCTTTTTTTTTAATGGCAGTTATCTTTCCCCAAGGTTAGTTGCTGAGCCATATTGAAGCATAGTGTTCACCGTGTTACGGTCATGCTAAACATGTTCCAAAACCAATAGGAATTCATCAACATTTAGGAACAGACATGTCCCAATAGTCTTTCATTTCAAAATTAATGTTTTATAAATGTCTTGTGTACCTTTGATGTAACTTTAATTTTCAATTCATTCCTTCAAAAAGACTTTTGGTAGCACTCTCTGTACCTGGTCGTCTAGGTCTTAGGGATATGACAGTGAAGACTTTTACATATAGTAATTGCTTAATAAATATGTGTTAAGTGAATTTTACAAAAGATAGATACAGTCCCGTTCTCAAGTGGTTGTGAGCTGTGGGGAATGTCATAAATCTCACAGGTTACCAGAGGCTGGAGTACAGAGAACTATGGACACATATGTCAGGAGAAGGAACTTGCTCCAGGAACTCCTCAGAAGCTGTGTAGGAACCCTCAAGATGAGTGTAAGTTAACAGAGGTGAAGGGACAGAGAGAGGGTGGGTTCAGAGGAAACAGGCCCCGGGGACTGTGGTATATTGAAGGACTCAAGTAAACCCATAGTACTGAAAAGGTCCTGGAGTATTGTGTACAGTGAGTTAACTGTTTATATTTGCATTGCAAAGACATTTTACCTGTAGCTTAGAGGTTAAACTGGGGAAAGAGAGATGAGAATTGGACACGTGGATAGTATGGAGACAGAGTAGTGGATTTAGATGGGGTTTAATAATTAAGTCAGGTGAATGCTTTTAAGCACTTGGGAGGTAGAGGCAGGTGGATCTCTGTGAGTTCTATGCCAGCCTGGTCTACAGAGTAAGTTCCAGGACAGCCTTGGCTACATAGAGAAATCCTGTCGCAAAAATTGGGGGGAAAAAAGGTAATTTGTGTGGGGAAATAGGGTTTAAGGAGGATTCTTATTATATCGGGGCTGGATGGTTAACATTTTAGAATTGGATACTATGGGAGGGGAGGGGAGGTGGTAAAGTTGTGGTGGCGGCCACGCAGCCCAGGCAGGGTATGCATAATGATAAGGAAGAAAACTCATCTTGCCCAAGCGACACTTCTACCTTCTCAGGGTTTGCTTTGGTTGAACTGTTCTGCTTAGAGACACAGACTCTGGTATGTTCACAACCACATATTTAACTTTCAGATTTGTGTCTTAATGTTTTACAGTAAAGGTGATTGCCAAGTGCTGATGGAAACAGCCCAGTATTTAAAAAGTCCAAATGTGTAGCTGCTATTGACAGTCTGTTACTGGCTTCTTCTTTTAATATCTAAGTTTTTAAATCATTTGAAAATGTCATGCAATGTACTTTGATCAGATTCATTCAGTGTTACAGGCTTCTTGTTGACCACCAATACCACTGTAGACTGATCCACCCCCACCATGCTGTGGTCCCCCCACCCCAATAGGTTCTTCTGGTGACTACTGACTTCATAGAAGTCACACACCTGCTTCCTTCCTATTATCCAGGTGTGGTGATGCACACCTTTAATCCCAGCACTCAAGAGGCTGAGGCAGAAGGATCACTATGAGTTGAAGGCCAGCCTGGATTATATAGTGAATTCCAGGATAGCCAAGGTTACATAGTGAGACACTGTCTCAAAGTCAATCAATCAATCAATCAATCAATCAATCAATCAAACAAACAAAATCTAACCAATGTCATGTTCAAAAACAAGGCTAACTGTAGGTGGAGGCTGCTTGCTCATTTCTTGGCTGCCCAGACCTGAAATAATCACACAGAAACTGTATTAATTACAACACTGCTTGGCCTATTAGGTTATGCATATTTCTAGCTAGCTCTTACATCTTAAATTAACCCATCTCTATTAATCTGTGTATCACCATGAGGTTGTGGCCTACCAGCAAGGTTCTGACAGACTCCGCCGGTGTCTTTCTCCTTTGGCAGTTACATGGCTTCTCCCTGACTCTACCTACTCTCCCTCTACATCTCTTCTCGGATTTCCCACCTGGTTTTACTCTGTTAAGCCACTGGCTGAAAGCAGCTTCTTTATTAACCAATGGCAATAAAACATATTCAGAGCACACAGAGGGAATCCCACATCAGCTAACCTTTGAATTTCTTATATTTCCCCTTTCTTCTAAACATGAAGTATTGTGGAAAAAAAAACTTTCCTCTAAAATACATAGTCAACATGTAAAAAAGGAAATCATGGCAAAAACATTTCAGAGAAAAATAAATTAACTTGAAGATTTAAAAAGACATGCTATTTGCTTTTTGCCATGCTGGGAATTGGAAATCTGGCCTGGTTTGTGCCTGCTGGGAACTCCACCACCCAGTAAAGCCCCAGCCTGAGAGCGCTTTACAAATGCCTGCCTGCCTCTGAGGATCTGAACTTAGCTGTGCAGGTGCCTGAACCCAAGGGGATGGAAGAACTGATCTTTTCCTTTGGGTTTACAGGAAGTGAAGTTTTAAAGTGCATGAGGGAACTTTATATGCACTTTCCGAAAAATACAAGGTTTCACAAAATTTAAGGAGCACCTCTTCCTTCCCGCGCCTCAGGTGGCAGGTATTTCAGAGTGTCCCCACTGAAGAGGTGCCTTTCTGGGCTGATGTCGTTCTGGGATTTCGAAAGATGACCGAGGCGGAGCTGAAGCAATTCCCTCAGTATGAATTCGGTCAGGCTTTTACAACCCTGAAGTGTGAGACCGCTGCCTACCTCCCATGGCTGGAGAAAAGGTTGGTTGAAATGCCCCTGTGTTCCTGTTTGACATGGTGATGAATTATTGCACAGCTGTTAGTAAAACACACAGCAGACTCTCCGGGGCTCCTAAGGGCTCTCTTGGACTGTCTTGCTGCACATAAATGGCCGGGGCTCTGTGGAAGCCTCTGGAGAGTGTCCATGTGGCAAGGACTCACGGTAACTTCGTGCCTCATTTGTCCCCACTGCCCCAGAGAAAAGCCAGTTACTGAGAAATCTTAGTTTCTTTATTCAGAAAATGGAGGCTTTGAGGCAATGCATTTATAACTTTACTTCTTTGGAAGAGAAAATCTTACGTTTATCATATTTTTTTAGTTTTTTTCTCTGTTTTAGTAAAATAGCTTCATTATTATTATTATTAGTTATCATTATTACTATGGTTATTATTAATTTGGTTATGAATAAGAATATTGAAATTGAGGGTTTATCTAAAGTATGTAATTGTTTCCTTAAAATTCAGTTCTTAAACCTTTCATTTTGGCTTGGGTTTTAGCACTTCCTCTTCCTAGCTTTGTAGGGTACACAGTGAGAGTGTTTTGACTTGAGAGCCATTCATCAATGCATCTCTTGCAGGTTTGCTCATCCATTGCATGAGGTTGGGGGCTTGGAAAACATAGGATCTATCAATCCCCAAATCTGGGAACTGGGTCAATAACCCTTATCTGAAAGGTTTGTGCACCAGAGGCATTTTGAAATTTAGTTTTCTTTCTGTTTTTTTTTTTTAATCTACTTAATGAGCCTGGTATCTGGCCAGATGGCCAATATGGTGGATGACGAAGGCTACCTAACCCCTTTTCTTCCATGAAAGACTTTGTGGAACAGGGGCAGGGCCTTGTTGCAGCCCAAGAGGAGCCCTTTAGGTTAGTGCAAAATGGGGCAATGTCACTGTGATGGAATGGGACATTTAGGGATCACTCTGTGGGCTGGGCAGACCCAGATGGGTAGCCACACAGTCCCTGCTGTTCCTTACACTTGGGCCTGTTCCGTTGCCTCCTACGCCTCTTCCCCACAGTGTGAGTGCTCAGCCTTCTGTGTCCTCATTCCGAAGGGAACATTCCTCCCAGCATGCCATGTGGCAATGACTTCAGCTTCAGCACCTGCTAGGATGGTACATCAACCCAGAAAAAAGAAATATTATTTTATTACAACTTAAACTGTTAATGTTTTCCAAGAACAGAAAAGCTCATCTCCTTCTCAAACATTGCCCATGGTGTCAAGAACAACCTGGCACACAAAGAGCCCTCAGAGGTTTAATCACCCGTGCAGGTAATATTTTATGTCTTGGGACAGTAAAGTCACCTGCTTGGCTGCTTTTTTTTTTTTTGCTTGCTGTCCCAGGAAATAAATCACAGAGGCAATACATCTCCTGCCAGGCAGCCTACCTAAATAAATTACCCTGAAGAGGCCAGAGCCACCCTGCATTTGATGACATCTAGGAAGCCTGCTGGTCCCTTTCAGTGCCGGAGGCCTAGAATTTAGCTGGTTTCTTTCCCGGACACCAGGCCTTATCCCATGGCCCCGAGGTGGCCCACATAGCACACAGTGCTGACCTCCCTGCCCATACTGATTGGTACCTCTGTTGTTTTTCCTGAGCAGGCCCGGCATCCCCCAGTTTTGTGTGTATTCTTTTGTCTTTTCCCACCTGCCTGACTCTTGTGATTTCCTAGGAAGCTGTATAAAAATTCACACTGGCATTGCGCACCAGCTAGGGGACAGGTTCTCCCAGTTTTGAGTCTGTCCAGCTTGCAAAGGCCTTTTCTTGTGTGGGGCAGATTCTTGCTCCTCCTATCCAGTGCACAGTGGGTCTACTGGAACAGAGCTTCCCACTGAAGTAGCCCTTAGGGTAGTGGTTCTTAACCTGTGGGTCACAACCCCCTTTAGGAGGGAATCACATATCAGATATCCTGCATATCAGTAGTAAAATTACAGTTCTGAAGTTGCAATGAAATAATTCTATGGTTGGGGGGTGACCACAACATGAGGAACTGTATTAAAGGATTGCAGCATTAGGAAGGTTGAGAGGCACCATCATAGGGGTTGCCTCCCTGTTCCACATCTGTTCCCCAGTGCCTGGTCAGGAGAGTGTGAGACTGTGGGCTCCAGCAGAGGGTTGAATGTGTTCTCTGTTGATTTTTCATGGGTGGGTAAGGACAGAGTAAGGGGACACTGTCAAAGGTGGCAAGAGGATGCTATCTATGTTTCCAGATAGTGGCGGTAAGGCTTGTAGGGGACAGATGAAGGATGTGTCGGATGTAATGGCCTTGGTGGCTTTTATTAAGATGCTCCAAGGCATCTTCTTGGCTGGACTTTCTTCCTCAACACAACACCTCCTCTATGGACTAAGGGAGCATGGCTACTCCCCTTCAGGACCAATGCCTATAGAAGCCCTGGACCAAATCCATATACGTTCCTCCAAGGGACCAGAGGCTGCTTTACACCTGGTGCCTGGTGTGGCCTGGAGATTCGTACGTGTTCATGGAGTAGTGCCAGGCTGGGGTGGACACTCAGAAAGCTCTGCCACAGCCGGCGGTTCGTTGTGAGGGAGTTAGCGAGGGTCACAGTCAGCAGACAAGAAACGCTGTGAGGGCAGAATTAGACTGTATGCATTTGGCTGCTTTATAAACCTAAGATCCATTTTAAAGCTCTAACTAGGGGAACTTAAGTGGGGCATAGCGACAGGAAGAGTTGCTATGAAGAAACTGGGTTTCCCCTGTAAATCTGTATGCAAAGGACTTGCCAACTGAAATTTAAACTAGGCTTCTTTTTTCTTCTTGTTTTTGAATAAAATGACTGAACATGGTTGATTTTTTTTTTAATCTCTGATAATAAGGTGTCATTCTTTGGTTTGAGAGCAGGAATTCAGCTGGAAAGCTGGTTAGCAATGCACATATAATAATCCCAATATAACTCTCTAATGAAGTTCCTGTCCTTGATCCCAGTCCTGACTGTTTTTACCTCTCTTTATGTCAGATACTCTTCATCTTCCATGTTCCTTCCAAGCCCCTCACTGTGTCTCTCCTCTCCACTTCAACCTGTTTTCCCATGGGGACTAAGAACTCATTCTGGTTGACTTTGGAGACCCCCCTGCCAGAATCACCCCCTATTCATTCTAGGGTGAGAGGAGAGCTGACGACATATGGAGAGAGATGTCCTCCATCAGTGCTGGGGTTGTTAGGCTCAGAGCTACTGGTGGCCCTACTAAACCAGGATTGGCCCCATCCTCGATAAACCGATTAAACACGCCGGTGACAGTGAAAAGCAGAAAAGGAGCGATGTTTAGTCTAGCCACATGTGAAGAAGATCAAAGAGGCCTCGTCCACCCTCCAGAACCAGCTCGACCTTCAGGGTGCTAAAATTAGGCTTGAGTTTAAATAGAAGGCCAGAGGTACATATAGCGGAATAGCTCGGTCAGGATGTGGTCGGATTTTCTCCGTTGTGTCCAGCTCTAGTCTTTCCTGTAAGGTGGACTAACCAGTCAGGGCTGTATACAACATCTTTCCAGGAGACACCCCCTCCACCATCTGACACAAGGGTCTCAGCCTTCTTCTCCCAGCATGAGATTCCTGGGGAAATCTCAATTTCTTGGTGTCCGTTTTTCATTAGTTTCATAGCTAAAATGAGAGGCACAAACGTCTCTAGATTATTTTCACCCTTGCCAGGATGGGCACCTTCAGCTCTGAACCCCAACTCCAGGCAGCCCTACCCTGCCTCTGGCCTCCTCCATGCTTTGGGAATTGGTGCCCGCACTCTCTGAAGGATGATGCTCAGATGCCTAAGATGCCAGCTGGGCATGGGCACAGTGCCAGCCTCCATCCTCTACCAAGACACAGAGTTTTCCAGGGGATATCGTCTGCAGAGCTGTAGCACCAAGTCTTTCTACCTTCTCTCCAGAGTAGACGTACATCTATAATTCGAGCTTTCGCCTTATAGCACGGCAATGCAGAGGGTTATGTAGATAATATTCGCAAAATAAGGTATAGCCTGTCTCAAAGGCATGATTGGCAGCTTGGAGCCCACCTGGATTGTAAGTGATTTAAAATGTCTATCATTCCTCATTTTCTATTCATTAAGTGTTTCAGGGAGTTGATCCCAGGTGATTGGGTCCCAGGGCATGGTCTGTGCAGTTAGCTTTCCTCTTCATGGGGCTGTGCCCTCCCTCCTGTCCTGTTCCCCCACCAAAGGGGCCCTGCTCCCTCTTGCCAGTCCTCATTGTAGTATCTCCCACAGAGCCCCTCCTTCCCGCCAAGTACTCTTAGTTAATAGAGCCCCCTTTCCTCATGGATTATGGGGCCATGCTGTGCTCTTTTTGCAAATTGGGGTCTTGCTCCGTTGCCAGACTCTCCAGGGGAAAATGACTGAGCCTTTTCTGTCCCTAGTTGGTCTCCACAACTGCTGTAATAGCAGCTTCATATGGTTGTAAAAGCAACTTCTAGGCACCTGGTCATTTAAGTTAACATCTGACCTCAGGATACAGTTTCCTCCTCTACACTGGTGTCAGGCTCTTACTGTATTTGCTGGGGATATGTAATGGGTGAGCAACATCACACACTCACACTGAAACAGGACTGGCTGACCTGTCTGGATATGTGCAGCAGGTTTCTTCCTGGGAAAAAGGATCAAGAGGGACCCAGTACAGCGTCTGGCTGAGCCTTCCAAAAGCCCAGCTATACATCCATCACCTACCCCATCTTCAGTGACATGTTGGGCTTTCATCCCAGCTCTCAGCAAGGGCTGTTGAAATAGAAAAGAAGAATATTTGCATTTATTGCATTCTCACACAGACCTGACAACTTATTCCCTAGTTAAGGAAACAAGTTCAGTGAATTGAAGAATTCGCAGGAATCCTGAGACTGGTAGGTCCACTTGTTTCCCTGAATTAGAAAAAAAAAATAACCCTGAGTTCTGATTAGAATGGCCGAGGTCAGGACATAATGTTCAAAGACTAGCACACAGAAGAAAAACAAACCCAAGAGAGTGTTCAGAAGAAAGGCTAGTTAAAACCTTTAAGGAGTCTCCGTGGTCATAGTTAAATATAAGTGACACACAGATGTGCACAGACTTACCCACGGGTTACATGGCCCGGCTCGTGGTCTATAGGAGTGTGGCAAACCCTTCATCCTTCTTATTTTTCTAGGAAAGCTCTGACAGAGCAGCTGCAGCTGTGGTATGTCACAGGTTTGTCAGCCCTGGTCCAGACCTTGTCTCCTCTCATTTCCACAGTGAGCTGCTTGAGGGCAGTCTCATAGCAACATGGAGGAAGGGAAGGCTGGAAGCTTAGAGAAGCTGGCCAGCTTACCAAGGTTATAGGGAAAGTGTGTGTGTGTGTGTGGGGGGGGGGTGGATGCCCTACTTCCCCAAAATCTTTCCTTGGTGCCTACTTTCTTTTCTTTGACAATTTCATGCACCCATGTAGTGTATTTTAATTGTTTTCAGCACCATTACCTCCTCTGCTGAAACCCCTTGTCCTGTTTGCTTCCTAGTGCTGAGATAAAACAACATGCCCACAACAGCTCGGGCAGGAAGGCTTACGTGTTCCAACCACAGTTAGCCATGAAGGAAAGTCAGAACAGAAACTCAAGCAGGGCAGGGAACTGGAGGCAGGACCATGGTGGCCGGAGCTGATGCAGATTCCATGGGGGGTGCTACCTACTGGCTTGTTCCCCATGACTTGGATGGCCTCAACCACAGCGGACTGGGCCCGCCCATGTCAATTGTCACTCAAGAAAATGCCCCAAGGTTGCCTACTGCACACTCTGATGAGGGTGTTTTCTCAGCTGAGGTTTGCTCTTTGCAGATAACTCTAGCTTGTGCCAAGCTGACAAAAACAAAAACAATCAACCCCCAAACAACACATCCTTCTTCCAGACAGCTCCTGTTCTGCTTTTGTGTGTTTTTCCTTTTTCTTTCTTCTGACCCCTTGAGTTTAGCAGTTACTTGCAGAACCTGGGTAGGGGGTTGTCTACTTACTAGAAAATGGGAGAGGCGGTTCCTCCTCCTCCAGCAGCTACCAAGGGAAGGGTGGGGTCTCCAGGGCCCTCCCCATCTGTGATGAAATGTTGATGGGTCCAGGCTCGTGCAGCTCCCAACAGCTGCTGGGAGTTCATGATTGCAACAGCTGTAGAATGTCCAGCAGACATTTTTTCCCCAGCACTTTCCCCCTCATTCTGGCTTATATTTTTTCCACCCTATCTTTCAGTGGTGCTGGTGTTTATTTCTTAAATATCACAAAGGAAGTACAGAGTGCTGGTTAGTGCCACCACAAAACACCAATTTTTCTCTTTCTCATTCTTTCTTTTTCTTTTTCTTTCTTTTTTCTTTTTTTCTTTCCTTTTTTGTACAGCATTCAGCCTGAGAAAACTACTTCACCTTTGAAAACACTGCCCATTAACGTTCATCCAACGCACATAATCTCAGTTTCCAAATTGTTCCGTGGAGAGAGTGGAAACTCCTGTCCTCCCTCCTTTTCGTCACTCTGTCACACTAGAGGTTTTTATTGGTTATTTGTGGCCTTATGGAAATGTTTCCAGAGTCCTTGGTTTTCTTGCTGCAGGTAAATGCCACAGCCTTCCCTCGGTTTTATGAATAACAAGCTAGGATACATAGGGTGAAAATTAGTGCTTGAAACGACCTCTTGGACTGAATGGAAAGTACACTCCAGGCTCAAATTATTGAGGGCTTAGCACAGCTGGGCCTTCTGTAAATATTTAATATATAATACATGAATCCAATCCAGAGGTTTCCGGCTGTCCTTCAGATCGCTCAGTGATGACGTGGGAGTGGTCCCTCTTTTGGGAGAGGCTGTGGTGAGTAAGGGGCTGAGCTCTGACCAGCAGCCACCTTCTGCTGAGCTGTGGAGAAGATGCAACTCCGCTCCCCAAAGCTGACTGAGCTGCTGTTGGGGCCTGTGATGCCGGGTGCGGAGATGCTGTTTACTCTTCTCTACTTGTGAATTTTTCTAGAACTGGGGACCAGTGCCCAAAGCCAGTTCCTTCCAATTCACAGTGCAAGTTTCAGTGGAACTTTCCAGCTAGAGAGTAGATTGTCAGTCTTTTCTTGTTGTGTAAAATCAGTGGTTATTCTTGTTGTGTTAAAATGCCACCTTCTAGACTCATCTTTACGCTATGTCCAGAAGTTTCTGGCTTTTACTTGGGTTTTCCTTCGCATAAAACCTTTGTTCGTCTGGCACGGAAGGGAGGTGTGCTGAGAACCAGCGTGTGCACCTCTGCTCTCTCAGAGGTAGGGAGGGCACAGGCACCCACACCTGTTTCTGTTGTCAGTCTTGACTTTTCCATTTTCTCTCTGGGATGTGCTTGAGGGACAGCAGACAGGGAGATGGACGTCTCTGGGCCACCACTCTGTCAGAGTTCTCCTGAGATGGAGCCAATGTGTGTTTGTGTGTGTGTGAGTGTGCATGTGTGTTCATGCGTGTGTACATGTGTGTGTGTGAGTGTTCACATACCTGTATCTGTTTATTAAACTTTACCCCGTCAGCTATCTACACTGCCTTCCAGTTCTCTTTCTGGCCCTTGAGGAAGGGCATCGTGCCTTCCAATATTTTTGTCCCCCTTAGCAATGTTTTGCTTCTAGATCACCAACCTGCATCTGTTGTACAGAACTGCCAAGAGTCTCTTATATTAAATCCCCTGTAACCTATAAGGAACTTAGAAATAAGATTATAGGATTACAAGGGATTAAGATGATGAGATTACTGGGGTTATTATTTTTTTAATGGCTACAGAATTTCCACATTGGAGATGAAGATAGTTGCTGGGATGGGGGGTGGCAGTGGTCGTGCAACAATGCGAGCTTACCTATTGCCACTTACAAAACGCCTCTGAGCTGTACACTTAAATTGGCCCAAGTAGTGAGGTTTTGTGCTGTGTGTATTACCCTACAATTCAGTGGTGATTACAAGGCTTACTGAGCTCTTCCTTCTCATTAGTGAAACATTTGGTCAAAAAAAAAAAAAAGCTGCTGTTTATTCCATCAGTTGTATGTTTTTTTCCTTTTGTGAAAACATGGTGTGTGTGTGTGTGTGTGTGTGTGTGTGTGTGTGTGTGTGACAGAGAGACAGAGAGAGAGGCAGAGACAGAGAGTGCAAACATCTACCGGAGTGAGCTGACTAACACAGAGCCGCATGCAAGGACGAACAATGCGTGACGGGATGCGGAGGCAGCAGAGTCGGAACAAGAAGTGCTTGACAGTTTAAAGCACACTGAGTCAATTTGGCATTTATTTTGCATTTAGATATAGAAACTCTGTGAAATGTTTTAAGAGCAAGACACATGATTTCTTTGTTTTAGAGTTCCATAATAGGTTTTCCTTTAGGACCAACCATAAGAGTATTCCTTGGCCCAGGATGTAGCTAAGCTGTGCTGCCGGGAGCTCTGGAAGCTCCCAAGATTTTGTTGTTCCTGTGGGCCTGTCCTTCATTTCTGGGAAGTGGTAAGAGGTGGTTAAGGCTCACCCCGGTCTCTCTTTCCCAGGTTAAAGGAAAGCGGAGTTCTGCTTCTCACCAGGAGAATAGAAGACTTGTGGGAGCTGCAACCATCCTTTGACATCGTGGTCAACTGCTCAGGCCTGGGAAGTCGACAGCTTGTGGGAGACTCCATGATTTCCCCTGTAAGGGGCCAAGTGCTCCAGGCACAGGCCCCCTGGGTGAAGAATTTCATCCGAGATGGGAGTGGCCTGACGTACATCTACCCTGGTACATCCTACGTAACCCTGGGAGGAACCAGACAGAAAGGAGACTGGAATCTATCCCCAGATGCGGAACTTAGCAGAGAGATTTTTTCTCGATGCTGTGCTCTTGAGCCCTCTCTCCACAGAGCCCGCAACCTAAGAGAGAAAGTGGGCCTGAGGCCCAGCCGGCCTGGTGTGCGTCTGCAGAAGGAGATCCTAGTTCGAGGGGGACAAAGGCTCCTTGTGGTCCACAACTATGGCCACGGGAGTGGGGGCATCTCAGTGCACTGGGGCTCGGCTCTGGAAGCCACCAGGCTGGTGATGGATTGGATCCGGACCCTCAGGACCCCAGCTCCTGTGTCAAAGCTGTAACTGACACCAGTCATCAGCGAATGACCCCAGGTGATGTTGGTCAGCGCAGTTCAGGGTTCACGATGGGGCCTCATAATGTCTCCCCCGGCTGAAAAGTTGACTCTGATCTTTGTTTTCACAATCAGAAATCATACAACACAGTAGACTCAGAAAGCTTGCCACTAACGACATACGGCACAAAACTCCATTTTGCCCAAATATGTGTTATTAAAAAAATGTTTAGCCAGGTGGCACATGCCTTTGATTCCAGCACTCGGAATGCAGAGGCAGGCCAATCTTCGTGAGTTCGAGGCCAACCTGGTTTCCAGAGCGAATTCAGGACAACCAAGACTACACAGAGACAGACACCCTGTCTTGAAAAACTAAAGCAAACTAAAACAAAACAACAAAACAAAAACTTGTTATCTAAGGTAACATTTGGGGAGGATCTAATGCTAATTTAAATGAATGATATAAGTGATACGGATTTTTGTGTCTTTAATCCATAAACCCGTACTAGGAGACAACATGTGGGAAACACTTGGATCCCTGTCAGTTGTAGGGTTGTGTGAGATCCTCTTAGATCATAGAGCCAACCAAACAAGCCTTTAGGTAAGACCACACAGTGCAGACCGCCTGTCTTTAACTGGAGACAAAGCACGGTTATTGCCAGCGCAGGCGGCCACCGCTTCCTCCCCTTGGCTGGTAATGATGGTAGAAGACGGAGGTGGAGTTGCCTATGAAAACATCGCCAGTTTGGGAGCAGCTAGGTGTCTGTCAATGTGTATGTTCTGTTGTTTCTGGGACCAAACACCCAACAGAAACAACCTAAAGAGTTCGTTTGCTCGTTGTTTTGGTCCACCATGCCAAGGGAGGGCCCTTTAGAACAGAGCTGTTCGGCTCAGGCCTGTAAGAAAGCAGAGTAGAGGGGCAACAGGAAGTACCAGGGCCAGGTACAGCCTGTACACGCCCACCCCAGTTTATACCTCTTCCAATCAGCCCCCACTTCCTATACATCTCCCTTCTCCCAATAGTTCATTCAGTTCTTGAATTCATCAATGGATTAAGTCATTGATTAGGTCGTTTGTATCTACCCTCAACCCCACCCAAAGGGGTGTTTCAGTAATCAGCTAAATAATTCCCCTATCTTGTAAAGCTGACAATGGGGATCTACCACGGCAGTCACCTGGGCTACGTATTCCATTACCACAAATGACGGAGAGTTGGCTGGCTGCACGGTGAATGAGCACGGTGAATGAAGACTGAGTAGTCTGTGCAACCAGAAAGCTAATTGGCTAATGGAGATGCAACAGTCATTTTAAATGACATAAAATACAAAGTATTCTTCATGTTAAGTTAAAGAGTATTGGGGAAGAAAGAAATGTGTCTTGCAGTAAAATAAGTTTGAGAATTGCTGAGTTGAATAATTTACTGTGATTCCCTAACTTTGCCTGTGCAGGGTGGACCCTCAGGAGTGCTCTTGGCTTAGGAGAAGATGTACCCATTCACTGAGATAAGCAATCCTGGGGCATGGATATCATTTAATTCTGGAGGAAGGCGCCTTTTGTTTCTGAATAATCAAGTCTATCTTGAAGGTATTTGAGGGAGGTGTGAGATTAGTCATAAATACAGAGACAGGGCTCAGCAGTTAAGATTGATCACAGCAGAGATGGCTCAGCAGTTAAGATTGATCACAGCCTCCTAGAACTACAGCTTCAGAGAGTCCAACGCCCTCTTCTGGCCCTCGTAGGTATGTGCACGTGCGCGCGCGCGCACACACACACACACACACACACACACACACACATTAGTCAGTGTTCTGTTGGTTTGAAGAGACACCATGACACCAGCAACTGGAGCTGGCTTACAGTTTCAGAGATTTAGTCTATTATCATCATGGTGGAACATGGTGACATGCAGGCAGATATGGTGCTGGAGAAGGAGCTGAGAGTTCTACATCCGGACCCATAGATAGCAGGAAGAGTGAGAGCCACTGGGCCTGACTTGGACCATTGAAACCTCAAAGCCCACTTCACACTTCCTCCAACAAAGCCACACCTCCCAGTCCCTCCCAGATAGTGTCACTCCCTGATGAACAAGCATTCAAATATATGAGTCTATGGGGCCATTCCTGTCCTTTCACACACACATACATATAGATGCACATACATATATATTAAATAAATCTTTAAAGATTATTTTAAAATGCAGAGATGAGAAGATTCCCAGCATAACTTATTTTCATTTTCCTGTTGAGGTTTTGCACATGATTTTGCATGTGTTTGAAGGAGCGCTATGCCAAGCCTTCAGAGACTGCAGTATTTTGATGAGCTATGAGCCTTGTTAAACCAAGCAGGGTTATTTCTATTAATTTCCACCAGGGGGTGATATTGTATCAAACTCAAATAAACTAAACTGGAAATTTAGAAATGACAAGAAATAAAAAGTAGGTAACTCTGTGTGACATGTGTGAGGACTGTGTGTGTGTGTGTGCATCTGTGTGTGTGTGTGCGTCTGTGTGTGTGCGTCTGTGTGTGTGTGCATCTGTGTGTGTGTGTGCGTCTGTGTGTGTGTGTGTGCATCTGTGTGTGTGCGTGCGTCTGTGTGTGTGTGCGTCTCTGTGTGTGTGCATCTGTGTGTGTGTGCGTCTGTGTGTGTGTGCGTCTGTGTGTGTATGTAGACATTAGCATTTTTATTGCCCAAATCTAATGATTCTGAATTTTATTTAAAGTAGGTAAGAAATGCATATGCTTACGTCACAAAACACATGCATCACATGGGAAATATATCACGATAATGGGTATTTTAACACGAAAAGATAACATTTCTAATGATTAAAAAATAAAAGCAAAAGCTGCAGCAAGCATAGGTCATGTCTTGCCCTGCACAAGGCCATTATAATATTTTTCATGCAATATATTTGATTACGTTTTTCACCTCCCCCAACTGCCCCAAGGTCATCCTCATTTCCCTACCCACACAACTTTTTATTCTCTTTCTTTCAAAGAATTAAAAAAAAAAACTCATGGAAACACAAAAATGAAAAACAAAACAAACAAAAAATCCCCCCAAACCCAACAAGACAAAAAAAATACTCAAATAAAACAGATCAAAACAAAAAACCCCAAGAAAACCACAGGAGCTTGTTCTGTGTTGGCCAACTACTCCTGGGCACAAGGCCTGCCTTGGAGTGTGGTCGGTGAGCCCAGTGACACTCAATTGGAGAAAATGGATGTTTCCTTTGCCAGCAGGTGTCAGCTGTAAACAGCTTCTTGGGTGGGTGGGACCCTGAGAGTGCGTCGCCCTCGGTGCTGGGGCCCATCTGGCTTGGGTCTTAAGTGCACTCATTGCTTCTTGCACTTGCATCAAGGCTGCTGCCTTCTCCCTTCGCCTCTCGAGCCTCTCACACACCTCTACCTAGTTGTTTTTCTAGTATAGCTTCACTTCATTTTCCATTTCTCAAGCTCAACATTGTAGGCCCGAAAGATCAGAGCCTTCCTGGCCGCCTGCCCTGATTTCATTGTCACTAATTGCTCGGTGTGCTTCCGTGGTGTCTCTCAAAGGTTATTATTCATGTTGGTCACGAGCTTCCAATCTGGGCTGCATCTTGAAATCACATGGGAAGCTTGGGGGGAAAGAAACCCGCACCCTGATGCTCAGCCTTGCTTTGTTACAGCAGAATCTTGAAGACTGGGGATGGGTGGGGGTGGGGAGGTGGTGTTTAGAGCTGTTCACAGGGCTCTAAGCCTTGACCGAGAACCACAGTGCCATCTTTTCCTTTTCTCTTAGAGCTCTCCGCTGCTGTAACATTGCCTCACCTTTCTCCCTTGCTGCCGTAGTGCAAAGCCGGGAGAGTGTGCTGGTTTAAGAGATACAAGTCAGGCACGCTGGACAAGGTGGCCTATGAGAATTAGCTGTCTCCCAAAATGGCTCTCTAGATATACTGGGAATGTCCTTGCCGCCTAGAGGTTAGCTGCTGGGAGACAGATGCCTGTTTGAAAGACGGGAGATAGGCTATGCACATGGACGACCGTCTGAGCACATAAGACGACAGAGCTCTTGGAACCGCGGACCTGCAAGCCTTCAATCCAGGAAACCATCCACTTACCTACAAGGCAAGTCAGTTTGCTGTGTGTCAGACTTGCGGGACACCGGATCCGAAGCCTGTCTCTAGTGCCGACCCAGAGACTCAAACGATCCCTTCTGTAAGAGGTGACAGACACAAGATGCTTGGGACACAGTTAATGACCAATATCTTCCCTAATTTTGTCTCTCCTTCTAACTTTGGATCAACCAGAGAAATCGAACTATGCACCCCTATCCTGTGACAGTGGGTGTCTTGCCTTTGTCAACCTGCTTGCTGTTTTCCATTCAGAAGGTCTCCAACCAGGGCATCACTGCATCCTTCCCCTTGTCCCCCACCGCACCTCTTTTTTGTGCTATAACGATTTCTAACTCCTCTGCCTGCCTTTGAGTACCTGCCAAATGCAAGGGATTCGGGCTGACTCCCACACAGGCACTAAAGAAGCAGCCGTCAGTTTTCTTTTGGCTGGGCTATTAGTCAGCATTCTTCAGAGAAATAAAACCGGTACACAGCTATGCAGAGCTCTATCGCAAGGAGTCAGGTCAGATCACGTGACTGTGGAGGTGGCTGAGCAGATGTCTACAAGATGGAGGTCTAGGAAAGCTCGCGGTACAGCGTCAGACCAAGCCTGAAGCCCGAGAACCGGCACAACTGCGGTCAGACGGTGCAGAGTCAGGAGTCAGGAGCGCTGGTGTCTGGGAGCTGGAGAAGATCAACAGCCCAGTTCGGGCGGAGAACAGACTCATCCTTCTACACCTTCCCGCTGTCCCGGCCGGCACTGGCTCAGGCCACATTCGTAAGGGCGATGACCTCAGTCTGAAGTCAGCCTTCTGAGTCGGTTCCTCATCTCTGGCCAGAAAGATGGCTCGGTGTGTGCAAAAAGTTCTTGCTGTGTAGACCTGAGAATCTGGTTCAACACCCAGAACCTCCAGCAGAGCCATGGGAGAAGCAGGGCGTTCCTGGTGCTCATCTCTTCTGGAGATAGCCCCACGTCCACATCCATGTCCACAGATAACATGTAACGAGCTTTTTGAGAACGCCTTCGGCCAAGCAAGCTGGAACATGAAATAAACCATTATATCCGGTTTTGCCTCTGTGAAGATTTCTCGTTTGTGTAAGTGGAGTGCTTTTGATTGGGAAGTGCTACGGCCTGAAAATGAGCCACCTGTTTTATTTCCTTGTTCCCAATTTCAGGACATCATCATGGTCTTTGGTGCTTTGTAGACGTAGGGGACAACTGGTTTCTGTCTTAAATCTTTGCTTTCAAGTGTGGAGCCTTTGTGGCCAAGTGTGTGCCTGCTGCGCTCTGACCCAGGGGAACGGTCATCGTCAGCATGGTGCTTCTACAGACAAAGGTTGTGTTCAGAGTTTAAGATTTTATTCACTGGGAAAGAAAAGATGTTGAACAGAAAGGCCATAACCCAGTTGGGTGCAATATATAAAGCTATTTTTAAAACGGCAGATATGCCTATTACAGGATAGACACTTCCATTCAAATGGGCCCCCTCTCTTTCCTCTTCCCCCTTTCTCTTTCCTTTTTTCTTTTTCCTCTCCTCCAGTCTCCCTCCTCCTTCCCTCCCTCCCTCTCTCTCTTTCTTCCTTCTCCTTCCCCTTTCTTCTTTCTCTCCTTTTTCTCCTGACTTTTCCTCTCCTCCCTCTCCCTTCCCCTGCTCTCTTCTTCTTCCTCTTTCTAATTTTGATTTTTTGAGACAGGGTCTCACTGTGTAGCTCTGGCTGTCCTGGAAGTCACCATGTAGACCAGGCTGGCCTCAAACTCAAGAGATTTGCCTGCCTCTGCCTCCTGAGTGCTGGGATTAAAGGCGTGCACCACCACACACAGCCTTTCCTTTTCTTTTTTGAAACAGGGTCTTATTTAATTTCTCCATCAATTAAGAGTTTTTAGAAATGAGGAAGAAGTCAGTGATGGGCCCCTGTCTGCGGGATGTTGAAGGTCAGAGAAACCGGCTACAAGACTCTCCTATAAGGAAAAAGAGAATGGTGGACCCCTGCCTGCTGGGAGTTGTAGTTCTTACAAACCTGCTACACGGCTCCCCCAATGTCAGATATTTGAAATGAATGCAGCTCTGCTAGTATTTTTTTTTTCACAATTTCTCTCATCTTTCTTCTTGAACGTGTGAAGGATGGAGACACATTTGAAGTCTGTTTCCTCCGGATATCACTCACTGGAGAAAAGCTGATTGAGATGTTTAAATGGTGCCTTTCTTCTTGAAAAATCTCAGCAGCTTGCCACCAGGCCTGGGGGTTTTATTATCCTAAGTGACTTTGCTGTCTATAAATCACAGCCCTAAGCAGCCGAAAGGAGCATGTTAACCAGATCCCTTAAAAATACAACCAGGGCTTTCTCAATTGTTAGCAGAGCAATTGACTTCCATCAGTTCAGGGCACCTGACCTGGCCTCTCACAGCCCTGGCCCTTGAATTAAACTTATCTCTGGGTACATTGTATGGTGTCTGCCCACTCCCAGTTTTTCCATGGGCTTTAGTATTTCCCTTCATTCAGACCCAGCTCATCTAGCCATCCGAGGGCAATGCCGGCTCTGCCCAGGTCCCTTTCTGGAAACCTTCAGGGATCCATCTCATTTCACCTAAGCCCTGGGTCTCTTTGTGAGGACAAGAACATCAGACACGGGTTCAGCCGCAAGGAAGAGAAAGCCTCCAAGTGTTTGGGTCAATGAGCATTAAAGAAACAAGGACGTAGCAGTTCAGGGCTGGCGTGGGGTCTCTGTGATCATCCGCGACAAAGGCGTCTTGGAAACGGCCCTGCGCTCGCTCGTGAGAACGAAGCTGCAGGTGTCGCATCGTTATTCTTCCCTTGCGGAGGTGCCCCAGAAGACTCACATAACATTTTCGCCTCCGTACGTTTGCACAGGATTTAGTTCACGGGTTCCACTGAGATTTAAGGGAATGTGGTAACTTGCTCGCAATGGAAAGGCCAAACTTTCAGCTCTGCTTAATGTATCAAACTATAAATCTAGTTTCATCAGCTAGATTAAGAATTTGTACTAAGTGGGGGCTTTTGGAAAGATGGCTGAGCTGTTAAAGAGAATTGATTGCTCTTCCTGAGGTCTGGAGTCAGACTCCCAGCACCCTTGGGGTGCTCACTGCTCCAGTTACAGGAAATTTGATATCCTTTTCTGGCCTCCATGGGCATCAGGCACTCACATGATACCCAGACATACATACAGACAAAAATCTATATACATAAAATAATAATAATAATAATTTGTGCCATGGGTGGTGGCACACACCTTTAATCCCAGCACTCAGAAGGCAGAGGCAGGTGAATCTCTGTGAGTTCAAGGTCAGCCTGATCTGCAGAGCAAGTTCCAGTATAGACAGAGTGACACAGAGAAACCTGTCTTGAAAAAATATACTACGGGCTTCTGTAATGATATCCTGGCGACTGCACATTCTGGAAATATGTTGGCTATAGCTGATAACCAGGTTACTTGGGATTTATGTGGAGGAGAGTAGGCAAGAGAGAATACCAGAGAGGGAAGTTTGACAAGGGCCACAGAATATCTGAACAGGCATTGAGAATGGCTGTAGATCCTGACCCTGTGTGAAGTCTGAATGGACACAGTTAATTCTACATTCCTCAGACACTTTACATCTCAGAAAACAATGTGGCAAGGAGGGGTGAGGAGAGAGAGGAGGAGGGAGACAGAGAAAAACGATTTCAGATTCCCTAAGAAGAGAAGAGGCGTCTGGACACACTGCTTTTACAGAGGTCCAGAGTGTGGTTCCCAACACCCAGGTGGCTCACAACTGCCTGCAACACCCCAGTTTCAGAGGATCTGACACTCAGTTCTGGTTCTCATGGGCACTTGCAGTCACATGCGCACGCACACATGCACACATACACAGGATTAAAAACAAAATACATCTTACAGAAAAAAGAGGTTGCTTCTCATGGGGCCTGCGGGAAGGATTCAGCGAGGAAGACGCTTGTCCTGCAAATGACAGGAGTTCCAGTTCCCAGAGGCCCATATCACAGCGGGCAGGCATGGTGGCTGCTTGTGCTCCAGGGGCACAGACATAGCGTCCCTGGAGCAAGCTGGCTGGCTAGACTAGACAGACTCGATGAGCTCTGAGCTCAGCAAGAGACCTGTCTCAAAATATCATGTTAAGTACCTTCTAGAAAGACACTGAACACGAAAAGTATGTGCACATGAACCTGCACACATGTGTGTGAATGTGCACGCACCCACACCACACATCCACACAAAATATAAAACCTTTCTTCCTGCGGTAATTTCAGTAAAATGGGTGTTTGTTTTGTTTTTTAGCTTTTGTTTTTTGAGTCAGCGATTCTCTGTGTAGCCCTGGCTGTCCTGGAACTCACTCTGTAGACCTGGTTGACCTCCAACGCACAAAGATCCACCTGCCTCTGCCTCCGGGTGCTGGGATTAAAGACCACCTCCAGCCGGCAATATGGATGCTGATTTACCCTGTTAAATAAAAATTACAGGAGGCAATTGTTTCTGTCTAAGTCCCTGTACTATAGATCAGATTAAACTAAAAATGAAATCACTTGCAGTAAAGGTAAAACTAAGCAGTTTATCTGACCTTTCAAGAAATTGGGGTCACAGAAGCAAAGGCCAAACTTTCCACAAAAGTCTGTGTCAATTGATATGATAATGAAATTCTCTGAGCTGCCACTCCTAAGAGGAAACAGGTAATAGAAAGTAAGTCCACGTTAACCCGTCAGTTACGTCTCTGCTGTCCTGAAGGACCAATACGTTCTTTTGCTTCTGATATTTTTCAGTAGATAAAATCAACATCTTCTGCTTAACCCATCAAACCACTTCATCTATTTCACAGAATGAAGTTCGGCCTAAATCTAGAAGGAGAGGAAGGCCAGCTGTGGGGGGGGGGGGGGTTTGAATAAGAATGAACCTCATAGGTTTGTGTACGGGAATGCTTAGTCACCAGGGAGTGAAATCCTTTGAAGGGATTAGAAGGATTAGGAGGTGTGGCCTTGTTGGAGGAAGTATGCCACTGGGGGTGGCTTTGAAGTTTTGAAAGCCCAGCCCCAGCCTGCCTCTCTCTCTCTCTCTCTCTCTCTCTCTCTCTCTCTCTCTCACTCTTTCTGCAGATCAGGATGTATCTCTCAGCTACTGCTCCAGCACCATGTGTGTTGTCATGCTCCCTGCCATTATGGCCTTGGACTATAAGCCTCTGAACCTATAAGCAAGCCCCCAATTAAATGCTTTCTTTTAATAAGAGTTGCCATGGTCATGGTGTCTTTTAACAGAAATAGGACAGTGACCAACACGCCAATGAGAACCATTGAACTGAGTTGTTTTTGTAAGTCTGTCTTTTAACACTAGCTAGCTCAAGAGTAAAACAGTGCAAGCTCAGCATTTGGTGACACATGGCTTGCTCTGAAGATCTTGAGTTCATCATTTCCTCTCACCAGAAAGGACTCACTGACATGGTCTCTCTTGTCGGTATTTATCATTACTCACCGCTAGGGTAAACCAAAGCTCCGTTACCCAAATACAGCCCTTAGGATGCTCAGGCAACAGTGTTTGCTTCTATGGCACTAGCCCTGGGCATGTTAAATTCTTGGCTGGAATCTTATAGCCAAAGGTAACTTGAGTAATGTTGATTCTGTTTTGGGCAGGGCATGCAGTTCAGTGGTAAAGGACTTGCTTGCTCCAGTGGGTAATAAGAATCAAAGAAACTTGTCAAGCCGTTTAGGGCAGGGACCTGAAAAATGAGCAGACTTGCTTCTTGTCCTTGACAACAGTTTTGTCTTGTCTAGAAGTCAGAAACGTATTTGGTTCTACGATGTTTTGTCCTGGCCAGAGGTCAGAAATACCAGAAATATTTAGGAGACCTGGTTTGTGTTCTGGTTTCTTGTTATTTTTCTTCTCCTTTTATATAGCAGCCTAATGAATATAGTTTATTAAAAATAAGTGAATTTCTGTGACAGAAACAGTTCAGCCCTCTACCAGGATCAGGGTTGACAAATCGATTTCATAAAGATCCCGATGACAAAATATCAAGGCTATGTAGTCTACAGAGGCTCCTTTGTAACCGCTTGATTCCTCAATACTGACACTGTAGCCTGAGAACATGTGGCCGTAGTTGCATTTCAATAAAGCTTTATTTACAAAACAGGCAGAAGGCTATTGTCAGCCTGAAGGATATTGTTTTGTCAATTTTGGCTTTAAGTTCCATATGGGCAGGGACACGTGTGATTTGTTCAACACTTTCACACTGAACTGGAGGTGCCAAGCCTGGTATATGGTAACATTTGTTGAATGACTGGTTGGGAAAATTATCAATGGACAAATTACCCAACTTAAGTTGAAATAAAGTAGTTAAGACCCATTTATTAAGATTTCTTGTTAGCTTTCTCATTGATTTTCCTCAAGAACTGTAAAAATCTATTACTAAAGACCTCACAGCTGGAGTATATCACAGAGAATACTATAATTATGGCCAGAATTCTTGGGTAGCTGAACTATGTAAGCACCCTGGAGGACTATATCTGTAAGACCTTGGGAGGAAAGCTACCGTTTCTATGCTCTGCCTGGCTCCACATCCCTGGCTTGAGTCTACTAAGCTGAGATCATGGACTCACAGGGGTGGCAAAAAGTTGTGGCTTTTCCCCGAGTCTGTGTTCTTGATGGCCTCCAGGCCTGTTATACCTGGGATTCGGCTCCTATGACAAGATGAACAAGATGGAAACATCAAACCTGTGTCAAGAATCTTCTTTGACCAGAAGGCCTCCTGGGTAAGACTGCTGTGGCATCTAAGCGCAGACCTCCCTTGCATGGACCCTTGGGTCCTCCTGACCACCGACAGCACTTACAACAGAGCTACTCACTGAATATGTGAGACAGCCAGCAGAGAGCAGAGGTGTGGATAAGGGTCTGCTGGAGTCATCACCTGATGATCCTCTGATGTCCTCATCAGCTCCCTGTACAGTGGGGACCAAATTGTTTGCTCAAATGAGTGAGAAATTGTAGCATCAGTAAGGGGAGACCTCTGTTCTGGTTTATTTCTGATGCTGTGAAAAAAACTCTCTGAGAAAAACAACCTGGAGGAGGAAGGTTTATTAGCTCACAGTTCCATGGTTGGGGGATCCCAGTGGCAGGAGCTTGAAGTACCTGCTTCTATTTCATCCGGTCAGAGGAGAGTGGTAACTGCACGTCTGTACTCAAATCATACTTTTTGCCCTTATACAGTTCAACATCTGCCACTTAGGGAATGGTGCCGTCCACTGCTGAGGTTCTCCTACCTCAATTAAAGCATCAAAGACAATCAGTCCCCCACAGAAAGGCCCATAGGACAACTTAACCTAGACAATCATTGAGATTCTCATCCCAGCTGATTCCAAAATGTGTCACGTTGACCAAATGAATTACAAACTCAGACTATGGGCTCATTCTATTGCTCACGAAGAGATGCCTGGAGGTTAATCAGTGCCTTGACTCTGAAAACTAATTAATTAGTTAATTAACAAACAATGCATATTTATTAAATTTCAACAGTGTACTAGGTGAAGTTCTCAAACAGAGGCATGCTGAACAAGAGCTGTCTGCACAGAACTTACATGTGAATGGAGGGGACACAGCGCATAAGTGTACACTCTAAAGTTATGTAGTGTGTGCTGTGAAGAAGAAAGGATTTTCTTTTAAGTAGGGGACCACTAACTCATGCTATTATAGCACTTTGGTTAGGTTTGTCCTTGAACAGACTTGCATGAACAGACTTGCATGAAGTGTAGGGACAATGGTCCACGTGAAGAGACGAGTGAAGGACATTTCAGGCAGAGAGAAACACAAGTGTGAAGGCCCTCAGAGAGGGTGGAGTGTGTTTGATACGCATGGGAGCAGCAGAGGAGGCCAGCATGGTAAGGAGATGGGAAATGACTAGAGCACAATCCAGATCCAGCTGAGATCATTGAGAATAACGTGGTGTAGATCTTATGTTAAGTGCAATGGGAAGCTGTTAGGGTTGAGACTGTGACGGAATGATGGGCATGACTCTGGTTTATCTTTGGAGAGTAAACTGAAGAAGGAACAAGGAAACAAAAGGAAAGACATGGCAAGGAGCCCGTTGCAATAATGCAGAGGGAAGTGTGGTGGGAGTGGTAAGGAGTAGTGGTATTCCGCATCTATTTTGAAGGTAGTCTAGGATTTGCTAGGGATTGGATGTGGAGTGTGCAGATTAAAAAAGAGGTGATGCTGACTCCAAGGAGTTTGGTCTGAGCAGCTGCATGGATGAAACTGCTGTGTTCTGAGGCAGAGAGGAGAACATTGAGCAGCAGGGCAGGGGTAATGGCTAATCAGAAGTTTGGGGTATAGTATATTTGAGAATCAGTGGGTATGTGGAACATGCAGGCAGACAGGGGCAGGGTGGAGGTATACATTTTAGAACTGTCAGAATACTTGATGTTATGGGATTTTATGGGCCACTTGGGAAGTGTAGTAAAAAAGGAAAAGAAGATGCCTGAGAAGGCACCTGAGGTTAGTCAGTGATGTGGGACGTCTTTCTGAACACTGTGAATATGCGTTGCTCTCATTGGTTGATAAATAATGCTGCTTTGGCCTTTGGCAAGGCAGGATAGAGCCAGGTGGGAAATCCAAGCAAAGATACAGGAGAGGAAGGGTGGAGTCTGGGAGATGCCAGCAGCCTCCCAAGGAGCAGCAAGTCAGATCGCCACCAGTAAGCCACGGGCCATGTGGCGATACATAGATTAATAAATATTGGTTAATTTAAGATGCAAGAGCTAGCTAATAATAAACTTGAGCCACTAGTCAAACAATTTTAATTAATATTAAGTCTCTAAGTGGTTATTTTAAAAGCAACCGTGGACCAGGTAGGACAAAAGGCCTCTGGCTACAAATGGTGTACCAATGTGGAACTCTCAAAATCCATAAGGCCTGAAGAAGCTTATAAAAGGGCTCTAGTCACACATAAATGAAGCCAAAGCCACGTTCCTAGTTGTTTCTCTCATGCAGGCCAGGGTACAGAGATGCCACAGCATGCCGGCTTGAGCATGGCATGGCAGATTTCTGCCATGATACACAGAGATGTCTCCAAGCTGGCAGCATGCTGCATGTAAGGTTTAGCTTTTGCTCATGTAGACAAAAAAAGGCTACAAGTTACACAGTAAAAAGATGTCCAGACAGAAAAACCTCTAAACAGGTTTCAATGTGTTTTACTAATGTACACAGGCTTAAGAAAGGAAGAAAATAGGTACAGGCAGTTATAGAAAGAAAGAAATAATTTTATTTATTTTTTTTTTTTTGGTTTTTTGAGACAGGGTTTCTCTGTGGTTTTGGAGCCTGTCCTGGAACTAGCTCTTGTAGACCAGGCTGGTCTCAAACTCACAGAGATCCGCCTGCCTCTGCCTCCCGAGTGCTGGGATTAAAGGCGTGCGCCACCACCGCCCGGCGAAAGAAATAATTTTTAAAAATAAAATAAAGTCTATAAATAGACAGTAAAATTAATATAAAAGGAAAAAGCCACATAAAGATTAGAAACACACAAGGAGTCTGGGTCCTATATGTTATTGTGTTGATTTTGAATTTTTTGATGGTTCATGGACAAGAGACATCTTCTGGGAGACTTAGGATTGAAAGAGAGTCTCAAAAAATATATCAGCCAAAATATTTTAAAAATGTCTTAACATTAAAACGGAAGTGAAAAATGCATGTTCATAAAATGGAACTTAAAAGATGCACTGCTTAGAAAAGCAGTTTTGCTTTTGTTTTCATGGGAAACAAGAGGCTGTGGATTCCTTCCAGGTTAAGAGGGACCAGTTTTGATCAAGGTAGACCTCCGGATACTTAACAGGTGATATATTTCAGTAAAGATTACCACTTGTCTTCCCAGGACATGGGTCATTATCTCAGAGACCCTAAAGATAACTTTGTCCACAAACAACAGGAAGCAGTTTGGAGAAAACAACATTCACATTCCCAAGAGTTGGGAGGTATGGATGGTCTTTGGTTATTTGGTGGGTTATAGAATATGGGAAGGTATAATGATACAAAATTATATTTAATTTTGTTACACTGTGTTTATCTTTCTATTCTTGTTTAAAGGACTTTTGTATATTATTATAAATTTAAGGTTATTTTTTGTTATACTGTATATATGTTTCTACTTCTGTTTAAGATATTTTTGTATATTGATACAAATTTAGGGTTATTGTCTCTATACCACACACCTGTTTCTATTTTTGCTTAAGATATTACCTATACAGCTCATACCTAGACAGATTGTTTAATTATGCAAAATGAAGTTTTAGTCCTTAGAAGCTATTCAGGATAATAAAGAATACAGGCTAATAGTCACCCATTATCTATCAAACTTACAGTCATGCTAGTTAAATCTTCAAGGTAATACAGAGATATATTTCAGATAGATAGTCTTCAAATACTTCAAAGACCTACAGAATATGGCATTTAAAGTGTTTAAAGAACTTAGATTGTTCTTGACAGTGAGACACATCTGCTCCTGGCATCATCAATTACTTCAAAGATGATGATGAGCATCAAAGAAAGTTCTTATGGAATTGTGTTCATTGTGGCAAGATTAGCCACTTGGCAAAGAAATTGTTCCTGCCTTTGACTGTTGACAGTGTGCTGTATGAACTGGACACACAGGACCCACAGGAAAATGACTGCTGAACTTTGTCAAAACAAGGTGGGGTGGCCCTTCAGGGTTTTTGCTTCATGGAAGAAACTACCAGACATTCTGCAGGACACAGAGGAAAGTGACAGACAAACTGCCAATGTTGGTGGGACAGTGTTTCAAATTTCCTGCTTCATTGAAAAGTCTGCCAGATACTATGGGCCTGTAGGCAAAAGATGTGTGCCCCAATGTTACAGAAGAACTTTGGGTGGCTGTCCAGGCAGTGAGATGCCTCTGTTAATTCTAGAGTTTTAGAAGTTGTTTACAGTGCACTTCCTGTTAACTTAAGTAATATTGTATCCTTCTGGGGTCTTTGATGGAGTTGAAGACTAGATAGTTATAATTATAGTTTTCTTTAGTTATGATAAAAGATAAATTAGATAAAAAACTTTAGACTTACAAAGATAGCATAGATGAGAGTATTTTCTTTAATATTGTCAAATAGAAATAGAATAAATATTGTAACTGTAATTCTCGCTTGATAACTGTTTTGTTATATGTAATTTTACTGTGGTAAAGTTAAAACCTTCCTTTTTGATTAGACAGAAAGGGGGAAATGATATGGGATGTCTTTCTGTATGATGTGAATATGTGTTGCTCTCATTGGTTGATTTAAAAAAAAAAGCTGCTTTGGCCTATGGCAAGGCAGGATAAAATCAGGTAGGAAATCCAAGCTGAGATACAGGAGAGGAAAGGTGGAGTCTGGGAGACTCTGTCCAGCCTCCCAAGAGATAACATGCCAGAATACCACCAGTAAGCCACAGGCCATGTGGTGATACACAGAATAATAGAAAATGGTTAAGTTAAATATAAGAGTTAGCTAGTAATAAGCTTGAGCTATCAGCCAAACATTTATAATTAATATTAAGCCTCTGAATGGTTATTTTAAAAGTGGTTGCAGGACTGGGTGGGATGAAAAGCCTCTGGTTACAGGTCAACACTTAAATGTGGGATGAGAAAATGGCAACAGAATAGAAGAGAGAGTAAGATGCTTCCATGGGTTGAGGAAAGCCTGGGAATTGGTTCTCTAGAGCTGAATGAAGAAGTGTGTGGCCACTTGTGTGGAACACTATTGGCAAATGAGGCCTCAGGATTTGGTAGGCGAAATCACTGGTCATGAGAACCATTTCTTTCAAGTGTTAGGGGAAGATTCTGACTGGAGTGGGTTTAAGAGACAGCAAGGAGAGAGGAAGTGAAAACATCAAATGTGAGACAACTCCTAAGGGGTTTGCAATGACCAGGGTCAGCGAGAAAAACAGGCATCCTGAAGAGGTAGCTCAGAGAGCCAGTGAGCTGTTTCCCAACATGAAGGATGTGGAAAGTGGCAACTAGGGCAGTTCCTGGCTGAGGGACGGTGGGGTGAGTACGGTATGAGTGTGTGTGTGTGTGTGTGTGTGTGTGTGTGTGTGTGTGTAGTGTGTACATGTGCGTGTGTGAGTGTGTGTGTATGTGTGTGCATGCGTGCATGTACATCTGTAGGCAAAACTGCCTGGGGCACTGCTCAGAGTCCCCAAACTGGGTCCCCAAAGAGGGGTTGGATGGGATGGCCAAGGAGAAGAGTTTGTGTTCCTTGGGAAGAGGGAAACAATGGAAACAAAGACAGGATGTTGGGGGGCTGGAGAGATGGCTCAGTGGTTAAGAGCATTGCCTGCTCTTCCAAAGGTCCTGAGTTCAATTCCCAGCAACCACATGGTGGCTCACAACCATCTGGAATGAGGTCTGGTGCCCTCTTCTGGCCTGCAGGCATAGACACAGAACATTGTACACATAATAAATAAATCTTAAAAAAAAATTTAAAAAAAATTTAAAAAAAAAGGGCTGGTGAGATGGCTCAGTGGTTAAGAGCACTGACTGCTCCTCCAGAGGACCCGGGTTCAATTCCCAGCACCCACATGGCAGCTCACAGCTGTCTGTAGCTCCAGTTCCAGGAGATCTGACATTGTTCTACCAATGCGCATGAAATAAAGTTAAAAAAAGAATATTCTTTAAAAAAAAAAAAAGACAGGATGTTGTTTCTGTACACCTTAGCCTATTTCAAGTTCCTGTAGTTTCTTGAAGTGTGGGTGCCCTGCAGTTTCAAGTGATTGACTGTTAGATAGTGAATCCACGATGGCCTATGCCAGATTCTGCCCGTGAGGCTGTTAGATGTTGGAGGTTTGGGAAGTTCGGGGCTTACACACTTGTCTTCATTCCCTCACAGTTTAAGATTCTGGCAAATATCGTGGGAGGAAGACCGCACACTCAAGGAGCCACCCTTTAGCTGTAGGCCTTTGACTTTTAAGGACCAAGATTATAAGAGAGTTCTCACTGCCTTGTAACTTTCTGTGTAGCCTCCTGGGCATACTCCAGCACACAGCAAACTCCTTGTAAGGGAAACGAGCTACCACTGAGGCTGACAATTGTTTCCCTCAGTCTCGGAGGGTCCCCGGAAATGTCACTTAACACCCCTGGTCTTAAGTGACACACCAAACCACTGACAAATGTTTCCAGGGGAAGAAAATCTCCCAGAAGTTTGCCTTTTGTCTGGAATTCAGCTTTTCCTTTCTTCAGTCTTTAAAGCTCCTACAGGTCTCATCTGATGTCTTTTAGAAGTTTTTTTGGTTACTATAACATACTATGAGCCATGCACAGGGAATGAATAAGACAAAAGAATATGAACAAAATGTACCTGAACAGAAAAGAGAGAAGGGGAGGGAGAGATAGAGAGCGAGCGATGCTTCTGCTCTGTCTCTTGCCCTTTGTTCTTGGACAGAGCAAAAGCATCACGCTCTCTCTTTGGTTATACTAATGAAATTTGAACCCAGGACCTTGTAGCACAAATTCTAATTGGTCTTAATAATAAAAATCCAGAGTCAGATATTAGGGGGTGAAAGCTGAAAGAACAGAGAAGCAGAGCATCCAGTCACTAAAGTTCTTACCTCTATGGAATCTTCAGACCGAAAGGGGCTAGAACTTCTGCCTCCTCCTGCCTTATATTTCTTCCTCTGCCTAGCCACATCACTTCCTTTCTGTCTGTACAGACCTCCAGACCTCTATGGTTAACTAGTGGATAGCTCCACTCTCTGATTTTCAGGCAAGCTTTATTTTTTAGAGTATAAACAAGATATCACCACAGAACTTCACACATTTTAGGCAAGAGCTTCACTACTGAGTTCTATTCCCAGATGACTTTTTCCCCCTTACTCTTGAGACTGGGTCTAAGTTTGGCTAGGCTGGCCTCGAACTCATGAGCTTCTGAATAGCTGGGATTGTAAACTTATGCCACCGAATCTGGCTTCTAAGTATCACTGAGCATGATTCAGGAACTGCTACACTGTGAACCTTTCGAGGATGGGTCTGTGTGACACCTACTTCCTATTGTGTGGGAGGAGGGCATGCGCAGAAGCTAACCAGCCTATGTTATACCCTATGTGGGTTGAGCCCTCTGAGCTAGGAAGGCTGGTTTGGAACTTAATTAAGCTCTTGCTACTGATTTTCTGGTTGGCAACACAAAACAAATGGGGTTTCTGTCTGAGATGGAACTGGAATGAGAAGATCTCTTGATATTTTATGAAGAACACTCTTCTGTGTCTTCTAAGGGTTCTGGTGCCAATTTCTGGCAGGTGAGATGTAAGCTAGTGGCCATACACTCTAGTGACTAAGGCAGAAATATTCAACTGTGAGAGAAGAAGGGAAATGAGGGTGACGATGCTGTTTACCCCTTGGGGCTAGATTGTGATTTTCTAGATTTGGAAAGTTTGAAATTCACAAGATCTTACCTGTGATAGCTGTCCTTGGTTGTCAACTTGACTACATCTGAAACTAACTAAAGACGCAAGCAGCTGGACACACCCGTGAAGGGTTTTTAGTTCACTGGATCATGGGAGTTCTGAGGACCCACCTTCCATCCCAATCATTTGAAACTGGAAGACCTGCCCCAAATCTGGCCTACACCTTCTCTGGCCACAGCCTATAGAAAGGACAGGGAGGGATGCTGGTTTTTGCCTTTTTCCTGCTTGTCCTTACTCTCAGTGGCAGGTGCATCCATCCTGCTGCTGAGATGTTCCTTCACTGGTGGCAGAGCCTGCTTCTTTGGGACACTGACATACACCGAAGACCACCTGAGCCATCCAGCCGTGAGGACAAAACAGCACTGGGTTCTTAGATTTTTCTGTCAGAAGGCAGTCATTATCGGGCTAGCTGGGCCACGACCTACAGTCGGTCTAATAGGTGTCTCTCTTGCTCACGCTGTTGTCCTATCACTTCTGGTCCTTTAGAGAGCCCTGACTAAAACGCTACCTCTCCTGACTTTAAAACCAGACTCGTGTAATTTGGAAACTAGAGCAGTTTTGTGCTCTAACTACTCTTTAGTCTGTCTTAGTTTTCTGTTAGTGATACTTGAAACAACAAGTTATTAAGGCTACACCAAGAAAACCCAAAGAGGGTTGCTTGACACTCAGAGAAAAATACTGTGAACATTGGCAAACTCTGGGAGAGGATCGGGAAAGGAAGAAAGACAAGGGAGAGGTGAAGTGGGGGGGAAAGAGAGGGAAGGGGGAGGGAATTAGACTACTGTGCCTTCCCCTTTGCCTGCTCTCTCTCTGTCTGCTGGGGAGCAAACCCCGGGCCTTTGGCGTACTAGACAAGCGCTCTATGACTAAGCTACATTCCCAGCCAATCTTCTTTTCTTTTTAATGAGAAGCTTGATAGACAACTGGCCTATAGTCCTCAGAGAAACCCTGGGTAGCCAACCATCTGTGAGGGAAGAGAGAGGAAACTAACTCAGTACTTGCAGGATGTGCAGCTGAGGGGACTCTGTCCCTCCCTATCTCAACAGTTATCAAGGACATGGCCATTTTGTACCACAGTGAAATACCTGATGTTTATGGATATGATCTAGGGGCTATCCAGGGAAAATAAAACACACTGTCTTTGCTTTCTTAAATGAATCCAGAAGGAGTAGAAGGTGTAGTAGGCCACACTCCAGTTTCCATCTGGAGTCCAGTCTGACCTAAATGTCCACTTGAGTCCAAGCTTGCCTGCTCTGCCTGCATCTTTGGGGGCTGCGAGAACGTTTTGATTAAGTCCATGGGAATGAGCATTGCACCTACGAGAAGTAACACAGTATGTACTAAAACTCAGGCTGGTGAATGCCAGCTGGGGGCACATCCAGACAGAAGGAGAAGATGTTTGCTCAAGGACAGGGATAGGTTTGTGGTTAGATATACTGACTGCCTAGGCTGTACTTTGTTCTGCTTCTGTGTATAAGCAGGCTCTGAAATAAACTTGGGGCTGTTCAGAGTAAGCTGGCAGTCCCCCCCAGAGTCTTCGCTGTGTTTTCTGTCTCAGTTTCTCTCCATCTAACATTTCTTTAGCCTCAGCGTCCCCTTCCAGGTACCCTGGCTGACTCTGTCGGAGCAGGCTCTGACAAGAAGGAACTTGAAATAGTCCACAGTTAAAGTGTTTAAATACTTTGACTGGTCTTCAGTTTAACTGAAACTTTACTAGCTAGAAATACTACACAGAAGACCCTGTGAATTGCGGGACACTTATTTCAAACTCTGTATTATGGGTGCTTTCTATAGAGTCTTGAAAACTGAAACATTTCCTAAGTTTCCTTGTGGCTAAGACTCCATTTATGACTTAGGTTCCCTTGGACTAATGCCTTAGCCTGAGGCTGTATTTGGAACTGAGTGAAGCCTGGGAAGAGATGGAGCTAGAACCCTCTACTCCTACTGATGCAGAACGGGACAGAGGGCCACTGTTCAACCTCAGCCACTTCGTAGTTCTGCTGCATGCTTAAGGCTGGGAGAAGCTGTAATAATACGCAGTGCGAGGTGGGACCACGGATTCCCATGGTGGGGGTCAAACACGCCATCAGGCAGAACTTATGTGGAAAGTTTATTGAGGGACAAAGAGAGGGAAGAAAAAGACAGAGAGTCAGAGAGAGACAGTGATCTGCCTCCTCAGAGAATGGGCAGAAAGAAGAGAGGGGGAGTAGGCGGGGCTTGTCTCTTAAAGGGACAGGGTACTGTCTGCCTTGTCAGCAGGCTTGGTGCAGGGTGTAGGGTGTGATGCACTGTGCCAGGTTCCCAAGGGACACAGCCAAGGTGGGCCTGGATGCTATCAGATGTAAATGTTTGGGAAACTCACATGCATGGGGTATCTGCCGGAGCTAGAAGCTTTGTTGCTAAGGGTGATGGTACTTGAAACACGGAGGTTTATGAAGACAGGTTCAGCTGAAGGAAGGCCACACCACTAGTAACCAAGGCTTCAGTGACAGAATAGAAGGTAATGATATGGACAGATGTGAAAAGGGTTCATGAATGGTGGGCAGTGCATTTGCTAGTTCTTATATTTGGAGGCGACAAAACGGCTTGCCTTGTGAGAATAGGAATGAAAGGGTGGAAGGGATTAACTCCCTTTCAGTCCAGGCAAGGCTGGTGGGGATGCTCTCCTGAGGAATCTGGGTGGGAAGGGCTTAGAGAGCCGGTGCGCCCCTCTCCCTGGCTACCTGTCATGTATTTTTTTTTTTTTTTTTGGTTTTTCGAGACAGGGTTTCTCTGTAGCTTTGGAGCCTGTCCTGGAACTAGCTCTTGTAGACCAGACTGGTCTCGAACTCACAGAGATCCGCCTGCCTCTGCCTCCCGAGTGCTGGGATTAAAGGCGTGCGCCACCACCGCGCAGCCGTATTTAATTCTTTTAGGGTATGGATGGGAAGATTTAAAGAGCTATTCAGAGACCAGGGAAGCAGCTTCTCGGTCAGCAGAACTGAGAACTTTTAATGTCTGAGACGGAATCAGTAGAATCCTTTGAAGGTTACAATGAGACGTTCATCCACAACGCTCTTCTTCAGTCTTTCCTAGGAGACTTTGGAGTGATTTCACAACTATCTAATTTTAATTTCTCCAACAGTCTTGTGAGGTAGGTAAGAACTCTACTTACACTTTTTTTTTACAGTTCATAAAATTTCAAGACAAGTATTTTTCAAAGAAAGCACAGGGGGCCAAAGTGTGAAGTTAGCCGGAGAAGTTTGTCTCCTCTCTGCAAGCCGTGATTCCTGCTGCTGGAGGTGGTTTTACTCTGTGCTGTCCTATTTCCATTCCGACCCCTGGGCCACCAACGGCCTTCGGTGTAGTCACACAGGGCTTGGTGCTGACTGTAGACCCTAGGAACATTAATCATAAAGACTTTCCTATGGCACCAGCCATGGTCTGTGCAAAGAGAATGCTTTCTTTAGCTGGGCGTTTAGAGAGGTCTCAGAGTTGAAACATAAAACTCTGGACCCTTTAGGGTGGTCTTTGTTGGGCAACTAAAAAAGGCCTTCTCAGAGTGGGAACTACTCAAAAAAGGCAGGTTGTTTTAATGATGTTTGTCATTGCCTGCTAGAGAGAAAATGGTCTGTCAGTTACGCTAGGCCATAGCCAAAGTTGGTTGCTTCAACAATCGTCTTCTTACTACTTCTATTGTCTGAGGAGAGAAATAATTCTGCTGCTCCGCTCAGCTAAATTTACTCCCATCAGCAGCAAAAGCTGGCAAAATTTCTAGCAAACTTTAAACAAAATTTCTAACACTGGTGATGACTAGCAGACGCAGTCAGTGTGTCTGAGATGGGTAAGGCCGGAAAGAGAATGGAACTTCTTCCTCTTTTTTTTTTTTTTTATTGAGAAAAGGAGATAAAAAAACAAGTTTCCACCTCCTCCCAGCCTCCCATTTCCCTCCCCCTCCTCCCACCCTTCTCCCCCTCCCCCCACTCCTTTCCCCCTCCCTCTCCAGTCCAAAGAGCAGTCAGGGCTGATGAGACGCCAAGGACAATGGCACGGGGTTTTGATCCTACTTAATGTGCTGGCTTTGTGGGAGCATAGCCAGTTTGGATGTTCACCTTCTTAGATATGGACGGAGGTGGGAGGACCTAGAACTTCTTCCTCTTTTTAGCCCAGGATTTGAAAGAGGCTACATGGAAACAGCTGTATTTCATGAAAGCAGGCAGCTTTGTGTGAGACTGAATTTCTGTGTTAAAGAGGTCAGGTTGCGACGGGCTATGGATTTAGTTTTGATTTTATTTCTTATCGATGAATGCTTAAGGCATCTCCTTTTCATATGTGATCGCTAAGACGAGCTTAGGGCTGGAGTCCTCTTGGGAAGTTAATTATGTCTTTGCTTTTAATCTAGAATTGGCGAAATGAAGGGTTTAAGAGGGCGTGTGTAATGCCCAACGCTTGCTGGAAGGGAACTCTGGAAAAGGTTGATGTGGCTTCCAAACAGTTTTCTTTATATTGTCCACAAAACTTAGCAAGTAAGTAATCTACTAATACTAAACATACACACGTGAGACTCTCTTACAATTTCATCAGGAGGGGTTGGGGAGGAGCCCTTGGGTGCGCAGCAGGGGGTGTGGTGTTATTGATCCTTCTTTGTGGATGCTGAAAAGCTGAGAGGATTTAGGTGGCAATAATTGCACTAGATCATGATCTAACTTTGTGCTGAAAAGGTGGGCAATGACCACACTATTTTGTTAAATCCTTATGATCAAACCTTATGAATTTATGGCAGGATACTCTGCACTAAAGGGAAGAATTCAGCCTTGTGTGCTAATGTAAAGTCCCTGTCTACAGCCATATTCTTTCCCCAGAGGATCCAGAATCAAGTTGCCATTTCCCCATACAGCCATCGTAGCTAATGTTGTGTGCTCTCAGCAGTTTGGTGCTGCTGTTATTTTGGAGTCTGAAGGACAGGGCTTTGGAAAAGTCGTTGCCTGCACATTTAGGTCAATGAAGGTCTTTGTCGGTGTCTATTCCACGTCATGCCAAAGTATTCTGCTTAACCATCAGTGGCTGGGGCTGGAAGGATGGCCCTGAGCTAAGAGCACCTGCTGCTCTCTCAGAGGACCTGGGCTTGGTTCCCAGCACCTACATTGTACCTCACACGATCATTTGTAACTTCAGTTTCTGGGGATCTGGAGCTCTTTTCTGGCCTCCCTGGGCACTGGGCACCCATGTGAAACACAATGATGCATGTAGGCAGAATGCTCATATACATCAAATAAAAATTAACCCCCCCGCCCCGAAACCAACAGTGACTCCCTGTGCCCAGAGTAAACCCACACTCCCCAGAACATCCTTTTTCAAACCGACTGTGACCATCTCACTTCTGACACAGGGCTTTTTAGTGTTTTGTTTCAGGCACAGAAAGTGACCAGAGCAAAGGCTTAGAGGCAGGAAATCACAGTGAGTGTTGGGATAGAATGAATGAAGGGGCCTGAAGATTGGTCCTGGTGTCACGTGTGGCATTGAAAAGCCCCTGAAATTCTCTGTTGCATGTACTGTACTGAGTTACTGCCAGGGATAGGGAGGCAAAAACAATGATTCCACCATGCTTAGGCCAGGCCCTATATGCTGTGGGTTTAGGGCTGGTGAACAGTAGGCATAAATGCAGTTAACGGTTTTGAGAGATGTCAGGTCATGGTCTTAGCAATGATAAGAATTGTTTCCTTGATTAAATAAATATATAATATATATTTATTATATATTAAATATATATATATATAATTTTCTCATATTATGGCAGGATTTAAAAACCACAAAGACCTTAAGATACTTGGCCATTAGAAACTTAGAGGTGACCCACACTTCAGTGGCTGAAGCAGCACACACACAAACACACACAGGCACACATGGACACACACACACACACACACACACACACACACACACACACACACCCCTCTGCTCTCTTTGCCGCCCAGTCCAGATTGCTAGCTTTTCTCCTGGCTATCATTGTGACAGGAGTGATTTCTCCTCTCTCCTAGCAACAGCAGAAATCTTTCAGAAGGCTTTTGTCTCCTCTTCTGAGCGACTAGCTCAGTCGTTGGGGAAGGTGGAGGAGCGGGAGATGAGGAATGGGAAGCTCCTGCTCTCTCTTGGTGGAAGCTGCTCTCAGCAGTCTTAAGATTTGGAAAATTCCAGAGGGAAGGATTGGAGGTTGTGTGCTCTGCAAGTGGTTTGCATCTGATAATGAAGACGTAAGCTCTAGTCCAGTGATCTTTGCCAAGGCCTCTCAGGGAGGCAGGTGGAAGGCACGCAGAGGTGATGAGGCTAGAAGTGCAAAGTGTCTGGGGAGTGAGCCTCAAAGAGGGAGGAAGTGTGCTGTGAGCCCAAGAGCAGGAGGGGCAAAGGAAGGAGAGAGGTGAGGCTTTGTGGCTGCAGGGCACACAACAGCCCCAGGGATGGAAATGAATGAGACCTCTACTACCACAGTTCAGATCAAAGGGGAAGGGAGGATCTGCGAGTCAAGTCTGGATCAATACACTTTCTCAGAAATTTTTGAGAGTCATCCCCTGGCAGAGGGCAAAGCCCCCACAAGGAGAAAGACCACAGGCTCAAGGTTGGGGGGCAATACCCTCTTCTTACGTCAGGCCAGCTGAGACCCAGGGAGTCCAAGCTCCAAATAATTCAACTGAAGGCAAGGGAAGGAAAACATAAATTGCTGCAAAACACAATGTCAGTAACAAATCACACAACATTAGCACCGTGGCCAGGCACAGTCCTCAAATCTCTATAAATATAAGAACTCACACAGGCTCAGAAGCGCTAAGCAGTTGTCTCGTCAATAGATGAGCTCATTTCATCATCACAACGACCCCGTGAAGTCATTTTTGTTATTCTCTTTTCTAGATGGGGGTGCTGAGGGGCTAGAGGAAGGCAAACTTCTGAGCTGCGGGGTATTCCATCTCACTCAGCCAGGGTGGGCTGATGTCCTGTGCAAGTGCCGGGGGATATTTGCACACTGTGTGAAGGTGTGTTGCTGTGATTGGTGTAACCAAAACTGAATGGCCAATAGCTAGTCAGGAGGTTATAGGCGGGACTTCTGGCAGAGAGAGGAAGTAAGAGGAGGAATCTGGGAGAAGGAGAGAGGGAGGGAGGGAGAGGGAGGGAGAGAGGGAGAGGGCGAGGGAGAGAGGAGCAAGGAGGCATGGAGGAAGCAGGTTGGGCAGATTGGTACAGAATTGCCTACTTCACAACTCTTGGGAAATCTGAGGGCAAATTGGGAAAGGAAAAATGGGGGGATGGAGGCAGGGAAAGGAGACAAGAAGGGAGTGAGGGGGGTCTCATTTTTGGCAATCTCTTCACCTCCCCATGAGAAGAGATGGAGAAGGGAAAGCTGCCCAGCGACCTCCAGAACTTTCAGACATGAAGGCACCCTGTTGATGCTGGGAACTTTGTTAGTGTTTGTACTTAGGGGACTCGATGGAGGACATTTGTACCCACGGATACAAAGGAACCTTGTAAAAACCACTTCTACATGTTCTGCCACCACAGTGGGGAACAGAGTGCCAAGGCAGCTATAGATTTGACCCTGGACCACTTGCCGCTTGTTTAAAAGGACATCCCCTGGGACTTGCCTCCGACTGGAACTCCCTGAGGTGGGGCTTTTGAAGCTGCAGTTGAGCAATGCCCCAGCGTGATTCTGAAGCATTCCTGGGTTTGAGAGCCTGTGCATTCTGTTCTGAAAATAATACAGTTCTTATGTTTTCCCTAGGGCTACTTTTGCCTTAATGTGGGGAGAAAATGAAATGGCCTTTGACCTCAGGATTTTTAATATATTCACAAGCCGAGCTGAAACGACAGAAGCCTGAAATTTTTGCTTTTGAGCAGGCTGTGCCTCTCTTTATCCTGTCGGTTTCCTGGTGATCTTTTCTGACCTTGAAAGGTTTGGTGAGCCCTTCCGTTTGGGAACGTTTAAATCAGGAATATTTTTTACTTCAGAGTGATCTATAGCTGGGAGATTATCTTTGGTGTGTGTTATAATGATAAGATTTGTGGAGGGTGTGGGAGGGAAGCGCTCCCTAGGTGGTCCTATGGAAAAGGATGTATTTTGTTCATTCTTAACCCAAGTTCCTTTATTGAAATCTAGGAATGTCTCATTGTGGAAGCTAATTTATAGAAATCAAATTTTCTAAGAATGCTTTTTTTCTAGAATGTATCTAGAAAGTGTGTGTGTATGTATATATGTTGGCCTCTTTTGTAGGCAGAGACTGCTTTTTTGTTCCTGGCTGCCCAGACTCAAAATAAGCACACAGAAACTATATCAATCACAGCACTGCTCTGTCAGTAGCTGAGACATATTCCTGGCTAACTCATATTTTAAATTAACCCATTTCTATTAATCTGTGTATCGCCACGTGGTTGTGGCCTATTGGCAAGGTTCCATTCAGTGCTTGTCTCCTGCGGTGGCTATATGGCATCTAGTTGATTCTGCCTTCTTTCCTCCTCTATCTGCTTGGAATTCCCGCCTTATTCTGTGCTGTAATAGGCCCAAATTAGCTTCTTTATTAACCAATGGTAATAAAACGTATTCACAGCATACAGAGGGGAATCCCATATCAAGCTTTGTCAGTAAAACTTCCTGTCAGAAACTCAGGAGCTAGCACTGACTTAGCAGCCACTGGCCACTGTGCCTTCCACCCTTCCAGAGCTCTGTATTGCTGCAGTTTCTTTGATCTTTGCCTGTTTTCCTCCTAGTGACTTCCATGAGGACATCTCCGATTCTTCCCCAGGTTCTGCAGTGCAAGAGGTAGGGTCTAGAAGTGTAGTCTGTGAGTAGGCAGGCTAGGTTTGGCTGGGATTCTTATTTGGTTGAGATGGATATGATCTACATGATAGAAGAGATTTGGTGTGCTGCATCCAATCCCTCCACAGTGTGGTTGTGGGAAGATGCGCTGGAGATAAAATCTTTACCCCTAAGTTTGAGAAACATCTCAGAGGAAGGCTACAGCATGTCTCCAGGTGTTAGACCAACACCAATAATGTGAGAACACAATGTAAGAGGTTGCAAAAGAGACAAGCAGGTTCTTGTCAAGCAGACTGGGGTACCCAGACACACTGCCCAGGTGTTTCCTAAGGCCAGCTCATAACCAGCTTCCTTAGGTTGAAACCTAGGCTGTGGTACGATATTAGGCAGGGCTCTGGGTCTCAAATGGGTCCAGGAACAGTCAATCTGTTACAACTTTAGTTTTTGTCTTGAGAGCTTTCAACTTGGTGGGTTTGACCTTGAACATGGATGCTTCTGATGCATGTGTGAGTCATGTTAATATGTAGGTATGACTCCGGAAGATGTTGTGACGAGGAAGCTAATTGATGAGCAGTGAACACAAATCCCGTCTGAAATGTGGCCTTGGGGAGGCATTTGAAGGGAGTTTAAGTGAAGAATCGGAGGAAGTAGCTGTCAGCACTGCTGATGTCATTCTTCTGTTGGGGGATGGCTCAAGGCTGGCTACTCCTTGATGTCTCTAAATCATAACAGAGAAATATTTTATGGTATTTAAATAGGATTAGTACAGTCTTTTGTGGTATGCTTAAAATTAATAAAGCATATTTCACCAAAAGACAAATTTCCCTAAATTAGCACTCTACTCTTAGGATTTAAGTATGACAAAATAATTATAAATGCCCAAAGACTTGATGCTTTATTTGCTTTTTATTTCAACACTTATTTCTCAAGTTACTAAGCAGCTGTTCTAACTATTGGGGTTATAGAAATAACTAAAATAGATAAAGTTCTTGAGTTCATGGAGCTTCTACTCTGGCTTGGGAAGACAAAGGAAAAGACATCACACTGTTAATTCTCGTGGGCAGTTTTCCGTCTACCTCCTAATAGACCCCTCAGCTTCTTCACTCTACAAATACGTTTTCCGCTTTGTGTCACTGTGGGCAGGCTTTGAGGTTTCAAAAGTCCGTGTCAACCCCAGTTATCTCTGCCTTGTGCTTGTGGATCAAGATGTAAGCGCTCAGTTACTGACCAATACCATGCTCACCGCCATCATGGCCATAGACTTTAACCCTCTGAAACTGTAAGCCCTCAATGGACTCTTTCGTTTATAAGTTGCCTTGGTCATGGTGTCTTATGACAGCAATAGAAAAGTAGCTAAGACAGTGGCTTCTGGGACCCATATTTTCTTATCATATTGCTTATCTATCTCAGGGCCTAGATTGAACTCTCCTTATGTTTCTGCCTTTTAATTGGTGAATATCAGAGCTAAATTCTCAAAAACATCTTACTTTCTTTCTGCTCTATGCTGATGGTGTAAAGTCATGTTACTGCTTCTAGGAATTTTAATTTCAAATCCAACTGCTTTTTACTCTGTTTCTTCACTTTAATTTATAGATAGGCTTTCCAAACTGTATAATCAACCTCTTGGTTTTCTTCCTCAAGAGTCTTTCCCTTTTCAGTCAACGGAAACTTCATTCTTATAGTTACTCAAGAAAAACCTTGGAATCATTCTTGACTTCTTTTTCTCATACTCTATATCCAATTCTTCAGATTTAGCTGCAAAAGTATTCACCATTGTGTTGTCTTAAAATGTAGAAACTTGAAAATAATAAAACTTCCACAACAATAGAAGAATAGATAAATCATGGTACTTCTAGCCATTAAAATGATATTGCAATAACTAAGCCCAGAAGGCACATTAAAAACTGCTATGTGATCCACAAAGATGCTGTTAAAAGATGAAAAGAGATAAAGTCTGTTGATAACAACTGTAGGCAATGATGTGGGAATCCCAGGCTACTGCTGGTGAGATTATAGACTGGTACACTGACTATGGAAACTGTAGGTAGAGACTGCTTGTTCACTTCTTGGCAGCCCAGACTGGAAATAATTATACAGAAACTATATTAATAACAACATTGCTTGGCCTATTAGCTCAGGCTTCTTATTAACTAGCTATTACATCTTGAATTAACCCATTTCTATTATTTTGTATTTTACCACAAGGCTCATAGTTTTCTGGGAAGGTTCCTGGGGCGTCTGTCTCCTTTGGCGGCTACATAGCGTCCCTCTGATTCTGCTTTTTTCCCCTTCTCTATCTGCTTGGAATTCCTGCCTTACTCTATTCTGCCCTTTTGTAGGCCAAAGCAGCTTTATTCATTAACCAATAAAAACAATACATATATAGAAAGACTATGAACACCAGAAAACTATGGCAAATTTTTTTGCAGAAATTAAAAGCGAAATTTACTAACCTCAACCCCTCTTCTGGGTATATACCTAAAGAATACAAAAGCACCACCTTGAAAAGATACTTTATCTCCATGTTTTCTGCTGTATTGTTCACAATAGCCAAGGAACATAAATGCCCACCAACAAACATGTATAAAGAAAATGTAACGTATTGATCAGATGGGATGATATTGCCCTTAATAAAGGATGAGATTCTGTTATTTTTCCACAGCATAGACGGTCCAGAAGACATTATGCTAAGTGAAAAAAGCCACAGGCAGTCATAAAAATGCTACATGATTTTTACTACAGCAGAGTTCAAGTACACAGATAATGAAATAATGGTTACTATTAGTGGAAGAAGAGAGAAAAGAAAGTGGGGAGAAGCAGGTCAAAAGACACAAAATACAGAGATGTGTGGTGACCAGCTTTCGAGACCTAATGTCCAGTGTGAAAACTGATGAAAGGACTTGCACTGACTGCATCGTGTTAGGCATTCTTGCTAGATAAACACACTATCTCTCCCTTACCTGACTTTTGATTCCACAGTTTCAGTTTCCTGAAGACAGTGTAGGTGGGAAAATATTTAGTGGAAAATTCCAGAAGTAACCACTTCATAAGTTGTCAGTAACATGCTGTTTTGGTAGCATAATGAATTGGTCATTGTTTTCCTGAATACTCTCTCACCAGTCATGGTGATGTCTCAGTAATCAGACTGACCGTTGTGCGTCAGCAGTGTTAGTATAGAGCTTGGGTCTATCCAGTTTGAGTATTCATTGCACGTTTTTGGAACAGGTCTTCTGTGGGTGAAGGGCATCTGGACTATACCGTAAATTTTAGACACTCTTGGTCTCCCCATGTAGGAACTATGAGAGAGAACAGATGTCTCAATCTTCTTTACTATACTGACAATATAGCCATCCAAATCCTCTCAAGTGTTATAAATACAAACTGTCAATTTTGTTTTTGAGAGATGTAGCTAATATCTCACAATTTAAAACATTTGTTGCACATAACTTTAAACAAACTCAGTGATAAAGAACTGTGAGTTCATTACCCAGCTTTAACAATGATCTACTTACAGTTTTATACCCCAATTCATCCCCTACCTCGCTCCATGGGATTATTTTTAAAGCAAATCTTATATGTATTATTTACAAGGTGGTGGTTTTTGTCTTCTTTGGATATATATAATAATTTGGGTATATAATAATATAAATACTATGCTACAAAAGAAGATCACAGTAGGAAGTACGTGGCTTCCCTTTGGTAAACAGGGAAGTCTGTCAGGATACGCACCTCTGAATAGGAAATGACAGCTTGCATCTTCTTTGGCTTGTATATATTTCTCACAGTGTACATGTGGAGAAAAGATGACAGCAGTTGGAGGAAGATGTTGATGCCAACACTCCAGCTATTTTCCTCTTGAAAATCTAATTTCTGTGGTTCAGCGCGGGTGCTTTTTGTGGTAGAGCAGGCATAGCCCTCTACAAAGGCAAGGATGGTTTCTGTTGGTCTCTCTTTTCTCCTTGGCATGTCAGTAACTTAAAATTTCGATATCAGCATCTATTATGACAGTGTGGTTTCTCATAGTCAGCTCTCCTGACATCTTGTGCTGGAACATTCTTTCCTGTGGAAGGTTGTCTTTTCCAATGGAGAATGTTTAGTGGCATCCGGCTTTTTACCCTATTAGGTGCTAGCATTATCTTCCCATACCAGCTGCAATAGTCAAAAGTGCTTTAGACATTGACAAGTGTGTCTTTGTATGATAAAGTTACCCCTGGCTGGAAATCACTGCACTCCTATGTGTGTGTGTGTGTGTGTGTGTGTGTGTGTGTGTGTAATGCATATATGAATTAAAATACATAGTGTTGGAGATCAGCAATAAAAACTTTTTCATTCATTTTATTGGCTAAAACCCCACGGAGAATATAGTTTATGACCTGAAAAAGGTTACTGTTGTGTTTTGCTGATACCCACATCTAATTAACAAACCTACGACACAATGGCTAACAGTCATCTGCCTATTTGAGATATCCAGGGACAACCTTGACCAGGTCAACTTTGAGATAAGCAAAGGTCATGAATGAAAGATCTCTTGTCAGCTATGACAGTGGTGTCTCCAGCTTACCAATGAACGGTTTCATTATCATTCACAACACAGGGAAATATTGTGTGGAAGTTAAAAGTGGGAGATTTCTGCCTAGAAAATTAATGATGTTACATACATACCATAGGTCTTTTGATTAGTAATTAACACATAAACATGGTTGCCAAATATAAAGGAAAAGTGTATTTATACATCGCACATAATTTGGAAGATTCCCCCCATAATGGAAACATTTAATTAGAGAAGCATTAGTGTGATAAGTCCTTCTGTATATGTGCTGCTTTTATTGGTTAATGAATTAAGCTGTTCAGCCAGTGACTTAGCAGAATAGAGCTAGGTGGGAAAACTAAACTGAATGCTGGGAGAAAGAAGGCAGAGTCTAAGAGAAGCCATGTAACTGCTGATGGAGACAGATGTACTGGAACCTTGCTGGTAGGCCACGAGCCTCATGGTAAAATATAAAATAATGGAAATGGGTTAGTTTAAGATATAGGCACTAGCTAGAAGTATGCTTAAGTTATTGGCCAAACACTATCGCAAATAAAATAGTTTCTGAGTGATTATTTCATGGTCTTGGCAGCTGGGAATGAAGAAGAGGTCTCCTACTACAGATTAGCACACCAATGTGTTCTAACTAAATCCACATAAAACCTGAGAAGGCTTGGAAAGAAATTCTAGACACACAAAAAAACAAATTTTAGCTGTGTGTGTGTGTTTTTTTTTTTCCCAGATGGGCTCTGTTTGCTGGCAGTGTGCCACAGCTCCTTTAAGAGAGGTATTCCTGATTTAGTGGTTGCAGAAAAAAAAAAGGCAGGGCCTCAAAAAGGCAGCTTCCTAGTCCATGCTGCCAGCATGAACTCTGGCTCTTTCAGGAGCCTGAGCACTTGAAGGAGATTTGTGAGCAGAGTGCTACAGCTTCCATAATGGCAACATAGACCCACTGTTTGCCTAAAATGGGGCAATGTGCATGGCTCTCAGAGACAGCGAACATGCCTCCACCATGCTAGACTAGGCCAAGCGAGCAAGCAGGATGGAGGAGCTGGTCCTAATCAGTCCTGCTTAGCATTAAAAAAAAAGTGGTCCTGATCAGAAAAGAATTGCAATTATACAATAAAGACAGATTCAGATGAAAAAGAACTCTAAATGTGTCAGGGTGTTGGATAAATGTATGTAGGCTTGGAAGAGAGAAGAAAAAGAATATAGATAGTTATAAAAAAGAAGTAAATGATTTTAAAAAATAAAGTCTTCAAAGAGACAGAGTACAGACAATCATAGATTAAAGGAATAAAGAAAAATAAGCCACATAAAGATGAAAAATACACAAAGAATCTGGATTATGTTTATTATTGTGTCTTCTTTGAATTTTTTTTTACTGTAAATGAGCTAAGTACAGAGAGACATTTCATTGTTTGGGCTGCTAAGCTAAACCAACATATATACTTTAAAGGTATTTTGACTTCAAAATTTGGGTCTAAGGATAAGTTGCTTTGGAAAAGAGGTTCTGCTTGTATTTTCACTGAAGGTGAGAACCTGTGGAGTCCTTCTAGACTAATGTGGTTTGATGGACCAAGACCATCTGAAAGGTCTCCAATGAAAACCCCCCATAAGGAAATAATTTGCCCAATGAAAAGCAAGAAGCAGTTTGGAGAGAACTACACCAAAATTCCACAAATGATTGTTTATAAATGTTTGTTTATGTTTAAAGGGGGATATGATATAGAGATGGATATGTTACATTGGTCTGGATCTTGGTTTATTGATGTAAATTTTAGGTCAGTTTTGTTATATGTATATTTCTGGTCTTGATTAAGGTGTTGCATTTGTGCATCTCATTTGTAAATGTAATGTATAATTAAGAAATATAGGTTAATAGATAGTCATCTATAATAGTCAAGCTTCTAGTCATGTTAGATTTTCTAGATATATAGAGATATATTTCAGTTAGATAGGTATTCTTCAATTCTTTCAGAAACCTTCAGAATACAGCATTTAAAATGTTTTAATAACTTAAGTCTTTCCATGACAATGAGACTCGTCTGCTTCTGGCAGCACCAATCTACTTCAAGAGGATGATGAGCACTGAAGAGGCTCCTTATGGAGTTTGTTAGCCATTTGGGGGGGGGGGAACCTGTTCTTGTCTGGTCTGCTTGTTGTTATGCTGAATGAACTGGACATGTAGGACCCACAGAGAATTGACTGCTGAACTTGTCTAAAGGTAAGATTATCTTTTGGGGTTCCTGCTTCATGAAAGAGTCTGCCAGATATTCTGCAGGACACAGAAGAAAGCGACTGACAAACTGCCAATATGGATAGAACTGTCTTTGAAATTTCCTGTTTCATGGAAAAGTCTGCAAGATACTATGGGCCTGTAGGCTAAAGATGGATGCCCCAATGTTACAAAACAACTGCGGGTGACTATCCAGGGAGCAAGATGTCTCTATCAATTCTAGAGTTTTGGAAGTTGCTTACAATGTACTTTCTGTTTACTTAGGTAATATTATATCCTTCTGGAGTCTTTGATGGAGTTGAAGAATAGTTACAGTTATAGTTTTCCTTAGTTATGATAAAAAATAAAGTAGATATGAATATTGTAACTAATTCTTTCTTGATACCTGTTTTGTTATATGCAATTTTACTATGTTAAAGTTAAAACCTTCCTTTTTATTTTAACAAAAAGGGGAAAACAATGTGATAAATCCTTCTGTATATGTGTTGCTTTTATTGGTTAATAAAGAAGCTACTTTTGGTCAACGGCTTAACAGAATTTAGCCAGGCTGGAAGAGATATATAGGGAGAGAGTAGGTGGAGTCAAAGAGAACCCATGGAGCTGCCAGAGGAAAAAGATGCAAGCCGCCAGCTAGAACCTTGTTGGTAGGCCATGAGCCTTGTGGTACAATATAAAATAATAGAAATGAGTTAATTTAAGATATAAGAGCTACCTAGCAATACTCTTAAGCTATTGGCCAAACAGTATTGTAATTAGTACAGATTTCTGTGTGATTATTTCAGGGGTCTGAGCAGCCGGGAATGAACTAACAGCTTCCCCTAACAAAGCATAAAATGAGAGAAGGGAAAATATGAGATCATCTTCCCCATTTTCTTCAAGGGCTACACTGTTCTGAGTGTATCCATGCCTGTGCTGTGTTCTCCTCCCAGCTTATTAAATACCCCATTCTAGTAATAGAGGGGCATCTTCCTGAGTCCTCTTTGTAGAGAAACTTGCAGAGGGCATGTGTTAGTGGCGCCGTGATCTTGAGAAGATTGCTTCTTTACTTTACGCAATATGTAGACATTGTGTTAACTGCTCAGAAAAAAAAAAAAACAAAAAACACTAAACTAAACTAAACTACTTCTAGTGAAATCCACAGCAGACATTGCTGAACCATGTTTAACAAACACTATACACGTTGTTTTAAATAGTGCTGTGTAAGTATATAACTCGTTAAAGAGCGTTTGTAGAATCTTGAGTCTGGGGATGGAGCACAGGGTTTGCATGTTCTAGGCAAATGCTCTTCCATTGAGCTACAGCCCCAGCCTCAGGATCATGAGTCTTACATGTTCTTGAAAGCGCTGGTGTTTTAGTCGGGTTCTCTACGGGAACAGAACCAAGTGTATAAATACATTATCAAGCAAGCTTTAAAATAATGTAGTCAAGTCACATCTGAGACTCTGAGAACCCAGTATTCGGTTCTTGAGGCTGGGTGCCTTAACAGTGGGAGTAGTTCCAGATAGAAGTCTCATACTGACAGCGTAGTTACCCAGTCCCCAGGACAGGGACCTCAATAGTACCAGTCTGATGCTGGAGGCTTGCGAAGTCCCTGGAGAGCACTGTCCTTATTCCACAAGGAAAGCTTGGGAATGCTGGTTCAGCCCCTCTGCCCTGGGAGCACAGCGGGGTAGATCAACTCAGAGGAAGGTCAAGGAAGCAAAAGGTGGGAAATCACGCATTCTGAAATACTGTCATTTAATCTGGGCCACTACCCAAAGGTGTCACCCACAGTTTGGGTGGGCCATTCCACATCAATGGAGACAATCAGAGTTCTTCAGGTGAGGCTCCCTGCCGAAGTGATTCTAATCTGTGGCAAGATGACATTAAAACCAACCATAATACTTAGCATATGCTGGTTATACATAACAACGGGTGTCAGATGGTGTTTTCATACATATAAAGAATGTATTTTTATCATATAATTTGGAGTTCCTAAGTCAAGAGAAGATATTTATAAACCTCAAGTCAATGGTGTTTATAGATCACCTTGTCTTTTCTTGTATTTTCCATTTTTAAAAAATGCATACTGTTTTATAACAATATCCAGAATTTTCTTTATTGGTAAATGATAAATAAAATAGCTCCTGAGGGCTAGGTATTACTCAGGCACGGAATATATAATAGTTATGTGATGTTTGTAACCTTCAATATAGGTCTGTCTCCCCACAGGAAGCAGAAGCTCAGACAAGCCAAATTCTTTATTTAATGTCTCCTGTCGCTCAATGAGAAGGTTGTGATTCAAACTCAGTTCATGTAAATAATTACAGGATGTAAGACTGTCTCTTACAGTTTGTGTGAATAAAATGGTATTTGTTTATATTCCTTAAAATAGACTTTATCTGAAAGTTTTCTGGAGGTAAGCAAGTGGATATCTGGTGGATATCTGTTCGGTTGTTTGCCTGCCTATCTATCTATCTATCTATCTATCTATCTATCTATCTATCTATCTATCTATCATCTATATCTGTTTGCCTACCCACCTAATCTATCTATCTATCTATCTATCTATCTATCTGTATCTGTTTGCCTACCCACCTAACATATCTATCTATCTATCTATCTATCTATCTATCTATCTATCCATCTGTCTATCTTCCAATCATGTGTGTATGTCTTCAAGCATAATGAAACCTTCAGGAGCCTGAGGACTGGATTGGCCAGGGAATGGTCAAGATTGGGTTGCGAAGTTCTGTGGCTGGAGGAAAACAAGTTAAGTGCTCTGTGACAAAGAATAAATTAAATCTTCAGCTAAAAATGGATGGGCATTTCAGAGAGCAGAGCGCCCTATGGAAAAATCCCAAAATTCAAATGGGGCAGGGGTGGGAGCAGACTTCATACTAGGTCTCTGTTTTCTATGTTGCAGGCTGGGGGAGAGAACAGACAACAGAGACGGTCTGCAGAGCAACATGGGAACTATATATGTGCATGTGTGTGTGTGCGTGTGTGTGTACCTGACCATAGTTTAGAAAAGCAAAGGACCCAAAAGAACCCAAATGTAAGTCTAGAAATCAAACTCACCCCCACACAGGTGGAGGAAAAGAACCCTAACAACTGAAAGTGGAACATCAACCCCGGGCTTCTAACTGTGAGCATTGAGGTCAAGGTGATGATGGCAGTACCAGCTGGGGAGCATTTTTGCCCAGAGACAAATTTGTCCTTCTGCCTTTCTGCCAGGCAGCGGGGAAGTGTGTGTGTGTGTGTGTGTGTGTGTGTGTGTGTGTGTGTAGCTAAATTAATTTGATTTGCATCATGCCACGGTAACTTCTGTTCCCTCTTCCCCGGCTGTCAGATGTCTCAGCTGGCTTTCCCCTTCCCTTCTCCCCCACACATTTCATAACACACAGAGAAAGCACGGATTGGCTTCGGGCAGATTTTAGAAACGGAATAATTCTAATTTGATTCTTCTGCAGTGCTATTCTCTCTCTCTCTCTCTCTCTCTCTCTCTCTCTCTCTCTCTCTCTCTCTCTCCCCCCTCCTTCCTTGAGGGAGAGAAGTTGTAGACCCGAGCATAAGTATGCTTTATTTTTATATCAAGCTTAATGGCACCAAACCGCTTGATAGAACTTTTTCTTTGCTGCAAAACCTGGCAGCTCACCTTTTCCCCCTCCTCTGTGTCTAATAGTAACACTAGCAAATGAAACCAGAGCCCAGCACCTCAGGAATGTGTCCTTGCTGTCTCTCTGCAGGGTGCGTGCCTAGCCCTCCGCCCGTCGCTCTTCCTGCTGGGCAGGATAAGGTTACGGCCCGGGCCTCCTCTGTGACAGAGTGGAAGGCGGGCCGACACCCGGCCCGCTGGGGAGTTGCCACAGTTGGCAGCCCGGGGCCAGTGGGGACGCTTCTGTGCTGGCGTCCCGGAGCTGAGGGTGGGACCCAGATTGCAGCCTGAGGCCGGGGTCCTCGTCATGGCCACAGCCAGGCCTCCCGGGCGCGGCTGCGGAGTCGTGCCCCGGTGGCTGCTCGGTGCTGCCCTGCTGCTGGGCCTGCGGCTCTGCATGGAGTTGCACCGGGCGGGTTCCGGACTCCCGGGTCTCCGTGTTCCCCCGGAGCTGCCCCGGTCGCACCTGCTGCCAGCACCCGACCCTCCGCGCGGCACCAGAAGGAGGCAGGTGACCTACGTGCGCAGCGGGCGCCGAGCACTGCCCCGGAGTGGCGGGAGCACAACGCCTGAGCTGAGCTGTTGCGCCCCAAGCGGGCTTTCCCGCAGGAAGGTCAGTTGCAAACGGTGCAGACCTGGACTTTGGTGTTGAGCTGGCACCCTGACGGCGCTGGGGAGCCTTTGGCGCAGGCCGGTGGACCTCCCCACTGGGCCCTAGAGACTCTTCCACTTCCTTTTTAGTCTGTTCAATGGCCCCATTGACTGAAGTGGAATTGAGCAGAGTCCATCCACACCCAACCACTGCTAAGCGCCCAGTTTGGCAGGCCTCCTTCCAGGAACAGAGCACCCAGCAACCATACCCATCCCAGTGAGGGAGGGGGTGCTGCGTAGCAGTAAGGGAAAGCAAAGGAAGCATGGATACCCTTGTGTTTTCCCACCCAGGCCTGGACAAATCGGATGAGTGGATTCTGTGAATGGCCCTTCCACCAGGTCTAGGTGATGGTGAGGATCTGCCCTCCAGCTGCGTTCCCACCAGTCCCTACCCAGGGGTTGGGACTGGCACAGGGTGAGAAGACAAGGCCCCAGCACCACTTAGTGGAAAAATAATTAGACTCTCCAGGGTCAAACCTAGGTTTGTCTTGCATCGCTGGCTAGGCTCTCTCTTCCTTGCCTCGCTAACTTCCTGCCTCACGCTTCATCGAGTAGGTCAGTTTTAAGCTCTGATTGTTGAAGCCTGAACTTCCCACCTTCTTTTGGGAGCTCATCATTTACGTGGTACTTAAGAGTGGAAAGACTGGGAACTGAATGCTGGAGCTTGCCAGACGCTTACGCCCATCGCCCATCACTCCTGCTTCCGGCCGCATCCTCTGAAGCAATGCTGAATGTGCTGGCTAGAGTCATTTCTTTTTCTTGATGACATCTGTCCCGCCCCCACTTCTACCAATCTACTCCTACCTCCCCCTTGGTTCTGCTGCCCCCTCTCCAATTCTAATACCCTCCCCATTTTTTCAGGGCTTTCCTTCCCCCACTTCCTCTACGTGCCTTGCCCTTCGTCTTCCCACACGGCTGTAGTTACTCAATAGGCTACCCTGTTATCTTCTGGGAGAAGCACAGATCTGTTTTCTGTCTCTAGAATGTGCCTCCTAGAAAGACTTACTTAGCGAGGCTTACCCTAAAAGATCCACTCCCTTCTCACGCTGCCCATGCAGTTCCTGTGATGCCGCGTTAAGCATTCACAACTCTTGTCAGGGACTTCCACTAGATGTGGGGTCAAATGTTGTGAGCACAAACTGAATTCTAAGTGGTTGGGGGCCCAGCAAAGGAGTTCTATATGATGCAGGCCTTGAACCTGTGAAGGAAGATCAGAAAAAGAACAAAGGGGGCATTTGGAGCTGGGACGATGTTTTTGAAGAGCCTGGCTTCCTTTGTCCCTCTGCGAATGTCCTGAAACACCCTGTCTTTGATACTCCTTTCCCTTTCGGAACCTTTCTCCATGCCGGTTGTCTGTTGTTCAAGGAGTCCCAAGGTTTTGTCTCCATAGTTGTTGGTGACTAGAGCCTGTTTTACAGCGTCAAGGTTTGGAATGCATAGACTCAGGTCACTGTGTGTGTGTGTGTGTGTGTGTGTGTGTGTGTGTGTGTGTGTAATGGGGTTCACCTCTGTGCCCTATAGGAGGCTGGAGCAGAGACCCGTTCTGGAAATGGAGGTGGGAAGTAGATGTGGGGGTGGCAAGAAGAGGAGGACATTGGCTGTGTTTGGAAGGCACATGGAGAGGCAAGTGGATTCCGTTTGCCTTTGGTGGACTATAGAAAGGAGGTCCCGACTCCAGACAGCTTCAAATATCCTTTAGATAGTCAGTTGGAAGTGTCAAATAGATAGTCAAACACTGGAGGCAGTGTCCAGGCTGAATTAGTCATTTGGGATCATTGCATGCAAGTGGTACTACAGCTATAAGATTGTGTGAGGTCAGCTGGGGGTGAGTGTGGCTCACGGGATAGGGGTCTGAGCGCCGGTGTTCAGTCATTATAACTAAATCAAAAAGAAAATGTTAGCATAGTGTCTAGCATAATATAAACACAATATAACAGCCTTTATTTTCTCTAGGTTGTCCCAAGTCTTCAGCCTTAGCTCTTTCTCAGTTGTGAACGATCATAACTTGCTTGCATTCCTTTGCCATACCCCGAGTCCCGTTCTGTGTGGCCCATTTTGCCAATCTTCTGCTCTTTCCTACTACAAACATTCAGGTCAAGGGTCATTTCTATCCATGACCATTCAGGTCAAGGTTCATCTAGAATCTACTGCTATTTCCATGCTGATCTCTCCGCAGTCTGCAGTGACAACAGCGATGCCTTCTGTGAGACTGAGTTGCTGTGTTCATGTCAAGACCTGAGAATCCATCTCAGGTGGAAGTGTTCTCAAGTGGGAGGGATTTAATTACCCACAGTGACACTGGGAAACTCCAGAGACACTAACATATGAAAAATGAATACCGTTACATCTTGTTTCTCAAGGGTGATTCTAAATAAATGTCATTGGTTAAATGATATAAGAAGTAGACTTATCACTGTTGTACATATTAAGTTCTTAGCCTCCTATGGAATCATTGTCCTTAAATTATCGTCTCCATGGTCATTTACTTATTTTAAGAATATATATCTCATCTTGCCTGCTTCCTAGGCAGGATTATGGATTATTTCACTTTGCTAGTCTTTTACAGCTGAGTTAAAATTGTCCTCAAAACTGGAAAGGCCAATTATTTGTTTTCTGACTTCTGTGTAACTAGAGGTTTCTCTCCCACCTGCCAGTTCCTGAATAACCACTCAGAGGCTTAATATTAATTACAAACTGTTGGTCTATTAGCTCAGGCTTATTATTAACTAGCTCTTAAAACTTAAATTGATCCATTTCTATTGTTCTATATTTTACCACAAGGCTCATGGCTTGTTACTTCACATCTTGCTTCTCTGACAGCTATTGGCATCTCTCAAACTCTTTTTGTTCTTTTTCTTTGTATTCAGTTTGACTTTCCCGCTTTGCTATATTCTTCCCTGCCATAGGCCAAAGAAGCTTCTTTATTAACCAATGATAATAAAACATATTCACAGCATACAGAGGGGCGTCCCACATCACTTCTGGTAACAGAGTTCACCATCTTACACCCCTTTGGGGATAAACCTTATTCCTTTTGAGCATTACAAGACACAGTATAATTCAAGGTGAATGCACCATTGATAAACTAAAATTGAGTTTGGAAGTTACCTGTTGAACTTTTATGTTTTATTTTTACTATTTTAATTTAATTGCTTGAGAATACCAATTAACAGTTTGGCTCTGGGCAACTTCCATGTTAGTTAAAGGAGAGCACATTCTGTTCTGTGGGCAGCTTTCTGGGTGGTGAGAGCCTGCATGGAATGCTCACAGTGTTGCAGAGTGTTTCTTGCCACCAAGCTTTCTTTGCAGGAGCAAGAGATGTAAACATTCAGCAATTATATTGTCACCTTAATCAGAGCTTATGCTACCTTTAAAGGAAACAATCGAGAGAGACAGACAGACAGAGACACAGGGAGATGGCATAGTCTTCCTGTAATTTGCTCCCTCTTCCTATACCCCCTTTACCAGACTGTAGAACCATATAGATGTCCTCTTGCACACCAGGAGTTCCAGCCTTAGAGCAATGGGAGGTGAGGATGGATAAGAGGGGTGGGTAAGCACCGCCCCTTTTGATTGTGGCAATCTTGGAACCTGCCTATTTCTGTGAGTTACAGACTCCGAGCATCTCATCAGTGCTCGCAACCTCTCAACTTTGCACAGTGCGCCTTTATCAAAACATCTCTGACGCCCCTTTCTCTGCTTTCTGTTTCCTGCGTGTTTCTGGATTCTGTTGTTGCTTTCTTATGATTCTCGTGGGTGAAGTTCTCGGGGAAATTTATTTACAGAGGATTATATGTGGTTTCTGTGATGTAGGCTTCTTATGTACTCTTGGGTGTATATGGGACCCCTTAGAGGTTGGCAGCCCATCTACAAGGAAGCAGCTTTTTAACATCTAAGCCTTGCTTGTTCAGGAGAACTTCACTCAGGACCAGGCTTCCAGGAGAAATGTCTTTTCAGAGCGATGTCACTTGACATTTAATATTCTGGCAAGCAAAGTGACTTCTGAGTCACTGGGCTACGGAACCCAGCAATGTGCTGCCGTCTTGGCTGATGAGTTACAGATCCTTTGGAGGAGTGTGCGTGTGTGTGTGGGGGGGTACTGTTTCCTCTTCTGAAAAACCATATGGCAAATGTGGGCTTATTTCTTGTCATCTTAGTTTTCTAATTCTGTAGCTGTCAGCAAGAAGATGGGGAAGTGTGTGTAGGTTCTCCCCTGTTTACGCATTCACCTAAAGAGCCTTATTGTCCTCAGATTCCTTGACGGGTGGGTTGAGTTGCCTGTGGCACTAAGAGAAGGCATGTTTCTCCTGTAATCGCTCCCTCTTCTTGTATTCCCTTTACCACGCTGTATAGAACTAGCTCTAAATTTGACGTCCTCTTGCTCATCAGGACTTCCAATCCTCAAGCCCTGGGAGATGAGGACAGATGACAGATGGGGGGTAAGCACCAACTCTTTTGATGGTGACAATCTTCGAACTCAGCAGTCATATCCAGCCCTTTTGGTTTTGCATATGTACCCATACTTCTGATGTACAGGGAGCAGCATGAATCAGCCCTCTCCCACTACCCAGGAAGCTGAACATTTTCATTTGAAACAAGGTTGGCGGAGAGGATTTGAATGGGTTCCAGCAGAATGTGGGTGTGAAATAGCAGTTGCTTAGTTTCATTCCAAAAAGCAGGGTTTTATTACAGTTTTGATGTGCCTTCAGTGGGGACCAGGGCTCTGCTTCCACCCAAATCCTGCAGTTAGTTTCTTGGAGAGTGTTCTGTGGGCTGAGGGCTGCTGATGGAGCCTCTATTGTTTCTCAACAGCCAGTGGTGGAGATATTAGGTTTTTGGGTATAATTTGTGCGGTCCATTTTCTCTAAGGAGAAAAATGACCTGCCAGTTTTCTCAAATAGAATTGGATTTCCTTTTTCAGTCTGTGAAGAGAATCAGGGCCTCATAGTTAAACGGGAGACTGTCAAGGGTGGAGGGCCCTTGAGTTTTTCCATCTGTGCAATGATAGCCTTACAGGCCTGTTTCTGAGAAGTTGGACTCTTTGTTCTGCTATACAGGGGAAGTCACAGGAGCCTGCTTCATTTACCATCAGACAAGTCTCAGCATAGCAATCTGCCAGCAGTGATAAGCATCTTTTTCAAACAGCACCTGGGTCCTCTAGATATGTCACAGTGGACCCCTCAGTGTCCTGTGGAGGTTTCTGGAAAAGGAGGATGGGGAAATTTGCTCTTCAACAAGCATTTTTATCCTACTCAAGTGATTGAAGGAAAATTGAATTTTAGAAGCCTTGCAATCTAGGGGCATATGTAATTTAAACTAATAGCAAGCGAGGCTGTTAGTTACTCAGAAGGTAAATCTAGCCAATGATTTTGAATCACAGCTTTTTTTTTTCTGGTAGTGGGAACTGAACTCAGAACTCATACATTATAGGCAAGTGCTCTATTACTGAGCCCCACCTATACCCTCGTGTAAATGTTTTAGGTGAGTTATCCAGTGGGCTCCAGCACTGAGCCCCACTTATGTCCTAATGTAAACTTCTTTAGATGGGGTACCCCGTGGGAGCCCACTTAGCATCCTCTCTATTCTTTTTATCTTTATAACCTCAGAAAGCATTTGAAGTCACAACCTTGAGCCAAATGCTTGCAAAATGAGCAGGTGTTTTTCCTAAAAAGTGACAAGAAAAGTTAATACTTCTTAGCTCCGTGACAGTACGGCATATCCATACCATCTACAACAAAGGAAAAGGTCCCTTTGCACTGTCATTATTAAGAAAGATGTCGTGATGATGGTTGACCTTCAAAGTAAACTGGACTGGATTTCGAGTTATGGAGGAGGCATAGCTGTAATACTGACCCATATTGACACAGGATTTTCTGAGGTGGGAAGACCCACTCTGAATGTGGGGGGCACTGTTCCATGGGCTGGGAACTAAGAAAGACAGACAAATCAAGTACCCTAGTTACCTTTCTGTTGCTGTGATTAAAACACCACAGCCAAGACAACTTGCAGAAGAAAGATTTTATTTGAGCTTATGGTCCTGGAGGGTTCGAGTCCATCTTAGAGGGGAGGAGAACGCAGCAGACTCGGTGGCCGGAGTAGAATGCTGGGAGCCCACCTCCATTATGGTAAGCACCGAACAGGGAGAACAAAGTGCAGGTAAGTGAGGCTTCTTACACTCAAAGCCTGCCTCAGAAATAAAATTCCTTCAGCCAGGCCTTGTCTCCTTAATGTCCCCAAAGAGCACCACCAACTGGGGACCAAGAGTTCAAATGCCCAAGACTATGGTAGCTAGCATTCCTTCCTCTCTGTTTCCTGTTCCTGATCTTCAGAGATGTGAGGAGTCCAAATTCATGATCCTGTCACCATAAACTCCTCCATCCCGTCCTCTGTGCTTTCCTCATCACATTGGGTGGTACCCACGAAGGATGATACCCAAGAATGATGGTACTCATGATGGGTGGTACCTATGATGATGGATGGTGTCTGTGATGGATGATACCCATGACAGATGGTATCAACAGTGGATGGTACTCTTTGAAACCATAGCCAGAGTGAATGAATGCTTCTTGTGTTAACTTGTCTCTGTTGTTATTTTGCCCTAAGAAAATGAATGGATATAGATGAATTATTGAATCATCCAGGGCCAGAAGTGGATATTGGGGAGGATGTTCATAAGAAAATATATTTAACCAGTGTAGCACTGTTTGGGTTTTATAACACTACCCTCCAGTTTTATTTTTTTTTTGTTTGTTTGTTTTTTTTTTTTGTTTTTGTTTTTTTTTTTTTGGCCTAACTTAAAATAAAACAGGACGGGAAACAAAAGAGAAGTAAGGAAATGCTGGAGATTTCTCACTGGGTTGGAAGAAGAGTTCAGTCACCTCATTTTGGAGGAGGGGGCTGTTCAGCAGACCCCAGTTTTCAGAGCCTATTGTCTGTCTTTCTGAAGGGCCACCAGAAGGCTCCCCTTGCTCCACTCTGGGGCTAGCTCCCAGATGTCCACTTAGAATCAGGCCATTCTGAGCACTTGCTCTAAGCACAAGGTTCTCTCCTGTCCTGAAAGCCAAGCTTAGAGTAAGTTGCCCTAAACAGCTGAGCCCTTGCTCCTCCCTAACGACTCAGTATCATTTTTGCAGCTTTCCCTTAGGCTATTTGTTTCTCATATTTTATATTATTCCAATTGACCCATTTTGGAAATCTTGAACCTGGGACCTAGAAAGAGATTGTAGGGATTTTGTTTTTACTGAACCCAGACATTGTCCTCTATATATGTCCTGAGAGTTTATATAGCTATGAATGTCTCTAGCTATCTTCATTGTTTAATTATTTACCTGTTAATGGTATTCTTTAGTGTGTATGTGTTGTGTGTCCCTATATGGAAACCAGAAGTTGATGTCTTATGTCTTCCTCTATTGCTTTGCCTTTTTGAAAAATAAAGATTTATTTATTTTTATTTTCTGTGTATGAGTGTTTTGCCTGCATGGATATATGCATCACTTGCAGACTGGGTGCCTGAGGAAGCCAAAGGCATCGGATCCCCTGGAACTGGGGTAACAGACAGTTGTGAACTGCTAGGTTGTGGGTGCTGGAAGTTGAACCTGGGTCCTCTAGAAGAGCAGTTAGTGTTCTTAACTATTGAGCAACCTCACTGTCCCTGGTCTCCCACCACAGTTTTGAGACAGGGTCTCTTACTAAACTTGATGTTCATCCATTGGCTAGACTGCCTGGACATAAAGCTTCAGGGATCCTTCTGTCTCTGGCTCCCTAGGCTGGAATTATGGTATGTGATGCTCAGCTTTCTGCATGAGTGTGGGGATATGAACTCGGGTTCTCATGCTTGAATAGCAAGCATTTTACCCACGGAACCATCTCCCCAGCCCCTGTCCACTATTATCCTATTTCCAGGTAGTATTCGGCAGAAAGCTGGCATCTGGTGCACAAGATTTTTCAGCCAATGGGTTGAAAAACACACAAGATTCATATGTTGTGTTCCATTCGTTCTTCTATCCCCCACCTCTCATTTTCTCCTTCCCTTTATTTTTTTTTCTTTTTGCAAAAAGTTACTCGTGAGGATTTGTGGTAGAAAAGTAAATAGCAATAGTTGGCTCATTACCTCAGTTCAGGTTCTCAGACCAAAACTAGAGTCTTATGATATTGTTTTCTGTTGTTGCTGTTGTTAATGCAGTTACTTTTCAAAAAACATCCAAATTATTGCTCAGCACATCTGGTCTGCATCTTTACAGCCTCCGTTTCCACTGGCTACTGTAGGATTCCTTAGTGTTATGCTGCTTCTGCATCAGTTAGGACTCTGGGATTGTGAGTGACAGGCCCAGTTGAAACTAGTAAAACCAGAGACTGTTTGGAATGGTCTGAGAAGACAAAGAAGAGCTACAGAACCCAGGAGGGCTCTGGAAAACCAAGCAGGAGCTAAAGCAAGCCTGAATACCCCTGCCATCCAGATGACCCCTACCACAGACGTGGTGGGTACCAACCTTTGTTTTGGTTGTATCTTTTCCTCCTCCTCATCCTGTGTTTGCAGAACTATCTAGTTTTCTAAGAAAATGTTTCCCTTTGCATCTGATATTCCTTTACGGGACCCCAGTGTCACCTCTCACACATAACTGTGAGGGAGTTTGAATGGTAACTTACAGATGACGTGAGGATTACAGAGTAGCTCTGCAGACATGAATCTGGTGACGGAGATGTGGGAGGTGCGGGGCTCCTCTACTCAGTCTGTCCTAGTGTGGACTGCACCATGATACCCTAGTGTCGACTGCATCTCTACACCTAGTGTGCAATCTACACTAGTATGTCTGAAGTGGTGCTCCCACCCTTGGATAGCTGTAAGCCAATAAATCTTTAATCAATTCCCTTTCTGCTTAACTAGCTAGAGTGGTTTCTGTTGTTTACGACGAAGAACCTTGACAGGACAGTAAATTAGAGCTGGCTCTTTGGAGGGTTAGAACTATAACTTTCCCTTTTCAGTTTTGCCTGGGTCTGTTGAATTCAGGGCTTGAAACATAATGGGCGGAGTGAACTATGTGTGGAGGGATTTCTCCCTGACAAGATGATGACATTTAGTTTCAGATAATCAATTACGCAGATCTGCGGCTCATCTCCAGAGACACCAAACCGTGTTTCATAGCACCATTTGCCTGCGGTAGCAGGGAGGAGGGTTCAAGTGCATGTGGCTGCCACAAACAACACCCCAGGCTCAGGGCTCACACTATTGCAAGTTCATTTCCAGAGGGGCCACATAGCCCTTGTGGGTTGGATGGGTATGTGCTGTGCTGCCCTGTACTGTAATTGTCCCTTCCTCTGGACTCCAGGCTGAAAGTGCGGCCACCATCTCTCCATTCACCTGATAGAGGGATGGGGGCTCTAGTGAGTCTTGCCTGGCATCATCGAAAGCCCAGCCTGGGGCCTGGAAAGATGTCTCAGCAGTTAATAACCAAGTGCTCTTTGAGGACCTGGGTTCAGTTCCCAGCAGTCTCAAGGCAGTTCACAATTACTAGTGACTTCAGTTCTCGGGGTTCTGATGCCCTCTTTGGCTTCCCTGAAGTCTTGCATGCACACAGTGCACACAAACATATGCAGGCATACATACATACATACATACATACATAAAAACATATGCAGGCATGCATACATACATACACAGAAACATATGCAGGCATACATACATAGAAACATCATATGAAGGCATACAAATATACACATAAATATGTTGAAAGGAACCCAGCCTGGAAGTGACATATCTTTCTCTTGCACACAAAACCATGTCCAGAGTCACCCAAGGCTAGCAGTACCATCTTACCATATAGCAGAAGACAGCTGGAATGTTTGATGAACAGGACAATGTCGTCACAGAATGTAACTCTCAATCATGCATGTCTATGTGGACACAGTCTAGGCATGTTTTGTGTCTCTGTTTTAAGCTGCTGGCTGATTGGTTGTTTGACAGTACTGAAGGAAGCACAATTATTGGTTTCCAGGGGCTGAGATCTGAAATGAAGCAGCCGTCTATATTTAGTAGCACTCTTCAATACAAACAGACTCACTGTGTAACTTAGGAACTGTGCTGGAGCCAGTCCTGGAATCTGTTAGACACAGTGATTCATGTTGACATTGCTATGCTCACTCTGCTCAGGGCCTATGGACGAAGCCAATTATTAAAATCGCCGTGAAAGCAAAGGAGTGAAGGGATGGCTCAGCAGTGATGAGTGCTTGCTGCTCTTCTAGAGGACTGGAGTTTGCTTCCCAGCACCCATGGCAGGCAGCTCACAACTGTCTGTAGCTCTGGCTCCAGGGGAATCTGATTCTTTCTTATGACTTCCAAGAGTATTAGCATGCATGTGCTCATAGTCACACACAGACACAGACACAGACACACATAAGCACACGAAGACAGACACACAGACTGACATATACATAGAGACAGGCACACAGACAGACATATACATAGAGACAGGCACACAGATAAACACACACGCATACACACACACACACATAAACACACACAGACAGACACACAGACTGACACACACATACAAACACACAGACAGATAGACACAAACAGACGCACAGACACACAGACACACACACACACTGAATCTATAAAATAAAAAGCCATGAATATAAAAGAGTGGAAGGCCTGTAGAGTCAAATGTCATGTCTAAAACCAACATCACAGTGATCATTTTCTCATTTTTACTTGGAATTAAGGGAATGACTTCCCAGTGGAGTTCTAGAATATGGGCACAGGTCAGTGGCCATATTTGAAGCTTGTATGCACAATATGACAGCAAGCAATTTAGTTCATTTCTCATCTACTCTGAGTGTAGAACAGAGAATCACTTAAACATCCTGCTTAGTAAAATGCATGGCCACTCAGAGCTCAGAGTGATGAGGTTCTAGAAGTGGTCTCTCTGTCAGCTCTCTTGAGAGTGACATATGGAAGAAGAAGAAGAATACACGAGATCCCAGGATTCCTGCGGCATAGATTTATTCAAATGTCATACAAATACTCTGATAAACGTAGCTTGCCTGGGAGATGGACTTATGGATTCTCTGGACTTCTGTGTTTGAAGTCTAACCCAGAGACCTGTATATGTTAGGCCTAAAGATCCTATTTTTATGCTTGAAATCAGAAGGTTGAATTCTGCTACCATACATGTTGAATGTGTGGAAACACAAATACATACATTGAACAAGAGATGTATGTTTTCTGAATTTCAGTTTCTTTTTTTTTTAAAAAAAAAGTTGAAATTTAGTATTTTTAATTATGTATGGGTGTGCATGTCTAACTGTCGGTGTGTGCACACAAGTGCAGGTGCCTTCCAAGGCCAGGGACAATGGACCCTCTGGAGTTACAAACCACTGTGACTGCAAGTTGTTGGCAGAGGCTACTTGTCCATTTCCCGGTTGCCTAGACCCAAAATAATCACACAAAAACTTTTTTAATTAAAACACTGCTTGGCCTATTAGCTCAGGCTTCTTATTAACTAACTCTTACATCTTAAATTAACCCATTCCTATTATTTTGTATTTTACCATGTGCTGTGGGACAATGGTCTTGTACTCTGTCACTTGCATTGTTTTAATAAAATGCTGATTGGCCAGTAGCTAGGCAGGAAGTATAGGTGAAATGACCAGGCAGGAAGTAGAGGCAGGGCAATGAGAACAGAAGAATTCTGGGAAGAGGAAAGACTCAGTTTGCAGTCATCATCCAACCGCAGAGAAGCAAGATGAGAATCCCTCACTGACAAAGGTACCAAGCCATGCGGTTAACACAGACAAGAATTACGGGCTAATTTAAGATGTAAGAATTAGTTATAATTAATGTAAGACCTCTGTGTGTGTCTTTGAGATGAATTGCTCTGGGACTGGGTGGGACAGAAACCTCTGTCAACAAATGGTGACAGTGTGGACAACTGCATCCACATAAAACCTGGGAGAGTTTGAGAAGTGATGGAGGAGGGTCATCTGTCTATGTGTTACTCTCGTTGGTTAATAAAGAAAACTGCTTGGCCTGTTAGGGCAGAATTTAGATAGGCAGAGTAGACCAAACAGAATGCTGGGAAGAAGGGAAGTGAGGTAGACGCTATAGCTCTCCTCTCCAAGATGGATGCAAGTTAAGATCCTTCCCGATAAGCCACCAGCTTGTGGTGCTACACAGATTGTTAGAAATTGGTTAATCAAGATGTGAGAATTAGCCAGTAAGAGGCTAGAGCTAATGAGCCAAGCAGTGTTTAAAAGAATACAGTTTCCATGTAATTATTTTGAGTAAAGCTAGCCGCTGGCCAGGTGGCGGGAAGCAGCCTGCTGCCTCATCACTACAGAGAAGGAATTCTAGACACAAAAGGACATGGTTAAGCATGGCTTCTTGGTAGCAGCATTTTCTCGGGTGGCTCTGTTTGCTAGAGGCAAACGCACCTCATTTAAGAGAAGCTTCCTGACTCAGCTTTAGCTGCAAAATCTTTGCAGCTCTTTTAAGAGGTCCCAACACCAAATATATAAATGGTGTTTATAAATAGCTGACAGCATGCTTCTTGGCAGTGACAGGAACCTTGACACTCCATAGAGTTTTGGCAATAAACATGGCTCCAACCAGTACTTCCACCATGAGGCTAGATGCTCAGAAAGCTAAGAAATGGAATGGATCCAGCTGTTAAAGTCATGTCTTTAATCCTAGTCCCATTGCTTAGCAAATTAAAGATTCATGCAGTCAGAAAAAGAGATATATAGTAGAGATAGACTCAAAGATGAAGAAAACCTCTAAACAGTTTACAGTGTGTTTAAAAATATATAGATCAGCCGGGCGGTGGTGGCGCACGCCTTTAATCCCAGCACTCGGGAGGCAGAGGCAGGCGGATCTCTGTGAGTTCGAGACCAGCATGGTCTACAGAGCTAGTTCCAGGACAGGCTCCAAAGCCACAGAGAAACCCTGTCTCGAAAAAAACAAAACAAAACAAAACAACAACAACAACAAAAAAAAGATTTGCCGGGCGGTGGTGGCGCACGCCTTTAATCCCAGCACTCGGGAGGCAGAGGCAGGCGGATCTCTGTGAGTTCGAGACCAGCCTGGTCTACAAGAGCTAGTGCCAGGACAGGCTCCAAAGCCACAGAGAAACCCTGTCTCAAAAAACCAAAAAAAAAAAAAATATATATATATATATATATATATATATAGATCAAAATCCATATAAATGCAAAGTATTCATCTCTATATCATATCCCCCTCTAAATGTAAACAAACATTTACAGACGATATTTAGGAATTTAGGCACGGATCTCTCAAACTGCTTCCTGCTTTTTGTTGGGCAAAGTATTTTGGTGGGGTTATGGAGACCTTTTGTAGGATCTTGGTCCATAAACTATATTAGTCTAGAAGGAATCCACAGGTTCTTATTCTCTGTGGAAAAAAAAGCAGAACCTCTTTTCTAAAACAATACATCCTTAGACCCAAATTTAAGTCAAGAGACCTTTAAAACATTGATGTTTGTTTAGCTTAGCAGCCCCTACAATGAAATGTCTCTCTGTACTTAGCTCATTCACAGTCAAAAAATTTACAGAAAACACAATAATGTGCATAATAAGACTCTCTGTGTACATTTAATCTTTATGTGGCCTATTATTCTTACTCTATTAGTTTTTCTATAAGTTTAATGTTTATTTTATTATCTTTACTCCTTTAATCTCTGACTGTACTCTTTTATGTTATAACCATCTATACTCTTTTCCTCTCTCTCTCTCTCTCTCTCTCTCTCTCTCTCTTTCTCAAGCCTATGTACATTTCTCTAACACTGTGACCCACTCAGAGGCCTTTTTAATCTGAATTTGTCTTTATTGCATGGATATCTACAATTATTTTCTGACCAGGAGTGCTTTTGTAAAAATGCAAAGCTGGCCTGACTAGGACCAACTCTGCATCCCTGCCTACTGACTCTGCCCAGTCCAACATGGCTGAGGAATGTTCACTCCCTCTGAGAGTTATGTATACTGCCCCAACTCCAGGGTCATAGGGGGTCTATTAAGAAGTTTGTAACAGGCTGCTCACAGACCCCATTTAAGTGCTGGGCTTCTCGAAAGAGCCAGAGCTGTTCATGCAACTAGCACTAGCTAGGAATCCCTACCCTAAAGAAGCTGTGCAGCTTTGCTGCCAATGCTGGGTCAGGAAGGCTTCTCTTAAAGGAGATGTGGCAACCCTGCTTGCCTCCAGCAAATAGAGCCCATCTGAAAAAAAATATGGCTACCAAGAAGCTGTGCTAAACCCTGTTCTTTTGTGTCTAGAATTCCTTTTTAAGCTCTCTCAGGTTTTATGTGAACATAGTTGCCTCACGTTGGTGCTATTTTGTTGGCAGAGGCTGCTTGTTTGCTTCCCAGCTGCCCAGACTCAAAACAATCACACAAAACTATATTAATTAAAACACTGATTGACCTATTAGCTCAAGCTTCTTATTAAGTAACTCTTGGGTCTTAAATCAGCCCATTCCTATTACTTTGTATTTTACCACAAGGCTAATGGTTTATCAGTAAGGTTCTGGGGCAGGTGTCTTTCTCCTTTGGCAGCTACATGGCATCTCCTCAATTCTGCCTACTTCTCTCCTCCATCTCTGCTTGGAATTTTTGCCTTACTCTATTCAGCCCTGTCATAGGCCCAGTGGTAACAAAACATATTCACAGCATGCATAGGGGAATCCCACATCAGTGAGCTGCCCAAATGTGGGTGCTGGGAACTGAAGGAGAAGTTTGGGTCCCCTGCAGGAGCAGTGAACACTCTTTAACTACTGAGCCATCTCTGCAGCCCCTGCTTCCTTTCTTTGTAAAAGAAGATTACTAGTATATTGTAGTTAGTTTTTTTTTTTTTTTGGTATTCCAGCTCAAAAAAGAAACAACATGGAGACTTACTAATTATGAAAACTGGGTCTTAGCCTCGGCTTGTTTCTGACTAACTCTTAGGACTTAAATGAACCCATTTCTAGTCATCTACGTGCTGTGTTGTAGCTTGTGGCTTTTACCTGCATGTCCTGCTGCATGTCCTGCTGCTTGTCCTGCTGCTTGTCCTGCTGCATGTCCTGCTGCTTGTCCTGCTGCATGTCCTGCTGCATGTCCTGCTGCTTGCCCTGCTGCTTGTCCTGCTGCTTGTCCTGCTGCATGTCCTGCTGCATGTCCTGCTGCATGTCCTGCTTGCCCTGCATGTCCTCCTGCATGTCCTGCTTCCTCTGCATCCAGCTGGAAACTCTTCATTTCTTCCTCTCTGGGTCCTCCCTGTCCCCAGAAGTCCCACCTAACCTCTTCCTGCCTGGCTATTGGTCAGTTGGCTCTTTATTAAGTCAATCACAGTGACACATCTTCACACAGTGTAAAGGAATATCCCGCAGCAGTGCATACCTCACAGGGCTTCTGCGAGGATGAAATGAGAGCACGGAGGCAGAAACACCAGCAGGCATCCTGCAGGGCACAGGGACACACTTCTGAAATAGTCACTGCTCTGCGCTGGCAGAAAGTTTCAGGTGTGGCTACTGAGGCCCAGTGTTTGCTGTAATTTTGTTTCCTCAAAACTAAGCATAAGTTTTTTTAAAAACTTACAACAAAGTGCTATTGAATAATTTTGGTTTGTAGTAGTGTTGTAATGTGATTCTAAGTTTTGGCAATGTAATTTTTCCTCAAAAGTATTTATAAGTCAATTAGCTGCTATATAAGCATTCTACTACTCCCTTAGTTCAAGGGAGGTCGACTGGAGCACTCAGGTTAAAGAGTTAATTGATAGATTGTTTTTCTGGCTGAATCGTCCATATTTTAGCCAAGCTGAGTGAATATTATTATACTCAGTACTTTATATGCCTTTTAAAGATAAGCTCAGTCTAGTCTATCAAACAACACGAACACATGAACTTTCTGCCTGGCATTGTGGGGAATACAATTCCTTCAAGCAGCACATACTTTAAATGAACTGGGAAGAGTCCGTTGTGCTCAGTAGGAATGGTCCTCATTCTGCACACAAGGAAGCCAATGCTAGTTAGAGGAACTAGATCACTGCGGGCCCTAGGGGCCTCTGTTTTGCCTTGGTCTCTTCCCATCTGCTCCTTTTCCCTACATTCTGGTACCATGATGGGAATTATGTAGCCCAGCCACATCCTCTTTAGATTGACACCTTTGAAACAAGGAGCAGCAGGGACATCAATCCTTCAATTGCTTCAGCCCGGTACTTGGATGCAGTCATGCAAAGTCAGCTATCCACCAAGAGGAAGAAAGGGGAGAAATGAAAAACAAGCAAGGGTTTGGCAGGGGTTATCACTGGAAGAAATGCCTGCGGAGGCAGCTCAGGGACAGAGGGCTCACTCAGGGCAAGTAACGCCCAACTCTGCCAGAAAGATTTCTTTATCACAAAAAAATCCCCAAAGTACAAAAGAACGAAACGACAGAAATAATGCACACATAGCTAAAGGTGGTCCGTTCTACTAATATGCCGGGCAGGCAGATCAAAATAAATGAGAATCTAGTTCACCCCTATTTATTTGGGAAAAAATATGACACATCTGATGAAACCTGGACCGATGATTATGTGAAGAAGAGCACATTGTATCCCTTGCTTTACTCAGGGTGAGCCCAGCTCCCACTCTTAGTACATTTATTGTCTCTATAACACCACCACGCTCTCTCTGTGTGTCTCTGTATCTCTCTGTCTCTGTCTCTGTCTCTGTCTCTCTCTCTCTGCCTTGCCTCTCTCTGTGTGTCTCCGTTTCTCTCTGGGTGTCTGTCTGTCTCTGTCTGTTTCTGTCTATCTCTCTCTGCCTTGCCTCTCTCTCTGTCTCTGTTTTTCTCTGTGTGTCTGTTGTCTCTGTCTTTATGTCTCTCTCTGTCTCTGTCTCTCTCTCATTCTTGTTTGTAGTTTCACCCCCATAAATTTAGAGGGCTCTTCTGACTTGCTCACAGATCTACAAACTGACTGTGATCGTATTAGCACATAGTAGGCACTCAGTAATACTGGCTGCAAAAATGCTTTTCTTTATTGCTCCTGGCACTAGCCATTGGGTTTGAAACCACCTGAATCTGTTCAGTGCTGCTCTGCATTCCCTTTGAGGTCACTCATTTTCAAGACAGGGTGAAACACTGCAGATTTTGGCACAAAGCAACCAGCATTTACTTGCTTCAGACTGCAAGAACAGGCTGGGAGCCACATCCTCCCTGTACCTGTCCTTGTGTGGTCTGTGAGCTTGGAATTACTTCTACAGGCAGACATTTGCAGACATTTTAATGTTAGAAACATCAATCCTGAATACCCTTGAGACAAAATAAATAATAAAAGTTCTAGTTTTTTCATTAGTATGTCTGCTTTACTAAAAACAGTGTCTAATTGCTGTTATGGCTTGCATTCTTCACTAGAAATGTAAAATGGTTCTTTTATCTTGTCTAATAAGCACCTAAGTAATATCCTTAATTTTGCTCTTGGCTCATGAAGTGTTTGTTCCTGACTTTTTAAATTTTTTTTAAAAGAAAACAAATTATCCTTTTCTCATTATACATACAAATCCAAGTTTCCACTCCCTCTCCTCCTCCCATTCCCTCCACATATCCGACCCCTATTGCTTTGGGAAGGTCCAAGGCCCTTCCTACTGAGCAAAGTATCCCTCCAGAGAGAACAGGTTTCCAAAAAGCCAGTACACAGAGTAGAAATAAATCCTGGTGCCACTGCCGGTGGCCCCTCAGTCTGCTTCAGCCATGTAACTGTCACCCACATTCAGAGGGACTAGTTTGGTCCTATGCTTGTGCCTTCCCAGTCCGGCTGGTGTTGGTGAACTCCCACTAGCTCAGGTAGATTATTTCATTGGTGTATCCATCATGGTGTTGACCTCTTTGCTCATATTCTCATTCCTCTCACTCTTCAACTGGACTTTGGGAGCTCAGTCCAGTGCTCCAATGCAGGTCTCTGCCTCTGTTTCTGTCAGCTGCTGGATGTAGGTTCTATGGTGACATTTAAAATATTCATCAGTCTGACTACAGGGCAAGACCAATTTGGGCACCCTCTCTTCTATTGCTTAGGGTCTTAGCTGGGGTCATCTTTGTGGATTCCTTGGAATTTCTCTAGATCCAGGTTTCTTGCTAGCCCCATAATGGCTCCCTCAATCAAGATATCTCTTTCCTTGCTCTCAGCTCTGTCCTTCCTCCATCTTTGCTATCCTGTTCCCTCAAGTTCTCCTAGCCCCTCCCCTTCTCCCCTCTTCTTCCCCTTCCATTCTCCTTTCTCCCCCCATCCCTATACTCAGGTGATCTTGTCTACTTCAATTTTCCTAGTGGATCTATAAATGTTTTTCTTAGAGTTCACCTTATTACTTAGCTTCTCTAGGATTATGAACTATAGGCCCAATATCCTTTATTTATGGCTAGTATCCATTTATGAATGAGTACACACCATATTCATCTTTTTGAGTATGGGTTTCCTCACTCAGGATGGTATTCCATCCATTTGAATGCAAAATTCAAGGTGTTAGTTTTTTTTTCTAACCTTTGACTAGTACTCTAATATGTAAATGTGCCATATTTTCTTTATCCATTCTTCAGGTGTTTCCATGTTCTGGTTATTACAAATAATGCTGCTATGAACATAGTTGAACAAATGTCTTTGTAGTTAGATTGAACATCTTTTGGGTATATGCCCAAGAGTGGTTTTGCTGGATCCTGAAGTAGATTGATTTCGGATTTTCTGAGAAACTGCCATACAGATTTCCAAAGTGGCTTTACAAGTTTGCATTCCCTCCAGCAATGGGTTCCCATTACTTCATATCTTCTCCAGCATAAGCTATCATTGGTGTTTTTGATTTTGGTCATTCTGACAGGTGTAAGACGGTATTTCAGAGTTGTTTTGATTTGCATTTCCATGATGGCTATGGATGTTGAACATTTCCTTAAGTGTCTTTTGGCCATTTGAAATTCTTCCATTGAGAATTCTCTGTTTAGCTCTGTTCCCCATTTTTTAAATTGGCTTATTTAGAATTTTGATATCTAATTTCTTGAGTTCTTTATATTTTCAAGACCAGTTCTTTGTCTGATGTGGGGTTGGTAAAGACCTTTTCCCATTCAGTAGGCTGCCTTTTTGTCATATTGACTGTGTCCTTTGCTTCACAGAAGTTTCTCAGTTTCAGGAGGTCTCATTTATTCACTGTTGCTCTCAGTGTCTGTGCTACTGGGGTTATATTTAGGAAGTGGTCTCCTGTATCCATGCGTTGAAGACTACTTCCCACTTTCTCTTCTATCAGATTCAGTGTTCTCGGATTTATATTGAGCTCTTTAATCCATTTGGACTTGAGTTTTGTGCATGGGGATAGATATGAATCTATTTTCATTCTTCTACATGTTGACATCAGTTATGCCAGCACCATTTGCTGAAGATGCTTTCTTTTTGCCATTGTATAATTTTAGCTTCTTTGTCAAAAATCAGTTGTTCATAGGTGTGTGGATTAATATCTGGGTCTTTGATTAAATTCTATTGGTCAACTTCTCTAATTTTATGCCAGTAACAAACTGTTTTTATTACTGTAGCTCTGAAATAGTACTTGATGTCAGGGATGGTGATGCCTCTGAAAGTTTCTTTATTGTACAGGATTGTTTTGGCTATTCTGGGTATTTTTTTCCATATGAAGTTGACTATTGTTCTTTCAATGTCTGTGAAGAATTGTGTTGGGATTTTGATGAGGATTGCATTGAATTTATAGATTGCTTTTGGTAGGTATGCCATTTTTTATTGTGTTGATCCTACCTATGCAAGAGCATGGGAGAGCTTTCCATTTTCTGGTATCTTCTTTAATTTTTTTCTTCAAAGACTTAAAGTTCTTGTTGAATTAGTATTCAACTTCTTTGGTTCATGTTACCTCTAGATAGTTAATGCTATTTGTGGCTATTGTGAAAGGTGATGCTTCTCTGATTTCTTTCTCAGCTTCTTTATCATTAGTATATAAGAAGGCTACTGATTTTTTGAGTTGATCTTGTATCCTTCCACATCACTGAAGGTATTTATCAGCTGTAGGAGTTCCCTGGTAGATTTCTGGGGTAACTTATATATACTATCATATCATTTGCAAATAACGAAAGTTTGACTTCTTCCTTTCCAATGTGAATCTCCTTGATTTCCTTTTGTTGTCTCATTGCCCCAGCAAGAACTTAAAGAACTATGTTGAATGGATATGGAGAGAGTGGATAACCTTGTCTTGTTCCTGGTTTTAGTTGAATCACTTTGAGTTTCTCCCCATTTAATTTGATGTTTGCTGTCGGCTTGCTGTAAATAGCTTTTATTATATTTAGATATATACCTTGTATCCCTGATCTCTTCAACACCTTTATCATGAAGGGATGTTGGATTTTATCAAATGCTTTTTCAGCATCTAATGAGATGATCATATGATTTTTTTCTGTCAGTTTATTCATATGATGGATTACATTGATAGATTTTCATATGCTGAACCATTTCTGCATCTCTGGAATGAAGCTAACTTGACCATAGTGGATGATTTTTTTATGTGTTCTTGGATTCCGTTTGCCAGTATTTTATTGAGTATTTTTGCATCCATGTTCATGAGTGAGATTAGTCTGTAATTCTCTTTCTTGATTGAGTCTTTGTGTGGCTTTGGTATCAGGGTAATTGCAGCCTCATCAAAACAGTTTGCCAGTGTCCCTTCTGTTTCTATTATGTGGAACACTTTGAGGAGTATAGGTATTAGCTTTTCTTGAAAGCTCTGGTAGAATTCACACTAAAACCATCCAGCCCTGGGCTTTTTTTTTTTTTGGTTGGGAGTTTTTTATGACAGCTTCTATTTCCTTGCTGTTTATAGGTCTATTTAAATTGCTAACCTGGTCTTGATTTAATTTTGGTATATGATATCTTTTTCCAATTTTGTGGCATACAGGTTTTAGTAGTATGATCTAATGATTCTCTGAATTTCCTCATTGTCTGTTGTTACATCCCCCTTTTCATTTCTGATTTTGTTAATTTGGATGTCCTGTCTCTGCCTTTTGGTTAGTTTGTCTAAGGGTTTGTCTATATTTTTGATTTTCTCAAAGAACTAGCTCTTTGTCTCAATGAGTCTTTGTATTGTTTTTGTTGTTTCTATTTTGTTGATTCAGCCCTCAATTTGATTATTTCCTGTCTTCTACTTCTCCTGGGTGCATCTGTTTCTTTTTGTTCTAGAAATTTCAGATGTGCTGTTAAGTCATCTTAACAGATGTGACTTTCTTCACTTTCTTTATGTGGGCACTTAGTGCTATGAAATTTTCTCTTAGGACTGATTTCATAGTGTTTCATAGGTTTGGGTATGCTGTGCCTTCATTTTTGCTGAATTCTAGGTAGTATTTAATTTATTTTTTCCTTGACCCAGGGATGGTTCAATAGTTCGCTGTTCAGTTTTCTTAAGTTTGTAGGCTTTCTGAGGATAGTGTTGTTCAATTCTAACTTTAAACCATGGTGATCCAATAAGATATAGGGGATTACTCCAATTTTTTTGTATCTTTGGAGGTTTGCCTTGTTATCGAGTATATGGTCAATTTTAGAGAAGGTTCCATGAGGTGCTGAGAAAAAGGTATATTCTTTTGTGTTTGGGTGAAATATTCTATAGATATCTGTTAAGTCCATTGATTCATGACATCTGTTAGTTCTCTTATTTCTCTGTTAAGTTTCTGTCTGGTTGATCTAGCCATTGGTGAGAGTAGAGTGTTGAAGTCTTCTACTATTAGTGTGTGGGGTTTGATGTGTGACTTAAACTTTAGTAATATTTCTTTTACATATGTGGGTGCTCTTGTATTGGGGCATAGACATTCAGGATTGAGACTTCATCTTGATGAATTGTTCCTGTTATGAGTACAAAGTGTTCTCCATTTCTTTTGATTGGTTTTAGTTTGAAGTCTATTTTATCAGATATTAGGATAGCTACACCCGCTTGTTTCTTGGATCCATTTGATTGAAAAACCTTTTTCCAACCCTTTAATCTGAGGTAATATCTGTCTTTGAGGTTGAGGTGTGTTTCCTGTATACAGCAGAAGGCTGGATCCTGTTTTAATATCCATTCTCTTAGCCTGTGTCTTTTTATAGGTAAATTGAGTCCATTGATATCTAGAGGTATTAATGACTAGTGGTTGTTAATTCTTATTATTTTTTGGTAGTAGTGTTTTTTTTTCCCCCTTCTTTGGGTTTTGCTGGTGGGAGGTTATCTGTTGCCTGTGTTTTTGTGGGTGCAGTTAGCTTCCGTGGGTTGGGGTTTTCAGTCTAGTACTTTCTGTAGGGCTGGATTTGTGGTTATGTGTATTGTTTAAATCTGATTTTGTCATGGAACATCTTGTTTTCTCCATCAATAGTGATTGAAAGCTTTGCTGAGTATAGTAGTCTGGGCTTACATCCGTGTTCTCTTAGTGTCTACAGCACATCTTCCCAGGACCGTATGGCCTTTATGGTTTCCATTGAGAAGTCAGGTGTAATTCTGATAGGTTTATCTTAATATGTTACTTGACCTTTTTCCTTTGCAGCCCTTAATATTCTTTCCTTATTCTGTATGTTTTGCATTTTGATTATTATATGGCAAGGGGACTTTTTTTTTATCCAGTCTATTTGGTGATTTGTAATCTTCTTCTACCTTCATGGGGATATCCTTCTTTAGGTTGGGAAAGTTTTCTTCTATAATTTTATCAAATATATTTTCTGTTCCTTTGAGCTGGCGTTCTTCTCCTTTTTCTATCCCTATTATTCTTAGGTTTGGTCTTTTCATGATTCCCAGATTTCCTGAATGTTTTGTGTTAATAATTTGTTGGATTTAATGTTTTCTTTGACCAATGAATCTATTTCCTCTATAGTATCTTCAACACCTGAGATTCTTTCTTCTATCTCTTGTATTCTGTTGGTTATACTTGCCTCTGTAGTTCCTGTCTGTTTACCCAGATTTTCCATATCCAGAATTCCCTCAGTTTATGTTTTCTTTATTGCCTCTATTTCAGTCTTCAAGTCTTGAACTGTTTGCTTTACCTGTTTGATTATTTTTGTCTTGGTTTTATTGGGTTTCTGTGAGGGATTTATTAATAAAAACAACTCTTTGTTTGTCTTTTCCTTTATTCTTTAAGGGAGTTTTTCATATCCTCTTTAAAGGCCTCCATAATCTTCATAAAGTTACATTTAATGTCATTTTCTTCTGCTTTTTCTGGGTTAGGATGGTCAAGTCTTCCTCCACTGGGTTCTGGTGTTCCCATGTTGCTTCTTAGGTTGTTGGGTGAATTTTTGCATTGACACCTACCCATCTCTTCCTTCAAATGAGGCTAACAGTATCTTTTCATCTTGGTCCAATTCTTTCAGTGGCTGTCTGAGTCTTTTGGAATTATTCTTGGTCTGCTCTGTACTGTCAATGTCTGTGTTTCAGGGAGCCACTGAGGTCTCTCTAAGCCTGCTCTCCTGGTCTTTTCTCCTGGGTCACTCTTTTGGTCCTCTCTCTTGGTCTCCTCAGTGTTGTAGCAAGGTGTGTTTCAGAGTTCCACTAAGATTACAAGAGGACAAGTAAATTTGGGGGCTGGGTGGGACTAGTAGCTTGTGGGGTCCAGTGGATGGGAATGGGTATTGGGGCAGCCTCCCTGCAGGAAACTCTCCTGCTGGCTGGCTAGAGAAGCCGAGGCAGTTGGGAGAGGGGTTGGGGTTTTGGGGAGGTCCTAGAGAGTCGGGTGTCCCGCTGCATTATACCTGGCTTTTTAAAGAATAATTTTTGCCCGCCTTTATTGTGGCAGTGGCCTCAAGCCACCTGAGTATGACTGTTTTGTGTGGGTGTGAAAACACAATTTCAAGGGTCCCACCAAGTCTTGGAGACACTCACCCCAGAGTTGTGTCATCTGCTAAATGAAGAAAATGGTCCTGCTGAGAATTCATGAGACCACCTCCATAAAGTCTTGAGGGTCTTTCTCACGTGGCCATAGCTCTGTTGTGAGCATCAAGTGGTTTACAACAGGTTTGGCCTACTGGGACCTGCTCTTGACTTCTAACATAACTGTAGGGTTGTCAGACAGAGTCTGGGGCTACTGTTCCCTTAATACTTAATACGCAAATGGCAGGAGCCACGCAATCGGAAGTTGGTATCTTTCCTTCTGTTATAATATTCTGATAAGGTCTGGATTACATTTTCTGGCCGCATCTCTAATTCCTATGGCTAGTTCAGTTTCTCTTCTCTGACCTGCATGGCCCATTTCTTATACCAATGCAGGCCTAGAGAGACCAATCAGTTCAAACCAAGCACCATTCTAAAATCAATTCTTCACAGTTTTCCTGGTTGTGGGGTCTTAGTGGCTGTCCTTTCTTCTCAGGCTCCTACTAACAGTTCTTGCCTTCTCTCATAAACCCACCAGTTCTTTTCTTCCATTGTCAAGCTTTCAGTCTCTCACAACCCCCTCTACTCTGAGCTTCTAACAAACAAATTTCCAGCATATGCCCTTTTTGGTCTTATTGAGCTTGTGTGATTTATATCCCTCCTTCCCCTCCCCTTGCAGGCCTGGCCTAGTGATGAACTATGCTGCCTCAGTGGCAGTAGGCAGAACGGTGTTTATTCTTTGGTGGTAATGGGGATCGAACCCAGAACTTGTGTGCTAGACAAGGGTTCGACTGTTAGACTAGACCCCTGCTCTAGCAAGCATGTGGCGGTGGCGGGAAATACTCGTGTCTAGCTTTGCTTCCCATCTCTTTTGAGATAGAGTCTCCTGCTGTTGGGCACTGCATCTGCCAGGCTCACGGACCCATGACCTTCTGGGGATTCTCCTGCACCCATCTCCCATGTGTCCACGGGAGCATGGGGGTTACAAAGTGTGCCACCACGCCTGGCTTTACACGGTTTATGGGGCCTTGAGCACAGGTCCTATGCATGCAAGGCAGTGCTCTGCCCACTGAATAATCTCCCAAGCCTATAAAATGTACTTTTTTTTTTTACACAAAGCTTGTGCAGAAAGAGAGCAATATTATAATATCCAGAAATAAGAAACCACCAGCGTGTCTCTCAACTGATAAACGAATAAGTAAAATGTGGTTTAGCCAACCAGTATTATCAGTATTGATGTGTGCTAAAATGCAGATAAACCGTGAAACACTGTGTTAAGTGAATGAAAACAGTCACACGAAGATCATGTATCCCATCCAATGACAAATGTACAGTCAGGAGCTATGCGCAGGGAGGGATAGAAATGATGGCCCTTGGGAATGGTTTCTTCTTGAGAAGATGAAAACAGTCTGGCAGTGGCCATGGTGGTGTTCGCACAACTTGTATACATACACACTCTGTTGGAATGCACGCTTCAAAACGGCACATTTTGTGCTATGTGACTTAGAAAGATTCCTAGGAACCCACAAGTGAATAACAGATGTGAGGCCTCATGATCTCTTCCGTTCAGATAAAGATAAGTGAACCGTGAGCCGGCTCTGGTACCCCAGCCACTGGTACTCACTGATTGGTATGACCAAGTTCAGCAGGGATGTGCAGTCCGTGTGTTTGCCAAGCTACACGGCTCCTGGCATGGCCTCTCAGAAGTTCCCAAAGCTTTTCAGGCCTAGCAATGCATTGCAGAGTCTGGCACACCCAGCCCTGTGTTTGGAGATGAAGGAGACCTCAAGGTACCATTATGAACTTGCTGGCGCTAATTTATTCAGTTTTGGTGGAAAGGATGGCACAGAGCACCGGGTTTTGCTACAGACAAATAAACAAGTGTCTGCGTGTTGCATCTCTTAGACCAGCGGCTTCTCACTCGGCTTACACCGGCTTAGGATTTCTGCTACACTGACTTCTTCCTCATTCTTTCTCACCTAAATGACTTCTTGTGTTTGCAGTGGGTTTTGTGTAGAGGCCCAGCCAGCCCTTCCTACCTTACAAAGGTTTGCACTGTTGTTACCCCACCGGGGCTTACGTAGGCTTTTGTGTGTGGTGGTCATTGTTCCCCTTCCATCAATGGGGAGCCTGGCTGCATTCCTGGTTCAGGATGAAATGAGCGTGTGACCGAGCCTGGCCGAGGTCAGACGGTGTCATTTCTACTCTCTGCTATCGGTTATTACTGTTGAAATCTAGTTTGCAGAGAACTATGTTGATTCCTGTAGATTTCAGGTTCTGTACTGAAGTGGGCCATCTAAGATACTTTCCAAGTCAACTAACATATTTTAGAGTTTGGCGTTAGCTATTTCTGTAAGGTAGAATTTCAAGTGTGCCTTACATTGCTTAAAAACAAATTTGAGCTGATTATGTAATCATGATGGGGAATGTTCTTTTGAGTAGCGAATATTCATTTTGCACAAAAATAGGGGGGGATAACCTAGCTTCTTTAAGTAATGTGCTCTTAGAGGTCCCTCAATCAGGAGCAGGCAGCTACGTGAGCTTTGAAACTGAAATGGCTTAAATTTATTTGGGTACCCTGGATACAGAGATGGTTTTGGAAAACCTGACGCCTGGATCTTATTCTTGGACAAGGAATGTTCTTATTTACAAAAATGGAGCCAGAGAAGATTGGCATTATTTAACACACACAGCATCAATTTCTTCCTTGTGATGCACGGAGACAAAAAGCATGAGAAGATGTACTGTGTGCTTGCAGAAATTGTATTTTGAAATAGAGGAAAGACCCAGTCTTGAGAGTTAAAATAGCACACATGTGCAGTCCATAAGTTCACAGTAAAACCAGAGAGTACTGTGTTTTTCTTTCTAATGCTTTAATAACAAAACCATACAGACATGGAAGGAGTGGGGTAAGGGACATTGGAAATTCAATTTTCTATGTCTTTTATCCAAGGATTTCTTAGGTTAGAGCTATTTTCAAACCAAAAATTTCAGTTTAAAAATAGAAGTGAAGAAGTAGGAACAGATTGCAGTCTGCAACAAAAATGAGAGGTGGGGGGAGGGAGAGAGAGAGAGAGAGAAGGGGCAATGGAGTGGGGAAACTGTCTGGGGACACTTGTCTGGTCCCCCTCAGATGTCCTCAGGGCATTGCCGATACATGGGTGATAAAGACATGGACTGATGTGGTCCACAGCACAGCAGTGGTCCTTCACTTTTTTTTTTTTTGAATTACAAAAATACAATGAAGAGAATTTCATGCTATGGAAAGTGTTGAAGAATATTGAAGTCATACACAAATTCACATGCATTCACATATGCATATATACATACATACCTCACACATACATTACACACACATCTACAGTCACACGCACACACACTCATACATACACACTCTCACTCACGGGCACTCAGGCAGACCAACAGACACACACCCAGGCACACTCCACACTCACACACACTCAAATCCACACCCGCTCACACACAATCTCTTATGTACAGCTCACATGCACAACCACACTCACACACTTATACACACTCACTTGCTGCTCAACCGTGACTGTCCATGTTTTAACCTAACACTCACGTCCCCAAGGAGTGACCCTTCACAGAAACCCCTGACTAGGTGAAGCAGTTAGTTCCACTGTGCAGGCGTGAAGGCAGCTGTGGCCCTCTTGATGCTGTCAACTCTCAATGTGGAAGAGGTTCAGAGTGACTCATGGGACTTCCAGAGCAAAGATGTTTCGCCTGGTCAGGGATTTCTGTGAAGGGTCACTCGTCAGGAAGGTGGGTGCCAGGCTAAGACACAGGCAGACGGGGTTCAGAAGGCTGGTTCCCTTCGCTGAGAGTGGCCTCCATACGACCGCTGTTTCTCTTCAGGACTCTCTTCCCTGTGGGCTGGGTTTAACTAAATGAAACTCCAGAGAGGTGAAGCGCGCTGCTGTGGACCACAGACTGTAGGGGTGGGGGCCATTCCCTGCCAGGCTGGGCTCAACTTATGGCTTTCTAACCCTGAGATCCTCATCCTACAGAGAGCCAGGTCTGTGTGCCTTGGCCTCTGGATGCTATACCAGGAAGAAGAACTGTATTTCCTTTTTCTTGTCAGAATAGAAGCCCGTGCTCAGCCAACCCAATGCGATTGATTTTCGTGTTATTTCATTTGTAAACGAGCGCTTGTTTCTATGCTGTAAAACTAGTCAATGCTCAGCAAATCTTTGAAGGTTGACAATTTCAGTTCTTGTGAAAGTAAATAAAGGAAGTCATGGGCCATCTCTTCCATCTCGCGTCCATGTTGATTTATGGTTCTGTTTCTCCGGTCACACATTCACACTGGGCTGGCATCTTCCTGGGTGGGTCAATAGCGCTGCAGCATATCTGGCTAGCATGTGTGCAGTCTCCACGGCTATCCTGTTAACAAGCTGGTCAGAGCCTTGTAGCTACAGTCACCCACTTGCAGTAATTAGGCCGGTTATGGAAAAGGTAGCGAAAGGTAGGTAGATCACAGAGGCATGAGGTCTACTCTAGCTGAAGAGGGGCAGGCATATTTATTTGCCAATATCGCCTTACAACCTCTCTTGCAAAAACCCATTGAAACTATATCTCCCCACCCGTTCCAGTTTCCAGTTGGTTTCTTCAAACAGAGCAATGGCTTGGCACTTGTGAGGCAGTGTAAGTGCAGACTGCTTTGAGATTGTAGTGATTAAGGTACATTTTCACGGTCCGTTCACCCATACCTAATACAGCATTTTAGAATGGGCACTGTGAGAAAATACCTGCCAGGAGCAGCTTAAGGAAGGAAAGGGCTGTCTTGGCCTGTGCCTCGGGGGTTGCAGACCTTCATAGTGGGAAAGACCTGATGGAAGTCCATGGCAGTGGGGAACCTACTGGAGATACGATGGAGGCCCATGGCAGCCAACTAGAGATACAACTGAGGTCCATGGCAGTGGAGCCTACTGGCGATGCTGCATACAAGGCACCAGCCAGGAAGCAGAGAGCTGGGCTAGAGCAGGCAGCTATGACCTATAGCACAATATCCCAGTGACCCCACTTCCCCAAACAGCACCTCAAACTGGAAGCCAAGTATCCAAACACACAAGTCTGTCGGGGACATCTCAGAAACTGTCAGGAGTACCTACCTTCACTGACTCCATTTTTATGAACACACAGGCCTGTGGGAGTCATCTCAGAAACCGTCAGGAGTACATACCTTCACTGACTTCATTTTTATGAGCACACAAGTCTGTGGGGGTCATCTCAGAAACCGTCAGGAGTACCTACCTTCACTGACTCTATTTTCACCAGAACCGAACCTGTTCTTTTCTGTGCACACACTTTATGGACTTGCCTAAGGTTCAATTAAGTTGTCATTCAAAAAACTCATGAAATTGATGTGAGCCGGTATGGGGATGAACCAGATGATTGCAGGAGAAAATAAACTAAGCTGTTTGCAGCAGGAGCTCACAGCAGAGATACTCCAAATGTCAGGTAACTGATGTGGAGACCGGCTGGAGTGTTTCCACATTGCTGTAAGCCTAAAGCTCCAGCACTCTGGAGGCCAAGGAAGAAGGATCGGAGGTCAGCCTTCAACTACATATGCACAGCTGAGACTGACTCATCCTCCCAAAGTGTTCCCACTATAATATATAATGACCAGTATATAAAGGTTTAACCTCTAAACATTTGTGAAATTAATTTCTGGTTTTGGTGATGCTGAAGGTTCAAACTTCAGCATCCTCGGAAATCAGTGCACCCGAGCTAAAGCCTCAAACCCAGAAATCCCTTGTTTGTATTCATGTGTGTGCATGTTTGCATGTGTGTGGTTACATATGTGTGTGTGTGTGAGTGTGGAGGCCCAAGGTTGACCTCAGGAGTTTTTTTTTTTTTTTGATTGCTCTCCATTGAGGCAGGGTCTCTCACTTGAGTTCAGAGCTTGACAATATGGCTAGTCTAGTTAGTGAGCTTGCTTCTCGGATCCTCTGTACAAAGCAGCTGCCACACCCACTTGTCATTTCTCTATGTTCTGGGGATTCGAACTCCAATATTCATGGCAGCAAGCGCTTTAGTTACTGAGCCATCTCCTCAGCTCATGCATGCTAATCTTTCATGGTCTGTTTTAAGTTCTACAAATTGGCTTTCTTGAAGTCTCCTCAAGGTTTGGGCTAATCTATTTGTCATCTTGAACTTTTTAAAAAATATTATTTATTTGTTTGTTTATTTTTATGCGTGCCTGCATGTGTGTCTGGGCACGATGCTCCTGTCTGGTCCTGAGGAGGCTAGAAGAGGGTGTTGGATCCCCTGGATCTGGAGTTACAGACAACTGTGAGCCGTCACACGGATGCAAGAATCGGGTCAGCGTTCTCTGGAAGAACAGCCAGTGATCTTTATAACCGCTGAGCCATTTCTCCAGCCCATGATTTTTACTTTTATGTGAACAGAACTGAATCAGAGACTTCCGGAATTCATAACAACTTATTTCTGTCTGAGTAAAGAACAGTTATGCTTAGCTACTTTAAGGTATTCCTACAAAGCCCAGTTAGTGAATTTTCCTATCCTGTCCCCAATTAATAAAAAAGCTGTTCTTGACTCCAAGAGATGTACCATGGTCTTTCCTTTCTGGCATTTAAACCAATGCAAAAATGTCTCTTGGAACCAGTTCTGTGGGGGATTGTACGGGAAGCAGGACATGTGGTATCTTCATAAGGCTCATAGCCTAGTCAAGTTGACTCCCGTGCATCAGATCATCACAAGCAGTAAGTACAAAGTGAGAGGATTAAAATAACACATTTTAATTTCTCACTCTTGTGACATGCCCAGTATGGATTGGTGGAGGTGGGGAAGAACAAAGTCTCATTTGTTGCTGTTATTCAGGGGCTCATGTGACCCTGATGTTACCACCCATCAGCCTACGTAGGTCCTTTCAGTGGACAGTTTAACCCTCCTTAACTACTGAGCATTAACTATCCATGACATTGTCAGATCCACTACTGAGTTTCTTAGTATGTCCCCTATCTTATGGATAAACAGTTTTATAAATTTGTTCCTATTGCACCAAGGAGTCTCTCGGTGCAGGCTAGACATTGTGGTTTTACTTGCGAGGCTCTTCTGGAGTTGCTATTAGTACGTTCTGTCAATAGGACCAAGAAAATCGTGTGTGGGAAAGAGAATAGGCTGGAAAGGGGGCAGCATAGAGAACAAGCGTGGTGTTAGTGTCCAAGTGTCACCCCTGCCACCTCCTGCGTGTGACTTTGGTTTGTCACTTCACCTCTTTGAGCTTCATTTCATTTGTAATATGAGAGTTGATTTAGGTAATGTGTGATGCTCCTTTCAAGACAAGACAATTATCCTTTATATGCATAAGACAAGTAAAATTTAAAGCCAGAAGTAGACTGTGTTCTCTAGATTTACAAACACACTTATACTCATATAGTCTGTGTTTTTGGTTTTTAAGTTCTTCCTTGTGAAAGAAAGCTATTGTTTTCTTCTTTAATAGTTCTAATTTTCAAGAGCCTTGTGCATGAACCGTCCTTTTCTCCCCTCTCCAATTCCCCCAGGGTCCTCTCCTCCCAAATACATGATCTCCATTTTAATTATTATTACTTATGTGTGTGTGTGTGTGTGTGTGTGCATGCACACATGTTTATATGACCTACTGAGCCCACTTAGCTTTGCTCATACGTACATGCGTCTAGGGCTGAGCACTTGGGATTGGACAGCCTGTGTGGGCGCCCCTGCAGGAGACTAGTTCTCACTCTCCCAGCAAGCATCGACAGTTTCATCTAGACGAAGTTACTCTTTGTCTAGACGTGGGGCCATGTGGAACTTCTCCTGCCCGTGTTGGCATGTCAACTAGTATTATTATTCTATTAGTCTTCTTCAGGCAACCGATTTGTTGGGAGTTCGTGGGTTTGGCTCCCCTGTCATATATAGAAGACACAATCTTGAAGCAGAGGACACTGTTAAAATGCTTACAGAATCTCCTCGGCTGCAATCTGATCTCTTCATTTGCACAGTCTGTCCCCTCTGCTCTTGTCTGCAGTGGGGAAAAGGTCTGGGAAAGTCATTGCCACTGGTAGCATCACCTCCAACTTTAGAGAGCCTCATTCTCTTGCAGCAAAGAACCCCAAATCCAGAGAGTTACACAGCGGCAAGCCAATTCTAGCTGACCCCAGAAAGGTCTGCTTCCTTTGGCAATTCCTCATGGTCAGAAAAAGAGGCACTTAGTGAGAAAGATGGCAGATTTTTCTTTCCATTTAGGTTTGAGGCTTAAGTGCTGTGGGTTCCCGGGGCATGCTGCCAGCCCTGCCTGCCTTGCTTCACACTCTTGGCAGCTGCCCACAGACAACCTTCTCTGGGCTTTTTCTAATGTGTCAGGCACTATAATTTATAGTGCATTCAGGAAGAAAAATGTCCGACAAATATAGAATCATGCAAAGAATGTCCTGGAACCAGAGCCTTATCTCCAAGTGGCAGGATGGATTTCCCGAGTCTCCCACATACCCTCTCCGTATCTAAGGGGCAGAAAGCGATGATGTGAATGCTACAAAATGTGGACAATATAAAATGAAAGCTAATGGGAAGGAGTGTACATTTAACCCTGAGAGATGCACACATGTGTCCTTACACAGCTATGTGCATCTGGCGACATTTTCAATGCACACATGTGTCCTTACACAGCTATGTGCATCTGGCGACATTTTCAATGCACACATGTGTCCTTACACAGCTATGTGCATCTGGCGACATTTTCAATGCACACATGTGTCCTTACACAGCTATGTGCATCTGGCGACATTTTCAATGCACACATGTGTCCTTACACAGCTATGTGCATCTGGCGACATTTTCAATGCACACATGTGTCCTTACACAGCTATGTGCATCTGGCGACATTTTCAATGCGCACATGTGTCCTTACACAGCTATGTGCATCTGGCGACATTTTCAATGCACACATGCGTCCTTACACAGCTATGTGCATCTGGCGACATTTTCAATGCACACATGTGTCCTTACACAGCTATGTGCATCTGGCGACATTTTCAATGCACACATGTGTCCTTACACAGCTATGTGCATCTGGCGACATTTTCAATGCACACATGTGTCTTTACACAGCTATGTGCATCTGGCGACATTTCCAGTGGGATGTGTGGGATATGGCAGTTTTGTCGGGAAACTAGTGATGCTCCTAACCACGTGGAGAATGGTATGGGCTTGGCTGGGGTTCTGGGTACTTTGGATCTTTTCCTCGTACCTGCCTGAGCTGCCCTCCTCGTGCCCTTCCTTGTGGAACATTGCTCAAGCATCGTTCCAACGGACTGCCAGTGAGGGCTTTGCCTCCCCTCAGTGTGTGCACACGTCCCACTTCTCAGCTATGGCAGTGGCTGTCGGGTGACTCTGCCACTCTGTGTCTCGGGGATTCTGTCTGTACTTGGCTGCGTTCTTTCTGCCGCATTCCGTACTCCTGGCGGCTGGGCCAAAGCTTGCTTCTTGTATAAAGTCTAGAATGTCAACACTCTTCCTTCTTTGGCTGAGGTTTGAGGACTGATGTGGTTGAGAGCTAACAAAGAGACCCTAGCTCCCGTGTGGACCACTGTGGGTCCTCACTGAACCTGTGGGGGAGGGGCAGGGGTTGAGAGTTAGCTCCCCTTCCTTCTCTGCTCAGACCCCCTCCTGTTTCCTTCTCCATGCTCACTCCACACATTGGCTTTCCTGCCCTGCCCCCTTATCAGCTCATTGGCAGCTACTTGGATACCTTGGAAATGGTCTTATAGGGTTGTTGTCCTAAGATGCCCATGTTTTAAGGAAATGTCTTTGTTTGGGGTGCTGATGGTTTTTTTTTTTTTTTTCTTTCTGTCTGAGTCAAGTCTATGGACTTAGCAGATGGACGTTGATTTAGATGATGTTAAGCTCCTAGAATTCTGGTACCTGGCATGTTATGATGAGTTTATATATGTATGTAGAAAAGGATGTTTATGTCTCTATGTGTGTGAGACAGACAGACAGCAAAACAGTTATGAAAATATGGCTAATACTTTCCTAAGTTTTTCCTTGCGTTCCTAGGCAAACGTTTGTATATGAACTTACTTCTAAAAGAAACGAAACGCCTCTCTTTTCCCAGCAGCTATGTGGCCTCAGTGAAATCTCTAATTTGACATTTGAACCCCCATTGTGTACGCTGATAATGTATAGCATCTGGATTATGCAAACTAATGGAGACCTCTGCCTCCCTCTGGATCTATTCCAGGTATCTGGCTTCTCTTTTTATTGCCTGTGATAAAATCCAAAAATACATGGCGTTTCATTCTCTTAGCTCTCCCTTGGGGTGTTCAATCTCAACCAGACTAGAGCCATTTCAACACGCACAGAAAATGTGGGGAATTTAAAGATGTCATTTTAAGAACACACAAAAAAACCCTACTATAATTTGCTTGGCTTCTCTTTCTAACTTAGCAGAATAACTTTGAAAATAAACCTAGAGTGTTTATTTCTTCTTGTCCTTCCTTCCATCCTTCCTAAACGTTATCAGGGCCTGCTCGGATCATCGTGCATTTTTTCCTGTCAGAGATGATTTGATTTCCCTTGTCCCTTGCCCAGCACATACTCCGTGCAATGACGCTGCGGTGGCAGATTGATGGGAAGAGGGTTCAAAATGCCTCTCTGGTTGTGGCTTTCAGTATGTCTGCTGCTGCTGCTGCTGCTGCCGCCACCACCACCAGAGGCAGTTGGCAGATGGACTTGGTAGAAATGAGAGAGGCCTGGAGCTTGACCGAGAGCATCCCAGGGAAGAGCTACCCCATGGCCTGAGGTGCTTCTGTCCTTTCTCACCCAGCCCTGCTGGTTACAACATTAACAGAGACTCAGCCTTTTTCTTGTGATTTTCTTTAGTGTTAGTAGTGGTTTGATCATGATGTGTATGGAAGTCAAATCATTCATTTTGTGGTTTTCTGGTAGTGTGGGGATTGAACCTAAAGCCTCACACACGCAAGGCAAGCTCTACCACTGGGTTGTAGCCTCCAGCCCCACATGCGAAATTCTGTGAGTGTTTCTCCTAGGGGTATGCTGAGCCCCTTGTTTTTTTAGATTTAAGTATTTTGTCCAAATTGGGGGTCTTTCAACTATGATTTCTTTGAATGTTACTTTGTATGTTGTGCTCTTCTCCTAACTCCCTGGGATATCAGGGCTATGAATGTTAGACCTCTTAGTATTGACATACAGGTCCCTAAACCTCTTTTAAAAGATTTACTTTTAATTCTCTTTCTCTCTCTCTCTCCCTCTCTCTCTCTCTCTCTCTCTCTCTCTCTCTCTCTCTCTCTCTCTCTCTGTGTGTGTGTGTGTGTGTGTGTTGTGAGTGCCAGTGCCCTCAAGGCATGGGATTCCCTGGAGCTGGAGATACAGGCAGTTGCAAGCTGCCCATTATGGGTGCTGGAAACAGAACTTGGGATCTCTGCAAGGGTAGTATAAACTCCTAACTGGCGATCCAGTGTCCCCCACCTCAAGCTCTTTCCATCCAATGCCCCAGTCATTTTCTTCCTCTCAGTTTTACTTTCTATTGCTCCATCTGCACCCACTGACTCTTATGTCATATTCTTTCTGCCACTGCATCCATCCACTGAGATTTTATGCTAGTTGCTATATTTTTATAGTCCAAAAATGTCCATTCTTTTTAGCACCCAGGTCTTGGCTGTGTCTTTTTTCCTTCTCATTGGTTTCAGAAGTGTATAATTTTGCTTTATGCAAAGGATTTCTATAATTGTTGCTTGTCAGTCTTGGTCAAAATATTTCCTTGAGTTTTGTGCCTTTGTTGGAGTCCATTGATTGTCCTTTGTCATCCCAGCTGGGAGTTTTCTGATTCTTCACATACTTAGTAGTTAGGGATTGCATCCTGGACATTGTGAGTATAATCAAGAAGCCTCTGGGTTTAAACACGATGGATAATAATGTTATTTTTTTATATGGGACTCCTCTCAGTGGGCTCAGGCATGAAGTTCTAGCCAGTTTTCTATGGTGTTATGGTTTAAATATGGAATGTGTCCCCCAAGTTCATATGTTGAGGGTCCTAAGCTGGTGGCTTTTGTTTTGGAGGTGAGGCCTGTTTGGAGAAAGTAGGTTACTGGGTGCAAGTCTTTAAAGGCTAATCTTAACCTGGCCCCTTCCTTTTGCTCTACTTTTTGGCCACCGTGAGAGGAGCATTCTGGCCTCTCCATCATTGTGTTCTGCCTCACCTGATTCCACAGATACAGAAACACAGACCCAACTGTCCCCAGACTGAAAGTCAGAGACCTGTGAGCCAAGGCAAGTCTTTTGAATGAAAATGAACTTCATGCCCTGGCAATGCTGAAGCATGCATGGGCAGCCCGTATATGGCGCTTCTGTTGAACTTGTCCATATTGGGTTTCATGGTCTAAGTTGATGAGGACAACTGACCAGGTCTCTTCCTCAAGAGGGCACCAGATCCCACTACAGATGGTTGTGAGTCACCATGTGGTTGCTGAGAATTGAACTCAGGACCTTTGGAAGAGCAGGCAGTGCTCCTAACCACTGAGTCATCTCTCCTTCTAGATTGTTCTTGCTCAGGCAATTGGTTCTGGGATGGCAAACTGTGTGGGTGGTGAGTTTTATGTCAGTCACGTTTGGAATGTGTCTGTAGTGTTTTAGGTCCGCTCCTTGGCATGTGCCGCAGTAGCTAGTTTGGGTCAGATCTGAGCATGCGCAGTTTGGGAGTGGGCTGTCTTGGTAAACAACTGTGGCATTTCCTCAGCTGCTATTTCTTCCCGGTGGCCCTAGTGTCACCTACTTTCCCATGGCTTCTGACTCTCTGAACAGACAGAGGTTTGGATATTAAGAAGCCACACTCTGCCCATGCTTTCTTTGGTGCACATATCCTAAGGCTGAAGCTCGGCCCAGGGCTAACGGGATCAGGAGACAGACACACCAGTCTCTGGAGCTACAGCTTCCACTCAAACCACGAGCAGTCTTTTCCTCTGACTAGTAAACGTCCTTTGGGTTCCACTCTCGCTTTCAGCAGTTTAGTGGGATTGCCTTGGAGTTGGGATACAAGAATGGAGAGCTGGGAAAGTTGGGGGATGGGAAGTTTTCCTGTTCTCCCTGGGGAACAGCAGTTGCCTTCCCTCACTTAGACTGAACCGGGAGGTCTGCACTGGGCTTTCTCTCTGTGCTAGCAGTCCTGAGTGGGGACACACCAAGGCAGAGAATGAAAGGTTACATTTGACTCCATGAGTTCTAGGCCCCCTTCCCCAGGCCCTCCTGATCTGCCTGCAAGTGTTTCCTCGTCTTCTTTTAGAGGTCCCTCTGCCTCCCATCCAGGTTTCATTGCTGTGCTCAGGGGCGAGACAATGTGCTCAGCCATTTGACCCAGACTCGAGACTCAACTCTCACTTCAATAAGTTGTGATAAGGTACCAGCATGTGAGAAATCACTACAAAACACGTGACCGATTTTTGCTGTTTCTAAGTCAGGCCTGAGTCTGAGAACCAAGACAGGAACAGAAGTCCTGGAAACTCTGGTGTCTAAGGGCAGCCTAGGATGTAGGGGCTGGTGCACACAAACCCTTCTGCGAGGCTGGATTTATGTTCTGTCCAGATACACTGTGTGGCTCCCCTCCCCCACAGCTCCCATCCCGTCACCCTCTCCTTCTTCCGAAGAGAGATAAACAGCTGCCTTCGTCATTGTTCCCTGCCCACCCACAGATGCTCTCAATTACCACAAAATTGCTAAATAAATCTATTTTACTTGTTTTGGTTTGTTTTTCCCAGAAAGCCTTGGCTTCCCTGATCAACACATCAACACACACTCAGCTCCGTGTCCTGTTTAGTTTGAATCAAGGATGTCCAACTGGGTCCCTTTCCTTGGACACAGCCAAGGTTCCAAGAACCCGTTGTTGGCCACCTCTCCTGGTGTAAAATGATTGGTTCGAAAGCCTTCCAGGGGCTTGGGAATGTGCTTTAGAGAGTTCATTGATAAAAAGATGACTCCAAATGTTCTATCATGGCCAAAACTCCTGATTGTTTAAATCACCCATTACACGTGACTTTCCAAAGGAACTGGGTTGAACATGAATGGATGGGCCCATAAGATGCTCCTCTTTGTTTGCTTTGTCTTCAAGTTCTCTTTCCCCTACCTGTCCTAGTATAAAAAGAACTCAGGCAGAACTTGTTTGTGCTGCCATGCCTGCTGGTGCATGCTTATATATCCTATCACTTGGGAAGCCGAGGCAGGAGCATCTCAAGTTGGAGGTTAGTATGAGTTAGTGAGTTTTAAAACCAGCCTGGGCAATAGAGTGAAGCCATACAGTAAAGTTCACAGAGGAGCCTTATCTACCCCAAGGCTCACGGTGCAGCAGTGTCTACCCCACGGCTCACGGTGCAGCCATATCTACCCCCAGGCTCACGGTGCAGCCGTGTTTACCCCAAGGCTCACGGTGCAGCCATATCTACCCCACGGCTCACGGTGCAGCCATATCTACCCCACAGCTCACGGTGCAGCCGTGTTTACCCCAAGGCTCACGGTGCAGCCATATCTACCCCACGGCTCACGGTGCAGCAGTGTCTACCCCAAGGCCCACAGCGCCCCTGTTTTTGGTTTGACAACTTTCTCACAGGCTGCATGAGATCATTTGTGAAGATGAGGAAACTGCTTGAGAGGAAGGGAACTGTTATTCTAAATTTCCAGACAAAGAAAGCGTTTGCAAGGCAGCATTGATGATTTTTTTTCTAGGTCATGGGTGGGCCTGCTTAAAAAATTTTTATTTTTTGATTAACACCACTTTAGTGTGAGGCTTTTGTCTTGAATTAATGAGTCTAGGCTGGCAGGCAAGAAGAATTTTAAAAGATTGCTTTAATTATTTGTCGTTATCTTTTAGGAATAAAATCTTAGAATCCAGCTTCCTGGCTTTGAGAGATTCAGTTCCTTTTTCTTTTTTTTTAAAGAACCATAATGTGATGCAGAGATAATAAACGATAAAAATATCCCCAAACCTCACGTCTGTGCTTGGTGCAGTCATGAGTTAGCCCCCTTGCTTGCATGGGATCAGCTTTTACCCTTTGGAAAGCAGAACCTCCAATGTCTGCAACATAGCAGGAGGTGATGGGAGCTAGTTCTGCAGAGGACCAACTGCTGTCCTGGACCTTAATGTTTGGAGTTCTGAGTAAAAAAAGCTGTCTGCTTCCCTTTCACGATACAGACCCCAGAGTAAGTGCTAGGTAAGGTCTCATACAGGTTTCTGAAGAGTCCAGAAACTTGCCCTCCCAAGAAGCTCTGTGTTAGGAGGAGATACCCCCCTCCCCCGCCCCCACGGCATTCTGGCTCCATGGGAAGGCCTGGGTCTTAGTAAGCGTGGATTTCAAAAGCCTAGAGGGGTTCCCCTCCCTTGGTGGTGGGGAGGCGGGGTCCTCTGTGTGACAACTCATTGTAAAGCTGCACTTGACATTTCCAAACAGGCCGGTGGGGAGCGGACAAACCAATACAAAGTGATTCTCCTCTCAGCCACCTGCCGCTAAGCGACTGCTCTCTGCCTGCCTGAGAGTCCTCTGATGGACAGATGGGTCTGGGAATCCACAACCCCACCACCTGGGAGTGCTGGAGATGGTGTTGTTATGGTCACTTGATATTTGAGGCACATGGATAATAGGCACACAGTGCACCCTGGCATTTGGGAAATTATGTGGAGCGAAACCATCATCATTTTTTTTTTCAAAGAAAATTATGGGTTTTACTCTTTTCTGTTAAACTTGCTGGGGTATTTGAAGGTGCTCATAGAATTCTGTTTGTGGGAATTTGGGAAGGACATTATGTTGACGTGTGCAGTGGAGAATTAAGACAAATGATAATTGAAAGAGATGATAAAAGCTAGTGGTTTTCATGGGGAAACAATCACGACCTGCTGTCAGATTGATTCCAATAAGAACATTGCTTTATGTGAAATGTTTTTTAAACAGCAGAACCAAAGCAGCAAGCCAGAGCACTTCTGAGGGCTTTTTATCGTGGTCTGTTTCTATTAGCCCTCCATCTGAGATTCCTCGACTTACATTATCCACCAGCACAGCCGTGTTTAGCTTCTTTGTGGTCAACATTTAGCTGGAAATGAGAAGTATCAGGTTGCAGAAAGATGAGCCTACATGTAACCAGAGGGATTCGTAGTTACTGATGTGCAGAGTCACTCCGGGGTGCTAGCCTGGGCTCAACGTTGCTGCTGGGTTGAATATGTTTCTTTAACAGTTCTAGAAAGCCATTGCTGTGTTTGGGGGGCTTGTAGCCGTAGCAACCCTTCCCCACGATCCGCATCCACATTTCTGTGCATTGGTCGTGAACAGTCCTCAAGGACCCCGTTTCCTCGCGCCCCTATTATACACCGTAGAGAACTCCTAGCATTTGTTGTGTGACACAGCTGTGCCCTGCATTGAATCGGAACAAAGAGCCTGGCGTGAGAGGCACAAATGCTCACAGAATGAATGAGCAAACGAATGAATGACTCTTTGCTCAAATCATGCTTCTGTGTCTCCTGGACTGTACTGCACCAGCTTGGACCCCTGGGGGCAGTGGGGACTCACTGCAGGGGCCAGCCTCAGTTTCCTTCCCTGTGGATTTGGCTAATAGGAGACAGGAGACTGGAGGACGGGTCAGATAAGGTGGCTTCTGTAAAAGGATCGACTGTGTTCCTCTCTTACAGACGGTCTCCATACCATTTATTCCCCGGGGGGTTCTCTGGTGTCACCAGTAGAGGCAGAGTTTCTTTGTGCCTTGGCAGCCACTCCCAAATAACCATTCAGAGACTTATTATTAATTATAAATGCTCAGCCGATCACTTAGGCTTGTCTCCAGCCAACTCTTACAACTTAAATTATCCCGTTTCTATTCATCTCTGTGCTGTCCCAAGGCTCATTTTCCTTGTTTATGAACTTCCACTGTGGCTTCTTCTTAATCTGGCTTGAAAATCCTCAGACTCCGCTCTTCTTCCCAGCTTTCTCCCTGCCCTGAAAATCCAGCCTGCTTATCAGTCAGCCCGGTTTTCATATTTGCGGTGTACCGAGATTGTTCCACGGCATGCGCGTCATCCGAGTCATAGGCATCACAGTTTTTCCTATGCGTCCTTAAACCCTGCCCACACATTTGTAAACAGCCTCCCTGAGAAATCCTCTTCAGTTCCTCAGTGCAGAGGCTCCCAGTGTCCTGCTGAGGCCCTGGCTGATGTTTGCCCAAGCCACGTACTTGACAAAGTTGATGGATGTTTGTCTTTCTTGCATTCCTGCAAGTGAATGCTCGAGAAGAGACCACTGAAAACGCTCTGTCTCCTCCATTCAAAAAAGAACGTGACACAGGCAACATTTATCCCTGTCTGGTCCATGCTAGTGCTTGATAAATACTGATTGAATGGATGGTTATCAGACCATTATGGTGGGAAAGTCACAGCAGCGGGGGATGGAAGCCCCGGAACACATGGCGTTCATAGTCAAGAAGCAGACAGCAATGGAAGCTGTCTTCAGAGCCCCTTCTTCGTTTTATGCACTCAGCGACCACAGCCTTGCGAGTCATGCTACACAGGGCAGGCTGGTCCTCCCATCTTGGTCTAACCAAGATAACCTCACACAGGTATGCCCGGAAGCCCAGCAGCCATAGTCCAAGACCTCATCAAGCTGACAATTGAAATTAACCATCACAGTAATCTGCTGTGTGCTATCTTCCTGCCTCAGCATGGGCCAGTGTTGAGATTACAGATGAATGCCACCATGCCCTGTTGAGTGGATACATCATTGGTGAGGACTCTGAAAAACCACCAAGGGTTTTCAGGAAAAAGTCAGCAGGATGATAAACTAAGCAACACCCTGCTAAGCCTTCAGAGGCCAAAGTCTCTCGAACGGACCCCCCAGAAAGAGGCAGCCTGCAGGAGATCAGAGCAGCTGGTTCACTCTTGAGCAACTTCATGATCTTAAGCTTCAAGATGGGACGGTCTATCAGGGAACTGTTGAGCCTGTGGGCTGTGCAACGATAAACATTTAATACGGCCCAACCCTGGCCAGTATTTCATCACTTCCAAAGTGTTTACATGTATCTCAGATGCTCACACAGAAAGAAGCTGCTCTTCTAAACCCAGAAATCTGCTTCACGCTGACGACCCTGCTTACCTTGCTCCTTCTCATTTTCAATTTCATCTAGAGTCCCCTAGGCCGACCCATCTAAGGAAGACAATCATATTTGTGTTAATGTGTCTCATGACTTTTTCAAATGTTTCTCTTGGTTGGGGTGGTGGTAGTGACGCTCTTGCCACAGTCCCTGCCTGGAGAGTCATGCATGTATATAATGGTATTCTTCTCTGGTCCTAAGGCCTTCCTGTGACCCTTCCTCACCATGCAATGAGCTTGGGGCCACCCTGACTATCTTGCAGGAACCCCTGCAAGAAGTCTCTCTGGGTCCTTGTCTCCATTTGGAATCATGAAGTTATCTGGAGGTCTCCAAATGGTGACCCTCTGAGACAGGAGCTATGAGCTTCAGCAAAGACTTCTTACTAAAGCTTCCTTTTCCCCACAGGCGTTCCCACTTGTGTTTCTCCCAGACTGCTGCCTTACTAGCCTTTCCATCACCCACCCTTGCTGTAACTGAGGCTCAGGATCACCACTAACCACCTAGTCAGTACTCTAGTCAAGTCCTCTGCGGACAGGTATAGGCTGCCACCCCGAATAGAAAGCCACCCTCCACAGTTCAGCACCCTTGTCCCCCCGACATGAGCTCAGGAGAAGTTGCTACTGTCCGTCTTTCCCCGTGCTAGGGAAGGTGACCTGTGTGTTTCTTCTCCATGAGGTTAGCACTTCAGCTTGGTGGTGCTGTGAACCCCAGAACTGCCCTTTAGGATGCAGAACCTTAAAGTTTTAACCTTAGAAATCAGTAAATGCTCAGGACCTTTCCCCTCTGCATGAGAAGTGGTGTCATGGGTACTCTGCCACAGTTAAGGTACCATCGGATGGAGTCAGCTGGAGTTTGTCTATGATCAGACAGTCCCCAGGGGTCATTGTCACCAGCTGCTTGACTTGGACCCTGGACTTTTTTACAATGACCTCCTGTGGCTTAGGTGGCCTTAAATGACAGCGGCTCTGTGTCCACATGCTGGTCACCTGGCCCCAATATTCCTCCTGCACGGCCCAGAGCCCCAATCTTCACACTCTGACTGTGTTCTCTGTCCCTCACAGGGTCCCCGGTGGCACATAGAGCTTCAGCCTTGGGCAGGCCCTGCTCAGTCCCTGGATGAAGAAGCCTCAAGGTTCCTGAGCTACATCAGCACCACTCAGGTTGGGTTTTAAGATGAAATGGATTTGGGAATAATGTCAAAGGTACTGAGCAACCCCTGCAAGAAGTTTGCCCTCTAGGGCCAGGAGATTGTGAGGACCTCCTGACAGGAACAGGGTAGGGGCCCCGGGTATTTCCCCCATTCTGTGGAGGCAGAGAAAATGGCTTCCATTTGCTGTCATCTTCTTCCTTCCTTCATGGCTTCTCATCAACCTGGAATGTTCTAATGACTCATCCTTGAGTGTTTTAAAGAGTCACTTTAGAAAACTGCTTTCAAAAACCACTGGGAGAGACAGATTTGTCCCTGTGAGTAGGCAGTCAAGCGTGTCACAAAGCAGAGCCATCGTCTGGAGGTTCAGCTCCTTTCCCACTTGGAAGCATCTGCCTATGTGCTTCCCAGCCACGGGCACTTGGCAGCCAAGCCATGAAGGGCGAGGAAGTCAGAGGCTCTGAGGGGTACTGCAAGAAGTTAATGACCCCAATGCTCACTCCCCTCTCCTTGGAGGGCCCCAAGTCATTACTGAATAGGGCCTTTATTAGTGGCTTAACACACAGTGGCAGCTCTTGCCCAGCTCCAGGAGTGAGGCAGTCAGGGGCTCTGGGAAGGCAGGAGAATGTTCATTAAAGAGACGCCAGGGCTCTTGACACGTTAATCCAAAGGCTCACTCTCATGTTGCCTGATCCGAGGGAAAAGACAGACATAAGAGGAAATGAGCCTGAGGATGCTTAGTTCTAGACTGAGAGGTGGCAGAATGTAGGACATTTTGAGCCTGGGAACTGAGCACAGGTTCACTGTAGGATGCTCCCGGGGCAGGAGTAGTGGAGAGAGAGGCCTTGGATGCTTATATCCATAAATCCACTGTACCGTTACATCCACGGTCCCTTAACACTGTACTGAGCCTCACTGGCAGCGAAGCCCCTTAGAAAGGATGGGAAAGAATAGTCTGGTTTCCCCTACCTTCCTTTGAGAGAGGCTCTTGCTCTGCAGCCCCGGCTAGCCTTGAACCCCTCCTGAGTGCTGCACTCACAGAAAGGCATATGCCACTGGTCCTGGCTCGTTTCCAGAGCTTCAGGGAGACAAGTTCAGGTTACAAATCTTATTTCCGACTTGATGCAGTCAGACACACATAGGAATTTTAATACTTGCCACCCAAACATGGAAATAAAAACCCACAGAATTAATTGTGGTTGATAGAATGATAAATCAGTCCCCGTGATTTACAGAAATTTATCATATTTAGCTGCTTCAAATTAATTGGGTGACCTTACACAGGCTTAATTAAAGTACTGAAATTTTAATTTTATAATTTGGCTTTACATGGGGGATAGGAGACGAAATCTCTTAATTATAACTTAAAAATGCTCTGAACAGCCTGAAGAAAAACTAGAGATATTTAATATATAAACTGAATTTGAAAATGATGAGCTCCATCCTCCAAAATTAATTTATTGAGTGTGAGCCTCCAAATTCCATCTTACATGTATTTTAGGTTAATGTTCTACAACTTACAGAAGGGGTCTTTACTTAGGAGATGTATTGGGGCATTCAGTGATCATTTCAGACTTCTCTGGTGTCTTTTTCGTGAGCCATGAGGAGGGGGGAAAGCCTAGAAAAAGAAAAAGGAAGCATGTTTGATGGGGGAGTGTCATATATCAATCTGTTGATTTCATTGGTTAAGCAATAAAGAAATTGCTAGGCCCATTTGATAGGCCCACCCTTAGGTGGGTGGAGTAAACAGAACAGAAGGCTGGGAGAAAGCAGCTGAGTCAGTGAGTCGCCATGATTCTCACACTCCAGACAGATGCAGGTTAAGATCATTCCTGGTAAGCCAGCTCGTGGGATACAGAAGATTATTAGAAATGGGCTAGTCCAGGTGAGAGAGCTAGCCTAGAAGAGGCTAGATAGAAATGGGCCAAGCGGTGTTTAAAAGAATACAGTTTCCGTGTAATTATTTCGGGTAAAGCTAGCCATGCGGAGCTGGGTTCCCACCCAGCTCCTTCAACAGAGTGGCGCCCAGACATGATGGCCTAAATCCACTTAAAAACCTGAGAGGGCTTTAAAAAGGAGAGAGAGAGTTTAACACAGTTTTTTTCTGGCTTGTGGGTGGCGTGCTGCCGAGAGAATTTCCTGACTCAGCAGCTGCAACAGGAAAAAAGCTGCAGTTTTAAACCTCAGCTTTCTGGGCTGTGCCGCCATTGCGATCTCTGTCTGGCCCCTGTGGGAGACAGAGCTTTTGAATGGAGTGTTTGGAGTAAAGCTCTACGGCTTGGTTGATGGCAATGTGGACTGCTGTGTGCCTGGAACTGTGTGTGGCTCAGAGGCACCAAATGGCTTTGAGGCAGGAGCTGCTCAGCTCCACCATGCTGAACTGTGCTGGGCAGGAACTACCGTAATTACCATAATAACAGTGCAGTTAAGGTTTAGACAGGGCAGGAAACAGGCTGTACCTTATTACCGTATTACCTGTACATGGTGCAACTTAAGTTTTTAGGCACTGCTTAACATTTTAAGATATGCTCCTGGATAGTAAAAAAATGTTACAGATTCACAATAAAACAGATTCAGACATAAAAGACCACACTGTTGGATGAATGTACGTAGGCTTGAGAAAGAAAAAAAGAATATAGAGAATAAAGTTAATGATTTAAAAAAAAAGGTAAAGTCTTTAAAGAGACAGTACAGATAGTTAAGAGATTAAAAGAAATAAAGAAAAATAAGCCACGTAAAAATAGAAAATTCACAGAGAGTATGGATTATGTACATTGTGCTTTCTTTAAAATTTTTGACTGTAAAGGAGCTAAGTACAGAGAGACATTTCATTCTATGGGCTGCCAAATGGAACCCAAACAGATATCATGAGGGTATGACTTCAGAATTTGGGTCTAAGGATATGATGCTTTGGAGAGGGTCTTCTTTTGTTTTCACAGAGGACCAGACCCTGTGGATTTCTTCTATTCCAATTTGGTATGGTCTCCCTCCTGAAAGGTTGTTGTGAACATCTTCAGAAAATTGCTTCGCTCAACTGCCAACTGAGATGAAACTAGCACACAGGTTATACCATGAAAGACCTAATTAACAACGCCCCCATTCAGCAGGAAGCAGTTTGAAGAGAAAAAACTGCGCCCATGTTCCCAAAATATTGTTTATAAATGTTCTTTTACATTTAAAGGGGGATATGATATAGGTATGAATAATTTGCATTGGTATGGATTTTAAGGCCAATTTTGTTATATGTATATGTATTTCTGATCTTGAATAAGGTGTTGTGATTGTGTAGTTCATTTTTAAAATGTAATGTATAATTAGGAAATAGAGGTTGCTAATGGATAATCATCGATGATAGTAAAGTTTGTAGTCATGTTACTTAGATTTTCTAGATATATATAGATATATTTCAGATAGGCATTCTTCATATCTTTCAAAGACTGCAGAATATGGCATTTTAAATGTTTTAATAACTTAGGACTTTTCATGACAATGAGACACTCTGCTCCTGGCAGCACCAATCTACTTTAAGAAGAAGATGGGCATTGAAGAGGATCCTTATGGAGTTTGATAGCCATTTGGGCAAGAAACTGTTCTTGCCTGGACTGTTGCATAAACTGGACAAAGAGAACCCGCAGAGAGAGGACTGCTGAACTTGCCTAAAGGTGAGATGGTCTTTCGGGGTTCCTGACTCATGAAAGAGTCTGCGAGACATTCTGCAGGATACAGCAGAAAATGACTAAACTGTCTTTGGAATTTCCTGCTTGATGAAAATGTCTCCTGGATACTTTGGGCCTGAAGGCTGAAGATGGATGCCCCAACAGTACAAAAGAACTTTGGGTGACTGTCCAGGCAGTGAGATGTCTCTGTTGTTTCTAGAGTTTTCTTATTTCTTGTTAGGTTATTTCTTGTTATATCCTTCTGGAGTCTTTAATGGAGTTGAAGAATGGATAGGTAGTTATAGTTTTCCATTGTTATGATAAAAGACAAAGTAGATATAAATATTGTAACTGTAATTCTTGCTTGATAACTATTTTGCTATGTGTAATTTTACTATGTTAAACTTAAAGCCTTTCTTTTTTGTTTAAACAGAAAAAGGGGAAGTGATGGGGGAGTGTCATATATCAATCTGTTGATTTCATTGCTTAAGCAATAAAGAAACTGCCAGGCCCATTTGATAGGCCCATCCTTAGGTGGGTGGAGTAAACAGAACGGAAGGCTGGGAGAAAGAAGCTGAGTCAGAGAGTTGCCATGGTTCTCCCACTCCAGACAGATGCAGGTTAAGATCATTCCTGGTAAGCCAGCTCGTGGGCTACACAGATTAATAGAAATGGGTTAGATCAATATGTAAAAGCTAGCCAATAAGAAACTGAAACTAATGGGTCAGGCAGTGTTTAAAAGAATACAGTTTCCGTGTAACTATTTTGGGTAAAGCTAGCCGGGTGGCGGGACACAGCCCGCCGCTCCGTATTTCAACACATGTTCTTATGTGATGTGGGCTAGTGCTGGAACCTGGACAGTTGACTTTGCTTTGATGGTTGTGACCATTCTGATCCTGAAAAGTGTGAGGTTAGACCAAATGCCGCTATTCTGAAAAGCATGAGGTTAGACCAAATGCCTCCCAGATTTCCCCTGTGGCTGGGTGTTGTACAGAAAGTAGGTCAGGGTTGCTACCAGCCTAGTATTTCTGAGCAGCTATGTGGCCAGGGAATTTGGCAGGCTTTGGGCCTAAAGCCTCGGCCTTGAGGAACCCCGAAATGAGTGGTTGTATAATCACTGACAGCTTGAGATGCGCCATATTCGAGACCTGGCGTTTGAAGCTGTAGAAGAAAGACTCCACCACGGGGTGGTGCGGGCTCTTCATCTGGATCCGGGATCCTAATGAACCCAAGAGTTAAGAGCAAAGTGACAGTGTTTCTGCTGAACTTCCTGGGAGTCTTCATAAGGCAGTGACGTCCTGAGAAATGGCCAGAGCGTGAAGCTTTCACACTTTTCAGATGAAGGAAAATGAACCTGTGGAGGAACAAAAGCACAAATGGACCTCCAGACTCAGGCAGTCAACTCTAACATTGCTGCCTGAGTTGCTGCCTGATCTGTGGTGGGGACCTCGGTGGGGTGGGCTAGGGGCGGTGAACCTGGGGGCTGGAGGCTGATGAAGTTGACTTTGAAGTTTGTTTCTTGGGTCTTACTGCGATTCCAATGGCCCGGGGAAATCAAGTCTATATTTCAATCTTTGTATGGGAAGGCCACCCCACCCAAAAGAATCTGTATAGCTTATTATATATAGGAAGAATCTGGCCAATGGTTCGCTCTGAAGTTACGGTTCCCAAGTGGCTGCGGCTTGACGTGATGATTGTACCAGGTGGGAATATTTTGAAATGAGATGTCCCGAGTCCCTTCCAAACTCAGTGGAAGGCTTTTCAGCCTTCAGAAAATGTGAAGGATTGCAGACCGCACAATGGTTTTGTAATCAGGAGCCATTTATCCAGGTGAAACTCTGGGCTCTGATGGCTTCCAGGTGGGAGCCATCATGGATGACACGGATGTCATCAGATCCTTTGACTAACCATCGCTCCCGCCCCGTCTCTGCGCAGCGAGGAGCTGTGGGGATGCTTTTGTGACTTATGCCTCATTTAGAAAGCGTCTTAACAATGGAAGCCTGCAAAACTTGCAGAATATGAAAGCCACCGCTGCCTAACATTTGCAGTTAGCAGCCGTGAGTCACTAAGCGAATTCCTCCCCCAGCTTCTTATGCTGCTTAAAAAATATCCCTCAAATCTGTGTTCAAGCTGACACAGTCAGGCACAGCACTGGATAAGTTCACAGCTGAGGTTTCCATGTGTCGGTACAAAAGGCGTTTGTTGATCACCTGCCTAGGGTGGTCTGGGCTCTGAGATCTCAAGCCTTAATAAAATGCCCCTCTGTAATGCTAAGTAGGACGTGAGGGGCATCTAACTGAGGGCGAGCACGTAAGTGGGCCTCAGACAGCATGGGTGTGGTGCCCTGTGCATAGTGATGACCTGGATGGGCATTAGACAGCCACGGGTGTGGTGCCCTGTTCTCCACAATGACTGGGGTGGCATAATTAGGGCCCCTAGAATTTTATTTATTTATTATTTTGGTGGAACACAAGAGGATACACTATTTGACTAGAGTATGCAGGATGTCAGGCCCAGTTTGATTAGCAATGTTGTTTTTCTTGATATGGGAGGCCCTGATGACAACAGGCTCTGCAGTCAATGACAGAGCGAGCTGCTAACAGGAAATGGTTAACTCCGAAGCACTTGCCTGTGCTGATGGAAGGCTTCCGAGCCAGCTCTGTATGGCAACCCCCATACCATATGCTTTAGGAAGCAAGCATCTCAGCACCGCGTTCATCTAAGCAGCAGTGGCTGTTCTAAAGAAGAAAGAAAAATGTTTTAAATTCTCATTTTCTATCAGTTACTGCCCATCTGTAATCTGTTACTTATCCAATTATCTACACATCTACGTGTAAAAATATCCAAGAAGTCAGACTCTGGGGACCCAGATTATAGCTTTGCAGCATTATATCAATAGTATGCCTTGTGTTTGTGCTCTCTCTCTCTCTCTCTCTCTCTCTTTCTCTCTCACTTCTTTCCTCTCTCTCACACACATAAACACATGCAGAGGGGTGGGCAGAGAACAAAATTTTCAATTCTGCCTTTGAGCTTTTCAAAATAATGTAACCATATAAATACACATTTAATTTTTCGGGATTTCTTGCTCAAATTCCCCAAATTCTAAGGACTCTTCCCCCCCCCCACATTCTACTCATTGGTTGGTAGAATTGCTATTCACACTTTTGGGATGCAAAATAAAATGGAAAGGAATTAGATCCCTTTAAGCTAAATAAATAAAAATCATCTCACAAAACATTTTTCCCTCTGGAGTTTGTTTGCCTTTGTCCAGACCTAATTCACTTTATACGGCTGAGATTACAAGGGGAATTAGGCAGGCAGAGGGTGTAATTACCTCGGCTGGGGCTGAGCTTGCAGTTGCTCTCCTCAATTATTCTGCTTGCAAGAGACTTTATTGAAACCTCGGCTATAAATCTCAACCAGAAAGTTTGAAAAAAAAATCAATATTTAATTAATTTTTTAGAGCAGATTTTACGGACGACTTCTAGTTATTTTCCAAAAGAAAAAAATGCTTATCAATAAGATGGTTAATGAATGGTTAAAACTGGATAATTCCTGTACTGTATGTTTTAGCTAAGAGGGGAAGCGGGGTGGAAAAGAGTGTCTCTCTGATTGCAGAATATTGGCGTAGGATGAAATCTTAGAATAAGAAAAGAGTCTCTATTAGAGAAAGTGCTATGGTAACAGAGAAGACCCAGGACCATGACTATGGCTATGGCTCAGGCTCAGCAGGCGCCACTGCACAGTAACCCTGACTTGGGCCCTGAGTTCCTTCCTTTGAGAGACCTTTGGTTAACTGGTGGTGCCAACTTCTCCGTTCTTTGTGAGGGGTCAAAGCTGGATGCTGGTTTTGCTTGAGAACTCTGGCCCAGGTCCATTCATTTTCATTCACTTTCTAAGGTACAGTTGAGGAGATTATGTTGGGTCCTTTTCCGGGGACTTTCCAAAAGGCCAAACCCTCCAGGAAGCTCAAAGGAGCACCTGCCTAAGAGCCCACTGCGTAGCTCCTTAGACTGCGAGTTCCCTGGGGTCATGACACCTTGTGTCCCTGGAGTGGAACCCAGAACCTGCTTTTTACTGCAAACCAACCTCTAGGAGATTCCGTAGCAGCGACCCACCCCTTATGCAATGTTATGGAAGAGGCCAGAGTAGACTTTGGATGCCACCAGAAAGGCAATAGGAATGTATCCCGTGTGCCACCGTGGAAGGTTGTAGGGAGAAGTGTTCAATCCTCAGAGCAGGGCACTGCCCTGGAGCAAAAGGCTCAGGCTTAGGCAGCCTGGGACCCGCAGAAGTGCCTTGGTGGAACCAGCCTCCTGAGGAGGCACAGGGTAGAGTACCGTGTGCCCCGTTTCAAGACACAGCCATTTTCCCGTCAGTAGATCAGCTCTGGCCAATTAGATTGGCACTTCCCTGTCCCTGGGTGGGTGAGGAAGAGCAGGTGGGCAGAGAGAGGCAGGAAGTACTTTTCTCTCTGGCCAAACAGTAGCCGACGAACTCTACAAGCTAGCTTGTTTATGTTAACACGTGTTCTGTAGTCGTTGCTTGAGAGAGGACTCAGTTTCCCGGAAATAATTTCCCCTTTGAACAGTGGTTAGAGACAGAGAGATGGAAAGACACTGGGCCGAACGGGAAGAAAAGCGAATGATGTTTTGTGGTTTTCTTGTTGCTTTTTTGAGACCAGATCTCATGCAACTTAAGCTGGCCCCGAACTCCTTATGTACCCAAGGAAGCCTTGAACTCTGAGTGTTCCTTCCTCTACATCCTCAGCGCTGAAATGACAAGCGTGTGCCACACACCTGGTTGTTTATACTTTTGCTTATTTATTTTGATGTTTAACTTGTTTTTATTCTATGTGTTCGAGTGTTTACCTGTATATGTCTGTGCACTGTGTGTGTGTAGTACCCACCAAGGTCAGAAGAGAGCGCTGGATCCTCTGTAACTGGGTTTACAATTGTGAGCCATCGTGTGGGTGCTGGGAATCGAACCCTGATCCTCTGGAAGAGCAGCCAGTGCTCTTCACCACCAAGGCATCACTCTAGCCCCGCTTTTAGTTGTAATTGCATTTGGGGATGTGTGTGCATGTGTCAGTCCGTGCGCACGCTTCATGTTTGTTATATGTATCACGTGGAGGCGGAGATAAGCACCAAATGCCTTCTTCCATTGCTTCCCACCTTTTAATTTTATTTAGTTATTGAGACAGGGTCTTTTATCAAACCTGGAGCTCACAATTCAGCTAGACTGGCCATGGAGGCCCCAGGATCCACATGTCTCTGCTCCTGAGTGCTTGAGTTACAGACACCATTGCAGTTAAACAACTCAAGCACTGCTGAGAATATTGCTGCAATTTCTTAACACACCGAGCCATCTTGCCAGCCCTAGAATATCTTCTCAAGAAGAAAAAAAATCACCTGCTATGGTTTTCCCATGAACAGAAGCCGTGAGCCCCTGAGCTCCTTTGTATCTGGAGGGATCTATTGTCTCAGATGTGAATGCTCCTGAGAGTTTGGGGGGGATGAGGAGGAGAGGGCCTTTTGCTCACTCAGTAAGGCCAATGTCTGGGACTCATAACTGCTTTCTTCTATTCCATCAGCCTCGGTCATGAACAGTACGAGCCTTCAACTCAAGCCATCCTCCCTTACTGTGCACCGGAATTAGGCTTCTTTCTGCTTAACTCCAACAGCATTCCCTTTGGTTTCCGACTCTAATTTTGATGCATACATTTGGAGAAGAGCTTGGGTTAGCTGGGCAGCCTTTTCTGCTCCGGGGCTCTAGCCCTTCTCTCCCGGGAGGCAGCTCGTTAGAGATTATTATTAGAATAATTATCTCATTAAAGAGTATCACCAAGAACCCTGCCTTCTCAGCAGACACTTCACTCGTCCCGGGATCAGCTCTGAACCTGGATAGCACAGGTTACGTTTCTGGCCTCGGTGGGCCCACCTAACCTCTCTGTAATAAGGCACAGGTGACCTTGTGACCATCTTACTCAGCACTGTGTCACACTCATGCGGTAGCCACATGCCCAGTTCTCAGACAGACACCCTTCTGCATCTGCTCCTCCGTCAACTTCTGCTCACCCCAGATGCACAGCGCTCTGACCCTCTTCCTTCCCGTCCGGGCAGCTGGCTACTGCAGCCCATTTCCCTTCAAGCCCTCACTGAGTCTTCATGAGGTTGCTTCTTATCCGGCATGTAATTGAAATGCCTCTGAACATTTTCCAGCGCTCTTGTGGTTCCCTGGGGGAGGAGAGTAGTTAGCAGCAGAGGACATAACTCTCCCATCACTGTTTCCAGGAGCGGGGAAAGCAGTTAAGTCTCTACCTGCCATTCATCATCCAGCGTTTTAAATTATTCATATTGATTTCCAATCCTTACAGATTGCATGCGATCACATGGGTACAGACAGCTTGGCTACTGACTCCAGCCCCGCAACGAAGCCCTGGCTGGTGTGTCTTGATGACAGGTTTGGCTTAGCTCATCAAATCCGCAGCAAGCGGTGCCGCCTCTACTCCTTAGGGTAAGACATGTTTTATAGCTGAGGAGAGCACAGACATTCACGCGGGCAGCCAAGGCCTTTTCAGTGATATGGGGTGGTGGGGGCAGTGTGTGCAGGTGATGGGATCTGTCTCGTGCCTCAGCTGCAGGCTGACCTGCTGTGTATATCACTAACTCGGGGTACCTTGGCAGGAGCCACCTTGCCTCCCGTCCCACTAGCAAGGCAGCAGCTTCAGTTTTCAGCACCAGGACAGTCCCCTTGGAGAAAGCAGAGGTGTCCAGTGTGACTTAGAGCACCTTTGTTAGAGAGAGAGAGAAATGTCAACGGTTGTATCAAGGAAGAGCGTGCTGGGAATACTACACGCAGTTATGAATGAGCCAAGACCAATTAGAGCCACTACTGTGTGTGTGTATGTGTGTGTGTGTGTGTGTGTGTGAGAGAGAGAGAGAGAGAGAGAGAGAGAGAGAGAGATCAATCCATGTGTAGTTTTGTATTTAGATAAAAAGAAAATAAAGGGAATTGTCTTTTAAAAAATGTGCATTTTTGCCAAAACACAACTTGGTTTGACAGGTTGAAAGTGACCTTGATGTATCAACAGATTTCGAGAGGTTCTGTAAAACGATAGGCATCAATTAACGAGACTGTTTCGCCAAGTCTGTCAGCACTTGTGTAAACCGTCTGAACTTACCAATGTGTCTTCGGTTTCTGTCACATGGAACACCATGACCTAAAGCACCGTGGGGAGGAAAGGGTTTATTTACACTCTCAGGGACTCATCCCAGTTCACCCAGAGAAGCTAGGGAAGGAGCTTAAGGCAGGCATGGGAGCAGAGGCCACGGAGGGATACAGCTTACGGTGCTGCCGTGGCTTACTCAGCCTGCTTTCTTGCAGAGCCCAGGACCGTCAGCCCAGGGATGGCACCGCCCACCATGGACTGGGTCCTCCCACAACAGTCATTAATTAAGAACATGTCCCACAGGCCTGCCTACAGCCTGTTCCTAGGGAGGCTTTTTCTCATCTGTGGTTCCCTCCCTTAGACAACTCTAGCTCGTGCCAAGTTGACAAAAATAAAACAAAGCTCATTAAAAAAAAAGACAAAACAGAGCAAACAACCAGGACAAAATGATACATCTCAAAACGAAGAGGAGAGAATTATTTCTATCTGGAACATTCTGCTCAGGAGACTATTTATAGAAGCCAAGTAGGTTCTCAGGTTAGACCACGGTAGTATTTTTGAAAGCAGTTAAGATCCTAAACAATGTCACACATGCCTGCCTCTCGGCTATAAGTTTCCCTTACTTCATCCGACTGTCCACATGTAGACATCTGCTGGACTCTGTGGTCGTGGGTAAGGACAGGTGTCGGGGTGTTGTGGGGACCTCCCCAAAGGAGCTGGTTATTGCTTTCAAACTGCTACAAGCAGTCTGTGGGCAGGGGTGTAGCTCTGTGGGTAGACTGTTGGCCCACATGCATGTGGCCCTGGCCTTGATTCTCAACACCACAAAATGGTGGCATTCATACCTATCCCACCACTCAGGAGGTAGAGGCAGGAGAATCGGAAGTTCAAAGTCATCCTCCGCTATAGAATGAGGTCAAGGCCAACCTGGGTTGGGAGATCCTGGGTCCAAAATAAAGGATTACAAGTCATTGTGGATTTTTATAAAACAAAAGAAGAATTCAGATAAAAGTAAGAAGTTAATTAATATACTCATACATGAGTCAAGTGAAGACATAGTGCAGGTGTCTCCGAGTGCGGCTTGGCATGATGGCATTGGCTGTCTCGAGTGGCTTAAGAAGGGGACACAGGCTGTGTGTTGAATGGCTCTTAAGTCAGACAGGAGCTGCGCAGCCCATTGGTTAGAACTGAGCTTTTCTTGGAAGGCCCCAGCTATGCTTCAAGAACATAGGAAGGATGCTAAGTCATGACAGCGGCGTTTATTTTGTCACATTAAAATTTTGTGAAAGTAGGTCAAAAAATAATTGCATCGTGTAGCATGCAAATTGGCAATGCCATCTTGATTCTATTTCCTGGTTCCAAACTTTACGTCCTGCTTAGCATTTTATGTTCCACAACAAATTCATTTAAGGATATAACTGAATAAAAGAAAACTTGCGAAGTGATTTAGGAGATGCTTTGAAATCCTCCCCCTCTTATGCTTCCAAGCTGTTCGATAAGATGGCTCTGCAGCGAGGTTTCAGATTATTACAGGGAGAAAAAGATTGATTTTCTTTCATTTACATTCAAAATCAGCTCTGCAAAAAAGCAAATGAGAACTTCTGAATTACACTGGAAACAGAACTGAATAGATTATAGGGTCAATATTTGATGAGAAAACATGAAAGCTTTCATTACAAACTGCAATCTAGCCGAGCCTGATGGCGCACACCTTTAATCCAAGCACTCGGGGGCAGAGGCAGGTGGATCTTTGTGAACTGGAGGTCAGTCGGTCCTTGACCACAGTGAGACCCTGTCCCCAAAAACAAAACACAAACAAACAACTCCGAAACCAAAACAAACAATCACAAAGAAACAAGGAAAAAGAAAAGAAATGATAGGACACTTGAATCTAAAGAAAGGGTTTGTGATAGCAAATCATAAAACTTGGATTACGGGCAATGGGTCAGGATGATGGTTAGGCCGTGACTTGGGGTCTGGGATCTAGATGCCCCTCCTGTTCTGACAAACCGTTTGTTGAGGACAAGTAGATTGCCGTTTGCCTTCTCAAGAGATGCTGAGAGGAGGTACACAAGTCGTGGTTCTGAAACCAGGAACCACTGAAGGGAGCCTTGGCCCTGGGTTACCAGTGTCTGGGAGAGCTGGGGCAGCTGTGTGGTAGTGGGAGGATGGACGGAGAATCTGTGGCCTCTACGTACAAGTATATGTGTGAGCTCCTGAGAAGACAATAACAAAACTGTGCCTCTGCTGGGCCCAGTGATTCCCAGGCAAAGCAAAGGTGCAGATGCAACTGGGGGGACCCCAGCCTGACAATTCAGATATGAGACGACAAAGGTTGAAGGCCCTGTGTCTGATCTGCCCCGTCCTGTCTCCTCCACCCTTGTAACTGACCCAGGTGGTGTCTCACTGTCTCTCCCCGAGTTGCCATTTCTCTGTTGGGAGTCAAAGTCCCCTATTCCACGGTAGATGTAAAAAGACATCTATCTGACTGCTACAATCTATTCTATCAAAACTTAAGCTCAGTTTTTCACTTTTCAAACGGTGTACAGGAGACCAGTGAACATACAGGAAGGGACAAGAAAGGAAGGCAAATGTTGAAGGGAAGAAAAAGAAGAGAAATTGAAAAGTAAGAAAAGGCCCTGGGCTCGGAGGATAGTATGTGCATATCTTGCCACTTGACGCAGGCAGCCAGGTCTGTTGGCGCACACCTTTAATCCCAGCACTTGGGAGGCAGAGGCAGGAGGATCTCTGAGTTCAAGGTCAGCCTGGTCTACAGAGTTCCAAGACAGCCAAGGTGACAAACAAAACAAAAACAAAACAATTTCAGACAGACTCTTGCCGGTAAGTCTTCCAATATAGACAGCGGTGAGGGTACTGTCCAGATACGGTGGGGGGATACAGGGTGAGTGCAGCAGAGAGAGAAGTCTCCTCATTCACTCTCCTGGCAGAGCTGTGTTTTAGGGGTGCATGGATAGGAAGACGAGCCAAACACGGCAGAGGCCCGCCGTCCTCATCCCCTCCTGCTCGGCGTTACATTATGCTATTCGGTTTCAAGACATGGTTTCTCGGTGTAAGACGGAAGATTTCCCAAGTCACACATGGTGAGGCAACTCGAGCTTCAGTGTGGCTGGGAGCATTTCAAGAAGAATGAATGAAATCACAGACAAACATGTTTGCTTCCCAAGAGCTTGAATGAAGGCAGCAGGAGCAGTGTTAGCACAGGATAAAATGAATGGGGAAGGAGAAGACTGTGGTCCTCGATGTCTCTAGATAGTTTCTCCCTGATCGCCCAGCTGTGGTCTGGTAATACCATAGATGCACCGTAGAGCAGTTTATGCAATGTTTACTATATATGCTTTATCTGTAAGAAGAGGAAGTGTGTGTGTGTGTGTTCCCTAAAATCCATTTCATTGCTTTGGGAATGACACTGTCCTGAAAATATATGGATTTTGTTTGTTTTTAAGGTAGGGTTTCACTGTGTAGCCCTGGCGGTTCTGGAACACCCTTTGCAGACCAAGCTAGCCCCAAACTCACAAAAATCCTCCTTCCTCGAGTACCTCTTGAGCACATGCAGGCTTATACCAGCATGCCTGACTTCATGTTTTAAATGAAACTTTGGAGTTTCATGCAATGTTACTAATACAAGAATCAATAATTATAAAATATCTTCCTCTATCCTTTGAGAACCTCCATTTCTCCTCTGCTCCCTCCCTCCCTCCCTCCCTCCTTTTCTCCTTCCCTCTCCCTCCCCCCCCTCTCTCTTACACACACACACAGTTGGCAGTTTACAGTTCTAGCCTAGCAGCTGACCAGCATGCCTTCCTTGATCCTGCTGGATCACAGTCGGGAGGAAAACCCTTCTCACGGCTTCTAGACCTCTTCTCTCGGTGATAAGGGCTACACGCTCCGAATTTATTTTTATAGTTTTTAGCTCCTGAACAATTTTATATGCATATAAATATACTAATATACTATATGTAAATATACTCACATACTTAAATATACAAACTGGGTTTCTTTTATTCATTACACTTAAACTTAAAACATTTTATCTCCCTCTCCTTCTCCAAAGCCCTGGACACAACATACAGCACTCCCAGTTTCCCTCTGATCTTTAGCTCCCTCACTACTTGCCAACCACCCCTGACCTTAAGCAAATACTAGCTTGACTCTCTGTCTAAAAAGTCACCTACGCTGAACAGTTCTCAACTCTCTGTCTAGAGTCACCTATGCTGAGCATGCCATGCACACAGAATCGTATAATATATGACGTTTTATGGCCGTTGATGCCTAGCGTCATGTTTGCAGAGTTCATCTACAGCACCAGGACTCCACTGCTCTTCATGTCTGAGTCTTCACCCATCGCGTGGAAGTACCACGTTCTGCTTCTTCCCTCATCAGGGGATGGACAGTCCATTGGTTCCCCTTGTTAGTTATTATCAGTGTTGAGATGAGCATTGACGTGTACGTTTTGAGCCTATGTCTTATCACTTATCTTGACTGTGTACCATTTTACATCCCCACTGATAATCTATGACTCTTCCAATTTCCCCACCTGTCCACACCATGTTGGCTTTTTCAATTATATGCCTCCTGGTGGTTGGGATGGGGTATCTCACTGTGGCTTCAATTGTCCTTCCCTGCCCAGTAATGGATCCTGAGTTTCTTTTCATATCCTTATGTTCTAAGCTTTTGGTTCCCAGGGGACATAAAACCCACTTATTGTGATACACTCAAGCCTGCTTTACAAAATGCTAACCAAAGGTCGCCACAATCCACTCCTTTTCCCTTCTGTGGTACCCAAGGCCACATAGCTGCTGATACATGTGGTTCACATGCTTGGATGGTCTAAAGAACACTTATGGGCTACTTTGAAAACAAGCCCTCCTCTCCCAAGAGCTCTCAGTGATGTGCACCGGGAAATCGGAATGGTGGGCACTCCGTAGGAAAAACACATCCAATAGTTGTTTAGTGCACATCCCAGCTGATGTAGGTTACCTGGCTGCTTGGCTCTGAGACAACGTGTTTGTTCTGATACTCTAGTCCAGTCTACTTTTGGAAATTTGGCTCTCTGGCTTTCCCTTCGTAGTTCTTCAAAACCTTTTAGATTTAATAGTCTTTTTTATGCTGAAGAAATTGTTGTGCCCCCAAACCCCAGCACTGATGTGATATTTGTTCGTGAATCTTCTAACTTCACCTCCTTCTTGTAGAGGGAAGGTGGCAGGCTTAGCTAGAAGCTTTTGAATATGCATCCTAACTACTGGAGCATTTTTGGGAGAGAGCTGTAGAAGCTGCTAATTGTCCCCTACTGTTCATTCTCTTGGTCTTCTTTGGGTAACATAACTCCTGAAGTTAGCCAGACACATGGCCACTCTGGATTCCCTGGCTTTCCCTCCAGCTTCAGTAGCCTCGTGACCGAGGTCGTGAGCAGTGGTCATGAGAGGAGCTGTGTGCAGCCTTCAGGATGTGGCCTCACACGGAAAGACTGTAGCCACTGCTTCTCTTTCTAGCTTTCTGGGTGATGACCACACAGACAGGAGAAGGGAAAAATGGACTAGTCACCCCAGACCTTGAGAAGGAAGTCACTCATGTGATCCAGGTTGCTTGCTCTATGGCCTAAACCTAAAGAAAATATTTCTAGCAAGTAAAATTTTCCATAGTAAATTTTCTCTGCATTAAATAGCAGTAGAAGATGGTTTCATTCCGATTTTTATATTAATAGTAGGTATTGTTATAATTAATTGCTCAGAATGCTCCTCCCTCATCACTGCCTTGTGAGCTCCCTCAGTTGAAGGATTTAAGCTGTCTTTGTCCTCATGCGCGGTGGATGCCTTGCTCACATGTAGCATCCTATAAATACTCACATACAGGAGTAGTCGGTGAACTGGAACCTGCTGCGCACTGTATCTGGACACTGTTGTGTATCCTAGGAGTGTCAGACCTTACATAACGCTTTTTGTCACTTAGGGCAGCATTACAGGTCTATCTGTGGCCACGGTCTGGAGCACAGGAGAGTCAGGAGCAAGCAAGCTCAACACAGTTTCATTCTCTAAAACATGACAACTTTCCAGGCTTTGAGAGGAATGTTCGTCCAGACGCTCCTGTCCCAGGTCACCTGCTGTGTCCAGGTCACCTGCTGTGTTCCAGGTCACCTGCTGTGTCCCAGGTCACCTGCTGTGTCCCAGGTCACCTGCTGTGTCTCGGGTCATATGCTGTGTCCCAGGTCACCTGCTGTGTCCCAGGTCACCTGCTATGAAGGAGCATGTGGAGGGCACACCCATACATGTGCGTTGGAGGTGCCAGATGTGGATTCCTCTCCTGCTTCTATTACCTTGGGATATATTGTGCAATATCTTGAGTCTTCCTAATGCTTTTTGTGTCTGCCTTGAAACTTGATAAATTTAAACTAAGCCTCAAAAAAGCATTATTTTAAGTACACAAAAGGCAGAATTGTACATACTAGGTAAACAAGCATAGCTTATTGCTTCCCAAAACAGTGCGTATTTATATATTAAGATTAAATCATGCGGAAATGTCACTGTGAGACCCCATTATTCTATAATCTATATACACTGATTGTTATGTTAATCTCATCAGCTTTAGTGGGTTGAAACATGCCTAGGGGTTTACCACAGCAAATTTCTAGGGGTATATGTGGTGGGGGGGGGTAACATATCACTGCTCTAGGGGTATCTATGTGTGTATGGGGGAACACAGCACATCTCTGGGGTATCTGTGTGTATGGGGGTAGCTCAGCACATCTTTGGGGTATCTCTGTGTGTATGGGGGTAGCACAGCTCATCTCTAGGGGTATCTGCATGTATGGGGGTAGCACAGCTCATCTCTGGGGTATCTCTGTGTGTATGGGGGTAGCACAGTTCATCTCTAGGGTATCTGTGTGTCTTTGGGGGAGCACAGCTCATCTCTAGGGGTATCTGTGTGTTTATGGGGTGACAAGCTCATCTCTAGGGGTATCTATGTGTGTATGGGGGTGACAAGCTCATCTCTAGGGTATCTGTGTGTATGGATGGGGGTAACAAGCTCATCTCTAGGGGTATCTGTGTCTATGGAAGTAGCACAGCTCATCTCTAGGGTATCTGTGTGTATGGGGGTAACAAGCTCATCTCTAGGGGTATCTGTGTCTATGGAAGTAGCACAGCTCATCTCTAGGGTATCTGTGTGTATATGGGGGTAGCACAGCTCATCTCTAGGTATCTGTGAGGGATTTTAGATGATGACATCTCTGTCCCGAGTGGATTAAGTCATGATGGATTCAAGACGTGAATAAAACATGTGGAGGGGTTAGCTCTGTGGAAGGTGGGACCCCGTTGGAGGAAATAGCCCTTGGGGCATCCTGGGGGACTCTGTTTTGTCCTGGTCCTTCCTGTTACTGCCCCCCTCTGCTTATTGCCTGCCATTTTGTGAGCTGTTCCCCCATACCTTTGGGTGGGATGAAACCAGGAGTCAGAATTCATACTTCCTTCCTTTAACTTATTCTGCTAACTGTTATTTCTCTGCCATTACAGGCTGACACACTACTCAGAAGTGAAGAGGATTGATTAGATTGAGTAAAACACAACATTAGTTAACAAAAATCACCAATTACAGTCTCAGGTCATTTGGTATAACATATAAAATATCTCTATTATGTCATGCTTAGCTTACATGTGTAGGCATGCACTTCGAATAATTTATGATAGAGTCTTCCTTTGTATAGGTGTAGAAAACTTCTGCAAAGATAGAGAAAAACTATTAAACATATTCATCTCTAGAAGTTATGGCTACAATTTCTGGTGTTGAAAGACTTGCTTTTCATTTTCTCTGCTTCTAACTTTTTGATTCTTTTTTACTTGTAGAAACTACAGTTATAAGAAACTAGTTGAAGGGTAGGGTTTGAGCTCAGTGAGCAGAGTGCTTACGTAGTAACCTAAGGGCCTATATCTGATTTCAGCATAAAGACATGAGGGAGGAAGGAGGGAGCGAGAAAGGGAGAGGGAAAGAGAAAGGGGGAACGAGGGAGGAGGAAGGGAGTTTCTGAAGCGGGCTTTATAGAAGAAAGAAATAGGCAACCAGACCTCTCAGGCAAATGCTGAGTCTCACTAAAGTGGATGAAGGAGATCTGGTTGAAGGACGTCATGGGCCGAATAACTCGTCAGGGCGTCTGGTGATGAAGAGAGCAACATCGTGGGGTGAAGGGCAAGAGTAAGGCAAACAGGGCTACCGTGAAGTTTTACGTAGATGAAAGATGATCTTGGATAAGTAAAACCTGCAGAACAGTTGTTAGCTCTTATTTTTGTGTGTGCCCAGATTGTGCGGCAGCCTGAAATAGTAACCCAAGAGAATCAAGGTCTTCTGTACTAGTTTGGATTTGGTCAGTGTATTACAGACATTCTGGGCTTTGCTATCATCAATCACAAGTAAGCATAGGACTTTGGAAATAAGCATGATTATACGTACTTGTATTTCATGCAGTAGGAAGCTGAGGCAGGAGGATTGTGAGTTCAAGACTATGGACTGCATAGCAATGCTCTCTCTCCCTCCCCCCCCCCTCAAAAAAGCATAGAGGTTTTGGCAGAGAAATCTTAATTATCATGAAAAAAATAACTCTCTTCTGGTTAATTTCATGTTTTCCATTTAAATCTGTGTTTGAATCAATGTGGTGATTCTTACCCTAAACAAGAATTTTTTCTTAGTAGCTTAGTGTTCATAAGCATACGAACTGTTTACGTGACATACTGCCTTCTAGGTACTTAGGTATAATGTGTTCATAATTTTTCCCCTTATTGTTGCAGACTAGGGTATAGATTGTCTCCTTGCTCTGGATCTAAGTAGAGTGCATATATTTGCCCTTTTTTCTTTAACTGCACTACTTTAAAAGAACACAGCAGCTGCCCACAAGTCCAGCATCACGCTTAGTACCATGGAGATAAATTAGCGCAAATTATTAGAACGCAGCTCCCCTCGAGGGAATCCTAGGCTTTTCTTAGCCTTTACTGAGAAAGTTCTCTTGAGACTAGTGGGTATTCTTATTCTTAGTGAAAATAAATTTTGTTTCATACAATGTTTTCTCCTCTCCCAACTCCTCCTAGATCATCCCCACCTCTCCACTCATTCCACATCTTCTTCTCTCTCTTGGGAAAACAGGCAAATAAAAATGAACAATAACAATGATAACAACAACAAGGAAAGAGCAATAGAAGCCCAGAAACACAACACAAAAACAAAACCCATAAAAATACAAGATCGGAAACCATAATATACAAGCAAAAGATCAGTAAGGGTTAAGAATTCCCAAACAAAGCAATATAAAACAACAGCAAAATCCCACTGAGTTAGTTTTACATTGCTCATCTACCGCTGGGCATGAGGCTTCTTTTAAGTGTGACTTATATACCCTGTTGAGCCTCTGTTGGAGAAAATAAATTTTTCTTTTGTAAGTGGTTGTGTGGGCACTCATGACCATTTCCCATTTCAGTGCTGGGACCCCTTCTGACTTAGACTTGGGCAAGCCCTGTGATGCTGCCACAGTCTCTGTGAGTTCCTATGTACGTCAGTCCTGTTGTGTCTAGAAGATACTGTTTCCTTGGTGTCCTCCATCTCGATCTTCCCACCCCCTTTTCTGCATCGTTCCTGGTATCCCGAGAGGATGCCGCTCACTCTCTGCACATTGTCTAGTCTTGGCTCTCGGTGCTGATTGCCATCTACTGCTGAAGGGAGCTTCTCTGGTGGTGGCTGAGTGAAACACTGAACTTTGTGTAGAGCAGAAGGTCAGTAGGAGTCATTTGGTTGCTACGAGCCTTTAACAGAGCAAGAGTACTTGGTTTTCCCATGGGTTCGTGGCCTATCCAGTCTCAGGTTCTAGGCCGCCTAAGAAATACTGAGAATGGGTTCCATCTCAAGGAGTGGCCTCAAGTCCAAAGAGATAGTGTTTGGTGATTCTCACAACATCTGTGCTACCATTGCACAAGCGTATGACGCAGACAGGTCACCATTGTAGATCATAGCGTTTGTAGCTGGATTTTTGTTTGCCTTTCCCCTCTGGTAGCATGCAGAGAACCTTCAGTACCATGAACACTAGTTAGGAAGGGTTAAGATAGTTAGGAACTGGCTCAACTTCTCTGCGTTCAATGAGATGTTTAAGTGTCTTCAGCCTGACAGTCTGTTTGTGCAGAGCAACTAATGATCTGACAATAGCCAAATTGTTTGGGGTTTCCATGGGATCCTTTTGGCCAACAACCCAATTAGACGTAACCCTCTTCTGGAACTGGAGGTTTCACTTGATGGCAAATGATGTCTAGTTGGGGCTTTGTCTCCTCCATTATTTAGTGACTCCATTTAGATTTATTTCACATATGTATATGGTTTTTGAAGATTCTACTATAGTAGGATTTCATATGATCTCTCAAATAACTCTTAATGTTATTGTCCATATTTTCTCCCCTACTCCCCTCTTCCTTCCCCCTCTCTGCTTAATCCTGTTCCAGTTTCCCCATTTCTCCATTACTCTCTATTCTGTTTTTCTTTCCTCGGGAGACCACCGCCCAGTCTCTTAATCTATCCCTAGCCTCCATGATTATGTAGCTTGTAGTCTGCATATTGAAGCTAGTGGGTAGTCTCCTTTTCCCCCTTGCTAATATAATATAATATAATATAATATAATATAATATAACAATTCTTTATATGAGCCTACATGTTTAGCTAGTGATTTTGTGATCTGTGCTTAACAGATTAGTTTTCTTTTATCCAGAAGTTTTGGTCTATAGTACATGAGTGTATGTGTGTGTGTAGAGCAAGTGTATATGTGTGAATGACATTCATATGTGTGTGAGAACATGTGATGTGTATGTGTGTATAGAGCACGCATATGTGTGTGAAGAGCATGTGTATGTGTGTATAGATCAGCATATGTGTGTAGGGCATATGTATGTATGTATAGAGCATGCATGTGTGTGTAGTGCATGTGTATGTGTGTGTAGGGAATGTGTGTGTATAGTACATGCATATGTGTGTAGAGTATGTGTATGTGAAGTTCATTAAATGTGTACATTAGACATGTTCTAAAGCAGAAACTAAGAAAACTGCCATTAGAGTTGTCAATTTATTCATCTAACTTTTCTTCACCCTATTTTTTTGTTTTTATTTTCTTCCTCTGGTCTCTAGGCTGGGGAATGACGACACGGACTTTGAGGTGAGCATGGCCAATGATGGGTGTGAGGTGCATCGTTTTGATCCTAGTGTCAAATCAGCCCACGTTCTGGAGAGCCAGCGCCTCTGGCATCACCGTTTGTCCATCGACTGGAGGGATCCACATCCAGCTGTGGCTGCTCAAAAGCCACGTAGCAACACCAGAAAACTGGGAAGCATTTTGAATGAATTTGGGCATCACAAGGTGAGACTTCCCGTTTTAATTCACAATTAAATAAAGCGAATAAACCCATCAATTAGGAAAATGAAAAGCATGGCTAATAATGCTGGGAAGCTGCAGGTCCCATTTCCAATATTGCTGGTCGCTGTCCATTGTTCATAGAGCTGACCTGTAGCCACGCTGGGGAATTCTAGAGCTGTTGACACTGAACTGCAGAGTTTCGTTGCTCCTAAGGAATGCTAAGAATGGCCAAGTTGAGACAAGAGACTAAGAAGCTACTTCTCACAGAGACTTCAGCATACTTGGGAGTTTATCTAAAATTTCCAGAAAACTAAACTGCTTATTTCAACCTTGAATATACAAAAATAATCCTTCTTATGTTTATGTTTGGAAAAACACTGGCTTTTACATTTCTCAAGTTACTGGCTATTTTGAGACATTTTGGCTCTTAAAGTACAAAACCCACTTGTAGCTCTGAGTAAAATCTACTTTCCAAAAATGAATGGACATCGTGTACATTGCAATTTATATAATTATGCCAAAGCATGTGAAATATCTGCAAATACCCCATTGTGGAGGAACAGCATAAAGAAACTCAATCTTTGAACAATGTTCCTTGAGCCCAAGTTTTAGCTTCAGATACCCCAGCTAATGCATCTTTGAAGCAGACTCTAAAGGGGTGGTTCTGGGTGCAATTGCCTTCTTTTGTCTCCATCTCTCCTTAAGTGAATTTGACCTGTCCTAGCCTATGGTGCCATGAGGTGTCATGTAATTTAAAACATGTCAAAATAAGAGCCCATCTGTGAGACAAAGTGTGGGGGATTTTAAGTTTGAATTGACTTCTTGATCTTTAATAAAAGGACTTGCCCTGTGGATTACCCCTTTCCTCTCTCCGCCTCCTCTTTCTCCTCTCCTTTGAAAAAAAAAAAAACTGTCTTAGTTAGGGTTTAATTGCCATAATAAAACATAATGATCAAAAACAAGTTGGGGAGGAAAGGGTTTATTTCCTCTTATGGCTTGGAGTTCATCATTTAGGGGAGTTGGGGTAGAAATGCAAGGTAGGAGCCTGGAGGTAGGAGGTGATGTGAACAGAGGCCATGGAGGGATGCTGCTTACTGGCCTGCTCCCTAAGCCTTTCTCAGCCCACTTTTCTATAGAACCCAGGACCACCAGCCCAGCCGTGGCACTACCCATAGTGTACTGGACCCTCCCACAGCAACGTCAATCAAGAAAATGCACACTGGCTTGCCTAGAGGTCATTGTGGGGACATATTCTCAGTTGTGGTTTCCTTTTCCCAAATGACCTGTGTTGAGTTGACCCAAAATTAGCCAGCACACTCCCTTTAATCAGACAGTCAAAACTTTTCCAAGAACAGTCTTGAGGAAGTTATTGCTCTTCTAACACAGGACTAGCTAGCCATTTGTACTTTTTTTCTGCCACTAAGAGCAACCAGCATCCAACAGTGAGAAACCTTAATGCTTCCTGGCTACAATATTTCAAGTAAGATCTCTGAATAGAACTTTTTTCCATGGGCTACTAAATTTTTAATAAGTGTGAGAAGTGGAGGCATTTTTCAGAATTCACTTCCAGCTTATTCTTGTTTGCCACTCCTACTTTTGCAAACCTGTTTTTCTTTACTGATGAAAATCACAAACCAGTTTCCCAATCTGTCAAGTCTAGATTCTCCTCAGAGTGGAACCTCTCTGTGTTCAGAAAAGAGCTTTATTGCTGCTCTCTGTGGCTCACTTGCTAGTCCTGCCCACCCTTGCTCTTCTGAGACAAGACTGAGTAGGCAAAGGAGGTTAAGGTCAAAGCCCTTTGTGCATTCTTCAATACATTTTAGCAAAAGACTTGCTAGAGAAGAGGATAAAATGAGGCTTTGGAAAAAATTATGTGTGCATGTAATTCATCCAAGCACATTTCCTACAGAGAGTATATTTTAGGATAATGAGACACAGAGTTGAACTGGATGCAACCAGCTCTGTGGGAGCTGTAGCGGGCCAACCTTTAGGTTGGGGGTATCATGGAGCATTTTGCCCCTGGATAGCAGACGCATTTACAAGGATACTTAAAGAGGAGAGATCAAGGGTTGCTTTTGTTCCTACAGTGGTTTATTTTTTCTTAAAAGCAGTAATAATAATGAAAGGAATCTGCCTCAGAATTGCCAGGTATGGATTTGATGCTTCAAGGAAAATTCACTGTTGAGGGATGGAAGAGCCATCAGTTTCCTTCACAGAGATTCTTTGGCTGAATACTTTCAAACAGAAACAACAAAAACTAAGCCACCATTGAATGATTGCTTCCCTTGGAAACACTCTGCGAGGGCTACGCAGTGCCAGATGAAAGGAAACCTCATTTGCGGCTGGAGAAAGCATGGCCTGTTTTCGTTCCTCCCCGTGTGTGCAGACATTGATAAAGAGGGCATGACTGTGGCAGGGGAGGCAGAGAGCAAAACACTCGAAAGATCGGTATTCCCACCCCTTTGTCTCTTGATTCTGAAAGCGGCAGTAGAAGCCACACAGGGCTTTGATGACTTTAAAATATCTCATATGGTTCTGTGATGATTTTTATATTTGCCTGTTTTCCTTCTTTTTTCCTTCCTGCATCCAAACCTGCTTTCTAGTCAAGTGAGGGACGTGAGAGCAAATGTCGGCAGTATTTGGAGAGAGTGACAGAAAGATGCATATGGCTCGTGTGCTGCTGTAGAAACTCTTTGCTAATTTTAACTTCAAACTATAAATCAACAAAGCCTTTGAAAGGCATCATGCAGAAGCAGCTGCATCAGCAAGGCAGCCCTAGACCAGAAGCCCTGTCTGCCAGGGAGTAACATCACCTAGACCCAGGCTCACTGGGGATGATTTACTGTCTAGCCCATGCTGCAGTGGTTGTTGATGCTAAGTCTGTGAATTTTTCAAGAGCGGATGAAGATTAAACTCGAGGATTCTGCTCTTATTAATTTTACTGTGTGGTTTTTCTCCCCCAAACTCTTCATCGCATACTCAGCATTTCCTACATGATCCGGGCTTGGAAATGATAAATTACGATCCTTATTGTTAGCAGCCAGCTAAAGGTTCTTCTGCCAAGTTTGGGTGGGAGATGTGGTTGTTAAACTGCAGCTCTCTTGGTGCCAGCAGCTCTGGGCTTCAGGGATAGGGAGCCTCTGCTCTTTGCATCCAGCTCTGCTTCCCCGCAGCAACCAGGGGTACTGCACTCCCTGGCTGTGGGCTGCAGTGACTGGGGCCGGAAGTGCTTCCAGTTCTCAGTTTTCCATAGTCTTTCTCTTGCCCCACCTTGAGTCTTGTCCCCAGGGTCTCAGTTCTCCATAGAGACACTTCTGCAGTCTGCCCTTGTCTCAGTCTGCTCCAGCCTAGGTTCCCGGCCATCCTCTGGAACTCATCTGCTGCCCCTAGTTACTACTGGGGACGCCTGAGGCTGAGCCCAGGGAGTTGCTGCTTTTCATGCCGCCAGCTCAACGCATTCTCTCCAACGTAAAGACCACAAGGTAGGCAATGTGACTCTTCAGGAAAGGCGCTTTGTGGATGCCTAGTATTGCAGCGTGGGAGGACCGTACATGGGGGAGATCTCATCAGAAGAGCGAGAGGCGGGCTGCTAACACAGCCTGACACGCATGCTCACTGCCCTCTGTCCACAGCACCCTCTGTCATACAGTCTGCGAAAATCGTACTGGGCCTGTCACGGAGGCAATCAGTGCCCAACCTGACTGCAGGAGTTGGGAGACTTCTGGAGTGGCTGTGACCGTTCATCTGATGCTGTCATGGCTGAAACAACATTTCCAAGGTGCCTGGAGTGGCTCTTAATAAATGAAGCATTTTTTTTTTTCAAAGCAAAAAGCCATGGTTGGGGTAGTGGCCCTGAAAGCTACTGTTGGTTTATATTGCTGGAAGGAGACCTCCTCGGGACACCAGTGGCTGGACAGGAGCCTCCCTGAGCGCCAGGAGGTTGTCAAAACAGAGCTGTCATGACAACAGTCGGAGAAATCATACAAGTAAGAGCTATTTGATTGACAGCTCCCATGACTGCCATGACAATCGGGCTGAAGCTGGAGTTGCCGCCATCTCTGGTGGGATGGTACCAATGTCGTTTCCAGTCCCACTGGATCTGAGAACGGTGGAGACAGCAGCACTGGTTCCCATTCAGACTCAGTTCTTTATGCTCCTGGAGTCATCTCCTACTGGGCTTCTTAGCAACTGCAGTAGCAACAGAAAAGGGCTGACGGCTGTCAGTCATGCAGCTGATCAGCTCACTCCTGACAGCTCCAGTCATTTGAACAACAAAAAAAAAAAAAAAAAAAAAAAACAAGCAAACAAATCAAGCCTATGACAAAGATCTCATACAAAATTTCATTCTTTGGTGTACTTTATCCAACAATTCATAACCCCCAGAGGGCGGGATGGCTTCTCCTGGTCTGTATCTTCCCTATTATGACCGTCAGTCTTGACCCCACTGCTGATAGGAAGGAAAGGCAGCTTCCTGGGTGCTTACCTCAACGAAGGCCTTAATCAAGACTTGACCCACAAGTTAGCTTGTTAGCATTTGGCCCTGGAAAAGTCAGCTGGTCTTTGATCATCTTAAACAACACCGGCTTTCATTAAGTGTGTCTTGTTTGGAGAATTAGATCTGAGAACACAGTGTGGAAGTCTCCAGTCGAAAGCCTGGCAAGGGGTTGTCACTTCATCTCTTGCAGTGAATTTAAAGAATCGTGATCCACATTGCCTGTGACTTTTAACCAAATATTACAGAGAATGCCGGCTTTTCTTTCTTTGTTCTCAGGGAGACTATGCCGTAGATGCATCTGGACGTTGCTAACTACAACTAATTTCAGGCAAGAGTTATTCGCGAAAGCTTTGTGTGAAGCTAAAGGGCACTTGGTCCTTCAGACGTGGTTGAAAGAGAATTCGTTCCTGCCTTGGGGCACGGAACAGCTTTGCTGGTGACTGTGTAGAAAGTAAATACTGCGCCGCAGAGAGAATAAATAAGCCGCTGAGAATTAATTGGAATCTGTTTCCCATGAGCAGATGTCCACCCCCGGGCTGGGCTGTCTGGTCAGGTAGCTCTGAGGGACTCGGCCTCCTCCCTGTCAGCTCAGGTCTCTGCCCCTGCTTCCACCTGCCACTATTCATCCAGCCCAGTGTTCCCTTGGACTCTCAGAGAACCATAGTTTCTGCTTGCCCAAGCGAGAGCTTTCTAGAACATCAGTGTTTGTCTATGGTTTGTGTTGTTTGAGGGAACATGGGCTCTGAAATCAAACAGCACTTCTTCTCCTCTGTGCTGTGCACGCAGCTTCTGAATGGCTCTGAGGACCGTAGAAAGGGTCACTGATGTGAGTAGACTTTGAATCTGGTAATTTTTGATATGTAATATTTTTATTGGCAAGTTTTTGCAAATGAAGTTTATTGAAATGGTTTAGAAGATTTTTTTTAATGAAATAAAGAAACATTTGAAGGGCTAGTATACTTAGTGGTCGAGAGCTTACCAAGTAAGCACAAGGCTCAAGATTGGATCCACTGGGGGGGGAAATGTTATAAAAACTAAAGACAAAAATAATAGAGAAAACAGCGACGAGAAACAGTTCACAGCAAAGAAGAGGTACAGAGGCTTGATTTGTTTGCACAGACATACATGCAGGCAAAAAGAAGGAAGTCTTCTGTCTGCTCTTCTGTGATGTTCCCTGAGCCTTGGAGGCAGGGAGGTTAATAGATGTGATTTATCCACAGCTAAGCACTCACAGTCATGTGTACTTGACACTCCAGCCAGTTATGGGTCTGCATTAGCCATCACCTATTGTGAAAGGAGGTCTCTCTAGTCAAAGCTGAGACGTTAACTTAAAAAAAATAGAACTAAACATGGAAGGAAAAGTTATGAAAAATTTGGGAAAAATGTTTAAGACTTTGAGATTGGTAAATATTTCTTCTCTTTCTCTCTCTTCCTCTCTCTCCTTCTCTCTCTCTCCTTCCTTCCTTCTTTCTTTCTCTTTCTTTTTTTTGGGGGTGGGTGGGTGGGTGGGTTGTTGTTTGTTTTTTTAAAGACAGGGTTTCTCTGAGTAGTAGTCCTGGCTGTTCTGGATGCTCTTTGTAGATCAAGCTAGCTTTGAACTCACAGAGATCTACTTGCTTCTGCCTCCCAAGTGCTGGGATTAAAGGTGTGCCACCAAGCCCTGCTAGACAAATATATCTTTAAATTTTGGGAGGCATGAGTTTTTGCCTACATGTATGTCTGTGCTCCATGTGCATGCCTGGTACCCAAGGAAGACAGAAGAAGGTGCCAGATCCCCTAGAACTGAAGTTATGGGTGGTTATGATCTGCCATGTGGGTGCTGGGAATTAAACCTGCATCCTCTGGAGAGCATCCAAGTCTTCTAAACACTGAACCATCTCAGGCAAGCAGTTCTTAAAGATCAAAAAAAAAAACACTTTAAAAAGATAGTATTTCATCAAGATAAAATATTCTACTCATCCAGTGATGTTGTTAAGAACATAAATCCTGAGATAGAATATTCAACACAGCAGATTAGATTTTAAAACTTTCATCCAGAATGTGCAAAGAATATTTACACTGAAAGTTGGGGGTGGGGTTATCAGCAACCCAGTTCAGAACTGGACAAAAGATCTGAACTGACACTTTCCCAAAGACGATACGGAGAGGCAAAAACACATGAGAAGATGCTCAACTCCACTAGGCACCAGGGGGAAGAAAAGCTGGAGTCAAAACAGATGCTACTGTAACATCCACCAACCACCAAACCGCCACCAAACCGCCACCAAAGCTACACAGTGAAAAGATGGACGAGAGCAGTAGTGAGGGCGACACTGGACCGCTCAAGCATTCTTGGTGGGAATGGGAGCGCTTTGGAAGGGTTTGGCAATTTTGTGTTAAATCAGTGCTACAGTGTAGATCTGGAATGGTACCCAAAGGCCCAGGTCTTACAGCTTGATCTCCAGCCTGTGGCACAATTAGAAGATGATGCAACTAGTGGGAGGTATTTAGGGAGTTAGGGGTGGGCCCTTGGTGTCACTGCTGGGACCGTAGGCCCTTCTCCCTCTTTCATGCTCTTGCCGTGAAGTACACAGCTTCACCTGCCATGACCTGCTAGGACCCAACCAGGCCACTCAACCCTGCATGAAAACCTCTAAAACAAACCCTTCTTTACAAAGGTGGCTATCTCAGACATGTGTAAAGTCATGGAAAGTTGGTGATGCAGTTGAACCAGTATTTACTAATAGACCCAGAGGCCCACTTCTAGGTGTTTATGCAAGAGAACTGAGCACAGATGTCCACACAGCGACTTGTGTTTGAAAGTTCATGTAACCCCTAACCAAGGCAGTCCAGATGTGTATCAATCTTCATTGTGAACATGCTCTGATTTAAAAATCATGTAGTAGGCACACCTTTGGCATCCTCCCAGAAAGAATTACTGAGGAAGGAAGGTCTACCCTGATGTGGGTAGTGCCATCCCATGAGCTGGAGACCCAGATGGAATACAAGGGGAGGAAGTAGAAAGTCAGATGAAGGCCAGCATGGCACTCTAACCTGCCCCAGATGTGAGCAAACCATCATGAGTCCACCATCATGCCCTCCCTACCACGAAGGGCTACACCTGCTACTACTGTAAGTCTAAAGCACTTTCTCTATTAAGTCCCCTCTTGTCAGGTGTTTCATAACAGCAACAAGAAAAATAACTAATACAACATTTGAATAAATAGGTTACGGTTGGACTATATTGACAAAAAAACAATATGCCATTTGCCTTACCACCCATATAGGCGGAATACAGCTCAAAAATAAAAAAAAAAGAATAAGCTTAGTAATGTATAGGATATGAACCCATCTTGCAGACTCCATACTAGATAAAAGGGTACAAAGTGAGTTCTCTGCTCATTCAGATTCTAGAAAAGAAAAACCCTAAGAGCTTGCAGCAGAAAGTGACCAGTCATGACCTGGAGTCATTGATAAAGGAACTGAGATGGATGGAGGGGATCACAGGGGACTTTCAGATGTGTAAATGCTCTGTGTTGGAGTGTGTTGGTGGCTTAAATGGTATTCACAAATGTCACAAGTCTTTGGTTTGCACACTTGAAATGTATGGCTTTATTGTACGTAAATTATGCCCCACAGAAGGAAAAGTACAGAAGAATATGGAGGTTGTTGCCATTCCACCGTTCTCACAGTGGTTTTGTTTTCCTAGCCTCTCCCTGAAAGAAATGAAAACCTGGGGAGGTCTTCTGCCTCCATGGAGGATGAGTCACCTGGGAAGAGACGCTATACTGCATCCTTTGAAATTTGTGCCTTGTGAATATTTAAGAAGTTAAAACAGGTTCAGAGGCTTCTTGCTGTGGTTTAGATCTTGGTGTTCTCCCAAAGACTCATGTGCTGAAGGCTTAGTACTCAGCTTGACACTCTGGGAGGCATCTTCACTGCTTGGTCCTCAGGTTGACACTCTCGAAGGCATCTTCACTGCTTGGTCCTCAGGTTGACATGACTGGGAGTTGTCCTCACTGCTTGGTCCTTAGGTTGACTGGGCAGGACCTCATTGCTTGGTTCTCAGGTTGACACTCTCGAAGGCATCCTCATTGCTTGGTCCTTAGGTTGACATGACTGGGAGGCATCTTCACTGCTTGGTCCTCAGGTTGACATGACTGGGAGTTGTCCTCACTGCTTGGTTCTCAGGTTGACATGACTTGGAGTTGTCCTCACTGCTTGGTTCTCAGGTTGACACTCTAGAAGGCATCCTCACTGCTTGGTCCTCAGGTTGACATGACTGGGAGTTGTCCTCACTGCTTGGTTCTCAGGTTGACATGACTGGGAAACATCCTCACTGCTTGGTTCTCGGCTTGACCTCTGAGAGGTGGTACCTAGCAGAAGAAAGTTAAACCACTGAGAACTTGCCCTCAAAGGACTATTAGGATGCTGGTCTGTTTCTGTCTTTCTCTTTTGCTTCCTGGCTGCCACAGGACAGCCTTCTCAGCTACATTCTCTTTCCTTGGTGTTCTGTCTCACTATAGGCCTAAAAGCAAGGGAATTGATCGCCATACATGAGAACTCTTGAAACTGAACCCAAACAATCTTTCCTCCCTATGTCTTTTGTCTCAGGCATTTTGTCCCAGTAACAGAATGACAGCTAACACACTTCTTCATTTCCTTTATTTCTACTTCTGGAGCTACTTAGGGATGCATCCTGGAGACTTTCAATCTCCCCTCTTTCTCCCTTAGTTGCTTTTTCATATTTTAAAATACAATTTATTCTCATACTTTGAGTAAATGCCTTAGTATTAGCTTCCAGCTCTTTCTTTTAAAACTGTGTACTGAGCAAAGTTTATACCATTTATTGATATTTTTACTAGAAAAAAAACTAACTTTTTTACTTTCAAGATTTTAATTGGGTTCTTTCCTGTCCATCTGTTCTTTCATAGTTGTGCATGTTTTATTTAAAAATGCATTGCCACTGCTTACATCTTGTGAAAGCAGATCTTATTTTTGAGTCCTCTGAGCATCCTAAACATACCAATTCTAAGCAGACTGTTCAATAGCATTAATCTTGAACGAATAGCAGTCCATTTGGTGTTGGGGTTGTCTTTGCTCCTATCCTTTGACTCTTGTGTGTAATTTGGAATTTTAATTTGCTGACTCATTTTCAGTGGAAGATTTTGGGTTTGGCTTTTCTTTTTTTCTTTCCTTATTGGCTCATCCTTCACTGCTTAGTGCTTTTGCAGTAGCCTCCAGGACCTAGTCTTATGCAAGCATTGAGGGGCTACTACTCCCCTCAATGATGCTGGGAATATCCCACCACTGAACCATCTGAAATCTGCCTCATTTGCTGTTTACTAGGGTGTCTTTATTCTCCTGAACTCTCCTTAGGGCAATGGCCAGATCTTCAGCCAGTGGTATTTGGAAATTTATTTCAGATTCTTTTTCTAGAGCTAGGGAGCTCCACCCTGGCCCTGGCTTTAATCAGTGACAGTGGCTCTGGCTTTTATCTTGGAGGCCCTGCCTGGGCTTCTTCTCAGGGTAGAAGAGCAGTCTCAAGATCACTGCCACCTGCTTGGAAACGGAAGGCGGCGGACCCTGCCCTCAGTCCTGCTTGTGATGTGAATGAGATGCTCTTCTCGCTTTCGAGGTCTCATTTGTTCTTCCCTTTTCTCTCCTTGAGGTCATCTCACTCCTTTTTGCTTTGTGGATAGAATGGGGCATGAGTATATCTCACTTCTGAATCTTCATTCCTGTGTGCTTTAAATAAATCCAACCTCTTGGAGTTATCTAGATTATGCCCATGGATTGCCTTTATTAGGTATCTTTCCTATCACGTATTTAAAATACCAGGAATGAATGATTTTGAGATGTTTACATTGCCTACGAATCATATTCCATGCTATGCTTTCTCAAATGGAATGTATGTATTAACCACCTGGAATCTGACTGAATCGACGATGTTGGAGGAGGTCAGAGGAGGACCTGGGTGCTCTATTTCTAGCATGTTCTGAGACGGTGCCGGGACTCCTAGTTGGGAAGCTATGCTTTCTGTATCATAGCTCTGTAACACATTGAGCAAAACACAGCGCCCGAGGAACCCTCACAGCAATGGACAACGCTGGGACTTGAACCCAGGAGACGTTCCCAGGAGCCTGAGCACCGAGCCACGTAGCACACTGCTCATGTTGTCTTCCACACTCAGTGCAAGTTCTTATCAAGGTGGGACGAGGGACACATGCTATAGCATGGGTCATGTTTGACCCCCAAGCTTGTGGGTTTCTTTCTGAGCTGCCATCCTTGGACAAATCCTCCCAAGTTGGCCCACCCCATTAGCTCAAGGCCCAGGCATGCCTGGGTTCTAAGTGACTACTGATTTACCCTTGAGCTAAAAAACCTTGATCTGAGCTGTGTCTTCCCAAGTGAGCCGTGCTGCTGACCGGTAGATCCCTTTCTGTAGGGTCTCCTGACCTGTGCAAAGTCTAGGAAGCTTGCCAACCTGAGTGCTCTCCCGCACGGTGCGGATGAGGAGGGCACTAAGACTTCAGTCTTATTTTTTGACCCAACCTGGTGCAGTCCTAGTGGGTACCGCTTCAGTAAGCAGTGGACACAAGCCTGCAGATCTCTACCGGAGGTTGCTAATGTCTCAGATGAGCTTTGGGTGAGACAGCTTACCAAAAACCAGCTATGGTGCAATGAAGGTTATTTTAGGCTCCAATGCATTCGTTGATCTAAATTTTCTTAGCTTCCTTTTTCAAAGGGAGCCGCCTGCCATTTGTCATTCAGTGTGTTTGACGGCAGCTTCGTCTAGTGGAATTACTATCTAATCATGAAGATTCGGTGTTTCTGTGAAATCAGCCGGTGGTGATGTAGCAGTAATGAGTCATTGGAGGCTCGGAATCGCAATTGGAAAAGCTGAGCTGTCTTTTCACCCCCCGTCAGTCTGCAGTGGACCCCGCGGGTATGGTGTCTTGGAACGTGAGCCCAGAACTTCTCAAGTCCACGCTTAAGAAATGAGGGGGTTTTCTTTTTCCTTTTTTAAGGTTTGCTCACTCATCTATAATAGTGAGTTTTCCCTGCAGGGCACAATGCCTTGCCTCTTACTGTTTTCAAACCATCCTGTGTTTAACTCCTAGCACAGGCCTACAAAAGGCTAGAAAAGCCCCAGAGAGAGAACTAAGTGCATCTGGATTAAGCTGTGGGTTCCGTGACTGTGTTCTCCTTGCTGCTCTCTGCGGGCAGAAGTTCTGATGGACAAGCTTGTGTGGGAACAGCACTCTGGGTCTGGGGGTTCTGCTGTCACCCGCAGGTGGCCAAGCAGTCCACAGATTCTGCTGTTACGATGGGACAGAGCAGGAAATAAATCCAAACAGTAGCAAAGCTCAAGATAATCAAATAATCCCAACCACAAAAAACACTTGATTGAAATGGCAAGCCAAGACCAAGCCTAGAGAGGGGAAGGAAGTTAGGTCCCTGGGAATAGCACCTTAGAGAGGTTATGGGGACACTCACTCTCTCTTCCCCCAGCCATCACAGGGTAAGTAAATCGGACCATACACGGAAACCTTTGACCTAAGAGCCAACATAAATCATTTCGCCCTTTCACTGGCTCATGGCAGGTATTTTGTCACGGCTGCGGAGCGCATTTACTGCTCGGAGAAAGGAGCCTCTCGTATAGAAGGCTCTTGAACAGTCAGGCTTTCATTGTTACTTCCCACCTCTTGCTGTGAATAAGGCCCTGGAAGCAGAAAGAAGTCCTGGAACCTGGTTGCCTTCTGCAGCATCCTCTCTGTTTCCTCACCGCTTCCTCACCGACTCGCTGAGTCTGTTGTGCCTTAGTTTCCCTATTATAAGACACGCCACGGCTTTATATATGCTACGACATACACCGCTGGAGAATGTGGTTCAGTGAACAACTCACACAAGATAGGAAAAGAAACAAGGGGTAGTCACAGGACACGCTGTGATTGTATTTTATAGAGAAGAAGGGCTGGTGTGGCTCTGGGAATGCGGAGGGCGCCCGTCTTACTACAAATGGGTACAATGTCACGTGCGGCAGGATTGAGACTCCCGGTGCGTCCTCCTGCTTTCCTTGGTTTCCGTGTACCAGGAGTGGGCGCATCTGTCTCAATCTTACCGTTTTGGCAGGGTTTGCAGAATGAGAACCAAATGAACCTGGAGAGATTACAGGCACTCTAGACATTTCCTTGCTTTCTATTTGTATGCTGTGCTCTTCTGAAGGAGACTCTGGGTCTGCTGTGCAGCTTCGATTAGGAGAGTCACGCGGCTCTGCATTTGCTTTGTGTGTGTTTAAAAAAAGCCAAAAGCCTTTGAGAGCAGAAGGCAGAGAACTTGCAAGTCCTGTGAGGGCGTGTACCCTTGAACGAGTTCTAAGATTTTATATTTTGTTTTTATTTACTTATTTCTTTGTTATTAGTGTACCCCTGTGTAGACACATGTGCATATGCTTGTGTGTGTGTGCATGTGTGTATGTGTGTGTGTTATGTGTATGTGTGTGTGTTATGTGTATGTGTGCATGTGTGTATGTGTGTGTGTTATGTGTATGTGTGTGTGTGCATGTGTGTACGTGTGTGTGTTATGTGTATGTGTGTGTGCATGTATGTATGTGTGTGTTATGTGTATGTGTGTGTGTGTGCCTGTGTGTAGGAGGTGAGAGGACAGTTCTGTGGAAATGGCTCTCTCTTTCCACCTTCGAGTGAGTGCTGGGGATGAAGCACAGGAGGCCAGACTTATTCAAGTTCACTGCTGAGCCTGCCCCAGACCTGAGCAAATTCTTCCAGGTCCCACCTGTACTGGCCACGTTTGCCTCTGAAACTCAGTCCGGGCTGAGCAGGGCCCACGAGCTGGGCTCCAGGTCTTTGAGAAGGGGTGGACAATGTTGCATTTGGACCTAAAATCTGGTTTCTTTTCCACCCAGTGAAAATACCAGGAAAGGAAGTTTCATCTGCTACGATTTAGTTTAAAACATAAAGACCCTTAAAAACCCCCACAGATTTCCCAGCATGGAGTGGCATTCGGCAGTTTTGCAATTAAAACGATAATGAAACTTTTCTCCCTAGAACTTCTCTTTAAAATCAGTGCGATGGGTACGCAGCACACCATTAGGAGGAATTATGCAAAGTGGCCTCCCTGTTCCAAGTTTTATTTTAAGATTTAATTTATTCCAGATTCTGCAGGAAAAAAAAAACGCCCATGTGACAAGCCTGCTAACAGATGTCAATTTAGTTTTATAGCACATGCCTGAATTTCAGAGCCAGAGAATGGAGGTTTTTCTCTCTGCCTGCTGTTTATTGCACACCGCAGCCTCCGAGAGCTGTGCTCCTGAGGGGGGGTGATTAGTGCGCATGCGGTTTGCCCTGTTTGGCCGTTGGCACTGTCAAGCGTAAGCTTCAGTCTACACCCTGTTAGATGAAGGCTCTAGAGAGAGCAGTGGGGATTGGAAGCGGAGTTTCCTCCATTTTCTAAGCCAAAAGATAGGTTGGGTTATGGTATAGTGTAAGAGCAACAAGGAATAAAAAAAGAGAGAGAACTGTGTATTTATATAGAGAATAAATTTTTAAATAATAGCTGCTAATAAATAGGTCACCTTTTAGTATTTAGTTTATTATTTTCTCTTTCTCTTTTGTGTTTTCGGGACACATTTTCATATTCTAGTCCTGCTGGCCTAAAACATGGGCCAGGCTGGTCTTGAACTCACAGCAGAGTTACTGCCAGTGCCTCTCGTGTGCTCAGATGACAGGCACATGCGACTTTGCCTGGCCTTGCTACTTTCAATTGTGTTCAGTGAACCTAAAATAAGACTCTATAGACGAATCATCTTAGGTGGCTCAGCAGTGTTAAGTCCAACGATGCCATGTTTCCGGTCTCTAAACATTTTATAATGCAAAACAGAGAGCCAACACCCATTGAGCAGAAGCTCGCTTCCTCCATCCCTGACTCCCCGCAACTGTCCCTCTATTGCTGTCTTTGTAAATTGCCTGTTCTAGGTATTGCACACAAGTGGACTCTCTCACGATGTTTGTTCTTATTTGTACCTGGTTCTTTTCTCTTAAAATGTTGTCACTTTTCTGTTGCTGCACAAACACCATGACCAAAAAGGACTGTGGAAGAAGGAGTTGATTTTGGCTTATGGCAGCAGAGGGGTAAGAGTCCACCAGACAGGCAAGCAGCAGGCATGGCAGCAGGAATGGAGAGCAGAAAGCCTAAACCTCAGCAGCAAGCACAGAGCAAAGAGAGCGAACTGGGAGTGGGGCAAAGCTGTGAACGCCTTAAGCCCACCTCGAGGGATGCAGTCCCTCCAGTGAGGTCAGACTTCCCAAGCCTTCCCAAAGGACACACCTCCAGCTGTCAGGCCGGCAAGTATTCAAATGTTCAGCCTATGAGGCATATGTTTCTCATATGAAACACCACACGCCTTTCAGGGTTCCTTCACATTGTAGATTGATTTCCTTTGCATGATCAGAATGTCCTGCCTTATTTGTTTATTTTGACATAGTGTCCTTCTGTGTAGCCCTGATTGTCCTGGAACTCTCTGTGTAGGCCAGGCTGGCCTTGAACCCATAGAGATCCATCTGCCTCTGCCTCCTGAGTGCTGGGATTAGAGTTGTGTGCCACTGTACCAACTATCCTTCCTTTTTAAAGCTGAATAATATCTTACTGTATGTATAACATATTAGCTTATCGATTCATCTGTCACTTGACTTGCTCCCAGCTCTTGCCTGTTATGGTCAATATGACTAGGAACATAAGTGTAGCGAGTCTGCTTTCAACTCTTTTGGATGTATATGGACCATGGCTATTATTGCTGTTATTAGTATTATTATTATTTTGGTGGTGCTGGGAATGAACCTTGGGCATGCTATGCTATGCAGATGTTCTGCCCCTGGGCTGGATTCCCAACCCCTATTATCGTTTCTTTTTCTTTCTTTCTTTCTTTCTTTCTTTCTTTCTTTCTTTCGGAGGAACCATCATACATTTCTCATAGTGTGTTTATCATTTTATATTCTCATAAACAAATCATTTAAGATTAAAATGTATTGGAAAAGACAGAAGTCCTGTGATGAGCTACAAAGAGGAAATGTGGTGTGCCCTGAGGGTTTATAGAGAAATCCAGTCTAATCTGTGATTTGTCTTGTGCTTCAGGCCACAGTGAGAACTGGGTAAGTGATGGGTGGGTCAAGGGACCACATTCAGATTGTCTCCTCCCTGTTATCCAGTACCCTCTGTTCTACAGTCCGGTACTAGAGAATGATTGGAGAGTTTACTAATGGGCCTGCCTTTCCCTTGGTTTTCTCTGTATATCTCTCTGTAGATCTAACATGTTTTCAGTTAGGTTCTTTTTCTTGTTCTATGCTCCATCTAATAGAGGTAGAGGTATTTCTGCCAGAGATGCCCCTCCCTTGCCTTGTGGGTGTGAGGAGGAAGTTGCCCATGGATGTGAGAGGGTGTTAGGAAGGGAGGGGATGAAGGAGAGACTGCTCTTTCTAGTCTTAGAAAATTCCCTTCATTCTCCAACTCTCTAAGGAATTGTTCTATAAAGAGCAGAAAGTCCTTTTAGTTATTTCCTCATTTGGCTTAAATCAGTACTGTTTGGCTCAATTACATGCTGTTCATAGCTGTTTCAGTGTTGAGACAGCAAGAGAACTTGAGATATTAAGAATATATAGACATTACATTAGAAGACAACTTCTTGTTTTTGATTTTATAAAAGAATCATGTTTATTTGATTCCAAAACTAGGAGGGGATACAGTTATTATTCTAAGTTTTGTTGTCATTGTTAACAATCGAGACTAAGAAAGAGGCTGGCCGCAAAAGCATCCGGCTCAGCTCTTCCCTTAGAAAGTTTTCTTCTTTGTATTTGCCATGCTGTTACCATTCTGATTAACTCAGGATATTGGTTATCGCTCTGAAGGGACTTCTGAATTCCTCCAAGTTGCTCTGGTCTTGATATTGTCATGAGAGAGTCAAATGGATGCTATATTCAGGATGCCACTGGAACAGTTAGCAGATGCTGGGCCACAATATCCCAGGAGAGATGCTGCTGCCTTTCGATCAAAGAGATCAAAATGCAGGCTTGGCCTTCAGCTCAGCGCTGGAACACTTCACCTAATGTGCACAAGGCCCTGGGTTTAATCTCTAGTACCACCCTGCCCCCACCACCAAAACAGATGGACAACAACAACAAACCCCAAAACCAAACCAATCCAAAGCAAACAAAAACCAGCAGAAACCCAGAGAGGCTCCAATACCAGCTTTCCTATCAGCTGTGTGACTAGCACAGACGAAACCCTCAGGGCCACATTGCCTTGTTTCTGCAGAATGAGAGAAGTTGAGGAATTAAAGACTGAAGTCTGTAAAGCATGGGCACAGCGCCCTTTACTTCCTATAGCGCTGTCCATTGGCTTAGATTGATCTAATGACCTTAGGACAATGTTCTAATATAATATTGATAACTAATATATCAATATCTAATATAATATTGATATGGCGCATTATGACATGTCTGACTGTGTATTTCTTTGCTTTTTTACTTTCTTAATGATCATGGAGCGTTTCTTTCAGGTCAATCACTTACTCAGATACTGTTAAAGGGGGAGGGTCAGTGGTATTCTGGATTGGACCTTGGAAGTGTCTGGAACAGAAACAGTGCAGGTCTGAGGTCCAGGCATCCCTTCCGTGTCCTCCAGACTGATTTTGCCACGGTGACAGATATGGCCATAATTGGTGTGTGCTCCAGAGCATCTGCCTGCTTCAGGATATCAATTGACATCTTTTAACTCTGAGCTTCCCTTGGGCAACTCCTGGAACACTAATGTGAAGTCGTCTGGATTCTTTTGACATCTTTGATGGTGTTTAACACAGAGTGGGGCTGTACTTTCCACGCTTTTTGCCCCATGACATTCATTTCCTCTGGTCCCACTGACACCCATTCTCTGTCTTTGTATCTTGTCTGAAACCCCCTGTTAGGTAATTTTGACATCTTTTGGGGAGATATAGCAGGTATAGTACTAAATTTAATGTTCTGGAATTTTCTGGATAGCTTAAATTATCTGACTAAATCAGAGAGTGGCTGCTACCTATCCCTAGCATCATACCCATGCTGTGTTGAATAAAATCATCTCACTTGTCAAGAAAGCTCTGAATTCATTGTGTGTGTGTGTGTGTGTCTGAGAGAGATAGAGACAGAGAGAGGATGAATGAATGTGTGTGTGTGTGAGAGAGAGAGTCTGTGTGAGAGACTCATATACATATTCTCTCTCTCTCTCTTTCTCTCTCTCTCTCTCTCTCTCTCTCTCTCTCTCTCTCACTCACTCACTCTTGCACCACCCTGCCTGTCTGGGGATCAGAACTCTGATCCTGTGCTTGTGTAGAAAATATTTTGCCCACTGAGCATCTTCCCAGACTCCCAATTCAATTCCTAACCTGTAAATTTTCCCTAATATATCCTTACAGATATCTTGCATTTTTTTTTTCTTTTGAGGCAGGGTCTCACATATTACAATCTGGCCTTGAACTCACTATGTTTGGCTACAGGGATGATCTTGAGTTTTTCAGGTGTGCACCACCGTGCCCAATCTGTGTGGTGCTGGGATAGACCAGGACTGTGTACTATCTTGGCAAGCACGGTCCCAACTGAACAACTTTCCAGGCCCCAGATATCCCACCACCCATCTGGATGGCCTTTCTTCTGATTTTCTAGGCAGCTTTGATGATAATCACTAATCTTTCTATTGTTTTTTTTCCTGTATTTAAACAATCAAAAATAATCTCACTCAGCTTTCAGGTCTTATTCCAAATGTCACTTCTTCCACAAAGCCTTTCTCACAGCCTTTTCGTTTTAATTGCATAAATGATGCGTGTTCACTGTCAGAGATGTAGATGACAGAGAACACAGGAGGGAGAAGGGTGAGAATTAAAGTCACGTTAATTCTGACACTGGTGATGCCTGCTGCTAGCATATGTAGTCTTTCAGTCCAGATTTTTCTTTCCTATTAGTATAATGCATTTTAACAAAATCACATCACTATCCCACTATATATGTGATCTTATAACCGATTTTCTTTTTACTTAAAATATCTTGAACCTCTCTGTGTTCATTAAGTATTTCATTTAGGAATGTGGCAGTATCACATGTAATAGCAAAAATCTGGAAGCAACACAGTTCTCTTGTTGAAGGATGATCAAATATTCAGTGGCTATTAAAATACCTACCATTTATCTGTATTTTGCTAATATGGAAAATGTGTGAGCTAAATTGCTAAGAATTGAAAGCAAAGTGTCAGCTGTGGGGGTATTCCGTGACACCCACAGTTTGAATAAAAATAAGTCTGCATCAACTCTATGCTTGTACATGTACTTTTAAATGTCCGTCTTTATGTGAGCATGCTGGGGATTCTTTAGGAAAAGGTACTTACTGTCTTTGGATACCCTTGGATAAAGCAATAGGTTTGAGGATTTAGCATAAAGGGAGTGGGGATTTTGGGGTGGGAAAAAATGCCTCATTGACATTTTGAGGGGTATGAACATTTTAAATGTCTGTGTTTTATGTGCTTTTCCCTATACTCATACTACATATTTATCTGCAATGTACTCTTTAATGCTACATATGTTCTAGTGAATGATTGCACCCTAATGTATGGGATCACTTCTCAACTGATGTGGTTATAGGTTACTTCAAGCTTGGACTACCCTACCCCATATGGTGGCAGCCTTTCTGTAGGTATCACTAAAAGACCTCAAGAGGTTTTGCACTATTTTTTTTTTTTTTTTTTTTTACTGAGGTCTTCCAGTGAATGTGATCGCTGAGGACTTTGAATTCCCCCGCACAGCTTCATTTGCATATCCGTGCTGGTGAAAGGTGGCTGGGATTTCTTCCACCATCACAGCACACGAGATGCCCGCCTCACATCCCTGAGTCCTTACTGCATCTCTAGCTATATAAACTATAACGTCCATTCAGTAGACACTTGGAAATGCCAGGGACAGTGGTTGTCACACTTGCTTCCCTTTCCCCACATCAGCACAGAGCTGCAGGGAACCGTCTCACACAGCGAGTGCCCTGAATGAGCATCTTTCTAAAATGATGGTAGTGAAATTTATCCCGCTGAATGTCCTGAGATGGCTCTCTTTGTAGATCACTATAAACTACACTCTGTAGAATCTTATGAAATACCAATAGCTTTGACGATTTGAGCTAAGGCAATTTCTCTCTCTCTCTCTCTCTCTCTCTCTCTCTCTCTCTCTCTCTCTCGATAAAGTCGTGTAACCAAGCCACAGAACTAAACAATACTGACTGCTTCTGGCTTCCTCAGTAATAATTAGTTGCCACTTGTCATTTATTTTTCTTCTATTGGCGCGTGGTGGCAGACAATTAGCAGTCAGTGTGGAGGTAAGGAACACTGATGGGTTCGGTCATGTGGGAAATTACCTTGATCCAAATAGCCTCTGCATAAACTGCGAGGGAAGCCATCCCGGAGGTTATGGATCACAAATTAAGATGCCTGAGTTACATGGCTTATTGAATCAATTAAAAGCACACAGTGGGAAGTAGGGGGAGGGAGGTGGAGTTCACTCATGTGCCGGTGGGGTAGAAGGACAATTCTGTATGAATCCCAATCAGCCACCAGCCTCCCTCTTCCTCTCCTCCCTCTCCATCTCCCTGAAGCTTCTCCTTTCCCTGAGCTCTCTCTCATCAGTCAGCCTTCCCTGCAGTGGCAGGGCAATGAGGACCAGAGTTGAGGTTGGGAGGAAGGAGACTCCGCCCTAGGGATGCAGGTAGAGGTGTTTTTGCCATGGCCGCGAGCTCACTTATTTAGTTGGTAATTGATGATTTCGTGAATACTGATCGACTCATGCACACTTGATGCTCATCAACCCCTCAAATGTTTAATGAACGTTTCTATCCCTTTCTAATTCTTAGCACATACTCTCTGTAACCATCCCGACAGGAGGGAAGATATTCTAAAAGGACATTTGTACCCTTCTCTTTGCTTATCAGACAAGACCCAAAAGGAACAATAATTCTCCCAGGAATCTCGAAAAAGCTGGGAGCCTGGTGCCAGTCAGAGCAGAGCGTGTCTCCCAGAGAGAGATTTATAATTGTCAGACAACTGTGGGAGAGACAAAGATGGGACACCCTGGACTAAAACTATTTAGCTGTGCGTGCCTCTTTCACTTCTATTTAAACCTAAACCTTATGCCAGGACCCTGAAGAGGGACTTGAAGGGGTCACTGGGCTTCCGTTCCTTTTCCCAACATGGCCAGATTGAGTGAATCTTGTTTTTCTGCGTTTCGCTATTATTATTTATCTATTTGGTCTATTAAAAGCGGTAGTCCAGCCTGACTTGTCATGGCTGTCAAGGCCCAGGCTTTAACCCTAACAACTGGATCCTAAGTTACTTGTTGACAGTAACTTCATAGTTTCCATTCGCTGTCTCCATCTTCCATAGAACTAAATATTCTTAAGGAAACAAATGACCACTGCCAGTTTAAAACCTAAGGTGGATAAAATTGAGTAGAGTAGCTTCTTTTTCACCCTTAACCCACTTCGGTGTTCCAACACACGCCTCTGCAGTCCTTGTGGGAACCAGAGTCAACTGTCCACAGGTCATCATGAAGAAAAAGAACAGAGTGGGGTATTCCACAACTCTGAACAGCCATCCTGAGCTCCCTTCTTTCAATTTAATTTAATTAAAATTATTTTTCATTTATTTTACATATTGACCACATTTTCCCCTTCCTCCTCCCCTCCCACACCCTCCCCCTGCCTCCCATCTACCCCCTTCCCATCTACTCCCTCTCCAGTCTCCTTCAGAAAGGGGCAGGCCTCCCATGGGCTTGAGCAAAGCATGGTATATCAAACATATGAAACAGGTCCAGGCTCCTTCCCCTGCATCAAGGCTGAGCGAGGTAATCCAGCACGGGGAACAGGTTCCCAAAAACCAGTTAAGCACTAGGGACAGGTCCTGAACTCATTGCTAGGAGTCTTACAAACAGACCAAGCTACACGACTGTCATACATACGCAGAGGGTCTAGGTCAGTCCCACGTAGGCTCCCTAACTCCAGAGTTCATGCGCTTCCATGAGAGTTCCCATCATGGCCTTGACTCCTCTGGTTCATATAACAACTCCTCCCTTTCTTCAGCAGGACTCCTAGAACTGAGCCCAGGGCTTGACTGTGGATCTCTGCATCTCTGGACTTCACTCTTACAATGGCTTAACAGTCATAAGAGATAAACTCAGCTACGTGCTCTAATGAGGGCCTGCTTTATAAACATTTTGCTTTTAAAATTACGTGTGTGTGTGTGTGTGTGTGTACATGTGTGTGTGCAAATGTGTGTGCATATGTGTATGTTAGGGTTGGTTCATGTGGAGGGCCTGCAGGAGGCAGTTCATCTCTTCCACCAGTAGGGGGAATCAGTGCTGGTCATCAGGCTTGCTGGCAAGTGTCTCCACCCTAAGAGCTAGCTCACTGGCTCAGAAACTTTCCAGAAAAAAAATATGTTGGCATTTTTTTTTTTTAAAAAAAAAAAGTCCCATAGTACCCAAGACAGTGTTTTATGACAAGTAGGGATTTTTCTTTTATGATTGTATTCTAATTAGCTGAGATTTAGAGCTGGTCTATCGAGGACATATATTCGAGGAACGAAGTCTCTGGACTTAGGCATAGTCCAAGTGAGCTCTTACCATTTCACAGAAATTAATGCACTAATCACTGTAACTCCCAGGTTAGTCCCCGGTCTTTCCTTTATGTAGGTTTCAACACACACTGTTTTCTTTTTTTTTTTTTTAATTTATTTATTTATTAAGGATTTCTGCCTCGTCCCCACAACCGCTTCCCATTTCCCTCCCCCTCCCCCGATCAAGTCCCCCCCCCTCATCTGCTCGAAGAGCAATCAGGGTTCCCTGACCTGTGGGAAGCCCAAGGACTGCCCACCTCTATCCAGGTCTCGTAAGGTGAGCATTCAAACTGCCTAGGCTCCCACAAAGCCAGTACGTGCAGTAGGATCACACTCTGTTTTCTAAGAGGAACGTACATAGATAGTGTTTAGCACTGTCTTTCTTCCTTGTAAAGAGTGATACGGTGTAGAAAACCCAAAAGCACCAGCAAGGAACAGAAGCAAAAAGAATGGTCTACCTGCCAAAGAGCTGGCTCTTGGGGCATCCTGTACTCTCTGAGCACAAGGGAATCAGAGATGAAAGGGTTAGCATGCTCATGAAATCATTACCGTGGCCTGGAAAAGCTCATAGGAAGTAGAATGGATAGGGATTTGGCTGGCAGTGCCATACATGTTCTGAATCAACATGTATATGAACAACACACTCATGCACATATGCTCACACACACTACACATATGCATATCTGTGGACACACAGGTCCAAGCATGCAAATGCCACTGACAACATGTCTGGGAACTCTTCTCTCATGGCTGGGCTTATCACAGGCGAGAGTTGAAGAAAACTTGTCCTGTGAAGGAAGAAGCATTCTTTCTCTTGCTTCTTCCACATTCTGTTTTCAGTAGTGTCCTTTTTTGAGTGTTAGGAGGAAGCTCAGAATAATAAGTTTAGTTCATATATAATACCCCTACTTGGGTTTTTTATGTGCTAAGTGCTTTTAAGCGAGATGGAAGAATGTTACTTTATCTAGATAGCAAAATATATTAAAGGAGTTTAAGCTTTCTGTGACATTTTTTTTCCTGATAGTTTCTTTACTATAATTCAAACTGCATATTTTTGAAAGCTCTTTCCATTTAGAGTGAATTTAACATCCACAGATATAATGTAGGATAGCAACTTCTTAGAAATTATTGGGCAGTGAACGACAAATGAATCCTGTTCCCTAGGCAACCGCGTGGAAGGATGTAACATCCCCCAAACTCTTAAAATGAAGTTTAAGGTTGCAACTATTTTGGGTTTCAGCTTCCTCCGTAAGTGGTTTTTATTTCTCGGAATTATTCTCTGATCGAGTGAAGTCTGCGCCCTTCCCGCTCCTCTTCATAAGGCGCCCTGTGTGTGGCAGCCTCTCCTTCCTTTGATCTCAGCATGCTCGGCTGGTAGAGGAATGGACGCCCTGGAAATGAGATCAAATTGAGGATGGGACAGAGTGGAGCAGCGTCATCTCCAGTCATTTGTTAAGATGGTGCCTCTCCACCAAGAAAAGCGCCTGCCGTTTCCTGGCCCGCTCACTCTCCTGTGATTTTTCTTTTTTCCTTTTTTAGCAAATGTGGTATGGTGTACCAGGCTTTAGATGGAAACCATTTTAATGGAAGAATGAGCACTCTTCCGGTTCTTTTAGTAGACCTTTCTGGGGGAGTGTCACGTGCTACGTGCTGTCTGGAGCGTGGACTCTTCTATGGTGAAGTGGCGTCCTTTCTTATCAACCAACTTGGCCCCAGGTTTCTACTCTCCTTCCCCTGGTCTTTGTGTCTTTTGGTGGTTTTGTTTCCGCATGCACAGGCGACTGTGACCTGAGCACTGATCATTTCACCGTGGGGAACCCCTACAGAGGCCTGGCATCAGGGCCTTTCCGGAATGCGAGGACTAGTCCTTGGCACTTTCTCTCCAAGGTGCTGTTCTGGCTGGGCACACCTTGTGACCCAAGGGGCTCAAGCGACTACTAGAAAGCCTCGCAATAAGAATCTCTCTTTAGCATATTCCAGTGGCTAGAATTTACATTAATTAGTAATATTTGAAAGACGTTTCTTTGGAAGGCCGAGCTCATTTCTGCTCAGCTATCAACTACTGAAATTATGGGATCCAATTGGTTCCTCCCTTGTCATGTGGTAGTTAGCTGAGGGCATGGGAGTCGACTAACACGGAAAAGGAGAAATCGCCTATGGTTTTCTATATGCCATAATAAAAAGCTCTCTGGCTATCAGGGACATCTGTAGGTAAAGCTGTGGGTAAGTAAAGTCACAGGGAGTGAGGCAGGAACCCGGAAAAGAAGGCTGACAAGAGATGGAAGCACTGAGCACCGTTGGCTGCCTTTTCCGTTTTGACTGCCCTGTGGGGCTATGGAGGCACCCACTGTAGAGTGCAGTGGTGCAATTTTCCTGCGTGGGCCAGTGTACGCTAGACATGTTGCTTGTCTGTATTGACTACCATGTGTCTATCCTGGGAGGCAGGAGGGGCGTGCCTGAGAGAGATTGGATTTGGGTTATTGACTGAACTTGAAAACTGCTTAGTAGTCTAAGAATACTTTTTGAAGGTCTCTGTGCATCAAGAACCAAGGACAGAGGGTCAGTGTCAAAGATCATTGCCCTCACAGATAGTACCAACTATAAAGACTGCACAAAAATTATATAACCTGTACGCAGTAGCTCCATATTGTCAGGGGCTTGGGGAGTCAAGGGTGGGAAGGGGTAACAGGAGAGAGTCTGTGTCAGGTGGCTCTCGGCAATTATGGAGGAGTTTGATTTTTGTTTATTTATTTATTTATTTGGTTTTTATTTATTTTTGTAGTGCTTAGGATTCAGCCCAAGGCCTTGTGCATGAGAGGCAAGCACTCTACCACTGAGCTACATCCTCAGGTTTGAGAGGAGGGAGGAAAATAGTAGACACAAGGATGTAGACATAAAAAAAGACCAGGAAATTCTGAAAGAGACTGGAGACTCAGCGTGTATTGGGGACACAAAGGTCCTTGAGTTCACAGATAAGCATTAGAGAAACCAGGGGTGTTAAACACACAGCGTTGTCTCTGCAAAGGAAGAAATGGATAACTTACCTTCTGCCCAGAAGGCTGGGGATGGAGGTGGTTAAAAGCCTGGTGACCTCTGCACTCTCTGTGGGCCAGGCCACAACTGGCTCCCCAAAGTTACCACAAACAGAACCAGAGGTGATTAATAAGTGACCTCTGCACTATCTGTAGGCCCAGGCCATACCTGCCCTTTCTCCCCAGATCCTTACAAACAGAACCAGAGTTGGTTGCTAGCCTGGCGACCTTTGCACTATCAGTATGCCTGAGACCATGCCAGATCCTCCTCCAGACCATTAAGATGACACGTGTAATCTACTATAGAATCCGTCCTCATAGAAGACATGGCGTGCACTTTGAAAAGAGTTTCAATGTAATTATGCCTTAAGCTGTATGGTACACATGGGAATGAGTTTCACCAGGAAACTTCTTTCCAAATTGTACTGCACTTAAGAATGCCTAAAATAAACAGAAGTCTGAACACGGAGTCACGTTGAACCAAACTCCCTTCTTGCTTCACTTGCATGGACCCGATGCTGGGGGCTGCGCTGCAGGTTGGGAGGCAAACTCTGGAAACCAACCCAGTCCTTCTGTAGCTGAAGAAAGCTAGCAAAGACCTGGAAGCAGGGCTTCATTGATGGGCTTAAAATTACCTCAGTTCTGGGGTCTGGCAGAAGCTGGATGATTCAAGGCTCCGATCTTGCGAGAGAGTAGCCAGAGTTCGCTAAAATACACCGGACAACGTCAACATTAGAATGGTTGATCACAATCAGTGTTGAGGGAGTTGACATCAATCAAGCCTGGCATTTTAGCAGTAGCTGTCATATCTGTCAACAGACAGCAGAATTGAAAGTGTAGACAGGTGTAACATTTCTCCCTTAGTTATATTTTTAGGACCAACTTTCATATGTAACAAATTTGTTTTTGAAAGAGAGAAGGATCAAACCCCACTGCAATAAAGTTGAAACATCAGAACATTCAAACTCATTAATAATTCATTTTCAAAAGAAATGCTCATTTTTAAAACACTAAAAAATTCCTCTAGGGCTTTCTGTAAACAGATTTAAACTTTGTTGTTTTGTTTTGTTTGTGAGGAAAACAAAATATGTCACATTTCCCGGAATCAATGAGAGCTGATTCTGCACTGTCAGCAAGTTACTGTGTTCTGCCAAGGATCCCATTAATACAAACTGTAGGCAACCCCAAAGATTTGATATTTACTGTGAACTGTGCATGTGCCCTACTTTGAGCCTGGAAATCTCTCCATAGATGACTGAGAATTGAATTTTCTGTGAAATATACTTAGAGAGCTTCTTCATGTGGCCTACTCACGGATGCTTATGTATGCTCTTTTGTTGACACTTCCCGGTCAATTGGACTTTTGTTGCTGCTGCTGCTTCTCCTCCTCTTCCTCCTGTCCCTCCTCCTCCTCTTCTTCCTTCTCCTTCTTCTCTTCCTCCTTTTCCTCCTTTTTCTCCTTCTACTTCCGCTTCTTCTTGTTTTTTATTGTTTTTATTGAGCCCCTGGGATGCTCTTAACCACTGAGCTATCTCTCCTGCCTTTCCCTTCTGTTGTCAGTAGAGGGCACCAGACCTCACTGCAGATGGTTGTGAGCCATTATGTGGTTGTCAGGAATCGAACTTCTGACCTTTGGAAGGGCAGCCAATGCTCTTAACCACTTAGCTATCTCTCCAACATAAGTTGTCATCAGTGTTTTTGATCTTGGCCATTCTTACAGGTGTAATGTAAGATGGAATCTCAGAGTTGTTTTGATTTGCATTTCTCTGATGGCAAAGGATGGTGAGCATTTCCTTATGTATCTTTCAGCCATTTTAGATTCCTCTGTTGAGAGGTCTGTACTCCATTTTTTTTTATTGGATTATGTGTTTTTTTTTTTGATGACCAATTTCCTGAGTTCTTTATATATATATATTTGGAGATCAGTCCTCTGTCTGATGTGGGGTTGGTGAAGATCTTTTCCCATTCTGTAGGCTGCCGTTTTGTCTTGTTGATCGTGTCCTTTGCTTTACAGAAGCTTCTCAATTTCAGGAGATCCCATTTATTGTTTATCTCAGTGTCTGTGTTACTGGGGTTATATTTAGGAAGTGGTCTCCTGTGCCAATGCGTTTAAGTGTACATCCTACTTTCTTTTCTATGAGGTTCAGTGTGACTGGCTTTATGTTGAGGTCTTTGAACCACTTGTTCTTGAGTTTTGTGCATGGTGATAGATATGGACTATTTTCATTCTTCTACATGTTGATATCCAGTTATTCCAGCACCATTTGTTAAATATGCTTTCTTTTTTCCATTTTGTATTTTTTTGCTTCTTTGTCAAAAATCAGGTGTTCACATGTGTGTGGATTAATATCTGGGTCTTTGATTTGGTTCCATTGGTCCTCCTGTCTGTTTTTATGCCAATACCAGACTGTTTTCAGTACTGTAGCTCTGTAGTAGAGTTTGAAGTCAGGGATTGTGAATCCTCCAGAAGTTCTGTTATTGTATAGATTTGTTTTGGGTATCCTGGGTTTTTTGCTTTTCCATATGCAGTTGAGTACTGCTCTTTCGAGGTCTGTGAAGAATTTTGCTGGGCATTGCATTGAATCTGTAGATTGCTTTTGGTAAGATTGCCATTTTTATTATGTTAATTTTACCTATTCAAGAGCATGGGAGATCTTTCCATTTTCAGGCCTACTCCCTCAGAGGTTCCACACCCAGACCTGCAGAGGTCTCTGGTTCCATCCTACTCCCTCAGCAGTTGCTCCCTTGTACCTACTTCTGTGGAGTTCGCTGTCTCAGGCCTGCTCTGGCTTAGGTCACTGGCTCAGATATGTTTCCATAAATGTCCCTGGTCTGGGCCCACTCCCATGGATGTCCCTGGCTTGGACCCTGCCCCACAAAAGTCTCTGGCTCTGGTCTACTCCCTCGGAGGTCCCAGATTTGTGAAACCATCTTTTTAGTCCCTTTCTTTGGTGTTCCTGGAGCCTTGAGTGGGTAGGGTGGGCCGGGGAAGGGTGGAGTTGTGTGATGCAGCTGTCCTGTTTAAGTCAGCAATCACCTGTGTTCAGCACTTTGGCCAGTTATGAGTCCCTGTATCAACTGTCACTCACTAGTGTCAGGACCTTGGAGACACACTAGGAGCAGACCACTAATGGCAGTAGTTCTTGTTCCCAGCAACCTTGCCCCCAGCCCTTTCCTAGTGCACTTCCACATGGGTTTGTTGAGCTCTGTGGTTCATTCCTCACTGCCACAGCCACCTAGGGTGTGGAGACATTGGTGGAACATGCTGGAATGTTTATTAATCTTTTTAGAAGAGGGACAGAAAGAGAACCCTCCTTTTCTTCTCCTTCTTTGTTTTAGTTCAAACGCATATCTGAGTGAAATATTCCAGCACACAGATCACAGCCTCATAATTAATCCAAATAGTTCATCACACTCAGCATTTAGGAAACAGCAATTTGAAAAGGTTGGCTTTTGACTGAAAATATGAAAAGGTGTGTTCTGCACAAATTCAGGAGCTAACTCACCTAATCACTGGGATTAAGTCATCAGATTTGGCAGTTCTATTTCAGAAGATGGCATTGTTTTCTCTTCCTCAATGTTGGGCAAGGTGAATGAACATGTCTGTCCCTTCAAAGGCACAGAGAATGCCAGCATGAGGATCACAGAAACCATGAACTTAGAGGAACTTAAAGTTACTGGTGTAAACCTTCAAAAAAGACTTGCCTCTTCAAATGTTATAAGTCCTAGGAAAAGTACCACTTGACACCATTCTATTTAACATGATTCAGAGTCACCATTGGTGCCTAAATTATGTCTACCTGAAATGACCCACTTTCTGGAATATGGAACACACATCATATTTGGAGAAGGTTTTCATGGTGATAGCTTCAGTGAATTCCTGACTTCCAAAAACTGTGTCTGCACCCTGGGAGGCTGTATTTTGCCCTGTTTCCATTGATAAAATGCCAATTAAAACTCCTCAAGCTCCAGAACTACTGCATTGCCTCATGACTGAAACCTCCAGGCATCAGCAGTTCCTCTTATGAAGGAGCATAAGCAAGAGGATAGAGATTCTTGGGGCTTCTTTTACAGAAACTGAGGAACTACAACCCCCAGCATAGAATGGGCTGTGGAACTACAACTCCCAGCATCAAATGAAATGATGACACTCTTGGCTGGCAACACACAGAATGCTGCTGCCTACCTCCAGCCTCTCCTTTGGGCCAACACACACTTTAAAAATCTATCATATATTTTTATTGCTCTCTTTGATTCTATTAGAAGACTCTATTTTGGGGTCATTTTCAGAGGATAGCTTTGCACATTGGCAGCTGTCCTGCAAGCTTCTGTGCTGTACAATTGGGAAAGGAGAAGTAGACATTCAGAGCAAAGAGAACTCTCAGCTTGAAGTCCCTTGAAAGGTTTTCCCCCATCCCTCGCAGCCTCCTCTTCTGCCTCCCTCATGGCAAATGGAGGTCTGTTTCCATCATACGAATGCCTGGGATGGGTCCTCTGTTCCTCCAGGGTGCTGACTCCCTTTTCTGCTTCCAGATTTGCAATCTTCCCAGCGTGTGCAGTTCAGAGATCACCAGGTGTGGAACGAGGGGTGCTGTGAAACATTAAGAATAAAATGTCTCGCTAAATTCTGATTACTACCAGACTACACTTGCAATCAGGTTTTCCAGGAAGGTTGGCTCTATTGTTGCTGTGAGACTCCTGGAAGGTCAAATCATGCAACTAGATCATCACTACTATGAGACCAGCCCCCTCCCAAGATACATTACTGAATTTCACTCCTGAGAAGCACAGGCTGTCTGCACATGCCTCCAGAGTGTTCAAGTTAAGATGCTGAAATGTCCTTTGCCTGAAATATAAGGGAGTTGTCTATAAATTAAACAGATGGCCTTCAAAATAAAGCAACCATGGAGCCCATAAGAGACAGCTCTCAGGGTCACACACACTATGTGAGGTCAGTTATTTTCCAGATTGATGAGCTGCTGCAAGAAACACAGCAAAGTACTGGAAGGAAGGCAGTCGTCTCTTTTGGGGAGGCGGCTGGGAGACCTAAAGGGTAGAGCACTTGCCTCGAGTATCTCCTAATACTGAGGAGGAGAGGGATGAGGGGACAGGAGTGTGGGGGAGGAGCCCTGGGAGGAAGAGGATGCAGAAAAGGGACTTGTTTGTGGAGCAGGGCATTGACTGAGTTTTTCTTCTCTTCTATATACCTTTTGGTGTTTTCCTAAGTGTTAATAAATATCACATCTTATTTTTTAAAAAAGAAAACAGACTCACACTTTTCCGAATCGCTGTCCCTTTCTGGGGCATAGAAAGGCCTCACATAGCTTTTAGATAATGTTGAGTCTTAAGTGGCTTTCTTTTTTTGACAGTTTAATACCTAACATAATGGTGGCGGCAGACTTGACTCCTTCCAAATTAGACCCAGACCTGAATTTAGGCATTGAAGAGTAACATAACCTATTTTTTTTCTGGTTTGCGAAGGGGTAAATTACTTGGAGAAAATTCCTCTATAGCAGGAACAAGGGACTTCGTAACACTTAATTCAGCTTCTATTGAGGAAAATAATGGCCTTCTTGTTAATAGAAAATCAAGTACCCTTACGTGGACTTTTATAAAACATGAAATGGCAAAAATTGTCCTGTCCCCAAATTATGCCATTTGGTGATAGGGAGACCAAGATAGCAATATGAATAACTACAGTGCTGTCTTATAGAAGAACAAGAACAGGGAGGCCAGGAGACACCCGTTCCTATGATAAAATTGGGTTCAGTGTACGTGCTAACAAGTGTGCCTTGTGTAAAGCCAGGATGGGCAGCTACTCCCTCCCCAGCACCCCATCCCAGGGTCAGCAGCAAGGGATCGTGCATGCGAGAAGCTCACCGGGATTCACCACTGACAGACTGCGCTTGCTTTGCTTGTGTCTGTCATCTGTGTAAGGGGAGGAACGGTCAGAAATCCTCAACAACACCCCCACTTTGTACTTGCGTCCCTTCCTAGTCCAACTCTGTAAGGACATAAGGGAAGAATACTTTGAAGTCAGATTCCTTGTGACCCTGACTCTGCTAAGTAGTTGTGCGAATCTGGCTGGTTGTCTTGCTCCTCTGAAGCTTAGATGTCTTTGTATTTGCTTGAACTTGGCCTTGATTGCATGTCTCACAAGCTTAGACCTTTCTAGGCCTCGTCTATGACATAGATATGACCACATAGATATCACATAGATATAAACAATGCTAATTTGAGAATTGAGTCACTTCATATGGAGTGCTCAGCTGTATGACAAATGGCTTGAGCTTGATTGCTATTAATTCTGCAATTGGCAAGATAAAAAGAAGCACGTATATCCTGGGGACAGTAGAGCTTGTAAACACCAGGCAGCGAGAGCCTGTGGTGAGGATTTCTGCCAATTCTCCTCTAAACATTTTGAGGAAGGTGAAGTTTTTCAATCAGCTCTGTGTCTGAGGAGCTAACACATTGTTTGTGCGAAGACCAGGTGTTGATATTTTGAATTTTTTGTATAATCGCACCCTGCACTATAGCTGCTATGAAAATATAACAGGAAGATCAAATTCTGCTACTTAACTTTTTCTTACCTATATTTTCTCATTTGGCTTTCAGCCATGTGTCTAGTAATTCTCTTCTCTTGGACAGAGTTTGGTGTGTGTATGTCTTTTTTTGTTGTTGTTGTTGTTGGTTTTTTCGAGACAGGGTTTCTCTGTGGCTTTGGAGCCTGTCCTGGAACTAGCTCTGTAGACCAGGTTGGTCTCGAACTCCCAGAGATCCGCCTGCCTCTGCCTCCCGAGTGCTGGGATTAAAGGCGTGCGCCACCACCGCCCGGCGTGTGTGTATGTCTTAATGACAAACAGAGATGATTTTACCACAAGTTGATGAAACCTGAGTGCTAGATCCTGCCATATGTATATGTCACAGGCCCCTTAAAAAAAGACCCGTACCTGGTTCTATACTACGTATAGTGTCATATGCCACCTTTTGGGGGTGACTTCTGCCGCGGTCCTGCCACCAAGGGTTTGTACATGTCAGGATAGGTGCATGAGGATTAGAAACATTAGGTAGGAGTGAAATGGATTATTAAAAATGCTGCTGGATCCCCAGTGGTGGTAGGCAGCAGAAATGCTGCAGGTCCCGAAGTGGTGGCTGGTCCAGGGCAGAGAGACACATGATGGCAGGCGAGAGAGAGAGAGATATGGATAGGCACGCCATGCAGAGTAAGATTGGATATTTATTAAGTGGGTTATGGGAGGGAAGGGGGAGAAGGAGAAGAGCAGAGAGAGGGGGTGGGAGAGAAGAGAGAAGAGAGAGAGAGAGAGAGAGAGAGAGAGAGAAGAGAAGAGAAGGGAGAGATGGAAGCTGCCTTTCTGAGAGGGAGATGGAAAAGAGAGAGCTCAGACTGGAAGCTGAAGATCCGCCTGTCTCAGCAGATGGAGGGAGGGAGTGGGCATGGCTTGTCTCTTAAAGAGACAGAATAGATCATTACATTCCCATTTCTTTTTTTATAATAAAAAGGCAGGAGGTTAGGCACCATAGGCTAAAGGAATTGGGGTGATGAATTCTCAAGACTTCTTCCTGCTTATTTGTGGGCATCATCTTTAGGGAAACCTGAGAAGGCTGGGTACTAGCCACATTCTGGCATAGCCGGTCTCTTTGCTTCTGTCCCGTGTTTGTGGTATGGAAACGTCTGGTGTCTCTTACACCTGTTTAAGGTATTGGCAAAACAGAGGACAAGCACTGGACAGGAGCAAAGACTGCCAGCCTAATCCCCAATACTATCCTCATTTCCAACAGAAACCTCAGGATTCAACCTTCACTGCCTTTTATCTTGGTAGCCTAGTCTTCTATACTCCTACCAGAACCACCCACTAAGCTCTGCTTTTCCAAGTATCTCTGAATCTTTCTTTAAATTCTCTCTGATGTCTCTGAGACACATAGTCAGTGTGATGGTTTGAAAGAGAATGCACCTCATAGGCTCATATATTTGAATCCCAGGTCCCCAGTTGGTGGAACTCTTTGAAAAGGATTAGTAGGTGTGGCCTTTTAAAAGGGGGTGTGGCCTTGTTGAAGGAGGTGTGGCCTTGTTGAAGGAGGTGTGTCACTGGAGCCTGGCTTTAAGGTTTCAAAAGCCCACAGCAGGACTAATCTTACCCTCTCTCTCTCTCCCTCCATCTTGTGGACGGATATAAGCTTTTAGCTACTGTTCCAATGTCATGCCTGCCTGCCACCATGCTCCCCATGATGCTGGAAATGGAGTAACCCTCTGAAACTGTAAGCAAGACCCAAATTAAATGCTTCCTGTTATAAGCTGCTATGATCATCGTCTCTTCATAGCACTAGAATGGTAACTAAGACAGGAATAGCTGCTAGGTGAGGAGCAAGCTTCCAATTCATGGGCCTTCTAAGAGAACACTTTGTATTCAAAGTATCTTAGAGAGGGGCCTGTTAATAGATATCAATCATTGCACCGCCATTCACCACTTCCTCATGGAAGTTTTCAGGTCTGAACAATTTTTAAAATATGAACCCCACTCTTTGTAAGTAGACAAGAATATATGATTCATATATGTAAAATTATGTTGTGCTGCATTTAGAAAGAAAACAAAACAGAACAGTTGCTGTTGACTGGCCTTTTCTTTTCTTTTTATTCATTTGGGAGGCCCACCACCCATCTCCCAAATAAATTCACACACTGAGGTTTATTGCTACTTAAGAATACCCACCCTTAACTTGCTTATTTCTGATCAGCTTTCCTTAACTTAAATTAACCCGTCTATTTTTTGCCTCTGGGATTTTTCTTTTTCTTATTTCTGTACATCTTACGTTCACTCTTACTCCTGAAAGGCTGGCCCCTAGTGTCCTCTTCTCCCTGTTTTCTTGCTCCTTCTCCTCTTTCAGATTTCTCCTCCTATTTATTCTCTCTGATGTCAGCCCTGCCTATCCTTTCTCCTGCCTACCAGCTATTGGCTGTTTAGCTCTTTATTAGACCAATCAGGTGTTTTAGACAGGCAGAGTAACACAGTTTCACAGAGTTTTTAAAAAGGGACATAAAAGAATGCATCACATCTTTGCATCATTAAACAAATGATCTACAGCATGAAAAAATGTAACACATCTTAAAATAATATTCCACAACCTACAGTGGCTTAAAGGGCAGAAAAATTCCTTCCTCCTGCAGGAAAGAAGCCCTGGGTGGTAGAGAAACCAAATCATCAGGGTCACATTGTATCTAGCTTTCCCCCTCTTTCATCTTAAGACATAGCCCTTCTTCTCTTGGTCTAGAAATGCTGCTGAAGGTCCAGCCATGACAACCTCACACAGAGCAAAGATGTGGAAAATATATCAAGTAGGGAAACTCACTAGAAATCTCATGGGGCAATTTTATCTCAATGCATAGACTTTGCACAACTACAGAGAAATTTGAAAACAGAGCCTTTACCCAGGGCATAGACAGACACATAAATACAAAATAAAAGTCGGTGTTCGAATTTTTAAATGTGCCAAGAGATCTCTCAGCAGTTAAAAGAACATGATGCTCCTGCAGAGGACCCGAGTTAGAATCATCTGTCAATCAGAGGTTTGTTACTGAGGAAGAAAAACAAATGTGGATGTGTGGGCAAGCAACAGCTCTCATGGGACACTTAACTTTTGAAATATATTTTTACATATGTTACATATGAAATATATCAAACAGCTGCTATTTCTCCCATTTTGTAAATGTATTTCTTAGAGATTTGTATTAATATAAGGACTTGTATTGATCAGAAATAGATTTAGAAAATGCCAGATTGTGCTTTTGCTTCAAAGAGATCCCTGGCAGAGAGGGGTGATGGGAGGAGAGAGAAGGTGATGCACATCTTACTAAAATACGACTGTCGTTAAGGTAACCACCTGGCTAGTCTTTCAATCTCCCCTGCTTCCTCCTCTCCTTTCTCTTCATGCCTCTTTCCCTACCTCCCTCCTTCCTTATCTCTCGGTTCCTTCTCTCCCCTCTCTCCTCTCTGAGCCATGTTTGAGGCATAGGCTTCATCACTGAATAAATAGTTTTTGGGTTTTTTTTTTTTGGTTTTTTTTTGAGACAAAGTTTCTCTGTAGCTTTGGTGCCTGTCCTGGAACTAGCTCTTGTAGACCTGGCTGGCCTTGAACTCACAGAGATCCGCCTGCCTCTGCCTCCCGAAGTGCTGGGATTAAAGGCATGTGCCACCACCGCCCGGCTGGACCTTGTCTTTTAAATGTTCACAAAGCCTGGAATAGCGTACTCTAATCTGAAATACAGAATACAGGAGAAGTATTGGTCATTTAGTTATCCATCCATCACCCATTTACACATCCACTCATTCTTCCACCCAACCCATTCATCTCGAGGATATTGTTGAGCTCCTTCCAGCTTCCTGGGAATGTGCTAGAGGCTGGAGATTCAAACCCAAGCCATTAGCTCTTCCAAGCTTACACTTTAGTTCAGGGTTTGTCTCTCTTGTCAGATGAAAATGTAATTGAATCCTTAGTAGCACCTGCCAGTGGCTGTCATGTTTAAAATACCCCTGTAAAATTCCCATAGCAAAGTTTAGTGCTGATTCTGAGCTATCTCCCCAAACGTGGGCATTGAGAAGCATAGAAAACACATTTTGATGTTGGCTTACATTAGACACTCATTTAAAACTTTATTTTTAATTTTTAAGTATGTGATTACAGTTGTGTCTCTGTGTGGGTCTGAGAATGTGTGAGTGTAGATGCCCAGAAGGCCAGGAAAGGGAGTCAGATCCCCTGAAGGTACGTGTGGTTGTGAGCAGCTTGGTGTGGGTGCTGGGAATCAAACTCGGGCCCTGTGGAAGGGCAGTATGTGTCCCTAACCACTGAGAAATCTGTCCATTACCCAAAAAATCACACTCCTAATGCTGTTTGGATTATAGATTTTATGAAGAACTAGTAAAAATAGCAATTGTTGTCATTGATGGACCTGATTCTGCTCCAGGTGCTCATGGCTCATGTTGTATCTCATGTGCACTTCTTGCTTAGCTTCAAATGGTCCTCTAGTATGAACTCTGTTCTTCTCCCAGTCTTAGAGAGTCCCAGACCCTTTTCTTCGACAATCTGCCTCAGATCCCTGTTCCCCAGCCATTACACTCGTCATAGGAAAAGGTTCATGTGGCAAATATGTTTTTGTCCCCAGTTTCAGGGAATACAACTCTCTCTCACTGAAGGGCTCTGAGTTTAGGGGTCTTTGTCCTGATGAAATCACAACTTTAGAAAGCAATTGATTGTAAAACAAAACAAAACAAAAAACACCAATCTTCCACAGCCTAGTGTCACTTACGTGCAGACAGATTTCTGCATCTGCTGATCAGCCTGAGCTGAGGGTGACTCCTGGACATGCACCATATGAACAGCTCAGCCAGTGTCATCACCAATGCCTCTCCAAGTCTGGTCCTTGGACCGGCAGCATTACCATCAGCTGGGCTCCAAATAGAAACACAAACACCCAGATCACACCATATCTGCCAAGTCAGAACTGTTCACAGAAGCCCTGCAGATGTGATCAGGATGTATGCAGGACTCCACACAGCACCACCAGTGATCCACTGTGTGAAAACAGAGCATGTAGCCACGGTAGCCACCTGCCAGGTACAGTTACAGAGCACTTGAGATGCTGAGGAGCAACTGGGACATTGGCACATACAATGAATGGTTATTCACAACGCAGCACAGATGAGCAGCATCCCTGAGTCCTTTATCTCTTCTACCGAGCCCAGAGGAAATAATCTTGAGGTGATTTTCCCATGTGGTGTTATTTAATTGTGTGTTTGTACACATGTTTGTGTGCAGGCATGTGCACATACTCACATCCATTCATATTTTCTGCATTTGACTCTAGCTAATCTCTTTCTCATTTTCATCCAAAGGATGTTTCTCCTTAGATTTCAAAATGACCTTTTAAACAATTTTTTTATTAAAAATTTCCACCTCCTCCCCGCCTCCCATTTCCCTCCCCACTCCTCTCCCCCTCCCTCTCCAGTCCAAAGAGCAGTCAGGGTTCCCTGTCCTGTGGGAAATCCAAGGTCCTCTCCCCTCCATCCGGGTCTAGGAAGGTGAGCATCCAAACTGGCTAGGCTTCCACAAAGCCAGCACATTAAGTAGGATCAAAACCCAGTGCCATTGTCCTTGGCTACTCATCAGCCCTCATTATCCACCATGCTCAGAGAGTCCGGTTTTATCCCATGCTTTTTCAGTCCCAGTCCAGCTGGCCTTGGTGAGCTTCCAATAGATCAGCCCCACTGTCTCCGTGGGTGAGTGCACCCCTCGTGGTCCTGACTTCCTTGCTCATGTTCTCCCTCCTTCTGCTCCTCATTTGGACCTTGGGAGCTCAGTCTGGTGCTCCAATGTGGGTCTCTGTCTCTATCTCCATCCATCGCCAGATGAAGGTTCCCACTGATGGATCTTCTGGTACCAAGGTCAGATCTCCTTGCTGGCTAGCCCTTTTTAACAATCTTAATACTCAGTAAGTTCATTTTGTTTTCCTCTGAATTAGTTCTGGGCATTTCTTGCATTTGGGCCACGTTTGGTGTCCATAGACCCAAGCATGTTCTGGGGTCTGCACAGATCCAACAAGCAAAGAATATCTTTCTGGAGAGTATTTTTAATAGGTTATTAAAGATAACCTATTAATAACCTAACTTGGTTATTTATTTGATCATCTATTCATTTAAGCTCAGCTTGAAATCTTAGTAAAGCTTACTTACCTGGCCAAGTAAGTGCTTGTAAACATTTAGCCTTATTTCCTTTTAAATTCCAGGAACTTACTTCTATGGATGAGTGCTTCCTCATATTAGAAATAATTTATAATGTTTGCATCAATGCAATACATCAGAAGAATAGAAGAACCAGGGGGATGTAACTTTTAGGCATTGAGTTCTGATCTTACAGACCTCCGCGCTGTTATCAGCATCCTAAGGAGACAGGCAGGAAGAAGTTACCTAGCTCTGTCCTTGGTTCTGCAGCTACCTTCTGCCTGATTTTGTCTTGCCTGATAGCCTCAGGTTGGATCCTTCCATCAAGCTGGACATCAGGGGAAACCTTTGTAAATGTTGTCTTCATTTCCTTTTAAATTGCCAGTGTGCTGCTCGCTGCAGGGGTTGTTGCTGAGAGCGGCTTACCACGTGGAAATATTTTCCTTTATTATTAGTTCAGAATTGGTCTCAGATTAGCTTAGAGTGACCCTCAGTGCTTCTCATTATGAGCAGGGCAAACCTTGCCTCGCTTTTCCTAGTGGCAGCAGAGATTTTGCGGAGTTACATCTCGGGTGGCTGGCAGTGCTAATTGGACTAGATTTAGTGGGTTTGAAGCTCCAGAGGAGACTTTTAATTCTCTTGCTTATATAAAAAAAAAATAAAGGATAGCTTGTTCTGTTTTTCTACAATACAATCCTGTTCTCGTGTGTCTAGCATCGGTTTTCTAGGTGTGTATTTATCTTCCTTTTAGTAGACTTGATATATAGAAGCTTTGGTTTATTTTATCATTAAACAGCTACTTTTTAAAATTAAACTAAAAAGGAAGAAGAATTCATACTTGTAAATTCTGATTGAATATTGACCCAAACTGTAATAATTATAGAGAATTAGTATATCTTGATTTCCTAGGATGGTAAATGGTTGATGATAATTTAAGTTTTAAAATATTCATAAGTAGAGTCAAATGGCAATTAAAATATGAGATTAATTACAATCAATTTGTACACTTCTTTCAGGAATCTTTTACAAAATGAAGAATTCTGTAAGTATCACATTGTGTATGCTCTAAGCCTCAAGTGCAGGCAGTGGCTGATGAAGTCAGAATTGTGCTGACCGGAGTGGACCACCCCTTGACTTAGCTAGGTGGTGGGAAGCTGGGGTACATATGGACAATTTGTTGGGGTTACTTATGTAGCTTCAGCTCCTAGTCACAGACTTTGATTAATGAATAATCCTCTTTATTATTGATGGGAGTGGCCAATTTTAAATTGCACGTACACTTTCCAGGCGGAAGTAAAATGTACCCTTGAAATTTAGTATATAGGAAGAAATTTATGTATATAGGAAGCATCTTTATTCAAATAATTCAAATCAAAAGAAACGAATAGATAGCTCATCAAATATTTAGTTAAAGTTGACCTATTTTGCTTGTTCTTTCTATAAAAGACATTCAAATTTCGGTGTGACCCAGTGACATGCAGACACGGGGGGGGGGGAGGTGGTTAGAATGCTGCAGAGAGGAGTTGGGGTGTAAGCCAGTGGTAGAGCATACACAGCATGCCTGAGATCCTTGGTACCACATTTGGGGGGAAAGTGTCACATGGCCTCACAGGAAGACAATGAGCCGTGTGTTGACTGGTTACAGTGACGAGCCTCTAGGTCTGGTCTGTTTGCTCTGAGTCTCAGCACAAGCTGGTGTCTCCCAATGTCCCAAGTGCAGAACTAGAGGGAGCAACAGGCTAATCCTCTACTTCTGGAGAATCACACCAAGAACATCATTGAACATGTCTGAAATCTTAGCTCGTTGATCATATCCATTTGTAATATTAACAATTTTGAAATAAAACTTAAATGTGCGTCCAAAGGGTAACTGGTTAAGTAAGTGAAGCTGTAGTAAGAAGGTCACTTGTTGGTTCCCGACCACTTAGCCCCAAAATAACCACACAGAAACTGTATTAATTAAATCACTGCTTGACCCATTAGCTCTAGCTTCTTATTGGTTGACTCTTACATCTTAATTTAACCCATTTCTAGTAATCTGTGTATCGCCACGTGGCTGAGTATTACTGGCTAAAGCTCAGGTGTCTGTCTCCAGCGGAGCTACACGGAGTCTCTCTGACTCCGCCTTCCTTCTATCTTGTTATAGGCCAAGCCAGTTTCTTTATTTATTAACCAATAAAAGCAGCACATAGTCAGAAGGACCTCCCACAACATGAAGCCATTATAAAGCCCATCCTAAAAAGAGTATAAGTGGGGGCTTCAAACTTAAGAACAATCAGGTGTACTCTTTTTCCACATGGGTTTCTTCTTCCCTTTGGATTGAAAATGTTAGATTAGAAATAAAAGGGGCGTGGCTCTCAATGAGGGGGTGTGACTAGCTCACCTATTGATTTCTATCATAGCCCTCATTGCCTCAGTTCAGTCAGGGGGTGTGAACAGCTCACCTATGGATTTCTACTGTAACCCTCATCACCCCGGTTCAGACAGAGGGTGTGACTATCTCACCCACTGATTTCTATTGTAACCCTCATCACCCCAGTCTGAGTCTGATGAGGGACTCAGAGGCTTAGCTGGAGAAAACATTTCAGACAAAAATTCACTCATGTGGAAATCCATTCATGATCTGTCACATTACGAAGCAATTTTGAGGCTGGAGGTGGACCTCAAGAGTACCACATTAACCTAACATACGAACTCTGGGTCCAATCCCCAGCACAGCAGATATCAAAACAGGTAAAGCATTAATTCCAGTTTTGTGTAAAAATATCATGTTTCAGCCATGCTCACATAGGTTGTACTCTTTAATGTGTGGGCACTTATAGTTCTGGAGAAATTTTAAGCTCATGAAACATTTTTTTTAAAAAATCTGCTTCTTTCGCTTGATTGAGTTGAACTTTTAAAATGATTATAATTTATTATTTAATAATTTTGTAAAATACATATTAAATTTCTAGAAATTGCAGATTTGAAGTATATAGAATTTTAATAGTGCTACTAACCATCAAGTTTCAAAAGGATATCTGTGAGTAGCATTTGCATTCTCTTTTAGTTGCTGATGGTGGTATAAATGAAAGAGCTCACAAACTCTACAACCTAATCAGTTAACAACTCTCACCATTCATGTGGGCCAAAGTTTTGGAAGCATTCTGCTGGATGCCTCTGGCTCAGGATCTTGTGGTCAGGAGTCAGGTATCTGACTCTTTTTGAAGCGGTTCTCTCTCTCCAAATGATGTCTTTGCTAGGGCCAGTCATGTGAACATTCTCAGAACTTTCTCAGTGAAGGGCAGACACTGTGCACAGTGGCTAGTCTTTCTTCCTTTCTATTTGTTTTTTTTAAAACACTATCTTTTCTCATTTTGCATACCAATCAATCCCAGTTCCCACTCCCTCCCCTCCTCTTGCTCCCTCCACTTTCCTCCCCACCCCCACGCACTCCTCAGAGTGAGTAAGGATTCCCATTGAAAGTCAATAAAGTCTAGCACATTGCTTTGATACTGGACCAAGGCCCTCCCCACTATATCTAGGCTGGGCCAGGTATCCCTCCAAAGAGAATATGTTCCAAAAAGCCAGTACAAGCAGTAGGGATGAATCCTGGTCTCACTGCCAGTGGTCCCACAGTCTGCCCCAGCCATACAACTGTCACCCACATTCAGACGGCCTATTTTGATCCTATGCTGGTTCCCCAGCTGTCAGGCAGAAATCAGTGAGTGCCCATTAGCTCAGGTAAGCTGTTTCAGTGGGTATCCCCATCATGGTCTTGACTCCTTTGCTCATATTCTCATTCACTCCACTGGACTTTGGGAGCTCAGCCCAATGCTCTTCTGTGGATGTCTGCATCTGCTTCATTCACTTGCTGGTTGAAGGTTCTCACAGTGGCTGTTTTCTAAGAATAAAAGTATCGGCGAGTGAGGTAGAAGTTGCGTTATCTTCTGTGGCCCTGGCAGGGGCTCCAGCAAGATATATGAGCCCATCCTGTCACAAGGTCAGCAGGACTCAAGGGTGTCAGTTACAAGATGTGAGCAGCAGTGAGATGAAGAGTCTCTTGTTCGAATGAATTAAGGCTTTCCAGGAAGCCATAGCCGAGCACAGAGCAAGCTTAGGACACTTTGTGTGTGAGGTCCATGTGACTGCATGGACTGCCGGTCTATGACGTTCACCGTGGGGAACAAACCTGGCATTGCCTCTATTTGAAGGGAGCGTCGAGGCCTCATTCATATGAGGCTGAAATGAATATCTCCCACAGTCTCTGCACTCACCTTCAATTCCTTTGTGACTTGGATGTGTAAGACCTAGAATCAGAGCTGGCCATTAACAATGGAGGAGAAACAGTTGCTGACTAAAACAGAAACAAGGGTATAGTTGACTTGTCTGTGAAGACAATGGTTGCCTCTAGATAAAGCACTTCAAAGAACACATATTTTATATATTACGCCTAAAACTGTGCCTTTCTCTACGTTTATAGATTGAAGTCCTGAATTCCCAGTGCATTTGAACATAGGCCTTTAAGGAGGTGAAAGGGTCAAATGAGTTCTTAAGGGGGCAAGGAGCCAGTCCAATATGACCGGCTTCTTTATAAGAAAGCAAGAGCTGCTAGGAGTCCCAGAAGAAAAGCAGCGTGTCAGGGCAGCTATCTGTAAGCCAACCAGAGAGGTTTTAGGAAGAAACTGGCCCTCCTGACACCTCCACCCCAGGGCCTTGAGGACGTGTTTCTACTGTTCAAGCCACCTAGTCAGTGGGATTTTCATAGAAACCCTGGCAGTCTAAGGCAAAGTGTATGTTAGTCAGGGTCATCAAGGCTGTGATGAAACACCATGACCAAAGCAACTTAGGGAGGGAAGACTTTATTTGGCTTCCAATTCCATACCAGTATTGTAGTGAAGAAAGTCAGGACAGCAATTCAAAACAGGCAGGAACTTGGATGCAGGAGCAGATGCAGAGGTCATGGAGGGGTGCTGCTTACTGGCTTGTTCTTCATGCTTGCTCAGCCTGCTTTCTTATAGAACCACCAGCCCAGGGATGGCACCACCCACAATGGGTTGGCCCTCCCCATCAACCACTAATTCAGAAAATTCCCTATAGGCTTGCCTGCAGCCTTATTTTACAGAGAATTTTTTTCTCAACTGAAGTTCTGTTGCAAAGATGAGTGGCAAGCGGGCCGTGTACCGCCCAGTTCCCAGCCGCCTGGCTAATCATCAAAATAATTACATGAAAACTGTATTCATTTAAACACTGCCTGGCCCATTATCTCTAGCCTCTTCTTGGCTAACTCTCACATCTTGATTCAACCTATTTCTAATAATCTGTATGTCACCACGAGGCTGTGGCTTACCGGGAAAGATCCTAACCTACATCCGTTTCGGGTTGGAGATGCATGGCGTCTGCCTGACTCTGCTTCTTTCTCCCAGCATTCTGTTTGGTCTACTCCACCTATTTAATCTGCTGTCCTATCAAAAGGCCAAGGCAGTCTCTTTATTTATCCAATGAAAGCAACACATAGAAAGAAGACCCTGCTTCCTCCTTTCTGATGATTTTAGTTTGTGTCAAGTTGACATAAAACTAGCCAGCACAGTGTATAAACATATACTATAGAAGGTGATCCGGAGACACTGGAGAACAGGTAATTGTATCATTCCCCTGTGTCTTGTGTGCAAAAGGGTGCCATGTCCACTGAAGTCACGAAGATAGTCTCAGCAGAGAAATGAATAGGGATGTAAGTAAGGACTGTAGACAGCTCTACTACTCACTCAGCTGGTATGGTGCTTGCCTTCCATGAAGCTCCGGGTTCAGTCTCCAACAGGACACAAAACCTGGCATGGGAGTGCTTGCTTATGGCAGTGTTCAGGGAGCGGAGGAAGGAGGATCAGGACAAGGTCATCCCCACTGCCTACACAGAGAGTTTGAAGCCATCCTGATCTAAAAGAGCATGGGGCAAACATATCAGTTTCTGGGAATTAAAACATGCCTAAAGTAAAGATTAAAACCAGTAATCCCCTGCTGTGGCGCAATGAGGCAGAGGCTTCTGGAAATCACATTTTCACTCCTCAGGCCCTTCCTCCATGGTAAACATCCTCGGTTGCTAGGGAGCTACTGGCTTATTTTATTTTATGTATGTGAGTGTTTTGCCTGCTTCTATGTAAGCGCACCATGCTTGTGCCTGGTGGTCACAGAGGCCATCAGATGGTCCCAATCTTGAGCAACAGATGGTTGAGCTGCCATGTGGATGTTAGAAGCTGAACTTGGGTCCTTTGGAAGAACAGCCATTGCTTGTGACTGCTGAGCCATCACCCCCTGCCCCAAGTTTTGCAGTTTTAATGTTTTGGCTTTCCTTCATTGTGATTATACCTTCATATGGTACTCTTTTTTGATATACCTTCTGCTGTATTTATTTCTTTTGTATTTGCTAAAACAGAAGTCCACAAGTTAGAAGAAAGATCCATTATTCAAACACAAAAAAAATAAAATAAAAAAGAATGGCCTTAAAGACATCTCAGCTTTAATAGTAGGTTCACTTGGGAGCCACTTGCCCATTGGATATGCAGAATGTATGTCAGGGTGTGAAGGGCATTGTTAGCTACTGTCTCCCACCGGCTCTTCACTTTAGGATAGTTCTCACTATTGCAGATGTGAATGGGATTTCCATGTGAATGGACTGTTGTGCTCTCTTCTGTGCCATTTTTGTAAATCCAATAGTTCTGTACAAAACTCTTTTAAAATGCCTATATTTATTTCACATGTTAGAAAGTAGATCACGTGCCAACCAGAGACACAAGAGTTCCTGTGCAGTATACCATTGCAGCTTCTGGAATAGCAACAGTTTTGTGGGGTGGGAGATGGCTCAGCAGGTAGAGGTTTTTGTCAAACAAGCCTGGAGACCTGAGTTTGATCCCAGGGACCGACATAAAAGTGGAAGGAGAGAACCAACTCCACAAATTTGTACTCTGACTGCCACATATGTGCATATGGCATACATGCTCATACATATACATCGTGCATACACATACACACACAATTAAAATATAATAGTTTATAATGGGTTTATATAATACAAAATACCCTAGTGTGCTTTCTGTTGCTGTGATAAGTGCAAATGACCAAAACAGCATGGTTTAGGGAAGGCTTTATTTGGCTTACATTTTCTGATCGTGAAGGGAATTCCTCTAAGGCAGGAACTGGAGCAAAGACCACAGGGGGAATGCTGCTTCCTGGCTCCTCCAGCTTGCTCAGTTTGCTTTCTTATACAACCCGAGACCAACCCCAGGGGTGGCTCTCCCTACAGGTGGGCTGGGTTCTCCCAGATCTGTCATTGATCAGGAAATGCACCATGGACTTGCTACAGGCCAATTTGATGGGAGCTGCTTCTCAGCTGAAGTTTGCTCTTCACAGCTGACTCAAACTTGTACCACACTGACAGAAAAGCTAACCTGCACTCCACACTTTGTTCAGTCAGCCGCAGGGCTGGGGTCTTTCCTCTGCTGCTGATACTCATGGTTCTTTATGGCCTTGTGCATGTATGAAATGGTGCTTAGACATCATTTGTTATACACACAGCATTGCATTTTGACTTTTAGGAAAGTTGCAATTCCTATAGTTTATGAAAATACTCTAAATGCAGGATCTTTTTACTTCCATGCTTAACTTTAGGGATGTTGGAGTAAAATTCTCTAGATTTTGCCTACCTCTTTTACCATACACTTTTCTTTTCTTTTGTTTTAATTATTTTTAGGGGGGGTGTTGTTCTATTTGTCTGTTAGAGTAGGTTCTCACTGTGTAGCCCAGGCCAGTCTGAAACTCATATATTTCAGGGATGTCTTGGACTTAAATTAATCCTCCTGCCTCAAATTCCTTAGTGCTGGAATTACAACCACTATCTCTGTCTCTTTTCGCCTTTGCCTCATAATTTTGGGTATTCACTTTATAAAGCATACACATCTACACCTTTAATCTTTGAATTTGCTTAAGTGAAAGGATTTCTGTAGGTTTCTTGTGATGCTGAGGATCAAGCCTCTGGACTCACCCACACTAACCAAGCGCTCTGGCCCTGAGTCACACTCTAATCCCTAAGGAAAATGTAATGAAACAAGTAATTGAAAGGCTCGCCCAGGAAGCTATGTCAAGATGAAGTCTGGTAAATAATCTTAAGTAATTATGGTGAGTTAAGATAATTACAATTACAGTAATTTGTATGATAGGTAAAAAATTTCATTCCTATTAAAATATATAGGTATTTATTTCTATAAGTTTCATGTAAATGAAACACAAATTTAAGTTCCCTTGTAGTTGTAGCAGATGAAATGTTCACAGACTTTATTGGGCAGAATTGCCATTCCCTTCCAGTTCTTTCTTCACGTTGACAGGGTACAGCACACTGGGGTCAGCAGCCTCTGCTGCTGCTACTGTGAGCTTCATTTTGACTTCTATGAGGCCTCCCCTTGTTTGGACCAGGCACCATCTTAAGAACGTGGTTCCATATAGTTTAGCGCCTTGTCCACAGCCCTATGCCATAAAGCTGATGGTTGTCCTGCTTACCCACTGTAAAGGCAGAAGAGTGACTTAGTACTGTGCTCATCTGTAATTCCACAATTCTATTACATGCACACAAATCTGCACTGAAGGCAAGTAGATTACACTAAGGTGGATATAACTCATCATAGGATTGATTGTAGAATTTAAAATATTCCCGAGTAGAATTTCTGTGTTTAGTGAGTGTTTTTGTTTAGTTTTCTATTTCTGTGATGAAACTCCATGATCAAAGTAAGTTTATTTGGCTTACACTTCCATATCACTGTTCATCGTTGAAAGAAGTCAGGACAGAACCTCAAACAGGGCAGAATCCTGGAGGCAGGAGCTGATGCAGAGGCCATGAAAGGATGCTGCTTACTGGCTTGCTCCCCATGGCTTGCTCAGCCTGCTTTCTTACAGAACCTAGAACCAACAGCCTAGGGATGCCACCACCCACAATGAGCTGGGCCCTCCCCATCAATCACTAACTAAGAAAATGCTCAATGGGCTTGTCTCTGAGCCCCTCTTATAGAAGCATTTTCTTAACCGAGGTTCCCTTCTCTCAGACGACTCTAGCTTGTGTTGAGTGGACATGAAACTGTCAAGCACAGTGTCGTTTGTTTTTCATGGGTACTGTGAACTTTCATATGGCATATGTATCTGAAGATTAATCTGAAAGATCAGAGGCCACGCCATTGCTGACCATGACACTGACTCCCGTCGGCTGTGACAAATATGACAAGCGCTTGGGTTTTAATTTGTAGAAACAAAATGCTAGCATTTAACCTACCTCCTACTTACTAAATGGTGTTTAGTCTGAAGAATTTTTCAAGTTTAGCATCCTTTCCCCTATGCCACAATTTAGGACATGAAAATTGGCCAAAGCCTACACTTAACTGTCTCATGCTTAGTAGTTCCTGCTTGCAATTGTGTAGTTAGGAGAAATATTTCTTCTTGAAAGATACATCTAACTATCAGAATTCTTGGCAAGCTGGAGCAAGACTGTTTGATGACTTGGAATTAGCATGCTCATAGCCTCCAAATTGTTGAAGAGACCAATGTTGCTGGTTTAAGATTACTTCTAAAGTACTTAAGACAAAGAGGGACAATGGCGGTGCACGCCTTTAATCCCAGCACTCAGGAGGCAGAGGCAGACAGATCTCTGTGAGTTTGAGGCCAGCCTGGTCTACAAGAGCTAGTTCCAGGACAGCTAGGGCTGTTACATGGAAAAACCCTGTCTTAGAAAACCCCCCAAAAAATAAAAAATAAAAGACAAAGTAAGTCAATGTGGCTTCCACCTGTTGCTTCAACACACAGAGTTCATTTTAAATTTGTATAATAGAAGTGCTATCTCTGAATATTTATTGAGATCTTTTAATAAATCAGATTTGCATTATTAATATAAATATAATGAAGCTTTATCAAAGCAGAAATGTAATGTCCACTTAAGAAGTGCTCTCCACTTGGTGCCTAGAGGCCAGAAGCTGGTGACTGTGGTGGAACATCTCAGAGTGGCTCTGAAAGGCCCTTCTCTGGAGGCCCCAGCACAGTCTCCATCAATCACATGTATCCCTCACACTTAGTTGTTGTTTTTCATCTCATCTGATTTTCACTGTGTTTGCCCAAAGCCCGCCTCTGCCACTTACTAAATGGCACTTAGACTAACAAATTATTCATGTTTAATATTCTTTCCCTTGTGTCACAATTTAGGACAATCTAATTTTTCTAAAAGATCATCTTGATTGGGATAATGCGTTCCACTGTCCCGACTCTAACTCAGCATGCACAGCCACCCTCCCTTGTGTCCCTGTCCCAACTCTCTTCTGTACCTATCGTAAAGCCTTGATCAAAGAAGCCCCAGAGAAGAGCACTGATTGGCATATTGTTTCATCATCTTTGCTCTCCCTGGAGCTAGAGCTGCAGGGTTTATTCTACAAATCCCTTACAGTTGCAATAGCCATTAAAATGTTTGCATGGTGTTGTTTATCAAGCAAGTGGTAATTTAAAGATAACAATTTATTCCTCCAAGTATGATGTTTTCCAAATCTGCCTCTATTTGCTATGCAACAGGACACTTGGCCTAGATTATAAGGGCCACCAGCGGATGCTTTTGTTTTTATTAAAAATGTCTGTAGCATTGGCAGATGATACTAGTTTGTCAAATAGCCCTTCCAACATTTTACTTGTGAAATACAGAAAATAAATTAACCACTTAAGAAATAAAAACATGCTTTGGTTGCCTTTCTTAGGTTTCTTTCTTTTTTTAAAAAAATCAAAATAGGGTCTTGCTAATGTAGCATAGCTGTATATTCAAGCCTCCAATCTTCATGCCTGAGCCTTTAGAGTGATGGGGAATGCAGCAGTGTGTTACCATGTCTCCGTCTCTCCTCCATGTTTTATCAGTTATCCTAATTCGTTGGGTATCCCAGGTTCTCTGTTAAGGTCCAAGAAAAGTTGATTCTATGAGCAAATGTCACTTATAATTAATGTTACTTCCTTAACAATAATTGTGCTAGTTTGCCACTTGTCACTTTGATAAAATACTGACCAAGAGGAATTTGGGGAAAGAGAGGGTTTATTTGGGTTACAGGTTATCCGCCATCATTGAGGGAAGTCAGGGAAGGAGCTGGAGGCAGGAACTGAAGGAGACACTGATGGAGGAAGGTCATTGGCTAATAAAGAAACTGTCTTGGCCCATTTTATTGGTTAGAACATAGGTGGGTGGAGTAAACAGAACAGACTGCTGGGAGGAAGAGGAAGTGAGCTTAGACTTGATAGCTCTGCTCTCTGGAGCAGATGCGATGCAACTCCGACCCAGGATGGACGTAGGCTAGAATCTTCCTGGTAAGCGCATCTTGGGGTGATACACACATTATTAGAAATGGGCTAGTCCAGGTACAAGAGATAGCCAAGAAGAGGCTAGATATAATGGGCCAAGCAGTGTTTAAAAGAATACAGTTTGTGTGTTGTTATTTCGGGGCATAAGCTAGGCAGGAACACAGCCCGCAGCTCCTACTACAAGACACCATGGAGGCTCACTGCTTACTGGCTTGTACACAGGCTTATATTCAGCTACCTTTCTTACTTAGCTCAGGTACACCTGCATAGGGATGGTACTGCCCACAGTGGACTGGGTATCCCACATCAATAGCCATCAAGAAAATACTCCACATGCATGCCAACAGACCTTGTTTCCAGGTGTGATACTGAACACCTTGATTGCGCATGTCTATTAAATATCTGTATCTACGCCAACATTGACAATACCATAGTTCATTTATGGATTTGCATAAAGTACAATTGCTTTTAATCACTGAGGCCAATCATCTGCAAAGGTGGCCATGAACAGCTCCTCCCTCCCCGCCCCTCCTCATGCTTGTTCCTTCTTCCCTCTGTGGCTAGACTCTATTGTCTTTTCTAACCTCTGAGTTGGCTTTGTGGTTTGTTTTGACTGATAGAATGCAAAGGAATTTTGACATCCAGACTAGGCTTTTACTTGAAAGGCATAGCTCCCATTATTGCCCTCTTCAAAGGTAGCCAGCATGAGCCAAATCTGCTCATCCTACTGGGAGACCTGTTAAAAATAAGCTTAGTCGAAGACCTGTAGATAAAAGGATGCTGTGAACCTGAAGGGTTACTTACAGAGGGACAGGGAGGGATGTCTTCGGGGAGTGGGAAAGTGCCCCAAGCAGGTTGTACTTGCTTGCATGGCAAAAAGAACCAGGGAAATGAGATATGGGCATGTTTCCATGGTGATTTTGGTTGGCCTTCAAGATTGTTTGATTTGCCTGGTTTGCAAGGATGAAGCTGCCAGTGTTGGCTGATGTTGTGACTGGCAGAGTGACAGTCATGATTGCCTTAGATAGTTGCTACCTTTGGCTGACTTTAACAGGCCCTGCTGTCTAAGCAGTGACTCCTGAGTCCATACTGTCTAGCAAAAGCACCGTTGCTGTGGCTGCCTTGAGCAATGTTACCAGTTAAATCCTGCTTCTCTGGCACTTCAGAACCTGGCCTTGTTTGGAAATATGGTTGTTGCAGATGTATTGCCTAAAATGAAATCATAAGAGAGCATGCTTGACTCGAATCCAAAATGGCTGAAGCCTCTATGAAAGGGAAAATTTGGACCCAGACACGGATACAGGCACACAGAGACTGTCATGAGAAGGTACAGGCAGAGACCAGGTGATGCAGATGCTAAGAATGCCACATTGCCAAGCCTGGAGAGAGGTAGGACCAGTTTCTCCTCTAGGGAGAAACATGGACTTTCAGATGCTGTGACGATGAGATGACAAACATCAAATTTTAGGTTACCGGTCTGTTGCTCTTTGCTATGGCAACCTACAAAGCTCACTCAGGTGCACAGCCCACTTCCTCTCCCTTCATGTCATCCTGGAGAGGGATCATGGATCAGCAGTGATCCGGGTGGATCAGCCCAGGCATAGGCTTGTACCCTTAGTGAGGATGTTGCCAGAAGGTATCACATTTCAATCCAGTTAAAATTAAAACTCTCAGTTCTTCAGAAAGTTGTGTGAAAAGCAACTTATTGGATATTTGAGGTGTTAGGAAAGGAGATGATTTTTGACACTAGGACCTCTTCAATACCTTTGAAATGATACCAGACAGATTGTTTCTTCCAACCTCTTTGAGACCCTCCTACCAAAAATATGTCATTACTTATTCCAGAGTTTCCTAGACATTGTCACTTACTTGTTTTTCACAAGAAACATTATTTAACCCAACTATGTTAGGCTTGGCTCTTGGATTATCCAAATACAATCATTTGCATGATTTGGGGTGCCATAATTGTTCCAAGCTGGTATTAGAATCTTAAATGTGGCATATCTTACCCAGAAACCTTTAGTGCTTTATAATAACAATAATATTGTCTGCATTTTGCGGTGATAATGAAAATTACATTTGCAAAACTGTTCATGGTAACGGGACATTCTGAAATGCCAGCAAAAGGAAGTGCATGATGGGAGAGGAGATACGGCTTTACTCACTGGGCTTCTGCTGGCTGTGCTCTCAGGAAGGAGGCCGGGAAGAGCGGTGGGCAACTGCAGGCCACACCGCTGGAAGGCTGAGTTAGCAGGGACTCTGCATCACTGGGGCAGAGAAGGTAAGGGTGTTGTCATACTTAGCATACGGTTTGCTTTTAGAAGACATTTTTATCAAGTGAATAAGAACTGCATTTCGGAAGCAAGTATATATTGCTACAATTTAACTGTATTTGGTTCTGTTCTGGTTGCCTATAACTTCTGGTGGATAATTTATTTAAAATATGTTGGGGTGAGGGGTAGAAAGATTGTTCAGCAGTAAAAAGAACTCGCTGCTCTTGTAGAGGACCCAGGTTTGGTCCCCAGCATCCCTGTTCACGACCATCCTCATATCCAGTTCCAAGGGCTCTAATTTTCTCTTCTGACCTCTATGGTGCACATAGATAATGCAGCCAAAACACCCATACACATGTTAAATACACCTCTAGAATTTGTCTGGAAAATATATGATATATTCTGTTGTATCTTTACCAGTAGAGTTTTCAGCTCAATGTCAAGGTAATGAACTTTAGCCTGCCTCCCCATGCACCCACTCCTGACTTCCTTGTTTGTTTTTTTGTTTTTGTTTGGTTTTGTTTTTTCCTCCTCCTGTTTGCTAAGCAGTCGACTCTATTGTGCTGTGCTGCCTCCCTACCCTACCCTGTCCTTTTCACATTCTGATTTGTGTTTGTTGTTCATCGTATCCAAACTCGCAGAAAACCTAAGTCTGTGGGGGAAATATGTCCGCAAGGAAGCTAAGAAATTCTTGGCTTGTGTGACTCAGTACAACACATGCTGATCAATGAATTTTGAGTGCATTCTCTACCCATTAGGACATTTTGTGAAATTTTGATTAAATATTTCTTTTGACAACTTAATTACTCTTAATCCAGGAAGATTCTGCCCCAAACTGGCAAGTTAACTAACCAAGGCTATAGGAGTACCAGTGCAATTGAAATGTAAAATAGAGGGAATTAATTCCCTTGGGTCCAATTCATTAGAATTAATTTATCCTGGACCGTATTCCCGTGGACCTATCTTTGCTCAGCTACTTTCAGGAAGAAAATGTCGTTTTTCACCTTTTCCATTTGTTTTGAAACCACTGACCACAGGCAGTTTGCAGACATTGACTTTCCTAAGACCTCTCTGTTCTTGGTTCCAGTACATCTAATCAAGAGTGCCAAGTGTAGCCGGTCAAAGGTGGAACTCCTTTAATCCTAGGACTCGGGAGACAGAGGCAGGTGGATCTCTGTGGGTTGGAGGCTAGCCTGGTCTAAAGATCTAGTTCCAGGATAGCTAGGGCTATTACACAGAGAAAACCCTGTCTCGAAAAACAAAACAAAATAGAACCAAAGAGTGCTAAGCGTGTGTTGCAGGTCTCATGCCCACTTTTTTGTGGCAATTACATGTGATGTCTATGCTCCTTCTCCTCCGTGCAATTCTGAGAGCACTCAAAGAACGCCTACCTCCAAGGCTGTGGGACTCGCACATGGTAACACCATCTGGAAAACCTACCGTTCAGACGGCGCTGGCAGGAAAGGGTGAACATGTCTGGATTTGGTGTTGTCCACCCACGTTTATAAAGCCGCAAAGACAGTCTCAATTCTGCAGAGCCAGATCGTAGTGACTCTGGCCAGCAGCCTCCTGGGGAGCCAAAGTGCCTGGGACTCCAGCCTCTGTTCCTTTGAATGTTTCCTTCCATTCCAGCAAGCATTGTGTCTGATGTCGTCAGACTTCCATGGGGCGAAATTACCCATTTTACAAAGTGCTCTGAAAATCCAATGATACTGATTCAAGCACCTCACTGACCCACATTCAGTCTCCCAGCAGCGCTTGGTTTTCTAAGGCCAAGGCTCCTTGGAATGTTGTTACTCTTTCCTGTTGTGGCTTACTGGAAGGATAGTGCTCTTTAATGCTTAGAACATACGGGAAGCTAGAGATGGTTTTGTTGCAAAAGTGCCTGCCTTGCAAGCTTGAGGACCTGAGTCGAGAACCCCAGCACCCATATAAATACTGGGTGTGGTGGCATCTATAATCCCAGTTCTGGGTGAAGGGGATCCTTGGGGTGCAGATAGGATGATTCCTGGGCTCACTGGCCAGCCAGTTTAGCCCCAAACATGAACTCTAGCTTTAACAAGCAAGCTCATCTTAAAAATTAATAAGATAGAGAAAAAAGTAAGATGCAGAGACACCAGATGACCTCTGACTTCCACATATATGTTTATAGGCATACATACACGTGTGCACACACACACATACATGCATTCACATTCGCTTGCATGCATAAATGCACACACATACACACATGTGCATGCTATGTTTAGCCCCAAACATGAACTCTAGCTTTAACAAGCAAGCTCATCTTAAAAATTAATAAGATAGAGAAAAAAGTAAGATGCAGAGACACCAGATGACCTCTGACTTCCACATATATGTTTATAGGCATACATACACGTGTGCACACACACACATACATGCATTCACATTCGCTTGCATGCATAAATGCACACACATACACACATGTGCATGCTATGATACACAGACTTCATATTTTACCACTGCCTCTCCAAGCTGTGTGACTGAGTCTGTTTTCATTAATGGTAACTAAGGTCATTGTCTTAGTCAGTGTTCTATTGCTCTGAAGAAACACCATGACCATGGCAACTCTTACAAAGGAAGTATTTAATGGGGACTGGCTTACAGTTTCCGAGGTTTAGTCCGTTCTCATTATGGCAGGAAGCGTGGTGGCACGCAGGCTGACATGGTGCTGGAGGAGCTGAGAGTTCTACCTCTGGATAGGCAAACATCAGGGAGAGACACTAGGCCGGGCTTGCACTTTTGAACCCTCAAAGCCCACCCCCAGTGACATACTTCCTCCAACATGGCCACACCTCCTAATCTATCTCAAGGAGCGCCACTCCCTGATGGCCAAGCATTCAAATATACGAGCCTATGGGGCCATTCTCATTCCAACCACCACAGTCACTAACAGAATTACTCTTCCATTAGTGTTGACATGTAATTAAATGAACATTGCAAACAGAAGTACTTAGCTTGGGGTCAGGCACGTATTAGTAGCTTGGTAACATTTTTTTTTTGTGGTGCTGGGCATGAGAACCAGGGGTCTCATGTTTCCTAGGAAAGCACTCTGCCACAGAGCCACACCCATTTATTTCTGGTGATGGAGATTCTGTAATTCCAATGGATTTTGTGCAAAGACAGCAGAAAGGAGCTGATTCATAACTTAATTGTAAAAATAATCCTTCCCATCCCATCTTCCTTTATTCCATCTTACGTGGGAAGTAAATGTTATTTAATAAATAGGAGACATTTCATGGCTTGTTGTTGTTGTTTGTTTTGTTTTAGAATGCTATTCTAGGCTGTAATTTTTTAAAGAAACCGTGAAATGATGATTTCAATACTCAGAAACCCTAAATCTCTTTCTTAGGCTTCAAATTCTAATGAAGACTCCAGGGGTTAACACCTGTAGGAATGATCCTGCAGGCATGGCCCTCTGTCCTTCCCTCTGTATGACCACCATGCTAGCAGACTTGACTGGGCTCCTTGGAGTGGCATGCAGATTATGGGGAAAGACTGTAGGACATGGGGCACCATGGTGAATGCACCCTGGCTGTTCTTCCTTAGGCATCTGCTGGCACTGGGCAGAAAGCACAAGAGTCCATTGTAATCAGAAGTTTCCTATCCCAGAGCCACTCAGTCCCAAATATCCAGCAGCTGCTTTCCAAATTACCACACAGAAGCTTATATCATTTATAAATACCCAAGCTTATTATTAACTAGCTCTTACATTTTAAGTTAACCCATACTTCTTACTTATGCTCTGACACATGGTGGTGATTTTTCTCAGTATGGTAAGCCCATCTTGCTTTCTCTGCATCTGGCCAACGTCTCCAGACTCTGCCCTTCCTCTTCCCAGAATTCTCCTAGTCTGTCTTTCTCACTCAATCTCTTCTTGCCCAGCTATCGTCCAATCAGCTTTTATTTAACAATGAGCAAATCCACAGCATTTCCCCTTTTGTCTAATTAAAAAGGAAGGTTTTAGCCTTAACGTAGCAAAATTATATGCAACAAAACAGTTATTAAGTAAGACGATTGAGTCCATTTGTATTTGACAAAATTAGAAAAAAATATTCTATTATCTATCCTATCTTGGCAAGTTTAAAGTTTCACATCTAATTTATCTTTTACCATAATTAAGAAAAATTATAATTTTGACTACCTAGTCTTCAACTTCATCAAAGACCTCAGAAGGGTGAACTGTTGTCTAATGGGAGGGACTTCAGCTGCCTGGGTAGTCACCCAAGGTTCCTCTGCAAAGTTGGGGCATCCAACTCTGGCCTACAGGCTTAGCATATCTGACAGACTTTTCTGTGAAGCACAATTTTTGAAGGACTGTCCTTCCTTGTCTTGGCAAAGTGATCAGTTACTTTCCTTTGTGTCCTACTTGTCCAGTTTGGCCAGTGTACTGTCAGCAGCTGAGGCAAGGGCAGTTTCTTGCCCAGTGCCTAACTTTTGCCATGAAGAAAGTAAACTCCATATGGAGTTTTTTCAATACACATCATCTTCTCTGAAGTGGATTGGTGTTGCCAGGATCAGACATGTCTCATGTTCATGGAAAGTCTTAGGTTATTAAACATGTTAAATGCCATATTCTGTAGGTCTTTGAAGTGTTTGAAGATCATCTATCTAAATATATCTGTGTATGACCTTGAAAACATACCTAACAAAATTTGAATATTTAGATGACTATTAATTTTTATTTCTGAATTATACATTACATTTTTAAAGGAGTTGCATAAACCCTAATACCTTAAACAAGAGTAGAAATATGTATATATATATATATAGTATAATGAAATTGACTTTAAATTCGTATCAATAAACTAAAATTCATACCAATGTAAAATATTTTGAGATCAACAGTTGCTTTTTTGGGTTAAAGTAGACTCAAAATTCTACCCCTTTTTCCATCATTTCTGTATCATATCCCCCTTTTTCGTTTATAAAAAATTTGACTATGACCAATAACAACTTGTAACTAACCTCCTTTAAATGAAAACCAACATTCTTAAACAATATTTTAGAATTTGGGCATAGTTCTCTAGACTGTTCCCTGTTGACTGGGGGCACTGGCAATCTTATATGGACTCTGAGGAAACTTAGAATTATGTTCAAGTCCTGACTGGGATATTTTGTGTGACTGATCCATCTCAGTCAGTAGCCTTGAAACTGTTCTGGATGTAGAACTCAGAGGAAACTATGACAGAGGTGCTCTGAAATGTTGGGTCATCTGGGCCATCCATTCCCATAAGAGATTTCTTGGGGGTCTTCCTTAGTCAAACCTGATTTTTCTTAACTCAGAATGAATCTGCAGCCTCTCATTTCCTGTGGAATAAAAGTAGAGCCTCTTTACCAATGTAACATGTCAGGAGCTATTTCCCTCCAAAATTATTGCAGGGACCATTGCCCTGGGGAGTTTGCAGAGAGCCTCACACCCAACTATCTTGAGAGCTATCTGTTAGCGGAACCTGCCCCACATTTCAACTATCTAGAGAACTAGGTGTGTCAACTTGTGACTTCCTGACCGAGGAATTGTGACCTGACCAATCGTAACCTCCTGAACAACGACCGGCTGGAACCATCATTGCAAGATTCCTTCCTGGCCATGCCCCTGCCCCCTATCTCATCCCCAGATTCCTCATCCAGGGGCTGTATAAGCTGTAACCATGACTCTAATAAACAGAGGCTCTGACAAACCTAGCTTGGCCTCCTTCCTCTCTCCCGCCCATGTCTTTCAGATAGCGCCTCTCCAGGACCCTGGAATAACTGACCAGCCAGGTGGGTTACAACCCCTAGACTAACTGACCCACCAGGCAGTCTACAGTGGCGCCCGAACAGAGACCTGAACCCTGGACCCAACTCTGGGAAGTTTCTGATTCCATGTTGCCACCAAGTAACATGCCACTAGCTGCTCATAAAACCCAGTTAAGTGTTTGGTAGCAGGGTCTCTTTTTTCTGTTTGTTTGTTTGGTTGGTTATTTTTGTTTTTTTCTTAATGTATTTTTTAATTGATTTTATTGAACTATACATTTTTTTCTCTGCTCCTCTCCCTTCTCCCCCTTCCCTTCAACCCTCTCCCATGGTTCCCATGCTCCCAATTTACTCAGGAGATCTTGTGTTTTTCTCTTTCCTATGTAGATCCATGTATGTCTCTCTTAGGGTCCTCAGTATTGTCTAGGTGTTGTCTAGGTTCTCTGGGATTGTGGGTTGTAGGCTAATTTTCTTTGCTTTATGTCTAAAAGCCACTTGTGAATGAGTATATATGCTATTTGTCTTTCTGGGTATGGATTACCTCACTCAATATGATGTTTTCTAGATCCATCCATTTGCCTGCAAATTTCATGATGTCATTATTATTTTCTGCTGTGTAGTACTCCATTGTGTAAATGTACCACATTTTCCTTATCCATTCTTTGTTGAGGAGCATTTAGGTTGTTTCCAGGTTCTGGGTACAGCAAACAATGCTGGTAGCAGGGTCTTAAAAGAGCCTCATGGTTTTTGCCACTATCACTGAGTCAGGAAGTTCCTTAAAGGAGCTGCGCCTCTGCTTGCCGCTAGCAAACAGAGCCTACCCCAGAAGAAGTGGTAACCAAGAAGCCAAGTTTGACTCCGTCTATTACAATGTTTCATTGTTTGTTCATTAACAATATGAAGTAAAGTTGGAAATTTATGTCATTGATGGCTACTTGGTTATTCAGATTGAAACACACACATCTAAAACTTAAAAACTAGCATCAACATATAAGAGAAAACATGTGATACTTGTCTTTTTTGGATCTTGAGTAGAAAGTGGGGAGAATCTTGGAGGAATTGAGGGAGGAGACAGAATATGATCAAAATATATTCTGTGAAAAATATTTAATAAAAATTTTTAAAGCAGACACTTGGAATTGACTTCCAACTCTGAAAATTTAAAAATTCTGCTGCCTTTGGAGGTTGATAAGATGATAAGGTATGATATGATATGATGACATGATATGATGTGGTGTAATAATATGGTATGGTATGATATTATATGATATGGTATATGATATGATATGATGATATGGTATGATATGATGACATGATATGATGTGGTATAATAATATGGTATGGTATGAAATTATATGATATGATATGGAGGTGGTATAGTTCGTAACCAAGGCTGAGCATCCCATTTTATTGCTTTGTTACAGATTGACGTTCTCAAGGCAGATCTGGAAAGTGCAGAATGGAAAGTTCTAGAAAATCTTATTCTGGAAGATGTCCTTGAGCAGATTGGCCAGCTCATCTTTGAGATTCATCTCCACTGGCCAGGCTTTGAGGTCAGTGGTAGCGAGAGCAGTGTGGTGAGGTTTTGGTACAGCCTCCTGAAGGAGTTGGAGCAGAAGGACTTCCGGCTTTTCTACACCTATAAGGACTTATCAAAGCCTCAGCTCTTCCTGAAGAAGGACATTTTCAATGCCAGCAGCTGTTATACGCTGAGCTGGGTGAACACAAGGTGGAAGTAGAACAATACAAAGCAGTGTTTGCAGATAGCGGCGTCTGTGCTTCCGGTCATGGAGCTACGTGTCCAGCTTCCACTAGCGTGTTACCTGCGCGGGGCAGGGGCCGTGTTACTGTCTCTGCAGTACATGAAGCCTTGAGCTTGACAACAACAGCAGCAGGAAGAACACCTCTGCGTTCCCAGACTGAGACTTTTCTGTTTTGCCTTTGACAGATTGAGGGTGTGTCCTCTTCACTCTCACTGGGAGGGTAGAAATATCCTGCCTGTGCAGGTTTCTGGTTTCCTTAAAATTCATTATGTGTCTATAGCTCACAAGTTTACATTAAAATGAAATTTTATTCATTTCCACTTTTACTCGGTTGATCAGATTTTAAAACGCACTGTTCATTTTAAGTTGGGACCCTCATTTAACCTTAGCTCGCCTCCCTCAAGGTTTCTCTTGTCCAGCCAGTTAAAACTGTTCTTTATGCCCTGCGGATTTCGGCCATTCTTTCTCAACCTTGACTGAGGCCATGCTCTGGCTTCCTAAGAACTGCTGATTCCAGTTCCTGGGAACTCAGATACCCCAAGTTCTATCAGAGAACTTCAAGGACTTTGGTCCCTTCTTTCATGCTCCGCCGTAAACACCCTTTGCATCCTGAGGAACTAAGCACAAAGCAGAATCTCGGTGTTTTCGTTGTTGCCCTGCCAGCCTTCAAATGTGGCTTTTGCACCACAGACTTGCCTATGCTGTCAAATACACTGTTTTCGGGCTGAGGAGATGACTCAGTGAGGTGCCTGGCATACAGGCATGAGGGCCTGAGTTTGCATTCCTTGCACCTAACAGTCACGTGCCAGGCATGCCTCTGTGACCACGGTGCAGGATGATGGTGGGCTGGAGACAGGCTGGGCTCACTAGCCAAGCTAGCCTGGCTGAATCAGTGCCGTTTAGGTTCAGTGAGAGACCCTGTCTCAAAAGATAAGTTGGCATGGAGGCACACACCATCATTAATCTTGGCACTAAGGAGGCAGAGACAGGTGAACCTCTGTGAGTTCAAGGCCAGCCTGGTTTACATAGTAAGTTCAAGGACAGCCTGAGCTACACAGTGAGATCTTTTCTGAGAAAACAGAAGGTAAGCTATACAGAGATAGAGGAAGACCCCAGTGTCAACCAACTGATTCCCTCCTCTCTCTTGCTTGCTTACTCGATCTTGCTGTGTAGTCCCGGGTGGACCAGAGCTCACTAGATGTCTCAGGCTGATTAGGACTTTGATCCTCCTGCTTCGGCCTCTGGGTTCACTTTTTAAAAAGATTCAGCAGAACAGGTAGGTTCTCAATGGTTCAAGTACCATCTATAATTCTTATTTATAGACTATCCTGTGGAGGATCTTCAAAAATTTTATGCTAATTAAGCAGTATGAAAAACAAGTCAAGTCAAGGGTTTGGGGCATATTTTTACATACAGAGTGTGACCAGTGTGTCTTTATTGTTTAAAGCGTTGTTGGAGGCAGAGGAATTCCACCCACTGTCACGTTTCATCATTTGTCCCAGGCCTGGCTTTCCTATCTGTGTCTTCCTTCAGATATCACGGATGTGGCTTTTGGGTTTTGAAAATATCACTTTTTCAATTGAGAATCTGACAGATATTAGAATAGGATGATCTCGCTAGTGAACTAAAAGGAGACCAGTCTTTCTGAAATACTTGTGGTAATTTTTAAAAGTCTGAGGTTTTGATTTTTAAACTCACAGTACCTGGTGGGGAGGAAGGTGTTGGGTTGAGAAAACAGCTGTGATAATTGCGGTCGGTGACATTGGTTTGGTCTCATTGGTGTATTTCAACTGTCCATGAATATAGAAGGATCCATTGGGTCGTCTAAAATGGTTTTGTATTGTGAGTTTGTGTGGTGTTGTCTCTGAAGAAAGGTGACCTTAGTCTGGCTTTGTTTGGATTTTGTCACAGATTTTTTTATTATAGTTTTATGCACTGAAGTATATGCACAGCAAACATTCTTATATGCCAATGTATAAAGTGTACTATATTGTAAGAGTCCAATATGATCAACCCCTACATGTATACCTATAGCAAGGTTTGCAGTGCATGGAGTTTTAAGGCGCTGGAGGTTCTCGACAAGTGAGGTAGAATATTGGCTTCCTCACACCATAAATGAAGAAAGCAAGAAAGGATGTACTGCTGAAAACAACCCAGAACCACCACCCAGACCCACTTAACAGGCAGCCTGTGCAATGGCTCTGATATTTATGCTTCATTTTCTTCATGGATAGTTTAATACTTACAATGGATTTTTGATGGTTGCTATGGCTTCCCTGTCTCTAGAACTGATTGTACTTATGTAGGTCAGAGTCTCTGCAGTGTTAGCATTTGTAGCAGGATCAATCCTCCAGTGTGGGAAGACTGGCCTGTCCTGTAGGATGCTTAACAGCATCTCTGGATGCTAGCCACCCCCCAAGTTGTCACACCCAGATGCGACTGCAGTGCCAAACGTCCACTCGGGAGCAACCTACTGCCTACAACCTCACCTCCAGCGTGGGGGAAGTACTGGTGTTGGCTCTGAGAAGTAGGGCAGGCTACTGAAGCCTTGGTGTTTGATTTCAGAGGAGGGGTAACACAGCGACTTGTGAGGGACAGATAAAACAAAGCCACCACTACCACCAATGCAACACAGACAAAATACATCAAACAAGCAAAGCAGCAAAATCAAGTGTTATGTTTAGTGGGGGCTTTACAGAGGGGCCAGTCACTGTACATATCAGTCATTTCCCTTTCCTTCAACAATCCAATGAGGAAGTAGCGTTTTCCAGGTATAAGGGTAAAGAAGCCGAGAGGTTACACAGCCTGTATTCTGATAACTCACCTCATAGATGGAATGTGAATCTCCAGTCCCCGTCAGCCCCCATGGGGAGCATGCGCCACTCCCTGCACAGTGCAGCAGATACCAGAACCGGAAAGCTGGTTCTTGCCCTGGTTAGCTGAAGGAGGAGACCCAGCAAACACATGCAGGTGTGCTTAACTGGGACTTAATTTAAATAAACATGTGAAGGTTTACTGAGGGAGTATGGGGACCCAGTGACTTCTCTGTCAGTGTAAGTCAGGCAGCCAGAAAGGCTTCCACTAGGCCGGGTGGCGCTCTTGCTCCTGTTTGTCGCAAGGCATAGTTCTCTCCTCCCAGCTGTGGTGACTGCAACTGCAGCGGGCTTCTCTGGTGCTTAAAGCTTGTCTCTCACCCACAAATAAATGAGCCGGGATATGAACATCTGTGATATGCAGCCCCTAATCAACACCAGCATAGTGTTGCATAAGTGATCCAGAAAACATGAATTCCATAAATATCAAATTACTTCAAAAAGCCTGCACTTTTTCAGGTGAAGAATGTAGGAGGATGTGAGACTCAGACGCTGCCTTTTAGCATGAACTGTGTATGTGTTGAAGAGAAGCATTCGCCTCGTCCTGCACGTTATATGTCGCTGTAACAGGCTACTGGATAAATAGTTGCCAACTGTTTGGTGCGCTTAGATGAATGGAGCCAGGGAAAAGGCGGCAACCTACACAAGAATTGACTGACACTCCGGTAATATTTACAACAGGGTAGAAGAAAAGTAATTTCACGGATTTATGGGCTGTCCAAATCTGTGGTTCACTTCAGCGTTCCTGCCTTGGATATACGGTCTTGGTAGATGTGGTCCAAGATGTAACTTTCCTCCATGTTAAATGCTGGGGTTTTGCAAAGCTGGCTGAAGCTAGCTTTAGAGTTTAAACAACAAGGGGACCTCCATGCTCGGCCAGAGCAGCTGTCCTCTGGGGATAAACTCAGGTTTGCTTTATTTAGGCAGTGTGCTGACTGTTGTATTGTCGACACATTTGGGGAGAGGGAACCTCATCTGAGAAAATGGCCTATCAGGTCAGTCCATGGGCAAGTCCGTAGTGTGTTTTCTTGACTGTTTGAAGGGGGAGGGCCAGCATGGTGCATGGCTCCATCCCTGGGCTGGTGGTCCTTGGTAAGTAAGAAGGTTGAGCCAGCCATGAGGAGCAAGCCAGTGAGTGTCACTCCTCCATGGCCTTTGTCTCAATTCCTGCCTCCAGGTTCCTGTCCTGACATTGCTCAGAGATGGAATGTGACCTGAGAGCTGTAAGCTGAGATTAAACCTTTTCCTCCCCAAGTCGCTTTTAAGATAGGCAATAATTGTTCATACTAGCTGACTGCCGGCATATTCTTATGCTAAGTAGCTTACACTGGGAGAGGTACCTGAACTTTGTGAGGCCGTCACCCAGAGTCTTAAAACTTCCTAGATTTGGGAGTTATTTTAAAAATTGGGATACTTTTATTGTATTTGTGTTCTTAAGAAAAATAAATCAAGAAGGCCTAATGCCATACTTGGCCAATTATGACAAATGCTACATTATCAATGTATTTTTAAAAATGCTCAGAGCCAGAGTGATGTTAAAAGCACATATCTACACTGGCACCTGCACGCACACACACATAGTCACATACAACACATACATAAAAAGATAAAAATAAATCCTAACAAGGCATGGTGGCCCATGTCTTTAATCCCAGAACTCAGGATGCAGAGGCAGGCAGATTTCTGTGAGTCTGAGGCCAGCCTAGTTTACAGAGCAAGTTCTAGGATAGCCAGGGCTATACACAGAGAGACTCTGTCTCAAAAAGCAAACAAACAAATAAACAAAAAAATCTTAAAATAAATATTAAAAAAAAACTAAGTAGCTTTATATTCATCTCATGTAAAGTTTCTTGGTGGCGGGTTTGTAAATTTAAGGGATTATACTTGGCCAAATTTAAATTAAAATGGATTCTACACAGGCCCTAGTGTACACAGGATGATATTCCATCACCGCGAACCAATAGATCTGCTGTACACATGTATACATATATGTGTGTATATACATATGTGTGTATATGTATATATGTATGCCACTGTCCTTGATAGGAAGGATGTACAAGTGCTTGCGCACGCGTGTGTGCATACACACACACACACACACACACACCACACATCTCCCTATCCTTGATAGAAATGACTTCATATCACCTAACTTTCCTTCTCTTACAAGATAAAAACTGCTCCTGCACAACTATGGATTGCATGCACTATATTGTAGTTTTCATACTTGTAGGAATTCCTATCGCCAGTAGCCCTTAAGTTACCCGCCCACTTGGGTGTGGCCTCTTATACTATATATGCTGATGTAAAGTGTGCATCTGGCCTCTCAATGATGGAGGTGGGTCTTGTATCTTATCCGTTGCTTTCATTGGTAAACTAATAAAGAAAACTGCTTGGCCTGATAGGACAGAAAATTAGGTAGGTGGAGTAGACAGAACAGAATGCTGGGAGAAAGAAGCTGAGTCAGGCAGTTGCCATGATTCTCCCATTCCAGACAGATGCAGGTTAAGATCTTTCCTGGTAAGCCACACCTCAGGGGGCTATCCACATTATTAGAAATGGGTTAAAGCAAGGTGTGAGAGCTAGCCAATAAGAGGCTAAAGCTAATGGGCCAAGCAGTGTTTAAAAGAATACAATTTGTGTGTAATTATTTCAGGTAAAGCTAGCTGGGTGGCAGGACGCAGTCCCGCCATTTCTTACTACATATCGACAGTAGCCTTTAAGTTACCGGCCCACTTGGGCATGGCCTCTTATACTATATATGCCGATGTAAAGTGTGCATCTGGCCTCTTTTCCGGTTCCTCGTTCCAGCAGAGGATTCTGATCTGTGAGTCTACCCCTAAATAAATAACCCTCTATTATACTCAATTCTGAGCTAGTGTGGGATTTCTTTTAAGCGTCCTTCTTCACATACTGACTCAGAAATGATGGGCTCTTGGGAGTTAGTACAAAGGAAGAAAAGTGATGGGAAAGGAGGAAGACTGTGTTGACTATCCCAGTTCTTAGACCAGTCTTCGAATAACTGAACCTCCATTATTGCCATATTTATCCAATTCAGCCATTAATCAGCTCTCAGTTTCCCAAGGTCAAAGCTAAGAAGGTCTCCAAGTTAGGTCTTTCAACCAGGAACGAAAACTACAAATTCAGTATAACAAACAGCAAAAGGACAGATGTGTCCAAATATAAAGTAACAGGATGAAAACAATGCTGGAGAACCTCATGCAGCCAATGGCCTGTGAGAGGCCGGACCAGGCTGGGCATGGCCTTGGGTACCAAAAAGGTGCACACTCACACACCCTCTTAATCTCTCCTCTCTTGCCTGGCTGTTGGATTCGGTTCCTGTTCCCGTTTGTGCAGAGGACTGTGATCTGTGAGTCAGCCCCCCTAAATAGAACCTTTCATTATACTCAGTTCTGAACAAGTGTAGGACTATTTTATTTGCGTTTATTCTCTTACAACTCACCTAATTTCCAAAAGTATTGAAAATAATTTTAATGACAGAAATCTTCAATAAGAAATGATGAAGTGGCCAGGCTGTGGTGGTGCATGCCTTTAATCCCAGCACTCGGGAGGTAGAGGCAGGAGAATCCCTGTGAGTTCGAGGCCAGCCTAGTCTATGAGAGCTAGTTCCAGGACAGCTAGGACTGTTACACAGGGAAACCCTGTCTCGAAAAAAAATAAAATAAAAAAAGAAAGGAAGGAAGGAAGGAAGGAAGAAGAACCTTTGAAATTTACATCCAATGAATACCTATTGACCAGGTTCCAGGCTCAAGATAGGCACTGGAGCTCAGGCTGCGGATGTGGCCCTTACTCTCCTGGAGCGTACTGTCTTCTGGGAGAGACAGACATTACACAGCAAGTAATAAGATGCAGGGTAAAGGCAGAAGAGCAGTCATGGGAGACACAAAGCCAGAGGCCTTACCTGGGTTGGGGGTTTCCTTGATTTCACCTCAATCCTATAGAAATACTTTCTTATGCATTTAATAACATTGCAATTGCTACATCTCTGGTTTCTCAGGGGCTGCACTTGGGCTTTCATTTTTCTCATATGCCCACCCGGGAGTGGTTATAGGACTTTCATATCTTAGGCTCCCAATACCCAGTCACAAGTAAGCTAGAAGACAAATGGAAGAGAAGCTAGCCAGTGTTGAGGCAGGTCCTGAGGCTGCCTGTCATAACTGTGTTGGGACCTGTCACTGGTCCATGGTAAGGAAGTTGAGGCGTTTGGGAGGTGAGTAGGTTATGAGGGTAGAGCCTTCATGATTGCAATTAGGGTGCTTAGAAAAGAAGCCTCTGGGAGAATGCTTCCCCTTTCCACCACGAGGATGCAGCAGGAAGGTGCTGTGTCTGAGGCTGAGAACGATTCCGCACCAGACGCTCGTGCTTGTTCTTGAGCAATAAATCTGCTGTTTATGAATTATTCAGCCTAATGCATTTTGTTACAGAAGCTTGACTGGACTGAGGCATTTGCCAGGAAAGGAAGTTATAGGATAGAGTATGCTTATGCAATAAGAAAAGCCAGATAAGAGGGAACCAATTCTGAGGGTTCCTCAGCAAGCAAAAGTGCCCTGAGGAGAAATGCCTGCCTTTCTGGGGCACATAAACTCAGGGTTCTAAGAGTAGGACGTGGGCTTTATAGGAGCTACTAGTTTATTATTTCTGCTTCCAGACTGTCTTGGTAACGTGACAGTATGCTAAACAGAACTATGAACAGCCCCAAAGATCCTTTCACATACACTCAAGCATGTATATGCGTGTGCATTTGTGTAGGAGGTGTGAGTATGGGACAAGTATGGCTGAATGTCCAAGGATGAAATCTTCAGACACACGAACACCAGAGAGCCTGGAATGAGAGGTAGGACAGGACCTCGCACTAGACACACCTCTCAGAATTTCACTTATCTGGGATGGCTGGAGGCTGAGAGCAGTGGAGACAGTTTCAGGAGGACCAGATTCTTGGAGGGCTCGACTTCAATGAAGAAATGGCCACAAGACTTCATACCCACCAGCCCCAGGAAGCCCACCTCGTGCTGTGGCTGAGTGCAAATAGAATATTCCCATGAGAAATAAAGATGAAGCTTGTGCAAGGAGTGCAACAGTGGAATTTACCTTAATCGCACATGAACAAATCTATAAGCTGAGGGATTACAATAGCTACTTGGTCCTAGGGGTGACACTTCCCGGGGGACATGGTAAAGGTAGATGCAAAATGCTTTGAAGGGATTCTTCAGTAGCCCCGGCTACTAAAAATTTCCTCAGAGAACAAGACCCATTCACAATAAAGGAAATGAATGGGTCACTATGAAGGTAGAGTTAACAGACAACAAAACCCTGGGAGTTTTAGCTCAGATACTTGAGATAATGGAATGGCAATCCTTTTTGGAGGAGGCAGTGCAGACGGGTGGGACAAGGTCTCCTCTAGCCCAGGCTGAGGATGACCGAGAATTCTCATCCTTCTGTAGAATATTGGCTGGAGAGATGGCTCAGTGGTTAAGAGTATACGCTGCTCTTCCAGAGAACCTGAGTTCAGCTCAGGGCACTCACATAGGGTAGATCACAACTATCTGTACACAAGCAGAATGCACACACACATGTAAACAAACACAGAAATAAAATAAATCTTAAAAGACTGAATAATATAAACCGTTCATGATTGAAAACATAAGACTATATAAACCTCAAGAAAACAAGAGACTATGGGGGGAAAAAAACCCAGGCGTATGAACAAGTGCAAACAGACCTCTCAGAAAAGGAAAATAGGAGCTGAATTGAGAAATTTTACGGGTTTAAAAGATCAGATATAACCAAAGAGAATTTAAAGTTATCTGGAGATGGATCTGAGGAAATACCCAACATGTAACACAGGACAGTATGTATGAACATCAAAATTCCTTATATGAATTCCATTATGAGCAATTTGGACCTTAGAACATCTTTTAGAAGATGAGGCAGTGACATTGGATATCTGAACTCTTTATGGGAATGGTTCAGGGCCATACTGTGCAGGATGGAGCCAGCGGGCATACTGTTACCGAGCACTTACAAAGTGCCTGATTGAGACACACGTTCATCCCTGTTCATTGCCCCTCTAGTCACAAACACAAAGACATGGAAACCGCCAAAATGCCCAGCCCAATTGCTGCATAAAAGTGTGGTTCCTACATACAGCAGGATTTCACTCAGCTTTAAAGAAAAATGAAATCATGAAATTTGCAGGTAAATAGAAGGGATTGGAAACCATGCTGAGCGAAAGATAAATATCGCATGAGTTCTCACTCATATGCTGATCATAGTGTCTAATCTTGAGATTTGTGTTTAGTAATTTGGAAGACCAGCAGAAACCAGGCAACTAGAGAGGAACTATTGGTAGGAAGGGGAAGAGAGACCTTAAGGGAGGGGAGGTCGTAGAACACAGGTGACATAGGGAAGAAATAATACAGAGGGGGCTTTACATGTGGAGAGGGATGAGAGAGGAGGGCAAAGGAGAGGGTGAAGAAAAGGATAAGTAACCGTAAGGGTGCCTGGAAAATTGTACTAACCTGTATGGGGAACCTGAGAAGCTGAGGATTTGTCTAAATGACTGTGGGAAGATCTGTCACAAACACGGGCAGCAGACACAAAGGGGAATGGCAGAAGGAAGACATTGTCCTCTGGTGTTGGCCTTGTCTCTCCCTGCTGAGTGAATTTATCCTGTGCTGCTGAGGCTGCTATGATGATTCCCTCACTGATATCAAAACCACTGTTCCAGGCTTCCATGGGTGACTTTTAGGCTCTGGGTGAGATTTGGACTGCTGAGTCACTCAGCTTCAAAGATCAAGCAATTTAGGAGTTCTCAGTCTCCCGGGTATGATTCAGCTGTTGTTATGATTTCAGAGCTGACTTAATAATAAAATCTTTTAATATTTACGCTCATTCTTTTGCTTCTGTTCCTCTAGAGCAGTGGTTCTCAACCTGTGGATCGCAACCCCTTTGGGGGTCAAATGACCATTTCACAGGGGTTGCCTAAGAGCGTCTGTAAACAGATATTTACACTATGATTCATAAAAGTAGCAAAATTGCAGTTATGAAGTGGCAATGAAAATACTTTTATGCTTAGGGGTCATTACAACATGAAGGTTGAATATTGAAAGGTTGCAGCATTAGGAAGGTTGAGAACCAGTGCTCTAGAGAAAACTGGTTAATATACATTGTCCTTGATTTGTTCGCCAGGGATGTCCTGTAGCCTCCCCAAACAATACAGGTTATCGTCATTGCTCTTTGTTGCCCAAAAGAACTTGGTGGTAAGACCCTATTGCTGCAAACACCACACATTTTGGTCACAGGACATGAGAAGATGGTACTGACAGGGAACTTCCTCCCTGCTGTCATCTTTCATAGTACTGGAAAGTGTTATCCAGGCTTACGTGTGTGTGTGTGGGGGGGGGTCACCAAATTTTAATTGTAACCTCTGTGAACTACAATAATGGCCAAGATACACCTATGGGTGCAATAGTGGCACTAGCATTGTAGGGGTAACAACCCAATTCCTGATTGGATTTAAGGCCTGTTCCACATGAGGGAAAAAAAAAATCAATGCTGGGTACTCCAAACTCATAGCTGGAGAATTCATAGGTCCCAGGAGTGAACCTACTGCTAGGATTTTGGTAAATGGGTGATATCAAACTGCCCCCTAAATTTGTATCTCTGCATCTGTAGAACATGCAGCTCTCAGACCTTGACAGAGAAGTTGCTTTGTGCACTGAAGGATGGTTAATGCAGAAACTCAGCAGATGGAAGTGCAGAGTGTCAGTGGAGAGCTTAGCCACAAATAGGAAGTCAGTGTCACCCCCTCGCTGGAAGGCTTGGCAACTGCTGTGGAAGAAAGGATGGGAAGGTTCTAGGCCTAGAGGTGAGGAGGACCAGCCCTGGACATGATAAGATCACTCAATCATGAATTCACAGCACCCGTAGTCACCTATACAAGACCTGCAAAAAGTCAAGCCAATCAGCATTCCAGCATGGAGCTTCCATCCCTGAGAAGCTATTGCTGGTTAGTGACTTCTCAGGGAAGAAGAGTCAGGTTTTCCAAAAAGGGTGTGACCCCTAGTAGGTCAACAACCCTCTACTGAGTGGCCCTATGCTCAGGAGTATACAGGTTGCTCAAATCTGACCCATAGCTCTAAACAAAATGAGGCGAAGCTGAGAAGGGGAGCTGAGGTGGGGGGGTGGATCTGGAAGGAGTTAGGAGAAGAGTGGGGGAGAATAGTATTGAAATTATTTGAAATTCTTAAACAATAAACATATATTTTAAAATGACTGAGGAATTCAAAACAACTGAATTTCTTCTTGTTAGGTTGGGAGCATAGGCCCCAGTCCCTGGCACCTAGCTCAGCCCCCAGGCCTGATCTGGACTTCAAATCCCAGCAGGCCAGGTCCTGACCCCTCCCTGGGGGTGGGGTCAGGACCACTCCCCAGGGTACTTAAGTGATCCCCTAAAGAAAAACACGTGGTCCCCCTTTCTTCCTCCTGGGGGTTGCATTCCCGCGGCTTCCCATTTCCCCCTGGGGGCCACCTGAGAGCACAGATTTTCCATTAAACCTGGATATTTCTTAATTTGGCTTGTTTTGATTTGGCTTGATTGGGAATTTTTGCGTAGTCAGAGAGCTCACTTAGGAAATATTCCTAACACTTCTAATTTAAAACAATGTTTGGACCCTGGAGAGATGGCTTAGTGCTTACGAGTACATATTGCTCTTGTCAAGGATCCGAGTTCAGGTTTCAGTATTCATATTTGACTGACTGTAACTTCAGCTTTAGACATCCTCTTCCAGCATCTGTGAGCACGGGCACACACACACACACACACACACACACACACACACACACCTTTTAAAAAGTGTTTTGTGTTGGGGTAGATCTCAGCGTCTCATATACACAAGGTACATGCTCTTTCGCTGAACTCATTTCTAGTCCAAGAACTGACTTTTAAGTGATACTTATTTTTATAATTAGAAACTATAAAATTTACATTTGGTTCAGCAATTGAAAAAATTTAAAAATTTAAATGTAAAGAATACTTCTAATAACATGGTAGGCAAATTTACTTTGTATGAGATTTTTTTAAAATGAAAATTTAGTTGTTTGAATTGAAACATGTTATCAGTGTAAAATACTATGTTTCAAGGTCTTAGGATACAAAAATAAAATACTAAATTTCAAAACTGAATATGTTTAAATAAAAATTTAGATATGTCAAATAAAATATAAGGTTAACTGCCCACTTTAACCTGGGAGAAAGTTAAAACTAATGTAAGACTCATATATTTCTGTTGGAATATAATATACACATATATAAAACATTATAACAGAATCTCTTTGTACAGTGCTCTGTACATGAACTTAAAAGTATTTCTATAATACGATTCCTGAACCTAAGGCTCAGGGATCTATGTGGAAGAGGGGCGGAAAGATTGATTTTAAGAACCAGAGGCACATGGAATCTACTGTGAGATTGTGTCTCCTAGGAATGTCAGAATTCTCTAAGAGGTCTGCCTAAACACCAGCTAAACAAGGATGCCAGCCACAGACATGCTAATGTGAAGAGAGAGCCTCTGGAGGCTGCAACCTTGGACAAAGAACCACAGGCATCTTCCCCAGGGAAGAGCACACCAACAGGTTACCCAGTTCCAAATACTCAGCCCTGAGAATATAAACACAGGTAACAGCACACGGACTGAACAGGTTGTACTTCTGCATTAGGAATACACACACACCAATAATTAATAAAAGAGGAGACAATGAATTTGAAAGAGAGCAGGGAGGGGTACATGAAAGGACTTGGAGGGAAGAAAGAGAAGGGATAAATGATAATAGTTATAATCTCCAAAATAATTTTGAAAAGAACATAAATTCTAAAATGCTTAATCTAGGCATGGTGGCACACGCCTTTAACCCCAGCACTAGGCAGGCACAGGCAGAGGGAGCTCTTGTGAGTTCAAGGCCAGCCTGGTCTAGAAAACAAACAAACAAACAAACGTTTGAGATTTGAGTTAAACCCCTGAGATTTAAAACGTTGGCAGTAAGAGAGCAGGGAGCTAAAACATGATTTAAAGGCAGCCAAGGCAGGTGTGTGTGCTCATTAGATCTCGGGAGATTGACATAAGCCTAGACATGGCTGGGAAGAGGGATTCTTAACTGAGGAATGGCCTCCTTCAGGTTGGTCGGTAGGCGTGTCTGTGGGACAGATTCTTGATTGTGAACCCAGGCTGGAGGGGCCAAACCCACTGTGGACAGTGCCATCACCGGGACAGGTGAGCCTGAACCCTGTAAGACTAAAGGAAGTAGTTGGGCAGAGTAAGCCAGTAAGCAGCTGTGGTTCCTGCTTCAGGCTTGTGCCTCGGCTTCAGTTGACCAGAGGCTATAACCTGTCAGGTGGAAACAGCCTTCTGCTCCTGAGTTGCTTTAGGCTATGGTGTTTATCACAGCCACAGAAGGCAGACCAGGACAATAGTGCATGCACGTCACTGAAAATGAAGCCATTTCAAGACTTTTGGTTGAAAGTGTGCATTTCCTTTTCCTTAAGTTCTGGGTAAAACAAGGAAAGTTGCTTCCATGATTACTGAAGTAACGGTGCACATAAAAGGTGTAATACCGAGCACATGTTCTATGTACCTACATGCATACAGGTAGCCACATGGCTATCCAATTTCTTTATCCCAAATAGCCTAGATTTTTGAGTGTCCTAGATAAATTTGTGATTCTAATTTCATGGTTCTCCCCATTAGTGCAATCTTGCTGGAAGATCCTTTGGAGAGCTTGCCTAAAGTTTTAGTCTGAGTTAGAAACAAGAATACTCCATTTTAAGGAAAGGTTCCCAGGAATTTTATGTGTGTCTATATTTTCACTGTAATTCAATCTTCCATTAGTTCATTCTGTTTATTTACCCACTGATCATGTATTTCATGACATGAATTTTGTTCTGATGTGTGATAGATATGGTCCCCAACTGGCTCCTTTGCACCTGCCTTGTTTATACGATTATGTCAGCTACTTTATGACTCACTGCCCATGGATGCTGCCAGTAAAACTATGGCACAACACTGCTTTCAACTGCAGCCTGAGACACTAAAATGTGACCATTATGTATGGCAGCTGTATTCCCCAGGTCTCACGCTGAGATCCACATTTAAGACTGCTGGCAGGACACGGGTGCAGTGCACGGTGGTGGTGTGCGCCTTTAATCCCAGCACCCAGGAGGCAGAAGCAGGTGGGATCTTTCTTGGTGCGGCAGAATTGTGAATCATGTTTTAAATAGATGCTGATTGGCCAGGCAAGAAGTATAGGTGGGTCAACCAGACAGGAAGTAGAGGCGGGGTGATGATAACAGGAGTATTCTAGGAAGAAGGAAGCTCTTCTCCTGAGTCCTGCCCAGACCACCAAAGAAACAGGATGTGACCTACCCTGCTGAAAAAGGTACTGAGCCATGTGGCTAACAAAGATAAGAATAATGGGTTAATATAGGTTAGAAGAGCTAATATGAAGCCTGAGCTAATGGGCCAATCAGTTTATATCTAATGTGTAGACTTTCTGTGTGATTTTCTTTGGGGCTTAACGACTGTGGGAAATGGGCAGGACAGAAACCCCACAACAAGCCAGGCCCCTCATGTTACATCTCTGAGTTCAAGGCTAGCCTGGTCTACAATAGCTAGTTCCAGGATAGGCTCCAAAGCTACAGAGAAAACCTGTCTTGAAAAACCAAAACCCAAAAACAACCAACCAACCAAACAACAACAAAAGACTGCTGATGGGTCTGGCTGGCATTTTATATTCCGTTCTGGCACGAGAACTTAACGTGGCTCCCTCAACTATCCACTATTGTCTATCACAGCAAGCAATACAATCCAAAGGTACAGTTCAGTCAGCTGATCTTCAAGGAATGTCTGCAATTGGTGCTGGTATTAGGATCTCAATGGCTGTCGCTCAGAGAGTGACAGTTCACTGTCAAAATTCCCTTTTTGGTAGTTTATAAACAATTTAAGGTTATTGGCCAGCCCCATAATGTGTTTCTCAGGAGTCACTTCTTGCCAGATATGGTACATCCCTGTAATCTACGCAGTTGGGAGACAGAGGCCGGAGAATTAATTCAAGCACATCCTTGGCTAGACAGTGAGTCTGAGGTCAGCCTGAGGTACATGAGACTCGAAAGAGCTTGTTTGCCTGAACTTCCTGTCAGTCCAGCCTCTGCTTCAGTGTTTAAATATTAATCCAGTTCAACAATTCTAACGTTCAGGGTGCAATAAAAATCTTGCAGTAAGGATGAGGCAGAAGGCAAGCACTCACAGTGTGCAAGTGTGCAAGGACTCACAGTGTGCAAGTGTGCAAGTACTCACAGTGTGTAAGTGTGCAAGGACTCACAGTGTGTAAGTGTGCAAGGACTCATGGTGTGCAAGGACTCACAGCGTGCAAGTGTGCAAGGACTCACAGTGTGTAAGTGTGCAAGGACTCACAGTGTGCAAGGACTCACAGCGTGCAAGTGTGCGAGCACTCACAGTGTGCAGCAGTGCGCGAGCACTCACAGTGTATGAGCACTCAGTGTGTGAGCACTCACAGTGTGTGAGCACTCACAGTGTGTGAGCACTCACAGTGTGCAGCAGTGTGTGAGCACTCAGTGTGTGAGCACTCAGAGTGTGTGAGCACTCAGTGTGTGAGCACTCACAGTGTGCAGCAGTGTGTGAGCGCTCAGTGTGTGAGCACTCACAGTGTGTGAGCACTCACAGTGTGCAACACTGTGCTTTCAGGTTTCCTATGCTGGGAAAGAACCCGACGGCCTGTGCACTGTCTGTGCACTCTAATCCCACATGTCTATACACCCTAAATGCTTCAAGGGTCTGACCTGGTATCTACACACTTAGGACTAAAAAGGACACAATGGACATTTCAGTAGCACTTTCTATAAAAAGAATGCTTTATTCAAAAATAGGGTCTTTTCAAAAAAGAGAAAACTCTTATGTACAGTTCCTCGGCTTAGAAACAGTCAACGACACAGTAAGAGAGATGGGGATTCTAAAATTATGATTCTGAACATGCGGTACTGCAGTCTTTCCCCACCACACTCCGCGCGTTTTTAAGGTCGTGGATTCCTTCCTCCCGTATGCCACCCTTCCCGGAAGATACAGACATGGCGATGGCTTGGCAGTGCAAAGTTCACGATGTGATTTAAAGAAAACAACATGGTTACTGCCTCTTAAATTGGGGACTCTAGGTATTTTCTTACAGAGTCAATGTTTTTACAAAGATCTGAAAGGAAATTTAATATTTTCTAACATTCAAAAGTTTTACTGTTTGTATTCACAAGCAAAATCAGAGTAATTAAAAAAACAAAACCAAAACGTGACTTCAAAGAAATTGCAAGGCAGTATTTTGGACCATGCCTTCATGCTCGGCCAGAGGGGAGTCGCTGGTAGGGTGGTGGAGGAGAGCCCTCGGACCCTGGTTTCTGGGAGCGCAGCCAGGTCCGTCCGTACTGACAGTGATTTCAGGAAAATCCAAAGCCTTGGCTCCTTCACCAGAGTTCCACCTTCAGAGACACCTCACTTTCTGCTTTCATCTATACAGTCCTGGCCACCCTGATCAGGAAGAGAGCCAAGGGAGGAACTGTGGGCTGCTTTTTAATTTTACATTGCTTAATAATCAGAGAAATGCTGCAGCCAATAAAGGTCACTCATTTACAAGTAAAACTATACAACACAGGCCATAAAAATAATGGAACTCGTGAAACCGAAAGCCTCGAACTTGATTCAATGAAAATGATAGGAGCAGTAATTCTGAGTGTTTCCCGCCTTCTTGAGTAATCAAACTGCACCAGTCCTTTCTTTCCTTCCATTCCGGGTGGACTGGTAAGGGCTGGTGCCTGAGTCATCAACTACGTCATTTCCTCTAGGGTCCCCTATCCAGTAGGCCCCGAAATGGTCCTTTCGGTGATACCTCAGGGACCAATGCAAACTGCCTGCCAAGAGTAACTATCTGTCATTCTTCACATAAATAGCATCTGTAAAGAATAAAATGAAGTTGCCAACGGACTTATATGAGGCAAATTTACAGCGCTCTTAACAAAAACCATTGGCCAACTTCATAAGGCCATATATGGAAAGATTACCTATAAATCAAATTGTCATCCAACACATTTTAATAATTAAATAGTTAAATATGACACTGGATCAAAAATGATCCCAGACTGTGAAAGGACTAATCCCATTAGTCCCACAGTTTGATGAGGCCATCCCAGCCACACGTGATGACCTTGGACGTCTCATGGGGGTGCCACACCGCACCTATGCACACTTTATCGTGGGCTTTAAACCGACTGTAGAGTTTTGTGGTCTTCCAGTCCCAAATGTTTAGTTTTCCATTTCCGTCTCCTGAAATCACATAGCTGCAACAGAACGAAAACATATCACAATTATTCGCCCACCTTAACCTGGTGAAACGATGGAAAGACACGGCGCCCGTGTTTTCACCCTAAGAAATGTGAAGGTACAGAGTTCAGAAGAACAAGCACACGCGCAGTTTGCCGCTGGCCATCACCAGTCCCTCCCTCCGATAAGCTGCCAGCCTAAGAGCTAGGAAGTTATTTTTCACCAAGGAGACAGGACGAGCGCACAGAGGAACGTGTTTCTCAGGCAGCCAGTGAGCATGTTAGGTACACTGTGCTGCAGTGAACTCTCAACAGTTTCAGCTTCAATATGCTCTGAACATGTCGAAGGCTGAGTCAGAAATAGGAATCTGAGGCCTAATTACCAAGCTAAATATAGAAAGTCACAGGATATCTGAATTCCTCTACCTATATATTTTTAACTAAGAGGAGGAAAGTGAATGCAGAAATTTCACTCTTGTGACCTAGAAATATCCAAAAGCTACATTTCTGTTTTCAGTGTAGACAAATTGAAGTCTGTCCAACACTAATGGGGAATTCTCCTGGTATCCATTCAACCACAGTGACACAGAAAAACAGAGAGAAAATCACGGTGATGCAGGCAGGAATGGATTAGGTAACAGTTAAAGGCATAGGCCTAAGCAGTATTATAGACTGATGAAGACCCTGCAGAAAAGTCAAAGTGTAATTTCCATAGCTTGTTCTTCCCTTTATGACTGCCCTGTCAGTTTGAAAGAGTACCCAGTCCTCGAGCACTGACACAGGTCCCAGTGGTTTGTGAAGTACTGCTACTGAACAGCACTGTACCATCCCATCACATGTGAACAGGAAGGCTTAACTTACCTCATGTCCGGCGAGAAGTCGACCTGACAAGCGTAGCCTGCTACCATGTGACCTTTGAAAATTTTCTTCTTATTTAATCTGAATCTGTTCTGGGCTCCAAAAATTAAGATTTGGTTATCCATTGACTGGCATGCGAGCCATTTCCCTGTAAAATGCAGTAAGTGGCATATTTTAGAGGAAGATTTAACTATTTATTTAACTATTTTAACTATTTATTTTACATATATTAGCTTTCATTACTTTTGTGCTCAAGTGCTTTCTAATAGCAGAAAAGCAATTCCTCTGGCACCGGGAGAGTGCACCAGTCAGGTATTGGCAAGAGCCATTTTTACCTACAGCACTGGACCCCACTCCCGTGTTCCCATTGTCTTGGAGAACTCCTCACATGGAGCTTTGACTGCTTAAGAACAAGGAAACAATTCCAGATCTTGGTGCCAACAGAACTAAGTTAAAATAAAACATGCTAAGTGGAATTATTTTATAATAACTCCAGACAACAGAACTACAGAATAGAATACATCTATGGGAAGCATCAAATCAAAGAGGGTTAGCAAGACCGCAGCGACTGTTTCTCAGAGGGTGTGTTGCCTTATCTACCCTGGAGTCTGGAGCCACAGACCCTAAATACCATTTCCTAGCATCTTAGACACTTGTAAGGATTACCCAGGGGACAGTCCCAGCACTGCCTATGTGAGGGGAAGACATGTCCAAGACTGGAATCCTAACGACAAAGGTACATACGGGGACTGACAAAGTGCTATGTAGGGCTTGTTGTGTCTCTAAGAATGACAGGGTTCTTGCCAACCGTCACCAAAGAGGGGCAGACAGAGGGGCGGGTTCTTCCTGTCCTGGGTCTGCCCCCAGAATAGCTCTGAAAACACTCACTTTACATCCCCATCAGAGCTAGACAGTATCAGTACGCCTGCAGCACAATTACCTGCTACTTAAAAGACAATGGATTATCCAATAGGAAACTGTATTTGATTTTTTTGTTTTGTTTTGCTGAAGAAAATCTTTTGGAGATGCAGTTTTCCCTCCCACAATCCCCTGTATCCTTTCTTTTCAACTTGGGCCCTGCAAAATGGCTCTCACAAAGAGGAGTGGAGAGAAGGGCCTCTGCCATCAACAAGAATCCATCATTAGGGCTGGAGAGACCACTTGGTGGTCAAGAGCACTGCATGCTAAAGGCCCCGGTTCATTTCCCAGCACCCACATGGCAGCTCACAGCTGTCTGCAATTCCAGTTTCAGACATCCTCACACAGACATACATGTAGACAAAACACTAATACACACACACACATACACACACACACACACGAACACACCATCAACACCCACAAGTGCATCCATGCAGTGAGTGGGCTGCATCAAGTGTGACCCCCTGGGCAGTCAAAGACAGAAACTTGCCATGAAGGAGACGGGGTTCCAGATGTGAGCCCCGATAGACACCAGCTCAACAAGGCCGTCTGAGCCAGAGGGATGAAGTTCTGTATCATATCTGCGCATGTTTATCCAGAGTGGAATGAGGACAAGGGCTCAGACAAGCTATCTACTGTGATAACCTATTTCTGCTACCCCAGTCAAACCCTAAAGGAAATGAGCATGAGAACTAACCCTGAGTGTCAAATAGGGCTGTAAAACTGCTTTAAAAGCCCTATTATAGGAAAATCACTAAAATGTTCTCATTTTGAAGAATCAGACCAAAATTTCCTATTCCCTTGAAAGAAAAGTTCTTATTAAATGATTTATTGAACCTGATTTGTGTTGGAAGGAAAATTATTAAAAACTAACAAACAAAAAACAACTGTCAGAAATCCTTAATGTTAACTGTAAATCACTGACTCTTTTATTTTTTCAAAACAAGAGAGTGGGTGAGGTGATTCACATATGAAAACCAGTAATTACTCCTGCTACAGAAAAGGTTTCCTTACACAAGTACGGCAACATCCTGATTCCCTGCACAGAGTTCTCCAGTTCCTATGAATCCAGCAATTACTCCGTGTCTTAGAAGCTCATTTTAGAACGCATTCTGTGTTCCAACTCACCATTTGGAGACAAAGTCACTGCAGGCATTGAGTGCATGCTGGGCTCTGCTATGTACTTAAAATCCACAGGGATATCCCTAAAAATTGAAAATAGCATACATGTTAGAATGAGTAATTCACCAAAGCACATTTAGAAGAATTACCCAAATGTACCCAAATACAAGCAACTTGCTTTTCATTGAACTTCCAGGATGGAGTTTATTATGAAAAAGTTTTTATTTTACAAATGACTTTCCATGAAAATTATAATGCTGTCAGTTCTAGTTTCTAGTTATGAGACTTAAACTTTGGCCCTTATTACTAAATATCCCTTAGTGATGTACTCATCTTAAAAGGTACCACGGGAGGCAGAAGAGGGTGTCTGAGCAAGCCTATGAAGAGCGTTTTCATCTGCCAGCTGACCTCACCTCATTACCTCGTGAGCAGGTGGGAGTGAGTGTGGACGACAGACAGAGCTGTAGGGACCCGTGTGCTACCTTCATCCACCCAGAAAAATGACCCAGGCCGCAGAGATTAAGTGCTTGGTACCAAGCCTCTTTTCAGTTTACATGTAAAGTATTTCTAAAGTGTACAGTCCAGGACAAAAAGCAGAGTATAGAACAGTGAAAACCTCATCTGATAAAAATGCCCCAATATAAAACAAAATTCTTAAGTATTCACTTAAATTGAGAACCAAATTGTACTAAGTACCTTTTCGTTTTCATTATTTTTTTTTTAATAAAAATGACTTGGAAATTCTGAAAGGGGTTTTGGCATGGCTGCTCCCTCTGCGTGTGGAGTAAACCGACTGGGACATGGAATCTGACGAGCAGCACGGGTGAAGAGCGAGTGCAGTCTTAGGGTACGACTCAATACTGCCAATACTTTGCTTAACTGGAAAATAATCACACTTCACTTCATGTATGAATTTCTCTGTCATTTACCCAACATCCAGAAGGAACAGATGACCAGAGGAAAAGGCTCTCCTGTAACCACGGAAGGACGGGAAGTGACATCACGTTTCTAAGCGCAGTGAGAAGCAACTTTCAGAATAATCCTCCACGTTTTTAAAGACAATTCATGTCCCCCACCTTTGTATTTATCACTAGTATGTAGTGACTTTTATAAGATGGATTGAAAGAGCACTTTCTAAATTAATCAACCATATTTTAGGTCCACATCTTTAGTAAACACAGCAAAAGTACTCATGCCCTATTTCAGGGACTCCAGGTACAATCAGCTCTAGAGCAGCAGCTCCCAAGGGTCGGAGAGCAAGTGACCCTTCACAGGGCCACATATCAGATATTTACATTATGATTCATATCAGCAGCAGAACTGCAGTGATGGGGTGGCAATGAAATAATTTTATGGTTGGGTCAGTACCACATGAGGAGCTGGGTTAAAGGGTCACAGCATTAGGAAGGTTGAGAACCACTGCTCAAGAACAGAACTGAATCTATACTACCCTTGGAACTTCATATTTCTGCAAAAATTCCTGCTAGGCATAGTTAAATGTCATAAACACAGAATCACTTTCCTACTGATACCGTGACTCAACTGTAACAAAGATGGAGCTGATTTCAGATCATCTGGTTTGGAAATGAACAGAGCAATACAGCTAACAAGTTTGGCATTTTAAAACTAAAAGATAAACAGCAATACAAAACATTTTACCAAAATAAATACTTTTCATTAAAGACAAAAACAAAGCCGCCGTGCCTACTATCAAGCTTTCAACTGATTCTCAGGCCACAGTTGCTGGTATCTACCATACCCCCAATTCTCCTTCTCAAGGACATTAGCGGTTGTTTGTATAGCACTGTGAAAGAAAGCCCAGCTTCCTTTGGTTGTTGTCTTTTAGGTCTTTATTTTTATGTGTGTGGGCGTCTTGTCTGCATGTATGTCTAAGCACCACATGTGTGCTTGGTGCCTATGGAAGACAGAAGAGGGCATCCAATCCCCTGGATCTAGATATAGACTATTCTGAGCTGCCATGTAGGCAGTGGGAATTGAACCTGGGTCCTCTGGAAGAGCAGCTGGTGCTCTCAACCACTGACCCATCCATCTGGTTCTTATACTCTATTACGGTGCTGTTCTACAATGAGGTGGAGGACATGTAAGTTTGGGAAAATGCCTCTTGTATAGAAAGCCCCAGTGCTGGGAACTTCCTGCGCCTGGGCTCAGTCCTGCTGTGAGCTTAAGGCCCTTTCTCCTGTGCTAGCGCCAGAATCCCCTGCGATTACTGCAGCAGAGGCTGCAGGAGATCCCGAGAGCCCCGAGTTGTTGGCTCTCTGTAGGCAGATGCAAGTTACTCCTCTCCGCAAGTCTTCCCAGTCACTCTCCCAGCCACAGAGTCACAAATCCAAGTTCTGGAATCAGTCTGACCTGTCGTTTGAGTTTTCACGTCCTGTACCACCTTAGGCAGATCACTTAAGCCATCTTAGTGTACAGAAGGAAGGAGAAAAAGGCTCCCACCCCACATAAACACACCTATCTCATGAGACGGCTTTGCACAGGAAAGAGGTTGTATGACATGCGTATCCTAGTGACTGACACAAAGGAAGCGCTAGCTCCACACCTGTACTGTCACTAATGATAGTAACATTAATGTATAGTCAATATGATAACAGCTGGTGCCACACGGACACGTGCTGCACGGCATCACTGGCAACAAGAGAGCAGTGTGCCTTTCAGCAGAGCTTCCTAGGAGTTCAGAGGGAAACAAGATGCTAACATGGCCACCTTAAGTTAATCAAAGCATTTTGAGAAAATACAAGTACCCAAAGCCCTCTAACTGGTACAGCACCTCAATATTAACCACCTTCTTACACCACTCTGCTTTCAATGATGGCGCTGGAACAGCATCTAGAGATACAAATGTCTGATTTTGTATCTGTTATTATTATTATTAAATGTTTGTTTAAGCAAAATCAAACCACTGACATCTCTGTCTCTGTCTATCACACACCACACACACAGACACACACAGACACACACACAGACACACACACACACACAATTTGGTATCAGGCTGGGGAGACTGTTACTAAGAGTGCTTGCTGTACGGTGTGAGGACCTGAGTTCAAATCCCCAGCACCCATGTAATACAAGGCGTGACTGAGAGGAAGACAACCTGGCATCCTTCTCTGACCTCTGCACACAAGTGGACAGGATGTGCAAGTGCGCACACACCATGTGCATCTGCCCCAAACCAAGCTAAACCATCCAAACAAGAACACTGGTGTTTACATCATATTTTCTGTAGAAAACAGCCTCCCTCCTCCTTTCTTTCATTGTGGGTGTTACACTCTCCCACTGAGAGCTAAATCTCTTAAAAAGCACCATTTCGGATGACAGACTTTAGCTTCAAACCATGACCCCTAAGGATGAAGCTGAAGGTTAAGATTAGATACAAAGTAGTCAATGTCCTTGGGGGTAATCTTGAAGGATATACTGCTGGTGTGCAAGTTGCATTAAATCTGAAATTATCTCGATTGTCTTAACAATGCCGAGGGCCTACTCAGCCCACTCCGGTTTCCATGGGAGTCAGTCTGAACAGGAAACCCTGGCTGGGGCTCAAGGCTGCAGGCTTTCTCTTAAATTACAACTTCTAGGGGTGGGTGCGAAGGTGCACTTTTGAGTCCTTGCAAGGCTGTGGTCTCCACTGAGCTGTGCTTTGTGTCTATAAAGACAAGCCGGGTTCTACCCAAGGACTTTCTTATTAAAAGGAAGATTACCACTTACTTATTTGCAACTAAATCATAAAAGAAACATAATACTTAATGAAATCAGCTTAAATATTTTTTTTTTTTACTTAAAACAAACTTTTTTTTTTGGATAAAAGGAAAAAGTATTCAATACATTCTGATTATATTCAATAATCCAAAGGCCTGTTTAAAGCTGATGAAAGGGGGCAACTTACAGCATGAATGATTACATGGCAGGCGGTAAAGCTCGGGTTTCTTCGGAGGCCAGGAGATTATGTGTGACCCTCATATCATACACCTGCCTGTCATTCTGCAAAGACCAGTACGCTACCTAATAAAGAGTGTGAGGCCAGCGAGAAGACCTGGCAGGAAATGCTGCTCTGCAAGCCTGAGTGTGAGCTCTAGACCCACCAGGGAAGAAGCCTCCGCAGAGCTGCCCTTGACCTGCAATGGATGCAGGGAAACGAAGCCAACACACACACACACACACACACACACACACACACACACACACACAAGAAATAAGAAATAAAACGAAAAAAGAATGTGTAAAGCCATGCTAAGACAGTTATCACGACCACAAAGCTGGCAGTTCAAATCCATGCACTTTGAAGGATTCTCCACAGACTGTGAAGGACAGTATGTTTAGATTTCAATTTCCAAATTGTTGGCACTTAAATAATCAAAACACTTTGGCTGGAAAAATAAGCAAATAGCTGCATATTATCAGGCTTTGACTTCGGCTATAAATTTTATTTTTTTATGTATTTATTTATTTGTTTTATGAAAGTCAGACATTTTACCGATGGAAACTCACCATTCCCAAACTCTTAGGCTCTTATCGTCAGATGTACTCACAAATCTTCGATTCTCATCAACAAACACAATGGTGTTGACAGCTCCCAAATGCCGGTCATACTCCTGGACAATCTCTCCGCTGCGGATGTCCCACTGCGCAGCGACAGCAGAGAAGGTACAGACAGGTGAGGACTCGTAACAACAGCAGACTATACTTGGGAACCTAAAGACTCTAGTGCCCCATGTTCATGAAATGACTGCTTCCTTCTAGGCACATGCAAGGACCCTCAAAGTGTAGCAAGCATCAGTGGTGGATGCTCCGTTCTCTTCACCAGTCCTAACAGATACACTAGAGAGAGGCGTACCTACCTGCACGATCTTTTTGTCAGACATCCCAGCTACAAAGAGATTTTGCTTGTCTTCATCAGGATTGAACTTGACACAATAGGGTACTTTTCGGTTTGTAAATCTTGATATACACTGCCCTAAACCAAAGAGTCAAATTAAACAAGAAAAATAAATTTCACTCCTAAAGGATGACAATGGTGTGAAGATCTACTTAGAAGTCATGACGTACTGAATTTTGAGGAAGTGCAGCTTGCTTGCTTGCTCTTAAAACCACTACAATGGTAGTTTTCATAGATTTTTAATGGTTAAAATTTCTTTTTTCAGGAGTTGGGGAGATGGCTCAATCGGTAAGAACACTTTCTGTGCAAGTGTAAGCGCTTGAGTGTTGATCACCAGCATCCTGTAAAGGAGCAGGCACGGCTCTGCACGTCTGTAAACCCAACACTGGGAGACAAGGACACGTGGATCCTGGGAGCTTGCCGGCCAGCCAGTGCGGCAAAACTGGCCAGCCCTCAGTTCAATTGAAAGAAATCAAAGAAATAAGGTGAACACACACATACACACACACACACACACACACACACTAGCATATACAATTTTCCCCAAAGTAATGTATCACTAGTTACAGAGATAGATCTAATTACATCAATGCATGGACTATTATGAGCAGCAGAAAACATTAAGGTAAAAGCCAGGAGAGTGTGTATCAGATGTGAAGTTGGGTGAAGAGTTAGAAATGAAGAGAGATTATGGTGTGATCCTATCTACAAGGTTAAGAACAGGCATGGGGCCTGTGGTGACAGACGCTCTGTGGTTGCTGGAAGTGGGTGCACACTAGGAAAGGGCATAAGACTCCACCACACGCTGCAGTGTTCTATGTCTTGATCTTGACGTGTCTAAAACAAATTTGCACAAGTTTATTATTTTAAAAAATTGCTGAACACCTGTGCACTTAACACTTCACGTGTATCTTAATTTTTAAGAGCTGTAGGATGGTTGCCATTTAGCCGTGAGGTCACTAGCTCAGTCTACACACTGACGCGAGGGGGGAGCCCAGGCAGGAGCAGCTCCAGAGGAGGGCAATGTGTAGTCAGAACTGAGAACCGCGACAAGCAAGGTGAGGAACCTGGGCTGGAGTCAGTGCGACCTTGGATCGAACCAATTCTGCCACTTACTCAACCTGCTTCTGAGAAGCCTATGTTCATGGGCAGTTCCTCACCTGTAATGCAAGACTAGCACATACCTCGTAGGGGTGTGCTAAAGTCAAATTACAGATACCAGCATATGCTCAGCACAGTCAGTGTCCAGTAAACATTATTTCTTATGATTAACTTGGCAAAAACCACAGGGTTTTTGTTTTTTTTGTTTTTTTTTTTTATTTCAGACTGGGTCATGCTCTGTAGCCCAGGCTGGTCTCTAACTCAAGGTCTTCCAGCCTTAGCCTCCTGAATGCTGGGATTGTAGCTATGCACCTTCATTCCTGGTTCTACAAGATGTTTCCTAGTAATACACAATTACACCACCACAAAATACCGACATAATTAATATCACTGTATTAAGTGAAACCGGCCCATATGAGTTCAAATCTACATTATCAATTTGGGCAATTAAATTAAATTTGCTTCTGATCTATGCAATGCCTATACTAGGAGATGTGGGGGAATAAGGAGATCATTAGACAGTGGACAGAACGGTTTGTGTTTGTCCATCAACATGTCTGCAGGTGAGGATAATGCGTCCCAGGGAAAGCACCGGTTATACAGACGAGCGTCAATCTACACACACACTTGTGCTATCAGCTGACTTCTCAATAACGAGAAGCAGCAGCTGGAGAAGGCACCATTTCACCAGAGGGCCAGTCGTCCGAGTCCACGGACTGTTAGTTCAGGAGAGTAAGCCGTGCGCACTTACCCGTCTCGGTGTCCCAGAGCTTCAGGTACCGGTCATAGGCCGCGCTGAGGAACTGGGTGCCTGCGGTGTTGAAGCAGATGTCTCTCACAGCCTTACTGTGACCTAGAAGCAGAACCACAGAAGCTGTGGTGAGATCAGTGCACCACCGAGGAGCACGAGGCAGTGACCTCATGGAAGCTGCCAGCCTGCACCCCAGCCCCGTCTGTGCACACAGCTCTGGGGTGACAGTTCGTCTTCCGTCACGAGGCTCTGCAGGTGGTTCTCACAGGTTACAATTTGCTAAGAACTCAGGGGAAAGGTGCAATTTTTAAAAATTTGTCGTGGCATCTTTTAATATGCAGTGCACACACTGACGACTAACCAGCCAAGAATTTATTGAGATCTAAAGTTCTAATTACTGCCAGTGAAAGAAATAGCTGAGATTTTTTTTGGGGGGGTCCCTTCCATATTGCTCACCATGTTAGAAGTAAAAACAAAGTGTTCCAAACCTCAAGTGCAGGAGGTTGCAGCTCTTATCCAGTAATTGCCTATTTCTGAGATCACATTACTTAATTCCATAAAAATTGATTCAAAACCATGATGTTACCTCTATTTTTTAAAAGATGTTATCCTGGCACTAAATTAATTTCAGGGCCCTAATTACGCTTTCCCTGGACGTCAAACCTTGCCAGACAAATGAATCTTTTCCAAGTTTTTGAGAGAACTAAGATGTCGTTAAACAAAAGCAGAAACATGCCCGTTTCTCACTATGACCAAGACACAAATGATTTCACACAATGTACAAGACTCAAACTGTCACCTGAGGGCTGCCTCCCAGAACCACCCCTTCCACAGAACTCCAGCTCTCCAGCTAGGCGGGTGCAGCGGAAGCGCCATGGCAACAAGCAAGTGTGAGCATGGCAACGAGCAGTCCCCTTCCCCACCCCCCCGGTCCCCTGCAGAGGATCCCTGTAGAGAATCCCAGTTTCCCCCTGAATTCTGGCAGTATGGGTGAGGCAGAGGAGAGGCATCTGAGGGGCATTTTATTCCCCTGGACACAAGTGACGGTTTCCCTCAAAGTCCTGGGTGCTGGCGCAGTGTCTCGGTATCTGTTTGCATAGAGAGCCCACACCGTAACAGAGCATGGGAGAACAGACTCCCACTTTAATCTAAAAACAGAGCCACTGTGGCCCACAGCACTTCAGTGTGGTACAGTTAAATCTGGAAAAAGTAACAAGAGGCGACAAGGACAGAAGAGATTGTCAGGCTCTGCTGGCACAGCTTGGCCTCCCTTTGGTTCACTTCTCATCCTCAGTCCCACTGTTCCTTATGCTTCCGCTGCTAGCTCCCAACATCCTTCTAAAGCGTCAGCTATGGCTACTGCGTACTGGACATCTTCACAGCTGCTCAGACTCAACAGTCCCAAACCTTACGTTCCCTTCCTTGCTGGACAGCGCTACCACTCATCTGGCCGGCCGGGAGGTGTCTAAGGTCCCCGCAGTCTTATCACTCATATCCTGTTGCTGAATCTTACTAAATTCTTTCTTCTGTCTCTGTGCTTTAGTTCAAACTCTCGCCATTTTGAAGAGAGACTAATAAAATAACTGTATAAATTTATTTTCTTACTTCTAGGCTTGCCTATCAAAGTCTACTCCAGATTGCCACATCATCTTTGTATAGTTCCGATCACATTACTTTCCAGAAAGGGCTGTCCAATGCTCTTCCCTGCCGTCAGGATTCACAGAAAGGGCTGTCCAATGCTCTTCCCTGCCGTCAGGATTCAGTTTCCTTCATTACTAGTTCAGCTGGTTCTCCACAGCCTGGCCCGCTTCCACTCTTGTCCACTCCTGTCCCTCTGCTCTACCCTGGAACAGTTACCACACGTGCTCCTCATACCACTCTCACTTCCTAGTCCTCTCTGCCTACCTAAGAGTTTACTCCTTCATGACTCAGCTCAGTAGACCTGAGAATGTTTGCCTTCACGTCAAGGCAGTAAAACTGCTGCTACTGATGTTATATCTCTCTTGCAAAAGCTTTCCTAAACAGATTTATAGACAGGGAGAAAAAGAAATATTACCGATAAATGTTCTTAGACAGCGCCGGTCTCCATAAACTTCCCATAGCTGGAGAAAATAAAAAACACATGTAAATGTAAATATTTTCTATACGATGTTAGAAATTGAACACATGACCTCATGTACTCTAAGCCACTAGCCCTGGGGATATCAGTCTTAACGCAAGTTTTTATCAATAACAACAGTCCTGTGCTAGCTATGTGTGTATATACATCTTTTGTAGGCACAATGGATTTAATTACTAAATATTGACTAGTTTGCCATTTTGAGTTATACTTTTGGGATACACACACACTTTCTTTATACTTGAAGAGGTATTTACATCAAAATATCAAGAGGATTTAGCTATATATGGAATTTATCTGGGTATTTTTATTTTCTTACTTTTTTCTGTACTTTACGTATTTTTCTAAGAAGAACAGCTTTTACTTTTGTAACAAACTAATTGTAAAGGAATTAAGTGTTGTAAGAACTGCTGTTATGTACCATTTTCATACTGAAGTATTTAAAAAGTACTATTCTGAAATAACATATAGAATCTATATGAAAATATTATCTATGGCTCATAATCCTCATCATATCTAAAGCAGATATATACAAAGACTTCAAAACTAGCATCACTCTTGTCTCCCTCAATTCACCAATGCTGTTAGTGCTCTAAAATCAAAAGCATTTTCTGGTCCCCCAATGCCAACCAGACAGAAGCCTCAGGTCCTGAACATGGCAGACAAGGACCTCTGGGACCTGCTCCCTTGCCTGGGGCTGGAATTATTTTTTTCCTCGTATATTTTATGCTCTGGCAACCACAACCCTGCTGTAGGTTTCAGAATTCATCATGCTGACTCCTTCTATTCATTTTCCCCAAGCAGACTCAACTCTCCCTGGCCCCTCCCTTCCTGGCCTTCCTGCTCAGGCATGCTTCTACTGAAGCCGGAATGTGCGCCTGTGCCTGCCTGCGTCACGGTTACTTACATCAACGTGAGACAGTCAGGACTTTCAAACCTTCTATATTATAATCCCCCTGCATATCATAGGTACCTACTAAATGCCTACAGGTGTGAGCTACATTCAATTTTGCTTTGTTTCTTGATCCAAGGGATGATCATAATCTCAATGAAAGTTAAAGAAAATTAGGAGTTTTCTGAGAAACTGCTTTAGTCAGAGACAAAGCGTTTCTATTACAGACAAATGTCTAAATGACTGCTCCCAACAAATGCAGCGACTTTATATACTGGTAATACTTATCACTGTTTAAAAAGGATAAATAAAGCCTTGATAATTTGACTCTCCAAGCTACAAGAATACTACAGGGCTGGGATTTACTGAACCACCACAATGATCCACAAAGATACCAACTATTCTTTAAACCGTAAGGTTTCAGAGAAGTTCCCTTTCTACTCGAGTTGACAAGAGGGGCAGCTTGTTGTTCCTGCCATGCACTCCACAGCAGGGAAGAGGCTAAGATGGACGCCCGAGAACAGGGCGGGAGAGGCTGAGGGCGGTGCTTCTAGCTGGTGTCCGGGCGGTCGGGAGAAAAGGGTAAATTACACTGTCTACTCTCTGGACATGGGGTTTCCATCGCAGCCTTTCTTTCCTCAGTCAGGCTGAGGAACAAACTCAGTTACATATCCATAACCTCGATAAAAAATGCATTATTCCTGATTCAATATTTATGTGCCCAGTGCCAAAGTGATTGGATTACATCCTAATCAGCTGTCTGAGCTTTAAAAAGAGCCCAGCCAATTGGACCACAGAGCCACGTCTGACTCTACAAGTTTGGAAGCAGGCCACAAATAGCTACATACATAGGGCTTAACAGAAAACAATTAGCTTCTAATTGCCTAATAATCCCAATTTATTTCTGATTACTCAGACAGACCTCCCCAAAGTTCTGGCTCTGCAGCATTCCCACTGGGTTCCTGAAAACTCACCTTAATTTTACAGTCCATGGAGCAAGACAGCAACAAATGTCCAGAAAGAGGAAACAGCCTGACCGCACTGACACCCTGGAAAAGAGACCTCATTACTGCTCTGAAGCATTCAAAGAGACAGGATAGTGCAAGCAACCTAATTTGTTATTTTTCTTTATTCCAAACATCATGTTCCAGAATAGCCTTTATCAGTGTTCCAAGAAGCCCTATCTTGACACTAAATTATTGAGGTCTTTTTATTTTAAACTTTAAATTTCACTTCCTTATGGTGAGCCAGTCAAAACTGCTACCTGCCCCACTTCTTGCCCTTCTTCTCTGAGGCTCCTTGTTCTTGGCAAAGCTCTGGAAACTGACACCTGGGACCCTGAAGCTGACAAAGAGTATCAGCCTCTAGAGTGTGCGAATATCCCACTTTGTGTTGTTCTAAAATAATTTAAATAAAATAATTTAAAATACAAACATTGCCTTGGATTAGGAAGCAAGGAGCATCTCTGGTCTGGTGCGGAGTCACTGGGGCTAAGCAGCAGACTCGCTGCCATCTGCCCTTCACTCACCGTGTGGTGCCAAGAGGAGGCAGATGGCACAGGAAGCTGGGGGAAGGAACAAGCAACAGGGTGGAGGATGGACACTGACCCACAGAGCTCACGTCACGAGCAACCTGGATGGCCTTGAAGACCGCTGGCTGGCCAATCCATGGAGGACTCTACCAAGCCAATCTCACATTGACCCTGAGTTTGAGGCTCCTGTCCTGACTTTCCTGACCGACAGCTGAAGTTCCACATCGGCTTCCCTTTGTGTTTTATTGTGGGAACACTCAGTTGCCTTACCTTTGTGTGTCCAGACCACACGTGAATTTGTTTTTTGGGAAGGTAACATTTTTCAGGTGGCACAGACGACCGTAGATTAACACCAACATCCTGAGGTATGTGAAGGTAGGACCTGCCTTGATAGTCATACATTTCTTTGACTAAAACAAAAAAAGTCAAAAGACAGCCATAAATAAACGTAAGTCATAGTCATGCAATCTGTACTCTTAAAGCAGTAGCAAATGCCAAGATCTAGCATTCTACTGAGACAGAGGGAATGCCACGCTGACGACGGTAAACACTAAGATCATGGGTTGGCGAAATCAAGCTCCTGTATTCCCTGCTATCATTACCATGAAAGGCAGTGTTTTAGTTTCTAGACACCCAGGAGGTATGAGATCTATAGCTCTCTTGCTTGGCTACACATTGCAGTAACAGAGACTTCACGGCAACACAATCACCACGAGGGATGGAAAGATAACCCTTAGGTCTTCAGAGTCACTGTTAAAGAACTGGAGCAAAAAAAGCCAAGGCAAAGCCAACAGAGAACAAGTGTTAGTTCTTCATTCTCCACCTTCCCACTTTACCACCTGCTTCTGTTCTATCTGCCTTTCTCCATTTTCACAGCAAACTTTATAAGAAAAGTTGCATGTGCGGCTTAGACCACTCATGGCCTGTTGTAAGGAGGGAAGCTGGGGTGTTTGCAGCTGAGCCTCCTGAGCTGCACTGTAGCACTCCAGCAGGTCCACTGCAGCCTGGGACGCACCACGTGAGCTCTGCATTGTGTATGCTGTCTCCCCGGAACATCACCGCGGCTGCAAGGACTCTCGGCTCCGATTTAACACTATCATATGCTATCATTGCAGTGTTTTTACTGCACGAAGCTTTGTGAGATTCTAGATACACAATAGTTTAATTTGGAAAACAAAGGTTTTCATTTTCCCTATGATCATCCTTATTGTGTATGCATCCAATTAGTATACCTTTGGATCATGTTTGTCTGGTTTAAAAAGCTGCTTTTCCGGTGGTTGGTTTGAGCTTCACTGGAAATTACTAAGTGACTTCTGGCTTAGAATTAGGACAGAATTTCAAATAATCTCTGCAATGGTCCTAAATATTCGCCTGTCATTTTGTACTAGGTATTCATGCAGAGTGGTGTTCTCAGCATTGATGACTATAAAGTTAAATATTGACCAAGTCTGAAAAACATTAAAATGCGTTCTACCTCCTGCAGTATCGTTCAACCAAGATTTATTTCTTATGTAAAAATAAAAGAGAACATTGATTTCATTACTATGAAAACTTGTTTTCATCTTAAAAGAATGGTAAAATTTATTTATATTTATATATTTATAAAATTTAAAATTTTCTGTAATGATCAGGTAAATGTTTCCTTTGTACGGCAGTCTCACATAACGACTGTATACACCACGGGTCACAGAGGGAGTTCTCAGGGAAAAAGGAGCCAGGAGTGGAACCAAATTTAAGTAGCCAACTTAAATTACAGAGTGTACCTACAGAAGCTGGCAGCGCGCCTGCACAGGCTAGGTGCTCAACAGCGCTGCCAGGCACTGCTTATGGTGGTCGTGGGATAAGCACACAGCACTACCAGACTCCTTAGACATAAAACCCAAGTCTGTGAAGCTAAATGTGGCCTCCTGAACCCTAAGCACTCGGTGTGGCAAAGCAGCATGGCCAGGACTGAATCGTTCTCTAAGCTGGTCAGCATTGTGGAATTCCCCAACTGAAACTAATTCTTAATGAACAGATAAGTTAGGGGACATTCATAAGTCTAGTAATCTCACATATACTCCTATGGAAAACAGTTTGTTCTATGACAGTGATGACACAGGGACATTTATTTGGCTTGGGTTAAACAACTGATGCACTTAAGGCATTATTTTAGGAAAAAAACTGACAGACCATTCAAGTTTATTCTTTACTCTTTTTTAAAATACCCACTGAGGGTCTGGAGAGATGGCTCAGAGTTTAAGAGCACTGACTGCTCTTCCAGAGGTCCTGAGTTCGATTCCCAGCAGCCACATGGTGGCTCACAGCCACCTATAATGAGATCTGGTGCCCTCTTCTGGCCAGCAAGCATACAGACAGACAGAACACTGTACACATAATATATAAATAAAATGTTTAAAAAAAATAAAAATAAAATAAAATACCCACTGATACTTATACAAAAATTATCTTTGCTTATCTTTAATCATACTACATTTTCTCTTTCATTCATATAAAGTCTATGCTAATTTCTGTAGGATGCAAATTATTCTTAATATAATAGTCACATAATAGCAGCCAACAGTGAGAAGAACCGGCATTATACGGAACAAAAATAAACACAGTAGATTTTCATGACAGTACAGACGTGAGAACTTCATTACCATGTAAGATTGTCTTCTCCTCCCCAGGTTTCTCCTCTTCCTGTTTGCCTTTCTTCTGCCTCTTCGCTGTGATTTCATCCAATTCCTTTTGTTCTTCCTAAGGAAACAAAGATGAGAACTTTTGAATGAATGCCTGAATATGACTGTTGGTCATACACTCCCTATAAGGAGGTTTACAAATACTTCTCCTAGGATAGAGATGGATTACCTCTTATACTGATCACAAGCTGACATTAGACACATGCCTAGCAATATTTTTAAACTGATTTTATACACATGCACATGTAAAGTTCATACTTCTGGAACACCCAGAAATAAATTTAATGTGTTATGCTAATTATGCAAATGAAAAGCCAAGCCATCAGAAAATCTGGTATCAGAGGTCATTGAGTTTAAGAAGACAGGGTTGTTTGCCGCGAGTTGCTTTTACATCGTCACGAGGACATAAGCAACATTACAGATTTCAGATCAACTTTTTTGGGGAGAGCTGGGAAGGGGAAGACAGGCAAACAGCAAATCCTATCTACATAAACAAGTCAAGATAAGGCACCTAAAGTAAGCTGGAAGGATACCCATGCTACTAATTTATAAACGGGCGTAAGCAACAGCCAGAATACAAATTCCTAAGGACAAGAGTTCCTTTATCTTGTCCACCACTGTGCTCCAGAACCAAGAACAGAGCCCAGCTCTCAGAGACTGGGCTACGGGCTAATTTTATTAAAAACTGGTTCCATAATCTATGTTAGTCAAAAGAGCACCGGGGAAAATATAGCAGAAAAAAAAGGCAGATACAAATATTGTTGCAAAGAAAAGCAAAGAAATTTTATATTTTCTCAGTCAGCTAAGGCTGAGAAATTTTGATGAGTCATGGTTCCTCTTGGGAATTCTCACATTTACCAACACAGATATGATTGACAAAAACAGAGCACACACTGGAACTGATGCTGAAAACATCAACGCTTACTTCTGAAGGTTTGGCCACATCTTTTTCATCCACATATTTTGCCCACGGTCCCAAGAAACCATCAATGTTAGATGCATCATTTTCTTTGAACTTTTTCCTCTTTTCTGTTTTCTTCTGACCAGTTTCAAATACAGTTAGACCTACATTAACAATAAACATGAACAGTAAGCGAGCAAGTCTATGTTCTTTAGAAATACCAGTATATAAGATTTTACTTGGCTAAAGTAATTATGAGCAACCCAAACCAAAATCTGTCTGAAACTGCCATAGAGACCCACTCTTGCTGACAAGAAGAAATTCAGTATTTTGGGAAAAGATATTGGGATGCCTTTCAAATTCTAACACTCTTTAAAGGACTTACAATGGTATAGCGACTCTTTTGGTTTTGGTTTTAGTTTCAGGGAGAAGTTTATCATCATTTAGCTTAAGAAGTAGAGAGAACAGCTCCTGCTTGGCAGGAGAGGTCCCAGGCAGTAGGGGACCACCAGGTTGCTGGTCTTGGGCTTTTAAAGACTCATGACAGATCTGGGGAGAGTGATGTGTGGGGGAATTGGGAAGTTGGGGAGTTGCTGGGTCCAAAAACCTTTTTTTTTCTTTATGGTTTTTTTCAAGACATAGTTTCTCTGTAGTTTTTGGAGCCTGTCTTGGAACTAGCTCTTGTAGACCAGGCAGGCCTCGAACTCAAGACATCCACTTGGCTCAGCCTCCCGAGTGCTGGGATTAAAAGAGTATGCCACCACCACCTGGCTCAGGCACCTTCTTAATAAATAAATAAATAAATAAACAAACCAATATTTTTTTTCAGTTTTGTTTTGTTAATGAACCAGTATTGTTTTGTTTTGTTTTTGTTCTCATGTAGCCCAGGATAGCCTTAATGGAATTATAAGTGTGCATCAATATGCCCAGCAACTCTAAAAACAAAAATAAACTTTGATTTATCATTTTAAAATGGAATTAAACTACCATAGACATTTAATACTTTACTTTTATTTCATGTGTATACAACAATACAAATTAAACGATGCTTCATAGAATCCGGTATTCTTGGCCTCTAATGTCATCAACCTTAAACAGACTTACAAAAGATGATGCTCTTGATTTCATCAGTAGGTGAAGGCTGCATACTGTTTGTACCCACTAAACAGAAAGAAACGTTTGAGTGTCGTGGTCAAAAGCTGACTAAGAATCTAATTGTGTGTGCACATGTGCACAGGGAGTAAAGGTCTAACTGAAGAAAAAGGTCCATCTATATGAACTCAAAGCAGTTTCCATTGGGCTTTGTGTTACAACAAAGCAAATTAAAATTCGACTACAGTACTAATTATCCCATACTAAGAAAGCAGCTTCATAATATAGGGTTATCCTCATGCAATGAGCACATTTTGTAAATAAGATATCAATAGTCTGATGAACTTTGTACTAAGGTGTCATTTAGGTTATAATGTTTGTCATGATTACTAAGTGAATAGAAACATAAATATATTTTAAAAGACATTAAAAATCTGCTATCACAGCAATTTGTCAAAAATTATTTCAACAAACATCTAGTATGGAATTTTCCTGTTAAAAAGTAGCTTGACAGCTGAGAGGCCAGTTGCCAAGTTTACCTATGCATTAATTGTAATAGAATGATTTTTGTTTTTTTTTTTTGTTTTTTTTTTTGGTTTTTTCGAGACAGGGTTTCTCTGTGGTTTTGGAGCCTGTCCTGGAACTAGCTCTTGTAGACCAGGCTGGCCTCGAACTCACAGAGATCCGCCTGCCTCTGCCTCCTGAGTGCTGGGATTAAAGGCGTGCGCCACCACCGCCCAGCTTTGCATTAATTGTAATAGAATGATTTCTAGTGGTTGGCATGGTGCCAAGCACTTAAAATAACCAAAAAAGGTAAGTACTGTCATATTCCTGACAAGACGACACAACCAATGAGTGGCAGGCGTGAGCGGTGAACAGTAGTGGTTCTGAACTAGTGCTCTAACCCCTATCGCTCTGCTACTTTGACCTTAAAAAAAATCAGGAACTATACAAAATACTAGTTTTCCCTACTGTTTGGTGACTGCAAGACACTCGTTATAATTACCTACTTTAAACATATTACCTTGATTCTTTTCAGCTTCTTCTACAGACCCGATGTATTTAGCAGACACTTGGTGGCTATCCAGTGAAGGGTCCAGTGCGTAGCCTGAAAGCAGAAAGTGCAAATGGCCAACTCCCCTTTTATAGCTCGTTCACTGTAAGCACCCACTTCCTAGTTTCCTTTCCCTAAGGACCAGGCCTTCCTTTCTGAGCTCCACTTCCATTTCCAACCCTTCCCCCACATGTCGGGCTGGATCACGAGAGACTAGAGCGAGCAGTATTTCACAGGGTGAATCTAGCAAACAATCATTGCAGAACTAAGAGCTTTTCTAGCTGTGAACTCATAGTTCAGTTCACATTCTCGCAGAGGTTAAATTACAGTGCATTCTGTGTCCAGAAAGTTAGAAGCTATTTCCTTTTCCTTCTTGATAGTGGACACTACCGTTAGAACATTACTTATTAAACCGAAAAGAAACAGGATAAGATGTTATATATAAGCTACAGCTATTATTTGGAAGATATCCTTCTTAGTAAGGGCAGTTTCCAATCTTAAAACACTACTTTTAAAAGCAATTCCTGACGTTCCTGGTGAGAGGAGTAAGGCTATCTGCTGGCATAGGAATACGACTCTTCACTCAGTTACACCATACACAGTTGCATGTATTTGTGTTCTTCATTGGTCAAAGGGGACCAAAAAAATATGCACACTCAAATTAGAATTTTCTTGAGTGGATGTGTTATTACAAAAAATGTTTGATAAAAATTGGTCTTCCTAATAATCCAGCATATTCATAAGGCCGAGCAAGATCATCAGGCTATGGCCTCCAACCACATCGGCAGCCATGAAAAAGCACCACGCACTTCTGAAAGGGTGCAGACTGGTGGATGTATTTAATGTTGATTTTTAACTTTGCAGCTGAAGACTAAATTTCTTTGGGGAAATATAAAAAAGAATTGTTATGAAGTATAACTTTAAAACAGGCCAAGGATGTAGGAGTTCAAATCATCCTTACAATATACCAGAATAGAACCAACCATCTGGCTATTAGCTCATTTGCATATAGTTTTCTTCTTCCACCATTATAGTCAGAGGAGAGAGCTTGACGTCTCAAGAGTGGCTTTGGAGTCGAATCTCTGAAACCACAGGCTCAAACGCCGCCGTAAGTGACTCCAGGTTTTTAAGGGCATAAGGATAACATCAGTGCTATATCCATTTCAAGAACGACTACCAATGGGAAAAAAGTAAACTCCATTGAAAACTCACAACGAAAAAGAAGCTTCAAGACCTACGAGAATACTAGAGAACTTTTTTGTTTGTATAATAATTTATTTGAACTATGGGGTAATAGAAGACGTTTTTGTAATCTTTGATATATAAAATGACTGTGAACACAGACTGATGATCTGGAATCTCCTGTGAATAAGATGGACTATTATGAAGACTGATTAGACCAAGCGTTTACTGTAGTAGTGAACTTGGGAAAACTAATGTGAGTGCGTTTGGGTAGACCTCTTTTCCTGGGTCGCACCGGACCATGGAAGACCATGGTACATGTGGTACATCAAGCATAAACTAAACGCACTATGGAGTAGAAACCTACCCCAGACATTCACTGAGATGGTAGGCCTGATACTGTTCTATATCCCAGTAGTAGCACTTCCTGTTTACTCAAGTAATATTGTTTCCCTTCTCAGATCTTTGATGGAGTTGAAGATTAGATAATTATAGTTACCTTCCTCATGATTTAGCCAAGCTTAATTTCAATACACTAGTTAGACTCCTTGAAATAGAAAGTTTAGTAAAACTTTTGTTATGTGTTCCTTGCTTAATATTGTTTACTGTTTTTCATTTTATATTTGGTATCTGTTCCTATTATATATAGTTATATTGGGTTTGGATCCATCTTGTTTAGACAAAAGGGGGAGATGATGGGGAAACTTTCTTAACCAATCACAGCTAATTGGGGTGTGGCGAACTGGACTAGGAAGAAAAACTGAGATCCAGGTGCACGATCTCTCTGCACGGTGCCAGCGGGACCGATTGGAAGTCGGACCTCCCACTCTTATAGTGTGAGTTTCCCCTCTTTAACCATTAAAGTATAACTGTTATTCTTGAGCTAGCCTGGTTTTTTATCGTACCGACCTAATTCCTTACACCTATCTGCTGTCTTAGTTTCCAGGCTTTTCCTATATTACAGCTGCACACCTTTTATGTCTTCAATGCTCTCACTAGCACAGTCTTTGACTTAATCCACTGCCTTCTCCACACAGAAGAAAACTTAATGCCCTCCCTGTTTTGAGACAGTGTTTCTCTCTATAGTGCTGGCTGTCCTGTCCTCACTCTGTAGACCAGGCTGCCCTTGAACTCAGAGAGATCCGCCTGCCTCTAATTCCCAAGGGCTGGGATTAAAGGCATGAACACACCACAATGGCTATTTATTTTCAAACAAGTTCATTTCCAAACTAGGCAAACTTAATGGCTGTAAATGCTTATGCTTCCTATAAAGAAACTTGAAAAGTAGATGTTAATAAAAGCATAATTTATTATTATTTTTAATCCTGCTTTACTTTAAGGAGACTAAGCTATTTAAATTATTGAAATGGCCCCTTCTAAAATTTATGAAAACAAAAACTTTAAGTCTGTCTTAGTATAGGCTAGAATATATAAATTCCTAAGTTTTTGGGTTTTGTGTGTGTGTGTGTGTGTGTGTGCGCGCGCGTGCGCGTGTTTTGCCTTCATGTATGTCTATGCACCATGTGAGTGCCTGGTGCACAAAGGCAACAAGAGGGTTGTGGATCCCCTGGAACTAGACTTACAGACACTGTGGCCCACCATGTGGGCGCTGGGAATTGAACCCAGGTCCTCTGGGAGAACAGCCAGTGCTCTTAGCTGAGCCATATCCCCATCTCTCATGACTTAGTTTTTAGGGTGCACACATTACTGTAGGCAAAGGGTACGAAGTGAATTTGTAACCCTTTACTGATACTAGAAGTATCAACGAAATCTTCTAGGTGATTATAGTAGTGTGCAGTCTTTTTGTTATTTTCTTGTTTGTTTTTGAGGCAGGATCTCATGGAACCCAGGTTGGCCTACACTCACTATGGGCCCAAGGATGCCCTTGAACTTCAGATTCTTAGGCCCTGTACTTCTCGGAATACTAAGATTACAGGCACAAGTCACCACCACGTCTGAGTTGCGCTGCACTGGTGATTGAACCCAGAGCCTATAGGCTCAGCCAGTAACCTATCACCTGAGCTACATCCCCAGCTAGTGTCAGTTTTCACTGACTGCATCCCTGGCATGGTGATATATAACCCAACAATATAGGACAAATCCTTTTCACAACTATCTCTGTAACTGCTTAATTTTTAAAAATTCTATTACTGAGAGAATGAAGTTATTTTATTCTATGGCTTTGTTACTATTCTACTGGCCTTTAGTAACTAAGAGAAAATATTTAAGAAATAAGATTTGAGAAACAGAATAAAGTTAAGTAGTATATAAAATAATGAATACAATTTTCATACATTATCTTTACTTATCAACTTAATAATTATCTGCATGTGATAGACATTTAATAACAAATGTTCATCTCCAAGTACAATAACAAGGAACATCCTAGTCTTAGGACCATAGACAATAGTATGAAAAAAATCATAGAGGATTAAAAATAAGAGTTCAATATTCAAAGTCACTTTCCATTCAGTACACTACCTCTTTGGTGAAATCCAGATCCATAAACTTAAAAAGCCGGAAGACAAAATGAATGACGGCATACACTACTCATGCTTTTTGTAAAGCCGAACCACGACTGCTGAAGTTTTATCCCCACCTTACCGTATGTAGCAAACGTTCTTCTCTGCTGTTCAAACATGAAGTCATTGATATGCGCCGGCTCGGCATATCCAGAAAGCATATTTCTAGGAGCAGCCATTTGCTGTGTTCTAAAGGGATTTTCTGGTCCAAACTGCAATGTTATAAGGAAGGGAGAGACAGTTACTGAAGTCACCATATAACGCATATTCAACTCTAAACCATCAGGGGCCATGCCAGCCTCACAGGCCAGGGGAATGAGGCAATGACTGATTAGCACTGTCTGTTAGCCCCTGGGACAGGAGGAGAGCGCAGCTCCTAGAAGTCCACATGTGTCTATTTATTTCAAGAGCTAGATGTTGGCACTGCAGGAAGTCTAACCTGAAGGCTTGTCTCTGGGTAACTGAGAATCATTATTGATTTTTCTAAATTGTGACTTGGGGTTTGGGGTGATCTTTTGTCAATGACTGCACTGGAAAACAATTTTTTTTTCTTTTAAAAGCATGTTTTTTCACTAATTATGAGTTCCTCAAAGGTAGAGACTCAGAATCCTCTACATTTGCCATCGTGCGTGGCAAACAGAAAATACAGATATCATTAATCAAATAAAGATCAATTAGAATTCTAGTGGAGGCACAGGATGGGAAACAAACTAAAAATGAAGTATTTGAAAGAGTCCCCCAGAAGACACACCACAAATGTAAATAGAACTTCTCCACTCAGAGAATTAACATTCTCAAACAAAACGGTGGCACTGTGACCTATTGGTTTAAAAGGCTGGGGTTTCCAGAATGATTTTCCAAATGTTGATTTGTTTTTGAAAAGTCAGGCACTCTGCTCAGCTATACATACAGAAGTCTACAGTGCTTATCAACCTACTAGAACCAAGGCTAGACCAAGCCTGAGGCAATGCCTCACTACCTTAAAACTTTCCCTACCCATGCAACTGTAAAGTCTAACTGTAAAATAGTTAAGAAATGCTACAATCTGTAGTGTTAACCCCTACTAAGTCATGCTATTATAAAAGATCCGGGAACATCAAACTCTGACACAAGTTTCACTCTGTAGCCCAAGATGCTCTGGAACTCTTGCCAATCTTTTCAAAGTTCTTACTTTTTGCTTGTTTTTATGAAGAGTCAAATGAGTGTTCACACTTAGGGAAGAATGAGTTTAATACTTTTCTCTTTATTATTCTTTTATTTGTTGCACAATATAGCCCAGGTTGACTTAGAACTTGCATGGAGCCCCACATTGACCTCAAATTAGCAATAATCCTGCCTTCACCTCCCAATTGCTGGGATTACCAGCACACACTATCACTCTCGGCACATAAAGGCATTTATCTGAACACTGGAACACTCAATTGATCCTGATGAAATATTTTGACATTAGAACATCAAGTTACTATCTTTAGAACCATCTTTTTCTATGATACATTTTCAAAGCCACAAATACAAATTCCTGCTTCTCCTTAACCAACACTGTGTCTTCTCTATACACCATGCATGAAAAACTATGAATTTAGCTGTCAGATTATTTGTCTAGTATATTTTTTTTGCATTAGAGGAAAATAAACCAACACAAGTTTGCCACAGAATGAAAACTTTCATTTCTGCTTAAAATACCCAAATTTTCAACCAAGTTTTAAATTGTACTCATTGCAAACTATAAAGAACAATTATATGCACAACACAGGACTTTGTAGCCACATCTGCAGATCGGCAGAACCACAGGGAAGACAATGCAGTCTGCCGGAAGTTGCTGATAACTCCATTTACTCATGAAATTATTATAATGCACAGAAATAGCCATAAAATTAGAGATAATAAAACGATTAAGAGCTCCAAAGATGCACCACCTGGACATTCCAGATACACCTCAAAGCGGCATGTGTGGGACAAGGGAATCTAAGACAGAATCCCACTGCCCTTGGTCCTCCAAGCATGTGATGAACATGGGCTTACAGGTGCTCCCATTAGAAAAAGAGCACCTACTTTATAGCAAGTGGGCTGAACTCAGTCCACTATATTTACAGACTGGCCTCAGCATCAACGAACAGGGATTTATTAAATATGGTGGTTCCTCAGAAAAATGGGAATCGATTACTTCAAGATCCAGCTATACCACTCTTGGGCATATGCCCAAAGGATGCTCCATCCTATCCCAAGGACACTTGCTCAACTATGTTCATAGTGGCTTTATTCATAATATCCAGAAACTGGAAACAACCTAGATGTCCCTCAACCAAAGACTAGATAAAGAAAATGTGGTACATTTACACAATGGAGTATTACTCAGCAGTTAAAAAAACAACATCATCAACAACAACAAAACAAAACCCCATGACATCATGAAATTTGCAGGCAAATGGATGGAAGTAGAAAAAATCACCCTGAGGTAACCCAGATCCAGAAACACAAACATGTGTGCACTCACTTGTAAGTAGATATTAGCTGTTAAGTAACTGATAATCATGCTACAGTCCACGGATCCAGAAAGGCTAAGTAACAAGGAGGGCTCAAAGGGGCATGCATGGCTCTCCCTGGGAAGGAAAGCAGGATAGACACAGGTGGAGGGGCAGGTAGAGGTGGGGATAGGAGGGGTCAGGCGGGGAAGCGGGACCACAGGGAGAGACTAGAATCGGAGGGCATTTGGAGGGTGATGTGGAACCTAATGCGGTGGAAACTACTGGAGTCTACAGGGGTGACCTTAACAAAGACTCCTAGTAACAGAGGATAAGGAGCCTGAGCCAGCCATCCTCTTGGGACTGGGACACTAACTCAGCCACAAAACCTTCGACTTACAATCTGTCCTGCCTGCAAGATGTGCTGGGGCAACGGTGGCATAGAACTTGTAGGAGTGGCCAACCAATGACTAGACTAATTTGAGGCCCATGCCCTGAGAAGAAGTCCATGCCCAACACTGCCTGGATGACTAGAAACTAGAAGCTAGATATCCCAGAGACTTAGGGAAGGACCAAATAGGACTGGCAAAAATAGGTAGGTAGGTAGACAGACAGATTCACTGAATGATTCCTAATGATGCCCTGCTATACTCAGAGCTCAGTCCAGTCATCCTCCAGAAATAGATGGGAGCAGAGGCAGATACCCATAGCCAAACATTAGGTGGAGAGAGAGCCCAGGCTGGAGATCTCTGTCAGGTCCCTCCCCTTGGGGTTCCTGGAGCCCCATGGAAGAGGGGGAGGAGGAACTGTGGGAGCCAGAGGGGTCGAGGACACTGGGGAAGCATGGCCTACGGAATCAACTAAGCAGGGTTTATGGGGGTTTACAGAACCCGAAGTGTCAATCACAGAGCTTGCATTGGTCTGCATTAGGCCCTCTCCATGTTATGGTTGTCGAGTTGGTGTTTTGGGGGAACTCCTGACAGTGGGAGCGGGGCTGTCTCTGACTCTTTCCCCTGCTCTTGGGGCCCTTTCCCTCCTACTGACTAGCCTCACCCAGCCTTAATGTGAAATTTTGTGTCTGGTCTTATTGTGTCATGTTTAGTTGTTTCTGTAACTTTGTTTGTTTATTTGAGACAGGGTTTCACTGTGTAGCCTTAGCTGTCCTCAAACTCAAGAGATTCAAGTGCTTCTACCTCCTGAGTTCTGGAATTAAGGGCATGGACCACCACTGCCTGGGACCGTCCATCACTGGCTCAGTTGATGACCCTGGGAGACCTGCTCTTTTCTGGGGAGAGACAGGGATGTTGGTAGTGTTGGTAGACAGTCTGGGGAAGGGGAGAGGTAGGGAGAACTCGAAGGAGTGGAGGGAAGGAAAGCACCAGTCGGGATGAACTGTATGAGAGGATAAATAAATTTTTTTAAAAGACTTAATATATTCAATTGACTTATAGTAATATATACTAGTGAATGTACAATAAACATCTGTACATGAATATGTAATAAATTCACACATCAGGTTAATTAACAACGAGGGTTAAGTTTTCAGTTAAAATTATTGGAGTACACTATAGTTAGCTACAATTGTACTCTCCCTATATAACATTTATAGATGTAGGCAAGATACTACTCATATCTGCAAACATACAGTGATAAGGTTTTAATATCCCAAATATATAGAGATTTCAAACAGATCAACAGCAAGAAAACAAGTGATTAAAGCAACGGACTATAACAGCCATTTTAAAAAAAAGACATAGCCAATAGGTAGATGAAAAAGTGTTCATCATCAGTAATCAGAGAAACGTAAATTAAAATCTCAATAAGAACCACCTCAGCGCTCTTTGCTCATCAAAAAGACAGGAGTTCCTGCATGTTGGAAGATATGGGGAAAATATTCATGCACACTGAAGGAAGTACACATCAGCACCGAGCCCATGCAATGCAACAAGGAGGGGCCTCAGACACCGAAAACTACAACTGTGGAGCGGTCTAGCAGAACTACTACTGGGCATGTATTCAAGAAAACGAATGAAATATGTCTCCCATGTTCACTGCAGGGTCACGCACAACAGCCAAAACATGGAATCAACTTAAGGGACCATCAGCTAGGCAGCACAAGAAAAAGGCTGTAGGCCAGAGAGTCGGGAGACAGAGGCAGAAGAATTAGAAGACTGGGGCCACTCTCTCATCTGTGTAGTGAGTTCCAGGCCAGGCAGGGTTACATAGTAAAACTCTCCCATCTAACCTCCCCACAAACAAAACAAAAGAAGAAAAGGTATTTATAAACAATAGAAAACAATCCAACCTTAAAAATATAATTGTGACAACACAGATGAACCTGGAGAATACTGTGTTAAATGAGATAAACCTGAGCCAGAAAAATACATACTGTATATCGCTAATGTGTGAAACTGAAGAGTTGAATATTATGTCAGAGTTCTCTAGAGGAACAGAACTTATAGAATGAACACACACACACACATGAATTATTAGGACGGCTTACAGGCTGTGGTCAAGCTAGTACAACAATGGCTTTCCATTGAAAGAAGGTCAAAGAATTAAAGAGTTGTCTCGATGTCACCAGTACGCACAACAATCCCACAAAAGTAGGCTCTAATGACAATGAAGGAATGGACTTGCCAGCCAAAGTGTGCACATAAGGAAAAGAGAGCAAGTTAAGAAAAGCAAAAAACCCTGACAGCCACTTGTGTTTTAGTTAATTCTGATGTAGTCAAGTTGACATCCAAGAGCAGCCACCACACCAAAGAGAGCAGGACACAGAACTAAGTACCAAGGGGAGCAGGGTGTGTGTGGGTGACTCACATCAGAGGTCAAGCACCCCATGGAGCTTTCTGAATGACAATGGCTTCTAAGAGAAGCAGCCTAACGTCTTCAACCACTGTGAGTGGTGACGCATAGAGTGGGGGAGAAACATTTTTAATAAGAAGATGTTGGCATATCAGTCTCAGAGATCTGCTTATTACAAGAAGAGGTTCTCGAGCTGGGTGGTGGTGGTGCACGCCTTTAACCCCAGTACTTAGGAGGCAGGGGCAGGCGAATCTCTGAGTTCAAGGCTAGCCTGGTCTGCAAAGCTAGTTCCAGGACAGCCAGGGCTATACAGAAAAACCCTGTCAAAAAAGCCAAAAACCAAACCAAAACCCAAAACCAAACAAACAAACAACATGCCCCACACCCTGCCCAGAAAAAAAAAAGAAAAAGAAAAGGAAGAGGTTCTCAGAAGTCTTCAGGAGACTCAATCACTGGAATTAAGAAAATGCATACTGGTAAAAATAGATTACATAAAGTCACAACTATAAGTATATATATACATAAGGAAAACCCACATCACTGAACTAATATAGCCATTGCTAAATTTTTCATTAATACTCATGGTGTCATTAATGCACAAAATTTATAAACATATTTTAAAGAATTTATTAACTGAATTGTTTTCTACAAATCTGGAAAAGATCATGACAGTTTTGTTGGCAGAATAATTTTGTGAGATGTAAGCGAAGTCTGACTACTACTTATATACACTTCGCTGCTGCTGCTGCTGACAACCTTGGCGCAATCTTCTCGGAAGAGTGGGAAGCTGCAGTATTTGTAAAGCATTAATATTTAAGTAGTTCCTATTGTTAGATTTTTTAAAATAGCAACTAGCATTTGTTCTCTGAATTTAGATGTATATTTCCCCTAAAAGCATGGCTAGTTTAGGGGTCTGGAATTCTTCCTGAGTCCGGTGAATTTAATATAATTTTAAAGAAACTAATAAATAATTTATCTCTAAGAAGCTAAAAAGGGATTTATCTAGCTCAAGGCAGGAAGCTGCTGATATAAAACACTGTCCACTACATTTCAACTTCAGTCTATAATTTGAGGAAACAATTCTGTATTAATAGGCAGACCAGCTAGGAGAAGGTGTTGGTTGCAATGGAGGAATGGTATTTTACAAAATCAGCAATTTGGTTAACGTTTAGAATTAACAAACTCATAGGGTATATCATGCAGATTACACGGGGGCCTTCAAATGGCTTCAAGGTACTGATGGACATTTAATAGAGAGCTGAGCTCGAGTCCCACAGAACGCTACATGGCAGCTGTATATCACAAACTGGTTTCTGTTCTAGAAAAAAATAACACTTCATAGGTTTAGTAAGAACAAAAGGAGCAGAAGTCTATTAATACTTCTGTATATGAAAAAAATAAATGGTAGTTTTATCTCATCCATTAGTCTCTTTCTGCTTTTTTTATCGTTCAAGCCCTAACCGGACATCTTCTCTTATAAATTCAATTTTCACACCATGCATTAACTCCTGTATTCTTATAATACAATAAAGTAGAGATAACATTTAACTGTGAGAAAACTAAGAACGTCCAAGGTCTTACAAAAGCTAATAAATACATAGTCTCATTTCAAATTTCACCTTCTAAACCTAGACTGTACTGTCCACTTCAAATTTAAATTCCACAGAAATCTACCCCCGCCCCCGTAAACTTGTGACAACACATTAGAGGCTCAGGACCATTCCAGTGTCTGTCTGGTTAAGAAAACACAGAACACACCCTCTGCCAAGCACTAGGTGGGGGAAGGGGTTATACACTGTTTCTACAACAGATCTTCAACATATAGGGACTTGAACTGAATCTAGCAAAGTCCTCGGTGACACCTTCCTAGACCTGGTCAAGTGATTCAGATTCCAGTCATAAAACAGTTCACATTTGTTATAGCACACACAGATTACCACTTTCTTGGAATTATTAAAAGATTCTAAATTTGTTTCCAAGCATCACTCCTTTCTTAAACCATAACATATGTGGTTTTCCTAATATCAACACATTTACATGTTAGTGGCAGCTCCTTAACACGAGGAAGGAAGGATGGATGTGTAAGACTTTAAGACAATCCTGAAGCCATTTTTGACAATTCTGAATCCTCTCAGCCTCTGTGCCATAGTGCTTCCCCTCCTCCCCTGGGAACCAAGGACCTAACAGCTACACTCGCACTTACTCAGTTCCTGAACAATTACCCATATACGTATGCTTTGGTTCGGTCCCCTGGGAAACGGGGTCAAAATGACCTCTTACCTCATCTGATCTGGCAACAGCTCTCCAGTCAATTATTGGTAATAGCCCTTTCAAATAAGCCAATCAGAATAGTCAAAGAACAACCCCCCCTTGCTTCTGTGGCCCCTTTAAAAGTAGACTGTACCAGCTATTCGAAGTCCCTCGGCTTCCCGAATGCTGGGCAACCCTGTCATGACAGAATTAATAAAATCCTCATGCTTTTGCATGGGCTGTGGTGTGTGAGATGGTCTCTGGGGGCGACTCCTTCTCGGTGTTTGGACGCTAGAGTCCAACAGATGGAAACAATGAGTTGCCAATATTATCACAAAACTAATTCACATTTAGTCTTTTGATTGAAACTTTCGAAAATATAATCATATAGCAATATTGCAGTTAATAATAACTCAGAATTCAGGAAACAGCAGATCTCATAGACAACAAACTGAGATCAAAACGGTACACACCACACTGCGCTCACATTTTCTCATCCTCTGAATGCAAAGAGCTCGACTTCACTGAGGTTCTTTTCATTTGCAAAACCACGAAGCATACATGAGCAGCACTTTAATGGGCCGCTGAGCGCCACTCACAGAGAGGAGACAGCTTACAGAGTTCAGGAGGGCAGGACGAAGAGACAACAGAAGAAGGTGCAGCACACACAAGGACCTGAACAGATGTTGGTGTACTGTGGTGTCTGAGGCAGACACCATGACACTGACTGTGCTACGCATCTCAAAGGCAATTGTTCCGATGCCATGGGAACCGAGACAGGTGAAGTATGACACAGCTCTGGCACACTGATGTGTCTGTGTGCCATGCAAAGAAAGCTACTAAAAGGACCTCATTTTCTACCAAGATACAAGAAGCTACAGCTCCCCATGTCTTCCTTTAAGATGTTTCTTCTTCTGTTTTGTTTTTTCAAGACAGGGTTTCTCTGTGTAGCTTTGGAGCCTGTCCTGGCACTAGCTCTGTAGACCAGGCTGGTCTCGAACTCACAGAGATCCGCCTGCCTCTGCCTCTCAAGTGCTAAGATTAGAGGCGTGCGCCTTAAAGATCCTGCTATTCAAGTCTTTTTAGCAGGGGTAGAGGGCATACCTTACAAAAAGAAGTCAATCAAATGCCTTTCCACTTTAATGTCTAAGGATATTAATTTTTAAAATAAGCTTTTCTTAATGGACATTGTTCAAAGACTTTGAGTGGACACAATGAATTCTTTCTTCGTTCTTCCCACTGTTTCTATTAGTATTTCTCACATTGCGAAAGGAGGAAGAATCCCGTCGAGCACGTGGCTTCCCTCAGCAGTGAGATGAGACTGTGACACTGGAGAGGCATTTGGGACAGTTTCAGGATACTCTGGGTATTAACGATAAACCTTATCACTGCTGGGGAAGGTTATCAAGTGCACAGTGAAGACTTAAATATTTTCAGATTCCCGTTTTCAAAAGACAGTTGTATGACCAGCCTTTTGCATGCAGGCAGATGTGCAGCCAGCAGACTTTTAAAAGAATTCTCAGAAAAACTACTTAGGTTTTTGGAGACTAGAAGGAAACATTCTCTAAAACTCAGAGTAGCATAGTTGGATAAGAAAAGTTTTTAAGAAGTCAACACCCACTTACCCATCTCTGCAAAATCGCAATACTCAACACAAGGGAGAGCCTAAGCTTGCTGCTTACCTCGGGAGCAAACATGGTCTCATAGGTAGGATTATACTGAACTTCTTTGACAGCAGGGTCAAGGTGAACTCCAGTTTCCAAATCTTCCTAAAAGAAAGCCAAATGAACGTTACAAACTTGCTAAGTGAGTATATATTTTGTATATTACAGCGAAGTCACATCAGCATTGTGAACACCTAAATATTGACTTTATGATTATTAGATTCACAGCATTAATAATCATAACAATCAAAGAGCAATGAAACATATACATAATATACACAATTTTAGACATAAAATACATAACTTTTCAACATACTAACTTTATTAACTAAATAAGTTAACACCACCCAAACACTTAACTAAGAAGATCTAGCTTTCCTGTGCCATCACCTTGTGTCAGCGCCAACACCCAGAGGCACTCTCTACTTCAGAACTCACTGGCCTCTGCAGCCTGGGAATCAGGTAGACCATCTTCTCACTCCTTCCTGTCCTCCGTTTCCAGTCCCTAGTCTCATCTCCAGTCTTGTAGGAGACCGCCTGCAAGGTAGCCTGTCCATTCTCTCTGCCTCTGCTTCCTCGGGACTATGTTAAATGTGGCAGATCCAGTTTTCCTAACAGTAGACCCTCTCAGTCCCCATTTCTAGCCCAGCCTCATTCCTTCTGGTTAGTCCCCAATATCTGGAAACACCTTCTATCCAGGACTCCCAGAGGCCATCAGAAAGGGTCTCAGAAGCACCCCTACCAATCAACCCACAGCTGCCATACTCTCCTCGAATCCAGAAAAGAAGGAATGGAACACCCACCTAGACTCCATTGAGAAGTCAGGTGTAATTCTAATAGCTCTGCCTTTACATTACATGGTCTTTTCCCCTTGCAGGTTTTAACATTCTTTTCTTGTTCTGGACATCTGGAGTTTTATTATGTGCAGATATTAACACCTAGAATCACAATTATTCCAAACCCAGTTGGGTAGGCATCAGAGTAAACACACACACACACACACACACACACACACAAACCAGCCAGTACAACGTCTCCACCAGAACCCAGCAACCCTACAACAGCAGCCCTAAGAAACTCAACAGAGCTGAAGCACAAGACAAGGACCTCAGAATAGCTTTTATGGATGTGTTAGAGGTCCTGAAAGACAATATGAAGAAATCGATTAATAAAATACATGAAAATACAACAAACACTGAATGAAATGAAGAAAGCACTACAAGACATGAAAGTAGAAATAGAATCACTAAAGAAAACTCAAACTGAAGTAAAACAGAAATGAAAAATTTAGGAACTCAAGCAAAAACCTCAGAGGTAGGCTTCACCAACAGCGTACAAGAGATGGAAGAGAGAATCTGAGATACTGAAGACAAGATAAAATAAATGGATACCTCAGTCAAAGAAAATGTTAAATCAAAAAAAAAAATCCAGGAAATCTAGGACACTAAGGAAAAGACCAATTCTATAAATAACAAACAGGAATCAAGGAAGAAGAAACCCAGGTCAAAGGCACAGATAATATTTTCAGCAAAACCAAAGAAAATTTCCTTAACATACAGAAGAAGGTACCTATCAAGGTAAACAAACCTATCAAGGTAGAACACAAAAAAGACTGAGCCAGAAAAAATCCTAATTATATACAATAATCAAAACATTAAGCATATTCTTTTTAGGAGGCCATAATTTCCCTTATACCTAAACCACATAAAGACCCAGCAAAGTGAATTACAAACTGATTTCCCTTATGAACAGAGATGCAAAAATTCTCAACAAAATACTTCCAAACCAAATACAAGAATACATAAAAAGATCATCTACCATGATAAAGTAGACTTCATACCAGAGATGCAGGGATGATTCAACATACACAAGCTGATAAATGTAATCCACAACATAAACAAACAGAAAGATAAAAATCTCATGATCATCTCATTAAATGCAGAAAAGGCCTTCAGTAAATTTCAACATCCCTTCATGATAAAAGTCCTGGAGAGAGTAGGGATACAAGGGACACACTTCAACATAATAAAAAGCAATTTATAGAAAGCCAGAAGCCAGCATCAACCTAAATGGAGAGAAACTCAAAGCAATTCCACTAAAATCAGGAACAAGAAAAGGTTGTCCACTCTCTCCATATCTACTCAATATAGTACTTGAAGTTCTAGCTAGAGAGCAATAAGGCAACCGAAGGAGATTATGGGGACAAAACCGGAAGGGAAGAAGTCAAAGTATCTTTGTTGGCAGATAATATGATTGTATACATAACTCTATCTACAGCTCATAAACACTTTCATAAACACTTTCAGCAAAGCAGCAGGGTACAAAACTAGTGCAAAAACCAGCTGGCCTTTGTACATACCAATGACAAATGGACCGAGAACGAGATCAGGGAAACAGTAGCTTTCACAAAAGCCTCAATAAAAACAGCTCGGGGTAACTCCAACTAAACTAATGAGAGACTAGTGTGATAGAAACTTTAAGACGTTAAATCAAGAAATTGAAGAAGATGTCAGAAAATGGAAAGATCTCCCATGCTCATGGGGGTAGCATTAACATAGTAAGAATAGCCGTTAGCATTACCAAAAGCAATCACTCTATAGATTCAATGCATCCCCATCAAAGACCAACCCAGTTCTTCACAGAAATTGAAAGGCCAATTTTCAGCTTCACATGGAAGCACAAAACACCCAGGACAGCTAAAACAGTCTGGACAATACAGAATGGCTGCAGGGGTCACCATCCCTGATTTCAAATTGTCCTGACAACTACAGTAATAACAATGGTATTAACATAAACAATAAAATGAAGACACAGATATGTATCCACGCATGCAGGAACACACCTGATTTTTGATAAAGAAGTCAGAAATACACACGGGGGGGGGGGGCGGCGGGGGAACAGCATCTTCAACAATTGGCGCTGGTCAGACTGTATTGAGGCATGTACAAGAACGCGGATAGATCCACACTTATCATCATGTACGAAACTCATTTCCAAAGGCATCAAAGACCTCAATGAAAGGCCAGATACACTGAATATGATAGAAGAGAAAATGGGAATAGTCTTGAACTCATTGGTACAGGAAAAAAACTTTCTGAAAACAATACCAGTAGCCCAGGCACTAAGAACAATTAATCAATGGGACTTCATAAAACTGAAAAGCTTCTTCTGTATGGCAAAGGGTACCATCATTAGGAGAGAGCAACAGCTTACAAAATGGGAAAAGATTCTTACCGACTACATATCCGCTAGAGGGTTAATAGTTAAACTATATAAAGAACTCAAAAAATTGAACATTAAGAAAACAACCCAATTAAAAATAAACAATGGGGTACAGACTTAAACAGAGTATTCTTAAAACACAAGACCTAAATTGCTAAGAATCATTGAAGAAATGTTCAGCATCTTGGTCATCAGGAAAATGCAAATCAAAATTACTCTGAGATTTCATCTTAGACCAGTCGGAATGGCCAATATCAATAAAGCAAATGACAGCCCTTGCTGGTGAGGATGTGAAGGGGAACACTCATTCATTGCTGGTGGGAGTACAAACCTGTACAGACACTATAGAAATTGGTATGGCGGTTCCTCAGGAAGCGGGGCATCTTAGCTACCTCCAGATGCAGCTACCCTTCTCTTGGACATATACTCAAAAGACTCAACATCCTATTACAGAGCCCCTTACTCAACCAGGCTCATTGCTGCTCTATTCATCATAGCCAAAAACTGGACACAGATAGATGACTGACAATACAGTACATTTGTACAATGGAATATTACTCAACTGTTAAAAAAAATCAAGAAATCCATAGGAAAACTCATGTAGCTAGAAAAAATTTAGACATCTCGAGCCACCAAAAGAAACCTCCAGTGCCAGGAATGGGCTAAATCTAATCAAGTTATTGGTGAAAGGAGCTTCATGAAATCCCCAAAAAACTCAGGCTATTGCCAAGACTACTGGTTGCTCTCCACAAACTGGTGTAAGGCCCTGTTGATGAAGACAACACCTATATAACTCACTGTAGCACAAATTCTAACTAGTTTTAATAATTAAAAACTCGGAGTCAGCTATTGGGAGTGAAAGCTCAGAGAGAGATTAGAGAAGCAGAGCAGCCAGCCACTAGAGAGGTCTTACTTCTACCAAAGTGCAGACCAAAGAGGCGATCCTGTCCTCACACTGCTTCAGATTAACTGACTGCTCTGAGCGCCTATTTCCTCCTGCCTTATATTCCTCTCTCTGCCCAGCCATCACTCCTGTCTCCACCTCCCAAGTGCTGGGATTAAAGGTGTGGGATTCCCAGTGCTGGGATCACCTTTGTGTGAACTCTGTTTCTCTTTTAGACTGGATCAATTTCATGTAGCCCAGGGTGGCCTTGAACTAACAGAGATCCTCTGCCTCTGTCTCCTGAGTGCGAGGATAAAAGGTGAGTACCACCACTGCCAGGCCTCTAAAGCTAATAGTGCCTCCGCACTCTGCACTTCAGGCAAGCTTTATTTGTTAGAGATCATAAACAAAATATCACCACAACTCACTGGACAGGGAGAAGCTGAGCTGGTGCTGACTTGGAGTCTTCACTCCTACTGGCTAGTGCTCATGGCATGGGAAGGTACTCCGCAAGCTACCAGAGGAGAAAGGTACACACCAACCTAGCTACAAATCCTTCAATCTACAATAGTGACCTGTCTACAAGATACACTGTGGAAGTGTATCTTAAGACCCCCCCCCCAATATTAAATCCTTCCTTTCATTCAAATGAAGGCTATAATAATTTTTTAATAACTTTTTCCCACAAAGGTTATGGGAGTAACCAACCACTATCTCCTTGGTATTAAGGCCACCCTATGAGATGGGACGCATGCCTGGCAAAGCTTTGATAGCCAAAAACCTGAGCCTAGATAGGCCATGGCCATAGGGGAAACCCAAATACTGCTGTTCTGCTAAAGGAATGTATCGGCATTCTGCTATACTCATAGACCAGTGTCTTGCTCAGTCAACAGAGAAGCTTCCTCTTGCAGTAGCTGGAACAAGTACAGAGACCCACGGCTGGACAATGTACAGATAGTGAGAAACCTTGGAACACTCAGTCCTAAATGTCTCCACCAAATCCCTCCCTTCAGGACTCAGAACGCTGAGGAAGAGGAGGTGGAAAGATAGGAAGAGCCAATGGGAATGGAAGACATCAAGGAATAATGGCCTTTTAGACACATCAGGATGGATGCACTATAAACTCACAGAGAGCGTGGCAGCATGTGAAGGGCCTGCCAGGTCTAAGCCAGAGGAGGCCCCAGTGCTGAGAAGGGACATGAGAAGCCCCCATCCCTAACCCAGATGCTATCTCCAACTGATAACCACTCACAAAAACTCGTTTTCTCCAATGAAGTCTCACTAGGCACACATGCCAATCTTAAGGGCAGGCCCATGCCCAGCAGTAGTTGGCCAACACAATAACAACAAAATCCTTACAGGTGTTTTACTTGTGTATTACAGTTTCTGATCTTGTTTTTATGGGATTTCTGTGTGTGTGAATGTGTGTTTCTGGGTCTGTATGTTTCTTGTGCTTTTATTTATTTCATCCTATTGTGGTTTGTTTTTATATTATTTTATCTAATCTTATTATTATTATTTTAGATGTATAGTGAGTCTTTCTCTGTTCCACCAGCCAGCTCCCAAATCATGACACAGAGATTTATTATTAATTCTGAAAGCTTGATCAATAGCCCAGGCTTGTTTCTAACTAGCTCTTTAACTTAAATTAACCTATTTCTTTTCTTCTGCGTGGTGCCGCATGGCTCGTGGCTGCTACTTCTCCTCCTGCATGTCTTGCTTCCTCTGCATCCTGTGGCAGCCCCTTCTTCTTCCCAGCACCCCTCTGCCCCCAGAAATTCTGCCTAGTTATTGGCCATTCAGCTTTTTATTAAACCAATCAGAGTGACACATATTTACTGTATATAAAAAGATTATTTCACAACGTAGATGCCTGTTTGTTTTTTAATGAGAGAGAGAGAAAGAAAGGGTGTGGATTTGAGTGGGTGGAGAGGGTCTGGGAAGAGTAACTATAATCCATATATTGTATGAAAACTATTTTCCAATAAATATAGAAAAGAGAAAAAAATTCTAACTCTTCTTGATTGTCTAGTTCCACATTCAAAAGAGACAAGAGACATACCTGTGGAATTTAGAAACCCTATTAGATGTGTAAACAAAGGAAACAATGTGGCTGTGTCTGGATTTTCCTAATGTAAAATTTTATAATCCACATCAATATTTCTACCTTCTTTAGTAATTCACAGGTTAATGAGAATCACTAATAGTCTTTCTTTTTTAACTCCTCCACTTAGAAACATATCAATTCTCACATTGCTACCTCTGCCTGGGCCCCCTCCCTTGAATTCTAGAGACTCGGTTTGGCATCTTTTCTCCTCAGGTGTCTTAACAGACATCTCCTGTAAATCCTGGCCCCCCTATCACAATGAGTCCTTCTCCTTCAGTTGTTCAGGAGTTACCCCAAACTCTCTACTGTGTTCCACCCTCTGTATATAAAAAGCCCATCAACAAACTTCCCTCCACACACACCAGAGTCCAAACAGCACCTTTCACCCACTTACCTGGGTGCTTCAACAGCCTCCACTTCCTGCCCTTGCCACTTACAGCCTCCATACAGAGGTCATACGGAGGAACTGCTGTTCCTCAAATTCGGGTCAGATTACTAGCCCATACTCCAGCAGCATCCACTCTTAGAGAAAGTCCAGTAAAAGCTCACGAGGGAGGCTGTGGATGTAGCTCAGTGGTAGGGCCTTGCTAGCACATGTAAGGCTCTCAGTTTTCCTCAGAAAGTTCCTCCCCTGGACGCCCACAAGGTTGTTCTCTTTTTTTTACATCCTTTCCCTTCCATTGCTTTATCCCTCCCCATTACAGCTGCCATCACCTGGCATAAGCTTTCTTGCCATCCGCAACTAAAACATAAGCTACGAGGTGACTCTGTACATACAAACGCACAGGCAACCTAGGACCACGTCAATAGCATCATTTTTGTTCGGCTGGCCTCTTGATGAGGGCAGGATACGTTCATTCCCAAAACACACAGACAACACAAAGTCACAGCATAAATTCTGCAAACAGTGGGATTTCCTGAAGCTAACAATTATACTGTAGAAAAAACAACACTACTAGTTTTCATTTGAAACTCTTTAGTTTCAAAGTCCAGTTCTTTACCTTACCATTCTCATGACTTGCAGTTGCCACCTCTCTATTTCCCCAGACCAGACCCCACTCCTGGCCTTCACAACCTCTTATCGAAGTGACTAGAGATTTTCATTAAGTATAGATGTCAGCACACTGAATGCTCTGCTAAAGAGGTTTCCCCATGACCCATCTTCACTAACCAATCAGGCACCTAGAGCTACTGTTCCTCCCAGCAGACACTTCTCCAGCCGTCCCTCCTCATAGCCCTATATATCTCACCTGGTCTAACGCCACCTAACAAACATATACCCCTCTTCTGCTGTATTTCATTTATGGGTGCCTTTAAAACACAGCAAGTACTTTGATGCTTCCGGTCACCTGCACTGTGACCACCTGGCATCAGAGGCATTGCCTTGGTCATGTGCTAACAAGTCACATTCTCGTTTACTCCCACCCATTCCCTCCTCCTGCCACAGGAAGGAAAATTGTCTTTTTCTGCCTGTAGTCTTATGGAACGTTTTATTTTTCACAGTATTTGTAATGCATTATTTATTGCAATTGGCTTTTAGCTACATTTTATACACTTACGGCCTTGTAAAAGTCCAGGGGAGGCAGCATATGTCAATAAATATTTGCTAAATTAAAATGATGAAAGAAAATGTAAATCCACAGAGAAATTATGTAGAATAAGGCTGAGTAACTGTCACTGGATCTGGCACCATCTCAGCCAGACAGAACATTGCTGAAGATGAGGGTTTACAAAGCAACACAGCCATCCGCTCACTCTTCTAGAGTTAAAAAAACAAAAGAAAACCCCAAACAAGCAAACAACAATAAACCCCACAAGAGATGGGATGTCAGGTGGAATGAGTTCCAGAAGACAATTTTTTTCCCTCCTTAAGAATAACCAAGTTGTTGGGTGGTAGTAGTGCACGCCTTTAATCCCAGCTCTTGGGAGGCAGAGACAGGAGTATCTCTGTGAGTTCAAGGCCAGCCTGGTCCACAAGAGCTAGTTCCAGGACAGGCTTCAAAGCTACAGAGAAACCTTGTCTTGAGAAACCTTGTCTCGAAAAACCAAACCAAACAAAAAGAATACCCAAGTCAAAAACAGTCCCAGTGCCAGAGGGAAGGAAGTGACAAAGGGGCCAGGCAGGACAATGCGGAATGGTGGGAGGGTGGAGGTAGCAGGACAATGAGGCAGCAGTAGGAGGTGGTGCAGCTCTCCTGGGCGCCCGCCACAGGGAAGCTGTGATGGCAGGATTGGGAGTTCAGTCTAAGAACAAGGGGATAATCAATGGTATGGCTATCCAAGAAAAGGTAAGAGGGAGGCAGAATCCAGGGTACGGCTGGAAGCATTAGTGTCTTTGTTATTTTGGGTAATAGGTAAGACCCCCAGGAGATGCTGGCAATCAAAAACAATCTTCTTAATGTCTTTATGTAGTTAAGGTGGTAAGGCATGGGCGGCAGCTTCAGATTTACACTCAGCAGATCCTGATCGTGTGCCTGTTCCGCATCAGACACAGTCTAGGCCTAAGGAAACAGACAGAGTTGCATGTCTATAGTTAAGAGTTTTACAAAGTTGCCTGACTTTATGTCTAGTGGGTAAGAAAGACAACAACCCATACAATAAACAAATACGCAGTTTGCTATAAGAAGACAAATACCATGAAAATGGAATTTAACAACATTAAGGTGCTAATAATGGGGTAGACACATTATTTTTATAATCTTTTGGGGTGGGAGGCAGAATGCAACCTCCAGTTTCATTTCTTAGGTGCTGCTCATCTTTCTGTTGTTTTGAGAAAGGGTCAAACAGGCCCACTGGCCTGGAGCTTGCCCATAGGCCAGGCTGGCGCTAGAGAGCCCCAGGGCCTCCTGTCTGTCCTTCCCTAGCCCTGTGCTTGACAGTGGCTTTTTTTGTGGTGAGTTCTGGGGCCCTAACTCAGGTCCTGTGCTTGTAAGGCAAGCACTTTACTAACTGAGCTGTTTCCCCAGCTTATTTCATATGATCTTCATATCAATCCTGTGAGCTAAGTCATAAGCAAGACTAAGTCTCTCCCTCCAACACATTACTAAAACTAACACGAATGGGGGTGGGGTGGGTTTACAGTAATCCTAGGGAGACCGGGAAATGGTTCAGAAGGCAAAGGTGAGCTGAAGACCTGAGTGTGATCCTGAGTGAGGCCCTAGGAGGTAGGAGGAGAGAACGGCGTCCCCAAGCCAAGTCCCCAAGCTATCCGTGTGTCTTCTCCACACGCACTTCCCCCAATGGACAGGCACAATAAACACCAATGTTAGTTAGAAAGAAAAAAGGGTAAAGTAACCATTAAAAACAAATCAACCCCCAGCCAAAAAGAAAGAAAAAGAAAAAGGAAGAAAGAAAAGTGACGGCTTACTAACTAGGTGTATTCGTCAGGGTTCTTAGCTGTAAGCAACAGAAATCTCAAACTAGAGAAACAGTACTGAATTCTTAGGAGTTTCTAAAAGTTTTAGGAATTTAGCTTTGAGGAGCAGGCAGATGGAATCACAGTCCAAAGCCAATCATATTACAGGACCGATCCAGGGCGCACAACAATTTCCCGAGACTGAACATCACTACGAAACAGCTGTGCTGTCACGGGATGCTGGCTGGTGAACCGCTGGCCTGAGAAGCTAAGCGTTGGCCACTACTGTCACTCAAAATCCTCACTCCTTGTTCTGTTGTGGATGAGTTTCCCCTTAGAAAGGTCGGGTGGACCTTGAGAGCTTGTTTGGAGGTTCTGGCAGGGAGCACAGCTACTCCTATAGCCTTGATCCAAGGCGGAGGGGGATCTCTCCGAGTGTGCAGCTGTGAGAGGGACAACTGCCTAGCCAGCCAGCTCAGCAGAGTCAACCCTGGCCATCAATGAACCAACAAAGGACAGTCAGATTGCCCTTGCACAAAAAAAAAAAAAAAAGAAGGAAAAAATTTAAATAATTAGAAGGTAGGTAGGTGGGTGCCTGTGGCTCAAGCCGGAGTCAGAGTGTTGACTGAAAGGGAGCTGGACGCTGGGGAGCTAGAAGTTCTCTTTTTGAAGGTGGGTGTGAGTGGGAATGTTCCTTACAACAAGACTCTTACAGGAGGGAGCTGAAGGCTAGAACTAAAGACATAACCATTTAATACCTGTGCTGGCTGTTTTTATGTCAACTTGACACAAGCTAAAGTTGTCAGAGAGGAGGAGCCTCAGTTGAGAAAATGCCTCTATAACATCTGTAGGCATTTTCTTAATTAGTGATTGATGTGGGAGGGCCCAGCCCATTGTGGGTCTGTCACCTCTGGGCTGGTGATCCTGGGTTCTATAAGAAAGCAGGTTGAAAAAGCCATGGGGAACAAGCCAGTAAGTAGCATCCCTCCATGGGCTCTGCATCAGCTCCTGCCCCAGGTTCCTGCTCTGAATGAGTTCCTGCCCTCAATGCTTTAGATGATGAACTGTTATGTGGGCCTATGAGTGAAATAAACCCTGTCCTCCTAAAGTTGCTTTCGGTCATGGTGTTTCATCAGAGCTCTAGTAACCGCAGCAAAGACAATACTTTAGAATGCATACCAGTCTTTTCCCTGATTAGACTAACACTGAGACAATGTCAAACCCATTACTGTAAAGGTAAGGACATTGCTTAAATTGCACAAAACCAAAATTAAATACCATCCCCTCTTAACATTCAACCCCTAGAACAAACTATCTAAAAGAACAAGTGGCTTAGGCACATTCCCATCTCCTCGCTGGGCTTTAAATGGTATAGTTATTAAGACCACTTAATAGAAGATCCTAAACTTTAATTATTTTGAACACGGTATGGTGAGACAGTACCTTTTAAATACAAAGTGCAATTTTAAAAATTAACCTTTTATAATAACAACAATAAACATCACAAGTTAAGATATAAGCTTTCATTATGGCTACGTTTACATTACAGAATGAACTGAACAATCCTCCAGAGGAAAAAAGGTTTAAATTTAACTAGAAAAATGTGGACGGTCCCTCGGCCTTGTTTAAACCTCAGGAGGAGCCCAGTGCCAATTAGGCATGCAATTAGAATTACCATAGGATCACAAAGGATTTCCATCCAGTTTCAATTAGTCACAAAGATTTAACGTCAGTAACTGAGGGTGCACTATGGGTCAATAAATTTAAACAGTTTATCACTGTTGACGTAAGCATTTCGGGCTAAACAAGTTTCCACTCATAGGTCCTCTTTACATTCCTTCCAGTGTATATGTAAGAAGTCAGACATGAAAACACTATGTAAACGCATCAGAAATTTTAGTCATTATTATGGAGCTCTTATCAATTTATGACATATTTCTCTCTCAGAAATCGGAAATAACTAAATTTCCCAAAATGAAGAGTTTGGAAGGATGAAGTAAAAGAAAAATTTAGATATACAGATTTTCTGAGCTTGGCCTTTAACAGATATAGAGGGAAGAGTAATTTAGTTGAAGTTCATGAATATAAGAAATTCTGCCTCAAAAGAAATTAAAGCTATGCTACAGATGTAAGAGGCAGAATTTGCATTTTACTCAAGTTGTCTATGCTAAACAGGGAGTCCACTTGGGAAAAGTAATAGTCATTGTCTGAAATGTCTGTTTTTAATTTTTTTTTTACTATAAAGTAAGTAAATAAATAATTTTGTTGTTTTTTTTCTGAAACTTGCCTCTGCCAGCATAATAATTCTCGCAATACCTTAAGGCTTATCACAATCTATGTTTTGTCTTTTGTCTGTCTATGAAGTCCAGGATGACCTTGAACCATGATTCTCCTATCTCGGTCTCAGATGTGGGAATTACAGATGTGTGCCACCATACCTAACCTAGCATAGCACATGTATAAAGTGGTGATTTCTAATATGCAAACAGAACAATGATATATTGGTTTTTCGAGACAGGGTTTCTCTGTAGCTTTGGAGCCTGTCCTGGAACTAGCTCTTGTAGACCAGGCTGGTCTCGAACTCACAGAGATCCGCCTGCCTCTGCCTCCCGAGTGCTGGGATTAAAGGCGTGCGCCACCACCGCCCAGCTTTAGAACAATGCTATATTAAAAGGAAAGTCTAACTGAAACAAACACTAAATCATTACTATATAATAGCGAACAAAAATATATGGAGATGGAGTTCCAGAACCAAAGGGGAATGCGGCTAAAGAAGTAAGTAACAAAGAGAGCTGTGAACTTCCCAGAAATACTGAAAGATTCACAATCTGAAGTAATCTATCTCCTGCTAAAGAAACTCAACAGAATTATAAGTGGAAAAGAAAGAAAGAAAAGCAATTCACATATCCATTCCACAAGAAACACAATGAGACTGTACTTTAAGTAGAATAAAAGGGGTGGTGGGTATCTACATGCTGTTAAAAGAAAGGGAAATCATTCTGGAAACCACTCTCAAGGAAAACTAGACTCGTTACAAAGAAAGGAAAATCGTTCTAGAAACCACTCTCAAGGAAAACTAGACTCGTTAGAAAGACAGCTGCTCTGTTACAACAACTGAGTAGGTAAAATGTCTTAAGTGAGGTAAGAGAAATTCCCAGCTAAGTAAACTAAACCTAGTAAAACACCCCCCAAGAAAGCATTAACTAGACGTGGACTCCCATGCCACCACCTGCCACTGTATTAGAAGACAGTCTAGCAGGGGATTTTTGCTGATAGGATGCAAGGACCACTGCCATCCAGGCTGCCCTGTGAGGTACATGTGTGCACACACCACACAACAGCATCTTAACAAGGGACGTGAGCAAAACTGAAGGTGTTGTGCTGCTTAGAAGGTGAGGGTGTAGCTCAGGTGATAAGAGTGCTTCCTTAGCACACACAAAGTCAAGGTGTGGGCAGAAGGGTGGTGTTAAAGTCTACAACCTCAGCACTGGGGGTCAGAAGTTCAAGGTCGTCCGTGGCTTCACAGCGAGACTGAGGTCGGCCTGGGATACTTGAGGCCCTGCCTACGACTAAACAAGCCCAAATATCTTATTGTAACTTTTTTCTTTGGCTCAAGGACAAGTTCATAGTTACATGAAAATTTTATCTCTGTGCCTAGCTTTTAATGAGGACGCACTAAAGTTAGGGACTGTTGTGTCATGTGACTTTGTTACTGAGCACTGTGGTGTGGTCTAGAACCGGGGCTGGCAAACTCCAGTATATGGGCTAAATTTAGCCTACAGGTTATATTTTGTACTAACAAAGAAAGAATGGCATTCACAGTCTTGAAGTGTTGATTACAAAGATGTGAAGGAAAAAGAAAGGCCTGTCAGAGAACATGTGGTCAATAATGTAAAAGACTTATAATTTGGCCCTTTATTGAAGTTTGTTAATCTCCAATTTATTACACGACTGTTTTTTTTTTAAACTTTAATTTCTTTGTGTGTGGTACATGTGAACACATTTGTGTGCAGGGGATCATGCCTGTGGAGACTAGAGGTTGGTGTCAAGTGTCTTCCTCAACCCTGCTTCACTTTATTTTCGGAGACAGGTTTTTCACTGAACCTGGAGCTTACTCGTTCAGCCAGAGTGGCGAGTTAGGGAGCTGGGGAATAAACTTGCTCTGATGTCACATGGGTTCTGTGATGTGCACCATCCTTCCCCTCCCTGGCCCAAAGAGGTGACACAGCAGGGCACACATTTATTTTTGGCCAAATACTCTCAGTCACCAGAAAAATCAGTCGAATGCAGATATGTGTATTTCATGCTTCCCAGTTCTTCCCTTGATCGTTTGCTAATCATTTGCAGTTACATTTCCTACACGTCACCTTTTCTTTCCCCTGCATATAAGCAAATGCTGGTCGACAGAGCTCATCTCTTACGACAGAACCCAGATAGCCGGGGATCTAGCCCAGCTCGGACTGAACCTCTGGCGCCTCTGAGGTTGAGTTCACCTGGTTTTTACTGAACCAGTTCCTTAGAGACTGAACTAAGCAAGCTCTCAAGACAACTTACTCCCTACCACTGCCTGCTCAACTCCGAATCCGATTCTCAATGTCTATACTTTGTCAAGACTTTTTTCTTTAGTTTTTATAGTCTCTTCCTAATTTCCCTTAATGCTATGTCTAAGGCATTGGGGATACAACATTCTCTGGGCCCCAGAAACAAATTTAGAAACATGTAAGTGATGCCAGTGGGATTAGGCAAAGGATATAGGACGATAAATCAATATACAGATTACAGACAGACAGACAGACAGACGAAGGAACATGTACACTGAGGCTGGGGGACCACAGTTCCGGAGATGAGAGGCCAGGGAATCTGGGAAAGAGAATTAGACTTGTGGGGCTTCCTGGAGAACCCAGAACGGGAGGATGGCAGGCTTTGCAGGCTGTATAAAGAATTCAGTATTTACCTAAGAGACAACACGATGCTTTCGGACAGGGATGTGACACAGTGAAATCAGAATTTAGAATGAACATTCTAACTGTACTGTGGAAGAAAGACGGGGGTGTGGAGCTAGAAGACAAAAAGAAAGAAGCACACAGAAAGTTATTCTTGTTTTAGAAGAAATGAGAATCTGAACGAAACGGTGGCATCGGCAGCAGAAAGAGAAATTTGATAAACATCACTCAGTTACAGTGGGGAAAGCAATGGCTGAAAAAGTCAAGGATGATTCCTAGGAGAAACAGGGGTGCTGTGGAGGCTGTGGAAGGAAATCAGAGAGGACGAAACTGATCTGAAAAACAGAACAGAAGCCTAATGAAGCGGAAGTACCAGCTGAACAACTAACCGGGATGTGGATCATCGAACTGAGAATGCAAAAGTGAACCCTTAACACACCATTCAAGAGGAGCCTGAGAACCATCTTGGATGAGGGTTTTTTTGTTTTTTGTTTTTTTTTTTTAATTTAGGTCTTAAGCTGGCAAGGAGTTTAGGATGGTTTACCAGGATGGCTGGCATTTAACCAGTGTGAATTTGGTACAGTTAAAATTGCTTCACATTCTTGAAAACTGGTAGCTAAAACTACTTGATAGATGAGTAATAACTGGCTCCGAGTTTTTAAGGAATGTATCCAAGTCGCCATGTGGATAGACATGAATAATGCTGGAGTCTTGATTCGTTTCATGCCTATGTCCTCTTCGTATTGGTTACCCATGAGCCGCAGGGAAGGAGCACATATTGTGGTTAAAAAAATATATGAGAGAATATGTGGAGTGAAACGTGAAATAAGGGCAGTAGAGCAGAAGGGGCTGGTGGAAGATCGGGGAGCCCAAAGGCTGAGGAGAGCATAGTGCAAACCACAGGGAAAAATGCATTGAGAGAGAGAGGGATTATAACAGTGTTACTGATGCAGAGATCCAAGCCCATAACAGGACCTGATGAATGGAAGGCCCAGGACATCATCCCAGCAAGTAGTTAATTAAGAAGCTGAGGCTAGATGGGTGCACTGAGCTGGGTGGGGGGTGGTGTGTGCACTGAGCTGCGGGGGGGGGGGGGGCAGTGCGACAAAGATGGGGAGAAGGCACAGCACCCACAGTTGAGTTTTCTAAGGAACAGACCGGGGAGGCTGAAAAGCCCTCAGGAGAGCTTTGTTTTGCTCTAAATATAGAATTCCCAGCATTTTTTCATGCCAGATGTCCTTATTAAAAAAAAAAAAAAACCAACCAAGTTTCATAAATGGTTTGTCAAAACTTGCAGAAGACTTAAGAGACAAACAAGACCTAGGGACATCTTATGAAGGAACTTTTGTACAGGTTCCCTCTCCCCACTTCGAGCATCCACATGGAGCTTACTACTGACTGACGGATGCTCTCACTGGGTTTAAGACACATCAACCTCAGACACACCAAGTCTCTGCCTTCCTAGGTTTGCAAGTCACCTAAGCTTGGAAACTCTTGCTGTAGCTCACTTTACTTCACTTTCTTGAACCGACCTCCCCCGCCCCCCGGACTTATCTGAGCATTCTACAAAAATCATATTTCTATCTTATTCTTTAAAATGTTTTTTTTTCCTTCCCAATGTTCAATTCAATCTGTAATGACTTTAATTTGCTCACATTTAATTGGCTGCTTCACCCACTAGAATAATTCCTGTGTGCACTGTTTTCTTGGCCTTTGGCGCTTTCAGGCCTGTTGTTTCTGGACAATAATACATACTCAGTCAAAAACTACATAGCTGGGTTTTTCCGTTTAGCTCTCCCTTCATTGTGCTCATCATGCATGCTACTTCCTAAAGTGTATGTCCTTTCCCCACTCACTGTATATCACAATAGCTAGCATGTATTGCCATTATCTTAGATCATTAGGCTCGGTGCTATATAACCTTTACCCTATAACTTAATCTTTACAATAATCTCTCAATATAGTTAAGTTTTTAAACAGCTACCTCCCAAGAGAGGAAGCTGTGTAATTTGCAAGTGGTGAAGCCAGGACTCGAGACTAGTTTCTCAAAACCAAAACAGTGCCTGATCACGGGCTCACTTCCAGTGAGGGCACAAATTCTAGTTAGAAGTCCTGACCCACTTTTAGCTATCTGAACTTACATCTGCTCTAACACGGCTACGTCCTAGCCTTAAATTCAAACTTCCCTCCTCTACCGGGACCACTTCTAAGTGATGGAGACACAAGAAGAAGAGGGTAAGTGGAGGAAGATGTGGGAAGACATGTAAGCGCTGGTAACTTACTTCTCAGCGCCCAGGTAAACCAGCACCTCGCCGGAGACAGGCCATTTGGAAGCTGAAACCAATTCCTGCACCCAGCAGTGGCTAAAACCCTTACCTTAACCGCCACCTCCGGAGCCGAGTCCACCGCCACTGTCAGAGAGGGCTTTGCTGAAGGTGATTTGGTCAAGTGCATGAGAGAGTCGGCGGCTGGCAGCGGACACCGACTGCCCTCACTGTCCGAGTCCGATTCGGACCCTGAACCCGAACCGTACGAAGCAGCTAGAGCAGCAATCGCAGTGGACATGACTGCAACAGATCCTCTGTGCTGTGGTCAGGCCAGGGCGGAAGAAGCAGCGACTCCCAGGTCCTGACAGATTGCCAAGAAACACGTTGTTTACCTTCTTTAATAAAAAAAATCACTTATAACCTCTTTGAAAAAAACTTAATGATTATTACTATCACTGGGGAAGGACTTGATCTTTGCAAACATTTATCTAGAGAAGCACAAGGAAATTACAACTACATATAACTTTCAGGACCTCGTTGATTAAAGACCCTGTTCAGGGATACCTTTGAAGCCTCGACGTCCTCCACTCCCGGCGTGCAGCGGGGCGGGAAGCGCAATGCACCATGGGAAATGTAGTTTGAAGGGAGGAGGCGGAGTCGGGCAGAGGGGGGTCAGCCTTCGACCCCGCCCCACAGAGGATGGTTCATTCAATTGGATAGCATCTTCCCCCGTTCCCTAACCCAGCATCGTTCTCTCCGGCCCCCTCCCCCAAAGTGCGGATTGGACAATACCACGGAGCCCGAGGACAGGGGGAAGCTCCGTCCTCTTGCCCACGGACGAGTAATTGCGCGGAGGGTGAATCTCCCGCCACGCCGCCCTACGACCTGCGGGGCTCAAGCGGAAAGTGCAAATCTTAAGTCCAGAGACCTGGGACCCGCCGGGCTCAGCTCCGGGGAAAGGTTGTGTGGCGAGGCGGAGAGCGCCCCGCGGCTCCCCCTGCTGCAGGCGCGGGTCTCCGCGCCCGGTTGTGGAGCGTCGCGCGGGGAGGGGGCGGCGCAGGGCAGCGGCGGCTCGCGGTGTTGTTCGCTCGCGCGTCGCGCGCACCGCGGCTCGGGCGACCAGTGGGCGCCCCCGGTGGCATTCCCGGCGGCCCGGCGTCTCAGCCAGTGCCCCGCGCGGCTTCCACCCCGCAGCCCGACGCTCCCGAGGGGCTCTCGGTGGAGTCCCAGCGCGGAGCGGGACCGGCGACCGCCGCCGAAGCATGAAGAAGGGGTAAGGCGCAAGCCCCCCACGGTTTCACGGTGAGCACGAGTCTGTCAGGATTTTGTCCCTTTTCTTCCCCGGGTCCTGGCAAGGGAACTGTTCTCCACCGGCCGGAGCCGAGAGGGGCGTGCGTGTGAGCCCGAGTCTGCGGCGGCGGTGGCGACGATGGGCGCGCCCCCCCCCGCCCCCGCCCCCGCCCCCGCCCCCATCCCGGGCTCCCCCGCGCCCGCCGCCCAGCAGCCCGGGCTGCGCGTGGAGGACGAGGCGTGGGATCTCGGGTGCGGGGACCAGCCCGAGGGTGCTCCGGGTGCAGCGGCTGCGGCTCTCACCTGCGGCGCGGGGCTCGCGGCTCCCACCCTGCCGCTCCGCCCTCGAGCCTCGGCGCCGGCCAAGGCTGCAGCCCACCGCGGAGCCCCGGCTCGCCCTGCGTGCCAGCCGTTCTGAAAAGCGAGCTCTGGCTGCCGGTCTTTGCGCCTCGGCTCCCTGTGCACGACCACGGCAAAGCGAGTGCAGGCATCCCTTTATTTTCCCGTTTGAAAAGGAAGGCAAAGCGGTTGCCGGCTCTTCTCGCTGGGAATCGGGAGGTTCCTCGGACAGAGTTAGGGAGACGCTCCCTGGGCTCTGATGTCGGCAGGACTCGCCCATTGTGCCACCCAGATAATTATTCAACTATGCAGCATCCATTGCACCTTTCCCATTTTTCTTTTCCCCTAGCTACAGCGTGCCCCCTAGCTTCCATACTCTGACACCTTCTCTTGCACTTGCGGATGATGAACTAGAATAATGTGAAAAGAAAGCTCATCCGATCCGAACACTCTCTGCTCTGTGAACGACTAATTGATTAATACCTAGCTGGGATAGGTACTTAAATACAATTCATTCTAACCTTGTCCTTTACTATACAAAACGTGCCTAAGTCTATTTACATATTTTTTCTTGACGTTCACGTATTAGCGAAATCTTGTTTCTGTTCAGTAATCGGTGTGATTAATTTAATTACTTGTTCGCTGCGTTGATGTTTGTAAATTTAATTTGGTAAACTTTCATTTTTCTAATTGCTGATAGCGGCATAACACAGTTACAAATGCAGTCCCGATTGGAACTCGCAGGAGCAGTTTATCCCTGGTGATCCAAGTTTCTGTTAAAAAGCATTTTTTATTTGTTCTGAATATTTTTAATAAAACACTTAATACAAAATTTTGTTTTGAATAATAAAAGTTTTGTATTTCATATTTGTGGAATATTTATTAACTATAGTCTTCATTTGAATGAAAGGAAGGATTTAAAATGGGGGGGAGTCTTAACTCCCTGACTTACTTGTATTTTACTTTTCAGTTAGCTATTTTTACAGTATATTTTATTGCTAGTTATAAATTTTTTCCTTATTTTTTTTCTAACTTTGATCATGGATAAGTAGATCCAGTTTTGCATACTTTACCTTAAGGATGAAATATGCTTTTTAAATGTAAGAAACAAACATTAGTTACCTTTTAAATGCTATTATTTAAAAATAAATTAGTTGCCAGAAACGTCTCTCTTTCCTTTTTTCTTTCCCATCTTTATGTGCTTAAGCTCATTTTGTTAATTCTTTTGATAAAACGGGGTTACACACAGACATGCAGGAATTTGAAGGTGCAGTGATTGTTTAATGGCACTTGCGATCAGCGGCATACATATATAAGTTGATGGTGTAGAATCATTACTTGACTAGAAAAGACCTTGCAGTTTACAAAATGGACATCTTTGCGTTGCTTTCCTTACATGTAGATGGGAGCAGTACTAAATCCCACAAGGTATTATGCATTAATTCGGAGTCGATATTTTCATCGTACTTTTAAACTCATTTTAAGTATTTTCATTGCTGAATCATGAAAATGCCTCAGTATGTTTTTCCATGGCACCTGAGAATGGCTGGTTTACATTTGATTTTGCTTTGGCAAGATGGCTTTAACTTGGAAGAATTTCTTATTTCTTCGTGGTCTTTAATTTTAGACTGCGTGCCTACATGTAATAATTACAGATGTACTGATAAAAGTGATTGGTAACAAGTAGAATATTGAATTAAATTCGCAGAGTCTAGGAAATGTTGACGATCTTTTGATTAGAAAATATTGGCTAACGGTTCATAATTGTGATCACTTGTAAGATAACCTCGTGTAGGGCAGCTTTTTCACTAGGGTTCATAAATCTCCGTATATCAAGAGACGGTGCGTTACTATGGTACAATCTCTAGTTTTTGTTTAGTTTTAAGAATAATTTATCTTTTCCAAGGCTTGATCTTCATTTTAATAGTAGAGAATATATTTGATTTCCTTATTAAACGATTGACTCTTTCATTTTCACAGCAAAAACTGCTGTGGAAAGACTGTATCCTTAAAGCCTTTACTCCCATTGAGACTTTTGGTTACTTTGTGGGAGGAAGTTATGTAGATGAAAAGTCTCTACAATCTTACAATTCATTTTACAGTTCATTGTATAGCTGATTTTATTTTTTGAAATTAATTTGATTTCATTTTTATCATGTTTTCTTAAATATAAAGAGCTGAAATTTAACTTTTTTCTTTTTTGAGGGGGGCTTTTTTTTTTTTTTTGGATAAAGAAAAGCTCTCGTCTTTTTTGAGCTCTGGGGATAAGAACTACTCTGTGGCTTACCGTCACAAATCCAAAGGTGGTGGCTCTGCGTTTAACAAATAGCAGGGGATTCATCTGTGTTCAGCAAGCAAAAGGAGCAGCCACCAAATGCAGGATTTAGCAAATACTTTATTTAATAAAGCGGTGTTATCTCTAAAGAGAAAGATATGTTTGGAGGGTTTTGTAACATCCGCTATAGTCCTGTACCACATGTTCCAGAGCTAGCACTAGACACCGGATGATGTAGATCTTGGCACCCTACATGAAAAGATGCTAATGATCTTGCAGTGTGCTTCCTGAAAATGGACATTAACACGTTCGTTTCTGAAATTATCTTTCTTTATGACTTCAGTTTTCCAGTGAGGCTTAATTAAAAAGATGTACATAAATGAAGTCTTGTGCTTGCTTATGTAACAGATTTTAAAAATAAATGGCTTCAAGAGAGAACCTCATAAAACTAAGCATTATATGTTTTTATTTATTCCATGCAGATTATAATTTTTAAATTTTCTCTCTTCTCCATTATTTTCTTTTCTTTTTTATTAGTGCTGAGGATAAAATCCAGGACCGCCTATGCGCCAGGCACTTCACTACTTCCTGTTCTTAATTTTGAATCTTGAATTTCTATGGGTTGATAGTGTTAACTTTTCCTTGCATTATAAAGTCATATCATGCGGTAGGACTTTGTAGTAGTTCTCCTTCTCATTCCTGAGATAAGAGTTTAAAGAATTAACCGAAAAAGCTTAAAAGAGGGGAAGATGTATTTTGCTTAGTTTGAAGGGATGCTGTCCATGCAGGTGGCGCGGTGGGGGCCAGACTGTGCAGCAGCTGACTGTAGGAACGAGAGGTGTAGAAGGAACCCCATATCAAAGAGGGAGGGAAATGTTGGTCTCCACTTCGTTTTTCTGTTTTATTCAGCCAGGATCTGAGTGCCTGGAATGGAGTCGCCATCATGCAGGGTGGGTCTCAGTTATCCGTCTCTGGACCCTCCAGAGGTTTGTGTCCTGGGTGCTTACACATCCAGTGAAGTTCCTGGTGAAGATTAATCACCACTGGCTTAACACGCCTTTCTCAGAAGCCGTGTGCTTAGTGATGAGACACAGCCCACTAAGAGCCTATTCAGCGCCTAATACACTGCAGTTACATGATTATGCCAGTAGTTAGAAATTTCTAGGAAATTATAAAAATTATGCTTACAGCTACTATCAATACACGAAAATGTTTAAAGTATTTATAGTGATATTTGGCGATTCTTTGGTCTTGTTGCCCGTGACAGCATTTTCAGGAGCTTGCCTTCTTTCGTCCACCGAACAGGAAGAGGAAGATGTTTCGTGATCTTCGTGTTGCTGCATCTCCTATGGGCCAGGATGTTAGGGCACGCGGAGGGGTGGAGGGTCTTCTCGAGAGTCCCTGCTGGTTTCTTCCCCAGAACAGAAGTCGGAGGTGCTTAAAAGAATCTGGGGAACCCCCCTTTCTCGTGAGACGTTTTCCCTTCCTAATATTTCTGCCTATGCTCTCGTCAGGGGCTTCTTCCTTCTAGACCTATTTCTGAAAATAACATAGTTCTAAACTTTTCTTCATACGCCTCCTTTTGGAAACACGATGTTTAGTTCTTACATTATTAATTTTGATAGGTTTTAAAGTAAGCTCTCAATATAATGGCATGGCATGCCTTAATAGAGGTTTGGTAGGGTTGGAGGCAGACGATGCATTCTGTTGTTTTGTCTGTCCGTCCCCACCACCCCTGCTTCATTCTTATGTTCCTAGTGCCTGTTTTTTGCGCTCAGCTCAGTGGAGTGAGTGGACGTGATTTCTGCAGACTGGTCTGCTGCGAGTGGAAAGCGCTGAGTGTTGTGAGAAAAGGAATCACAGAGGATCTGTTTGTCACTTAAATGGGAGTATTTGTAGATTTTTAGTGAATTTACTTCGAGATTAATGATATTCAAAGGTAATATATAGCGTTTTCTCCGAAGAGGGAAGGAAGAACTTTATGCTTGCTTTATATGCAAGTCACTTCATGGAGCCTCTTACATTTGCTTTCTTAGATTGGTGCTCGTGAGGATTTTGTGGAAGAGTGAAGTCAGCTGAATCCCAGGTTGTCTTGGGAACTGCCTTCTCCCCGTTCTTCCCAACAACGTCATTTGGACCTTTCTGCCTATCCTCTGCTCACTTGCAGTTGGTTAATCTGGTAGTGGCTGTCAGCCTTCTGCTAAACCAGTTACTTCTTCTTTATGTAAAACAAGGGCCGAGGGAGTGCTAAGCCCAGGCGTGTTGCTTGGTAGGAGCTAGTCTACAAGAGCCTGGTTCTACAAAGTAATGGACCTGGGGTCTGTTAAACCCGAGGAAGGTTTAAGGCAGTCTGATGGCTGGATCCGACCTGACTGTTGAAGGAGGCCCTCGGAACACCAGTCACACACGATCTGTTGACTTTGTTATCTAGTTACTTAGACCAGGTCACTTAGAGGTTTTTTTCCTCTGTCCCTGATGCCCAAAGGGAGAACAAATTTGTTTTCTCTCCAATTGTCCAGGCTATAAGATACAAACTCTTGGGACTCTTAATGACCGTTTTCTTGCCATGTAGACCAGGTAAGGCTGCTCAGGACCCAGGTCTTACAGGGGGCAGCTAGTTTCCTGTAGGAAAGTGTATTTGTCCATGGTCCTGAGATTAAATTCACCAAAGATGCTGTTTTTGTTCCGTGTCTTTGTTATAGGTCTTCATTTTTGCATGAATTGGTTGGACTTGTACTTTAGATAGTTGCCAACTACCCAAGTGTTCTGTCTTAGATAAGGTAGTTCGTTCGAGGTCACATGACTAATAAAAATGGAGTGGATTTCAACACAATGTGATTTCCAGTCCCTTTCTTCCTACAACTCTAGACTGTCAGGAGTATCATTTCTTAGAGCAACTCTGCAGCGTGGAGCTAGATGTTTATGTCTCTTGAATTTGAATAATGAAGTCAGCAAAGCTCTTTTTCTTCTTTCTTTTCCCTCCCTCCCTCCCTCTCTCTCTCTTTCTTTCTTTTTTTTTTTTTTTTTTTTTTTTTTTGTTGTTGTTGTTGTTGTTGTTTTTCGAGACGGGGTTTCTCTGTAGCTTTGGAGCCTGTCCTGGAACTAGCTCTTGTAGACCAGGCTGGCCTCGAACTCACAGGGTTCCACCTGCCTCTGCCTCCAGAGTGCTGGGATTAAGGGTGTGGGCTACCACCACCCAGCAACAGATCTTTTTGAATGAATCAAATAGTCACCTGACTTCTTGCTATTCTTTTTCTTGAGTACTCTAATTGACTGATGCTTCTGCATTGATTAAATCAGCTGAAAAGAAACAGCTTTTGTGTCAGAACATAGATTAGCTAGTTTAGTTCTTCTCACAGAGGTTAAGAAGGCTCTTGGGATTTTTGCTTGTTTGTTAGTTTTCAGATTTGTCTACGAAAATAAGGAGTTTTGTGTTTTAATTCTTAACAGAAATGTCTTCTTCCATTTATTATATTTGTCCATGTTTGGTAATTTTTATAACATGCTTATGCCAAAAAACTAAGTAGAAAGTGAAAAGAAGTGAAGCATTTGTATCCTAGTGGAGAATAAAGACTAACCATTTCCTGAAACCAAAATAAAATTTTTCTGATAGAGTTGGAAATCGACCAGGTTCATTGATGTTTTCAGACCGCGCTTCTGTGACCTCGCTGATTCCTGTCTCTTTGGTTTCCAGTTTTTAATTGTATTGATTTCTGTCCTTTTCACTAGTTTCTTTCCCTTTACTGCAGGCACGTTTACTTAGTTGCCAGAGTTGGAAGTTTGAGTTAAGATCCTCCTTTCCCACTTCTCCTTCTCCCTGAGTTCCCAACCCTCCTGCCTCCTCTTCTAAGATGTTAGAATTACGGGTGTAGCCTCCAGGCCGGACTCCCTGTATTTCCCGGTTATCATTGTTTGGGGGGTCTCAAAAGATTTTTGAAAACATAGTTTCCTTTAGTTCCTAATATTTAAAGACTTCATTTGAGACTTGAACTACGGTATCCAATCTCCAAATATTTTTGTATTTTCTGTCTATCTTTATGCTCTCTTTAATCTGATTTGTTTTCTGAGAACATATATTGTGTAGTTCAGATTTGAAGTTTTCCCAAGTGTACTTACGACCTAAAACATTATCTCTCTCAGTGAATGAACCACGTGAGCTAGAGAAGAATGTATATTCTGTTCGCAAATCGAAGTACTTTACACATGACATTTCGATCCAGTTGATTGATGTTATTTATTTAGTTTAACCATATCTTGACTTATTTTTCTGCCTATTGGGTCTGTTCATGACTAAGTGAGGCATTCTGAAGTTCCTACTATGCTGGTATATCCAACCATTTCTGCTGGCTTTCTGTCAGTTTTGCTACATGTATTTTGATGGTCTGTTCTGAAGAACATGTACATTAAAAAGATCGTTGTATTGTTTTAGTAAAGGTACCCCTTTATCTTATGATGGTACATTTTAGAATTCCGGAGGGTCCCCCTCATGCAGAGGTGTCCTTTGTTAAGTCTAGCACTTCGTCCAGGCCATGCTTAGTGCTTTCCTTCCCCCAAAGAACTTGTCCTGTCACGTCTATCAAGTCTATCATGGGGACCAGATTCCATTCGTCTTTATTTGTCTGAAAAAGTCCTTTGTTCACTTTTGAATAAGTAAATACAAAATTTTAGGTTGGTGAGTTTGTTTCTCTTCCAAATTTTTCTCCATCCTTCCATTTTTAACCTATGCCTTTCTATCTAAAGTACATTGCTTGTTGAGAGTTTGTAGTTGGACCTTACTTTTTATTCTGTGAACATCTCCTTGAGTTGGTGTATTTGAAGCATTCATGTTAACTTAAAGTAATTAGTGACCGTTGGATTAATGGCTATCATATTTTTAGCTTATGTTCATTGCTCTTATACTTTGCTTTTTAAAAATCTTACTCTTTATTTTTCCTGACATTAATTGAACATTTTATTTGGTTCTATTTTTCTCTCCATTCTTAACATATCAGTTATATTTTTTAAAGCTTTCTTTTAATGGTTGCCGAGATTTTTTGGATACATCTACGGGTACTCTAAGTCGACATATAAATACAATTATGCTACTTAACAGTTGGTTTAGATACCTTCTGTTTCCAGTTCCTCTCTCCTATCTTTTATAATGGTGGTGCCATTCATTTCCTCTAATGAGATTGCATGATATCTTGATGTATTATTTTGAAAGAATAATTATCTTTATAAAGATTTTATTTTGCCGGGCAGTGGTGGCACACACCTTTAATCTCAGCACTCAGGAGGTAGAGGCAGACAAATCTCTGTGAGTTTGAGGTCAGCTTTACAAGAGCTAATTCCAAGACAGCTAGTACTGTTACACAGAGAAACCCTGCCTGGAAAAAAAAACAAGATATAAATAAAGATTTATCTATTCCTATAGTCTCTCACACCCTTTCTATCTATGTAAATCTGGCCTGTTTTAATGTTTTCTTTCCCTCTGCAGAAATGCTTTGTCATTTCTTGATGGGCATGTTCACTGGTGGCATATTCCCTTGGTTTTTATTTGTCTGAGAAAATAATGATTCACTTTGGAATGACTGAATACAAAGTTTCAAGTTGGTAGCTTTGTTCTTTCAGAACTTGAGGTGTGTGATTCTGCCCCTTGTTTGAATGGCTAACAATGAAACATGTCCAGTGTAAGTCGAACCTGTCTGTCTAAAGTCAAATAGCTTTCCTCTTCAGGATTTTTTTCCATGCCTTTCAGATTTTAATTTAGTTAATTAATGAGTGCTCAGGGTCCACCCGAAGGCTTGTCCGGGGTAGGTAAGCGCTCTAGCACTGAGCTGCGCTCTGGCTTCCTGTTGCCTTCTGCAGTTTGAGGACCACATGCTTAGGTGTAGATTTCCTGGTACCTGGTGTTCTTCATGGGTCTGCATTTGGTCCCCGCCACTGATTCTAGAAAACTTGTGTTTTGATATGTGCTGAATATCTTACATGGCTGATGTAATCCTCACAACAACTTTGAAAAGATAGAACTCTTACCTTTCCAGGCAGGAACTAAATTTTAAATATAGACCATGACAGAAGTTTCATAATTCTTGCCAAATATCAATGTCTTATATCTATTTCTGACTCAGGCTTTCTGTCAACATAGAGAAGAAAACAGAATTATTTTAATTCCCTTACTCAGTTGCAATATTGGAAATGGTTGTTAGGAGTTAGTTCCAGAGTTTAGGTTATATGCAGCATACCAGGTCAGTTTACCATTAAAAGATTTAAATGAGAATGTCACTTGAGTTCTGGAGAAATGTAAACAGTTATTCACCCCAGGAGAGCCCTGACAGACCAAAGAATGGGTTCCAATTAAATTCCCTTTCTGTGATCGTTGGGGTTACTTACTGGAAAGTGGGTGACAAACCGTAAGTATGAAACTGATCCCCAGTCCCAGTGCCCAGTCGGCCTTCCATTTCCTATATACTCCAGGACACCCAGGACCAACCGCAGCTAGGGAAGGAAGAAGTGGTGACTGGCGTCTCTCAGGTGAGGGTCTTCTGAGTTTCTCCCCGCAAGTTTCCTCCCCCCAAGATGACGCCAACAGCTTCTTTATTGTAGCCTAGCATGCATGGGCCATCACCATTGTTCTCCGTATTTTGTTGACCTGACTGTGGGCTCAGGTGTTCTGTAGATCATCAGAGCAACTCCAGTTCACTCTGTGATGGCAGTAATCCCGTCACAGAGGAAATACCGTCACAGTGACAGACTGCAGCTATTTTACCAGTGGTTTGCACACAGTCAGGAGCTGACTGACGGCCGGCCGGTGTGACAGTTCGGTGGGAAAGTCCTTGCCTTGTGAGCCTGACAGCCTGAGTTTGATCTGGACTCTGCACTGGAAGGAGAGAACCCACTCCCAGAAGTTGTTCTCTGACTTTCACGTGTGCTGTACACACATGCCAGCCCTGTCTCTCTCACATACACATCACAGACCGAAAGCTTGAGTGAATTGATCTAATATTTGCTTTAATTTAAATTTGCTTTAGTTTAAAGATAATCATAGCCTAAACGATATGGTATTGTTACTGTAAATAGTTAATGCCAAAGGAAGAATAGTAAGTTTCCTTTGGGGAAAGAGTGGAAAGTCATGGGTGGTGAATTTGGAATTTGGTTTGGGGTCTATTCATTTGGAATAATGGCATGTCTTTTTTTGAGCTGTTTGTTTGAGTTTCTACAAATAATTTAGAGCTGGTAGTTCAAGATCTGGGAGCAGATGGACTCACAGAGAGAAGGGAAGAGGATGAAGACCTGGCATGTAATAAAATTAGCCTCCGGGAGTAAATGGTTAAAACACGGGAGGAGGAGGGAAAAAGGATCTTGAAGAGGTTGGAGAAGATGTGACGTGTTACGTTGTGATTGACTGCTCTCACGTAAACCCAGGCGAAGGCCCCATGTCCATCTTTGAAGAGAACCCCAGAAGTAGGGAGTAGGAAGCAAAGCAGAGGAAACTCTGCCGGTGTTTTGAAAACGAGAATGAAAGGAGCACAGGAAAGCCAGATGTTTAACGACGAGGAAACAGGGATAGTGTAGAATATTTAGGTTGAAGGGCGCCAGTTCTAAGATGGAAATCTGGAAAGTAGAATTGTTCAAGAGTGTACACGGGAACTTGGCTCGCTGAGTGGGGGAAAGGTGCTATTCTGTCTTTAGAACTGAAAGTGGTGCTCATAGAGCCGTAGGGAGAAGGGTTACACTTGTGGAAGCCTTGTCTCGTCTGAATGCTAAAACGTGTGCTCTAGTCAGCAAATAGCACCAGCCGTGTTGAGGTGTGAGAGTCATGGAGGATGAAGAGCACCGCGCATTGCTATGGATTGCTAGAAATATATTCTCCCTGCTTGTAAAAATAAACTTTGAATATCATATATAGTAATCGAGTATCATAAAAGTCACCGTTTTATTGTCACAGAAGGACATGAACCAGAGTGTGTCTCTTAGTAGATTCCTCCCTCCCTCCCTCCCTCCTTCCCTCTCTCCCTCGCTCTCTCTCTCTTTCTTTTTTGTTTGTTTTTCGAGACAGGGTTTCTCTGTGGTTTTGGTTCCTGTCCTGGAACTAGCTCTTGCAGAGCAGGCTGGCCTTGAACTCACAGAGATCCGCCTGCCTCTGCCTCCCGAGTGCTGGGATTAAAGGTGTGTGCCACCACCACCACCCAGCTCTCAGTAGATTTCTACATAAAGACTTTTGTTTCTTTCTTATCATTAAAAAGAAAATGTACAAGCTGGAAAGATGACTTAGCACGGGTCTTGCAGACGACCTAGTTCATGAGTTTGGTTCCCAGCATCCATAGACCCAGTAGGATCCAAGGCCTTTAGCCCCTCTGGGCACCTGCACTCATGTGCACATATTCCTACAGATCACATTTTTTTAAGTGTTAAAAAAAAAGGTTAAAATTAAAAAAAAAATGTTGTTAAGTACAGACAAATGATATTACTCTTTCATAAATTAAACATGAAATTTAGCATATATTTCATATAATAGAGATAGATTTCTGAATTCTCTAATTATGTGTGCCGTGTGTGTGTGTGTGTGTGTGTGTGTGTGTGTGGTCTTGCTTGCCCTTGTGTGCTCCTATGGAGACCAGATGTTGACATTGGGTATTTTCCTTTATCATTCCCAGCCTTTTGTGGAGGGAGTAGAGTCTCACTGGCCCTGGAACGAACCATTTCAGCCAGACTGGCTGGCTAGCTAGTACCATCACCTCCTGAACTTCCAGGCTTACAGACACACCTCCGTGCTTGGCTTTAGGGTCCTGGGGACCCGTCAGATGCAAGCACTTCACCCACGGAGCCATCACCCCAGTTCTCTAATTTTACTTTTCGACAGCCTGGCTGTGTTGCCAGACTCGCACCGGAACGCCTTGACTCCTCTTACCTCAACCTCCTGCGTAGGGGCAAGTGTGTGTGCCCACTCATTAAATTCCCTCTCTGAACACCTGCTATGGGCCGGGCATGTTGTCTCAAACCTGTAATTGCAACACGTGTAATCCCAGCCTCAGGCATAGCCACTGAAGTTGAGCGCTGGCTGGGCTGCTGTGAGAGGGTGGTGTGTGAGAACGACAAGACAGTAAGCCTGCGAGAGAGGATTAGGTCCAGAAACTATCGGTTTAAAAAGATTTTGCTTTTCATTACTTAACTGTAATATTTTAAATTTGTGTGACTTTGTACTAGTCATGTAAAACTTAAAAGAAAGGTGGTAATAGTATTGAAAGTTGTAATGGAATTTCATTTGTATCTTAATAAATAAAGATTACCCGAAGATCAGAGAGTAAAACAGCCCCAGTGGTCAGCCTTACAGACCAGGCAGTGGTGGTACCCACCTTTAATCCCAAAAACCACGCTAATTTTCCAAAGAAACCAGGTGGTGCATGCCTTTAATCCCAGCCCTGGAGAGGAATATAAAATGGAAAGAGACAGCTCTCAGTCTCATTCTGAGATTCCCGGAGGCAGGATCGCTACCAGTTTGGACTGAGGTAGAGGTAAGAGCCAGTGACTGACTTTGCTTTTCTGACCTTCGGGTTGAACCCCAGTTTCTCTCTCTGAGTTTTTTATTAATTGTGCTTCAGAAAATTAAGACACTTAATTTGATTTTTCTGTTTGTATTTGTACCTGATTTTCATTTTCATCTGTCTTACGAACACTACGTAAGATACCGTTAACTGATACTTGAGGATGAGCGGAAAACATGGAGGTCCTTTAATGTTGGGTTGAAGTGTATCTGATGGTAAGAAAACCGGGAAGTGGGTATTGCTAAGGATAAAATATCTAGATAATGTCTGAGGGATGGAGCCTTGAGACCGGGGTGGGAGGACAGCATGCAGTGTTCCGGAGGAGTGAGCAGCTACTCCTATCTCAAATGAGAAGAAGCTAAATCAGCTCGGTCATGATGGACCCCGCAACACGATCTCTTACAGTCCTGGGAATCAGAGTCGGAATGGACAGATTTAAGTCAGAACTGGAGAAGTCAAGTGATTTGCAAAGGAATTTTGCTGCTCAGGAGAACAGATGAGGTGTGGCTAGAGGGACAGATGTCAGCCTGAAAGAAATCTCGTTTTCTTGTTTTGAGATGGGTGAAATTATCACTTAAGCATTATGCTGATGGCAGTGATTCAGCAAAGGGGCAGCGGTGCAGAAGAAAGGATAATTAATCCTTACTGCTTAGATAGGTGTGGGGAACTGCCCTGGAATTTAATCACCACAAGAAATGGTGTCTGAGGAGAAATGTACTTTTGAAATAAGTGTGTCATGAGAGATCAGCAACTTCCCTACTATTTTATACATAGATTATTTTTAGTAATGACCGCCCTGTTTTCCACTGTCCAGCCACACTTGTTCTCAAGCCAGGCCTAGGATTGTAATGTGTCGACAGAAGGTGGAGAGCAGAGCTTTGGTTGGCTTGTGCTTCTCTGAGTTTGCTTTAGTCTGTTTGTGTCCAAGATTTTATGCTTGCATTTCTAGAGAGTTTCTTTAAAAACCGCTGTGCATCCTTATACACTGTCAACTTGACATTTAATAGTACTAACCTTAGATCACTTTTATTTGTAGGTAATAGGAAGTAGTATTTCATAGCATGAATGTTCTCCTTAGTTGGAGTGATTGACTGTATTTGATGAGACGGATTTTTGAGAGTTCTGCTGAAATGTAATTGACACAATAACTGAACAGTCAGATACGTTTTAGCTTAGAGATTCATGTACGAGTCCATCCTCATGATCGAGCTAAGGCACCGTCAGAATTTTGCAGTCTTTGTGATCTCCCTACTCTTCCCACCAGTCCCACCCCTTCCCTAAGCAGAGTTCACCTGTTTGCTGCTGCTACAGGCTCGATTATTTAGAAGAAATGCATAGCTTTGTGTTTGGCTTCTTTCATTTAACAAAACGATTAGAAGAGTTCCTGTGTTGTTACTCCTATCCTTAGTCCTTAGTTTGACTCTTTAAGGTGTATCTAACCTGGAATGGTGGCCTGTATATGTCTGAGGAGGTGGATGCAGGAGCAGTTCAGGCCCAGCCTGATCTAATTGGGGAGCTCTATCTAGGCCATTTTGAGCAACATGAGACCACACCTTCAAAGAAAACAAAAGAGATAAAGGTAGGATGTGTTGGGAGGTGGGGGATTGATGGAAGGTTGAAGTTTGGGGTGACTATGATCAGGTTATATTATATACTGATATAAAATTACCAAAGTTTAAAAGTATTCCAAAACAACCCCAAGATTCCCATGGAATACAAATATCTAAATAGTAATATAGCCAACCTACAACACTTGTCAGATAAAATGTAAACTATTAATCTCTGAGTTGCTAGAAATATGAGATGTTTTTACTTTTACTACATGTAAATGTATTTTCCAAAAAAGAAAATACATATAGAATCAACAGCAATCAATATTTCATAAGATTAAAAGATATACCTTTCTGAATAAAGTTAATAAAGTACCTCATTTTTCGAGAAAAATAGATATAATCAGTAATCAATAATATTTCAAGATTAAAAAATACACATTTCTGAATAAAGTTAGGGAAATACCCCATTTTATGCTATTTTTTGATAAGTTTCTAAAATTAGCTATTTTGGCTTATTAAACTAGTTTCATTTCATAAAAACTTGCTTTTCTTTCATAGACCTTAGAAATTCTCTCTTTTCACTCACTGCCTGGAAACAACCATTCTTAAAATTTTTGTTTTAGTATAGTTACTACTTTCCTGCTAGAAGTAGGATGTAACTCTGTCTTTGAAACTACACTTTCTGTCTTTAAATGATTGCGTCAATCCCATTTCTGCACACTGGAACAAACTCTGTGGAGAAGCATCAGGATGAGCCCCAGGTCTCAGGAGCGAACTGCTATTCGGATGCCTCAGTCAGGTCATTGCCCAGACCGACAGGCGCAGGCACTTGTAATAAATAGCTTCATGGTTGCAATTTAACCCGGTAACTTTCCTTTTCATTTTCTTTGATAAATTTAGTTTTCTCTTCTTTCGCTGTGCGCTCTTCTTGGAGAATAAACTATGTGATGCTGTCCAAAAAGTGAATGCGAATTATTTTTACACTATCCATTGTACACACAGAAAGACACAGCGCACACAGTCAAACTGTGCTTCACTGTTGGGATAGGAATGAATGAGACGTGGTTTCTACCCGTTTAGAACTTACACTCTAATGAAGATAGAACAACAAAGAAAGCACATAACAACAACAACAACAACAAAGGATTACATTCACGTTAACAATGCAGCCAAGAGCTGTATAATTTTAAACACAGGTCTTAGGGTTACCATTGCTGTAATTAAACATCATGACCGAAAGCAGCTTGGGGAGGAAAAGGTTCCTTACATACACCCTGAATCACTGCCCATTGAGAGAAGCCAAGATGTGAACCTGGAGGCAGGAGCTGATGCAGAGGCAATGGAGGGGTGCTGCTTACTGGCTTGCCTTTCTTGGCTTGCTCAGCCTGCTTTCTTAACAGCGCCCAGGACCACCAGCTGAGGGGTGTCCTTACCCACAATGAGCTGGGTGCTCATTTAGTTGAGTCACTAAATAGAAAGTGCACTATAGGCTTTTTTCAGTTGAGATTCCCTCCTTGCAGATGACTTTGGCTTGTGCCACGTTGGCATAAAATTAGCCAGGACAACAGGGAAAACACGATCAAACTAGCATGTTAAGACTACTAGTAGCCACTCTAGGAAGGCAAGAATGGACTCAGGGAGGCCAAATGGGCACTGACTCTAGTCTGAGCAAGAAATAGTGACTTGATCCAGGGTAGTTGATTGTGGCGATAAGAGAGAGTAATAAAGGAATTTGATACTGACTTTGAAGGTACAGTCAACCTAAGGGTACCTAAATGAGTAGAAGGAAGAATCAAGAATAACTAGTATGTCCCCACAGGTAATACATTTGTGGATTATGTTATATATACAGGTGATTAAATGTTTTTAGATTGCTGTTCTTGATGGCTCAGTGGTTGAGAGCACTTACTTACTGTTCTTGCAGAGGTCCCGAGTTTGGTTCCTAGCACCCACCCAGTGGCTCACATTAATCTGTAACTCTGTATTGAGGGATCTAGCACCCTCTCTGGCCTCCATGGGCACCACATGATGGGGTGCACATGCATACATGTAGGTAAGACACTTAAAAAAAGTAAATAAATCAAGTTAAAATGGCTATTGTTATTAGCATTTACAGATTTTAAATGCACAAATAAAATACTTCAACTAAAATATTAGAATCCGGAAATTGTTCTGGAATTATATTATTAATATTTCCTTATATTATGATTTAAGGAGGCAGTCTTGTGAAAAAAATTTTCATGAGACAAGATTATCCTTTTGCGTCTTCAGTATTTAGCAGTGACTAACACAATAGGCATTCAGTGGAGATTTGCTGAATTATACTCACTGAAAAGCCAGTACACTTTCCATAGTCGGGCTTGGGCAAGGTGATTCCTGTGGCATATAAGCAGCTTCTCATTTAAGTTGATCATGTGTGGTTTGTAAGACAAGGAGACTACTCCAAACTAATCAAGCAAATTTGATTTAAACTTATCTCCCAAAGTAACATTGAGAAGCTGCTTTATGGAATTACTAAAAGAATTGAATTGCAAAGCTAAGGTATATGACTGCCAGGATCTTGCAGAAATAAATTGATGTCATGGACAAATACTGACCTAAGTAAGACCTAGAAAATACAATTTTCAGTTTTAATTCTGATACATAATGTTATTTGGGGGTTAGTTACTAGCTTTAGAAACGTCCATTTCTAGCCTGGCAGGTTGGGTCACATCTTTAATCGTAGCACTCAGGAGGAAGAGGCAGGCAGATCTCTGTGAGTTTAAGGACAGCCTGGTCTACCTAGTGAGTTCCAGGATGGTCAGGGCTTTTGCACAGAGAAACCCTGTCTCAAAAATAGAAAAGAAACTCCCATTGCCCTACATGTAAAGTAGTAGGGATAGCCTTTCTTCTCATTCTTTTTTTCTCTCTCATGTAAGAGGAAGGATTTTATTGTAGGGATAGCCTTTCTTTCCTGAGCACTTTGTGTAACAATTAAATGTGATATAATAATTAAATGCATAAGATTACACAACCCTATGTATATAGTACAGTACTTAGAAGAGTGGCTGGGACATAATAAGAATTTTATTTTCCTTGTATATTAACGCAATACGTGATACAGACGTCTATGGAGATTGTAAAACCACAATAAGCAGATTGATGGCTGCTTCTCCGTTCTTTAAGTCTTGGTCCTTCCTGTCACAGGGCTTTGGTCAGCGGGCACAGTGAAGCTTACGTTTTCCGACTCTGAGCTTGGGCTTTATGCCTTACATGTTTTTACATGCTTCAGGTCTCAGCCAAGTAGATGATACACAGTCATGGAGAATGATAATGGCCATGCTACCTGGGCCATTATAGATTCTCCAGTTAACCACCTGCTTGGCAGCTGGCCGTGAGCACAAGCGGTCCCCACCAAAACTGTTGATCCGTAGAATCAGTTGTTACTCTACAACACATTTGGTAGTGGTTTTTGGTAGTGTTTTCTCGCATAACCATAAGAACTGGTGAAATAGGGGGCCATTATTAGAAGAAAAGAACTTTTAGAATGCTGTATTTATTACTTGTGATATTCTTTTGGTAAATCAGGATATCGTGTAGCCCAAACTGGCCTTAGCATTTCTTTTTCATAAAGAATGAAGTCATGTTATTTGTAGGGAAATATGAGCACTTGGAGACAATCACAAATGAAGTAAACAGTCTTGGAAAAAAATGCTGTGTTTTCTGATGGTCTTAGACAACCCAGGTTATTTGACCCTGAAAGGAGTCGCGGCCCACAGGTTGAGAACTGTTGCTCCAGGGACTCCCTGACTAATACAGTTATATTAGTATCCATAGTATGGTTTGTCATGAAATCTCTGTCTGGTGAATAGGTGTGTGTGTGTGTGTGTGTGTGTGTGTGTCCGTCCTTGGGAGAAGTTTCAGACGGTGCTTCTGGTTCATGAATGTAGTTTGTGGAATTAATGGGGTGGGGGAGACGCGGGGGGGCGGTAGTGTAGGTGGAGGCTAGAAAACAGTCTTGGGCATTGCTTCTTAGACATGCCTTTTTCCTAAAACATAGTTCCTCGCTGGCCCCAGCTTCCCCAGCACTGGGATTACAAAGTCACGCCACCACTCCTAGGTTGTTTGGCTCTTCTGCTCAAGCCCACTCCCATTGACACACTTTCTCCTACAAGGCTGCACCTAGCTCCTACGAGGCCACACCTCCTGATTCTTCTACTCTTTCTCAAATAGTGCCACTTCCCTGATGAGTAAGAATTCAGATATATTAACCTGTATGATGGAGGAAGGTCATTGGCTAATAAAGGAACTGCCTTGGCCCATTGTATTGGTTAGAAGATAGGTGGGAGGAGTAAACAGAACAGAACGCTGGGAGGAAGAGGAAGTGAGCTCAGACTCCACAGCTCTTCTCTCGGGAGCAGACGCCTCAGAGAGACACCATGCTCCGCTCTCCCAGACAGACGCAATGAAGCTCCGACCCAGGATGGACATAGGCTAGAATCTTCCTGGTAAGCGCACCTAGGGGCGCTACACAGATGATTAGAAATGGGCTAAATTAATATGTGAGAATTAGCCTAGAAGAGGCTAGATAGAAATGGGCCAAGCAGTGATTAAATGAATACAGTTTGTGTGTTGTTATTTCGGGCATAAGCTAGCCGAGCAGGCGGCTGGGGTGCTGGGAACGCAGCCCCGCCGCCCCTATTACTTACTACACCTGTAGGAGCCATTTCTTTCAAACCACTGCACATACATAGAGGGCTGCTCCCAGATGCCTGTGACCCATTAAAACAAGTCCCAGTACCAGTGTGTGTACCTCTCGGTAAGGCCCCCAAAATAATACAGGTTATTGCTATTGCTCTTGGTTATGCATCAGAACTGTGTAAGATCATATTGCTGACGACACTCTGTTTAAAGAAATAGACCCCTCCCCAAGTGTATGTGCCCTTGTAAATAATGGTACTTACTCACTTTGCTGGTCAGTACCATCTGGTGTCACTAGGAATCAATGTTTGAAATCCCTTATCAAGTGCCCAAAGGAACCGAGGCTGTGGAAAGGATCTTGTAATGTCACCACCCTTCACGGATAGCAGGCCTTCCCTGGGCTCTGGCGGTGGCCTGTGGCCGCCCCAGTATCAGCGGTTCTCATCTTCATCATGCAGCTCGGCCAAGAACTGGACAGGATTCCGTGGAGCCTAATCTAGCATCCTTACTCATTCATGTACTGTTTGTATTTCCCTCTTCCTCTCCCCCTCCCTCCGTGTGTATGTGTGTGTCTGTCTGTCTGTTGTGCTGCCCCCCCCCCCCGCCCCAGTGCACAGGCACTCCACCTTGGTTGCTCTTCTGCCTTACTAATTGAAACACTCTCGCAACCAAACTCAGACGTCGCTCACACAGCTAGTGCTTGCTAAGCAGATCCCGTCTCTTCCTTCCAAAGCTGGAATTACAAGTAGGTAGCCATGCTCACCGGTGTTTATATACACCAGTCCTTGTCCTCACTTGCTTAGTCACCGAGCCGTCTCCCCGGCCTGCAATAAAAGGCTTCTGCAGGCTAGGTGAAACTTCGTAAATAGGTGAAGTGGGCCTTGCTTGACTGGCCAGACTGTTAGCGTCCATCAGGTATGAGCAGGGGTGTCAGCAGACTCTTGCTGGGGTGCTGGTAGGATATAAACTGGTGATTTTTACTAAAACTGTGCGTATGTGTTCATGTGTACGGACCCTGTGACTCAGTGAGTCTCCCTCATTCTTCATTAATTCTGTAACTCTTCTAATTATTAGTTCTTCGTTGAAAGCCACAGATTACAGTGTACAGTTTCAGTACGTTTTTGTTTTTTCTTTTTCTTCCGCTTCTATGTTCCTTTTAAATAAATTTCTGTGTTTTACGTTTCTTTTTTTTTTTTTTTTTTTTTAAGCAGACTGGATGTGAGATTTATTACTGAACATGATTTGGTAGGGTACAGGAGAGCACCATGAAAGCCCTCAGGAGTGTAGGGCTCGCCACTTGTCCATGGGACCACGATTAGGAATATATTTGACCCCACAGCCATCAGGAATGAGTCAACCATGTCTTCAAATTCATCTGCATTAAACTTAGTAAAGCCCCATTTCTTTGAGATGTGGATCTTCTTGCTGCCAGGGAATTTGAACTTGGCTCTACGAAGAGCCTCAATCACATGTTCCTTATTCTGCAGCTTAGTGCGGATGGACATGATGACCTGGCCAATGTGAATCCTGGCCACTGTGCCCTGGGGCTTCCCAAAGGCACCACGCATGCCTGTCTGGAGCCTACATTGGAGACAGCATTGAGATCAGACTTGAATAAGTGTTTTACGTTTCTTGTGCTTGGTTTAAAATATCCTCCCCTCTGCCATTCTGCTACCATTAGACCTCAGTGCTGTCCCATGGAGCTTTCTCCAGAGAGTTCTGTAAGTACCAGGATGAGTGGCAGCCACAGTCATCTGTGAACTGGGAAGTGTTGTTTGCAGCTCCAAATACTGGAATCTTCAGGTGGGGGGGGGGCTGGCTTGTCAGAAATGCAAAGTGGGGCTGAACCGGTCGCCGGTTAAGAGCAGAACGACCAGATGTGCAGCCTGTGGAAACCTGTGTCTCAGCTCTGCCGCGCCTTTTATGAACTTTGACGATTTTCTTAACTTCCCCAGGAGAGTCTAGTAGTCTGCAGAAGTTAATTATCTGCCCTAGCTTTTCATGTTTCTTCCTGTCTTGAAAGAGATGGATATAATGGCTGGGCGGTGGTGGCGCACGCCTTTAATCCCAGCACTCGGGAGGCAGAGGCAGGCGGATCTCTGTGAGTTCGAGGCCAGCCTGGTCTACAAGAGCTAGTTCCAGGACAGGCTCCAACAGCTACAGAGAAACCCTGTCTCGAAAAACCAACCAACCAAGCAACAACAAAAAAAAAAAAAAAAAAAAAAAAAAAAAAAAAAAAAAGAAAAGAAAAGAAGAAAGAGAGAGAGAGAGAGAGATGGATGGACTTTTCTAAACTGAAAACTATTAACAGTGAGGATTATAGCTGGTAGTACTTTTCTCTTGTGTTTTGGAAGTGTCCAGAAAGAGAAGTGCATGTTGGAATGCCCAGACGTTTATAGGAGAAAATACTGTACTGTAGTGAAATGCCAAGGTGACAAATTATGTCAGGACATATAATAGGCAGGAAGATAGCGAAGGAGTGTCTCTGTAGCACTGCATAAAACCATCCTTACGTGATTATGTCTTCCTGGTAATTAGCAAGTCCAGGAATGACAATTAGGAGGAAGTCAGCATGGTTATAGTGAAATGAATCAACAGTGAGTTGGAATTTGGAGCAGAGAGCACGAACCCTGAAATGCCAATCATTAAATATGTTCTTTGTGTGCAATAAGGTTAGAGAGGGTGTTTATTGCCCTATCTATAGCGTGTACCTTTAGACCCTAACATAAACACGAGTATCCTTTTGCTGTCAAAAGATCCAGAAATAATTCTCGTGACTCATCTTACTGTTTATCTGAGTCAGCCAGCAGAACAAGCCTTTGCCTTCTACACTCATGAGTGCTCACTCCTTTGAGCCTCCTTATTTGACCTGTTTCTCCGGTCCCCCTAGACCCCTCTACTCTATTCTTGAGAATTTTCTGCCTCTGTGACCAGCAGGCATCCCTCACATGCAGTTATGTTCAATCTTTTCTCTGCAGTTTAGCCTTCCGTCATCTTGCCATAACTGAAATCTAACCTCAATTCCTTTTACCTCTGCCCTCTTCTGTGAGAGCTAAGTATACCCGTGTACACCCGACATGCTGCGTTTGGAAGCCATCTTTGCCCTGTGATGTGTCCACACATTTTCTCATTTAAGAACAGAGGTCAGAGAGACTACCAGTTCTATCTCCTAACATCAGGGTGACTCTTATTAGTGAGCGAGGAGACGGTGCTTACTGAGTTCCTACTGTGCGCTAAGGACTTTTCCTCATCTGTATGTGTGATAACTGTTTTAGTTGTCCTGTCAAATCCCTTGAGGGAGATGATGGCATCCTCATTTTGAAGGTAAGAAATGGAGTCCAAAGAAGTTAACTTGTCTTGGTTCTTAGAGAGCTGAGAAAACAGTAAAATGCTCTCACATGAGGGCTGAAAACTGTATTATCCCATAAGGACCTATTATGAAAACAAGTGTTTCAAAGGCTGGAGGGTTTTTGTTTGTTTTGTTTTGTTTTTGTTTTTTGGGGGCGGGGGTTGAGACAGGGTTTCTCTGTGGTTTTGGTTCCTGTCCTGGAACTCGCTCTGTAGACCAGGCTGGCCTCGAACTCACAGAGATCTGCCTGCCTCAGCTTCCAGAGTGCTGGGATTAAAGGCATGTGCCACCACCTCCCAGCCAAGTTTTTTTTTTATATATTTAAATCAATAGAAACTTGGGCTGTGGCAAAAGCATCTTTCAGTGTTAATTTTTGCGAAAGTATTTGAAAGTCGTAAATTTGTTCCACACTAGAGGAAAGTTAAATTACAACCTATAAAGCAGGGGTCAAAATGTGTTCCCAGTGTTTGTGAGGGAGGTGGGAATATAAATTTGTAGAAAATAGAAGATTGTCAGCTAAAAACAAAGTTTTGATGTGTGCACTTTGAGTACGCATGTAGGTCTGAGGACCTCAGGTGTCAGTTCTCACCTCCCACAGGGCCTTGGTGTGTAGTCCGCTGGCGGACCAGCAGCTTGTGGGGACTCCCTGCCTCTGCTCCTGTCTCACTCGAGGAGCACAGGGTGCAGAGGCACCAGCTCTGTGTGGGTTCTGGAGATTGGAACTCGGGTCCTCAGACTTGCACAGCAGGCGCCTTTCCCACTGAGCGCCTCTCCAGCCCTAGCTGTGGAAAAGTTATAAGGGCTGTGCCAGCTTTAATGCCACCAGTTCTAGAAAGGTGGAGAGTTTTGTACAAATCGGACACGGCATTTCTGCCTTGGCTGTTGTTTGACAGAGCTGTTAACAAAAGACCAACTTTTTGTTTTTTCTGGAGGAAAATAGGGCTCATGATATTGAGTTTTCTTAGTAGAGACTTGAAAGAAAAGACAGACAGCCAATATCTAGAAATATATCTCAAAAGCAAGAGGGGATCTGGCCTGAAGGTGACAGACTGTTTGGATCAAGTGTAAATTTCTCATGTCCAGGCAGAAGTCACGTGCCAGGAGTCTGTGGGCAGTCTGTACTCTGTGATATCGAGGGCACACTCTGCTGCTTTTAGAGTTACATGTTTTTCCATTTGGCTTGGGAAAAAGAATAATTATGTTTCTTCAGTGAAATTTGACTTATCCTCTGAATAAAGAATTGTGAAAAATGTCTTTGTAAAGCGCACACTGTATGAGTCATCTTACTATTAAGAACTGGAGCGTGGTCAGAAGAGCACAGAGAAGTGGATTGTGCTCCCGGCCCCTCCTCATCTCCAGGGGCGCAGCTCCTCTCTTTGAGCACATACACTTAGCTTGGCCTAGAATGGTTCTCATCCAGGACATCTTCGTAGATGCTCAAGGGTTTCTATTTTATTTATTGTTTTGTTTGAGTGTTTACTTTAACAGGAGTTGTAAAAGCGTATTCTGAACCTTTTGGAAGGCTGCATGTCACGTGACTGTAGTGTGTTTTATGATTATGGTAACGTACTTTGGTGGAATATGGTCTAACTGGAACCTTTCAGTTTGATGATGCTAGTATAGAGGCAAGCTTCCTATAAATGTTTTCGCACTGTAAGACTAGCTAGCATCAACTGGGTGTTGTATGAATCGAATTTCTTCAGAGAAATGACTGCGATCATACATCATCAACAAAGTAAAGCATATTTCTGAAGCAGTTAGCACACACTTCTTCTAGCAGGCAGTGCTTTAAGAGCTCAAGAATCTCTTCATACTAAGCAATATTAGTTAGAATTTCTTGGCTTTGCAGTTTCCTCCTTTTCATGTTGTATAAGGAGTTACAAAGATATATTTGCATACATCTAAGTTACATAAAATGTTAGTATCAGAAGTCTGAAAGACGTTTTTGCTCTTTAAAAGGTGATAATACACCATGCAGTTTTCTACCCTGGGGCAGATGAGATGGCTCCCAGGTTAAGAGCACTGGCTGCTCTTCCAGAGGTCCTGAGTTCAATTCCCAGCACCCACGCGGTGGATCACAAACGTCTGTAATGAGATCTGGTGCCCTCTTCTGGCCTGCAGGCAGAACTCTATATACATAATAAATAAATCTTTTTTAAAAAATTAGATCAGCCAGAGAGCAATCACGCACACCTGTAATCCCAGCACTCCTGAGGCAGAGACAGGCAGATATCTGTGAGTTCGAGACCAGCTTGGTCTACAAGAAGTAGCTCCAGAATAGCTAAGACTGTTACACAAAGAAACCCTGTCTCAAAATATCAAAAAGAAAGAAAGAAATAGATCTTACATAGCTAGATACTAGACCCTATCAATCCAAAGAGAGCCTGTGTTTTTCTTGCCCCTGAATCATTGGTGTTCAATAAACTGTGAATTGTTGAGCCATGTGCCGGTGCCATAATAAATAAATAAATTTACTCAGGTAAATCCTGACAAGGCTCATCTCTGAGAGAACTCTTTTTGTCCCTCAGGCTGGCCTTGAATTCACCATGGTCCTACCTGCCTTACCCTTTTTAGTGCAGGGGCTGCAATATCTCAAATGCCTCAAGATGCTACTTTTTAGTATAGAGTGCTTGATCTTGTTTCTCAGGTGGTGCAGACATCTCAAGTTTCTAAGTAACATCTCTTAAGCTACTGAAAATAACATTTCTGTAATAATATAGACTTGTAAAGTTTCGGTACTGGTTTATTAACCTAAGAAATACATGTTTTCTTGAAGAGTAACATGGAATCAATAAAGTTGGATCTGGTGATCTAATTGCTGCTTGTCTGCATTGCCTCTTTCAGCTCTCTTGAATTGGTTGAGACTGTCAGTGTTATGATTGCTGTGTAGCTTGTTTTATTTGCTTTTTCTTTATTTCATTTAACAAATTATTTAATTATTTTATTGCATATAATTAAATCCATTCTAATCTCCAGGTTTTCTTAGGTGGGGAGATGGCTCAGAGAAAAATAAAGCAAATTAAGTCTGTTTATAATGGTAATTTTTTTTTAACTAAGAAACACCTGAAATGGTCATTGCCTGTTTGACTGACATGATCACTGATGGAGTCCTAGAACTTAGTCGCTGACGGCTGATGCCATAGTAAAATGCTCGTGATCCTTATGCTCCACGTGTAATTGGGTTAGCAGGACGGGTTGGGTACTTTCTCATTGCTCTAACAAAGTATTTACAGACGTAACCTACAGGAGGTTGTTTTTGTCTGGTGGGGCAGGGAAGACAGCAGTTCTGTGGCTGCAGAAATACGTGGTGGAGGACTAAGAACAGAGAGGACCAGGATCAGGCAGACTATAGACCCACCTCTGCCAGCAGGGCCTGTTCCAATGTTCTGTGGCCTCCCAAATACTGTCACCAGCTGGGGGCTCTTTAAATATATGGGTATATGCATGACCTTTTGCATTTAAACTAAAAAATAGTTGTCGGTTCTAATTATTTTGTAGTCATTAAGCAGTGATATTTTTGCATTGTGCTCCTTGCAGCATTTTAAATAATTTTATGTTGGGGAATGTCATTTTAAGGTATGTGACTTTTGTTTATGCTGTGTTTGTTTAACGCTGCGAAGCCGCTGTGATTCTTTACCTGCCTAAAAACCCTGATGATTTAATAAAGAACTAAATGGCCAATAGCAAGGCAGGTGCAAGGATGGGTGGGGCTGGCAGGCAGAGAGGATAAATAGGAGAAACGAGGAAGAGGAGGAGCAAGAGAACAAGAAGAGGAGGATGTCAGGGGACAGACACCCACGCAGCCACAGAGTAAGAAGGAAGAAAGATAAGCACCCAGAGGGAAAATGTATCAGGATAATTTAAAGAAACGCTGACAAGAAACAAGCCAAGCTAAGGCCGGGCATTCATAACTAAGAATAAGCCTCTGTGTGATTTATTTGGGAACTGGGTGGTGGGCCCCTTAAAAATCCCAAAGAATGAAACAGTGCACAACAATTTTATAGGCTATTTTTAAATAATTTTTTAATTGATTCTTTGGGAATTTGACACCATGCACCCCAATCCTACTTATTTCCCAGTCCTTCCATGTCTGCCCTCCACTCTTGTAGCCTCCCCCCAAAAAAGAAAATTAAACAAAACACTTAGCTCCTCTGTCTTTCCCACCTCTCTCCCACGTATTCATTTGTCCTAATGGCCTTGGGAGCTGCAGTATGACCTGCAACATACCCTTTGGTCCAAACAGCTCTGCTTGCAAAGTTGTTGGTCTGGTTCAAGGCCTGTGACTTTTGGCACACCATAAATACTGGACCCTCATCAAAACTCCTCTTGGTTATCCTGTTGCTGCCCTGAGTCCTGTAGATCCTGTGGCTATGGTCCCACAGAACTGGTCCCTTCACGGGATCCAGCGGCTCATAGATGAGGTAGGTGTTGGGGTGTGCCAACCCAAACCCAGGATGTGGGCCTGGGTGCCAGTTGAGTTGGTCAGTTTGGGCCTCTGCTGGGACCACCCCTCAGGCAAGGGTCAGGACCAGCTCTCCCCAGAGGATGGGTCAGCTCTCCCATGTCCCATGGGCCCTGGTAAAAACATGTCCCACAGGCCTCAACACAGACCCAGGTTCCAGTAAAGCTACAGATCCACACATGGCCCTTGGCTGCAGCTTTAATGTCAGCATGGCCTCTGGTAGCAGCTCAGGCCACTCAGATCAGTGTGGCCCTAGCAGCAGCATGCTCCTTAGACATCACCGTGGCCATGTGCATCTGCATAGCCCTCAGAAGTATCACGGGCCATGGACATCAACACAGACCTGGTCTGCAGTAGGGCTACAGATCCAGACGACATCACATGAGCCCCAGGTGACAGCACCTATCAGCCAATTCTTCCCCAGTGTTGTATCTTCAGTTCTGCTTATCTCCACTGGGCTTGAATCGCTCTGCTCCTTCTTAGCTACCATTTCTCCACTATGTACCTGTTCACTGTAGTGACACCTGTTGGTGGAGGCTGCTCAGCTGTTCCCGGCCACCCAAACGCGAAATAATTACACAGAAACTAATTATTACAACACTGCTTGACCTATTAGCTCATGCTTCTTATTGGCTAGCTCTTACATGTTAAATTAACTCATTTCTTTTAATCTTTGTGTATCGCCATGTGTTTGTGGCCTACCAGTAAGGTTCTGTCTGGCGTCTGTCTCCTAAGGTGGCTACATGGTTTCTCTTTGACTCCACCTACTCTCTCCTCTATCTGCTTGAAATTCCCTCCTTGCCTTATTCTGCTAAGCCACTGATCAAAACAGCTTTATTCATTAACCAATAAAAGCAACACGTATACAGAAGGACTTCCCTTATCTTTTCCCCTTTTCTGTTCAAATTAAAAAGGAAGGTTTTAACTTTCAGCATCCATCTTCAGGCACCCGGCTGCCCGGCTGGGCCTGTGGCTGGCTTCTCTATAAGCTAGTTTTTTTGAATTCAGCGTTTGTATAGCTTGTTTTTGTGTTTTTTTTTTTCCCTAAAGTTTCACCATTATTGTGTTATCTCATCTTTGTATATTTCCATGCTTATATATTGCTTCATGCTTTTATACATAGGTGTGCCTCATTAAAAGTCAACAGAAAACAGACGTAAAAGAACTTAGTAAATTAGTAATGTAGTCACCAGAGTGCAGCTTTAGTTTTGAATGTTGTCAGACATTTTGCTGAGGTTGGGTTTCTGTAGTTGTGCTTTCTTTGATCAGTTTACTAAAGTAGTAACTTTAGTAAACCTGTTATCTTCAGCATTATTGCGGCTAAATTAAAATTTTAAATTACAGCCTACAACAAGGTTTAGAAACATGTCCATAAAAGGTGTGCTTTTCTGATTAAAAACATTGCTTAGATTTTAGCTAAAATTTCTATCTTAAAATTTTTTTGTTGTTTTTTTTTTTTGTTTTGTTTTGTTTTGTTTTTTCGAGACAGGGTTTCTCTGTGGTTTTGGAGCCTGTTCTGGCACTAGCTCTTGTAGACCAGGCTGGTCTCGAACTCACAGAGATCCGCCTGCCTCTGCCTCCCGAGTGCTGGGATTAAAGGCGTGCGCCACCACCGCCCGGCTTCTATCTTAAAATTTTAAGAAGTTAAGATTTTTAAGAATTTAAGAATTGGTCTATTTAGGTGTCATATCATTAAGTTTGCATCAGTAGTTGATAATTTATTTGCCAAGAACATTGGAGATATATCTGAAAAACCTGAGATTTGTTTTAGGTTTTTATATCTCCAATAGACTGATTATCTTTAGAACCGTGTGGGTTATATAATAGTGAGAAAGTAGGGGTTGCTATGGTAGTGTGTTTACCTGTGATGTAGGGGAATAGTGTAACAATTTCAGAAATGAATTGTTTTATGTTATTGCACAATGTATTTTGACTTTCTTGTTAGATAAAAGATCCCCTTCAGAGTCAAGTCAAACATTGTTAAAAGACGTTGTAGTCATTCTATGTAATTTTGTATTGCTTTTAAATAAAATATCTTTTGCAGTATATTAAAAACAAATAAATTTGATCTCATATTTGTTTGGTAATTAATGTTTTAATGAATATAATTTTTATTCTTTTTAATCTGACAGAAGGTGCTATGTTGAAAGTGGTGCAGGGATTTCTAAAACTAGGAATCTGACATTTTCATAGCCTTTATTTACATTTTTATCGCTACGATTCAGATAGCTGAATTAGATAGATGGTCAGTGCAGTTTAGACAGGGAAATGAAGAATGAGTATGGCGTGAAAAGTGCAGTAGAGGGAAGGGACAAGGCTTCTTCACTGTATGCAAAGACGCCGTTGTACACACACTGAACGCCATTTCCCTTGTATTATCACAGTAACGTTGGAAACTACTTCATAACCCTTCCTGCATCTTCCATCAGAAGGTATGTGTTTGTGGTCCCTCAGCCTCTGATCTGGAGTCTAAAGGTGTCTGAAAAATGAGTCACATCCCTGCTTTATTGCTGCCAAACAAGCAAACATTGATCCCATGGTACTTCTGTGGGACATTTTCCTCAATATATCCCTTTCCTATGCACATAAAACCCCTCAGCTCTTTAAATGGTAATTGCTGTAGGAAGGTCTGTGTGCTTGTGTGCCTTCGCAGTGACCTAAGGAGTTTATTGTTTCTGCACTTACGTGCCGTGACTTTGCTTTTTCTTCCAATCATATATTGATCATCCGATCATCACCTATTTAGATAGTAGGAATACAAGTTGGATAAGGCAAGATTTTGGTTCGCTCAAATTTTTCATTTAAGTTTTAATACGTAACCCAATCTAATAAATAGCATATACTTCATAGAATTCTGTGAAATGTAAATATGGGTCAAAGTTGAGGACACCAAAAGTAGGTGGTTACTTCCTGGGGAGTTCAGTGAGATTTCAGAGGAGGTGCTGTGAGGATGAGAGAGGAAAGGCACCCTAGTCAGAGGAACATATGAAGACAGGACTGTCAGAGGGTGGATAGAGTGTCAGGAATACAGTGAGGAGGGACCGAGGAGGAGAGTTGGGGGCTGAGTCATGTGTGCACGCACACACACACGCGCGCACACACACACACGTTTTAAAAAATGGGGCTGGAGAGATGTTCAGTCTGTAAAATTCTTTCTCGGTGAGCACAAGGACCTATGTTCAGCTCCCTGTCATCTCCTTAAAACAGTGTAGCAGGCACACCAGCTGGGAGCCACTGACAGGAGTCCCTGGGGCTAGATTACCTGGTGTCCTTGAGTCTTCAGGCTCTAGGTTTAGGGAGAGACCCTGTCTCAAAACTAAGGTGGAGAGTGATTAAGGAAGACAGTATTGACCTCTGGCCTACACGTACACACAGATAACACACAACAGAGACTACAGGAAATGATCTTAATCCGAGGGAGAATTAAAGAGTACTTTATGATGTTTTAATGTTCCCTGGTTTTTGTTTTTGTTTTCTTCAAAGCAGTATCTTGAAGGCAAGATGACTCAGCAGGTAAAAGTGCTTTGCCCTGAAAACCTGAACTTGATCTCCATAGCCCTTGCTTGAAGGAGCAAAGAGACTCCAAGAAGTTCTCTGCCGGCCACATGTGCACGTCTGCGTCCATACACACACATCACCCACACATTAAAAACAGCCAGAAAGCATTAAGAACTCTTTTGCTGTTTAAAAAGTATAAGGATTTTTTTACAAAGTAAAATTGACTGGATGTAAGTAAAGTGTAACTTAAACCATTAGAATCACTAAAGATTTCCTGCTAAAGAACGTGCGAGTGTTTTGAACAGTGCGAGCCTTGTGCAGCTCACAAAAGCACAGTTAGCAGAGTGAGCATCTCTGCGCCTTGGCAAACGCTCAGCTTCTCTCTGCTGCATTTGAATCAGCCTCCCGTGGATGATCCTTTCTCTCAGTGCCACAGCGCTGAGACCTCCCTTAATGTGAAATTCTTCTCCAGGAGTCTGCTCTCTGCAGAACATACTCCCCTTTGTCACAGGGACATTTCTCATTTGTGACCATAAATTGACCTTTGCTAAGTTCTTCCAGTTGCATAGTCTCAGGCAGTGGCAGTAGTGGCATTTCAAGTCGGCCATTTGTTCTTTTGTGCCATTTAGATTATATTTGAATTGCGTTTTCAGCATTATCTTCTTTCGTGTTGTTTGCTGCTCCTCTGTCTTTGTCACCTCCCCTTTTCCGCCACCGTTGTGTAAAACTTTGTGTGCTTTTAGGATGGCAGGCAAGAAGGCATCATAGTTAAAAGCTTTGCTGTCCATGAATGAACAATATTCACAGCGCAGCAAACTGGCTCCGGTGCTCACACTGATCACGATGCATCTCGTAGTGACTGATTTGTAACCTAGACCCTGCATAATGATGCTCGAGTTTTATACATTCATAGTTAATATTCTCTGGTCAGTGAAATATGAACCACGGTATCGGGAGACGCGATGTTTGACTAGCCCTTACATGCTAAATTTATGCGCCACATAGGAGTCAGCCAAGTGAGGACAGACTGTGATTCAAAGAAGCAGAACTTTGATTAAGATTTGGTAGGTTTGGTGAGATTTCAGGTGGTGAGCTGTTGAGCACAGCTGCAGTATGTAGAAATATAAACTTGGTGCTCCGTTCTCAGCTTTTTTAGACTTCCTTAGCAAAGACCTTATACAATTTACATAGTACAGATGGTAAATAACAACAGTATGAATTCCTGCGGGGCGGGCGTTGATCTGAGGATTTAAAAGGATGCTGTCTCTGTGTATGTGTTTGTTCTAGTTAACAGATGAGTTTGGTGTCTTCAGGTCAGGTGACCTATTACGTTGTCTTCATACAGTGCCTAACTTCATTCTTAAATGTGTCGCTTGCAGCTGAATAATACCAATTTCTGTTTCTGTGTTTCACAGGTGAGCTGGTACAGCGGTTGGTCTCAAAATGCCACTGGTGAAAAGAAACATTGATCCTAGGCACTTGTGCCATACAGCGCTGCCCAGGGGCATTAAGAATGAACTGGAATGTGTAACCAACATTTCCCTGGCAAATATAATTAGACAACTGAGCAGCCTAAGTAAGTATTTATATCAACTTCAAAACTGCAGACCAGAATTTGCTTCGGACTTACCATGTTAAGGAAATGTACTTGTGTAGGAAGGATGTTTCATAGAAAGATCCTAACGTTACTGTGAGAATTGAGTCACCGTGTAAAGTCAAGAGTTTTAATGGTAATTTCTTCTTCCTGTTAACAGAATCTCTCAAAACAACATATCACATGGTGATTAGAACTATTGAAAGTGATGTGAAAATGGGACTTGATGGGCTTGGAAGGTAGAGCCAGGGTCGGACTTTGCTTGGTTGTTGCTTCTGTTTCCTATTTCTGGGGCGTTCAGCTGTTTATGTTTTGGGACTTTAGAATCTCTTTTAAAATATATTTTGCTAACATAAGAAAATATTTTCGTGTTATCAGAGGTATAGAGAGCAAGGTAAGGCTGTCACCAGCGATAGGATTAGGCCAGTATTGTGAGTTTTGTGTTAGGGACGTCAGAATGTGGGACCAGGAGTCTAAACATGCCATGATGTGAAAACCGTGAGAGAACTCGGCTTCTGGTGGGCAGACAGACATACAAAAAGCATAAAATAGCTCTTGACAATTCTGATTTTCCATTTTACACCACTGATATCGCAAAAACTGCTTGTGAACACAGCAATGACCATAAATTACAGTGTTCCACGTGGTGTAGGGACATCCCCTGGCTTCTCAATGAAAGTACATCTCTATTCCAATAAACAGTGTATATTTTCCTATTAGAAAATAATTATGCTTTGTAATAGATAATTAATGAAAATTTAAAATTCACTTGTTCTCTGTTTTGCTGTCTCCTAGCCGTTGCCGTTCCAATCACCTAAGAGGTGTCTTGCTCTCCTTCCTGTGGTTCACTATAAACAGTCTGTCCATACTGCTGAGATGAGCTAATAAAGTCTAGATTTTGCTCTCACATGTAAATAAGTTAACAGAGTGTATTATTTCTTTTCCTGTTGCTATAACAAAATACTTGAATCTGGATACCTATAAGGAAAGATCTATTTAGGTCATACCTTTTAAAGTTGAAAGTTAAGTTTGAGCAGCCTTGTGCTCAGCCCCTGGTGAGGGTCCACTTGGTTGTGTCCGAATATGATGGAGAAACGGAAGGTACCAGCTGGCTGAAGAAGAGGTCGCTAACATGGGGTATTTATCTTACCCTGCTCTCTCAGAACTAATTCAGCCTTCTGAAAGATGACCCCATGACTTAATCACCTTGTGCTGGTCTCCACTTTGTAGTGTTCCACCATCTCACTGCCGCTGCACCAAAGGCCAGGCCTTCAGCACATAAACCTCCAGGGAGCCATCTGTCTAAACCACAGACTCTAGGTAGATAATAGGCTAGAAAGTAGGAGAGGGACTGGGTAGGCTGGATTTGTGAGACAAAGTAAGTAGACAGACATTGGAAGATAAAGTTGAATGCTCCGTTTAATGTTAAAGATTTGTGGCTGTTGTCCCAAAATAACATCTCATTTAGTTGAAGAATCTCAAATATGTATAGGAACCATTCTGAGTAGAAGGACCAGGCATATAATTAACGTTCAAATGAACTGTAGATTGCAGGAACTGTCTTTAAAAAGCAATCATAGGTGGGTTATGATTTAAGACGGCCTCCTAATTAAAGTACGGATTGAAATGGGTCGTTAAAGAATGAAATATTTTGAGAAGAAAAAGACTAGAGGCAAAAACCCTGTGTTCGTGGGGAGAGTTGAAGTGACTTGACATCGGTGACTGAAGACTGACTGGGGGCAGAGTCCAAGTTTGTGCTTAGTTTCCTAGATAATGACATTACAGAGACACATCAGCTTCACATCAGATCTGTCACCTCTTAGGAGCGGAAGGGACGTAGATACAAAATGTGAGGAATATAGAGAAGGAAGGGATGGGATGCTATCAACCAGTGTTACGGCATTTATGCTTCTCGGGGAGAGTGTCATGGACTCTTTAATGTTGAAAAGCTACGGATCCTTTCTCCAGGAAAATGTGAATGTATCTGTTGTAGTTGGGTTTTCTGTTGCTCTGGTAAAGCACCGTGGTCATAAGCAACTTTGGGGAAGAAAGGGTTCGTTGCAACCCGCAACTCTACCAGATAGCATCAGACTTTATCCATCACTCAAGGAAGCTGGAGGCAGGAGTCGATGCAGAGCCCCTAGAATTGCTCTCTTTGCTTGCCGAGCCCACGTTCTTAGAGCACCCAGGACCCCCAAGCCCACGGGTGGCACCACCCAGAGTGTGGCCCTCCCCTGTTGATCATCAGTCAAGAAAATGTCCCACAGCCAATCTGGTGTGTGTGGGGGGAGGCGTTTTGAGGCTCCCTCTTTCCAAATGACTGCCTTGCATCAAGCTAGCATGAAACTGGCCAGCATAACATCCAAAAACCTGCTTATAATTTCAGGCGTGTAATCTATGAAGTTCCTGGTTTTAAACTGATGGCTTTCAGAGATGAAGTAGTGAGTCACATCTCTGTGTCCCTAACATTTGCATCTCTATCCCATTGGTGATGCTTCTCTCACCTGCGGGACGCTGTCTGGAGACGCCTTGAGCATTGTCCCACCCCACAGTTAGCGGCCTTTCTCAGGCTAGGCTCTTAAACCAATGCCGCAGAATCTTACTTCTGCCGGGTCACTGTTGGTGCCTGTGTCGTTTTTCCTTAAAACTTCTTTGGAGCTAGATTTTTTTAATTTTATTTTTAATATTTATTTATACTTATGTACTTATAAATATAACTACTATGTAATACATATATCTTATTATTTATTATTACAATTTGACAGTTGAGGGAATTGATATGAGTGCCTCACTGTAAATGAAGGACAGATTTGAGCTTACTCTGCATTTTAAATTGCTTTTCATATTTGTTAAAATATCATCCTCTGTTTAAAATTTGTGAACTTCAGGGGATTTCTGGTTATCGTTTGGCCTCTAGTTTTTGGTAATAAGGATATATATGACTAGAAAAGTTAAAGTATTTCAGCTTTTTGCTGATTTTTAAAAGACTTTATAATAAGAGAAGATAACGTGTCTCTCCAAAGTGTTGCTTCTGTGTTGCCTAAGACTTGTATTCTGCCTCTGGCTTGAAATCCCACTCTAGCAGAGTGTGTATATTTACTCTGATTATGGAGTGAAAACATACCTTATTTGTATGTATTTTTGCATAATAGTCTTCCCTAACCCTCATCTGGAAGTTAAGTGTGAAGCATATAAAGTCTTCCTATTTTAGACTCAAATCACCAAGCATATGTAGTAAGGCCGGGTTTAGAATCAGTTGTCCCAGCCCCTCCCCCGCATTGCTGAGCCTTAGGGTAGGGTTGATGGTGTGAGGCAGCTCCAGATAAAGGCCCTGTGTCACAGGACAGCACTTTTAACTCTTAAACTGCTTGTTGTGAATGAGATCACAGTTTGTTACATTGCGGTGTGTTTCATATTTGCTTAGGTAAGTATGCGGAAGACATATTTGGAGAATTATTCAATGAAGCACATAGTTTTTCATTCAGAGTTAACTCGTTGCAAGAGCGCGTGGACCGTCTGTCTGTCAGTGTCACACAGCTGGACCCTAAAGAAGAAGAATGTAAGTCTGCTCTTGGTGCATTTTCCTTTACGTTGTATGGAAACAGAGGAGATGAGTGTGTGTTTATGAACAGTATTGAGTGTGAATCTATTAGTCTATCCCTGACCTTCACTGTCGCGCTGTCAGCTTGACTTCCATTTCTACAAATAAATAAGTAAATAAATAAAGATAAAACACTTTTTTGGGTATACTATTTATCTCTTGATTTTTGACACGAAACTATTTTGATCAGACTTTTCTTAAGTTCTTTCTCCCTTATTTTTTGTGTGCTTTTTGTCTGAGAAACTAAAATTATTTGAAAAGTATCTGAAATCTTTTTTTTTAAATTATTATTTGGCTTTGTGTTTTGAGACAGGGTTTCTCTGTGTAGCTTTGGAGCCTGTCCTGGCACTAGCTTCTTAGACTAGGCTGGCCTTGAGCTCACAGAGATCCACCTGCCTCTGTCCCCAAGGGCTGGGATTAAAGGTATACACCACCACCATCCGGCAAAAAGTTTCTGAAATCTAAAGGTTTAGATGTAACTTCTTTTACTGTGCCTTTTTGTAGGATTGCTGAACTATGACCTTGATATTTAGTTGGCTGCTACTGTCTGCTTTAAATGAACATTCCCCAAATTGTTCTATGCCAAGAATAAAATGGAAATATAGGTTTATTTTAAGAAAAAAAGACACATTGCTATTTAGTATGGTAGAAATTTTAGTGGTTTAACAGAAAACACTTTATGCTTCTGTAGATACCTTGCATGTTAATTTTTAAAATGCCTCAAAACACTGAAAATTCACAAGTTTCTTTGCTGGTGGTGGTTGTAGTTGTACACTCACTTTGTAGCCCAGGCTGGCCTTGAACTCAGCGCTCTGCCTGCCTCTGCCTCTTGAGTGCTGGGTTTAAAGGTATGCGCCACCACTGCACAGATTGCTCTTTTTTTAATCCATAAAAAGAAACGAAACTGAGATTATAATTTTCATTTATATACTAAAGAGAGTTGTTTATGTAAATTTTTCATAATATACTCATCAAATTTTTTGCTCAACAACATTTTTAGAATCAATTCAAGTTATAGATCTAAATGTAAACATTGGGAACATTAAATATTTTTAAAGCAAAGCGTAGGATGTTAGGATGAATATCTTGAACAACTCCTTTTGGCATACTGTAATGAGTATTTATTACTCTTAACACACATCATTCATTAAAACCGAGATACAGTTCAGCAAGGTCTGTTGAGCATATTTAACCAGGCTCTGGTACTGCAGCCAGTTTTAGGCCATTCTTACCTTCCATAAAGAGGCCCCACTCCACATCCCTTCTCCACACTGCCTGAGTCTCATCACTAATCTACCGTATCCGTGGATTCTCCTATTCCGGGCATGTCCTGTGAGTGGATGGCATAGTGAGTGGTCTCTAGTGACCAGCGTCTTCCGCTGTGTTCTTAGATCTGTTTGTATTCTGCTGAGGGCTGATGACACCGAGCTTAGAGCCCTGTGTGTATTTTCTTGGAGGAATAACCATTCATTTCTTTCCTCCTATTTGTTTTCCTTCAACTCCTCGTTTTAAAATTGGATGATCTTTTTATTGTGAAGTTGTAAGAGTGTTCCTATGTTCTTGGTTCAAATTCTCTGTCCCATGTGTAGGTTGTCTTTCTTAAGAGCTTTTTTTTTTAAAGTATATTTGTGTATATTAATCACACTTCATGAAATTCTTGAAATATATCTAATTGTTAGTGTAGAGAAATCCATTATAACCATACATACTTTCAAGTATAATTTATATCAACATTTTCTTTTTAGCATTTAGTTACAAATGTATGTCATGTAATAATTCCTGTATAAATTCTGTTTTCATGGGTAGCAAAAATTAACATTTAATTTCAAAATGCTATTTCTTTTTAAGTATAGCATTTATTGATTTTCTTCCCTGACAGTTTGTTGCATGTATTATTGCATTCTGGTTACTCCCCTGCTGTTAAATGTTAATAAATATCTGAACACCGTCATTAAGTAAAAGTCCCAATGCCAGTATGTGCCTGAAGGTGCGAGCATGGCAGGATTATACATGGCTTCCTTTATTTTTTCTGTAGCTCCTTTAAAATATGTGAAGCATGGCGAATAATTCTGAATCTAAAAGCCGAACACTTAACTGTTTTGAATGTGAAGAATTGGGATTGTTTTGTGGAGATTTGTGATTCAATCTGGGCTTTAAAATTCAATGGGAATTCAAAGAAAATAACATTATGAACATATAATTAAACTACAGAGTATGATAAAAAGTATTTTCAATTATCTTTAAGTGGTAGCAGCCATGAAACTGCCAAGTAATTAAGAAAATGTCTAAAAAGCTATAAAAATGAATGCAATTATATTTAATCCAATTTTGTTTATAAACACGTTGAGCTCACATACTTACTGTGTCTATAACACTGTTGAGGTAGTATAAGATACTGACATTGTCCCAGTGGAGTGTTTGTCAGTACGGTGTGACGGGGAAGAGTTGGGGGTAGGAAGGGACTTCCTGTTGTGCATGGTTTTTATAGCCCTTACCAGAATGGCTCTGGGCATTTGCCATCAGGCTCTGTTTGGTCGCTAGTTAGAACTGATGACTTGAGTGATGGAGCAGCAGCAATCGATCCCTGTTCCTTGCCCTGCTTGGAAACAGTGTGCGGATTGTGGGAAGTTAGCCTCGAAACCAGATCAGTCCTGTTTCTGCTTAGCCTCATTTGCTGAGCCTGTTGTGTGTTTTCTGGCTTTGGCTGTTTGTTTTTAAAGATGGAAAAGCAATTTTGGGTTCACTGAAATGGCAAGGTTGACTGAAATGAAGATTAGTGGTAGCCTCCATCCCACACAGGATCTACTCTCTGAGGCAGGAGGGGAAGCTTCTTTCCCCTGTCTCTAAATTGTATTCTGATGTTTATAAATGCGTCTGTCGCAAACTGGGACTGTGGACTTGGTGAAAACACAGTCCCTCTGTGACCGCAGACCGCTGCTGTACGAATCCAGATGTTCTTAGATTTTATTTGTAAGAAACGGTATGGTATTTTAGGGACGATAGTTGTAAATTGTGATTGCTTACTGGCATTGCTGTGGTGTACAGCATTTGTATACTCACGGTCACACATAATCAGTATATCAGATATCTTCATCTTTTGTTTCTAGTTTTGATTTGTGATAGAATCTCACTCTATAAACTACACTGTCTCGGAACTTGGGGCAAATCTCCTACCTTCACCTACCAAGTGCTGGGCGATATCATACTGGCTTTGCCCAGCTTTTTAATGTGAAGGAATCACCCTAAGTGTCAGAACTGCAGTATTTTGGTGCATACCTTATTTTAATATGCTGGACAGCACAAAAGTAAATGAAATTAGCTTTAAATCATCATGTGTGTGATTGTGCTGTACCAATTACTGGGGACACTAAGGTACAAGAGAGTCTTAAATCTTCCAAAAATTTATGCATAGGTAGAAATCATTATAGTACAAATAAGACTAAAGTCAAACTAATATAGACGACACACGTGTGATATTATAGTATACATAGCAAGAAGTCAACACCGTTCAGCCTGGACTGTCACTGGGTATTAGTTCCTTCACTAATTAGTACATCTGACTGTAAGCTAGTGAGGAATAGAACAGATGGGAAAGATGACAGAGAAAAGGAAAGAGTTTAAGTTGGGTGAGGGTGGGCAGGAACGGCCAGCAAAGAAAAAGAAATACTGGAAATTTATCATTAGGACTCTCCGAGCTTGAGAAAACAAAAGTTGTGTCCAGGCTCCCCTAGAAGATCAGGCAGAGCAAGCTATGGATAAATATAATGATAGAATATTTAGACTGACTCCTGACTGATGACGTCACTAAAGGCACACAATAAACATGCAGTATTGAGACGTCATTCAGCTGAGTTGTCTTAGGAAAGTAAAATGAATTTGGGATTTTTGTTTTAGTATCTTTGCAAGATATCACGATGAGAAAAGCTTTCCGAAGTTCCACAATTCAAGATCAGCAGCTTTTCGACCGCAAGACTTTGCCCATCCCATTGCAGGAGACTTACGATGTCTGTGAGCAGCCTCCACCGCTCAATATCCTCACTCCTTACAGGTCAGTAGAATATCAGTCAGAAGCCCCACCGTCTCTCTCCTACTTCAGATTTAAATGCTGGATTCTCACGGTTTTAATCTCACTTGGTTGGAGTCAACAGAATGGCCTCCCTACCTGTTACTTTCAGAAAACCTTTATTTATTCTTTAGATGAGCTTCACGGGCTCTGACATACAAAAGACAGGACCTGTTCAAGTAATTGTTATGAAGAGCTGCTAGCAAAGTGATTCCCGTGGAATTGTGTCAGTAAAGTTGCCGTTGTCTTTCTCGTTTTATTTTTAATCTTACGAAAAAGAAGCTAAAAATTCCGCAGTACTCACAACCATGCTTGTTACATTCCTTGTTCTTGAAATGTCTATCTTCACTTCCTGTATCTGTTTGATGCTTTCCACCACGTACTCCGGTGAAGTCCGCAATTAGTGTTTCTTGGGAATTCTCTCACAGGATTTTTTAACTCGGCAGTTTGAGATATACAGCATGTTCTGAGAAAATGACATTCGAGTTGTCATTTGAAGCGGTTCAGTAGGCAGGTTGACGGATATAAGTGAGTGCTCATGTCGAACTGAAAACTGAGAAGCAGCTTTTGGGTTTAGTAAGATGCTAACTTCGATAGAACACTGGCGGACACGCAGAGGTCTCTGTTCTAAGCGATGCGCCTGCTTTCCAGACTTAGCTTTCCGGCAGAACCATTTCTGATTATTAACCTTTCTCAAAGGACTTAGGAGTCTCTTACTCAGCAAAGGCGGCCTTGCTGTTGCACAGCAACACTTTAAACTACAGTATCAGCTCTGGAAAGCTCTGCTTTTTCATCTTCCGTGCTTTCGTTTCTGATTTATTTATAAAAAAAAAAATACAGTGCTCTGTTTTGGTAATGTTTATTCATTTTGAGACACGATCTCCTTGTGCAATTCAGAGTGGCCTTGAACTCGTGACCCTTTTGCCTCGAGTGTCAAGATCACTGCACCATGCCTAAGACAGAAACCTGCTATGTGTCACAGTCTGGATAATGGGTGTGGTGTGAGGGGAAGCACGTTTCAGTGATAAATTTGTTTCATTGTCTTCTCTCTCACCTAACACATGGTGTTGGACATATTGTATTTCAGGGACGATGGGAAGGAAGGGCTGAAGTTTTATACCAATCCTTCGTATTTCTTTGATCTGTGGAAAGAAAAGATGTTGCAAGATACAGAGGATAAGAGGAAGGAAAAGAGAAAGCAGAAGGTATTAAAGAGATTCAAAAGCTTGGCTTTACGTTTATGTATTCGTGTGTTGCTGCACATGGGAAACCTGGTTAACCCACACTTTGATGGCCTTATTTCGTTGGGCCCTTGCCTTAAGTCCTTCACCTCACAGGTAACAAAGGAATATTATGTAGATGTGAGTAAAGGCAGGAAATCAAGCCAGCACTTTCTGCAACACCATGTGTCCTGGCTGTTTTCAACAGGTTGTTGAGCCCTCACTAAATTCCTTTGCCAGGCTGTTTTGCTGCCGTCTTCCTGGTAAAATTTTCCTGAATCTGCCTTCTTTCCTGCTAATGACTTTTAAAGTAATAGAAGGAAGGAACAAGTTGTATTTTGGCACAGTGAAGGCACAGGCTGTCTTCATTATGCCTTTGTTTATCTCTGCTTTCCTCCGTCCCTATAATACTCTCTTGTTAGATTCTTATGTGCTGGACAGTGCCCTTGTGTTCAAGCTGGAGTTTGCAGTCCGGTGACTGGCAAACTAAAGTGCACCCAAACACAGGTTTTGTTTGCTAAGCACAAGGGTTGTGAATCATTGTTTGAAGTAGAATTCCTTAGACGGCCATGCTTATTCTGCTTCACAGCATGCCCCGTCTTACACCTGACAGGCTTCGTCATACATGTTACCTGCTTTGTCCCTTTGGGCGTTTGGTATTTGTTGTACCTTTTCCTGTGCTGTCTCCCCTGACTGTAATTTTTGTCCACTTCCCATAAAGATAATTTAGTGTCTTAGTTATTTGACCAGGAGTTGATAGTTCTGTCGTCCATGGTAAACTTTGACCCTTGTTAATGGTAGGTATGGGAGGAAGGGTTAGGGACTTGTCTGCACCCAGAGGATTTTCTGCCTTAAGTCTAGGCACACCATTTCGTATCTAATCCCTCGACTTGAAATTGAGTTGTAAAACCGTGGTGAGAAACTGGGATTACAGCAAAATCTGGTCAGTTTTCACTCATAACGTACATGTGGAACGGCTCTAGGTTTGCTATATCGTGTTGGCGTTGCCTTTTTAAGCATTGACCCTAGAATTTCGTCTGGATTACTATAACCCCCTTTTTTTAAGTATTTGGCATTTCACCACTTGGCTTTGTCTCATTACTTCTGTTATAGCAGAAAAATCTAGATCGTCCTCATGAACCCGAAAAAGTGCCAAGAGCTCCTCATGACAGGCGGAGAGAATGGCAGAAGCTGGCCCAGGGTCCAGAGCTGGCTGAAGACGATGCTGATCTCTTACACAAGCATATTGAAGTTGCAAATGGCCCAGCCTCTCATTTTGAGACAAGGTTTCTTTTATTTTGTTTCTGAATGAATGCTAAACATTGGATTTACTTATAATATCTCTCTGTATGTCTAAGTCTTGGCTCCCAAGCTGTGGAGTTGGAAGAAGGCCCTACCCCTGTCCACATTTGAACTTTGTGTTGCCATTTATAGAAAGAAATGTCTAAAGAAGATAGTTTTATGATTTGTTTTAGCTTTTATCTGAGACTTCCTCCCAATATTTCAGGTAGACTGTGTTGAATGCCATAGTAAAGTGTGTCTGCAATATTTCTGAAGTATTGATTTATCGCATATGAAACTTCTGTTTTTTTCCAAGTCCCCAAATTGAGATATATCAGGAATTTCAGACAGAATTGCTACCTTCTCTTACAGACATGTGCACTAGGTCCTGTTCCTTTCTCAGTAGCCAGGGGTCCTATCTAAGTGATGTGCTATAACACACTGCTTTCAGGTTTCAGAATTTATATATGTATTATCATTCTCATTTTATTAGATATGAGCAACACATGGACAGTATTAGAGGCATAACTGAAATATTAGCTATATTACTAAAAGACACTGAAAGAAAGGAAATTAAACAAACAAAAATCTGTATGTACACATTTCTGCTCCAGTTAAACATAGGCGTTTGTCTGGCCTGTTTACCAGTGTAAGTGGACTAATTTGTGACACTCTGCACATCTGTTAATCTAGTTCTGTTCCCAGAATGCTCTGCAGTTGGTACATACAGATCTTTGGTTGCTCAGCTAAGATTTTGTCTAAATCTCATGTTGCTGAATGCTAGAACCAGAGAAAGATTTTATTCACAAAACCTTTGGAAGCCATTAGTTTAAGAAAACCAGTGTCCAAGTGTTAATAAATTCCAGTTTTTATATTTTACTTGTCAGTCATTGGTTAAAAATTATTCACAGAAATAAACTACTGGCACTCCAAAGAAAAACCATTCGGGTAACATTTCATTTCTCTAACAGAGCACTGTTCTTATGTCTCTTTCTTTAAGGCCTCAGACATACGTGGATCACATGGATGGATCTTACTCACTCTCTGCCTTGCCATTCAGCCAAATGAGTGAACTTCTGACCAGAGCGGAGGAAAGGGTCTTAGTCAGACCCCATGAGCCACCTCCGCCTCCGCCAATGCATGGGGCAGGAGATGCAAAACCCATACCCACCTGTATCAGGTATGCAGGACAACCTCTTCATACTTTGTCTTGGACACCAGTGGCCCTTTTTCTTTAATGGATCAATGGTAAACATTTCGGGCTTTGTGGACAAGTAGTCTCTGTCACAAGAGCTCCAGTCTGCTGTCATTGGGTGGAAGCAGCCAGAGACTGGCCATAAATGACCGCTTGAAACAAAACAAGTCCATAAACAAGGAGCCTTTGGCATAGGAAATGTGTTTGCTTTCCTCTGATGAGAGCAGGTTCATTCTCCTGGGGACATTTAGCTAATTGCTTTAAAGATTCGTGTTTTCATGTAGTTGCAGCTTTGTTAACTAGCGTTATCTTACACAGTTTATTAAGAAAAAGGGAATTTTTACAACGTCATAAAATAAAGGTCTAAAATATGGAGGCCAAAGATGTTAGTTTGATATTAAGAAAAATATTTTATTAACTTCAGAGAGAATAGGCAGTTTCTTACAGCAATATCTCAGTAGAGCTATTTTGAACTTTAATGTGGTCAGTTAGACACTTAGACATTTTTAACATGGGCATATTAAAGAAGTTTTCTAATCGAAATACAGCCCAGCTTTACCATTTTTAGTTTAAAATAGAACAGACCACAAAAGCCTCATATCATCACTGACTTCTTTGGTATACCAGCCTCAGGAAGAAAAGGGACTGTAAATTTTCTTTTGTGGGTTTTAATGAGCTGGCATTGGCTTCAGTGAAATGACATACAATGAGCCTTAGCAGCTTCCGTACAAACGCACCATCATCACATTCGCCAATATTGCAGTATGCGTGCAGACCCCGAGCGTGGAAGGGTTGCATCATCGTAGACTCACAATGCTGTCACAGTGCAGCGTTGGACACTAGAGTAGGCATGAAACTCCCGAGTGGATGTGAAAGTCGCGTACAGTGTTGAGGTGTTCAGAAAGTTGGGTTATTATAAACTAAAACTCCATTTCTCTAATAGATACACTATGTACATTCTTGTACACTTTTAGCTCTCAGTCTTTAGAAATAATGTTAAATAGTGTAAAATTTCTGTAGGAACGTGAAAATGGGCCCATTAGTGGAGCTGCTGGTGTTCATGTACAGTTCCTACAGCTGTTTTCCTTTTAGCTTCCTGCTCAGTAACTTTGAGGATCTCTTTGTCATTTCAGCTCGGCCACAGGTCTTCTAGAGAATCGCCCCCAGTCACCAGCTGCAGGCAGAACACCCGTGTTTGTGAGCCCCACTCCCCCACCTCCTCCACCACCTCTTCCATCCGCCTTGTCAACTTCTTCCTTGAGAGCCTCGATGACCTCAACTCCTCCCCCGCCAGTCCCTCCCCCACCTCCACCTCCAGCCACTGCTCTGCCAGCCCCAGCAGTGCCCCCACCACCAGCTCCTCTACAGATCGCCCCTGGCGTTCTTCACCCAGCTCCTCCTCCTATTGCTCCTCCTCTAGTCCAGCCTTCTCCACCAGTAGCTAGAGCTGCCCCAGTATGTGAGACTGTACCGGTTCATCCACTCCCACAAGGCGAAGTCCAGGGGCTGCCTCCACCCCCACCACCGCCTCCTCTCCCACCACCTGGCATTCGGCCATCCTCACCTGTCACAGTTGCAGCTCTTGCCCATCCTCCCTCTGGGCTACATCCAGCTCCATCTACTGCCCCAGGTCCCCATGCTCCATTAATGCCCCCGTCTCCTCCATCACAAGTTATACCTGCTTCTGAGCCAAAGCGTCATCCATCCACCCTACCTGTGATCAGCGACGCAAGGAGTGTGCTCCTGGAAGCGATACGGAAAGGTAATCTCCTCAGAGCCATGGGAAGCATTGTTACGGTAGCACTGGAAATCTTCTGGATGCTTAGGACAATGTTGTGTTCCTCGTTTATACACTTTTAGGAGGCCGTGTTTTTGTACAAATGGGATTTTAGAAGCAGGACTTCCATATTTTAAGTGACTTTTCAGGATAAACAAAACATGTAACTATTTTATTTTGATACTTGGTGTAAGGTTTCTTAAGATGAATGAGAAGTAGAAAGCATGGAGTTGGGAATGTGGTTGGGTTGATAGAGGGCTTGCCTAGCGTGCACAGAGCCCTTGGCTTTAGTGCCACACAAGACTGAACACGGTGGCGCACACTTGTCCTCCAGCACTGGGGAGCTAGAGGTGTGAGGAGCGTCAGAAGTTCTAGGTCATTGTTGGCTGTGGCTAGTCCTGTGCCAGCCTGGCCTACATGAGGCTGTCTGAAAAAGAAAGAAGAAGAAGCTTACAGCACTGGACTTCTGTGATATAGAAATTTTAATAAATATTCCCCCTCTGTATATTAATAACTTCCCTAAAATATTCTCAGTGCAGAAGTTTTTTATTTGGGGTGTAATTGACATCTGTTTCGCCAGATACCGCTAAAGGATTAAGTGTCTTCACTTAGAAGCAAGAACGATCATGTTTATTCATTTGTTAATTCAGCATTTCCTAAGTGGGGAATCAAGAATAAGAGAATGATAGCACCTTTCCTTCAAGTACAGGGGATAGACTGCAGAAGACACATTCAGCAGGTGATTTGCCCCTCAAGGTGGTAGAAGTGTGTCATCTGGTTACAGATGAGCGTGAAGTACGACAGAGCATGATAGATAAATACAGCTATACCCAGGAATAGCTGGGGGTTCAGGACCTGATTTACAGATGAAGACTTAAAGCTCCAACCCAGTTCCTTCAGATTCATTTTCAGTGGAGTTTGCTTTTTCTTTTCCCGTTAGTATTCCTCAGCTGCCTTTAGTTTTAATGGCTAAGGACTGTGTCTGGTTTCCGCACTCTGATTTTAAATGACTGGTCCGGCTTTGCTGTTTCAGGTATTCAGCTACGCAAAGTCGAAGAACAGCGTGAGCAGGAAGCCAAGCATGAGCGGATTGAGAACGACGTCGCCACCATCCTGTCTCGCCGCATTGCTGTGGAGTACAGTGACTCGGAAGACGACTCGGAGTTCGACGAAGTAGACTGGCTGGAGTAAGAAGGTGGCGTTGCTGTGACTGCCGGACTGAATGCACATGTCCTTGTGGCGCCTGTTCTTTGAAAATGTTTGGTCATTCTAGTGTTTTGCTTCCCCTTCCTCATAATGAATAACCCTTTTCCTCCATAACTTTTGATTTTATGAAAAGTATTAGCATATATTTCAAACTAAATATTTTACAGTGGCTTATCTTCTTCCCCCCTCCCCCGGAAAAAATATAATTTGGTCCAATAAACCACTAAGTATTAAGCATGGGCAGCCGTTGTTAGAGTAGCTGATTCAGTTTTTGATATACCTTAATTGTGCACTTTGTGATTTGTTTTTTAAATTTGAAGAAAGCACCTGAGAAGGAAACCTCGGGGGCAGCTGTGTCTGCTGATGAGCCTTATTCCGTTTCCTGATGTTCTCAGTGAAGAACACTGCCTCGATTACATGGATACGCAGAAAGAACATTTAGCTTGTAGTCTTGAATTCTCTTAAGGAATGGTTAATTTTTTTTGTTATCATTTTATTGTTTTAAATACTTGCCTTATTTGAACGTTTAGCAGAACCCCTTTCCCACTTATATATTGTGTGGTACAGTTTTGCTTGCCTATAGAAGTTTAAATTTTTTCCATGTGAGATACTCAGAATAAGCATACGTGTAACTTACATAATGTGAGAATAACAATCTGATGTAATAAATGGTTCATTTTAAAGGTTCCCAGTGTCGCTCTGTGAATGCGTCTGTTGATAAATGCATAGGTGGTGTACGAAAGAGTTCACAGACAGTTTCAGCTGTGTACGTCCTCTGGGTTTTTTTAAAATATAACTTGTCTCTTACGCAAGGGCACTTTTATGCCATACTTTTCTGAAGCTATACAATTATATTTCAGCTCATTTTTACCGTAACATTCCTACCGCTGTTTGCCCCCTGCATGCCTTATTGGCGGTTTATCACCACGCTGGGTAGGTTTGTGTAAGGATGAGTTGCTTGTGTGTGCAGCAGTTCAAGGTGACAGGGAGGCACGGTAATGTCTTAAAGATGCTGAGAGAACCAGCTGTGACTGCTTGGCTGCAGCGCAGTCCAGCACTCGAAGACTGGCAAGGGTGAGGGTTTGAAGCCAGCCTGGGCTGCATGGTAAGGTCTGATCTCAAAAACACAAACAAACAAAACCAAACAGAAACTTTAAACTAATCGGAGTTAAGGCAAGTCAGTTATTTTGTTTAAATGGCCTCACTCTTTGGCCTTGCTTGTATCCACATTTTGCAGTTCAATTTCCAGAGCTTTATCCAGTGGTGCATTGTGTTCCTTGAGTCTGGGAGTCTCAAAGACTTGCTTTGACAAGGTGCATGTGGTTAAAGTGAAGTTACCTATCCTACACCTCGACCTCCTTCCCATGCCCGTCCCCCCCCCCCCCCTCCCAGGACATCTCTGGGCTGTCCTGCAGATCCGCAACCTTGTAGAGAATGACACCAAGGAGAGACCGTTGTAAAGCAGCTGAGCCCAGGGTCGCTTGCTTCCTGGCACATCGTAAGCAGGCAAACAAGCCTGACCGCAGACACGGGAGCTTGTGAGCAAACAGTGAGTGCTGATTGTCTCACATCTAAGTTTTGACGTGAGTTATTTCATGATGCACTTTGGGTGATTTTTTTTAGTAATAGAGTGGATACCATGCTTGTCAGTAAAGTCTAGAGGTATTTGATCATAGTTATAGAGTCTCCTCTTTTATTTTTGAGACTATTTCTGGGAGATACCCTGACAGAAGAAGCCAGGTATAGCTTCTGTTGTAGAGTCAAAGCAAACTTTTAGTGTAGAGCATTCGGCTTACTTAACTGAGAGAGTGTTTTAAGCAGATTGTCTGAGGTCAGCTCTGTCTCCATAAGAAGAGTGAAAACTACTCAGGACCACCTTGTTATGGCTGAACTGTTCTCCATATTCAGCAGGGCTATCCACAGACAGAATGAGGTGTGTTGGGGGCGCCCATTTCCCACAATGTCACCAAATCCAGCCAACAGTTTTAGTTACCTGCTTCAAACTTGAGCTCTCTTTGGCATCTGTGGGCTCTCCCTCCTCTTCCCAGGAATGGTGAGTCAGGAGGTGGGGAGAAATGCTGCCTTGCAGTGGTGACTTTGGCATGAGGGCAGCCATTGCCCGTAGAGCGGAGGGGGCTTCCCCTCTAGCTCTTCATAAGTGCAAAGGTACTAGCTTCAGGCTTACAAGGCATGTCAAGCTGTCACCGTAGTCCTCCATAACTTACAGTAACGTTAGCAGACGAGATGAATCCCAAGGACAAACGGTGTTGATGTGGGTTGTGTTGTGTGAGTGATGAAGTGCCTCCCCTGAGCTTCTCTTTGGGAAGTCCTACCCTTTCTTGCACATCCGTCTCACGTCCTGTTTCTATGAACTCTATGGTTGTCACGACTAGAGCTATATTCCTCTTTTGGTTCCTCTGATTCTTTAATTGTGGCTCTCCTCAACAGTCATTACATTTTGCATAGCAGGTTCTTACCTATTGAGCCTGTCAAATAGACTGCTCACAGGACAGCTGGGTGCCAATAGGCAACTCAAATTATTATTATAAACGATTTCAGAACTGCCCTCATTTTTGTTCTGTTACCCACGACTCTCAAAGTATTCCTTCCTGTTAAATTTTCTTTCTCTGTTAATCTCAGTAACAGTTGGTGGGAAACTGTGTCTTGATGTCATCAGTGTGTGTGTGTGTGTGTGTGTGTCTGTCTATGTGTGTGTGTCTATGTGTGTGTATTCTGGTAAATGGAAAGTATAGGAGTAGCTCTGGCCAAAAGCTGGCAGTCATTAATGTTTCTGAAGTCTTTTTTAAGTGTAGAAAGCAAAATTGATTGTGTTTTCATGGAAATTCTCTTGAGTTACTTTCAAAGTGCAGCTTTGAACTTCATCCTCAGTAAACGTGGCACTGTTGCTCTTGTTTTTTTTTAAAGATTTTTTTTTTATGCATATGGGCTTTTTGCCTGTAGTTTTGTATGTGTACCACTTGTGTGCATGGTGCCCACAGAGGACAGAAGAGGCCGTCGGATCCCCTGAAACTAGAGTTACAGTTGCGAGCTGCTATGTGGGTGCTGGGAACTGAGCCTGGATCTTCTGTAAGAACTTGAGGTGCCATCTCGCCAGCTCAAACCACTTAGCCGTCTCTGCCACCCCCACTACGTTTCCTTTTGATGATCCCAGCTGTTTTCAAGACCACCTTCCTAAAGTGAAGTAACTATAAGATAAATTCCTTCAAGCTTCTCTTTCAAATAGTTAAATTCCTTATTGAGCCCATTACCTGCTAAGTTTACTTGGTAAGAACTGCATATATCCCAGTGTGTGTATATATATATATATACACACACCAATAAAAACAACAAAAAAGCACTGTGCAAATCGATTGAAAGATAGGGTTTTGTGTTGCACTAATAAAATGCCAAATAGGGAATTTCTTAGTTGGATATAAATAATTGTAATTAATTAAAGGCAACTTAATGAAGTCAAGAATGCATAGGCCCTTGTAGTACATATAATGCACCCTATTTATTCACTGCTGTATGAAGAACACATTATTTATGTTCTCCATGACTGGACTGTAGAATGCGGCCATAATCGCTGCTGCTTTTCAGCCTGACAGCCAGGCTCCGAGTGAAGAATGAATAGAGTCTTGGATGAGCATTTGAGACCCTTTTTTAAGACTAGTTATCAATACCTTTTTCTCATTATTGTAAGGCCAGCTGCTCTGGCTTTTTTTTTTTTTTTTAAGAGGAAATACACACACACACAACTGAGCATGTCTTGAAGTCTCTTTTTTCGGGGGTATACTTTCTTTTTTGTAAACCTGTAATGATTTTGAATATTTTATTGTGTGTACGTGTGTGTCCTTATGGAATGCTGTGTCTGTGTTATACTCAGAAGACTTTGATAGTTTTCTTATTTATCCATCCTGCCTTTAGGCTAGCTTTTCTAATACTATGTTCTTTGATATGGAACACAGATATTTTCATGACTAATAAAATTCCCCATCTACCTCTCTGACCTGAAACGACAAAAAAGATACAAACAAGAGTTACTCAATCACAAGGTTTTCTATTTTAACATCTTCCAGTACTCCTTAGTGTATATTTTATTTGTATTCATTAAGGACATGAAGTATACTTCTAATTTTAATGAAAATACATAGGAGATACTTAGTCACTCTAAAAAGGAGCACATTCCTGTGAGAGATGTTTTTATTTTATATTATTTTCATTCTGTTTCTGTTTATTGAATGACTTATTTTTATGCAGCAGGGTTGATGCCTGGGTACTGGGGCCATAACTGAATAAACAGAGCCCTCCTTTCTGAGCATACGGATAAATTGACAAAGCACAATGAACATTATATTAGAGAAGCTTGCAGCACAGAGACTAGCTTACTTTTCAATTACTGTAGCAGAACACTATGACCAATGCAACTTGTAAAAGAAGTTTACTGGGGGCTTCTGTCTCAGAAGCGAGACCACAACCATCGTGGCAGTGAGTGGCTGCAGAAGGGCAAGGCATGATGCTGGAGCCGTAGCTGAAGCTTGTATCCCGATGTGCAAGAATGAGGCAGAGATAGCAAGACTGGGAGTGCTGTGGGCTTTTGAAACCACACAGCCCACCCCCAGAGACAGGCGTCCTCCAGTAAGGCCACACCTCCTAATCCTTCCTAAACAGTTTGACCGAGGGAGTACTTGAGTATTCAGACAGGAGCCTGTGGGTGCCCCCTGTAAAATAAAAAAAGCAGACCACATACTTCTAGCATACAATGGCATAGAATATACATTACCATTCCAAAAAGAAGGAAATGGAACCTAGTGAGGGAACACTGGATTAAAGCAAGACCAAACTCCAGTAGGCCAAACTCCAAATTCTGAAGCTCCATGTCTGATGTCGGGAAAGGGGGGTGGGGGGTTAGATACTTCCACCCTTGCAGTCATACTGACTGCAACATACTTTTCTTCCTTGGGCTGCTTCCATTCCCTGTCTGCAGCTCCTCTTGGCTGTCCCACCTCTCTAGCATCTCCAACATCTGGAGTTTGCAACGCAACCCAGGCTTCACTGTCACAGCATTACGTGGTGACCTCTCAGGGACTCCCCTGCCACAGGCCTGGCCTCAGAGGCTTTTCTTTAACATTGGAGGTGGTGGTGCACGCCTTTAATCCCAGCACTCAGGAGGCAGAAGCAGGCGGATCTCTGTGAGTTCGAGGCCAGCCTGGTCTACAAGAGCTAGTTCCAGGACAGGAACCAAAAAGCTACAGAGAAACCCTGTCTCGAAAATAAAAAAAAAAAAAAAAAAAAAAAAAAAAAACATTGGAGGAAGAGGTCACTACCCTTCTCCCTCTGCATCATGAGGCTAACTAAAGTCAGACCATGAAGCAGATGCTGCCCAGTTTATCTGCTGACTTGAGGGAGAAACTGAGCCCCCTCATTGTGTTACGATTTGCAAAAACTTTGATTTTTGTTGTTGTTGTTGCTTTTCTTTGTTGCATAAGGTTTCGTTTTTTGCAAGTTGGAAACTTAACTGGATGGAATCTTGCCCTGAAGGTGCCACCCCCTTTCTTCCTTTCTCTTTTTCTCTTTCATCACAAACCTTGATACAACATTAAAGTTCCTGGTGCTCTTTTTCTCCTCAAACTGTACGTTTTGTGTTTCTTTGTGCCCTGCTCACTCTTCACCTGTGTAAGGATGGTTACTAATAACCAAGTGACATAGTCAGTATTAGGCTATCTTGAAATCTCTTCTGCCAGCAAAATTAGTTCAAAGCTCTTCAGTTTAGCCTCAGGCAGATTCTTAGGACAAAAGCAAAAGGCAACCATATTCTTTGCCAGAATATCACAAGAATGGTCTCTGAGTTGCCAGTGTTCCCCTCTGAAACCTCTGTCTTAGCTGGGCCTCCATAGACCACATTAATCTTAGTACTGCTGTCTTCCAAGCTTCTACTAGGATGGCCCTTTAAGCCCCTACTTAACAGCATTCCAATACTTTTCCTAGAAAAAAGTCCCAAAGTTTTTGACATTCTTCCAAAAAGCCACATACATGATCAGGCCAGTTACAGTAATAGCCCACCCACTCGCTGGTCCCAACTTCTGTCTTTGCTACTTTACTTTTTTTTTTAATTTATTTATTTATTAAAGATTTCTGCCTCCTCCCCGCCACTGCCTCCCATTTCCCTCCCCCCATCAAGTCCCCCTCCCTCATCAGCCCGAAGAGCAGTCAGGGTTCCCTGACCTGTGGGAAGTCCAAGGACCACCCACCTCCATCCAGGTCTAGTAAGGTGAGCATCCAAACTGCCTAGGCTCCCACAAAGCCAGTACGTGCAGTAGGATCAAAAACCCATTGCCATTGTTCTTGAGTTCTCAGTAGTCCTCATTGTCCGCTATGTTCAAAGAGTCCAGTTTTATCCCATGCTTTTTCAGACCCAGGCCAGCTGGCCTTGGTGAGTTCCCGATAGAACATCCCCATTGTCTCAGTGTGTGGGTGCACCCCTCGCGGTCCTGAGTTCCTTGCTCGTACTCTCTCTCCTTCTGCTCCTGATTTGGACCTTTAGATTTCAGTCCGGTGCTCCAATGTGGGTCGCTGTCTCTGTCTCCTTTCATCGTCTGATGAAGGTTAATATTCAGGAGGATGCCTATATGTTTTTCTGTTGCTGTGACAAACCATCATAAAGAAGGCAGCTGTCTATCACTGTGAGGAAACACTATGAGCAAAAAGCAAGTACGGAAGGGAAGTGTTGATTTGACTTACACTTCCACAGCACTGTTGATCCAAGGAAGTCGGAACAGGAACCTGGAGGCAGGAGCTGATACAGAGACCACGGAGGGGTGCTGCTTACCGGCTTGCTCCTCATGGCTTGCTAGCCCACTTTCTTATAGCACCCAGGGCCACCAAACCAGGGATGGCACCACCATCTGCAATGGGCTGGCCCCTCCCCATTGATCTCTAATTGAGAAAATTCCCTGCTACTGAATCTTATTTTTTTAATTGAGGTTCCCTCCACTCAGGTGACTTTAGCTTTTGTCAAGTTGACATAAAACTATCCAGCTCAGCAACTTCTAAAAGAAAGCATTTAATTTGGTCCTCGTGGCTCCAGAGAGTTAGAGTCCATGTTCACCATGGCGGGTGGGGTATAGCAGTAGGTAGGCAAGCATGGCGCTGGAACCGTAACTAAGAGCTTACATCTGGTGCCACAAACAGGAAGCAGAGAGCTAACTGGGAATGGCTTTTAAAACCTCAAAGCCCTCGCCAGTGATACGCTTCCTCTAAGACCACACTTTGAGGTTCTTCTCAAACAGTTCCACCAACTGAGAACTTTGTAGTCAGTATGGGAACCGCCATTCAAACCACCAGAGAAACCAAACTAAAGAAGTCAGGACAAGCATCCAGAGAGATGAAAGAAAGCATTGAAGGTTGGAGGTATATCTTGGCAGACAAGTGTGGGAAGAAAGAGAGGGGTCTCCCCTGCACCTAAAAGGTCTCAGTGAATGGCAGGAAAGGTTTGGAGCATGGGATGCAATGGCCAAAACAGAGTAGGAGGGGTGAGCCATGAGGGGTCTTCAGAACGACTTCTCAGAAGAGTTTGTGTTTTGCTCCTTGGGCAATGAAACTGGAGAGGTGACATTAGAATATAATTTTAAAACCTGCCCGGTGACTACAAGTGTGAATGAGCTAGCAATGTGTGTGCAGATAACTCAAACCACTCCTGGTTAGCATAGATGACAGACAATGGGCTGTTGGCAGGAGAGATGGGGCTACTTAGAGCAGCGGTTCTCAACCTTCCTAACTCTGCGGCCCTTGAGTGCAGCTCCTCATGTTGTGGTGACCCCCCGCACCATAAAATTATTTTCATTGCTACTTCATAACTAATTTTGCTAGTTAGGAATCATAATGTAAATATGTGATATACAGGCTATCTGATATCTGTGAAAAGGCTCTCAGAGGTTTGTGACCCACAGGCTGAGAACTACAGGCTATACTAGACTGGTTTATTGAAGAGGAAAGAGTCAAGGCGACTTCTAAGGCCCAGGCTATAAGGGAGTATCAAGGGAGAGGCAGGTTTGGAGGGATGTGTAAGTTCCAGGTAGATCAGGGATTCATTCAGGATGGGTTTGAACAGAGAGAGCTTTGTAGAGAAATTATCAATATGAAGTTATCAGCAAGCAATTGTTGAGGTTGCTAGTCACCAGCGTATAGTGGCTCCAGTATGCAGCCTGTACAGGAGCTGGTTTGGTTGGTTGTTTTGCTTCCCATGGTTAAATTTCCACGTTGAAGCTTTCACACACTCTGCTGCAGTGCTGTGTTGATTTCCTCTCGTCACTGAGTGCATCCCCGGGCTCTTTGGAGTTGTCAGATCATGCCAGTCAATCATCTTCCATTGGAAGGCTTCGTTCCTGCCCAGTTCTGCATCGCCCCAGCTTCCTTCTCTTAAGTTAGGAGACAGACCCCCTTTTCCCGTCCACCTGCAGAATTTTCTTATTTTCAGATTAAACAGCTCTAACTGCCCTTTCCATGGTCATCTTTCCAGTCTAGAGTCTTCCTTCTCAGTCCTGTCGGAGACGATCCTGCTCTGATGATGTCATTTAGAAAAGAGCAGAGGGAAGCCCTTCAGGATTTGGCAGTTGCCTCTTTCCTGTTACCTTGTCTGCCCAATTTACTCTGTTTTCTCTGATGGCGTCTCCTTGGCTCGGGTAATAACTTAGGTGTGGTCCTATTAATTTTACCTTTTAGAGCCTTTTGAGATGGGACCAAAGTTTTAGCTGTTGAATTGGTTGGTTTTCCACAGTCCTTTGACAATAGACTTTATTTCAGAAAAGCAGAAGAATGTGGGTAATTCTATGTAAACTGCTTAGCATTACTTTTAAAATAGCTCAGAGTGAAGGGTCAACTAACCAGATTCCAGGCTTTCTCTCTGTAATATTTTCATTGTGAGCAACATATGTAGAAAATAAGTAACATATCATTTCAGCTCCATAATCTGTCAGCAACCCCCTTTCAGATCACAGAATAGCATACTGTCATTACTCCAAAGGCATTTCTCCTGATACCTCCGAATGCCAATTTCCTCCAAATTCCAAACTCGAGTTATCAAATTCCAATCTAGGTGTAAAAGATGAAAATCACAGTCGACTAATCAACATAGGACAATCATCCTAACCTTAGCATAAGAAAATTGTAAAGCAGAACACACACACAAAAGGATAAACTGAACTTCATTAAACAGAGTAACTGTTCCCCAATGGGAAGATTTAATCTAATTTTTGTTGTCTAATTTTGCCTGAATTTGGAGGTATGCATAAGTAAATGATACTTTTGTTATGCAGATATGCCCTGTGTATCTGACATCTTAAAATTTTGTGAGATTTAACCGTGTTTGTATGTGTCTGTGTATGTCACAGCTTATCCGTTCTGCTGTTGGGAACGTTTACAGATAAGTGGGACTGAGTCACAGGACGCTCATCCCCTTAGTCCGACAAGATAGTGCCAAACTCTTTGCCAAAACAGTTGGGTAAGTTGTTCTTATACCAGTAATCATGAGTCTGTTTCTTCACACCCTGGCTTGACCTTGAGGGGTCAAACTATTTCATTTCAGTCATTTGCGTGGATATGTGACAACGTGTCCTTGTAGTTTTAATAGATTTTCCTTTCCCTGACTTCTGAAAAGACTCAGGACGTTTTTATGTGGCTGCTTGCCATATCATCTTCTTTTTGTGGTGTATCTCTCTGATGGTGCCCATTGAGGGAAAGTTACTCATGTTAATGAAGTTTATTTGATCATTCTTTGTCTTTGTGTATGTGTGTTCTGTTTACGAATTTCTTATGACTATTTTCATTGATTACGTCTAGATTATAATCTGAGATTAATTATTATGTGTAGACTGTAGTGCTAAAAGTATAGATAGATGAATACCTGCGTATTTGTAGCCCACATCTTCATAATAGTATCAGTTTTCTTCTTTCTCTGTCTCTCTCTGTCTCTCTCTCTGTCTCTCTTTGGTTTTTTGAGACAGGGTTTTTCTATAGCTTTGGAGCCTGTCCTGGAACTAGCTCTTGTAGACCAGCCTGGTCTTGAACTCACAGAGATCTGCCTGGCTCTGCCTCCCAAGTGCTGGGGTTAAAGGCGTGCACCACTACTGCCCGGCTAGTATCAGTTTGCTAACCAGAATGCAGCCTGCTCCCCCTGTTTTCCCGTGAGATCATGTTCAGTGACCTTGGTCCTTTGCTTTTCTGTATCAATTTAGAATCAGGAGGACAGATAACAGACATTGAGAAGCAGCAGAATATGATCACTGTACGCCTTTCTGCTGCTGTTGTGTGCCTTGTGTGCTCCTGGCCCCTGGTGTAGCCCAAATGGCTCAGTTGTCTATCTCTGGGAGCCGGGCATGATGGCACACGCTCATCAGTAATCCTCAGCCTCCGGAGGCAGACAGCGGAGTCCCGAGTCTGCGTCCAGCTTGGTCCATAAGGAAGTACCACGATACATAACAAGACTTCTTCTTAAGACAGACACATAGTCTAGTGAGCAGATCTCAGTCTCTGGGAGCAGTTACCATGCTTTCGTTCTGACCTACGTGTCATCTGTTTCTCTTCCTTGCTAGAACTTTCAGTGCATCGTTGAGTAAGAGTGGTAAGGGCCTGAGAGTGAGCATCCATGGATTGGCCTCGTTAGTGGGAAAGCCCGTATTTCCCTCTAAGGCTATAACCTTCAGAGCTTTCATAGCGCCTTTTGCCACCTAAGGCGCTTTCTTCCAGAGTTTTCATCCTGGGATGGAGTTGAATTTTGTCAGATTTTTTTTTGTATCAACCCAATATGGTTTTCTCTTTATTTTAGTAATATTAAATGTGCATATCTCGAAGTAGATGATTGATCGTCACCTCTTTTATATGCTTTTTGATTTGATTTGTTAACATTTGGTTAAGAGATTATTGTATTTGCTGATCAAGAGAAATAACAGTTTCAAAATTCCTCGATGTTTTTCCATTGATTTTACACTGTCCTCTTAAATATGTTCTCAACTTGTGTAAGATTGACATTGTATCTTTCTTTTTTAAGTGTTTGAATCTATTTGGGTAAATAGATACCCCTGGCCACTCCCCCACAGGATTTTTTTTTAAGCAAAATCTTTCCGCCTTTGTTAATAGATAGTAGGTTGTTTCCTTAGACACCAGCTGTGTTCGTTTCACCTGCACTGAATTTGTTGGCCTACTTACTGTCCTTGAATGACAGAATCTGTTTCATACGATGGTTTCATTTTATTTGTGGTACTTGGGATCCAGCGGGCATCTTGGATCTGTGTTGTGGTGTCTTTAATCGGTTTGGGACATTTTCTGCCTGGTTTTCTTCATTCCCCCCTAGAATTCCAGCTACCTTTGTGTTGGATATCTCTACTGTCTCCAGTCTCTTAACCATTGTTTTATACTCCTGCCTGATTCATTTTAATTTAGTCTTCTGTCTTCCTTCGGAATTCATGAGCCTTTGTTAAACCTACAGTTGTATACAATTTTGCAGTGTTTGTCATTTGTAGACTTTATCATTTTTTAAAAGACCCCAATTTCCTGTCAACATTCTTTTTCCCCCAAGACAAGGTTTCTCTGTGTAACAGCTCTGACTGTTCTGAAACTCGCTTTGTAGACTAGGCTCGCCTCAAACTCACAGAGATCCACCTGCCTCTGCCTCCTGAGTGCTGGGATTAATGGTGTGTACCATGTCACCCGACTTCTGTCAGTACTTTTAATGCTGCTTTTTATTTTTTTGGATGTGGTAAGAATAGCCGTGTCACAGTCTGTTACTGGTGATTCCCCTACGAGAGGCTCATATTCAGTAAGGTTGCGTAGCCATCTTCGCAAGACCTATCTTCGGGATCAGTGGCATTCCCTTTGATTAGCCCTTTAGAGTCTCAGCCTAAAATAGGGAAGTTGGCTTGGCTTCCCCCTCAGCTGGCGCCTCCTCACACCATGAGGCTGGCAGAAGTACCGCTTTTTCTCACGACAGAGAAATGGCTCCTTTTAATGGCTCCTCAGGAGCCATTAGGGTCACTTTCCTTTACACTTTTATGCATGGAATCATCAACAACCCCCCACCTCCTGCCTTGACCTGATAATTCTTTATTATCCTACCTCCCAGGTAACTTCAAGTATTTTTAATGTTTTTTCCACCGTTTGTAGTTGTCCATAGCAAGAGGTTAGCACTCCCAACCCCACTATTATCCGAAGGCATTGACTAGCTCAGTTATCAACATTGAAATTAAAGTCAAGCCCATCTCATTACTTATAAAAACAGCCATTTTTCATCTTGAGTGCGAGTAACCCAAAATGCAGTTTCCACAGAGTTTTTTAAACATACAATTAAACTGTTTGTTGCATGCAGCTGCATTTTAAGACATGTCAAAACAACAGCAACAGAAAAGAGGCTGTGAACATCTAGGCTATTTTTAACTCGCGAAGGGGAATGCTCCAAAGCATAGATACGGAGTCTTACGTGAGAGATGGAGAGAGTGTGCCCAGTATTGTGAGGACTGAGAAAAATGTATAGTTCTGTCAGGTGACTAGTTTATTGTTGAGGTCTTCGAGGGCACTCTTTGGAGCTGTACAGCCTTATAACTAAATTCCGAAGGCACTTGTATGTTTGACACATGTTTTGGAGTTCAGTGCTATTTTAACTTGAGTAACGATAACATCTTTGGAGCTCACAAATGCTGTCCTCGTGGCCGTCCCCTCCAGTAATGTTCTGTTAACTCATCGACCATGTCTGTCCCATCTTTCTCCTACTTCCTGGTCCAGTGTATATTTGATACAGTATTAATGGTCTAGAATCCTTCCCCTTGCGGATATAGCTCCTTTAAGATTTCCGGAACCTAAAATTATACATGCTGTCCTCATGACCCACCAGCCAGCTCTTATTTTGGTGGCAGGTGCTGTTCTGAGCAGTTTGCATGACTTCTTTCTGTTGATTTGTCTCATGATAGAACAGGGTGGGACATTCATTATCCCCATGTCATAGATGAAGGAGTTGAGGCTCTGAGCTGCAACTTGGCCTGTGTTCATGTGCTGTAAGGACTAGGTTTGCACCTCATCCAGTTCCACAACTTGGCTAAAATCCTTGTTCTTGCTGGAAGCTACTATGCATTTACTTGCCCTTTAAGAAATGTGGACAACATCACATCCATTTGAAATATTAGCGTATCATCTGTCAGAGTGTACTATAATTACCTGCTTAGGTTACTATCCTTCTGTTGGACTCTGAGAATCTTAATCTGTGTGAGTGTATGTGTGTGCACCTGCCTGCATGCATGCGTGTGTGCAGTCATGCATGCTTCAAGGGACAACTTTAGGTATTGGTCTTCATCTTCCACTCTAAGGTGGGGCTCTCATTTTGCTGCTTTGTAAGACAGGCTATCTGATCCTCAAGCTTTTGGGGATTTTCCTGTCTCCACCTCCTGTCATCCCTTTCTGGGATTACAGATGTACACTATCATATCTTTGACACAATCATTAAAAACCTAGAGACAGATATTGGTGTTTGAGCTGAAGATCAAAAAAGCAAATCAACCAGCCACTAGAGAAGTCTTACCTCTACCAAGGCTGGGCAACTGCAGACTAAGCCCTGAGCCTCGGTCTCCTCCCATCTTAAATGTTTTATAGTCCCCTATGGTGCTGGGATTAAAGGCATGTGATACCCTAGTACTGGGATTAAAGATGTGAGCTGCCACCAGCTGGATCTGTTTCTGCATTGATCTTGTGTAGTCCATGGTGTCCTTGAATTCACAGAGATCCTTCTTCCTCTGTCTCCCAAATCCTGGGGTTGAAGGTGTGTAACACCACTGCCTGGTGGCTTTTTTTTTTTACCCTCTGATCTTCAGTCAAGCTTTATTAAAACATAAATAAAATACCACTATAATATCCAGTCTTCTTATTTGCCCTGCAGGCACCAGCTGAACCATCTCCCCACCCCAGAACCTTAAGAACTATATATCCTGTTAACTTTGGTATCCTGAGCCTCTCTAGATTGAAGTTCATAGGCTGTCAGTAAATGACTGCTAAAATAACTTTTTAAATGCATGAATTAACGTCATTATTATCAGAATTAGTTACTGTGAAATGCTGAAAGTACAGAAGCAGAAATCGAGGGGGCTTATTACACGATGAAGCTAACAGGACAGCGCTGGCGGGCCTTACACTTGAATGTTGTTTTCTTGTTCATTGTTCCATCGCCCAGTTAAGATTTACTGACATACCAGACAGAAGACAGCTTGTAGATGCAAAGAATGGCAGAGTTGAGGTAGCTCCCGTTTTCCCATGAAGTGTGTATAGCGAGCAGGTCCTTCTTTGGAAGGTCACTTCTGGAAGCTTCTGACACTGAACAAAGTATCTTTTATGCATCCTGTTTTCTGTTGCCCTCCAGTGTGATGTATCCCTTGATAGACTTGCCCCTCTCCAGGCTTTAGTTGCTTTCATTGTTGACGGAGTGAGGAAGAAGATCCTACCGATTACCCAGTGCTTATCAAATCTGGCTGGTCCTCGGTCCCTTCTGACACTTCACAACCTTCATCATCTCCTCAGATTTTTCTTCTTCGGTGTTCTCCTGGGATCGCAGTTGTCTGTATGCTCCAGAACAGGATGTGGTCTCGGTTTTAAATGCTCTGGTCTGCCTCTCGGCTCCATCCCACACCCCCTGTTCTCTGTTTCAGTTTGGGATGATTCCTGTTTCTGTCTCTGAAGCTCACTGGGGATCTTTTGTTTGTGTTTCGGCTGTAGCAAATCTACTTTCAGAAGTTCATTAGCTCTCTTGCTAGACTTCTTACTTGTAGCGATTCTGTTTCTTTCTTGCAGTTCTCTCTCTGCTGGAATTCCTTGTCTGTTCATGCATGCCGCCTGTCTTTTCTACTGGAGCCTTTAAACAGAAGTCCTTTTGAAAATTCCTTTCATGATAGTTCCCACAAATACAGGCACTGCCTGATAATCCTTACAAGTCTCTTGACCATGAAATAATCTGTCTTTATTTATTTTTCCACACGTTTGCTGGCCCCTTCAGTTTCCCTATGTTAATGTCCTTTGCCATTTTCTTACAGAACATTTCTTGTTCTTGCTGATTTATGTCGCCTAATGATACGAGCTGTAAATACAGTCTCCTAATCTGTAGCTTGCCTTTTCACTTTGAGCGTGATGAGTTTCATCATTGAATTCTAATAGTCAGATTTACTGTTATTTTCATTTCTGGCCTGTGCTTGGCATCTCTTATACCCCGAGGTCATAAAGATGCTCTTATCCAATTTCTCTAGGAAGCTCTACAGCTTAGCTTTGCATATGAAGTCGGCTAGGTCTTTAACCATCTGGAATTTAGTTTTGTGTGGGTATTAAGTAGGGAATCTAGCCCTTGTTCCTATGAATAAAAATAATCTCATCTCCAATGAATCATAATGCCACTCTCCCATCCGTCACATTCCCATGCGTGAATGTGCACTGGGGGTAGTTTCATATACTTCTGCAGCAGCAGAATGTTTTCCTCGTTATTATTTTACCTCATTGATGCATTGATGTAAACTGCATGGATAGTAACATATAAAGTTATCCGGGTCCATTAAAAAAACCTTAAGAAAGTTATTGCTCATGGTGTTTGTTAGGCTCCTCCTAAAATTCATTTCGAAAAATAAAGAACTAAGAATAGCCAAGGTTGGGTGGACGAGATGGTTGAGTGGGTGAAGGTGCCTGCTACCAGGCCTGAAAACCTGAGTTTAATTCCATGGCCCCTCATGAGGGAAGGAGAGAGCTGGGTCCTGCAGATCATCCTCTGACCTGCACGTTCGTGCCTTCGAGCAGTCAATAAATAGATAAACGCAATAAAGACATGTACATTCAAAGCATTATACTGTGGCTTGACTCTTAGAACCTTGGCATTTAAAGTGGTCTTTGTTTAAGTTTTGTCGACGTGGAACTGTCGGTAAAGCCTCGCATGCAATGGGAGGGGCGAGGTGTAAATGGCCACCCCCTAGCACAGGAAAACATATGAAGGAGAAGGGCAAGCAGCCCAACCAGCCAGGAGTGTGCCACGAGAGGGCAAGAGAAAAGGACAATCTGGGGAGGAAGACACAGCTGCAAGGGGGACACCAGACGACACCTTCAGGAGAGCCCTTCCCCATGCCCCATATTCCTTCGGGAGTCCAGTCTCATTTTGGAAGGGACCTGCTTATGCCTGTACCCTCTACTTAAGCAATAATGAGATTTTGAATGAGCTACTGTTCCCTACCCACCCATCTGTTCCTAACTGCTGTTTTCCTATGCAACCCGCCCACGTTAGATACATGCCCAAGTGTTTGGATTATGATTGGCAGCCTGCACGATACCGCTCGCTAGGAATGGCACTACCAGGACTCACCGGGTGAGTCCTCCCTGACTCCGGGTCTTGACCACTGTTCATTCTGGTCATTTTCCACTGATGTTTTTACAGCGGGTGACACGAGATAAGAATCTCCAGCCACAGCAAAGGATTTGCTAATTTCCTGCTCTAAGCAGCAGGTACCCAAAGCGTCATTCTCCTGTAACAGCTCGCTGGTGCGTGCAGCTCACTAACGTGCTAATCCGTCTGTATCTGTGTCCCCACTCATGTGCAGCCTGGAGCTCAGGAAACCATCACAGTCATCTGCCAGTAGCTGCTGCTTTTACTCTAAGTAGCCCTTTGCATCCCAGGTATCTCAGGATCTTCTTTTAGCTTGTGGAGTTCAGCCTGCAAGCAGAATAAAATCTCACACCCAGTTTGGGCAGACTGAATCTGAGCATGGTCAGATCTGTCCCACTGATCAGTTGTCTGGGGTTTTCCCTGCGCTGCATTCAGACTCTCAGTCTCGCGGGAGCGGGAGCGTTCCTTGTAATTCTGGATGTTGGGTGTGTCTTAGCAGGAGGCCTTGCTCTCAGAACCCAGACCAGAAAGGGGCACTTTCCGCTCTGGAAACACGGTATAATTAATGTACAGGACATTAACCAGTGTCAGAACTGAAACTTGTCCTAGGCCCTGGGGAGCTCCTGTGTGCTTGGCTAGGAATTTCACTTCTGCCCCTTTGATGCCCTGCCTTCTGCCCTCCATCAGTTCCAAACACTGACCACTGACTTTGCTTCTTAATGTTCCTTACAGGAAAGTTGACAGAATAGGAGAGACACCCAACCAGTCTGTTCCAAATATCCCAGTAACTTTCTGCTTTGTATCGTTTACTGTTTTCTCTGAGGTTGTATGTATATTGTAAATGTGCACTTTTTGATGTATGTGGTCATGTGATGTGTGTATGCATGTCTGTGCCTATAATCATTGTGTGTGTATGTGTATGTGGGGTGTACCTATGTGTATTCATATCCATGTGTATGTGGCCATGTGTTATGTATGTGTGTATGCATATCTGTGCATGTAATCGTGTGTGTGGTGTACCTGTGTGCATGCATATTCATGTGTATGTGGCCATGTGTTATGTATGTGTGTATGCATATCTGTGCATGTAATTGTGTGTGTGTGGTGTACCTGTGTGCATGCATATTCATGTGTATGTGGCCATGTGTTATGTATGTGTGTATGCATATATGTGCATGTAACTGTGTGTGTGTGGTGTTCATGTGTGCACGCATATCCATGTGTATTTAGCAGTGTGGGTTATGTGTACATATCTCTGTGTATATAGCAGTGTGGGTTATGTGTGGTGTACATATCCATATGTATATAGCAGTGTGGGTTATGTGTGGTGTACATATCCATGTGTATATAGCAGTGTGGGTTACGTGTGGTGTACATATCCCTGTGTATATAGCACTGTGGGTTATGTGTGGTGTACATATCCATGTGTATATAGCAGTGTGGGTTATGTGTGGTGTACATGTCCATGTGTATATAGCAGTGTGGGTTATGTGTGGTGTACATATCCATGTGTATATAGCAGTGTGGGTTATGTGTGGTGTACATATCCATGTGTATATAGCAGTGTGGGTTATGTGTGGTCTACATATCCATGTGTATATAGCAGTGTGGGTTATGTGTGGTGTACATATCCATGTGTATAGGCCTGAGGGAGATGTCAGTGTCTTCGTCAGCTGCTCTTCACCTTTCTGTATCAGAACTCCGGCTAGTCGCCTTGCTCTGGAGATGTGCTGTCTCCACCTCCTGCCCACTGGGATTATTAACAATCTGGTATACTCATGCAGCATCTATGTGGTACTGGGAATCCCAAGCCCTGGGGATTTGAACTCCTAGCATTTCCCTGCTGAGCCTTCTTGGCAGCCCTGCATGTACACTTTTAATCAAACTGTTGGAGAGCACCTGATGGACATTCAGTCCATCTGTTCTTAGGCATACGCCCGCACCAAGGTCCACCTTTCCCCATGTCCAGTTCTGTTGGGAATAACATTAGCCTGGAAGTGTGTGTACGTGATAGTTGAGAGTTTGAATGCCTGCTATTTTTCTAAGGAAATGGTTATTTCATCTCATGGGAATACTGATATATCACGATTCTGCATGAATATAATGTGTTACTATCTCCAAAGCGTGGCTATTAGAGACACAGTTTAAATTGTATTATTTTGCTCCTTCCCTGGTATAGGATATAATAAAGTTTTATGATTTCTATGGTTATTTGGAACAAATCATTTAAAAATATTGTCACAAAGACTTTATATATGTTGGTAATTGCCTTCATCACTGTTCTATTGCTGCGAAGAGACATCATGACCAAGGCAACTCTTATAAAGGAAAGCATTTAATCATGGGCCTTGCTTATAGTTTCAGAGGTTTGGTCCATTATCATCATGGCAGAGAAAATGGGGGCATGCAGGCAAGCATGGTACTGGAGCTTTTATATCCTGATCCCTGATCCACGGGCAGAGAGAGAGAGAGAGAGAGAGAGAGAGAGAGAGAGAGAGAGACCAGGCTTTTTGAAACCTCAAAGCCCACCCCAGTGACACACTCCTCCAACAAGGCCACACCTTCTAATCCTTCTAATCCTTGAAAACAGCTTCACTTCCTAGTGACTAAGCATTCAAATATGTGAGCTGCTTCAGGCCATTCTAATTCAGAAGTGACTTAAAAAAAGAAGTTGATAAAAGGTTTATTTTCCAATTATCTGAAATTCTTTGTGTGTGGTTTTGGTACCACTTTGATGCCAAGTAGATAAGGCAGAAGATACTTCTGAGTGTTTTAATAATAACAAAGTAAAAAAGTTCAAAACAGTACTGATAATTTACACTTGACTAGAACACAATTTTGTTATGGTTCAATCATAACTTCTAACAGTGAAACCTCAACAGAGGTGGTCAGAAATTGTAGTTCTCCTGTTTGTGCTGGTCTATAGGCGTCAGATCTACATGTCCCAGATCCACGGTTGATGTTTAAGGACATGAAGAGAACTGGTTTTCCTTAGGATTTCCCTTTCCTGTGGTAGGTCCTGAAGACAGTGTCAGGTTAATTGAGATCATGCAGAGACATCTTCCTCAGAACACTGAGCCTGCAGCCCCTTGCCGTAACTTTACCTGTGAGAAGGCAAGTGATGACAGGCTCTGTCATAGCTTAGCTTGCATAGAAGACCAGAATTACAGTTATAGAAATCTTTCAATTGGGTCTGTAGGGATTAAAGCTTATAATCACCCACATGTGTCTTCATTCCGAGAAATAAGTGCCAGCCAGTCCAGTCGGAGGTTCTTCCCAGCACTGGAAACAGCTTTTCAAATAGAATTCTCAAATTATGTTTTTATGTAGAGACCTGCATTTCAAGTTGTAGGGAAAAGAATAATTTCATAATCAAGATATTGTGATATATTTAAGTATTTATATTTGCATGATTTAGGTCATGCCTGTAAGGATTTTAAGACTGTTTTCTCGACTCCTAAAAAGAAATCATTATGTTGTCTAGGTAAGCAAGGGGTTTGTGGTCCTCCCCCGGGAGGGGTTTGAGGGCCTTCTCAAGGATTTTCTTTGCCTTGAGAGAAAAGTTCAGAGCTGTTTGCCTTGAGAGAAAAGTTCAGAGCTGCTGTCCACACAGCCTCCTTTCCCCAAGCCCCAGCCCTTGGCCACCACCTCTTCTTCCTACTTTCATTACTGTATTGATTATAACTAACCAGCCCCTCTCCCTCCTACAGAATGGAAACTTCCTCCACAGAAAGCTACCTTGGGCTCGTCTATCTTCCCTGAACCCCACCCTTTCTCTCACCTGTAACCCAGCAGAGGGTAAAGCTATGGTTAGTGTGCATGCTACTGCTGCCTCAGACAGTTTCCAGCTCTGTGGGTGGTGGTGCGAGAGAGCAGAGAGGCTGCTTGGTGGCCCTGATGGCTTTCTGGCCCTGTGCTGGGACCAGTCCCCCCTTCCAGACAGGCTCTTCCTTTCTCTGTAGAGGGAAAAAAAAGGATATTTATCTGTCTGGGCCCAAGTTCACCACCTTTGACATCAAAACTGTTCTAGGTTGTTAGACCTGCCTGCTGTCTTCTAGGCTCTGCTAGGAAATTAGGCAGTCTGACCCCTCCTGGCCCATGACCCCCAACTCCATGTCTAAGAACTATTAAAGCCACCCATCCTCCTTAGCAGATGCCAGCCCGTCCTGGCTATTCCATTCTGACAGTGGCGAGCTGAGTGTCCCTAGCCTCTCGGAGGGAATCCTTGGTCCACATCTCACTGCTGGGCATGCTGTCTCTGTCCTTGGAAGTTCTAAGGTGCACTGGGGAGGACATCCTGCACATCAGCTGAAAGATTTAGCTATACTTGAAAGTGTTAAGGAGCCTTTCCTGTTCCGGGAAGACAAAAATCTTCATATGTGCTATCTGGGAAATGCCATCAACAAGATGTTGAGAGAGTGGCAGGGCTGCGTCCCGCCACCCGGCCGCCCGCACGGCTAGCTTTATACCCAAAATAATTACACGGAAACTGTATTCTTTTAAACACTGCTTGGCCCATTAGTTTTAACCTCTTTTTGGCTAGCTCTTACATATTGATCTAACCAATTTCTAATAATCTGTGTAGCCCACGAGGTGGCTGACCAGGGAAGATCTTAACCTGCGTCTGTGTCGGATGGGAGAATCATGGCGACTGCCTGACTCAGCTTTCTTTCTTTCAGAATTCTGTTCTGTCTACTCCACCCACCTAAGGGTTGGCCTATCAAATGGGCCAAGGCAGTTTCTTTATTAATTAATCAATGAAAGCAACAGATTAGAAAGAAATCACTTGCACATCAACAAGAAACCAGGCAAGTCAGTTATATCTGTTCCCACACTGGAATAGGACTCTGGCAATAACAGGGCATCAGCTAAAGCAACACACACTATCGTGGCTGGAATTCACAAATACTGCATGGAGACGCACAAGCTGCAGAAAAATGGTATACCAAGTGTTTGCAGTCTGAAAGCTATAAAATGAGAGCACGTCATGTGCTTTTTAGGGATATATACATCTTCTGAACATATATGTACACATAAAACAAATATGAGTAGATATTATGTGTTCACATATACAGTTGTAATATAAATACAAATAAATTCACGGAAAAGATAAATACAAAATATATGGTAGTAGTTCCAATGGGCAAGTGCTGGCCTGTGAGGGGTAGACAAATTCTCTCAACTGAACTGTGCCCCTGGCTAGAGACCATAGTCATGCTAAGAGTCGCTAGCGAGGCCTAAACTAGGGTAAGAAGGAAGGAAAGAAAGCCAGACTGTACATGTACATATACTAGAATATATTTGTAGAAAGACGCCATCACGAGGAGATATTAATTTTGATGGTTGCTATTCTCCGCAATTGCTCCCTCACTCGTAGGACTTTCTCCTGTGACCCCCACATTTGCCTTTCCTCACTACCTAGTCTCTGTCCAAGGTGCTGGGAGAGTTTGTTGTCTGTGGCACCCCTGAACCCACCCCACCTCCTGCTTGTCTTTGCAGAGACAGATGCTTCATCCCATCTCATCAGCAGCATTCTCCATATCTCCAGGGCTTTGGTATATACCAGTGAGCTAATGAGCAAGCGCGGAAGAGCCTGTCTCTAGCCACCCATTCTGTTAGCTACAGGATCTGTTAGAGGCGATGTCCAAGATGTCCAAGATGGGAAGGCTTACACAAAGCGAGCGGTAAGGAGCAAGTGACTGGTCGTACTGAGAAGGTTTGGGCCCCCTGTTTCTTGGAGGACTTTATGATAAGCCTGAGGGTCTTGTCTGTACTGAGAGTCTGTAAACGGCCTCTGGACAAACTTGAAAGGCACATGTGTTTGTCCCTGCCTGCCGTGGGCCGGCTGAGCTCCTCCCGTCCCTTGCTGCATAGTCTCTGCCTCTGAAGAACCCTGTGCTTTTCTTTGCTAAGCTTACAGTATTCTAGATGTGGCCTTCAAGATCGTTAGAGAAATAGCACGTGGCAGGCCATTGCCTAAAGAGATCTGCTTCTTCCAGAGCTTGAGGAAAAGAACAGAAGAACCAGAAGTCAGGTGGCACAGGGTATGGAGCCATCCCCAGGCTGGCTCGAAGTTAATACTTCTATGGGTTTCTTGAAAAGTTGATTTAGAGAAGATTTACATACTAAATTATTAGTTTATTTATTTCCTGTATTTATTTATTTCCACTAATTTATTTCCTATATTTTAACATGAACTATCTTTCAGGCATTTGTGTTTCTGTGATTTGTCAATAGAGAGTTCATTAGGCTTGGTTTAGACCTTTTATCTCCAAGAAAGAGTTACTGTCTTTCAAGGAAAATGGACAGTCCACAGTTCTTTCAGAATACTATATTTTTAAAGCTATCAAAGTGAATTTTTTTTAGAAATCTTAGTAGCGACAACTGCCTTACGATAACCTGTGACTTTAGGCCAAAAGGCAGAAGTCCTAAACTCACTCTGCTCCTTTAATGGAATCTTTTATTTTATAACTTTTAAGTGATTCTCTGTGAATTTCACATCATGCATCCTAATCCCATTTACCTCCCTGTCCCCTCACTTCTGCCCTCTGCCCTTGCAAACCCCCCACCACACACACACACACAAAGAAACAAAATAAAATTTAATAGGAAAACCTAAAACCAAACCAAAGGGGGGGGGGGAGGAATCCTGTCACGGAAACTGTAGAGAGGCCCATTGAGTCACACAGTTTACCCTTTAGTCTCTTCTTGCAAGTGGTCATTGCTATGAGTCATTGATCTGGTTCGAGGCCTCTGGCTTCTGCTCCACCACCCATAATGAGCTCTCACTGGGGCTCCTCTTGGATATCCTGTTGTCCTGTGACATCGTGGAGATCCTGCAGTTTTGGCTCTGTAGGTTTGACCCCTTCACAGTGCATAGATTCGGTGGCTGTTGGGGCGGGTCAACTCATAGCCCTGGTTCTGGGCCTTGGCGGTACCTGAGTTGGTCAGCCTGCCAGCTTTCCCTCGTCATCACACCCAGGCAAGCTCTCCAGCACTGCCCTGGCATGCTTGCCCAATGCAGCCTGCAGCAAGGAGCAGGGTCAGTTCTCCTGCTCTCCGCTCCTCGGATCCCGCTCACTCACACCACCAGGGCCAGCTCTATTGTTTAGCCCAGGAGAGGTGCTGGGCCCTCTTTCCTGATTGCTGTAGGGGGTATCACGGGAGGGGTGGCATTAGCTCTCTTGCTCTCATTCCCTCAGAGTTGGACTCACCTGGATCCCCCACTACAGGGTTAGCTCTAGGGTGCTGCCCAGATGAGTTGCACACCCAAGGTGAATGGTAGGGCCATCTCTCCTGAACTCAGGAGCCAGCTCTTCCCTGAGATGCAGGGCCAGCTTGTCGGCTACAATTTCCAGCAAGGGACAGGACCATCTATCCAAGGGCCAGTGAAGGTGGGTCTGGCTCAGTGCAGCCTTTGGACTTCCACACATGTGGTTCCTATGACCTCCTGTGCTAACACCATCACAGACCCCAGTCACAGCCGGACCATGGACACAGACCTGGCTCTCAGCAGCAGCCTGGGCCCTCCCTGGATGTCGCCATGGCCCCCAAGACAGCACAGGCCACCCAGATCAGTATGGCCCCGATGGCAGCATGGTCAGACACCAACATGGTTATTTCTGCCCCAAACCCCAACCACTCACTGCAGGACCATGGACCCAGACATGGCCCTAGGCAGCAGCCCTGGCCTGGCCAACACCATGACTCTGGGTGTTTTAATAAGATCTTGCTGGCCACCATTTATTATTAGGACCGCTTCAAAAGATGAAATAGAAGTTTTTCTGTTGTATTTTAGAAAAGCCATCCTAGCTAAATGCCAAAACACTGCAGATGTATTATCTAAATGATAATACTTTCAAATAAAATATTCTCAGCCTCTAAATGCTGAAGATTACCATCACTCTTCAACAGATCAACAAACATTAATTAACATTTATGCAACAGGCATTTCATTTAAAGAGAGAGAGCTCTTGGCATGAATATTCAGCAAATGTTTGTGTCGCTCCACGGTGCAATATAAAAACGCTGGGGCTTAAAAACAAAGTGTTCATTTTCCCTCTGTTCAGCTGCTACCTAAATCTCCCCAGTTCCCTGTTTTCACTTAAGCCTTTGAGGTAACACACCTACTGTGCACCGAGATGATGGTTCAGATCTACATGTTAACCTCCTCCCCAAAATTCTTATTTGGTGTACACATTTTCAAAAAGCCTGTGTGTGCCTCTCCTGTGACATCCATGAGTGTGCCGGGTCCAAACTCAGAGACATCATCCGCATCAGAATGTGGAAAAACAAACAAATTATTGCTTATTTTTTTTTAAATGAAGCACATTTTTAACACACTAAAATTCCTTGCAAAACAGTACAAAAAATCTAAAGCGGTATGAAATGTTTCCATTATGGAATAAAACCACGAGATGTTTCATGTGTGTCGTGTCATTCATTAACATCCTCACTTCATAGAAGTCAAGGCACATACATAATCACAAGTGTTACTTCTGCGTGCGGTTGTTGCTGTGTGCGGAATTGTGAGGCACACAGAGAAGTAGCAAACCATCCGCTGCCATCTTCCTACATTAAACCGTGGTTCAGGGAGGTTAAATAGGTGGCTTGTGGTCAGTCATCTATGTAGAAGTAGTATTTGGACCCAAATAACCTGGCTCCAGGGGCCATGCTGCTTCAGACGGAATGTTTCCAGTGTTAGGTATCTTGAGGTGGATAAGGGGTGAATGTCCTCTGTGCCAGGGCTCTGTTGATCCCAGGCTGACCAGAACTGCTTCCCTTTGGGTGTACATTACTGATCCTGTCTTGGTCTGAAGGTATATAGTCATTGATAACACATCAACCAACTCAGTCTCTTGCATCTTGCTGATGCTTGGCCTCCTTAGAAGTACGATGTGTCAGACGGGACGGTGGTGGCGCACGCCTTTAATCCCAGCACTCGGGAGGCAGAGGCAGGTGGATCTCTGTGAGTTCGAGGCCAACCTAATCTACAAGAGCTATTTCTAGGACAGAATTCCTGTCTTGGAATTCAAAAACAAAAAACAAACAAACAAAAAAAACAAAAACAAAAGTACCGTGTGTCTTTTAAAGCTTTCCATATCGCAATGGGGTTTTTCTGCTTTCCACAAGACAGCAAACATTTCATAGTCCCTGTAAGGTAAAGCCAATTACGGACCACAGAAAATGCCACCAAAGCAGCCTGTCAAGAAATGAGGAAGAGAATTCTTCAGCTTCTACTGACAGTTTCTAAGGTAATTGAATATACTTCTGAAAAGTCATTCCTGCATCCAGACTTCGGTAGGTTATCAGTAGGCAGCCATCTATGCTGAGGCAGGAAAGGTCTTGGAATAAGTGATCAGGACAACAGAATAAACCTAATGACTGAACTACCACCATGAGATTTGAGGACAGTTGCTTGCCTGAGAAAACTGTATCCATTCTCTCTCTCTCTCTCTCTCTCTCTCTCTCTCTCTCTCTCTCTCCAGGGACCCCTTAAGTTCACTCTGCTGTGTCCTTCCTTCCTTCCTTCCTTCCTTCCTTCCTTTTCCCTCTCCCTCTCTCTTCTTCCATCCCTCCCTTCTTTCCCTTACTTTTTAAAAAAGGTTTATTTCTTCCATGGTGTTCTCCCTAAGAGAGAGCTTTTGTCTTTATCAGCCTACGCCTCATGCTGTTCACTACGAGGCAGGTGCCAGACAGGCAGCCCTGTAGCGGAATGTCCCCATGGGATCATCAGAAGCTTACGATGGAATAGAGGCCAAGATGGGTGAGAAACAAACTCCCTCACAGACGGGCCTCCTGCCTGGTAGCCTCTCAGATTTGATGAGTGCAGTATTCAACCTGGGGCCACGGGGAAAGAGACATTTGAAACCCTTTCTAGGGAAGTCATGTTTGGTGAGGATCCACCCTTCAGGATGCTGAGCATAGAGTCTTGATTATAAGGTGTAGGGCTGTTCACTTCTTTCTCTGCTTTCCCTGAACAGGGTTTCCTGAGGCACACTGAATTTTCCATTGCATTGTTCCATTGCTCCTTCCTTCAAATCCTAATATTTGTAACACAGCCCAGGCCCTCATCCTTTGCCTCAATTAATTACGTGAACGATCGCTCCTGGGGAGAAGGAACCATGGACCCTTTGAATTATTTAATGTCCAGTTGAGATTAGGAAGCCTTGAGGGACCTGTTAATCTTAAGCGTCTGTGCATCTTCCATGTAAATGCGGGACCACTGTATAGAGCGAGGTACATTCACGAAAGAGAGCAAGACTAGACTGCTCCATTGGGAGGCTCGGGAAGGGATGGATGGTAAGATGCGAAGAGCTCCCTCCTCCACTACAGCAGAGAGAGCAGGCATTCCTCGGCACTCTGTGCGGGTCCTCAGGATTAGGACTGTGACAAGTTCTGACTGGTGTCAAAGGTTGCCATGTGAGTGAATCCGTGTACATGCACCTAACTGTTAGATACTGTTCTTATTGCTATAATAAAACACGCAGCAAATGCAACTTAGGGAAGATGTGTTTGTTTTGGCTCACAGTTTGAGAGTACAGTCCATCACCATGGTGGAGATGTCCTGGCAGCAGGAACACATTGCATCCAAAGTAAGGAAGCAGAGGTGAAGTGTTTGGTTCATGTTCTTTTTTATATTCTGTCTAGCACCCCAGCCCGGTAACCAAGTCTAGGAACTCCTTCCCAGACAAGCACAGAGGCTGTGCGGGTGACTCTAGAATATGGCAAGCTCATAGTTCAACACTGTAATGCGCTTGAAAATGCAGTCTCTGCACCTGCAATACCGAAACTTCCCACTGGTGACTGTGGGAAGGAAACATGGGAAGCTGAACTGAGAAGGTGGGAAACTTGTCCCTGTCTCCTCTGGATGTGGGAGACTGGTCCCTCTCTCCTCTGAATGTGGGAGTCTTGTCCCTGGGAAGAAAGAATTTGGTTATGGGGAGAGTGTGGCTCAGGACCACTCTCATTCTGGAAGTCTTAGAAGCACACACCTGGCTGTTTTCAACAAAAAAATGACAAACATCTCCAGTCACCTAAGGTACAGCAGCTTGACCTGCATTCCAAAAGCGTGCAGTTAGCGCATGGCGTCATGTTCCACTTTCCATAGCTGTCGAGTGGTGCTTAGCGCCCAGTGGCTTCAGTGTGCTGTGGGCCCATACAGCTTTTTAAAGTGTTTAGGATGGGGGACTGGAGAGACAGTTCAGTAGATACTAGCCTCTGCTGCTCTTGCAGAGGGCCTGTGTTTGGTTCCCAGCACCTACATCAGACGGTACACAGCCATGAATAATTCTAGCTCCTCAAAGATCTGATGATGCCTCTGGCCTCCCTCACTGTTATACACATACACACACATACATGTAACTTTAACTTTTCTTCTTCTTCTTCTTCTTCTTCTTCTTCTTCTTCTTCTTCTTCTTCTCCTTCTTCTTCTTCTTCTCCTTCTCCTTCTCCTTCTCCTTCTCCTTCCTCTTCCTCTTCCTCTTCTTCTTCTTCTCTTGTTTTCTCAAGACAGGGTTTCTTTGTGTAACAGCTCTAGCAGTCCTGGAACTAGCACTGTAGACCAGGCTGGCCTCGAACTCACAAAGATCTGCCTGCCTCTGCCTCCTAAGTGCTGGGATTAAAGGTGTGTGCCGCCACCACCTCCTGACTCATACATGTAACTTAAAAGACAAAATCTTTTAAAGAAATTCAGGTAATCCCAAGGTGCCTGAGAGAATACTACCTAAAAAGCCTTAAATTCTGGTCTGTAGACTGTGGTGGAGAGGCCAAGACTAGGGGCTTCAAGTTTACCCTCCACTTATGCAGGCTTGGCCGCCAGTGAGCCCATGGCAAAAGGTCCTGTGGAGAAGAACTTGGACTTCACAATGGTGATTAGTAGCTTCCTTATGGAAGCCACGTTGTATTCTGTATCCAAATTCCAAATAGAATTTCAGATTTTTTTTTTAAAGACAGCTTTAGCCTGTCTTTAAAAGGTGTAGATCTAATGCAGAGAAGATACATACAAATTCAAAAAAACAAAAACAAAAAAAAATTGTATGTCTTTGAGCAAAGAGGAAGTAAACCAGGTTCAAGACTTGCTCCTGAGATGTCTACACCGGAGAGTTCCCTTGTTGCAGCTGTGGTTATTAAGTCATGAGAATCCACACTGTTCCTGTCTACCCACACAGTGTTGCGACAGACAGATCACTCACACCTACTTGGCTGTAGCTTCTCCCCTGTGCCGAAGGAAGGCGCTCCATGGGTCTGAGGGAGCCTCTCCTACCCGCAGTTCACTGAGAGAGCCCTCCCACTTGCTGATGAGAAGGTAAGCTGCCAGGCTTTGCATCCAGCTCTGTGGTCACTGTTCTGTGAGTCACAGTTTAGTTTCTGTGTCCAAATGGTTAGGATGACGGTGGGCCCTTACTTCATCATGATACTATGAAGATTTAGGGAGAAATGCATAACTACATAATGTCTCAGAGTTAAATAATCAGCGCTGTGACTGCTTGCTTCTCTGTGTGGCTCACAAGGTACCATAGAGATGGTGCAGATTGTCCAGGTCCATCTTCTGGCATTGAACATGGCTCATAGGGTCCTGCTTTGTGTGTTTGGGGACTGGAGAGTTAGATTCAGTCCTTGCTGCGCTGCTCAGCCACTAGGCTCCATCTGGAAATGTGCACACCTCATCAATGCTGGTGAGCGATCACCAAGGTGGGCTTTGACATACTGTGATGCTACGGAGGGAATCTGCTCCCACAGCTGCATCTGTGGAGGGAATCTGCTCCCACGGCTGCATCTACGGAGGGATCTGCTTCCACAGCTGCATGGGGCATCCCTCTCGGACACTCCTGCATTGGGAGGTGGTTAAGCCTGGAATGGGTGAGCCTCCAGGACACAGGTCGGGAGGAGCTGTTCACATGTCCACTCCTAGGAAGAGAGTGGAGAAGAGAAGTCTCCGCCATGTCTCCCATACCCTCAGTGACGTCTGTCTGATAGAACAGAGTCCTGTTGTCCTTACTTAGCCTCCTCTTAGCACTCTGAAATCCCTTGTAAAGCATTGACTCTAAATGTTCCCGATTTCCCAGCACGATATTTTTTACAAGCTGATATTTTAAAAGATCATTTAGCAACAAACTCAAAAGTCAAAAAGCCATTGAACCAGGACACAGCCAACATGATGCACAAATGTATACTTTTTTTCCTGTCATTCAACTTTTACAAATATTTATTTAACGCAGGCTAGGTACCAGGTACTATAGCATTCTGTGTTCTGAGGGAGATAAAAAAAAAACAAACTCTGGACATGAAAAAAATCCATTTTAAGGAGCCCCACATTTATCTGAGGAAGACAGATTGCCTCAGTATGGCACAGTGTTGATCAGTGTCGCGGTGGTACACAGACCGCACAGTGTTGCGGTGGTACACAGACCGCCACAAAGGACTAGAGTGGAATGGTCACGGCGTTCAACTCGGGCAGAGGGAACGAGCCACTCCAATGTGCAGTCCAAGAGAGCAGACTGAGGACTGAAACAGGCGGGGAGGGGACAAAAGCTGGAAACTCCTAGAGCTGTCAGGAGAGGCAGCAATGCCGCCGGGACCCAGCAGAAGAGAAGAGGGGCTACAGGGGCTCATAGGCAGCCTGTAGTTTGATTGTTGCATTGCTCACTCACTAAGAGAAGACAGGGCACATGGTGTCTGTGGTTTCTGTTAGACATCTGTGTGGTTGGGTTGTTCACTCCAAGAGTTGCAGATATAAATAGAGGCATGATCAGCACATGGGTAAATAGACCCACGATATTAGTGAGATCCGGTGGGGTGCAGGGGCAGATGGAGGGGAAGTGTCTCGGAGACTTTGGCTGTGTGGAGCTGGGGAGAAGGGGGCTGCACCAGATGCTCCATTGAGAAGAAGCCAGCTCTACCGCCAAGCGGAGGTGATGCATGAAGACAGGATGGAGACGGGGCATTGAAGGAGAGTGGACGGACCTCATCTGGTGTCCTGCACAAGATGGTAGATGCCACTCTGTGTAGGACACTTGCCTGCTCCCTGCTCCCGGGACCTGATTGCTGAAGGCTCACTGGGCAGGGGAGCCTTTGTCTTGCCATATTTGGAAGGTGCTTGCCCCAGACATTAACAATGAGACAGACTGGGCTCACCCTATGGGACCAACTATCTGTGACTTGCTAACAGTTCCTTTTAGTTTGGAAATAATGCCGCAACTACAGAATCTGTTCATGGTGAATTCAGTGTTAATCCCACTGAGGCACTTGTGAGGATTTATCCAGAAGCCCAAAGGGAAATCCCGGGCCTGGCTGGATCCTGTTGGTTGTCCTGGCTCTTTATGTTTGTACACTGGTTCTCATCTGGGTCCCATGCCAGGTTATATCGGAACGGCTGCAGCTGGGCTACTGTAGACATCTCCTTCTGTCTGCGTGGGTGTAAAACCGGCTCGTTACCTCGGCCTTCCTCAGCTGGCCTATTCTCGTTCACAGCTTGCTCTTTCGCGGACCCGCGGGGCACAGGAATTTCAGGAGGTTTGCTTCTCTACTTGTGCCTTCCTGTGTGCAGGCCCGCTGCCTCTCTTGAATGGCTTCCCTCTCCCTGCCATGCGCCAGTGGGAGGACTTCAGGGCCCACCTGATTTTTGACAGGGAAAGAACAACTTCTTAAGCAAGTTGCTATAGTTACCAAATCTCCCCCATAGAAGAGCTGCCGCGGACTCTCTGCTACTTTGTGTGGCTCTAGAAGATATTCTCCTCGTTTTTTAAAAAATGTAATCACTTCATGCCCACTTCTGCGTGGGTTACACGGAGAATGAGGAGCTCAGGATTCCATTATGGGAGCACACGCATGCACCCACAGAGTCATACATGCGTATGTCAAGTTTGACATGCCTGAGATCACGGGTGTCTTTCAAGTAGGATGTTTTCCTCAGGACCCGCTTTAGGAGATTTGCTGCCTCACAGCAAATGGACAGAGAATTGTTCTATCCACTTCAGGAAAGTGTTTGGAGCTATTTCTGGACACAAATTAGGTACAGGGAAAATTCCCCTGATTCTTTTAAGTAATTACCCGTTGTTCTATCTCTAGGGGGAAAAATAGAAGTTGATTGTAGATTCAACCGGGAACATTTCTGAAAGTCAACGTTTCAAATCAGCCCCATTGTTGAAATTTTGCTATTGTTTGCATGTGACTGGAATGACTACAAATGGCGACATTTGGAGCCTAATTTGAGTTCTTGTCTTATCGGACAAGAATAAATGTTCTAAACAGAAATCCAGAAGGTTATGAATGCGGTGGGTGATCACGTCATATGAGCATCATCGTGCCTTTCTCCTCAGCCTCCTTTCCCAGGAAACACAGTTGGGACTGTAGTTAGCCTAATGACCAAGCCGGGTGTGAGCCTGTGCCTCCTGCCCTCTCACCCTTCCCTGGCTTCCTGATCCAGCCAGGCCCCAGTGTTGAGGAAACCGAGTCTCCTCCGAGCTGACTCTGAGGTGGAGGCTAGTTTTGTTTTTCTCTGTTGGTGGCAGCGCTGGCTCTTTGTCTCCCTTCACTTAGGGATCCTGATGGGGTTTCTTCCTCTGTTTGAAACTGTCGGTCTTCCTGCCTAAGAAAGGAACTTTCTCCGGTATCACCTGGTACCAAGTCGCGCTAGCCACAGGGAGGGGCTCGGCTTCAGCGGGGCAAGCTCGGCTCTCTTCCCCCGGGGTGGGCTTCTGGGACTGATGGGCAGGCCTCCACAGGCTTCTTGAGAGCATTGAACTTCTCAGCCGGTTCAGACAGATCCAACCAGCAGGGGGCGAAGGTGGCTAGCACTCCTCAGTGCAAGTTACCCTTCTCAACCTGTCTACCCCTGGGGGCCTGGACATTCCAGGCAGAAAAGGCATCTGACTGATTCTCCTCAAGGCAGAGCCCGGGTGCCCTTCCCAAGGTGCTCTCCTGGATACTTGCAGCTAGCTCCACCCTCTGCCTCGGGGGACCCAGGATGAGGCAGAATCCAAAGCACTTCCAGCTCTCAGAAGAGGCGGAGGGGAAGAAGAGACTGTTCTCAATTTTCTCTCCTATCCACTGGGCCCAGGGCATGGTTCCTTTCCCCCTAGTTGGAGCCTGGAGAAGCTGCAGCAGCTGGCTGTGTCACCACCAGGTGTCTCCTCACAAAATGTTCTTAGAAACCCCATGCTGTGCCACCTGGTTGTCAAGCTGAAGAATGTGGTTTTGTACCCTTTGTCATCGTAGTTAAGGCAGGGGAGCAAATCTAGTTGCACCAGTTTCTCGCATGAAGTATATCACTCAAGAGGCCCTCATAGAGAATTTTCTCTCTGAGTTGTTCCCAAATCCTGCTTCCTGTGAAGCCCTGTTCGGTGCCCTCTGCCAGCTCCTTCTCCACCTAGTCAGCCATCCCCATCTGTCTCTGTCACTGTTCTATTGCTGCGGAGAATCACTCTGACCGTGACAAATCTTACAGAGGAAAACATTTAATTGGGGCTGTCTTACAGTTCAGAGGTTTAGTCCATTATCAGCACAGCAGGAAGCATGGTAGCATGAAGATAGGCGTGGTGCTGGAGAAGGAGCTGAGAGTTCTCCATCCAGAGTGTCAGGCAGCAGGAAGTGTGTGTGTGTGTGTGTGTGTGTGTGTGTGAGAGAGAGAGAGAGAGAGAGAGAGAGAGAGAGAGAGACTGAACTTGACTTGAGCTTCTGAAATGTCAAAGCCCACCCCCAGTGACACACTTCCTCCAACGAGGCCACACTGACTTCAACAAATCCACATGTCCTCACTTTTTCCAATATTGCCACTTCCTATGAGCCTATGGGGGTCATTTTCATTCAAACTACCACAGCACGCCTCTTCTGGATTCCCACTCTGACAGCTTCACGGTGACCTTGGCCATGCACTAGGTTTTTAGTCCAGCGTTCCTGTCACCAACAGCAAGTGTCTCTGACTACATGGCCTTTTTTTTTCTTTCGTTTTTTTTTTATTTTTCGAGACAGGGTTTCTCCGTAGCTTTTGGTTCCTGTCCTGGAACTAGCTCTTGTAGACCAGGCTGGCCTCGAACTCACAGAGATCCGCCTGCCTCTGCCTCCCGAGTGCTGGGATTAAAGGCGTGCGCCACCACCGCCCGGCCTTACATGGCCTTTTAGATTGAGCACGCCTGGATGTCCTCGGCACCCCTCTGGCTGGATCCGTCCTTTCTGCATAGCCAGACACGAAGCTGTATCAGGCACATAGTCACTGTGGCCAAACATCCAACAGAAGTCATGTAAGACAGGAGAGGGTCACTGTGGCTCCGGGCATACAATCCCCCGGAGGGAAACGATGACATGCTAGCAGGTCCTATCATTGAGCAGAAAGTTCACGGAAGCCTGACTGTAACCTTCAAAACTGTCCCCAGAGACACCAGTGCTAGTTTGCCTGCGGCCTCAAAGTTTCCACAATCTTCCAAAACAGCACCAAGTGTCCAAGGTGGAGTCCCAAGAGACAGTGCACATTCCTCTACAGCAAGCCCAAGCCCACACATTTCCCCTGATCCTTGTTTATCTCACGTCATAGCTACTAACAGGCTGGGGGGCCAGGGCCGAAAAACTAGCACTTCACCCACTCATCATCCATTGCCCACCCCAGTCCCCCAGGTCCCCCCAGAACCCCAAACCCAGTTCTGACATTTGGCTAACCCTGATCTTCTCCAGGGACAGCAGTGAGGAAACAGGATCCCTCTGTCATTTTCTGTCATTTTCTGAAGAGTCCTGAGGAGGAGAGATGGGGGACGATGACAACTTACTTTTCTTAGGTTCCTGCTACCCACAATCCAAGGTTTTGCTGTGGGAGTAGCAACCTTTAGGGGGTGTGGGGTTTGATGGCCATTTGAGACCCTCCCTTTCTGGATCAGACAGGCCCAGGCCATCATGAGCACCCCTTACAGAAATTCCCAACACAGACTGCATTGACTATTCCTAGGAAGGCCTGGGGCAGGTGACCAGGGCCCTGAGAGGGCGAACGGAGTGAGAGGGGAGATGGCTGTGTTGAATTACAGACTCCCAGGGGAAAGCCACTGCCTGAACTCAGACAGCAGGTGGCATTTTTCTCTTAAAAATGTACTAACTCTGAACTCTGCCTTGAAACTAAAGGGCGGCACAGCCTTCTCTCTGATCTTTTCAAGATTGGGGAGCTGGGTATAACAGAAATTGAGGGACTATTGCAGGGACAGCCATTCCTGGAGCCTTCCTGAGGGTCTCTCCTCCTCAGGACTCTTCAGAAAGCATCGCCTCAGGGCAGAGAAGCAGGCAGGCAGGCAGAACCCTGTCACTGGGTCCTGGCTTTGGACCGCTAGAGTGGCCTGGGACTTCCCATTCCCTTAGAGGGAACTTTTGACATAAAATTGGCAGTGGTAAGCATGGTACAGAAGAGTTTTGTGGTGTGTAGAGTATGGTGTGTGCATGTATTCGTGGGGTGCATGTGTGTGTGTGTGTGTGTGTGTGTGTGTGTGAATGCGCAGTGCGCACACAGGCGTGTGTGGTATATGATGTGTAATAACTGTAGGTCTGAGGCACAGGCCTGAGACTCTTCCACATTCCTGCCTATGTGAGAGTACAAATTCCTCAGTGCAAAAAAAGGATAGAAACTCATGGAGTTCACAGTGATCTGGAAAACACCATGTTCCCCAGTCGACTGAGTCCATAAGTTCCCAAGGCCTCGGTGTCTGTAAAGTGGAGGTTTCAGCAACAGTCTCTGACTTGTGTTAGGCCAGACTTCAGGGAAGGGACTGAGGTGGGCCTGGGAACAGCACCACCCCAGAAAGAGGGAAGCAGGACTGGTCAGGGAAGCTGCTGGGACAGTCCCACGCAAGGCCTTGGCTGAGCGCATAGGGACCATCATGGAAGGCTTTGTGTCACCGTGCATCAGCAGAACCAAGGACTTCACCTCGTCCTCACCTACTAGCTCCCTGTTCCTAGATACCGTGGGCGAGGGGTCGTGAACCTGAGGAGGCAGGAGCACCATGGAAGAGGCTCTAGCAGGGCTGTGGGAAGAGTCACATGATATAACAAGCATTTCAAAATCAAGAAGGGGTCTGCGGAGATGGCTCCACGGGTAAGAGTGCTGTTTTGTTAAAGCATTGGAGCCACGAGTTCAAATCTCCAGTACATACAAGAAAACTGAATATAGTTGGATGTCCATGCAACCCTAGCACTGTAGGGGACAGAGACAGGCAGATTCCAGGAGCTTGCTGGCTCACCAGCCTGGCTGGAAAGTCAGCTCTGGGTTCAGGGAGAAATAACAAGACACCTCTCCTTTTTTAGCCCCATAAACCCACAGACCCATAGGTGTGCACTTGCATGCACACACAGACATACACACACTCACACACGTACTCAAACTATTTCCTTGCATCCAGCTTTATCCTTTCTTTTTTTTTTAAATTAATTTTTAAAATTTATTTTACATCCCAGCCACAGTTTCCCCTCCCTCCTTTCCTCCCGTTCCCTACCCCCTCAGCCTTATTATTAGGAAGTGCAGTTCTGTTAAGGCTCCTTATAGTCCCTCTGCCATGGGAAGGGACAAAGCCTGTGCACTTCAAACTCTTTTATGTGGCAGCTGCTGGATGGAGATGGTCCCAGCCCAGAGCAGGTGGAGGCGAGGTTTGGGTGAGAGAGGTGAGCTGGCCTTGAATGTGGGATGGGACAGGGGGAGGAGCTCTCCAAAGCTGACAGGATGGGAGGGTCTAGACTCCATTGCGAGCCTCTCCCTCCCTTCGGTTTGTCCATCAGCCGAGGTGGATGCACTTGGGAGAGGAAGACTCCAGTGTGGATTGTTGCTTTGCAGACTGCAGGAGCATGGAGCAGCCATCACCCAATGCAGAGTCCCCCAGATGAGGCCAACAGAGACCGGCAGGCCCTTCTATGGGAATTCCAGACTACAAAGATCTGTAGGCTTCCAGGGAGGGATAGCTCCCTCGTCACTGATACTGAGTTTTCTACTTAATGGATATGTGGGGCCCAGAGTGGTTCCCCTGACTCAGAGACGTGGAAAAACAAATCAAATTTAATGGAGTAGCTTCTATCCCACCTCACATACTTAGCCAATGTCCAGAATTAAGGGATCTGTGTTTGTAGAAAGTCATTGTTGTCGCTCATCCCTTCGTCAAAGATCTCCTGTATATTAGTCAGGGTTCTCTAGGAACTTATGGAATGAATCTATCTAGATAGGTAGATAGATATTTATCCAATAAATTCCCTTTGTCTCTTTATTTATTGATATATAGACATATCTATATATCTATCTACATACACACACACACATATATATATATATATATATATATATATAGAGAGAGAGAGAGAGAGAGAGAGAGAGAGAGAGAAAGTTATATTATTGGATTGACTTACAGGCTGCATTCTAACTAACCTAACAGTGGCTAGTTGTGAATGGAAAGTCTAAGAATCTAGCAGTTTCTCAGACCCACAAGGCTGAGTGCCTCAGCTGGTCTTCTGTGTATGCTGGAATCCTGAGAAAGTAGAAGTAGGCTCCAATGCCACTGAAGGAAAGGAGGTGCTAACAAGGTGAGGACAAGCAGGCTAAGAATGCAGTCTTCCTTCTTCCACTCCAGAAGAATGCTTCTTCTTCCCAGCAGAAGGTGTGGCCCAGATTAAAGATGTGTCTTCCCATTTCAAGCTCTGGTTCAGACGTGTGTCTTCCTATCTCAAAAATCTGAACTTCAAACAAAGCAGAGAATCTCTCACAGGTGTGCCCTCCATTTCTGGATTGAAGTTCATTCCAGATGTAGTCGCGTTGACAAACAAGAAGAGCCATCGCACCTAGAAACTAGTTAAACACCGTTTTTCCATTAAAAAACAAAGCCAAAAAGAAGCTGAGGTGGCATGTTTCTTCAATAGTTTTGCTAATCAATCATGAATAAGTATTAACACTGGTGATGTTGGAAGTCCATATTTACAGGGAAGTCTCTAAATGTACTAGCCTTGCTTTGGGCTTCTGTAGTTCTACTTCTGCCTAACTGTTCTTGGTAACTGAGGTATGTCAGCCCTGGACTTGTTTTTTGTGTTTAAAAGCTCAGCCTGAGAAAGGCTCAGAGTCACACTGGGATCCCTAACACCAAGTGTAGTTTCCTGCTCGCTAATAAAGACTTTCTAGTGACTTCAAGCCATGTCTGAGCAGTCTTCTCTGCTGAGTACCCCACAGCACTAACAACAGATGTTCAAATTAAACCTGCACAAGGGAGACAGCAGACAGTGAAGATGCACCGTAGACACACGTCTTACGTGACCCTTGATCTATCTCAAATACAGAAAGAGCGGTCCCATGGATGACTGAGCAGATAAAGGCTCTTGCCACCAAGCCTGGTGACCTATGCTGGATTCCTGGCGCCCATGTGGTAGAAGTAGAGGACCAACCTCTGCAAATTGTCCTCTGACTTCCCCATGCATGCTGTCACACGTGAGCATGGGCACACACACACACATGTAATTTCAAAAAATGAGCAAAAGAACTAGAAAAAGAGAAATATATCACCCTACATTACAGTGAAAGCTATAGATTAAACAAGAGAGAACATTAAAACAAAAACCCATTTCTTATCAATAGTATGTGAAACATTTAAACTCCGTTAGGTAGCCAGCTAATAATAAACACAGTCAGAAGACAATAATAGACAATACTGCCAAACCATCCTTCATGTTTGGGAACAAGAATAATGTGCCACCAAATAACCTTCGCGTTGAGCTCGTAAAGGGATGTAAGACGCGTTCAGTGAGGCACCAAGTGAAACGCTTGTGAAGGTTTACAGATCTAAACCCATTCTTCAGAAAGCAGGACACGTGGATAATTCATGGAAGAATCTGCAAATGAGTGACGGAGCCAACAACGTAAAAACGATTTCATGATCTGGGCTCAATAAAGTAAGGAACAATGAGAAAGACATTGACAGCATTGACAGGTTTCCTGAAGTATTGACAAGATAAATATCTGAAAAAAATTTGTCAAGAAAGAAAAAAAATCAAGGAAAAGTAAGTTCAAGTTCAAAATGGAAAGAGAAATAGCTGTGACAGAGAAATTGGAGAGCGTGGGTGAGCACAGATGCCTGCTCCTCCAGTCGGAAAGTCGGGAAGTGCACTAAGTAACAAAGAAGCATGGGATTTTAAAAATATTTATTTATTTATTATGTACCAATCCCAGTTCCCCTTTCCTCCTCTCCTTCCACTCCCCTCTTCACCCCACCAACCCCTACCCACCATCCACTCCTCAGAGAGGGTAAGGCCTCCCCTGGGAACTCAACTTAGTCTGTTCCATCACCTCGTTGAGGCAGGACCAAGCTTTTTCCCCGCCCCCCCCCCCATACCAAAGCCAGTGGGACCCAAGCCACACCATTGTCACCTGTTTTCAGGGGACCTTGTTCGAACCTATGCAGGTTTCCCATTTGTCAGGCTGGAGTCAGTGATTTCCCACTAATTTGGATCAGCTGGTTCTGTGGGTTTCCCGACATGTTCTTGACCCCTTTGTTTGTATTACCGCTTTGATTGTACTCTGAGAGCTCAGCCCAGTGGTTAGCTGTGGATCTCTGCATCTGCTTCCATTTCTGGAAGAAGGTTCTAGCATCTCTGGCAGTGTGGACTGTAGGCTGGTTATCTTTTGCTTTTGTCTGATATCTACTTATTGTTCATACTATTTGGCCTTTCTGAGTCTGGGTTATCTCATTCAGGATGGTTTTTTTCTACTTCCGTCCATTTGTCTGCAAATTTCAAGACGTTATTGGTTTTACTGCTGAGTAGTACTCTATTGTACAAATGTACCACATTTTCTTCATCTATTCTTCAGCTGAGGGGCATCTAGGTTGTTTCCAGGTTCTGGCTATTATGAATAATGCTATGAACATAGTTGAACAGGTGTCCTTGTGGTGTGAGTGTGCATCCTTTGGGTATATGACCAAGAGTGGAATTGCTGGGTATGATGTAGATTGATTCCTAATTTTCTGAGGAATTGCCATCCTGATTTCTGCAGTGGTTGTAAAAATTTGCATTTCTACCAGCAACGGAGGATTGTTCCACTATGGCTCAGCATTTAAGGGCACTGGCTGCTCTTCCAGAGGTCCTGAGTTCAATTCCCAACAACCATGTGGTGGCTCAAAAGTATGGGATTTTAAGGTCATACAGAAAACCCCGAGAGCTTAAAGCAGATAGTACATTGTCAGCATCCCATTGATATAATCAAGTGCCTGAGTAATTTATAAAAAGAAAAGATTTACATGGCTCACAGTTTCGCATCATAGTTCTCAAGGGGTTGGGCTCTGAGCAAATGAACCTGTGAGGAGACAGTGCACTGCAGTGGGGTCACGTGGAGATTGTGCACCGCAGTGGGGTTAAGTGGAGACAGTGCATTGCAGTGGGGTCACGTGGAGACAGACAGTGCACTGCAGTGGGTCACGTGGAGACAGACAGTGCTCTGCAGTGGGGTCACGTGGAGACAGACAGTGCATTGCAGTGGGGTCATGTGGAGACAGACAGTGCTCTGCAGTGGGGTCACGTGGAGACAGACAGTGCACTGCAGTGGGGTCACGTGGAGACAGACAGTGCTCTGCAGTGGGGTCACGTGGAGACAGACAGTGCTCTGCAGTGGGGTCACGTGGAGACAGACAGTGCACTGCAGTGGGGTCACGTGGAGACAGACAGTGCACTGCAGTGGGGTCACGTGGAGACAGACAGTGCACTGCAGTGGGACACGTGGAGACAGACAGTGCACTGCAGTGGGACACGTGGAGACAGTGCACTGCAGTGGGGTCACGTGGAGACAGACAGTGCACTGCAGTGGGGTCACGTGGAGACAGACAGTGCACTGCAGTGGGGTCACGTGGAGACAGTGCACTGCAGTGGGGTCACGTGGAGACAGACAGTGCACTGCAGTGGGGTCACGTGGAGACAGACAGTGCACTGCAGTGGGGTCACGTGGAGACAGTGCACTGCAGTGGGGTCACGTGGAGACAGACAGTGCACTGCAGTGGGGTCACATGGAGACAGTGCTCTGCAGTGGGGTCACGTGGAGACAGACAGTGCACTGCAGTGGGGTCACGTGGAGACAGTGCACTGCAGTGGGGTCACGTGGAGACAGACAGTGCACTGCAGTGGGGTCACGTGGAGACAGACAGTGCACTGCAGTGGGGTCACGTGGAGACAGTGCACTGCAGTGGGGTCACGTGGAGGCAGACAGTGCACTGCAGTGGGGTCACGTGGAGACAGACAGTGCACTGCAGTGGGGTCACGTGGAGACAGTGCACTGCAGTGGGGTCACGTGGAGACAGACAGTGCACTGCAGTGGGGTCACATGGAGACAGACAGTGCACTGCAGTGGGGTCACGTGGAGACAGTGCACTGCAGTGGGGTCACGTGGAGACAGACAGTGCACTGCAGTGGGGTCACGTGGAGACAGTGCACTGCAGTGGGGTCACGTGGAGACAGACAGTGCACTGCAGTGGGGTCACGTGGAGACAGTGCACTGCAGTGGGGTCACGTGGAGACAGACAGTGCACTGCAGTGGGGTCACGTGGAGACAGACAGTGCACTGCAGTGGGGTCACGTGGAGACAGTGCACTGCAGTGGGGTCACGTGGAGACAGACAGTGCACCACAGTGGGGTCACGTGGAGACAGACAGTGCACTGCAGTGGGGTCACGTGGAGACAGACAGTGCACTGCAGTGAGGTCACGTGGAGACAGACAGTGCACTGCAGTGGGGTCACGTGGAGACAGACAGTGCTCTGCAGTGGGGTCACGTGGAGACAGTGCACCGCAGTGGGGTCACGTGGATGAACAAATAGTTGTGTCGTAAGCAAGGGAGAAAGAAATGGGGAAGAAGAAAGTGTTTGTCCACTTTGCCATCAGAGATCATCCTGCCGTTAGGCCCACACTGTTAAGGTTGCACAGTTTCGCAAGAGCATGTCCCTGGTGACCAAGCCTTTAACATACAAAGCCGTAGTGACAGTCAGCATCCAAGCGATAGCAAACTAATACACATTCACATCAGTTTCAATTTACAGCTTCTAGTTCCAGTTTCTATGAAATAGATTGAAAAGGAGGGCAAAGGGCAGCCTTCCAAAATTCCGCAGGCTCAGTCAGTCTTATGGGTGAATTTTCTCATGTCCTAAAGACAAGTTATAAAAGTTGTTGTGGTTTGGATATAGGACTTGTCCTCCCAAAGTGCACATGTGTTGAAACCTTGGTAGCCAGCTGGTGACACTATTTACAGGTAATTGGATCATGACGGTGCTCAGCTAATCAGTGGACTATTGGGAAATAGTGCCTGGGTGGAGGAAGTAGGCCACTTGCCTGTCCCCTCCCCTTTCTGTTCCCTCTCTTGGCTTCTTGGCTGAAACAGGGTGCAGCCTCTACCAAATGCTCCTACCAACATGACACACTACCTCATCATAGGCCACAGAGAGAACCAAGCAATCATGGATTGCTGTCTCTGAAACTATGAAATAAATCTCTCTTCCTTTTACATTTATTTTTCTCTCAAGTGTTTGTCACAGTGACAAGAAAATTAGCAAACAAATTGTATCACAAAATAGGAAAATGAAAGTTATTGAATGCAATTGGCAATATAGTATAATCTTGATTCCATAGACAGAAGACATATGATAGACGCACTTCATTTATAAATACAGATACATAACAAGGGAATAAAATAGTTGCTGAACCAACTGCTTATTTTAAAAATAATATATCAGAATCAAACAATCCTTAGCCAAGGACTGAACGGACACATGGGCATTAGATCAACGAAGGCCTCAATTAAAAACTAAAGAACAATGTTGCTATCCCAATCTTTAAAAGCCCACCAGGCTAAGACTAGGAGTTCTAGATGTGCATGAACCTCGTGGGCAGAATCTTCCAGCAGATAAAGGATTGTCTGCCATGAGGAAAACGTAGATTTGTTCTCTCGAGACAGAATCAGAGCAATCACACCCTTGCTCTGCAACCGCCTTGGGGTTGGGTGCCGGACAACACAAGAAAAAGGAAAAAGTTCTGTGGAGCAATGGAAAGAGAAGAGTTGAAACGTTCACAGTTTTCAGAGGACAAACCCCTCTTTCTAGAGAAATCTACAGGAGCAATAAATTGTTAGCAGTCACAAACCTTCAGCAATGCTCTGAGAGAAATATCCACCCATAGAATCAATGGAGACTCTAAGACTGTGGTGGAAAGGAAACCACTATCCATAACAGAAACAAGAGTCAAAGCCATCCAGCAAAGACAGCACAACCGTTCAAAGGAGAGGATTGCCGCTGTTAAAAGTCAGGCTGGCAGGATGGCTCAGTGGATAAGCACTTGCTACTAAGCCTGACGACCTCAGCTCAGTCTCTGGGTCCCACAGGGCAGCAGGAGAGAGTCAGCTTCTGAATGTTGTTCTCTGCCCTCCACAATGCGCACCGTGGCATGCATGCTCCTCTCCAACTGAACAAATAAACAGACAGGAAAAATTTAAATCAGTCATAAACAAGATATTATTAGAAAGATGCAAATGGGAGGTATAAAGTCAACACTAATATATTTGCTTGGTATATAAGCTATAAACAACTCAAAGCAAGTCAAAATCTCGCTTGCATTCTTGAGGCACAATCCTGTGACATTAGCACAAGTAAACAAATGACTGCAATTAATTTGCCTGAAAAAAGAGAGCAAACTAGGGAGGGGCCTCTTTGACTAGTCATCGACACACCATGAAGTGAGGAAGAGCTTTCAGTGTGGTCTTGGAGCAAATCCAAAGCATTCTGCCTCCCTGGAACATAGAGGAAGGCTGGGAGACAAGTCCATGTCTATGCCGAAAAAATAATAAAGGGTAGAGACAATGCTACATATCCGTAGGGGATTGAAAAACACCACAGAGAAAGCAAAGAGATTGAAGGGCAGGGGAAAAGATTCAGAATGTTCAGACTAGGTCTGGGATTGGTGTTCAGACTAAACAAGGACCTTCTGCAAGATAAACAAATAAATAAAAGTTTTGATAGAAAAGGACTGATGGACAGGAGAGTCAGCCACCTCAGAGATGAATTACATAACACTGTGAAATACATTATGGAGAGATGCTTAGAATAATTAGCAGTCAGACAATGCAAATGAAACTATGAGATACTAATTTCTACTAATTAGCCTGGCAAAAACACGAAGTTGGATGATGCCAGGTGTTTGACAGGCTAGAGGAAGCCGTGTATACTGTCAGAGGGAAGGAGCCACTAACTCAGGGTTTGAAAAGGGGAATCCATCTGGTCCTGTGCTGATAAATAGAGTGTGCATGCCATCTTGACCTGTCATTTCTTCCTAGTGTGTTTTTCCCAAAGAAACTCTCATTAGCTCCAATCTGAGACTGCTCGTTACAGCGTCATTTGGGGGGGGGAGTAGGAAGAACTTGGAAGGGGAGCAGAGAGGTAAGGTACAATGGGGTGCAGCTTGGGATGTCCTCCAGTTGTTATACCCAGCTAGAGTACCATGAGATAGCAGCTTGGATAGATTCTGAATACTGCTCATAGATAAAGTGCCATTATACAAAACAACATACACTTTAGGAACACAGAAAAAAGAAACACAGTTGTGCTTTTACTTACGTAAAGTTATGTATAATGAATGTATGTTAAGTTGAAGATATCAATGTTAAAAATGTTATAAATAAAAAATACATTTAAATGGGTACTAGAAGATGGGTCAATGGTTAAAGTATTTATAAACTATATAAAAACAGGGGCTTGCATTTAGATTTCCAGAACCCAGTAAGTGCTGGATGGATGGGGTAGTCTGACTATAATTCTTGACTCAGCAGGTGGAGACAGGGCTATCCCCAAAGCAAACAGGCTAAGAACACTAGCCATATCCTTGAGCTCTGGGCTTGATTAAGGGACCATCAATGAATAAGATTAAGGAGCAATTGAAGATTATTCCTGACATCAAATTTGGACATATACATGCAAGCACACACATGTGCATAGGCACTCACATACACAAGCACTTGTGTGCTGTGTGATGATAGATATTTTGGTTGATTTCTGATAAATAATGCTTGCTTGGAGTCAGAGGGTGGAGCTAGCCACTAGTTAACCATAGAGGTCTGGAGGACTGTAGAGAGAGGATGGAGCTAGCCACTAGTTAACCATAGAGGTCTGGAGGACTGTAGAGAGAGGACAGAAAGTAGTAAGCAGAGCTGAGACAGGATCTCTGCTCCTGTAGTTGGAGGAACAGGAGAGGCAGGAAGTCTGCTTCTCGGATCCTTCAGGGTTTTACCTTCATATCTGATTCCTGATTTTTATTGATAAAGAATAATTAGATTAATGCTTCATCTATGCACATGCTAAAACATGAATACACACATGACAAATGGGAAAAAATGCACCTAATGTCCTCACCTCTTGAACTTCGTAGTTAGGAGCAATACACTGTGGATTCCAGCTGGTTTGCTTCCTGAGCACAGGCGCTTGGCAGCTGGAGCTGACCCTGCTGCTGCTGCAAGAGGCAATATTGTATTTCATCTTACTATTTCAGGAAAGAAGTTAAAAATCAAGTTCCATTTCTACTGAATTGAAGTAGAGACGTTATAAATTTGATCATAATTAGTGGAGACCATCTATACAAAAAGAGGATCAGAATCCTTGTGGGAGTAGTGAAAGGAGACTGGAGAGGGATATGTGTGTGTGTGTGTGTGTGTGTGTGTGTGTGTGTGTGTGTGTGAGAGAGAGAGAGAGAGAGAATAAGTGTGTGTGTGTGAGAGAGTGTGTGTGAGAGAGTGTGTGTGAGAGATTGTGTGTGTGTGTGTGTGTGTGAAAGAGAGAGAGATTTAGAGATGCAGCTTTTAAATACATGAGTAAATAGTGTGGAGCTCATCAGCAGTTGAGTTGCGGTCACTTACACACTTCTAAATAATATTTAATAATTATCTGAGAATTTCGCACAATGTATTCTGATTGCAGTCACTCCTCCCCAACTCTTCCCAGCTCCACTCTCACCTCTCTACCCACTCAATTCTGTGCCCCTCTAAAATGAAACCAAAACAAGAAACACTAATTCAGATTTGTGTTCCCCGAGTCATCGTGAGTGTGTAGCCATGGCTGCAGCATGGCCAACTTGCCAGGGGCTGCGCCCTTAACGAGAACTGACTCCTCCTCCCAGTTCTATCCAGGGCTAGTAGCTCCTCTGGTAGGGTAGGACTTTGTGTCCTCCTGGTTGAGGCAGTTTTAAGACATTTAAGAAGTTTCAGCTTTACCGTGTCAATTGGACCAAATTTGCATTGTGCTTTTTTTTAAAACTGCCATTTTAAAAAATTGTCTTCAGGATGTCTCATCATGAAATAAAGCTTACAAGATGATTAATTCTAAAACAGCAAACACAGCTTAATTGGTTTAATTTAAGAAAATAAGTTTTTAAGCAGCAGCCTCTAAGAGGGAAAGGAAGGAACATCACTGAGGTAGCGATAGGTCAACCCATACCTGTGCTAGCCATTTAAAATGCTGCCTCCTGGGCCTTTTGTCTGAGCATCATTATGTAGTATTTGTGCTGAAAGCAAGCGTATTACCCTGCTTTGTCCCTCTGGAGGAGGCTGTGGCCCTCTATGAACACTATTTCCAGTCACTTTCTCCAGGACCAGCCCGGCCTCCCATCCCCCACATGCCTGCATGGACTTCTGGAAGGCTTCTCTGCCTCTATGAATTCATTAATAAAATGCAAATTGCTTTTTGAAGGGAATTCTCGGTGGAAGCAGATTTCAGATTAATTGGATGGCCGCCAGCGGCTGGACTGCTGGGGAAGGTTTGGATTGGAAAGCGGACCAGAGCAGGGCAACGAAAGGCCTTGAAAGGCCGGCACTGCTCTCTCGCCCCTTCCGAAGCCAGTAACCTCCCAGTGGGCGGCAGTGGCCTGGGAAAGGTTTGAGCAAAGCATACAGTCTGGCGCATGATTCCTTTGCTGGGTCTTAGTGATTTGGTTTCCCATCTTCTCATAGCTTCCCTGGACTCTGGCTTCTCTGCATCTCATTCCCCTGGAGGTTTGGTGGGGTCTGGGAACAGATGCCTGGGTCTGTGGGTGGTGTTGTAATTTATGCTTGCTGATGGATTCCACTTGAGGTTTGCTGCCCCCAGCTCCTGGCAGCTCCTGTTGCACAAGGGTTTACTGGAATCTGCTTCTGCTCCCAGACCTGGCTTCTTGTTTCGCTCTCCTGATTTAGAGTACAAAATGCTGATATGGGTCTTCACACTGTTGCCTGCAATCAGCCGAAACAGGGGGGACCTTCCTAAGCTCTCTCTCTTTCTTTCTTTCTTTCTTTCTTTCTTTCTTTCTTTCTTCTTTCTTTCTTTTTGGTAATGGGAGTAGGAAAAAGTCTGTATTGTCTCTTTTGGAGATTATTGAAATAGTAAGTTTTGTGAATGACGTTTAAAAAGAAAATATCTTTTAATCAAGTTACATGCTCATGCATGTGCATGCAGAGGCCAGAGGAAGAGGTCAGGCATTTTTTTAAAAAATTCATTTATATTTTTTGTGTGACTGCTCTTCAAGTACACCTGCATACCAGAAGAGGGCGCCAGATCTCATTATAGATGGTTGTGAGCTACCATATGGTTACTGGAAATTGAATGCAGGTCCTCTGGAAGAGCAGCCAGTGCTCTTAATCACTGAGCCATCTCTCCAGCTCTTAGGTGTCTTTCTTTACCACATGGCTATTGTTTATTATTTTTATTACTTGACAAGGTCTCTCCCAGAACATGGAATGCAATATTTTGGCTAGGATGGAAGGCCAGAAAGCTCCTGGGACAAAATTGTCTTCCCTGCCAGCCTCCCACCCTGCCCCATCCAATGCTGGGGTTGTTGATGTAAAAAGAAAGCCACATCAGATTTTTATGAGTGTTGTAGATTTGAACTCAGGTTCTTGCTTTCACCCAAGCACTCTCCCATCAAATCTCCCCAGCCCCTTATGCTTTGTATAAAAATGATAAAACATAGAATAGTATGCTATCCTTGCCTGTAGCTACTCAAAAGGCTAAGGAGAGAAGGTAGCTTGAGCCTATGTTTGTTGGCAACCTGGGTAACACAGTGTGACTGATGTGGGATGTCCTTCTGTATATGTGTTGCTTTTATTGGTTAATGAATAAAGCTATTTTGGCCAATGGCTTAGCAGAGTAAAGCCAGGCAGGAAGTCTGAACAGAGAAGAAAGAGAGAGAGAGAGAGAGAGAGAGAGAGAGAGAGAGAGAGAAAATCATTGAACGTTTCCCAGCATTTCCTGGTCCTGAGGGCCACAGGAACAACTTCATAGAGGTGGGAAGGCAAGGATGAGGAGATCCTTCTTAGGGGAGAACCAGCTTCAGACTCAGTAGTTTTATCCGAGAAAAGAGGTTTGCAGGTGGCCAGTGTGGCTGCCATTCCCACTGTGCTCCAAACCACCAGTCGCAGAGAATGCCTCCACCCAAGAACGTCTGAGAATGAGTTAGGTGAAATAAGAAGCATATTTTAAAAACAACTGATACGTTTTATGGGAGTCATAGTATTGGACACAGTTTTACAAAGTGAAGCTATTTCTTCTCTTAACGTAATTTGCCTTGTATTTAAATGCATAGCTTTACATTTTAAGAGGAACCATCATGCCCTCCTTCATTCTCATTTTGCAATTCACTATCCAAATTTGTAATTTTTGTCAGGGAGTGTTGTGGAGTATTACTTTTAACTATGTGAAGGTGTGTTACATTTGTTTATACTGCCTTTATTTAACTATGCAAAGTAGTGTTGCTGTTTCACCTTGCCTGCTTAAAGCACCTGATTGGTCTAATAAGAAACTGAATAGACAATAGAAGAGGGATAGGTGGGGCTGGTGGGTAGAGAGAATAAGGAAACTGGGATAGGAAAATGAGAGAGGAGAGAAAGGGGACAGAAAGAGGGAGATGTCCAGGGCCAGCTGACCACCAGTCAGTCAGACATGAGAGTCATGAAAGTAGAACACACAGAATGGAAGAAAGGGAAAAAGCCCAAGGCAAAAGAGCTGGAGAGAAATGGGCTAATTTAAGTTATAAGAACCAGTGGAACAAAAAAGCCCGAACATTCATAGCTAATATTACATCTCCACGCCATGATTTGGGAACTGGCTGGTAGCCCGAAAGAATGCCTGATACAAGGGGGAGTCTTGTACACTACATCAGCCCTCTGGGCCATGTGGATGGGTGGCCAGGCGAGTGGAGGATGGAGGAGAATGGACCATTCTGCCCCACGACAGTTAAAGGTGGGCAGATGCTCTGGAATCAGGCTGTTGTCTCCTGAGATTCCCCTTCTGGGAAGGTTTCCTGGCCCCGTCTCTGTCTGGGGACTCTGGGCTTCCCACTAGCTTGGTGGCCGGACACACCCAGTGTGCTTGAAAGGGTGAGGAGGGAGCTATTCTGATAACCGAAGGGGCGGGGCCTACTCAGATAGGGGCGGAGCCATAGGCGGCCATTTCCCCAGCTGGTATGGTCAATGTACTTTCCCCTGGGCTCAGTAAATTCTAAGTGTATGGTCATGATGCCCTGTGGAGGGCGCCATAGTAAGTTCTTTCTATAGTAACTTTCTTTAATTTTTTAAAAAAATACTTATTTAGTTTAGTTTATGCATATGCATAAGGACACCTTGCAGAAGTCAGCTCTTGCCTACTGTGTGGATTCCAGGGAGTGAACTCTGTCTGGCAACAGGCTCCTTTCCTCACTGGGCCATTTCACTGCCTTTAATAATTTTCATAATAAATTTCATAATAGCATTTTAATTTTGTGTGCATTTTTTAAAAAGATGTGTTCTCTCACACTGTGGCCCAGTCAGGCGGAGAACTCACAGCAATCCTCCTGCCTTAGTTTCCCACGTGGCTAAATTGCAGGTAAAAGCCAACATGCCTGGCTTAAGTAATATAATTTTTAATGTCAGTGCCTGTCATTGCATATTCCTGACAGCTCAGGAAGGGAGTGGGGACATCTAATCTCCTCTCCCCATGCACAGAATTTTGTGTAGTCTCGCGGTTACTTCACAGCTTTGGGGAGTTAGATTCAAAACTCTAGACTTGAGGTTCAGAGCACAGAACATTTGATGCTACGTATATTTCATAGGCCCGAGTACAGCATCGCTAGCAATGGGGCAAGAATTTGAAGCTTAGACACAGGGCTCTGACTTTATGTTCTGCCCCAGGAAGTCCTTTTCTTTAGCCAGTATGTCTGCCTATCCTGTGGTCCAGGAGCCACACCTACCCCGGGGACAGCTACAGGTGAGGCCCAACACTTGTGGAAGACAATGCCATACTGCAATGTTAAAGAAATAGACACCTCTGCTAGCTAGGGCTGTGTTGTCTGTTGGAGGAGGGATTGGTATTTGGTCAGCTTCTGTGTGACAATCTGGCTGTGGTCGCCACATGTGGCTCACCGCTGTGCCAGGAGTTACTCAGAATTCACGGTTGTTCCTAGGTCACACGCAGCCATTTGCAATGATAACCTTGGATTCTGTCTCACCATGGTCAGAGCGAAAGAACCTGGGTGGCCCGGGTCCACCTCGTGGACAAGGGCTGGGGAGCCAATCAAGAAGCCCAAAATATCAAACAGGGGAAAGCCTTAGCCCAGGAAATCTTGTTCCATACACAAAATTGTGAAAAAAATGGCCTGGGTTATGTGAAAATGTATAAAACATAAAGGAATTTTACATGTAGGTTTATGTTCCAGCTCCAAGATGCCCCATGATATCTATGCAGACATGCACAAATCTGAAAATTTGAAATCTGAAGCTTTTTAGCCTCAGCTGTTTCTTTAAAGATTTGATTTTATTTTTAATTATGAGCAGTGTGCGGGCAGATGCACAAAGAAGGCAGAGGTATTGGATTCTCCGGGAGCTGAAGGAACAGGGGGTTGTGAGCTCCTTGGTGTGGGTTCTGGGAGCTGAACTCGGGTCCTAAGGGCAGTATGCACTTACCACCGCCGCCATCGTGCTAGCCCCGGGCTCAAAAGGGACAGTCGGTGTGCGTATAATCATTTAGCTGTTTGAGAATTACTTTGAAGATGAGGTTCACCATCAAGTAACGTGGACCCTGCAGATTGGCTGTGTAAATCTGCCACAAGCCTAGAGGGTATTGGCTTTTCTCAGCATTCGGCACTGGGAAAGGGCTAGTGAAGCGCTTTGAAGAAAAGTCCAGGGGCTTTGCCTGGGGGCCCACAGGCATTCTTCACGATCAGCAGATGGCAGTGTTGACCCGCCTTAGACAGTGCTGCGGGCAGAGCTGTTCCCACCTCTGGGTTAGACACCCAGACACCGCCAGGCTTTGAGATGTGTAGTTTCTCAGTCCTCTTCTCTACCAACCAGTCCCCACCAGAGGGTCCTGTGGTAAAGTGTCCTCTTCCGGAAGGACACACCTCTCTCTCTGAAGGGAAGGGGCAGAAAGCACAGAAAACCGGTACACACTGGCTAAGCTTCTTCTTCCCATTGCCCCTTCAGGTTTAATTTAGAACATGTTTGAAATGCTTCATTCCCAGCCGATTTAATCTTAGCGCACAGAGAGTCTTACAGTGGGAGAGGAAACTTGTTAAGGCACCCCTGTGGGCCACCTGCCCAGCCCATACCATGGGTTGGTGATGGGAAGGGGACCAGCAGGGCGAGGGGCTGGAAGGATGGAAAGGCATGGGTACAAACAGGAGGGAAGACTCACCAGACTGCACAGACTCTCCCAGAACCTAAGGGCAGCAGTAACAGTCAATAGCAGGTGTGGGCTTCCTGCGTGCCAGGCTCTGCTGAAACCTTTTCATAGGAGTGGCTTCATCTATTCCGTACCATTGCCTGTGAGGTAGACACTATGACCATATGCATGTGGCAGACAGGGGACAGATTCACAGAGGAAAGCCGGAGCTTGTCATTAGGAATGGTATCAAGCGTAAACACAAGGGTTCTGACTCTATGTTCTGCCACAGGGAGCCCATTTCTTTAGCCAGCACGTCCAGCCTGTGGTCCGTGAGCCACACTCATGCCAGGACAGCTATGAGCGAGGCCCAACACTCTGGTAGAAGACAGCCTAGGCTGTAATTCAGTACACACAGTACTGAGTCCTCATAGGCAGACAGGTGGGATTCTGACGAAGGTGCAGGCTGAGAAGCAGAATCCTCTGATGGATGTGGATGGGCAGTGGCCCCACACAGTGCCCTGCTGCTTGGGGTAAAACACCCTACCTTGGTACTTGGTTTATGTGTGTGGTTTATTCTGCCCCACAGGATGTGACTTAGGCTGTTGTAATAGGAGCAGCGGGGCTGTGTCCCCAGCACCCGGCTGTCTGCATGGCTAGCTTATGCCCTCAAATAATTACATGGAAACTGTATTTTTTTAAACACTGCCTGGCCCATTAGTTCCAGCCTCTTATTGGCTAGCTCTTACATATTGACCTAACCCATTTCTAATATCCCTATAACACCACGAGGTGTCTTACCAGGGAAGATCTTAACCTGCATCTGTGTCTGGTAGGAGAATCATGGCGACTCCTCAATCTGTTTCTTTCTCCCAGCATTCTGTTCAGTCTACTCTGCCTACCTAATTTTCTGTCCTCTTAAAGGGCCAAGGCAGTCTCTTTATTTAACCAATGAAATCAACAAAAAACAGCAGACTCCCACATTATTAGGCCTCTATTCATTCATTTTAATCTCTCTGCTCCTCAGGAGGACGGCAGCCAGTATCAACCAGAGTTCGGTGAACGCCCAGCATGTTCTACAGCCTATGTCAGAGTCCTATGTCTCAGGAAACCAGGTCTGCTCTGAACTCTTGGTGGGTGACTCCGATTTCTCATAACTTCACACACCCTGGGAAGTAAGCATATCAGTATCTCCATTTACATGAGAGGCACTGAATCCCAGAAAGGTTAAGTCCCCTGCTCAAGGTCAGCCAGTCGATTATAAAGATCTGGGATTTGAACCCAGAACTCAGAGTTCTGCTTTTGTACTTCCCTGCATTTTCATGGTGCCCAAGTGAGAGCATCATCCTTTGGAAAGGGCTAGAAATGTCTTCCAAGATGAATACTGACTACTACATATTCAAGTGAACCTGGGATTCGAATCTGGATCTATCAAACTCCAAAGCCCTGCTCCAACCTGCTGTCCTACTACAGAAACAGGAAAAGCAATTGGATCACAAGGTCATGAAGATGAAAAGGGCCCAGGGTTTGCTGTCTGCAAGCTGGGAACAGAGGGAAGCAGGCTACTGGTGTCTTTCGATTTGTGTTCTGATTCCAGAGGTCGAAGAATGGGAGCTGTTGGTAGAAGTGCCTGTAAAAGGACAGGAGTGGCCCACAGGGGGTGCACAGACTCTGGGCGTGGCACCATCTGGCCGACGGGGAGTCTGTTAATTGGGGGGGGGGGGCAAGGGTAATGTGAACAGCCGAGGTAGGAAGGCTAGTTCTCAGAGAGCCCTAGGCAGCTCAGAAGGTACAGCTAAGACTGCCTTTAGGTAATAGCAAGAACAACAGCCAGACAATAAAGTACCCTAGAAGTCTCTGAACTGCTTGCCCCAGGGCCTTTATGCCCTGAGGCTGTAGGAAGCTGGGTGGTGGGAAGCTGTCAAAGCTGGATTTCTCCTGTCCAGTGGAGTGTGGTTGTTAGGTCTCTTTGACTCACCTTCCTGGTACCCAGCAGGCTGGCTATAATCCATGGTGTGGATTCCTGTGTGTCTCCCTCTCTCTGCACCTGTGATCCTCCAGGAAGTAACGTATCTGCAGATAGGTCCCCTTGTAGCAGCTGAAAATCTCTTGAGCAGAGTGTGGTGGTGCACACATTTAATCCCAGCACTAGGGAAGCAGAAGCAGGAGGAGCTCTGTGAGTTCAAGGCCAGCCTGGTCTACATAATGTGTACCAGGACAACCAGGGCTATATGGTGAGACCCTGTTTTGAAAAAACAAAAACAAACAAAACAAGATTAAGCAAAACAAAACAAAAATGTCTTTTGAGAAAAGGACTAGAAGGTTGGGGGCTGAGGAACTTGGACTCCTGGGACAGTGCCCATGAAAGAACACTTCTTGGTTCAGGACACCAGACAGTTGCTCTTGACTCGCTCAGACACAAGATTAGACCCTGGAGATTCTAGGAAAGAGAATACCTAGGCATCTGCTTAAAAACCTAGTTCTAGAGCTCTCCCCTAAGAGCTGACTCAGATGATGTTGGGCAACCCTGATGTTGCACATTTTAAGATTTTGAATGTAAGAATCACAGGTATGGCGACTTCAGCTGCTCTTTGGGGTACTATTCACTACTGCCTAAAACAACCTGTAGAGGGAAGATGGGGTCTTTTTATAGTGTGCCCAAGTGTGTGTGTGTGTGTGTGTATGTGTATATGTATATGTGTGTTTGTGTGTATATGTATCTAACCATGTATATATGTATTTGTGTATATATATGCATATACGTGTGTATATGTATGTGTGTCTATGTATGTGTATGAGTGTGTGTATATGTGTATATGTGTATGTATATATGTGTGTATGTTTGTGTGTGTGTGTTTTAAAACTATGTGTTTTTTTTTTAACCTACTTGAAAATGAAATTAGTGGACAAGATAGAAATGAGGAAAACGGTCGCTGTGTAAGCATGGGACCTGAGTTCTGGTCCTCAGCAACCATGGAGGAAGTATTGCACCTCCAATCCCAGCCCTGGGAGGCAGAGACAAGGCTTGCGGAATCAATGACCTCCAGGCTCAGTGAGAGACCTTGTCTCAAACAGTAAGATGGGGAGTGGTCAAGGAGTGACGCCTGATGTCTGATTGTTTATCCACATGTGTATGTGTATGTATGTATGTATGTCCACTCACAGATATGCTCACACACAGAAAGAAAGAAAGAAAGAAAGAAAGAAAGAAAGAAAGAAAGAAAGACAGACCCCGGGAGATAGTTAGTTGATAAAAGACTTTGTTTCATAACAAATAAAATAAGTGGATATCTGGCCTCCACATGAACACACATACATGTGTATGTACACACACACTCATAAACACTCACACGTGAACATGTAAACACACATACAATAATGAAATGAAAATTTTAAAAGAATTTAAAGGGAACCGTTTGTCAACTTGAGCATGTTTCAGTCAGTTGTGGCTCTGTTGAAGACCAGCTTCAACAAAAATATCACTTACCAGGGTAGGGGTATTGGGATCAGAAAAATAGTAAAGAGGACGAAGATGCAAGTAAAAATAATAAAACAGAGGGCTGGAGAGATGGTCCAGTGGTTAAGAGTGGCCGCTTTTCCAGAGGTCCTGAGTTCGATTCCCAGCAACCACATGGTGGCTCACAACCATCTGAAATGAGATCTGGTGCCCTCTTCTGGCCCTCAGGCATACATGCAGGCAGAACACTATACATAATAAAAAATAAAAGTCTTTAAAAAATAATAATAAACCAGCACTTGGGAGGCAGAGGCAGGCGGATCTCTGTGAGTTCGAGACCAGCCTGGTCTACAGAGCTAGTTCCAGGACAGGCTCCAAAGCCACAGAGAAACTCTGTCTCGAAAAACCAAAAGAAAAAAAAAATAATAATAAAATAGAAAACATAGGAAGGAGTTTCAGTGAATATCAGTATCCCCCCATTTAATTTTAATGCCCACATTTAATTTTCCATACACTTTTATACCCCAATACAAAAGGGGAAAGAAAGATACAAAGGACAACTAGAAGCTACTTGCTTCAATACTTTGAGATATCAAGTCATTAGCATTCTGTTGCTTAGGCAGTGAACCTACCCTAGATCAAGTATCCTGAAGGCACCCACTCCCAAGGTCAAGCCTCCTATTTTAAAAGGAGAAGCAGAAGTATGCTTGAATATCTTGACCCTTGGTCAAGGGGGAGTGGATTCAACTGTGTGGGCCATCTTCATGTCAGAAGCACCAAGCAACCACACCCTAGGTCAGGATGTATAGCCCTGGTTGTTGTCAATAATTTTGAGCAACCTCAGACTGACAAAAGTGGCTATAGACTCACATTTTTGGGCCTCCACATGGCTCCAGAGTTACAGTGAACATGGCCAAGAGAATCTCTCAAGATCCCAGTTCCTCTGTATTAGCACATGCTTCCAGCCACCTTCCAGACTTCAAAGAGTTTCAATTCCATAAATATAAAATAACTTAAACAAAAGGAATAAAATGAAAGCCAAGGAGTAGACTCATTGGCTGGAAAAACAGTCACATCCCTCAAGGCTCGAATCAGTGTGCAGGGGGAGTCCTTCCAGAGACATTTCTCTAGAGACTGATGTCAGACAAAGTCTCTGCTCTCAGAAGTCCTTGGAGAAGGACACACCTTTTGTCACCACCTTGAAAATTGTAAAAAGAAAAAAAGAAGTGGCGAAAATTGTAAAAGGTGGGAGGCCTTAAATCATAGTCCTTTTTAAGGGTGTGCCCACAGGGAACACTTTGAAACCATACTTCTTAACTTCTTCCTCTTAAGCTTCTGTTCCTCTTGATTCTTTGCTTTCTGATCAGTGTAGTGTGAGTATCTCACTCACTACTTGCTCCCAGCTGTTATGTTCTGCCTTGCCACCAGACCAAAAGTAGCAGGGCTGAACAACCATGAAATGAAGCTTCCGAAACTGAGAGCCAAGATAACCTTTCCTGTTTATACGTTTCCGTACCTCAGGCACTTGTTACAGACAGTTAACACATGATGTCAGAGGCGAGAGTCTTCACTGACCGGATCTAAATCGTTCACATCAGACAGGGAGGTGGTTTAGTGAGAGAGTGTTTGCCTAACATTCACAAGCCCCTGAACCACAGTAGCAGCAGCAGCAGAAAACAAAGAACTAAAAGTTGAGTTCTTGACATCTACACAGCCTATGAAAGCCTATGGCGTATGAACACACTGGGAGGACCTTGACCCAGCAAACATAACTAACACTTTCTCCAGTCTGATGAGTCCTGTATCTAGAAAGAAGGCATGTTTTGTTTCACTTATGGTCCAAAGGAAGGATGTGGAAAGAGAAGCTGGAGAGGCAGGTGTGTGTGTGGATTGGTGTTACAGCGTTCTACTCCTGGCCATGGATGGATGGATAGCTTCTTGGGAGAGCTCCATGCACCAGGAAATTAGTTCTTTTCTAATTAGAGGTGATAATGGGACTTGCCTGGCAAAGTACAAAGGTTCTGAGAAGTCAGCGAGACAGAAGGGAGAGATTCTGTAGGTCAGCACAAAGAGCCTGGGCTTCTGGGGAGACAGGGGAAGGCAGTCACAAGGAGACACTGTCTATGGACTTTATTTGTTCTCGTAGGTTTTAGGGACTTGAGATTTTATGTTGGAGGTGAGAGGTCAAGCTAGCTGCTCTGTGAAGGTTCCTGCCAGCACCATTTTCCTGTAGCTGTGGCCTTTGGCTTAACCACGGGCTGGGTAGGCACCCTTGGCTGAGAGTCCCACCACACTGAGGAGCTGTTCATCACCTGACTCCACATACTTGAGCTCTGGGGATAACGAGATAAGAGATGAACTTGCAGAGTGTCACGAGAGGATGTAGGAGAGTTGGAACTCTGTCCCCTCTCTTTCCCCTTTTGGGCAAGAGGCCCCAAGCAGCCTATGGGAATGAGAAGGCCCTGGCGTAAGAAACAGGGAACACAAAGCAGAAGAAGGTGAAGGTGGAGAGATCCTAAGAGAAGACCTTCACAGGCTGGCCTCCAGCTGATGAGTCTCAAAGGTGAGCTCTTCTCTCTCTCACAGCACAGCCGAGGAAGAGCAGAGTCACGTAACTCAAGGGCTGATGTGCAGGAGACTGTGTTCTGGGACTTTCGCAGGAACCAGGCCACTCCGGTGACTGACAGCAGTCGTGTGGCTGACCACTCAGAGTGACACACTGGCCTTTCTCTTCTCTCTCCTAGTCCACCTCATCTTTCTTGAGTTCTCCCTCAGATATCAACCAGGTACCAGCCATTCTTCTGTGTAGCTGGAGACAGAATTCCGTGAACAAGCGCAGACCATGTCCCCAGTGAGGCCAGCTTCCTCAGTCACTGTCTGCATGCCAAGCTTTATTCTGGGGGTTCATCCAAGGCCTTCCTATCAACTTTGCAAATTGGGATTGCTATTCCCATTTTGCCCACGAGGAAATAATACCTGGGGTAGGACCTAAGAGTCTGTACTCAGTCTGTGAAATAAATGAACAAATGAATTAATGGATGGACAGAGATATCAATAATGGAAGCATATGGAGCTGGAGATATGACTCAGTGGTTACGAACACTGGCTCCTCTTGCAGAGGTCCTGAGTTCAATTCCCAGCAACCACATGGTAATGAGATCTGGTGCCCTCTTCTGGCATGCGGGCATGCATGTAGGCAGAACACTATATATATAATAAACAAATAAATCTTTAAAAAAAAAAAGAGGAAGAATGGAAGTGGTTGAGCCAAAACCACAGGCTTCAGGTGACAGCGTCTCTCTGGTCACACACCCACACTCTGCTTGGCTTTCCAGATCCGGTGAGTCTGGAGGATAGATGGGGTGACCTCCCTTGGCTGCCGCTGCTGCTGCTGAGTTTGCCAGCACCTCCCTCAGTTTCTCCTTTCTTTTTCTTTCCTCTTTACTCCCCTACCCTTCTTCCCTCTCTCTCCTTCATTTCCCCTTCTGTCAATGGTGCGACTGTTCTTCCCAGAGTGCATCGGGCCTGCCGGAGTCTCTGCCTTCCAGAGAACACGTGAGGTGATGAGGAAAGAGAATGAATCAGTCTCCCTTAGGCCCCCATGGCAGGGCCCGGTTTACAGAACTTGAGAAGTTCTTGCTATCGTCCACAAAATTCATGTCCTGAAGCTAACTTCAAATAATGAGAGTCTTTTGAAGACAGCATCTTCAGAAAGATGATTAAACTAAAGCAAAGCTGGTAGAATGGGCTCTGATCCAATCCAATTAATGTGGTTGTAAAAAAAGAAAACTGGTGTATGCATATAGTGCGCGCGTTTGTGTGTGTGTGTGTGTGTGTGTGTGTAGTATATATGCAATTATTTATAGGTGTGGCCATCTAGAAGTCAAGGGGTCTGGGGAGAGTGTCCTGCTGACACCTCTTCTTGGATCTGAGCATGTATGATGGCAGCCACGGCAAATACATGTAACTCTTGCCTTGCATTCTCACAGAGCATCTGTGCGGGACTGAATGTCTAGAGCAATGGGCACTTACAAGCACGCTCAGGAGACACGTAGTCAGACTGAACCGTTTCCTCAGCTTCATGCTGAAGATCACTTGCGTTTCCTTTCGCGTTAACCGCTGTGTGCTGTCCTCACGTCAGTAAGTGTGGGTCTCGCCAGAAGGCTGGACACAAGGCAGATGGTTGGTCCTAGAGTACCCATGGATTCTCTGCTCTGAGCCGGGCCTGAGAACCACATCTCTACAGATGCTGGAGCTGCGGATCTTAGGACCAAATTTTGAGAACGAAGGATTTCTATTTCAACTCCACCATTAACTGTAAGTGTTTTCTGGTTGTTTTAGGTTTCTCAGAGGACACTTGAGAAGACCCTTTGTCCGGTAGTGGCCACCACAAGTTGTGGTGCCAGACTGGGAGTTTCTGGCCTGCCCTTCGGCTCTCTTAGCCCTGCTTGCACCTGGAACTGGGAGCTATAGCCATCTGCAGGAATAAGACAGCTGGACAGGAGGGACAAGGGGCAGAGCTGCCGGCATTATGCCGGTTATGCTGAGGTCTGAAATATATGTATCTAGAATATGTTTCTGACCCCCAGGACTTGAGAATGACCTGGGTCATCAGGAAGTTGAAAAGCTGCTAGCATGAGCCCGGGTGGTTCCACACACGGAAGCAGAACTTGGCTTCTGAATGACTACCATGCAAATGAAATTACTAAATGATGCTTGAAGCTCATGTGGCTTACAAGGCTGGGACATTTGCTTCCGGGGGATGAGAATACTGTAGTAAATGTCCAGCTTATAGGATTTATCCCACGTTGTCTTTAGCTGACTGTGAAAATGAAAGACCCCAGCTTAGCTGCTGTAATGCCATTTTGCAAAGCCTTCACACAAATAAATGTAAGTTCAAGGTAAAGTCAGTACTCCTAGGTGGCCAAACAGGATATCTGTGGTCAGATACCAGGCCTAGGAGGGGAACGAACAGTTCTGGGAAAAACTACATGTACCCTAGATAGGGCCGAGTCTGTTATTATTATCAGACCTTCATGTCTCCGGGGAACTTGTCCCCTAAATGAACCCATCGCCTCATTCGAACTGACCAATGAGATCCCTGTAACCATGTATTGCTTCTGTATGCCTGCTTTTGCTACCCTTTTCCTATAAAAAGACCTTCTCCCAGCCTGCAGGCGCACAAGTCCTCCAAAAGGACTTTGCCGCCCACAGGTACCTGTGCCCACCCAATAAACCTCTTGCTAATTGCAGCCAGTGGTCTCGACTGTTCCTTGGGTTAGGGGTCTCCTGAGGGAAGGACCACTCTGAGGGTCTTTCAAAAGGGCCGCTTGCAGTGGGACCATCTTCCAAAACACAGACACGTGCTTGGTGCATAGCTGATTCTGCCCTTGCTAAAAAATAAGTCCATATTGCATCCGTGCTCCTCCCCAGATGAAGCCACGCCCATCCGCTTCTCAGAGCTTCTGTGGGAGAGCTCACCTTCCATGGTCTTTGGGGAAAGGATCTGTGTTCACCTACTTTGCCTTAGTTTTGGGTTGAGGATAGCTTCCGGTGAAGGAAGCCAAGACTGTCCACTGCAGACTTGACTGTTCACCACTGTGTGCTGCCCCTGTCTGGTATAACTGATGCCTGTAGAACATTTAAAAAAAATCAGAATCTGAGTCTGTCAAGGGCATCATCTGTGTCTTCTGACACTGGGTCCGCTGCCCAGCACACAGAGAATGTTCAATAAATAAGTCTCAAACAAACCCATGGGAAGAATGCTTTTCAGTGGGGAGGTGGGAGTCTGAGAGGCTGTGAACTGAGGATGCTGGCTTGAACTGGCGTGAATGCGGACACTAATTTCCTTAAGACGAAACCCCTAGTGTTTATACAGCGCTTCCCGACTATCAGAACAGTTTCTCGTCTTTTCTGGGGACTGACGGATTCGTCTGTTGTTAATGCTTGTGCTGTTTATGGGTAGCACAGCCATTTCCACGTTCACTAGAGAGCTGCTCTCTGCCCCAGTGAAACAGGATGGAGCATCTGCTCCTCTGATAGGAGGCCTCACAGTGGTTTTGAAGACGCCTGGATTTCAGCGTCTACCTCTTTCTTTGTTCTTCTACACAGGTCTGCCTGCTCTGCCTGCCGCAGCTGGTGAGGACTTTTCATCTGGTGGCCTGGATTTAAATTCCAGACATTCCTGAATGCTCCACTCCAACGCTAGTATTTCCTGATACGCTTCCTCTTGGCCCACTATTTCCTGACATATTCCTCTTGTCCCGGTGGCCTGCTAGGACCTCAGATTAAACACACTGACCTCCTGCTGTCACACTGTCTTCAGATACAGAAATTGGCCACAAATTCTCTGCACTTTGTCTTCTAGGTTAGCTGCCCTGTAACACAGAACACTTAGTCTCTCCGGAAAAGGATCTAATTGCTGAGAAAATAGCTTCTGGTGACGGTGACCGAGATCGCCTGGCAATGCAGCCCCAGCAGCTTGGCACAGCGAGCTTGTCTAATTTTGCACCAAAGTGAAGCAACTGACCAGTTTTACGGTCCTGCCCCCATGCACCCCCAAGACATCCTAAGGAAGAGGGGCGCCAGCAAATGTTACAGGGTCCTTGATGTTTGTACTCTGAAGCCACAGTCTAGGCACCCTCCACGGTTCCCCAGTGACAACATAAACAACAACATCTCAAGGCTACTCAGGGTACCCAGGAGACGGTCACAGTCAAGTTCTTAGAGCGCCCTCTTACTTCCCACCACTCCAGAGCTTGATAGAGTCAGCAGGCCCTGAAGAAGACAGAGTTGCAGGTGCTGGGGATCAGGGGCCCAGGCCCAGGCTCAGGACTGGAGCCCCGGCCCAGGACAGGAGCCAGGGCACAGGACAGGAGCCCCGGCCCAGGACGAGCACCTTCTTCCGTTCAGTCCTCTCCAATTCCCTCTCCGTGTCGTTCCTCCCGCCTCCCCTCCGTGTCCAGAAGGCTTTATTTGCTTCTGTTAGCGCGTGTGGTATGTTGCACTGAACCAAGGGTATCTGTTACATGCTCCATGTGCCACATGGAACGTTTTAAAACATACACATTTTTAAAATTTATGTATGTGTGCAAGCCGGTACCTGCCGCACAGGTATGCAGTATCAGTGGCGGCCAGAAGGGGGTGTCAGATCCCTTGGAACTGGAGTTACAGAGCCTTGTGAGCAGATACGTTCTCACATCCTCTCCACCGAGCCCCCAGAACTTTTTATTTTAATTTTTTTGAAATAGTGTCTTATGTATACTAGGCTGACTTTCAACTAACTGTGCAGCCAAGAGTTGACCTTGCACTTCTGGCCCTCCTGCTTTGGGTTCCTGAGTTCAGGATTCCAGGTGTTCCCTACAATGTCCTGTTAATGCAATGCTGGGGACAGAACCCGGGACTTCACACCTGCTAGGCAAGCACTGTGTCAACTGAGCTGCAACTCCAGAACCCCATCCCTTTTTGAGATAAGGTTTCACTCTGTAGCTCAGGATAGCCTTGGTCTCACAATAATCCTGCCTCAGCCTTTTGAGCACCGGGATTACAAGTCTGGCCAACCTTACCTGACAAGAATATGTTTGCATCATGGTAAGGCTTGATACTTGTTGGGAGGAGAAATGAATGTTAATTTTTAATTCTTCTTCTGCCAAACTCTCTTCACAGCCAGTTCCAGGTGGAATTCTTTCTTGGGTCCTACATGACACAAGGGGCTGGTGTGGCCATGGAGGGCTCCCCTGTGTGGGGACCTCAGAATCTCTGGTTGACAGTCTTAGTTGGGTTGGGGAATCAGATAGGGGGCCTGGCCTCAGATCAGGGTCTTTAGCCCCGAGATAGTGATTTCAGGGATCTGCCTGCCCATTTCTCTGTCCTCTTTTGCCAGCAAAGCCCCGCCGTTGTCCTTCCCAGCCCTGCCATGTGCCGCAGGAGGATCCAAACAGCACAGGTCTGTTTTTAGCCTGTGCCTCACGTGTGCTTGGCTAACTTAATAAGCTCTCTATAGGGATAGCTTTCTGGAGAGACTGTTGCTAAGGGCCAGCCACACGTTTCTCACCGTGTTGTGATGGAAACGTGATTAGATGTTTATCTGGGCACAGCATAACCCGCAGAAGTGTCTTGCTGGAGTGGCCTCTTCAGCAGGAGCCTGTGGGGTCTTGTGGGTCAACAGGGGCTAGCCTTGTGACTTTGGCAAATGATAGGGGTGCTAGCATAGCCACATACTACGAGGTGGGGGTCTGCGAGGACCCCAGGGGCATGCATCTGAAGGCACGTGTTGACTTGGGCAGCTCTACCTGAGCACAGCCTCCCCCCTTCCTCCGCAGCAGGAACCATGTGCCCTGCCTGCAGGTGTGGGTGTCATGTTCCCCCAGCAGCTTGGGGCAGCAGAGCCTAGGTGCTGTAAACAAGGTTTGCAGAAGAGGAGCAGAAGTAGCAGAGCTTCAGAAAGAGGAATTTGGGACTGAGTCCTGGAGCATTAGACTGGAGCAGGTTGGTAGAGGAAAAGTGAGGGATCCTCAAAAGGGCAGAAAGGATTAAGGGGACTCAGGACCCCATGTAAGAATGAGCCCCTCTGCAAAATGAGAGCCCCAGTCAACCTCACTCCTGCCCTGTCGTGACCTGGCCTCTTTCAGGGCATTTCCTCTTTCCACCCTCGTAAATTGCCGTGAGAAGTTGCGGCCGTCATTCCCATTTTACAGACAGAAGCTGAAACACAGAGATGTTACATGGACTGACCCTGGTCACACAGCTGATAAACAGCACTTTGAAACTTTCTGTCTCTAACATGTTAGAACTGGGACATTTGAAGGTGAGCTGATGAGCAGAGGGGCTAGGTGGGAAAAATGGTGCCTTGAGGGTCTTGGCCTGGGTCCTGTGGTGCAGGGGTCTCCAGAGGAGAGCACACCTCTGCAGAGTCCATGTGGGTCAGTCTGCGTCAGGGGTGCAATCACTTCCAGGAGTTACACACTAGTAACAAGCTACAAGTTGAAGCTGGCAGGAGCTGGAAACGCGGCTGCTCTCCTAATCCATGGAACACCACAGCTTAGCAGCAGCAGCCTCTGGGAAGGTTTACCAGTTATGTCCACCCATGGTTTCATGGTCAACTGGAAACCATTCTGCGTCATGAAAGCATCTCACAGCAGCATTGCCTGGCCCCTCCCCTGGGACAGCTCCGAATTTTAAATCCCAAGGGTAATTTCTACTCAATGTGGATTGCTGAGTAAGTGGAGAGATTGTACTGTGTTTGTGGAAAGATTCAGTGTTCTTAAAATGTCAGTTATTTCCAAATCAATCTACTGACTAAACGTATTTACAACGTAACATTAGAGGGAGTTGGGTGTGGTGTTTGTGTTCCAGCACTCAGGAGGCTGAAGCAGAAAGATGAACACACAGGTTCAAGTCCTAGACTACAGAGTGGGCCCTGTACTACAGAAGGAAGGGAGGGAGGGAGGGAGGCAGAGAAGAAGGGAGGGAGGCAGGAAAGAAGGAAAGGGGGAAAAAGGAAGCAAGGAAGGAAATGGAAGGCAGGGGAAACTCCTAAAGGGAATTCTGTAGAAATTGGAAAGCTGATTCTAAAACATTTTAGGGAAACGCAAATGACCTAGAATAGTCCAAACAATTTTAATTTAAAAATCAAGTTTGATTAAAATATTGATCAATAAGAACAAATTTGGAAGGTTTAACAACTTAATAATTCTTCTAATAAATGTGCAGCTCCAACCTCTAATGAACCAAGCTTTTAAGGACAGGAACTGTGTGCTGAAACAGATTTCATGGTCAGAGAGAGAGGCAGAGAACTGGAGGGACCACAGGCCAGGTGGACTGGCTGGTTTTATGTCAACTTGAAACAATCTAGAGTCATCAGAGGGGAGGGAACCTTAACTCAGAAAAAGCCTCCGTAAGATCCGGCTGTAGGGCATTTTCTTAACTGGTGATTCATGGGGAAGAGCCCAGTCGATTGAGGGTGGGATTGCCCTGGGCTGGTAGTTCCATGTTCTATAAGAAAGTAGACTGAGCAAGTCATGAGGAGCAAGCCAGTAAGCAACACTCCTCCATGGTCTCTGCATCAGCTCTTGCTCTAAGTCCCTTCCCTGTTTGAGCTTCTGTCCTGACTTACTTAGAAAAAAAAATTCTTTCCTGCTTTAACTTGCTTTGGTCATGATGTTTCAATACAGCAGTAGTAACCCCGACCTAGACAGAGGTTGGTACCAGTATAATGGGGTGTTGCTGTGACAGACCTGAACATATGTTTGGGAGAGATTGCGGAAGGACTTTGGAACTTTGATTAGAAAAGCCATGAGATCTCAGTGGACTGTTCTGCAGGAGCTTGGAAGATAAGAGTGTTCATTAAGAACAATTCAGAGGATGGAGGACCAGCTTGTGAAATTTCAGAGGGAAGTTTAGGCTGAGTGCTCCCGTTCTAAGCTGGTCTTGTTATGAAGACAATAAAATCAGGAGGTTTTTTACTCATCTCGTTTGATTGCAGTTGATTTTTGGGAGGAAATAAATTAAAACTATCAAGAAAAAAAGACTCTACTGGGGCCTTCTGTTATTTTTGAATTAAGATTCCATGGTTCTGTTAGCTGTGGCTGAAGAGTCGACTGTGATTAACAAGATACCAGGCCCACTAGAGTGAAGCCTTTGCAGGGATGCTCGCTGCTGGCCAGCAGGAGCTGAGATGTTAGTGGTGGTTAAGAAGAGGCCCACATCTTTGAGGTAAAATCTTCTGGAAAGTGTTTCCTGAGAGTCAGTGCACAGAAGCTGTGTTCCAGGCATGGCCCAAGGTTGTACTTTGTGCCGGCAGCCTAACCTGGTAGAGTCACCCAGATGGTGCTGATTTTGAAGGTGTGAAGGGGTCATGGAGGGAAACTGAGGCCCAATACTGTGTATCAGGGCTGAAGAGAGCCCAGGAGAAGCTATTAGTGCAAGTGCAACAGAAGCTAATAGTGGAAGTTGCAACAGAAGACCCTAGATTTTGGAGGTGCCAGTACCATGGGATGATCACCAACTCAGCAGCGGGTGTGGAGTGGAGCCGGCAGGCCGCCTGTTCCTCCATAGGTCTGCATCAGCTCCTGTCACCAGGTTCCTGCCTTTTTGAGTTCTTGTCTCGACTGGCTTGGATGACGGACAGTGATGTGGAAGTATAAGCCAAATAAACTCTCTCTTCCCCAAGCTGCTTTGGTCACGGTGTTTCATCGTAGCAATAGTGACCCTAAGATACCACGTTAAAGCACCAGATAGAATCACAAGGTTGGGATTGTATGGGTGGATTCCAGGGGCCACCCCCATTGGGGAGAGCAATCTGCTCTATGCTCACAGATACACCCAGAACATATTCTACTACATTCCTGGGCATCCTGTAGCCCATTTAGACTAACTACCAACTCAGTCCTGTTTCAGTCTCTTGGGTGATCCTGGCATTCGAGAGTCTTTAGCTCCAGGGTTCAGACATGGCGCTTCAGAAACATGACAAGTGTGTACCGCCAACAATTTCTGCTCAGCAGAGGAAAATGAGAACGGCAGATAGCAGATCCCAAAGAAAGCTGGGAAGAGTCTCACATAATGCCTGTGGCTCCTCCCAGCAGTTCTCACCCCACCCCCTACCCTAAACCTCTCCAGTGGGGAGGGCTTCACTTCTCCCACCTTCTCATTCCTGTATGATCCCACCAGGTTGGCCACAGGCTCTTCTGGCCTTTGATCCCTGGCCCCCTCTTCATCAGTATACCCTCTTTCCTCTCCTCACTTTCGTCCCCTCCACCTCACCCCCACCCCAGCCTATTCAGTCTGGACCTTTCCAGATGCCTCTGGCTTTACTTTCCCTCATCTCTACAATAAAAACCATCTCCTTAATCAAACCTCAGAGCGGTCACATCCTCATTTTCATTCAGTAGAGTAGGCTAACCAGACACAGGGGCACACATCTGTAATCATGACACTCTTGGTTAAGGCAGAAGGATCTGGGGTTTGCCTCTAGGCTGAGTTACACAGTGAGACTGTATCAAAAAAAAAAAGAGAGAAAGGTTGTAAAAAAATAAGAGCAACAGGGTGTGCATGTGTGTGTGTGAGAGAGAGAGAGACAGACAGAGACAGAGAGAGACAGAGAGATCAGACAAGTACTCAATAAGCATTCTTTTTGTGTACCTGACTTGCTTTGACATCTGGTGGCCTCCAGGGTGTGACTGAGCCTCCCAGGGTTAGCTAATTCTCTGGGAATCTAAACAATTCCTGGAAACATGTCTTTCCACGTAAACCAACTGATCTAACGCCTGTGTCCCCAGCTACTGCCTTTACCCAACTCTCTCATGTCAAGCCAATACCCTTCTGCCCAATACTGGACCCCTTCAAGGCTGGCTTCTGGCTGCTTGGGCATCTCCATGGTGGAACCTTTGAAGTGGCCCCTAAACTGCTTGTCCTGCCTGCCCACTGCTTTCAGTAAAGACATTGCCTGTGCTTTTGACCCTAGGCTCCTCCTCCTCCTGACCCTTCCTATGTCTTTCTACAGGGGCCTGCATGATGGCCATGCCTTCTGCTGCTAGAGATCTGGTAGTTAAGGTTTCCTCCTTCAAAATGGACGTGGCCAGGTCCGTGTGCCTCATCACATTTGTTGAAAACAATCCAGGATAATTTTACACTGGCCGCCTGTGCAAGGACCAGGGTCGTCTTTGCTCCTGACACTTGGGATCTATGTGTCCGTGTGCTTTGTGGTTGAGAGAACCTCACCGGGACAGGAGACCTGGTACTGGTTCCAAGAGCAGTTATCACCGTGGGCCACGGGCATAAACATGGGCACCTGTCAGGGCTTGACACTGACAGCCGGAACTTTTGTTATCTTCGTTGACTCTCTTAACGAGAGCTGAAGATAGCAGGATTCGATTTTTTTTTTTTTACTTTTTACCTACAGCCAATCTCATTTGGTGGTCAATTTAGAAGACGATAATGTAATCTTGGGCTCTTGTGGAAATGAATACGTTAGGCTTACTGCCACCCCCACAGCCATCTTTACCAAAACCACTCTGAGGGGCTCAGGGGAGGTTTGCACAGCTCTCAGAAAGACCATCCTTTCTCTACTATGCAACAGATGGTGTCCAGTACTGTGGCTGTGACTTCTTGTTGGCTTCCACCTTATCTTTTAAGTCGTTTTCAGTTTTTGTGCCAGTACCATGCTGTTATTATTACTACATCTCTGCAGTACAGTTTGAGGTCAGGGATGGTGATTCTTCCACCAGTTCTTTTATTATTCAGGATTGTTTTTAGCTATTCTGGTTTTTATTTTTATTTTTTGTTTGTGTGTGTGTTGCCATATTGTACTGATCGATTTTGTGTGTGAACTTGACAAAAGTTAGAGTCATCAGAGAGGAAGGAGCTTCAGTGGAGGAAATGCCTCCGAGAGATCCAGCTATAAAGCATTTTCTCAGTTAGTGATCAAAGGGAGGGGTGCCGTCCCTGGGCTGGTGGTCCAGGGTTCTTTAATAAAGCAGGCTGAGCAAGCCATGGAAAGCAAGCCAGAAAGCAGCATCCCTCCATAGTCTCTGCATCAGCTCCGGGCTCTGGGATTCTCCTTCCCTGTTTGGGTTCCTGCCCTGACTTCCTTCAGTGAGGAACAGCAATGTTGAAGTGTAAGCCTGGTAGAAAATTTAGGGTCGTCTATAGAACAGCATCTGTGAATGAAGATACATTGATTTCTTCCTTTCTCTTGGACTCCTTCAGTTGTCTTATTGCTCTAGTTAGGACTTCAAGTACTTGAGCAGGTATGGAGAGAGTGGACAGCCTTTCTTGTCGGTGTGTGCTTTCTCGACATTGCGGCCCCCATGCTGGCTCACACACATACATCTAGTACCATCCATTTCGTGATGATCTGGAACAAAGACGGGAGCACTGCTGGAGAGATCATCTGTTGTGACGCAAGGCTTCGTTTCTCTGAATTTATCAAAAGAGAAATAAAAAGTCTCTAAATCCATTTCTGAAGACAAAGAACACCTTGAGCAATTGATCACACAGGCCGTCTCCAGGGTGGCTTCCAGAAACACATTTCCCAAGAGGTCTCTCTCCTCCCCATTTATCCAGGTCTCACCTTGTACCCACCCTACCTCCTGGACTCCCTTCAACCAAGCTTCCAACTCCCAGAAGATCTAAAATGTTCAGGGATGAGAAAAATAGCTCCTTTGTTTTTCTGCCTTAGAGACCCAAAGATTCCTAGTTTCACTCATAATAGGGTTTCCGCAAGACAAGAATAATTAATTAAGAAAGAAAACCAAGCTGATTCTTGAAGGGAAGCTGCATTGGGTAATTTTCCTTTTTCCTATGGTCAGGCTTGTGTAACCCAGATCAGAGAACATTGGAGCGACCCAGTTCACACTGAACAACCTAATGACACACAGGAAGGCAGGCCAGGCTGTTTTGTATTGATGTTGTACACACGAGTATCCTAAAATGATATCTAGCAAGAGATCCAAAGGTGCTAGGAGCTATTTTTATATGAGGAAGTGAAAATGGAATCAGATTTTTTTCAAACCCCTAGGACATTTAGAAACTTACATCCGGTGAGTCTGGTATGAGTTTTGAGTTTGTCTTTCTGACCTGTCAAGGCGGTGGGTGCCCAATGTTGCTGGTCAAGGGACACACTCCCAAGGCCACTAGTTTATAGCCTGTGAGCCGTGACTCCACATGGGGGCGTGTCACTGAATGCTGTTGGTTAGAAACATTCAGTGTCAGGAAAGGGGTTCTGAATTTGCAGCTACCAAAAGGAATCCAAAATCTAGTGCTTAATGTATCCAAAGTGTTCACAGACACTTGCTCCTTGCTCCTCACGTGACTTTCCCTCAGCCTTTCTTCTGAGTACACCACATACATATTTTGTATTGCACATGTTGTCATGTGACGCCAATGCCATCATGGCTCAGCTTTGAGACTGCTGTAGGTTATGAACTGTGGCATCTTGGCTGGGTTTTCTTTTCTTTTCTTTTCTTTTTCTATTGCTGTGATAAAATGCTGGAACAAGGCAACTTAAAAGAAAAGCGTTGCATCTGGGCTCCCAGCTCAGGGGTCCAGTCCCTCATGGTGAGGAACTTACAGCAGCAAGAGTTTGAGGTGGCTGGTCACATGGCAAGCCAGCAATCAGTACTCAGGAAATGGCAATGCTGGTGCCCAGCTAGCTTTCTCCTTAAAAAAAATCAGTTTTGTTATAATATGTGTATGGGCATCTTGTCTACATGTTATCTGTGTACTATGTGTGTGCCTGGTGCCCATCACCGTCTCAAGATCTCACTAGATCTGAAACTGGAGTTACAGATGGTTGTGTGCCACCATGTGGGTGGTGGGGATTGAACCCAGGTCCTTTGGAAGAGCAGGCAGCACCTTGTATGCTGAGCCATCCCTCCAGCCCATTTTTCTTTCTTTGGGTGCATACTCAGGCACCATTTTTTTTCTTTGGGTGCACACTGTGGTATGTGTGTAGATGCCAGAAGTTAGCTTGCAGAAGGTCTTCCCATCTACCATGTAGGTCCTGGGGTCAAACTCAGGTTATGGTATATCTTTTCCCTCCTTAACTATTTCACTGCCCTAACTTTCTCCTTGTTATGCAGTCCAGGACCTGATCTAGGGAACAGTATTGCCCACTTGTAGGATGGCTCTTCCCATCAGTCAGTTCCTCACAGCTGTGGCCAGAGGCTGGCTGACTCCTCACAGGTGTGCTCACAGGTGGCTTTCAGGCATATGTGATATGCAGGTATGGAGCCCTTTCAGCAAACATGGAGCTAACAGAGCTTTTACTGCACATGCAAAGGCTTTCGCTCTCATGGAAACATAATGGTTTAATTGTGGGAAGCAAGCACTGCCAACGAATATCCCTCAGTACGGAAGTGTCAAATTAGCCCATCTTTGGATTGGATTGTGTTAGAATGCTTGGTTTTAAAAAAACTGGTCTTTGAATTGTTGACTTGAATTGCATAAAAAACAGATTAATTTTAGCCTGGGACTGAGACAGAATTTCAGTAATTTCTGAAATGGCTCTTGACATACTTCTGCCAGTTTATACTATGTGTTTATAGGCAGTGGTGTTCCCGGCATGGAAGATTATACAGATTAAACTATGTCAACTATGAAAAGTATTTAAGATGCTCTGTTCCCTGCAGGATCAAACATTCAGCTGAAATTTAATTCTCGTGCAATACTAAACAAACCTCTATCTCATTAACACACAACTTCCTCTTTCCTAGGTGGTAAAATTACATGCATCTCAAATAATTACTTTAAAATCATTTATTTAGGCTTGCTCTCAGCAGATGCTTGATGTGTGTACCTGGGGTCATGTGAAGATTTCTCAGTGAGAAGAGGCACCGGTAGGGTAAGGGTTCAGTTCTCCTGGTGCAGAATTTTTCAGTCTTAGACTTTATCCATCTTTCTTCCTAAGAAACAATATATCCGAGGGGAAACTTTCCCCTCTGTTTGAACCAGCTGTATAAACCCATCTGCATTTCCTCGGCATTTACATTTGGAATGGCCCCACTGCTCCCAAGAACACTTCCAAGGAAACTGTTTCCAAAAGGCTTTAGCGGGATCATCAGCAGTGGGACAATGTCGCAGGTTTTACTTCTGCACATAAAACGGGTTCGTCAAATGATGTCCATAATGATGTACAAACAACCACACAGCCCCTCCCCCAGGATGCACAGATGGATGTGTCTCTTTGCTTTTTCCTGTCACTTTGCTTTGTACCCAAAGCCAGTAGGAAGTGAACGTGGTATGGAGGGGTATGGTTTGGGGAGGTTGGGGAGAGGATACTGCCTTTTAAAAAATTTCTGTCCTTTCTCCAGCTCAAATACACTGGAAAAGAATGAGATGAACTGCCATTTCCATGAAAACTCAGCTGTCCTTCTTGGTCATTTGTTCATTCAGAGAGAGTAAGGAGACAAGCAGACACTAGAGGAGAGGTCTTCTCCCCTCTGTCTCAGAGTTAATGATAATTTGAGATCTTCAGTGTCCAGAGTCCTCAGCATAGGGAGCTAATGGGGGGCCTTTTAAATTCCTATATACACTGTGTATAACCTTAGCAATAAGGAGCTTCATGCTGTGGTTAGACACAAGTCCATGAGAAGGGAGCAAGCATAGCTTTCAGCAGGAATGGATTCTAGTTCAAATGGTGAAAGTATGGTGGGTTCCACCTACCTCCTCTCTCCCTCACACTACCTCTCGGTGACCCACTAGTACAGACCCGACCCTCTGGCAAATCTGGGTGGTCACCCACCACTCGTCTGAGACCCCACTGCATCCCCAACCCCACAGGGGCTGCCAGTGCCTCCCCAGCAGCAGGTACTCACCTCTGGGAACTGAGGCGGAGGAGGCTTTGTTGGTGATGCAGCTGTCACTTCCCATTAGTGCATGGGTGGGTTTCACGGGGTACAGGAGGTATGTCATTTATAGACAGAAATTGCATAATTAATCTTGATAGAATTTTGACGCTTTCTTGGCATGCAATTTTTTCATCAAGTCAAAAAGCCTTTAGGAAGCAGGTCACGTGGAATAGGAAACTCTAAAGTTCAAGACTAGGTACTTCTCCTAACTTAAGGCAGCTCTTGGAGGCTTACAGAGACACAGGCTCGCCTTTGGTTTCTGGTTTTATACTCCGGGTGTGAACGGAATAAAGGATAGTGATGGGGTACGTAGTTCCTCAGAGCTGTTTGAGAAGATGCAATGGCTTCGGTGCTTCCCTATTTATTGTCTCTGAAGAGATTATTGTAGAAATTCTACAGCTCAGGTATTAAAGGGCAAGTGTATCTACAGCGATCAAGACTTTCTCTTTCTGACCTGGTTACGAGGACGGATTCAAATCATGTCCGGCTTCTTCCACACAACACCAAGGGTGGGAGACTCATCTACACAGCTCCTCTGGAGCGGTAACTTCTCATTTACACTGCTGTGTAGAATTCCATTGTGTGACGGCTCTCGACTTACCCATTTCCCTACCGATAGGCATGCTGCCGACTTCTGGTCCTCACTGTTCCTGGTGATGCTGTCATGAGCATTTTCGTACGCCTGCCTTCCTGAAACACTTAATTGATGAACAATGCCCAAGTTTCACCTTGAAATGTTTTGGTACTACTGCTGTGAGAAGGGCTGAGGCATAGGGTTATTGGTAGTCTCAGCTTCAGTAGACCATGCAAAGCCATCTTCCAAAGGAACAGTAATCTCCTGGTGGGGTGATGGGACCTGATGGTTTTCACTAAAGTCTTAGTGTTTTAAGATGGCCATCTCCAGGTGGCCCCCGGTGGCATGTCTCAAGGTACACGTGAACATTCCTGTCAGTAAGATGCCATGGCTCTGCCTGGGTCTGATTGTATTCTTTGGGAAATGTCTCCAAAGAGGTATGGTCATTCGGAATGTTTGTTCACAAGAAGCGGCCAGAAAAAAAAAAGTGTCTGTAGGGGAATACAATTGGATTAAAACCATTTGTTCTCTAGAACTTGGCTAACATGTTTATGTTCTACACAGATCGGTGAGAAAGCAATTCAGTTTTGAATGGCAGCCACACAAGGCATGAAAAGCGCAGATTTCTGACAATGTGTAATTTTATAACCATGGGTGGACTTCTCGCAAACACATACAAACATTTTGCCAGAACCAAGGGTTTGAAGATAAGAAGCAGCTCTAGGCATGACTGATCCTATAACAGCTGCACCCCAAGTGACATAACCACCTCCAACTCTCTCCTGGCACATCCAGGAATCCTGTACATTCCAAAATGGCAAGGCAAAGACCTTGCCTGGTCTGCCTTGGTGCATGCACACACACACACACACACACACACACACACACACACACACACACACACATTCCCACTGAGGTAGGCAGTCATAGCTGCCTGCTAGCATCTGACAGAAAGACCAACACCACTTCTGGTTCCCACGGAGGTTGTGGCATTTTTGCAACAGAAGCATTTTGGAGGAGAAAGACTGAGAATATTTATGACTGCTCAGTCACAGCGGCAGGCCCTTCCTGCTTTCGGCTTCCACGTGAGCTTTTGGCACGTGACTGCATATGCCAGCCTTGCAGCTGGCATTTTAGCTTCAGATTGGACACGGGCCAAAGTGAATATGAAACTCACAGGCAGCATGCCAAGTGCGAATGAGGAGGAGGAGAAAGCCAAGGGAGAGGACTCATCAGATGGAGAGAGAGGATAGCCAGCCTACCTGTAGCCCCCAGGCTGCCGAGGCCTTGAAGGGATCTCGTGTTGGCCTGGGGAAAGTGCTGAAATCAGATTGTTAAACTATTCTGGTGTGTGTGAAGATCATGCTACCACCGCTGATAAATTAATTAGGCTCCTACATTCTCAAAAGGGTTCACAAAATTTCCCAAAAGAAGTTGTCAAACTAGATAATTGCTTTAAATATTTAGAGAGCTGCACGTAGGCTGCAGTAGCTGACAGTGAGAGCAGCTGCCGGGGCTTGTGCAAAGCCCGGGGAGGCTGCTCTCTTCTGGGGTCAGAAAACAAGCTCTGGGGCAGACCCCTGCCTCCGCTACTAGCTCAGATGACCCTGGGGAAGCCACTGAGCTACTTCTATCCCAGGTTAATATCATTGCTGCAGGCACCAAATGGCAACGCTCGGGTCTAACATAGACACATTGGTAAGAGCTAGTGTGTTCAGTGTGAGAGCAAGGATACTGCAGGCATGAAGGATGGCTTATCATGGTCCTTCATCCTGTTAGTAAAACAGGGCCCAGAGACATTGGACTGTTTTGGGCATCTTGTGGAGATACCTAGACTATCTAGTGGTTTCTTGGATGATTATCCTTGTGGCTTTCTGATAAGAGACCACTAGGTGTAGGCCGACATTATTCCTAAGCCCAGTGAAACTGGCAACCTTTTACTACTCATTATAAAGAGACCCCTAAGGGCCTCGTTCTACATCAGGGACCATATTTCTCATCTCTGAACTTTTATCTCCTTCATTTCTTTTTTTTTCTTTTTTCTTTTCCTTTTTGTTATTGTTTGTTTGTTTGTTTGTTTTTCAATACAGAGTTTCCCTGAGCAGTGCTGGCTCTGCCTGTCCTGGAACTCACACAGTAGGCCAGGCTGGCCTCGAACTCACGAAGATCCATCTGCCTCTGCCTCCCCAGTGCTGGAGATTAAGGTATGTGCCACCACCACCTGGATTTAATTTCTACAATTTTATATTTCCTCTTGCAGTGTGATGTGACATATTGCTCATTCACTTACAGAAAATATTTATTAAATGCCAACAATGCCATCCAAACACTGAGAGCTGCAGCTTTTTATCCTTGAAAAGGAAATGAATAAAACCTCAGGTGACAGACAAAACAGAACAACAAGAACAGGTAGTGAGACGGATCCAACTATGGAGAACCTAGCAAGGGGTAAGGGAGGAAGCAGCAGGAGGAAAGGAGAAGAAAAGGGACCTTAATTGGGACAGGCAGTCAGTCACCTTTCAAAAGAGGTGACATTAGTACTTGGATCCTGCCATCAAGAGACGTGGTATTTGTAGGTGGGGGTGGGAGGGGCCCTAAGCAAAAAGGACCCATGTGGAACCCTGCTGTGCGAGCAAGTTCTTTTCTAGGAAGTGTCAAGGGGATGGCCTGGGCAGGAGCAGAGCGAGCAGGAAGTGACAGATGGTAAGGTCAAAGACAAGCAGAGCCAGCTTGTAGGTGTCGTATCTATGGAGGGAGATAGACTTCCTGTAAGCAGACTGTATGGCTTTTCTGGGAAGCAGAAGGCTCTATGTCCTTGTGTGTATCTTGATGTCCCTGGTCCCTCCGTCAGCTATCTCAGTACGGGGTCACACCACACACCACACACCACAAAGAGCTGCTGAACATGATGGTACCCTGTGGTGGTTGGGGGCCTACAGGAAAGGTGAGTTGGTGAGAAAACCTGGAAAATGAAAATGGGTACAGCCCCAGTTCATAGTGCTCCTTGCACTTGGCCTTACGTTTGGAGGCCTCTCTTCCGTAGAGATAAGAATCTTATCTACTGCAGGACGTGGTTTCCTTGAGCAACTAGGAAATGTGACTGATGAATCTCATTCAAATACAGTTTATATTTGTAAATGTTCATTGCCTGATGTGGGCCCGTGTTACCTTGGCAACCACCCCTGCCTTTAATTATCAGCATCCTTCACTTGGGTTAGACGTGGTGCCATGCACTTGCGGTCCCAGCTATTTGGGAGGCTGAGGCAGGAGGATCAATTGAGCTTATATGTTCCCTGTTTGCCTGAATAGCCTAGTGAGATTTCTGTCTCAAATAAAATAAAACAAAAATGTTTCACTTAGGCCTGGCTCTTCTAGATTAGGAGTGAGAGGAAGCCACTATGTTTAACAAATTTTACCATAAAGAGGGAAGCTTATCCCCTTAGAAGGGAGGTTAGCTGGGCTTTACAAATACTCTGTCCTGGCACCTATGGACATCGTATGAGCGCATTATTGATTCTTTCTTTATTCGTTTTGTACCTGAGAGATGAGCATACCTCTGCTGGGAGGACAGCTATCCATGACTAGCAGGCTGTGGAGGAGGCATTTCTTAGACACCACTCACTCACAGAGAGCCTTCCGTTGTCACGTTGACCTGAGGGCAGTGTGTGGCTTCGCTTTTACTGTTCTGGCACGGGTCCGAGGACCTGTGAAAGTGTCTACTGTGCTGTGGGTCCGGGGTGACAGCAGAACAGATTCAGTTTTTCACTCTCTAGCCCCCTGGCATCTAAGTCGAGCTTTATCCAGAGACATGTACCCATTCCATCCCACGTGACTGTGTGAATGAAGCCTGGGGATTGAAACAGCATGGAATACACATTGGGACTTTAAAATACTACATGTCAGGGCCAGTGATGTACCTAAGTGACATAGTACTCACTTACATCTAGTATATCAATACACAGCAACATTAAAAAAACAAGCAAAAACCCCCTCCCCAATAAAAGCCATTTAAACTGTCTTTCTTTTTGGCCCCTAGCTTGGTTTGTTAGGGGATATGTCCCTTTTCTTCCCTTACCCAAAGCTTACTCAAAGAATGTTGGATTCCTAAAATTCCCTGATGCAAGAGGGAAAAATCCTGATCCCTCCCCCAAATAAGATGCTTTGTTGTTGTTGGAGGGAGGACAATGTCTTCTCCTTCGCCTTCAAGGGACATTGCACCCATCACCAGCCAGGAAATATTTGCTTCAGAAGAGCACAATCAACCCGGCATTCTGACCAGACTCCGAGGCGTGAGCCTAAACCATCCCAGTGTCATCGTAACCCAGAGCTCAGAACACCCCAACCTCCTCCCAGGTCCATGGCATTTGCCTGTGAGGCGGGGAAATGAATTTGTTATTGAGTTCCGCTACATCAGGATGGGTATCTTAATAGCTATTTTCCTTAGACAATGCAGTAAAAGTCTCTGTTCAAGCCATAGACAAACATAGGTCAGAAATTGCTTATAAATTTCAAACTAAACAAGTCAGCAAAGCTGGGCCTATTTCTACCTGCACAGAACAGAAATGGAACATACCTACTGCCGGGATTGTTTTGAAAATCAAATGAGATCATTTTTCTAGAATACCAGCTTTTAAACTGGACACATTCTAAAATCCCCGGAGCTACAAGTGACATCAGAGTCTGCATTTGATTGAGCTGGTCTGGGGCTCAAGCTGGTATCAGGAAGTTTAAATGGTCTCTAGGTGCCTGGAAGATGCAGTCCCAGGAAAAGTCAGTCACCTCCAGTGTGGGGACCACGTGGAGGGCTTGGCAGAGAGGTGGACATTTAAGGTCTCCAATAATTTGGAGAATTAGCCTCTGTTCTGTATATTTAGAAAGGCATTTTCTCGGCTGTTTCGGATGACTTATGGGGACGGTCTTTGTTCACCAGGTATTCGTCAGCAATGTTCCATGGCCCCTGTTGTCAGAACTATCAAATTACCTCCGTGACTGGACAAACTGCAGGTCTAGAGCCCAGAGTGGGTGAACAGGATTTAGCCATCTTTGAATTCTCAACCTATAGTTATTGCCTGGCACTGAGCTATTCCGTCCTATTCGATAATAAAAAAATGTTTTAAGTCCTTAGTCCAGGTTAATTTGATTCGAAATGAATTCTCTCTATTTTCCTGGTCCCCGAGTCCCTCAGATTGGAGCAATTATGCCTGAAGTGTGTCTGTCCTTCTGGGCCACTCAGGCAATCACACTCCGAATACTGACAGACTAACTAGAAAATTTCAGCCAGGCGGGATTGATTCTTAGACTGATTATAAGTGGGTGGAAAGGAGCAATTCCCTGCTTCAATTTAATGTATTTTCCCCCCTCACTTTTCAGTCCTTGAGCAGTCAAAGCTGTCTTTGGTGACTGGGCTCCTTTTCAGTGTAGCCAGGGAGTGGCTACTATTTTGATCCTTAAGCTTTTGTAGGAGTTGGTGGGAATTCAAACCGGCTCCAGCAGGATTAACCTTTGCACCGTGAGGGATGGGAGCACCTCTGTTCACGTGTATAAACACGCAAGGTGGAAGTTCCCATTTCTTTCTTTATTTATTTATGAATAATTTTTTTCATAATGAAATGAATAATTTATGAATAATTTATTTATAAATAAAAAAGATTTATTTATTCATTATGTATATAGTGTTCTGCAGGCCAGAAGAGGGCACCAGATCTTACTATAGATGGTTGTGAGCCACCATGTGGTTGCTGGGAATTGAACTCAGGATCTCTGGAACAGCAGGCAGTGAGTGTTCTTAACCGCTGAGCCATCTCCTATTTCTACCATCAACCCTGAGAAACCATGCCATGAGAGTTTGAACTAGATGTTACTGGAGAATGTTATGCCCAAATCTGCGAAGTCCCCCCAAAAATCAACAAGGAGACTGAGTCCTGTATGTGAAAGCAAAGAGCCTTTATTTTATGCAAGTTTGCAAACTCTGTCTCTCCGCATACCCAACTTATTGGAATAAACGAAGAGCCCAGGGCTGAGTTAGAGTTGGGTTTTTAGAGTAGTAAAGGTGGAGGTGAGGGGTTTCTGAGGTTCAGGACCCCTGATTGGCTGACATTTATTTAGGGGTGTCCTGGTGAGTGTGTTTTGGCAGCTGGTCCTATCTATGGGATTGGCATGTTAGGCAATTCCTTTGGATGGTCTGTTTTTGGGTAGTGCTCGGGTAATCTTAGTTTATGGCCCTTCCTGCAACCAGGTGTTGCTTCAGGGTAAACTACTGAGACTCAGGCCTGATCTGTTCCTATTTAGCTTATCATGGCTGGCTCCTACAGAGAACCACAAAATTCTTAACAAGGTAACTCTTCTGTTCTCAATCCAAAGCAAATCTAACATTCTGCGTATAAATAGGTGAGTCGCTCATCACAAGCTTGAGCGATGTGAGCCAGCTGAACAAAAAAGCCCCAATGACAAGGTGTTTGCCTTTTTTATGCAAATGTCAAATAAATATTCATGGAACTTTATTTTAGGGAGAGAAATTTTAAATGGCAAAACTATTTAAGTTTGATTTCACATGGGCACAAATATCTTAAATCCTCCTGGGAACAAGAAAAGGGTATAATTATACGGTTTGGAAGGTGCAGGTGTAGGTGTGTGTGCTCGTACCTACACACACCCATTTCCACAGAGACTCAGACACAGGATCACAATCAATTCTCCCTGAGTGAGGGGCCTGGTGGCTTGGAAAGATTGCCGGACACACACACAGAAATCTTCTAGTTTTTCCGGGATTACCCAGGGCCAATCACGTCTAAATGGCAGTTGGGCTGAGGTTACCCAGCAAAGCTAGGAACTGGTCTTATTTTCTTCCAGCTATCAGTAGCATACATAGTTTTCTCTCTATCCCTTTTTAGTATGAAAAATATCAAATAGTCAAAGTCAGGAAAAGACTCCAAGGGACCCCTGTGTGCCATTATCCAGCTGCAGCAACTACCGCCTTATGGGTTCATTCATAATAAACCAACTCCATTCCCAGATTTGTTCAAAGTAAGTACCATATATAATATCATTTCATCAATGTTTACTTTTGCAGGGACGGACACTCAGGATCTCCTGTATCTCAGGCTGGTTTCAAACTCACTACAAAGCTGGGGCTGACATTGAATTTCTGTCTTTCCTGCTTCCACCTCCTAAATGTTAGAAGTACAAGCATGTACCACCATGTTTTGTTTTGTTTTGTTTTTAATGATGGAGATTGGATCCAGGGTTTCGTGAATGCAAGTATTCTACCAGCTGACATACATCCCCAGCCCCAAGTGTTTAGTTTTCAAACCAGAACTAAAATAACCAATCCTGTAAAAATCAAAATTATCAATCAATCCCTATGTAGTCATACACTATTGGACCCACCCAATTCTATAACTAGGAGAACCTGAATACATTGTTTGGTGTAACTGAATTCTTTAGCCTAAATTGCATGTGAACCACATACAACTGCTGTTCATAAATTCTTCTGAACATAAAGTAGCAAAACTAGGAACCAGTTTTGCACTAGAAAATGCTAGATGCTGACCCAAACCTGAGTTCCCCTTCCAAGAGTTGTGTCTCTGTCTGTAGCTTTGTGAGTGTTCCAGGGCTCTTTTCTCACAAAATGTGTCCAGACATTGATGTCGTTTCTGCTTATGTTTGTCCATTGCTTGTGGTGGTTGTTGTTTGCAGAATGTGAAAATTGTTATCTAAATGCTTTGGGGTAAGTCAGTGGGAGGACCAGTAGGGTAAGGATGAAGGCTTCGTATATCATGCTGGTCATTTACTATCTTAGGTAACATTTCTCCATGGAAGATAGCATTTGATTTTCACATCTTACAAAGAAAGTCTTTTAAATATAGCTCACGTCTTGAATTGCACTTCCAAATGATGATTTGATTGTGCCTTTAAAAAATCTTTTCATGTTGCTCCAATCATTTTAGAGCTATTTAGTCATTTCTGGTGATTTAATTAAAATATAATTGATATAGGAAAAAAGAATTAATTCTCATTAACTTGGGCAAACTAAGGAAGCTGGTGTGAATTTTAAATATGTTTGAGGAAATACTTTAAATATTTCAAAACCATTTTCAATTACACACCCTGAAAAACCAATACTGAAGAATTTGCACATGAAGAAGGATGAACAGAAGCACATTCTGTGTAGCTCCTGCTTGCAGCGAGCAATTGGGAGGACTTTATTCCCATGTTTGAGAGGCAGATGAAATACTTGTCTGAGTGTGATTTGTGCTATGGCTTGTCATGGACCTTTCCTTGCTATGTGTGCAAAGGTGAAAATTATAGATACTCCAGAATTTAAAATTCTAAGTAAGTAGAATGGAAACTAGTGAAAACTTAACTTAAAAAAAATCCCTATTTCCACACCAGAGAGTAACTGGTGTAGGACTCATATTGTCTAGATGCCCGAGGCTCCTGAGCTTTTAAGCATAGAAGGAATATTTGCTTTAATGTCTATGAAATTCTTTCCAAAATAACCCAAATACTCCTCTGTGGGTTTGTGTGTGTGTGTTGTTGTTGTTTGTTGTTTTGCGACAAGATTTCTCTGTGTACTCCTGACTGCCCTGGAACTTTCTCTGTATTCCAGGCCGGCCGTGAACTCACAGAGATCTGTCTGTCTCTGCCTTTCGAATGGAATGCTGGGATTAAAGGTGTGTGTGCCACCACCATCTGGCACTCCATTGTATTTTAAGCAAGAGATTTAAAACAAACTTTTGAACAAAAAGTATCAGTTATTTCACTTGTTCAGAGGACTTTCAAGGAGTTTGGAGTTCTTTTTATCAACTCAAAATCAAGTCCCTGAGTGTGTGTGTGTGTGTGTGTGTGTGTGTGTGTGTGTAGTGTTCACATGTGTTTCTATGTATGTGTTCCTGTGCATGCCTCACTTCTCAGACTTTCAGAGTTAATGTGTTCACTGTGTCCACCTGAAATTAGCCAAGGCATTCCACAGACTTGTGTCTCTTGGGAAATCAGATAATCTCATTATTATAAAAACATTTGCCATAAAATCGATGTGGCTGTGGGTGTGGCCAAGCGAGCTCTGTTGAGAATGGGGTCCGACGCTAGCAGAGGTCTTCTGTACTTCTCCTTGGAGGGTTGGGCGGCCATCCCTGCTTGCTCCTTTGGCCACTCCCACGGATCCTGCCTGGGTTAGTGCTAAAGCAGCCGGGTTCTGAGCTGACTGTGGTCTTCTAGTCTTCAGTCTGGCTACTCCTCTTCAGACCGAGAGAAAGGGTACTGATTAGGACTCTACATTTATCACACAAATTAGAGGGCTTGTATTAGGATGTGAAAGTGATGGCTAGTCATTCTGAACCCTATAACAACACTAATTCATTGCTAGTCAGATCAAGTATTTTAAACATCTTATCATTGAAAAACCTATTGGTATCATAGTTACAAGACGAATGGTGAATTTATTTTAAATTTTTATCTTTGTCAGGAATATCAGTGGAGCTACTAAAAGGTGAGCCCCCTCTGATTTGAACCCCGTTTTGAGCCCCATATATGTATACTTATATCTTTATTATCTATAATCCGATGTCTTTATTACCTTTGTATTTTCAATAGTATTGCTTAAGTGTACCCAAAAAGAAATTCCAGCTCCATAATCACATAGGTTGAATAACACCTGCCATCTCTCTAAATTATTCATATCCTAATCTCTGGGACCTGTGACAACGAACTATAGGTGACAAGAGGGAGGGTGAAGATGAGATGTGGTGGGGACCCTATAGGAGGGAGGTGTTCTGGATGACCTGCACAGGTCCAGGTAATCAAAAGGAACCTTGTGAGAGGGAGGAGGAGGAGCAGCATCAGGCTCGAAGGCAGGGAAGAGCAAGAAGATGCGGTGGAGTGCCAGGACCATGGGACATGGGCCTTCCACAATGAGCAGGAAACCTATTGTGATTCTGCCTTTTAGCCTTCAGAGGAAAGCGGCCCACAGATCTTAGCTCAGTGGAACTGATCCCTGACTTTGGATCTCAATACCTGTAAGATAGTACATTTGTGTGTGTGCATGAGTTTCATGTTTTGTTTATTGTATGTATATGTGTGCATACACGGCACTGTACCCAATCAGAAGTCAGAGGACAACTTGTGTTAGAAGGTTATTTCTTCCCAACATGTAGGGTTGAACTCAGCTTGTCTGGTTTGTAGCTGGTTTTTAATTTCTTTGCTACTCGGCAGTCTGCCACCAACCTTCCCCAAAACACACAGAGACTTACTCTTACTTACAAATCCCTGGCCTCGATTTGTCTTCTCTCTAGCCAGCTTTTCTTTAGTTATACTGTCTACTTTTTGTCTCTGGGCTTTTTCCTTTCTCTATTTCTGTATATCTTTTCTTTCCTTCTTTCATTCCATGTCTGGCTCTGTGGCTGTATGGCTGGCCCCTGAAGTCCTCCTCTCCTCCGTCTCTCTCCTCCCCTTTTCTCTTTTCTTTTTCTTCTATTTATTTCTCTCTGTCTGGCAGCCCCGCCGATCCCTCTTCTGCCTAGCTATTGGCCATTCAGCTCTTTATTAGACCAATCAGGTGTTTTAGGCAGGAAAAGTAATACAGTTTCACAGATCTAAACAATTGCAACATAAAAGAATGCAACACATCTTTGCATCATTAAACAAATATTTCATAGATTAAAAGAATGTAACACATCATCGGCTAGTATTCCCACACTGGTTGGTGATAGTTGCTTTTATCTGTGAAGCCGTCTCCTCAGCCTGAATTTCATATTGTTTTTAATGTCATTGAAATCGAGGTAATTTATCAGAGTGGCAAGGAAGGTCCTTGCGACTTCCTGCTTCATGTACATTAGAATGAATTAAACACAAAAGTAAGATAGTCATTTTTCCTACCGTTATCCTGTTTGTTCTTAAGCACAACAGTAGACACAAACTTCCTTTTCTTTGTCTTTTTCAATTTCCAAAGGAATTCTTAGTTTAGAATGAATCAACCTCAAAGAAGAAATGGTTCTTCTTAAGCTTTAAAAAGCTCTGTAGGTAAAAGCTGGCCTCTCACCCCGGTGAGCTCCCAGAGACAGGACTTCCACTGTTTACCGCTGGACTCTTTGTCCCTCCCCTCCAGCCAGCCTGTATTGGCGTGAGTCATCCTTGTCCTGAAATATGCAGCAGAGTGCTTGCCTCATGGAGAGATGATTGCCAGGTCCCACGCCATTGCCCCTCTGCAGCACGGTGATTAAGGGCTGATTAAGAGGCGGCCTTGCTCTGTGCACTGAGAACCCTGGCAGGAAATTGAACTAGAAATCTGGAACAAAAAGGCCAGGGCTGCATTTGTAACTCTTGGAAGTAGGTCACGGTTCTTCATTGTCTTAGTACTGAGGCAAGATTTCCCTCCTCCATCTGTGCTTTCCTCTCTATACATTTATGTCTCTGTTATCAATGTGCTGTGTCACAAGTGATTTTGAATATAGAGAAAATTAGGAAAAACAAAGCATGGATCTGTCTGTAAGGGACAGGGTTTTCTGTCTTTTTCTTGCAGTTTTTTTCTTCCTTTTACAAGTAGTTGTTCGGTTTTAAACGCACTTTCTGTTCACGTTTAGATAGATCCACATCTGTCTTTTCTCGCTCTGTATCTGTGTCTGTCTGTCTGTCTCTCTCTCTCTCTGGATGTCAGGATAAAACGCGAGGCTCTGCGCACACTGGCAGACACTCTACCCCTCAGCTCTACTCCAAGCCTGGGTTTGTGGTTTTCATTTTAAACTTCACAAATGTGCAATGACCCTGAAGCAGAGACAACGTGAGATTTTAAAACATCTGCGCAAATGGATCCGAGTTGGTGTCAAAATTTTTTGTAACCCACGGAAGCCATTTGTCTACCTTGCACATGAAGTTTCTACACTGGAGGAAAGTCAAAAAGTCTGGATCATGAACAGGAAGATGAGGGCAGTTTGGAGGGCCACAGGCAGAATCCGGGATGGCTCTAGGTACGAAAGCAGCATGGGCCCAGGCCTTTTCTCTTGACCCTATCCACTGGAGTGGATGTGTGCGGTTTCCACAAGGCAATCACCGTACTCAAGATTGGAGTCTTAAGTAGTTGGACCAGCCTGGGTTTGTGACCAATTTCTGGGAAAGAAGGACAGGATACTATAAAGCAAACATCCGTGAAAAGACAGAGAGGATACTAATTAATGCTGCACAGGGTAACCATTAGTACCCAATCGCTCACTGTCGCTCACTTGCCATAAAAGCAGAATGAGATAAGACAGCTTCTATTGTCATGGGCACACTTATGGTCAAAATTATTTATATTGGTTTTTCGAGGCAGGGTTTCTTTGTAGCTTTGGAACCTGTCCTGGAACTAGCTCTTGTAGACCAGGCTGGCCTCAAACTCACAGAGATCCGCCTGCCTCTGCCTCCCGAGTGCTGGGATTAAAGGCGTGGACCACCATCGCCCGGCTTCCAAATAACATTTTAAATCACTACCATTTGGATAGAGGCATATTCCTTTGCTTTGTTTTAGACAAAGCTGACTGAATTCCAAATTACATTACCATTTAAAAAATCAATGTGTTGTCTTTTAGTCTATTGTAATAGGAAAAACAGTTTTTCTGCAGCCACAGTGGCTGTTTTGAAGATATAAAGGTGGGTCCTTCATGTAGAGTTTCCTGGGCATGTTGCTAGGTCTCTGGTATGCATCTATTCCAGTAGTAGCCCTTGTTTCTCAGGCTTTCTAATGGACTTCCTTACCCTCCCTGCCTCTGCAATCCAGACCTTTCATGAGAGAGATGTAATTCCGTCATGTTGAGTGGTGGAGAGCTGCATACGAGCATGGTGGGACTTGGTTGGGTGTGGTGTCTTTAGTTCTCATTCGACATGTATGTCTTGGGTACTTTTTATACCCAAGGCTTGTTAAAACCTTTTGGATGTAGCAGTAACAAATAGATAAAGTCCCTTAAAATGATCAATCTGTCAAGGAGAAAAATGATTTTGAGAGATGATTATCATAAACAATGAAGAGTAGCAGGTTTGAAGACGCTCAGGGCACTTAGAGGAACACCTCGTGGAGACCTAACCTGATGTAGGGTAGAGGGGTGTGGGGTTGAACCCAAATATGAAGGAGGAATGTGGGAGCTGAGACCTTGATGAGCATCCTATTGGAAAGAGCGGCGGAACTGAAGAAACAAATGATGAGATAGTGGATAACAACAGGGCACACGAAGCCATACAGGTAGACGGGAGCTAGTTCATCCAAAATACATCGGTCGTCTGGCATGGTGAGACGGGGAGACTGATCTGAAGAGGTTGGCAGGGATCAGGTTATCAACGTCTGGCCATGCTAAGGTATTTGGCTTATTTTTGGGACCCCAAGGAGCTTCTGCTTATGTAGGCAGAGTTGCTGGCAAGAGTCGATTGCTCCCCTTTTACCTTGCTTCCATGTGGTAGGAGGCTTAGAAGAAGAAAACTGCCAAGAGTGTGGAATTCACCACATCTCAGAATATCTCTGCCTCCATCGAAGCCAGAAAACAAAACAGACTCTGAGAACAATGAATCTCCTCCTGAGATGCTGAAGCAAAGGGCACCTGAGATACTCAGGAGGAAGCCAGTACTGGATAACAGCATCTCTTGTGTCCCATCATGGAGAGGATGGTGACTAATCGCCTGCTCAGGGGTGGAGTAAAAAGAAAACTCCCAGCCCATCTCAGTTCACACTTCTCATTTTGCTGATGTCTGAGCTGATGGGAGGGCCTGCCTGCAGGCCTCAACTGAAGTCACACAGCCCTTCTGGGAAGGGTCAAGCATGACCCCCAGCGTCCTAATCACCTGCTAACAGAAATCACATCTTCCTTATCTACAATGGCTTGGCTGTAAAATCTTCTTCTTAGAAAATGTTCAGATGAGCCTGAATGTTGAACGTCTTGGTCTGGTGAACCCCCTCACTGCGAAGCTAGCCAGTGATCAAAGAAAAGGACTGAGCACTAGAGTGGTGTGTCTGGCTGCTACCACAAACCAGCTGGTAACTCTGGCTTCCCTTATCCTCTGTGGAAGTGGGGCGGGGGGGTGGGGTTAAGGAGCAGGGCAGAGATGGAGGGCTGTGGCTGAGTGCTTCCTTCTTTGTGCTGGCGCCTCATGTTGAATATGTCCCAGAGCCTTGCTGAAATGCTCTGTGTTTACCCAAATGTGGCTCTCAGAACTTTCTCAAATGTCAAGGATCAGGAGTTTAAACAGGAGAGAAAAGCAAATTATCATGAGAGCAATCAGGAAGAGGCTCCTCCCATGAGGCTAAGGCAGGGTGTCTGCAGCCAGCAGTTGACAATGGTGGACTGAATTGTCTTTGATGAAATCTTTTTCATATTTTTGTCGACTTTCCTATCATTCTCTCAATCTGTAAAAATTTTATATGGAAAACTGTGTCACATCTTATTAATGTATTTAAATATATGGATTGTATTTGATATGCTTTACTATGCTCTTTGACTTTGAAGTGTGTTTATCATGGGTTTGGTTATACCTAAATTTCTTAGGCACCGTGTGACTTTGCTCACTGTTTTTAAGCCAAGACAGTTCTCTCCACATTGGCTATTTGGTGGATATATTCTCATGGACATTTTTTTTCTGATTTTCTTAGACACGTAAGAGGGCTTTTGTTGTCTATTACTTACTCTTTCATCTACACTAAACTCAGATGGGAGAGACAGAAAACTTGGCTTTGAATTTAAAAGCTTTACTTGAAGGTCCTGAGGTAGCCAACTGCTCCATGGTCTTCTTGTTTAAGAAATTATTCCAGGCACAGATCAAGACCTGGGCCAAATTCCTGACCCCTGAACTTGGTAAGTAAGGCTAAAGTTTGACAGACATTTCCCTTGGTTCACCACACCAAACAGCTATCCACAAGCTACGCTGTCTCAAGTAAGACTTCTCACTGGCTTTTTGTTGAAACCCCAAATCACTGAGACCCAGGAAAACTATACAAAATAACCCATAAAGTCCTTTCTAGTCCTCGCTCTGCTGCTACAGGCCAGCAGATGTAGCTCTCTTCAGAACAGGAAAGTGGCACCTACGTGGAAAGGACCAGGGTCCCAAAGAGTCACAGAGATGAGTGCAACCTGCAGGCCCAGGCAGGGTGGCAATCACGTGCACTCCGCATGCTATACAAAGTTCTGCGAGCTCGGTACCAGCCCGTCCAGTGACATCTGTCACGCAGGGATTTAATGCCTCAGTAACAAAAGATAACCTTATCAGTCGTCAGCTGTTTCGGTGATAAAGCGGCTGTGTATCCACAACAGGGAAAATGAGATTTGTTGAGATGAACTAAAACAAATGATCCTTTCACCGGTGTTAATTCTGCCGTGGTTTTCATAATTACCTTTGTGTGTGCAGTATTTACAAAACAGGCGTTTAACACCCTTCCAGTAAAAGGAAGAACACTGTCTCACGCTGTTACTGTGTGTTCCTATTAATAACGGCAATTTTAAAAATTAAGGGAGCAATTATTCTTTTAACACAGAGCATATGCCAATATTACAGTAATATCCAAGCAGCTGTAATCATCGTTGGCTTTGGTTACACTATGACATAACAAATTACACAATGGTGGGGTGAGAGAGGGTTGCCTGTCACCTGCATGCTCAGTCTGTAATATATAGATCGCCTCAACATGCAGCAAGGGGGGACTGAACACACAGCACCCTGTCACTGCCGTGATTTCTTCTTGCCCTTTCCTTTCACCTTCAAGCTGGCTTTTAAAAAATGCTCACATAGCCAGTGCCCAGACTGGGAATGTTAGATTGGTTTTTGTGTACTATAGAGTTTCTCCTAAAGAATTTCTTTCTTATGGCTGCGTTTCTTTTGGGAGTAATTCGGGTTTTTACAGAGTACCCTTAAATACAAGCTTCTAGGTGTATAGTACTCCCTAGAGAGTGGGTTTTGGTAAACGGAAGGGACTCCCAAGTACATGACCTCGGTGCGTCTGTTCTCCTGTCTGCCTGTCTGTCTGTCTGTCTGTCTATGTGTTCATGATTGGAAAACAAAGATAGAAATGTGTGTGTGCTTGCTGGCTGGTTTTTTGTTGTTGTTTATTTTACTATACAAATAATCTGGCTCAGGAGAAACAGATTTGTGAATGCTAATGCTACCCCTAAATGTAAACATTTCATAGGAAAATTTAACGAGAGATGGCTTGCAGCAGTATGTACACCTCAGTTTCAATTCATTGGAAAAATGGATGCAATATTGATTCGAATTGCTGTTTCAGAGTATGGCTTAGCTTAGTGTTAAAAACTGCCATGGTGAGGGACCAGCAAGATGGCTCTGAGAAAGACACCTGCTTCCAAGCGTGATGCCTGGAGCTTGAGCTCCGAGACCCACATGGAGAAAACTGACTTTCAAAATCTTGTCTCTGACCTCCACACGTGCACTATGGCACACTCCTCCCCCCCCCCCCCCACATACACACATACGATAAAGGAACAAATTGTGATCATTTAAAAAAGATTATTATAAAATTATCTTCAAAACAGCAGCTAAAGCATTAAGGTGGCAAATTCTGAGACTTGCAAGCTACTGAAAAGAGGTGACACATGACAATACCCGGAGTACAATGGAGGGAAACCTGAAAGTCAGAGTGCACCAAAAGCTATAGAAATCCAGACTGTGAAATGCTACAGTTGCAACATCTGCTTGATATCAACAGTGTCACCGTAGCAGAGGAGGCAGATGTGACGCTGCCTTGGGCAAGCAGCGTTCTAGATTTGCAGCTCATCCAGGCCTTACAGCCACCTTAGCCATGGCTCGACGGGGATGAAGGAAGTTCAGTTTTGGACTGAAATTCTTTAAACCTTCATGGCTTTGGAAAAAGAATAGTTCAGAGACCAGGGAGGTAACTTTCTTTGCAATCATGAGGACCAAGTTCGAATCCTACATCAGTAGTCACGACCCCTTTGCCAAACCTCTGTCTCCCAAAATGCTTACATTATAATTCATAAAAGTAGCAAAATTATGGTTATGAAGAAGCAATGAAAATGATTGTATGGCTGGGGGTCATGACCACATGAGGAACTAGGTTAAATGGTTGCGGCATTAGGAAGGTTGACATATTTAAAAACATCTAAAAAAGTTGGCTATGGAAGCGCCATGCTGATCTTCTTGTCAGCTTCCAAGTTAGTGAGAGACTTGTCTTATAATACGGGGAATGGGGCCAAGGGGACAACAGCCAAGGTTGTCCTCTGATCTCTCTCCCCCCCTTAAACACACTCCACGTACTCATTCACACCCACACCACTCACATTCTACACAATACTCACTCACACCCATAATACACAAGCACATACACACACACACACACTCACACTCACAAACCACACCACATACAACCCCACACATCCATCCACCACACACACACTCATTCACACACACATACCACAGACACACACACTACATACAACACACAATCCCACACACACCCACAGACACACCACATAAACACACACCAATACACACTCACACACCACACATACACCATTTAAATGATCTATCTCGGCTTCCAAACGTGCCCTACACTTTTTTTTTTATAAGTCGAAGCCACGGGTCACAGTCATGGGAAACCCCTTTCCCTGCTCTAACAGTCTTTAATGGTGACTTGACCTGACCTTTACTATACCCCTAAGAGATTTGAAATACTTCATTAGAGAACTCACATATTGCCAGAGCCTCTGATGGGTTAGGTTTTTAGAGGTCTCCTCACTCAGCACAGGCACAGCACTGGGGTTTGCTTGTGGGCAAGCGTTTATGCTGAACTGTCCCAATGCCCACAGCTGCTCCATGATGAGGGACAACGATTGACTGACGAAAGCTAGACACCAGACTCCTCTTTGAACATTCTTCTGACGTCAATTCTTGACATGGCTTTACACTGTTTTGGTAACCAACTAAACAGCCCCACTACGTAAGTTGTATTAAAGTATTACAAGAGCCTGCTTAGTCTTAAATAATATTTGAAACTTTGAGTTTGGGTCTCCAGACTTTCTTGTCTGCCTACACCCTGTTGTTCATTTAGGGAAGGTAAAAATGTTGTGGCCAAATATCAGACCCATCTGTTTCTGAGTCCTTTCCTTCTGAGACCCTGACCACTACCCTAGTGCTTAGGTGGGGGCACGTGACTAGTTCTACATGCTGGCCGGGAGCGAAAGTGCAGTTTAGGCCAAAGCATTTAGGCACTGGCAGGACAGCCTCTAGAGCTCGTTCTTTTTGTCCTGGTTGTCGCAGAGAAGGCCTCCAGGTGAGGGGGGAACCCAGAAAGTGACCAGCTACGTTGCGTGCAGTAATTAAAGGTGTGCAGACATTGCAAAACACACTGTAGAAACTAGGAATCCTCATTGCATGAGTCGCTAGAGTTATGGGTTCTTTGTTGCTGCAGCTTAACTTATGTTGATTAATTCACAGGCTCCTTATAAGATCCTTAAACACCGCAAGGCACTTAGAGCAATTTAAGCTCACTCTTCATCTTCCAATTCACTTGACCCTTTAATGGCTAGGTGGATGTATCTGAGGAGGCTGGACCACATCTGACTAGTAACTGTATCACACCAACTTGTGTTTTTTTCATACATATGTTATTATACTGTGGTTCTTTGGTTGACTTTTAGCACTTTAGCATGAATTTACTGAACTGCAATTGATGCAAAAATGAATGTTTTTTGTTTATATTCTTATGCAATGTTACAGATTGGAGCCAGAGTGTTACCTATATTAAGTAAATGCTCTGCCATGGAATTTCAGGCTAAGCCCCCCCATTTATGAATGAAGGATTCACTGTGCAAATAACAGTGACCTTAAATCTGCTTTGTATCCAAGGCTGACCTTGAACTTGCAATACTAATATTCCGGCCCCATAAACACAGATATTAGAGGGTTTACAGGCATGTACCACCATCAAAGGCACAATCTGCACCAGTGAAACAATCATAATTAAGATTATAATAATATCCATCATTCCCAAGTTCCCCTGAGCCCCCTTTTAGTCTCCCATTTTCACATGACTGCACCCCCATCCCAACCATAACATGATTTCTATTGCCATACATTTCCAAGAATTCTGCATGTGAAGAGTTATACCCTCTTCGCTTTCTTCCTGTCTGGCTTCTTTCACTCAGTACAATTATTTGGGGACTCATTCCACACACTGCAGAGATCATTAATTCCTTCCTTTCCCCTTCTGAGTAGTTTCCCGTCAGATGGATGGACCACAATTTATTACTCACTTGTTGATAAATATTTGAGCAATTTCCAATCCTTTACTCTTACAAACCCAACAGTTGTGACATTCACATGTATGTCTTTATATGGACACACTTCTTCATTTCTTTTCAACAGAAGAACAATTTGATTATGTGGTGTGAGAATCTTTCATCTCTGTAAAACCACCAAATTTTTTTTCTCAAAGTTTGTCCCATTCTGTATCCCTGCCAACAGTGTCTGAAGATGGTACTTGCTCTCCATCCTTGCTACACCTGCTATGATCTTTAACTTGGATCAAGTGATTGCAGCATCACCCAAGTACCCCGCTTTGTTCCCAAATTCGTCAGCTCTGGTTCTTGAGACTTCTTGTAATCATCTCTTAACTGGCACTCCTCCTTCAGATAAATGGAGATTGTCAGGTAAGAACTCTGTGAACTTCCTCCCACCTCCTATAAACTTAGATCTCTCAGTGCCAATTACTCCCTCCTTGCCTCCTGGCAGAACAGAGAAGCCATGTCCCCACAGACTCCCTGCGCTGTGTCTCGGAGCCCATCCTCGTCAAGCCTTGTCTATCAAGCATCTCTCCTGCTTCCTTGTCTTTTTCAATTACATAGCTGCCTCCTCAGGAGAATAATGTATTCAATTCCGGGCTTTCAGAGAGAGGGAGAGAGAGAGAGAGAGAGAGAGAGAGAGAGAGAGAGAGAACTAGAGAACTTAGCACGTGGCATGGTCCCCCTTGCTGCATTCAGTTTCAAACCCTGTTTTTCTGCTCTTGAAGCAGCTCTCCCTCCATTTACCTGTGAAACACCAGGCTTTTTAACTTACCCTCTGCCACACACATCCCCTGGGCTTACTCGTCTTCTCAGCAGTCCATCCACACATTAGTACTTGCTCCTTAAGCATCTTTTCAAGCTCTCAGCTCCGTGTCTCTCCTTGATTGTGCTTCCTCATTTGACTGCCACGTTTTTGTCTCAGACTGTAACCTTCTTGGCTCTGCTCTCAAAGATTCTGTCTGTTACTTGGACGGCAAAGGCTCTGCAGAAGAAACTAAGGACACTTCATGGAAACAGTATTGGCAGTTTCCTAGCCAGGACTTACCTAATCACAAGTATCTTCATAAGACAAACACACAAGAGATTTGGCTGCAGAAGGAGGCAGTGTGGCCACTGTGAGGCAGGAGCCACAAGCTAAGGAATGCTGATAAAAAAGACTAGAAAAAAGATCAGGGAACATTCTTCCTGCAGAACTGCTACCTGGAGCAAAGCTTGCTGCTATCCTCATCTTTGACCCTGTGAGATTAACTTCTAGCTTCCAGTTTCTACCACTATCAAACCTGTGTTTTCCACGCACATCACCAAGTCGGATATTATTTGCTACATCAGCGATAGGAAGTGAATGTGCACGCCAAGTGGAGCCCGGTGCTGGGCTTCAAGCCTTAGAGGGCTTGTTTCCAAGCCTGTGTGCCTTTTTTTAGGGTCGAATCTATGTCCTCACTTCTAGGCTAGGCACCAGGTGTCCTTTCTTTCCGGGCCACAGACCTCCTCTCCTTGTTTATTCCTGAGAGGCAGACTATGGCCTTGCAGGCACACGCCCCTCCCTAAGTAGCAGTCAAGGAAGCACTTCTGGACAGAGCCTGCCAGATATGCTAGGTGCAGTGGGAGCATCAATAGGAAGCTACTGACGTAATCCAGACAACAGGAGACTCTAGCCCTCCAGAAGCATCCTTGGCTCGATTCTCTATATATTTGAAATGAAAGACAACGGCATTTGGTGGCACAGTGGACATGAAGCATGAAAGAAATAGAAAGTTATGTGTTTTCTAAGGTTTCTGTTCCTCACAACTACGAAAATGACATTACCATTAACACCGTAAAGAAGAGATAGAAGACGGGCTTCTGGGGGTAAAAATTGTAGCTCAATTTAAAATCTGTTGAAGGTAGGACACTCATTAGATAATAAAGTGGATGACTTTCTCAAAGACCTGGTTTTTCTGACTTGATAGGCTCTTATAAAAGGAGATTCTTAATTAGCTTTTGATAGGTCAAATGAATATGTGACATTTCTGTGTGGAAATGTTTCGAGATCTGCCCACAGCCTTCCACCATTACATCATAGGGTGGCTAATGTCAAACCTGTTGACATGACACAGACTGGACCACTCTGTAAGTCAGCGTCATTAACAAACTGATTGCTCAGCATCTTCCTGTTGTCAGTTCCCCCAAACCTTGGTCAGGCCAAGGATGGATATTAAAAGGTAACTAACACATAAGTAGCCTGAAGTCAGATCCACTGTCTGCAGTAACGTCTGTGTCTCAATGTGCTTCTTTCAGGAAGTTTTTCCTCATGGTTATAAAATTTACCATACTGTTAACCTCTTTGTTCTGTCTATGAAGCTGAATTCTTTTCTCCCTCTCATTTAGGGGATGCTGACCACCAGGTCTTGTGTTTTACTGAACTCCAACACATTCCGGACATGAACGGGCAGAGAAACTTCAAACCATGTGAGATGGGGCCAAAGAGCCCATGAAGGTCAGTTCTTTAGAAAAGTTTAATTTAATGAGTGAACAGTAACACTGATTTCCCCATATCTAAACTTATGGGCACTGTAAACATTTACATGCATAAAGCACAAAGTGTTACAGCCCTGAAAAGGTCAGCGTGCTGTTGGAAGCGGCTGGCTCGAGGCTGCATTGCTAGTGAATTTTCTCCTGGATCTTCCACAGCTGGGCTTCTTCTCCTCTTCCTCTTCTGAGACATCCTCTGTGGGGTTCAACAGTGGTGCCGACATGATAAAATCTCAAGTCATCGCTTAAGTCTGCATTCCTCATTCTCTCAAACTCTTTTTTTGGTTTCCCTCTTTCTCTGGGGTACTCTGCTTCTTGCCCATCTCCCCACTTCTCTCTTCTGCTTGTTCTGGCCCATCTTTTGGTGTGTAAACACTCTGGAGGGCTCTATCCTGGGCCCTCTTCTCTGTCCAACAGTGTTATATAGAGATGTCTTCCACATATGTTTTCCATCTTGGAGAGCAGGACCTTAAGACTCAGCCAGTAAACAGCTCCCAAGTCTCAGGAAGTTCCTGAAATCTTGAAGATTCATAAGGTCCCTCTATTCCCAGGTATAAGTAGAAAAGACTTTTCTGGCCTCTTGATCTGCCTGCAGGTTGAGCACGGGTCCCAGAAAAGCAGCTTTTGTGACTTGGTACCTATGCCGGCGGGGCTTTCAATGAGAGGCTGCCTTGGAAATGCCCATGCTCCTCTAAGTAACCCTCACCCACACTCCCGTGAGTAACCAATGTTTCTCTAAGCTAGACTTTGGTGGAATCCTTCCTTGGGTCTGTCACTAGTGCCCTATCTGGAGTGTGGAGACATTTGTTCTCATCTGTGCTGGAAGACTCACTTGACAACAAGTACCCCCAAAGTGACCCTATCCAGACCCATGACTGCAGATACCATCAATATGTTGATAAGCTCCAAGTTCATCTGTCAGCCTAGATCCCACTCCAGAGTTACTGATGTGTATAATAACCTCTCTGTGCCTCCATTTCCCCATCTGTAAAGTGGGCATAATGCTAGCGCCTATCTCACAGCATTGGCAGTAACCGTCATGTTCTAGCAGGCAGATCCGCTTCCCACTCCACCTCAGCTGCTATAGGAAAGTGGACTTTGTGCTCCACGTCAGAGCTGGTTGTCTTGCTCTCTAGGTTCTGGCAGTTTAATAAATGTCATCACTGGGAGGTAACAGGGAACCAAGGCATGCTGGTCTAGTAATTACGTCTTCCAGCTCTCTATGGAGACTTCTGGTTGGCAGGGGCTGCCTCCCCCTCCTAGGGACACATGCCCCAGGCCTCCATTTCTACAGCAGTCTCTCTTGGTTCTAGAATCTGCTTTCTCTTCATTCTGTTGGCGAGTAGCTTGTTAAACCCCTTTAATCATTCTCACTTTGAGAACAAGTCCCTCCATTAAATTCGACTCAATTACTTGGTATGAGCAGGCCATTTGCTTCGTGCCGGGAGTGCATCAATCCTGGACTGTTTTGTGATTAAGTTAGATATTTGTCAAGTGTTTAGAGCAGTGGCTGGCTTATAGTAATTGCTAGAGGAGCGTTTGGGAAATCGATAAACTGCCAACATGTGCCCTCCATTGCAGAGTTCAGAACTAATTTTCCAACCCCGCCCCCTTCTGTATTAAGGTTTTCCAGAGAAATAGACCAAAGAACCAGCAAGATATGTGTATATATGTGAAGGGAAAGATGATGGACTTCGCTGACACATTAAGTGTGAAATACGAGGGAAATAGAGGGGTTTGTGTGTGTGTGTGTGTGTGTGTAAGGAATTTATTATACGGGAGTGACCTGTGCTATCATGGGAACTAGCTCACTAAAAATCTGCAGAGCAGGCCCCTGGACTGGGGAACCTAAGGAACCTGCCGTGGTTCCAGGCTCAAGGCCATTCACAGTAAAGCCAGAAATATCCATTGTTCTCATGTCAATAAAATCAGAAGGCGTGCCATAAACTGACTGATTCCCACCAGGGAGCCTTTGCACTTGCTGCTCTGCCCAGGAGGCTGTCCCCTTACATTCTAACATGACTTGCACCCCATTTCACTGAGGTTACCTTCTAAAACCTAGGGACTATCTCAGTTGCCTCAATCACTGGACCATACTCTGCTAGGTGCCCCATCTTTATTTCCTTCTTTGGCATTTATCCCAACATAAAATTAGATATTTTAGAGCAGCCTCCCCTTTAGAGTGTAATCTCATGAGAACAGAGGATTTTTTGACAGCTCATTTCATTTCCATATTCCCAGGCTTAGCATTGTGTCCAGCATACAATAAGCACCCCATTAATATGAAATCCAACCAAATGTGCATGCATTCATTTTCCTAAGCTCCCAAATAGGAATGCATGCGTTTGTGTGCATATTTCATCACATGGGCCCATTTGGCCTTGATCCATGACCCTTTGCTAGAGAGAGATATTTAGTTATTAAGGGTCTTAATGCCCGTTTGAAGAAAGGACACTGGGTACACTTCCGTTACCTCATGAGGATCTGGGATTCCTGCCTTGGAAGAATTTGGTTCATTTTATTAGACTTCATAGCTGGCTACCCCACCTGATTAGCAACAATCTGACTCTGCCCTATTTGTAAAGCTATGCTGGGAAGTTGTGGCTACAGGGTTTACAGCTGCAGCTATGTGATTGGAATTGCCTTGTCCTCTGAAACACATCTTCCTAACTCCATCACCAAGGGAGTATGTTAGCTTGTACCTGTAGCGCACAGCCTTTCCATGTTCTGTGAGTCCTGTGTATAAAGGATACTTCTCCCATGACCTTTCCCCACTCCATGGTCTGGATTTGGTATTTTAGGGAAAATGTAAGGACATATATGCAAATATATATACTTTTTTTGCACGGGGGAAGGAGATGCTATGTAATAGACTTTGAAACTAAACATACCCACAATCCAGCTTTCAAATAATTCCACAATCCATCGCATACCCCAGATTACATTTTTATAATGTGTTTATTTGTGTACAAAATATGTTGTAGTTTATTGATGCATGTGCAGCAAAATATTCTATCACATACAACAAAAATACATCTCTGACTCCCATTCTCCTGCTCTTGGAAATGGCAACACTGTTTTGGCATTTCAGCAGCTAAAAATAAAGTGCTATTATTAAGCAGTATTGGAATGTCTTCACTTGACAATTGTGATGTGCAATTGAATATACAACCACATCTTTGTTGTTTTCACAGAACAGGAAGCTCCAGGTCCTGAACACCTCCAGAAGATACAAATACTTGTATATATATGTACACGTGTATACACTGTATATGTAAAGTGCCAACAAGCCTCTTTGTCCTAGTGAGTTTGTTGCATTCATGCCCAGTCCCCTGTGTCCCGTAGTCAGAGTCACACCACTGAGATCTCTGGAGTTCATCAGCAGGCACCTAGAAAGACGCTCACCAAAGGCTGGCATGTTGAATTTGTGGTGTTGGTGAGGGGACTCATAGAAGCCCTTCAGACCTCGCTGGGGGACCTGGAGCGGAATGGCACTTTGGATTGGAAACAGCCGCAGAACAGGAGCCACAAGGCTCGCTGGATCTCCTGGTTGCGGAAGGCATAGATGATGGGATTGATCATGGAGTTATAGGTGGCAGGCAGCAGGGTGGCGTAGGTGTAGATGGCCGGGTCCTCTTGGCTACCCACCACACAATAGATGGCAAAGGGCAGCCAGCTGGCCCCGAAAGTGCCTAGCACCACGGCCAGAGTTCCCACTCCCTTTCGGGTGGCGGCTAGGTGGGGCGGGGCTAGGCAGTGCTGCTGCAAGGCGATCTGGTGGGCGTGGCGCCAGACCACCTGGCAGATGCGCACGTACAGGTGCAGCATGATGCCAAAGACCACAAAGAAGGAAGTGGAGAGCAGCGCCACGTGGCTGCGAGTTAGAGGATGCACCACGCTGCAGGATGAGCGGTCGGCCAAGCAGTTCCAGCCTAGCACAGGCAGCAACCCCAATGCCAGTGACACTGTCCAGGTGGCTGCCAGTAAGAGGTGCACGCCCAATAGGGTCCGGCGCGAGTAGTAGGTGAGTGCGTTGTAAAGGGACAGGTAACGGTCCACTGTGATGGCAAGCAGGCTACTGACTGAGGCGGCGAAGGAGGCCACCAGGAAGCCCACCATGAGCAGGCTCACAGTCTCCGAGGGCACCACGTACTGAAACACGAAGTGTAGGATGAGGCCACAGCCCGCCAGCAGGTCGGCAGTGGCCAAGCTACCCACGAGCACAAACATGGGCGTGCGCAGCGCGGGAGTGGATGCGATGAGTGCCACCACCAGCGCGTTTTCGCCTGCTATCACGGTCCCCGACACACACAACAGCACATCCCAGGGATTCACTGCTGAAAGCGGTAGTCCCGATGGCCCTGCTGGTAGCTGCGAAGACAGCTCCAGCGACCCGTTAGGTCCTCCGCCGCCTCCCAGGGCCGCGGATGCTGCTGGGGGTCCCCATTCGCTGGTGTCCGGTGCTCCCGCTGCTGTGGCCACAGCTGCTGCTCCCTCGGAAGTCACTGCCACTACCTGGGACTCGTTGAGCGAGGTGGCGCTCGCGTTCATGCCGCCAGATGTTGCTCCCTGCATGAAAAGGGACCGCGGATTGTCAGGTGCACTCTCCAGGCTACCGAGGAACTTAGTCTAGCAAGTGCCCTGCTCAAAATGTCTCACTCAAATTGCACATCCCACCTCGGAAGCATGGAGCATAGTGAAGAAGCGGGGATAAAGAGCGAACCCCAAATAACTAAGCACCTGTTGAGTGGATGAATGAATGGATGGATAGATGAAATACACGGGGCTTCTGAGCTTTGACACAGATACACACGTAGATTCCACTATGCATTCACACGGACAATCCGGAAATATACGTGAGCTTGAACAAGCACCCAAATAAGGTCCCTTGTCTTAGCTAGGCAACGTCGCTGTCCGCGGTGCTGAAAGCGAAGTTTGCCATCTCAGCTAACAGAGCGAGGAGCCAGAGACTCCCGGTCAGGAATTGGGAATTAAAAAATCTAAAAAGGAGTGTGCTAGATAGGGCGGTTAAGCCTCTCTCCGATTCTCTGATTCCGGAACAGACTCACTCCGGGACTGCCTCTTACCCCTTCGCCTTCCCCACACGCTCAAAGTACCGCTGGGAGCCCGCCACTCACCTGGGGAGTCAGGGCTCTGGGGAGTCTCTGGTCATGCGTTCCGTGGCCTTGTGCCCGGCTATGCTTTCTGCATGAACCGAGCAGCTGCCTGCAGGAGGCGGCCCCGGCGTCCAGGAGGAAAGCGCTTGTCGCCTGTCGTTGAACCACTGTCACTGCGAGTGAGAGGCAGTGGCAGGGAAGGCTGCGAGCAGCGCGCCCGCCCGGAGATTGACAGGAGGGGCCCGGTGACGTCAGGCTCTGAATTCTGGTTTCAGCGGATTATTCGCCACGCCCACCAGGCCAATCTTTCTTGACTCCCCCCTCCCCTCCCTCCTTCACAGAGCCATCTCAGAGAGCTCCAGAAGGAAGGAGAAGCCAGAGCCTCCACCAGTCCAGAAACCTCCAGGAATGGGATAGGGGTGACAGGAGAGGGAGACAGGAACGAAACCCAAAGCCAGGCACAGAGGGTGAGCAGGAAAGGGAAGGTGAGGGATGAGTGACAATAAGCCACACAGCAAAGGCCAGAGTCAAGGATCGCTGAGGGGTAGATGAAGCAGTCTTGGAGAAGGGTGATTTAATTATTTTGGGTAAAGCTAGCCGGGTGGCGGGATGCTGTTCCATCAACATAAGGGGAGGTTGGGACAGAGGCAGGTGGAGGGAGAGAGAAAACTCGGGAAAGTAGTTCTCTTTTAAGAGTGTTTAACCAGCATTTGTATCTTGAGTAGAGCCAGGGAAGAAAAGGAGGAGCCAGGGAAGCAGGAAAACAATAAGGACAGCTGGGACAGGCTGGCTTCCTCTGGAGGAGGGGTTTACCTGAGCAATCCTCTCTCCCTTCATCTTTCTGCCTTCTGCTCTGCAGGTTTCACCACAATCTCCGCCCTTCTTGCTGCTGCCCTTGCAACTGCTATTTAGTTGAAGACAAGGTCTGTGTCTTGTTAGAAAAAGAGAAAACAGCAAAATGTGATTTACTTTCTTGGCAACAGACTTTGCCCTGCTAATTAGTACCTTATAAAACAGATTATAGTACCAAAATAGTGCTAAGTCAGCTGTACCAGACTTCAGTAGGCAGAGGTTTTATTTTCAGCCCAGATAAATCATCCTTTCGGTTTAAAGGTGTTTTGTTTTGTCAGTAAAATGCAAGTCTTTGTCTTTTTATCTCCAATAGCTGTGCTTGGACCAAAAGCTAAAGTGGCTGACTTTGTGCGAGGCTCTGAAAGAAATAATTGCACGCTGCTTTTATGGGATTGGACTGTGGTCATAGCTCTAGCCTTCACATACTACATGGTTCGGCAAGGTGAAATAAAGCAACATACATTATAGGTGCCTCTTGCCTCCTCCCCGATTGGTGCTTGGCTTCATTTTTACATATAGCTCCAGGGATGGAAAGAGGGAGAAAGAAAGGAAGAAAGAAAAGAAGGAAAAATGGAAGAAAGAACTCAGCTCGCTTATAGTCTGGAAGGGGGGGGGGTGTTTATCTGTGTTGATCACTTTAAACAGAACCTCCCAGACCACCTCTGTTCCTGCCTCAGTGTCCCTGAACTCACCTAAGAAAGTGCAATTCTTTAGGGCAATAGCTAATGTTGGGTTATGAATGAATTTATCCTCTGTTCGAGGGATTTCAAAACTTAACACGCTCCACCATTTTCATGAACCTAAAACTTGGCTGACATTCCAAGTTCCTGAAATGAGCTGAGAACTTCCTTTCAGAACTGTCAAATGAACTCTCAAACCACTGCACGTTTGCAAGTAATTACATCAGGTACAGGCCCGAGACCTCAGGTCTGCCCCAAGAGAGCTAAGGATGCAGGCCAACACAGAATCATATTATGAGGGATTTTTTTCTGATTGTTTTTCTTAATAGCTTGGTTACATGGTTCTTAAGCATGAACTCTATAAATGACAACACCGTGTTTCAATGTCAAAAGATGAATATGCCTGGCAGGAGGGGCCCAAATCTGTGCAGTTTAACGTGCCAGAACACACCCTACCCTTTGTCTGGACAACCTCCATTTTGTCATACCCCCAAATAAACATGATTTGGGGGGGTACCTTAGTCAATGTCCTGTTGCTGTGAAGAGACACCTTGATTCTTATAAAGGAAAGCATTTAATTGGGGCTGGCTTACAGATTTGGAGGTTTATTTAGTCCACTATTTTTGTGGCAGGAAACATGGCATCACACAGGCAGACATGGTACTGGAGAAGAAACCGAGGGTTCTACACCTGGATCTGCAGGCAACAGGGAAAGAGAGATACTGGGCCTGACTTGAGCGCTTGAGACCTCAGTGCCCACCCCCTCCTGAGCACACTTCCTTCAACAAGGCCACCCCTCCTAATGCCACTCCTTAACCATTCAAATAGATGAGCCTATGGGGCCAATGCTATTCATATCACCACAGGGGGTAGGAGGACCCATGGGAAGTCATACATGAACACACTGAAAGTTTGTAAACTGCCTGGGGTTGTGTGGTTTTCTTTTCAGACGAGGCACATTTTTTTTTCCAATCCCCTCCCTCATTCCTGCTCATCTCTTGGTAGACAGGGGCATGGGGAGCCTTGGAACTTTCCCTTCATGTCTCTACCACAAATCTTCCCACCTTTGAACTTCCTCGAGTCTGTTTTCATTCTGTGAATTCTTCAGGCTTGATTAGAGCACCCAACTAAATGTATGGTTCGTGCGCCAGCATGCCTTGTTCTGGTTATGTTTTGGGAGTCGGGAGTCGCATCTTGTGGACTCCCAAAACTGCTGTTCATATCCTGGCTGCCCAGACCAGAATAACAACACAGAAACTGTATTAATTACAACACTGTTTGGCCTATTAGCTCAGGCTTTTTGATAACTAACTCTTACATCTTAAATTAACCCATTCCTATTATTTCACATTTTGCCACAAGGCTCATGGTTTACGAGCAAGGTTCCCAGCCATCTGCCTCCTTTGGTGGATACATGGTGATTCTCTGGCTCTGCCATCTTTTCTCCTCTATCTCTGCTTGGAATTCCCACCTTGCTCTGCACTGCAATAGGCCCAAAGCAGCTTCTTTATTAACCAATGGTAATAAAACATATTCACAACATATAGGAAATCCCACATCACCTCTCTCTTTCTGTCTAAATAAAAAGGAAGGTTTTAATTTTAACATAGTAAAATTATATATAACAAAACAGTTATCAGGCAAGAATTATAGTTACAATATTTAGTCCATTTACATTTGGAAAATTAAGGAAAATACTCTATCATCAATTTTATCTTTGTGAGTCTAAAATTTTGTATCTAATCTATCTTTTATAATTATAAAACTGTCTTTCTTCAACTCCATCAAAAACTCCAGAAGGATATAATACTACTTAAGTTAACAGGAAATGCATTTTAAGCAACTTCCAAAACTCTAGAATTGACAGAGATATCTCGCTGTCTGGACTGTTACCAGTCTTTTGTAACATTTGGGCATCCATATTTAGACTACAGGTCCATAGTTTATGGACTTTTCCATGAAGCAGGAAATTTCAAAGACATTTTTGCCTATATTGGCAGTTTGTCAGTCACTTTCTTCTGTGTTCTGCAGAATTCTGGCAGACTCTTTCATGAAGCAGGAACCCTGAAGGACTGTCTCATCTTCTTTAGGGAACTTCAGCAGTCATTTTTCTGTGGTTCTGCATGTCCAGTTTATACAGCATACCATTAAGCAGTCTAAGCAAGAGCAGTTTCTTGCCCAAATGGCTAACAAACTCCATAAAGAGCCTCTTCAATGCTCATCATCCTCTTGTAGTAGATTGGTGCTGCCAGGAGCAGATGTGTCTCATTGTCATGAAAAGTCCTAAGTTTTTAAACATTTTAAATGCCATATTCTGTTAATCTTTGGAAATTTTGAAGGATACCTATCCTTCTGAAATAAATCTCTGTACATCTAGAAAACCTAACATAACTATGAGCTTGATTTTTATAGATGACTATCTACTAGCCTGTATTTGTTAATTATACATTACATTTTTAAATGAGCTGCACAAACACAAAACCTTAACCAAGAGCAGAAATATACATATAACAAAATTGACCTTAAATTTGTATTAATAAACCAAGATCCATACCGATGCAAAGTATATGTAAGCAAACATTTATAAACAATATTTTAGGAATATGCGCGTTGTTCTCTAGAATACTTCCAGCTGACTGGGGTGCTGTTAATCAGGTCTTTCATGGGGTGTCCTGAAAGACATCTCAGCCAGCAGTCCTGAAGCTGTCATGGATGTTGGACCATCTGGGCCATTGCTTCAGGAGGTCTTGTTTTATCGAACTATATCAGCCGGTAAGGAATCCACAGCTTTTATCCTCTGTGGAAACAAAAACAGAACCTCTTTTCCAAAGCAACATATCCTTAGACCCAAATTATGTATAATAATTTACATAATCCAGACTCTCTGTGTATATGCCATCTTTACATGGCTTATTTTTCTTATTCTGTTACTTTTTCTGCAAGTTTAATATTTATTTTATGATCTTTACTCTTTTAACCTATGACTGAGTGTACTCTTTTATATTATAATGGTCTATCCTCTTTTTCCTCTCTCTTTCTCAAACCTGTGTACATTTATCTAAAACTGTGACCCATTTAGAGGTCTTTTTCGTCTGAATCTGTCTTTATTACATATCTGTAATTATTTTTTAACCAGGAGTGCTTTTTTAAAAATATGATAAGCAGGTATGGCTAGGACCAACTCTTCCCAGTCCAACATGGTGGAGGTATGTTTACCACCAGCTCTAGGAGAGCCATGCTCTCTGCCCCAGCTCCAGGGATGCAGCAGGTCTAAGTCTCCAATTTGTAACACACTGCTCACAGACCCCCTTTAAGTGCAGTCCCTCCCAAGAGAGCCAGAGCTATTAGTGCCACCAGGGCCAGCACAAACCAGGAAGCCCTCCCCTAAAGAAGCCACACAACCTTCACCGCCAATGCTCACTCAGGCTCAGGAAGACCTCTCTTAAAGGAGCTGTGGCACCCCTGCTTGCAGCCAGCAAGCAGAACCCATCCAGAAAAAAAAATGTAACTACCAAGAACCTGCACTAAACTCTGTTTTTTTTTTATGTCTAGAATTCCTTTTCAAGCTCTCTCAGGTTTTATGTGGATGTAGTCTGCCCACATTGGCATGCCAGTTTGTAGGCAGAAGCTGTTCATTCATTTCCCAGCCATCCAGACCTGAAATAATCACACAGAAACTATATTGATTACAATCCTCTTTGGCCAATAGCTTAAGTGTATTTCTAGCTAGCTCTTGCATCTTAAATTAACCATTCCTATTATTTTGTATTTTACCACAAGGCTCGTGGTTTACCAGTAAGGTTCTAGGCCATCTGCCTCCTTTGGTGGCTACATGGTGTCTCTCTGACTCTGCCGTCTTTTCTCTTCCTTCTCTCTGCTTGGAATCCCCACCTTGCTCTATTCTGCACTTCAATAGGCCCAAAGCTGATTCTTTATTAACCAATGGTAATAAATAAACATATTCACAGAATACAGAGGGTAATCCCATATCAGTACTGTTCTATGTTTTCTGTTTTATTATTTTTGAGTCTCTGTACTCTTTCCTTATATTTCTAATCCCCATGCCCTACCCCAGCAAGTAGTATTTTTGTCAAGGCTGGTCCCCAACAAGACATCCTAGAGCATCACAGAGTCTAGGTATTGGATGGAGTATGATGCTCTGAGGCCACTTGATGGGACAGGTGGATTTTTTTTTAATGTATTCTTGTTTCTCTGCTTTCACTTGTGTCCAAAGTAACCTCTCATCCTCAGGCATCAAAAGCATCTCATATGCAGGACACTCATTCCTTCAGCTTGTCCAAACACGGCAAGGATGCTCTTTCTTTGGGCCAAGAGAATAGTTTCTACTCAGCATCACTCCACAGTCCCAAGACATTGACATTAGGAGCCACGCAACAGCATCCAGAACCTGTGCAAACCAGCTAGGAGTTTTTCCCCCAGGAAAAACAATTGCTTTTAAGATCATTTGTTTATTTAGAAAATAAAATACTGAACTGTATAGAAAATGTAGTCTTACATCTTAGGTGACTGACATTGGATATGCGACTATTAGAAAGTTGTGTCTACTGGTATATTTAAAAAGAAACTCAGGCAGTCTACCCAAAGCTTTGCCCTACATGTTCAAAGTGCTCCGACACCAGTGGGTTCAGACTCATTATCTCATTTTGCTCTTTGAGCAATCACATGGAATTAGAGGCCATTATCTTTGCTCCTGGAGCAACTCGAGTTCATTGAGGTGAAAGATGCTGTGACAGTGCACACAGGGCACCAACAGGAAGCCTGCTCCAGACTGGGTTCCTTTATTCTGGCGCTGGTATTTACCAAGTGCTCCGTAAGGACCAAGGGTTCTCAATGGGAAGAACAGGGAGCATTTCTCCCTACTCTAAGGGGGAGGAAGACCCTTGTGCCTTCTGGGTGTTAGTCTGCTCCTTTCTGACTGTCTGGTTTCTGCGTGTAGGTGGCACCTGATGAGCCGTGCAAGGAGCAGGCCTGTCTTGGTTGGTTCTGCCCTTTATGCCGCCAGTCACTAGAAAAGGGATTTCCCTGTGTGTGAGGGCTGGTTCTCACCCCTCTCCCGGTCTTCAGTCTAGGCTCTTCTCTCTTTCCCTTGGCAGGAAGGTGAGCACCAGAGTTTGGGAATGAATCATAAACAAACACAAAAATTCTTCCCTTCCCATTCCACCCGACTCCGGTACTTCAGCTTTGTGGGAAAAGATGGGCTGCCGTTAGAACACACGGCACAATGAAGCTAGGTCTGGGATGCTCACCACTTGAGGAATTACACTTGGGACTAGTTACGGACACTACCAATGGGAAAGGCAGGCAAATGTGTGCAAACCTGCACAGACTCAAAACTTCCCAGGGCTTACCTCTAGAGAGATGGATCCAAATGCTAGGGGTGGGATTTTCTAACCCCGGAATGACTACTGGTAGCACTTTATGAATGAACACTTTCTGTTTCATGGGCTGCTTTTAAAATACATTGTTAACATGAAGATGAGTTTTGAAAGAAAATAATATGCTAATATTTTAAGCAGCTAAGTAGGATTGCTAGCCAGATGGTCAAACTCTTGCAGGAATGGGCAGTCAATTAATCTTTCCATTACTATGATGTGGCACAGAATGGGTGTTAATGAGTCTATCAAACGGCTACTTCCAGGACTATGCACATATATTTTATATAGGTATGGTATATACCATAAAGCATATAGTATAATTTATATGATGTACAATTTAATAAATAAATTTGTAATAAAATGTGTATTATCAATACTTTTTATGTTTTGTCATAATTTCTTACTTTTATTTAGTCATTTATTTATTAAAGAGACATTTGTTGAACACAACCTGTATCTTAGACATTGTACTGGAAGTGGAGATGCCTAAATAGATGAATGAATAGGTCAACAGGTTCCAGGGGAGAAGCATCATTCATGTTATCAAAGATGTGATCCTGAGAGTTACATTGGCATCCAGGAGCCTTACCCAGCCTGGCTGAAACAGCAGTTTCTCAGATGAGGTGGCATTCCAACGGAATTATGAAGGATGAATACTAGCCCCTAAAAAGGACAGAATAGAAGAGTCTTAGGCAGGGGGAACTGTATCTTTAAGGTGTGAAAGTCTGAGGAATCTGGCAAACATCTGTGGAGCTGTGGGGTCACTAACTCTGACATTTAATGTGAAAGGGAAGGAACAAAGTGTACCAGTAAATGGGGCCAGCTCATGTAGGATCCTGCGCTAGGTAAAGATTTATCACAAAGGTAGTAGAGAGCGGTTAGTGATAGATTCTCTTAAGGAGAAATGATTGATAAAACCAGACTTTGGTTCTGAAAGAAAATGGCCCCAAAGGGACTGGTGCCATTTGGAGGTGTGGCCTTATTGAAGGAAGTTTGTCACTGTGGGGGCGGGCTGTGAAATCTCTTTTGCTCAAGCGTCCTGCAGAGTGACAGATGACTTCCTGTTGCCTCTGAGTCAAGGTATAGGACTCTCAGCTCCAGCACCATGTCTGCCTGTATGACACCATGGTCCCCGCCATGACGATAGTGGACCAAACCCCTGAAACTGTAAGTGAACACCCTCAATGACATGTTTTACTTTCTAAGAGTTTCCGAGGTCATGGTGTCTCTTCACAGGAATAGAGCCTTGAGACAGATTCCTCAAACAATTTACACAGGCTCTACCCACAACTATATAGAGAATGAATTAAAGAAAGGAAAGAATGGCCGTCAGGTTAGCTACTGAGGAGGGTGTCACATGATCTATTCTTCTAAAAGGGATATAAGTCTTAATGGAGAGAAATGTCAGTGGGGATGGGGGTAGTTGACGGATCCTTTAGACAGTTTGGATCCAGATCAGGTGGACAGAAGAACAGACAAATAGAAACTAGGCCAGTGCTCATTGCTAATGCAGGCTACTAATGTGTGATGATGTTTTGGCGTTCCTTGGTCTGCTGGTTCTCCTGGCATGGTTTTAATGCACCCACATGCTCACATGGTCCTTCTCCACTAGTTTATATAAGGAGCATTTGCTTTATTTTGTTTTAGGGGTGGTATCAGTCTGTGTGTTGAAGTGCTGTGCAGCTTGTAGTGTTTGTGTGCAAAGTGAAACGCAGACACCCTGCCTCTACATTTGCACTACAAATGGGGTCACCCAGTGCAAGACACAGCTTGAAAGCCACTGTTTTATACAATGCGGAGCGACTTCGAGCATTGCACAGCCTGGTTTCAACAACGATATTACAGGAACCAACACTTAATTAACCATTCCTCTAACGCTAAGACATTTAGACTATTAATACATTGTTATCATGAATAACCCTGCAAAGATTACTTTCGTCACGTAATTATTTTTTATTTTGTATGATTATCTTACTGTGAATATTGTCAGCCAAAGGGCAGAATTGTTTCCCTGGTTCTTAAGATGAGCTGCTAAATTGCTTTTCAGAGTGCTGATAATAATTTAGTGTGTCAACAAGACGGCGACTCTAGCAGTTTTTCTGCTGCTGTAGCTCTGGGCTTTGTTATATTAAAATACTATTTTAATCCAGTGGGCTTAAGTGGTACCTTCTTTAAGATTAAAATTATATTTATTTGATTACCAGTGACATTGGGCTTTATTGGTGAGACAATCTGTATTTCCTCTTGCTTAAATGATCTGTTCTTTTCTTAGGCTTTGATGTTTTTATAGCTCTAAAGAAACCTGCTGTGGGGATAAATCCTTTGTATGCAAAAATTAAGTGCAGTTTTTCCTGTTTGCTTTTCTCACTTTAGGTTTGATTATCCACATGAATTATATTTCAGTAATTATCACATGTGTGCATGTGTGTGTGTATGTGTGTGTGGTGTATATGTGTACGTGTGTGAGTGTGGACTTGCATGTACCATAGCACACATGTGGGGTTCAGAGGACAATCGTGGGTGTTGAGTCTCACCTCCTACCTGTTTGAACTGCAGTCTCTTGATGTCTACCACTGCGTACACTAGATTGGCTGGCTTGCAAGTTTCCAGAGATTTTCCTGTCTTCACCTCCAATCTCACCACTGGAGCCCCGGATTACAGATATGCTTCCACATCTGGCTTTATGTGGGTTAGGGTCTTCATGTGGACATGCAGGCACTTTACCACTGAGCCATCTCCCAGTCCAAATTGCATTTTTGTTACATTGGTGGCTTTTGTGGTTGTGGTGATGGTCAGCACACAAAGCAATGGATTTCATGATGACAGCTTCATTGTATCATCGTGTTTAATTCACGCTCCCCATTACTCTCCCTTCCCCTCTTCCCTTTCTCAGTGGTCACTTTCCCTCTAAAATAGTATCGTGTGTGTGTGTGTGTGTGTGTGTGTGTGTGTGTGTGTGTTTAAATCTAGGCTCTACATGTGTGAGAAAAGCCAGCAATACACATCTCTTCCCCCATTACTTTCTCTTGGTCCTCTCCATTCACTTTAGAACTTTTACTCTGCCCCCACAGCCCCCTCCCTTTCTACTTTCATATAAATGTATACAAGCTCATGTGTGTGTATGTAATTTTTGAAGACAATGTATTGGCTATTCTAGCTTCAGGAAGGCATACACGGTCATTTTCTAAAGGAAATAAAGTCCTGGTATCTGAAGGGGTCAAAGGTCCTGGTAGGGAGCTCGCCCCAGGGCAGATGTCGTCATCACTGGCCTGGCAGATGTTATGGCTAATGCTGATACAAAGGTGGCACAGATGTTGGGCATAACTAGGAAGCTACAGCCTCAAGTGCTGGCACCAAGCGTCCCAAGACCTCAACAGCAAGGGAATCCAATACGCTCTGACAGACGGCCAACCCAGTTGAACAGGAGCGAGGTGAAGACCAGCACCGTCTGGGTGTCGTTGAGGCGGAACACAACTCTGTAAATTCAGAGCCTATGCTGAGAAAAGTAATTACCGAAGAAGGGGTGGAGATGGGGAAAATAATTTTTCTGACTTGTTTGCCATAAGCCAGACAATGTAAGATACTGCACATGCATGGTCTCATTGTGTTTACATGTGCGGCCATTTTTATTATTCCCACTTAATGTATAAGGAAACCAAGGCACACAGGGGTTAAATAGTAATACTAAATAAAGTTAATTTGGTTCGCAAAGTCTGACTCCCCCCTTCCCGCCCCGGAGTTCTGAAGATGAACTGAAGCAGTTGTCACCTCTCAGGCAAGTGTTCTGCCATTGATCTGTCCTTCTGACTCTGCAGCTTTCTTGAATGCTGGGCAAATGCCACCTCACTGGGTGCAGCCTCACCTCTTAAAAAAAATCTTGATTATGAAACAGGAATTGAGGGGCCAGTGGCTTCATTGCAATGTGTAATCTAGGGAGGGGGAACCAGAAGAAGTTGGGGGGACATGCAGAGTCTGGTAGGATGCTTGGGGCTTGGGGTTTGGTGCACGAGAAAGCAGGGACCCACCGGATGACTCCGAACAGAGTTAATCGGAATCAGTCCTTCAGGAGACAGTAAAGGAGTAGTACGGAGAAAGTAAGATGTTTTTCTGTGTCCTGTCTGTAGGCTCTGCGCAGATGATGTGAGTCTATCAAAGAAGAGCGAAGGGAGCTGATATTCTGACTGAAGAGAAGTCACTGCTCAGATACTGATTAGAACGCAATGCCCTGATTGTCTGGGAAGGAGTCTAAATCCCCGCTGAAGTTGTCAGGGCAATAAAGCCCTAAATATCATAACAACAGAATCCATAAAGTCATTTTCCCAAAATATCCAGCCCCTAGCAAGCAGTGCTTGAGGTAAGGAACAAACCAACATAGATTTATGCTCCCCCACCCTTCCCTGCACACTTTCTTCCCCTGTGTACAGAGATAAGGTGGGGGTGATTCCTCATACCTGCAAGCCCAGGGGTGTCACACAGCCTCAGCTGTCACATGGCCAGGGATCCTCTCCTCTCGCAAATCCTCAACTCCTAGCTTTTCATTTGGTGTGACTGGTTCCCTGTCCCCCACACCGAGTGACACATCAAACAAGACTTTTTGATTGGAGGGACTTGTGTGAAATGTCTGTTCTGTTAGGTATTTCCCGTTGCAATTTTAAAAAAGTTATCTGCGTGTAATCATAAAAAGACACACATGGAATGAGAACAAAGCAGTATATCATAAAGACTCAGTCCTACAGAAGAAATTATACACATAGTCATATATACTATAAAAGGAACACAGCAATTACCTGTGGTTGGTGTTGTTTTTCTTTTTTTAAAATCATGCAGAAATTAATAGTTATCATCCACTATCCATCCTATATTTATCCCCTATAGTAGTAGATCTTTACTGTTTGACGGCGGCTCTTGGACACCCTGGCTTCTCTTCTAGGCCTCCCTTGCAGCTAGGTGTGGTCATGGAATTCTAGCTAGGGAAGTGTAAGCACAAGCTGCATCATACATTCCAGAAAGTCTTTGAAAAGGAGGAGAATTCCCCTGTTTCCCCTTTCTCTTTTGCTGGTTGTCAGCATGACATTCAAAATGGAAGCAGTCATGTAGATTCTGACACAGAAGCCATATTCTGAAGGTGTTGAAGAAACATGAGAAAACCTGTGTTTGTAATGATTGGGGAGCCCTCATTCTTGTCCTGGACTACTTATTTATATATGACACAGAACTGTTTTCCTCTTCTGTCTTGTTTTAGTTGTCAGTGTTCTAAGTTACTGTCATTTGACAACTGGGCTTCACCCTAGCTTATGTATATAGTTTGTTAATTTATTATTTTAATATCTAATCTCTCTCAGTGTCTCTCTCTCTCTCTCTCTCTCTCTCTCTCTCTCTCTCTCTGTGTGTGTGTGTGTGTGTGTGTGTAGATGCAACATACATGTCTATTCACCCACATAAGGATCCCATGACAGACCAAAGTACAAATATCACCAAAGTTCAACTTGGAGAACCAATGAGTTTTATTTGGGTTACTTAGAGAAATATGGGAGAAGGGTAACTTACAAGAACAGAAATGACTGAAAGAGTACATCACCAAAGCCTACTCTAGCATAGGTGACAGCTCAAAAAACAAACAAACAAAAAACAAACAAACAAACTGGAAACCTGGAGCACACTGCTCAGCCTCCAGGCCACTGAACAGATTCAAGAATGACCTTTCCAAGTGACTCAGTTGGTCCAAACCTCTTCCAGGCAGGCAGGCTGTTTCTGCTTCTTCTAGGCAGCTAGTCTTGTCTCAGAGACTAGGTTGGCTTGGTTGAGAGTAACTGTCAATAGTCTTTATTGTTTTCTTGGGAGGGAGAGCCTAGTAAATCTGCTCAGTTTCAGGGACTTCCTGAAGCTATTTTGACTTTTTTTACATTCTGGAATTGTTTAAGTTTTGGAGGAGACACAACAGTGTGTGTGTGTGTGTGTGTGTGTGTGTACATGAGTGCAGGTTCCTGCAGAAGCCAGAAGAGGGTGTTGAATTTCTTAAAGCTGGAGTTACAGGTACCTGTGAGTGACTCGGCGTGGGTGTTGGGAACTGAACTCAGGTCTTCTGGAACACCAGGAAGCTCTCTTAATGTCTGAGCCATCTCTTCAAGTCCATTTACATATTTTATAAAGCCACAAAGCACACAGGGATATACTGAGAATTAAAGACTAAATCTTAGACATGGGATGGGATGGTTTTTCTAGGTGCAAAAGCTTTCACTGAAGCCACTTATCTCACATTTAACTCACTCCTTTCTACTGCTTCAAACAAATTGTATCAAATCTGTACTTAACACCAAGTTTGAGTTTTTTTTAATAGAAAGGACACAACATCCTATCCTTAGTCCATGGACCATCTCAATTTTAATTCAAAAAGTGTCATAACTGTTCTGGGAATAAGATATTGATTTAGTCCCATTGTGATTATTTTGGTATATTGTGGTGGGTTTCTAGATTACTAGGGACTCTTTTAGTGGAGACAAGACATAACTTGAAGTGGGCTAGGCAGTCTTTTCCCCTGCCCAAGTAAGCAACTTCTATCACTGTGTTATTACTAGGGTGTGTGAAGACCAAGAAGGAAGTGTGCATTTGTGTGTGTGTGTGTGTGTGTGTGTGTGTGTGTATGCATGTGTTTGTGCACATCGCATGCCTGAGTGTTTGTTTTGCATTGTGCAGCGTTGTGTTGTGTTGACTCGTGTGGGCATGTGATGGTCATGTGCTATGTGGTGTCCCGGTGTCCAGGGTGTCCTGTGCTTACTAGCCATGTATTTGCTGACCCTGTGTGCTACATAGGGGTGTGTCCACACCCTATGTGTATTACACACTATTCTGTATAGTGTCGTTTATGTATGTGCATGCAAATGTAGGCATGAGTTTGCAGTGTCCTTGTGAGTGTGTGCTTGCATATGTGCAGGGATGTGTCACATGGCACTGGCAGAGGAAATACCTGTGGCACAGAGTGCTAAAGAAAGTTACATTTGGCTTAGAAGCCATACAAGAATGAGACATTGTGGCGAATCCCACCCCCGACACTGCCATCTCTGTTCATTGGTAAGAATGCAGTATTTATGCAATGTTTGGTTATCTAAATTGTAGGTGAGTATCACAATTTAATTTTAGATTGGCTTTGATTCATCTAGTACAGTTGTCTTTTCTACTCCAAATGACAACAAGTCACTATTTCAAGCTAATTTTTTCCCCAGGCATTTGCTTATACTTAAAAGAGAGCAGTTATCCTGAAACATAAGGCATTCTTAAAATAATAAAAAAAGAAGGGCCAATTGAAAAGAACAGATGCCAGTGACACACAACGCTGGCATTTTAGCCACCCTCAAGCACTGGTGTGGAAAGTATTTTCCAGCTCTCCCATGTCACCAGTCATTCCTTGCCTGTTTATTCTCCTTGTGTCCGAACAGGTCCAGGTCGACAGCTGCCCTTTAAGGGGGTAGAGCGGGGCAGTCACTCCTGCGAGCGTGTTGGAGGATTACGTCCCTCACAGACCTGGAGATTCCTGACTGCAAGGGTGGTTTTACCACGGAGGGTTTACCATCATCGTGGAGGTCCCTGAGAACACGTGCTACTGTGCTGTGGTGCAGGAGCGGGCACGGCCCTAGGTGGCGCTGCTGAGCGTTTGCTTGGTGTTTGAGCAGGTGTCTCAGAGTCTTGGGACCTGATGACCTTTCTGACTGGCTTTGGCTGCCTCTGAGAATGCTTATAGGTGGCAAACATGGCACCAGGAACATGCTTATATCGTACAACTCAGTGTTGACTAGATTATTACCATAGTTTAAACTGAGGTTTTTGGGGGAGGGGTGGTTTCGAGACAGGGTTTCTCTATAAACTGAGGTTTTATGCCCCTTGTCCAAGGTCACACAAGCAATAAACGTTTGTGTTGGGATTTGAACCCAGGCAGTTGGGTTTTTGAGTTCCACCCTTAAATGCTGTTCTCTCCTGAGCACCTGGCACACAGTAACACAAGAACCGGGCGGGGGCGGGTATTCACTGACCACGCGGGTACAAGTAAAGGCTCCTGTTCTGAAAGGCTTAGCTCGTGAGTGAAAGAGACCAAGAGCCCTGGATTTTGGGGGTGATCTTGTGAGAAGTAAGCTCTTACTTTCGAGAAGTGTTTAAAATGTTGGTTGATGGTACTGGGAGGAAGAAACATGACTCTGGAGATTTCTCTACATCTTCCAGGTAATGAGATTGTCTTGGGGCGTCCTTTGAATTCCTCTTTCAGAAGAGAAGCAGAAACAGGCCATTCTCCTTCATGGCTGGCCTGAACCGCCTTCATTGTATCTTCAAGGCTGCAGGCAGAGCTTCACTGCAGGTAGAGCTTTGCTACAGGACACCATGGTAGTAGGGTCAGTGAGTCTCCACCGCTTGGAACTCTCCAAGATCCCTATCTCATCAACACCAACACCAACACAATCGCCCTCGCCTCTTCTCCCTACTTTCCCTTCCCATCCTTCCTCTCCAGTTCCCTGGATCTCTCTATTCTTCCTCCAACACAGCAGACAAGCACGCTCCTGTACCCTTTGCACTGGCCACGCCCATTGCCCAGAATGCTCTTCGCCTGGATGTTATAACTGGTGTCTTCATTTCCTCCCAGCCTTTCCTTTTTCACTGGGCCTGCCTACTGTGACCGCTCTATTGGCAGTCCACTCCCCAGCCTCCTCTTCTGTTCCATTTTGTTCCTGTTTCTTACCAGATGCTAACACAGAATTTAGTTGTCACCACCTTCATTGATCAACGTCTCTCTTGCGTGCAGAAATGTGGAGGCTCTCTGAGTTCAGGTTCATGCGTTGTTTACTAGAGCATTCCACACGCCCACAACATTTGCCATGTGGGAACATTCTTCTGTGGAAATGCCTGGAAATTCTGGGAAGCCTGGCTGAATGCAAGTGAGTGTACTTCCACAGTTGGTGACAGGCTGGGACCTGCAGAGCTACGTGGAATTGGAGGAGGGGTTCTGTGCACTCTGCTGGTTTGGCTGATCCCAATGGCATGGCGAAGGGTGTACCCATGGACCCACAGTGCATCTAACCACTCCTTGAAATGAACATCCCAAGAACTGTCAAATATATTATATGGCTCACTTACATAGACCGCCCTAATTGAAGGACTATCTGCTAAATCTTTAGCGTGAAGTCCAGCACACTTTCATGTCCACAGGGCCAGTTATCTTTATCTATGCTTTTCAAAGGATGGGAGCCCAGCCCCTGCCATGATCTTTGCTCTCTAATCTCTCAGGTAGCCCCCTTTTCTACTTCTTACGTTTGAATTCAGCACTCCAGTGCATCAAACAAGTTATCTGAGCCATGCCAGTGGAGAACTACCTGGGTGCCAAGAGTGTTCAACTCTACTGACGGAGGTGTGTGCAGCCCGGGCGTGAGTCTCAGAAACACAGCCCTGAGGCATCACTGAGCAGGTTGCTATTTGAGTCAGTGGGCTTCCCAGAGCCTCGGGAACCGAAGGAAAAGTGGAACAACTTCTTTAGCATCCATCTCAGCACTTAAAGCACCCCTTCCTCAGACCAACATTAGACATCAGAGCACATGACTGGGTAACCCCCACTCAGCTGATCATTTTCCATTTCCTAACTGCCTGCTTTAGATATTAGCATCGATCAGCAGAGAGTTCAATTTTCACATTGTCTCATATTGTTAGTGTGGTTTGTTTGTTTGTTTGTTTGGCATCTAGCCGCACAGATGTATTATCTAACAAATTTGTTATAAGTTCTGCATGGGAGGCAGAGCTAGAGAGATGGCTCAGAGGTTAAGAGCCCTTGACTGCTCTTCCAGAGGTCCTGGGTTCAATTCCAGCAGCCACATAGTGGCTCACAACCATCTATGATGAAATTTGGTGCCCTCTTCTGGGTACCAGAATAATGAGAGAGAGAGAGAGAGAGAGAGAGAGAGAGAGAGAGAGAGAGAGGTTCCACATGTGTCCTCCAGGGCTAAGATCAGGGACTGGCATAGCTGTGCCTTCCCTAGTGTTCTCCAGCTCTAAAGTCTTCCTGAATTTTGAGCTCGGGACCTCCTTTCCACCTTCAAGACCAGTGATGTCCCCTGTTGTAGAATATTAGTTTAAAATGTCTTACATTCATTTATGCCATTTAGTATTTGTCTAATGATACAAAGATGTGTTGCATTCTTTTATGTTGTATTCTTTTATATTGGCAGAGATGACTTGCTTATTTCCTGGCCACCAAGACCTGAAATAATCACACAGAAACTACATTAATTAAAACACTGCTCAGCTTATTAGCTCAGGCTTTTTATTAACTAACTTTTACATCTTAAATTAATCTATTCCTATCATTTTGTATTTTACCACGAGGCTTGTGGTTTACTGGCAAGGTTCTGGGATGGGCGTCTTTCTCCTTCGACAGCTACATGGCATCTCCTCAACTCTGCCTATTCTCCCTCTACATCTCTGTTTGGATTTTCCACCTGGCTTTACTCTGTTAAGCCATTGGCTGAAGGCAGCTTCTTTATTAACCAATGGCAATAAAACATATTCACAGCATACAGAGGGGAATCCCTCATCAATGTTATATTTGTTTAACTCTCTAAAACTGTGATACTTTGCATGTCTAAAATACCTGAGGATCTAATAAAAACTGAATTGCCAATAGCTAGGCAGGAGAGAGAAACAGGTGGGGTTTCCTGGCAGAGAGAATAAGTAGAAAGAGATGGTTTGAGAGGAGATGGAAGAGGAGATGGAAGATTGAGAAAAGAAGGAGAGGAGGACATCAGGGGTCAGCCACACAACCAGCCAAAGAGTAGGAAGAAAAAAGGGATATATAGAATAAAGAAATGTAAAAAGACCAAAAAAAAAAAGGAAAAACATAGTTGAAAAAGAAATGGACTAAATTAAGTTAGAAAAGCTGGCTAGAAACAAGCCAAGATAATGCTGGGCTTTCATAACTAAGAATAAGTCTCCATGCTTTTTTGCGGAGGGAGCTGGGTAGCAGGGCCCCCAATGAGTAAAAGCCAACCAACTGCATTCCACCATCATGACCCTCCTCCCATAGTTACCTTTGCCACTGACCAACAAAAAGTGTCTTAGTTATTTCTCCCATTGCAGTGCCCTGACTAATGCAACAAATGTCAAAGTCTCTACTTTGGCTCACAGTTCCTGATCACTGGCTATCACGGTGGGGGGTTCAAGGTGGCAGGAACTTGCAACAGGTCTTCACACGGCATCCACATCAAGGACCAGAGAGTGACAGGTGCAGCAGGTGTTCACACGGCATCCACATCAAGGACCAGAGAGTGACAGGTGCAGCAGGTGTTCACACGGCATCCACATCAAGGACCAGAGAGTGACAGGTGCAGCAGGTGTTCACACAGCATCCGCATCAAGGACCAGAGGGTGACAGGTGCAGCAGGTGTTCACACGGCATCCACATCAAGGACCAGAGAGTGACAGGTGCAGCAGGTGTTCGCACAGCATCCACATCAAGGACCAGAGAGTGACAGGTGCCGCAGGTGTTCACACAGCATCCGCATCAAGGACCAGAGGGTGACAGGTGCAGCAGGTGTTCACACGGCATCCACATCAAGGACCAGAGTGACAGGTGCCGCAGGTGTTCACACAGCATCCACATCAAGGACCAGAGAGTGACAGGTGCTGCAGGTGTTCACACGGCATCCACATCAAGGACCAGAGTGACAGGTGCCGCAGGTGTTCACACGGCATCCGCATCAAGGACCAGAGAGTGACAGGTGCAGCAGGTATTCACACAGCATCCACATCAAGGACCAGAGTGACAGGTGCTGCAGGTGTTCACACAGCATCCACATCAAGGACCAGAGGGTGACAGGTGCAGCAGGTATTCATACGGCATCCACATCAAGGACCAGAGAGTGACAGGTGCAGCAGGTGTTCACACGGCATCCACATCAAGGACCAGAGTGACAGGTGCCGCAGGTGTTCTCACAGCATCCACATCAAGGACCAGAGTGACAGGTGCAGCAGGTGTTCTCACAGCATCCACATCAAGGACCAGAGAGTGACAGGTGCTGCAGGTGTTCACACGGCATCCACATCAAGGACCAGAGTGACAGGTGCCGCAGGTGTTCACACGGCATCCACATCAAGGACCAGAGAGTGACAAATACCTTTGCTTATTCATGTCACCTCCCGTTTTGCAAACCAACTGCCCCATCCAAAGAATTTTACCACTCACTGGAGACAGGGCCCACCTAAACCACTCGGACTATTATCAAGCTAATAATCACAGTAAATTTCACCTAACCACACTACCCATTTTCCTTTCCCCATTTAAAGGGATGCAATTGCAGGCTGTAGGGATCGATGTGTGGATGTTTCTGGGCGTCACTGTACTCCCTGCTATAGCTGCCAAGATTAGAACTGCTATTCGGTCCTAGGATTTTTTTCTGTGTATAAGGAAGACTTTGCATTCCAATTTCAATTCTTATGTCTAATGCTAGAACACCTATGACCCCCTTTTTAATCCCCCGATAGGTTTTATATGTAATTAATAAATGTCTATTTATTCTGTACGAATGGGTACATGTGGTACATATGGGTGCCCCTTACCCATGTGCCTGTGCATATAGAAGTCAGAAGTTAAAGTAAGGACTTAGCCAACCACTTTTCATCGTGCTGTTTTTAACAGGGTCTCTCATAGACCTGGAGCTCACCAATTCACCTAGTCTGGTTGACCAGCAAGCCCAAGGGATCCTCCTGTCTCTCCCCCTCTTTCTTCCTAGTGCTAGGATTAAAGATGTGTACAATTATGGCCAGCATTTAAAACCATTTTTTAAAACTAATATGAGTTCTGACAATCTCACACTTATAAAGCAAATGCTAGACAGATTAAGCTGTCTCCTTGAATCTCTCCTATCCCGGATTAATAGGTTTCTTTCTTTCTTTTTTATAATTCTTTTGTGGTCTGTGTGTGTGTGTGTGTGTTATACAGTGTCTTTCTCAATTGCTTTCTACCTTGTTTTTTGAGACAGAGTCTCTCAGTGAACCTCAAATGACCTAATTCAGCTAAGTCAAGAAACCTGCCACAATTTGTCCATTGCTGTGATGAAGAGAGTTTAGTGTGTGTGTGTGTGTGTGTGTGTGTGTGTGTGCGTGTATGTGTGTGTGCACATATGCGCATGTGCCTGCAACTCATCCAAGTGCTACACGGAGGGCAACTCATAGGAGTTGATCCACTCTTTCCACCATGTGGGTCCTGGGGATTGAACTCTGGTTGTTGGGTTTGGCCTCAAGCACCTTTCCTGTCTGAGCCATCTTGCCAGCCCAGGCAAGTAATTTTCGAAGAATACCCCTGAGCTAGAATTAGGGAGCGTGGTGCAGAGTTTGCAAGAGGGAATCTGTGTTCCAGGTGCCTGAATGGCTCTGGAAAATGAAATACTTTATCTACTTCTAAAGAAGCACAGGCTCACCCAGGTATGATCACACGCAGTGTAATCCTAGCGCTGAGGCAGGGGCCTGTCCTGAGGAGGCCAGCCTGAGCTCTGGAGGGAGATCATGTTTCGGGGGGTGGGGGGAGAATGTAGAAAAGGCAAGGAAGAAAAGAATGGGGTATGGGGATAGCTGTGGCTGGCAGTCCCCAGATGGAAGGGGGACAGTAAACACGTTAGCAAATATGCACCGGACAACTGTTGTCTCAGAGAGGAGCAGAATGGCCTCTTCCCAGAGGAGCCCCAGAAAGCCCGTTTCTCTCCTTGTAGCATAGGCCACTCTTTCTGAGAACGTTTCCCTTCCTTCCGTTTCTTCCCGTGGCTTAGGCTGTGAGTTCTACAGGGACACACCCCCTCCCTAGCCCACTTACCCATCAGAAGCCCAGGCAACCAGTGCCCACATTCGGTTCAAGTGTTGTGGGCACATGACCAGGTCCTACTTTAAATGTTATCATAAACAGAACAGCTGGGGTCATGTTTTGAAGGTTTGTAAATGGATCTTATGTAGCCCAGGCTGGCCTCAAACTCTCTATATAGCTGAGGATGACTTAAACTCCTGATATCCACACCCCACCTTTTAAGTGCTGAGATCACAGGCATGTTATATTTATATGTTATATCACACCTGGTTATATTTTTGTAATATATTTCTATATTCAGTTTTGATTCTATATTCATGGGGAGCTTTATATCTTATTTTCTTTTATTAGAAAGTATTAGATTCTCACATAAGGATTAGAAAGAAAGGCCACAGAAAATGAACCGGGAGTGTTTCACCTCTCTGTTTCCTGATGGGTTTTTGTATAATGGGAAAATTTGTAGAACTTACCAAGGAAATCGTCTGGGCTTGGAGTTTTATTTTTTTAATTAGTAAAGTTTGCAATTGCAGGTTCATTTCTTTAATGAAGGAGGCAGTCTGGCTTCCTATTTATTCCTTTCTCACTCTGAGAGAATTATCTCTACTACAGGCATGTACCCATTTCATCCACGCTCTCCAGGCCATGAAATTACTTTACTGTCCCTTCAATGTCTTTGGAACCTTTGACGATAGCCCCTCTTATTTGTGATTCTACCAATAATGTGTCCCCTCCTCCCTCACCCTCCTTCCCTCCTTCCTCCCTATTAGTCTTCTGGAGCCATTAATTTCAATAAACTTGTAAAGGAGCCTCTTTTGGCTTTGATGTCTTCCACCATAATTTGTCTATTTTCCAGCTGAACTGTGCTTTTTTTTTGTTATGATGTCTGTGTACTCTTTTCTTGCAGCTCAATTTACTGAGCTCTGGAGGTGGGAGTTCGAATTATTTTTAGGTTATTGATTTTAAAGCTTTCTCCTTTTCTAACATTAGTGCTCAGAGCTATGAATTTCCCGTCTTATTTCTGTCTTGCAATTTTGCGTTGTTAGGTGAAATATTTTCTGATTTCTTTAACGATTTATTTTTGGATGGACCCAGAGGAAGTGTAAATGATTTAGAAGCATGTTGCTTCATTTTTGAATATCTGGGAGAAATTTTCTAGATAGATAGTTGCTATTAATTTGTAATTTAATTTTTATGGCTGGAGAATATTCTATTACGATTTCATTCCTTTGAAATGTATTAAGACTTACTTTGGTCAGGTGTGATAGAGCACGCCTGTAATCCCAGCCAGAGCTCAAGAGGCAGAGGTAGGTGGAACTTTGTGAGTTCAAGGCCAGCCTGGTCTACATAGTTCCAGGACAGCAAGGGCTGTAGTAGAGATTCTCTCTCAAACAAACATACAATACAAAGCAAAGCAAAACAAAATAATAACAACAACAACAACAACAACGAGCACTAAAAGCCTTTGGCCAAGCAGTCACTATATTTTGTGGAAGGGTCAATGTGCATTTCATAGCACGTACACTCTGCAGCGTTTGTAGCATTTATGAATATGGCCAAGCCTGATAGCATTGCGTAACTATTTTATCTACTTCTTGATGTTTTTAGTGCAATGGTCTACCAGTAAAGAAGAGAGTGTTAAGGTTTGTACCATGGCTGTGAATGTGTCTGTGCCTCTCTTCAGTCTGTTCTGGTTTGCCTCCTGAGTTTCTGAAGCTGTGCCATTAGGGTGCTTATGTATCCTGTGCTCAGATGAAGCCTTTCCTCTCTGTCTGTCATTGCCTATTGTCTTGTGATCCACTTTTCCTGCTCTCGAGAGAGCCATCCCATCTTTGCTGTGCTCACTATCTAACAACGTACTTCTCCATGTTCTCCTTTCCACTCAGCTGGGTCTTCGGGTCCGTGGGCATCTGTATACATAGAAGCTGTTTGGATCTGAGGTGCTCAGAAATTAGTTACCTCGAGAAATGCTATACAGCCTGTAAGTGGCAGAGCTGGGACAGCAAGTGAGCGGGTTCCAGCACCCACAGCCTTAGTTCTGAGCCTAGATTCTCCCACCCTCCCTGGGCTGTCACTCTCAAAAATCTACAGGGTCTGTTCTGATTCTCTCCACTATCATGCCCTTGGTTCAGACTCTCCTTTCTCATCTTTTGCCTCATTTTTTTTTGCTAATTTAAATTTTTACTTTTTGTTATTATATCATGCATCAGTCAGAAGAGGAGGGTGTAATTCTGTGTGAGCAGCAGCGACAGGGATCAATAACGAGAACTACAGCACAGCATTTGCTTTCTCTGAGGCGAATCAATTAGAGGAAGGACGTTGTGTCTCCCTAAATCTCCTCTGCACTCTGAAATGGGTCCCGCATCCCTGGAGGTTCTGGGATTAAAGCGACTATGAACCAATAGCTGAGGAGCTGTGCTCCCTTGGCTGACAGGCCTCGATAGTGATGCAATACCCAAGGCCCTGGGTCTCGCCCCTGTAGCCGCCACCAAGCCCTGCATCCAACAGTCATCTATTGGCATTAGAGTGAAAACTGATGCTTTCGGCTTTCTGCAGGCAACCTCTCTCATCTTAGCAGCTATGGCCCCCGAGTTGGTGAAAGACCGGCTGTCCCCGTTACAGCCACAGCCGGGTAAACAGTCCGGTGCTGCACACGAAGGGCCTGTGTAGGACAAACAGAACTCACTCCAGTGCTTCAGAATACTGCCTTTCCAGCTTCTCTTGCCATCACCTGCACCACTCACAGGAGCCCTCAAGTGGTTGCTAGGCAACAAGCCATCTCAGCACACACACACACCCCTCAGATTTCTAGACATTTCTATCTGGATCCTCATCTCCATGTTTATCCTCCTGGTAAGAGAATTGGCCAGACACATGGCCAGAAGCTCTGAAGGACTTAGGTCCTTTCTCTAGTTACAATTAACTCGAGAGGCAAACCCTGTCCCAACCCCATGCAAGAAGCTTCAAATGTTCCTGTTTTCTAGTTGAAAACGTGTGTGAGCCAAGGCAATTCACTCTGGTGATGTTGGCTAGTAGTGTACATGTGGGTTACAGGGACATTTCCTTTTCTTCTTTCTCTCATTGCCACCCTCTGTCCTTGCTTTGCTAGGAGACAGAGGTTTCTGGGTCTTGCTGTTGCTGGCTTGGGAGATGATGTGGAATTGGTTGGATTTTAAATATGCTTTCTCGGGTCTCTGCTCAATGGTTAAGAGACGGCACAATGAAGAAGTGAAAGAATGCACCGGAGAGATGACTGTCAATCAAGTGTGTGCCACGCATGCGTGAGAACTGATGTAAAGATCCCAGCATGACTGGGGCCTGTAATCCCAGCACTGGTGAAGCAGTGGCGGGCAGATCTTTGCTTGGCCATCCTCTGTAGGCACATTGGTACACAGGGTCAGTTAGAGATTCTGTCTCAAAGCCTAAGGTAGAAAGTGATTGAAGAAGACATAAGATGTCCCGTACTGCTACTGAACATACATGCATGCACATACAAGCATGAGCACACAACACACAAACAAAAATTAAAATAATAAATAAATTCCTCTTCCATTTCCTCCAGCAATGCCATTCTTTCCACTCCAGCCCACCAGTGTTCTCCCTCCTGTCCTCTGGACCTAAAACCTTGTTTGAAAGGTTGCAGTAAAACTCAGAAGCATCCTATGGCTGCAGGTGGTAGCAACTGACCAAGAAAGCACCAGACAGGTGTTCTAAAGCCACCTGGAGGATTTCTACCAGCTATCCCAAGACACAAGCGTGGGTCTTTGTTTGGGGGTTGAATTTTACCCAACTTGTGAACATCTTTTGTTGTCAACCAACTTTCTTTTCTCCCTTGCCAATCAAGGCAGCTCTGGACTTCAAATTCATTCACCTCTTTCCATGAAAGAGTCTTTCTTTCTAAAAGACGGTAAGATTGGGACTGGGAATCCGGGGTGGGGAAGAGGAGAGTTTGCAGAGCTGCCACTGGCTGGGGAATACACTAGTGCTCTATCTAGGTTTCTGCATGAAACCTTTAGAGTAACACCATCAGCTACAAACACCACTTAGCAGCGAGGTTGCCAAAACTCAGGAAGACTCGGGCATTTATTTGTTGAGCATCACACAGTTGGTCAAGTCCCACTGCCTTTTCACACAGAGCTATCCATGGCAGTTCTCCATTCTCTAACAAGGGAAGAAAGAAATGGACAGGGGAACCCTGAGTTTCAGACCTAGGTGCTAGCCCAATGAGCTGGTAAACAAGATAGAAACAACCGGAAGGTCCAGGGGAAATTGAGGTTCAAAAGCAAAGGCGCAAAATGTGCCAGCTTAAGGCCTCTGTCGCCCCCTGGATGTCCTTGGAAGAGTGGCTGGTCCGAGGCCTATGGCTATGCTTTCTGGATTGCTAGATCTGGGTGTAGGTGACTGCACTCTTCTGAGTACAGTCATTTCCTTGTCAGGGGAACCTACTCCAAGGAGAGCCCTCCGGTTGCATTATGCCATTCTGCAGGAGTCAGCTTGAACTGAATCCCTTGTTGCTATAGGAACGATTTCCTACACAAGTTCTGGAGGACACAAGCTTGGATCGATGCCATTATTGTCGTTACATGTACTCCCACTGATTTACTTAGGAGAAGAGTGGCCAGCTGAACACCTGCCTGAGACAAACCTTAAGGCCCTCTTTCTGACTGAAAGCGACAGCCCCATCTCTAATCACAGGAGCGCCTGTGACGCTGCCCTGCCGTGGGCTCCAAGTTTCCACGCTGTTTGTTTCCTAGGTGAGCAATGATGGGGAGGAAGGGCTGGTGGCTCAGTTCAAGGAATGCATCCTGGTGGCTGTGACTCATCCTCTGGAGCTCAAGTTCAGGACAAGCACAAAGGAACTGAAGGCCAGGAGCCGTGTGGGCAAGCAGGGCTCATCCACAGTCCTCCCCACACGGCCCCCATTCCATTGCTGTGCTTCGCTGGGTTCCCTTCTGGAGGCCGCATCACACTGATCAGCAGGAGTTTCCTAGGGTGAGCCACTTAGCCTTGGAACTTGGGCCAGTGCTGCTGCTCCCTGCATTGAGACCTGCAGTCCACAGACTATTTATACTTTTCTTTGTCAGGAGAATGATCATTTCCTTTTGTCAAAGGGAGACGAGGGCCTTGAGTCAAGGTAGAATTATCCATGTGGCCACAGTGGAAGCAGTAAGGAGGTTGGATTTAAACCCAGAAGGCTTTCCTCTATGAAGTTAGTTAGCTATGGGACCTTGGGCAAGCATTGGGTTTAACTGGATAACATTTTTTTTCAATTATGAAAATGACAATGAAGTCTCCTTCTAAGCCAGGTCGAAAGAGTTCAGTAAGTTGATTTGTTCAGTTGCCGTCTAGGGCTGACAATATTTCAAATAAATATAAGACATTCTTCGCTCTTGTTCTATTATAAAGAAATAAAAAAAAGATTTAAATAGTGTGCAAGATAAGGAATGGCTCTCTGAGAGAGGAGACCTGACAGGCACTGTGGATGTAGGAGCTAGGGAAGGATACTTGTGAGGTTGCAGCAAGGAAGCTAAAAGTTATTTGCTTCATCTAAATTGCCTCAGTGGTCTGTAGCCGGCAAGCAATAGCTCACTATAAGCATGGCAGGCAAGGGTCATTCCTAAGTGGCTTTGTAAATTTTCTTGGCACTGACATGAATTCTTGTTGGTAAAGTTTAGATCAGCAGGTGGTCCAGAATGCCTGGCATCACCATAATGCCCAATACACCCCAGAATGCCCAGCATTAAGGTGTGTTCCAGTCCCCAGTAGGCAACCGCAGAGACCCGAAGAGGTTGCCACCATCATGCTGAGGACTCAGATTTGACTCCCAGGCCGCACAAGGTGGCTCACAATTATAAAAAATTCAGCGCCCTCTTCTGATTTCCTCCAGCACTGCTTGCATGCAGTGCACAGACATACATGGAGCCCCAAAACTCCTATGCACATAAAATGAAAGCTAAAAGGGAAAAAGATACTGTAAATACTTAGTTGATTTTAAAATGTCACTTTGGAAAAAAAACTAATAATTGCTTGATGATTGCTTCTGAGAAGGATGTTGGGCCTTTAGGGGACTGGTTACAAACACATCATTCTGTTAGTTATCACACAAATAATCTAATGGCCCTCCACTTCCATTCACACACCTGGATATGGCTCCGGAGGGCTGTTGCAGGAGCTCTCTCTGCTGGGATGTCTTTATTAATGAGCATGAAGCTGAAGCAAATATTGTAATAATTAAGTCTACTGTGGATACTAATCTAGAAGGTGCAGCAAGGTGGGGGGGACAACAGATGTCACACTTGTTCACTTGGAGTGCTTACGGATGAGGAATGAGAGCTTTAAAATGCGTTCTGAAGCTAGAATGTGAAGAGGCGAAGGGAGAGAGCTGAGATGTGCGGACTGTTGGAAAGTTTCTGAGGAAGCAAACACAGATTGCTGCGCTGTACTCCAACCAGAACAGTGAGGTGGCCCAGCTCTGCCTGCGACCTCCATTAAAGGCAGCGACACTCATTGGAAAGTTTATTTTCCAGCACAGGAAAAGGGAAGCCAGGTGAGTTGAGACTACGTTCCCAGCAGGGGTGTGGTTGAGATGGTTCTCCCAGCCCTACAAGAAGTAGGGGTCAGTTGAAAGAGACCCCTTCATGGGAGGAGCCCCAAGGCCATCCCCTGGTGTTCCAGGGATAAGTACTTACTGGATTCCTGTGACCCAGACATCAACACGTGTGATTACACCCCAAAAGGGAAAGAAAGGACATACCTTCACCATGTCACACCTCAGTCACCTTTCATCATTTATTCTTTCCCCCAGTCGCTGTACCAGTGTGAGGAAAAACCTCATGAAAAGCACGCTGGGGTCAGTGAGACGACCTGCCATGTGACATCCGACAGGGGGCGCAAAAAGAGGCAAGGACAACTCTAAGATGGGCCACTATGCCAGCTTCTGTGGCTCTGGGACTTCTGTCCTAGGGGTGGAGCCCATGAGAAAGGTATTAGCCCACCCCAGTAAAGCAATTGCTCATGGATGGTGGGGTCCAGGGACTAAAGAATCAGGATCTAAAATCAGGAGCAGAAGGAGAGAGAGCACGAGCAACGAACTCAGGACGGCGAGGGGTGCACCCACACACTGAGACAATGGGGATGTTCTATCGGGAACTCACCAAGGCCAGCTGGACTGGGTCTGAAAAAGCATGGGATAAAACTGGACTCGCTGAACATAGCGGACAATGAGGACTGCTGAGAAGTCAAGAACAATGGCACTGGGTTTTGATCCTACAGCACATACTGGCTTTGTGGGAGCCTAGGCTGTTTGGAAGTTCACCTTACTAGACCTGGAAGGAGGTGGGTGGTCCTTGGACTCCCCACAGGGCAGGGAACCCTGACTGCTCTTCGGGCTGATGAGAGAGGGGGAGTTGATTGGGGGAGGGGGAGGGAAATGGGAGGCGGTGGCGGGGAGGAGACAGAAATCTTTAATAAATAATAAATAAATAAATAAATGAAAAAAATCAGGATCTATATCAATAAACACCAGCAACATAATAAGTCATCTCAATGACCTGTCCGTGCCCTAAGGAGAGTGAAAACACACACTGACGAGGCTGAGGAACTGTCAGGGAGGGCTTCGTGGGCTTCAGAACGAAGCGTAGCTGTGCAGATGCTGCAGATGCCCTGGGAATGTGTTGGTGGAGAAAGGAGAGAGGGCTGAGGCTCTCTGGAGGATAGGGTCAGCATTCATATTCCTGAAAGGGAAGGGAGCTCACAAAGCCTCTGACCTAAGGGAACACAGGAGCACAGGTAAACTCCGCTAGTTCTCGACAATGTGTGGTTCTCTCTCTCTCTCTCTCTCTCTCTCTCTCTCTCTCTCTCTCTCTCATACACAGGAAACTGAACTTCCCTCTGATTTGCAGGGAGCAGGGGCCACAGATAAGTTCTGGCCAATGAAAGGTGAGAGTCAGTGATGTGTGCCCCCTCCGGGTTGGGGGAGTAGAAGACCCAAGGAGACTCCAGTCTTCTCCATACTCTTCCATGACAAAGCTCAGACGTGGTCCGGGAGGAGAAAGCCACAGGGTCAGAGCAGCCTGGGTCTTGAGTCACTCCCAGAAGCATGGGTTCTTGACCCCCCCCCCCCAGTATTTGCGTGAGTACACAATCAACCACTTACACGCTAATACACAGAAATCAGGGAGGTTTTTGTCAGGGCACTATAAGCATACCTGTCCTGAAACATGGAGTACATGTGGGGGATGATGGGAAACGAGGCTGGTGAGTCTGGCAAGGGCCAGGCCCTCGGTGGAGACTTCGGCACAGATTCTTTCTGAGTTAGAAAATTTGGATGTTCTAGATCTTGGACAAAGGCAACAGGTATTAACATGATAATTGCATGGCTTGGTTTGGGGGCTGTCTTGAAACGTGTTGCCTGTGAGCGGAGAGAGCCATCAGCAGATGGTTAGAGCAACTGAGTGATAAAGGCCATGGTAGAGAATGGAAAAATATTAATGCGGCAGTCAGAATACATTAATATGGGGGAGGGAAGAGGGCGCTGGAGTTAGAATGGCCATGTTCTTTGTTTGACTGACTAGACAGATTAATCGCTAACCAGAATTCAGATCACGATAGGCAGGGGCACAGATTGTTTGTTTGTTTGTTTTTTCCTGTTAGTTTTTCATTACACTGTCTAAAGCAGTGGTTCCCAATCTTCCCAATGCTTTAACCCTTTAATACAGTTCCTCATGTTGCGGTGACCCCCAACCTTTAAAATTATTTTCATTGCTACTTTATAACTGCAATTATTGCTCAATACTCTTATGAATCATAAATATCTGCGTTTTCCGATAGTCTTAGGTGACCCCTGCGAAAGGGTTGTTTGACGCCCAAAGGGGTAATGACCCACAGGCTGAGAACCACTGAACTAAAGGATTCAGTTCACGAGGTAAAGGTTGTAGTTTCCTTCCTCCGCTGTTTCCTAGACACGGCTTGGGCCATCTCCGTTATATTCTGCATTGCCCTGCAGTCTCACTGACGAAACACCCCTTGAGTGTGAAACAATACACAAAATAGGAAAACCACTATTCTCATCAACAACTTTATTAATGAAATAGTGATCCTTTTTTTTTTTGATGGAGGATGGGAGTGCCCACGTAGGACAATACTTAGTGAAGTGAGAGAAACTTAGAGAGTGGACACAGGAAAGAAGTAGGATCTGGCAGCTGTAGAATTGTCCTCTAATCACCCCCTGACACCCCTTGCTTGCCACTCTCAAGAATGAAGTGTTCACAGAATCTGCATCTGGAAACACTCACTCCTCTGGAGCTTGCTGGCTTGCTTGGTTGCTATGCACAAGTCCCACCTGTGTGATCGATTTTACAATGAGAACCATCTGCTCACCAAGTTCAATATGACATAAATATTCTCTTAGGCTGTAAAACAAGTTCTCGAACAAGTCATGCAGTTTCACAAGGTCTGTGAGTTCCCAGTAAGGGGAACATTTTAGCCCCAACCCATAATTCCTGATCAGGTATTGGCATCTTCAAACTTGAGCACCAATTCAAAGACAAAGTTTAGCAAACTAGGGGCAATGGTACACACATATGTCCTGATGGAGGCAAGAGTTCAAGGCTAGCCTGAGCTTCATTGCAAGGCTCTCTCAAAGAAAAAAAAAAAGGAGAAGGAAGGGGTACAAGCTAGCAGAAAAACCTAGCTGACCAGCAACCAATCAGGTTTTCCACATTGCAAATGCATTAAAATCTCCCAGACAGCATGTTAAAATGCAGGTGTCTGAGCCTCTCTCAGAACTACTACTAAACCCAGAATCCCTGATCCTAGATCCTGGTACATTCTATATGTAATGAGTTCCCAGCAATCCCAGTGTGTGAGTGTAGACCAAATGGAAAGGCACCCACTTGGGTAGATTAAAACTGATACGGGAGGTCAAGCACACCAGTGATCCCGTTTCTTCTCCCCTTCCTAGATCCTTGCCCTTTGCAGACACCCTTGCAGGGCTCCTCCACTCTGACACTGGGCCCAGCCATGTGACTGGATTTGACCAATGGGGATAGTTATAAACATGCTAGAATCTGGGACTTTAAAAGGGCATGTACCTTTAAAAGGACACAATTCTTGCCCTTCTGCCACTTTCTTGGTAATGCCACTTGGGTTAGCCTGCTAGAGGACAAAAGACACAGGTATCACCTATGTCTCCCCATCTTCATCAGTGATCGTGATAAAAATGCAAGACTCCTACAGGTAAGTTCCCAGGTCAGGAGACTTGGGGTACCAGAGGTTTCTCCAGGGCATGGCCACCCCTACTGCTTGATTCCTCCTAAAGAAGCTATTGTTTCTATAGCCTTCTGCCCCCCTTTTCTCCTGTTCCTCCTCCTAGCTGAGCAAGGTCTAGACAGGGGGCTTTAGGATAAGCCACAGCCTTGAGCTAGGGTCAGGTAGAGACCAGAGTCTGGAGTTCTAACAGACTGTACTGTAGGGACGAATGGTAGAGTCAGAAAGCTGGCTTCATAGAGAAAGAAGAAGCCAGAACACACCCAGAGCTTCTACCATGGGAAATCTATCGACACACTTTATTTTAATTTTGAGACAAGCTCTCTTTATACCATCCAGGATGACCTCAAATTTGTATTCTCTTGCCTCAGCCTTTCAAACGCTGGAATGTCAAGAGTGTGCCATCACACTTAGGGAATACTAACTAGTGACTATTACATGTTTGCAAGCCATACATTAGCAATTGTCCAACTCTGCCAATGTCAGAAAAAGGGAAATAGAATCAATATATAAAGTGTCAAACATGGCTACCACAATAAAACTTCATAGGAACATGTCTGTGGGGATTTAAATATTTATAGACCCTGAAATTTGAATTTCATATAATTATTTTGTCTTCAAATAATGTTTTTATGCTTTGAAAGTTCTAAAACCAGGCTGGTGCTATGTAGTAATTTTCTTGGACATAAAGCCTTCTGTCTTGGAGGGAAACTAGCTTGTTAAGACACAGGGTATTCACGACTTCCAATGCCAACAAGATGAATGAAGGGGTGTTGGAGAACTGGGAAAAATAGAGGAGCAGAGAGGTTTTTGTTGTTGTTGTCATCCTTTTGTTTTTTTCTCTTTATGTATGTTTGCTTGCTTGTTTTATTTTGATTTTTTAAAAAATTTTCATTTGGGGAAACCACTGCATGGGGGAGGGGAGGCTATGGAGCAGAATTGAGGTGCATGATGTGAAATTCCCAAAGATTCAATAAGAAATTATGTTTAAAAAACGCATTATATTAACTGAAAGTGAGACACAAATGGTCATGTTAGATGATTTCTTGTATAAAAAAAGGTTCAAAATAAATAATCCTAGAAACATAAAACAGATCAGTTGTTGGGGACAATAGCTAAAGGGTGTGAAGTATCTTTTTGTGGCAATGAAAGTGCTCAGGAATTGTTTGTGGTGACCCCTTCTCAACTCTGAATAAAAGACACAGGTTGTGATAAGCAGAGGTGAAATATCACATACTGCAGGGAAGCTCGCAGTGCTCCGGAAGTAAACAACTCAAGAGGTTTCAGGAAGTCCCTGAAACTGAACAGATTTGCTAGGCTTCCTCTCCTCAAGCTTCACATAAGCAGCAGGGTCTGATGAGAGGAACTCTCAGAAAGCAAATCCACCCAGAAGACACAGACGTCAGCAGAGCTGCCTAGGGGAAAAGATATGTTCAATCTATCGATCTGCCTGAGACTGGGCAGTGTGCTCCAGGCCTCCAGATATCTTCAGTCATTATTGTCCATGCTGGGGTGGGCTTTGGTGATGCAGCTGTCTTTGAGTCATTTCTGCTCCTGTAACTAACTCCTCATGCATACTCCTCTAAGTAACCCTGACAAAACTCAGTCCACCAACTTCAACTTTTGTACTTGCCCTCCTTTTGTCTGTTACTGGTTTCCTATCGTGGCTGAGCAGGTGTCTGTTCTTATCCCCTCAGGATTAGTGTCATACAGCAGGGTGGAAGATGGCTCAGTTGGTAATGTATCTGCTACATAAGAACAGAGACTCAAGCTTGGCTCTCCAGAAACCATGTAAAAAGCTAGGCAGAGTGATGCATGCCTATAACCCCGTTGCTGAGAAGGCACCGATGGGAAAATCGAAAATAATGGATCTTTATTGGCCAGCCAACCTAGGCAAACCAGCAAGCTTCAGGCTCAGTGGGAACCCTTAATAAATATAAAATATAGGGAACAATCCAGGAAAAAACCTCAATGTCAGTCTTTGACTTCCATATGTACACAAACATGTACAGACGCATGTCACACATACACATTATCAAGTACATACAACACATACATGGTAAATAGAACCCATTCTAAGCTTGTAGGCAATATTAGAAGAGGGGGCATGGCAGTTAGTTCAAAACTTCCTGGATCTCCAGGTTAAAGTCCAGGCAAACAAAAGTGCTGGCTTTTAAATTAAGATTTTCATCTATTTATAGTTCAGAAAAATCAGATAGCAACCCCCATAATTTTAATGAAATATACTAAGATGTCATGGTGCATTGCCCATAGGGAAATCAAACACTATTTTATTACATTTTAGCTTCACCTGTCTACATGTAAAATTGTATTTCTTACTGAAGGTCAGTATTCAAAAACCAGAACACATTCACTTATAATTGTTCTTGTTGTTTTGTTTTTCCTTAGTCTTGCTTCCCAGTTTACTCTTGCTACTAAACAGCATTGTGATGGACTTACCTCCCTGACCCACGGGAGAGCAGAGGGTAAATCAGACATCTCAGGACACCATGGCACCTTAGCTGATGTAGAAAATGCAGATTAGAGTGATGGGTGTGTGTGGACAAAGGGGCCTGTACCCTGTGGACCAGTCCTTACTTGAGCATGGCCTGAGGCCCTTGCTGGTGGGGAAGGAATTAAACCCGGCGGCTAGACATTCCCACTCCAGCAGCGCCTTCCTGCCCACCGTCTCACCTCTTCCCACTTCTCGCTTTGCCCCAACAGCAAAACATTCAATACTCCCAGCGCTCCTTCGCACCTTCCGGTCTTCAGCATGCATTTCCTCCCCCCGCCCCCCGTATCATCCCCTTGGACTCCTTCTCACCTTCCGATCTACAACATTCATTTCCTCTCCCTGTACCACCCCCTTGCTCTCCTTCGCACCTTCCAGTCTTCAGCATCCATTCTACCCTTTCTAGCTTTAGTGCTATCAAAATGTACTTGCTTTGAAGACTATCTGGGCACTATACTCAGAAGAAATCCTTCCCTGGTACCCCCACTCCCCACCCAGGTCCCACCTGAAAACCTTTGGCCATTGTGCTCCATTATAGTTCTTACACCATCTTATTCCCTAGAGATCTGACTCCATGTGGGTGAATCTCTGTATCCTTAGGCCAACTGTGTGCTGAATAGGTCTCAAAGATGAACCAAGTAGAGTAGAGATGGGTCTCTCTGAATGAACCCTGTTTTGTCGTGTGATTCTGGAACCCAGGGATGTTTTGTATCATTTTAAACTAGTTTTCAAAATCTAAAAATAGAAAACAACCCACAGGAGGTATTTCTGACTGTGATGGTTAGTTCCGATTGCTATGTGATCGAAGGGACAAATCTCAGAGCTGCAGTCAGGCGCACCTCTCTCTGTGTTTGTGAGGCTTTTTCCAGAAACAGAAGAACTGCCTCAGATGTGGACACTATCCCATATTGTCCTGGATTGAATAAAAAGGGGAGGGAGTAAGCAATCTGCTTTCCAATCCCTGCTTCCTAATCTGTCCAAATGTGAGCAGGCAACCGCATGCTCCTGCTGCCAGAGCCAGAGCCAGAAGCTGCTTGTGTGCCTATGCCCTTCCCACCATGATGGGTTACACCCTCAGTCTGTGGAAACAAATCCTTCATCCTGTACATGGCTTCTTATCCAATATACAAAGACCATGTATGTGGAAGAGGCTTATTTCAAATAACTTTAAACAGCATTTTTTTAAATGACACATCACTAGTGGGAATCCATCCCAAAGACAAAAGACTCACGGACATATTGAGAAATCTCACTCTGTATTTAGTGGTCTTATTGTAGATGATAACTAGAATGTTATGAACACAGAAAGAAAAGCTCAAACAATGACATTTTGTCCAAATTTGTTAGGAGGGAACCAACCTTGCCAGCTCAGGTGATAAAATGCAGATGTATAAATTAAACCCAGAGAGTTGAAATAAAATCTTGCGATTCTTGCTTTAAATTGGAAACAGCTGTATTAACGTGTGACTTACTTTCTTTTTTCTAAAAAATTGATATTTCCTAGTTGTTTTCGCTGAAAAGATTTAGAAGTAACAATAACTTAATAACAACAATCACCCCTAGTTCCTGGGTTGGAGTCACTAGATACCATTTCCCACTAAAGGGAACAAGGACACCTTGAGCTGGAACATCTTGTTATGCCTAAAAGCAAGGCAGCTGCCAAAGATTACGGTGATCTCAAATGCTGTGATAGCCAGCTTGAAGAGGCTCCCATTGACCGTAGATGAGATGGTTTGAACATTAAAAAATTACTGCAGCAGATAGATACAAAGCTGATACATAAATGTGCTTGAGTTTATGATAATACCCAGTAGCTACTTTGTACACATCCTCGTAAAGCCTCTTTAGCTACCCCAGGAGATTCCTGGAGCATGGACTCGCTGTTCTGAGAACTAACAAATAGTCAAGAAGAGCCTTGACTTTCCTAAACAGTGCCTGACCTCAATCACACGGTCACTACTTGTTCGTTGTGGAAAATACATAACTAGTAAGTCAGGTCAGAAGGATAGAATTGTAAAGTCAGTAGTGTGTCAACCCTAAAAAAAAAGCAATGGAGACACAGTTGGGTTGTTGGGCATTTGCCTAGCATGCCAAGGCTGTGGTTTAGATTCCCAGCACTGTTCAAAAAAAAAAATAAGGCGGGGGGAGGAGGGGGAGGAAGGGAGGAAAAAAGAAGGACAGAAGGGAGGCAAGACAAGAAGAAGCCATGGAAGAGCTGGAGATATGGTTCAGTGGTTAAGAACACATATTGCTCTTCCACAGGACCTGAGTTTGCACAGAACACTATTTTTAACCCAGGGGTAAAAAATAACAACATCTTGGAACTTGCAGGCTAATGGATAGATCTAGAAAACAATCATACTGAGTGAGGTAACCCAGACCCAGAAAGACAAATACAATATGTACTCATTCATAAGTGGCTTTTAGACATAAAGCAAAGAAAAACCAGTCTACAGTCCAGAACCCCAGAGAACCTAGACAACAAAGAGGACCCTAAGAGAGACATACGTGGATCTACATAGGAAAAGAGAAAAACACAAGATCTCCTGAGTAAATTGGGAGCATGGGGGTCATGGGAGGGGACAGAAGGGAAGAAGGGAGGAAGGGAGGGGAGCGAAAAAAACATGTAGCTCAATAAAAACAATAAAAAAAGTTAAAAAAGAACTCAAACTGCTCTTGCACAGGACCTAAGTTCAGTTCTCAGCACCCATGTGGGGTAACTCACAAACCCTTGTAACTCCAACTCCAAGGAGGTCCAATGCCTTGGGCACCTGTGCTCACATTCACATACTCACAGCCACACATATAATTAAAAATAAAATAAATCTTCAATTTTTAAAAAAAAAAACAGAGATGGACTTCAGTGATCAGGATTCTTTTTACAACAGATCTGAGATATCTAGAATCCCACAACAACTACCTCAATTCCTCCATGGAGGGCAGATCCCACAACAACTACCTCAATTCCTCCATGGAGGGCAGATCCGCTAATGGCCTGAGCTTTTAAAGACTAAGTGTGTGGGTGCACCCCTTGTGGTCCTGAGTTCCTTGCTCGTGCTCCGTCTCCTTCTGCTCCTGATTTGGACCTTGAGATTTCTGTCCGGTGCTCCCGTGTGGGTCTCTGTCTCTGTCTCCTTTCATCGCCTGATGAAGGTTAATATTCCTGAGGATGCCTATGTGTTTGTCTTTGGATTCGCCTTATTTAGCTTCTCTAGGAACATGAATTATAAGCATCCACACACTAAGACAATGGGGATGTTCTATTGGGATCTCACCAAGGCCAGCTGGCCTAGGTCTGAAAAAGCATGGGATAAATCCGGACTAGCTGAACATAGCGGACAATGAGGAATACTGAGAATTCAAGAACAATTGCAGTGGGTTTTTGATCCTACTGCACGTACTGGCTTTGTGGGAGCCTAGGCAGTTTGAATGCTCACCGTACGAGACCTGGATAGAGGTGGGCAGTCCTTGGGCTTCCCACAGGTCAGGGAACCCTGATTGCTCTTCGAGCAGATGAGGGAGGGGGACTTGATCGGGGGGAGGGGGAGGGAAATGGGAAGCGGTTGTGGGGACGAGGCAGAAATCCTTAATAAATAAATAAATTTAAAAAAAAAAAAAAAGACTAAGTGTGCATCCTGATAGGGCACATGGGAAGCATATGACATCACTATTAAACATTATTACTAAGTATCACTTCTCCCCTCCAAAAAAGCCCCAAATTCATGTAATCAAATTCATTAATCAAATTAATGTAATTACATGAATTAATTAAATTCATGTAATCAAATTCTAGAAGTGATTTCTAGTTCACATGACATATGGAAATGCAGGAATCAGAATGACTCCATGAGTGATTAACCAGAAGTATTGCGTGCATAGGAGAGTCTACCATTCAAGTGACCCATTTTCATCCAGAAATAGTTTTTTTAAAAAGAGAAATGATATAGATTAAAAGACATTTAAGATACAGATCAATTTTGGTGGCTCCCATGAAAAGGACCACAAGAGTTTACTGTACTGTATTTTTCAGCTCATCTGTAAGTTTAGGAGTTCTGTCAATTAAAAAACAAAGGTAGGTTGATTCCAAATTTCTGAGAAACCACCATACTGATTTCCAAAATGGTTGTACAAGTTTGCATCCCACCAGCAATGGATGAGTGTTCCCCTTACTCCACATCCTCTCCAGCATAAGCTTTTATTAGTGTTTTTGATCTTAGCCATTCTGACAGGTGTAAGATGGTATCTCAGATTGTTTTGATTTGCATTTCCCTGATAGATAAGGATGTTGAATATTTCCTTAAGTATCTTTTGGCCATTTGAGATTCTTCTGTTGAGAATTCTGTTTAGTTCCGTACCCCATTTTTTATTTGGGTTATTTAGAATTTTAATGTATAATTTCTTGAGTTCTTTATATATTTTGGAGATCAGTCCTTTGTCTGATGTGGGGTTGGTGAAGATATTTTCCCATTCAATATGTTGCCTTTTTGTCTTATTGATTGTGTCCTTTGTTCCTATCTCAGGATCCATCAATACCACTCTTGGGCATATACCCAAAAGATGCTCAATCATACTACAAAAGCCTTTGTTCAACTATGTTCATAACAGCATTATTTGTAATAGCGGGAACCTGGAAACAACCTAGATGTCCCTCAGCTGAAGAATGGATAAAAGAAAATGTGGCAACTTGCACATTAGAGTATACTCAGCGGTAAGAAACAATGACATCTTGAATTTTGTGTGCGAATGGAAGGAATTAGAAAATACCATCTTGAGTGAGGTAACCCAGACTCCAAAAGATGAATATGGTATGTACTCACTCATAAGTGAATACTAGCTATAAACAAAGGACATTGAGCCTTTAGTTCATGATCCTAGAGAAGCTAAGTAATAAGGTGAACCCAAAGAAAAACATATATAGATCCACCTGGAAACAGATATGATCACCTGACAAAATTGGGAGCACGGGGGTGGGGGAAGAAGGGAGGGTAGAAGATGAAGAGGAGGGGAGAAGGAGAGGGTTGAGGAGAACTTGAGGGAATGGGGTAGTCGAGATAAAGGAAGGACATAGAAGAGAGCAAGGAAAGATATCTTGATCGAGGGAGTCATTATAAGGTTAGCAGAAACCTGGCTCTAGAGAAATTCTCAGTAATCCACAAGAATGACCCCAGCTAAGACCCTAAGCAGTAGAGGATAGGGGGCCTGATTTTGACTTGCCCTGTAGTCATTTTATCCTAAATAGCACCATAGAACCTTCATCCAGCAACTGATGGAAACAGAGGCAGAGAACCACATTGGAGCACTGGGCTGAGCTCCCAAATTACAGTTTAAGGGTGGAATGAATGAGAATATGAGCAAAGAGGTCAAGACCATGATGGGTTTACCCACTGAAATAGTTTACCTAAACTAATAAGCGTTCACCAAATCCAGCTGGACTGGGAAGGAACAATGATATGACCAAACTAGTCCCTCTGTATGTGGTTGATAGTTGCATGGCTGGGACAGACTGAGGGGCTACTGGCAGTGGCACCAGGATTTATACCTACTGCATGTACAGGCCTTTTGGGATCCTATTCTATTTGGATATATACCTTGCTCAGCCTAGATATAGTAGGGAGGGCCTTGGACCTTCCCCAAAGCCATGTGCCTTACCTTCTCTGAGGAGTGGATGGGGGTCAGGTGGGAGGATGTGTGGAGGGAATGGGAGGAGGGGTAGGGGTGGGAACTTGGATTGGTATTTTTTTAAAAAAAATCTAATAAATAAAAAAAATCAAGACTTACACAAATTGTGGATCTTGCCTGGGTGCTGATTTGATTAAGTCAAGCTATTTAAGATGACCAGGAAAAATGTCAGCATTGTTTTCTTCTAAATTATTATTACTGTTGTTGAGTCTAATCATTACACTGCAGTTATGTCTTATAAAAGGAAAAAGCCCTTACTTGTTAAAATTAAGACACACAAAACTGTTGCTAGGGCAGGCAGTACAGGAGAAGAAGCCTGTTGAGTATGGCCAACATGAGGATCTGGCTTTTTCTACTGATTTGATTATTCTCAGAGATGAAATCTTGTTATGTAGTTCAGGCTGGCCTCACACTGAGTATTCTCCTGCCTCAGTCTAATAAGTGGTAACCTTGAACTTTTATTTTATTTTTTTAGGTGTGGGTGTTTTGCCTGTGTGTATGTCTGGGCACACCACATGTGTGCAATGCCCCCAGAAGCCAGAAGAGATCCTTTGATGTCTTGGAACTAAAGTTGCAGATGGTTATGAGCTTCCAGGAGGGGAACTGAACCCACGTCCTCTGAAGAGCAGCCACTGCTCTTAATCACTGTGCCAATGATCCAGCCCCATAAGTGATAATCTGACAGGTCTGCACTATCATGCTTGGCTATTTTTTTTTATCTTGGAGAACATGAGTTATTTCTAGATTCTATATTAATTTACATCAAACACTACCTGGTGTGGGAGGTCCTTCTGTTTATATGTTACTTTTATTGATTAATGAAAAGAACTGCTTTGAGCCTATTGCTGGGAAGAACAGAACTAGGTGGGGAAAGCTAGACTGTATGCTGGGAGAAATAAAGGCAGAGTTGGAGAGATGCCATGGAGCCGCCACCAGAGTCAGACATGCCAAAAATTTGCCAGTAAGCCACCACCACGTGACAATACACAGATTAATGGAGATGGGTTAAATTAATATGTAAGAGTTAATCAATAAGAAGCTAGAACTAATGGGCCAAGCAGTGATTTAAATAATATTGTTTCTGTGTGATTATATTGGGGCTGAGCATCTGGAAACTAACTAGCAGCTTCCTCCAACAAATTGGTGCCCCACATTGGGCACCAGATGAAGGTGGAAGTACAAAATAATCCCACACTAGTTCAGAATTATGAATAATAAATGGTTAATTATTTAGGGGAAACTTACATATCACTGTCGTAGATAATAGTCCTTTGCATGAACAGAGAACAGGAACAGAGTCCAGTAGCCAGAAGACAGAGCCAGAAGCAAGAGAGTGAGCACACGCTTTATAGCTGTATTTACAGAATAAGAGACCACGCCCAAGTGGGCAGGTATTGTAAATGCTATTGGCTAAAGGAGCAGAATGTGCTCCCACAGCAACTACCTGCCTAGCAAGCCTGTAAAAATGAAATGAAATAATATTTACTCCAGTGTAGTTGATATTTAGATAGATTATTTTCTTTAATATAAAGGGCTATCCCTTCTAGACAGATTTGCCCTTAACCAATGTCAATGTCTCTCTTTGGAGACTTAGGATAGATTTTCACAGTTACTGTAGGTTAATGACTAAGTTATTCCTTATGTGGTATGAGCTCAAATTGCCTATAGTGTCCACTGGTCTAGAAAGCATCATACTGGAAATGCAAAGAACAAGGATAGAATTTACATTGTATCATAAATGACAGGCAGGGTGAAGAGGAGACAGCCCAAGTTGGTCATAACAGCAGGATCAACTGAAGTAACAATGTATGTAAATAGCTCAGAACATGCCTGGTTCATGGTAACACATGTTTTAGTTATTGTTTCCATTATTATTAGCAATAGCCCAGCAACACAGGCAGCTTCCGCTTCCGCACATCCCTCTGTTCACTGTTCCACTGGCTTTCTTTCCAACAACACTGAGGAGGTAATCTATAAATTGATACACTCTTTCTATGCTGAGAAGAAATGACTCAATCTCTTAATTCATAGATTCTGCTCTTGCCTTGGGCTTGAAGCATTTTGAGTTTCCATTTTTATTGCATTATCACTAATGGGTCTTTTACTTTCATAGATAATGACTGCCTTGGCCATAATGATGAGGGAATCAATGGCCCCATAGGGTCCTCTCTTCGCCCTCATCCTGTTGCTCCCAACAAAGCCTGGTCCTCACTGCTGCCAGTGGGAATCAGAGATGAGGATACGATCAGTTCTTTACTAATATGAGCAAGTCCTCAGAGCTTGGGCTAGCTGGCGCCCTGGCAAGTCAGCGAATAAGTGGATGTTATGTGCCAGAGAGGCCATTCCTATGTGTTTCCCCTCTTTCCCCTGAGCATGGGCTGCTGCTCAGAATAAACCCGTAGGGATTGTGTCCTCAATGAGTTTCTCTGTGAGTAGTCACTTTGGGCTTCGAGATGGTCCACACAATGAATGTGGACTCAGAAATATGACTTGTGTGAGGACCCGGGGATACTGGCAGAACGCATCATTCTAAGACAAACTGATGTTTAGATCTGTGACCTGGAGACTGTCAATAAAACTACATGTTCTGTTGTCTTTACTTAAATTGCAGGAGCCTCACCTCCCCAGAGTCCACGGTTACCCCTTGCTCTGGTTTGGTCAGGTTGTGGCTGACAGGTTCTCACCACCCCAGTCCTCTGGGTGGAGCCATGGCCAGCATAAAACCTATCTCTGGGTCTCAGCAATACCTCTGTCATTTACCTAGATGTGCTGGTTCCAGCATCACAGGAAAGTGTTCCCTTTCTAGCTTTTCCTGGGGCCTAACTCCAATGATTGTTAGTTCTCCAGTGTCACACCCCTTAAAGCGAATAAGGACACAAGTCGGGTAAACAGGGTAGTACTGCCAGCGGATTACTGCTTAGAGAAAAGCACCTTAAGTGGATGGCTCAAGAAGCCACTGGGCCAAATGTACCAATGTCAACAGCAGGTCAGGGTTTGGGTTTCAGAATGACCCGGGTTGGAGAGCAGCAGGGCCAAACGAAAGACAGTGGAAATAGGAAGATACTGTCCTCCTCTGCAAATGGCAAGTAGCAACTCAGCTGGGAGAGACCCCACAGAAGCGGTGACATCTGGCTTAGTGGGGTTGTCCTGAGAATAGCCTAGACAACAAAGGGTGCTCACCAGCAATCTACCCACACTTCCGACTCAAGGCCACCTCAAGGTCAAGCCTCCACTCGTCAAATCCCAGTGGTTCTGTCATTTTTCTTCCCCAAGCTTCTCTCCCCTCTTTCTCGTCACTGTGAGAGATCTAACAAAAGCAGCAAAAGGACGAGCAGGCTGGGCCAGAGAGCTGGATGGGCGGTCCTGAGCACCCACTGCTCCTCCAGGTGACCCAGTTCCCTTTCCAGCACCCACATCGGGTGGCTTACAATGAACTTTGACTCCAGTTCCAAGGAATCTCGTGACCTCTTCTGACCTCTGTGAACACCCATTTCCACGTGAATTGCATGTGTGTCCAAGGGCTCCTATGATCTGTAGAGGTATTCCAGTATTCATTAGCATTTCCTGAAGAAGATGAAGATACCCTAAGTCTTTACCTCCCAACTCCATGCCTGCTCCATCTGTACCTCAGGTTTTTCTAAGCAGTTTGCCCCTTGCCTCTCTGCGCACTTAGTTTGCTTGCCTAACCCCCCCTGTCTTTTTCTTCCTTCCCCCCATTTTTGGGGGGAGCAGCGTGTTTTTAAACCTCTGTAGCTTCTTCTTCTCCGTCATTGTCTCACTCCATTCCATTCCTCCCCATGAAAAGTGTAGAATAAGGTAGTTCGGCCAAAGAGAAATCTCCTTAGTTTCCCCAATAAATAGACATAGAAACAACGCATATATATATTATATATATATCGTATATATATCGTGTATATATATATATATCATATATATATATATCACCTTAGTATAAATTATTTTATTTATACTTAATGCTGGGTCATAGGGCAGGGCAGGTAGAATAAAAGGAGGACGGATAGAGACTTAATATGCTGCTGAAATACGCGATGCATGAAGTTCAATGTAGAACTGCAAGCAATGGAAACAGCATCTGTGGAAAAGCCTTCGCTATGCAAATGATCCCAAAGGCTTATGTTAATGAAATACAAAAGTCCCAAATCTATACATCAGACTTGTGAGCTGCTGAGTTCTTTCTGCCTCAACCCCTGTTCTCCTTGAGACTTGTATCTTCTCCAAGTAAACTGTGCTGCTCACCAGGAGGTGCACTCTGACAAAGGAACTTCTCACCTTGGCTGGCTGTCTTGGAAGAAGTGAAGAGATTCTAAAGAGATAGACACTGTGCCCTTCCCTCTGGCCATCAGACCATCGAAACACTAGTGTTCACGGTTTTGGGGTGTTCATAGGAACCCCATGGAAGGCAGGCACCAGCCATACAGAAGAAATTTGTCTCCCAGGAAGATGGCACACTGTTCTGACAACTTGTCAGAACACATTGTAGGGTGGTTTGGAGCCTAGAAAATGATGGGTCGGTGATGGGTGGAACCACACCTTGACCAGGATCTCTTAGGTGTGTATGCCCCTTGCCCTTTGTTTAATATAGTACCAGGACCCCAAAATGGGCTTAAAGGTCACTGGATCTCTGTTTCTTTTCCAAAGGTCACACTGGAGACATTTACATTCTCTGCTTTTCACTATTATTGTGGAGCTGGCACACTGAAATTGGGGTTGAGCCTAGCTTTTTCAGGGCCATCAGGGCCCAGACAATGACCTTAAAAACCCCAGTAGCACTACTACCTTACATCTCTATGTCCAGTTCTCTGTCCCAGGATCTAAGAACCTAGATACTGTCTACAGCCCTAACACAGGATGAAACGAGGGGAGGCATAGCCATGGCTCTGGGAAGAGTTCAGGTTTATCTGTAGGTTCTATCATAGGTCAGTGCTGAGGTGTGTGAGAAGGTCGGTGCTCTATGAGAACCATAGTTATCAGCTTAGGGCTGCAGGGCTGAGGTCTAGGCTCTCTTCCCATACCTGAGCTCCAGGCTACACAATGTCCTCCCACCCTTCTACCTGTCCAGGGCCAACAAGCTGCAGCATGCGTTTTCCCTTGCCCACTGTTCCTTCCCTGATTTACGTCATTGCCAAAGCTCCTTTCCCCGGACTCTTACATTGACATCTGATCCCAAACTTCCTTCCCAGCCACTGAGTGACACCTCAGTATTTTTACACGTGGAGGAGGTGGAGCTGTGCTTATTGCCAAGTATGTCATTTGAACCCAGGCAAAACCGTTACACCTATAGCTTTTGAGCATCCTACTAGCCTTGAGGGACCTCTCATGGGAGCCGTCACACCTGCTTCTACAGCTTGGTTGCTTGCGCTTGCAGGTGTGATTCAAGAGCTGTGACGAGAAGCTCACATTTAAGGTGGTGTCAAGGGTTCCTAGCTTCACTTCGGTATGTGGTATGTGGTGTCACATCATTCATTTCTGTAAGTGTTATTATTATGCATACAGTTTCAATACACAGAAAATTTGACGATCATTGAAGATTGTTTGAATCTTCAAGCAGCCTGACTCTGTTACTAGGTGGTGCAATGAAATAAAAAATAAAATACAAAGCTAGGAAGATAGTTCATTTGGTGGAGTGCTTTCTCTGCAAGCTCGAGGACCTGAGTTCCATCCCCAGCATAGGTGAAAACATTGAGGCATGGTACTTCATGTTTACAACCCCAATGCTGAAGGTGCAGAGACAGGAGGAACCCTGGGGTTCGCTGCTCAGCCTATCTAGTCTAACCTGCAATCCAAGGTCCCAGTGAGAGATCCTGCTTCAAAAAATAAAGAGGGTGTTCCTGAGAACACCTCTCCACGCACATGCAAATGTGTGTGTGCACACTCACAGAAACATTCCTGCACAAGCACAAACACACACATGAACATGCACACATACCTGTACATACACATAATTCAATGCCACCAAATGTGTATTTAAGCATTATAAAGTAATGGCTAAGTAAATATATGTTCATAAATGTGTGTGAACATACATGTGTTTATTATGCATATGTAGATCTATATTGTAAATATATATGACAATTCTTGAAGAAATTTTGCTTTCAGAGACAAAACTGAGAAGAAATTCCCTTACATATTTTTTCATGGCTTTATAATTCATTCCTTTTTAGTACAGAATAATATCTCATTGCCAAAATGAACCAGAGTGTTTCTACTGGAGGAACATCTTGGTGGCTTCTTAGTTGTGGTAATTATCAATAAGGCTGCTATATACATCTGTGATCAGGTTTGGACCTTTCCAACTCACCCAAACAAATATAAAAAGGACCCATTGCTGGACTGTAGTGTCCTGAAGCCTGGGTAATGCGATGAGCTCGGCTAGTGTGCATTGCCCGATTAGACTCAGAGAAAGAACTGGTGTCACCTGAGTTTTAGAGTGCAGCAGTTGAGTCTCCAAGAGGTGAGTGACTCGCTGGGGGCCACCAGGGTGACAGAGGGCTCTTCTGGATGGGAAGAGGAGGATATCTCCCTCTCGTTGCCAGGACTACACCCCACTTGGCTCAGAGATGTTCCTGGCAGTAACTTCCGTCGGTTGCTCATTGCTTCTTCCCCACACTAGGTTCCACAATGCCCTATAACTACACCATCTTGTATATGCAAGGCGAGAAATGTACATGAACCCAGGGAAGTGGGCTGAGCAGCGGGTGACAGCCAAGGTGAATGGCCATTCTGTACCTGACGGATGGCCACAGGAGGGAAATCTGAGCTTTACCTCTCATGAAAGACAAGAGACCTGTAACAATAGGTAATCAGTTGTCTTCCGAGTTTCTTCCTTTTTAATGTACTTTTTTTTTTTGTTCAAGCTCTGGTCTTTCTGTAATTATTTGTTTAAAATCATTTCTTCAGAATTGCCTGTTTCTACTCTCCTACACATAGTACGTTGTGTTTTCTGTACAGCGTGTCCTCTTCAGGGGACATGAAGAAACAATGCTAACAAAGACTATGTACATTTTGCTGTTCTCTACATTTTTTGAGGAAAAAAAAAACAATTACGAGAGAACAAAAATCTCAGAATCTGGGCGTTTTCTTTTGGTAAGATACAGGAGAAAGAGGTGTGGTCCAGGATGTCTTTTCAGAGTTTTGACTGAGATCAATTTATCCAGCCTGAGATGCTCCAGGATACCAGGAGGGGGATCTGCAGGGGGGCACAGCCCTTCATTTCTTCTTTCCTTCTTGATGCTTACTGCCAGCACTAAGGGGGCAGATACAAAAGAAGGTGACGAAATGACTTCCTGACTCCAGGGCCATCTGATCACCAGAACTTGTCTTATTCCATATGTCTGTTGTGTTTACCTGGCTGTCTTCAAACTGTGCCCTTTATAATAAAACAGTAGTCATGTTTCAAAAACAAGCTCAATATTGTACAGACAGCCCAATACATTGCTCACTAAGATAAAAGCGGTGAGTGTTCGTAATGCTCCCTTGGAGAAGTCGTTAAATGACGGAGACCTCTCAGGCAGGGCTGGAGAGAGAACTCAACAGGTAAAGGCTTTTGCTGACTTTACAGAAGATCAGTTCAGATCCCGGCACTCACCTTAGGTAGTTCACAACCACCTGTAACTCCAGCTCCAGAGGACCCCAAAACATCCGCACTCACCCGCACATACCTGCCTCATACACATCCATATAATTAAAAACAAACAAACAAACAACAAAACAAAAAAAAACCCCAAATCTTTAAATGAATGACTTTCAGAATTCTGAGACCGCCAAGCAACGCAGGCCAGAGAAAACAGTACATCCTTAGGCACCTCATCAGTCACTGTCACAACATGTCCTTCTAGCGTATGAATGTGACCCTATGCCTGGGCCTCGTGGCTGGGGAGATGGGCACGTAGCTTCTGTGATTCTGGGATAATGAGAGCAGAAGGATTAACAGTCAGTTCCTTCACTAAAGGATTCAGGCACCTGCAGACTCCAAGGGCAAAGAAAGAAACTTGTGGGAGGAGCTTGGGCACTTGTGGGAGGAGCTTAGAGGAGTGGTCTTGTAGGGCTTCATGGTAGACATGACTTTGAATATTATTTCACTAACTTCTTACTGAACCGAAGATAATTTAAGTTTTAAGACAGGTATGCTTTTGAAAAAAAAATATGGTTTGGTATTATCTTTAGCTGTAGATAGCCCCTGGGGATCTGAGCTTGTGTCCCCTTCAGACAAGAGGGGACTGATGCCAGCCATTATGGTGCACACTGGAATGCCAGGAGTAAGAAGACTGAAGAAGGAGGAGTGTGGCAAACCCAAGGACCTCAAAAGCTCAGCGATTCTGTCTTAAAACAAACCAACAAAAATAAAGCAGAGGAAGACTACTATATCCAGAGGGAGCAGGAAGCAGGTCTGTCTACTCATGCCACCAGCCTCAAGTCACAAATGCTTCCATGCTTGATTAGCAAAATCAGAAATTTGAAACATTTAAATATTTTGTGTATATGTGTGTGTGGGGGGGTGTTGGGGTGTGAGTGTGGGCCGGGGGTGCCTGCATGTGAGTGCTGGGTTTAAGGAGGCAAGGTGAAGAAGGTGTTAGATCTCCTGGAGCTGGAGTTACAGGGGCTTGAGAGCCCCCATACTTGGGTGTTTAGAACCAAACTCGTGTTCTCTGCATTCTTAACCACTGAGGCATCTCCTCAAGTCCAGCACAGAAACTTAAAAAAAAAGTTAAAAAAAAATAGTGATTGCATTATGATTCTGACCTTTTTGGAAAGGTTTGTGGCTGTGTTCGTGCCTGACCCTTCATCTTTGGAGAGGAAAGCCATGGGATCTGGGATGGGATCTGCTCCAGTCTGGCTGATCCGAATGACAGTCTTATAGGAAGAGGAGTACAGAAAAGGCTCCAGGAATATCAGTGAAGCCAGGTCACCTGTAATGGTCCTTAGTCAACACTCTCCTCGTAATGAACATTCTCACAGTGTTTAGTAAAAACTGTGCGGGGCTTTTAAAAAGTATTATATTCACACACACAAAAAAAAGATGAGCAACTTTTACCTAATAAATAATGGAGTCCTTGCTGTATCTACAATGCTAACTTTTCTTATGGGAATTTCCCGGGGTCCTATGGGAGCCCGGTATATCTGCCATATGTCCCTGAGGTGGATTAACGTTGGTATGGATTATAGCCAATATTTCTTAGGCCAGCAACCAAGTGGCTGACCTTCATGCCCACCTCAGGGGCAACTCCTGGCTGCTCTTCATGCTTTGCCCCATCGTTGACCAGTGTGCTGCATCCTACATATACTCCCACTCTCCAGGTCAGTAGAAAGGCAGAAGTCAGATTTTACTCTAGCCTGCTTTGTGTGTGTGTGTGTGTGTGTGTGTGTGTGTACATGTGTTCTCACTGGTGTGGGCATGTGTGGAGGGCAAAGGTCAATGTGTGGATGTCATCTGTTGCTTTTTCAACTTTTTTTTTTTTGAAACAAGGGCTCTCAATGAAACTCTAACTTGCTTTTTTTTTCTTTTGGCTCTGGCTGACCAGTGAGTTCCAGGAACCTCCCTGTCTCTCCTGTCTCTGCCTCCCTGTTACAGATGCACACGACCACACCGGCTTTCACATGGTGCTGGGGATCTGAATTCTCATTCTCATGCTTGTATAGCAAGCACTTTCTCCTCTAACCTTTCTCTCTTACGCAGAATGCATCTTAGCTATGAGTTCCTGGGGAAGCATGCTGAAGACTTGGGCTGGGAAAAAAACTAATCCTTTCTTCTGTCCCTTTGTCCTGCCTCCTGGGTGTCATCTCCCCCTGGGAGGTCACCTGGCTCCTGATCTGCCTCTATCACTCACTCCTGGCTGACCTGTCAGAGGCTGAAGGAGGGGGGGTGTCTTAGGTTTGTGCCTCAGCTCCATCACCTTTATGAACATGAACAATTATTTAATCCCTTTTCATTAGTTTCCATGTCTATAAAATGATAAAAAACACATAGAGTCTACTTTATGGGACCGTGGTTGAAGAGTCAATAAAACAATGCCGGTAAATGCAGCTAGCATTTTAGTAAACATTAACTTCAATTTACTGAGCAGAAACCTTTAAACCAGCTTTAAAACATAATCATGACATAGGTGAGGCAAAAGGAACAGATTAGTGCTGAGAGAAAGCGGATGGAGAAGGAGCAAGCCCTGCAGTACACAGGCTGTGCTCTGGAAGCAAGCAGAGCCTTGGCCGTTGGAGACTGGCATAAAAAGCCAGTTGTTGCTGTCCAGATGTGCTGTGGAGCACAGGGAGATTGTCCCTAGCACAGCCAGGTACTCAGCGAAGCCCTGTTAGTAACGTCAGGTTATTAAAAACAGTCTTCTCCCAACTAGAAACAGAGCAGTTGTATTATTGAATGAGCACTGAAGCAGAATATGATGTACACTGAAGTGGTTCAGAAGATGCTGCTCCCACACTCACGTCTGTGGAGTAAGGATGACTCGGAGCTGCTGGGCACCTGAGAGGCAGTGGGCACAGAAGAGGCTTCCTAGCATCCTTTCCCTATCAGGAGGGCAGATGCTCAGCAGTAGGGAAAGGAAAATGTTTAAAGATGGGAGAAATAAAATACCAGCTCTCCTTTAGAGAAACAATATATTCTGAACCAACTGTAAGTAACCATGACCCCAAAACACGGATTCAAGCTGCTCTGAATGATACACCCTCCAAATCCTCACAACTTAAGGACAGGGGGTGGCTTTGAAAATTGTTGCAGTGGGTCCACTGGTCGGTTTGTCACTTCCCTTTCTACCTCCTGCAGGAGCTGGAAGACAATCACAGCCTCTCTCTTGGTGTTCCCACATCTCCTATATGAAAGGGTGGCCTGGTTCTAAGTTCTCTCATTCCACTGATTGCAGTAGTTGATCTGGCTGATACAGCTGGTTAGACGGAGTCCCCTTCTCCCTCCTGTGTCATGAGTGTTCCTTCTGAACTGTACACTCAGGTGAAGAAACAATCTTCTCTGAGAAGGAAGACCATCCTTCTTGCTGTGCACTCCTCCTCAAGCCTCCAGAGCAGCTCCCAAGAAGTTTCCTCTGTGAACTGAAAGCTTTCTTCCTGTCATCTAGCTTTTAGTTCCAGACAGTGCTATACAGGTGACTGGGAAGAAAAGGCATTAACGGTTGTGCCAGCTGTAAACCCTCTAAACTATGAGATCAGCTTACCAGACGAGATGTGTCTGTTTGTGTAACAGTGGTATTACTGTTATGGGAATAACCAACCATCCTCTAATTGGATTTGAGACATGCTCCATAGCGTGAAATTCGTGCTTGTTACTGTAAGCCTTGTAAAAACCTGTGGCAGGAGAGAGCATAGGTCCTAGGGGGGACTGAATGCTGTGATTAAGCTAAATAGTCATAGCATCAAGCTACCTTTTAACGGTTTACATTTGCACCCATGGACAAATGCAACTTTCAGCCTTCGTCCTCTGTTCCCAGAAGACGATGTTAAATGCAGAAAGTCATAATTACAGATAGTGATAATTATGATGTCACTATGAAAGAGTGAAAAAAAGCATGCTCCCCTTAAATGAGATATTTATGTCATCCCTACTGATGCTCAGGGGACACTGCAAAAGAAGGGACAGAAAAAGATGTAAGAGCAAGCCAGACTATAGGGACAAGGGCTGACATATGCTACCTTCTGGGTATGACAGTCACTGCAATTATGAACTCATAGCAGCTATGTCTACCCGCAGTGGGTTGTCACAGGAATGGACTCACCAACAGTTAAACATGGATTAAGGGGGGATCTCTAGGGGCCCTACCCCTCACTGCTGAACTATTTCCTATTAATAGATTCAGGACCGGAAGAATCATTGTCTTCACTTGTGTATCTCACTGGGAGCCCCATCAATCCAATGATCACACAGATGAATCACAAAACAGGCCAAAAATCATGATGGAGAAACCAGACGGGGAAGATTTGGGAGGGTTGGAATGGAGGGAGGCAAGAGAGAGTAGAGGGAGGGAGAAAACAGAGTCATTATATACCTGTAGGAGCTGTCAAACTACAAACTTAATTCTAAAAAAGATGCCTGCTAGGCTCTTAAAGGGAAACTCCTCAGTCACAAGTCTGCCTCGTTAGTCGTGATAAAGATGTCCATACATTTGAGAAGGATTCTGGAAGAATAGGGAGAGCTTCAGCAATAACTCTTTACATCATAGATAAGGAAGCCTCCTATTTTAAATTCCTGCATAACTGTCTTAAGTAGGGTTTCTATTGCTGTGATAAACACCATGACCAAAAGCAACTTGAGGAAGGAAAGGGTTGATTTCAGCTTTCAGTTGGAGTCTGCCATGAAGGGAAGGCAGGGCAAGAACTCCAAGCAGGAAGGAGCCTAAAGGGAGGAACCGAACCAGAAGCCATGGAGAAGTGATGCTTACTGGCTTGTTCTCCATGACTTTTTCAGCCTGCTTTCTCACACAACCAAGGGCCACCTTCCCATGGGTGGCATTGCCCACAGTGGGATGGACCCTCTCCCTGTCCCAACATCAATCATTAATCCAGAAAATTCCCCCACAGACTTGTCTACTGGCCAATCTGATGGGGGCACTTACTCAGCTGAGGCTCCCTCTTCTCATGACTCCACTTGTGTCAAGTTGATAAAATCTAACAGGCACAAAACCCTTACAACCTACAATTCAGACCTATAATAACGAAATACTTCAATGTGCACCTGTAACCTAGATACAGAAGGACTGGAAGTTCAAGGTCAAAGTTTAGGGCTAGCCTGGGTTACAGAGACCCTGCCTCAGAATAAAATGATAAACAGCTTACTAACGGAGTAGGTGATATCCCACAATTCTCTCCGCGGGACAGATGAGGACACCAAGGCAAGAGACAAATTGTTGTGTTTGTTTGTTTTTGTTTTTTTGTCTAGGGTGGTAATAGAGGTGGAGTCTGAATTCAAATCCAGTCCCTCTTGATAAAGGAATCGCCAGGCTCAGGAAGCAAGCTGTTTGTTGAACTGCGGCTGAATTTGGAAAGAGGATCCAGGAGGCTATGGGGTATCCATCAGCTACTGTACCCACTTGAAGATGCATATTGTTTCCATTACAAGTTCTTCGAGGACAACCCTCTCCTGGCCCTTTTTGTTTTTAAACTCCAGTGTCTGGATTTGGTATTCATCTCTTGCCCCATTCCATCAGGTCCTTTCATGGGCTTGATGGGAAATTACAAAATCGAGACGGCTGCTGGCTTTGGTCATTGCCGCTCGCATGCTCTTGATGATTTCCTTTTTCTGTCTCCGTCCTTTGCTGTTTGAGAGGAACAACTTTAGCCCATTTCCCCAGCTGTCAACAGACACCTCATAAATCTGCTATTTTCCTCCATTTCCAAGACAGATGCTCCATTTTTAATGACTCCTTTTCCTTTAATTCTTTTCTCTTCACTGTAAAAAAAAAATCATGCCAGGGGATTCATTGAAAGATGAAACTTTATTTTCTTTTCTCAGAAATATGACTTTGCATTTTGGGAATGTAACTTTTAAAATGTTTTTTAATGTTGTTTAATTTTTTCCCCCAATAAATGTACGATTTGATGAATAGCAACCAAATTTAAAATGTGTGTTTCATCCTGTGTCTGGTCTGGCATTTGCATCCCACCGGCCTGACTGATGGCTAGGGAGCTCTGTGCAGATGTGTCAAGAGCAAGTGTCAGCATCAAGGTGTACTCAGTGCGGCCCTGAGTACATGCACACTGTGATTGTTTGCCACCGACAGTAGCTGGAGGGGTCTCCATCCCATCTGCTCTGCTCAAATCTGCACAGTACAGATGCTTGATCTCATGTGCTTTGCCCGTGCTAGAGAAGAATTCCACCTCAGAGCTGGAGTCCTTTCTACTCTCTATGAGGACAGTGCATTGGGGACTTTAAAAACCAGCACATACGGAAGCACTTTATTGGCAAGGTAAAGTGTTCTCTCCTATTGCCATAGCAATACTGAAGTTCTACCCATTTAGTGCCTTTGAACATCACTTTAACTGGAAAGAGAAACACTGCAGGTTAACCAGGTTAACATGAGGTCATTAGAGTAGATCTTAGCCCATCATGACAGGAATCCTTACAACAAGAAGAAACCTGGACACATGAATGTGTGTGTGTGTGTGTGTGTGTGTAGGGGGTGTCCCTGCAAGCTTTCTGGACAGCAGGGAAACAGTCCAAAAAGAGACAAGAGTGAAACTAGTGAAACTTGGTTTAGCCCAACGTAGGTACCAATGTAGAGTCAAAATTTTGAGAGCCTGACATCAGTTCATTTATCTTAGCCATATTTAAGCACAGTACAATTTGAGCAAAGGTTTTCTGATAACAGTTGACCCCAGTCTCATGAGTACAACAAAGCTTAAGACATGCTTCCGTTGAAGCTCTTTACAATGACATATGACTTCTTCCATAAATATGGCTTCTGTTGACTTAGAAGCGATGCTCAAGCTAGAAATGTGGAGAGAATGACTAAGGTGAGCATCGTGTCTGGGAGTCAGGGCTTGGCTTGACAAAGACAACAGAGACATCCACGAGGCTATTTATTGTAAAGTACACATGACATCACTCATAGAGATGGGCTCTATGGACTGAGAAGCAACACTCAAGGTTTTAAGTGGGAGAAAGTCTGGGATAAACAAACATACAGTTCTTGGGGGGAAAGGGTGGAGCCTGACTCAACGGGCAGTAAAAGCTTACCAGGTTGTAAACTATATTTTCCCAGCATTCCAGGAGATCAACAAGATATCTTTTTCCTTTGATGATATGGACTGTGTTTCTAACTTTCCCTGGCTTCTGCAGTGCTAGGGTACCTTGAACTAGAAGAGGTAGGTGAGAAACAACTTAAGGGAATTTATTTAGGGTTGGAGTTTTAGAGATTTCAGTCTACCATGGGGAAGGGGGCACAAGGTTAAATATACATTCTGATTAGTTATGACAGGGTTTGGCCATATATATGTTCTGATTAGTTATGACAAGGTCTGGCTATATATGCATTATGATTAGTTATGACACAGTATGGTTATATATACATTCTGATAGTTAAGGCAAGGTCTGGTTATATATGTATTATGATTAGTTATCTCACAGTCTGGTCATATATACATTCTGATAGTTATGACAAGGTCTGGTTAAATGTACACTCTGATTAGTTATGACAAGGTCTGGTTAAATGTACATTCTGATTAGTTACAAACCAACTTTATTTTCTGCCACTGTCCTTCTGTATTCATACTGTTACACTTCAGCCCCATCCCAGGTAGACACATGAGCTTTTCCGGCCATTCTGAGATATTACGAGTTTAACTCTACCTAAAATCAAAACTTCAACTCCATCCCATTTAAAGTCCTTTGGTTTTTTTGGTTCTAGGTTAACTCTACCTCATAAACCCGAAGAGGCCAGCCTGAACTACACAGAGAGAATCTGCACACACACACACACACACACACACACACACACACACACACACGTATATGTATCTAAATATATATATTAGATATAAAAATATACATAGATAGATAGATAGATAGATAGATAGATAGATAGATAGATAAAATCTCACACACCTTCCAACCCTTGTATTCAGAGGCTGTGTTGAAGTGACTGTGAATTTGGGACTAACCTGGGCTACAGACAAGGGTATTTTAGGAAAAAAAGGAAAGTAAAATAAAAAATTTAAGAAACTAGAGAGTGTTTACACTGCCTCAATAAAGTTAAGCCCAACATTTTAATATGGTTTTTAAGTAACTATAATGTATGCGACATTATTTTTTTTCTAGGACTTTTAGTTCACATGACTCCATGGGTAATCTTGTGAACACGAGCACCGATGTACAGTGGTTGGATAGGGAGTTTCCGGGACCCACATCGTAGTAGAAAATGGTTCGTCAGGTTTGGTGCTTCCTTCACAGCACTGAGGATCTTACCATGGCTGTCACTTTCCCAGGGACAACAGCCTACCTTCAGACCTCCTTACTCTGGTAAGGTGGCAGGGGCTTCGTTTGTCTCAAACCCTTGGCCTCTCTGGGCTTTGCGCTTTTCTGACGTGTGAAAGAAGTTCGGTACTGTCTAGTTCCCATCAAAACAGTCTGCTCCCGCCCCCAGGGTGCATTTGTGCTGGATGGAGAGGCTGTAATTGTGCACATCCTCACATGGCCGCAGCTGGAGAGAGCGCTGGAGCTGACAGTAATCACTTCTCAGAGGGAACATTTGCCTTAATGGCTTCCCAGGAAGCCAGGAGCCTGGACCTTGGAGAGGCGCTGGGAGGAGATGTGGCGGTATAGTCAAGGCAGACACATTGTTCCTGAGTGCCAAGCCCTACACTCAGACTTCCCCAAGGCATCCAGTTCGCCTAAGTCAGCCTGTCAGTAGTCGAAAGTCCAGGCGTTCGCTCTGCCCAAGGAGGCCAGAGACAGCCTCAGGAGGCTGCAGTTGGAAGGGAGGTGAGAGATTCTTTCAAGGTTTGTGTGCTGCACTGAGCCTTTGCCCAGCTCCCGGGTTGCTCTCCCAAGCCGTCTTAGCCAACCTGGCTTTCCTCCCATCCCTGCTACCATTACCAGGTAAAATCTGCCCTCTAAGTCCTTGCTGTCCTTCCCACTTGCCCTTCCTACCACCTTTTCCCATTACTCTATTTGGCAGATGAGGTTGATCATTTGGAACATGCAGGCAAGTTCATCTTCTCTGACCGACATGGACGAGCCTGGGGTGCAGAAGTGGCCTTCAGCAAGTGTGCATCTCCTCAGCCAACATGGATGCCTCCTCTGTACTTAGAGCTATAGACAAAATGTTCCATTAAAAAAAACCTCCTATGTTCCTCTTTTTGGGTCTGGCTTACCTCACTCAGGATAGTGTTTTCTATTTCCATCCATTTGTATGCAAAATTCAAGAAGTCCTTGTTTTTTACTGCTGAGTAATACTCTAATATGTATATATTCCATACTTTCTTCATCCATTCTTCCGTTGAAGGGCATCTAGGTTGTTTCCAGGTTCTGGCTATTACAAACAATGCTGCCATGAACATAGTTGAGCATATACTTTTGTTGTATGATAGGGCCTCTCAATGAGGAATACTGAGAATTCAAGAACAATTGCAGTGGGTTTTTGATCCTACTGCACGTACTGGCTTTGTGGGAGCCTAGGCAGTTTGGATGCTCACCTTACGAGACCTGGATAGAGGTGGGCAGTCCTTGGGCTTCCCACAGGTCAGGGAACCCTGATTGCTCTTCGAGCAGATGAGGGAGGGGGAATTGATCGGGGGAGGGGGAGGGAAATGGGAAGCGGTTGTGGGGACGAGGCAGAAATCCTTAATAAATAAATAAATTTAAAAAAATAAAAAAAAAATAAAAAAAAAAAAACCTCCTACCAGGATGGGGGGAACTTGGGGAAACAGGATGATTGGGATAAAGGAAGGTTGGATAGGGGAGCACGGAAGCACAATTCTTAGTTAAGGGAGCCACCTTAGGGTTGGCAAGAGACTTGAACCTAGAGTGGCTCCCAGAAGCCCAAGGCGATGTCCCCAGTTAGTTCCTTGGGCAGCTGAGGATAGGGAACCTGAAATGACCCTATCCTGTAGCAATGCTGACGAATATCTTGCATATCACCATAGAACCTTCATCTGGTGATGGATGGAGATAGAGACAGAGGCCCACACTGGAGCACTGGACTGAGCTCCCAAGGTCCCAATGAGGAGCAGAAGGAGGGAGAACATGAGCAAGGAAGTCAGGACCACGAGGGGTGCACCCACCCACTGAGACAGTGGGGCTGATCTATTGGGAGCTCACCAAGGCCAGCTGGACTATGACTGAAAAAGCATGGGATAAAACCGGACTCTCTGAACATGGCGAGCAATGAAGGCTGATGAGAAGCCAAGGACAATGGCACGGGGTTTTGATCCTACTTCATGTTCTGGCTTTGTGGGAGCCTAGTCAGTTTGGATGTTCACCTTCCTAGACATGGACGGAGAGGGGAGGACCTTGGACTTTCCACAGGGCAGGGAACCCTGACTGCTCTTTGGACTGGAGAGGGAGGGGGAGAGGAGTGGGGGGAGGGGAAGACGGGTGGGAGGTGGGGGAGGGAAATGGGAGGCTGGGAGGAGTCTGAAACTTTTTTTCTTTGTAAGTAAAGAAAAAAATAAAAAAAAAACCCTCCTAACCCCACAAAAACTGTAGTCCAGCAGAAAGGGAAAAGAAGGGCTGCTTTCTCTGATCTCCCCAAAATTGAGGCCCCTGGCATAAAACTGTAGCAGCTACTTGAGAATGCAAGCTTACTATCAGACTCTTGACTCATTTCCTTCATCCACTTAGAACCTGGGAAAGGAGAGGCCAGAGGACATGGCCGAGAGGGGACGTGCGGACAGATCTACTGCAGTCTTCAGGGAGCCAGGAAACCAGAACCAAGGTAGTTAGCCTGGATGCCAACCCATCCTGTGCCCCTCCTCTTCTCAACTCCCCAGAGATATTTGTCAGGGGCGCTCCTGGTATGGGATCTGAATGAGCCGCCAGGGACAGAGCAAAAACTAAACAATGGCTGCAAAGGGAGGAGGGTTAGCAACTCCATTCAGCCTCTGGTTCAGGTGGCGACCAGGAGGAGATGGCATTTGGAGCCAAGAGCTCCAACATATACAGTCAGAAAGGCTTTGATCATCTCAGACAGACAAGCGAATCTCCTTTAGTTGGGCAAACTCCTTATAAGGATGTGAAGTGTTTGTACACTGACACAGCAGCGTCCATCTTGGGTGCGGAACATGCCCCAAGCATCACAGTGGAAGGGGACGATGCATATCTGACATTCTCTTTGTCGAATGTGGTCTTCATTATTCTGTCTCAATGACTGAAATAAATACGGTTACACACTCTATTCTTCAACCTGCACGTTCATGTGTGGTATTAAAGTTTTGACTATCCGATTTTCAAGAGTTTTTCTGGAAACAAAACTATTCGAGGAATTTGGTTGTAAGTACCGGTAGAGAGCATAGACAGACGAGGTCATGTTAACCCAGGCCATGCAGAGGTATCTTCTCAAAAAGCTGGGCTTTGGGCCTCACGATGGATGACGAAGACAACACCAAAGCCCTTGTCCAGTCTCTTGACCTCCATGGGCAATCCCACCCTTAGCTAGGGTGTCGCTAGGTAGAGAGAGACAAGTAGCAATAGTATCAGCAAACTGATGCTGCTTACATAATCTGGCTAGAGTTGCCAGCAGCCTGAACTGTAAATGAGGGAACTGAGGCTCAAAGGCACAGAATGACTCCCTTATAATCACACAGGTTGTAAAGATGGAGCCAGGATTTTTCCAAGGTCTAGTGCTTAGAATATGCTGTCAAAATTGGCTTTCACTTGCCTTGTATATGCCAGAAAAATGATCTTGTATTACATGAATGTATTCTATGGTAACCCAACGGGATTAGACCAAAGGGGGGGATGTTTGGTACTATTTTAGAATGGACAAAATAATCTATCTTTTAAAAAGTACTTTGACGTAGATGTTTCCAATAAAAGGTCCACGGGGATAGAGACAGGGGCAGACCTGCATTACATATTTAGAGTGATATTAGTCAAACCAACCGAGAACCAGACAACAGGGGAAGAGAAAGAACATCAGCAATCGATAGCACAATCTTAGCGTTCGCTGCATTGAAGTGAGGAGCTCTGACTCATTCAACATGTGATGTCAGGCCAAGTTGGTTACAAGGGGCAAAAATATATTTGGGGGGAAAGTTGGAAAAGGAATGACAAATTTGAGTATACCACAGTTTGTAATTCATCCGGGGAAATATATATTATGTAAGAAATCACCAGGGCCCTTCCTGGAAACGTGAGGACTCTGTGTGCACTCTTAAATCTGAAGAACTGACAGAGAGCACATATCGGCCAGGGCAGGATGCAAAGACAACATGCCAATTTAGAGTGGACTGGCAATGCATTGTGACGTCCAGAGAGAAAACCTTCGGGACTCAAATGAACCACTCTGAGGGGTGCGGGGTCTTTGATCCCTAGGCACGGCACACGATCTCATTAACCCGCAGAGGGAAAGAAGATTTCACTGTTCAAGGAAGGGGAGTTTCTACTGATTCTTGCTGCTCCCATCTATGTTTTCCTTTTATCTGTTCTCTGAAAGCATTCTCCATCACGTTAATCCTGGTTATACACGGTATCAACAGCTGCTCTATCTTTGGGTCCCCTCCTTTGTCTTTCTTCATCATCTACCGTTTTAACGTCCATGGTAAGACTCATGTGGTGGTGTTTGGCGAGGCAGGGCTATTATCTCTCATAACTGACGCTGCTGTTTTACTCCAAGTGGTACAGTTTGACCAAGGTCTCTAAAGCCACGCAGCAAGCAGACGGAGCAGGCTTTGTTCTTTTCTGCTTGTATTTGTTCTCATTGCCTCATCCAGTAACATTTCTGGGCTCCATCCTCAATTATAGAAATTAAGTCACAAAATTTACTTTCCTGAATGTTGTTTTCTTCCCACAGAATTGAAGGAAACTCGTAGAAGGGACTGTCATTTGGACTGCGATGGAGCAGGCTGAGATGAAGCCAGAGCAGACACTGCTCGTTAGAGAGGAATTTATTCTAAGTCTTGAGGCTGCATCTTCCAGGTATGGGAAGTCATGGGCACGAGGACCTTGAAATGCGTCTCTCTCCAAGTATTCCCTTCCTAGGCAGCTGAGACCTTGGCGTCTTAGGAGATAGTCAATTTTCTTTTGAAATCCATTCTTTCTTTTTACCTGTAGTTTAGGCTCTCAGAAGTCTAGGAAAGATTCATCTCCCTGTAGCAAGAAATGGTTTACAGGATGTGAAAAACTGTGTCTGACATGAAAATCCAAGACTGCTTAGCAATGTCCTTTTATTAAAATTTTAATATATTTATTCTATTTCTTTCAGCTCAGATGGGAAGCTGACACCCACCAGTGTGTCCCTACTTCTATCTCACACCATCGGCCTGTAGGAAAATATGTCCCAGCATGACTCATGTCTACCACATCTTTGTCAACGTGTATACAAAAGAACATTCACAGCGATACAGCACAGATGGAGCCACGCTTGACTTTGGCCTCTGGTAGGAGTCTTTCCAACCTTCATGTTTTTATCCGTTTCCACGATGCCCAGCATTTCTCAAGTAGCTGGGGAAAAGGAAGAAGAATGATGGAGGAGAGCCTATCAAGGATGTGGACTCTCAGATGAACGGGCTCTCTGTTTCCTTTAGGCCACTGGACAAATAAATGTAGGTAGCTTAATTCTTTTGTGGTCTGAGCCTATGGAAGGCAGGGGGATTGACACTTGAGAGACCTGCAGAGAACATGGGGGGAGGGCGGGGAGAAAAAGGAAGAAAAATAAAAGAAAAAAAAGGCACATTCTGGAGACTTCTGACCAAGCAGCCGAAGGTGGAGAGAGGATGGTTGGTCTAGCTTAGTTACTGGTTCTAGAATATTCAGTGACAGTGAGTGGATAATTCGGGGCTCTAACTTCTCCTCCGTGCTCTCCTGCTGAGGCTGGGGCCAGGCTCATTAGCACATCCGCTAGAGGCGAGCCCTTGCTAGGAGAAGAGGTGAGAGCAGTCGATTTTGCCACTCATTAGCAGCTCTGGACAGACCGTGGTGGGAAGATTGAAGCTATTGGCAAAAAGAGAATCTGCTGCCCTGGGGACGCAGTTAGCTGTTCTAGTCCTTTCTCCATAAGTCACTCCCTGGGAGTTGACTGCAGGTCTCAGAGCGGTGAGCAGAACACTGCTGATTTCTTTGAACAATTAATTAAGTTTTTATGCAGTTATTTAGGGAGAAGAGGTATATTCGTAACCAACACCGTTCTAATCTCTGAATTTCAGAAAAAAACAATAACTGTTGTACAGATACTATGGTACAAATTTATACCAAAGTTACATATATTTGTAGTAAAAAGTATTTGTTTGCCTAAATTATAAAATGTAGCTGGGTGTGCTATGTTTTACTTTACAGCTTTGTACTTATAAAGCTGATCAGCTGCCCCAAGGTGAGGGGATGAATTCGAAAAAAATCAAACAGAATTAACACGTAAAGTAGAGCAGAAGTCTGTTAAGAACTTTCAACTTCTGGGCTGGAGAGATGGCTCAGTGGTTAAGAGCATTGCCCGCTCTTCCAAAGGTCCTGAGTTCAATTCTTGGCAACCACATGGTGGCTCACAACCATCTGTAATGAGGTCTGATGCCCTCTTCTGACCTGCAGGCATACACGCAGACAGAATATTATATACATAATAAATAAATAAATAAATATTTTTTTTTTTAAAAAAAAGAACTTTTAACTTCTCAAGCACTGACTAGGTAGACGCGGCTCTGTTCTTTACAGCAAGGTGCTAGCTTACCCTGTAGCCCAGTTGGTCAGCAGCAAGTCTGATGGCACAGGCCCTGCTCGCTACCCGGACATCACATTTCATCTTCACGGTACTCAAGCAGTGGAGGAGCGTGTGTTTGTCAAGGGACGAGCGGGGACAGGCAGAAGACAGTCCTTGGCTGCCAGGTGGTTGTTGAGGAGAGTTGAACTTAAACAAAAACAAATGACCGAGTTTCAAAAGGATAATATAATCGCATCAAGGAAAAATGAAAGAAACAGGGCAGGTAAATTTTAATGCAGTACTTTAACCCCTTTATGCCCTTTGCATAGGGAATTAGTACAACTATTAGTTCCTCACAAATGCTTGAATAACATGTCAGCTTTTATATATACACATTTTCAACATCTTAATGTCTTATTATGCCACTCTTATACTGAAAACAATATTTAATTACTATTTCTGTAAAAATTATGTCTTTTATTATGTTGTAAACTTAGCAATATAATTAATTGCTTTATTATTTATTCTCTAATTTTATTAAAATCCTTTGAGGTCTCAGTATAATGAATACTCAGTAAAATAAATATTGAATAATTTTAAAACATGTTTTAGTAAAGGTGTACAAATCCTTTTTCTTTTTCCTTTCTTTTTATTGATGGGGTTGAACCCAGGGCTTTGCACATGCTGGGAACAGGCTCTACTGTCGAGCTGTGCCCCCACCCCCTATTTTTTTTTTTTGAAGTAGGGTCTGTCTAGGTAGTTCAGGCTAGACTTGGACTTGAAATCCTCCTTCCTCAACCTCCTGAGAAGGGTTACAGAGAGGCACCACCCTGTCTAGCCACAAACAAAACCTGAAGTCTAACTTATTAGAGCACGTGGCCTGGGTCTGAGCTGAGTGTCTCCGAAGGTTCATGCATTAGAAATTAGTCCTTGTGTGGTGGTGTTCAGGAGATGAAAGGGGCAACATGCATGGTGATTAAGGGATGGAGGAAATCACCTCAGAGGAAGTGCTGCTTGTCCCTGTGAGAACAGAAAGAGCAAGCCTGCCTCCTGACTCTCCCTGGCTTCCTGTCTCTCATACTTGCCCACCATGATCATACCCACCAGGCCCTAATGGAGCCATCAGCCCTCTTCAGAGTCCAACACATTTGCTGCCACCGTGCTCTCAATTCTCCACAGCTGTGAGCTAAATAAACTTCTTTTATATAATATCCAGCCTCGGGCATTTTGCTCCAGCTATGGAGATCGGATTGTTATACAAGAGATGTATTGTTGGAGTACACGTCCAGCAGATCTGGAATTATTCTGTCCATCATGATTGTGGAGGAACTGAGCACAGAAGAAAATGTTTTTATGTCTCAGAGGAAAGATTCAGGATTCTCTAAGAGAGAAAGAAGACAAATGAGCCCTGGGATTCGTGGCCATTCTTGGCTCTGCCACTGACATAGCAATCACAGTCCAGGAGCCAAGAATACAGCTCTTGCTCTCCAGATACCCTTTCATGCTGTACTAAGTAAATAAATGAGGACATGGGGGAACATTGTTCTTCAAACTAGAAAGCCAACTAACAAGCATAGACTGGATGTGTTTGAAAATCAACTTTTCCTGACCTCATAGTACTAATTCATCAGGATGAGACTCACAGGATGTGAACAGACACAAATCTCAGTGACTCTCCCCTATTGTAGGGGGCTGCTTGTTAGTTCCCAGCTGCTTAGCCCCAAAATAATCACACAGAAACTGTATTAATTAAATCACTGCTTGGCCCATTAGTTCTAGCTTCTTATTGGCTAACTCTTACATATTAATTTAACCCATCTCTGCTAATCTGCGCATCACCATGAGGTCATAGCTTACCAGCAAAGTTTCAGCACATCTATCTCTGGTGGCAGCTCCATGGCTTCTTTCTTGACTCCTCTTTCTTAGTTTTTCCCGCCTACCTAACTTATCACCACATGGCTGTGGTTTACCAGTTAAAGTTCTGGCATGTTTCTGGCAAGGCTACATGGCTTCACTCTGACTCCACCTTCTTCCACCCAGCATTCAGTTTAGTTTTTCCCCACTTAGCTAAGTTCTGCCCTGCTATAGGTCTAAAGCAGTTTCTTTATTCATTAATGGTGATCACAGCAAACAGAGGGAAATACCACATCACTCCCCCACACATGACATATCAATTGCAAAAGGAACAATACTGCCTTATAGTAGAAGTGTTGGCTGACAACACTGTCACCAAGGGAACGCTGATGAGGACCCAAACTTCTGTGAAGAAATGACCGATGGTTTTGTGCTTTCAAATATAACACTCTGAGGACATATCAGTCACGTTAGAATTCTGCTAAAAGTGCATGGCCCCAAATCAGTTCCCTGGAAGAATTCAAATCCAAACTGAAGACCTTTTAGAAAACACCTGGTTTATCAAGATCACCAATGTCACAAAGCACAGGACAATATAATTCTGAAATTTCCCCAGATTAAATAAGATGAGCAAAACAAGGACAATGTAGAATGAACAATCTTGAATTTGATGGGGGGGGGGAGGACACCATAACGAATGTGCTGAGGGCAACTGTGAAGGGTGTCTATGATAGACTGTATTTTATTATAGAAAACAATATTACAATGGTTCCTAAGGTTGAAAACCACAATGATTCTGAACAGGGCATTCTTGCTGACTACTTAAGGATAAAGGGCATAACAGATGTGGCCTACAGCCGTTTGGCTCAGCAATAGTTAAAATGACCATGCACAGATAGAGGTAGGTCGATTAACAGGTAGGGGCTAGACAATCACACAAAGCAGTGTGCTAACGCAGTGATTGGCAGGTGTAAGTGGACTTGTTAGTAATGAGTAATAAGGTGTAAGTAATGAGTCACTGTTATAACCTTTTGCAGATTTCTTGTGGGTCTGAAATGCTTTTCTAGACTGAGTTGCTTTTTTTTTTTTAAGTTGTGATTTGCTAATCTTTTCCCTGAAGAACCGAGGCCTAGAGGATTAGACATTTAACTAGAACTGGAGGTCTGAAATGGCCAAAAAAGGACTGGGCTGTGGGTCAGTGGGAGGCAGTCAATGGGATACTATAAAACCCTGATTCAAGTTAGTGTCCTGGTGACCCTGTCTTTTAAATGAGTTGTCCAGAGAGGCAGCAGGATCCCTGAGAAAAAGGTTTTCATGCAGTCACTGAACCAGAAATGGAGGGAGTTATCCTCAGCTCCTGTCTCCTTCCGCGTCTCATCCACTGAGGGCCACTTCTAGCCCTAACTCAACTCCATCCCTTCCCCCTCATGTATTGGTCAAGGTCCCTGTCACACACACCCTAGTCTGTCTCCTTCCTGCCTTTAGGGGCAATTCCCGGACCCATCCTTCTAACTGTGGAGTGAAACACAGCACCTGGCAGGGCAGCAGGAGGTACCAATGTTCTTGTTCCACCCTCCACCCAGGGAGGTGGCATCCCCTACCCCTGGTGCTTTCTGATGCCATCTTTTCCACTCTGCTCTCCCTGCTCCAACAATTCTGAGTGATATTTAGTGTCCCAAACATACAGTTGGGGGTTCTGAAAAGGTTTCAGAATGCCACACTTCTTTGCTTAGGTTGGAACGATGTTGAAAATAAAGGAATAGAGAGAGACAAAAGAGAGTTGGGGTGTAGCTCAGTTGATGGCGTGTTTGTCTAGCACACATGAAGCCTGGGTTTGAAGCCCAGTACCCCATAGAGATAAAGCTGCAACCTCCCAGAGGGCAGCAAATGAAAGTCGGAGAAGGACGAGCCTGCTCTTCAGGAAAATCTCAATAAGCCACCATGATAGAAAGGTGCTGCCTCCTCCACAGCCCAGGTCACAGCTTAAGTGCTGAGCCCAGAGAGTTAGGACTTCGATAAATGCTATTTCCACATCGTTCAATAGAGTTAAGAAGTCCCATGTTTTGTTTCCTTTGTTTGTTTGTTTTTGAGACAAGGTTCTTCTACAGAGCCCTGGTTGTCCTGGAACTCACTATGAAGACCAGGCTGGTCTTAAACTCACAGAGACCCTCCCATGTTTGCCTTGTGAGTGCTGGAATCAAGGTTGTAGTTTGAGCCATATGCCTAGACTTTCATTCTTAATATATTTTAATACTCTGTTTTATACTGCTCTCCCAACATCCTTTTCTCCTCCTCCTCCTCCTCCTCCTCCTCCTCCTCCTCCTCCTCCTCCTTCTCCTTTTCTACCTCTTCTGCTTCCTCTTCTTCCTCCTCCTCTTCTGCTTCCTTCAGGAAAGCAGCTTACTGAGTGTGCTGCAGTGAACTGGGCAATGATGAAAACAGCACTTTTTACCCTGGCATTCTTTTCAATCGGTAAATTTGAAGAAGCTTTCGCTCTCCGAGGTTATGAATCATAAGATTTGTGTTCACTTTATTTTGTTTATTTTCCTTTTCTGTTGAATTCGCTTTTTGCTGTTTACGTTGACATGTTTTGCTTTGTGTGGTGAACAGCAAACACTTGGGCTATTCATTAAATCCAAGATTAATTTGTATTGTGCGCGTTGGGGGAGCAGGTTTAGTGTTGTCCCAGTATATGGGCTTAGGGGAGGGACTTGTAGCACAATTCAGAAAGCCTCCTTCCTTCCATCCCTCCTTTCTTCCCTCCCTCCCTTTCTTCCTCCCTCCCTCCTTCCCTTCTTTTTCCCCTTCAGAACCCCTATCATATCTTAGTCTGGGTGTCTTTTCTCTGGTACTACTCCCCTTCTCCAGAGAGAACCTGGCAGCCTCCTGCCTGAGGGCTCTCCCGGTTACCTGAATCCCAGAGTGGAAAACGAGGAAGAGTTCTAAACCACAGTTCACCGGATCCCAGTCTTTGCTCCCAGAGCAGCGCTTTGCTCCCCAGCGCGCTGCCCTTTCTCTGGATTCTCGTTAGAGGTAGCTCCTGAACTCCTCGAGACTGCAAGTGACCTCCTATCTACCTTCTTAAGCAAACTTCTCACCGCCCCCCCTGCCCCCCCGCCCCCCCCTCCATTTTTTGGAGACACGGTCTTGCTATGTAGCCGACACTGGTACCGAATCCGTGATTCTCCCAGCTCAGGCACCCGAGGGTGCAGACATGCCGCCACCACGTCAGTTTCTTCTGCGTCCTATACCACCAAACTCAGGGGTCTCTACCCCAATTTCCCCATTCTTTGGGATTGGGCGCTATTCGTTTTAATCGTTCTACTCTCATTTTAGTGCAGTGAGGAGAGTGAGGAAGACTCATGCTTAAGTTACTGACGATAACTATCACTCCTTCCTGTGCCCTGAGCTCAGGTTTGCATTCGGCTTCACTCTGCTCCCCTCCCTTGTGGGGCTTCTGAGGGCGCATGTCCCTTCCATAGATCATGGAAGAATTATCAATTCAGTTAGATGGAACTTAATTCTTGCAGTTGCTGCTCCTCACTGGAAAGCCGGAGGATGAAGCGGAGGACCCCATGAGTCTTCCTCAGTCCTCCCATTTGCTTTACACAGAGTCCAGACTGAAGCAGAAATAGCAAACTCCTACTCTAGTGTGCCTTGTTTACCACGTGTGCAGCTTTTCTTGACCCTTTTTGAGAAGTACTTGTTTTACTTAGAAGTAATTGCTTTTCAAAGGCTGGCGAGTCTCATTAGTTACCAGGAGAGAGAAGCTAATAAGAAAGGTCTCCCGACTGAGCCAGGCAAAGCAACAGAACAAAACGTGTAGTGGGGTTCGTCCCCTCCACCAACGCCTTGATCAAGTAGGCCCTGGGTGTACATAATTGAAAGAAAATTGACACATTATCCAAGACACATTATCTCTGGAGGGTACAAGCATCACTGGGTACTCAAGGGGAGTCCTTTGCAGTCCAGGAAAGAGCTGTATGGAGGGTGCCTTGCCCTCAGATGGAGATGCAGTGGGCAAGGTTCATCCACTTCTGCAGCAAAATCCCACAATAGTGATCGTCCATTTCCTAAGGCTGCCACAATCACTTTGCTCAAATGGGGTGCCTCAGATAACGTGTTCATTGTATCATGGCTCAGAAGGCTCCAGATCCAAACCTAAGTGCCCCAAGATGATTCTTCTCGAAGCTCTGAACAGGAAGCCATTGTCCCACTCTGGTGGCAGAAGTCTAGCGTTCTCTCTCTCTCTCTCTCTCTCTCTCTCTCTCTCTCTCCCCCCCCTTTTCTTCTTTGGCTCTGAAAATGAAATAAAATTTCTTTTCTTAGTCCTCACAGATTCAAAGCAACTGGATCCTAACGTTAACATGAGAAAAACAAGCAACTTCAGTACCATGTGCCATGTCTGTCACATGGAAGAGAAGCAACTCTCTTTGGAACCTAGCCCCCCCCTCAAACCAGTCTGTCTCAAACCCTTTAAATGGTGTTTTGACAGTTTAACCCAGGAGTGTTGGCATGACTAAAGGGAGGATATAGACGCCTGGGGAAGTCAGGTTGAGGCAGCTCCCAGGTTCTGACATCTGTAGATTGCCTAAGGTTCCCAGGTCCGGCTTTAGCAGTGTCGGATGGCGGGAGGTGGGGGGACAGCGGGGTTACTTTCCTTGATAAGTTTCCACTCTGCAGTCCAGTGGAGGGGAAGGGAGAGAGATGCAGTCCCTGTCAATTGTCAGGATTTGAGGGAGACTACTTTGGTGTGCTCACAGTTAATCTTTTCTGTCCACCTGTCAAGAGTTTTGAATCACTAGGAGACCGACATTGACATACATGCACCTCTGGGTGTATCTAAAAGAGTGGTTGAGACCTTAACCAAAGGGGAATTAAATGACGGGGTTACCCTCCCTCCCCCGAATGTGAACAGAACTATCCTATGGAATGGGGACTTAGACGGAACTGAAGAGGGCAAAGGAGAAATGAGAGAGAAGAGGGCACCACCTCTTCTCTGTTCTCTGGCTGTGCCGCGAAATGAATGACCCTGCCACACCTTCCCCGTCGTGATGAACTGAGCCCTTTGTACTCATGAACCAAAAATCAAGCCTTTTCCCTCCACCGTTTTCTGCCAGGCATTGGTCACAGTGACAGGAACATGACTAACACTGCTTCCTTCGGCTTGACGATGAATCACTCCAGTCTCTGCCTCCACCCACATGCCATCGTCTTCCTCGTCAGCCGCCACTGGCTGCGAGGACTGTTCTCACCCAGTATGACTTCATCTTCGCTTTACCACGTGGGTAAAGACCTTAGATTTAATCAGGGACCCATTGTAGGTGTCTAGGTGAACATGCATCTTTTAGAGGTGCTATTTGATCAGAGTATGGCCTAGAGCCCCAATCTTCCTGCCTCCTCCTGCCCCCGCTTCCAGTTACAGTATTAGAGACACTTAAAGTCAAATACTTTCAGATAGTATAGGTGAGAATTTAGGAAGACACCAGAGAAGATTCTCGAAGACAGGGAAGTCGGACTTGTGCGTGAGGTTCCCCTTCCAAGCAGAGGTCCTTAACACACTGGAATCACTGTCGGTTTTTTTTTTTTTAAATCCCACTTCCCAGGCATTAGTAAATGCTGTGGGACAATGATTTGTACCCTGGCAACTGTATTTTAATAAAATGCTGATTGGCCAGTAGCCAGGCAGGAACTATAGGCCGGGTAACCAGGCAGGAAATAGAGGCAGTGAGAATTCTTGGAAGAAGGAAGCAGATTCTGCAGTTGTGACCCAGCCACAGAAGGAGCAAGGTATGACTGCCTCACTGAATAAGGTATCGAGCCACGGGACTAACATAAACAAGAATAATGGGCTAATATAAGTTATAAGAGTTAATAAGAAGTCTGAACTACTAGGCCAAGCCAGTTTATAACTAATGTAGATCTCTGTGTGGTTTCGTTGGGACTGAATGACTGTGGGAACCAGGGAGGACAGAAACCTCAGATGAGTAGAGTTTTATACATGCCATGCCATTCAGTATGTGACCCCACGCATATCATAACTGCAGAGACACTTCTGGGAACTCCTGCTGAGGAGGCTGACTGACCTGAGATCCTTGGCTTTGTGATGTTGACCTGTGCTCGCCCAGCTCTTGCTGGCTGTGGAAAGTTTGACACCAGCCTTTCAATTCTGCTTCATTTGCTTTGAAAGAGAAGAGCTCTACTGGTCCCCAAAACTCAAAATTAATAGGGAAAAAGAATTATTACATGAGGGGATGGGTGTGTGGGTAACACACCCACAGACAATTGCATATTTTAGAAGCAATCTTTTGTGTTTATTATATCAAAGTACTGTGCTCATCATAGAAATTTTAAAAACCACAAAAAAAGCACAGGGAAAAAGAGAAATCTCTCAGGATGCCGTCCCTCTGGGGAAACAATGAGACGATGAATATTCTTCTAATGATTCTTTCCATGCTTTGTAAATAACTAATGTGTCCTACAAATGTGGTGTTAAGTGGTTTCAATGTTTGCTTCTTTTAGCATATCATGAAATACATATCAATTATCCATGTCAACCAATATTTCCTACTAAGTGGTCTTTGGATTTTGAGTAGCTGCATTCAATTCCTTTGCAGAGAACATTCCATAATTGTTTAGTCAATCATCAGAACGTGAGGACCTTTCTTACCGTCTATTTCTTAGGACTAAAGAAGAGCTGAAGGACGAAGGCTGTGACACATGCCTCTCCACTCTGTGGACAGCTCCTTAAATATCTTCACAGCATCTTGTTCCAGGCATCCGATTCTGCCACTCCCATCTCCAGCCCCACCACTCCTAAGATACAGAAATTGGAGAAAGTCTTGGACCAGGACTTCCTGACCTAGGGGAGAACACTCCCCAGGGCCTCATGCAGACAAATCATGGGGCTTGGGACGCTGTAGACCCAAATGTGCAAGAAGGGAGGCATCTTTTCGGTGACCATTTGCTTTAAAATTGCCCAGCTGCAGTCTGTACCCATTGAACAGGAAAAGGAGACTGGTTAGAGATGGCAGGGCAAATCGTACGCCTCTATTAGGCTAGGGATGTATGAATTGCCTGCGGTCAAAGGGATGCCACAGAGAGGAACCACGTTTGAGCCAGGCCCTACCTGGAAGAAAAACATCTATACAAAGATGGAACTAATAGCAAGCCTATAGGCTTCTCTACGTGGGTGGATTCCAAGAGTGTGAGTGTGTGTGTGTGTGTGGGGGGGGTTATAGGAACACCCTTTTCTTTGAGTAACTATACCAATGGAAACCTCACACACCTTCAAGAGCTTACCCAAGGGTTCCCCAAGGACCCAAGCATGCCATACCCAGAGAACACGAACCAAGGAAGGACAATGGCAGTTATAGAAGTCATCTTTTTCCTGCCCCCTTGACCCTTTGCAGCCCCCGCCCCAGATGATCTGGGATCAGAAGAGTGAAGAACATTGAATCAGAGGCAAGAGGTGACAGCTTGGACACATAAACCAGAGCCCCAAACCTCTGGCTTAGGTCTTGAAGTTTCCACTGGGGACAATCAGAGAGGTGTCTTGTAGGAAAAGAATTGACATGGGAAACATTTTTCTCCTGTATTCTAAAGAGCCATAAGTTTTAGACTAAAAACACTGCTCTTCCAACACCTAACAACTGACAGAATTATGACAGGCTAATATTCTAAATGAATATATTTGTGTCTCTACATGTATATGCACATGTGTGTGGGTTCCCAAGGAGCTTAGAAGAAGACATCAGACAGATCCCTAGAACTGGAGTTACAGGTGGTTATGAATCACCAGATGTGGGTGCTGGGAGCTGGACTCTGGTCCTCTGCAAAAGCAGCAACTGCTCTTAACCACTGATACATCTCTCCAACCCCATAACAATATAATTTTTACATACATTTGCAATATAATAATCTTGATAATATATAGAGTCACTCAAAATAGAGAAAAGGAGTTTTAAACAGCTGGTCCTTTTTCAGTATTGACCACACAATGTTCTAGTTACTAATGCTGGCTAGTAACAGCTTTAAACAAAAACACCACCCAAAGTGCAGTGGTGTAAAGCAACAGCCATCGGATTATGTTCAAGGGTTGTGTGGGTCAAAAACTTAGCGTAGGCAACAGCAGAAGGAATTCCTCTGCTTCAGAAATCTGGGGACCCTGAGCTAAGAAGCCAAAATGTTGGCATGCCTCAAATATCTGGGACTGGAAACATCTGGGAATGCCTGTATTCAAGCATCTGGCACCTGGCAGAGATAACTTGATGGTTGTCGTCCGAGACAATTGGCAGTTGAGCCTCTCCATGTGGCCTTGGAGCTAGAGTATCCCACAGTACAGCACTGGACTCCAGAAATGGTTCCCCGAGGGAAAAATCCAATTGGGCGACCCTTTATGTTTGGTTTTGGAAGTAACTACAGACCTCTGTCCTGTGCAAGGCCCCTCTCTCTGAACAGAAATCATGTGAAAATAGACAGAATTCTAATTGATTAACAGAATTATACCATCCCAGTTAAAGTCAACTCATGCTTTGTGTTAGTCCTCAGTAATTAGTGTATATACATACGTATGCACATGTGATGTGATTTTACATATATTCACATAAAATTTTATATATACATATATATATATATATCAACCACAAACACAGTGTTCCAACATCAACAGTTTTTCAATACATCAATACTATACCTCAATTCTAACACTAAGTTCTTGCAATTATACTTAGTATGAAGCCATAAGCTAAGGGCTCAGTTCTACAAGATGACCCCTACTTCAGACTCCTGGAGTCTACTCCCACTTCTGTCTGACTTGGTTAATATTTGCAGTCTCCTGACCCTCTCTTTCTGGCTTGTTGATTTTCTAGAAAGCACTAAGATTCATCACAATGATCAGGTCCCAGGAATGCCACAAGGCAGAGACTGGGGGTGAGGAGCCAGAGCAGGGCGCAGCAGAGCGCTGCTTTTGGGCACCTGCCTGCTTTTCAGTGCAGAGGCTGCCAGTCTCACGGTTTCCAAACTGGACTGAGCCCTCATTTGCTAGACAGGATTGTTAGACCCGCTGGGCCCCAAGGATTCAACTCCTGCTCCAGTTTCCCTCCCCTCCGCTGGAGGACTAGTTCAAAGCATGACGGTCTAATCCTGTGGTTAGTTTTTCTCAACAGCAACCCCGCTCTGCCCGTCATCACTAAAGGAAGGCAAAGTCCTAGGGCTTCCGCAGCCCTGGTCCAGCAACCGGGGCAGAGATTAAATGTGCTCTGTAAATTTGTTGCACAGCAGAATGGTCAATATTTATACGTGGAGTGTGAGGCCAGGGACTGGGGCGGTAAAGAAGATGCAGGCATGGGGCTGCGGAACCCAGAAAGGGGACCAGGAAATAAAGACATTTCTGAAAATTCGGTGAAGTAAGCATCTAGGGGACTCACGGGAAGAGTGACTAACTGCAGGAGGAAGCATGTGCTATGGTTTTTCCCAGTAAAGGAGAAATTATTTGCTTCTTCATATCCCCCCCCTGACTGCTCAAGATTGCCGCAGAAAGACTGCTTCAGAGAGTTGGCTTGCAGCCAAGGGTACCACGTGACCACTGGAGCGCTTGCATTTCCCAGCCAAGCAGTAAGTGGAAAGTCGGACTGGGTTGAGAGAATAGCCAGCAAATAAAAACACCCTTCACTGGCGTGTTCTTCCCGAGATGCAGCAAGCATGCAGAGAAACCTGCTGGCATGTGAAGACAGGTTAGGTGTGTAGTTTAAGCATCTAGCGCTGGGTGCCCCTGAGCACTGTGTTCTGAAGCTTCCCAGGGGGCATCTCAGCTCTTGGTAGGTTGGGGCAGTTAGGAGCAAGTCATTCATCACAGGTCTAATCTTGGGGGTTCTTGTTGTTTAAGACAAGCGAGGATCAAGCTGGGCCCTCTAAACGTGTTACTGGGACATTATACACCAGATGTGAGGCTCTTGGACAAGGAGGTGAAGTGATTTTGTGGAAAGTCATACATCTAGTAAGAAAAGAAGGTACTGAGGCTAGGGCCTCAAGGTTTCTGTCTACTCTCCAGGGTAAAGCACCATTACTGGTCAGAGCCATTTTTTTTACAGAGATGAGGCCTCATTTTCCAAAGCAATACTGGATTCTGGTTTTCCCTTCTTTGAAGCAATTGGGCAAGAGCTCGGGACTGTGTAGCTAAACCTTTTTATTGCCGATTGAGTTTCCTGGCTCAAATCAGCACTACACATAAAGCAAGTGGCATCCCAGTTAGAAGGGCATGGAAGAGGCACCCACCGGCTTCAGTGCCTTGAGCAGTCTGGATGCTACACAAAGTAACAATGCCACATGACTTTACCCACTCTTCAATTTCCAACCCACGCTGTCTGCATTTCCCTTCATTGCAGGGTTGAATTTTAGTAGACAGTAAGTTGGAATTTCTACATTTAAAACAAAATACCTTAAAATTATCAATTGGTTTGTTGGTTCAAACTGGTTTTATGGAAACATTAATCTGTAGTTAAAACTGCCTCCACATACGCAGGTATCGTCATTTCTAAGCAAAGGCTCCAGGGAGGAGACCAAGAATGAACAGCTAGGATGCTGACGACAGACATGTTCTCTTCCTCTTCCTGGTAGGACCGTAGACAGAGGACCACTCAGATAGCTTTGCAAAACACTATCTTGGGGCCTTGCTTTGTGAGGACCAATCACTTCCTCTATTCTATAGCACCAATCTCCTTGGGAATAGGTCCTACTGCAGCCCAAACCAGATGAGACCAGACTAGACCAGACCAGAGCAGTGCAGTGCAATGCTGGGGGAGGGGCAATACCAGAGCTTGATGGATAGCCAGATCAGCCAATAGGTGAGTGTCAGATTCATATTCAATGAGCAATTCTATCTCCAAAGATAAGATGGGGACTGAGAGCAGAAGATATCCAATCTTGACTGCTGCGTTCTCTCTCTCTCTCTCTCTCTCTCTCTCTCTCTCTCTCTCTCACACACACACACACACACACACACACACACATACACACACCATCAGACACACACACAAAGATAAACACACCCCAAAACTCAACCCTAAATGCAACTCAAAACACAAAACTATACCGAATGGTATTTTTTTAAAAAAGAGATAAATAGGGAAGAATCAAAGGATCCATTTTGAACGCTTATCTATTTATAGAAATCTGACTTCCATAGAGGAAGCACAGCCAAGACTTGGAGTTAAGACAGAGTTTCTTTAAGGCAATGGAAATATGGGTTGGCACCAGGACAGAGAACCACTTAATTGCTGGTTCCTTTGGGAGAGGGGGTCTGAAGAAAGTGTTGAGTAACACACACTCAGAAACTAAAACATTTTCCTAGAAGTACAAGGTAGGCTGCAGAAGCAGAATTTTCTAGGAGGTACGACGTTTCCATGGCGGCAGAACCAGCAGACAAAGCCTCACGTCCCGCGCCAGTCTACCACACAGCTACGTGGTGGGAGTTCAGACTGGCAGGCAGCTATAGATACAGATATTACAGATATCCACTCCCCAGCTGTGCTTCCAGACTAGCCACCAATCACACGCTCATTCTGCACAGATTTACTGAAGTCTATCGTCATCTAGGCTCTTGTTGGTGCTGAGAAAGATATAAGAAGACAAGAGAAGTGGTCCCTGGGCATCCTGCTCCTGTTAGAGCTTGTGGTTCAGCGATAGAGATTTCTGGTGCAGACAAAGGAACACAGACAAGAGATGAGGAGTCCTGTTAGCTCTCAAGATGCTCTAGCCAGGTGATCTGGAAGCCACCAGGCATCTCCAGGTCTGGTTCCTCATTTATACATTTAAAGGTATTTATAACACATAAGTTCACCAGCCTGGGCCACTGAAGAAGGCGTTGAAAGACCCTCCAAGAGTGTCTTTCCTCTGGGGAGACCCTTCCCAAGGAACAGCGAGACCACTTGTACGGATGCAAACAGCAAGAGGTTTATTCAGATACACAGGTACCTGGGGCGACAAAGTCTCTCGGAGGACTTGTGCGCCCCCAGGTCGGGGTAATGGGTTTATATATGTTTTGGGGAGCAAAAAGCATGGTACAGAAGTGAGAAGCGTAGTTACAGGGTTTTTATTGGTTAGTTTGAATGTGGCCGAGTTCAGGTCGGGACAAGGTCCCTAGTCCCCGAGAATTCAGATATGGGCTGCCTTGGCTCTTATCTAGGGCAGACAGAGTGTCTTCTCCCCGCCTGGGGCAGACGACACCCAGCCACATTCTCGGTATTCCTCATTCCTCCCCTGGCCCAGCCACAGGTGTCTCTATCTCGTTTTGGCAGCTTCTAAACTGCCCTTTGTTCAAACCCTGAATATTCAGTACAAGCCTTATAAAATGGCCTTACCGGTGCTAAGTCGTTTAACAAGCTGGGCGGGGGGTCTTTCATCTGGTGCTAAGCTGCTTAGCAAGCTGGAACGGGGGGGGGGGGGGGGGGGGGGGCGGGGGTCTTTCAGGCGTAACCATCTCATGAGGGTGGAATCAGCAATTCTGGACATCAGCTCTCATCTCCACAAGTTGTGTGAGGCTTAGGACAAAGTGAACAATAATTCTGCACATGCTCTTACACACCTCTTCACTTGAGGGTGTCCTGGGGCACCTCTCTCATCCCTAAGTGGCTCTTACAAATGCCCACTGTCCCAAGAAGCCTTATGCCTCACCAGTTACGTGGAGCAGGCAATACAGCCCTCCCTTTCCTCTGTCCTACAGCTCTCAAAGCCTCTGCCTGGAAGCTGTTGCTGGCTATGAGTACATGTTCTGGAAGCTCTAGAACTTCAGAGCAAATGTATGCACATGCTCGTGTGTGTGTATGATGTGTGCATGTGTGCATGCCTGTGTGTGTGTGGTCCTTGAATTTCCTGCTGTAGTCTCCATGGGTACTGAAGCTACCTCTGCCTAGTTCTGTCAACACATTGTGTGTTACATCCTCCTGTGCTGTTTCAGAGGACTCCAGGGTGGAAGTTCTGTTCTGAGGTTTGCTATGCTCTGTTACTCAGGTCCCTACCTAAAGACACTTAGTCAAAGTGGTAAGAATTCAGTCCAGGGCCAAAATGTCTGGGCTAATTCCTGGTGTCTCTAGAAGCTATGTGACGTAGGGCAAGCTACTTCTTCTCTCTGGGCTTCAGATCCTCTTGCGTCAAATAAAGATGATAACATCATTTGTTGAATGGGTTGCCGTGACAATTCATTGAGTTATCAGAGTTGTCACACACGGACTGTTTGGAACAGCGTGTGTAAAGGTTAAATACATATGTGTATTTGCACATTTCAAGATGGCCAATAGCCAAAGAGCTCTGCGGAGGCAGTGTTTATTTGTGTTTGCATCCCAGCTCCTAGCACCTGCCTGGCGTGCAGTAGGTACTCCTTCAATAAATGAATAAATTAATGAATGAGCGAATAAAACAAACAAGAGGCCAGAAGGCTGAGTGAAGGAAAGCTGCTGCCTGGGAAAACAGTCACATGCCAGAGGCTCCAGGGCCTCCACTGCCCCATGAGAGAGCCCATGGCAAGGAGACCAAAACCCCATTGAGCCCACCTTCCACAGGCAGGCGCTTCCCTCAGCCGTTCCAGCACAGACCCATGGAGATAAGACGCCCACCTCTGCACTGGGAATGGCTTATGTTCATAAACAGCTCTGTGAAAAAGGGGTGGAGGGGAACAGGAGGGTCTAAGGCTAGGTGATAAAGGGTCTAGGGCAGTCAAACAGACCTTAGGAAGAGGCGGCCTCCATTGTACAGGATTGTAAACTCCCTGTCCAGTCAATTGTCTTATTTTTTATTTCTGTGACAATCCTCGCCACGAATCAGAATTTCATTGACCCAGAAGTGGGTCAATTGAATTCCCAGTCCCCGCTCACATGCATGTCAGTTTGATCATCCCTATTTCCCATCCCTACCTTATAGCAATTGGTTTTCTGTTGCCAAAACATGAAGACATTTATTTGGGCATGTGGTTCTGAAAGCAAAGTTGAAGGGCCAGGGCTAGTGATAGGCTTCTTGCTGGTAGAGTCTCAAGGTGATACAGGACACCCCAGGACAAGAGATGGGGGGCATGCATGTACCATCTGTTGTAAAGCCATTGTGCTCAGACATGGGGACCCCACCCCCAATAACTTTATCCAGTTCTAATAATTTTCCCCAAGCCACCCACCTATAAACATCTCACCTGGTTTAAGTTCCTCGGTTCTTGAAACTTGGGGGTGGGGGAACTCAGCTTGAACACTTTAGTCATACTAAAAACATCATGTCCTCATAAGTGTTGCCAAAGTAGAGTAACATGATCTGAGTGGCACCAAGACCCCCCCAGCATTTGTCTCACCCTCTCTGCCTTTCCCAGGGTACCTAAGAGTTTGATATTATTGCTCCCCATGACCCCTGCATAGATGCCTAGGACTGGATTACCAACCTGAAAATGCTGACCCATGTCTGTGTTCTGTGAAGGCTGGTGGCTGGTGGCCAGACCCTCAAAAAAATGCAGGCAGCCCTGATCCTGAGTATTGACATCATCACCCTCCATACTTCCTGATTCACAAGATGCATCATTCATGAGGAAGATTAAAACTCATCATCCAGGATGGGGCTACAGACTTTAATTACAAGACCCAGGAAAAGCAGTGACATTTAGCTGTAATACCCCAAAAGAGCATTAACTTCATTTGGTTCGTTGAAGGAAAGCATATTCTTGATACTCACTGAAGGTGGGAAGGCAGATTGTGTCAGGGGCTGTGTTTGTTGGCTGTAGAGCCACTGTCCAGTGTCTTATGGATGGCAGGGGGAGAGATCAGTTTAATCCTAACTCTAGCAAAGATCAACAGATATGCAAGATCCCCTTTGATTTTCCCAGACAAAGAAAGTGATCTGGAACCATCTGTTGTTAGCCATGCTGTCTCTTGGTTATTTGGTAGGCTGGCTGGCTGGTTGGTTGATTAGTTGGCTAGTTGGTTGGTTGATTGATTGGCTGACTGGCTGATGGGTTGGTTGGTTAGTTGGTTGGTAGGCTAGTTGGTTCATTGGTGGGTTGGTTGGTTGACTGGCTGGTTGGCTAGCTGACTGCTTGGCTAGCTGATTGGTTGTTGAGTGGCTGGTTGGTTGCCTGGATGTTTGACTGGCTGGTTGGTTGGTTGGCTGATTGGTTGGTTATCTGGTTAGTTGGTTGGCTGATTGGTTGGTTGGTTAGTTGGTTGGTAGGCTGGTTGGTTCGTTGGTTTGTTGGATGGTTGGTTAGCTGGCTGGTTGGTTGTCTGGCTGTTTGGTTCATTAGTTTGTTGGTTGGATGACTGGTTGGCTAGCTGGTTAGCTGGTTGGCTGATTGGTTTGTTGGTTAGTTGTTTGGTAGGCTGGTTGATTCATTCATTGGTTGGTTGGTTGGTTGGTTGGCTGGCTGGCTGACTGGCTGGCTAGCCGATTGGTTGTTGGCTAGCTGCTTGGTTGCCTGGCTGGTTCATTGGTTGGTTGGTTGGCTGATTGGTTGGTTAGCTGGTTGGTTGATTGGTTGGTTAGTTTGCTGGCTGGCTGGTTAGTTGGGTGGTTTATTGTAGTGCTGAAGACTGAATTCAATGTATCTTCATGCCTGGCAAGTTCTCTCCATTCTGAACTCTAGCCCCAGCTCTCTTTCTACTTTTCCCTTTGAGTAAGGGTCTCAGTGTTGCTCAGGCTAGACTTGCACTCACCCTGTTGCTTAGGCAGCCCTTCCACCTGCATTTGTGCTTCCATAACGAACTACCTTAGAGTAATTTATTTGTTTTCAAAATTTTAACATTTATTTAGCGTGTGCATGCAAAACACCTGCATGGATGTCAGAGGACAGTTTCTGGGCATTGGTTCTCTCTTCCATTTTTATCAACTTGGTGGCAAGTGCCCTTACATACTGAGCCATCTCACCAGCCCAACTTATAAATTATAGAAATGTATTTCTCATGGTTCTGGTGGTAGGGCTGTCCGAGGTCTGTTGTCCGAGGTCTGTTGGGCCTCATGAGGCCTGGGCATGAGGCCCAGTGTAACTTCCTGGGCCTAACTTGAGTTTGCTTTCCTTCAACGAACCAAATGGCATTCACTCCACTATTGCTTAGGGCCTTAGCTGGAACCATCCTTGTGGATTTCTGGGAATTTACCTAGTACCATGTTTCTTGCTAGTCCCTTAATGGCTCACTTTATCAAGATATGTCTTTCCTTTCTCTCCCCCTCTGTTCTTCCCCTTTCTTGGTCATCCTGTTTCCTCATGTTCTACTCCTCCCTCCCCTTCTCCCCTCCTCCTCTCTTCTCTCTCCCCCACTCCCAATTTTCTCAGAAGATCTTGTCTGTTTCCCCTTCCTAGGGAGATCCATGTATGTCTCCCTTAGGGTTCTTCTTGTTACCTAGCTTCTCTGGGATCATGAAATATAGGCTGGTTATCTTTTGGTTTATGTCTAATAACCACTTATGAGTGAGGACATACCATGTTTGTCTTTCTGGGTTTGGGTTATCACCTCAGGATGATTTTTTTTCCAGTTCCACCCATTTGCATGCAAATTTCAAGATGTTATTGCTTTTTACTGCTGAGTAGTACTCCATTGTGTAGAGGTACCACATTTTCTTTATCCATTCTTCCATTGAGGGGCACCTAGTTGTTTCCAGGTTCTAGCTATTATGAATAATGCTGCTATGGACACAGTTGAGCAAATGCCTCTGTGTTATGAGTGTGCATCCTTTGGGTATATGCCCAAGACTAGTATTGCTGGTTCTTGAGGTAGATTGATTCTCAATTTTCTGAGAAATAACCATACTGTTATCCAAAGTGGTTGTACAAGCTTCACTCCCACCAGAAAATATACCTTGCTACCCCTGCCTCTAAGACCTTTCAGAGACTATCCCATCCTTACCCTAGTGGGGGTGCACATACAAAAAGAACATGTTAAAACCTGAATCTTCAAACATTTTGGAAATACCAATAGTTTACTCTTTTCTCCCAAGCTACTGGAAGAGCATAGACACACTTCTTCCACTTCCTTTGTATGGTACCTTAAAGGCCTATACAGTACTGAAAAGGGGATCTTTCAGTGGTGTGTGTGTGTGTGTGTGTGTGTGTGTGTGTGTGTCTTATCACTAGGAAAATTGCGTGTCTATCATGGACTTATGATGAGGATGAAATGAGAACATATGCAAGCCTGGGAGTCCAGTGAGGCCTTGTCTGGCCTTTGTCTGCAGAGAGCAGATGCAGACTGGGACTCATCAGGCAAAGGCTGTGCTGGTCAAGGGCGCTTGAGGAGAATGAATTGCTGTGAAGTTGGACTGGAGGTTGGAGCCTCTTAACTCCTCTAAGAGTGTTTGGAGAAGGAAATGCTGTTCCTCCCGGCCCTTTATGACGGACTTTAAACAGACTCTGGTTCTCTGAGTGTTCCTGGCAGCTCCTCATGGCAGAACAGAAGTGTTGTGTGAGTTGGTGTGGACGCCTGCTATGGGAGGGGGTTGCCATTGGCCAAGGTCAGTGTGGCCATGGGCCCCATAGGTGGGGTCCTCCAAACACTGTGTCTTATGAGACCATTGCTGAATGCACCTGAGGGCAACAAATGTAGGAAGATAAGCAGCTGTAGCTGGCAGGAACCATCTCCCTTTTCCCCAAGGGGACCAACCTGCAGTCAGCTCAGTCTGCACAGGGCTTCCGTCTTTAAAGTATGTGCAGCTAAGTTGTTGTCCATGGTGCCAATGACTTTCTTTGGTAATACCTCCTGTGCCCTCTCTTCAAGAAGTCATGGTAAAGTCAAGCTTTCAGAATGAAAGCAAATTTTTAAAAAGTAGAGAAATTGTTTTTATTATGGAAAAGGGCTGTCCAAGTCCTCACCAAGGATGCTTTGACTTACTTAGAGCATAGAAGATGCACAGAAAAGGTCAGATCACTCATCAGTGATGCTAGAATCAAAAGATGACATGTTTTACACACACATACACACACACACACACACACACACACACACACACACACATGCACACGTGTGCATTTTGTTTCTTTGGTGGTTAACTGCCAATTTGATTGGATTAAGAAACAACACTTAGGGCAATTGTAATGAGTATGTTTTTAGAGAGAAGTAATGGAGATGAGCAGACCCTGAATGTGTGAAGCACTCTCCCGCAGGCTAGAGTACTAGACAGAATGAAGGAAAAACAAGGAAACCAGCTGCAGGCTGGAATTGCCCTTTCTTTACTTTCTGATCCAAAATTCCTACCACAGACTAAAACCCCACCCACCATAGCCTAAAATCTCTCCCACTGCAGCCCAAAACTCCTCCCACCACAGCCTAAAACCACTCCCACCGCAGCCTTAAACTCCTTTCGCTGCAGCCTAGAACTCCTCCCACCGCAGCCTAAAACCCTCTCACCACAGACTAACCTGCCACCACAGCCTGTAACCTCCTCCCACCACCAAGCCTTCCCCATAATGAGGTACTGAAGTTCAAAGCGCCAACCAGAATAAATCCTTCCTTAAATTGCTCCTATTGGATAGTTGGCCACAGCCACCAGACAAGTGACAAAGACAATATCCAAAGACAAAAACGATGCAGACCCAGTTGACAAGCCTCACAACTGTTATGCCCAAGGAGCCGGATTTCTGATACAGATTACATGAGGGTTTTTAATAATATTCAAACTCAAGTTTGGACCAACACCTTTCCAGCACCCCAGCATGGTGGGTGCAGAAAGTGTGGCAGGGAGTCCTGGGAGGGTAAAACTTTTAAAGGGGAAACCCCATAATCAGGGGAGTTCATATCCTATTGTCTTGGGATTGGGTAAGGAGGGTGCAGGGTAAGGTAGTTTCTGAAACCATTGGTCAGTTTTTGGGAGTGAAAACCTAACAAAGAGCCATATATTACTGACAAGGTCTCTTCAAGGACAGGATGCCTCCCAAGAACGTCTGGACCTCATTAAATTTGTTGGCCCTGCTCCTTAGCTCCTTAATTGGCTGTTTTCGGGGTGTCCATTCAAATTCTGCCATTGTAGCACATTTCTGGAGGAGAGCACCCCCCCCACACACACATTATATAGCTTAAGATGAAACCCCTCTTTAAAATGGAGTTTGCAGTCAAATGAGCCGGGCGGTGGTGGCGCACGCCTTTAATCCCAGCACTCGGGAGGCAGAGGCAGGCGGATCTCTGTGAGTTCAAGACCAGCCTGGTCTACAAAGCTAGTTCCAGGACAGGCTCCAAAGCCACAGAGAAACCCTGTCTCGAAAAAAACCAAAAAAAAAAAAAAAAATGGAGTTTGCAAAGTCAGTTCCTCACATGACAAAGATGAAAACAATGTAGGCCCAGTTGGTGAGCTTCACAGCTAAGTCAGACAGCATCACAGCACAGCACAGCACAGAGTCTTACTCCTGTTATCCTGTCAACAGAGGCGTGTGAATAGCCCAGGTTGGTCCTGGGCTGCCTCTCAGGTCCTCTGGGACCAAATTTTTCTCCTAAAGCCCCCTGTGTAGGGCTGCTTTTAGGTCCTCTAGCTCTACATGTCACCTATGACCTGCAGCTGTGGTACCTGCTCCGCATGAAGCTGTGTGGCCAGCTTAGTGCACTTTTGTCTCACAGCTGGGTCCCCGCTGCATGAACAAGCAGAGCTGTAGGTGAGTGCTTGTAACACGAGGGCTGGCTTGTTTGGGTTTCTGTCCTGCCTGGTACCCCACAGCCAGAAAGCCCCAAAGAAAATCACACAGAGGACTCCATAAGATTAAAAACTGATTGGTCCATTAGCTCAGTCTTCTTATTAGCTCTTGTAACTTATAATAACCCATTATTCTTATCTATGTTAGCCACAAGTCTCGGTACCTTTTTCAGCAGGGCAGGTCACATCTTGCCTCTTTGGAGTCTGGGCAGGAGTTGGAGGAATGGGCTTTCTTCTTCTTAGAATTCTCCTGTTCTCATCACCCCGTCTCTACTTCCTGTCTGGTTGACCTGCCTATACTTCCTGCCTGGCCAATCTGTGTTTATTTAAAACATGATTGACAGAATACAGACAATTCTCCAGTACCAAGTGCTCCACACACAGTAGAAACTGCAGAGCAGGAAGGTGAGGGGTGCGGCACTCACCTAGCACACACGAAGCCCTGAGTTCAATTCCAAACATCACACTATCATGCTGGCTAGTTTTATACACATGTGGTCAGAGATTTGGAGCTGGTGGGAATGCAAGCTGGTACAGCCCGATTGGATGTCAGTGTGGCAATTTCTCAGAAAATTAGGGAACAACCTTCCTCAAGACCCAGTAATACCACTTTTGGGTATATATCCAAAGGATACGCAATCATGCCACAAGGACATGTGCTCAACTATGCTCAAAGCAGCATTGTTTGTCATAGCCAGAACCTGGAAACAACCTAAATGCCCCTCAACTGAAGACTGGATAAGGAAAATGTGGTATATTTACACAGCAGAAAAAATAAAGACATCTTGAATTTTGCAGTCAAATGGTTGGAGCTAGAAAACATTATTTTGAGTGAGGTAACCCATACACAGAAAAACAATTATCACATATACTCACTCATAGGTGGTTTTTAAACATAAAGCAAAGAAAACCAGCCTACAAACCAGAATCCCAGAGAACTTAGACAACAATGAGGACACTAAGAGAGACTTACATAGATCTAATCTACATGGGAAATAGAAAAAGACAAGATCTGAGTAAATTGGGAGCATGGGGACCTTGGGGGAGGGTTAAAGGGGGGAGAGGAGAGGCAGGGAGGGGAGCAGAGAAAAATGTAGAGCTCAATAAAAATCAATAAAAAAAGAAAGAAAGGGGAGAAAACAAAAAGAAAGAAAAGAGACACTGGGTGGTGTTGACCCAAGTAGTTCCAAACAGAAATCCTTTTCATGCTTGGGGATGCACATTCTATTCTCTCCCTCATGTAGGCATTTTTTTTATTTTGAAAAATACATGCATTGTCATGAATTCTAAGGGATACACACAAACCTGGAGCAATCAAAAGTCCTAATTCCACTCTCTTTAGAAGCCTGGAGATAGAGGCAACAACGGGGTTGCTTCAAGTCCTCTAGTAGTGAACAGGCTACGTTAACCACCACTTCTGTTGCTCTTCCCAGTACAGACTGTGGAGTTAAATAATAGAAACAAGATTTGCAGCTCATCCTGCCTGGGACCCAGTAAGTATTCAACAAATGGTGGTGGAACTGGAGGAAGACTTCCAGTTCAGACTCCAGCTGTACAGGAGAGGGAGCTTCAGATATACCTACCGTTTTCGTAAGATTTCCACACCTGGGTTTCCTTTTCTGAGCACTGAAGCAGCTCACTGAAAAGCTCACCAAAAGGACGTTTTTGAACTTAAAACGCATCCTTTCTTCAGTGTTAAGCAAAGCACATCCTCATGTGTCATTTCTGCTGGGTCCAGCTCTAAGCTTAGCTTGATCCTCCCAAGGAACACCCTTGGTCCCATTGGCTCATCCAACTATACATTATCCCTCAATAGGGAGAGGTTCTTTCTGTCTATGTGCACACAGAATCCTCAGGAGTGAGAATCCTGGTATGTTTGCCAAGGTCAGGCAGTTCACTCATGTATTTCTAACTTCCGGCGGAAGAGGCAGCGCACCTTCAGGCCTACAGCACACTCTTCCTGGCACACCTTTATGCTTGTAGCTGACACATCCTTCCCGGCACACCTGTATGCTTGTAGCTGACACATCCTTCCCAGCACACCTGTATGCTTGTAGCTGACACACCCTTCCCGGCACACCTGTATGCTTGTAGTTGACACATCCTTCCTGGAACAACTGTATGCTTGTAGCTGACACACCCTTCCCGGCACACCTGTATGCTTGTAGTTGACACATCCTTCCCAGCACACCTGTATGCTTGTAGCTGACACATCCTTCCCGGCACACCTGTATGCTTGTAGCTGACACATCCTTCCCGGCACACCTGTATGCTTGTAGCTGACACATCCTTCCCGGCACACCTGTATGCCTGTAGCTGACACACCCTTCCCAGCACATCTGTATGCTTGTAGCTGAGGCATCCTTCCCAGCACACCTGTATGCTTGTAGCTGACACACCCTTCCCAGCACACCTGTATGCTTGTAGCTGACACATCCTTCCCAGCACACCTGTATGCTTGTAGCTGAGGCATCCTTCCCAGCACACCTGTATGCCTGTAGCTGACACACCCTTCCCAGCACATCTGTACGCTTGTAGCTGAGGCATCCTTCCCGGCACACCTGTATGCTTATAGCTGAGGACAAGAGCAGCCATCACACAGTCCATTTCCTACATCTCTTGAAGCTGCTGCCTCAGGATCTTAGCATCCCAGGGTCCCAGGATCCCAGGGTCTCTGTTCAGAGAGAGCAGTCTTCACGGAGCCCAGAACCATGGACAGTATGGATGGTGCCAATTCTACAGTCTGGCTAGAGGAGGGCATTACTGTGAAAACAGAACAGTCTGTCATTGTGTCTGCCTGTCCTTCAGGCTTCCAATCTCAGGATTGGTGGTGGCAAATTCTGGGTCACTTTGGCTCCAGATAAATGCCTTGCTATTTGGTTATGGCATAATTAGCCCTTGTGTGCCAGCCTCTAGGGACACAGGCATGCAACCCACACACAACTGTGCCATTCTAGGACCAGACTCACTACTATACAACTCTCTCCAAACATGGACATACACTTCAGAGCCAGTGACATCCCAGTTCAGACTCAGTGGTGGTTAGCTACCCTGTCACACACCCTTTCTTTCGTTACTACCCCCACCCCCAGCCGGGGGGTATTCCTCTACTGCATAGCTCTCTTTATCATCTCCCCAACCAAGCCCATCAGCCACACCTCATATCCCCAGCACCAGGCTGTCCCACCACAGAAGGCTTCTTCATTGAGTTTTCACGTGAGAATTTGCCACTTGGAATTACGGTGAATAAGAATTCTTCACGCTTCCACACAACCACCTCCCTCTGTCAGCACATGCCCTCTACTAAAGGCTGCTTTCCTCAGCCCAGAAACACGTTCAAACTTCACTTTAGCAGCGCTGTGCCCTTCTCTTACCCAGTATTCCACAGTCTCCAAAGGGAACGAAATAATGACTGCCGGCCCTCCTTTCTCCAAACATCTGTCCCAGATGTGTGGGAAACAGTGATGCGCAAAGGCATTGTCAATCATCAGTTTACTGACACCACAGGGCATGCGTTCCAGTCAAGACCCCTCCTCTCTGAGCATTCAGAACTTTTTTGAGACTGGCAGCTGTCTTCTGCTTTCCGACTTTCCCAATAAGCTCCTTCTTGTGGTTTACACCAGGCTGGAGAGACGGGAGTTCAGGTGCAGAGGCTGAGTTTTGTGGATTTCCCAGACTTACAGCGAAGTATCCCCGGCTGGGATCTCACACAGCTTTTAGCTTCATAGTGATAATGTCAGTGTATCAAAGTGTGTGCTATGGACCAGGCATTCTCCAGAACATTTGTTTTTCATGGAATAACTCATCTAATCTTCAAAATGATACAAATGCAGTCAATACTAATCGAAAAGTGTATTATCTCAAGCCATTTAACAGAACTTGAAAATGAGGCAAAGGGTTTATATATTGCTGAGAATGTCTTGTTCCCAGGGTGCTGGAACAGGAACTTGAATGAAGTTTCTCTCAGTCCAGTCCCTTAATCAATTTGTCCATCCCGACGCCAGTGACTGGCGCTATGTGACCAGGAGACTCATGGCCCCTGTGAGAGGGAGAGCTCTCACAGGCCAGGGAACAAGTGGAGTCAAGGTCACCATGCAGCTAGGACTATAACAGTAACCTTAAATGAACATTAGATCCAACATAAAAGTGGGCACAGGGTGTTTCTACTCACAGCTGGCTCTGAACTATTACCATGGCTGCCAACTCCAATTAGGTGATTTAAAAAAAAAAAAACAACTAGCATCTAAAGCCTACCATGAAAAAACTTTCTTCAATATAAGCAACAATTTGAGCTTCTTGATTAGACTGTTGTAATTTTTTTAACTGTGGAAAACTCTCAGAAAGTTTATAGACATTTGAGTTAATTCTAGCCCTCAAGATTTCCTGTGGGAAAAGATGAATGGTGTTTTTTAACAGTCTGACCTGAAGAGATGATTAGAAAGGTCATATACTTCCACTTACTAAATATTTTCTGTGAACAACCTGACCTGTGAATGTCTCTGAAGATAGAGACAAAATTAAATGTTTTATTGAATTGAATTAAAGATGACTCCATAATCAGGGAAGAGAGATTCATAAAGTATTTTTAAAATCACATGTGACTTGCCAACATGTGGTATCTCGTCTTGCATTATTTTTCCGAGGCATTGGGCTTTATTAAGGCAGAATAAAACATAACAAATTTGTTATCCATGTCTCTCACAAAACCACACTTCTGCAGCTAATCTGTCTGAAAGTAGACAATTACAGTTAACTACAGAGCAAAATAAATAACTAAATTACAAACAAACAAATAACTGTGTATTAACATGTTCTGTATTTGAACTGAAACATTATCAAATACAAACAAAAAAATTTAAAATACATCAAGTGTTCTTAGATGGGCATGTGACAAGTACTTATGATCCTGGCACTCTGGGAGGCTGAGGTAGGATTCTGAATTTGAGGACAGCCTGGGTTACACAGTGAGGACCCTGTCTCAAAATAATAACTAAAATATTAGCATTGTCTATACAATTCAGATTGTCTCAATGACCAAACCCAACTGAAGTAAAGTTTTGTACTGGCCGAGGCTTTTGATGGGATAACTACTGTTGGAGGTTACTCGTTCATTTCCTGGCCGCCCAGACTCCAGAAATAACCACACAGAAATCTGCATTAATTGCAATACTGCTTGGCCAATAGCTTCAGCGTATTTCTAGCTAGCTCTTATATCTTAAATTAACCCATTTTTATTAATCTGTGTATCACCACATGGCTGTGGCTTACTGGCAAGGTTCCAGCATGTCTGTCTCTGGCAGAGGCTACATGGCTTCTCCCTGACTCCGCCTACTCTCTCTTTACATCTCTGGATTTCCCACCTGGCTCTACTCTGTTAAGCCATTGGCCAAATGCAGCTTTATTCATTAACCAATAAAAACAACACATATACAGAAGAATTTTCCACATCAAATAACTAAAGCAAATTTGTTATTTACATGAATATCTTTCTCAAGAATACAAGGTAAGCTGGGTGGTGGTGGTGCCTGCCTTTAATCCCAGCACTTGGGAGGCAGAGGCAGGCAGATCTCTCTGAGTTCGAGGCCAGCCTTGTCTACAGAGTGAGTTCCTGGTAATCTGGTCTGTACTCCCATACTCCTTGGTGGAGGTAGTCTGGGGTAGAAGAAAGGTGCATATCTCCTTGGGAGATCTTTCAAAAGAGGAAAGAGTATCTTTCTAAAGAAGTTAGTTCAAAGAGAGGGGGGTGATTCACCTCCCCTGCTGGTCCCAGAGTCCAGAGTCATCGCTGCCAAGCTGGTCCTCAGTGAACTTATTGATGGGCATCTGAGTGGGCTCTGGGTTTGGGGATAATGTGAGTTGGTCAGTTCCCAGGTGCTCCATCGTCTTGGAGAACAACAGGTAACACACAGCTATAGCATGTGACCACTGTGAGCACCCAAACGATAGCGTGCCCAATCATGGCATTCCTTTAAGATGGGGGATGAGTCCATTGTTACACCTGAGCTCGCTAGATCCATGATCGCCATGCAGCAGTTCTCATATGCAGCTCTTGCACATGGCGGGATTCCTGAGACCTGTGTAGGGGGCTAGGAGGTAGAAACCACATTTATGATGATCTGAAGCTACCACTTGATCCTTTCCTACCACGCTGGCATTTGCCCTGGTAGAGGAGGCTAAAACTGCAGGAGCTTCAACAGGAACCGAGGCAGGCCTGCAAACTACAGACAGCACACTGCACCACCACACTCAATATAAACCAACTTGGTTCAGTTTCTGCCTTTGAATACAGTCTTGAAAATACTCTGTGATGGCATGGTGGGGGAGGGGTGGGGTACAGCGCTACAGAGCTCACCGAGTGCAGCAGTTGCCTTTGGGATAAAGTGAGCTGCGCTGGAACCACTTTTTCCACGAGAGGGTATTTTTACTTGAAAGAATAATTGCCAAAATATAGTTATTCAGACTTGGGGAATTTGGCAGACTGCTCTAGGAAATGAACAAAGTGAGCTGCTCATTACAAGGAAAATTGGAAATATTTGTTGCCAGCAATAAAACGCGAGCTCTCAAGCAAACACTCGAATTTTGGAAAACTCACTAGCGTTCAGCACTCTGGACCTGGAAGCCTCCCAAAGCTTAAATACCTTTCTAGAAGGCTGGCTGGCTCTACATGAATCTGTCAACATTGGGAAGATCTGCCCAATTCAGCGAACCAATATTTTTCTGAATGAGCAGTGCATGGTGTCGCAAATCACTCGGGCAAAAGGTCCATGCTAAGTTTGAAATCTACCGATGGATTTAATGGCACAGCTCACGGACACGGTTCCAGATGTCACAGTGCAATTGGCCTTGATGGGGCCACCACTTGAGTTTTGGTGTCGTAAAAACAAGGCCTGAGCTGTTTTTAACATGTGGTAAGCTACATTTCTAAATGGGCTAAATGCCACAGTAAGTACCCTTGTAAACCATAATTGTTATGACGGCAGGAGCCTGTCATTTGCACACCCAGGCTCTTCCCAAGGTACATGCCCGATGTTTATGTTATTTCTGAGTTTCCTCACCGTCCCCCTCCCCTCCTACCATTATCTTCAGGTTCAGAAATTCCTGGCTGCTTTCGGGACACCTGTCCCCAACTTAGGCTATACCCATGTTTCTATCATTTTCTTGACTGCCTTCTCTGTTACCAAAATACACCAACTTAAAATTAGTTTCTGAAAACCCAATTTAGTAAAAATATTCCAGATTACCCTAGAAAGTCGGCTTGGAGTCCTAGATTGCTTCCACATCTGCTTCCCCCTCTATGCTATAGGCTACTGTTTCCATTCCAATGACAAGTCCAACTGTGGCAGAGGGCCTGGCTCCCAGCACACTGCCGAGTCCCAGTGTTCAAAACCAGAAGGGGCAATGAAGAAAGACATTCCATCTCCTTCTCCTGTCCCGACCTAACAAAGCCTGAAGAGATTCTGATAGACAAAGCAGAGGAAAGACATTGTAGACAGGCCAGTGGTCATGCATTCCAATCCTTAGCTCCCCACAAGGCAGACAGACCTCTCTCTCTCTGTCTCTCTGTCTCTCTGTCTCTCTGTCTCTCTCTCTCTCTCTCGCTCTCTCTCTCTCTCTCTCTCTCTCACACACACACACACACTTGTGGGCATGTCTTTTAACTAACACAAGTCAAAGATGCCTGCTACAAATTTAATATGGGCGTCTGCCCAGAGGCGACTCCCTAGAGACCTATCCAGTTATAATTAAAGATGATACCACGATGGCATTGCTCCCAGAAGGCAGGACCTTTGGGCTGCATCGTTTAAAACAGTCTGTAACCTTGGGGCCAGGTGGTGACGTGCAGTACCAACCCCATCATCTGTAAGGACAATGCTGAGGAGACTGAGTGGGGAGCAGGACAGGACAACTTGGCTTTGTTATAATTCCCTCTTTAAATGGGATTACGTTAGAGAAATGCCGGAGCTATTTTATTCTTCGTAGCAAAGAAAAGGCTGGCAGAGCCACTCTCCTCGTCTCGACAGCTAGCCCCGTGCCACTGGCTTTTGTGATTCTCACCACCCTAGCCCAAGTGTGTTGTTCTTGCTTGGACCAGCTTCTTGGCTACTGCCTCATTTAGCAAATTCTGTTTTCCAGCGCTTCCCTCTCTCAATAAGCTAAGGCAAGTCATTTCCTTTATTTAAAAAGAAAAGTTCGACCTGTAGGCATCAATTTAGGTTACAATTTTTACTTTCTGTCTGCAGCAACATGAGCGTCCACCCAAGTGTCCTGAAGAAGGGAGCACACAGATATTTTGTGTGTGAGTAGCAAAAGTTAAATGACAGCGAGTGTTCTTTATTAGCAATCGGCCCTTCAGGCTTGCGAATGGCAGCGGAGCGGGATCAAGTGTCAAGTGAAGGAAGTTGCCACGTGTGGGCAGACACACCTGCCCACTGCCGGCAGCAGAGCTGAACACGTGCAGTTTCCAAATAACCAGCCATGGGGGCAGCATGCTTCAGCAAGGAAGGAAGAGATTGCACTACCCTCGGCAGAGGACTCATCCAGCTGGAACAATCGGTTCATTTGCCAGGGTTCAAAAAGTGGTTCTTACCCAAAGAGAACAATTGAAAACGCTAGGGGACGGAGCGAAAAAGGAGAAAGCAACTCTAATCTAATCTGAAAGGAACAAAACGTGATTTCCAGAAGAGCCCTGCTGGCTCACAAGAAGAACTTTGTCTTCTCTGGGTGCTCTACACCATTCTGACCAGCCCGCTCCCAAGGTGGAGTGACGGGGACAGACTGGAGGCATCTTAGTCTCCAGAGGGACAGAACACTTATCCCTCAGCATCTGGCAAACCCTCAGGAGAAAACTCAAGAGTAGAGTGAAAAAAAAAAAAGTATTCCTACAAAACAGAAGATAGAGGGGGAGTTTTTGACTGAAGTTAGAATCTCACTTTACACGTCGGAGGATAGAAATTGGAATTGTGACAGGAGTCACTGCTCTCTGGAGAGGGGGACTCCACACAGTCATTTCAATCTGGATCTTCAAAGCTCGGCTGAAAGTTAAGTTTTGGTTTTTAGGACAAATCACATTTGTAAGACTTTTGCTCGTGGCCAAGACTGACTTTTCATGCTAGAATCTCTTGTAATAGACATGTCTAGTCTTGCCCACAGCATGGCCAGGCAGGGGATGAACTGGAACGCTCCAACCAAGACCAAGGGATGTAGGTTTGGGACGTGAGATATGATTTTTATCCACAGTGGCAGCTAGAAGTGACACTATGAGACCCATCTGAAAGAAGGAAGGGAGAAACAGGAAATGAAAGATTGGGTTCATTCACTGACTCTCTGCCTTCACCTGCACCTTCCTAGGAGAGGCCCTGTAACTTTCCTGCTGTTGTGTCTGGTGTTATGGTCAACATATGATTTTTATTTCATAGGGTATGCCCACTATGTGATGAGAGTTTGGTTGGTGACCTACACTTACGCGGGTTCTTTAGATTGCTTAACTTAAGGAGTTCAAATCCATAGATACAAGCTCAAATATGACTAGAGCTGTAGAAGTTTCTTTGCAAGGTCAGCGAGGTCCTTGGTTAGCAGGCAGTAATGACTATCTCCCACCCCAACCCCCACCCAGTGACTTTCTGAATGAACTTAGTGACTCTTTACACTCTGATGAATACTGAACTTCATGCTTTACACAAATTTCCCAGTATTTCTCCAACAACTATCCACACTAGACAAGAAGACAGTCTAGAGATGGTAAAGTGGCTGCTCTAAGTTCAGGGATGATTATAGAAAGTTCTGGGTCCATGTTCCTAAGCATCACACATTCCTTCCCTTCGGGTCTACACAGAGAACGGCCTCTGTGTCTTCTACCCCACATTACCTCTTCAATGCTTTCAGACACACATTCATCTTGTTTACCTGCTCCCTGTGCTCACTAGCCCCCTCTCAGGGGTTAAATGCTATGATTGCTTTGCTCTCAATTTGTAAAGCATCATTAGTTAGCCAAGGTAATCAGAATTAATGGCAAAAGTGATAGTCCAGACACCATCTTGTCACATCAAAATCAGGCTAACCCTGAGAGAGACTTAGTCAGCTGTTTTAGATGAAGAACATAGGGTATTGGTAGTGAGAACACCATTACTGCCTCCACTACCATCTAGTCCCATCCACTATCATCAACCACAGCTATGGTTGACTAAACATCATCTGTCTGCCTGATCCATGGCCAATTCCACAGCCAGACAACATAGGAGAGTGATACCCTCCCTGACTTTTGTTTGTTTAGGGCACTATTGGGGAGGTTGAGGCAGAAAGACCAGCAAGTTCGAAGCCAACCTAGTCAACTTAGAACCCGTCTCAAAATAAAAAGTTAAAAGCGAGCTAGTGTCTTAGGATTTCTATTGCTATGAAGAGACACCATGACCACGGCAACTCTTACAAAGCAAAACATTTAATCATGGAGGCTCGCTTACAGTTCAAAGGTTTAGTCCATTATCATCATGGTGGGAAGCAAGATGGCAGACATGGTGCTAGAGAAGGAACTGAGGGCTCTAAATATCTACTCACAAGCAACAGGAAGTAGTCTGTCTCACTGAGTGTGGTTGAGCATAGATGAGAATTAAAGGTCTGCCACCACACTTCCTCCGACACGGCCACACCTCCTAACAGTGCCATTTCCTTTGGGGGCCATTTTCTTTCCAACAACCACATCTGGGAACATAACTCAAAAGTAGAATGCTGGTCTAGCATGTTTAAGGTCTCATTCTAACTTGCTTCCTCTTGGGATAAATACCATGACCAAAATATGGTGGCTAATATTGGCTATCAACTTGACATACTTGGGAAGAAGGATCCTTGGTTGAGAAACTGCCTACACCACACTGCTCTGTAGACATGTCTGTCTGACACTTTCTTGATTGATTGATGGAGGAGGGTTGGGCCCACTATGGGTGGTGCCATCCCTAGGCAGGGGACTGGGCTGTACATGGCCAATACTTTAGTGTTTGCTCCAAGTGTCTGCCTTAGCATCCTTCAATGATGGACCGCAACCTGAGAGATGAAAGAAATCTGAACCTCCCTTAATTGCTTTTGGTGATGGTATATGACCAAATTAGAACGGGCCTTAAACACACCAGGCCAGGTTCAACCTCTGGGATATATCCCCAGCCTTCTTTTTTATTTTGAGACAAGTTCTAAGTTGAGCACATTGGCCTTGAACTTGGGTCCTTCTGCCTCAGCCTTGAGAGTAACCATGAGGTGAGAGGCCTACGTCAACAGGCCTGGCTTATTACCCCCACTTTTTATAGTTAAAGCAGTTAGTTCAGAAAGGTTACAAAAGCAGTCTGGCTCCTAGATTTTCATGGAACTCGGGAGAAAGCTTATCCTTATCATTATTGGGTTGACCCAGCAGCCGTGCTAAAAAGAAACCCTAAGAAAAATGAAGCATAGTGTCTGATTCGTAACTGGCAGCCAGGCAGCAACTCTAGATTATTCTGTGACTGGGGAAGTCATGCGGGACCCCACACCCCACAGCAGGCGCTCATGCAGAGCTGCAAACCACGCCAACACAAAACCCCTCTTCTCTGTTATTTGCTCAGTCTATAATCTTGATTTCATGATGGTGTCAATCAAAACTGTCTGCTAAACAGAGCTTCACACTTACAAAAACGTGAAAGCTCCCAGAGAGTCCTAGTGTCCCGGAGTCACTGCCATGTTCTTTCCTGGTCAGCCGGCTTGGTTCTTTTCTCTATGCTACTTACAGGGCTTTCTGGGAACGGAGATGTAGAAAATGAGATCAAGCAGGGAACTGAGACATTAAAGAGCAGCCTCTAACACTTTGCGGTATGCTAGGAAACACATAGCCGCCATGTTAGTGTCTATGCGGGAGCACTAGCCAGATGTGCCCATCCCCTGCCTATTACTGTACCAAACATATTACACAGCTGTGCACCATAAAGTTGTTTAGAACAGCCATAAAAATTGTATTTTGAAAGTACGAGTGGTGTGTTTGTGTGTCTATGCGCACGCGTGCATACGCGCATGTGCACCTGTGTGTACAGTGAGTGCAGATGCTGATGGAGGCCAGAAGAGGGTGTTGGATCTCATGGAGCTGGAGTTTCAGTGAGGGTGAGCTGACACAACAGGTGATGAGCACATCTGGTTAGTATTCCACAAAGTCACACTAATATGGCAACTGTGTTCTAGCCGTCTGCCACAAAGTGTCTGATGCCTTTTTTTATGTCTCAGTTCCCTGCTTGATTGTATTTTATACATCCCAATTCCCAGAAAGCCCTTGTTTGGTGTAGGAGGTCCTTCTGTCTATGTGTTGCTTTCACTGGTTGAAGAAAGAAACTGCCTTGGCCTTTTGATAGGGCAGAACTTAGGCAGGCGGGGAGACAGAACTGAATTCTGGGAGAAAGAAAGCAGAGTCGGAGAAAGAGCTGCCATGGAGCTGCCAGGTCAGACATGCTGAATCTTTCCCAGTAAGCCACGACCTCGTGGTGATATACAGAGTAACAGAAATGGGTTAAATCAAGATGTGAGGGTTAGTCAATAAGAGACTAGAGATAATGGGCCAGGCAGTGTTTAAAGGAATACAGTTTCTGTGTGATTATTTTGGGTGTAAGCTAGCAGGGCGGCTGGGACGACATGCAGCCCGCTTCCTCCTGTTACACTTTATTCCTATGAGTAACACAGAGGAGAGGATCAAACAGACCTGAGGTTCTCTGTAAAAGAATATGCACTCTCACCTAACCTCTGGGTCATCTCTCCAGCCCCTCAAATAGCTCTTACTAATGCTTTATTTTATAATTTATAGAGAAGTTCTTAGAACAGTAGAAAGAAATGTCTCTTCCCAGTTCTAATGTTTTCCTCACATGTTCTGCTACACATTGTCTGTCCTGAACCTGTTTTAGATGGTACTTTGTTGAGATCTTGTCCCTTTATCCATAAACACTTCAGAGTACATTTCCTAAGAATACAGTTAATAGTAAGGAAATACTATTTTTCCCAGTCAAAATTCAAAATTAGCACACAATCAGCCAGAATAAATTAAAAATGTCCAACTATGAAGAAAAGGAAAACTGATTATTCTTCATAAGAGAAAATATTTAGGGCTGTTTTGCTACTGGAATATTCATAGACCTTGCCATGGTTCCTAGCACATAGCAGATACTTATAAAAACCTACCAGCTCCATAAAGCAAAACTTTCTGTGACATTTTAGAATGTGAAGTTTCCTAAACTAGATCAAAAGCAAAACACCAACAGAGGCAATCATTTCTTTATTACCTGTAATTTGTAATTTGCATGGTACAAGGTGTGAAAAGCTTCAGGTGCAAAGGACTTGGGGGTTCACGTCTTAAAGATTTTACTTTTAGCATTGTTTTTAATTGTGTGCGCACACACCTGAGTACAGGCCCCTCAGAATCCAGAAGGCGGTGTTGGAGCCTTTGTAGTTGGAGCTGCTGAAGGTTGTCAGCCACTCAACAGGCATGCTGGGAACCACAGTCAGACCCTGAAAGAGCAGTCTGTGTCCTCAGCCACACAGATGCTTCTCTAGATCCAGGGGATTCCTTTTCACAGACAACAGTGGACAGATCACAGTCTAAACCAGGGCAACTTTGTCTCCCCCAGGGCTTTCTTCATAAGTATCGATTTCTGATGTACTCTCGGTACATGGCTGTGTCTTCTTTACCAAGGGGCTGCATGAGACCGTGGCTGGCCTGGATATGGGCTTGGAAGATCTCTGTAGACTTTCTGTCTACTCGTGGGGGCTGAACTTCATAGATGTTGTCTTGCGAGAAAGCTGAAATGGGAGTTCTGTAAGAGATAAAAATGAAGGCTGCATTAAAGAAAACCAAAAGGACTAGAAGGAGCCAGCCATGAGCACCACTGCAGTTGCTACTGGCCGGTTCTCCCCTGGCTGCAGACTGCTGGATAAACACTGCCTGGGAAGCCATCCCTGATGCCCAGGCAGGGCAGAATCCCTGTCTCTGGTCCTCATAGAATGACAGCTTTATAGTTTTGTGTCCATCTGGTTCCCACTGGAAGCATCTTCAGATGGTGGCTATACCTAAATTTTGTTCTTTGTCTTTGAAGGCACTTGGTTTTGCAAAGGAAGATCAAGTAGGAATCAATGGAGTAGGAGACAGTCATAACTCTGACCAATGAGTTTACATCAGAAAAATGTTTGCTCATTGAACAAGTAGTCAGTAAATGAGAACACGACTAACAATTGCTTATGTGTAGTTTCTTACTTGAAATTCTGAAATCCTAAAAAACGTTGACAACCAAAAGCGACACTGCCTGGAACATCCGGCCCGACTACAATGCACTGTTCTCCCTTCCTCACGCTACTACATGCAAACGTTGTGTGCCATACAAACATCAGACACGGCCTCAGATCTCACTGGGGGTGCTAGTATGAAGTGACTGTATCTTGGTGTGCTAACACTCACTTCTTAATTCCACAACACATCTGGCCTCAGGCTTTTGGGCAAGGAACTGTGGATCTGAGACCAGCAGTTACCTTCCTTTCTGAGGGACTCAAGCATCCTCTATTCAAAAACACCCCTCTGTTCTCACCCACATAGCCGCCTACAGTGCTTGGAACCTTGACCCATCCCTCGAGGAAGGCACCGTCTCTAGAACGGCCTTGTCAAAATTCACGGCGGCAGTGGCTGACACTCCCTTGACTTCCAGCAATGTGAATGGCCACCAGATACTGCACACTTAGCTAGTCAACTAACAAGTCAGAAGTGACAGAGAGGACACATGTGTGAGGGAAGCGTGCTGTTCATGTGTGTGCTCAGAAGGTCAAACAGAGGCCAGTGGTCAGAAGGGACAGAAAACTAGACATGGTGAAGGACAAGGACAAGCGACCACACACTTTATCACTTGGCCATCTTTCAAGAAGGTTCCATATGCTCTGGGAACCAAGACTGGGGACTCAGTCTTGCTCCTGGGCATCTGGGAGGAGTCCCAGACACCCCGATGCTCATTATTTGCTTAGCTGGGGCTCAGGAGCTAGGGGAGGGGTGTATGATCAGCACAGTGGACCTCAGAGGCACCTGGAACATTAGCTATCTGCTGGAACCCAGGCAGCGCAGTAACATGAAGGAAAAGAAAAACCATTCAAAAATTCGTCCGCACCCCTGAATCTCTGTTCATAGGATGTGCGGCCCTTAAATGTGGGCTTTCCTTACTCCTCTCAAATGCCATTAAGGTAGAGCCTGGAGAGATGACTCAGCAGCCAGACTGCTGGCCCTTAAATTAAGAAGACCAGAGCTTAGATCCCTAGAACTCACACAAAGGCCAGGAGGGCATGGAGGTTGCTTACAGCTCCAGCTTTATAAGGCAGAGATGGGATCCCCAGAGCAAGCCGGCTGGCTGGACTAGCTGGAGCAGTGAGCTCTGGTTGTGGCTGAGAGATTCTGCCTCAAAGAATAAAGCTGGAGAGTGAAGGAAGATTCCTGATATCAACCTCAGGCTTCCAGTCACATGTATGCATGAATATGCAGACCAAGCTGGCCTTGAACTCACGAAGATCCACCTGTCTTTGCCTCCCAAGTGCTGGGATTAAGAGCATGCACCACCGCCGTCCGGCACATGCCTTCTCTTTCAAATGACAGAATGCCACTAACCTTATACTGGAGGGAACAGTTTAAGGTTTAGTTATAAAGGTATGAGCAGCAATATTAGATTCACCTCTTATTTTCTAATGAGGAGACTTTTTCTTTTTTACCTCCCCATGGACTTCTGCATTTCTGAGGTGGGAATGAAAACAGCATCCATGACCTCACAAGAGGCTGCTGGAAAGAGAAGTGGTGGAGGCAGACACTCCCACTGCAAGACAGTCTCCATTAGACTGATGACATCTGTTTCCAGATTTAAAAACTACACACGGTAGAAACTGTGACAGTGTTTTCCCATTCCAGTAGAGAGACCTACCTTATTATTGTACTTATATTACAAAAGTATAAATAAATAAAACCGCCAACCCCACCCCCCCAAAAAACCTCACATTTGCCTCCTGGCCACAAACAGAGGAAATATATTTTTAAGCTTCTCACAGCCTCACAGGCAGAAAACCTATTGCCCCTCATTCAAATGCCAGTCATATTTCTAGGCATAAAATATGATAATTACATTGCAGACTCATTTCTTTTTATCTATGAAACCCAGTTCCATCTTGACAGTGTGTTCCATACTTCCCCCTCAGGGAATGTTGCGGTCTTATTTAGGATAATATATTTACCAATTCATTTACAGGCTGCTTAACACGTATTGTTTGGCACCTCAAACGTTGAGCACTGATGACATTCAGCCTTAAGTGCTGCTTCTGCTCACAGAAGAGAAAACACTCTAGGCAGAAATTCACTAGACAGATGCACCAGACGTTTCTAAGGAAAACCCTCATTGGTGCCTTTCAATGTTCTTTGTTCAACACGGCTGCTGTGAACACAGCCCTTTCTGATAATAACCTTTATCTTACACCTGCATGCAGAACTAATGATTGAGCCCCTTATAGTTTAATTCCTGTTGTGAGGATTTTCCTAGCTCGCATGTACTGATTATCAGTAATGTACATTGGCTTGGGTGGGGCTGCAATGTTTTTAGAATTCGGTGACTTGAGGAGCCATGGTTAGTGGCTAAGATACTAGATAAAATTGGGGTTAAACTGTCAGACATCACGTTAGTAACTCTAACAACCATATAGGATCGTTTCCCATATGTTAAACTATCAGACGACACATACGTAACTCTAACAACCATATAGGATTGTTTTCCATAAGTTAAAATCTTATGCCCTTTCTATGATCAGCATTTGGGCATCCATCAAACCCCACTAGGCATTTCTAGACATTCTAGTAAGAGTTCCAGACTGAAGATCCATTTCCCTTCCCAGTGTTCTGCCTGTTGCTAGCAGAACTTTCAATACTTTTGTGATATTTGTATCATCAAATGCTTCCTTGTTGATCACAACTTAGCCAGAGAATCAAGAGAATGCCATGCTGAAGATTGGGTGATGGTTTTAGGCCATTTGGCTCAGTCTTTCTGGGAGAAAACACTTAGTAGGTCTAATTTGAATCCGCTAAAAGATAGAGGTCACTGTGGAGCAAGACGTCAGCATGTGCTTCAGTGACCTGTCTTTGCTGTGACCTCTTTGTTTCATGATCTCCACCAGGAACTAAGAGCCCTCATCATCTAACTGCTGGCAGTGTGCCTAGCATAAGCATCCCCAACTAGATGGATCTTCCTTTCCGTGTCCTCAGCGACGTCAACTGTTAGCTTGTGGATGCTGTTCTAGCATTTCCCCATCACTGTCCATAGCTTCTCTCTAGAGCTTTCAGACAGGTGCTTGTGTCTTTCCAACAAGACGCTCACACTTTTGAAGCCTAGTCTTGGGTCTATCAAGACGATACAGTGGAAAAGTATTCAGTTCTTCAGAAAGTAAAATCAATATACTTCTTTCTATAGCTAGCTCACATTCTGAGAGCTCGAATATAAACACCTAAGACCAAAATGCGGCTCTCAAAGTGTACAATACGGTAGCAGTTGGCTGTATGTGGCAATTTAAACTTACACCTAAGTTAATTTGAATTAAGTATATTTAGAAGAGTCTTCAGTATTACTTGCCACACGACAAGCGCATGACAGCCACCTGTAGCCAAAGGCTTCTGTGCCAGGCAGAGCAGATGGGGGCTTCCCCATTACCACACAATGTTTCTAGAATGTCTTCACTGTTAGCTTTCTCCTCGGGATCGTGGGGTACTTGTCTTTCTATGCCCATCTTCATACTATAAACATGTGCACTGTGGTTACCAGCATTTACAGGCTTCCCAGTCTCACCCGGTTACTCGGTCCTTCTAAGAACTGGATGCATTGTTCTCTGTGCCACTTAGCAGGGGAGTCTTTCAAAATGACCTGATTGAAGCTCCTTACAAATGTATGGCTTTGCACACCCTGGCTGGGCTTCAGTCTGTTCCACTACCCTTCTTACAGGGTTCAGGTTGTCTTATCTGTGTCCCGTGGTGGCTTCTCCCAGTCCACCGGGTCCTTCTGACAGAACCTTACTTATTACTGAGAGCTTTCTTCCCATCTGAACTGACACACTCCATTTTTATCTTATACATTTCCTGACACCGGCCCAGAGGCAGCAACTTCTTCTAGAAGCCCTGGTTCCTATTAGTGGGAAACTGGCATTCTAAGGCTACACTGCAGGTCTAGGAATTCTCATCATCAAGCCGGTGTGCGCGCGTGTGTGTATCAAGGAGGATGGACAAAGAGGATGACAGAATTTATAAATACTGACGATTTATTTACCTCACAGTAAACACACGACAGTGCAGAATAGCAGTGCGAACACTGCCAGCATCAGTATGACAGGCTTTGCATGCTCATCCTGTCACGGCTTGTTTGGAGCTGTCTTACATACAATAGTGCACACACTACTTGACCACTGAGCTATGACATCTTTGCCTCTCCTTTAAACCTTGACTTTGGATCTATAGACAGCCACAGTCTACTACTGACAATGAACTTCATATCCGTGACTGTGCTAATCAGCTTTCTGTCACTGTGACAGAACACTTGAGACAATCTGCTTATAACGAGAGGAAAGGTTCACAGATGTGAGGGTTTTCATCTATGGTCTTTTGGGCCTGCAGTGGGTCAGTGCATCCTGGCAGGAGTGGATGACAGAAGCTGCTAAGACACAGACAGAGAAAGAGGGGAGGCCAGAGTCTCAATATCCCCTTAAGGGCACGCCCTTGATGACCTAACGTCCTTGCACTAGGCCCTTCTGCCTCTCAATAGCGCCACTATCTGTGGACATGTGAGCTTTTGGGGTCACTTATCTGAGCCACAGAAACGTCTCTAGTCAAGCTATCTAAAGCTGATTTCTACTAAGAAAACAACACTCCCTGGGGTCTCAGCCACAATAAAACCCTATTTCTACGCTTAAGCTTTGAAGAGAATATCCTTTCCTTGATAGTTTGAAGTATGGTCCTTACTTCTTTTTCTGGTCTGAGGTTCTGTATCCTTTATACCTTGTGACAATCTAGCATTCTTTCCACAAGAAGTCTTTATGGAAGCCCAACAGACATTTCTCCCTTAAAGTTTCCTTCCACACACCCTGGCATCAGTCAGCGCAGGCCGACACACTCGGGCACGCAGTGTGCTCTCATGACACCAACTTAAGGAGCCTCACGCTGGCTTTTCTTTTTGCCTGTTTTAGCTGTCTTTCTTTGTTAAGGTGGCTATTTATCCATATTAAATATTGCCGATTGCCAGCATCTGACACTTGAAGTCATTTTAATGTGGTCTTCTTTGTTCTGAACGTAAAAGTTTTGTATCTGAGCTCATTTTGAGCTGGCACACTGCGTTTCCAACCTTTTATGGGCTCATCTTGCTGGCATGTGCTTGATATCGATGGGATGTTTGTAAGCTCTGCGCTCTGTTTTTCTCATAACTTGTGTTATGCGGGACTGGCCTCTGGTACTCTCCTCCTGCACACTCCGTAAGATTCCCTGAGCCTGTGGAAGGCAGGGAAACCTTCCTAACTTCACAGCAATCCCTTTGTTACCGCATCTCTATGTCCAAAAGCATGCCAACGTGCCCTCCAAGGCTTCCTTTGTGTTCAGATTCTTACATCTGTTTTCTTTTTGGTTTTTGAGGAAGGGTCTCATGTAGCTCAGGCTGGCCTTGAACTTGCTATGCAGCCTTGAAAGCTTGATCCTCTGCCTTCACCCCAAGACTGGGATGTAGGGCACGTACCTGCTTGACCCCCTCATCCTCACTGGCATTGTCCTGCTCAACTTTAACATCAGCAATTTCTCCTCAGATTTGTCCACTACCCAGGAAGAGAGCTTTAATGATTAGATTTTAAGAGTTAAAGTGATCTAGTCAGTTTCACCTCCTTTTAGAAGGAGACAGCTGGACACATCTGGCACAATCCCTCCCAGAATTAGCAGCCAAACTAACATTACCTGCTATGACTTCCAGGGGGGACCTGTCAGCTACTCTTGGTCCTCATGTTCTGAGCTTTGGACACCTGGCAGCTCCTTCCTTGTTTCTCCCCCATGCACAAACGCTGGTGTTATCCCCACTATCTCTGTTCTGAGACTTGACAAATACCCTGCCATGCTGTCCGGGGTGAATCTGCACTGTCACGTGTGCATGGCTGCCTGCTGATGGGCTTCGGGCAGGTGACTGGATCGTGAGAGCTCCTACAAAACCACAGTTTGACCGACTGGTGGCCTTATTAGAAAGAAGCGGGATGTAGGAAGTGGAGCCTGATTGGAGGAAGCTTCTGAGTCGCAGCTCTTTTTCTGGGTTCTGCCCCTGCCACTTCCACATGCTGCCTTGTGCGAAGGGCGCAACCTTGGCCTTCGCCCCACACATGCTCTGTTTTGTCATGACTCGGGAACAAAGGACCCAGACACACATGGACTAATAACCCTGAAATCATGATCCTGAAAAAAATCTTTCTGCGTTGTTTCCATCAGGTATTTATTGTGTTAAAAAGTGACATTATGGCATTCAGTCTTGCTACCCAATTGTTTCTGGTTTTGCATGAAGATCCAGGGATAAGGAGCCTCAAAATTATTATGTTTGGGATGGAAGATGGCTCAGTGGGGTGAAGGTATGGGCTGCCAAGCCTGATGACTTGAGTGTGATCTCTGGAACCCACATGTGGTGTGGGAAGTCCTTCTGTCTATGTGTTGCTTTTATTGGTTAATGAATAAAGAAGCTGTTTAGTCAGCAGCTTAGTGGAATATAGCTAGGTGGGAAAAACTAAACTGAATGGTGGGAGAAAGAAGGCAGATTCGGGAAGACACCATATAGCCACCACCAGGATCAGATGAGCCAGAACCTTGCTGGTAAGCCATAGGTACGTGGCGATACACAGATTAATAGAAATGGGTTAAATTAAGATGTAAGAGCTAGCTCATAAGAAGCTAGAGCTAATTTAATTAGTGATTTAATTAATACAGATTCTGTGTGGTGATTTTGGGCTGAGCAGTTGGGAACAAACAAGCAGCCTCTTACTACAAATTGGCACTCCAGTGTGTGCTAGCTAAATCCACATAAAACCTGAGAGGGCTTGGAAAGGAATCCTAGACATTAAAATCAACGTTTAGCTGCATTTTTATTTTCAGAAGGGCTCTGCTTGCTGGCGGCATGCTGCAGCTCCTTTAAGAGAGGTCTTTCTGATTCAGCAGTAGCAAAACAAACAAACAAAAAACAACAAAAACCCACACGGTTTCCAAATGGCATCCTGGTTCGCCAGCACAAATGGCCCTGACTCTTTTGGGAGGTCCGGCCAAGGAGAATTTAAATGAGGTTTGTAAGCAGCGTGTTACAAACTGCTTAATGGCTCCACATAGACCCACTGCATAATTGGAACTGAGGCAGTGTGTGCAGCTTGCAGAGGCATTCAACCTGCCTCCACCATGCTGGACTGGGCACAGCAAGCAGGAAAGGCCCTGTTGGCCCTAGCCATGGCTGCTTAGCATTTAAAAAAAGCGGTCTGGTCAGAAAATAATCACAGATATACAATAATGACAGATTCAGATGAAAAGACCTCTAAATGGGTCACAGCGTGTTTAAAAACTGTACGTAGGCTCAGGAGAGAAAAGAGAAAGAATATAGACAGTTATAAAAAGAAGTAAATGTTTTTTTTTAAAAAGGTAAAGTCTTTAATGAGAAAGAGTATGGACAGTCATAGATTAAACGGAGTAAAGAAAAATAAGCCATGTAAAGATGGAATATACACAGAGAGTCTGGATTATGTATACTATTGTGTTTTCTTTCAATTTTTTGATTGCAGAAAGAATTTGATTCTTGGGACTGCTAAGCTAAGTCAACATATATACTTTAAAGGTATCTTGATTTTAAAATTTGAGTCTAAGGATTTGTTGCTTTGGAAAAGAGGTTCTTCTTTTGTTTCCACAGAGGATGAGAACCTGTGGAATCCTTCCAGACCAATGTGGTTTGATGGACCAAGACATCATGAAAGGTCTCTGTGGACTGCCCCCCAACCCCGGCTGCCAAGAAAATACTTTGCTCAACAAAAAATAGGAAGCAGTTTGGAGAGAATTATGCTCATATTCCCAAATATTGTTTATAAATGTTTGTTTACATTTAAAAGGGGATATGCTATAGAGATTTTCACTGGTATGGATCTTGGTTTACTGGTACAAATTTAAGATCAATTTTGTATATATATATATATATATATATATATATATATATATGTTCTTGATTAAGGTATTGTGTTTCTGCAGCTCATTTGAAAATTCAATGTATAATTAAGAAATATCGGTTAATAGAGAGTCATCTATAATAGTCAAGCTTCTAGTCATGTTAGGTTTTCTAGATATATAGAGATATATTTCAGTTATATAGGTATTCTTCAAACCTTTTCAGAGACCTTCAGAATATGGCTTTTAAAATGTTTTAAGAGCTTAAGACTTTTCATGACAATGAGACACATCTGTTCCTGGCAGCACCAAGCTACTTCAAGAGGAAGATGGACATCAAAGAGGCTCCTTATGGAGTTTTTAGCCATTTGGGCAAGAAACTGCTCTTGCCTGGACTGCTTGATGAACTGGACATGCAGGACCCACTGAGAAATGACTGCTGAACTTGCCTAAAGGTGAGATGGCCTTTCAGGGTTGCCGTTTTATGAAAGACTCTACTAGACATTCTGCAGGGCACAGAAGAAAGTGACTGACAACCTGCCACTATAGGCAGACCTGTTCTGCTTCATGGAAAAGTCTGCTAGATATTATGGGCCTGTGGGCTAAAGATTGGATGCCCCAATGATACAGAAGCACTTTGGGTGACTGTCCAGGCAGTGAGATGTCTCTGTCAATTCTAGAGTTTTGGAAGTTGCTTACAGTGTACTTCCTGTTTACTTAGGTAATATATCCTTTTGGAGTTTTTGATGGATTTGAAGAATAGATAGTTATAGTTTTTCTTAGTTATGATAAAAGATAAAATAGATATATTGTAACTATAATTCTTGCTTGATAACTGTTTTGTTATATGTAATTTACCACGTTAAAGTTAAAGCCTTCCTTTTTTATTTAAACAGAAAATGGGAAATGGTGTGGGAAGTCCTTCTGTCTATGTGTTGCTTTTATTGGTTAATGAATAAAGAAGCTGCTTTGGCCAGTGGCTTAGCAGAACAGAGCTAGGCGGGGAAAACCAAAGTGAATGCTGGGAGAAAGAAGGCGGAGTCAGGGAGACACCATGTAGCCACTGCCAGGAACAGACAAGCTGGAAGCATGCCAGTAAGCCACAGGCATGTGGCTCTACACAGATTAATAGAAATGGGTTGAATTAAGATATAAGACCTAGCCCATAAGAAGCTAGAGCTGACAGGCCAAGCAGTGATTTAATTAATACAGATTCTGTGTGGTGATTTTGGGCTGAGGAGTTGGGAACAAACAAGCAGGCTCTTACTACACACATGGTGGAAGAAGAAGGCAGACTCCCAGAAGTTATTCTCTAATTGTCATGTATGTAATAGTGATATGCATGTGTGTATGAACACACACACACACACACACACACACACACACATCAAATAAACAGAAAAAAAAACCCTCTTGCACCCTTCCCAGAACACAACAGGCATACTTATCTCAAATGTCGATTTTCACACATCTCCCACATGGACAACTAAATAAAAGACCTGTGGCATGGCCACGTGAGGACTCTCGCCCCTGGCAGGCCTTGCTCTCCTTGGAGTTGGCGAGCCCACCGCAGGAGTCCAGATAGGGCAGCTCTTATCTTCCTTCCTGGTAGCGTTATTTTCCTTCACCACTACAGCATCTGGGAGCAGACAGTCTTTGTTTATAGGTTACTAGGTCACGTGAAGCCTCCTGTGGGCCTGATAAAAGGAGTTGTGCATGCCCAGAGACCTTGGACTTTTAAGCTGTAGTGTAACAAAGAGGGGGCAGCTGGGTGGCTAGGGGGACAGACTATGACAGAGAGCAGGTCAGAATCTTCAGTACTGACTTGAACTCTCCTTCCAGTATACGGAGTTCACCAAAAAGAAAAAGGAAAAACAAAAAGGAATCCCCCAAACAAAACTCAACCATCCCAGACTTCCCTTGGCATCTGGCTTCAAAATGTGACCATGCTTTTATTTACTGTAGCATTCATACGGTGCTTGGATTTGCAGCTGGGTCACATGGACAGAAGTATCTATTCTGTATATGAGGCAAAGGTGATTGCATTCTTCATGTGGCCAGAACAGCAGCGACTGTCTGAATATGGCTGAGGAGGCTGTTTTGGAGCCAGCAGCAGCTGTGCCTGCTTGCAGCCCCTCTGACAGCATGCCATGCAGTTTTGGGGGATGACTCCTGGAAACTTACTGTGCAGATTGTTTCTGCTGCCCCCCAATGATCCTGAACCCCCAGACCAAGTCACTCTCTGTTCGCCCCACTCGAGCGGATCACACTTTCTGCAGCTGACTCCTGCCCATCCGGGCCAGCAGGAGGGTAAAGTACACCTGGCCCCAGGCCTCTTATCGCTGCTGAAGCAGGTACCAGGTTGTGGGCGGCTCCCAGCTGTAGACATGCGCACATACAAGTGGCAGTGCACTTATATGCAAGACACAGGCATTGGTATTTTTGATATTCGTTTTATATTCTCTTCTTGAGAACTCTAAAATAAAAACGTCATTTGTACTCTTTATAAGAGTCGCCTTGGTCATGGTGTCTCTTTACAATAAGAGGACAGTGATTAAGATACCATGCTACTTCAGTATAACCAGATCTCTGGAACCCGGGAACCCAAGACTTCAGGAGAAGTTTAACTGTGGTGAAGAGGGTTCCTGTTCAGTACTAAAACTCAGCACAGAACCACAGAGCCACGCTCCTGCTTTCCCTCCTCCCTCCTACACAAACCAGTTCTAAAGCCATCCCACGGGCAGATGTCTGCATAGGGAGGCAGCCTCTGACAGCCTGGGGGTGCCAGGACCCAGGTGGCATGAGAGCACACACTAGAGTGGGTACTGGGCCTCTCTAAGAGAAAGACATTCTTAAGGTGTCTCCATAAAGGGAGCCACAGAACTGAATGGAGGGTACCTACTTGTACTGGGGACAAGACTGGATGAGGGTGATGGGAGATTAATTACATACAGAGACTATCAAATGAGCACAATAACAGTAATAGGGGTTAAACGAAGAAGATGGCTACTAGCAAGGAAAGGGGGAAATCTGGAATAAACTCTGGATTCTTTGTTTCATTATTACATCATCACAAACCTACAGATATAAATGTATTTTGTCTATAGTTGTAAAGATGTTGGATATTTATGTGGGTAATAAAACAGATACATAGTAGATACATATGTAACTCTGTATGCAGTTGTGTGTATCTGTGCACGTCAATGTGGCATATTCTGCTTGAGTGGGCCTGTGAGCGGTGACCCTGCAGCGGCAATAGGTACACCTAGTGCCCAGATCTTGACTTTAATATAATCTTCCAGAAAAAGAATCAGGGACCCTCAGAGAAATGACTGATTTCAGGGCTAGGACAGGCAAAGAACACGATGAGCCCAAAGCATCCTGTCCCAGAAATCGGGACACGCTCTAGGAAAGATGAGAACATGTCCAAAGGACACGGGGGCAGGCTGCAGCAACTCTGGTGAAATTGGGGACAATCTGACTAGCAAAATGAATCACGACAATGATGGATTATGTCCCACTGGATATAATAATTCAAGATCACATAGAGAGGAAAATAAACATGAAAAATGCACGGTCTGATGAGCAAAAGTTATTTCTAAAATTTGTAGGCACCTTGCTAAAATATTCATTAATTAAAAGAGTAATTTCACAGTAGAAAAGTTCAGAGCTTACTACTTACCAAGAAATTGAAATGAACATTATGAGTAAAAGTTTTCTGTCACCTGATGGGATGTAATGAACAGCCCATCACTTGTGCAGTGTTTCTGCCTGTATTCATGGTGTATCACAATCCAACAGACATTTACTCTGCTTTAGCATGGCTATGAGTACAGAACTAGCTCGGAACTTAGGAAAGGCCTATTGGTTCTGGTTCAAAGTCTGTCGCCAACCCACTGGCCGTTACCACCATCAACTCAAACTCACCTGCAGTTGGGAATCCGATACTCTAAGCTCATTGCCGTGGTTGACAAGATCAGTTCCTCACAGTTGGCAGATACTTTAGCTTTTCCTGTGTCTGTGCATGAGGCTGCTCCCAACACAAAAGCTTACTTTTCCTAAACAACTGACCCAACAGATCACTTCCAACCCTAGTCACTTCTGCTCTACACATTTGGGTAATAGTCTGGATTTTTAAACACCCCCAAAGGCCTATATTTTAGAGGCTTGGGTTGCTATCTTGGGATGTGGGAATCCCCTCTGCATGCTGTGATTACCATTAGTGAAAAAAGAAACTGCCTTGGCCTTTTGATAGGACAGAACTTAGGTGGGTGGGGAAGATGAAACTGAATGCTGGGAGAAAGAAGGGCGGAGTCAGAGAGCCATGGAGCCACCGGAGACAGATGCTGGGAATTTTACCCGGTAAGCTACTGCCACGTGGCGATACACAGATTAATGGAGATGGGTTAAATTAATATAAGAGTTAGCCAGTAAGAAGCTAGAGCTAATGGCCCAAGCAGTGATTTAATGCATACAGTTTCTGTGTGGTTATTTCGGGGCTAAGCTAGCTGGGCGGCTGGAAAGATCAAGCGGCCTCTGCTTGCCCTAATAGGAGGCAGGAGAGCTTTGAAGAGAGGTGTTATCTCTAGTAGGAGGGTCTTTGGTAGGCTGGACACATGGTGGGGCCTCTGAGACTCCAGCCCCTTGTTCCTGCAGCAGATCTGCTCTGCCACTATAGCAAAAATATCTGGGACAATTAGCTTGTAAAGAGAAAAGTTTCTTTTGGCTCACGGTCTTGAGAGGTTCCAGTTCAAGCCCCATTGCCCTTCAGCGTAGCAGAACATAATACCAGAGAGTGTGGAAGAGCCATTATGGGGTTATGAAGAAGCCTGGTGCCAGGGAAACCCCCAGAAACCCACAAGGATGACCCCAGTTAAGACTCCTAGCAACAATGGAGAGGGTGCCTGAACTGGTCTTCCCCTGTAATCAGATTGGTGACTACAGTCAGTTTTTAGAGATGGAAGACAGGGCACACCACTCTCATTGTCTCCCGGGAGCCTCCTACGGAACAGGTTCACATCTACACTCCTGTGTGGGATCTGGTGAGATCGCCCTACCCAGCCTTATCCTACCCAGCCTGACCCTACCCAGCCTGACCCTACCCAGCCTGACCCTACCCTACCTAGCCTGACCCTACCCTACCCAGCCTGACCCTACCCTACCCAGCCTGACCCTACCATACCCAGCCTGACCCTACCCTACCCAGCCTGACCCTACCCTACCCAGCCTGACCCTACCCAGCCTGACCCTACCCAGCCTGACCCTACCCTACCCAGCCTGACCCTACCCAGCCTGACCCTACCATACCCAGCCTGACCCTACCCTACCCAGCCTGACCCTACCCTACCCAGCCTGAGCCTACCCAGCCTGAGCCTACCCAGAGCACTTGGACTGTGGCTTCTGCCATCTTATGCTTCTCAGATGTGCCAAGTCAGCTCTTGCCTAGGACTTAGTGCATGTTCTCTCTGTACTGCACACGTTCCCAGTCATCTCACAGAAGACTCTCTTTAAGTGGTTCTCAGGTTAGCTCCTCCAAGTTATCTGCCTTGTGTCCACAGCACTCGGAGGCAGAGGAGGGCTGAGCTCTGTGAGTTCCAGGCCAAGCAAGCTACATAGGGAGATCCTGTCTCAAATAAACACAAACAGACAAACAAAAACACACAACTTCAAACCAAACCAACCAAACAAAAAACCCTAATCTAAAATAGTGTCAGGCCATCCATCTCTTGCCCCAACAACTCCTTGGTGTGCGTTTTTCAAGGCATTTATTCCAACAAGAAATTGTCTTATTGAAGAGGTTGCTGGTTCATCCTGCATACCCTAGAATAGAAGGACCCTGAAGGATTCAGATCTTTATTGTCTGCCCAGTGACAGAGCAGCACCTGGTACATTGTAAGTGCTTAATACATATCTAACGAATAAATGAGTCACCCGTGTTCGGCTTCAAGCTGTTAATAATCCCAGCTCTTAGCCTTGTGGCTGTGAGCACAAAAATTATACATTTTTAGAAATTACTTTTATTTCACATCACATTGCTCAACCTCAGACCAAATGAAGAGAGGCCACAAGATTGCCACAGCAATACAGCCTCCCCTTGAGCACTCTCCATAATGCAACGAATGACTCTCAGTGACAGAGACTCCCATCCCCAGGGATAATGCTAGCTATTGCCAAGACTTTCTCTTCAGGAATCTTAAATCTTCATCCTGATACGTCCACTTACTGGTACCCAAATCAACTTAAAAACTCTGCTTTACCTCACCACGATTCAAGCATTACTTAAGGAGATGATCACATGACTTCTAATCCTCTTCTCTGAGATAAGCGTTCTGGGCTATCTCAATATGAAAAATTAAATAGCACTGGGCATGATAAAGGGCTGCAAAATCCTAGTAGCCTGGTTTGAAAAAAACAGAACCTCCCTGCGCATCTTATCTGAGAGCTACAGCACGTGTGTCCTTGGCTTTCAGAGAACAGTGCATTTCTCAGGGCCGTCATGCGCTCTCTGGAACAGACCGCTTCCCTATCTCACCCTCTTTCTGGTTTTGAGCGAGCAGGAGCGTTCGCAGCCTCCTGGAGCCCTTATCACGTTCCAAACACATTTGCGCTCTGTATTTCCCTGCTGAATACGTTTTACATTTTAATAAGACAAGAGAAGACACACACGATGTAATGGTCTACTAATGAGTTTTGCGGCACGGGCTCTTTCCTGAGGGCATTAAACTATTTATTTCATGAACTTCCTGCTAGTGAAAAGCCACTTTCGATGGTCTGCGCCTTTGGGCTTTCACTGTGCTCTTGGTGCAGGAGGGTGGGCAGCTGCTGTGGGTAAATGAACAGTGTTTTAGTGAGGATCTGCATCCTCCGCTGTGTCTTGCGTGAGGGTAAGCATAGTGGGTATCACTGAATGAGGGGGGCGAGTGAGTAATAAAAGAACCAAGAAGTCAATGAGCACAGCGCTAGTGTTGCAGCCCAGGCCCTCACTTCACAGAGGTAGCCAGGGCTCAGATAGGCAGGGACACAGTTCATCAATGGCAGCTGTGGGACCACATCCCAGAATCATGCTGCCTTTCTTAATGGACACATAGGCAAAGGAATTGCCAGTTAACTGGCCAAGCATAGAGGGTGTGTGTGTGTGTGTGTGTGTGTGTGTGGCCTTAGTATATCCATGCACTCTAAATTAAACAACTTTCAGCCACTCACAGGAAGCCATGCGGTGGTAGGGTTGGCATGTGACCCAGTTCTATCCACTGGGACACAAGGACAGGAAGTGTGCTGTGCAGGTGAGAGAAAGAAGCACTCGCCTCCCTGAGGCTGCAGGAGGCTGTGACAGCACCCCAGGACCACACAAAGCTCCTGAGTCCACTCTGCAGGTGACCCTGCCTCTGGCCTTTTAGGGAAGAGAATAAATGACATTAATGTTTGAGTCATCTAAAGCACTCTAAAAGGCCCAGGGAGCTTTGGGAGAAACCCAATAAACAAAATACTTGCTTTCTTTGCTCCTTAAACAAGTGTTTGTTGTTTTGTTTTAAGTGTGGAAACAAATGAACACTTCTACCGTCAGCTAGGATGTCGTTTGGTTGGAAGGTGCATCCTAACGGCCTTCTAAATAATCCTGGATATTTTAGAACTACCACAACAGAATCTGACAAATGCTTCAAAGGTTTGCAACACGGGACCGAAACTGTACGGACGGACAAACTGTTAACGCTCTGTCTCGAACCTGAAGTATAGTTTTTCACCTACACATGATTTTTTTAACAGCCTGTGTTAAAATCCATCGAGCTCTGACAATCTTCCAGATGGCAGATAGCAGGTTTTATTCTAACAGTATTAAAATCACACGCATTAAGACTCACTTCTACTCCTGTCAGGAACTCTGTATGTATTTTTGAACAAGCACACGTTCAAAACCAACGTGCTTTCCACTTGACAATAACCCTGTTATTGGTAACCAATACTGTCGACTCTTTTCCTTAAAACAAAGGCTTCTTCGCTAATTTTTGTGGCAGTGTACCCAAACACCCAGGCCTGGAGAAACGGGTTTGCTGTCAGTCATTTCCACAGGTTCTGGAGAAAGTGTGTGTGTGTGTGTGGCGGGGGGTGCTGCTCACGACTTAGAACACTGCACAAGTCCTTTCCCCTCAAGACAAGCACACTACCGAGGAGTGGCCACACCACTTTATGTATGTATTCCCCGTTGGTCACACACAGTCCCGGAGAGACACGTTCACAGGCTACTTAACAATTTTTACTAATTTATCAAAGACTTACTTAAGCATGGGTGCCATTTCTCCTGCCGTTTTCATTCACCCTTTCTCCCTTCTGTCTCCAGTCCCTGTAGTGAGTATCTGAGAGTGGGGGAAGGGCAATCACAGCTAGGCTTCACATCTTGATCTCAGTGCAAGGCCCACGCAGAGGCAATACCACTAGATCCGTTTTCTTAACTCTATTTTATTATAAAAAATAAATCCAGTTGAGCACACTAACTTTATTTTAGTTAAATTACTTTCTATTTTCAAACTATACCACATAGGAATAGCAGTTCGCCATTTATATTCTGAAATAAGCCTCAACAGATTGTTTCTAAGAACAAATAAATTCTGAAGTGTGATACCTAAAAAGCTTCAATTTATTTTATTTTGACGTTAAGTAATGGGTTTCTAACATAATTATAAAACAAAATAAACTGGTTGAGAAAGTCATGGGGCCCCACCCCTAGACAAAAAATTATAGGCAGCCAAGAAATGCTCAGAGAGGAAGAATTCGTCTTTTGTGGGCAAGAACCCAACATCAAGTGGTCAACTCTGAAACCATACACACATAAGCAACATTAAACTGACTCAGCAGGTTACACACACACACACACACACACACACACACACACACACGTATAGCAGTGGCATTTCAAATGTATTTTAATAAACACAGACTGCCTGAGGATCTGAGTCAATCCCTCTGGTCAGCTTTACAGACCAGATTATGGTAACACACACCTTTAATTCCAGTAGTCATAATGACACACACCTTTAATTCCAGTAGTCACAATGACACACACCTTTAATTCCAGTAGTCATAATGACACACACCTTTAATTCCAGTAGTCATAATGACACACACCTTTAATTCCAGTAGCCACATCAGTTGTCACAGAAACTGGGTAGTGCCTGCCTTTAATCCCTGTGTTGCACACCTTTAATCCCAGCCCTAGAGATGACTGTAAAACGGGGAAGACAGCTCTCAGACACACAGTCCCCTGAGATTTCAGGAGGCAGGGTCGCCATTTCAGACTGAGGTTGAGGTAAGAGCCAGTGGCTGGCTGTTTTGCTTTTCAGATCTTCAGGTTGAACCTTAATTTCTGACCCTGAGTTTTTATTAATCATGCTTCACATATATAGTTATGCATTTATATGTGTGTATAACAATATTAATTAAAGACAAAGAAGCCATGAGTTTAGAGGGGATGGCTTTGGAGGGAAGAGGGGAAGGGAGAAACTGATGTAATTAAACCATAATTCAAATTAATTTTACAAAAAGAAGTCTACCTGGTCTCAATTACCTTTTCTTTATGGATAAAGACAGGATACTTTTCATTCAGACATTCGGGGTTCAGCTGGCATTTTGGTTACATCACACACACAGAACAGAAACTGTGGCTGTAAAGTAGGTGTCACAAGGGGACAGAAACAGGTTTGACCTCACATCGCCACTCTATCCTACTGAGATCATAACACACGTTCTCTAATCCATAAAGTCAAAGGGCTCCATGTGCCCGGGAACGGACCAATGCAAACTGGGAAACTACGGTTCTAGTCTACGCAGACTGCTCACAGGACGTTAAGAACTGGTTACAATGTAGAAAAGAATTCTGCCATTAAAAGCCCTAACAATTTGTTAGCAGTGGGAAATAAAATATCAGAAAATGTGTGACCCATTTTACCCTACCCCACTAATGTAACGGTTGCGTCAACTAACGACAGTCACAATTTCTCCGCAGAGAACAATCATGAGACACGGCCAAGAGCTCTGAGCTGCAGAGTCTAGAATGGAAGATGAAGTGCAGTAAGATCAAAGCCTACAAACGTGGGTCACCATCTACCACACATTTCAGTGTGCATATCTTGGCATTTCTCCCTCACAAGTGATCATGTATAATATCCCTAAAGTAGGGGTACAACCACCTGCAGCCACACACTATCCAGATTGAAACTGCCACCATGCATCGGGTGCCACGCTAGGGATTGGGGCCACAAACCAGACGAACTTGCTCTCAGTCAGCTTGGCCTTTTCCCACTTGCTTCAGAATCAACCTGCCACATGCATCATCAATTTACTAAGGACTTTCTGTCTTTCTAAGAATGGGAGGGTAGCTGGAAGCATGGCTTGAACTATGAAAACATGTAACGGGTTTCTGGTGTTTCTCCACAAGCTTCCTTATGAGAGCATAAGGAGAAGGAGTAATAACATTCAAATATTAAACACGGGAAATTACATAATAAAAAGACTTGCTGGCAAATTTTAAATATAATTAGGACTTAATAGGGTTGGTGCTTTTTTAAAAAGTCATGCATAAAAGATTGCAGAAATGCTGAGTCACACTTAAGACAGTACAGCCATGTGTACATGTGAAACAAATGCATGCTACTGTCTTCTGCCCACACCATGTGCACATGTGAAATGAATGCCTGCTACTGTCTTCTGCCCATACCACGTGCACACGTGCAACAAATGCATGCTACTGTCTTCTGCACACACCATGTGTACATGTGAAATGAATACCTGCTACTGTCTTCTGCCCATATCACGTGCACACGTGCAACAAATGCATGCTACTGTCTTCTGCCCACACCATGCGCACATGTGAAATGAATGCATGCTACTGTCTTCTGCCCACTCCACATGCACATGTGAAATGAATGCATGCTACTGTCTTCTGCCCACACCATGCGCACATGTGAAATGAATGCATGCTACTGTCTTCTGCCCACACCATGCGCACATGTGAAATGAATGCATGCTACTGTCTTCTGCCCACACCATGTGCACATGTGAAATGAATGCATGCTACTGTCTTCTGCCCACATTTTCTCTTAACTGGGAAGACTTTCCCCTCGAGCTGGAGAAACCAAGGCCACAAGCACATCATACCTGGACACTCATCTATTTGAACAATGGGAATGGGTGTCAGGAAGGCACAGAGACACAGCACTAAGCCCACAATCACCCCATCTGCCCCAAATCATTCCACACACCCACCACATACAAAATGACAGCTATTCATCTGACTAACAAAATAACAAAATGCTAAACCATCACAGATGCGGTTCTTACATACAAAGCTAAACACCCCACAGTAATATCCCTGTGTGGCCTTTCCAGATATCCAAATCCGTTCCCCCAGTGCACAATATAAAGACAGTGTTTGGTAGGCTCCAACTATATCGTTAAACCATAATAAATTCTTTATCAATGATATAAAGATTTTTTCACTTTAATGTGATCACTGATACCTAGGAAAAAAATAAAAACATGTATCTATTTACTGTACGTTTTTTAAGAGAAAGCAAGAAATAATTTTTAAAATCAAGTATAGAAAAATCTCCTGATTCCTGAGTCTCTTTAAAGCTTTTTGGGGTACAAGCATGTCCTTTGGATGCCCTGTTACTTGTGGAAAACCATCAACTTAGTCCCAGATTTCCACCTACCGTTTCCTGGCAACACATGGCTCCCTGAGCTACATGGGATGGCAGACACCTGTGATCCCAGCATTTGATACAGAGTGTGATACAGAAGATCACCAGTGGGGGCTAGCCTGGGTCCCAAGACTGAGAACAAATAACAGCAGACGCCTGTCCTTTTGTGTACTCCTCGGCCGTGTAACCCTGCCCTTGGTACTGGGTACAAAACCTTGGGTGCTCTGCATGCTGGGAAGCGCTGTACCTTGACCCAAAGCCTGAGCCCTCTTTTCATTGTTTGAGACAAGGCTCACTAAGTCACATGGGCCAGCCTTGATCTCACCGTAGCTCAGGCTGGCTGAGCTTGTAATTCTCTTGCCTCGGCCTCCCAGCAGCCTGGATTACTGGCCTGCGCCACCAGGCCTCACTCCCCTTCTCTACTTGAGGTGCCAGTATCCCACTGCACTGCTCTCCCTGCCCTGATGTATCGATTAGTTATTTATCCCTGATTCAAATCCGGTCTCTACACCGTTTCCAAAGTAACCTTTCTAAATGCAAACATAAGCCCAGCACTCTTGCTTACCACGCAGCTCTGAAGTGAAAGGCCACATTGCGTCACCCAGGCTCTTCCAATAGTGTGCTGGGGAGCCTGACTCCCCGGCGTTGTGGTATCCTGGATTCTCAATGTGGCACTGAGGTGGTGAACTTTTTAGGGGTGGGACCCAGAGTAGGGGCAGCAAAGATCTTTAAGCAGGATGAATGATGTCTCAGTGAGGGAGCCTGGCCTTTCCCTTGTCTCTTGGTTCCTGTATCACCAAGTGAACTCCCTCACTTCCCGTCACTGTGATGCCTGCCATGCACCCCTCCCCAGAGCTGAACGGTCACTGATGCCACGCTTCCAAGTCTTTTTTTTTTTTTTTTGTTTTTGTTTTTTCGAGACAGGGTTTCTCTGTGGTTTTGGAGCCTGTCCTGGAACTAGCTCTTGTAGACCAGGCTTCAGAACTGTGAGCTAAATAATCCGCTTGTTTTTAGAGCGTGTCACCTCAGATATTTCGTTACAGTGATACCAAGATGGCTAAGACAGTCTCTCAAAACAGCACACAGGAGAGGGGTCGGACCACACACCTATGCCAAGGACCACTGTGCAGGTATAGACTCATGGTCTATCGTATTCCTCAAACAAGAGAGCCAATAGAATAAAAATTTAAAGTCTCAGGCATTCTAAATACCTTAAAAGTTGGTAACAGGAGTAGCCACAGTCCAGCACAGTTCACTATGCTAGGGACCCTTCAGGACAGCCTGCCTCTGAAGCATCAACAGATTCATCTTGTTTCCATCAATCTGACTTTCCAAACAGTAGAGGACACTAATGCATGGAACTGTCACATAAAGACACTATTTTCTCCCCTGGCCCTCTGCCTTCTCAACTCTTGGCATTTTCATCTTGACTTTAATCCACTGCTTCCTGTTCATCCTGCCCTCCACACGGGCCAACTCCTGGGACGGAACAGGAGTGTATTTCCCAGAGCTTCCAATCACTGTGTCTGCGAATCTACCATGCTTTATTTTGTTCTTAAATTCAGAAACGGAGCAAATTTTCTTCTAATTCATGTAGTTCAGCAGGTGTGAAGCACCTGGAATGTTGAGACAGGAGGATTGCTGTACGTTTGAGGCTATTGTAGCCTACCTATTGACCTCAAAGAAAGCTTGTGCTATAGAGTCAGACTGTCTCAAAAAGGACACCTACACACACATACTAAATAAAATGTAATAATTCTTTTCAGTGTACTCCCAAGCTATTCCTCTGTTTTTAACAGAACATTTTAACTTTGTTCTTTGAGAATTTCATACATATATCTGATGCATATTGATTTTATTTATTCCCCCATTGTCCCCCACCAACTCTTCCTGGATCATCCCCTATTTATGTTCCTCTGCCAATTTCAATTCCATTCTCTCTCTCTCTCTTTTCTTATACTGGAGTCCAACTAACGCTGCCCATGTACTCATGGTATCAGGCTATTCACAGGTACAAAGTCAACCTACCGTAGACTACATCCCTTAAGAAAACTGATTCTCCTCCTGCTATCAGCTCCTCAGCTAGGGGCAGGTCCTGGTGGACCCCTTTCTAACCATGCTGGGATGCAGGACTGGCTGCTAGCGGCTCCTCAGCTAGGGGCAGGTCCTGGTGGACCCCTCCCTAACCATGCTGGGATGCAGGACTGGCTGCTAGCGGCTCCTCAGCTAGGGGCAGGTCCTAGCGAACCCCTCCCTAAGCAGGCTGGGATGCAGGACTGGCTGCTAGCGGCTCCTCAGCTAGGGGCAGGTCCTGGTGGACCCCTCCCTACCCCTCCCTAAGCACGCTGGGATGCAGGACTGGCACAGTACAAGCTGCTCTGAGTGCATGGCTATGACACCATGTTGAGTTCAGAAGAACACTGTCTTGTCCTGGGCTCCCTAGACCTCTGGCTCTTACAATCAATCTACGTGCCACCCCTTTGAGATGCTCACTGAATCTTGGGGTGTGTGGATGTGACAGAGATATCCCACTATGGCTGAGCATGGCACAGACCTATCTGCACTTTGGCTAGTGAAAGGGTTTTTTCTTTTTTTAAGATTTATTTATTATGTATACAACATTCTGCCTCCATGTATGCCCGCACGCCAGAAGAGGGCACCAGATCTCATTACAGATGGTTGTGAGGCACCATGTGGTTGCTGCAAATTGAACTTAGGACCTCTGGAAGAGCAGCCGGTGCTCTTAACCACTGAGTCATCTCTCCAGCCCCGAAAGGGTTTTTTCTAATAGCTAAACATATACCAGAGAAGATGAGAGGTGAAATTAAGACGGAGGAGAAAAGAGAAAATAAGATGAGGCCGAAAATGAATGAGAGAGGCACAGAGAGAGATTAACTGTAACAGAAACTACACTGAAAAATCAGAGCAGGCTAAAGGACAGGAGGAAGCAGGTAGAGACACAGGGCAGAGGGTGGGCGGGGCAGAGGATGGGGTGGGGCATCTGAGTTCCTTGGGTTGAGCCATTATTACCCATGATCTTCCATCAACCATCACTGCCTCTCAGCTGCTTTAACCCTCCAGTCTCTGAGGACTAGACCTGGTGTTTGGGAGAAATAATAAGTTACCCATGAAGGATAAAATGCTTGCTGGGAGGAAGGGGATTGGACAGGGTCCCAGGTATGGGAGAAAGGGAATAAACTTCATCATATACATGTATGAAACTGTAAAAGGAAATAATAAAATATTTACATTTTCTACCAACGGAGATATAAAAAGATCCACAGAAAACTAGATGTAACTTCTGGGGAAGGTGGTGGCCCACGGGGAGGCCATGGGGAGCTACTGAAGTCGGATCAAGAACTGCAGTTGAGTTACTCCTGGCCACTGGGAAGAGCCTGCCTCCCCTTAAGTAGCAGTAGGTACCAGTGCTGTGAGTTATCCTTAAGGGTCCATGCCATCTCATAAGCCTAAAACTTATTTCCTTACCTTGCATTACATTTCACCTTTCCTGCACTAGAAGAACCCTAAGTCAGACAGCATCCACACAGAGGCTATGCCTTGTATTTGGACCCATTTCTCAGAAGCAAATTTTAATGAGTGATGCATCCTCCTGGAATACGTACACCACAGAGCACACTTAGAACACACATGTGCATCCTCCTGGAGTATGTACACCACAGAGCACACCTAGAACACACATGTGCATCCTCCTGGAGTATGTACACCACAGAGCACACCTAGAACACACATGTGCATCCTCCTGGAGTATGTACACCACAGAGCACACTTAGAACACACATGTGCATCCTCCTGGAGTATGTACACCACAGAGCACACTTAGAACACACATGTGCATCCTCCTGGAATACACACGCCACAGAGCACACTTAGAACACACATGTACATCCTCCTGGAGTATGTACACCACAGAGCACACCTAGAACACACATGTGCATCCTCCTGGAGTATGTACACCACAGAGCACACCTAGAACACACATGTGCATCCTCCTGGAGTATGTACACCACAGAGCACACCTAGAACACACATGTGCATCCTCCTGGAGTATGTACACCACAGAGCACACCTAGAACACACATGTGCATCCTCCTGGAATACACACGCCACAGAGCACACTTAGAACACACATGTACATCCTCCTGGAGTATGTACACCACAGAGCACACCTAGAACACACATGTGCATCCTCCTGGAGTATGTACACCACAGAGCACACCTAGAACACACATGTGCATCCTCCTGGAATACACACGCCACAGAGCACACTTAGAACACACATGTACATCCTCCTGGAGTATGTACACCACAGAGCACACTTAGAACACACATGTGCATCCTCCTGGAATATGTACACCACAGAGCACACCTAGAACACACATGTGCATCCTCCTGGAATATGTACGCCATAGAGCAGCAGGCACTGAGAGCACACATGATCATATCATGTCTTTTTCCTATGACTAATTGACAGTGCAGCATGAAAACTCCCAGAGCATTTGCAGGGGTGTGAAAATGATAGCATGCTGGCCTTGTACAGAGAGACACGCCACCTATCCTTACAGAATCCTAACTGCCAGGCACAGCAAGTCCCACTTGGGTTCCAGGAGCAAGGGAGAAAGGGACAAGGCTGAAAGGCTGATGATGCTCACTTCTTTCACAACTCAGCAGGAAACAAAGAAACAAGGGCAGAGAACAGCAAATGAGGGGGAAAGAGAAGAGGGGTACACCTAAAAAGTGTTCATCGGGGGCCAAGGAGATGATGAAGTCAGTAGGATGCAGGGGACCTCATACAGACTCTGGGAGAAGTGGGCTGGGGGTTAGTATAGTTCAATGAATATTTACTAAGCATCCAACTTAAGATCTGTTATAAAGATCGAGGAGAATACAGAGTCAGGCTACCCTCTGAGTAACCTAGCAGGTCTCCAATAACTCAGATATTTATCCCAGAAGTCTCAGTGTGACTGTGTATGTGTGTGTGTGTGTGTGAGAGAGAGAGAGAGAGAGAGGGAGAGAGAGAGAGACACAGAGACAGAGAGAGAGAGAAACAAAGGTATAATTTCTTAAACCTTAATAAGACTCAAGAAAAGCACAGTGGAGATGTAGGAGACATAGGTATCTACAGACCCTGGTAATGCTACAAGACCAAAATGTGGGCTGTTAATGCTAATAAACCTCCATTTCTACTCCAGGGGTTAAAAAGGCAGCTGCCAGCTCTAAACGTTTGTAGCTAAGAGGCAGACATCATGGGCACCAGAAGCAACTTGGGCAAGTTACCACATCTGCACTTACTTCAGTTTCCCACTCTGTACAGTGGGCATAATAAATCTGCTTCCTCAGGTTTCTATGGGAATTGAGTCAATACAGGTTAAAGCACATAGGACAGAGGCCATCTCACACTGAACGGACAGTAAAAAGGTGACGTCATTCTTCCTGGTTACCAGCCATACACTCAGGGGGCTGTGAGTCAGAAAGCTGCCACACACAGTTTGTGTATTCGTGCTGGCAACCCAGACAACTGCCCAGTGCAGGTTTAGCGTGAACCACTAGGCACGTTCTGCAAGGTCTCGGGGGGAAGTATCTAGCTGTCCCATCCAAGTTTCTGTTTTTGCAATTTAGAACACCTTCATGCCACGGACCTCTTAGGAGTTTTTATTAGTGAAAATATATTTAACGTTTGCTATTGTAACTTCTCTCTACTCTAGAAAATGAAAGCTGGGGGCCTCAGAAATTCAGGAAAAACCAGGGTTGAGCAAACACGGAGAGGCATATGAACTTAAAGTGAGCTTGTCATCATTTTAAACATACTGGAACCTAAACTGCAGGAGAGGAGGCTTCAAGGCCTCACACAAGCCTGGCTTCTGCTGGTTTGGGCACAGTTCTAGAGATCTAAAAACGAACCGTTGACATTTTCAGAACCTGGTTATGGAGTTCCAGTTTAAAGGGCACACACACAGCCCTCTCCCAAAACACGCGTGGCAGTTGCCATGACAGCAGAAGGCAGCACCTACCGAGCCTTTGTTATCCTGCTGAAGATGCTGTACAAAAGCACGCTCCTGGAAGACTCTTGACTAAGGGAGTGGAAAAGGTTAAAATACATTTCTGGATCCACACGGGTTTCGCCTGTGCCTGGACTCAGGAGCCGTGTTGGTGTATTAATAACTAAGTAGGTAGTAAATAAGACAAATAACATATCTAAGGCTGAGAAACAAGGAAGATCTGTTTGTTCTTTTCCCTTTGTCATCGTATCCTAAGAAGCCATATCTTACTATTCTAATGGAATGGTCGGAATCACACAATTTAGCCACCCAAGTCTTCTGTTCCACTACTTTTCTTCTTTGTCTTGCCAATTTCAACTCAAATTTCCAAAGGTTAAGTAGCTATAGGAAAGAAAAATGGCTTCTAACTGAGTTGATAGGCTTCCCCTGCCTCCAAAATAGAGCATAAGAAGAGAAAAGACACAGACAGGAGGAAGACAGCACCTCCAGGGGTGTGACGGCCCTACCTATGCTCTTCCATGCTCTTCCCCCTGGAGCAACACACTGTGTCGCCACACACCAACGGAACTGATCAAGTTGGCTTATGACAGGGAAATGGGCATCTCCTAAATGCCAACAGTGCCAGATGCTGCCCATCCAACCCACCTGAACCCCCACCATGGCCCATCTTATAAAACTCAACAGGGCATGTCTTCTCTGGGCCTCTCCTGATCTCAGCCCCATGCTTCATCCTGATTAGCAGGGGAGATGACCACGGGCTTCCTCTTGCCACCTTCCTCGACAGTAGGTGCTACGCCTTTGCACATGAGGCACCTCAGTCATGTGGTGTTTTAGATGTATGCTCACGGCAACAGCCCAGCAAGTGGTGTGACTTGAATACAGGTCTGTTTAGTTAAGAATTAACTAACCTCCCATTTAACGCCCGCCAAGTTATTGGCAATGATAGGGTCATGTAGCAAGAAGAGCCTAATCCACCCCTGCTCTAGAGCAGCGGTTCTCAAGCTGTGGGTCGCGACCCCTTTAGTGATCGCATATCAGATATTTACATTACAATTCATAACAGCAGCAGAATTGCAGTTATGAAGTAGCAATGACATAATTCTATGATTGGGGATCATCACAACATGAGGAACTGTATTAAAGGGTCACAGCGTTAGGAAGGCTGAGAACCACCGCTCTCTGGAGGCTCTTGTGGTAGACCTGAGGTCTCCCAGGTAGGGGTAGGGTTCACGGAGGGAAGTCAAGTGCAGTTCCTCCTCTTCTCTGCCACCTCCACCACTGACCCTAAGACAGTTTTCAGTAAAGAAAGTGGCAGGAAGAACGCTTCCATGTGTGGGATTATCTAAGCTGGTGACGTGACGGGGCATGAGTCCTCACACACGCCCCACGAGTGGCATGGACACAGAGATTTCCTAAGGATTTGATAGAAGGCCAGTGAGATGGCTCAGCGGGTAAAGGCATTCGCCACCTCAGGACCCAGTTCCATCTCTGGAACCCGTATGGTGGAAGGAGAGAACTGACTCCTCCGTGCTGTCCTCTGACCTCCATATGTGTGTTGTGGTGCATACAGGCACACGCACATGCACACACACACACACACACACACACACACACACACACACACACACGCACACACCAAAATAAACAGTTAAAGGAAATGTAAACGTTTTCCAAGTTGTATCTAGTACTTACAATTTTATGACGCCGTCTGAGCACCTGGAACACGGCTGCTGGCTGTTCCTGTCCTGTTTCTGTTGACTCTGGCCCAGTTGAACAAACCTACAAACACAACAGACGAGAACAAGCTAAAGAAGGAAGCCCCTGCAATGAGCCCAGGGGCGCCCCAATCGGCGTGTACTCCCACACCACGGCGGTGCGGCTGAAGTCGCCCGTGCGTTTCCATTACCAAAGTGGGAAACTATACAACAAGGAGGGCAGGAGCATGGGGTCAGATGCTTGCAATCAAAGAACAGAGACCCGCCCTGAGGCAGGGGAGCTGCTCAGAGTCCAGAGCACTGACTCAGTTTCCTCAGGACCTAAGAGTCCTCTCCCTTCTCTCACTCCCAAGCATACTCCAGCTACTCCCGAGGAAAACCCTGACAATCAAATACAGGAAGCTGATGGGTGGCCTCTGCCACACCACCTTTCCCAGGAAGGCTGAGTGGCATTCACATAAGCACTAATTCAGACTCCTGACTGCAGGTGGGCCCTTCCACACACGCCCAGCTCCCCTCAGAGTTTCGGGGTGTTCTGTTTTCCTGTTCCCATGGGAGGTGACAGGGCAGGATCAGGAGCCTGTTTCATTTCTGTTTTTCTGCCATTTAAAATGTTTTCCTTTGATGACTACTGATAATCTTATTATTTCTTTTTCAAAAGCTTTCCTGAAGGTCCAGGGCTCCAGGATCAACAGTGATCAGATTCCTGCAGTGCTGCAGACAAACGCCCTAGAGCTCGCTTTCATCTGACAGTCGGCGATGAATTGCGTGCAGTTTTGGAAAGGATGGGGGATATTATGTAATATTAGCTACACACATTTAAAATTTTTCAGATAAAGTACAGTCACTATCACAATAAAAAAAATAGAACATTGTAGCGCTGGAGAGAAGGCTCAGTGGGTAGGAGCACTGGCTGCTTTTTCCAGAAGACCTGGGTTCGATTCCTAGCACCCACATGGTAACTTACAATTGCCTATAACTTGAGTCACAGGGGATCCCAATGCCCTCCTCTGGCCTCCTTGGACACCAGGCAAACATGTGGTACATGCACATACATGTAGGCAAAGCAGTCGTACATATAATAGTAAAATTATTTAATTAATAAAGAAAAAACATCGTTTGCCCATGTATGAGGCTACGTGGAACAGAAAGTGTCCAGGTTTGGTTAGGAAAGTAAACCAAAGCACGGGGGAGGTGAAGAAAGAAAACGGAGCAGGGCTCAGTGGGAAGAGCAGAACCACAAAACTGAGCCATCCGATGGCTGCAGCTCAACGCAAGAACAAGCGGGAAAACAGGCTGCAGGCCAGGACCAGCTGTGCCCTGAGTCAGTTGTGCCCCTCCCAGTGCCCTGTGGCCCTGAGTCAGCTGACTTATAAGTCAGTACAGGACACCATTACTGTGCACAAACTCCAGTGGGCGCCAGTTAACAGGTGCAGATGGGGGGGGGGAGAGAAAGCCACCTGAGAGTTTAGGACAGAACTACACAGGGTCTTTCCCAGCTCTCTGGGTCTACGAAGACACAAAGATAACTCTAGTGCCTGGTGGGACAAGAGTGGGCAGATGCAGTCCCTCAAGATGCCTTGGCTGCCCCTGGCATAGCTACCCAGTACAAACTTCTGTAGTTTGGATGAACTGTCCCCTGACCAAAGCCCATGCATGAAAAATTTGTTTCAGAACAGGGCCAATGGTAGGTAGTAGGTAGGAATCTTAAGATGTGGGGCCTAGTCAGAGGTTTTACGTCACTGGGGCTATGACCGCAAATAGAGCTGGGGACCCTTGTTTTCTCTGTCTTTTGTGTCCCAGCCATGAGATGAACAACTCTGCTGCAGTATGTACTGCCCCCATGATGTTTGGCTTTGTCACAGGCTCGAAAGCAACAAGGTCAACCGACCGTGGACTAAAATCTGCACATCTGAGAGCCATGACAACATTTCTCTGGAAGCTGATTGTCTCAATAGTTTTGCTCTAGCGGTAGGCAGCTGATTTTGCCTCCATCATGCCTACAGACGATGAGGAGAGCGACACCCTGCACAGACCTGTGGAAGGAGTCTGGAGGGGACAGGGTGCTGACAGGAAGGATGGTCAGGGTCCTCTACCCTTTCCCCTTTCACTGCAAGCACAAGAGCTGAGAGGATCCGAGAGCAAAAAAGCACATAGTCTGAATCACAGGATGTCTCCTGGACTGGTCCCCGAACAGCTCTGTGCTTTTAGACTTTAAAGAGACTGATCACCTCTTCTGAAATCAACTGCAGAGGTGTTTGAAGAGCAAACAAAACACCGCAAAGCCTTATGTGGACAGGAGACGGTGTCTGCAGCCGTCCCTGCTGGACAGCCCACCCTTCGGCCTGCTCAGGCTGTTTCCAGGGATGCTGAGGCTGACAAAGCCTGTCTCTCACTCCTAAAAGGGGACAAATGAAGTAGACCTTAGAGTCTGAATCAGTAAGAGCTCCGGGGGAAGCCATGTCTGAGGCAAAACCAAAACAGAACAAAAAAAAAAAAAAAAAACAAAAAAAAAACCCCACAAAAACTAAACCAATTTTCTTTGTGTTTCAACAGAACCAACATTTCAGTCCTTGCCACGCAGGCGCTACACTGCAAGAGGCACCGGTGTTCGGTTACTGTGTCCCCACACTGTCCTTCCTGCCATGCTGCTTAGGGGCACACTGCAACAGTTTCGTCACGGAGTTCCAGAGAGTGAGGAAGTAGGTAGCACATGTGGCTGTGGTCTAAATAACTGACTTCAGACAGTGACAGAGGTTTACAAAAGTGCCCAGGTATAAAAGCTGATTTTGGAGCCAAGATATGCCACATCGCAGGATAGATCTGAGCAGCCTGAAATAAAACCTGCTATTATCCAGGTCAATTCATAGTAAAAGGAAATATCTGTCCTCCTTACAAAGACACTGAGGGCCTGTGCGTGTTTATACTGTAGGATTTATATAAGGCAAACATGAATGAATTACGCGGGGCTACGTTCCCATGGAACACGCAAGCTGTCTGAAGGTTATATTAGGCCCAGGAGATGCTTCTGGTGGTCCCGCCAGGTTCTCGACAATTTAAGGGTAAAGGATCCCTGGGAAGATCTGAGAACTCGAGGGTTTCTGCAGACACACCTAATCTGGCACCATTTCAGGAAAGGCCTTTCAGTGGACTCCCGCCTTCCAGTGAAATCTGGCTTAACCGCACACGCTGAACTGGCACACTTACTCAGCTGTTTCTCCCCATCAGCCACCCAAGGTGCAAAGTGAACATGACCTCTTTAGCCTTTAGTACCTAGGATCCAGTTTCTGAGAAGATACTTGATTGTGTAAACTAAAGAACATAGCTGTGTACTCATATCTGGCTTCAACTGGACACAGGCAGGACTGATGTGTAAATGTCCCATAACCTGTCACTGGGGGCAGCATCTCAAGTGCTAGGTCTTCTAAGCCCCAGTACAAACCAGTGTTCCAGACCCACATCCCGAGCAGAATCCATCTCCTGTATCACTGTTTTCCCTGTTCCAGACCAGCATCCCGAGCAGAATCCATCTCCTGTATCACTGTTTTCCCTGTTCAGAGCAGAATCCAGAGCAGAATCCATCTCCTGTATCACTGTTTTCCCTGTTCCAGACCAGCATCCCGAGCAGAATCCATCTCCTGTATCACTGTTTTCCCTGTTCAGAGCAGAATCCAGAGCAGAATCCATCTCCTGTATCACTGTTTTCCCTGTTCCAGACCAGCATCCCGAGCAGAATCCATCTCCTGTATCACTGTTTTCCCTGTTCAGAGCAGAATCCAGAGCAGAATCCATCTCCTGTATCACTGTTTTCCCTGTTCCAGACCAGCATCCCGAGCAGAATCCATCTCCTGTATCACTGTTTTCCCTGTTCCAGACCAGCATCCCGGGAGGAATCCATCCTGTATCACTGTTTTCCCTGTTCCAGACCAGCATCCAGAGCAGAATCCATCTCCTGTATCACTGTTTTCACTTTTGTGGTGGCTCACTTTCTCTGGGAAGCGACAACGTCCGCTGAGGAACAGCCTCCATCAGACTGGTTTGTAGGGCATTTTCTTGAATGCTGATGGAAGCAGAAGGGCCCAGCTTTCTGCGAATGCTGCTGTGTCTAGGCAGGTGACCCTGGGCTGAGTAATAAGGTAGCTGAGTAAGCCTCTAAGAAGCGTTCCTCCATTGTCTCTGCTGCTGTTCCCGCCTCCAGGTTCCTGCAGGAGTCTCTGCCCTCACTTCCCTCAAGGCTGGACTGCAGCCTGCAAGCCAAATAAACTCTGTCTTCCTCAAGTGGGTTTGCTCAGTATTTACCACAGCTACAGAAAAGCTATGTAGAGGTCATAATAACTGCACACTTCATTGCTTTGCTTTCCTTTCTGTGTGGAAGTCTCTCACCTGGCATAAATGGCGACATCTTCTTCTGACAGGGTATCTGAGAGGTTAATTCCGTAGACCTCCTTCATGGGCTGGACCACAGTCTAGGGTTTGAAGAACAGGAATCGGTTAGTATCATCAGATATTCTCCACGTTAATGTCTCCAGAGCTGAAGGAAACGAGTCTAATAATTTTCCTACAAAAGCAATAACACTTTTTTTTATATTGCTCATTAAACTTCAGCTAACGGCTTTCAAAAGGATCTGTTCACTGGAGCAATGGCTCACGCCTATAATCCTGGCACTCGGGAGGTTCAGGCAGAAGAACTGCAGGGAATTTGAGGCTAATCTGGGTTACACAGTGAGTTCTAGTACAGCAGGGTATGGAGTGAGACCCTACCTCAAGACAAAACACAACACCAACCCAAATAAATACACGTAAACCTCAAAAAACTGTGATTTCTGTTTCCTACTAAAATGGCATAGTTTAAGGTTTAAAAATGTGCTAAATAAAAATGGTTGCTGTGTCTAACACAGGAGCTGTGAATTCCTTTTTATTTTTTCTGTCAAAGGACAGACAGTAAACAGTCCGGGCTCATAAGACTATATGGCCTCTGTTGCTCCTACTCAGCTTCAGCGTATAGCGTCGGCCACCACATGCAAGGGGAGCGAGCAGGCACAGCTGCTTTCCAATATAACTTTATTTTCATGACAGGCAGCAGGCTGGATTTAGCCAACGTCAGCTCATCACTCCTTATCTAACAGGACTGGTTCTTACCACATTGTGACTTTTAGTTGTTTCTAGAAAGCAGCTTCCCTCAAAGCTAGACTATTGGGTCCTCTGCTGTTCTGTCCACTTGTTTTCCTTACGATGTTAGCAAATTGAATTGGACGGGACTCATTCCCACAGGGCTATTCAAAGGCAGGTCCCAACCCTGCAGGCCAAGTGTCCACTGGGGAAGAAACAGACATCAAGTGGACAAGACGCCCTTAAAGCTTCTTGAGTGGTAGAATTTACCACGACCGCGAGGAGCACAGCCCGGAGGACTTCCAAGGTCAGTGCAGAACGCAGTCATTCTGTGCTGTGCCTGGAGCACCAAACATGTGAGCAGAACCGTGACATTTTTCTGCTCTCGGCCTTTCATGTGAAAGCAGAATGCTAAAGATCATTTTCCAGAGCCTGGGGCTGGCGCACGCACGCTTCCTGCCCCCGCACCTCAGTCACTCTGGTGCTGTCCCCAGTGTCCGTCATCTTCACGGGAGTGGAGCGCTGAGACACAGAGCCTTCATCTTCCCGGTCAGTGCCAGAGTCATCCTCAGAGCTGCTGGACACCGCCTCCTCGCTGGGGGGCGGCGGGGCGCTTGCTGCTGTTTTCCGCTGTAAGACGGCTTCCTCTCGATTGCTTTTGTTTCTTGAAAAGAGAAGAATATAAGCGTGAAGCCTCTTCAGGCTGAACCTTTAGCCCCCAGTGTGGACGGATGTGCCCTAAGCCCATATGGGACTGAAGCCCAAGAACAAGTGAGAAGCTGGCGTCTGGATTCGAGTCATAGTTATCTCCCACACGCTGAGATTGCTGTCATTTAAAAATAAGCCAAGTGAACCTGAGGAGAGCAGAGGCCTTCTCACCACTTGGCTCCTGCACTTTCTTCTGGTAACTGAAATTGGGGTTTTCTACATGTCTGATTCAGTGCTGGGCAGTGCTGGGGGGATCTCAGGGTTGGTAGGTGGGTGCTAGGGATGGGACTCAGAAGCTCCAGATTCAGAACAAGCGTATTACAGACTGAACCATCTCCCCTGTCCTGCCCTTACTGTAAAATATTTCAATAGATATTGCTACAAACACAGTCATACTCGGAAACCTCCCAGGAAAGATAAAAAGCAGTATGTCTCACTAGAGTTTGATACTGTCAAAAACAATCCCATTCTGGCCTTTTCCAGCTAAGACTTAAACCTGACAGTGTTTCTGTGCTACACCTCCGCCCAGGTGGCCGGCTGCTTTTCCCGCCTGCGAACACCTTAACTGAAAACTCCTCAACACTTCCCTTCTTTTAAACCGCTCTTAACCTCTGGTCAGGGTTTAATGCAAACTTCCCAAGAGGTCATGGGTTTAAGGCACAGAAACGACACATTTTGAAAATATTTGTATATGACCCCGTGTATTAATTACACATAGTTAACATTCATTTGCATATCCAGTAGATACAATTGGGATACTCTATCTACAGTCTTGCTGTCACTTCCGGTCCACTTCCGGTCCAAGTCGAACATCAATGTTTCCATTGTACCTGGGCAGGTCAACCGAGGTGACCGAGGGTCTTCGCCCTGAACCCTACATGCTTCACTCCAGTCTCCCAGGGAGAAGACATAAACATGGAGTGTTCTCGTCATACTGTTAGACTGAGTAATTTCTTCCTGCAAACAATGTTTTAGCCATGCACAGGAAACTTATCAAGTTCTCAGAGTACACCCGAGTTTATATTCAGAAGCCAACAAAAAATCAATACAATACGTACAAATTTTAATTAAGTATTCTATGTTGAGAAACAAGGAAAGCTGGGTTATTGATAGAACATCTGTCCTCATCTTCATACCATATGCTATGTTCCCAGTTTAAAGTAACAGAATATACCACGTCGCTGAGATTACCATGAATTCTATTTTCCACAGTGAACATTTTAATGACCCCGGTGCTATACATCAGCTACCGGTACAGATGCAACACACAGACTTGTATGCGACGTGACATCATTAGTTCTGCATGGAAATACTACTGCAAGCACTACTATTTTACATGAATCTTTAAATTTTCATTCTATATGCAAATCTTACCCCAGTACAGATTTTCCGGTTTCATCTGGTTTTCGCACAGTAAATGGACTTGGATCGATGCCAACAGTCTTAGGCATAAAATCACTAGAAAAAGATGGAAAAAGGTAAAAGACCATATAAATCACTGTCTGTACAGATGATGCTGCGTCCACCTCAGCCCACACTCACTGTGTTCTGCTAGCCTTGCCCCTGGGTCTATACATATTCTAACACAAGTACCCACGAGCGCTTCCGCTGACAGAGCTCTGGGCAATGTCCAGACTGCGGTGACTTCTCTTAACTGCAGGAGCCCAGTTTTGAAGGCAACAGTGTGTTTGCTGGGAAGTGATGACATCTAAGGCACGGCGAGGATGTATACCACCTGGTTAAATATCACAATTCATTCTCTAGTAAATAAACCAGTAGCCAAACACTGGCCCGTTCAAGTCTATGCCCCGTAATTTCAAGCTAGGCCATTAAAGAAGGTAGACATAATGATCAAATCACAGCGGTATGAATTAAAATAGCAATAGCCACCTCATTGAGTCAGGCTAATAATTCATAACACTACTGTTGGAATCAGTGGTGTTTGAATGAAAATGTCCCCATAGACTCACAGGGATGCCACTACTGGGGGTGTGACCTTATTGACAGTGTGTGTCACTGGAGGTGGGTTTTGAGGTTTCAGAAGCTCAATCCAGGCCCAGTTTCCACTCCTCCACCCCGCCTCCCGATCCAGACTTACAACCCTCAGCTAACTCTGTAACACTGAATGCTTGCATGCCAGCATGCTTCCCACCATGATGGTAATGGACTAAACCTCTCAACTGTAAGCCAGCCACAATTAAGTGTTTTCCCTTATAAGAGTTGCTGTGGTCACGGTGTCTCTTCACAGCAATAGAAATCCTAACTAAGACAGAATACTTTACGTCGACGCTGATTTAATATTCCATTCACTGAGATAAGCCCAGGATTCTTCCTCAGCATAAAGGCCTATCTTCCTGTCACCACAGAAGCCAGGCACACCACAGCTGTGCCAACAGGGCAGTAGTCCCGTGAGTTCTGCTAATCCCCGGCTTCTGGTGAGGGTCTCACTCCCAAGCTGTGCCTGAATGCTACGTGTGTGTGTGTGTGTGTGTGTGTGTGTGTGTGTGTGTAGGGGAGGAATCTTGGTTCTGGCTCAAAATTTCTACTTAATTTTATCTTACTAGTTTTCTGTTTTGTTTTCTTGAGGCAGGGTCTTGCTGCATAGACAAACTTGGTCTTGAGCTCACTCCATAACCCCCGGCAGCCATGAACTCATGGCAATCCTCGTGCCTCAGCCTCCTGGATGCTGAGATAATAGACCTGTACCACCATATTGGCCGAATGCCTATTTAATAGTCTGAAAATGTCTTGGAAAGCAATTATTTTTTTTCTTTCTTTTTAGATATAAAGGGAGATGAATGTGTGGGAGGAGGAAAAGAAAACAATTGCAGATTTCACAGGTGTGAGTGTGCTTACTCACTAATGTGTATGTGCGGCACAAACCCACACTCTCGGCTGTAACAGGCACTTCTATCACGTGCTCGTGCGGAGCCCGGAAAGCCTGAGTCACCAGCTCTCGAGGTTTAGAGGGTGGACTCCGTCTTCACGTCGGCTCTCACACTACAAACCAGTGCCCCTTAAGCCACCTATTCAGGCTCCTCGTTCACATTGGTGCGTCTTTGTGTTGGTGATCCTGTTGTTTAAAATGGCCCCTGAGCACAAGGCTATGGCTGTTTGGTGTTTCTAACCATAAGAAGCCTGTGGTGTTCCTTGTGCAGAAAATGTGTGACAGATAAGCTCGAGCTATACTGCTGTTAGCTATTAGTACAATGCCAGGAAGGAGGGAAAAGACGGGAGAGGGGAGCAGGGGAGAGGCGAGGATGGGAGAGGGGAGCAGGGGAGAGGCGAGGATGGGAGAGGGGAGCAGGGGAGAGGCGAGGATGGGAGAGGGGAGCAGGGGAGAGGCGAGGAGGGGAGAGGGGAGCAGGGGAGAGGCGAGGATGGGAGAGGGGAGCAGGGGAGAGGCGAGGAGGGGAGAGGGGAGCAGGGGAGAGGCGAGGATGGGAGAGGGGAGCAGGGGAGAGGCGAGGAGGGGAGAGGGGAGCAGGGGAGAGGCGAGGAGGGGAGAAGGGAGCAGGGGAGAGGCGAGGAGGGGAGAGGGGAGCAGGGGAGAGGCGAGGAGGGGAGAGGGGAGCAGGGGAGAGGCAAGGAGAGCAGAGCAGAGGATGTGAACATGAGGATCAGAAAACCTGGATAACTTTACTGAAGTTACAAAGACAATGACTGATCTAATATGAACACCCCAGCTTTTCTAACACGGTGAATCCATGTTAGCCCTCAACTTCTACATTAAGTAAAAACACTGAATTGATTCCAAACGGCAAGTTAGGGCGAACGGGACGTCTTTCAGTAAGAGCAATTAACCCAGTTGAATACTGAGGGAGTTGGAGTGACAGGCTGCCCATCTCAGGAAGCATTCTGACTCAAGGCCCACCGCTCAGCAGCCTGCAGGACAGATTTCTGGCAAGGACAGACACACCTCCAAGGACTAGAGAAATGAGGGTTCCCCTGCGCTTACAGCTTTGAAGTTTCCACCACATACCGTGCAGAACTTGTCATGGCCAAGCAAAACGTCTCGTCAAAACTGCTCAGTTCATACGGCCGGAAGAACTCATTGTGAATGTCTATCTCCTCTTCCCCTCGGTGGAATCTCTTCACCGTCAGCTTCTTTAAGTTTGCAGCACAGATGACTGAGGGAGAAATGTCTGTTACTCAAAACACTTGGTACCGCCAGCACACATCTGCATCACTGCACAACACCACCAGAGATCATCCTGTGCCAGACACGGCTTTGACCAAGCTCACTCAGCTCCGGTACCCACTACTTACTCAGGGGAGAGACTCACACCAGAAAACAATTCGTATCTTCCCGTAACTGCTTAAGGAGGGTCTCAGAGGTCCAGGGAGGAGTAGAGAGCTACTTCGGAAGTTTAATTACTCCTTCCTTCAGATTCCCTTTCACTCTCACATCCCCCACCCCTGCAATCCAGCTTGAACCAGCAGACTGCAGCTCTTCACTAAATCTCTGTTACTATAGCTATTCATAGCCTATTAATGGTCATTGTTAAAGTCCATTCTAGGCCAGGGAGATGGCCCAGTAGGCAAAGGGACTTGCAGCCAAGTGTAATGGCGTGCGTTCCATCCGGGACCGACACGGTGGAAGGAGAAGACTGGATCCCATGATCTCCACACATCTTCCATGGTACACACACTCAAACATACATACATGCCCACACGAAAATAAAGTAAATAAAGCGCTTTCCTTTCTCCTAACCAACCCACCTCACCAACAGTATTAATGATTTTGTACAGGGCTTCAAGTTGCATATACTTGGGAAATGAATTAATAATTTAGTAACAACTTAGAAATCTTTGGTAACCGGTTCTGAACTTCCCCACTCAAAATTCAGATGCAGAACCATGGCTTAAATAGAATCCTCCTCTACTATATTTTTGCAAATGCAAAACTGGCTGCCCAAGGTTGAGATAATTAATCACTAATATAATCATACAGTTAGGACTATATGATATCTAAAGCTGGAGAACTGTATAATTTGGAAACATCATTCTAATGTACAGTACATTTTAATATATTCCTTCATATAATTAATAAAATTTAGTTTAAATGTGATTAGAAAATATATACATACATACACACACACACCCCTACCTTTTTCACCACTTAACTATAGAAAAAAATATTTAATTTAGGCTTACTTCCTCTTCATCTAAGATATAATAAAAATTAATATGAAATATAATCAGGGGGCTGGTGAGGCGGCTCAGAGGTTAAGAGCACTGGCTGCTCTTCCAGAGGTTTTGAGTTCAATTCCCAGCAACCACATGTTGGCTCACCACTATCTATAATGAGATCTGGTGCCCTCTTCTGGCCTGCAGGCATACATGCAGGAGGAACACAACATACATAAAATATAAATCAATCTTTTAAAAAAATGCAAAAGCAGTAATTTATATTAAAAAGGATTATAATCATTGCTAATTTAAAATGAACTTCCACACCAACCAAATATTTGTACAGCCTATCTAACAACTCTAATCCACAACACAGGGAGGCAGGGCCTACTCAGAAGTATAACCCTCTCTTCCTATAAGACACCAAGAGATGTCATGGTCCCCTAAGAAACAGCAACATGATGATTACTGCACTTCTTTCCATAAGATACCATATCAAATGCTAATGCCTTAACCCTATCTAGGCATAGCTCCAAAACATGTGGTAGAGAATCTAAGAGGGAAGCAGGTACTCACCTTCATCGTAAGGCAGCGGCAAATGCTTTATCACCTCCGGGGTCCACCAATAAGTGTAGCTACCAAGGTGAAAGGGACAAGAGGGACCAGATGTAAACGTTGACTTTCTACAGTTCAACAGGTAAAAGCTGCTGCCCTCTACTTCAAACAACCCATCTGCAGAGCTTTTGGCATGGTAGGTCTGCGTGCGCTAAACTGCTCCTCATGCCCTTTGTTGCTGCGTGTCCATCGCCAGAGACTTGAAATGCTTAGTTTTAGCTGAAAAAGCAGATTTGTAGAGACTATGCAGACCCAAGGTTATTCCTCTGGGTACTATTTCACCTGGTGAACAATGAAACCGTGACCAAGTCTAGTTATCTGGAAGCTAAGGTTACTTTCTACTGTGCTATGGGATATGTGTGCACAGCTGATAAAGCAGATCATTGGAATCATAAGGAGCAAACGGGACAGTCCTAAAGAACAAGCTCCCTTGGGGCACTCCATGAGCTCTGTCCGTTTTAGCTGAAACAGGGACCACTTATGTTCAGAGGCCAGAGCCAGGGCCGAGAACATCAAGTGTCGGGCTTCTGCCGGGAGATTCATCTCTGATATATGCAGAGAATAGGGACAAATCCTGAAACCCCTTCTCTCTCAACCAAGAATTTAATCGTAAATCGAGTTCTAATGAAATAGAGATTCTATGAGAAAGAGTTGTGCCAAAATTTGTGAAAGCTAGGCAGTGAAATAATACATACAAATGTAAGGGAAGTCAATTTCCAATAGTTAAAAATACAGCCTTTGGCTCAAAACACTGCAAAGAAAATTTAATACAGCGGGTTTTAAGAGATAAAATGCTAAAATTATAATCATGAGTATTCCTAATTATGAAAAAAATGGAGGAGTGTCCAAATGCCACTGGTAGGATGTCTCCTAGAGATGGCAAACAGAACCCACCCTGGAAAGGAGAGGAACCTTTGCAGGGAGCCTGGAGACCCAGGCTGTGAGCAGTGCTGACAGAGGAAAAGCCTTCCCGGGGTCTAATCAGGACTTTTGCCCCAATTCACTGTGCACAGGTATCCTTCGGCCTTCCTACAAATCAAATCCTGAGCCGGAAAACTGGCCCGGGGTTCCTGAGTTTTGACAGGAAAACTGGCCCGGGGTCCCCGAGTTTTGACAGGAAGACTGGCCCGGAGTCTCCGAGTTTGACAGGAAGACTGGCCCGGGGTCCCCGAGTTTTTACAGGAAGACTGGCCCGGGGCCCCCGAGTTTTGACATGCCACCCGGTGACCCTGAAGGACGTTTCTGAGCTGCTTTCTTAACAGCAGGCCTGGCACCATGAAAAGACCTGGGAAGAGTCTGCCACTTACAGAGGGTTAATTTAATTGTTCAGTGGGTTTCCATCACCTATACTGTATCAGACACTGCCCGAAGCATTTAAATTACTCCACTGGAAATAACAGCTGCACAGAACTTAGGAGGGAGTGTGTGCAGCCCAAGCAGAGGACTATCTCTAGTTAAGGGTCCTGGTGCAGGTGAGATGCGAATCTTACTCCACTGGAGATGGCTGCATGCATTCTTCTCTGTATCGTTACAATTTCAATGCAAGTGCTGCTGAAGCCAGCACGCTAAATGCATTCTTGATGCCCCAAAGTAAGAGGAAGACAGCTCCCGACAACCACATATCAGCAAAGGTGGCAGTAACACCAGCAAAGTCAGGTTCAAGTTTTCCATAGAGATAGGTTATGAGTAACCTAACAAGATAAATTTGCATATACAAATAAGCCACATTCATGCTAATTTCATTTTCTCTTGTGGGCAGAGAAAGACAGGGCCCAACTATTAGAATAGTGGGGTGCATGGGGACACATGCACGTGAGGCAGAGTGTGTGTATTTTTTATTCTCTGATGACCCAACTCAGGCAAAGGAAGAAAGCAGAGAAGATATCAACTAGTATATGAGGAACGCGCTAAAACTATGTTGCTTACAATTGGCTTGCTTAGGGAAAAGGAGCAAACATTGTCTAAAGAACGAGCTTTAACTTGGAACGTACTTACAGACAAGGTGCTTTGAATAAGAATGGTTCCTAGAGGCTTATGTATTTGAATGTTTGGTTCCAAGTTGGTGGAACTGTTTTTGGGGGTTCTTGTTAGAGTAGGTGTATCACTGGAAGTGGGCTTTGAGGTTTCAAAAGCCCATGCCAGACCCCCAGCCCTCTGTCCCCTGCCTGAGGACCAGATGTAAGCTCTCCACAACTTCTCCACTGCTTCTCCTGCCTGCGTGCTGCCATCCTCCCCACCATGATAACAGCAGACTCGCCCTCTGAAACTGTGAGCATGCCCCCAATTAAATGCTTTCTTTTCTTTTATAAGTTGCCTCGGTCATGATGTCTCTTTACGGCAACAGAAAAGTTAACTAAGACAGACGGATTACTAGAATTAAGAGATACTGTTGTATTGGTGATTCGAGCCTAGGCTGTAAGTTTTTACACTATATTATTAGACTACATTTCTCTAAGAAATATAAAATGAGTTAAAAATATTTTTGAAAAGTGTTATTCTGAGTGGGTCTCAGAAAGAAAGCCCATGAAGCAGACACGCCGTGGAGAGGGTGAACTGAGACAGACAGAGGATGAGAGAGAGGACAAGGACCATCCTATGCCTTCCATCACCTCTGCCACCAGGGGCGCTTGCTGGAGGGGAGAGAGCACCGCACAGGGCGGAGCCCTGCTCTGGGGCTAGGCATCACCAGACAAGTGACTGGATGCTGGGAATTTATTCCTTTGTGCGCAGCACCCCATAAATCTCTCTCTTCTTCTCAGTCCCTAGAATTGAGAGCTGAATTCCACTGGATTACTTAGCTTAAAGAGAATTTAAGATGAACCACTTTTAATTCTCTAAGCTACCTCGAGAGTTTTTTTTTAGAACAAGATAGGTGAACATGAAGAAAGCAGTCAAAATCACTGAACAAGACAGACACACGGACAGACGGTGTGACGTGGAGGAAATGAGCAGATGCCACCCCACAGGTTCAACCCGGCATTTCTCATCCAAGACCTAGACTGAGATCAAGATGGAAAGCTGATTAGATCTGAAGAAATATTTTATATACTTCTTAATACTATAGGAGCATTTAATTAATAGAAGATATACTGAACAATGTTTTCTCTCTTGTGGAGACAAAGTGTGCACTGGCATGACCAGAATGGTGTTCACATGGCGGAGTGACAGGGTGAGGGATGTGGTGGTTCCAAGAGATCAGGATCTCAGAGAACACTGTCACAGCTACGGCAGCCTTACACTTGAGGACAAGCAGAGGATGCAGACACTGAGGGGTGGTCCCCGTGGTCTCACAATCACTGGCCAAAACCAGGCCAACCTCTGACCCCTCCTACAGGCATGGCCGCAAGCTTAGGACGGACTTTAACGTCAACTGACTACACACAGGGAGAGTGCCACGGACACTGGAGTCCCCGAGGAACAGATGGAGCATCAGGGGCTATTAAATCTGAGGAAGAGATTTTGAATGTATGAATTTATCTTTAAATATTTAGGATTATTGAGTTAATGAGGGAATCATCTTCCAAAGCACTTGGTGGGCTGAGGGGTCAGCACAGAAGATTCCAGTGAAGCAGACCTCAGGCCGAGCTGAGAGCAGCTGGGTAACAACCACCACCTCCTTGCAGAGGGCGGAGGTGCACTCTGGGCTCAGACCTAGGCTGACTAAACACGGGTAGATGGCGACTCTCCGGGTAGATAGGAAACTCACAAACCAGACTGAGCAGGGCCAGAAAATCAACTCAAAAAAATCAATGAAATAATTGATGCGTGATATCTAATACCAGGCTGGGGCACTATAAGCGTGTCATTGGCATCTGAGGTAATATATGACATATTAACCAGGCTTCGAGTGAAGGCTCAGTGAGTGGTCTGAGCACTTCAGCACATGTGGCATTCAGGGTAGCAGCGCAGAAGCAGTTACTGGAAAGCCACCTGAATCCTTGGTAGAGTGGATTTTGTGCCCCGCCCTCCCCCATTATCAGTAAACGCATCACAGCATGGGTAAACAGTGTAGATACACGACAGCCACCAAGTCTGAAAATGCAGGTGAATATATGACCAAGTGTTGATCGCTATGACATTACACAAAGGAAGAAACAGTGCCCAAGTTTCCAGATGTTATGGGGATCCTTATGATTTTAAGGAATGCTGAAATGTACAGGGTGTTTCCTTAGAAAACAACAGCATTAACACCTACGGGACCCACTTCGTGCTAAGCTTTCAATGATCTCAGCTGGTCCCCAGGGAAGCACAGTTCTCTTGATAAGGAAGCAGACTTGGGCCAGTTGCCTGACTTTATAAAAGGTGGCTGGGGTGTCAACGAACAGGAGGTGTACCAGGGCCCTGTTGCTCCAAGACTGTGCTTTTCACCTACGCCATTAAATGACCCGAGATTCAGCGCCATCTCCTTCCCACTGATGAGAAAACAAGGTCCCAGGGCCAGGAAGGGGTCCCAGTGCCTATTCCCAGAAACTCGAACTCAGTGCCAAGTGAGCTAGCCTGAGTCCCACACTCTTGTCTGTTGTTGCCTCTGGTTTAACCGTTGATTTCAGTAGGAAAGGACCCCGATTTAACAGTCATCAGAATAACCTACACAGCTGGTGATACTAAAAAATCCCCAACCAAACACTGAAATCCACTCAGCGTGACAAGCTCGGTTTACGAGGAACATCAACTGATGGTTTATATCAAACAGGCTCTGGTATTGAAGGAAAAACAAGTACAGTAGAGTATGGAGTGAACCCCTCGATAGAACTGTGGGGCTCGGAACTGCTCTTGCTGACTCACCTACGTAGCTGAATGATCTCAGTCAAGACACACTCTTCCTGCACCCCAGCTTCCTATTTGAGGAAACGGGGGTGTAACACCAGCTTTGTTTTGTTCCCACACATAGAACCCCAAAGCTACCCGCTTCAGTTATGTAACCCAAGGTAAGGCAGCAGCAATACACTTGGGAATGAATAGATAGTTTCTGCAGTAGGAGCTGGCGCGTTGGCCGATTCCAAGTTGCATCCTAAAAGCTTCGGTACTGGGCAATGTAACATTTCAGAAAATCAACACACTGACCTCTAGTCAAGTACAGCAAAGTGAAATACTAGGGTTTACACATATGTCATAAACAATAGCTACAATTTTAAAACTTGCAGAGCTTCATTTATAGAGAAAAAGGGCATTTATTCCAATATGAGCTGGTGAGAAACCTATAAACCCTGAGACTTTCAGCAACACGCAGCTTATGATTGATTGTCTGTGGTGTGAGCACACAGTCACAGGCGGGCAGTAACTCAGAGTATTGATAAGTCAACTCTGCCATATCACCTTGACTGGGAGAGTCTGATGTCAGCGGGCGCTTTGAGAGGAAACGAGCCATGCTTCAACTTCCCATATACTGCTCAAGAGGCACAACTGATCATATCAGCACAGGATCCTTACTTAAAACACTAAAGAACCCCGTAGCTAAGTGCTAAGGGCAACTCTGTGAGGCGGGCACGCAGCCATTTGCATCTTGCACATGAGAAAAATGAGGCTCCGAGGGGTGTCTGCGGCCACACGCCTGCAGCTATTCCAACTCAAATTTACACAGCTTGCAAGCTCACATTGTGTGACACCATATTAAGTTCCCCTGCTTCAGGGAAACTGATCATTTCTTTTCAGGAGGATCTTATGAGCTAAAAGGCTGACACACATCTCACTATGGAGGCCAAGCTGGCCTCAGGCTTACAGCAATCCCACCACCTCGGCCACCCTTGGGCTAAGATTAAAGGCACACGCCTCCATGACTAGCTCTTCTGAGAATATTCTTACTAATTCACTGATCCCAGACGCCTGCGCTGGGGAACGGCTTCCGAAGGCTAAACTGTCGGAAGAGGCCATGTGCTACTGGAACCAGCACTGATTCCTGTTTGGAGTTGGAGCTCTTGAGGTCAGAAGATGAGCACCAGCTGATAACTGCCACTTTGATTTAACAAAGGAAACACTGCTCAGTTGTCACTTGCAAACTCCAAGACTGACTCCCTGAGGCTTGGATTTCTTTCTGAGTTATGGGAAACATTCAAGAATGAAGTTGCTGGCTTGCTTTAGGGGATCTGCACCACAACCCATGACAGAGTCCTGAAAATTCACCTGGAAACCACCAAGCTCAGAGCCACAGCACACACGCTAAGACCCCTTGCTAGACCCTGTGTGCTCATCTCCCGCAACAGTTATTCAAAGCAGCAGCAAGTCTGAGTTCACACGGTAGGCTGGGGGAGTAGATACCTCCTTCTCGTTGGTAAAAGGCTCATGGTGTTTTTGTGGTGCAGGTAGAAGTCTGTGGGGAGCTCCCAGAGATGAGGTTTCCCTTCTGTGGGGTGGAAAACGCCCAGGAAGAGGTTGATGGAATCTTGTCTATCCGCATCTAAAAAGCAAAAATATGTATTTCAGAAAACCCATTATTGAGGCAGTCAACCCAGGAGGACATTGTCCCAGAAGACAGGGACCCAATTGTAGTTTTACAGACCAGATCATATACTTTACACACACACACACACACACACACACACACACACACACACAGAGAGAGAGAGAGAGAGAGAGAGAGAGAGAGAGAGAGAGAGAGAGAGACATCCATGTTCTGAGGAGGAAAACCTTGCTTGTGAATGATGCTTCCTTCTTGCCCAATGCCTCTCATGAACAGGGGAGAGGGGACATAGAGCCTTTCTTGAATGTTAGCTTAAAAGTCACACAACATTTAGAGTGGCTTTATTTTTAAAACAAAAACCTATAATCAGCATTTGTTATCTTGTCTCAAGTAAACACCATACTTTGTTCTAAAGACAGAATGACCCAGTTCTTATAGAAATTCTGCTGCTGACCTTGACCAAGTCAGCCGCAGAGTTCTGCTCTGACCCCTTCATCAACAGAGACACTGTTCATAGCATTTCTGCCCCTCAGCTGGAAAGCTGGCCTTTGCGGTGACAATGAAGACAGCGAGGGCACATGAATAGCGTCCTCATCCTAACTCTTCGACCACCCCAACACTGTCCTCCCCCACCTGCCATCACCTGACAACCTGACTGCCACATGCCCTGTGTCCCTTTCCTCGTTATGTTTTGTGGCAAACAATCACACTTGAAGTGTTCATGGTGTCCACCTTCCCCAGTCTACACGTTCTCCTCCCTGGCTCCCTCCATCACTCCCCCTCAGTTCCTTCTTCCCACTCTGGTCTCAGAGGCCTCGATGCTCAAGTGTTTCACAGACAGAACGACCTCCTTCTGAAAGAGTGGAGGATGAAGATGGACGCACAGGAGAAACGCCTGCTGTGGGACTGATAACATCAAATGTGTTTGCTTCCCGCAGCTACAGCAAACGCATACATCTGAAATTAGTACTGGGTTACCTTGACATTTTAGCAAAAGCAAATGAAATATCAGATATGTATGCCTATTATTAGTATTTTGACAGGAAGCATTCTATTAAAACAGCACTTGCCTTTCAGGCTAAATGTAATAAATAAAAGGAATGTGCTTATATGCTGAGTATCTTTGGGCCTTTTCTTCTACTGGCTGAGAGAAAATGCATAGTAGATGACACAGACATCACAACCCCAATTTTTATCTCTTTACACAGCACCAAAGTAAACATCCTGCTCTCAGAGTAAATTATCCTCTATGCTTCTTGAAGAGACTTGAGGTCACTTGATAACTCATTTCATACAGTACTCCAGAATATCTCACTACTATCTGAAGCAACTTTCCATTTTCAGCCATGCTTTCAAAGAATTTCTTTCACCTTTTAAATATAACAGCATCTTCCTTAAAATTTTAACAAGCATGGCAAACACAGAGAAAGAGTTATTGAAGCCACTGCTGCTGGTACAACAGGAAGTCTCTCTATGGTGGCACAGTCCCCTAAGCTTGGGCTAGAAGGCCACCCTAAAAAGCCTGAATATTGGTTGGATACTTCTTTTTTTAACACATATTTACTTTATGTTTGTGGATGTTTTGTTTTCACACCTGCAAATCAGAGGAGGGCATCAGATCCCATGAGACTACAGCTACAGATGATTGTACACTACCATCTGGGCTACAGCTACAGACGGTTGTACACTAACATCTGGGCTACAGCTATAGACGGGTGTACAATGCCACAAGGACTACAGCTATAGACAGTTGTACACTGCCATCTGGCTACAACTATAGATGGTTGTACACTGCCATATGGGATACAGCTATAGCCATTGTACACTGCCATCTGGGCTACAGCTACAGACGGTTGTACACTGCCATCTGGGCTACAGCTACAGACGGTTGTACACTGCCATCTGGGCTACAGCTACAGACGGTTGTACACTGCCATCTGGGCTACAGCTACAGACGGTTGTACACTGCCATCTGGGCTACAGCTACAGACGGTTGTACACTGCCATCTGGGATACAGCTATAGACGGTTGTACACTGCCATCTGGGCTACAGCTACAGACGGTTGTACACTGCCATCTGGGCTACAGCTACAGACGGTTGTACACTGCCATCTGGGCTACAGCTACAGACGGTTGTACACTGCCATCTGGGCTACAGCTACAGACGGTTGTACACTGCCATCTGGGCTACAGCTATAGACGGTTGTACACTGCCATATGGGATACAGCTATAGCCATTGTACACTGCCATCTGGGCTACAGCTACAGACGGTTGTACACTGCCATCTGGGCTACAGCTATAGACGTTGTACAGTGCTATCTGGGCTACAGCTATAGATGGTTGTACAATGCCATCTGGGTGCTGGAATTGAACTCTGAAGAGTTCTTAGCCACTGAGCCATTTCTCCAGCCCAAGCCTCCTCCCCTATCCCACTGGTTTTTGAGACAGGGTTTTTCTGTGTAGTCTTGGCTATCCTAGAACTAGTTTTATAGACCAGGCTGGCCTCAACCTCAGAGATCTGTCTGCCTCCGTCTCCCAAGTGCTGGGATTAAGGGCATGAGCCACCATGCCTGGTCTAGCTGAACACTTTCAACTACAAAATAAACTAGTCTTTTCCTGCAAGATGGCAGCACTTTGGGTATGATCGAGTGCTCAACAGAGGCTGGTCCTCTGCAGTGCAGCTAGCATGTGGGCAATGGGAACCTGCTTGTATTCTCAATTAGGCGTAAAAACCAGAAATCCCTAGAAATCCTTCAAATGCTATTTAAGCGATTATACTAACCAGTTCTATTACTAATTATATTGAAATAGCACCGGACTGAATATAATATTTTTAATTGTCTAAAACATTGTGGAACTAAATTATTTGTTATAATAATAATACTAAGTTTGTGGTGATGTAGTGTCTTATCAGCAAAAGAAGGAACTACTGCTCAATACATAATACTTTCCAACTGTTGGGAGAAGGAAGAATGGAATCGATTCCCACCTGGTACCACTTAATGAGACAGATACGACTGAGATGTGAGAATGACACAGATCAACACCCAGAAGACACAAGCACAAACAATGCTGGACCAACGGACGTGCAAAAACCCAACTCTGCTATTTATCAGAAAAGCGCTGACTGACCCATGTCTACTAAAGGCTTTCAGCCGAGTGCTCTCAGGCTTTGGAGAAAGGCACATTAGCTGATTGATCTTTTCGGAAGGAATCTGCAACTGTGCCTGTGCCATAGGCAGCCTTGATCACTGGCTTGACCGTCCCCAGAGGCTCCTGGATCAGCGAAGCATATCAGTGTGTCTGTGAGTGTCTTCCAGGGACTGGGGCATTACTAGTGGTGGTGAAAACAGGAGGTGGGCCTGTGTGGCTGGAGGAGGTCTCTGGGCGAGGGTTGGGGGCGCATGGCCTTGGGAACTGTCCTGCCTGGCCTCTCCAGAGCCGCACTCCTCTCTGCTTAGGTGGGAAATCTCCTTCAGCAATTCAGGGCTTGCCACAGTGACACTCAGCCCAAGTACCCAAGGCCAATGATGGACAAACTCTACAAAAATGTGGACTAAAACCAGTCCTCCTCCTCTTGATTTAGGTGACGTATATTGTCACACTGATGAGACTAGTACATTACGGCCATGAAAGACATGTCTACCCTCTGACCCAGGAAATAGGCTTTTACATCCTACATAAGTGCAGTCAGGAGACAAGGAAACGACGCTGTTCAAAGACATTTGCTCAGGAAGATCTCTGATGCACACTAACTAAATTTTAACACTTACAAAGGATAAAGCAGTTACTAAACAATCACACTGCAGAAGAGTAGTTAATGCCACCAAGGTTATTCACATTGTCTCAAAGGGCAAGAGCAGATTATAAATCACATGCATAATAAAAGCAGAGCAATCGTGTTTGCCTAACCATGAACAAGTGGCTATATCTGCAGGTGAGGTCATGGTTTATTTGTGAGATACTTTGTACTTTCCAAAATTAACACATATGACTTTAATAATTGAAAAGGAAGAATTCATTCAAGAACCTTCTGTGTCCTTTACTGGAGATACAAGACTAACAAGAAGTTGGCTGCTAGAGTTGTGTAATTTAGTAAGAAATTGTGTGTGTGTGTGTGTGTGTGTGTGTGTCTGTGTGTCTCTGTGTGTATGTGTGTCTCTGTGCATCCATGTGTGTCTATGTGTATGTGTGTGTCAGTGTGTGTGTCTATGTGTGTGCATCTATGTGTGTCTGTGTGTCTCTGTGTACATGTGTGTATATGTATGTGTACGTGTGTGTGTGTGTGTATGTGTGTATGTGTGTGTGTGCATGAGGGAAAGGTATTTTCAGAAGATGTAAATTCAGTGTAGAATATGCCAGTGATAGGAGACAGGGGCAGGGATTGGGCAGTTAAGGAAAAGGCCGGAGGCTAACAAGCCAACTGTAAGGATATGACGGATGTGGTCCACAGACCCCAGAGGCCTAGGCCCTGCCCAGGCAGAACTGAGAACTGCAGAGGCCTTAAGGGCAAACAAGCTGAGCAAAACCAGAACAGGAAGGATGCAGAGTGGTGGCAGTGGAAAGAGCCCAGGACCACGGGCAGATGGAGCCACAGTCCAGGTCATGGGAGAAATTTGATTTTAAATGTAATGGAAATCCCTGGAAGAGGTGGTTTTGTTGTTCGTTTGTTTTAAAGAGGGGAGTGGTGAGATCTGATTTAACTTTTAAAAACATCCATCAAGCTAGCTGTGATGAGGCTGAGAGAGGAGTCTTAGAGACAAGTCAGGAGCCAGGGCAGCTGTTGAGAGCGCAGTCACATAAGGTCTGCTGGGGAGAGGGCTGGAGTGCAGTTCAGTGGCGAAGTACTTGTCTGGTTTTGGCCCCCAACACTGTGGAAGGAGGGGAGGGGAGAATGGAGGAGGGAAGGATTTGATGTGCATTTTGGAGGAAGCATTGACAAGATTTGTTCACACAGGGGACTCTGGGTCAGGATGGCTGATAAGGGAACTCAAGGACTCGAGGGTGATTCTTATGTTTCTGAATTAAATGGCAGGTTTGAGGTGGAAAAAATAAGTAGAGAAACAGGTTAAAGATAATTAAAAGTTTCTGTCTCAGAAATAGTAAGATTGAGGAGAGAGAGAGGGAGGGAGGGAGGGAGGGAGGGAAGGAGGGAGAGGGAGAGGGAGAGGGAGAGGGAGAGAGAGAGAGAGAGAGAGAGAGAGAGAGAGAGAGAGAAGAGAGAGAGTCAAATCCAGGGCCTTACACATGCTGGACAAGTGCTCTACGACTAAATCAAATCTCCAGCTCACTATGAAGCTTAAGCTGACTTTGAACTTGCTGTGCAGCCCAGACTGACCCTAAACTCAAGATCATTCTGCCTCAGCATCCCAAGTGCTGTGATAACAGCATGTCTCATCAAGCACCGTGACATGGAGACTCAGTAGCAATATATGGTAGGAAGAGAATAATCTGGACAGAACTCCTCTGTTCCCTATTGTCATACCCACGAATATTTCACACTGCACTGTAAAAAGGCATTTTGCAAATATAATTGACTAGTAACTACTTCAAGACAACAGGGGAATTATTCCGGATTATCTGTAACCATATGAATCCTTTAAAGGCAGAAGAGGAAGGCAGAGGAGATGGTATGGAGATTTAAAGCACCAAACGAGTTCAGCGGATCAGTGAGGGCTATCAGACTGAACCAGTCACAAGCCAATGGAAACCTCTAGGCTCAGAGCCAGCAGCCATGAGAGCACTGGACTGCAATCCCATCAACCAGAAAGAGCCAGGAAGCCTCTAGGTAACATCCCAGGTGAACTGACATGCTGACTTTATTTTTATTTCAGCCTTTTCAGGAGAGAACACGGGTTGAGTAATGCTTTGGTTAGTCACTATGGAAAAGGAATACAGCATTCAACAGGAAAGTTGAATACATCTGGATGAGTCTGATTGTCAAATGCATGAGGATGCCCTGAGCGTAAAAGTGCAGAAAGAGCAGACAGAATGAAAAAGACTGAGAAACGGAGCGGCATCAGCAGAAAGTCTGGGAGAGATAGTACAGGGATTACGGGAAACACAGTGTCAGCTCAGACCCAAATTGAATGCTTACGAGGGAGACAGAGATGTAACCAGTGACCGTGGCAACACGGAGACAGCTGGCAATCCTGAAGGAGTTCCAGCATCGAAGCTGGGTAGATACCCGACAGAGCAGGTCCAAAAGAGTCTGCTCAGGTGGGCAGAGAACTAGGGCTACCGCAGGAGGATGTGGGATTAGAGAGCGGTGGAGGGCTGGATGGAAAACACCCGTGTGCTTTTGTTAGTGGGAGTGACATAGAGAAGAGAAAGAAACTGTACGCAGCATAGGGTGCATTATTATAAGGGAAAGCAAGAGCGGGTTGCAACTCAGAACACAGCAAAAGGCCTGGCTTAGATTTGGGCAGGGGCGCTCTAAGAACTGAAACACAATTGTCTTCGCTGGGGTTTCTACTGCTGTGAAGAGACACCATGACCACTGCAACGCTTATAAATAAAGGAAAACATTTCATCGGGCCTGGCTTACAGTTTAGAAGCTTAGTCCAATATTTTCATGGAGGGAAATGGTGGCATTCAGGAACCTTGGCGCTGGAGATGTAGCTGAAAGTTCTACATCTTGATCCACAAGCAGCAGGAGGCTGCGTCACACTGGCGAGACCTGAGCTTGGGAGACCTCAAAGACCACCCCCACAGTGACACAAGGCCACATCTATTCCAACAGGGCCACACCTCTGAAGAGTGCCAATCCCTACGGGCATTCAAACACATGAGTCGATGGGGCCCATACCTGTTTAGACAGCAATGTAAGGCAGAGTCAGGAAGCTCCCCTTGACAATGTGATTTGCTCAGGGAAGTGGGAGTCAAAGTCAGCAGCTGAGGCTGAGGGTTACAGAGGAGAAGACAGGCATGGGGCAGGCATCCCAGAGAACTGCAGAATGGACAGACTAGGTAGGGGGTGTCCTAAGGCTGTCGAGTTGTCTGCCCTGTGCTCTGTAACAACTTAGACCTCTCTGCCTGTCATGTTCCACTGCTCTGGCTGTCGGGGCATGAAGAGACTTGTCTTTCCTAACCATCAGTCACATTCTAAACACTGTGAAGACATTTCTGCAACTGTTTTTTCTACTACAGCCGAACAGGAATTTCTTACTAAAATCTGTGGCCCTGAGTAGGACCTCAGCCGGCCATCTCCCTATTTGTGATAGGTGACAATGTTCTCTGCACATTCCCTTGCATGTCCCTTGTATGCCCCTCCCGCAGAGCACCGCCTGGCGCTGGGGACATCAGCTCAGTGTCGCCTTCGTACTCGCCTCTCTCCCCGTGCATGAGTCTTCACTTTGCGAGCTTGCATTTAATTTTTTGAAATCTGTCTGAAGAGGACAAGTTCCACTTCTAGCACTCACTACATTTAAATTATACATATGCATGGTGTGTGTTTGTGTGTGTTCTATTAACTCTAGCAGAAAGTCTATTTTTTTTCTTATAATAAGGTTTAAAATCAAGATGCTTAAGTAAAAAAATGCAAGCTTAGCAAAATTTAAATGTTAAAAAAGGAATGGTTTCACAGGGGATGCAAAGTTCTTCCTAGCATCCAAGAGGAGAGCCTAGATAACTGCTTCTGCAGTGTGGCATCGTCAACAGATGCTCCTAGAGACAGAGCCCTGAGCAAAGGACTTGTGAAGCCTCAAGAACTGCTGCATGCGTGTCTGTGTGTACGCATGCACACATGCACTCAAGTGAATGCATTTGTAGGTGTGTGTGCATGCACACATGCACTCGAGTGCATGTGTGTCTGTGTGTGTGCATGCATACGTGTGCATGTGTGGGGGTGCATGTGCATTGTGTACTTTGAAACAGATCATTCTCTGTTGCCTAGGCTGCCTTCAAACTCATAGGTTCGAAGTATCTTTCCACCTCAGCCTCCTAGGCAGCTGCGACTACACACTTGAACAAGTGTTTAGCTTTAAAAATAGTTATTTTTATTTTTTATTGAAAAAAAGAATTTCCGCCTCCTCCCAGCCTCCCATTTCCCTCCCCCTCCTCCCGCCCCTCTTCCCCTCCCCCCACTTAAAAATGGGTCCAACAAGGGGTCTGAAGAGTTGCTTACACAGCAAACATCTGTCTGTACAAACTAAGGGTAAAATTCCCAACCACTTAATTTTATTAATTTAGTTTCTTAATCCTAAGTATCTTCCGGCTCAGACCATAGGCATCACATAACAATACTGATTAAGTGTGGCAAAGTGGTCTTTAATACTCAGAAGAAAATTGTTCTATATGTTCATCATTATATAATAATCAAATGACAAAATAAGGTGTACACCCCAATGACACCATGCTTCTTAAAATAAAGATGTCTGTTTCAGCCACATTATTCATAATGCCTTTCATAACAGCTCATTTTTAAATTTACATAATTTTGCTGTACCTTTGAAACTGTACATCCTGATCTCTGTATCATCGCTACATTTTTAACCATACCTTTCTCTTCAAATCATCTACATAACTGCACATTCATTTCTGTTTTCTACTCCTATGAGCAGCCATGGTCCTGAAGGGTCAATCTCGGTCATTGCTGCAGGGCAGTAACAGCAGAAGAGGGGCAGAAGAGTAGGCACTGAAGGGCAGTTCTAACCCTCCAGCACGGTGATGCACCAGAGGCATCTGTATCTGCTGGCAAGGCTTCCCATCGCACCCGTCTATCCTCCACACCACTTTTATGTACTGTGTCTCCACACGGGAACGCGATCAAACACAGAAATGAGATCTTTGCAAACATAATCTAATTAAGATGTCCTCGTTTGGGAGTACAGCAGGCTCTTGATTCAGTGAGGCTAGTGTCCTTCCAATAAAAGGAAAAGGAGATGCCGAAGAGAACATCGTGAAGGCTGACCTCGACACAAGAAGTAAGGTGTGTGATGATGGAGGCACCATTGCTGCTGCTAGTCGACAAACACCGTGGATTGCCAGCCGCCCGCACAACGAAGCAAGGTTAGAGTCTCATGGGGGATCTCGGCAGGAACTGCCCACTGGCAGCAAGGGAAGAGTCTCACGGGGCGGGGGGGGGGGCGTTGATCTCGGGAGGAACTGCCCACTGGCAGCAAGGGAAGAGTCTCATGGGGGACATCGGCAGGAACTGCCCACTGGCAGCTAGACTGCACAACCGGGAGGCAGTCAGTGTCTGCTGTTTGATGCTATGGCTGATCAGTGGGCTCTGCCACGCGGTAGGATGGCAATCTCACGATCATGTGACCTATGGGAGACTGTCTGCGGGCGGCCTCACTGACAGGCTCTCTCATTTGCCACTTGTGAAGCTGCAAGTGATCCTGGGCCACAGTACTGGATGATGCCAACATTACATGAGCTTGGAAGGCAGCTGCTTCCCTAGCGAGGACTTCAGATGAGACAGCCTGAGAGGTACCCTAACCGCAACCTTTGAACTCTGGGGAGCACACCCTTCTCCACCCCTCCTTACCCCCCCCCCCCGTCAGTGCTTGGACCAATGACCTACACACACTGTCGAAGAGATCATGTGCTGTTTTACGTTACACACAAGAGAGTCATAGCTGATGCAGTTCCGCTCACTACAAGGTTTGTAAACATTGAAAGTAAATGTTGACTCTCATGCACGTTTCTGAGGCTCCTATCACTCGGGACTCCCATGCAGCTCCCTTGGTATGAGCACATGCGTCTCTTCAGGTAAGAGAAGGTTTCTACTTCTACCTCCTAGTCCTGGGCTGTTAGGGCCACTTGGTACTCGGTGAGGGATGCTCACTGGCTAGGGCACAGACCAACTCAATGCTCACAGCTTCTTTCAAGAAGGCTACATCTGGTTAGCATCAAAACCTTGAGTTCTGTAAGGTTTACTCCCTGTGTGAGAGAGTTCTCACCATACAGCACCCTCCTCGGCCGTCCCTCTCCGGGAGATCTGCTGCACAGCCAGCATGGTGAACACATGGGATCTTTCCAAATGCAGGCTGCCACAGCAGGCTCACCTAGAGCCTGTGGAAGCCATCCTCTCACTTCACTTGAGGTGAAGACGGGGAGGGAGAGACGGGAAGCAGGCAGGAGCAGTCTGTTCCAAAGAACAACTCTGCCACTCCCCGTAGGAGGACTCGTAGGACCAACCGTTGGGCTCCTCCTGGATGAATTCTGCATATAGGAATCTGCCTCACAATCACTTCCGTGTGTGATACACCTTATGTATACTGACATTGGCACCAGAATGGAGAGAGGGAGAGGACACGGGAATAACCTGTTTGATTTAATACTTGTAGGTCCTGAAAGTATGGCTTGTCATTGTTCTAGTTGACACTTCTGAGTAACACATTTATAAACAACTATCAAGATGTTAACCCATTTGAAAAAAATATTCAATACTTCCAAATTTCGACATTTAGAAATACTGAAGGAGAAAGACACAAACATGGCAAGAACTCCACCCCCGTTCTGTCACATAAGATTGGCGACTACAAGGGGCAGAATGCAGCAGCGTGCTGTTTTAAAGTACCAGCTTTGGGGACAGTAACTCTGTCGGCAGAGCGCTTGCCTGGTGTGTGCCTAGCATGCACAAACCCTTGTGTTTAATCCCCAGAGCCACGTAAGTCTGGCGTAGCAAGGTCCCCTGTCACCCCATCCAACAATCTGGAAGATCAAAGGTGCAAGGTCATCCTCTGCCAGTCAGCAAGTCTGGGCCAGCCTGGGGCACATGAGACCCAGGCTCAAAAAGGCTTTAATATTTATTCATTCATCTATTGAACAAATAGAGGACCTTCTAAATCACAAATTCTATCTTATTTAAATTTATAAATATAATCCTTATTTAAATGAATAGATAAAGGAAAAGAGTGTGTACAAGAAGACAAACACGCCTAAAATCTGAGCCGTAGAGATGTTGCTGCCTGAGTTACCTGAAAAGGCGTTGCTGTAGTATCGGGACAGAGTCTGCATAATGTCTTTGGAGTGCTGGGTCCACGGTGCGATCTTTCTGTAGGTTTTTACCCGGTGGACAAGCTGAGAGCCTCCATACTGCAGGGACAGGGTGTCTCCGTGATCTTCATAGAGTTCCTCGAATAGCCTGCACGGAAGGAAGACTCACATTATACAATCTTGTCACCTGCTCTGGTGATCCAGTCTATAATCCCAGCTTCCAAGGAGGCTGAGGCAGGACTGCCTGGGCTGAGAAAGCTAGTGAGACCTTGTCCCAGAATGGTAACTGCAGAGAGGGACTGGGTGGAGCTCAGTGGTAGAGAACTGGCTTAGCATGTGCAACGCCTTTAAGTCCCCATTATAGGGGAAAAAATTAACCTAAATGATTGTACAAGTCATTCACCAGGTCAGACCCGGAAAAAGAGTCTTTTACCAAAGAACTCTTCTGAATCTTTCAAGTGGGCTCTTTAACATTTTGAAAATAAGTGCAAATGTAAAGCACACGGTGTTTTATAGCAATCCAATGCTAAGGGCACACAAACTCTTAACGAGAAAACAAGGCACCAAAAATCTAACTTACTAAAGCTGAACCGAGCTGTTTCTAACCATATTAGACAGATTCCTGCACACCACGGTCTGCCAGATTAATTCACTTCCATGACACCATTTTGGTCCTTCTGAATTGTTAAATGTGTACGTGTGTGTGTGTGTGTGTGGTCTTGTTATAGACAGTACCTTGCTCTCAAGGTGACTTATAGACAATATTCACTTCTCATAGTCCCAGAGGCTGCAGCATCTAAGATAAAGGCATCAGCAGATTCACTGCCTAGCAAAGGCCATTTCCTTCATGAGTGGTGCCTTCTTGCTTTGACCTCACATGAGGAGGAGACTAATAAACTTTCCTTTTTATTAGTCTAATAAACAAATAGTTAATTAATTAACTAATTAGTCTAAGAGACTAATAAACATCATTATTAATACTCCACTAATCCACGATAAGGGTTCTGCCCACAGATCTAAGCTGTCGCAAAGATCCCATCTCCTAATAGCATTGCTTTGGGGGTGAGGATTTTAACATGTGCACTTAAGGGTGACATGAACATCCTAGTCATAGCAGACATGTAAGCCATATACTTTCTGATTTCAGAGTTGACGAACAATGAAGAAACAGTAATCCTTAATGAAGAATCTATCTTGCACACTTTGTATCTTTAGTTCAAAACATTTGTGGAACTGGTACTAAAATCATTGCCATTTGGGTTTTTGTTTAACCTGCTAGTTTTTCTAAGTACTTTAGATTTACCTAAATTTAAATGTATCATAATGCTTAATGATCATGCAAGCAAACAAACAAGACCCAATGGCAATAATATAGCAACATTTAATAGAAATAGAGAACTAACTTGAATACTGCCAACTAGAAATAAATCTTTGAGAAGCTAAAAGTAGATATGAGTTTATAAAAATCCTTGTGAGTCAACTCTGCTTCTTGTCACTGCTGACGTTCAAATGGTAGCAAAAAGGATTACCTCACTGCATCCGTATCAAACTGTAGGTTCGGCTTGTCAATCAGTCCTAAGGAGTACAGCTGGTAAGCCAGAGCACATTTGCCCACCATGAACTGCGCTGTGTTGGTGCGATCTAAACAGTCCACACAGTTGGTCCGAAGAATGCCGGTCTACAAAGAACACAATAAGGTTTCAGACGCCCAGCTACTTCAAACCACAGGAAAAAGCTGTTTGTAAAGCAACAGAAGAAAAGCTATGGGTGCTAATCCCAGATAAGGAAAGTTAAGGATTTGTAAAGAGAGACTGCACTTTCATTTCCCAGACACCCAGACATGAATAATCACACAAAAACTAGATTAATTACAACACTGCCTGGCCAATGGCTCAGGCATATTCCTAAGTAGCCCTTACATCTTAAATGAACCCATTTCTATTATTTTATATTTATCACGAGGCTCATGGCTAGTTACCTCACATCTTGCTTCTTGGACGGCTACATGGAGACTACCTGACTCCGCCTTCTTCCTCTCTGCATGCAGTTTAGTTTTCCTACCTACCTATATTCTGCCCTGCCGTAGGCCAAAGCAGCTTCTTTATTAACCAATGGTTATAAAACATATTCATAGCATACAGAGGGGAATCCCACATCAGTTAGGGGTTAAAAAAATAAAGAACATTTTGCTGACCATATAAAGTTATATTTACTGTTCACTTAATGTCACCATAATAGCGTTGTCTATTTTTTAATTTATTTTGAAGGCTTAGCAAGAGAAAGCAAACAGCTAATATTTTCTGTATTTATTAATTAGTGAAATATGAACTTTTATCTGATATTGCTCAAACCAAGTATTACACAAACCAAATATTCAGTGGTTAAAGATGTATTTTTCTAAGGTTTTGTGTGTGTGTGCCAAGTGTGTGCCCTCAGAGGCCAAAAGATGGTACCAGTTCCCTGGAGCTAGAGTTACTGGTACCTGCAAGCCATCCCACAGAAGTGTGGGAGGTGTAAGAGCTGGGAACCAAACCTGGATCTTTTGGAAGAGCAGGAAGTGCTCTCAACCACAAAACCATCACTCCAGTCTCAAGCATATCATTCTTAACGCATAGCTAATAAATACAACACACACTAACTTATTTTCCAAAGTCAGCCTAACCTATTCTATATTCTAACCAATCTCCATATTCTTGCTTTTAATTTCCAGTAATAAAAATTCCTATGTAGAAAAATGTAAAAGCTATAATATCAGCTATACATCTTTGCATAATATTTAAACTAGCAGGGAGGCTTTTAAAAAACCATTCTCAAGCTATTAATAATTTTGCATCAAATACATCTTAACAAAACCTAATAGAAAATATGACAAAAAAATTAGCTGGATATGGGAGCAGACGCCTGTGATCCCAGCACTTGGGAACCCAAAGCAGGTGAGTCTCTGTGAGTTCGAGGCCAGACTGATTTGCATAGTGAGTGCCAGGCTAGCCAGCAATATACTGTGAGACCCTGTCTCAAACAAAACAAAACTAAAACAAATCCAACCCCCCAAAACATTACACCCCATAGACACAAATTGTGTTCACTATGAATATAATAATATCCGTACCTGCAACCGACCAGTGGGAATCACACAGCCTCCAAGTTCATTCCACCTGGGGAAAAACAGACACTTGACATTTTTTCTTCCAGGGCTGGGTAAACGCAGGCCATGGGTTCCCTAAGCTGTGCACTACAACTAGGCCACAACCCCAAACCCCTGCTTTTCTGTTTGTTTTCGAAAGGAATGATATATAGTCATAGCTTTCAAGAGTCACAGCATTAGAAGGGAAGGTCTCTGGGCATCAGATAATTCTGTACTCGCACTTTTTCAGATTCTACTAAAAAATGAGATGGGTCAGTCACCGTGTTCTACTAAAAAAAAACCCACCTTAGGCTGGAGGCATCTTAAGTTGCCTGTGTCTCTCTTGGCACCCTCTGTGTTCTACCAAGGTCCACCCTTGTTTTCCTTTAAGCCCATACCTTTCTTTGGTGTCTGTAACCATACACAATTACAGCCATCTTCCTAGTGGAGTCTTCCACAGTTTTTTACATACCCTGTACATTAAGATTCCCTAAAATTCAAACCCTGAAAACTATAGCAGAAAGATTCATCTAAACATCTAAACATTAGGCTGATTTGAGGTTTTTCATTTGACCACTGAAGTTAACTATGTTAACTGAAAAACAAATTCTGGAAATAAATAATACTGGTTCCTTTAAAGATAAATTAGGAACAGGCCTTTCTCTGAAGCAGCCAACAAGCTAGCAGCCACAGAAGGGCTATGAGCAAACCACACAGCATGCTAACAAATTCTACACTCACGACAGCATCCACTGTCAACCAGAAAGATTTCCCTGTTCTTTCTAAATGCTCAACAATGAATTCGCTACAGAAAAATTTACATTGCACACACACATTTTATATAATGTTTATTCCACAAAGCAAATGCTAAGACTCCTGTGGCTTCCATCTGAAGGTATATAACCACCACAGAAATTCCCAAGCACACAGTGAATAATCATTACATGGTCCAAAACAGCCTGCCTCTCCGCAAGTTCATCCATCCATCCATTCTCTAATTACCACAGACTTCCTGTATTTAGAATATTTTACGAGTGTGTGTGTGTGTGTGTGTGTGTGTGTGCGCGCGCGCGTGTGCGCGCGCTTCCTAAAGCTGAAGTTCAGGCACACACAGCCACGCCCAGCTTTTCACACAGGTGCTGACAATTCATGCTCAGGTCCTCATGTTTTCGAGGCGAGTGCTATCACTAAGTCCTTTCTCCAATCCCTAAACTATTTTGTATATAAGAACCAATACTTCGATTTAAGTTTCCTTCGTGGTGTGGGGTGTGGAGCACAGTACCAGATAGGAAGGTCAAGGGACAGCAGGTGGAGTCATTTTTCTCCTCTAACCCCTGGGTCCCAGGGGTTCAGGCTTGGTGGGAGGAGTCTCTACCTGTGAGTCACTGAGCTCATCAAGAGGGATAGACTGGGATGGCCAGTGAGCCCCAGGGATCTGCCTGTCTCTGCCTCCTCAGTGCTGGGACCACAAACACATACCACCGCACTGACTTTCTTATGGGAGCTGGAGAGACTGCGCTCGGGTCTTCAGCTTGTATGGCAATCACTTCATCTCCCCACCTCTGAATTCAAGTTTTTAATGTCATACGTACTTCTCATCTGGCCGTAAAATGCTGCAGTAAGAGTCGGGGCGGTTTACGAAGAAACCGGTTTTCTTTACCACACTTTCTGCAATCACATTCAGCCGGTCGAGAACGTTACACAGCTTACTGAAAGAGAGGAACAGGGAAAAGTGAGGGCTTAGATGCTGTTCCCTCTCCCTCTAAAGCATACAACATCAACAGTAATGACGCTCGGGGATGCAACTGTTTTAATCATGTGGCTTATGTAACAGAAAGACTGAAATGATTAAGGCAGAAATATAAAGTGCACCCAGTAACTAATAGTAGACCCGTAACTTAATAGCAAATACTGGCACTCTCCTCAGTCTTGGCACAGGACGTTCCCCTGAGAGGCTTTCAAGAAAGCCTTTCCCTCCTCAGCAGCAGTCAGTCAAGCCAGCGCCTAATTAGTCAATGGCCGTGCAAAGTGCAGAGGCAGGGAAAGAAAAACTGGAAAATAAATTAATATGACAGCATCAATCAGTTAACTAACACAGTCCAGGTAAGTGGGGGTATGTGTGTGCCTGGTGCATTAACTCCACAAAACCGTCCAGGGAATAAACACGACATAAGCAAAGGAATATAGTCACAGCAAATAAACCCAGAATTTAGATGTCGCATGTAAACAATGCAAGGCTCAAAAGAAAAAAAGGTCTCTTAGCAAGGATTAGTTTTGAGCCGAATACTGAGAGAAAGGAGAGAGGAGGAAGCATGTGACTGGGTGGTGGTGGAGGTGGTAACAAGCTACAGGAAAACCCTGGCGTGGGACTAGGTCCAGGCACAAAGATCAGGTTTCCTCAAATGGAATAGGGCCAAGTAAGTTATAACCAAGCAGCTAAGGGACCCGATCAGCAGAGTGAGAAGCTAGGGTTCACTATCAACAGTTACAATAGTACATATTCATCTATGAGAGAGATTCCCTGAGAGCAGTGTCTTCCCTGAGGAACAAGGAAGAAGGTGAACCAATGCCTCTAAGGAACAGCAGGAAAGAGGTGACAGAATGCCCAGGGAAGAGCTGGTCACCCAGCAGAAGAGCTCAAAACTGCCCCACCTAAGTGAAGGAGCTGTGTCACCAAGGAGACAGGCCTGTGTGGTAGTCCCTCTCACCTCTTGGTGTACTTGGCCATGTCCCAGGGGATGTAGACAATTGTGTGCTCTGGGGGCAGGAACTGGTTCAGGTAGGTGACCGCGGCCACCAGCTCTTCACTCAGAATCCTCTCGTGCTTTCTCTTCTCTCGTTCCTTTAGTAAAAACATTTGAAATAATTTTTAAGTTAAAAATCTGAAATGTGGGGCTGGAGACATGGTTGGTGGGAAAAGCATATGTTGCTCCTGGCTGGACCCAGGTTTGACTCCCAGCACCCACATGACGATTCACAACCATCTAGAACTCCAGTGTCAGGGGAATCTGATGCCCTCTTCTGACCTCTGTGGGCACTAAATATGCATACAGTGACATGCATGCAGGGAAAACACATCTAAAATAAATCCAATAAAGCTATTTTTAAAAATCGTAAATGTCTGAGTTACAGTTACCTTAACAAGTTTAAGACAGTTCGCAGCTTTGTAGCTCATACCTCACCTTAGTAAGAAAAGTCCTGGTCTTTAACACTGAAGTGAAACCTAGTTACTAAATGAAAATAATATAAATGAGAATTAAGAGATATTCACTGAACGAGGCAGCAGCTCTGAAGAGCCGGGGTGGCTGGGTTTTTCCTGCTGATCTCCTGCAGCCCCTGTGTGTAGCACACAAGCCTGGCCCACACATCCATAGCCTGCTTGGGTAGCAATGCCCGCTTGGCATGGAGGAGACAAAACCCAGTGTGCGCTATACAAGCCCAGGCCACAGCTGCAGCCAGGGGTGCAGAGAGAAAACGGCATGCTCTGGAGAGACCAGCCCTACACAGAGGACGACAGCAGAGTGTGCTTTCGAATCCAACACGCGAAACCTCGAGGAGGCAAGAAAGAAACTTTATCCCCTTCACGCTGGGACTGCACTGAAAGGCTGGAAGGCAAGCATAGCCCAAGCCTGACCTCTGCTCCCAGTTGCCCTGTGGTGAGCCTCTCCCTTGGTGGGCCCTCTCTCTCTGGAGCCCTCTGACACTCAGGTCGACTTGTACCTGGGACATTTCTACGAGGTTAAGGGTTCAGCCACCCTGAGGCGCCTCCCTGCCTGCAGCATCTCTCGGGTTACCACACTGCCTCTCACTGAAGAAGGCCATGCTGCTGTGTGGGCCTGCACTGCTGCACTGGGCGCTTTGGCAAGGCTGTCGGTTTTCTTGGCCAGCAGCAGTGTCTCCCCGACAGCACTGATGTGGGGTTCAAGCGAGAAAAAAGCAGGAGCTCTTACCACAGCCTTCAGGAAATGTTGGCTATGTGTACGGTTACTTTGATCAGGCCTTTCCTTAGAAACAGAAAAACTGCAACAGAGACGTCAACGAGGTCGCAGCACCACTGCTGGCATCAAAATGTTTGTGTGTTTTCAATCATGGTGATTATTTTCAATCGTCACGAGTGGAACTAATAACTACAACAAACAAGGATATATTTTGCACAGCTGAATAAAACAAATACAGAAATTATATAAGATTTGAATTAAGAATCAGGTGAAGTATACTTTGTATTTTATCTGGACACTGGGTTCTTTTTTTTTAATGTTTTATTTATTTATTATTTATACAATATTCTGTTTGTGTGTATGTCTGCATGCCAGAAGAGGGCACCAGACCTCATTACAGATAGTTGTGAGCCACCATGTGGTTGCCGGGAATTAAACTCAGGACCTTTCGAAGAGCAGGCAATGCTCTTAACCACTGAGCCATCTCTCCAGCCCTGTATTTTATCTGGAAAAGTTATTTATTTGGAATTCTCAAAAGTTCTTTAAATAGGGAAGTAGAGCGTTTCTGAAATTCTCGTGTGAAATCAGCCTTCATGGCTATAGAGTCTGCTGTCTGCAGTGTGTACCGGGTTAGTGCTCACAGGCTGCTTAGTCAGTCTCCTTGAGGCAGCTGAACCCTTCACAACCCAATGCAAACGCCCAGATACAAGTCAACCTGTATATTAGAGGGCCCCATGGAGGGAGAGGCTCACACAGGGCAAATGGGAACAAGAATCAGAAGAGTTTCCTCCTTGCCATTATCCTATGGACACGGCCATCCTATAAACATAGTCATCCTATGGACACGGTCATCCTATGGACACGGTCATCCTATGGACACGGTCATCCTATGGACACGGTCATCCTATGGACACGGGCATCTTATGGACATGGTCATCCTATGGACATGGGCATCCTATAAACATAGTCATCCTATGGACACGGTCATCCTATGGACACGGTCATCCTATGGACACGGTCATCCTGTAAACATAGTCATCCTATGGACACGGTCATCCTATGGACACGGTCATCCTATGGACACGGTCATCCTATGGACACGGGCATCTTATGGACATGGTCATCCTATGGACACGGGCATCCTATGGACACGGGCATCCTATGGACACGGTCATCCTATAAACATAGTCATCCTATGGACACGGTCATCCTATGGACACGGACATCCTATGGACACGGTCATCCTATGGACACGGTCATCCTACGGACATGGGCATCTTATGGACACGGTCATCTTATGGACACGGTCATCTTATGGACACGGTCATCCTATGGACACGGGCATCTTATGGACATGGTCATCTTATGGACACGGGCATCTTATGGACACGGGCATCTTATGGACATGGTCATCCTATGGACATGGTCATCTTATGGACACGGTCATCCTATGGACACGGGCATCTTATGGACACGGTCATCTTATGGACACGGTCATCCTATGGACACGGTCATCTTATGGACACGGTCATCCTATGGACACGGGCATCTTATGGACATGGTCATCTTATGGACACGGGCATCTTATGGACATGGTCATCCTATGGACACGGGCATCCTATGGACACGGGCATCCTATGGACACGGTCATCCTATAAACATAGTCATCCTATGGACACTGTCATCCTATGGACACGGTCATCCTATGGACACGGTCATCCTATGGACACGGTCATCCTATGGACACGGTCATCCTATGGACACGGGCATCCTATGGACACGGGCATCCTATGGACACGGGCATCCTATGGACACGGGCATCCTATGGACACGGGCATCTTATGGACACGGTCATCCTATGGACACGGTCATCCTATGGACACGGGCATCTTATGGACACGGGCATCCTATGGACACGGTCATCTTATGGACATGGTCATCCTATGGACACGGGCATCCTATGGACACAGTCATCCTATGGACATGGGCATTTTATGGACATGGTCATCCTATGGACACAGTCATCCTATGGACATGGGCATCCTATGGACATAATTATCCTATGGACACAGTCATCCTATGGACATGGCCATCCTACGGACACAGGCATCCTACAGACACAGTCATCCTGTGGGCATGGACATTCTATGGACACAGGCACCCTATAAACATGGGCACCCTATAGACATAGTCATCCTATGGACATAGGCACTCTATAAACATGGGCACCCTATAGACATAGTCATCCTATGGACACAGGCATCCTATAGACATAGTCATCCTATGGACATGGTCATCCTTTGGACATGGGCATCCTATAAATATAGTCATCCTATGGACACGGTCATCCTATAGACACAGTCATCCTGTGGGTATGGACATTCTATGGACATGCGCATTCTTTGATGGTTTAACCACAACTTTCTAAGACCTTCTTCCAAGTGAAAACAATAAGCATTTTCTTTTTCCTATAAACCAAACAACTGATGACAGGGATAGGGATGTAGCTCACTGGTTGGGCTCCTTCCAGACATATGTGAGGTCCTAGGCCTTGTAAATAAATGTCCTCCTTTGCAAAACTCCTTTCAAACTACATCAGCAGACTACAGGGAGGTGAAACAGGCCTCGTTCAGCCACAGGCATAGTTTTCAGCCACATGAATTAAATAGCACTTTTAATGTGTAAATTAACAGAGTCTTCCAAGCACCATAGGCTCGGGGTTCTATTTAACTAGGCCCTTCCAACTGCACTCTATAAAGCGTGAACAAGATCCACTCAGCTAGTTCTAGGTGTACATTCCAGTAATAGCTCATCACTTACTGCCTTAACAGCAATTTGCTTCTATACTAATAATATAGACTTACTGGAAAAGCACTCATAATTATCACAATCTTTTACAGTACCAGGAACTGAATCTAGGGCCTTCAACATGCAGAGAAGAGTTGTACCATGGAGCGGCACCTACTCCTACCCTCTTTCTATTTCAGGACAGGGTTTCCTGTTGTAATATGAGCGGCGGGGCTGTGTCCCCAGCACCCCGGCCGCCTGGCTAGCTTATGCCCCGAAATAACAACACACAAACTGTATTTATTTAAACACTGCTTGGCCCATTTCTATCTAGCCTCTTCTAGGCTAATTCTCACATATTAATTTAGCCCATTTCTAATCATCTGTGTAGCACCGCTAGGTGCACTTACCGGGAAGACTCTAGCCTACGTCCATCCTGGGTTGGAGCTTCATCGCGTGTGACCCAGAGAGCAGAGCTATCGTATCTCGCATCTGCCCGGGAGAGGGGAGCATGGCGTCTCTGAGCTCACTTCCTCTTCCTCCCAGCATTCTGTTCTGTTTACTCCTCCCACCTATGTTTTAACCTATCAGGGCCAAGCAGTTTCTTTATTGCTTAACCAACGAAATCAACAGATTGATATATGACACTCCCACATCAGTCTCCCTAAATTGTTCAGGCTGAACTAAAATTCACTCTGTAGCTAGGTACGGGCCTTAAACTTGTGATCCCCTGCCTCTGCTGCTTGAGTAGCTGGGATGATAGGCCTGTGCGGCCAACCCTAGCACAAGTCAACAAGTGTTTTCATTGAAGTTTTCCACCTTAATTTTCAACTGTGTCTATTATGTATCCATATGAAGTCAGAGCTGTAGATTGTCAGCTCCAGCTTATGTCACTGCCAGCAGACAGGAGCAAGCTTCTGCATTAACGTGAATGAATGCATGCAGACATTATGATCATCTTCGCATTGGTCATGAAGTCAATCACAGAAACCAAAAGACAGGACACTGAGTGCCTCCGCCCCTGCCACTTTGGGACCACATATTCTTCCACGCTCTTGATGAAGCACACATACCACACACAATGTTACCCTGAGCCGTGCATTTAGCAGTACTGCACAGGCCCCTCCAGGGTAAGCACCCACCTCCTCCCCGTGCCCGGCCTTTCTGTGCTAACTTCAGTACCTCCAGATCCTGCTGCATTCTGGTTCAGCCCATCCTCAACCTCCACCTCAGGTGATCACAGGGAGATGCTCTGTTTCAGCATTTCCCACCCAGAACCGCCTTTATTTCAGATTGCTTTGGCTTTGAATGTGCCACCTCACAACTATGCCAAGTCATCAACTGCTCAACTCTCTCCAAAAGCCCTTCTCTCTCTTTCTCCTCAGCCCACTCAGCTTTCATTGTCCACAGCAACCACACTATTGCCAATATCCAAAATGCGCTTGACACTGTCTTTCTTAGGTATCTGTCTGGTAAAAATAAATGAAGCCAATCATCTCTCTTTGATCTGTACTTGAATGCCCATACAGGCCTGCTGAGAAGAGGCATCAGTAGCAGAATGGTGCCATTTAAGAACCCACTTCTATCAAGGTGAAACTGACTCTCGTCTGGATGGTCCCTGTCAAGTTCACTTTCTGCTACTGTGAACCCTCCACTTTCTGCAGGTGACTTTTACTCCTACCCTAAAGAAAAACTGAAGCTGTCATAAAGGAGCACATGTATGCTACACACACACACACACACACACACACACACACACACACACGGCACTGCCTTTTCTTCAGATTGAATACTCCTCCTCTTGTCTTGATTGGCAGCTCTGCTTTAGTTCAACACTGCCTCCCTCACACCAGCAGTTCCATGAAGGCAGGGATTGTTTACAGTTACCTTGATACATATGAAAATGTCAAAAATACTGGACAATTAAGTGGACAAGGATTCCTTGGAGTTTTTTTATTGTTGTTGTGTTTATTTTTTTATACTACTATGTTGCTGGCCACTGCCACAGACATGATATAATAAAACCTTTCATTGGTATTCTCAAGGTCTTCTTAGCCACTGGCTGAGGTTCTTTCAATTCACTTGGGTGTAATAGATTTAGATAAACTTATGGGCTAATATTGCCCTCCACCCTAGGCCTTTGACCTGTGCATCCATTATGCACTCACGGTGTGTGAACCAGTCAGTGTACTCTGAGGGAGAAGCTGAGAGACATTATACCATGTTGCCTGAGCTTCTCACAGGCCCACCTGATTCTTGAACCTCATTCCTGAATGAAGCCTTCTGATCCCATTACAGGCTAAAAGGATCAGCCCAAAATCCCACCCTGACTCCGAAAGTAGAGCCGGTAAAAGAAACGCACTTTGGTCCTGAAACCAGAATCAAAGAAATACACCAGGGCCCTGAAACCAAAGCCAAGGAAACACACTTGGCCAACTGAGCACGATATCAACCAATTCTTGACACCAGAGCCAAAGAAACAACACATTCTGCAACTGCACAGAAACCAACCAATCCCTGAGCATAAAATCTAGCCAATCTCTGAGCTTGTCAAAGCTCAGGGGGTTAAAATCTGACCAATTCCCACCATGAAAATCTTTTCCCTAGAAAAGCTCTGCCTCTAAGAAGCCCTACAAAGGCTCTGTGCCTGTTCAGTTGATAGCTGCCCTGTTCCAACCTGGCAGAGGCAGCCACCCTTTGGATTCCTTCCTCCCAAATAAATCTTTTTTTTCTTTCCTTTTTTGTTTTGTTTTTTATCTGTTTATTTATTTATTTTCCATTCAAAAATTTACACTTCCTCCCCCTCCTCCCATTCTCCTCCCACTCCCCCACTCCAAATCAATCTCTTGAATGAGTTTTGGGTGAAGACCTTCTGTTGCCAGAACATAACAGAATCTCTGCTGGAAAACTCCCTAGTGGAGTGGAGCAGAGCAGCAATGGATACCTCTGCTGGGAAACTCTCTTAGCAGAGTGGAACAGGGCTCAGCTGTACCGGCTCTCTCTCAGAGAGGAAGATTGCCACATTTCCTACTGGAACACAGCTACAGGTATAGTCTGACTTCCCGACAGTCCAGATATCTTCCTTCTCACAGCTGTAGGTATCCAGGATATCGTCCTTTTACATCTGTAGGTATAGCCTGGCCTCTGACAGGGTACCTTTCCCTCCCGAGCTGTAACATTTACACCTATTGATCCACACTGGTTTGCAGTTCTTACAGACTGCCAAAGGAGTGAGGTGTATCAAGTGAGGGTGAAGCAGCTTCCTCTTGTGTTCTTAAGTTGTTCTGGGACAAAGGAATTTAATACAGACCCAGTTCACACAACGGAATCAGGAGCCTGGTATGTAGTGATATTTTATTTGTATTTTAAAAAATAGAACTTGCCTAGGTTCAGAGAGTAAAACAGCTGCACTGATCAGTCTTACAGAACAGGCAGTGCTGATACACACCTTTAATCCCAGTAGCCACACTATTTAGCCATAGAAACCTGGCAGTATTGGTGCATGCTTTTAATCCCAGAACTACAGAAAAATATAAAACGGGAGGAGATACCTCTCACACACAGTCTCATTCTGAGATTCCTGGAGGCAGGATCGCCATTTTGGACTGAGGTAGAGGTAAGAGCCAATGGCTAGCTGTTTTGCTTTTCTGAGCTTCAGGATGAATCCCAATTTCTGTCTCTGGGTTTTTATTAATTGTGCTACACTGGTAGACCAGATCACCCTCTTCCCTTCAGAGAGATCTACTATTGGTTCCCAGGGCAAGTCCAGAAGAAGCCACATGTGAGGTTGAAGAACATTAGCACAAACACAGCAAGTTGGCACAGCGGACACCTCCCCATCCCTCCCCATCTCTGTCCTCCCTCTTTCCCTGGGGAAGGCAAAGCACAGCTGGCTAATGCCTTTGTCTGAGGCCCAGTGTGTGTGGCGAGCGCATCATACCTTCACTAAATTCAAGATGATGATGGGGGAGCCAAACCTCTGGAGCATCTGGTCAAAGTGAAGAGCAGCGACGTGCGCGAAGGGGTCCGCCTGGTCCACTGGGAAGAAGAAAGGTAGACAAATACCCCAATGAGGCAGGAATAAAAGAAGGGTAGGGTTTTCAAAAACGTGGAAAAGAAATACAGTTCAACCAACCTAGCACCTTCATTTCCCAAATCTCCTCAAGGAGCTCACTAGACATTAATCCAGCAAGTACTCATTAAATCTGAAAGACTGTCATTTCTGAAGCAAAATAACATGCAATCCACTAATGGTTTAAATTAAGGCTGAATTCACTACAGACAGCCAACTCCTCCATACGCTCTTGCTCAAAAGACCAAACTCTCCCCCAACCCAAGTACTTATTAAGTGACAACGATCATCGTGAATGACAGCAGACAAGAGCCACTCCCAGCAGTCTGGCTTACGCACGTGTAATGGGTGGTTTAGGCATCATAGTCGAGATGTCTTGGGACCAGTATAAGGGAACCGATCCTCTGACTTGTACATAAGAAGAATAGCTGCCTGCAGTAAAAGACATCACCGAAGCATCACAGACAAGCTGCTCGGTCTCCACTTCGTTTGCAACATCACCCTGGAGGAAGGAGCAACCGAAGATAGCTTATGCTCTCAGAACTTTTAAATGAGAAGCATCCAAAATCACAATGAAATTATAACTCCTATTCTCCATGGATGTTAAAAGAGGTAAGCCACACACCATCAATATTCAGAGTATACACCGAGGAAGGCAGATTAAAACATGATAAAGAAAAAATAATTAGGGGCTGGAGAGATGGCTCAGAGGTTAAGAGCACTAGCTGCTCTTCCAGAGGTCCTGAGTTCAATTCCCAGCAACCATATGGTGGCTCACAACCATTTGTAATTTGATCAGGTTCCCTCTTGTGGCATGCAGACAGAATATACATAATAAATAAATAAATTTAAAAAAAAAGAAAAGAAAAAGAAAAAATAATTAACAACAGCAGAGAATAGACTGGAAAATAAATAGAATTAGTTACTCAACAAAAACATCAAATAACATTTTGGCCAGTATAAATGGTAGGATGGCAGAGAAAAGAAAAACAATTATGTAAGATTATTCAGGAGATTAAAAAACGCACAAGGATATAAGAAAATACAATTTGGATGACCAAAAAGATGAGTGCATGCACACACACATACAAAATGTATTAATAATAGGGAGTTAATTTGTTAGAAGGCCACAGCTTTGTCACTCTCAGCAAAGCCGATCACGGCAGTGTGGTTTGTCGTTTCTGATGGGAAAGGTTAGACCATCACGGCAGTGTGGTTTGTCGTCTCTGATGGGAAAGGTTAGACCATCACGGCAGTGTGTTGTCATCTCTGATGAGAAAGGTTAGACCATCACGGCAGTGTGTTGTCGTCTCTGATGGGAAAGGTTAGACCATCACGGCAGTGTGTTGTCATCTCTGATGAGAAAGGTTAGACCATCACGGCAGTGTGGTTTGTCGTCTCTGATGGGAAAGGTTAGATCATCACGGCAGTGTGGTTTGTCGTCTCTGATGGGAAAGGTTAGACCATCACGGCAGTGTGGTTTGTCGTCTCTGATGGGAAAGGTTAGACCATCACGGCAGTGTGTTGTCATCTCTGATGAGAAAGGTTAGACCATCACGGCAGTGTGGTTTGTCGTCTCTGATGGGAAAGGTTAGACCATCACGGCAGTGTGTTGTCGTTTCTGATGGGAAAGGTTAGACCATCACGGCAGTGTGTTGTCGTCTCTGATGGGAAAGGTTAGACCACCACGGCAGTGTGGTTTGTTGTCTCTGATGGGAAAGGTTAGACCACCACGGCAGTGTGGTTTGTTGTCTCACCTCACAGTTCGCGCCTCTCTTGAGAAAACGAGTCCCAGCAAACTTACTGGACCTTCTGGCTATGAGCGTCACATACACAGGTCGTCCGTAGATCAATAGCTCTTAGAAACCAAGTTAAAGCTCAGCACTTTTGGTTGGCACAGAAAGCTACAAGAATCATTATCCCTTATGCATTTAATACATCGTGTCCAATCTTTTAAGACACTAAGAGCTCCACCAGGAATGAAATAGCAGGGCACCCAATGGTTCCTCAGATCTGTCTGGGTTTGATGGCAACACCCGCATGTGCTCACGTGGTGATTTCTCTAGCTTTTCAAGAAAATACTCAGGTTTCCTGTATTATGTCTCCCCTTGTAACCAAGTAATAATGTAAGAAGTACAGCCAGCCCTTCCTCACTCATTAGCATCCATGCCTCTCCCAAGGGCCCGTGCCATTTACAGCTAAGTGTGAATTAGGAAAAAGCTGTTGATACTGAGGAGAGGAGTGATATCACACTGCAAAAGCAACCCAAAGCCTAAACACTCAATGTCACCATGAACTGTTTCATCAACCTACAGCATCTTGTTTAAGTCATTTAACTTTCTGAGTTACAATCCCATCTACAGAAAAATGAATAGAAAAGCAGCTACAGGTTGAGCAACTGTAGTCCAAAAAAAAAAATGCCTTGAAATCAGAAGATTTTTTAGTGCCATTATGACCCCAAATTATAAAATTCTATACCTGATCTTGTGGTATGGGCCAACCAAAACATAGGCACTCTAAAAATATCACATAAATATCTTTAGTCCCAGTATTCAAGATGTATAAGGAACATAGATGAACTTGAAGTCCATCCTCAGATTATCTAAGATTTAGGCAAATACTCCAAAATCTAAACATTCAAACTCTGAAACACTTCTGGCCGAAAGTATTCCAGCTAAGAGAATCACCAGCCTGTACCGCTGCTGGGTTGCCGGGAGGATGAGCTGGGGTAACTGCTGTAAAATTTCTGGTGTCTGGCCTGTAGTAAATGCTTACTAGACAGCAATTACTCCTACACTACACGGGCTTCCAGAATCCATTAGGTGACTGATCACCAACAGCCCGGCTCATCATTCAAACTAATGAGCTCTAAAATGATAATCTAATGATGCTGTTTACTATTTTAAAAGCACACATTTATTATGATTATCGTATGTCAGGCCCCGAGCTAGTCTTGCAGATAGAAGCCAGGCTAGAACTACACTTCAGAAACGGTCTTTAGACACCGTAGTGCATTCTCTTTGGTATCTTTGTGGTGAAGCTTTCACATTCTTCCCGGGAGACTGGAGTTTTGGGAAGACACAAAAGTGATCCAGGACCTAATTTTGCCAGGTTCTTAGGTGATCATAAAGTGAGCCAGGTTTTCCCCCAGCTCCGTTTCAAAGTCCCTGTGTCTGCCATGCCCAGCCTCTCCTATCCCCCACTCAGTACAGAAGCAGCAGCATTGTGGCTCTTCAAGGCTGTGCCCCTCGGCTGCCGCCCCAAACACTCCAGAGAGTGTAAGACGGTACAGCCATGGCTCCGTCACCCACTCAATGGACTCAAAAACCATTCCTTTAATGATTTTACTCTAAGTTTCTAAAAGCCCAACAGAATTCACAAATGCCTTCTGTTGTCTCAAAAGGTAGCAAGAGAAGCCAACCACTGCTGGATAGCTTGTCCTGCCCTCCTCCTCCTCACAACACAAAGGCAAGGTCAACACCGTCCATCACGTTCCTTCCCAAGGCAGGGCTCCACCTCGTCAGGACCCAACCACTACTGCAGTCTTGTGCATATCCCTCATCCCACTTTTACTTCATGCAGCTGGACAATGGAAGTCAACTCAAGCTTCAGGGGCTACTGTATACATGTCACCTTCCTGGACTAACCCTTCAAGAATTCCAAGTCCTTAGCCTGGCAAAAGCAATCTGGTGAGCCACGACTGACTACTGAGGCAATCTGAGTCCCACACTTACCTTGTCCATGGCATCCCTGGTAGTCTGGAAGAAAATGGCCCCCATACGAGCGGGACTATGAGGAGATGTGGCTTTGTTGGAGTAGGTGTGGCCTGGCTGGAGGAAGTGTATCACTGTGGGGGTGAACTTGGAGGTCTTCTATGCTCAAACTACACCTAATGAGACAGTTTACTTCCTGTTGTCTGCAGGTCAAGATGTAGAATTCTCAGCTCCTTGTCTAGTACTGTGTCTGCCTGCATGGCCCCAGTTCTGCCATGATGATAATGGACCAAATCTCTGAAACTGTAAGTCACCCCAATCAAATTTTCTCCTTCATAAGGAGTTGCTGTGGTCAGTGTCTCTTCACAGCCACAGGAACAACAAATAAGACACATCCCATCTCCCTGAAGTTGTACATACACATCACAAGAAAACAGCTATCTTTTCCAGGTCTTGTGGTATTTGTCCAACCTGTGTCCTCTCTGTGTACTCATTGCTAAGGCCTGACTGATGTTTATGCTTTGGACAAGGTCTGTTCTCATAAGGCTGTCACGTTCCCGCACCTACCGGGCACTCCATTCCTCCGAGGTACGCAAATCCTCGTTGGCTATAGTAAGGGTACTAAGTGCATGGCTCTTTCGTCTTTGGTATTTATAGCATTTCTGTGCTCTAAAAGGTCAAAGAGTCTGCACTCTTCATTACATTTCCACTTACATGGCTAAGTTTTCCTGTAGGAGTGTCATATTGGCTAGTTTTATGTCAACTTGACACAGGCTGGAGTCTTTTGAGAGACGGGAACCTTGACTGAAAACTGCCTTGATTAGACTGGGTTTCAGGAAAGCCTGCCAGGTGTTTTCCCAACTGGTGATTGATGGGGAGGGCCCAGTCCATTGGAAGTGGGACCACCCCTGGGCTGGTGGTCCTGGGTTCTATAAGAAAGCAGGCTGAGGAAGCCACAAAGGTCAAGGCAGCAAGCAGTAGCTCTCCATGCCTCTGCATCAGCACCTGCCTTCAGATTCCTGTGCGCTTGAGTTCCTGCCCTGACTTCCTTCCATGATGAGCAGATGTAGAAGCATAAGCCAGATAAACCCTTCTCTCACTGTTTGTCATGGGTTTATGTGCTATCACAGCAGTAGTAACCCTAACTAGGGCAGGTACAGAGTGATGATTGCAGTCTTACAGTGTAGACCTTTCTGCACACCGGCATGGCAGAATCCATGCATCTGTAAGTGTTTATGAAAAGGATACTTGATTGCCCACAGAACCCATGAATAATATACAGCAGCCAGTCGCGATGCACAGTGCTTTTGATTATATCCAAAAGTTCACCGTTCCATACATACTTCATGTAAGGCTCGCTGGAGATCCCAAACACGCCTGAAAAACAAGAGTTGGCAACAGAAACAAAAAGACATTGACTGACATTGGCACATTTTAACTTCTGTTTTTAAGGTCAGAATATAAGCCTGGACACACTGCCACCTTCCAGGGCAATCCAATGACCGTCAGCACTCTGGCACTGTGCTGTTTCCTTTGAAGTCAAACAGGAAGTGAGCTTTCTGATTTATCAAAGTTTTTAACTCAAAAGAAAACGGGAACCAACTGCACATGCAGGGTTTAGGGTAAAGGGTGCACTGTGCATGTGACGGGCTTAGGGTAAGGGGTGCACTGTGCACATGACAGGCTTAGGATAAGGGGTACACTATGCATGTGATGGTCTTAGGGTAAGGGGTGCACTGTGCATGTGACAGGCTTAGGATAAGGGGTGCACTGTGCATGTGATGGTCTAAGGGTAAGGGATGCACTGTGCAATGATGGTCTTAGGGTAAGGGGTGCACTGTGCACCTGATGGGCTTAGGGTAAGGGGTGCACTGTGCACATGATGGCTTAAGGTAAGGGGTGCACTGTGCACGTAGGGTAAGGGATGCACTGTGCAGATGACGGGCTTAGGTTAAGGGGTGCACTGTTCACACTTCTTGTGTGGCATTAGTTATTACATCAAGGCTTTTTCGTGTATCACCAAGTATTCTCATATCAAGATGAATTTATTATTAAATAGCGATGAGTGTCACAGAACATATATGGAGTGAAAAATAAGAAATAAGTATATTTATATGAGTGGATTAAATACTCTAGATGCTGGCAGTCAGGCAGCCTTATCTTCTTCCCTTCAAAGTGTCATCTGATATTTATTTAGGTTGAATACATTCCAATTTGATTTATAAAAACTAGGGGCTGAACAAATGGCTCAGCAGTTAAACGCATTTGCTACTCTTGCAAAGGACCCAGGTTTGATTCCCAGCACCCACATGGCAGTTCACAACCATCTGTAACTTTAGTTCCAGGAGATCTAATGTCCTCTTCTGACCCCCATGGACAGCAAGGACACACAGGTCACACAGACATACCACATACAAACATGGGACAATCAAACCTAGATGTCCCCTGCTGTTTCAGTGCATCATATAAGAAACTGTATGGGCTCAGATGTAGCCCACTGGTGGCATGCTTGCCTTGCATACAGGAGGCCCTGGGTTCAATCCCCAGCACAACATAAACCAGGTGAGATGATACATCTCTGGCCCGTGCCTCTAATTTCAGTTTTGGGGGAGGAGGAAACAGGAGGGGGAAATCAAGATCATCCTCAGCTCTACAAGTCCGAGGCCAGCCTGGGCTACAGGAGACCCTGCAAGAGAGGAGAGATCAGAGCATGCCCAAAGGTTGGCGTACAGGGTGGTATCAGACAGCCTCCCACTCTGCCGCTTTAAACCAGTGACTTAGTATTGAAATGGCTAAGGTGACGCCATCTTGTTGTGACTTTGTTTAGTGTCTTTCTAGGTCTCCCCAGCCTTCCACACCTGCCAGTCATACGCACCTTGGCAATGCTTCTGGGACTGTCCATGCCCTGACCATAGTGCAGATGTATTAGCCAGAATAAGTGATGTGTGTGCAGGATAAAACACAAGACTAAAGAACTAGGAGGAAGCACAATGGGTGCGTGGAGTCTGGAAAACACTGCTAGCCCTGTGAAAGGACAGGTGTTGCTCTGGCCCCCGCAGGCACTGGTTCAGCTGGGCTTTTTGTCTTTGAAGGTGCTATATCCCTGAACTCTGGCACCAAAGGACTTTTCAGAGGCACGATCCCTCTCTTGGTCACCTTCTAACAAAACGACTTAAATACTTGCAGTTGGCTAATGAGTGTGTTTGCCAAGAACTAACTCATGTGGGATGCGGCAGTCTCTCCACAGCCTGTAAACAGGAAATGCTCCCGCCCATATCAGAGATGTTTGGACTGAAGAGCTTATCTGAATCCTTAGCGCACTTCCCGGTACACCAGAGAGGTCGTGGAGATTTGGCAATTTTACTCTTCTACCGTCTTCTACCCGCACTCCCCATTTCCCACCAGTTTCTCCAGATGAATGATTGCAAAGCCCAGGAAAGACAGCTGAATCCTAACTGCCAGCACCTGATAATATGTCACACCAACGACAAAGAGACACAGAAGTAGACGGGATCGAGAGCACTAATCCGATGATTTGAGCCATGAAGATTACTGTGGCTCATGCACACGACCCAGTATAATCACAGGTTCTTACAGGTGAAAAGGGAAGCGGCCGCGGAAGCTCTGGGTAAGTCAATGTGTGAAGAACAATTCAGCAGTCACTGCTGGCTTCCAGACAGAAAGTCACCAGCGAGCAACAGGGAACAATTCCCAGGCGACCAAAGGACAGGAATTGGGTTTCTCTTCCTTGAGAAGAAAATATAGCTTCTGGTGGCACGTTTGTCTCCTTAAGTCCTGCTCTGGACATTCTCCTGGGAGATGGTGTGTGGTGTGTGTGTTGTGACATCACCTAGCAGTGGTCTACAGCAGCAACAAGACACTAGCTCTTCAGTCACAGCTACCCAGAACTGCTCGGGACACGCAAAAGTCACGTCAGAGGCCTACTCCAGAACCCAGAGCACACATTCAAATCCAGATCTGGGTGGCACGGGGGGGGGGGGGGGGGGCAAATTCAGCGACACTTTTGGCTTTATTAAATACTCACTGGCTGCCTGACCTCTACGGGTACCCCATGATTTGGGTCACAGTTCATGTGTCTGAAGCACGGACCTGCTTGGCCTCGGTGCAAGTGATATTCGGGTAACTCTAATCAGAGTGCAATGCCGGAGTAACACGCGCTGAAAACAGGCCGGGCGCGGACAGAGTCCATGAGGAAGCACAGCTCCCTCCCATGCGTCCCTCAAGGACAAACCTCCGTCTACTGTACAGTGGGTTCTGCCTCTGCCCCTGCATCAACATCATGACCATTTAAGATGCATGAAGCAAGGAATTCAGAGCCACCACTGGCTTACAATGTTTCCATGGCTGTCCTTCTTCAGCTAAGGTATCTTTTTTTTTTTTTTTTGTGGTTTTTCGAGACAGGGTTTCTCTGTGGTTTTGGAGCCTGTCCTGGAACTAGCTCTTGTAGACCAGGCTGGTCTCGAACTCACAGAGATCCGCCTGCCTCTGCCTCCCGAGTGCTGGGATTAAAGGCGTGCGCCACCACCGCCCGGCTAGCTAAGGTATCTTAACTTTACCCTTACCACGTTTCCACGGCTCTCCTTCTTCAGCTAAGGTACTTTCTTTAACTTTACCCTTGAAAGGATTCTGCCACAGCATTCATAACAGCAAGCTGTTTGCTTTGCTAGCTCTAGACCAAACCCAAAACTCTGGCAATAAAGGTGCTGACAGAGGGGCAAGCGGGCACTGGGTGCTTGACTTAGTCAGGTCTCCAGGGGCTCCCCAGGCTAGTCGTACTGTGATCTAGCAGTAGCCTGATGGTGCCAGGCAAGAAGCCGGACCTCTGAGAGACTGATATAGACTGATACAGTCTGTTCAAGCTGAGGCCAGTCACAGTATCAGTGGCCTCCGGACACTGACCATTTGATATTAGATCTTCATCTCTAGACCTCAGTTTCCTACTTCGTCTTTATTTCTGCACAACTGGGCTGTACCTACCCAGCAGAGGTTGTATGTGGCTTAGAATATCATATGTCAACGTCCAGCACATAACAGGCAACCCATGGTAACTTTTGTCCCGATCTTGACTCATAAATTGACTAATCTCTATAAAGGAAAATAAGATGGTGTACACTCTACAGTATTCAAAGAGTAACTCCCCATAAAACTTCACCAAAAGACTAGATCTGATTGTAAAAAGTATATGAATAATTTCTAGAAACCGACAGCATATAATCTCTGTCTGATCTATAAATAAAATCACATGGTGATTAAGGATGGCTTTAAAAATGAATTGGTCAAGTTTGTGCCTCCTAAGGACCCATATAAGGATAGAGACCACCAAGGGATAAGCCCAAGACAAGTGAGAGAACGTAAGGAGAAGCCACATTAGCATGTATTAGGTATGCTGGAACCACCTACCGCTGCCACCCTGGGCAGTTAACCCTTCATCTTCAAAGATGTCAAAGCTCTCCTGGCGCATCTTGGAGGTTTCGGACTTTAGCATCTCCAGGGGCATTCGCAAGACGGTGAGATTATACTGAAGCGAGTGGGACAAATCATAGCTGTAACTGAGAAGAGGTTCAGACGTAAGAACTTACAGAAGCAAAGCGTTTCACAGTCCTAGCTCCCGAGAGGAATTACACTCTGAGATAAATAACCTCACACCTGCTGTTAAATGACCACTGCAAAGCATGACTGGAAATGAAACAAAACCTCACCGCCCGACTTACGTGTCTGCACTAGAAATACACAGCTATGCTATGTGTCATGTATATTTGCTGACACAACATGCACCTTTTTTTCTGAGTCAAAGTCTGATATCGTACCAGGTCAACTTCCTTATGTCCACAAATGTGGTTCTATAGAAGGTACAGTGAAGTACAGGATTGTCATCACTAACGCAGGGCTCTCTCGACCATGGTTTACACATGAGCAAAAGCAACTACCAACAGGGCTAGAGAGGTGGTTCAGCGGGTAGCAGCACTGGCTGTTTCTCTAGAAATCTTGAGTTCAATTCCTAGCAACCATGTAGTGGCTCACAACCATCTGTAATGCGATCTGGTGCCCTCTTCTGGCCTGCAGGGATACATGCAGTAGCTTTACATTATATATTTGTGTTTATTTTATAAATAGTTGACTATTAACAACTAAAGAGAAATCTTTAAAAATGCAAAGCACCTGGTCTGTGCACACCACTGCTGCGCAGGGAGGCTGCTGGCCCGTGCTCCTGCAGACTCAGGTCCAGATTGGTGAATGTCCCAGCTCCAGCCCGATTCGGGTCCTGGTTGGTGAATGCCCTGGCTCCTGCCCTACTCAGGTCCTAATTGGTGAATGCCCTCGCTCCAGGCCGACTCAGGTCCTGATTGGTGACTGCCCTGTCCAGCCCGACTAGGGTCCTGGTTGGTGAATGCCCTGTCCAGCCCGACTCAGGTTCTGATTGGTGACTGCTATTTTGTCTTCTACTTTTCCCTCTATACACTACAGCAGACAGAATCCTTCTATCACAATACCCGATTCAGCCCAGCCTACCTACCGGTCACAGCTTAACACTTTGTCATAATGGTCTACTATTTGCTTATTTGATTAATTATCAGCTTGGTTTGTCTGCTTGCTAGCTATATTAATCAGATAGCCACAAATATCTCTATACCAAGGAAGATTTCTATTTTCTCTACCAAAACATATCCTTGAGATGTATTTTCACATCTGCTTAACGCTACATTCATTCCACCAAAACTACTAATTCATCAGTATCGCAATACTTTTACCTATTTCTAATTAATGTTTACTTAATTTTGCAAGATCACTAACTGAAACTGAACTATGGCACTGTTAGAACTCTACATTAGAACTAATACAATTTTATAATTTAAAATTCCAAAATGAGAGTATTTCTTTAAATTATATTAATTTCTCCCTGAAATGAAGGTAATTTTTATAGTGACAATAAATACCTTTAATGTTATCCACTTAAATTTTCAAGAATCAAGTTTTTTAAAGGAAGAAATTCCTAGAGTTTAATGATTTTAGATGAAATAATCTGGCTATTGGTTGCATTCCAATTCTCACTCTATAATCTAATCAATTACAGTGACGAATACAAGTACAATCAGGCTCAAACTTACCTAAAGTAAAAGTTGCTAGATAGATCCACATTTTGAAATATCCTTAGGTACCTTAAAAAAAAAAGGAAAGCACATCATAAATATGAACTTTTATTTTTCATGGCTTAGCATGCAGTCAGGGTACCCTTGCATTAGCAGGTGTGCTCACTGGGCGGAGGAATCCCAGCCACCCCTGGCACAGGTATGCATCTGTCGACCATCTCTCAAAGACGCTTGGCTTTCTCTGCTCCTCTTTATGTAGTGACTGCTCTCAAATGGGCGGGGCACAGACTGGGGGCAGGGCAGGATTAGGACTTTTTTTTTTCAGTGAGTTTTAGAAATTCTCAGAGGATAGAGGCAAGGCAGGTACACAAGTTAACAAAACGTTGTGGGTCACCATAACTTTAAGTTGGAAAGTATTTAATGTGAAAACAGACAAGAATACAATAGTGGGTGTGCAAGCACACAGAGGCCGGGCAGCGGGTACATGCAGAAGCCGGGTGGTGGGTACATGCAGAAGCCGGGTGGTGGGTACGTGCAGAGGCCGGGTGGTAGATACGTGCAGAGGCCGGGTGGTAGATACGTGCAGAGGCCGGGTAGTGGGTGCCCCTCTGTAGTGCTTCTCGGCCTTGTTCTGTGAGATGTGGACTCTCACCCACCCTGCACCTGGAGCTAGTTTTTTCGGCTAGAATGGCTGCTGGAGGGTCCCAGTGATGCTCCTGTCTCCTCAGCCTCCAGCTCTGGGGTTCAAGGAGCCAGCAGCCACACCTGGATTTCTACATGGGTGCATCCTCGTGCTTAGGCAGTAAGCACTTCATCCACTGGGCCATCTCCCCAGCGCTAATGCCCCCGTGTGAAGCAATGGGTAACACAGACACCTTAGCAGCTTTGCTGGAAATGCTGTGAACATGCAGGAATAGTCAGACAAATCCATATTGTGGGATCTTTTGCAAGAACCTTAAAAAATGTGCAAGCCACCAAAGAAAAAGTAGAGGACCTGCAGCTGGACAGTGGTGGTGCACACCTTTGATCCCAGCACTTGCATGGTAGAGGCAGGTGGAGCTCTGTGAGTTCAAGGCCAGCTTGGTCTACAGAGCGAGTTCCAGAACAGCCAGGGCTGTTAGAAACCCTGCCTTGAAAAACAAAAAGAGAAAGAAAAAGTAATAAAGGAAGGAAGGAAAAGGAAAGGAAAAAAGAAGAAAAAGAAAAGAAAACTAGAGGACTTTTATACATTTCAGAACCAACATGGCAGGTACAGCCTGTGAATTTCAATTAGATTCTCCAAGACGTGAGTGCGCATGCACACATGTACAAAACTAAAGGACTTTATTGGGACATTTTTAGGAAGCTTATGAACTACAAACTATGGTAACAAATTAATATTAAATTTAAGGTCTCTTGATACAGATAGTTATGAGAAATGCTTGAGATCAGAAGTGTTTCATACTTTGGCATTTCTGGAATACACATGTAAACACAGTGAAAGTAACCTTGGGAATGGGACTCAAGTCTAAACACAGAATTTGGTTGTGTTTCACACACACCCTAAGGTTTTGTACAGTGGCCAGCGTATCTGTGCTCTGACTGTGACGTGTCATCATAAGTGGCTGTGGATTTCCCATCATGCCATCACATCAGGGTTCAAGACAGATTCAGATTCCAGGTTTGCATATTTCTCAACAAAGCAACTTAGAAAAATGGAGTTTGCTTGTGTATTGAGGAGCGGGGAGGAGTGTATCTAAGCAGAGGGAACTAATGGTGAATTTAGAAGAAGGGCAAATTGGTATTTACTGGACTGTTTTTATTCCCTGATTTTCTAAAATCTCTTATAGGTTTGGTAAAATTATTGGAGACTTGTGAATGTGAGGTAAATTATTATCAAATTAGTAGATTTAAAGTTAGAAGGGTTCAGCTGTCACGTTATAAAAATTAAAAGGTATCTTTATGGTTGGTGGTAGTTTAGAATTTAGTTATGCTCTGTCATGTTTAATATAGGGATTTAATAATCTTAAAATGAAATTATCTTACGATTAATACTGTATGATATGTAGACAGTATTCACAATAATTATTATCCTTAATAATGTCTACATGCCATGCAGTCTAAACTGTAAGAAAAGACCTAGTGGGTAGTGGTGGTGCACAACTTTAATCCCAGCACTCAGGAGGCAGAGGCAAGAGGATCTCTATGAGTTCGAGGCCATCTTGGTCTACAAGAGCTAGTTCCAGAACTGGCTCCAAAGCTACAGAGAAACGCTGTGAAAGAAAGAAAGAAAGAAAGAAAGAGGGAGTTAGGGAGGAAGGAAGGAAGGAAGGAAGAGACCTTTGCAGCCCAGAAGAGGAACTGGAATGTTGACCCACCATTTATGTTTCTACTAAACATTTTTATTTCCTTGTCCTATTGTCAGAAACACAGAGCAAGTTGTCAGTGCCAGTGCATACCTAGCTTCATCGGGGTGAGTAATCCGAACAGAGTCATTGGGGATATAAATCATATTTGTATCTTCAATCTTATAGATCGCATGGCCTCCAATATCCGCCATTTTCCTCCGCTTAGTTATTAACACAATATAGTAGCCTTCTAAAAACCTGACGAAACCTGTATGGTAATAAATACAATGTCATATAAAGTTAGTAATGTAAATGATTTTAGATACATATTGACCAAAGACTTTACACATTTCTGAATTTAATATTTTCATAACTTTACAGCCATAAACATTTTTGGCACTTATATAACCTACAATACTATTGGGGAAGCTGGAGATGCGGCTCAGTTTATAGAGAGCTTGCCCAGCATGCATGCAGCTGTGGGTTCAATCCCAGCACTGCATAAAATCAGGCATGGGCACACACTTATCGTCTCACCACCTGGGATGGAAGCAGGAGGGGCAGATGTTCCACATCTGCAGCTGCAGTGAGTTGGAGGCCAGGTGTACACAATCTGTACTCTGTGTGTATTCTATATGCCTGAGAGAATACACTTTATACACAAGGCAGGGCCATGTAACCCATACTGGCCTCAAACTCTCTGGCCTCCACAGGTACCAGGTATGCACGTGGTACACAGACATACATGTAGACAAAATACTCATATACATAAGGTAATAAAAACTCACATTTTAAGTTATAGTAAAATATCAGCATTAAAATAATTATGTTAGACTACTAAGTAACCAAATAAAAAGTATTGTACTTAAGATCTATTTCTTCCTGTCTTTTTTCTTACGTTTAAAATATAATCGGCATCTGAAGTGGAATTTAAAGTACATGGAACTTATGAATCGACACATTTGAACTCACGTGATATTAAACAAGCATTCTCGGGCCCACAAACACCCGTCCTGCCAACTTGGAACCTCGAAGGACTTGTCAAGTCTCAGAAGGCACATCAAAGGCACCAAGCCGGTGGAAGCCAACTGTGCTGTATTAGTTACTTTTCTGGCTAAGGAAGGAAGATTTCAGCTGGCTCACTGTTTCAGGGACACAGACCTCACAGTGAACAAGAAAAGGCACAGAAGCACTGGAAGAGAGGACAGGCTGCATTGCACCCACACTAAGAGAGTAGAGAGACAAAGGCTGGCACTAGGTTGGTTCTCCTTGCCCTTCAGTCTGAGACCCCAGCCTACAGCATGGCACCGCCCACCTTCTCAGCTAACTGTTTCTGGAACACACTCACAGATAGACCCAGAGGTTGTTCTCATGGCAACTCTAAATCCCACCAGGTCGACAGTCAAGATTACCCATTACACCTGCCTTAGGATCAACATTGGGTCTTTGAAGTAGACTAAGGGTCCAGTCTCCCTGAAAACAAAGCTAACACAGCTTGGAATCCCTTATCTGAAGTTCTGCTGAACTTGCTATCAATGGAAACCGAGTCTCTGAGTCCCACAGTGACTTATATTATATATACAGTGAGAATATAATGCTTTACCACTGGGATTCTGAAAAACCTTTCTCACTGAGTAAGAAAGTGGCCATTGTCTGTGCTGGCTAGCTTTGTGTCAACTTGACACAAGCTAGGGTATTCAGGCAAGAAGGAATATTGGTCAAGAAAATCCTTCTCCAGGACTGGCCCATAGGCAAGTCTGTAGGATATTTTCTTGACTGATGGCTCACTGTGGAAGCCACCCTTGGGCTGGTGGCCCTGGCTGGTATGAGAAAGCAGGCTGTGAAAGCCGTGGAGAGCAAGTCAGTAAGCAGCATGCCTCCGTGGCCTCTGCATCATCCCTGTCTCTAGGTCCTGAGCTTCTGCTCTGACTCCTGCATGATGACCATATCCAGCTTGGATGGTGGACAACAGACATGAGCTAACTAGGCCATTTCTTCCCCAAGGTGCTTGTGATCATGGTATTATCACAGCAGTAGAAAATCTAAGACATCATCCAAAGAAGGGGTCTATGACAGGCTAGACCGTAGCATGTCCTTGGGGGGAATTCTGTTTGTTTTACCCCAAGTTTTACTATATCTGTAACTCTAGATGGTCAGGGGGTAGATATTTATAGTCAAGCTCATTTTTACTTTTCGAACCATAGCAAGCCAGACAGCGGATCCCTCCAAGCATCTCTCTGTTCACTAGTGTCTATAGAAACCCGAACAGTGCTGAGCACAAGAGCAGTCACCGTTCAACTGTGGTCCGAACTGTGTGCTAGTGAAGCTTAAAGCAGTCAAAGCCACAGGTGATGTGGTAAGACTCTACCTCCGTCGGCTTGCATCAGCTCTCTTTAATCTGTATCAAAACAAACAGAGAAGGGAGGGGAGGAGGCACAATGCTTACCAACAACACCAAATGCTGAGACCGCTCGAAACAACCCGGAGGATCCTTTCTGGCCCGTCTTTGTTCTGTTTCCGAGGTCCAAGCGGCCAAGGAGCTCCCGCACTTCCTGCTGAGTGTACACGTGCTGTGAAGGCAGCACAGGACCTGTCAGGCTGCGCTTGCCCCTCTGCAGAGCTATGCACCTTGGAAAACTGCAGGTTGCCTGTAAGACTCATCAATGATCCCATGAACTGCATCACCACTGTAATAGGCAGCAGGTTCCGTAACTGGACAGTTAAGACTGGTGCCTGGATCGCACTGCTAGGTTAAGAAATTATGTCAGGACTTTAGACTGTGGTCTTGGGATTCGGGGATCAAGGGGATCCACCTATTTTAGTAAGTTTGTGGACCCCTTAAAATGAGATGCAAACCCTCAGCTAGATGTGTGTTCATATGAGATGGCCCAACACTATTCATGTCTCAAAGGTTTCCCCAGTCCAACATCCCCACCCCCAAGTGAAACCAAGAACCACTTCATCATATTAATAAAAGCTTCCAGGTGGGTCCCGGGGCATGGACTCCGAGGAGCAGTGCAGGAAATCAAAAACCCTAATAATAAATTTATCAATAGTTGTGGGAACACAGAATATTTCTGCAAATAGTTTAATAAAAATGATTCCAAACTATAACTACCAAAGTACCTGACAAAAGAGGAGCCTATATGGGTTCAGAAATTTAGCCAGGAATTTTGATATAAAGACTAAGTTCCCTCCTTTGAAAAAACTAAAATTAACCCTTCAACACCACGACATTACCTTGTACCTCTGACTAACAGACTCAGGCTCCTGTATTAGCTGAATTAAGCCTCTGCCCTCCCAAGCCTGGATAACAATTGCTTGCCATTTCTGATGCACAGCAAACCATCCCACGGGATTTCCATCCGCATAATAAAAGCTGGCAGCACAGACGTCTCAATGACTCCTTGGCTTCCTCCTGAAGCACAGCACACGCTCTCTCCAGTAGATGCGATATGAAGTTACACTCAATCCTCAAAGGTCAGTTGCTTAAGAAAGTGCACTCATTGCCTTATTGGGAAGTGCGTGCTCTCAGAAACAAACCAATCTGAGAGACAAAGTATAATTCTGCCTCATTTCTCAACATCAGTAATTTCTAGAAGCCAGGCTAGAGAATAAAAATGTTTGATTTAACAGGAAAAAGAAGATCAGCACAAGCTCCTGTGGGCAGCGAGGTCCGCTACTTACCCTATCATCAATTATGACCAAATCTCTTGGCTCCGTTCTATCAATTTTCAAGACGCGATACTTCGTTTCTGCATGATTGCTCCCGACTAGAAAGTATCTCTATCAAGAAAGAGAATGTCAGTTTTAAGGACATTTTGCCCTACAAACATTTTTGTATCATTACATTTAGAAATTGCATTCATAAAGTCAGGCTGCTTTTTAAAGTGTACTTGGTAAGTACAACTGGAGGACAAAAGAGACAGGTCCCCAAAGGTCAGTTTTGAAATTGAAATATTCTTGTAGCTTCACGATAAGTATCAGTCTGCTGTCTGAAATAGGCCCGGAAACCAGGTCAGATGAATTTAATTCTATCACAGCACTAGAGATTGGCCTGCATGATACTTAAGCTTTGCCCGGAAGCAGCAGCACTGACAGGCATTAGAATTAGAGCTCAACATGTAATTAGGAAGTTTAGACAATTATAGCTATTAAAGCATTATAGTCTGACAAACAAGTCTCTGAGAATTTTCTATGTAAAGTATGGAAATGACGGTGAGGGACTGGCTCTGAAGGCGCGGCCTTGCAATGGCTGCACCGTCCCCAACGCCTTTCACAGAGAAGCTACTGGAAACAACAGTCATCACACACCGGAACGCAAACACATCAGTTGTCGGATCACAGGGAAAGATATAAATAATAGCAATGTGGGAAATAGTGATCCTGTTCTTAAATACAACATTTGTAAACAAAACTGCATGGATTGTCCTAATTATTGGTGGCGGTAAGTACACTTAATAAAAACGAGCCCAGACCGTCATCCATGCTAGGCACACACTCTACCGAGCTATCTGCCTTGCTCAAGTATTCTAAACTGCGTTAAAGAAGACACGCAAAGTTCCATTAGCAACGGAGAAAGTTCTAACTGAAGAGCTTGAGACAACACTGCCACACCAGCACTTATCCATCGCACCGGTCATGTGACTCACAGATACACAAGGCATCTAAATAATAAATACACGTGTCCACATCACCTGCCAAGCTGGACAGTGTCCACCATAGGATGGCAAAGCAGAGAAGACTAACATGGGTGCCTGGAGCAGCACAAAACCACAGGGGCATGTAGAATTGAGACGTCAAGAATAGGTATGATTTTAAGAATCTATAGCCAGAAAGTCATATGTCCTCACTCAGAGGTGGTTTTTAAACATAAAACAAAGAAAATCAGCCTACAAATCACAATGCCAGAGAACGTAGACAACAATGAGGACACTCAGAGAGACTTACATAGATCTAATCTACGTGGGAAGTAGAAAAAGACAAGATCTCCTGAGTAAATGGGGAGCATGGAGACCTTGGGGGGAGGGTTGAAGGGGGAAGCGGAGAGGCAGGGAGGAGCAGAGAAAAATGTAGAGCTCAATAAAAATCAATTAAGAAATAAAAATAGAAAAGAATATATAGCAGGTCGGAATTCTGTTTCAGTGTTTTCATTTTGAATCTGTAAAATAAAACTCACTAATTGTGTTTACTAAGTATACAGCAATACCTCACATAAATAACACCTTGTTAAAGAGGTTCCTCTTGTAGGATGGGGCATAAGATTACATTGTTTAACAGCAACATAACTAACTTGCTTGGCTAAGTGTTTTCCATGTTGCTTGTAATGAGAAACTCCTCTAAGACCACATTTCTCAGAATGTATCCCTGTTGCTAGGCAACAGTGGCTGTTTATGAAGGTCTGATCTACCCACAGGTTATGAAGAACAAACCTACATGCTGACAGATGACAGGTTAGAGGAACACTAGCTGAAATGCTTAGCCCCCTCTCCTAGGGTCTACTCAACACTGTCGAAGGCAAGCAGGTAGAAATAAAGCAATTATAATAACAATTAAACAAAGTTGGAGCACGGGTAACAGAACTCACGACACTGAGGGAGCTGACCAGAGAGGGAAACAGAAGAGGAGGAACCAGAATCTCAATTAAACCTCCCTTGAGGCCCAACCCACTGTCGAGGGGCCGAGATGACCAGCCTGATAAAACAAGCCAACAAAATCAATTCAGAAGGTTTGCAAGCAATTTACACTTGTCACCAGAGAAAAGAACCAACTTCCTGAGCGCTTGAAGATATGCAGTGCCTAGGAGAAGAATTAGCCCGCTTCAGCTAATTTTCCTCACCTCAAGAACTGGAAGCTACTTCCCACTAGTCTCTGTGGCTTTTACTTCTGGTGCAATCTAGCCCCACAGGTACTGGAGTTAGGAATGAGAATGATTCACCTAACACAGATCCCCTTTGCATGGCTGGACAATTTTCTATTGTCTACACTAGCGATTCTTCTCTGCTCAAATACACAGAAACGTGGGTTGTCTCATTCAGACCCGCAGGAAATCCCTAGAGCTGTTATAGATGCCAAGAATCTAAATATTAGTTGCAATAAGATTATGTCTAAACAGTTCCTGATAAAAAGGCCATGTTAGTGGGCATGGACAAACGTGTTAGCGGGCTTTGGAGAGCACATAGGACGTTAGCTCTTCACCTCTCTTCTCCAAATGCTCCAGGAGTCTGAACCAATCCATTGCGTGAGAAACGTGAGTTGGGGCAGGGAGCTCTACAACTACCCACAAGTTCCACTTCTGAAAATATCTAATTCTTAACAAGGGTTGCGCAGAGAACAGTGCCCTCCTGTGGCACCAGTTCGGAGGTGCTGACCAGGCTGGGTACGACAGAGAATCTCCACTGCCCTCTGGTGGTCTGCTAAAATCCACTTGGGCACCACTTTGGTCTTCTAATAAAAAAGAGGTAGCTCTTCCAGAAAGACCTGTTTCTATTCAGTCTTATTTTCTCCTTGTTGATACAGCAATGCTACGAATATGTGTCATATTCACTGTGTCATATTCAATAGCAGGATTCAAGACGGACCTCCTCATTCAGGAGATTAAATTCTTTTTCATTGCTTTTCTCCCTATTTTTTTCTTTTTTCAAACCTATAGTAAAATAACAGTGCAATTAACATTAACCTTCCACCTGGATTCACCAATTGCTAGTATTTTTTGAATGTCCTGTTTAGCTTTTTGTCTAGTTGACACAAGCCAGAGTCATTTAGGAAGAGGGAGCTTCAACTTAGAAAATGTCTCTACCGCACGCACAGGCCTATGGAGCATTTTTCTGGATGATTGATGTGGGAGGGCCCAGCCCCAGCCCTTTGTGGGCTGGGCCACTCCTGGACTGGTGGCCCTGGGTTGTATAAGAAAGCAGAACTAACTCCAAAAGTCTTGAGTGAGATTCAGGTACAAGAAACATTTAGAACTTCAAATACACATGACTATAGACGTGTGCTGCCAGACATCCTACGCTGAGGCAGTTATGCCGTGCAAGAGGGAAACATCAGTGATATTTAAAGGCAAATACACTAGACTAATGGCAGATTGCTCGGAGGACCTCCATGCCAGGAGGCTGTGGAATGATGTACTGAGGGTCCTGAAAGATGATAACTGCCAACCAAGATTACTGCACCTAGCAAGGTTCTCCTTCACAGCTGGAGGAGAAGCAAAGACCTTCTGTGATAAGGATAAATGAAGGGAACTCATGGCCAGTACACCAGAATTACAAAAGATGCTGAAGCGTATTCTATATCCAGAGGAAAAAGAACCTGGCAAACCCCAACATTGAGAATGTGAATAAATCCCGGTAGAAAGAGACGCAACAAGGAGGAGTAGGAAATAAATACTACTAATACAGTAAGCCATTGTAAATACAATTGAGAGAAAACACACAAAAACAATGCTGCTTGAGGAAAATCCAAATGAGATGTCAACATAAAGGCCAAGTGTTGGAATGGCACTTCATTTTATTAAAAATAAACGCTATCTGACAAAAAAAAAAAGGAGAGATTTAGGCCCCAGAGTAACGGTGGTAACTTTTGATACTGAGAATAAGTTTCTGCACCTTGAGAAAGGATCCTAAAACTCATGTGAGGGCGCGGAAAGACCTGAGGTAGCCAAGGAAACCTAAGCAAAGCCATGTTGTGCCAAAACAAAGCAAAGGCGAACACTTCAGGCCGATTTTCTGGATAAAGCTTCAAAGGTAAAGGGCAGAAGAACTGGCACCTGGGATCACACATGGGTAGGGTACCAAGGACGGACGAGGAAATCCTCTGGTCCTCCAAAGCGTCTCAAAACCACAGCATGCTCTGTGAGAGAAAAAGCCAGGCATTGGGTGGAAGCAGGAAAGCCAAAATAATGCAGTCACCGCAATCAGAAAAGCATGCCCAAGAAGAGAAAAAATATATACAACTGAGCCTCCAGGGGGAATGGAAGGTTGGGGTTCTTGGTGACCCAGAGTATTAGAAGATAAAAGAAAACATCACTCTTGTCCCTAAAACAGCTACAAAAGAGAGTCAGTACACGTTTCTGAAGGAAGAAAAAAAATAAAAAGGTAAGATTCAAACCAAAGATCAAGAGTAAAATGACAGACCATGCAAGCCTTACCAGGCAGAGGTTCCCAGCTGGGTTAGACCAATGGCAACTTCCCACGCCACCCCAGCAGCCTGCATAGCCCTTCCATACTGCATAGCCCTTCCATACTGCATAGTACCAACTTGGATTTTCCCATGTCCTGTACCACTATTTTGATGTCTTCAGGAACAGAGTCTAAATCATCAAGATCTGGTGGGGAATTGGCAACAGTGTGTACTGTTTGGGGTTCACAAGACATCTCTGACCAACAGCTCTGAGGTACATACCAAACTTGTGGCTGGGCTTTTTATTTGGGAGGAGCTTGGGGAATATGGAGGTAGGGGTGGATCTGGGGAAGCTGGGGAGGTGAAGGTAGGGGTGGATTTGGGAGGATTTGTGGGAGGATGATGATAGGGGTGGATCTGGGAGGATCTGTGGAGGGGATGATGATAGAGGTGGATATGGAAGGAGCTGAGGGGACATAGAGGTAGGGGTGATTCTGGGAGGAGCTGGGAGAGTGAAGGTAGGGGTGGATCTAGGAAGAGCTGGGTGGGAGACATGGAGGTAGGGGTGGATGTGGGAGGAGCTGGACAGAGAGTCCAAGTTTAAGCTTAAATAAAAGCTCTTTGCTGCTACATATGAGTGTGGACTCTGTGGTGGCTTGGGGGGTACCCCACGATCTGGGCGTAACACCAGCCAGAACAGGTAAGAGCCCCATCTGCCATCTGAACCCTCCTACTCCCTCAGTTTGAAGCCTAAAGACCTAAGCTGCTGACACCCCGTCATCACCTGCTCCCTGCCCCACTGCTGTGCCCTGGTCCCTACACATGCAGATACGCAAGTGCAAGCCATACCAATCAAAACTGGGCCAAAAGCCATGCTAACTACCAGAAGTCCAGCTGCCAACTTTGACAGAGTCTCTCTGCTGGCTTCCAGAAATACAGACCACAGAGACCAGAAGACCAAAAAGAAAACAGAAACAGAGGAACAAAACATCCACCCACCCCCTCCCAAAAACAAACAAACTCATAAATCAACTGCTAGACATATATTCACCCCAAGCCAAGATGGCAGTGTAAGAACACAATCAACATCAGTCAGGACAAGACGGCACCACTAGAGCCCACTTATCCTACTATAACAACTCTAGAATATTCCAACACAGTTGAAACACACACAAATGACTTAAAACCAACTTTATTAAGATGATAAAGGTCTTTAAAGGGGGAAAGAAAAAATCCCTTAAAGAAAGTCAAGGGGGAAAAAACAGGTGAAGGAAATGAACAAAAGTGTTCAAGACCTGAAAATAGAAATAGAAGCAATAAAGAAAACACAAATGGAATCCTGGAGATGGAAAACCGAGGTGAGCGAACAGGAACTACATAAGCAAACAAGCTTCAGCAATAGAAGGCAAGAGATGGAAGAGAAAATCTCAGGCATAGAAGATATGATAAAAGAAATTGATACATCGGCCAAAGAAATGTTAAATCTAAAAATTCCTGACATAAAACATACAAGAAATGTGGAACACTGTGAAAAGATAAATCTAAGAATAATCGATGTTATAGTTGTGTTGTTTGGTGTTCTTGTGAGACTCTTAAAAGTGGGAACAGGGGTTGACTCTGACTCTTTACCTGCTTTGGGGATCCTTTCCTTCCCACTGGGTACCTCATCTGCCTTAACATGAGGGTAAGTTCCTAGTCTTATTGCAACTTAACATGCCATGTTTGATGGATATCTCTAGGAGGCACGCCTGCCCTTTCCTGAAGGGAAATGGAGGAGAGGATAGAGGGAGGAAGAAGGAAGGGACTGAGAGGAGAGAAGGGAGGGAAAATTGTAGGTGGTATTACTATATAAGAGAGAAAGATAGATAGATAGATAGATAGATAGATAGATAGATAGATAGATAGGTCAGCCATAATCTGGTGGTCCTCGATTTCAGTATTAACCCAAGAAAGAAACTATGGGCATTTTTAGACATATACAGGTAAACAATAAATGAGTAAAAGTTTTCTACTTTTTGAAAATTTTCTATCAAAATAAGAGCATAAATCAAGAAACAGGTAATCATGTGATCCAAGAAGCAAGGACATTGTCAAGGAGAGGAAATAACAAGGCCATGAAGGATGAAGGAAGAAGCCACAGGACAACAGTGCGCTGGCCTGGGGAACAGCAGTGCAAAACTGAGCCGTAGCGTCAAGATGAAGTCTACACAATCCTTAGGGACACACAGGTGCTGAAAGATTTACATATCTGGGCAAAAGCTAGGGCTAAACTCATCACACAGTTATGGTAACAGCTACGGCTTTGGGGGGAAGGAGAAGAGAAAAGATAAAATCCCAGAAGCATCAGGGGCAAAAGAGCAGCAACTGGGGCTGCAGAGATGACTCAAAGGTTAGGAGCACTGGCTGCTCTTCTGGAGGACCTGTAACTCTAGCTCCAAGGGATCCAGCACCCTCTCCTGACTTCCACAGGCACGCGCGCAGACACACACACACACACACACACACACACACACACACGGCTTCCACAGGCAAACACACACACACACATGGCTTCCATAGGCAAACACACACACAGCTTCCACAGGCACACACACACGCACGGCTTCCACAGGCACACACACACACGCACGCTTCCACAGGCACAAACACACACACACACACACGCTTCCACAGGCACAAACACACACACACACACACACACACACACGGTTTCCACAGGCACAAACACACACACACACGCACGCACGCGCATGCAGGCGTAAATAAATAACCTCTTTTTAGAAACACAATAAATGGAGCAGACCATCTCCACACATCAGACAGGTGTCAGCCTGGATACGGTGATCACGAATGAGGCACACAGAACCCACAGGGCTGGGGATGCATGGCTTGGGCAGCCTGCATCTCTAGCTCTGCTGTGTGCAGCATAGACAACTTGCTGAGGGATGTGAAACTGACACGAAGGGAGGGGAGGTAGATAACGAGATAGTGGGAAAAAAAAAAGAGCTGTACTGAAGAGAGCAGAGTGGCTTCTGAAAATCAAGTGTCGTTGTTCAAGAGGAGCTTAACATGTGTTGGTGTCTGACGGTGGCGTTGTAGAAAGACGAGCGTGTTTCTAAAATATATATAGGAAACCCAGAAGGGATTCAATAGGCAATCCATTTAACAGGAAACTCCGAAGTTACTAACATTATCCTCTCCTTTTATCATGATGGCTAATTAATCATTCACTTTTCATCTGGGGGAGAAAATCAGTCTTCTGGAAAAGGAAGAGATTTCAGGTTGGGTGACAGCTTCAATTAATGTTCAACTTGACTTAAACTTTCGGATGACATGTATTACTTTTAAAGAGCATCTTGAAGTTGATTCTCATGGATACACAGTGTTGCAGGACCGCTGTCTCCATATTGAATCCAGGGGCCCAGCAGTGGGTTCATGCAGCCCAGAAGCAGGGAGCAAGCCTCCCAGTCCACAGGCATGGCCACGTCCGCCTGTGGTAGATCCAGGCTCACCCAGCCTGACGGGCTGGGAGGCTTCATGCTCACTGCAGACCTAGGCGTGAAGTTCTGTCGCCCCAAACCACACCTGAACTGCTGTAACTCTGCTCCTCTCTTCCAGGGGGCACTCTTGGGTCCCCGGCTCCAGTTCCTCAGCCAACCTTATCTGACTAGTCCCCCACTCACCTGTGAACACCATGCAGCAAGCAAACTGGTTTCACTCAGGATAACTTCAAGTGGCTAAATCTCCTGGAGCCACTCCGGCTCTCGCTGAACTGTGTAGTATTAGGACTGGATAGGACCTGAACCATGGAGCAGTTAAAGATGAAACACAAGTCCCCAAAGCAAACAGCAGAAGGAGGGTGCTGGTACCAGAGGAGGGGATACGTTTGCTAGAAACTGGTCTTTCAAACACTACAACCTCCTGTGACTCATCTACCACCCCTTTCCTTTCCTCTCCAAACAGGTCTCGAGATAGAACTCTAGGCCCCGGAAACAGTGACAAACTGAACCACAGCTCAGGAGCAAACATACTCCATGGCCTTCCTAAGTGAAGGCCAGGGGATGAGAGGCAGCCATCTTGCATACTGTTTTCCTCAACGTAGCTCCTAATTCTTTCATCACCAAGTAATATGCTCAACCAACCAAAGAAAAGCGTGCCCTCTTCCTTCAAATATCTGTCAACTAAAACCTTGTCAATCTTTCTAACAGAGCTGGGAAAATGGTTACGAATCTCACTCGAAGTGATAATGGACGGACGTACAGCTCAACTGCAAAAGAGGAGGAGGAAGAAGAAGGAAGAAGAAGAGGAGGGGCGGGAGAAGGAGGAAAAGGAGAAGAATCCATTCCCATCCTATGAGTTTGGTTCCACTGTACTTATTGTCAGAGCTGGCATCACAGGCCAAGAGAAGGAAGATGTAAACCCAGAAAAAGGAGTTTTTAGGTACGGAAAACATATGTGCAATAAATGCCTCAGTAGCAGGCAGTCATTAAAGGATGTCTTAGTCTCGTTACCTGTTGCTGTAATAAAAATCCCCTGACAAAAGCAGCTTGGGGGAGCAAGGATTAATTTTAGCTCACAGGGGGACACAGTCCGTTAGGATAGGGAAGGCGTGGGGGCGGGAACATGAGGCCGGTCCATTAAATCTGTCAACAGCTTTCAAAAGCACAGAAGAATAAGCGGAGGCACACCTGTCCATGCTCAGTTTCATCTTCACACACACTCCAGCACCACACCCATTGGCCGGAGCCACCTCGGAGGGCCCGAGTCTTTCCATTTCAATTAGCGTAACCAAAGCAATACCCCCCCCCCAGCCCCTACAGAAATGCTCACAGACCAACCTGAGCTAGACAGTTCATCAGTGGTACTCTTCCCAGGTGGCGCTCTATGTCAAGTTGATATAACTAACCATCACACATGGACAGACAAAAAACTACCAAACACTGACGTCAGGAATGAAAAGGCAAACTTTTCCCCAAAACCTACAAACACTGAAAGGATAAACATGTTATTATTTGTAAGTTGATGCCAAGAAATTCGACAACTGGGATGAAAGGGACAAATTTCTTGGGAAACACAATTCATCAAAACTTAAGATCCATCTTTAAAAAAATAAAAAATAAAAAAATAAAACTATGTATTCCCCTATTATCAAAACTCACCCACAAGCAACTCAAACACAACGCTTCACTAATGAATTCCAAGAGACACCGAAAGGGGAAATGTCAGTCACATATAATCATTTCAGAAAGGAGAGGAGACATTTCAATCTAGTTCTCGAGGCCACAGAAGCCCTGATATCGCTGGTGATGGCTCAGTCGGTGGGGTGCTTACACCCAGGTCTGAGGACCTGAGACCATCTCCGGGATCTGTGAAACGGGGAAGAAGACTGAATCTCTGACCCCCTCTCTGACCCCCACTTGTGCACCGTGTCAGGGGCTCACACACAAAAAATAAACAAAACTAAAAGTTCAAATCGGAAGTGGTAAAGAAATGATAAACCAACAGCCTAAACATGAAATATTTAACCAGTGTTAATTAGCACATATTCTCGTGTGAGAAACATTACAGCACTAAGATACATTTCTGCAATCCAAAGTTTAACATTTAAAATAAGGTTAATAACTGTAACTGGCTATAGAAAAAAAAAACAAAGAAAATAGTAAAGATGAGAAATGACAAAATTTAACACCTATTCATGATTTTTTGATTTAAAATGTTTCATGTGTAGGTGTGTTTCACCTGCATGTATGTCTATCCACCATGTTTGTGCAGTAAGTTCCTGAGAGGCCAGAGGAAGGCCCCACTGACTGGAGTTACAGACCACGGTGAGCTGCCACATGGGTGTGGGAATCAAATTTAGGTCCCCTGGAAGAGCAGGTAGTGCCCTTAAATGCTAAGCCACCTCCTCAGCCCTTCATGATTTTTTTTTTTAAAGTTCTTAGCAAACTGGGAATAAAAAAAAAAAAAGAATCTTCCTCAATCCAATAAAAGGCATCTGTGAAAACCCACAGCACACCACATCCTAGCAAAAGACTGTGTCTTTTTCCTCTAAGAACAGAAGAAAGGCAAGTGTGCCTTCTCTCACTACCCTCATCATAGCCATCACCATCACCATCACCATCTATGCCCCGGCAATGCTCAAGCACGCCTGGGCAGCCCGTTTATGGCGGTTCTCCAGTTGTCCCTATCCTGAGCAGTCCTAGGTGTTTGTGTTATTGTCAGATCCAAAGTTCCACAGCCTTCCTTTATGTAGTCTATCCAGTGTTTTGGGGGTCTTCCTCTTCGCCTTATCCTGTGAACTCCTCCAAGCAGTGCTATCTTCGGGTATCTGCTGTCATTTTCAAAACATGGCTGAAATATCTCAAGCACCGTTGCCGTATCCTGTAGCTTACTTCCTTCTGTAGATGGAGATGCTGTTTCTTAATGTCATTGCTGCGTAGCCTATCTCTTCATGTGACTCCTAGACGCCTCCTGAGACACGCCATCTCAAACACATTCAGCCGCTGTTCTGAGGAGCGATTCATTGTCCAGGTCTTGGAGTTGTAAAGGAGGCAGCTCAAGACAAGTGCAATTTTGTTGTTGTCCTTATATCTCTTGCTGACCAAACTTTTCTAGTGCCTGAAACGCATGCAGCCTTCGCTATCTTTCTCTGCCTCTTGATGTTTGAAATAGTTCCCTCCTTTGAACTGAGTTTTCCTCCCAGATAGACAAAGTTGACTGTTTGCTTGAGGTTCTGATTCTTTATTACAATGTGAAAGTTTGGAAAAGACTTACATGTCTGTTACACTGACTTCAGGAAGGCATTCGATAGCATTTGGAGGAAAGGACTTTGGGAAACAATGAGGTTCTACAGGTACCCAGAGGAAATTACAAGAACACTAGAAAATGCGTATAAAGATACCTTTGCATCAGTCAAAGCCTGTGGAGAGCTAAGTGATGAGTTTAAGACAATCGTAGGAGTGTTGCAGGGGTGTGTTCTCTCACCACTGCTCTTTAATATATTCCTGGAGCTAACAATAGCAACAGCCCTGGAGGATGTGGAGATAAGATGCAGATAGGTGGTGTGCGCATCAATAACTTGCGTTTCGCCGACAATACAGCACCACTTGCTGTATGTCCAAATGAGCTACAGGCCACGGTAAATAGAGAGGTGAAAGTCAGTGAAACCCTTGGTATGAACATAAGCATCAAGAAGACTGAGATACAACACGTGGGAAGGGCGCACAAGGATTTTAACATTGTAATAAGGAATCAGAACCTCAGGCAAACAGTATCTTTTCTAGTGACTTCTAATGTAGTTTTGTACTAAAAGTCTAAGCCAGTGCTGTAAGGAAAGAAAAGAAAAAAAAGGCACCCTTCTTCTAATGTCGATCCTCCTTCTAAATGACATTTCAATTCTCCCCAAACCAGTCCACAATTCCAAAAAGTTGTGTGTGTGTGTGTGTGTGTGTGTGTGTGTGCATGTGTGCGTGTGTCTGTGTGTGGGTACAAGTGTATTGGAAAGCCCTGCTGTTTAAGGTTACAGACTACCATGTCTGGACAGCTCTCTGAGGAGTTTAGCACAAATGGAAGACTACCTTCTGCAACAGGGGTTCCTAATCTCTGCCTGACCTTATTTAGAGGCTGTCCCTGAGCCTGGATGCCTGACTTATCTTAAGTGTGACCTCTGACCCAGTTCCCTGCAAATGTTCCTCCTCTACTGGCTACATGAGAATTAGCGTTGCTCTCCAGCTTGTATGACAGAACCATACTGCCAAACTCAAATTAGGTGAAACCCCAGCTGCCGTCCCCATCCTACAAATGTTCCCCCGCTCCCGCCACACTCTAAAACAAAGCTGAGCTGTCTCACTGAAGCTCACTCCTGGAAGGCTGTTTCCACTTTACTGGAGACTGTACAAAGCTCTTCACACTGCATCTGTTCCCTCTGTCCTCGTAGACTGGTGGCCGGTGCCACTAGGAAAAGGGAAACTCCACACGTGTGCACATGTATACACGTATGTGGAAGTCAAAGGTCAACATAGGGCATGTTCCTCAACGGTTCTCTACAGGGTCTCTCCCTAACCTTGAGCTCACTGACTGGCTAGACTGGCTAGCCGGCAAGCTCCCAGTACCTCCCGTCTCCACCCCTGGGATAACAGGCACACACCACCATTTCCAGTCTCTCCTGTGGGTGCTAAGGATCCACCCCTGGGTAACGGGCACAAACCACCATTTCCAGTCTCCTGAGGATGCTGAGGATCCACATGGGATAATGGGCACACACCACCATTCCAGTATCTCCTGTGGGTGCTGAGGATCCACCCCTGGGTAACGGGCGCACCCCACCATTCCAGTCTCTCCTGTGGGTGCTGAGGATCCACATGGGATAACGGGCACACACCACCATTCCAATCTCTCCTGTGGGTGCTGAGGATCCACATGGGATAACAGACACACACCACCATTCCAGTCTCTCCTGTGGGTGCTAAGGATCCACCCCTGGGTAACGGGCACACACCACCATTTCCAGTCTCCTGAGGATGCTGAGGATCCACATGGGATAACGGGCACACACCACCATTCCAGTCTCTCCTGTGGGTGCTGAGGATCCACCCCTGGATAACGGGCACACACCACCATTCCAGTCTCTCCTGTGGGTGCTGAGGATCCACATGGGATAACAGACACACACCACCATTCCAGTCTCTCCTGTGGGTGCTAAGGATCCACCCCTGGGTAACGGGCACACACCATCATTTCCAGTCTCCTGAGGATGCTGAGGATCCACATGGGATAACAGACACACACCACCATTCCAGTCTCTCCCGTGGGTGCTAAGGATCCACCCCTGGGTAACGGGCACACACCATCATTTCCAGTCTCCTGAGGATGCTGAGGATCCACCCCTGGGTAACGGGCACACACCACCATTTCCAGTCTCCTGAGGATGCTGAGGATCCACATGGGATAACAGACACACACCACCATTCCAGTCTCTCCTATGGGTGCTGAGGATCCACATGGGATAACAGACACACACCACCATTCCAGTCTCTCCTGTGGGTGCTAAGGATCCACCCCTGGGTAACGGGCACACACCACCATTTCCAGTCTCCTGAGGATGCTGAGGATCCACATGGGATAACAGACACACACCACCATTCCAGTCTCTCCTGTGGGTGCTGAGGAACCACATGCTGACACAGCAAACACTTGACTGGCATCTACCACGACCCCTCAACAGAATTTTTTTATGGAAATAGGCAAGCATACTATAGAAGTCACAAAAACACACAAAAGTTCTAGAATAGCCAAGTAAGTTGGAAAAATATGTCTGACTCTAAGATGTAACTAGAATCTTCAAGAAGAGGTGGCAAGGACATAAGAAAACAAACAGAGAAAGAGAACAAAATAATTTCACCTTTATTTGTTCCGCCAAGTAATTTTTCACAAGCATGCCAAAGAAATTTAAAACAGGAAAAAAAGAGTCTGTTCAACATATGACACTAGACAATTATTACAGGTAAAAAAAAAAAAAAAAAAAACTTCAATCCTTATACTGACCAGTTTCCAGGATTGTGTTCAGATATCTGTGTGTTCACACGGTTCCACCCACAGAAAACAGGGCTAACTGGGGTGACCAACAGGCTATAGCAGAAATGATGGGAATGTGACTTCCAGGGCTACACCGTGAAGACACTGCAACTTCTTCCTTATTTCTGCCTCCCCTTCCCTCCTCCCCGCTCCCTCTCTCTCTTCTCCCCCTCCCCATGTCCCTCTGTCTCCTTTCCCCTCTTCCCTTTCTAGCTCTGTTGTGGGAATGCACAGTCACTGTATCTAGGGTAAAAATCAGAATGAGCAGTTGTTTTCAAGAAGTACTTAGACCTCGAAGAATTCATTGTAGAAAACAGTGATTGTTTCTGTTATCTACAGAGCCATTTTTCTGAAGGAGCTTCACAGCCTTTGTGTGACTTTGGTCTCAAGACTATCCCGGCACGCCAGGATATCCTGGGTTATTGGGTACTGCACACAGTGCACAATAAGGACTAAAGCTGCAGGGGGTGATGTTTTCCTCCAGAAAACATACAGATTAGATCAGGGCTTTGGTACAAGGAAGTTGTTTTACCCACACACCCCCTCCAAAAAGGACAACGTCTTTGTAACATAAAGAAATATGCCTTTGCACAGCTGGTCTAGGTTCAGCTCATAGAAAATGTTCACCCCTGGCTGGGTGGTGGTGGTGCACACCTTTAAACCCAGCACTCGGGAGGCAGAAGCAGGTGAATCCCTGTGAGTTCAAGGCCAGCCTGGTCTACAAGAGCTAGTTCCAGGACAGCTAGGACTGTTACACAGGGAAACCCTGTCTCAAAAAGACAAAAAGAAAAAAAATTCATCCCTGATGCCAGAGAGCCTAAAATTCATATTGGTGTGAACCTCTTTCTTTGACCGACCTCCCAACACAGAACACGTAAACCCGACCCCCTACTCACATCCCCAGAGCCAGTTGCCAATCATAAGGACAACTGAGGGGTCTTACAGAAACGTCCGTGAGTCAGCTGACCAAGCTGGATAAGTCACCTGGAATAAACCCCACATCCCATCGAAGCCTCCAGACGACTGTGTCTCAGGTGATGTTTAACTGTAACTTCTGAGACCTTGAGGCGGAGCCACCAGACTCCTGGTCTACTGAAATCATGTGAAATATTAAATGCTTACTGCTGCACAGATCCACTATTGGGGTGGGGTAACTTGTTACCACAGGTAAGTCATATAAAGCCTGTATCATGTTGCCCTGGCTAGCTTTATGTCAACTTGACACAAACCACTGTCATCTGAAAGGAGAGACTTGCAATTGAGAAAATGCATCCAGAAAAGCTTAGGACACTGTCTTTATCAGTGCTTGATGCGGAAAGCCCCAGCCCACTGTGGGTGGTGCTATCTGGGTGATCCCGGGTTCTCTAAGAAAGCAGGCTGAGCAAGCCAGGAGAAGCAAACCAGTAAGCCGCACACAGTCCCTCTCAATGGCTTCTGTCTCAGCTCCTGCCTCCACCCACCCTGTTTGAGTTCTTACCCTGACTTCCTTCAATGAACAGTGATGTGGAAGTCACTTATGCCAAACAAACCCTTTCCTCCCCGAGTCAGTTTAGTCACGGGGTTTCATCACAGCTATCAGAAAACCTAACCAGGGCATTGTCATATATAAAAGGATCTAATAGAAAATAGACCATAACATGAAAGCTAAAACTATGACTCTTCACTGAGACAAATATCATCATGACCTTGGAACAAGCAAAGGCTGTCTATAAAAAGCAATAAACACACACACACAAAAACTGAGTAAGGTCAGAAACTGCAGCCCATGTTTATAATCCCAGCACTGGGGAGGCTAAGGAAGGATGGTCATGACTTTGATAGTATCCTACACTACACGATGAGACCGTGTCTCACAGGGAGGAAGGAGGGAGGAAGGGAGGGAGGGAGGGAGGGAGGGAGGGAAGGAGGGAGGGAGGAAGGAAGGAAGGAAGGAAGGAGGGACGGAAGGACGGACGGACGGACTGGACTGGAAAACTGGCCTGTGGGTAAAGATTCCTAGCACCCACTGAAAGCGCACACAGGACCACATCTATAACCCCAGAGCTAGGGGGCAGTGCACACACAGGTGGAGCCTGGAAGAGGAGCACTTGCTGCCAGCCAGTCTAGCAAAACAGGAAGCTCTAGGTCCAATGAAAGACATTTAGTGTCAGCCTCTGGCCTCCATACTCCTCCACATGGACACACACAAACACACACACTTTTAAAATTTCTGTCCACCAAATGATCATTTAAAGTGATTGGATATTCTAGAAAAAAAGCTTTCATAAAACATATATGACAATGGACTTGATTGCAGAATACATAAAGAATGCCGACAAATCAGAAACACAAAAACAGCTCAGTTCCGTTTCGATCCTTCCGAAAGGAAGAGCAATGAGCACACGAGAGCATGTCCAGTGCCAGCGGTCATTAAGGAACAGATGCAATCAAATGAGAGCGCTGAGCTAGGACACGGGCCAAGGGCACTCCACAGACACTGCTGGCAGGAGTGTACACAGGTACAACTACTTCACAAGCCTGAGCATTCCCCAAGGAGCCAGGACATGTGACCTCTTCAGTGATATCATTCACACGTGTTTGCACACAGAGAAATGAGAATGCATGCACAAATACACTTTTTCTAGCATAGTCACAGATAGATTATTCATAGTCCAAATAAACAGGAAAAAATTGATAAGCAAACTGTGAACGCAGGCAATGATAAAAGGTGCAAACTCGGGTCTGGAGAGATGGCTCAGAGGTTAAGAGCACTGACTACTCTTCCAGAGGTCTTGAGTTCAATTCCCAGCAACCACATGGTGGTCCACAACCATCTGTAATGAGATCTGGTGCCCTCTTTTGGCCTGCAGGCAGACATGCTGGCAGAACACTGTGTACAAAATAAACAAATCTTTACAAAAAAAAAAAAAGTGCAAACTCCTGATATAACAAAAGAATGGATAAACTGCAAAAACATGCTGTACAAAATACAATGGACCTAACAGAATGTGTAGTACAATCCCATCATATGAACTGCTTTGTTTATTACAAGCAAGGTCTTACTATGCTATCCAGGCTGGCCTAGAACTTGAGATTCTCTTGACTCTGTCTTAGTGCTAAGATTATAGGCATATACTCTATCATGTCCAAATACCCATTACGTGAAATTTTAAAACAAGCACATGTAATCTAGTGTGTGTGTGTGTGTGTGTGTGTGTGTGTGTGTATGTGTATGTATATACAGGATAGTAGGAATGGTGAGATTGCTGAGTACTTGATGCTCTTCTGGTGGACCCAAACTTAGTTCCCAGCACCTATATCAGGGAGCTCAGAACTCCGGATCCAGGAGCTCTGATGCCCTTCTCAGAACTCCACAGGCACCTGCATCCATGTGGCATACACACAGAGAGATATACACATGCATAGACATAAATAAAAATTAAAGTAAAACTTCCCTTTAATAAAAGAATTTTTAAAAATCGAACATTAATTGCCAGAAATGGAATGGACAGTTGACTGTGGTTTGAATGAGGATGGCCCCCATATATTTGAATACCTGGCCCCCCGTTAGTGGAACTCTGTGGAAAGAATTAGAAAGTGTGGCCATGGCCTTGGAGGATGTGTGTTCCAAAACCCATGCCATTCCCAGGGACTCTCACTCGGTCTCATGGTTGCATCTCAAGATGTGCGTCCTCAGCTACTGCTCTAGCACTGGGCCTGCCAATCTACTGCCCTGTGCCCACCATGATGACCACAAACTCTAGCCCTCTGAAACGATAAGCCCTAAATAAACATTTTCTTCCTAAGTTCCCTGCCATGGTATCTTATCACAGCAAAGAAAAGTAACTAGGCACACAGAGAACTTTCTCAAGCAGCAGAGGTGTTTCACATCATAATAGTGTTGTGGGACGATGATCTTGTACCCCGTAAAGATTTGACAGTTGTACTGGTTTAATAAAATGCTGAATGGCCAGTAGCCAGGCAGGAGGTATAGGCGGGACAAGGAGAACAGAATTCTGGGAAGGGGAAAGACGAAGTCTGCAGTCGTCACCCAGACACAGAGGACGCAAGATGAGAATGCCTCACAGATAAAAGGTACTACTAAGTCACCCACAAACAAGAATTGTGGGTAAATGTAAAATGTAAGAGTAAATAAGAAGCCTGAGCTAATAGGCCAACCAGTTTATAATTAATGTAGACCTCTGTGTGTTTCTTTGGGACTGAATGGCTGCAGGACCAGGCAGGACAGAAATCTCAGTGGCTATAGAATACACAAAAGCATAGTTCTGCTCAAATTCCATAAGTTTAGATTTGTGCATTTTAATTTACACAATTTTGCCTCAAGACATAAAACTTGAAGAACAGCAAGCAGAAGACTTAGTGAAATGAATTTTAAGTTATGAAGAATGGCAGTGGCAACTCTCCCTGAAGGGGCCTGTACCCACACTTGGTCTGTCTTACTTTCCACATCTCTTCTTTGAGAGCCCCACACCTATGATTTCAGTGAGTCTTATCTTCTTCTTCCTAGTGCCTCTTTCTTAACTCTCATGCTTAAGATTCTGACACCACTTCGTTAAAAAAAAAAAATGACAGAATGTCAGTCATCCCAGATGAAAGAGGCACTCTGTCAACGTGATATGAAAAGGTTTACCCATTTAACCTCAATATCAATATTCAACACCTCAGTCTGGTTAGAAAGATTTCTACCAGCAGAAGGTTCCAGACTGTATTGTCCTAAACTCACTTTGCCTCACTCTCTGCTTCCCCAAATAAACAACGGTAGCAGTGAGAGTAACAGTGTAACGCACTGGCCTCTCGGCAACACTAAATACACTGGGACCTTAGAACAGGACAGCACAGGCCACTCTGCAAACGTCCCCATGATTCTCATGATCACAGCCTACAGGACAGCACAGACCACTCTGCAAACGTCACCCGTGATTCTCATCACAGCCTACAGGACAGCACAGACCATTCTGCAAACGTCCCCATGATTCTCATGATCACAGCCTACAGGACAGCACAGACCACTCTGCAAACGCCCCCATGATTCTCATGATCACAGCCTACAGGACAGCACAGACCACTCTGCAAACGCCCCCATGATTCTCATGATCACAGCCTACAGGACAGCACAGACCACTCTGCAAACGTCACCCGTGATTCTCATCACAGCCTACAGGACAGCACAGACCATTCTGCAAACGTCCCCATGATTCTCATGATCACAGCCTACAGGACAGCACAGACCACTCTGCAAACGCCCCCATGATTCTCATGATCACAGCCTACAGGACAGCACAGACCACTCTGCAAACGCCCCCATGATTCTCATGATCACAGCCTACAGGACAGCACAGGCCACTCTGCAAACGTCCCCATGATTCTCATGATCACAGCCTACAGGACAGCACAGGCCACTCTGCAAATGTCACCCGTGATTCTCATCACAGCCTACAGGACAGCACAGACCACTCTGCAAACGTCCCCATGATTCTCATGATCACAGCCTACAGGACAGCACAGGCCACTCTGCAAACGTCACCCATGATTCTCATGATCACAGCATATGTTACAATTTTCCACTCCTACCACTTACTCAGTTGCTAGTAATTTTATGTTTTATCTGAGTGGTGTCCCTTCATTTCTAAGCAGATGACTCAAAACCAATCTTTCTGTCTTAACACAAGAATAAATAAGTAAATAAACAAAGATCTACTTAACTGATAAGGACCAAGTTTCAGAGCTAATGCAGCCTACCACATATTGCCTGCCACTGTAGGGGAAGTCTTACAGTGAAGGAATTATGTCATGATTTGTCCACAGGGGCAGTGTCCAATTAGACCTGAGTCTCCCAACTCATCCTTCATCCCAGCACCTGCACTGTTTGTGGGTAACATTCCCAATCCCGCTTTTCCAGAGCTGGGGAGCTGGGTCTGCCATTGTGCCCATGCAATGTTCCTAGCACCCTTCTGATGCACCTACCTTTCCTGTGTGTGCCAAACCCTGACTAGCAGCTGGTGACTACGTGGTGCCTCAGGCATGTATGTATGTCAGGACCATAAAAGGTTTGATAAGAAAAGATGGAGTGAGACAGAAATAAGTAGAAAACCGCAGGGTGGGCACAGGGAACTCGAGCTGATGCGGTTTTACTGGATAATTAAGGCACAAAAGTGTACACAACCGAATCTCAAACATGTGTTTGCTGACCGCTGACTTGGGGCTAAATTAGGGACAGAGCGTACCCTCCTCAGCATAGGTGCCACTCAGGAGTTCTGAAAAATACATTCTGCTTTAGAAAGAACACAACATCTGAGTTGGGCCCCTGGAAGGCTCAGATTATCAGTGAGCTAAAATCCTATGTACCAATTTACTTACGTTTCTTACCAGGAACCCTCACCAGCACGTTTTACTAAAAGAAAATTTTGTTTCAATGCCAAAATGGTATTTCTGTGTGAGTCTCTGAAGAGAAGTGAAGGTATTTGTAAATCTTATTCCATTTCTGGTCTTAATCTAATCGAGTGGACTTGTTTCCCAAACTGATTTAGAACCAATAATTGTACACAGGAAACAAGGTAGACACTGCTGGAGTTGTGAGAAACTGGGAAGATAAATGCTTTCTTGTCCTCTCGAAGACTAGCTGCATTTCAATGCATGTACCTTATGAGATAGATACTCATCAGTTTGTGACCGGGAAGGTGAATTAACTTACACACTGATCCTAATATCATGGTGGAGTTCTGATTCAGGTAAGCTACACTCTAGTAACTTTGTTTTTCAACTCTACAAGCCAGAGAACTAGTAACCTAACTGTTCATGACACAGAACCCCAAATCTCAGCAAGACAGTGCAGAGTAACGCCAAATGCAGTGACAATATACCATGGAATGCAAAATTGAAGTTTCTAGGCAATGCTCAAAACGACTTCACTATGAGGAGTGGACTCGAGAACTTTAGCAGACTGTGAGAAAGTGGAAAACAATCATCGAGTAACACATTCAGAAGTTGTGTGTCATTCTTGTGTGCCACAAGCACCTGTTTGCATGAACATCTTCCAGCCAAGGCTCCTAAGCAGGACAGACACGCAAACCCACCAGTGTCTGGCTGCACGGCCCTGGCAGGCGAGCTCCCTCCGAGGTGTTTTCCACGGAGCTGCGGAGTTGGGAGGGGAGGGGGAGATGCGGGGTGCTGCCTCTGCCCTTCGATCCCACAGCGTCCCCTCACCCACCTCTGGCAGCGCGGCCCTCCCGCACGATCTGTCCCGCCGCAGCAGATACTCACAGCTCTGGTCTCGTAGAGCACCAGCTTCTGGACCGAGCTGATGATGGGAGCAGCGGCCGTGGGCATGGCTCCAGCCAATGGCGGCCCCACTACAGTGCACCAGGCCGCGGCCCGGGTCGTGATAGCGGTTGGACCGTCCCCGGAGACCGAGGGAGGAGACTCTGCAGAACCAGCTCACCAGACCCGCAGAGAAAAAGCAAAGCCGGAGTGCTAAAGCTTTAAGCAGCCGCGAACGCGGGCTGCTTCCGGATTCCCCGAGTCACACCTCCCATTAAGCCCCGCCCACACTCGAGTGGCGGGGGTTACAACAGGGGTAAGGCGTTGTTGAGGGCGGATGCTAAGGGCGCCATCTTTGTTAAGGTCAGCCTCCAAAAAAAAAAAAACAAAAAAAAACTGCTTTTTCTTGGTTCTTAAAGAAAGGAGGTCAGGTGACTAGAGTCTCCTTTCCAATTGCTTCTCCGTGTTGTAATTGGTCTGTTTCTTCCTGTCTACTCTTTTTTTTTTCTTGAAACCTATCTCAAAGTGGTCCTTCCCTGAATGCCTGTGATTTTTCACTCTTGTGTTGCCTATTTTATTCCTGTAAGAGTAGTAAAGTTCATGTGGCCCACGAATCTTTCCTGATCACTTCTGTGTGGCGCCGTTGGTATTTGCACATTTTCTGTGTGAGGCTAAACCGTCTGTGAATTCTAAAAGAGACGGCGCAGTGTTAGGGGAGCGCCCTGCTGTGGGGGCCGTTCAGCTTTAACGTAAGGCTCTTCCGTTTTGTTCTGGACTTAAGTGGACTGTAAGTAGACAATATATGTCCTCGCTCTGCTCATCCCTTCCACATTTGAGGGAAAGGGTACTTTCTAATTATGAACACAAAAGCAAACATTAAGTATTCACCCGAATTACAGCGCCACCCCCAGAGGCCCCGCCCTCCAGGGCCTTGCAAGCCGCTCACTGGTTTCCAGGGCAACCGCCCAACAGATACCTGGAGCCTCTGGAGGTAGCTGCTGCCGGGTCGGTCCACAGGGGCCAGGTAAGCAGTCCTTTCCCCAGGGGTGAAAGGACCATTGTCCACTGTCTGGATGTATTTTGTGTAATTTGTTATCAGTTTCAGGGAAGTCCACTTTCTGCGGGGACCCCCATACCAGTTTTTTTTTTCTTTCAAAACTAGACCCCATGTATCCATAAATCAACTTTCAAAACCGGTTCTTTTTTCATCGACTATTTATCTCACCGATGCAGGCCAAACACCTGCTACATAGTGTAAGATAGTAGTGGCTAAGCTAGCCTAGGGAGGAAGTGCTAAGTCCTCCCCCCCAGACCCCTCTATACCCCGGAATTCACTGCTAGAGGGGTCTCATGCTGACAAGATAACAAAATTTTAAAAATGCAAACACATAGCTGAATGTGATACTAGAGTTTGCTGTGGATTCCGAATGGGGACATTACAGGATTTCTTAAGTATTTGGGTATTTATTATTAGTTTCCTTTCAGAGTTTGATCCATCTTTTTATTGAGAAACTAGAAAACAGGCAGGAATATCAGTTCTGGGATTTTGTGTGTGTGTGTGTGTGTGTGTGTGTGTGTGTGTGTAAGAGAGAGAGTGTGTGTGTATGTAAAAGCCAGAGGTCAATCTGGATGGTGTTCTTCAGCCAACAAGCCCCAGGGAACCAGTTATCTCCATCTTGAATAGAATCTTTTAACTTTTTCATTTCATAATGGAAATCAACCCTTCCTAATGTAAGCTAAACATTTGCGGTGATTTGCTTTAGGAAAGTCACTTTTTAAAAATAAACAATTCTGATTTTCAAATATTGTTTTCGATTATTGTTTTATACTACAACTAAGCACTTCCCTTTTAGGACTTTCTTAGTGTGCATCTTCTAGAAGCAGAAAGAAAAAGACAATTTAAGAAAAAAAAGTACCAAGCTGCTTATAGAAGGGGCAATCCCAGGAAAAAGTGGCAAGGAAGGAAAGGAACTGGGAAGGGAGAATATTATCAAGCAAACCTCTTGGTTAGCTAAATTCCCTAGGGAATGAGGAGTGCATATCTTGGAACTATTCCCTTTCTGGGGATAAAGGACAGCGTGTTTTCACCAACTCCCAGAATTACTGGTTGAAGCCTGCTATGGCAGAGAGCACTGATATCTTGGAACTTCCTGTTTGTCTGAGCTCAGATGAGCAGGCAACAGCGTGGTCACACCGTCCACCCTGTGAACCACTCACACCCGCGCTCCCCACATCGTGGTCACACCGTGCCATCACCGATGATCCTTGAAAGTAGGGACTAGTTCCAATTTCTAAGAGAAAGGGACTTGCAGAAAGGAAATTAATGGGAGCAGCTGTGGAATTCACTGCTGAGGTCAGCCCTGGGTCCATACATCTCCCTCTTTACCGTTCATTCTAGGGCCAGGTCTAATGCGGGTCTAGTTGTTTGTCCTGTAGGTAGTCAGCTTTCATTCCTGCGTCTCAGCATGAAGATGTATGTCAGAGATTCCCCAGAGATCAAGATTACCTTCCCAGCCCCAACTATATGATCTCAGACCTCCTTCCACCTGCCAGACTCCTTCAAGGCTGTGGAGCCGAAAATGGCCAGTTGGTGGCAGAAGTTTCCGTTCTGTGAAACGACTGGGATCTCTGCTACCATCATCTCTCTTACAAACCGGAGCCAGTCCACGACCACCAGAGTCCTAAATTGTGAGAGGTGGCCCAAATCAGTCGCGGAATGATGGGGATCAGGAGCACTTCTTCCGTTACTTGACTCAGGGCATCTTCCTCATCTTTTGAAGTACGCTGATCTCTCTGTCCCACACAATACTAAACAGGGCCGTACCTGGACCTTTGAGATGCCTGTCTGATACACTGGCTACTTCTCGGTGCGCTGGGATGTGGTGGAGACAGTAGATCCCACACTTACGCACCTCTTACAATATCCGCTTTGCTGTGAAGAGGATCCTTTGATCTGAGACAATATTACGTGATATTTGTGGTAACAAATGAGACAAAATCAACTGACTATGGATGGGGAGGGCAAACCCATCTGCGTCTCTGTCTCTTGTCCCTTACAGTGGGAAGAGATCCTGTATAACCAGACCACCAGTGATGGGAGTTCTGGCTTAGTCTCATCTCAGCCGTGGGGAAGTAGAGCATCTCTAGTGGTGAATATGTGACTTGTTAAATCATGATGTAGCCTCTGTCACTTTATCCTGCCCCCCAAAGCGTTCCTTCCCATTTAGGAACCTGTAGTACTCAGAGGACCAAGGAAAGACCAGCTAGCATCTCCTGGGTAATGATCTTGCTCACCTGTTCAGCCCCTCTTCACAAATGTATGGCTTGTGAATGGAAAGGTCCACACGTTTCATCCTTGCCGATACTAGTTTTCCATGCCGCATAAAAAAAAATGCCCTTATTATCTCATAGTTTCCATGGCCAGGGGTTCTGGCCTAGATCAGAGAGGTCCTCTGCAAGCAGGTGTTGACTGAAATGCGCTTTTAGCTGGATATACGACCACTGAAGAATCCATCCCATTATAAGGAACATCAGCCTCTGGTCATTAGGACCCAGGCTCCGGTTCTCTTTAGCCATTGGCTACCTGCTGCTCTCCACTCCTGAAGGTCAGACACCATTCCTTGTCACGTGGTCCTCTCTCCTGCGTAGCAGCTTCCTTCTGAGCAAACAGGCTATAAGATAACCATGAGAAGCAAGTCACACATCCCACTTGCATTCAAAGGAAGAGGATCACGCAAGAATGCGGCTGGGATGGGAAGAGCTCGCTTTAAACATATCTGCCAAACCATTTCTAAGTCCAGTCACAGGCTTCTCCAGTATTCCCGCTCTCAAGCCCGCCATCTTGAGGGATTATAAATTCTACTCAAAGCTCCGCCTGCAGGAAGATTCCCCATGATGACTATTTTTCAGAGCCCCCCCCCCAAGTGGAACTGACAGCTCGAAGTGTTCCTTTTGCAGATTGCACTGATAGACCACGATTCTCCTGTGATGTCTTTCCCTCTGTGTCAGCTGCTCCCAGGGAAGCCGACCTGCATTTTGCCTATTTGTGATCCCTGTGTTTGCTCTTCCAGACCTGCTTAGACTCCATCACTGTCCTCCATCTTCTCACTCCAGGGGTTCCTGCAGCACTTGCTCAATTGGAGCACTCCACCTGGCCGTCCTTGAGAGATAACATTTCTCCAGTTGATGCTTAAAGTTTCTCTTAGAGAAGGACTGTGGCGTCACCAGTAAAAATACTTATGGAGTGTCACTCAGTCTGTGCCTAGCCTCCCGTTCAGTAAGTTAGTTCCTGGGCTGGAAGCAGGACTCACTGTGCCTGAGGCTGCTGATGTATCACCGTGTGGTTCAGTAGCCCCTTATGTTTTCCAAGTGTGTTGGCCGACACTTTCCACTGCCTGCTCCCTGACCTCAGCTTTAGGAATGCCACGGGGTTTCTAACATCGCTGCTAAGCACTGTGGGTCTTGCATCAGGTTATCCTGAGACTGTTCCCCAGTTTAAATGTGTGTCTATAAATGGCCTCTGCACTTCCAAAGTCCCCCCGTGTCACATGGGAACCCAGGAGCAGGACAAGCCTCACCACTATCCTCAGCCCCTGGAACACCTTACTGTGCCTCCAAGTGTGTTAGTTTCTTATGGCCCATAGCTGTTCGGAAAGCACAGCACACTGATGAATGCTCTGGCCAACCAGTTCTGGGGGCCTTTAATGCCTTCCTCTGAAAGTTTGCCAAAGCAAGTCCAGCATTTCCATCTCAGTTACTGTGGCTTTCTGTCTCTTCCAAGATTTTAGGATCCTTACCAACAGTGAATTCAGACTGTGAGTATTGTTGCCTGACTGTCAAGCCATGAGCCCTGGGAAAGAGAAAAAAAAAGTCTGCAGACTCCTAGCTGGTTTAAATCCCCTTACCCTGAGGTCTGTCTGTGTGTCTCTCAACAGTGTGTGCCCGCCACACGATCTGCCTTCAGTGCACACGTCATTTCTAGGCAGTAACTGAAATAATGCACCCATTTCCTCAGGAAAACTCTGGTAGGGGAAGAGAGCTGTTACTGACATGGCTACAGGACTGGCCTATCATCTGGAGAAATGCCTGTGAAAAGAGCTTCATTTTAAAAATTTAGCCAGCCAAAGTTTGCCTTTTCAAACTGATTGGATAGAATTTATTTCAAACATTTTATTTTATTTTGGTTAGTTACAGCTTTAAATTTTTTCTTATTCTTCTTTTCATATTTGACTTTAATAGGGGCTGGAGGGATGGCTCAGTGGTTAAGAGCATTGGCTGTTCTTCCAGGGACCCGAGTTCAATTCCCAGCACCCACATGGCACTTCTCAACTGTCTGTAACATTAGTTGCAGGGGATCCAACACCTTCATACAGACATCTGGTGTGGGAAGTCCTTCTGTATATGTATTGTTTTTTTTGATTAATAAAGAAGCTGCTTTTGGCCAATAGGTTAGCAGAATATAGCCAAGCTATATTCTGCACACACATACACACACACACACACACACACACACATATATATATATATACACACATGTATACATATATACACACACACACACACACACACACACACACACATATATATATAAAGAGAGAGAGAGAGTAGGCAGAGTCAGTGAGAAGCCATGTGGCTAGCTGCAACAGGAGAAAGACGCAGGCCTCCAGCCAGAACCTTGCTAATAGGCCATGAGCCTCAGGGTAAAATATAAAATAATGGAAATGGTTAATTTAAGATACAAGAGTTAGCCAGAAATACACTTAAGCTATTGGCCAAACAATATTGCAAATAATATAGCTTTGAGTGATGATTTTATGGTCTGGGCAGCCAGGAACGAACAAGTGGCCTCCGCCAACAGACATATATGCAGGCAAAATACCAATGAACATAAAATATAATAAATTAATAAACAAAGAAAGAAACATAAACTTGGAGGAGTAAGGAGGTGAGAACTATCTGGGAAGAGTTGGGGTAGGGGAAACATTCAAAATATAGTGTATGAAAAATCTTTAAAAAAGAAAATTTAATAGTGCTAATTAGTATAGCATTAATTTAACATTCTGTTTCTGTTTAAATTTTTATGGTTACATTGATGTGATGAAGTATATTGTTTTTTTAGTTTTCAAGAATTGGGACTTTAAATACATTCATAATTATTTCATTGTAGTCAAGAAAAAAGTTTGTTATTTTTATTACTTATATAATATATTCATTGTATTTTTTAGGTTCAAATATCTAAATAATTTACAAGTGCTTGAAAAGGACATTAGGTCTTTGTACAAAAAACAAATCCAAAAGCTCACTGATCCAGTTTATTTCTAATTCATTCCAACAAAAGCTACACAGATTAAAATGTGCTGTCAGAGACAACAAGTTTGAAGTGGAAGACTGTGCCCATAACTCTCTTCAAAGCTCACACTAGCAAATGCTTTCCAGAATGATTTAAATGTCAGCCTTGTAGAAATTTAACAAGTATTGAAACATGCATGTGTGTGTATGTATATATGTTTTGTCAATTTGATTGTTGGACGTGTTGACCTTTCTTTTAAACAGCTTTGGTTATTTTGTTTCTCTCTCAAGCATTTAATGCTATGGAATGGTTCCAGGGATAAGTACATTCACAGAGTTCTTCCCCATCCTCCTGCTCCATCAACTGTACGCCTTCAGCTCTTCTTCTGTTTTGTAGTGTTTTCGATTATGGCGTCGGCAGAGAAGACAGAAGAATGTCCTTTTGCAGATATCTTTAATGAAGATGAAGCTGAGAGAAACTATTTGTTGTCCAAACCTACTTGCTTTATTATATTTGGAAAACCAGTAAGTTATCTCTTCTAACATTTGGTAATTTGTATTTTAAAATCTCAGTCTTATATTACCATACAAGAATGGAAATCACACAGTACGTTCATATTTTCTTTAGTGTCTGATAGATTTTCATAATATCACTTCAACTCTGATAGAATATTGATTTTGAGTTCTTATGCTAGTCACTAGAAGAAAAACCTAGGCTACACTGATGTTGGTTTTAATAGTATAAGGATATAACAACAAAACTCTGTACTTTGGTGATTGTTGCTGCTCTGTGATCTAAGGTTACTTCAGATTTGATTTGAATATAAGATATAGAAACTAGCCACGAGGCTCTCCAGATATAGGAGATGAACTGGGGTGTCTATGAACCCCAAAAGGTGCTGAGGGCAAATGGGAATGGAATGTATAAAATGTATGCCCTGGCCATGCTGAAGCATGCGTGGCAGCCCATGTATGGCGCTTCTGTTGAACTTGTCTATATTGGGTTTCATGGTCTACGTTGATGAGGACAACTGACCAGGTCCCTTCCTCAAGAGGGCACCAGATCTCATTACATGGTTGTGAGCCACCACGTGGTTGCTGAGAATCATTTCTCCAGTCCGAGGACAAATGGGCCTGTAGTGTATTGTAGAACCAGCTATTGTCTTCCTGACAAATGGGAAGAACCCAGAAGGTGCTGTTATAAAATTGCTCACTTCTCTGCAGCTGGAGGAAGGACCTCAGGGTAAGCTCTGCCTTCGGCCACTGAGCTGATTGGCAGCTAGAGGTCTGGGCTAGTCAGTTAGAGAACCTTCCAGAACAGCCAAGGCCAAAGGAGAGCCTATCTTTGGTTTCATTTTTGATAGAAACCATAGGACAGGTAACCAAGAAACATTCCAACAATTTTTATTAGAAACCATGATTCTAAAACTATGGTTCTAACTACGGATATAATGTCATCCCTGAGAACACCCAGAGGCAAGTATCACTTCACAGGAATGAGCTTGTAACTCTGAAACAGGATGCTCTCCAGTCAGCTAAGAGGTTTATCTGCTCTTCAGCACTGCTGTGTGAGCTGACACTGCAGTCACAGCAGTTTACGAGGCTGAGGCAGGAGGATCACAACCTTATGCTCTGCTCTGGCTGCAGAGTGAGTTCAAGACCAGCCTGGGCAACTTGCTGAGGCTCTGTCTCAAAATGGAAGTAAGGACAGGGCTGATGATATTGTTCAGTGGCCAGGTTCTCACTCACATAGCCACAATATGTTTAGAAAAAAAAAAGAGGAAATAAAATTATTCAGTGGAAGTCACCAAAACTTCCCTTTTCTTTATGAAGAAAATAAAATGACAAATCTCGATGTATTGTATGATGATTTATAATTAGAATTACAATTTTTGTAATATCCAGATGATGTATTGTCCTGATTTATATAGCTTCCTAATTTCCTTCAATAATAATATAGATAAGCTCAGCGTATGTGGGATATGTAAGAAGTAGTGGAGAAAAAAGGGCCCTCTTTATTTTATAGGATAAACATTTATGTAACAATAAACATCAGTGGAATTCTCTGTATTGGTGCCTCTGCTTCACCGTGAAATGAAAGTTTTGCTGGGTTTTAATACCATTTCTCTTTCCAAGGGGTCTGGGAAGACAACATTAGCCCGTAATATAGCACAAGCTTGGAAATGTATTCGTGTTGAAGGTAAATTTAATTTTTTCCCTGTATTTAGTATGAATAATTCCAAAGATTTGCGATATAAACTGCATAATGAATTCCAATCTAAGAGTCCATAATTACTGTTTTATCACGTTCCCTTCATCGCACACATCTCTACCTGCTGACTATCAACCCACTAATAGCATCACTCCAGTCATGCCTGTCAAATGCCTTTGACTCTGTCCCTCCTCCTTTATTTCCATCGGAATTGTTTATATGTGTGCATGAGCATGTTCTTAGAGATGGTCTTCAGAGCATTTCCCACAACTTTATTACCCCATTGGAAAAAGTATATTTTTACTCATAAATTTCCTTACGTTCTTTGACATATGTAAGTCAACAGGTTGGTACACACACACACACACACACACACACACACACATCTTCCTAACCAGTAAAGCTATCTGCTTCCTAATAGAAAAGTTTTTTAAAAAAAGGATGAATAAGAAATCCATAAACAGAGGGACTGGGGAGTTGGTTCAGTCAGTGCCGTGCTTGCCACACAAGCATGGGACCTGAGGTCTCTGCCCAGCACCCATGTAAACCAAAGCCAGGTAATGTGGCAAACGCTCGCAGTCCTGTGCTGGGCAAGAAGCGACAGGAGGATGGCTGGAGCTCACTGGTCAGCCAGCCTAGCCTAAGTGACTGTTGAGGCCCCGACCCCAGTGAGACCCTGTCTCAACACCCAAGGTGGACGAGTGCTGGGCTGTGCACACGTGCACACACACTCATCCATAGGCACAGGTGCACACACAGTGCGCACACATACACACACACAGTACTCGGGAAAGTAGAGCTGAACCCAAGGAATAGAAGAAAAGTTTCATCTCATATTATTAAAAATTAACACTGATTCATATTTGTCTGACAAGTTGGTGGTGAAGCATTAAAATCACTGGCCTAACTGTGATCATAGTTGGCAAGGAGGTATAGAACGGGCATCCCGAACACCACTAGTGAAACTGGGGTGCCATAGTTTTCCTGTGTGTGTGGAGAACAATCAGTAACACAGGACACACTCCATAGATCTTGGAAAGTTTCCTCTTTTTTTTAAAAAAGATTTACTCCTGTTTTAAGAGTATGAGTGTTTTTTCCTCATAAATGAATATGTACCACATGTGTTCCTTGTGTCCATGGAAGCCAGAAGAGGTCTTAGGTCCTCCGGAGCTGGAGTTACAGAAGGTACTGAGCCTCCATGTGGACCTTCTCCTTAGCCACTGAGCACCTCTCCAGCCCGTTTTTTGTTGTTGTTGTTGTTGCTGTTTTGTTTTGTTTTAAATAAAGAAGCTTAGAGAGTCTTAAAGAACATCAAGGCATCTATAAATTCCTAACGACCGGTGCCACAATTCAACTCAAATCTTCGCCTAAGTCAAGCTCCTCCCATTCCCACCAGATTGTCTTCCATCAGAGAATGCCATATTTACTAGAATTCTCAGGGTTCCTCTTTGAATCGGGGTTCTCCATTTTCACATTTCCTGATGCGTTCTTTCCTTCTATATGATCAGCATAGACATTAATGAGAGCATGGCACCGGAAGGATCTAGACTGATCGTGCTGCTGTGCACTTCCGCATGTATGGGGCCAATCACACATACCGCCCCATTCCGTCCTCCTACCGTCCACTGCCCCCCGCAGGACACAGTCATCCGAGGCACAGCGGTCCAGTCCACTCAGATTTTAACCTGGTGGAGTGGCCAAGACAAGTTCCCCGCAGAACAGTCCTTCACTTCTACTTTGGCCAACCCTAACCAATCGAACATGCATAAAGATGCTTTGCAAATTAAGTGATATAGCCGCCGCTTAGCAAACATTCCGAAAATGTTTCTAAGTTTAGCAGTCCGAATATTCGCTTGCACTCACATGTTGCCCTCGCGTTTCAGCTTTACCGGTTTTGGAGGAACACATTGCCACCGAGACTGAAACGGGAACTATGGTGAGCAAATCTACATTTCCAAGTTACGACAATGAGCCAGAAACTGTGAATCCCAGAGACTGTGCAGTAACGCACAGCGTCTGTGCTTCTTCTAGCTGCAGTCGCTGCTGATGAGCGGTCACAGCATCCCGGACGAGCTCGTCACGAGACTGATCCTGGAGAAGCTCAATTCTCCGGAAGTCTCTCACTTTGGTATGTGCCTGTGTGCTTGTGTGCCTGCGTGCGTGCGTGCATGCCTGTATGCGTGCGTACGTGCGTATATGCATGCAAGCGTCTGCAGGGAAGCACCAACAGTAGTTTCCTGGATTCCTCTTTTGCATTGGCCCAGGAATCTTACAGCCCCTACTGAGCTGAGCATCTAAGATAGATTCAAGTGCTTCTTTGTCTTTAATTCTCCAGTGTCCACCTTTGCTTTTTGGTTTTTTTGTTGATGGTAGATTTTCCAATACAGGGTTTCTCTGTGTAACAGCTCTGGCTGTGCTGGAACTCACTCTATAGACCAGGCTGGCCTCGAACTCTGCCTCCCTCTGCCTCCGGAGTGCTGGGAGAAGTGTGCCACCAACCTCAACTCTACTATCGATGAATCAAAGCATCAAAACGGTGCACTGATCTTCTTGCACCCACCACCTCTGGCTTCTCCTGTCTGCTCTCCTCTTCACCCTGCTATTGTAGTGTTTGTCAGCAGTCACTCTCTCTTAAATTTGTATCAATAAACCAAGATCCATACTAAAGCAAATTATTTATCACTATAGCATATCCCCCTTTAAATATAAACAAACAAGTATAAACAATATTTGGGAATATGGGAGTAGTTATTTTTCTCTAAACTTTTTTTGCTGTTTATTGGGTGAATTTTTTTTTCTGGGAGTGTTTACAGCAACCTTTTAGGGGGTCTTGTTTCCTCAAACCAAATTGATCTGGAAGCAATCCACAGGTTTTCATCTTTTGTGGAAACAAAAGAAGAACCTCTTTTTTAAAGCAACATATCCTTGGACTCAAATTTTGGAGTCAGGATGATGGTTTACTTTAGCAGCCCATACAATGAAATGTTTCTCTGTACTTAACTCCTTCACCATCAAAAAACTCAAAGAAAGCAAAATAATATACAAACTCCAGATTCTCTGTGTATATTTGATCTTTATGTGGCTTATTTTTTTACTTCTTTTAATTTATGAGTGTCTGTATTTTGTCTCTTTAAAGACTTTTCTTAGCCGGGCGGTGGTGGCGCACGCCTTTAATCCCAGCACTCGGGAGGCAGAGGCAGGCGGATCTCTATGAGTTCGAGGCCAGCCTGGTCTACAAGAGCTAGTTCCAGGACAGGAACCAAAAGCTACGGAGAAACCCTGTCTCGAAAAATCAAAAAAATAAAAAAATAAATAAATAAATAAATAAATAAAGACTTTTCTTAAAATGATTTACCTCTTTTCCAACTCTCTATACTCTTTCTCGTCTCTTTCCCAAGCCTATGTACATTTATCCAATTTAGATCCATTTAGAGGTTTTTTTTTAATGTCTGAATCTGTTCTTATTGTGTTATCTGTAATTCTTTACTGTCTTAAATAGCTTTTAAAATGGTAAGTGGCTTGGTTGCAGCTGCTCTGGATGCTGGCTCCGCCTCTCTCCACTTTGCACCATTACTGCCAGGTCTGGTAGGAGCTGCACTCAGCACTTCAACTCTAGAATGAGCATGCAGCCCATGAACCCTTTTAATCTGAGTAATAGCTAAATCTGCCATGCAGCACACTGCGGAGCCTGGAAATATTTCTGTGCATGGCAGCCAGAATCCACCATGCTCTCCCGCCTGTGCTTGCCTAGGAGACCTGATCCTGCTGCCTGCCTAGGTGGGGAGCTCCAAGCCAAGGGCATAGTCTCAGCTACTTTTCTCCCAACTCCAAGTGGGCACACAAACACCCGGACCCACAAATGACATTGGAATGCTCTATCGCCTGAGTTTGTGCTGGCAGCACAGCCCAGGAAGCCGTCTTTTTAAAAAGGTGTGACTTTTTTCAGGCTACCAGTGAATCAGGAAAAGCTTCCTTAGGGGAGCTGTAGCATGCCACCAGAGGGGGAAAATGTAGTTAAATTTTATTTTTATGTGTCTTGAGTTTCTTTTTAAGCATTTTTAGGTTTTACATGGATTTAGTTGGCCATGTGGGCACTAATTTGTAGGAGAAAGGAGCCACTTGTATGTGGCACACACCTGTAATCCCAGCACTCGGGAGGCAGAGGCAGGTGGATCCCTGTGAGTTCAAGGACAGCCTGGTCTACAAGAGCTAGTTCCAGGACAGGTTCCAAAGCTACAGAGAAACCCTGTCTCAGAAAACAACCAAACAAACAAACAAAAAAAGAATTAAAAATAAAGTATGGTGCAGTAAAAACTATGTCACAGAAAACAGGAAAGATGCAACAGATAGTATCCTTCACCCTTTAAGTAGCTATCTCACTTTATTGAAAGACGCAACAGATAGTATCCTTCACCCTTTAAGTAGCTATCTCGCTTTATTGAAAGACGCAACAGATAGTATCCTTCACCCTTTAAGTAGCTATCTCGCTTTATTGAAAGACGCAACAGATAGTATCGTTCACCCTTTAAGTAGCTATCTCGCTTTATTTACTTGTTACAAATTTTTTGCTAAGTTCTCAAGGCTGAAACATAGCTTACAATTGTTCCTCAAAGGGGAAAAATCATTAAAATAGCAGAAAAACATATTTAAGTTCTTTCATTTCTAGCTGAGGAATTGATACATATTTTAGTAATGAGAGAAAAGTTTCTTGGGTCAGCAAGTGACATAATTTTAAAGTGTATTGAGGGAACAACATGATGGTGGTACCCAAGACTCCCTGGGGAAACAACATGATGGTGGTACTCAAGACTCCCTGGGGAAACAACATGATGGTGGTACTCAAGACTCATTGCAGTGAGATTTCTCCTTCTGTGTGGGATGCAAGTCAATGAGTGTTCTAAAGCCCCAACTATACTGTGTTGAAGGAGGAGGGCCTGCTAATTCATCCCGGCCTCCCAGCTAGCTTAGCCCCGAAATAACCACAAAGAAAACAGTACTAATTAAATCACTGCTTGGACCATTATCTCTAACTTCTTATTGGCTAACTCTTACATCTTAATTTAGCCCATTTCTATTAATCTACATATCGCCATGTGGCAGTGGCTTACCAGCAAAGATTTGGCATGTCTGACTCTAGAAGCGGCTCCATAATGTCTCGCTCTGACTCCACCCTTCTTCCTCCCAGCATTCAGTTCTGTCTTCCTCACCTACCTAAGTTCTGCCCTATCAACAGGACAAGGCAGTTTCTTTATTCATTAACCAAGAAAAGCAACACACAAAGGGGACTCCCACATCACTGTGTTCTGTTTCTTATGTACAAAGGGTACACAGGTTTTCATCACTCTCTATAACTACATAGATATTGTATGCATGTGTCCTACAATGTTATGAAAAACTAATCTAAAGATGAAAATAATAGGTCATATAAAAAGAGTCATATAACTGTTTCTACTTGAGTTAAAAGTATTAGCCTGGGGTTTCTTTCCATAAGTGTCTCATCTAAATCAAACTGACTTAGATTTTTAAAGAATTTAAAACATCTATTTACTTACTGTTACAGTTAAGGGGGACATATGAACACTATGGCGTGCATGTGGAGGTCAAAGGACACCTTGAGGGAGCTGGTGCTCTTCTTCCAGCCTATGAACCCTGGGGAATGTGACAAAGACCTTTACCCCCCTGCTCCATCTTGCCTGTCCCTGACTTAGAATTTCTAAAGATGTTTCCTCCTCCCAGATGGTGATTTCTTTCTAATCAGAAGAGAATCATTCATAGCTACACTTCATGTGGTAATAACTTAAAATTCACAACAGATAATTTTATAAATTTTACTTACTTGTTAATATTTTAATATTTTATAAATTATAATAAAGCTGTGCTATCACTCAGTGATATTATAAATTGTTACATATTTTACAGGTTACATCATCACTGAAATGCCATCACTCGCACAGGATACTGTGACCACTTTGAAGCAACTGGAATTTGTTAAAAATTTAGAATTGCAACCAGATGTTATAATCAATATTAAGGTAAGTGTTAGAGGAGGCCACTTGTTCGTCCCAGCTGCCTAGAACCAAAATAACGACACAGAAACTATATTAATTTTAAAACAATACTTGGCCCATTAGCTCTAACTCTTACATCTTAATTTAACCCATTTCAAGTAATCTGTGCATCACCATGGGGTAGCGACCTGCCAGCAAAGTTTCAGCACGTCTGTCTCCGGCAGCTCACTGGCTTCTCTCTAACTCCGCCTTCCTCCTCCCATGCTATAGGCCAAGCCAGTTTTCTTTATTCATTAACCAATAAAATCCACACATAGACAGAAGGACCTCCCACACCAGGTAAAGATATTAGTTGCTTACTGAAATAGCAAATCTTTTCTTTTCAGAGAACTTGAGTTCAAATAATGCTTTCATACTTAAAGTTTATTTTACTTTTAATAGTGTGTCTGTATGTAGGCTTGTACATGTGAGTCAGATGCTTAAGAAGGCCAGAAGGGGGCGTCAGATCCCCCAAGTCCCCAAGGCTAGAGCTACAGGCAGTTGTGAGCCACCTGATGTGGGTGCTGGGACTTGAACTTGGGTCCTCTGCACAAGCAGTACATGCCCTTAAGCACTAAGTTGTGGCTCCAGCCCAGGCTTTCTGGGTAGTTATGGAAACAGCCATTTATGTATCACACTTCTGGGTTTCTGCTCCTGAAGCTCCACCCACCAGAAACATCTTTGCCCCATCACCAGACGTCATCATAGCTAACTTTTGTAAGGCAGTGTGGACATCATCTCATCAGAACTCGTCCTGGCAGCCTTTCCGTCACTGCCACCACACAGACAGACAGACAGACACACACACACACACACACACACATGCCCTTACCACTCAGTTGTTTATTACTTCTCTGGGAGCCTTCCCTGTTTCTCTCTTCTCTAATATTCCTCACCTCTCTGTATATCCTTCACAAGCCCTATTTGAGGGTATAATCATGACTCACCCATATAAGCTCCACCTGGTACACCGCATGACACCTAATCACTTCTAATAACCTTAGCAATTAAATAAAAGAGTAGGCAAATGACTCCTATGTATAGTGTCGAGGCACACTGCATGGCGCTGATCAAGTCAGGGTTGGATTGTATTTCCAATTCTCCTCTTTGTCTTCTACTGGAATTTGACAGACTGCTTAGATGCCTCTATTCCCTCTTTACAAAGATGGTAACAGCCACTTCATGGGCTTGTGATCAGAATTTGATATGACATTGTCTACTTGTTTTGTGAATATGGAAGGCAAGCTTTGGTGTTCAGACGCTGAGAGTTTATTATTGGGGACCTCTGAGTGCCAGCCTCAGTGCCCCCTCAGGGTTCAGAAGAAGACTCAGCAGGCACAGGACCTAGAAGGATCTGAGGGTGCAGTGAACTCTCCACTGCATACTTTTCTGCACCAGTTTCTTTATTCCTTTCCTGCTGTTCTCTTCCTGTTCTGTAAAGTTTCCAATTTAGATACACACGTAGAACAAAGACAACTCTCTAAGCTTGGATGCCCCTTTATCTTTGAAGGCCCCAAACATGATCTATATAAAAGACTCCTTTCCTGACTGCATGTCCTGCCAAATGGAAAACAATTGCAGGGAGGTGACTTCTAATATATCTCAGGGAACAGAACAGAGATATGGCTTTGGGAACCAAGGTTTCTGGCTACATGACTGAATTCTCTCACTGGAGGCCTTCTGGGGTGGGAGAAGACATCCAGTAAGCCAAAGAACAAGGCAGGATTTTCAGTATCCACAGTCCTGGTGGGACAAATAGATCCAGTTATGAAGCAAGTCCCAGTATATATTCTGTATATCAGAACTATATAGCTAAATGAAAAGTCATCTTTGTGACTACCCACAGATATATGTGCCCGTAAGATTGAGATGCAATCATGGGATTACATATACACATCACATGAGATTATACATTACAATGCAGGTATAGGGGAGACACCAAGCTGCTTCAGCAAAAGAGAACAACAGCTTTCAGAGTTGATGGTGCTGCAGACCTTGTCTGGACAGGATTAACCTCCATCAGATAATCACACTTCTAGTGTATTGACATCTGAACACTAGCTGCCACCTGGTTCTCATGGCCTGTGACTCAAACAGGTGAAGACTGACAGCTAAAATCACCCTCTGACTTCCACAGGTACATTGTGGCAAGTACATGCTCATATATACACCTGACTTTAAAAAAATCTGAGGGCTTTATGAGGGTTCAAAATAGATTTGGTCCTCAGCTCTGATATTGAGACTCAAGGATGTGTCAGGGTCAGCTCTGAGAGAGGAAGCCTTCTAATGCTGAGTGTGCTGTGTTCTGTAGCCCTGCCACTGCTAATGGGCAGGCGTGAACCAAAATCCTGAGCAGGCCAGGTGTGATGATACAGGGCAGCTGTAGTGATTCAGGGTCAGGTGTGATGATGCAGGGCAGCTGTGGTGATGCAGGGTCAGGTGTGATGATGCAGGGCAGATGTGATGATGCAGGGCAGATGTGATGATGCAGGCCAGGTGTGGTGATGCAGGGCAGCTGTGGTGATGCAGGGCCAGGTGTGGTGATGCAGGGCAGCTGTGGTGATGCAGGCCAGGTGTGGTGATGCAGGGAAGCTGTAGTGATGCAGGCCAGGTGTGGTGATGCAGGGCCAGTTGTGGTGATCCAGGGCCAGTTGTGGTGATCCAGGGCCAGATGTGCTGATGCAGGGCCAGGGTTGGTGATGCAGGGTCAGGTGTGGTGATGCAGGGCAGCTGTGGTGATGCAGGCCAGGTGTGGTGATGCAGGACAGCTGTGGTGTTGCAGGGCCAGGTGTGGTGATGCAGGGCAGCTGTGGTGATGCAGGCCAGGTGTGGTGATGCAGGGCCAGTGTGGTGATCCAGGGCCAGATGTGCTGATGCAGGGCCAGGTGTGGTGATGCAGGCCAGGTGTGGTGATGCATGCAGAAGAATCAGAAGTTTGAATTTAGGCCTAGACTATCTAATAAGACAAAAAAAAATCCAATCAAACTTGAGAATGAGAAACATAAGAACATTTGCTACAGAAAAAGAAGATAAGCTTCATTAACTAAAACCAAACATAATGTCCAAGGCAGTAAAGTACAGATTACATAAGAAACTGAACTGGTAAAAAGAGAGCACACAAGCCAAAGGCCCCAAACGCTTACTACATTAGAGTGCTGAATTTGGCTCTAATTTTCCTGATTTCATTCCTGTTTTGACAAAATACTCTGACAAAAGCCAGGGAGAAAGCTTTTTTTTTTTTTTTTTTTTTTTTTTTTTTTTTTTTTTTTCAATTCTAGGTAAGGCCTCTGCTTGGTTTTTATTTCCAGCTTGGCACAAAGTAGAGTTACCTGGGAAGTGGAAACAGGACTCTCAGTTGAGGAATTTGTCCATCTCAGACCAGCCTGTAAGCCTGTCTGTGGGGCATAACTGATGCAGGAGGTTCCAGCCCATAGTGGGTAGTGCTATCCCCTGAGCAGTGGTTCTGAAAGACCTCTGGATCGGGGAGACTCTCACTCAAGTCTCAGGATAACACGACCCCCCAGGAACTCACGAGAGACCGTCCTTGCTGCAATCACAGGAGGTTTATTGACAGGACAGAAACCAGTGCACTGGGGCCAAGACTCATAAACCACACCGGGGACAGGGGAGGAGTTCGACCTTGAGTAACTGGGAGAAGGGGTTTTTAAGGGAAGAAACCACAACCCAGTAATCCAAAGAGGGTAGGGAGGGCATCATAGAAAATTCCAAAAATACCAGTGATGATCACAAGGGGGCAACTCCCTGTTTCTCAAGATTATTCTCAAGATTATAATCAGCTGGTTTCTGAAACAGAGTATTCCAAAAATACCAGTGATAATCACAAGGGGGTAACTCTCTGTTTCTCAAGATTATTCTCAAGATTATAATCTAACTTTATCTTCAGCTAGTTCCTGAAACAGAATCACTGAACCTAGATTTTTGGCTCTATTTTTCCTGCTAGAGGGGTCTGGATTTATCCAGGTCTTTCAGTTCTGGTCTCTATAAAAATGCCTGCTGAGCTCTGAGTCAGAAAACAGGCCAATCTGCAGCTTCCTCCTAGTTTCTGCTCTATGTTCTTGCCCTGACTTCCTTCGGGTGGGTAATGGACTGTTACCTGGAAAATATAAGCCAAACCCTTTCTTCCATGAGGCAATTTTTGTTCATGGTTTTTATCACAGCAATAGAAAACAAACAAGACCCCGGTCCAACCTGGCAGGGAAGTCAATGCAGCCAGAACTGAAATACCTAGGTGTCCCACTTCCAGTCAAGAGTGGAGAGAAACAAATGTGGGCATGTCTACTGTTCAGATAATGTCCTGTTCACCTCTGTGGTTCAGGACCCAAAGCTGGGGATGGGAGGCAGCTAATTTCAGGCTGGGTTGTCCCATTTCCCCATCAATTAGAGCAATCAGAACTGTCCTTCACTAACATGCCCAGAGGCCAATTTTATCTAGGCAGTCCACAGGTCTGTTTTCCCAGGTAATTTTAGCTTGGTAATTCTTCCCAGGTAATTTAATTTGACAATTAAAATGCATACTAATCTGAAGTAGCGGAAGGGGAATTGTGATTAGTTATTAGTCAGGAGAAAAGCCATTCCTCAGGAAGAATAAGTCTCCCAGGTCAGATAAGAGAATTGTTCTATTGACATCACAAAGGAGAAGGCTCCACAGAGGGAAGGAAGTTCTTAACTTTGTTCCTTTTTGCCCCAGTAAATAAATACAGCCCAGGACAACACAAGCTTCTCAATAGTTTGGGGTTAGCTGAAAAAAAAAAAAGCCTGTGACTTCTAATGCCTAGAAGTTTCCAGCCTGGGACCCATGATGCTCAGAACACCCATAAATCTCTTTCAATCATATGCAAAAAAATGTGTGTATGTGTATTTTCTGATGCAAACTGTATGGCTTCCATGATACTTTTTAAAGGGGTCTGCACCACAGAGAACACTACGGTCAGCAGGCAACTAGAGCAGGTTCTCAGAAAATGGTAGCAGTGTCCTCATGCTTGTTCAAATGCAAATTCTTGAGCTAAGGATCAGAAACTGTACGAGTAGCATACAGCTTTTAGGCTGCATGGTCTTCGAAGTGATCCTCAAGCTTTCAAACTGTAATGATCTGTCCTGTCCCTTTAAGAGAGAAGCCCCACCCACTCCCTCCCCCACTCCATTCACTGAGGCAAGCAGATCTTTGTTCCCTTTCCAACCTGAGTTCCTTCCTTTCTGTCTCTCTCTCCCAAAGAGGCAGCATCTGCGACTCTCTCTTCCCCCAACTTCTCCCCTTCCCCCCTCCTCTCTCTGTCTCTGTCTCTGTCTCTCTGTTTCTCTTTCTCTCTCTCTCTCTGCTTGTCTCCCTTCTCCCCTTTCCCCTTTCCCTTTCCTCTCCATAACCCACTAAATGAATACCCATTTTCTCTGCCTGGCATGCCTAATAGGCCTCTTTCTCTCACCTGCCACGCAGCTCCCTGCCTGGGAACGGCTGCCTTCGTGGTCTGCCATGGTCTTGTGCCAGCTGCCCACTGCCACCACTCGGAGACCTGCAGTGTTTTACCATAACATATGGTGCTCGTGACTCAGTCAGGCTCTCTCCACATTTCCTCCAGTCCTCAAGCAGGCCAGCTAAGGACACATAGAACCCTGGGCTCAGGAATCTGGTTTCTTCACAACAGCTCTGTGCATCCAGTTTTGTTCATGGCTTCCGGCAACTGAACTCAGGTCATGAGTCTTGCTCAGCAAGCAGTTTAACTCACTGAGCAATTCTCCGCCCCTTCATCTAGATTTTTTAAAATTATACAAAGCATTCAGAGCAGGATCGGCAGTCTCACTGCATCGTGAATGATAAAGCACACAGAGAGCTCAGGGATGGATGGGAAGACCATGTGATGCTGCGATTTTAGCCTGGCCGTATTTCCCTGATCTGCAAGGTATCCGATTACTTCCCTTTGGGGGTGGCTTGCGAACTGAGAGAATCCATGCACACGGAAGCATCATGAAAGATGGAAGTTACCTGTACACTTTGGTTTGGGCTTTGGTTACCATGAGGAGTAAGTTTACTCCATTTGCAGAATTTAAAGGCTAGATAACGTGATCTTACAGCTGCCATTTCTGAATCTTATGAATTATTTTGTCCATAGAGTGACAATAAATATGGCACATACATACATGCACACACACACATATGTATTGGCAGAAGACACAAGACTTTCTTCTTCATTTTCCTTCATTTTAGCCTCTTTGAGCTAAAATAATAAAATTCTGTAAAACTTTGTAGATTAAACTGATTTTCTGTTCTTTTTTTATTAGTTTCACTATTCTGCTAGCTCTCTCCTATTTAAAATGTCTGATAATTTCATATATATTAATTTCAGACAAATAAACCTGTTAACCAGACCTGTAAATCATGTACTGAAGTTTGCCATGTACTAGAATTTAATGCAAAATACCACCACTGTATTGTATTTGCTCAACTTTCAGGAAAATTTAAAATTTTTTGTTGTTTTTGTTTTTTGTTTTTTTGTTGTTGTTGTTTTGTTTTGTTTTTTGAGACAGGGTTTCTCTGTAGCTTTGGAGTCTGTCCTGGCACTCATTCTGTAGACCAGGCTGGCCTCGAATTCACAGAGATCCGCCTGTCTCTGCCTCCCAAATGCTGGGATTAAAGGCGTGCATCACCACCTGACAGAAAATTTTAAATTTATCTGGTGGATAATATGAAACAAGAAATAAAAGCTTATTTAAAAAATTTAAATTCAAGCAAAGCTGAAGTTTATTCAAAGAGGAGTGAAGCCCAAAGTGTTAGGGAAATCATGCCTAGGAAAGAGAGGTGTTGGAGAGATGGTTCAGTGGTTAAGAGCACCAGCTGCTCTTTCAGAGGACTCAAGTTTAACTCCCAGCATTCATAAGGTGGCTCACAACCTCTGTAACTCCAGTTACAGGGGATCTGATGACTTCTTCTGGCCTTCAGGGGTACCAGGCACATATATGGGAAACAGACATACCTTAGGGCAAAACAACCTCACACATAAAATATAATAATAAAAACAATGATAGAAAGAAGAAAAAGCAAAGTTACATGTGTCTGAGCAATTCAGAAAAATAGACAGACTTAAGAAGCTTCATGTCTGAGGTTCTATAAGAGACTACACTATGAGGTGAGATTTCCTGAGAAGCAAAGGTACAGTATCTCATTAAAGGATAATTATTCCACCTACCTCTCTAGGGTGGCCTTGTGCGAGGCTGCCTTCCTAGAGAATGAAATGTGTGAACTGATTTAATCACATTGTTTCCGCAGTGTGGTGACTATGACTTATGCCAGAGAGTCTCTGGGCAAAGGCAGCACAGTTCCACAGGGTACATATACAACAGAGACCAGTGGGACCCCGAAATCATCGAGAGCCGCAGGAGACGGAAGAAGGAACTTCCCAAAGACGGAAAAGCTGAAGAGGAAGAAGAGGAAGAAGAACAAGAAGAGGAGGAGGTAATGTCTCAGGGTGGCCATTACCACATGACACCTTTGAAACCTTTTATGACTAAGTGACAGCCAGGGGAATGGCAGGTGCCAGAGAAAATGAAGGTTTTTATATATATATATATATATATATATATATATATATATATATATATATATATATTTAGTGTCTGGAGGAGATTGATAAAAAATACCTCATGTTTTTGGAAGTATTTGAATTTTAAAATACATCCATCATTAAAATTAGTATATGTTGATTACACAGAACAACAGGTTTTGTTTTAACATTTTCACACATGCATACAATGTTCCTTGGCCACACCTACCATCCCCATCATTCCTATTTGATGACATCACCCCTCCCAATGGTCTTCTCTCCATCCAAATACTCACCTTTCTATTTCAGGTCTGATTTATGTTTTTATCCAGTGCCACGTATGAGAGAAAACCATGCCGCTTTTCTTCCTGAGTGTAGCTATTTCACTTAGCACGATGAGGGTCTCCAGTTTTATTGCAACTGACATACTTGAACTCTTTATGGCAGAATCATACTGATGGCTGTGAAATATTATATATATAATAAAATATATATGTGTATATGTATTATAAAAACATGCACAGTACATTTTCTTTGCCCTCCACTAATAGGTGACCACATGGGCCGACCCCATGAACTTGGCTCTTGAGAGTAGTGCTGTAGCAAGCACGGGTTGCAGGAACCTTTGGCACACTGACTTCGATCCCCTTGCTGTAGAAACTCACATGTGGCACAGCTGAATTATGCAGTCATTGGAATTTTAGTTTCCCGAGGAACTTCCACATTGCTTTCCATAGTGGCTAGACTAACTTACATTTATTTCCACTAAGAAAACATAAAGGTTCCTTTTCTTCTGCATTCCTGCCAGCAATTTTGGTTGTTTATTGTCTCAGAGTTGGGAAAGATGGAATCTCAGTGTAGTTTTAATTTTGATTCTCAAGGTCAATAAGATACACATTTTCATGTATCTTCCCTCATTTATTTATTTATTTATTATTTTTTGAGACAGGGTTTCTCCGTAGCTTTTTTGGTTCCTGTCCTGGAACTAGCTCTTCTAGACCAGGATGGCCTCGATCTCACAGAGATCGCCTGCCTCTGCCTCCCAAGTGCTGGGATTAAAGGCGTGCGTCACCACCGCCTGGCTCTTCCCCCTTTTATTAAACATAGATTCTTTTCTCATACAGTATAATCCAAATACAGTTTTTCTTCCATATATGTCTCCCAGCTCATCCCCACATCTGGGTCCTCTCCCTTCTGCCTCTCATTAGAAAAGAACAGGCTTCTAAGAGGTAACAACCAAACATAACAAACTATAATCAGATGAAGTTAAAATCATATCCAAGTTGGACAAGACAAGCCAACAGAAGGAAGAGCCCCCATATGAGGCACAAGAATCAGAGACCGACTCATTCACAGCCTCAGGAGTCCCATAAAAACACTAAACTGGAAGAGAGAGCACATGTGCAGAGGAGCCGGTGCAGACCCCTGTAGGCCCTGTGTTTGCTGCTTCAGTTTCTGTGAGTTTGTGCTCAGTTGTTTTATGAGTTTGTGCTGAGTTGTTTTAGGTCCCCCCTTCTCCTGGTGTCCTCCATTCCCTCTGCCTCTTACTTTCTGTCTTTCTGCCTCCTCTTCCGTGGGGTTCCCTAGGCTCGGAGGGGAGGATTTGAAGGAGATATATCTCATGTAGAGCAGTGTGTTTCAAGTTCTCTCTCTTGGAGGTGATGTTAAAAGGAAATCCCACACTAGCTCAGAATTAAGTATAATAAAGGGTTGTTTATTTAGGGGTAGACTCACAGATCACAATCCTCTGCTCTAACGGGGAACAGGAACCGAATCCAGCAGCCAGAAGAATGAGGGAATGAGCACTTTACGTCGGCATTTATAATATAAGAGGCCATGCCCAATTGGGCGGGTAACTTAAAGGATTTCCTACAGCACACTCTCTCTCTCTCTCTGTCTATGGGTCTCTCTGTTCCCTTCTGCAGCAGGAGGAAGCCTTTCTGATGATGGCTGACAAGGCACCGATCTATGAATACAGGAGAATGTTATTAGGGGCCATTTTATTGTTACCTTCTTATTTTAGACCAGAAGTATTTGGTTTTATACTAGGTTCTCTGGGCTGTCTGGACTCTGGTTCTTAGTCACCCAAGCAATGTTAGATATGGGCTCCACCTCATGGGGTTTGTTTCTTCTAAAAGGTTTGTGCCACAATTGCCCTAGCATATTTTAGAGGCAGGACAGATTGCAGGTCAGTGGTTTTATTGTTGGGCTGCTGTTTGGGAGCCTGCAGAGTATCTTTCCGTGTCATTGGCAATGGCACATGGGCGTGAAGGTTCTATGTAGGCGCCAACTTGATCTCTCCATGAGCTGTGTGGCTGTTGTCAGCAACGGGACCTTACTGTCAGTCATACTTGGCCCTAGAGGCCCTAGAGGGTAAGGGAGATCCTGGATGACCTGAGAGGTTAAGGTCTGAAACTGGGGATGGTGTGACAGAGAGGTGGGATCAATATGTCTAAAAGGGGTGATTTTAGGGATGCAAGGACCTTGAGGAGCTTTGAACCATGTCTACTGTGTCTATATCCAGGGGTTGAGAGCTTCTAAGGCGTGTGTACTCTCTCTATTTCGATCATTCCTGATGGGCAGCTGTGATAAATGCTGCCATAAAGTTTACCAATGACCTTCATCTCCCACCTGGAATGCCATGGGTTCTTAATATGATACAAAAGATTCCCAAACCTGCATAAAAGGTAGAATGCCTTCCTGAATATGTACCATGCCTTCACCCTACCAATAAGGACAGCCTCCAGAAGCCTTTGGCCAGCATCCAGTTTGATCACAAAGGAAGCCTCCTGCCAGTGGGCAGTCTTCAGATCCTGCCAAGCAAGGGGTCAGACTGAACTGTTGTGTACAGATTTCCTAAACCTTTGGGATCTTAACATAACAATAGCATCGTGGAGAAAGAAACCGGAAACCATTTTCACAACCTCAGGTTACTGTCTCACACTTTCACAGCTTGCGTTTGGAACACTCGCTTTTACCCTTTCCTACACCCTCAGAACTCACTTAAGCCTTCACATTCTCAGCCTTTGTAACACTTCTTGTACTGTCAGAACCTCGGGTATAACCATCTAAGTATTTACCAGAGACATGAGTAATATTATTGAGAGCAGTCCTTGCCAAGCAAATTCCTTTAAATCCGTGGTTCTCAACCTTCTTAATGCTACAATACTTTAATACAGTTCCTCATGTTGTGGTGACCCCGACCATAAAATTATTTTATTGCCACTATAACTAGAATTTTGCTAGTGTTATGAATCATAATGTAAAGATCTGATATGTAGCCCTAAAGAAGTCGCGACCCACAGGTTGAGAACCTCTGCTTTATATCCTTTTGTTTTGCTCTCCTTTCTCTCTGTCACAGTTAGATGGCACACCTGACACAGGACAGAGATTTGGGGGGACACCTTTAAGCAAACATGCTTGGGTTTAGAGGAGGGGGAGTCATTACTCCAGAGCCAGCGTTCCAACAAAACAGAACAGCGTAAAACAACTTGAATATTATCCACATTCAAAAGACATTCAAATCCCTGCTAAACTGAATCTAGTGACCAGAAAGCCCAAAGATAAATTCTGAGCACTTGAGCACTGGCCATCAAAGCCACCATGGCCAGTGACATTAGCAGTGGTGGCTGGTGCCTGGCAGTAGCAGAGAACGCAACAACAAAACCAATGAACATAGAACACAGAAGCTCACACACTCAAAGGAGACCAGTCCAAACCCAAACATGTGATGTCCCCTGGCTTTCACATGTTCTACCTAGTATGATCCATTTCTGTCTTGGCTCCCTGCCAGTGGCCAGCCCCGGAGGCTGACAGGTTCCAGAGAGGAGGAAGGAGGAGACCATGGAAGACTGAGCCAAGCCATTGGTGGCTGGGAGAATCTTGCAGCCTGAGTAGCAGCCAGGGTGCTCCTTTATTTATACAGAATTCAGTAAGCAGGGATAGACTCCTATCATCTCTGTTCCCAGACGTGTTTAACTTCCTCTTGTATATCTTTTAGTCATCACTGAATAACACAGCAGAGTTACCTTTTAGAGTCATTTTTCCTTATCAACCCCATAACTCAACTTCTAGGCAGCTCTTGCAGTTTCAAGTTTGCTAGAAAGGAAATCTCCAACCCAGCCCAGGCAGATTTCCATGTCCTAAGCAGTGTATTGTTAACCCTTTATAGTCAGAGTGCCCAAGAAAAATCTTCAGGCCAAAGCTGCTGCGGTTATCATTCAATTTCTGGCATAATACAATGTTTACATTTTATATCATTAAGGAATTTATTTACATTTATCTAATCCTGGCATTCTTTGGCTCCTTGGTCACATGACAGCACAGTGGCTTTGCAGGAGCTAACTTTTCTAAGAAAGGGAGGTCCTGACACGTCATTCTTTTATCAGTTTTTCACCCCGTTTTTTGCCCATCAACATAAGCCCCTGTATGGCGCGGAGTGAACTCCAGCCAATCTAAATTTGCTGTCGATATGCCATGCAATCGCCCGAGCATAGAGGAGAAAGAGGCTTATACTTTGTTCTGATGATCTTGTTCCTGAGTGAGTTCAGGGGCAGATGTTTCAAGAATAGCTCAGAGCATCATAAAGGGGCCTCTGGCTTCTTTATGTGAGTCACAACTGCCAAGGCACGAGGAAGACTTTCAAGTAGATAAGAATATCTCCCTAAAACCAGGAGGGGAACTATGTTCAGGACTTTCCTGGGGAAGTTTAGAAGCTGTACTCCTGGGAGGATGCATAAATGATTCATAAGAATTTTTTATCAACCCAATATCCTCAAGTCATACATGTATTAAAAACCTACCAAGTAGGTAACATGCAAGATTCAAAACCAAAAGTAGCATGGTAGCCAGGAAGAATGCACTTTGCTGCAACTGTGCATTCATCCAACTTCTAAACACACTGTGCCTCTAGGCAGGCTTCAGAATTGTCTTAAAGTTCTACATCCTCAGTGCAGCCTGTCAGTATTGTATAGGAAGCTCCTGAACGGCGCTTCCGATTGAGTAGGCACGCCAGAGCTGCTCACTGGATGAGTGAACGCATGGACCACAAGCTCGGGTGTTCAGGGACTCCAGTTTCCCTCTGCCTCAAAAGAGATGGCTTTTCACTCAAAGAGATCTTTTCCACTGTTCTGCTTATTGAGAACAACAACAACAAAAATAGCAAGAATCAAGTTGATTTAAAGTTTGGTTTCCAATGAAGACTCCCAGGAGTGCTCCTTCTTTAACATCTAGGGTCCTCAGTGTCCATCCTTCCTCCCAAGTATCCGATATGGTGCTCTGAGATGCCCCTCATAGATTAGATAATAATTTCCCTAAAGATTTCAATTCTGTCTCTCCCTTCTATGTTACCCCTTTTAGGCATTTATGGCTGAAATGCAGGTGGTGGCTGAAATTCTTCAGTACCTGGTCCAGAGACCTGAGGATTTCCTGGAGAACATTGAAAATACAGTGAAACTGTATAAGGACATCCTTCTTAGTGCTTTAGAAGTAAGAACGAGACCTTGCTAATGTGGGAATGTTGATGCTTGTGCTTTGTCTGTGGCTAAATGATTTTCAAGTATCTTTTCCTTTTTTAAAAAAAGATGTACTTATGAGAGAGAGACAGAGAGAGAGACAGAGAGAGAGACAGAGAGAGAGACAGAGAGAGAGAGAGAGAGAGAGAGAGAGAGAGACTGCATGCGTGTTTATAGTCCACATGTTTTCCAGAGCCTGTGAGGGCCGGAAGAGGGTACAGGAACCTGGGCTGGAGTTGCAGGTAGTTGTGAGCCGCTGCGTGGGCAATGGGAACTGAACTCAGGTCCTCCGCGAGAGCAGCAGTACTCTGAACCCCTGAGCCATCTCGCCAGCCCCCAAGTCTCTTTTTCTCCCAGGCATGGTAATTTTACTCCTACAAAGCACCTCTGTGCTTCTCGGGATACATTAAATACGTTTTTCCAAAGTCACTAGGCTGTTTGCAGAGATGGGAGTATGAATGTGGACCTCACCAGCAAGACGAAAAGTTAAAACAGATCCCCCTCTTCAACTCAGTTTGTCAGGCTGCAAAAGCTAAAATAGACAGTGATGGCGGGAACGAATGGACATTCCCTTTCTGTAACGGCAGGAACGAATGGACATTCCCTTTCTGTAACGGCAGGAACGAATAGACATTCCCTTTCTGTAACGGCAGGAACGAATGGACATTCCCTTTCTGTGATGGGGGAACGAATGGACATTCTCTTTCTGTGATGGGGGAACGAATGGACTTTCTCTTTCTGTGATGTCAAGAACAAATGGACATTCCCTTTCTGTAACGGCAGGAACGAATGGACATTCCCTTTCTGTGATGGGGGAACGAATGGACATTCCCTTTCTGTGATGGGGGAACGAATGGACATTCCCTTTCTGTGATGGGGGAACGAATGGACATTCTCTTTCTGTGATGGGGGAACGAATGGACTTTCTCTTTCTGTGATGTCAAGAACAAATGGACATTCTCTTTCTGTGATGGGGGAACGAATGGACTTTCTCTTTCTGTGATGTCAAGAATGAATGGACATTCTCTTTCTGTGATGGGGAAACGAATGGACATTCTCTTTTTGTGATGTCAAGAACGAATGGACGTTTTCTTTCTGTGATGCAGGGAACGAATGGGACATTCTCTTTCTGTGCTTGTGAGACTTTTGAATTATACAGTCTTTCAGAAAACCAATAAACAATGCCAGCTAACATTAAATTCTTTTAGAAATCTCTCCTTTTTCAGTGTCTGAGGCTATAGTGAAAAGACACTTAGCAGGTGGTGTGTAGTATTTATGTCAATGAGGAGGGCACGGAATAAAAAGGATGAAGAGTACGGTTGTTGTAAGTCCAATTACTTTGATAATATGTTTTTAATTTTAAAAGTAAGCAGAAGCGATTAGCAAGCTATTATAATCTACTTAATGTGGAATAGCAGAGGAGTGTTGAGTGAGAGCGGTAGCCATGCTATGGAATCCTGTACAACCGTGAAGATGTGATGTGGGCACGATCTTGTAAATATATAGGGGAGTATTAGTTATAATGTTTAGTGGGAAAGTAGGCTCCAGAGTTTCATATACATTGCGATCTCAAATATGCAGAAAATGTTTTTTACAGATTAAAAGAAGGATGGGAATTAGTAATAGCAATAGTTTCCTTTCAGTGCCTACATTAAAGATGTTTTTCTGGTCGGGCAGTGGTGGCACATGCCTTTAATGCCAGCACTTGGGAGGCAGAGGCAGGCAGATCTCTGTGAGTTCGAGGCCAGCCTGGTCTACAAGAGCTAGTTCCAGGATAGGTTTGAAAACAACAAAAAAAAAAGATGTTTTTCTTTGTAATCTTCTGGTCTATTTAAAAACGTGTGCTCTACAATAGTAAAAGGTGCAGCATGCTGCTTAGATGATCCTATTATCTAGATGAAGGAAGTACATGATTTAAAGTTAATCAGCTTTCTCTGTGGCATCAAAAATAGCAAAGCTGCAGTTATACGCTGCAAAATGCCCCCAAATCCTTTTGTGTTGGGAAAGACTTTTAAACTTTGGGAAGCAGAAAATGAGAGGGGAGGACAGCAGCAGTGGTCGAGCAGGCGTCTAGTCTGCAGATCCTCAGCACCTCAAGCACAATTCATGCTAAAAACAGAGCAAGGTATCTCTGTGCTTGCAAAAGATCTGTTCAGTGCTGAAAATGACACGCTTTATAACCAGCACAAAGTGAACTCATTAGCTCTTAGATTTCCTATTCGCTATTAAGATTTTCATCTGGCATTCAGCTTCCCCCATAATCCTGAGTTATCAGGTTTCTGTTTGGTTTCTCCAGGAGCTAATGGCTGAGCACAATCCCCAGTATCTCATTGAGCTGGATGGGAATAAGTCCCCCGAGGAACACTTCATGGTGAGTGCGGGTGGGGGGGAGCTCTCAACACAGGTGTCTTGCAGTCGGACGATTCCCAAATCTTCCAGAACTGTACTTGTTTTGTTCTAAACTCTACTGAGAGTTTAGAACAGTTAATCTTTTCATCTTGACACTTTAAAATGCCATATTGCATTTATTCATTTGTTCATGTTTAAGGCAAAACTATATTTGAATTTAAAATTTCTCTGTGACCACAGTGTCTTCTCCAGGAAGAGAAAAAGCAAATGGCAGATGGAAGTGGGGGATGGGAGACTGAACATTAGTAGTCATTAAGGGTGTGCAACTGAACACCGAGATGGATGCCACTTCATGCACACTATGATGGCCAGAGATTTTTGTTATGAAATTCTAGGTCTAATACCTAGCACCATGTATTAATGAATAACACAAAACACAATAACTATTTTCTAAATCTCCTAAGTTTCTGGCATAATGATGAGCTCTAGGAATGCATATGGGAAGGAAGTTGATGAATCCATGAACGACTCCCATTATATAGGATCCAGTATATTGAGGAAAACACATATACAAGTGGTAGTTTGTGTTATAGTTAGAGACGTATCATTCTAGATAAGATAAGGTCATATTTAACTAGAATGTCCTAGTCCAATAAGGACAGCCTCAGTCAGAGAGGCAGAAGGTAACAGTATGGCAACAGAGGGAGAGGGTAGAGACCAGAGTCATGAATACAGAAGATAAGAAACACCAAAGAGCTGGGGCTGGGGCTGGGGCTGGCGCTCGGTAGGTTCCGAGCATGTCTAGCATGGGTGAAGACCCAGCTTCCATCTCCTGCACTGCACAAAGCAGATGTTATGGCATGTACTCTAGCCCCAGCATGTGGGAGGCAGAGACAGGCAGTTCAGAATTACAAAAACATCCTCAACCACATGTCAAATTCAAGCACAGCCTGAGATACATAAAATGTTGACTCAAAAGAGAAAAATATTTTTTAAAATTTTTTAATAATATCAAAGATCACTAGCAATGCATAGAAACTAGGAAAGGGATGTATGAACTTGTCTTGGCTGGACCCCAACAGATGTCATCCCAGTGTGTGGCTTGCGACAATATTCAAATATCTGTTCTTTATATTTAGACAGTCATAGAACGGCTGAAATACCTGAATCTAAAGAGAGCCGCCATTATCACCAAGCTGCAGAGTACAGAAGAAGAAATGAATGACATAATAGACACGGTGAGCTCAACTGGCTGATTTAGAAACACGCCTGTTCTGTGTTATCTGTGTCCTTAGCCCGTACCTCTCCAATTTAGAAACACGCCTGTTCTGTGTTATCTGTGTCCGTAGCCCGTACCTCTCCAATTTAGAAACATGCCTGTTCTGTGTTATCTGTGTCCTTAGCCCGTACCTCTCCAATTTAGAAACACGCCTGTTCTGTGTTATCTGTGTCCTTAGCCCGTACCTCTCCAATTTAGAAACACGCCTGTTCTGTGTTATCTGTGTCCGTAGCCCGTACCTCTCCAATTTAGAAACATGCCTGTTCTGTGTTATCTGTGTCCGTAGCCCATACCTCTCCAATTTAGAAACACGCCTATTCTGTGTTATCTGTGTCCGTAGCCCGTACCTCTCCAATTTAGAAACATGCCTGTTCTGTGTTATCTGTGTCCGTAGCCCATACCTCTCCAATTTAGAAACACGCCTATTCTGTGTTATCTGTGTCCTTAGCCCATACCTCTCCAATTTAGAAACATGCCTGTTCTGTGTTATCTGTGTCCTTAGCCCATACCTCTCCAATTTAGAAACACGCCTATTCTGTGTTATCTGTGTCCTTAGCCCGTACCTCTCCAATTTAGAAACACGCCTATTCTGTGTTATCTGTGTCCTTAGCCCGTACCTCTCCAATTTAGAAACACGCCTGTTCTGTGTTATCTGTGTCCTTAGCCCATACCTCTCCAATTTAGAAACACGCCTATTCTGTGTTATCTGTGTCCTTAGCCCATACCTCTCCAATTTAGAAACATGCCTGTTCTGTGTTATCTGTGTCCTTAGCCCGTACCTCTTAAAATCTTAAGGTCTAAGAGGATAGCTCTCCATAAAGATATCTTCTTCCAGGGAGAAACTATGATCTCAACACAGTACTCCTTTGTTTTGTTTTGTTTCGAGACGGGGTTTCTCTGTAGCTTTGGAGCCTGTTCTGGAACTTGCTCTGTAATCCAGACTGACCTTGGACATGAACTTGAGAACATAAAAAGGAGCCAGAGAAATAACTCAGTGGTCAAGAGCAATAGCTGCTCTTCCAGGTGACCTGATCTCAATGCCTAGCACACACAGGGGGTTTACAGCCATTAGTAGCTCCAACTCTGGCGTCTTTAGGCATCTGCGCTCGCATACACAAACCCATATGTGTGCACACATGCCTACACATCTTTAAAATTAAAATATGTCCCGTATTACTGATGGTGGGGAACTGGCAGTCCAAAGCCTAGTGATATCCCGTCTCACATGAAGAAGAACATTACGTAACGTGTTAGCGAGCGTGGGAGATCATGGAACTCTTTGGCATTGTTCATTGGGATATTGAAGGAGCTCAGATTAGGGTTCAAAGGGGTCAATGAGAATTAACAGGAACTAAGGAGTTTATTACAAGAATTATTAGTGCCATAGACAGACAGACAGACAGACAGATAGAGAACGGTATAGTCGGAACTCTGAGGGAAGTGCAGGCTCCATTGCCAGAGATAGCATGGTGGGCTCTGGAGAGAGTAAACCAGGGCTTAGGGGCAAAAGCAGGAAGGAGTCTCTTCTTAGATCTTCCTGAGAATGGGGGAGGTCTCAGAGTGCACACTGATAGCCGGGCTCTCGATTCCTAGGAAGGAGGCAGGGAAAAGGTGCAGAGAGCTGGATGTGCGACCAAATATCCCTTTGACATAAACTCAGTTCCAAGTGGGAGACCTTGGTACCTGGAAGTCTATTAGGTGGAGAGGTAAAGCCAACATCTCGGTGGGGTGCCTGCGGGACTATGCAGGGGGAGGCAGCTGCGGTGCCGGGCCTGAGCAGGAGGTGCACTCTAGCGCAGTCTTATGTAGTACTACAGATACAAAATGGTCCCCTGCTTCTTAAAACAGCTGAGTGGTTCCTCAGAAAAGGATCCAGTAATTTACTCTTAGACAGTTTCTCCGAGCAGGAATGCAGAGTCAGGAAAGTTATTGTCAAATCGCCAGAAGGTGGAACCCTGAAGCATCCATCAGTGAGGGAGTGGTTGAGAAAAGATCTATGAACACAGAGTGGAATATTGTCTGGCCCTGAAAAGCTTCGAGCCAAGTGTGACGGTGCATGTCTGTAATCCCAGCACTTGGGAGGCAGAGGCAAGCAAAAGTCTGTAAAGTCAAGGCCAGCCTGGTCTCAAGAGCAAGTTCAGCCAGGGCTATATAGTGAGACAGTCTTAAAGAGTTTGAGACCAGCGTGGTCTATGGAATGAGTTCCAAGACAGCCAGGGCTGCACAGAGAAATCTTGTCTTGAAAAAACAACAAATAACAACAACAAAAACAAAATCCAGAAGCAGAAACAAAACAATCAACCAAACAACAACAGAAAACAGCTTAGACCAGGATTCATTCATTAACTATAGAGTCTGGCACATCTTAAAAGTTGCTCAGTTGGGTATTTTCAGATACTGATTAGATGTAGATCTGTAGATGACATTTATTACCACATGAGAGAAAATTGTAGTGTGAGCTGTAGGCTGCATTCCTGCTGCCCGGCTCCTGGCCGCCAGCTAGCTTATGCTCCAAAATAATTACACGGAGACTGTATTCATTTAAACACTGCTTGGCCCATTTCTATTAATGTGTGTAGCACCACCAGATGGTGACTTACCAGGAAGATTCTAGCCTACGTCCATCTTGGATCGGAGCTCCATCATGACTGCTCTGGAGAGGGGAGGCACGGCGTCTGAGCTCACTTCCCTTCTTCCCAGCATTCTGTTCTGTTTACTCCACCCACCTATGTTCTAACCTATCAGGCCAAGCAGTTTCTTTATTACTTAACCAATGAAATCAACAGATTGATATATGGCATTCCCACATCAGAAAATTATCTGTAAAATTCAAATAAGATTTTCTTAATGAAATGACAACTGGATGGGAGAGATAGCTAAAGTGATTAAGGCATTTATCACCAGACCTGGTAACCTGAGTTCAAACTCTGAAACCCGCGTGGTGGAAGGAGAGAACTGATAGCACTCTGTTCCCTATGCGCACGCGCGTGCGCACACACACACACACACACACACACACACACACACACACAGATTAAAAGAATTTAAAGCTAATCTTATTAAATAAACCTTGAATGAGTACAGAAACTAGAGCCAACATGTGTATTCTAAATTGTGCTTTAGTTAAGTACTAGCAAACAAATAGGAACTGTCCGGTCCCGCTGCTGTCAGCAGAGCCAAGGCTCACGTTCTGAGGTAGCATCTGTGCTTCGCAGGAAGATCTGTTCCGTACACTCTCATCGTATAAACTCATCGCGCCACGGTACAGATGGTGCCGCAGCAAGTGGGGGCGTTCTTGTCCCATGGCCTTGAAGGATGGGAACATTTATTCGGGATCAGCCGATTATTCTGTGAGGTTAGTAAGCTTTCTAGAGCCTACATTTTAAACCTGCCCACGATGCTTTCTGTCGTTTACTCTGACGGCGTATTTTAAGTTTTCTAGGTAAAATGTACTGCCTTTCTTCTGAAGAAACACTAAAATCATTTTTGCTGAATCCCCGTCCTTGCCTTCTACCACCTATGCCCATCCCGCCATGTAAAATCTTTATATTTGGGCCTGGCAGCTCAGGGAAAACAACGCTGTGCAACCTGATTGCAGAATACTTCAAAGGCAAGGTAACTATTTGTCCAGCCATTGTTTTAACTGTAGAGTTTTTGTTGAACCTGATACTTGTGCTGGGGTTGCTGTAGCAAAGGCATATTCCCACTGTCATGGGCTCTTCTATCTGCAATCCCGCCATGCTTCCGACAGCCCCATATCTCAGCCCCCATATCCTGGGTCATCTCCCCCTGGATCCGTCCTACTGCCCTCTGCCCCCAGTTTCAGGCCTATCTATATTCATTCTTGGTGATTCCGGTACCTGCAAATACTGTTCTCACAGCATCCTAGCCTGTTGGCTCTGTTCCCTCTCCTCTCCCGTGATCTTGTCTCTACTCTAAAATGTAAGGAAATTATACGTAGCCTAGCAGCAAGGCAGCTAAAAGCAGGCGGGTTTGGAATATAACTAAAGGTAAAGGCAAAAGATTTAATAAGGGTTGGAACCTAGAGAAGATCAGTGTGTGGAGAGCATTCCCTGTGACACCAAGCTTAGCAGAATGGCGGGGTGGTCAGGGAAATCAGGTGAGTTCTGAGAGCGTTCAACACGCAGCTGAGGGAAGGACAATGTTGTCTACTTGTTCTTAACTTTTTTATTATGAAATATGAAAAATGAACAGAAAAGAGAAACTAATAGAATTTTCATAAAAGTAAATCCCCATATTACTGACCACTCAGAGTAAATACAAAATATTCTCAGTGCCCACAAGTGTTCTTCATATTTCTTCCACGTTCAAGCCTCCACACACCCCACATGTCCCAACGAGGTAACTACAAGTAGCTAACTTCCACCCTCTTGTAGTTTTATGATGGAAGCATATATCCAGTGCCTTAGCTTAGTTTTGTGTGGTTTTTTTTTTTTTGGAACTTTATGAACCTACTTTATATCCTCTATGCCTGGCCTTCAGCGAATACTATGACTGTAAAAGTCACCCACGTTACTACTTGTAGCTAGAGTTCATTCATTTTGTTCTTGTTTTATTCTGTTGATTGAATATAGTTTGGAAACAATTGAATATTTGGAAAGAAAACTTGGGCTTATTTCAGATTAATGCGTTATGAGTAATTCTCATAAACATTCTTGTATGAGTCTCTTGCACACACGTGCATAGCCATGCTTTGGAAATCTGTCTAACAGGACTGTTGCTGGTACTTGAAACTATGCGTGTATGGTCTTTCAGTGTGTATAGACAATCCCAAACCAGCTCTGCTAACTTACACACCCGTGAGCTGACTGTAAGGCCTATTATTTCATCCCTACAACACTTGTTTGGGGGGATCTTCCTAATTTTAACCACTCGAGAGTGTCTGGTGATATCTTATTTACCTCATACTTCGGAAAGGTGGATATTTTCATGTTTATTGGCCATGCACACATTGGCTTTTAAAGTGGGTGTCCACCTATCTTGCCCATTTTAATGTACTTCTTATATTTTAGTAGTTTCTCGGGGTTCATGTTTGTGTATCCTTTTGTTGTATGAACAGTATGCATATTTCTGTCATTTTGTAGTGACTATTTCACTTTTTAGTGGCATATGTCCCCTTTTCATTTCCAGTTTTATTACTTTGACTCCTCCATCTTTCCTTTTCTTCCTCAGGCTAAGAGCTTTTTGACCTTGTTTATTTTTACAAAGAACCAAAATTTTATTTCATTGCTTCTTTATATTTTTCTTGTCGTCTCCATTTCATTTACCTTTTCCCTAGCCTTTGTTAGTACTTTTGGGATTGGCTTGGCGGTTTCCTAAAGTTGTGAGGTGCATCGTTATTTGTTTAAGAGTGATCTGATTTTTTTTTTATCTAAGCACTCACAGCTATAAGCTTCCCTCTTAGCCTTTGCTGTGTCCCCCCAAAGTACTAACTAATAAGTTGTGTTTTCATTTACATTTATATTCTAGGAATTTTTTTAATTTCCTCCCATCTTTTTTCAGTGACCCTGACCATTCAAGAGTATATTGTCTCAGGAGCTAGAGAGAGAGCTCTGTAGTTAAGAGTGTTTTCTGACCTTCTAGAGAATCAAGTTCAGTTGCCAGCATCGCATCAGGTGCCTCAGGATTGCCTGCGATTCCAGCTCTAGGGGATCAAGACCTTCTCTTGATCTTCATGGTCACTCACGTATATGTGTTGTACCCAGAGACACACAGATACATACACATAAATTAAAAATTCTAAAAAAAAAATTTAAAGGGTACTGTACAGTCTCCAAGTGTTTGTATACTTTTTGTGGTTTCTCTTGTTATTAGTTTCCAAGAAATTATTTAAACTCTTTTGTATTTGTTAAAACAGCTTTTGTGGAATAGTCTTTAACGTCTGTTAAAGCCATCTGGTCTACAGTGCAGATTAATTTTCAAGTTTCTTTGTTGACGTTTAGTCTGGATGATGGGTCAACTGAAGAGAGTAACGTGTAGAAGTCACCCACTAGTATTGCATCAGGACCCCCCATCTTTTTATGGAAGTTGGAGCCACCGAATTTGATTTATATATTTCCTATGTTGTGTCTTCTTAGTGTACTGCTCCATTTATTAATACATATTGACCACCCCTATTCTTTATGGATAGTTTTGAACTACTTTTATCAGAACAGCTGCGCCAGGTGTTTTGGTTTCCGCCTGCTTGGTAGCTCGGCTTCCTGACTTTTGCTCTCAGCTATGAGTGTCTTCGCTGGTGAGGTGGGTTGTTTTTGTTTGCTTGTTTTGTTTTTGTTTTGTCTTTTAGACAAGAGATGGTTTAAGTCAATTGGTTGCACTGGGATCCAGGCTTCTAGAATTAGGACATTTGAAATGTTTCTTGGTGTGGATATCTGGTCTCATCTTTTTTGGGTGGTGTTCTGCTCTGTGGTTGCTCTTGCCCCTTCTGGATCCCAGCCAATAGAGTGGCTGTGGAGTTCTTGATTCCCAGCCAAGCGCAGTGGCTGTGGGCTGGAAGAGAGCTGAGTCACGAAGGAGTGGGGACGGGCTAGAAGGAACGCCTGGACAGGTTGGGGTCCCTGGCAGAGAGCCAAGTCACAAAGGAATAGGAATGGGCTAGAAGAAAAAGCCTGGAACCATCCACAACAGAAAACCAGGGGGACCCTGGGTCCTCACCAAGAAGCTGTCTCATTTTTCTCCCCCATGTTGATGTTAAAATGTCATATTTTCTCGACCTCATCCTCCATTCCAAATATTCCGTGTCTTACTGTTCTAGACTATTAGATATACTTTTGACATGTGTATTCATTTTTACACTTGGTCATGGCCAAAAGGCTGAGAAGCGATTGTTGGTTCGTTTTTTAAAGTAAGATTCACTCAGTTTTCATTCCTAACGTTTTCTTTTTTCTTCAGAGGCTCAGGTTCTGCTGAATTTCTCCTCTTTGCTCCTGGCCTTTCCATCCTCCGTTCTGATGTCCTTGGTCACATAAGGACTTTCTCATCTGTGCCATCTGCTGTCCTTTCCAGTCCTCAGACTGATTTTCTTACCTCAATATTCTGATTGTCTGTACATTCTCTTAGGTTGCTGGCCATTCCTATAAACTTTTAAGTCTTGACAAAGTATTTTACTCATCTCAGTACTTTTGAACTTGGTATCTGGGTCCTTTAAAGGAGGTATGCTACATAAGGTACAAAAGACATACCATATTAATATCATCATTCAATTTTAAAGATTATTATTACATGAAGCAAAAGGGGAGTAGTTGAAAAGAGGGAGAGGTCAGAAGAGTGGGAGGGGACAGTAAAGAGTGATAGCCAAATATATAAGCCAAATACATATATATGCATATGTATATGCAACCTGAATATATAAATAATTTATATTTATTTATATTTTATACAAAAATATGACTGGTTCCTATGAATTACCTTAAAATTTGTGAAATTGAGGCTGGAGAGATGGCTCTGTGGTTAAGAGCACTGGCTGCTCTTCCAGAAAATCCAGGTTCAGTTCCCAGCACTCCACCATGGAGTACACAGGCATACATGAAGATAAAACACTTACACGTATAAGAACAAAATAAGGAGACCCTTGTGGCTCAGAGCACTTACTGCCTGTGCAGAGGACCCAAGTTTGATTCCCAGCACCCATGTTCCCAGCTTGGTGGTGTCCAAGCATCTATAACTCCAGTTTCTAGGGACAAAACATACACATAGTACATATATATGTGCATGTAGACAAAATACTCAATACACATGAAAATAAATATTTAAAAAAAAATCAAGACTAGGTGGCTGGAAAGATGGTTCAGTGAAGAACACTTTCTCTTCCAGAGGATCCAAATTCAGTTCCCAGCACCCACATCCCTTGTAACTCTAGCTCTGGGGACCCGAGCCCTCTCGCCTCTGCAGGCATCTGTACACATGTGCCCACACCCACATGCATATATGTAGTTAAAAATGATGAAAATACATTTTTAAAAATACAGATTTTTTTAAATCAGTGAATTTGATACATAATTTCAAAGATGCTATCTATTTTTGGAAAACAGATAAATAGGTAGATAGACAGACAAATAGACAGACAGATGGGAAATGTGTTTTATATTCACAGGACCTTGAGCGTACACTAACTATTGAATATTTCCACAGGTAGTTGACTACGCTAAGCTTGTTCAGCCACGTTTTGACGACGCCCGTGAAAAGCTGATTAAGGACACCATAATGGAGGCCACCACCACGGCTATCAAAACTGTGAGAGAGAAGCTGCTTAAGGAACAGCAAGTTAGGAAGCAAGGTGGATCCTGTTCCCGTTTCACAATCTGTGCGTCTCGGTGGACGGCCAAGCTTGGCTGGTGGGGGGTGGGACCGCTAGTTTATCCATCTTAGTGTCCTTGTCATCCACACTTTAGTCTCTCAGTGAATGGCTGAAGGAATGAGAAGAAACGGATTTGCAACCCAAAGCGTTAATTTCTGGAGCCTTAAGGGAAGGCATGTTTGAATGTGTCCTTCTTCAAGGGTCTACCTACTGTGCAGAGGCTGAGCAGTGCTTGTGACTTCATCCGCACTGGCAGTTAAAACAACCCTCACCCGACCCCTATCGTGTCTGCTGTTTAACACCGTATGCCAGCCTTGATATTGCTAAATCTTTCTATTTGGAAAACACTAAGTTCAGTGACATGGTAAACACAACTCTCCAATTGTACAGGTGACAGTTAAATGGCTCTAAAGCTAACACAGAAACTGCACACACAACACTTGACCCCCCCCCCTTCCCTTTCCAAAGCCCAGCTCCTGACCAGGTCACTCACTGCTGATTGTGATATTTTAGGGTAAACACAAAAGTGACCTTTACTTGATTGTTTTTCTTTAGGAAAATGAGAGTTCTAATTTCATGACTATTTTTGTAATTGATAGAGGGGTTTGGTAGAACTGAGATCTCTAATTGTTGTCTGCTTTTCTTACATACACATATGTGTACACATGCACATACATATACATCCATATATCCATCTGGCCTGGAACTACGTAGTCTAGGCTAATCTTGTGTTTAAATCTTCAGTTCTCCTCTGCCGTCTGTTGAGTGCTGGGATCACAAGTGTGATCCGTCATGCCTGTTGTAACAGAATAGCCTTGATTCCATACTACCTATACACTGTGTGGTATCTTCACATTTAAAGATCTGGATCTAAATTTTGAGATCAGCTCCAACAATTTTAGACTAGATTCGGTTGCCGCTGTTCAGTTTCCTAGAGCCTCGGGCAGCACAATTTTACATCACAAGACTTTTGCTTTCACTTCTGATATGCTTTTTCTGATGAAACATATATTATTACAAAAATGATGATACCTACTGTATTTTGAGCACTTACTACACAATAAAGTTGTGCTAGTTCCCTTGCATGTAAGACCTATATAATCTTCATAAATCTTTTACCTTAATTTCAGTGGATAAGGAAACTTAGCTTTAAAAAAAAAAGGCTGTGGAAGTTGCCGACGGATGAGAGCCAGCGAATCCCTAAGATTCACTTCACTGTGAAGTCTGGGGCTGGAATTGCAGGGGGCTGCAAGCCGTCTGACGCAGGTGCTGGAAAACCAAACTCATGTAATAGAAGGGCTTCAAGTGCTCTTAGCCCTTGAATGACCACTCCACTCCGCTAAGTATAATTTAAAGATCTCAAGTGTTTCTCCTTGAGAATGATTTTATCTTGTCAGCATCTAGCAAGACAACCTTAATGATTTGCATGCTTTGACCTGTTCATTTGGTCAACAACACTGTACTCCAACATCAAGTTATTTTTTAATTTCTAATATACATCTTACTTAGTCATGGTATATTAAAACTATTTAAAATTTTGTTTATTGACACTCTTTTCTCAACATCCAGAGTGTAACTAGTTTATAGCAATCTTTTTTGGTTTTATGGAAGATTTTGTTATGAAACGTATTATGGCATATTTCATTTTTGTGGTTTATTTGTTTGGCTTTCTGTATAAACTTGGAGGTTTTCTGGCATTTCTTGTTTTGAAGTCACTCAATAAGAAATTAACCTCTTTTTCCTGATGGTGTTGGATTTTCACTAAACAAGGACTTTTTTATTGATTTTATTGAGCTCTCCATTTTTCTCTGCTCTCCTCCCTTTCCTCTCCTCCTCCCCTTCAACCCTCTCCCATGGTCCCTCTGCTTCCTATTTACTCAGGAGATCTTGTCTTTTTCTACTTCCCATGTACATTAGATCTATGTATGTCTTTCTTAGGGTCCTCATTGATGTCTAGGTTCTCTGGGATTGTGATTTGTAGGCTGGTTTTCTTTGCTTTATGTTTAAAAACCACTTATGAATGAGCACATATGATAATGTGAGTCTGGGTTACCTCACTCAATATAATGTTTTCTAGATCCATCAATTTACCTGCAAATTTTAAGATGTCGTTATTTTTTCTGCTGTGTAGTACTCCATTGTGTAAATGTACCACATTTTCCTTATCCATTCTTCAGTCAAGGGCATTTAAGTTGTTTCCAGGTTCTGGCTATGACTAACAATGCTGCTATGAACATAGTTGAGCACATATCCTTGTGGTATGATTGAGCATCCTTTGGATATATACCCAAAAGTGGTATTATTGGATCTTGAGGAAGGTTGTTTCCTAATTTTCTGAGAAATCACCATACTGATATCCAAAGGGGCTGTACCAGCTTGCACTCTCACCAACAATGCAGAAGTGCTCCCTTTACCCCACAACTTCTCCAGCATAAGTTGTCATCAGTGTTTTTTTTTTTTTAATCTTGGCCATTCTTACAGGTTTAAGATGGAATCTCAGTGTTGTTTTGATTTGCATTTCTCTGATGACCAAGAATGTTGAGCTTTTCCTTAAGTGTCTTTCAGCCATTTTAGATTTCTCTGTTGAGAGTTCTCTGTTTAGATCTATACTCCATTTTTTATTGGATTATCTGTTCTTTTGATGGCCAATTTCTTGAGTTCTTTGTATATTTTGGAGATCAGACCTCCATCTGATGTGGGGTTGGTGAAGGTCTTTTCCCATTCTGTATGCTGTCATTTTGTCTTGCTGACCATGTCCTTTGCTTTACAGAAGCTTTTCAGTTTCAGAAGGTCCCATTTATTAATCATTTCTCTCAGTGTCTGTGCTACTGTGCTACTGGGGTTATATTTAGGAAGTGGTCTCCTGTGCCAATACATTCAAGTGTACTTCCCACTTTCTCTTCCATAAGGTTCAGTGTAACTGGCTTTAATTTATGTTGAGGTCTTTGATCCATTTGGACTTGATTTTTGTGCATGGAGGTAGATATGGGTCTATTTTCATTCTTCTACATGTTGATATCCAGTTATGCCAGCACCATTTAAACCATTTAAACAAGAACCTCTTGACTATTTATTGTGTCTTTCTTTTTTCTGGGTAGACGACAAGCGGGTGAAAGCATCCATCATCCTTCCTAGAACTTTTCAGAAGAGCCCAAACTGACATGGCATGGCACCCTAATGTCCATCTAGATGATTGTCTTAGTTAGTTAGGGTTCATTTGCTGTGAAGAGACACCATGACCATGTCTACTCTTATAAAAGAAGCATTCGATTGCGGTGGCTCACTTATAGTTTCAGAGGCTCAGTTAATCATCATCATGGTGGGGGCACGGTGGTGTGCAGACAGACATGGTGATACCGCAGCTATGCTGGTGTGCAGGCAGACATGGTGATACCGCAGCTATGCTGGTGTGCAGACAGACATGGTGATACTGCAGCTATGCTGGTGTGCAGGCAGACGTGATACCGCAGCTATGCTGGTGTGCAGACAGACATGGTGATACTGCAGCTATGGTGATGTGCAGGCAGACATGGTGATACTGCAGCTATGCTGGTGTGCAGGCAGACATGGTGATACCGCAGCTGAGACTGCTACGTCTTGCAGGAAACAGGAAGTGAACCGACTCACTGGGTAGTATTCTGAGCATAAGAAACCTCAAAGCCACCACACAGTGACACACTTCCTCTAAAAAGCCACACTCACTCCAACAAAGCCACACATCCTAATGTTGTCACTCCCTATGAGATTATGGGGGCCAAATTCATTGGAACTATGATCTACAATGAATTTGTAGGCTTAGTATATAACTTTCAAAATGCAAAATCCAAATGTAAAGAATACTCATGACCACTTAACAGTCGAAGGAGGGAAGTTGTTAGCCCAGAATTCATTAATTTCGTCAACAAACACTGAAGTACTTTCTTTGCATTAAACAAACACTATGAAGATTCCATTCTCTTGGTGCTTACATTTAAGTCAAGAATGGAGAGAAAAAATAAAAGGAAGGGAGGGAGGAAGGAAAGAATAAATTAGTGGGGGGTGGAATGGGAAACATGTAACAGCAATGGAGCCAAGAGTAATGGGAGCAGGGTGCTGTCCAGGGTGCTGTCCTGCTAACTGCTCCAAGCAAAGACACCCGATTGAAACTTAAACCGCAAAGGCAGCCAGCCGGGCGTTTGCTACAGTCTGTGGTCACTCCTTTCACCTGAGATCATGGGAATGAAATACAAGTTCTGGAGCTTTTCATACATTGCCTTTCCTGCTGGAGCGTGTGAGTGTAGCTATTCTCCTCTATGCTGTGATCTTAAAAACCCTTTCAAGTCTCACTGACTTCTAAGTCTGGCAATCAAGTTAACCGTAACACTTCCAGTGCAGGAATCTAACCCCACATCCATCCAAGTTAAATTTGTCAAGCCGGAATAGTGTGAGTTTTGTAATCACAGCATTTGTATAATGAGACAGAGGTTAACCACCAGCAGGGAGCAGACTTCCTGTGTCTGCACCTGTGTTTGCACCCAATACCTGGAATTCAATGATCTTCATTTGACCTAGGAAAATAGGAGACAAGCCAAGTGGCTAACATACCCACAGCCCTTAAACAACAGTCAGAACCGAAACTGCGTCTAACTTCAGCAGTGCATTCTAACCACTCTGCCTGCCTACCTGTCTCCTTCCACTTCCTTTAACACAGCCATTTTTTCTTTCAGAGGAGAGGACCTTGAGGGAACTGCAAATTCAGTATGCAAAAAAGGAATACGATGACTTCACGGATGACAAGATATTTAAAAGCTCTGACGACTTGCAGTCTTTGGTGGGTGACGAAGGTATAAACTCATGGCCTGATACTGTCAGTGATGGGATCCATCGTACTGTGTGTAGATGAGCCAATAAAGTGTCTTCTTTTGCCGCAGCAACTGCTCATGACTCCCAGAAACTCAGCTCCTTAGACAGTGCCGATGAAGACAAAACTAGGTCCGAGAAATCCCTTGCTGCAGACACGGATAAAGATGGTAAGGACGTGAGCTCCCGAGAAAATGTCTATGCATCTCAGTCCATTTGTTTTTTATTTGGTCATCATACGGGAGCTCAAAATTAATGCATGCAAAGTTAAAAACTTCAGCAGGAATAAAAGGCAGGCTTCACTTTTGCAGATTCCAACCAAACAGCTGCAGAACAAAATAGATTTATTACAATGAAGGTGAGAGAGAGAAAATGGAAAGTTACATATATGCAGAACCCCAAGAAAGATTGAGGTCATACAGTCATTATCAAATGATTATAAATTCCTTCTTGAAAGCTCTATACTAACTTTGATATAGTGTAACCAGTATAACATAAACCCATAATTATAGTTGTGACATTTCATCATTATTGATTTGCTATTTAACCTTTTGACCTTGTTCTGTTCATATGTGAAAATTCTGACAGCATATAGAAAGACCTGATACAACATTATGAATTCTGTCTACTACGTCGTCACACAATAACCATAAAGTCAACTGTTCCTCTGCTTTTGGACAATAGTGGATCCTGCAGTTAGGTTTCTTTATTGGGAATTATTTTAGCCCTTATTTTAAAGAATTGCATAATTTTTATGACTAGATCATGGCTTAGCTGTTAAATATTAGTGTGTCTTATTTTATGAATGTGTGTGTGTGTTTATCAACCATATGCATGCATGAACCCACAGGGATCAGAAGAGGGCACAGAGCCACTGTAACTGGAGTTACAGGCAGTTAGTCACCGTATGGGTGAGGGAACCAAACCCACGTCCTCTGCAAGAGCAGTAAGCACTCTTACCCTCTGAGCCATCTCTCCAGCCCCAAGCTAGTTCTTTATATTATAAATTTGTGTTAATTTTTTGCTCCCATAAACAATATTTTAATGCATTTTAATATAAATTTTAGCTGGATATTCTTATTAGTAGAACTACTATGTCAATGAATATGAAGCTACAGAAAAAAATGTTTTGCATAAAAGTTGTTCCAGATTATCCAGTAATCTACATACATATATATATATATATGTCATTGCTTGTTCATTATTTTTTTGCTTTTATTTCTTTTTACATTGGTGATTATTTTTATTTTTCATCATATTTTCCAAATTGTCTCTTCAAAAATATCTTATGCTAGTCTCTTATTTTTCAGGGTTTTTATTTTTCAAAATTGAGTAGTTTGTCTTCTAAATCATCTTGCTATTGATGAATTAATGGAGGCATTTTTCATCATCAACCAATTGTTTTTCTATTATTATTTATGCTTTTACTTTTAGGATTTAAAAAGTTTTGCTCTGGCACTCTGGTTTTATAAGAGTTTTTTGTTAGGTTAACTTTTTGTTGTTGTTGTTCAATCTTTTTGTATTTGGTTTTAAGGCACAGCAATAATTTGATGAATACACAGTTCATAATGTTTGTTTCCTCCTACTGTTTCAAACATGCCTGCTTTTCCTGGTTTTTATTTTGAACTAGTAAGAATGGACCAGACACTGTTAGAAACTTGTATGCGTCACCCTCTTTACACGCACACATACACACACACACACACACACACACAAGCACGCATGTGAACGTGTGTACTCTTCACAGTGGGACACCATATGCCCACATGTAACCAAGTAGCTGCTGGGAGCCCACCTCTGATGCTGCTAAGCTCCCACAGCACCCTACAGTCCCTCTCCCAGACTGCCCTGCCCCTTTGTGCACCAAGCAGTCCAGCTTAGCAGCAGGCACCAGGGCGTCTACCCACAGTGGTTGCTGATGTTGACAACCTCCCCTTCCTGAAGCCAACTGTGAGGCCAACTGCAAGGCCATGGCCTCTGGACCTCAAGATTGTTGCTCAGAAAAGGTATTTTAATTTTTTTTTTAAATTTAGATTCACAGGCAATATATAAAACTAAAATCCTAGTTTGTTACAGGTTGTTATTTTTAATTTTTTTTCTGTTGACAGGTATGTTTGGCTATTTGAATGTTATGACTCTTATCTGAATTATGCCCATACCAAACCTTTTCAGAATCCAAGCCTGTGTAATTTAGTGCTCAGCACAAGTTCTTAGCAATGTTTTATCCGCAGATGAAGAAGAAAGCAGCGGCACACCCACAACTAACAGGAGGTCCTGAGACCTTCATCGCGTAGAGAAGTAGGCGCTCTGGCAGGCGTGGGAGAGGGCTGAGGTCAACAGGGGATCACGTTGTTGCCCAATGGGGTCAACGGGATTGCGTGCCCAGAGCTTAAACAGATGCAGACTCAGCCCCTGGCACAGGACCACCCTAGCTCTGGGAAATGATGAAGGCCCAAGATGAGGAACTGTCCGCTTTCTTGATTGGACCTCCTCAGAGTTCCACTGTGTCCCATGATGCTGTTGAGGGCCATGTGTGGGCCAGGGGTCCTGATGTAGCCGGGGTCTGAGTTGATATCTGAGGACCATGTCATCACTTAACAACATACAAATGCGGATGGCCTGTGCTGTGTCCTGAAGCCATGTTGGTGGCCATGGGCCATGCTGCCCCCAAAGCCCATTCCATGTGAGTGGCCTGCACTGCCTTCTGAGACCATGGTAGTGTCATGGTCCAAAGTCCTGCTACAGCTGGGGTCTGAGGTGATGTCCTTGGCCTGTGTTGCCAATGGACGTCAAGTGGAGGTCCCTGGCCTACACTGCTGCCTGAAGCCATGTTGAAGTTTGTGGGCTGTGCTGCCACGGGGGGAGCCTGCAATGCCACCTAAGGTCATAGTGATGTCTGGGTCTGTGATGCCACCAAGGGCCATGTCTTGGTTTGTGTTGGCACAAGTTGCACCGAAGGCTGGGCAGATGTCCGGAGGTCTGTGCTGCAGCCGGAAGCCATGTTGATGTTCACTTTGGAGGGCCTTGTCTGGGTCTGTGGCCCTACTACAGCCGGAAGCCCTGTATGTGCTCTGTGCTGACGCCAGACACATGGAAGCCCCTGACCCAGGCTCTCAGACAGCAAAGAGCAAATACACTACTCTGACAGTGATATCGATGACTGCAGATGCACAGTTAAGAAAGGGGGACATGGAAGACTTCTGTGACAAACCCTACCTTCACCCCAATGTGCCCTAAATAGTAACAACGTAAACAGGAAGCCATTGAAGAGAACTCTTAAAAACTGTGATAGAGCATTTGGAAAATGGCTGGTCTCTCTGCTCTGCCGTCCTTGGTACCACACACGGAGGCTAATTCTTACAAAAGCTCGGCCTTAGCTTAGCTTGTTTCTTGCCAGTTTTTCTTAAATTACCCCCTTTATCTTCTCCCTCTGGGCTTTTTCCTTTCCTTTCTTCTGTACATCTTACTTCCCTTCTTATTCTGTGGCTGGATGTGTGGCAGGATGGCTGGCCCCTGGGGTCCTCTCTCCTTTTCTTGTTCTCTCGTTGCTTTCTCGTTCTCCTTGTTTCTCCTTCCATTTATCCTCTCTGCCTGCCAGCCCTGCCTATCCTTGCTCCTGCCTCGTAATTGGCTGTTCAGCTCTTTATTAGATCATCGGGTGTTTTAGACAGGCAAAGTAACACAGCTTCACGGAGTTAAACAAATGCAGCATAAACAAAAGTCATATACCTTAAAATAGTGTTCCCCAACACCCTCACCCAAACCCATTTACATTTTATTGACTCTCCAAACTGTAAGGAGAGCTAGGAAATTCATGTTTCCATCTGGGCACATGAGTGACCTTTACAGAAGCATGCTGTCAAGAAAGAGGACAGACGCAAGAGAACCAAGCAGCTTAGCCCTTGGGACATTTTTTAAATTTAACTTCATTGTTGATTCTTTGGGAGTTTCATATCATGCACATCAGGCACCCCAATTCTGCTTCTGGTCCCCCCATCCTCCCTTCACCCCCACAAAAGGAAACAAAATAAGGCAAACAAGCAAACAAAAATAAGAACAAAACAAAAAATCAAAAACCTCTTTGCTTCTCCTTCTTTCCCCCCTCTCCAACACCTCTTCATTCATCCTAGAGGCACAGGGGGGCCTCAGCATGTCATGTAGTAGACCCTTTGTCCTACCAACCTTACTGGCAAACATTCATTGCAAGGAGTCAAGGGTCTAGCTGTGACTTTTTTGCCCCCTTCCTCCAGGGCTCCAGAAAGAGACCACAGTTCTGGACTGTTCTGCCCTGCTCTCAAGGAGCCGTGTCTCTTTCTTCCCTGAGTACATTCTAAGGCAAAGAGGGCAGGAGGGGCAGGAGGTAATTGCCCTTTGAAGGCCTTTGAGCTGAGATCATCGGGGCTCTAGACAGATGCTAACAAACAGGTGGAGCCCGAAAGCAGTAGTTACAAAGCAAGACTGGAAATGTGGAAGGTGTACAACCAGAAGGAACAGCCAAGCCCCGGCCTCACTGAAGGGGTAGATACACACAGCGTTAAGTGGTAAAGACAGGGCAGTCCCCTCAGCCGTGCCAGGAAAGAAAGCAAAAATCAAGTCTCTGCCAACTTTTCCCCCAACCAATTCCAGTTTGCCTGCCCCCTGCTCTCCCCGCCACTGCTCGAGACTCTTGTTGGTAACTGAAGCGCTCATCTTGTGTGATTTCCTCCCTCATTGCTTAATCTTGCCTTCACTCCTGAAGGCTCGGGTCCCTCCATGGCGTCCTTGACATGACCTTCACACTGCTGCACTGGCTTGTGTCTCACTGGTTTGTGATCGTATGGTTTTACTCTTGTCTTCCAGCAGGTGCATGGTAACACAAGGAAGACTTTAGGCCACACGTTAGCCTCATGTCTTATCTCAAGTAACATTGTTCATAAGCCTAGGATGAAATTTGTGTCAACTTATTTGACTTTAATCTCCACAGAAGAGTCCATAGAAGTGAATGAGAACCACCCTGAGGTGCTTTTACTCATAGAGGACACGCTGAAACACGCCAAGGAACTGAACTTTGAGCAGCCCTATGAGAAACAAGCTGAGCTACTAGAGGAAATCATCAAAGAGGTAAAGTCTCCCAAACTTTTCATGTCTCTCATTGACTTAGAAACTCATAATGTCCATTTGGTTTGTGACCAGTTGTCCCAAAGTGTTCTTTGACCCCACTCTTCAAACTCATGTGCTCTTTTGTTTACGTCATTTCTTCTATGTTTCATAGCTCTTGAGAATTTTCTACATGACTACAATGACTGTAACTGCCCCCCCCCCCCCCGTTTCCCTTCCACTTTTCCCCATATCCCCAGAAGTCAGTCTTCCTTTCTTCTCAGAGTCAGGACCCAGAAGATGCTGGCTGGACTCCTACAAGAAAAACACACCATAAATCTGTGACTTGTCTACTCACAATGGTGCTGTTCTCACAGGTAACAGACGACAACAGGAACAGGTTTCCTGGTGCCCAAAAATATGGAGGATGGATTGTGGACAACTGCCCTGTTATAAGAGATCTGTGGATGGCCTTCAATGAAAAAGGAATTGTACCTGATTTGGTTATCTCTTTTACAGATGCAGATAACAATGGTTGGTAAATATTGATTATCTAAACTTAAAGTAAAATGTTTGTTGCTGACATTTATGTTGGTTAAAATAAAGGAGAACTCTCTTTAGACAGAAATACCACCCCGACTACCACCCCAGCCATGTCCATAGGACCGAATGATGTGTGAAGTGATGTTTCCACCCACTGAGAAGGTGGCCTGGGGTGCCGCGCCACCGAACCATCTAGCAGGTTCTGGCACGCCTCAGTAGCCAGCGTCCCCTCTCAGTCAGTAGCTGTGACTTGTCAGTCAACACTGGGTACAATCCTGATGCCGAATTTAAATAGTCTACCACTTCACCTTTTAAGAAAATATATTTGAGAGGCGGTGGGGTAAATGTTTGTTCAGTCAACCCTGACAACCTGAGTTCAATGCTTGTGACCCATACGGTAGGAGAAAACCAACTCTCCGTAAGTTGTCCTCTGACTGCCAGGCATGCCCATGAGTGTACATACAAACACACACACACATGTGTGTGCAAACACACACACACAAATGTAAGAAAAAAATCTTTAAAAAAAATATTTGAAATAATAATTCCCAGTGTGAACACAGTTTTTTTTTCATGTTTTCATTATTTATTACATAGTAGCATATGCCTTTCAAAAAAAGATTTAAGACATCCTACTAAACTTTTTAAAGACTTGGAGCTCTGTTTGGATGAGAACTTACAGGGAAATTTGTGTGTGCATAGTCTAAGGTTGTTCTGTAGTTAATTTCCAAAACAGGCCACACTCTATGCAATTTCAAAATAATTTTTTTCTCTTTATCTATATTTCAGGAAAATGTTTTTTAAATAGAATGTATTTAAAGCGTAAGCCAGAGATTGATGCTAAGATTTTAGAGAGATTACAAGATGAACTGCAAATCAAGAAAAAGGAAGAGGAGGAAATAAGGTAAGGTTTGTGTAGACCGAAAAACGCTACACACTGAACATGCCCCTGCTCTCAGAGATTTTATCTTTATTTATATGTGTGTGTCAGTTGTGTGTGGGTGCCCACTGAGGGCAGAAGAGTTCACCAGATCCCCTGGAGCTGAAGTTAGAGGTAGCTATGAGCCACCCAACTTGAGTGCTGGGAAGCAACCTCAGGTCCTCTACAAGAGCAGCAAGCATTCTTAACCATGGAATCATCTCTCCAACCCCCAGTATAAACCTGCAGGTTTTATAGCCTCTCACAGGTTACACTTATAAAATGTCCCTAACATCAAAAAGATTGTCCATTAACTGCGCAAAAATCCCACTGTGTCCAAAATAAACAGGAAGTTCCTGAATATCTACTCAGTGGTAAACAGTTTCATAGCTCATTTCAAGTTTTCTTCATCAGGAGTCTGCGAAAAAAATGAGCCTAGATCACACACACACACACACACACACACACACTCACACACACAGACACACACATCTATCTGTGGTTTAATTTTAAAAACTAGAATCCACACACTGAGACAACAACACAATAGAACATAAATGAAAATATACCACATGGAATAACTAAGGGCAAATCTGTCTTGCCTCCATGGAAGGAAAGAACTGATTATGTACATCTTACAAACGCAGCGTAGGTTTGTTCTCTGCTCTGCGTGAAACAAGGCACTTTTAAAATTGTGAGCAAGGACTTACAGCTAAGGTTCAAGATTGACCTTTAATAAACTGTGACGTTCTCAGACTGAGAAATAAAAGAGTGGAACAGGTCCCTAACTAGTTGTTCTTCCTTACTGAAATGTTCTCTTCCACAGACTGTATTTGAGCCAGGCAGTGGCAGGTGGCGCACATCTTTAATCCCAGTCTGATTCAGGAGGCTGAGGCCTGTTGGTATCTGGGAGTTCTGGTCTAGCCTGTTCTACTTAGCGAGTTCCAGGATAGCCAGATCCACATAGTACAGAGACCCTGTCTCAAAAGAAAAGAAACCGAATTGGGGGGTGGGGGTAGATATGGCCGGCTGATGACAAGTCCTTGCTGTGGTTCCAGGGGCTCTGAGTTTCGTTCCCGGCACCCTCCCCAGCTACAGGACATCCAACAGCCTCCTTTAGCGCGCACGCACACATACACAGACAACATACACACCACTAAATAAAAATAATAGAAAATCTTTGGGAGCGTGGCACAAGGCAGAAGCCATGGCTGAGGGGGCGGTTGTAGCTTTGTTGTTGTTTTTAATCTTTTTTTTTTTACTATCTGGAATTTTCTAGTTCTGCAATTAATTTCTACTCATGCTCATGAGCTTCTTAATGCCCAAAACCGGTGCACGCTTCTCAAGAGTTCTATATGCTGATTCTAAAACTCAGCAATAAGCTTTTCACAAAAGCTTATTCTATATTCTAGAGGAAAATAAAACCCGAAAGAGCAAGAGAAAATGCCTCCCAGATGCATTCAGGGCTCCACAGGTTATCTAAACAGAGACAAGCGTAGCAGAGTTAAGGCTTGCATCATACATAGGTCAAACAACTAAAAACATACTAAACTCTAGGTTTCCCGACATCCGTCTGCACACAATCCAGCTGAATGACAAGGCCACCTGCCATCTTTGTCTCAAATGCTTCAGAGGTTCTTTCCCAGCCTGGCCAGGCCTGGGTCTTCCCAGCGGCATACTTTATTGATTTTAGAAAAGGAAGTTCTCATAAGCAGCCTTGCTGGAGCCGCATGACACAGACGTCAAAACAGAATGTGAAGGAGATGGGTCAAGAAGACTCAGCAGTCTGCCTGGCCTGGGCCATGAACAGGGAGAATCCCAGTAACAACAACAAGACACAGGAGAACCTTAGCTAGAAATATGGTGGTAGTGTCTCCCAAAGAGAATCATCATTAGCTTTCAGAGAAGAAAACACAGACGCAAAGTCACACCACATAGTTCTTTGGAGGGCGGTGGCTCCAAGAGCTGCTGTGGACACTGAGCCCGCCTTGCTTGCTTTCCTACCAGTGAACACTTGATGTTGTTTTGTTGTTGTTGTTGCTGTTTTCCATGATGGAACCAACTTGTTATACGTTTCGTTGTCAGTGGTATGCCTATTTCTAAATTCCTAGGCACAGGATTTCCAGCCAAGGTACATATCTCTTTACTTTTTAATAGACCAGGCCTTGCTCCCCACCTTTTGCCAACTTTCCATTTATCTATTTTCACCACTGTTGGGAAAGTTTAAGTGCCTCGACCTTCATGGAATACAAATTCCCACTGTGTGCTGAAGCTTCCATCGCCACTGGAAGGGGAGGTGTAGTTCAGTCCTGCCTAGTAAAACCTGGGTTGGTAAAAGGAAGTCATTAGTGTCTTAAAACTTTACTTTTTAATTATAAGTTTTAATTTATGTATATATATGGGGGGGTGAAGTGTGCACACGTGAATGCAGATAACCTTGGAGCCTAGAGGAGGCGCTAGATCTCCTGAAGCTGGAGTTGCAGGTGGTTGTAAGCTTGCATGTTCATGCTGGGAATAAAGCCCAGGACCTCTATAAGAGGAGCAAGCATTCTTGACCCCCGAGCCATCTCTCCAGGCTCTGATTTCTTCTGACTAAAAGAAATATTATGTTCTCTATTCCATGGAGAAAAAAAAAACTAATGCAAATATTATAAATTAAACCATTGTAATGCTACCATCCAGCAACAATCACTGTCTTTAATTTGATTAATTTTCTAGCCTCCTAGTTCTCATATCTACTGATACAAAGTTAAAATGATATCATACATATAGTTTTATACTCTACTTTTTTTTTGACCAACATTATATTGTGACTATCACCCACTGAATCTGAGGGAAATGTTATAGACCCCGCCCCTTCCTCTCAACTTACCTCAGGGAATCTTTCACTCATTTTAACAGGTTTTCTAACTGACAGCCATAGTATAAAATAAACATTCCCCACCTTCTTACCAAAACTACCCCAGTACTGACTGAAAACAAACTGGCTTCAGCCTGAGTGAACTGTACACTGTCATAGGACGCAGAATGGAAGATTAACAATGAAGTATTTGCTGCTTACCACCATGAGAATTTAACCTCCTAGTAATGAGAAGTGTCTGTTTTTTTTTAAAATAAAATAAAATAAAATAAATTTTGGACGTTCTCATTTCAGAAAAGCCAAAGAAGAAGAAATGAGACTAGAAGAAGAAAAACAGAGGCTGATAGAAAGTGCGGCCAAGAAAGAAAAAGGCAAGCACAGATTGTAAAAGTAGTAGTGTGTCATTTAATCTTGTATCGTTACTGCCACTTTCGAGTGGATTTCCAGTGTATCCCCTGGTCCTGAAAGTACCCCTTCTTCCCCCAGCATCTGTTGCTGCTTGTTTTACTCTTTTCACTCTTTACTCTTTTGGGGGGCAGCCAAATGGAGGTTTATTCTTTCTTATGAATGCCCAGCCTTAGCTTGGCTTGTTTCTTGCCAGCTTTTCTTAAATTATCCCGTCTACCTTTTGCCTCTGGTCTTTTACCTGCCTCTATTTCTGTATATCTTTTCTTCTTATTCTGTGGCTGGCTGTGTGGCTGGCCCCTTCTTTCTCCTTGATCTCTTTTTTATCCTTCTGTTATTCTCTCTGCCTGCCAACCCCACCTATCCTTTCTCCTGCCTTGCTATTGACCATTCAGCTCTTTGTTAGACCAATCAGGTGTTTTAGGCAGGCAAAGTAACACAGCTTCACAGAGTAAAAGAAATGCAACATAAAAGAATGTAACATATTTTTGCATCATTAAACAAATATCCCACCGCATAAATAAACATTGCACATCTTCAAATAATATTCCACATCAAACATGTTCCAAATTCCATAATAAAGTATCTTCTCACTGGGATTATGGGTTCACAGGGCAGATTCCTAAACCAAAAAGGGGCACTGCTAGAAGAGTGCCCCCTAGAAGGACACACTGCAGAACATGCCTCTGTCGTGGATTGCACATAGGTGCTGGAATCGCTTCTATTGGAAGAATCCTGCAAGGGCTGAGGACACAGCCAAACTCTTGCAATACCCAGTGTCTTCATACTTAAAACTTCCACTGCTTTTATGGAAGAACTTTCTCTTTTAAAATTGGGGTTCTCAAACTGAGGTCTATGAATTAAGTTCCAGATCTATGAACTTTAAATCTATTTTCAATGACTTTGACTGAGCCTTAGAGTCTCTTGACTACTAACACAGAAAACCACTGTGGTGTTAGCTGTCCTGTCCCTCGGCTTGTCACCAATACAAATGCAGATATTTGTACATTGCTCCACAGTGTGTATATATATATATATATATATATATATATATATATATATATATTTACTGCTGTTGCAGTTGTAGTAGTTATGAAGCTGGATACTATTTCTTCTTTAACATTTCCTATAGCCCCAAAATAATTTTATGTTTTAGCAACTGGTTTTCAATATAACTAGTTTCTTGTGTATTTTATTCTCTGAGTCTGACAGTTTTATTCTGAAAAGAAGTCCATAAGCTTCATAGGACTGCCAAAGAGACCATGGGATTAAAAGAGTTATCCATTGCTCCACCTCCAACCACTCCAAAGTGTAGTACTGTAAAACAATTATTTTACTGCATGGCCGTTTTGTGCGTTGGGACTTTGAGTGGGCCCAACTGAGCACCTTGGTTCTGGTTGTAAACAGGCCATCCTGGAAATGAGTCCTAGCCCCATTTACATGCTCAGATACTGCAACCCTGGTCAATATCTTCACCAGCTTAGGAACACTAAGCCAGGACCTCTCAGCTGAGCCGCTGCTAAATTCCTCACTCCCAGAAACTGCGGGGATAACGGGTGATGGTTTGGAGGGATCCGTTATGAATCAGTAGGTAACAACACGTGGTCAATAATGAAATTACAAATAGTTCAAAGATCTCAAAATGCCTTTTAACCCATTCCTGACCTGTGTGGTGCACAGCTGCCCCACTGGGCTCTTCTATTTATGTGTTTCTTTTATAATGTACCTACTATAGATAAATGTAACATAAATAAGTATACATTTTAGAAGCATATGATTTTTAAGTTGAAAGAAAACTCAAGTTCCTTCACTGGCCACATCATTTCATCCCAAGTTATACTAGGAGCCCAAACAACCTCTGCTGTGCAATTCCATGAAATCTTAACCCCAACACAAGGACACTCACCATGTTCCCAGCTGTGTTCTTGGAAGCCTCGTGTGCTGCCGTCCTGTTTCAAATCTTGATTTAGATCAAATCCAGGTGCCAGAGACTCTCCGTCAGAACTTGACCCTTGGGAGAAAGCAGGGGGGGACCAAAGGCCCGTGAAAACTCAGAGAAGTGATCTCACTAACCCGGCCATATCAGTCTTTCGCAGGAAGGGCCTTGTCTCCGTCTTCCTACACATACTGTGTCAACTCCATCACTACATGAGAGAGATAGGGAAGATGGGCTCCCTGGCAGCACTTCCGTGGCCCTTCTAAAAAACATCCATGCCCCCAAGCTCATCAACAAACACAACGAGTTTGGAGTCATGCTTTCTATATTGACAGTTGAAACATAGGTGAATATACTATATTATTACAATGAGTTATAGTAAATCTATTATTACATCTGTGCTACCTGTGTATCTAGGGAGTCTAGTCTGGTGCTGCCTATGGGAAACAATATAAGCCACATAAACTACCTTTAAATTTTCTAGCAGCTACATATTTTAAGTTTTTCACACTAATTATTTGGAAGCCATAATCTATTTTGTCTTTGCATATATCTCAATTTAGACTAGCTTCAAGTGCTCAGTAGCCACACACAGTGGCTGCCAGAGTAGGTAGAATGGGCCTTACTCTTTCCTTGTTAGATGGATATTGGGCTTTTTCTAGTCTCTTACTGTTAAAGTATGTGGAATGGCTATACATTCTTCTTCTTTTAAATGAGCCCTTCCTCTGGTTCTCCAGTAGCACCCTGATAGAGTGGCTGTCAGTTTTCACCACACCATATTAGTCGATAAGATCCAGTGGTGACTCATGTATCTCCATCACTAACCAGAGGCAGGGCGGGCACCACGCTCTTATTTTCTCCTCTAGCATCTGTTGGCTTTAACTGAATAACAATTTACTCCGTGTTATTCTCTGTAGATGTTGAAGAGCCTGATAATGAAGCTGAGGAGGAGGTTGAAGGGGAAGATTCTGAAGCCCATGAAGAGCCTGAGGCACCTGAGATGCAAGAGGAAACCCGAGGGTCGCTGTTACCTGAGGAGTCTGAAGCTGAGGTCCCGGAAGCTGAGCATGAGCCTGAATCAGGTTACACTTGACTGGCGGCTCTGTGTGTGTGTGTGTGTGTGTGTGTGTGTGTGTGTGTGTGTGTGTGTGTGCCTGCGCGCATACATGTGTGTATACACATGCGTGAGCGAGTATGCTTGGGTGTATGAGTGTATGCAAGTGTGAGTGTGTACATGAGTGTGCATCTGCACACTCTGGCTTGTGGTGGTCAGAGGTCAACTTTCTGGAGCTCAGTCTGTGAACAACAGTCCCGTGAGGAACTGAACTTTCTGCTGTCTATAGATTGGCCCAGACAATCTGGCTCTGAACATTAAGAGTTTTCTACAGTCACTGGAGCTCTCATCAGCTAATCAATCACACCATAGGGTCAGTTCTTCCCAGGACTTCTCTGATGCCCCTCTGCTCTTTATGTGATAACCACTGAACTAAACGTGTTCTGTCCGTCAGCTCTGCTTCAGACACCTCTGCGCCCTACTCTTCTGCATATATACATGCACATATACACACGAATCCATATCTGTCTTATATTCCATCCTGCGACTGAGATTCTGGCAGACTTGGTGCCGTCTTTCTGCCTGAGCTCTCACGAGTGTGACTGTGTATGTTTAGTCTCTGTTCTATTGCCGTGAAAAGACACCATGACCAAGGCAATACTTACAAATATTTATTTTAACCTCAAGTATGTGCCACAAACCTTAAATTACTGTTTTTATTTTGTGCTGAAGATTCGATTTCTGTCCTTTGGGTTCTAGACTCCCAATCTTACATACAGTCAAGAATTAAAAGCACAAGGGACGGGTTAACTTTAGAACAGGAATGGGGGAGAGTAGAGTTTGCAATAATTTTTATCTTTTCTTTGGATAATATTTTTATCTATTATATATTAAGACCTTTTTGCTGCTGCACTGCAGAGCCAGCTGTGAGACACTCTTGAAGACTGAATTACTCTCTAGTCTGAGAGATGTTTATTTATTCAACTCAAAGCCCTACCCAAACTGGGGAGGGAGGGACAAGAGAGAACCTTTGTCTTCTCCGCTCTCTCTCACCTTCTCCTGCAGGCTTCTGCCTCTTAAAGCAGCTCCCTGTCACTATCACGTTGTCCACTACAAATGCCTGTCCCTGGGCTGGCAGTGAGCTCCGAAGCCTTCTTCACAACTTGATTTAAACTTTTGCACTCTATGATTTTTCTAGAGGTTTTTAGGACTTTTGTGATCTTAAACCTGTCCAAACTCCACTTCCTAAATTTTAAGGACTTTAATAAAAATTTTACATTGAAAGTGCTGGCGCCAAAGAGATGAGTCAGCAGTTAAAAGCCCTTGCTGCTCCCACAGAGGATCCGGATTCAGTTCCTAACACCTACACTGCAGCTCGCAACTTCCCATAATTCCAGTTCCAGGGGATTCAACACCCTCTTCTAGCCTCCAGTTCAATCACAGATATGTAGACAAAATACTAACATGCATGAAAATATTAAATAACCCTTTTAAAAGAAAAAGGGTTAAGTTGAAGGCATCATTTGTAGTCACCCAAAGAACTTCCTGCATCTTGTTAACATCTGGGCTATAATGCCTGACTCTGTCTGCTGATCTGTTTCCTGGATTTTTTCCCCTTAACCCTTTGTTGTCCTGTGAAGTTAGTTAGTGAAAGAAATGATGCATTTCCCCAACCCCATGCTATAGATGAATTTCAAGTCTTATTGTAATTGTTCTGGCTTTTAAAAACACAGAAACCCTCTCAAGTCCAAAGATTTAATAGGCATCTCAAAACCCTCCAAGTTTATTCTCTCATGGTCTCAGTGGTCTTCTACTGGTCATGATTTATAGTGTTTCATTCAATGAGCAATTTATAATTACACATGTTACCCACAAAACTCTTGGGTTTATCCCTTTTCTACTTTCTGTTCTAATATAAGCTTAAATGTTATAGATCCTATTGAAAGCGTACTAAAGTATTAACTCAGAAGATAGTATTATATGATTATGTATGTATATATGTGTGATATACATTCATGTATATATAATCTTCATAAAATGTGTATCTTGGAATTGGGAGCAGACTTGGGGACTTTGGGGTGAGAAGATATGGAAGTCGTCTGCATGTCTAAAGCCATCTGGGCTGGATATGTGTGTGAAAGGTGTCTTGTATCATGGAGCTTCACAGCCTGTCCCTTTGAAGGTGAAATCGCTGGGACTCTCTTCAGGTCCCCCTCCCACTCCTGCACTGCCGTCCTAGCCACTTGATAACTCTTAGTGTATCCTCAGGGATAGTTTAGTGAGAAATTAATGAACGGTCAGACATTAGATCTGATGCCGCAATAATGGGGTTTTAAAAACACTTATCAGTCACCAGGATGGTGTGTGCCATGTGTTCACTGTTATTCTAGAGGTCTTGGCAGGGAGGCTGTGCATGCATGTGGTACAGGTGCATAGTGCGTTGGCGCACCTGTACCTGAGCGTGAGAGGGGAGGGAGGACTTTGGGTGTCTCCTTCCATCACGCTCTTCCTCACTGCCTCCAGTCATGGTCTGTCGGTGAGCCAGATGTTCACCATTTGGCTAGATTGTCTGTCCCATGAGCTCTCAGAGCTTGTCCAGCTCAGCTCCTCAGTGCTAGGGTTGCAAACACACACAGTCATGCTCGGGTTTAGATCTGAGTACTAGGGATTCAAGCCCAGGCCCTTGTGCCACAAGGCAAGCATCTTTCCAGCAAAGAAGGCCGCTCCAGCCCTTCGATGTCCTTTTGTATATTTAAGTTGTCATTTTCTGCCTTGTACTCTATTTTTCAACCATCCTTTTAAAAAAAATCTATGTTTTCAATTAGACATACCATCTGTAATCTCTGGGCCAACACTTTCATACAGAGTAACAACATTTTAAAATTCAAGCACTCACTTAGATTTCTTTCTTAAGTCCCTGAGCCTCCTGAGGAAACTGCTGTTGAAGCCGAAATTCCAAAAGAACCCAAAGAGGTCCTGGAACCTGAAGAAGCAACTGAAGCAGGTTAGTCTAGAAAATATAAATTCCCATTTGTAGAAGTGTTTTCTAATGGATCAAACCTTAAGTTGGGCCACAGTCTCTGCTTACTTCTTGCTACGCTGTATGTCAGCTGTCTTAGGGTTTCGACTGTGACTAGGACATTTAACTGGGGTGACTTACAGTTCCAGAGGTCTATTCCATTGTCATTGTCGTGGCCCATGACAGCATGCAGGCAGACATGGTGCCAGAGAAGGCTGAGAGTCCTCCATCTTGAAGGCAACAGGAAGTGAACTGTCTATCACACTGAGTGTAGCTTGAGCAAAGGAGACCTCAAAGTCCACCCCGCAGTGACACACTTCATCCTTTAAGGCCACATACTCCAACAAAGCCACACCGCCTCATAGTGCCTCTCCCTCTGGGGGCCGTTATCTTTCATACTGCCACACTCTACTCCCTGGTCCCAAAAGGCTGGTAGCCACGTCATAATGCAAAAATGCATTCAGTCCAGTTTCAAAAGTCTTCATAGTCTATAACAGTCTCAAACGTATTTAAAAGTCTGAAGTTCAAAGTCTCTTCTGAGATTCAAATAATCTCTTAACTGTAATCCCCTGTAGCGGCGTAAACGAATGCAGACAGAGTGTAAAAATATATATATAGCTTTAATGTAGAAATAGACTTACAGAACCACCGTTCCCGCGGAGACCAGGAAAGCAGAAGCGAGCAGCTCGGAGCTTGCTCGCCAAATTTATAGGCAGACATTAGCCCGAGGCGAACACACCCCTTAAGGGGCGGGACTTATCCCTACATCTCCCCTTTTTGTCTAAGTAAGACAGAACTAAACCAAATACAACTACATACAATAACAACAAATAATAAATACAACAAACAATATTGAGAACAAAAGCTTTGCTAAACATTCTATCTCAAGAAGTCCAAATAATGTAAAGAGTAACTACAATTATATAATCTTCAACTCAGTCAAAGATCTGAGAAGGGAATAAACACTACTCAACAAACGAGATATATCCAAAATGTGCAACAATTGACAGAGACAACTGACTACCTGGGCAATCACCCAAAGTCTCGTTTGCAACGTTGAGTCAACCAATTTTGGCTAAGGCCTAACATAACTGACATACCATTATTAAAGGCAAGGAACTTTTCAAAACTATCTTACCCTGTCTTGGCAGGATATGACAGTCCTGTTTTATCCATTGATGCACGCTCTGTATCTGTGTCAGTGGTTGAGGTATGGGCATTTCTTTGCCTAAAGGCCAGTTCTGCCAAATAGAAAGGCTCCAGGTGGAGTGTTTTTGGTGCTCAACATTCTCTCGGGAATAGAGCGGTGTTGCCAGGAGCAATTGTGTCTCACTATCACAAAACTCTGAGTTAGATTAAAGGCCATTTTCTACAGCTCTTTGAAGAGGTTGAAGATTATCTATTTATACTGAGTATAATCTCTATATATCTAAAGAACCTGATTAGTCTAATTATAAATGACAAACTTAGATGACAATTAGTCTATATAATTCTCAATATCTATCTAACTTAAAGACTAAGACAATAAACGACTGTGAAACAAATGAGGACAATGACCTCCAAATATAAACAATGTACAAATATACATTGCAGTAGGTAAATATATATCAATACACAAATATTATATAAGTATCTTAATCAGAGGTAGAAATGTACACTGCAATATGGTAAATATATACAATATATATATCAATACAATATATGTCAATACATAAAAATGTTTTAAACAGAGGTAGAAACATGCATGCGTACAATAGTCAATCTATACCAATATATTTGTCTATTATCCCATCATCCCTCTTTTTTTTTTCAAAATGATCCCTGAGCTTATAAAATTCCTCCCCAACCCTCAATCATATACTAATTATAATCAACCCCTAAATGATGTCCCTAAACCCAAGGGCAAACTTTACTGGGAGAGGGGACGTCGTTCTCTAGAATTACTTCCAGCTGTCATAGGGGTGACGTTCTTTCTGGGGGATCCTGTGAAAGTAAAATGATGGTTAAATTTCAAGATAATGTCTTTTAAAATTGCAAATAGTCTCTGAGTATTTTCGTGCAGGTCTGGCCAAAATGTTGTATAAGATGTGCACCATTTCAGCTAACCAAGTTGGAACTGTCTTGTGCAGCTGGGACCCAAAGCAGGTCTTGTAGTAGCGCTATCAGTATCATGACGTCATATCAACCAGGTGGAGTTGTTGTTATGGGGCCCCATCTTCTTCCTGGAAACTTCAAATGTCACTTCAGGAAAAACTCATTGTTCAATATGAAAAACTTAAACATTAATCATATAGACATATATAGACATATATATATATATTCAATGAAAGACATGATAGATATATTCAATGAAAAGTATGATAGATATGAAGAAAAGCAAAGATGTTTTCTAAACTCATATTTCTTTCTGTCCCATATCATGGCTCTTGACATGAGACAGAAACTCCAGAAACTCTGGGTTTTTCTCTTACTAACAGGCTTGGAATTGGAGAGGGACTGAGCCAGAGTCCAACTTCAAAACCAGCTTTATAAATTTAGAAATATGGTTTAATATTACTTACACAACCCATTCAGTTTTCTTGATATTTCCTATTGGGCAGGTATTTTTCCATCTGTCAGTATCCAAACATCCAGGGTCCCTTGAATTTCTCAAAGATGAGTGTTTTCCTGTGGAGATAAGAACAGAACCCTGCCCCCATTCTATATGTTTTTCTTACCACCTGTATGAATATCATCGTTGTGGATGAGTTGTCATTTCTCCTTTCCAAGAGGTTTCTCCTCTTCAAATCGAAACTTTATTAATTTTGATGGTATCCACAATTTTTCTTCTCCTGTGGAAACAAGAGCAAAACCCCTTCCCCAACGTAGCACATCTCCTGGCTTCCACTGAGAGGTCAGCACATCTTTGAAATAAATCGGTTGATTTAGTTCAGCAGACTTTTCCATTATCCAATGTCTTTCTGCTGCTGTCGTTCCTTTCTCATTAGCGTTAAGAAAATTCAAGGTTAATAAAGCATTATGTAATCTATTTCTGGGGGTATTTTCAGTCCCTTTCTGTTTGTTCAGCATATCCTTTATAGTACGATTTGATCTTTCTATTACTGCCTGACCTGTAGGATTATTTGGTATACCTGTAATGTGTTTTATATTATAATAATCAAAAAAGCGTTTCATTTTCTTAGATACATATGCTGGACCATTATCTGTCTTTATTTGCGCAGGTATACCCATGATGGCCATAACTTCCAATAAATGTGTGATTACTGAATCAGCCTTTTCTGAGCTCAGGGCAATAGCCCATTGAAAACCTGAATATGTGTCTATGGTGTGGTGTACATATTTTAATTTGCCAAATTCTGCAAAGTGGAACACATCCATCTGCCAGATTTCATTCCTTTGGGTGCCCTTTGGATTAGCCCCTGCAGGCAGTGGCGTTTGGTTATAGAAAGAGCAAGTAGGGCATTTCTTTACAATCTCCTTAGCTTGTTGCCATGTAATTGAAAACTCTTTCTTCAAACCTTTGCTATTAACATGATGTTTTTTATGAAATTCAGAGGCTTGTAGCACACTACCAATCAATAATTGATCAATTTCTGCATTACCTTGTGCTAGAGGACCTGGCAGACCCGTATGGGATCGGATGTGTGTTATGTACATAGGGCAAAGCCTGTTCCTGATCAAATCTTGAACCTGGAGGAACAATGAGGTTAGTTCAGTATCATCAGGTATAAATTCAGCAGTTTCAATATGTAAAATAACTCTTTCTGCGTATTGTGAATCTGTAACTATATTAATAGGTTCTTTAAAATCCCTTAGCACCATAAGAATGGCATATAATTCCGCCTTCTGGACAGAAGTATATGGACTTTGTTCCACCTTATCCAAGTCTTCTGATTTGTAACCTGCCTTCCCTGATTTATTGGCATCAGTATAGAATGTACGGGCTCTAGTTATTGGAGCATCACGGACGATTCGAGGAAGAATCCAAGAAGTTCTCTTTATGAAGTTAAGCCGCTTGCTTTTTGGATAGTTGTTATTAATGTCTCCCAAAAAATTAGCACAAGCTCTTTGCCATGGTTCATTATCTTCCCATAATTTCTTTAGTTCATCAGCAGTGAAAGGCACTATAATTTCTGCTGGGTCTATGCCTGCTAGTTGACGAAGTCTCAGCTTGCCTTTTATAATTAACTCAGAGACTTTTTCCACATAAGTTTTCAGTTTCTTACTTGGTTTATGTGGTAAAAAGATCCATTCCAAAATAATATCATCTCTCTGCATTAAAATTCCTGTAGGAGAAATTTTTGATGGTAGTATGACGAGAATACAATCGAGCTCTGGATTCACCCTGTCCACATGTGCCTGTTGTAATTTTTCCTCAATCATTGTCAGTTCCTTTTCTGCTTCAGCTGTTAATTCTCTGGGACTGTTTAAATCCTTATCACCATCCAAGGTTTTGTTCAAATGAATTATTAGATCAGGTGTTATTCCAATAGCTGGTCGTAGACTGGAAATGTCTCCTAACAGTCTTTGAAAGTCATTAAGAGTCCGTAGGCGATCTCTCCTAATTTGTGCTTTTTGTGTCTTAATTTTTTGCAAACCTATTTTATAACCTAAATAATTAACAGAATCTCCCTTCTGAATCTTTTCAGGAGCTATTTGCAATCCCCATTTAGGTAAAAGTATCTTTATTTCTTCAAACAGTCTGTTCAAGGTATCCATGTTTGAATCGGATAACAAGATGTCGTCCATGTAATGGTATACTATAGATTTGGGAAATTTCTTGCGTATTATTTGCAATGGTTGGTTCACAAAATATTGGCACAGGGAGGGGCTATTTAACATGCCCTGGGGGAGAACGGTCCAGTGGTACCTCCTCGAAGGTTGAGAATTGTTGTAAGTAGGCACTGTGAAGGCAAATTTTTCTCTATCTTCTTTTTGCAAAGGTATAGTGAAAAAACAATCCTTTAAATCAATAACTATGAGAGGCCATCCTTTTGGTAATAAAGAGGGCAAAGGAATTCCAGATTGCAGAGGGCCCATAGGTTGAATAACCTTGTTGATGGCCCTGAGATCTGTCACCATTCTCCATTTACCTGATTTTTTCTTAACCACAAATACAGGAGAATTCCAAGGGCTGGTAGATTCTTCTATATGTCCAGCATCTAATTGTTCTTGTACCAGCTGTTCTAAAGCCTGTAACTTTTCCTCAGCTAAAGGCCATTGCTTTGTCCATATTGGTTTCTCAGTCAACCATTTTAGAGGCAAGGCTGTTGGTATCTCTGAAGGGACATCAATTGCTTGTTCTTGTACAGCCCGAATGGCCGGTTTTCTCCGTTTGTAATATCTTTTAATATTATTCTCAGAAATATAGGCTCTAGATTTAGCAGGAATGTTAATTTCAGTATTCCATTGTTGTAATAGGTCACGACCCCATAAATTCATTGCGATATTGGCTACATATGGCTTTAATTTTCCTATTTGTCCCTCTGGCCCTATACATTCAACCCATTTCGTGCTCTGCCTTACTCGAGATAGGGTTCCAATTCCCAGGAGCTGAACATTTACATTCTGAAGAGGCCAATACGGATGCCAAGATTCTGGGGTAATGATACTTACATCAGCACCTGTGTCCAGCAGGCCAGTAATAAAAATGCCATTTACACACACTCTCAGTTTAGGTCTTTGATCATTTATAGAAGTTTGCCAAAACACACGTAACTTATCTTTCTGATCATTATTGCTTGTAACAGTAGGCATGGGGCTTCCTAATTGTCCTGATGAGGCACGTTCTCTGCAGAAACTGGATATGACTGAACCATGTTTGCCATGGGGGCCTGTGAGGCCCCCCCTCTCATGTTTCCCGGCTGTATCATGTTGCCTTGTCTATCTCTTGTAGACCTGCATTCATTCGTCCAATGTCTGCCCTTTCCACATCTTCTACATAAACCTGAAGGCTGAGTCCTCCTATTTCTGTTATTTCTAGAAGATGCATTATTATTATTATTTCTGAACGATGCATTATTATTATTATTTCTGAAAATCCGTTGTCTACAATTCCTTTTCATATGACCCATTTTTCCACAATTAAAACATTTGGTATTCTGGTGTCTCCTTTTACCATTGGAAATTGCTTCTTCTACCCATGCTTCAGTTCCATAATCAAATGTATCAACATTGAGTGTATGCAAGACCCATTCTTCCAACGGCGCTGATCTGAGCTTTAAAGGACCCAAAATCCTTTTGCATTCCACATTTGCATTTTCATAAGCCAAAGACTCAATCATTATACGTCTTGCTTCTGGGTCAGATATTCCTATTTGTACGGCCTTAGTTAATCTTTGTAAAAAGTCACTAAAGGGTTCTCTCTGACCCTGTTTAACTCTGACAAATGATTCCGTTCTCTGTCCTGGGTCTTGTACCCTGTCCCAAGCCCTTAAGGCTGCTGTAGTACACATGGAGAGTGTGTTTTCATCCAAATTAGCTTGTTCCTGAGGATCAGAAAAGGGCCCTTCACCTAGAATTTGATCTAGGGAAATGTCAATTCCCTTCGCTTTTTCCTGCTGTTCTAAGAGTCTAGCCTCTTGCCTGAATAAGCATTTCCATTTCAATTGCGGTCCACTCTCGAGTACCGCAGAGCTCAGCTGGAGCCAGTCTGAGGGGGTTGCTCTGCTTGTCGTGGCCCAAGATCTTAGCATCTCTTTAACAAAAGAGGCTTGCATCCCAAAAGTCATGACAGCCTGTTTTATTTCCTTGAGATCATTCATACGCACAGGCTCCCATGTATCCTCCTTGATGACCCTAGGGTTTTTGGAACCAATCACCTTCTCTGTTGTTATTACTGGAAAGGCAGGTAGAGCTGTAGGTAGAGCTTTGTGGAAATTGTCCCGGAGAGACTTACCCACAGATGTAGTTAAAATTTGCCTTTCTACCCTTTGCTCTTCCTCATCAGAATTTAGAAATTCCTCAATCTTTTCAATTCTATTCACCATTGCCTTCTGCAATGTCTGAATCTCCTGTCCAGAATTATGTTCCAAAGCCTTCATTGAGGATTCTAAATTATGAAGTTTGTCCGTTAGAGCTAACATCTCATCTTTGGACATAATTTTTATGGCATAAACCGTGCCTTCTTGTATTGACAATCTTTCCGTCAATCTGTCATAAGCTTTAGACAAAATCCGATTGTCACATTCAGCAGTTTTGATTCTCTCAGTTAATGTTTCATTTCCAACAGAAAGGGACTGAATCTTATGGTCCAGATCAGCTGTTCCCTCTTCCATACTAATGAATTTCTCCTTAACATCAGCCTGAAGAACTTCAACCTGATTCTTGAGAAGATTGTTATCAGCCTGGAGAACTTCAAACTGATTCTTGAGAAGATTGTTGTCATTCTCAATTGTTTTTTAAGCGTTCAATCTCTACCTTAAGAATCCTGGATTCGTCTCGTAAAGACTTTATCATATTTCTATTATCAAACCATTTGGTGCCAATGAAAACTATGAATCCCAGAAGGATCCATATATGTGGGGTGATAGACACCTCTTGTAAAATCTCCCACATGGTACAATTAAAAAAATCATTAAATTCTTGAACAGTAATGTGTTCAGACATTTTATTTATAAAAGAAATTTTTTTTACCTGCAATGATCGGTTCCTGCCAGTGGTGGTCTCTGTGTTTTTGGAGCCTGTCCTAGAACTAGCTCTTGTAGACCAGGCTGGCCTTGAACTCACAGAGATCCGCCTGTCTCTGCCTCCCAAGTGCTGGGATTGAAGGCGTGCACTACCAAGGCCTGGCAGGCCTCAAACTCACAGAGATCCGCCTGCCTCTGCTTCCCAAGTGCTGGGATTAAAGGCGTGCTCTACCACTGCCTGGCCGGCCTCAAACTTGTGATCCTCCTGCCTCTGCCTCCTTCAGCAAATCCTACCGGCGTGCGCCACCACAACCGGCCAAGTCACTTTGTAACAGACCAAATCTGACACTGTGGCAGCTTTTGTTGCAAAACCGCAAGTACTTGAGCTTCTGCTAATTCAGGCAGTGGGGTTCCGCTGCAAAACTTAGCCAAGGCAGGCAGAATGGGCCTGTGTCGCCGAGTGGGTCTCGGACTCGGCACTGGGGCCGGAGTCACGAACTGAAAAACAGCACCCGGGAGGGTGCTGTGTTAGCTAGCCGGCTACCCGCTTGAGTAGGGGGCAAAATAGCCCGACGTTGGACGCCAAAATGTAGCGGCGTAAACGAATGCAGACAGAGTGTAAAAATATATATATAGCTTTAATGTAGAAATAGACTTACAGAACCACCGTTCCCGCGGAGACCAGGAAAGCAGAAGCGAGCAGCTCGGAGCTTGCTCGCCAAATTTATAGGCAGACATTAGCCCGAGGCGAACACACCCCTTAAGGGGCGGGACTTATCCCTACAATCCCCTGTAAGATGAAAATCAAAAACCAAATCACATACTTCCAACATGTAATGTCACAGGATATACATTACTGCTCCAAAATGTGGAGAAGCAATCAGAGCGAGGACATGCTGGACCAAAGCAAGACTGAAAACCAGCTGGGCAAACTCCAAAGTCTGCATCTCCATGTCAGATATCAAAACGCTCTTCAGGCCGGGCAGTGGTGGCGCACGCCTTTAATCCCAGCACTCGGGAGGCAGAGGCAGGCGGATCTCTGTGAGTTTGAGGCCAGCCTGGTCTACAAGAGCTAGTTCGAGGACAGGCACCAAAAACTACAGAGAAACCCTGTCTCGAAAAAATTAAAAAAAAAAAAACGCTCTTCAGATCTGCAGCTCTGTTCCGCTTTGTTGACTGCAACACGCTTCTTTCTCAGACTGCTTCCACACCTCGCTAGCAGCTCTCCTTGTCAGTATCCCTCGGCTCTCCAAGGCAAACCAGAGTTCACCAGCACAGCTTCACCCAATGGCCTCGCTTGGACTCAGTCCAGGGACACCCCTGACACATGCCTGGTCCCAGAGGCTCTCCTTGGTGTCAGAAAAAGATTCCATAATCACGTTCTTACATCCTTGACTCTAAAGCCAGAACCATGTGGCCTAAGATGCCAAGCATTGCTTCTTGTTGGGACAGGAACGTGTCCCCTTGTTCAATTACATCTTCACCAGCTTTCTGTTTGCCATGATTTCCTTCGCTGACTAAGCTTGGCTGTCCTGGAACTTGCTCTGTAGCACAGATTGGCCTCAAACTCAAGAGATCTGCCAACCTCTGCCTCCAAAGTGCTAGGATTAAAGGTGTGCTCACCACAGCCAGCTCTGAGTTTTTATTTAATCCCTTTTCACAAACTGGAAACCTAGCTGGATGGCCACCCCTCCCTGTTTTCCATTTCTTAATCTGTTTATCTCCTTGAATGTAAGATTTAGCTTCATTCAACTTCCCGGTGCTCCTTTTCTCCTCAAATTTACTATTTTGTGTTTTTCTTTGCTTAGTTAGTTCCTTTTCATTATAACTCTTTATTAGAGTTAACATTAGTAACTATACGGCAGAGTCAATACTAGCTGTTTTGAGATTCCCTCTATCAACAGAATTAATCCAAATCTCTTCACTTTAACCTCAGGCAGACTCTTCTGACAAGAACAAAAAGCAGATGCATTCTTCACCAAAGAATCCCAAGAACAACTTCTAGGCCACAAATTAATATTCTTCTCTGAAAGCTCTGGAGCCAGGCCCCCACAGTTCAAACCACACTCAGCACCACTGTCTCCATGTGCTGTCTCCCTACTATTGGCCCATTAGGTGGCACTTACTGCATTCCTCTGCTTTCATAACCCAAACTCTCAAAGTCCAAATTCCTCCCAAACGAGAGCATGGCCAGGCCTATCACAGAGATACCCCAGGCCCTGGTACCAACTTCCGTCTTAGTTAGTTAGCATTTCTATTGCTGTAAAGAAATCCATGACCAAGGCAACTCTTATAAAGGAAGACGTTTAATTGAGGTGGCTTACAGTTTCAGAGCTTCGGTCCATTATCACCACTGCTGGTGGACGACAACATGCAGGCAGACATGGTGCTGGAGGAGGAGCTAAGAGTCCTACCTCTTGATCTGCAGTCAACAGGAAGTAAACTGTCTACCACACTGAGCCTAGCTTTAGCAAAGGAAGCCTCAAAGACAACCCCCTCAATGACGCACTTCCTCCTACAAGGCCACACCTACTTCAGCAAAGCCACACCTCCTAATAATGCCACTCACTATAGGGGCAATTTTTCTTTCAGTAAATAAATATGAGTTATATTTATTTATGTCAATCCATTAAAAGTATAATTATTCAGTTCATAATGCTCTTTCATCTAGTTTTATGCTTTGCATCAACAGCTAAAGTTTCCATATGAAACTCACTCATCACCCACATAATTTGAATTATATTAATAGGTAATTACTCATCTAAGAGCATATAAAATAATGTTAGAATATGCATTTATAAATTTATAATAACGTTCAGAATGCTACGTTTCTTCTTTGAATGTTTAAAACACATAATAAAGTATAGATTCTTTTGTAGTGTGATGGAGATAGGCTTCTCAAAGCCTCTTTTTCTCTTTGAACTTCTGTTCTAAAGTTATGCTGCCGGAGTTCCCAGAGGACGCTTACCCCAGTGTTCCTGAGATGGAGCCACTGAAGGAAGAGCTGAATAATTACCTCCTCATGTGGAAAAATATGGAGCAGATCATTACGGACAATTTGATTCAAATATTAACATTGGATATTTCCAACAAAACACCAAAGGAACTGCTTCAAAAAGTAGTTGAAATGATGGAAAGTAAGGCTCAAAGCACAGTGTTTATGGTGAAGGGCAGACACTGAAAACATTCTAGGCCCTGAAAGCCTGCTCTGATGGCTTTCCAAGTAAAACATTGAGAATATCTGGAGATAACATATAAGACATTCTAAAAGTACTGTAAATCATGCAGACTCTGGCCAGTCAGAGCAGGTATGGGGCACACTGTCACCAGTCACAATGTGTGGTTCTCACAGAGAACTTGCACACACATCAAAACTGTCTGTCAATAATAATAATTAATTTTTCTAACTTTTGACTGTTATAATACACTGATAACTTGTTCTAAAATCTCTTGCCTTTTTAAAAACGACAGAGCCTTTTCAGTATACTGCATGGGAACTGAATGCTGAGGATTACGATGAAGAAGCAGAAGACTACCAGGCAGAGATCGAAGTCGATGAGGAGCAGGAGGAAGAGGAGGAGGAAGAGGAGGAGGTAGGGCTGCTTCTGCACTGCTCAGTCTCATGGGCCATTCCTGAAAAATGTGTGTGTCCGGAGTAGTAACCGACACTTCGGGATCTCCCTGCCAGGTGAACAAACAGGCATCTCCAATTTTTTTTACTCTCTGTATATTTTAATTTTTCAGAACTAGGGCCTTATGCATGCCAGGCAAGTGCACAACCACTGAGCTGCATCCTCACCCCATCCTCAACTTTAATTCTCCTTTGCCCCAGCTTCACTTGACTCTCGAAAATGCCAGGGCTACTTAATATGAAGAAATAGCACCCATGAAAATATAAGGAGGAAATCATTTTACTTTTTATGCAGAAAAAAAACTATGCAAGTATTAAGAATAGAAGTATTTTATGAAGTTCATATAAATAGGTGTGTGAAAGCCACCTTTGGAGTGTCTGGAGGGCTGTCCACATGACAATAATTACAATGCTCAACAGGATCCACCCAGATTCAAACACCAATCTACATCATTGGCACCAGAATGGTAATAACCATTCTCATTGATAATTCATTGATAATTCCCAGACTAGGTATATGTCAACAATAAAACAGGAAATTGTTCTTTCAATATGAGTTTTCACAAATAAAAATATAATTTACTAAGTTAAATAAGTTAAACAAATCTGCAATTGTAGTTAACTTATTATTGCCTAATTTCAACCCAAAGATATAGGAGTGTGTGGCTATAGCAGCAAATGATTTGTGGTGGTTTCTGTCAACACCTTCCAGTACTTTATCACCAAGGAACTAATGTTCGCGTGGCTTAAAGACGTGGGATTTCCCTGCTCATACTCGGTCTCTCTTCATCTAACTTTCTCTGTAGTGTTCTACTGTGTGCTCTTCTGTGCTCCCTCTGGGCTGCAATGGAGTAGCCCTTCCTGTAGTGATGCTTCATTTGTATTTTAATAAATAAAATTTGACTGAGGATCAGAAAAGTAAGGCAGCTACACTGGAGATTTTTTAATATAAATTCTGATTCTTGATTGCAGATGGAGTGGCAGGCTGTGTCCTGCCACCGGCTAGTTTTACCCAAAATAATTACACGGAAACTGTATTATTTTAAACACTGCTTGGCCCATTAGCTCTAGCCTCTTACTGGCTAACTCTCACATCTTGATTAACCCATTTCTATTAATGAGTGTAGTACCATGAGGTGGTGGCTTACCAGGAAGGATCTTAACCTGAGTCCATCTTGGAGAGGAGAGCTATAGCATCTGCCTGAATCTGCTTCTTTCTCCCAGCATTCTGTTCTGTCTATTCCGCCTATCTAAGTTGTCCTATCAACAAACTCAAAAGTATTGGTGGTATAACACATAAAGTTTGGCATCCACCCAGGAATTGCCAGATGATTCATGATGAAAAGAAAATCTCCAATTCAAACTACTCTAGAACTGACAAATACATCAACATTGGCTGATACGTGTTGTGCCTGAGTCCAAGGACCCCCAAGAAGACCACCATGGAGCCACCCTTCCAAATGCAAAAGCAAGGTTTTGTTTATTAAGTACAGGCTAGCATGGATCCTCTGCCACCAGTCTGACACAGCAGATCGAGGGAGAAGGACCTCGTTTACTATTGTAAGGGGTTTATAAAGACAAAAACCACAAAGTGGTTATAAGGTTACAGTTTCAAAATACAAAAATGTTTATCCTATATCACAATTGGCTAAAGGTTAGGTAAGACTTAGCTGCTGTTTTCTGATAGGCTGTCATTGTCTAGAAGGGCTTGTTCACCCATAGTGACTGTCTCCTGGTCACAACCTTGGGGCATCTGCTGACCCTGTGCTAATCAGGTACCTACAAGGACGTTTGAAGCAATCAGATGTAAGCAGACGGCATTTGAGTACTCTGGTGGGTCACTTTGACCAGGGCAGGCACAGTTCTTGGGAAAGTTTATGACTTTGCTGGACTGTATTCAACCCCCTAGTTAGGTCCTATCTAAAATGGAGTTCTTTTTCAAAATGGAGTTTGTTTTGCTCCTTCAATGAGGACTTTGAAATGGCTGTTCTTGCTGGGCCCTATAAATTCAAAGCAGGAAGTAGAGCTAAAGCAGATGTGATGGGGAATGTGAGCTGTGTGGTGGGAAACGTAGAAAATATGACGTGAAATACACATTGACTAGAGCAATGATAGTCTCGACTCTTCAGAAAAGGCAGTTAAAGAAACAGAAACAATCTGAGACAAAAGAGGAGAATCGAGAATAGCAAAGAGAATACCATAAGTGGACCTGTGGGAAGCTCCAAGCAGCCTGCTGTCCAAATAATTGGAATCCACAAAAATATATAAAATGATATTATATAAAAATATATAAAATAATATTTGAAGAAATAATAGCTGTACTTTTTCAATATTTGAGACAGTTTACAAACTCTCAAATCTAAAAAGGTCAGTGAATCCCATACAAGACAGATGAAGAAAACAGTTCCAAGTATGTCATATTCAAGTTGCTTGGCTGCTAAGAACATCATACAAGAGGCAGGAGAAGGCAGGCATGCCACATCCACAAGAACAATGGTCAGAATGGCAGCAAGTTTCTCAGGGAAACCAGGACAAGTCAAAAGAGGGTGAGGCCACAGCCTGTGAGTGCTGAAGAGGGAGAACCAGAATTGTGTGCCTAGTAACACCTTATCTTTAGAAATGAAGGCAAGTTAGAGTTTTTCAGACATACAGAAGCTGAAAAGAGACGTGAAACAGATAAAATCCCCGGTAAACGCTGCCAAATGGTTAAGGTAGAAAAAAGACTGACTCTACATGAACTCTTGCTGAAAACTGAAGAGGAGGGGAAGTTTCCAGCTCAGCCTATGAGATCTGTGTCATTCTTATACCCCAAACCAAAACCAACAAGAGAAAGAGAACAATGAGCAGTTGACCTCTCCTGAGCACTGATACATAAACTCTTAATAAAATTTTTACAAAATTTCACACATGTATCAAAATAACAATACATTGTATCCAAGAAGGGTTTGTCCCAGAAAATCTTGGTTTAACATTCGGACAACACTCAATAGAATTTATCGTACTGACAGGTTGGAGGTAAAGTCTAAGTGACTACCTCAGCTGATATAGGAGGAGTATTTGGCAAAAATCCATTGTCTGTTGCTGATTTTAGAAAATAAAGGGTATATACTTATAAATAGCTTTTGAAAAGTAGTACAGAGGGGCACACAAGCCCGTAGCTGGGAGTGATTGATAGAAGATGGCTACTATGGGAGGGAGAGTCGGTTTTCTTTAAGGATGTGGTTCCTAGTAGGTTGACCATGTTCCATGGTATATACACTTAAGTATATATGGGCAATGCTAACTGTAATTAGTGGTTCATCAAGTTTAAAAATTTTAAAATGTCATCAAGTTGGGAGAGGGACTGGTCCAGTTGGAAGGGAAGAATGGGGAAACAAGATTATTGAAATACATTGTATGCATATATAAAATTCTCAAAGAATAACTTTTAATTATTCTATATAAAAAGCAAAAGAAATTTTCTCAGCTTGATAAAAGACATCCACACAAAAACATCTATAAGTAATAGCTAGCATTCTTTAGAAAGCTGAATACTTCGACCAATCCCTGCGGGCTCCTGCCTTTGTATTTCCTCGCAGTCTTTGTTGTTTTTGGTCTGTCACCTTGCCTGACGTAAATCCACATGACCCTCCCTGAATCCCAGAAGTGGTTTCATAGTTCTTCAAAAACACGAAACGCTTTGGGTGTGTCAGGAACACCGTTCCTTACCAGCCAGCTCCCTGAACACCCTCCACTTGCTTAGACAGCCACGTTCCCCAGAGGTTGGCTGTGAATGAGCGAGGTGCTGCTCTAGGAGTTTAAAAGGTGACCTAAAACTACGTGAAGCAACAGCTGCACACTTTCAATACCACGCCCACCAGAGAACAGAACTATAGAACACACGCACATACACATACTACGAGTGTGGGGGAGGGGAGGAGCATTAGACTAGCATACAGGCTGTGGGCTGGACAGTGTGGCAGAGGGGCTGAGAATGCAATCATTGCTCAGTCCACAAGGCTGGATGTCTCAGAGGTCCCATTGCAGCGCTGGCATCTGAGAGGATGCCTGGATTGCTCGGTGCACAAGGCTGGATGTCTCAGCAGTCCCAGTGCAGCGCTGGAATCTGAGAGGATGCCTGGATTGCTCGGTCCACAAGGCTGGATGTCTCAGAGGTCCCAGTTCAGCACTGGCGCCCGAGAGGATGCCTGGATTGCTAGGTCCACAAGGCTGATGTCTCAGCGGTCCCAGTGCAGCATTGGCGCCCTAGAGGATGCCTGGATTGCTAGGTCCACAAGGCTGGATGTCTCAGCGGTCCCAGTGCAGCGCTGGCGTCTGAGAGAATGCCTGGAGAGCTGTTGATCTTCAGTCCACACTGGAATCCTAAAGAGATTGCTCTCACACAGGTGAAGAAGTGCCTCAGCAGCGGCGTAGGTGAACTTGCCAGCCAGAGTGAGGGCAAGCAGGCAACAAGCAAAAGCTTCCTTCTTCCCTGTCCTTTTACGTGGGCTACCATGAGAAAGTGTGGCCAGGATTTAGGATGGGCCTTCCCACTGAAAATAATCGGATCCAGAAAATCCCATGCAGGAGCGCCCAGCAGCTTGGGAGTTAGTTGATTACAGAGATAGTCCAGTTGGCAGCCAACCATCACACAGAGCATCCCATTTCCAGCAGACATCACTCTGTTCCCATCATCTTCCTCTTGTGTGCATGCATATTTATGTATGTGGGTGTCCATGTGTCCATGTGTGCACAGGCACGTGATGGCCAGAGGTCAACCCCAACTATCCTTCTTCAGATGCCATCCACCTTGTTATTGGCGACAACGTCTTTTATAACCGGAGTTCTCATAACAGGCTACCTTTGCTGGCCAGTGACTTGGGGATCCACGTGTTTCCCCACCCCCAGCACTAGGATACAAGGGAAGGTTATTAGGGGTTATGGTTCTGGAGGAATAAAAGTCTATCACTCTCAGAACCGGGAGCTTAGCAGGCAGGCAGGCATGGCACCGGAGCAGCAGCTGAGATCTCACATCTTGATCCACAAATGGGAAGCAAAGAGAATTAACTTGAAATCTCAAATCCTACCCTGAGTGACCAGGTCCAACAAGGTCACATATCCCAGTTCTCCCTCAAACAGCTTAGGGACCAAGTAATCAAATGTCTGAGACTTACAAGGAACCACCACAGGAGATAAGAAATCAACAGTGAAACAATAAGCTAAATATATGGGCACTGGAGACATGGCTCAGCCACTAAGAGCGCTCGTTCCTGCAGAGGACCTGGGTGTGGTTCCGTACAACTGTCTGTAACCGCAATTCCACGGATACATTGCCTTCTTCGGGTCTCTGCATGGCATAGTGGACTTAAATGCATACAGACAAAACCCATGAAACAAACAAACAAATAAATAAATATTAAAATAAGCTGAATGTGTACAATCATTTTTTTAACTTTTTTTTATTGAGAAAAGAAAAAAAAAACAAATTTCCTCCTCCTCCCAGCCTCCCATTTCCCTCCCCCTCCTCCCACCCTTCTCCCCCTCCTCCCACCCTTCTCCCCCTCACCCCACTCCTCTCCCCCTCCCTCTCCAGCCCAAAGAGCAGTCAGATTTCCCTGCCCTGTGGTAAGTCCTAGGTTCTCCCCCCTCCGTCCATATCTAGGAAGGTGAACATCCAAACTGGCTAGGCTCCCACAAAGCCATCACATTACTTAGGTTGGCCTTGAACTCACAGAGATCTACTGGTGAGTCTTGGCATTAAAGGTGGGCACCACCATGACCGCCTTATTAGTCTGAGTTTTGGAGCAGGGCAGAAAAGTGTTGGGCTTTCTTCTTTTGTGAACATAATCACACTGTAGAATAATTTGTAAAATATCCCATTTCAAGTCTCAAAACGGCCGCATTTGTGCTTAAATATGTCTAGCTTTTATATGTGCAGAGATATTGAGTAGAGCGGGGGAGTGCTTATGGGAACGGGAGGAGTGTGTGCACGCTGGTGGAAGGAGAACGAGAGGGAAACATCACTCTTGATACACTGATGTGTTTAAACATTTTATAGCAAGTAAGTGTTGAATGTCTTCCTGTGGCTTTAACTAACTTCCAAAAATCCTTTACACATTCATCACAGTATAAATTTTCATTTGTAACTAATAAAATATTTTCAAGTTTTTACTTTCAATAGAGCAAAGCATATTGCCATTAGTCATTGTCGTGAGTAAGATGTGACTCTGACTCAGGTTTCAGCCCTTGAGAATCGAGGTCAGCACTTCTCTTTGTCTAGAGGGTAGAGCACACCTTAATTCTCAGTGCTACTTTATTTTTTTATGTAAATGAAAAATGTAAGAACCAATTTAGAGGAACATGAGCAACCTGCTTTTAATCCATTAACTATATAAAGACGGCCCTGTGGGCTTTTTCAGAGTTGGTTTTCTTGTAGACGATTTAGTCCTGAAAATGCTTCTGAATTCCTCTTTGCTGCTGCATCAAAATGTCTTTGCTAATCTCTGAATTGAACAATATTTCTAGGGTGAAGAAAAGTTAAAAGAAAAAAGGAGGCACTTGGGAGACACCAAACACTTCTGCCCAGTGGTTCTCAAAGAAAACTTTATTCTGCAGCCTGGCAACACAGACGAGGCTGTTAAGTACCGAGAAAAGATATACTACTTTTCAACTGCTGAGGCCAAGGAAAAGTTCCTGGAGCATCCTGAGGAGTATGTGGCCCAGAACGAGCCATTAAAGGTGAAAACAATATTCCTATGCTAGTGGTTGCTCCACGTTCTCCCATGAGTGTGCTTAACAATGAAGTTTCTAATCTTGTTAAAAGCTAACAACAACAACAGCAAAACATAATGTCTAGGCTTAAAAATAGACTTTTTGTAGCACGAATTTTAATTAATCTTAATAATTAAAACCCAGAGTCAGATATTAGGGAGTGAAAGCTGGGAGATGAGAGAAGTCCTGCAGCCAGCCACTAGAGAGACCTTTAACCTCTACTAATCCTCAGACCAAAAGGACGATCCTGTCCTCAGACTGTAGTTCAAACTGTACCTCCAGACTGCATTAAACGCCTGTCTCTTCCCACCTTACATTCCTCTCTCCGCCCAGCCATATCCCTTCTGTTTCCACCTCCCTAGTGCCGCAATTAAAGGCATGGGATTTTGTGATTTCTGTTTCTCTTATAGACTGGATCAATCTCACATAACTCAGGGTGACCTTGAAGTAGCAGAGATCCCCCTGCCTCTGTCTCCCGAGTCCTGGGATTAAAGGTGTGCACCATCACTTTCTGGCCTCTAGTGGCTTAGCTCTGTACTCTGATCTTCAGAAAAGCTTTATTTGTTAAAACACAAACAAAATATCACTACAGATTTTTGTAATATGGCATAAAAATAATGATCTGTTTTGACTTTTATAGTAATGTCTTTGTCAAACCAGCTCTTGTGTCTTTTTTACTTGATATTTAGGGTCGCAAATAGAGGCTGGAGAGATGACTCAGGAGTTAGAGCACTTGTTGCTCTCTCAGAGGATCCTATTCAGATCCCAGAAACTGCATGGCAGCTCACAACCGTCTGGAACAGTTTACAATTAATATGTAATAAGTGTACATATAATATCTTACTTTTTTGCTTACACAAAATGTGTGTATTCCTACATAGCTTGCCTAATACTCAACCACTTTGACATCTAATTCACTGATAGACTTTTTCATAAAGTTATTTTCCATTGTAGATATTGATAATTAATAGGTAATTTAGCAACAGAATTCTTGATTCTCTTGCATTCTTTCATTACTATAATTCTCTGTAATAGGATAACTGGATCAAGGTATAATATATTGCACCATTAATTTTTTCATTTTTTCTATTTATTTACTTAGTGTGTGTGTGTGTGTGTGTGTGTGTGTGTGTGTGTGTGTGTGTGCAAGCATGCACATGCCACAGCACCCTGTGGAGATCAGAAGACAGCCGCCAGGGGTTGTTTCTCTCCTGTCACCATATGAGATCCAGGAATCGAGTTAAAGGCTGCACACAAGCACACTATCCCTCAAGTCTTACTGCCTTTTCTTCTCTTTCTTTCTTTCTTTTAGTTTTTTGTTTGTTTTGTTTTGTTTTGTTTTTTGAGACAGGGTCTGGCTATTTTGCCAAGCTGGTCTCAAATTTACATGGAATCCCCCGCCTCTGCCTCCTGAATGCTGAAATTAAAGGCATGTACCACCATGCCCAGCCCTATCACCTGGTTTTCCACAAACCCAACCAAACAGGACCTAGAAACTCTGGAGGTAATTTCTCCATTCTTCTCTGCAACATAGAATGCTTTGGGATTGCAAGGGACATGGTTGTTCTTAAAATGTCCCCCAAGTCTTACTAATATATTATATTTGATACACAGTGCAATGTTTGAGCTTCGTAGCATTTTCTACATGTTTTGCTCTTGTTGTTGTTTTTGTTGTTGTTGTTGTTGTGGTGGTGGTGGTGGTGGTGGTGGTGGTGGTGGTGGTGGTGGTGGTGTTGGTATTGTTGGAGACAAGGTCTCCTGTGTCCAAGGATGCCTTTGAATTCTCTAAGCAGCCAAAGATGGCTGTCACATCCCAAATGCTGGGATTACAGGCACGCCCACCACAGCTAGCTCATGCTGTTCTGGGAACTGAAACCAGGCTATCAAGCACTCCGTCACCTGAGATCCCTCACAGGCCCCTTTGAAGCCTCTGAACTCCCACCATTTCCATCACAACAACAAATGCTTCTGAGTCTCAAAGTCATCCGTACCCCTCTCTCACAAACACCTCTGCTCCTCTGAGGCCCAGACACCCAAATACACCAGCATCTTCCCCAGGGTTGCTGTAAAGTCATTTCCTCAAGGTCCCGTGAGCCGTGGCTGCTGCTTCGCCTCAGCTGTCGCCTTCAGGGAACGACCACATCACCCTGCAAAAGCTGGCTTTGGGCTTCCTCCATTTCAGTGTGGACATCACAGGAATTAGTGGCAAGGTCTTTGAATGAAATGGGCTTTTTCTTTGGTAGAGAGATCTTCTTAAACATATCAAGAAAAAGTCTTTCATTCCTTATTAACATTAAAATATTTTTTTTTTTTTGATTTTCGAGACAGGGTTTCTCTGTAGCTTTTTGGTTCCTGTCCTGGAACTAGCTCTTGTAGACCACGCTGGCCTCGAACTCACAGAGATCTGCCTGCCTCTGCCTCTCAAGCATTAAAATAATTTTTAAGTGGAGTTACTTTTTATTAAATGCCTGTTGGCTAGTTTTGCCCCCTAAAAGCCATTTTTGGTGCAATGAATTATTATGTTCATTGATATTCTTATGCCTAAATATAATTGGATTTGTAAAATAAACTTTCCTGTCTATGGGAGGCTAGAGAGATGGCTGGAGCACTTAAGAAAATATACTGCTTTTCAGAGGACCTGGGTTTGATTAGCATGTTGGGTGGCTCACAATCACCTATAACTCCATCTATTGGAGCTGGAGAAATGGTTCATGCAGTTAAGTGCACCTGTTGCCTTTTCAGAGGACCCAGGTTCAATTCCCTGCACCACAAGTCTGTACCTCCAGTTGCAGAGGATGCCCTGCCCTCTTCTGAGTCCTTGAGCATCAGGCAAATACACGGGGCATGCACACAGGCAATGTACATAAGATAAAATTTAAAAATCACTTAAAAAAGACTTCCTTTCTCACCTTTTTACTCTATTTTCCTTTTTTGGTAGGGAAGAGGAGGTTGCTTTCTCTTGTGAGGAAAGTCTCTATGTGCCCCTCTGGCCGCAGTGCAAGGGTTACAGATGCCAATCGCCACCAGGCAAAGGACTTAAACCCTCTTTTCCTTCCCTCTGCTCCACCCTCCCTGTGCGGCCCTCTATGGCAGGCTCCTCCCATCAGGCTCTGTTTTCTGGGTCCCCGTGGCTCCGGCAAAACTCTTTGCGCCAGAACGTTGGCAGAAAACTTCGGCGTTTTTCACATTCAGTTTGATGAATTTCTCCAAGAAAAAATGCTGCTTAAGGCTGAAAGGAAATTCGGGCCTGAGTTTGAGGACGATTCCGAGGAGGAGCAAGCCACAAAGCAAGAACTGGAAGAGCTTGCCGTTCAGGCGAACGTGAAAATTGAAGAAGAAATCACAAAAAAGCAGGTGATGTGGTGGTGTCCCTGGGGGGCACTGTGTTTGCTGCGGAAGCTGGTTTGTAGCAGGTAGTTCAGGGCAGATGCAGCAGCCACCGCAGGCTAGACTCAGTTACCGTCCCAGGATGCCAGCTAGAGAGACCTGCCTGCCACAGTCATGTGCACAGATAGAGGGGTCCGGTGACCCCCCCCCCCCAGGTTATCTTTGGGGTCCTGACCCACGTGGTTTAAGCAGTCCTGGTCAAGGTGTAGTCTGGTGACCCGTATCTCAGCTTTGTTTCTGCAAGATGGTCCAAAGAGCCCTTATTGTTTGAGGGGGAGACACTCCGTCCCCAGGGTGCAGTGTGAATAATGGCCCTCGTCGGGTGGTGGTCTGTTCCAGGAATCCAAGGTGACTGCAGATTTAGCACAGTGACTTTCAGGAACCTCTGGGGAGCCTAGAACAGGAAACTGTAAAGAACAGAAAATAAGATGCCTCCTTTATTTTTGTGCGCTTTCATCTTTTAAAGTGAATGAAGTAGGTTAAAATGTAACATTTCTAGGTTGATCCTTCAAGTGAGGAGCATGCCTGTGTGTGGAGGTGAGTGGTGGAAAATGACCCCGGGCTCCAGACTCAGTCCTTCTCTTTAGCCTGTGAGCCCAAGTGAGAAGCCGACTCCTTTTCCTGAAAAGCAGCATCTGTGTGTCTGTTACACAATCATAGCAACTTCGAACTACAGAGACCTGAGGAGGAGGAGCCGCCACAGGGCACCCTCTCCACTGTGATTTATAAACCCGCTTCTCCCCCAGTGTAGGAAATACTGAGTCTTACCTGACTCTGAAAGTCGGGAAAGTGACTCCCACGCTGAGTGGTGGTGCAGCACACAGTCGGGGCATTCGACTGTGCGTCTGAACTACTTGTATGTTCTTCATTATCCATTTGAGGGTCACCTTCAGAGAAAGATGACCTGAGTTCTTCATCCCAATATTTTCTCTCTGTTGCTGTGAAGCTATAAGCCCTTCTAGAATGTGCTTCAGGTAACTCTCCGGTTGGCTCATCCTCTAATCAGGATGTGGCGTAAGGAGATGGAACTGTATCTCCTTAGAGGAAAAATGGCACAAATCAGGTAAGCTTTACAGATGTGTGATATGAATCAAGCAAATTTTTGGCAAACCAATAATAATAAAGATGCATTGACTCTGACACCGTACGTGAAAGTCAATCATGTTGCCATGGTGACTTCTCTTAGTTATATTAGGTAATTTTTATTACTTAATCATATTATATATCAGTGCACAGAACTCAAGTTTTAAAATGTTTTCAAGTAACAGTATCAAAAGTGGCCTCAGAAAAAGCTCAGGTCTCATTCTAGCAGTGGTGTAAAACAGTATCGCTTATCAATGCGGAGCTTAAGACTCCTCTTATTTTATAGTTTTCACCTTTAGCTTCCAGATGTGCAGTTCACAGAAGAGGAGGAGGCAATCAAGCTGAGTCTGACGGAGAATGAGCCCCTGACGTCGGAAATTCTGGACCCCATGCTTTCTGAGTGGTGGCTTAAAGAACCAATGCGGTGGGTGCCTCCGTACACAGGGGTTATGTTTCCCACTGCTTTTCATTTCTTTGTTCCGAATAGCCAAACTATAGTCTAATTTGTACGTACAAATTTGCTCTTATTCATCTATATAAACTACACATTAAAACATCCATGGAGCTTTTGAAAAACACTGAAGCCAGAGACTCATGCCAAAGCATTTAAACAGATTCTGCTGAGGTTTGAGACCGGGATCAAGGCCCTGGCATGTTTTTTAGGGTCCCCAGATGATTTTAGTGTACATCTGTAGTTGAGAACTATTTTCTAAATCTGCTGGGGACCGGCCTCAGCAGAGAAGTGGGTCTCGAACCTGGGATGTCCGGAAGGTGAAGTGAATACATGAACCCAGGATTCTGATGCAAGCTGATAGGCCATCGGCTGTAGGGCAAGTTCTTCTTCTGCCCTGAGCTTCAAACCTCAGTCTTTTATTGTAAACTTTACACAAGGAAAATGATTGTTTTTTTCTTGCCACACAAGAAGTATAAAGATTCTTTGAAGTCAGAACATCATCATTCATTATGACGTTTTCCCCAGTGTTCCCAAGCCCCATGCCAGCCCCTATATTCTTAATTCTTAGCTGAGTTAATCAGAAAACAGCTTCTGAGGCATTCACCTCAGAAGCTAACCACTTGCAGTTTACAAAAGCATAGTTCAGCGGATTTTACTCCATTGTCATCCCTTTCCCATTGTTGCTCCTCACAATTCCAACTTTGATTTATAAACCCATAGTCAGTCAGCCCTAAAGCCCTAGGTTCTCAGAAACTTTATTCATCATAGCCGAGTTCTTCTCTGTTTCAGTATAATTCTTTTGCCAAGTTTTATAATCAGGCAAAGAACAATTTTTGCATTTTCCCCACGTTTCCCCAATTCTTTCATCAGTCAGGTTTTCCCCCATAACCTGCTTTACAGCGTCAATGCCTGCCCGCTCCATCAGATCAGGAAGACTCATATTATCATACAGCACATCCATGTTTTCAGAAACCACTGGTGTGGATGCAGAAAAAGAACATGAAGAACAAGTGCACTAGTAGAATTGCTATAACCAGAATCAGCTGTAACATTGTCAAGTGCGTATGCAGACGCCATAGAAGCAGTCCTTGGGGCACATAGGTATTCTCTCCTTGGCCCTCAAGTAACATGCTCATTTAGCTGCCACTGGGTTGCCTGGAGGGAATTGCTTCCTGCATCTCAGGAACCGCAGTCGGAGGGGGGCTATGCTTTGCCATCTCCGGCATAAGCCCACATACCCTCGTGGTGTGCTGGATTCTTCCGCCTCTATCCTTGTGATGATTACAGCTATGACCACTGGGTAGCTGTCCAGTCTTGGTCCACTAGCAAATGCCTGCAACAGTGTTGACCCACACAGAACAAATCTTCAGGTCCCGGAGTTGTTATCTTTTGTCTTTGTTTCTTTTCCTGTTTCGAAGTGGGGTATTCTGCCTTGATATCCTCCAAAAGAGCATGAAATGATATTTACAAGAGTGATTGGAGCACAAACACATTTGCAACTTGCTACACACCAAGTACTGGTCAACTGTGCTTTATTCGAATCAGTTTAATCTGTATATGAAAACTGATCATGTCACAGTCACTCCTCTTGGCTGTATTAGATATTTTTAGTATTTAATCATATTAAAATTGCTGCATAGAATGGGATAGAAATTTGCATCATCTCAATTTGAAAAAAAAAAGAAACTGAAATACAGAGAAATTAGATGAATGTTTCTATGCCACTCTGGGCACATTTGTATCTACTGCCTATTTGAAATGAGGGAGTGGGATTGAGTTATCAAGATTTTTAAAATGTCCTTTTTCTCTAAATTAGATCACTAACTGTGGGAAACTTGGGCAAGTAACCCACAGCTTTCTGTTCATGAACTGTTCTCCACTAGCTTAGCTTCTCACATCACACCACACAAAGGCAAAAAATAACGTTTTTAAATTAAAAAGTAATGATGCCTGGAGCAGTGGCTCAGCAACTAAAAGAATCAGGACCCAGGTTCGAGTCCCGGCACCCACACAGCAGCTCACAACCATCTGTAGCTCCAGCTCCAGGGAATCTGATAGATAGATATCTCTATGGAGATACAGAGACATGAATTTAATTTAATGTAAAAAGTTACACAACAAAATCTAAATATGGAGTATTTCACAACCATCACATTTTATTATGATAAAGATTTACAATCACATGTAATATTTTTATATGATATATAATATATATCACAGTATGGTAGAAAGGGGCACATGAAGAACTGACTAAAAAGAAAAACAACCAAAGACAGTAACACCTGGGGTATAGGATAATAGTCTGCAGTTTTATGGGTTTTTTCCCCTCTACTTTGCGATTCTTCTATTGTGAAATGCATTGCTCTTAGAAGTGAGGAAAAGGGTTGACTTTCTTTTAGGTTTTTTTTTTTTCAGTCTACTAGATTAATCCTAGAAGAGCTACTGAGGGCTAAACTAAGGCAGATGGCAGCAATGAAAGCACAGAGGCACCAAGCCTTGGCTCACACAGGACAGCGGGAGGGAGGTGGAGAAGAAACTCGAGGCATCTTGTGTTGCTGAATCTGGCGAAGAGAGGGTTGGAGCGATGAGGGTGATCATGATTGTTGACAGTGTAACCCACAGAGCTTTCCTTCATTGGAAAGTCAAAGCAGGGCTTCGACACTTCTGAATTAAAACTCAGAAGAGTTTTTATGTAGTGGTAAGGACTTGGGAGTTCTTGTCAAAGTGACACCAGGACACCAGGCAAGAAGTGGGTTCCTCCTAGAAGAGACTAGATGGAAGGCATCGCCGAGGAAAGAGATGACCAGCATGGCCAATTTAGAGAAGATTGCCTACCTAATAAGAGAGGACAATTAGCATTTGAGAATGAACTGTGAAGACTGAAACAGTCAGATGTTTATAAGCGTACCATTTTATTGAGAAGAAAGCGCATGTATGTGTAAATACAGTAGACATTTTTGGACAAATAAGGTCAACAAGCTCACTCAAAGGCAGATCAACACTGACTTCTCAACAGGAACTCGAAGCCAAGTCCTCAAAGGCTGCTTTATAAGTACAAGATTGAAATCCGTTGGCCTTCTGGTTATCCTCATGACCCTAAAAGTTCTGTCACCTGAGGCAGAATATGCCTCAGAAGTTACTGTTGGCTACCAGGAGACCTGGAGGAGTGTGTGAACTGCCTCATGGCAGGACACGTGCTGAGGCCAGTCAAGCGATCCCTTACTAGGCTGGGCACTTCTCCCCAGCAGAAACTTACTTTCTTTTCTATAACTCTTTGTGAACTTCCAGTTAATAATTATCAACGGTTGCTACCTGCAACTTTTATATTACAAGCACAAATCTTATTTTAATCCAATTTTATACATCTTGGAAAAATATCATATATATACTCACCTCTTGAACATAAATCTTTAACAAATGGTAAAATTGCATACATGCCAAAGAATTGTTTTAAAATAAGTTTACTATCTCTAAATGTCTGATTTGTATAGCTATTTTACATACCTGTTTATCCTGGCCACCTAAAAATTTCCTCAAGCCTGAAACTGGCACACACCTTTAATCTCTGTGCTCAGGAGGCAGAGACAGGTGGTCTTTGTGAATTTGAGGTCAGCCTGGTCTACATAGCAGGTTCCAGGCCAGCCAAGGTTATGATACCTTGTCTTACAATATTATACGTCTGATAAAATCTATAACAGATGCAGAGATAATATGTGGAGGGTCCTTGGTGACTCTACAGCAAACAGGGAAAACATCTGTAAAGAGACAAGAAAGAAGCTCGGTTCAGCCCTTTTCTGGTAGCTGGTGCTGAGCCAAGACTTCTTGGAGTCTGACATCAACTTTTATTGATTGATTGATTGATTGATTGATTGATTTATTCATGGCCATATCTAAAGCATAGTACAATTTTGAGAAAAAGTTTTCAGATAACAATTAACTCTGCTCTGTAAGTACAACAAAGCTTAAGATACATTTCCATTGAAGCTCTTCACAGAGTACTGTGACTTCATCCCTAAAAGGGGCTCTCCTGACTGAGAAACAGAGCTCAGGATTAGGGTCCAAGCAGAACGCTACCATGTCTGGCCCTAAGATAACCCGGAAGTCACCTGGGCTACTGTAAAGTGTACAAGGTGCCTGAGTCTCATGATACAGAAGTAGTGCCCTTGGCTTTAGGAGGAAGGGTATGGGATAAGGGAAATAGGAATTCTGGAAGCTATGGGCAGTCCTGGCTCCTCAGACAGCAAAGGATGGCAGCCTATGAACTACACCCATCCCCTGCCTTCCAGGAGGAACAAGCTAAACACCCCTTTCCTCTGAAGCATCTGCAAGCTTAACTTTCCCAGCTTCTCCAGTGCTCGCTTGTGTGCCCGAGACTTTTTGGCCTTTCCACCAACACATAGTATAAATAGATCTACAGTGTAATGTTTACATATTTGGGTTTTTAAGTTACCATACAAAATAACGAACTTGTTATAACACCTTTGTACATACATATAATTACCTGTTGCTCACAGCATCACATCATCCTCTCTGTTACCCTGCCCGCTCCCACTGGTTCCTTTCCTCTCACAGACTAGTTCCTCTGTTTTCATGTCGTAGATGTCACATAGAAACTGGTAGCAAGGTAGGTGATAGAAAGATAGTTCTGAATATTAGAGAAACATGGGGATGTCTGTCTTTTGAGTGTGTCCTACCTGGAATATCTATGTTTTAAGCAATTTGTGCAAATTTCCACCCAGCTCCACCGGCTTCATCCTGGACGGTTTCCCGCGGTACCCGGAGGAGGCCCAGTTTCTAGGAGAGCGTGGCTTTTTCCCAGATGCCGCTGTTGTAATACAAGTAGAAGATCAAGACATCTTTGACCGGCTCCTTCCGGCACAAGTTCAGAAGTGGAAAACGAAACAGCGCAAAAAATCAGAACGGAAAAAACTCATCAAAGACTTGAAGACAAAAATCAGGGTACATATCCAATACAAAAACATGGGAATACGATTCTTTTTCCAAACTCGTGGTGTCCAGGCCTTCCTCCATCAGGCACAGGAGCAGGCTGAAGGCAACGGCGGAGGCAGCAAGTGCCATAGAGAGCTGGAAGGCGGCGGATCTTGGCAGGTGGTGCCCGAGCTCCCACCCACCACTGCGCCTATCCCGATTTGGGGGTCTTTGGGTTCACAGCACTCTCCTGGTGACCCACCAGTGGTTTCCTGGGTTGGTCTCTGCACTCCAGCTCACCCTTCCAGCCGCTGGCAGGCCAGTCTGTCTGAATCAAGTCATACCATGAGGGTCTGGATGTCCGGTCCTGTCCCATACCCATTTTCCGATGGTATTGTTTTGACTGCAGTAAATGTAAGCCCTTCGCTGCAGCAGCCGCACCAGCTGCTTCCGGATTTCCTCCTAGGAAATGCCCTGAGTGACATCGCAGAGATCCCTCAGGGTTCCTGTTAGCTCACCCTTAAGTCGGTGGCACTGCCTGCCTGACTTGATATTGTATTTTGAGAAGAATGCCCAATGTAGTGCCCGCTTCTGGCAGGCACACTATAGTTAGTTAAACCTCAGGGAGTCCTGAGCCAACCAGCACCAAAACCGCATGTGGACAGATTCACTGTGTTAGGTTGGAGGGCCCTGAAAACAGGGCATGGTCATCCTCCCTCCCTCTGGCCATATCCAACAGGCATGTGCTTTCCTTAGAGGTGCAGCTGTGTTTTCAAAGATGCATCTTCACGGTAAAGAAAAGAGATTTCTGTGAAATCCAATGCCACCCCCATCCCAAAGAAGCAGTGTACAATACGTCTGAAGAAGGAGCTCAAGGCTAGAGTGAGCGAGCCTGTGGGGTGTTTACCCCTTGAGAGGGAGATAGCCCAGAAGGACATGAATGTATTTTGACACTCGCTGCATCTTGTTTTCCTGGAGAGTGTCGGTACCCTTCTACCACGTATTAGCCCCAGCTGGAGAAGGTACAGCGATACCTAACGAGTGACTTTATCATTTTTGTTTTTGTTGTTGTTGTAAACTTGTAAATGTTTCTTTGACAGGACGATATGGTTGCTAAGAGAAGAGCTGAACTTATCTCAGAGAGGGACAGAAAGAGGAAAGGGGATGTAAGTAGATTTTTTTTAAGCGTAACACTTGATCTCAACAGTTGAAAAACACAAAAGGATGCGTTTCAAAAGTCTACAAAAACTAAGCATAACACTATGATCTCAGCAGTTGAAAAACACAGAAGGATGTGTTTCAAAAGTCTACAAAAACTAACAGAGTTCACAGAGAAGTAGTGAGACGACACGTACTTTTGATTTTTTTTTTTTTTTTGATTTTTTCGAGACAGGGTTTCTCCGTAGCTTTTGGTTCCTGTCCTGGAACTAGCTCTTGTAGACCAGGCTGGTCTTGAACTCACAGAGATCCGCCTGCCTCTGCCTCCCGAGTGCTGGGATTAAAGGCGTGCGCCACCACCGCCCGGTTACTTTTGATTTTTTTATTTTTCTCATGGTATATGCTATTTTAAATTACCTTTTAATTAACCTTATAATCAAAATGTTGTTTTGTTTTGTTTTGTTTTGGGACAGTCTCTCTATGTCTCCCTGGCTGTCTTGGATCTTGCTATGTAGAAGAGGCTAGACTTGAACTCACAGAAATCCTCCTGCCTCTGCCTCCTAAGTTTGGTGATTAAAAGCATATGCCTCCACACCTGGCATGAGCACATAGTCAAAGAAACCACTAAAGACCCTGAAGTATTCCCGTACGAAATACACAGTGCGTTTTCATCTTTGGGATTTTCATCTCGTTTTCACACTTCCAGCTACCACCACAGAGACAGGCCGAAGGCACAGGAGGGGGGCTAGATGGAGCCTATAAGGCTGACCTGGAACTGAAACGTTGGTTGTCTTAGGATATGAAATGAGGAGAGTCTGAATCATCGCAGTCAGACAGTGGGGACCGAGGGTTTTTTTTATAAGGGAACAGTTATTGGCACATTAACCTATCTGACCTTGGTACAGCTAAAGCACTTAAGGGTTATACACAGTGTTAGGGTTTGAGTGTGAAGTGTCCCCCACAGGCTCGTGTATTCGAATGCTTGCACCCCAGCTGGGTCATTTTGTGGCTGTTGTGAAGGGTGTTGTTTCTCTGGTTTCTTTCCCAGCCCTTTTATCATCTGTGTACAGGAGGACTACTGGTTTTTTTTTTTTTTAAGTTAATCTTGTATCCTGCTACATTACTGAAAGTGTTTATGATTCGTAGAAGTTCCTTGGTAGACTCTTTGGGATCGCGTATGTAAACCATCACAACATCAGCAAACAGCGAGAGTTTGACTTCTTTTCTGATTTATATCCCCTTGATTTACTTTTGTATCTTATTGCTCTAGCTAGGACTTCAAAAACTATATTGACTAGATATGGAGAGAGTGGAAAACCTTGTTTTGTTCCTGATTTCAGTAGAATCGCTGGGAGTTTCTCTCCATTTAGTTTGATGTTGGCTATTGGCTTGCTGTATATTGCCTTTATTATGTTTAGGTATGTTCCTTGTATCCCTTCTCTCTCCAAGACCTTTATCATGAAAAGATATTGTAATTTGTCAAAAGCTTTTTCAGCATCTAATGAGATGATCATGTGTTTTTTTATTTTTCAGTTTGTTCATATGGTGGGTTATGTTGACAGATTTTCATATGTTGAACCATCCCTGCATTTCTGAGATGAAGCCGACTTGGTCATGGTGGATGATGGTTCTGATGTGTTCTTGGATTCTATTTGCCTGTATTTTATTTAATATTTTTGCATCAATGTTCACAAGTGAGATTAGTCTGTAATTCTCTTTCTTAGTAATGTCTTTCTGTGGTTTGGGTATCAGGGTAATTGTAGCCTCATAAAAAGAGTTTGGCAATGTTCCTGCTGTTTCTATTGTGTGGAATAATTTTAGGAGTATTGGTATTAGTTCTTCTTTGAAAATCTTGTAGAATTATGAGCTGAAACCATCTGGCTCTGGGCTTTTTTTTTGATTGGGGGACTTTTGATGACTGTTTCTATTTCTTCAGCAGTTATAGGTCTGTTTAATTTGCTTATCTGGTCTTGATTTAATTTTGGTAAGTGATATTTATCCAGAAAGTTGTCCATTTATTTAAGGGAATTTTTCATTTCCTCTTTAAGAGTTTCAGACATTCTCTTGAAGTTATTTTTTAAGTCATTTTCTTCTGCTTCATCTGTATTTAGTTGTTTAGGTCTTGCTGTTGTAGGGTCTTTAGGTTTTACTGGTGTGCTGCTCTTTGTGGTGTAGCATGTGTTCTTACCTTTTCTACTCATCTTTTCCTCTAATAGGTGTGGTTGGGGCTGTCTGAGATTCTGTTGATTAATCTTCTGGTGCCAGTGAATCCAAAGCTCAGATGGTTGTTCCTCGTGGTACAGTCAGTGTCACAGTTCTAGTTACCCTGTTGGTTATTCCTGTTCCTGGAGATAGCTCAGTGCTCCTGTGCTTTGGTCTGCTCCCTTGGAGTTTGCTGTCTCAGGCCTTCTTTGACCTAGGTTACCAGCTTTGACCTGTTTCTATAAATCCTGGTCTATATCCCCTCCTGCAGAAGTCCCTGGCTTGGAGATGGTCCTTCAAAGGTTTCTGGCTCTGGTCTACTGCTCGGAGTTCCCAGGTTCAGGTGCACCCAGAACCACAGAGGACCTGGCTCAGGCTTACTCCCTCAGAGGTTCCAGACTCATGCTTAGACCCACAGAGGTTCCAGGTTCCTGCCTATTCCCTTTGATGTCCCATACCAATGCCCAGACCCACAGAGGTCCTGGCTCAGGCCTACTCCCTCTGACGTCCCAGACTCACATCTGGCCCTGCAGAGATCTCAGGTTCTTGCCTACTCCCTTGGAGGTTCCAGATTCATGCCCAAACTGGCAAAGGTTCCAGCTCAAGCCTAGTTCCTGGAAAGTCCTAGACTCACACCCAGAACCACAGGGGTCCTGGCTTTGGTCTACTCCCTTGAAGATCCCAGATTCACGTCTGAACCCTCAGTGGTCTCTGGCTGTGGCTCACTCACTCAGCAGTTACTCCCCTGTACCTGTTCCTGTGGAGTCTGCTGTCTCTGGACCAGGTCTCTGGCTCAGTCCTGGTCTGCCAGTGTCCCGGGACTGAGTTGGCTCCCGAGACTGGATTGGCTCCTGGCTTCTGCTCCTGTGGAGCTTGCTTCCTCAGGCCCTCTCTATCCTAGGTAGCTGATTCAGTCCCACTCCTGATACGGAAAGAAATTTAAACACATTTACAGCTTTCAGGGCAATTCTATAGAAAAACATATAACATTGATGTTTAAAATGAAATACAGCTATGACTGAGGAACAACTCAGTCTTAGAGTATCTGATTGGCATGTACCAGCCTCAGTTCAATTCCAAGAACAACAAAAGAACTTGCTTAGCAAATGTCAGGCCATAAGGTTACTCTCTAATACTACAGGGAGAGAAATCTCTCTCTCTCTCTCTCTCTCTCTCTCTCTCTCTCTCTCTCTCTCACACACACACACACACACACACACACACACACAACTGTAACAAGCCATTCGATTGTTTTTTATTTTAATTTGTGCTGTTGTCATAAAACACCATGACCAAAAGCACTCTGGGGAGGAAAGGGTTTATTTCCTTATCTTAGAGCTTGTAGTTCATCATTCAGAGAAGACAGAGCAGGGGATGAGAGACAAAGACAAGAGATAGAGGATGAGGGAGAAGGGGAAGGGAACAGGGAGAGGAGAAAGGGTATTGTCTGGAAGGGACAAAGAACTGCCTGTGGGTGGAAAGGAGACAGATGTGGCCCACAGGCACAAGGCAGTTTATAAAGGAAAAGAGGAAACCCTGTGTTAGGATGAGGTGTTTAATTTTTATTGGAGATGTTAATTCAGGCACCAGAAGGGGACTTTTGGTTGCTGGCCTTCAATACTTTGATAGCTGGACCTTTTTTGGCCAGCCTCAGGAATGAGTCTAGAATAAGAGTCCAAATAAGGGAATAGACCTGGGTGGCTAGCTTTAGGGATGTAATCTATAGCTTACAAGGGAGAGGGAAAGGGGAAGGGCAAGGCCTGCCAGAGTCATATTTTCCATGCTCCAGTCGGCCAGGGTCCCCTCAGGAGTCAGTTCTCATTCCTCTATGTGAGTCAATGACTTTCCATGTATTAACTCAACCAATGCTCCCCCAAATCCTGTGAGCTATGTTGTTCCCATTTATAGATGAGGAAACTGATCTTCTTCAAGTTGGCAATGCAGCTTGTATATTTTGTCATCTGTGAGCTGCATTAAATATTATTTCTAAAAACTATAAAGAAAAACATACTAGTGTCTTAACTGTTTGCTTGTGGGACCATCACAGTCAGAATCTTAATGGCATTAAGTTTCTGAGTGCCCGTCATTACATTCTTACTGTCTCACCAAACAATATCGAGTTATTACAAAATACTCCCAGTTATTGGTCAGCAGTGTCCCCTGACACCAATTTCCCATAGAGAGGAAAGGGACCATCTCTTCCTTAGAGCGCTTTCCGAGATGATGACGATTTCAGTGACGATGAGCCTGATGAAGAGGAGGATATCGAAAACATCCTGGAAGAAGAGTTCCCGAAAGACGAGGAGGAGATGAGTGAGGAGGATGAGGAGCAGGAAGGAGAAGCCGTGGAGCGCCTGCGAAGTGAGATGGGAGAAAAGTTTGAAACCGAAATGAACAATCTGCAAATGATACAGGTTATGACTGTCCCTTCGCCGCCACAAAAACACAGGTTATGGCCTTCCCTTCGCCACCACAAAAACACAGGTTATGGTCTTCCCTTCACCACCACAAAAATACAGGTTAAGCCATCCTTTTGCCACCACAAAAATACAAGTTAGGCTATCCCTTTGCCACCATAAAAATACAGGTTAGGCCATCCCTTTGCCACCACAAAAATACAGGTTAAGCCATCCCTTTGCCACCACAAAAATACAGGTTAAGCCATCCCTTTGCCACCACAAAAATACAGGTTAAGCCATCCCTTTGCCATCACAAAAATACAGGTTAGGCCATCCCTTCATCATTGCTTAACAAGTGACAGTTTGAGAATGCAAGGAGGGTAGTTAGGCTCAGTGTCTTGTTGTCAGGGTTTCTTAACAATTCCCACAATTGTTAAGTCCCAAAGAAATCACACGGAGGTCTACTTAGTTATAAACTGATTGGCCCATTAGCTCAGGCTTCTTACTAATTCTTATAACTTATATAGCCCATTATTAGCCCATTATTCTTATCTATGTTAGCCACATGGCTCAGTACCTTATTCAGCGGGGCAGTCACATCTTGCTTCTTCTCTGGTCAGGTCACAACTGCCGAGAGAGCTTTCCTCTTCCCAGAATTCTCCTGTTCTCATTGACCCGCCTCTACTTCCTGTCTGGTTGTCCCACCTATACTTCCTTCCTAGCTACTGGCTAATCAGCATTTGTTTAAAATATAATTGACAGAATACAGACCATAATCCCATACCATTTCCCCTCTTTAAAAAAAAAAAAACAAGAACTCTGAATCTAATATCCTTTGTTTAGCTTTTCTACTGACCATTAGCCATAACAACTTGTAGCCAACATTCTAAACAAAGGAAAACATCCATAAACTTATTTTTTTGAATGTGGGCATAGTTCTCCAGGTTACTTCCTGCTGGTTGGGGGCACTGATAATCTTATGGCTTTATATGGATGTAGTTTCCCCACGTTGGGCGTCATTTGTTGTAAGGGAGCAGGCCGCTTGTTTGTCCCAGCTGCCCAGTTAGCTTATACCCGAAATAACCACACACACACAAAAACAACTGTATTAATTAAAACACTGCTTGGCCATTAGCTCTAACTTCTTTTTTTTAAGATTTATTTATTTATTATGTATACAACATTCTGCTTCCATGTATACCCACATACCAGAAAAGGGCACCAGATCTCATTACAGATGGTTGTAAGCCATCATGTGGTTGCTGGTAATTGAACTCACGACCTCTGGAAGAGCAGTCAGTGGTCTTAACCACTGAGCCATCTCTCCAGCCCTAGCTCTAACTTCTTAAAAAGAGGGGGAAGTGGTGTGGGACCATGGTCTGTATTCTTTCCATTATATTTTAAATAAATGCTGATTGGCCAGTAGCCAGGCAGGAAGTATAGGTGGGACAACCAGACAGGAAGTAGAGGCAGATCAATGAGAACAGGAGAATTCTGGGAAAAGGACACAGTCCTGGCCCAAACCACAGAAGAAGCAAGATGTGACTGTCTTGCTGAAAAAGGTACTGAGCCGCATGGCTAACACAGATAAGAATAATGGATTGATATAAGTTTTAAGAGTTAATAAGAAGCCTGAGCTAATGGGCCAATCAGTTTATAGTTAATGTAGACCTCTGTGTGATTTCTTTGGGACTTAATGATTACAGGAACTGGGCAGGACAGAAAACTCAGTCAACGGTGTCTTAGTTTTTGTGATATTCCAAAAGAATATTTCAGGGCATCAGGCCCTTTGTCACAGACCAAGAGCAGCATGGACGCCTCCCAGGTTAAGATGGGTTTATCTCCCTACAGACAGCCCCTTGTAAAGCTAAAAGATACCTGCCTTACATGATGATGTAGTCACCAGCTGTGTATATGCTGTAACAGAAACACTAAATAAATCAGGCTTTATCGTTTCTCTTACCAGGAAGAATTTGATAAGGTTCTGGTACCAATAATTACAGTTAATGGAGCTAGGAAACTTAACATTGTACAATATGTGTTGAACTTGAAATTGAAGCCGCTCGTGGAAAACCGTGCAAGCATTTTTGAGAAGTGTTATCCAGTGTCCCCACACCTTGCTCATAAAATGCTGACCTTCACCTACAAATACATAAGCTCATTTGGCTACTGGGACCCTGTAAAGGTAACATCAGACAATTCATCTGAAAACCATCATGTTTGTTTGGTTTTTTTTGTTGTTGTTGTTTAGGAAGACATAGTCATTTTGAAAAGTTGTAAATACTGTATAATGCAGCTATAAAAATTTGGGGGGGATAAAATGGAGTAATGTAACTTTCATTTTTGCTTTTGATTTAAAAGATACATAACATGGAACTAGCATTCTGCGCCCCTGCCCCAAAAGTCTGTATCCCTAGCATTTACTCCCAGTCAGCCAGGAATTGCATTCCAGTCTAAGAAAGAAGGCCAATGTTGATGATACTATTGACGGATCACTATTTTGCATGCCTCTCAAAGGGAAGCAATGTGACTGTCTTGGTGAAGAGACACTATGACCACCACAACACTCATAAGGGAAAGATTTAATTGGGGCTGACTTACAGTTCAGACATGGTGCTGGAGAAGGAGCTGAGGTCTGCAGGCAACAGGAGTCTGTGTCACACTGGGCATAGCTTGGGCACAGGAGACCTCAAAGCCTACCCTCAATACTGATACACTTCCCCCAACAAGATCACACCTACTCAAACAAAGCCACACTTCCTATGAGGGCCATTTTCTTTTAAAGCACCACAGGGAGTAAACTATTTTATACCTACTCTGCCATATTCAGGAAGGATGGTGCTTGACTTTCTGATACTGTAAAAAGATCTTCAGCCCTAACGTCAGTTAGTTATCCACTCTTCCTACCTCATTCCATACCCACGCCTTAGGCTGTCTTTGTTGGGTGTTTCACATTTTGTGGCTGTTGTCAATGGCATGATGGGATTTTGTCCATACAAAAATGCGGAAGAACTCTGTCTGAATTAAAAGATAACCTGGCAGAACCACCTGTATTGCCCACTTCCGATACTGCAGTAAAACTTGAGATAGGGCAGGTTAACCAATGTAATTTATTTTCTAGTAGTTCTAAAGGTCTCCCATCCAAGTACTAACCAGGCCCAATTCTGCTTAGTTTCAAGATCAGGCACACTCAGGGTGGTATTGGCATAGCCCAATAGTTGTAAAGGTTAGAAATGTTTCTAAAGGATTTCATCAAGGTGTTGACAGATGGTCTTTCCTGCCTTGTCTAGCAGTTGACCACCTTCTCATAGTGTCCTCATGTGGGGCTTTTTCTGTGTATGCTGATTCGTGTTTCTGCCTCCTGTTATAAGACCCCCCCATCCTATTGATTATTCTTTTGCCCTCATTTGACCTTACTTGCCCCCATTAAGGTCTTATCTCTACATGCATTCACATTGGCAATAAGAGTTTCAAGATAAGTGGATTGTATGGGAGGGGGCAGTGCAATTCACAATACCATTTTAGAAGTGGGTCTGTTTGTCAGGGTAAATGAGTTTGTGAATGAGTATAACAATCTCATACCCTCGGTCAGAAACAGTCAATAAAACATGAGTCATTATGTAGGAAGTAGAACTGTAATTGTCATAAACTAAAACCAACTAGAAACATTACATGGACTAGATATGATATGAAATAACCTGTACTTTGTATACAGTTGCTTTGTTAATATTTATAATTAGAGGTTTTCTTATTATGTAATAAAGATTAAAATTTTTCAGATATTTTGAAGGAAATGCTTTATAAATTAAATCTAACTTGTGAATTTAATCCTATTACAGCTAAGCGAAGGAGAGACAATCAAGCCTGTTGAGAATGCAGAGAACCCTCTTAACCCTGTCATCCACCGTCAATATATTTATTTTTTATCTAGTAAACAAACCAAAGAAAAATTTATGATGAACCCAATCAAATATATCCGGCAACCCAAACCCAAAGCTTCTATGCCTGTCAGAATTATGATTGTGGGGCCTCCCAAGTCAGGGAAAACCACAGGTGAGTGTGTCTGTCTTTATTCCTCAAGCATCAAGGGAGCTCTGAAACCCAGCACCAAGTCCCCAGGAGCCAGGACTTTATGGCTAATTTGCCTCCCCACCAACAATGTAGAAAAAGATTCCTTTTTCTCTATCTCTTTACTAAAATTTATTTTTTTAAAATAATAATTATTAAGGCTGGATTGAGACGAGATCTCAATATAAAAATTACTACTTACAAATATTTTATGGAGGACTCTTACTTCTATGTCATCAACGATGTTGGTCCGTAATTTTTATTTTGTTATATTTTCTTGTTTTCATTAGGTTTAGTACAGGGCAATATTAGCTTCATGTAATGCATTTATAAGGATTCTTACTCTTTCCATTTGAGGAAATACTTTGAGAATAACTTGCATCAACTATTTTTTAAAGTTTAAAATAATTTTAACCATGGATCCAGTACTGGGCTTTTCTTCTTTGGAGATTTTTTATTACTGCTCCAGTCCCATTCTTGGTTGTTGATTTACATTGGTTTTCCATTGCCTCTTGATTAAAATTTGGTAGTTTATGTGTCCAGAAATCATCCATTTTCTAACTCACTGATGTATGCAGGGGCCTTTGGGACCTCCATGACCAGCAGAGAGGTGATCCGTGGGAGGCAAGAAGGTAGTTCAGCTCAACACAACATCAAAATACTCAAAGCTATAAGTTTTCCTTATGGTACTGATTTTTTATGGTTTTGGTTTTTTGTTTCCATTTCTCACAGGTCCTGGTGGTTACATTTCCATTTTCATGTGACTCTACAATCTTTTCCTGTTTCCCTTTTCTCTCTTTCAGCGGTACCATTTTCATTAGAAACATGGCTGATCTCCAAGTGTTTGTATAATTCATGTAGCCATTCTTCCTGTGATTTCTAATGTTTCGTCCCTTCTGACCTGAGACACTGGGAGTTATCTCAGTTTGCAATTGTTAGGAGTTACTTTGCAGCCTCATGCACGATCTATTTTGGAAAAACTTCCATGTGCTAAAAAAGAATATATACTATGCCTCAGTTGGTGTCTGTTACATACATCTGCCTTGTAGTAGCGATTCTCAACCTGTGGGTTGCAAGCCCATTGGGGAGCACATATCAGATATTTACATTATATTTCATAACAGTAGCAAAATTACAGTTATAAAGTAGCAACAAAAAATAATTTTATGGTTGGGGGTTGTCTTAGGGTTTCTACTGCTGTGAAGAGACACCATAACCACAGCAGCTCTTATAAAGGAAATCATTTAATTGGGACTTCCTTACAGTTTCAGAGGTTTTGTTCATTATCATCGTTGTGGGACACATGACAGCATGCAGGCAGACATGGTGCTGGAGTAGAAGCTGAGAGTTCTACTTCTTGATCTGCAGGCAGCAGGCAGAAAACTGACTTGAGCTTCTGAGACCCCAAAGGCTGCTCCCACCACAACACATTTCCTCCGGCAAGGCCATGCCTACTCCAACAAAACCACACCTCCAAATAGAGTCACTTCACATGGGGCCACACAACATGAGGAACTGTATTAAAGGGTCACAGCATTAGGAAGGTTGAGAAGCACTGATCTACAGTATACTGTAACCCTGGTGTTGTTTTGTTGACTTTTGCTGACAGTGAGCTACTGAAGTGACCCACTATTGTTGCACTGGGCCCATCTTTCTCTTTGTGTCCCATAGCATTGACTTATGGAAGTTGGTACACATCATTGTATCTTCCTGATGGATGGTTCCCTGTTAGTCACTTTCTTATCACTGTGTCAAATACTTGGCATACCCCACACCCCAAACATTCAGTAACTTCCCAAAACAGTGCCAGCAGCTGGTGACCAAATGTTCAATACACAAGTCTATTGGTGACATTTCACATTCAAATCACATTAGTCCTTTTATTAAAAAAAAATAGCTATTTGAGAATTTAATGCAGTATGTGTTGGTCACATTCAGATCTACTACCCACCAACTTAGTGCTGTTGTGGGTTATCCACCAGAGAAGACTATTCTGACATAGGTTTAAGCCAGTAGAAAGTCTTTATTAGCCAGTCTTTGTTTTCATTTTGGCTGGTGGGGATGTCTATGTGCTGAATTTTAGGGCCTGAATGGCTCTTCCATTGTGGAGTCAGTTGAGCTAAGATCTGAGGCCTATTAAACTAAATAACATTCTTTTTATCAATATGACATAACCGTTGTCTCTTCTAACTAATTTAGCTTGAGTTCTGTTTGGTCAGATATGAATATAGTTACTCTTGCTTGCTTTCAGAATTCTTTGCTTAGAATATTATTTTCTATCCTTTCACTTTTCGTCTAAGTACACCTTGGCTGAGTTTCTTGCAGGCAGCAAACTGTTAGGACTTACTTGTTTTAAGTCCAGTCAGTAAACCTATGCCTTTGAAAGGCATGTGGTACTTCTACCCTGCTTTGTTTCCATTCTAGTTGTTTCAAATAATCTGTATCCATTTCTGTCTTATTTGTGCTAGAGTTGGGGTGCTTTCCTGAATTGGCAGTGTTTGATTTGTTCCTAATTCTCAGTTGTTTATCTACTCTTCATGTGAAATTGATTCTTTCTTGCCCCTGAGAATCTTGCTCATCTCATCCAATTCCTCTCCAGTATTAGGGACTCCCTTATTCATGCTTGTCTTAGGAGGTCTTTATTTCTCTTTTTATTGAGAAGGATGATTTGGTTGGGTACAAGAATCTATAATCTTTCAAGGTGTGAACTTCCTCACTGAAACCCTCCTGGCCTTTAGAGTTTCTTCAGAGAAACATTTCTGTGTGACTTGACGTTTCTCTCATAAAGATTTTAATATTCTTTCTTTGTTCTGTATTTGAATTATAATGCTTAATTATAATTTTTGTTCTGATTATGTCTAGTTGGGATTCTGTCTTCTATAATTAGCCATCTCTGTCTTTCCCAAGACTTGACAAATTTCTTAAATGGCCCTTTGATAGTGTCCTACAGATCTGAAGTGTCTTGTCTAGTCTTTCTTAATTTTCTTTATTGTTCTCTGAATATAATAATTCATCAATTTCAGTTTTCAAACTCTGGTGCTCTTCCACTTAAGCTGATGCTTTCAGTCATTTCTTTTAAATTTGATTTATTGAGATTTGCATTTCCAAGATTTCCAATTGGTCATTTTCTAGCATATTTCTCTCTCTCTAAGGAATTTATCTTTCATCTTCTTTGTTGTCTTCCTTATTTCACCCATTTATTGGTATCCTTTTTAATATATTGATGTTTTAAACATCATTCTTTTACATTCTTTGTCCAGGGGTCGGAGGAGTTGCCTCAATGGATAAAGTGCCTACCTTGTAGGCACGGGACTTGAGATCAAGCTCCAGAACCCATCTGAAAAATCAGATAAGATGGTGTACATTTTGTAATCCCAGCATAGAGAGGCAGAGACAGACAGAACCCCAAGGCTCCCTGGCCAAGCAGTCTAGCCTACTTGGAAAGGCCTGGGCCAGTGAAAGATCCTGCCTCAAAAGACACACACGCACATGCACACACACATGCATACACACACAAAAAGTGGGGAGGAAGAGAGAGAGAGAAAAGAATGAAACACATGAGATCCTTTACACACACAAACATGCTCATGCACTTGTACATATATTTCTGTATATGCATACAGAGAGACACACACAAATAAATAGTAAATAAATTTAATTTAAATTTTTTTAAATTTAGTTTTCTAAGTTTTAATTTTCTTAACATGACAAAAGAGTTGTATTCTAAATGTTTACAAGACAATGGTATTTACCAAGCACAACAGAATGTACTCATCTGAAATAAAATTCCATCCCAGGGCTAAAAGCATAGACAACAATCTGACTTCTCACCTCTCTGTTGAAATGGAAGGTAGCTTTTAGCACTATGCCTAATTTTGAAAGCACATTTAGTTTTAGAATTTGAGCACATTTGGTTCCAGAGTTTGTAGGAAAACTGAGGTTCAGAATCTGGGATTTCACCTGTTCCTTGGGAACAGTCACCGTCACCGTAAACTCCTCTCTCAGCCAATGAATGACCTCTACCTCTCTAGTCAATGGCCTCTATCTATTATATTCAATGACCTCTATCTCTCTATTCAGTGACCTCTACCTCTCTAGTCAATGGCCTCTATCTATTATATTCAATGACCTCTATCTCTCTGTTCAATGACCTCTACCTCTCTAGTCAATGGCCTCTATCTCTCTACTCAATGACCTCTATCTCCCTATTCAATGACCTCTATCTCCCTATTCAATGACCTCTATCTCCCTATTCAATGACCTCTATCTGTTCTATTCAATGGCCCATATCTATTCATAGTGGGCTTTGGTTCTTCTAAGCTATAAAGTTAGAATTCAATTTTTCATGCCACTAAAACATCAAATAAACTCACAGGAAAAATTCTTTCTCCTCTTATGTAATAAGGAGGCTGCTTTTTTGTTTCCCCGTCACCCAGACTCCTGGAATAACCACACAGAAACTGTATTTATTAAATCACTACTTGACCTATTAGCTCTAACTTCTTATTGGCTAGCTTTTACATTTTAATTTAACCCATTTCCATTATTTTATATTTTACCATGGGACTTGTGGCCTACCCACAAGGTTCCAGCATGTCTGTCTCTGGCAGCGGCTCCATGGCTTCTTCATGACTCTGCCTTCTTCCTCCCAGCATTCAGTTTACCCCCACCCCCAGTTCTGCTCTACCCTATCACAGGCCCAAAACAGCTTCTTTCTTAACCAATGGTATTCACTGCCTACAGAGGGGAATCCCACATCACTCCGAAGCTATAAACCTGTATTAAAGTGTAAAGTAGGGGTCTAGAGATGGCTCAGTGGTTAAGAGCACTGATTGCCCTTCTAGAGGACCTGGGTTCAATTCTAGACACACACATGGCAGCTCACAGTCATCTATAACTCCAATCCCAGGGCATCTGAAACCTTTTTCTGACCTCTATAGGTGCTGCACACATATGGTACAACAACACACACACACAGGCAAAGCACCCATACATGTAAAATAAATATAAATTAAGTAAAACAAAATGTAAAGTATGCCTGTGTGATTTTTAAAAACTATTTCCTAGAATGTTATTGAGACCCATGATCGGTTAGAGATTGATATCTTCATTGCAGTGTGTAGTGGACTGGGGAATGGTGTAAGCCAGTCAAGTAGGCTTGTTACATTGGTTTTTATTTATTTATTTTATGTATATATGAATGCTCTATCTGCATGTATGACTTTATGACAGAAGAGGGCACTAGACCTCATTACAGATGGTTGTGAGCCATCGTGTGGTTGCTGGGAATTGAACTTGGGACCTCTGGAAGAGCAGTCAGTGCTCTACAGCCCCTGGATTGTTACATTGTTTTCTTTGGCAGCATACTAAATACCAATGCACACAGCATTCCCGTGGTGCTTCACCTCATTTGCTGCATCATGCAGAAACAATAAGCTGCTTAAGTATTGGTTTGATTATAAAAGGAGAAGAAGAAGAAGAAGAAGAAGAAGAAGAAGAAGAAGAAGAAGAAGAAGAAGAAAGAAGAAAGAAGAAGAAAGAAGAGGACTGGAGAGAGAGTTTAGTTGCAGAGAGCATTGACTGCTCTTCCAGAGGACCTGGGTTCAATTCCCAGCACCCACAGGGCAGCTCATCATTGTGTGTAACTCCAAGATCTGATAACCTCACTGTAGACAAAACACTAAAGCACATGAAATAAAAATAAATTCATTTTTTCCTTAAAAAGAAAACAAAACAAACCCAGTTGGTTCATTAACCAGATTCTAAAGTCACAAGCCTGAAGTAAAGCTAACAGCATTGACAATTCTTTGAAGAATATGAAGCTAAGCTTGCTATTGGTGCCATCAGCCAGAATCCAAAAGCAAGGTTGACTGACAAATGTGTGAACTGAAATAGGCTTCGTGTTTTGTGTTTTCCAGTTGCCAAGAAGCTTGCAAGTGAATATGGCTTAAAACGTCTGTCAGTAGGAGACGCGCTGCGTAGCATGTTAAGCAATCACCCAGATACGGAGCTGTCACTCATGATCAACTGGCACCTTCACAAGGGAATGACAGTGCCGGATGCACTTGCTATTCAAGCTCTAGACCTCTCCCTGATGGAAAGTGTGTGCAATACTATAGGGTAAGGGAGCTGGGGCGGAAGAAAGGGGAGAGGGCGTAACTGCCAGGGTGCTTCTCAGACTGAGCACTTAACATGGAGACATTCTCTTTTCCTGTCAAGATTCATGGCTTGAACTCGTGGCAGATTAGCCCAAAGACCTCATTACTCCCTTCAGCAACTCCTGCATGGTCCACAGATGAAGCCACTGTGACTTTCTTACCCCCAATAGTTCTTGCTGCTCCATGGAAGGGTGGAAGGGCCCTCTTTAGTTCTCGGGTGATGTGGTCCCAGGCACATGATTCCTCTCAGGCCCAGGTCCCTGTAAAGAGAGCCGTGCCCCTCCTGTAATGCCGTATTCAGACAGGAACACTGGATACGTGGCTTCGTTCTCAGTTCATTGTCCTCGCTGATCTTTCTTCTTGTCTATTACAGCTATTGGTCACACCTCGGCGAACACCAATGCTCTTTGGTCTGGGATCCAGGTCACTAGAATCCCCTGGCTTAGTCACGATCATTGTATACTTAGAATCCCTGGCTTCTCTGCAAGTGGCTTTGAGTCAAGTCATCGAAGAGTTAGTCCCTCTAGTTTCAGGGCTGGGAGCACTCTTGGGTGACAGCCTTCGGGAAAAGCAGGGGCATATCCACACTGAGTTATTTCTTCTCTGGGGCTTAGCTTTCCTCAACGAGGACAACTTTGGTTGAGTCTCAGGTTATTCCACCTTCATCCCAGGATGAAGGCTGCTCAGCCACCCTAGCTTCTTTTCCCCAATCCTGAGAGCCACTCAAATGGCCTTTCCCAGTAGAAAGAAGTATTGTTCAAAAGAAAGCAATGTGTCACTCTCTTGCAGACCACAGTGAGCTGGCTGTGTCATTTACCCTCTCTGCTGGGCCCTGCACTCCGTTGGAGAGCATTGGCAAGTGGGCCCTGTCATTCAGGACAAATAAATCCTCACTGATGGCCACCAGCCATGTGAGCAGCTTTCTGACTTGTCTATGAGACTACTCTCAGAATTTCTGGATTTTTAAAGAATTTTCGTTTCCTTTCAGTTTGGTAGACAATCTTGTTATCTCTGACTGTTGGGCTGTACTTCTCATAATTTTTGTTCTCACGTATGTGTGGCAGGCCTCACAAGCTCTCCATACCAAATACCTCACAAATTCCCCAATCTTCTACAGCAAGAGCATCTCCTCCCAGAGCACACATGACTGCTCACTTAGCATCTGGTCCATGCATTGCCCTCTTCCAGTGCTTTTCACACCTGCTCCCTATCTTTAAAACCGCCCAAAGGGGTAAATAGAATTTTCTCCTATTTTGCTAAAAACCAAGACATGGTTTCAAATCTAGGCCTGCCTGTATTCATTCTATTGTTTGTGCTTATAGTGATAACACCAGGAATACGGAGTTTTCAAGGTATAGGAGATGTGCTTCCCAAATTCTACCAAAACCTAGTTGTGTGGTGCTGAGCATATGGATGGATGAATGTGGCTCTCCTGCCTCTGCTTCCAAAGCTGTGGATGTGTCCTGCCCACCTCAATGTCTAGAGATGACTAAGGGTTAAGATGTAAAGATGGAGGAGAAAACACAAAAAAAAATGTATCAGTGTCATAAGGAAAAGCCTAGGAGTACTCAAAGACAGAGATCTGTTCTGGAAGACATAAGGAAATTATGAGAAAAAAGGAATGTGGAATTTCTGTTTTTCTGTTTGTCTGCTAGTGTGGTCATTGATGGCTACCCTGTAACCACAAACCAGATGAATATCTTGGAGACGAGGTCAATCATTCCCATGGTCATCTTTGAGTTGGACGTGCCATCCAAGGAGATATTCAAGAGGTTGCTCTTCGAGAGGAAGATGGAGCAGAGGTAATCTTCCTGAGGGAACTGTGGGACTGGGGTGACCCTGACCATGTATACAGGGGATGTCGCAGGCCTTCAACAACTTTTCCACCCCTGCCCTGTTTTCTTCTTAGTACGCCTTATCCACTGCACAACAGCACACAGATTATAGCTTACAAGAATGCCAAGTACCGTAAAAATGTCAGTGAGATCAGGCAGTTTTATCAAGAACAGCATCAAAACTGGCATGTGATTGATGGATTTCACAGTAAGTGGTGGGTGTGGAATGAAGTCATTAAAGACATCCAGCAGATGAATAAATACATACAGACATACATGGAAAAAATAAAGGAAGGTAAGTTATTATGTGTATGTGTATACGTGTGTGTGTGTGTGTGTGTGTGTGAGAGAGAGAGAGAGAGAGAGAGAGAGAGAGAGAGAGAGAGAGAGAATGAAGGCCAGAGAACAACCTCAGGTGTCTAAAAGAAAGGGAGGGATAGATAGGAGCCTAGCAAGATATTATGAGACCAAATGATACATCCACAGCTCTATGTCCAACATCTGAAACCACAGCAGCCCCTCCCACCCCGAGGATACCCATGTGTGGCCCACATGACCTCTCTCTTGGGCTGGCTCCATCTTCAGCTTTCCTCAGCAGACCTTCCATATCCTTGGCATCCCTAACATCCCTGCACATTTATTGTGTTATTTTCAACAATACATTTCTGTCACGTAATCCACTCGGTTTGGGTACTTGTTTCTAATAGCCCCCGCCCCCATCTCAACTTCAAGCAACACAGTCTCAGGAGCCATCTGGAGAGATGTTGATTGAGTTCGCCACACACTGCTTGGCTTCCAAGCCCTCTTCTAAAATCTTGGTGGAAGCTTCTATGACCCTAGAACTCTCTCCTTAGTCATGCCTGAAATGGCAGCATCAATTGGATAATTGTTTATTTATTAACTGCCCATGTATCTCAGGCTGGCCTCGAACCCTGGCTTCCTACTCCTCACCACCACACCAGCAGGCAGTCTTGCAGGGGAACAAGCCTTTGAAAAGGCAAGGGAAAGCAGACTGCCAGCATGACAGAGACCCGGGCCTTTGGAATTGTTTTAGTTTCCTAGGGCTACAAGGAAAAACTGAGTGGATCAAAAGACAGAAATGTATCATGTCAGAATTCACAAGGCTGGAAGTTCAAAACCAAGGTGTTGGCGGTGTCATGCTTTCTCTGAGGACTTTATGGGAGGGTCATCTTCATGCCTTCTTCTTTGTTTCCAGCATAACCAACAATCGTTGGCTTCAGAGTCACCATGACAACCCTATCTCTTGCCTGTCATTCTTTTTGTCTGTCACATGCCATGCTCCTCTGTGTCTTTGTCCATCTGACTCTGTTCTCAAAAGTGACTACATTCAAAGATGCTGTGAATCCTTCAATGTCTCTTTTGAGACCACAGTTCAGCTTAGAAAACTAAGCTAACTTTGCAGTATTTCTGTTTGTTTGTTTGTTTTTCCAGGCAGCATCTCCCTATGTAGCCCTGGCTGGTCTTGAATGCACAGAGATCCACCTGCCTCTACCTCCAGTGTTCTGGTATTAAAGGCAGGTGCTTTTGGTATATCCTTTTCATTAGAAACTAATATTCACATCCAAAGGGAACAATTTCTAAGGTATGAACAACAGGGCAGGCACGAATTCACAGCAGCACCAGACGCGTGACTGAACAGGCCAGTCTGTGTCCTGCAGTGATTGATGTTCATAGCACAAGGACACAGCGAACCAATCAGAGTTCTGTTCAGTCAGTGATAAATAATCAGTGACACAGTCAGACTTATGTTCAAATTAACAGAGGAATTGGGGAAATTAGGTAGCAAGTAACAACATCACTTTGTATTAGGCAAGTAACCCTACTCCAGAAACCTCTGAGCCCTGAAAGATACAAAGATGTTAGGAGACCCTGCCAGTTGCTACTCTGAACTCTTCCGAGTGGACCAGGACCTATTGAAGTGGTCACAGTTCATGGCTGGTATCCAGTTTCGTGGAGATCAGAAGTGGAGCCAAGGAGTCCAGTTCAGCTTTGTTGACTCAGTCAGGCCACAGATGTCGCCACTTGGAAAATCCTAGATTCCAGCAGTGTACAGTCTAAGGACCTTTCTGGGAAGGGTGCCGAGGCCACACTGGTCATTCCTTGCTTTCAGGAGGTCAGTGAAAGATGGCAGCCAATAAGACAATGTTCTTCAATGCCCACCTCACTGAAAGAGGGCTATGGTCACTGGACTAGCAGTTAGTATCAGAATTGGGTAGAAATACTTGTTAGAACATAGATGTGTGTGTATGCCCATTCATACAGATGTATGTATGTATATGTAAGTATTGAATTATACAAAATATGTGTATATAACTATTATTTGTATATAATTGATAATACCTAAAAACTAGAATGAAAATACACAAGAAAGACAAATATTTAAGTAAACCACATATATACATACATAAGTTAAAAGTCTTATAGTTTATATGTTTGTATAGTAGAATTTGCTATGCATAAATTTGAAGGAACTAGGTGGCCGGGCATGGGGGAGCCCTAATATAATGACATAAGATGACCACAAGGTCAAGGCCTGGGATACATAGAATAAAAACATGTCTCTTGAACACAAAAACAAACCAAGATTAAACATATCTACAGAATTGAGTCAACAGAGAAAGATGTCAAAGATAAGCAACTGATAAGTTGCAAAATAATGTTTATAGTAATGGCATGAATACACTATATGCAAAAAACACACACACATATATGTATTTATATGTAAGTATGTATAGAAAAATATTTTAAAAGGCATAAACACAATAGTGGATACTGCTTAGGATGGGTAGTAGGCTGAGAGGGTGTAGGCATGAAGAATAACTTTTGTTTCGTTAGTTTGCTTGCTTGTTTTGAGAGAGGTTTTGTGTAGCCCAGGCTGCTTCAGAATTTGTGGTAATCCCCCTGCCTCAGCCTCCAGAACTTGGGATTGTAGACTTCCACCACCATATGCATTTATAGTAACTTTACTTTTCACTCTGTCGTTTAGAATGTGAGACTGTGGACTGTTAATATAGTGGTGTCTAACTGAAATTATTTTACTTTTTAACCATTACATTTCCTGTGAAAATATACAATAACTAATATGTTAATAACAGGGAAAGCTGCTTGCATTGACAAACTATGTATCACGCCTGAAGAGCTGATTTCTCGTCTGGGAGAGTTTGGGCAGTTCTGCCCCGTCAGCCTGGCAGAGTCTTATGAGTTAGTTGATTGTTCTGTGACTAACAGCTTGGAATTCGCAGCAGAGTTCAGAGGACACTATTATAAAATGGGTTCTCAAGAAAAGCTAAACGTAAGTTTGTTTCTTATCTAAATATTTATTAAGGAAGGAAAATTACTTGTCTTGATGAGAAGAACAGGCACCCTTGGGAATACTTAGAAAATTGGAACCAAGAACCCAATTATTGGAACCTGTAACTCTGGGATCAGAGAGAAACTCAAAGAGTAGCCCTGGACTGCCCCAGCCCCAGAAACATTTTGAAGGCTTTGGCCAGTGGTGGGTCTTGGGTTACTTATCAGGCAGGGAAAGTCAACAGTTGAGTCTCCCCAATGGAGGGAGCGTGAAGCATCTAGACTCAGTCCACAGAAAAATACCAGGGGATTCAGCTTCAAGAGATGAGGGAGTAAAGCCAAAGTCAGTAGGAATGAAGCAAAGTATGGAATTGATGTCTTCCATACTTAAAAAATAAGTAAATAAAACAGCACTAGTTATCCCCAGCATCTGTGAGGATTGGTTTCAGGACATCCCCTCCAAGGCTGCCAAAATCTATGGGTGCTCAATTACAAAGCAGGTAGCATTTGCATATAACCTAACCTATGCAAACCCTCCCACATCCATGGAAACACTTGTAGATGGCTTATCTAATGCAATGTAAAAAGCTTGTAAATAGTTGCTAGGCTGTGTTGTTGGAGACTTGTGCGAGGGAAAAGGCAGACAAGTTCAGTAAAGAACTAGTCTTTTTCCTGAACCCCTCCAGCCTGAATCTGAGGCTGCACAGGCCACGGATATGGAGAATGGACTACTTGTACCTATTGATTCAAAAGTCTAACCAGATATTGATTCCAATATTTTGATACCTGTGATTTGATGACACATAATGGTTTGTAACGGAAGACAATAATGAAAACTAATCTGAATATTTTATTTTCCTCCAGAGAATAAGAACTTTAATTTCTTTACTTTGGGGGTGCTTCTTTCCTTATATCATACTTCTTTCCTACTTATATCTTAATAATCACAGAATTTTCAAAACAGAAGTCCTGGCAGATATTTTGTGCCTTTGCATCCTTCAGAGCAACTGTTGACACAGGAGAGCCCTAAAGGGCACAGGTAGACTGGCAGGTGACGAAGGACTCTCTAGTCCTTGTCATAGAATAGGAACTAAAATAATACTATGTAAGAGGAGACCTTTGGTTGCTTGGGATTATTATCCTGCAGAACTTCTTACAGGAGAAGTTACAATAGCTTCTCTCAGGTGGCTTGAAAGGCTACTGAAATGGGAAATGATTTTGATTGGTGTATTATTGCTGTTTTAAATGCTCTTGCTGTCGTACCTCTTTTCTTAATAGAAATTTCTGATGAACCCAGAATTGTACGTGCCCCCCTTGGCACCTCATCCACTCCCACCTGCTGCCATGCTCCCCAAAAGGCTGACCCTGTCAGAGCTCAAGAGTCGATTTCCCAAGTGTGCTGAGCTCCAAGGCTACTGCCCAGTGACTTACCTTGACGGAAAACAAAGGCAAGCCCTCATATTTGCAGGACAGACCCACACCCCTGCTCAGTACCATGGGTCCATGGGACTGTTTTTAAGGATTTATTTTTAATCTCGTGTGTGTGTGTGTGTGTGTGTGTGTGTGTGTACCGTGTGCATGCAGGTGCCCACTGAGGCCACAAGAGAACATCTGATCCCCTGGAACTAGAGCTATGGGCATTGGGACTCACCCAACATGGGATAAACATGTTGGGAACCCCAAGTCCTGTCCTTCTCAAGAGCAGCAAGCGCTCTTAACCTCTGAGCCACCTCTCCAATTCACGAAGAAACAGTCTTACCATGCTGATCACCTGGGGAAACAGTCCTTTCTTACTTGAGCTGCGGAAGCAGAAAAAATGACACATTTTTGGCATTTTATTTATATAGTACTCCATATCAATGCTAAGATATTAATTACAAAGCTACATGTATTAATTACACCATGGTTTTTGTTTTGTTTTGTCTCGTTTTTCGTTTTTCAGATATGACGCCCTGGTGCCTGGTAACATTCAATATGCCGTAGAGTATCGGGATCGTATATTTATTTGCGAGAGTGAAGAAAAGCTGCAGAAATTTTTGAGGTGAGATTATTCGCCAATTGTAAATATTTATCATGTTCTATGCCCCATCTACTGTTCTTGGAACTGTGGAAGAAAAGGGAAGGGACACACAGACACGGGGACACACACACACAAAGGGAGAGTGGATAAGCACTGCTTTGTCCCAAAGCATAAAACTCCAGAACAAATGGTAGATTTTTGAGTACCTGATAATAATAGAATGTTTTGGTTTGGTTTGGTTTTCCAAGACAGAGTCTCTCTGTGTATCTTTGGCTGTCCTGGAACTCCTTTTGTAGACCAGGCTGGCCTCAAACTCACAGAGATCCTCCTGCCTCTGCCTCCCAGGTGCTGGGATTAAAGGCGTGCGCCACCACTGCCCTGCCATAATAATGGAATCTTTTGGCCCAAAGAGTGAGAAAGGGTCTAGCACACTGGTATGATTGGACTGTCTGAGTAAGGACCAGGAATAGACTAGAATAAGGGATAAAGGGCCAGATGCCAAGCTAATGGACCCACAAACAACCTGTCCCTGGAGACCCAGAAACTGTAGGAAAGTCAGCCTGTCTGGATGTGGCAGGGCTGGAGGTCAGCAGGGTAGCATACAGAGGTTCAAGCAACACCACCAAACAGCATTTCATTTAGACTTGATCCTATGAGCCATAGCGTGTATTGCCGGCTTGTAAGCTAGGCCAGTATTAAAATCAGTTTTGCTTAGGAATAAGATCTTCCATGAGATGTCAGGAATGGGTGGAGGCAGAAACGGTGTTTAGAGGTTAATAGAGCAATCCTAAACAATATACGAGGCAGGTTGGAGCTCCCACCCTTAGGCCCTCCTCTCTCCACTGGTCACCCCTCCTGCCACCACCCCAGTGTCCTCCACCTTGGCCACAGGGGTATTTATTCATCTCGGGAATGAAGGCGCCACTTAGATAATTCAAATTTTTCAGAAGAATGAAAAAGTTTTATATAGTCGCTGCGAAAATTAAGAAATCTGATAAAGAGGTGATCAAGGTTGGAACCCCGGAGCCAGGCATGGTGGCTCATTCCCAGCACTCAGAAGGTGGGAGCAGAATTAGGAGTTCGAAGTTGTTCTTAGCTGTGGAGTAGGTTACACGATTGTGGGAAATCGAAAATCAAAGAAGCTGCTAGAACCCCTAGTCTTCTCCCTTGTGTAAATTTTCTCCAGGAGGCAAAGCAGGCAGTGAGCCTTGTCTCACATTTGCGTCTATATGCTCTGCATGGATGTGTGTGCACATGCGTCTAACGATCTTTGTATCCACAGGCTGCCGATGCGTTACTGGGACCAGAAGCTCCCACACAAGCTTCCTCCGCTAAAGGAATCCATCCACCTCACCAGTCTCCCTTTGCCTGGGTATCTGGAACAGGTTCTGTTGAGGGATTTTCTACAATACACATACACGTTACAAGAATGCAGGGGTCTCTTCTAACAATAACTTCTGCTTTTATAACTGGGGTTCCAGGCAAAATTTCCCGATTTTAAGTTGTAAAGCACTCTTTAACTATTTCATTTACGGGTGGTTGTTAAAATGAAAGCTGTGAACTCCTATAACCAATGCCTGAAACAGCACTACCCCAGAGAGGGGGGGATGAGCGGTCAGTACCCCAGCGAGGGGTGGATGGGCGGTCAGTACCCCAGCGAGGGGGGATGGGCGGTCAGTACCCCAGCGAGGGGGGGGGATAGGCGGTCAGTACCCCAGCGAGGGGGGATGGGCGGTCTTAAAACTACTCACATGTAAATTGGATGCCTAGTTTGATTTCTCCTCCTCCTCTTTATTCCTCATCTTCCTCCTTCTCCTCCTTCTCCTTCTTTTTTAATGATTTGGAATGTTGCATTGGCCTGCCAAAGGTTAACTTACTCCACAAAAGAATTCCAGGATAGGTGAACTACAAAACCCATGTTTTATCCCAAATCCACGTGAAATTACTCAAACCACATTTGCTTCATCCAGATATAATTATATAATTATTTTTTTAAAATAGTAACATTTGTCACTAGTCAATTTCTGTTTCAAAGTAATTTAATTTTTTTATTTTTACTTTTATTTTTTTGCTTTTTCGAGACAGGGTTTCTCTGTGGCTTTGGAGCCTACCCTGGAACTAGCTCTGTAGACCAGGCTGGTCTCGAACTCACAGAGATCCGCCTGCCTCTGCCTCCCGAGTGCTGGGATTAAAGGCGTGCGCCACCATCGCCCAGCTTCAAAGTAATTTAATTTTGAAATTATTATTTGTGCATGAATGTGCGTGCCCTGCCCATGACGGGAGGGGACATGTGTCATGGTGTGTGTGTGTAGAGGCCAGGTGACAACTCTACAGAGTTGGTTCTCTCCTCCCAATTTTACATGTGTTCCTAGGGTCAAACTCAGGTCACCAGGCTTGCAGACACCTTTACTTACTGAGCCCCTCACTAGTCTCCTGAAGTTATTGCTTTCTAGTTCTTCAGGATAAATGCCAAAACCACAATTTTACAGGTTTATTACAACTTCTTAAACACTTTGTTTTGTTTTGGTTTTCAATTTGCCTAGAAAGTTAGCTTGCAATGGTAGCTATTTGAGCTGCAGAGCAAGACTGCCTGAAAAATAAAAATCTGAGAGAAAAACCAAAGGAGAGATGGGGAGAAAGCTGGCTTCCATCTGGCATAATGCCATCAAGCCAGGGAGGACCACCGGGGAGGAGTCTTGTCACAGGCCTGTTTTACATGTGCCAGGGAGGACCACTGGGGAGGAGATTGTCACAGGCCTGTTTTACATGTGCCAGGGAGGACCACTGGGGAGGAGATTGTCACAGGCCTGTTTTACATGTGCCAGGGAGGACCACTGGGGAGGAGATTGTCACAGGCCTGTTTTACATGTGCCAGGGAGGACCACTGGGGAGGAGATTGTCACAGGCCTGTTTTACATGTGCCAGGGAGGACCACTGGGGAGGAGATTGTCACAGGCCTGTTTTACATGTGCCAGGGAGGACCACTGGGGAGGAGATTGTCACAGGCCTGTTTTACATGTGCCAGGGAGGACCACTGGGGAGGAGTCTTGTCACAGGCCTGTTTTATTAGGAGGCCTCTTTCACCTTCGCAGCTCTAGGAATTTGGCTGCAGTGACACTGTGGTCTCTGGATTCCTTGTCATGTGGCCAAGGATGCAGAGTGGGAGGCAGGCTGCCCATGCGACCACACAAGCAGAGATGAGCCAAAGCCACTCAGAGCTCCGCGTCCCCATCTTTCCTTTCTAACTTTATGTTACAGAAAATGTCAGCCATATGAACAGAGGCCGTCATGCACTGAAGCCCAGGCATGCAGCCCTCCCCCAGCTGGCATGATGCCAGCTTATATTTCATTTCCCCTCTGCAAGTGTAGTTTGTGTTTCTTTCCTGTTGGCTGGATGGCCACCTAAGCACCCCATCCCAGGAAAGGCTATGTGATGAAAAGAATCAGGCCTTTACTGATCTGTATTAAGAATGGGAACTCATCTACGCACTGACTTCAACTGTTGCCTCCCTCAGGGTACAGCAACTTCCCTAATCAAAGCCTTGAATGCAGCGGGATGCCTGAAGCCCAAGTTCCCCTTCCTAAGCGTGAGGCGGTCTGTCCTCCTCTACATAGGGTTTCATCTCAAAGGTAAGCTTTCTAAATGACCACCACTCAGAGGCGCTCAGCACTTGGCCCATGAGTGGCAGACTGGGCTGGTTATTATTTCCTTGTCCGGGAAGGGGCAGATGAAACACAGGTGAAAAATGAAAACATCGAACTGAAATTGCCAGTTTTTAAGTCAAGCACTATAAACTGCACCTGGTAGCACAGGCCCATAAAATCCCAGCTGCGCAGGCCGCTGAGGAGGATTCCAAGATCAAAGCCTGCCTGGGTTATGGAGTGAGCTCCACTACAGCCTTGGCCACTGAGGAAGACCCTGCCACAAAAACAAGTTTAAACTAGGCACGGTGGCACACACCTTTAATCCCAGCAGAGGAGGGAGGCAGAGGCAGGCAGATCTCTTGTGAGTTCAAGGCCAGCCTGGTCTACACAGCCAGGGCTACACAGTGAGGCCTTATCTCAAAAAAAAAAAAAAAAAAGCAGAGGTCTGGGCATAGTGGTAGAGCACTTGCTTAGTGCATGTGAGACTCAGGGTCATAAATAATATAGTCAACACTCAAAAATCCATGCCATAATAAAGGTGAACACAGAAAATTACGGTCTAAGATAGTGGCCCTCTAACCTTATCCAAGATGGGACCATCTTCCCCTTAGCTGGGTGGCCTACTTACACACAAAGTTCTGCCTTGTTGAATGGCTTACTAACCACCTTATCAGAAAGCATTCATAACTTGGTGACATTTTCTACAGCCTTTAATCCCAAAGGTTCTGAATATTCAAGAAAAAAATACAAGAAGAAGATGGAAAAGTTTTTGGAAAGATGTGAACTCATAACATACCTCAGTGCCAAGATGACCCGGAAGTACAAGGAGCCTCAGTTTCGAGCCATCGACTTCGATCACAAGCTACAGACCTTTTTGGCCCTGAGAAACATAGACCCCATTACCGGATAACTTGCTTAGGTTACCAAGACCCAAATTTCTCAAATCTTCTCCCAGGGAGAGAGGGACTTAAAGGAGCAGACTTCAAATCTTGCATTTTCTGAAGTTTATTTCCCTCTTATCTGATGTTATGTGGTCGCCAGGTCTCAAATGGACTCAAAGCCCTATGAGGAAGGGTCACCCTCTGAGTACCTAAGTGTTAATACAATTTTCAAGTTTATTGCCTTTTTCTGAATTTTGATGCTTCCACAAAATGGGCATCCTGTTTGAGATATTAAAATGCTTACTAAATCTATTTTCTATTTTCTTTTCTTTTGTTGCTTGCTTGTTTGTTTGAGACAGAGTGTCTCTACAAAGCACTGACTATCCTGGAACTCTGCAGACCAAGCTGGCCCCAAACTCACAGAGATCTGTCTGCCTCCACGTGTGCCACCATGTCTGACTTTCAGTAGAAAGCCAGTCTCTGTACAGAGAACTACGCATTAAACATCAGGAAGTTTCAGGAGACAAGCAAGCTAGTGGGAACCTTGGTAATACCTCTGACATAGCGGATTGTTTGTACATTTTCTGAATGGAAGACACTGTCATTTTCTTTTCTTTTCTTTTCTTTTCTTTGTTTTTTATTTTATTTATTTATTTATTTGGTTTTTCAAGACAGGGTTTCTTTATAGTTTGGAGCCTATCCTGGAACTAGCTCTTGTGGATCAGGCTGGACTCAAACTCACAGAGATCCGCCCGCCTCTGCCTCCCAGTTGCTGGGATTAAAGGTGTGCACCACCACCACCTGGCTGACACCTGGCTCGAAAGGCAGAGGCAGGTGAAGGTCTGAGTTCGAGGCCAGCCTGGTCTGCAGTTCGAGTTCCAGGACAGCCAGGGCTACAGAAAGAAACTCTGTCTCAGAAAAACACAAAAAGACACTGTCATTTTCTCAGCAAAATAAATGAAATCAGTAGCAAGTAACTGGCTGCCCTTCCTTAAGTGTTCGCTAATGCATAATTAGTATATAGTTCTATAATTAGAAATCACCTTGGGTCCTAAGAAAGAAAAATTCACATTTTTATAAAATCTGTCAAAAAAACATATAAGGCAGAGAAACAGTTAACTAAGTTGGATTTGAGTGAATTTTAATATAAGATCGAATTTTTAGCACCTGTATAAAATAGTTAGAATTCTTAATAGTAAAAATGTAAGGCTAGAAAGGGGGCTTATCAGTTAAGAGCATTCATATTCTCTGCACAGCTTAGAGTACCTAGAACTTTAGTTTCAGGGACTCATGCCCATTCTGTCTCTGAGGGCACCTCCACTCACATGCACACCCCCAAAATTAAAAATAAGTAAATGTATGTGTGTGTGTGTATGTATGTGTGTGTGCGTGCGTGTGTGTGTGTGTGTGTGTGTTCATGGCGAGTGAAGGGAGAGAGAACAATGTAGTTAGTAACATAACAATTCCTAAGCGAAAGCTAGAACACAGGACTGGAAATGTGGGCAGCTGTGAGATGCTTGGTTCATATACAGGAAACTCCCCAGAACCTCACATAAAACCCAGGCATGGCGGCTCATACTCATGATCCCAACACTTGGAAAGTGGAGACAGGAGGATAAGAAGGTCAAGAATATCCTCGGCTACATAGTAACAGTCCACGTTCAAAGCCAGTCTGGGCTACAGGGAACCCTGTTTCCAACAAACAAAGAAAAAGGTGAAGGAGGGGGAGAGATGGAGGGAGTGAGAGAGGGATGGAGAGAGAAAGGAAGGAGGAGGAGAAGGAAGAAAAAAAGGAGGAGAGGAAAGGAGAAGAGAAGACAAAATTCCCTAAAGTCTGTTAGAAGATTGCGAGTTAACTACAAAGGTTTTCAAGGTTTTTAAGCCACGCCCACTCTTATTCCCATTTTTTTATTTTCTTCCTTCTTTTCTCTCTCTCTCTCCCTTCCCTCTTTCCTCCCCCCCCTCTCTCTCTCTCTCTCTCTCTCTCTCTCTCCCTCCCTCCCTCCCTCCCCAGGCCACAACATTATATAGTAATTGCTCAGCCATCTTTTTATGAACGACTTGTCAGAACCAAGGGTTATGATAAAGACTAAACCAAAAGCAAGACTTCCTGGTGCTACTGCTTTGTGAATAAAGTGGCTGTCCTTGGCTGTAGATTCTTTGCTATAACTGACTTCCCTTCTGTTACATATTTGGGAATTGGTCCCACAGTTCAGAACTGTTTCTTGCACCTTTGGGCTATGTGAAAACAGGTTTCCACTACCAGGCCTCAGCTCCCCTCCCCTTAGGTAAACGCAAAGATCTGCCTTCCTGCAATTATCTTTATCAGCAGGCATTTGGTCAGTTTTAGGGTCCAGAATTACTACTACTTGCCCAGGCTGCTGTTCTGGTTTTACCCCACAAGCAGAACGGCTGATAACAGCGTAGCCCGGAACTGATAATTTAGAGGCCCAGGTCTCTGCTTAGAGCAGTAAGTCTAAACTCAGACCTAGGCCGCAGAAACTGCAGTGTGTGGTTTATGTGCTATCTTATCAAATAAATCTTTTAGCATTTTTATCCACCACCTGAAAATGTAGCCTAGCACACTAACCTTCCCTTCTAGAATCCCCTGAGGATTTCCTTTCTTAACTAACTTTCTCCATTAAGGAGTTCACTGGACATGCACGGATCTGGGTGTGTGTGTGTGTGTGTGTGTGTGTGTGTGTGTGTGTGTGTGTTCTTACCGGATTTTATGGGGGAAAAGAATTCCAGCCCTGGAACTTGCTAGGGCTGGGGATTGCTGGTTTTAAGGGTATATATGACTGGGGACATTTGTAATGGGTAGAACAAAGAATAAGTTAGAACAAGGCAGAACAAGGAGGGACAATGAGAAACGATGGATTGAAGAAAGAAGAATAGAGAATCATGGATAGAAGAAACCTATTGTGAGTAGACTTCTTTCCCTCAGATTTTTATCCCCCCTTTAGCTCATCCTGGCATCTTTAACTGAACCCTGAACGAAAGCTTTAAAAGCTAGAAATTTAAGGTTCTCATAACTTACTTTTATTCCTTCCTTCTTCCTTCCTTTCTTGTCTTTCTTGGCATGGGTGTTTTGCCTCGTGTATATCTGAGGATGCCAAAGACCTTGGAACTGGAGGTACAGAGAGTTGTGAGCCACCATGCAGTCATTGAATCTAGCCCATCTCTCCAGGCACCCTACACACCTTTTTTTTTTTTTTTTTAGGTCTGCAATTTACCATTTTCCCACCACAAGCTCATATTTTACTGACCTTTTAGCTCCTAATGAGATTTCAACATCCACTGTCTCTCCAGGCAGTGGGCATCCTGGCTTTCTTAACAATTAAGCCCAGCAGCATTGCTCAGTGCCCTCTGAGTTTCAAGTTCTGAAGGCTAGCAGCCCTTGATGGATAGCTTCAAGTATTTCCTGGGACCTCCAGGAAGTATCTTACATGCCCCAGAGCAGGTCCATAGCCACTGAACATCACTTGATGAGGTCATGTTCTTTAATTTGGCTTCTACTAGGTCCCACTGAACCTATGGCTAGAATTACCCCCAAAGAGGCAGCAGGAACCCACAGGTATTGCCAAATGGAGTGAGTTTGGATTCCAAAGAAAGAATGCCAAGGTGGTGGTACACACATTTATCCAGAGAACCTGTGCACAGAGGAGGCTGTGGTGGACAAGTGATGCTCTGTGGAAGAGGGTACCCAGTGAAGGAGTTGAAGCATGGAGTTTTATGAAAGCTTAACAAATCTGGCTTAGGATCATTGTAAGCAAATGATTGCTTTTCCCATAGTTTCACATTCTTCCTTTGTTCTAAACCTTGGACTGACCTCAAGCTTTGACCACTGTGGGGAATAACTTACAACATTGTTTCATTTCATACTGTTGGTGTGCTGGTGAATTTTTCAAGTTGTGTGCTAACTGTAATAAATTATATGAACTGAGGGGGAAAAAAGAAACTTGGCTTAGGTTGGGCTAGTTTCTTTTGGGCTGTGAAGCAACCACCTAAACAACAGTGTATGGCTGGAGTTCAGGTCTGCCAGGAAAAAAGCAGCGAGACCAGTCACAGAGTTGTGAAGGCAGAACTCTGTTTCCTGTTTGGGGACAGAAGAAAGAAAGGAAGCAAGCAAGCATGGGAGGTTCTGTAGCTTCTCTGAGAGTGTCATGACCTCCACGATGCTGTCCTGTGAGTTTTAGCAACTCAGTTGCCACTGTTTGGAAGATGCTGAACACTGCACGGCCACGCGCCAAATGTCCCGTCTCTTAGGAAGAAGTCACTGAGCTGAGCCAGGAACCAAACCCTGCGTGGTTCCCCTTTCTTAACCCTACTCTTGAAGATCATATCTTCTGAGTATCTCAACAGAGTGCAGGAAACCCACGCAGTGGGAAACTATTTCCCAGAATGGTATAGCTCTGGCCAGTGCAGGTCCCTGACACACACATGCAACTGCAATTACATACATGTAGAGCCTTGTACAGGAGAAATGCAAACAGGTCACATGTACAGGGTGTCTGCAATGTGTCAGACGGTCTATCACTGAATTAACATACAGCATCAGATTAAATTCCTACATGACTGAGTTAGGGTTTCTATTGCTGGGAAGAGACACCATGACCATAGAAACTCTTATAAAGGAAAACTTTTAATGAGGTCCGTTATCATGATGGAACATTGTGGCATGCAGGCAGACAGTGATGGAGAGGAAGCTGAGAATTCTACATATTAACCCAAAGGCAACAGGAAGTGAACTGAGATACTTATGGGGGGGGGCTTGAGTACCAGACTCAGTACCCCCTCAGAGCTCAGAACTGGATGTGTATGGCAGGCAGGATATGAGGGTAAAAATTAACTCAAGTACATTACCTCTGCATCTTCTTTATTTTTTGTGCAAGGGGAAAAATGAAGTGAATGGGGCACAGAGGAGAGGAAGAATAAGAAGAGTAAGAGATAGAAAAAGGAGAAAAAAAAGGAGAGTAAGGGGGAAGAAGTAGAAGTAGCAAGGAGAAGAAGAGTAAATCTCCATGAGGTTTCTAGTTTTTATAGATGGAGCTGGAAAGTTCCACAGGCAAGGACAATGATAATATGCATATCAAAATCACAAAAGGGGCAAGTAGAACCTGACAAAGCAGTACTCTGGAACAGGTGGCCCGACCCAGGAAAGAGCAGCATTCAAGGGGAAGTACCTGACACCCCAAACCATTAGATAAAGTTACCGAATTTCCCTGAACCCTGGATTCACCCATTTTCCTCATCTAATCTCTTTTGTGATAACCAGCTTTGGGGATGCCCAGGTTTGTTTGTTAGCGAAGGTGGGACATACTGTCTTCTGTAGAAATTTCTAGGTGGTCTGTTAGCGGGTAATTTTGTGGGACTGACTCTTTGTAAACTTGACTGTTAGAACAAAGAATGAATGTTATCACTCTAAGGCCTCATGGTGTGGGAGGAGCGGAGCCCTTGCTCGTGCAGAAGTCACACTGCTGAAGTGTTTGGGAACAAATCCTATTTCAAAGGGAAGAATCATGGCTTCACAAGGTTCCTACAGATATGACAGTGACTTCTCCAAAAGACAAGTGTTCCCGCAGCTCTGCAAAACAGGGTGCTCCGTGTGGACGTGTACATACACACTTTCTGTGGATCTGCCTATTGGTCTGTCGGCTGTGCATTCACTGTACAGTCTTGTGGGCTCCAACAGATACTGGGTGTGGCTTGAGCAGACATGAGACCTCAAAGCCCACCCCCACAGTGACACACTTCCTCCAAAAAGGCCACACCTGCTCCAACAAAGCCACACCTGCTAGTAGCTCCATTCTCTGAGCTTATGGGGGTCAATTACATTCAAACTACCACATACAATGCATTTTTAATTTTTTAGATTTATTTATGTGCATGAACATTTTGACTACATGTATACATGTGCACCACATGAGTTCCTGGTGCCTGCAGAGGTCAGAACATGAATTCCCTAATGATTGGGAGCCACCATGTGGGTGTAAACACTTCAAAATTCAAAAGGAATAAATTCTATAGTTTTAAACACTTTGAATTTTATTATATAGTTTTTATTTCATTCTCAACTCACTTGACAATATATTGAACCCAGTAAATATATTAAAATTTCATATGCTTGGTGGTGAGTGGGAGTAAATTCAAGCATAACACATGTCATTTATATAGTGGTGGGGGATTTTTCTGTCTTTTTCTTTGTTTTCTGCTTTTATAAATGAAGAACTGGGTAGAAGATATATCTTCAAATACTTAACTTTGGGATGGTTTGGAAAGAATTCTTTCCATTAGGTAACACTTGAACTAAAAGACTTATCAGAATCAAGACAGGTAAAATTAAAAAAAAAATCAAAATTGAGACATTGTTTTTTTTTTCCAAGACTGAGTTTCTCTGTGTAGCTTTGGTGCCTGGAACTCTCTCTGTAGACCAGGCTGGCCTCTAACTCACAGAGATCTGCCTGCCTCTGCCGCCTGAGTGCTGGGATTAAAGGTGTGCACCACCACTGCCCAGCAAGACCTTTTTTTTTTAACCAGTGAAAAAAGGCACTTCAAGCACACCAAACCATTGTTCGGGGATGCTGATAACTCCTTAGTATAAAACAGTGTATATTGTGTATATTTTTAGATGCTCTACCAGTCCCTAGTAGATGTTCTTTTCAAAGCCAGTATATAGCACTTGGGTGTAGTGCAGAGGCAGGGGCCTGGAAACAGGAGCACTATTGAATCAGTGTAGCAGAGGATGAGGAGGACACAAGGGGAGCGAGTGATGAGAAGGAAGAGTGGGGTGCACCAAGATTGGCTAGTACCACTGAACAGTGGATTGCCCTTTCGTTCCTCCCAAATCCTGGAAGTCACGATGGACTCTGGACTTCAGCTTTTTCAGCAGGTTATCAGCCAACCATCCTAGTTTTGTAGAGGTCCTGATACCCTCACAGAGAACTTGCACTAGCCCGTATCTGACAGCTACTCATGATCCTCTCCTTCCTCCAGTCCTGTCAAGATCTCCATAGATCCAACCCATCCATCCAGAGGCTAGCAGGCAGAGGACTCTTGATAAAATCCTTGATTTTTGGGGGGTGGGGGGTGGGAGGTAGTGGTGGGTCACACACACACAACAGAATAATGGAAATTAGATATGGAAAAGATAAGAGGAAAAATTCTTGATAACCCAGTGGTGGTTTGAATGCAACTGGCCCCCATAGTCCCATAATCTCATAGGGAGTGGCACTCTAAGGAGGTGTGGCTTTGTTGAAGTAGGTATAGCCTTATTGGAGGTGTGTCACAGAGGGGGTGGGCTTTGAGGTTTCATATACTCAGGATAACACCCGAGTGTAGTTGGTTTCTCATTGCCTATAAGATGTAGCCCTCTCAGCTCCAGCACCATCTCTGCCTGAATACCACCACGCGCCCACCATGATGGGTTGAACCTCTGAACTGTGAGTGAGTCCCCTCAATTAAATGTTTCCTTTATAAGAGTTGCTGTGGTCATGGTGTCTCTTTACAGCAATAGTAAACCCTAACCAAGACCCCACTTATCTCAGTATTTCCTCTGTAAGTGATCAAAGGTCTATGTATAAACTATGCTCTAATAATATCACTATCAAAATCTCTAACACTACAGATTCTTTATTTATTTATTAAAGATTTCTGCCTCCTCCCCGAAACTGCCTCCCATTTCCCTCCCCCTCCCCCGATCAAGTCCCCCTCCCTCATCAGCCCAAAGAGCAATCAGGGTTCCCTGACCTGTGGGAAGTTCAAGGACCACCCACCTCCATCCAGGTCTAGTAAGGTGAGCATACAAACTGCCTAGGCTCCCACAAAGCCAGTACGTGCAGTAGGATCAAAAACCCATTGCCATTGTTCTTGAGTTCTCAGTAGTCCTCATTGTCCACTATGTTCAGCAAGTCCGGTTTTATCCCATGCTTTTTCAGACCCAGGCCAGCTGGCCTTGGTGAGTTCCCAGTAGAACATCCCCATTGTCTCAGTGTGTGGGTGCACCCCTTGCGGTCCTGAGTTCCTTGTTCGTGCTCTCTCTCCTTCTGCTCCTGATTTGGACCTTGGGATTTCAGTCTGGTGCTCGAATGTGGGTCTCTGTCTCTGTCTCCTTTCATCGCCTGATGAAGGTTAATATTCAGGACGATGCCTATATGTTTTTCTTTGGGTTCACCTTCTTATTTAGCTTCTCTAGGATCACGAATTATAGGCTCACTGTCCTTTATTTATGGCTAGAAACCAAATATGAGTGAGTACAGTACATCCCATGTTCCTTTTTTTGATCTGGCTTACCTCACTCAGGATAGTGTTTTCTATTTCCATCCATTTGTATGCAAAATTCAAGAAGTCATTGTTTTTTATTGCTGAGTAGTACTCTAATATGTATATATTCCATACTTTCTTCATCCATTCTTCCGTTGAAGGGCATCTAGGTTGTTTCCATGTTCTGGCTATTACAAACAATGCTGCTATGAACATAGTTGAGCACATACTTTTGTTGTATGATAGGGAAGACTACAGATTCTTGCTATCAGCTAACATTTTAAATTTTTCAATATTTTTAGCATTTTTTGTTATTTTCATTTTAATTTGTGTCTTTCATTGTTATCTAGCCACATCTCAAGTTTAGCATGGCCACCTTGTATACAACCAGCCCTTCTGACAGTCTTCCTCAAACTGGTTCCTGGTGACACTGTTACTAATAGCCAGCTTCCCATTTAAACAGATTAGTCTGTATGTAAAAATTTAAAAAAAAGATTGTTTTTTATTTTTTAAAAATATTTATTTATTTATTTGTTATGTATACAATATTCTGTCTGTGTGTATGTCTGCAGGCCAGAAGAGGGCACCAGACCTCATTACAGATGGTTGTGAGCCACCATGTGGTTGCTGGGAATTGAACTCAGGACCTTTGTAAGAGCAGGCAATGTTCTTAACCACTGAGCCATCTCTCCAGCTCCAAAAGATTGTTTTTTAAAAATAAATTGGTCAGTATATTTGATCTAGTTTGTTTACTCTCCAAATTAAACACCTATTTTTACTGCAGTCTTTTTCCTGCAACTCTTTTGGCAGGAAAAGAAAAATCTAGGTGGGAGCTAAATTCAAAGATCACCTGTTCTTCCTGAAAAGCAGAAATCAAGCAGAGGTCCCAAATCCCAAAAATCTGAAGGTTTTAGCGGCTGTCCAGGATAAGGGGGAACCTCAGTGGGAACCTGTGTGACTTGAGCTACTTTTAATAAAAACTAGGAAAAATGAGCAGGGTGGTGGCGGCGGACGCCTTTATTTCCCAGCACTCGGGAAGTAGCTGTGAGTTCGAGGTCAGCCTGGTCTACAGAGTGAGTTCCAGGACTACACAGAGAAACCCTGTCTCCCCTGACCCCCCCCCCCAAAAAAAAAAAAACGAACACTTAATTCCACCTCTAGTTTTCCAAACGGTGACGATATAGATGGCAGCTTTGGAATCTGGAAGTGGAAATAAGTTACGAGAAAAGCATAAACGCTGAGCGAAAACGCTCGTACAGTTGGAAATAGGTCCAGAACGAATCTGAGTGGGGCTTGGAGACCAAACTAAGGAGCATCTATCCAGAGGGGACACGAGAGCCACACCAGATGCTACCCAGAAAAGTGACTACCTGTATTTGGAGAACTCTCCCATCCTCCTGGGTCTTAGAGGGAACAATACCGCAGCTAAGACAACTGAAATCCTCAATGGTCTCTTGAAAATGCTGGAAACGTGAAGAAAAACAACGGTCATTTCGGTCACAGTAGCCAAGCTAAGCACTTACTCAGCCCCTTCTAATCCTACCAGGTGGACACTGGTTTTAACAGCCCCATTCCACGGATAAACAAGGCGCGGAGGACGCGTAACTCGGGGAGGGAAGGCAGGCAGACGAGAGAAACATTTAGGGGTTAACTATTACATTAGCATTCGATGGTGAGGATAAAGACGGGGGTAGCTTTATTCGTCCACCACGCAGGCCTCATCAGCAGTTTGGAGTCTTCCGGACAAAAGTGACTGAGGTTTCGGCGGAGAAAGGACAGAGCAGCGGGACACAGGCTCCGGCGGATAGGCAGGTTCCCGCATCAGCCCGTCCCTTTCCGGATTCCCCAGCAAACTCCGCCCTGGGGCGGGGCTATGCGGTCACGTGGTCCGACGGCCGAAGGTGCGCGCTTCCGGGTTGGCGATCGCGGCGTCCGCGGGAGCTGAGAGCCAGCGCGCAGTGGCGGTGGGGGCGGGGAAGCGGCGACGTGTTCTGCCAGCCGGGTCCCCTCTAGGTGGCCGGGTGGGCTGGTCGCCGCGGGACCCCGCTTGGCCCCGACAGGTATGTCCGCCGCCGGTGGGCTGGGCCCGGGGGACCTTGCGCCTTGGAGCGCTCGCGGGACCCAGGCCCCGGGCCTGGAACGCAGCTCGGAGCGGCGCTGCTCTGCGCGGGGCTTCTTCACGCGGGCGAGATTTCACCGCAGATCTCTCTTGCGTGCATTCATTTTTATCTTTCTCATATTGGTTCCCACAGACCAAACAGCTAATCACGTGTAGGATTGAGGCAGCATAGCCCCAACTCCAACATTGTGTAGCCACACTAATTTTTGGTTTTTCGAGACAAGGTTTCTATGTGTAGCTTTGGAGCCTGTCCTAGCACTCGCTCTGTGGACCAGGATGGCCTCGAACTCACAGAGATCCACCCACCTCTGCCTCCCGAGTGCTGGGACTAAAGTCTGCGCCACCAACGGCTGACTGTACAGCCACACTTATAAAGGTTTTTTTTAAAGATTTATTTATTTATTATGTATATAGTGTTCTACCTACATGTCAGAAAAGGGCACCAGAATTCATCACAGATGGCCCTGAGCCACCATGTGGTTGCTGGGAACTGAATTCAGGACCTCTGGAAGAGCAGCCAGTGCTCTTAACCATTGAGTCATCTCTCCAGCCCAGAGTTCTTTTTGGTTTATCGAGACAGGGTTTCTCTGTAGCTTGGGAGACTGGCCTGGAATTAGCTCTTGTAGACCAGGCTGACCTCGAACTCACAGAGATCCGTCTGCCTCTGCCTCCCGAGTGCTGGGATTAAAGGCGTGCGCCACCACCACCCTGCTCACACTTATAAAGTTTAAATGCCAAGTTAATGCAAGGGAAGGCTGTACAAATGTTTGATCCCGTTCTGTAATTTCCAGAGGAAATTCCAGACCATAAGAGGTTATGTGGATGGATAGCGGAGAGGCATCCGTAGCCACAACAGGATGGGAACCCAAGGCTGGGTTTCTGAGTAGACTTCAAAGGTGGTAATGACAGTGATGGTTCATGTCAACTGAAGCACGAACACAGCCTTGTTAGACAGTATTTCCTCCTAAATATACCTTGGTTTCTTATTTCAGATTTAATCCTCTTCAGAGTCTGGAGAAGATGGCAGAGACAACACCGGAGCCTTCTGCTCAGCTTGTTGTACACTCAGACACGCACAGTGACACTGTCCTGGCTAGCCTCGAGGACCAGAGGAAGAGAGGCTTTCTTTGTGATATTACTTTAATCGTGGAGAATGTGCATTTCCGAGCCCACAAAGCTTTACTCGCTGCCAGTAGCGAGTATTTCTCCATGATGTTTGCGGAAGAGGGCGAGATTGGCCAGTCTATCTATATGTTGGAAGGCATGGTTGCAGACACCTTTGGTATTCTGCTGGAGTTTATCTACACGGGCTATCTACATGCCAGTGAGAAAACTACAGAACAGATCCTGGCTACTGCTCAGTTCTTGAAAGTCTATGATCTGATAAAGGCGTACACAGACTTCCAGACGCACCATAGCTCCCCAAAGCCCCCGGCTCTGAACGGCACTGGTACCCCAGTGGTTGTTATTTCTAATAAGAAGAATGATCCTTTAAAACGGAAGCGGGGAAGACCGAGAAAAGGCAGTAGCGTGCAGGAGGGGAAATCAGAACTAGCTGCAGACGAGGAGGTACAGCTCAGAGTGAACAATTCGGTTCAGAACAGACAAAACACGGTGGCTAGAGAAGGGGGCGGTGTGGAACCCAGCGAACAGATGCCAAAAGAAAAGAACTTGGAGCCTGCTGGTGAGCCAGAGAGAGTGGAGGAGCTGCCTGCCGAAAAGGATGAGAACTGTGACCCCAAGGCTCGGGATGGACAGGATAGCCTGAGCAGGTACAGCAAGCGGAGGATTCGGAGGTCTGTCAAGCTTAAAGACTACAAACTCATTGGAGATGAAGACGACCAGGCTTCTGCCAAGAGGCTGTGTGGAAGAAAAAAGCGCGCCGGTGGTCCTGAGGCCCGCTGTCAAGACTGTGGCAAAGTCTTTAAGTATAATCACTTTTTAGCCATCCACCAAAGACGCCACACTGGTAACTACACTTTCCAAACTTAGTGCACCTCATTGGGAAATTGGGGATGCCATGACAGTATTTAATAATTGCTCCATTTCTGCATGATAGGCATTGCAGTAAAGCTTTCTTAGGTGCTCCTGTGTTTAGTTCTCAGTAGTCTCAGTAGGTAACGTCCGCAGTGTACAGATGAGGAGAGGGTCTTGGAGCAGACTCAGCCATGCCATGATGACCTAGCAAGCCTGATCCAGAGCAGAGCCCTGGGTTTTGTTTTATTTACTTACCAAGTTATCCAGCCCCCCCCTGCCCTTTGATTTGTTAGTGTTCCCATCTTTGCAGACACCTCTTGCCGTTCTATAGACATCTTTATAGTTCAGCCATCTTGTGAAGATTTTCCTCCTTTTGGGTGCCTCTGGCTCAGCATTGGCATTAGTCCCCCTTATCATTGAAATGTCCTCTCCATATGACCAATATGTCTGCCACTGACAACATAGAGACCTTTTTTCCTCTTTTACAGTCCCAGGGATGGAACCCAGGGTTTAGGTGCCTGCACCAAGCGTTTTACAGCCAAGCTGTATCCCAGCCCTACATAGAAGTTTTATCGCTTGAATTTAGATAGCAGGACTGAGAAACTGAATTTTAATTTTGTCTCATAACCATGTATGTCTGATGGCTACCATATTGGACAATGTATCTCTAGCAGAAATTCTCAAGCATTTTCTTGAGCTGTTTAATTTGCCCTGTTTCAGGTCAGGTTGTAATTGTCGCTCGGAAGCCTCCGTGTATGGGCTAGTGTTTAGTTTTGCTGTCACGTGACCTAGCCGCACCTGCTGCTGTGTTTCTGAGCCTGCTCATTAGAACCACCTAGATCCTCTGCAGCTGTGCCCCACACCCAGGCTTCTGGGATTTCTCCGGATTAGCCATGTTTGAAGTTTCCCGGAGATGTACTCACGTCACTCCCCAACACCACAGAAGCGGGGCATTGTATGATCCCACACTCCAGAAGTGGAGACAGGAGGATTTCAAGTTCAGGAGCATACTTGGCTGCAAGGCAAGCCAGGGATGTGAGATGCTCTCTTGATAAAGAAAGCCCCTCAGACTCTGTATGGTGAGAACCTGAATTAGGGCACTATGAACAGAACAAAATCCCGACTATGTGTTGAACTGTGCTGGGTTCTATTTTATTTTCTAATGGGCTCTGTAACTAATGGATGCAAATACTAGATTGTTTATCCAAATTGTGCATAATTTAAAGTATTTCATTGTTCAGTAAAACAGCGTGTAGAATCTTTCCTTTATTCCCCCAGGCCTGAAATTTTGCATTCGGCCTGTGTGCATGTTTTCTCCTTTTGCTTTTATTTATCACACATTATTTTGTCCCCAGTGTTTCTTTTCCAGTCCAGAACTCCTCCTCTCTTAATTTCCTAGACATGACTTGTAATTTCCTTATTTTTCACCTGTACTTTCTATCTTTGCTTTAGTTTCTGAGAGATTGTTACTGTACTTGTAAGCCTCTAGGTTTGCTATTTCCACATTTTTGTTTGGTTTTTAGGAACTTAAATTTTTCTTTTCAGTTCTAGAGCCCCAAGCCAGGGCCTTGTACTTCCTTGGACAATTGCTCTACACCTAAACTAAATCCCCCAGCCCCAGTAAATTGTGTTGGTTTGAGACATGATCTCATTATGTAGTCTAGCTGGCCTTGAAATCTGATCTTCCTGCCTCTGCTTCCCAATGCTGGTGTTACAGATGTGTGCTGCTGTGCCCAGTGTCCCTGATACCTTCTGTGCATTGATGGTTTCCGTATCTGCCATGGAGTCTGTCTTCACGCAGAGGCTTCCCTTGACTATAGTATAAAGATTGGTTTTTATTTTATGTGTATGAGGGTTTGCCTACATGTATGTATGTATGTGCACCATGTGAATGTCTAGTACCCAGGGAGACCAGAAGAGAGTGTCATTCAGATTCCCTGGAGTTTCAGGTGGTTGGGTGTCACTCTGTGGGTGCTGGGAACCCAACTAGGGTCCTCTGTAAGAACAGAGCCACTTCTCCAACCCCAAATGCAGTGATTTTTTTTTTTTAACCTCAAATAATATGCAAGATCAGGGCACTAAAAGCTATTGGCATTTCTATGAATATGAAGGCTGGGTTTTTTTTTTTTTTTTTTTTTTTTTGGTTTTTTCGAGACAAGGTTTCTCTGTGGTTTTGGAGCCTGTCCTGGAACTAGCTCTGTAGACCAGGCTGGTCTCGAACTCACAGAGATCCGCCTGCCTCTGCCTCCCGAGTGCTGGGATTACAGGCGTGCGCCACCACCGCCCGGCGAAGGCTGGGTTTTAAAAGTTAGGTTGCATCTCATGGCTTCTACCTGTTGGTTTTGATTTCATCTATTCCACTTCTTAGACCTTTATTACTGATAGCTCACCTATCCACTGGACTTTGGGTGTTTGCCCTAAATACAGTTATGAATGATTCCTGTATTACATATTTTAATTTGGGAGGAAGAGAAGAGTGCACAGGTCCTATTTATACCATGCTTCTTGGCTTTGATCGCAGGGGAACGACCATTCAAATGTAGCGAGTGTGGAAAGGGCTTTGCCCAGAAGCACTCCTTGCAGGTCCACAGCAGGATGCATACAGGGGAGCGGCCATACACCTGCACCGTGTGCAGCAAGGCGCTGACCACCAAGCACTCACTGCTGGAGCACATGAGCCTGCACTCAGGTATGGGACTTGCATTAGAAGGCCCCCAGCCACCAGCTTCCTATTTCCTGGGGTGGCATTTCTAGCATCTAAATGGTGTTTTTGCAGCCTGGTGTCATTTCCCACACAGTGCCATTGAAAGACAGGATTGTGCGTGTGTTGATGTCCTGTTCTGAGCGACACCAGCCTTCAGTTAGAACTTGTTAACTGGCCGCTGCGGTGCAATGTATATTTAAATGTGTTTTACTTAAACACTAGAGTTTAGAATTCTCTATGTGAGAACCACTGCAGCCTGCAGTTCTACCCCAGGCTTTACTTCCCCCTAGGGCTTTGCATAGTTTTGCGCACCCTGGAAAGGCTGCTTCTGGGTACGTAGACAAGATGCTCATATCACTTGTAGAAAATGGGAACCTGAGCGCTGTGTTATTGAACTTCTTCATAGGCATTCTAATTCTCTGCAGTTTGGGCATGGTTTAAGTGTTTTTTTATTCTTTAACTGGCAGGGCAGAAGTCTTTTACCTGTGATCAGTGTGGAAAATATTTCAGCCAGAAAAGACAGCTAAAGAGTCATTACCGAGTCCATACAGGTACGATACCAATAAGGTGAGAAAAGTTTTGCATCGCTGGGGAAGAAGTGCAGATACAAAGTGTTTGTGAAACAGTAGGTTCATCTTACAGAATGAATGAAAGAACTGGAAAAAACAGTCGGGCTAGGAATGCAGCTCGTTTAGTAGAGAACTTGCCTAGGGTTTCATCCTCAGTGTCATATAAAACTAGGCGTGCAGGCACACATCTGTTATCCCAGCATTTGAGATATGGAGGCAAGAGGGTCAGAAGTTCAAAATCACCCTCAGATATGTAGTGAATTTAAGGCCGGACTGGGATATTTGAAACTAGCTTTAAAAAGAAAAGGAAAGAAAAGTCAGGGGTTGTAGTGTTATTCTCCACTACTGTAAGACCCAATTTAATGTTTGCACCATAATTTTGGAACCATACATAGAACCACCACAGAACTGTTGTATCCAAAAGTGCTGCTTGCTCAAGAGGCTTCAGGTAGTTGGCTGTTAGTAGTGGCATCTAGAAAGAGATGTCTCAGCCATGGCTTCTGATTGCTAAAGGTCATATTCTTCCTGCCAGCTGATAAGAAATGAAACGGGGGTGGGCATCACTCAAGCTCAGCTGGCCAGTCCCTCCGGTGTTTGAGGAGAAGGGTATTCAGAAGGGTGAGGGGGACTCTTGCTGAGTGAGATGCATTGGGGTAATAAAGTTTATTGTTGTTGGAAAGTGCCATATTTACAGTGATTATTTTTCAGGGAAGCGCTTTAACAGAAATCACTGAAGAAATGCAGGGAGAGCATGCATGCACTGACACTTTTTTTATCGTTGCGGCAAGGCCACTCACTACCAGAATGCAGCCACTGCCATAGAAAATTCATGGATGTGTCTCAGCTAAAGAAGCATCTGCGAACGCACACAGGTAACCCGCCTCTCTTTCAAGCCTCCCTGCTGCACATGGTGTCCTCCGCCTGTGCTTGGTATGCTTATTGTCTGTGCGGTGCATCGTAAGTTTTATTTAAAAGTCCCAAGTGAAGGCAAAGTGTTGTAAGCCAGCACAAAATGCTATGGCCACTGTTGTGTGAGGACATTACATCCCGCTGTGAGTCGGCAGAAAATGGAGATCACCTGACGAACGCTGTTCACGTGGGAGAATTCATGTCATTCCACAGCCTAGTGTCCGTCTCGGTCTGGCTCTGTGTCACTCTGTCCTTCAACACTGAAGGGGAGAGCAATAAATTGTTTAGAAAAGAAAGCATACACCAGACACGAAGGTAGACACAGGGTTCCTCTCTCTAGCCTCCGGAGCCAGTGCTCAACTATGAAATTGCTACCTCCCAAAGAGGCAGGAATGAGAAGGCAGCATTTTTGGGACAGGTAGGGTTTTTTGTTTTTTTCATTTTAAGTTCAGAGGAATAAAAGTGTCCATCTTAGACCTTTTGGAAGGGATATGGGTTAAAAATAAGCCTGTTGGATTTTTCCAAGAAACAGTTTCTATGAAGGTAGATTATTTAATGATTCTGTCAAGTTGTCTGCTAATATTGTATAGGCAGACCTCTGAGATCTGGCCAGCCTGGTCTACGGAGTGAGTTCCAGGATCGCCAGGGCCATACAGAGAAACCCTGGCTCAAAAGACAAAAACAAACACACACAAGAATTGTTTAGCTTTTGGCACTTCGTGCAGGTTGGTAATTTCCTGACTTAAAGAAAACCTAAGTATTATTATCCAAGTGCCTGGGACCAGAAACTCCCCAAACCCCAAAATGTTCCAAATCCCAAACTGTTTAAGTGTCAGTGTGATGCCACAGTGGAAAGTGCCACACCTGTCCTCATGGGACACGGCATAATCAAAATTTAGGTACACCAGAAATACTGTCTGAAATTCTCACCAGGCTATGTGGAGGAAGTTTATATAAAGCATGATGAATTTTGTGTGTAGATTTGATCTCATCTCTAAAATGTGTGTATGTGTGTGTGAAAGAGAGAAAAAGACAGAGAGAACAAGAGAAAAAATTTCTAAAATCTGAAAAAAAAATCTGTGTTATTTCTGATTCCCAGAAATTTTGAGATTTATTTGGTTTTTATTTTACGTGTAAGTGTGGTTTGCCTGCATTAATGTGTGTACCACATGCATGCAGTACTCCTAGAGACCAGAAGTTATTGGCTCCTTTGGAAGAGCAGTCACTGTTTTTACTCACTGAGCAATCTCTCCAGACCCCTAAGCACTTAGGAAGTTGTCTTATAAGGGGTGACCTAATGACTTTTATGAAACTTACTCTGTACATTCTTAATTTTTTACAGTATGTGTATGTGTCCATCCATGTGCACACAGTGCCACAACATACATGTGAAAGTCGGGACAGCTTGTTGGAGTCTTGGGTATCAGACTTAGGTTCTCAGACTTGGTGTCATCACCTGCCAAGCATCTCGGTGGCTCCTTGGCTTCCATAGGCTTTCTCACTGGAACTCCTGTGGACTGTAATGCAGCCATTCGCTGCATGTTTACTGACCATTTGCTGAGTACCAGGCTCTGCCTTAGGCCAATGGACAGATAAAGAGATGTCCAAGTCCCTGCTGGTGTGACATCAGCGTTTGAGAAGGGAGGCCCAGACAACAGATAGGGAGCATGTCCGTGGTGCGTGGAAATTAGACATGGTGCGGGAAAGCAGGTGTGGGAAGTGGTGCTTCTCTCTGGATGGGGCTGTCCTGGAAGGTCTCAGGGATGGGAGCCGCTTGAGTGGAAACCACAGTGTGCTGTGGGAGACAGGACGCTAGGAGAAGGACGCTTGGGTAGACCACAGGGACAACAGGGCCATGTAGCACAGTTTATTTGTTTATAGCTACACACTTCAAACATTTGTGAAGCTCTAAAACAAACAAACTGGGTAATGGTGGCACACAACTTCAATCCCAGCACTCGGGAGGCAGAGGCAGGTGGATCTCTATGAGTTCGAGGCCAGCCTGGTCTACAGAGCAAGTTCCAGGACAGGCTCCAAAGCTACAGCAAAACCTTGTCTCGAACCCCCACCCCTCAAAAAAGGAGATGGTCTCTCCCTCATAAAGAACCATCTCAGGAGACTGTGTAGTCTATGTGGTGAGTTTGTTATTAAAATGTAAAAAAAAAAAAATTAGACATTGGTCCATGTTGGGGAGAATAAGCCAAACCCTTCAGAACATCAGGGTTCTTCAAGGACAGGGTCTTCGTACAACACATCTGTCTCTAGTACTCAGCTCAATGGCCACATCGGCAGCTCATTCCTTACCCTGAACTAGGATGTAAAGCAGGCATTTGCCAGCATAGCCATGCTTGGTTTAAGAACCTAGACCCTCACTTGTTTCTCAGACCACAAGTGCACACTCTCTCCAGGTGAGCTGCCGTGCACCAGACACCAGAGAAACCAAAGGCGCGTTGTATCTCTGTTCCCCAGGAGGATACCGAAGGCCACTTGTCCAGTGGGCAGGTGGTGCTGCCGTGAGAGGTGCCGCTAAGAGAAGGATCTGGAGAGGTGCCGCTAAGAGAAGGATCTGGCTCATGGTCTCACAGTCGGATATTTTCCCTGACCTGGAGCAGATCAGGCTTTTGGGACATAGTCAAGCCAGGAAAACTCACACAACTGATAAGGGGCCACTTGTTGTGGGTTTTCTTCTTTGGAAAGGGTCTTGCTACTTGGCTCAGCTTGGCCTAAGAACTTGGTCCCCGTGTATCAGAAGCATGAGTGCTGGGACTGTAGGTGTGCTCTACCACCGTGGACTGTGGTTTTCTCCTGTCCTTAAGGTGGGAACGTTGCTCAGTGTGCATGTGTGCAGCAGACATCCTTGTGAGTAGCTTCTGCTGTACAGAGTACTTCCACCTCTCCAGCAGCTCTGTCCCTTAGATTGTGTTAGATAAACACTGCTCCTACGTGTGGGCTCCCATGCTCATGTGACTGTCCTTTCCAGTCACATGACAAAGTTCATGATGTCACAGTTTCAGTCACAACCTCATTCTGTGGGTTAGGTATGAAGCTGCCAAAGTTTCTCTGCCTGTGTTGAGATGAGTCCATCTTGCTTGTTACAGTTTTCCTGGGATCTGGGGCCGCTCGGGACCTCATGCCCTTGCAGAGTCTGTGTGTATCTGTTAAGAATCTCAGTGCAGTGTGATGGAATCCAGAAGGGAGGGCAAATTTTGTTCCCCAGAGTGGAGCCCTGGATCAGGAAGGCAGAGCAGGTGCTGGGTGACTCAGAGAGCATGTAGGTGTGCCGCCAGTCGGATGGACGTGGGGATTTGAGACTGAAAAAGCCCAGTGGACCAGTGTGGTGAGGCTCCAGACAGTGGGGCAGACCACTGAAGCAGCAGGGCCGTGAACAGGGAAAGGGACGTTTTTTAATGTGTCTTGAGAAGGCTTGAGCAGCCTTGGAGGGCGAGCAGAGAAGGGAGGCCCTGGGATAGGTGGTTGGCAGACTGAGAGACAGGCCTTGAGGTCAGGAGGGCGGTGAAGAGACTGGCACGCATTAATCTAGGACAGAGTCGTCACTGCTGACATGACAAACTGTTAATAGTCCAGATTTTAAAAAGTTGGAAACCAGGCAGAAGTCGTGGCCCCTCTGAGACTGAGTCAGCTCTGCCTGCATCTTCCTGAGTCATCCTCCTGTCTCTGGCCTCAACTTTCATTGTTACTGTCTGAGCTTCATGTTACAGACTTCCTTCTGGTCTCTGCTGCTCAAGCCCTCGTGTCTCCGCCTTTAACCTCTGTCCCATCTGTTTCCTGCATCTCGTGGCCCCAACCACAATACCTTGTGCACAGTCTGGCAGGAAATCCTCCCTCTAGTCCACTTATTGGCAGACTCTGAACACATCATCTGTCTACTTAAACCTCTGTCTGGGATATTGGCTCGTCTTTGAGCCCAGCACTCCTCAGTGAATCCTTGTGCCCCTAGCATTTTGGTTGTACTTAGGCCAGTGCCCTGGCATCCTGTCTGCACTCAGTGCTGTGGATTTCGGTCGTTATTGGAGCACACTCCAAGTTTCCTACCCTCTCAATAGACTGCACACCCTTCCTGAAGCTGTGATCGTCTCTTTGGCTACTGTCTTTCCTAGCTGCAACTTTGCTGGAGGTCTCCCAGTGTTTCCAAACTAAATAAAAGAGAGGAGTGGCCCTGGGTTGAAGAGAGAGTTCACATAGAACAGATCTGAAGCCAGGGGTAAGAGATTCCGTCACTATGGCTTGTGTGTCCTACACCAGTGTTGGAGTCCTAATGGCTGACGAAAAGCGTTAAAACATCAGATGCCCTGTTAGTGGGGCAGTGGGGCACTGAGAAGGAGGAGTTTAGTCCTTTCCCAGATACCCTGTTAATGGGGCAGTGGGACACTGAGTAGGAGGAGTTTAGTCCTTTCCCTTCCCCTCCAGTGTCCTTTCTTCTCCACCTTCTGCCCTGGAGGTACAACAAGAAGGCCCTAGCCAGGTGTAGATTCCTGAACTCTGAACTTCCCACTCTGCTGAACCGGAGCTGTGCGCAGTGATGAATGCCTTTGATCTTAGTACTCAGGAGACAGGCATGTGGACCTCTGTGATTTGAGGCCATTCAGAGCTACACAATGAGCCTGTAAAAAATACTGTGTATTTGAAGCCCAAGTAGAACAGGTACAGTCTACATGAGAGGTGGCCACTGACTGAAGTCTGAGTAGCCGCAGTTCTGATTAGAAAGCCGCCTACCTGTAACCTTTGCGTGATGAAGGCAACCATGTGCATACGCTGATCCGTCCAGCTTGTCTTGTGTGTGGGTGCCGTGCTGGGTGGAGCTCGGAGACAAGTCTAGTCTGAAAGCATCTCTCCTCTGCTTTCTCTAGTGAGGCCAGGTCTTGCTGTTGGCTTTTTCAAAACTCCTCTCACCTCCATTAGAATCCCTTACGTCACTTGGCTTCTGGGGAAGATGAGAGTCCATTGTCGCATGTGTAGTGTGCAAACTAACACTGAAAAACACTTGTTGCTGTTAACAAGTGAAATCTGAGTACTTGCACATTTTATGTGAGCCATAGACCACCGTGGGAAAGTCATTCATTTGGCAGGGTTTCTGGAATAGTAGTGTGTGTGTGTGTGTGTGTGTGTGTGTGTGTGTGTGTAGATCTGTGACCTGTTGGAGGGTGAAGCCTTGCCTGCTGTCTCCTGATATGGCCACTGGAGCAATTGCTGCTACTGTGACATGTTCTGTCAGTGTGGAAAGGCCCACACTGTTTACCATGTTGACCGTGTAGAACCAGGAAGTAAGAGACCCTTTTCAAGACTGCTGTGATCCACAGAGGAGGAAGTGAGAAATAGTCAGATTCTAAACATATTTGGAAGGTAGATATAAATGTGAGCAGTGTGCCCTGGTGCACAGAGGTCCCTTCGAAGGTCCTGGGCCACCTTGCCCAGAAGTTCTACAGAGGTGCAAGAATCAGTGTTAGACACAAGGGGAGAAAATGCAGGGGTTCTTTTGTTACCCACATATGAAGAGCTACTCCATCATCATGGGAAGGAACCATGCCTCCTCTGCATCCTCGCATCCTCTTGGCACCGCCCAGATGTGCTTCCTGCGCTCTAACAGAGTGGCCTTTGTTCCTCCCATTGGGAAAGTAAAATGCCTGAGTTCTTATTTTGTTCTTCTTCTTTTTTTCCCCCGCCTCTAGAAAAGGGTTTCTCTGTGTAGCCCTGGCTGTCTGTCCTGGAACTCTCTCTGTATACCAGGCTGGCCTTGAACTCACAAAGATCCTCCTACCTCTGGGTGCTGGAATCAGAGGTGTGTGCCACCACCACCTGGCCAAGGTTGTTATTTTTCAATGTTGGATGTGAATTAATACACGCTTTTCTCTGTTTTCCTTTTTCTAGGCGAGAAGCCATTTACCTGTGAAATCTGTGGGAAGTCTTTCACAGCAAAGAGCTCCCTCCAGACCCACATCAGAATCCACCGGTAAGCTTGTTTGGGGCTGGGTGACATGGGACATACCTCTCTAGCCTTGCATACACCTGGGATACTCTTGCATACACCTGGGACTATAAGTGTATGCCACCGCACCTGGCTTTTTTGTCATTTAGCGGCCTCACTGAAGTCTGGTGTTGTGTGGGGGTAACCTTTGCCCTATATAAGCTTTACTTCCAGTTGTTACTCTGATAGAATTTTCTGTGTGGTTTATTATCTTATTTTTTAAAATAATTTCTCAGACAAAACCAGCAATATTGGTTCTGACCAATAAAAGCCTTCATTGTTGGCTTCATTATTTTGTTGTAGTTTTTATTTGGGGAGTGATCTGAAGCTTACATCTTCAATCAGAAGTAAACATTAAGGCCTGGGGAAGTGGCTCAGTGAATAAACTACTTTTTGCAGGAGAATGAGAATTTGGTCAGATCTCCAGCCCCATGCAAAAGCCAGAGGTGGTGCTGCATGTATGTCAGAGGGTGGAGGATGGTGGATCTCAGGGGTGTCTGACCACCAGGCTAGCCAGAATGGCGGGCTCTGGGTTCAGTGAGAGACCTCAGACAATCAGGTAGAGAGAAAGAGAGAGAGGAAGACAATCAGTGGCGACCTCTGGCCTCCACACGCATACAGAGATACGTTACACACACAAGTTAAACCATTAGTGAAGTATGAAACTTGAAGCCTCAGCACATAGGAGGTAGAAGCAGGAGGACGGCCACAAGTTCAAGGCTAGCATGGACCACAGAGTTAGACCATGACTCAAAAGGAAGAAAACACGGAGTTAAGCATGATAGTGCATGCCTACAAGCCCAGTACCTGGTAGGCCAGAAGCAAGAGGATCAACAGTTTGAGACCAAACTGGATTGCATAGGAAAATTCCATCCAAAAGAAAAGAGTTCTGTTGATAAAAATTATGGACTTACGTATATTTCTAAAAGCTTCAAAAGTAATTAGGAGCTGTTAAAATTTTAATATTGATATTAATCATAATACATACATATCTATTTGGCCTTTAGAATCTAAAAATCAGCTGTAAGAACTAAAAGCAAAATAGAACTGTTTGTATAATATGTAAATGTTTACTTTCTTACCTGAAACACATATAACAATAGACCTATAAAAGTTCATCCCCCATAGCCCAGTCCCACCTGCCACCCTACCATAAGCCCTTTTTTATTTTTGAGACTTGGGGAAGCACATGGAAGCGGTTCACTCTAAGTCAGTCAGTAGTTGGTAGGACCTGTGACTTTGTTTTCTTTTGGTGTGAAGCGGAGCTGGCACTGATTCGAACGGTTTGACAGGGGTTTAAGCATTGGCATTCAGGAAAGGAATTCTTATAAAGAGGACAGCAAACACTCAAGATGCAGTGCTGCTGGGCCCAGCGTTCCTTTAGCTTTGATGTCTTCTGCTAAGTAACCAGGAAGTAGGAGCAAGTGTTTCTGTGTGTTTTCTTACAGAGGAGAAAAGCCATACTCCTGCAGCATCTGTGGCAAGTCCTTTTCTGACTCCAGCGCCAAGAGGAGACACTGCATCCTACATACGGGCAAAAAGCCTTTCTCCTGCCCCGAATGTAGCTTACAGTTTGCTCGCTTAGACAATTTGAAGGCTCACTTGAAAATTCACAGCAAAGAGAAACACACATCAGATTCTAGCAGCGTTTCTGGCAGTAATGCTGACGAGGTCCGGAACATTCTTCAGCTGCAGCCATACCAGCTCTCCACCTCAGGAGAGCAGGAGATTCAGCTGCTGGTAACTGATTCCGTGCATAACATTAACTTCATGCCAGGCCCCAGCCAGGGGGTCAGCATCGTACCTGCTGAGAGCTCTCAGAGCATGGCCACAGACCCAGCTGCTAACCTTGCCCTGCTCACACAGCAGCCCGAGCAACTGCAGAGCCTGATTCTTTCAGCTCAGCAGGAGCAAACAGAGCACATTCAGAGCCTTGGCATGATTGGAAGCCAGATGGAGGCCTCCCAGCCGGAGCCAGTGCACGTCATTACACTTTCCAAGGAAACCCTGGAGCATCTCCACACCCACCAAGGGCAAACAGAGGCGCTCCAGTTGGCAGCTGCTGCTTCCGATCCAGCCCAGCACCTACAGCTGACACAGGAGCCTGATCCACCCCTACCTGTTCCACTAGACCATGAGCAGAGCTGACCCAAGCACATGTCTGACGTTCCACTGGACCAGTAGTGATGGCTGGTCCTTTGGGCTACCATCTTACAGATCCTTAAAGACGTGATAGCTAACCACCAGGTTATTTATCGTGGACTCCATTGGGACAGAATCTGTGTGTTGGCATTACAGATCTATCTTATCTGTAATACCAGTTCATATTTAGCATTTAAATATTGATGAGAGGCTCCACAGTCATCTACTTCATCTCTAAAGATGGGTAGTTTCTCTTGGGAGCGCTGGTTTAGACTTTTCTGTAAGAGTTGAATGCTCATGGCTATAGAGTGTGGTCTTCTTTAGAACAAAAAGGTATGCATAGGTTGACTCTTCTGGTATGGTGGTTGGTTCCATTCTGTTATTTCTCTTAGGCAGTATACTTGCCAGTCTAAAACAAGTCAGGACTGACTGTACCCAATTACTGCAATCAGGGGATTCCCCTCCAGTAGCTTTTCTGCCCTAAGAGAGCACTCCTTGAATTTTATCTTTGTGTGGTACGGTGGGCTGATCATGTCTCACTGAGGGTAGATTCAGATTTGAAAACCACAGTCACGATACAGCAGCAAAAGAGTACTTTTCTGTTGTTTGTATTCCCAGACAGGGTTTCTCTGTGTAACAGTCATGGCTCTCTTAGAACTCGTTTTGTAGACCAGACTCCCTCGAGCTCATTCATAAAGATCTGCCTGCCTCTGTCTCACAAGTGCTGGGATTAAAGGTGTGAACCACTATCACTTGGCACAAATTGTACTTTTAAAATTTTGAGTTCAACTTTTCTGCAAAACTTGGATTTATACATTTTTTAAAGAAGCAGGGTGTTAAATTTTTAATTAAAACGTCTCCAGAATATGAAACTAAATCAAGATGCTCATCCCAAATAAACCAAAATTTGTTAAATAATGACTTGATTTTCATGAAAAAGGACCCTTAATTACCTGGAACTAGAAAGTTTATTCAGTGTAAGGCCTAAATACACTACTGTAGCCTACTTGATCTCAAAATACTGATTTGCACGTTCAACCTTAGAACTCCTAGATGTGGAAATGTCCACTAATCTATTTTTCTTAACACTCTGAAATCCATCAACACACCACTTAATTTTGAGCCTCAGAGTGGAAGTAACCCACCTGTCCCTGTGACTGTGTGTCTTTCAAACCATTACAAGAGGATTAAATTATGTTTGGCTTGTTTTCAGGATCACTGCATTTACTTGAATTCTTTGACTTTTATCTCTCATAACGCTGGTAGTGATCTTCGAGAAAGAGATGAGGGTCCTAGTAACATTATGGGGTAGGAAGTGAGTTCAAAATCAACATCTTTTCCACAACAGTTGTTAGCTTAGCTTAGACTGCTCGTAATCCCACCGAAACCCAGATGTGTTTGCATCCTGGATATGTACAGAAATATACAGTTCTTTAGGTTGGAGAGAAGATGAAAGTATTCTTGTTCCATACTTACCAAGTTGTATTTTATTACCTATAATTTACAAATTTAATTACCAAAGTGATAGACACATATCAACTAAAGTAATATGAAATTGGACCTGAATAGAGTCGTTTTTACAAATACTGTTTTACTTTAGTATTTTAGACTCTTGATTTAGTCACTTAAGCCATGTATTCCTTGTGTGTGAGTGTGGGGTGTGTGTGTGTCTGTGGAGGCCACGGGAGGACACTGGGTATCCTGATATCACTCTGCCGGATTCCCATCACGCTGGTGTCCAGCAAGCCTCAGCCATCCTCCTGCTTCCACCTCACAGCATGGGGGTTACAAGCACACATGGCCATCTCCTGGATTTGACCTGGGTGCTGGGATTCACGCTCAGGTCCTCACAGCATGGGGGTTCCAAGCACACATGGCCATCTCCTGGATCTGACCTGGGTGCTGGGATCCACGCTCAGGTGCTCACAGCATGGGGGTTCCAAGCACACATGGCCATCTCCTGGATTTGACCTGGGTGCTGGAATCCATGCTCAGGTCCTCACATTTGTACAGCAAGTGCTCTTACCCGCTGAGCATCTCTCTAGTCCCTGTGCATTCTTAGAATACAAAAGACTTTGTGATCTCTTCAAAACTTCCTAATACTCGTTTTCTCAAAAACTCTATTTTGTATTAAAGAAAATTAAATTTTTCTCACCCTAGACAGCTGGGTAATTATTCAGAAGCATGGTTATGTAGCTTTTGGTTTGGTTTGGTTTTGGTGTTGGACACAGTCCATACAAATTAAACTTAATTTACTTTGTAACAGTCTGCCTCTGCTCTAATAATATAACATGAGCCAGGCCTGGTGGTGCAGGTCTGTGTCCTGGGAGGCAGGTGGAAACAGGAGGACCTTGAGTTTAAGGCTAGCCTGAGCTACTTAGACCCTGCAAAAGAAAACAAGGCCTGGGCATGTAGGTCAAAGTATGTCCCTGGCGTGCACAAGACTGGGCTCTGTCCTGAGCACTGGCAGGGAAATAAAGAGGTACAAGACACAGGGAATTTAAAATATTCCAAAGCCACATGTAACAATTGGTGAAATTAATCTTAACAGTGGTATTTGATCGACTATCCTGGTCAGCCTTAATTGTCAGCACAGCCTACACGGAGTTATATGAGAAGCAATTGAGGGTTGCCTAGATCAGGTTGGTCTGTGGGCATACCTGTGGTGAATCGTCTTGATCATTAACTGATGTGCAAGGGCTCAGCCCACTGTGGGCAACACCATTCCGCATAGTCCTGGGCTATTTCAAAAGCTAGCTAAGCATGAGCCAATGAGTGAGTCACTGAACGAGTCGGCAAGCCAAGTTCCTCCATGGCTCCTGCCTTGAGCTCCTGCCCTGCCTGCCCTCCGTGATGGATCATGACTTGAAAGTAAAACCAAATAAAACCTTTCTCCCCCCCCCCACTCCCCCAGTTGCCTTGGTCATGGTATTGACACAGTAACAGAATGCGACTAGAACATTTGTTGCCAAATATTTCAATATGTAATTCATATTAAAATGTATTAATGAAATTTTATATCCTCCCTTGATACAAAATCCTCAAAATCAGTTGTGTATTTCATACTTGCTATTATATCTCAACTTTGACAACAATATTTGCTGGTATTTGATTTGCATTAGATTTCATAAAATTTATAGGTTAAAAAACCTAGATTCATCTATCACGTAGTTCAGGCAACTGTTTTCAGTCACTGAAAGAAATAACTTACGTTTAACTTTTAGAAGTCAAGCCCGGTTCCTCGGTTGACCTGGCCACATTACAAACCCTCCCTGACTGTCTCCAGCACGCGATCCAGCTCCAGCCTTGACTATGTCATCTGACCAGCTGTCAAAGGAGAATCAGAAAGTGATGGTTTGCTTGCCCCAGCTCTCTGTCGCAGTACACACTCTGACCCTTGAGATGAAGCTCCTTTTTAACTCAGTGGTTTTCTGAAAAATAAACTTGAAAAATGTATTTCATTTTTATGTTTATAAGTATATTAGTTGGGGGTTCTGCACAGTAGCAGAACTTAGAGAATGACTTATCAGAATCACTTACATGCTACAGCCCAACCATCCCAACAGTGGCCGGCTGTGAATGCAAGGTCCAAGAGTCCAGAAACAACAAGGTGATTGTTTCAGCTGGTCTTCAGTATAGACTGAAGTAGGCTCCAATGCTGGAGAAGGAATGAACTTGCCAGAGAGAGCAAGTTGGCAAAGAGCAAAAGCTTCCCGCAGAAGGTGTGTTCCAGAATAAAGGTGTGGCTTCCTGCCTGAAGATCCAGATCAAAGGGTATGTCTAACTGCCTCAGAGGTCTGGATTTACCCAAAGCAAAGCAAGCAAAAATAATCCCTCCAGGTATGCCCTCCATTTCTGGATGGTAGTTCATTCCAGATGTAGTCAAGTTGACAACCAAGAATAGCCACCCACCGCAGTGAGTGTTTTGCCAGCATGTATGTCTGTGTGTTGTGTGTGGGGTGGTTGTGAACCACCATGTGACTGCTGGAACTGAACTTGGGTCCTCTACTAAACAAGAACTCTTAACTGCTACGCTGTCTCTCCAGTCTGAACTCCGTGACTTCTGTACCCGAAGGAAACACACGAAAGCGCCTCTCAGAAGTTCTTGAAAGATGACACTGCAGGGTGACATTTCACGGTTCCTTTTGTGATAAATGTGTGCAAGTTTTGAAACGTTCTGAAGTGCGTCTTTAGGACTAGGCTGTTGAGCTTTGGGTCAACTGCAGGTAACCTTGCTTAAACAACAAATCCTTGGCTTTGGGAAGGCTCACAGTGTGAACATCGTCCACGTGCTTGCCTGATTTTTCTAGAGAATTTCTGCCTCTCCTTTTTCTCTACAGTTGGGTCTTTGGTTGTAGGTGTTGTGTGCAGCAGGTTAGATGACCAAGCTGGGTTCTCACTATAAATGCTTACATGTGGGTTTACATAAACAGGGTTACTGTCTGTCCCACAGGGAGCTCACTGTGGGCCTGGAAGGAAGCTAGCTGGCTGTGTTAGGTCTTCTTCCCACCAAACTGCTTCTTGAAGCTTTGCCATGCAGCGAGATGCCAGGGCAGGCCTGTCATCCCAGCACCAGGAGTAGAGGCAAGAGGATCAGGAATTCATGCTTTGTCTACATGGTCAGTATGACAACAGCCTGAGCTACGTGAGGTCAGGTCTTAGAAAACAAAACCAGGATTCATAAGGGACCATGTGGTGTGGGGACTTGAAGTCTCTCATCCCATCTGGGCCTTGTGTTTCTTTGCTAGGGCTGCCATAATAGGTGCTTCTTCAGCAGCACGGATTTAGTTGATCCTAGTTAAAAATAGGACATTGAGCCGGGCTGTGGTGGCACACGCCTAATCCCAGCACTTGGGAGGCAGAGGCAGGCAGAGCTCTGTGAGTTCAAGGCCAGCCTGGTCTACAAAGCAAGTTCCAGGACACGCTCCAAAGCTACAGAGAAGCACTGTCTCAAAAAAAAAAAAAAGAAGAAGAAGAAGAAGAAGAAGAAGAAGAAGAAGAAGAAGAAGAAGAAGAAAAGAAAAAGAAACAGGACATTGAGTTGGCCAAGAGCTGGTTCTCTGAGGCCTCTTTCCCTGGCTTGTTGCTGGCTTTCTGGCTCTTCCTTGCTTTTCCCTCGGTCTGTGTCCCCGCTGCCCCCTTTGTAGAGCCATCAGGCACATTGCATTAGCTCCCCACACTAAACCTAATTTATTGCTTCACTAACTCTTGAAAAGTCCTGTTTCCAAGTGCAGCCCTATTTAGAGGCAGTGGGGCTAGGGCTTCAGGGTAGACGTGGGAGGTGGGAGGGGTCAAGGCACAATTCAGCAGGAACTGGTTTCTGGGCTGAGGAGGGATGAACTAGAACATCCCTGTAGCCTATAGGAAGCAGGTCCTACTTAATCATCGTGGCATTCCTATGAGATAAGTATCATTATTATTATTAGGCCCATTTTACAGATGAGAACAGTGAGGCCCAAAGAGATGATGTTAGCCAGAGTCATAAAGTGGCAAGGCCGGAACTGGGGCTCAAGCCTGGCGGACCCCATGATGCTGCACTGACGAAACTGAGGGGGTGTGTCTGAACAGTTGGCACAAGGTCAAACTTAGGCAAAGCCATCGAGGTATAGTCTCTCCTACAGAAATGGATCAACCATCATCTTAGTAATACCAGTATTAACTTTTTGCTATTAATTACAATTTACCAAGTAGGTGGAAGTTCCTAGAAGGTGGACGCGCCTCACTGCCGCAGCCTCTCTGTGAGGGAGCTGCCCGTTTTTCCTTTCTCCAAAGGAAAGCTATTGTGAGTTTAGGGCAGATTTGATTTGTAAGCTTAATAGCTAGGTTTTTAATCTTCCATTTCTAAACTTCAGTCTAAATCCTCATGAATTCAAAGTAAATCCTTTGTTCCTGCTTGTGTAAATAGGAAAAGCCTGTAAAACCAAATCCACCCACCCCCCCTCCTGTGGGTGGGAAAGGAGCAGACCTCCGAAGCTGGGCGTCACTGTCATAGACGACATCGCTCCAAAGCCATTACATGTGATTAAGTAACCAAGACATTAGCCAGCAGGGACTTCTCAACTGAAATGTCCCTCCTTAGATGAACTTTTAAACTAAAGTTCATTCAGCCAGAGTTTGGATAAAATGTAGGAACTTGGTCACATTTAGGTAATGTCAGCAAGGAAGCTTGGACCTTTTTTTTTTTTTCTTTTTTGAGTTTGAAAAATGAAGTGTGGGAAGAAGTGTGCACATGGGACGGAGAAATGCTGTGTCCTGGAGCATGGCCTTGCTAGTTTGAATCTTAGTAAGAGCAATACATCACTTTATAGTCTGAAAATGGTTTCCCAAAGAATAGTTTGGCTCCTGCCTTTGATTGAGTTGGTTTGTTGAGTAGGGATCTCATGCAGGCCAGGCTGGGATGGACCTTCCGATCCTCCTGTCTCCACTACCAAGTTCTGGGATTACAGGGTGCATCACGGTGTCTGGCCAGCTCCATATGACTCTTCCCCGTTAACTGAAATTTCATCGGGGTAAGTTAGAGAAAAGCCTCGTTTTTAAAAATGACAGGATTAAGTGACTTCTATTCTGAGAAAACATTTCCTATAATCGTGTTTGAAGAGCAAAAGTGTTCCCGAAAGAAAACATGGGAAAGCCCTGGTCTCCTGTTACTTAGAAGCCTGCGAAAGCATTCTCTGACTTCAGAAAAAGCAGCATGCAGAGGGTTAAGTGTGGAGCGAAGAGGAGGAAAAAATGACAGGCCAGTTTATTTCAGAGTCCCCAAACAGAGAAACAACTGTTGAGCTTCTGTGGTTATTTCGTGCTGGGGTCTGAGGTAGCTCAGGCTGCCCTGGAATTTGTGTAGTGGAGGATGGTCCTGAACTATGATTCTCCTGCTTCCACCTCCACAGTGCTGATGTTGCAAGCAGATGCTACTAGGACCAGTTTTTATATGATGCTGGGAATTAAACCATGGCTTTTCACATGCTAGATAGGTACTCTACCAACTCAGCTATATCCTGGGCCCAGGAGTGATTCTTAATGAGGCCCTACACACACACACACACACACACACACACACACACCCTCTGCCCAACATGCATTTATCACCAGGTTATATCAGTTTCACCTCAAGCTATCTTTTGAGTCTACCCTGTCTCCGTCCTCACTGTCCAGTGTGTCCCTTGCCTAGAACTCTGCCATGGGTTCAGTTATGGCTTCTAATTCCCCTACTCAACCCCTTTCTCCAGTAGAAAGTTGTAATCCATTGTAGTTCACCACTGTCCCCTTAGCAACAAACAGAATGTCCTGCTAAATGATATTATTTTGGTTACAGCAGATAGGACCACATCCCACTCTGCTTAAACTTCTGCATTTTTCCTCTGCACCTAGAAAAAAAAAATCCCCAGCCCAGCTTCCTCTTCTGCATTCTCCGTTCTCACTTCCGCCACACCGGTTACCTAGCTGTTGGCCAATACCTACCCAGCTCTTTTTGCCTGAAGGCTTAGGAGCAGGAAAGTTATCTTTGCTCCCATTCCGACTCAGGTCATTCAGGTCAGAATTAGGAGAGGCCCCTCCAGACCCTCTAATCTTAATCAAGCCATCACTCATAAACTTGACAAAGTGCTGGGCCCAATGGGGACACTGAGCTGCAGGTCAAGGCCATATTATAGACTGCCTACAGATGCCTCCTAGGGTGTTAGATACTTGTTTTCTGGCTCCAAGCCCAGAAGATCAAAGGTTGGGAGCTGAGATAAGGAAGTGAGAACTGCCCCGCAGAAAGACAGAACATGGTCTGGGGTACAATAAAGAGGATCCTGTGCCTAGTGGCTCAGGTCTTTAACCTAAGCAGCTGCTGGCACAGCTTTTTTTCCAAAGCCATTCGAATGGGATCCTTTAACACTGAATTTTCATGTGGGGGTCATTTATTCTATTTGATCCAATATAAACTGTCCATAAGACTATGACAGCTACTATGCTAAACTACTTATTTCATATAAATAGGATCATAACTCAAGAGTCTAACAAGAAAAAAAAATACTTGTTCTATTCTGTCCATGAAATAAAACGAACCCAGACCTGAAATGGGCTAAGGAAGATGAGTCATTAAGATGTCACTATTTAGAGGTGAGAAGACAGAGAGGTGGTGTCAGGGACTTCTAGTCACGCTCGGCCTGGTGCAGGGATCTCATTCCACACAGCTCTGTAGCTCCACTGTGTGTCTTTAGCATCAGGAAAAACTAGAAGTCGGCAGGTTGTTAAGAGTCGGAGAACTCGTTCTATGATCTTTAAAAGACGGTTTTTACAGCTCGTTGTTCACAGAGTCACATAACCCTGTTTGACTTCCACCAACTGTCTCTGAGGGAAGCTGGGCTGTAAACAGGACCCAGTAAGTGGCTGGCGTCCATCTGCTAATGAAAGGGAAAGGAATGGTACTAAAATCCACCTGCCCGTTTACAGGGCTTCTTTCAGAGCATTTTTACACTGTGTGTTTAAGCATGGGTGTGTCTGAGGCTCTGCAAATGATGTCACACTCAAGAGCTAGAGTGGACCCAGCTCAGAAGCTTCCCTTGCTTCCTGAGTGTGGCCCGGCTGAATTGCCTGCCCCTCCTGGCAGAGAGTTGGCTTTTTCCTCTCGATTTTTCTCTCTTCTCTTCATATCAGCTGCAGCGGAGAGTGTGAGTGTTCAGGACTTGCTGGGTGTCCCATTGTCTCTAGACGAAATATAAAATGAGAATAAATACAAACACAAAAAGACAGCCACTGAACCTTGGCTCCTGTGGTCCCTGGATCTCAAGGAGAGGGACATGACCATCTTTTCCTAGGTTAAGCACTGCGCTTCTGGTGTAGTGATTTCACTTCCTCTTAAGGCCAGACATGCATTAACAGTGGTAGGTTGGAATCCACAGAGGCCTGCCTATGTCTGATACCAGCTATGCCATTGGCTGTTGAATCTGTGCGGTCATGAAGCCTCTGACCTTCACTTAAATAGATTTTTGTCAGCACTCATTCAATAAATGAGAACTGCTGTTTTATTAAGTTTAACTAAAGCTGCTTGATTTTGGACAGTTCCTTTCCCCTTGGCTACTGTTTCATTATATACTAAATACTAAGAATTTGATTCCAAAGTTTCTCGCATTGTCAGTTTCCTTAGTCTTCATTTTAGTGCTGAACCTTGAAGATTCTTAGTTGGTTGATCTCCTCCCCATCTCCCCCCCCCCCCTCTCTCTCTCTCTCTCTCACACACACACACACACAGACACACACACACACACACACACACACACACACACACACACCCTTGTTCCCTTATTTTGCGTACCTGATTTGCGGACCAGGACTTTAAGCTTTGTCCTTAGCCTGAGCCTGGGAGTCGGCTGACCTGTCCCAAGAGACAAGGACCCCGCAACTAGATCCTCAGTGGCGCCAGAGCTGTGGATTTCTTGGTAGGAGAGGTGAAGAAAGCTCAGTCATCTGGCGCCACTCTCGGACCCTGCAGCTTCAACAAACTTCTTGCGGGAGGCTTGCAGCCGCTCCGCCAGCTCTCAAGTGGTTTACAGCTTGGTACCACTGGGGCGGAGTCATGCATGGTCAGTCGGGGCCCAGCTTTCCTAAGGCCAGACCTTTTGGAGGCCCCCAGCAGCCTCGGGAGTAAGCGGAGCCACGCCCTCCAGCTCCACCCTGCAGGCGTGGGCGGGGCCCAGGGCTGTCCCAAGAGGACGACAGCGGGGTAATGAGGTGCGGACAAACCTTCCGCTGTGTTCTGCCCTGGCGCTGCGGTCCAAACCCCTCGGAACTCTTCGGCTTCTGCCTCCAGACATCCCCTGTTTTTCCAGCGCCACCCATTCCTTCTCCCTAGGCCTGGGACACCCTTCCGCCTGGAAGCGGCTCTTCCAGCCTCAGAACTGCCGGGTAAGTAAGTAGTCCAGCGGTGCCAGCTGTACTCCTTCAGGACCGCTGGGCTTGGGGTGAGGGTGAGGATGGGGGTGGGGAGCACTTCCGGGGAAGTGGGCTGGTGCAGGCTAGGAAGCCACGCCTGGCTCGTTTGGCGGGTCCCCGTGCCGGCCCTGCTCAGACCAGCCCCTTTTGTGTAGACTTGGCTGTCTAGAGTGTTGCGAGCTCCTCGCCCCCGATGCCCGAGGTCCAGCCAGCTAAGCTCTCCATCCTTTAGACGCTCCACCCAATGGCACATCCTTTGTGCCGGTATTTCCAAGCTGGGTACCTCTTATTTCCTTTAGCAGAGGACTCTCCAACCTCCCGAGACTCCCACTTCCAAGAGGGACTTCTGCCATATCTGAAGCCCTATCCCCTCGTGTCCTAGGGAACTTCTGCCCTTTCTGAAGACCCGCTCTTGTCGTAGTGACCCTCCTGCCGCGCAGGCAATGGAGGGGCTGCTGGGGGCCGAGAGGTCTGCCCACAAGGGTCTAACGCCACTTCGACACCTAACCTACCTAGCCCCCTCCCCTACCGAGAGCAACCCATCCCCCATACTCTTCTCCTCTTCCGGTCGTGGGAGAAAGCCCTCCTAGCGCTCCCAAGCTGCGTGTGGGTTGGAGGGAAGGAAAAGGATACAAAGGAAGGTCTTGTCTCTAGAGATTCCTAGGAGGGCGCACAGGAGCGCCCGTGGGAAGGAAGCTAGGGTCGATTAGCTGCGAGGGTCCTTGGGACGGACGAGCTCAACTGCGGTCCCCGCTCCTTCCCACAGCCCGTTGGAGCAGCCACAAGATCACAGGGGAAGTGTTTTGACCACAGTGAGTCAGAAGGTCTCGAGTCAAGACAGTCGCGACATTCTCAGGCCATTTGTGAGCACAGTTTGGTGGTGGAAAGTGGAACCTAGGCAGACAGACTGTTGCCCCTTGTCAGGAGGCAAGCGCGAGGAAAAGAACTTTGCCTTGGGTGAGAGGCACATCCTACAACCAGCGTGGCACTAAGTACGCCAAAGGGCGCTGGCTTGCCGAGACTTCGGGTGCAATGGGCGTGTGCCTGTGAAGCAGCTGCAGTCGCATTGCTGTTAGCCCTGGCGGGTCTACCAGAGGGAAACCTCCACCCCACCACACCCGCCGCAGAAACCTCCCCTCGTCGTGCTTTCAAGACCTAGGGAATGCCTACTACAATTCCTGCTCCCTGGGCCTCAGAGACGCCTGCGTGAAGGGACAGGAGACTCCCTTAGCGTCCTTGGACCTTGTGTACCCAGGTCTTCTGAGCTTTCATTCCCAAATTTGGCGAATTTCACTGGATAAGAGATTGCTGCGGTCTCTGGGGTAGATCATAGCCTGGGAGTGGGCTGGGAGCAGAGCCAATCAGAGGTGGACCCTGAGCTCCCTTGTGACCCCTGTCTGTTCTGCTGGCTCCTCCCCTTTTCTTTTCCCTCCCTCCAGCCCCCTTCTCTTCTTTCCACAGCCTCTGGGGTTTGCCCAGCTGCTCCCCTTGTCAGGGGGCCCTACATGGCTTCAACAGCCTCCACCAACCCAGCGCACGCCCACTTCGAGAGCTTTGTGCAGGCCCAGCTGTGCCAGGATGTGCTGAGCAGCTTTCGTGCGCTCTGTGATGCCCTGGGACTGGAGTCTGGTGGGGGATTGCCCCAGTACCACAAGATCAAGGCCGAGCTCAACTACTGGAGTGCCAAGTCCCTATGGACCAAGTTGGACAAGAGGGCAAGCCATTCAGTGTACCAGCAAGGCCAGGCCTGTGCCAACACCAAGGTAGATACCTAGAGTCTGGGGGAGGGCGTGAGTAGGAGGGGGAGTTGGAAGGAAAGAGGAAGCTACACCTTCTCTCTCTCTCTCTCTCTCTCTCTCTCTCTCTCTCTCTCTTTCTCTCTCTCGTGTTTGCAGTGCCTGGTGGTAGGCGCTGGGCCTTGTGGGCTCCGAGCTGCTGTGGAACTGGCATTGCTAGGTGCCCGAGTAGTGCTTGTGGAAAAGCGCACCAAGTTCTCTCGGCACAATGTGCTGCACCTCTGGCCCTTCACCATTCATGACCTTCGGGCGCTTGGGGCCAAGAAGTTCTATGGACGCTTCTGTACTGGCACCCTGGACCACATCAGTAAGAACTTCATGGTGATCCTCGGGTGGGTGTGCCTGGGTCTAGAGGCAGACCAGTAGGAGACTGCAGGGCCAGACAAGGGGCAGAGTGAACAAGAGTCACTTTAGCTGGGTGGCCTTTAAGACCCAGATCTGACCTCTGCAGAATAGACAGTGTAAGCTGCTTGGCTTCTGAGCGGAGATGTTATCAGGTGTCTGCGGAGTTGTACAGCCATAGATAGACATAGTGGTCGCCAAGACCTTCTCTAGCTCTGAGCAGGCACACACCGGAGCTAGAGAAGGCATGAGTCTGTTCCTAACGGCGTCCCACTTCCAGGCATCCGACAGCTTCAGCTACTTCTCCTGAAGGTGGCATTACTGCTGGGGGTGGAAATTCACTGGGGCATCACTTTCACCGGCCTCCAGCCCCCTTCCAGGAAGGGTAAGTACTTCTGTGCTCCTGGGAGCCCCTACTCACCAAAGAGAGGTCCGGGTGGGAGTCAGCTGACTGTCTTTCCTGACAGTGAGGCCTGGGCAATCCCAGCCGCAGACAGCGTACAAATGGGAACAGCAAGATGAGAAAACATGGCTTTTCTCAGCTGTCCTTGGCCTCAAAGGCGTGGTCTGAAAAATAACCCTTCCCTACTTCCCAGGCTGTGGGGTCCTTTACAAAATTGTTTTGTTTCTCTAGCCTGACCTGGGAGTGTAGGGGCCCTCTGATCTCTACACCTTTGTGGCTCTCATACTCTCTGTCCCAGGGAGTGGCTGGCATGCCCAGCTCCAGCCCAGTCCCCCAGCTCAACTGGCCAACTATGAATTTGATGTCCTCATCTCGGCTGCAGGGGGTAAATTCGTCCCTGAAGGTGAGTGATCCTTTTCCTCAAAAATAATAAGTAAGGTTATGAGTAAGTAAATAACACCAGCATCCTAGCCTCCGGTGAGCCTTCCTAGAAGTGTTAGCCCTGCCTCCCCCTACCACTAGGCTTCACCATCCGGGAAATGCGTGGCAAACTGGCAATCGGCATCACAGTCAACTTTGTGAACAGGCGCACGGTGGAGGAGACGCAGGTGCCAGAGATCAGTGGTGTAGCCCGGATCTACAACCAAAAATTCTTCCAGAGCCTGCTCAAAGCCACAGGTCAGGGCCCACCCTCAAAGGCTTTCTCCGCTCTGGTCTACTTTAGGATGTTTTCCACCTGCCCTTAGTCCAAGGAACCCCACTCTTGTCCATCCTTATGGCCTCACCAGTAAAAGAGAAAGAACTGTCCTCCAGGGACCAAGCAGATGCTCACTTGGCATTAACAATCCTGGAACTGTCTCTTAAGTGCCTGGGTATTTTGCTGTGTGCTCCTTCACGCTGGAGTATAGGAATGATATAAGTTGAAAATGGGAGTGGCACGCAAGAGGATGCCATGTTTACTTTGGCTTCAAACTGCTATGCGACCAAGTGATAAAAGCCTCCCAGCTGTCACTCCACCTGACTTGCCCTCTTTGCTCCAAACTGCCAAGCCTAATAGAGCAGGACAGATGGTTCTTGGTGCCACCAGATCTGTGTGCGGGACATCCACTGCAGCCTAAGCTGTGACTTCAGCTCTGAGGTCAGCCCTGGATTGAGTGTTTAAAGAGGTATTCTCTGCAGACTCACTTGAAGACTCACCCCCTGGCCTCCACTTTGTACCGCAGGGATTGATCTGGAGAACATCGTGTACTACAAGGATGATACTCACTACTTTGTGATGACAGCCAAGAAGCAGTGCCTGCTGCGGCTGGGGGTGCTGCTCCAGGTAGGACCTGGCCCCAGGGAGGAGGAGGCTGGGCGAGACACAGTCTACCCTATCCTCTCCCGCCTCTGTCCAGGCAGTAACTGGACTTTGACATGCTCTTGCTCCCTGCATGTGTGTGGCAGTGGGAATCCTATCTGGGCTGAACTTATACGTGAGCTCCAGGACAGAAGGATGTTGTCTCTTTTCCTCTGGCTGGGTGTTAATTCCCAGGGCCTGATGAGTGGTTAAGCGCCTATTGTGTACGGACTGAATAGATGAAATAGATGCCTTCTGTGTACTAAGTGTACCATACTGAGAGCTCACTTTGTCTTTTCTCTTCGGATTTGCACAAGTTCTTTGAAAGTTGTGTGCTGTTTGTAAGTGCTGGGCAAACCAAGGCTTCGGGAATTTCAGGACGAAGTCTATGACAGCAATGATGTTGGGCTTCCTGGTAGAGCAGGGCTGGGGACCCTCAGCAGCAGCGAGAATGTTGAGGAAGGAACTTAAATATGACAGGCAGGCTACTGGCGTTCTCTGCTCAGCTGAGCTTTCGATTGCTGTGTAGTCTAGACAGCCTCAGCATGTGCACCTTCTATGCTGAAGGTCAGTCCCCTGTAAAGTGGCATGGAGCTGAGCCTGCCGCTCTGCCCTCAGGAGTCTCAGGTTCTGATCTCTTGGCTCTGTAGGACTTGCCGGACACTGATCAGCTGCTGGGCAGTGCCAATGTGGTACCCGAGGCTCTGCAGCGCTTTGCCAGGGCAGCTGCTGATTTTGCCACACATGGCAAGCTTGGGAACCTGGAGTTTGCTCGGGATGCACGCGGGCGGCCTGATGTGGCCGCCTTTGACTTCACCAGCATGATGCGGGCGGAGAGTGCTGCGCGTGTGCAAGAAAAGCATGGTGCCCGCCTACTGCTGGGACTGGTGGGGGACTGCCTGGTGGAGGTGAGCATTTCAGGGGGTCTAGGGATCCCGTGGTTGGGGAAGAAGCTCTCTTATGGGAGAGTAGAAAATCTGCTTGGTTTGGGGAGAAGCTTAGGGGCTACTTGGCGGAGGTAAAAGCTGTCTGGAGTGGAAAAGGAACATCCCCCCCCAACCTTGGAGATCCCGGGGCTTGGGACATAGCCATTGGATTCTCATTGAGTTGTTTCCTATTCCTCCCACCCTGCAGCCCTTCTGGCCTCTGGGCACTGGAGTGGCCCGAGGCTTCTTGGCAGCCTTCGACGCAGCCTGGATGGTGAAGCGCTGGGCAGAGGGTGCCAAGCCCCTAGAGGTGTTGGCTGAACGGTGAGGCCTGAGTTCCGAGACTAGTGCAGGCAGGGCAGACATGATCTGGGACAAGGGTCAGGAAGAGGGGGCAGGAGATACTTACGGAATGGATGGAGGCCTGAGACTACGAGAAAGACCTGGCAGTTCCCGAGGGGCAAGTGCTGACAGCTTCCCTCTTGTTTGTGCCACTGCCTTCCACCGCCACCCCTAGTGAGAGCTTGTACCAGCTTCTATCACAAACATCCCCAGAGAATATGCATCGAAATGTAGCCCAGTATGGGTTGGATCCTGCCACCCGATACCCCAACCTGAACCTCCGGGCTGTAACCCCCAATCAGGTCAGACTCTCCATCCTGCCCTCCCACCCATCTTCCCAAATCAACTCCTTTCCCCATGCCAGGCCTTCCCTACTCAGTTGCTGTCCCAGGGCGGGGGGGGGGGGGGGGGGGGGGAGGGCTGTCAGTCTCACCATGGTCAGGCTCCTCCCCTTGGGCTGAAGGGGTGGGTGGTCCTCTGCCTTGGAACTGAGGAGAAGCTGCCTTAGGTGCAAGACCTGTATGACGTGGTGGACAAGGAGCATGTGCCGAGGAGGAATGACAAGCCAGATGGGGGGAAGGTGACCACAGGTGAGCAGGCCTGCCCCCGGGTCGCGAGGCAGTCAGCATGCTGCAGGGTTGGGATGGAGCCCTACCCTGGAAAGCGTGTTTTGTGGATGCTTTGGGGCTCAGTGGGGGTGGGGTGGGGTGGGGTGGAGGGGCTACAGAGATGGGCAGCAGCTGTGTGCCAGTATGGAAGCAGCTCAGTAGTTTCCACCGCCATGGCGCCAGTGGTGCTGAGCAGCCGCAGCTGGGCCGTGCTGTTCCAGCTGTTCCGCCCACAGCTTCCAACCAGCAGTGGGTGTAAGCCCGAGCCACCTGTTCTTTGAGCCCGAGCTCTGTTTCCTCTCTGGCTTTTACGTGGCTACAATGATCATTCTTTGTTTGTTGCCCAACTGTATGTCGAGAAGGGAGTTTTAAATAGAATGGGGAAGGAGGAGGTTCTGCTCGGCTTGAGTCGGGCAGTCCGGCCCTTGCACGCCCAGCAGCAGGTGTGGGCCTTGGGTACAGTGTGGCTCTGCTCTCCTAGGGTCAGCGGGCACTGAGGAGCTCCTGCACTGGTGTCAGGAGCAGACAGCTGGGTTTCCTGGGGTCCATGTCACCGACTTTTCTTCCTCGTGGACCGACGGACGAGCTCTGTGTGCCCTGGTGCACCGCCTACAGCCTGGCCTGCTGTGAGTCGTGCCTCTCTCCTGTGCCCAGCCCTCCCCCATACTGCGTGGTAAGATGTTGTGCAGGCGTTGGCAGCCCAGTGAGTCCCTGCTGCACCTGTCACATCACCTCCCAGAGGTGGTGTTCCAGCCTGGCAGAGGCTGCTAGAATCCACTACATCCAGGGAGAAAAGTCAGAAGCCATGGAAGACTGGGATGGAGTGCAGTGGTAGGGCATGCTTGCTTAGGATGAGTGAACTCCTAGTTCAATCCAATACACACACGCACGCACGCGTGCTCACACACACACACGCACATGCCTGTTAGGTGTGATGACAAGCAACTATGATCAAAAGCACTTAGAAGCAGAAGCAGGCAGATCACTGTAAATTGAAGGCCCATCTTAGCCACACGGTACCAGTCTAGACCTGCCAGAACCCCCACTCACCTTCCCAAATCAACTCCCTTCCCTAAGCCTAGCCATCTCTGTCCCTGCTGCTCCTAGTGGTCCGTCCTACCACAGGAGGCTCCTCCCTGTGGGGGTCAGGGGCTGAGTAGTCAGCTTCTTTGAGATAAAGAGGGGCTGCCTTAGGTATGTGTGTGCATGTGGCCTAGGAGCCTGTGCAAGGGAATAGGGACGGGAGGGGGGAACTACACAAAAGCATGGCATGGTGTACATAACCACCAACACAGCAGCCTTCGTGCCCTCACCTCCCTTAGCTAGTTCTCACCTCCTGCTCCTAGCTTCCCTCCCTGCCCTCCTCAGCGGAGCCAGGTTTGTGTCTCTCATTGGCCTCTCATCCGATGTTCCACAGTGAACCCTCAGAGCTTCAGGGCATGGGAGCTCTAGAAGCCACTGCCTGGGCACTGAAGGTGGCAGAACACGGGCTGGGCATCACCCCAGTGCTGTCTGCGCAGGCAGTAGTGGCAGGCAGTGACCCACTGGGCCTCATTGCCTACCTCAGCCACTTCCATGGTGTCTTCAAGAACATGCCCCACAGCTCAGGTGAGTTAGGGTAAGTGGGCAGGAGGGAGAGGGAGCAGGTGGGAAGGGCTCGTGGAAGGGCCCGCCTAGGTGGAGGGCGGGGATATAAAGGTAGGGGTGCTGACAGCTGGACTCTGCTGACAGGCCCTGTCAACCAGGCTTCTTCTGGGACCTCCAGTGCTATACTTTTCCTTGGCAAACTCCAGAGGACCCTACAACGGACCCGGGCCAAGGTGAGGATTCTAAGCAGGGTTGAGGCTGGAGAAGGGGTACCCAGGGAGGTTCCAGGAATGGTAGAGAATACATTCTAAATGAGGGGAGGTGAGACCTGGGCTCGTGTTCTGTTCACAACTGTAGGACCTGTCATAGGACCACAGGGAGGGAGCTAGTGACAAGAAGCTTCCTTTGCAGGTGACTGCAGACATAGGACAGGCCGACACTCTGCTCTGTCCTGTTTCCTGTGACTTGCCCTCCATTGTTGGTTCTACAGTCCGTGTCCCTGTCTCGCTGTCTGGTCTTACTCCCTTCCCTTCCAGCCTTTCTGTCTGTACACATCCATTCCCCTGCTCACGCTACTTGCGCATTCCCTCCTTAGGGAGAGGCTGAGACTTCAAGTACTGAGGGGTCCCCTGTCTTTGAGCCCAGTATACCCCCAGCACTGCCATCCAAACCCAAGGAGGTAAGATCCGGAGCCATCTGCAAACCTCCAAGGGTGGGGGAGGGCTATGGAGAGTGCAAGGCCTTGGCGCTTGGCTCTGGGTGCAGCTGATCCCTTATCCTGGGGCTCTCTTCAGGCTGGGTCTGAGGATCTTTGTGAACTCTGTGGGAAGCACCTCTACATACTGGAACGCTTCTGTGTGGATGGCCACTTCTTCCACCGGGGCTGCTTCCGCTGCCATACCTGTGAGGCCACGCTGTGGCCAGGCGGCTATGGGCAATATCCAGGAGATGGTAGGTGGGCCTGGGAGATGCTACAGGGACTTCCAACTTGGTGCATTTTTCGGGACAAGGAGCTTGGGGGCAGGGAAGGGGGAGGGGAGGGCTGGACAATAGGTAGGAACAGTTTCTCAACTCCCTCCGAAGCTTTACGTGTGGAGTCCTAAGAAATCCACTGCAAGCTGGTCTTGCATCCTCTGCCTTCTTTCTGAATACCTGGCAGCGGGCTGATGTCTGGTCTCTTCTACCCTTCCCAGGACATTTCTACTGTCTCCAGCACCTGCCCCAGGAGGACCAAATAGAAGCTGACAGCAGTGGAAGTCCAGAGAACCAGGTTAATACAAATAAACAAAAACAGTCCGTGTAATGGGATATGGGAAGAGGCAGGTCTCCCCAGATCAGTAGTAGACTTTGCTGGCAGTATATGGATGCTGTCCTCCACTGAAGGACACATCTATCCAGCGCACTGCCTGACAATGTCCACTAGATGGGGCCCACGACCTGACCAGATGGTGGCTTTTCCAGGAGCTCCCTACACCAGATGACACCTGCGTACAGCCAGACTCCTCACCTCCTGTACCTCCTGTCGAGAGGCTCAGCCCTATCCCAAGCCCCAACCAGCCTACCCGACGGCTTATCCGCCTCTCCAGCTCAGAACGCCTGCGGCTGTCCTCCTTGAACATCATCCCTGACCCAGGAACAGAGCCTCCACCCAAGCCCCCACGAAGCTGCTCAGCCTTGGCCCGCCAGGCTCTTGAGGGCAGCTTTGTGGGTTGGGGTGTGCCAGTCCAAACACTGAAAGGTAAGTACACTCCCTACAGATGTGCTCATCTGGGAGGCTGCAGGGAGGAGGGGTATGAGAATTTCTGCCATGGGGATTCTGGAAAATAGAAACACAGGCCACTGGACTCCCAAGCCATATCTCCCTCTCCTCCATACAGTTCCTCAAGCCATGGAGAAGGCAGAAGAAAGTCCCTTTTCCAATGAGGAGGAGGAAGAGGAAGAAGAGGAGGAAGAGGAGGAAGAAGTGCCTTTGGAGCCAGACTTAGAGCAGGTGAGTGGCAGGAAACCAGCTGTCTACTCTGTTGAGCCAGGAAGCAGCTGCCAGGTATTTTCCACCCCTCAACATAGAAGCACCAATAGCCGGCATCCTCCTCCTGGCGTGTCTTCTAACTCCGTCTGACTGACTTGCCTCTAAGTGTCTTATTTGCTTATTTCCATCCCAATGTTCCACCCGTCCAGTTTCCTCCATTCCTAACCAGGGTCGGGCCTTACTGCTGACGGGCCTAACCCTCCCACAGACTCTGCAGACCTTTGCTAAGAACTCCGGCACTATGACTAAGTACCCGACGTGGTATCGAACCCTCATGCGGCGTGCTAAAGAGGAGGAGATGAAGAGATTTTGCAAGGCCCAGGTGAGCCCCAGAGCCCCAGAGCCCCAGGCATCCCGAGAGCTTGGGTGGGATCAGAGCTGTCAAGTGCAGAGTGTCTCCAGTGCTCTGTTCTGGAGCAATCTGGGGCATCCTGTCCTAAAATCCGCAGGCCATCCAGCGAAGACTAAATGAGATTGAGGCTGCTCTGAGGGAGCTGGAGACCGAAGGCATGGAGGTGGAGATGGCTTTGAGAAGGCAGAGCAGTGAGTAGAGATGGGAGAGTGCAATCCTGTCCCATGTCTGTCTGGGTCCTGGCAGCATGTTCAGCCCTCAGCAGTCCCTGGGGCTGGTGGCTGTGCCCCACGGCTGACACCCAGAACAGCCTATTTCCCCTGCATCCTGTCACCTCCATTCCTTTTCTTCCCTATCAGGCTCTCCAGAAGAGGAGAAGAAACTCTGGGTAGAGCAGCTGCTCCAGCTCATCAAGGAGAGAAACAACCTAGTGACGGAAGAGGCTGAACTCATGATCACGTAAGGCCAAGGGGTGGTGGCGTATGGGAGCCAGGTCCTGTCCCTGTGCGGACCCTGCTTAGCTGTGCTTCTGTACTCTCTGGTCTCTGCAGGGTCCAGGAGCTGGATCTGGAGGAGAAGCAGTGGCAGCTGGACCAGGAGTTGCGAGGCTACATGAACCGGGAAGGTCTATAGGCTATCTTATGACCTTGTACACTAACCAAGTAACAGTTCTCTGGCCTCTGGCCTGCTGAGACAATTCAGGAGGAAGCCAAAGGCCTCCGGTCTCCCCCAGTCAGGGCTACGCAATTGGATTTTGTGTAGTACTTCCTTCCCCACTGGTGCCAACGAACACTAGGAAACCACCACCAGGCAAACCTCACTTTAAGTCTCAATAAATGCAGCCTGGAATGTAGAAACCAGGCTAAGTTAGCTTGATCATCTCTTCAGGCTCCCTGCCTAGGTCCCTGTTCTCTAAGCCTCCTCTGTTCCCTCCAGAAACCCTGAAGACAGAGGCCGATCGTCAGTCTGAGGACCAGGTCCTGAGGAAGCTGTTGGATGTAGTGAACCAGCGGGATGCCCTTATCCGCTTGCAGGAGGAACGAAGGCTCAGAGAGATGGCTTCGGAGATGGGGACCCAGGGCTAGAAGGTGGTTAGCCACATGCCTGCTTCCCTGCCCTGGAAGCAAGACATCATCCAAGGGCAGTGCCTCTGCCATCTGGACTGCCTCGCCTGGGGCTTCTTTTAAAATAAAGTATTATGGCCATGAGTGGTGCTTCTGTTATGTTCAGGTAGGAGACAGGAATGTGCTAGGAAGGCAGGTATGAGCCAATGCCCTGGCATCCACATGGTGACAAGCCCGCTGACCCTCAGTTCCTGTCACTGCCTCCACAAGGAACAAAGCAGAACCACGAGGGTGTGTCAAGCTTTATTGTTCTTCAGCTCTGTCCGCCTCCTGCTGCCAGCAGTGGGGCTAGGTGAGGCTCTGAGCCATTGTCCTGGGTCTCTCTTTCCCTTCTCAGAACATGATGGAGCTCAGCCTGGACCCGGCACAAGCCTTTGACCTCCTGCATGTGGAAGATGTAGACTGTGCCTGCTACCAGCACCAGCCCCACACTGGGTGTCCAGAGCAGTATGGCCACTTCCCTGGCCCCTTCTCCTAGAGCCAGGATACACAGCAATGACAAGAGGAATAGCCCACAGGCAGTCACATAGCCAGCAAGTTCCGCCCACCAGTGAGCCTGTTTAACTCCTAGCTCCAGCTCTGTCCACACGTCCCTTAGCACACTGGTCAGTGCTGAACTTTCAGGGGCTCCTAGCACAAGGAAGAACAGTAGGGCAGGGTCAGAATGGAGGCTGGAGTTGCCTTGAGATAAAGGGGGCAAGGAGAAAGCTGACTCACCCTGGGTAGGATAGGGGTCTTCCTGAGGGGGGCTGTGCTTCACATACAAAGTGGCCATGAGGGCCTCATGATCAGAGAGGGGAGTGCTACTGTTGGGGTCACAGCCTGTAGTGGTTTTCAGAGTCTTACAGTAGATGTAACACCCAGAGACTGCCTAGGAAGAGCAAGGACAGAGAGAAGCGTAAGCTCTCCAGAGAACCAGGTACCAGAAACCCTTCCCCAGCCATTGGTGGCCCAAGACTCCATCAGCTGAAATACAGTGCATCATGGGCTGGCGACCGAGGAGGAGAACAGAGCAAAGCATGCTGGGGGTAAGGGCCTGACCTTGTAAAGCACATAGTCAATGCGGATGCCAAGTGGAAATGGTCCCAGGTCCTGCTGGCTGACATAGCAGTTTGTGGGTACCATGGTACAGCCGGCTTCAGAGCCCTAGGCAAACAGGTGGGTAGGATGTTGTGAGGCAGGAGATTGAAACAAGCGTGGTGGAAACAATCAGACAGGGCCTCTCACCTTAAAGTCCTGAGTCTCTACATAGGCATCACGAAGCCCTGTCCACTCCTTCAGCAGGCAGCAGCCCAGGTCTTTGGGGTGCATGTTGAGGTCCCCACACAAGAGAACCACATCTGCACTCTTGGAGGTGTGGCTATGGGAGGGGAGCAGAGCCATGAGGAGGAGAGCATTACTCTGCCACCCTTCAACCCAAGTCCCCACCGCACTGCCCCCATCAAGCCCAGGCTCACACACTGGATGAACTGGGCCAGTTCCCAAGCTTGGGCCACCCGGTGCGCTAGGTAGATGTCTTTCTGCCGACAGTACTCAGCGTGGAGCTAAAGTGGAAGAGGTGAGATTACAGATAAGTGTAAGGCCCTGGAGGTTGTCTAGATCAGCCCTGAATCTGTCATTGGGCAGAGTTGAACACAGAACGAGTGACCCTTGCCCTGCTGCCACCCTCTGATGCCCTGCCTCACCCCAGGCAACAGAGCTAGTGGCATCTCTTCGCCACCACAGCACGGGGCTGCCTGGCCCAGAACCTACACCTACACCTGGCCGGCTTCACTCACGTGGGTCACGTAGGCATTGAGCACCATTCCGTTCAGATGGAGCACCAGCAGCCCCACAGCCTTCCCGCAGAACCAGTCTCCATGACAGACCTGCAGGCCAAAGACAGAGACACTCAGCACTGCCCACCTTCCTTCTGCCTAAGGCCCTGGGAGGGCAGCACCTAGCTTGTGTTATTGGGGATAGTGGGGAGACCCTCACCATGTAGGGGTAGCCATTGAGAGTGTAGACATGCTGGAGAATTTCCTGGATCGGGTGTCTGGAGAACACACAGAGGCCGCTGCCGATGAGCCCGCTGAAAAGCAAGTCTTGCTCAGCAACTGGAAAAACAAGGAGGGAGATACCCAGCCCTCTTCCGCCCCTTGTCTCCCAGCTCTGATCAGCAACTTTTCTCTCTTCTGCTAAGATCAGCCCCAGAGCAAAGCTTAGGACAGCAGCCCTAGCAAGAGGATGCGGGGGACAGCCCAAGAGGAAGAGGGTGAAGGGTGCAAGCAAGAATATGGGAGAGCCAAGAGCTTCGTGGTCTAACAGGCCCCAGCCACAGACAGTGGTTCACCTTCTGAAGTAGTGTGCATCTGGGTAGGTGAGTGATAGCTTTCGCCTTAGGTACTGGAAGTCCTGCTCACTCCACACCTGAGGACAAAGGTGAAGATGCTTGCTTGGACTTCATCCCAGAGCGAAAGAGGCCCCCAGCGCCCCCTGCTGCCCTTCTCCCAGCCTGGCCTTCCCTTCAACCTCACCTCCTGCAACAGAGCCAGGTCGAAGCTTTCCAAGTTCAGAAAGTCAGCCAAGCGCTTCATGCGGTCGGCCCTATGCTTGCTCAAGTAGGGGATGTCCCTAAAAAAGGAGAGGAGCCAGGAGTCCGGAGAGACGGTTCAGCGGTTAAGAGCACACTGACTGCTCTTCCAAGGTACATGGATTCAATTCCAATTCCCGGTACCAACATGACAGTTCACAACTGTCTGTAACTCTAGTACCACAGACATACATGCACGCAAAATACCAATGCACATCAAATAAAAATAAATGAATTTTCTTTAAAAAGAGAGAGAGAAGGGCCAGGCTCGGGGAGATGATTGCTGCCACCACCCAAGAGGCTCTAGGTGATGTGGACTTTAGTTCGAGAAAGACAGGGTCAAGGCTGAAGAAGGCCTGTTTCTTTCCTAAGCATTTGAGTGTAAGGACAGGAAGGTGGCCCCGAGGCCATAGCCCTCGCCTGGGCGCACTTACCAGCAGTTGAGGTTAAAAACCCTCAGCCGGAGAGAGAAGTTGGGCTTCATGGCTGGGTGCTTCGGGCCACCGGCGGCTAGGCTGACGGAGCGCACAGGTGGCCGGCCCTGTCCCGTGCTGCACAGTCCCTCGAACGCGAGCTGGGGGCGACTCCCGCGTTACTGAGACAACAGGCCGTCCGCCAACCCGGAAAGGAGGTCGAAAGCAAATTCCGGGCGGGCTGCGCGAGACTGCCGGCAGTCCCGGGAGGGTCCCGTGGGGACCGCTCCAAGCAGTTCGGGCCCTCGGCGGGTTCCCGGCACCGCGGCCTACGGGTTCCTGGCTCGGCCCTGGCCCCAGCAACAGGCTCAAAGTTGATGCGAGGCCCCGCCTACGCCAGCCGCTCAGGCCCGCCCCTTGCGGGCGTTGGGGGCGGAGCCACGCGGTTGCCGTGGCGACTCGCAGTGTTTGTGCTCCCGGCTGCGGGCTAGCGCGGCCATGGCCACTCCGCAGCAGCAGCCGCAGCCGCAGCCGTGCCGGCCGAAGCCCTCAGCTTGTCGCACTCCGGTGCTGCCGGAGTCGCCGCTGCAGGTGAAGGTGGTGGGGCTCTTCAAAAGCTCCAGCTTTCAGATGTCAAAGACCATCGCTGAGGTATGAGCACCGCAGCCCCCTGCCTCGGTTCCGCCAGCGCTGGCGGGTCCGCTTCTATCATCAGGGTGGGTGAGTGTGTGGGTGTGTCGGGGACAAAGGCAGGTCGCGCGCGGAGAGAACCTCACGGGGAAAATGGTAATTTCCGCGCAGCTATGCATCGAGATGCTAGTCCACGTGAAGTTCTGACTGAATTACGGATTTACAAAATTCAAGGTTACAGAAAAGTATTACCGCATAACTAGCTGACTTAAAAAAAAACTCCTTGTGATTTGGGGTGATTTCATTCTGGAAGGTTCTTTTTCTTTATAATTTATATAGGTGTTTCTGCATTCTAACAGAGACAGATACTTCTCGGATTCTTAAGATGGCCCAGAAGTGCTTTGAAGAATCCATATGTCTTTTAAAACTCCTAGAGTGACATAAAACACTTGAAGAAAAACAAACAAATCTAGCCTGGTCAGTCACGCTGCAGCACATCTGCCACCTGAAAGCAGGAGAAACGTGGGAGAACGATGGTGAAACACGCATCACTCGGCCCCATGACCTACCCACCCACAGGCACCGCTCTGCCCCGCGACCTACCCACACTCACCGCACTGCCCCGCGACCTAGCCCCACACACCGCACTGGCCCCATGACCTATCCACACGCACAGCTCTGCCCCGCGACTTACCCACACGCATCGCTCTACTCCGTGACCTACCCACACACTCCGCTCTGCCCCGCGACCTATCCCCAGGCTCCATTCTGCCCCGCACTTACCCAAAGGCACCGCACTGCTCCGCGACCTACCCACACACACCACTCTGCCCCGCGACCTACCCACACACACCGTACTGGCCCCGTGACCTATCCACACGTACCGTTTTGCCCCGCACCTACCCACAGGCACCGCTCTGCCCTGCCACCTACCATTTGTGCTTGTCTTTCCAGATTGCCCAGATGGTTGCAAGGGCAGCCAAGTAGAATTCACCTTCAGAAACTGCCTCTTGCTTGCCCCAACACCCACTGTTTGGGATGTGTAGGAGGGAGAATAAAGGTTTCTTGGTTCGGTTTGTTTCGTTTTTATTGTTGTTTTGAACCAGGGTTGTTTTATTGCTAAAGAGGTTCAAGGGATACTTTTCTTTCTTAGTTGCTTCTCTTAGGGTGAATTATATTTGTTCCACACTGCAGGAAGTCCAATTAGTAAAGATGTTAGGTGTTGTGGGACACAGTCTCAGGCTTACCCTGTGAAAGCAGTGTGCCTAGGGATGGTAAGAGGCCCATCCTCCTGGCACTCAGGAGGCCGAGACAGGGAGATAGAGAGCTGAGGGTCAGCCTGGGGTACACAACAAAGCAGAGCGGCAGCCGCAGGATGTAAGTGAATTGTGAGTAGTCTTCCAGTGAAATTTTATTGTAGATGTTGTGTTGGACTTACATATGATTTTGATGTAATGCAAAATATGATTCATCTTTTGATTGTCTTTCGATCATTAAAAGATGTGGAAATTATTCTTGGCTGTCAGTTCTTTCAAAACCTTACAGGAGTCGCAATCTGAGATAGATGGTACCAACTCAAGAAAACAATGTCTTTACTTTTCTAATAATGTAATTTCCCCAAGGTTTTGCCTCTTGGGACAGTATTCAAATATGAAAATGTATCAATGTAAATTCAGTTAGTTCTAGCATAATCAAGGATATTTGATTATAATCCCAATGTATTTATAAATAATCCCAGATGCCTGACACATAGACAGATTTAGATTTGCACAAAATAAGGATAAATATTAGCATATATTTTAATTTGGATGTGGTCCACTCTACAACAAATGCTATTATTATGAGCAAACATAAAAACTACTAATCTTATTACTTTTTCTAGATAGTTCTTCTCTTAGAAACAGTGGTCATCCTGTAGGATTGCCTGAAACGGACCAAACGCAGGCTGTAGAACTGAGAAATAATTCTCTTGTTTGTTGCCAGAGTATGAAACACTCTCACCCAGGCTTCCCTGCCACACCCGATAGAACGTGCCTGCCTGTGCTCTTCTAGGCCACAGCAGGGCCTCTGAGCATCACCCTTAGCGACAGAGGTTTGGTTCCCAGCACCCGTCTGCCAGTTTACGACTTACAACTCCAGCTCCAAGAAATCCAGGGACCTTTTCTGGTCTCCAGGAACATCCCCAATCCCATGAACATTGACCGCCTCCTGACCCAGCCCCAGTGCGCGCACATACACACACACCTTTTAGAAGTATTTTTTAAAGAGTCATTTTCTCTGATTCATGCACATGAAACATGTTTGGCTAAAGCACACTCAATACTAAAGCTCATCTAGAAGCTGACACTTACTGAGCATTTGCTTCTCCTTTTCCTGAGTTGCGTAACCACAACAGTGGCCTTCTGGTCATTCTCCTTACATCAATAAATTAAGACAATAATATTTATAATTTCTTTGCTACAAATCAAGTACCTGAAATTTAGCAATTTAATTTAGAGGAAAAGTCCTGTCTGAAGAGCCCATAAAAATCTAGAGAAAAGATTTTGACTTTCAAGAGAAAACCTAGGCGCTGTGACGATGGCACAGGGAATAGAATGCCAGCTGTGCAAGCACGTGGGCCTGAGTTCAGAGCCCTGAGCCCCGTGTGAAACCAAGCCCAGCCCATGACTCCTGTAGCCCTAAGACTGGCAGGAAGAGGCCGGTGGGTCTCGGGAACTCCCCAGCCAGCCAGCATGGCTGAAATAGCTCCAAGTTTAACAAATAAGCCAGAGAGGAGAAAGGGAAGACCTCTGGTCCCCGCATGTTCATGCATGGCTGTGTGCGCTGCCTACTCCAATACGTGCGTGTACGGCTGGTGCGCCCTGCCTGGTTCCCCCAGGTGCATGTACGGCTAGTGCGCCCTGCCTGGTTCCCCCATGTGCTTGTACGGCTAGTGTGCCCTGCCTGGTTCCCCCATGTGCATGTACGGCTGGTGCACCCTGCCTGGTTCCCCCATGTGCGTGTACGGCTGGTGCACCCTGCCTGGTTCCTCCATGTGCGTGTACGGCTGGTGCGCCCTGACCCACCCCACCCCCAGATAAATGAGTAAATACACAAATAAGAACCTAAACTATTCTATCTTGCAACCTAGACTCTGAAACATAATTACCCATCCAGATTTGAAGATCCCGTGATAGTTCCTCTTCAAGAGTTTGCTTGGGATCAGTATCTACAGGAGAAAAAAAGGGTAAGGGATACGCCAGCATGGACAATATTGACACGTCCGCTTCTGTGTGAAGTATTTGTGCAGTTTGGGGGAAAATGACAAACTCCTGCTATCATTTGTTCTCTCTATTATGCACTTTCCTTAATTATTTTACTCATCTTCCTAGACTTTCCTAAACGATAAGATATTTACATCTTGTAGCTGGTATTTGAGAGAGATGGGTTTTAAACTGCTGGAGACGCCAGCTAGCCCTGATGGCCACCCTTCTTTCTTCTGTGTTGCTTGCACTTCCTACAACACCCTGGCACTCAGCTTATGGTGGCCTGGCCCTTAACCTGGAAAGTGTGGATGTGTGTTGGTTGGAGCTGTTGTCTGAGGACGTCTCCTGGCAGTGGCTACCCTCCTATGAGCAGCTCGCCCTACCGGAAGCTTTGTTCTCCACATTTCTCCTCGAACCCAGGGCTGCCCTGTCGGGGCATGGTAGATAGCTTACATTTTGTAGTGTTACCTGGAGTCTAGAGTGAGAAGGAGGCTATGGTGGCATCCTGACTCGGCCATATGTCATATGACAAAGTCATAGCAAACACTCATGTATGGTGCTTAAGGAATGGAGGACACTATTCTAGGATACGGGGTAGGAAGGGAGGGAGACATTCAGTTCCTGCTACAGCTAGGGGTAACCAATGGTCCTGTTTTTCTTGGGATACAGGAATTTCAATGTTAAACTAAAGCAATTTTAAGGAAACTGGGGGCAGTGGACCAACCCTAACATAAGACCATTTTTCAATTATTAATTAATTAATAATGTATATGTGCATGGATATTTTGTCTGTATGTATTTTGTCTGTAAACCATATGCATGCCTAGTGCCCATGAAGGCCAAAAGAGGGCAATGAGTCTGGGCCTGGAGTTAGAGACATCTGTGAAAACCCACGAATGAGGTTTTCTAGTTCGTCGCTGTTGCTTTATTTGGTCTCTCTCCTTTCTTCTCTTTCCCACCCGCAGCTTAACTTTTTAGTGTAAACCATGTCTTGTGTTGGGTGCAGGGCTTCCTAGGACATTTGGTCCCAGTAAGTTGGTTCATAAGACTTAACTTGCCTTCTACTTCCACAGAATGTAAGGCTCCCCTATGGGCACAGCTTCAGGAGCCATGGGAAGGCCTATCTCTTCACTCAAAAGAAAGAAAAGGAAAAAGAAAAAGAAAAAAGGACAGCTTCATTAGCAAGTAGTGACAGAAAGTTCTAGAAAGCATCAGAGCCAGGCTGCTACCTTGAGGCAAGCCAGGAACTCTCCTAATGTGCACCAAGAGATAATGTTTCTATCTTACATGTCTTCTCTGGCATTCCCTACCTCATAGAACAAAGTGTCCACAGTTACATTTTCCTGTCTTGCTATAGGTTTGGGTCTTGCAAGACACAACACCAGTAAATCTAAACACTCCAGGGACTGCCCAGCCTTTATCAGTGATTCACCACTGGGCACGAACAAGTGCGCTCTCCAGAACGAGAGCCGGAAGCAGGTTTTGAGAAAGGCACGGAAAGCAAGGCGGAGGCTATTAGAGCTCCTCAGAGGGGCGGGCAATACAGCTCGCTGGCAAGCTGGAAGGCAAATTGTTGCCCAAACTAGTATTTCTTCAGTGCAGTCTTGAGACCAGCAGACTGATGGGAGCAGGAGGGACAGACGGGGGGCATTTTTATGTCCTATATTGAGAGGGCACATCCTTACTTCACGTTGCAGGGCAGAATCTGTATACATGCATCTCAGCACATACATACTGCCACCTGCTTCTCTGTTAATTCATCCTAGATGCTGCCTAGAGAGTACCCAGATCTCCCCAATGAAGGCTGACAATAAGTAACGAGGGATCAGTGTGGGAGGGGATATGTAGAACCTCAGAGTCAGGCTTGACAGGAGGAGCAGGACTGAATTTGGAATGGCAGCCTTTTTCATTGTAAGACGCGCTAACTGAAGATGACAACGGCAGGAATATGAGGAGCTGACCCTGTCTTCCAGGTGGTTGTCTGAATGAAGCACAGTAAAGATTCCATTCCTGTCCCCCAGCTCACTGGGGCTTGTGATAACAGGTAGCACAAAGCTCAGTATTCTGGTTACAGGACCAGAATTTCACTGGCTACCACTAGAAATGCAGATTCTCCACCAGGTCCAATCCCCCAGCACAAGTCAGATTCTACTGAGACTTGCAAATGTCTGCTCCAAGTCATTCAAGGTTTGCCAGAAAATAATAGGCCATATCTTCTCTGGGTTTCATGTTGTTCAGGCCACGCTGGGGATCTAGGAAGCTAATGGCAGCCTTACATTGATGAAAACACTAATATAGTTCATCTTAAGTGGCTTAAAGTGTGGGGGAAGGTGAGTTTTCTTGTCTCTGATGAGATGTAGAAACTCCTGTTGGCCCTCATGAGGCATCTCCTAAAGAAATTCTCTATCCAGAACAATCACTGTCTCATGCTTGGGTTTCATAGCTTTATTGCACACATGCACGCACATACACCTCAGTTCTCTACATTGAAAAGCACACCTTACTCAGGCCCGCATCCAAGAATGCACACAGGAAAGTGTGCCTCACAAACGGAGACAGAGACTGCATGGAATTCACGAATGAACGGAACACACAGGTGCACCAGGTAGATATTATTATTACCCAATTTCACCTACCTATGACTGTAATAGTTTAAAGACTGCTTTCTAACTTATTCTCTATTCTTCATTATGTTAAGAGTTTCAAACACATTGAATTCTTTTTTCACAGCAGAATTCTGAAAGATGTTTTCTTTTTTTAAAAAAAAAACAACAACGTATTTTAAAAGCATTAATCCTGTAGTTGGCAAATCAGGCTGTAGAGTTCATCTCAAGCTCTCGTTTGTGGTTTCAGCAAATGTTTTGTTTTTCTGTCATTATCCCTGCCCCACCCCTATTTCCTGTAGGAACTGAAGGGTGAAACCTGGGTATATTCCTCCTATGTGATGTGCTTTGTTAATGATCAACTGCTGGGTAACGCATTTGACCTGAAGAAGTGGGCCCAGAAGGTGTGGGATGTGGTTGATGTCCGACCCTCCGCACTGTATGAAGCACTAACTTTGAATTATTCCACCAAGTTCTTAAAAGACACCAAGGCAAGTTACACAGGTTTTTAATAGAATTTTTCATCATTTGTGTTAACTCAGCATTAATTGTTGATGTACTCACAAAGGAGATACACCAGGAGATTAAGATGTAAGCCCCCAGTGACCTTATTTTAAAAGCAGTTGCAAAGGATTATAGTTCAGGGTTTGGCTGCGCAATGAGGTAAGCAGATGTATGTCACAGCAGACTGTGTTTCTCCTCCCCTTTCTTTCTTTTTTTTTAAATATTTTATTTATTTATTTATTTACTTATTATGTATACAGTGTTTTGCGTGTATGCTTGCATGCCAGAAAGGGTACCAGATCTCATTACAGATGGTTGTGAGCCACCATGTGGTTTCTGGGAATTGAACTCAGGACCTCTGGAAGAACAGCCAGTGCTCCTAACCTCTGAGCCATCTCTCCAGCCCATCTCCTCCCCTTTCAAGATGTACGTGCATGCATTCCTCCTATTAGAACATAAACACCGTTTGATATGCACCTGTAGTCTTAGCTTCTCAGGAGGCTGAGGCAGGAGGATTGTTTGTACCCTTAATTCTAAGGCCAATCTGGACGATATAGCAAGACCCTGTCTCCCAGCAAAGCAGGAACTAGTGGGTATCATGAATGGGGAGGGCACGTGTACCACAGCAGGCTGCGGAGTTGTTTCTCTCCTTCGCTGTTGTGTGTTCTGGGGACTGAACTTGGACCATCAGACTTGTGTGGTAAACGAGGGCTTTACCTCCACTGCCCTGTGTGCCACATGTGTCCAGACGCCCTCAGAGGTTAGAAGGGTGTTCAGTTCCCTTGGAGCTGAAGTTAAAGGCATTTGCGAGCCCCTTGATGTGGGTGCCGGGAACTGAACTTGTGTCCTCTGGAAGAGCAGCAAGCGTGGTTAGCACTGAGCCAAGCCTCCAGCCGTGGCCCTGAAATACTTTGAAATTTCCTAACACCTAAGTGAGCACTACCGCATTGAGACTGAACGTCTGAAAGGAATGAACTGGGATTAACCATCAACCCCTGAGTAACCTGATCTAAAGGATGAGGACTGTCTTAGCGTTTCTATCACTGTGAAGAGACACCATGACTATAGGAACTCTTACAGAGGAAGACATTTAATTAGGGGTGGCTTACAGTGTCAGAGGTTTAGTTCTTTATCATCCTGGCAGGATATGGCCGCGTGCAGGCAGACATGGTGCTGGAAAAAGAGCTGAGAGTTCTACATCTTGGTCCACAGGCAGCAAGAAGTGAACTTTCTTATACAGTCCAGGCCCTCCTGTCCAGGATGGCACTGCCCACATTGGGCTGGGCCTCCTGCATCAATTAGCAATTAAGAAAATTCTCCCACAGACCGGGTGTGGTAGCACATGCCTTTAATCCTAGCACTTGGGAGGCAGAGGCGGGTGGATTGCTGAGTTCAAGGCCAGCCTGGTCTACAGAGTGAGTTCCGGGACAGCCAGGGCTACACAGAATGACCTGGTACTAGGACCTGAGCTGCGCAGAGGCTTTGTCTCATGACCCTTATTTAAGCACTGCCTTGAACAGGCACTAAGCCTAGTAGGCAGCCAGTGAGTGTTTGGTTGAACAAACAATGCATTTTTAAAATGCTGGAAACTCTGAGGTACAGAGGAGGATTTATTGTTTGTGGTTAATTCCCAAAGGAAATCTGGAGGTCCACGGTGTTCCCCAGGAATGTCAGTGGCCACAAGGAAGGCAGAAATAGTAGTCAATCAGGCTGAGAAAATGAGACAGAAAATGAGTCTTGGTGCCAGTGGTCCGAAGTTACTTGACTAACAAAAATGTGTATTGCCATGGGGCTGACTCACCGAGTTCACAGGAAAGCGTTAGAAACCAGGTAGGCACAAGGAGGCCACATCCCAGGGAAATGGGCAGAGCCATGCCAGAGGAATGTTTGGCCGGCAGTCCACCCCAGGTTCAGCAACCGCTAGCCCTAGGTTCATGCCGCCACTGTCGTCATGGAAAGTGGCTTCCTGACATCTTCTGTGTCTTTACAATACTTCCTGAGCCCCAGGTCCCAGGAGTACTTGTCCAGAAAATCTAGGCCACATGTCCACAACCTTTCCGTCCGGGGTGGGAGGAGGGAGAATCTGGGTCCTGCATGTTCTAGCAATGCTAGAGAAATCCACTGGGATGTTGCCCAGATAGGAAGGATGGGCAGGTGTTAAGCAGGATGGGGAAATCCAGCAGATCCTAAGATGATGATTTACTATCCCTGCTGAAACATGGAGATTTTGTCCAGACGGAAGACAGTCCAACAGCATTTCAGACTACAACATAATCCATTTCGCTTTTGGGTGCGGTGGGTGGAGCCATGCCAAAGCAAGCTGGTGGCAGGCGAGGTGTCTGGAAAGCGCTGTGGTGACACGTGCTAGGGACAATGAAGCGTGAATTAACGGTGGCACTGGCAACGGAGGGTCTAGAGTCCTGAGAAAAGACTGCGTGTTTTTACAGGGCGGATTTCTCATGTTGATGGAAGCCAAGGATCTTGTCTATTTCTAGGCTGAAGTGCCCTGCTTATGTATGTTTGTGTATGCTTGTGTGTTAGGCTCCAAGTGACTGGATGGTTGTAGTAGGAGCTGTGGGCCTGCTTTTCGTCCCACCCGGCTCCCGCACGGCTAGCTTTACACCAGAAATAACAACACACAAACTGTATTCTTTTAAACACTGCTTGGCCCATTAACTCTAGCCCTTACAGGCTAATTCTCATATCCCGATCAACCCATCTCTAATAATCTGTGTAGCATCAGTCTTACCGGGAAAGATTCAGCATGTCTGACCTGGTAGCTTGCTTCATGGCTTCTGCCCGAGAGAGGGGAGCATGGCCTCTGAGCTCACTTCCTCTTCCTCCCAGCATTCTGTTCTGTTTACTCCTCCCACCTATGTTTTAACCTATGAGGCCAAGCAGTTTCTCTATTACTTAACCAATGACCTTCCTCCATCAGATGGTACTTTGTGTCACATTCATCTGTCATGAACACTTTCAGAATTATTTTGGTTTTTTACTTTTGGTTGCTATTTTTTTTTTCTACCTGGAGGGACAGCCGTGGGTGCTGGGAACCGAACTCTTATATTTTTGGTTGTGAGCCTAGCCTTTAACGGCTGAGCCATCCCTCCAGGCCTTTTGGTTGCTATTTTAAAAGTAGAGTTTAGAGCTGAAGAGATGGCTCAGAGGTTAAGAGCACTGGCTGCTCTTCTAGAGGTTCTGAGTTTCAGTTCCTGCAACCACATGATGGCTCACAACCATCTGTAATGAGATCTGGTGCCCTCTTCAGAACTGCAGGCATACATGGAGGCAGAATGTTGTAAACATAATAAATAAATAAATCTAAAAAAATAAATAAAGTAGGTACTATATGTAGCTCAGGCTAGCCACAAACTAGGGATCTCCCTGCCTCTCTTGAGCCGAGATTAGAAGTGTGTTCCACCATGCGCATCCAGAACTATCTGCTCCAAGCCACCCTGTAAAAGAAAATCGATTGAGGGCTGGAGAGATGGCTCAGAGGTTAAGAGCATTGCCTGCTCTTCCAAAGGTTCTGAGTTCAATTCCCAGCAACCACATGGTGGCTCACAACCATCTGCAATGAGGTCTGGTGCCCTCTTCTGGCCTGTAGGCATACACACAGACAAAATATTGTGTATACTAAATAAATAAATAGAAAATCGATTGATGCACAGGGAGGCTAATTACACCCAAATAGACTCTAAGTCATTTCCCCAGTGAACCATAATTTCTGACATAGCCTCTTGTCCCTCCTGAGCCTATGAGGTTTATTAGATTATGCCTCCTGTTTTTTAGCCTTAGCACTCTCTTATAGTTTAGAACCTGTAGTACAGAAGCTAAGAGGGCCAAACAAATTAACTAGCTGGCACATAGAAATCCTGCATCATTGCCTGTGAGCCCAGCCCTCACGAGGCTGAGGCAGGATAATTCCCATGAGTTCAAGGTCAGCCTGGGCTATGGCTATGTAATGAGTTCCTGACCAACCTGTGTTGGACAGTGAGACACTGTCTGGAAAAAGAAGAGAAAACCTTAGTTATGCTCCGTAGGCTTGTACTACTTCCTTGCCAGATGCTAGACAGCACAAGTATTAGTTCAATCTTTTAACAAAAAACTTAAAAAGTTTGGAGTGACATAATATAATACACTTATAATATCATGTGTTTTCTGGATTTTTTGAGGAAGAAGGAAGGCACATTAACACACTGCTTTGAGTTGGTATTCCATGTATGTCAGTCATGTTCAAAGTCTGAAACATATCCCATTACATGTATCGTGGTCCCTAAGAGCTAAGGAGATAAGGACTAGCGTATTTATTTTGGATGCCTTTCTGTTTTGTATTGTTTTGAAACAAGGTCTTAGTAGCCTGCCTAGGCTAGCCTTGGACTCACAGCAATTCCCCTGCCTAAGCTTCAGACAAGTGTTGAGATTTCAGACGGGAACCACCATGCCCAACTTTGGATGCCCTTTTATATGGCTATGCAAAGCCTCCAAAACCTTCATCTCTACTGAGAGGTGCTCCCAGTGACGACACATGAGGACACCTGAACAGGAGAGGGTGAGCGAAGATAACTGGGAAGCGCATCCCCCTTCTCTTCCGGGGCCATGGGTGCCAGAACTGTAGTGAGAACAGTAGCTATATTCTCCCAGTGAGAAGGGGTGTGGCTTGGCTCTGAAAATCCAGGACACACAGTCGCCACCTCCACGACACTCCCTTGGATCTTTTCCCAGACCTACTCAGAAGAGTAGTGGAGAATCCCTAGTCTGTTTCTGTCCCCAGGGGGCTGTCCACACTGAGCCCTGGAGTCTGAATTCCTAGCTCATTTGTTCCCAGTCCTGCATGAGGTTAGTTCTGTTCAAAGCTTTGCTATGGAGAGGTCTATAGCCATTGTGTGGTATGTTATAAATGTTAGACTTGTGATGTGGGGTTTCCCCCTGTGTGTTGTGATTACTTTAATGAATAAAGAACTGCTTCGAGCCTATTGCAGAGCAGGGCGGGGCGGAGCAGAGCTAGGCAGGTCATTAATTTTACAGTTACCTATGGGTATGGTGGTTAAGATTGTACTTGCTCTTATCTGTCTGTTCATATTGCAGTTAAATCTTATCACTGAAAAGAATGCTTTGTTTTTTTTTAATATTTCTAAAGCTTACAAAACACTGACCTGCATTATTTTTTTTCTTGATAATTTCAATAGCATGATTTTGTGTTCTTGGACATTTGTATCGATCTTTCTCCAATTGGAAGACTGATTTTTGAGGTAAGAGAATTTTGATGTTTTTTTTTTTCAAATAAACTTTGAGGCCTCTATAATTGATAAAATACTGAGTAATCTTTGAAACCTTTCATCTTTGTTTTGTAGCTATATTGTGATACATGTCCCAAAACATGTAAAAATTTTCAGGTCTTGTGCACAGGAACGGCAGGGTTTTCTGAGAGAGGCGTAAAGCTTCATTACAAAGATTCGATTTTTCATCGAGTAGTCCAGAATGGTTGGATACAAGGAGGAGGTGAGCTGCAAACTTTAATATGACGTCAAAGCAGAGTGCATTAACACCATTCATTTACCTTTATGAATTATAAAGAATTAGGGCCGACCTCCCATTCACAGAGATCCTCCATTTCTTTGTTGGTGTGTTGGTTTTTCGAGACAGGGTCTCACTGTGTAGCCCTGGCTGTCCTGGAACTCACTGTGTAGTCCAGGCTGGCCTGGAACTCACCAAGATCCACCTGCCTCCTGGGTGCTGAGTCATGGGTACTGAACCGTGCAGTTCATCTGGCTTCTTTTCCATAGGTTCTGGAACCCAACTCATATACTTATGCTTGCATGGGGAGCACTTCATGGAGCCATCTCCAGCCCAAGAATTCGATATTGATAATAACAGATGTATAATTTAAAGACAGTTATATGTGGTCAATTGATTCATTAACATATAATTATTTTTTAATCCCTAATAAAAGTTTTTTTTTTCAGGAACATGGCAAATTAAAAAATGCCATAGAGTAAGATGACTTTTTTTTTTTTAAATCAGAAAGTACTTTTAAAAGTTCAACTAAATACATAAAAATACCTAGGACCACATTTTAAGAAGCATGCTAATGATGGGAATTTGAAAATGGAACCAGGCTGGGCCATGCCTTTAATCCCAGCGCCCAGGAGGCAAAAGCAGACAGATCTCTGTGAGTTCAAGGCTAGCCTGGTTTACAGAGTGAGTTCTAGGATAGCCAGGACTATGTAGAGAGATCCTGTCTCCAAAAACAACAGCAACAACGAGGGTGGGGGGAGTAGATGGAGTTCCTCTGTGTCTTGGCAGCCATTCCCAAATAACCACTGAGACTTATTATTACTTATAAATGCTCAGATGATAGCACAGACTTGTTACTAGTTAATTCTTATATTTTAAATTAACCCGTATTTCTTATATACACTCTGCCACATGGCAGTATCTTCTTTCAACATGACACATTCATCTTTCTTCTTTCTGTGCCTCTCCCGAGACTCTGCCCTTCTTCTTTCCAGGGTCCTCTCAGTTCGGCTGTCCACCTAGCCTCTACCTAGTCCAGCTATTGGCCAGCCAGCTTTTTTATTAACCAGTGAGAGTAATACATATTTATAGCAAAAAAAAAGTTTGTTCCTCAGCATTTCTCCCCCTTTGTCTAATTAAAAAGGAAGGCTTTAAATTTAACATAGTGAAACTATGTATAGCAGAACAGTTATTATGTAAGAATTACAATCACAATATCCAGTCCATTTGTATTTGGCAAGTTTAGAGAAAATTCCCTATTATTTATCTTATCTTTGTGAGTCTAAAGTTTTATAACTAATTTATGTTTTATTATAACTAAAGAAAATGTTAACTATGACTAGTCTTCAACTCTGCCAAAGATCCCAGAAGGGTGAACTGCTAACTAACAATAGGGACATCTTGCTTCCTGAACAGACACCAAAGTTCTTCTGTAATGTTGGACATCTATCTTTGGCCTAAAGGCCTAGCATATCTGACAGGCTTTTTCTGAGAAGCAGGGAATTTTGAAGGACCTTGTCTTGGCAATGTTTGACAGTCACTTTCTTTTGCATTCTGCTGGTCCAGTTTGGACAGTTTACTGTCAGCAATTGAGGTAAGGACAGTTTCTCTGCCCAGATGTCTAGCTTTTGCCATAAAGAAAACAAACTCCATATGGAGGTTCTTTGATGACCATCGTCTTTTGAAGTAAATTGGTACTGTCAAGAACAGACATGTCTCATTGTCACGAATAGCCTTAAGTTATTAAAGATATTAAATGTCATATTCTGTAGGCCTTTGAAGTGTTTGAAGACCATCTATCTATCTAAATATATCTGTGTATGACTTTGAAAACATACCCGACTATATGTTTGACTATTTTAAATGGCTATTAATATGCAATTCCTAAATATACATTACATATTTAAATGAGCTGCATAAACATAGTACCCCAAACAAGATTAGAAACATTCATATAGTGTAAGAAAATTAACTTTAAATTTGTATCACTAAATCAAAATCCATGCCAATGTAAAATATTTTGAGATTAATGGTTGCTTTTTGCATTAAAGTAGGTTCAAAAATCTACCTTTTTCCTATCATTTCTATATTAGAGACAACAAGAGCGCATGTAATCAAAGTAATAAAAAGCCAGGCAGTGGTGACACATATCTTTAATCCCAGTACTCGGGATGCAGAGGCAGGTGGATTTCTGTGAGTTTGAGGCCAGCCTGGTCTACAAGAGCTAGTTCCAGGATGGGCTCCAAAGCTACAGAGAAACCCTGTCTTGAAAAATCAAAAAAAAAAAAAAGTTTGAAGACAGATGCTGCCAGTGATGGGAGGAAGGGAGTGGGGGAAGAAGGGGGAGAGAGAGAGAAAGAGAGAGAGAGAGAGAGAGAGAGAGAGAGAGAGAGACTTCAATCAGTCACAGTAATAAAAATTTGAAGATAACAGCTGCCTAGTGATGGTTACTCTCAGGGACTAAGTTACAGTTGCTACATTTTGTTTCTCAGTTTCCTCAGAACAAGACTTGGGAGAAGTAGGTCACAGTATCTGTTGAAGTTGCTTTTCTGTATATCTAAGATTTCCAGATGGCAAAGTGTGCAGGTATTGAATCTCATTTCAGAATAGTGAGACAAGAAAACTAAGTAATACAAGAATACACTTTATCTTGGGCTAGCTTTAATCCCCTAGATAGCTGGTTCCTTGCTCACATCTATGTAACAAATTAGAACCTTTCAAAATTTATTAATTTAGTAGACTACCAGCTTCCACCAACCCCAAGGCTAAGAAAGTCAACAGACAGTCTCTGAGGCCTAGAGGAGAAATTCTCCCATCTTGCTGTAACTGCCTCTCTGATGTGTCCACCAATGTATTTTTAAATGCCTGGATTTGTAACTCTTTTTTTTTCTGTTACTACAAATTTTCTTGAAACTGCTTCTATATTGGAACATGGAACCTAGGATGGCCTAGCTCCGTGTTTCCTGGGGACATGCTCATTCAAATTTGGATCCACAATAAGGTATTTTGACCTCTTTGAGGTGAGAACTTTGTTTTTTGAGGGGGTTATTTTGTCTTTTGCATCAACACGAATAGCATGATGATGCTCCATTCACTTTTCCAAATAATTTTTCTCTGTGTGCTTCCCGTTGGGTCAGCTCCTGATTTTTTCTAAAGCACACCCTTACTACTAGCTTGCTTACACTCGAATAAGACAGCTCAGTCCTCCAGCCAGCATTTATTGAACACTGTACAGAGGAGAGGGTGGAGCCGAGGGCTAAAGGAAGTAGAGTGTACTGATGGGGAGGCTGGGACACAGAAGTCATGCCTGTTTACCCAGGTGTGGGTGGATATAAAAGAACTTGTGTCTGGAGTCTTTATAGTGGGAACATTGCCAAAGCCAAAGTATACAGTTCCTATAAACACCAAAAGCAAATAAATAAAAACCCTCTTATTATATCAAAAGGAATTTCCTTTTCAAAACATTGTTTAAATAAGTTATTATTATGGCTAACGATGTTTTTTACAGTGCAGGCTGTCAAATTCAGGGTCTTGTACATGCTGTGCAAGCTTGCCAATTAGGGAAGGGTGACTAGACAGTGAGCTCCAGGATCCATGGACCACCAGCATGTGCCACCCTGCCAGCTTTTCATGTGGATGCTGGGCATCAAACTCAGGTCTTCATGGTCGCACACAAAACTCTACCATATGAGCTGCCTCCCCAGCACCTGGAGCATCATTTTCTTCATGTTCAATAAGAACTTCTTCCATTTCATCTTCTCAGTTTATTCTCCCCACTCCTCTGAAAAATGAAGTATGGAATATCTTAGATAGGGTTCCTATTGCTGTGAAGAGACACCATGAATGAGGTAACTCTTATAAAGGAAAACATTTAATTGGGTCGCTTGCAATTTCAGAGGTTTAATCCATTATCATCATGGCAGGACATGGCGGCATGCTGGCAGACATGATGCTAGAGAGGTAGCTGAGAGTGGAGGAGGAGCTACATCTTGATCCCACAGGCAACAGGAAGTGGTCTGAGACATTGGGTGTGGCTCCAAGCCCACCTCCATAGTGACACACTTCCTCCAGCAAAGCCACACCTCCTAATAGTGCCAATTACATTCAAGCTGACACAGGAAATGACCTGTGAAGGGAACGGATTTGTGTGAGCATCTTCTTTATATTGTGGTCATAATGATAATTTAACATTTCCCAAAGGTTTTACATTATAACCTGTTTGTTGCCTCACAGAGTTATGACAACAGAGTGAATTTCTAAAGTAAAAATGATTGCATGATACAGTGAAGTGATTGTAGCAATGTTTTCAGCTGGGCAGCTTACTCTAGACTGATGTAAGATGGAAACAGTCAGGATTAAAGGCGCCTTCTTCCCTTTGCCATCGCTGTTCTCATCTGGTTGTTGTTATTTCTCAGATATAGTACAGGGAAGAGGAGATGACGGAGAGTCTATTTATGGGCCAATATTTGAAGGTAGGTATCTTTCAAGTTTGGCTGTCGTAAAGCAGCTGATTATCCAAATTTAAAAGGATTCAAATGAGACAATTTGTGATCATATTTACCAGAAATAAAAGTTCAAAATGGTGTTATCCTTCAAACTGCAGATTTTTTTAAAAGTGGATCTTTGTCCTTACTTGATTAAAGACTGCATGGTATTCTAAAGCAAAGCAAAACAGAACAAAATCACTGGGATTGCAGATGTGATTCAGTTGGCAGAGTGAACTTGCCTAGCATGCATGAAACCCTGGGTTGGATCTCCCAGATCACCTCATATTGTGGGTCGTGCTTGAAATCCCAGCACCGAGGAGGTAGAGCAAAGGTCATCAGGAGTTCAAAGCCATCCTCAGATATGTAGCGAGTTTGATGCCAACTGGGCTACATGAGACATCTCAGGCAGCCAACCGCTTGGGCTGGTCCACAGCAACTTTACACACACATTTATTTGTGTATTTCTTTAGGATAAATTCCAAGGTATTAGTTAATTCCTCTTGTTCTACCAGCTAGCAGGAATGCTATTAAAGATTACAAGAGTCATGGCAAAATGCCAACAGAACCAGTTTGGAAAGGTTGTCCCTGATCAAAGATGTGGTAATTTGACCTTCATATAAAAACAGTAATTGCAGTTGGTTGGAAACCAACATATATTTTAAACCCACAAGTTCATAATGATACTGTGTTATAATAAAGTCTAACTGGTACCCTTGGAGAAATGATAGAAAAAGGAATTCATTCTCTTGGAGCTGAAGAGATGGCTCAGGGTTTAAGAGTGCATGCTGCTTTTAGCAAGGATCTGGGCTTGGTTCCCAGCACCCTCATCAGGCAGCTCCAGCTCCAACGGATCCAGTGCCCTCTTCTGGACTACATGGGCACCTATATACATATGCACATATACACCCTACCTATGTAAATAAAAATAAATCTTTTTAAAAAACTGTTATCATGAAAATGGAGGTATTTAATCGAGCATGTATTTGGCCTTCTCTGTATGAGATATATAAATCTGTAGATAGAGAAATAGCTCAGGTAGGTGTGACGGCACCTGCCTTTAATCCCAGAACACAGGAGGCTGAAACAGGCAAGTTACTGTGAGTTGGAGGCCAGCCTGTTCTACATAGTGAGTTCCAGGACAGCTAGACCTACACAGCGAGATCCTGTCTCAAAAATATCAAGATGGATGGATGGATGGATGGATGGATGGATCATCCTTTTTAATAAAAGTATTCCAGAGGTTAGAGAGATGGCTCAGTGGGTAAGGCACCTACTGCCCAAGCATGAAGACCTGAGTTTGGATTCTAGTGTCACAGAAAGGCTGGTTGCATGTGCCTGTACCATGTGTGTGTCCAGTGGGAGGGTACTGGGCTGTGGCCACCAGCCCAGCTCCAGGTCCACGAAGGGATCCTGTCTCAGAAGAGGTGAAGGGAGAAATGGTGGAACAGCACACCGGGTATCTTCCTCTGCCCTGATCCTAGTCACTGTCCTATCGCTGGGAAGACACACCATGACCATAGCAACTCTTGTAGAAGAGCTTTCCCACAGTTTTGGAGGGTTAGTCCATTATCATCACGCTGGGGACCATGGTGGGGAAGTAGCTGAGAGTGACATCGCGAGCTGTAGGCAGAAGGCAGAGAAACACTGGGGCTGGCACAGGTTTTTGAAACCTGAAAGCCTACTCCCAGCAACGCACCTATTCCTACAAGGTAACACCAACCAATCTCCCAACAGTCTACCAACCAATGACTGAGCATCTAAACATATGAGTCTGTGGGGGCATTTCTCATTCAAGCCTCCACAGTCCTATACAAGCATGTGCACAGGTTTTGGCACCTGCACATATCACCTGCACATGTGTGTATATACCACATACATATATACACATATACAACATCCAATTAATAAATGAAAAGGAAATAATACTGTAGGAGAGCAACTACTCTCCTGGCCGCAGTGAAACATGGGTGGAGGCCCTTGTTGCATCAGCCCCTCTTAACATCACAGAGACAAAGACAGCAGAGACTCTGTGATGTGGGAGGTCCTTCTGTATATGTGTCGCTTTTATTGGTCAATGAATAAAGAAGCTGTCTTGGCCTGTGATAGGGCAAAGTAGAGCTAGGCAGGGGCTGGGGTGTGGGAGGGAACTAAACTGAATGCTGGGAGAAAGAAGGTAGAGCCAGGGAGAAGCCAATAAGCTAATAGGCCAAGCAGTTAATTAATACAGAAATTAATACAGTTTCTATGTGACTATTTTGGGGCTGAGCAGCCGGGAACAAACAAGTGGCCTCCTACTACAATTCTGGGCCTCTGATGAAAGAGTGCACCAAGGGGTGGGAAAGTCTGTGCATCCATCTACAGTCAGTGCCATCACAGCGTGACATATTCCAAAGAAATCTCCTTATTGGGGCTTTTGCAATGATGTCTTGGCAGCCTTTCTCTGATTTTAGTCCTTGGGAGGCAGAGACAAGGGATCATAGGGCAAGGTGGACAACTAGATTCACAAATCAGTAAGCTCTGAGTCAATGAGAGACCCTATCTCTGTAAATAAAGTGGGGGTGCAATTGATGAAGACACTTGCCATCAACCCTGGCCTCTGCACACAATCTCACATAACTACTATTATAAATATAGAACTTTACCTGAAAAGACTGAGTGTGTCGAGGTGGGTCCATGAAGAGTTTTGTAGGTCGGGCAGGCCTTGAAATTGCAGTCCTCTTTCCTTAGCCTGACGCCCAGCTATGTAGGTGACTGTGTATTAACTAACTATGCTAGCATGGAACCCAATGCTCACACATGCTAGGTAGGTGCTTTGCCTCTGAGCTAAATTCCCGAGCCAGAACCTCATAGTCAGTGAGTACCCTCATTGACTTTACCACCCACCACCTGTCCTAGAGCATTTGAACTTGGAGGCTGTTTCTGTGACAAAACACCCACGAAAGCAATGTAGGGCAGTGGGAGGCTTGTTTCGGCTCACAGTGTGAAGGTGCAGTCATGGCGGGGAAGGCATGGTGGCAGGAGTTTGATGCAACAGATCTCATCTGCTCAGGAAGCAGAGAGAGATGAATGCTGATGCTCAGCTCATGTCTTCCTTTTCCTCAGCCTGGGCCCCCAGTCACTGGATGGTGCAGCCACAGTCAGGGTGACTGTTCCCTTTTCAGTTAGACCTTTCTGGAAATCTCATGGACACACCACCAGCTGTTTCTCCAAGATGATTCAAAATCCTTTCAAGTTGGCAACCAAGATTCATTGTCACAGAAACACATCTGGGGGTGATACTTCCGAAAATGGTGGCCTCGTCATCAGTACTGTGTTCTTCCTTACACATAAGGTGTATAACCTTACACACTTGCATTTACACCACCCCCAAAACTATCCTTTTCCTCACTAGAGATGAAAACGTATTTGAATATGAATGAGAATAAGAACAGACTACTATCTTCATCATCAATGTTGAGGAGCACAGCTGAGCCAGTTAAGGTGACAGAGTCTTGCTCACACACAGGACAGGAAGCACCCGTAACCTGTAGAAACGGTGACTCCACATTCAATGTCTATGTAAGATGCTGGGAGGAGGGCCAGACCCACGCAGGTGTGAGAACGGTGTTCATCATGTTCACACTGGTTGAATGGATGAGGGTCCACTGCAGGTAGCACATGGAAGCCTGCTGTCCTTCACTGGAAGCAATGCATATCCCAAGGATGCGTGTTTCTAGCTACAATAAAGACAAATGAGCTAAATGCTCAACAATTCCAGTAAGATTTTACAACTTTAAAAAAGTTTGTTTAAATATTTGAAAGTAATCAAAACTAATGGAAATGTCTACAGTTTGCAGTACACCAGCAGTAAACCTCTTACCAAGTTCCCTTGCTCTTTAAAGGTCGCAACTGTTGGAAATGACGCTTCAGTGACCTACCATTATTCTTTCCTAGATGAAAACTTTTCAATTCCTCATAATAAAAGAGGAGTTCTTGGAATGGTCAATAGAGGTCATCATACCAATGGCTCACAATTCTACGTCACACTGCAAGCAGCTCCCTATCTGGATAGAAAATACGTGGCTTTCGGGTATGTACATGATGGTTTTCCTGCACAGGCTTCACACATATAACGTGTTGCATGATGATTGTACATAGTCTGGTTAGCCAAAAATAGAACTGACAACACAAAATAATAGACGCATCTAGCAATAAATAGTTATAACAGATTTGTTATCCATAAAAAAAGGAAGTTAGGACTGGCAAGATTACTCATAGGGTAAAGGTGCTTGTCGCACAGTTCTGATGATTATGAGTTCAATTCCTGGAACCCACATAAAGGTGGAAGGAGACCCAACTCCATAAGAATTGTCCTCTGACTTCAACACATGTGCTATGGCATGCACACCACACACATACATCACATCATCATCATCATCATCATAATAATAATAATAATAAATTTTTATAAAGAAATTAAACACAGCTATGGTAATGTTCCTATCTGTCTATCACTCAGTATGTCTATATGTACCTACCTACCCACTTACCTGTGATCTTCAGTCTCCAGATCAATATCAATCCTTATGACTACTCATACTACAGTGCTTAATAATCTAGATATAGTTCCATGCAGAAGTGAGAAGTTTATGCCATCTCACTTCTGTAGATTCTCTATGGCCTCAGCAGCCTTAATGAGATGACTTTTCATTCATAGGTTTAGAACTTAATGAGTTGCTTTCAGTTTTCCTCCAAGTTATAAAGTAATCTGAGTTTTTTTGTCTGTAAATTTTTTTGTTTGTGAAAATTAATTCTCTCTCTCTCTCTCTCTCTCTCTCTCTCGTGTGTGTGTGTGTGTGTGTGTGTGTGTGTGTGTATGTCTCTGTGTGTTTTACAGGGTCTCACTATGTAGCCCTGGCTGTCCTGGAACTCACTCTGCAGACTAGGCTGGCCTCAAACTCAGAGATCCTCCTGCCTCTGCCACCCCAGTTCAAGAATTCAAGGCGTGAGCTGAAAATGCATTCTTGTATTATTTTAGATAACTCCAGCTCTTCTCGGATCATCTGAATATCCTCTGCCACCTTGCTGACAGTCTCTACCCCTCCTACCAATGCCTTATGAATTATTAAAGTCTCCTTTCTCAGACACAAACGTGGCTACAGCGAATCCTCAGTGCGCCACCACCACCTCCTGCAGACACACACACACACACACACAGTCAGTCAGCCTTCCGCACCGCTCCCTCTCCTGCCCTGCACTGTTTCCAGCCATCATCTTTGCTTTTCTTGATTCATTCAATATAATTTTACTGGGCATCTGCCATCTGTCATTGCTGATGTTTAGAGTGGAGAGAGGGTGGCAGGATACAGGCTTGCTCTTCAGGGACGTTAGATCCCACCAAAAAAGGCAGATAAAAACAAACAAAGGACCCCATCAAAAACAGAGAGATATATAAAGCAAAGACTGCAGGTGGTTACTGGGAAGGCTGGAAGTGGGACTGAGATGACCCCTCTCCCCAGTTCCTCAAGGAAGAGCAAACTGAATGATTTCAGGGCTGTTCCTGGGGAAGTCTTTTCGCTGTCGTCACCACTCTGGCCGCAGGGAGGCAGTGTATCCCTTTTATTGTTTCAGCTCAGGCGTAGTCTCAGCCCAACCCTGAACTCTCCTACTCCAGTTTCAGTCAGGTTGGAATATCTAAACAGAATGTTTAGGGAGCTGGAGAGAGATAACAGCAAAACAGACAACCAGTCCAGTTACGGCGGATGAAATAGAGCTTCCTGGCCAGGTGAAGCTGCCGCTGCCCAGGGATCTTCTGGGCATTTCTGCTTCCACAAGTCCAAGCGTGGTCAGCAAGGCCTGGAGACACAGAAGTCTCCTGTCTACCTGAAGGCTCCTCTTTCTAAGTTCTAAAGTAGAAGCTGCTAGAAATGCTTATCAGCAGAGACTGCAGCAGTCCACAGCATGGCCTTTCTCAGTGTCCCTCATGGGGAAAGAATATAAAAATGCAAGCTTGTGCCGGGCGGTGGTGGCACTCGCCTTTAATCCCAGCACTCTGGAGGCAGAGACAGGCAGATCTCTGAGTTTGAGGCCAGCCTGGTCTACAGATCAAGTTTCAGGGCAGCAAGAGCAGAGCTACACAGAAACTCTGTTTCAAAAAACAAACAAACAAACAAACAAACAAACAAACAGGTCTTTGGACTGGAGACATGGCTTGGTGGTTGAGAGCACTGGCTATTCTTCCAGAGGACCCAGGTTCAATTCCCAGCAGTCACATTGCAGCTTACAACTGTCTGTAACTCCAGTTTCAGGTGATCTACCATCTTCACCCAGACAAATGTGCACATAAAATAAAAATAAATATATATTAAAATGCAACCTTGTAAGATTGCCATCCATGCATACACATGGAAGAAGTTTGAGGGAGTGTGCCCTGGGGATGGTGGGAGGAGAATTTCATTTTCAGGGGGTCTTAAGGTGGGAAGGAACTGTGGGAGGCTTTGTGAGAATGTGAACCAGGTAGCTAAAGTGAAGTAGAAGTTAGCCAGATAGAGGAAGGGGAAAATTACGATTAATCAAATCAGTTTTGAAAGCATAAGGCACTCTTCCAGTGCCCTAAGGAACAAGAGAGAAGCATATCTACAGCTCAGCTGGCCAAGCAAGCGTGCGAAGCCCAAGGGAGAAGAGAGACAGGCTGGAGAAAGGGGAGGGACAAGGACCACTGGGCCAGAGGTGCCATGAATGCTTCAGGGTATGGACTTCTTCCAAAGACGATGAGGAACTACAGGAGAGCTTTTAATTGTAAGCTACTTGAGCAGCTTATTGGGCAACATTTCTGTAGAAGCCACGAGTAAGCTGGAAAAGAATAAAAAAGGATAGAGCCCACTCAGGAAGATGCAGAGATGCTGGCTAAAAGCTGCAGCAGCAAGCAGCTTCAAGGCCTGAGGGACTACCGCCCGAAGAGTGGTGCTGGGCATACAGGCAGCAAAGTGGGCACTCGGAGAGCCAGTTCGGATAGTTACAATTGCAGTTAATTTGTATTAGCTTTCACAGTGTTGGGGAGGACTCCATTTGTGAATGTACGCTAAACATGGAAATGCAAGGCTGATCATATGTTATTCCCTCCTGTGCAGGCAACTAATCGAAGGAACTGAAGTTCTTAGACAACTGGAATTAGTCCCAACAGAGAATGAGAGACCAACGCTTCTCTGCAGTATTGCAGACAGTGGAATTCTTTATACCTGATTTTCACATCAGTCAGAGTTTCTGCCATGATTTATTACTGTGCTTTTGATCAGCTCTTTCTGTATTTAATTAAATGGTGCTTGATAACCTTGATTCCAAGACTGCAGCAGACACAATAGGTTGGTTCGTCTAACAGTCATTCCCCTTTCCTCTCCTGCCTTCACCACAGAGAGACTATTGAAACAAAATACTCAATTTCCCAGGCCCCTTTGCAACTGGAAAGGCCGTTTGAGAGTCTGTGGCTAGTGGGTCACTGGAATGCCAGTGATCTTGTTCCCTCCCCTTCATCATGTCTTAAATACAGATAGGCTAGGAGCCGAGAGAACTGCTGGGCTGTCAGCCCCACCTCACCACCATGACCTCCTCCTTCTGGAATTTTTACTGCTTAAGACAAATAGAACTCTGGTTCTATTCCTGTGGTTCTTTTGTTACTTGTGGCCCCAAATATTATTAACCTATCTATGTACCTAGAGAGTTTTTAGTCTAAAGCATTTGTAAATGAATTATGCTGTTTGTAACTACATTCCTACCATGATAAACTTGGTCAATAACTGACACAATAGAAAACCACAGCTCAGTGTGGTTATATTTCTTATGCATAGCATGCAGGAAGGACACATGGCTTTGGATGTTGTAAATACAATCCATGTCTCTGAGCTATTCCAACCATATGAAAATCAAGAGCTTCGATTGATCTTTGTGGTGACTGATCCCAGTGACATTGCTGGAGTTCTCTCTGTCTTATCAGCTGCTCCACTGGAAGGTCCCTAAGGCTACCTCACTTGAAGGGAAAGCTTTTTAAATATAGATCAGCAGGCCCTGTCCTGAGTCACAGTCTGCAAGAGGAAGAACTCAAGATGGAGACAGGAGACTTAGTTTAGTTCTTTCCTACTTGGACAGCTGAGCACCAGTCATCTGGGAACCACAACGTGACAGAATTATCTGACTTCAGCACCCCCAGCGAATCTTACTGGTGACCCTCAACTCCGACCACTACCTCTGTCCTTGTGCCTCTCTCCCACTTTCCTGACCCTTCTAACCCCACTTCAAAGGTGACTTGTCTCCAAGGATGAGCTCCCCTTAAACCAATTCTGAAAGAGACAAGCTGTAAATTGATTTGGGGCTTGCCAAATGTAGGCATAGTATCTATTTTGAGATCATTACAGGTTCACAGGAACTTGCAAAAGTAGTGCAAAGAAGTCTTGTGTACCCTTTACCCAGTTTCCGCATATAGTACAATATCAAAATAGGCAGCTAACATTGCTGCAAGTGTGTGATGCCATTTCATCATGTGAAGCTTTGTGTCACACGTAATGAAGATCCACCACCCCAAAGAACTCCCTCATTCTACCCCATATTATTACCCAGCCTGTCTTAGCTCTGTATCATATATACACCAAATACAAAGCTCTAATGTAGATGAGGAGAAAGAACACGGTCCATTCCACATCACCAACTGACTCAGAGATGACAGTGTTAAGAACATGTGCTCTAGAGCCAGGCTACTCAGGTTAGAAACCAGGCTCTGCCCTTTCCTACCTGCACCAACTTAGGCAAAAGCTTCTCTGGACTTTTGTTTTCTAATGTAAAAAATAGGTGTTGTTATCTTCGGGGTTGTTGTCTAAGCTCAGTAACTAATAGTTGTATAAAGAACCTGAAAAGAGGCTTGGTATGCTGTAGGTATTCAATGGATGGGTGCTCTATTTGATAGTCAATAAATTACTTATGTATAACCAGTGGGATATGGCCTCTGAATGTGTACTCTGTAAATGTCCTCCAAGACTTATCAACAGCCGCATCAGATTGAGCTTCTTCATCTTCCTAGAGCTCTGGGATATATGAGAATCCAAGATTCTCTTTATTTATTTTAAAATCCTAAAACAGAACCTCACTATGTAGCTCAGGCTAACCTTGAACTCACAATTGTGCTTCCTCAACCTTCCAAGTGCTGGGATTATATGTGTGTGCTGCCATATCTGAATAACGAAGCCCTAAAGTTTCTGTGAAGCCCCCAGACCCTCTCTCTGGACTCAGATCATACTAGTGTTATCACAGAAGGGAACAGGGCTTGCTACCAAGACTTACCAACCATTGAGACAACCAAATTGGAGCTCCTGTGCTTTCCAAGGATCCTGGTTAAAACATCACCAGCATTGGTGGTGTGGTAACAAAGACCAGGTTTTCTAGTGGGAAGCTGTAGCAGTGGGCTCACATCCAATTGCGAAAGAACTAGGATGTGCACCTGGCACAAGAAACTGATCCAGTACGGGGCATAGTGGTCCATACCTGTACTTCCAACACTAGGGAAGTGGAGACAGAGGATCAACCAGCATGAGGGAAATATTTTTCTAGTCCAGCCTAGGTTACTCGACAAGTTCAGACCAGCCTGGGGTATAAAGAATCTGTCCCAAAATAAACAAACAAAAAATCCTATTTCCTTTAGTAGCAATATAAAGGTAGAATTCTACCAGTCTTAAGAGATGGCAAGTTCATGATCCCTTTGTCCAATTCTACGCTACAGAAACTTTAATTTCAAATCTGTATGTTCTTAAGACCACCATTTAAAAGTATATATGTTGATACTTCCATTCTGGAGGTAGAGGCACGAGGATCAATGTTGGAGACAATCTTTTACACATAGTAGTTTGAGAACACCCTAGAATACCTGAGTCAAATTTAAAAATCTACCAAAATAAAAATATCATTTGCCCCCAACTATACAGTTACTGATTATGATTACTTGGTAATAAATGAATGGTCCATCAACAATAAGATTCCAGATTCTTGAATTTTTGCAGTTTATATTTTAAGCTAAACATGTTTATTCCAGACTTGCTTTTCCCACAATGATGATAATGGTCAAATTACTTAACCTTTTGCTGACCTCATTTGTACCAATAATAGAAAGATATGTAGTGGCATTTCACTTGTATTTTAATAAATAAAACTTGCCTGAAGATCAGAGAGCAAAACAGCTTCCCTGGTCAGCCTTGCAGCCCAGGCAGTGCTGACACACATCTTTAATCACAGTAGCCATACTAGTTGTCATAGAAACCAGGCGGTAGTGGTACACACCTTTAATCCCAACACTAGAGAGGATTATAAAATGGGAGGAGACAGCTCTCAGTCACAGTCTCATTCTGAGATTCCTGGAGGCGGGATCGCCAATTCAGACTGAGGTAGAAGTAAGAGCTGGCTGTTTTGCTTTTCTGGCCTTCAGGTTGAACCCCAGTATCTGTCTCTGGGTTTTTATGAATTGTGCTATAGAAAGTCACTGTCTGTTTGCTGATTCTAGGATTTCCATGATTCTCTGAGGAAACCTATAAAACCAACACCTGCTTTGTTTGGGGGCTTCACTTTTGTTAGTAAAATAGGACTATATCCATCTATCTTTGTGTTTTGAGGACCGAGAAGCAAACAAAGAGATTTCTAATGATGCCTGGCATAGCAGATACCCAATAAAAACTCGGTAATGTCTTCCCACAAAACCAGTTCAGTGACAGTGTGTCATCGTTTCAAGAGACATTAAGACCTTGTCATCCTGTATTGCCATATGATATCATTTGAACTTCTCAGTCGGCCGAACAAGCTAATTCTGAGATCTCCCTCCCAAGCTGACTGGTTCTCTCCTTCTTAGAGACCATACTGTTATTCCCTACTTTCCCAGAATGGAATCACCACCGTTTACACAGGCAAATATTAAGTTTCTGTCAGACTTTATATATCATCAAACAAACAGGTAATAAACTGAATTACAAGTAAAGTACCACATAAATCACAAGGCTGGTCATTAGGGTTTGTAACTGTGCTCAATCACAGCTTCTCTTACTTTAGCATGGAACAGGATGCTATCGGGCTGTGTTCTAGCTGAAAATAGTTCTCCAGGGCAGACCAGAGGAAGCACTGTGGATGCCTCTGTACACAGGGACAGCATAGCTCATGCAGAACATCAGAAAGATTCCCAGGGTGTTACCACAGCACAAAGACTATCCCAAAGGACCAAGTCAAGAAAAAGATTTCCATTTCTTAATTTGAGAGGTGGTGCAAAGCTCTAACAAGCCCAGAGTTCAGCAGAAGAGAAATACAAATCTTAAAGCTGGATGTGTGCTCCATGGCTGAAATCCCAGCACTCAGAAGGATGAGGCAGGAGGATAAGTTTCAGGCCAGCCTGGGATATATAAGTTCAAGAGCAGCCTGGGCTATGTAGGAAAAAGCAAAGATGTCATGCATCACAGGTCATGGCCCCAGGAGAAGCTGGCTGGGTTCCATGGCCCTCACACTCCCAGTTTTGGGTTGTTTGTATCACAAGCTCGCATTTGTAAGACCAAAACATGTCCTACTATAGTTTTGTAGGTGAGTTACTATTCAAACTGTAGCAGTTCAGGACAGATGAGTTCTGCACAGCCTTTTCAAACTCATAATAATGTGTGTGCATATCTCTCAGGGATCTTGTGAAAATCAAGTTCTGATTCAGAGAGTGAGATAAGTCTCGGTATTTTACATTCTGAACAAACTTCTAAGTTCTCATAAATCCTATCTGTTCATGGACCACTCTCAAAAGCAAGAGGAAGATGGGAGGTTTCTATCAGAATTGTAGGTTAGAAACCCTGGGGACCTTGTGAAAATCTGGATGTCAAGGTCTTTCAGATCAACTAAGCCAGTCCCTAGACATCCTTTGTTTTTAACGCTTCAATGTGCAACAGAGTTGAGAACTCAAGTACAGTGCTCCCTCTTGAATCAAAGCCCTGGGACTAGGATCAATGAAACATCTGCAAAGTGTAGGAGATCCTCCAAATAGAAATGTCTCTGGTGTGTTATCAGTACTACCATACATACCATCAAACTAACGTTAAAAATCTGAAAGATGATTGGTTAAGAGCTCTTCCTGCTTTTCCAGAGGACATCAGTTCTTGGTGCTCATATTGGTGACTCACAACCTCCCACAACTCCAACTCCAGGACATCTGATAACTTCTTCTGGCCTCTGGGACACCCCACACACATGCACACATATGCAAATTTAAAAAAATATTTAAAAATCAGAAATTATTAATCTGTTATTAATCTTATTAAAAGTCTCTTAGCTGTTTTTTGTTGTTACTTTGCATGCTAGTAACTGGGAAGTCTCAGTGTTCTAAATCGGCTCCAACTCGAGCTCGTTACAGCCCTCCTACTGAAAGTTGTATACATGCTAAAATTGTGTCATGGGTGCCTGGGGAGATGGCTCAGTGATCAAGAGCACTTCCTTCTTTCACAGAGGACTGGTGTTTGGTTCCTAGCACCCACATGACAATTCAAAATCATCTGTAACTCCAGTTCCAGGGAATCTGCATCCTCTGCTGGTCTCCTTGGGCAGCAGATACACGTGTGGTACGCATAGATGCAGGTGAACACTCATACACATAATAAAAACAAATCTTTTTTTAAAATTAAGGTCAAGGTTGGCTCAGAAGGTAAAGGCACCATGGCACCGTGCATCATGCTTGCACATACCAACATAACATAAATAAATGCAATAAAATACTACATTACAGATTCTAGCCTCTGCAAATGTAATAAAAACAACTGTATTATAGATTCCAATCCTTGCTTCCCAACCATACCCTCCTATGCATGTATTTCCCTGATCCATAGCTAGAGAGGGGCTAGGGCTATATCCTGGGAGCTACTTGTAGTACCTGCTCTCCTGAGCTTGGACACAGCTAATTTTTTCAGCAAAGGTGGACAACTGGCCCAAATGAACCAGTTTGCTCATTTTCCCAGTCTTTTCTAAAAAGTAAAAATATTTAAGTGCCTTGTATATAAGCCCAGCATCATGAGTGCAGCAGGGAATCAGCTGGTGAGCACCGCTGGTTTTCCGAGTTCATGATCCAGTAAGAGAGAAAAATCACAAATAAAAAGAGGCGTGTGCTTTGCTGCCGGCAAGCACAGTGGCGCACCCGTGGTCTGGGGGACAGACAGCAGGATTCCTATGGGTTTTCATGGAAAGCTTTCTAGACGGAGTGAATCTTAGCTTGAGAGTCCTATAGGGAGAAGTGAGACTGGCCCTGATGCCAGAGGGTTGAGTGGTCTAGGCAGAAGGATGGTATCAGGATGATCCAGATGAGAAAGAAAACAGGCAGGACGGCCAGCTCAGGGGCGCTCCTGTAGATGTCTGCAACTGGCTAAGAGGGGCAGTCTGGTAGCTATGCTGGCTGGTTTTTAGTCTTCACCTGATGCAATCTGGAATTACCTGGGAAGTCTCAGTGGGGGGCTATCTAGACAAGGCTAGCCTCTATCTATTTTGCATTAACTGAAATGGGAAGACACTCCCATTGTGGGCAGCACCATTCTCTGGGCATGGGTATTCGTTCTCTTTCAACTATGGGTGAGACTGACTGCTTCATGTTCCTGCCGCCTAGATCTCTCAGCAATGATGGTGTGTGATGTGGATTTGCAAACTGAATAAATCCTTTCAACGATAAAGTTTCTTTGGTTGGGATATTCTGTCACAGCAATGAAACGAAACTAGGTCAGCACTGGACAGGTTGAGAAATGTTGGGTCAGTTGAGCGCTCTCTTCCAGTATGTGTAAAAGGAAATGTTGGGCAACACATGTAGTTAGCTGTCAGGCCTAGAGCTGCAAGATTGTGTGGGACTTGGTCCTGCAATGTTACATGCCGAGAATTCTTCCTTTTAAGTTCAAGGCTCACATGGCCTACAGACTTTTGGTTTTCCACCTGAAAGAGAGAATCACATCAGCACAACCGTGGGAGAGGATTCTGTTCCCTGCTACCAAGCAGTGGAGCCAAACGCCCACCTCTTAAAGGTCCACTGGTACTTGTTCTCCCAGCTTTTGCGTGGAGTATTAGACTGTTAGTTTGGGGGAAAGTATTTAGAGAAACAATCTTTTTGTTTGTTTAAGAATATTAGAGGGAGCTCAGGCTGCTAGCAGATTCACAAGAGCTACACACTGTTTGTGAAGAATAATAACAATCTGTAATTTTAATCGCACGCAGCCGAGTATCTAAGAGGAAACAATCTGAGGGGCGGCTGACCTTCCCAACAGAAACGTCTAGAACAATGTTTCTCAACTAGGGCTGGTTATTTACCATCAGGGAACACTGAAAATGTTAGGGGTATGTGTTGATAGAGGGGAAGAATAGTGTATGTCCTGGCTTCTCCTAGATAGAGTCCAGGTCGCTAGTACCCAAGCTGTCATGACAGGACAGGTAAGACCGCTAGCCTGCAATAACAATAGTGCCAAAGTTGAGGGATAAGACAAGAAACAGGCCCGGGGTGGTGGCGCACGCCTTTAATCTCAGCACTAGGGAGGCAGAAGCAGACGGATCTCTGTGAGTTCGAGGCCAGCCTGGTCTACGACACCTAGTTCCAGGGCAGGCCACAAAACTACAGAGAAACCCTGTCTCAAAAAAACAAAACAACAACAACAACAGAAAAAGACAAGAAACAGAATTCTGCTCTCATAGGAACTGAAAACGGATCTGTTTCTAGAATGATGAAAATAACTTTGGACCTAAAGTCTGTTCCTTGATCTAGTTCTATAGAGGTCATTAAAATAAACCAAGTCAACTGTTTCTAGCCTTGAAACTGTCTCCTTGTAAAGACTAAAAGAAATCCGAGGACTAAAGTTGAACACTCAAATGACAAGCTGTTCATCAATGGTTTATCACCGAAACAGCTAATATTTGTGTTACTCGGGTAAATTACACATAATTAAAATGATGGCATTTAAATTAGAACATTAAAACATGAAAAAAGCTAACCATTTGAAACAGTATTACATTCGCTGGGGAGTGAACCCAGGGACACAGGCCTGAGGAGCAATTGTTCTACCAAATGAGCTACATCCCTAGCTCTACATATAATTTTCAAGTCTAGTTTTTGTAACACAATATAAGCATGAAGAGCATTGAGCATTTTGTGAGACTCAGCATCAGATGGCGCTCACGACCTCGGAGAGCCTGAACCGCACCAACAGGCACTGAAAATACCAGTTCTGGCACCAGGCAATCCTGGTATCAGGGTCAGGTCACTTTCCCAAGTCTCGGATTTCCTCACCTGTGATGTGCGTGGGGGTGGAGGGGTGGGGGAGTGAGAGAAGACGTGAGTACTTTCCATCGCTGGCCGTCAGACTACTCATCGGGGTAGGGGGAGTGGGGAAGAGTCACAGATCGGCCACTACTGCGGCTCTCTTAGTGACTCCGAAGGAGCAGGTAGGGCAAGGGCACCGGTGGCGGCAGTGACGCGGGGGCATCGGGGAGCGAAGATCACTTTCGGTCCCACCCACAGCCGCCCGCACTGAACAGGCGGCCCCACAGAAACTCCTTGATCACGTGGTTCCGTAGTTACCCCCCCCCCAAGTCCCGAACAATATCACACTTAAAACTATATCAGACTTCAAGGAAGAAGAAGCGGCTCCTACAGAGCCCTAAGCGAGCGCCAAGGCACGACACACGCTCAGCAGTTCTTGAGGTCCCAAACTCTCGAGGTTAAACCGAGCTGGGAAGCGCGCAACCGAAGGGTCACGTGACACATCCGCCCGCCTCCCGGGCCGCCCCGGTGCCCGCCCCTCTTGCATCACGCGGACTGTTCCATCCTTGCCATGGCGGGGGACGTTCCTGCCGCAGACGTGCGGAAAGGCTCGTAGCGTCGCTCGCGGCAGTCTCAGGACGAGAAAGACCGCTTACGAAGCACCGACTGCTGTCCCGCAAAGGCAAGACGGAGACGGTCTCCTCCGGCCGCCGCTCTCCCTCCCGCGGCCCTTCCTGGTGGTTTCGTCCGTCCCGCCCCCGCCGGGCTGCTCACGTGACTGCCGCGCGCTCCCGCGGGGCGGGCTCATCGGGGGCGGCGCCGCAGGGGGACGCAGGGCTGGACGGAGCTCGGCTGGCCGCAGCTTTCTCCTGGACGCCTGGCCTGAGGACACGATGTCGGGTGTCTCCCGCCGACTGCTCTGGGCCGCCACCTGCCTGGCCGCGCTCTGCGTGGCGACGGCGCAGACGGGCACCGGCAGCCCACCTCCCAACGTGACCGAGCCCTCGCCCGCGACCAGCACGCCGGTGCCGAAGACGCTCACGCCCACCGTGCTGCCAGGTGGGCGCCCGCCACACGCGACGACCCGGTGGAACCCGCGCAACATGGCCGCCCGGCCCGTGTGCCGCGGCCCGACGGGTGGGGTGCGGGGGCGACCGGCGAGCTAGGCCGCGGGGCTGATCGCGCTGCCCGCGGAGGCGCCATCCCCAGGTGTCTGGGAACTGCGCGCCGCAGCTCAGGACGGCGACGTGGCTCGCTTCCGCGGTGGCAGTTAGGAGTTAGTGGGCGAGGCGAGGCGACGCGCCCCGAAGTCGGCGGCGAGCGCAAACTTTGGGCTCCCGGGCCAGGCTCTTGTCCACGCAGGGCTGTCCTCCCCACGAGGCTTCTCCGGAAGTTGAAAGTAGGGGCCGGGGTCGGGGAGAAACTTAAAGATGAGTTGGTCCCCCCACCCCACCCCTTGGCTCGAAGACTATTCAGCCTCCTGGAACTTCACATAGACTTGGCAGAGTAAGGGCTGTGTCCGAGATTTGATTGTGTAAGGGAAGGAGGACCGGACCGACGCATGTGGCCGGTGCTTCGAGGCTGGGTGACGGGAGGTGAAGCCCGGGGCGGGATAGGAAAGAGCCCGGTAAACTGCTCTCCCGGGGTCCTGTGTTTTGAGGGTTGTGGAGTTAGTCGAAATCCAGTGTGTCGACTTCTCCAACAGTCCGGTGGAGGAACGTGCCTTTTGTTTAAACTCTAGGGGATGTTGAGGCTTATACAAATTGACGTAGGCCGTGACAACGTAAAGGAGACCGAGAAGATAAATTTGAAGTAATGAGGCACGAGGTGTTTAGTTTAGATTGTTTGTTGTCCTTAGTTTAGGCAAGCAGTAACTGCGCTACTCAGCTGGGGATTGCTGAAGTGTGATGACTTGACATTGGCTTTTTTTTCGAGTGTTAATGTTGTTCTAGTGCCTTCTCTGGTTTTAGCATTTTATAAGATGGAATGTGAATGAAACTGTGCGTGTAATATCCGATTTCTTGTTAGACACAGGAAGATTGCTAGGGTAAAATTAAAATATTTTTAAATGAGCAAAGTAAATTTCAGAACAGTTCTGGAAATTACTATCACAGTTAAGATGTTAAAGCAAAATTATTTTTGTCTTCTGCTTATTTGACAGTTTCCTCCCAGAAGTGTAATGTGTGGGTTTTTCATTTTGTTTTTAAGAGGAGCCTGGAAATGCCAGGTTAATTGCCTTTGTATAATTGAAATACCCGCGGAGGGCTTAACTTGCGTTTTCTGAAAATGATAGGGTAAGCTGCATTGTGGGAAGTAGCATTCCCCATGCTGTACCATCGTCAGGCGAACAAGACTGTGACTAGCCTGTCTTAAGAACGTGTGTTTTGTGAAAGCCCTCATCCACCAGACAATCCCGTTTCCAGTAACGGTTGGGGTGCGGTGGTTCTGCAGAACTGAGGAAGGCAAAGGAGAATGTTGCAGGCATTCGTTATAAGTCCATTTCTTTATCCAGACTTGTTACTTGTCTTCTAAGGTCTTTCTTGTTTGGGGGCTGTTCGGTTTAGAGCAGTGGTTCTCAACCTTCCATAATGCTGCGACTCTTTAATAAGATTCCTCATGTTGTGGTTACCCTCAACCATTAAAATTTTTCTTACTACTTCCTAACTGTAATTGTGTTACCCTTATGAATCTATCTAATATGCTGTTGGTCTTAGGAGACCTTTGTGAAAGGGTCGTTGGACACTCCCTTTCCCGGCTTCTGGGGTTGAGACCCACAGGTTGAGAACCATGGTTGACCTATACCTTGCTGATTTGTTAAATCATACACACACACACACACACACACACACACACGAATGTGACCCCTTAAGATGTATCTTCTCGTTGCCGAGAACCCTCCTGGAAAGTGAATCATTGATGAAGACTGACTCTCTGGGAAAGTAATTTGATTTCAGAATGGCACCATCAGAGTTGAATTTTCAAATCTGTACTCTTAAAACTTCATATTTTCTCTGGTGTTTGGAAGCAATGATTTCTCTTTGTTGGTGTTATAACAGTGTTTCCCTATTATATGTTTTGTCTTGAATCCCTGAATGTCTGGGTATCTTTCAGTCTTGTGAAGGATTGTCTGATAATCTTTTCCCACTACTGACTATACACACTAGCCTGTTTTCCAAAAGTTTACTTACGCATTCGGAGTTGATGATTGGAATTTTGAATTTCTTTTGCTTTTTGAGACAAGGTCTCACTGTGTAACCCTGGCTGTCCTGGAACTCACTGTATAGACCAGGCTGGCCTCAAATTCAAAGAGATTTGCCTGTTTTCCGCCTTAGTGCTAGGATTAAAGGCATGCATCACTATGCCAGGCTGATAATATTTTTTTATATTTGTGTGTGTGCATGTGTGTAAACACACACTTGCCATAGCACACAAGTGGCGGTTCAAATACAACATTGAGGAAGACTTGTCTCCTGATATGTGGTCCAGGGCGCTGAACTCAGACCGACAATCAACCTGTACTGTACTCTTTGTGCCATCTTGTTGGCCTGTGGCTGAACTTTTTTAATAAACCAGTTTATAAACATACCATTTCATTGAATTATTAGTTATTAAAACTAAATCAAATGCTTATTGTCCGAAAAAGATGTAGAACAAGCTAAATGAAATATCAATTCATTGATTTCATAATTTTCCCCCCAGACATCTGTGCGAACCACAACAGCTGTTTCTCCTGTATTAATGCTACCACTGCTAATACTACCTGCTTTTGGATAGAATGCAAAGAAGGTAAGAAACTTTTGGAGTCGCAAGCCCTACTGAATATTCTTTTTTTTTTTAAAGATTTTATTTATTATTTATTATGTATACAACATTCTGCCTCCATGTATGCCCGCAAGCCAGAGGAGGGAGCCAAATCTCATTACAGATGGTTGTGAGCCACCATGTGGTTGCTGGGAATTGAACTCAAGACGTTTGGAAGAGCAGCCAGTGCTCTTATCCACTGAGCCATCTCTCCAGCCCCCTACTGAATATTCTTGAACAAAATCCTTGAGCATATTTAAAATAGTGGGCAGTATTTATTTTCCAAATCTAATCCTTCCATAAACATACTAGTTGCTTTACATTTCCCTTGGATTTCTTACACTTGCCTGTTAAGATTTAGTAGCTTTTAAAGGAGAGATTTTAGACCTTCAGAAGGATTAAAGTGTGCTAGATTTAACTGAAAATGGTGTGTAATTTTCCTTTGGAAGTAGAGTCATTGTCTTGGGAGATGAACTGTAGAGACCTTCTATGATATGGTTGAATGCTTAGATATGAAGGAGGAATAAGAAGGGAGAGCTGATTCCATTTGACAGCTATGAGCTAGATGGAAGTCTGCTGAAATGTAAGAGTTTTTCTTAGACTGAGTTACACTATACACTTACACTGAGTTACACTGTTTTCTTAAGGTGAGGTACTTGCAGCTTTCTCTGTCAGCAAAGCAATCCATTAAAGAACTTTCCCTTTTTATTTGTTTGGTACCCCTAAGGTGCAGAAACTATGGTTTTTTTTGCTTTTTCAGTAAAAAGTGGAGTTATGTGTTAAGTTCCTTTATTTAGTATTCTGTGAGTAGCACATGATGTTCAGAACATTTTTTAAAGTATTGGGAGCTATCATTGTGTGGTGCAAATTGTTAAGCTATGAAGTGGTACTTGAGGGTAGATCCCCTCCCCTATGATTGGTACGTAGGAATTGTTGAGGTTTGGAGATTATGTCCTCTGTCTTAAGATTTGTTGTTGAAGGCTCTCCAGTTATCACTCCAAATCTGCCTATTTAGGAAAACGATTTAGATACTGTGGACAACTAATCTGGTCAGTATACTCAGATGACTTAGATTTGTCTCTAAGACGGTGGGAAAGGAATAGCAGTTTTTATTGCTCTCAAGCTTGAAAACTTGAGAGAGCCTTCATCCAGAGCGCTGGGGTCACAGTCACAGGTGTGTATCAGCCACATTTGGCTTGGTTTTGTTTTGTTTTGTAGTAGTAGTCTTCTAGAGCTTAAAGCAAAGCCAGAGGTGTGATGTAAGTAATTGCTCGCTCTCTCTCTCTCTTTCATAGAAAATAAGACGTATTGTTCAAGTGCATCATCAGTAAATAATTGTACCTCAGTGAACAAAACTGAGTCCTGTTCTGGTAAGTTTTCCCATCACGGGGACTTGACCACAGAGGGTGGGTGAGACCATTGCTTTACTCTGACTGGGCTACATTTAAACACCACCAGACCATTCCCATTAATAAAAAGGATAGTTAAATCTTGGTTTCGTGATTCAGCTGTAAGTCTTTCATTTCCTGCACTGTTTAGTTCCTCCCTTCAAGTGTTACAACTAAGTAAATGTCTGTATTCATCTTCTGTATTAGAGGGATTTGATTACTCTTTGACTTTTACTCTTTACCCTGAAAAAATCCTAGTTGAAACAGCTGGTTCTTCTCCCAGCACCCCAACCCTTTCTTTTGCTCATTCTTCCTCGAACTATCTACCTCAGTGTGAACTTCATATTCTGTCTCTGCTTCCCATATAGCAGTGACCACCATGCCCAGCTAACAGCTTTGATGTTACTCAAAGTTAATGGGGAAATCAAATTCCAATTTGAATGAAGTATTTTTGTAGAAAATATCTAACCATTGATGACAACTCTTGACTGTTTAATTTTGATATGACTTTTTCCGTTCCACTGTGAATTTAACGGGTTAGATTAGTATTAGGTTAATTTTATCCTGTGTAGAATGGATAATACTGTGTAAGTCATACATAAGCAAGGGACTCGACCTTTCCCAAAAATGTTTAGACGTTACTGTCTAATATTCCAGCCATCACATTGATTTTTTTTTTTTTTTTTACCCCTTGCCTACAAGAAGGGAAAGAGAAAACATAAGGCCTGTATTTGCCTTGTAGATGTTTGTTATAAACTGTGTGGCTAAACTGTGAGAAAGGCTAAGAAGTATCTTAGGAGGAAGTGAGATGCCACTGAAAATTGATGGTTTCGTTTCTAAAGAAAGGGAAACTAGTGTTGGGTGTGAGTACTGTCTCTTCCAGGGGTGGAGTGCATGTCGTAAAGCTGCAGGTAGTGTTCCCAGGTGGGGAAGCTGTTGTTCCAAGCTTAAACAACTTTGTGTCTCTCTCTTTCAGTCAAGCCTACCAGCACCCCAGTGCCAACCAACTCTACAGGTAATGCAGAGGATTTTCTCTTCCTTGTTTGTTGGGGAGTGTAAAGGCCTGTTGATAACTTACTGGCTAAGAGATGTTGGTGTTGTTTTAAATTTCATTTAGCCATGACTACAACAGTGGTGTAAAGGTGTGTCCTTGGGGTGGTGCATATGACTCTGGAGTAGTTCGTTTTTAGTGACTCTCAATAGGTTTACTTAGTTGGTACATCGAGGCCTTGGGCTGCTTTTTGTGGATGTCTTATAAATCTCGGAAAACAGAAAAGCAGACAGGAAATTGCAATTGTCATTATTGAGCAGTGTGCCAGAATGTTTTCAGAAATTAACTTCCTCGAGTCTTGTGTGTGTATAACTAAGTGCACTTTTTATGACAAAGGATAATAGTTAGGTGTGTTTGTGTTGCTTTTTTCCCTCTTGCTCTAAGCTGGAGGTATACTTCACTTCTTATACCCACGATTGGACAGTTAGTTCATCTCAGGGGTACAATGAGAACTTTAAGGGAGTGGCATTAAACTGTCTATTCTAGGCCAGATGAGAGGGTATGGACAGAACTAATTAGCCCCTAGTTTTATGCTACCAGAAAAATGAATAAAGTCAGTGAGCATTGTATGTTGGGAATCTGTAGGTGTGTGTTGAGTGAGATAGAGATGGATTAGCCTGTGGAAGATACTGACTGACACAACACTGGGAAATAGGGGAAACATGCCAAATGAAACAGGGGGTTCATACTGACCGAAAAGAGGTAAGGGTATGGTGAGATGTTAAGTATCTTATACTGGGTGACAATAAACTTGGTAAACTTGGCAAATCTAAAGCAAAACTCAGAAGTTCCTCTGTATGCTCTGTATTCTGAGACTTAGATGGTATCGAAGCATGTAGGTCCTCATAGGACCAGACTTGTATTTTAATAAAATGTACTATTATGGCTTGTGCAAAGTAAAAGACCAGAGTGGACTTGAAATCAGTTATAGTAGAAATGTTCATGCCAAGAACCTGCAAATACTACCACGTTTATCTTAGTGGACTGTTAGTGCTCTGCTTCTGTACTTGGTGGAGATCGTTGACTGAGAAAATGGTGAGCCTGGGATATGGACAGACAGAAGAAATCCCCCAAACCATTCTTAATGTATTACATTCTGTTCAGTGAGTCTTGTTTCTCCTTTTTGTGGTTCTATAAAGTGGAAGAATGCTAGGCTTGCCTTAGGAAGTGTATCTGTTTAAGGAAACCGAAGCTCCTTCCATTTCTTTCCAGTACAGTTAGTTGAGTAGCCTTTCCTCAGTGTAAATGGTACTTTTAGTGTAGTGACCAAATAATGTCAGAGGAAGTGGGGAAGGGGGGTGATTCATTGAGTGGAAGACAAAAGGAAGGGTTAAGTGTTTAGTACAAATGATGTTACCCTGGGTGGTGCTCCTGATCAACCAATAGTTTATTATAATTTAGGGGTTTTGTTTAATGAAAAGGGCATACAGGTCAGGAGGTATATTCAATAAAGTAGTGTCTTATTTTGAAAATATTGTCAATATAATACTCTTTTCGATTTAAATTTGTTAAAATGTTTTACCTAGTAACAAAAATAATAAGTTTTACCATTCTTTAAGAGTGGATAGTGGCCAGGCAGTGGTCAGGTCACGCATGCCTTTAACCCCAGCAGAGCTAGCCTGGTCTATAAAAGCTAGTTCCAGGACAGGCTCCAAAGCTACACAGAGAAACCTTGTCTCGAAAAACAAACAAACAAAAGAGTGAATAGTGAAAACTACATAGCAAATCTACAGAATTTTCTTACCATAACATCAAACAAAACCTTTTTTTTTTTTTTTTTTTGAGATAGGGTTTCTCTATGTAGCCTTGGCTGTCCTAGAACTTAATTTTGTAGACCAGGCAGGCTAGCCTCAAACTCCCAGAGATCTACCTTTCTCTTCCTCCTGAGTGCTGGGATTAAAGACTTGTGCCACTACCACCTGGCTAAAACTAGTATTTTAAGATTGAAAAGAAGTTAATAAATATTTAATTTGTAAAGTTCATTTTGTCATATCTCAATTGTTGTTTGGTTACACAGAAGATATATGTTGTGGAACTTTCTTTGGACCTCCAGCTCCCAAATAATGATACGGAGACTTATTAATTATAAAAGCTTGGCTCTAGCTTAGGCCTGTCCCAACTAGCTCTTGTAACTTAAGTTAACCCATTTACATTAATCTACATTCTTTCACATGGCTCTTTATCTCTGCTCAGTTCTGTGCATCCCATTTCCTCCGTGTCTGGTTGGCGATTACTTCCTCTCTTCTTCCCAGAGTTCCTATCTCTTTCTGGAAGTCTCATCTATCCTCTTTTGCCTAGTTATTGGCCGTTCAGCTCTTTATTAAACCAATTAGAAGGTATATCTTCATGGTATACAAAAAGATTGTCTCACAACAGGTATATTTAAACAAACTATGAAAGGAAATAAGTCTTAAAATAGTCAGGCCTTCTAACGTAGGAATTATTTATGTTACTACCCTTTAAGATGCAAGGTAAAAGAGGGAGATAAGGTGTCCTTAGGATTTGAGTGTGTGTGTTTCCCAGGTTTTTTTTTTAAATTAAAGTACAATTATATTATTTTCCCTATCTCTTTTCTCCTTCCATCCCTCCCATGCTCCCTTCCTTGCTCCCTCAAATGTTTCTGTGTGTGTGTGTGTGTGTGTGTGTGTGTACCACTTTCTTAGTCTGTTTAGTGTTTCTTCTATGTATGTGATTTCAGGACTGGCCAATTAGTAGTATAACTAGGGGGCTTAGTTCTGGGGGAGAGATGCGACGAGCCATATGGAGTAGAGATCAGATGACATTTTTGGAGTTGGCTTTCTTCCTCCTTTACCTAGGTTCTAGGGAGGGAAGTATGGTCAGCAGGTTTGCCTAGCAAGTGCTTTTACTGGTAGCTGGGCTATTTTATTAGCCTTCATATCAATCTTAGTAGAAGTTTGCCTTAGTCCTATGAGAATGAGAATACCTTGGCTTCCTAGGATCCTGTTAACTTTGGGATGCCAACAATGCCTTTTACTAGTGACATTTGTCTTAAAGCCCAATGTTGGTTTATAATTATTGTTGAAGCACAGAGCTTTATATTTTAACTTTATGTTAGAACTTGGGGGCTGGCAGAATGGCTCAGGAGATAAAGGTACTTGCCACATGGCAGGAGAAAACCAGCTCCTATAGGTTGACTTCCATACTTGTGCCATGTCATCCATCCGTATATAGACAGGCACATTTTATACTATAATTTTAAAAGTTTTGTTCATTTGTTTGGTGTTTGTTTGAGACAGTCTCTCACTGTATAGCCTCTAGTACTGGTACAAGAATTCTTCGTGACTTTACTCAGTAGTAGACACTGTTTATAGTTCCTGCAATCAAGAACTTCATTTTCAGAGGTCATTTTATGTTTAGACGGTACATTAGCCTCATACTGTGAGGTAGGTAGACTGTATCATCCAAGTAGGAGCTACTCCATCCAGCCCTGGGTGCTCATGCTAGCAGATAAGGCTTTATTGAAACCCAACCATGCCTGCTTAATGCTTTGACCTTGACTGGTTTTGCATTGCAAAGTGTAGTATTCTACTTGATCCCTTAAAAATAAGCAAAGCATGGTATATATAATATACTCGGTTGTGTATTTTAGTTATATATACTAATTTGTCATAGGAGCAAGATTGTTCATAAAAGAATGAAACCTGTAACACTCTTCCCTAAATATACTTGTTCCCCTTTGTCTCTCTGCAGTCTTTGTCTTAATATGTGTGTCTTACATGTAGACATATGTCTTACCATAAAAACAAGCTTATGCTGGCTAAATCTGTTAGAATATATGTAAATGCTTCTCTAAAAAATTAAAAGTGTTGTTTTAGAAACTGTATATTGGATAATTGGGAAGTTAGAAATTTAAGGTTTCCAAATGTATTTTGTTTTTATTCCAGCTAAACCCACAACTCGGCCTTCCTCTCCTACACCTACTCCCTCAGTTGTCACATCAGGTAATTGGGGCTTTATAAACTACCAGTGACTCTGCCACCTAGGTTCAGTTTATTTGTGGATACCTATGACTTAGAGAGCCAAGGCAGTGGTTGACTCCTAATGCTCTGCTGAGGGTCCTTTTCTAGTTTTGATGTGTCCTGGCCCTTTAGATTTAGTAAGTGTTTTCTCTAAAGCCTTTCTGTAAGCCCTAGATGCAAAATCAAATTTGGGACTACCAGTTACTTATAAGGTGTGATACCTTCATGGTTTTGGTGAAGGTAAGATTATCATTTTTAATTAGACAAGTCTGAAAAGATTTCCACTTCCCTGTTCTTCTTAAATGATGTTCATTTTCTTAGACTAGCGTGGATCCGAGTGCTACTGTTTGACCATTGTGACTTCCTGCTCCTGCTGTTTTGCAGCTTCATAGAAAACACTAGGAGTGAATTCGTTTTTGTTTGAGGATTTTAGTGCCTAGAACTTGACTCTGCCAGCCAAGATCTACTCCTGGCTAATGTTAAAGTTGGTCAGCTTACTAGAGCCTTCAGTGATGTTCTCCTCAAGAATACATTGGCATCTAGTTTGACATTGAAGTACATAGTAATCTCTTTTCTGTTTCCTCTTGAAACAGTTTACTCCCTTTATAAATTCTAGATTTCTTCTGACTTGCTAACACTTTTTCGTAATACAGAATTATTGGCAGTACATTTACATTTTTAATTTTGTTTGTAGAAATTCTAGTTTTTAAATTTGTTTTCCTTATGGCTTTGTAATGATTTCTCATAATGCAAATTAACTAGCAGAGTACTATTGAATATACTATTTTCTTTGTTGAAAATGTAGATTGTTACTTGTGTTAGAAAAACTTGACTCAGGAAGACCCTATTTATAGAATTTAACTCATGGCAAACTTGATGCCCGGGTGGGTCTGGAAATTGTAAATACCCATGCCGCTCATTGAGGATTCTTCTTTTTGTTGTCATAGCAGGTGCGACAAACACCACCCTGACCCCAACCTACCAACCTGAGCGGAAGTCTACCTTCGATGCAGCCAGCTTCATTGGAGGAATTGTTCTTGTCTTAGGCGTGCAGGCTGTGATCTTCTTTCTCTATAAATTCTGCAAATCTAAAGAACGAAATTACCACACTCTGTAAACAGACCCATTCAATGAATGCAGACTGGCAGTTAGTATGTAACTCACTGAAACCAAAATACTATTTCATGAAGTCCCACATGGAAGCCACTGTTCCAGGACCTTTACATTTCCAAAGGATGAATACAGGATATTGTGGAGCATCGTTCTTGAAGAAAAGTCAGTTAAACCATTTTGCTTAACAGGAATATTGAAAATATTGTGCATGAATCCATGTGGCTCTCATGTTTTGTTTATAGAGCGGCTGCTGCTGTGCGATTATATTTTTCCTCTGATATGCCAAATGTGACTCTATAAGCTATGGAAGGTGGTGTCCTGTGCAGGCAACCTGATTGGGAGTTAAATGTAGTCATTTAAAAACTAAAGTCTGTGTTAATTCATCCTAACTCCAGGTGTGACTTAGTGGCCAGAATTCAGAAGAGTGCCAGATGGGCACCAGTCAGGTAGACTGAAGGCTTGACTTCAAAAGGAACTGAATTGACTAGTGCTAAACTACCTTTAGAGGGCTGTGCTTGATAGTTGTATTTGATACACTAGAAATACGATGCCGTGCAGGGAATCACATTCCAGATTTAGAGAAAGGAAAGGATGCAGACCATTAATGTGTAACAGGTTTTGTTCATACTCATAAAACACTGTATTAAGAAAACAGAACAGTGCCTTAAGACAGACCGAGACGGCGGCTGGACAGTAATATATTCACATTGTGGGAGGTCAAGCTTGGTCTGAGAATGTAACTGTTGGTGTGAGCAACAGTGAACCTGCTTTTAGATAACATGCTGTTAATGTTTAATTTAAACATTGGCTTCTCCAGAGCTGAGAAATAGAAGCTAAAGAATAATTCTAAGCTGAAAGGCTTCCTATATGAAACTATCTAACATTTTTCATAGGGCTGTTGAATAGACATAAAATTGATTTGATTATCTTTCCCTCTGTACACAGAGTATCCAGATATTACTATATCTTAAGGATTCCACCAGGTTTTCCTGAAAAGTAGTTTTTACATGAGGTGAAAAGGAAGGAGTTTTAGAATCATTTTCTAGTACTTAAAATGAGACAATCACTTTGTTTTCTAACAGATGTGACCTGTGTAACGTAAAACCCTGAGGTTTGAGAGGAGATTGCAGTGGATTTCTAAGCTGAATGGGCTGTTCTCTCTTGACTCCTTTTCTTCCTCCTTGGTTTCAGTTCCCATGTGCTGTAATCATGCATACTTTTATTTCTGTAGCTTTAGGTAAAACGCTAATTTGTTTAGTTGTAGAGTTAGTGCTCCCTTGCCTCTGACACATGGACTAGTTAGAGGCTCCAATTGGAAATGGGCTTTTGGTGTCCTATGTCATTGAAGTTTTGTGTTAGTTTCTTTAGAGTAGCAGAGTTTAGCACTTGGTTCCCAGTGTTGATAGTAGGAAATGACATTGCTTTGTTCTTTTCTTCATAAGTGAAACTCCCTGTACTCTTACAATGAAGTTTCTGTTTCTTTGTCACTTATTGGTACAGCTGAAGTTTGTGTTACTTGCACATTTGTACATACACCTAATGTTTTCAAGTGCCTTACTTGTTTAAAATCTCTGGCTTCAAAGGTTTTTGGGGAAAGATAGGTTTACCTCACAGTTTGTTTCCATTGTAATATTCTAGGTACCTCACAAAATTTATTACAGTGCCGTGGCTGTTTTAAGTAAGTGCTAAAGTTCTTTTGAAAATACACAGAATTTTCATTCCTTATAAGGTGGCAAAATTGGTGTAATTGTCATTTACCTCTGTGTGACTTCCTTGCCCCATATAAATGTCAGCACATGTAGCAAGTTCTCTGAGAATGTAACTTAATTTGAAACTCCTGTAGTTTTGAGCACTGCTCTAACATCATAGACAGTTAGTGACGTTTTGCAAGTCTCTACATAAGCTCTTGCTACAGAATTCACAGCTGCCATCACTCTTTCCCACCTTTGTTTAGTAAGGTAGTATTTTGAGCCATTAATGATTTTTGGGTTTTTTTTTTTAATCCAGAAGGTATATAGAAACCTTTTCAGAGTTTTCATCTGATTTGTCCTGAAGATCAAGTTCTGTCAAATACCTTATTTTACCTTTACTGTACTTGCTGCACAAGCAGACACTGCTGTACTTAGAAGTTTCTATTTGAGTTCAATAAAAACTATAAAACTAATCTGTATGTGTACCAAACTGATTTAAAATAAATACATGTTTATTGAATTAGTCTCTTTATTGATCAAAAGTGTCACATTTTGATTATAAAATTTAACGTTGTTGTATTTGCCTTACCTGTCCATTTGAGGCTTGGTTGTCTACTGTTTTTGTGTTCTGTAAGCTAGTATATGGTTCCTAAAGGTTATGGATTCGAACCTTAGAAGTGATAGCTGGACAGAGGATAAAAGGGACATCCTCCCCTCCAAACTTACCTTAACCAAGAGTGAGCGAGAGAGAGTTAGGTGTGGGTCAGAGACAGCTTTTGTGGAGTTGGGTCTCCTTTTATCTCTGTGGGTTCCAGAGATTGAGCCATCTTGCTAGCCACATCCTGCTCTTTACTTCAGAGTGCATGAGAAATGAAACTTGACTTGTGTTTAGAGCATCAGGCCGTATGCTGCCATGCAAAGTCTAGTTCTGCTGGACCATGTGCAGAAGCATCTGTATTTGATCATTTCTCCAGAAACCACTCATTCGTATGCTTTGTTCACATGCTCGCTTTTTGATATATATATAATCTTACTTTGTTTTGATGAAAAGTGAAAGATAGCCACATGTTCTCTTACCTGACCACGTGGGAGGTAGAGGCAATGGATCGGTTCAAAGCAGCCCTATACAGTGACTCGAGTAGCCTGGACTACATGAGATATTGTCTCAGAGAGAGAAATAATTCTTATGTTCTAACTTTTAGCTATTCAAGCAATACATAAATGCATGTGTATTAACCTTTTTATTGCTGTGAACAAAACTGACAGAGGCAACTTGAAGGCTTGTTTTTGTTCACACCTTGGGATGTAGAGAAGGCACGGGAGCGGGAACTGTTTAGTTATCAGTAGCCCAGAAAGCAGAGAAGGGAATACAGAAACTCATTAGATTTTCCTCCTTTTGGGGGGTGGTCGGAGGGTGGCAGGGTTGAGACAGGACTCACTTTGTAGCTCTGGCATGAAACTCAGATCTGCATACTTCTCTAAGCACTGGGATTAAATAATGGTGCTGTGCCCCACCACTCCTGGCTCGCGATTCTTTTTCAAAATACTCTTTAAGTGGATCTTCACAATCTCTTTGGAGCTTCCTATGTCTCTTAGGAAGACATAACCCAGACTTAACCCAGAGGTTAAGTCTCATAGGTAATCTTAAAGTCCTGTCAGGTTGACAAAGTTAACCGCCACAAACTGTCAATAAACCATTACATCCCACCCTTGACCCTCATAAGCTCATGGACATCTCATAAAGATGATTCAGTCCCATTTCATAAGTGCCCTATGAACACTTCTATTTTATAAAGTCTGTTCTCAGACTTAAGGCAGTCTCTTTGATCATGAGCCCTGTAAAGTCAAAACACATACTTCTAACACACACTGGCACAGTAAACCCTTGCATTCCAAAAGGGAGGAATGGGAAGATAGCCAGGATAGACTTGACCAAAGCAAGACAAACTCAGCTGGGAAAGACTGCAGTTCCATGCTCAGTATCTGGAGCTTTTGATGACATCTGGGCTCCAGTGGGCTTGAGTAGCTCTGCCTCGAGCCTGGCAACTGTAGTACACATAGCATCTTTTGGTCCATCTCCACTCCATCCCTGTAGCTTTCTTTGGTGCATGCTCGGCATCTTGTGCAGTGAGCACTTTCTGGGGAGAGATGATCAAAGGTCTGCTTACCTTGGTGTTGATTGTTATGTCAAAGTTCATAGTAATAAAGCTGTGAATTTGGAGAATTGGTGACAAGTTACTATGTGACCAGAGGTGACTCAAACAGCTGCATCACTGAACAGCCAACTCCATCTCGGGTGCTGACCCATAATAGCTGTCATCCTCTAGTCCTGTGTGATGTGCAGGCAGTTGGCAGGCTGGAGAGCCTCCTCAACAGTACTGCTTACAGCCTTGGTGGGGGTCAGGTGAAATGCTTCAGGAACTCAGTGAGAGTTGTTTCCTGTTTCCTGGGAGCCTCCCTCTAGGACAGTGGTTCTTAGCCCTTCCTAAAGCTGCAACCCTGTAATACAGTTCTTCATGTGGTGGTGACCCCCAACCTTTACACTGCTACTTCATAACTGTAACTTTGCTACCGTTATGAATTGTAGCTATCTGATATTCAGACTATCCGATATGCAACCCCCGTGAAAGGCTTGTTCGACTTCCAGAGGACTCGCAGCATACAGATTGCGAACCAGCGTTCTAGTGTAAAACAGATTAAGATGTAACTAACTTCTTGTATCTTAGGGAGGCTCATTCCACCATGGGATGTGGAACTCAGAGGAAATTGCTGCATATCTCCAATATCATAGAGTCTTGTCCTTCTGAGCTTTAACTGTCAACTTGACGCAGCCTAGAGTCATCTGAGAAGGGCATCTCAATTGAGAAATTGCCCAGATCAGATCAGCCTGTAGGAATATCTGTGAGAGATTGCCTTGTTAATTATAGTAGGGCCCAGCCCACTGTGGGCAGCACCATCCCCTGGGCAGACGGCCCTGGCTGTCTACGAAAGCTAAGTAAGCATGAACCCGTGAGCAAGCCAGCAAGCAATATTCTCCCATGGTTTCTACAGCAGGTCCATGCCTTGACTTTTCCTGATGGCCTATGACCTGGAAGTTGTAGGTCAAATCCTCCCCTCCGAGTTGCTTTTGGTCAGTATTTTATCACATAACAGGAAACAAGCAGGTCTGTCCCAGCTTCCGCTTCCTCCTCACGGTTTCACACAGGGTGTCTTGGTCTCTGTATCATCTCCCCTTCACAGGCTTTGCTTGGCCTCAGCAGCTTCCGTGGACATCGGTGTGGGCCTGCATGTACCACATAATTGGATTGTGCTTGTCTTTAAAGCAGTGTAATCTGTGCTGCTAAGTTCTGCACAAATTTGAGACGTGGTCTGGCCCCTTTTACCACAGCTGTGATGATCTCCACCGAGGTTGCTTTCTGGCAGGGAACTCCTTCAGGAATATTCTCACATCAAGTTTTCTCCTTCCCAATGAGTTTGTGTTTTCACAAAATGAAGTCTTCGTGGGAGGAGGGGATTCTTGCTTTTAGAGCGCCATTCCTGTTGTCCCAATGTAGAACACAAGATTTCTGTTTTATGGTACGAATCTCTTGAGGAGTTACAGCTGCTCTCTGTACTAAACTTACTGGCTTCTGTAAATTTGGTCGTACCCCTTTCCTTGGCAGACTGTACTTTTCATATAACATTTTACAGTCTAGGTCCTACGCTGGTTTGAAATTCTCTCTCTAAACAGCTGTAGCGGTCTGAATGAGAATGGCTCCCATAGGCTCATATAGTTGAATGTTTGGTTACCAGTTGGAGGACTGTTTAGGAAAATCTAGGAGGTGTGGCCTTGTTGGAGGAGGAGGTGTGTCACTGGAGGTGAGTGTTGAGGTTTTAAAAACCTATGTCAGGCCCAGGATCCCCTGCTCCATCTCTGCCTGCTGTTTATATAGCAGATGTAAGCTCTCAGCTCCTGCTGCAGCACCATCCATGCTTGCCTGCATCCGTGTCCCCCTCACCATGATGGCCATGAACTCACCCTGAAACCATAAACAATCTCCCAATTAAATGCTTTCTTTTGTAAGTTACCTTGGTCATGGTGTCTCTTTACAGCAAGTAGAACAAAAGCTGAGACAATTACTTAGTCCATTGCTTTTGAATTCAGCTTTATTCTTCAGACATGGGCAGACTGCAGTCTGATTCTAGGCCAGAATGGGAACACAAATGACCTTCCAGCTCAGTTCCCAAGAGTCCTTGTTCCCCTCTGAAGCCTCATGAGCTCAGGCAGTACTGTACTCATTTCCATTGCACTCTGGTCTTTCAACCCCCTACCCAAATTCACCCCTTAAACTGTGCTGACAGCCTTCTGGGCTTCTGTAGCCCACAGCTCCAAACATTGGTCCCACAAAACAGTTCAAAGCCCAAGAATAACAGGTTTCTTAAAACAATACTCCCACTTTGGGTACCAGTTTTCTATATTAGCTACATTTTTGTTATTGCTGCAACCAATGTTAGCAGTAATTAAAGGTAAAAGCCTGGACCCTGGTAGCCTCAATAAGCTGGGTTTAGCCACCTGTCTTTAAGCCAGTCGAGCAAACAATAGTAAAAAGGAGGTTTATTCAGTGTGGCCACACTGGGAAAAGGAACAGAGAGATACAGTGACGCCTCCCTGCAAACCCCATCTTTGGGGTCTTGGCGTGAGGTTTAAAAATGTAGTGGGCAAGAGTTATTCATAGCTAAGCATCCCAATCAAGGTATGGTCTACCCATCTCTGACTCATCTGATGCCTGTCTCCATCCTCCGTTTCACTGTATTACAGGTGTGCACCTGCGCACCTGGCTTTATGTACATTCTGGTGATCCGGACTCAGGTCCTCATGCACATCCTACCCGCTGAGCCATCTCCCCAGCAGAGGCAGAGCTTCTCATTTGCCTGGACATTACCGAGTAGGTGTCAACTCCGTGGGAAACAATTGTATGTCTGGCAGCAGGCTGACTGTATTAGACTTTTTTCATTAAGAAGGGGCCAGAGATGAATCTTCCCTAACAAGTACATATTCTGGATAAGACTTGCCCCCCTTGCCCATAATGCCCCGTGGTTGCTTTACTCATCATTGTGATTTGGATGAGAGTAAGGGCTTCCATAGGCTCATAGATTTGGATGCTTCGTCACCAAAGAGTGGCACTGTTTGAAAGGGTATGGAGGTATGGCCTTGTTGGAGGATGTGTGGCATTAGGGGTGGGGTTTGAGATTTCAGAAGCCCCTGCCAAGCCCAGAGGCTCCCTCTTCCTTCTGTCTACAGATCCAGATGGAGCATTCTCAGCTACTTCTCCAGCATCACATCCTGCTTGCTGCCATGCTCCCTACCAGGGTGACAATGAACTAAACCTCTGAAACTGTAAGCCAGCCCCAATTAAATGGTGTCCTTTATAAGAGCTGCCTTGGTCATGGTGTCTCTTCATGACATTCCCATAGTAAACACTTCTCTGTCTCTCTCTGTCTCTCTCTCTTTCTCTCTCTGTCTCTCTCTCTCTCTCTCTCTCTCTCTCTCTCTGTGTGTGTGTGTGTGTGTGTGTGTGTGTGTGTGTGTGTGTGTTTACAGGAATGTTTGAGTCTGTGGATGAAGGCCAGAGGTCAATCTCAGATGTCTTTTTCAATTGTTCTCCACCTTCTTTTTTGAGACAGGACCGCTCTCACTGAGCTTGAACCTTCCCTGATTGGCTAGACTGGCTGACCAGTGAGTCCCTGGGCTCCTCCTGTCTCCTGGCACTGGAATTACAGGTGTGCACTGTACAAAGGCAAGCATGAGGACCTAGTTTAGATCCCTAATACTTACACAGAAGCAACGCGTGGCTGCTTAGTCAGCCTCACCACTTCTTAGTCAGAGCTCCGTTGCTGGGAGAGACACCATGACCATGGTGACGCTTATAAAGGAGACCATCTAATTGGGGCTTTCTTACACTTTGGAGACTTAGTCCATTCTCACCATCATGGCAGGAAGTGTAGCGGCAGGCTCCCCAAGGCCACACCACCTAATCCTGTCAAAGAGTTCTGCTCCCCACCAACTGAGCACTCGCATGTATGGATGGCTGTGTAGCCTTTATATGGTTGCTAATCTCTTCAGCAACTGCACCCTTCTTTGAAGTGGCCTGAAACATACCCTGGTGGTCACACCTCTACCAGGTATCTGAGCTTTCCTCTCTGACTCTCTGCTCCTTCAAAGTCTGCACAAATTAGTCAACTTGTAACTTTTATCTTTTTGACGGAGTAGGAAATGAGTAGCCATCACCTCGCTTGCCCAGAGTCCAGCTGTCTTAGTGCACCTCTCTATTGCTTTGTGAAAACACTGACTAAAATAACCTGGGGAGGAAACCATATATTTGGCTAATGGTTACAGACCATCCCGAGGGAAGCCCAGGGAAGCCAAGGCTGGAGCTTAAGTCGGAGGCACACTGTTCACTAGATAGCTTTCCATGGCTTGCTCTGCCTGCTAGCAGGGGCGGCACTGCGCACAGTGGGCTGGATTCTCCCACATCAATCAATAATCACGAAAACGCCCTCTAGATATGCCCGTAGGATAATCTAATGGAGGCAGTTTTTCAATTGCTTGTCCCTTGTCCCAGATGACTATAGCAAGAGTCAACTTGACAAAAATCTTACCAGCGCAGTGGACCTTTGGGAGATACATCTAGGATCCGGCTATGGCAATGTATAAATTTATGCATGCAAATATGTTTCTTTGGTCTATTTTGATCCATTCATCTCTTTCTTACCCAAGGTAGATTCTCTAGTCTGAACAAGAAAAGGAATTGGATTAAGGCTTTACTAAAGTAGACTGGGGAATTGGCTCAGTGGTTAAGAGCACTTCTCTTGCAGAAGGCTCATATTTGATTCCTAGCACCTCCTCCATCTGCGACTCCAGTCCCAGCGAATGCGATGACCTCTTCCGACTTTTCTGGCACCAGGCACGAATGTGGTGCTCATACATACATGCATGCAAAACACTCATACACATAAAATAAAATAAATCTTTTTAAAAAACACTTAATAAAACAGAGTTTTAGCATTTGCAGGAAGAAATAAAAAGATTATTAAGAAAGGATGACACATTTAAGTAAAATAAAAAATGCTTTGAAATTTGTTTGGATGAATCTTTATTGAACTACAATGATTTTTCACTTTTAATAACATGTCTTTGAAAAGATTTATTTTTATTTTTTATTTTTTATTTTTTTTTTTTTGGTTTTTCGAGACAGGGTTTCTCTGTGGTTTTGGAGCCTGTCCTAGAACTAGCTCTTGTAGACCAGGCTGGTCTTGAACTCACAGAGATCCGCCTGCCTCTGCCTCCCAAGTGCTGGGATTAAAGGCGTGCGCCACCACCGCCCGGCTTATTTTTATTTTATGTGTATGTTTGCCTGCATATATGTATGTATACCACATGCATGCCCAGTACCCATGGAGGCCAGAAGACAGCATCAGGTCCTCTGGAGCTAGAGTTACAGATAACTGTGAGCTACCACGTGATAGCTGGAACTGAATGGGGCCCTGAGAACCACCAGCACCAGGCCTGAGCCTTGACTTCTTAGTAAGGACAGTTCAGCATCAGGGCCCTCTGCCTTGGACCACCCTGCCTACTTTGTTACTCAAACCTCAAGCCGAGAGACTTCTGGGCAACCAGGAGCCCGAGAGAACTTGTAGAATGCAAACCAGTGCTTGAAAGTTTTCAAATCTGGGACCAAAATCCGGCTTCATCTGGACACTCTAGATGAATTCATCTCAGTTCTTCAATACTGTCTGCCACATACTGCGAAGAAAAGCTGGATGGAAAGTTTGATAGAGCTGGAGTTATCTTTATCCATCTAAATGCATACAGAAATAAAATAGATCCACACAAAAAAAGATTACCTCTCAGTTCTGAACGAAATCCTGGATGGAGCTGTTTGGACTTGAAAAGTTGTAAGTTGAGCATTTTCTGCCACATTGGGTAGAGAACTATCATCAATTCTTTTTTTCTGCTTAATTGGTACCTGGAATATCAAGTTGATGATAGGATATTTTTTTAAAGGTGGCAAATGATATTTTTTGGTTTTGTTTTGGTTTGGTTTTTGAGACAGGGTCTCTCTGTGTAGCTCTGGCTGCCCTGGAACCAGCTCTGTAGACCAGGCTGGCCTCAAACACAGAGATCTGCCTGTCTCCCTGCTCTTGCCCCAGTGCAGGAATTAAAGGCCTGCTCCACCCCTGCCCTGCCGCTGAAGGATTCTTATAGCATAGCATGGGCACTGCTGCCGCCAAGACCAACAGCACTGGCTCTAGGGAGGTGGCCTTTGGCGGGCTCGTCATAAAGTCAGGGGGAAGGCGCTCCAGGTGGGGACGAGAAGACCTGCTCTCCTGGAGCAGCCTAAACACTCCTTGGGGCTCTGTCATTAACGTCAGCACTGCGCCATCTTTGTAGAACATCTCTGTGCATATATCACAGTCACGTGTGTGTCCTGTCTGTCAGACCTGTCAGGTTGTCTGTCTTATCTCCACACCTTCTTAGGAAGTCACATCACGGACAGGCTTGGAGTGGCTTGAGCTCAGGCTGGGTGTTGCCTGCCTTCATATCTTCTGCTTGGGGATCCCTATTTGTACCCACACTCATGGAACCACAAGATACTCGACTGTAGGGTTTATTTTAGTATCATGGTAGGGTTTATTTGGCAGTAGCCAACAGCTAGCCCTAGTCCCTTACCCTGCCAGGTTTCTCACGTCCAGTGGGTCTCCGTCAATGCACTTAGCTAGTTAGCCTCTTCCACCACAAGAGTTATGACCCGCAACACCCCCAAAGTACTCAGACCTTTCAGAAGTGACATGAAGATGGGCTGAACTGTGAAATGTCTTGTTTTCCGTCACACATGGCGGTCTTCTCTTGGTAGAAGGCTTTTACAAGCAAAGATACTGCTTTTCCTCCATACTGTACGCATGGACTCAGCCAACCACAGACCAAAAAATATTGGGAAAAGATAAAATTCGTACTGCGTGCACAGACTTTTTTCTGTCTACATTCCCTAAGTGATATAATAATTATTTGCACTGTTTCAACATTATAAATAATCAAGAGGTGATTTAAAGTATATAGGAGGTTGTGTGTAGATTGCATGTAAATGCTACACTATTCTGTGTAAGGAACTTAAGCACCTGTAGGCTTTGGTACCTATGGGGGTCCTAGAACCAACTCCTCATGGATACCGAAGGACAACTCTACTAGAATTTTACATGTTAGGGAAAGATGATTGCACACCCTGAGGAGTGGAGTGATGGCCCTGATTTGGTAACCTTAGTAACACGGCCCTGATTTGGTAACCGTAGTAACATAACCCTGATTTGGTAAGGTTTCATTGATTCCCATCTCCTTCCTACCTTTTCTTCCTTTCTTTCTTTCTTTCTTTCTTTCTTTCTTCCTTGTTTGTTTTTGTTTGTTTGTTTGTTTTCCAAGACAGGGTTTCTCTGTAGCTATCAAGCCTGTCCTGGAACTAGATCCTATAAACCAGGCTGGCCTCGAACTCACAGAGATCCGCCTGCCACTGCCTCCCAAGTGCTGGAATTAAAGGCGTGTGCCATCACCGCCCAGCCTCCCTACCCTTTCTTACCCATATATTTTAAATGCTGCAATGAACTTCCATCCAGACCTAGACTGCCAATTGGAAAATCACAAGGAAAGTTTGGGGATCTGTGAGAAGGCTCAACAGGTAAAGGTGTTTGCTGCCAAGCTTGATGGCCTGAGTTTAATCTCCAGAACCAAAATGGTGGAAAGAGAGAAATAACTCCTTCAATTTGTCCCCTGATCTCCATACGCACATGCTGGAACATACATGGTGTGTATATGACATACAATAACAAACAAACAAATAAATAAAAGAGGAAGGCATGGGGAAATTAGACGAGGGACCTGATATTAATAATTATTGTCGATGATTAAAGAAGAAACTCAAAGAGAATCCAGCAAGGTTCTGGTACTAATTTCCAGAGCCATTGGGTGGGCTGTAATTCAGAAAGGGCCCTGGGCTTATTTTAACACTAAAACTGTAAAACAGATCCAAGCTACCTGGCTAACATCCAGATGTAGAATTTTCCTAATGTAAGTTTGAAATTACCCTAGACGTATACACCAGGTATAAAGTCTTCTTGTTTCCTACGTATAAGCAAGCTCAGCATCACTCACAGTCTTTGGCCTTTGAATCCTTCTTGCCATTTTATTGCCAAGAAGATTAGTCTTTGGAAACCGCTGGTGGGAACATCTGGATAATGCAGCAGCAGAGTTTAGGGAGCGGTGGGTCTGGGGCGTAAGCCCTATAAAGAAAAAGGAAAAGAAAGTAGATCTCTGGCTGCAGTGTGCAGAGCCCAGTTTAACACAGAGCATTCCCTCTGTGTGTTTCTCCTTCCCCTCTCCCTGATGGATGTGAGCCCTAAGCTAGGTAGAATGAATTAATAGTGATCACAGGTAACTCTCCCTCCCCCGCTTTGATTTTTTAATTTTTTATTATGAACTGCCATATGAGTGCTGGGAATTGAACCAGGTCCTCTGGAAAGCAGTCAGTGTGCTCTTAACCCCGAAGCCATCTCTCCAGCTCCGTTTATAGGTAACTCTTTAAAGAAGCTTAACGATGAGCAGGAAAAGGCTGGCGAATAGGGTCCTGGGAGGTGGTTTTTCAAGTTTGTTTGGCTGTTGTTTTTGATTAGCTCAGACTGGCCAGCACCACACTCTTCAGTCCTTCCTGCCTTCAGTGATGGGATAGGCCGAGCACTGAGGCTGTGGGCCAGGATTACAGGTATAAGCCATCAAACCCGGCTTCAATGAAGGCTTTTTATTTTAGTAGATTTTATGACCTTTACACATACATGAACGATACATAATTGTTAGCTGTTGCAAGATCCCTCCTGGGTTATACATCCTAAAGGAATGTTCCCCAGGACCCTCAACGGACAGGAAATACGAGGGTGGAGATAGGAAAGGGAAAGGGTTGCTCAAAACTCCTGAGGAGGAAGCATGGACAGGATCCTGTCCACTGGGATTGCTCGGGTTTTCACGGCTACAATGAAGTATCAGAGGACTGCTAACACTATAAAGAGAAGAGGTTGATTTGAGTCACAGTTTGGGAGGATCAAAGTCCCGATTCAGGAGATGGGGAGGGGTGGGTGAGGTAGGTGGGCACTCAACTGGTCCAGGCTCAAGGGAGGAAAAGACAGCATAGGGAGGTAGGGAGCTGAAGCCAGGGAGTGAGCCCAGGATCAGGTCCACTCTGCTAGCGGCCCCACCGAAGCTTCAGTTTGTTAGGGAGCTGGGTGACACTGGGAGGCTTGGGGGCTGCTGAATATGGATTTGAATCTTGTAGTCAGTCTTGTCCATCCTTAAGATTTAAATCATCACATGAAAGGGTGGTAGCAGGGCTTCGCTAGGCCCTATTAGAGGAAAATCCCCCCATCAAAATAATAGGACCTGAGCTTTTCCTCTATCCGCGGGTGAAGAAATGATATTCTAACCCACCCCCGAATTATAGGTTCTTTTGTCTTTTCCTTAAGAATTAATCTTAATGGGTCTGTCAGCCAACTAGCCAGAAAGTCTCCCTTCAGGAATGCTGAAGACAGACTAAGCAGACTGGAGGAATACTTACCTCCCTAGGAAGAAGACATGGCTACTTACACACCAGAGACCGCTCCCCCAGTGCAGGCGCTTATAGGTCTTTATACGAAGCCTGCCTGTCTTTCTAAAATCTAACTAAAAGGAACAAAACTTTTCTTTTCCTTCTTTTTAATCCCTTCTCTATTGGTCAAAATCCTAACACGCTTCCCCCATACTCTCACCGTTCTTACTCTTTCCCCAGATACCAGCCGCCACAGTCCTGTCCCCTGCAGCTGCTTCCTGGCCTCTGCTGTTGAGAAAGCCTGCTTCTCTGGACCCGAACTCAGAAGACAGCTCTTCTCCATCACCTCCCTCACAGCTGTTGCTGAGACTGGCTGTTTATCCTCCCTGTTGTTATTTCCCTTTCAAATTCAAACAAAATATTTCTTCATCTTTCTGAGTCTGTTTTTAAATTCTTTTATCAACAAGACTATGAAGCCACAAACAGGAGAGCCAACTCCCAAGGAACAAGGGGCTCCACAGGACCTTCCTAAATCCTTTTTGAGGGCAGCACCACAGTAACCAAAGACCCTCCAAGCTAAGCTCCACCACTTAAAGGTCCCACCCACCTCTAGGGTGTGCACTGTAGGGACTACCTCACACAGCCAAACCACATCCGACCTGTGGCAGGAGGTCGTGCCAGAGGTTTCCAGGCTTTGGGGCTCTTTTTTGAAGGATTGGAACAGGGGAATGACACGGATTTGCAGAAGTAGCAAGACAGCTTTATTCAAAGCAAGGCAAAGCCCAGATAAGAAAGGGCCCCTCGGCCGGGCGGTGGTGGTGCACGCCTTTAATCCCAGCACTCGGGAGGCAGAGGCAGGCGGATCTCTGTGAGTTCGAGACCAGCCTGGTCTACAAGAGCTAGTTCCAGGACAGGCTCCAAAACCACAGAGAAACCCTGTCTCGAAAAACCAAAAAAAAAAAAAAAAAAAAAAAAGAAAGAAAGGGCCCCTCCTGTCAAGACTGACAGCTGACCACATAAAGGAGGTTATGCCAAGGTCCCAGTTACTGTTTAGGGTTTCCTCTTATAGGGCTATAGAGAAGGAGGAGGCTGATTCTTAAGAATTCACTCTGTACACCAGGCTGGCCTTGAACTCAGAGATCCATCTTCCTCTGTGTTCAGAGTGTTGGGATTAAAGGCATGTGCCACCCCTGACCAGCAGGTTCTATATTTTGACCAATAGATTAGGTGCTATAATCATTTCTCCTATTATGGACAATCCTTTCCCATCATGCATCTTACCATCACATACACACCTGATTACATAAGCATCAGATGATAGGTAGGGTAATCTCCCCAAGAGTTCACTTTGAGGGCACAGTGTGAGTTACTGTGCATGCACCCAAACCCATCTTAGGCTGACTGGGGCGGTCTCCTACCGGGATATATCGAGAACACATTCAAACAGAAACTGTTAACATTTGGTTATTCTTAGAGGCGGAGAAACATTACTGGATGTGTAGTCCCGTGTAGGAGGAGCTCTGAGGTTGCTAGGGGAACTGTTTGAAGAGGGGTGTGTGCACAGAACAAGAATGGTTAGGAGGGTGCCCGGTCCCCGTGCCTGCCTGCCTCAAGTGCACATCTGTACTTCCTCTCTGCAGGAAGGAGTACGGCTGCGCACTGTCAGCGGCTTGTTTGTTCTGAGTTAACTTTCAATCTAGGTAAGCTAGACTCGGTGGCCTTTACGTCTGTCACCCCGCCCCTGCAGAGAGGAGACAATAAGGAGAAAAGTGCCACACCACAGACTTGGAAGACAAGACTGATCACCTGACTAGAGGGGCAAGGGGAAACTTTGCAATGATTGGCTGCCTTTGCCCCCATCCCCATGCAATCTGCGGCCCGTGCTGAGACCAAAGACAGATCTCTAACGTATTAATTCAATATCTTCTCAGATTGCTGGCTCCGTGGATAAAGCACAGTTTAAAGATTCAATTCTTGGTTTTCGGCCCATGTGTAGGGGTGCCACAGACCCAGCTACAAAACCCCTTCACCTGGTAAGGGGAATCTGCTAGGCCTGAAGCCCAAAGTAAGTTCTTTTTCTACTAGAAAAGAGCCCTCCCTCAACTTAAAAAGGAGGGACCACCTGAGCACCTCATTCTGGCTCTCCTCCATAACTGTGCAGATATTGGGGGTCCTGGATGGCAGCTCTCTAGGAGACATTGCCAAGAAGGAATTACAAAAACATCTGGTGGGAGAGAAGTAGAGAGGGAGGAGAGGGAAAAAGGTCCCCAGCATAAGGCATGTAGAACTGCTTGGCGGCAGTGGTCACAACAGGACTCCATCTTAGGGCTGGGTTAGGCTGTGGCAGGCCCCCTTCAAGGGCAAGGCAAGCGCAGAGTCAAGGAGGAGGATCGGCGGGTTTCAGGAACAAGTCCAGCTCTGTTCCTAGTGAGCCTGGACTCACTCGACTGTCCGCTTGGGAAAGACTGTATTTCCTCAGCTCACTCGTGTTGGCAAACAGCCAAAAGGAAACCCAGATAAAGAACTAAACACGTGCATGAAAGTGTAGTACCCATCTTGTGCAATTCCTGACTCCTGACAAAAGATCCCCCTAAGTATCAGACGGGTGTTCTTCCATTTAACACGTAGGATAAGTCATGGAGGTTTATTCACATTTTACTGTGTGGCGGGCAATCAAGCTACGTAAAGTTACACAGCTAGCAGTAAACGGGGATCTGGTGGTCCCCCTCCAAAGCCTGCGCATTCAACCAATCTATGTGACGGATGGGAGACAAAGAGAGAGCTTGACTGGCCCCAGCAATGACCCACGCGTGGTCACCAGCATTTGGTGATATTTGTGGTCAATCTGGAATTCATTCAGTACTCATCTCACAGGGGAGGAAGCCAACTAAGAGTGGCTCTGGGGTCTGTCGCCATGCTGCCGGGAGGACTACTCTGATGGACATCTCCGCAGGAGCCCTGAGCTCCCAGCACCCAGCAATCATAATGTAGTTTATGAATAGCACCCTAGAAATGTGGTCATTGGTACCGCAGACCACCAAGACGCTCCAGCAAGCAATGCGACACTTTCTGCTCTTCAAGTGGTATTTTACATACTCTGACCAGCCATGACTGATGAGAGTAGATAACAACACAAATCTGAGAAGGTTTTTTGTTTTAAATCCATATGTTATCCATTCAGTCCACATTCATGAAGAGCCCACTCCTGGCCTTGGGTTGTTACCCAGTCTTGGAGTCATGGAGGTTCCCTTTAAACTAATGTCCCCAAGACTGGGTGGTCCTTCTAGCCAGAGGAAGGTGCACTTACCAGCTGGGCAGCCCATCTGGAGAGGTGGCTGCTCCATGTCATGAAGCTGACTCTGTAGCTCCCGCACTCGTTGGAAGGCATCCAGCTTCATACTACGCTCCTGGGCAAGCCGGCTTCTCATCTGAGGCGAGAGGGTGGGAAGCGGGATCCTTTGTGGTGCTTTCTTGAGTTCCCTTGGCTCCCAGGTGACTTTTGAGGGAGAATGTGGGTCCAAGGCTACCCCATGAGGGAGAGTATGGGTTCAAGGCTACCCCATGAGAAGCAGTCAATCTTCAGGGTCCTGCATAGGCTAAACACAGGCCTGAGTTTGTGTTCCTGGGAAGGAACAGCTAAAGTAAACTGAATTAAATAAAGAGGACCAGAAGCCATCGGTGGAATCCTTACTTTATAATCACTTTATAATTACGACTTTGTGCTTCTCTAAAAACTAACATTTACTCATTGTTGTATCTATTTACCTATTTATGCGTCCGTGTCTGGGAAAAATCTGCTCCCTGCAGCTGCAACATTGCCCTGGCCAGTTCTCCCCTTGCACACTGACCTAGCATCTCTAAGCAGGCGAGGGGAGGATCCAAAGTGTTTCTCATCTGAACAAATCACAAGTATTTCTCTTTTAAAATCTAGCCCCTAATTGCTTTTAACTCTGACAACAAGGTCACTGCATAACAAGCAGGAATTGGAAGGCTGGACCTCCCAAAGGGAAGAAGGCCAGGGAAATACCAACTACCACCCAAAACTAGAGGGGACATGGGACAGACTTTTTTTTTTTTTTTCTTTTTTACAACTTCTGAAAGACTCCAATCTGGCTAGGATCTCATTTTCAGATTTAAGTGTGATAAATAAATGTTTATTGTCAACCATCAAGTTTATGGTAATTTTCTCTCTCTCTCTCTCTCTCTCTCTCTCTCTCTCTCTCTCTCTCTCTCTTCTCTCTGTGCCTGTGTGTGTGTTTGTGTCTGCCTGCCTGCCTGTCTTGATTTTGGAGACAGGATCTCATGTAGCCTAGGCTGGCTTCAAACTCCTGATTCTGCTTCTGCCTCCCAAGTGATGGGTCACAGTTCCATGAGTCTAAGCGGTGCTATGGGTCAAACTCAAGGCTTCATGCCCACCAGGCCAACACTCTTATGAGCTGACATACACCTCCAGCCCACCTCTAGGAAAAGCTTTAAAATACAGTCCTGTGGGTTTTAAATCTAAATAGAAAGCCCTTCATACCAGTAACTGTGGTCATGAGTTGACTGGTGTGGGGTTCCCCCAAATATAGTTTAAATCTCAGTAGCTCCTCAGAGCTTTCGGTTAGCAGGGTATTGTCACGTAAAGCAGGTCCATAGTCCCATGAATGCTAGGCATGTATGTCAGGCCCTCGTGCTCCAGGCACGCTGGGGCGGGGGTGGGTTGGGGATGTCACAGCCAGTAGGGGTGGAAGAGGAGCTGGAAGAAGCATAATGAGGGCTTCCTAGCCAAGTCAGGGAAATCTGAGAGGTACTAGCAGAGGGAAGAGGCAGACTTACTAAGGCCCCTCCTTGTACACAATGCCTTGGCCAAAATCATTCAAAGAGAGGGTTGAGCCCAGGTCTATCTGTGTTTCTGAGGCTTGTCTTGTGTTGATGGTCCCATCACGATCATAAACACTAACCCCAGGGAAAGTTAGCTATCAGTGCTTTTCCTGGATTTGAGTCATTTGCTCTCCCCCCACAACCTATGAAGTCAGTATATTGTTTTCTCTTTTGCACCGATGCAGAAACTAACTCAGAAAAGTCATGAAGAGGGCCAAAGTCACCCAGCCAGTTATAGCTTGGGGATGGATTCCCAAGCCTAGGCACTAAGTGATCTTTCCAGACACAGCACAGGCAAAGGGTGTTGTCTGGTCAGTCAGTCATTAGTCGCCCGTGGAGGTGGAGGTTAAAGATAGGCCAAAGAAGCCACTGCTGGCCATGGGCGGGGTGGGGGCAGGGGAGTTCCTGGTGGCCTTTTGCTGGCTGAGAATTGCCACTTGGGGTGGAGAAGCCCAGGGACACAAGGGCTGTCAGAGAGGGGGAGGGGTAGTTCAGAAAGAGCCAGCAGTTTTGATGGAAATGTGCTTATTGAGAAAACTCAAAATATTTATTTTAATTGCCTTCAGAATCTCTGCTATGAAACAATGATAATAATTAAATAATGATCAAATAATAATTAATGTAGGATTATAGTTTGAATCTGAACTGTTTCATATAGGCTTATGTGTTGACACACTCGGTTCCCAGTGTGGTTTAGATTGTGGAACCTTAAGGAAGTAGAGACTCTGCAGAGGAAGTGGGTCACTGGAGTCGGGTTTGATAGTCTGATTCGATTCCTCATCCACTCTCTCTCTGCTTCCTGATGGGAGATCCATCAGGATCCTTACTTTTCTGCCACCTTTGCCTTCTCTGCCATGATGGACTGTGTCCCCTCAAACTGTGAGCCCGAAGAAGCCCTTTCCCCCTAAAGTGGCCTGTATCAAGTATTTTATCACACCAATAGAAAAATATAATACAGGTGGCTAGTTTTAGATGAGCAGGCTTGGAGGATGTGGACACTAGACCGCTCCTCGTAGTCAGCCATTGGCAGAGCAAAGGACTGGGCAGCAGAAGTTTAATTAATAGTCATTAGGAGATTAGTACCTGGATCAGTGTTTTCTAACTTTGGGAGGAAAAGTAGCTTCCTGGGCTGACAAAACCTCCTGAGTTACCCAAAAGGTTATTACCTGATGCCTGCCTGGGGCAGACTCCGTGGAATCCCAGACCTCTCAAGATTATTAGACGGCAGAGGCCCTAAAAACATGCCCATGAGATACATATCGCCAAGCTCCTCTGTAAGAGTCAGTGAGAACCAGCCCCAATAGAACTGTCCATCCTTGGACAGAACCAAGGCTCAAAAGGTAAATTTTGTGATTGGCGTTTTGGGTAGCTTAGACTGACTTCAAATTCATGGCAGTCTTCATGCCTCAGTGTCTCTGGTGCTGGATTACAGACATGAGCCACAGTGCCCAGGTCCTAAGTGTGAAATTCTAATTTTCTTTGACTCGGCAGCAGTTCATCTCCATCTCCTCTCTCGATCCCCTCAAAGGTAGTTTGTTTAGCATCCTCTCCCTCCAACTTAATTCTCTTCACCAAACTTCTCCTGGAGCCATTGAAACCCTGTACCAGTAATAGTTCAATTTCATTTTCAAATTGCTTTTCTGTCTCATATGATCGCGAGTGAATGAATTAAGGCTTTATTCACCCACGGATATCTGCGAAGCACCGTCTGTGTCAGGTTTTATTCAATTACCTTCTCCCGTCTGCTTACTGAGGCTTGAATTAATCCATACCTGCATTATAATAACCCCTCTCTATTTCCTCTGGGAGGTGCAGTTATAAAAATTATGTCTGCCAGCCACCTTTGCTTTTCACATTTAATCTCTGCATTTCTAGAAACACGCGAGTAAAAACCTGTTGTTACAGCTTTAAGATACTTGGTCCTTTTCGAGCAAGTTTTCTAAAAGACCCCGGTTCAAAGGTTAGAGTTGCGTGGAAACCTGTATTTCAGGGGGGCGTCACAAGGGCACTGGAATTCTGAGCCGGGAACAGTGAAGCTCAAGCAATTGCCCCGGGGTGGAAATATAGAACCATTTCCTGGTGTGCCTGGAGTTGACAGAGCAGGAGAGCCTGCTGTGAGCTGCCTGGACTACAAACATTGCAGAAAGCCAGCTGGCTCCTCAGGCTCCTCAGGCTCCTCAGGCTCCTCAGGCTCCATAGGCCCCTGGGGCAGGGTGCGCCCAGCAGTCCTCACCTGCTGCAGCCCTCACCTGCTGCAGGTCTCTGTCCATCTTCTTCCACTGCAGCTGGCCCATTTTCGAAGCCCGCTGGGCCTCTTCTGTCAGGAGCTGCAGTTGTTGCTCCTTTTGCTCCACGTCTTCTAGGAGCTTCTCCATGCCAGATGTTCTTAGGATCTCCAGCTGCTGCCGCGTGACAGAGTCTTGAGTCACTCTGTGTTCCAACTCCCTCAGCAGTTGAGCCTGCAGCAAGGGAGGTCCAAGGCAAGAGAGAAAAGGATCAGCAGTGGGCAACAGAGGTAGCTGAGGCTAGGAGCCCTAACAGCCATTCTTTCAGCATGGCTGCCTGCACTGGTCTGTGGCTTTGGGGACAAGAGCCTGACTATTTGGTCCTGGGTTGCTGGACTGGTAAGCAGGGAGAACCCTAGGATCTTGTCTCACCCGGCACCTTTTTTTTTTTTATTTTGTTTGGAGACAGGATTTGTTTGTTCTGGAACTTGCTCTGCAGACCAAGCTGGCCTTGAGCTCACAGAGATCCCCCTGCCTCTGCTTCCCAAGTGCTGGGATTAAAGGCATGCGCCACCACCACCAGGCTCTCCTGGCACTTCTACTATGAACCCTGAGACATCAGTCATAGGGAACAGAACTCACAACAAACTCTAAAGAAAGCCAGGATGTGCTAATGCCCCCACCCAACAACATTACCTGGTCAAGAATTTGAGTTTCTGGGTACGGGGCATCAGATGATGATATTCATGCTAACTACCTACCCACCAAACACTCATATGAACCACAAGCGACATTCACATTGCCATAAAGCCTTTCTCATGAGGGCCGGCAGTGGTTGGGTTCAGTTCTGAGCAGGCCAGGACATGTCACTGAAGCTTCAGTGTGGGAGGGTGCTTCTAACTTGGGCTCTGTCTTCACTGTCAAAATATCTCTGGGGAAGCCAGACTCTACAGAGTTAAAGCAAGAGAATAGAAGTGAGCGAGCGCTGGAAAGTCACTCTGCCTCCACGAGGCAAAGAAAAAGCGAAAGTCAGGGCGAAGAGGAAGAAACAGCCAAATTGGAATTTGTCTTCCTTCCGGCTGAGTGAAAATAAGGACACGACTGCTCCTAGGTAAGGCTGAGGAGAAGGCTTTTATTGGAGTTACGGGGAGAGCACAGCCAGAGGCATCCCGAAGAGTCTGGAGCAGGGAGAGAAAGCAGTCGGCTGAACACCTGAACATGGTTGAACGCGACCAGCAGACCAGGGCTGGAGAGAGGGAGCGGGACGGGGAGAGAGTGGACCACGGGAGAGCCAAGAATCAAGAGACCATGTAGCCAAAATGACTGAGTTATAGAAGCAAAATAAAATAAAACAAAACAAAGGAAAGAAAGAAAGAAGGGAAGGAGGGAGGGAGGGAGGGAGGGAGGAAGGGATAGAGGGAGGGAGGGAGGGAAAGAAGGAAGGAAGGAAGGAAGGAAGGAAGGGAAAAAAAGCAGGAGGGAGAGAAGGGAAGCAAAGCTCAGGGGCTGGAGGTGTGTGTGTGTGTATACATCAGATGCTGAGAGGAGCCAGGGTTCTGTACCAAGTACTTGCGATGCTAGGTGCTCCTGCCTTGGTATGTTAGTAGGCACCTGGGTTAGCCATTTGTCCTGAGTGTCTTTGAGAACTAATTCCAGTGTTTCTCAAATCAGTGACATTCTAGACACTAGGTGACTCTTGTAACTGCTACCAGTGGCCACAGTGTGCCTTCTCATGGCCACACTCAGGGGCTCTAAATACCTGGGTATCCTGCTGCTGCCACAGCTTCCTGCTGTCAGTCTGAGCTTTGGCCAGGGCCTGCCTGGCAGCCCGTAGCTGTTGATGTAGTAACCCCACTTCTTGCTCTGCCATGAGCTTGATTCTCACACATTCTCTTTGACTGTGAATAGATTCCTGCAAACACAGCGAGACAGGGAGCGAGCATCTTTTCTATGGTTTTAGTCTCAAGCCTCGGCTACCGTCTCACAGCAGGCCCTCCTTTACCGACTCCCCTAGAGCAGAGCTCGGACTGGCCATTGCTTATGTGATCTTAGTTATGGAAAGCGTCACAGATTCAAGTAAATCCAGATCTCGAGAAAGTGCAACTTTCCAGACCATCCCCGATATGTGCTTTGCTTTGGATGTGTTTAAAGCAGATTTTCCCCAGACCATCACAGGTAAAACCAAATCCAGCAGCCTCAAGCCCTTAACAAACACTCCCTGCCATCTCTCCTCCTTCGTAGGCACCATCCTTTCATCGCCATGACTGGTTCTGCCTTGCTGTTTTCTATTTATCCCAAGGCTCTAAGTCTGCCTATTCTCCGGGTGGGGGCGGGGAATGATCAATTGCCAGTTGCCAGAGTCTTTAGCATAGCTGGGCCTGTCACCTGCCACCAGCACGGCAGCTGCACTCAGCCTGGCCAGAAGTGTCACACACGGGTATGGGCGGAGTGAGGGGGTGGGGAGTGAGAGAGGGCCTCTCTTCAACACTCACCTTCTCTGCCCTGCTCAGCTGACCTCTGAGATGAGCCTGCTGAGCAGCCAGACGCCAGCGGCCCAGGCTCCGCACTTTGCACACTACAGCAGCCAGGGTGCCCCTGTTGTCCTGCTCCGAGGGGCGCAGCTGCTCCTGCCAGGAAGGCTTACTTTTAGAAAAAACCACTCTCAGTCCTTTTTCCCAGAAGGGCATGGCCCCTAACGCCAGAAATGTGCCTTCCGCAAGGAGATGTGACCTTGTGAAGCTCAGCCCGCCCCAGCGTCCCTTTAAAAGTCCACCACAGTGCTTCTGAGAGACCCCTCTGGAATGCTAAGCGGGTGTATGGTGGGCCAGGCTTTGGAAAGATCACGCACTTTGCCTGTGTTCTCTTTTGTTCCTTCGTCGGGTCTGGCAGAGCCCCAGGTTTTCTTGAGCTGCTTCATGTTGGCAGTCCCTTCGGCTCTCACTTCACAGATGAGCTCACACACTCTCTGGATCAAATTAAACTGATTCTCATCCAGCGCCTCCTGAAATTGCAGACTCAGGTCAAGGGAGTACAGAGGGCTTGTGCGGTGTGAAGGGCAGGATTAAAATGCCCTCCATCCCGACAGTTACAAGGCAGGCCACAGGAGGGGCCCTGAAGGGTTGGCTTTAATCTGCAGGGCTTCATCTTTTGGCCACCTACGTCCTAGGACACGCTTTGCTTGTCAACACCAAGGCACGTTGAGCCAGAAGGATGGTGAGTAGAGCCAGGGGAGGCGACAGAGAGACAATCTACGGGCTGCATCAGGTTAGTCAGGAAAGGTGGAGTTTGGGCTCCCAGGTTGGCTCAGAGCAGAATCTAATGAGTCTCTCACAGTGGATGGCCACGACTGAGGAATTTGATTAAATACAGATAAGTGATGGAAGAAGACGGGCTGGCCGCCCCCTTAGGCTCCAGTGGACACCGGGTATGAGATGTGCTGTTCTGAGTGGCCGTGGCTGATGGCTGACAATGACACGGAACGCTTATGTAAGCCTAACTGCGGGCGCAGTGCTGTGAACTGAATCGCCACTCTTCCCAAATTCACCTATTCAACCTCCAACGTCTGGCGATCGAAGACCTTTCTGGGGTTCAGATTAGGACATGGGGTGGGTCCCTATCCCAGGGAGACTGTGCCCTGTTAGAGCAGAGGTTTCTCTTTTTCTTCCTCTCGACAGGGGGAAGGTGGCTTCTTTCTCTACTAGGAAGGCATCAGTCTGCCCGCTTACCCTGGTCTCTGACTCCTGGCTTCCAGAACTGTGAGAGAACAAACACCTGTGCTTTAGCTACCCAATCTAGGGCATTTTATTGTGGCAGCCTGAGCAGACAAGTCCCAGGGCTGAGAAGTAGACATACGGGCACTTTCATTTTAATTTTTTTAATATCTGAACCACTTCCTGGGTGAGGAAGGCAGGAGAGTGCCCACTTAGAGACTATGTCAGGAAGCCTGACTGCTGGTTACCAGTGGGAACAATGTCATTGCCTTGGGGCCAAAGAGTTGGACAGGGATTCCCTACATCTGGGGATTTGGTAAAACTCCCGCCGTCTGGGAGAAGCCGAGAGTCCAATTTTTCTCTTTTCATGCCTGCAGGATTGCTCGGGAAAGGCTGACTTCCATAGCCTCCTCTTGCAGCACTAGGCCATTTTGAAATTGATCTTTGAGTATTTGCAAGCATTTGTATTTTGCAAGTAAACAGAATCTCTGATATTCCCTGGAGGACAAAGGCAGAGAGAGCATCGCTGGGTCTCCTGCTAATAAAACAACTGTAGGATCTATACTGGAACCCCCAGGGAGGAGTGGAAGGTAAGGGACTAAGTGGGGCTGGCTCTAGAGACTACTCAGTGCTGCAGAAGAGGGCTGGGGAAGAGAGCCAGAGACTGGGACACTGTGGGCACGCACTGAGCTCCATAGGGCAGGGTGACCTGATGAGTCATTTTAGGCACAGGACATCCGTTTCCCTGATTCTCAGTTTCAAACAGCGGCTAGCTTCCACAGTGAATTTACAAGGGAGTCCCATCATTCCTCTCTGGGTGGCCCCTTGGTGGACAGGTTGGTAGCTCCCGGATTCTAAATACGGGAGAAAGGCAGAAGGGCATATGGATGGCGCTTCAGATCTGTGGAAACTAGTTCAGACTCCAGACTTGCCCGGCAAGCTCTCAGGTCCCTCTGCTCAAGCAGGGCTCTGAGGGCCTTTGCTCACCCGCTTGGTTGTCTCCTCCACTGAAATAACAGTGACAGACGTCAGAGGGAAGTTGAAGCAGAATACCTCCTCTTTCCAACAGCCGCTAGATCTCAGCTGTGGACCAAACCACTCAGTTATTCTAGGCTCAGTGTCTATCCTGCAAGAATCGTGACAACTCAGACCGCCAACATGACTCAGGGGGTGGAGGTGCCTGCCCTCATGCCTAACGGCCTGAGTTTGATCCCTGGAACCCACAGGGGGGAAGGAAAGAACTGATGTCTGCAAGTTTCTCTCTGACTTCCACCTGTGTATTGTGGCATATGCACACACACACACACACACACACACACACGAAAGCAAAGCAAAATAAAATAATAACCACTCACTGCTAAGTCTCTCTTCAGGAAAAATTTCTATTTGGCTAGTTGCAGGGGGGCACATCTATCCTCCCAGCACAAGGGAGGCTCAAGCAGGGGAACGTTTTGACTTTGAGTTCGGCGTGGACTACACAGCAAGCTCCAGGCCAGTCAGGACTACCTAGCAAGACCATGTCTCAACCAAACCAACCCCCAACCAAACAAAACCTCCTCACTTGAAGTTTTGGGGGCTCAAGAATTTCTTGGTACCTCAAAGGCCATTCTGTCATTGGTCCCTTGGTACGCAGCCACGGGGCTTCCCAGATCTCAGATGTGAGACACTTACCTTTATGTGTAAGCAGGTCATAAACAAAGCTTGCACTAATTCGCTGTACTCCTCCTGGACTTCTTTTCTAATCTGGTGTTTTAGATCCAGAGTCTCCTCTTCTAGATCCGTGAGCTGGGCTCTCAGAGCAGTGACTTCCATGATCAGGTCATGGCTGAGCTCGGCAACCTAGTATTGGAAATAAAGAGGACTGCACAGCAGCAATGGGGAAATTGCAAGCTGCAGAACAGCTCCGTGTAGACTAGCATGGTCGACCCACTGTGTGGAGGGCAGAGCCTCGGGCTGATGCGACAGGCCTGAGTGATGTCAGACACATCTAACATTCACGTGCCCTCGGCCTCCTGAGTGCTGAGGTGAAAGGCACTCACCCTGCATAGAACATTCTTAATCTAATGAAAGGACAGGCCCCAAAGAGCTGGTATTTATGCACAGTACTTCTGATAAACCCTTCATCTGTCTTGGCTTTCATCTCCAAACTGGCCTTCCCTTGACTCCTCAACCAAATGCCGTTTCGTTGTTGAAATGCAATGTAACTGGCATTTAAAAACAGGAAGGGAGACGCATGCGCACACAGTTCTGTTAAATACCACCCTCTCCAAACAATACACAACAAAGACAACTTAAGAAATCTATCTCTAGGGGGAAAACGCCCATAGCACAAAATGTAATTCTAGTCTGGAGTGCGCCAGCATGGCCCCTATGGCCGGGACTGCTGCAGGCAACACTAACTTCCGGCAGACTAAGAGTATGCAACTGACTTACCTGACTAGCACAGTCTTCAGGAGGAACTTGACTTCTTTGAAGCAAGTCTACTTCCTGAGGAGGAGAAGGCAGGGCTTAGTTCAGCACACATGCACGGCAGTGCACATGAAACCCCTTCCTGTTGGTGTCTTTAATCCCATTCTAAGATCCTCTGGCCCCTGGCCCTGCCAGTAGTTTGGGCTGTGCTTGGTACCGTGTTAGACTTTGTGATTTCTCTCTTTCCCCCTTCCTCTTTTCCTTCTTTCCTCCTTTCTTCTCTTCCTCCTTCCTTCCCTTCCCTCCGTCCCTCATGTATACAAGACTGGCGAGGGTGACCCTAACCTTCTGGTTTTCCTGCCTTTACTTTCCAAGTTCTGGGGGTTACAAGGTTGCACCACTATGGGCACTTAAACTCTGGGGGTTCTTAACAGAACATCAAAAGATAACATGCAAGCCAGGTGTGGTGGAACATGCTTGTAATCCCAGCTCTGGGAAGGCAGAGACAAGTGGATACCTGAAGCTTGCTGGCCAGAGAGCCAAGCTGAACTGGCAAGCTCCAGGTTCCAGTGAGAGAAGAGGTCTCAGAAGATAAGATGGGGAGTTTCTGAGAGGTGACACGCACATGAGCATGTGGACAAGTGCACACACAAAAGAAAACCTGCAACGTAACTTCCAGGCTTCTCCAGTGGTGCAGAGTCAACTAGGGGAAGCCATCAAGTGTGGGCAAGTCCAAGACTCACTGTTTGATATTTTAATGTGTCATTCGATTTTTTGGACACTATTACTCATTTTTCCCCTGTGTATAAAATAAGACTAAATGACTCCTCGGATACAACCTATTTCAAAACAGTGTATACTCTATATGGCGGTGTGACTCTGAGACCCCATGGGTACTGGGACCTAGTCTCGTGGTGTAATTGGCCCTCTTGAGTTCATAGAGAGTGACACTATTTGGAAGCCTGGCCTTGTTGGGGGAAGTGTGTCACTGTGGGGGCGGGCTTTGAGGTCTCCTTTGCTCTAGCTTCATTCAGTGTAACACTCAGACCACTTCCTGTTACTTTGGGGTCAAGATGTAGGACTCTCAGATCCTTCTCCAGCACCATGTATGTCTGTCTGCCACCATGTCCCGTCATGATGAGAATGAACTAGACTTCTCAAAATGTAACCATCCCAATTAAATGATTTCCTTGATAAGCCTTGCTGTGGTCATGGTGTCTCTACACAGCAATAGAACCCTCACTAAGACAAGGTCTCACCACTGATACTGACTGATGAAGACAGAGTATATACAAATATATGCATGATTCTCTGATAGACCAGGAATAACCCAAGAAGATTGGTGTTTTCTGGGGGAGGGGAGGCAGTTACGCATCTTTCTCAAAGGCTCAACCCATTTATTGGTCATGCCTTGTATCCATGGTAACCTCTACAGCCTATAACCCCGTTGCTGTTAGGAACTTAGCAACTGAGAATGCCAGGGTCTGAAAAAAGGAACCAATGGGGAAAAAGGTGGAGGGCACTGTTTCCCCCCTATATTTGGCATAAAAACAGCTCTCTTCACCTGCTCAGATTTTCTGGGCCTGGTGACTCCGTGCACACACTTCCATGCATACACCCTTTCTCCTTCAATGTTCTCACTTTCTTGGGCACCTACCTGCTCCTTCTGGCTCAGCTTCTCCCTTAGGAACCCACCTGCTCCCTCTGGCTCAGCTTCTCCTTTGGACCCCTACCTGCTCTCTCTGGCTCAGCTTCTCCCTTGGGAACCCACCTGCTCCCTCTGGCTCAGCTTCTCCCTTGGGTCCCTACCTGCTCTCTCTGGTTCAGCTTCTCCCTTGGGTCCCTACCTGTTCCCTCTGGCTCAGCTTCTCCCTTGGGCCCCTACCTGCTCCCTCTGGATCAGTTTCTCCCTTGGGAAGCCACCTGTTCCCTCTGGATCAGCTTCTCCCTTGGGTCCCTACCTGCTCCCTCTGGCTCAGCTTCTCCCTAGCATGTTGCAGTATATGCTCGTAGCACATGGAGTAGGTCTCAAAGTTGCTGCGTTCTCTTGCCATGACATCACAACCCAGGGAGAGGAGGCAGGCTTCAAGGTGGTCCCTCTTGAAGGTGATCTGAAAAGGCAATGATGTCTCTCTTAGCGGCTTCTGGAAGCCACAGACAGCCACCTGCACTCGGGGCACGTGCTGGCTCTGGCCTGTGGACACATTTTCATTTCCCCTCAACACCAAAACATTGGTTGACTCCAATCCTACGAACCCCCCCCCCCCCCCCCAGCTCTTCTCTGAACATTGGCAAAGCCAGGAACAAGGGAAGAAACATTGACTGACTCCGGTCCTACAACCCCCTCCCCCTCAGCTCTACTCTGAACATTGGCAGAGCCGGGAACAAGGGAAGAAACGAAGGCTGGCCTGTCAAGTGTCTCAAACATTAAAGATTAGAAATCAAAGTAAGAAACCACTAGAATACAAAATCTAGTTCTACTTTCAAAGAGGATAAGCTACATGGCTGGCTTTGGATGTGCGTCCAGAAAGTACTCTGCGCTCTGTGATGAAGTGTGGAGGCACAGGGAGAGCTGCTCCCCAGGCAGAGCTCACACTATGACCCCCAGTTGCCTCGGTCTGTGCATTCACATCCGAGTGCCGTCTGTTCTCACTCTGGGAACACAGCTGAGGGAGGAGACCCAGGTAAGTCTAGATCAGTGGTTCTCAACCTGTAGGTTTTGACCCCTTTGGGGGTGTCCAATGACCCTTTCACAGGGGTTTCCTAAGACCATCGGAAAATACAGATATTTATATTATGATCTGTGAGCCAGCTCCCATGGTGTAATAGTTAACACTCTGGATTCAGAATCCGGCTATCTGAGTTTGTCTCTTGGTGGAACCAAGGTTCTTTGAGGAAGAGACCTGGTCAGTGATCCTCATCAACTCAGAGGTGAAAGCCAATATAAACGGGCTGCCCATGCGTGTTGCAGCATTGCCAGGGCATGTTTCACTTCACTTCATATTATGATTCGCAGCAGTAGCAAGATTATGGCTTTGATGCATGCGGCAACGAGAATAACTTTCTGGTTGGGAGTCACCGCCACATGGGGAACTGCATTAAAGTGTCGCAGCGGTAGGAAAGTCAAGAACCACTGTGCTAAGCCAGCTGTCCAGCCCATATTTCTTTCTTTCTTTCTTTCTTTCTTTCTTTCTTTCTTTCCTTCGTCTTTTTGTTTTTTGGTGGTTGTTGTTGAATTTTTGTTTGTTTTTTTGAGACAGAGTTTCTCTGTGTAGCCTTGGCTGTTCTAGAACTCACTTTGTAGGCCAGGCTGGCCTTGAACTCATAGAGATCCTCCTGCCTCTGCCTCCTGTCTCCTGCATGAGTGCTGGGATTAAAGGGGTGTGTTACCACCTGCCAGCTGTATTTCTATTTTCTAATATAATATAATAATCACAATTTGTATGTGTAATTAAAATAGTTTTTACATAAAGCATACATCCTAAAAGTTATGTTTTCAAAAAGTCAGCAGTTGTATCAGCCTGGCAGGATCCTATGAAGACTGGTCCATGGAATCTGAGGACAACTTCTGCTTGTGTAGGAGGAACCAGCTGCAGCTGGGGACTCATTCTCCAGGGCCCCCCTTAGAGGGCCCCTTCAGTGGATGGGACAAGGCGGGCCACCCTGCCCCTGCTCCCCTCTGCACCTCTGGGCAGTGTGCTCCATGAAGCTGTTGGCACCATGGCAAGGTATCAGAACCTAATGTTTTTGTGGGGAAAAGGTTTACTAATGGCAAAGGGAACTTCCTGGTTTGGCTTTGATGAAAACCTGAAGCCACGAGAAGTCAAGGCTGAGAGGTCAGTGAGGGTGTGGCCATTGACCTCACCTCAGGCCACACTGGAGGCCAGCCCCAGTGACTCATCCCTTACAGGCCTGGGAAAACTGCCTGGAGTGAGCACAAGCCAACAAGGCCTCCACCAGCTCTCTCGCAGGGCAGTGGCCTCTCAGATTAACTGCCTGCCACCGCAGGCCCTGAAGATACGGCTGGCAGAACGTGACTGCCATGGCCCTCTGCCATGGGCTTCCCAGGCAGCAGGCTTCCCACAGCAGGAGCAAGGGGCCCCTGGTGAGTTTGGATGGCACCCGGAGGGGAGAGTTGTCAGAACTCTACACATAAGCACCTCCCAAGACTTAGCTAAAGAGGTCTTGCTGCTTCCTTCTCCCAGGAGACTCCACGGGACGTGGCGGGGGTGGGGTCAAGTTGGATAGAAGGATCCACTCCAGCTCAGCTCAGGCAGAGTCTTGAGAATGATCTGAAAGCGGGGTGGGGGGTAGGGGGTAGGGGGATGAGCCAGTGAGGAGGCAGAGCATGTCTGTGGTGGGTCCCCACGGTGGGTGCTGTGGTTAGCAGGTGAGGAAGAAAGGTTTTAGGTAAACTTTGGTCCTGCGCACTGCACTCAGCCTTCTGGGAAGAGGATAGGAAGCCTCTTGAACAGCAGATGCTGGACCCTGGGGCTTCTGCTGGCCCTCCCGGGAACCCTCAGATGCACCCCTACCTTTCAGGTCCCTACTCTTGTAGAGGCAGCTGGAACAGGTTTCACCCTCCCGCTTCCCCACATTGGCCCAGATTTTTCCAGTAGAAACCACCACCCTCCTCTGGACGGGCTCCACTGCAGCGTTTCAACAGCGTTTAAGACTGACTGTGCCTAGAAGAACAGTAGGTCGCCCCGTGTGCTGATTCTTCAAGAGAGACAGTCTTGGGTGAGGCCTGGCGAGTGCCAGGGCTTCTTCTGTTTCCAGTGGCTTTATAGGAGTGTGCCACCACACCCAACACAATCAGTTTGGTTCGTGTCAGGCACAAAAGTGTTCTGGAGGTGTCTGCAACACCACTTCTGCCTGTGTGTTCCTACTGGGACTCACTCCCAAGGGTTGCACACAGGGCCATTCCACATCTAACCCTATCCAGCGTGTCCCCCCCACACCCTTCTGTGCTGTCTGACCCCTGCCTGTCTTCATTTTGCCAGCTCCTCCTTGTGCCTCAAGATTTGACCCTAACAACACCTCTGTCGGGAAACCTTCCTATGGCCACCATGTGCCCTCTCCTCAAAAATAAATAACTGCACTAAAAAAATTTAAATATTCTCTTTTTAATAAACCCCAGCTCTGCCTCAGAGGGGGAAAATACTAGAACCAGTGATGGATGGAGGCTGGTTTTCTAGAAACTGGAAAGAGACTAGACACCAACATGACTTCAGAAAAAGAAACCTGCCAGATTGACCTGATTTTCTCAGGAACTAGAGCAGACAGGATCCCTGGTTTCCAGCAGGATGCCTGGGAAGGGGACTGGGAGAACACGGCTGGATGGCTGGACGGCTGGATAACTGCGCATGCCCCTGGCCCATGGATGATCGGGTCTGACACAGCTGCACAGCCTGGGAGGTCTAGTGTGTGGGCAGCTTGGGGCCTTTGGGACTGTCCTGTCTTCACTGCTACTAATGGCTTAAAGAGGATGCTCAGAGCAGGCTGAAAGAGTAACCAGATGCTGGGAATACAGACCTGTAAAAATCTCAAGAGTGGACCAAACCGACCGAGAACAAGCCGTATGATGGGGCAGTAACTCAGTGTCTGAGTGCACCCTGTGGCTGCAGGGGACAGCTCACTGTGCCAGAGTGATGTGGCTGCCCAGCCCAGCACACTTCCAGGCAGTAGTCCAAGAGAAACCTCAAGGCCAAGGTCACTGCGAGCTGACCAGACAACAGAGAATTTAAAGGAGACTGGCCACACTGGCAAGTGTGTATCTACTGAGCGGTGGAAAGCAATGTGGGTGGCTTATATAGGGGAGGGCTGGTAGGCTGAGGCTCCCCTTCCCAGTCCACTGTGCATGGAAGAAACCAGTGAAGGTGTTCAGGAAAGCTCTGCTTCCCTGTCTGCATGCTCCGGTGTGGAACCACGGGATCTGAGGAAAGGGATCCAACCGACGTGCACCCCCTTTGACTTGTTATCCCGAGTAAGCCCCTTGCTGAACCAGGCAGAGACTCCACCCACCATAGCGATGGCCCTAATGGGCCTGGGATATCTGAGGCTCACAGTCAGTATCCCAGGCTTGATCTGTAGGTAGGTGTCTGGGGACAGAGGATCTATCTATGGTGAAGGTGTACAAGGAAGGCCAAACATAGCTTAGTAACAGTTGACCGGATCCAAGCTGCCTGGGGTGGGGGCAGCTGGGCTGGAGTAAGCTCTTGGTTCCTGTGAGTGAGCAGAAGAGGCTGATGGCCCACCAGGCAGGGGCATGAGAGGGACAGCATCCCCAACCTCTCTAAGCATTTCTCAAGTTGTGGATGTACCTGATAGGGATTCACCCTGGTTTTGAAGCCTACATTTCTTTCCTACAAGACGTTATCCTTAGTGGGAGATGGTGGCATATATATTTAAGTGATTCCCCCAAAAGAGGAACATGTGGTCTCCCTTTCTTCCCCCTGAAGGTCGCGTTCCCACGGCTTCCCGGTTTCCCCCTCGGGGCCACCAGAGAACACAGAGCTCCCATTAAACCTGGATATTTCTTAATTCGGCTTGTTTTGATTTGGCTTGATTGAGAATTTTTGCGCCAGCAGGGAGCTTATACAGAGAAATATTCCTAACGCCCCTGACCTAGAACTCTTTCCCCCCTCTCTATTATTTATGTGTGCATGTGTGTATGATGTGTGTGTGTACGCGCATACGTGCACACATGCATACGTGCACACACGCATACATGCACACATGCTTACATGCACATACGCATACGTGCACACATGCATACGTGTACACATGCATACGTGCATACATGCATACGTGCATGCCATGCCATAGCATTTGTGTATGGGTCAGATGTGGCAACTTTCATGAGTTTGTTCCCCACTTCTACCATGTGGGTTCCTTAGATGGAGCTCAGGAGTCCAGGTTTGACTTCAAGCTTCTTTACACACTGACCCGTCTTGCAGGCCCCTGGTCTGGAACTTTTCATCGAAGTGCCTCAGCCTCCTGAGTGCTAGGATTACGGGTGTGCACCACCATGCCAAACAGCACAGATTTTTTTTTTTTATGGTTGGGTGGAGGTGATTTTATGTTAAGCACTTAGTAATGATCCTGAAATGGGTGTTCAAATACTTGCGTTTGCTCTCTTATCTCGCCTTTTCAATGGATTCTTTTGATTGCAGCAAACACTTTCAGGCAAGGGCAAATACTGTTAAACGTTACTCATATAGGGTGCTATATGAGTCCAGATAGCTTTTCTGGAAGGATACAAACATAAAATTATTGGTGCCACTTCCACTGGAGAGGAAATGTTGCCTTTTGGTGGTGGAGGCCTTTTCCCCAAACTGTAGACTTTAAAAATGTTTCCTAGTTAGGTGTATTATGGGTCTTTTTGGTCTTCCTCTTTTATATATATATATATATATATATATATATATATATATATATATACTAGCAAATCAACAACAGGAAACTGCTTAAAAAAACCAACTCATTCAAAATTTCAAAGTTTGTCTTTTAAACATTTGACCAATTTTTTTGTTAGCCAATGATCATTTTCTGATTACTCCATAAATGGACAAACATTGGACTTTTTCATACTAACATGGTAGTGAGCGGTGGTAGTTTTGGATTCAGCCTCAGTAATCATATCCTATGGGAGAGTGGGGAGCACCAGGGTATATGTGGATTTCTGTTCAAAGGGGAGCAGAGCAGTTCATTTTGGGTGCATACCTCGGGCCCATCGTCTTGGGAACCCTCCATCAGTCTCTGTACAAATTTCTCCACGATCTGGGGTCTCACGACTGAAAAGTTTTCTTTCATGACTTGGTGTTTCCAAAGTTCTAGAAGAAAAAAAAAGCCAACAACAACCACCAGATCAGAACAGGAACTGCAAAACATAGACAGGTACCAAGGACATGACTCCACAGCTCCCAAAAGATGCCAACACAACAATCTGCCACTTTGAAATGTAAGTGGGGAGGGGAGGACATAGAATCCTCTGGAACATGGAGGAAGGGAGATATCTAGCAAGGTTCTTAATAGAAATATCTGGGGAAGGCCTCCTGGAGACCAGTGCACAGTACCGTGGACAAAACCCAGAAGGAAACGTTACTGCGTGGCTTTTCATTCCTCTTTCAAGATGTCTGCCTTGTTTACACCCCGCTGCAGGATGATCTCAGCGGCGGCGTGCGCCTATCGGAAGTCAATGAAGAACACGGCTGATGCGTAGGCGAGGAAGCACCGCACGGCACAAACTCATTCAGAACAAAGTTTCATATGGTGGAAGACGGTGCTGGAAACTCAGCTGGCTGTCATTCGGGGTCATTTCAACTATGGCACCCCTCCCCCAAGCGGAGTACTAGGCCACTGTTCACAGGAAGAATGTTCATGGTGTTGACCAAATACCAACCACCTCGGGTTAGGAAGTGAAAATGCCAAGGCATAGAACAGTGGCTATAGAAGGAGCCCACTCAGCCCCGTGCTCCAGGAGTCTCCCCATCTTTGCTCCGTCATCATCCCCCCTCCTTTAAGACTGTCCACAGCAGCACGCGCCTTTCCGCTGTTTTATTAAAACCCTCCTCCTGGTTCTCCTCTAGCGGTTTACCGGCTCATTTCTTCACACCTTTTATGGCAGAATTCCCAGAAAGCAAAGTCATCCCGCAAACCCACTTGCCTGGTTTTCACTTCCACAAGTCTGGGGGAACTGATTACATTACAAATACCCACAACTTCCACTGAAGTCAATGGCTTGACTTGCCTGCCTTAGCATTTTGCCAAGGTCCTCACTTCCCCTCTGGGGAAGCTGCCCCTCTCAAGGCCCTGGGACGCCTTCAAAAGCCTTGCTTTCTTCTTAGCTAACCGTGACCTAGCTTTCTTTGTCACTGAACCGCTCTTCTTTTCCACACACTCCCGGCCCCAGGCCTCAGCCTCTGTCCACCTGTTTACTTTGGTATACTCATAATTATAATTATTGTAATAATCATCTCAAGTTTGGGCTAACAGCTTCCTTATTCTAAGGTCACTTAAAACTTAAGTTATGCTTAATCAAGTTACCAGCGTCTCCTCTCTAAATGACTCCATCTGCAGCTTGCCCCAGGTCAAAGATAGAACTTCCACCTTCCCAGACGTTACAAAGCCTGAAATCGTGATGGACTGCTATTTTCTAATGACCGTGTTGTATCTGATCAGTCATTGCTGCCTTGGAAGGTACCCAGCATCCCACCACTTATATTTTCTCTGCTTCCAGTTCCAAGACAGGGGCTGGAGAGGTGGCACTAACAGTCAAGGGCTTGCCTGGCAAGAAAAGGACCTAAATTCTGTCCTTGGAACCTAGGTTCTGTCCATTCCTGGGAAGCTGGAGGCAAGACCCACAGGGCTCACTGGGGAGAGGCAAGTGGACCCCAGGGCTCACTGGAGAGAGGCAAACAGTCCCCAGGGCTCACTGGGGAGAGGCAAGCAGACCCAGGGCTCACTGGGTGGAGGGAAGCAGACCCCAGGGCTCACTGGAGAGAGGCAAGCAGACCCCAGGGCTCACTGGGGAAAGGGAAGCAGACTCCAGGGCTCACTGGGAGAGGCAAGCGGACCCAGAGCACACTGGGAGGAGGCAAGCAGACCCCAGGGCTCACTGGGGAGAGGGAAGCAGACTCCAGGGCTCACTGGGAGAGGCAAACGGACCCAGGGCTCACTGGGTGGAGGGAAGCAGACCCCAGGGCTCACTGGGAGGAGGCAAGCAGACCCCAGGGCTCACTGGGAGGAGGCAAGCAGACCCCAGGCTCCCTGGGTGGAGGGAAGCAGACCCCAGGGCTCACTGGGGAGAGGCAAGCAGACCCCAGGGCTCACTGGGAGGCGGCAAGCAGACCCAGGGCTTACTGGACTTGGAGCTTAGCTGGTGGGTGAGCTCCAGGTTAGTGAGGGGTCCTATTTCACAAACAGGAGGATGTTTTCTAGAAAATGAAACTTGAGTGTGTCCTCCAGCCTCCACATGCGCGTGTACTCACGTGTAGATACACATACATGCACACACATTTAAATAAAGCATACACCAGATCAGGTCACTATACTGGGGCCTAAGGAATCTTAGAAGCTGTGGATATGTTGAAGAAGTCAAGCCCCGCTGCTCCCTTGTCTGTTGCCTGCTGTGGCTTCTCATTTCCTCTCAGCTGAGAGTCCCTGCCACACACACTCCAAAATACATGGGATGATCCGAGAGCAAGAGCCAGTCTTCGCTACCATCTGCCCAGAAACAGCCGTGCCTCCAGGATTTAGAGGCTGTGCCATTGACCCCCAAGTCTCCATTTTGAAAATCGGATTCTGCATTTCTTCTTCAGATGACTACTTTGCATAATGAACCTATAAATCATAGTTCATGCTTCTTAAGATGCTTAGAGCTTTAATAAATTTTGATGAAACAGACAGAGCTCGTGATTATCATGGAAAACTTCAGACAAGAGCTTGGATGGTTTTCCCAGGGTGCTGTAGGGCAGAGGCCCGTTGAGGTGTTGCTCTATCCATCACACGCTCCAAGCTTGGGACCAGTTTGGGTTTACATCTCTGACTCCAGCTAAAGAGAAGCCTTTTCCAGCTCTCTCCCTCACATGAGTCCAAATTCAGACACACCGTTGTTCTTAGAGGCTGGAGCCAGAGAGAGAAGTCATTCAAGGAGTTTCTGGCAAAGAGGAGCCAGCCTCCCCATCTGCTTTGTTCTCAGTGCACGTGTGTGGCCATGGCATCTTCAATATGAAGTAGCAGGAGGATATATGTTCTCGCTCTCTCTGTGTATGTCTGTGTGTGTGTGCACATCTGTATGTGTGAGTGAGTGTGCGTGTATATGTGCATGTGTGTTCACATATGTGTATCTGTGTGTACACGCATGAGTGTGTGCATGTGGGGAAGGGGTATGGTGAGTGTAAATGCAGGTCGGAGTAGAGGGCATTGGTCCTTGCATTTTGTCTGAACCAACATCTTTGCTTGATTTTTCCCATTGCATTTCGCAGGCCAGCCTGTCTTTCTGGAGGGGTGTGCTCGGACCACAGTGTGCGGCAGCACCCAGCTTATATGATTCTGGGACTTCCCCTCTGTGTGGCCAGCACTCTACCCTGCCTTGAAGCCAGAGTTTTGGCAGAGGCTCAGAAGTGGGAGGGAGGAAGCATCCTTGCGGTTAAGTGATGATCTTTTTCTCTATCCCTTGCCCTTGACTGAAGGAAAGTTTGATTTCGAGTTGGCCAAACCAGTTCCCCTTTCTCCCCTTCTCAGAAACTTAGCTTGAAGCCCTGCACTTCCCCCACATAACCCGGTTCTCGGTCACAAGAATCCAAGACAGAGTGAAGGCTGAAGGCACACAGGTGCAGCCCAGAGGTGCTCCTCCCCCTCCCCTTTCTTCCATCCCCTCCCTTCCATCCTCTCCCCTCCCCAGCAACCAGGAGCCCAACAAATGGGAGCTTGAAATGCACATGGAGGTAAGACTGTGTTCTCCTGTGATTTCCAAACTGCGACCCCAAATACTAGTTTCCCAAGCACGGCATTATTTACTGGACAGGATAGCAATAACAGTACGTAAAAGCTCTAGGATCTAGATTAGGGGGAAATTCACACAAGACCTTCCCTGAGTTTTCCAAACGTACTGCAATGATTATTACTGACTGTCAGCTGGAGAGGCCCTAGAATCCTCCAGGAGACAGACCTCTGGGTGTGGCCAAAGGAAGTTTCTAGACTAGATTCATTGAGGTGAGAAAACCCACTCGAAATGTGGGCAGCGAGAGTGGGTGACAACACTCTCAATAAGGAGGAGAGTGAAGCAGAGCTTCATTGTCCCCCCTCCCCCCCCTTCTCTCATTCTGCTCTCTGACTGTGGGTGCAATGTGACCGGCTGTTTCATGCTCCTGTTGCCATGGCGTCCCTGCCATGATTGACTGTAACCTCCACCTAGGAGCCAGAACAAACCCATTTTCCCTTGAGTTGTCAAACCTTCAGTCACAAGAAAGAGGAAGGTAATCAAGACAGCTACCTTGACAGAAAACAAGCCAGGACGGTGTCCAATCCTGTAGTCTTTGTGCTCAGAGGCTCAGGGAGGGCAAGTTCAAGGATGGCCCGGGCTACATAGTGAGATCCTGTCTCAAGAATTAAAAAAAAAAAAAAGCAAAACACAAGGTATTGCCATGTAGGTCAGTGATAGAGCACTTGTTTGGCATCTGTGAATCCTGAGGTTCAATTCACAGTGTTGGGAGAAAAAGTCTAATGGTTGGAAGGTCAATTAAAAGAGGCCAACTAAAGCAGAGGCCACTTTCAAAGGAATTGTGCTATCTGTATTTGATTTTACTTAAAACACACAAGTCTACAAATACTTGCCGCTACCTCACACCGAATTCAGGCCTCTGCACATGCCCACTGCAGCACGGCTGGGGCGGGAGCATCTCTCCATAAATATGATGAGGTCCCAACATGCACTGCGGTTCACTGATAAATTTCGTAGTCTGTAGACTTTGGCAAAAGTGACTGTAAAGGGTAAGGATGACAGTTTCTAGGTGTATTTGTCTTGAAAAGGAGTAATTAAAGATTATGAAACTCTATTTTACTTTATCATGTTTGTTTGCGTCTTCCTTGTTCAGCTCACGTTTGAGAAGCCATGTTGGTGAGACCTCGTGTGCAGTTTCTGATATTACTGGGAGACACAGACTCACAGCAAACTCCCTGATCTTATGGCTCTGACAATCTTTCTGCTCCTTTTTCTGCCATGGTCTCTGAACTTTAGGTTAACATACATTTAATCTTCCTTCATGTCTGTTTATGGATTGGTAGCTCATTCTTTCTTTTTTTTCCCCCCTCTTTTCTTCAAAACTGAACTTGCATGCTAGGCAAGAACTCTATCCTTCCTTCCTTCCTTCCTTCCTTCCTTCCTTTCTCTTTCTCTTTTGAGACAGGATCTCCCTCCACAGCCTTGGTATGTAGAGCTGGCTGGCCTCGAACTCACAAAAGGTTCAATTGCCTCTGCCTCTTGAGTTTTGAGATTAAAGGTTCGAACTTGGTTTTTTTAATGTTGATTTAATTTTTAAAATGATATGTATGTGGGTATGTGGGTACCCATGGAGGCCAGAGGCATCGGATCCCCAGTGTGGGGACTTGAACTAAGGTCCTCTGGATTAGCAGTACTCCCCCTTAGCCACTGTGTTATCTCCTCAGCTCCAAAATGTTGGGTGGGTTTTTGTTATTTTTGAAATTTTTTTTGTTACCCTTTGTTTGTTTTGAGCCAAGGTTTCTTTACATAGCCCTGGCTGTCCTGGAACTCACTATGTAGACCAGGCTGGCCTCAAACTCACAGAGATCCACCTGCTTCTTCCTCCTGAGTGCTGGGATTAAAAATAGGCACTATCACATCCAGCCTGTGTTTTTCTTTTTAGTATTTACAAATATTCTATTAGCAAATCAACTTGGTTTTAGAAACAACAGATACATACTCTGCCTTCACTGGCTTATGTAATTTCAAATGAAATCACTCAAATTCAAGGACAACTAAAACCTTCATAAGCAGGTTTGGAACAGACCAAAAAAAGAGACAAAAACAAGTCAGAGGTCGTGACTAATTCATACTCTGCTGGTTTGCATCCCCAAAGGATGATAACGCACACATACATACATACAAACATGCACACACACATATATTGTATGTATGTATGTATTCCACTTTGGAGACTCTTAGCTTTCCGATTATTAAGGGAAAATTAGAAAATCTGTTTAAAATTCAGTTTAATGCCAAAGTGTCAAATACAGAAGTGGCTGGGTCTCTCTGAATTCAGGAAGACTGTGTCAGCATGGAAAGCTGAAGGCTGAACCAGGGTATCTGGAGCCACTGCCAGCTCTGGTCTTGGGGGAGGGGGACGACAACTAGTTCAGCTATCAAAAGCTAATTCCAGGACAAGGGGTGGATGCCATACCTCTGCAGCCTCCTTGATAAACTGGAGGCCATGAATAAAAAGATTTAAGTTCCAAAGACGTGGTGGAAGGGAGATAAGAGGGGGAGGGAGACAGAGAAAAATCTTCCAGTGTGTGTGTGTGTGTGTGTGTGTGTGTGTGTGTGTGTGTGTACATGGACCCTGAGGCTAGAGGTTGAAATTTATTTTCCACCTTATATTTTGAGACAGGGTCACCCACTGGGCTGCCTGGACAGTGAATCTCTACCTTCCTACTGCTGAATTACATGCCCGGCTTTTTACATGAGTACTGAGAATCTGAACTCGAGTCCTCACGCTTAAGAGGCGAGTACCTTTCTCTAAGCAGTCTCTGGTGCCCTTGAATTCCCCTTTGGTAGGTACAAAGGCAAGTCCTGGTCTGGCCAAAGCAAAGACCTGAGGGAAAACCCTGGAGCCTCTGGTAAATCCACAGGGTCGCTGGGTTTCTAACAGTTCCCTAATCCTAACTTCTGCTGAGAAGTGCCCAGCTCCAGGCTAACCGTGGTGTCAAAGCTGACCACTAACTGCTGTTTCTCTGGAGCAGAAACTGCCTCTGGAAGCTTTGCCCATTGTTGCTGCAGTGAACTGTAGGTGGGTGGAGAGTCCGAGGTTCTAATTAATGAAATGTTAGTGGCACAGATTAAACTGGAGAGACACAGCATCCATGGTACACAGTGGGGACCTACTTGCTTGCTGTAGGGAACTCAATTGACCCAGCCCTCCATGCTGAGACAGAACTCCCCTCCCCCGACCAAAGGTCAAAATCAAAATCAAACAAAAACAGTAGCAATCACTGCACCCATCAGTCCCAGCTTTTATTTTATTTGTGTGTGTGGTGTTGAGGACTGGCATGTGCTACGCCAACACTCTGAGCTTTTTGGCTTTAAATCCTTGTAAGGATAGAATAGAACTGGTCAGTACACTCTAGCCAGGGTGATGGACTAACGTCAACGTGACCACAGTTCAGAATACTCCACTCTGCTCCTCTGCTTCCCTCCACCCCACTGGTTTTTACACAAGACTCCCTGGAAGCCCCCCTGATGAGTTCCCCACCTTCCTGCCCAGGGCAGCACAGCCACAAAGCAGGCTTGCTCTCCTGCGCCCCACCCCCACCCAGGGTGTCATCAGAGTAACCATCTGGACCTCTAAGTTGGTTGCACCTGCCTGGGGCGTGTGGCTTTTCTGCTAGGATTCAGAAGGGAGCCACCTGGATGCAGGAGGGAGGCGGCACAAACAAGGACGCTTTGTGTCTAGTGAAGTGTTCCGTAACTGGAGCTGTGTCACACTCTACTCTCTGGTGACATTTGGAGCCGCCCTTGGGGGAGTGGTCAGCTTGCCCATTGCACAGCCTTTCCCCAAAGCCCTGTTTATGAAACTCAGTGATTTGAAAGTCCTAATAAAATGACACTGGTGGTGAGGAAAGAAAAAAAACCAGGTGATGTCTTAGGTGAGGACGAGGTTATCACCAACATTCTGGGGTGCATGGCCTCCTCTCGAAGGCAAACCTATTTATTTTGCCTAGCTCTAAAGTTCTGGGTTTTTCTGTGGGATTATTAGGAATTAGGAATACAATTTTGTTGATCTCCATGATCCACAGAACCCGGTGCAATACAAATTCAGGGCCACCTGCTCAAAAAAGCAAAAGAAAGTTTCTTTGCAAGTACTTAATAGGAAGCTTTGCCCTCTTCCAAAGTCTCCTATCCTGCAGGGTGTTTTCCTGCTGTAATCTCTTGGGTGCGGGGTTAAGAAAACCCTCAACTCTACCCACAGGGTTCGATGCCACTATGCAGGAGACCCAGTTGCTAACAGATCCAGGTACCACATCCTGGCCAGGAGGCAAAAATTGAGCCAAGGTCTCCCAGCGCTCAGGAGGATACAATGGTTAGAGATGAGCCTGGGCTACACAGTGAGACCTTGCCTCAAAACAAAAATCAACACACACAAAGTCTTTTAAGTGGAAAGAAATATGCCAAGGATCTATGGTATTTCTCTCTAGGTTGAGGGTATAAAATGATATTTTGTCTATGATTTATGTGTATTTGTAGTGCTGAGGATCAAAACCAGGACCCTGCATTTACTCTATGTATGTATTATATGTACTCTACCACTGAATCACTGAATTACATCCTGAACACATGACTTTTTTTATTGCTGTCTGTCTGTTTCTCTCTCTCTCTCTCTCTCTCTCTCTCTCTCTCTCTCTCTCTGTGTGTGTGTGTGTGTGTGTCTGTGTGTGTGTGTGTCTGGAATTCATTATAAAGCTCACACTGGCCTCAAACTCATGGCAATCCTCCCACCTCAGCCTCCCTAGTATGGGGATTACAAATGTAAGCCACGGTTGTTGTTTACAGTGAATATGGATGCAAGGATAAACTGGGGGTCAGGACAGAAAGACACGTGGGATGGGAAAGGCGCTCCTCACTCTGGAGTCTGGCCGAGAAGAGAGAATTCCAGGAGTGGGAAGAGATGTCTCACCTACTGCTCTTTTAAAGGACTCAAGTTGGGTTCCCAGCTCACACTTGCCTATGACTCCAGCTCCAGGGGACCTGATGCACGGGATGGACATTTGCACTCACATGGACACACACATACACACACACGTGCACACGTGCACACGTGCACACACGCACTTAAAAATAAAAATAAATCTTTAATTTTTAAAAAAAGAATCCCAGCACAATCAGTAACATTGTCATAGAGACAATACTTTTTTTGTATAAAGAAGAATGTTAAAATGAACATGCTTCCGAGCTAAGCCTCCGTGGCCTTCCAGTGTAGTCTCGCTCCTTTCCCAGGTATTTTCTGGGGATACCATGAAACAGGACTAACCTCTTGCTCCTAGTAAAAACATCTCCCCTTTCTCCTGCAAGCCTTGAGCCTAGGGTGGGATTCTATCAGTTGTGACCCTAGCCAATTCCCAGGAACCACCCGTGATCTTACTCGGGTTCTTTATCAACCCTGTGAGCCAAACGTTCAGGGAGCAGTGCCCATGGTGACTACAAGACACGGAACGGTGACCTTCTTTCCCAACAGATCCACACCCACGCTCTCAGGTTGAGTTACCCTTCTCCCTCGGGGCCTCTTTTTGTTATGTCCTGTTCTAAATATGATACAGTTCTCTTAATAAGCTTCAGCTCCACTTCAAACTGGCACTTCCTGAATTCTTCTTTTCTCTAGAGAAGTCGAGAATCTGTCTTACCTGATCAGGTTCCTAAAAAACAAGGAAACTCTTCAGGCTTTGGGTGGTAGCATGGGACAGTGTCTGCCCCCACTATCACTGACACTTCCTATCAGAAAAAAAAAAACTGTTAATTTTTTCAAGTAGTAAAGCAAACAGCTGTTACCTGTTGGGAGGGCAGGCTCCTCCTCCTTGGACTTTTCTGATAGAAGCAGGCTCATCTCTCTACTAACTTTCTTCAGTACCTCTTGGATCATATAAATTTCTAAACTTTCCAGAAGCTTCTGGAGCTGGAATAAGCATGGGATGAGATTAGCATCACTCTGCAATTCAGTTCTACATTGGGCTCTCAAGTGTCATCCCTGCAGACAGGCTTTGGTCTGTCCTCTCCTCAGCTTGTTTCTCTGAGAAGAGTGCGCTTTGGGACCTCAAGTTCTTCCCAGGGATCAATACTCCTCTTTGCAGGCCAACATCTTTTTCTTTTTTTCTCACGGCCCTCATTCTGACCCATATAACCTTTCTTACCATGTTCTACAAAGCACTCTGGGTCTGAAGTGACCTCACGCCTTTTAAAAAAATTAATTTAGCAATCCCAGTTTTCCCCCTCCCACTCCCCATCCGCTCCTCAGAGAGGTTAAGGCTCCCCTGAGAGGTCATCTCAGTCTGCCACATCACCTCATAGAGACAGGGCCAAGCCCACCCCAGCCCTGCCCCAGGCAGAGCAAGGTAATCTCTGGGCTCCACAGTCAGTTCAGGCGTTAGGACCTCATGCCTTTTGACGGCCTCTAAATGACACCAGAAACCTCATGAGCTGTTACTTTAATAAGAGTCTGAGAGCCAATTAATAACCAAGGAGGGTGTCATGAGAGACCTAAATCTGGCACGCACCAAGATGAATTGCTCCAATAGCTATGAGTCCCACTCCACCCACGACGCTTGCAGAGCCTTCCCCTCCCTGTGGGAGGAACGGAGGAAGAGCCGGCCTTCAGGAACATAAGCAGTGTGCTGGGCTCTGAGGCATATATGAAGTTCACTCTGACATCCCCCATGGCATGGTGGCTTCTCTGCTCGGACAGCCAGAGGCCCTGGTTACCTTAGTCAGCTGGGCAACGGCTGCTAAAGATTACTCAGCACACTGCCTGAGTCACTGCAAAAACTGTGCTTTCTTTCTTTCAGAAAAACCACTCTGAAATGCTCCATTCAATATTTTCATTTCCATGTGGATACGCACCAGCTGGGTTTTTGTCTTCCTTCCTTCCTTCCTTCCTTCCTTCCTTCCTTTCCTTCTCTCTCTCTCTCTCTCTTTGCTTTTTTTGAAACAGTTTCTCTGTAGCTTTGGAGCCTGTCTGGACTATCCCTTGTAGACCAGGCTGGCCTCGAACTCACAGAGATCCGCCTGCCTCTGCCTCCTGAGTGCGGGGATTAAAGGCGTGCGCCACCACCGCCTGGCTCTGTCACATTTCTTATGTCCGAGGAAAATGAAAATAATGAGAACCTAGACTCATGGGATGGAGACATTTGGGGGTTCTTCTTCTTTGCTTACTCAAGCCCCGCAGACCTTCAAGAGTGCCCCTCCCCCACCCCACCTTGAAGGAAACATCATTTGTGTTGATTGCAGTTTTCCACACCAGGGCAGCAAGGCAAGTTTTCAAAGACAAACTGAAGAGCTCTGGTACCTGCTGGGTTTTTATTTCGATTTCTGAGGCTCCCTTTGGGGGAAGAATAGACTGGTTTCTTATTATTAGTCCTTCAAATTCATCTTCTTTGCCCATCTGCCTGGCTAAAGATTTCAGGCTGGGGTAGAAAATGTCAGCTCTGAGACAGCAAAGAGACAGAAATTAGCAAATAAACACACTCCCTCTCCTTCAGTTTCTCTGTCAGTCATTTTCAGTTTCCTGTCACCCATCCTCTCTACAGACACATCAGCAACTAAACCCACCCCTCCTTTGGTCAATATTAGATCCCGCGGCCCCTCCCTGTTGAGTACATAGAACTCCTGTCGTCCTGCCGCGAAACGCCGACAAGTCTTCTCATTTCTGACAGGGAACCTGACCTCAGTGACTTTCGGGACAGACGATCCTGACTGTGCCAGAGAGAAGATGGCTGAGGCCTGGGGGAGTGGGCCCGGGCTTAGTAAGGACTTGTTTAGAAATACACGCCAGGAACAACAGGCTTTGCCTGCCAGCTCAGTCATCCCAGCTGAGGGGTGTAGCCACGGACTGGGTAACCGTGTGGACGCCACGTGTGCCATGTCACCCTCTGGCACAGCGCTGGGGCTGCGGGTGTCCCCAGCAGCAGCAGTCTATCCTAGGAGCTAAACAGTCAGTCAGCACCATGGAGTCACCTGATAGGCTAAACTCCACGGACGAGCTCCAGGGAGGAAGTGATAATCCAGGACAATTCACTGGAGTCTAGCTCTTTCCCCACAGCCAACGCGGAATAGCTTTTCCTTACAGCATTGCCGCAGCGACTCTTCTAGCTGCTCCCTGACGCAGTTTGCTGGGTATTTCAGAATCCTGGTCTGACTTTCTCGGGGAAGGGGGAAGAACCATCGAATCCCAGGCTCTGCCGCTGACATGTTTTGGGGGTTGTTTGTTTATATTTTTTGTTTTTGGTCTCAGCAGTACTCACTCATAGAGCTCTGAGAACTGTTTGTGGTGGGAGGCAGAGTTGATCTCCTGGCCTTGAAGCCTGAGTCGGCCCCAGTGTTCCTTGAGCACTTCCAGCTGCTTCCACAGGATGAGGAAGGACTTCAACAGAGCAAGGGACAGCACTGCACCTTGTGGACCCTCCAGCAAGGTGGAGGCCTTTGGGAGACTTTCCAACGGACTTGGGCAGAGTCCTGGCAGTTTGGACCAGTGTGGCTGAAAACAAGACAGAAATCCTTTATCAATTGTGGTTTAAGATAAGTTTTTATATGTATCCCATGCAAAATAACATCCAGGAAAAATGGTTTACAAGTCCCTAGCATGGGCAGAAAAAAATCTAGATGGCTCAATATCCTTGTTGAGCAGGCAGGATAGAAACAGCTCTGCCTCAGCTTCCTGTTTGCATTTTGAACCACTGGTTTTTATATTTTATTTTTAGCTTTTGAAGACATGGTCTCTTGTAGCTGGCCTCGAACTTTTGACGTTGCTGAGAGCAACCTTGAACTCTGTCATCTTGCTTCCCTCTCCCAAGTGCCAGGGTTACAGGTATGAGACTACACACTTGGCTTTGAACATCAACCTTCAAAACCAGAATCTTCCTAAAGAGAAAATAAAAGAAACGAAGGAAGGAAGGAAGGAAGGAAAGAATGAATGAAGGAAGGAAAGAATGAAGGAAGGAAGGAAGGAAGGAGGGAAGGAAGGAAGGAAAGAATGAAGGAAGGAAGGAAGGAAGGAAGGAGAAAGAAAGAGAGAGAAAGAAAATAATAGAGAACGAGGTAAGGAGGAAAAGAGAGAAAGTGCATAAGAGATTGGAGAGTGATTGCTGCTCTTCCAGAGGACCTGGGTTCAATTCCCAGCACCCATGTCAGATGGCTGACAACTTCTTATAACTCCAGCTCAGAGACTCTGGAAGCCTCTCCTGACCACCATAAGCCCCTGGACAGAAGGTGGGACATCCACACATACACATAACAAAAAAAAAATCTTAAAAATATAAACTGAGGGCAGGTTATTCAGTGGTTAAGAGCATTTGCTACTCTTCCAGAAGACCTGGTTTTGGTTCCCAGAACCCATGAGCTGACTTACAACCACCCTGAAGGGGTCTGAAACCTTCTGATCTCTCTGGGCACCAGGCACATACATATATGCAGGCAAATACTCAAACACATGAAATAAAATAAACGGATCTTTTCAAAGCTTATTATTTATTTATTTACTTGCTTATTTAAGAAAGAAAAGATAAGGTATAGCCTACTTGAGACTGAAGTCTTCCCTACCCTCCACAGTAGAGCTGTAACTGACCGTTCTTTGGGGATTTTACCCATTTTATGTATCAGAAAGCAGAACTGATGTGGGATTCCCCTCTGTATGCTGTGGATACCATTGATTAGTAAAGAAACTGTCTTAGGCCTGCACAGGTAGGCAGGGGAAAACTAAACTAAATGCTAAGAGAAAGAAGGCAGAGTCAGGAGAAGCCATGTAGCCCTGCCAGAGACAGATGCAGGAACTTACCAGGAACGCCACAGCCTTGTGGCGATACACCGATCAATAGAAATGGGTTAAAGTAAGATGTAAGACCTAGCCCATAAGAAGCTATAGCTAACAGGCCAAGCAGTGATTTAATTAGTACAGTTTCTGTGTGGTTATTTCAAGTCTGGGCAGCCAGGAACAAACAAGTGGCCTCCTCCTACACAGAACTTGGGTTCATCCCGCACATCTGACAACTACCTATGAATCCAGCTTTGGGAATCTGATACCTTTCATCCTTTAAAAGCAAATGGAGAACATTTTTCTGGAATTTACTATTGCATACTCACGTTTACTTCGATTAACTCATTAAGACAGGGTCTTGGTAGCCCTGGATCACGTGGTACTCTCTGTAACAGACTGATCGCAAAAGTATGACGATCTGCCTCAACCTGCAGTTTTACAATAAAATTACCATTTGCTCATTCGATTATTGATGCCTTCCTTAAACAAGTATTTGTCCAAGTGGATGTGGAAGAAACACAGCTTCAGGCCAGCCAGTGAGTGCTAAGAAGACCAGGGCCACCCAGAGGCCGATAATCACCTTGGGGGCCTGAGTTCAGCTGTTTCCTGGTAGAGGAGAGGGACTTTGTTTTGCAAGCCAGATGGCAAATCCTGTGGCCTAGAACATTCTGACAGCAGAACTAGAAACTGGAGGAGCAGCCTGGTGTAACTGGACTCTGCATAAGCATTATACTACAAGAAGGTGTGTCTGCCAGAGAGAGGGCTGGCCAGAGAAAGTCGAGAAGAACTGGCCCAGGGGAGCCAAGTGTCCACGGACAGGTAGCAACCTCTCAACTGTGCAGCCTTCTCGGCAAACAGTCTGTGGAATTCCAGATGTCTTTTCTCTCTTAATCCTCAGAACCTTTTCATCAGATGAAATCTGACCGAGCAAGGCCAAGAACAGTGACATGCAGGGGCAGCCTACAGACCACAGGATTGGCCCCCGCTGCTGAAAAATCACTTCGTTAGGGTAAACCTGGGCCTCCCTGGACTACAGTTTTAAGGACTCTGAGTCAGTCTACCCCGCAGAGTTTAGGAGACCACGAGAGATCACAACACATATAACACAGCTGCCGTGGACGCTGGGGAGCTTGGCTCAGGAGCGGTGCTGGTTCTAGTGTTTCCTGCCCCTATAGATAGCTAAAAGCTTCGAAATGAAACTCGGTCCCAAGGAGCAGGGGTGCAGCTCAGTGGCGAAGTTGGGTGTGCCATGCTTGAAGCCCTGGGTCTGCCATCAGCGGCACACACATCACAAAGTTAAACCGATCAAAATAAATATCGATTAGATTTGCTTCTTAAGATGTTTGTATTAAAGGGAGTCACCACTAAACATTTTATTCTATTTTATTTTTGATTTTTCGAGACAGGATTTCTCCGTAGCTTTTGGTTCCTGTCCTGGGACTAGCTTTTGTAGACCAGGCTGGCCTCAAACTCACAGAGATCCGCCTGCCTCTGCCTCCCGAGTGCTGGGATTAAAGGCGTGTGCCAACACTGCCCAGCTTTATTTTATTTTTAAATAAACTTTGTTTTATAAAAGATACTTGGAAACTAGCCAGGCAGTGGTGGCTCACACCTTTAACCCCAGCACTCTGGAAGCAGAGGCAGGTGGGTCTTTGAATTTGTGGCCAGCTTGGTCTACAGAGTGAGTTCCAGGAAAGCCAGGGCTACACAGAGAAACCCTGTCTTGAAAAATCAAAATTAAACGAAAACCAAAAAAAATTGGATATTAAAAAAATCACAAAAGTCACACAGCATAATTTATCCAGATCCAAAGTCTGTACATCTCAATGAACATGTCTACAGTCAGAAGACCAATTCCAAAGCTGTGGAGCCCCACGCTAGGTTTTACACTTTCACTATAGAACATTTTATGCACTAACCACTAAAACGGAAAAATCCATGGCTGAGTTGGAACTAGAACAACAATTAGCTTTATATCATTTTTCAGAACTTGTACTCGTCACCTGGCTTCACTTAATTTTAATTTTTTAAGATTTATTTTTATTTTTAGTTATGAGTATGTGTGTTGGGGTGTTGTGGGAGGCCACTTGCTTGTTTCCTGGCTGCCCAGCAGCTCAGACCTGAAATAATCACACAGAATCTATATTATTTAAAACACTGCTTGGCTAATGATGCTAGCATATTTATAGCTAACTCATATATTAAATTAACCCATCTCCATTAATCTGTATATCCCCATGAGGTTGTGGCTTACCAGGTAAAGTTCTGGTGTCTGTCTCCGGCAGGGCTACATGGCTTCTCACTGACTCTGCCTTCTTTCTCTCAGCATTCAGTTTAGTTTTCCCAGCCTAGCTCTACTCTGCCCTATCAGGCCAAGCCAGTTTCTTTATTCATTAACCAAAAGCAACACATAGACAGGACGTCCCAAATCATTGGGGGTGTAGGGGTGCTATAGGCACAGGAGTACAGGAGCCAGTGTAGGCCAGAGGTCCTGGATCTACATAGGGCTGGAGTCACAGGCAATTGTGAGCTGCCTGGCGTGAGTGCTGGGAATCGAAATCAGGTCCTCCTGAAGAGCAGCACATTCTTTTAACTGAGAGCCTATGTTACAGGATATTTGATTGCACGGTGTGAAGATACGTCGCTCTTTTACCTTGTCTTCCGAAGGTGCCTTCTGATTGGTTTAATAAAAAGCTGAATGGCCAATAGCTAGGCAAGAGAGGATAGGTGGGACTTCCTGAGAGAGAAAAGAACTCTGGGAGAATCTGAGGAATCCAGGAATTTGCCAGCGAGACACAGAGGAAGGTTGTATGTACAATACTGAGTAGAGGTAATGAGTCACGTGGCAGACTGTGGATCAATACAAATGGGTAAATTCAGGTTGTCAAGAGCTAGTTGGGAACAAGCCTAAGATAAGGCCACACCTTCATAATCATCAAAACATCTCTGTGTCAGTATTTGGGAACACAGTCAGTGTCCTTCTGTCATTTTAAATTGTGTGTGCTCACACGTGGGGGGTCAGAGGACAGCTCAGGAGGCAGGGGTCAGAGGGCAGGGGGTTAGAGGACAGCTCAGGAGGCAGGGGTCAGAGGGCAGGGGGTTAGAGGACAGCTCAGGAGGCAGGGGTCAGAGGACAGCTGGGGGGCAGGGGTCAGAGGACAGCTGGGGGGCAGGGGTCAGAGGACAGCTGGGGGCAGGGGTCAGAGGACAGCTGGGGAGGCAGGGGTCAGAGGACAACTCGGGGGCAGTTGTCAGAGGACAGCTTGGGGAGGCAGTTCTTACTTTCTATCATATGGGTCAGTAGGCTTCATGACAAGTGCCTTTACCTATTAAGCCATTCCGATGGCGATAATTTTTTAAGTTATTTGCGTGCGCACACGCACGCGCACACGTGTGTGTGTGTGTGTGTGTGTGTGTGCTTCTTCTCTAATCTAAGTCCTGCCCACGGGGACAACCTGTTACTGTGACCTCACTCTAAGCTGCAGACAAGCCTCAGAGGTAAGGAGGAAGAGCAGAGACAGTTTCCCAAGGGGAGTGGTTTGGAGAGGGACATCTGTGAGCAAGCAGAGCATGTCTGAGGAGAGAAGTTCCTCACTACAGGTGAGGGTCAGAAGACAGCCTGGTCCACACCCCAAAAGGAAGAGACCAGGAGGAGAAATGCTGAGAGGAGCTCAGAGTATTTTAAAGTAATGAGGGCTTTATAAGGAAAGAAGTAGCAGGACCCAGCTCACACTTCAAAACTACAGTATCCTGGGGGATGGAGTGATGGCTCGTTGTTAAGATGCAGCTCCTCCTTCTGAAGAGGACCAGAGTTCGGTTCCAGCATCCACATAAGGTGGCTCACAGCGGCCTGCAACTCCAGCTATAAGGGATCTGATGCTCTCATCTACCCTCTGTGGGCACCTGCACAGATGCAGCATACATACATACAGACAGACAGACACACACACACACAATAAATAAATACAATTGAAAATTAAAAAACAAAAGAAATAACAACAGTGTTAGCGAGGGGGCTGAGAAAGAGGAAGACACACCCACTATTGGTGGGAGTGTAAATGGGCATCGCCACTGTGGCAATCAGGGCAGAGACATCTCGGAAACCTAAAATTAGGGCTTCCACGGAATCCGGCTTTGCCACTCCTGGCATTTACTCAAAGGACTCTTATCCTACTACTGAGATGGGATCTGTGTTCTTCTATGTTTATTGCTGCTCTGGAGGTAAAGCAAGGAAATGCAGTCAGACTCACTGTCCATCAGGGGATGAACGGATAAGGAAACATGGGCCATATGCAGAAGATGCAGAATTATTCAATGTGTAAACAAATGGATGGAACCGGGGAAGATTAAACAAGGTAAGCCAGGCTTAGGAAGACGGGCACTGATGGTCATGTGCATACTCTACCTTCTCCTTTGCATATACGTGTAACTGTGTGGAGGGAAGGAGGACAAATGCGCGGACACAGAGTCCATGAGAGGGGAAAGAAAACTTTTTGACAGGAAATTACCCTACCATTAAATCTCAGTAACCCATGTCTGTGCTGTGGTAGAGGCCCCCGAGAGCCAAGGAAAAGAAAGACAACAGCCATGCCGGCTGATTGGTGTCCTTGAGTGGATGTGGGGCTAGGAAACAGACAACAGTAGACTTCTAGAAGGTGGAGGTCTGAGGAGGCACTTCAGGCAGGTGTCTGGCTAGTTCACTGACTGCAACATGCCTCTGCCTGGCTTCTAGTTCATGAAGTTTTATTTAGAGCTATTTTACACGATGGGGAATGATACTTGTGCCTGAAACTTCAGAAAGTTAAAGCGAGGAGACGCTGCCAGTCTGACACTTCAGGCTAGCTGAGGCTCTCACATATGCCTCTGGGACGCCCAACTCTACTGCTAAAGCAAGCGACTTGCCAGGAAAGCATGAACTGAGCGTCTGTCTCGGGAGGCTTCCATGGACCCCCCAGAGACTTTGTTCTGTTTTAAAAACAAAATACATAGAAGCCCAGGCCGGAAGATTGGAATTCAAGGTCAGCTGGACTGTGGAGCAGGACCCCACCTCAAAAACATTTTGAAGTTAAAAAGAAATGTTTTAATTGGCCGGTAGTGGTGGTGCCAGGCCTTTAATCCTAGTGTTCGGGAGGCAGAAGGAGGCCAACCTCTGTGGGTTCAAGGCCAGCCTGGTCTAGATAGCAAGTTTCAGGTGAGCCAAAGCTACATGGAGCAGTGGCTCTCAACCTTCCTAATGCTGCAACCCTTTAATACAGTTCTTCATGTTGTGATGATCTCCAGGCATAACATTATTTTCATTGCTTCTTTGTAACTGTAATTTTGTTAGTGTTATGAATGCAATGTAAATATCTGTGTTTTCTGATGATCCTGGGAGACCCCTGTGAAAGGGTCATTCAACCCTCAAAAAGAGGTCAGGACCCACAGATTGACAACCACTGACATAGAGAAATTGTCCCCAAAATAAACAAAAACTTTTAATTACATATGTGTATGTATGTATTTATCTCTGTGTGTTGATGTGTGCACATCAGTACAGGTGCCTGAGGAGACAAGAGGAGGGAGTTGGATCTCTGGAACTGGAGGTGCAGGTGGTTGGAAGTCACCTAATATGGGTACCGGGAACAGAACCCTGGTCCTTTTTGTAAGAGCCATCTCTCCATGCCCACCCCTACCAAAACAAACAAACAAACAAACAAAAAACCTTTTAAGTGAATAAAGTCAGTGGGAACTTAATCCTGAGACTCACTGTGTAAGCAAATCCCTGAGAGTATTTCTCCACGTTTCACCAACGGCATTGTGGCATTAGCACGGTCCTGGCTTCTATGGGAGCAGCTGTGCAAGATAGCGCCTCTAATGTGACTTTCAAAGTAGGCAAATCCTTCAATGCAACACAGTGCTGGCCAAGTCTGTAGCCCACTTTCTAAGAATAACTGTGCATTGTCTGGTGTGGCCTGCCATTCAGGAGACCCCTCTGTGATCACCTGTGCAGTGTCCAGTGTGGCCTGCTGTCCAGGAGACCCCTCTGTGGTCACCTGTGCAGTGTCCAGTGTGACCTGTGCATTCAGGAGACCCCTCCGTGGTCACCTGTGCAGTGTCCAGCGTGGCCTGCAATCCAGGAGACCCTTCCGTGGTCACGTGATAGCTGCCCAGCAGTACATCGTCCATTAGCACCTGCACGCCCACCAGCTCTCCATGGGCCACTTTGCGGTCACGGTCACTCAGCCCGCAGAGACACATCTAGAAACAAATAAAAATACCTTCCCATTTTGAAGAGGCCTTTGTATCTCTTATAAATGGGTCTGAAGATAAACATCAAATGCAACTATATTTATAACCCTCATGCTCTTAGCTAATACAATCAGAGTAAAATCTCTAGCTTCAAGTCCTTCTTGAATGTGTTAGGTTTCTGTGTAGGAGCAGCAAATCTCCTGACCTTACAGCAGATGCAACAAATGCGTGGGATGGCCAGTTTCCTTTACAAGTCCAGAGATACTCATAGGCATGCCCCCGGGGGAACAGAAGAAAGACCCTAATTGTGATCTGTTATTGTCTCTGTTTTTGCTTTAAACCCTCTTGCTTTTACTGTTAAAACATTTTTTTTAACTTATGGAGAATTTTAAACACACATAAATGCAAACAAATTACATCCATATATATATATATATATATATATACACACACACACACACACATATATATATATATATATATATATATATGAATATGAGAGTATTGTCCCACCCCAACTCTTCACTCCCTATTCTGAAGCCAAGTTGTAGTTGAATTTTTGTCTTGATTTTAACGCACACACATTTAAAAAATATGTTGGTTTTGACCTAATCAGGGGAAAACATAATTTTTTTTTCAAAACAATTTAAATGATTTTTAAAAAGTTTCAGGATAAACAGAACAATTAAAGAAAATTCCCTCGTTGGTCCTGCCTAAGCAGATCCCATGCCAGGTCAGGTGTCCTGTGCCTCTGAGTGTCAGGTGGCAATTTCTCTAAGAGGCTCAGATGGTGACTCCAGAGCAGCCCTTCCTCTAGGTCACTGCTGTCCTGGGAACTGCAGGTGAGTCTACAGCAAAGACCCTTAGCGACTGAGATCGTGACTTTTTCCACAATAAGAAAAGACGACTCACCTTGCAGCCTCGGTGACAGCTTCATAGTTAAACACTCATTTATCGGATAAGTTGTCACTGGCTAAAACATGAACCTGCTTTACAGTCTGTGTTCAGGTCTCTCCAACAAGTGGAAGACAGACCTACCTGCATATCATCCTCTAAGGTGTTTGGGACGCTGCTCATAACTGGAAATGGTCCACCATCTTCCAGAAACGCCCTCCATGGGAACATCGTAACCGCCTAAATGAAACAAACAACAGACAGGACAATGGCTTCATGCATCCCTCAGATGAAGATGCTTATGCATGAGCAATACCTCTGCATCCATCTCCAAAGGACACAGAGAAAGAGTGGCAGTCATTTCTAGTTTCCCTGGGATGGTCTCAGTGTAATAAGGAGACACCAATATCCAAAGTTCTAGAACAAGAGGTGGCACACACCTGTAATTCCAGCACTTGAGAGACTGATGCAGGAGGATAGTAAGCTTCAGGCCAGTTTCAACTAGATCAGTCGTTACCCACTGGGGGTTGAAAGACCCTTTCATAGGGGACGCCAAAGTCCACCAGAAAACACAGATATTTACATTTTAGTCATAACAGTCACAAAATTATAGTTATGATGTAGCAAGGAAAAGAATTTTATGGTTGGGGGTCAGCACAACCATAAAACTGTATTAAAGGGTCACAGCATGAGGAAGGTTGAGGACCAAGGAGCTAGACAGTGAGACCCTGTCTCAAAAGAAACAAAACAAAGGAAATTCTGGAATAATACAATACCAAGAGGGTATGTTTTTAATCAACAAAAGTAAACTTAGTTAAATGTTGTTCAGATTAGGGACCTTCCAATGTCCTTCCCCATCACTGTGCCCCAACTCTTGGCATCACCTCAGACCAGTGCCCCAGGGGGTGCTCTGATCCCCGTCTTCTCTGCACTGCAGAACAACCGAGGCAGGTTCTATTTTCTGCGGCACCATGCAAACCCCGGATCCAGAGGACTGCCCACTGGGCTCATTCTCTACTCTAGAGCTGCTTTTCAGTCACTTCCTAAAGACTGTGCCACAGGACACCCACAGCCACCCAACCCAAGACAGTATCCAAAGACATCGGCAGCAGGCCCAGTGTCATGGTCAGCTCTGTCCTGTGGTTCTAAAAGAGGGGTGAGGATTGGACCAAGAGTCACTGTCGTTTAGCATGGAAGTACAGGACCTGCCTGCGGTTGATGCCGAGGCATTTGTAGTGTTTAAGTAGGATGTTTGCAGGGTGGTTTTAAAGCTATGTACACAAACGCTTTCCATCAGGAGATAGGGTTTAGTGCTTAGGGCTGGGGGCACGCCTGTAATCCTAACACTTGGGACTGGAGACAGGAGAAACAGGAGTTCAAGGTTATATTTGCCTACTTAATAGATCAGCCTGGGATACATAACAATATCTCTAGAGGAGGGGGCACGCAGACGCTTGTCACCAAGTCTGACGACCTGAGTCTGATCCTCAGGTCCAGAAGGTGGAAGGAAAGAATTGACTCCTGTCAACTGTCTTCTGACCTGACGTGTGCACACGTGTGAGCAGGAACACACAAGCACACACACCCAGAGGGGGGAGATAGAAAAGAAACTAAAATGGGGGTATGCAGAAGGAGGAAGGGAGGTGACTCTCTGACTCTTTGAACATGGCTGAACTTAAAGGCTCACTGTTAATGACTGGAACATGACAGAAGCCATGGTGTCAGTTCTGAAGACTGGTCATGCAATGGCCAAGGCTTCTACCCCAGGCTCCCTCTCTTGCTCTGGGGAAACCATTTTCCTCACAGCCATTGCTGTGAGGAAGTGTTGTAGTGAAGACTGTGGGAACAGCCTTGGATGCGGGTCTCCTGACAGCTACTGTCAGCTGGGTGGATAAGGCTGCAAGCAAACTTCTCTTGCTATGCGCTGAGATGGTGATCTTCAGGCCTGGCCAACTTCTTGATTGCAACCCTTCAGAGACACAGCCACCCTCCCTGAGCCAACACTCCTCACCTAAGCTGCTCCCAGCTTCCTGCCTCTCAGAATCTGGGAGTGGCAATGAACGCTTATTGTCCTAACCTACTGAGCTGGGCCCGGCCTTGAGTTTGTGGCAACAGAAAAGTGACAAATAAGGTTTGGGAATCTAACGCTGCTCTGACTCCTTCAGTGGTTTGATATCTGGCTTTTCTGAACTTTGGCCTGTGTCAAGATGGTTAATGTACCTGCTTGGGAGTAGTCGTAGTTGCTGGGATTACATTTGATAACACGTGTTGTAACCAGAGCAATCCAAAGCCCAGCTTCTGACCTCTTTATGCATCATGATCTATTGGGTAGAAAAGATCAAGCCTTTCGGCGCATCTTGTTTTGTTTTTCCATGACAGCTGTGAGCAGGCTGTTGCCCCAATCATTCCATTGAACATTTGCAGAAGAGACCCTGCCTGGAACTAACTCCTGGTCATGAGTCCCCGTGGCCCCCTGGGAGTGAAGGAAGGCCAACGAAGACTGAGGTCCACTGAAGTGTGAAGACCCTGCGAAATGGAAGCCAAATGGAAACGAAGGGACAACACCCCTGCATTCCACACAGCGCCTCTGAAACTTACCTGGAGGCTCCGTGGATCTAGCGGCTGGGGCAGGCTGAGCCCTGAAGAAAAGATGCTCCTTCTGAGAGAGTCGCTCAGTGGTGGCAAACCATGGCACACACCATCTGCGACAGACTGGTGGGCGGGAGCATTTCCTGCTGCCAAAAATGTTCTGTCAAAGTGGGGTGAGAGTTTTTGTTTAGTATGGTTACTTATGCTTTCTAGGTCCAGAGCTTTCTTCAAACTTACTGTAGCAAGAGAATATTTTGAAAGAGGAACATGGTTTCTCCCTCAACCCCCTATGCTTCCCTTCCCTCTCATAGTCCAGAGCCCTCTGGGGGAAGGTGATCCTCACAATGGGAGAAGGTCTGTGATGGGAGCAATACTGACAGAACTATCAGGAAGCTGGAAAGTTCAGAAAACACTGATTCTATGCCATTGTTGGACACCGGAAGTGAAGCTCTTGCAAATGAGGGACTGAGTTTTAAATTTTACTTAATTTTAGCTCTTACTAACTTGAATTAAATCAGCCACATGTGGCTGCCAAAACGGGCATCACACCAATAGCTCCAGCACAAAGACTTCAGCTGTCTGCGGAGCTCTTAAAGTTAGTAGCTGCAGTAAGATTTCAAATCTATAAAACCAAACTTCAGGTTAAGTGAGATCCAGGGGTGTGAGAGAGAACCCTTTGGTTTCGTTGAAACAAAATTTGGTTCTGCACGTCAAGAGCCACAAACCCTGTAGACTAGAGCATGAAATTTTTAATGCAAGCAAGAACGAGAGGCATGTGGGATAATTCAGGGCGATTTCCTGCCCCCAAGGAAATAAGATTAGCAAGGAAACACAGGGTTTTGAGATCTCAGTTAGCCCTCGCTAACATACAAAAGTTGTCTAAGGAAAGTGTTGACCTGGGATAACCTGGGGGAGGGGAGCTCCGAGAACTGATGTTTTCCGTGGAGACCAGTTCTCACAAACCAGGCACCGAAGAGAACAGAGACTTGCCAGGCTGAGGGAAATGTCAGCTTAAGGAACTGAGATTGGCAAACTCTCTGTGTTGGAGAGACTTGGGAGTGCCTGAGGCCCATCAGTGACTGTCCATGGGCAGGCATGGAACAGGAAACCAACCATGAGAGGCTGGAGTAGACCTGACAACCTACAACAGAGGTGAGTGAAGTGGCCACTGCTGTCTAACTTCCAGCATCTCTCGGGAGCACCACTTAGAGCTCAGGCTGCCGGGGAGGGTGTTGTGTGAGCTCTGCAATTAAGGCCCAGTATTAGGGGTTGCCTAGATACCTGGAAGGGCCTTGATAGTATAAGCACAGCTTCTCCCTTCTCCCAGGATAAGGTTCCCGTGTCCACCCACACTCCTTATCAAGGGAGCTGGCACTCTTTCCACTGTCCCCGGGCAACGACTGTTTCCTGCCAGACCCTGGAGCTGGGCAAACAAACCCATCGTGTCCTCCTTAGTAACCCGGGAAGACCACACCCTCTTCTACTGCTGAGTCTGCCTCCTTCGGGCTCTGCGTGTACACTGTATTCACACATGGCCTGTTGCGGCCGGCAGGACATCCTCTCCTTCTGTGAAGACCCAGCACTAACAAACCACTATTGATCTTATCTGGTTCAAGCTTTGGTGCTATTTCTTCAGCCGTCTAGAATCTTTACCTCACCAATAGGGCGACCAGGAGGCAGTAAAACAAACCATAACTAACTGACTTGGCATTCACTCCAGGGTGACCACGTTTATACACGTGTGACTCAATGATGTGGCATCGGAAAGGGAAATACTTTTTCCGTCAGCAGAAGTAGGGGCCTATGAGCTCAATAGTGCAGCACTTAGAGGGTGAACAAAACTACTGGTTGGTGGCCGGTGTGTGTGTGCCTGCACACACGCACGTGCCCTTGTGTTGACACTGAACATGCTAAGCATGCATTCAACCACTGAGCTAAGACCTAGCTCTTCACTCGGTTTAGGATGGAGGTTGGAGTTACCTAAAGGCGACATAAACTTTGCTCCCTGTTTCTTTCAACTTCCACGCGATTTCTCAGCGGAGATGACGACATACCAAGTGCAGCCATGGCATGGTGTGGCTGGAATGTTCACAGTTCCGAGCCAGGAGCTGCCTGAGATTCAACAGCCAACCTCACATAGGCCATCACCTCCACCCACACAGAGCCCAAGGCACCAGTAAGGCTTCCGCCTTCCCCTAAAATTTCCGAGATCTCTCGATGGCACATATAGTATCTATGTGCCATATACATATACCCTACCTATGCTTACTTAAAATGCTGGTATCAAAAAGCAGGCCATTCGAACAGAGACACATTTCGGCACAAGTCACGAACGCGAAAGCAAAGTGCCCGGGAACAGCTTCTTTCGTTGCACGGCTCCTTTCGCTGACTCCTGCTCGTCTCTACCACCAGTTCTTGAGGCTCTCCCTGCCCTCCTCGCCTCCTTCCTGCCTCCTTCCTTCAGGGGCCAGCTTTGTATCACCAGTTCTCAGGGTTCACCTTGCCCCCCTCGCCTCCTCCCTTCCTCCCTCCTTCAGGGCCCGGCTTTGTTCAATCTTTCTTGTTCAGTCTCTGACATGATCTCTCTTTTCCACTTTCTTTGGCGGGTTTACTTTAGAAAATATTATGTGTATGTTGTGTGGTGGCGGGGATAAATGAACTTGAGTGCTGGTGCCCCCAGAGGCCAGAAAAGTGGGTGTCAAGATCTCCTAGAGTGGGGCTGGAGAGATGGCTTAGAGGTTAAGAGCACTGACTGCTCTTTCTGAGGTCCTGAGTTCAATTCCCAGCAGCCACTCATGTGTAATGAGATCTGGTGCCCTCTCTGGTGAGTAGGCATATATGAAGATAGAACACTGTATACATAATAAATAAAAATCTTAAAAAAATATCTCCTAGAGCTGGAGTAGCAGGTGGGTGCTGGGAACCGAACTCTGATACTGTGCAGGAATGATATGTGCTCTCAATTGCTGAGCCATCCCTCCAGCCCCTGATGTGTTCTATTATTGTCTTAGAAAGTTTGTGAAGTATTACAAACGATTACCAAAGTGGCTTCAATTCTTGGAAAACTTTTAGAACCCTGCGAAGGAACCAAGGAATAATGGGACGTTGCCCTCTGCTATGGCATGACTATTGCCTTCTTGAACACTCAGCAGTAGTGATTATAGGAAGAAGACCAGCACAAGACTACACCCCTGATCGTTCATCATGAAGGGACCGAGGGGCTCACGCTGCAACACCCCTCTCTTAGTCTATATAAGTGGCAAACAGTTGTTTGGGAATGTGGTAAGATCGGACAATTGATTTTTCACAGTGCGGCTGCCCATGCTCTTGTAGGCATCACTTCCCCTGCAAGTGACCCAAATTAAACTCAAGCTATGCTTGGCAGGACTGTTTCTTAGGTCTGTATGTCTGTATTCTCTGAGGTGGGTAGCATTTGTCTCCCAGGAAGTCAACAGAGCACAAGGCTACATCCTTCCTTGCCTTCCCAGTTCCTCTGTCCACATGCTAGATGCTGTGAGCTGTAGATGGTTTTCAACACAAGGGTTCATGTGTTGGAAGCTTATTAGGGAATTGTACAATGTAATTATTAGAGGGGAACCACAGAAACATAACTGTGTGGCCAATCTTTGCTGTTAGTTTAATTGACTTAGAATTACCTAGGAGACACACAACTGGGTATGTCTCTGGACGTGTTTCTGGAGAGGTTAAATTAAGAAGGAAGAGCCACCCTAAATGTGGGTAAGACCATCATAGGCGGAAACTTTCCTGTCTCACAGTCACTCTTCAAATAATCACTCAGAGGCTTAATATTACTTGCAAATGCTCGACCAATAGCTCAGGTCTATTACTAACTAGATGTTACAACTTAACCAATTTCTATCACTCTGTGTGTTGACTCGAAGCTCGTGGCTTTTACCTCAATCCTATTTGGTGTGCCTAACTCATTATCCATCTGGCTGGCACCTCCTCTGGCTCCACCCTTTCTTATCCCATCATTCTGAGTTTGGCTTTCCTGCCTAATTTTATCCTGTTCCGCTATTGGTCAGTCAGCTTGTTTATTAAACCAATCATAGTGACATGTATTTACCCAGTGTACAGAAGGATTGCTCCACAGCACACCATCTCATGGACTGGGATCTCAGGCTGAATAAAACAGGAAGAGGATGAAGCAGGTTAAGCACTGGTATTCATCTCCTCCTGCTCCCTGACTGCTCCCTCACGCCCCTGCTTCCATTCTTTTCTGGCTGTGATGGACCACACCCTTAAACTGTGAGCCGCAATGAGCCTTTCCTTTGTTAAGTGATTTTTGTTACTTATTTTGTCAGAGCAAGGAAAACAAACTCCTATTCTTTTAGCACCAGAGCCTCTTTGACTTCTTCCCTCTCCATTAGAGATTTTTCTACCAAACATTTATTAATACACTGAATAATTCTATGTCAACTTTGCATAAGCTGGAGTCATTTGGGATGAGAGAACCTCAATTGAGAAGCCCCCCACCCCCGGCAGACTGGCCTGTGGGAAAGCCTTTGGTACATCTTTTTGACTGACGAGTGATGTGGGAAGGTCCAGTTCTCTGTGGGTGGTGCCAACCCTGGGCTGTGGTCCTGGGTCCTATAAGAAAGCAGGTTGAGCAAGCCATGGGGAGCAAGCCAGTAAGCAGCTCTCTTTCATGGCCTCTGCATCAGTTTTCTGCCTCCAGGTCCCGGTCCTGACATCCCTGGATGACGAGCCGCAAACTGTAAGCTGAAACAAGCCTTTCCTCTTTAGTTGCTTTTGGTCATGACGTTTTATGAGAGCATTGAAATCCTGAGACTATTGTTTTTCCTATTTTATTTATTATTTTTATTGTTATTTCGTTTTGAAATATGATCTGATACAGCTCAGGATGGCTTTGAACTCACTGTATCTGGAATGTCTGATCCTTCTACTTCTTCCTCCCAAGTTCTGGGGTTACAGATTTGCACTACCTCACCTGAACTGTTTGTTGTGGGAGATATGGTCTTCCTCTGTAGCTCTGGCACTCCTCGTATTCACTATGTAGACAAGGCTGGCCTCAAATTCATACTGCCTCTTTCCCCTCAGCCTTCTGAGATGACAGGCATGGGCAACCACATCTGACTAGCATTTTCCTCCCCAACTACTCCCAAGACAGGGAGGGTCTCACTGTTTTACACTGATTGTCTTGCGACTTGCTCTGTAGACCAGGCTGGCCTCGAACTCACACCTGCCTCTGCCTTCCGAGTGCTGAGATTAAAGGACTGTGCCACCACACCCGCTGAATTTTCCCATTTCTAAAGAAAATTTACAATGACATCTAACCCCGGACTGCAGAAAAGGATGGGGGCTATGAGGTCAGGTGTGGGGCGTAAACACAAGTCTTACCACAACAGCCTGTGTAGCCCTGGCCGAGTAACAAAACACCTCTGGATTTCTCTTTCCTTTTCTGTAAAGGCTGTAAAAATAGCTCGCAGCCCACAGACTTGGCACACAGCAGTGCCATAACCGACACAGTGGCACAGCCAAGCCCCTACCCTCCGTCATTGCCTCCTGTGTCTAAGGCTCCGGTTGAAACAAACAAAAGAAGAGAAAAAAGAGAAAGAAGATGAAAGAGAAAAGAGAGAGAGGAGAGAGAATGCTACATTTTCTTTAGCTACATCATCGTGACTTTGGAAATACTGGAAGAGCCTGGCCTCCCTGTAACAAGTCACTCAGGTCCCCAGTCGGCACAGCCTGGCCAGGACCCTCTGTAACTGGAGACAAGGAATACCACAAAGTCATACTACACAACAAACCTCACATGAGATTTATCAGGAGAGTCACAAAGGTGGCTGCCTCTGTTCTGGGGGGAGATCCTGGCAGCAGAGACCTGAGCAGGAGGTTGGCTTTATATAGGGTTTCTTGTGTGTGGGGAGGCTCCCCAGGGTGACCTGGGATTGGTTGGGTTTTGTGGCTCAAACTTTGGCTGTTTTTCTCTGTGGGGCAAAGCTTGGCTGCCTGTATCTCAAGGGGCTGGAGATGACCATTATGGCTGCTTAAGTCGGGGGCGGGGCCTGGCCGCTTGTGCACCTCCAGGGGTTTACACCCTCTATCAGCATCTGCCCAGCACAGCTTGTGAACAACACTCAAGATGCTATGGAGGGAACCAATGAGAAGGCTTGCTGGGTACAAGCTTGCAGAGCTGAGTTCTACCCCAAGAGCCCATGTAAGGCTGGCTTGCCATTTAGGACTTCGGCACTTAACACCTGCTGATAAATCATAAAGACAAGTCTCTCTGCAGACCAACACAAGATCCAACTCTTCAAATGTTCCTGCCATACCTGTATGCTTCCTTATCAACACATGGCTGGGTGCCTCCAGGAGGACTACCCTTCCTTAGGGGAAAGAGCTGCTACTAGTTAGATACCAGGAAGATGCTTAGACAGGACCTCAGAAAGTAGTCGACACTCAGGATGTGCATTGGAGCTTTTCCTTGGGAGCAAGAATATGACAAAATCTGCCTTGACAGTCCAGGCACAGTTAAAACTCTGTACTTCTCCAATACTAGAGACTGGGGCCCTGGCCTTGTGCCAAGCACATGTCCCATGAAACTCCCAGAAACTTAAGTCACACGTTGATATCTGAGTGGCTAAAGGCACTTAAAACAGACCAGCATAAAAATAAGACCGTATTCAAGATGGAGCAAAATTAAAGAAGAGCCAAGGAGCAAGAAGGCGGTGCTGGTCCATGCACATGCCCTGGAGCTCCTAAAGGAGGCTTGGAGTTGGTCCATCCTCAGACACCTCCCAATTCTCCTTCTCCCAGTCACCCCTAAAGGCAACAGTGCACGTGGAGTAGAAGCACTTTTTACATGACAATTTCATCCTTCTCCATCCACCCCCAAACTGCAAAGGAATTCTATTCTGGAACACAGAGGATGACATACTTTGGATTAAAGAGTCAAATGTTATTGTCTGCGGCTTCGTTAACCCTATTCCATTCCATGGCTGGAGAGGAAGATGGTCAGAGACCATTCACAAATAAATGGGAACATGCTGGGCACAAGGGCTCATGTGTAAACCTAGTGATCGTGAGGCTGAAACAAGAGGATTGTCATGATGGCAGCCTGGTCGACAGAGTAAGAACTTGTCTAAAAACAAAAACAAAATAAAAATAAAGCAAGAAAAATAACTAAATAACAGGCATGACTTTGTTCAGTAAAATATATTTGTGGAAACTGAAATAAGAAATTCATGGTTTTTCTGGGGTGTGTGTTTGTTTGCTTTATTTTGAAACAAGGTCTTATTGTGTAGTGTTGGTTAGCCTGGAACTCACCATGCAGACCAGACTGGCCTTGAACTCAGAAAGATCCATCTGCTTCTACCTCCTGAGTCCTGGGATTAAAAGCATGCACTAACAAGCCCACCCCATGTAATTTTCATGTGTCACTACATACTATTTTCTTACTGATTTTTCCCCAACCACTTAAACATGTAAAGGCCATACCCTGAGTCCAAGGGCTACCCCAAATAGGCAGATGCCTGTAACAGACTCTGCCGTGTCCTGACGTACATGGATAAGATTGGCCTGAAGCATCCATTCAGTTCAACCATTCATACCCACGGAAAATGCTTGCCTTATCTAGAACTACAGATATACTTGATGCTCAGGCACGTTATGGTTCAGGAGCCAGAGAACTCCTCCACGGACAGAAGTAAATGTTGGGCCCTTGACAGTGACTCTGACCTATCAGGGGACAGCCACAGATTTTCATCAGTCCTCAAGGGCAGCTGGGAGAGGGGAGTGTGAAATGCGTCAGGCAACCCCATCTCTGTGCCTCTGTTACGTGGGTAAGAGGGTGGTGATAGGCAACTTTACAGGGCCATTGTCCTATCTCCTTCCTGTTTCCGCTGAGTCTGCTGAAGCATACTCCCCTCACTCCAGGAAAGAGTTTGGAACTTCCTTTTTAAACTCAGGAGGAGCCTTAACCTTGCAGGAGCAGATCTTTCCCTGCGTCAAAGAACCCTGCTTGCTCAGGAAATTCTGAGATGCAACTTAACCCCTGTCCTGTCTCTTGAGTAGCTAAACACTTTGATTCATCTGTGGGATCCGTGCTACCTCAGACGATGGCGAGGGTAGCATTTCTCCATCAGCCCCTCTGAGTCCCCGCCTTGACCATGCCTCTGCCCAGAAACTACTGTCATTCACAGGTTTGAAGCTAGCCATACCAAGGCTCCGATTCTAGTGGCTGATTCTACGTACATGCAGTAGAAAGCCTTCTGGGGAGGGAAAAAAAAGGCCATGAAGATGGGCCAAGTAAAGAATGCCAGGTGTGCCTCCTGGGTGGTTTCCTCTGGGAAAGAAATAGAAGGAGGCGGTGGACACTTTGTCCCCCTTTCTTGGCCACAGGGTGCAGGACAACGCAAGTTTGGAGAAACAGAGTGGTTTGCCTAAGGCAATTTCCCTAGCAAATCTCTGTGTGGCTGGAACCATACAGGACCCATGGAGGATGATTCCCCCACAACCAGAAAATTTCTTTGATGCCTACATGGGGCCAGACATGGTGGCTCATGCCTGCAATCTCAGTACTTGGAAGGCTGAGCTTTATAGAAGTTCCAGAAGAACCCAGGCTAAAGTAAGATGTGTCTCAAAAACAAAAACAAAAGCCAAACCAAACCAAAATGAAAAAAAAAAACAAACAAACACAAACAAAACTCCTTTAGGCTTTCAGAGTACAGAGGTCAGCTCAGGGCCCGAATCCGTGGTCATTCAGACATGCACAACCCTCATAGCCGACAAGTTAAACTGAAGCTACAGCCCTGAAGTTGTTCGTCAGTACAAAGCAAAAAAGTCAAATTGAAGTCTTGCATTGCTATATTTATATTCTAAATTCAAGAATCAGAATCTTTGGCAGTAAAAAGCAAACACAAAGTAGAAAAATATGTTTATTCAATATAATCCCACATCTGCATTCTCTATGGGTAGAAAAATTCTCTGGTACAGCCCTTTGGGGACCTTTTTAGCTGAACACTCACACTGGAGATGAATTGGAAGAAGTTGGTAAGTTTGGGTAATTTAAGAATATGTTAAAAAGGAAGGAAGAAAGGAAGAAAGAAAGGAGGAAAGAAAGGAAAGAAGGAAGGAAGGAAGGAAGGAAGAAGAAAGAGAGAAAGAGAGAGAGAGAAAGAAAGAGAGAAAGAAAGAAAGAAAGAAAGAAAGAAAGAAAGAAAGAAAGAAAGAATAATTAGAGTTGGCTTGGAGCAGGAGTCAGGGCTCATGACTATAATCCTAGCCCTGGAAGACTGGTCCAAATTCAAGGCTGACCTGGTTTACATAGCAGATTCCAGGCCAACAAAGGTTACAAATTAAGACTTTGTTTCAAAACAAAACAAGAGAATAATCAGAGTTGGACTGGAGAAATAGTTGGACCACACTCAGGAGGCTGAGACAGGAAGACCGCAAGTTGTTTAGTGAGTTTTGGATTTCCTGAGCTACATAGCAAGATTCTAGGGTTTTGTTGAGGCTGCCCTTTGCTCTAATTAAAAACAACAAACACCCCCCCACACACACACACGCACAAACACTCACAAATCCAGGGGTGATCAGGTCTGACACATTTTCTTTCTCATATAAAACATTTTCTGGAAATATGAATATTAATCCAAAGTCAATCCAAATCCAGCAGAATCACGACTAATCAGCCAAATAGAAGTTTTGTAAGTATGGTCTTGAGGGGATGGTTTCTACAAGATCTAGGTGGTTTTACTTCAAAGTCAGTGCCCACAGCTAGTTCTGTGGGCTTCAGGTGAACGGTGAGTTTGTCCCTGTGGAAGGTGGAGCTGAAAAGGTGAAATAAACTTTTCAGAATAATGATCATCAGAAGGACACGAGTTTTACTCCCTACAATAAAACTCGGTATTGAAAGTGGCAATTGCTCACAGGCTGTTTGGAAAGTATCCTTACAAACCCCAGGAATCCCGGGGCAGATTCCACAGAGACAGGTTTCGCGAGAACCGCTGGGAAGCGAGCGGGCTGGAGATGCCTGTGGACTATTTTAGGGTCCTTATCTAATCGCGCTAACTGTGGCCTCCCTGAGTGGGGCCTCAGCAGGCACCTGCTCAGCACTCTCCTTGGCAGGAGCAGTGGTGTTGCTGCCCTTACCGGAGGAGATGTCTCATTGCAGCATCAAACTGCAGCCACGTCACCTCCCTGCGGAGGAGGAGGGCCTGGGCCACATGAGCCGGGTCCTGGGGACTCTGGAGACTGTCAATCATTTTCTGCAGTTCCTGAAGCTCAGACCCTAGAAAGGGAGAAACACTGGAGTCAGACAGTGTGAAGGACAGGCTGCGATGGGCAACCCATCAGACTCCCCTTTCACCTCCAGAGTAACTTGCCATCCAAACGGACATCCTTTGTTTGTGGATGTGCTAATTATATGTTTCGCAAGATCAGCAGCTCTAGAAACCAAGGTTTGATTTAGTTTCTTCCCTTCCTCTCTTTGGGAGATAGACACCCCCCCCCCCCCCCCACACACACACACGCACACACTTTCCTCCCCAACCCCGTGGTTTAACACAATAAGAATAGGCTGTTGAAAGTTTGAAGTCTGCCAGGCCATGGTCTCAAAATAGAATGAAGAAGAAAGATGTGGGACGGGCAAGTCCTCAGGATACCCACTAGGAACTGAAAGTTACCTTCAGCTAAGACCAAGAGCACTCAAGCTGGGTCTAGGAACCTGGCCTGCCATTGGCTCAAGGTGGGAATTAGATGAAATAGGGGAGCTCAACCAAAACCAACTTAGGGAGCACCACAGGACTGTGGGTTCAGGCCTATCTGAATAACAGCCTATTGGAAAAGGTTTGCCAGCTTCCTCTGATGAGGACAGCTTTCTACCCTGGTGTAGGAGAAGCCATGGAGCGCGGTCACGGTTGGTTCCTCCACTGGCGGCCCAAGACAGGCATCGCTCAAGGGCATGGATGAGATTGCTCTCTCTCTCTCTCTCTCTCTTTCTCTCTCTCTCTCTCTCTTTCTCTCTCTTGCTCTCTCGGCAGCTACTCCAGACCCAAGCAGCCTTCTTTCTACCTGGCAAGTGCTGGGCCTCCTCAGCATTTGCACCTGGGAAAGCAGAGGACTATGGGAATGAACAGGGAAGCTGTCTGTGAGAGCCTGAGCAGGGAGAATGGCTGCCGATACCTGCAACACTTTCCTCTGACTGGGTGCAATTATCACATTTTTAAAATGAGTCCTCTAAACATGATGGTTCTACTGGGGTCCAAAGAAGTTCCCACTGAAAGGGAGCTGGCTGTAGTACAAACTGTAGAACTTTTGGGGTGCACGGCAGGAAGAGAGGTGGCCACTGAACGTCATTTGTTCATGGTGTGTGGTTTTGGTCTACAAGCAATACATCTTCAGGGAAGTGGCAGCCAAGTGACAAATATTTGCAGTGAAATTCACTACACCCTAGGAGTGGAGCACTGTAAGCTGTGAATGTACAAAGTCTTTGGGCACCGACAATCAGGGAATGACAGCCAATAGAAACACTAAGATGCTTGGGTCACAGGGATTTTGCTCATTTCCACATGTCTGTTATCATGTTGTCTGCACGCTTTTGCTCGTGATCCAAACACTTGTGTGCTGCCGAAAATCAACTAAAAATGGACAAAGGCCTGAATCTCAAGCCTGCGGCCCTGAAACTGCTACAGGAAGGAATCCCACATACAGGCACGGGCCGAGCAGGACTCCACCAGCACAGAGAACACTGCCAGAGATGACAAGTGGGATTATACGATATTAGGAACCTGCCCATCAAAGGGAGCCGGCCACAAAGCAAACATTCTACAGAGGGTAGAATGTCTAAAGCTGCACTTCAGACTGGGGTGGGGGTAATGTCTAGAATATATAAACTGTGAAAATTAAATACTGAGAAAACCCATTGCCAATGAATATATCAGTGACTGGTCTGAACGTAGCTCTCAAGAGAAAAACACAACTGGCCAATACATGTTTTTAAAAACAATAGTTGACATCCTTAGCCACTGGGAAATGCAAGTTGAACTACACCAAGAATCCAGCTCACCCTAGTCAGAACAACTAACATGAAGAAAACAAATACAACAAAGTCTGGTGAGCGTTTGGGGAAGAAGAAGCCCTCTTCGCTGCTGGAGGGTGGGAAAGCCACCACACCCATCGTGGTGAGATTTCTCAAGACACTAAAAATAGAACTACCCTTGACCCAGTTGTGCGGCTCCTGGAGATGTACCCAACGAACTCTGCATCCTACTACAGAGACTTGGAAACCACTCTGGTTGATGGCCCGATCAGAAAAGCAGGGATGTGGACTGGCTGTCTGCCCACAGGTGAGCAGATGAGGAAAATGTGGTACATAGACACGATTTTAGTCAGCCATGGAGAAATACAAGATGTGCAAACATAAGTGGATCCAGAAATGGCTACGTTAGCTGAGGTAACCCAGACTCAGAAAGACAAATATTACATGGTTTTTCTCAAATGCAAAGCCTGCGTGTGTGCGTGTGTGCGTGCGTGCGTGCATGTGTGTGTGTGGTGTATGTGTACATATGTGAGTGTGTACAAAGAGGCCTTAAGGGGAGGAAAAATAGGATAATGTGATATCTAAGCGGAAAGGGAACTGCTGCAGATAACAAAACCTAATACTTTTCAGGACACAATTAAAATGTCACCAAACAAAACACAAATAAAGCCAGTGTGCGGCAAATGTGTGCCCACACACCCTTGATGTCAGCACTGGGGCGGCAGCGGCAGGTGGGTCTGTGCGAGTGTAGTTATGTGTGGGAACAGGACTTATTCCAGTGTGGCTGTCCTGTTGGGAAGCACCTCCCCTTTGCCTCCTACTGCCTTCACTCTGCTTCCTTTGTCAGTAAGGACCGCATGCTCGTGGAGAGGAAGTGGCAAATGTGGGCAGGGGAAGCAGCTTGGGACTGCCAGTGGACTGCAAGGTGGACAGAGGACCCGGGGAACATCAGAAAAGGGAAGGAAGTCTGTCTTTTCTCCGGAGGAGCCTTCTGTGTGCTGAGTCTCCCGCCTCTCCCCACTCCCTCCACACTCACACTGGAGGGGGAGAACAGAAAGGGAGAGTGTATTAACTGTGTTTGGGCTCTAACTGGCCTTTTGAACTTTGGCAAGGAGAATTCAGGGTAAACTCCCCGACTCTGCTCCTGTGCTTCACAAGAATGACTGCTTGTCAAGGAAGGGGAGAATTTGTGTCCATAGAAGCCCTCAGTTGGTCAGGATGCCTTTGGTCATGGGGGAGGACCATAAGCTCATATCCAGAGCACCCTTGAAAAAATATTTTAAAGTGTGGATGTCCACGAAAGTAATTTTATCTCCCTTCAATACAGACCAGACTCAATCCCTTCTCTCACCATTATTTTTCTGCCTCCTCTGGGATCTGGGCAGGGAGCTATGCAGCCTAGAAATCTTCTTAGGAAGAAGATTATTGATGTGGAACTCCCCTCTGTGTGCTGTGATTACCATTAATGAATAAAGAAACTGCTTTGGACCTATAGCATGGTAGAACAGAGGTAGGTGGGGAAAACTAAACTGAATGCTGGGAGGAAGAAGGCGAAGTCAGAGAGAAGCCATGGAGCCACCACTGGAGACAGATGTGCTGAAACTTTGCTGGTGGGCCACGACCTCGTGGTGATGCACAGATTAATGGAGATGGGTTAAATTAAGATGTAAGAGTCAGCCAATAAGAAGCTAGAGTTAATGAGCCAAGCTCTGATTTAATTAGTACAGTTTCTGTGTGGTTATTTCAGGAGTCTGGGCAGCCTAGGAACAAACAAGCAGCCTCCCTACTACAAAAAATCTTAGAGGGATTTTTTTCCTTTTTCACTTAATTTTGTTTTTCATCTATTTTCAGCCAGTCACAACATGTAAAACTTTATACATATTCCCTTGAGCACATTTTCCCCCTTTACTTGCAACAAGTGAAGTGTGCAGTCTCTAAATGACACTTTGGAAAACCCAAGCTCCTGTACAGGTTTATGAGCTCCAGGTTTGTGATCCACCAGCAGCAAGGACACACCTTCTTCCGTTCTGAACTCCAGGTCCTCAGAGGTCTCCCCATCTCCATGGACCCTGGGCGGTGCCATGAAAAGCTGATGGCCTGGGCCAGTGTGTTTTTCTCATCTCATTAGGAGGACCCTTCCTGTTTTCCCCACTGATTTGGTTAGGGCAAGCAGTACTCTTGTGCCCAGCTACTGGAGAAGTTCCTGGGCAGTAGCCAACTGGAAATATGGCTCTGGCTGTCTCAGACTCTAGGAACAGGATGGACTTTTTTCATGGCCCACCCTCCTTTCCCCTAACCCTCTGAAACCTAGCACCCACAGTTTTCCAGAACCTTCCCCCAAAGTATGTGGCTTAGCATGTTCTAAACAAACCCCAACAGACCCTATATTAGTGAGGTCACTTTGATGCACTTGTGTTGTATGTCTCCAAGACTTGCTTGTGTCCAAATGAGACCAGTAACCCGAGACAGTTCCAAGCTTCTTGCTGGGGCAGTACCAGCAACGACTTTCTCCCCATTTCTTCATCTCAGTCACACAGTCAGTATCCTCCTACATCAGCAGGATGCCCTTCCCTGTGCCCTGAACCAGAACACCCAGATCTCCTCTGTGTGTGTTAGCATGGTGCAACTTAATTTGTATGAGACAAATTACTAAAATAAAATCACTCTCTACTTCCATAAGTCCTATTATAATAAGATTCTGTTGTTGAGACTGGAGAGGTGGCTCGGCAGTTAAGAACTTTTACTGCTCTTCTAGAGGACCTGAGCTCAGTTCCTAGCACCCATGTTGCACAGCTCAAGATGACTACCTGTAATTCCAGTCCTGGGGGACCTGACACCCTCTTCTGGATTCCAAGGGTTCCATACATGTGTCATCCCACACCACCCCAACACACACACACACACACACAGAGCGAGGTGTGAAGTGAGATGTGTGTGTTAGCATGTCAACAAAGGTGTGAATGTCTGATGCAAGAAGCCCGGGCCAGAGACTAGCCTTGGGTATTGATGGAGGAAGGTCATTGGTTGAATAAAGAAACTGCCTTGGCCCTGATAGGACAGAAAATTAGGTAGGCAGAGTAAACAGAACAGAATGCTGGGAGGAAGAGGAAGTGAGCTCAGACTCGATAGCTCTCATCTCTGGGGCAGATACGATGAAGCTCCAACCCAGGATGGATGTAGGCTAGAATCTTCCCGGTAAGCGCACCTTGGGGTGCTACACACATTAATAGAAATGGGTAATCAAGATGTAAGAATTAGCCAGTAAGAAGCTAGAGCTAATGGGCCAGGCAATGTTTAAATAAATACAATTTGTGTGTTGTTATTTCGGGGCATAAGCTAGCCAGGCGGCCGGGAAGAGGCCCGCAGCTCCTACTACAGGGTGTTGTTACTCTGGTGCCATTTCCCTTATTTTTCAAACAGGGTTTCTCATTGCAAAATTCTCCAATTAGTTTGGATAGGATGGCCAAGGAGCCCCAGAGACCCACTTGTCTGTGCCTCTCAGTATCTCAGAGCACAAGTTTTTTTTTTAAAATGTGGTCTTAAGCCTTCATGGGTAAAGGGCCGGCACTTCGCTGCTAGCCCCGTCTCTCTGGCCTCTACTGCATAGTATCTTCTCACTACTAGATGTTAGGATACCATCTGATAACCTCACGCCCCTTCACTGGTTAGAATAGAAATAAAAGCCTCCCTCATTCTGACCACAGTCTGGAGGTTCTGAGCTATCAGGACTCTCAGCATCTGCACAGTGATTGCTTGGGTTGGAACTTGTCATGTAAGTCACAAGGAAGAGGAAGGAAAGGGAATGAAAACTAATCTTTAGAGTGGCTTTAACTTAAGTAGCCGCACATAGATTTCAACCCAGAGGATATCTCTATGAGACATTACCCCATCTTATAGACAAGCAAACAGATGCGGGGAGTAATTAGCGACTCACATCCGGTGGCAGAGGCAGGGACCAAGCTGGGTCTCTGGACTCCTGATTCAGTATACTTTCCCATGAGCCTTTGAGTGTGAAGCTGATCAGGAGAAAGTACACCTGGAGACAGTACACCTGGAGACAGTACGCAACAGGACTTTCCTTCCTATTGCCGTCGTGAAGAGATACAATCCCGGGTTTCCAACATTAACTGCTTCTTAGAATTGACACGGAACAGGTCTGGCAATTCTAATAATGACTGTTAGTTACTTACCAATGCCCTCGGCTCCTCCCCAGTCACTCTTCAAAGGGTGAGGGCTTAGAGGAAAGTCAAAGCCCGTTGGGCAATTGCCAAGCTTGACAAAACTGAAAAGGTAGGCCACAATGTCGTGGAGAGAAGCCACAAGCTGGAGAGTCAGTTTTAGGGCTCTAAAGGCTGCCTGTGGGTAGGAGCAACATAAGAATACCGTTTCAGGAACTTGCTAAGAGGCCTACGCAACTGGTCCCTCTCAATATCTACAGGGCTTGGCCTAGGGATGAGGCAGTACCATCGCGTGTGTGTAGGCACTCAAGTGCCTAATGAGACAGGACAGTGTGTCTGCTTTACCTACGTAGGGCCTCCTGTGAACTTTTAATCATTTTAAATTACTTACAATATCTATATCTGAACATTACAATTCTTTGAGCAGTGATTGATTGAAGCAGAAACTGTGGTCTCCACCACGGGTCATGCTTAAGCAAACATTTTCACGGTGCACCCAGGATAATAAGTGAGAAAAAGGAAACAATACACCGATTCAAAGACAATGCTGCTCTTAGACAAAGGCTCCACTGTGGGGGTTAAGGCACCGTGTTTCTGTTTAAAGTCATCGCGGCTGGCCTTGAACACAGCAGTGTGCTCACTGATTACCAGGGCATCACCAGGGTCTCGGCAGGGACTCTCATGCAGGCAGTATTATTCTGAGCATCTATAACCAAGGCATGGGCATTTATAGTCTTAAAGAAAATCTGGACTACTCCCCAAAGGTCAGATTCAGCAGGACAACTCAGCACCCATTTTCATACCAATATTATTATAAGGGTTCCCAGCGTTATTCTCAATCATCCAGTTGGAGAGAGAACCCTTAAATACTGCAGCCCGTTAGATGTGGTAGCACACACCTGTAATCCAGCCCTCGGAAGGGACAGCAGCAGGGTTGACACAGGTTCCAGGCCAGCCTGGCCTAGACAGTGAATTCCAGCCCAGTCAGGGCTTTCTGGTGTGATTCCCAAAGAACAATCAAAATAAAACAACACCCCAGTAGGCAGCTGGACACGGTGCCACACCCTTATCATCCTTCCCCTCCTGGGAAGCTGAAGCAGGGACTCCCATGTTCGAGGTCAGCCCAGGTAAGTTGTGAGACTGTTTCAAGAATAAACAAAACACAGTCCAAGGGGCTGCCATCCTCTGGTTGCTTCAGGACGACAAAAGTGGCGTTTTGTTGAAGGGCTGGGAGGAAACTGGGAATGGATGAGGGATACCAGAAGTCCAAATTACTGTTCATCAATGAACTATTAAGTCTCAAAAGCAAGAGAAAGTGTAACAAGCAGACAAAAGTAGCAGGAGCTGGGGAAAATCTTGGTGCTCAGATACCACGGGAAAAAATTACTCTCTCAATGCGATCAACACTGGGACCTGAAAAGTGACCATTTCCACTCTGGCGCACACCCACCCTAACACTCCACAAACCTCTTCCGGCAGAGTTTTGAACATAAGGAGCACTTCAGAAGGGTGGGGAATAAACCATAAGTTGAGGAAGACTCTTCCGTCAGCTGACAGCAAGCTTCGAGGCCGAGGCTGGAAACCCCTGCAATGGGAGAAAAGAAGGCCCATAGCCCAACCGAGACCCTACCAAGCCAGAGGCTGTCCTGTGCGAGGGGTCACTGCAGGCCCAGTGCCCAAGCCCAGGGAGCAGCCTCCTGCTCCCAGGTGGCCAGAATGACTTATAAATATCGTATAAATAACTCATCAGGAGAAAGAGCCGAGGGGGCTGATTTTAGCACAGGCTGCGTGGGAGGAAGGAAGTCGTGGGTATGGAGGGAGGGAACCTGGGCTAAGAAAGGAAAGAAATTAGATGGCCGGCCTCATGCTGGGTGCTACATATTTTATGTCACTTAATGTCTTGACGGTCTATTTTTGTCCCTGTTTCACAGCTGAGGAAATTGAGGCTTTGAGGGATGGTGTGGACCCTGCCTACCAGCTCCTGAGGCTCCGCTGGCACTTCTGTACACATCTGCCTAGCTCTAGAGTCCTCTTAGATGCCAGGCAGCACTGTTTTCCTTCCCTGCCCACCGTGCTTCCGTTAGATAAAGCAACAGTGACAGAAATGCAGCGGTCGGGCTGGGAAAAGGACAGAATTCTCTTCAGAAGATGTTGGTTATCAGAAGGAACGGCTTTGGGAACACTGCATGGCCTAGGGGTGGACGGTCAAGTCAGATGTGATGGGGGTGGGGAAGATGGGGAAGGAATGGTAACCCTCTAAAACTTCACTAACAGTGAGAAAGAGAGAGAGAGAGAGAGAGAGAGAGAGAGAGAGACAGAGAGAGAGAGAGAGAGAGAGAGAGAGAGAGAGCGCAGAATTGGGGTGTGAGTGTGGAGGTGTGACCTGGTCACTTCAGGCTGTGGGATCTGGCTTGTTGAGTGAACACCGTTACTTTGAAAGACAGGCTGGTATTCTAATAGTTTCCTGCCAGAGTCCCAGGCCACACTGTTTTCCCTAGGCCTTCTGTTTTTCTCCCCCCAAATATCAACACCGCATCACTTTTAGGCGGTCTCCTTGTTGCAGGCTTATAGACGGAAGTCTATCTGTAAATGTGTGGGTTAAGGATGCACAGAAGCCCGGGTACCAGGATTAACAGAATGTCACCCACACCCTTGAAGCCTGATGTGATCCTCCCAGAGTAGCCTTCTTGAGTTTTACATTAATCAATACCTTTGTATTATTATTAATTAAATTTATCCATTTATTGAATATCCCAACCACAGTTTCCCCTTCCTCCTCTCCTCCCATTCCCTACCCTCACTTGTCCTTACCCCTCCCCACCCACTCTTCCTCTGTTTCTGTTCAGAAAGGGCAGATCTCCCATGGGTGTCGATGAAGCATAGCATATCAAGCTGAGATAGGACTGATCTCCCCTCGTATTAAGGCTAAATAAAGCAACCTAGTATGAAGAATAGGTTCCTGAAAGCCAGCCAAAGCATTAGGGACAGGCCTGCCCCTACCAGTAGGAGACCCATGAGCAGATCAAACTACACAATGGTCACACAGATGTAGAAGGCCTAGGTCGGTCCCATGCAGGCTCCCTAGATGTTGGTCCGAGCCAGGGTGGTTAAGGTCATCACAAGGGAACACACAGAAACAACTAACCTGGGCTCATAGGAGCTCACAGATTCTGGGCCTTTACATATTTTTAAAGATGTATTTTATTTTGTGCATGTGAGTGTTTTGCCTGAATGTGCATATGTGTACCACATGCTTGCCTGATCCCCATAGAGGCCAGAAGAGAGCATCCAATCCCCTGGAAGTGGAGTTATGTATGGTTGTGAGTCGCTATGTAGGTGCTAGGAATCGAACCTATGCCCTCTGCAAGAGCAACAGATGCTCTTAACCAGTAAGACGGCTCTATTTCTCTAACCAACGCCTTTTGAGATGGCTCAGGAGGCAAAGCACTGGCTTCTCATGCCTGATGACCCAAGCTCCATCCCTAGAATCCACAGGGGGAAAAAAAAAAAACCGACAGATTCCTGGCTTGCGTCTGTAATCCCAGCATCCGCCAGTGTGACCAGAAGCAGAAACAGAATTGTCAAGCTGGTGGGCCAGCTAGCCTGGAGTCCACAGTGTGGCAGAAATAAGAGAGATCTGCCTCAACGTGGTTGAAGGAAAGAGCAACCCAGAAAGTTTTCCTCTGACTTGCACATGTGTGTCATAGCACGTCATCGCTGCTCTAACACACGCGTCACACAGAATAATCACAAACTGGAAAAAAAAGAAAGGCACTGCCATCTGAGTGGGGGACCCCGTGACATCACCTGAGCTAGGGGACTCCGGGTGACATCCTAGGTCCCTCTTTCTTCCTTGGTTCCACATTAAATCTGGCACCTAGTCTCACTGACTTCACCCCTTAAGTGATGTCACTGACAGCCACGCTGATCCCTTCGGGCTCCCGGAAAGACAGGTATGAGTTCCCTGGGCCTTACTCGTCCCTCCACGTTGCCGCTGCACTCTCTGACACCCTGGGCACAGGCAGAAGTCAGCCAGTCTGCCGCCTTCTATTTCGGTGACTGCAAATTCCCATCCCCCAGCTTCAACTGGATTTCCCGTCTCTGCCTGTCTAGAATATTAGTTGTCTAAGCATGGTCTCCCTGAGGTCTTCCCAGTGCCCACCCTCATTTCCCAACCTTCCTGTTGCTGTGGTAAGACACCAAAGCCAAGGTAACTAAAGAAGAAAGTTTGTTTTGGCTTTTGGTTCCTGAAGTTGAGAGTCCATCAAGGTAGGGAGGTATAGCAGCAGGCCACAGGCAGGGCTGCAGGGGCAGGAAGCTGAGAGCCCATACCCTCAACCCAACGCATGAAGCTGAGACAGCAAGCAAGTAGAGTAGGGTGAGGCTGTACAGTCTCAACACCCATCCCCAGGGACTCCCTACAGTAAGGCTTCCCCACCTACGCCTCTACAAACACTCCTACCAATGGGAAAGTTGTTCAATCCCAGAGTCCATCGGGGCGTTTGGCATTCAAAACACCACAGACACAGTGAGCATTTCTTTTCCTTTATAAAATTTATGTGTACGGATGTTTTGCCTACATGTGTGTGTGTGCAGCACCTGCATACCTGGCCCTAGGAGGCCAGAAGAGGATGGCAGATCCTTTGGAACTGGAGTTTCGGGTGGTTGTTAGGTCCTCTGAGGAGCTGCAAGTGTTCCTGACTGCTGATCCATCTCTCCAGCTCAAATACTGAGCATTTTTGACTAGAATGTTCATTAGACATTTATTTTATCTTGCTCCCTGTCACGGCGTACTGGTATGACCTGTCTATTCCTCCTTCCCAGGTGAGTACCTTGTCAGTTTCATCGTGTACTGCAGCTGGTGCCAAGACTGCTGGATAGCCACTTCCAGGCTGAGTTCTCAGGCAAGTTGATAGGGGCTAGCCTGTGCTTATCTTACCAGGCCCTGTGTTCCACCATTGGCCAAACCCACGCAGAAGGGATACCGTCTTGTGATTTTCACAAAGTGGTTGTATGGAATGACAGCTACTCTCCTTGTCACACAGTGAGTAACCAACTCTCACTGCCTCCCCCCCCCCCCTGCTCTGTTTACTGTCTTTGCTCCACCTCAGAGGGCAGGAGCGACATCCTGGTCTTCATACTCCAGCCTCCCCTGGTTTCGCGAAGGGAACAGACATCCCAAGGGACCTTGTGGGATGAGGGCTCCCTTGGTAGCTTCTCTGACAAAGACTTGGCTTTGGGTGGCGGCAGGGAGAGGGTCTGCTAAACTACCGGACATTAGAGCCTTTAAATGATGAAGCTGCATCTTGGCATTTTAAACTCACACAACTCATGGGACTCTTGATTGTGGCAGACATTGCCAATCAATCACCACACTCTCATAAACAAAACATCTCCGAATCCTCAGTAGGGACACTAATAAATTGTTGGAACTGACATTCAAAATAAAGGTTATGCCTTCTCTTCAATGTAGCCCAGGCTCTTGTTTTATGACTGAAACGAGGATCCCTTTCTTCTGTCCCTCCTCCTCCTTGCTACCCACTCTTCTCTAGTTATCTTTGCCTGGGCTGGCCCCATCTAACTTTTCCCAAGCAGTCACGGGGATGGCCTCTTCCTTGGCAACCCCACTTCTTGTGGACTCACTCTAGGGAACTAAGCCCTGAGAGCAGAGTGTGTTTGACCTCAGAGAACTGCTTCAGTGTTCCCAGTCCTGAGAAGAGACTGAAGTCCAGAGATTGAAGGCAGAGATTTTCCCAAGACCCCAGGGCAACACATGACTGCCTGGGTAATTCCCAGGCTAGGATCCCTGCTGCACCTTTGTTTGACTGAACGCTGTGCCTTGGATTGGAGTTTAAGGATGTTCCCCTTGAAAAGGGTTCTTAATGGACTCTTTTCATTATGACTAGTCTGGAGGGGGTGTATTGGAGCACGGTGGTCTTTTTAACAGTAAATCCTATGGGCCTGGTCATAGATCAGTTGGTGGTGTGCCCTTGGAAGGGACTGTTGGCTTCCAGTGTCTCTCTGTCTTCCTGACTTTTAAAATTATTTTTCAGAGGTGGGGTTATGTTGAGATAGCATCTTGTAGCCCAGTCTGGTGTTAAATTTTCTGTGTAGCCAAGGTTGACCTTGAACTCCTGATCCCCCTGCCTCCACCTTCCAGGCCCATCACCAAGCCTAGCTATGCTTTCCTGATATTTAACATGATTTCTTTCTTCTACACTCATTTCCACGATGATGAAACTGAGAAAATGTCTTTTCCAGAATCAGCTGATGCTGGCGTTCTGCCCATAGACTTCCAAAGCTGAGCTAAAATAGACCGTCTCATTAAAATATAAGGTTAACTTGCTCCTGACGCTACTGCCCTGTGTCTACAGTTCACAGAACCATAGTCCTTCATAGTCTTAGGAAGCACTTTCCCCAAACTCCAACATAAGACAGAAGTTCTTCTACATTCGTACAAATGAGAGTATTAAAAGACATATCAGGGGCTGGAGTAGGATTCAGTGGCTGAGAGGGCTTGCCGCTCTTTTGGAAGGTCTGGGTTTAGTTCCCAGGACCCACATCGTGGCTCACAAGTACCCGGACTCCTGTTTCAGGGGAATCATCCCCCCTTCTGATCTCTGTGGGTGCCTGCAATCATGAGGTGTCACTCATGAGATGTGCTTACATACATGCAGGCACACACATATATACATAAAATAAAAATAAAGATCATTTAAAAGAGTAAGGCATTCATACTACAGGGCATAGGAAGCAGGAGAGGAGGGCTGTGGAGAAACAGCCAAGCTGCACCGGGCACTGCCTGGGCGGTCCTCACTTTGATCACTTTCTAGTTCAAGACTCTGTCCTGAAGTCATCACACTTAACTGAGCATCTCCTTGGCATTAGGCTCTCAATTTAGAAGCCACATCCCTTGTTCTTTAGGGAAGCCATCATCCAGGAGACACCTGTGCTGGTTTTGATGTCTGCATAACTAAGACAACACCAAAGAGAACAGAGCAAGGCCACAGCCACACAGGTCCCCCCCCCCTCTTCACACCTTCGCCTTCGCATTGCTTACTGCACATTAAACACATCAAAAACTGGCTGCACTATACATTTCACCCTAAATAAAAATATAGTGAATTCACAAATAGGCTTCTGGAAAGAATTTTAAAAGTTCGATGCCAAGCGTAGATTGCCTAGTGGGTAGAAAATCGGTTGAACAAAGAGGCCTTAAAGGATTGGTCTGGGCTGCTTCTCACGAGAAATAAATGTATTGGAACCCCTCTGAGCTGCAGATGTCCCGCAAACCCTTCCACAAAAGAGTTCTACAGAGGTATCTTCACCCATCTCCTCTCTGAAATGCGTCCTTCTAAGTCCTGAAGTCTACTCCAGGAAAGCGCTGGCTGCCTTGAAAACTAAGAACTCTGGTTTTACCCAAGACCAGAGCACCTTGTAAACACCAAGGCAAGATGGGCCCCGTCAGCCAGTCAAGGGATGAAGGACCTCAACTCCTTCATTCTTGGGCCTTCACTGCCTATTCCATTTCCTTGGTGAACTCCACTTTCCCATTACTTGTTTTTATTCCTCTCTGCAGTCCTGGGGTAGAGCTAAATATCCCTCTGTTGGGGTCTCGCCACGTGGCTGTGGCTTACCAGCAAGGTTCCAGGCTGTGGTTTACCGGCAAGGTTCCGGTGGGCTCCAGCAGAGGCTCTGTCTCCTAAGGGCAGCTATATGACTTCTCCCTGACTCCTTCTACTCTCTCTCTATCTCTTTCAGTCTGGCTTTACTCTGTTAAGGCACTGGCCAAAAGCAGCTTCTTTATTAACTAATGGCATTAAAACATATTCACAGCATACATCACCTTCCACATCACCCCTCCTCTGTACCTTCGTGATCTTTGAGAACTAACTCTAACACGTTGTCTCAGGGCTTAGACGATCATTGAGCTTTCCTCTGGAGACAATGAACTGTTCACCTTTGTATGCCTAGCATGGTACAAACTGCCTGGGACTAAACAAGGCCTGGCCAAATGATGGCTGCTGTGCATACATGTAAGGGGACATGACAGCCAGCCCTACGCTGGTGACACTGTGTTATTGCCTGTCCAGAAATAAACTGCTCTATCCCAGTCAGCAGAGCACTCAAACCTGAGCAATAACTTAAACGGTTCTCCTGTGGTGGCTAAAGCAACTTAATATGGAGCCAGGCATCCCTCAAGAGCTGTTGACCTTTAGCTCTGGAATGCCTGGGGGATCCTAGTGGCCTGCAGGTGAGATAAGAATAGGATAATGGGCTGGGAGGCAGGGACAGCTGCCTTTGCATCTGTAAAATCTGCTTATGGCTATGGGAAAGGGATGAAATGGTCTTTCTTTTTTCTTCTTCTATATATGGGGAAAGAAGGAAACAACTGAGGGAAATAAAATGCTTCTGCCCAGCTGTGGATTGCATAGATCGCTGTAATATACACTTTCCTGATGTCCCCCTTAAAAGCCCTCTTTAACCCCCTTCCACACAGCATGCTGCTGGGATCTAAGGTTGCCACCCTCCTGATAGCAATAAGAATAAACTCATTAATATAGATTTGAGTCTAAGTCTTTGTTCTTTCCCAGTGAATTCGAACGCCACAACACATGCACGGATGAACGAATGGATGCGTGGTCTGAAACATGGCATTTTCCAAAGCCTTTCAACTCTCTCTCTGTGGTCATATTTTCAATATTATTGCTGCTCAAACTCCATACTACACAGGAAATGAGTAAGGGGTGAGGCAAGCCCCTTGGACACTGTGTAACCTCTTCTCCATAATCAAGGCAGTGTGGGCAGTGACCGCACAGTACACCGGCACCTCCATCCGGGAGGGTCCTGCGTAGACTGGGTTAAGAACACTTGGAAATCTACACAGCATGGAAGCAGGTCTTGTCTTTTCAGCCTCTCTCAGCCACAGTGCTGGGTAATAATAATTTTCTTCAAATATTCCTTCTCCACTGAGTGGACTGCTGGAAGCCAGGACAGCTAAAAGCCAAGCTCCCCTGTTTGCGTAATTGTTTTAGACATTAGCTTGTGGAAAGGGGCTGTGACTGGTGAGAATCTCTGGCCTTTCCAAGAGAATACAAAACCTCATTGACTAAAAACCGCAGTCACACACACCATAAACAAAGGACGCCTTCAGAGACAAAGAGGCTCTCATTCTTGGAGCGCTGATGTTTTCTTCTGACTGTTCAAACCAGAAAGTCAAAATCAAGGGCAGTAAAGCCAGAAGGTCAGCTTTGAGCTACTATAACAAGTACCTAAAACAATCTACACATAACGAGAAAATGTTTATGTGCTGTTTGGGATTGATGTTTTAGCTGAGGCCCTGTGTTGTGGTCATAGCACTCAGGGGAACAATGTTGCTCACTTTGTGGCTGAAAAGTGGAGGAGGGAAAAGGGAGGAGAAAGGGATGGTGATGAAGAAGCATCCAGCACCACCAGATCCCCTTCAAGGACACACCTACAAAGACCTAAATGTCTCCCTCCAGATTCCCACCTCTGAGAAGCTCCACTGTTTCCTAATAGTGAGCATCTCTACCTAGCAACTCTTGATCCCTGGATCTTGGGGGACACTGTAGCACTAAGAGTTTCTGTACCTAATGCTCTCTTGGGAGAGGGTGGGCCTAGGTAGGAGAACAACAAGCTTTAACAGCCTGGCATACCTGGGATCAGCCTTGAATTCCCCACTGGAGTCCTTCAAGCTCTTCTTCTCATTGGGTTGTCCCACCATGAAGAAAGTGTCCCTGATGGTAGGAAAGTCGTCCAACAGAACTCTCAGGCTATTGCAGTATGCCATGATCTGACCCCGAAGGGCATAGTGAGACATGCGGTGGCTCAACCTGGAGGCCAGAGGGAGAGACGGTGTCCTGAAGAAGAATCCTCCAGAAGCTACTTCTCTGTTGAGAAGACATTGCCACCTGGGTAAGGTTGGCACTGTCTGGAGGCGGAAACACGAACCTCTTCAAAGTACCCCCTTCCTTACTTCTGATGCCCCCCGCGTGTGAGTCTCTCTTAGTTCTATCCAAGCAGTATGGCCGTGGTTTATTTACAAACTATGGTCTGGGTTTCTAGATAACACTGCTGCTGGCAAGGGTACCAGTCAGAGAAACCAGAATCTATATATTATTCATATAGACTCTACTTACTTTTGGCAATATTCAACTATTAGTTCTCTCTTGACTTTTTCGATGTCATCCTGTCAATAAAAGAAAAAATATAAAGATACATATCTACCTACCTACCTACCTACCTACCTACATACATACAGTAAACCAGCACTCAAATGATTGCATGATCAAGTTCAAATGGCAATGCTCAATAGCCATGAAGCTGAGGCTTTCTTTCTGAGGGTAAATGCGTTGGGAGACTTGCGTGGGTCTCTTCTATCTGCTCCCATCTTGCTGAACATTCCAACAATGCGAGACCCTCGACACTTTCTATCTGAGCCATTTCTCAGGGTTGTGTTTGCCGAGAGCAACCCTCAGGTCCGAGGTAGGGTCCCTCTCTAGGAAAAAGGACGGTTTGCTATTAGAGAGGTGCCCCACCCAGCTTTGTGGTTTTGGACAGAAACCCACTGGGTGCTTGGTGGCTCCTCCACTCTGTCTCTGTGGGACTTGGGTAAGGGGCGTTGACACAACATGACCCTCATGTGCCTGCTCTGCTGTGAGGTGTCAGTGCTGTCTGTGACCACAGCTGCACACTTCAGCCAGCATCCATGGGATGGTGAGAGACCAACTTGTTCACTTGTCAGAAGGCCAAAATCCTGCAGCCAGCAAACCCGCTCTAATATCGCCTGAGTTCTTTCTGGTTTGGTAGGCACTGGGTAACCCTGGAGCTCTGTCACAGTCAATATTTTATGAGAATTGTTTATTTGGGGCAGAAAGGCATCAGTTGTCCCCAAAATAAACAAGTCTTAAAAAAATAGTGGATGCCTTTGCTTCTGCTGTCACCCATCAGTACAGGAAACGTCTGCCAGCCCCTTCATTTCATCTGTATGCCTGCGTTAAGCTAAGCCTTCCCTTACCTGTCATGGGGAGGGACAAAGCCTTTCTCTTCCATTTTGTTTCCTTCCAGATGACTGTGTACTATCAAAAACTTAATGAATAATAAAACACTATTAACAAAATAGGGAGTTTAAATGATTAAAGGTTTGAGTTTTGTAATACTTTCTAAATGATCTGACTAATATTTGAAAAAACTTAAATAGGAACACATCAGTAGCTTCTCATAAACAAAGGTGACAGGTGAGCACCTGCCTACCTTGCCCAAGTCACCTACCCCTGCAGGTCACTCAAAAGTAGCAAAAGTTCCAGAACAGGTACTCGATCAGACTAGTCCCTTTAGAAAGAAATTAGACCAAAACGTGGCTTTGGGAAAACGTGCATTCCTTAAAACATGATTGTGGGCTGTGTGAGATCTTGTCCTGACTGGGTTCCATGGGCAGTTTGTGTTCGATAGCTTTATCCACATGGTTTAACCTAACAGATGCCAAATTCAGAATGTTTATTTGCTCATATATATATGTGTGTGTATATGTTGTACACACACACACACACACACACACACACAATCAGCGAGAGCTCCAGCAAGCCCTCCTCCTCTCACACTCACAGGGCTCTCCATCCGGTCAGCCGTCGTCTGTTTTCTGCACAGGAAGGTGTTCAGCATGGTGTCCCGCAAACCCACCTTTTCTAGCTGAATAGACACGAAGGCCTCTGGAGCCCTGACAAATGAGGAAAGAGAGCCGAGCTGAGGGAGGCGGCCGGCAGGCACGTGGCTCTCATAACTCATGTGTTGGGCACTGCGGCAGGAAGACAGGCTGTTCACTCCCACAGCTGCCACCTTCTTGAGTGTTTTTGAGGACTCACCTGCCATTGTGCTCTCTCTGAAGACGCCACTGTGCCTGAAGCCTGCGTCAGTGGTCCCTCTCCAGACATCATAGCCTGGGCAGAGTGCCCTCTTGATGGTGGCCATTGAGATACCGGAACGGAAGAGTCCTCTCAACCAGACACTGATCTTAAACCTTCCACCCACCCTGGGATTGTGCTCTGAAGACACTTGACCTCTGGCCGTGCGTCCCATTAGCAGAAACTCTAATAAAAGTTGTTTTGCCTGCCATCACTTTTCATTCCCCGTTTGCCCATTAAATTAGAGTGCCCTTGGTACCCAACTAAACAGCCAGAGTGGCCATGATTATTAGAGACTATGTCCATGGCCTTCTCCATCATGATGGGGAGAGATCAAGGCAGAGTAGAGTGTCCTTAGTGGTAGACATACCTATGTGGACACCATGATTCTCAGAACTCACCCTCCCGTTTTTTTTTTTGTTTGTTTTTTTTTTATTTGAACAACAGTAAAACCTTTGTTAGAATAGTGAATGCAGTTCTGTGGTTTCAGTCTTACGTGGTTGCAGAAGTCTGGAGAAGCCTGTTTACCACCCTGTTTGTGAAGGAGAGTATGAGAAAGTCTACAGAGAAATAGGGAGGAGGGAGCGAAGGGAAGAGACATTGAAGAGAGGAGAAGAAAGAGGAAGAGAGCAGGAGAGGGCTAAAATCAGGATGAGCTGACCCTCCGTCGTAGACTGGACTGTATCTGAAGGAGTGTTCATACAGCATTTTCACATGAGATCTTACAAGCACACAGCTCACACAAGTCACTCTATCCTCCCACTAGATGCAGTACCTTTTGGTAGTCTTAAATCCTTCTGAAGAATGAGTAAGGGTGTCCGGAGCTTTTGGAGTTGGGGCTAGTAGCATACACTCTATGCCGCTGGCAGTCCTGGATTCCCTTCTGGTTGGACTTCTTCTGCCATGATGCCTCATAGCCAAACTTGCTCCCTAAACAGTTTGAAACCCAGGTGAGTTCAGTGTGTCCGATACAGAGGCCCTGGAGGGGACTACAGCAACTCCACAGGTCTGTGATGGCAGGAGAAGACTGGAAACACGAGAGGGAAGTGGGAGGGGAGGGGAAGGAGGGAAGGCCGCATCAGTTTGCACCCTAAAGGGGTAAGGTACAAAACAGGGCTCTTTCCAGAACGTGAGACTATGTAAATTCTCAGAAAACTTCTTCACCCAACGAAGGAGTTGCGTGGAATTCTGTGTGTAAACTGGCCTCTAAAGAACTGCTTACGGGGGGGCTGGAGAGATGGCTCAGTGGTTAAGAGCACTGCCTGCTCTTCCAAAGGTCCTGAGTTCAATTCCCAGCAACCACATGGTGGCTCACAACCATCTGTAATGAGGTCTGGTGTCCTCTTCTGGCCTGCAGACATACACACAGACAGAATATTGTATACATAATAAATAAATAAATATTTATAAAAAAATGATTAAAAAAATTGAAAAATCTCATCAACCCTTCTGGATCTCTTAATTTAAAAAAAAAAAAAAGAACTGCTTACGGACCACATGGATCTGTAAGATGGATTACACAGATCTGCTAATGGATCCCACTGTTATAAGAACTGGAAAATTCCCTCAGGAATATCTGGGTTAGATACGTCTCCTTTGGCACTGATAGTGAAGGGAAATGGGAATGGGGAAGAACAGGAGAGCACCGACAGAGTGCTGGGGAGGAAAAATGGAAAATCACTATCTTCTACTATTCCAGCACAATGCATTATGGGGAATGCTGGGTAGAAGTCTTTTATGTTTAATTAACTACTAACTGAAAGGTTAAATCTTTCAAAAAAAGGTCATTCTTCAATGACATAACCAAGGAGTTATGTCATATTGAAATTATGACAGGAGGGTGAGGCCAAAGGGAAGAAAAATTCAGAGATGAAAAAAATCTAAAGCTTCCAACTTCATTTTCCTCCCTGGACACCCCTGGGGCATCCTGGTGTCCAGGAAATGGAAGTCTACCGGTTCAGAAGAGGGGTCCTCTTGCCAGGCCATGACACAGTGGGCAGAAAGAGAACACAAGTTCTGAGTTCCACAGGGGGGGGGGCGGATGCTCACCTTCAGGTCTTTTCTATTTCCTTAGTCTAGCTAGAACCTGGTTTCTTTACCCTGGACAAAGCCAGCTCATGGTGGGGTGGCGGGGGTGGGGTGGGGGGATTCCTTTAGCCTGTGTTTCCATGATATGGCTTCCCGCCACCTGGGACCTCAGAAGCTGCTGAATCCAGCGCCCACGACCTCATCCGTCTTCTGGACCTGCGGCTGTGACCGTGCCCAACGTTTATTTCTATGCCCAACTACTTCCACTTATCAGTCCTCGCAAAGAGTCCACATGGCTTTTCACCCCTTCATCCTCCGATACTCTTAAATTGCTTCCTCGGGTCTAATCTAATTGTTGTTGTTGGTTGTATGAGACAGCCTCAGGTAGCTCCTGCCTTCTTGACTTTGGTCCTGTGGCTTTTTCTCTAGTGAACAGAACTCCCGGGTCAGCAGGGAGACTGTGAACATCAAACATCTTCATTTCTAACCTGTACCCATCTAATTTGCCCCCCCCTGCATTTAGAGCTATAAAATTTGGCTCTCTTTTTTTCAAAACAGTAATTTTCCTTATTGAGGAATAGTTGACATATTATAAAGACAACTTTAAAGTATATGGTTAGGAAAGTTCTGACACATTTTTTTATGTACTCAACTATGACACCATTGCCACCATTTTAACTTACAACCCGCACACCCATTCTTCTCTCCATACTCCCCTTTCTCCACTACTCCTCTGTTTTTGGCAATTCTAGGCTAGAATGGATTGCCTAGAATTTTACATACATTCCTGCAGAATGTGGTCCTTTTTTCTAGCTTCATCCATATTGCTGTAGTGTCAATATTTATGTCTTTGTGCTGCTGTGTACTGTACCATTATATGTGATGTGGGATGTCTCTCCGTATGCTGTAAATATGCTTTATTACTATTGGTTAATAAAGAAGCTGATTTGCCAATAGCTAGGTAGAAAAGAGCCGGACAGGAAATCCAAACAGAGATATAGGGAAAAAAAGGGTGGAGTCAGGGAGATGCCAGCAGCTGCCAGGGAAGCAAGATGATGTGAGGTAACAAGTCATGAGCTCTGTGGTAAATATCGAATAATAAAAATGAGTAAGTTTAAGTTGTAAGAGCTAGTTAATAATAAGCCTGAGCTAATAGGCCAAAGAGTTTGTAATTAATATTAAGCCTCAGAGTGGTTGTTCAGGAGCTGTCAGGCAGGAGAGAAACCTCCAGTTACATATTGACATGCCCAAATATGTTTATGTGATTCATTCCTGTTCTTGAATACAACTGTTATGGACATTCACATACAGATTTTGGTACGGCCATGGGCTTTCATTTCTCTTGATTAAATACCTAGGTGTTGAGTGTACTTGTTTAACCTTTTAAGAAATTGCTAAATTATTTTTCCAGGTGGTTTGACCATTTTACACCTAATCAGCAGCATACAAAGGTTTCAGATCACTGACCTGCTCACCACACAGAGGTGGTCAGTCTTTTACATTTTAACCATTCTAACAGGTATAGGCTATTCTCAATTAGGTTTTAACTCACTTTTTCTAGTGGCTGCTGGTGTTGAGCATCTTTTCACTGCTCATTCACCAGGCTGTCCTGTTGGTGCTCACTACTTCTTGAACTAAACTTCTCTTAGCATCAGTGGCAGGATACACTTGTTCTGTCTCACTTCCTCTTTCGGCCTCACTCAATCTCTTGATTATGCTATCAGACCCTTTCCTGTTCCACAGTCGGAAAAGATTTATAAGTGCATTTTCACACACATTTTATGAAGAAGCAATCATAAAATTTACTTTAGCAGAGTTCAAAGGGGACTAGATGTTTTCCGGAAGACAATGGGAAAAGAGTGTGCAAAGGTTCCTCCATCTTGTATTCTACTGAGGCCATTTCAGTTTTAACTAGACTTTGATCTCCCCAATGGAGAATCTCACAAAAATCACCCAACTCTATTCTAGGAACCTGAGGCCAAGATGCCTCATGTAACTTATTTATCTTATGTTAAACAAACAGCCTACCTGCGCACACCTCCTCTGCAGCTAACTGCTTATCTTATCTTCTGTTAAACAGCTTGCCTGCGCAGACCTCTCCCTGCAGCTGTTGAGGTAGATAACAGGAAGTGATTTTTGCTTTTAAAAGCCCCCCTGGAGTTACACGTGGGTCTCTAAATAACTGGGTGTAGTCCCAGCCATCTGGAATAAAGACTTTCAGTGGGCTATACACTGTCTAAATGGTCATCTCTGGTGGGTTCCCTCTAACAATAATAGCTGAGTTGAAACATGGGGCATGAGCAACTTCCTCTAGACAAAAAAAAAAAATGTGTGAGGTATAGTAAGGCAAAATGTTCTGGGGAAACATGAGCAGAGGCATAGAGACCCACAGAGTGCACAAAGTGTCTAGGACTCTTGAGATAGAGTTTAGAAGAAAGGCAAGAGAATGAGAGAGAACCTGGGCCAGAGAGGGAAGGTCTTGTAGACCCAACTGAGGCTACTGGGTCTTGTTCTTTGGGCCACTGAGTCACTCAGGATTTAATTACTGCGGCGTAATTGTTCTGGGCCTTGTGTGTGGACGCTCACAGCAGCACGGCTCCTAATAGCCTAAAGGAACGGCAATTCATTGACGAGTGGCTAGATGAAATGCAGTGGACTTTGTCTCCACACGACAGAGTATTACCCGGCAATTAAAAGGAGTGACGTGTAATAGATGCCGGAGCACAGACGGACTTCGAAAACATCATGCTGAGTGAAAAAAAAGCCAAACACAAAAGGCCACACATATGAAACTCTGACATGAACAGTAAGTCCAGAGGCAGGAAGTACTTTAGTGGTTTCCAGGGATCGAGGGGAGGGGGTTTGGGAGTGGTCACGCAGGTACAGGGTTTCTTTAGAAAATGATACGGTATTCTTAAATGGAAACTGGTGATGGCAGTTGCATGGTCCTATGAATAGGCTAACAAACATTGAATCAGCCACTTTTTGAAACTTTTATTTTTTTGCTTATGTGTATACGAACCTGTGTTTGTTGTGAGTGTCTGCCCACGTGTGTGTGTGTGTGTGTGTCTGAGGAGGCCGTGTGTGTGTGTGTGTGTGTGTATGTGTATTTGAGGAGGCCGTGTGTGTGAAGTGCATGTGTGCGTGTATGTGTGTGTATCTGAGGAGGCCGTGTGTGTGTGTGTGTGTGTGTGTGTGTGTGTGTCTGAGGAGGCCGTGTGTGTGTGTGTATGTGTATTTGAGGAGGCCGTGTGTGTGAAGTGCATGTGTGCGTGTATGTGTGTATCTGAGGAGGCCGTGTGTGTGTGTGTGTGTGTGTGTGTATGTCTAAGGAGCCCACTTGTAGGGTGGTGTCTGAGGAGAGCACAGCAATCAGAGGCTTGAGAACTGGAGCTGCAGGCAGTTGTGAGCAGAGAGGTATGGCTCTGGGAACAGAACTCACGTCCTCTGGAAGAGCAGCAAGTTCTCTTTACTGCTAGGGCAATCTGTCCAGTCCCCGAATTAGCCACTTCAAAGGAGTAATTTTATGTTCTATTACACCTCTACCACAAAAACAAACAGACAACCCCCAACACACACACACACACACACAATCCTCAAAATTCTGAGAGAAAGGGACATATACAGAGTGGTGGTTTTGTGGAAAAAAAAGAATCAGGACCCAGCAAGATGACCCAGTGGGTAGAGGCACTTGCCATCAAGCCTGAGACCTGAGTTCCATCCAGAGCCCACATGGTAGGGGGAGAGAGCTGACTCCTACCAGATCTTCTCTGACCTCTACACTGTCATGGCAGTGTGTTCACTGGCCCCTCCACCACTAGCTACAGTGTTAAAAAGAAAGAAAGAAACAAACAACAACAACAAACAATAAAAAGGATCAAATGTGTCTGCCTATTTTTTCCAGAAGAATCATAGGAAGAATAAACAAGAAAACAATGGGTCTATCTACAGCAGGAAAGGTTGAGAGCTGGTACGTTTTGTCCAGATGAGTCTAGCCAGTCAGTACTTTAGCGTAATCTACCAGGGAAACAGCTGGTTACCACTCACAAACAGCAAAGAAGCTAAGGGTAGCAGGAAGTAAGGAAGGTAAGGAAATGGCATATGATAGACACACATTTTCCTGTTGCTTAGGGTTCTTGACTCAACCCCCGCAAGGCTTTGTTACCGCCTAAGCAGCTGGAATAACCCTGAGGCCCTCGAGCCTTGCAACAGGCCCCTGAGAGCAAGCTGGTATCCTCACCTTCCACCCCAATCTTCCTCTGGCCTTTCATCTGCTCCTTGCTCCCAGAGGCGGGCCAAAGCATCTGGAATTTCCTTCTGCAGAGGTCAAAGAAACCCTAGTCTTAAATACCTAGATCGGCCTTTTAAGAGTAGATGTCACCCTTTTGCAGAAGTGACTCAGGCCCCAGGCCCTCAGGAAAGGGATACTGAAGAGTCTGGATGGAGAAGCCTTGTGGGGTCTTCTGGTGGCTGCGTAGGCAAGGGGTTAGACGTAACGTTACCAGACCCAGCAGCTATGCCTTGGTCACTCACCAGGTATCTGGGTTGGAGTTATCAGTCCCAGCTGCTGTGTCTTGGTCACCAGGTATCTGGGTTGGGGTTACCAGACCCAGCAGCTATGCCTTGGTCACCAGGTATCTGGGTTGGGGTTACCAGACTCAGCAGCTATGCCTTGGTCACCAGGTATCTGGGTTGGGGTTATCAGCCCCAGCTGCTGTGTCTTGGTTACCAGGTCTCTGGGTTGCAGTTACCAGCCCCAGCTGCTGTGTCTTAATCACCAGGTCTCTGGGTTAGACGAGACTTAGACCCTCAGGCTCTAGATAACAGCTGTGTCTCAGGGGGGTCAGGAGGCCTCTTGCTGGTGAAGTATCCTTGAAGCAACACTGAAAGTTCTTCCCATTAGATCAGAAACTCAGGCTCCAGGAAACTTTCTAAGCTCCCACATGTGTATTGGTGTAGGTTTTGTATCATCAAAGGACCTCGGCTTCACCAGAAGATTTTGGTATTGTGAGTTTGGTGTCCCCTTTCTGCAAGAACTTTTCAAGCGGAGGTTGAAAGAAATACTGTAAAAGAGAGGTGAGGTCTGCCTTGATTTGTGGGGGATGAGGGGGTGGGTGTCACTTTACCTCATAAATATCCTGACCCCCAGCAATAAAAGTTAAAACACAGACCACAACGGGCTTCTAATCCCTCTTTGACCTGCCACCACACTGCCCGTCTCACTTTTCAGTTGAGCCCAATCTAATCTCTCTCTAGGAGGAGTTGCCTTCTGCTTTGTTCTGCTCAATAAACTTCTGCTTAAACTATCGCTGTCCCTTGGCTGAATCCTGAGGAGACAAGATCTGAGGAGAACTCTCCCCTAGTTAGCTTCTCACTTAATTCCTTCCAAGAGGATGACGTCGTTTCTGTCTAGTTGCTTTTCCACATTCTTGTCCAAGCCCCTGGGTAGGTCACATGACCAATCTGGCCCATGCAATAAGTCTTTCCAAAGGGCAGAGGATGGAAAACCTCAGAACAGCTGGACAGTCAGAGGTCTGCATGAAAGGGTGACCCTTCCACACGCCACGAAGATGGCACACCCAACCCCTTGGGGACAATAGCCCTTGGACCCAGAACCCTTCCACATTCCAGGAGGATGGTGCACCCAACGCCATGGGGACAGCAGCTCCTGATTCAGCACCCTTCAGGCTTTGCCTCGGGGGTCTGTCTTTCACCTGGTTGTCTGTTTATATCCTTCTGAGCAGACTTTGTCATAAACTGTAGTGTGCTTCCCTCCATTCTCTGAGAACCCTAGCAACTTGCGGAAGGAGTCCCAGGAACCCCAATTTGCTGTCAGCCAATCAGAAGTTCCAGAGACCCAGACTTGTGCCTGGGTCTGAGAAGGGAGCAGTGTTGGTGCTTGGTGCTGAAGCCCTTTAACCTCCGGGATCTGCAGCCACCCGCGGGCGCGCGGTGTCATCACTGAGGGGGTTATGAGCAGTCCCTGATGGCCCTTGTACAGAATTTACTGCTCGCTTGCTGTCGGGGAGAAGTGCGCATGGCTTTTGAAGCCACAGGCGTAGTCTGTGTTTAAAGTGTGCAGTATGAGAAACTGCATCTGTTTTCCCGGCTCAGATCAGAAAGGGATGGTGATAGAGGGCAGAGAGGGAGGGAGATTAGATGGAGAAGGAGAGAGAAAAGAGAAAGGAAAATGGGAGGGAAGGACAGGGAAATGGGGCGCTGGCCTTAGCTGTTGGCAGGGGCAGCATGCCTCTGGCTTCTCCATCCTATAGACTGACCTTGTTATCAACAGGACTGTCTACTGCAGGGATGTCATAGAAGAACACCTGTTGAATGGCCACCATTAAAGCATTCTTCTGAGCAGTTTGGCAGGCAAGGGTCACTTGCATATTTTCCACTCCCGAATGGAGCAAGAGCTACAGGAAGAGAATACGAACGTGTTAGAGATTGCTCCCAGAGGGAGAAGCTGATGGTGGGACTCATGGCTCCCTTAAACAGCCAAAACACCCAGGACTAGAACTGAGGGGTACACTGGGCTTCCTGTTACTCAGCTGTAGGACTGTGCCTGCTCTTGCCTGGGCAGCAGAACACGCCAGGCCGGCAGCCTCCAGGTCTGGACTGCTGGGTAGCTGGTGGACACCAGGCAGTTCCCCTGTGGTCAGGGGAGCGGTCTGATAAACCATGGGGGACTCTGAAGCTGGCTCTCAAAAGCCCGGATTAGATTGAAGTCACCAAGAAAAATATCCACAAAAAAAAAAAAATAGAGCAAAGGTATTTAAGGCAGAGGTGAAGAATAGCACCAGGCTTTAAAAGATAAGATGAAAGCTCCAATAAGAAGTGCATACTCTAAAAGCTTCCTCTTCATCTCTAACAGAAGTTATATGTGGGCTGCAGTCCTCACGGCTCAAGCCAGGCCAGCACAAGGCCAGCATTATTAATAATAAAGGAAAGCTTTTCTTTTGTTTGGATCAGGCTCTCATGTAGCTCAGGCTGGCCTCAAATTTAAACTTGCTGTGTAGCTGAGAGTGGCCTTGAACCCCAATCCTCCTGCCTCCATACCCCCCCACACCCAGCCCCAGTGCTGGGATTATAGGTGTGTGCCATGATGTCAGATAAGGCTTGGAGAACAGGAGAATAAATTGCTTTGCTTTGTTTTAGCTTCTTTTTTAAATTTTAGCATCTTTTCTAAGGACATACACAAATTGTTTACCTTGAGGATGGCGTCTTGTGTATAGCAGCTGAACTTGCCAATTTGGTTGTCACCCAGCTCAGCAATGGCTAAGTCGAGGGCAGCGGGGGAGTACCTGGAAAGAGACAGGTGGAGCTGGCCTGTTCTGACACACCTTTCACGATAGGCCTATCTGATAGCACAGGATGGCAGCTGGCCAGATCCAGGATGTCAACGGTAGCAGCAAGCTGGACTTGGTCATGGTAACCACTCCATACTATGAGACGTTATCTTTTCTTCATCACCCCCTTTCCTTCTTACTTTCTTGACCACACCTGTTCAGGACCCCCCACGAACCCCTTCTTTTGTTAAATTGCATCTACTTCTCGCCCTCTTGTGGCTCCAGCAGCCATCCAACCCGTTCTCTAGACAGTGTTCTGGCCTTGGGGCACAACCCATTGTAAAAAGATGTGACTTTCTGGCAAGTAACTTAGTATTGATCAGTCTTTGTTTTCTCATCTAGGATGGGACTGTTCGCTACTGTAGTATCAGGGCAACTGTGAAGTTGGTATGCACGCATGTGCTTTGTGAAGGGTGAGTCACCGTATCATGTTGCCTGCAGGCTACACTTACTTTGTCACTCCGGAGTGACAACTTTAGGAAACAGATATATGTAAAAGTAAGTCAAGCTGCAAGCTCTCCAAATGCATGAATCGCTCCTTCCAGAAGGCTCTTCTTCCCTTGAAGCAAGCCTGGACATTCCTGGGAGGTCCAGTCACTACTTGCCCAGATCACAGGGCCACAGAAAGTTTGGGCCAATAGGTAGACTCTAGCCATTGTCCCCCCAGAAGTATAAAAATGCCATCTCTGGAAGAACCGAGTACAGCGTGATTCCACAGTGGCAGTTGGAGGCTGACCTCACGTGCCTTCCTTTCAATGCTGGTCTTGTTTTAGCCCATGAGGTGAAACAGAGCAAGAGAAAATTTCCCTCAAAAAATTTGGCAAAGTCAAATAATGGAGACATCTTCAATTGTCGGAAACAAACAAGGGGTAGGTAGGTTGAGGAGAAGAAGGGAGTAGAGGAGGAGGAAGAAAAAAAAGGAGGAATAGGAGGAGAAGGAAGAGGAGGAAGAGGGAGGATGGGAAAGAGAGGAAGGAAGACAGAGGTTGCTATCGCTATCTTTCCAGTAGAAGTCAAGAATGCTGCTAAGTAACCTGAGGCACACGTGGGGCAGTAGCCTTGCTTCATCCAGTAAAGAGGATTGCAACCCTAATTTTCAGCGGATAAGAAACCAACATAGCTTCCTATCATGCTAACCTCTTTCATTCTGGCCCATGCTCTGAGGAGTCTGCTAACCTAACAACACATCTGAGTCAAATTTTGAGCAGTGATCTATATTAGCAAAGATTTTTACTTTCCTCTGTGGAGCCTCTTTCTCCTTCCTTGGGGCAGAGCCAGTGCCAGGAATCTCCAGGGGGCAGAGCTGGGACCTTGGGAGAAAGGACAGACAGACTCTGGAAAGAAGTGGGGGGAAGGGGAAGCTGGCCCTCCAACGGAGAGGAAGGAGAGGCTCCTAACTACAGCTGAGAAGATTATGTCTGTCACTGAGAAGAGTGGCCATGAGAGGGCTTGCACTCTTTGGGACTGGTTTCCAAAGGAAACTAAGATGTCAGCCTGTGAGCTCTGTGCTCTTTGGTACAGATGCAGAAATGGAGCTGACTTCTTCCTTGTCAGGGAAAGTGAGAAAGGAGGCCGGTCCTCATGCCCTTTGGTCACCTGAGAAACCAGGAAGCTATGGTTTCCTCTGCAGTCTCTGACCTGGTTCTCCCAGGTCTCCATGGTTTCATGTGCTTCTCTTTATTTTCTTTTTCAATTTTCGTGTGTGTGTGGCTATACATATGTGTATGCAAGTTTGCATGGATATAGGTACGTGTGTGGGGATGACTGCTCGCACATGTAGAGGCCCAAAGCTGATGTCAGGGACTATCTCCATCACCTCTCTACCTTACTCAGTAAGGCAAGGCTTCTCAGTCAAATCCAGAGCTCACAGATACAGCAATTCTGGCTAGCCAGTGTGGTCTGGGGAGCACCTGTCTCTGCCTTCCACCTTCTGAGGCTGGAATTACTGGTGGGCCACCATGCCCATGAGGTATTCCCATGGGTTCTGGGGATCCGAACTCCGGTCTTCCCAACCTGATTCTGTGGTTTTTAAATCCAGTTATACCTTTGATTGAAATGTCGCTTTTCCCCCTTTTTAAGAAAGAAAGGGCATGGTGGCAGATTACATCCAAGGAAGAGAATTTTAAAATGCATCCCCACGTGCGTGACTCACTGGGTTACCCTACACCATGACAACACTCTCATCTTCGGGGTGCTCACCTGTCCACTCTACTGCTGTCCTCCAGCAAAGACGTCATAAAGACAGGAGGGGGAGGGTCCATTTTGTCCTTGTGTGATGCAAACTCAAAGTGAACAGGCCTCAGGTACAAATGGAATTCTTCAAAACCCATCTCCTGTGCCAACTTCTTATACAGCCTTAGGGGGGCGGGGTAGAGGCAAGGGTACATTTGTTAGTGTTTTTTTTTTTTCTGAAAGACAATTAAGTCATGAGGAAGGGAACACACAAGATTAAGCAGAAACACAAAATCAGACCAGGGCAAGCCCAGCATTATGGGAAGCAAACGACCCAGGACCATCTTGTGCAGCACTTCCTACTAGGTCAGGCAGACAATGGAAGAGTTGAGGCAGGGGATGTGCTTGGGTACCACCTCAACTCTTACTTCCTGTGGAGTGAGTGTTCTGCTTGGGACCCTCATGAGGTCACTGATATTCCCTCAGAGCAATGTTCACTGCCTCTTATCCCCTCCAGAGCCCTCGGCCCCTTCCTGGAGAGCACCCCTATTTCCTCTCCCGCACTGGCCATGCTCCTGCCCCATGACCACCCTTCCCGGGCTTCACTGACTTCCCTGAAGTTCAGATGTGGCCTGGGGTTCTAGCCCTGGTCCTCTCCTCATGCACTACATCCAGTCCCTAAAACCATTTCCTCATTTGAGACTCGGTGACCTTCAGCCCTGTCCCAAATCACCTCTGACTTCATCCAGATGTCCCTCTATCAGCTCAGCCTTAAACATCTATGATTCTCTCCCTTTCTCCCAATACTTCCGGTTTAAGCCAATTCTCGCCCTGAATCAGTGTGCTAGGGCTATCGCAAAATATCACAGGCACACATCAAGTGCCTGGCGTGTTAAACACAGAAATCCACTGTCTCTCAGCTCAGAGATCAAGATGTAGGTCAATTGGTTCCTTCTAGGGTTCTGAAGGAGAGAGCTGCCCCATTCCTCATTCCTTAGTTGTTGATGGTGTCTTCTCCCCACCTTCGTCTGTGTGGTCCATGTTGAAGTTACTCTTAGGAATTCAACAGTCTACTGGATGAGGATCCAACTCAATACCTCCAGTTCAACTGGCTATCTCTTAAACAGACTCTCCTACTTAAGGTAGTAGCTCATGATCACATGAGTTTAAGCGGGACCCAGTTCTATCCACAGCATCATCTCCCCTGCTGCTTTCCTGATCCACTTAGAAAGAATAAATTATTCCCTTTGCTGTGCTCCCAAAGTGCCTTTTCAAATTAGAAGAGTATCATTATTATAATATATCATGGGTAACTTTTACATTACTAGCCCCTGAGAGGCCCACAAATTGTAAGAGTGGTGTCCCAGAGGCAGTAAGTTTGACTAGTAGCTCAGTTTCTGTTTCTACTACTACTTTCTAATGTGGTGATCTGGGGCTAATTACTTCATTATTCTAACTCTCTACTTCTTTGCTAATGAAGTGTTCTCATCTCTCTCATAGATGAGAGTCTAAGAGTTTAAGGAAATAATACACAGAGTCCCATAAAGACGTGATCAAGCAGTTCTTATGGTGGCTGGTGGATAGCTGGGCTGTCTGTGCCTGCAGGACTTCCCATGGGAATAGGAATAGCACCATGTGTATTGGAAACAAACCCTCTAGTTCCTTACAGTCTCCATCTTTGAGAAGGTCTTAGCACTGTCTCCTACTAAAACCTGAAATGGGCTTCATTAGCGCCTCTCCTGTCTGACCTGTTGAGCCCCCAACCCTCTCCAGACCCAGAAGTGAAGAAGTAGGCCAGTTATTGTGGAAGTGGGTCCTGATGACACAGGGCATCACACCTGATTCCCCTCCTCTCTGTCCTCTGATGGAGGTGGGTCTTGTATCTTATCTGTTGCTTTCATTGGTTAACTAATAAAGAAAACTGCTTGGCCTGATAGGACAGAAAATTAGGTAGGCAGAGTAGACAGAACAGAATGCTGGGAGAAAGAAGCCGAGTCAGTCAGTCACCATGATTCTCCCACTCCAGACAGACGCAGGTTAAGATCTTCCCTGGTAAGCCACCTCATGGGCTACACAGATTATTAGAAATGGGTTAGATCAATATGTAAGAGCTAGTCAATAAGAGGCTAGAACTAATGGGCCAAGCAGTGTTTAAATGAATACAGTTTCCGTGTAATTATTTCGGGTATAAAGCTAGCTGTGCGGGCGGCCAGGTGCCAGGAATGTAGCCCGCCGCTCCATATCTTCAACAGTCCTCCCTTGCTGTTTCTCTCCCCACGCCACCTACAAGCATACACAAGAGCATGCTCTATTGTCTGTCTGTCTTCTGTCTCGGGCTGATGTGGATGTGGACCTTGGTCTTATCAACATCCAGAACTATCAGACATGGATGGTTGTTCTTTATAAAAGATCCAGTCTCAAGCACAGACTACAGTACCAGGTCACGGGATATCCCGGTAAACAACTTGGCAGAGATTTTGTGTTGGAAATCTGACAAACCAATATTAAACATCCAAGCACAAGGACATGCACTGACTGGGAAGACCATGTGGGTACCCACTGGGAGACTCCTGCCATTTGAACGGACAGAGAGGCTCATATGGAGCCTGAGAGGAGAGGAAGGAACAAGGTGACCATTTCAGTCTGGTTGCTCTAGGGAGCAAATGGCAAGACTTGAGACGGTGAGCCCTAGACCCCCATATTTCGTCCCCAAGTCCTTCCATGTAGTGCCTGTCCCCACTCACCGAGCCAAGGATGTGCTCTCCACAATCATTTCTATCAGTCGGTGGCGGAGGGTCAGGAGTTCCAGAAGTTTTGAAAACATCTCCAGGAGCAGTGTGTGAAAATCTTGGCCTTGTCTCTGTCCTTTGTCCATCGCAGACCTGAGCGCAAGCAGGCCCACCTCCTCCACGAGGAAGGGATCACCCATCACTTTAGCTGAAAAGAGCTGAAAGCAAACCGAGGAATTTGGAAACCCAAAAAGAGGAACTTCACGTGTACTAGAAGGAAAAAATACTGTCAGTGGCACACTCTGGAGGTATCACTTCCTGGGCCACCTACCAGACACCAATAAATAACCACTTCTTAATAGGGCTGCCCAGGGGGGTATGGAAACTAAATACACACAGAAGTATTTTTTCATTATGGTGGTAAATGTTGTTTTTATAGATGTTTTTGCTTAAACACGAAAAATGGGAGAGGAAACTAAATAGAAATAAAAGTCACTAATTTAAAAAAATATGTAAAAATTGGAAATATGGTTCAGTGGTTAAAATACTAGCTGCTCTTCCAGAGAACCTGGGTTTGAGTCCCAGCACCCACATGGCAGCTCAGAACTACTTGGAACTCCAGACCGAGGAGATCCAATGCCTTCTTTGGCTTCCACAGGCACCATATATAGGCATGTGGTACACAGGCATACGCATGCAGAAGAAAAATCCATACACAGAAAATAAAAAAAAATTAAAAATTTTTTGGTGGCCAACAATATTTTTCCTCTGTTTGTTTATTTACTTATTTGTTTGTTTATTCTTCTCTCATATATTACATCCCAGTTCCAGTTTTCCCTCCCCTCACTGCTCCCAGTCCTGGAAATATACAATTTCTATAAGCCTCTTTAATTGCAGTTTCAAAATATCCAAGCACTTTCACACATATGAACTCATTTTCATTTCCACCAGCTCCCCAAGGAAACATCAAAGGTACTATTATTCTTCAGCAATGAGAAATCTAAAGCAACCTTTAAACCTTGTGTGTGCTGGAGGGGTGGGACATTGGGAATTAGATCTAGGGCCTCATACTAGGTAAGCGCGCCACTATTTTTATTTCTATTTTGGAACAAGATATCATTAAGTTGCCTGGGCTGGCCTCAAGCTTAGAGTCCTCCTGCTTCAGCCTCCAGAGTAGATGAGACTGTGAGCCTGAACTAAGCCTGGCCTGTGATCTGCAAACTTTACAAGGTCACTCTGTAGTAACTTTAGCATCCCAGTCCTGTGTCCTATAGCGTCACAGGACCCCAACCTGCCTCGCTTTGCTCCCTCGCTCCCAGGTGGCCCTATGCGGTCTGGGGACACTCAAGTGACCTTTAATGCCCTCTGCCTTAGTGACCATCTAGGCTCTCACACCTCCACTGTCCTCTAATGTGCCCTTTTCTGGAAGGACCCTTAATCTCCATTTTCTGGTTTACGCCGCAGGCTGTGCCATCTTCCTTTACTATATAACTAGCAAAGGACTTGTCCACAGGAGATGTGGTTTTCAGGCTCTTCAAGTCTTCGGAGGGCAGTATTGCATTCGTTTCCTAACCTAATATAAAAGGTTACCTTAAATGGTATTTCTAGGCTCAATTGTGACTCTATTTTTTAAAAAAATAATTAAAATTGTGACATCAGCAAGAGACTAGATGAGTACCCCAGACAGGCACTGTAATTTATAAGAGTTTTTTTTTAAATCAAATATTAAATATGGTACTACATGACACTGTAAGAATATTAAATAGAAGTAAGACAAAAGGCTCATAACTTCAAGAAAATTCCAACTCCTGCCTCACACCTCACTCCATGTACACTAATTCCAGTGAGCAGTAAAAAAGTCAAATATTCAAAAATTAAATCAAGCCCTTAAGATTGAGATAAAATGAGACAAACGAAACATTTGAAGGGTGGTTTTCTTTCTATGTTTAGGAGGAAAGACAAAATCACAATGCAAATGGCCAATAGATTCAACTATGCAAAAGTAAATGTTTTTGTTTAAAAAAGACAAATGGGAAAACGTTTGCAGAAAATAAGATAGAGAACAGCTAACGGCTTGTTTAATTAAAGCTTGTATAAGTGGGTAGAAGCGAAACTATTTTCTCAGTTAAGTGAACCAAAAAGAATCCCCCCAAAAAACCCCAATTATAGCTGGTGACCAAATGCATTCAAAACAATCTCAACAAGGGCTGGAAAGAGGTCTGAGAAGCTAAGCACTTACTGCTCTTACAGAGGACGTGGGTTCCCAACACCCTTGTCAGGCAGCTCACAGCCACCTCTAGGTCCAGTTCAGGGGCACTGAGGCCCTCTTCTGGCCTCTGTAAGCATCTGCATCCACATAGTGCACATAAATTTACATAGGTACACACACAAATAAAATATATAAGAATACAGAGAGAACACACACACAGTCTCAGTAAGTAGCAAGGAAGTGAAATCAAGCCCATTATGTGAGCAGATGTCTCCCTTATATCACAAGTGGCTGTAGAACAAGATCAGTTCAGAAGCCCCAGCTCAGCATTCAGAGCTTAAATCCAAAGCAGAAAAAGAAAAGGATTGAAAATACAAGTACAGACAGGACCTAAGTCATCAGGCACTACTTTAGGGGACCCAGCATCCTCTTCTGGCCTCCAGAGGAATTGGGTCCTCTGGAGGAGCAGGATGTGCTCCTAACTCCTGAGCCATCTTTCCAGTCTTAAAATAAATTTTAAGTGACAATCAATTTTAACTTTATTAAAATAATATAAAAGCATAGAGAACTGTAGCCGATGAAGAAAGAACTCATTTTAATTTGAAGCTCTTCATAGGCTGGCCCTGGTAGTGCAGTCATTAGCCTGACACACCGACCATTATACCTCTCCAGTGTACCTCCAACTCTCCCCAATACACGAACACACTGTGTATCATTGCAAAGCCCATGAGAAAGGAGAAAATATTTTTCACATACCTATGCAAGCCTCCATTTAATTTTAATTATACTGACATCCTTAAATACTCGCTAGAAGTTTTGTCTCAAACAAAAATCACATAAAAATATTGGCAAGGTTTGTGACTGTGTTCTTTCTCTGGCCAAATAGAGGGGGGAAAGCTCCAAACAGCAAAACAGAGCTAAACAGAAACATCTGGAAGGAAAAGTTCTCTTTGCCAAGTACCCAACTGTCTTGGCAGAAAACACCCACATCTCTCTGGAGTTGTGCGCTGTACCAGGCCTCGGGCCTGGCCGGGGTGAGCCACAGGTCCAGGGCGAGCTGCAAGATGCGTTGTTCCAGCTGGGCGAGCCCACTGGGTGATGCAGGCTTGTGGGCGTGGCAAGCCTCACGCAACAGGTGCTCCAGGGCTTTAGGGATGAGCCCAACCAGACCCAGGGAAGGGTGGAACTCCAACAGATGGACATTTTCTGAGGCTGGGCTTGAAGAAGAGAAGAAATTACTTGATTTTTCACAACAAAGAATAGAGCTATCTTTCGGGGGAAGATATCTGACTTTTTATCTTTAAAGAGCGATAACACAGCCCCTATAGGTCCAGGGCCTTCTAAAGACTGGGGAGTTAATTGACCAGATAATGCAGCGTGCTTCTTGTTTTACCATGGGCCCTGGAAAGTGGAAAGAAACTGACGTATTTTCCTTTCCTTTCCCCAAATGTTAATGAGCAAAGTCAAGTTTTAAGTTCTCTATACGCAGCTGGACTCCTCTGCATGCATTATAAGGATATTGTCTTTTAGAATATACGAGGACAAAAATCAATAAAACACTTGTTTGAGGATTATGCTTTTGGAAATAAAGGATACAGAACAAGTCAACGGTCTTCCTGCTTTAAAGCTGAAGAGCACAGCTATTTCCAGCTGAGTCTGTGCAAACGAGCTTCTCTTACACCTAGCTCTTAAAGCATATTGCTCAAAACCTGGAAAGAAGCCTTGATCAAGCAAATCACAGCGGGTTTGGAGACTCGGACAGCTTTTTAGCATTCATTTTAACCTTAGCCCGCTCTGCCAAAACCCATTTCCTGAACAGCAGATCCCTTCCATAGCAAAATGTACACACAGCTGGTGGCGAGCTTGCCATGGTGGAGACATGAGGGCCGCAAGGGGTCTGTGGGGGAAAGGCAGGGTGTGGGCTGGACCTCTTTCTTAGGAAGGTAGAATCTTAGCTATTAGCTCTTACAGCACGCTGCCTGTAGCCTACTGTGAGGTCTCTTCCATAAAAGCTGTCTTTAGTGTGCACTTGTGGGAGCTCAGGACCACGCCTGTGCTCACATTTGTACCCTCAAATGTATGTGCCCGGTGCGGAAAGAAGCAAGACGGTTACTCCCCACCATGGGGAGGCAACGGGGAGATTTTGATCTCAGGCTATCCCACTCTACTTGGGGTCCGTCACCCCACCATTCCCTCTAACTTAAAGGCAGGAGGGAATGGGAGAAGGAAGTAATCACATTGAAGGAGGGGGAAAATGTGTACCCACTCAGAGTGGTCTCCGTAAATAGAATACTGCTCTCTGAGAGGTGATGTCCAGAGGTTCATCTGAGACAATTCTCTGTGAGAGGAAAGAAATTCCTTCCAGAGAGACTTAAAACACACACAGGCTTCGGATACAGATGCATGAGCACAACTCAACGGCTCCCTCTACCACAGACCTTTGAGTGGTCCTTTAACACTTACTACTGTGATTCAAGGCTGCATCTTAAGGGATCTAGAAGAGATTAAACTGAAATGCCTAAGGCAACAACAACTTACCAGCTGCTGTTGATGGAAACAAACTGTTTGTGAATTACGTTCAGGGGAAGTCCGAATGTCTTGAGAGCGGGCTGATCCCCTTGCCAGAGCATCCGCACGTATTCCCGCTGCTGCTCTAGCTACAGAGAATAAACATTCCCAGGATGGACCTGAGCCATGAGCCAGAACCAGAGGATAAACCCCCCTCTACTTCTGTCGCTTAGCTAGTTCTCACCCAGACACGGTTTTGAAGACTTGTTTACAATGGAACATTCTGGTCTCTCAGTCAAGGGCCAGCCAAGGAAAGGAAAGTCAACCAATTTGAAAAAGCAAAAGAAAGCTGTAACCAGTGGCGTCCTTCAATCCCAGTACCTGGGAGGCAGACACAGGTGGATCTCTGTGCGTCTGAGGCCAGTCTGGTCTACAGAGAGGTTCAGACCAGCCAGGATACAGAGTAGAAGTCTATCTCAAAAAATAAAATAAAATATAAAAAAAAAACAAAAGCCAGGTATGGTGGTGCATATCTATAGCCACAGTTCTGAGGTAGGCTAAGGTAGGATTGCCAGTTCGAGGCACATCTAGGCTACTGTGTAAGACCTTGTCTCAGAAACTGAAACCAAAGCAAACAAACAAAACTAGCCAAACATGGGAAAAAAAACCCACAGTTTTATACACCAGTATCTTGGAAAGATGCATCTTTTATTGACGATAACTCTATGATCTCATAAGAGACAATGACCTCAATTCCTTGTGGGTCATTAACGGCCATTGAGATTTAGGAACCTCCCTTGAAGGCCTCAGTTATGCTTGGAATTCAGAAGTGCGAATGAGTTTACAAATAGACATTCTGCCCAGAAAACCCGGATTCTGGACCTGCAGTGAAAGAAAGCTACTTTGATGCCTGGCTTATGTCTCCCATGGTCTTCTCAGACGGAGCCATTGGAGCTCTACTCACCTGATGGTTGAGGATGCCCCTCACTAGCTGCTGGTGAAGCCTCAGGCAGGTACAGTCATCTTGGTAGGCCTTAGTGAAATACGAGCAGCTGAGATCAAACTTGGGGCGTCGGTGCATAATGTCAGTCATAGCTTGTGCCAAAGCAAAGCACTCTTCGGTGTCCAGTGTGTGCTGGTAGGCTTCAAAGTAACTATCGAGAAGCTGAAAACAAGTTTATGGTCAGGGAACAACAGCTCTAGTGCCAGCAGAGAAGATGGGAAGCTCCACTCTGGCTTCTGACAAGTCCTGGGCCGAAAAGAGATGCCCAGACCTCTGGGTGGTTAGTGGTTCGGGTACGGGCAGATACAGTAAGAGCTGGTTCAGGCAGCAAACCCACAGAGTAAAGAGGGCAAGAGCTGGAGCCTGTGTTGTGGAACCAGAGCTAGACTTGAGTTTGACTGTTCCTTTTGTTCTGTCTTCCCCTGCTCTTTACAAACAAAAGGAACGCTATGTCGTTGATAGCATTGCTCTCCAATAATCGCTATCCAGTAAGACTACGCCCCAAAAGTTTGCCATTCCTAGAGCCCTACCCTCTTTCAGTAGCCTGGTTACCACTTCCACAATGTATGACTCTTGCTAGGATGGTGCACAGGCCCCTAGGTCTACCTGCACCTTTTATTATTTTTTAATACTATTATCAGGTGAAAGCATTATATGATGTATCTTCTTTTTAGTTTTGAACTGATGATACACCAAAGTACAGATCCTGCTGTGGGAACGCCTTCAGCCAATAGCCCCTTTAAGATACTGACCCCACTGTTTGGGTGTGGCCTCATGTACTATAAATGCAGACAAAAAGCGTGTGGGCCTCTTGGCTGCTGGAATCGTTCGAGTTCCGTGATCACGCAGAGGACTGCATATCACTGCTTTTTCTGTGAGTCTACCCCTCAGTAAAGAAATCTTTATTATACTCCATTCTGGGCTGGTGTGGGACTGTTATCATGAATTGCAATAAGATACCGCTAAACGAGTTTTACTGGGGTTACTTATAGGAACAGGGGTGAGGGGTTACTCACAGAACAGAAATGACTCAAAGGCAGCCGCACCACCTAAGCCCATCCCAGCACGGGTGACAGCTCATGGAAGCTGGAAGCTGGGCCACACTACACAGCCCGCAGCAGCTCAGCAGTCCCTTCCTGGGGGCTCGCTTGTCTCCTCTTGGCAGCCTACCCATCTTTGTTTCTTCTAATGATTTATTTTTCACCTGTGCACAAATTCTATTTTACTTATTTTTGGTTTTGTTTCTAAAGATTAACATTTAAGGGCTGGGGAGATGGCTCAGTCAATGAGTGCTAGACTTGCAAGCCCAGGAACCTGAGTTTGATCCTGAGTCCAGACTAAAAAAGTACTGGGCCAATAGTGTCCCTTTGTACTTTCTGCTCTGAGGAGGCAGAGACAGGCAGATGCCTGGGGCACACTGGCCAGCTAGCCTAGCCTACTTGGTGAGATCTAGGCCGATGGCATCTGAAAATGGCACCTGCCTTCCAAATGCATACGTGTCATGAGCACCATACACACATGTATTCACACACATAAGTATGTACATATGTACACACACATACAGAAATCATGGGCTCGAGGTTATCAATGTGGGTCACTGTTTTCATGCATCCCCTCCTCCTCACTGGCTCCCCTTTGCTGGCCTGCTTCCCTACAGTGCTCCCCCTTTTTGGTTTCATGACACATCTACTCTATTACTGGCTTTACCCTGCCCTCCCTCTTTCTCTGTCTCATTGCCCCTTTCTAGCTTCATGTCCTAAATACCCAGACCCACATACAAAAATTAAAGTCTGGGATTTAGAGGCGAGAGAAAACACACATGTGTCTTTCTGAGTCTAGGAGAGTTTGCGTAACATAATTCTTATTTTTATTTAATTTTCTGCAAACAACATGATTTCATTATCCTGTACGGCTGGATAACATGTCACTGTGTTATGATAGTTGTGGTATCTGAGGCTCCCCTTCCCCGTGTCCTCATCAGCCTCATTGCCATTTGCTTTCTTGAGTTAGCCATTCTGACTGGGCTGAGAATCGCTTTTTAAAATGTTATTTGGGCCAGGGAGATGGCTCGGTGGTTCAGAACGTCTGTAGCCAAGCCTAAAGACCTGGTTTCAATCTCGGTAATGCGCTGACATGATGGAGGGAGAGAACTGAGTCTTAAAAGTCGTCCTCTGACCTCCACGTGTGCAACGTGGCACACACAGGCAAAGTAAATAGAAATGTAAGAAAAAATAAGCTATTCGGTGGCTACTGGGTTTCCTCTCTTCAGGACTGTCTGTTCAGTTCAGCTGCCTAGTTATTGACAGGAAGGTTGGTTTCCACACGCCTGCTTCCTTGAGTGCCCTGTCCTCTGAAGACCTCCACATGGACACACAGCACTGACTTTTGTCAGTTTGTTTTCCAAGGTGCAGGCGCGGAATTGCCAAGTGTGAAGGAGAAAGATGTTCTCCCTCTTTTGCACAAGAATGTTAAACACTCAAGAGTGAACAGACAGTAGGAATTGGTTGTCATCTATGAAGAGATGTTCACATCTGCCTGCCCAATGTCAGGGCTCGTGAGGATAAAATGGGATACTTCAGTGAATACCCATGATGCTTTGCATGTCAAATATCTGTCAGGGCTCACAGGTTTGAGCGTTTGGTCTCCGGCCGATGACCAAGTTTTGAGTGGTTGCGTGCAGAAACTTTGAAAGGTGGAAGAAGTGGATCTCGTGGTGTGGGCCTTGAAGTTTGCAGCCCAGTGTGACTTCCTGTCCCACCTCCGCTTCCCGTTGTGCTGAGATGTGAGGAGGGAAGGAGCCCCAGCTATGCTCTCCCTCCTGTTGCCATGGAGCTGTTTGCCTCCATGCCTTCCAGATCAAGATGAATTACGTACGCTCAAATGTGGAAGCTAAACAAATCCCTCCTCCCAGATGTCGGTTCTTTTAGGCATTTCATTTCAGTGCCGAGAAAAGTGATTGACGTGGTCCTTAAGCTTCGAGGATGCCTGTTCTGGAAAGGTACCAAATCCAACTTCAGCATGAACAGGAAATCACCAAGAGGAGCCTGAAGCTCAGGCTACCATGGCAGGGGTGCCAGGAGCTAAAAACTCACACTTCACAGCTTGGAGCCGGAAGTGAAGAATGATAGTCATTCCTCTGTCCCTAAGTTCGTCCCACAGAAAACAAAAAGGCAGTGGTGGTCTAAGTGACCTGATTTCCTCACCCAAGATCCACTCGAGAATAACAGCCAATTGTTAATAGAAGGACTAGAAGACTTAGAAGAAGTGAAGGAACCAGCCAGGCTGAGGTTGCCACTCGGCCATTCCAGGGAGAGATTAGAGAAGAAACATTTACCTCCTTAATTCATTCTGGCCCAAAGGGAACCCTTTTGGCTGAGCCGGGACAATCCTGGGAGTTGGTTTATGGTATTTAAACTTCTTGACCTGTTTTCGGACAAAGAACCCAATTGTTGGCTATTTGGTGGGCAAAGTTGGCTAGGGAGAGAGTCATTTCTGGCGATCCCAATCTGGTGAGGGCAGGTTACAGAGGACCAGGCTAACTTAAATGTTCGCTATTGATGACATCAGTAAATAAGAACACAGGATGTCCAGGCAGGCAAGATGGCTCAGCAAGGAAGGCACCTGGTACCATGTCTGAGGACCTAAGTCCAATCCCTGGAACTCTCATGAGAAAAGGCGAGAGCACAGTCCCCCTAAGCTGTTGTCTGACTTGTCTGATATGAGCAGGCATGCCTGCTGAGCCTCTGTCCTGAGCTCCAGTCCTGCCCCCTCCAGAGAAGTCAGAATACAGGACGTCCACCAACTTCAAATTTCAGATAAGTAGCCAGCATTCCTTTAAGGTAAGCATGTCCCTTATTGCAGTGTTTATCTGCACAGAAGGAAAACGGAACTTAGAAGAATAATGTCTTTTCCATCTTTAGGCTCAGCTGAGAGAAGGTCACAGGTAGATCAATGCATAATTCATTATTTTGTTAGGAATTCCTCCCCAGTGAGGGTGGCGCAGGACCTTTCTGCCTCACGGGTTCTGTTTGTTATCTGTTTGCTAATTGGCCCATTCCCATTTAAACTCCAGGCTGGCATTTGCCTGAGAAGTCTTCCTAACCTGTTCAATTCGCCCCTGTGTGTCAAGGGCCAGCTCTCAGCAAAGTGATACACGGCACACAGGGAGAGTAGCAGGGAAACGTTGGAGAAAATAGGAAAGCAGACAAAATTAATAACAACAGGTCTCCCTGGGTTTATCTTATTTGTGAGATTATCTCAGTTTCTAAGTTTATCTTATTTGTAAGCTCTAAGATTTATAGTAACTTTCAAAGTGTTTTGGGTCACACCAAAGTGTCAAACAGAAAGACAGTGCTAGACACAACTTGCCACAGAATCTCCCCCTTTGCCACAGGGATAATACTCGATGATGAACCTGCCTGATGACCTTGGGGAAGTAGGAGATAGGACAGCGTGACCTAGGAGCTGCCACACTGACCCTCTGGCTTCTCTCATCCCCCAAGGCCACTTCAGTTGACATCAACTTTAGCTTTATGAGTTCCCATATACACACCGTGGTTCTTTTAAGAACTCAAAAGAACCCAGTATGTCCTGGAACTTCTTAAGTGGTGATACCAATACATTTAACTATCAGAAACAGCCGAGGAGACTCGGCAATGTAGTCAGTGCAGGGGCCGGGGATCAACTGTACCGCAGATGGAAATTTGACTCAGCCATTTAAGGTGGGCTCTTTGGCTAGAATGTATGACTTGGAAGACTATAATTTACTATTTTGGCCCCAAAGTTCTATAGGGAACTTATAGCTCAATTTCTATAGGGAACTTATTCTCAAGGTAGGATGGAGGGGGGTATTTTCAACCATTGTTTTAAACAAAAATCGTTTCATAGACCCTGGAAGGAGAAGGCAGGCTGCTATAGACCCTGGGAGGAGAGAGTAGGCCTCTTTGACAGATTGGAATGGAATAAACTACAGTCTGGATGGGCATTTGGTTTTCTGGCCATTCTGCCCTTTGGTTCTTCCATTGCCATTGAATTCTGCCTGAGGAATCCATGAAAGGAAATGACAACTCTTTCACACACACACACACACACACACACACACACACACACACACACATGCTTAAAGCTTGTGCCTGGAGTAATGCATTTGTTTTGTTTACATTTAATACAACCAATTACTGCAAGTTGATCACGATAAAGTTTTAACTGGCAGGTCAAGGTTATCTGTGAAAGGGACAGTCTTCCAAAGTCAGCCCAGACAGATGTCCGAATGACCAGTGACCTACATGCATCTCCATGAGTAACTGACCAAAAGAGAGAAAACCGTTAACCATTCGTTCTGCTATAAAAACAGTTAAAAGAAACCACTTCCACTTCCTGGTTTTCAGCCCACATCACAGCTGTGGCAGTCTGGTTTCCACGCCCCAACTCCACCTCCTGATAGAGTCCTGTACAGCTGCCACTGGCCACCTGAGAGCTGGGGTTTTGAGGGATCGTCTTCCTCAATATTTACCGTGCTCCACGTCAGTGGGCTCCCGCCAACACTTTCCTGTTGACTCTCACAAAGCTCTTTCTTCCTTGTCGGCTTCCGTCTCTTTGGCTACTCCGTCTGTCCCACAGCCTGCCCCATAAACATAGGTGTCACCAGGGCTCATTCAGACTCTCCACCCTTTCCCGCTCATTGCTGTCGCTCAGCATCTGTGTCAAGTCTCTGCCCGTGTCTACTCCTCGGCTTTAGACCTAAAACATCCCCCTCGATGACGTCTGTCTTTGAATACTCTTTCATCTTCTTCCTTAATGACACCTCTCTCCTCCTGCACCCTGCTTTAGTTAGTAGCTCCTTCCTGACCCCTTAGAAGCCCTTTCAAATCTCTTTTTACTCTCTCCTTCCAAAATCCATATACAGTCCCTAACTCCCACCACGCCCCCTTCAGAGTGACAGCATCCGCTTCTGTTTCCTGCTCTCAGGCCACATCCTTATTATCAGGTCCCTTCTCAGTCTCCCGATCACCACTGGAGGTGACCTCTTCTCTAAAGGTTTCTTATCCAATCCGTCCTCCGTAATGACACCAAGATAACAATTGAAAACAAAGCTGGGACGGTGGTTCACCCATGGCTCTTCACTTCTTCAAACTATGGACCACCACTCTATCGTGTAACTGAATATAGAGATCACACACACACACACACCACCACCACCACCACCACCACCACCACCACCAACAACAACAACAATAATAGCAAAACGTTTCAGAGTACACAACAACCGAAATTAGCTCAAAATCAAATTCATAACGGCAGTGCTCACACATGGTGCACCTCCCTGCAGGCCGAGTTCTGAACACACAATGTGCACACTTCGAACTGCTAAGGTCATCCTGCCACACAGTGCCAATGGACACCTCCTCCGAAACACCCTGCTAAGACTTGAGACCATTGCACACTATAAACTGCAGTGTTTTACTGTATATAAAAGTATTCCGTTCTTAGAAAAGCATAAAGCATGAATTATGAGGAAAAGGTTATTTTCACTGGGTTCCTGCTCTCATTCCTCAGCATGTCAAATATCAGATTAGTGTATCTTTGAACTGGATTGTATTAGATAAACAAGGAGAGCCATTTAATTGATGTAGAAATTTGCTTTTGTTCTTCTTTGTTGGTGGTGGTTTTTTGAGACAGGGTTTTGCTGTGTGACAGCTCTGGCTGCCCAGAAATTCGCTCTGTAGTTACTTTTGTTCTTAATAAGTGGCAGAACCACAATGTGCTCAAGAAACATTTTAACTATTTTTTTATGATTTATTACCAGTAATGTTTGATTTGTATATCTATTGTATATAGGTGTATGCCTGGAGTTGTGAAAATTTTTCTTGGGCAAAATGTATTATAAGTTGGAAAAGTTCAAGAAACCCAAGTTGTCCAATAAATTTTAAAATCAATAATTCACAGCCCTTATCAGTCTGTACCAAGAATAGGCTGATATGTAAATCCTAGTCATTCGCTCTCTACCAAGGAAGGATTCCCACTGGCCATGCCCCATGCGACATAGGCATTTCCTATGCTCAACAATGGAGCACTACTCAGCCATAAGAAACAATGGCATCTCGAAATTTGCAGGCAAATGGATGAAACTAGAATAAAACATCCCGAGTGAGGTAACCCAGACCCAGAAAGACAAATATAGTATGTACTCACTCATAAGTGGACGTCAAACATAAAGCAAAGGGTAACAGTCCACAACCCCAGAGAAGCTAGAACCCTCATCCAGAAACAGATGTAAGCAGATGCAGAGAGCTACAGCTAACCACTGGGCTGAGCTCCCAGAGAAAAGTCAAAGAGAGGGAGGAGCGATAATACAAACAAATGGGGTTACGATCATGATGGGGAAACCCACAGAATGAGCTGACCTGAGCTGGTGGACGCTCACTGACTCCAGACTGGTAACTGGGAACCTGCACAGGACTGAACTAGGTGTCCTGAATGCAGGTGACGATGGCGTGGCTTGGGCACTACATGGATACATTGGCAGTGGAACCAGGCTCTAACTTGAATGTATGAACTACTATGTGGAGCCCACACTCTACGGAGAGATACTTTGCTCAGCCTAGGCACGGGGTGAGGGTGGGAGGCTTGGTCCTGCCCCAAAGAGGTGATAGACAGACTTAGTTGACTTCCCAGGGGAGGACTTACCCTCTTTGAGGCCTGGATGGGTGGTGGGAAGGGAGACTGAGGGAGGGAGGAGAAGAGGAGGGAGGGGAAACTGGAAAAAAAAACTAAAAATAGAGGAAGAGAAAGAAAAGAAATGAAAAAAAGGGGAAAAAGAATCTATCTCAACTGGTGGCGGCTGCACACGCCTTTAATTGCAGCACTCAGGAGGCAGAGGCAGGCCTATCTCTGAGTTTGAGGCCTGCCTGATCTACAGAGTGAGTTCCAGGCCAGCCAGGCTATACAGAGAAACCCTATCAATAAAACAAAACAAACAAAAAAAAAAAGAAAGAAAGAAAGAAAAAAGAAGAAAAAAACAACAAAAGAGTCTTTCTCTGCCGCCAGACATCTTATGAATCTTTATCAGTGAGATTAAGTGTATATCCCTCTGGGAAGATTTAACAACAATTTTCTCAACTTTGACAGTCCCCAAACAAGACAAATCTCTTTTTCCACTGATGGTCCCCAGCTCTTGAAGGTGCCCCAGTTACACGGATACTCTTCTTAGAGACTGGATAAACATTTATAGACCATAAATTTCTCCTTTTCTATGATCTGTAGAAATGGTGCTAAGACATCAGTATTTTGTTTGGTTTTGTTTTTTGTTTTGTTTTTCGAGACAGGGTTTCTCTGCGTAGCCCCGGCTGTCCTGGAACTCCCTCTATAGACCAGGCTGTCTTGGAACTCAGAGATCTACCTACCTCTACCTCCCTGTGCTGGGATTAAAGGCATGCCCTGTCACAGCCCAGCTAACATCAGCCCTGGGTGTCTATCCTGGAACTCCCAGTCAGAAGCCTTTTAACCAGGAAGCCCATGGCTGTCATAGGAGCCCTTGGACTTTTAGGATGAAGGGTCTACCTTCGTGAAAACCTTGTACAGGCCAGACCCGAATACCTTCCTTCTAAGTGCTTTAAAGACATGAGTCATCTCTTGTATATATCTATAGATCTCCAAAACAGCACATAGCAAGGCAAAGTTTTAATTTTAGTTAAAAAAAAAAACAAACAAAGAAACCTTAGCATGGGACTAGAGAGATGAGAGCTGACTGGTTGGGTAAAAGTGCTTGCTGCTCTCACGTGGACTTGAGTTCAATTCCCAGTACCCATGGGAGGTGGCTCTCAACTGCCTTTAGCACTAGTCCCAAGAGCTCTAACAGCACAGCCTCTGCAGACCTCTGTGCTCAGGTGTGCATTCCCTTCATACATAGTTAGAAATAAAAATAAGCCTTTGTAAATCCTCTCCTGCCCACAGGTGATGATTGGGAGGGTGAAATAGTGAGGTCCAGTTCACCTGCCAGTTACATGTGGTACCAAGATGTGAGCCCTGGACCATGTGCGTGGTGACTGTGCAGATGGCAGTCTTCGCTTTGCGCCCAGCCCCCTGGCTACTGGGCTCAGCACTCCCTGCTCCGTGGTCACCAGCACAGGGTAGCGGCTGTGATTGGCTAGTCACTTTGCCTCTGCGGAGGCTTCTCTCTATGGCTGCATGATGGGCGTGAGAGATCACCACCCATCCTTATTAAGAGCATACGTGTGCTACGAGGAGAGACTCACAGAGTCCTCTGACGGATTATACCTGCAACATAAAGTAGTGTCCTTCATATTTTATTTTTTTGTGATGAAGAACCACAAGGAAAATAAAATTTCACTGGGCCTGGTAGCACAGGCCTGTAACTCCAGCTACTTAGTTAGGAAGCTGATATAGGAGGATATCTCATTCAAGGCCAGCCTGGGCCACTTAGTGAGCTATGTCTCGTCAGACAAAGTAAAAAGAGGAGTCTGGAGAGATGGCTCTGCAGTTTAGAGCACTTGCTGCTCTTACAGAAGACCGGAAGTTCAATTCCTAGCTCCTATATGGTGGCTCACAACTGCGGCTCCAGTTCCAGGGCATCAGGTGCCCTCTTCTGGTCTCCAAGGGCACCAGGCATCCATGTGGTATATATACTTGCATACGGGCAAACATACATACAAAATAAAATAAGTCTAGGACTTGCCTAGAGTAAACAAGGCCTTGGGTTCAGTCTTCAGCAACCCACACATGCAAATTAGCACACACACAGTGTTGGAATAATGTGGGCAATAAATTGAAAATAATTAATTAGTACTATATTTATTTGCTTTCTCGAGAGCGGCCCTAAAAGTCTCAGTTTAACAACAACAACAACAAAACGAAAATGAAAAGACCTGTCTTGGTGCAAGCGAACTTTGACGTTAATTTTGTTTATTTTTCCTTTGAGCCAGTCTTGTTATGCAACCAGCTGGCCTGGAACTCATCTGTAGTCCAGGTTGGCTTCAGACTTGCAGCAATCCTCCTGCCTCAGCCTCCTAGGTGTTGCGATTCCAGGACCACCACAGTCGGCAAAAAGACCTTTAAGAGACATTTTGCCTTCTAGGCATCATACCTGGCGTTTGCTTTCTAGAAGATTCGCTTCCCAGGTCCACAGGTCATACAGCACAGCAAATCTGTCCACACTGGCATGAGCCCAGCCCCAACGCTGGCTGCTCTGTGACTGGCTATCCTCTCTGTGACCTGGGAAGAAGCCAGTAGGAATGGTTAGAGCCAGGCCATTCAAATGCTCCTTCTCTGAGGACCACAGATGATTAGCTCCACCCGAGGAGTTGATCTGAGCTGGCGGGTGACTGGGTTCCCCGGAAGTGAACTGAGGGAGCCGCCTGTGAAGACCAGGCCTGCAGTCCACGCTTGTTGACTTCTGAGTCAGTAGTCTGTTTTTACTTTCTAAATTTAAGATTAATTTTAGTAATTTCTATTTTTTTTCCTTTTGGATACAGAACCTAACCATGTAGCCTTGGCTGGCGTAGAACTTGCCGTGCAAACGAGGCTGGCCTGAAACACAGAGATCCACCTACTTCTGCCTCCTGCGGGCCAAGTGTGCACCACCACCCCTAGCTCAGTAATTTTTTTGTTATTGTGAGTTGAAGTCTCATGTAACTGAGGGTAAACTTCCGACCTTCCTAGCTCCACCAAACAAGTAGTGTCCTGGCAATCACAGGCATGTCTGCCATGCCCATGCCGTCTGCTGGGGATGAAGCCCAGGGCTTCCTGCATTCTTGGCCACTGTACCAACTAAACTACATCCCAGTCTTTTAAAGAGTGTTTAGAACTAAAACCAGTTGGCATAAAAACCATCTAAAATTTCCCTGAATTCATAGCTTTAAAGACAGATCATGCACTTCTCCTTTTTCAAAAACTGGTCTCAGGGGTTTAGCAACAGAAATTGATGTATTATTTCTCTCCCTCTCTCTCTCTCTCTCTCTCTCTCTCTCTCTCTCTCTCTCTTTCTCTCTCTCTCTCTCTCTGTGTGTGTGTGTGTGTGTGTGAGAGCACACACCAAAGATCAAGAGGTCAACCTAAAGTACTGTTTCACAGGAGCCCCCACCTTTTGGGGATGTGTTTGGGTTCTCTCCCTGGGAACTGAGTTTCACCATGTACATAAGCTGACTTCTGTCTCCGCCTCCCAGAATAGGTACTACAGAGCTTGCCACCACAGCTAGCTTTTGGGGGTGGGGGAGGGATGAACTCATATACTCAGAATCGAAAGGCAAGCACTTGTGCTGACTGAGCTGGCTCCCCAACCCTATTATTTTCATTAACGTTAACTATGTCAGAAATTTCCAGAGAGCCTTCTAAGATATCCCTTAATTATATTAATTGCCGCGTTAAATCAGCAAAGTTAATCATCATCACTGTTTGGCAAAAATATTTTCTATTGGATTAGTGTTAGCGTCACTGCGAACATGATTATTGCTTCCAATTTATAAGAGGCCTGCTTCGGGAGAAAATACTAGAAGGTCAGAAACATCCAGGTGCCAACATGTGAGCTGAGTAATGACTGACTCCGTGATGGATGTTTAGCAAGAGCCAGGCTCTGTCGAGGGTCCTCTCAGGCAGCAGAAAGCATTTCACAATGGGGGACTAAGCCCTAGTAGCCAGCTTCAAGGACGGGTGTCCTTGTGGTTAAATGTGTTTCGACCGAATTAAACTCTCAGCAGGCAGAAATAGTCACATTGGAGGATCAGTTAATACGGACAAACGTTGGATGGAGCATAACCAGTGAAAATGAAAGCTAAGAGCTAAAATGAAATGTTCCAGAATGTTCAGGGCCAGATTCACATATTCACGGTTGCAGCGATGACCGCCTAGTCGAGTTTGTTCAGTGTCAATATTAAATTAACTCTGCCTGGGATCTCTTTTTTTTTTTTTTTTTTTTTTTTTTTGGTTTTTTGAGACAGGGTTTCTCTGTGGTTTTGGAGCCTGTCCTGGAACTAGCTCTTGTAGACCAGGCTGGTCTCGAACTCACAAAGATCCGCCTGCCTCTGCCTCCCGAGTGCTGGGATTAAAGGCGTGCACCACCACCGCCCGGCACTGCCTGGGATCTCAAAGCTGGCGGTCAAACTTCCTTCGAGAAGCATGTTTGAACACAATGAAGGTGAACTATCTCTGTCACAGTCTACACGCATTTGGACACAGCGCAAAAACTCCCCCTGCTGTACCCCAGTGTGTCTAGACATTCTTAGCTCTTTCCAAAAGCAATAAGAAACCTCCTGGGAACTATCATTACCTTACCTACTTTTAAAATTGGAAGTTTAGGTGATGGTGCCAAAAAGAAGCAAGAATAGTGATATGGGTTGCTGGATTAGCTCAAGTCATGAGTCCTCCTTCTGGGGCTTCTCTGGCATTCTCTTAGCCAGATCCCCCGCCATGCCCGTGGTTCCTGTTAGGAATCAATCCAGAGATGACTCCTGCTTCTAAATGCAGTCTCCTCGGCATCATTGGCTCGGGAGAAACATCATTCATTGTGCTTGTTTCCTTTGCTCTACCCAGAGTCCTGTACTGCATCCCTTCTACCCAGCGGGTGATGAAGAACTACAAGAATTACAACTGATCCCTTAGAGAGCACAGCTCCATCACAAAGGAGAGTTGAGCCCCATGCGGGCACACACATGGGTCAGGGGTAGTGTATGCTTACTCAAGTTTTAAAAACTATTGTTCGGGCATTGGTTTGTGTGTTTTTGTTTGTGTATCTGCTTGCTTTCAGTACTGGAACTCTACAAGAGCCTAGTGCACAACAACCAAGTACTCTACTCTTGAGCTTCATCCCCAACCCTGGCCAGTTGATTTTTTTTCTTTAATCTGCCTCCTTACTTTTTTCTTTCTCAATGTAATGGCTGGCAATGAGCAGCAGTTCTGACTCCAGCTCCTCCAGATCTTGCAAGGCAATGTCATACATGACATACAGGCCAAACTGGTCCTGAGTGTGGACACAGCCAGCCTGCGTGCTGTGGAAGTCGTCCTGGTTTTCAGCTTCCGAGAACTCCAGGAATTGCACGCTGTGGACCTGGGGAAAGAAGGCCAAACCCAAACCCCAAAGTTACTGGAAAAGGGAGAGTTATATTTTGTCCAGTCCCAATGGCCCAGGCAGTGGGTTTCTCCTCCCACACAGCGGACTGCTGAGGCACAGCCAAAAGGGAAGAATCGAATTATATATATAAGCTTCTGTCAAACACTGCGGAACATTTGTTCACCACAAAGAATTCAAATATTTTTATCCCCCGCCCCGCCTTATGAGACCTTTATGTAAATGCTCTAATCCTCCCACCTGTAAAACTTGTTTACACAAAAGCCTGTAGCTTCCTCCTCATAATTTGAGACTTGAGTGACTGACCCCTCCCCCCTTCCTTCATCAAAGACATTCATTTCCAGCGAATGGGGAAAAGACACAGTCACCTGCACTTGGAACAAAACTTAAGTGAATTTGCCATGTAGACATGCTTGCTCTTCCACTTTTATGACTAGCACACCCTTATGAACAAAAGTGAAGATCTACCTTGTCAAGCTGTGTTAGTTGGGGTAGCGCTCTCTTTCTCTGTGCCCCTGAACCACTTGTTTCTAACACACACACACACACACACACACACACACACACACACACACGGACAAAGATTGTTGGTAGGGAGAGGTTGTTCCTGAGGCACATAAAAGACTTTGTTTTTCTAGTTAATTCTAGAGCAACTGGAACCAGGCACTTAGTGGTCCAGAATTTCGGTGGCTTTTGAAGTCAGAGGCTGGGACAGAGGACTTCCAGGATCTTACCCCGGTTGAACTGCGCAGCTGCTCTTAGGCCACTAGCAAAATGGGAGGGGTAGGACATCACGATTTGGGAATATTGGGGGTGCCTTTGAGAATAATGGAGCCTTTCTCAGCTTTCCCCACTGCTAGCAAAGCCCACCAAAGGCTGAAAAACTCTACAGTCACCAAAGTCACCCTGAGTCAGTGGCTTTCCAGGTCTTAGAAATCTAAACAATTCATGGATCACAGAATTTTAGTGGGGAACTTATTACAGAGTCGGGGGGGGTGCTTAAAAGGGAGAGGGAGCACGGCTTCCATAGAGCAGGGTGGGTCCCAGGAAACCGGCTACCATCTAGATGCTGGCCTGGGCTTTTTCAAGGCAGCAATCACGGTGAGGGATCGGAAGGGAGATGAGCCAGTTGGTCCAGTTGGTCCAACCAGGTGCCCAGGTGCCTCTTCAGAGTCTCTGTCGTCACTCACTTCTAGCCTTTAGGTGGAGGTGATATTTAGAAGATAATTTAGATAATATTTAGAAGAACTCGCTTCTGGGATTTCTGGCCTCCAGCAAGGACTTTCTCAGCCTTGGGTTGCTGCAGAATCTGATCATTTCCCATCTCCCGCTCACGTTTCTACACTACACTCATTGTGTGGAATAAGTAATACCACGTAGGCGGGGCACACTGGACTCATACACATTAGCTGTTAAAAACATTGTTCTTTTAACTCCGTGAGTTCTGGGCTGGAAGGGCTCAATGGGTAACACACTAACCAGCAAAGCCTGCTGTCCTGAGTTTGATCTCCACAACATTAAAAAAGCCAGATGTAATCACACATATCTGTATCCCCAGGACACATCTGTAATCCCAGCTCTCCTACCTAGAGAGGAGGAGCAAAGACAGAATTGCCTGGAAGCTCACAGGCCAGCTAGCCCGAGTAAGTTGTACAGATGCAGAAACAAGAGGGACTGCCTTGAAACAGGCTGGACAATGAGGATTCCTGAAAGTTGTCCCATGGTGCTCGTGCATGCACACACACACACACACACACACACACATACACACACACACACATACACACACACACACACACATACACACACACACATACACACACACATACACACACACACACACACACACACACAATTCATGTTTAGTTCTTCAAGTTCCAACAAAATGCATTAGCAATCTCATGTCTTAGTAATTTTCTGTGTTGGATAATGTCCTCCCAAATTCATATACACCTGGAAATCTTTTTTTTTCTTTTTTAAAGTTTTTCGAGACAGGGTTTCTCTGTGCATCTTTGGCTGTCCTGAAACTAGCTCATGTAGACCAGGCTGACCTCGAACTCACAGAAGGCCACCTGCCTCTGCCTCCTGAGTGCTGGAATTAAAGGCATGTGCCACCACCACCTGGCACACTTGGAAATCTTTGAACAAGACTTTATTTGGAAACAAGTCTTTACAGAAATAAAGTAAAAGATCATCCTACTGGGTTAGAGTGGATTCTAATCCAACAAGTGGTGTCCTTATGAAAAGAAGGAAATTGGAGCTTGACGCCAAAGGAAGAAGGCCCCAAAGCTTACAAGGATTTATCTGTAAGTCAAGCAATGTCCAATTTTAGCACACACCTGTAAAGCCAGCTGCCGCAGAGGTGGAGACAGGAGGATCACAAGCCGTGGGACGATCTGACACATTAGTGAGCTCTAGTCTCTAAATAAGACACTGTAAGCTGGAGAGGAGAGCTACCGATGTGGTCAGTGGAAACCTGTCAGCCGAGCTCGTGTGAGGCTCTGGGCTTAGCTCCTAGTACCTCACTCAAGAAAACGAGGAGGGAGAGGTGAAGGCAAGAGAGAGGAGGAGCAGGAAGAAGGGCCAGAGGATGGCAAGAATTGCCCCAAACTACCAGACGTTGGAAGAGGCTCAGAAGGCTCTCCCTTGGAGAAAGTGTGGTCCTGCCAACACCCTGGCTCCGGACAGGTGGTATCCAGAGCTGCGGCGTCCATTTCTGCCACGAGCCACTCACTTTGCTGTGGCAGCTCTGCAAATTATCACAACCGAGAAATACTTCAACTGTGTCACTGTTAGCGGAAAGTTCCTGAGACTCTCTGCATTGTTCTCTAAGGCATTTTAGCCACAGCTGCAGAGGTAACTGGCCTGTCCCCGGCACTGCCTGGGTTGTGGTTCTATTACTCTCCTGCTTCCTTCCCTCACCTGTGAGTTTTTTCGGTCCTATGAAGACCCTCTTTATAAAGGCTTTCTTTGTGGTTTAGAGAGTGGGTCCTGTCATATTGTTCTTGGAGGAGCAGCAGGAAAAGGAGGGCAGTAATTAGTGTATGAGTAAGAAATAAAATGACCTTTGGAATGATCCATGTGTGCTTAAAGTCTGGATAGTAACTGGGACCAAGGTAACTATTTGACAAATAAAGTAACTGCAGGAAAACTAGGGACCGTCATGTGTTTTACATCCTGTCCCGACTTACCCACGTGAGCTTTAGGTCTTTCTGTGACATAAGGGCACTTATCTGACTGATTTATACTTTCCTGAAGTATCCTGCATTAAGATAATATTAATAGTCATTCAGCCTAAGACCCCAGTCAAAACTATTGGGCAAATGATAGACTTAATAGCTTCCATTTTTAAAACTTTTTTAAAAACATTCTCTTTGTCCCTCCTTCCCTTCTTTCCCTCCCTCCTTCCCTTCCTTCATCCTTCCCTCCTTCTCTCTTCCACTTTCTCCTCCTCCCTCTCTGTGTACATGGGGGGGGGGAGTCAGAGGGCAGCTTGCAGGACTGGGTTTTCTCCTTCCGTCATGTGAACTCCTAGGACCTAGCCTAGGTTGCCAGGCTTGGTGGTAAGTACCTTTACCCACAGAGCCATCTCACTAGGACCAGTGATCTTCTTTATAAAGAAAATCAAAGATATCGTTTGCTCATTTTTTTCTCCTGTTCTATAAGTTATTATTGTAGACAGAAGTTTCTGTCTCACCTGGTTCCATAGCCCTCAGTCCCAAAGAAACACACAGGAGCTTATATTATTGGCCTATTGCTTAGACTTACTACTCACTAGCTCTTATGACTTAAATTCACCCATAATTCTTCTCTATGTGTAGCCACACGGCTTGGTACCTTATCTCAGGGAGGCATTCTCATCTTGCTTCCTCTGTGTCTGAGGCTGCAGACAGAGCCTTTCCTCTTCCCAGAATTCTCCTAGTCTGGTAGCCCCACCTATACTTCCTGCCTGGCTATTGGCCAGTCAGCATTTTATGAAGCCAATACGAGTGATGAATCTTTACAGGGTGCGAGAGCATTGTCCCAGAGCACATTATTGCTGCAGCGAATCGTCCTACATTTCAGCAGCATGATGCACCTCACAGAGCACCTCCATGCAGTCTTCTTTTGATTGTAACATTCTGTTATGAGTAGAGCTTTTCTTTGCAACTAAATATTAAATAAATATGACCATGTGAAAGATAAAAATTCAAGTCTTGATGGGTGGTGGTGCACACCTTTAATCCTAGCACTCAGGAGACAGAGTCAGGCAGATCTGAGTTCAAGGCCAGCCTGGTCTTCAGAGGTAATTCTAGGATAGCCAGGGCTACACAGAGAAATTCTGTCTCGAATAACAACAACAACAACAACAACAACAAAAAGTCTCAGCTTCCTTTTGCTACTTGAGTATCCCTTTGTCCACCTTGGTCACGCTGAACTTCTCGATAACCCTGCAGTGGGCTGGACACAGCCCTGCTTGGGGCCTCTGTATTGACCTTCCCCCTGCTAGACACTCCCCCAGTAAGTCAGATTGCTTCATGAGTTCCTTCAGGCCTTTCCTCCCACAGTACCTCCTTTGTAAGACTCTCCCCTTCACCTCCTCACCAGGGGCATCCACCGCCCATTCCACGTTCACCGGGAGCACCCACTGCTCACTCCACGTTCACCAGGGGAATCCACTGCCCACTCCACATTTACCAGGAGCATCCACAGGAGACAAATACCGTCCTCCCATACTAACTGTAGGACTAGCATTTTGGGGCTTTGCCGTATGTCATTTCTGCTCTCCCATAAATGATAGGCATCAGACTAAAAACTCCACATTCACCAGGGGCATCCACTACCCCACTCGAGTGCTCTCGGTTCTCCATTGCACCATCACAATCCTCAGGAGTTCACAAAGGCTACACTACCCCATGGTCAATAGCTCTAAAGCACAGTGACGGAAGTGAATGTCTCACTCATAGAGAGCCATTGCGGGACCAGCGGCTCTCTAGACCATAGCACTAGACCAGCAACCAAGGACAGCAATGTTTCCATCTTCCCATGTGACCATCACCTTCTACTGGCTGAAGCAGGGGAGGACAGCCAGAGGGTGTGGAGCAGCTCCTAGTGCTCTCATTTCTGCTCACAGCTCAAAGCGAGTCACAGGCCCACTCACCTGAGAGAGCCAGGAAGTCTAGGGAAACTTTAGCGCCATCTCACCCTCTATATGATACATATTGTATGCTTTTTAATGTCTCTTGCTGGGTGGTAAGTTTCCTTATGGTGAGAACTTGTGCTAGTTCTGTGTGCTGCTATACCCCTGTGCGTAGAATAGAGCCTAGTTTAGCTATTTGTCAGCATACTTGTGGGAGGAAGGAAGGAAGCATGGCTCACAGCCTATGGGGACAGATAAGCCAACAGCGGGGCACAGCTCCATGCTGGATCCTATAACGAGCTGACAAGCCATAAGATGAAACCATCGTTCTACACAGAGATATAAAGAAGGATTTCCCAGAGAGATTTTAGGAATGGACTCTTGAGTCAGAATACACGTTTGCCAAGGAGAGAATGGGAGAGTGGCAGAGGAGCCCGGAGGCCTGGAAGGCTCTGTACAGACAGAGGAGGGTCCAGCCCTACCTCCTGGAGAGTCTAAAGGCAGGAGAGGGAAATGAGGTCGAAGAGTTTGGCAGGGCCCAGAACACACTCAACCTTGTAAACGTCACCAAGAAAACCGGAAGTCTTGTGAGGAAAAGGAAACTCATCAAGGACTTCCAGCAGAATATCAAGCGTGTTTATATCTGGGCAGCCCCCGAGAAACTTGCAAAGCCAGAGGGAGGCATTCTCTTTAAAATCCTCCAGTTCCCATTGCCTTAGGAACTGGTCCCATATTGAAGGAGAGCCAAGCCCCCAGTGGTCTGGCTCACTCTGTCTTGAGGCCTCACCTCCCACCACTTCCTCTCCAAAGCCTTCTGCAAGTTGCAGACCAAGTTGCAACACACCCTGAACTCACCGTGGGGCATCAGGTTCCCATGACTGAGGAGCCACAGGCAAGGTTCTATAGGAGGAGCCTACTGTCTCTCAGGTGGGGCTCCTTCTACTCTGCCATGTTATATAGGCACATAAGACGACAAGGTGGCTCTGAGAGACCGTAGAAGACTTCTTTGGCTAGCATGACTGTTAAGTAAACAATCATTAATACTAAAGCCCAAAACTTTCCTTGCAGGATTAAAACAGGGGCCAAACCAATGTGCTGGGGAGGAAGCGTCCATCTTAGGAGCTTGACCCACACCCAATAAACCAGCTTGTCTCATCCCAGCAGCTTCCTTCCTGGACTCGATGAGATGAACACAGTGGATTAGCATCTGTGCCCTTTCCCCATCCCCGGGGCTGGATATCCTAATGTAAATATTTGATCCTATTAAAGACCTGACAGAAGGTACTGCCTGGTGTGTCTCACATTAAACAGCAGCATCTGGGAGTGTTTTTAGTCTGAAGCCTATCATTTATGGGAGAACAGAAATGACATACTGCAAAGCCCCAAGATGCTAGTCCCACAGTTAGCAGGGGAGGATGGTATTTGTCTCCTGTGGTAGTCTGAATATAGTTGGCACCCATATGCTCATAGGGAGTGGCACTATTAGGAGGTGTGGCTTTGTTGGAGTAGATGAGGCTTTTTGGAAGAAGCTTGTCCCGGGGGGGGGGGGGGCATCTCATATATGCTCAAGTCACACCCAGGGCTTCAGTTCAATTCCTGCTGCCTTCAGGTCAAGATGTAGAACTCTCAGCTCCATCTCCTGCACCATGTCTGCCTGCACGCTGCCATGCCCCACCATGATGATAATGGACTAAACCTCTGAAAATGTAAGCCACCCCAGCTTCAGTGTTTTCCTTTATGAGAGTTGCAGTGGTCACGGCAGTAGAAACCCTAACTAAGGCATCTTGTCTCCCCCACTTTATTTCTTTCTATTCCTCACTCCAGCTCAGAACAAAGGGGGAGAGGGCCTCTTTTGTTGTTAGGGGATATATGTACACTATGTGAAGGTGTATCGCTGTGATTGGTGTAATAAAAAGCTGAATGGCAGATAGCTAGACAGGAGGTATAGACAGAATTTCCAGGGAGAGAGAGGAAGAGAAGAAGGAATCAAGGTGCAAGAGAGATGCTCGGAGAGACAGAGAGGAAACAGGAGGTGTAAGATAGAAGAGATGTAACACAAAGTGATAGAACGTAGATGAATAAAAATGTATTCATTTAAGTTATAAGAGCTAGTTAGAAACAAGCCTAAGCTAAGCTTTCATAATTACTAAGTCTCTGTGTTGGTATTTGTGAAATGTGACCCAAAAACCCGACTACAGTACGTCACAGCGGTGGTGGGATCAATATAGGAAAGAGGAAGATGCACTTGCTTTGCACAGGTGTTTGGCTGAAGAGTTTTGAGCCTCTTCCACAGGTCCATGGAGCAGTAAGCCAGTCGGGGCTATGACTGAGCTCAAAGGAGTAAGAAACCCGAAGAGCGAAGTGATCAGGGCAGAAGTCTGAGTGTTGTGAGCGGGGAGGAGGTACAAGAGCTCGTGAAAGGTCAGGAGAATGCTGCCCTGGAAACTCTACATGACTGGATGAAGAAAACAAAATACTCCCCAATATCCAGAGCTGCCCTGCCCAATGTGGTAGCCTCAAGCCAATGCACTTTGTGTGGACAATATGCCCCGGAGTCTAAAGAATTCAGACAAAAGTCTGTGCCCTATTTCACCATTGATTTTTTAAAATACTGATTGCATGTGAGAATAATGTCTCTTGTACATGGGGTTACATGGGTTGTATTGGAATTAATTTCACACATTTCTTTACATGTTTTAAATGTAGCTACTAGGAAATTTGACATTATGTATATTGCTCTCATATGCTTCTACAGCACAGAGAGAGCTGGCTAGACTCTCCATGCGAAGCCGCAGTTAACAGAATTCCCTGTCTTATGGGTGCAGCAGGCTGTCAGGGAACGCAGTCTAGAATATGACCTGTCCGAAGCTAAACAAGTCTTATTTTTCACGTTTGTCTTTTTATTTTATTTATTTATTTATTTTTGAGACAGGGTTTCTCTGTAGCTTTAGAGTCTGTCTATGTTTGTCAATCTAATTTCATTCTCCTTAAAATTTTTAATTCATTTTTAAGACACTTATCTATTGTATGTGCATGTATGGGTGTTCATGTCACAGTGAGTGTGTAAATGCACACATACACATCACAAGTACGGAGGTCAGAGGTCAACTTGCAGGAGCCACATTTTCATTCCACCAAGTTGGTCCTAGGGATTATACTTGTAATTCTTGAAGGCAAGCACCTTTACCCAATGAGCCATCTTGCTGGCCTTCAAATTCTTCATTTTTGAGATGGGTCCCACTATGCGACCCAGGATGGACTCAGATTCACTTCCGTGGGCCTCACCTCTGCAGTACCTGTACTACGGGTGTCTAGGAGACACTATCCGGCTTCATCTAGCGTCTTCTACGGGTGTCTAGGAGACACTGCCTGGCTTCATCTAGAGTCTTCTACGGGTGTCTAGGAGACACTGCCTGGCTTCATCTAGCATCTTCTATGGGTGTCTAGGAGACACTGCCTGGCTTCATCTAGCATCTTTTGGGAAAACAGAATTAGAAAGTTTCGTGTGGCCAGGTCTGGCCCCAGTCACGTAGCTGAAGATGACCTCAGACTCCAGATATTTCTACCTGGACTTCCGAGTGCAAGGGTTCTAGTCAGGCACAAACACACTTGCCTTAAACTACTATTACCTTAAAGGGCTTGAGATCAGAAAGGTACGTGGCACATTGTCAGAGAGAGTCTTGAAAGGATCTGGTGAGACACGTGGGCCAGGAGAGGGAAGCTCTTGTCACTTTCTGTCACTCTGAAGCCAGCCACCCCGGGGTTTGACTCCTTCCTTCCTGATGTGTCTGCTCCTGCTCTCAAGTGGTCACTGTCAAGGCTGTTCATTAGCTTAGCTTCGAGACAAGGTCTCACTGCACGCACAGCCCAAGTCCCTTCCGCTCAGCTCTCACAGGCTGTGATCACAGCCATTGTCACCACGCTCAGCCTGGCCACCAAGTTTAGCGGTCCTCACCGTCACTTCCTCTTTCTCTGCATCTTTATTACCACACGTTAAATGTACCAATAATGGGGTTCACTGTGCTTTTTATATAGATTTCTACATGCCCCCCATTGCCCTCTCTTGTCGGTTGGTGCCCACCCCTCAGGTCCTACCTCTAAATGGTGGTTCTCCACCAGGCTGATTTTGCTTACCGTGACTCCCCAACTCTTGCTCCACTATGTTAACTGATGGTAGTGCTAAGGAAACATTAGAAAGACACACTAATCAGGGTATAAAAACTCAGCCGAATAGCTCACCTTGTGTTCAGCAGATGTCCCATGGACATAGTGGTGATCTCCCAGGCCTTGCAAGGTGCCCAAGCCTCCTTTTGCCATATTTACCCAGGAATTATCTCCCACAGTGGGGACCAGCTTCCCTGAGACCGAGGTAAGGCCTGAAGTGTTGATCGTCAAAGTCCGCTCAACGGATCTGAAGTAGTTAAGAACTCCCAGACAGACGCGCTGGAACAGAGGAATAAAGGCATCAGGACACCGCCCTGCGCTTTGCCCTGCCCTACAGAGCAGAACCTGATGGGGACTTCAAGGGGACAGCCCTACTGTGGAGAAAGGGGACCACCATCCCTGGACGGAACTGATTTCACACACACACAATAATGAAGAATGAACGCATTGCTACTAAAGGTAGGAATGCCCCCATTCTAGACAATCTCCAATGCATGGAGCCGTGGATGCCATCGTGCCTGCACCTGTAGCTCCCGGATGTGCAGGTGACGCAGACACAGGAAGGAGAAGTAAGCCCCTCTCATCAGGACAGGATTCCGCTCAGGCTCCGTCCCGTCGCTCAAGCCCAGCAGTTGCAGGGTCATTGCATAGCTGCTTCTTTAGCGGGGAAGAAACAGTATGAGCGCGTCCCATCCCAAAGCTGCTCAGAAAACCCGCTCATCCCACAGGGCGCGTGGCCGAACTGAAGGGGCTTTGCGATAGAAACGCACCGGAAGGAAAACAACGCCCGGAATGCGTAACACGGAGAGCATTGCACTGAGCACCCACCCCCTTTGAAAGCCACCGTCCTGGGGAGAGACAGGAATTCAGATATCTGACCCTTGTTCATAGTTCTACTTTCATTCTGACTTCAAATGTTTTTGAGGTAACATAAACTACGCACGCATCGGTCCCTCAAATTTCCCCACAGTTTTAAACCCACTTCCATGAATCACCAATCCGCAGATTTCATTACCTAGTCTCTGTCTTCTGCTTGAGAGACCCATCAGAGCTTTGGCTGAGATGTATTTTCCCAAGGTCACCGTCGCCTGGTTCCACCGAAAGACTCTCATCCTTCACATTTTCATTCTGCCAGAAAACGGTATTAGCTCAACTTTTGTAAGCATTTATGATACCAACAAAATCATAGGTCATTGAAAGGTAAATGTCATGATCCAAAGCACAACAGATGTGTGGTAAACGTGTCTTAATCCCAATCAGCATATGAAAGTCTAGATTTCTACAATAAATGAGGGAGTAACTGTTTTTACCAGAAAAAAAATCTTTGTTTTATTGACATCTTTTATATAAAAATCACTCCATTTCTTGTCTTTTATGTGGTTTGCTTCATGAAAAGTATATGATAAAACATTTTTTTCAAGAACATATACTCTCTCTCTTTTTCGTGTGTGTGTGATCAAGGATGTTTATGTCCTTGCCTGCACCTGCCCACAGAAGCAGTCAGAAACTGCAGCTGGGTGTCAGCTGTCTCCTTCAGTCACTTCCACCACTCTTTTGTTTTTTGAGACAACGCAGCTTATTGAACATGGGGCCCATGGGATCATCTAGACTGACGAGCTCCGGGTTTAGTAAGAGCCCCTGTCAGGCCTCTTGTGGATGTGTGGTTTGTGGGTATCTGGGCTCCCAGGGACAACTGTGGTGGAGGTGTTATTAGTGACCTGCCCTTGGCCCTCCTGGTGACCCAGTGGCAGAGGTGGAAACGTGTGAGTTATGTGTATGCTAGCATCTGGTTCACAGGATGGCAGAGTCCTCTCTGACTCCAGCAACAGACTATCCACCCTGGCACTTGGCCGCTCAGATGAACGTGGCATTTCCAAGCCGTACTGCAGCTTCTGGGAATAACCCAAAGACGTGGGTTCCCGGAAGCTGCGATACGGCTGGACTTTGACCCTCTCTCCTCCCTTTCCCCATTCATTTCATCACAGGGCCTCAGTGACCAGGTGGGGAGGCTTGGAAATATCACATTTGTTTGAGAGGCCAAGGCCAGGATGGATATTCTGTTGCCGTAGTAAAGGAGAAATGGCCTCTTCCTTAGAACAGGAATGTGACAGCTGGGCTGTTTCAGGCCACGCCATCTCAGGTACAGCAGTCACACTCTTGAAACTTCAGGACAGACAGAGCTGCCCAAGGACCCCAAGGAACAGAGTTGCCCATCAGCTCCGCACTTTTTTTATCTATATCCAGATGTTCAATCCAGGAGAAGAAGGCATAATTTCCAATTCATTTGATCCCTCACCATTGTGTTTTACCATGACCAACAGACGAGTTACGTTTAACGGATGCAGTTCCCAAGGCTGTATGTGAAGAGGGTCATTTCCCTGCTGAGCTTGTAGTGTTCCCAGCTACAGTTCAACACGTACCCAGAAGGGAATATCTGAGCCGCATCCTTTCTCTGAGGGGATTTTGACTTTTTCAGTTGCTTCAAAAATTACCAGAGCAAAAAGTGACATCAGATTACAGTGAAAGACACTTGAAAGAATGATCAAATAAAGCACCAGGGGATGCTGGGCCAGTGGATTGCCAGGAAGGAAGCAAGAAGGAAGAGACAGCGTAGCATCCTTCAGGGAAAGGACCCAAGCACAGGAAATGTTCAAAGCCCAGGAGAACATTCCTCAGGAGCAGCAGACCTGCTGGGAAGCCCAGGGCAGAGCAGAGTGTCCACGGCCCCACCGACCCCACCGACCCCACCGACCCCGTCTGTGGTTGCTCTCTCTTCCCAGGAGGCAGATCTTTGCCCCTGACCCTGCCTGTGACAGGTTGTTTTCCAAGATGGCCGAGCTCGTGAATTTTGAGTTCGGAATTTCTACTGACTGCCAAACTCGCTTCTTTCTTAAAAGCTGGCAAAAACAGTGGGCTGGAAAGTAGAATGGGAAGAAAACTTAGCTGAAAGGTCTATTACACATTTCCTCATTCTCAAGTGTCCACCACTTATGAGTGTGCATCCACAGAATATCATTGTAGCCAGGATGTAAAGGGAACATTTAAAACTGTGCCGCTTCAGATTATAAAGTCAAAGTTTTTTCCTTCTTTATACTTTTCTGCATTTCCTAATTTCCCTTGATAAATTTGCGTCCCTACTATCATTCAACAATATTTACTTTGTAAATATTTTAAGTGTGTATGTGTGCACGTATGTGCATGATGTATAACTCTATGACATGGACACACATATGTCTTGGTGTGTGTGTGCGTGCGTGCGTGTGTGTGTGTGTGTGTGTGTGTGTGTGTGTGATATAGGACAGCTTTTAGCGATCAGTTCTTTCCACCATGGGCTCCAGTGACTGAATTCAGGTCATCATGTTTTTGTGGCAAATCAATTTTATCTACTGAGCCATCTTGCTAGTCCAAAAATACTTATTTATTTTTAATTAGAGTTATTTTATTTTTTATGCATATGGGTGTTTTGCCTGCATGGAAGTCGGTATAGCATGTGTATGCCTAGTGTTCTTGGAGGCTAGAAGAGGTCATTGGGTCCTTTGGAACTAGAGTTACACCAGTTGTGATCCTCTGTGTGCATATTGAAATGAACCCAGGTCCTCTGAAAGAGCAGCCAGTGTTCTTAATCATTGACCTATCCCTCCAGTTCCAGAAAAAAATATTTATAATAAATATTCTATTGAATTTGATGAGGAGCACTCAAGAAAAAGTCCTGTAGTTTGCTGATCTTGCTTTTGGGAATTGCCATGTCCCATACTACTGGTGGGCCTCATACTAACTGCCTCCCACCATCTCTGGAGTCAATCTGGAGAAGTGATAGGCAGAGTGTGTGTGGTGCGTGGCCACTGAGCATGAGTGAAGGCTCTGCCACTGCTCACCGGTCCTGTAGCCAGAATGTGGTACTTCCTGCCATGGATCACTTCATAAGCTTCCTGTTTAAACTGTATCTTAAGCATCATCATCAGAAGAAAATCTCTGTATTGAGCCACTTTAAAGTGTGTTCCTTAGGGAGGTGGCACAAGACACTGAACTGACAATCAGGTTGTGGGCTCCCAAGGACAGCATAGCCTGGCTCGTTTTGCCCTTGACCAGATCAAGACTATAGCTAAATATGCTTCGTCATTGTCAAAGACTAATAAAAACTATGGTCTGATTCAGGGTCGTGTCAAGCATACATCACCATCAAGTAACAATAATAAGAAAACCTGATGTGTTTCTTTACTTCCAAACTCCAGACCTTGAAGTCAATACAGAATTAGAATTACATTAAAAAGAAAGGTCAGCCTTTGGTGTTAACGGCTAATAGAAGATAAAATCAAACTGTGATAGCACCATTGTAAACATTAGTGATACCCAGGCACAAAAATCATGTCAGAATGCACAGGGGGACGAAGATGCCCATCTGTGACTGGTATGGAGGATGTGCTGCCACCCTGGCATCCTCTGTGCCAGCAAATTTTATTTCTGTATCTATTCTAATGTAACACACACTTCAGTGATGTGGGATTCCCCCTGTACAATGTGAGTACCATTGGTTAATAAAGAAAATGTTTTGAGCCTATGGCAGGGCAGAACAGAACTAGGTGGGTAAGCTAGGCTGTATGCTGGGAAGAAGAGGGTGGAGTCAGAGAGGAGCCATGGAGCTGCGGCCAGAGACAGACATGCTAAAACTTTAGCCGGTAAGCCACAGCTACATGGCGATACACAGATTACTAGAAATTGGTTAAATTAAGATATAAGTGTTAGCCAATAAGAAGCTAGAGTTAATGGGTCAAGCAGTGTTTTAAATAATATAGTTTCTGTGTGATTATTTCGGGGCGAGCAGCCGAGAACCAACAAGTGGCCTCCTAACAACACTTAAGGAAAGCAGGCTCCCTTCAGCAAATCCTAATCCTAGCACTTGGGAGGTGGAGGCAGGCAAATCTCAGAGTTCAAGGCCAGCATGGTCTACAGAGAGGGTTCCAGGACAGCCAGGCTTACACAGAGAAACCCTGTCTCAGAAAACCAAACAAAAAGAAAGAAAGAAAGAAAGAAAGAAAGAAGAGAAGAGAGAGAAGAGAAGGCCCATTTTTTTTTCCCATTCCCCCAGGTCTTGAGAATATCAGTCAAGCACTCCACCACTGAACCACACACATAGCCTGTAGGTCTGGTGTTTGATTTTGTTTACTTGTGTGTTTTATTTTTGAGACAAGATCACCATGCAGCCGAGGCTAGCCTGGAGTTCATTATATAGCCCATGCTGGCCTCAAATTCTTGATTTTCTGGTCTCTTCCTCTCTTGTGCTGGGATTACAGGTATGAACCACCATATCTGATTAAAGTTCAAGTATGTGTGCACATGTGCGTGCGAGTGTGTGTGTGTGTGTGTGTGTGTGTGTGTGTGTGTATGACACGATGCTGGTTTATATGTGTGGAGAAGTCTGAGATCAACCTTGAATGTTGCTCTTCAGGAGCCGTCCATCTTGGTTTTAGAGGTCTCTCTCTCACTGGCACCCAGGGCTCACTGATTAGGAAAGTCTGACTGCCAGCAAATTCCAGAAATCTGGTTACTTTCACCTCCCCAGGGCTGGGATGTCAAATATGTACACCATGTCCAGCATCTTAGCTACAATTTCTATTGCTGCAACAAAACACCATGACCAAAAAGCAACTTGGGGAGGAAAGGATTTATTTGACTTACACTTCCACATTGCGGTTCATCACCAAAGGAAGTCAGTACAGGAACTGAAGCAGGGCAGGAACCCAAAGGCAGCAGCTGATGCAGAGGCTGTGGAGGAGTGCTGCTTACCGGCTTGCTTCCCATGACTTTCTCAGCCTGCTTTCTTATAGAACCCAGGACCACCAACCCAGGAATGGCACCACCCATAACAGGTTGGGCCCTCCCCCATTGATCACTAATTGAAAATGTCTTACAGCTGGATTTTTAGAGACCTCAGCTGAAGTTCCCTCCTCTCTGATGACTAGCTTGTGTCAAGCTTACATAAATCCAGCCAGTATACCCATCTTGGACCCTAGCTCCTTCAGCAAACATTTTATCAGCTGAACTGTCTTTCTAGTTCCTAGACCTGGTTTTTAATAAGAGAAGATTTTGGCTAGGGCTATTCATGGATGACCATGTAACCTGTAGCATATAATAGAGAGGCATGCTATTAAAGCATAGAAACTTGTAATAAAGTAATAAAGTAAAAACAAGCCACCTAAAGATGGAAAATTCACAGAGTCTGGATTATGTATATTACTGTGTTATCTTTGAATTTTTTGATTGCAGAAAGACATTTGATTCTAGGGACTGCTAAACTAAGCCAACATATATATTTCAAAGGTATCTTGAATTCAAAATTTGAATATAAAGATACATTTTTTTTTGTTTCCATACAGGATGAGAACCTGTGGATTGCTTCCAGACTAATATGGTTTGATGGACTAATACCCCTCAAAAAATTACTTTGTCCAATAAACAGCAGGAAGAAGTTTGGAGAAAACTACGCACATCTTCCCAAATACTGTCTATAAATGTTACATTTAAAGGGGGGCATGCTATACAGATTTGCATTGGTATGGTTCTCGGTTTATTGGTACAAATTTAAGGTCAATTTTGTTATACTGTGTATATGTATTTCTGACCTTGATTAAGGTATTGTGTTTGTCCAGCTCATTTAGAAATGTAATGTATAATTAAGAAATATAGGTTAATAGGTAATCATTTATAATAGTCAAGTTTGTGGTCATGTTAGTTAGGTTTTCTAGATATATAGAGATATATTTCAGCTAGATAGGTATTCCTCAAATCTTTCAGAGACTTTCCAAATACAGCATTTAAAATGTTTTAAGAACTTAGGGCTTTTCATGATAGTGAGACACATCTGCTCCTGGCAGCGCCAATCTACTTCAAGAGGAAGATGGGCATTGAAGAGTCTCCTTATGGAGTTGTTTAGCCATTTGGGCAAGAAACTGTTCTTACCTAGACTGCTTAGTGAACTTGACATGCAGGACTCACAGAGAAATGACTGCTGAACTTGCCTAAAGGTGAGACAATCCTTCAGGGTTCCTGCTTCATGAAAGAAGTGAACGTATCTGCTAGATATTCTGCAGGACACAGAAGAAAGTGACTGGCAAACTGCCAATATGGGTGGAACTGTCTTTGAAATTTCCTGCTTCATGGAAAAGTCTGCTGGACATTATGGACCTGTAGGCCGAAGATGTATGCTCCAACAATACAGATGAACTTTGAATGACTGTCCAGGCAGCAAGATGTTTCTGTCAATTCTAGAGTTTTGGAAGTTGCTTACAATGTACTTCCTGTTTCCTTAGGTAATATCATATCCTTCTGGAGTCTTTGATGGAGTTGAAGAATTTATAGTTATAGTTTTCCTTAGTTATGATAAAATATAAAGTAGATATAAATATTGTAACTGTAATTCTTGCTTGATAACTGTTTTGTTATATGTAATTTTACTATGTTAAAGTTAAAGCCTTCCTTTTTGTTTAAACAGGAAAGGGGAAATGGTGTGGGAGGTCCTTCTGTCTATGTGTTGCCTTTATTTGTTAATGAATAAAGAATCACTTTGAGTCTATGGCAGGGAAGAACAGAACTAGGCTGGGAAAACTAAACTGAATGCTGTGAGAAAGAAGGGTGGAGTCAGAGAGACACCATGTATCCCCGCCAGAACTTTAGCCAGTAAGCCACAGCCATGTGGCGATACACAGATTAATAGAAATGGGTAAAATTAATATGTAAGAGTCAGCCAGTAAGAAGCTAGAGCTAATGAGCCAAGCAGTGATTTAATTAATATGGTTTCTGTGTGATTGCTTCAGTTTGGGGCAGCTGGGACAAAGAATCAGGCTTACTGTCCAAACTTGAAAGCATAGGTTCAGTCCTCAGTATCCATGTAAAATCTGTGACACATGCCTGTAATCCCTGCATTGGGGAGGTGGAGACAGGAGGATCTCTGGTACTTGCAGGCCAGTTGGCCTAGCCAATCATTGAGCTTCAGGTTCAGTGAGAGATCCTGTCTCAAAATATAAGGGAGACACTTGGCATTGACCTCTAGCCTCCAACGTGCACGTGTGCAAATGCACGTGCGCGTGCACACACACACACACACACACACACACACACACACACTCCAGAGAGAGAGAGAGAGAGAGAGAGAGAGAGAGAGCAGTAGAGACAGATTCCCCAGATATATTATCACATAGAAAAATCAAGTTATAGAAAGATATTCGCATGGAATGACATGTTATTTAAATAGAAAATCCAAACATAAAGCTCTCCCGTGTGTATTTTAACAGATGTATTCATACAGATGGGAGTAGTCACCACACTTATCACAGAGATAAGGGCTGAGCATAGGGGTTGGGCAGTCACAAGAAATCCAGTTCTTCACTTATAAACGTTTGAATGTTCTAGAAGGACGAGGGTTTTTGTTTTTTGTTTTGTTTTTTTTTTTTTTTTTTTTGCAGAGCATGGTGGTGCACACCTTTATTCCCAGCCCTCGGGAGGCAGAGACAGGAGAATCTCTGTGGATTCAAGGTCAGCCTGGTCTATGTAGAGAGTTCCAGGACGACCAGGGCTACATAGTGAGACCTGGTCTCAAATGAAAACCAAAACCAAAACAAACAAAAACACTAAAATTTTCTTTTAAGAAAGAAATAGTGACTCCAGTAGGGAAACCTGGCAAATGCTGCAAAGCTAACGAAGTAGACAAAGTCAACAGGGCTGAAATCTGCCTGCACCGAGCTCAGCTGACAATATCGCCAGGACCGGTTCCTTGGTTGACAGAGGCGCTGTAATAATGTAACAATGTAAGAAACCAGTGGCAGGAGAAGCCTATGCAACTTTTCTATAAGCCTTGAACTATAAAATAAAATCCTTTTATTCAAAAGTGGAAACCCTAAAAAAAAAAAAAAAAAAAAAAAAAAAAAAAAAAAAAAAAAAAAAAGTGGAAACCCTAAGGAAAGCTTTACTGACGAAAGCTCCCTCTGAGGATCCACTACAGTGAACTAAGGATTGCTTCTCTCAGAGCCGTCAAGGCGCCCAGCTCATCCGCCTCCTGCCCAGCGCCCTTGAGAAAGATACTTGGTGGCTCTTAGCTGCCACTTACCAGCTTCAGAGCCGGAGTGCTGACCCACACACAGACGCTAAAGGGAGCTTGACAGTTACATGCTTGCAAAACTGCACCCAAGCCTTGGATTCACGCCCACATTCCAGCACCTCCCAGATGCCTCTGTATACCAATCCTGAGCCTGCCAGACTGCTACTCAACATTCAGACCAGTACTGTGAGCCCAAGAGGGCCCTGAATCTGTATAGACAGACATACTTGCAGAGGATACAAATTCTGACTCATGGGAAAATTCAGAAAAAATGTTGGTTGTTGACTCAGAATTTCTTTTCCTAAACAGTGCTGTCTTCCAACCCTGCCCTGAAAGCTCTTTTCCAGGCAGTTTCTACCAGAGTGTGTCCCCCCATAGTTCTCTTCATGGTGCTCACATGTCAGAGAAACACTTGTATGTCCTTATCTAATTCATTTTCAATAGGATGCCTCCCGGGGGCAAGGACTGGGTAGGACCCATTCCTGGAGCCCAGTGCAATTCTAGGCATGGGAGAAAACTGTTGAAGGGAGAAAGGCAGGAGGGAGAGAGGGAGGGAGGGGAGGATGGAGGGAGGGAAGGAGGGGAGGAGGGAGGGGAAGGGAGGAGGAGAGGAGGGAACAAGCAGGTAATGTGATGTGTGTGTTATCTGTCTCAAGCTCCAACCCTGGAATCTGAACATTTATGAGTATTCTAAGCCTCTTTATGATCTATCAACCATAAATCAACTTGAAAATACAGTGGTCATATTTGTCTGTCTTTGGTCAGTTCCAAGAATAACGTTCATAAATCAGCAAATAGCCAGGAGTAGTTTCCTTCCTCCCTTCCTCCTCCCTCCCTCTCTCTTCCTCCCTCCCCTCATTTCTCTTAAGACAGTATCTCACTCTGTACCCCTGGCTCCCCTGGAACTCACTATGTACCCCAGGTTGCCCCGGAATTCTTGGTAAACCTCCTGCTGCAGTCTTCAGTCTCCCTAGTGCTGGGATTATAGGTGGGAGCCACACCACCTGGCTTCTCCCTTCCCCTTATTTTGACTGCCTTCAAGGCAGTTTTAATGAGAGAAGACCACACCAATCCCACCTGAGTTCCCATCCCCCCTGCCAGGGGAGGAGCAGAGCTCAGGTAGAAGTGTCAGTTTTCCCTCTGCTCTGGTCCAGCAAAGGCAAGCGGGAGTCTGGGAGTCTTCCCTCGTCCATTTCCAACATGGCTTCCCATACAATCGCCTTAACTTAGGCTTTCTGCTGCCTGACACCTAGACAAGTCACCGCAAGCCCTCTGCTTGCTACCACATGGTCCCACAGAGGTAAATTCCTCTGGCCATAAGGGCCACCAGCACTCCTCACCCTGGTCCCCTGCTGGCCAGTGGCGCCTGGACCTCACTGCTTCTGCGCATTTTCAAACATCTAACTCCACCCTGTCCCCCTGTCCCTCTCTTGTTCTTATTGGCCTCCTTTAACTCATTAGGTCCCTGAGACTTTAACTCTCTCTGCTTTCTCAGCCAGTGAGAGAACACATTTGTGATTACAGGCTTAAGGTTTTCTTTTTCTTTTTTCCTTTCTTTCTTCTTTTTTCTTTTAGACAGGATCTCATGTGGCCCCGATCAGTTTTGAACTTGCTCTGTAGCAGAGAATGACCCAGATCTTCTGATCTTCCTGCCTCCACTTCCTAAGTGCTGGGATTACAGGACCATGTCACCACACCCAGGGATGTTGGTAATTGAAATCTAAGGTAGAAGGTGATTAATTAATTGTCCTCTGGGGCAAACGGTTCAGCACCACAAAAGCCGAGGCTCAGAGGTACCCGGGGCGAATGCCTTGTGTCTTTTGCTTTCTCCATCTCCCTCTCTCCTGTCCATTTGGGTGAGGAAGCAGAAGACTTGCATACTTTTAATGTCCCCTTGTTAATATACATTCCTCTTGACAGTGACATATATACCACAGGGTAACGTGAGCCCTCAGCACTGGCAAGACGCCAGCCGAGGAGAGAGCATACTGACAGTTGGGTGTGCCACAGGGAATCTGGGAGCCCAGGTGGCCTGCGCTGATATGCCACTTCTACTGCTGACCTATGTGGTCAACGCGTTTCTCTTTGGGTTCTCTAGATCTGCATTCAGCAGACTGAAAATGACATAAGACAAGAGAAGCGTATGTGTGTGCACAAGTGCTGTATTTGTGTTTGCTTCCAGACGCTCTGAAGCCCACTGCAATCCTTCAGGTCCCACTTTCTCCAGCCTGGAGTGATGGCCCAGGATGCTCATCAGCATCCTCAACTTCCTCACACCTTTGATTTCTACACCTTTCCATGGCTCCACAGTTCACTTCAGAAGTTCAAGCAATCCGGCTATTTGAAGGAGCTCTAGGGCCTGTTAGCTACGTGGCTCTCCTTGACGGTCCTGCAGGTGTCGCCACTGAGCTCCTCACGGGTCCTCTCACCTGACATCTGCCTCTCTCCCAGAGCCAGGACCAGACACTGTGCCTGCATCCTAACCTTTCACTCATATAAAACCTCTTCCTTGCTTCCCGGGGTGTGACACCATGTTCTCTTCCTCAGGATCACCCCTCTGCCCTGTTTCTTCATGCCCTTCCCTCCTGTTCCCCCAAGCTCACCTATTTCCCATGTCCTTCCTTCCTGTTAGACTATGAACACAGTTGGGTCTCCCCGTCCTACGTTAGCTAATACACCACAAACAGATACTAGCAAATTCTAGTTTCAAAAGCACATGGCACCAAGGTCAAGACAATGGCCACTAAGGCTGTGTAGGAAGTTCCTCTCAGGGCTCAGCTTCACGTCCTTCTCAGACAACAGTCTCCTGACTGACTTTGTGAATTTGATCTCTTCCCTCTTCAGCTTAACTCGCATGCTGCTGCCACGCGAATCCTCCTAAAATCCTCCTCTGCGTGTATCACTCTGCTTACAGGACACCGTACTCTTTAGTCCGGGGTCTGTGGGCATTTACAACCTCTCTTTCCCTCTGCATCAAAAGAGTGGCTTCTCTTTGCTGTCCTTTCTCGCCCACATATGCGATCTCCTCTGCACCACCCGTGTGCTGGCCCCTTTCCACTGTTTATATTCATTCTCTTCTTATTTGGGGGGTGTTTCCCCTAGCAGCCCCTGCTGCGATGCAGTCCCACTAACAGCACACAAAGGGTCCATCGGCTGGGCACTCAGCTCTTGCCAGCACAGGGCCTGCAGCCTTGCCGGCGTGGATCTGCGGGGGCCTATGGCAGGCAGAATGAAGGTGTACAGCACATAGCTGCACGCCCCTCCTTCTGATTATGGTAATTAGCCTGCATAGATAATAGAGCTTTGACATCGAGGGTGAAGTCCTAAAGGTGATGGATAGAGCCAAAGGTGGGGAAAGGCAAACAGACCGTTCGCTCCTGTCCTACCTGGTAGAGGTCGATGTTGTTATAAATACTCTGCCAGATGTGATCATAGCTGCATGGATGCAAAGGCTGAGAAGTCATGAAAGAGGAGCGATGTGGATCCATAGTCACTGTCCTTGCAGCGTGATCCTGGAGCACCTGCACAGCCTTCACAGGGTCAGAAATCTTAAGCAGAGCAGGGAGAAGAGACGGTTAATAGACGCAAGAAGGTCACCTTGTTTCGGTTTTAAAAAATGCATCTATCTATCTATCTATCTATCTATCTAGTTAGCTAGCTAGCTAGCTATCCATCTATCATCCATCTATCATCTATCTATCTATCTATCTATCTATCTATCTATCTATCTATCTATCATCTATCTACCTATTTTGGTTTTTTGAGACATGGTTTCTCTGTGTAGCCCTACCTGTCCTGGCACTTGCTCTGTAGACCAGGTTGGCCTCGAACTCATAGTGATCCTCCTGCCTTTGCCTCCCAAGTATAAGGGATTAAAGTACAAGGGATTAAAGGTGTGCACCACCACCACCTGGGTTATTTATTTATTTGTATGTGTTGTGTGGCTGTGTGTATATGTCTCTCTGTGTGTGTATGGCTGTCACAGCATGTATGTGCAGGTCAGAGGACAACACTAGAGTCTGTTCTCTCTCCATCACATGGGTGCAGGGAATCAAACTCAAGTTGTCAGGCTTGAAAGAGAGGGCCTCTACCTACTGACCCATCTCGTTGGCACCTGGGTTCCTTCTCAAGAATCTGGAAGGAGCCTTAAGTGAGACTTCTTTCTCTCAAAACCAGGGCTGAGGCCTAACTCAGCTGACAGAGTGCTTGGCTAGCATGCAATTGTAGCTTCTATCTCCTCATGGCATGAACCTGCCACGGGTGGTACACCTGTAATCCCAGCACTTGAGAACTGGGTGCCAGAGGATCAGAAGTTCAAGGCCGTCCTTAGCTACATAAGTGAGCCTGAGGCCAGACTAGAACACACGAGACCCCGTGTTAAAAATTTATTAAACTCAAATGACACATGCCCTTGGTAATGATTAAGAATCACAAACACAGGCTGGAAAGATGGCTCAGAGATTAAGGGCACTGACTGCTCTTCCAGAGGTCCTGAGTTCAATTCCCAGTAACCACATCATGGCTTACAACCATTTTTTTTTTCCTTTGGTTTTTCGCGACAGGGTTTCTCTGTGGCTTTGGAGCCTGTCCTGGAACTAGCTCTGTAGACCAGGCTGGTCTCGAACTCACAGAGATCCTCCTGCCTCTGCCTCCTGAGTTCTGAGATTAAAGGCGTGCGCCACCATCGCCCGGCTACAACCATCTTTAATGAGAACTGGCACCCTCTTCTGGCCTGCAAGCATACATGCAGACAGAACACTGTGTACATAATGAATAAATAAATCTTAAAACGAATCACAAACACAACTAAAGTTATTTATGGTTTAAGTATTTCATATCTGCCTTCAAATATGAATTACCTTGATGCCTTTTCCATTGTAATGTTCAGTAAATATACTGAAACTTGATTTCACATTAATTCCCAAACTTGAACTGTTTCTAATTTTTAAAATAGGTATTTATACAGAGAAATTTAAGGAATCTTTCAACATTTCTTTGAAGTTAGTTAAATTTACTAGTTTGGCTGAAATTGCCTTTAGTGAATCATTCAGAACAAAACAAACCATTTGAAGGAAAACTCTCTAATTTTGTTCTATAACTCACGCTTTGAAGATTTTTAACAAGTCTATATAGTACTATTTTCTAGGGAGAAATTACCCTTCTGCCATTAAAAATACATTAAAAGGACAGTTCAGCTATTATAAATCCTTTGGCGGGGGGGTGTTGCTGGTAGATCAAGCCAGGGCCTCACCCATTAGAAGCATTCACTCCTCACTTGGCTATGTCTGCAACATGTAACATAAACCTTAAGTATCATTCAGACTTTTAAGATATTTCAGGAGTTAGAGAGGCAAAGTAAGCACCTCAGAGGGTTTTCTCTGTGTTCATATTTTTAACTTTTGAGAAATATACATTTTTAAAATCCTATTTTTTTAAAAAAATCCTCTTTTCTTGTTTGGATACTTAAAGCACATGTTTACTTGTCTGATTATTTCGTCACATGGCATATAGCCCATGGAACTTTTATATGAAATTAGAAATAAGGTCATGCGGGTCATAAGGTCTGGAGAGTGTTAAGATTAACTTAAGTATTTTCAACTGAGACTAAAAGACAATCAGCACCTAATGCTCTTGGTGTTGAAAAACTGACTCTTGTTTTCCCCCCCTTTCTTGCCATTTTTTCTAAGTTACTAATTTCCTTTCCTGTCAATTTTTTTTAGCTACTTTTTGTCTTCCTTTGGGGACTTAAGGTCCATTTTTTTTTTTTTGCATGGAGTGAATTTTTTACTTGGAATACTAAGGTAAAAGGCCATTTAAGTAAAGACCAGCCCAATTAAATGGTATCTTGATGACCTTGCAGAAATAAAATATTTATAAATCTATGTGTTGAAACTAATGATTATGTTTTCAGGTGTATTAATGATTTTAGAATTTATAATTTATTCCAAAACACACTAAAAGTTCTTTGAATAAATTTTATAGCAGAAAAAATTAATTAAACTCAAATGTTATGAATGCCCAAGATCCATGCATCCACTTGACACCATATAAATTCAGATATACATGCCAGCTTATTTAAAATTCAGAGGCAGCCTCCAGAACAATATCAGAGAGCATCCTCACAAGGGGTTACACCAGTGAATGAGAACCCCCCCCCCCCCGCCTGCCAGCTCTGGGGGCAAATTTGTCCTGTTAGGAAGAGGCAGGAGACGGAGAAGGAGGCAGCAGAGGCTTCCTAAGGTCACAGACCTGAGCTTATTCCCCTGCCGTCCGCAGAGCAGTGCGTGTCAACCTGACCCCAATACTAACAATATCTCTTCCTAGATTGCTGTAAGACGCCCAGCGTGCAGAAGCTGAATAAACATCCCTTCTCTTCTGGAGGTGACAAATCAAATAATGATCCCAGAACCGACCACCAACTATACACATGCTACTGCATCATTTTAATATCTCAAAGAATTCTAAAGGCCGTTTATTCCAATCCTGTCACCCCAGAAGCATGTTGTAAGTATAGAAAAAACTTCATCATAAAATTAATGTGGAATCTCAAGGAGCCCCCAAGAGCCAAACAATTTGGAAAAAGAATGAGGCTGGAGGACTCACACTCCCTGAGTTTAGAAAGTATTGAAAATAAATAGTGGTCAAAATAGTCCGGTGTGGCGTAAGGAGAGGCTACAGGTCAACTGAGCTCAGAGATAAACCCCACATCCGTGGTCAAGGATACCGAGACCACCAAATGGAAACATACTGTCTGCATTAATGGTGCTGGAAAACCAAATAGCCAAATGAAGAACAGAGAAGTTTCATTCTTGTATGTAAACGTTGATTTAAAGACATGAAGTTAAGCCCTAAAAGTTCAAATCTCTCAGAAGGAAGCAGAAAAGCTTCGTAATAAAGGACTTGGCAATTTTTTGTGAGTTAAAAGTTTTTTAGGGGAGCTGGAGAGATGGCTCAGCAATTAAGAGCACTGACTGCTCTTCCAGAGGTCCTGAGTTCAATTCCCAGAACCCACACAACAACTCACAACTGTCTGTAACTCCAGTTCCAGGGGACCCAACACCCATGCACATAATGTAAAAATAAATATCAAAAATTGTTTTAGATTTATTTTAGTTAATATATTGAGTGTTTTACCTACATGTATGTACGTGTACCACACATGTGGTTGGTGCCTCTGGAGGTCAGAAGAGGGCATCAGGTGCCCTGGAACTGGAGTCACAGATGGTGTGAGCCACCACGTAGGGCCTGGGAAAGAATCGGGCTCACAGCAAGAACAACACAGCTCTAACTACTGCACCATGGCTCCATCCCTGGGTTAGTTCATTTGACTGTTGGGTGTTTGGGTTGGGTGGTTGTTGGTTGTTGTTGTTTTATTTTTTTTTTTTGACATCAAAAGTCAGGGACGGGGGTAAAAAGTGAAAAATGCCACACCACAAAACTAAAGAAAGCTTTTCTGACTCAAAGGATATATAAACAGAACCAGAAAGGAGCCTATAGAATGGGAGAAAACACTTTCTAGTCATAGATCTGATAAAGGAAATAGAATATATAAAGTACCTGACAAGCAAAATAGAGAGCAGAAAGAGCTCTTCCAATTTAACAACACAACCTAGTTACTAAATAAGAATTTAGCCTCAGGACTAAGGCCTTGAACCAAAAGGTTGGTGGGAATATTCTCAGCCTCTCCAGAGTGGTGCTGTCTGCTGTTGTTTCTATAGAAGAAGGGTAGCTGCCACCATAAACACCAAAGACTAAAAAGAATTAATATATGGTTCAGCTAGTTTATTTCTGGGTATACACCAAAAAGAATGGAAAACAAGACCTCAGATATGTGTACACAGTGTTCATAGCAATGTCCACAGTATCCATGATATTCCTCGACAGGTGGATGACTAGACCTTCGTAATACTCCCAAGGGATTGCTATTTGGCCTTGAAAGGGAAGAAATTTCTAACAAACTTTCCAGTATGGCTGCCCCTCAAAGACATTGTGTTGCCTGAGTAGGCCAGTCACAGAGAGGCTAAGTCGTGCAGGATTGCGCTCATCTGAGGTATCAAAATTCACAGAAAGGGGAAGTAGGGTGGTTGTTGCAGGGGAGCTGGGAGGAGGGGATGCTGGGGGATTGTTCAATTCGGGCAGAGCATCATTGCCGCAAGACATGAATGTTCTGGAAATTTATTGCCCAACAATGTGAACATACTTAGCGCTAATGAACTGTGCACTTAAGTAACTAAGGCAGAAAATGGTTTTCACCCAATATTCTTGTGTCGAAGATGAGGAAGTTCAAGTTGAAGCAGGCTACACAGTTAGATGAACACCATACACAGCTCAGCATTGAAGCAAAACCAACTCTTTGACAGTTTTCTTTTGTTTCCTTTTTAAGACAGGATTTTGCTGTTACCCTGGCTCATCTGGGACTCCATGCAGACCAGGATGGCCTTGAAGTCACAGAGACCCCTCTGCCTTTGCAGATTTCTGGGATGAAAGGTGTGCATGAACTACCAAACTCGGGGAATTGACAATTTTTATTCTCTCCTTGAAAGCTAGCTGAATTTTTAGTTTGCTGCTTAGATTAGAAAGTTCTAACAAAGAGTTCAAAGAGTTGACTCCGAGAACAAGAGCTCGCCTGCTCTTTTAGGGGACCCAGGTTCCATTCTCAGCACCTCACAGATGCTCACAGCTGCCGACAACTCCTGTCTTAGGGGACCCAGCAACCTCTTCTGGCCTCCACGGCACTAGGCACACTTATGGCATATAGATACCGTGCAGGCAAAACATTCATACATAAAAAGCAAATTAATTTTTTTAAAGAAAGCTTAAAAATAAAGCTTTCAGAGTGAACCCATGCCATTTTTTGTTGTTGTTCTTTATTTTTTGTTTGTTTTTTTCTTAGAGAGAAAGAAAACCCCACAGTTTTTGAGGATGGTGTTTAGCAAGCCTCTTACCTGCCTATGGTTATTTTCTCACCTTCAAAATCTTTGACTGGACTTGCATTAGTTCATCTATTCTCCTCCGCTCTTTGAGTCTGGTTAACATCTTCTTCTGCCAAGGGTCACATTTCGGCTTGACCTAGTGGATAGATATGTTCATGTGTCTCACTAGAAGCCACACAGAGAAAGACCTGAGGACCTGCCAAAGGAGATCTGTGTCCCTGCTTGCAGGTTTGCTGGGGCATGTGAGGCCTTGGGAAGGGTCTGCCCGGGCCAACACTGAGCTGTGAAGGGAGCCTGCAGTTCCTGCTGGCACTTGGTCTAGGCCACACGGGAGTTCCAGGTAGACTCTACTGTGAAGCACACAAGCAGGAAGGAGCCGAGAGCCGCCATCACTGGGGACATCGTCATGAACAGAGGGAGAAGCTACCAGAGACCCAAGGACTCCATATTAAAGACTTCATCTTTCCTATCCAGAAACCGTATCTCTAAACTTAACTCTGTAGCTATAAATCACATCATCAATATGCTGGTAATTTTCAAATTCATATCTCAGCCCAAATAGGTATGAACATGGTCTGCGGTCAAGAACATCTAGGAATGCAACTGTTCATAAAATGATAAACTTACCTAAAACCAGGGTTTGGGTTTTGTTTTTTTTTTTTTTGTTTTTTTTTTTTGTAACTCAGCTGTGCAATTCCCAAACATAAGCACTGTAGATGACAATGCCATGTTTTAGTGGGCACTCCTGATTGTTCTGCCCAAGTACCTCCATATTATCTATGTTTGGGGGTTAATTCTAAGATACAGGGTCTGCTCCACCTACACTGACTGCCTGAGTTCAATCCCCAGATGGAGAACAATCTTTGGTTCCTTTCAGCCCACCTTTCCAGGTGGGCTCTGTCTCTCCGAGATTCACATTGAAACCCACCCTACAACATGATGCTATAGGCAAGTGTGACTTTAGAGGGGATAAGTTCATAGCAGCGGAGCCCTCGTGAATAAGATCAGCCCCTCATAAGAGGCCTGAGGCTGCTGCGTGCCTCTCCCACCATGTAAAGGAAAGGCAAAAAGTCAGCAGTCTGTTCCCTAGAAGAGAGTCCTTGCCAGATTCCCCGCTGTGCTGGCAGGCAGACCTGCTCAGCCTCCAGAAATGTGAAAAGCAAAATCACTTTGCTTACAGCTACAGGCTTCATTGTACTTCATCAAAGCAGTTTGAACAGATAGCAATGGCAACAAATCCCATCAGACCTTCCTTTCCAATTCTGGTACCCAGCACACACATCTGGCAGTGTACAACTACCTATAGCTCAAATTCCAGGGGATCTGGTGCCCTCTTCTGGTGTAAAGTGATACCTGCAGGCTTGTGATACATACACTCAGGCAGGTGCGTGCGTGCATACCCGCGTGCGCAAGCATACACACACACACACACACACACACACACTAAATTACATATATTTAATCTTTAAAAAGAGATTCCTTCCATTCATACAACCGTCAAGCCTTATCAAACATGGATTCTACATTTTCAGTGTTGCCCACTCATTAAAATGTATTTGTGACCTCAGTGTCAATCATGGTCATTGATAGACTTTTACAGAGTTGGGGATAGTGGGCACATTCCCAGCCAAGACTGAGTAAGATAATATTCTACCTTAAGGACACTGGAGACAAGTGCCCCTTCTGTGCTTTGTTTAGAGCCATGTTCATTGTGCTTTTTGTTGGTGAAACTGGCCCTAAAGAGAATTCTAAAGTGCTGGCTATGTTTTCAGTCCTGCACTAGAAAGCTGCGACAGTTTCTGGAGAAGACATGTTAGATAAACATCATTACATGGAGTTTGAGTACTTCTAATAGTGAAGTTCAATGCTTATGAATCAATGATATGCATTAATCAGGGCATCTTTAAACAAAAAATACATTAAAACAGGGCTTGATTTTGGTGTGTTTTTTTTCTCTTTCTTTTTATCTTTCTTCATCATCTTCTTCTTTTTGCAAAATATGGTCTCACTCTCTAGCTGAAACTACCGTCTCCCAAGCTGGGTTGGAACACAATGTGTAGCCCAGGCTGTTCGTGAGCTGGGGGCAGTGTTCCTACCTCAACCTCCCGAGTGCTGGATTACAAACATGAGCCACGGAGCTGGCAGGGCTCTGTACCAAGTGATGCTTTGACCACAGGCTCTCAGGAACCTAACTCAATGTCTAGATCTGCTAACTGAGTGTTTCTGGTTCTTTCTAGAATACAGACTGCTTGGCTATTGAGATGTGGTTGTACCTTCTCACCAACTACTGCTGTTGGGTTAACCCTGGTGCTTCGGCCTTGTTTGGGAAGCCTGCATCTTCAGCCCCGAGAGCCCGATGTGGCAAATGTCTAGTAATAGTTTTAAACTAAAGTGGTGGCTTTACACAAATCAATTATATTTCTGAGTATCAGACTTTGTTCTTGTCACAGATATGAAGTCATTAAATCCGAAAAGGGAATCTGGCATAGTGACCTGCAAGCCCCAGCACTTAAGAGGTCAAGGCAGGAAGATTGCCATGAGTGCAAGACCAGTTTGAACCAGCTACAGCATAAGAGCATCTCTCAAAAATAGTGTGTGTGTGTTTGTGTTTGTATGTCTGTGCATGCACACGTGTATGCATGTGTGTGTGTGTGTGTGTTTTGAGGAGATCTTTAGCTAAGAATAGTGGCACACACCTGTATCCCCATCACCAAGGGAGCTGAACCAGCAAAGCCAGGAGTTCAAGGTCATCCTTGGCTACATAGTATAGTGAACAAGGTCAGTCTGTGCTACAAGTAAATTCTGCCTTCTAAAACAAACAGGCTCGGAAAATGTAAACAAAAGAAGAAAAACATTCAGATCTACGGCATGGGTGTTTGGTGTTGGGGGAACTTCTAGCTCAGATGGTGATGTGACTTACTACCTTCAACAAAGAGCTAAGGTAGGAAGAGCGGGGGTTCCCAGTGCACAGGATGAAGTTTGTTGAGTTGTCTCTGTTGAGGACAGGCAGCCTGTCCTCTAGGTCCTAGAGGTCAATTTGCTCTGGGTACTAAGGAGAGGGACCTGGTGGTGTCAGGGTTCCTGCTCAGTTGGAGAGAAGGTTTTGGCATTGCTGGCATCACCGGCAGGCAGCGGTCCCGGTAGCCTCCTACCTTCACAAAGGGAGTCCAGGTGGCTCTCTTTTTCAGGGTAGCAGCAGGGCCTGACACATTCTGCACTCTAACTCTCCAGGCCTCGTAGTCTTGGAATGACCGCATCCTTTGCTGCTCGGTGAAGATGCTCTGGAAGTGCTGAGAAACCTGGACAGGGTTAAGAAGAGGGGTGGGTTCTTAGTATAGCTGCTTACAGAGGAAGGTGCCTGCTTTTCCAAATTGCTCTGAAAAATGAAACTTTCATCTTCTTTCTTTCTCCTCCTCCCCCCTTTGGATTTTTGAGACAGGGTTTCTTTGTTTAGCTTTGGTGCTTGTCCTGGAACTAGCTCTTGTAGATCAGGGTGGCCTCGAACTCACAGAGATCCACCTGCCTCTGCCTCCTGAGAGCTGGGATTAAAGGCGTGTGCTACTACCACCTGGCCGTTTTCTTTGTTCATTGTCTATTTTAAGCATGCTTTACCCAATTCTTTAGGCTCCGCTCTCTGTAAACAGTCTTCCCCACCTCTAGGTGCTTGTCTGCCACATAACTGACCTCTGTGCCTAACTCAACATTATGGCATTTTCTTTCTTTTCTCTTTCTCCCTTCTCAGGCAACTACTGAGAGGTATAGCTTGTCCTCTTAAATGTCAATAAAAATTAAAAAGAGAAAGGGAGGGAGGAAGAGGAGAAAGGAGAGTGGAGAGAGGAGGGAGAGGAGACTGGGGGAGAGGGAAGAGAAGGGGAGACTTGCTGAGGACCACAGTGCACATGACAGTTAGTGAAACTTCTCAATGTCACCTACCAGGAGTAAGATAGTAACTGTCATGTCATGTGAATTTAACCACATGTACATGCATACATACATGCATATGTGAAGGATCTACCTACCTTGCTGGGCACCAAAGCCTCAACTAAAAAGTCTGCATGTCTGTGAGTTTCAGAGCTGAGGATTCTGCTAGTTGATGCTTGCACTTCTGAGGGCAGGAGACACCACACTGTTGCCTCTAGCCAATGTGTCATTGTTTATCAACATTTCATCGTAAGTTGGTTAAAGTTAAATCAGTGGGGACTTTAGTTTCTCACTGCACTAATTCCATTCCATGTGTGACAGGTAGACACGCTGCCCAGCGCCATCTTGGTCACATTCACTGTGGCAGGGTCTACCAAGAGACACGAGGCCAGGGCTGGGCTGTCAGATAGCTGGGATCTCAGCTTTTGCAGACCACAGCTATTCAAGTTTGCCACTGTGGGATGAGAGTAGCCACAGATACCACATAAAGAGGCAGGGGATCAGTTGCTAGCATTTGAGTATTTGTGTTTCCACAAAATGAGTGTGCTGAAATCTTAACCCCCGAGGTGAAGGAACTAGGAGACTTGCCCTAGTTGCTTGGGGAGGTGGTAATTCATTCTTATGACTAGGATTAGGCCTTGAGAGACCTTTGCCCTTCTACTAGGGAAGGCACACACACACACACACACACACACACACACACACACAAAAGTAACATCTATGAACCAGAAAGTGAGCCTACCCCAGGCGCCAAATCGGCTTTGGCTGTGACAGTCTCAACCATTGGGACAGTAAGAAACTGTTGGTTTAAGCCATTCAGTTTGTGACCTGTTGTTTGAGCAGTTGGAATGGACCGAGACAGCTGGATGCTATAGAGTTCTATTTTGGAAAAACAGGTGGTGGGCTATAGGCTGCAGTTGACTGACCCTGTCTCAAGGCATTAAAGTATCAAAAAAAAAAAAAAAAGAAAGACCTAAGCATGCATGCAGGCATGCACATGTGCACACACAAACACACACACACACACAAACATGCATGCACTGGTCATCCTAGGAGAACAGCTAATGTTCTAAGAAAATCAAAACTCAGAACCATCGTTGCCACGAAAGGACATAAGCTGTTCTTTGGGGACAAGGCTGCTTTGTTGGGCTGTTCAGGGCCTCAGATTCTTTTCTCAGTGATTACATAAAGAGGGCAAAAGTTCTGGATAGTACACACCTATAATCCCAGTACTTGCTTGGGAGGCTGAGGCAAGAGGGCTGTGAGTATTGGAACCAGCCTGGGTGTGTTGGCCAGTTTTATGTCACGTTGACTCACACTAGTCTTTCGAGAGGAGGGAGCCTCTATGGAGAAAAAGCCTCCATAAGATCTGGCTGTAGGCAAGCTGGTGGGCACTTTCCTAATTAGTGATCGTTAGGTCCAAAGTGGGGCCCCCAGTGGCAGTGGCGCTGATGCTGACGGTCTCGGCTCAGCTCAGGCTGGACTCTGACTGGGTAGACGGAAGGATTGCCACCTAAGCTCAGCATTCTTCAGGGACCTTATAAAGCAAAAGTTTCTGTTTGTCTCTTATCAGCCTCCTACAGACAATTGTCTCTGCCACTGAAGCATCCGACTCCTGATTAACTCAGGCAAGCCTGCAAGGGATCAAAGTTCCCATGCTAGCTCCCAGACTGTTCTGGCCCGCACCCCACCCCCACCCCGGGCTGCCAACTATCTCCTTAAAAATCTGTCAAGGCTTCTGTGCCAGTTTGCTGTTCTCTATGCAACCCCCACGCCCAGAGACTGCATGGGTGGCATTACCGCCAATAAACCTTTCTGTCTGCCCATGGAGTGGTCTAGTCCAGGATGGATTTCACTGCATCCTGCTGACAACAATTGATGGGGAAGGGCCCAGCCTGCTGTGACTGGTGCCATTCCTGGACTGGTGGTCCTGGGTTCTGTAAGAAGGCAGGATGAGCAAGCGACAAGGAGCAAGTCAGTGAGCAGCACCCTTCCATGGCCTCTGCATCAGGCCATGATTCCTGCCCTACCCAAGTTCCTTCCTTAGTTTCCCTCAATGGCCCGTGATCTGGAAGTGTAAGCTAATCAGTTCTTTCCTCTCCTCTTTTGGTCATGGCAATTCATAACAGCAATAGTAGCCTAACTAGGACACTGGGCTACATAAAAGACTGTCAGAAGGAGGAGTGGGGAAGGAGGAGGAGAAAGGGGTAGAGCAGAGAGGAGGGAGGGAGGGGGAAAAGGAAAAAAGAGAGGGAGAGGCAGAAGAAGGAAGAGGAATAGAAGGAGGAGCAGGGGAGGCAAAGCTACACACCACCATCTTCCAAGAAGCCAGAGGAATGAGTTCCTGCCAGGTCCAGTGAGCTGTGTGGTACAGACCAAACAGTGCAGTCCGGGTAAATGAGGCTGCCGTGAAAACAACAGCAAATGGACCCCCAAGGTCAGAGCTCTACAAGAGAGCTCCTCCCACAGCACAGACATGGGGTGTCAGGAGAGAAGTGGTGATCTCACATCCCAAGGTCATCCGAAGCCTCCCAGGTTAGATTTCTGCTGTTCCGGTCAGCCAGTTGATCGTTTTTATCTTGCAAACAAGGTACAACTAGAGCCCGCAAGATATCTCATTGTTAAAGCACTGTTGTTGGTTCTCAAGTTATACATCTGAGTTCTGGATCCACCGCCCCAGGTTTCCCTTTGAAAGAGGTCTTAATATGACTCTTATTACTACGAGGTTTTCCGTCTAAGAAAGTGTAGCATGAGCTGCAGTGGGAAGGGGCTATGTAGCATGTATTCTAATTGGTCTTAAGAAGAACCAGGAGTCAGGCACTAGGGAGTGAGGCTGAAGGGTCAGAGAAGCAGAGGTGCCAGCCACTAGAGTTCTTAGCTCTATCAATGCTCCGACCAAAGAGGAGATACTATCTCTGCAAACCCTCAGACTGCCTCTCCAGACTGCAACCAAGCTCCTGTCTCCTCAAGCCTTATAGTCCTCTCTCTATCCAGTCATATCACTCCTATCTCTACCTCCCTAGTGCTAGAATTAAAGGCGTGTGACTCCCAAATACTGGGATTAAAGGTGTGAGCCACAACTGCCTGGTTCTGTTTCTCTTTCAGACTGGGTCATTCTTGCGTAACCCAAGGCAGCTTTGAACTCACAGAGATCCATCTGCTTCTGTCTCCTGAGTGCTGAGATTAAAGGTGTGTGCCACCACTGCCTGGCTTCTATGGCTAACTAGTGGCTTAGCTCTGCACTTTATTTGTTACATCACAAACAAAATATCAGGGGCACGACTGTGTCCCTCAGAACCTGTGGTGCATGTCATTGGTTATAACCTTATTTAATATGTCAAGAACCCGTGATCCCTTCTTAGACTAGACACATGACGCTCAGACTTAGACACATTCTTGACAGCTCTTCCAGGCATGTCTATCCAACCTGGTATACATTTCTATCTTCTTCAGGCCATATCCTACCTTTTTTGTTTGTTTGTTTTCTCATGGAAAGAAAGTTCTTCTTAGCCAAAGACAGCTTATTAACACTGTATCTTACTACTCTAGAAACAAACACTGGCAGAAAAAAAAATAAACATCTTTAAGTCAATGGTGGCAGCTCACACCTACAATCCAGATACTCGGGAGGTGGAGGCAGGGGGATGGGAAGTTCAAGGTCATCCTTCACCATCTGCAAAGTTTGAGGCCAGTCTGTGCTACCTGAGATCCTGCCTCAAACAAACAGACAAGCAACTGTGTAGTAATAAAGGCACCTTCTGCCACCTACTCATGTTTATAGTAAGCACAAACTTGCTATAAACAGGTACCAAAGGAAAGAGCTCCATCTCTTTGGCCGAGTCTCTCAGCTTTTGTAAGTCGTAGGGGATACGGAAATGCGAGAGCAGGCGTCTCAGCCGAGGCTCTAGTTCTTCCCGCTCCATCACGTGCTGAGGCAGGGCGAACGTCGTATCTGTTCTCCCTGGCCCTGAAAAATATCCAAAATCAAGAATCAGAAGACCAGAAACAGTAAGCACATGGCCTTGAAAAGGGTGGAAAGCACGCCCTCTGCTGGTGGAGATCCATTCTGCTTTCCCCTGGCCTCCAAGCCCTGTTATCTTTCCTGGCTGGGCTTTCAGGCTGCCCACTCCCCACTTCCCCGACTCAGCTTTCTTTGGGAAGGTCCAAGGACTCCTCACAATCTCACAGCCCACAGGGAAGCCCACCTGACCTCTCGTGGACTGTCTCAGTGGGGTGGGGACACTGACTGGCCTCTCAGGGACTGTCTGGATGGGGACACTGGCTGACCTCTCAGGGACTGTCTGGATGGGGACACTGGCTGGTTTTGTGTGCCAGCTTGACCCTGGACACAACCTAGAGTCATCAGAGAGGCAGGAGCCTCAGTTGAGGCAATGCCTCCATGAATCCATCTGTAAGGTATTTTCTCAATTAGTTATTGATAGAGAGGGCCCAGCCCATGCTGGGGGGGGGGTGCCATCCTTGGGCTGGTGGTCCTGGGTTCTATAAGAAAGCAGTCTGAGCAAGCCCCGGGGAGCAAGCCAGAAAGCAGCTCCCCTCCATGGCTTCTGTATCAGGCCTGCTTGAGTTCCTGTCCCCACGTCTTCCAGTGACGGACTATGATCTGGGAGTGGACGTCAAATAAACCCTTTCCTCCCCAGCTTGCATTTTGGTCACGGTGGTTTTGTCACAGCAGTAGAAACCCTGACAACGACAGGGGGGCAACTCTATCTGGGTGCCGTAGTAGGTGGATTATGCCAGGGACAAATTAACCAGCGCCCCCTTTTGCTTTTCCTGGCTAACTCACACTAAACTTTCGGAAGAAACCAAGGAGCCTTCCTTGTCCCCGCCACTGGCTGCTCATCCAGGTGGTGCTCCTGGGACATTCTGTATATAATGGGATGTCACTCAAGTGCCCTCAGAGCAGAAACCTGATCAGGCTTCTCAGTTCTATGTAACATAAAGTAAGGGTGGATAGACTATGAAATTGATTCGGATGTAAATTCTCCGGCACTTGTGTGATACTAAACCTGGTCAGCGTCTTAGAGATCATTTCACCTGAAGGGATTAATATAGAAATGAGTAAACTGAGGCCCCGGGAAGTAACCTGCAAGGCCATAGGGGGCCGTGACAGAAACAGGCCAGAGGCCAGTGTACTTGCTTCTTAATATGCTAACTCTAAAGATGGAGACAGAAATGTATATGGCCACTGTCTTCCATTGGGAAATATTCATAGTAAATTACAATTTATTATAGAGATCCAACTTTTTGGCATGTAGGAAACGTTCTGGAAGATCATGGAACAAAAGAGGCCGTGCACAAAACCACAGCCCTTCCGTGTCCATTCTTCCCTAGTGAGAGCCAATGTCTTACCTGAGATGCTGGAACCCGTGGGACCGGGAGATGCAGAGTTAAGGTCAGCCACACCGATATTTTCCTTTTCCTCACTAGGTCCATAGACTCGGTTATCAGCTAGATGCAGCGCTCTGGAGATGGGCAAGTACTGGAGGGCCTGCAGAGACACAACCGACAGGACACAGGTATTTTCACTGTGACAGAGAAAGGAGGGAGGCTGGGTGGCACCTTAGAAACCTGCACAGTGGCAGAGGGCAGAGCTGGGAGATGCAACTGCTTCCAACTTCGAAGTACCCACCACCCCCACCCCCACCGCCGCCGCCTCCACCACCGCCGCCGCCGCCACCACCACCACCACCACCCCCACTACCCAGCTCCAGCCAGCCCCACAGTGGTCATGCACATGGGTGGGAAAGCCACTGTGTGGGGTGCTCAGGGTGTGAAGAGAAAGGACTCGGTCTTAGTGGAAGTCCCAGATCTAGGAGCGCGTGTCTGTATTGTCATATGACTGGGGAGGAAGAAGCCCACAGGGGCTGCCTGGCTTTGACGAGGGGATGGAGTTGGGCCACCACCAGTTTCTGGGAATGAGGTCATGTTATGCTTCTGTGATCCTCTAAGCTGACTTGGGGCCTCTCCCACGTGATTCTTCTCACCCAGTGGTTCTCCCCTGACCCCTCTCCCTGGCAGTGCTGGGGGTTGAACTCCTGGCCCCGCCCAGGCTTTCATACATATTCTACCACTGAGCCGTTACAGCCACCTCACTGTTTATTATCAGTCGTTATTATTTCTGAGACAAGTTCACCATGGACAGGCAAACCTCCAGCTCACTGTGGAGCCCAGGCAGGTCTCAGATTCAAGGCTTTCCTAACACAGCCTCCAGGGTGCTGGGACGAGGCAGCATCACCATGTCCAGCCCGGCTCTTCCTTTTTTACCCCATTGTATTGTGGTAGAAATTTACCTGTCCTCTTTCCACCAGCCCAGGACCCTGTTAACACTTCAGCAAAGGCCAGGTCTTTGCTGGGTGGGCCTAGGGCAAACATCCTGACCTATGATTTCCTCCTGAAATACTGCCAAGTGAAAGAACGTGTTCAATTCACAAAGAAAACGAATCCTAAGAAATCAACGGAAGCAGGAGCTGAGGGGGTATAAAGCAGGGTGTGAGAGAGGTTTGCGAGAGAGCCAAACTGACACAGAGTGAGGTAGAGGGTGTTTTCCCAGCTGCCAGCAGCCTTCGTAGGCAGGGCACCGGGCAGTGAACACCCCAAACCAGAGCACTGGGCAGTGAACACCCCAAACCAGAGCATCGGGCAATGAACACCCCAAACCAGAGCACCAGGCAGTGAACACCCCAAAAAGAGCACCCGGCAGTAAGCACCCCAAACCAGAGCACTGGGCAGTGAGCACCCCAGAACAGAGCATCGGGCAATGAACATCCCAAACCAGAGCACCAGGCAGTGAACACCCCAAAACAGAGCACCCAGCAGTAAGCACCTTAAACCAGGTGCTGCGGGGGGACACTGAGCTTCCCTTCCCACTCTATGGTTCCTACTACCTGCAGATAGTGATGGATGGGCCGGAGCGAGTGCAGGTGACACACTAACCACCTGGTGTAGATCGTCAGGTCTTCTGGTGTCACCAGGTTGGGGGGATTGCTTTTTCCCATGAGGAAGTTCTCTCTAGCCACTGACAGTCTTTCTGCTCTCTGAACTGCATCATTGAACTCCTGCATGATGTAGCCGACTTGTCTCTGTTCCAAAGAGATGCAAACAGACCATGGGCTGTTGGTGAGCCTTGCTCTCTGCCATGCTGTCTGGGGGTCCAATAAGGAGCTTTGGGAACCCCTGCGTTCCTCTAAAGTTTGGGTTTGGGCGATAGAAGCCGTGGTCATCCTATCCCAACTCTGAGGGACAACAATTTGATAGTGCAGGAGGCTGTGTGGTAACAGGAAGCCCCCTCTGAGCTTCCTGCCTTGGGTCTACAAGAAAAACGCATATCATCTATGTAACATGTGTAACTCCAGTTTTAGAGGGTCTGATGCCCTCTTCTGGCCTCTATGAGCACTGCATTCATGTGGACTAACACACAATTTAAAATAAAGTCTTTAAAAATACATGTCTAGAGGCCACAGGCTCTGCCCCCGGCTTCCTACCTTGTACAGCGGGTGGAGCTCTTCCATGGTCTCGCTGGTCTGGCAGAGCCGCTTCCATCTCAGCATATGCAAATGTTTACTCTGGGCCAGGTGTGTAATTCTCTCTGTGTAATACTTTCCCAACAACAAAAATAAGAATTTACCAGAATATAATTATAGGACGAAGCCTGAACTGAGTCTCAAGAACACTAATAGTAAGTAAATCAATCTTTCGTTGCTTTGGAAACATTTTTTCCCCTATAGGAACACTATCAAATGAAGTCTGGCTCAAGATCATTCAAACGTGAAGATGAAGTGGACGTGTCTAAATCTGCGATCTGCCGCTGGGTGGGCTGATCGTAAACTCACCCGTCAGTTACCGAACTGTGGGCAGCGAATCAGGATATCAGAGGTGTCAGAGGGGGTAAAGTCAAGCTGACATTTTGGGTTAAAGAACTGAAATTATGCACAGGAGACTCAATTAGTAAAACGCTTTACATGAAAGCACAAAAGCCCGAGTTTCATCTCCAGTACCCATGGGAAAAACAAACAAACAAAACAAACACCCACCCCCCCAAAGCAGAAAGAAAGAAAGGAAGGAAGGAAGGAAGGAAGAAAGGAAGGAAGAAAGGAAAAGAAAACAAACAAACAAAGCCAGGGGTGGCAGCCCTCAGAACACCAGGGAGGCAGAGCCAGGCAGGTCTCTGGGGTTTGCTAACCACTCCACCTTCCCTCCTTGGCAAATGCCAGTTGTGAAAATCTGTCTCAAAAGAAGAAGGTGAACAGCACTTGCAGAATGACGCGTGAGGTTTTCCCTGGGAAACATACAAGCACACACATGTAAGCATGGATTCATGGGGACACATACTCATACCAAAAGCTATTGGTCAAAAGGACATTACAGGTATGATGAATGGACCAGGGAAGTGACTCTTTGGGGAAGGGAGCTTGTTATGTAGTCCTGACAGCCCGAGTTTGAGCCCAGGGACCCCTGCAAAGGTGGAAGCAGGAACTGACTCCACAAAGGTCCACTGACTTTCACACGCACACCGTAGCACATTCCTACATACATACATCACGTACACATCCCGTAACAATAAAAAAGAAAAGGAAAAGGTAGGATTGTAACTTATAAAATCAGACTGATAAACTTTGTTTACAATTAAAAATTGTTAAATACGGTGATATGTTTCTATAATCCTAGCACTCAAGAGACTGAGGCAGGAGGATCAAGGCCAGTCATGCAGATGTGTTTTTAAAATGCAAATTTTCTCTCCAGCAATAAAAACAACAGTGCCTGTGAAGAAATGAGTCCTGTCAGTCTCTCATCACAGGTAGGAATGTTGACAGAGCACACGAGGCAACGGTTTTCTCATCCTGGACAACACAATGCCATGGAGAAAAGACCCCGCCCCCCCGTGGTTCCCAGAAGGAGAGGACCTCACTCGCGCTTCCGAGGCATGGGAAGGAGGAGAGGACCCTGAGCACAGAAGGAACCTCTCTGAGTTAAGGACAGTGACATGAAATGTGTGGAGGACACCAGGGAGATCGTAGGCTGCAGCGCCTAGAGGAGGAAGCCAGGAAGCCCTGCAGAGAAAGGCTCAAGAAATCTGCATAAATCCCCACGGGTCTGTTGTCCAGTGCCTAGCCAGGCACGCAGCAGGTTAAACTCCAGGAGGCTGCGCAAAGAATAACCAACTGGGCCCTATACCCAACTGATCCAGAGTTCTTACAGAGCTGCGAGACCGTCAGGTTCCAACCACCAGTGTGAAAACTCTTCCTCGGGTGCCTGAGACAAGCCTTGAAAGGGGTGAATTCATCTGTAACTTAAGAGCTTGCCGGAACAAAGTCCAACACTTTATGGGAAATATAAAAATATATGGCACCCAGTAGTGAAAAACTGCTGACTTTTAGCATTCTGTTATAAGTTATTAGACATGCAAAGGAACAATAAAAATGCCCTATGGACGGAAGGAAATCGGTGATGCGAACGTAAGAACTGACAGGGCTAAGAAAATTAGCAAGCAACACTCTCTAAAGGTCTCTTACGGTATGCTCAGCGTGCTCAAAGGCTGAAAGTAAAATATGAACAGAGCTGGGAGAGAACTGGGAAGTCTAAAAATAAACACACATTTGAACCAAAAACTGGATGAGCACGAGAAGGGTTGGCACGCTTGAACAGCAATAGGAGCACCGCACAGTGAAGCAGCAACGGAAACTGGAGTTACAAACAGCTGGGCGCTGTCCTGTGGATCTGGGAATGGAACCCAGGTCCTCTGTAAGAGTAGTAAATGCTCTAACCATGGAGCATTTCTCTAACCCCTAAAATGTTTAAAATCTTCACCTCTGTGTCCGATCTGAATTCTCTGTGGCTGTTGGGTAAAATCCTTTGGAATGCTCAAAGAGACCATTAACTTCCACCCAGCCGCCAGACTAAGAACGCCACCAGCCAGCGCCCACGCCGCCAGCCAGCACCCACGCCGCCAGCCAGCATCCACACGGCCAGCCAGCACCCACACCGCCAGCCAGCACCCACGCGGACTGGAGCTGAAATCTGGCCGTTTGCTGCCATCTGCCTGCCTGCGGCTCCCACCAGTGTGCTGGAGAACATCTTGATTTGTGACTGTTCCTTGTTACATTACTGTAAGACCTTTATGACTCTATTACCACACTGGGACATGGAATTTGAGACAACCTGAGTTCATGCTCCTGGGCCAGGGTCACACACATCTGGCTCCAGAATAAATCATTTTTTATCCCCTCTGAGGTGAGTGTTGTGATTTTGCACCCGTGACCCTGGAATGAAGCCAAGAGAAATCTTTCCTCATTTGGAAAAAATAAAAACTAAATGCACAACCCAAAAAAAATAAGTATAACTCCAAGCAAGAGAAAAATCAAGAAAACCTCACTATGTGTGTGTATGAATGTATACATCACAATATATGTGTATTACATATGTATACACACACACATGCACACACACACATATAGCAGGTAAAGAGTGCTAAAAGCTTAAAACAGCCAGGGAACAGGAAATGCATTGTGTTAGAAGTGAATCCATTCAAGCCACCAGAGAACAGAATAGCAACTTTAAAGCAACAAATGATAAAAAAAAAATTGTCAGAATTCGGTACCAGGCGAAAACAACCTTTTGAAACGAAAGGAAAATAATTTTTATAAAATAACAACACCGTGAGACTCTGTCCCTGGCAGATGTGAACTACATGACTTGTTAAAGGAAACTTCCCGGACAGACAGCAAAGAGTATAATGTGGAAATTCAGGCTGTTCTAGAACTTTTCCTGCCTTATCACTGTTGACAGTTGGGACCTGCGTAATTCTCAGCTGTGGGAGAATTCTTTGTTCAATGCCATCCTTAGCCTCTGGCAACTAAACATGAGATGCTACCAACTGTATATGACCACTGCCCCCCAAATTTTGACAACCAAAAAACACCTCCAGACACTGTCATATGACCTTTAGGGGACAAATATCTATCAACCTATTACCCTATCCATCTTCTCTCTCCATTGAGATCACTGATATACAGGAATGAATACCAGAACATACATGTGCAGAACATACAAGAGTGAGTTACCAGGAAAAAGGAAGGAAGGGAGGAAGGAAGCTGGGAGGGAGGGGAAGAAGGGAGGGGCGGAAGCAGGTGGGCCGGGAAAGAGGCAGAGAAGGAGGGAAAGAGGGAAGACAACTACAGGGAGAGAACATTCTGAATGAACATTTTAACTTACAAATAGAATCTCATTATCTTTTCTAATTAATGCCAACTATTTGCTGATGAGCTAATTTTTATGCGTGAGGGGAAGAACTCAGAACACAGACTGCATTAAGTGATGTGATAGATGTAAAGAATGAACCATTTTCAGTTTTGAAATAGTACATGATTGTGTTAAACTGAGGAGCTATAGAACAGTCCAGGGCGTTTTCAGCATCCTGCCATCTAAACTTAGTGATTCTTCTATATTTTATTTGATCACTATTATAAGGTGTATATACATAGTTTTAAATTAAAACTACAAGATGTAACAAATCCTTGTGCAAGAAGATAAACATTTAATGCTAGGAGCAATAGTCTACAAAGGAGTGATCTACATGTTTTGCCTTTTTCTTGCCCTCCCTCCCTCCCTCCCTCCCTCCCTATCCCTCTCACTCTCTCGCTTTTATTATAACACTGAAGCAATCTTGATGGAAAACTATTTTCCTGCTTTGAGTTATTTTTCTGAAGAAAGGTTTTCAGGACTGTCTTCCAGGCCTCTTCAATCGCTCAGCCCAGCAACTTTAAGCTGAACTTAGCTGTGAAAACGAAAGATTCTCCAATAAAGGAAGCACTAATATCAAGTTTGCAAATTGCCCACGTCCAGAACACCTGCTCGCAGGAGCTGCCGGAAAACCAGCTTGCCGATACATTTCCAGTGCACTCCATGAGTGTACACAGGTTACAAGATGCACCCTTACCTGCAGCAGAAGCAGAGGGAGGTTTTCCGGCGTGTACTCTCTCCTCAGGCAGCTCTCTAGCTCCCTCTGCAGGACATCTGCCTGAATAACAAGGGGCTTGCACTCCGCCACCTAAACCCAAACAATGCATTTCAAACATTCTCAATCCATCAAATTTCAAATGTCACAAAATCAGATCTCCCGAAGGACACAGTGGTTTGCACGTTCCTAGCAGTGAGCAGGGTGTGGGGCTGTTTTGACCAATAACATCAATCGTTTGCAAAAAGTAAACTTTTCTTGTGAGTAGTTAGTTCCCTAGTTCAGCGAAATGGAATGTGTTGTCCTGAAGCCCCTCAGGCTCATACTCACCCGGAGGGTTCTCTTCAGAGCCACTTCCCGTTCGCGTCTAAAGTGAGCGACATCCTTCGGTATTTGAACAGAGCTGCAGGAAGATTTGGACAACAGTAGCCGCGGTTACGAAAAGCTGTGATAGACGAGATGATGGCCAGCCTGGTGGCCCTGTGACTCTTTCCAGCATTCGTTTTCGAGTGAGTAATCACTCTGGGCCATTGGGGGTGGATAAAGGTCACGTCTTCTGTCTCAGTCAGAACTTTCTTGATCTACCTGATCCCTACTAACCCTTCCCCTTCCCCCGCGGAGTCATTCTTCGGCCTTTGGTTTATCCCAGTTTCTTGCTCCAGAGAGCAGGGAGGGTCGCTAGGGCAGTCATTTCCCGGCACTCGCCTTTCACAAACCCCGTGCCTATCAAACCTTGCTGTTTCCCCTTAGTTGACCCAGAAAACTGGTACCTTGTCACTGAAACAAAATGTTTTTATGTTCCTGCTGAGTTATCAGAGGGTAGAAACAATCCATAGATATCAGATGGGAAATATTTCAGAAACTTTTTAAAGCAAGCTTTTTTGCTTCAGAAACATGGCTGGTCCCTAGGAAACATGTAACAGCCATGCAAGAGGCTCCGCTTGACCACAAGCTGAGGGACCCCAGTAAGGGGTGGAGCTTGTGGCCGGAAAGTTGGTCCTCTCCTGAGGAGTTCCATAGACAGTGCCAGGAAGGCAGCTCTAGGCATGCCAGAGGATAGCATCCCCAAATACATCCCACACTTGTAAGATTGGATGCTGCAGCCTCTGGCAAGGGAGCCCCGGTGCATCCATAGTTCAAACACACATGTGAAGGAATCAACTTAGGTTGATACTGTTCACTTGGCGCCAAGAGGCCTCAGATAATGTAAAATACACCGTTAGCATGTTCCCTGGTGGAGGAGCAGTCCTGTTGAATACTACTAGACTGGGGATGAAGTTCAGAGGCTAGAGCACCTGTCCTGCATGGCCAAGGCCCTCAGTTCCATCTCCACCACTAAGGGAGGGGGACAGAAGGGAAGAAAAGAAAACACACGTCCTCACCTTGACAGCAAGGATAATAAAACTGAAATGGCACAGAAAAGATCGGCACGGTTGCCGGACAAGAGCGGCTCAAATGGACAAGACGCTGGGCCACCGATGCCTAAGCACCCATCTGGACACTTGGTGTCAAGGTTTTGAAGCTGGAAATAACCCATCTCTTACCTCTTTCCCCGTATTTTGACTTTGGCGAAGATGGGGTGATGTGGGGGAGAAAGAGAGACTTTGATAAGATCTGGAGAAAGCAGCCATCGATCACAACTATACTGTGTGATCTATATTCTCGTGGAGCTGGGCAAACAGTGACCCACGGAAAGGGGCTCAGTTGTTGATGGAAGTTGCAGAAGTCTTCCCTTGTAATTGTGTCTCCCGTCCTTGGCACGTGGGGATCCTAGACCATAAGGGGCTTGGCGGCCCAACTCTGTCTCAAGCCACACCGTTCCCCTCAGTCAACCTGCCTGTGAAAGACCTAAGAGAGGCCTGCTGGAATCCTCTTTTTGCACACTGTATGAAGATGTGTCTCTGTCCTTCCTCACCCACCTAAGGTAGCTTCGGATTGGTTTAATAAAGAGCTGAACAGCCAATAGCTAGGCAGGAGAGACTAGGCAGCACTTCCAGGAAGAGATAGGAACTCTGGGAAAGAACTGGGGGTACGGGAGATTCTCCAACCAGACTCGGGGGAAGTCAGATGTATGGTACTGAGGAGAGGTAACAAGCCATGTGGCAGATGTAGGTTAATATAAACGGGTTAAGTTTCAAGAGCTAGTTGGGAACAAGCCTAAGCTAAGGCCAAGCTTTCATAAGTAATGAAAAGTCTCTATGTCGCCATTTATGACCTGGCAGTCCACAGAAAGACTGGTTATAGAGGCCACTGAGCATAAGTGACTAACCCACAACAAGGCGACCATTAATTCAGCAAATGTTGTGACATATATTTGTCCACTTGTTCAGCAGGCATTGTGAAACACATAACTATTGCCAGGTCTAGGGCTTAGGGTATTAAGTGAGGAAAAAAATATAAAAATTTAAAAAGAAAATTTGAAGAAAAAGAAAGAAAGAAGGAGAAGATAAAGCAGAAAAGAAGGAAGAAAGGCAGGCAGGCTTGGGAGAGGGTAGACAAGGCACCTGCCATGCAAAGGCCAACTGATCCCCCAGAGTGACTCACTGGGGGGCGCCTGCATCCCAGCATTCCTGTGGTGAGGTGGGTGAGGCTGGAAGCCAACAGCTAAGAGACTTGTCTTGAAAAGGCAGAAGCTGACTGACACAGGAGGTGGTTCTCTGCCTCCCAGCCTGCACTCAGGCACAAAACAGAGGGTTTATAAAGAAAAACTAAGGGAAAGAAAGAGAATTCTCAGCTAAGTAATACAGAATGCTGAAGTGATTCACCGGGAGTGGAGATTGTTTTTTTTTTTCTTCTTTCTTTAGAACACTACACCTAGAAAACAGCGAACATGCATCTTTTAGAATTTAGATTCTTCCAGACGGCTATAGTGTAGCATTTTGGGGTGATAGGGAAGTGTAAGCATCCAGGATTTCTGTCACTCTGCTCTCAAAAGTCCCTTCAGACCTTCGTGTTACATGGCACAGCGAGCAATCGCTTGACTGGTGTAAAAGCTGTAATATCAACACTTGATCTCTGAAATGTCATAGTTTTTATCCTATAATATTATGTGGTAGGAGAGGGGCTTTGGCCTCATTGCAAATGAAAGACTAAGAGCAGTAATGACCATCTTGGTCCTGTGATCGTCCCACCTCTCTGCTCCTCCTTGAGCTCCCTCAGACACCATGGAACGTGTGGAGTACCTGTTTTTTTTTTTTTTTTAATTTTTTCCCCTCCGAGACAGGGTTTCTCTGTGTAGCCCTGGCTGTACTTGAACTCACTCTGTAGACCAGACTGTCCTCAAACTCACAGAGATCCTCCTGCCTCTGTCTCTGAGTGCTGGGATTAAAGGCACCTGCTACCACCACCTGGCTTGAAGGGCACAGAACCAACTTCGGAATAAGTAGAAACATGCACAATTACTGTTTCTTCCCCTCATCTCCTCCCCATTCCCCTTGGCCATTCACACCACTTCCTCACACCAATGGGCTTCTCATGTTAACAGAAATGATCCTGTAGGCCCAGGGCAGAAAGACTCACGGGCCCTCTGCTCCTCTGAAGCAACCTGATGGCCCTCAGCAGCAGCAGGCACTGCCCACAGCAGGGGCTCCAGCCAGAACAGCGCTCCTGGCACCCACAGCCAAATCTCTAGCCTTAGGTAGGCTTTTAAGTCTTATCAAAATTAAGGTTATATTCAATGTCATTAGGTAAAATGAAACTTTTCATTTATATAGTAGCTTCTGGGACTTAGAAAAATAGCAAGTATTTTCCCACTCAGTAAGATTTGCTCCAGTCTACCGTGGCTGTTCTAGAAACATTAAAGACAGGTTGGGAAACGTCACGTCACGTTCTCTGTGGCCGCACTGGCGCTAAGCACCCAGATCGCATCTGATCCCGTCAGCCTAGCAAGACTGGGCTTGTTAATAGCTGCAAGGAAGAAACGGTATTGGAAACTACCGTTGCGTGCCCTGTATTTGAGCATGCGTGATGTCAACTGTTCTCGAAGGAAAAGAACGGGGCAGACTGAGCACGTAGGATGAGAACGGGAGGCAAGGCCCAGAAGCCCCAGCTTGACCGTGCAAATTTACCTGAAGGTCCAGTTGGCTGTTTCTGGACGGAGCCTCTGTTCTTCCAGCTCTGCCTTCAGCTCGCTTAGCTTTACAGCCAGGTCTTTCTCCAATAGCTGCACCCTTTCTGTGGAGGAGAACTTGTACACACTCTCCATGGTTCTGCTTGCTCCTCCGAATCCCTGAAAAGGAAGAGCGTGAAGCTTACGCACCACCCTCTCAGCAGGCCCGATCCAGTCGTGGGGCTTTAACCTGCTCAACAGAGTCAGTCCGGCCAGCTTTGCGGGAAGGGGCGACTGTTTACATTGCGCAGGTGTGTATGGACGACGTGTGGGATGGATGCGTCCACACTGTATGTGTCAAGGTCAGAGGTGACTTTACAATGTATGTGTCAAGGTCAGAGGTGACTTTGTAGAACTGATTTTTCCTTCCATCCACTTTTTTTTTTAATTTTTATTTTCTAGACAGGGTTTCTCCATAGCTTTTTGGTTCCTGTCCTGGCACTAGCTCTTGTAGACCAGGCTGGTCTCGAACTCACAGAGATCCGCCTGCCTCTGCCTCCCGAGTGCTGGGATTAAAGGCCTGCACCACCACCGCCCGGCTTCTTCCATCCACTTTTTACAAGGATCCCAGGGATAGAACTCAGGTGCTCGGGCTTGTCAGCAAGCCCTGTACCCCAACTTGCTTCAACAGCCCCCAACGCCACTTTTGCAATGGAAGGACTGGCCAGATAAAACGTGACTTCTGCTGCAATTACTGCCTAGTGGACAGTAGAAAAAAGTAGGTTAGAGACGCTGCTGGCCTTGAATCTTTAGTCAACTAGGCTAATCTTCAAGAACGTGCGCTCTGGCTCTGACTTCGGAGTTGGTTAATGAGACGCGTGTTCTCTGCCCCAATACTGTGGTCTCCACAAAGGTGTGTGGGGAGTGCACACTAACAGCCGGGAGAGACAGCAAATGCTGACCTCTAACCCTGCTCCAGCCCAGATAAGGGTGCGTAAGGCCTCTCTCCTCCAGCCTCAGGTATTTCTCCACAGAAAGGGTGTGTACGGCCTCTCTCCTCCAGCCTGGGGTATTTCTCCACAAGCATTTTTGAAGGTGCGAGCTTCTGATTCTAGAAAATCTCCCAGGAATCTCAGTTTGGACATGATCCTTGTACATTTGGGCTTTGGAGAAAATCATACTCATTCAATAAAATGTGTTTTCTTAATTTTCTCTGCCTCTAATCGACATTCCGATTTTACCACAGAAAGTAAAATATCCCTGATTTCCCATCCCACCCTTATCTGCCAAATTCAACATAATTGTTTCTTAAGTCTTTAGTGGTAAGAATTAAAAATGCAAGTTGACGATGTGATCCCCGCGTCGTGGGACCCCTGCATTGCAGGGGTTTGGTGATGGTGTTTTGGCTGCCTACTCTGGTCCTGGAGTGATGTCATGTCATAGAAACTGAAAACATTTCAGCTTTTCCCCCTTTTGACATCTGTAAGTTCCTGCTTCCTGCATTCTTTCCCCACCCCTCCTCCCTCTCTTTCAGACAGAATCTTACTATGTAGCCCAGGCTGGCCTCGAACTCCCTACCCTCCTGCTTCAGCTTCCACAGGGCTGGGAATGCAGGAGTATGGTACCATGCTGGGCTATATTTCTGGATTCCTTTCATATATGTTTTCTCAAGCCAATCTGTTATCGTTGCAACAAACAATCAGGCTGTGGGGATGCTTGCCCAGAGCCTTTCTTGGGGAGTCTGCATAGTCTTTTTATAAACATTAGAAATGGAATGGGTATCTATTTCAGACTAGATCGTGAACCTGCTGAGTCATGCGTTTGCCTTGTTTGGCACTGCTGGAGCCTGATAAAGTGCACTGTTATTGTTCTCAGCAAAGTCAAATGTTCTTCTGGAAAGGATTTGCCACTTGGCAGCAGCTTTTCCAGTTGGGCAAACAGGTCAACAGCTGCCCTGACAGCTGCATTCCAGCCACAGCCAAGAGAGCAGCAGACTGGTCCTGCTCCCAGAGGCCAGCCACTCTGCTGTCACTTCCTGGGGAGTCTCAACACTTCCCAGCTCTGAAGGGAGAACATTTAAGCCTGTGTTTACTTTCTTCATGGTCAAGTATCCAGAAAACTGACCTAAAGAGAGGCTTGCCCGACAACTGGCTGGGAAGTGGCTGCGGGCTGAGCCCTTGCGCCTATCTGTAAGCAGACATAGACAAACATCTGCTTGTTTGTGGGGGGAGGGAGAGAATGGGTAATGTGTATGAAGCACCTCCTGTGTGTCAGGCATTCAGGGGGACCTCACTGAGTTTCATGAGACTGAGTCCCTTGAGTTTCTCTAGTAGCACGGCTGGGGTGCTGTAGTTTGGAACTGAAATGTACGCCCATGGTCATGTGTTGAGAGTTGGCTCCTCTCCCACAGGGGATGGCAGGAACTTGAGGAGGAGGAGGAGGAGGAGGAGGAGGAGGAGGAGGAGGAGGAGGAGGAGGAGGAGGAGCGTCTCCTTGGAGGAAGTAGGCCATTGCTTAGGAGAGTGCTCAATCCTGCTCTCTGTTTCCCTGCTGCCCTGAGGCCAGCAGCCTCCTCACCACGTTGCCTCCAGACAGGCCCACAGCAATGGGGCCAGGCCATCAGGACTGTAAACCTCTGGACCATTAAGCAAGAAATACTTCCTCCTTAGAAGTTGGTTCTCCCAACCTTATCCCAGTGGTGGATGCTGATAGACACGTTGCTCAGAATTTCTGTGTTCACAGTCACTAGTGGAACTAGCCTGTGGTTTTGTCTTAAAAGTTTTGTTAGATTCCAAGACACAAACCAAGCTGGCTTCCTGAAGCAAGCCATTGAGTCTCTTCTCTGCATTTGAAAAACAAAGCATGCAGCTTGTATTCTTTTCTCATTAAAATTTCAGGAAAAATCACTTTAAAACATTTTGACCTTAAGCTTTCTTTATAGAAAGGGTTTCAGTTACAGAATGGGTTTATTTCTGTGAAATTGACTTATGTTTATTTTTACATTCTTCATATGTGTTCTGTCTCCGTGTATGTATATATGTGCACCATATGCACGCAGTGCCCAGGGAGGCCAGAAAAGTGCATCAAATTCCCGGAACTAGAGTTACAGAGAGTTGTGAGCCATCATGTTGGTGCTGGGAATCAAACTCTGATCCTCTGAAGAGCTCTCTACAGTCTTGACCACTGAGTCATCTCTCCAACCCCTTTAGATTTAGCTCTTTAAAGCTACAAATGTAGACTGGTGAGTTGATCCAGCGGGTAAAAGCATTGTGTAAGTCTCCCCAGATGCCACGGCATATGGAAAGAACCAACTCCTGAAAGTGGTCCTCTGGCCTCATAATCATACACAAACACATTAACAATACAAAATAAAAATATTTAAAAAATTATATGTGTGACAACTCATATTGTCTATTTTATTTTGTGCCTATTTTAATTATTTGGGACGGTGGATCCCTAGACCCTGAGTTTCCTGTGACCCTGCCTGCTGGAGTAAACAACTTGTTTTCCTGTGCTTGCAGCTGCTCTGAGCAAACAACTTGTTTTGCAGCTGCTCTGATCATGAGACCCTCAGGAGTTCCTGATGGCAGGGGAGTGGTTTTGGGGGGGCTTGCAGCTGAGAGTTAGGGCGTGGAAGGAGACCCTATATAAGCTGCCCTATAACACAATAAAGGGGCATTCTTGGCACCCGTGTATGTGTGTGTGTGTGTCTGTGCGTGTTTCAATTTCAGGCCCTTGCCTGACTTGCAAACTGCACATGACATGAAGAGCAGGCGTTGCGCTACATTAATAAGCTTTTTACAGACCATTTCATACCTGAAACACATAATTAAACTAATTTTGAAGGTCTTCCATACCTTGAACAGTTTAGTGGCGATACAATTCCAGCTGTATACAGCTAATCCCATGTAGAATGTTCAGTGAGTGGTCTTGGTGTCTTCAGGGTCGTACAGCCATTACCACGATCAACTTCAGAGCCTCTGACCTCCCCACCCCAAAGGCAAAGTGTTCTAACTGGCATCTGTCCCCGTTCTCTAAGCCATTCCCTCTCAGCAGAAGGCACCCACCAATCCCCTTGGTGCCATCAACATTTATTTGTCCATTCTGGACATTTCGTATACAGGAAATCACACCCCATGTGTTCTTTTATGGGTTGGCTTCTTTGATTTAGCATAATGTTTTTTAAGACTCATCCATGTTATAGCACGTACTAACATAGGACTCCTCTTTGGTTTGTTTCTGAGACGAGGTCTTTCTATGAAGTCCAGGCTGGATTTTTCCCATCCCCTTGCCTCAGTCTTCCGGTGCCAAGATCACAAGCACGTGAAATGTGCTGGTACTCCATTCCTTTCCAGTGTCTCAGTATCATTCCACATATGACTTTGTAGCATTGCAGAGGCTCGCTGGCTGACGGGATGCTGAGCTGTTTCCAGTCGCGACTATTGTGAACACTGGCCTGAAGGTTCAGGTATCTGTGTAAAAAGGTTTCCATTCCCCTGCAGTACATACATGGGAGCGGAGCTGCTGGGTCAAATGCTAACTGTTTGAACCTTGTGAGCAACTGCCAGATGTTTTCCAAAGTAGCAGCATGGTTATATGCACCTTCCTTCTGTACGGTGCGAGGGTCAGTTTCTCTGCAGCCTTAACAAACTTGTTACTTTGGGCTCAAGCTACGGCACTTGGTATGAAGTGATATGATTTTCATTTGCTTTCCTAGTGGTCACCGACATTGGCCATCTGTTGATGAGTTCAATGTTGACCTCCTTCCTCCTCCCACTCCTTTCTCCCTTTTTTTTCTTCTTATGAGTTGCAAGTGTTCCTTAAAAAAAAAAAAAATCCCAGGCTGCATTCAAAATCCCCATGTAGCTGAGGCTGGCCTTGAATTCCTAATCTTCCTGCCTTCACCTCCCATGTTTGGGGATTATAGATCTGAGTCACCACACCCAGCCTGAAAGTGTTCTTTGTACCTTCTATATATGTATCATTTATCAGATATACCTTACAAACATTTCCTTCATCTTATGGGCCATTTTTCATTCTCTTGACATTTTAAAGCCTCAACACTGTAGTGTGTATAGAATGCATAAGGCTGTATGCTTTTACATTGATAGTCATGGCTTCTCTATTTGTTCTCTTGTCTCAATCTGTCTTGGGAATGCACCAATTTCATTTATGTTATTAAATAATTAATATTTATATTGATTTTTAAGGTTACTTATGTCTTTGGTTGATTTCAGTTCATCACTTATTATTGCTTTTAGATCTCAGCCTTAATTTGCTTTTGTTTTTCTAGCTCTTGAGATTCATATAATCTGTTTTATTGTATCTATCTTTCCTCCACAGTTCTGGGGGGGGGGGTCTACTGCAGGGCTTCACACATAGTAGGCAAGTGCTTCACCAACGAGCTACCTTGCCAGCCCTTCATGATAGCGCATTGAACATTGTATGTTTTTCTCTAAGCTCTGCTTTAGTTGAATCCCATAAACTTTGAATAAAGGGCCTGCTGTGTATGCATGAGGACCTGAGTTCAGATCCCCATTGCCCATATAAATGCTGATAAGGCATGGCAGTCTGCCTATAATTCCAGCCAAACTAACTAGCCAAACTAACTGTATCAGCAAGTTCGGGGTGTGACTGAGAGAATCTCTTTCACTGAGTAAGACGGAGAACAATAGAGGAATATTCCTGATATTAGCCTAGGGTCAGTACACACAGCAGACCATACCACATCCATGCATAGCCCCCTACATGTGAATACGCACGTGAGCGTGTGTGTGCATGCACACACATACCCGTGCACACACAATTTATTTAGTTCTGCCCTTTACTGCCCCTTAGACATTTTAGTTTGGCTCGTTAGCCTCTTGAGTCATGCAGCTTCAAAACCCTGGCCAGTGTCTTAAGAGGAAAACTGGGCAAACATTTCCCAGTACTTTGTCCTCCCCGGAGCATCATGTCCCCTCCATCCCTTTGCCCCACTGCTCTGTTCTCAGGCATGGCCTCCTGAGACTCTTGATTGACAGCTCGGCTTTTCTCTCCACTCATCTTTGAACTTCTGTTTTTCCAAGATTTCAAACTTAGGATTTTCAGGTTCTGTTGGTTCAGAATCTGGCAAGCAATCGAGGAAGGGACCGGTCTTGTACTCCCTCGGTTTTCCTAACAGAATTACAATACTACGGACTTTACCCTTCTATTCCAGTCAGCCCCCAGACCCCTTCATACATCTCCTCAACCAGCAGAAAGTCAATGTGTATTTCAATTTTTTTTTTCAAGACTGTAGAGCCGGCTGGCCTCAAACTTGTGGCAATCCTCCTGCCTCGGTCTCCCAGGTGTTGGGATTGCAGTTGTGAGCCATCATGCCTGGTTTTCAGACTTTAGATCCAAATCTGCCATTCAGTATCTTGAACCATGGTCTTTCAGACTCTTCTTTGACCCCTCTTTGTCATGTTTGGGTTCTAGACCCAAAGCACCACCAAGACCAAATTGAAAGTGGCTAAGGAAGCAAACCACTTGGGCCTGGATTCACCTTGTTTCTGGAACCCTAGGCCTTCCAATCCTTTGTTACTTCCGTGTCAAAAGTTCACCCTGAGGGAAAATGTTTGTCATTGCTGGCTCTGCGTGTAGTGCACTCGGAGATGTTTCCCTCCATCTAGTTCACTACAAAGACACTCTTGGTGGTAACTCAGCAAACCAACGTCCAGACTCACCACGGGATGTGCTGGAATTTGAAAAATACTAGTGAACAAGTCCACTATCCTCCCTGAAAGAGGGGAGAATGAAGCCCGTCTTCTCCATATTGTAGGAGTCTGCAAGTTGTAGAATCCTGCTTGTGCTTTTCTTTCTGTAGTGCTGTGCTCAGAGAGAGAGAGAGAGATATCTTTTTTCTGTCAAAACTTTATTCTCTGTTGCTGTCAGAATGTCTATTAGACCTTCCATAAAAGATGAGTTTTCATTCAAGAGTTTGCTGCCCAATCTTTTTTGTCCCCATAACATTATGTATTTCCTCTCAAATAATGGCAGATCATCCCAGCGTTTGTTCATAGCAAGGTTTTATAACCACCAAGGAGCAAGGAAGCATGCGTGGAACCAACACACTGCCCTGCCGCAGTGAGCAGCAAGCACCCTGTAGTCAGACAGAAAGCCAACCAAAGCAGACCGCTGTCATTCATTTTCATCAGAAACAATGAAACCCAAGGAAACAAAGCTGAGAACGCGTGGCAGTTGAGTGCTCAACCCGAAACAGGACGATTATACCATTCCCGCACGGCTCAAGGGACACGCCCATGAGGGGGTGGAAAGCAAGAATCTGAAGAGTGGAAAGGGGTTGGGAAATGTCATCTTTTAGCAACACACAGCCACAGTAATCGGCCTCTCAACAACTGTAGATGACCGGCTGTGTACACACGCACACAAACATGGTCCCAACAGCCAGACACATATGGAGGGGGGCCTAGAGTTCCCTACCCACACTGATAGTGTCGAAGGCACGGGGAGTCATTGCCTTTGGTTGTGTACCCCCTGGGGACCCCACCAGACTCTAGTGGGTAATTCCAAGACAAAGGTCACACAAGGACCCTGATTAAACAGAATGGGTCACAGAACAACCCAAAAGCCATGGATCTAGGAAGAGACTGGTGGAGAAGAGGGGCTGCAGGGGAAGAGGTGGGAGTGGGGTGAGGAAAATGATCAGGGTGTTTTATAAAATATATAAAATTGCCAAATAACCGATTTAACTTTTAAAAGCAAGGTTTGTAACAATAAAAATGTAAAGTATTTAGAAATAAAAAAATTTAAAAAACAGAACCTTAAGCTTTGTCACCGTGAAACCCCTCTATTGCCAGTGCTGGCGATGGTGACAGCAGGATCTGTGGTGACCTCTGCCACGGTGATGACAAGCATGTGTGATCATCGTTTCTGCCACGAACAATTGCAGACTTGGCGATGTCAGTAAACCTTTTGTATTTTTATGAGGCAGTCCTTTGAAAAATTGGAGTTACTTATAAATTATCCTTCAAAGTAAATTTCTCTGGTTTTGTTTGTTTTTCAAGAAAGGATTTTTCTGTGTAGCCCTGGCTGTCCTGGAACTCTCTCTGTAGACCAGGCTGGCCCCATTCAGAGATCTGCCTGTCCCTCACATAGCCGGGGCTTATTTTGAACTTGCTATATACCTGAGGATGACTTTAAGCTCCTGATTTTCCTGCCTCTACCTCCCAAGTAAGACACCTTTTATAAAGCGCTTCCCACAGCCAGACATTACTTAGAAGCTAGTCTGAAGAGACTCTAGTCCTGAGTCAGTCAAATGCAGTGATGGATGCGTGCACACTGCTGCTGTAGATGCAAAAGGACGGGCCGGATAAGTCACAAAGAACAGACATCCGTTCACAGCTCTGCAGGCAGAGGAGCCCAGGTCCAGGCGTCAGCCCCTGACACAGAGCTCTTGCTGTTATCCATGGCAAAAGGGAGAGGGCAAGACAGGGGAGGGAAGGAAGGAGAGAAGTGGGAGGAAGAGAGGAATGGGTAGAGAGGGGGAGGAGTGAGGAGAGGGAGGGAGATACTTCTTATTCTTTTCTGAAGCTCTCGCTCCTGAGATGACGAGTTGTTCTAGAGATATGGCATTAGTCCAGGCATGAGGGCAGAGCCCCACGGCCTCCTCCTGGACTTTGTTGCACGGGGGACTACATTGCCAGCAAATGATCCAAATCATGTGGCCACTGTGTTTCTACTCGGCATTAGTGCCTTCACTGTGCGTGCTTGCTCATCATGGCCCCGTGGCTGTTTCGGGAGAGTCAGTTAAGAGTCGGCCCCTTTCCTATCCCGTCCATGCCACAGATCTCCTTAATGGAGGTGGGACAAGACAAACCCATTCTCAAACAGCCCAGTCCAGGTAACTGGCAGAGGCGGGTGGAATGGTTCTTAAATGTAACCACAACCTTATGGCTTTACTTCACACAACACCAAAGCTACCTCTAAACTTGGCAGCACCCCTCCATGGTCTCTGCCTCAGCTCCTCCCTCCAGGATCCTGCCTTGACTTCCCTGGATGATAGAATAAACCGTACGGTGAAATAAATCCTTTCCTGTCTAAGTTGATTTTGATCTTGTTTGATCATAGCAACAGGAACCCGAGACAGAGAGAATCAAGAAAATAGCTCTAGATGGTTTGTCTATGCAGTAGGAAATCTGGAGAGGCTGTGACAGTCACGGTGGCCATCACACTCCAGAGTTAGGATGCAACCCAGCTGTGGAGATCAGCAGCACAGGGCTTCACTGCAGCGCTCCAAGCTCTTCCAGCTCCTGGAAGGTGACTTTTAAGTCTTGGAAGTTTCTGCCTGATAGGAGTGTTTCTGTTTACTCGGGGCCTTTGGCTGTGGCCAATAGCCTAAGATAACAATATGACTTATCGTGGGGACCTGGGCAGTATCAGCTTGACTGCTGGTGGAGCAGGACGCTGAAGGTCAGTCACCCAGGCTGCCAGCCATGCCCGTGTGACTGATGGACCAGGGCTTAGAGGAGCTTCCTGTTGGTCAAACTCAGAGGATAGTATCACAAAGTCCGCTGGGCGAATGGAAGGCCATTTGTGTAACTTCACTGAAGGAAGAAAAAAAACCAATAAAACAGAAAACAACCTAAAAGCTCGAGCCTGCTGTCCAGTCTGTGGCTTATGTGGCTTTGAGAGGTGGGAGGTTGAGACAGGTTTTCGTAGGTAGTCCTGGCTGGCCCAGAACTCCTCCTGCCTTGGCCTCCAGAGTGCTGGGTGTACACACACATACACACACACACACACACACACACCACCACCACCACCACCACCATCACCACCATGCTAGGTCCTCGTGTGCCTTATCAGTTGCTGTTTTTGCTGGGTATCTTTCTCTCTAATACACTATAATTAGGAGCATGGGAATTTCCTGGGTTCCAGAAGTCCTGCAGGTTTAACCACTGAACCCCTGAAGGCCATCTTAGGGATCATCGACAATGAAATAAAATACTGATATAAAATAGCCTCAAAAAGTCACATGGCTAGTTCATTCGCCAAGTGAATGAAACCTCCAGTCTCCCCTATAAATCTCTTGAGACACTGCATCTCCATCCCCAACCTGGGCAATGCTGATGTCTGAAGACATACGATGACTCTTTCAGATATGGTTATTATTAAATTGTTTCCTACTGTGAAGAAAATCATAAATTTGGTGGCTTCAGTAATGCTGTAGGGCTTCCCCCCCCTACTTTTCTTAATTTGATTATTATTTTTGTTTTTTGAGACAGGGATTCTCTGTGCTGGATTCTCTGGGATTGGCTGTGTGTAGTAAGGAGGCCACTAGTTAGTTTTCGGCCACTTAGCCCTGAAATAATCACACAGAAACTATATTATTTAAATCATTGTTTTCATTGCTGGGCCCATTAGCTCTAGCTTCTTATTGGCTAACTCCTACATCTTAATTTACCCCTTCTCCAATAATCTGGCATCACCACGAGGTCATGGCCTACCAGCAAAGTTTCAGCATGTTTGTCTCCAGTGGTGCCCGCTTTTTCCCAGCATTCGGTTTAGTTTTCCCCACCTAGCTCTGTTCCCCTATAGCTCTGCTATAGGCCCAAAGCAGTGCCTTTATTAACTAACCAGTTCCTTTATTCACAGCATACGGAGGGAAATCCCACATCAGACTGGTCTCGAACTCACAGAGATCCACCTGCCTCTGCCTCCCAAGTGCTGGGATTAAAAGCGTGCACCATCACCACCCAGCTTGATAAATCTTCCTTGGACTCTTTTACAAATCTCTGCACATAAACTTTTCTTAAATGCTTTAGCTTCTGAGAAGTTGGTCTTTTAACTTTGGCATCTGGTAGTTTGAATCAACAGTGTTTCCGCAGTTCTGGGCACCCAGTTTTTGGACACTGGGACATCATGCTGTCATCTCCAAAGTTTGTGACCGAGGATCGTGAGATCAAGTTACAACAGTCTATCCACACATTAGTCACGGTCCTTTCTACTTGGGAGCTTGTCATCGTTTAAAACTGCAACAGTCCCTAAAACTCTTGTGTTGACAGCTTGGTCCCTGTTGTGGTTTGATTACAAGACACCCTTCATAGGCTCCCATGTCCCTGGCTGGCAGCGCACTTTGGGAATGTCGTGGAACCTTTAGAAGGTTCAGTCTCACGGGAGGAAGAACACTGCTAGGGTGGGCTTTGAGGTCGTATACTGAACCAGGCCCTGCTTTTTCTCCTTCCAGAGTGTGGGTTAGGAGATCAGCCAGCCTTCTGTTCCTGGTGCAGGGCCTTCCTCACCAGCATGGACACCGTTTCTCTGGAACTGTGAGCCAAGATACCTTTTCTCCCCATAGGTTTTTCCTCAGGGGACTTTATCACAGGAAAGAAATCAAAAGAGTCCCCAGTCCAGGGTGCTGTAGACACAGGTGCTTTGGGATCACAAGGGCTGACTATCTGTGGAGAAATCCATTGTCGGTTTTGGAGCCAGCAGAAGGCTTTGTTAAAAAACAAACAAACAAACAAACAAACAAAACGAACTCTCTATTTCTCAGGGGACACAGCTGAGCAGCTTGCTCTGTAGTCCCTAACCCCATCCCATAACTTTCTGCCTCACCGGAGCCACTATGATCGGGGCCAGTGAGCATAGGCTGAAACTTTGAAACTGTGAGCTGATATGTGAACCGACTTTCTCAGTGTTGGGAAACAACAAAGCCCCGACTGGAAAAACAAAAAACAAAACAAAACAAAAACCCTGTTAAACTGTCTAACGTGTAGATTTAAACCATATGACAAAAGTCTGTCCTACTGTCTTAAATGCTCTTAAGTTCATCTAACGGAAGCTCTGCGTATCAGAATGGAGTGCTGTTGAAAGGACAGGGCTCGGGGACTCGGGCAGCCGCAGATGTCCCTCTCCAGGAAGAACTGCCCACCCCATACTGGGTTTCTCCGCTTTTCATCAGTAGCTTGGCTAATTTCTGGGAAAACTGAAGACAGTAATGCTTTTCACATGCTCTGGCATCTCAGTGTGTAAAATATTCATAGTCTTCTGCACACAGCACAACTCTGAAAATATTTAAGGCTGTCAAGATCCTTTTGCTAGAAACAATAAGTCATAAAACCATAAATGTTCTATAGGAGTCTCAGGAGAATGTTTAACTTTCAGTGGGTTTCCTGTGTACAAAATGGCTTATGTTTTAAGCAACACAAGGCTAAAAGTGAAACGCTCTCCAGCCAGGCAGGACTGTTTTGGACAATTGCCCTGTAAACATCGGTCCTGTATTTCAGGCAAGGAATGATTCACATTCTGTACTGGCTCAGTAATAGGTTTTTCCAAGAAGCGCCCTACAATTCACTGTACATTTAACTTTAAGGAGACCAGTATGACAGAGAGAAGCAGAATACTTGCGAGTTTTCTCAAGCCTGAGCGCAGTAATCTGAGCAAGCAGACAGCTCGAGAGTGCCTTATCTTACTATCATTGCAGGGTCCAGCCTGCTTTACAACCCCTTTTGCTCTTCGGGCTGATGAGGGAGGGGGACTTGATGGGGGAGGGAGAGGAGGCAGAAATCTTTAATAATAATAATAATAAAAGACTACAATCTCTCACCAACATTTTAAACGTGTGTGTGTGTGTGTGTGTGTGTGTGTGTGTGTGTGTGTGTGTATGAGAGAGAGACAGAGACAGAGAGGTGCAGGGAGGTATGCATGTGCACCACAGTGTGCACGGAGGTCAGAGGATAACGTGTTGGGTGTGGCTCTCTCAGGCCACCATGCACACTCCGGTGCTTGAACTCAGGTCGTTAGGCTCAGTGGCAAGCACTGTTACCTGTAGAGCCATGTCACCAGCTCAGACCTATCTTTCACCGTTTAAGCAACCTTAGCATGACTAATTGGTTCTCAGTCGGTAGAACCACAATGAGTATCATCCTTTGGCACACTTCTCTACAGCAGTTCTGCAGAACAGAGTTGATGTGACCGCAGAGAAATCTGGAGAACACAACAGCCAACAAAGTAAAATGTAGCATTAAAAGCCACAGAAACACAAGTGCCCTCTCAGGAGTTACTTAACAAAGCTATTTTTGAGGTAAGTTTCTTATCTTTTCTACTAACCCATTATAAAATTCGGAACAGACAGAAGGCTCAGAAAAATGTCACGCTCAACAGGATTGCTACATTGTTGCTATTGCAGGCTGTACTTTTTATGAGGCTGCTGTTGTTACCAAGACAAAAGAGATTTGCCAAAGACAAATCTTTGCCCCATTTCAGATGGCAGACACGCATGTGCACCACAGGTCTCACCTCCCTAAGGATTATAAAACACCACAGCACCCGTAAAACACATAACCCCAGCCCCTCTCAGAGTCCACAGTGGGGTGAAGTAATGAGGTTACTTGGCAAATGATTTGTGTTAATTTATTTATTTGCCTACATTGGAAAACTAGTCTTTCTCTGATGTAGGTCAGCCAGTGTTTGGGAAATACATTATGGAAACCAGGAACCCCAAGAGTTTAGTTAAAATGGGCTTCTATCTGTAAAACACCCAACAGACTCACTTTAGCACATGTGGGCTAACCGGTAGACTACCACAGCCATGGAGGGAATCTGGAAGCGGTTCTAATCGGAACTGGCCCACCCACATTCTCCACAACGGCTTTCAAACACATTCTCTCTAAATGTTTATGAAGATATCCAGATATTCTGGGCTACATTTATATAGCTCAAGGATACAGCCTGGTTAGCATGCCCAAGGCCCAAGATTTGGTCTGCACCACTGTGAGAAAATTAAAAATAAAACTATACTGCTATTTACAGCGTTTTAAGAACCTTATCCGCCTTCACCATGCCTGAAGCACTGTGGCACCACTGATGTCTGTAGCATATGATGGGCCGGTTGTGACTAACTACGTTGCTAACCCACCGGCAAGATATGACCGTGTAATTTTCAAAACAGGCCCGAACCAATCAGTGAAGTCAAAAGGTGAGGTTCATATTCACAAGAAAAGTTGTCAACTATTTGCATAATTGTGTGCAAGCCAGTACGCACACGGCCTTTGGAGCACACGTTTTCTAAGTATATATTACTTCTTAGTTTTTATCTAAGTCATGAATGTTTACCTCTCTCCCCAACACACTCTCTTTAGTGTTTTGTACCTCAATAGCTGGTCCTGCCATTGAATAGGATACTGCTAAAGGACTGGCTGTGGCCATGGGTTTGAAACCCTAAACAAGCCGGGACCACCCGTTAACAAACCCAGACCATCAATCAACAAGACCAGGAAGAGGCAAATGCAAGCTGCTACCAGGAAGAAGGTGAAAATGATATCAAGCAAGATGGAGAATGAAGAAACCACAATGGGTCAAGCCCAGAGCATCTGTCCCCAGGAAAAAGAACAAAGGTGGAGCAGGCACGTACTTGTTGGAGTATCTAGACTGGTCATTTACCTATGCCATCGACTGTTCCCTTCTCTTTATTATATTCACATTGTCCCTTATCTCACCTGTCATAACTGCTGTTCTAGAATCTCCCATTGCCTCTAATCCCTTGACATAAATAGGTGTTTATCAGAGGATAATACTCATTAAATGAACAAGTCAAACAGAGCAAGATCCAATGAGCGAACCCTTGGCTCTTAAGTCTCATCTTCGTAGTGGCATCGTGGCATTAGAGGAAGCATCCTTCCAAGGGACATTGGCTGTGAAAGCCATTCCAGCCCTGCCCCAAGCAAACAATGCAGGGCTCTTCTTTCCCGGTGGGTGTGAAATAGGTCTCAAGTTCTTGAAAGCACTTGAGCAGAATAGCTGACCTGGTGCCTGAAGCCACAGTGCCCAGCCCAGCACTCAGATAAGACCACTAATAAGGCTGGCACACGTTCAAGATCTTAACTGGCTTTGTGATTCTCGAATCACACTGCATAAATAGGTGCTCCAGTGGGCTGCAGAGTGAAGTCAGTTCTATAGTCAGAGAAGGGCGGCAAAAAGCACAGAGAACTAAAAGTGTATTTGTTATTTCAAAGTGAATTCCCTTGAAGCGGGTGGGAGTGCATCTCCATAGCACAGTGCTCGCCTGGATGTGTGCGGCCCGGAGTTCAGTTCCCAGAATCATAAAAACAAACAAAAACCTGGGGGCTGGAGAGAGGGCTCAGTGGTTAAGGGCACTGGCCGCTTTTCCAGAGGACACCGATTTAGTTCTCAGCACCTGCATGTCAGTTCATGACTGTTTAACTTCAGCTCCAGAGGATCCAATGTCCTCCTCTGGGCCCTGCAGACACTGCACTTACATAGTGCACAGACAATACATGCAGTCAAGACACCCATACCCATAAAATTAAACAAACGACAACCCCCCAACTTTCTCTGTATGATAGAGACAAAATACCTTAGGTTATTTCAAGTAATTTGCTTCTGTAAAGATTAAAGCAGAGGAAACCTCATTATTAGGCCTATTAAAATTGGCCTATTGGGGGGAATTATCTCTTATTATTACCTCTTATTTCTGAAAGGCCAAATAACTTAGTCTGGATTTGTTGCCTCTGGCTGGAGTAACTTTTAGCCTGGTCTGCTGGGACCCCGGGCAGGAGCTCAGCCCAGGGTGATAGCCTCCTACAATTTTTATGTAACAAATTATCAAACAAGCATTTAGTGAGACCAAGCACTGTGCTGGATGCTACAGGGTAAGCAGAAAGAACCTTGCCCTCTGAGTTCTCAGCCTATGGGAAAGACAAAAACAATCTACTCAATGAGTTCAAGGTTAGCCTGGGCTCCATGAGATCTTGTCTCAAAAATCACATACGAACACAACAAAACATGAAAGTCTGCTGGGTACAAAGGTAGGGGAAATACTCAGAAGAGACAGCTGGACCAGATTTGGGAGGTAGTGGGATGAGGTGAGAATAAGGAAGGCTTCTAGAGGGTAAACTAGACCTGAAGAATGAGGAAAAGTTAGACAAGCAAATCCAAAGAAGTCTAGTCTATGGTCAAGAAACCCGCTTCGGCCGACTCTGTGTGCACGCCTACAGCCCCAGCTCCACAGACATGGAGGCAAGAGCACAGTCTAGAGAAACAATAAAACAATCTGGCCTAAAGTTTCTTTCCACAGAGTTAGATTTCATTTTTATTGGGTGTGGGCTTCTTATTCATACAACTCACTGAATTCCCGCTTGGTACAAGAAACACTAAGTGTGGTGGACCAAATGATCAATCAGCACTGGAGCACTGATTATTACCTATGCACAGAGAAGTTTGTAAACACCTAGGAATTATATTCACTCCACACCAAGAACACCAGCCCACGGATGTGACAGCCCACGGATCAGCTAGTCCATGGATCTGACAGCCTGACAGCCTACGGATCAGCTAGTCCATGGATCTTTGTTGTACAGAACTAATTAGCCAGGTAAATAGGGGGCAGCAGAGATGGCTCAGTGGGTAAAGAGCTTGTATCGCTCTTTCAGAGGTCCCCAACATCTACATCAACCTGTACCTCCAGCTCCAAGAGATGACTCTTGGGCCTACATGGGCACTTGAACTCATGCATTTACCCATAAACAGCATCCACATATACATAATGTAAATACTAATCTTTTTGAAAAATCAAATTTGTATTTAATTTTTGTATAGGTCGTTATGGCTTAAAAACACTAATTTATAAATTGGCCATGGTGGCACACACTTTTAATCACAGGACTTAGGAAGCTGAGGTAGGAGCATCATGAGTTCAAGGTCAGCTTGGACCAAACATCAAGACCCTGACTCAAACAAAACAAAATAAAACCTATGTTATAGTTAAAAAAAAAAAAAAACAACAACTCTACTTTTAAAGTAAAAGGGCTACAACAAAATCTTCAAAATAATTTTCAGAGCTGGGGCTGTGGGCCAGGGGCTGAGCACAATCATGCATGAGGCGCCGTGTTCCATCCCCATCCTGGAACCCCCAAATGACTTTTCAAGGACACCACTCCAGACAACCAGCTGTGCTAAGTGTCCTCACTTTACCCTCCGGTCTAACAAGGAGAGACTGTCACCTTGCCAGTGACCCACTCCTGTGCAGTGCACTCTAGATCCCAGCTCCCTCCAGTATTAGGAGACTCACAACACCCGCAGCTCCAACGCTGGAGGTCTGGCTTCCCAGGCCCAGGAGAGTAGAGTCCTCGCTTGCAGCTCCACTTCTATCTTGTTTTCAATTTCTAATTAAACAGAACCCAAGCAACTGTTTCTCAGTGAAAAAAAAATTAATGAAATCACTCCATGTTTCAGCAAGAAGTTGCCCCAGCAACACCAGCACTCCAGAGAAAGTCTCATCCAGGAAAGAGAGCTTTGGCTCCTCCCACCAGGGTCAGTAGCCTTGGCAGGCAGGTAGCCATGGTGGAGCGACAAAACCATTCTCTACCGTTTCCTAGTAATTAAATGTCACCTCACCAACCAAAACAAACTCCAGAGAAACCTGCAGCTGATTGTGTTGTTCCTGCACGATGTCATACCTTATGCTTTGCTTTCTCCTTCAAGACCCCAGGCCAGGAAGCAAGCTGGCCACTTCCACAGAGAAGAAAGAACACTCCAACTCAGTTCCTAAGGACATAGCCTCAGCTTTGCTTTTAGACGTCAAGCCACGTAAACCTGTGTTTTACCTTCTCTTTTCTGCTTAGACTCAAAAGCATTTAGAGCAGCGGTCCTCAACCTTCCTAACACTGCGACCGTTTAACCCAGCTCCTCACGCTGTGCTGACCCAACCATAACATTACTTTCATTGCTTCCTCAGAACTGTAATTTTGCTACTGGTATGAATCATAATGTAAATATCTGCGTTTTCCAATGTCTTAGGTGACCTCTGGGGAAGGGTTATTTGACCTCCCCAAAGGGGTCACGACCCACAGGTTGAAAACTGCAGATTCAGAGTTTTCCTTAAATGCCACTCCTCGGCTGGGTGCTGTGCTCCTCACAGCATCCCGAGGCAGGCTGGGTAGGGCCCTGATGTGGGAAGGTCATTTGTCTATCTGTTGCTTTCATTGGTTAATTAATAAAGAAACTGCTTGGCCTGATAGGTCAGAATATAGGTAGGTGGAGTAAACAGAACAGAATGCTGGGAAGAAGGGAAGTTAGGCAATCGCCATGCCGCTGCTCTCTGGGTCAGATGCAATGGAGCCAGCCGCCAGGTCAGGCATGCTGAATCTTTCCCGGTAAGCCACCACCTCGTGGTGCTACACAGATTATTAGAAATGGGTTAATCAAGATATGAGAGTTAGCCAAGAAGAGGACAGATATAATGGGCCAGGCAGTGTTTAAAAGAATACAGTTTCCGTGTAATTATTTCGGGTGTAAAGCTTGCCGTGTGGGAGCCCAGCAGGGCGAAAAGCAGGCCAGCCCGCAGCTCTCACTACAGGGCCTCACTCATAGTGAAACCTAAGTGCTCCAGCTCTCACTACAGGGCCCCACTCATAGCAAAACCGAAGTGCTCCAGAATCCTTGGCTTGTGAAGATTTCAGCAGAGGAGACTGGTTTTGAACCAACTCTTTTCACTCTGAGAAAAGTGTTTTTCTACCACATTATACTTTTATGAGACAATTCTCAATTCTTAATTGAAATAGCCAAGTACTGACTAAAATTTTTGTATGGTAATTTGGTTTAGCAATATAGTTTTTTTATTCCATGCTGGGAGTTTCGTCCAGGTCAAACTCTTTACCACTGAGTCAAAATCCTATGTTTCCACACAAAATGATTTTACTCGTAAATGAAGGATGCTCAGCCCTTTCCTGAGTGCACAGAGACTAAGGCTGTGTTATGGCCTAGTTGGTTTTTTGTTTTTGTTTTTTCCTTTTCCTTCTTTCTAATTTTAAGCAACAGAGCCCCGTTCTCGAGGAGGAAAGGTGGAATGCTGAGGTAAGAGGATGGATGTTGGGGAGAGCCCACGGCAGCCATTTCCAGGGCCGAGAGGCTGACAGGTCACAGCAGGTGCACTGCTTAAACCAGAGATAGAGAGATTCTGAAACACAGCTCCCAGAGCGGGATGCATCTTCTAACCTGGCCCTTCTCACAGCTGTCTTGTTCCCTGGGAGGCCAGAGTGACCCTTATTTTTATTACATGCACCTTTTGCTTCTTCCTGTGAGAACAGATTGCCCCTAAATGTTGCTTTTTTCAGGCAGGGCGTGGTGGTGCACACCGTTAAGTCCAGCTGTCGGGAGGCAGAGGCAGGCAGATGTCTGTGAGTTCCAGGCCATACAGGGCTACCTATTGAGACCCTGTCTCAATGTACACGTAAAATAAAGAAATTGCCTTTTATGGCTAGGCATGGCTGACTGTACATGACGGTAACATGGGAGGTGTAGACAGGAGGACCAGTTCAAGACCAATAACTACACAGTGAGTTCGGGGCCAGCCTGGTCTATTGTCTCAAAAAATGAAAGCCAGGTGGTGGTGGTACAGGCCTTTAATCCCAGCCCAGCATTTGGGAGGTAGAGGCAGGCAGATCTCTGTGAGTTCGAGTCTAGGCTGGTCTACAAAGTGAGTTCCAGGACAGCCAGGGCTGTGCAGAGGGACTCTGTGCTAGAAAAACAAACAAACAAAATTAAAAAAAAAACAAAGAAAGAAAACAATTGCTTCTTTACTTTTATTTTGAAGCAGCTCATTGGGCTCCTGTTCAACAGGGTTCGCACCCTCAGACTGCGCACTCCCCATCCACCAGAATTCAGGAAAATACGCGTTCCAACAGACCCTTTGGAATGGGCCCTTTCCTTACCCTTCCTCCCTAAGTTCAAGCTTTTCCCTTTCGTACAGCTTTTTGTATAGTTTCTATTTCCATTGCAGTTGATGACATCAGTGTTCTAGTTGTCCCAGAAAATAAAAAGGTAAGTGTTCCAAAGATATGTACTAATTTCCACAGGCTTCTAGGAAGACAAAGTGTAAATTTATTATAAAACATGTATACAACAAAGAAATCCATTGTGACAGCACTGATTCTAAAGTATAAAAAGGGACACCACATTCACCCAATTCACTTTCTCTTGTGCATAAAGAAAATGAAATGCCTAAGTTCTTGGAAAATCCCATTATCCTCTTGGGTCCCAGACACCCACACTGGCATGTACTGATGAGAAGCACATACAAAGCAAACGAGAAACCAGAAACAGTTATGAAAGGGTGAAAGGAGATCAGTTACTGGTGTGCAGAAGCAGCAGGGTGAAAAGAGCATGGGACAGCAGAGGAAGAAAGCTGAATTAACGTCGTTGAAAATTAATTAATTACGCAACCCTTTCCGCAGCTGTCACAGGAAAGCTGAGCTAAAGGTATTTTCAAAAACTGCAGAATTATTGTGCTTTCCCCTTTCCAAACCAAACAAACAGGAACACTGCTGAGATCTAAAACAAGGTAAGGTGGCAATGGCAGGGAAGTTAAAGGAGTCTGTCCACCCCGTGTTGCTCTGCAGGTGACAGCCTACTAAGGGGAATTGTGGACTTGCCCTCGGAGCTCAGGTGCTGCTCGACTTAAGTGAGACTCCATTCGGTCCCTTGTTAGGTTTACCTCAAGGGAGCTGCGAGATGACAGCCTCTGCAGGGTGAGAAGGGCGGGGCCTCTGGTTAATAGCAACAACAAAAATTAGCCATTTATTATTCTGGGATTCTTGGTAGGTCACTAGCCATTATTCTGAAAATATACAACTTCACATTTTATAGAAGCCAGAAACATAATTGAAAAGTTCCCCAAAGTATATTAAATGAAAACCACGTAGACAGGCAAGCTCTCTGCTCACTGTGCTCACTGCTCCCACCTGATGTCGTCCTTCCGCAGCTTCACCTGCACATTGTGGACGTGGGCTGGATGGCAGGTGCTGTGTTTCTGGAAAGGGTTGGTTTCATCCCAACATTTCCTAGGGCTATTTTTCACGTTCTTTAGTCCTTTAGGGTTGCCGTCTTCCCGATGGATACCCGAGGGTTCATTTATCCTTGAGTTCTGAACTTTTTGCTGCAGTTTACGGACCTGTAGAGAAAAGAAAATCTAATGTTTAAGATAAAAATTAATTTATAAATATGCCCCGAAATAGAGGACTAGGTTGGTGCCTTAAAGATTATGTCCAAAGGTTCAATTCAGCAAGTCACTCACTGACCACCTGGTCCATGGCTGACACATGGAGCAACCGTGACTTCAGGCGCTCGCTCTCCAGTTAGTGAGCAGAAGCACACGGACCTGACAGAGAGTACTCGAGCTGGGATGACTCTGAAGAGAAGAGCATGCGTCTGAGAAGGGCAGAGCAGGGAAGACGGTGTGGACAGGAAGTTGAGCCAGAGGTACTGGTCGGAACAGAGCTCCATGAGAGTGGGATGTTTTAGGTGACGCTAACAGCAAAGTAAAGAACTGGTGATAAGAACAAGTGTTTATTTGCCTAGGAGGCAATTTTGAGTTCAAGGTTAAATTTATCACAATAGAAGGCTTGACTGCTTATTCAAATTATAAAATATATAGATTGGGTAACTTTGAAATTGTGATTATTCTTCGGTCTAAAGTTTCTTCTGTGCAATTCCCAGAAAGGGCACAGGTTGTACAATCTCTGCCCCAACACAATCATAATTTTTTTTTACTTGCTATAGTCTTTAAAGCCAGTAAAATGAAAATACATTTTTCTTTCTTGGCCATAAGCATAACAAATACAGTAGTATTCGGAGCTGTACAAATCAGTCTTATAAAAGTGTGTGCATGTGGAGGCTTGATATACCAGCAGCTTGTCTGAATGCTGACCCTTCCCTCTTATAGGAATGTGAGTGTGTGTGTGTGTGTGTTTGAGAGAGAGAGAGAGAGAGAGAGAGAGAGAGAGAGAGAGAAACTCTCTTTTGCTTCAGCAATGTCACAGTGTTCTAAGTTCATCTATGGGTGCAGTCATTGTCTTAGAGTTAAATATTATACTCATGATTCTTCTGCTCAAATATTGAAGGTCACTAAAACACAGGTACAGAATCCTCCATACCTGAATTCTACAAACCACAGGTGGCTAAGCATAGGTTTCCAGGGAATACAATACAGCCCAGCTAAACACAGAGGGCGGGAATGGTTTCAGGACTGTGGCACAGAGGACATCACTGAAGCAGTGGAGGGAAGAGAGGAGGCAAGAATGCTGGAAGGGTATCTGGAGGCTACCAAGGCAATAGCCTACTACACATTTCCCAGGGCCTGACTCCACAGGAACTCTTCTGCTCTCGTTCTTACCTTAAAGAACTGTATAGGAGACACATGGTGTTACCTGCAGTGGTGGCTCTCTGTAAGAAGACCAAGTGTCTTCTGTGTATCTTTTAGCACACCATACCACAAACTTCCAACTGGAAAGCCATGTGACACTGAATCCACATCTATGTGCCAGAATATTTGTTTAACTATGCAAAGATATGTTGCATTTGTTTATGTTGCAGAATATCTGTTTAACTATGTAAAGATGTGTTGCTATTTAACCTTGCCTGCCCAAGGCGCCTGATTGGTCTAATAAAAAGATGAATGCCCAATAGTGAGGGAGGAGGGAGAGTAAGTAGGAGGAGACATTTAGGCTCAGAGAATAAAGATAAAGAGATGCCAGGGGCCAAACAGACATGCACAGAGGAAGCAGAAGAGTAGGACATAGAGAATGAAGAAAAGGTAAGAAGGCCAAGGCAAAGCAGAGGTAAAGAGAATCAGGTTAAATCGCCTTAAAAGAGCTAGTGGGTCAAAGCTCAGCTAAAGCCAAGCATTCACAATTAATAGTAAGTCTCCCTATCTTTGTTGGGGAGCTGGTTGGTAGCTCAGAAAATCCCAACTATACATATATTTCTAGTACTTCTTTGTTTTCTTTTTTCCTTTTCAAACATTGTATGGCAATTGTTTTTGTGTTCTGAAGACCAGCAGTTCTCAGAAGAGGTGTGTGTGTGTGTGTGTGTGTGTGTGTGTGTGTGTGTGTGTGAAAGTAGTGTTCTTACACTGTCTTGATGCTTCTTGAGTTTGGAAATCTGGTCTTCTTTGCTCTCCATCTTCTTGACTAATTGCTCCAGCTCGTGCTCGATGTCATCAGAGACTGAATGGCTTCTAGTTTGTCTCATTAGTTCTCTGTGCTCCCTGTAGAGAAAAGCAAACATCAGGCTGGGGAGCAATTCAGCCAGAGAGTGTTTCTCTGCAAGTCAGATCCGGTGTTCAATACTTAGCAATATAAATAAATAAATAAATCCACAAAAGTAGTATTGTCTGACATGACACATGAATCATTTTTGCATGATTAAAAACAGAGCAGACATTACATACAGTTATAGTTTGTCACAACTAATTTTTTTCTTCAACTGGAGTTACAGTTAAGAGTAAAATATTAATCTTCAAAAATAGTCACTAGCATTAGGATATATAACTAAATCACGATAAAAAATTTGGATTTAGAACTACCTCAGTATCTAGCTGTTAAATAATCTAAAAACCAATCTAAATTCCTGGTGTTCTCAGCTAAAAAGAATGAACGGTTCTACAGGGTTTGGCCAGGGGCAACACACGGTTCTCTTCAGTTCCATGTCTGGGATTGGAGATACTGTCAAGAGAAGAGTTATGTGTGCAGTGGCAGTTCCTGAGTTCAGCGAGTCCGCTAGCTAGTCACGCAGTCCTGATGTATATGCTGAAAGGGATTTAAGCATGGGCTATAATACAATAACCCTGTGCAGATCCTCCTTACTGAGAAAGCTTCCCAATCTGTGATACGGACCAGGCAGAATCTAAAAGGAATGGTATTCTTACCTGCCTAGTGAAATCACCCACATTACTAAAAGATTTCAAAAGAAAAGCATATTCCTTCTAAAAGCTCTTCTGAGCTCTAATCTAAAGTCTTCAGACTCAATATATGTCATTCATAATATCTGTATATCAGTGTAAATCTATGGAATACAGGAAAGTAGTAATTAGACATAGTTAAAAGGTTAAATGCCACAGTAGGAACAATGAAAATATTATCAATAAATTCGTGGATCAAAACAATGTAAGTCCAAATAGCCACCGAGAATTTACAGGTGGGAGCGACAGAGACCACTAAAGAGTTGAGAATGTGTGCTGGCCTTGCAGAGGACCCGAGTCGGGTGCAGCCCTCTGTCACTCTGGCTACCGAGAAGCCAGCTCCTTCTCTGCGATCTGAGAGCACCTGCACCATGTGCACACACCCATTCACGTGAATAAAAATAAATCTTAATGAATGGATAGTTGATACTGTTCTTAAAAGAGTCGATAAAAAATGTATCCAAACAGTACGGTTATTTAATAAAGAACAAACACTTACACAGTCATTTGCTCCAGCTCCTCTTGCATGGCCATCAGAAGATCAGACAAACTGTCACAGACAGGAACAGGCTCTCCTGGATTAGGGGGCACAGCTTTGGCCTGGGAAGTTGTTCTGAGAGGCTTGTAGCGACACTGCAGCTCAGTGACGGGAGCAGGTCTCTGAAGGCTACGGAGCCCATAGGCACCTATCATCTGCAGAAGTTTACAAGCTTGCATTAAAGGAACAGCCTGCGCTGGACAACATGAAGGGGAAGACACAGCTGTGAACAGACTAGTGCTCAACGGTGTGTGTGCCGGTTAGATCTCGTCAGCCTGACACAAGCTTAGCTGTCTGGAAAGAGGGAACCCAGCTGAGAAAATGCTGCCATCCTCTGGCCTACAGGCAAGTCTGTGGAGTGTTTTCCTGATTAGAGATTGATGTATGTGGGCCCAGTTCTCCAGGGCAGAGCCACCCCGGGCAGGTGATAAAATGAGCAAGGCCTGGAGAGCATGCTCGTAGGAATTGTTCCTCCACAATCTCTGCTTCAGTTCTTGCCTCCAGGCTCTTGTCCCAACCTCCCTTCATAGAGGATGGTGAACCGAAACAAACCCTTTCCTCCCCACGATGCCTCTGGTCATGGCATCTGTCACAGCGAGAGCGAGCTAACTAGAACCGTGTATGAAGAGCATCAGCAAACCAAGGCCACAGTCCTCATTTCTGTCCTCTTACCTTCTCCCTCTCCAAAGACTGAGCTCTACACTTCGGGTCCATTTGCTGAGGGGATTCCCTCTTTAAACACTTCGTTTTCTGAAGGTTAGCAAGGGAAAGAGGAAGCAAAGTACTATTTTAATATATATATATATATATATATATATATATATGATATGAAAAATTCTCAAAACTCAACAGCAAGTAGTGCAATTTGGATGTAGGAGCAGACATGAATAGACATTTGACTAGAAGACAAAAGGCAGACACATAAAGAGGTGGTTAACAACCTATTCAGATTAATATAAAATAGCCAAAATAGCTGGGCGGTGGTGGCGCACGCCTTTAATCCCAGCACTCAGGAGGTAGAGGCAGGCGGATCTCTGTGAGTTCGAGGCCAGCCTGGTCTATAAGAGCTAGTTCCAGGACAGGAACCAAAAAGCTACGGAGAAACCCTGTCTCGAAAATCCAAGAAAAAAAATAGCCAAAATAAAAAAGTTAATAATAAAAAAGAAAACATTACCACATGCCTATTAACATGGGCAAAATAAAAAAAAGTGATGACATCAAATATTGTCAAGAATTCAGAGAAACTGCATCACTTGCACATTGGTAAGGCCACTGTGGGTGACAAGTCGGCAGTTTTTTATAGAGTCAAACATGTATTTATCATATGTCCTAACAATTGCACTCTTGAGCAATTATTCTAGAAAGATTAAAATTGATGTTCACACACACACACACGCACACACACGCACAAAACCATCAATCAACACATGCATAAAATATCTTTACTGCAATAGCTGGAAAGTAGCAACAACGCAAATGTCCTTAAACAGGGACTGATAAGGTGTAGTAGATCCTTAATGTGGATCAGTGTAAAAAGGCAAAGAGAATAGATAACCACTCAGATGGAAGTCCAGGGAAAAGGCAGCCCCAAATGCTCACACCATATAACTCTACTTGACCTTTTTCTCATTGGGATACAGCCTCACTATGCAATGGAGGATGGTCTCAAATCATGGCAATCCCACTGCCTCAGCCGCCTCACAACTTAGATTGCCGGCATGTTCCGCAGTGCCTGACCATACAGGATTCTTGAAATAAGAAAACTACAGAGGAGGCGAACAGAATAACACTTGTTGGGGCTGGGGGATGGTGTGGGTCTAAAAGAACTTTCTGGAAGAACCTTAGAGTGGGTGTACAGTATCTTGATTGTTGTGATGGCTACATGAAGCCACACAGGTAACAAATCTACGTATGTCTCTCAGGCCTCTCAGTCACCATTATACCTCTGTCTCTACTGTTCCTAAAAAGCCTTCAATGGGTGCCAACTACTTATAGTAAGAGTTCAAATTCAACACTACCACCCGTTTTCAGACAGGAGTCTCACTGTTTGCCAGGCTAGCCAGGAACCTACTATGTACTTCAGGGTGGTTTTAAACACAGGGCCCTCCTGTCTTGGCCTTCTGAGTATAGGAATTATAAATGTTCATCACTACACCCAACTTTAAAAGTTAGTTGTTGCTGTTGTTGTTGCTATTTTCCCCTTTTTGGAGACAGTGTCTTGTTAGGCCAGGATGGCCTTGAGATTATACATCTCTGTCCCCAGTAGGATTATATTTTAACACACTTCTCCTCTCTGCAGGGTGTCATTCTTTAGGATCCCGGGGTGAGTGTAGTGTGGCGGCTTTGCATCACTCCCCTGTCTCAATATATCCCTGCTTGTCCTTGAACTCCCAGACTCCCTGCCTCAGCCCCAGCTGACACTCTAAGCATGTACTGTCATGCTGGGTTTATCTGTCTCTGTCTCTTAGAGACAGTGGTCTAAACAACAAAACCTATGAGCTGATACTCAACCGGAGACATGGAGACACGGTATTAGAGATAAATGGGAGCACTGCACTCTGAGCCTATCTCCGGTGATGTCAGAGCGCCTTTTCACCCTGGGAAACAGCACTTTTACTAACTGAGTTTGCTCCTAATTACCCTCTACTCTTTCAGAAGTTATATTTTCTTTCTTATATTCCTTTTATCGTCTCATAGTTTCTGCAATAAATATGTAAAGTTAAACTTCTATCTTATCAGATAAAAGATAGCATTAAACAAATATTTAATAACAGTCATTGTTCCATTTGCAAATTATTTATAGTGCTTTTCTATTTGGGTTTCCAGTTCAAATCTCATTACTCAAATAAGACATAAAAAGAGATTAAGGAAATAAGCAAAAAGTGGTTTTTATTATTATAGCTATAAAATTATTTTTCCATTTTTTTGTTTGTATCTTTGTGCAAATGTGTGGAGTGCATGTGCACATGTATGTGCATACATGTGGAAGCCCAAGGTTGATGATAGAATCACCCTAGATTGTCTTTCCACCACATTTGTTGAAGGCAAGGTCCTTCAACCAAACCCAGAGCTCATTGATATGGTTAATTTCTCTAGCCAACTTGATCAAGGATTTCCTTGTTTCTACCTTTCCAGGATCTAATTACCAGGGAGGCTGTCATGCCCCACAGGCATCCCTCATGCTTGTTCAGCAAACATTTAACTGTCACTGAGCCATTTCCCCAATTTCGAATATAGTTATAAAGTTCTTTTTAAAACTATTAAGGGTCCAATGAAATGGCTGAATTCGTAAAGACCCTTGTAAAAGCCTTGGCAACCTGAGTCTAATCCCTGGAACCCAAAAGGTAGAACATGCCCTGCAAGTTGTCCTCTGACCTCCACATGCATGCCATGGTTGCGTGCGTGCGTGCGTGTGTGCGTGTGTGTGTGTGTGTGTATGCATGTATACACATCACATATACACATACTAAATAAATGTATAACAAAACACAGCCAGATAGCCAGGTGTGGCAGTACAAGGCTGTAATCCCACCTACTCAGGGGCAGGAGGACTGAAGTCAAGGTCAGCCCAGGCTAGGTGGCAAGTCTGAAACCAAAATGGGTTATTGGGTGTAACCCTGTCTCAAATACTAGTAAATAAAATTGAAAAATCTTTCTTTTTACTGTATATGTATTTATATAAAGCTGCATTTAGGATTTTTTTTTTTTTTTTTTTTTTTTTTTTTTTTTTTTTTTTTTGGAACACAGAAGCACATCAGACCCAGTTTCTCTCTCTCTGTCTGGTACCTCTGGATCAGGATGTAAAAGCGCTCAGCTGTTGCTCTAGTGCCTGACTGTCTGCTTCTCACCATGATGATAATGGACTAAACCCCTGAAACTGTAAGCAACCCCAACTAAATGTTTTCTTTCATAAGAGCTGCCTTGGTCATGGTGTCTCTTTACCGCAATAGAACAGTAAGAAAATGTATTCTATCATAAATATCTTTTTTTTTTTTTTTTTTTTGGTTTTTCGAGACAGGGTTTCATTGTAGTTTTAAAACCTGTCCCAGAACTAGCTCTTATAGACCAGGCTGACTCTGAACTCACAGAGATCTGCCTGCCTCTGCCTCCTGAGTGCTGGGATTAAAGCTGTGCACCACCACTGTCCGGCCATAAAGAAGCAGAAAAGACTAAAGGATGAATAAATGTCTATCATAAAGTTAAGAAGTAATGTCTGGGGAAAGCTGAATATACATACCTTTGGTGGCTTCTTCTTTCCCTTACAGTGCTGTGATTGTGAAACTGGCATTAAAAGTCTGCTGATTTCCAGTCCAGTTTGAAGCTATAAAATTAAAGAAATAATTTATAAGACTGATCTGTAACAGGCTTCTTTATACATAACGAAAGTTGAGATCTCAGCTTTCAAGTATAAAATATGTTTTAAAGTAAAGCAGGGCTTAGTTGCAGTAACTTGGATGGAGCTGAAGCAGGGTTGCATGAGCTTAGGAGTTCAGGGCCAGCCTGGGCAGTGCAGTGAGACTCAATGTTAAAAAAAACAAAACAATAAAAATAAAGTCCCAAACCCAAAAACCTTTGAAAAAGAATACTCCAGTAATACATCAGTTTTGCAATTATGACTTTTTTTCTGTTTATAACAGAATAAATTAGGGCACTTGTGTGTGTGTGTGTGGTGTATGCTCATGTGTATATCTCAAGATGAAACTAATATATGCCAGGAGTCAGTTACCTCAACTAAGAATATATATAGCATGTGCAAGGTCTTTAGCAATATATCTGAGAATATGGATGTACAGGCTAAGTGAGAATTTTGCTACTACAGCAAAACAGAGTGCCGTAACAATGTACAACACCCAAACTGAGTGTAGACTAGGGTGCAGCTCACGAGGATGAAGTACTCAAAGACATCAGTCACTGTGATAGGCTACAGAATGCTACCCACCTCACTCGCTCTATCTTGAAACAGCTTGCGCTGATGCTCCTCTTCCTTTAGTTTTTCCTCTAGATAGTTTATCTTTTCCTGCAATAATGAACATATATGAAAATCAGAGCCAAACGTCCTTTCCAAGATGGTCCTAGGGGGTCTAGATTTTTAAAAGCTAGCAAGTTAGAATAGAAAGTAAGAAAAAGAAATGGCAAAAGATGCCAAGATTTCTCTTGGCTGTCTACCTATGCTTCCTTCCTTACTATTGCACATCAGGGCAAAATGAAAGAGAAAAAACCCACAGCTTTATTTGTGGCCACCACCAGACCCACAGAGAATAAACCCACAAGTTTTATTCTCGGCTACCTCCAGATCCATGACGAAGTTTCCGAGAATGCTATAGCTTTTAAAGCTATTATGGTCTTGGATCTCAACACAAAAAAAAAAAAAAACCAAAGCAAAAAAACCTAAACCAAAACAAAAAAACCCAAAAAACCAAAAACAAAACCCCCCCCCAAACCAAACCAAACCAAACCACCAATAGCAATGTCAGCCATGTGCATGTGATGGGGGCTAATGCTGGGAGCAGGGCGGGAAGACACCTGAGAAATGTGAGTCCTGGCCCTGGTTATTTAAGAGCTTAGTGCTGTGCTCTGTCAAACAAGGACTCCTGCCATGCCAGTCTGATCACTTGAGTTTGATCCCTGGAACCACAGAGAAGTAGAAGGAGAGGAGCAACTGCACAAAGCTGTCCTCTGCCCTCCACACATATGTCATGGCATGCATGCACCCCACCCCATCATTCACATACACATAGCATAACTAATGTTAAAAGAGTATCACACATGAAATGGTAAAGCAACGAGGACAATTTGAAAGGCTCTCCGCACACTCCATACCTCACATACATTACACCTTTTACATGTGCGTGGTTCGGAACAAGAACCATGACAGAACTGTCAAGGGGAGAGACTTCTGAGTATTGCAGCTCTTAAGAGGGGCTACAAAGAGGTTCTAGAGCAGTTCTGTGAAATGACAAGGACTTGGCGGGAGGAGGAGCAGGGGTGTAGGACAGGCACTAAAGGCCACCTAACACCCTTCAGGTCAGACACCTGAACTGAAAACGTCCTGCTGTCTCAGTCAGGCACCTCTGTGCTATCAGCAGGCAAGCTCCCTCATGCCAGGACAGAACACGCTTTCTCCCCAGGCAGGAATTACCCGGATTACTGAATGCTGTACATGAAGGGCTCTAACCCTTTGGCTGCTCACTCCCATACAGTGCCAGCTTGGCATCCCTCCTGGCGCCATCAGCTCTGAGACAAGCAGAAGCTTACCTCAGCAGCCTGCTGCGTGGCTGTCAATCTAAAACACTCTTTCTCTAAGACAGTGAGCTTTTCAAGTTTAGCGTACAGCTTCATCTGATCTTGTTCTTTTTCCCTTTGAAGCTGGGCCTGGAAAAGATTTAAAAAAAAAAAAAAAAGAAAGAAAGAAATCTTAGTTTGGCAAGTGATGCCAGTGGATCAAGAGTCACATAATTTCTGAGAAATCAAAATATAACATAATCAGCTGCTAGAAACATGTACACACAGGTACATATGTCAGGCACTTCCAAGCAGAGAACAAGAAAATCAAATCCTTTTAAGGAGCAAATGTGATATGTGACAAACATGTCGCTGAATTCGCACAGAAAGAATAAACCTCTTTGCATCCTTATACAACAGTGTGCTGGGGAGGGGATCCCACAAAACTTACACCAAAGACATGAGGTGTGGCCACGGGTGACCAAGCCTGCTCACAGACCAGCCTCCCCGACTCTAACAGAGAAGAGCAGCTGGGGACAAAACATGACAGGAAAGTCACCCCCACACATGCGCAGGCTGTTTCACAGGACCGTTTATTACCACATTAGTAATAGGGACCAACGCTGAGGTCCTGTTTTACAGGACCGTTTATTACCACATTAGTAATAGGACCAACGCTGAGGTCCTGTTTCACAGGACCGTTTATTACCACATTAGTAATAAGGACCAACGTTGAGGGGCAAAGAAGAACCTTACTCGGGTTTCTGTGAACGTAAACATGGCTCTAAAAGGAAAGCCCGCTAATTAGAACAAAATGGAAAGTGGGCACTAAACGCGGTCTCGGAGACGATGGCCCAATAGTGCCGTCTCCGAGAAGAGAGAGGAGTAGGACAGAATGCCCCCTGGAAGAATGCAGGCTAAAAATAGTCCAAGCATAATTTAAAATATTGAAAGATTAAAAAATAAAAACCCCAAACACCAGAAATAAAAAAGTCGAATCAACAAGTAGGAAACTGGACAGAGGGGCATTGTCAGAACACGGCCCAGGAATGGAGGCGTGCGAGGCGAATTCTGAGTGCTCGTGAGAACACTCCAAGAAGACAGGAGTCCGTGCCCTCGGTTTCTTCCAAACAGAGACGTTCCTGGGCGGTTTCGTGTTCCTCCCAGGTGCAGCAGATGGTAGTGAGTTTACTCCAGACTCCTCACCATTGATTGTTGCTGTCAGTTAAGTGCTTAAACTAGCCTTTATCTGTCTCCATGGAAAAACATGGTTTTGCCACATATGGCTCCTCCTTGGGATTATACCCAGCTTGAACTCATGAGAACTTTACTCAGGTGACTTTTCTTAACCCTCAGGGCATAGACAGAGCTGGCTATTGCATGAGACTTTGGTCAGCTTCATTTCTCGCCTCCGTTCCCCCATGTCCCACAGCCTCTAGAATGGTAAACAGTGCATCAATTATCAAGTTGCTGAAAATTAACAATAAAGAGAAAGTCTTACCAGCATCCTGAGAAGCAGAAACATAGCACACACAGGGGAAAGAAGATAAGAACAGCCATTAGATACCATGAACGCTTAAGACAACTGGGACAAAAATCTTTAATGTGCTAAAAATCTAAAGTTGGGCATTGTGGTATACTTTTGTAACCATAGTACTCAAGAGTCGAGGCAGGAGGATCATGCTGAGCCAGAAATCAGCCTAAGCAATACAGCAAGGTCAAAGGCCAGTCTGCACTTTAGAGACTAGCTCAAAACAAGCCAGCAAACAAAAACAACTCCCAATAAATAAGCATACAGGGCAAGAGAGACGGCTCAGAGGGTAAAAGTACTCACTGTTACTGCCCGATGATCTGAGTTCAGTCCCTGGAACCCACAGAAGAACCCGAGCAGGGTGGCATGCATCTATCAGCAGACGCAGGGGAGTTGTGTGCAAGCTCAGAGGCCAGTCAGTGTGGAGTCTGCAGCTCAGCTGCAGAAACAGAGGCAGACCCCACCTCCAAACAGCAGGAGGAGAAAATGGACTTCTGAAGAGTGGGCCGTCACATGTGTGCTCCGACAGCACACACATATACACCTAACACACACACATACACACCTAAACACACATACACACTGATGGGGGAGAGTCTTCTGTTTTGTGTTAATTTCATTGGTTAAATAAAGAGACTGCCTCGGCCCTTTGATAGGACAGAAAATTAGGTAGGCAGAGTAGACAGAACAGAATGCTGGGAGAAAGAAGCTGAGTCAGGCAGTAGCCATGATTCTCCTCTCCAAGGCAGACACAGGTTAGGATCTTACCTGTAAGCTACCACCTTGTGGTGGTACACATATTATTAGAAATGGGTTAATCTAGATGTGAGGGCTAGCCAGTAAGAGGCTAGAGCTAATGGGCCAAGCAGCGTTTAAAAGAATACAGTTTCCATGTAATTATTTCGGGGCATAAGCTAGCCAGGCGGCTGGGAGCCAGGCGGAACGCAGCCCGCTGCTCCCACTACAACACACCTAAACACACACACATACAAAAACAGACAAACTAGACATGAAAGTCACAAACTAGAGTTCTATGTCTAGCAAAAACATCTCTCACAAATACGTCTGAAATAAAGGCTTCTCCAGGTATATGAATGCTAGGAGATATTGGGCATTAATTTTTTTCTTCAGACTGAAGAAACTCAATCCATGCAGAAAAATAAAATGCACTGGAAATGATTAAAATGTAAATAAATATATATTTTCTTTGTAATTTTCTTTAAAGGACAATCAGAATTTAAGAGCACTAACAAGGAACTACAGGCCGATTTCATGACGTAAAAGCAAAGGAAATCTGTATGGAAACTGGAAGCACATGCAGAAGGGTCTTTCTCGTGAAGTGTTTAGCACTAATTAAGGCAGACTGTGGCAAGTTAGAATACAGGTGTCTGAAGGAAGAAGCTGTCACCAGAGCTGGGGGTGCTGGTTCATGCCAGAAACACCAGCCCCTTGCAAGGCTAAGGGCAGACTATTGCAAGTTCAAACCCACCCTGGCACCAGACTGAGACCTTGCCTTAACATGAATGAAAGAGTAACGAGTTGAAGGAGCAGCTCAACAGTGAAACACATGCCTTGTATGTACGATGCCTAGGGCTCAATTCCTTGCATCACACACAAACACATATGCATACAAAGAAACCCCTAGTAAGGTTCGAAAATACTTTTAAATGAATGAAATAAAAATAAAAATGACCAAACTCTGTTGGGTGAAGGCAAAAAGTGTTTGATAGGGACTAGGTAACTTTATAAAAACAGAACAGTTGAGAGAATGAAAGGAAGACTCGGGGTGGGGTCCATTGGAAGCTGCCTCTGGGTGATGCTAGGAGTCAGACAACAGAGCACAGACTATTCCAAAGAGAGAAAGATGAGAAGCACCACAAATCACAAAGGAGGTGACAGGACACAGAGAAGTGTGAAGAAGGGCAAGGGAGCTAACAAGATGGGTAGCACATGGCTTCAGCCGTGGCTCTCGGGCAGGGGGAGCAAGACTTAGGCGGAGTCCAAAAGGTAAGGCAGTCAGGCCGCACAGTGAAGAAGCTCTCAAAAGCTACCCGTCCATCTGGGGAAATCTATCAGATGGTGACTCCTCCTGTGTGACAGGCCAACACTCCCCATTTCTGAGGACTGTGTGCAAGGGAGCCAGCCTATTGTTCTCAGACTGAGCTATTCCGGAGACCTGAAAATCAAGGAATAACCACAAGGCAGGTGGTAGCCTGGGACTACATGCTGCAGCCCTGGGAGGATGCAGCTGAGGTGCGGGAAGGGGCTTGAGGTAGATGCTAAGAGGTTCAGGCTTAGAAAGCTGGGCTTTGGCAGGGGACGGTTGGTCGACGGAGCTCCACCTCCTCCTCCTGAGGATGGGAGCAGACTCCATTACCTGAAGACGACTGTGGACAATTGGTGAGTAGGTACCAGATCTCTGTAGCTCAGGGCCAGCAGGAGTGAGCCCAGAGTTCCCAGCAGTAGTACCTGGCACAGCTGTGCATCTCCCACGGGGCAGTCGGTGAGGAGCAGGGTTAGAGAGCACAGCCTAGACACGGAGATGTCAGGGCTTGCTTGCCTGCCCTAGTCATCTACTATCTGAACTGTTAGTCTAGACAAATGTTAACATCATAGCACACTCCGCATCGTGTTCTTCCTATTTCCTCTTCTGTGTCACTAGTGCCACAGGAGATGGCCGTAATGGGGCTTAGGTATGTTTTTATTTCTTGTTTGCTCTGGTGTTGTTGCTGTTTTCTCCTCTCAGTGTGACTGAGAATTAAATCCCTAAGAGAAGGCTGTTCACAAAGATCCCCGAATAAAAGCAGAACTCCCACCAACAATGTGTAAACCACGAGTAGCACAGGAAGGAGAGCAGAGCACCCTCCAAGGTTAGACCCCTCAATGAAGGCTGAACGGAGGGTTCAAAGTCCACCTGCTAACAAGAGAAACAGGCAGTGATTTTGAAGAACACAGAAAAAGCAGATAAGCAAAGGAAGGAAATCAATGCAGGATGTGGGAGATAAAGCAAGATGAGAAACTCAGAAAAGAAGCTGCCATTTTGGGGGAGGAAAAAAAACCCAAAATGTCAGAAATGAAAAACCCAATTTGCCAAATTAAAAACCCAGCAGAGAGCATCAGACATTGCATTGAATCACTAGATCAAGCAGAACAGAGAATATCGGGAGTGAAGACAAAGTAGAGGGATCACCACACTCAGACTTCAATAAAGAAAAGAAGCAAGCATGAACACACCCATACCCACTCTGGGACAGGAGCATATACCACATCTAAGACTCCCTCAGGCAGAGGAGACAAGATAAAAGCTAACAGCTAAGCTTCGTTGTCAACCTGACTGGATTTAGGACCGCCATGGAAATCTATCTTTGGGTGTGCCCGTGCAGGTGCTTACAGTAAGGGTTGGAGAGGAGAGGCAGCACAGTCTGAATGTGGGGGATCCCAAACTGAATAAACAGGAGGAGAACGCAATCAGACTTTCCTGACTGGGGATGCAAGGTGAAGAGCAGTCTCCCACCCCTGCCACTGTCAGGAATAAGTGTGGGGTCAAGAAAGAGACACCATCGGAACTGAAGTGTCCAGACGAGGCAAACTTCAGTCTTGGAAAGAGGCGTGCTGCCCATCAGAGCAGAAGAACAAGTACTGGGACAGGAAGTGCACTCGGTTTTTATTCTAATTCAGGTGATTGTGGCTTCTCCATTGGCTGGGATCCAACCTCACAACCTTTTGCAAATGGCTAGCCGGGAAAGAATCAGTGCACAGGAAATGAAGGGCCTTGCCTAAACAGAGGTTCTACTGTGTGTGTGTCTGTGTGTGCGTACGTGGGTGGTAATTAAAACATTCGTATAAAAGTTTTACAAAGTGGAAAAGGTCATATTTGACTCTTCAACACAAGCATCATGGTATTTGGTGGAAAGACTCGTATTTAATGTTTCTTACCTTACTATGATGGTCTGTGCACTCAGACTGGGGTCAAAGTTGCTTTTGTCGGGAGTTTGCCACAGCCACAGGAAACTGGTACTGAGGTGTGGGGCTGATAAAGCTGACCGCATGGGTTCTTAGGTGTTTGGACCCAGTTTATGGGGAGAAGGTGAAAGAACTCAGAGCTGTATGTTAGCAAAGTCCTAGAACCCTTTAAGCAGAGCTCAGGGGCCATTCTGGGAAGGCTAGACAAGAAAACCAGTAGATACACAGTGGTGTCCCAGCTCATGAAATTCTGAAGACAAACGGGATCTGATAACAGGAACTGAGCTAGAGGCCATTCACACTGTGCTCTGGTGACAAAACTGGACTCATGCTGCCCTTGTCCTGAGCACTTGAGAGAGGCTGAATTCAAAAGCAAAGGACAGGGGATGAAGATGGCTCATCAATTAAGAGTTAAGAACAATTGTTTTTTGTTTTGTTTTGTTTGTTGTTGCTGTTTGATTTTTGTTTTTCCAGACAGTGTTTCTCTGTAGCTTTGGAGACTGTCCTGCAATTGTTATTCTTCCAGAGGACTTGGGTCTGACACCCAATACCCATATCTGGTGGCTCACAACTCTCAGTAACTTGAGTTCCAGAAGATCCAGGCCCCTCTTCTGGCCTACCTCGGTGTCCATATATGTATACATATGTGTTCTCACAGACACACACACACACACACACACACACACTAAGCCTCTTAAAAAGCAATGTATTAATTTGTTAAGTAGAGGAAATTTCAAGGGAAGATTAGATTCAGGCTCTGGCACTGTTATTTCCCACTGCTTTGAGAGAGAGAGCAAACAGTGGACCAGGAAAGTATGAAAATGTGCAGTGTAGTCAAGAAGAGAGCACCGAGGAAATTCAATGTTGCAGCCAAGGAGGATGGGCAGCAATTCTAAGTGTTAAAGGTAGTATCGCCGTTAAAGAGAAACCTGGTCCTGTCCTTGCACCCAAGGAGGATGGGCAGCAATTCTAAGTGTTAAAGGTAGTATCGCCGTTAAAGAGAAACCTGGTCCTGTCCTTGCACCCAAGGAGGATGGGCAGCAATTCTAAGTGTTAAAGGTAGTATCGCCGTTAAAGAGAAACCTGGTCCTGTCCTTGCACCCAAGGAGGATGGGCAGCCATTCTAAGTGTTAAAGGTAGTATCGCCGTTAAAGAGAAACCTGGTCCTGTCCTTGCACCCAAGGAGGATGGGCAGCCATTCTAAGTGTTAAAGGTAGTATTGCCAGTAAAGAGAACCTGGTCCTGTCCTTGCAGCCAAGGAGGATGGGCAGCCATTCTAAGTGTTAAAGGTAGTATTGCCAGTAAAGAGAACCTGGTCCTGTCCTTGCAGCCAAGGAGGATGGGCAGCCATTCTAAGTGTTAAAGGTAGTATTGCCAGTAAAGAGAACTTGGTCCTGTCCTTGGAACAATAGGAAAGTTGCTATGAGGGTAAGACCAGAGCCATGGAAGGTTCCAATTTGTGAGAATGCAAATTCATTTGAAAGCCAAGAGTCTGAACTGGGAATACCATTATAAGGGTTCACAGATTGAAAACAGCTGTAGGCAAACAGAGGTCAGGGTAACCGTGACCCAAGAGGTCAGACCACATCTTGGGCTGGCAGAAGAACTTGGCAGTGTCACCCACATGGTCTTGGTTTTGCATAAATGAGAGACAGAAGAGTGAGAAGTCATCAGGATTTGCACCAAGATGTCTGAAGGCCACTGACACTAGGCAATGTGTGACAGGTTCCAAGTTCCTGCAAAGAGGCTACTGCACGAAGCAGACAAGGTGAAGTCTAAACTGCAGCGAGACTCCAGCATGTTGGAGACAGCAACATCATGGGACATCTCAGGAAAGTTACAAGCATATAGTAGACCTGGCCCAAGGGAGAGGCTGTGTGTGCTACAGGCAGGAGAGCCGGAAGGACAGGACCCCTCAAGAGAGAGGCCGTGTGTGCTACAGGCAGGAGAGCCGGAAGGACAGGACCCCTCAAGAGAGAGGCCGTGTGTGCTACAGGCAGGAGAGCCGGAAGAACAGGACCACTCAAGAGAGAGGCCGTGTGTGCTACAGGCAGGAGAGTGGGAAGGACAGGACCCCTCAAGAGAGAGGCCGTGTGTGCTACAGGCAGGAGTGCCAGACCCCTCAAGGCTGTTGGAGCATAGACTACTCCATCACAGCCCCAGTCACCACACACACACACACAGCACAAGGCTGATCCTAGCTCTGCTGACTTTCAGTCTGGTTCTGGTTTGATCTTTGTATAGCCCTACCCCTCTTTTGTAGTAGGAAAGTCTACTCTGTATCACTGGACTGGAATTCTTCGTGATTTTATGGGAGCTCAAAGGCAAGAGTTTGTCTTGAGTCTCAGAAGAGTTTGAACTGTTGAAAGATTATAGGAACCTTTAGACATGTAAAAGTATTTTCCACTGTGAGATGAAGATGAAACTTTGGGATGCACAGGGTGGAGTGCTATGCTCTAAAGTACATCTGCTTGGCCATCAGGTTGATAAGGCACAGGACTGTGATGGCTCATATTCACTGTCAACTTGATTGCACTTAGAATCGCCACAAAAACACATCTCTAGGTATGTATATGAGACTCTTTCCAGAAAGGTTTAAATCAGGAGGAAAGACCTATATGGATGTAGGTGGCATCATCCCATTGGCTGGGGCCCTGAAGTGAAAAAGGAGAAAGAAGCAGAATGCCAGTACCCATCTCTGTTTCCCGACTGAAGAAGGTGCAGTGTAACCAGCTGCCTCGTGTTCTTCTGCTCTGCCTTCTCTACTGAAATGGGCTACTACACTGCAAAACTACAAGCCCAAATAAGCCCTTCCTTTGCTTTAGCCGCTTTGGTCAGGTATCCTGTCACAGAAACGGGGAAAGCAATACAATCGGTAAGTTATGACAAAACTTTCCCCAACTTGGGAAAAGAAATGGACATCTAAAGTGAGAAACATGCCCCCCACCAAAAAAGGTATTTAGCTTAACAAGGACCATAGCTCCTGAAACTTCCCCTTCTTGCCAATTAGCCAATCACACCAGACTGTGTGGGAAGAGATGTAACCACTGCCTCTGCCAGGGATGAAAGGCAGGCTTGCCGCCCGTGCTACCTAGTTTAGCTGGGGTTCTAGAGCATCCTTTTCCAAAAAGAAATCATCTTGCCCAATTCCTTTCATGCCCATATGTTCATGTGTTCCTTTGTACAACACTGAAAATCTCCCCCAACCCCCACAAATACAAGGGGTACTTAGAACTCCAAATTGACATGCCCCAAGAGGACCACTCCACCACACAGCACAGGTAAAAGACCAGAACTCCAGAAGAAACATTACAAGCAGCAAGAGAAAACCAGCAACGAAAGCACACCCATCAGAATGACATGAAACTTCTCAGCAAAATCCCTAAGGACAGGAAGCACGGAATGATGGGAGCATGGAATGATGTAGTTCCAGCCCCAACAGCAAATGATTACCAACTGGGATGACAACATCCAGAAAAGTTATCTTTTAAAATTAATGAAGAAATATATTTGACAAACCCAAGTCATTTATGACCACTAAGCCAGCACTAGGAAAGACAAAGAAACCCAAAACAAAAGCCATAAAATCAACCCCCAAATCAGCTTTTATTACGTTAATTGTGAATATGATGAGAAAGAAAAAAAGAGAACAATTCTTTCCACAGGATGGAGATGTGGGGCACAGTGGGGGACTTTGTCACTGGAGTGTGGCCCTGGCCTCCACTTCATCACTCCTGCTTTCTGACAGCAAGGTTTCATTTTCCTGAAGCCCCTGCTATGAAGCCACAGGCCCGAAGCAACCATGGATGGGAATGCTTAAACTGAAATAAACACGGAGCACTTTTTTTTTTACCTTATTTATTTTATTATGTATTTTTATTTTTTGAGACAGGGTCTCTCTGTGTAGTTTTGGAATTCACTATGTAGACTAGGCTAGACTTGAACTCAGAAAGATCCAAGTGGATATGCCTCCATTGTGCAGGGTTTAAGGCCTGAGTCATCACACCTGACAACCTTTTCATTTTAAGAGGTAATTGTCTCAGGTGCCTCTTGACTGAATGGTATAATTTCAATTTTTAATCCATTTTGAAAAATGCTCAGTTACCCTATTCTCAAGAATTACTTCTTAGCCGGGCGGTGGTGGTACATGTCTTTAATCTCAGCACTAGGGAGGCAGAGGCAGGAGGATCTCTATGAGTTTGAGGCCAGCCTGGTCTACAAGAGCTAGCTCCAGGACAGCTAGGACTGTTACAGTGAGAAACCCTGCCTCAAACAAACAAACAAACAAACAAAGCAAAACCAGATTAATTCTACATCATTTTTCTCTCCACTTTAAAACCTCTGGTTATATATCCCGTTAGATCTTCCTTATTACACTGATATGTATCCTTATTTTCTGAATTTACTATAATTTTGCTTTTTGTTGGTGGGTGGCATGTGTCCATTTCTTGAATTCTGTCTGATAATCATCTAGTAGATCTACTAGTTCTAAATTTCATTTTTAATATTTAATTCTCTTGGCCAAATTATGGTTTCTAACACTCAGCAGAGAATGTTGTCTTCCTCCCCCACTAATGTAGGAGGGTCTTCTATCTATCTGTTGCTTTCATTGGTTAATTAATAAAGAAAACTGCTTGGCCTGATAGGTCAGAACATAGGTAGGTGGGGAAGACAGAGCAGAATTGTGGGAGAAGGAAGCAGAGACAGGCAGGCGCCATGAAGCTCCGGCCCGAGATGGATGCAGGTTAGAATCTTTCTAGTAAGTCACCACTTCGTGGTGCTACACAGATTATTAGAAATGGGTTAATCAAGATGTGAGAATTAGCCAATAAGAGGCTGGAACTAATGGGCCAGGCAGTGTTTAAATGAATACAGTTTCATGTAATTATTTCGGGGTATAAGCTAGCTAGCCAGGCGGCTAGGAGCCAGGCTGTGGGAAGCGGCCCGCCGCTCCACATTGCAACACCCCACCTCTTCCTTTTTGAGATAGAGTCTAATTATGTTGCCAGAGTGGGCTCAAACTTCCCAACTCCAGCGGCTCCTGCCTCAGTTGCACCCCTTCCTGACTAGTGCTGGTATCTGTCGGAGCCATGGCATACTCAGAGCTAACTGTGGGAGTGTCACCGTGTCCTGTTCTGAGTCCCTGCTCCTGGTTGTCACTGAGGTTTTCTGTTTTCTTACTCACCTTCACGAAGCACGAAGCCTGAGGTCCTAGGCCTTCTGCTCTTTGTAGGCTTCAGGCTTATTTCCTGAGCTAGAGACGGGCTGTCAGAGGTGCTGTCTCAACTGCCCCCTCTGAAGTCACTAATGCGTTCACAAGGAACGAAGCAAAACAGCAGGCCGAACTGTGGGGATTTAAATCTGTACTCAGCCTGAATCCCTGATAATGCGCTGCCCCCCTTAGCGCCTCTCTTCTTCCAACCCTGCCCCTCCCTCTTCCTTTCTTTCTTGTGACTTCTTCAGATTATCTGTTAACTCTTTCTTATTTTCTCTGCAAAGATGTCGGCCTAAAGAGCACAGTCCACCATCCATCACTTCAGCTGAAAATCTACACGGAGTATAATATGAAAATTTTCCCATATTCTATTCTTCAAACAATCATATTAAATTACCATTCCTCAAAGGAGGGGATGCTTACCTGTTGTTCTAGGATCATAGCCTTTTCTCGCTCTACATTGAGAACCATTCTCTTTGTGTATTCGAGTTGCTTCTCGAGAAGAATACAACGAGACTGGGCTGAGCTTAACTGGATGCTTATATCTATGAAAGACAAAATAATGAGCTAATCATTACATAGATCAGGGATTTAGTTATACTGCAAACTCAATCCAAAGCTAAAAGTGACTTCGTGTGTGTGTGTGTGTGTGTGATGTGTGTTGTGTGTGCTGCACACTCACAAGCCACAGGAGGAGGATGCCAACTGTCTCCTCTATTCCCTCTGCCTTATTTCCTTGAGTCAGGCCTCTCCCATGACTGGGAGCCATTGGTTCAGCTTGCCTGGCTGGCCAGCAAGTCACTAAGATGTGCTTCTCTTTCCTGCCTACCCCCAAAGCTAGAGTTCTAGGTACTCACAGCCGTGCTCAGCCCTTTTAGATGGGTGCCTGAGATTCTAATCCTGGCCTCACTCTTGTAAGCAAATGCTCTTGCTCACTGACTTTAAACTTACTTTTGGTGAACACTCATATACCAAATTCACAGGTCTGAGGGCAACCTGTGGGTTTCAATTTTCAGTTTCTGCCATTTAGATCTCCTGGGCATAGAACTCAGGTCATCAGTTTGGCAGCATGGAGCCATTGCTCTGGCTCTCTCCTCTACTCCTCTTTATCTTTTTATCAAAAAAAATTGTGTGTGTGTGTGAAACAATCTCTCACTTGGTAGCCCTGGCCAGCCTGGAAGTTGTTATGCAGACCAGGCTAGCTATGAATACACAGAGATCCACCTCTGCCCCCTAAGTATTGAGAGTAAAGGTGTGTGCCACCATGCCTGCCTCTCTCCTCTCCTCCAAACTACTGACCACTGAGTTCATCCTAAAAGGGCGAGTAGCCAGTGTTTTAGCTGTGAGCCTGGGCTTTAATGGCTGAGCCATCCCTCCAGCGCCAAGTAGCCAGTTTTGAATCTGTACACTTCTATCAGTTTATTTTATTCAGTCTCACGTTTTCTTCTCATTCTTCACGCTATTTGTAAGGTAAAACAAAAACAGGGGTGTGATTATATGAGTGAATGTTTTTGAAGGAAAACAAAAAAGGTTTTGAAGAAAAAAATTAGACAAAGAACTCCCACTCAAAATTTCTTAAAATTCTTATCTAATACCCTTTTCCTAGTTCCCACAGAAGTCTCTACCTATCTATCTCCTCTAATTAATCCTAAATTCCTCAAGTTTAATAAACTTATTTCCCATTCATTTTTATTATTTCTATGTTGTTTAATTACTACCATTGCTTTATATTTCAAAAACTTTAAATTAACATTAACCAAAAATATAAGGTATTATTATGGGTTTAGCTGGGATTTATTAATTACTCTAAAATATTCTAATTTCTAAACACAACTCACCTAAGTCTTTTAACTCAAATATGTATGCACTGGGGGCTGGGATGCAGTTCAGCTGCTAGAGGACCGCAGCCCCCTGCACTGCACAGAGCAAGCCTGCAGGTGTGAACGTGCAATCCTACACTTGGGGTGGAAGCACAAGGATCACCCTTGGCTACAGGAAGTTCAAGACCAGCGTGAAGGATGTGGGAAACCCTTGCCTCAAAAAACGCATTTGTGAGCTAGGATAATAGCTATTAATGCAGCTAAGCTCAAAGTTACCTTAGTTTCCCATAAATATCAAAATGCCTAAGACCACGGCCGCGAGCTCTCCGTGGCTGTAAAAGCAGACGTTTGAGGAGCCAGCGTGCCCTGGGCTTGCTGCTGTGGAACTGCACGCTCTGGGACCCGCACGCTGAGAACCGCCTTGACGTACCTTTTTTCTGTTTAATCAGTTCCTGGTGGGCCAGGTTCCGCTCATTTGACTCGTTCTCCAAGGCCTTTTTATACTGCGCCGCCTCTCTGGACAGAGAGTTCAGGTTGTCCTCAGCCTGAGTCCGCTCCAGCTCTATTCGATGGATCTTTTCCTGGAGAGTTTTTAATGCTGAAACAAGTGCTGTTGAAAAGAAATCTGCTTAAGGTTTTCAGTAAAATTTTTTGAAAACTTGATAATCACAGCAACTTCAGTAACAATAAAAAATAAACAGTGTATGTTTGTTAGTAGCCAGAAGTTGATGTATTAAACTGATAGAATTAAAATGACTCGAAAAAGGTATACATTTCCTATGACATATATTGTAAAAACAATAATATACTGAATTAGTAATTTCTAGGACAGAACCACAAATAATTTATTATTCAAATGAGAGGCCTTCCACTAATTAACATGGTAATTGAAGTTTAAAGCTGTGCTCAGTTCTTGACGTGGCCAGTTTTAGTGAAATCACAGCCATTTTTGTTCTTTGTCCGAGAAGCAATATTAAAGATCGGGACGCATGAGGCGGGACAGTTTTTCCGTGAAACAAGCAAACAAGCGGGCTGGACTAAAAGACACACAGGGAGCACATGTTTGTTCCTGGGATTTTGCCTTAGCGGATTGGTGTCTTCATGATGCAGATAAATGGAGAGGTCAGCATTTCTCAAACGTTATTTTACATTTTTTATCCCTTTCTGGTTTCAAATGATGAAGCTAGAGCTGAGTGGAATATAAATAAGTGAACATTAATAGCACAGTAAAATGCTTGCTGAGACTTGTTTGCTCTTTGTCTGGCAACAGCAGCTGGTGCACTGATTTAGATGTCAACTTGACACAAGCATCATGTGGGAAGAAGACCCTCAATTGAGAAGATGCCTGCACCAGACTAGCCCGTGGGAAAGCCTGTGGTGCACTGTCTTGATTAATCATCATGGGCAGTGCTACCCCTGGGCTGGCCTGAGAAGCAGGCAGGTAAGCAGCATGCCCCCAGGTCAGCGAAGCTTCCCTCAGGGACGGATGGAGTGTGACCTGAGAGTTGTGAGTGCAAGGAACACTTTCCTCACCAGGCTGCTTCGTCACGATGCTTTATCACACCAATAGAAACCCTACCGAAGACAACGACTATTAAAACAGATTTTTTTTGAAGATTAATAAACAGATCTTGTAATTTATAAAGCATAAAATATTTCTGGAGTCACAAATACTTTCTAATTCTATTTTAAGGTTCATTTAAGTTTATGTTTAAAAAGTTATAATTGTCATATTTGATAGTTAATTAGATATAATGGCTTCCAAAAAAATTTACAAGGATAACCTTGGATATGTGAATTCTGACTGATGCTTGAATGTGATAAAACTCCACTTTACTCACTAGCATTATCTAAGTTATAAAAATTCCAAATCTGAATTTCTAATTCCAAATCTACTCATCTTTTATAATTTATTTATTTATCTTTTTCTGTGTAGCCTGGCTGTCCTGAAACTCACTCTATAGACCAGGTTGCCCTTGAACTCTGAGATCTGCCTGCCTCTGCATCTGGAATGTTGGGATTAAAGGCGTGCATGGCCATTACCCCTTTTTAATTGTATGTGTGCATAGATGTGTGTGGGTACACATGTGCCATGGCACACACACAGTCAATCCTCTACCATGTGATTGCTGGGAATATATTCTTTTTAAAAATTGTTTTTATTGAGTGGTGTAGGAGGTCCTTCTGTATTTGTGTTGCTTTCATTGGTTATTAAAGAAACTGCCTACGTCTAGTTGATAGGGTGGATCTCAGGTAGGCAGGGAAGACAGAAAAGAATTCTGGGAGGAAGAAGGCAGTGTGGCAGACGCCATGAATCTCCGGCCTGAGATGGACTTAGGTTAGAGTCTTGCCGGTAAGCCACAGTCATGAGGTGATACACAGATTTAATAGAAATGGGTTGATTAAGATGTGAGAGTTAGCCAATAAGAGGATAGAAATAATGGGCCAGGCAGTAATTTAATTAATACAATTTCTGTGTGGTTTTTTTGGGAGTAAGCTAGCTGGGTGGCAGAATGCTGCCAGCTCCTCCTACTACAATTGAGCTATAAATTTTCTCCTACTCCCCTTCCACTCTTCCCCTGCCCCTCATGCTCTCAATTTACTCAGGAGATCTTGTCTTTTTCTCCTTCCTAAGTATGTCCCTCTTAGGTCCTCTTCGTTGTCTAGGTTGACTGTAGGCTGGATATCCTTTGCTTTATGTTTAATATCTGCTTATAAGTGAGTACATACTATATTTGTCTTTCTGAGTCTGGGTCACCTCACTCAGTATGGTTTTTTTTCCAATTATATCTATTTGCTTGCAAATTTGAAGATGTCATTTTTTTTTTTTTTTACTGCTGAATAGTACTCAATTATATAAATGTACCACATTTTCCTTATCCATTCTTCAGTTGAGGGGCATCTGGGTTGTTTCCAAGTTCTGGCCATGACAAACAATGCTGCTATAAACATAGTTGAGCACATGTCCTTGTGGTATGATTGAGCATCCTTTGGGCATATGCCCAAAAGTAGTATTGCTGTGTCTTGATGTAGGTTGATTCCTACTTTTCTGAGTATTTGCCATACTGATTTCCAAAGTGGCTGTACCAGTTTGCACTCCCACCAGCAGTGGAAGAGTGCTCCCTTTCCTCCACATCCTCTCCTGCATAAGCTGTCATCAGTGTTTTTTGACCTTGGCCATTCTGATAGGTATGATAGTATCTCAGAGTTGTTTTGATTTGCCTTTCTTGAATAGCTAAGAAAGTTGAGCATTTCTTTAAGTGCCTTTCAGCCATTTGAGATTCCTCTGTTGAGAGTTCTCTGTTTAGATCTGTACCCCAGTTTTTAATTGGACTTTTTAAGTATTCTAGTGTCTAGTTTCTTAAATTCTATGTATATTTTAGAGATCAGTGCTCTGTCAGATGTGGAGTTGGTGAAGATCTTTTTCCATTCTGTCGGCTGTCCTTCTGTTTTGTTGACTGTGTCCTTTGCCTTACAGAAACTTCTCAGTTTCAGGAGGTCCCTTTTATTAACTGTTGCTCTCAGTATCAGTACTACTGGGGTTATATTTAGGAAGTGATCTCTTGTGCCAGTGCATCCAAGGGTACTTCCCACTTTCTCTTCTAAGAGGTTCAGTGTGGTTGGTTTTATGTAGAGGTCTTTGATCCATTTGGACCTGAGTTTTTTGACTTGAATGTTGATAGATATGGACAAATTTTCACTCTTCTACATGTCAACATCCAGTTATTATGCCAGTGCCATTTGTTGAGATGCTTTATTTTTTTTCCATTTTATAACTTTAGCTTCTTTGTCAAAAATTAGGTATTTATAGATGTGTGGATTGATATCCGGGTCTCTGACTAGATTCCATTGGTTTACTTGTTCTTTTATTCACTACTAGGAGAATTTTCAGCTTCTTTATGTAGGTATTTAGTGTTATGCACTTGCTTCATTATGTCCCATAAGTTTGTGTATGTTGTGTGGTCATTTCCATTGAATTTTAGGAAGTCTTTAATTTCTTTTTTTATTTCTTCCATCATCCAGTGGTGATTCATTTGAGCATTGTTCAGTTTTTATGGATTTGTGAGCGTTCTGCAATTAGGGTTGTAGTTGAATTCTAACTTAAGGCCATGATGATCCGATAAGACATGGGGTTATTTCAATTTTTTTTTTAATCTGTGAATGTTTGCTTTGTTACCGAGTATGTGGTCAATTTTAGAGAAGGTTCTATGAGGTTCTGAGAAGAAGGTATATTCTTTTGTATTTAGGTGGAATGTTCTATAGATGTCTGTTAAGTCCATTGAGTCTAACATCTTAATAACTTAACTCTGCTAAGCTTCTGTCTGGTAGACCTGTCCAGTGATGAGAGACAGGTGTTGATGTCTCTCACTATTAGAATGTGGGGCTTGATGTGTGGTTTAAGCTTTAGTAATGTTTCCTTTATAAATGAGGGTGCCCTTGTATTTGGGTCATAGACGTTCAGAATTGAGACTTCATCTTGATGAATTTTTCCTGTGACAAATATGAAATGACCTTCATCTTTTTGACTAATTTTAGTTAGAAGTCCATTTTGTTGAATAATAGGATAGCTACACAAGCTTGTTTCTTAGGCTCATTTGATTGGAAAATCTTTTCCCAAGACTTTACTCTGAGGTAATATCTGTCTTTGTAGTTGAGGTGTTTCTTGTATGCAGCAGAAGGATGGATTATGTTTTTGTACCCAATCTGTTAGCCTGTGTCTTTTTATAGATTAAATGAATCCATTGATATTAAGGGATATTAAGGACCAGTGAGGGCTAGTTCCTATTATTTTTTCTTTTGTTGTTGTTGTTGGTATTGTGTGTGTGTGTGTTTTCCTTCTTTGGGATTTGCTGCTGTGTGATTATCTGTATTTTTGTAGATGTAGCTAACTTCCTTGGGTTGGAGTTTTCCTTCGAGTACTTTGTGTAGGGCTGGGTTTGTGGCTAGGTATTGGTTAAATCTGGTTCTGTTATTAAACATCTTGTTTTGTCCGTCTATAGTGATTGAGAGCTTTGCTGGGTTTGCATCTGTGGTCTCTTAGTGCCTGACCAGGACCTTCTGGCTTTCACTTGAGAAGTTGAGTGTAATTCTGATAGGTCTGCCTCAATATGCTACTTGGCTTTTTTCCTTTGCAGTTCTTAATAGTCTTTCTTTATTCTGTGTGTTTAGTATTTTGATTATTATATGGCAAGGGAAATTTTTTTTTTTTGGTCCAGTCTATTTAGTGTAAGCTTTTTGTATTTTCATAGGCATGTCCTTCTTTAGGTTGGGAAAGTTTTCTTCTACGATTTTGTTGAATATATTTTCTGCCTTTGAGCTGGACTTCTCCTTCAATTCCTTATATTCTTAGCTTAGGTCTTTTCTTGGTGTTGCAGATTTCCTGGATATTCTGTGTTAAGAATTTGTTGGATTTAACAACTTCTTTGACCAATGTATCTATTTGCTCTATCATATCTTCAATGCCTGAGATTCTCTCTTCCATCTCTTGCATTCTGTTGTTTATGCTTGCTTCTGTAGTTCCTGATCATTTACCCAGATTTTCCATTTCCAGATTTCTCTCGTTTGTGTTTTCTTTTTTTGCCTCTTTTAAGTTTTCAAGTTTTGAACTGTTTCTTTCATCTGTCTGATTACTTTTTCTTAGTTTTCTTTAAGGTATTTGTTGATTTTTTTCCATTTTTGTTTGTGTTTTCCTCTACTTCTTTAAGGGAATTTTTCATTTCCTCTTTAAAGACCTTAAGCAGTTTAATAAAGTTATTTTTAAGGTTGTTTTCTTCTGCTTCATCTGCGTTAGGATACTCAGGTCTTGCTGTTGTAGAAGCACTAGTTTCTGGTGCTGCTGTATCGCTCTTTATGTTGCTGAGTGTATTCTTACCTTGTAGTTTACCCATTTCTTCCTCCAGTCGGAACAGGTTGACATGTTTCAGGGGTGTCCCTTTTCCTCAACTGGTGTACTTGGGGGATGTGGCTCTGTTAAATGCTTCTTCAGGTATAAGCAGGGCAGAGCCTTCTATAATCGTTCCCCCTGATGGCCACCATGCTGCTGAGGTTTCCTCTCCTGGCAGCTGGCAGGTGACTACCACCACACTGCTGAGGCTTCCTCTCCTTAAGAATGTAGCCTTACTGAGCCTCTCTCTATTGCTAGCCCTTTTGATGTTTATTTTATTTACAAATTGACAAGAAATTTCATAGAAAAAGGACTGATTTATAAATAAATACGCAAAAACTTCATTTTTCTGAAACTATGAAGACTAAACATCAAAATCGAGCAAGATAAAAAACTGAAAATCATTTAAAGTCTGGTATGTATTCTGTCTTAGAAAACCTCCAGCTGGGTGTTAGTGGTGCAAGCCTTTAATCCCAGCACTCAGGAGGCAGAGGCAGAAGCAGCTCAGAGTTCAAGGGCAGCCTGGTAAGTTCCAGGGCAGTGAGGGCTACACAGAGAAACCCTGTCTCAAAAAGCCAAACAAAACAAAAACAAAACAAAACAAAACAAAAAAAAACCTCCACAGTTCTGCTAGATCCAAAGAGTGTAACGTCATGGGACACAGTGATGACACGGGAGTGTGAAATACATGTAACCCTGAAGTACGGAAGCCCAAAGGGTAGGCTCTTTCATGCCACATGAAGAAGTGACTGTACCTGTACGGAGGCACATGCTGGTGAGGCCAGCACTCCCAAGGCTGCGGCAGGGAGGAAGCAGTGTGTCTGAGGCCATGCTGGGCTATGGTGTAAGACCCTGAAGACAAAAACGATCACCTAAATAAAAATTTTCCCTTATCTAGCTACCTGTAACAGCTAATACATTTTTACTCTTGTTTGTTTGTTTGAGGCAGGATTTCTCTGTTTAGCCCTGGCTGGTTTTAAACTTGCTGTGAAGAACAGGCTGGCCTCTACATCTTGAATGCTGAGATTAAAGGTGTGTACCACACCCAGGCTCTGACAGTTTATTGTTAAGAGTAGTTTTCTGGTTTTTAAGATATTTTTATGATAAATGTGTAATATTTATTAGCTTGTTACATTAATCTTTAGCTTATGATGGAAGAAGCAATATTTTAAGAAATGACAAGTGACTTATTTAAGCCCACAGAACAGCAGCAGACCCGTGGTTGATGGGTTGTTGCGGGAGGTCCTTCTGCTCCTCCAGCCTATAGCCGCTGAGATACCAGCCCATTGGGGCGTGGTCTCTCTCCCTTTAAAAAAGCGGCTACTTCCCTTCTCGCTCTCTTCCCTTCCTGCTCCGTTTCTGGCGACTAGACTCCTTCCTGATAGCGCAGAGGGCTGTTGTCTGGGACGGTTATCTGTAAGTTTTTTCCCCTTTAAATAAATACCACCCTATTAATCATAATTCCAAACTGGTGTGGCATTGTTTGTGACTTACACCTTCAATGGGTCTGTGAATAGTCAATGCATAATCATACTCTCTTCTCTGTAACAGCAGTAGGCTCTGTTCCATGCCATGGCCTGCTACAAATTTTCTGTAAAGTTTCATATTAATATTACCTTGGTTGTTTGGACTATTAATCATTTTAGGAGGGGTGACTTCTGAATTCACAGGGTGGCCAATCTGAGGTGTTTCATTCTTGATGAACAATGGGGGACACATTCTTTCTGGAGGGTTATGATAGCTCCCAATTACACTGTGTGATAATTCAGAATCCATTGTCTGTGGAAAACAAAAGAGACACAATATAGTGTCACTATTTCCATCTGAGGGACAGATTCATTACATACAAATGATGCAACACAGTTCTACACTACAAGCTTATCTGTACAAACTTAATTATCATAATTTCAACTAGATCAAACTCAGCAATAACAGAATGAAAAATGGCTATTGTAGTAGTTTGAATGTAATTGGCCCCCATAAGCTTATAGGGAGTGGCACTATTAGGAGGTATGGTCTTGCTGGAATAGGCATGGTCATGTTGGAGGAAGTGTGTCACTGTGGGGGCAGGCTTTGAGGTCTCCTATGATCAAGCTATGCCTAGTTCAATTCACTTCCTACTGCCTATAGATCAAAATGTAGGAAGGACTCTCAGCTCCTTCTCCAGCATGTCTGCCTGTGCACTGCCATGTCCTCTCATGATAACAATGGACTGAACCTCTGAACTATAAGCCACCCCAATTAAACGTTTTCCTTTATCTAGAGTTGCTGTTGTCAACAGACAGTTGTTCATAGACTGCTCTGGTCATGAGCTGATGAGCCTCCCCCTTGCCCTCCAGAGAGCAGGGATTGCAGGTATGCATCATAATGCATTGGGGAATTTCTATCTTATTTTTTCATTTTCTGCATTAGAGCAAGGGGCCTTGCACATGCCTCACAGGTAGAGAAAAATCTTCAGCAGACTCAACACAGCCACTGACTTTTGTCTCTTGTAACCCACTAAAACAAGATTAAAACAATTTTCAAAGAAAAATAAAACCATGCCAAGAAATCAGGAGAGTAACTACCATTCTCTGGAAAAGAGCAAACAGGCGAATTAATGGCAATGAAAAGACAGACTCCTGGCCCAGATAAGCAGAATGACTTAACTTTGGCCCTCAGAAGCCCAAAGGCATGGGAAGCAGCCACACCTCTTTAGGCAGCAGAAGACTGGAGGCTAGGGAAGCAGTGAGACTCAGAAGAAATTATCCGCCAGCCTCCACTCACTCCCCAACCCCATCTCCTCAGCAGCCTTCATCCAGGAGCCACCCCCTCAACCAGGAAGATAGCAAGTTTCTTTTCTTTTGGTTTTTTTTTCTCCTCCTACCTCTTTTCTTTAAAAAGAAAGAAAGAAAGAAAGAAAGGAAATCAGAGTATCTCTAAGACAAGAGACACTAGGGTATCAGGCGGAGCAGCTGTACAGAAACTGACCCAAATGTGGATCCAGTGACTGCACCTAGAGGTTTTCATTCAGTGAGCAATCAGATCCCCAAGAAGAGGGTAAAGAGCAAATTTTCAGCATCTCTACAGCCATCCACCCCAGGACTGAGGTCCCCACTGGCCACTGAAGAACCAGTACTGGCTGCACTCACATTCAATATAGCAAACTTTTTAAAGTAAGAGTTGTAGATTTTGCAGACAAAAAGCATTGCGCTCAGAACACTAAACAAGAGCATTGCCTGCTCTTCCAAAGGTCCTGAGTTCGATTCCCAGCAACCACATGGTGGCTCACAACCATCTGTAATGAGGTCTGGTGCCCTCTTCTGGCCTGCAGGCAGACACACAGACAGAATATTGTATACATAATAATAAATAAATATTAAAAAAAAAACGAAAATGCAAAGAGGCGAATGAAGGAAGAAAACCATTTAAGGAAGATCAAAAAGCATTCATCCAATGTGGGGGTAGAGCAGGAAAATGGTACTCGAAGGGATCAAACTGAGAACAAGCGATCCTTTAACATCTGAGAAGAATAATCTCTGTTCACACAGCATGAGGGCTGTAGTCTCACTGATGAGCTAAACTAACAGTCAAAATAAAAGAGTGGGGAGCACGGAGATGAGTCAAATTGGCCTGCTTAAGTCAGAACTAATACTAGATCTGCCTGTCTCTGCCTCCTGAGCACTGGGATTGGAAGCATACCACCACTGCCTGGATAAAATCTATAAAATCATTAAAAGAAAAAAATGTATAAAGAGCATCAAGAAATGAAAATTACTAAATAAATAAATTACTAAATAAAAAAGCAATATCAAATATGAATCTTTTTCTATCAAATACTATGAAACTTACATTCAAGAAAGGGAATAAAATCTTTTATCTCCCCTTTATGCAGATATTTTAATCTCCACCCCCTATTTCTCCTTTATAGGAATGTGATGGCTGGGAACAGTGACCCCTTTCTCCTTGGGGCAGGGACCCCTTTTCCCTTCCTTCATTTTCTGTGCTCCAGTTCTTTTCAGACTAGACAGCAGAACAAGACTGTGAGGTTGAACCCCAATCAATGGGAAAAGTATAGCTAACACCTCACTAAAATCCAAATGCACTTCCTGCCTCCGTCTGTGCCGGCTCTTCCAGAGCACACCCTCTCGATCAGAAGTCAAGTCTGCCTGTCCAGACACTCAGCGGGAATGGTCTCTTTCTCTATGATCCTGGGCTCATTTAGAACAGGTGTGCAGCAACTGAAAAGGTCATGCCCAAGGTCAGGCAGCTACTAGAGAGCAGAGCAGAGCGGGGCTGTGAGTGTGGGCAGCCTAGAGCAGAGGATCTGCTCTGCGGCAGAGGGCTGGCTGCTTTTGCAGGAGATCCGGATTCACTTCAGCATCCACCTGACGTGGCCGGTAACCACCCACAGCTCTAGGAGCTGACACCCTCTTCTGACCTCCAAAGGCACTGGGCACACATGGCACACTGACATACATGCCAGCAAAATACCTATACACATACAATAAAAATATAAATCTTTTTTAAAAAGTGTTGGTCTATGTTGACAAACACTATGTCAACATCTTTATGGATGTATGTTGGCTGTTTAGAGGGTTCAACACTTAAGAATGGTTTGAAGTAGAATAAACATTTGAAAGTCATTGATGTATGAATGAGTTTTCATTCAGAGCCCATACATCTCTAAGCGTGTCCTTCTGTTACTTGATAAAGGATGCCTTTTAGGCCTGACCAGGTCCATAGAAACAGAAGTATATACTTTTAATTATCTCCTCAATTGAATCTTATGCAAAATAAAGTTGAAGATCACCAAGGAGGAATCAACAAAGAAATGCCTCACATGACCTGGGGTTTATTGGAAGTGAATTGAGCAGGAACAATTGCTAAAAGAGATTATAAGGGTCTAAGCAAGAGTCTGATGGACAAAAATATAGCCTCTGTTCTATTATAAAATATGCTGTTCTTTTGTGTACCACAAGAAACAAATATTCCAAATACAAAAAAAAATAGCTGGAAGAGCATAAAGACTAAAGATGCAAAAAAGAATAAAGGAAAAAGAAAGCCACCAGAAGTTGGCAGAGGGTGGGTGAGATGGCACACTGGGTGAAAGCTCCCACCAAAGGACCTGAGTTCGCTCCCCAGAATCCACAAGGGTGGAAAGAGAGAGCCAACACTACAAAGCTGCCCTCTGACCTGCACAGGCATCGTGTGGCATAAGTAACCCCCATCACACACACAAAAGTAATAAACAAACACTTTTCAAAACTAAAAAATAAATAATACAAAGGAAGCCTGAAAAGCAGATGGTAGATTTTTATATAACACTGATGCCCCAGGGCCGGGGAGATGAGTGGTAACTGCTTGATACGCAAGCAGGAGAACCCGAGTCTGACTAGGCAGGACCCACAAAAAGCTGGCTGCTTAGTGCCTGTGATCCCAACACTCCAGCAGGACAGGGGCATAGACAGCGGAGTCCCTGCAAGTGGCAGGCCAGCTAGTCCGGGTAGCTAGCCCACAAAGAGACCCTGTCTCAAGGTAAAAGGCAGGGTGTGACAGCCAGAAGTCCTCTGATCTCCACAAACAAGTGTGGCGTGTGGCCACACACACACACACACACATGCATATACGAATGCACATACACATGCACACATAAGCACACATATGACATTAAAAGGGAAAAAGGGAAAGAGTTAAGATTCTAACACAGCTCTGCAACTTGAGTTCATTCTGTCAGCAAGGCCAAAAACAAAACCACAAAATAAATTTCAAAATCTTTTAGACAGGAATTTAATTTAAAACAGTCCCAAAGGGTAAGGGTGTAGCTCAGTCGTAGAGTACATTCTTAGCATGTGGGGGTCCTTGGTTTGACCTCTAGTATCTCCCCCAAAGAAGGTATCAAGTAGGTGCCATGAGTAAATGGGAGAGGCAATTACAGGCCCTTTCTGAAGTGATTTGTCTTTAATCTGAGCCAATTATAAACTGTCTCCCCACTTAGACATTCTTAGAACTGCCAAAACACCAAAGTACAAGTCTTTATGCTCAGAATCATTTTTCTCAAGTGTGGGGCATATTTTGGGGTTCTCATTTTTTACAAAAATTTTGATTTGTTTATTAGGTACAAAATAGACTTTTTAAAGCACAAAAATTCTTTTTCCTTCTCATCACATTTAGCCATTTTTAAAAAGTATTTTACTTTCCAGCTGTGTGTGTATATATCTATATCTATAGCTATATCCCCCCCCCCCCGTGTGTGTGTGTGTTTGTGTGTGCGCGCGCGCGCTGAAGAGGCCAGAAAAGGTGTCGGGTCCCTTGGAGCTGGAGTTACCGGAGTTAAAGGAGGCTGCAGGCAGCCAGTGCTGGGAACTGAACCCGGACCCCTGGAAGAGCATCTTGGCTGCTGAGCCATCACCGCAGCCCCACACTAGCCATTCTTATAAAAGTCCCTTCTATTAAAAATAACAAACCAAACAACAAAACCAGAGCAAGGTTAAGCGGCTCACACTAGCACTCTCTGGGATTTCAGGACAGATGGCAAACCCTGCACAGGCCCTGGTAATGGTCCAGACACAACAGGATGAAGAGTCAGCTTTGTTCTTGCCGAGGGCCATGATTTACAGCCCTACTATGACAAACTGTATTCTTCCTTGAACTCAAACCCACCAACTTAATAGTCTCATTATATTCAGAGTATCCTGGCTCTTAAATAAAAAACAAAACAAAACTAACCCCTTCCTTCTCAATGACACATTTTTTTTTTTAAGTACAGTCCAGTTCAAACAGATTCGCCACTTTTTCCAGTGAGTGTAGAAAACACTGAACAAATTACATACCACATTTGTTCTGGAAGCTTGTAAAACCACAAATTCCAGTGTATAACAAGCACATCACCCGATAGTTATTACCAGAGGACTAAGAGTCCATCAGTGAAAACAAGCACAGCTGAGAACTGATGGCTGTAGGGAACTTCTGAGGTCAGATTGTGACCTTCCAAATAAACCCAGTAGACACAACCAGGCTGTCCCCTGGCTGCGGCAGACAGAGGCCCTCAGACATCGCCACCCCATGTGCAGCAGTTCCTATCTCTGGGACTGACTTCTCCTGCCCAGAGCATCGCCTCACTCAGGAAAGCTGTAGCCTACCCAGGAGAAAACGGGAACACATCCTGTACATAGACATGTAAGTATAGGAATTTGATGTTGCTGTTGTTTTGAGACAGGGTTTCTCTGTGCGGACCAGGCTGGCCTCGAATTCAGAGATCTGCCTGTCTCTGCCTCCACGGTGCTGGGATTAAAGTCATGTGCGGCTAATACAGGGAATTTTCTAAGACATAGAAAGTTAAGTAACATTTCCCACAGCCTTATCTTCAGCTAAAGTTTTCTTTCCCATAGACACACAGGAACACGGGCTCTTCACTGCCACTGCTTCTCCTAGTCAGGTTACAGTACTGCTTCTATGTGGATCTGAGGAAATTCTACTTTTTATGGCTAAGTTTTATTATTATCTTTATTTTATGTATACGGGTGTTTTGCCTACATGTATGTCTGTGTATCACAAGTATGCCTGGTGTCCACGGGGGCCAGAAGAGGGAATCATATCTCTAGAACTGTGTAGCAGGTCTTTTTTGTCAGACTTTCTTTAGACCACCAGCCACCAAATAATGATACAAAGACTTATTATTATGAAAGTGTGGCCTTAAGTTTAGGTTTGTTCCCAACTAGCTCTTAAATTAACCTGTTTCTATCTATGTTCTGCCATGTGGCTTTTCACCTCTCCGCCACTGACTTCCTCAGTGGCTTGGGGGAGAGAATCCTGCAAGCCTAGATTCTAACCTTAAGTTCCTTTCTCTTCCTGGAAGTCCCACCCATTTTCTCCTGCCTGGCTATTGGCCATTTAGCTCTTTATTAAACCAATCAGGTGCCTAAGGCAGCACCGCAAGACAGTGACACATCTTTACAGTTTGCTCAAATGTCCCACAACAGAACTGGAGTTACATATGGGCCACTGTGTGGGTGCTGAGAATCAAACCTAGGTCTTCTGGAAAAAGAGCAGTGCTCTTAACTGCTGAGCCATCTCTCCAGTGTCAGAGCCCATTTTTAATGTCAATCTACTGTGTAACTGTTAGGAAAAAAACATCTTTTAGTATAATTTATATATAATACTTAATTGAAAGTATCTTTTTTAAATGCCCATAATCAAAGGAGGGGTTTGGAGGGATAATTAATATTAAGGATCTTTGAAAGAACCATGTGGAAACCTACAATTTTATAAACTTCCTAAACACACACACACACACACAACACACACACATACAGACACAAAATAGTTTGTTGAGGCAGTCCACACAGGGATTATGTCATCCCAGAAGGCTGGTGCCAGGTGTGGGACACCTCCCATAACATTGGTCAGAGGGGTCCCAGAGATCTCCAAAATAATTCAGGCTCTTGTCACTGCTCTTGGTTACCCACTACTTTCTGACTGGATTTAAGGCCCACTCCACCGGAGGGAATGCATGCGGTACTGGTTGTGGGGTTCACAGGACTTGGAAGTGAACCCACTCCTATTATTTGCTATTTGGACATAGTATCAAACTGCCTTTAAATTCTAAGTACACCTACAGGTTAGTGCAGCTCTCAGACTCCATTAGAGTCCAGTGGATGATGGTTAATGAAGAAACAACATCCACGTGCAAAGAATACGCCACTGTGGAGTGCTCACCACTCTTTCTAAAGGAACATCTATATTACACCCCTACTCTAAGGCTTCGGAACCAATGCAGACGGAGGGAAGAGAAATTGCAGAGAACCTAAACAAAACCATGTCTTCTGGACACAATGGGACAGCTAGCTACACAGGAACCCACAGAAGCTGCAGATGTGTGCATAACAACAACATGGAGGTTCCTGAGCCCCCACCCCTAGCTGAGAAGCTATGGATGGGTGACAGCTTCATGAAAGGGAGAGCAGTTTCTGTGAAGGTATGGCTCCTGGTGTGTCAGCCTCACTCCAGGGGATGAACTCACACCCAGGAGTATATGAGCAAAGTGGAGTTGATGGATTATTAAAAAAAATAAAAATATAAAAGTTGTGGGTTCTGGGGGAGGGTAATAGACCTGGGAGGGTTGGGGGGATATGATCGAAATACATTGTTTGCAATTCTCAAAGAACTAATAAAATATTTTAATGTATAAAAATGGTTCATAACATAGAGAACTCCTAGAAATTTGTTAAAAAGAAAATGTCTCTAGGTGATAAAAATCTTACACAAAGGGCACAAATTAAAAGGCATTTCTGGACTGCTAACTGTGAACTACGCCCACAGCCTTCTCATTCCTAAAGATAACAGCAATCAACAGTTCTTAAAGCAGAAAAAGACAATTATTTATAGATCAAAGCACTTTTCTTTTGGTGACTTTCCTGTCAATCAGCAAGTAATGCAGAGAAAGGTTCTTCAGATTCTAGAAGCATGTAGATCTTTTGAGGTCACTGATTCAGACCTTACCATTATAGGGTGTGTGTGTGTGTAGAATGTGGTATGTGCAGGTATGAATGCATATAGGTGTACATACACATATGTGGAGACCAGAGGCCAGATAAAGATGTCAGGTGTCCTGCTCTATTATTCCATCTTATTCCTTTGAAATGGGGACACTCATGGAATCTGGACTTAGGCTAGTGGCCAGCAAGCCCCCGTGACCCTCCTATTTCTGACTGTAATATTGCTAGGGTTAAAGTATACACACAGCTCACCCAATTTACATGGTGCTCGTGAAGCAAGTGGGTGCTTGTACAGCAAGCATTCATGTCCACTGAGCCATCTCAAAGCCCACAGTGTCTCAGAGTGATCACTACTGTGGGATCCGCTTATCCACTAATTCTTTTCTTAGGCATCTCTGAACAGAGCTGAATGAATCTCCATGGTTTCATTAAGAAACATGCTGAATAGAACCAGGGTTCTTTCCTGTTTCTGATAGTTACTTGCTATATAATCTTAGCCACATCACTCCCTTTCTCTTAATCCTATTATGTAATTATACAGTGGAAGGAGCAGCCATGATAGAGGTCTTTACCATCCTTTCCTGGGTGTTTCCTCAGAACTGAGTTCTTACAAATATAGTCTCTAGCATCAAGTCTTCCCTCCCTCCCTGCAATGATTCCCCTTCCACCCCCATGTTTGTCCAATCTTCCCAACTCTTCTCAACAGCTGCCAAGTTTTCACACCCTCTGAAAAGCAAGGCAATCGCTTCTGGAGGCCCATGCCTGTAATTGCAGATGGCAGAGGCAGAAGAGTTCAAATTTAATGGCAGGCTGGGCAACGGGCCAGATCCTGCCTCAAAAAAAGAATGCAAAAAAATATAAAAATTATATTCTTTATAGTTTCAAAAATGTTGACTTTATAACGACTTATACTACATTTTCATGGTTCTATTCTTACAGAATAACAGATAACCTGTATTATTTTGTAGACAGGTAGCATAATGGTTTTAGGAGCAGGCCTTCTTGAAGATGAATCATGTGGTATCCAAACAAAGTTTCTCAGATGCCCCCCCTCTATCTATAAAATAGGAATCATAAGATTACCCACTTATTTCAAAGTACTATATGTAGTGAATTATACACGATGTAGCTGAGTAGAGCTTGGCACCTTTTGTTGTTGTTGTTGTTGTTTTGTTTTGTTTTTCGAGACAGGGTTTCTCTGTAGCTTTGAAGTCTGTCCTAGAACTCACTCTGTAGACCAGACTGGCCTCGAACTCACAGAGATCCTCCTGTCTCTGCCTCCTGAGTGCTGGGATTAAAGTTAGTGTGCACCACCACTACCAGACGAGCTTGGTACTTTTAAAACAAATGTTTCACAACATTTTAGTTATTAAAACAGGCAGTAAGCATCTGTGATCTGAATTTCCCAAATCTGAAAGCTTTGAGTATCATATTCATGCTCAAAATAGTTGTTTATCAGGGATATTCAACTGGTAAAGTCAGTACACACACTCCAAAATCTAAAGCATCAAATGTGTGTTCCCAAGTACTTCAGATAAAGAAGACTCAGCCTAGGCTGGGGAGGTGGCTCGTTTGGTAAGTGCCTGAGGTATAAGCAAAAGGACTTGAGTTTAGATCACTAGCACCCATAGAAAAAGTTGAATGTGGTGGCAGGCATAGTCCTAGAGTACGATTGTATATGTACAAACAATGCCTGCACGGTGGGGAGCAGAGACTCAGATCCTCAGAGCTCATTGGCCAGTCCATCTAGACAGTCACTGAGCTAGCGAGGTGGAGAAGATGGAGGAAAATGCCTGACATCAACTGTTGGCCTCCACACACTCACACTCACACATGCATAATGCACACACACACACACACACACACACACACACACACAGAATTCTTGCTCAACCTACATTACCCAAAATTGCTTATGCCCAATACTGTATAAATAAAAATCACAGATGTACCTATTGATACTGGAGACTACAAAATAGGAAAATCCCACTGACCTCTCAAAACTTAAGCTATCCACTCCCCCTTCACCCCTTTTTGTTTTGAGACAGGTCTCACTCTGTAGCCTGGCTCCTTGGAATTTGCTATGTAAACCAGGTTGGCCTCCCGAGTGCTGGGATTATTGGTGTGAATCACCACACCCAGCTAGGACCATTATTTTTAATATTATATCAAACCTATACGATGTCTCCAGTGGGCAATTTTTAAGTGGTACAGGAGACAACTTTTCATGAAACAGAATGCTCAATTCCCACACTTACCTGTGATCATTTTTATGGCTACCAATCCCAAGCTTACACCTAATGCCTTCCCCAGCTCCCCCATTCCCTTCTCCTTTCAGCAAACCCAGGCTTGTTGGCACATGCCACAGCACCGAGTTAAGTCTCCAGTCCCTAGGCCATCTGTTCTTAAGTGACAGTATCACTTTTGGGTATGTTCTGATTTATTTGGGTTTTTTTGTTTGTTCGTTGTTTCTGCATAGACATCACTTTTTAAAAATTAAAAAAATTAAAAACTACTTTAATTTTTTCAATTTTAACAATGCATTAACATCTACCTAAACATCCTACAGGTACCTAAAACTTATGTCCAGAGTGTAACATGTAACCTTCCTTCTAGAAACTGCTTTTCCTCCTATATTTTTTTCACTTAAAAATTTTTGTATGTGTATGAGTGTTTTGCCTGCATGTATGTTTGTGCACCACATGCATATCTGCTACCCACTGAAGTCAGAAGAGGGCTTCAGGTCTCCTTGGACTGGAGTTATGATGTTTATGAGTTTCGTGTAGGTGCTGGTGGTGTAGGAGGTCCTTCTATCTATGTTTTACTTTTATTGGTAGAATAAAGAGACTGCCTTGGCCTTTTGACAGGGCAGATTTAAGTAGGTGGAGTAGACAGAACTGGATGCTGGGAAAAAGGACAGACAGGCAGATGCCACGAATCTCCGGCCTGAGACGGACGTAGGCTAGACTCTTGCCGGTAAGCCACAGTCACATGGTGATGCACAGATTTAATAGAAATGGTTAGATCAGGATGTGAGAGTTGGTCAATAAGAGGCTAGAGCTAATGGGCCAGGTAGCAATTTAATTAATACAATTTCTGTGTGGTTATTTTGGAGGTTAAACTAGCCGGGCAGTGGAATGTGGCCTGCTCCTTCTATTACAGCTGGGAATTGAACTCGCATCCTCTGGAAGGGCAGCAAGTACTCTTAACCTGTGAGCCAAGACTCTGCCCTGCCCCTTCCTATATTCTTAATCTCATAAAACAGCATTACCTCCCTGGACTTCAACCCTCAAGTACCAAGGATTTCAGCACCTGCCATGTTCCTCAAATCAACCAGCCTTCATCACTAACTAGGTGTACTATCTCAGAGCCCCTGGAGGGATTCTCTCGCTACTAACCCTGTCTTAGTATAAATATCCCATTGTCTGTCTCTCTAGAGCATAAGAAGATGGAAACCCGGAGGTGTCTTTCAAACTCTTCAGGAACTGCTCAGTGCCTTCAGGACAAAGGTGAAGCAGCTTGTCAGGGGCTCGCGGGCCTTGGTGACTGCTGGTCCTCTCATGTCCCTCCTGCCCACACTGCTCCCTCTTCCTGAAACACTGGGCCTCAGAACACAGGCCTGTAATCCAGCACTCTCAAGGTAGAGAGAAGAGGGGATGGTCAGAAGCTCAAGGTCATTATCCTCGGCTACTCGGCCATTTCAAGGCCGGCCCAAGTTAGACAAAACCCTGTCAAAAACAAAACAAACAAGGAGGAAGCCCGTTCATAAGTCCTCTTCATCACACTGTAAGCCTGGAGGGGAGGGGTCGCAATGAAATGTTCACAACTGGAGTAGAAGAAAAGCAATGAGGTATTCCAAGATAATCCTATGAAAATCACCTCAGCAGCTGGGGATGTAGCTCAGGGGCAGAGTGACTGACAGGCATACAGAAGTGCACTTCAATTTAAGGTAAGCGGAAGTTGTTCAAGTCATTCCCATTGCAGCTAGACAGTGGTGTCTGAATGACTCAGCATGGTTGTCGTGATACCGCTCCCCTTGGTACTCACAGGGGCGTGTTTTTCACTTCAGTTCTTAGAGCTAGCCCTCAGAGCTTGAGCTGCCCCGGCATTTGATTCGTCTATCTGAGATAAACAAGTGTTCTGGAGGGTTGAAGTCGTCTCTTGGTGGAGAGAGGTACCGACAGGGTCATCTGGGCAGACACCATTGAGCCTGCAGTATTTTTCAAGCAGAGTTGTTGGCACAGCTGCTGAGGTCTGAGGAGTGGAGTATGCTGTTGCTTAGCACAGAGGGCAAAGGACAAAGCCCAATTTCTTTTTTTGTCCAGTTGAGATGGAAGCTTAACTTGATCACAGTAAAATTTATTTAAAATATACTCACAAAAGATATTATTCCAATTCTGCATTCATTTCCAGTATACCTCCTTTACTTACCTAGCCAGGCCAAATGCTGAAATGCTGAGAGCCTGCTATTGTCTACCTAACAGCAAAATCTCACAGCCTACTAGAAAAGACCCTATGAGCTGGGTGAGGTGGTGCATGCACATCTATAATCCCAGTGCCCGGGAGACAGAAGCAGAAGAATCGCAAGACTGAGGCCAGCATTGCTACACAGGTGAGTTCTAGCCAGCACGAGATAACAGGAGACCCCATCTCTAAAACAAAGAAACAAACAACAAAAACTACCAGATGTCCGTAATCCCTACTTCTTGAGAGACTGAGGTGAAGTCTATCACTTGAGTTCAGGATTCAAGCTCAGCCTTAACAACAGAGTGAAGACAGTATCTCAAAAACAAGCAAACAAACAAAAAAAAAAAAAAGCCTTATGAATTGGGCATCATCCCAGCACTTAGGAGGCAGAGACAGGCAGCTCCCCATGGGTTCAAGACCAGCCTGGTCTACAGAATGAGTTTTAGGCCAGACAAGCCAGAAAGGAAGAAAAAGCCACCCCATGAAGCCCTGTTCAGAGGAAGCTACACATTGCAGGCCATCACTGCTCAAGGAGTCTCTCATTCTACACAGGGACTATTTCATGTCAACATAATTCACTTCATATAAAAATGTCTTTTGCTGGGTGGTGGTGTCACATGCCTTTAATCCCAGCACTCGGGAGGCAGAGGCAAAAGGATCTTTGGGCTCAAGTCCAGCCTGGGCTACAGAGTGTCCAGGACAGCAGGGCTTCCTCCACCCCACACCCCAAAAAATCAGTATGTCATTTTCCGTTTTCACTCCCTAAAATGCCTAACACATGCCAAGCTGCTAGAAGCTAGAAAAGGAAGAGAAAGAGGTCACAGTGTTGATGGCAGAAACCAATGCAATGCTCATCACCCTGGTCCCCTGAACTTGGTATAAACTATTACCAGGTAATTCAGTATTCCACAAAAAGGAAGGTGGGGTCTGCAAAGCTGCTTTATCACAGGAGTTAGCCAAATATGCTGATCCAGTCCAGACTAGCCAAGGCCAATAGATCAAGGCCTCTTTTATTTACTATGACCGACTTTTAGCCTTCAGTAAAGTTTCTCCTGAGCATAGTACTACAGATTTCCGTTTCGGTACTTGAAGAGCTGAGGCGAGAAAATAAGACCAAGTGGGGAGACACAGTGAGTTCAAAATCAGCCTGAAGCTACTTGGCCCATCTCAAAACAGAGCAAAGCAAAGCAACACTCCGCCCTGCCACCCCAGATGAGAACCTGCTATCCAGTTACAAATCACAATTAATAAAATACAAAGAAAGGTTGTAAAACAGCAAAGCTAAGAAGAGGCATGCACCATGGTACGTTCAATTATAGACAATATTTTTGTATATGAATACTGCTACCGTTTCTCATAATTAAATTATACATTAGCCTGTGAGACTTCACTGTGCTAGCTCAGACACTAGAGTATACCCAGAAAGGGATTTGACAGACAATAGATTATTTACATATTCTTCTTTTTTTTATATTCAAGTAACATTTATTGAGTACTCAGATGTTTTTCTTTTTTTTTTGGTTTTTCGAGACAGGGTTTCTCTGTAGCTTTGGTGCCTGTTCCAGAACTTAGCTCTTGTAGACCAGGCTGGCCTCGAACTCCCAGAGATCCGCCTGCCTCTGCCTCCCGAGTTCTGGGATTAAAGGCGTGCGCCACCACTGCCAGGCTTTCTTTTTTTTTAAATTTATTTATTTATTAAAGATTTCTGCCTCCTCCCCTCCACCGCCTCCCATATCCCTCCCCCTCCCTCATCAGCCCGAAGAGCAGTCCGGGTTCCCTGCCTTGTGGGAAGTCCAAGGACCTCCCACCTCCTTCCAGGTCTAGTAAGGTGAGCATCCAAACTGCCTAGGCTCCTACAAAGCCAGTACGTGCAGTAGGATCAAAACCCAGTGTCATTGATCTTGACTTCTCAGCAGTCCTCATTGTCTGCTATGTTCAGCGAGTCCAGTTTTATCCCATGCTTTTTCAGACCCAGGCCAGCTGGCCTTGGTGAGTTCCCGATAGAACATCCCCATTGTCTCAGTGTGTGGGTGCACGCCTCACGATCCTGAGTTCCTTGCTCGTGCTCTCTCTCCTTCTGCTCCTGATTTGGACCTTGGGATTTCAGTCCGGTGCTCCAGTTTGGGTCTCTGTCTCTGTCTGCATATTCTTCTTTTAAAAAATAATAAATGCTCATTCTACAGAACTTGGAGATTACACTAGAAAATAAAAATCAGCGTAAAATTTACCAATTTGGTATTATCCTGGTCTACAAAGTGAGTTCCAGGACAGCCAGGACTATGTAGAGAGACCCTGTCTTAAGAAACAAAAATAGGGGGCTGGAGAGATGGCTCAGAGGTTAAGAGCACTGAATGCTCTTCCAGAGGTCCTGAGTTCAATTCCCAGCAACCACATGATGGCTCACAACCATCTGTAATGAGACCTGGTGCCCTCTTCTGGTGTGTGGGCATACATGGAAGCAGAATGTTGTACACATAATGAATAAATAAATAAATAAAAAAACACAAAAATAAACAAGTAAAAACTAACATTTTTATATCAGCTCAATCTTATCATTTAAACAAAAGTAGAGACTGAAATACATGTTCTCGTAAGTTGCTCTTTTTATTTAATATAACACAATAAATGGTTACATATATATTATTTGATTAAAGTATAATTTTTAAAGAGCATATAAATATTTATGCAAGTTATTTTCTCATTAAGATATATTTAACCAATTATAATTTTAGGTATGTGACAATTTTAATGCTTTTATTACTGTCAATGCCTAAAACTGTTTCAAAGTAAAGCATTATTTGAGCCTTTAGGACTTAACCAAAGGTCTTAACTGTTGCTGTGTCCTTTGACTAGTTCTCTCATGAAAAATACTCTATTTTAGAAAAATTTCTCTAAGTTATATCTTCTCAAATGCTTTTGGAAACTACAACTGAGTAAAAATAGAATCTATAAAAACATTGAAGTAGAAATGAGGGGCTGGGGCAGCGCTGAGCAGTTAAGAGCACTGGCTGCTCTTGAAGAATGTGGAAGACATTGCTGGCTGCTCAGAGGTGGCAGCCTCCCAGGACCTAGCAGTTTATCTCAATAGCTCAGCCAGGAGCTGCCTCCCTCCAGCAAAGCTTCCTGCTGTCTACCTGCCCTTGTCTGGAGAATGGCCCTGGACTGCTGACCTTATCTAAAAGTTACCACCCACCAGCCGCCTGGCTCATCTTTAGCTTGACCCTCGGCACGGATCCCTGCTGAGAAGGCCTGTGCTAGGGGCTCTGCTATAGGACTCTACTGCCATATACTAAGTCTTGTGATAGGAGTGTGCCACTTAGTGCAAATTAGGTTTGCTCCCAGACTCCCCAATCCTATATCTTCCTTGTACTCTGAAACACAATTCAGCCAATTCACTGAAATCTGTCTCCATTTGCGCTCATGGGTGTCCAAAGCTTTCTGTTGCCCCATCTGCCTCTCTCCCCTGGTGGCCAAGAGCCCCAGAGGGAATGAGAACCCTCCACAAAGACCAAACTTCGATTCCCAGTGGCCACATAGTGGTCCACAGACATCTGTAACTTCAGTTACCCTAAGCTATCCTGTGTGAAACCGTTAGACAACATTCGCAATGCCAAGGACACGTGGACAATGCATGCGATGCTCCCTTTTCATTGGGAAAAATGACACAAACCAAGGGAGCCAACATACCGACACTGTTCACTGCGGACGGGAAACAGTTCATACTATTACTGGTATTTTTAAAGTTTTGTTTGGATATTTATGTGTGTAGTCATGTATGAGACTAATTTTGCCTACATAATAAAAGCTTGGTTCAAATCCAGATCTTCTTGCTTCAACTTCTTGAGGGCTGAGATCACAGGCAAGTAACACCATGCCCAGTATTCATATTTTTTTATTCATATAAAATTCAATCTTATATCTCTATCTAAGGGTAAACATGTAGGTAATAAAAGCAATAAAAATATAAGAATAGAGCCAGTAGTAAGACAGATTTGTAAAAAAATCTGTCATAAATTCTGTGTATATGCTGTAGTTGGTAAATACATCTTTCCAGAAAGGCAAAGTGAAGACAGATTTAACAATTTTTGTTTTCAAAAATTCTATCTATTAACATATGCCAGGAACAGGAAATTTAGATATACGTTCAAAGACACTAATTTGGAAACGCCAAACACACACACACACACACACACACACACAATGAGAAACATGGTTGTGAATGTGATTTATTAGTTTATCCCTATGGATGGAAATCACATGAAGAGTGAGGACAGGGTTGAGGCTAGTGCCTGTGATGCTACTCTGAAAGGAACATTTTGAATGATTCTGAAATCTTTTAAATCAATACTGCTAAAAGAAGCTTTGATAAAACCTTAAAATCTAAAATTTCAAACTCTTAAGAGTAAAGCTTTATGATTCATTTCTATAACACGTGTACACACACATGAACACACAGCTTGGCTGACATTGACAAGACAGTTTTCAGTAAGTCAAAAGAGAAAAGACCAAGGAAACTCTTTGAGGCAAAACATTGTTTTTTGGGCAATATGGGGAGGCTACGGGTAGATTGTTTCAAACTTCCAGGACAAAGCAGGGAAACAGAAAACACAGCAGCCTGGAGTAAGATGGCCAGAAAATTGTAGTTCTCACTGAACGAAGAGCCTCGCTAACCCTGACTGACAGCACACAGCCACCTGCCAGTTAGCAGCAGATGACAGACGGGTGCCCTGACAGGAACTATGAGTCCTGTCCCCAGTGTTCCAGATAAACTCGCTGCTGATCTCAAGCCTCTTTGCTAAGAATGGCACACAATACAGCTGCGAGGGGTTGGTAAACTGGGTCTTTACTTTGCCTTTTATTTTTAATTTTATTGTTTGGTGACCTAAATAATAATTTCAGACCCAGTAGAAACTTTAATAAATATATCTAAGCACAAAAATTTTATTTTATCAAAAATTCAGCTCAAGGTGAATCATAGACACTTATGTAAACCACAAAACTTTAAAACCTGTTGAAGGTAACAGAAAATCTATTTGACCTTAGGTATGGCGTTATGTTTTAGATAGAACACTAAAAGCCCACTGTCTGAAACATAACATTTTCAAGCTGGATTTGATTAAGATTTAAAACCAATTTATAAAGGACAGCCTTAAGAACATAAAAGATAGCCAGACAGAGAAAAATGTTTGCAAGGACAGGCTCCCACTTCACAAGAACTCTAAACACACAGCCCAAGGAAACGTAAGCAAGGGTCTTCAGACACCCGCTAGAGAAGACATGCAGATGGAGACCAGCACAGCGAACGGACACCCCAGAGCCAGCGGGGATTGGCTAACTTAAGATACCTGTCCTGCCAGGGATGTGGAGCAACAGACTCCCTTTTCCTGCGGGCAGGAGTATAAAAATACAGCCGCTGCGTAGCAGCTGCGAGTGTCGTGCAAGGACAAAGCCAGGGTCACTGTATGGGCCGGCCATGAGCTGAGAACTTCTGTCTGATTGACCGATAGACAGCACTTTTACTTTCAAACACCATGCATTTTAAGAGAAATGAGCTCTTGATCCAAGAGAAGAATCATTGAGTTTCCACGACGGCCAGTTTGCCCAGCATAAGGAGGTCCCATCTGCTATGACATGCTATGACACGCTATGCGGTGACACCCGAGGTAAGGTGACACCAAGCAAGCCTGCTTTTGTTTCCTTGCTGACACTCCAGCCACTTTATAAAAGATCAGCCCTGCCATGCTCAGTACTGCAGTTTTACCTGCCTCGTGAATCACAAATAAAAGCTAGCTAATTTCTCTAAACTTGTTGAAAATTTATCACTATCCAGTTAATTTTTAAGCAACACAGGGGTGAAGGGCACCAAACCCCATGACATGTAACTTCTGTCTCCCCCAAACCCACTGCGAGCTGTTGGCGCGAAGCTCAATGGCATAAGCAGGCAATTTCTCATGTAACATTTATTTTGTCAGCTATGTAGTAGACTGTAGTACACAATGTAGAAAGCTGGCTACAAACACAAGGGACCACTTCTTCAATTTTAAATTTTGGACAATTTCATATATGTATGCAATGTATTGTAAACATATTTTCTCCCTCCCTCTCCTACTTTTGTGTCTTCTGTTCTATCAAGAAGTCACTTTTCACCGTGAAATAGATTTACTAGAGAGATGACTGTTCCTATGCAAATCATTCATGTCATACTGACAGCAGGGTCTCCCACTCCTGGGTTCAAGAGACCCTCCTGCCGCTCAAGCAGCTGGGATCGCACGTGTGCTGGATGGGCTTGGCGTCCCCAAACAGTGCCAGTGGCTATTCCCAGCCCAGCTCACAACAGCAACCGGAGCTGGCTATGGAGTCGACAGTGCCATAGTCTCACCACAGTTAGCCTGATAGAGCTCATGCTGACCTCCACAGAGCCAGGTCACGGCCAACCCGAACAACTAAACACACGTCTCACAATGAGGAAAGCGTGAGGGCTAGGGATCTAGTACTCCGTAGTAGAGGGCTTACATAGAACATTGAGGCCCTGGGTTTAATCCCCAGTACCACAAAACAAAAGAAAAATCAAAACCAAACCATGCTCTGGGCTAGAGCCGAACAGCAGCATGCACAAGGCCATGGGTTCAAAGCCTGGTACATCCATCCACACCCAGATACACTTACACAAACACACATATGTACATAAACACAAATACACACGTCAAACACATACACAGAAACATACAGAAATGCCAGCAACGGTCCAAAGTATGTTGTTCTGCCAGACCTTATGGTGCGTTCGGGATGAGGCTGCAGGATCTCAGACAAGGCCAACCTAAGCTGTGCATCAAGCCCTGACTCAAGCAAACACACACTAAGAACTTGTCATTCAAGAGCCAACTACATAGTGAACCAGTGTGAGTGTGTGTGTGTGTGTGTATGTGCACCTTACAATTCCTGTATATTAGCAAAGACTGTGTTTCTAAGCCCATAAGAGTTAGGAGCCCTGTTTTTTGTTATTGCTGTTTTTAGCAATGAATTTCACTGATTTGATTCAATTTCATCAATGAATTTCATAACGAACATTCCCGTTTGAGGCATCTTGAACCTGAGTATTTCCTGACTAGTGCACAATTCTGTTCAAGTGGCCACATCTTTTCACACATAGTGTCCTGTGCCTGCTCTGGGAGGTTGCGCTGGAAATTCAAGCTTCAAGCAGTCCTTTAGCCTAAGCCTCCCACTTAGGAGGGACCATAAGTGAGTGCAATATGAGCTGCTCCTAACCATCCTTCCTGCTTTGTTTTTCTTCTTGTAGTGTTGGAGGCTGAACCCAGGGCATGCGCACATGCTAAGCTACTGCTGAGCTAAACCTCTATCCTACTTTACAGTTGGAAAAGGCATGCAGGGCCATATTTTTAAAAATTAACAAAACTCTATTTCATCAGGGTGAGCACCACATTTCTTAGCAGTCAGTTTTACTCTCCTTTGGGACAGGGTCTCCTGTAACCCAAACTGGCCTTGAACTTAATACTTAACAGTATTAAGTGACCACATTATAAACCTCATTTCTCTTATTGATTCTAAGTTCCAAGGCAACATGATAGTTTCTCGTGTAAATTTCCTACAGGAAGGAAAAAACCTAGCAGGAAAACCAATATGCCATTTACTCCGCAGGTATTTCCAAGTATGTTACTAAATTATCAAATTTTGCATGGAGGTGCAAAATGACCTGAAACCCCTACTCCAGTTCCCAAGTGCTGAGATTACAGATGTGTACACAATACCAGGCTAGCTTTGCCCTTTTCAGAACTGTTTTCTCGGAGGAATGATGAATTTCTGAACCCAGCTCCCATGTGTCTCCCTACAGTCTAACCTCACGTCAGTCCCTTTACCTTTGTGCCCTAGCGTCTTCCTTTTAGTAAGGGCTTCTTTTAAAAAGGGGCTGGGTGGTATAGAATCTCATGGAAACTTCCAGATGTGTGTGTGTGTGTGTGTGTATACACTCACATATATGATTTATTAGAGTGGCTCACAGGCCATGGTCCAGCTAGTCCAACGACGGCCGTCTCTCAACGGAAAGTCCAGGAATCCCACAGTCGTTCAGTCCACGAGACAGCTGTCTCAGCTGCTCTTCAGTGTGCATCGCTGGAATCCCAAAGAAGCAGGCTGTGATGGCAGAGAAGGAAGGCCTCAGCAGCAGGATAGATGAACTTGCCAGTGAGAATGAGGGCAAGCAGGTGAAATGCGGAAGCCTCTTTCTTCCCTGTCTTTTATACAGGCTGCTATGAGAAGTGTGGTCCAGATTTGGGGTGTCTTCCGACCGGAAATAATCCAATTAACTAAAAATTCCTCAGAGGTGTGTCCAGTTGCTGGATTTCAGTTAATTCCAGATGCGGTCAAGTTAACAACACAGAGCCTTTGGGACCACTGCTCACCACTGACACTTGTGCTAGTTTTTACTGTGTTTTAGAGCATCTCCCAGAGACTTTGGAGCTTGTTATTCTGATTACAATCACCCTAAACTGTTTCCCAGGGTTAAAACACTGGGTAGGCCAGCTGTTGCGGCATCAGGCCAGCGGCTGGATGGTAACAATGCTGCAGGACTCAGCAAACTACGGTAATGAGCGATGATGACACAATAGGAAAGGATGAAAATGTGCAAGAAGCTGTAAGAGGATGAAATACACAAGGAGGATGAACTCTACTGTGAACTACACCCGAAAGAGGTCGCTAGGAAAGAGAGAAGAACGGACAAGGAAGTGATCTGTAGCTGCCATCTGTGGATGCACTTGGTCTTGGTAGTTTTATGAAGTTGGTTCCACTGAATCACGGTTTAAGAATTATTTGCTCTTCAAATGTCTTAATAAATAGCTCATAGAATATACAGTTATCTAAAATGCTTTCATTATACTGACTTTCATCCACCTTGCTTTTTTCATGAACAATATGTAGTACTTTGGGAAGTACCAGGATAAAGTGTTTTGTCCACTGGTGCGATGCTTACTCACAACTTGCCCTTCTCCCCAAACAAGGTCTTGCTAAGTACTCAATCTGGTCTCGAACTCCTGATTCTCCTCTATCAGCTTCCAGAGTGCTGGGATAGCAAACAAGGGTCAGTGCACACAACAAACAGCAAGCATTTGTTGAGTCTGTGTTGGGAACCCAGCAACCTCCTGAGCTTTAGGTAGGCTTGGTGAACCAGACCCTGTCACAGCTCTCAGGTGCTCGGCCTTTACCAGGGCCAGGTGCCAAGTGCCAATCAAATTATGGAAAACATAACTGCATACTGCATTTGCAACACATGAGCCAATAAGATACGTGCTGCAATAAAAGTAAATTTATTTGTTTGTTTTAGGGACATGTCTTCAAGCAAGAAATAGTTGAGCTAAGATCTTCAAAGGAAGATGAGTCAAAGACATGATGAGGCTGTCTGAACAAAGAAAAGCATGATGGAAATTTTGTGTCTCTTTTCAACACGGCCAATGACCTCCTCAAACAACGAAGCTACAATGGAAAAACCTTAAGTTATCTTTATTTTCAACCCGGGAATGGAGCAACACTTCATTCCATAAACTAAGCCGAGTGTTTCAGTGGGCTGCAGAGAAGGTAGCCTTAGAGCTGGAGAGGCTGACCACTGAGCAGAAACAGTGAAAGCAGACTGGTCATTTCAAAGTTACCTTCTGCCAAAGGTGGGGGCAGAGAGACAGAGCAAAAGGAAGTAACCAGATTATTCATTTGGAAACACTAAGCATGTAGGACTGGAAGCGAGGGAGCAGCTAATTTGGGAAATTCCATTCTCTCTCATCTTCCTGACTTCTCAGGCCAGGTAACTACTTAGTTTCCGTTTGGATATGTGGAACATTGTGGCACATTGTGGCGGCACTGGTGGCCATTTTGGTTTTATTTTTTCTTTTTGTCTGATCTGGGGGTAGGGGGTGAGGCAGCACAACAGCTCGAGTCCAAAGCAATGGCTTCCTATAAGCTGTATTTAATAATCTCCAAATGATAAACGTAGTGGTCAATTAGTCCTCATGTCACTGGACCTAGAACATTTAACAAAATCACTTCAACTCTCTCTTCATTTTGTTTCTAGGACAACACATCGAGGGCTTCCCCTCTAGGCTGACTGCTCCTTCTGATCACACCTGTTGGTGACTTCAAGGGTAAACTTCAAGGAGTGTGCCTCCTTTGTGGAAAGCAACAACCATTGCTGCAGGAATTCCTGCAGCCAGTAGCCTTTAAGTTACCCTCCCACTTGGGCGGGGCCTCCTATGCTGTATATGCTGACGTCAAGTGTAGGTCTGCTTGCTCTCTTCTGGCTGCTGCATTTGGTTGCTGTTCCCTGTTCGAGCTGAGCATTGTGATCTGTGAGTCTACCCCTAAATAAATAACCCTCTATTATATTCCATTCTGAACTAGTGCGGGATTTCTTTTACACGTCCTTCTTCAAACCATTATCAAACACTACAAGAAACCTCAAACTGTATCTACAGCTGGGTCTTCCTTATTTCTCTTCCATATCCCAAGGCAAGTGGCCAATCTACTGACCTCTGCCCTCCCCCAAATACAAATGTGCACACTTTTCCATGACAGCAAGTGGCAATTCCTTCCTTTTGTTCCACTGTTTTGTGTCCTCTGAAACAAGATCTCAGCATGCCACCCCGGCTGCCTTTAAACTCCTGCCTTCACCTCCCCAGTAAAAGATGGCAGATGTACACCACATGGTACAGTCTCAATGGTCTTATTTTCAATTTGTTCTGTAACACATGTTCCTCTGAACCACTCCTTCAACATCCCCTCTGCTCACCCTTCTGTCTACCCTTAAAGCTTAGATGGAAGTAGGTCCCTCCTAAACAACGTTAACTACTGGGTGATCTTTAGAGCCTACAACAGTCAGTGACTTCAGGATTCCCTCCTTTATTTCTACTACAAATAGGATCTGTTGCTTCATCAACTATTCCAAAGCACATAAATTAACTTGCAGAAAAGTAACTGGAAAAACCTACAAACAAAACAAAGCAAAACACAAATGGAGCTGGGGCAGTGGTGGCGCACACACCTTTAATCCCAGCACTCGGGAGGCAGAGGTAGGCAGATCTCTAGGAGTTTGAGGCCAGGCTGGTCTACAAGAGCTAGTTCCAAGACAGTTGGGGCTGATACACAGAGAATCCCCATCTTGAAAAACAAAAAACAAACAAACAAATACCACCCCAAAAGAAAAACATGGCCCCAGAAGGCCAATTGTGATGTTCTAGAGAACAAAAGGTTATTAAATGAGCTAATATGAAAATGGTTTAGAAAATTAAGTCCAACCAGAAAAAGGCACAGAAAACTCACATACACACCCCACCCTGTCCCAATGCAGACTCTTCCTGCCCACTTCTATATCCCCCCTAACCCCATAACAAAGCCCTTTAGGATCCCCTCAAATCTTGAGCCTAAAAGGTCCCTCTGCCGTCTCAATACCGCAGGCCTTTGAATATGGGGGATCCCACCCTGCAAGCTCATCTAACAACTGTTCAGAGGTGGCAGGCAACCAGCCTGTATGCTCCAGAACAAATCCTCCTCAGATAGAAAAAGTAACCTCGCCCCACCGCCCCCAACCAAGCACTCTTCATTCCTTGCCAATTGGTTGCTATCATTTCACACGCTATGTGTTCTACATCACTTATTTCCCGGCTCTTCTTAGAACTCAGGCTCTATGACAGGAGGGGTATACTGTGCTCACTGATGTCCTATTGCACGGAAGGCACTCAGCACATTCTAGCGGGCTGAAGCCTCAGTGCTGTCCTTTTGGTCTTTGTCTCCCTTGGGGTGACGACTTCCAAGGCCTGGCTAAATGTTCCTCTCGCCACCACAACAGTGTCATAACTGTATATTTACACATTAGATTTCTAATAAGATGAGGGCTATCTTTGTCACTGTTGGACATACTCAAGGCCCAATGAGTTTTTTTTTCTTTTTGTTATGTTTGTTGATTTAGTTTATGTATGACTGTACTGTTGGTGTATGCAGGCCTGTGCACCATGTGTATGACTGGTGTCTACTGAGGTGAGAAGATCCTCGGGACCTAGAGTTATGGATGGTTGTGAGCTGCCACGTGGGAGCTGAGAATTGAACCCAGGTCCTCTGTAAGAACAAGTGTTCTAAACTGCTGAGCCATCTCCCTAGTCCCTGGTTAATATTTTATGACTAAATTTACTCTGCAAACAATTAAAATCTAATCCGATTACCGTGTTATTAAAAACCTTCCAATCCTGAGTTTTCTCAGGTATAATGACTTCAAAACACCTTTAGAGAAGTAAAAGAATTTGGGAGGTTTTTATACAGAACCTTTTCAAAGCTCATTAGACTTCAAACCTAAAAACACTACGAGTTCTTTCAGTCGCACATAAAACGGACTTGCTTTCAAAGCTCTTCTTCGGATTTTATTTGACAGAGGAAATACAGCCCAAAACGAACCCCTGTAAGAGCAAAGGTGCAATTGCCCTGCATAGGGATCCCTAATCCATCCAGCACTGTTTCACACGAAAGAGGCCAGCGGAAAAGCAGCGTGGAGCCATCCCAGTTCGTCTGGCTTTACTGTGCTCCTCGACCTTTCAGACAGTGATCGCCAAATCCTTGCCTCAAGTCATCCACCAAAATGGGGATGGTGGGGCACCTGCACCTCTCTCCCCCCGCAAGCCACTGAGGAAAGGGCCTGGACTGAAAGGCAGCAATCCCAGATGGCTGCGGCTCCAGAATTTCAGAGGAAATGGAGGAAGGAAAAACATTTTCAATGAACAGGTCACAGCCAAGCCTACCAAGCTTACCAGATGGACGTTCCCAGTTAACCCTGGCCTCCTGAACCGTTGGTTCGCCGACAGCGACCTGAAGTGTTGCGGTGGCATCTGGGGGTTGTAGTTTCTGTCGCAAACAGCCGGCGTCGGTAGCATTACAACTACATTTCCCAAAAGCCAACGCAAAGACGCCCTGCCCACTGACTCTGGGGTCTGACGGTCACAATTTTTTAGATTAATCTTCAACTATATCCCATCATATTAGGGACACTATCAAGCCCTTTATTTGTTGTGGTTTTCTTGTGCGAGAAACATCTCCGGATATTTGTACACTCCTTACTTTTCCTTCCCTTTCTTCAAGGCCAGCGCCACCAAACGTCGGGAACGGAAATCACCGCGGAAGGCGCATGCGCCCCGCAGGGGCTCGCGCACGCGCAGCAGCCGGCATGGGTTGGCGGCGCGCGGTGGACTCGGGGTCCGGAGGTGCTCTGCCCGAGGGCGGGGCTCTTCCCTATGGCTGCTTGCGCGGGTCGCGTGTGCCTGGGCGGAGAGGCAGGCAGGGGGCAGGAGAGGCTCCCGGCGGTCCCGGGCGGGGACAGGGGAGGGGCTGGGGGTGAGGACCCTGTCCCCCCTCTCTGCTCCCGCCCTCTGGGCCGAGCCCCACCGACGGGGCTGGGCGAAGGGGCGGGCTCTGTGCCTCGGGCCCTGTGCTTCTGCAGCGCGGCCCGGTGCCCGAGGACGGCTGGGTCGTGGGGTGCCGTCCGGCGTGGCGGCGGTGGGCGAGGACAGAGGGATAGGAGAAGCAGCGGTGTATCCCGGGGCACGGGAGCCGGCAGGGTCGGGGACGCTGCCCTCCTTCGCCGCTGACACGGTGACCGGTGGACGCTGCTGCGGTCCCCGGAGCGGCGGAGCCTCGGGCCCCAGCAGTTAGGGGTGAGGGTCCATCGCCAACCCCGCCGGCGCCCGCCCGCTGCCCTGCCGAGGCGCTAGGAGGAGCCGAGGGGGGCGGAGACTGGTGTCGGAGGAGGGGCGGGGTGGGAACGTGCTGGAGAAGCGGCCGCTGCACAGACAAAAACCCCGAATGGCTGGAGAGCCTTCTACTGTTACCAGCCTTGTGGGGCCAAGCACGGATTTGACAGCTCAACAACGTGAGGATATCCGCTGACCCTGCGACACAGGGAACACTTCCCCGTGACTCCCTGTCCAGCTAACCGGCTCTGTAAGAGTGCAACTTTCCAACTTTGTTTTTTTTTTCAATCTCTGTCCAGAAGACTGCCCCTTCGTATAGGAAAGGGTGCAAGGGCGATCTGCCTTGCGGATCTATTTGAAAGCATCAACTTAAGAGGCACGTGTGGTTCCCAATGCCACCCAGACGCTTGTTTTCGTGACGACTGGATTTCTCTGACTTTCTTCTCTACGTTTCTCGGTTTAAAACAAGACAAACTGCTTTGGGGGAATGCTGAGAGACATCTGAAGGCTGCGAAAGGAAAGCTCCCGATTGTCATGGCTGAAGGCGAGAATGAAGTGAGGTGGGATGGACTGTGTAGCAGAGATCCGACTACTAGGGAGACAGCGCTGGAAAACATTAGGCAGGTCGTTTTGAGAAAAACCGAATACCTTCGTTCAATGAAAGAGACGCTTTATCGACCTCCGGACGGGCTTTCAAATGCTGTTTCTCTGGATGGGATGAATAAGCTCCTTGCTCATCTGCTTATGCTTTCTAAGAGGTGTCCCTTTAAAGACGTGAGAGAGAGAAGTGGGTTCATTCTGAGGAGCGTCGAGGTAAGAGCGTTATTAGAATAACTAGACGGTGACATTGAACTCGCAGCTATTCCCGTCGCTCTTGCTTCCAACAGGCAACGGGTTATTGTGTGAGCTCTTCGCTAGGCATCGGAGGGTTCTGTAAAACATGAATGTTGGGCCCATATTGAGCAGTGTAAACTGAAAACAGTTTTCAAAAAGAGATAAACGAGAGTTGTTTCTGTGGTGTTTTGGGCAGAAACGGAAATAATATATATGAAAGGTATAGTTAATTATAAGTCAAGTCTTTGTATTTCTTTTTGTTTGTTGCGAAGTGTAACCAGTGTACTTTTAACATTGTTTCAGTGTCCTGTGTGGAAAGTTTCTCATTGAAAGCCTCTAAAGTGAGAAATTGATATTAAATGTGTTATATTTATTCAAGGTAACTGGCAGATGGCAGACTAATTTTCTCTGGCTCTTCACAACAAAGACGGGTTGTTTAGAAAATTTCATTTCCTAAATGCATCCTAAAGCAGACCTAGAAAATAATAATAAAAGCCAGCCTAAGTCATAAGGAAGTCAACATGCTTAGGTTGCAAAGTTGGACCCGATGTCAGGTGTGTAGTAGCTTATGCTCAGCACGCTCAGGTTGAGACAAAAATAATGCTGCCAGAAGTTCAAGACCAGCCTGGCCACATGGTATATCAGTACCAGTTCAGTACATGGCTACATGGCATGACCCTGCCTGAAAAAGAAAAAGGAAAAGTTGAACCCAGGTAAGGCATTTGCTAGAAATACAGTGCTGTTCAGTTATTTTCTGTTTCCCCAAATTGTTTCTTTTGTCTTCTCACACTCAAGTTGTAAGTGCAGCAAGGTTTAAAGTATTATAATCTCCTGCCATGTTTTTCTACTCTCACTTTATCCTGTTTTATTAGGAGGTGTGTTAGAATTTGAAGGAGTGGGAGAAATGTTTGTAGAGTGATTGTGGATTACGATACGGCAGTTTTCTGTCGTGGCTTCAATTCAAATAATACAAAAGAAAATCAATCATCGATAAAATGCTGATCTTCAAAAGCGAAGATCTTGAACTATTCCTTACAAGCACTTTGGAATCAATTATTATAATTCATTTTACCAGCAAGGAATTAATTTTCCATGTATGTACATTTCATCCCTAAGGCATAAGAAGTTGCTTCTCTTAGATGTCCATATCGATCTTATAGCTATGTTTTAATAATGGAGTCATAACTGTACACATCAAATCCTGTCGTGGACTGTATGGAACTACATGGCACATAAGTTTTTAAGGTCCCCCCCCCCCCCCCAGTCTTTAGGGGTTTTTGCCCTTCCTCTTGTTACTCTACCTCACTTTGGTGTGTCTTTTGGCCTTTCATCTTGCTGGTTATATTTGCGTGGGAAACTAGCTAACAAAGTACTCGGGCTGTGGGGAGTACTGTGTCAAAGATCTGCTGCAGAACTAGAGTCAGAGCTGGGTCCAGATGCTTCCTTACTAATGTCCTGCCATAAGCTTGGACAAGTGCCCTGACTATAAAATCAGGTAAGAACACAGCCCTTGTGGGAGTGACATGGCATCGAAAGTGCTGTCCTAGCCAGTGAACGCACCTCTCCCCTTTCACAAGTGCAGTATATAGACCATGTAAAATAGTTTTGAGCCTAATTTAATCTGCAAAAGGATTCCGTGTTCTGTACTGTAGTGGCTTCCTATAGACTTACATTCCTTTCTCTGTTCTGCATCTATTATCTTTATTGCTGCCATTATTATAAGAGGTACTTGATTTATATTGTTCTGTAATCTCATATTGATATGCAAGTCTTCCCTGGAAGGGTTCTAAGTTCTCAAGAGCAATGGCTGGGACCTGGAAGCTACTAAATAAACATCCAATGGATAAACAAATGTATTTGCCTTCTTTCTGTCTCACATCAGTTTGCATAGATGAGATTTCCATTTTATGGAGCATTCATTCATGCATGCATTTGAGCAACGAATAGTGAACACCACAGTAAGAACGAGAGACTGGTGGTGACAGTTTGCATATTCTGCTGAAGGGAGACAGGCCATAAAGTAAATTAACATTTAATTTTATATAGTAAGGGAAGAGTTCCTTGAGGCAAACCCCTCAAGGAGAGATTTAGTATTCATTCATTCATTCCTTCCTTCCTTCATTCATTCATTTTGAGACAGGGTTTCCTGCCTCAGTCTGCCAGGTGCTAGTATTATGGACATACTCCAGTGCACTTCTCTTATGAATAATTATCCATACAGTGGGATTACTGCAGGGATCTAGACCTAGAAGATAGTTTGTATGAAGGCCTCATGGCAGGAGCAAGTGAGTGTGATTCAGGACGGCTGAGTTCACATGAGGAGAGCGCATGCCCTGAAGTTGTGCAGACCTAGCTTCAGTTCTTGATTGTCTGTGCAACTGTGAATCTGGTCCACACTGCCGTCCACTCTGGTTCCTTATCTGCAAAGTGGGGAGATGCTAGGAGTTCTTAGAAGAAGATGAAATAATGGCTGCAAAGCATGGCCCAGAGCCTAGCTCAGGACACCGTAATGGTAGAGACGTTTATTGTTCCCCGGCAGGATCTAGCCCGCAGAGGAACTGTAGGCAATTTTAAGGAGTGTAGACATTATCCCAGAACGATAGGGAGCCACTGAGGCTTTGAAGAAGGGTAACATGGTTGATGATGCTACAAGGATCATTCCAGAAGCAAGATGGAGAATGCATTTCCAGGCTCAGGAGTGGGTGTGTAATATCAGTTACAGGGCTGATCTCTGGCAGAAGCAATAGTGAACTGGGAAATGGGAGAAGAGGGCAAAGCAAATGAATTTGAATATAACGATGAGTTAGAATCCACAGGATATGGTATTTAAATTTAAGAAATGAAAATAAAGGCAAAATTTGTGATTTGCATTACTTAGTGAATGAATCATGTGATCATTCCTGAGACAGAAGACTGGCAGGGTCCATTTAGGAGAAACTTAGTTTTTGTGTTTTTTTTTTTTTTTTTTTTTCAGTCTGAGTGAAGTTAAGCTGTTTCTGAGGCATCCTCAAAGAAGTTGCTCATCCCTGGTTTGAGTGTCTGCTCCCCCACTGTAAGCCTTTCACTTCTCCAGACTGAACCCATCTGTCACCTTTCTATCCACCTACATAGCCACAGAGACATACATAGATCTGCCCTGCAAATCCGGCTGCATTGCTTTCCTGCCTAAAATCCATTATGATAGCCCATTGTCTTACATGTCTCATAGAAGCTGGAATTGTCTAACCTCCACTTCCCTCTGCCCACCTCATTGTTCACACTCTGGTATCAGTCTCCTGGGGGATTGAATACTAATTTGAATTAGTGCTCCATGGTGCTTTCTGTTATTCATTGGTAACACAGAAAAAGCGGAGTCACATCTAAGGTTGCTGATGATGCTCCTAAAGGCCTTGAGCTGCTTTGATCAGCTCAGAGGACTAGCCGCAAGAGAGAGCGATGAATTCAATCCCTAATGGCCACTAGACCTGTAAATCAGCATATTGGTAGACAACATCATTTATACACCTGTTCTCAATGCGTTGATTTCATACCAGCAATATGTTAAAATCTCTTCAGCATAGTTTCAAGAGTTATTGTGTACCAAGCAAGCATTGTGCTTGGAACTGGAGCAGGGAAATGTTCCCTTGCTTCTCATCAGGTCCCCTTTCTCATTTTTGCTGAATTGTAAAGAAATCCCATCACACTTCTTAATGCTCGACTCTGTCTAAACAGAGGGCCAGAGGAATGAACTCAGGCCCACTTATTAGTCCAAGTCACGACTGAAGTCGTCTTGGCGCCTGTGAATAAAGTTAAGGGGAAAGATGTAAGCGCATATATGATCAATGATGATAGAAAGAGGAACTGCATGAACTTGCTAGTAATTAGAACTGAAAACAATTTGACTTAAGGGAGTAGATTTATACTAAATAATTAAATACTTTGCTGCTTGAGATAGGAAGGGTTTCATTTAGTGATGTGAGTATCATCTCTGTGGGAGAAATGAACTTTGAACCATTGCATCTGATGAATGCTAATGGTTGCCAGAGCATTTCTCACCGTATCTAACTGGGTAGCACACACAACTCCATGACAATTCATTGCTTTACAGTTAATTTTGACTAATTGTAGCCACATTGCCATCCTTGCTTTCCATCTGCGGTCACAGTCTTGCCCTCTGTTTCTCTAAGCTAGAGCGGGCCAGTCATTGGCAAGGAAGTTGGGTGGTTTTACTTTTAGTTTGTATTAATAAACACTTAGGCCCTAAGGGCCAGGAGGTCATCACTTTACAGAAAGGTGTGCTGGTCAGAAAGGGAGATGGAAGGCTGTCATGTCCAGTTAGTGGGGGCTATAAAATATAATAACTTTTAGTAGAATAGGAACATTCTAGAAGCATATTTGTTGTTGTTTATGAAACAGGGCTTCTTTGTGGAGCCCTAGCTGCCCTGGAACTTGCTCTGTAGACCAGGTTGACCTTGAACTCAGAGATAGGTCTTTCTCTGCCTCCTGAGTACTGGGATTAAAAGCATATGCCACCACGCTGAGCAGATTTGATCTTTTTAAATAAATTTTGCTTTGATTTCTTTTTTACTGCCTGATTGTCAAAATCAAAAGTTAGTACATGTCAAACATAAACCCTGACCCTTGGTCCTCTTTCAGCATTTTCAAGGAGCTTCTCTCTTGCACACCCACAGTGAGGAGCTTCTCTTGCACACCCACAGTGAGGAGCTTTCTCTTGCACACCTACAGTGAGGATCTTTCTCTTGCACACCCACAGTGAGGAGCTTTCTCTTGCTCACCCACAGTGAGGAGCTTTCTCTTGCTCACCCACAGTGAGGAGCTTTCTCTTGCACACCTACAGTGAGGAGCTTTCTCTTGCACACCCACAGTGAGGAGCTTCTCTTGCACACCCACAGCAAGGAGCTTTCTCTTGCACACCCACAGTGAGGAGCTTCTCTTGCACACCCACAGTTTAATTGTGGCCTTTCTCACTAAGAACCCTGTCTCTTTCCCCCAGAAGGCCCTGGTTGACTTCTTTGTTCGTCACTTTCTTTTACTCCTGTCCTTGACCACTTTCTCTCCTTAGGAGGAAAATGTTATGCACTCTTAAGCTTCTGACTGCTTCTTTTGGATAGAACCTCTTGGGTCCCTCCCCCTCAATGGTTTGAGGCCAAATAGAGAATTAAAACAACAAACTTGGTCTTCTTCTGACTCCCAGGATGGGCTTGAACTTTTGGAGATCAGGATCCTGATCACAGAATGCTAGAATGAAAGGTGTGTGCCAACATGCCCAACTAGAGGGAACTTACAAACTGCCCCTTCCTCCCTTCCTCTCTCCTTCCCTCTTTAGGTTCTGTTGATTCTGTTGCCAGGGCCTTGCCCATATTGTACCAGTGAACTGCCATCAGCCCTCAATCTTCTCTCTCTCTCTCTGGTTTTTCAAGACAGGGTTTCTCTGTAGCTCTGGAGCCTGTATTGGAATTAGCTCTTGTAGACCAGGCTGGCCTCAAACTCACAAAGATCTGCCTGCCTCTGCCTCCCTAGTGCTGGGATTAAAGGTTTGTACCACCACCACCCAGCTCCAATCTTCTCTTTTTCTCCAGCTTACAGGATGAATCCCATCTGTTTCTCTACCCTTGGTATCTGCCCTCACGTCCTCTTTGCAAAATGGAAACATACCTGTCCTCTTCTTTTGTTGTGTGTCTTCAGAAAGGTTGAAATGAAAGGCATACATTTTTTTGAAATTCTTATTTTATTCCTGTCACAGTGCTTCAGATGGCCTCTACCATGAAAAAAATGTTTAAAATATTATTATAACATATTTATTTTGTTTCTAATTGGAATGTGCTGTTTTGTACGCAGATGGGGTGTTAAACAGTCGAGTGTTAAATTTCACTTTAAGGCCATAGGTTATTCATGACATCATGGAATGTCCCTTGAAGCAGTAGTGTAGCCTAATTGGAATTTTTTTCTCGTCACCAACACTTCTGATCTAGTATACTGGTATGTACAGATGGTTTACGATGCAAAGAATTATGAAACAAGCCTGCCGTACTCTGTATTTTAGCGTACATTTATTTTCCTTTTGATAAAGCCATAAGAAGTTTGCAAAACACTTTCACTACTTAAATAGATTATAAATTAATAATTGACATGACTAAAGATTTCTCAAGACCTTTTCCCTGGTGGAATCTTGAACGTAATAAAGAATTGTCACTTGCCTAAAATTTTGACAAAATAGGCACTATTTAGTGTTATGTATAATTAAAAAGAATTTTTATATTTAAAAACAGGCAGTATTTATGTTGTAGAAATGAGCAGGATTGGAAGGAACCATAGCCATGGGGGAGGGGGGTCTTAGAACCTGTGAAAGGTCTGAGTACACTGGGGGGAAAAACATTTCAGATGCATACAAGGTGACAGTGTTGTGGGGAGAACACCCTCAGCCATCCACCTTTACCACCCATTTTATCTGTTCTTTATCAGGGTGTCCTCAACCCCCACCCCTGCAAAACACACACACACACTCACACACTGTGGTGAATGGATTGTTTTATAAGGGTCAATGGAAAATGAGATTTATTTTGACCCAGACTTTCTAGCTCTTATTTATTACATGAAAGTGAGAAGGACTTTAAGTGAGCTTGAAGAAATTACTGAGTACCGCAGTTAAGTGGAATCTTTACTCGGGCATCAGATTGGAAGGACTTTTCAGATTATTTGGGGACTATATTCTAAGGGCAGAAGGAGACTTGAAATATAAATATGTATTTCATGCTTGTCTTTCTTACCTCCTGTTGGTCACTGTACCCAGCCTCGCCACCGCCAGAACATACACTTGCCTGCATGGGTTCTGTCTTACATGCTTTGTTTTTAAAAAATATCTTTTCACTGGAAATATTTAGGAATTTCTGTAGAATGACTATGGGATCATTTCCTGGACTTTTCCAGTTGACGTTTTTTGTTGTTAAATTTGTCTGTATCACTTACATTTGAGTTCATAGAAGCGACAAATTTGGTGAAATGAAGAATTTTTTTCCATGCTCTAATTATTTTATAATTTTTTTCATGGATATTTACTTTAAAAACTTGATACATTACCAAGAAATATGAAAGATTACTTTAGATACTTTAGTTTTACCTTCTATTTAAATTTTACCTTCTTTTAAACCATGTTTCATTTGTTAGATTTATTTGTTTTATCTTATTTTATGTGTATAAATGTTTTGCCTGCATGTACATGTATGTACTATATATGGGGCAGGTGCATAGGGAGGTCAGAGAGGATGCCAGATTCTTTGGAACTGGAGTTGTGGGTCAACCACCGTGTGGGTGCTGGAAACAGAACACGGGTCCTCTGCAAGAGCTCTTAACCACTGAGCCTTCTCTCCAGCCCCATAAACTTTAACTTAGTTTTAAGTTAAGCTACAGAAGGTCTTTCTAGAATTGTAAATTATTAACATTTCTTTATGACAAGCTCTTAGCCAGCTTTCTCCAGGAGTCCAGCCCCGGGCCTTGAAGGTTCTAGACATGCAGCTCCCACTCCCTCTCATTCCCTTCGTAAGCTTTGGAACCATACGAAAGGGAAACAAAGTTATTCATTTTGTAATGTTTTAAACTTTTATTTCACATTTATTTCTCTGTTGTGCGGGAGGTGCCATGCTTGCATGTGGAGGTCACAGGACAACTTGCATGAATTGATTCCTCCTTGTGGGTTCTGGAGAGCATACAACTGTCATATTGAGGGGAAAGATGCCTTGACCTACTGAGCCATCCAGCTGCCTGACTTTGTTTTTTAATTATCGTATGTTAATTATACATAATAGTGGGTTTTATGATATTTCCGTGCATGGACAAAATATATTTCAGTCATGTTCACCCCTTACCATCTCTTGTTCTCCCACTCCTGCTAACCTGCTTCCTGTTCCATCCAGCCCATTACTGTCGTGTCTGTGTGTGTGGGTGTGTTGGTGTCTGTGTGACTTACTGAGTGTCATTAGGTTGAGAAACAAAAGTTTATGATGTAAATTTTATGACTTATAGTACCCAACTCAACTTTAAATATATACTCAATAATAAATTTAAATTCATTTAGTATTTTCACTTAACTGTTTAAACTGACAAGCTGATAAATATTTATCCTTTTAATATAATTAGCCATGTGGCTAGGATAATTTTTAATTCTATGTGTAAATTCAAAAGTCTTATTAGGGTCTTAGTTTGCAAAAAGCGCACATTTACTAAGCTGATAGTTTGGCATTTGACAGGCATTGCACACTTGTCTTTTAATTTTGCATGATTTCATTTTCCAGCACATTGGCAGGTGTTCACTGTCTATAATTATAACTGAGTAATTTTTCAAATGCTATTCATAGCCTAAACACAGTGAAAAATTCTTCCGATCATGTGATAAAGACCAAGCCTTCCAAAATAGTAGTAGAGATGTTTTCAGTAGTACTGAAGGGCATATTTAAGAGAAGCTGTCAGAACTCAGAGGTGATTTAAAAGATAGGGAGACAAGTTGTCACAGAATAAAATTTCTCAGAGCCATCGGTTCTCAGGGTTTTGATAGTGATTACTCATCAAGTTAAAAGTACTTGCTTTTTTATCTAATAAGATCAACAGATACACTGTAAAATTTAACATATATATTTTGTTTGGTTAAAGACAGAGAATCTAAGTATGAAAAAAATAATTGAAATTTTATTGAGACAGTGTAGATTTTACCATGTTGAAATACTTTATCTTATTCATTCAAAATTTTTTGTATACCTAACATATACCAAACACTATGTTTAAAGGTTTTGAGTTTTGATTTGCTTGTTTGAGACAAGGTTTCACAGTGTAGATTTTAGACTTAACTGGCTTGGAACTTGCTGTATAGACCAGCCTTGCCCCAAACTCCCGTAGATCCTCATGCCTTTGCCTTCAGAGAGAGGATGCTAGGACTAGATGTATATGCCACTGTGCCTGCTGAAGCATTTCTGATGTAGGAAAGAAAAGACATAGGTTTTGCCATTTAAAAATCTGGCCTCTACTTCAGACAAACAAAATAAAAATACAACCTTGGTTTTTTTCTTATTCCTGGGTTATTTTAATTTCTAGGTATCATCCTAAATATCCATGGTTTGACTTTGAGTCTTGAAGGTTAAACTGTTATTTCAGAATGGTTTAAAGGTCACACTTTTTTTAATAACACCCATGTACTTATAAGTTAGCCACTGTAGCCTCAGCTTCTTCATCTAAGAATTGAGATTTTGTTATTTACCTGATGACATGATTAGAAAAATTAAAGGCAAAGGCACCAAGATATATGGAATTCTGCGTCACACTGTGGTTGCTGCAGAAGCAGGGTGGGGGCAGAGTTAGCTGGGGTGAGTGCAGGAGCTCGGGAGACTCAAAATACTGAGAGTAAGTGAGGTGATGTTGAGTGCTTGGCTCTAATCATTTATAAACCCTGGAAAGCTCCAGAGCATTGTGGGAAAGGCGGAGCAAGATATAAGCTGGAAGATGAGAGCCCTTGTGAGGCACCGTCTTCTTTTCTCTTTGTTTAGATTTATTTATTTATTTTACATCCTCGCCTCAGTTTCTCCTCTCTCCTCTCCTCCCAGTCCTTCCTTTTCACTCCTGTTGCCAGTCCTCCTACCTCTCTCTCCTCGTTTCTGTTCAGGAAAGGGCAGCCCTGCTATGGATATCAACAAAGCATGGCCATATCAGGTTGCAAAGCCAGTACGAGAAATAGCTGGCCGCAGAGTCAGAAACAGCCCCTGACCCCATTGTTAGGCGTCCCAAAAGAAGACCAAACTATACAATACATAGCTAAACAATATGTATGCAGAATGTCTAGGTCAGTCAGGCGTCCTGGTGGTTGGGAGGTGCCATCTTCTGGGTATGATATAGCCATTGAAATCATCAACAAATCTGGGGTTACGGAAACTGAGCTTGCCTGTCAATAAGCAGTCACAGCTATGGGAGAAACAGTGGGACCATTCCCCTGCCTGCTGAACTGTTGGCTACAGGTGGATTCTAGAAGAGAGGAGTTAGGAATAAACTCTTGGAGCTTCTGCTTGTCTTGAGAACCAGGATGAGGATGCCGATGCCCATGACTTCCTTGATGGTGCTGAGAACTGAATGAGAATGGAAGCTCGGATTAGGGGTGAGGATGGTTAACTTGGTCAAAGTCTGCAGCAGGGCTTTCGAAATGGGCAGACTCTGTTTCTATGTAATTGGTTTCCATGAATCCCCAAGGGTATCCATGTGTCAGCACTCTTTGGCCTTTTGAACATTAAGTTCCACGGTCATGCATTACCTGCCTAAGGCTTATGTTCTGCTGTCATGAATTGCATCTGGTCCAGGATAAGTGTTAGACTTTGCCCAGAATTGATAGCAGATCCCTGGAGCAGCATCCGTGCCTCCCTGTTTTCCAGCGTCATTCTGGGAGGTCACCGTGGCAGTAGCAGTAATCATGCAGGTGATCAAGTGCTCATTGAGAAATGTGTAGCCAAAGCCTGTGCTTCAAGGTCTGGGGACAGCAGTAGAGGATCGCTGTCAAGGCCATAGGCCCTAGAATTAGCCACACCTTGATCAAAGTCCTGGGTCTAAGTTTCTTAACTCTCTGCTCACAGTGCTGAGGCCTGTGCATTGCTGAAATGAGAGTTAGCTCTTAGGAGTCTGTTTTGACCCCCCTTTTTGGGAAAGCCTTGGGGAGTTATCCCTCCGACACTGTATGCCCTTAGTGCCCCTAAGTCCCTAGGAAACGAAGGATTTTTTGTTCTTGGTTTTTGTTTTGTTTTGTTTTGACCCACTTTGCAGGTTCTCTGCCTAGGGGAAGTAGCATTTCTAGAAACTGAAATTAAGGATTTTACAAATACTGTTTTAATTCCCCGGAAATGGGATTCCTCTCAGATCATGTTATCTGTTATTTCAGCTATAAACATTTTGCTTTGAGCCATGTCTTCAGGGACACACAGTATAGGAAAGCAGCTGACAGTTTGCATACGGGCTAATGAGTAAGCAGGGGAAACCTCCTGCCTAGGACTGAGAGCCGGGTATCTGCTCCAGATGCTGGATGCTGGGCATCTCCTCAGTCCTCCCCGTGGTGCTCCACTCCACACACTCCAGTGGGAATCCCCCAGACAACTCTATGCCTCCCGCCATACAATTGCCCTGGCCCAGAAAGACTGACTTAGTTTAGAACAAAGCATCTAAGCGAAAGTGCCATTACCAAAACAATCTTCCAAAAGAGGTAAAAGGGGGTTAGAGAGGTTTGTACCCACCTTCTCTTAGGGTGTGGCCTCCCTGTTATTCTTACAGATCAGCAGAATGGGAATGCAGGCAGAGGTGACAGTTGATTCCCTCCCGGTCACCTCAAATGTGCGTGGAGTTGAAACCAAAATACTTTGAATAATTTTCTACAGTATGGGATTTTTTTAGTAGAGAAGGAAAAAAGGGGGTTTTCTGAATGCCAGGCCTGGCTTTTAGTTCTTTTTCACTTAATTAACGAGTCTTGAGTCAATCTTCACAACATCATACGGTTTTGAGTATTTTCATCATTTTATGCATTCAAAATGTCCAGACAGATTAAATAACTTGGCCAAGACATCATAGCTAGTTGGGGAGGAGCTAAGTTTCAGAGTAAGCCATGAGCCTCTTCACCATTACACAACATGATCTGGATAAAGAGTTAATAAAATAGTAGCAGTCAGTATATATTACTAAATTATTTTGCCTTAAAAGTATAATCAAATTTTTACTTAATCCCTGACCCATCCTGAAATTGCATTTAAATCCTGGCGAGTCTTCGTGTTTTACTGTGGTATATAACTTTCATTACCTTGTCGTTGTAAATTTCTGCTGATTGCCTGGAGTCTGTGATGCTGGAAGTATGACAGATAGAAGGCTTAGTTCGCATGGAAAGAGTCTCAGTCAGGTGATTTCCTTTAATGCACTGCCTAAAGGAAGTGTGGTATATTTCCATGAGTAATCGACTGAAGATTAGCTTTGAATTTTAAAAGAGCATTCTCCTAGGTAGTTCATTGTTGCTATGGTAGTACTGGCAGTGCGCGTGTTGTAGTAACTCCTTGCAGTGATCTTATTTTAGACCCTAATGTTCCAAAGTGCTGAAAGTCCCCTTCCAGCCCCACAAGCACCTCCAGTGGAAAAGTACTGGTTGGGAGCTGACTTCAAGCTTCATAGCCGAAAGGCTGAGCTATTGTGGGCTTAAACAAATAGTGTAGGAGTGTTGAGTCGTTCTTGTGTGGATTGGGAGTGTTTGAAATCTACCAAAATATGGGATTGCATTACAGACAGCAAGTTGTTTACCACACAAGAAAAGGGGCCGCAATTGTCTTCTGAGAAGTCAAGCCCAGATTGTGTAACTCCACTCAGCCCATATAGAAATGATTTCCCCGTTGCTTGTCTCCCAAGCATACTCTTTTGGATTCTTTGTTCTAGTCATTAAGGAAAAGTTGTCATTAAAACCACTAAGGATTGTGTTTGAGCAGTATAGGAAAAGTATCTTTTTATGATGTCTGTCTTCAGTATGTACCTGCTCAAACTGTTCCATTTCACTGGACTAAGATCACTAAATTATACAGTGACTGTAAGAACTTACCTGATTGGGTATCTGAACTAACATTTGAGAATTCTTTTTTTTTTTCACAAACATTCTCATGTAATCCCCATCCCAAATTCCCTGTTACTGAGGATGACCCTAAATTCTTGATCCTCCTGCTTCTGCCTCTGAGTGTTGATATTATACACCAGCACCACTATACCCAACCTAATGTAATTATTGAGGCTTTAAAAAAATTGCATATATATTACAAAACAGAGTTAAAATATTTTAAATATTTTACTGATATTTTAAAGTTATGAATCCTACTATAATTGTATCAACAAGCACAAAATAGTTTCAAATTCATAATTGCTAATTTATTAACTTTCACATACCACTTATTAGGCCAGCATTTTGATATTTATAGCGTATGTGCTAATAATTCATAAAACCATGACGGAATAATGGTATTGGCAAATGACCATGTCAAAAATAACTGAAATCTCTAAGTACTATACTATATTTCATTAATGGCAACTATCAACAAATAATCTTATTTATTTTGTTTCTAAATATACTTTTCCCCCCATGCCCATTGGTTCCATATCGGCTTGTTTAACTGCCTAAAGGGTCAGAAGTATGTGGCTTAGTTGGTAGAGTGTTTGCACATGCACAAAGCCTTGGGTTTGATCCCAGCGCAGCATGGTGGGACATGCCTGTACTCCCAGCCTTGGAAGGCAGAGGAAGGAGAACCAGAAGTTCAGAGTCAACTCAGCCAATGGTGAGTTGAAGCCAGCTCATTAGATCCTGTTTTAAAAACAAAAAACAAACTTTTGGCGAGGGGGGATCGTATCTGTACTGAACATGTACACTCTTGTCATTTCCTAAACAATACAGTACAGCTACCATTCACATTGTATAAGCGTTATATGCAACCTAAAGATGATAGAAAGCGTACGTAAGGACTCGCGTAGGGACAGAGAGAGCACGATGGTTCATCACCCCGTACTGAAGACTTACACGCATCTTACACAGCTGTATCAAGTCCTGTGCTGTCAGTGTCAGGCTAGCCACTTGGTTTCATTTATCAGTTTAACATAAAAAAATAATTTTCAGGGGTTAGAAGATGGCTCAGTAGTTAAGAGCATTGACTGCTCTTCCAGAGGATCCAGGTTCAGTTCCCAGCACTCATATGGTGGCTCACAACCTCCTGTAGCTCCAATTCCAGGGGAATCAGATTCCCCATTCTGATTTACATGGGTACCAGGCAAACATGTAGGCAAAACATCCATACTTATTAAAAATAAATAAATCATATTCTAGACAAAGTTTGACCCAAACTAGAATTTATGTGACCATTTACTAATAAAGAGGTGCCTAAACTGGGTGTGGTGGCTTATGCCTATAGTCCCAAAGTTTGAGAAGCTAAGACAGGAGGATGACTATAAATTGAAGGCTAGCCTGATTTACATAATGAGTTCAGACCAGCCAGGACTGCATAGGAAGACTGTCTAAAATAAAAATAAAAACAAAGAAGACTAACAGTAGCTAATTCTAGCCTGTGATGTCTTTGAAGGCTCCTTTGAGTCTGGAAATTAAGGAGTAGTACTATCCAAATATTCAAATGTCTAAGTAATACTCTTCCATTTCCTTTTTTAAATTTTTAAAATTACATTTGTTTACTGTACGTGTGTATATATGTACTTAAATGCCATGGCACATGTGTAGAAGTCAGAAGACAACTTGTATGAACCAGTTTTCTACATCATGTGGGTCCTAGAGGTCAAATTCAGGTTGGCAGACTTGGCACAAATACCCTTGCCTCCTGAACCATATTGCTGCCGTTGCTCTTCAACTTCAAGCTGAATATTTATATTTACTGGTTGGAATGGAACTGAGCTATGGTTATTTCCTTTTCTTTTAATAGAGTAATTATTAGTAGGGTCGTTGGATTTTTCTGAACCCTACGACATCCCCCCTCCATCTAGTCGTGAAATGAGTATGCCTTTTAAAATAAGTCATCCTTTGTGCTTGACACTGGTCTGTCATAAAAGAGGCTTTTGTTGTTGTTTTGTTTTAGTAGAAGATAGCCAGACACTCTTAAGAGTTTTTGGTGATTTCAAGGAAAACAGCTTAAGAATAAATCAAGATTGTGACTAAGAGTTAAAATCGTATGATAGTATTTAATAAGCAGTGTCACTGCTGATAAAGTGTTTCATCTATAGTACACATGAGTACAAACATAGGTTGTTGTTTTTAAAAGTTGATTCATGTGTGTTTGTGTGTGTGAGTGTTTGCCAGCATGAATGTGTGTACACCACATGCATGCCTAGTACCTCAGAAAATCAGAAGAGGACACCTAATCACCAGGAACTAGATTTCCAGAAGGTTGTGAACTTGAGCTGTGTATGTCTGTGTGTGTTGCTAGGGATCATGGCCTCATAAATGCTAGGGTTCTACCACTGAATTACATCCCTATCCACATACATACATACATACATACATATGTGGTTATACACACACATACATACATACGTGTATATGCACACACACTCAATGTATACACACACATACATACATACGTGTATATGCACACACACTCAATGTACACACACACACACATACTCACAGGAGGATAATTAGGAAATCTGCAGGAGCCAAAAATATAAGCATAGTTGTTGGACTTTTTTTGGCTGGGGTGGGAGGGCAGCTACTGGTGATTTAAATAATTTGTAATTATAGTCATTACTTTTACTGAATGCTTAGGATGTACTAGCTTCGTGACATTTTTAAAAAGATTTATTTATTATGTGTACAGTGTTCTGACTGCATGATTGCCTGCAGGCCAGAAGAGGGCACCAGATCTCATTACAGGTGCTTGTGAGCCACCATGTGGGTGCTGGGAATTGCTCAGGTCCTTTGGCAGAGCAGCCAGTGAGCTTAACCTCTGAGCCATCTCTCCAGCCTGCTTCATGTCATTTTATGTATAGAATATGTAGCATTTTGGTGAGCTACATAGTTTGATAAAAACATCTCCCAGTACAGATATGCATAGGGGCCTGCATATTTCACTGTCAGACTGGATTCAGTTTCTGATTTTGTCAGGAATCTAGTCTGAGAAGATCTTCATTGTGGAGAGGTGCGTGCAGCTGCCTTCCTTGGACTCCAGTGTCCCTAGAGGAGGGTCCACAGCAGGTGACACTGTCCAGGCACGGAGGGCACACAGATCTGTAAAACCCCTTTTTGCTTTTTCTTTTCTTTTCTTTTTTCTTTTCTATTTTTTTTGGTGTGTGTGTGTGTGTGTGTGTGTGTGTGTGTGTCTGTGTCTGTGTGTTTGTGTGTCAAGTGGGCCTGGAATTCATTTTCTAGAACAGGCTGGCCTTAAATTTATCATGGTCCTCTCTCCTGCTCTTTAGTGCTGAGCTTATAGAAACACCACCATAGCCAGCCCCAAACTCAGTTCTTGTTATACCTTTTAATGTTTGGAGGTTGCATCTGTGTTCTGGAATAATTACACAACTATCTATGCACATTCGTTGGAGACTATGTCCCTGTAATCGCTTTAATTTTATAATTACAATTCTGTGTGGTAAGTTTGACATTTTTATAAATAAACAAAACGGGCTCAGCAAGGAGATCCCAGACGGTGAACACTAGGGCCGAGGAGGGGGACATGCTCCCTGCTCTTTTGACCACCGATGGGCTCTCCTATCATACCTGCTTTTCCTTCCGTTCGCCCACCTTTTAGCATGAGCATGTTACAGAGGAAACCGAGGCTCCCGTTGGGCTCCCTACTCCTGTTAATAAAAGAATTCAGAAGTTGACTCCAAAGGAAACTCAAGGACACTTTTATTAGAGTTTAGGAGAAAACCCAGCACAGGTTAGGTGAACATCCCAGCAGGTGCCAGGAGATGGAGACCAGGTCATGCCTTTACGTGTGTATACAGACACCGTATTAAGCAAGAAAGAGCGCTCCCAAGAACAGAAGTGGCTGGCGAGCTGAGTGAGCCACCCCGTGTATGGTCTGTTAGAGCCCTTTCTCTGTGTTTGGACATGATCTGCTAGAGGGAGCCAGGGGGAAGGAGGGCTTCCCCTCTCCTGTGCACACTGGCTTCCGTCATCGCGGAAATGCTGAGGCAGCATTTTTAGCTCCTACTCTTGTAACAAGCATATATTACTTTAGTATTTAAAATAGCAATTTAAAATCAATGTGGAAAAATTACATGACATATAGAGTATTATGGTAATTCAGAGCAAGAGATGATGAGAGTTGGTTGAGAGAATAAAGACAGCTTAATAGAGCAAATAAATCTTAATGTAATAATTAACTTTCCTGCTCAGCTTATCTGTTTACACAAGCATGTGCTGCTTCTAACCCCAGCGTGCCCAAACCAGGCGTGTGATACTGGCTGGCTGCAGCTCAGGCTCTGTTGATTTTGCCTGCAGAGTGAGTTTTGTCCTCATCTTTGCTTCCTTTTTGTGCCCCCCTCCCCCCCTTCTATCAACTTTGCTCCATCTGTCAGGCCTGTGTGAACTGGTAGCTGGCGCTTCCGTCAAAGGATGGTTTTTTGTTCGTTTGTTTTGATTTTTAAGGCAGGGCCTGAGGTAGCTCAGTCTGGCCTTGGACTTGCTGTGTGCTGAGGGCAGTCTTCAACTCCTGGCCTTCATGAGTCTGCCTGCCTCCAGAGGACAGTGTCCCAGCCCTGCACTGCCCAACCTGGCTGCTTTTGTTGTTTGGATTGTCCTGAGACAGGCTCTCGCTGGGTAGGCGTGACGTTCCATGCCTGTTTCCCAAATGCTTAGAGTTCAGTCTGCCCCATGCTTCTCACTGCCTTGCTTTCCGATCGAGAATTAAAGATCAAGGGAGCTAAATGCACTTGTAAAACTTATAGCCATCGACAGTTCCTAAAATTGACATTTTTACCATTTAAATTCCTATATTTATGTCGTTGAAGCTCCTTGAAAAGTAACTGAACTAAGTGAGACCTTGAATCCTGCCTAAATAAGAATTGCTCTTACAGCCTCAGCTAGGGCTGATGTCGGTCCAGGGTGCACTGGCACAGGAATACTTCTTAAGCTGCTGCTGTGCTTACATGCCAGCTGGCAGGTACTGAATAGAAACAGCGCAAAAACAATAAAATTAATAACACGCGGTCAGGGGGGCTGTGCTGAAAGCCACACGTATCCTTGAACTCTACGCTGGTCTGGTCCCTAGAGATGGAGACGGAGGCTTGCTCAGGTGCCCGGTTACTGCAGATGCTGAAGAAGATGCAACAGCCCCTAAGTAGGAGACAGACCATGCTGGTGATGTGGAAAGGACCCAGTCTGTGAACTCGAAAAACAAGTGTTCTGTTCAAGTGCAGAAGTGGATCCCATGCTTATGTAATAACCGTGGAGGTGGCCGCAGCTGGGGAAGCCTTCCTCTCCCCTCCAGCTGCAGTCCCTCTGGTGAGTTTGAAGCTTTACCAACTGAATTCAACCCATTGCTGCAGAATGCTTTTGGTGGCTTGAAACTACACACACTTATTATCTTGAAGTTTCTGTGGCATGGCGTAGCTGGACTTCCCCTTGAGGGTCTTTCACGGTGCTGCAGCTAAGACATTAGCCTAGCAAAATCTATGAAGGCTGGGGGCTGCCGTGATCAGGAAGGATCTGCCTCCATGCTGGTGCGATTGCTGGTAGGATTCTGGTCCCCGAGAGCTGATAGAGTGGGGGTCCTCGTTTCGTTCTGGGCAGAGACTGCCATGTAGGCCTCTCCGTCTGTGTTATCAGGAAATGCATGAGAAGAGGCAGAGCCGGTCAGCAGAACACAAGTTACAGTTTTTCACAGCACAGTCTGGAAGGAGACAAAGCAGCACTTGGCTGCAATCTTTTCACTCCAAACAATTGCTGAGGTCCAGCCCATACTCAAGATCAGGAGAATATTGAAGGGAAAACTACCCAGGGAGTGAATTCCAGGAGATGGGGTCAGTGGGAGTCATTTGTAGGCAGCCTCGTGTATCAACCTCTACTGGACCTCGGGCCTGGAAAGAAGGGACCTCCCTGCGTGCCGTGAAGAAAGCTGCAATTGAGAGCTCATGCAAGGAATCCAGTCAATGAAAAGCATACACGATAACAAAGGGATGGTAAGAACTTGGTCTGACTCCTCCCACGCTTGCATAGATTCCAGATGAAGAAGCTTCCTGCCGTCTTCACCAGGAGATGCCCCTCTCCAAGCCCTCTCCCGATCTTTACCAAGGGATGCCCCTCTCCAGACGTTGTCCCCTCCTTGGTTGAGGCCCGTCAAGCCTCAGGAAGAGAGGCCTGCCTGCCTCAGGCGTCTATCTTCGTCTTCCTCCTTGCCTCCCCCCCACACATTCCCCTTCCTTCATGCCTGTGCGGCCCCAGGAGACGTCCCTGTCTATGCCTTTGTCCAAAGGGTGGAAAGTGGCAGACAGCTTTCTCTCTCCCTTGGGCGGTTATCTAATGAGCTATACACCAAAGCTCATGTATAGTGGAAATGGATTAAAGACAAGCCCTCAGCCGGGCAGTGGTGGCACACGCCTTTAATCCCAGCACTCAGGAGGCAGAGGCAGGCAGATCTCTGTCCAGGACAGGATCCAAAGCTGCAGAGAAACCTTGTCTTGAAAAGAAACAAAAACACCAAAAACAAGTCCTCAAATGAAAATTGCATGGGATTAAATATTTTGCCAACACAAATTTCTATTTCTGCTTCTTAAATTGAAGCTGGTGTATATTACTACCAACTTAGTAGTATCTGAAAGGCTGAGGGTAAGGTAATTTCTTTATTCTTTAAGCCTAATCCTCGTGGATTTTAGCTGTTTCAGAACCACTCAAAATAATTGATAGAAATTTGGGAGAATTTTATCCCACTAAAATATAGAAAAGCATAAACTACTGCCAAGAAAAACACCCGGTTAGCAGTTCTATGTGAGTGAGTGCTCACTGACCTGCTTATTTGTTGAAGTAAGGGCCTTCCTTCAGTCATAGGACATGCTCCTAATTTTACTAAGAACTATCATTTTCTCCTGTTGCTTTTAGTTTTATCAGCCCAATGTTTCAAAAATTAAACTATTTCCAGATTTATTTGTTGTTTTTAATTGGTATTTTTGAGACAAGCTTAGAACATGGGCTGGCCTAGAATTCATTAGGTAGCCCAGGCAGATCTTAAACTTGAACTTGTGACAATCCTGCTGGAATTATAAGTATGAACCATCCTAGAGACTGAACCCCAGACTCTTACAGATACTGAGCAAGTACTGTACTGCCAAGCTATATTCCTAATGGGTTGTTTTTGTTGTTGTTGATTTTTTTGAGGCACGGTCTCATGTACCCCAGGCTTGCCTTAAACTCCCTACGTAGGGGAGAATGACCTTGAACTCCGATTCTCCTGCTTCTACTTCCCAGGTGCTGGGATTACAAGCATGTACCATTGTGCCCAGCTCCCAATTTTTAAATTTTAATCTGAGACAAATCTTGCAAAGTTGCCCAGGTTGGTCTTGAACTTGTGATCTTCCTGCTTCAAGATCCTGAGAAGGGTTAGAAACTAGGATTATCTAGCTGTGCCTTACTATGTCTAGCTCATTTATTTAAAATGTGAGAAGAGGCCGGGCGATGGTGGTGCACACCTTTAATCCCAGCACTCGGTAGGCAGAGGTAAGTGGATCTCTGAGTTCGAGGCCAGCCCAGTCTCCAGAGCGAGTTCTAAGACAGGCTCCATAGCTACACAGAGAAACCTTATCTCAAAATACAAAACAAAACAAAAATCTGCGAAAAGTCTTTAGGTAAGCAGGTCAGTGGATACCCACACTCATAGAAGTGCTGACTGGGGCTGGTTTTCTTGGAGGAGTTTATGCATTTCCACATTTTCCAAAAGTCGTGTGATGGGTGCATCTATTTCTTCTAAGATTAAAATAAGACAATGACCTCACTACAGCAATCTTCCCTTATCCTCTGAATATACTCCAAGGTCCCCGTGGGTTGCCTGAAACGTTTTCCTCCAGCCATACACAAACTGTTTTCCTGCACAGTGAAGTTTGCAGAAACCAAGCAGAACAGCCATTTGCGGTAACAGAGTGCTGTGCATGTGGTTCTGCTCGCTCCTGATGTCTTCTTGAACTCTCCCTTTTTGCGATTTCAGATGCTACCAATGCGCCCCCGATGAGCTGAGCGAGCTCAGTGCCTCGGGTGTGATGTCACGGTGGGACTGCTGTGTGTGCTCCTTAAACACGGGCCCTACACCACTGAGGTGGCGACTGCGTGGACACCCTGTGGGCTGTGTATATGGCATAGATACTCTGGAAGTGGAGATGAGTCACACCCCTGGCAGGATGGTGTGAGATTCTACAGTGCACCTCAAAATAGCATATAATTTAAAACTTAAGCATTGTTTATTTTCTGACTATGGCTGGCCACGGCTAACTATTATAAAACCACGGGAATAGAAGCCATGGATACAGGGGGACTGCTGTGCCCCAGTTTATAGTCACAGAATGACTTGCAGGACGTAGGTTTCTGCTAGTGTGTGTGTGTGTGTGTGTGTGTGTGTGTTCACTAATGTCTAAAACAGCCGAAAATGTTTGACTTTCTTTATAGATACCTTTCTTTTGGAGACTCTGGCTGTTAATGAAGACAGGTTTTTACCAATAAATTTTGCATTTGGTTATGCCCCCTCCCCTTCACCAGGATATTTACTGACTTCTCAGCTGGTTGGCTTTCATGAGCACTAGATGGCGCTCTTACTCAACTGAAACAGCTGAAATCTTTCTTTTTCTTTTTAATGCTGTAGGCCTCAAGAGAAGAACATTTATGTTTTCTTTTATTGTAGAGGGAGTCTGAAGGGAGAAAGGGAACAAGTCCAAGATTAAATATCCAAGCTTAACTGGCTTCATTTCCTCATCGATTCAGAAAATAACCACGCACTGGTGGGAGTCAGTGTCTTCCTCCACAGATTGAACCCCTCCCATCTCGGAGACAGTTCCAGGCTTCAGGGTGTCTGTGAGCAAGAGGAATGAGGACCACTGATCTAGTCGATCTCACTGATCTCATTCTGGTTCATAAGTCTCCCAGGTGCTGTTCTCAGACCTGTGTCCATGCACTAGATGAAGTGCGTGCGTGCGTGTGTGTGTGTGTGTGTGTGTGTGTCTGTGCGCACGCACGTGTGTCCATGCACTCGGTGCTTTTATCCAGTCACTTAATACCAGGAAGCTGAGTGGGAGAGGTAGGTGGTCTGGCTTGCCCCTGTCATCCAGCTTCTGTGGGTGACAGAGTTAGACGGAAAAGCTACGAATTTGGTATTCAGAGATTTTTCTGTCACTTCCAACACTATATTTTTAAAACAAGGAATTGAATATCCCTTTTTACAGTTTTTGTATGTGTGTGTGTGCACACACACGTGTGTGCATGCCATACGAGTACAGATGCCCAGCGAGGCCTGGAGAGGCTGTTGGGCCCCCACATAACTGGAGTTACGGCCATTATAGGGTCTGGGAACCAAACCTGTGTCTTCTGGAAAAGGAACAAGAGCTTTGAATTGCTGTGCTGAGCTGTCTCTTCAGTTTGTGTAACTATGTGTTTTGTTTGTTTTATAATTTGTGTGTGTGTTTCTGTCTGTCTGTCCATGCGCACATGAGTGCTGTGTTTGTGGAAGCCAGCGATGTTAGAACCCCTGCACTGGAGGTGTCCTGACATGAGCACGGGGGATCAAACTCACATTCTCTGCCAGAGCAGTCTGTGTGTCATCCTAACCTCTGGGCCATCTCTCCAGCTCCCAGAATTATGGTTTCGATGCACTAATAATTAGGATTGGTCAGTAAAGGAGAGCCCCTCCTGCTCAGCAGGGAGTGGGTCTGAGGGCAGAGATTAGGCCCAGGAATGGAAGATTGAGCTTTCCCAGGGTTTGTGTGTCTGTCAGCTACATAGAAAACTGTGTGTGCTTACACATACTTTTGGGGGAAAGCCCGAGTTTATCAAATTTTTAAAGATTATCCACCACAAAAATAATTGAGAACCACAGTTAAGTTGGCTGCTGTGTACCCAGCATTCCAGCACCTGGCAGGAGTTCAAGGTCATCCTTGACTGTAAGGGGAATTCAGGGCCAACCTGGGCTACCTGAGATCTTGCCTCAGAACGACAGGAAACCACTGCTACAACTCGAGCAACCACATGCTTGTGACACTTATTTTTCCTTACAGTTTTAGAGAAAACCTTTAAAACCTGAAAGTTGAGAGTTTGAAACCAGGAAAAGTAAGCTTTTGCGATCGAACATTAGCTCACTCCTCTTAGTCATGGCCCTCTTTCCGCGTGGCTGGAACTGCGCTTAGGGCGCCTACGCTGAGCAGCAGGGGCTCCTGTTCATGTGGGCTCCAGGTGGAAAGTTCCAGACTCAACTCCAGAATACGGAGGCACAGCCCAGCTGAGCACAGCAAAGCTGAGACAGACAAACTCGTCCTGTTCCAGAGTTGCTCCTGTCGGATGGCTGTGCATGCATCCTCTTCTCCCCTGCTCTCTGCTGAGGCAAACTGCTTAGCATTCTGAGTTTCAGTTTGTCGATGTTTTATTTTGGGATATTTTTAATTAAAAAATTGTCTTTTAGCATACACAAAACATTATATATGCATAGATATATATGTATATAAACATTACATGGTGCTTCTTATATGCACGTATTATCTTTAAATCAACTTAAATTTTCATCTCCTCATACTTTATTTCCTTGTGGCAGATCTGTGATTTTAGGTCCTCCGTCAACCTTTCCCCTTCTACCAACCCCAGCTTCAGTTTTATCATCAGGCAAATAAAGGCTCTAGCATCTTGACCTCCGTAAGACATTTAGCACTGTGCCTCCTTTTGCTTTTTATATGGTTTTTTAAAAAGGAAAGGAAGCAAGCAGACTTCAAATCTAAAGCCCGGAATGGTACTGATTTCTCCAAGGGCAGAAGTGGGAGAATGGCAGCAAGTTCAAGGTGATGCCGAGTGCCTCCCGGCACCACTGCAACGCTAACAAACCGAGGACCTCATCTACTGTTGCCTTTGCTTTAGCTGCACCTCTCTTTTTTTTTTTAATTTATTTTATGTACCTTAGTGCTTGCCTGCATGGACGTCATTGTGAGGCTGTTGGATTCCCTTTAACTGGAGTTACAGACAGTTGCGAGCTGCCATGTGGGTGCTGGGAATCGAACCCTCGTCCTCTGGACACACAGCCACTTTTTTCCTTTCAGTTCCTTGCTGTGCTTCTCTTCCTAGCTACGCACTCCTTTAAATTGTTGTTGCTGTTGTTATTATTTTATTTGTTTATTTTTGCTTTTCGAGATAGGGTTTCTCTGTTTAACAGTCTTGACTGCCCTGGAACTTGCTTTGTAGACCAGACTAGCCTCAGATTCAACCAGAATAACACCTACCTCTGCCTCCCAAGTGCTGGGATTAAAGGCATGTGCTACCACCGCCAGGTTTAAATCATTATTTTTTTTCTTTTTTACTGATATTTATTGAGCTCTACATTTTTCTGCTCCCCTCCCTGCCTCTCCCCTCCCCCCTTCCACCCTCCCGCAAGGTCCCCACGCTCCCAATTTACTCAGGAGATCTTGTCTTTTTCTACTTCCTACTTTCTGCTTCCCTTGTAGATTAGATCTATGTAAGTCTCTCTTAGTGTCCACATTGTTGTCTTAAGTCTCAGGGATTGTGGTTTGTAGGCTGGCTTTCTTTGCTTTATGTTTAAAAACCACCTATGAATGAGTACACGTGATAATTGTCTTTCTGTGTCTGGGTTAACTCAAAATAATGTTTTCTAGCTCCATCCATTTGCCTGCAAAATTCAAGCTGTCGTTATTTTTTTCTGCTGTGTAGTACTCCATTGTGTAAATGTACCACATTTTTCTTATCCATTCTTCGGTCAAGGGGCATTTAGGTTGTTTCCAGGTTCTGGCTATGACAAACAAAGCTGCTATGAACATAGTTGAGCACATGTTCTTGTGGCACAATTGAGCATCCTTTGAATATATACCCAAAAGTGGTATTACTGGGTCTTGAAAAAGGTTGTTTCCTAATTTTCTGAGAAATCGCCACACTGACATCCAAAGGGGCTGTACCAGCTTGAATTCCCACCAGCAACGCAGAAGTGTTCCCTTTTCCCCACAACCTCTCCAGCATAAGTTGTCATCAATATTTTTGATCTTGGCCATTCCTACAGGTGTAAGATGAAATCTCAGAGTTGTTTTGATTTGCATTTCTCTGATGACTAAGGATGTTGAACATTTCCTTAACTGTCTTTTAGCCATTTTAGATTCCTCTGTTGAGAGTTCTCTGTTTAGGTCTGTACTCCATTTTTTTAAATTGGATTATGTGTTCTTTTGGTGTCCAATTTCTTGAGTTCTTTGTGTATTTTGGAGATCAGACCTCTGTCTGATGTGGGGTTAGTGAAGATCTTTTCCCATTCTGTAGGCTGTCGTTTTGTCTTGCTGACCATGTCATTTGCTTTATAGAAATTTTTCAGTTTCAGGAGGTCCTATTTATTAATTGTTTCTCTCAGTGTCTGTGCTGGTGGGGTTATATTTAGGAAGTGATTCCCTGTGCCAATGTGTTCAAGTGTACTTCCCACTTTCTCTTCTATGAGGTTCAGTGTGGCCGGCTTTATGTTGGGGGTCTTTGTAAATCATTATTTTTAAGTTCCTTGGAATTACTAAATTGATCATTAAATTGCTCCATGAAGATCAAGACCTTTTTATTCACTGCTGGACCATCTTGGTCAACACTGGTATATACAAACAGATGTCCTGTAAATATTTACTGAATGAATTGATACATGTTAGCAATTATTACTCCCTGGCAGTTTTACCCACCCTCCCACCTATCTTCCAGGACAGTGGACGCTGCTGCTCTTTAGGTGAGTAGACTGGAGGGAAGGCTCCTTTCCTAAGCAGGTGGATGATGTCAGCTTCTGAAGGAAGACTGTCTTTTATAAGCCCTCTTGTCTCCATCCAAGCCTGTGGAGCGGCGGTATTGTATTGGCTGGGAAGGCATTGAAAATACTGAGTCTCAGCTTATGCAATGTCCTCTCTAAACCAAAGTTAACCACCAGGTGACTTTAATTCATGTTTACACTTTGAGAAGCACCGTGTTGACCATTTAGAAATTCTGGCATCATTAGGGGTGGTGCATGCCTCTAATCACAGCACTCAGGAGAGTAACACAGGAGGAGCGGTAGTTCAAGGCCAGCATGGGCTATACATACTAAGACTGTCGCAAAAAGAAAATGCTAACGGAAAAAAACAAAAACAAAGCAAGAAAACAAAGCCATACACCAGTAATAGAGAGCTAATGCAACATTTTAGGTCAGAGTGATGTTTTCAGATTTGTGACTTGAAGCAATGACCCTGTGTCGTCTTTAACAAAAGAAGCTTCTGGATGGGAACAGGAACAAGATTGCAGCTTCATGACCTGTGCAGACTCCTGTAATATGATGGTCTGTCTATGCTGTGTTCCCACCCTCGGTCTTACACCATGAAACCCGCATGCCCTGCCTTTTTATCAGAGCTCTGTGTACCTCCTGCATCTACCCTGTATCCTCCACCATGGTCTAGATGTGTGTTCGTGGTCCCTGGGATGAACCATGGGGAGGACAGACCATGTATGAGTCCTGGGAGCAGGCAGACTCCCCATCCTGGGAGTAAATGGGTGAGGACAGATTGAGGCTCAAACTGTCGTGTTATATAAGAAACTGAACTGCAAGTCTGGGATTTATATAATCTGGCATCCACCAGAAAAACAACCAGATTAAAATGGCATTAGAATAAAGGTTGTCAAATACGTAGATTCAAAAATAAGTCTGGGACTGGTGCCATGGCTCAGCAGTTTTGAGAGAGCACTTCCTGTTCTTGCAAGGGACTAAGGTTTGGTTCCCAGCACCCACATGGTGGCACATAGCCCTTTGTAGCTGCAGTCCCAGGGGATCAAGTGCCCTCTTATGGCCTCTGTGTATATTATATGTAGACAAAATATTCATACTAATAAAAGATAAAAATAATTTTAAAAAGTAAGCATGTCAAAGGGATATAGTTGCTTTTTTTCTACTATTGTGCCAGAATGATCAGACCCAAGAAGACGATGGCTTTGAAGGTTTTTTCCACATCCAAAAGTGTCTTTTGTATTCTATCTAGTGTCTCTATTTCAAATGTGGTTTCTGTTTGCTGGACTAAAAGTCTTCATTGGCTTTTGACCCAAGTCAATCAGTTCTCCTCTGGGTAGATCTTCTTAGACTTTTAAGTTTAGTACTTCCATTCACTACGGCAACATCTTCCTTCTTCACATCTTTAAAAATTAGTACTCATGGGTGTGGAGAGATGGCTCAGCTGCGCTGGCTGCTCCTGCAGAGGATTCGGGCTCAGTTCCTAGCACCCATACAGTGGCTCACATTCATCCATAACTCCAGTTCCCAGGGGTCCGGTGCCCTCTTCTGATCACCACAGGCACTCTGTGTGTGTGGTGCACTTACATGCATTTAGGTAAAATGCTCATACATATAAAATAAAAAATAAAACTTTTGAGCCGGGCGGTGGTGGCACACGCCTTTAATCCCAGCACTAGGAAGGCAGAGGCAGGCGGATCTCTGTGAGTTCGAGACCAGCCTGGTCTACAAGAGCTAGTTCCAGGACAGGCTCCAAAGCTCAAGAGAAACCCTGTCTTGAAAAAGTAACTAACTAACTAAATAAATAAATAAAATAAAACTTTTGAGCTGGGCAGTAGTGGCATATGCCCTTAATCCTAGCACTGAGTGGCAGAGGCAGGGGGATCTCCGTGAGTTCAATGCCATCCTGGTCTACAAGAGCTAGTTCCAGGACAGCTAGGACTGTTATACAGAGAAATCCTGTCTTGAAAAAAAAATTTTTTTTTTGAAGATTAGATTTGTGTATGTTTGTCTCTGCCGGCTACCCGAGCGGCTCAAGACTTCCCACCGTGGTGGCGTCACCAGGAACTTTTCTCCAGTTCAGGTCACACATCTTGCTTTTGAAAGTGGAAGATGATCTGATTGGTTCCTTCACTTCATCTTTATTAAGCTTTAAATGCTGTCAGATGCCACATGCTCATGTCTTACATTTCTCAAACTGATACAGATGTCCTAAAGGGGACATAGCAGACTGTTGTCTTCCCGCTAACTGCTCACAGTAGCGATTCTTTAATGAACCCAGCCTGCCTGTCCCAAGATTCAGGGGGAACCTCTCTCAGTGCGGAGGCTCTTGTCTGTCGTTAGATAATCAAGGCTTCTGTGCAGACACACCAAAGAGGGGTCTCTGTAATAAATACTTCAGGTTATAATCAGAAGTGATAGTTTATAAAGTAAATTGTATTTTTATGGATTTCTGCCTTAATAATAAATGGTCAGTATTTTAAGGCATTAAGAATATTACAGTCACCATTCACAAACGCCTGAAAAACTTGTGTGATTCAGCTTCATTTCCAGATCTGTGTTCTTTTGGTCTGAAGCCTTGTGGGTAACTGCGGGGGGGGGGGGGCACGGATAGGAACGATAGGTGTGCTCAGGAACTGACTTCCTCCATCTAGATCACTACTTTTCACAGTTCCCACACCTGTCCTTTAGTGGAGATCGTTTGATGAGGTCATTGATGAGATTGGAACCCTTGCAACCAGGCACAGTGGAAAGCACCACCAGCTGGTGGCCAAGCCTTCACACGAGCCTTGTTGGGGCGACACTGTACCTAGGCTACAGTATAAGCTATAAATGTGAGTTCATTCTTTGGATGCGGAATTATAAATGACACGATTTTATTTCTCCTGCTTATTCAGACCTGGCATGCATAACCAGATGGAAGAATGAAATTGATTGTGGGTTTTTATCAGGTTCCCCCTCTGCAAAAGTCTAACTGTGGAGTGAGTGTACCCAGAATATATTATGTACATGCATGGAAATCTATTGAAACTGTTATTGTACCATGAATACACACGAATAAGAAAAGTGTGACTAGTTTTCGAGAATTCTCAAGTCCAAGCAAATTTGTAGCAGGCACTTTCTGGATGCCAGGGATGGGTCAACAGGAAGCAATTGCTGTGCAATCCTGATATCCTGTGTTCAGTCCCTGAAACCCATGATGCCAGGCTGGAACTGCCTCCCGAAAGTTCCCTGTGCTCTCCACATGTGTTAACATGCACACGCGCAGACGCATGATACTTTAAACTCCCCCGCCCCATGCTTCAACTTTAAATATCTTTGTATGCAAATGGCAGCATTTCCTGGCAGGAGTTTCCAGATCAAGTGTGAAGACAGAAGACGGCCACGTGAGACATGCGCTAGAAGTCATCCCTGAAGGTTTCAAAGCACGGAGGACCCACATCCGTGCACAGTAAAAGGCACAGCGACAGCAGCCTTAGCCCCAGCCTCAGTCTCGAGTGAGACTGTGAGCATTGAAGAGTAAGCCTGGCCCACCTCAGGGACACAGCGGCGAGTCTTCAGTGAGGATGGACTCCTGTCCCCTCCGCTTTCTGTTAATTGCCCTCCTTTCAATGACTAATCCAAGTTTCTCCAGCCCATGCCTTCTAGTAACGAATCTGAGGCTCCCTTGTGGCTGCCTGAGACAGCAGTGCTGATGTCACCGAAGCGTACTTTAAATGAGATTATTCTGTGTATTCTATGTAGTCAGTGACGACCTGCTCTTTCTGACCGAGAACTAAGCGAGCGACTGGGAGACCAAAGTGGGTCAGAACACGATGCAGTCCCAAAGGGGCAGTCCCTGAGTTTATTCGCAGGGCCCTTCCTCTGAGGGCGGAGCTCAGCTTCATTGTTAGGGTCTGGGCCTGCCTTCCTGTGAATGGGAGAAATACTCAAATGGCAGGAAAGTCTCACGAAGATTGTGACTTTTATACTAATATGTCATTGGAATGGCCTGTAGGGGCAGCAGAGGGGAGACCAGAACCAGGACTGGGGAGATCAGTCAGTCGGTCCGCAAGCACAAGAATCAGAGTTAGATCCCCATTAAAAAGCTGGGCTTTGGTGGCACACACAGAGACAGGAGGATCCCTAGCTCACTGTCCAACCACTTGCCAAATTGGTAAGCTCCAGGCTGTATTAGGGCTCTAGAGGAACAGAACTGATAGGATATATATAAATCTGATAATAACTGAGAGTATATAATATATAGAATATATATAAAGAGGACTAGCTCACAGCCGTACTCCAGCTAGTCCAACAATGACTGTCGACCAATGGGAAGTCCAGGAATCCGAGGTTGTTCAGTCCACAAGGCTGGAGGTCTCAGCTGGTCTTCAGTGTACACTGGGATCCTGAAGAAGTGGGCTCCGATGCCAATGAAGGGATGGAACTTCCAAGCAAAGGCGAGAGCAAGCAGGCAAAGGGCAAAAACCTCCTTCTCCCATGTTCTTCATAAAGCTGCCCAGATTAAAGGTGGACCTTCCTACCCCAAAAGAGCTGGATTAAATGTGGCTCTTTCCCACATCAGAAAAAAAAATCATCCAGATTAAAAGTGGGTCTTCCCATTTCAAATGACTTAAGAAAAGTCCCTGGCAGGTGTGCCCAGCTGCTTGAGTTTTAGTTAATGCCAGATCAGATGTAGTCTGGTGTCCCTTCACAAGGCTCACGCGAAGGCTTGGTCACAAGCTGGAAGGAGATCCTGAGGATAATACCTGTGGTTGTTCTCTGGCTAGTGTGCGTGCACACCCCCACAACCCCCCCCCCACACACACACGTATAATATCAGAACTGAATTTATCTTCATTCCGCATACACACACAATGCGTGACTATGACAACATTTTAAGGTCAAAGAAACAGCCTATGGATTTCTGTGTGGCAGAGACTAGAATTAAGACTGTAGCCGCTTTTTCCCGTTTCTTTTTTCGTTGAGTGTGGCCATCGTAGAAGGGATGTCTTTTTAGAATCAAAGAACTGTTCCAGACTTAGCAGCCCATATTGCATTCATTCCCAACAGATGTCGTTGGATAAACATTAAAAGCAAAACTAGTGATTATTATTGGACTGGCAGATATCACTATTTCTATGAAACAACACTGCCTGCTCGACCGTGTTATGAAGTCTGATTGGGATCCAGGAGTTATTCAGCTGGCTTCAAAATTCTACATTGTTTCTTAAGCCTCAAAGTTTAATTTTTTTTAAAAGTTAATGTGTAGGAAATGGTTCCTCAGGTTGGCTAAAATGTTGTTATTGTCTATAAATTTTGTGTGTATAGAGTGGTCCATCTGGAGAAAAAAGAATATTGGGAAACTGAAGTTTGATTTTTCTTCAGTGTCCTTGACATCTTGGTGTGTGTTATCTCACAGAGCAGGAGGCTATACTCCAGCTAAGTTTCCTTTCTCAGGTACCGCCCCCAACGCTTCCTAGGGGCTAGAGACTGGACCATGCGCGCGCAGCCTAACAGTTTGGCTGACGGTATTTTCGGTTCTTGTACTTGCCAAGAATTGCTGACAGCCTAAAAGCTACCACAGAGTGACCACCAGTTGCTGGGCTTGTTTGATGATTTTGGACAAACGTGGATCAGGATTTCCTGTCATTTTTCTTCCTCTTCTGGCGCTGTGTAGCCTCTGTCACTGAACAGTTGTACACTTGAGAAGGCACAAAGCCAGGCCACTGAGTTTCAGTCACCTCTACTTCTGTGCCAGACCAAATGTTCCTTCTGTGACGTGTGAGCAGTCCTTGGGGTCTGGAGAGCTGCAGCAAGAAGCGGGGATGCTGGGCTCTTAGGAGAGCTTTTTCTGAGCTAAACTCGTGGCTGTTCTCCTCACAGCTCTGCCCTGCCTACTCTTGGCTGAAGCATTTCCCTAGGATCCGTGTGATAAAGCAGATTATCCTCCAAAGAAATCCATATGGGCCCAGAGCCTAGAATCTGTCGCTGGATTGTATGCGTTGGTCAGGGCTGGAGAGGGGCACAGAGGACATGGAAGTGAATGAGTTTTTAAAAATGGGAGTCAAAGGGAGTCATATGTTAAAAAGAAAGCATTCTGTTCAAGGAATTTATAATCAGTTGCTGGGTGAGTAGCTAATCCTAGCCACTGTTTAAATACAAGGGGTGCCTGCAAGACAGTCTGGATCAAACAATAAATATCTATGCTCCCGAAGATAAGAGAAATGTGAACTTCTGAGGAGAAGCAAGAGTCTTGAATAAAGGCCACTTTCTTTGGAAACTATAATTGGGCCTTGTGAATGGTTGGTTATTTCTGAGAGGAATGTGTCCCACTGCAAATGTCAATGGGAGGAGCCACAGCCTGTGTGGTAAAGGAACAGGGGTCTTCCTTCTCAAGAAGTCTTAATTTAGGTGCTATAACGATCTTGCTATCCTTAAGTAAAAAAAAATGGTTATTATTTTTCAAAATTCACTGTATTTATTATCTATTTATGAGTATCAAACGACACCGAAAGTATTAGCTTGAAAAAGCAGGCATTCATCCACCCACTTATGTTGTTTCTGAGTGTTGAGTGCTTTCAAGGGACTTAGCTTGGAGATTTTTAGCTCAGGGTCTTTCTTGGACTTGAAGTCAAGATCTCACCTGGGGATGAAGTCTTTGAAAGATAGCCACGCTGGAAATTTGCTTCCAAAAATAAGTCACGTGAGCATTGGAAGAGGGGTCAGTCCTTTACTGGTGGAATCTCTTCCAAAAATAAGTCACGTGAGCATCGGAAGAGGGGTCAGTCCTTTACTGGTGGAATCTCTTCACAGTGCTCAAGCGCCCTACCCCAAAACACTTGCCTAAAAGAAACATATAAGATGTCAGGGAGAGAGGAGACAAGAACAAGACAGAAGTGTGGTGACTTCTATAAGTGTGGTTTTAGAAGCGACATATCATCTTTGTCATATTTGGTTGTTCACACGACCCTAAGACAATTTGGAGGGGAACTACAAGGATGTGATGTTAGGAGGTGAGAATCACCGGAAAGCATCTCAGAGGCAGCCTACATTCCGGGTGGGATGAAGGCAAGGGAAAAAGCTGCGCTACCAATCTTCCATTTGTATCTCTTCAGTCAGCGCTGGGTCACGTGGTCTCTCAGAAGGTGTCAGGAGTCAAGTTTTTAACTTTTATGACATCTGTAGCAGATGAGAAGAGAGAGAGAAATGGAGTTTGGGTTAGCATGCTGCCCATCATCTGCCACTCCTGGATGGTGATGGTGGTGATGGGTTAGCATGCTGCCCGTCGTCTGCCACTCCCAGACATTGCCGGTGGTGAGTACTGTTGTTTTCCGGCAGTGCCGAGGACAGAACTTGGGGCATGGCATGCACCGGGCAAACATTGTCACTGAACTACATTCCAGACCTATGATGAGATTACTTTTAATCTTCCTGGATTCTCAGTAGCAACAAGTAGTTTGCTACGAGGAGATTTAACCTATAAATTAAAGGAGGTAAAGGAACCCTGAAAATTCTTTCCTTTTCTTTTTTTAGACAAGATTTTGCTATAGTTTGAGGTGGCCTTAAACTTGAGGTCCCCCTCCAGGAATACTAGCACAAACGAGGGAGATCAAAGGCTGCAAACAATGAAATGTCGGAGTTAAAGACCCAAGTTCCCCTCACTGGTCTGTGTCTAAAGACAAGGTAGGAGGACGTTTCCTCCAGCACGGAAGCTGAGGAGAGAGTCCTTCAGAACTCTCAGCGGGTAGAACTGAGGTTCGGAACCCAGCATGAACTGGAGTCCTGCCTCAGAACTGGGTCTAGTCGGAACCCAGGCCTTGTTTCATATGTACTAGAACAGCAGTCTGTTCTTGGAGAAGCTAGTGCAGGTTGAACGTAGCACACATCTGCAGATTTAGTGGTCAGTGTGGCCTGAGAGTCAGGATGATGCCAGAGAGGAAACCTTTACCAGAAAGCTGAATTGGATTGAAGTAAAAGTCGCAAAAATGCAACAAACTACAGGTGTACACAGGTATATATACAGATGGAGTATATATACAGATGGAGTACATATACAGATGGAGTACATATACTGATGGAGTACATATATAGATGGAGTACATATACAGATGGAGTATATATACAGATGGAGTACATATACAGATGGAGTACGTATACAGATGGAGTACGTATACAGATGGAGTATGTATACAGATGGAGTATGTATACAGATGGAGTATATATACAGGTGGAGTACGTATACAGATGGAGTACGTATACAGATGGAGTACGTATACAGATGGAGTATGTATACAGATGGAGTACGTATACAGATGGAGTATATATACAGATGGAGTATATATGAAGCAAGTTAACGTCCTTAGTAAGTTAAAAGCTCTAGCCAGCAAAATGGCTTGGCATGTAAAGAAAGGAGCTTGCTATTTCAGCCTGGCGACCTGGGTTCCGAACCACCAGAAGGCAGGAGGAGAGAGCTCACTCCAGGGTGGGTTACTGGACTGATCTGCACGCATGCTCCATGGCACTTCTTCCACTAAGTAACCTTTCGGTAGGAAGTGCCCTTCTGTGTTTAAGGAAAGTTTTGTTTATCATTGGTCTAAATAACCAGCAGAAAATTCAGGAAACGGTCACTGAGAACTGACTATCTGTGCTCAACCTTGTTGTATCCCCATCCCCCAAAAACAAAGAAAAGAAAAACACAGATAGTTTGCCAATAATGTTATTAAAACTAGAGCTCCTAGCTGGGCACTGGTGGCTTGTGTCTTTAATCCCAGCACTCAGGAGGCAGAGGCAGGCAGATCTCTGTGAGCTTGAGGCCAGCCAGGGATACACAGAGAAACCCTGTCTTGAAAAGCCAGGAAACAATTATATGTATCAGTGATGTTTTTCCTGCATATATGCCTATACACCACATGTCCAGTACCTGAGGAGATCAGAAGGAATCAGATCCTCTGCTCTCAAATCATAAAATGGAGAATGCTTGACCTTATCGTAGCTTTTATTTCTTGGCCATTCTTATAACTTAAATTATCCTGTTTCTCTTCATCTACGTTTTGCCTCAGGGCTTCCTTCCTTCCTTCCTTCCTTCCTTCTTTCCTTCCTTCCTTTCCTACTTACACTACTTCTCATTGTCTGTCTATCTTGTGGCTGCCTGACTTCCGGCCCCAGGAGTGTTCCTTTCTTTCTCCATCATTCTGTCATTCTCTTCTTCTTCTCCCTCCAGTCTAGATTTCTCCTCCTACTTATTCTCCCTGCCCACCAGCCCCACCTCTTCTCCTGCCTAGCTATTGCCCTTCAGCTTTTTATTAGACCAGTCAGGTGCCTTAGGCAGGCAAGGTGAAACAGCAACACATCCTTACATAACTAAACAAATGCAGCGTAAACAAATGGACACATCTTTGTACAGATGTAACCCAGCTTCTCATAGTTAAATACCCCACGGCGTACACCCATGCAGCTCCTGTGCTGCTGTTCTCAGTCTAGGTGTGCACCTTCTTTAGTGACCTGCGACTGTCTATCCATACGCGATTTTAAATTAATTTGTTGACTGGTTGATGCCTTCTTTGATGGGGTTATAAGCTCTCTCGGGGAGCAAATGTCTAGTTCTGCTCAACAGATCTCAGTTCTTTTTCTTACTTTTATATGCAGATGAGCTTTTCCCTAGATGTATATATTTGTGCCGCATGGATGCCTGGTGCCTGTGGAGAGCAGAAGAGGGCATTGGATTCCCTGAAACTGTAGTTACAGGCTGTTGTGAGCTGACCCAGGTTCCCAACTAGAGCAGCAAGCGCTCTTAACTACCCAAGTAGTTAAGTCTTAAGTCGACAACGAGGCTTACCGTATTAGGTCAACTGTTGCGGGAGCTCCTCCTGCTCCTTCAGCCAATAGCCGCTGAGATACCAGCCCATTGGGGCGTGGTCTCAATAAATATTTGTTGCGTGGATCAGCAAGTCAATGAAGCAGAGTTGTGCCCTCTCTCTCAAAACTGTACTATGGCTGTTATGCTTCCAGTAAGATAGTTTGCCTTTAAATTCAGAGTTCAACACTGATGACCAGAGAATAATGTGAAAACTTTATATAAGGCTGATGTCACTGAAGTATCCCCAGGGCTTTTTGAGTACCTGGAGAGAACGTGGTCAGAGTGTGAAGGCCCGGACTAGGGATCTGGCTCAGGTGGCAGAGTGCTCACCTGACATGGACAGAACCGGTTCCGTCCTCATTACCTCATCAAACCAGGCCTGCTAGCGCACATCTGTCATCTCATCCCCTACTCCAGAGGTGCACACAGGGGCATCGGAATGTCAAGGTCATCCATGGCGCTACAGTGAGTTTAGGGTCAGCCAGGGCTTCAGGGAACCCTGTCCCAAAAACCTGCACTAGGAATAGTATTAAAGAATACCTTCATTTTTAGTAACGTTGAAAGTAGATAAACAATAATATATATTGGAAACTGAAGGCTTGCTAGATAACTTGAAGTGATGTTTACTATCAACTTTGCAAAACTATGCATTTAAAAACCCTGAGGGGCTAAGGAATAGCTTAGACCATAAAGTGTCTGCCACACAAATATGAGGACCCAAGTTTGGATTCTCCAACACCCATGTACAAAGCAAGGCTCAGGGGCCTGGAGAGATGGCTCAGGTGGTAATGTGCCTATCACACAAGCGTGAAGATCTGAATTCAGATCAGTAACCCCAGGGCAGGAGGGGTGGAGACAGACAGATCCCTGTAGGTCACTGATCTCCATTCTCACCAGGTGTTGTCTCTGGGTCCAGAGAGAGACCTGTTTCAAAAGATAAGGTGTGGTGCCCAAAGCCACTGTCTAGGACACCGGGTATCATCAGCCTTCAGCCTCCGTACACAGGCACGCACAAGTGCACACATTCCTGTATGCACACACATATACACATACACAGCAAAAATAAATAAAAGCCAGGTGCATAGAAGCCTGTAACCCCCAGAGGAGGGGAGGCTAGAGGACACCGAATCTCACCTGCTTGCCAGTCAGTGAGTTGGTGAGCTAGCCACAGGATCAGGGGAGTCATTCCGGAAGACACTTGATACGGACCTCTAGCCTTCAAGTGTTCACGTACAAGGAAAAAGGTCAGAAGGGGAGTATGGCCCTATGTCAGCAGTGGCTTCTCTGATAGATGGAGAGACAATTGTGGCTACTTTGTGTTTATATCGATATAGTTTATACACTCGACGCAAAAGTTGTTTTTATATTAACAAAAAAATCCCTTAAAATTCCTTGGATACTTTTGGGATTTGCAGGTGGACATTTCTTTACTCTCTCATTGGGGGAGCTGTAAGCACGAGGAGTGTCCGGCACCTGTGAGGCTGGAATAGACTAGGAAGGTCGCCCTGTTTGTAGATTCCGTTCTTGTGTATTGCACTTGCCTGTCCGGCTTAGTTTAAACTATCTCTTTCAACTCTTTCTTAGATACCATCGATATCTTCAGTGGTTTGAATGCAGCCCTTCCATAATCCAGAAGGTAGTACCGAGGTGGAATCTTTAAGAGGCGGTGTGGCAACAAGGCATCTTGAAAACTTAACTTTCTTGTGAGGTTCTGTGGTTGAAGTCAGAAGCAGGACATTGTTCAACCATATGGAAAGAGCTGGGTCAAGGACGAATACTCTTTTTTGTTTAATTTATTTATTTATTAAAAATTTCCACCTCCTCCCCTCCTCCCATTTCCCTCCCCCTCCCTCCACTCCCACTCCCCCTCCCTCTCCAGACCTAAGAGAAGTCAGGGTACCCTGTGCTGTGGGAAGTCCAAGGCCCTCCCCACTCCATCCAGGTCTAGGAAGGTGTGCATCCAAACAGACTAGGCTCCCAAAAAGCCAGTACATGCAGTAGAAACAAAACCCAGTGCCATTATCATTGGCTTCTCAGTCAGCCCTCATTGTCAGCCACATTCAGAGAGTCCAGTTTGATCACATGCTCATTCATACCCAGTCCAGCTGACCTTGGGTCATGCTCAACCTCCTTAGCGATCAGAGAAATGCAAATCAAAACAACTTTGAGATACCATCTTACACCTGTCAGAATGGCTAAAATCAAAAACACCAATGATAGCCTATGCTGGAGAGGTTGTAGAGTAATGGGAACACTCATCCATTGTTGGTGGGAATACAAACTTGTGCAACCACTTTGGAAATCAGTGTGGTGGTTTCTCTGGAAACTGGGAGTCAACCTACCTCAGGATCCAGCAATTCCACTCTTGGGCATATACCCAAGAGATGCCCAACCATACTACAAAAGCATTGCCCAACTATATTCATAGCAGCACTATTTGTAATAGCCAGAACCTGGAAACAACCTAGGTGCCCTCAATAGAAGAATGGATAAAGAAGGTGTGGCACATATACACTTTAGAGTTCTACTCAACGGTAAAAAACAATGACATCTTGAATTTTGCATGCAAATGGATGGAAATAGAAAACACTATCCTGAGTGAGATAACCCAGACCCAAAAAGATGAATATGGTATGTACTCACTTATAAGTGGATTCTAGCCATAAACAAAGGACATTGAGCCTATAATTCATGATCCTAAAGAAGTTAAATAAGAAGGTGAACCCAAAGAAAAACATATATTTATCCTCCTGGATATTGGAAGTAGACAAGATCGTCGGGCAAAAGTTGGGAGCACGGGGGTGAGGTTGGGGTGGGGGGAAAGGAGAAATGGGGAGCGAGAAGGGAGAAGGGGAGGATTGACGAACAGCCACAGTGAAAACCTTCACCAACCTGTGCTTACGCTTGCATTTGGAGAAGTCCGCCCCACATCTCTGCAGTGAAAAGAGAGGCCACTATGCTGTCCAGCCCACAGTCACCGCCTCACTGTCAGGTCACAAGGAGGCTGAAGAGAAGCCCTCAGACTTACCTCTTCTCTGCTAGGGAAGATGAACACAGGCAAGTTGAGAGAGTCATGTTAGTTAGGGCACCATGTGAGCCTTTTGGATCTGTTCCCGTCATGCACTCTGGGGTCGGGCGTAACTGATCTTCCTGGAGCCAGCACACTCACGTCTGTCTTTCAGTTAAACCTCCCTGGTTTAGTAACTTCTGTGGGTTTATCCCAGTTAAGACAGAGACTTTGTAGGTCTGCCTCCCCGACCGTGGGGCTCTTAGGCAGGAGCCAGGGGCTCTTTCAGGCAGCACCTCATCATCAACTGCCAGGATGGAAGTGGTGTTTGCTAGACTCAAGGACTCTCCACCAAGCCTAAGGGGTTGGGTGGGGAGTCACAGCCACCAGACTTACTGAGTACTGAAGCGTCTTCAGGCAAACTACTCTCCTTCCTCACTCAGAAGCTCGTTCTGTTCTTGACTCCCAGTTGTCCCCAGCTACAAGTGATCCTTTCGAGTACACAGTCCTGGCCCCATTCCGAGAGAAGGCCTTCCTACAGACTTGGCACGGGCGAGGTTTCTCTCCTGAGTGAACTACCAGATGTTTTGGGGCTTGACCGCTTAGCAAAGGCACGGCCACATCCGGGCCTCACAGAGGAAAGGCTTCGCGCCCGTGGGGATGTGACAGTGGTTTTTCAGGTTCCCAGCTGTGGTGAACTGCTTACCACACACAAACTCTGGCGCATAAGGGGTTTCTCCCCGCCGTGTGTCCTCATGTGTCCTCGTGTGCACCGGCAGCCTCTGCAGCACAACTTCTGCAGGGCAGATGAAGGAGCGCTCACTTCAAGGTGCTACCTGAAGTGATCTGGCCATACAAACGTGTGGTCACAGCCTTCAACTGTGCCCTCGAGCTTCTCTTCCACTTGGGGAAGGGGTCCAGAATCTTTGGGTTGCCGCTCACCGGACCCAACGTGGACATTTTCTCCACTGCTGCTGGGTTTTGCGTTGTTTTGGCAGACATGCTGGTGTAGCAGCCGTCAAACTTCCACGGGGCCAATTCTTGAGCCCAGAGGAACCGTGGGCTACCACTCTCTGCTCTCACCAAGGAGGAAGTTGTTTCTGAATCTCTGCCTCATCCTGCGCGAACACTGAGTGCGCAAACCGAATGAGTCAGACTCTTGTTAGGTGACTAGCGAAAGAAGGTGCTGTCACGTGACCGTGGATCTTGCAGCGAGGTAGACAGCTCTGGAGTGGACAAAACCTTTGGGGACTTCTGTATACTCTGAGCCTTGTCTCTTCTCCGTCTGGGATCACCCTCATCTGAAAAGCACCTCAGGACCAGCAGAAGAAGGGATCTCCTTGGAGGAATTAGTAACCTTCTGCATTCTGAGGCCTCCGTCGCCGGAAGGAGGGATAAACAAGCGATGTTTAGTTTCTGATCCTACTAGCCCTTGTCCCGGGCTGAACAAACGGAACCAAGAGCTCTGCTCTGGATTCTCACTCATCTGATAACATTGACTCAGCTTCCCGAAATCCTGTTCAGGTTCAGATCTAATTCAGACTCGCTGACACCTTCCTGTTAGACTCACGTCCTTTTAATACACGGGCTTTTCCTGTAAGATGTTGAACTGGGTTGCTGATCAGTTTAACTTCCCAGGCCAGGGCAGCTGGCTCTAGGTCAGTCAGTCCTGAATTCTGTCCACACCTACCATATTTATAAAGGATGTTTTCCTGCCCTTCCCCACCTTTGATGGCTTAACTTTAGAAAATGAATTGGGAAATATTATCCTCTTGTTTTTTTTTTTTAAAGATTACATAAGATTGATATTCATTCCTTTTAATAAAATTACAGTGAACCCATCTGGACTTGAAGAGTTTTTATGAAAGATTTTTTTTTAATCCCAAATTCAATTTTCTTAATAGTCTTTGACCTTGAGCTGGTTGTTTTTTGTGACCTTGACACTAACTAGAGTCATCTGAGAACAGGGAACCTCAATTTCGGAGCTATCTCCATCAGATTGGACTGTGAGCATGTCTCTGGGCATTTTCTTGGTTAAGGGTTGATATGGAAAGACCCAGCCCACTGTGGGCAGTGCACCCCTAGCCTGGTGGTCCTGGGAAGTTTACTAAACGTAACTGAGCTTGAGCCTGAGAACTAGCCAGTAAGCCAGCTCCTCTGTGGCCTCTGCTGAGTGCCTGCCTCCAGGTTCCTCCACTTCCCCAGTGATGGGGTGTGATGGGGGAAATGTTAGCCAAGTAAACCCTTTCCTCCCCATGCTGGATTTAGTCCGAGTTGCTTTATCACAGCGCCGAGATGCAGACCAACTGCTACAGTTACCTGCTTCTATAGAGGCGATGTGGAAGCACTGGAAAGGAAGGTGACCACCCCATGTCAGAGCCACTGCCTGCTGCAGATGTCACAGCGGCCTCAGGAGGAGCGCAGTGGGTGCAAGGATCAGGTCCTTCACACACACACACACACACACACACACACGCTCCCCGTCAGCTATCAGGTACCAGCAGCAAGGACCCTGGGACCCAGCTGGGAACTGTATATATCCCATTTCTGACCTGGCCTCAAGGCCCTCTAAGATCCTCCCAAGAGACCTATTGGATTTGAGGACAGCCTTCCCCACAGTTTCCCTGCCTGATTCCCTGCCTGTTTGGGATGACCCCTGATGGGAGGAGCTGGCTGTGCCTGCTGCCTGCTCATGGCAGATGGCTTCTCTTGACCTGAAATGGAACCACAAACCGACACTGCATTTTAGACATTTTAAAAGGCCCTTGTGTTAAAGGCATGGTCTGCAAGGGGCGCTGTTACCTGGGTTTGGGTGGGAATTGACCCAGCTTGTCTTATTTGTAGACTTTCCCTCATATTCTCTCTCTCTCTCTCTCTCTCTCTCTCTCTGTCTCTCTCTCTCTCTCTCACACACACACACACACACTGTTTTCTTTTGAAGATCTAACACTTGATTTTATTGGTTTTCTCTTGTTTCTATTTCTGATTCTGATTGCTCATTATTATTATTTTTTCCCCTTCATCTTGCTTCTTGGTTCACATCGCTTTTTCTTGAGACTGGCAGAGTAGAAGTTGTTTTGTTTTTTAACTTTCTTTTCTCTGGCATGTGCATGTAGCTGTAAATTTCCTTCTGCTCTCACTGTGCCACCCAGATGTCGCTGCGTCTTCATTTTTGTCCAGTTTGTTGTATTTTTACAATTTCTCTCAGTACTTCCTATTTTACCCACCACAATATCTGCCAGTGCAATACATGTTGCCAGATGAACTCAAGTTCCATTTTCCTGTTGCCTGTTACTTGTGTTGAGTTTGGTTTTGTACTGATGGGGCATAATTCTACGATTTTGGTGCCTTTAAGGTTGTTCAAGGCTGGGGCACCTGACCTCCATCATGTCCCCTGCCCTCCCTCAGGGTCATTTGAAATATTTCCTCTGTGTTCTTTCAGTGCCTTACAGGCAGTGGTACTAACTCATTCTTGTCAAGTTCTCCAATGAGAAGGGGAGGAAGTCTTGTTGGTTGAAAAGCGACTTTGCTTGGCATGTTCTTTTCTCGTTCCCGACGTTCAGGGCTCACTCTTCCAGTCTTCCTTTTGTTTAAGGATGTCATTTAGCCCTTCTTTCCAAGTTGATCTGCTGGCAAGAATTTGTTTCATTTTTTGTTCCCCCTTAACCTGAGAGTGTTTTTTTTTTTTTTATCATCCTTGAAGGATGTTTTCACGGGATATGGAATCATGGGTTAACAAGATTGTTTTCTTCAACACTTAAAAAGCTAAACAACTTCCTTCCGACCTCTGGGCTTATGAGCTCGTGCCTCACAAGTGAGTGGGTGATCAGGTGTCATTTCCTTCACTGTTTTCATGATTTCTTTTTTCTGTTTTTTCAAAAGTGACTGATATATCTGAGCGTTGGATTCATTCTGACAGTTTCGAGTTCACCCTAGATTTAAGTTTGTGACTGCCTTTACTGTATCTGGGATGCTCAGCCATCATTCCAGGTGCTCTTGGCCCTGACATCTTTCTCCTTCTGGGATTCTGATGACAAGAATGTTAGATTTTGTGGTAGTGTTGTGGGAACTCACCACAACAGTGAGGTGCTGCTCACTGCTTGTTGTTTTGTTGTTGCTTTCTTCCTGTTGCTCAGAAAGTTCTGCTGCTTTATCTCCCAGTGCACTGACCCCTCCGTCTGCACAGGCATTCAGCTTCGGGATCCCCACTGAGGCTTTAGTTCCCATTTTCTTCCCAGCCTGTGAGCATACTTCCTGGTGTATCTGCCCGATGGCTGCTTTAAAATACTTCCAGCATCTACACTGCGTGTCCACTGGCATATAGAATATTTCTCATGCAGCAGACAGCATCTACACCGTGTGTCCACTGGCATATAGAATATATCTTATGCAGTATTCTAATATCCAAATAATCCGTATTCGAAATTCATATAGTAATTTTCCACTGACGCTGTACTTGTGGGTTGTTAACATGGAAAACTCTGGATCTAAGTATTCTGTTATAGTTGGCTTTTTTTCTGACTTCTCTCCAGCAGGAGAAGAAGCTATTAACCTTGTTTTGGCCAGAAAAGGCAGAAGTTCTGGTTTCTGGTTTGGCCTTTGTGTGTTGGGGGAACTCTTGGTTACTCTGGACAAGCGTGAAAGTTTCAACTCTCCGCTGGGCCCCCAGTGATGCCTCCTTGTCTAGAAGACTCCTGAGTGCCTTTGTACTGTCCCAACACTGTCACAGGGTAGAGGCGGCCTCATCACCTCTGGCACTGGCAGAAGTCCTGACACTGCCTAGGCCTTTTCATCGCCACCACCCAGGCAGGGAGTGGGAGGGATGTCTTCTGGGTGCTCGTGGAAGGCCAGGCTTCAGGTGCAGTTTTCTCCACTGGGATGGTGGGGAGTGAGGACTGCCATAGCCCTAGAGAACGAAAGTGCTAGCACCCAGCTGAGGTCGGGAGCTCTTGTTACTTCTTAGCAGTGATGGAGGTTTACATTCCCCACTTGGCCTTTGCTGGTGTGGGTGTGGGTAGGGCCACAGTTGTTTTGTTATTGTGATGGAAGGGATGGCATTTGACCTCAGGAGAGTGACTAGTGTCTAAAAATGCTCTGTCTTGCCAGACTATTCCCTTCTGGTCCTTTGGATAGAGAAAGCAAGCGTTTGTATTTCTTTTCTAGAATAACTTCTCTACAACATTGTTATTTAAAAAAAACCTTTGCAAATGGATCTTTTTGGGTTTTTGTTTTGCTTTGCTTTTTGAGACGTGGTCTCACTGTACAGCTCTGGCTGTCCTGGAACTCTCTCTGTAGACCAGGCTGGCCTCAAACTCACAGAAATCTACCTGCCTCTGCCTCCCAAGTACTGGGATTAAAGGTATGCACCACCACATCCAGCCTCCAATGGATATTAATTTCAATTTCTGTATTATTTCAGCTTCTTGTGAGGAAAACACAGACAAGTCAAATGCTTGCAACTGTATTATCTTTCTGGCTCCTCATTTGCTATGATGTATGTTTAATAAAACACATCTTAGGTATCAAATCCTCCCATTTTCACTGGCACTTAAATACTCATCTATATTCTAAATTCATACAGTTAACTGTATTCCAAAAGGCTTGCATGGGTCTTTGAGTATAAGGACATTATATGCTTGAAAAATTATCAACTATATTCATTAATTATATCTGAAGTTTTCCTTACTGCTATTTGAAAGGTCATTTCTCAATGCTATCAGGATCATTTTAAAGAAGTTTGATATTTAAGGAATTATGATATGGTTTAATTCCAGGATTCTGATTTCAGCAATCAATTCTGCACTAATCTCTATATTCTTAGATTCTGTACTCTTAGTAAAACATTTGGAATCATTCACACGTTGAAGATGAACCCTGTCATTCCCACACCCTTTGGAATTTATCATTGTTCTGGAAACTTCTGCCCTTCGTTGCTTCAGAACCCTTCCTTGGCTTACTAGTTCACAGCACGAGTCTCTGTTTAAGTGGATTTGGCAGGCTAGCTGAGCTCTTGGAGAAGAGAGATAGTAAAGAACTATACCTGCTCTGCAGATTGAGAACGCGCTGTTTAAAAATGTATTTGCCACCAAGATGGCTAACGGCGCATCTGCTTTCAAGGCCTTCCAGTTGAGGAGGTGACTCCAGTGACCCCTGCTTTACTGTGGCCACTGCAGCAGACACCTAAATGCGATTCTCTGGGGTCGCTGAAGAGTCCTTGGGTGTTTGCCTAAAAACTAACAGTGGAAAGCTACAATGATAAATTCATAACAATTTCCCCATACTTAATAAATCAAAAGCCCAAATGTTACAATCAGCTTCTCCTCCCGTCTCTACCCTGTTCTTCCTCCCACCCTTGCTCTCATAGTTCTGTTCATTAACTTAAAAAAATTGTTGAAACATAGCAGCTAAATTCTTCAGTGAAAAATAGGGAGTAGTTTTCATTAGTGCTTACACTCGAAGGCCAGCAGTCCCAGTATCTCTAATCCCTGAACTGGAGTTTTCTTGCTGTCGAGATAATGCTTGTATCAATAGGCCATGTGTTTCTACTTAGCTGCTTTCCCCTGAGGTGAACTCAGTCCAGGCCCCGGCATGTCCTCCCTTTCACACCCACATGAGATCCCAGCCACAGCCCTGAGTGTGTGGCTCTGATGTAACCCTCAACTGTGCTTTCCTACCTGCCGCCTTTTCAGATTGGAGGACACAGTCATTCCCTGAACTAGCTCTTTTCTGCACGTACAAAACTCTAGTTAAGGTGAAAGAAAAATCAATAAGGTTTTGGTAAAAAGTGAATGGGTGTCCCCCCCCCCCCCAAAAAGCAACATCATCATCAATAACAAAAACTCCTAATTGAAACTTTGTTCATTCATGAAAATATTTGGTTTGGGGTCTACAAGGTTCAAATCTGCAAATGTAAGTCATCTCTATATCATTGGGTGAGTTAGGATTTTTTTTTTTTTTTGATTTTTCAAGACAGTGTTTCTCCGTAGCTTTTTGGTTCCTGTCCTGGAACTAGCTCTTCTAGACCGGGCTGGCCTCGAACTCACAGAGATTCGCCTGCCTCTGCCTCCTGAGTGCTGGGATTAAAGGCATGCGCCACCACCACCCGGCTGAGTTAGAATTTTTTAACGCTAGTTATAGGACTGTGACCCCTTGACCTGCAGTCACTGTGCTTGTTAGAGCAAAGCTCAATACTTCCTGGCCTGGCTCACCAAGAAGAATCACAAGGCAGCTCTGTGAGCCTCCAGTTTCTTCTCTTCAGTTGCTTTTAAATTAAGCTAGATTCCAAATGGTAAATAGTAAATAGAGTGGTGGCACTTGGACATCAATATGACTTTCTGCAAAACTGAAAGAGTCATCAGCTCTTGCCATGTTCGGACATGCACTATGGTGACTTCATGACATTCTGCGGCCTGTGCCGTCCCTACACACTACAAATAACAGCAGCTTTTATCTGGGTTACGCTCTCTCCGCCCTCTGTAGAAATCCCTCGTTGTTCTGCAGTATTGAGCCTGCTGGCTTTCCGCTCTGAACTTGCTCTTGGGAGCTGACTTCTCCAATAGACACATTCCTCAGGCGTCCGACATAGGCAAACATTTGCTCTTGCTGATCAAAATTTTCTAATGTGGTGCTTAAGATACTTTTGCTATAATTCTATCCCGTGTCCCAGTCAAGGAAGTGTCTGCCCTTGGTGAATATGAACTGAGAATCAATTCTGCTTTATTCCTCTTGGACTGAGTTCCTCCGTTTCCCATGGAGTAAACATCTCATGTGCTTTCTTGTCGTGGCTTTGGTTTGGTTTTGGTTTTGGTTGTTTTGAACAGCCTGGGCCGTTCTGGAACTCACTGCGTGAACCAGGCTGGCCTGCCTCTGCCTCCCTGGTGCTGGGATTGAAGGTCTGGCCACACCTAGCTCTTTGTTTCTGAGCAAAGCCAACAACTCTAACTTAAAGCCAGGTTGTCTGTCCACAAAGCACTGGCCTTGAACTTTCTAAACCCTGGTTTGTGACCCAGTTCTCAAGATTAGCTATGTACACATGTCGGTCTTTTCCACATTCACCTTATGCGTAGCTCATTCATTGACTGTTTTAATCTATTTTGCATTGCTGAAACAACATGCCCGAGATTGGATCACAAAAATGGAGAGGTTTATTTGAGGTCAGGTGTATATCTCTAACACTTTCCAACATCACTAAACAAATATTTTTAGCTCGCCATTCTGGTGACTGGACAATCTAAGCTGGATGGAGGCAGTGTCCTGGCTGAGAAGTGGGTGGAGACAGCAGATGCAGATACTGCCAAGGTGTGGATGGAAAGAACAGGAGAAACAAGCCCCATCTTAACAATTCCTTCCCTTGTTAACGAACAGTTACAGGAGACCCAGTTCACTCCCACATAAGGTTTAGTCCACTCATGGAGGTGGAGCCCCATGACCTAACCACTTCTATTAGGTCCCGCCTCTTAGAGGTTCCAGCTGCCACACTGGGGACCAGGCTCCCAGCTCACCCTTTGGAAGCTAAGCCACACGCCCAGACCAAACACTGAATTTCTCTTTACAAGATTTTTTTGTTTGTTTTTTCAACACAGGGTTTCTCTGTATAGCTTTGGTGCCTGTCCTGGAACTAGCTCTTGTAGACCAGGCTGGCCTCGAACTCACAGAGGTCCTCCTGCCTTTGCCTCTCTAGTGCTGGGATTAAAGGTCTGTGCCACCACCACCTGGCAACATCTGTTTTTGTTAATAGGAGATAGCTATAGTCTTTCTTGAGCCTCAACTGAATATGTAAAGGAAAAATAATTACATACCTAATTTTACCCTTGATTCCTGTGTGGGGATTTGGTTGATGAGTGTGTGTGTGTGTGTGTGTGTGTGTGTGTGTGTGTGTGTTTCAATTGTTTTTAAATAATAGCAATTCAGAAACCATATTTTTAAAAAGTGGTTATTTAACTCTAGCCAATTCTGATTTTAGCTCTGATTTTGTACATGGTTATCCAAATCTGTTAAAGACAAAAAACAAAAACCCCAACTATATAGTAAATATATCGATTGTTGTGAGATATTTTACTCTTTTGGCTTTTTGAGGGCCCCACCACCCAGCTCCCAAACAAATCACACACAGAGGCTTATTCTTTCTTATAAAAGCCCGGCCTTAGCTTGGCTTATTTCTAGCCAGCTTTTCTTAACTTAAATTATCCCATTTATCCTTTGCCTCTGGCTTTGTCCTTCCTTCTCTTACTCCTGTATATGTCGCTTTCACTCTTGCTTTGTGGCTGGCTGACCCCTGACATCCTCCTCCCCTTGTCCTGTCTTGCTGTGTCTCCTCTTCCAGATTTCTCCTTCTATTTGTCCTCTCTGCCCGCCGGACCCCCTTATTCTTTCTCCTGACTCGCTATTGGACGTTCAGCTCTTTACTAGACCATCAGGTGCTTTAGACAGGCAAAGAATCACAGCTTCCCAGACTTAGACAAATGCAGCATAAACAAAAGCAACACACCTTTACATCACTTCGCAAATGGTCCATAGCATAAACAAAAGTAACAAACCTTAAAATAATTCCCCGACAATCGATGCTACATTTATGCATTTAACCTGTTTCTCAATATTGTCATCTATAGAATGAGAATATCTGTGCTTACTCTAAACTCCTCGTTTCCGTCAGTTTATTTAGTGATTACTTAAGCTTCAAAATTCTACAATTACATCAGCTATTAACTGGATGTAGAATGTAATTGAATTGTTTAATGCAAAAGGGATTTTTAATGTCATGAAATACTTCAAAGACACCTGTGAGTTAAGGTTGCCTGGACTGTGACTGCAGAGATGCTAATTGTGGGGGTTTGTGGTTTTAGGGCCTGACGACATTTCTATGCATGCCTTGCTGTGTGTGCCAATTTTCCAATTTGAAAGGCATTGGGTGGGAGTGGGGGAGGAATGAAAGCGGTGGGAGCAGGTGCTGAGGGGGTGAGGGGACTTAGAACCTGGCTGAACAATATTTGATCTAAAATTCTGGTTGGAAAGGTACTTTTTAAATAAGAAACAGTAAAGTAATATTGTGTGCCAGTCTTCAATTGCGTGGCTCATAAAGGAAAGGAACGGTTTTTCTGGGCTTACAGCTCATCAGGGAGAGAACGATTGTGATTTGTGGTTATAGCTTAGAATGTGAGAATGGCCCCCATAGGCTCATAGAGCCAATGCTCGCCCGCCAGGGAGTGGCGCTACTTGAAGGATTAGGAGGTGTGGTCTTGGTGGAGGAAGTGTGTCGCTGGGTGTGCACTTGGAGATTTCAAAAGCCCATGCCAAGGCCAGAGTCTGTCACTCTGCCTGTGGATCAGGATGGAGAACTCTCAGCTCCTTCTCCAGCGCCATGTCTGCCTGCATGCTGCCATGCTCCTGCCATGATGATAGTGGACTAAACCTCTGAAAGTCTAAGCAGGCCTCCAATTAAATGCTTTCTTGTATGAGTCGTCTTGGTTGTGGTGTCACAGCAGTAGAACCCTGGCTAAGACAGAATGTCTCCTGCAGTTCTTGTATTGTATGAGGAATACAAGCAGAATTACATTGTGGGCAATGTTCTAGGTAGGGGTTTGTGGGGGAAAAGGCAAAGAAAACCAGTAAGTTTATTGACTCAGGTGCTGAACCAAGGCTGAAGAAAACCTCAAGAAAAGCCCAGCATCTCCAAGTCCTTTGTTAACAGGGATGGGCGCTGTGCCTCTTTTCTGGATTTGTGGTTGGCTTATTTCATAATAATTATCTTGAGCATTTTTATTAAGTTAGAGAACTGTACGTGAACAGACAATGACAGAGAAAAAACCCGAGAGTAATAATAGTCCAACTGGGAACAACGGCAAGCACCACTCAGCCTGTGCTAGCACCCCCCCACCCTCACCCCCACCCCATCCCACCACCAACCCCCAACCCTGTAGTCAACCTCAGGGAGTCACTCGAAAGTTCCCAGGGGTGTCTTGTGAAGACTTAGAACCACAACTTAAGGGGGAATGCATGACGTCATAGTGCTAACAACGCCTGTCACAGCCACACCAGTTCTGTGGAATTTAATACATTCACTTTTCCCCAAACCTCAGGTAACACAAAGCCAAACCCCTGCATCGCAGGGGTTGACCCACGTCCTGTGGAGCCACATGTCTGATGCGGAGCATTCTTCACCATAGATGATGAAAATGCTTAGACCTTTCACATCTCACACAGATTACAGTCTGAAGTGAGAGTAAATATGTCCCTTCTCCCTCTGAACCGATCTTCTCACTTTGGCAAAATGTAAAGCCAACCTACGGCAACAGAAAGAGATTTCATCTGAAGTTGCCAAACTGCTGAGCTGGTAGCAAAAACCTGACATTTAGCTTCTGTTTTAGCAGTTTCTTTCCTTTCTGTCTGTGTAGGTGCAGGTGTGAGGGTGTGGCATATGCTCGGGTGCACACGCAGAGAGGCCTGAGGAGGACCTCAGGTATCCTGCCCTGTCCCTTTTACCCCACTCCCTCAAGATGGGCTCGCTTGCTGTCCTGGAGTGAAGCTAGTAGCCAGCAAGCCCAGAGAGTCTTGCTGTCTCCTCAAACCCCCACACTGGGTAGAATCTGCACCTAGGTGTTCTCTGTGGGTGTCGAGGATTTGAACTCAGGACCTCAGGCTTGCACAGCAATCACGGTTAGCAGTCTGACAGTGCTTCTACAGAAAGAAAGCCAGCTAAGCTTCTGAAATGGCTTTTGCGTCTTCTTTGAGACTCATATACATTGTACAGTGCATTTTGATCATATCTGCTTCCCCACAGCTCTCCCCTCACCCCTGTAATTCCAAGGTTCCTTTTTCTTCCCATTCTGCAGAATCTCCAGTAGGGGTGGGTAGAAATCTCGTGTGGGGCCTGGAATTGGGAAGGAATCATGGGCAATTGGGGAGCTTCTCAAGGCCTTGACTTTAGCAATGCCAGGAAGGTCTGACAGAGACAATGGCCATTGTTGGGCTGGAGGACTTGCTGCTTTGGAGTAAGCTAGCCCTGCTAATGCTAATGTGATGTGGTCTGGTGGTTTGAAAGAAAATGGCTCCCAAAGGGAATGGCAATGTTAGGAGGTGTGGCCTTGTTAGAGGAAGCATGTGTCCCTGTGGGGGCGGGCTTTGAGGTCTCTTTTGCTCAAGCTTCCCCTAGTGTGACAGTCGGTCAACTTCCTGTTGCCTCTGAGTCAAAATGTAAGGACTGACAGTTTCAGCACCACGTGTGCCAGCACGCCATGATGATAATGGACTGACCCTCTGACACTGTAAGCGAGTCACTACAATTAAATGTTTCCTTTATAAGAGTTGCTGCGGTCACGGTGTCTCTTCACAGCAATAGAAAGCCTAAAGCACATGGCGTGAAGGGGAAGAAGCCCAGGGAAGTCCCCATAGAGTCGGTGTGTGTCCCTTTGCTCTGGAGTCACACCTCTGCCTTTGTCTCTAGGGGTCCCTCCATACTGAGCCCCAAGACTCTTCCTACCATTCCATATGTCAGCTTTCCTCCATTCTTTTATGTACAGCCCCTCATTTTTATCCTGTAGGAAAATTCTGGGCTACAGATGTATAGGGAACAAGTTAACAGAACAAAACCCAGTCTGCACTTAAAGTAAGGCCTGGGTAGTGCACCACAACTGAGAATGTTCAGATTGGGTGGGGGAAAGGGGGAAACTTGTTAAGGAAGTCAGTGGAGCTAGGGTGTGCAGCTCAATGGTAAAATGGCTTCCTAGAATGTATAAGGTTTGCACTTTAATCCCCAGCACTGCCAGCTCTGCCCAAAACAGTGAACTTAAAGCTTTGTCTATAATATTTAGGATATTGGGTTATTAGACTGCCAGTGACACAAAACACAATACAAGACTTTCCCCGACTCCCCTCTCTGTCTCTGTCTCTCTCTCTCTCCCTTTCACTGTGTATGTCTTAGCTATGTGTATGCACATACATGTGCATGCAAGTGCACTTACTCTTGGTGTCCTTCTGAAAGCCAGAGTTAGACATCAGATAGCACTCCTCTGCTGTTTACCCTCTGTTTTGAGACAGGGTCTCTCAACTGAGCATGGAGTTTGCAGTTTGCTAGACTAGCTGAGTCCTCAGGATCCTGTCTCACTCTCCCACACTGGGGTTACAGACTTGTACTCCCACAGCAGTAGTATTTACTGACCACTAATGTAACCCTGTGGCTCTCACTGTATTGTCATCCCCCATTGTGTAGGTGGAGAGAGTTAAGGCAAGGAGAGATTGGGTTGTTGAGTTCTAATGCTAATACTCTGAGTCATTCTACTTTGCTTCTGCTTCTTCATAAACGATTAACAGTAAAGTCCATCTGCATGTCATTTTATTGCTGTATGGAAGCATAGATGGAATATGAGAGGCCATATTAAATAAATGCACATTTTTAACTTATTGTAAATTATTCTTTCCCCCATGCACGTGGCACCATGATAGTATGAAGATACCAACATTCTGGCTCTGTGATACAGAAACTTGCTTGTCTTTAGCAGATCATCACACCGTGTTCTTAGAATTTTTAGTAGCTTGTGAGTTCAGCTCCAAAACTACCTCCCAGGGTTCAAGTTAGAAGCCACAGCATAGCACAAGGTCTCTTATCTGAGGGGTATGGAATGAACTCACACACATCTATTCTAATTCTCTGTTTCAATTCTTACAACTTCTCTCTTCACCTGGCTTAAATACATTTTTTATAGGAGGCTTGAAGCAATAATAAAAAATTATAAGAGTTACATCTCATTGATCAAAAAAAGCACATTCCTTTGGGTGAGCAATAATGGTCAGAGCCCTTTACCATGACCACGCAAAGTTTCAAGGTTTCTGGAGTAAGACCGTGACCAGAAGGTTGGGGCACAGTGCCTGGCGAGATAAGCTATGAGACATAGTTCTTTTATCAGCTAGACTTGGCAAACGAAGAATTGGCATGATTTTTTAGGCCTTCTTTGTGTTAATAACCTTGATTAGCCACCTGTGGCTCTGACCTTGTGTGTAACTGTAAGTTTTAAACTTATGATTCATTTACAAAAACCTTTGGTCTAGTTTGAACTTGATCTGAGGTAAAAATGAGCTATGGGTGTGCTTTGTCTTAGACTGAGGAGTAATTGTTATTTTCTTGTGTTAGTCTGAGTAAAAGGAACAAAGCAGGCTCTTGAGTGTCTCACAGTCCTCGTGGGTCAAAAACTCTAGCTTGGAAGCATATCCTAGTATATTTCCTATATATCAAAATTATACACATTAATGAGAAATCATCTTCCTCACCACCCATAGCTCTATGTGTGCCCAGTAAGTGCAAAACACACCACCAAATGGCTGTAGGAAGACCCCCACAGCTATTCTTATTAGGGAAGTAAAGACGGTATTTGAGAAGGTTACGGACAGGAACAACCAGTCAACAACTGGTTTTACAGTTATTTACAGCCAATAACCCTATGACTTTGCGAAATGGGGCTCCCCAAAAGGTATTATACTGGTGGCTCAACTTGTTAAATACTTGTCACAGCCTCTTGCAATCAGCACCTCTTGGCATAGAACCTCCCTATGAAGTCCACCACCTCAGTTTTATACATGAAAATCACAATGAGGTAAAACAATGTACTGAGGATGGAACCCAGATTTTACTTCAAGTTCTGATACTCTCTGCCTCATTGTGCTGCCTTACACTTGGAAGATGCCTGAACAGTGATGCCGTGGCAGAAAGAGCATGGCATAAGTATTTTATCTGCAAGTGAATAACTACAATGAAAATCAACTTATTTATAAACATCTCTGAAAAACTGCCCTGAAGAAAGCCATGTTTGTCTGTACTTGTTTTAGTTTTAAAATAAAAAGAAGCAAAACGTTTTGGTGAAATAAATTTTCTTCTGACTGGCAAACAATTTTTAAAGAATTGTTCATTTTTTATTAATGGGTTATTTGTGTAGGCCCTTCATGGAGACTGAGGCAATCCTTCAGTCTACTTACTCTTTTATTTTAACTTATTGCATATGTTATGTCTTCTCACCAGCCCATATAACCATAGGAATAGTTAGCCACTACATCTGTGTTCTGATTATAAACTCACCGTGTGCTAAGAGATTCAATGTTAGGGGAATAGCCTATTTCCCAGCCTGTTTCAAGGAACTCAGTCTACAATTGCAGTGTTCAGAGTTAAGTCCTGCAGTGGGAGAACTTGAGAAGGGTCTAACTAACTCACAAAAGGAGGACCAAGGTCCCCAAGACTGTCTTCTAACTAAGACTGAAGTTGAGCGGTGAACAGGATTTGAGCAAAAAGCCTTGATGTCAAGCGGGAAGAGGCTGTACACAATCTAGGAAAGTTTCAGTCTGTGGGTGGGCTGAAGTTTGGTGGGATGTAGAAGAAGCGGGTGAGGAGGAAGAACAGTAAGATTCATTACTTTTCCTTAAATGTGCACAAATCCCCTTTGCTGTGAGCTCACCGCGGACAATCACGGCTTCGTCATTGCTGCCTGCCGGATCTAATGTCTTTGGTTGGTTTTCTAAGCCCCTACAATTGACCTTGATTTCATATGACGCAAGGCTCCTTCCTGCATCTTCAGTTCACCCAGTGTCTCCTGTGCTCTGTGCCTTTCCTCTCTGAGCCCTGTCTTTTATCTTTCTCACACACACTTCCAAGTATCTTCCTCTAACTCCTCCTGTGCTTACAGTCATCACCCGGATTGAGCACTTTCTAGGAACAAGCCCTGGAGCTCCATTCTAAACTTGGTATTGAAAGAGTAAAACACCAGACCTGAAATCAGAACAAAGCTGCATATGATTTGTACATCTGCTGTGATCTCGCGTGTGACGTGTGTCTTCATGGGTAATATGAGAATAACGAGCTCTGTCTCACAAGGCTATTGTGAGGTACCCTGTGAAATTAATTTGTGCCTCATCAAACTACATACATTTGCTTTTTGTTTCATAGTTCCTATGTAGAACCCTGTTCATTAATGTGAATTGTTATGTTTCCTCCAAATCCTAACATCCTGAGGACTCAGCCATTCCATTTCCTTTGTGGTCTGTTTCTCAGAAAGTCAGGTCTTGAATAGTTTTATTCTTCCTCTGTCTTACCTATTCCCAGTTTTCAGGTGAAAACATTCTGACCAGTTGGAGTAGAACCCTTTGAGACATGAAACATTTCAGAGGCCTGGGCTACTGGTATCCTGGAGAACTTCTCACCCTTCCCAGTATACTCTGCATGCACAGACAAGAGTGTACTGTTAGTGGTGTGCACTATAGTACAAGTACTCTGGGCATGAAGCATTGGCCATGCCTTTGTGGGCATTGACAATCCTACAAAATTCATCTGATATTTTTTCCCAGAACCCATTCTTCTTATTCTTGTCATATCTCTCCTTACGCCAGATTCTTGGGAGACAAGGTCTTAACAATGACTTTCTTGTCAGGCCGAGGGTTCAGAGCTAGAGGTTTATCTTACTCACATTATTGTGAGACTGGAGACTAGAAAATTTGAGGTAATGAGCACATAGATCTGAGACTGAGTATTAGGAAAGGGTGTGGCCATGTTAAAAGCCTGTTGTATTTTCACTTATCGCTTGTTGCAGGTGAGGGTGGGCACCTTAGACAAGCCTTGCACTGGTGAGCTGCATCTCCAGCCTGATTACCCTAATAGGAAGACCATAGGTGCATTGTCTGTCAGACTGAGTACATCCAGAAACCACACTGAAAGGGCAGGGAGGCTCACCAGAGCACAACTTAGCTGGATGTCCTGCTGCTTAGTTTTTCGTCTACTTGACACAAACTCAGATCCTCAGTTAAGAGAGATGCCCAACTGAGAAAATGCCTTCATCCAATTGGCCCGCAGACAAGTCTGTGGAGGATTTTATTGGTTAATGACTGATGTGGGAGGACCTAGTTCACTGTGGGTGGTGCCACCCCTGGGCCAGCAGTAATGGGAAATGTAAGAAAGTATCTGACCGCGACTCTGGAGAGCAAAGCCAGTACAAATTATTCCTTTTTGGTTTCCACTTCAGTTTCTGCCTCCAAGGTTCTCTCTTGAGCTTCTGCCCTGATCTTCCTTGATGATGATTGTGACATGGAAATGTATGTCAAATTAACTCTTTCCTACCCAAGTTACTTCCATCACAGCAATAGAAAACAAACTAGCACAGGTGCAAGTTTATATAGCATATAACTTGTACATTCTTCTTCTTCAGTAAGGAAAGCAATAGAAAGGCCCTGCTGGATTGGAAAGGTAGTGCATGGGGGAAGGGGGTCACATTTTGAAAATTAACAGCATCTTAAGCAATATCTCGCACTCAAGCAAAAGATTTAACGTAGCAAAAGCCCACGGATTATGAGTGGCATAATTGGCGTGAGTTAAATGTATTACGTCTGAAGACCAGTTGCTGTGCTAATCTGGTTTCCCCTGCTACCAATTGTGTCCTTGGTCACCCTTGGCTAGAAGCCTTTCTAAGATGGGACATAATGGGTAGCTGTCACAGGTCTCTGGAATTCTTTCCAACTTTGAGAGCATTCTTCTTCTTCTGCCCCCAGAGTCACGGCTTCCACCGTGCAGATTGACGTGCCAGATAACTCACTGTGCACGAGGCTGCTCTCATCCTCATGCGCCAAGGCTCTGCTGCAGGGCAGGCGTCTGAGTGGCTAGGAATTTTAGACAGTTACCGGTGATTTAGACTCCACATCTGCATTGAGAGTTAGTGCATTTACTTCACTTTACATGGACTCCAAATTTACACTTTTATTTTGTTTGGTTCTGTTTTTGAGACAGGTCTCAGTTTGCAGCTCTGATTGCCCTAGAATTCGCTATGTAAATCAAGCTGGCCTCAAACTCACCGAGACAACTGTATACAATGTTTGAACTCAACCAAAGGGTGTCTCTTCTTGGGTTACTCTAGAAACCATTGTGTGATTCCAGTATTGTTTGTTTTGTCTTTTTTTTTTAGTTTTGATTTTCATTTTTCAGTTTATGAGCTATTTTATTTATATATAGAAATAACCACCTGTTTTGAAGCCTTTTAAAAGATTCGTTGTGAAAATCTGGCAGGCTTGGCTGTACTTTGGGGTTTCTTTGTTGTTGTTGTTTTGGTTTGGTTTGGTTTGGTTTGGTTTGGTTTGGTTTTTTTCGAGACAAGGTTTCTCTGTGGCTTTGGTTCCTGTCCTGGAACTAGCTCCTGTAGACCAGACTGGCCTCGAACTCACGGAGATCTGCCTGCCTCTGCCTCCCGAGTGCTGGGATTAAAGGCATGCACCACCACTGCCTAGCTGGCTGTATTTTGTAATCCCAGTGACAGTGATAGAATCCAGGGTACCTGTGTAGCTGGACTAGCCAAATTGGAAAGGGAAGCTGCCTCAGCAAACACAGTGGAGCATTACAGAGAAAGACTGGTGTCAACTCCAGTCCTCCATACCCATGAACACATGCATACACATCCCAAAATAGATAAGTAGATAAATAAATCAATAAAATGTTAAGGGTTCTTTATTCTTCCGTGCTGTGTATTGGCTTTGTGTCAGGAGTTTGAGTGAATGCTTAGTCCTAAGAATGATGACAGTATTGGGAAGAAGTGCAAAACCCTTCAGAGGTGAGGTCCTGTGACGGATCTCAGATGATCCGGGGTGTGCATGGGAACGAGATAAGGTTACTCTCCCGGGAGAATAGTTATCAAAAGAGCAAGCCTGGCTCCACCCAGTGATCGGCTGGCATCCTGTCTGTGCTTTGGCCATGCTGTGAAGATGCTATGAAGCCAAGAGGCTATCTCGGCCCAGCATGTGCTGTGCCATTTTGGACTTGGAATTTCCGAAACTCTAAGCTAGATAAACCTTTTCTTCATGTGTAGCCTGTCAAGTATTTCATCACAGTGATGAAAAGTCAAGTAATAACATTTCCCCACTGATAACCAAATACAATAGAGAGGGCTTAAAATATAAGGACCGAGCCTATTGTGTAGTGCTCGCTCTGTGCCATGAGGCCCAAAGCTCCACCCCCAGTCTGCCCCATATATTTTTTATGTGCCTGGATGGTTTCCCCCGCATGTATGTCTGTGCACCATGTGCATGCAGTACTCATGGAAGCCAGAAGAGGGCATTAGATTCCCCTGGAACTGGAACTGTAGTTGTAAGCCACTGTGGGGTCCTCTGGAAGAGCTGTGCGTGCTCTTAGCCCCTGTGCTGTCTCTCCAGTCTGGATTTTGTTATTTTCCAGTTCAGTCTTCTAATATCATATTTCTTACATAATATTTTTAGATGCCTCGTCATGGCATGAGCCAGTCACTATTGTTATATAGACCTGTTTTTTAACCTCACCTGTGAGATAGTACTTTCAGGTACACTAAGGAGTAATGTTTTCTGACTCTTCTGTTGTCACTAGTCCCTTGCCCTTTTCTGTTCTGCCATCAGAGGAGATGGTGTATTCCCTTCTAAATTACCATGTGCTTAGAAACTGGATAAGCAAGCTTGCTGTAGTGTTCTTTTTCTTTTTTTCTTTGATACGTATGTGTGTGTGTGTGTGTGTGTGTGTGTGTGCATGCTTGTGTGTGTGCACCTATCCACATGCGGGTGGGCACACAAGCATATAGGTGTGCATAGAGGCCGGAGGCTGACTGGTGTTTCCCCCATTGCTCTCCATCGTATATATTTCGGCAGGCTCTCTGATGAACCCAGTGCTTGCCAGTCGGACTGGTCTAGCGAGCCAGCTCATTCCAGGGATCTGTCTCTTAAGTGCGGGAATTACAGACAGGCCACCACACCCACCTGGCATTTATGTGGTGCTGGGGTCCAAGGTCTGGCCCTTACGTTTTCATGGGAAGTGTGTTACCCACGAGCCACCTCCCTAGCCCCTTGTTCAAGTTTCCTATCAAAAAAAAAAGTGAGTTGTCTCCCGGGGAAGCAGACCAAAGTTGTGGGGGTTTTGTTTGTTTGTTTGTTTGGTCTTTTGACAGGGTTTCTCTATGTATCCCAGGCTAGCCTGCCACCACCCAGCCAGACCAAAGGGTTTTTTTGTTTTGTTTTGTTTTTTGTTGTTTTTTTTGTTTCAGTGTAATAGTATTATATATATATATATATATATATATATTTCAGTATATATATATATATATTTCAGTATATAAATTCTCTGGCATTTATTTTGTGTCATTGTAAACTTATTTACTAGATTCTATCTGAGATTTTTTAAAAAATAAATTAGGGTACAATAATAGTCAATATCTACAGTGAACATATAATTTTCTCCCAGTCCCATCTTCAGAAGTGTAGGGAACCATATCAAGTGGTGTGTATATGTGAGTGTGTGTCTACATATGCACATTTGTGCTCCCTAGATTGAATTCTCTAGCTCACTTGGAATTATCTCACTGTTTTGAGTATGCAATGCCATACTTAGACCCTAGGAAAACTGGAGAATTTTTTTCATGTTTTAAATCTGTAAAAAATAACTTCAATAATTATTTATTTAGCCTAGGCAACAAAGAGGACCCTAGGAGATATGCATGGGTTCACTTTGGAAGGAGAAAAGGACATGATATCCCAAGTAAATTGGGAGCATGGAGGCAAGGGAAAGGTAGAGGGGAGAAAGGAAGAAGGAAGGGGAGTGGGGAAAAGGTATGGCTTAATTTTAGAAAACATTTATTTAAATCTTTATCTCTATTTTTCTTTGATATGTAATGCTACATTTTATTTACTCTAAAAATAGTTGTACTCATTTAATTTTTCTTGTAAGAATGAGCTGCGTTGGTCCCTCCCCGGGGTTTTATGTGCAGCACCTGTAACACAGTGGGAATATGTCTTAGATTCCTACATACATATGGCAACTAGTTCAAAGTAAGATAAACATATGACTGCAGACGTGATCCCCAAGCCCTTCTATCTGAAACAGAATGTACTCTCAGTACAGACCAGAGGAGATTTATTGATTCTCTGTACCTATGCCTTAAAACTGTACATAGGGCTGGTGAGATGGCTCAGTGGGTGACGGCACTGTCACCAAACCTCACCACCTGAGTTCCAGCCTCAGGACCGATGTGTGCAGAAGGAGAGAACTGACTTCCTGCAAGTCTAATCTCTGCATGTGCCTGTGTGCACACACATGTGCGCAAATGAGTGAATAAAAATGTAATTGAACAATCTAGATGCCGTCTGTCAGAGACTGCAGGAAAAGTACCACTGCAGGAAGGGAACTTGGAAAGGATGGTGACGACCAGTGTATTGTCCCTCCACATCTCTCGTGGAGGACACATGCTCACTGGAGTAGTGAATAAGAAAAGAAAAAAGAAGAAAAGTAAAAGCATGCCTGGGAGGCCATGTTTTCTTCCCTTCATGCAGGCTCCATGCAGGCTGTGTCGATTTGGCCAAAGTACTTAGTAACCTTCCCAGCCTCTGGCAGCATCTGCCAAAGCTTCTACCATCGTTAACTGAGTTAAAGCAGATGGAAGGGGTCGAAGAGTGCCTGGTACCTACTGACTACGTATTTTAGCTGTTCTCTTAATATTATCAAATCTGAAATCGTGAGATAGCTGTTTACCTCTGAAGTCAAATGTTACCATATATCCGAGTTGTAGTGCAGTGTAAGCTGGTCCTAACAGATCTAACCGCTAGAAGGGCAGTCAGCCTCCCAACATGAACATGAAATTGTGTTCTCTCAATCCTTTGTACCTCTTTGCTTTTATACTGTAAAGCGGTCCTCAGCCCAGGTACCCCCGTAAGAAGCAAATGTATTTCATGTAGGTGGATCACTACAGGAAGTTAGGAGGAAGGAAGAGAGGCTGACGGCACTCCTGGTCTGCCTGGTGCCGCATGCCTAGTGCCTCACGCCTGCAATCCTAACCCTTGAGGAGCTGAGCCTAAGGTGGGAGGGAGGCCAGTATTGGGCCAAATGACCCAGTGGGAACCTATCTGCAGAACCCAAAGACTGGGAATGGAGCTCAGGAGGACCGCTTGCCTGACATCTCCACAGGCCTGGGGCTCCATCCCCATGAACCACTGGACCTAAAGAGACAAAGAAGAAAAGAAAGAAAGGCAAAAGCTATTTATCTTATTCTCAAAGAATAGAAAATGGAACAAATGACATGCCCCATAAAAGATACTTACTTAATAGTCATTGAATATGTGAAGATTGGAGCTACATTGCTGAAGCTTTTAGTAATGTTTCAATGAAATGAATTATTAAGGGGTAGGAAGCCAAAGAAAACCAGAGTTCCACATAGTCGTCTCTTTCCCCCATGTGTTGTTACCGTCTGTCTTAACTTAAGGTGGCCTAGTGTTCTGTGACAGCTAGGAGAGAAGAATGACATAAAGATATGTCAACTTGTAAAGAAGCTGAAGCCAGTGCTTCCAAATGTTCATGCTCCCCACCCTTTGGGGGCATGGAGAATATGCTTTCAAAGGAAATGACAGACTTTTTCTTCTTTCTTTTCTTTTCTTATCTTTCTTTCTTCTCTTCCTGCACTGTGTTTTAACATGTCTGACAAATCTGGGAAATAATGGAAGATCACAACAATTCCTAAATATTACAATTTAGGAAACTAAAACTAGCAATTGGCAGGGGTTGGCAGTGGTGCTCATGGTTTCCTATATGCCAGGCAACTGGTCTACAACCAGCCGTGTCTCAAGCACAGGAGACATCGAGGGCCCGTGAAGTGGCTCAGCGGTGAAGTCATTTGCACTGCAAGCCTGGTGACCTGAGTTTGATTCCCACGCTCCCTCCCACCCAGGTACCTGTAACAGATGAAGAGAACTGAACCCACAAAACCTACACCATGACCTATGTGCCCACAACACACGTCATTCACACACATGCACATACACGTATACAAAAACATAAAACTTTAAAGAGGAGATTAAATGTTAGCCCCAGATGTGGCATGTTTTTAAATTTGGCAAGACAAAGCAAAGTGGAAGAAACTGTTAACTGTTGTTTGTGTTTCTGTCAGTATTGCACATTAGCCTGTCAGTGTGAGAAAATGCTGAGGTTTGAACTATACACAACAATGACATCACAACGCTTTGAAGCCGATTCAGACCCCTCAGGAAACCTCTCCAGAGGCTATATACCAATAGAACAAAGAGGAGGAACGGCAGAACCGTGCTGTGGTTCAGTTTATTTTGAAGGTTGTGTTTGTATCTGGTTGTTTTTACTCATGTCTTATATTTTTGGATGTAGACTATTGTCTTTAATTAGTTAAGTTCCCCTATGGATTTTGGAAGTTATTGGGGAATTTTTAAAAAAAGAATAATTTCTTATAGATTCTAGAGCTTCTTACTCTAATTTTCAATCTATACCAAGAAAGAAAATTTCCCACAGATCCTATATTTTTATTTAAAATGCACTAATTTAATGGCAATTTTAATGTATATAATATATGCTATAATAAAGTAAATTATTAGTATAACAGTAATGTGTTTTATCAAGAATAGAAGAGGTTTTTATCAATCACTTCTAACCTGAGACAGTGTATCCTGTTTTCTAAGTTGCACTCTGCTCTGATATCTGACACTGTATAATTCAAAAGAAAAGAATTGAAGGTTGGCTCTCCTTGGTCTCCGGAGCCGTGGAGCCCTTCTTGTTTGTCTGCTTTGTGATTGGCTGCACAGTGTTGCTAGGCTTGTGTTTTTGTTCTTAGAGAAAGTTACAAAGTTGAAGGTGACCTATTTGAACTGCATCCTGTGGCTTTGCCTGCCTCGCTCTTTTCCCTGACCTCCCCCATCTTCTGAAGTTTAGAATTGTTTTTCAACCTATTTAGTTCATAAAGTTAGCAGACAGTATCTTTAACATTTTTAAGTTCTAATTGTGTGTTTGTGATGCACTGATTAAAATACTATTATTTAAATTGCTTAAATGTGTTTGGATTTGCTGACGTAAAACAAGGTCTAAGACAGAGAGGAAATACATTTTTTTTTAAAAAAACTACCTATTATAAAAACTAAAGGCTATCCATATGTCAGTAATATCTTCATTAGTAAGAAAGAATTCAGAAGGTTTTTGTTTCATTTTGTTTTGTTTTCCAGTTGAAATATACCATGAAATATAAAGTAATAGTTAGAGGAAACCCTGTCTCAGAAAAACCTAAATAAATAAATAAATTATTAGGTCAAATTTTTTGTGATTTAGGATAAAGGGTATAAATAAGCATTCTGGTACTTTGTTACTGAAGGGTGGGGTTGACTTTATTCGTGTCTTCTTGAGGAGGACTAGGAAGATTGACATCTTCAGGTCAGGCCATATGCAAGCTCTATTGGCAGGTGAGATTGTTTCTAGCATAACAAGCCGTTCAGCACAGCCGAGGTCAGAGCCTTGTCTCTTTCAGCCTCTGTTGGCATTGATGTGAACTAGATCCCTGCAGCAATGTGTCAAAAGCAGCAGAAGTTCATGGAGCAGTCCCTGAGCCTGAAGACCCAGCCCAAGCCTTGTGTGTGTAACCTGAAGAGCTACAGACTGGCTTGGGTCCTCCAAACCCGCCCTGAGTTCTAGGGAACAGACGGTGAGATGTGTCACAGTCAGAAAATGGCAGAATTCAAGTGCATTTTAAATTTATACTCTTTTATCAAGCAACGTTACCAAAATTATTTCATAAATAATGTCTAAAATTGTAACATTTTATGAACAAATGATTTCTTTATGTTGGAATAAAGATAAATTAACTATCAAGTCAGTGATAATAATTTATATTTTAAGCAGTTTGAAAATAAGTTACAGATAGTAGTTGCAGTATTCTGAATTTTCTTAAATTCATGATACTGAGAAAACTGATTTACACAGATAATTAGTTGTGTTTAATCATCATGTTCCATCAAAAACATAGAACCCTTGATAAAATCAGGAATTGAGTGGAAAGAGCAGACTCTCAAAGCTAAGATAAAAATGTATAGATTATGAAGTTCATTTGCTCTTCATTGTGAGCTGGGGAGGACTACAGCTAGCTACTAGAGGGACTTACAGGCTACTAGGTTTCTTCTCTTCCTCTTTTTTCCCAGAACAGATTAACAGACAAGATGACTATCCACTCAGTACCCTGCAGAGCCCAAGGACCTGCTCTCTGTGTGAGAGTTCTGCCTTCTGACCCTGCATGTTTAAGAGACTAAATCCATACAGTTCGCATCCAGTAAATATTTTCAGTTAATGCATAACTGACTGATTATGTAATGTCAAGATTTCTATAAATTGTTAAAATAAACAACATTATGTACATTATCTTATATTGTAGTGAGAGCTGTGGGCAGGCCTCCTTTTTGTCCCGCACGGCTCCCGCATGGCTAGCTTAACACCCGAAATAACAACACACAAATTGTATTCATTTAAACACTGCCTGGCCCATTAGTTCCAGCCTCTTATTGGCTAATTCTCACATCTTGCTTTAACCCATATTTAGTAATCTGTGTAGCACCACGAGGTGGTGGCTTACCAGGAAAGATCCTAACCTGCGTCCGTCTTGGGCCAAGGAAGCATGGTGTCTGACTCACTTCCCTTCTTCCCAGCATTCTGTTCTGTCTACTTTGCCTTTCTAAGCTGCTGTCCTATCAAAGGCCAAGGCAGTCTCTTTATTTAACCACTGACAGTAACACATAGACAGAAGACCCACCTACATCACTATATCAAAATACGTTTTTAAAATTAAAGAAGAAAGCAATCATCTAAATACAGTTTTATTTTAGTACTTTCAATTCACAAAAAAAAATGAGAAAAAATATGATCTATTACTACAAATGAAGTGCTCTTGAATTCTGTTCAAATTCGAGTTCAGGTGAAAAACATAATTTTAAAAAACACCATTATTTCTTTCTTCTAGGAGGATATTTTAAGAAAGTGGGTTGTGGTCAGGTGGTGATGGTGCACGCCTTTAATCTCGGCACTCGGGAGGGAGAGGCAGGCGGATCTCTGTGAGTTTGAGGCTGACCTAGTCTACAAGAGCTAGTTCCAGGACAGGCACCAAAGCTACACAGAGATACCCTGCCTCAAAAAAACCAGTAAATAAATAAATGGGGGGAAAAGAAAAGAAAAAGAAGGTGGGTTGTAACAAGCAGAAGTAAATACATCCATTTGTAGAACTCATATGTCCTGAATTTGTCCCCATTGTTTGGGTAAAGAGGAAATAGTCCAAGGCGGGTGAGGGAGTTTTTGGAGAGCAGAATACACAGCAAAGTTCAGTGAGCGGCAACTTGTTTTTAAGACTTAAGGACATGCAAGTGGTCACCACATGTCACCCTGTGTCTTGAGCCCATGCCAAGAATCTACAACTCAGTACTTTCTTGGAATGCCATAGACCTTAGAAGGAGGTAAATAAAGGGAAGTCTCAAAGATTAATGGGCTAAGGTAGAGTGGGAATCCTTTGAATTATACACACAGAGCACAGGTAGAGGGCGCTGTTCCCCACTTATCACCAGGCATGGGGTGGAGTGGGAGAGGCACTGAATAGTGAGTACAAACAAAAGATAGCTTGATTTTTACATTTTTATTCTTATTGTTTTTTAAATCAAAATTATCTGAATAGCATGAATAAAGATGTATACTTCATGATTGAACTAGTGATCATTAATATGCATTTAGCCCAAGCACTATACTTTAGCCAAGAATTTACTCTATAAAAGAAATGGAACTTGACCGTCAAGTTCCATCAGGTCCGTGGGCTTAGAATGAGTTCAAGATTGAGGTGTGAGGGCTGGAATGTGGCTCAATGGTAGAAGGCTTGCCTCCTATGTCCAAAACCAAGTAAATCATCTGTGACAACATCAATAGATTTGGTTTTAATCTCTTTTGAAAAGTTTTTAAATTTAGGTATAAATGAAGTCTAGTCCCTAAAAACTATTAAAATTAAAGTGACACAATATGTAAGTATTTATAGTCTGAAGAATATTCTCTACTTGCAATGCCACGTGTTTAGTGTCTTTAGCTACCTTTGACTTGTTTCGGCTATCGGCACAGCACGTCCTTTAAAGCCTTTGGTAGCTCCTGGAGTTGATGTGGGATTCCCCTCTGTGTGCTGTGAATATCATTGGTTAATAGAGGAACTACTTTGGGCCTATAGCTCAGCTATAGGGGAGCAGAGCTAGGCAGGGAAAACTAAAGGGAAGGCTGGTAGAAAGAAGGTGGAATCAGAGAGAAGCCATGTAGCCCTGCCAGAGACAGACGCAGGAACTTTATCCTGTAAGCCCCAGCCTTGTGGCAATACACAGATTATTAGACATGGGTTAAATTAAGATGTAAGAGTTAGCCAATAAAAAGCTAGAGCTAAGGGGCCAAGCAGTGATTTAATGAACACAGTTTCTGTGTGGTTATTTCGGGGCTGAGTGGCTGGGAATCAACAAGCAGCTCCTCCTACATGGAGTCATTAAAGACCAGCTGTCAATCACCTCGTACACTCACCCTTTTCCTGACCCTCATAGTATTTCAAATCAGATCCATTCCTTTTCAGCTCAGCGATGCTGAGAAGCAGCGATATGCTGAAAGCTGTGTGTTCTGAGCGTATGCTGTTTAACTTCCTATCTCAACAGAGCGTCTTCCCTAGCGCTGCACCCTAGATGGCCCCGAGGATATTTAAAGCCAGGCTTGGTTACAAAATGTTCCACGCATCTCGTCAGACAATGGTATGTGTGCAGGCAGGGTCTGACTCGCACTTTCCTGCCGACTTAACAGGTGACCACGCATGCCGCTGCCAGAACCTTCTCTTGCTAGTGCAAGGAAGGAAGCGGGCCCAGAAGTCCAAACAGCCTGGGAGTACCTGTGGCTTCCCAAGGAGAAGGGAAGAGGCTGAAAAACAGAGCTAAACCTGGAACAAGCTGAGCTTCCTTGCCTCTGAGGACACGTGGCAGCCCCTATATCTCCACATCGTTAACAGAACAGTGTCGAACTCACTGTTAGGTCTCAAGTGGGCTATAATTTAATGGAAACACCTCTTTAGAACTCACATCCTGTTGGCTGGGCACCAAGGCACCGGAGATGCATTCTGATCTTCACGGCTGGGCATTCTTTTGAGATAGCTCAGATAATGTGTCCGTCACTCAGTGAATATTGTGAACCACTTTAAGAAGCTTGATTAGTTTCTAAGACCTTTCTCTTGTTAGAAGAGGATGCAGGCACTGTGCGGAGCGTTTAGAAGGTCTGGTGGGCACAGTGGTCAATGGTGCAGATTTGGAGACCATGAGGTCATAGACGTCTGGGGAGAAACAGTAAGAATGACAGGGAGGCTGGGCCGTGGTGGCACATGCCTTAATCCCAGCACTCGGGAGGCAGAGGCAGGCGGATCTCTGTGAGTTCGAGGCCAGCCTGGTCTACAAGAGCTAGTTCCAGGACAGGAACCAAAAGCTATGGAGAAATCCTGTCTCGAAAAAAATCAAAAATCAAAAAAAAAAAAAAAAAAAGAATGACAGGGATAGAGATGGGAGGGAGACCCTAAGATGGAGACCCAGATCACGCCTGCCTCCCTCACTTTCCTGATCTCAACCCAAAAAAAAGCAAGGGAGAGCAAATGTCTTTCTTTAATCCTGCTTTCTTTTCTTGTCCTAGCACCAAGAACTTAAGCTACTACAACAGCTAAATGTTAACTTTATATTCCTTAAAAGAAACAGCTTCAAGCTGGGCAGTCCTGGAACACGCCTTTAATTCTAGCACTTGGGAGGCAGAGGCAGGTGGATCTCTGGGTTGAGGCCAGCCTGTCTACAGAGCTAGTTCCAGGACACCAAGGTGGTCACACAGAGAAACCCTGAATTTTCTTACCAAGACCTCTCTGCTGATCCTCCCAGCTTTGTCTAAGGTGTTTTTCCCTTCAGAAAGCTTATTTTGACCCACCACTCCATGCCAGGACTCTGACTATTCATAGTTCGATGCCAGGACCAAGTCCTTTGGTATGGCTGTGCTTTGCACCAGTGTATTGGAAGAGATGAAGGTTTTGGGCATCCTGCTAAGGACACATGCAGAGAAAATGAATCTCACTTCGACACAGCTCGTGATTTGGCCCAAAACATTTTTAGAGGACAGGAAATTTCTATTACTTCTTTGATCAGATGCCAGGATTCTTTCTAAAAGGAACGAAATGTTGAAGTGAAATGTTCAAATAGCAGACTCTTTAGAATAGCTCCTGGTCTGTGCTGAGAACGCTCAGCAAATATGGAAATTCCAGCCCTTTCCAGGCCTGCTAGGATGCTCGTCTCTGCATTCAATGTTTATGACATGCTCAGTGTGTCCAACACTGGACATCCTCAGTATGACATCTGGCCACTCAAGAAATGAAATTCTTAAGTAAACATGAGCTTTCTATTAAATTATTTAGAGCAAAAAACATTCCCAGAAGTGAAAGGCACTTAGTGTTGCAGGACAATTAATACATTTGTTGGAACTCACGGTCACTGTAGATTTATTTAGGGCAGTGCTTTTTAGAGTTTTTAATAGACAGTAAAGTGACTAATCCACAGTACTGTCTATGCAAGCGAACAGAACTCTTTGGAACTATTTAGGTCAGTCTTTATAGAGACCATAAAGGAATCTTGGGCATTTAATAGCTTGAAGGTTCTCAGTAAACTACTGAATTAGAATGTAAGTTAAATTTATTTTTCTTTTCCTATAAGACAGCATTAAATAATTGGAACTTTCTGGGAAAAGTTCTATTTGGAGCTTCTAATTTAGGTCAGTATATTTGAACTGTTTCTTCAATAAATACTTACCAAGCTCTAAATATTAGACAGTATATATGCAATCCAAAGCTTTACTTTGACATTTAATTATTTTAAACCACCTTGGAATCAGCTGAATTCATGCTTTTCTTTTGTGTCTTTGAATAGAAAGGTGGACACTCACTATTTTTGCAATGGACAGCCATTTTAATATAATTGCCATGGTATGCCCTGCTAAATTAAACCTATAACTTCAGAAAATAAAGTCACAGCTCCACGGTTCCAGAGGCATCAGTTTTCATGTACTTTGCTCACTTTTAAACTAGTTTTTGCCAGGCTGTGGTGGCGCACACCTTTAATCCCAGCACTCGGGAGGCAGAGGCAGGCGGATCTCTGTGAGTTCGAGGCCAGCCTGGTCTACAAGAGCTAGTTCCAGGACAGGAACCAAAAGCTACGGAGAAACCCTGTCTCGAAAAATCCAAAATAAATAAATAAACTAGCTTTGACAAATCCGAACCACACAAATAAGTACATTTATTTCTCCGAGTCACTCATTACTGCCGGTTTATTTGAGGGAGCAGCAGCTGCTTTGAACTGAGTGACTTACTGGATTTGTATTGCTTGTTTATGGCTGAGTGGAGATTTGATTGTATCATTTATTTTTGTGGCTCTTCGGTGGAAGAGCACTTAGACCTCTCTGTCGCTTTTCTTTTATTAACCCTAACCCAAAGCGGCTTGCTTCTCTTAGTTAAAAAAGAAACGATTTTGGGGTGCTTTATAAGAAAATGTAACATCGATCTTGCCTGGAGAAGAAAAATAAAGAGTAACATTTTTAACCTTTTGACTTTCTAAACAAGAACCATCAAGAACTGAAAGGGCAACTTAGTCTTCTCTGGCAACTGTAACCTCAACTGCTAACACCGAAACTTACTTTCATCTGCGGGGTGTCTGTCAGTGGTTAGTGATGTAAGCGCCATTTATGTCCTTCTATGGATGTGTTCCAACCTCTTTCTTCTTTTTCTTAACCTGAACATGTAAGCTTTTGAAAACACAAGCATAGAAAAAGAGATCTAATTTAGCAGGTTTTTGTGCTTAAGAAATGAATAAAGCTACCAAAGGAAGGAAATGGGATTGGCAGCTTTATGTCCTAAAACTGTGTTTTTCCAAGTTCCTCATTAGATTTCAGAGAGAAGATTTTTTTTTCTTTGTAACACAGGGTACTTGTGAAGGAATATTGTTAATTATAATGCCATGGACTATAGTCAAGACAATTGGGAGACCTGCTGCCAAGGAAAATGATATTTATAGTTTCTACATCGCTTGCCAAAAATAATTTTTACATTGTATATAGGCCACGATCTCCTGCTTCTACGTTCTGCAGCCATTTTGTGTGGTTCGGGCATCCGAAGTAAATGATAATTTCAGTAGTTTGTACAATTTAAGGAAAACTGGTGTTGCCAGAGCTGGTCTAGGGAACACTGCTGACTGCCTGTAGGTAAATGGCAGGCCCATGCCCGGGAAAGCGGAGGGCAGGTCGCCTTTCCCTGAGTCCTGGGACAGAAGATGCTTCTTCCAGCCAGGGATCAACCCAGCGAGTTGGTTCTCACACCGAGACCTAGCTCCTCGCTAGGCGCTTGGCCTTCCAGCTTGTTTTTGCTGGCCTGGTCTACAAGCTCCCCACCCCGGGCGCCAAGGGGCGGGGCTGAAAGTCCCCGCGGGCCGGCATTGGCTGGCGCGCCCGCCCCGGCGGTGGAGTGACGGGCGCGGGGCGGGGCCTCGCGGCTTGTTTGTCAGAGCCGCCTGCCCCGCCCCCGCCGTGTGCTGAGTGAAGCGCTGCAGCGAGCGCGGCTGCTGCTGTCCCTGCGACATGCGTCTGGCCGCTGCAGCGAACGAGGCGTACGCAGCCTCGCTGGCCGTCTCGGAGCTGCTGGGCTGCCACCAGTGCGGCGGGGGCCGCGGCCAGGACGAGGTACCCGGCGGGCGAGGGCTGGAGGGGGTGGGGGTGGGGGCCCGAGCACCGCCGACGCTCGCACCCGCAGCTTCGCGAACGCCCCCTCGGGGGCTGCGCGGCCTGGGCGAAGGGACTGGCGTGCTCGGCGGGCCACCCGGTCACCTAAGCGGTGGCCTCGGGACCGAATAACGTCTGCTGGGCTGGCGCGCACAGGTGGGAGCAGCAGAGCTGAAGTCTCGGGTCAGGCAGCCTGTGGATTTTCCTCTCTGGCGCCCGGTCAAAACAGATCGTTCAGTCACCCTTCCCTCTCCGACGTGGATTTGGAAACACTTTTGAGTCGGTTAAATGATACCGCCTGGAATAAAATCGCCACTCAAGCCCTGTGCCGCTCTTCGCAGCATTTGCCCCTGCTAAAACATCCCTGCTTTGCCTGCAGGACCATCGGAGGTGTTTTGTGGGTATTTTTGTAAATGGTGCAAATAGGATGATGTTTGGAAATTGCTAATATAACCTTCCCCAAAATTCGAACATTCAAAGGCTTTGCCTCTAAAGGGAGGAGAGAGAAATACTGAAATTGGAATTGAAATCAGAATGTTGGGTTGTCGTAGCTCAAGAAATCTAAACGTGAATAACGTGAATAATCTCCTTGTTATTTTGCACATTAAAATGGTACAGGTCTAAATGTTTAGTATTCTGTTCATCGGCACACTGCATAGAGTCATGAAAACTTAAATGGCCCCTTGAAAGGTATAGAGCACCAAGTGTTGTTTCCTAGATGTTTACATTCCTGGATATTTTGCTTGCTGCTCGTTTACAAATACCAGAACAACCTTCCAATTTTTCTAAAGCCCAGCAGTGGACTGTTGCTTAGCATGCGGAAGACTCCGGGTTCTACCCTAGGCATCAACAAATAAGTAACCAGTAAAACATTGCTCTGGGAGCTTTCCTAAAAACAGGCCACAGCGTGAAAGTGTTGAGTTAGCATTTACAGTTTGTGTGTGCAGACCATCACACCAGGATCTGCTCTCTCTCTGAGTAGGAAGGAGCCCCAGTGGTCATGCATGAATAGCTCTGTTATTTCTGACAGCGTTTATGGGCTAGATCTTCAGCTCTGACTCGGACTGTTCAAAGATATGAAGCAGCTTGTGTGTTGATTCTAGCAGTGCCTGTGGGGTTGCGCTCAACAAACTAGGAAGGTTTGCAGAGCTAGCTCTATTTCACTTGACTGCGCTTAGCATGGGAGAGAAACTAGGAAGCGGTGCTGCACGGGAGAACTTGTCCCTTCTCCAAAAAACACTGGCACAGCTCTCTCCAGTAGAAAGCTTCCTCCTCCTCTTGCTCCTCTTCCCCCTTCCCCCCTCCCTCCTCACTGTCCCAACCCAGGACCCTATACATGCTAGGCAAATTCAGTACCACTGAGCCACATCCCCAGCCCAAATGTAAGACTTTGAAGTCAGGAAGTTTTTCATTTTCTAAACCATGGTTCATGGAACACACACACAAAGAGGCACCTAACTTCCTGTGCTTTTAATAGCATAGCAGTGATAATGACAATCTGAAGAAGTACAGTACATTTTGCCACAGCTCAAGAAATCTAAGTGTGAACACTCTTCCGCTCTTCTCATTTCTGGAGTCCTTTGAATGGTAGAAAGTCTACTTTATGCTCTATAGACGAGGATTTTCCCAGAAGAGAGAGTGTGGGATTAAGGCTTTAACTTTTGATCAAACCTTTTGCTTTCTCTGCCTTGTTGAAATACCATTTCTACTTGTGTAAATTTTTAAGAAAACAAGCTTGACATAAGTGTTGTGGTAAGTCATATGCTAAAATATCTAGCTGGAATTTTTTTCATGTATCAAGTAGACAAAAATGCTTCAAATAATTCCCCTACTTTTACCTACTTTTTCAAGGAGGTAGACTGAACAAATGCTTGGCTGTTGCATTTGTAGCCAGTCATTCATTCTTAAGGAGACTGATGTAGGTCTGTACCCGGACGTAAGCGTTCACCAGCGCGAAGTGACTGGAACGGCGCTTTCCCTACAAGGACTGTTCATACGGTGGCACAGCACATACCGTTTCTGTGGCACTGCCGGTGGCCACTGAGAGTTCATATTGTGAAATCAACTGTAGCTGTCGTACATCGATAGAGGAAACAGGTCAGACTGTGATGGTGGGGGCTGTGGTCATCTCTTTCAAAGAGGGTGGGTATTCTTGGTTCTCATGCTAGCTTTTCTAGCTGCACCTTCACAGACAGCTGTGAGGTTTATACCTGATCAACATCTGCGGCTGCTCTTCAGCCCAACCATCTGTTCCTGGCAGCTCCGCCCCCTGGGATCTGGATTGTAAGATTTGAGCCGAGTCTAATTGAGTTCTCACCACTATAAAAGGAAAAAATCACTGGAGTCATCAACCTAGGAAGTTATAAAAATGCATTCAGTTTGGCTTAGCATTAAAGACGTGGACTTACATTTTCTAGATTTTAATATCATAAAGTGCCTGTTCCTTGTTTGTGATAATAGTACTTAAAACAGTACTTGGTTTGTAACACTTTATGAACTGTAATTGCTGCTCTTGATTTTTTATTAACATTATTAGCTCAAGATTGTTTTTTTTTCTGTTTATGTCAGTTAAGGAATGAGCAGAAAACTCAAAAGCAGTTTGATTGGCAGAGATTTCCCCGATGTGTGTGCGAGTGCGCGCGCACATGCCCTCAAGAGCTTTTCAGACTGTACTATCATAACCCAAGGCAGTTGTGCGGGATGGCGCTGTTGCTGCTGTGTCCTCCTCCTCCTCCTCAGCCCTCTTTTGCACACTAGACCCGTCCACTCAAGGGTTTAAAGGCCCCGATGGGATTACAGCCTTACTAAACTGAAGTCCTTGTTTTGGCCAAACCTTCGTCATTGTTCTGTACCTTTCTCTCAGGAGACGATGCATCGAGAATCTTGGTCAGGCCGGGGATCAAATGTAGGGCCTTGCACATTGGGATCAAGCCCTTTCTCACGGAGCCACCATCCCAGTGTGTGCTCTGCTGTAGTGATTTTCCAAGAGGAGTCTTTGTACGAGTTTCAGTGAGCACAGGTCCTGGAGGACGGTGAAGGGAAACTCACCAGTTCACTTTTCTCAGAGGTTAATTTGTGTGCCCTGGAAGGCTGCATGGAGCCGGTCCACTTCTTGTCTCTACCTGGTCTGAGACTAATTGGGATACAATCTCAGAGCTCATCAGTAACACCCTGGTTGATTAGCCTCTTGTTTTCTGATGGGCATAAAATTAAGTAGCAACGTTGATGTCACGTCCTTGTATCTCTGTTACAGACCTAGTCTGTTAGCTAAGAGAGTCTCCCAACTTTTAAACCTACCCTCCTATGAGAAGAGTAAGTGTATTTGATCCTAGAATAGAAGTAACTATGTTTCTCATTGGGTCAGTCTTGCTCCCCGCCACTGTCAAGGAAGAGTTGACTGGGAAGTGTGTCTCCCTCTCTGATCTCCCACCTTTGACCTTCCATATCTTTTCTCTGTCAATTCTCTTTCTGCTTCATGAGCTGCCCAGCTGCAGGCTCTCAGGCTTTCCGGGATCATCTGCTAGTTCACCTCTGAGCTGAATGAAGTTATTTAGCTGGAACTAGACCTGTATCCACAGGGAAGGGACTGTCAGAGACCCCTTTACAGTTCTGTCTTAGCTTATTCTTCTCTCTGCAGCTCTGTAGATATTATTAAGGAGTTGATGTACTCCTAACACTGACATTACTGTGCAGTGGGCATCTAAACCATCCTAAGGAATGCTTGCCTTCCCCCTTTCTGTGTGATTATTTCCTTTTGTCTTCCTTCTTCTTAATATATTTTTAAATTGCTTTTAACCCTTGCAGAAAACAATCTTAGCAGAATCAAGGACATTTCCTTGGTCGTTGAAGATTTAGGGGAGCCGGGCGGTGGTGGCGCATGCCTTTAATCCCAGCACTCGGGAGGCAGAGGCAGGCAGATCTCTGGGAGTTCGAGGCCAGCCTGGTCTACAAGAGCTAGTTCCAGGATAGGCACCTGAGAAACCCTGTCTCGAAAAACCAAAAACAAACAAACAAACAAAAAAAAAAGGATTTAGGGGAAAAGAAAAAAAGTGGTATCAACATGACCTCTAAAAGTGACTAAGAGTGGAGTTCATTTTGTCAAGACAGGAATTATTTAGGACTATTGACCGCAGCTCTGTTGCTCTGTTAAACCGTTCACCGTTCAGTTTTCCTCTTGATGAGCACTTAGGCTATTGATGAGAAGCAGTATTGCAATGATTTCCCCTTCCGTGTGAATACACGATTGTGAGTAGGTCAGTAGGTTCCACTTAAGATAGAATTATTGACACAAAGAGCATGTGACTTTTTAGTTTTCATCCACCTTGCAACCACCGTACTTTAGAACTTGCATCTTTTTTTGTTTGTTTTTAAATCAGTGTCTCCTTATAGACCTGGCTGTCCTTGTCTATCACTAAATAGCCGAGGCTGGCCTAGAACTCAGAGAGATCCACCTGCCCGTGCCTCCCAAGTGCTGGGAGTGAAGACATGCCACCATGCCTCAGACTTTTCCATCTTAAAGTTTTTTTCTTTCTTTCTTTTTTTTTTTTTAAGAATTAAAAGTAGTATCTCTGTAGTAGTTAATGTGGTAGGGTTTGGGGGAAGAGACTTGAGTATGGTTTCAGTCATTCTTATTTCCTTTTCTTTGAATTGTTTATGACTCTTTGCGAATATCTTTTAAGTTTTCTGTTTATTTTAGACTTTGTGTCCTCCCTTCATGGAAGTCTGATTTGTTACCAGATTTATCAGTCTTTAATTTTGACTTCTGGGTTTTATAGCATTTTGGGGTCTTTTTCACTACACAAGCATTTTCTAGAACTATTTTGTTTGTTTTTTTCATATTTAACTCTGATTTATTGTGAATTAAAATATGATTAGGGCTCTAACTTCCTTTTTTCTGAGTGACTACCAGTTGTTCCAAGATCATTTGTCAAATAATCTATTTGGAATGGCATCCTTTGCTACCCTGAAGTCCTATGTACTATATAGTGTGTGTCTGAGTTACAAAATAAGTAATAAAAACTTGAAACTCTAAATACATATTGTCTAGATAACTTGTAAGATGAAGGAAAAGGGAAAGAATAAATGTTGGCCTCAGCTTTGTACCCCACCCCCACCCCCCACCCCCTGGTGAGTTTTGTTTAACATACATCCAGTTTGGTCAGGTTAGAAGTTATGCTTCTGGGATCATTGTTTTATATAAACAGCTACATTTGTTTCAAGAAGAACAAATTCTCTTCTGGCACTTATACATTGTTAAAACTGAGACATATATATGACCAGACTAGTGAAGTGTCACTTCAAATGAGTATAATGTTACATAGTATCTTCAGTGTGAGCGTGGACTAGCCACAGTAAGAAGCTATCAATGTCCAGGAAATACAATATAATTGGTACATCATGGATTCAGTTGGCAAGTAGTCTATTTTGGATTTTCCTGATAAAGATCCTCTCATCCTGTGTGCTGTTTTAGGAAGGGGAAGGGACCAGAACTTGCTATGTAACTGAGGATGACTTTGAACTTCTGATCCTCCTGCCTTCACTGCCCAAGTGCTAGAATTACAGGTTTACATGAGACAAGCACTACCGACTAAGCTACATTCCTAGCTTTGCCTGAACTTTTAAAATCCATTATATTCAAAAGTTTTTCATTTGTTTATCCCAAATTTCTTGAATTCTCTCTGTTCCCTCCCAGTTCTTCTTAAAAGCAAAACAGTTGGGTTGGAGAGATGCTCAGTGGGTAAAAGCATTCATCCCACAAGTGTGAGGACCTACGTTCAAATTCTGGGAACCCATGTAAAATCTGGATGCACAGTGAGTGCAAACATCTGTAATACCAGCATACATACAGGAAGGCAGAGGGAGAAGCAGAAATCCCTTCCCCCAGAAGCCCAGGGGCCAGCTAGCCGGGCACATACAGTGGAAAATCACCAGAGACCCTGTCTCAAACAAGGGGGAAAGCGAGGACCAACACCCAAGGCTGTCCTCTGCCCTCCACATGTGCTACATATACACGCTTGCCCATGTTCACACATGCAGGCATTCACACATATACAGAGTGCACGCACACACAACAGGAATAGCTAGTATCTGATTTATGGAATGAAATTATAGAAATAGTAGAGATAGTAGAAATGGGTTTTTTGTTTCTTTTTATGTGGGTGCATACACATATGTGTGTGTTAATGCGACAATGAACCTATCCATCTGCTATGTGGTTCAAAGATGGAACTCAGGTTTTATGCTTGGCACCAGTCTCCATTTTCTTCTAAATGAAAAACAGTTTTGTGTGTCATACAATTTTACATGTAAGAATTAATCATCTGTTGTATTTACCCTATCTGTTTAGAGTAATACTGGATTGACTGCCCTCAAGTTCTATTATTATGATTGTTTTGATATTGTATCTAAGAATATTGTCCTAGGGGAGGAGGTCCTAACCATGGGCTGTCTGTCCCTGTTAATATACCACTCTGTCAGTGTAAGAGAAAGAATTCTAGATTTTGTCAAAAGTCAGAAATAAACAAGGTAAACAAAGTTAGTTTTTTTGAAGTAGATTCACTCAACCCTGGAGAAAGGAGAGCTCACCAGGGTTGACCTTTCTCTTCTGTGAATTTAGCTACCTGGTTCTTACTTGTCGTAGCTTCTCTGCTTACTTCCAGGTGTAGTATCAATCTAGTGACAGTTGTGTTTCTTCCTGTTTAAGATGTCTATATGAAGGTTGTTTTGCTTTTATTTCCTGATAAGGTGTACAGGGAGAGATGCTTTTGTTTAGTTTTGGATGTACAAACACACTGGGCTTGTTTTGTATCACTGACAGCCCACAGGGTTGGCTGCTGTGTGCTGAACTTTCTGTTCTAGACTCTCTGCCAAGTGCTTTATGCAAAACTCTGGTTTGAGTGGAACGGGTTTTATTGTTTTTAGTCAGAGTCATATTAGAAGGTGTTAACTGTGGGATGCAAATGGCTGGCGTGTGTATATAGCTATGAGAAAAATGTCTATAGCAGGCCTGTCTGTTTTGAATTGGCTGTTTTTCCTTCTTGCTCCTTTAGCCTGAGTTTGTGTTGTTCTCTGCTGGAGGCCTGAGATGGTGTAATTTTCTTTTCTAGGAACTTGGAATCAGAATTCCTCGGCCAGTAGGACATGGACCAAGCAGGTTCATCCCAGAGAAGGAGGTATGCTGTTTTGAAAGTACACGGTGAACTGCCGGCTTTTAAGGAAACATTTTCATGACCCACATCTTGGCATCCTAATGCTTACTGGTCAACAACATGTTTTACACAGTTATTCAGAGTTAGTCATGCTTTGGCACTGAGTTTAGGGATTAGAAAGCTGTTGTAGTCATATTGATTTCTAGTATTTCATGATGCATTTAAGCACCCGTATTTAATCAAGTAAAACCACGACTTGTCTTTGACTCGTCCTCCACCTGCTTATATTTAGACCTTGCTTAAGAGTGCTTGGAAACAGAGGTGCTCAGGCTTGTCCATCTCAACAGGTTGGTCCTAATTAATGCTAGACTGAACCTTTAATTCTGTGTAAGTGGAAGCATCTGTGCTTTATTGTCATAAGAACTATTTGCTAAATTGTGGTTCTCTTTTCATGAAATGAAAATAGGGTTGTAAAAAATGTTTTAGTGTCTGCTTGCAAGCTCTGGGCATTTAGCAATGTAAATCTGCTTCCGGGTCTGGATTCTGGTCAAGTCTGCAAGCAGTCTATCTGGATACCCTTAAACTGAAGTTCAGTTCTGGCTTTGTTGTTTATCCCACACCATATAATGGGGCTATTCTTCTGTTTTGCTACAAGTTTAAATTTGTTACCCCTCTTAAGTAAAATTTAATCTACTTCTGAGTGGAACAATGCAGCCCATTCATATTTTCTTTAACACTGGTTTCTAGCTTATGTAACCATAGTTTTCTCTCGTTTACACAGATTCTACAAGTAGGGAGTGAAGACGCACAGATGCATGCTTTATTTGCAGATTCTTTTGCTGCTTTGGGTCGTTTGGATAACATTACGTTAGTGATGGTTTTCCACCCACAATATTTAGAAAGTTTCTTAAAAACTCAACACTATCTACTGCAAATGGATGGACCATTACCCCTCCATTATCGGCACTACATTGGAATAATGGTTTGTAAACATATAATGAAAAATTATTTCTGCCTGTTTTTCTTAATTTCTGTGAGAGTTAATGCTTTTGATACAAGGATAAATACTTATATTTTGACTTGTAATCATATTCTTACCAGATAGCTTCTATTTTTTCTGGTTTTAAATAAGTATGCTTTCAAGTATAACAAAATATACTACATGTAGTTTTATACAGTACTAAGAACTATTCCTTTAAGATTTCTTTGTGTGTGTGTGTGTGTGTGTGTGTGTGTGTGTGTATAAGACAACTTGAAGGAATCAGTCCTCTTCTTCCACCATGTGATTAAACTCAGGTTGTCAGGCTTAGTGGCAGGTGCCTTTACCCACAGAGCCATCTCACTGGTCCAGAACCATTCTTTCTTAGAGGTTAAAGTAAAACATAACATAAGATGTAAGTGATGCCTCCTCCCCTCCCTCCCACTCTCCCTTCCCCCACTCTCCCTAGCAAAAGTCTTGTGTGTCCTAGACTGGCCTCACACTTGCCACATAGTTGAGAATGACTGTGAGTTCCTGAGCCTCCCAAATGCTAGGATCATAGTGTAGTTATGGTTGATGTTGACATAACTGGTGGTAAGCCTGTTGAGTTTGTATATAATAATGTCATTTTATGATTGACAGTTTAACTGAAGTGAAGAAACCCTTCACACACTCCTTTGTCTGAGAGTCTGAAAGCTGGCACAGAGGCAACATTTTTAATGTTCATTTTTCTAGCAGTATTTTGTTACTGAAATATTACTGCACTGTTTTCTAAGTGGAGGCTTCTTTGTCCTGCCCCATCCCACAGCTGCTCTTGAATAATCACTCACTGTCTTAATATTAATTGCAAACTGATTGGCCCAATAGCTCAGGCTTATTACTAACTAGCTCTTACTTTTAAATGAACCCATTTCTATTCAGCTGTGTTTTGCCATGTGCTCTAATACATCATCTTCCTCTGGTGGCTGGCTGGCATCTCCCTTGACTCTGCACCTCCTCATCTGAGTTCTCAGTTTGATTGTTCCATCTAATCTTATCCTGCCTGGCTATTAGTCAAACAGCTTTTCTTAACCAGTGAGAGGAATACATGTTCACAGTATACAGAAAGATCATCCCACGGCATTTCCCTCTTTCTGTCTAATCAAAAAGGAAGGTATTGACTTTAACAATACAGACAATAAACTTTAACAATACAGACTTTAAAATTACAGACAATAAAATGATTATTGAGTAAGAATTGCAGTTACAATAGCTAGTCTATTTGTATTTGACAAACTTACAGGAAATGTTTATTATCTTTCTTACCTTGGTGAGCCTAAAGTTTTATATCTATTTTATCTTTTTATCATAGCTAAGAAAAACTATAATTATAACTATGTAGTCTTCAACACCATCAAAGATCTGAGAAAGAAGTAATATTATCTGAGTAAGCAGAAAGTGCAAACAGGTGACTTCCAAAAATATAAGAAATGACAGAAACAGATGACTGCCTGGACAGTCACCCAAAGTTTCCCTGCAACATTGAGGCATCCAACTTTGGCTTATAGTTCTAGAATATCTCACAGGCCCTCTTCAGAAGCAGGATAATTTGAAGGACTGTCCTACCCTGTCTTGGCAAAGTTTGGCAGCTACTCTTCTTTGTGTCCTGCTTGTCCAGACTGAACAGTGTACTTACTGTCAGCAGCCAAGGCAAGGGTAGTTTCTTGCCCAATAGACTAGTTTTGCCAAAAAAAAAACCCCAAAGTCCATATGGAGTGTCTTAAGTGCCCATCTTCCTCTTGGGAGTAGATCAGTGCTTCCAGGAAGAGACCTGTCTCAGTTGAAAGAATTCTAAGTTATTAAAACATGTTAAATGTCATATTCTGTAGGTCTTTGAAGTGTTTAAAGATCACATATTTCTCTGAAATACATCTCTGTATATCTAGAAAATCTTACTAACATGACCTTAAGTTTGACTTTTATAGATGACTAACTGTATGTTTGTAAATCTGTATTTCTTAGTTATAATTACATTTTTAATTGAGCTATATAAGCACAATACCTTAAACAAGAGTGGAAATATACATACATTATAACAAAATTAACCTTAAATTTATATCAAGAAGCTAAAATCCATACCAATGTAAAATATTTTGAGGCTAACAGTTGATTTTGGATTAAATTCAATAATATATCCTTTTATTCTATTTCTGTATCATATCCCCCTTTCTTCTTTTAGAAAGAGATTGACTATGACCAATAACAATTTACAACCAACCCCACTTAAATGAAAACAAACATTTATAAACAATATTTTGGGAACTCGAGTGTAGTAGTTCTGTAGACAACTTACTGCTAATTGTTGGGTGTGGTGATCTTTGAGGGACCCTGAGAAAATTTAGAATTATGGTCAAGTCCTGATGGGGTTATTCTATGTGGTTTGTCCATCTTAGCCATTAGCTTTGAAGCTGTTGTGGATGTTGGATCACCTGGGCCATCATTCCTGTCACAGACCTTTCAGGGGTTTTCCTCAATCATACCATATTAACCTAGAAGGAATCCACAGCTTCTCATCTTCTGTGGAAGCAAAAGTAGAACCTCTTCTCCAAAGCAACACATCCTTAGACCCAAATTTCAAAGTCAAGGTACCTTTAAAATATCTCTCAGCAGTTAGCTCATTAACAGTCAAAAAATCCAAAGAAAATACAATAATATACATAATCCAGACTCCCTGTATATTTTCTACCTTTAAATGGCTTATTATACTTTTTTTATTACTCTATTCCTTTTTTATTCTTTAAGTTATTCTTTTAATCTATGACTGTCTCTATCCTTTTTCTTCTCTCTCCCAAGTGTACATAGACTTTAAAAAAAAATACAAAAAAACCACTGTGATCCATTTAGAGGTTTCTTTTTGTCTTACTGGGTATCTATAGTCCTGACCACTAAAGTCATTGAACTGCTACATGGTCATAGCTAGGACCAAAGTGATGGCTTTGGCAGCTGGCTCCACCCTGCTCGACTTCCCACATGGTAGAGGTACCATCCCAACTGTGGGAAACTGTGGGGTCTATGCTGCCTCCAAGTGGTGTACAGCCTGCTGGCCCACAAATACCAGTCAAGTGCTGCATAGCAGGACTTCCCAAGAGCCTTCCATGCTGCAGTATTGAGGCAGGAAGCCATCTCTAAAAGGAGCCATGCATCTGCTTGCCACCAGCAAACAGAGCCTACCAGAAAAAATGCGGCTACTGAGAAGTTGCATCTGACTCTGTTTTTGTGTGTCTAAAATCCTTTTTAAAAAGCTTTTTCAGGTGTTATATGGATGTGTGGACGCCATGTTGGAGCACCATGTGTTAATGGAAGTTTCTCTGCCCTGCCCTGTCCCATAGCTGCTTTTAAGGAACCACTCAGATGCTTATATTAATTAAAACTGTTTGGCCGAATTGCTCAGACTGATTACTAACTAGCTCTTACTATTAAGTCAACCCATTTCCGTTATCCATGTTTTGTCACGTCTCTTGTGGCTTCGCCTGTGCTCTAATACTTCTCGTTCCTCCAGCTGCTGGCTGGCCGCTCCTTTGACTCTGCCCCTTCTCATCTGAGTTCTCAGTTTCATTATTCTGCCTAACCTTATCTGCCTGGCTATTAGTCAAGCAATTTTTTATTATTAACCAGTGAGAGGAATGCGTGTTCACAACGTATAGAAAGATCATTCCACAGCAATGTTTTCTATAGTATATTTGAATTTTTTAAATTTCTAAATAAAACCTCTATTTCTGTAGTCTGGAAAAGTTAAAACGGAATCATGAAAAACCTATTTGTATGTTATAAGGAAAACAGACTTGTAGTAGTTGATAATTTTAACATAATCATGTTTTTTTTTTTTTTTCTGTGAAGGCTGCGGCCAGGCACCAGTGCTCCTACCTAGTGAATCTACATGTCAGTGACTTCCTTCATGTTGGCGGGGACCCCAAGTGGCTCAATGGCTTAGAGAATGCACCTCAAAAGCTACAGAATTTAGGAGAACTTAACAAAGTATTAGCCCACAGGCCTTGGCTTATTACCAAAGAACACATTGAGGTATGTATGCCGTGAAATAAGCTATCTGCAGTGTCACCATTAGTTAAAGTGACACTGCTCTTCATAGCAGCTCTGGGTTGATACGAAAATCAGATAGAAGGTCGGGATGCAGCTCAGGTGGTGGATTGCTTGGTCAGGATGCAGCTCCGGTGGTGGATTGCTTGGTCAGGATGCAGCTCCGGTGGTGGATTGCTTGGTCGGGATGCAGCTCGGGTGGTGGATTGCTAGTCTAGCATGCACAAAGCCCTGGCTTTATTCCCTAGCACTGCGCAGACGGAGCTTGCGGTGCAGGCCTGTAACCCAGCTCTGGAGAGATAGGAAAAGAAGGAAGGAGGATCAAGGTTCAAGGTCACTGTCAGCTACACAGCCAGGTTGAGGCTGGCCTTGGATACCTGAGATAGAGCCTCAAAAAAAGAAAGGGAAGGGAAAGGAAGGAAGAGAGAAAAGGAAAAAGTCAGATAGAATATCTGAAGGCATGTATTTTTGTGCTGTTTTCCTCTGGACTTTGTGAGTGATGAGCCAGTGTTGGTAGACTGCTGCTATCTAAAGTCCGTAGTTCTCACTAGGATCTGCTCTTTGAAAGGGCATGACGACATGTTGCTGTTGCTGAACAGTGGGAGATAGTAAGTAGTCACTGTGCTGAGCTTCCTCCTGAGCCCACAACTGCTCCCCTCTATGTCCACAGTGGACCATTTCCAGAATTTCATGTAGTCGGAACCATACAGTAGAACCTTGCAGACTGACCTCATTTAGCAATATCACATGAGGTTCTTTCTTTTTACTTGAGTATTTTTTGTTTGTTTTCAGAGATGATCTTGCTGTGTAGTCAAGGCTGGTCTGGAACTTGCTATGTAGCCCAAACTGGCCTTGAATTTTTTGATCCTCCTGCCTCACCTTCCGCAGTGCTGGAAGTACAGATGTAAGTAAGCTACCTTATCTGGAGCTTATCTTTTTCAAATGACTTCATAGATCATTTATTTTTATTGCTAAAGGCCACTCCCATTCATCTACTTAAGGGGCCTCCTGATAAGTACCAGTTTTGAGTGGTTATGAATAAAATTGCTATATTCCTATGTAGACATTTTGGTAGACAGAAGCTCTCAGCTTACTTCGGTGAATAAGTGGGTATAAGCCTCCTGGGTTGCACCGTAAACCAGTGTGCTTTGGAGAACACAGACACTGTCTTTCAAAGGCTGCCCCAGTGGTTTGTTCCTGCTGTCCTGCATTTTCTCCAGACACATGTCATTGTTTTAAAGTTCATCTGTTCTTACAGGTGTGAAGTAGCATCTCATTCATCCTTATTTGTAGATGACATCTTAAGCTAGTTTCTTCTGATTCTAGAGTTTTTTTTTAAATGAGCTTTCTCTGTAAATGTGTACCACATTATAGAAACATCTAAAATATGTTCTCAGCCTTGTCCATCTGTGTTACAGAACATTTTAGACACTGTTACATAGTAGGAGAAATTGTCAGAAGGTGTAATGTTTGAGTATGATTAGTATGGGACCTGTTAGATTGCAAGGAAAGGCACACAAGATTCTAAAATAGGGGATACAAGCACCTGGGACACAGAATTGAATTTGAAGAATTGTAGGATTTATGCATAACAAACAGAATCAAGGGCTTAAGAATCTTTAGAATGAAATTGCTCAAGCCATTGTCTTTTAAAGTTCCTTTAAAAGACCTGATTAAATAAGAAAACCAGATGTTTCCAACAGTGGTGTCAGCTTTAACACAAACAATACATTTTCACTGACAACATGTGATTCATTCTTGTCCACTATCTGAAATACAGAAGCCAAGTAAAAGCAAAATAAAACCCTGTTACATTTTAAAATAAATTATTTCAGAGAGTCAAAGTGACAGTGTGCCAATAAATGTCAAGCTCATATTTCTAAATAGATATTTAATAAAATTTTAACCAATTATAGGTTATGTATATGTTAAATTATAATCTTAACTGGGCTTTGAATGGTGTCTAGTCCTGTTTCAGTCAGTTGTTAAATACTAAAATGAACTGTGTTTACCACACATCTCAGATTAAACCTCCATTCTCATCTGCCAGGGGCTTTTGAAAGCAGAGGAGCACAGCTGGTCTCTGGCAGAGCTGGTCCATGCTGTGGTTCTGCTCACACACTATCATTCTCTTGCCTCATTCACGTTCGGCTGTGGAATTAGCCCAGAAATTCATTGCGACGGTGGCCATACCTTCAGACCTCCTTCTGTTAGTAACTACTGCATCTGTGACATTACAAATGGCAATCACAGCGTGGATGACATGCAAGTCAACTCAGCAGGAAATATTTCGGTAAGTGTCTGTTGTTATGAGACTATAATAAGACTAGTTACTTTAGTTGTTATTTTTTCCTATCTGGCTTATTCAGAAACCTGTCCTGTTAGGTCCACAGAGATGTTAGAGTTTTTATTTGTTTGTTTGTTTGTTTCAAGATAGGGTTTCTCTGTGTAGCCCTGGCTATTCTGCTGGAATTTGCTTTGTAGACCAGGCTTGCCTCAAACTCACATAGATCCACCTGCCTCTGCCTCCCAAGTGCTGGGACTAAAGGCGTGCGCCACCACTGCCCAGCTAGGTCTGTCTTTTAAGGATGCATTTATTCTACCGCCAGTGTCCATCACTACTCTAGATGCTAAGGCCGTGGTTCTCAGCCTGTGGGTTGTGACCCTTTTTGAGGCGGATCAAATGATCCTTTTACAGGGTTTGCCTAAGACCATCCTGCATATCAGATATTTATATTGCAATTCAGAACAGTAGCAAAATTACAGTTATGAAGTAGCAATAAAATAATTGTATGGTTGGGGGTCACCACAACATGAGGAACTGTACTAAGGGTCACAGCATTAGGAAGGTGGAGAACCATTGTACTAAGGTGTTTTTGGATTTTCTTTTACTCTAGCCCCACATTGGAATGCCAAAATGTTGTTGTTCTTTTGGCTTTTGGAGGGTTGCCACCCAGCTCCAAAATAAATATATACACAAGAAGGCTTATAAATGCCTGGTCTTAGCTTGACTTGTTTCTAGCCAGCGTTTCGAATCTAAAATTATCTACCTTTTACCTCTGAGCTTTTCTATTTCTCTATCTCTGTATACTTTCTTTACTTATTTCTCCACGGCTTGCTGTATAGCTGGGTGACTGGCCTCTGATGTCCTCCTCTCCTTGTTCTATATTGCTCCTCCTTCTCTTTCTTCCAGATTTCTCCTTCTATTTATTCTCTCTGCTTGCCAGCTGGTGCGGGAGAATTGTCTGTATTCTGTCAATCATATTTTAATAAAACGCTGATTGGCCAGGCAGGAAGTATAGGTGGGCCAACCAGACAGGAAGTAGAGGCGGGGCGAGGTGAACAGGAGAATGCTGGAAAGGAGGAAGCCCATTCCTCCCATTCCAGCCCAGACCACCAAGAAGCAAAATGTAACCACATGGCTAACGTAGATAAGAATAATGGGTTAATATAAGCTACAAGAGCTAATAAGAAGACTGAGCTAATGGGCCAAACAGTCTTATAACTTATTAAAGATCTCTGTGTGATTTTCTTTGGGACTTGCTGGCTGTGGGGTACTGGGCGGGACAGAAACCCTAACAAGCCAGCCCTTCATGATACAGCCAGCCCTGCCTATCCTTTCTCCTGCCTCACTATTGGCCATTCAGCTCTTTATTAGACCATCGGGTGTTTTAGATAGGCAAAGTAACACAACTTCACAGAGTTAAACAAATGCAGCAGAAAAGAATGCAACACATCATTGCATCATTCAACAAATGTTCCACAGCATAAACAAATGTAACAATCTTAAAATAATATTCCACTCCTCTTCTAGGAGGTTACAGTCATGGTTTCAGGTCCACTAGTCAACCAGGACCAGCTAAGAAGGGAAGGCTTAACATACTGTGACCCTGATAGAGGAGTGCTATGGACAATGGTTTTTACCCTGTAAAGATTTGTTTCTTGTACTTGTTTAATAAAATGCTGGTTGGCCAGTAGCCAGGCAGGAAGTAGAGGTGGGACAATGAGAACAGGAGAATTCTGGGAAGAGGAAAGATTCAGTCTGCAGTTGTCACCCAGATGCAGAGGAAGCAGGATGAGAAGGCCTCACTAATAAAAGTTACCAAGCCATGTGGCTAACACAGACTAGAATTATGGGCTAATATAAGTTATAAGAGTTAATAAGAAAAGCCTGAGCTACTAGGCCAACCAGTTTATAATTAATGTAGAGCTGTGTGTGTTTCTTTGGGACTGAATTGCTGCAGGACCAGGCAGGACAGAAACCCTGGTCATCAGAGATTTCCTGGTAGCCATGGTGTTGTTCTTCTTCCTCTTCCTCCTCCTCTTCTTCCATTTCCTGTTCCTCCTTTTCTTTCTCCTCCTCTTCCTCCTCCTTCTCCTCTTCATTGTCTTCTCTGGCAAAAGAAAAGACTGGCTTCCTAACTGTTAGGCTTTTAGGAAATTAAGTCAACTTTGATCTCCAGTTTTCCCCTTAAATTTTTTTTATTTTTGTGTTTAATTTTGTAGATAGAATCTAATGATACCAGCTGAATGTAAATTTATTAAAATGCTGTGGTGTTTTAAATGAGAATGGCCCCCATAGGCTCATAGATTTAAATGTTGGTCCCTATTTGGTGGAACTGTTTGGGAAGGATTGGGAGCTATGTCATTGGGTGTTGTCTTTGAGGTTTCAGAAGCCCATGACATTCCCAGCAGCTCTCTCTGCCTACTGTTTATGAGTCAGGATGTGAGTTCTAAGCCTGCCTGCCAGCTGCCATGCTCCTTGCCATGATTATAGTGTACTAAGTCAGAAGCTGTATACAAGTTCCCAGTTAAATAGTTTCTTCTATAAACTCTCTTGGTCCTGGGGTCTCCTCACAGCAATACAACAGTAACTAAGACATTTTTCCTTCTACCTTTCTATCTTCTGTTTTGTTATTCCTTTAAAACAAGTCAGAACAATTTGATTTTTTAAAGATTCGTTTATTTTATGTATGTGAATGTTTGTATGTGAATGTATGTACAACTTTATGTCAGAATCAGGTATCGGAGCCCACTATAGATGGTTGTGGGCCACCTGTGGTGTGTGGTTGCTGGGAATTGAACTCAGTACCCCTGGAATAGCAGCCTTAACTGCTCTAAACTGCTGAGCTATTTCTCCAGCCCCATTTTTTTCATTAAAAAGTGTGTGTGTGTGTGTGTGTGTGTGTGTGTGTGTGTGTGTGTGTAGAGAGAGAGAGAGAAAGAGAGAGAGAGAGGAGAGATTTGTGGAGGTGGTTCTCTCCTTACCCTTTAATGGGTTTCAGGGATCAAATTCTGGTCACTAGGCTTTCAGAACAAACACTGAAACTATTTCAGTGGCCTACAAGTTGATTTTTTTTATAAGTAAGTTAATTCCTGTATACTGTGGGGTTAGAGTTCCTCATATTCTTCATATTCATAATGAAAAGGCTTCTTTTTGTGCTTGAAGTCACAGAACTAGCATTGTGGTCACCTGTACACCATTAGCACAGGGGCCGACAGATAGCGCAGGTGGACAGACTTCCTGGTGTGTGTGTGTTTGACGACTCGGCAAGTGGTCCTGCCTCTCCGAGCCTCCTCCCTGCACGGCTCCTGTCAAATTGAAGTTTGGTGATGAGGTCTTAAATCTCCCCGAAGAACGAAAATGCCTGCTTCAATGTCTAGCATGTGTCAGATACTAAGACCTGCATTAGAGACAGTGAATTAACATATGAAGAAACATCACTTTCCACAGCACGATGGCTGAACAATGGACTGCATGTGGCCCCCAGTTATTTGCCAAAGCTCAGAGTTCTAAGTGTGGGTGAGAGAGTGGAAGGATCGATGAGGAAGTCAGGAAACAGTGGAAGATATTGAGGTCTTTCCACATTCGTGGGTGTTGGGGAAATTCTCAGCTGGTAGATTGCTTGCCCAGCTTGCAAAAATGTCCAGCTGTAATCTCAGCCTCCAGGAGGTGATCCGGAGCTCAAAGTCATCCTCAGCGCCACTGCCTAGTTAGTCCAGCCTGGTCTGCGTGAGACCCTGTGTCTCACACAAGCAAACAGAAGGAATGTTCTCAGCAAAATAAGTGGAATTCCTGGAGGGGAAAACAGTTTTTATTTGCACATTTACAGGAGATTTTAAGACTTCTTTCATGGGATGCGTCTTTCATAGATTTGATCCAGGATTTAGGGTAAAGATGTAGTCAGGTTGTAGGAGTAAATCACTTCTCTCCTTGGCTGTCCTGTGCCAGCACCCAGTTCTGTAGATGAGAAGCTGCTGTGGTCAGCCAGCAAGTGACAGCTGCTAGCCCCACCCACAGGGTCAGCTGGCCAGCTCCAGCCGTGCGAGGACAGGTCTCATTTTTAATTGGTAAACTGTATAAATAGAACAATTACTATTTTGAAAATGATAGACATGTTGACAGTGTGTTCTCTGTGTATCTTATTTACCTGGGCAAGTGGAAACTAATTTTTAAATATTAACTGACAATTTTGCTTTGAATTAAGTGTTAAATTTTAATCTTTAAAACAGTGTAACGATTACATTATTACTTTTTAAGGTTAAAAAACATTATAATTTGTTGAAACATTTTTCTCTCAAATCTTAACATTTAAAGATCTCTATAACCCATGGGCTAAAACAATTGGATTTACTAATGTACATTTAAATTATAAGAAAATTTATTTTTACTATATGCTGGCAAGATAAAGATTTTTATGAGGCAGTCTTAATGAAACTCCTAAACTTCATTCTGTGCCTGCGTCTGTAACATAAGCAGTGCTGTTCTCAGGTGAGCGACTCCTTCTTTGAGGTGGAAGCCCTCATGGAGAAGATGAGGCAGTTACAGGAATGTCGTGACGAGGAGGAAGCCAGCCAGGAGGAGATGGCGTCGCGGTTTGAAATAGAGAAGAGAGAGAGCATGTTCGTCTTCTCTTCAGGTAATAACAACGTGAATGTGGTCAGTAGAGTTTCTTTTACAAGCCCAGCTTTTGTTTGGTTTGGTTTGGGTTTGGTTTTTCAAGACAGGGTTTCTTTGTGTAATGATCCTGGCTGTCCTGGAACTCACTCTATAGACCAGGCTGGCCTTGAACTCACAGAGATCCTCCTGCCTCTGCCTCGGAGTGCTGGGATTAAAGGCATGCGCCACCACCACCTGGCTCAAACCCAACTTTTTTATTTAAAAGCGGACCCAAATGTGTCCTTTCAGGAAGGCTACTGCATAGATTTTCCCACTCACAAACACTTTCTTAAGGAAGGCCACTGAGGAAAGGGTAGGAAGTGCAGATGGCACTAGGGTAAGAGTGGAGCCCCCGAGTCCTGTCATACACCAACACCGTCCCCTTTTGAGCCCGAGTCCTGTCATACACCAACACCGTCCCCTTTTGAGCCCGAGTCCTGTCATACACCAACACCGTCCCCTTTTGAGCCCGAGTCCTGTCATACACTAACACTGTCCCCTTTTGAGCCCGAGTCCTGTCATACACTAACACCGTCCCCTTTTGAGCCCGAGTCCTGTCATACACTAACACCGTCCCCTTTTGAGCCCGAGTCCTGTCATACACCAACACTGTCCGCTTTTGAGCCCGAGTCCTGTCATACACTAACACCGTCCCCTTTTGAGCCCGAGTCCTGTCATACACTAACACCGTCCCCTTTTGAGCCCGAGTCCTGTCATACACTAACACTGTCCCCTTTTGAGCCCGAGTCCTGTCATACACCAACACCGTCCCCTTTTGAGCCCGAGTCCTGTCATACACCAACACCGTCCCCTTTTGAGCCCGAGTCCTGTCATACACTAACACCGTCCCCTTTTGAGCCCGAGTCCTGTCATACACTAACACCGTCCCCTTTTGAGCCCGAGTCCTGTCATACACCAACACCGTCCCCTTTTGAGCCCGAGTCCTGTCATACACCAACACCGTCCGCTTTTGAGCCTGAGTCCTGTCATACACTAACACCGTCCCCTTTTGAGCCCGAGTCCTGTCATACACCAACACTGTCCCCTTTTGAGCCTGAGTCCTGTCATACACCAACACTGTCCCCTTTTGAGCCCGAGTCCTGTCATACACTAACACCATCCCCTTTTGAGCCCGAGTCCTGTCATACACCAACACCGTCCCCTTTTGAGCCCGAGTCCTGTCATACACTAACACCGTCCCCTTTTGAGCCCGAGTCCTGTCATACACCAACACCGTCCCCTTTTGAGCCCGAGTCCTGTCATACACCAACACCGTCCCCTTTTGAGCCCGAGTCCTGTCATACACCAACACCGTCCCCTTTTGAGCCCGAGTCCTGTCATACACCAACACCGTCCCCTTTTGAGCCCGAGTCCTGTCATACACCAACACCATCTCCTTTTGAGCCCGAGTCCTGTCATACACCAACACCGTCCCCTTTTGAGCCCGAGTCCTGTCATACACCAACACCGTCCCCTTTTGAGCCCGAGTCCTGTCATACACCAACACCGTCCCCTTTTGAGCCCGAGTCCTGTCATACACTAACACCGTCCCCTTTTGAGCCCGAGTCCTGTCATACACCAACACCGTCCCCTTTTGAGCCCGAGTCCTGTCATACACCAACACTGTCCCCTTTTGAGCCCGAGTCCTGTCATACACCAACACTGTCCCCTTTTGAGCCCGAGTCCTGTCATACACTAACACTGTCCCCTTTTGAGCCCGAGTCCTGTCATACACTAACACCGTCCCCTTTTGAGCCCGAGTCCTGTCATACACTAACACTGTCCCCTTTTGAGCCCGAGTCCTGTCATACACTAACACCGTCCCCTTTTGAGCCCGAGTCCTGTCATACACCAACACTGTCCCCTTTTGAGCCCGAGTCCTGTCATACACTAACACTGTCCCCTTTTGAGCCCGAGTCCTGTCATACACCAACACTGTCCGCTTTTGAGCCCGAGTCCTGTCATACACCAACACTGTCCCCTTTTGAGCCCGAGTCCTGTCGTACACTAACACCGTCCCCTTTTGAGCCCGAGTCCTGTCATACACTAACACTGTCCCCTTTTGAGCCCGAGTCCTGTCATACACCAACACTGTCCCCTTTTGAGCCCGAGTCCTGTCGTACACTAACACCATCCCCTTTTGCCTTCGGTTTTAATTGTAGTATTGGGAAGGGGTTGGAGGCGTGCATGCATGCCACAGGAAGCATGCGGAAGCCGGGACAACTGTCAGGAGTTATTGCCTTCCACCATGTGGGTCCATAGATAAAACTCAGGTTGTTGGGCTTGGTGGCAAGTGTCTTTACCCACTGAGCCCTCTCTCCAGCCCAAAGATGATTTAGTTATCTTACATATTGTCCAAATGAGGTATTCTTAACTTAAGAGTGCATACTTTTGAGAACTTAAAATGTATAAATTAGAGGAGAAACACAGAGGAGTCAAACAGAAAGCAAAAGCCATGCAGAATTCTATGATTGCTTATTTTATCACAGAAAATCTCATTTTTACTACATTCTGTTTTGTAGTAAGCAAGCTACTTTTGTATTAAGTTTGTATTAAGACTTTATCGTGGGGTGGCGGTATAATTGGTAGACTGTTCGGCATACCCAAAGCCCTGGGTTCCACCTCCAGCAGCATGTAAACCAGGCATGTGGCACACGCCTCTAATCTCAGCACTCAGGAGAGGGAAGCAAGAAGTTGTTCAGGGCCATCCTGAGCTAAACAGCAGGGTTGCGGCCAGCCTGGGCTACATGAGATGATACGAGAGAGTGTTTTGGTTCTTATTTGTTATTTATTGTCAAAAATAGTCCATCTCACAATTGTTTATGATGGCTAAAATGAATTATCATCTTGTTTTCAAAAAGCTTTGAAAAGATTTTCTTTTCATTTCAGATGATGACGAAGCTACACCAGCGAGGGATGTGTCTCGGCACTTTGAGGACACTAGTTATGGCTATAAGGACTTCTCTAGGCACGGGATGCACGTTCCAACGTTTCGTGTCCAGGTAAACCTGTACTTGTGTAACGTAATTGTCTAGAAACCTCTCACTGTGAAGTGAAGATGCCCTGCGCTTGAGAAGTGCGCTCAGTGCTCAGCAGGTCCCACACACAGATCAGCAGCAGCCGAGGACTAGGGATTAGCAACACTTCAGGTTATCTCTTCTGCACTCAGTCTTGTACAGTTTCCAGTTTATCAGCAGAATCATGCTGTAGTTTATGTCTTACGTTTATATGTGTCAATATTAAACAGGCGAATTACTACTCTCGGCTTGCCCAATTATCCCTTACAGGCCGGTGTTAAGTAACAACTCTTTTTATTAGAGTTATGAAGCTAGTTGAACTTTTGAGACTTCTTTGATTTCCTTTGTCTCCACCCAAACTATCAAATAATGTGTAAAAGAACAAAATTTAGGCACAAGGAGGAGTTGAACTGTAATGAAATATGGTAAATCCAGAATTGAGAGGACTATTGTGTACTAAGGTTTTTGGAGAGAGATGAGAATGCGAAAGGTGTGAGCTGAGAACCGAAGGGCAGCAGAGACTGTAGCTCAGTGCTGGATGTTCCTAGGGCAGCAGAGACTGTAGCTCAGTGCTGGATGTGAGCTGAGAACCGAAGGGCAGCAGAGACTGTAGCTCAGTGCTGGATGTAAGTTGAGAACCGAAGGGCAGCAGAGACTGTAGCTCAGTGCTGGATGTTCCTAGGGCAGCAGAGACTGTAGCTCAGTGCTGGATGTGAGCTGAGAACCGAAGGGCAGCAGAGACTGTAGCTCAGTGCTGGATGTGAGCTGAGAACCGAAGGGCAGCAGAGACTGTAGCTCAGTGCTGGGTGTTCCTAGGGCAGCAGAGACTGTAGCTCAGTGCTGGATGTGAGCTGAGAACCGAAGGGCAGCAGAGACTGTAGCTCAGTGCTGGATGTGAGCTGAGAACCGAAGGGCAGCAGAGACTGTAGCTCAGTGCTGGATTTTCCTAGGGCAGCAGAGACTGTAGCTCAGTGCTGGATGCAAGCTGAGAACCGAAGGGCAGCAGAGACTGTAGCTCAGTGCTGGATGTTCCTAGGGCAGCAGAGACTGTAGCTCAGTGCTGGGTGTTCCTAGGGCAGCAGAGACTGTAGCTCAGTGCTGGATGTTCCTAGGGCAGCAGAGACTGTAGCTCAGTGCTGGATGCAAGCTGAGAACCGAAGGGCAGCAGAGACTGTAGCTCAGTGCTGGATGTTCCTAGGGCAGCAGAGACTGTAGCTCAGTGCTGGGTGTTCCTAGGGCGGGCAAGCCCTGGGGCTGCACAGGTGGAGGGGCTGCACTCGCATCATCGGCAAGAGAGAGCTGGAAATGCTATAGTCTCAGCCGAGGAGCCCAGTGAAGGGTGTAAGGAGACCAAATACTTTGCTGTAGACAAAGCTACCAGCTGCCTGAGTGGGAAGAGGTTTCACCCTGCGGGGGTGCCTAAGTGCTGACTCAGCTTACAGTAGGTTGATGGGCACTGACTGACAGTTACGGCCAATGTCAAAGAGATGTTCTAGGGGCAAGCAAGTTGGGGCTTAAGAGTTCTCTGCAGTAGAGGCATCAGAGAGGCTTCATATAGGAAGGAATTAGGAAACTTGGTTACGGGGGTGAAAATCAGGTGGGAGAGAGGATGAGGCAGGTGAGTGGTGGGCAGACTGAGCTAGACTTTTGTTTTCATTTTGTTTTGTGGCGTAGTCTTATTATATAGTCCAGGGTGGTCTCTAGCTTTTGGTCCTTCCTGCTTCATCTCCCCAAGCATTCAGATAATAGGCACTAGCTACCATAGGGCTTGAAAATCCGCAAAATCCAAGGAACATTTGAATGCTGCAGTGCCGGAACATGGGGAAGGGGCTTTAACCTGTGATGCCCTGGGGACTAGGTGGAAACCTGGCCAAGTTAGAATTCATAGGCCTTTTCACATCGCAGTACATTGAGAGTGAACTGCAGCACTGAGGAAACTGAGTTCAAGGTCAGCGGGCAGAGCCAGCTGCTAGTGACTTCATGCGCTGCGCTCTGTGGACACAAAGCTGTTCTGCCATGTTTTAAGTATTCCTAATTTCTATCGTCCCCATGTTTAGGACTACTGCTGGGAAGACCATGGCTACTCTCTGGTGAATCGCCTTTATCCAGACGTGGGGCAGTTAATTGATGAGAAATTTCACATCGCTTACAATCTTACTTACAATACAATGGCAATGCACAAAGATGTCGATACCTCAATGCTCAGACGGGCTATCTGGAACTATATTCACTGCATGTTTGGAATACGGTCAGTGTGCTTCTTCATGCTTATAAAGACATTTTCTTTACACGACGTATTGGGGTGCCTGCACACACATGGGCGTGCACACATAACTAATTCTATAGTTCCTGTGCACTACAGAGCCACAGCTTGGGTTCTGTGACAGGTGAGACAGGTGAGGTCTTGACAAGTACAACTGACTTCAAGAAGGGAGAGTGAGCAAACTGGTCCCAGCACATAGACAGGAGGCAGAGCTGGTCACCGAACATCTGCATCCTCTTCTGTCCCTGGCCTTCATAGTTCCTGGAATTCAGCTCCTCTGAAGAGCACCCACTCCTGCACTGCTTGGGACTCTCTTGGTCCTGTTGGCTCTCCAGCCTGCTGTGTTCTGTAGGAAATATAACATCTTCTACCTTCTCATACTCATATTCTGTACCGTATGGCTTTCTGGTTATCTCAGCTGATAAATCTGCTTTCTCGAGTATGGCTTTATCAGAGACCTGCAAGCTCTCTTTAATTCACATCCATGCTTTTAAAATACATCCAACCAGTTTTAAACCAATTCCTACTGATCAGTCCCCAGACTATTGACTTCGGCCTCCTTGGGCAGTTTTAGGATCAGGTTTCCCAAGAACGTTCCCCTTTTACACTGAAAACACAGTTGGTACCTTGCAGGCCTGTATGTCCTGAAACACGGGATTCAGTGGTTGGAATAGACATTGCTGCGTGCACGCATCTCAGCCTCTCCTAAAGTGACACCATGAGATTCTGAGAGACCATCAGCCCTCCTGCCCAACTCACCCCTGACTTTTTCCCCTGCTGTCCCCAGAAGCTTACACAAGTAAATTACCATCTTAGGTGTGTGATAGTACCAGTAACAAATATAAATTCTTGAGCTGGGTAGTGGTGGCACATGCCTTTAATCCCAGCACTCAGGAGGCAGAGACAGGCAGATGTCTATGAGTTCGAGGCCAGCCTGGTCTACAAGAGCTAGTTCCAGGATAGTCTCCAAAACTTCAGAGAAACCCTGTTTCGAAACACCCACACACACACACCCCCACACACAATGTTCTTTATTTCTTCTATGCTCCTTTCAGCGTTGGTTTCACTGTGGTTGTGTGTTGGTCATTGTGACTAGGTGGTTGCGAGGTGCCCAGTGCAGTTGCATTGGTACTATCAGCTATTGGAGTACTCTGCTTGGGCACTAGAAACCTTCTGTTCTTCCCTACTTCTTCCTTTTCGCTTTTCCATCCCACCCATTTCAACATCATAAAGCCATAGCATTTCTGGGACTAACTGTGCACACAATGAGGAGAGAATTATGTGTTTACATCGGTGTGTGTTGCATATAGAAAAGAGACTATTGCACACTGACAGTAGTCCATCCTTACGTCTTTCCACAGATACGATGACTATGACTATGGAGAGATTAACCAGCTATTGGATCGTAGCTTTAAAGTCTATATCAAGACTGTTGTCTGCACTCCTGAAAAGGTTACCAAAAGGATGTATGATAGCTTCTGGAGGCAGTTCAAGCACTCTGAGAAGGTTCGTGCTCGTGCTGGCTGGTTTCCCCTGTAATTCTCAGTGCTTATTACACTCCTTCACAAAGTTGCGAAGCTTTCCAACCCCTGCATCATCTCTAGAGCCTGAACATCATTCCAGAACGTCTGTCTCAGGAACCCACTGAGAGAGGTCCATATCATGAGAAGTACAAGAATAGACAAGAAGGCTGGCCTGTCCTCAGAAAACTGGCATAGCTGTCTCCACCTAAGGCCACTGGGCAAAAGCTTTTAAAACGTGGGCATAGGCAGACACAGGTTCTCTTTGAAGCATGTTTTTAGAAGTTAATGGTTTGTCAGAAAATTCTAAAAGTCTGACAAAGCAGCGCCTAGATTTTCTCAACTATAACAAATATCCAGAAGACATGCAGTCAAATGTAAATAGAATAGTACGACATTTATCCCAAAGGAGTCTGATGTGGTGCTGATAAAGACTTAATTACTTGGTAGCACATAGAATATACACTTGGCCCTTCAGTCGTGTTTCTGCATCCATCCGTTGAGTCAACTGAGGTTCACAAAAGTCATAATTCCCCAGACAGTGTACTAACCATTTATATGGCATTTACATTGTAGTGACGGGAGGCTAGGCATTGATCATGTGTCTAATATGCTATTTAGTACAAGGGACTAGAACAGCCAGGGGTTTGGGTAGCCAAGGAGAATCCTGAAATCAGTTACTCATCATAGCAAGGGACGAAAAACTGTACTCATTTGGGGCATTTTAAAATTGAATGTGTTGAGAAACTGTGGTCTTTTTATAATCTGTTCTTACATGATGTTGTCTTTTATATGCAGGTTCATGTTAATCTGCTTCTTATAGAAGCGAGGATGCAAGCAGAACTCCTGTATGCTCTGAGAGCCATTACCCGCTATATGACCTGATGCCTCTCCTCCTTAAAGATGATTCTGGAATGAAGAGCAAGTGTACTCTCCAAGGGGATGGCTCCAAGCCCCAGGACCAATGGTAGATAAAAAGAATTCAGAAATCCGTTGTGCCATGATTCCTTTAGTGTCTGCTATTTTACTGTGGGATGCCACTGCTTATGGGCAGTGGGTGCCAGCAGCGTCAGTGTTAGAGCTGTGAGGGAAGGCTGCTGGTCACGGCGCTCGCTTTCTCACAGTGCAGGGTGCTGGACGCTTGTTTCAGCACAGCGACTAGTCATTCTCCAAATCCTGCCGCTCTCGCGTACTAGGAGAACAAGAATTGGAGTGTGTAAAGACTGGGCCTTGGGTACTAAGTTTATACATAAGGAATCATGCAGCTCTCGGTGCTGCTGTGGCTGGGGACAAATGCGTGGCTGCTCCAGCTAAGCTACTAGTGATTAAGGCGAGCACTGCAACTCCCTGATCCTACGTGCATACCTTGTGTGGTTTTCAACTAAACTTGTACACGTTCTTTTTCTCTCGCATCTAAAAAGCATAGAATTATTACTCACGGCTCAGCAGAGACCGTGTTGATGGCAACAGTCTGTTTCCTTCAGTATAGGTTTTAAAATTCAGTTAGTGGGCAATATTACAGTGGCATTCTTAAAAGATTTCCTCCAAAGAGCAATCTTCTGATGAAAGCGTGAAAGGAGAATGGGCTATCTTTGGTTCTGCTGTTTCCCACGATCATCTGACACTGGAGGGCAGCTGTCTTGTGCAGGGAATGTGGAAACTATTGCTGCAAACATCTGCACAGTCCCAGGAGCATCCTGCCCGCGTGCTCCAGTTGCAAACATCTGCAAACATCTGCACAGTCCCAGGAGCATCCTGCCCCGCGTGCTCCAGTTGACCTCATGACCCTGACTTTGAAGGTTGTGCAGCTCCTTACAGAATAAAGCTGGAAAATATTTTAGTGAGGCTATCAAATTTGTATCTTGATTTACAAAATGCTAACTTTGAGATACAAACATTGAAAAAAAATGTATTAAGTACTTTGTATTCTGGAACCGTGAATTGCTTTTGAAGTCTGTCAGTATTATTGATATTTTTCAATAAAGAATACTTTTCCGCAATTTGCTGTCTTAATTTCACAAAGTCCGACTTTAGCTTCACAGTAACAGAATCAGTTTCAGTTCTGAGCGAAAGAGACTCACACTTAAACTGGAATCAGATGGGTGACGGATACTAAATGGAAAACCGTTTTGAAGCCTACAGATTTATACAGCGAAGCGGGGGGGGGGGGAGGGCAGTGAGACAGCTTGGCCCTTGCCTTGAAGGATGTTTGAAGGATGTTATTGTGGTCCATCTCTCAGCACTGTATCTAAACACATAAAAGGTTCATTTTGGCCTGTGATTTTGAGTGCCAGGAAGACTGACCACCTGATTCAAGCCACATACTACTTCAGCTCGTGATAGAGAAGCAGAAGAGAAATGAGAGCCGAGCTCTCCAGATGGTGAACCCATTCCTATATGAAAAGAAAGCATGCATTGATTGAATGAGTTCCATTCCCAGGAACCAAAGCAAACCCTTCTCCTGGGTCCCACAGCCCAACTCTAGAACCTCTGGAGGACACCCTCAAACAATAGTAGATACACACCCTGTGAGAAGCTTAGACATCCAAATAGGTCTGCTTCGTTACCTGCAGGGGTAGCATGCCAACGGAGGGCTATGATCCCAGCACTTGAGAGTGGAGCCAGGCAAACCAAGAGTTCAAAGTCATCCTCAGCTATGTAAGACGACAACTTATCTGCTGCCCCAACAAGAAAAGGCAATGCAAATCTTTCCAGTTAGCATCATCCACATGGTCCTCATGTATCTGCATGTGCCTCTGCCCTCTGACAGCTGCCGTTTGTCCCCTGCAGTGTAAGTGACCCTGGTAATGGACTGCTGGACAGTTATGGTTCTGCTCCCCCTACTGCTCCTGCCTCTTGTCTTAATTTGCTAGTTGTCTGGAAAACAAAAGGTTTGTAGTAGCAGATCTGAGCAGGAGAGGACTCACAGTAAAGAGTGCTCTCAGTAGAGAGTGCTCACAGTAGAGTGCTCACAGTAGAGTACTCACAATAGAGAGTGCTCTCAGTAGAGAGAGCTCACAGTAGAGAGTGCTCACAGTAGAGAGTGCTCTCCGTAGAGAGTGCTCACAGTGAGAGTGCTCACAGTAGAGAGTGCTCACAGTGAGAGTGCTCTCAGTAGAGAGTGCTCACAGTAGAGAGTGTTCTCACTAGAGAGTGCTCACAGTAGAGTGCTCTCAGTAGAGAATGCTCTCAGTAGAGAGTGCTCACAGTAGAGTGCTCACAGCAGAGTGCTCACAGTAGAGAGTGCTCACAATAGAGTGCTCACAGTAGAGTGCTCACAGTAGAGAGTGCTCTCAGTAGTGTGCCCACAATAAAGAGACCTCTCAGTAAAGAGTGCTCACAGTAGAGAGTGCTCTCCGTAGAGTGCTCTCAGTAGAGTGCTCACAATAGAGAGTTCTCTCAGTAGAGAGTGCTCACAGTAGAGAGTGCTCACAGTAGTGCTCACAGTAGAGAGTGCTCTCAGTAGAGAGTGCTCACAGTAGAGTGCTCACAGTAGAGAGTGCTCTCAGTAGAGTTCTCACAATAGAGTGCTCTCAGTAGATAGTGCTCTCAGTAGAGAGTGCTCACAGTAGAGTGCTCTCAATAGAGAGTTCTCTCAGTAGAGAGTGCTCACAGTAGAAAGTGCTCACAGTAGAGTGCTCACAGTAAAGAGTGCTCACAGTAGAGTGCTCACAATAGAGAGTTCTCTCAGTAGAGAGTGCTCTCAGTAGAGAGTGCTCACAGTAGAGAGAGCTCTCAGTAGAGAGTGCTCACAGTAGAGAGTGCTCTCAGTAGAGTGCTCACAATAGAGAGTGCTCACAGTAGAGAGTGCTCACAGTAGAGTGCTCACAGTAGAGAGTGCTCTCAGTAGAGTGCTCACAATAGAGAGAGCTCTCAGTAGAGTGCTCACAATAGAGAGTGCTCTCAGTAGAGTGCTCATAATAGAGAGAGCTCTTAGTAGAGTGCTCACAGTAGAGAGTGCTCTCAGTAGAGTGCTCACAATAGAGAGCTCTCAGTAGAGAGTGCTCACAGTAGAGTGCTCACAGTAGAGTGCTCACAGTGAGTGCTCTCAGTAGAGAGTGCTCTCAGTAGAGTGCTCACAATAGAGAGAGCTCTCAGTAGAGAGTGCTCACAGTAGAGAGTGCTCACAGTAGAGTGCTCACTGTAGAGTGCTCACAGTAGAGTGCTCACAGTAGAGTGCTCACAATAGAGAGTTCTCTCAGTAGAGAGTGCTCTCAGTAGAGAGTGCTCTCAGTAGAGAGTGCTCACAGTAGAGTGCTCACAGTAGAGAGTGCTCTCAGTAGAGTGCTCACAATAGAGAGAGCTCTCAGTAGAGTGCTCACAATAGATAGTGCTCTCAGTAGAGTGCTCATAATAGAGAGAGCTCTTAGTAGAGTGCTCACAGTAGAGAGTGCTCTCAGTAGAGTGCTCACAGTAGAGAGTGCTCTCAGTAGAGTGCTCACAGTGAGTGCTCTCAGTAGAGAGTGCTCTCAGTAGAGTGCTCACAATAGAGAAAGCTCTCAGTAGAGAGTGCTCTCAGTAGAGTGCTCACAATAGAGAGAGCTCTCAGTAGTGAGTGCTCACAGTAGAGAGTGCTCACAGTAGAAAGTGCTCACAGTAGAGTGCTCATAGTAGCAGATCTGGTGAAGAGAGTGCTCACAGTAGAATGCTCACAGCAGAGTGCTCAGTAGAATGCTCACATTAGCGAGTGCTCATAGTAGCAGATCTGACCAGGAGAGTGCTCACAATCGAGAGTGCTCAAAGTAGCAGATGTAAGGAGGAGCGTGCTCACAGAACACAAAAGCATGAACTGAGCCCATGAAGCTTCTCATCATGTGGAAATCATACAGAAATGGAATATTTAGTGAGTCAAAGTCATGAAAAGAAAGAGTTGTTAGTAAAACTGATATTCAGTGCTTCCTGAGAACTCAGGGCTTCTCGAAAACGCAGAATTTCTAATTTTTCTGTGTATTTTTCTTTTAAGTTTCCAAAATATCTAGGTAAAGAAGCTCATTCTACAGGCTGTCAAAACTGTCTTCACCAGAGGATTTTTTCTTTTTTAAAACAAGTCTTGGATGAGGTTCTAGGGTTCAAATTTTGAAATCTGACTTTTTGGTAAAATTAGAGGATTTGTTTTCCCAGTACTTGAGTATTGAACCCAGGGCTCAGACATGGTAGGCAGGCACCCAGGAGGAACTTTATTAGACCAGGCATAGCAAACTATAAATATGGTTGGGCCCTAGCCTCCGTGCTTGTCATGCTGAGGCTGAACCTCACATATAACATATGATACTTTAGAAACCCAAGAACAAATTTAACAATTTGGCTATTCAGAATTGATTTTGACAAAGTCCATATGTCAATAAATAAAATGTTGGGGAGGTACAGTTCCATCAAGATTCTATTTCATCAAATCTATCCGCATGATTGTGTTGTGTGTGGAACAAGGCCACAGGTGGGGTCTGAGAGCAGCAGGGGCAGCAGAGTGGCCTCTTGGGGAGCTCCAAGCCTTCATGATGACCTTGTGCACTGTGACAGCGATCAAGCAGTACTACCCCAGGCAGGAGACGAAGTTAACAATAGCCACGCCTTTGTGAGACGGCTGCTTGGGACCCTGCGGAGCCCTTTCCCAGCACAGCGAGAAGGAAGGAAAACCTCCCAGAGCCTGCTGCTCGGGATAGAAAAAGTCCAGCTTCTGCCCAGGTCCGGCGTGTCTGACCCCTGAGACTGCCTTTTTGTCTCACTTGGCTCTGCAGTAGTGGGGAGTTGTTGAGAGCAGCGGTTCTCAACATTCCTAATGCTGTGACCCTTTAATCCAGTTCCTCATGGTGCGGTGACTCCCGACCATGAAATTATATCATTGCTACTTCAGAACTGTAATTTTGCTGTTATGAATCATAACTATCTGGTAGGCAGGATATGTGACACCCCCTCCCAAAGGGGTCATGACACTCTGGATGCGAACCACTGGTTTAGATGCTTCTGAAAACAGGTTGTGAGCCAGTTCACTAGAATAGCTCAGAGATGCAGTTCTGAGGGCGGGTACGGGGGCAGCCAGAGAGTGCTGAGAAGGAGCAGAAACACTGCGTGGGCCAGAGAGAAATGCGAGCAGTTCTAAGAGCCACACAGACCGGGACAAAAGCCTCACACACACATGCTAGGGCCTTGACGAAGTCCAGAGCCTCCAGCCAAGTTGACTGATGGAGATTTTTCTGTACAAAGCCAGTCTATAAACAGTGGGAGAGAGGTAAAATGAGAGCCAAAGTTACATTTTAAGTTTTAATTACTACGCCTAAGAGATCCATCAAACAAAAAAATGTCTGTGATCTGGAAGCACCCAGAGACAGATAGTTCCTGAAATGCTGGAGCTATTGTTTATGGGAGATAAACCATGTGTTTTTCACTCCCTTAAACAAGTTCCTTTGACCCATCTGCACCGGATGTGCTTGATCACATGTGGGCGGGAGGTTCACAGGCAGGAAATAGGTCAGGATGAACACGTGCCCCTGATTGGATGTAGGTTGGAGGTACGTTAGGGTGTGTTCTTGCCCCTCACTAGACCTGATGGAAATACTTAAGCCACTGTAAGCCCTGATTCGGGGCCATTTTCTGGAAACCCAGAGGTGGAGCTGGCCAGAGCCCATCCACCTGGCCGGTACTTAATTAAAGTCTGCTTCTCATTTGATACTAAACTGTGGTACTGGCCTTATTCTTCATCAGTGGATTAACAGTGGCCTCAATCGCAACAAAAACCTACAAGGCATACAGAGGAATAGAGAACCATATGCCAATCAAAGAAATATCTTCCAAACCCTAAAGAAAGAGTTTTCAGGCTGGGCATGTTGGGGCAAGCCTTTTATCCCAGCACAGCGAGGCAGAGGAAGGCAGATCTCTACAAGGCCTGCCTGGTCAGTAGAGTGAGTTCCAGGCCAACCAGAGTTACATCGTGAGACCCAGTCTGAAAAAGAAAGAAATCGAGTCTGTGCCAGGTAAGTAAATCCCTCATCAGGAACTAAGACGTAAAGTAGACATAGGCTGGAAAATTATTTAAACATTAGCAGAGGAAAAACTGCGCAAAAGAACCCAATAAATTCTGGAGCTGAAAAATACCAAGTTCATGAAAAGCTTATGAGCATAGCCTGTAATCCCACCACTTGGGGGTGATGCAGGAGCACCCTGAGTAAGCTTGAGGCCAGCATGGGGGACAGAGCAGAAGAATACCTGAAAAGAAGTGGAAAATTCCCAAGAGGGATTCAACAGCAGACCGGTGAGAACTGTTTGATGAATAGGAAGAACAGGTCATGTGACACCAGGTCAGAGGGAAAAAAATCATAGCAACAGTGAAGGGCTTAAAGGATACCTGAACAGCATGCAGCCTGCACACGTGGGAGAAGTCTGAGACAGGAACCAGAGGGACAGCTATTCGGAGACAAAGATGCTGGTTTGCTACCTTTGATGGCGCGGAGGGCCTCGATCACACCGAACAACGGCTCTGCCACTGAGCTACAGTCCTCCCTTAGTTTTTCTCACTCCAGATTTGAGGAATGAAATAGGATGATTCAAGAAGCTCCGTGAACTACACGGAAGGATGAAGCCACAGACCTAGTAAGGAAGCAGAGGACTTGAATACCGCTGTTCGGTCAAACTATTGGGAGTTCAAAACAGATGCCTAGAACAGATGCAGTGAGCAAAAACCTACAATGGAATCCTTCAGCTGGAAGAGAAGCCACAGGAAAACAGTGGTATCTTCAATTCCAGGCCACATGAAAGCAAAGAGCATCAGGGAAGGTAAAGAGGAACAAATACAGCAACTTGTAGCATGTACTTCTGCTTAAACTCACTAGTAATTCTAATACAGAGCTCAAAAATGACTGGAAATAGCTGGAAACTTATATAAATGGGTATGCAATATATAGTGTGTAAAGGGAGATACAGGTAGGGCTGAGAAGGAATAGTTTTTGTAGGTTAAAGTTGTTACCAGTTAAAAATAGATTGCTACACTATTACAATGAAGTGTATGTTTCCCATGGTAGCCACAAAGAAAACATCTAGAATATATAAAGAAGGAAATGAACAGATAATAAAAGCATGTTCACTAAAACAAAAACAAAAAGTGAAACATTAAGGAAAGCAGAGAGAAAATGAGGGCCAAAGGGCTGCAAGATCTGTAGAAGACAGTTAGCCAGAGTAAGTGCCTCCCATCCATAATTATGTCAACTATGGATCCACAGACAGACTGGCCAGATAGATTTTTTAAAGTATCAATATGCTGCCTATAGGGAACTATCTTTATATCTAACGAGTACACATATTAATATTCCATGCAAATTAGTACAGCCTCTGTACTCACATAGGGCAAATAGATGTCAAGTCGGAACCTGTCGCCAGAGTGAAAATGTCACTATAGAACCACAGCAGGTCAATCCAACAGAAGATTCACTAATTACAAACATACACACAACCAGCAGAGCTCTGAAACATAGAAAACACTGACAAAAGCTTAGAGACAGACAGTAGTAGAACAGTAACATACATGGCACCAATGTCCCATTGTCATTAAGGAGAAGAACACGGGCCAAAGGCCAAGGAGCAGCAAAAGGGCTTGAACAGCACAGGAGCGCCTGCCGCACACACAGAACACTCCATCCAGCTACAGCAGAACCCACTCTCTTCCTACATACACGTGGAACATTCCCCAGGACTGAGCGGGTTAAGCCACAGACTGACAAAGTAGACATCCTATGACGAGTATTTGGATGAGAGCAGGAAGGAGTTAGAAATCAACAGAAGCAGGAAAATGGGAAAATCCACAAATATGTAAAAAATTAAACACAGTGTTGAACCACTGGGCCCAAAAGAAATCAAAGGAAATTTGCAACCATCTCATTTCAAAAGAAAATAAAATACCTGCTGGATGTAGTAAAAGCAGTTCTAAGAGTGGAAGCTTCAATGGCATCAGAAAGGAGCCACGCTGAAGGAGGAGAGCAAGGCAGGATGGAGAGGCGAAAGGGGAGAAGAAAATGAGGGAACAGGAGAGGAATCAATCTCATTTCAAGAAACTACAGAACAAACTATGTTCAAAGCAAGAAGGGAAAAGACCAGGAAAATGATAATGAAAGAGCATTAAAAATCATCTGTGTAAACTGGGCAGTGGTGGCTCATGCCTTTAATCCCAGCTCGGGAGGCAGAGGCAGGTGTGGTCTACAGAGCAAGTACCAGTCAGCCAGGGCTACACAGAGAGACCCTATCTCAAGAAACCAAACAAGAAAAAAAAATCCAAGAGTTGTTTTTTGCAACTCTGAGATTCCATCTTGCACCTGTAAGAATGACCAAGATTAAAAACACTGTTGACAACTTATGCTGGAGAGGTTGTGGGGTAAAGGGAACACTCCTGCATTGCTGGTGGGGGTGCAAGCTGGTACAGCCCCTTTGGATGTCAGTGTGGTGATTTCTCAGAAAATTAGGAAACAACCTTCCTCAAGACCCAGCAACACCACTTTTGGGTATATATCCAGAGGATGCTCAATTGTGCCACAAGAACATGTGCTCAACTATGTCCATAGCAGCTTTGTTTGTCATAGCCAGAACCTGGAAACAACCTAAATGCTCCTCGACCAAAGAATGGATAAGGAAAATGTGGTACATTTACACAATGGAGCACTACACAACGGGAAAAATGATATCTTGAAACTTGCAGGCAAATGGATGGATCTAGAAAACATATTGAGTGAGGAACCCAGACCCAGAAAGACAAATATAATATGTACTCATTCATAAGTGGCTTTTAGACATAAAGCAAAGAAAAAAAGCCTACAATTCACAATCCCAGAGAACCTAGACAACAATGAGGACCCTAAGAGAGACATACATGGATCTATCTAATCTACATGGGAAGTCGAAAAAGACAAGATCTCCTGAGTAAACTGTGAGTGTGGGGATTATGGGAGAGGGTAGAAGGGGAAGGGAGAGGAAGGGAGGGGAGTGAGAAAAATGTATAGCTTAATAAAAACAATTTTAAAAGTCCAAAAAAAAGAGTTGTTTTTGATAAGATTTAACACAATTGATAAACCTTTAGCCAGGTTAACTTAAAAAAAAATCAGAAGTGGTAAAGGCACCTGGTGCCCTGCATGAGACATGAGCTCCATCCCTAGAAGACACTGCATCAGGACCAAAGCCCTGACTTTATACTCTGCAGCCTCCAGGACTGTGAGAAGTAAATAAATGCACGGTGTCTGTGCTTTATCTAGGACAAGGCATTTTGCTATCACAGACTGAACAGATGTAGACAACATGAAAAAGTTTTATACTGGAAATTATAAAACAATGTCAGAAATTAAACCCATGAGTAAATGCCAAGTGTGTTCCTGGGTGAGGACACTACAGGGTGCTCCACAGAAGGCAATGGTACCGGTACTATCCAGTCTCACTGGTATTTCTTCGCAGGGAAGAAAGCTGTATTCTAAAATTTATATTTATATTTATAAAATATTTATGTTATTTATATTCTAAAATTGTATCTTTTTCAATTTCTTAAGTACAGAGATGAATTCTAGGGCCTCATACAGGCGAGACAAATATCTGGGGCTCATGTGCATGCCCAGCCCTCTGCTTACTCTTTATTTTGAGATGGTCTCATCTAGTCAAGGCTAGTGGCCCAGGATGGCCTCCTGAGCAGGCCTGTGTCACTATGTCTGGATCAAAAATTCACCTTGAATCTCAAAGGGTCTTGAATAAACCAAACAAACTTCAGGTGGGGGGGGGCACAAAGTCGAGGGTCTATATAAAATAAGATCAGGTAGGGTAACATGCCCCTCTTGTAACACCAGGACAAACGAGAGAACATTTTATGTGGGATGTCCTTCTGTATATGTGTTATATTTATTAGCATAGTAAAACCAGGTGGGAAATTGGAACAGAAATATACATAGAGAGTAGGTGGACTCAAAGGAGCTGCCAGAGGAGAAAGATGCTCACTGGATCCTTCCTGGTAGGCCACAGCCTCGTGGCAATTCACAGATGAATAGAAATGTGTTAATTTAAGATATAGAGTTAGCCAGGAATATGCCTGAGTCATCAGCCAAACAGAGCTGTAATTAATATAGTTTCTGTGTGATTATTCGGGTCTGGGTGGCCGGGAAACGAATGATCAAGCAGTCTCTGTCTGCAAACAGTGGAGCAGGAAGACGCTCTGTGGAGAAGCAGAAACACAGGTGAATGTACCTGTAGGCAAATGACCCTGACAGGTGGGATGGGACCACCCAGAGAGGGCAGGACAGTCCCTTCAGCAAATGATGTTGGGGAAAGTAGAGCTACCTGGAAGAAATGAAGTTGGGCCTTCCCCTTTCACCACACACAGAAAATAACTCAAGGCCAGGAGATGGCTCAGGGGGTAAGAGGGCATGGTGCCCAGCCCCCAGGACCTGTGCGGTGGAAGAGAGAACCGACTCCTCAAAGCTGTCCTCTGACCTCCCTGTACACTGTGGTGGGCAACCCCACTGGCCACACACAGAAATAAGTGTTAAAAAGAGAACAATCCTCCAAAGTTTAAATGTAAGAGCTCCCTCAACCTACCAAACTCCAGAAAACACTGGGGAAACTTGATGCTGGAGTTGGCCGGGGTTTCTCTGGGACTACGACACTCAAACCACAAGCAATGGAAGAAAAAAACAAAAAACCGGCAAAACTACATCAGACTTTAAATCTGGAAATGTTAAGGACACTGGAGTGAAAGGCAACTGGTAAATGGTAGAAAACGTTTGTAAATCACATGTAATCAATAAGTACAAAAAGGACCCTAAGAGGAGCCAGAGGAGGAACTGCAGTGGCCAACACAAGAGACTTCCCCCGCCTCCGTGAGAGACATACTTCTGCTGTCAACCCTGACAAACTATGGTGTTTTTGATATTATAGTCTGAATTAAGACACCACTTCTTAGGACGTATAAAAATAATTAAACAAGACATCAAAGCAACATTTGTGCACCCAAATTCACAGAACCATCATTCAAAACAGCCACGGTTCAGAGGCAGTGAGGATATATATCCCCCAGCGGGTGGATGGGCAAAGTGTGATCTATACACTTGGAAGTACAGAGGTGTAGGTGTGTGTGTGTGTGTGTGTGTGTGTGTACAATGTAATATGACTGAGTCTTAAGAGGGAATTAATTCTGTTGCTTGCTGTGGCAGATGAACCATGCGGACTGTACAAAATGAAATAAGCCAGCCCCAAAAGACAAATACCATATGACACCATTTATATGAGACTATCCAATGTCACCAAACTATGGAATCAGAAAGGGGTGTCAGGAGGAGGTACGGAAACTGACTAATGGGTGAAAAGTTCCAGCGTACAGCATAAGTTTCTGGAGACCTGCTACAGTGCAAGGTGGGTTTGCCTCATATTACTGAAGTGCGGCTTCAAAGCGCTGCCATGCTGCCCATGAGCCGGAAGGTGCCGTGTGGGTGTCATGAGGGCAGAAAGACTCTGCCTAGAGCAGTGGTCTCAACCTTCCCAGTGCCGTGACCCGTTAACACATTTCCTTGTGTCGCGGTCATGAACCATAATGTAAATATCTGATACGTGACCCGTGAAGGGTTGTTTGACCCCAAAGGGGTGGTAGCCCACAGGTTGAGAACTGTTGGTCTAGGGAGCCTAATGGGAGAGAAGAGGGGTGAGAAAGGAGGGGTGGGTGCTGGGGGAAATGTGTTCAACATACTATTACACACACACACACACACACACACGTACACATATATGGAAACTTAAAAAAGAAAACAAGATGGGTCAGGGGAGATGGCTCTCCATCTCTTATGAGCCAGTTCTGAGTACTGGCTGCTCTTTCAGAGGACCTGGGTTTGAGTCCCAGCACCCAATCCACATGGTGGCTCACAACCATATATACCTGCAGGCAAAACACCCACACATATTAACTTCAAAAAAATGAAAGAAGGGAAGATTTTATGTTTTTATTTGTTCCCCTACCCTGAAAAAAACTCACACTTGTGAACAGGTGATGGGAGAGGACCTGGCCTCCCTGAGTCTGGGGGAAGGGTTTGGTGTGGAGGAGAAAAAGGGACTCCACAGGGAGCTGGTAGTTACAAGTACTGAGGGAGGATCTGTTTTGAGTGCAGAAGGACTTGCTTATTTTTACTGGAAGAATATGTAGCTTTCTGTGTGTTGTGAGGAGGTTGCTTGTTTGTTCCTGGCTGCTCATCCCTGAAATAATCACACAGAAACTATATTATTTAAATCACTGCTTGGCCCATTAGCTCTAGCTTCTTATTGGCTAACTCTTACATATTGATTTACCCATTTCTATTAATCTGTGTATTGCCACGTGGCTGTGGCTCACCAGCTAAAGTTCTGTCTCTGGCGGGGCTACAGGGCGTCTCTCTGACTCCATCCTTCTTTCTCCCAGCATTCAGTTTAGTTTTCCCTGACTAGCTCTGTTCCCCTAGTTCCTTTATTAGCCAATGACATCACAACATACAGAGGGGAATCCTACATCATCTGTGGATAAAACAGACTTCCATCCTTAGTGCTTGAAGAAGTGCTTGCCAAGGATAGACCCTGGAGCTTACATGGATTCCTTCTGTTAGGCTGAACCTACTGCATGTTTGGATGGATTAAGACTGGCCCCGCCTCTGGAAACATTCCAAGGAGCCTTCAGCAACCCCTTCAGTCTGGGGTGCCTACCTTAATCCCAAGGTAACATTTGGGGTTAAAATAAACTTTCTGTACCTTCTTTCTCCAAGCAGAACTGCACTTCTCCATTTGACTACTTTAGGCTGACAATTACAGTCACATTGCTTTGTCTTTTTAAAGTCAAAATTTATTCAAAGTCAAACTTGACACCCCCCCAGGGGAGCAAACAGACCCTCTCATAATAATTACAGAGAGCCTTTAAAACCCACTGACTGGATGCTTTATTCAAAACTACACTGTGTGTTAATAATGTAGTCAATCTGGAATCAACTAAGAGACATGCTGTGCAAGTTGCCTGCCGGGCATTTCCTGGAAAGCTCAACTGAGGGAGGTAAACCTTCCCTCACAGAGGTCAGCCATTCTCCACCAGGCTGCCCAGACACAAAGAGATCTGAGGGAAACACAGGCTTCTGCTTTCATTGCTGCTGTCTTCCATTGCCATAGGACTTCAGCTTCTTCGGTCTCCAGTACGGATTGAAGACCAGACGCCCTCCAGGAATCCTCAAGCCTTCAGTCTTCTGGGTACCGACCACAGTGTCCAAAATGCAGACAACCATTGTTGGAGTTCCCAACCAGTAAGCCAACATAAGAAATCTCCTTTGATCATATATTTATATTCATCCTATTGATTCTGCTCCTCTAAGAACCCTGACTCGGGAATACACTAAAATAATTTTGTTGTATGAGCTCAAAAATTTGGTTCACTGTCTAAGCCCCCCCCCCAGCTAGAAGCAAGCTAGGAGTCAACCAGGAATGCCGCACAGCTAAGCATGCATTTTCTAATCTGTCACATCGTCCCTCTTAGACACAGTCTAACGAGAAAAGAACATCTAATCCGGTCAGTGTATTGCGAAAGAAAAGCAAGGAAAAGTACTCTTTTTCATCTGTTTTACTTAATTCAAGAAATAGGTAGATGGAGCTGGAGAGATGGCGCAGTGGTTAAGAGCACTGGCTGCTCTTGCAGAGGACCTGAGTTTGGCTCCCAGCATCTCCATACAGAAGCTCAAAACCGTGTGTAAGTCCAGTTCCAGGGGATTTGACACCCTCTTCTTAATTCAGAGGAATCCACACACACAGAAACATACATCCACATAAATAAAAAAATTTAAATCTAATAAAAAAGAGAGTAGGATCTGGAGAGATGGTTCAGTGGTTAAGAGCACTGGCTGCTCTTGGCAGACGACCTGAGTTTGATTCCCAGCACCCACAAGACAGCTCACAACCATTTAGAACTCCAGTCTCAGATCCGACGCCCTCTTCTGGTCCCCAGAGGTATTGCATGCACAGGGTGCACAGATAACATGCAGGCCAAACATCCATACAAACAGAAGAAAAAAATTAAACTAAAAATCTAAAAACTAAAAAAAAATTAAACTAAAATAGGTGACCTAAAGCAATATTTCCTCCTACTCCCATGCTGGGATCAAACCCAGGGCCCGGAACCTAGCAATCAAGTACTCTATCTCTGAGCTCCATCCCCAGCCTTCCCCGCAGTGTTCTCTCTCCTGCTTAGTCCTTCTCTTACTTTGAGAACAAGGAAATACTAATCTGAGGCACGGAACTTATTTTTAGAAGTAGCAGGAGGTGGGAAAGATGCTCACACAGTCGCGTGCCTTCCTGTAGACCATTCCTCCCGTGCACAAACTAAGTCTCCATTGCCCAGTTCTTCACTAGTGAACGGGCAAGTGCGTTCATTCCAAAGTGGTCATATTGGGATGTTTAAGGATATTTCTAAGCGATTTAAAGGCAAATAGAAAGAGAAGTCTTAAAAATGTGTATATTTCCATCTCACATCTCTCATAGCAGAAAATATATATATATTCATTTTTCCTAGTAAAAGAAGAAATGCTTATTTCTTTCAAAATACGTAGGCTATTCACTAAAATCAGTATTCTCAAATTCTCCACATGTGTTAGTACTGAGGAACAGTCATGCTTTTACCACTTCCCAAGAATGAGGGAGGCCTGACTTCCCAGTTCTGCCTTTAGCCTCTGTCATGTTAGAAAGAAGGGATGGGCAGGGGCTCCAGGGCCGTGTGGTGACTCTGAATTCGCTTCAGAAGCTGCTGTGCCACAGGTTTGAACTCTGTTTCCCAGTGGAGTCGATGATAGCTTTTTAGGTCCTGGTCAAAACTGCCAGCCAGGGCTAATTCTTCATCTGTATCAGAAAAGAAAATCAAAATGAGAGCAGTTACGTGGAGTGTGATCACACTGAATAGAGCGTTTCCCACCAGAGTGGGAGTGGAGGGGGGGTGGGGTAGAGAGATGGGGGTGGCAGGCTTTTCACTCCGGGTTATCTTAAATACACCATGACTGACATGACTTGGTGACATATGATGTGGTCTGGGACTAAAAGACGTGTGTACTTATTTATTTATTTATTCTGTGTGTTTTTGAGATAGGGGCTCCTATGTTGCCTAGGCTTATACTAATCTGTAACTCCTGAACCCATATGATTCTCCTGTTTTAAATTTCCCAGCAGAGGAGACCACAAGCTCATACCACTGTACTCTGAGAAAGAAAGCTATTTTAATGGGCATTCTTTTGAACTTCACAAATGGTTGAGAACTCTGTGTGTGTGTGTGTTTAATTTACTTGGGTCTGTTTTGGTTATTTTTATATTATTTTATTATTATCATTATTAATATCTCTGGGTGTTCCCTGATTGTAAGCCTGTGTACCATGCACATGTGTGGTGTCTGTGGAGGTCAGAAGAGGAGACTGGATCCCCTGGAACTGATTCTGGGTGCTGGGAATCAGGACAGTGTCTTAGAATTTCAGAACCTCAGCATTCAGCCTCTGGAGTGCTAAGTGCTGGGACTGCTAGCATGCACCCACAGGTCCCTGCAAGCCAGCATGCACCAGACCATCCCTGCAAGCCAGCATGAACCAGACTACCCCTGCAAACCAGCATGTACCAGACCACCCCAGCAAGCCAGCATGCACCAGCATGTCTCTGTAAGCCAGTATGCACCAGCCTACCCCTGCAAGCTAGCATGTGCCAGTATGCCCCTGCAAGCAAGCATGCACCAGCACATTCTTGTAAGCCAGCATGTGTTGAAATAGCAGCGGCTGCATTCCTACCACCCGGCTCCTGCACGGCCAGCTTTATACCCGATATAACAACACACAAATTGTATTCTTTTAAACACTGCTTGGACCATTAGTTTCAGCCTCTTACTGGCTAACTCTCACATCTTAACCCATTTCTAATAATCTGTATAGCACCATGAGGTGGTGCCTTACCAGGAAGGGTCTTAACCTGCATCCATCTTGGAGAGGAGAGCTATGGCGACTGCCTGACTCGGCTTTCTTTCTCCCAGCATTCTGTTCTGTCTACTCTGCCTATCTAAGCTGCTGTCCTATCAAAAGGGCCAAGGTAGTTTCTTTATTAACCAATGAAAGTAACACATAGACCCTCCTCCATCAAGCATGCGTTAGCCCACCCCTGCAAGCCAGCATGCACCAACACACCCCTGCAAGCTAGCATGCACTAGCATGCTCCTGCAAAACAAGTATATTTTAGTGTCTCAATTTTAAAGAACAATAATTTGTTGTTGTTATTGTTTTTTAAAAAATCCTCTTAGATTGAAGTGAGCTTTTCTTCCAATAATTTCCTAAATTTCACACATCTGTTTGCATCCAAAAGACAATGACAACTTCTCAGAATAAGTGGGGAATAGATGATTTCATTATATGTGCTTTAGAAAGGTTAATTACTCCAATGATGGAAAGATAGGAATCTCTTGGGAAAGTGGGCCAATTCGACACAAAAGGCACTCCCCACTCCACACTTCCTATAAAAAAACTTGGGGATGTGGAGAATCTTAAGGACTATCTGAGTCTCCAAAGAGAACACAAAAAATGCAGAAAGCACTTGTCAAGATAAGATGAAAAATAAAAGTTTCATTTGTTTAACATAGAGCACACTGAATTATTCTGTGAACACACTTATTAAGTATCCCCCACCCCACAGTCCTCACTAGACACCGCCTCTTTGCTGTTCCCATTGGCCTCACCTCACCCCCGAGGCAACAGACTTCAGGAATGTGCGTGCGCTGGCTCTGCCATTCCTAGCTCTCTGGCCTAGGGTAGAGAACTTACATAGTGATCACTGAGTCCCAAGACGACCACAAATCCTGCTACTTACACGATGTGCAAACACAGTACAGGAGCAATTGAGCCCTTATACAGGGCTTGCTGCAGCAGACATCTGTCTGTGCAGGGTGTACTTTGCACCGAGGGTCTCAGTGGCCCAGCACTAGATAAGGAGGGTAGGATCCCCGTTTGGACTGTCCCCTCTCCTCCTCGGGACAAGGCAGAGTTATGCGGCTCTGAGATAAGTTCTATACAGACACAAACACTCCAGCCAGGCCTCCATGGAGACCTTGTAAGCAAAGCTGGCCCTCTCCACTGGTGAGATAACCCAGGCCTCGAGCCGGGAGGGCACTGCTTGTGTCCCATGCCTTCAAAGGCCTTCCTGTTTGGACAAGAAGAGCCTGTTAGACTGAGTGACTCCAGATTTCTAGACCATCTTCCTGTTTGCTCTTTTCTAGATCTTTCTGAGCACTAAACATTTGCTGGCAAAGTCTGTTTTCTGTGCTTTCCTAAGGTGTGTAGTTCCTAGTGGTGGGACCCTTTATGACTCCCTTCTCTGCTAGAGCCATGGATAAATTTGGTGCTTCGGCATATTCTCTGTTGGGGGAGGGGTTGTTTGTTTGGTTGATTTGGTTTTTCAAGACAGGGTATCTCTGTGTATCCCTGGATGCCCTGGAACTCACTCTGTAGACCAGGCTGGCCTCAAACTCACAGAGATCCGTCTGCCTCTGCCTCCCGAGTGCTGGGAGTGACATGTGCCACCACTGCCTGGTATGTTTTTGGTTTTTAATCTAATGTTAGCACTCTGTTGGCCTTGACTCCCAGCCTATATGGAAATCAGTTCATCAGTAGCCAGACCATATTAGCTCTAAGTCAGGAGAGACAAGATAAAGATAGTTAAAAAGCTACCAGTAAGTAAAATGCAGAAATAAAAAGTGCACTAAAAAGTGGTACGTTACATTAGGGTTAGAGTTCTGAGCGTGTGCTGCAAGGAGCGGCAGAGGCTGATCCACTTAAAGGCAGCTCCATCAAATGTCCTGCGGCCTGCAGGAAGCAGTATTTTTTGTTCCATGACTCTCTACGTGCTTATTTATATAAATAACAAGCAAATGCTACCTTTTCTGTGCGCAGTGATCTATCTGGCATCTTCTTTACCACTTCAGTTTTTAAACATGTTGGTTCTAATCCACTCAACTGATGGCAATAGCCACAGTGTAAACAGCACTGATCTTGATAACCAGTCATTCTGTTCTCTCTGTGCACTGCACACTTCCAAATGCTAAAACGTAGGGTGAAGTATTACAAAGAATTGAATGACTTAAAGCAATCAGTGCTCCAGGGCCACTGTGCCCAGTGAAGCGGTGCTCCAGGGCCACCGTGTTCAGTGAAGGGGTGCTCCCGTGCCCCTGTGCGCAGCGAAGCGGTGCTCCCGTGCCCCTGTGCGCAGCGAAGCGGTGCTCCAGGGCCACCGTGTTCAGTGAAGGGGTGCTCCCGTGCCACTGTGCGCAGCGAAGCGGTGCTCCCGTGCCACTGTGCGCAGCGAAGCGGTGCTCCAGGGCCATCATGCCTGGTGGCACTTTGGTATTGTCCACATGTTGTGATTCTCCCACTGGAATGCCAGGTCCCACTGTACCCTTGTCACAAAACCTGATGCCAGGACACAAGTACCTCAGGGTGAGCGCACAGTAATTGAAATTAGGACAAGCAGGATGGCCTGGCAGGTTTAAGGCTCCTGCCGCCAAGCCTGGCAACCTGAGTGTGATCCCCAGAACTCACGTGAAGGAAGGAAAGAACTGCCCTCCCCACCGTTGTCTTCTAATCATCACCCAGGTACCATGACATGCTCAAGTGCACACACACTTATGTACACACACACACAACCACCATCACCACCACCACCGACAACAACTCCAACCTAGTGGTATTCTTAAAATTCACAACAATAAACTACACACACAACTAGTTGTCTCTAATTGGTGGACCCCAAGATAAGCACTTCAATAAGAAGTTTGTAAGAAGTGATTTCAACCACTGGAGAGATGGCCCAGTGGTTGAAAATGCAGAGGGCCTGAGGTCAGTTCCTAGCACTCAAATCAGGCAGCTGCCAGGCACCTTAACTCCAGCTCCACGGGATCCAGCATCCTCTTCTGGTTTCTGTGTGATCTGCACATGTCTCTCTCTCTCTCTCTCTCTCTCTCTCTCTCTCTCTCTCTCTCTCTCTCTCTCACACACACACACACACACACACACATACACACACACACATGTGTATGTGTATAATATATATGCGTGTGTGTCGCATATATATTATACACATACACATGTGTGTGTGTGTATGTGTGTGTGTGTGTGTGTGAATGAAGTATGTGTGTGTTTATCTTTGGGGGAAAAGACATGGTACCAGGGAATTTCAGACTATATGGTTATGCGGAAGATCATCACTTTCTGGGTTTTATTTTACTTAGGTAACTTTCAGTGTTCTACTTTTATTACATATATTCTCAAAACCAACATTATGTCTTGAAACAGGCTTCTGTGATTTAACGGCGTGTTCTGTTTTTAACACAGTCGGTCTCTTTAGGTCCTTTTAAAAGAACTGAAATTCAAGTGCCCTGTCCCACATGCCCATGTGGTACAGTCTGGCACAGCACAGGCATGGCCCTGCCTGAGTTCTGAGAGCCACAGTAGTGAGACAGATCAAGCTGCAGTCCAGGCTACACAGCCTGCAGCCCCCAGGCCTTGGGATTCACAAGGAGGGCTGGGGCGTTGGCTCAGTGGTCCCTTAGATTCTCAGAACCTGAACACGGTCCATGCCAGCTCACCAGTATCCGAGCCCCGAGAGACTCAACCGGGGCATCCTCGGAGGATGCTGGCGGGTGAGGTGACCTGACCTTTGGGCCTTCGAGCACACACACATACACACACATACACACACACACACACACACACACACACACACACACAGGTGTATGTGCGCTCACACTCACGTAGAAACCTGTGTGGTTTGTTCTGTGAGCTGGCTGCTTGGTCAAACCGAGCTAGTTAGCTCCTCACACCACAGTGTTCCTCTGGAGATTGCTAGAGTCACATGTGCTGGGCACACAACAGAGGAAAACACAGTCCCATCTTTTGCTGTAGTATCACCTTTGGGAAGTCATATAACCTTTCCAGACTCACTTTCTCCTAAGTGACAGCACTCAGCTAATGACCTCAAAAACACCCTGGGAGTGTAGGGTGTTACAAAAACAATAATACAGTACAGACACGCTGACACGCCGGGCTGTGGTTGGAGGATGGCAGATTTGCGGTTAGCCTGGACAACTAGATGGCCTGTCGCTACACCAGCCGAAAGAAACGAACTTCAATGAAAAGTGCGTAGCAGTACTCTTAACCTAAGGTAGCCAGCACCTCGCCAATCCACAGCTTTCACCAAGCACCTAATTATGCCATTTCCTTCCAGGGACTCTGGTAGCGAAGAAGTAAAGCGTACAAAGCCATCAGGACGGCGAAATCACTGGTCATGCACTATGACTGACTGCTATGTTAGCAGCCGAGGGTCCCTATGATGAGACCATGACTGTGGGCACTCAGAAGCCATGAAACCTGCAAGGGGGTATACAGCAGGTGTGGGCGCCGAAGGCTGGAGGAGCCCTGTGAAACTTGGGAAAGGAGTAGTAGGCAATAGACCAACGACAACCAAATGCCTTCTGGGGATTCTACCCTGCCCACAGCTTTTCTGGATGTCCTTACAGGCTGTGTGGCCCCTGACCCCTTGCTATTTAGAGCTGATTGTCCCAAGCTTAGACAACAATGACAGTCTTTTAGACACACCAAAACTTCAGACTCCTGGTGAGTGGCTCCCTAAGCCAGCCAGGACTCCTCCAGCCCCCGGGACACTGCACTACCTGGTTTCCTGGCTTCCTCCTTCCTCTACATCCCTCCCTGAATCATCTTCATGAGCTGGAGCAGAGGTCCCAGCTCTGGCTCCGTACCTCAGGCTCATGGATTCCCAGGCTGGGCCCTGGAACTGAGAACTGCCGAGGCTGCGCCAGGCCAGCTGTCTTAACTCCACAGCTGATGTCTGAGCTCAGGCCCCGTGGGAACTGAACTCAGGCAACCTGTGCAGGCATCCCTGCTTCCTGCTACCAGAGAAACCACACACAAGGACACTTAGAACTTGAATCATTTACAGCTAGGCCCGTTCTTTTCCATAGTCTGAATTTTAACATGTGTACGCACAAAACTGCATATGTCCTCATGACAAACTCCGTAATGGCCAAGCAGATCGGATTCTTTCAAGTGATTCCCGAGCCTCTTTTCCTGTCCAATAATATCCTGCCACAACCCTTAGCATTCAGAAAACGTATCAGCCTTCCTTGAGGTCTTGCCTGGCATCAGGCACAGTACTAAACTCTCGGTGTAAGTGCACACTTATTCCTAGACACCCTGAAGAGAAGGCATCAATCTCCTAGACTTAGAGGGGATAACAATAGAGCTGAAAGAGGAGTGTGGTTTGAACAGGAAAGGCCCCCACAGGCTCACATAGTTGAATGCTCAGGGAGTGGAAACTACTTGACAGGGATTAGGAGGCGTGGCCTTGTAGGAGGAAGTGTGTCATGGGGGTGGGCTTTGAGGTTTCAAAAGTCTCTGCCAGACCCAGTCTCTCTCTCTTCCTGCTGCCTGAGGATCTGCACATAGAACCCTCAGCTTCTTCTCCAGGACCACACCTGCCTGCTGCCATGCTCCCTGACTAAGCCTCTGAAACTGTAAGCCAGCCCCAATTAAATAATTTCATATGTCTTCACAGCAACTGTCTGGTGACGGAGACAAGAGGCTAAGTTTAAAAACTTATAAAGGATAAAGCGAGGGCAGAAATTTGGAGCCTTTTGTCTGGAAGACTGTGGCTCTTCTACGTTTCTGTGTGATGCCTGTCCGAGCCTCACAATCAACTGTCTGGGACTGCACAGGGTTCGTCACTCGCATTTTAGAGCTAGGAAGGCAGGCGATAAAAGAGAGAGATACACTATTTAAATAACACCCCAAACCCAATCTGGAGGAATTCAGTCTATGGCTTCTGAGTCTTCTGGGCCTCTCTCTCCGCATTGCCCATCATAACTGGATCATCACGGGCCCTCACCTCTAAGTAGGGAATAGAATTTGTAAAAATCAGTCACTCATTAACTGATCTCAATTACTGTTTATTTTAGACCAAAACCAGATTGGAAAAATTCTAAAAATAGAAAAAAAAGTCCAAGTAGTAAACGCTCTTCAGTGTCTGTGCTTTCTACCTTCCAAGCACAGGAGCCCACCGTAATGTCACACGGTTTCATAACTGAGAACATGCCAATTCAAAATAGCTTTTAACCATGTTTCCTTAGTTATGACAGAGTCTATACGCTTTAAACAGCAGAGGCACAAGGCTGCTCATACTTGTGCAATCTAAGGAGATGAAGGGGAAGCCATGGAAGAAACTGACAGCTCCAGTTCCAGGCAGTTAGGAACCCGTCTGCACGAACTGGAACTAGCTCTCCGTCTCTCCCAGAGACTATCTGCAAGAGTTCACATTCTGCGGCTGCGTACCCATCGCTACCCCGCCAGGTCAGGTCGGAGAACGCTATCTATTTTCTCACCTGTGTGGTAAAGGTCACCGATCCGCAGCAAGGGCCCTTACCTAAAAACGATGACAAGAGGACAAGGAGAGTGTTGGTGTCTTCATCTCCAAAGCACGATGCTGCACTTGTGATGTTTTCACTGAAGTTCCACAAGGTCTTGCACACCAAGCAGGCCAGCTGCCAGTCGCCAGGACCAAACTCTCTTAAGCAATCCACTAGCCTGAGGGAGGGAGGTCACACTGAGCCGTCCGTGGATCAGAATTTGGCTTGCAGTTTTGCATGGTTGGTATGACAGCTAACCTTCTGGATTCCATAGAATTACCTTTAAGTTCTTATCTCCAAATTTCACTGGCTACAAAGTTTCCACCCGTGCACTTCTGATTTGTGGTAAGTGCCCAGTAGATTCTCAGCCCTCTCTGGACCCCCACTGCTCTAGTGGAATGGTCCAAGGGCCCGACCTCCCAAGACAAACATGTCCCCAGGATTCTGAGAGCTGGGAGTCCAGGCCTTACTTACTTTTTAATGCCTCCACCTTCCTTCAGAATTGCCCGCTTGTCTTTATCCACGGTGAGGTTTAGGAGAACCCCACAGGCCGAGAAGCAAATGTCCTGGTGCCTGGCTTCCAGCAGGGCAATCAGGAACTTGTGTACTGGGAGAGCAGAGAAATGAGCAGACTGGTCAAAGCCTGCATCCCAGCCGCAGATTGTTTTGCAAATGGGGTGGGGTTTGGGGGGGATGGGGGACAAAGCAGGGGTGGAAAAGTGGGAAGATGTGGCTTGCAGCAGCGGAACCTTGGCTGGTGTGCTGAACTCATTCCTAAGTTTTATCTCACTCCCACTGTGGACCCAGTAATGCCCACCGCTCTTAGAGCTCATTTCTGCCTCCCACAGCCTCTGGCCCTATTACTGCTATCACTGACCCAAGAGCAGACCCCTCTCCGGGGAGTCCCCACTGGCGACATTTCTCCCTACTTCTGGTTGCTCTCAAAGACCTCCAGTTGTAACTCTACTGCACAGCCTGGGGCAGCAGTGTCAGGTCCTGACGAGCTCTTTCTGAAGCTTCCAGAACAGAGAGATGCTTAGGATGTTGGGAAATGGCCTGCACAGCCCAGGACTGCTAGCGCAGGGACTGTGCAAGCTGGGTGGGCCAATCGTTCCCCCTTACTCCAGGAGGTGGAACGAGAGACCGAGAGTCCTGCTTTCTCGTCCCCGAGCAGACACCCACTGGAGGGGTCAGGGAGTGGATGAGATGTGACCACCACCAGGCTCCGTTTACGAAGCACCTGAGTGGTGAACACCCTGTTGTCCATGCGGGCCTGTTGACTGGGTTGTATAGTGAGCTTGACAATGCACCCCCAAATGCTAGCTCTCTCGGGGCATGGGGATAAGGGGTTGCATCTTGCTGATGCTGCAGCTGTATTTGCATATCTAGGTTTACTATCACCAACATGCTTAGGCGTTTTGGTTGTTTGTGAGGCTGGCTTGCTTTGTTTGAGAAAGGGTCTCGAGTATTCCAGTGTGCTGGATAGTTTTACAGCTCAGCTCAACACAAACCGAAGGGGCGGGGGAGGACATCAACTGAGAAACTACTTCCATAAGATCTTGCTGTAGATAAGCCTGTAGGGCATTTTCTTAATTAGTGATAAAGGAGGACCCAGCATCTTGTAGGTGGGTCCACCCCTGAGCTGGTCCTTGGTCCTGGGTACTATAAGGAAACAGAAGCAGGCCAAGCAAGCTGGCCTCTACATCAGCTTCTTCAGCATTGGCTTCCCTCAACAGATTGTAATTCAGGATATGGAAACCGAATCAACCCTTTCCTCTCCAAGTTGCTTTTGATCTTGGTGTTTAATCACAGCACTAGTAACCCTAAGACACCAGAGCTGGCTCCAAACTTGCTATATAGCTGAGGTGACCTTAAAGGTTTTTGCTTTGGGGTTTTGCTTTTCTCTCTCTCTCTCTCTCTCTCTCTCTCTCTCTCTCTCTCTCTCGACAGGGTCTCTTTGTGTAACCTTATCCATGAATGTCTATAATTTATTTTAATTGTTGTAGAACATTTTGTCGTATGAACATGCATATTTGTTTGGTTGGAGCCTCCAGGTTGTCCCTGCATGGTCCTGGAAGCCCTGTCCCCTGCCTCTTCCAAACCCCACCCTCTCAAGAGAGTCTCTGAACAAAGGAAAGGCATCTAAATGCCCAGTGCTGCATTCCTGGAGACCACTGCAGCTTCTTCCCTAAAGTTGCCAGTCACCCAAGTCCCCACCTAAGTGCTCAGCTTTTGACCATACTTGGGCACAAGCCCAGCTTGTAGCAGACACGTCATCACCCCTCACCTACAACCTATAAAACTTTCCTGCCCTGGCCTGGGTGTGTGACTTCTCTGGCCTTGATCTCTGGGACTGGAGAACTCGCCCAGGAGTTGCTTTGCTCAATAAATCTGTTGTTATTCTTTTTCAATTCGGCTTGATCTGGCTTACTGCATCAGCAGAGAAATGTTATGGGGGTGGGGGAGTGACAGAAAAACCTAATAATATTCACAAACTATAATATATTCTATTTATTGTAGCTGTCCTTTTGACTGTTGGACACTCAGTTTGTGCTATCACAATCAAATTTTAACGTATTCTAGTATGTGAATGAGAAAGATCTCCAGTCTATCTCCAGGGGTAGACAAAATGAGTGCAGATTCCATTAAACACACACACACACACACACACACACACAGACACACACACATACACACGCATGTACACACGTACCCACGCACATACTGCCTTACCCTACCACCTAAGAGGCTTGGAGAGCGAGAACGCAGCCGTGGTCTGTTCTGTATTCTGAGCTGTCCCCCATATAGGACAAATGTAAAGTATAGTTCATCTCAAAACAGAAACAAACACCACGCTTAACTGTCTAAGCTCCAAGTCACTTAGCTGACTAATGGCAAGAACCATGTGCTCAGGATCTCAACTGTCATGAACCCACCGTTTTTCTGCATGAGGAAATTGCAGACGTCATGGTCCTGGGAGAGGTTTCCGAAGACGCGCACGGCCTCCAGGATGCCATCCATGTTGTCACTCACCAGGAGCTTTAAGAGCACTGGATGTGGCAACCAGAGAGAGGAAATGAGTAAATTTTAAAAAAATCCAAAGACCATATATACTCTCCTCCGTTACTACATAAATGTATATACTTAAGCAATAACAGAGCAATATTGTGTATATGAGTTCTGCTTATGTGGGCTTGTGTTGAGCTTTGTTTGGCGCATCCCTGGCTGTCCTAGAACTCACTATGTAGACCAGGCTGGCCCTAACCTCACCGAGATCCACCTGTCTCTGTTTCTGGAGCTGGGTGTTTTGCACAACTTTAAACTGACACTGGTGACATTATTCTCTACATCTATGACCGTATTTAAAGGTGAATGAAAACTAATCTCCTAGCACTCACAGAGAACTCAGCATTTGTTCATGGTGCTACAATACAAACTGCGGGGCATTTCAATAAGCACTAAGAAACACGTCGTTCACATGGGCAATGTTCTCAGCTCTCACGGTAACACCTCCAGGTGTGTTCTAGCTACTAAAACCAAGACCTTAGCTGAGTGTTGGTGAAACCATGCCCAACCGAGCCTTACGTTCAGCAACATACAACTTTCTGTGTTGCAGGACAGAGCTCTTCACTTGATAGAAGGACAGGTTGTTGATGGCCGCTGTGGTGTTGATCACCAGCTCCTCGCAGTCGCCCAGTGACTTGGATTCTGAAACCAAGGGATGGGGGAGTCAGATACGCTTGGCCCTGCAGATCCAGGGATGCCATATGCACAGCGACAGCGGTTGGGGCTGGGGAACAAGCTGGCTGTCGGAGCTAAAGAGGTGCTGCTTGAGAAAGCTTTACTTCCTGTGACGTGGTGGCCTGCCGGGAGACGCAGCAAAGTAGGCCATACTACCCCATTTCCCACAGCCAGATCCAGAAAAGTCAGGTGGGGCCCTTGGTCTGCAGTGGCCTGAGATGTCCCTGATCCATGCTGTGGTCTTAGGGACCCAACCTGGGTAGCTTACTCTAGTTCCTACATCCTGCCTCTCAAATGAGAGGTCCTCAGGTCATTAACTAGCCCTTGCCATTGGCTCTGTCTTCCAAACACAACAGATGACTTCCTGCTTCCTCTGTCACCCCCAAACTGGCTCCCTTCCTGCCTCCCCCTCCTGGGTGCCAGACTTACAGGTACACCCACCATGCCCAGTATTTTTTTGAACCTAGTACTTGAACTTTTAAGTATTTACTGGGGCTCTGAGTAAATTTTCACAGGCTGGAGATGCAGCTCCATTGGCAAAGGCTTGCCCAGCATGCATAGAGCCCTGGTGGCATTCCCAGCCCTGCATAAACTGGGGACAGTGGTGTACACTTATTCATGTGGTAGAGGCAGGAAGGTCAGGAGTTCAAGGTCATCTTTAGACACATCCTTAGATAGCCCAGCCTGGGCTATATGAAAAGAAAGAATGAGAAAAAAAAAACCAAACACTTGGTGAGTATGAAAACAAATGAACAGATTTTCAGCTTAATGCATAAGGGGACCGTCTGTGAGTTTCTGTCCCATCCCTCTCTCTCACTCCACCACCAGACTCAACTCTTGATGCTATGGTCACCATGCAGAGGAGGACAGAGGCAGGCATGGAGCGGTTGGGGGCTCCTGACAGAATGACACCCCAGGGGCACGAGGTGGAGACCAATGTACTTGGAGACTGCGTGTCATTATGAAGGAGAAGGAAAACTCTGAGTGACCCTCAGTTTGGGGCTTTCAGAGTTGGCAAGTGACTGTTGTATCTTGGATGTGTCTTCTCAAGGCCCTTGTGTTCATCATTTTGTTGCCAGACTGTGGTGGCCAACAGTGAGAGGCAGAGTCTAATGGGAGAAATTTATGTCATTAGGACATGCCCTTAGAAAGGGTATCAAGACTTTTGGACCCCCCCTCTTCTCTTTTTTTGACCCCAAAAATAGAAAAAGAGAGATAGACAGGCCCATCTCAACAATAGCTCCCACTAAAGAAAGACCAAGCAATGAGAAGGTACTGGCTTGCTCTCTCTGGGGGCAGGATCGGCTGCACCACTGACCGTGAACCTCAGCCTCCAGAAGTGTGAGAAATAAATTTCCTCCGTAGGAGCCTGGAGAGGTGACTGAGCAACAGAGAGAGTTTGCTGCTCTTCCAGAGGACCAGAGTTAAGATCCCAACACCCATATCTGGCAGCTCGCCTTGTGTAACTCCAGATCTGGGGGCTCTGCCGCCCTCTCCTGGCCTCCGTGAGCAGCTGTACATGAGATATACAATCACAGCACATGCACACACAGACCAACAGCGATTTGTTGTGGCAGAGTAAACTAGGAAGGTGGGCCGTGAAGAAGGGGGACACAATGACAGGTAACACAGAACTGGAAAAGGAAATGAACTTTCTTCGTGGGGACTGCTCCTGGAAAAGCGTGGACTTTTAAACTTCTGGCCAGCTTTTGCTCTTTGGATTGATAATTGTTTTAAACTGTGATATGATTCATCAGCCATAAAACTTAACCTTTAATGTTTTACTTATTTATAAATATCTCCTTACTGTGTGCCACAGCCCAGCGTGCATGTGTAGAAGTCATAAGGTGAAAGTTGATTCTTTCTTTCCTGGGCTAGAACCCAGTTGTCATGGCTGGCTCCAAGCACCTTGACCTGGAGAGCCACCACAGCAGCCCCAAATCCACCCGTTTAAAAGGCTGTGTCGGTGGCTGTGTTTTTTGGGAAAGATCTGTGTCATTACCAGTCTTCCTGTTTTGAAATCTGGGGTGCATTAAGGCACCTCCAGGAGAAAGGTTTTGTGGTGGCTGGTTTGGTTTTGTCTCATGTAGCCCAGGCTGGCCTTTAACTTCCCTGCCTCCACTTCCTGAGAGTTGGGATCACAGGCATGTGCCACCCCACACAATATAAACAGTGCTGGAGGTTGAACCCCAGGGTGTGTGTCTGTCAGTTAAGCACTACCAACTGAGCCAAATCTCCCAAAGCGTTTTTCCTTTCCACAGCTAAGAAGGTTCCTTCGAGTGAGCCAAAACCCTCACCACAGCCCTCCCCAGGAATTGACCCAAGGCTGTGGTTCTCACCCAGCGTGGTCAGCAAGAGACCCACCACCCGAGGGTTGGCGGCCAGCACTGGGCCGATGCGTGGGTGAATGGCTATGTTGGCCAGGACGCGGGTCAGCTTGACCAGCACATCCTCAGTCTCTGCTGGCGGCCTGGCTCCTGAGAGCCCCGACCCTGGGGACTGCTGGTCAAGTTGGTAGAAGTTCTGGAACAGCATGAGCAGAGTCTCGATGCTCCCTCGCTCTCTGGAGAAAAGTTCCCGGGCCTGGTTATTTTTTGCTGTCAGGTTGCCAAGGATAAAAACAATGCGAATTACTAAATCCTGCAATAAACAAAAGACGGAGTGTTACAAGCATAAAAGAGCTGGAACAGTTGTTGGCAAGAATGCGGTCTTATTTAATTTATTCACAACTTAACTAATAGTCAAATGGATCACATCTGGCTTCGGCAAAAGTCTTGCAGCATGTGGGTCCCAAGACGGGTGCAAAGTGACAGAAGAGATTAGAAGTGCTTGGTGGCCCTGGAGGAATAAAAGGGGCTGATGGGGGCCTTCATCTCAAAATCTGGGTGGTCTTTTAAGAAGTTCCCTGAGAACAATTAGTTGAGTGAGCTTTGTATGTCATGTCAATCAATGAAGCTCAGATTTCTTGAGCATTCAAATCCTTCCCAAAAAACAAAAAAACAAAACAAAACAAAAAAAACCAAAAACCAAAAACCAAAAACAAAAAAAACCCAAAACCACGAAATCCCCTCCCCTCCTCAACACCCCTTCTCCCCACTGGAGCACTGTCCTCAACAATCAAGCACCTAACAGAGGAATGGGTCACAGCAGGGCTTCTTGATTTCCACACTGTTGACACTTGCAGCAAGGGGAGTCTGATAGTCTGTCTGTCTCAGATGGGTCTCCCCATGTAGCCCATGCCTGTGCTACAGAGGGACCCCATATTCAAACAATGATGACTACAACTTTTAAAAAATTGTTTGCTAGTTTATACATAGATATAAATGTAGTTTTCTATACATATGCTTTTATTTATTGGCTTTTCTTGAGATATGGTCTCATGTATCCCAGACTGGCCTTAAGCTTACTATGTAGCCAAGGATGGCCTTAAACTCCTGGCCCTTTGCCCCCACCTTTCGATGCTGGGACTGCAGGTCTGTAGAACCAAACCCAGTTTATCTGGTAGTGGGAACTGGACACAGAGCTTTGTATATAATAGGCAAGCATTTATCACAGAAGCCAAATTAATTAAATTACAGCTTGGCCCATTAGCTCTGGCCTCTTATTGGCTAACCCATCTCCATTAATCTGAGAATCACCACGAGGCTGTGGCCTGTCAGCAGTTTCAGCACATCTGTCTCCAGCTGCGGCTCCATGGCTTCTCCCTGACTCTGCCTCCTTTCTCCCAGCACTCATTTTAGTTTCCCCCCTTAGCTCCATTCCCCTATAGCTCTGCTACAGGCCCAAAACAGTTCCTTTACTAACCAATGATATTCACAACATACAGAGGGGAATCCCACATCAGAGAGAGAGAGAGAGAGAGAGAGAGAGAGAGAGAGAGAGGAAGAGAGGGAGGGAGGAAGAAGAAGGAGGAGAAGAAGAAGAAGGAGGAGGAGGAGGAGGAAGAGAAGAAGAAGGAGGAGGAGGAGGAGGAGGAGGAGGAGGAGAATGAGTGGATAAGGTCACATGGAAGGAAATGATAAAGGAATCCTTGCTAAGGGCCATCAATGGGCTGGGTGTGGTACTTAGGGTACCGGCCACCGAGCCCTTTCACACCGGGTACTGCACGTGGGATAGGGCCACGGCTATCAAAGTGGCTCAGATCCTGGACTCTGTGATCCTCCCACGCAGGGAGGTTTCCCTCCTCTGCCCTGCAGGCTTTGCAGACAGTTAAGGACTTAGGCTACCAGCCAGGGGGATTTCCACAATTCTGGCTTCACTGATCAGATTAGTGGCTACATCAGCCTTAAGGGAGGGGGCGGGGCCAAGGGCCAGGCACAAAGGTTAAGAGATGGCATCCTGAGGCCCAGCATAGGGGCTGGGTGTGGCGAAGAGCTGGGAAGACCGAGGGCAAAGGACACTTTTTGACAAATCTGCCTGCTTGTTCTGGATGAAATGTCCCTGACGTTGGCAGAGTAGCAGCAGGGCTGCCGCTGGCTGGTGCAGCTGTCAGCTACTTGCCATCGTGAAGAAGGGGTAGAGCCAAATGCTGTGGCAAGGACTGGAACCTGTCCAGGAGGGGGCAGTCATTTTCAGAGACTGTTCACCTCCCTGCAGGCAGCAGTCACCTGAGACCCTGCTTCTGCTCTACCCCTGGAAAGAAAAAATTCATTCTCAACTGCTCCTAAGATGGAGTGGGGTGCTGGGGGTGCGCACACGGAGACATGATGGCAACGTTCAGGAGTGCAAAAAAAAAAAAGGATGCTTAAAGCTGGGAGTAGGAGTGTATACCTGGAATCCTGGCACCTGCAAGGACTGTGGGTTCAAAGCCAGCCTCTAAAATGCAGGGAGTGGGGGAGGGAAAGGGAGAGGAAGAAAATAGGGGACAGATGGAGAGAGGGGAGAAAAAGGAAGGGGGAGGGAGGGAGGGAGAGAGAAAAGAAAGAATGGGGGAGATGAATGGAGAGACAGAGGAAAAAAGAGGTAGGTGAGATGATTCGGGGATAAAGGCACTGGCTGCCAAGCTTGAGGACCCGAGTTCAATCCCTGGAACCCACAGAGTAGGTGAAAAGAAGCTACTCCCCAGAGTTAGCTTCTGACCTCCACATGTGTGCCATGGCATGCCTGTGCCTGCACCCGTGCTTGAACACACACACACACACACACACACACACACACACACACAATTTTTGAGAAAACAAAAGAGGAAGAAAGGTGGGGAAAGAATGGAGCCCCTGAGCAGTGGAATTATCACAGAGGGCTGGGTGGTGGCGGCGCATGTCTTTAACCCCAGCACTAGGGAGGCAGAGGCAGAGGCAGAGGCAGGCGAAGCTCTGTGAGTTCAAAGCCAACATGGTCTACAAGATGTAGTTCCAGGACAGCTAGGACTGTTAGACAGAGAAACCCTATCTCGAAAAATTAAAAAAATATATATCACAAAGAAACGTGAGATGGACATTGAAATGCCACGGACACTGGCTGTGTCGTCTGCTGTGTGCACAGGGCTGGGGGAGGTAATCTTTAAAAGGTCTCTGTGGGACAATCTCATGGAGACTGGGGTGAAGTCATCCTTGCTTGGCCATTCCTATTCCGTAAAGGAGCTGATGCCTGCGGGCTTTAAATCTACCACGAGCACAAGATTTCACCAGGACCTGAATCCCACTACACATTCCTTCAGCAATTCCCCATGCCAAAGGCCCTGGGCTCTGGAGACAGCATTCCCAGCACCCAGGCCAGGTGCCCTAGAGAAGCAAGGGCCGAGGGCATTGCCAAGCACTAAGTTCCTTGAGAGAAAACTCTGCTTCCTATTTCCCAAGCCCATGACTGTGAGCAGAACTGCTGTGGAGGCTCCGATTTGCTTTCTGACTTTACAGAAGCTCTGCCTTCTGTAACGATGAATACTGACCATAGCAGGAGTGTAAGCCATCAACACACTGGCCTCCAGATGTGCTGGCCGGGTCCCTCTCTGCTCTGATAAACACCATGACCCAAAGGGACTTGAGAAAGAAAGGCTTTACTTGGCTTATGCTTCCAAGTCCAGTCTCTGGCGGAGGGAAGTCAGGGCAGGACCCTGGGGCAGGACCCTGAGGCAGGCCAAGCTGCGGCTCTCTGGCTTGCTCTCAGCTCCACACCCAGCCGCTTTTCTTACACCTCCTAGGACCACCAGCCCGGGAGTGGCACCACCCACAGTAGACTGGACCCTCCCGAATCAATTACCAATTCAGAAAATGCCCCCACAGGCTTGCCTACAGCCCAATCTGATGGAAGCCTGTTTTTTTTTTTCTAACTGAGGTTCTCTCTTGCCAGATGACCGTAGCTTGTGTCCAGTTGACAAAACAACAAAACTCATCTTCAAACACGGCTTAATCGACACACATGCACCACGTTACTCACTGGCCATGATCTTTGCCATCTGAACAAAGCTGTTCCCAGCATCTTAGCCCAGATAGCAAGCTCCTCCCCCGTTTCCCAACAGTGGCTTTAGTTTTCCCCTGTGGTGTTGGTCCATCCCCACAAGGGACCGTTCAAAGAGGCAGCAAAGGTCTCATGAGTGATTTAAAATGTCGTCTGGGGATTTTAGCACACAGCTTTTCATCTTGCTAAATCATTGTCAGGACTAATCCATTTACTCTGTAAATGTCAGCTGCTGCATTGGGAAGAATTCTATGTGTGCTTCTTTCTCTTCTTCCTTCCCCCTCTCCCTGGGCTCCTCTGGCCCAGGTACTTCCGCCACCCATCCCTGCTCAGATGCCAGAAGCATTGATTCCAGAGCCAGTGAATTCACCTGGACAGACCAAGGATGACTTTTCCTAAAATTGCCCCTGGGCTCTTGCCACGTCTAAGTATTTGTTATTCTATCATCCGTGTGGGTCGTGGCACGGTGTGGATGATGCAGTTCAAAGTGGTCGTAGGACGGGAAGGGTTAATACCGTCACGGCGCCTGTCTCCCTGTCTTCAGATGGAACAGGGAGGGGGTGGTTCCTGGCAATGGCGGTGCCAACTGAAGGATGGTATGCAAGATCAGCAAATGCGGGAGACAGATTGTGCTGTTTGCAGCACCCAGCTTCCACCAACGACTCCCTCGCTGTTTCTGTCCTTTGACTGAGGCGTCTTTTCTTCCCACCTTTCTCAAATATGTTTTCCAAGAAGCCAGGAGCACAAAAGAGGCCAAAACAGAAGTAGTCTCCTAGAAGGCTGTTCCCCCTGACACACACACACACACACACACACACACACACACACACACACACACAGCTTGTGTGGCTCCTCTTCAGTCCTGAGACTGGAAGCTGAGCAAAGGTTTCTGCAAGGTCGTGGCCTTGCTGTAAGTAGCCAGGGCTCTCCTCATTCCAGCCTAGAAAAGTATCCCCACCCCCAAAACCAGACCTGCACAGAGGTTACCCACTACTTCCCAGACCAACCCACCTGAAGTTACATAAAGTACTTCTTAGCTAAATGAGCAAACAAACAAAAAACCAATAAACACTTATAGAAAGTATGCCAAGAATGCCAAGTCAGCTCAGAGACCACCAATTTCACAACAGAAGACGATCCCCATCAACACTCTGCTCTCCACCACTTCGCTCTTTCAGGGTCTCTGAGGACAGCACGCCCAGACCGTGATTGCGTGGTTCTGAGACGGCAAAATGAAGGTGAATCAGGCGAGGCTTTCACCCATGGAGAAGGCAGATAGTATAGCCAGTTCACACGGGCTTTCCAAGTTTGCTGAAAATAGAATTATCAACAGGTACAGCCACCCAGTGCACAGACAAGTGGTTGCAGCGACCATGAGAGGCCCTGATCCTCTTCAAACCTCCTGGGCCAGTCTTCTTCAGGCCAGCATGGCATGCCCTAACGCTCAGGCCCCGTGAATTGTAAATAAATGACTTTAGCTGGGACGGAACACAGACGAGAGCACTGCTAATGGTCTGTGACCAGCTCCAGCCCGAGCAGCGGCTACTGTGGGAGTTCCCTTCCATGTGAGAGATCGTGGCCTAAAGCCAACAGGTGCTTGTGGCCCTTTTCACCCTTACTCGGGGCACGGAAACTGGGGCTTCCAGAGATCCCACTGGTGAGGGACAAGACAGAGCCAGAACTCGGAGCACTCCAATACCTCATTCGGGACTGTCCTCAAATCCCAATCACTCAGCCCTGAGGCATTGTGTTTAGGGGAGGGGATTCAAGACAGGATCTCTCAGCGTAGCCTTGGCTGTCCTGGAACTCACCATAAAGACAAGCTCAAACTCAAACAGAGATCTGCCTGCTTCTGCCTTCTGAGTACTGGGATTTAAAGGCACGCGCCACCACACTTGGCCCCTGAGGCATCTTGAATCCTTCACCAACCACAGCAGCTCACAATCTCTCTTCTCCTATGAAAGGTGCCCCTGGTGACCTGTCTGTGCACAGCAAGGCTTGGAACCACTTCTCCCTCTTAGGAGGGAGCAGAACACTTCTCTGCTCAAAAACATCCACTGCCTGTTATCTCACCGTGAAGTGGGGCATCCATGTACCAACTGCCCGGCATGACCAGCGGGGCTTCACCTCACAGTGCTCCCACTGGCAGCAGGAGTGAGCAGATGATTCTCGCACCCTCCCCTCGGCACCCTAAAATAGCTCCTGTGCACGCTGCTGACCACAGGAGAAGGACCGCTAGCAAGCTGTGTTCCATAGACTCCGCCTACCTAGAAGACGACTCAGCCTAGGAAAACAGTTTGGAAAGATCTTCAATAATGGGTTAACTTTAGCCAGGAGGGGGTTGTACACACCTTTAATCCCGGCAGAGATGGGGGAATCTCTGTCCATTAGAAGTCAGTTTGGTCTACAGAGTGAATTCCAGGGCAGCCAAAGCTACTTACATACACAAAGAAACCATACCGAAGAAAAAAAAGAGAGAGAGAGAGAAAAACAAAACAATAAACCAAAACCAAACAAACAAAAAACAGGGTTAAACTTAAAGGAGGGTATAAATGCCCTGTTTTGGCCATGTTTTTAAACTCCAGGTAAAATTTCCTGCATCTTAGAGTCCAGTCAGGATCTCCCGTTTGCTTTCCACCTTGAAATAAAGCCTACCCATTCTGTGAGTTTACAGGTGGCAGAAGACAAGCTGTACTCTACTGGGGAGATGCTCACTAACCCATCAGCACCGGAGGTGGATGCCAGCTGACCCGGGCCGTTAACAAATGGGTACAGCAGCACAATCCGAGACACCACAGCCTCAAAACCAAGGACCTAGGGAGATCATTGTTAAGGCAGAGCTGGCCACCCACCCGCCCACCCTATCAGCCCCCATACCCTATGCCTATGAATGTGGCTGCCACTCAAAACTCCCAGGGCCACAGCTGAATTTCGCTGTGCTGGGCTCCTTGGTGAGCCGCAGACCTGAAGGCGTTTGGGTTCTGTGCTGAGTCGGGGAAGAGCTGGTCCCACAAGGATGGGCAGCAAGAGTTGGAAGGACTGAGCAAGCTCAGGCCCACTGTGCTTGCCGGGTCAGGGTGCAGAACAAGGGCCAGGCTGAACAAGGAGCAAGCTCAGCCAAATGCTCTCCCGGCCCCCACTGGAAATGCTGGAAATGCGCCTGCAGAGAGGCTGGGAAGGCAGCCAAAGGGCACACTCCTGCCAGGGAGGAGGCAGAGAGCCAGGGGGAGCAAGTTGCCACACAAAGACACCAGGGGAAGGGGTGGAGGCACCTTCCTAACCAATCCTCCAGAGCTGCGAAGAGGCTGGGGGTGGGTGTGGGGGGGCTATCTCTTTACTGCTGAAAGCCTGGGTAGCAATGGAGCTGGATAAGTGGGAAGGCTTTGGCTTCCAGACTCCACCTCCTGCCATTTCAGGCCTCTCTTCCCACAACACGATGCCCACACTGTCCAAATCAGGGCTCACCCTGCGTGCCTGATTGGAGGGACCTCTTAGGGGTCTAAATGGACCTACATGGAACAAGAGGCTGATTTTAAACACAGCTCAAACAACGACCAGTCTGGTGATTCCCAACAGAGTTTGCAGAACTCCATTGGTGATCCTGCATCTGCTAGTTCTGCTTAAAAAAGAAAAAAGAAAGTCACCCCATTTAAAAGTACAAAGAGCCAGAGGGATAGTGGGTTAAGGTGACTGAATACTAATGTAGATGAGGGCTATTCTCTCGGAACTGCGGATGACCTTTGTCAAAGGCTGTCACCCTTATGTAAGTCTTACTCCAGGCGTTTTACCAGATCTCCTGCCCAGCAGATATTTACAGAAGAAATGGGGAAAATCCCTTCATGTTCTTCCAAAAATCAAACCCACGCATATTTTACTGAGCTTCTAAATGTAGTAGCACTGACATCAGAGGCGCCTGGGAAACCAGGCCTGCTTCAGCAACACGGCTTGCTCCTTTTTCCTTTATTAAGCCCATCTGTTTGCACATTTGGTTTGTACCAAATGCAATTTACACCAGAAAGCAGACAATGTGTGCCTATTTCTTAAGGGAGATTTGTCCTTTAACTGGACCTTGATAGGAATTCTTACCTAACTGGAAAGCGTGGCTTTCAATCTGACTGATGGCAACTCTGTCTGTCTTGCCACTGAGACCTGATGGTGTCTAGGAGCTTGAACAGGTTAGTTACACATCTCTAAGTTGAAGTACTTCCCTTGTTGTCCAGGTGGACATCCATGCTGAAGGCTGGGGGGGAGAGCTTTTGTAGAGATGGTTGAACCAGATGCCCCCAGGGGTAGACCACAACCATCAACTGCAGACCACGCCCGCTTCCCCCAAGGCTGGGCTTAAGATGTGCCATCAACAGGGATAGAACACAACCCTCACACAGGTCTGCTGCAAACTCACAAAGTTCAGATGGGCCTATACTGTGCTCTCCCAAAAGGGAAAATCGACGTGAACACTGGATTGTTTTAATGACAGTAGTCAACAACACAAGTCAACAACTGGAGGCTGTCTGGCTGACTCCACGTACCCTCCCCTGGGCCGGTCATTCTCAGGGTCCCAAGAGCCCTCGTCTCATCCCTCATGAGTGGGCTACTCTGATTGGTACTGCATGCCTGCCAAGGATGGCAGCTGGTCCCAGGACAACTTGTTTTGACAAAAGTCTGGTAGAGGAAATTAGAAGAGTCTAGCATAACACAATATAACATAGCATCTTGTTTTCCTGAAGAAAATGTCTCTAGCTGGGGAGAAGCTCCGTGCTGAGGCACTTGTTTAACGTGCCCCCTCCCCCAGTATACACACAGGGAGCCAACAGACCAGAAACTGTCGGCTGCCCATGCAAAGGCAAATGAGACAATCTCACCATTTTCCGGAGATGCTCACTTGGCAGGCTCGCCACTTGCTTCTGCTGTGACACACTCATGCTATGCCAGGATGATCTGAGGAAGCGTTTGCAGACCTCTGGAGGTCTACCTAAAAGTCTCTGTGCACCCACTGAAGGATGTGTGGTAGGGGGTGACCCCCCCCAACCATTCGTGTTGTACATCCTCCAAGCCCCTGCAGGAGTTCCTTAGAAATGGGCACTTGTGTCCCCTCAGACCTCAATCAGAACTACCCAGGGTGGGACCCAGAAACCTGCATTTCCAAAGCTCCCCAAGAGAGCCATGCCAAGGATAAAGCAAGCCTGGAGCCTGGGATTAAGCTGAGGAACCACTGAATACTTCTCAGCTTTAACCCCTACAGCATGGCTTTATGAAAACACACACATTCACACGCCTATTAAGTCATTCTCACAGCACAGACGTATAGGAATTACAAGTGAAATCAGCTGGGCCGTGGTGGCGCAGGCCTTCAATCCCAGTACTCCAGAGGCGGAGGCGGAGGCAGGCAGATCTCTGAGTAAACAAAACAAAACAAAACATGAAATCCTACCTCTTCTTTAACTCGCAGTACACTTAGAACCTGTTCTAAAGGATGAGATCAGACTTAGCAATCGGGCAAACGCTTGCTTTGGGGACGTTCTCATATAATTTCTCTTTTTTTCCCTTTAACCAGAACAGCAGGAGATGGGGAAGAAGTATTTTAGATCTCCCAACAGAAGTGAGCCCCAGTTCTAAGCAGGATTTCCCTCTCAGCGTGCTGTGGAAGCGGCTGGCCGCAGCTTCCAGCACCACTCCCTGCCCCCTCGTCCCCCCAACCCTGTGTGTGCAGGTGACATTCGTCAGTATGAAGCTTTTTTGTTTTTTTTTTTTGGTGGTGGTGGGGGGGGTTGTCCAGGGGACTCACTCTGTAGCTCAGGCTAGTATCTAACTCATGGTCCTCCTACCTTACTTTCCCTAGTGCTAGGACTAGAGGTGTGTGTTTTGGATTTCAGATTGTAAGGTCTTTGAAATCCTAACACACACTTGTAATTCCAACACTCTGGAGGGAGAGACAGAAGATTGCCTACTCAATGCCAGCCTGGTGGGTTCCATGCTCTCGAGGCTACATAGAAAGATCACATATCAGAAAAGGGAAAAAAAAGATTCAAGCCATGTGGTGGTGGCCCATGTTTTTGATCCTGAGCACTCAGGAGGCAGAGGCAGGCCAACTTGGTCGGTAGAAACAGTTCTAGAACAGCCAGAGAAACCCTGTCTCAAACAATAGCAAAAAATAAATAAGTAAATAAACAAATAAACAAAAAAAGAAAGAAAAGAAAAAGAAAAAAGATTTAAAAACACACACAGCTATAGAAGTTATCTTGATTCCATTTTAGCATGGCTCTTGGCAACAAGCCATGTCGTAGTCAGAAGTGCAGAGTGCTTCGGAAGCACAGGGGACAGGCACGCAGGGCGTTCTCAGAGCAGCTACCAAAGATTAGCTAACTGTGTGTGTCACAGAGAATACAGTCCAGTTCCAGTCAGATGAGGGGTGCAAATAAGAAATGGACACGGACAAAAAGGCTCTGTGGAGCTTGGCTGTCTCTGGTTCTCCCTGCTGCTTCTGAGGGCAGGACTGACCCAGCACCGTTCACACACTGGACAGCCCCTCTTCCCTGTGTTACCCCCCCCAGGCCCACTGGGGGTCCCTTCCTTAATTTTATTCAACGTTAATTTTTAAATTACTTTTATTTTGTGCGTATGGGTGTTCTGACTGCATGGGTGTGAGCCAGGTGTCTGTAAAGGCCAGGAGAGGGCAGGCATCAAATCCCCTGAACCCGGAGCTTACAGACACTTATGAGTCACTAGGTGAGTGCTGGGATCCAACCCAGGTCCTCTGCAAGAGCAGTCAGTGCTTGGAACCACGGAGCCATCTCTTCAGACCCTCAACATTAGGTTTTCAATATGCAAGATATTCCTAGTTATATTGGGCCAATCAATGCTAACTTTTAAGTTGTCTAAATACATGCTGTTGGGACAGCATGAAGATCCATCCTGAAGGAAATGAAGACCGCGCCTAATTTCTCATAAATCCCTTTTCCCTTGATGTCTTCACAAACTTGGATTAGAATTCTTCATAGGTTAAATTAATATTTTTTTCTATTTTGTTTTTCAAGACAGTTATTTAGACAGGGTTTCTCTGTGTAGCCCTGGCTATCTGGAGCTCTCTCTCTGAAGACTGGGCTGGACTTGAACCCAGCAACCTGCCTCCATGGTCTCTGCTTGAGTTCCTGCCCTCACTGCTTTAGATGATGAAATGCTATATAGAACTGTGAGTGACATAAATCCTCTCCTCCCCAGGTTGCTTTTGGTCATGGTCTTTCATCACAGCAACGGCAAGTTACCCTCACTTAAACCCTAGCGAAGACATGAGAACATGCGAGGTCGTGGTTTGCTCCAACTTACTGGCAATGAGTTCAGGAAACTTTAAAGTTTTAAACTATAAAGTTTTATGATTTAACTGTTTCAACCTAAAAAGCAATGTTTACAAATGCATGTGAATATCACATGACCGAAATACCGTATAAAAATAAAACTTGGATGTGCAACACAAGAGTCTCCCACAGGTTTTATTACATTTTATTTGTGTTGCTGGGGACAGACACTTGGGGCCTTTCCCACAGCAGGCGAGAGCTCTACCACATGGCCCTGCCCATTTCCAGTCCTCTTCTAAATATTTTCTTGAGAGGGGGTCTCACAAAGTTGAAAGCACTCTGCTGTGGCCCAGGCAGGCCTTGAACTTGCAATTCTCCTTGCTCAGCCTCTTGTAGTTGAGTACAGTAGCCTACAGTATAGGCCAGAGTCATCAGAACGCTCCCAGGCTGGGGTTTGTGATGGTCACTGGAACCCAGGGTTTAGGGACTGAATTCATTTGTATTTATTTGCCCCGTTACTACTTACTGCTGTCAGCGTTTGACTCAGCACACTTAATGGCTACAGTGGCATATGCACCATTTCATCTTCTGGACCACATTGTACTTGGGTGTCTACTGAGAAAGCAATCTCTCATTCAGTTAGCTGACTTTTCATTTTAGTCTATTATATAGGTGTTCTGTCCCAATGAAGGTCAAAACTGCTTTTCCAAACCACAGGGGTTTTTTGTTTGGTTGGTTGGTTTTTTGGTTTTTCATGACAGAGTTTCTCTGTGTAACCCTGGCAGTCCTGGAACTCACTCTGCACTAACCACAGTCTCCATCAGAACCAAGCATCACCCAGGGCCCTGTAAAGAAATGAGGGTCTCCTATCCAAACACTAATTAAGAGGAACTAATAGTGCTTAGCTTCTGAGAGAGACAAGATCAGGCATAGTTGAAATATGAAGTGTGAGTTTCTAGAACCCTCTGAAGGTTAATTAGGTCAATTTCTTGGGAATGTCTAGTGGGGGCACCTGACTTAGAAAGAAACAAAACTTTAAGGTGTAGCAGACCATTCCCGATGGCAAAGCCCTTGCTACCATCTCTGTACACTAAGAGACCACAACACTTTCAAATATATTTCTACAACCCAGGTTAATCTTGCAGAAACAGCTCATACAACACTATAATCACAATCAATAATAATTCTGCTTAAGTTGCCATGGGGCTGAGTTCCATTTTGAAGTTTAGACTCTCTAGAAACTGGCTTTATTTATCAGGGGTGGGGTGGGAATTTGGTCTGGGCTGTTCCCTGGGGCCTGTGCTGATCTGAAGTAACTTTAAATCGACCCTTTCTGTTTTGCTGTTTTTATGGCATCCACCAGTATGAGAAGAAGGGGGTAGTTATTAGTACGTCTCCTCCAAACCAGGAGAACATAAATATTTAGGGAGATACTGGAGTATTAGGAAAACATATTCTGTAATACTTTACAGGTTCCAACACGTCTCACAGATTCCAAATTCATTCTTTCCACACCCAGAGTCACCGATGTGAGCCTCTCTCTCTCTCTCTCTCTCTCTCTCTCTCTCTCTCTCTCTCTCTCTCTCTCACACACACACACACACACAGAAACACAGAGACACACACATACACAGATACACACATACCACACAAGAGACACATAATACACAGACACACACATACATACACACATCACACACATACACCATACACATACACACAGACACACACACATACCACAAACACCACACACATAGATACACACAGACATACCACACACACATATATGCCACACACAGAGATACATACACACAGACACACACTACACACAGAGAGACACACACACAGATACCACACACATAGACACAGACACATAGACACACAGACACCACACACATAGACACTCACCACATCATGGCCTGTGTCCCCTGGGGAGCTCCTGGCAGTTGGCAAGGCATCTGCATAAGTAACATTCTTGGTACGAGAATTATGGGCGCTTTGGTTAATGACTTGAGGAAGCAATTGAGACACATAATTACTTCCTTGTAGCCTGACTACTCTCCCTGCTCTTGTAAAATATTTTGGCTTGGAGGAAAGTATAAATTAGGTATTTTTCTTACCAGAAAAAAAAGCTCAAAACTGTAACATTGCAATACTCAAGTAAAAGATATAATAAGGGATACCTGTGAAAAAATAAATTTCATTCTCATATTTATTTATTTCATTGTATGTGTATCTGTGTTTAGCTCACACATATGTCACCATATATGTGTTTGGTGCCTGAGGAGGTCAGAAAGAAGCATGGGATCTCCTGGAACTGGAGCTATAGATGGTTGTGAGCCACCATGTGAGGACTGGAAATCAAACCTGGGTTTTCTGTAAGAACAGGTACTCTTAACAACTGAGTCATCTCTCTAGTCCCACAGATACATTTTCAAAAGTTAAAAACATAACATAAAAATTAACAGTTTAAAAATTATTTCTCAGCTGAGTGTGATGGAGTACACCCGTATGTGGAGACAGAATGATCAGGAGCTTCAGGTAATCCTGGCTGCCTAGCAAGCTGAAGGCCAGCCTGAGCTATATGAGACCTTAAGCTCTGCCCTACCCCCCCCCACACACACACATTATTTATCTCACTAATGAGGAAGCCAATATGATAATGAAGAACTGAGCATTTATAAGCATTTAAAAAGATATGAGTGTTAATCATGGTAGCACACTTCTAGTTCCAGCACTCAGGAGTACAGCAAGTTCAAGGGCAGCCTGGGCTACTGAGGTCCTATCTCAAAACAACAACAGCTGATGTATAATTCTCCTCTGTAGGCTGTGAATATTACCATTGGTTAATAAAGAAGTTGCTTTGGCTTATGGAAGGACAGGATAGAAGTAGGTGGGAAAATTAAACTGAATGCTGGGAGAAAGAAGGCAGAGTCAGGCAGTTGCCATGTAGCTGCTGAAGGAGAAAGATGCCGGAACCTTACCAGTAGGCCACAGTCTCATGGTGATACATAGATTAATAGAAATGGGTTAATTTAACATGTAAGAGTTAACTAGAAATACATCTGAGCCATTGACCAAACAGTGTAATTACAAAAAAAAAATGGCAATTAATACAGTTTCTGTGAGATTATTTGGATCTGGGCAGCTGGAAAACAAACGAGCAGTCTCCATTTACAAATGATGCTAACACGGGACAACTACATCCACATAAAACCTTGAGAGAGCTTGGGAAACAATTCTAGACACAAAAGAACAGAGTTAAGCATGGCTTTTTGGTAGCAGTATTTTCTCGGGTAGGATTTGTTTGCTAGAAAGGCAAGCAGGAGCATGATTCCTTTAAGAGAAGGATTCCTGACTCAGTGTTAAGAGCAAAAACTGTGCAGCTCCTTTAAGAGACGGCTTCCTGATTCATGCTGCTGATGCAAATGGTTCTGGCCCTTTGGGGGGGGTCTTTGGACCACTTGAATGGGGATTGTGGAAAGCGTGCTTCTAGTTATTTGGTGGCAGCATGGGCCAACTGCTTCCCAGAGTTGAGGTGATGAGCACAGCTCCCACCCAATGGTCCCAGAGCTGGTGGTGAATGTACCTCCACCATGGTAAAAGGCCAAGAGAGAAGGAGCCAGCATTCAGGGCTGCGATGACCACACTGCTTACCATTTTAAAAGAAATGATTGCCAGAAAAAGATTTCACATACATAATAGGACAAATTTAGACATAAAAGACTTCTAAATGAGACACAGTGTGTTTTTCAAAATGTATGTAGGCTTAGGAGGAGAGGGAAAAAAAGTATAGACAGTTATAAAAAAAATCGTTTAAAAATAAAACAGTCTTTAAAGAGATGGAAAAGTAATATGAAAGAGTACAGACAGTCATAGATTAAAGGAGCAAAGATAATAAAATAAATATTAAAAACTAATAGAAAAAAATAAGCCATGTAAAGATAGAATATACCCAGAGAGTTTGGATTATGCATATTATTGTGTTTTCTTTGAATTTTTTATTCCAGAGAGGCATTTGATTCTGGGGAATGCTAAACCAAACCAACATATATATTTTAAAGGTATCTTGACTTCAAAATTTGAGTTTAGGAATATGTTATGGAAAAGAGGTTCTGCTTTTGTTTCCATAGAAGATGAAAACTTATGGATTCCTTCCTGGCTGTTGTGGTTTGATAGAATAAGACCCCCTCAAAAGGTCTCTATGAACCATAAAAATACTTCACCCAACAAACATCATAAAGCAGTTTGGAGAAAACAATGCCCAAATTCCCAAAATGATTGTTTATAAATGTTTATTTTCATTTTAAAAAGGTTGGTTAAAAATGGCTAATGGAAATAAGGAGGATATGATATAGAAATGAATACTTTAAATTGGTATGGATTCTGATCTATTGATGCAAATTTAGGTTGATTTTGTTACACTGTGTTCATGTCTTTTTGCTCTTGTTTAAGGTATTGTGTTTGTGCAGCTCATTTAAAATGTATAATTAAAAATTACAAATTAATAGATAGTCATTTATAATAGTCAAACTTATAGTCATGTTAGTTAGGTTTTCTAGATATATAGAGAGATATTTCAGTTAGATAATCTTCAATACTTCAAAAGCCTATAGAATATAGCATTAAAATGTTTTAAGAACTTAGACTTTTCTCAACAGTGAGACATATCCACTTCTGGCAGTACCAATTACACCAAAGAGGTTGATGGGCATCAAAGTAACTTGCTATGAAATTTGCCTTTAATGTGACAAGGCTACACATTTGGGCAAGAAACTGTTTTTGCCTGGACTGCTTGACAGTATGCTGTATGAACTGGACATGCAGGACCTACAGAAAAATGACTGCTGAACTTGCCTAATGAAGGTGGGACAGTCCTTCTGCTTTATGAAAGAGTCTGCCAGACATTTTTCAGGACACAGAAGAAAGTGCCTGACAAATTGCCAATATAGGCAAAACAGTCCTTCAAATTTCCTTCTTCATGGAAAAATCTGCCAGATACTATGGGCCTGTAGGCTGAAGATGGATGCCCCAATGTTACAGAAGAACTTTGGGTGATTGTCCAGGCATCAAGATGTCTCTGTCAATTATAGACTTTTAGAAGTTGCTTACAATGTACTTCCTGTTTTCTTAGGTAATTATATCATTCTGGAGTCTTTGATAAAGTTGAAAACAAATAGTTATAGTTATAATTTTCAGATACAAATAGATTATATATCTGTTTTGCTTTATGTAATTTTATTATCTTAAAGTTAAAACTTTCCTTTTTATTTAGACAGAAAGGGGGAGATGATGTGGGATTCCCCTCTGTATGCTATGAATATGTTTTATTACCACTGGTTAATAAAGAAGCTGCTTTGGCCTATAGCAGGGCAGAATAGAGTTAAGCAGAAAAACTAAACTGAATGCAGGGAAAGAGAAGGCAGAGTCAGGCAGATGCCATGTATTTGCTGAAGGAGGACGATGCCAGAACCTTACAACTTTATGGTAATACATAGATTAATAGAAATGAGTTAATTAAATATGTAAGAGCTAACTAGAAATACATCTGAACCATTGGCCAGTGTTGTAATTAATATAGTTTCTGTGTGATTATTTGGGTCTAGAGAGCCGGGGAAACAAACAAGTAATCTCTGTTTACAAACAACAAACAAACAAACAAACAAAACAAAGCAAGAATATTACAATAAGATTTTGGGGCTAGAAACTATGGTGGTTTGAATGAGAATAACCACGATACATGTATATTTTAAACACTTAGTCCCCACATGAAAGAATTTTGGGGAAGGTGTGGTAGTTTGAAAGAAAATAGCCTCATAGAAAGTAACTATTAAGAGGTATTATGGAATATTTGATCACACTGTGTGTAAATATGTTGCTGTTTCACCTTGCCTGCCTAGGCATCTTTTGATTGGTTTAATAAAGAGCCAAACAGCCAATAGCTAGGCAGGTGAGGATAAACAGGACTTCTGGGTGGAGATAGGAACTCTGGGAAGAATCTGAGGCATGGGATTCGCCAATGAATGAGACATGGAGGGAGCCAGGCATACAGTATAGAGGAGGTAACAAGCCATGTGGCAGAATGTAGATTAATATAAATGGTTTACTTTAAAAAATTAAAAGACCTAGTTGGGACCAAGCCTAAGCTAAGGCCAATCTTTCATAATTAATAAGAAGTCTCTGTGTTATTATTTGGGAGCTGGTGGTTCAAAGAAAGACCAGGCTATAAGGAAGTATGGCTTTGTTGGAGTAGTCATGGCCTTGTTGGAGGAAGTATGTCACTGTGGGGGTGAGCTTTTGGTGTGGGAAGTCCTTCTGTATATGTGTTGCTTTTATTGGTTAATGAATAAAGAATCTTTTGCCCAATGGCTTAACAGAATATAGCCAGGCTGGAAAAGATATATACTGAGAACAGGTCGAGTCAGGAAGACGCCATAGAGCCTCCAGAGGAGAAAGACACAAGCTGTTAGCTAGAACCTTGCTGGTAGGCCACAAGCTTTATGGTAAAATATAAAATAATAGAAATAGGTTAACCAAAGATATAAGAGCTAGCTAGGAATACACTTAAGTGATTGGTCAAGCAGTGATTTAAATAATACTGTTTCTGAGTGATTATTTCAGGAGTCTAGGTGGCTGGGAAACAAACAAGTGGCCTCCAACAACGGGCTTTGATGTGTCCCATGGTCAAGCTATGCTCAATGGGACACAGAGTTACTTCTACTGCCTTTGGATGAAGATGTGAAACTCTCAGCTCCTTCTCCAGCACCATGTCTGCCTGCATGTCACCAAGTCCCACCATGAAGATAATGGACTAAACCTCTGAAACTGTGAGCCGGCCCCAATTAAATGTTTTCCCTTAAAAGAGTTGCTGTGATCATGGTGCTTCTGCAGTAATAGAAACCCTAACTAAGACAGAAGGAGTAGGAGGCATGGCCTTGTTAGAAAAGAATGTTACTAGGGTTGGGCTTTGAGGTTTGTGCCTCTCTCTGCCTCCCTGCTTATAGATTAAAATGTGAGGTCTTTAGCTGGTCCTGCCACCATACTTCGGTCTGCCATAATAGAGTCTAACCCTCTGAAACTGGAAGCCCAAATTAAATGCTTTCTTTTATATGTTGCCTTAGAAAGTAACTGAAATACACCAGAAAAACAGCTTATAGGGTAATGGACCCGTAACTGTTGCAGTGACCCTATCTACCATCTAACACCTACAAGTTAGGTGCAACTTCACAATGGCTAGGCTTCAATCAGTCAACAGCCAATTTAAAGTGAGACCACTCCGCTAAAGACTGAGGCCATTGTCAAGCCATGCTTTCTCCCCTCACACCTTATTGGTGAGCTTTGAATACTTTCACTTTTCCTGAGGTAAGACGAGTTCACCCATGGAGCAATACACAAGCATCGAAGCATTGCACACGGTGGAGTTTCACTGAACTCTGGGAAGGCATTTCTTTGGCTTAAGGTGGGTAGTGAAGGGAAAACCATGCCCGGGGGTGAGGCACAGGGCAACAGGCCTGCAGCTGTTGTCTTCACAGGTCTCTGTCAGTGGGAGCACAGGGGGTACTGCTTCCGGGCTTCCATTATCACTATGTCACTGTTCGGTCTTCCCTTTGTTGTTCAGTTCCTGTTCCACCTTGTCTGAAGGTCAGAGAGTTTGAGCTGATTTTCGCTCTTCCAAAGTTCTTGACCAAAGGTGTGGTGTGGCACAAAACAAGGTATCCTGGCCTAGGGTGTGGTTACTTGGTGTTTTGGACATTAGGATGGCCCTTAGAGGTAGATTCTTCACTCTGACCACAAGGTCAGAGAATTCAAGCTTACTTCTGCTCCTTTTTTTTGAAATAGGAGGTTTGACGTAGGGAGTGGCTGCCTTCAGGATACTTGGTCTAGGGTGGGTTCAGTGCCCCAGACATCAACTGTTCTTCTCAGGAGCTAAAAGCTTGATGTCCCAAGTACTGGAGCAAGTAACTGTTCTGGTTGTTCTTTGGATCATGTTAAAGCAGGCTTTTACTTTTTTCTCGCCTTTTGTATTGGATTATAAAAGTGCATGCAAAATTAAATACTGACGGACTCAGAATTCAAAACTCAAATTCAGTATTTAATATCCACTAAGTTGCCCTCCCGGTATATCCTGTCTCTGTGTTTCTTTCTTATCTCTGCTCCTCCTATCTAACGTTTCTAATCCTCAGGCCCCTGCCTTGGAACATATGAATCCCCCGTGGCCAGGACTAGGAGTCACCCCAAAAATGTGGCTCCGGATATATGACAGCTGAACATGGCACAACCCACAATATGGATATAGGTCAGGGTTGTGGGTATATATATGTGTGTGTGTGTGTGTGGTGTATGTTTGTGAGTGTGTGGTAGGTGTGTGTATGAGTGTGTATGTGGTATTTGTGTGAGTTTATGTGGTGGGTGTGAGTGTGTGTGGTATGTATGTGTGTCTGTGAGAGAATGTGTGTGTAGTATATATGTATGAATATGGGTGTGTATGAGTGTGTGTGGAATGTGTGTGAATGTATGTGGTCTGTGTATATGAATGTGCGTGTGTGAGTCTGTAGTATATGTATATGGTGTATGTATATATGTATGTCTGTGAGAGAATGTGTGCATTTGTGTGTGTGGTATGGTGGTGAGTGTGTGTGTATGCACAGGCACAAGTGTGTGCATATGTACAGGACATGTGAAGGCTAGAGGGTGACATCCACCATATTCCTTAATGACTCTCCACCTTATATACTGAGGCAGGGTCTCTCACTTGGACTCAGAGGTCACCAATGTGGCTAGTCCAGGTAACCAGATTCACCTCAGGGACTTCTGTACTGGAACTGCGGGGGCCACCATGCCACCGGCTGGCTTTTACATAGGTACTGGAGGAGCCCCAGTTCTGGCGCTTGTGCAGCAAACTCATTCTCTTATAAGCCATCATGTCCCCAGCCCGTGAAAACCTTAACGCAAGGCAAAAAGAGAACTTCTCCAGCTAAGTCATCTAGGCCACCCAGACAAAACCTCCGCAGTAACGACAACAATGATGGAGGAATAAAATTACAAAGACCACAAAATTCAATCACAAGACAAAGTGTAGAAGTCTCTTCTAACTATAACACCTAAAAAATTTCTTTCCAGACTATAAAAAAAAAACATATTTTCTCTTTTCTTTTTCCTTAAAAAAAGAAAATCCTGGGGCTTAGAAGATGGTTCCGTGGCTAACCTGCTCACTGTGCAAGAATGATTTCAGGTTCCCTAAATTCAGATTCCCAGCACACACATGAACAGCTGCACGAGGTGGCACACGCTTGTAATCCCAGCACTGCAGAGATCTGGGTGGTGCCATGCTGGCAACCAGCCTGGACAGTCAGTGAGCTCCAGCTTCTGTGAATGCTCCTGTCTCAAAAGGTAAGGAGGACAGCAGGAGAGGAGGATGCCCAACCCTGACCTTTGGCCTACAGAGGGACATATGCGGGAGTGCACTGTTCACTCCCCAAAACACAGCCCCCGCAGACTCCCCCAAATGCAAAAGAAAAAAGTCCAAAATAACAAGGTTTATTTTTGAATTAATTCATTGTCAAAAGATTACAGTCAGATTACAAAGATAGTTTCATTTACAAAATCTAAATTAAGAAATGCTTGATGCTGGGCAGTGGTGGTGCACACATTTAATTCCAGAACTTGGGAGGCAGAAGCAGGTGGATCTCTGTGAGTTTGAGGCCAGCCTGATCTACAAAGTGAGTTCCAGGACAGCCAGGCCTACACAGAGAAACCTGTGTCCAAAAAACCAAACAAACAACAAAAAAAGAAAAAGAAAGGGAGGGAGGGAGGGAGGAAGTAAGGGAGGGAAAAAGAAGTGCTTGGTGGACAAGTGAACAGCATGCTGTGAACACTTTAAAGTAGACTAAGCAAGTTCACTTATTGTCTGACATGAGAAATTCTCTCATCTTGAAGTCTTTAAAAGGACACAGTTTGTAGGACTTCACACTCATGTGAAGGGCTTGCAGCCCAAATACTCAGAGGGAAACTCACGTGCGGTGCAGAGTATTGTGGCACATGCCTGTAATTCCAGCACTTAGGGGGCTGAGGCAGGAGAATCTCAAGGACAGGTCAGCCTTGATTCCGAAGTGAGGCCAGGCCAGCCTGGGCTACTCAGCAAGGCTCTGCCTGCCTCTGCTGTCTGCCCTCTGCTGTCTATTTCCTGTCCCGCTGACTTCCGCCCCATGTCTCTTATATGTGTACATACACAAATAAATATTTGCAAATCGTTTTTTGACTTAAGAACTTACCAGGACTCTCAGCAAGGTCTTATCTTTAAATTGAAGCAATGACAGAAATTTCTATATCACTAAAAACACAGTAAGTGGCTAAAATATTGTAAGCCGACAAACGTAGTCCTTTTCAGCAGAAGTACTTGGCTGGAAAATTCAAATTCAGTTCCATTTGGTGGCAATAGGGTGTATGTTTTAAGGTGTTTGGGCCTGACATAAAGACAAAGTTTTGGATGAATGTCACCCTGGTCGACATGTGACTTCAGCAGCCTGAAGCTGCTGCACCTTAAGCAACTTTAAGAACTTGCTATAAATAAAAATAAATATATTTGAGTTTATGTTTAAAACGTCTCTTTAGTCATTTACAAAGGTAAATAAAAGAAGGCTCTACTTAACACATAGTCGAAATGTTAGTATTTGTACCGAGTATACGAGAGAAGTCATCTGTGAGGTTTGTTATGTTAAGGCGGTCTCACATGTAACCCAGGTTTGCCTCTGAACTACTTATATTCCTCCCTCACCTCTCAAGTACGGGATCACAGATGTGTGCCACCACATCTGGCTAAATGCATCACTGAAAACAACTATACAGTCAGCAAGAATCCTCATTGGGTTATGGAACCTAAAGACTCACTGGGGCAAGGAACTTGTTGTCTAACATGATCTGATCTCAATCCCTGGTCCCATCTGGTAGAGAGAGAGAAGCAACTAGTGCAAATTGTCCTCTCAGCTCCACACATTGTGTGTGTGTGTGTGTGTGTGTGTGTGTGTGTGTGTGTGTGTAACAAATAATTAAATGGACAAATGTAAGTTTGGAATGTAAAAAACATATTACACACCTTTCCTGATTCACTAAAGCACTTGCTGCGCTGACCCAGGTTCAGTCCCCAGGACCCCCATCAGGTGTCTACAACTACCTATAACTCCACTTCCGGGGGACCCAACACCCTCTTCTGGCTTCCTAGGGTCCCTGTATGCATGTGGTACGCAGACACACACTCAGGCCCACATATGTACACATAAATACATAAATCTTCAATTGCTTTATCTTGAAATTCCACATTGTAAAATACAATAGGATCAAAGAATTAGTGAATTTAAAGGCTAAAACAATATTCAAAGTACCTCCCATGTAGAGGATCCCAAGCTTGTGCCTGCTTGTTAAATCCCTTGTGGTTCTTGTAAAAATGCTGATGGGCAGGACTTCTGCCCATCCTTCTACTGAAATAGCCAGCGCACTTCATGCCCACACCAGGTCAGCTCATGCAGGCACTGTGTCCTGCTGTCCACACCCTAAATTGGGAGCTGCCCATAACAACCACATCTCAGGGAGGCAGCTTCTGCCTTGGATCACTCTGTGTTTTATCCTCACACGTATCCACTGCCTCCTGGGGCTACTGTACCACTCATGGAAGCTTCTGGCAGGAACCAGCATGTTAAAAGCATAAACTCACGTAGCATGGGCTTCCACAAGTACACCAGTGCACAGGCATTGAGGACACCGAGGAAAGAAACGCACGACTGACCTGTTTCTCCTGGTATTTGTTCAACAGACTCAGAAACAAAGCGTAGCATCTGGAATAGCTGGCCAGGGCTGCACAACAGTCACGGTAAGAGGTCAGTTTGCTGCGGGTAAGGACAAAGGGGAAAAGAGTAAATTCTATCTTCTTTCATTCAAGTGCACATAGTAAAACTCTAAATGTAGACCATGCCAGCTCATGAAAACAAGTACAGAAATGTCTCAGTCCAGAGAAATGGAGTGATTCACTGTCCAAAGATGTCAGTTAGATTACAAAGATAAAGTTTAGTTTACAAAGTCCAGAGGAAACACAGAGAGACTTGCTATCTGTGCTACACTGTGGGGACAGAGGGAACTTTTAAAAGTCTTTCGTTAGGGGGCTGAGGACCTAGCTCTGTGGTAAACACTTGTCTAGCAAGCATCAGCCTCTGGGTTTTGTTCCCAAGAGGGGCAGAGCCCTGGAGATGGCAGCATAGTGTCCGACTTTACTTTCTATTGCTGTGATGAACACCACGACCAAGAGCGACTTGGAGAGTGGAGGGTTAATGATTGGGGGCTGGAGAGGCGGCTCAACTGTTAAGGGCACTGACTGCTCTTACACAGATGCAGGCTCAGTTTCCGGTGCCCACAAAGTGGCTCAGCCTGTAATTCCAGCTCCAGTAGAGGAAGCAGCCTCTTCCAACCTCTGAGGTCACCAGACACACACGTGGTGTACATACATACATGCAGGCATTCACAGTATACATAAAATAAATCTTTACAAAAATAAAAAACTAATGACAGTCAAACTATTCGCAAGATGGATCAAAGAAATAATTTAAAAAAACCATAAAGCATCAAACTAAACATCAAGCTAAACATGAAAAGCAATTTTAATAACCAAGAGGCCACATGTGAATTCTAGCCGGGCCGGTAGTGGTACACCCCTTTAATTCCAGCACTCGGGAGGCAGAGGCTGGCAGATATCTGAGTTCAAGGCCAGTCTGGTTTATTGAATGAGTTCTACTACGGTCAGTACTAGACAGAGAAATCATCTCTCAATGGGGGAGAGGAGGCTGAGGCAGGATTGCCAGGAGTTCATGGCCAGCCTGGACTATGGGGTGAGACTATCTCACTGTATTAATTTATTAATTAAAATTTTAAAAAGAGGTGGAGAAAAGTTGCAATATTTTGACAAAAGCAAAATAATCATTCTCATTTGCAGGCAATTTACAAGAGAATCTATAGACAAACTCTTAGACATAATGCTCACCAGATACCTGAATATAAAATTAATAAGTAAATATTGATTCTATTTACAATCATCAGCATAGCCTCTGAGGTAGTGACTTTTCCATAAGGACCTAGGAATAAATCTGGAAAGGATGAGAAGTCTTTATAGGAATATTTACTAACTTGTATTAAAGGACATCTTAACTCTTAGGAGGCTGAGGTAAGAGGACAGGACTTTGAACCACTACCACTGTGGGGAGGGGGGAGGGAGAGAGAGCAGAGACGGGGGGGGGTATCATCTTGTAAGACTGTTGGCCATGCTCATAGAAGGAAAACGTAAATGCATAACTTAAGGCTTTTCTGAAATTGATCACCACCTGGTTACTGCTGAACGACCTAGATTCAGTGATTATCAAGTGAGGGGCAGAGCAAGTGCAAAGGTGTGATGTGTGATGTGATGTGATGTGTGTTGTGATGTGTGATGTGCTGTGTGATGTGTGATGTGTGATGTGATGTGTGATGTGATGTGATGTGATGTGTGATGTGCTGTGTGATGTGATGTGTGATGTGATGTGTGATGTGTGATGTGATGTGTGATGTGTGATGTGATGTGTGATGTGATGTGTGATGTGATGTGTGATGTGTGATGTGATGTGTGATGTGTGATGTGATGTGTGATGTGTGATGTGATGTGTGATGTGTGATGTGATGTGTGATGTGATGTGATGTGATGTGTGATGTGTGATGTGATGTGTGATGTGTGATGTGATGTGTGATGTGTGATGTGATGTGATGTGATGTGTGATGTGTGATGTGATGTATGATATGATGTGATGTGTGATGTGATGTGTGATGTGTGATGTGTGATGTGATGTGTGATGTGATGTGATGTGTGATGTGATGTGTGATATGATGTGATGTGTGATGTGTGATGTGTGATGTGTGATGTGTGATATGATGTGATGTGTGATGTGTGATGTGATGTTATGTTATGTGTGATGTGATGTGATGTGTGATGTGATGTGTGATATGATGTGGATGTGATGTGATGTGGATGTGATGTGATGTGTGAGTCCGAGTCCAAACGACTGACACGAAATTCTAAGGATATGATGTGAGAATCGAGCTGCCCAGGCCACAGTCCATGCAGCAGCCCTGCCCTCTGGCAGACACCCACAACTCCCACGGAGCACTGCCTGCCTGTAAGTCTCTACCTTACAGACTTGCAGGTGTCACCTGGAGAAGTAGTTTATATCAAAAGGGGTGCCGGACATTTATCCTGCCCCCTGCACCCTTCCTGCTTCCCGCCCGAGAACCAGAGCACCTGGCTACAGGTATGTGCTGTGAAAATGCCCTCAGCCTCAGAATGGTAAAACAAAAGTCACCACTTCTGCCATGCCGGCTCTTAGTTCTCTCTTCTGAGGCCCCACCTGCTGTGGACTATTAGTTTAAGATGTGTTCAATTCATTCACACTGTAGAATATTTGTTTATTGATGCAAAGATGTGTTGTATTCTTTTATGTTGCATTTGGTTAACTCTGAAAAGCTATGTTACTTTGCCTGCCTAAAACACCTGATTGGTCTAATAAAGAGCTGAATGGCCAATGGCTAGGCAGGAGAAAGGATAGGTGGGGTTGGCCAGCAGGGAGAATAAATAGGAGGAGAAACCTATAGAAGAGAGGAGAAGGAGGCCAGGGGCCAGAACAGCCAGTCACAGAGCAAGGAGAAAAGAAAGATATAGAGAATAGAGAAAGGTTAAAAAGCCCAGAGGCAAAACATAGTGAAAGAGAAACCGGATAATTTATTTAGAAAAGCTGGTTAGAAACAAGCCAAGTTAAGGCTGGGAATTCATAAGTAATAATAAGTCTCCAAGTATTTATTTGGGAGCTGGGTGGCAGGTCCCCAAAAGTTAAAAAAAAATCCAACTACATCTACCTATCTGTCTGCCTTCCCGAGGCATTAATATCCTAAAGACTCCACACTCCAGCAGTCTGTCTCAGGGCCCTTCTTGGGCCCACCAGAGACCTTACAAAAACAACTATTACAAATTAAACCAGATCACATCTGAATCCGCAATCTCCTTTTTGAGATAAAGCCCTTGAGTGTTATTTCCAGTATGCCAAAAATTGTGATGTGTTTTGTGGTACATCGTTCTTTATTCCAAGGGGCGACAAAGGCATCCAAGCAAAGTAACACACCCATGAGGCTAGCAGAGCCTTCCTAAGGGAGAGACTGGCGGCAAGCAGAGAGTGACATTACTCTCACACAAGAGGTCAGCCTCAATTGGGCATTTTAAATTACCTTCACAATGTTGTCTGTAGATGAGCACAACGGGGAGGGGGGGCTCCTTCCTAGTTACACACACACACACTAGAGGGAACTCAAGATGCATGTTCACGCTTGCTCCAGCTGGCTTCTCTTTGCCGTGATAAAACAGTGACTGACTCAGACCAACTCGGGGTAGGAAAGGGCTTGTTTGATGGCCCTGTCACAGGCCATTACCGAAGGAAGGCAAGTAAGGGTGGACATTGAAGCAGGAACTGAATCTGGGGCCATGGAGAATGCAGTCCAGGGCTTGCCTCCCACAGCTTGCTCCGCCAACCTTCTAGATAGCCCAGGTCCACCTGTCCAGATGTGCTTCCCACAGCGCTGGGCCACCCCACATTAATCAAGCAATGCAAGCGGGCATACCCACTGGCCCATCTGCTGGCGGCCATTCCTCAGCTGAGGTTTCTTCTTTCCTGCTGACCTGACTTCATACCCGGGTCACAAAGACTAACCCGTGCAGCATTTTTAATGAGGGGTCTTCGCTGTCTTGGTCTACCTACCTGAATATTCTGGCGATGTTGGTACAGACATCTTTGTCATCCATGTAGTGTTCCAGCACTGTGCAGAGCTGGGGGAAAGCCCCGAGGCTCAGGAGCTTGCTTCTCGTCAGAGGCGAGTCGGCCAGGTTTCTCAGCGTGGCAGTTGTCTAGGAGAACGTGAGTTGTCATTTTATTAAAACTTAAAACCAGGGCAACCACAAGGAAACCCACGCCTCCTGGGAGTGCCCCTGGGGGCGTGGGGTGGGGGAGTGGTGGTGCTGGGCACGGGTAGCATGTGCAGTTGTGAAGAATGGGAGACCGCTGGTGTGGATGCATGTGACTATAGTCTCAGCACGCACAAGGAAGTTGAGACACGATGGTTACAAGTTCAAACAAACAAATACAAAATCATGTAGATGGAATATTAATATTTTTAAGTAAACCGTTTACCAAACCCTCGTGTTAAACAATCACCATCTTGTCTTTGACTGACTCTGTCACAGACATGAGAATACTCCATATTCTGCATATTAGAACCTTCCTATTCCAAATATGTTTTTTCGATTTTTATTACATTTATTTATTTATTTATTTATTTATTGCATGTGTGTGTGCGCGCACCCTGTGGGGAGGGGTACCCACATGCTGTGGCACTCATGCAGAAGTCAAGAACAACTCTTCTCTGTTCCTACCATGTGTGTTCCGGGGGTCAGGTTTAGGTCATGGGGATTGGTGGCACAAGTGCCTTTACAAACTAAGCCATCTCAGCAGCCCCCACATTCTCTGTTATTGCTGCTGTTGTTTTTGAGATAGGATCCCGTGTAGCCCAGGCTGGCCTCATACTTGCTATGTAGCTGTGACTGACCTTAGCGTCTGATCCCCCTGCCTCTACCTCCCCAAGGCTGAGATTCCAGGCATGTGTTCCTACACCCTGTTTCCCACTCTAAAGTCTTCTGAGGAGCACTGAATGATGAAGCCAATCGTTATGGAAGACTTTCAGGCTCATTTTATTCAAAGAGGCAAATACTGAGTTCTGACAAATTTAGGACATTTCGTGAAAAGCTTTTTTCAAGAAAACTTTTTGCTTTGGGCTTTGGTCTGAGGGTCAAGAAGAAAGCAAGCTGGTAAATCTGTGACAGTGATTTTGTTGTCTAGCAATTTTCATCTCAGTGTGAGCTTTCCCCACGGGATCCATGGCCCAGTATACACTAGTGAGTCGCTCAGTCCCCAAGTCCAGCCTGGCTTGCTTCCTTGCTCTCCCACAGCACCGTGGTGGCTGGCACCAACAGGCTGTCTGGCCAGTGCGAGATAAGATGAGGAATGGGATGTGTGCGTGTCGTTGCTGGTGCCCACTGCACAGGGTGGCTCTGTCCCCTTACTGGAGAGCTTCTCCCAGAGGTGGGGGGGGAGCGTGGGCCTGAGAGCCGAAACTGACTCTCCTCACTGTGGTGTGATCAGGATCGTGGCTCATTCCTCAACCTCTTACATCCTCGTCTGTGGGAAGCGGAATGGGCTTCTCCTGATCACTTTCTGGGTGGTGGTGGGGATGGACTGTAGGAGATGTAGGAATGGTTTGTGTATACTGTAAGGCTCTATGTGGAAAGAAGACATCGCTGTTGGAACAGTACACTTCTAAAGAAAGTCGACAAACCCAACAAACTCACACACTCGGGTGTGCACCTGGAATCTCAGTGCTTGCGGCTGATCAGTGGCTCAAAGCCTTGACTACAGAAAGGGTTTAAGTCTTGCCTGGTCTAGGAGATCATGTCTCAAAACAAAACCAAAACCACAACAACAACAACAACAAAAAATCCAAACCAAGTAAACAACAAAAACTGTAATGACAAGTGCCCTTGCTTGGCTTTCCTTGTATCAATGAAGTGAAGCCCCTCCCACACCCCCCCACACACATAAATAGACAGACACCTGGGCTATTTCAATAGCCTAAAAGTGGTTCTCAGCCTTCCTACAGCTCCTCACGGCGTGGTGACCCCAACCATAAAATTATTTTTGTTGTGACTTCAAAACCGCAATTTTGCTGCTGCTAATCAGAGTGTAAATACCGGTGTTTTCTGATGGTCTGGGGCAACTCCTGGGAAAGGGTTGTCTGAGGGGTCATGACCCAGCAGTTGGGGACCTCTGGTCTAAAGAATAGTTCAGTCACTCCGATACCTCCCCCCCCCCCCCCACCCCGAGACTGGAGAACCAGTGCCCCAGTGATTCCTGTCTTTCCCCAGGGCAGGCAGAGCATAAGGGAACCAGGAACAAGCATGCCAACCATGCTATGAGGACAATTTCTTTTCTCTGTTCTCTGTCTGCCAAGGCTGAGGAACCGGGGAGGGGGGTATTACATGATGCTCAGTTACTATGCCCCCTCATCAACCTCCCAAACTTTAGGCTCCAAAGGGATCACAGTTTCCATGGGAACTATTAGTTCTTACTCAAACTCTAATTTATCCCTCCCCACTCCCTTTTCTCATCTCATTAGAAAAAGTTACAGTTCTTCTGCGCCAAACACACACTCTTTGTAAGTGACACAGTAATATAAATATGAATAATTTGCATTGGTATGGACTTGGTTTATTGATTAAAATTTAAGGTCAATTTTGTTATATGTATATTTCTGCTCTTGATTAAGATATTGTGTTTGTACAGAAAATTTAAAAATGTAATGTATAATGAAGAAATTTACGTTAATAGAGAATCATTTATAATAGTCAAGCTTCTAGTCATGTTAGATTTTCTAGATGTACAGAGATGTATTTCAGACAAATAGGTTATTCTTCAAATCTCTCAGAGACTTTCAGAATATGACATTTAAATGTTTTAAGAAATTAGACTTTTCATGACAATGAGACACATCTGCTCCTGGCAGCACCAGCTACTTCAAGAGGAAGATGGGCATCAAAGAGGCTCCTTATGGAGTTTGCTAGCCATTTGGGCAAGAAACTGCTCTTGCCTGGACTGCTTGATGAACATGTAGGACCCACAGAGAGATGACTGCTAAATTTGCCGAAAGGTGAGATGGTCCTTCGGGGTTCCTGTTTCATAAAAGACCCCTCTGTGTGCTGTGATTACCATTAATAAAGAAACTGCTATGGACCTATTGGAAAGGCAGAACTTAGGCAGGCAGGAAAAACTAAGCTGAATGCTGGGAGGAAGAAGGGCGGAGTTGGAGAGATGCCATGGAGCTGTCACCAGAGATATACATGCTGAAACTTTGCTGGTAGGCCACGACCTTGTGGTGATACACAGACTAATAGAAAAGGGTTAAATTAAGATGTAAAAGTTAGCCAATAAGAGGCTAGAGCTAATGGGCCAAGCAGTGTTTTAATTAATTTAGTTTCTGTGTGGTTATTTTGGTTCTGGGCAGCCTGGACAAACAAGCAGCCTCCCAGACCCAGTGGCTGGACATAATGGCTCACACCTGTAATCCCAACATTCTAAAGGCTGAGTCAGGGGGATTGTGAGTTGATACCAAACTGGGCTACATAATAAGTTAGAGCCAGCCTGGAGTGAGATCCTATCCCCTACTCCCCAAAAGGCCCACAACAGGAGTGGAGGCACACCTGAATACATCCTATGTCATAGGACTTAAGTCCCTGTCTGCACATGCTGTATTGCAGGGTGTGCACACATTAGAGGGGTAATGTATGATATCTTAAGCATTTCCACATTTGTCAACTGTGGTGCTGGCAGGAAAAACTGTGTTAAGCTTATATACCTGCGTGAAAACCACCTAGTAACGCCTCAGCATGTGATGCCATCAGTCTGGGTGCCCGGGTCCACAAAGGTCCCCCTGCTTTCTGCTCTCTATCACCTGAAGCCCTGGTGACTGTGTCCGTTCGTCTCAGGATAAGACTTGGCGGCCCGACCATGACCTCGAGATCTGGTTGTTCCCAATCACTCAAACGTCACCTCCTGCCACAGACCCCACAAGAACTCAACTCTAAACTCTCGCTGCCTGTCTACTCTGAGCCAGGAGCTTCAGGGGGACAGGTGTTGTGTTTGTCTTTTTGCCACTGAGCCCCCAGGTTCAAGGCTGGTGTGAACACATACAAAAGAAAGCTCCTCTGCTCAGCGCCTGCTCTGGCTTCCACCATCTCTCCCACAACTTCATCTCCTGCCAATCTCTAAAGCCCCCTGAGTAGACGCCATCTGCCACCGCTCTGTTTGCTCTCCCTCAGGCCACTGTGGTGAGGGGACCTCCCAAAGCCAAGGGACAACATCCACATCTTCTGTGCCTCTAGATTCACCTCGGGTACCTGCCTCTTTCCCTCCCCTCCATGTACCATGCTCACCCCCTCCTGACTCCTGCATTCCAACATTTGTCCTCCCTCAGCATGTCTTCCTCAACTACCCCTGCTCACCTGTAGGGTCCAGCTAGCTCCACTTCTTTGCCCAGATGGCACGGTGACTATTCAGTGCCTCTTTTCTGTGGCAACACCACCTTGCAAGCCTGTTCCTCCACAACCTTTTTATATGTGTGTGTGTGTGTGTGTGTGTGTGTGTGTGTGTGTGTATATATATTATAATATATAAATATATAACATATATAAATTATATATATACATGTATATATCATACATACACACACACACACACAAAATCATTGCTTTTGTGCACATCTTCCCACTCTGGTATACAATCCCTCCCTCCCTCCTTCCCTCCCTTTCTTCCTAGGGTTTATTTACCTTTTATGTGTTTGAGTGTTTGTGTGCATGTATGCATGTACACCATGTAAGTTCCTGGTGCCCACAGAGGCCAGAGGGGCATTGGGGGTCCCTGGAACTAGAGTTACAGGCTGTTATAAACCCTCACATGGGTGCTGGGAAGCAAACCTGGGTCTTCTACAAGTGCGGCAAGCGTTTTTTTAACTTCTGAGACATCTCTCCAATCCCATAATCCATTTCTTAAAGCTTTTCGGTGTTTAGTGGTCGGCAGCTGGGAGGATGAGACCCGGAGGGAAAAGGGAATGAAGGAGTAAGGGAGTCAAAGTCCTGTGCCCCCCATCCCCCACCCCGGTTAAGAGACTTCATAAAGGAGAGGTTTAAAGTGGGCCGCTGGGGGAGGGGCTGCAGTGTTTAGAAGGGAGAGTTCCACTCCTAACTCTGAACTTCACTCCAACTCTTGAGCTCCTTCCATGGAAGGGAAACTTAAATCCATGAAAAACTCACAGTTGACTAGTAAGGCATGGAGCTGAGCCAGGAAGGCTCCAGACCCGAGCTCTGTGGGTGGTTTATCTGCCCAGGGCAGCCCACCCAGCCTGCCTGTAGACTGGAGCTGAGGGAGTCCACACTTCACTCGGAGATGTGTTTGCTCTCCCCTTACGCTCTCTGACACTTCCCCATTCTCCTTAGTTATTGTTATTTCTTGTACATAATCTCTTGAACCATTTCAAATCCTTTCTCTAGGGAAAGCAGAGGTCAAATGATGCCCATTTAGCTTCTAAAGGGCTTGGGGAGACACCCATTCACAACTCCCAATTGCCATTTCACCAGGAAACAAAGCAGAAAGCAGGAGCTGCCGTACTTCATCTGCAGCAAGGGGCCGGGGGGGGGGGGGGGGGGGGGGGTAGGCAGAGCCAGGAGGCAGCTGGCTGTCTATAGGGAAGAAGAGAGGGGAAAGAGGAGGATGAGAAGTAGAAGAGGGAGAGGAAGAAGAGTTCACTGTCTGCTTTTGTTAGTCGGTGATAGAACAAAGGGGCTCTAAATGTTTGTCGTTTACCAAGGGAGAAACATTCCATCTTGGCCATGGCCACTTATCAGCTGCATCTCTATGCTCGCTTCTCTGATGCACCCCAAGATGCAAAGCTGCCTGTCTTGCAGTGAGCTTGCTGAGTCTTGAAGTCTCACTGTACAGTCACCATGGGGAGACCGATTCTTATTTTACATTACAGTTTGGTGCTGGGGACTGAACCGTGGGCCTTGTACTTTCTAGGCAAGCACTCAATTATGAAACTAAACCCTCAACCCTAGGGAGCCCATTTTAATGGAGAAAACTACGTTAAGAAGAGATTAGATAATTTATAAAGGCTCAGATAGCTTTTTAAATGCAATATATATCTCTATATATATGTATATATATCCAGAACCCCTAAAGCTTAATATACTTTTTTTTTCAAATTGACTATTGGTATATAATTATCAATTTTAAATTGTATTTTTGATGAGCAATGAACCGGAAAGGCTTTAACAAACCAGAGAAAACTTTGTCTTAGACTCTGAGAACCCTGGTTTCGGCCACAGCATAGGCCCAGCAGCTGGGTCCCCCTTGTTGTCATTCTCTGCTTCAGTGGGGTGCAAAAAAAAAACAAACCTATGTGGTGGGCATGAGTCCCACTTCTCGCCCAGTACCCCAACTGTCTCCTTCCAGAGTGTCTCCCTGGTAGTCAAGTTCCAGGAAACAGAGAGCAACTCAGTAAACAGGAATTTTTGTTTTGTTTTGGTTTGGTTTGGTTTTTGGTTTTCGAGACAAGGATTCTCTGTATACCTCTGGCTGTCCTGGAACTCACTCTGTAGACCAGGCAGGCCCCAAACTCACTGAGATTCGCCTGTCCTTGCCTCCTGAGTGCTGGGATGTGAGGTGTGTACCACCACCGCCTGCCTCCCTGCTAGTGTAAAAGCAGCAGCTACCATTCGGGAATATCGGGTGCCACATAGCTGAATGGCCCTAACATCCCGTCTCAGAACTCTCCCTTAGGGCTCGAGGTTCAGCACGCTGGTGAGGACCCCAGGAACTTGGCCCTCGTTCAGGACACTACCAGGGGAGACCCATTTTCCCAACCTAAAAAGAATCTGTCAGAGAAACGTTTGGAAACTACCATGCCTCCTCAACCACAGCCAGCATCAAGATTCCATTTTATCCTTTGGGGTTGAGAAAGGTGTTATGTAGACGATCCGACAAGCTACTCCATGGGAGACAAAGCTGCTGGCCTGCATCATCTCATGTGCTGCCTGGAACAAGCGGTGGAGCAGGCAGGAAAAACGCAGTCCTCCTTCTTGAGATGGTGAAACCGGTGCAGGACACATGCAAGTGTCCAGGTAGCCCCGAGTCCTGGGCTTCAGACTCCTTGTCCATTGCTTCCCCCATCCTATTTGGCATTTGTCTTGAGACACATGTATTTCATCCCTCAATTGTCTAGAATATCCATACCCCAAGTCCACCAAGTTGTATTTCAACTGCCAACTGGAGGATGATTCGCTTCCCACTGATGCCATGAAAAGATAAACACAGTCACCGGAGACCACAAACGAGGCCACATGGCTGAACCGCCAAGACTGCGCTGTTGCTAACCTCAGCTGAACCCCCCTCCCCCCACTAATGAGAGCACACTCAGGCTTTGGACTTCTGCCCAACGGAGACCACATATGTGCCCGAATCCAAGCCTCTGCGGTAACCCACGGGGTTTCACATTGTCTCACATAGGGTGAAGACAGTCTGGCGGAAATACAAGACACCAACCACACTGTGTCACTGTGCACACCCAACTGTCAGAGTCAGAGTTTTCCAAGAATCTCCCGGGAGTCCACAAAGACAGATGGAGAGGAAAGTTGTTCATTCTTAAGGCTGCTGAGGTCTGCCCCCCACATCTCCTGCCAGGGGTCTTTGACTACAGCAGCAAGGGCCCCTTCCTCCCCAGCCAGCAAGAAGTACCTCATCCTTCCCACCCACAATGCCCTATTTTGAGGCTCTAGCCCATGCCGGTGTCCATTATTGGGCATCTCTTTACTACCTGGAGGTCTTTTTGCCTTGGGAAAAATGAATATTGGCCGATCCTTTTAGTTTTAATAATCAAACATCATTAAGAGGGAATCTGGAAGTTGGATAAATTACACAGAATGTCAGTGCATCAGCATGAGGGAAGGGGGTCTGGAGAAGATGCATTAATAGCTACTGAGATGGAATGGGCGTGAAGCATGATGAATAAAAAACTCAGAGACAGAAATTAGGGTCCACCCTGAAGGTTAGAGAAGCCACTGGCTCTTACCTCTACCTCAGTAGGAAAATGATGATCCTGCCTTCAGGAATCTCGGAATGAGTCTGGGATTTAGAGCTGTCTCCTCCTGTTTTATAATCATCTCTAGGGCTGGGATTAAAGGTGTGTGCCCCTGGGATTAAAGGCATGCACCGCCCGGTTTCTATGACAACTAGTGTGGCTACTGGGATTAAAGGTGTGTGTCATCACTGCCTGGTCTGTAAGGCTGGCCAAAGAGGCTGCTTTACTCTCTGATCTTCAGGCAAGCTTTATTTATTAAAATACAAATGAAATGCCACTACATGGTCATGATGCTGGGTGGTAGTGGAGCAAGCCTTTAATCCCAGTCCTCAGGAGGGCTGTGAATTCGAGGCCAGCCTGGTCTACAGGACAGCCAGGGCTACACAGAGAAATCCTGTCTCAAAAACAAACAAACAAAATAACGGGTATGGTGTGCAGCTGTAACTCTAGCAGCAGGGAGGCAGAGGCAGGAGCATCATCAGGAGTTCCAGAGATCCTATCTCAGAAGCTAAAAACTGCTAAGGGAGGAAGTGGTAACACTGGGTTTCACAGTCTCGTGTTAAAGCCTGGTGACATTTCTTCATCGCCATAGTGAATATATTTACAGGGAAGAGGCCGGGCTGAACAAACATGATAACGTCATGGCAAGCAAAGGGCTCTCTGCACACTGTGAGCATGGACCCTGTATCCCTGCCCTCATCTTCCTGGGCAGTCTGTGCCCAACCTCCTTCCTGACCGGTGGGGCTCTGTCCAGGCCTGTCCTGGCCCTGCTTCTCCTTTCCTCTTGTAAAGTAAGCTGCCATTACAACATCATATCTTCTGAAGCCCAGGGATAGACAGAGCCTGTGGCTGGACAGGTAAAAGGCATTGGAGGACTTAGCTATAAAATTCATTTTCTAACCATGCTGATGGGTCCGACCCTTCCATAGTTCAGAACCCAAGGTATCACATGATCGAGAGAGCCAAGTCTCCCCACATCTTCCAACCTGCTTTCCTCAGAGAATCAGAAGCAAGTGTGAGTCACCCCTGGGAAGCTGCTTCCCAAGAAAGGGCAGAGGAGAGAGAAGGGCGGGCCTGGACTCTGCATGCCTGTTCCCTCATGTCAATGGAGTGAGTGACCTGGGGGATAAGGTATTCCTGTCCAGGAATAGGGAAGTTCCTAAATGAAAGACAGCTGTCCCATTTCAACGAACAACTAAGTCATTACAATTTGCATATCATCAAAAAATTAGAACGTCTAGGAATCAACCCCCTGGGTTATGATCCCCAAAGTTTAGTTACTTTAGGGACATTGTGCTAAGCAAAACATGCAGAGACACAGCTGTAGCCAGGTGTGCTGTGCCCTCATCACTTCAGCTTTTGACAAGGTCCTGTTAGATAAATGTCATCACTAAAGAACCTGGGCAGTGGGACCTCACTATGCAATTTTTACAAGTTTTAGCTGCCTGGTGGTGGTGTGTGCCTTTAATCCCAGCACTGGGGAGGCAGAGGCAGGTGGATCTCTGTGAATTCAGGGACAGCCTGATCTACAGAGCAACCTGCCTCAAAAAACCAAAACTCAAAATCCAAAAAAAAAAAAAGAAAAGGAAAGGAAAAGAGAGTTTTACTTATTTTTCACCTTTCAAACTCACATTTCTCCTGTCGTACCTCCCACAGGAAGAGATAATGCACACATCAGCCTCTCCACACCCAGCTACAGGTCAGTCTTTCTGACAGAGGCCACTCCAGGGACTCTCTCAGTTCTAAGGCTATGCCTCCCAAAGATTATCCTTTACAGATAAGGATAAAGCCCAATACCTCGTGATAGCCACTGCTGATCAACACTGCCTAATCTGTTTCTGTCTCCACTGCTCCGTTTGGGCAGGTAATTTATTATGGGCTTTAAGGGACCCGACCTTACAGCTAGCCTATGTTTCTCTTCCTCCGTGTGCTTCGGAGTTTAACAGTTTGCAGCTTCATCTGTGCTTTCACCGACTTTCGTCTCCAGAGCACAGGTGGGCCCAGTTCTCAGAGCATCTCACACGACTGCCGTCAGAGCATGGGTGATTCAGTCCTCAGAGCACCTCACACGAATGCCGTCTCCAGAGCACAGGAGCCCAGTCCTCAGAGCATCTCACACGACTGCCGTCTCCAGAGCACGGGTGGACCCAGTCCTCAGAGCATCTCACATTGTCAAAATGCCAAAATTATATGATGTGTGTCTGTCTGCTACACAGAACAAATGGAACACTGGCCGTGTGGAAGCTTATAGGTCTTGGGTGATGTTTTCTGGTTGTAGGGATCACTGAAGAGTTGTCCCCGCTGGCAGCTGTCCTGTTGACCACAGTCACCTCACCATCCAAACGTGGTGTGGAGAAGTCACACAAACACTTGGAAAATGATTGCCCCTTGGCTTTGGTCAAGAGCAAACAGTTCACATCAGACTTCAGAACCAGCTGCTCGTACCAGACTTCAGAACCAGCTGACTCCAGAACAAGGCATTTTGAAAAACAGTTTTGTTGTATATATTGGAAAATATATCACTTGAGCTCTGATAACAACAACAGGAGAGGAAAGGGGTGTGACACCAGTGGGCACCACTGGACAGTGTCTGTGCCGCTCACAACCTTGGGAGCCTCAGGAGCCTTGATGCTCTTCCAGGGCCTCTTTATCAGATATATACACGGAAGGCTCTGGACAGGCCTAACCTGTCCTGCTTCCCTAAAAATGCCTTGTTGGAGCCCAGCACATGGAAAGAGACCATCTGTTCCTGGACCCTGAGGTTCCGGAGGATTGGGGAAACTGGTGTCAAGAGAAAAGGATGCTAACTATTCAAATTGGAAATAAGTAAGGTACTTGGGGAATTCTGTCTGGGAGGGGGCAGTAAGATTCTGTGGGTGAGTCTTGGGAGGTTAGATTCGTGGGGCAGAGTGTGTCTCCTGTCGTGGGGCAGAGTGTCTCCTGGGTTGGACTGTGGAGAGTGGCCCGGGGGCAGAAGGAACAGAGGAGGTCACAGCCTGGGAATGAGAGAGGCAGGACGGCGAATGTCCTGCAGGACACTGAGCATCCATACCACAGAGCAGGGCAGTGGTGGAAGACTGCGGCCGTGGTACCCCCACAGCTAGCGTGGTGACGTCCAGACACAGCAGCCTCAGTTAAGAGACACAGACACAGGTAAGATGCTCAGGTGATGTAGTGGAGATGAAGGCTGGTGTGAAGGCAGCCTCTGTCCCAGCAGATGGACTGAGGGTGCTTTGAGGCCATCCAGGGCACAGGTCTCTGAGCTGCTCCCTATGTGTGAGCACAGATCTGTGCACATGTGTTTGCATGTGCATCATCTTGTGATGACGTCATGTTGCTTACATTTTATTATCCATAGGACAGAAAGCCGTTTCTTGTCTGTTTTTTTGTTTTTCTTTTCTTTTTTCTTTTATTTATTTATTTATTAAAGATTTCTGTCTCTTCCCTGCCACCACCTCCCATTTCCCTACCCCTCCCCCGATCAAGTTCCCCTCCCTCCTCAGCCTGAAGAGCAATCAGGGTTCCCTGCCCTGTGGGAAGTCCAAGGACCACCCACCTCTATCCAGGTCTAGTAAGGTGAGCATCCAAACTGCCTAAACTCCCCCAAAGCCAGTACGTGCAGTAGGATAAAAATACCCATTGCCATTGTTCTTGAGTTCTCAGTAGTCCTCATTGTCCACTATGTTCAGCGAGTCCAGTTTTATCCCATGCTTTTTCAGACCCAGGCCAGCTGGCCTTGATGAGTTCCCTATAGAACATCCCCATTGTCTCAGTGTGTGGGTGCACCCCTCGCGGTCCTGAGTTCCTTGCTCGTGCTCTCTCTCCTTCTGCTCCTGATTTGGACCTTGAGATTTCAGTCCAGTGCTCCAATATGGGTCTCTGTCTCTGTCTCCTTTTATCTCCTGATGAAGATTAATATTCAGGAAGATGCCTATATGTTTTTCTTTGGGTTCACCTTCTTATTTAGCTTCTCTAGGATCACGAATTATAGGCTCAATGTCCTTTATTTATGGCTAGAAACCAATTATGAGTGAGTACATCCCATGTTCCTCTTTTTGGGTCTGGCTTACCTCACTCAGGATAGTGTTTTCTATTTCCATCAATTTGCATGCAAAATTCAAGAAGTCATTGTTTTTTACTGCTGAGTAGTACTCTAATATGTATATATTCCATACTTTCTTCATCCATTCTTCCATTGAAAGGCATCTAGGTTGTTTCCAGGTTCTGGCTATTACAAACAATGCTGCTATGAACATAGTTGAGCATATACTTTTGTTGTATGATAGGGTATCTCTTGGGTATATTCCCAAGAGTGGTATTGCTAGGTCCAGGGGTAGGTTGATCCTGAATTTCCTGAGAAACCGCCACACTGCTTTCTAAAGTGGTTGCACAAGTTTGCATTCCTACCAGCAATGAATGAGGGTACCCCTTCCTCCACAACCTTTCCAGCAAAGGCTATCATTGGAGTTTTTTATTTTAGCCATTCTGACAGGTGTAAGATGGTATCTTAAAGTTGTCTTGATTTGCATTTCCCTGATCGCTAAGGAAGTTGAGCATGATCTTAAGTGTCTTTTGGCCATTTGAACTTCTTCTGTTGAGAATTCTCTGTTCAGCTCAGTGCCCCATTTTATAATTGGGTTGATTAGCCTTTTACGGTCTAGTTTCTTGAGTTCTTTATATATTTTGGAGATCGGACCTTTGTCAGTTGCGGGGTTGGTGAAGGACAGAAAGCCGTTTCTTGTCTGTTTTATTTTTTGACTAAAGATTATTTTTGGGGGAGGGGTCTTATTAAATATCTAGGCTGGCCTTGAATTCATGAATCTCTTGCTTTGGTCTCTCAAATGGTGGAGCCCAACCTCTTTCCTTTAATTAAACATGAAGGACTGTGCAGTTTGGGGCATCCTGCAAATGACAAGCTGTAAAGCCAATCCCCTTCCTGCTCAGATCTATGAACACATGCCACCATGTGACAGCTGGCATGGGGCAACTGGTGTGCCCAGCACGGGTCACTGTGGGCTTCACTTTCTCCAGCTGTAAGGGACTGGGGTGCAAACCACGGTCCCCAAGGCATCTCTGTCAGTACCAGATCTTAGGCAGGTTCACAGAAAGGTGCTGGAGACAATGACTTAGTCATGACTAAGCAGCCATGATGTGGAGGTGGTGGGCAGCATGCTGCTCTCCTGCGCCCCCTGGAGGAAGATGAATGGAAGGGCTGACGCAGTGAGTCCATGGCTAATCCCAGAAAAGAGAAATAAAAACAAGAACAGAGGCAGCAAAGCTCTGAGCTAAATGGCACAGCAGAGATCTGATTTCTTCCTGTTTGGAGGGAGGGGTAGGGGTATGTTTATGAATTTATTTTTTGAGACAACACCCTGTTACATAGCTCAGGCTGGCCTTGAACTTGAACTCTTCTGGCTTTAAACTCGTGAGGGCTGACGTTAGGTCCTGACAACCACACCTACCTAGTGCCACCATTTCCTTTATGACATCAGCACTAACTGTTCCTTTATATCAACGGATTTTATTCTTATGATATAAAATTATATCACATACATATAACAGATTGGAAAAAGTTTCCTCAACGAGACAAGAATGCCCAAGCTGCTGCGACACTGAAAAGTTAGAAGGGTACTGAGGTCTACAACCCCAGCACTCAGATGTCTACAACCCCAGCACTCAGATGTCTACAACCCCAGCACTCAGATGTCTACAACCCCAGCACTCAGATGTCTACAACCCCAGCACTCAGATGTCTACAACCCCAGCCCTCAGAAGGCTGAAGAAAAAACCCAAGATCTTGAGGCAGGCCTAAACTATACAGAGACACTCTGTCTCAAAACCTCCTCCTACCCAAGTGAAAATGTCGTAAGACTCTCAAGATAAGCATGGTTGAGAATTTGAGGTTGTCTTGGTCACTGTTCTATTGCTGTGAAGAGACACCATGACCAAAGCACTTATTGGGGGCTCGCTTACAGGTTAGAGGGTTAGTCCACGGTCATGTTGGCAGGACACAGACAGGCATGCTGCTGCAGCAGTAGCTGAGAGCTTCACGTCCTGATCCACAGGCAGCAGGCGGAGAGAGAGGGGCACTAGGCCTGCCTCGGCCTCCCAAGTGTGGGGACTACAGTTGTGCACCACACCTAGTTCAGGTGATTTAATATTTGTATGCAGATGATTATACCTCTCCTCACATTTTAACAAAAATGACCATGACTGTATAATCAGAAATAACTAAGTTCGAAAGAGAAAAAAACAAATATTCCAAAATACTGTCAACATGAAAAGAATGCCTTATGGGCTAGAGAGACGGGTCGGTGGTTAAGAGCACTGACTGCTCTTCCAGAGGTCCTGAGTTCAATTCCCAGCATCCACATGGTGGCTCACAACCATCTACACTGAGATCTGATGCCCTCTTCTGGCCTGCGGGCAATCAGGCAGGCAGAACACTGTCTAGATAATAAATAAAATAAATCTTAAAAAAGAAAAGTATGTTTCATAAGCCCACCTCACCAAAGTGCAGCATGCCAGTGGGTTTTTGCCTTGTTTATGATCAAAGGAGTGTTTCTTTTTACAGTCTTTTTCAAAATGGAGGACCAAAATCTAAAATTAATAATCACCATAAATATTTCAAGAATCGTGAAGTCGGGGTGTAAATCTAATTTTTAACATGCTCTCCAAATGGGTTAGAGTACTCTAAAGGTTCAATCCATCCTTGTTAATTGACAAGCACACTTCAGATCCCATGAGTTATTACATCAAAGATGCTATTATTTGATATATAAATGCTATTAAGGGTAAAAATCTCATCTACAAAAGAAAATGAGAGCTAGACAAGTTTTGGTGGAAATAATTTAACTGTGAAATTTAATCTGTCACAAGAGCCATAATAAAACTCTATAACTCAGAGGAAAATTTTTCTTCCTGCCCTGGCTAGATGAATTATACGTGGTTTTATTACCTGCTTTCCTGTGGTCCCCAGAGCTGTGGCATCTGCAGAGCCTATGACAGACCTCCACCCGATATCATTAACTCCCTTGTCACTGCAAGCTGGAAATGTGGCTGCGGCTATCAGTCACAAACAATCTTAGCATCTGTTCTAGAAATTCTCAGCATCGCACAAACTGATACGCAAAGAGTATATGCGTTCCATCCCCCACACCGACGTCTCCGTTAATTTTATTTCCTGTGCCGATGATGGAAACTAGGGTCTTGAGCATGAGGGGCCTTCTCCACTGACCTCCTTGGTCTTCTCCACTGACCTCCTCAGCCTTTTCCACTGACTGCCTCCTCGGTCTTCTCCACTCACCTCCCTGGCATCGTCTCAGCAGGGCACACACTGACTGGCCAGTGGTCACCACGCTGGATCTCTGAGACCCTGGATCCCCTCCTGCTCCTTTAAGCTATCACCGTTTGCACCTCTAACCTCTTCAGATAAACCCTTACCTGGACTAAGAAGTTGCCCCAGTTGGGCAGGCATGCACCGTACTTCATGTCCTCATTGGTTTGCTTTATCAGCCTTGTCAGTATTTCCACCGCACCTTTGCCGACCATCTCAGCGAGGAACCCTGGACTCCCAGAAATGAACTTCAGAGCCCCCATGCAGTATAAGAAGGCTTCGGGGTTACTTTGCAGGTCTTCGGCCCTCAGCACCTCCAATAATGACTCTGCCAAAGAGACAAATTTCTATGAACATCTAAGGACAACAGCAAAGTAGATGTTGGCACACAGTTTGTAAAATATATTTATCAGAAGCTACATGCAGATGCTCCCTGCTCCTCCTCTAACAGTGAAGTCTCAACTATGTCAAAACTTCACATTAGCCAGGAGAGCAGAAGGAGAGGCTGTTCATATGCAAACAAGAAAGCCTTCTTTTATCTAAACGCCATTCCTTGGTTCTTAGTAATATTTACCAGGGCTTATTTTTTTTTTTTTTTTTTTGGTTTTTCGAGACAGTGTTTCTCTGTGGTTTTGGAGCCTGTCCTGGAACTAGCTCTTGTAGACCAGGCTGGCCTCGAACTCACAGAGATCCGCCTGCCTCTGCCTCCCGAGTGCTGGGATTAAAGGCGTGCGCCACCACCGCCCGGCCCAGGGCTTATTTTTAAGTGACAAAAATGCCAAGTTATTGTCTAATACCAGTAACAAAGGCAATCTAAGAATTAAATGTCTACAGATCGCGAGAAGGCACTTGTTGCTTCTCCTAATGGGACACAGATTTCATGGGAACTTTAATAGCAGTCTGTTACTGAAAGGATCTTTTGGGTGTAGTGCTCACCCCTTCCCAGAGGTTTAAGAATGCCTCTCTCCCTAAGCGTGGTGACAACATCTATATTCTCAGCGTTAGGGAATCCGAGGCAGGAGGATGGCAGCAAATTTGAGTCTAACCTGTGCTATGCTTAGAGTGAGGCTCTGTCTCTGTAAACAAACAGGCTGAAGCTCGTGGTAGGTAGAGGGCTCACAAGCTTTGTCCTAAATTCAATTCCCACTACTGTTCCAAATAAACAAACAAAGAAACCTTAACAACAAAACCCCGCTGCCTGGCCCAGATTCCAGCTGATTTGAGCAAGGTCAGATGGAGACAATGTGTTCAAGTGTAAGAATGCCAAAGAGAACATTAGATTCTGTGTTCTGATCTGTAACTCCCAGTTAAGCCATCTGATGTTGGACATTCTTTCTCTCAACCTTGGTTTTGTCCCTGTGTGCTGAGCTCTTTGTCCCCTGTTACCCAAGAAAGGACCACATTGCTTTCCACAGCTGCCTCTTCTGCGGGAACAGCACAGCTCCTCCAGGCTTCTCATCACGGTAACTCTGTCTACTTAATTATTTAGGGACACGGGAATTGGGCATCATTAGCTAGGCTGCGAACGTAGGTAAAATGTCTGTTGCTCCACAGTGAACCACGTCCACACCAGCATTCTGTAAAAGTCACAACCATCTTTCCAATCCCTGCCCCCCGCTTATTTCTAAGAGACTAGAATTTTTGATTATGTCAAAAACTTCTAGGTGTGTTCACTGTAACAGTAAACTCCAGACCTAGGAAATGACTTTTTTTACACAGTATTTCCTCAAGTCATACAACATCCCTACACACATCGAAGGAGGAAAACCAAAACCCAGTCTGTCACAGTAGACTCTAAATGCTGCTTTAAAGCCAGCGTGGGAAGCAGAGAAAGACAGCCGCCACACCTCTGCATTTCCCTAGAAACCCAAATGTCTCGCTACCCTTCTCTCTCCTTTCCCACTATGGACTTGGCATCTGCGCTCGGGTGCAGCGTCCTCGCCTCAGAGTGCTGAACGAGACTCACCCAGGATGTTGTCAGTCTGCATCAGGGCGTCGTTCTCCTCGCTCCTGCTGATCTTAAATACCAGTTTGCAGACATTCAGGAGGTTCTTTCTGCTCACTTTAAGCTGCAGGGAAAGAACACGCTTGCATTTCTAGGGCAGGGGTAAAGGCAGGCTCAACACAGCCAAAACCTCCACACTCAGAGCAGGGAGAGGTTTTGGGACCTAAAAAATGATCCAGGGAAGAACCTAGAAGAGTTGGGGCCATGCTGTGTCAGCTATAATATCTAACGCGGTTCCAGAAACATGAACTCTTTAATAACAAGAGTTTGTTTCTCACTGTGGAACATTTCGCACTGATATGTAAACGATTAGATGTTTTTTAAAGAGTGTGTCAGTAAACAGAGAAATTGATTTAGAATACAACAGTGAAGGATGAAGGGTACCAAAGTCAAGATTAAACTGATCTAGAATAACATCCATTGAGGAGCAAGGGAAAGGAAACACAGAGGAAACCCGTTCCCCTCGGCCATTTGCATCAAAGAATTCAAACCAATACTTTGGATTAGACTGTGCTGTGCTTATTCGTAGGGCTATTTCTGAATGCTCTGAGGTAATCATTGTTTGAAGCTGAAATTACTCTCTCAACCGCACAACGAAACTAAGTCAATTAAACACAAGGCACTTCCAAGTGCGCTTTCTTTTATAAAAACAGAGTGGCTAGCAGAACCAAGGTCTACCCTAGCCACACTTTTACCTAAAGTGTAAAGAATGGCCAGCAATGGGGACAGTCTAACAAACTTCGAGGGGACAAAACTATTAAATTAAGTAAGCACTCCATAAAAGATTACTACTGGTATTCTCTTTGTTTTTGCTTTGCTGAGGCAGGGTCTCACTGTATAGGCCAGGATGGCCTTGAATTTACAAAGATTCACTTGCACTGCTTCCTGAGTGCTGGCATTAAAGACATGTGCCACCGGGCCCACACAATACTCTTTTATTTTCATTATTATTATCATCATTATTATTATATTGTTTATTTGTGTGTATGTAGGTGTGTGATAGAAGTGTATGCGTGTGACAGTGTGTTTGTGTGTATGTGTGTGAGAGAGAGACAGACAGAGAAAGAAAGAGAGAGAGTGTGTATGTAGAAGCCAGAAGACAACTTGTAGAAGTTGGCTCCTCTTTCTCTCACATGGATTCTGAGGCTCAAACCCAACCTATCAGGCTTAAAAAAAACCAAAAAAACAAAACATCTTTAATTTCTGGGTCAGGTATGGGGTGCCCTCGGCAGCGGTGTGAAAGACTGTCTGTAGGAATGGGGTCCTCTGAACAAATAAAGACTCAGTATGCAAATGATGGCACAAGGGTCATTATTTTCCTATTTAAAAAGTTATCTCTAATATTTTTATTGAGTTTTCAGTTCATTTAAAAAAGATAATAGAGTATGCCCGAGTTATGTGTTAGACCCACAATTGCGCTGAGCACTGTTCATGGTTTGAGCTGCTCCCTAAGGGAGACAGCGCTGGACCTGCTGTCTGTGGCTGGTGAGGCAGAGGGAGATGGAGGGAGGTGGAGGGAGGCACACAGATGAGCATCCTCACCTCCTGCTTCTGCTCTGGGCTTGTGCACAATGATCTGAGAACCTGCCCATCAGGTATCACCCCTGCTCTGCAGACCCAACGAGGGTTGGGGGACCACCAAGTCCCACCCCCAACAGCACTCCGGTCAGAACCCACATGCTAACCAGTTGTCAAAGCATTCACAGGACATAGTGAAGATTCCTTCCCCGCTCAGAAAGAAAACAGAGACGGGAACTTCAAAACTAAGACAGTGATTACAACACGGCTTTATACCCCAGCAAATGAGCTGAGGCAAACAGAAACCTCTTCCCACATCTGGGCCAGGGCAGATGTGCTGGCAGACTCCACTGGGAGGCTGAAATCTCTCACCAGCTCATCTTCCTAGTGTGGTCAGGTAGCCTGCGCTCTACACCCGGCAAAATGCCCCAAGAAATGAATCGAATGCAGCTCTCACCCTGTCTTCCAGCTTCCATTTGCAGTAAAAAGGAGGAAGGAACAAAAACAAAATCAACCAACAAAAAACCAAGTATCGCCAGTGAGGAGCACTGTGGCCAGCACTGCGGAGGTCAGAGGTGCTGGCTGAGGCCCTGTCTCCTCCTGAGGGTCTGGCTGCTGTTCCTAGGGCTATGCTGAATTCCTAGGGTGCAGGGTTTCTAGGTAGGGTAGTTTTCTTCTTAAATTAAAAATGATGCTTTTGTTTTGTTTTCCTTTAACTTAAGAAGTTTGAAATCATTTCTGTTCTTCCCACTATATCTAATCCCAAATAACAAATCGGGCATTTCTTTCTGATTCTTATCCCTCTACAAAGGGTGCTAGATTTTTTATACTTCCAGAATATAGTTGCACTCCTACTGAATATGTTTGTGTTCTTTGAACACTTATTACAAACTGATATATTTTCATAAGAGATTTTATAAACAGGGGTTAAACTTAAAATGGCTGCCTGGCAGATCTCTATTGAGCCAAACAATTCAAGAAACTGGAACAACTCACATGATTATTGCGCGTTTTTAAATAAATACTGTTAAATGTTTGAACTGTAACATCAAACTGGTGGGCAAAAAAGTAACTGCAAGAGGAAATCCAGTGTAGAACTTGGGGCTCTGCATATCTTTAGCCTTTGTTCATTTTCCTCCACAGTTCTTAGGATACGGTGTCTTGAGAATATACAGAACTATATCCTAAAGCCTCGTCCAAACTGATCACCCCTGGGATGTTACAGGAGATCCCAGCAGCCAATAGGAAATTGCATAGCATTGCTTTGACGCTCCCTTCTGACCTAGTGGCTCTATCGTGGATAAGAAGGCACCAGCCTGGCACTAGAGGGGATGGTTCAGTGGTTACGAATACTGGCTGCTTTTGTGGAGGTTCAGTTCCCAGCACTTACATGATGGCTCCCAACCACCAGTAACTGCAGTTCCAGGGAATCTGATTCCCTCTTCTGGCCTCCACGGGACAAGGCACATACATGCACACATGCAGGGGCAACACTCAGAAACATAAAATAATTAAAAGAAGAAAGCGGCACCAACCCACTTAACGCTGCATCAGAACTTAACTGCACCTAGATTCTTTGGGGCATGCAGTATTGTTTAACCTACTGAAGTTTATTCACTTAACATCCAGTTCATAAGGCCTAATTCAGTTAAACTGTGATACACACACACATACACACATACATACACACATACACACACATACACACACATATACACACACATACATACACACACATACACACACATACACATACACACACATACACACATACACACATACACACATACACACATACATACACACATACACACACATACACACATACATACACACATATACACACATACACACATACATACACACATACACACACATACACACATACATACACACACATATACACATATACACACATACATACACACATATACACACACACACACACACACACACACACACACACCTGATTTGCCCAACATCACCATAACAGTGCTAACATTTTCGCTGCAAACATGAATAGTTCTGGGGTTCATTCTGTCTCCTCTTTTCTTTCTTCCTTTTTACCCCTTTTTTTGGTAAATTACAAAACAAACATCTAAAATCCAGGTGAAAAGGTAAAGCCAGTCCCTGAGTGCTGGCAACCTGGATCCTCCCTGGGACAGCTCCCTTCTCAGGGCCCTAGAATGGAAATTCTCTTTCAAGGGCACATGCGCTGAGTCACGCGTTCCTACCTCTGAGGTGAGAACGGATAGCCTATGACAGCTCAGTAAGGGTGTAGTCCCTACCCAAAATTACACAGAAAATGTGGCTCAATATTCTGCATATGAAAGACTCTATTATCAAGATGAAATGGACATGCTCACTACACTATTAGGACACTGGGCTTTCCCTCCACTCAGTCCGTTTTCCCATCTTCCTCTGCACCACTGACAGGTGAACAGGGGCATTTTCTGTTGTTATCCATTTGTTGTTGACGCTTTCTTAGAACATTCCAGGACAGCTATGGCTTATCTTTTGGTTCTGACACTTGTGGCCATGACAACACAGCTACCTATCCGGCTGTGCGCTGGACAGAGCTGCCACGGGCTTTTATTTGGATTTGGCCTTTCCTCCAAACACTTTGCAGAGAATTTCTATGGCCACCGAGGGACCTTCCTGTGACCACACGCAGCTGGTTTCCTCTTTCACACTGGTTCACAAAGCACCTGGCCTTTGCCTTTATTTTAAATCATGAGACAATGCTGGGCTCCCAGCAGAGACCACAGGGCAAAAACAACAGCCTGCACTGTCCCGAACTGCCCGATCTAGTTGTTTGAACAATTGAACTGGAAATGTTTGCTGTTGTAAATTTTTTTCCCTCTCTGGACTTTCCTTTTCTCTATCTTCCTTTAAAAGTAAATTCTAGGCACAGTGCGGACGCAAGCTTGTTGGGATCGTCCCTATGTGCTTGGCTTTATTCCTAAGGAATCACTTTTTCGTCCAGTTCTGGGGTGTGAGTTTACTGTCTTAATTGTGTCTAAACAGACACAATGCATTTTCATCATTTTTCAATATGTTACAAACACAACATCTGGCAGAGCACCGATGGGATGCAGTCTGCTAGAACAAGAGAAAGACAAACTTACTGCTAGGATGAGTTTTGCAAGTTTAAGGCTGAGCGGGTCTGAACCAGCATCCACTAGCTTATACAGCGTTTTCAGCAGGACACTTCTTCCCCTGAACTTCTTTCCCAGCAAGCGCCCTTCCTCCAAGGTGTGATGGAGCTGCGTGCAAGCAGCACACGTTGCTTCAACGTCGTCTTCTGTCAGAGCAAAGAGAATGCATTCTCAGATATGCCGGACACACATCCCCTAGACATCTCCAGGTTCCCAGAAGCCAGTCTCCTTCCTCCTATCACTCCCGCCTACTTGACCGTTTTCATCTCTCCGCTCCATCCCCTAGGTTAACGTAGTTACTCAACAGTCAATTGGCTTATCTAGAACAAGCGCCTTCCAAAGCCTGTCTTTGGCCTCCTTCCAAAGTGCCCGCCACCTGGACTTTCTTCGGTCTCACTGAGGCACGCCATTTGCATTCCTGCCTCCACTTCTTCAAACAAGTTGCTTGACTCCAAAGGAATAAATACTGCCCTGCAGGGCTAATGATTTCTCACCTGTGAATAGGTAGGTGTTTTGTGCTATACACAGATAGGGAAGAAAGGCTGTAAGTGTGCCTGATGGGCACCCCTGCATGGCAGAGCAAGAACAACATGTACAACTTCACTTCAAACGAGCTTGCCTCCTAATATATCTGTTGATAATAAACAACGGTATATTCCTTTCAAAATGACTGTCGTCTCGGGGAAGAGATGTAATGGCATCCACCATTAGCATCAAAGATGGGACTTTTAAAAAGATGTTAGTTAGAAAAGAGGGAGAGGAGAACATTTGGTTTTGGAGCTGCAATTCTGAAGGCAGTGATTTTTGAGAGCAGTTTAACCGGGAAAGAAACCCCGCGCTGGAAGGGAGCACAAGGGGAAAGAAAAGAGCTCAAGGTATAGCTTGTTCTGTTGTTAAGTATGGCCTCTGATAGACCCCATCATAAAACTTAAAAGTGGGAAGCCGATCTTAAATAAATACCATAATGTGAGCTCAGACGCTGACATGGAGGAAGTGTGCACCAGCAAGAGGAAGTGACTCAGGCCATTTTTAGCCCTTTTCAACAATAACGTCTAAGAAAAAAAAAAGCTTATACCTCAATAGCTGAGTACCCCGCAAAGCCTCTAGGGCATGCTCTTGAATAGAGAGCCGGTGGGAAATGATCTAGCCCGAGCTGAGACACAGAGGGACCCGGGCTCTACTGTGGGAAGCACCTCTGTTGTGATGCTGCGGTTCTCTCCTCTGGCTGGCTGCCTTCTCACTAGCCAGGGCTTCGAGCTGCTCTCAGCTGCCTGGGCTCTACTCAAGGCTGTTGTAGCTTACAAAGGAATCGGGAAGAAAGGCTCAAGGGCCAGAGTTCCAGCTACTGCTCAAGTAAGCTGTGTCGCTCAGTCAACTGGCTGTAATAGTTCTAAAAGACACCTGGAGTACTGCACTCCACAGGCTGAGGCAGGAGGATGGCCAAGTTCAAGGTCAGCCTGGGCCACTTACGGAGCATGTTTCAAGAAGCCAAAGCAAAACAAAACAGAAAGGCACGAGGCCTCAGAAGATGTTTCTGTAGCTGGTTAAGAGTTTCCAGGTGAGACAGTAACAGGGTCACCAAGTAACTTTGCCTCCCAAGTCACTGCTTAACCACAAAGGGAAGCCCAGCAGCTACACAGAGCCAGAGCCCAGCAGACACCACCTGACCCAAATGATCAAAATTCACATTTCCACTAAGGGAAAGGTCAGCACATGGGCCTCCTGCCATGGTACACGAGGAAGATGCAGCGTAAGTGTATGGCTATTGCTGCCCCAAAGGCCCGAGCTGGGTCTCAGCATGAGAAAAGAGGAGGAAAACGGATGGGTGGGATGTTCTCTATAATAAATGGCCGCGTTTTCTCACTTGTCTCAGGATTCTGAAAGGGCTGTGACCGGTGACTGAAACGTATGATCCAAGGGCTTTCTTTTTCTAGAGAGGAAATCATGGGACAATAAGCAGCATGCAGGAAGATGTGTATGCCAGATGTGGATAAGAACACCCTGCTCCTAGGCGGGATTTGTAAGGTGTTGTGTGGTCAGATGTGGATAAGAACACCCTGCTCCTAGGCGGGATTTGTAAGGTGTTGTATGGTCAGATGTGGAAGAGAACACCCTGCTCCTAGGCGGGATTTGTAAGGTGTTGTGTGGTCAGATGTGGATAAGAACACCCTGCTCCTAGGCGGGATTTGTAAGGTGTTGTATGGTCAGATGTGGAAGAGAACACCCTGCTTCTAACGCTAACAGACAGAAAATCGAAGGCCGAAGTAGCTAAGATTTGGGGTTCTTTGTTTTTATTTTGTTTCAGTTTGAGACAAAGTCTCATTATGTAGTGGAGGCTGACCCTGAAAATGTTAGCAATGTGTTCTCAAAAAGTTCTAGAAAGAAAAAAGAAAAAACCAGGGTGACTAGGGGCAGAGAAAAAGAAACACAGGGAGAGTCCATAAGGCAGTGCGGAGTGCCAGTACTGGGGAAAATGGGAGAGGGCAGACGGGAGTTTTAATTCTTCTATTAACTATTTTAACTAATCTATTAACCACTAACCACTTAGTGAATTAAAGAAACCGCACAGTGTCAGGGAAACTGGGCTTCATGACGCTTGCTGGTTTTAGATTTGTCTAGGGACAAAGATGTGATATTTCTTTGCTTTGCTTGCGGGTTCTGTTTTTGACATAGGCTCTTGCTGTGGAGCCCAGGCTGAAATCCAGCTATGAAGCACAGCTTCCCAGAGGCCTGCTATCTCACACCCTAAATCTCAGCAAGGTCCTGAGTTTGCTCGATTGTAACTGGTGGGCAGAGCACTGGGTGTCTACTGATGACCCCACCGAGGGAAGATCTGCCCTCCAGGCAGGCCTGCAACCTGAAGGCCTCTGATGGGGTTTCCAACCCTCCTCACTTGATCTGCACTCCTTTCCTGAAGCAACGGCCCAGACTTCACAGGCCAGGCTAACAGGAAGGTGAAAATAGCAACTCTAGTGGGGAAATGCTGTTACGTTCACCCCCCCCCCCCCCCCCGCCGCCAAGGTTTGGAATGGCATAGGGCTCTGGAGGTGATATGGCTTCATTCATCTTTTATTCCAGAGTTTACATGTAGCACCAAGCACCTGCTGAGAGCACTGAGACCAGGAAACCTGCCCTGAGAACTCACCCATGGAGAGCACAGCCTAGCCAGAACCACCGTGCACACGGTACTAAGCATGGGGATTGCTCTGTGGCTCTGACCAAGAATCCAGAGGATTCTAGTTCACCTTTCTAAATGGAATTCTGAAAAAGTCGGGCAGCATCCTCTCGGCAGCTCCCCATAACCTCCCAGGAATGCCTCATTGTGGCCCTCTGGAGTGTTGGACAGGACACATCCCAGGCCACTTCTTGAGCTGTGTGAGTGGCCTCCCTGACAGAGGGACTTAGCCTCAGGAGTAGAATCAACAAAACCACGCACACAGCTCTTGCTGTCCAGGTTGTGTGGCCCACTCAGTTCAAGAGATCTGCTTTTCCTGACCTTCTAGAATGCGACAGTCTCCCTGAAGAGGCAGACACAGACAGCGCTTCTTCAGGGAGAGGAGATGCATGACCTGCTCAACTGGGGAGTTTTGGAAGCTGGCTCTCCCAGCATATTCCGAGGATAGTTTTACTCACTAACATACTATGGTTTGCATAGTATTTACTATACAGATTTACAGGGCACGCAAACACACAGCATGTTCTCAACATAGCCACAGAAACAATCGTCAAAGTGCACTGAAAAGATCAGGGCGATGGGGAGTAGCAAGTAAATGCAAAGTTTTGATTTAAAACAAGAACTGTTGTTTTACCCTCTTCTAATTCACGCAGAATCGGTTCGATCCGTGTTTTCCAAAAGACTTCATCTACTTCTATTTCTGTCTCCTGTTCCTGTAAGCTGGCTCTTGAGGCTGCAAAGGAATCCGGAGAAGGAAAGAGCATTGTGAAAAGGGACTCGTGACAGGGCACACTCAGAGGCCGCTCTTCTGCGTCGCTGAGATGAATTAAGAACCGAATCAAATCTCACTTCACCCTAAGCCCCAACTCTAAGGGGAAGCATGGGTCTTCTCATCAAAGTACCCCAAAGAAAACTTGAATGATTTAATTCATAAAAACAGAACTTACAAGTGGGATTAGAATACTTCATAGAGCTGCATCTTCCTCTGGACTTCAGCACTTACATATAGGCATCCCCATACACAGATACATACTTAAACACAGAAATAAAAGTAAGTCTTAAAATAAAAGAAAACCACTGAACTCTTCTCAATCGCCTGTATAGAGCATAGAAAACTCTGTGGATAAAACCCACAGTGGCTTGCGTTTAAATTTTAATTTGAATTAAGCAGTGTTTGAAATGAATCTTCAAGCCACCAAACAGGAAACCCCCACACACAAGCACTGATATCTCCCAGGAAAGAAGGGAAGCTGTACAATTAACTCCTGCCTTCCAGGGCCCATGCCCCAACCCTTCCAGTGCATTCTGGGAATGTCTACTCTCTGCAGCAAGTGTGCTGGCTTTTTTTTTTTTTAAATCAAACCTTGCTCATGTCCAGGTAGGCTGGGCAAGCTGAGCATGGGAAAACCCTGGAGCACTAAAGCAAACGGGGAATTCTTGACAACTAGACGGTGGTTAAATGGTAAAGATACAATGTAGTCGAAACAGGAAGACTTGGCTAAGCTATCCAACCCATAAGCAAGACTTTATAAAGCAAAACTGAATTGTTGTTAGGGGCCAGGTGTGGGGCAGGATTCAGAAAAGCCTGAATTTCAGAAAGGGAGCAGTGTTCACAATAGGCCTTTCCTTGAGCAGTCCCCTACAGCACCGTCCATGAACACTATCACTGGAGCAGTCCCCTACAGCACCGTCCATGAACACTAACACTAACACTAACACTGGAGCAGTCCCCTACAGCACCGTCATGAACACTAACACTGGAGCAGTCCCCTACAGCGCCGTCCATGAACACTAACACTAACACTAACACTGGAGCAGTCCCCTACAGCACCGTCATGAACACTAACACTAACACTGGAGCAGTCCCCTACAGCACCGTCCATGAACACTAACACTAACACTGGAGCAGTCCCCTACAGCACCGTCCATGAACACTAACACTGGAGCAGTCCCCTACAGCGCCGTCCATGAACACTAACACTGGAGCAGTCCCCTACAGCACCGTCCATGAACACTAACACTGGAGCAGTCCCCTACAGCACCGTCATGAACACTAACACTAACACTGGAGCAGTCCCCTACAGCACCGTCATGAACACTAACACTAACACTGGAGCAGTCCCCTACAGCGCCGTCATGAACACTAACACTGGAGCAGTCCCCTACAGCACCGTCATGAACACTAACACTGGAGCAGTCCCCTACAGCGCCGTCCATGAACACTAACACTGGAGCAGTCCCCTACAGCACCGTCCATGAACACTAACACTGGAGCAGTCCCCTACAGCACCGTCATGAACACTAACACTGGAGCAGTCCCTACAGCACTGTCCATGAACACTAACACTAACACTAACACTGGAGCAGTCCCCTACAGCACTGTCCATGAACACTAACACTGGAGCAGTCCCTACAGCACCGTCATGAACACTCCCACTAACAGGACTCACACTGCAGCTCTGGTCAGGTCTGCCATTGCCGCTACCTGTGTTTGAGAGATATTCCAAGTTTCAGAACATTGAAGTTTTCAGAACGGGAGCTAAAAGGCTGTAGATCACCACCTTAGCCTTTTGGATTTTTGAATATGCCTGAACTGAATAAAACACATGTATATGATTCTGAAGTGAATATGAATATTCAAGCAATCTAAAACTATAGCTGCTCATAATCCTAGGTAAACTAAGGTATTTAAAGGTCAGAGTATATAAACAAAATCAGCATTTACAAATGCAAATGACAACCCAGAAGTTGATAGATAAGTCAGTATTAATAATGTCCTTGACATATTTATGAAACACTTAAATCTACTAGGGGGGCTGGGGCTGGCTTGGTGGGTAAAGTACTTATGATTGCAAGCCTAGCACCTGAGTTTGGATCCCCAACACTGATAAGAAGTCAGACATGGTGTTGTACACCATAACCCAGAGACAGGCAGTTCCTGGGAGCTTCCTGATCAGTTCAGTGTAACCAAAATGTGAGCTCCAGGTACAGTGAGAGACTCTGCCTCAAAAAATAAGGTGCAGAGTGACAGAAAAAGACACGCGACATGGACTTGTGACATCTATGAGAGCATGAACCTACTCCCACACGCCAAAACCCAAAAATGACTAGAAAGTCAGGCTTTAAATCTGTATGGTCTTCAAAAACAAAACAACAACCACAAAAACCCAACAAACAAACACCTGTGTGGTGTGCTCTTCCGTGTGCAGTTACAAGAAAGCACAGTTAGCAACTAGTTCCTTAGGAAGAGAGAGATCAGACAACACATTTACCCAGAAAGAGAGGGATTCTCAAGGTGAGTCAGAAATCACAAAAGGCTAGCTACCTCCTTAGGACCCTTCCAGAACCATCCAGACTCATTTGAGAAGTCGCCACACTATGTGGTCTTTTTTCAGGAATCCCCAATTATGTGGTCGCGTCTGGCTATGGTTTTGTCACTTCTTTATCCCCATGCTGTCCTCATTGCCCCACCACCTCCATTCTAGACATTATTCCCAGTTAATTCTAGAAACAGAAGCATGTGCACGCACGCACACACACGCACACACACACACACACGCACATACACACGCACACACAAGCATGCACACATGCACATGCATTCTCACACACTTTGTCTCAGTCTTAGGGAACAACTTGAAAATTAAAAAAAAAAACACTTTCATCTAGGCTCACAGTTTGCTAAATATAAAAATTACGATTCAACAGGAAATTGGGTAAGTCAGGCAGAAGTACTGCCTGTTTTGAAGATTCTGCTGTCTCAGTGGTTACAGTTGCTAACCGCAGCTTTGAGTTCTGGACACAGCTCGACACAATGTTAGGATGGGCTGCTATTTTTAGCGTGCAGATGCAAAGCCCCTGGCAACAGCTGTCTTGGGAATAGGAAGGGCTTAGATTCTTCTGAGCTCTGGATACACTCACTCCCTGTGACCATGAAGAGCCTCCCTCCTGAGGAGAAGCTAATTTGAAGAGAACACTTCACCCAGTGCTAGTTTTATTGTCATTTTTATTTTTGTTGAGACAAAGTCTTACTGTGTTGCTCAACCCAGCTGCAATTCATAATCCTCCTGCCTCTGATTCCAAAATGTCCAGATTATAGATGTATAATCATCCATCCAGACATAAACTTTTGTATGAATGAACAAAAAAATAAAGAACGTAGCAAGCACCTGTGCAGCCCTGACCAGCTTGGTCCAATATTGACATTGTGCCACATATAAATCTTTTTCTTTATTTTAAGGACTTAAAACCTTGTAGCATTGAAGCCTTCTTTATGCCTACCTTGTCCATATTCTTCCACTTGGGGGTCACTAGCCATCAAAATGGGTGTGGCGAAACTTCGTCTTGCCAGACGTGGCACAGAGATCCCTAATTCTTGTTCCCATAACTAACATTTCATCCGCTGCCTGTATTGACTCCAGTCAATGTTACAAATGCCCACTGGTTCACTTCTCACTACCACAGTTTGTTCCATTTCTAGCCCTTGGTCTATTTCCTCAAGCTCCCAAAGGACTTTCATAGTAAAATGTTATAGTTTCACTTAAATAAATGGGCAGTGTTTTTGAACTTGAGTTCCACCAATGTCAAGTTTGGCCATCCTCCAGATATTTTCACTCTGGAATTCCTGTGAGCATCTATCCACATTGAAGGCATCAGATTTGGGTACTGGTAAGACCAAAGAGAGATAATAAAAACTTAGGAAATAAATGTTGGTTTCTGAACAAGTTGGTTCTAGTTTTGAAGTTGATGAACAGAGAATTGTTAATCAGGACATAGTATGGTACTCTAGACCCCCCTAAACAGCCTATGACTTCCACCTGACATTTGTCTTTGAAAAACAAGTCCCATTGCCTTAACAACATGGAGATGTTGAGGGTGAAGGATGCCGAGGGTGAAGGATGCTAAGGATGAAGGATATTGAGGGTGAAGGATGCAGAGGGTGAAGGATGCAGAGGGTGAAGGATGTTGAGAGTGAAGGATGTTGAGGGTGAAGGATGCAGAGGGTGAAGGATGTTGAGGGTGAAGGATGTTGAGGGTGAAGGATGTTGAGAGTGAAGGATGTTGAGGGTGAAGGATGTTGAGAGTGAAGGATGCTGAGAGTGAAGGATGCTGAGGGTGAAGGATGCTGAGGGTGAAGGATGTTGAGGGTGAAGGATGCAGAGGGTGAAGGATGCTGAGGATGAAGGATGTTGAGAGTGAAGGATGCTGAGAGTGAAGGATGCTGAGGGTGAAGGATGTTGAGGGTGAAGGATGTTGAGGGTGAAGGATGTTGAGGGTGAAGGATGCTGAAGATGAAGGATGCTGAGGGTAAAGGATGTTGAGGGCCAAGCATACAAGTATCTTACCTGATCTGGTTTCCCGCCTGCTCAGGTCTGAGCTGCTAGGACATGAGGAGGCCCTGGCACGCCGCTTCCCCTGGTCCCTAGGAGGAATGAATGAAACAGAATGGTATTTCTATTTTTATAAACTGCAATAGTTTGAGATGGTGTTTAATTGTCTGCTTTAATCTACCTTGCCTTCTAACATTTATCTGCAAGAGCACAAGTCTATTGACTTAACAGTATGAAATATAACACTAGACGGAACAAAATAATAATAATGATGATGATGACGACGATAATAATAATAATAATGATAATGATATTAATAATAAATCCAAAGTTGACTGGGGAAAAATGGTTAAGGATATAGACCACAAGAGGGCGCTGTTACAACACGAAACCGCGTTAGAAAACTGAAGCCAGCCTAATGTGCCCAAGGTCACACAACAGGGTCAGCTCTGGAATGCAGAGCTTCTAATTTTCAACCCACTGCTCCTCCCATTGCATCATGGTATATCCCAGTCCCACTTTAAAACTTAATTCAATTAATATTTTCTAAAAATATTCATAGAAATATTTTAAAGGTTAAAACAAATGAGAAAGTATATTTAGGCAATCCCTAGATGAGAAGCATCTTGAGTTCCAAGCAAGAGTGGGCCTGGCTTGTCATGGAGGTGCCTGACTTTGTGTGTGCTTACCCAGCTGCAACTTTTCTCAGCTATAGTTGACTTGAGGGCATTATCTTTTTCTATATCTGTATAAGGTGTGGGAGGGGGGCAAGAGAGGGCGAAGGAGGTGAGACGACAAAAGTACATCAGATACAGCTATCAGGGCCATGGAACCCATTATTATCTATAATTAATATATGCAAATAAAAACAGGGCTGGTGAGATGGCTTAAAGGGAAACGGTGCTTGCCCCGCAAGTCGGGTGACCTAGGCTTGATTCCCCGAGTCTATGTAGAGGTGGAAGGAAAGACCCAACTCCACAGTTTACCCTCTGGTCTCCACATGTGTGCTACGATGTACGCTCACACCCATTATAATGCATAAAACCTTAAAATTAAAAAAAAAACCTTCAATGGGATGGAAAACCAAGGGATTTACTGTATTTTTCATTTCTAGCTATAGCCTGAAGTTTCAATATCAAGAGTTTCACATATATGATGTATGTGTGTATACAAGTGTTTGCATATGTATTTGTGTATGTGTGTGTGTTCTGAACACACACTGAAATTATCAAGACAGTTTGCAGCTTACAGCACTGCCCCTGAGTACCTGTCCAGTCTCTCCGACTCATGGCCTGGGGTGAGGTTGGTTCCATGACACCTCAACTGTGCAGCCTCACTCTTAGGCATGAGGAAACCCCGTATGTGCACATGTTTGGCAGTACTGTCCCCAGCTCCCACAAAGAGAGAGGCATTGGACTCACCACCACCATATATGGTCATCACTGTGGGTGGACACTGAGAGGACGGACACCTCCCCCAGCTTAAGTTCACATCCTGGGTCAACAGCCACAGTCTCATGACCTTGGAAACCTACTTGGCTCAGGGCTCCCCGACCTCATACAAAGGCAAGACTTCTGCTTAGGATGCCAGGTGTCACACTGAGGGAACTTAGCAGGTTGTCTGTACTATTTTTGTTTTTCTTTGAGTCTACAGGCACCTAGAGGAACAATCAGTGTCTGATGCCAGGTGGGCCAAAGACGTGGCATCAGAAAGGGTTCCAAGTGGCACACAGGACCAGAGTCCTGGAAGAGTAGCTGTGAGCCGGAGACCCAGGCCTCCAGGATGCTCCCTGCAAGGACACAGGCATCAGGAGGAGGGAAGAAATGGACGTTGGTGCAGTTGGTCCATTCCTGGAAAGAGGACCTAACGGAGGATGGGGTCACAATCACTGGGGACCAAGGAAAGAGGTGCTGTCTGGCCAAGGCAAACAGCTCTGTGTCCGCATCTGCTAAAGTTCTGCACAGGCGTGAGCAAGAAAGACAGATACCAAGGGAAAGTCAGAGCTGCATGGGCTGGACGGCTTAGGAGTTGGCATCAGGGTGTTGGTGAGTTCAAGGTGAGCTGTGTTTCCTGTCTCACAGAGAGGGAGAGAGTGGGGGAAGGAACACCCCTCCTTCACTGAGGAGGAGCAGATGACCCTGCCTGTACCACAAAACATGCACTGCTGACGGAAACAAACTTGTATCTTTCCCCTCAAGAAACCCTTTAAATACTTGAAAAATCTGGAGCTGTTACCCTAGTCCCTGTGGCTTACACCCCCTCAAAGCTGTGCGGCTGTCAGTGAGTTTTTGCTACAAGTAGGATTCCTCATCTGTACAGAAGGGGGGGGGGGGGAGCAATCATGGTGCCCCCACCAGGAGGCTGCGGGAGGACGGAATGATCTGTGCTAGTTAACTGCTCACTCTTCAGTCCTAAGCCCTTCAAATGCTGCTCCCCCCCCCCCCCCCCCCCCCCCGGGTCGATCTTCACACCTTTGCTCTACCATTTGTTTACAGTCTGCTGTTTATATCCCTTGGAAAGGGACCCTCGCTCTGAGCAGCTATTTCAGTGCCTGACACCACAACAGCAGCCTTGTTGGTCGCATCCCACCGGTAGATCAGACAACTCCTCTGGCTACATGTGCGGCCAAGGCAGACGTCCCCATGCAGTTCCGACCTCTGCACATTAGTAAATTCCACCCTCGTATCGGCAGTGACTTCCTGCCTATCAGATGTCTTTATGTCCGCACTCAGTCATGCAGAGTAACCGTTCTTCCCAGCTTCCTGCTCTGTGTTATTAAACAGCATCATTAAATTTTTCACAATGATTTTTTTTTGATGTGCCCAAATAAAACAATTCTGGAAATTAGTCACTGGGCTCTTCTATGACATTCTTTTCAGAGAAAGAAAGCCACATTTCATTAGTTGGGACATCCGTCTACAAGTGGAAAGTGAATCGGTGGCCCTCACTGGCGCACACCACCTAACGTGACTCCGCAGTGGGGGCTTTACGGAAGGTGTCATCAAGGTTTGGGCTGTCCGACTCAGCAATAATCTCAGCTTCTGCCCTGGCTATAGGTTAAAGTTGTGGAGAAAAGAGAAATTTCCACGTGGTTTTCTAGGGGCTTCTCCTCTACAGCCGCCGGTGTTTCAGGATGTAAAGTCTCCTGGCCCCTGTCATTGACAAAAGTCTTACGTTTCACTTGGACTATTAGAACCAACTGTCGCAGGCAATGCTATACAAAACTGACGGCGTTCCTGCAGCCCATGGTGAATGGCACAATCAATCATCCCGACCACATCCACTGCGGGACCATAAATACCCCAAGGAAATAAAATAATAGCTCTTTAAAATATTTCAAAAGTATAGATTTTGCTATAATTCATGACCGTTCTTCTAGTTATGATGACAGTTCTTCAATTAAGGATCAGCAAATGTTTTCTTAAAGGGACAGCTAGTATTTTATACATTTATAATTTGGAGGCTAAGTGATAAAGTCAAGGATAAATTATACACGTGTGTGTATATATATGTACATATGATCCTTTAATATTTAAAAATTTTTTAAATATTTAAACCATTTTTAACTCAAGGACTGTAAAAATAATTTAAAGCATATAGACAAACAGGTTTGACTCCTTGGCTGTACCAGTAATAAAATAATATGGGTAATAATAACTAGTTAGATTTGGTTGCTTTTGTTTTTGATTTTTGTTTTGCTTTGTCAAGACAGGGATTCTTCATGTAGCCAAAGCTGTTGCTCTGTAGACCAGGCTGGCCTCAACTCAGAGATCTGCCTGCCTCTGCCTCCTGAGTGCTGGGACTAATGACATGAGCCACCACTGCCAGGCTACTAATTAGATTTAGAATTAAGAAAAAGTCCATTTTAGGAAAAGTTACATCTATAGAAAGTGAAAGGGGAAATTTAAAGAATGATTAGAAGAAAAGGCAAATGTGCAAACTATGAACAGAAGTTTTCTTTGTCTTAAGAAAAGGACATTTCATTTTTAATACTGGCTCCAAGAGGATACTGAATGAAATCAGGTGGCAAATGTCTAGATTTTGTCAGCCACAGAGAGTCTGCCCTGCTGCTGCTCCAGCCACAGAGAGTCTGCAAATGCAAGAGTCCAGCTGAGTTCCAACAAACCTCACCCTCAAAAGCAAGACTTGGGCTTTGGCTTACGACTGCTAAACCTTGCCGTCTTGACACTTTGACTGCAATCTGGAATGTCGCCATCAGGGGGTGCTAGTCCCTTCCTCTTCTGACTCAAACTCAGTGAGAGGGGGTGGGTCTGGGCCTGGGGGGCTGGGCTTCTTTGTGCACCCAGGGCCACACCTAAGCAGCCAGTGTGGAGACACACCTGGAGGGGCCTCAAGGTCAGGCTTGTCACCTCAGGACCCTCACATAGCACGTGGGAAGTGACATGCAGGGCAGCTGCAGAACCATTATGCCCCATGCCTGTCTTCCCTCCGTGGAAACTTCTTCAGCCATTTCAGTCACATTACCCTTCTTTCTTCAAAGAATAACGACTTCATTTCTTTTTTGTGTGTGATATAAATAAAATAACATCTATTATTTGAAAAGGTTCAATAATAATCCAAAGTACAAAGAAGTCTTTAAAAAAATCCTCCCAGATCCCACTAGCCAGAAATAAATCATTATTATATGGTAAATATTGTTCCAGGTACATTTTACATGCACGTGCACACACATGAAGGAGAGAACAGAAGTGTACCCAGAAGGGAGGGTAGGTGGGTAGATACAATAATACCATATATATTATTCTAATGAGAAAGTCTAAACAGAGAAGACAGAAATTCATGTGAAACTGTAGGAACTGCAGAGCTCCCGAGAAAACGAATCTTCCCAAGAGATGTTAGTTTTTAAGAGATCTCTCTAAAGTTAAGAAAAAAAAAATAACGAAGAGCATTAGGACGCTGAAAGCATCACCGTGAAACTATTTCAATGTCAGTCTGAGAAACCTGCTTCTCACCCGAGTGGCGAGATTCGCAGTCACACTTCCTCCCACACGGGGGTTTGGGTACTCGTATTTGACCACACTGCTAAGGTTTCTGCTCTGAAACCATCAAGGTTTGTTCCGTCTTCATAATGCGAAAATAAACTTACCACGGATGCTTTTACCAAATCCTTTTCAATGTGAAGTCTTGAGTTCTGACTCATCATTCCATTGTCTAAGAATTTTCTAGAAAGTGCATGAATACTCTTCCCAGCTTGCTGTCCTTTGAACAAAGGACAGATGACTGCCGATACAATTCTAGTCTCTCTCTTTACTCTCCTCTCTCTCCTGGCACCGAGAGATGCTCAGCTAAAGCCGGAGCGCAGTTTGCCCTTCTCTCCTTTCCTGTGGCTTGCTGGTTGGGCCTGAGTGGTCACCGGATGCTTTCTTCACCCAACCAAGAACTACAGAGTGTATCCAGTGTGAGCTCGAAATGTCGCATTGTCAATTTTTCCATAGCAGATTCTGTTGGGACGCCAATTGTCTATTTGTGTTTAAGTCTTTACTGTAGAAAGTTACGTTTTAATATATCTTGATTTTTCGTTTCTTTTGTTTATCAGCTCTGACTTTTCATGGGTTGTTGCAAACTTTGAGGAAATACGTAGATAACTTGGAAGAATGCCTGGTCCCCAGTTCCAAGTGAGTCCGTGCTAGGAAGGGACCGAGAGGAGATGGGGGTTCTCTTCCAAAACACAAGTTTCCTCCTTCTACCTCACTCCTCAGTCTCCCCACTCATTCTCTCAGCTTTACCCTTTCCGATTTCTTTCTGTGATTTCTTCTGGGCTGCCTCAGAACAGCTCACACTTCTAGCTCCTTCTATTCTAATTAAGTGTCTTTCCTCTACCTGTTCATACATTTCTCTTTAATTTCTTTTACTCTAATTGTTAAGTGTCTTTCCTCTCCCTGTTCATACATTTCTTTCACTTCTTTTTTGAGCACTGCCTTTTGTTGTTGTTGTTGTTTGTTTGTTTTTTGATCTTGAGGGTTTATAAGCTCCAATTTGATTTTCTGCACCCCACAGAGCCCAACACCTTCCTAAAGAGAGAACAATCCAGCCATCCATACTTCCCGTGAACACTTGAGACTCTCGGGTGCCTTTCTTCCGGGATGCATTTTCTTCCTCTCTCTTTGTTATGTTCCTGACGACGCTCGAGTCCTAGGAGACTTCTTATCCTTATATTATTTATCTTATATTATTATAAGTATCCTTATATTATGATATGTCTTTACTTGTTGAGGCTGAATAGAATCCAGAGAGGTCGAGAGCTGAAACCCTAAACAGCCGGTCCATTCCTTTGCAGACTTGGAAAGGTCTACTCCCCTGGTGTGTTCAGAACAACCACTGATGCGCATGCGAGTCCTCTTACATGATAGACAGCGTCTTTGCATTCTAATTTGTTAAAGCAGCTTGGCATACAAGAGAGACCAGCCTTGATCCTTGATCCCCATCCGCCCACTCCCTCTCCCCTTCCCACTCTGCGATGAAAAGAGTATGTCACCCTGAGATCTACCCCACCCTCCGGTCATTTCATGATCTGTATCTTGAGTGGAGTCTCCCACGGGGGCATTTTTCACTTATCTTGAGGCCGCCCACATCTCATCCTTACATCTCATCACCAGCACCTCGGTGAAGACACAGACTGACTTCTAAGGAAACGTTCTCAGAGGCTGAGGAGGTGTGTTGCGCCCCTCAATCTTTTTGCTTTCATCTAGCTTCCATACAGTCTGGAAATTTCAGACTGTTATGTTCCAGGTGAAAACCTAGTCTGGGATATGTAAACGGCCCCTCACCACAGACCCAAGAAAAGAAGGAAGGTAAAAAGAGGAAAAAGGACATCTTGGCAGTGACAACAGCTCTGTGGTAGAGCTGGGTCTAGAAGTTTCACAGTCACTGAACTTGACGGCTGTCTCCATCCTTGGCTCTGTTTGCTCCTGTAGGACTTCCCTTTCCATGGTTGTGAAAGGGTCATCTTAAGCTGTGGGGCACATGATCTTCCCAACTTGAGGGCCTGGAGAGAGGCCACTCTCCTCAAAAGCCTTGGTGTAGCCCAGGGAGTCTGGAAAACATGGATTACTTAGACTGTGTGCTCGGTTCTGAATCACTGCGCTAGCTGGGCACTGGCGGACCCTACTAGCTGGCCCTGGAAAGGCAGGTCAGAGAGGAATGGGCAGCCTTCACTCAAACAAAGCCAGAGCATGTACCATCTACAAAGGAAGCAGGCTAGTTCCCCGTAGGGAAGCTGAAGTTCATGTTTAATAGTTCGGGGTTGGGTCCATTATTGCTTCACTGACATTTTAAATCTTTGCTGCTGTTACTTTTTTTTTTTTTTGCATGCTTTGTTTGTTTTAACCAGGCGCCTCTCCTTCCTTCCTTTTATTTCGTTCTCTTTCCCTTCCTTTGTTCTTTCTCCCTTTCACTGCTTTTGGAGACAGGGTTTAAAATGGCCTGGGATGACCTCCAGCTTGACAGACAAGGGAGATTAGCCATGCTCCCAGGCCTCCTGCTTCTATTTCCCTAAAAGCAGTGTTTGCTGCATTCCCACCACACCAAAGGCCCTTGACATCTTACAAGTAAGGCTTTCAAGCCTTAGTCACCATTCCACAGCCTGCAGCGGAGGCCTGAAGGAGAAGGGAGAAGGGGGCAGTCATTTCCATCAAATACAAAACAGAGCCCTTGGGAGTGTCTGGTGACTTGCCAAGGATGTACAGCTAAATCGAGTCATGGAGAGACCCTGGAACTTGGCTCCCAGTGACAGCCAGCACTGGTCACAGCCATCCACCACCCAGGGTATGACATCCATGTAGCTGCCCTTGTTCCCAAACCACGCCAACTGGAACACACTTACACACTTAAGTACTTATGCGTTACATAAAGGGGCTCATGGCTGCACCCATAGGTGGGTGGAAGGATGGATGGGTGGAGACAGGCAGCACACTTTGACAAAATGCCAGCTCTCCTGAGCTCAATCCCTGTGGTGACAGAGTAGGAGATCATGGGGTGTGGGTGAGAACAGCCCTCTAAACCTCCACAGAATGTCTAAGGGGCACGTGCAGACTGTAGCAACCGGCACACACAGATGACAACAACAGCCTCCTGAGTGTGTGTGAGCGGCTTCTCTGTCAGGGTTTCGTCACTTCCTTTCTGATGCTACCTTGCTGAGCAAATGGGTTACCCCCCTACCCCATAATAAGTATAAAGTTAAACTCCAAGGCACACAAATCAATGCGAGTTTGCTGAAATAAACGGTTCTTTCCTCGCCTGAACCAGAGAAGCTTGGAGGATCCCAAGTGGGGAGCCAGCAAGTCCTCCTTTGCTAGGTCCTTCCATGAGCTCCCATTGCTCCTCAGCCCACACTCAGCGCCAGCCCCCAGTTACCCCCTCCCCCTCTCCCTACTCCCCCCACTCCCCTTCTCTCCCACTCCCTGCCCACTCTTCACCCCCCACCCCCATCTACCAGCTCCTGCCAGTGCATCTCACCGACGAGGCTCTTTTTCTCTTTTTCTACTTTACAGTCTCAGGATTAGGATCAAAACGAAACAAAAACCATGCTAACTAAGGAGAGGACGCACCCGGCAAACATGGGAATACTCCACTGCTCAGTGGAGGCCGTTTCTTGGAATTACAGTCACTCAAATGTTTACAAGAAACAATTATTGAATGTCCCGGGCTGATTCACAAGCGTAATTAATGAGAGAATTGCTAAGAGTTTCCATTTTCTTGTTTGCTTTCACCCCACTATATAAACTTTTCTGTTGGCATTTCTTCAGAAAATTCCACCCAGTGCCAGACGGAGGCAGAGGCTGATTCAGGCAAACTCCAAACTCCACACCACCATCCCATGAGACAAAGGGAGGATGATTAGCGATGCTGCCAGCGCCTGGGCATTTTGAACAGACAGGAGGAAGGGCCTGCACAGGTCCCTAATGGCTTTGTCCTTTGCTGTTTGTGGGATAAAGTATGTCACTAAAATGCCCCTGCTGTTCCAGAAAGACAAGGCATAGCGAACCCTGGCATGTCTGATTGTTTCACAACATCTGAAGTTTCATGGCAATAAACAAACAAATGGCTTCGCTCTTGTCTGCCTGTCTCTAGTCAATTTGCATTACTGTAAGGATGGGTGAAGGGGAGAGATGCTCTCTTCCTGTGGGGCACAAGCCCTGCTGCTTCTCCTGCCGGGGTGACACAGAGTTCCACAGCCTGCATGTCACCACTGGGAAAGGAACTGCCTGCCTGTGAGGGCTCGTTTGATGCCTCCTGATCGGCTCCCAGAGTCCTAATTTGAAGTTGTTCTCTTCCACTTATGGCAATATGTCATCTTTCCCCTAATTTGAAAGATGTCCTGAACGCCAAGCAACATCACAAGGACCTCTAGGTTGCCTACTATAAATTCTCTGTGCGACACTCTTTAGGCTCTGTCAGCCTGACAAGGTCAGCTCAGCTACACTAACAAGCTGCCAGTGGCCACTTCGGGGGTGGGGGTGGGGTGGTCTGTGTGGAAGAGCCAGCATCAGATCCAGAATCTAAAATGAGAGGAACAAGGACTCGGGGCCTAAAACGGCCAGTGGAATTTAATCTTGTTAAACAAATTTGAACTGGGCATTTGTCCATGATGATCCAATGGAAAGTTCTAGAAAAAAAAAAGGGGGGGGGATCTTTAACTGAGTAAGCCTGCTTATCTTAGTATCAGTACTGACCAGGGCTGGGACACGGCCTGTCCTCTGTTCTCTCTGCTCCTCCGACCTCTAGACCTAAGGTTTTAGTAAATCACCGTGGAAGGAATGGGCATGAAGCCCACACAAGGCTTCTCCCTCCACTACCCCTCAGTGTGGTAGAAAAGAGCTTCTGGGAAGCCCTATCTAAGAATGATACATAAAATCCACTTCACAACGTTCAAGTATGAGGGGAAAACCCATCCCTCGGGGTGTTCCTGTGTTAGCCACTAGTTAGTACAATAAATATATTTAAACCAGTGTCCACTGGAGAGTAACACAAGTGCCTGCTCTTGTGGAATTTACAGCAGTGGACTAAAGCAAAAGGTGGTCAGGGGGGACCCCAGGCCCAGCAAGAACCCCAAATACTACAGAGACAGAAACCTTTCTTGCTCATCTGTCACTCGGGGACTAGCTGAAACCATCCAACTTCACCTTCATCTGACAGCCCTAGGGTGCAGCATCCCAGCTGCTACACATAGCAGGGTTTCAAGGATGAACTGGGAATAAGGGAAAGCCAACCCTATTCAACCATGAGGTGAAAAAGCCCACTCCTATCATGCATTAACTAAAAACCACGCCTATAGAAGAGGGCTAAAACAAATCAGTCTGCACCAGACAGAGCCAGTTGACTGACAACAGCTACCCTCCCCCTAAAATCCACAGCAGAGAATACTGACCCTCGGCTTTGGAGGTAAGACGGTGGACATGGTTTCTCGAACGCTTCTTGCTCTTTGGTTTCTCTGAAACCTTGGTCATAAGTAAGTTGGACTGGACGACTCTCTAAATGGCCCGTGGAATGTGACGCCGTTAAATAGGTCCCATTTATTTTTGATGTAGACGTCCCCACGGTAACAGTCTCCTTGGATTCCTCCGTGGTCTCTGCTGAAATAGCAAGGAGATGTTTTCTCAGCACATTTCTTACTTCAGGAATTGCTGCCTTCTAATGCTTTTTTTTTTTTTTGTAGTCTATGGATTTGTATAAAAGTTACCCATGACTTGTAATCAAGTCTGGAGATTTTATGGTCAAGAGCTCTCTGAACATAATAAATACTCTACTACAATTTTAGTCTTGGCACCATCGTTTCTGTGGATAAGATATGAACAGGATATTAACTCTACTGGCTTGATGTCTACTTGAAAGAAAACATAGGCACTTAAGTTTATGACTCCCAGACACCTGTAATCTCAGCCAATCGGGAGGGAGAGGGAAGAAGTTAAGAAGTCCAAAGCCTTTACAACATAGTAAGTTCTAGGCCAGCCTAGCTTACAAGAGATTTAGTGTCAAAAAACCCAAAATACAGCCAGAGCTGTTACACAGAGAAACTCTATCTCAAAAAACCAAATAAAACCAAGCAAACAACCAAACAACAAAATCACTAATATAATTAATAGCGTACCAAGGCAAGCGGTACATCAGCGGTGGAGGCTTCTTTATGCACAGGACTCACTTGGGCCTTTTTATAAGGAGCACACAGTCACAGAGTGCACAGTGTGTTTAATAAGGGCAAGCGACAAGCAGAAGAGAAGTGGAAATGGCCGAAGGGGACAGAGAAGGAGACCGAAAGCAGCTTTAATGGGGGATGGAGAGTGTTAGGGAAGGAAGGTGAACACCCACACCCATGAGAGAACACCCATGAGAGTTTGGAGCAGGGTGACCAGCTTGTGCAGGGGCTCGGAGGCATGGGAGTGCCCAGGGTGGTGGAAGAAGAACTGTAGACAAGCCTGGAGGAGGAGGGCCAGCCTCAGGGTCCCAGGGTCCCAGGTCCCAGGTCCCAGGTCCCAGGGTCCCAGGTCCCAGGGCGGTGCAAACATGACCCACTGAGAAGGCTTCCTGAAGAGGGTCAGATAGGCTAGCAAAATCTCAGCCCACCTCCAAGACGGAACACATGCCGAGCCTAGGAACACAGAATCTTATACCAAAAACGTAACTTCCCTATCAGCAACCAGACGTCAGGAGTAGCTTGTCATCCACCTGCCCCAGCCGAGTCCATGTCAAAAGGGAGGCGAGGATAAATCTCCCTGAGTGGGTGAGGGTTGGGAAGAAGCGAGCTTCACGTAGGAAAACACTTCCGAGTTTTTCTGTACTTACTTAGAAATCAGCAAACAAGGCAAGTGAATGACGACCGAAGCCCCTCTCCACCTGCCCCTGCTTTCCAACATCGCCATTGGAAGTCATAGGAGCGGCAAAGGTTGGTTGAAACGAGGAAATGAAGACCTGAAAACTGATGTTAAGTGACCCATGGGCATCAGAGCCAGAATGGAGCCTCCAGGGCACCAGCTACAGCTCCCTGACTCAGGGCTTTGACTTCAAGTCCATTGGACTCGGTTCAAGGGCAACCACCTGAGCATCTGCTGAGTGGTGTTCATCTCTCTCAATTCCCCCACCTTCTCCAGCCACCTCCATATCAGGCACAGGGTAAGAATGAATTGGTAGGGCTCTGTACTGTGACGCGTATGGTGTTGGCTCACTCAGAACTTGAGGGCAGTGCTACTCCCGGAAGCCAAGAGCCCATCCTCTGGCCTGTGCCTATCTACTACACCAACGTAACCAGCCGTGCTTCCAATTTACCAGGCACACGGTTTAGATTATCAACCACTTCAGTCCCTCACTCTTGCTCCTGCATTTTCTTCACTCACTAATATACCTATGAAGGAACACTACGTGGCAGGTGCTGCCCACGTGACCTACGGTCACTGATCGTCCAGAGGAGACCACAACAGTATTGTGTTCTGCTGTTGTCACCTTGAAACTGTTGATTTTTAAACAAAGTTCTCCAAATTTGTCTTTTGCACTGAGTCCAGCAAATAATACAATGGCACCTCCTGAGGTGCACTGTTGGGGCTGGAAGGGGTTCCTGAATGAACGCTTGGCTCCTGGGGTGCACTGTTGGGGCTGGAAGGGGTGCTGGCGATACTGCTTAAGGAAGCTGTGGAAACTCTGAGCGGGCCGGGCCTAGCAGAGAGATGTGGGTTTCTGGTGGACAGGCTTCGAGGTTCGTAGCTCCTAGGATGCAGGAAGACAGGCAAGGGCCTGGGATGTATTAGGCGAGAGCCAGATCACAACAGCTGTGCTTGCAAAGGAATTGGGACTCCAGTCCCTTAAGCAGAAGCCAGGAAATATGCTCCGTCTCGTGTATTATAATACCTTGCTAAATAAAGATGGTATTTTATAATTTTGGATGGGTGGGGTGGGGGGGAAACCGAGGGAACAATGATGTATTAAGGTATGAAAATCAGTAGTCATAAATCAGCAATGGCTACTTCCACACTATAGTGGCAGAGTTGAATATATTGGACAGAGATGAAATGGACCATCAGGACCTAAAATATTTACTGTCCAGGCCTTTATGAAAAAGGGTTTCTGCCTTCTAGAACAGCTAGTATTTGCCCAGCTGAGTTCTTGAGAGGTTCCACGGCCTGGTCAAGTGGAGGAACACAGAGTGAATGGGCCACGTCTGGCTTTCTGTCCTGTCCAGAATAGCTCTCTCCCCACTCTAGAAAACACAGCAGCAGGATGCGCAGTGCCTCCCTGACTTGCCTGAACTCTGGAACTTTTCCATGGAACTGCTATTAAAGCTTCACCAGCAGCATCCTCTGGAATTTTCTGGAACTCAGTGTGATCATCGTTCTTGGAGGCACAGAGGTCCTCTGAAGGATTTGAACCAGGGGTGATGCTATCTGATGTGTTCCCTTCGGAGCCTCTTAATGCTCAATGGGACACAGACTCTGCACAAGTCTCATGGTCCTCGGGCTTAAAGGGGTAGGGTGTCTGCTGGCAGCACCAGTCACGAGGATCTTGGCATCTCCCCGCCCTGCTGACACTTCCCAAGATCTTGTGTTGAAATCCTGCAACCCCCTGAAGGGCTAAGGACAAATCTAAAGGGAGAGGGGCAGGGGTGAGGCAAGAGGTGGAAAAGGTTTTGGGAGTGGCAGAAAAGAAGGATACAGACTCGGTCCATGGGCTTGGTGATGGAAAATGTGACAGGGACTGGGATACAGTGGCGTCTGCCCTGGGGCCTCTGGTTTGGATAACTGGGGGTGGGGGATGGGAGGAGTCAGCTATTGTTCACCACTTCTAGAGTCAAACCTGCCTTCTACACTAAGTGTACCTATGAGGGTGACCACATAAGACGCTGTCCCTTCCCTAGGCTCAACCCAAGAATTCTAAGTCATCACACCCAAGCTCCACCCATGGGGTGTCAGTTACGAAAGACTTCACACCCAGGGAAAGGCACACCTGAGGTCTCCAGGCTCAGATGGCTTTGGGGCCTCAGGGACCCTACAAAGCACCTTTTCTAGACAATAGAGAATATTGCTCCTGCATAAATGACAGGGATTCCAGGCTGGGGCAGTTCCAGTTCATTTTTAAAAATTGATATGCGCTTTTAAATGACAATGGCTTCTTATTGTCATTATTTCCTGAGTGTAGATACAGAAGTCAAAGATATGGGCTGCGGCCAAACAGAACAGGTAAAGAGCTGGAAGGAAGACCCACCGCAGTGTGTTGGGAGGCGCTGGCTTCCAGCCAGGGACTGGGCCACTGAGGCCTTCAAGCCAGGGCCTGGGATGCAGAGCAGGGCGGGGCAGGAAGCAGGGAGGGGAAAGCACTGAGGACAAGGACAGTGGGAAGGCTTCTCTCCCTGGTCCCCTTCACACCAGCAGGAAGACGTGAGCAGTGAACTCAGGTGCAGACATGTTCATTTGGAAGACACCCCGAGCTCCCGAGACCCTTCTCATCTTGGCAAGGCATTTCCTTTTGCTGTTACCCATCCCTTCTGGTCTGACGACCTGACCCTGGACCCAAGAAGCAGGATGACGGGACGAGTGCCCGGAAAGACTATATTTTGGGGATCATTTCTATACTTTAGCCTCAAGTTCCCCACCCAGTTGATGCTTTCATGCAGCTACAGCTGAGATGCGCTGTTCAGCTAAAACCAGAGGCCGTGTTGTCGCTGTCCTGATTGTTGTCCTGACCATTTGAGGCAGGCAAAATCAAGTCAGGGCCACTGTCATCATTCCCAGGATCTTCATGGCCCTCCATCCCCAGCTCCCCCACCTTCCCCATGGCTGACCATCTTCTGCTCCTGAGCTCACCCCCGGATAGGGCCTCTCTGTCTGCCTGTCCTTTCACCATGGACACTCTGACCACAGCTTGCTCATGGCTGCCTCAGTGCCATTCAAGGCACCTTCACCCAGCCCCTGAGCTGAAGAAAGTGCAGTCACTCCCTTCCCTGCTATGCTTTTATCCTCCTCGCAGTCTGGGAGGACTGCTCGGTCTCACTCCTTTGTTCTAACATCATTCCTCTACCATCCCTAACTGAGGATGCTCTGAGGACAGGCCTTGCTGGCCTAGAACGGTACACTGCACTCCGTAAGAAGCTCAAGCAGTAACAGACTGAGTGACTGTCTCAGAACAGAGACAAAGGGGGACATCAAGCTGCCAAATACATGATCTACTTGGTTATGGCACCCTGGTATGATGCCCGCCCCCACCCTTCCTCACAGATTTTACCTCTCCCTCTATAACCACCACCAATGGGGAAATATCTGACATGAGCCGGGGTCACATGGGACCTGCTGATCTTATCCCAGGCTATCTCGACACCACTGAGCTCCAACCATTCTCCTACGGAAGACATAGTTCCTCCAGATCTGGTTTTTTTTTTTTTTTTTTTTTTTTTTTTTACAGGAAGACATAAACCTGGCTCCTCCTCCTCCATCCTGCTACCATCTACATGTTGGCAATGAAAAGAAAAGATTCCAATCCAAACAAATCGGATGCTCAGATGGAAGTGTGTAGCGCAGATGGATGCTTTTGACCACCTGGATCATGGTGGTCCAACCCCTCTTTATGGGTCCCTAACGAGGAAGGCCCGGTTCAATCCACTTAGGATGAAACAGCTCTCTACCCTGCTGAGCAGGGGCCATAAGAAACAGCTTACAGCAGACTGCACTCACTCAACAGCTGGAATCTTTTGACCCAGTCCTTGGCCTGCACCCTGCAGATCCTGAGGGCTCTCATTACTTCTTCTGTTCTACTTCCTTCTTTCAATGTTAGAGTTATCTACCAGATTTCTTGCCATCCCACCAATCCTTCCTCCCATCCCTGCCCTTGGGAGCCTGCAGTGTGCCTGGGGAGAGTCTGATCCACCTGCTACACTCCTTACATGGTGGCATCTTTGTCCTCCACTTGCGGGTCTCGACACACAGCCAGCGCTGGTATAGCAAGAACAAAAGTCCCATTCAACTCAAGCCCACATCTTCACAAGGACCAGAAAGCAATTAAAGCTGGCGCTGGCGAGCAGCACGAGACTCACAATCCTCACTCATTTCTTTGAACTATTTTTTTATATTTTGATGTATTTACGGTGCGTGCACACACTCAGGGGGTCAGGGCACAGGTGTGGAGGTCAGAGGACAACCATCGGGAGTCGGTTCTCTCCTGTCACCACTTGGGTTCCGGGGATCAGACCCAGGTTGACAGGCTAGGTGGGAGGGACTTTTACCCACTGAGCCACTTCAGTGCCCAATTCACATTAATTTCTAATGAAATGAACAACGTTTTAAAAACTCTACCCTAGGCCAGATGGAGGTGGTGCATATCTTTAATCCCAGTCCTTCAGAGGCAGAGGGAGGAGGATCTCTGTAAGGCCAGCCTGGTTTACAGAACGAATTCTAGGTCAGGCTCCAAAGCTACACAAAGAAATTCTGTCTTGAAAACCCAAACCCAAAACCAAACCAAAATAAAACAAAAACTCTACCCTAAAAATTATTTCTTTTTTCTATGTCAGCCATTCATTTGAAAACACCTACTCTAATATTCTCTTCTTACGAGAGTAATGTTTGTGTTTCAACGTAGTGAATTTAGATATTCTTTACACATCACCGGAGAGAAATACATAAATCATTTTCTTAGCTACTATGTGGCCAATATTAACAAAGTCAGGAAAAATTATATAAAAAAATAGCTTTTCTGTGCAAATTCAAGCAGGATGCCTGTCTGAGTCTGCAGGATGTCACACAGCCTTACAGTGGGCGACAGCATGGGCTCTGTCAGGCAGGAGCGTTCCCTGGGACGCAGCCCTGTAGAAGCGTGCGCGTGCACCGCTTATTCTTCTTATCTTGGCGGGGTCCGGTGGAGGTTTAGGGAAGGAGAGGCGGGCATCCTCCTCTGTGGCGGGAGATGCTGGAGCTCTGGGCTTCTGCAAAGAGAGTTTTGAACACTGGCATGAGTCTCTGTGTCTCAAATAAGACTTACCATCGCCACCCTGGAGCTGACCCTGCCTCTGCTAGCCAGTGCTTGACTGCACTGTAGCCTCTGGGTCTACCATCTCATTGGCCCATCTTACTTAACATCATATGTACACAAACATACACGCACACATACACACACTTGGACTTACATATACATATGTATATAAATAGACATCCACACACATACACACACGAGTACACACATACATGCATGCAGACATGCACACACATGTACACACATATAAACAGACATATACATACAGATACACTCACACATACACAGATACACACATAAATACACACACACATACACTTTTTGGTTTTACCAGTGTATCCTATGGACAGTACTGCTACACAGCTTAACATATTTGATTTATAAAATCCAAGTTACCTGTTCTAGCAAACAGCTATCTGTGCAAGAGACTGTAATGGTAAATACAATGCATTCAGCATGCTTTGCAATGTGTTGTGCAACGAATCTTTTTCTGTCCTGCCAGCCATCTCCCAAATAACAACACAGATACTTATTATTATTAATTATGAAAGTTTGGCCTATAGCTTAGGCTTGTTCCTAACTAGCTCTTACAACTTAAATTAACCCGTTTATATTAATCTATGTTCTATCACATAGTGTTCTCTCTTCCATCTTGCACCTCCTGTTTCCTCTCCACATCCCCTGGTGTCTCCTGTGAACCTAGATTCTCCTCCTCTTCTTTTCTCTCCTGGAAATCCCACCTATACCTCCTGCCTACCTATTAGCCGTTCAGCTTTTCTTACACCAATCACAGTGAATGTATCTTAGTGCAATGTGTAGAGATCCCACAACAGGGTTGTGGGCAGTTTAGTTCAGAAAATGCTTGTTGGACTACATGTGGAAACTCAGCTCTGTTAATGAGCACTTGGGACACTGAGGCAGGAGGATTCAAGTTTGGACACAGCCCGAGCTACAGAGAAAAACCCTTTTTATAAAAGAAAACAAAAAGAAAAACATTTATTGGCATTTATTGGGCACTGATGCGTACTCTAAGCACTGAACACACCATGGACTCCACAAAAGCATGTTGTAAGGATACCTAAATTTTTGATTCATTTTTAAAGAATGACAAAGCATAAAAAATTTATATTATACTTCTTATATAAAAATGCTTCCTTTTATGTCTCAAGAATTCTGATGCAGATACCCTCCAGAAAATTAACAGTATTGTCAAAATTCCAACCCCTTTAAGGAGTTTTTGCTTGTCTCCGTGTGTGTGTGTGTGTGTGTGTGTGTGTGTGTGCATGTGTGTGCGCTTGTGTGTGTGTGTGTGTGTGTGTGTGTGAGCACATATGTGTGCCTGAGGACATTCACCCATGTGAGGACACAAGGAGGTCAGAGGTCAAGCTCAAGGTGTCTTCCTCAGTTGCTGAGGGATATGCTCTCGTACACTGTAAAGATTTATCACTCATATTAGTTTAATAAAACTCTGATTAGCCAGTAGCCAGGCAGGAAGTATAGACAGGGATTAAGACTAAGAGAATTCTGGGTAGAGGCAAGACAGAGTCACAAGCCAGATATAGTCACAAGCTAGATACAGAGGAAGCAAGATGCGAACGCCTTACTGAGACAAGGCACCAAGCCATGTGTCTAGACATAGACAAGAATTATGGGTGAATTTAAGTAGTAAGAACTAGTTAGTAATAAGCCTGAGCTAACAGGCCAAACAATTTATCATTAATATATATGCCTCTGTGTGTTTCTTTGGGGCTGTATGGCAATGGGGCTGGGTGGGACAGAAACTTCTGCCTACACACTCAGTTTTCCACATTATTTTTTTGAGACAGGGAATCTTACTGACGCTGGAGCTCAATTTAGCTAGGCTGGCTGTTGAGCAAGCCCTGGAGATCTGCCTATCTCTGCCCCACAGAGCTGGGGCTACAGCAGGGGATACCAAGCCTGGCTTTACATGGGGCTAGAGATCAGGACACACATCTTCACACTCGTGCAGCAGCGTTCTATCCATTTGCCCATCTTCCCAGCTCTTCTGTGCCCTATTATTTTTTTTTTTCAAGACAGCATTTCACAAATTCTCCTTCTGCTCCATGGGCCAAGTGCTGGGCTTACAGGCATGCATCCCTCCTCCTGCTCTACTTCTTTTTAAATATCTTTAAGATATGTTTTTATCAAGCTCTGACAGTCACAGCTCCCTGCAGGCAAACTCCCACAGGTCTGTGGTTTCCATCTAAAGCAGGAAGTTCCCAGTGTCAATGTGGCCTGGTTGCCCTGTTGACCCTGCTTCCAATGTTATCTGCCTAGGAAGAACAGCCATGCAGCAGCAAGGGCCTCTAAACAACAGCCAGACACACTGGAGGGAGAGCACTCAGTCACTTCTGCAAGACATGAAAGAAAAACTTCTACCCAAGAAGTTAATCAGCAAATCTTTTAAAAACCCAGTGGGAAATCCTTATCAGATAATTTGGGGGTGATGATGGTTGAGGTCACAATCATCGCAAATACTCATACAGAGCATAGGAACTCTCACAGTATGAGTTCTGCTAAGAATGTATTTCAACATGAAGCTGGGCAGTGGTGGCGCATGCCTTTAATCCCAGCACTCAGGAGGCAGAGGCAGGTAGATCTCTGTGAGTTTGAGACCAGCCTGATCTACAGAGAGAGTTCCAGGACAGTCAGGGCTACACAGAGAAACCCTGTGCTGAAAAGGAACCAAATGAAACAAAACAAATAAAAAAAAATCAAAATGATGATATTCGTTAAAATGTTTCCTATTTATCCTCTTGTCCCTTTGCATCCAGAATTGGTTTACAAACCAGAGCAAAGTAAAAATGAGTCAAATGATTTCAGAAAAGGAACTATTTTAAAGGCAGGGAGAAGGGTAAATAAGATATTCAGCATGGTGGACAAGGCCAGTCAGGGAACAGGGTGTCTTCCGTGGCTTTGTGACCTGGGAGGCCATTACCTCTGAGTTTGTTCAGCTGTGACTCAGCAGGAGCCTACCCTACACACAAACCCTTAGCTCCCTAACAGGAGTTAAAGGCTCAGTAAGGCTACTCCCTTCCTTGTGCGCTGCCCCTGCCTAATACCGCACTAGCTCCCATTTGCTCTTAATCAAGGTCTAGCCTGAGCAAAGACTCGGCCTCTCACTCGTTCATCCACACTGATAGTGCCGACCCGTGTAAAGCGCTGCCCCTTTACGTTTTAGTATCGCCAGTCCATTGCAAAATAATACTAAGCATGTGACTTGTGCAGGAAGCTGGTGGTATGAGTAAAGAGATGAATTCAGGAAATGAACGCTCCACGTATAAACAGGAAAGACAAAAGATGCAGGCATAATTCGGTGCTGAAGGTCAGTATGCAGTCTTTTTGTCTCAAAAGACCCTGACACCTGCTGGAGGCGTGGTCAACCTGCCTGCTGACTTCACTGGACTGAAAAGCACTGAACAGGGCGACCCCCTGGCTGTGTCTGTGAGACTGGAAAACCTGTCCTGAATGTGGGAGGCACCACCCCACAGGCCAGGGGCCCAGGCTAGCACAGGTGGGCTCTTTCTCAGTCTCTTGTTGGCAATGAAGAGAGCACGTTCCTCTGCTGTGTACCTCCCGTCGGGATGTTCGGCTTCAGCCTGGCCCAGACGCAATAGAGCCAAGTGACTGTGGACTGAGAACTCAGAAACTGTGAGCTGAAAGAAACTCTCTCTTTAGCTGTGTTGCTTGGAGATTTTGCAATGGCAACTGATAACTGCCTAACCCTTGAGGCTCAAACCGGGCATGGCCTTGTTGTGTCATTGTGGAGGAGGGCTTTGAAGTCTCATATATGCTCAAGCCACACCCAGTATCTCAGTTCTACTTCCTGTTGCCTGTGCAAGATGGAGAACTCTCAGCTCCTTCTCAGCACCACGTCTGCCTTCAGGGCACCATGTCCGTCCACCATGATGATAATGGGCTAAACGTCTGAACTGTAAGCCAGCCCCAGTTAAATGTTTTCCTTTATAAGACTTGCTGTGGTCATGGAGTCTCTTCACAGGAACAGAAACCCTAACTAAAACAGCTCTGGATGATTCAGTCCTCTGAATGAGGGCTCACAAACTAATTCCCCTGAACAACCCAAGAGCTATAGGAGACACAGTCAGCAGAGCATCTAAGGGTTCTGGCTGGCCATCACTCACCCTAGCCTCATCTTCCAGACCAACTTCTGCCCTGACTTCTCAGATCCCCAGACAGAAGGCAGGGTCTGCCCTCCCTTACATGAAGACAGGAAAGAGGTCGGTGAGATCCCACTTCAGAAAGTTTTTCATGAAGGAACTTGTAAGGCATGAACACACACACTCACACACACACGTATGCATACACACTACAAGACCTTTGAAAACTAGAAAGCCATTCTTTCTCTAAGTCCCCACCTTCCTTGAGATGTGATGGCCTTGTGTGCATGTTCGCCCCTGTAACTTTCCCCACAGGTTCCTGGGACTCTCCTGTCACTCGACACACTGTGACCGTGACTAGAACGTTACTGTGCATTTCAGAAGTGGTGAAAGAGAAAGACTGTGTGACATACCCACTGCACGTTCCCGGTCCTGGATTGTCTCTTTCCCAGGGCACACTGGAGTCCTGTCTTTTTAAATACATTGAAGTTTTGTTTCGCTCGCCTAACACATGGACCTTGGTTCTTGTCAAACACTGAAGACAAAGTCATCTATGCTGGTAGGAGTCAGCATGGTGCTGCCCCGGGGGTGAGGGCAGTGGCTGGGGTTCCTGACCATGCACTGCCTTTGATGGTGTTAGTAGTGTCTGCTCCATCCTTTAGATGTCTGGCTGCTGAGAGCTAATTAGTGTAAAGTGTATTAGCTGCGCTTCCACGATGTCTGCCTTTTCTCTGTGTCAATACAAAGCTGATTAGGAATACTTGGAGCTGAAATGACTGGGTTTTGTACATTTAGGAGGTAGAAGGACACTGGCTACGATGGTGATGATGTTAGGGGCACCGTTTTTCATACGATCATGCCTCCGCTGGCTTTGTTCAATCCACTGAGCGAGCACTTACTTCTGTGTGTGCAAACTGGAAAGCCAATGACTGGAGAAGAATAAGAAGAGGAAGAAATACCCCCCAGTTTCCCCAGGGCTGCTGCAGAAGCAGGGAGCTGCTGAGCCAGGAGAAAGATGGAGCCGGGTTTCGACACAGCAGGCAGGTGTGACCATTAATGGAAGCTGCAACAAATTATAGTGTTTTCCCTGTCCTAGAAGATTACAGGTGCTGACGGGAACCCTCCCGAGCCAGTCAGGTCAGTGCCAAAGCCTGGGCACCCCGGCCCAACAATGCCGGCTTAGGTCATTCCCAGAGCCCGGGCTGTTTCAATTCTGAGCATCCCCTGGCTTTCTGGAGGGTATGGTAGGGGCATAGGCCAGCCAGGAGAGAAGAAATAGGGGGTTCAAGAGCTTTGGTGATGTGGTCAGTGCAGGAGCTCAAGCAGCTGGCTTCTCAGTCTCTCCTCGCCGTCTGCTAGGTATTTTTTAAAGAAGCATTAAACGGCAGAGCGTTTGAGAAAGTCTCCAAACCCAGAAGGGGGTTGTTTCATTCTTTCCAGATACTTTCAGCAAAGATGCTCCTTAGCTATGGGGTGCTCTCCTTTCTCCTCCCCCCTCTCGCCAGGAGTTTCTTCCTCCCCATGCTGTCTCCTGCCACTCTGATTTTTCAATGTACTCCTGTCCTTGTCACTGGAGTGGTTACTACAGGCAAATGTTCTTTTGAAAAGGTGCAGTGACGCAGAGAAAGGAGGCAGAGGGTAGGGAGCGCAAGGTCATTTCAGGATGTTCTGACCGGCAACTTCAAATTTTCGTTACGGTTTAAGCTGAAAACAACCTTCATATAAAATTTCTTAGACTATTTTTCCTTTGAACATCATACTCAAGCATTCTGAAAAACGAAATGGGTTTCACAGACCCAGAGCAGAGAGAGAACCAATCTCATCTAGTCTCTTCATCCTGGAGCCCTGCGATAGTGCCCGTGTAAAAAGTACCATGTTCAAGAGACATTTAGGAGCAAGCGTACCCCAATTGAGTGACTTCTCCAAGTCAGCAGTAATATGTCCAACTGCCTTCCAAGACCGCAGGCATCAGAGTCATGTGTCAACAGCAGTTGGCAAATAATTTCTGAGATCCTGTTTTATCCTCTGCAACATAAGGAAACTATGATCTTCCTCACGGATATTCCAATTTGTATTTAAAAAATATTTGGAGACAACTGGGGCCATTTGGAGACAGGCTGGTGATACAGTGGAGGAATGATGTGTTTTCTGAGCTGTGGTGTCAGTTCACAGAAAGGAGACTGCCTAGGATTTTCACCAGATGCGCACCCACGTGCATCTCTATGGATGAAGCATCACGATGGCTGCACCTTCCTTTCTAACAGTCCATCAACACAAATACACCCACAAGCAGACACACATGCACACATGCACAGAGTGATAGAAACTGAGAAGCAATTTGACCAAGGCCCCATCTCCATGAAAGTCTAAGACGCTGGCAGAGGTCTGTGGGAAAGGTGCCTGAAAGACGGAATTGGTTGAGGTTTTCTGTAACACCCTCTCCCTGCCCTGCCAATGCTGTCAAGCATTCAGGAGGTAGGCTTACTGACTAGAGAGGGTGAAACTTGGCCTCTCCAACTGGGTCAGTAAGTAAGGGTCCTCTAAAATAGGCCCTGATTGATAAGTATCAGGAACTTACTATAAACTGAGTTTTCCTTTTTTATTTATGTGTTTTTGAAGCACTGTCTATGTTGAACAGGCTAATCTCCAGTGTGCTATGTATGTACTGGGATGAACTTAGAAGCCTCCTGCTTTTACCTCCCAAACCCTGGGATTCCAGGACTGGACTGCCACGCCCCACAGGCACGACTATTAACTGAGTATCAACATACTAAATGCTCAGAGTCCCTACCTTCTTTCTCCGCTGGCCTCTGAGCATCAACAACCAGACTTTGCCATCTCAAACAGAGCCTGGTGAAGAGCTGGGCCTAATCAACAACATGACCCAGCCAGACTGCCTTAGTGGCAGGGTTGGCTAATACCACCTGTAGACCCAATTCTAGCCATATGCCAAAACCCAGTACCAGGTCCCAGAAGGGTTTCTAACATGAAAGCCAGAGACCAAAACAAACTAGACTTTCTGCAGGGGCTATACAGGGAGAGCCGAGTTGAAGACCACCAAATTATATCTAAAGTTCTACACCCATGAAACAACAGAATACTACCTAAAAATACAAATTAAAGGTTGTGGGAAGTGAGCTTTTGGAAATTAAATATAGGAAAACAGAAATGAAAAGAACCCAGTAAGTGGGTTATAAACTACCAGCACGCAGCAGCACGAGGCCCGGGCACACTGAGCACAGCTACGGATTCACCCCAGAGCACCTTGGGGGGACAGAGATAACCACAAGCCTGCCCACAACAGGCTGAGAGAGAGAGAGAGAGAGAGAGAGAGAGAGAGAGAGAGAGAGTGGACGAGGCCATAGAGAGCAAGCAGGCCGGCGAGCGTCATTCCTCAGGCTCTCTGCTTCAGTTCCTGCTTCCAGGTTCCTGCCTTGGCTTCCTCTAATGACATAACTTATAAGCTAAATTAACCCTTTCTTCCCTAAGCAGGGCTTTATCATAGCAATAAAAAGCAAATCAGAAAAACTGGGGACAAGGAGGAAAATCCTACCAATTTTCAAAAAAGAAAACCAGGAATCAAGTGTCGTGTCATTTACTCCCCACACACCCTTTCTATGGGAAAAATGCTCGGCCCAGAGCAGGGCCCACACCACAGAGAAGGGATGCAGGAGACAGGAGAGCTCCCGCAGAGGGAGGAGGTGCCTCCCAAGATGATGGTGAAGGAGAGCAGGGCCAGGCACCGAGAGCTGGGGAGAGGACAGCACATCTGGAGAGCAGGACCAGGCACCCAGAGCGAGGGAGGAGACAGCACACCTGGAGAGCAGGACCAGGCACCCAGAGCGAGGGAGGAGACAGCACACCTGGAGAGCAGGACCAGGCACCCAGAGCGAGGGAGGAGACAGCACACCTGGAGAGCAGGACCAGGCACCCAGAGCGAGGGAGGAGACAGCACACCTGGAGAGCAGGACCAGGCACCCAGAGCGAGGGAGGAGACAGCACACCTGGAGAGCAGGACCAGGCACCCAGAGCGAGGGAGGAGACAGCACACCTGGAGAGCAGGACCAGGCACCCAGAGCGAGGGAGGAGACAGCACACCTGGAGAGCAGGACCAGGCACCCAGAGCGAGGGAGGAGACAGCACACCTGGAGAGCAGGACCAGGCACCCAGAGCGAGGGAGGAGACAGCACACCTGGAGAGCAGGACCAGGCACCCAGAGCGAGGGAGGAGACAGCACACCTGGAGAGCAGGACCAGGTACCCAGAGTGAGGGAGGAGACAGCACATTTGGAGAGCTCTCCCAGTGAGATGACTTGATATGATGCCCATGTCCCCAAACACAAAAAGATGATTTGGATGAGTGGAGGGCAGTTTGAGGTTGAAATAGAACGAATCCAAAACTAAAGACACAAGGTAGCTGATATCAAGAAGGGAGCACAAACTGATACAGGCGAGATGAAGCGAGTATCATCAGTTAACTTATTAACTATTAGCTCAAGGTCAGCTTCTGAGCCCTTATTGACTCAAGGGTCAGCTGTGAATGGGTTGAAAGCTGGACTAAGCAAACCCACAGTGCATCTGTGTGAGAACAGTAGTAGGGCAGGAAGAGGGGTGCGTCTGATGAATGGTGGCAGAAGCACAAACCGCTTGAGGCGTCTTGGGAAGTTCTCCCTAAGAGCAGCAGACGAAGCCGTCTAGGAAGCGCCATAAGAAACCCACGGGGCCAAGGACAATGAAGAATAGGGGAAGGAAAAGACACTATTTTTAGTGACTTCTGTTTGGTTTTTTGGTCTCCATCTCTCTCTCTCTCCCTTTCTTAAAATATATATACATTTATATGTATAATTTACATTTTTAAAGTACCCACACATGTGTGTATGGCTATATAAAGTACATATATATTTAAAACATAAATATACAATTTTGTTATAGATAATTATTAAGATAAAATAACAACTTTTTAAACAACAAAAATATGAAATATTGTCTAGCAAATGACTTTAGTTCTTCTTTACTACAAAATTACAGGTACGCTACAGGGGCATTTCATTAGATATTAAGCATTATATTTAAAAATGTAAAGGCATCAGCAGACACATTAAATTGTTAGTACACTTGGGTCTACATGATAATATCCTTAGGGACACAAGTGCTGACTCCTAGTATTTGTGGCCAAGTTTATGTCCTAATGGCGGTGGTGACAGAAGGTACTCACCAGCTCGAGGGGACTGAGACGGGTGCCGGAGATAGGCCTGGAATCCGCTGACTCAAAGCTGGAGGCATGAAGGCTACAGAAGAGATGGTGGAGAGGGTTAGTCTGTGAAGGACTTCTGCTTCTAGTCTACGCTAGTACACTCTAGGTAGAAAACAATGCAGGCACGTTGAGAAAAGGCAATTTAAGTGGGTTCTAACACTCAAAACTGTTAACCACTTTCCTACTACTTTTAGGAAGACTTAAACCACTGAATAATGAGTCAGACATGGTGGCACATGTGTGTAACCCAGTACTCAGAACACGGAAGCAGGATAATGAGCACAAGTCTAGCCTGAGGTATATGATAAGACATGGTCTTACAAACGACAGGAATGCAACTCTGTAGAGTGCTCAGTGTGTAGAGTGCTCAGTGTGCAGCGTGCTCAGTGTGCAGAGTGCTCAGTGCATAGAGTGCTCAGTGTGTAGAGTGCTCAGCGTATAGAGTGCTCAGCGTGTAGAGTGCTCAGTGTGTAGAGTGCTCAGTGCATAGAGTGCTCAGTGTGTAGAGTGCTCAGTGTGTAGAGTGCTCAGCGTGTAGAGTGCTCAGCGTGTAGAGTGCTCAGCGTGTAGAGTGCTCAGCGTGTAGAGTGCTCAGCGTGTAGAGTGCTCAGTGTGTAGAGTGCTCAGTGCATAGAGTGCTCAGTGCGTAGAGTGCTCAGTGTGTAGAGTGCTCAGCGTATAGAGTGCTCAGCGTGTAGAGTGCTCAGTGTGTAGAGTTCTCAGCGTGTAGAGTGCTCAGCGTGTAGAGTGCTCAGTGTGTAGAGTGCTCAGTGCGTAGAGTGCTCAGTGCGTAGAGTGCTCAGTGCGTAGAGTGCTCAGTGTGTAGAGTGCTCAGTGTGTAGAGTGCTCAGTGTATAGAGTGCTCAGTGCATAGAGTGCTCAGTGTGTAGAGTGCTCAGTGTGTAGAGTGCTCAGCGTGTAGAGTGCTCCAGTGCAGAATGCTCAACACGTAGAGTGCTCAGTGTGCAGAGTGCTCAGCATGCTCAGTGTGCAGAGTGCTCAGCATGTATAGTGCTCAGCATGCTCAGTGTGCAGAGTGCTCAGCGTGTAGAGTGCTCAGTGTGCAGAGTGCTCAGCATGTATAGTGCTCAGCGTGCTCAGTGTGTAGAGTGCTCAGCATGTATAGTGCTCAGTGTGTAGAGTGCTCAGTGTGTAGAGTGCTCAGTGTGTAGAGTGCTCAGTGTGTAGAGTGCTCAGTATGTAGAGTGCTCAGTGTGTAGAGTGCTCAGTGTGTAGAGTGCTCAGTATGTAGAGTGCTCAGTGTGTAGAGTGCTCAGTGTGTAGAATACTCAGCATGTATAGTGCTCAGTGTACTCAGTGCTCAGTTATATAGAGTGCTTGTTTGGCCTGCCAAATCCTTGGGTTCAGTTCCAGCACTGCCTAAAACTGAATGTATGGAGACACTTGTAATCCCAGCACTCAGAAAGTTGAGGCAGGAGGATCATTAGTTCAAAATCACTCTTGATTACACTGCAAGTTATAGGTCAGCAGGGTCACCTCATGCTTTGTCCAAATAATAATAATAATAATTGAAATAGATATACTTTAAAGCCTTTTTGTTGTAACTTTATAAACTTTATATGACAGTCACTATTAACTATTTCATTTCAAAGTAAGTTTCTTTACTCGGTGTCTAAAATTATCTTTAGGAATCTTGGTCAAAAATCAAACTCAAAAAAATTGTCTTGAAAAATCGATAAATATAATCTATCATATTAACAAGTTGAAGAAAAATCCTCTGATTCTATCATTAAACACACACACATAACAACACCTAGAAAAGAAGGGGAATTTTCTACCTTGATAAGGAGTATCCACAAACATTCCCACTCACAGCTGCTTTTCAACCATGTCCAGAAGTCACAGTTACTTCAGAAAGGCAGGAAAAGGAAATAGATGGCAGATAGACCGGGAATGAAGAAACCAAAAAACAAAAAACAAACAAACAAAAAAAACAACTTTGTTTGCTGAAAGCATTATCTTCTCTGCAAGAAGGAATACAGAACTGACAAGATCCGGCCTCCCTGGAATAAAGGGTTGCAGCATTCAAGATTAATACAGTCAGTTTTCCTACATGGTAGACAGGTGGCAACCGAGATGAAAATGCAATACAAGTGGTGCTTGATTCTAAGCCTAGAGAAGCATACATTGTCTGTGAGGAAAACGGAAACTCAAAGAAAGTAACTAAAGGAGCACCAACTAGCTGGAAAGACAGACCATTCTTGCCCACAGAACACATAATATTGTTGCATTGTTACCTTTTTTGCAACATTATTTATAATGAAGTTTTTAAAGTGTTGCTTCCAACTTTCAACTTACACACAGAATCAATGCAATCTTAAAGTCCCAGTTGTTATTTTGTATCAACAAATTGAACCGGAAGTGTTTATGCAGAGGTAAAAGACCCAGAATAATCAGTAGTAACAGTAATAGAGAGCGAAGGTAGAAGGGACACTGTTGGGCTTCAAAGCACACCATAATGCCAGCAACAGGGCGCTGTTAGAAGCATCATCAGGAACAGACCTGCAAGCATACGGCTAAATGGGTGGCCATCAGCGGAGCAAAGGATGCAGGTACTCTCTGGTTTGAGAGGAGGGAGAGACCTATAAACCTCCTAAGTTGAAAAGTTTGTTTAGTCAGATGTACTTAGCTCATCTAACCTACGGATATCAGAGCTCATCAAGGCAGCGCAGCACACTACAGACTGAGTTGTTTACTCTCAGGACCTGCTGACCCATCTGAAGCTGCAGCTTGCTACTGTTGCCCAGCACCATAAGAGTGCATCTGGCTGCACTGGCGAGCCCAGGAGAATATCAAAAGTCAAAGTCTAGTTTCTCCTGAGTACCCAGCACTTCCATGTCATAAAATGGAACTTTATACACTGAATCATTGTAAGTTAGTGACTTTGTGCAGGGCAGAGAGATAATCGTTCCAACACACACACACACACACACACGCACACACACACACGCACGACTTCACATCCACCTCAGAAATGAGCTCAAACTCAATTTGAGAGCCAAATATAAGGCTCAAAACGATAAAACCTCTACAAGATATGACAGAAGAGAGTCAGGCTAAACTTGGGTCAGGTGACGACTTTTCTATGCAGCAGTGACGTCAAGCCCCAGGACGGAAAGCTGATCGGCCAAACTATGCTAAAATTAAAAACATCTGCTCACAGAAGGCACTCAAGAGCATAAGAAGCCCAAGTCTGGTAGGAAAAAAGACTTGCAAAAGATGGATAACATAAGAGTTTGCTATCCAGGCTACTCAAAGAATGCTTAAATCTCAACAAGAACACAAACAACCCAATTTAGAAACTGGGCCACAGGCTTGAACAGATGCCTGACCAAAGAAGACACACAGATGGCGAGCAAGCGCATGAAAAGATGCTCTGCATCACGTCACCGGGAAAAGATGCAAATCACCTCCCGAGGAGTCAGGGACCAGGTAGTGGGGAAGGCAGCAGACTGGCAATGCTCACTTAATGCTCGTGGAAACGCACAGTAGAGAGCCGCTGTGGAAGGTGGGTTGGTGATTTCTTATAAGACCAAACATATTCTCACCATCTGCCCCTGCCATGGGGTCCTTGGCAACTACCCAAAGAATCTGCGAACTTGTACCTCCCCAAAAGCATGCACATGGGGAGTTAGAGCGTTGATGGACATGGAATGTGGGAACAGAATTTCCATCGGAAGAAACTCAAGGGCGCGACTATGGTGCAATCAGATGATGCAACTTTATTGGGTGCTAAAGAGAAATGAGCTTCTGGGCCATGAAAGACCATTGAGGAAGAATACATTCAAATTCCTCAGTGAGAGCAGCCAATTAGAAAGGGCTCTCATGGGCATGATGCCTGCTATATGACGTCCTGGGGAACATAGGACTTTAGAGACAGCAAGATGATCAAGGACTGGCAGGCGTTAAGGGGGAGAAGGACAGAGAGAACTAATCTGGTGGCCTAAATATTTGTGTGCCCACCAAAGCCAAGCATCAGTACCTGAAGGAGGAGGGAGGTCTGTTTTCCGGGGTCCTGGATGAGGCAGGCCCAAACAGCTTCCTCTGGTCTTCCCGGGGTGTGAAGGGCCTTTGGGTTCTAACTGCTCTTAAGGCATTCCGCGCTTCACTTATGATTTCCGCGCTGGTCTTCTGCCTGGACATCAAAGGTCGATGAAAGGGATCCAGCTTCTCTAACTTCTGATCACTGGATGACAACATCTTTCCTTTCAAATGAAAACGGTCTTCAGACACACGCCCTGCAGATATATGATACAAGAAACACGCATTATTTTCTTAACCTGGTACTTTAGACAGAAAGGCACCCATCCATATACTAAGCTATTCCTCTATACACGCCTGAAAATAAACACGAACAGGGCCTGGGGAGGTGTCGGTGAATTACGTGCTGGCTGAGCAAGCAGGGGGAACCAAGTTCAGATCCCCAGGACCGACTTAAAAAGCTGGGAATGCAGCTGCGCCTGTTGCTCCAGCGCGCTGGAAGGCAGAGGCCAGCCAACCCCAACTCTCCAGCCAGCCAGACTCCCCCAAACAGCAGCCTCTAGGCTCAGTGAGAGACCCGATCTCAAAAAAGAGGGTGCAGAAATGATTGATATTTTCATGTCAACTCCCTGGTTCACACATGCCCCACATGTAAGTGTACCTGCACACGCATGTGCATCTATACATGTAGCGTGTGCACATGTGCGCACACACACACACACACACACACACACGAAAGAGCCAAAGAATCCAGGGCCTACTGCTGCCAGGCAAATGTTCCTCTACTAAGACTGGACCCTGCCCCAGGCCTGCCCCAACCTTGTCCCTTCCCCACCCCAGGCCAACCCCAGCCCCAGCCCCAGACTTCATCTCATATCCATAAACCTACCTGAAAGCACTGAGAGTTCTATTAAGTTTTAATTAAGTTTTTGTCCCCTTCCCTACCACCCCTACACAAAGGGCTTATATAGGTTAAACTGGAGCCTGGGGGCATCCTTCCAAACAGCATTTGTTTTCCCAACAAACCCTCAAGAATGGCTCATTCCCATACTGTCTAATTTTTTTCCTAATGAATCAATTCACATCATCTTCAATTATGATATTGTCCATGGTGGATAAATACCAAACATTAATATCTAGTATTCTTTTCCCAGCCTATCAAATACTTACAGCCATGCAGCAGGGCCATGAGACAGTGGATCCTTCTCAAAGGGCAATGTGACTAACAGTGATCAGCCTAACCCAACAATGGCCCATTGTGGCCCACAGAGACCAACCTAGCACAACAATGTTCCAATGTGGCCCACAGAGACCAACCCAACCTAACAATGGCACAACATGGCCCATAGAGACCTATATAACCCAACAATGATACAGTGTGACCCACAGAGACCACCCTAACCCAACAATGGTCCAGTGTGCCCACAGAGACCAATGTAACTCAACAATGGTCCAATATGGTCCATAGAGACCAGCCTACCTCAATAAAGGTCCAATGTTACCTACAGAGTCCAGGCAAACCTAACAATGGTCCAGGTTTTTAAAAATATATTCTAAGTAATATATGGTATCAACATATTCATTATTTTAGCAAAACTTTTCATCCTAAAAAATAAAAAAGTAAAAACTAACCCCAATCCTAAAAAAATAAAAAAACCAACCTTACACAAATGTGCTTTCAGAGACACAGGCCTATCCATTATTCAGGCCTCAGCATCCAACCTCAGAACGGCTTCTTCTAAAAAGAGAATGTTTTGAGACCCGTGCAAGGAGACAGAAAAGATCCTGTTTCCATAAGCAACTGATTCCTTAGACAGAGAAATTTGCTACGTGTGACCCTTCTCGTTGAGCACAGAAACAGACAGGAACATTCGGTTAGCTCTACTCGGCTCCACCCCCAAGTTTCTGAAAAGACAATGTCATTCTGCACATACACAGCAGCAGGCACCTCACTGAAGAGGCAGCCACCGTCTGAGCAGTTCTCCAGAGGCTCTCCTAGTCAGGATTTTGAGTTTAAACAAGGACTCCAGAATTATGTGTGTATATGCATGTGTGCATGTGTATGTATATATATTAACAAAACTACCAAAAACTATGGCAGGCCTAAGACATCTTACTTCTAACACTTCTGACGAGGTTAGATTATCAATAACTTCCAATGAGATTTGTTTCAAAATATATAAAATGCCTTAGGTGCACATACACCTGCATACTGTTTTATTTCATATATATTAATGTATAGTTTTGATCTATAAATTCAGCCTCACAACAGACATGGTCATGGCAGTTGGCTGGATTTAGAAAGACTCCTTGAAAGGCCTGGAGTGTGGTACAGTGGTGGATTGTGCACTTAGACCATGGAAGGCCCCGATTCTGACCCTCACCACCACAAAAGGAAGCAAAAGGCTACGGTGACTTGAAATCGTGTGATTTAGAAGTTTCTATACAATAAAAAGGCTTCTTTCTAGACACTAAGTCAAGTTGTCTAGGCTTTCGGCCTCGCATAGCACTAGCGAGTCCTGCAATGTCCAAAGGGAGTCGGGCAAAACGAATACAGACTCAACAGAGAGCTCTGGGAAGTAAAAAGGCATCTTGTTCCTGACCCACACTCCTCTCGGCTAGTTTTCAGTTTTAGCATCCAAAAGTACACAGCACAACGGAGCAAGAACTCAGGCGGTTTTCTTTTTTTTTTTCTCTTTTTTTTGGTTTTTTCGAGACAGGGTTTCTCTGCGGCTTTGGAGCCTGTCTTGGAACTAGCTCTGTAGACCCAAACTCACAGAGATCTGCCTGCCTCTGCCTCCCGAGTGCTGGGATTAAAGGCGTGCACCACCAACGCCCGACTCAGGCGGTTTTCTAAGAGTTCTGTAAAATATTTGGATCCACAGGTAATTAGACTGAACAAATATCTGTGGGAAAATAAATGTAGGTAAAAGATTTTTTTAAAAAAAAGTGTGAGGGGGCTGTTCAGCAGTTAAGAGCACTGGCGGCTCTTCCAGAAGACCTGTGTTTGGGTCCCAGCACCCACAGGATATATCACAAATGTCTGCGATGCTAGTCCCAAGTTATCCAAAGCCATCTTCTGGCCTGCTTGGGTACTGCACGCACACCGTGGACAGATACACATGCAGGCAAAACATCCATGCACATGAAAATAATAATTTTAAAACCGTGTATAAATGTTCACAGCTTTCTCCATCTCCTCCCAAGTGCTACTATAATACGATCTGTACCATTTATCTCTGGTTATTATATCAATGCTAACAAATTATTAGCTAAATCAAACTTAGAAACGTTTACTAGTATGACAAAACTGGTGACAGTTATGTTTCTTTTTGATAAAGATGATGTTTTGTTTTGGGTTTCTTACAGTGGTTGAGTTACAAGTTGTGATCTATTAAGTTGTAAATTATCAGTGGGCTTAGTCAATGTGAAAAATAGTTACAAAGAGTGTGAACATCTATTTTACAACAAAGCATGCCAGGCCATAACATAATCACACTACAGAAATCTTCATTTTGCACAGCCTTTCTGGCAATGGAGCAGGTTCGTTCTACTAGAGTGACCAACTGAACAAAGGCAGTATGTTTGCTACAAGTAAAGGCCTCCTCCTAGATCCCTGGGACCACAAAGAACAATAAAACTCTGCCTTTCTGCTAAGCCAGCTGGACCGCTAATGTCAGGGAAGAATTTAATACTAAATAGTGGGCCAAGTCCTCTTGAGTACATCGCCTCCCCAGATCCTGAGACTCTCCTGTGAGATAGATAAACTCAAAGCAATAGTGAAGGCAAAGCTATGCTACATGCCCAGGACTGTTGGTCAAGCTATTCTAGACTTCGATGGGTGGTTGGGAGGCCATGTCTGGAGGCTGGGGGTTGCAATACTTGCCTATTGGTATAAAAACACTCGAGATGTTTTCCCTACAAGGGAAGCCTTCTCAGTATGTACCAAGTATCAGCCTTTTTTTGTATCCAAATGATTTCATTATAAAGAAGAAATTGAGGGGACAATGAAAACTGACACAAATGGCCATGCAATTACTCAACAGGAAATGAAATGTTCCAATTAGGAGAGAGCACCTAGCAGCTTATGAAGGAGGAAGCGCTTGAGCTAAGGTCTGGAAAATGGGCTGACTTTGAGCAGGTGACAGTGGCCTCAGAGGAGAGAATTGTGAGTAAGCCAAGAAAGAGCATCCGGAGCATGTGTGGCTGTGTACGGCCCAGCAGGGCTCCAAGGATGAAGCCTGGATGGGGACCAGAGGGAGAGCAACATGGCAGGGAGAAACAAGGCACAAGCTGATGCCTGGACTGAAGATCTTGAAGGTTGGTGTGACTTGTGACTTGGCAAGGGTGGGCAGGAAGGAGAAAAGGGAGAAGAGAAAAACTGGGCAGTTCTTACTCCTCCCATGCTACCTGAGAATCACTTCCTCAAGAACCCTTCCTGGGCATGCCTTTCCCACACTTTTAGGCTGAGTTTAGTGGCCTTTATACAGACTCCATAGGGTCCCTAACTGTCTCTGTCTTATGTATTTCCAGTGATGGAACTAACTGCTCATCACCTGGGGTTGTTCCCTACCCTGGGACCCTGAACTCCAACCCTCCAGAGTAGCACAACTGAAGACTATGCACACCTCAACGAAAAACTCCCAGAGTGAAGGTTACAGGGCTTCTTTAATCGGAGATATCCACTGTGGTAGATGATAAAGGTATATTAGTGTTCACACTGGCATCTGATTTGTGAGGCTCTGTGGCAACGTAAGTTCAAATATAGCTTCTTCTCTCTTTCCAGTTGCCCTAAAGAACGGGACTGGACAAATGCTACAGTCAATGAGCCCTGTATGGAAGTCTGAGATTCAGGAGTAGCAGTGACTTCAAGGTGAGAACAGTAATGGGCACTGAGAACAGAAGGAGTAGGTACGTGAGAAAACAGGAAGAGACCAAAGGCAACATGGATTAGGCAGACCTACAGGGGTCAGAGAGAGCCCAGGAGCCCTTCCAGAAGAAGCCAGGGGAGAAGAGGGAAGCTAAGTTCTGTCTCACATCACGCTGTCTTCAGTCTGTGGTATCCAATGGGATCCCGAAAGGATCCCATCTACAGAAGGAAAACTGAAATAGGAACTGGTTGTTGCTATTGTTTCAATGTGTATGGGTAGGTTACCTGTGATTATGTCAGTACACCCCATGCACACAGTGCCCACAGAAGCCAGAAGAGAACACTGAATTCCTTGGAACTCGATTTACAAGTGGATGTGAGCCACCATATAGATGCTGGTGAGCAAACCCTGGTCCTCAGAAAGAGCAACCAGTGCTCTTAACCAGCCCGTGTGTTATTTTTTAAAAACAAAATATTTCTTATTGATGTGAAAGAAATTCAAAATCATTATTTACATAATTTTATACCTAAATTATAAAAACTTACATGGCAGCAATTCCAGTTCCAGGGAATCTGATGCCCTCTCCTGACTTCAGAGGGCACTGCATGCACACAGTGCACATACATACATACAGGCAAACACTCATGCATATAAAACAAGAATTAAAACCCTATCTTTATTTTTGCTACTACTAGCACCTAAACCAGATATTTCATGCTAAGCGTGGCAATATCCTATCAACATTGCCAAAATCAGTGTGGATGGGTTCACTCCCTTTCCCCAGCAAATCAAACACACAGGACCCTTTCCATGATGAAATTACTTTGGTGTTAACATGCTTATCCAAATAGGTGTGAGAAAAGCACTTAGATGTCAGGGCAAGTGTTTAAGTCCTCTGACGATCCACAGTGCTGTGACCTTGGGCAAGGTATTGAGCATCTTTACACTTGTGTTTTTGTCTGTAAAAACCACAGTGACTGCCTCTTAATGTGGTTTTTAGCGTCGCGTGAGATGGCCCATATGCTTTAGCACAGTGTTTAGCCCTTGGAAAAGTTAAGAACTACTGTCCAGGGGCTATGTGATAGAGAGGAGCCAGGAAAACTTCCTTGTGAGTGAAAATATTCACTAGTAAGAGAAACCCCCAAATAGAATGGCATTTGCTCAGTGTTTTTATGTATATCATAAATTTAAATTTTCAAGTAGAGAGTACTGCCCTTGATAAAAACAGACAGCTTCTACTAATGGCTTTACTGAATGTCAGATATACCAAATCAACACCAACTGTGAGTCAGAACCTTAGAGATTCACAAAATGGGATGCAAATGGTGTGACTTGCTTTTATACCAAGTTAAAAGAATTTGAAGTCGGGATGGGATGGAAGGACATGCTGTAGTATTCGTGGCATGGGTCGCAAGAGGCATTCTGTACACATAGGATGTAATTAATATTGTTCCACTTTCTTGAGGACACACCCGTTACCTAGAAAAGTCCACGTTTGCTCTGTGTGACCTTGGCTACGTCTCCTGCCTACACAAAACCCCTTAGTCTACCACTCTCTTCTCATTCAGCCGGTGTTCCGGTGTTACTGAACTCCTGTTATTAGGTCCCAGGCGACTGCTAAGTATTACAGAAGGAGACATTTGTGCGAACCTGAGAGTATGCAGCAGCACCACTCGACCCTATCGGGAGAGAGAAGACAAAACAACAGCAGGAGGGGTCCCTGGTGAACCTGCGGGGGACTCCTCACCTCCCGCTAGCACAGCGGCTCTCTCACTCCGGGCAAAGCCCGCTCCTCCATCGGTCCAGGTTAGGGCCGAGCGCCGCAGCATCCTCACCTCACCCTCCTGCCCTCCCGCGCACTGCCTTTGCCAGGCAGGCTAGCGTCTCCATGGTAACCGTACACAAACCACCTTGTGCTGCAGGCGGGGCAGTCAGCGCGCGGAGAGATGTGGAACACGCTGGAGTTGGTGCTGAGAAGGGAACTCCAAGATTCACTCAAAGCATCTAAGCCCAGAGCTGGAAACAGACAGCGGCCGAGGGAGATCAGCTGGTCCTTCTGCATCTGCAGGGCAGTGGCGACAGAGGCAGGGAGGGGCGGGGTGGCTCTGCCCCACTCTCCACCACTGAGCCTGCGCCAATCCCGCTGCGCATGCGTAGCAGTGCCTGGCGAGCTGAAGGCGGGTGCGGGCGTACCCGCGGGACGGTACCCACAGGGAAAAGGCGAGGGTAGGAAAGGGGGAGTCTTCTTTGACTTTAACAATGTATTCAACCAGTTTCCTTCTACACGCGTGATTCCCGAACCTTTATTATCAACAGGCAGAGGAACAATTTCAATTTAATGTTTGGCGGAAAGAGTCGGTTTCTGGTTATGGATGTCAATATCCTCCTGGTCCCGGTTCCTTACCCTTCCCTCCATTATACATAAGTGTGTGTGTCGGGGGGAGGGGTGCTATCCTGTGTTTGGCTGAAGCTTGGGCTGTGACAAAATAAATATAAAGCGCTGTAGCAATGAGTACTAACCTGTTGGATATTTTTAACTCCATGCATTTGTGCAGCACTCAACAGTTTACAGAGCAAGCGCACAACAGAGCAATTAGGGATCCGAGGTCAGATCAGGTGAGCGCCAGAACGATTAAAATCTAGGGTTCCTGGGGCCAATCACTACGGCCCAGGCCCTAAGGGGAAGGGGGGTAAAAGAGTCCCATGTTTATGTTTTTAGTTGAAATTCTGTTTTCTCCTATCATTAGGTGATCTTGTGAAATACAAACGAGGCATAAACTCTAGGTTTACACAATGGTTTTAAATACAGGGATTATCAGAGCAAGTGTTGTCCACACTGGGAAACTGCCTTATTCCGTGGTGCCGAGTGACTTGTAAAGAATGACAAGATTGCATCTATTCTGCAAACATAGCACACGTGATGAGAAATGACACCTGGAACTAAAGAAAAAATGTTTGCCAAGAGCTGAATAAGATTTCCCACGCCACGGACAATGAAAACTCAGTTGGTGATAAAATTTAGGACCCCAAACGAAACATTCATGTTCTTTGGGATTGAAGTCCCCATTAGCGATTCAACAGGGCCTGTCCTATGAAGTCCTGTTTACTAGTCACCAGACTCTGACACGGGAAGGGACATCGCCTGCTGCATAGGAAGCCTCAACTAGTGTTTCGACTTCACAGTTTGTGAGATGTGGTAAAATATAGCTCCATTTGGGTCTCTTGGTGGCCTTTTAAAATACAGTGCTGTTTAGCTGACCCTAGGTGGAGAGAAGTAGGGGTTCTGACTTTTCTGCTGTTAAATGACTGGTAATCTGATAGTAACTCAACCTCAACGTCTCTCTAGATGATGTCAGGTGAAAACTTCAAATGTATCAAACTGCTTTTTGTAGGGCCCGGGTTTGCCCTTGTTCCTGGGGTGCTTTTGCGAGGACAGTTTCTGGTCAGCTAACTAAGCATTCTGTTTGTTCCTGTGTTCTCCCTGGCCTGCCTGGTGATTAGCTGTAGGGCATCGACTCCATTGTTAATATGGTAATTTCCCACCTGCCTGGGCGGAGATCCTTGTGCAGCAGTTAGGTACTTCAGGACTTCCCCAAATCTAAATAAACTGGCATTTGGCTGGTCTTCTTTCGAATGACCCTGGTCTCCTTGTGTGTTCTTTCAATCTCCAGGCCCTTGCCCGACTCGCGTACAGTACAATGACGCGCAAACTGTACCGAGGGTGTAACACAAAATCCGGTGTTACAGCTTTTCATCTCCCTAACCCTGACCTCAGATTTGGGGTTTACTATGGCCTTCCCAAAAGTTGCAGTAAGCTGACTAACTATAAAGTTACCATTTCTATGCCAGGCAGTGGTGGCACACACCTTTGATCTCAGCACTCAGGAGGCAAAAGCAAGCAGATCTCTGAGTTTGAGGCTAGCCTGGTCTACAGAGCAAGTTCCAGGACAGCTAGAGCTATGCAGATAAATTTTGTCTTGAAAAACAAAAACAAACAAAATTATCGTATCCATTGTAACATTATCTTAAAAATCTGTAAACTAGACACAGACCGGCACTTGGAAAGCTTAGGCAGGAGGATTACCACAAGTTCAAGAAAGACTAACCTGGACTACAGAGGGAGAGACCTTTCCTCAAAAGACAAAACAAATAAATCAACAACAGCAAGCTGGTTATATCACTTAGCTCTGGTCTTGTGTCTAGGATGGTGGTCCAAACTAGACTGTGTAGGCATACCATTGAAATATGAAGCTGGTCAACCCAGCAGGCCAGGTGTCAGTCAAATGAGTTAGAATAACTGAAAGAATGACAAAGGCATGGGGCTGTAGAGATGGCTCAGTGGTTAAGAGCATTGCCTGCTCTTCCAAAGGTCCTGAGTTCAATTCCCGGAAACCACATGGTGGCTCACAACCATCTGTAATGAGGTCTGGTGCCCTCTTCTGGCCTGCAGACATACACACAGACAGAATATTGTATACATAATAAATAAATAAATATAAAAAAATGACAAAGGCAGAATTATAGGAACATTTACTTGGAGAAATAATTCCATATAGCTTTCTTTCCTGTAAAACAGTGTATGGGAAAATATTTAGGCTGCCGCAGCAGAGGCCTGTGTGGCGGATGTAGCTGCTCCTCCAGGTATCTGGTGGCTGTTTAACGGGAGTCTACACAGCTACCAGTATGTTTTATAGCCCTTAAAGAGAAATGATTAATTATAAGTATATGACATTTATAGAATACTTTATAGTTTCTAAATTGATTTCCATTGGAACATTTCATTCTGTCATCTCATCCAGAGTTTACGATAATCCTGAAAGGTTAATCCAAGGGTCATCATTTGCATTCGAAATCGGAGCTTCAGAAGGTGAGGTAAGGGCATGCGATCTGGTGTTCTTGGTGTCAGAGTCCAGTCAGCTGTGCTGTCATGGTACAGACATGAATGTAAGCTTTGAGGCCAGCACCTCTCCTCCACAGAAATAGGAGATCCTCCCTAGGTAGGTGTGGTGGGCTCTGGGCATCAAAAGGAACTTTAGAATCTTCACCTGGAAATGCTCCCCTGGCGTCTGGAATTTGAGTTACCAAAAGGATTATGTAGGTGGTAAATTAATGTACTATTGTGATGTCTCTGATATGAAAATGAGAGGAGGGCTGGAGAGATGCTCAGCAGTTAAGAGTGCTTGATGCTCTTGCAGAGCGTCAGCGTTTGGTCCCCAGTACCCACATAGAACGGCTCACAACCACCTGCAAACTCCAGTTCCAGGGAACAGGCATGTGGACTCGCGCACGCACACACACACACACACTGCAAAAGAATATAAACTTGTGGGTGGCTTTTATGTGCAGAGACTTGTTATGGGAAAATTTGTACACTGTGTGGAACTGTATTGTTGTGATTCGTGCAATAAAAAGCTGAATGGCCAATAACTAGAAAGAGGTATAGACAGTCAAAGAAAAATAGTTTAAAAATAATAAAGTCTTTAAAGAGAGAGTAGAATAATGTAAAGAAAAAACCCTCATAAAGGTGGGAAAGACACGGAGTGTCTGGATCGTCTGAATCCTCTTTGTTGACTTTGAAATTTTTAAATGCTAATGAACAAAAAACAATAGCCTGCAGAGAGACACTGGATAGCAGGGGGAAACTGCTGAATTAAACCACTTCAAAATGGAAGTCAGAAAACACATTGCGTTGGGGACAAGTTATGCCTTTGTTTCCACAAGAAACAAGGAGATACGGTTCTCTTCAAAGTTAGTACCAATCATTGATTGGGGGAGACCTGAAAGTCTGTCTACAGATGCTAATGAGATTTTACAGCTTAGAGTTTACACCACACATACCTGGTACTTAATACCTAGTTCTTATTCTGACTTATCTAGTAGGCACATCCTTGAAAAGACATAAATTGAATAAATAGTTCACTAACATTCCAATTCCTTCCTTGCCATACTTTTATGACTTCAGAAGAGATGGGACTCTCAGGAACGAAATGTCTGGCAAGAAACAAAGACTGCCAACTTAGAATTCTAGTACTCGCTTCAAGATGTTCAGTCTTTTAATTTTATTTATCACACAGTCCCCGTAAAGAATTCATCAAACTGATAGCCCGCACAATCCTCGCATACAAACTCAAGAGCGCAAACGCATTTAAATGAACTTGGATAGAACTGGACAGTGCGGTGAAACATGAGTCCATGGAGCTTGATGGACAGAAAGCTAGAGCTGACCGAAAGCATCCGCTCCAACAATTACAGGACAAATCTCTATTTAATGGGGCTCAGCGTTTGCTGGTGCATCCGAGAATCACTTCAGTTTTCCACCGTAGCACGTTGCCTCGGCCAGCCCTGACCACATGCACACAGAGCGCCAACAGTTGGCAACAATACTAATGAGGAAGGGTCCATTCCGTGGCCACGTGAGTCCAAAGGATGTAACTAATCCGTGTTTCATTGGAGGGAGTCCCAATGTTTGGGGAGTCGGGAGGACTCCATGAAAAGCTTCATCCTATGCGCCGGCTGCAGAGCCTCAGCCAGGTTAAAAGAAGCCTTTGAAGACAAGCAGAAGACAGCAGTCTGTTCAACTCCCCTGCGAGACATTACTGCCGATGTCTGGATCTTTTCAAAGTGTCCACCTGCAAATAAAACACAGTTCTACTCAAAGGAGCTTAACCACCAAGCCCATGGTGTACTAATCCCTTAGCAGGAATGTGGAAGCGGACGGGTTCAGTGTGGGTCCTGCAGCTCAGAGATCAGCACGTGTCCCTCACAACTCTCTACACGGTCACAGGTGGCTGTGGCATCACTGAGCTGTACACTCTCAATCTTTAGTATCCAGAATCGGGGAAGAGAAGTAGATGGACCCTCTTCATCTACATCAGGACAATAGGAAGGGAAACATCCCATGGAGCTGAAGGAGCACTTTCCTACAGGGCATAAGACCCTGAATTCATTCAGTCCCCAGCAATACACACGCACATGCACATACATACATGCACATTCGCACACACACATACATGCATGAACGCACACACATACACGCATGTGTACACACACACACATGCACGCACGCACACACGCACGCATACCTTCCCGGAAGCTCCCCTCAGCACTATTCTCGTCTTTCATCGGCCAGAGTCACATGCCCCCATGCCAGCCTCTGGCACACATTAATGAGGTTTCTGTTTATAAGACTGATTTCTTATGATGATTGCATTATCTTTCTGACACTGACGGATAACTGAGACAACTTGGAGGGAAAGGTTTTGTATTTTTTTTTAAGACTGACAGGTTCCATGATCACTTGGCCTTGTGGCTTTGGGCTTGCATGGTGCATCATGGCGGGAGCACATGGCAGAGGAGGCCTGCTCACCCTGTGATGGCCAGGAGGTGGAGAGAGATGGGAAGATGGGGACTCGTGGCAGAGGAGGTCTGCTCACCCTGTGATGGCCAGGAGGCAACAGAGAGAGACGGGAAGATGGGAATTCGTGGCAAAGGAGACCTGTTCACCCCGTGATGGCCAGGAAACAAAGGGGACCGGGATGAAGAGAGGGTCCTGATATCCCTTTCAAGAGTACAGACCCTACTTAACATAACTTCTGTCCTCTAGGTCCCACTTCCATCCAACATCAGCACAGACCCTTGGGGGACATTCAAGATTTAAACTATGGCAGTCAAGGTCCTTAGTTTTTGTATATTTGGTTTTTGAGACAGTCTCATGTTATCCCAGGCTGACTCTGAACTACATAGCTAAGGATGACCTGGAACTCCTGATCCTTCTGCCTCCAACTGCCTAGTGCTGGGCTAACACCCATGTTGTTCATATGTGTTGGGAAAAGGACGCAGGGCTGCTCTGTGCTAGGCAAGCATTCGGCCAACTGAGCCACTGCTCCAGCCCCCAGTCCTGGGTTTTGAGAGAAGAGGCCACAATTCCATTGCATCCTGCTGCTGTATCCTATGGCAGGCTGGAGATCTCTTCAGTGTGACAACGGGGTGCCAGGTGTGAGATGGACGGCAATGACGGTGACCGTGGTCTGAGTGAACTGAAGAGAGCCTCCAGTTCTCTTAGAGATTCCAACGGGGGGGGGGGGGGGCTTGTTCTAATGGGAACAGACCTTTAAAAGGCACCGTGGCAAGCCATGGCTCTCCGGTCTAACTCTGACTCCAGAGGAGACACCATGGTCACTGGTCTCCCGACATCCAGCACTGGCTGCTGTGGAAACATCTGCAGAACTCCAAAACCCACCTGTGTGCAGTACCCACCCTGACGTTCTGATTTAGTTGCTGAGAGGGGGGAAGGAACAAGATGGAGGGCGTGGCTTTTTTCTAGAGCTGCTGAGGAAACAGCCTACAAGAAGAACCCTGGGATCCCGAGCCTTTTAAAGCAGAGCTGTTGAGAGAACCAGAGCAGCGGGAACAGAGAGGGACTCAATTTTGCAAGACTCGGGAACGAAGGCCCCATTTTAGGGTTGTGGTGCAATCCTTGGTGAACAGCCTACCCCAGCCATCTCTTTCCTCTGCCCTCCCTCTCCAAAGCCAGCCTGTGCCCAGTTCTCCACACCTTTCCCAAGAGTGCTCAGTGTTGACCTTTGAGCACCCAATCAAATCTCTGACTCCTTGTCCTCAAAGTTGGCATGACAGCCTACATTTCCATCTTATTATAATAACAAATGTTTCTTGGGGACTTGTATGCAATAGGCCACATGGTAAGACTTTTGTTTACTTTCAATCAGTAATTTTTCCAACCCTAAACTACCACTATTGCCATTTCATGTGCCTAGAAGCAGATTTAGTTTCTTCATTTGTTGGCCCCACACGTGGGAAAAGTAGCAGACCCGGGCTTCATGTCTGGCTTAGTGATGCTATGATCCTAGGAGCATGAAGTTTGCCCAAAGGAGGCCACTGCCATTCTCTGACCCCTCCCTGCATCCCCCCAACTGCGTGCCAGGGTTTTGGGTGATCCTGTACTCAGGGAACTCAGGGCGTTGGCTTGCCATTGGCCATTTGGTAGGGTGTCAGGAAGGAACTTACCCCAGCTAGCCTGCAGGAAGGAGAAAGTGTAGTGTCAGCCACGTTCTGAGCTGCCTCCGATTTCCCACTGCACCTGGTTGGTCCACCCCACGTCTGCTTTCTGTGGTTTCCTGGATCCAGAGAACAGAAGTCATAGAGGGTGAGGGGGTCTGGCAACGGCCAAAGATAATCTGAACATATAAGCCACTGGGCTGGGTTAGAAGGAGAAGTAACGTGAGAAGCAGGGTGGCCTGGAGACTGGAGGGGGCTGGAGGAGGCTGGAGGAGGCTGGGGGGGGGCTGGAGGAGGCTGGAGGAGGCTGAAGGAGGCTGGGGGGTTCTGGAGGGGGCTGGAGGGGTCTGGAGGGGGCTGGGAAGGCTAGAGGATGGAGGGGCCCGGAGGAGGCTGGAGGGGCTGGGGAAGGCTGGAGGGGCTGAAGGAGGCTGGAGGGGGCTAAAGGAGGCTGGAGGAGGCTGTACAAGGGCACAGAGCTGAGTTGACAAGGGAAGAACCAGGTGTGGTCAGTGGAAAGCGTCATGGGCTGGGAGGCAGGAGACCTTGAGTCCAGTGCAGCCCATGGGCTTATGCTTGAGAGCTCATAGCAGCTGCAGCTACGATGAGATCTGGAGGTTGAACTAAGTGGCCAGCACAGTGTGGCTGAGCGCTGGGATCTGACTGGAGGGGGTTGTAAGTTGGAGCGGGGCTTGAAGGCTACTAGATTTGGAGATGGGTCAGATGTGGGAACCAGATCGTAAGTTCAGAAGTGTAGACTGGCCAGATCCTCCCCTGGAAAACATAGTGGCTTAATGAGGCCAGAAGAGGGACCAAACAAGAGGGAACAGGAGGAGGGAAAGCTTGACCATCGGGCTACATTGGAAGACGGAAGCCCCTGTGCTGTGTAAATGGCGCCAGTGTGCAGAATGACCTGTGGGAACTACCTCTAGTACTTGGCAGTACAGAAGAAGCAGCCCCCGGGCTTGAAGCTGCAGAGAAGACGTGTCCACTGGTACTCTTGAGTGAAGACAGTCATACTGCCCCTAGAAAGACTCCCAAAGAAGACTGCGCCCATAGTTTAGAGGTTACCAAGGACACTTTGCCTCTGCTTGGCATGATCACATTCATCCCAGTGTCCTAGTGTGTTCCAGCTGTCAAATGACACAGGTGAGAGGGAAGAAGGAAACTCGCTGAGAACGGCCTTGATCAGATCAGCTTGTGGGTCTGTCTGTGAGACATTTTCTTGTTAGCTGATGGATATGGGGAGAGCACAGCCTACCCTGAGCAGTTGGCCCTGGGTTGTGGGAGGAGACAACTGAGCCTAAGCAGGAGGAAGCAAGGCAGGGACCAGGGCTCCTCCCTGGTTTCTGCTTCAGTTGCTGCTGAAGTTCCTAACCTGACTCCCCTCGGTGACAGAGTATCGCCTAGACGCCTCAGGTAAACGATCACCCCACCCAATTGTGTGGCTCAGAGTGTTTATCACAGAGCAGAAAAGCAAACCAGAACACCTAAGAATGTCTCAACAACATGGCAAGAGGGTGCATTAGCTCCAGAAAAGGAAGATTGTATTTAACTGTTAGCACTGGACATTGTAGTCCAGCTGGAGGTGTAGGCGATCTTAGTAGATCCCGGGTCAGAGATGTAAAGCTACTAAACACATCTTCAAAGACATAAGAACCATGTAATATTTTGTATTATTTGAATAATAGATAATAGCTAAATAGGGCATCGTATCTACAAGAAGACACAAATAGCAGCCCCTCTCCATCAGCACTGAAGTGATTGGCAGAGGACTTTCTCTTCAGCAGAGCGCAGAGCGGCTCGTGTCCACAGAACTAAACACACACTTAAGGCGCACGAAACAGAGAAACCCCAGATCTGGCGAGGAATCGATACGCTGCCGGCTGTGAGTGCATCGGAGCCCTGTAAGCCTTCGCCATCGGGGAACCAGACAAATGGAGGATGGGGCCTCTAGGGACCTCTGTCTGTTATTTCTTACAACTGAACGGGAGTCTACCGCGATCTCAAAATACAAAGTTTAAAATAAGCCTGTCTCACTTCCCGTGTCAGCGAAGTTGTGATGCAGACACAGCGCAATCATCACAGAAAGAAACAGGACGCCTATTCGCGACGGGGTGTGAAGAAAACAGTTTCTCTCGGAGCCTCGAGAGCCAATTGTCTGGCCCCAACTGCAGAGGGAAAGTGAATTTCAGCACAGAGTCATTCAGGGAGCCGATGCTTTCTAGGCACCTCCCCCGCCCCCCACACACTTGGAGGTTGCTAAAATGGATAGTGGTTCTGTCACATTTTATTAGGTCAGGAAAGGAAACAGAAAGTTGTCTCTGCTTTTGTTTTGATGTTGAGAGCTCAAACTTTGAAAAGGATCTCTTGGTATCCTTGCATAGTTAGTGCAGGAATGGTGACTCCCTTGGGGTCCTGCCCCTCTCCAGTCAGGGGCTGCAGCTCACCTTCCCCCCAACTGTTGGAGCCTCCTTTCTCTGACCTCTAACTAAGTGGAAAGGCCAGGTTCTTGCTGGACCCTTTGTCCATCCCATGACATGCCCCCTCTCAGTTGCCAGACCTGGAGCTAAGTGGCTTAGGCTCTTGGACGCTGGATTACATCTCAGAGCAGCTGGTCTGCTTCACAGGTCCAGACAGCAGCCGCTGCAGGTCCACCCTGACCGAGGTCATGGTCAGCTACGGGCAAGACGCTGAACGGGACAGTGCCCTGTGGGAGGACCTTCCCAGAAGCTCAGGCCACGATCTCGGGACTCTCCCCAAACTGGGTGTACTGGTGCATACCTGTAATCCCAGCATTTGGGAAGTGCAGACAGGAAGGTCAGTTTAGGTCATACTCCTTATAAAACATGAGGGTATCCCAAGAAAACAAAAACCAAACAAGCATTGCACTGAGAGGAAGGAGAAATGGCCCCGTGGGCAGCACCACATCCCTTTGCCTGCCCCATCTCTGTAGTTCTTCCTGGCAATGCCAATCCCCATGGCCTCCACAGGGCACGTGTGCTCAGTTGGTCGCCACCTTCTAAGGGTTACCATCTCTCCAGCTCCTCCCTGCCCCTCCTGTGGCTGTCCTTCCTTGGACTTCTCTACTGTCTGCTCCTCAGTGGGAGGGGGTGTTCTCCTGAGCCTGAGGGTACCTTACAGATCCTGCACAGAGCCTTACACGGCCATCGTCAAACTGAGCGCCCAGACTCTCACTGCGCAGGTGCGCGCAGACACACACGGAAGCCAGAGGAGGGCGTCCAGTCTACTGCTCTATCATGTTCTGTTTAGTTCTCCTGGTACAGAGTCTCTCACTGACCAGGAAACTGCAGCTGGGAAGCCCACGGTGCACAAGATGACATCCCTTTTACCCGCAAAGCCAGCTCTCACTCCATTTTTTTCCCTAAAACAAAAATCTGGCTTTGGAACATGGATGACTGTGGAAGGTGATTGAATCAAAGGGGTGTGGCCTAATGCATCAGGGCAGGGTGGAAACTCTAAGGCCTCCTGGGTGGCGTATCTTCATCGAGAACATAAACTGACCTCTTCTGAATCGGGAGTCTCACAACCAATACAAAGAGAAGATATTTGGAGGATTTCCTGTTTCATTGTTCTTTTGCTTTGAGATAGGTTCTCTCTGTGTAGCCCAGGTTGGCTTTTAACTTGTAGTTTTCCTGCCTCCACCTTCTAAGTGCTGGATACATGTGTGTCTCACTACTCCTGACCATTCTCAACACGACATTTTCAATGTGCATTTCTGTGTATATGTGGAGGGGACACCCAAGTGCCACAGTGGGCACTGTGGAGATCAGAGGACAAATGGCAGGAGTCACTTCTCCACTTCCACCACGTGGGTTCCAGGAAATCGAATTCATGTTTTCTGGATTAGTAGCAAGCACCTCCGTCAACCAAACCATCTTGCCAGCACTGTACTTAGCATCTTTTGGAGCCATCAAGCCCTTCTCCAAAGTAGCTCACATTTTTACATTCTTGGTTTGTTTTTCAAGACAAGGTTTCTCTGTGTAGCTCTGGCTGTCCTGGAACTCACTCTGTTAGACCAAGCCTCGAACTCAGAGATTCACCTGTCTCTGCCCCCCAAGTGTTGGAATTAAAGGTTTGCACCACCACCATCTGGCACATTTTACATTCTTATCAGCAAGGAATGAATGTTACAACTTTTCCGTGTTTTGGACAGCACTTTCTAATTCCTGGTGTTGATTATAACCGTCCCAGTGAGTGTGAAGGTGGTTTTCGCTTGCATTTCCGTTGTGAGAAGAGATACTCAGCGTCCCTTCTTATACATGTCAGCGTACACATCTTCTTTAGAGAAATGTGAAACCAAGTGCTTTGGTATTTTAAAATTTAGTTGTTTTCCTTTGTATTGATAAAATAAAATTCTTTATATATTGTGGACCTTAGACCCCTTGTACATATTATATATCTCTCTCCTTCAAATTGAAACATTCCCTTCTGGAGAGAGGCAGGGAGAGAGAGGCTCAAAGGCCTAGAAAGCTTGTGGAAGTTATGGAAAGCTTAGAAAGCGATGAGACTAACATACATTCCTCCACAGTGATGAAAACATTGAGCAAGAGCTCTGGAGAGGAGGCTCTTTGGTGGTACTGCCTATAAGTTGGGCTGCAGGCTCCAGGATGCAGCTTACCTATCCTGCTGGCTGCTATAGGGGACTTTGGGGATATGTAACTGTCCACGGGAAGTCACACAGCATCTTATGTACAATCTGCCGAGTCTCCCACTCTGTAGCTTGTATGTCCTTTGATGTTACAGGGTCTTACTTCTCTGGGGCCTAATTTATCCCCATCCCCGTGCATTGCTTATGCCTTTGTCCCCAGACCCAAGGCTCCATTGCCTCAGTGTCACAAGGCTCTTCTGCGTTCTTCTCCAGGTTTTGCTGTTTCCGCTCTTACCTGTAAGCCGGTGATGCAGTTTGCGTTCCCTCTTACACGTGGCGTAGCAGCTCAGCTTCATCTTTTGATTTGGGTCTATCTAGTCTCCACTGCTGAAAACTATAGAAATACTTTTTGAGGCAGTGACACGCCGTGGTCACCTAAGTGACGCAGGGCATGGAGAATCAGAGCAGTTCTCAAGGAAAGAGGCCGTCAGGTTCCCCGTGTGTCAGCTACTGAGAGTGGCGGCATGGCCGTTGCTGTGTGCTTAGGAAACAACCCACTCCCCTCCTCTGAAGCAGTGTCTGCAGACACCTGGACCACAACGATGTGAGCGAAAGATAACTCTAGATACATCCCATCAAGGTCCAATTTTGCTGAGGCAGCAGCCGGGGTGGCTAAGGCCACCAGAGGGCACCACGAAGACGGGTATCCAAAAGGAGCCATTAAATGGCCTCTTGGGTTCACCTGGTAGCCAGAGAAGCTGCTTGCTAGGCCAGGGGGGAAAGGCCATGGTGTCGACATCTTCATGATGCCTGCCGGGAGCCCCAGAATATTTCCGTGACTTCTTGTCCTCTCCCACAAGGCACAGCCTGCAGAGCAAGAGTTACAATTAATTCCCTTGCCCACACGCAGCTCACAAAAAGCACATTCTGTCTCCAGGTCCCCAGTCTTCTGCGAGAAACTAAACCGGCCCTGCAAACTGAGCTATGTTTGCCAGACATAAATAATCTTTGAGTGGCTACTTTTTTAAGTTACTGATTATACTTTCGGCAGAGAAAATACAGGGGAAAGAAGGAATTATCTGCTTAAAATCCAGGGAAGTCGCAGACTCTGACGAGCTGCAGTAAGGCTTATCTATCTCACAGTTTGCAAATGTCAAGACGACAGCTCACACCTGCACAGATTTGGTGGTCATCTTCATCCCGCAGCAATTGTAAGATTTGAAATAAAGTATCTGGCAGTTTTCAGATGAAGGAAGAAATCCCCACCCTCAGGTCTTCCGGTCATAATTAGGACAACCGAGTATAATAACCCTCTAAAGGGGTTAACTTTGTCTAAAAAACGGTCCCCTGAGAAAGCACACAGTGGGTGCTTTCTGGAACATCCCTGATAATGTGCGCATCTCTGTGTGTTACACTCTCACCCACACACCTCGGCCTGGTGCCAGCTCTGAATCGCAGAGAAACATGGGGTCAATACTTGAGAGTATTGGAAGAGAGAGTGTTCACAGGAAAGCCTCAATATCTAAGATCTACAAAATGAAACAGCAGTTAGGTGCACGTTCCTTCTTTTAAAGACAGTATATCAAGCATGCCCCACTTCTGGCAACGGGAGGGATTAGCCGGCAGCATCTACACAGTGAGCCTAGCCTGAGATGCTGATACAGGCATCAGTGAACCCATGATCTAAAAGCAGGATGTTTTGTGCCTGTTAAATACAACACAAACCTTAGAATGTTTGTAAGCCAGAGGCCTCCTGCATAGCTAGCAAGGGAGGTGGCTTAAGCGTAGTATATTATATCCACCTTATGAGCCGAGACAGTAAATAATGCAAGGTTCAAGGGGACCCACAGGTAGCTTTGTTGACACCGAAGAAGAGTAGAATCAGAAATGAAGTTTTTCTTCCATTCTTTAAAGTAGCATCAATGTTGCCATGTTTTCTGTTTCATAAACTGTTGTGTAAACTGCAGGGACAGGACATTGCCTTTTAGTTACCTGTAAGAGGAGACAAATTCCAGTTCATTCAGCCTTCGCATTGGAAAGCTTTTAAATTTAGGTTTAACCACATGGGTCTGGGATTCCCCCCAAAACAATATTAAATTACCAGGTCCACATCCAGTGGTCTGTCTAACAACAAAATGATATTAAATTGCACCTATTATGGGGTGTAGGCTGCTTGAATGTGCCAAGGTATTTGGTGGAAATGCTGGAGGAGAGAGGGACAGGGAGGGCAGGCTTCCAGAGAAAGGGTGTTTGAGCCTTCGGAGGGGAGGAAGCTGTCTTTGGCCCCAGGGAACAGCTTCGGGGAACCGGCATATTCTGTCCTCTGTCAGTGGTACACTGCGGTGTACCACGGAGAACACGCACCGTCGGTATTTTGTTAAAGCACACATCTGATCCTCTTCAGCTGGAAACACAACGTTCCTCACTATGCCTTACAGAACTCCTAATGATGAACAAAAGAATCCACCAGGGTTTGTGGAAACCGGAAGAAGATTTGTTTGAAACCGGAAGGAGATTTGTTCGGGGACGGGAAGCTTTAAATCCCGTAGAAGGCTGGAAAATGGGCTCAATGCCTGCATAAACTGAAACTGTACCCAAACTCTCCCAGAGGAGGTGAGAGCTCTTCGCTGCTTGCAGCCTAGATGCGGTGCGCAGAGCAGCACGATTCTGGGGCTAACTCTTTCTGCAATGCCCTCCACGGTCACCAGAGAGAGTCCTCTGCCTGGCACCCAACGCCTCATTTTGGCTGGGTTTTGTGTCTGACTGGTGAAGTCCAACACTCCACACGGAGCTTGCCTCCGTTGACTTGGAAGGCTCTGAGACTTGTTTCCATCTTTGGCGAACGAGACTCATAACATGCCCTCAAATCTAGATAACCACAAAAACGACAAATGCCAATTATTTGCTAACAAAACCTCACCCAAATGTCTGGTTTACCATTTGTGGCCATGAGCTTTTAGGGAGGCTGGCTCTATTTCTAGCTGTCTTGATTAAATCAGCTATGGAAATTCCCTTTTCCTTGATGGTAACTCATGAAAGAAGCATGAAGCCCAATTCTGACCAATGAGTCATGCAGACACATCACTGAGGGATTTCCTGGAAAAGTTTCTTAGTTATGAAAAAGAGACATCAAGACACAATAACCCCTTTGTTCTCCTCTGGATGCTGATATGTGGGGACTTGAAGCCTGGGCAGCTATTGACTGGCTGGGAAACAATGGCAGAGCAGAAAGATGAAATGGATCTGGAATTACTCTTTTTGACACAGAGTCTCTCTACATAGACCTGGCTATCCTGGAACCTACTATGTATACCAGGCTGGCTGCAAACTCATAGAGGTCTACCTGCCTCTGCTTCCCAAACATTGGGATTAAAGAAAGGCATGCGCCACCACACCTGGCTGCTCTGGGTATTGGATGGCGTTCCTTGGCCACGCACTCAGCCACCTTGTATCCCTCCTACCTAGGCATTATTTATTGGAACCAATGCATTTCTGACCTCAAGTTTCCTGTCACGTGCAGAACAATGCACGCTGTCTTGCCCACTCCAGGTTCGGTCCTGCAAGTACAGTTGTGTTAGGAACAGAAAGCGGAGCATCTTCTTGGGCCGGAGGAGACTCACCTTCATTATAAGTGAGAATAAAATGGAGGGGAAATGGGGCTCCATGCGGAACACCCCCCTGGAACTGTTCTCCCTCGTATTAGCTTTTTATCTTCTCCATTGAGTTCACGGGTGAGGACATGCCCTTTCCCTGACAAGGACGGTGCAGGACGCTGTGCTAGCAGATACTTCTCGACCCCCTGGAGCAGACAGGCCCAGGCAAGTGAGATGACTTACCAGACAAAGGTACTTGCTGCCAAACTGACAACCGGAGCCCTGTTTCCAGGACCTACACACACAGTAGAAGGTGGGAAGTGACTCTTGCAAGTTGTCCTCTGACCTCCACATAAAAATCCATGGTGTGTGTGTGTTTGTGTGCGTGTGTGCACACATGATAAATAAGTAAGCATATTTAAAAATAAAAAGACACGAGTTCAGTCATTTCCAACCCTGGGACTCAAGGATAGAAACCAGGGGTGTCAGGCCTGGAGTGTAACTTACCGGTAGACACTTGTTTAGTGAGCATGAAGCCTTGGATTCAAATCGTAGCACCCCCTATGCTCACAGAAGTAAACAGTGGCGCCTCTTCATCACAGAACGCTTTGCTGTGGCCGAGTACTCAACTGACCCACTGGGTTGCTTCAGATGTCTGGTGCCAGAAACTGCCCTGCGGCATCTTGGCTCTTATTCTAAAGCCACCAAGTTCTTAGCAACCAGAAATTTCAAAACACTGCTACAGCAGTCCAGCCTGAGAGGGTCCAGGATAGACGCTCACAGCCCCGAAGAAAACCTCAGTTAGAACCTTGTGACGATTCGATCCTAAGATTCCACCTCTCTCTCAGGATCATTTCCATCCTGTTTCTTCTTGCTGGCCCTTCCATTGAAATTGGGGTGTTTGAATTATGGAATTAAAAGGTTGATAGAAAACAGCTGTTTGGTCAGTTGGTGGTGGGGCACAACTTTTTAATCCTAGAACTCGGAAGGCAGAAGCAAGTCAATCTCTGAGGCCAGCCTGGTCTACAGTTCGAGTTCCAGCACAGCCAGGGCCACACAGAGAAACCCTGTCTCAACAAACAAACAGACAAACCCAAAAAACAAAAACCAACAAACCAAACAATTAACTCGGATATGTTTACAGATGAACCACCTGTTCACAAAACTTGTCTTTATGGACGTGAAGGAATGTTGGTGCCTGGGTTGTTGCATACTAGGAACTTGGAGACAATCATCTGAAATATGTTTTCGAGGTATTTTATTTCCGGGAACTACAATAATGGGTATAATGTGGCATGCTGGGGCAAGGAAAATAAATATTGGGATGTGGGAGAACATGTCTCATTCCTTCATCTGGGAGTTTATGTTGCTTATATATTTTTGAAATTTTAAAGATTTTCTTATTTATTTATTTTTTTTATTTGTATGAGTATGTGGGGGGTATGGATAACTGGGGGTATGGGTAGGTGGGGCTCTGGATAGGTGAGAGGAATATGGGTAGGTGGGAGTATGCATAGATGAGGCGGGTATGGGTAGGTGGGGGTAGGTGTGTGTTGAGAGTATGTGTAGGTGGGGATTATAGGTAGGTGGGGGGTATGGGTAAGTACATGTGAATGCAAGTATCCATAGAAACCAAAGCATCAGATTCCCCTGGGACTGGAGTTGAAGACAATTGTGAGACACCCAACATGGGTGCTGGGAATTGAACTCCGGTCCTCTGCAAGAGCAATAACACATTCTTAACTAGGGAGCCCCCCTCCAGCGCATACTTACACTTTATATTGTGGTAAAGCATACAAAAATACAAAAATTACTCATTTATAAACGTGCAGCTAAGTTTGTTTTTAAATCAGGCAATGTAATGTTTTTGGATGTAAAATTATTCTCATGCAATTTGCTAACATTGAGTGCTCATGAATTTTCAAATTAAAAAAAAATCTTTATTTTTCTGAAGAATCACGAGTTACCAGGCTCAAGACTAAGCCCACATTACAGCGCCGACCTCTTCCACTTCTGAAGACTTTCAAATGAAAGCTATCCAGGAACCAAGGGGAGACTCGGGAGCCAGATTCACGGCATGAGCCACTTAATTTCTCATTTTTAACCTAGAGCCAATTAAAGGATATTAGATAATGTTCCGTGAGTCTTGTTGTAGTCAAAAGGAATTATGGATTGGCAATTATAGTTTAAAAGCTTTTGCTATAGAAAATTCTCAGTGCATACAAAGTGAATAGAAGAGATAATGAACCACCCTGGCCTGACCCCCAGCTTTAACAATTGCCAATGTCCTCCATTCCCGTCTGATCCATATCTGCCCACTCCCACTCCGTTGTTATACATCCTCCCTGTTATACATCTGCTCCCGAAGACGTATGAATCTTAATGCAAATTTGACAAATGAATACTTCCGTGTAACCCATACCCCACTGTGATATAGAACACCTCTATTTCTCCACAAAGTTCCCTGTGTTTCTTCCTACTCGTGGCTCACGAAGAGGCAGCTTCTATTTTGAGCTTTTCACCTTGGTTACCTTTCACTTTTAGACCTTTACAGAAATGGATCATCTATGTAATTTTTGAGTCTGCAGGTTTAAAATGCAGTGGGAGGTATCCCTTGTATATACATCCATCAGAATAGCTAAGGGTCAAAAGATAAAGCTTCGTTTTGTAAGGCTGTGGAGTGACTTGAATTACTGTGTGACGATGCACAATGTTGAAGGTAAACATTGGATTGTAAACAGTCTGACCACTTTGGGGAATGGTTTGGTAGCATATTGGCTACATTTTATCACCGTGACAAGAATCCCTGGAAAAGACTACTCAAGGAGCGAAAGCATCATCTTGTTGACAGCTTCAAAGGGTTTGTTCCATCGTGGCAAGAAGGGCACCGCAGGACAGAGCTGCGCAGCCAGGTGGCCCATGTGGAGCTGGATGAGGTGCTCTGCTGGTTTTCTCCCCCCACTTCATTCTGTCCGGGCCTCCAGCAGATGGGGTGGTCCCCTTCCAACAGTTAACTCTCTGGAAATGCGCTCACAGACATACCTAGAGGTGTGCCTCCATCTCCTAAGTACTTCTGAACCTAGTCAAGTTGACAATAAAGATTAACCATCACAGACATCGTCTAATACAACTAAACAAACTACACCCAACTTAGCAATTCTATTCCTAGGAATTCCTAGAAAAAATGAAAATTTATACCCAAAGTAAAACACACACACACACACACACACACACACACACACACACACACACTGCACATAGCAACCTTTTCCCACAAAAGCCAAAAGCTGGAAGAGCTCAATATCTAGCAATCGGAGAATGAGTAATTGTAGCACCACCAACCCTCAATTTCCGTGGGTTCTGCATCTGCCTGTTTAATCCAGCAAGGATCAAAACCATTTAGGAGGGGCCGTAGAGATGGCTCATCACTTAAGAGCACTTGCTACTCTTGCAGAGGACCTGGGTTCCCAAAAGCCACTGGTGTGGGATATGCTTTTTTTTTTTTTGGATTTTTCGAGACAGGGTTTCTCCATAGTTTTTGGTTCCTGTCCTGGAACTAGCTCTTGTAGACTAGGCTGGCCTCGAACTCACAGAGATTCGCTTGCCTCTGCCTCCCGAGTGCTGGGATTAAAGGCGTGCACCACCACCGCCCGGCGGGATATGCTTTTTGTACACTGTGAAGATGTGTTTCTGCCTAAGGTACCTTCTGATTGGTTTAGTAAAGAGCTGAATGGTCAATAAATAGGCAGGAGAGAATAGATGGGACTTCCGGAGAGGAACTTGGGAAGAATTGGAGGTGTGTTCAGAAGGGAGAAGAGCACTTGCTGCTCTTGCAGAGGACCTGAGTTTGCTTCCCAATATCCACTCCTGGCAGCTCACAATCACCTATAACTCCAGCTCCAGGGGAATCTAACACACTCTTCTGGCTTTTGAGGGCACCTGCATTCACATGGACATATCCATACATATACATAATTGAAAATAAGTTTTTCAATTAGGAAAAAAATATATCTATACTGAATATAACCAGACTTTTTCTTGTCATTATTCTTAACAATGCAATATAGGAACTACATAGTATTTACAGTGCTTTAGGTATTATACATACTGTAGAGATGACTTCAGGCATATGGGTGAGAGTGTTTGTGGGTTAGACGTAAACTAACTACTATGCCATCTAATAAGGGATTTAAATGTCTTTGGGTTTTAGTATCAATGGGTGTGCATGTGGAGGTGTTATATCCTGGAACTGACCCCACAAGGAATTACGAGGCTGACTATGCATCCTTTATATTGTCATCATCTTCTTCTCCATCTCCTCCACCTTTTTGTTGATAGGGTCTTTCTCTCTGTGTAGCTCTGACTAGCCTGGAATTTATTATGTAGACCAGGCTGCCCTCAGACTCACAGAGGTCTTCCTGCCTCTGCTTCCCAAGAGCTAGGTGTGCGCCACAGAGCAGTTCCGACTATGTATTCTTACAATGGAGTGATAGTACTCTGCAATAATGGGCGAAGGATGATTCACCAGTCTTACAGTCTCTATTGCTGTGAGGAGACACCATGGCCACAGCAACTCTTAAAAAGGAAGGGATTTAACTGGGGCTGGCTTACCGTTAAGAGCTTTAGTTATGCATTATGATTGTGGCGGGAAGCATGGCCGCGTGCAGGCAGACATGGTGCTGGAGAAGGAGCTGAGACTTCTGCATCCAGATTGGCAGGCAGTGGGAAGTGACCTGTCTTGAACTTCTGAAACCTCAAAGCCAGTGACACACTTTCTCCAACAAGACTACACCTGCTGCAATAAGGCCACAGCTACCTATGGACCAAGCATTCAAACAGACAAGTCTATGGGGCCATACCTTTTCAAACCACCACAGACCGTGTAGATGAACCTCACAAATCCTGTACCCAGCAAGAGAAGGCACAGTTTTGGCATCGACACAAGAAAGTTTGTAGACTCTCTGAGTTCAGAATGGGCTTTCCTTTGACTGCTGCTAAATGATACAGGACAGAACATGGCCACATCATCAGGGCAAAGATGCCCACAGCTCCTTGGCACAGCTGCTTATCCACAGGCTGACGGCTTTAATTATGAGAAGGCACCAATAGGCAAGATGTGTGCAGAAGGCAGAGAGTAGAGCAACATTCTAGCTGCTGCTCTGGGCTTCCCAGAAAGACAGCCTTGCTATAGGCAGGGTGGGCAGAAACATCCTTTCATGAAACATATGATTTCAAGCATGAAATGAGTAGTTATATTTGACAAGGGGTTGAGAAAGCAAGGGTGAGTGGGAAGGAGGGAAGAGAAAATATCCCCATCTGCAGATTGCTTTCACCTCCTTGTTCCTCATTGTAAACTAAAATCAAGGCTCGAAGAGCAAACCCTAAGTGGTTCCAGCGTGTTCTGTACAGAAGAGGGCTAGGGTTGTGCACTTCTAGAAGTTGGAGGTCAACTCACTAAATCTTTGGCCTCTGATGGATGGCAAAGCTGTTACTAAATGGCATCCGGGGGACACAGAGGTAGTGCCATGGTCTGAGCATCTTTGACTCCACTCTGCACACAATCTGTTAATCAATCAGTCCTCGGGTCAGTTAATTAGATTTTAAAAGTCACTCATAAGAAATAGAGCCTGTCCCTGGGAGGCTTGACTATCAGCCATGGACATGAGATGGTGATGGTTTAGCTCCTAGCTTTCCATGACAGCCACCTAAGAAACACATGTGTCATCCTTGGGGTTTGGGAGCCTGGGGCACTTGGAAAAGGAGTCTAGTGAAGCCAAATGGGGTCTTAGGCATTGGGGAGCATCTTGGTTTCTGGCAATCAGATAGGGATGGATGTTTATTGTGCAGAGAGTGGTGTCTTTTTAGACTGTTCCAGGGTCTTTGTAGTGGCAACTCACTGTAATGTCCATGACTAAATCTCTGCATGGATGCTGCCATGGGGAAGGGGCTGTCTCCTCCTGAGTAACACGGCGAGGCCTTCTGGGTTGGCTCAACAAAAGAGCAGGCCTTGGTCTTACGAGATGCAGGGCATGGTTCAGCTGAGGAGTCCCTCGATACATAGACTAAACCCCCTCCACAAAGGGAACTGCTGAGATCTGGTGTGACTCTGACACACAGGCTGGAGGAACTAGATCTTTGGTCCCAGCATGAAATGCATAGCCAATCACATTGCTGTCTTTGCCTTGACCTCAAGAAATTCAGATCCAAACTTAGACATTCATAGATTTCCGGCTAGCATCTCCCCTTTCCACCCCCTCCCAATGTTTTTACTAGCCATCCCTGTTTTCTCTTGATCTAGATGCTTTGCCTGTGTTTAGTTTGTTCTTGTGTGTGTTTGAATAAAGCCAACTTGAATCCTTTGGGGAATGAGGTGGGGAAAATGAATAAGGCCTCTTGCTTGTCTTTTGATAGCAGGAGCACACATGTTTATTCGACAAGAGCAGGATCTGCTGGGTGTCCTTTGTCAAATTAGCTGAAGAGTGAGGCACAGGCTTTCTTTCCTTATTGACTGCATAGGGTCTTAGTGTATAGTTCAGGCGAGCCTTGAACTCGTGATCCTACTGCTTCGGCTGTCCCTGTGCTCGGATGGAGGGTGAGTGCCAACACACCTGGCCTGAGCTTTGCTTTTAAATAGGAAAACAATCTTCAAGTATATTCAGTATGTTCCTGACTTATGTCAAAAGTCAGTCTCTTGTTTTATTTTGCTCTGTTTAGATGCTTTCTAATCCAGACTGAACTGGTTTACTGGCCTGTTTCATTCAGCTTTGCTTCAGCTAATGTCTCACTTCATAAAAATTAAAACTAGAGAAAGCGAGTCAAAACTGTGGGAAGATTGTACTTTACTTCACCGAAATGTTTGGTCCTAAACCAAGGTCGAACATTCGGGTTATTTTGTAGGTCGTGGGATCTCTGAGAACTCAGAAGATTGAGTCAAAAGGACAACTTCCATGGATGGTTGCATTTCTTTGTGTGTGTGGCAGGCGAGTGCACGGACACGTGCCAGGGCAAGCACAGCTTCCAGGAGGCCCTTCTCTTCTCCCTCCATGTGAGCCTCGGCATTGAACTTAAGGATCCAGACTTTGCAGCAAGGACTTTATCTACTGGCAGCCTCACCAGCCCCACACACGTCTTGATAATTTCTCGTGGTCACACACACCTTCAACCCCAGCGCTCATTCGGGAGGCAGAGACAGATGCATCTCTGGGAGTTTGAGGCCGGCCTGATCTTCATAGTGAGTTCTAGGACAGCCCCAGGGCTATATACAGACATATATATCCATATTCTTTGTGTCCCGTCTCCCAGCAATGTTAAGTGTTGTAACTGTGTCTGAAGACATTGTTCTCAGCTCTAGCTCTTGTCTCCAGCAGCCTACAATATGGCAGGAAAGTGGTCTCTGTGGAAGTGAGTGGAAAAGAAAGTGGATGCATTCAGGATACAATGGAAGGGATGTCGTGAAGGCAGACAAGCCCTTCAGAAAGGATGCTGAGACCCATGCAGGCATTTGAGAAGCAGCTAAAAGTTTCTTATTTGATCTTGGACGCCACTGGCCTGGGATATATCCCCACTGCTGGTGTTCTCACCTAGGATACATGAAGCTCTGCTTTTTAAAAATTATTTTTATTGAGATATATATTTTTCTCTGCTCCCCTCCTTTCCTCTCCCCTTCCCTTCTACCCTCTTCCATGGTCCCCATGCTCCCAATTTACTCAGGAGATCTTGTCTTTTTCTACTTCCCATGTAGATTAGATCCATGTATGTTTCTCTTAAAGCCCTCTTTGTTGTCTAGGTTCTGTGGGATTGTGAATTGTAGGCTAGTTTTTCTTTGTTTTATGTCTAAAAGTCACTTATGAATGAATAGATATGATACTTGTCTTTCTGGGTCTGGGCTGCATCATTCAATATGATGTTTTCTAGATCTATCTATTTGCCCACAAATTTTAAGATGTCATATTTTTTTCTGCTGTGTAGTACTTCATTGTGTAAATATACCACATTTTCCTTATCCATTTTGTGGTTGAGGGGCATTTAGCTTATTTCCAGGTTCTGGTTATGACAAATTATGCTGCTATGAACATAGTTGAGCACATGTCCTTGTGGTATGATTGAGCATCCTTTGGATATATACCCAAAAGGGGTATTGCTGGGTCTTGAGAAAGGTTGTTTCCTAATTTTCTGAGAAATCGCCATACTGATATCCAAAGGAGCTGTACCAGTTTGCACTCCCACCAGTAATGGAGGAGTGTTCCCTTTACCCCACATCCTCTCCATCATAAGTTGTCATCAGAGTTTTTGGTCTTGGCCATTCTTCCAGGTGTAAGATGAAAGCTCAGAGTTGTTTTGATTTTCACTTCTCTGATGGAAGGATGAAGCCCTGATTTTTATGAAGCAGGCACGGTAGTGCATGCTTGTAATCCCAGCATCTAGGAGGTGAAAGCTGGAGGAACAGAGCGAACAAAGATGCTTAGGGTCAACCTTGGCTAACATAGTGTGTCTGAGGCTAGTTTGGGGATACATGAGACCCTGTTTGAAAAACGAGCAAAATATTTTTCAGCTAGCAAGTATGTCCAGACTGAGGTTGTTTATGATGAGACCATCAAAAGAGTTCGTGTGTGTGTGTGTCTGTGTGTGTGTGTGTGTGTGTGTGTGTGAGAGAGAGAGAGAGAGAGAGAGAGAGAGAGAGAAAGAGATGTTAAATGACAACTTATACTCCAGCAAACCAAGGAGGAACCAACCTTCAGTTCAGCCAGGGAACTGAGTTCTGAGGCTGTTGTGGCCTTGATTTGCCTCCAAAAGCATGTAAACAGCTGGTGTCATGGAGACAAGCGACCAGAAGCCAAACAGCATGGTGACATTTTAACCTCGTGGCTTTCATTTGGATTGCTCAGATCTACCTCCTAGAGCCTTGACATTTCAATAGTATCATTACGCAACAAGCTTCCTTTTATTTTGCCCAATTTTCCCGCTGTCTGGTAGCTTTGCTTACACTATGGAATTCGTGTCAGGAGTAGCCTCCGCTTGTTTCCCTGACTCTCTGGAGTCTAAATGGAAGGAAGCAATGTTTCTGATTCTCTTGGGAATTCTTGTTGAGAAGTTGTTTCATTTGTTCCCCTTGAGACCGCATTTTATGTCCCCAAAATACAAGCTGTGCTTTCCATAAAATAACACCTCGCTGTGCAAAAGGATGGTTTTTAAATGATAGCTTCCCTGACAGATATTTTATTAGCAGTGCTTTTTTAAAAAAAAAAAATCCTAAAGTCTGAAGAGAAATAAGAGAGTTGAAGTCAGGCCAGGAACTTTGGTGCCAAGAAATCATTAAGATCTAAAATACCTTCAGTTGTATGACAAGGTATGTATTTAGAACTATGGGATCAAGACAGACAAGGTAGGCCCCACTTAGGAAGAAAGGAAGGCATTGACTCCGCCCTTCTGTAAGAGAGGGACCACATCTGGTTCCAGCCCCTTTATGTTAATGCTGAGGTGACAGAGGATTTTCTCTTAGCGTTTGCTCCCTAAGTTGGAGAGTGGTAACCCACTGAAACACTAACAACACGTTCAGAGAATGCAAATGTGGAATCCACACCCAGGGCTCTCTCAGAAGGCGATCCTACAGCCCCTGCTTGGCTGATACAGTCCCGCCTCCACAGACGACCCTGCAGGAGGTATCTCCTTCACTGCTATGCGTACACATCTGGAATATACGTACACATTTGGAACACATGTTCTCCTTGGGCAGCACTGAAGAGCCACTGGGGAAGCCACGCCCCCTGCTGGGATTGAAGTTAGGCCTGCAATACCATGGATCCTTCCTCTGCAAGCAAGCAGGTTTCTTCTGTTTACTCAGGGCGAGGAGGCAGCCTTTTCCTGAACAAAGACAATCTCATGCGTTCACCGGAAGTGGTTATGGCACCAGTAGAAATAATTCACAGTTTGGGAGTTCCTGGTGCTTTGTTTTGATATTGATGTAATCGGGAGGCCACCAGAGAGGAGCACTCAGGCTCAGTTTATAGCCAATTGAAAGTCTTTATTACAGTCAGCGGGATTACACTCAGGTATTTGGGAGCCCAAGTAGAGCACGCTGTGTCCAGAAAACAGGGTTTTTTGAAGGCAGAAATCATGTTGTCCTGGCATCTTGCTCAGCACTAGGGGTGGGGTGGGGTTACGGTGGGGTGTGGGGTAGAGGTGGGGTGGGGTGGGAGGTTCCTAGCGGGTAAGAGGGGGATTTGCTTCACCCAAGCAGGGAGTTTAACAGAAACTAAGATGAAGTGGTTAGGTAAGGAGCCTTGACCTTGGATTCCTAGGATAGAGTTGGATAATTTTCCATAGGATTCTGACCTCAGCAAGAATACAAGATGGAGGAACCTCTGCACTGCCTTGCCCCATCACACCAGATTTCCTTCTGGAATTCATTATATAACCCACACCAGCCCCAGGCTCGCAGCAATCCTCCTGCCTCAGCCTCCTCAGAGTGTGTACTGCTATACCCACTTATAGACATTGTTCCTGAAGGAGGCCCTGTTGGCTGGAGACCATTCAGGATGAAGAGGGGCCCCCTGCTCTGCCCTTCTAACCTTTCGATAATACTCAGGGAGGATTGCCAAGGGGGAAAGTGCCCGGGTCTGCAGCCTGAGGTCCTCCTGTCCTGATACAGAGAAAACACGCCCCCAGGCCCTGTCAGTCAGCTCCACACACTGTGACAGAGCCCCAGACAGTCAACTTCGAGGAGGTGTTGAATTTGACTCAGGATTTCCGATTTCAGCCTGTGGCTACTCTGGGCCTGTGGGTGTGCAGCGCATCACAGAGGGAGCCCATGCAACCTCATCATTTTAAGAAAGGGAAGAAGGTGACTCCAGGAACTCAGTCTTCCTTCTAAGAATGTTCCCCTAATGACTCAACTTTCTTCTGCTAGGCCCCATACATATCCCAAAGGTTCCTCCGTTGGCAGACACCGCGGGTACCGAGCCCTCAGCACTGAACTGTCAGTCCTCCTGCTCAGTGTGTGTGATGAGAGTTCCTCTTAGCTGTCAGAGCAGAAGCTAAAAGCGATTCTTTCTAAGCCGACTCACCCTGGGACACATGGAGTCTGTCGTGGTCTCCAGTCCACATTATTTAGGACAGAAAGATCAAATTGTGTGAATGTGTGTAGTGATTGTCATCTGAGAACATGCTACACCCCAGACTCACTGAAGCCCAAACTGGGGGCACGGGCCAAGGGGAGGGCATTCAACAAAGCCTCCAGGTAATTTTAAAAGTACTGATCTGTTCACTTATTTTTGTGTGAATGCTTGCCAGGGTGCTTGTCAGTGCAGATGCCCTGGGAAGTCAGAAAAGGCCTCAGGTTCCCGGAGCCAGAGTTAGACACAGTTGTGAGACCCCATGTGGTGTTGGGAATGCAACCGAGGTCCTCTGTGAGAACCCTAAGTAGTCTTAACCACTGATTCATCTCTCCAGACCCTCTCTGATTAATTTTGACAGAGATTGACCTTGGGAGATGGTAAGGGACACTTTAGCTGACTTTCTCCTTAAAGCCCCTCCCGGCGGACTCCCAGCCTGTGCTGACATCTCTAGAAGCTCTGGACATGCTGTGGCTAAGCCTGGTAGAGATAAGTATCCTACTAACTCCTAGACCTTTGTGCATGGTTAGATGTGGGAGACAGGGTCTGAACTGTACTCTCGGGGATCCTTCTGTCACCATAAGCCAGGGAATTCACCAAGGCCCTAACGTGCCAAGAGCAAATTGCCTTGGTAGCCAAAGCTGTGGTTGGGAGCCAGGTTGGGAGCCAGAAGGACACTGAGGCAGGATTCAGATGTACCCAGGATGACAGAGAGTTCATGGTGTTCAGATCCATAGGGAGGGCCTTTGGGTTCCCAGACGGACTCAGAAAGACTGCTTCAGGCTTTCACAGATGGCTGAGGCCAGAACACCAGAACAACCTGGCCACAGCTTAGAAGTCACCAGCAGGAAGCAAGTAGCCCCTTCCCATCTTCACCTGACCACCATCAGCCTGGGATGCCCGTACCCCACCACACTAATTGCCTTTCCAGACAGCACCAGAGGAGGGAGGGAGCAACTTCACCATAGAGTCCAAAGCAGCCGTAAAGACAGCATGTCCACCCTCTGACCGTGTCTTCCGTTGACAGGCCACAGTCTGACTTCTCTTTGTCACTACCCAGGGGGGCACAAGGACCATGGCAGATATGTTCTCTGCACATGCGTCTGTAGGAAGTCAGAAGTCCTCTTCTCCCCGTCAGTGCACTGCTCAGCTGGGCTGAAGGCAGTACAGCTTCCTAATAATGCCCCCAACTATCTCATGTGCCTTTCTGGGGGAAGCTGACATGGGGATCCCCAGGAGGGTGGTCTGGCCTTCTTTAGAGCTCTGTTTAGGATCAGGGGAGATGCCACATTCTTATAGGGTCGTCATGCTCCTCCTCCCTTAGGCTTATCACATGATCAAATCAAAGGAGCCCAGCTGGGAGGTTGGTCCTCTGCATCTCTCCCCTGGGCTCTGAGGTAGCCCCGAAGCAGAGGGCCGCGGGCATATGTCCAGGGGAACGTATAGGAAGATAAGTCTGCCCACTTTCCACTTGCCTTTCAGCTATCTTCATGAGACCCATTCAAGTCTGATCTAGCCTCTTCTAAAAATCAAAATTAAAAATTGACATTACGATTTTGCGTAGCCTCTCCCACTCTCTGGCATTATTCTGGCCCTTGGGCTCTGCATCCCCCTCATGACAAATCATAATGTCTGCCTATTGATCCCTGAAATCAAACCTCTCACAGCCTAGAAGATCACAGAAGATTGACTAGGATGTTTTAGTAAATTCAGCGTTTTCGGCAAATGATCCAAGTTGGGAGCTGGGGCAGAATTCTCTGCCTGGAGGCTGTGGACATCAGGACTGGCCATATTTAAGGCTCTAGGCTAAATTTAGCCCTCCCAGCTGGTTCTTATTCCAGCAACTGAGTGTGGGCTTGCCCAGCTGTATTTTAAGCTGAGCCCCAAATTTCCCTCTGTTTGATTTTGTTATGTTCTGCAGGATTTTGTTTTAGCTACCAAAAATATCAAGAGTTTTCTGATGGCATCTTAACCAAGTAAATTCAACTGAACAGGAACTAACTGTTTAGCAGTAACATGACAATCTGCGACTTGAAGGGACCTATCCAGCTAGGAAGAGCATTGTATGTGATTGCCCTAGGTTAACTGTCTGAGCTTATGGGGAGAAAAAAAATGGTCTCGATTGCTAACTGCATGTTCAAGCAGTTTGCTGTTTAAAAGCTCTTCCATCAGTTTTGAAACGCCAGGCTTAAGGACCAAACAGTATACATCATATGTTGCCGTCTGCATAGGGAAATCGAGAGTGTGTATTTGCATACATAGATGATGTTTCTGAGACTCTTCTCAGGACCTGGCAATGCTGGCCATCTCTGGAGAGAACACTCAGAGACTGGGAGGAGCCAGAGGGTCAGGTTGGAATCTTTCCCCATGACTGTGTATTCATTTCTGGTTTCGATGGTTTTAAAAACATATTGTGTGAGTCACGCATCTGTACATGGACGTGTAAAACAGAGGCTTCTTTATTCTATTATTGCCCCAGCAATAATAATGCCGGCCTCCTACTGCAGAAACTCTGGGGATGGGCAAGTTCTGCACCACACATGTGAGCATATATACAAGTTCCCTATGTACCCATATGCACACACACAGCCTGACATACTGCTTATATTTTAGCACATAATTGCATATTGGAGGGTTTAAAAATACTGACAACGTTGGAAGTATATATGCCAAGTGTGCATGCCAATGTCTCTGTGTGTGTGTTTATATAGTATATGCATGTATATGTTATATGTGTGTGTTGGCATGCTTGCACCTGTCTGTGTGTGTGTGTAGCCCAGAGGATGTTGAGAATGAGTGTCTTCTATCCTTCTTTACCTTAAATTTTGCAACATGATCTCATTAAAACCTGATTTGGTTAGACTGCCTGGCCAGCAAGTCCTTTGGAGCTACCTGCCTCTTGGAGTTACTTCTGGCTTTTATGTTGACTTAGGGATCCAAACTCTACCTCTCAGTCTTGGATAGCAAGTGCTTTACCCACTGAGCCATCTCCTCTCCCTCAATCTGAAAAGGTTAGTAGACCTTAATTCTTCCTGGGAGAATTGTAGGTAAGTGCTGATTTCTCCCCTAGTTCTCTGTCTAAAATATCTCAACCCAAAATTTTCTCTTAAAAACAAGTTCCTGATCCTGTGTTTTCAGAAAGTAGTATCCACAGTAGCAAAATTCTTACAAGAGCGGATACCCTCAGGAGTGGGTCCCCACAGGAACGGGACCCTATACGAGCGGGTCCCCACAGGAGCGGGTCCCCACAGGAGCGGGACCCTACAGGAGTGGGTCCCCACATGAGCAGGTCCCCATAGGAGCGGGTCCCCACAGGAGCAGGTCCCTACAGGAGTGGGTCCCCACAGGAGCAGGTCCCCACAGTAGTGAGTCTCCCAATGTTAAAATTGACCCCTAATTTTTTCTAGTGTTCTGGATTTCTTCTAATTTTCACTCATTTGACGTCATTCAAGGATGACTCATATTTGCTAATGTCTTGCCTAAGATCAGCTCATTTCGGTTTAACAAACGCTTGTTGAAGAAGAGCTATGGGCTCACCGTGGGCTGGGTGCGCAGGGTTATCAAGATGGAAAAGACACGATGTCACTCTATTCGTGTGGGAATAATGATCCTTTCTCTAAGACTTTTATGAAGCAGGAAACAATTTTACATTGATGTTAGGCTTTAAATAAAATACTTCTCACTCGTCAGCTACATGCATGGCTTCCATCCTCCTGTAGCCTTCCCACGGGATTATTATTTTAAGTCTTTGCTAGAAGAGATATCCTTCAAAGGCAATTGTAATAATTCTCTCTTATTGGAGTAGCCCTAAACCAATAAAAGACTGAAGAGAGGGCCTGGAGAGATGACCCAGTGGTTAAGAACACTGGCTGCTCTTGCAGAGGACCCATGTTCGGTTCCTAGCACCCACATTGTGGTTCAGCTACCTTTATTCCAGTTTAAGGAGATCCAACACCCTCTTCTGGTCTCTGCTGGCACTGCGTACATCTAATACATGTATATACAGGCAAAATGGCCAAACACATAAAATAAAAATAAGTAATTCTTGAGGCAATAAAAGAAAAGACTGAAGAAGCCACATGATCGAGAAAAAGATAATGATTAATACTGAAGAATAAGAATTACATTTCTTAACAAAGGAATCTTATGAGCTTCTACTTAGCAGTTTAATCTTCTTGACTAGTTGTAAACTTAGTAAATTAATTTGCCAAGAACACACTCTTTACGCTGTGTCTGCAAAGGAGCTAAAGAGAAATACTGAACAGACACTGTAGCTGAAGGAGTAGAGGGTAAAATGGAGGTGTGGGTCAGGGACCAAAGGCCTCAGTTTGGGGGGACAAGGATGATAAGAGCCTAAGGAAATAGCAGAAGGCACCCGGAAGAGGGGAAGAAACTTTAGTGGGTCTTGGGCACTCAGAAAGAATATCTGTCTTGCTGTGTGCCTGCAGGGGCTGTCTGGGACTGGTCAGAACCCTACTGCAGCATGGTGGCCTAGGGACAGGCTACCCTAACACACATGTTTAAAACACTATTGTCACCGGAACTCTTGGCCTCTAGCATCCTCCTTTCCTCAAGTTACCAGCAAGCCCTCTATCATGTACTTGTTTTCCAGCTCAAAGCAGAGCATTTTCTCTTGCTAAGGCAAACCGCTTCCCTGCCAATCAGCTCAGAAGGAACACACACCTTCTCATCCATCAGGCCCTCAGTGCTAGGCATGACAGCCCCGCCTCACCTACAGACACTTCTCGACATGGCCGGTTTCTTCTGCTTGTCCTCTGATGCTCTTGCCCTTCAAGAGTGACCCTGCCTCCCCTCTCAACAGGAGGGGTCTCTCTGTGGTGTTTCACAACCTCAGTTTCCCGTCTTTCTGCTTAGGATATGTCATTTTGTTTATTTGTCTTTGTGACAGACGGACTCTAAAATAGCTCCAAATTGTTCTGCCTCCTGTATTTTATCTGCAGCTTTGTGGAACTTCTTCCTCTTTGTGTGTGTGTGTGTGTGTGTGTGTGTGTGTAGGGGGGGCGACTGTGTCCTATATTGTGGCTTTACTAGAAATCGGCCAAGGCGACTTCTGCTCTAGTTTTGGGTATTAAGTATCCACTCCAGTTTCCTTTCTGTTGCTGTGATAAAAAGAAAATCTGGACCACAAGCAACTTGGAGAGGAAAAGATTTATTTGGCTTGGACTCCCAGGTCACAGTCCATCACTGAGGGAATTTGGCGTGGGAGGGAGCTTGAAGAAGCAACCACAGAAGAACATTGCCTGCTGGCTTGCTTGTGTAACAGACTCTTACTGGTCCAGGACCACCTGACGGGGAATGGTGCCACCCACAGTGAGCTGGACCCTCATACATCAATTCATAATCAAAACCATCCCCCACATACATGGCCTCAGGCCACTCTGATCCGGGCAGGCCCCCAAATGCTCCCCTTCTGAGAGGACTCTAGGTTGGGTCAAGTGGACAATGAGAGCTCTTTAGAATAGTGTCTCCACGTGTTCCAGCTTTGTCCTCAGTCTGGACTATTGGGAGATGATGGGATTTCCTAAGGGGTGACAGGTAAAACCGTAGCATTGGAGTGGTGCCATCGAAAGGGACTGAAGGCCCTGGTCTCCTCCACTGCCGTTACAGTCTAGCCATGAGTGGGGGGGGGGGACTTTTTGCTCCACACACACCACAAATCCGAAAGCAACAGGACCAGCCAACCTTGGCAGAAACCTACAAAGCCTTGAGCCCTAACAATTATAGACCTTTCCTTTTTATAAGTTGACAATTCTTAGATGCATTGTTTCAGTAATAGAAGCTAAGATAATATGACTCCCAGAATTTTCTTACCAAAGATTGCGACTTTCCTTGTGTTAGCCAGCTCATCAGTTCTGTCTTTGGCTGGCTTTGATGAAATAAGCACATGGGGAGGACCAGCTAGCAAGGAGTTAAGAGAAGAGCGGCTGACCACAGCAGGGGGTAAGCCCTTAGTCTAATAACACAAAGATTGGACCCCGTTGAGAACTGTGTGAGTTCTGCAGTGGGTTCTTCCCTGACTGGTCCTCGAACGAGGAACCCGCAGACAAGCCTTGTTCAGAGACCCCTAACTGTGATCTGTGACACACAGGAGGGCCCTGCTCTGCTCTGCTCAGATTCCTGACCCACTGGGACAGTGGGTGATAAATGCATGTTGTCTTCAATCGAGTAGCTGTTAGTGAAGAGTTTGTTACACGGTAGTGGGTAACAAACGAATCCTTCTGCTTCATTTCTCAAAATAAGAAATCTCTCCTCAAGTACCTTTCAGCTCCTGAGGCAATCTACACTTGTTACTTCTTTGCATCTGAGTTATGTAGATCCACCTCCATGGCCATGCTGAACCTTTCTCCCCATGATGGAGAGTGGTGGCGACCATCTCACTGCTCTCCGTGGCCACTGAGTTGTGATCTTTGTGCTGGTCCTCCTTGGACCATCCCCTTCTCCCTCTCTTGGCCCACTAGTTCACACCTTTTCCTTCCTTCTCAAATCTCCATTTCACCGTTTCAGCTGATGAATTTGCTTTGTATTTCCCAAGGTGGGTAGATACTCAGCAGAAACAGATGCCCTTATCCCCACCCTGTGCCTGCTGCAAACAACCTGCACCTGCATCCGGTTCCCATCCCTCCCCATCCCTACCTCCCACACAGACATTTTCCTCTTTACTACGTGTTGGAACCTTTCTAATGCCATTCTCTGCTTGTACAACAGACTCTATAGCTTTTCACAGATCCAAATCCGTAGCACCAGAACATTCCGTGTCTCCTGCAACTTGAGTTTGCCTTGCCTCTCTCGTGGGTTCTTTCCATCCATACAGACCAGGATCCAGAGAGAAAGAGAGAGAGAGAGAGAGAGAGACAGAGAGAGAGACAGAGAGAGAGACAGAGAGAGAGACAGAGAGAGACAGAGACAGACAGAGAGACAGAGACAGAGAGAGACAGAGACAGAGAGAGACAGAGACAGAGAGAGAGAGGAAGGAGGAGGAGGAGGAGGAGGAGGAGATGAGTAAGAGGAAGAGGAAGAGGAAGAAGAAGAAGAAGAAGAAGAAGAAGAAGAAGAAGAAGAAGAAGAACTCTTTCTTGGTATCACTCTATGTTCCTGGTCTTGTTGTAGCAGAATTCTTCCACTATCTACAACTTCTCTTGACTCCAGTCAGCCAGGCTTTTCCACCACCCACCTATACTTCTCCTGTCATGACCAGTGACCTCCACGTAGCTACGTCCAGCAGGTAGTTCTCAGTCTACCTGCCTTCACTCAGCAATGCGGTTCCTCCCTGGAAGACTTTCTTCCCTTCATTCAGGCAGACACAGTGCTGGGGAAGTAGCTGAGAGTCCTGTATCTTGCAGGAAACAGGAATTGGTCTGTGACCCTGGGCAGTATCTTGAGCATATATGAGACCTCAAAGTCTGCCATGGTGACACTCTTCCTCCACCAAAGCCATACCTACTCCAACAAGGCCACACCTCCTAATGGTGCCACTTCCTTTGGAGGTCATTTTCTTTCAAACCACCACAATCTTCTCTTCATCCCGCCACTGCCACTATGCCAGCCCAGGCCACCTGCCACTTCAGTAGCTTTCCTTCTATTCTGCTAGCTCCTGCCCTAGACCTTCATCAGTCGGCTCCCAACACAGACACCGGACAGGTCAGTTTAAAGGATAAATCACATTACTCCCCTAATCAAACTTGAAAAGCATCTTGCGATAAAAGCCAGTCTCTGCAGTAGCCTGGGATAAACTTTGCATGATCAGTTCACGGCGCCATCATTATTCTCTGAACTCTTCCACCACTGACCCCCTTGCTCATTCTGTTCCAACCACAACTGCCTCCTTGTTCTTCCTCTAAACACAGGGATGCTTCTGCTTCAATTCTTTTTACATCTTTCTTCTTGCATCTCCAGACAGCCTGCCCCTTCCCAAGGCCTTATGACCAAGTGTAAGTTCTCAGCAAGACTGACCCTAACTTTCCCTGTTGAGAATGGTCACTCAGTCCCCTGAAACAAATACAAGTGTTAGCCCCTGTCATAGGCAAGGAAACTGAAGTTTGATATGGTCCAGTCAGATCCCAGAGCTCTGGAGTTCAGTTAGCTTAGGTTGAGTTGCAAATCCAGTAACAATTCTGAGTTCTTGACCCACCTTCCAGGGACTCGACTGAAAAGGGTAGGGATGAAGGAATGAAGAAAACAGGCACAGACACAGGATAGAAATGCTAGGAATTGGGTGGACTAGGCTCTTAGGTGGAGAAGCCACAGCTGCAACCCCACCCCCACCCCGGAAACTCCTGGTGTTTATTGTATAGAGTTGAGCAAGGAGGTGAGATTATTACAAACAGACAGAGCAGCAGGGTTTATGGGACACAGCAGGAACAAGGAGGCAGGTTTAGCCAACCTCAATAGGAGCACTCTCTGTAGAAGGTCACTCTTCAGGGCATAAATATCCGGGGGAGAACTCTGTGATGGTCCCTTTCTGCAGACACCACCAACATTTGCACTGAGACCCTCACGGAAGTCTTTGCCATCCTCTGCCCCATCAGCCTCACACCCCTGGGCTTTGCCTTTTCTGCTTAAGTCTGAGGGTCTGGTATCCTCAACATGGCCACGCCCAAGCCAACGGCACCGAGGGCTTCCGCTGCTCCCTACACAAAAAGCTTAGAAACTGGCAGCTATTACAAAGGTTTAGGTCTTGCTTACACCAATGGTGTTTCTACCGAGAACCAGCCCTGGCTCTGTGCCAAGCTGTCCTTTTGCCAGGGCCCACACTGAGGCTGTAAGAGCCCTTGAATCTGACAGTTCGCTGGTTATTGGTAGAAAATAGAACATGGGAGGAGTAACGGTATCTCTCAAAAACTTCTTCGTGGCAGAGACAAGTGTCACGTCTCTCATTTGGTTAGCCAAAGTAGGTCATGTGACCAGCCCGGTATTAATGAACAGCAAAGAATCATGTTCCCTTAGGGAGACAGTAAATATTTAATAATACACACTCACTGACAGCTCTGACCTGGGATTTTTAACCCCGTCTGTCTTGGAATCTTAAAAACTTAACTATGCACATATGTTTTAACCCCGTCCACAGGAATGCACACACAGCTGAACAGTCTTTTTCTCGTTCTATCTGTATTAGCTCTCTTGCTTCTTGGCTCTCTTAGTCCATTGAGTGTTGCTTGGAGGTCACAGAGGATCGTACAGAAGAGCTGTTCTCCACCTCCCTACCGCTGCGACCCTCTAATACAACTCCTCATCTTGTGCTGAACCCCAACCACACAACTATTTTCATTGCTACTTCCATAACTGTAATTTTGCTACTGTTGTGATCATGATGTAAATATTTTTAGAGACAGAGATTTGCCAATGGGGTTGCAACCCACAGGTTGAGAGCCACTGATATAGAACATTCCAGTTCTACCTGGTGAGATCCGACCCAGCGTCTCGCCCTCACCACGCGCCTCGGCACTCTGGTATGGAGTTTACGTGTGACAATTAGCACGTACATACTGTGTCTTTGAGTTACTTGTAGACACATCTATTTCGTTCACTTTCTGTTGAGTATCTTCAAGTACAAATCCTATCTATGTACAGATGAGGGTTTTTCTCTGCCCTGGTCCCTGGTGTACTCGTGTAGATGAGACATTGTCTGTTAGCTTTGCAGCTTGTACTTAACTCCTTTGTCATTCACTGCTGAGACTGGGCCTTTCGTGACACTTACCTTTGTGATCTCTTTAAAGTTCATATCAGACTTGTTGGCTAAAGGAGTGTTTGAATCTGTCTGCTATCCTAAGCAAGGCATAGTGGTGCACACCTTTATTCCCAGCACTTGGGAGGCAGACGCAGGAGGATCTCTGGGTTCAGAGGCCAGCTTGGTCTACAGAGCAAGTTCTAGGACAGCCAGGGCTATACAGAGAAATCCCATCTTAGGGGGGGAAAAAACAAAACAAAAGAATATATTTGCTTTTCTATTCTCACTAAAATTACAGTGGCAACAACATAATATTAATTAATAATATATTAATTATATCTATATAATTATTATATATTATAATTTGTTAATTATATTATTTTAATAATATTAATTATTAACAGCAAAATAATATTAATTGCTGCCTTCTTATTCCTTAAATAAAGATTACTGTAGAATAAACAAACCAAATGGAACAACCCTTCAGAACCCTTGTCATCCGCATGTGTCCCCTCCCCACTGTGGCAAAAGTTCCTGACTAGCCCATCTCTCCTAACAGGGCTGTTGAAATAACAGGGCCAGTGAAGCCTGGGATAATACTAGTGCTAGCCTTTGGAAGAGGGCTTCCCTGTGACCCTGACCCAAGAACTCTCTCAGGTTGAAAACCTCCTTCCGGCGTGCTCAGAATTTACTCACTTAGAAATTTTATTTGTATTTATTTTGTGTGTCTGAGTGTTTGCCTGCATGTGGATATGTGTTACCTGCAGAGGACTGAAGAGGGCATTAGACCCCTGGAACTGGAATTATAGGTGGTTGAGAGACCAGCTCCCTCCTGCCCTCATTCCGCTCCTTCCCCCTCCCCCGTGTGAGTGCTGGGAACTGAACTGAGGTCCCTGGCCAGAACAGCCAGTGCTGTTAAACGCGGAGCCCTCTCTCCAGCCCGAGAACTTTTGTCTCTGAGCATACTGCTGTGGGCAACCCAAGATTGCGGGGAAAGCCCTTCTCTGCTGTAAAGGCGATCGCCATCTGGAAAAAAAGCCACCTCCTAAGCAGACGGCTGCGGGTTCTGTGGCACTCTGGTCTTATTAACACCCTGTCATGAACAGCAGTCACCACTGAACTTGGATGAGCTCCTGTGTATGTGGCATTCGCAGCTTTTCCCTGGGAGATACTAAAGACAAATGTTGCATCCTCTTTGGTCCCGAAGCCAGCTCTATTCCCAGGAGGTGCTTTGGGAAAGTAGGTATGAGCGAAGCAGAAAACCAAGCAAGCAGAACAGCTTTCTTTTCACAAGCGCACTGTGTGTGTACTGGTCGCTCACTGGGCTCACTACCCGCCCCTTGGCCCCTCAGGAGCACAGCCAGATTTCCGCCCAGCCCCACTATGTTGTGTGATGAGGCTCCGGCCTCAGCGCAGATTCTGCTCCTGCTGTGGGGTCCCAGGCTGGGGTGTGAAACCGGCGCTTGGTCTGGCCACAGGGACCGTTATCGCTGTTCGCCATGCCACTTCCCGTCACATATCCTGTGCCAGCGCTGTGTCAAGACCATCTTGCAATTTTCAAGCAAGCGTCTCGGTGTCATTTCCTGAGCCACAGAATTTGCTCATGCTGCGAAATGGCCTGCAAAATTTCACTTGGGTTTATTGGGAGCACACTTCCAGAGAGAGAAGCAGAAGCAGTTCTTTTCTCAGGGACCTGGCGACAGCCCCTTTCCTCTGATGCCCTAGTCGGTGCACACTGGACCAGGTCTAGAGTTTTATCTAAGTAGAGATCCACTAAGCAGAGAGGCAGCAACAAGAGAAAATCTAATCAAACAAAAACTATAGGCCATATTCTCTTGGCCACAAACCCCCCCAAATAGCCACCTTACCAGCCAGCCTGTTATGTTCTGAACGGTAGGTGACAGGCTTTGGAGCCAAACGCTGCCAGCATTAGTTGCTGTGTTAAAGTTCTCACTGGTGGTCCTAATGATTTGGGTTGACTCCCCAGAGCCCAGATGAAAAGCTAGATGCAGGGGCACATTGGCAACCTTGACACTCCTGCCTTGAACAGGGAGGTAGGTAGAAAACCAGGCAAGAGCTCACTGGATGGCCGGTCTGGAGTGCAACGAGCAACATCAGAAACAAGACAGGGGGTTACTTCAAAGGGTGAAAGGTGAGGACCTACTCCTGAAAATTGTCCTCTGTCCTCCATGTGTGCACCATGACATGCACACATCCACACTACACACACACACACACACACACACACACACACACACACAGAGTAAATAGATAAATAAATGAACATTAACTATATCTGCCTGCATATTGTATAAGTAAATAATTAATTAAGTATTATTACTCCCATCCTCACTCAGTTTTGCTTCAGATGCTCCTCTATGGCCACCCCTTCTTCTCTGTGCTGGGGAGGCAGTAAGTTGCAGGGAGCTGGGCTCTGTACAGGTGGCAGGACCATCCTCTCTGCCTAGCCTCAGCCCAGCTCCCTGTAAATATCAGCTGACAAGATTTCTCCTTCCTTTCAGCCCTGCTTGCTTATATCATCCAACTTGGTTTTAAATAGCCAATGGGGCCACACTCTTCTGGGCACAGACGCCCAGCTCAGGCACCTTGCCCGTCAGGCTGTATGCTCTGAAAGTAGGTGACAGGGCTTGGGAGCCAATGGCTGCCAGTATCCAGCTGTTGCTGGAGGCCAGCGGATTTACTGTCACTCAGAGACATATAAGAGATGGCAATGTGTAGCAGGAACTGCATGCCTGGGCAGCGCATTGCATGGTATTAGCCATGCTATGGCTCAGGCACACAGAGAAAAAAACATTGCAAATTCTTTACTACCTCCCAGTCAGCAAAAAAAGGATATAGTCAAACCCCATGGCTAATTGATAGAATAATTCCAGCTCAAAGGTAAAAACAAGTATAAAATGAATAGCAAATTCAGCCACTCCTGTTCATTTTGAGGGAACGTTAGCTATATCTTTGGGGCTATAAACTGTGGCATGTCAAGATGAATTTAATTACATGGTGCTGGGCATCAAACATTTATTTTATAATTTTTAAACTATGAGGTGAGATCTGACTCCTAAAAGTTATCCTCTGACCTCCACTCGTGTGCCTTGACATGTACATGTGCGCACACACACACACACACTAATTCGTTTTTAATTAGGATTAGATGATGTGGGATTCCCCTCTGTATGCTGTGAATATGTTTTATTACCATTGGTTAATAAAGAAGCCGTTTCGCCCAATGGCTTAGCAGAGTAAAGTCAGGCAGAAAACCTAAGCAGAGAGAGAGGAAGAAAGAAGTAGAGTCAGGGAGATGCCAGGTAGCTGCCAAAGGAAAAAGATGCCAGAACCTTACTGGTAGGCTACAGCCTCATGGTGATACATAGAATACTAGAGATGGGTTAATTTAGAATGTAAGAGCTAGCTAGAAACACACCTAAGCCATTGGCCAAACAAACAGTGTTAAAATTAATACATTTTGTGTGATTATTCAGGCCTGGGTGACTGGGAGACAAATGCCAAATCTTCATCTACAGATAGATGAGGGACTGAGGAGACTTGCCAAACAAGCATGGGAACCTGAATTTAGATCTCCATCACCCATGAAGAAGCTCAGTGAGATGGTGCACACCTGTAATCCTAAAGCTGGGGAGCTGGGCAGGCAGCTGCTGGGTGGCAAGCCAGACTTGCCCAGTTGTTGAGTTCCAGGGCCGGTGAGAAATCCTTTTTCAAAACTCAAGATAGAACTCAGTAGAGGAAGCCACCTGCATACGCATGAACATGCACACACATGGACAGACACGTGCACACATAGATACCAGCCATTCACACATCCACCCAAAGTTAGAGAATGAAATAAGCAAAGACAGTGTCCACATGCTGCCATGTGTCCCTTGGGACAGACACATGTGTGCAGGTGATAGTTCTGGAAGGACTCACCCCACCCCACTCTCCACCCTCACAAAAGCCTTAGCTGAGCTGATCCTGATGGGGGACTGGGTCACAAGAAGGCAGGGATGTGAGATGAACTTGTGCGTAATATCCTAACCAGTTTTCTGTTTCCATTTAAGCACAAGGATTATTTGATAAGCTTTGACAAATGGATGTTATGGTCTTTTATCCTCTAATTATGTGCATATATTGCAAAATGTTATTGAGTTAGAATCTTTGCAAGTTCTCTAGAATAAATTTACATAAAATGCTTCCTTTTGTGAGTGTGTAATGATGTTCTCCCCGCCCCCCCCCCCGTGGGTGTGTCTATGCACTGTGTGCTTAGTGTTCATGGGGACCAGAAGTGGGCATTAGGTCTCCTGGAACTGGAGTCACAGACAGGGGTGTGATGCTGTGTGGATGCTGGGAACTGAACTCGGGTCCTCTCTGGAGAGCAGCAATCACTCATAGCTGCTGAGCCATCTCTCCAGTCCCTTCCTTTGGTTTTTGAATAGCAACAAGAGAAGGGTGTCACTTTGGGAAGATCAGGTGTTCTTTCCTTTCCTTTCTGAGTTAGGGTCTCACTCTGTGGCCTTGACCGGCCTGGAGCTTGCTATCGAGATCAAGCAGGTTATCACACATGGCCAGTCAATCTAACCTTAAAGACAACCACCCTGAATGGTCATGAGCCACCTGGCAAAGGTCATGGGTTGTGGGTGAAGGGAGAAGAGCCAAGACCCAGCCGCTGTGCTAGCTTTATGAACTGAAATGTTTCTGCCTGACCTAGACTATCAGACTCTTTTTTTAAATTATTTTATAGTCACCACATGAAAAGCAAGGAGAGCTTTATTGGTCTTCCCCGGAGATAGTATCCAGCTATCTTAAAGTAGTTCAAGCTGACCCTAAACTTCCATTGGTCCTCCTGCCTCAATTTCCTGAGTGCTGGGGATACACACCTAGCCTTGGGGGGAAGGGGGTCTTTCTAGAATGTTTATTTAAAGTTCAGGCTTTCCAGATGATCCCTCAAGATATTTATGATTTATCTGTATCTAAATAGATCTGGTTTAATGCTCTGTCTGTTCCTTTCTCACCTTAGGGAGTGAAATCCCTTCACGTAAGTGGTTAAAACAAACTATGCTGGCCTGCAGAGATGGCTCAGTGGTTAAGAGCACTTGCTACTCTTCTAAAGGCCCAAGTTTGGTCCCCAGCACCTACACTGGGTGGCTTATTGCTGCCTGTAACTCCAGTTCTGGCAGATGGAAGACTCTCTTCTGGACTTCAAGGGCACTCATTCTCGAGGGGCATACACTCACAGGCATAAACACGAAAATTTTAATTTCTTTTTTTAAAGATTTATTTATTTCTTATGTATACAGCATTCTGTCAGCATGTATGCCTGCACACCAGAAGAGGGCGCCAGACCTCATCATAGATGGTTGTGAGCCACCATGTGGTTGCTGGGAATTGAACTCAGGACCTCTGGAAGAGCAGCCAGTGCTCTTAACCTCTGATCCATCTCTCCAGCCCAATTTTAATATCTTTTTAAATGCATTATGCTGAATACCCTATGGGGAACTGTGGCCAAGTGAAACAAGGGCTGACAAGGTGACAGAGAACACAGAAAAGGCACAAGGCAAGTTGTCTCCAGCATAGAGCGGTGAGGCTAGAGGCCAGGTGTGTGAGCGAGAGGCTGGAGGCGTGAAAATGGTCCATCGTGAGCTCCCTGAAATGTGGTTCGCTGTGACCCCTGTCGTGTTGGTCTCCACTGTTTGCCATCAACGGAACCTGTTTCCTGACCTTTTGAATGCAGGGTTTCACACAAAGAAATCCTTTCTCCTTGTGGTCATTTGTCTCTCAGAGAGTCAAGCGTTAAAGGCATGGTGACTGATGTGTGGTGATGGCACCTAGTAGGTGGTCTCAGGTCACTAGGGGATGCCCTTAAAGGGGACTACAGATTGTCTCTTCAGTCCGGAGCTGAGGCTGCCAAATGGTGAGCCCAGATGAACCTTATCTCTTTCTAAGTTGACTATCTCCAGCATTCTCTTATAGTACCGACAAGCTAATGCACTCCCCTTTCTCCTCTTATCTCCAAAGTACTCAGAAAATGTCTAGAAAGAGAAAGAGGGAAGGATGGGTAGACAAAATTGTTGTCGATGGTGTTATTAAAGCAAGCATAGCCGCCTGGCACCTCAAACTGTCCTGTTCCCTGGCTGCAGATGTCTATCTAAGAAGGGTGCTCGACAGCTTCGTTTTGTTGTCCTTGTTCAGAAGGCCAATAGCACTTATTGTAAAGGCTAAATTAACATGTACAGAAATGTATAAACATGTGTTAATACAGGCTTAGCATGTCATCCGGATACAGGGGCTATGAGACAAACATGTACTGTGATTGTTACCCATATCCACACACAATGGAGTCACCATTCTGTACATGGTTAGCGATGGCCTGTGCTGCAGGGGACAGGCTAAGTAGTGTTGCTTTATAAAGATGGGATTTATTCATGGCCCTCCAAGGAAAAGATCCGAATGCGCTACACATACATGGGCATTCGTCACTAAAATGTGCTTATAGAAAACTCCCAATTCCCATCGTGACTGCAAGGGAAAGAATCCACGCAGACAGCCTAGTGAGGGCAGAGTTTGACACTGTGCCCACAGCAGGATCTAGACCTTGTGAAGACCCTGACTGCAGGGTAATTCCTGCTTCAGTGAATCACGATGCTCCAAGGTGCTCATCCATCTAATAGAGATTCAATTTAGAGCATTCTGCCAGACAGAATTAAATATATTGGCTTGAAAAATTACAGGGAACCTATGTTTCTAACAGTCCCATTTTGATTGAATCAATTTTCTAAGCATTTCTCTTTTAGGAGTCCTCAAGGCCCATCTGCAGCAGTGGTTGTCTATAAGCAGTGGTTTGCAACCTGGGGGTCACAAACCTTTGAGGGGACAAACCACCCTTTCACAGGGGTTGCCTAAGACGATCTGCTTATCAGATTATATTACAGTTCTCTCTGTCTGGCCCTGGCTGACCTGGAACTCACTTTGTGGATCAAGCTGACCTCAAACTCACAGAAATCTGCTTGCCTCTGCCTCTAGAGTACTGGGATTTAAGGGTGTGCACCACCACCAGCAGCTTTATATTACAATTATTTGTTTTGTTATGTTTTATGAGACAGGGTTTCTCTGTACCTTTGGAGCCTGTCCTGAAACTAGCTCTTGTAGACCAGGTTGGCTACAATTCTTAAGAGTAGCAAAATTACAGTTAGGAAGCAACAATGAAAATAATTTTATGCCTGGGTATCACCACTACAGGAGGCACTGTATTGTGGGGTCAACGGATTAGGAAGGTTGAGTGAGCTCCACTGGTCTGCAGTGTGTGCCTTCCAGATCAACTTTATGTTAGAAGGAAGTACGAAAAGGAACCCCAGAATGGTTTATATAGGGCCTACAGGGAATGAGGTAGAAAAAAAAGCCATGAAGTATCACTTACCACAGACATTTCCACAAGCAAGGATTCCCTCCCATAGACTGAATTAATTATTAATCGGTGGGTTCTAGGGAGGTCAGACCACAGTATAAGGGCGCTAGTAAGACCTCACTAGTCAAAGGATAGCAGACACTTCATGGGGAGGCTCATGTGATGGCGCCCAAGCAAGAATAAGTTCTGATTGCTGATCTTACGAGGTCTGTAAGACCCAGCGTGTCTTTCCAAGAGGCTTTGCAAGAAGCAATTGATGCATGCCACATCTTTGTTTCATCATAGAAATGCTAGAAAAATCAACCCAGGAGAGATTCCATTTGTTTCCTTATGTCTCAGAGGTTCAGCCTGTGATGGTGAAGCCCTTCGCTTGAGAGCATGTGGGACGGAAGGGATTGTTTATCTCAGGGTGGACAGGAAACAGAAAGAGGATACAGGAAGAAGCCAGGGCAACCTATAGCCCCCAAGAACATGCCCCATTGTGACCTACTTCCTCTGGGTAGGCGCCACCTCCTAAACTTCCTACAACCTTCAAAAATAATGCCACTTGCTCGATACTGGAAGTTTCGCACATGAGATGGTGAGAGGCAATGGCCTGTCAAGTTTAAAGTAGAAGGGGGACAGAAAATGATAGCAAGAAACATGGTCTTTCACAGCCACTATTTTTAGAGATCAGCCCTTTGGATAAATCCAATCGTATAATGAAGATCGACATAAAAAATTCCAGCCACCAAGGGCTATTCTCTATTTGAAAAGGTCTAATTGGAGGTGTAATAGTGTCAGAACAGATCCAAGAATGAATGGACAGTAAAGGAAAATTTCTAAAAAATTTTCAGACAGAGACAAAGGGACTTTTCTATTCCCATTTTAAGAAGTCTTTGTGCAAATGCATGGTATTTTGGGTGAGTGTGTCCATGTGTAAGTGCAGGTGTGTGTGTGCTCTCTTGCACATGGGGAAGCCAGAGGCAGCCTGAAGTACTGTTGCTCATCTTCCTTGTTTGAGGTCTCTTGCTCACCAATGTGTGTGTCAGGCTAGCTAGCTCTGTTGCAAAGAGCCGCTTGTTCATCCCGGCCACTCAGAACCAAAATAATTACTCAGAGACCGTATTAATTAAATCACTGCTTGGCCCATTAGCTCTAACTTCTTATTGGCTAACTCCTACATCTTAATTTAACCCATCTCTATTAATCTGTGTATCGCCACGTGGCAGTGGTTACCAGGTAAAATTCCCAGCATCTGTTTTTGGCTCTGGATCCATCGTGTCTCTCTGACTCTGCCCTTCTTCCTCCCAGCACTCAGTTCCGTCTCCCACACACACACACACACTACCATTATAATTTCTGCCCTATCAACAGGCCAAGGCAGTTTCTTTATTCATTAATGAAAGCAACACATAGACAGAAGGACCTCCTATGCCATAGCTCCACCTCCCATCTCCCTGGAGGGGCACTGAGAGTACAGCCCTGTGCTACTGTGTCCAGATGAACATGGCTCTGGGAGCCTGAACACAGATCTTCATGTTCATACATGTAGCACGTGCTTTCTCACTCAGCCACGCCTCCAGTCCCACAGATTAAATTTGGAAAGAACGACTCACTCTTGAGGCTGGGTGGAGCTCAGCAGTAGAGTGCTTTCTTTTTTTTAACTAATAATTTTTATTACTTTATAAATAATACCAAGAGTGCTTTGTTGAATGTCGCAAGGCCCTGTGTCCTCCCTCTCCATTACCTCCAAATCAGCCTCCACCCCCGCCAACCAACAAGCAGAAACAGCAAAAGAAACTTCTCACAACGCAATATGAAAGAGACAAGGGGTCCAGTTTATAAACAAGCAAAGGGGCGCCCTCGAACTCCAACACTCGGGAGGCAGAGGCAGGGGGTTCTTTGTTGAGTTTGAGGCCAGCCTGTCCTACAGAGTAAGTTCCAGGCCAGGCAGGGCTACATAGTGAGAACCTGTCTTTAAGGGAGGAAGAGGGAAGGGAAAGGGGGGAGGGAAGAGAAGGGGAGGAGAGAGGAGCAGAGGGAAGGAGAGGAGGGAAGAGGGAGCACTTTATCTCTAAATAAAATACACAAACGGCCACTGGACCCTGCAAATGTGCTCTGTATTTTTAGTCGTTAGGGAAATGGAAACCAAAACCACAATGTGATATCACTTCACATGCACTGACTGCAATGAAAAAGAATGTGTCGTGTCAAAACCAATCCGGCAGTTCCTCAAAAGGCTAAGCTGAGAGTTGCCATTAGAATGAATAACTCCTCTCCTGTGTATATTCCCTAAGCAGTGAAATACACATGTCCACAAAACCTACCAGTTAATGTTCGTGATTGTATTATTCATCACAGCTAAAAAGTAGAAATACCTCAATAGTAAGTAATATAGTAAATATCATTCCGTATTAGAAGGAATGAGGTAGAATACATGCTATATTGTGCTTTGAACTTAAAATGTCCTCATACACTCACCTGTTTACATACTTTGTCCTCAGCTGGTGATGCTGTTTTGGAAGGTTAAGGAGCCATTGGAAGGTGGAGCCTCACTGGTGGAAGTTGGTCACTGGAATCATGTGACCAACCAGACTCCTGCTTTAGCCAAGATGCCGTTTTTTGTCTGTGGTCCTCTCTATACAATGGGCTGTGGACCTCTAGAACTGCAAGTAAAAATTAACTCTTTCTTTGTTATGTTGCTTTGCTTGGGGCATTTTATCACTACAATGAGAAAACATTAAGTCTTGCTGCAGTATAGATGACTTCTGAAAACATGCTAGATGAGAAAAGTCAATCACACAGACGCACGAGCACACACAGAAATCCCTCTATTGTATGATTTTATTTCTTTTCTTTTTGTGTTTTGCTTTTCTTTTGCTGATTTGTTTTCTGAGGAGCGTTTTTTGTTATTGGTTTTTTTGTTTTTTTTATTTGGTTTTGGGAAGGGGTCACTTTGGTTGGTTTGACACAGTCTTGCTATGTAGCTCTGGCTGCCCTGAAACTCACTATGCAGACCAGAGTGGCCACAAACTCAGAGATCTGCTTGCCTCTCAAATGCTGGGATTAAAGGTGTGTGCCACCACACCCTGTTGGTATGATTCTCCTCTCTGAAATAACCAGATAAATCTGTCAGAACTGAGAGCAAAATCAGTGGCTGTCTTTGGTGGAGGGACTTGAGAAGATGCGAAGTGTCTTCTAAGTATGGGTTCCTTTAGGGCTCATGAACATATTCTCAAGTTAATTTTATAGACTGAGACACAACTCTGACCATACTAAACACCACTGAACTGCATGTGTAGATGGATAAACTGTATGCAAATTATAACTCAATAAAGAAGCTGCAATCATTTTTAAAAGATTTTTTTATTTATTTATGTTTGCACATGTGTATGCATGCGCTCACGCACAAGTGCCCATGGGGACCAGAAGAGGGCATCAGATCCCATGGGGACCAGAAGAGGGCATCAGATCCCCTGAAGCTGGAGTTACAGGTGATTGCGGTGGGCTAGGAGCAGGTACTGGAACTCAAACTTCCATCCCCTGGAAAGTCAGCAAACACATCTGACTGAGTTAGGGTTTCTGTTGCTGTGAAGAGACACCATGACCATGGCAACTCTTATAAAGGAAAACTCTTAGTTGGGGTGGCTTTCAATTTCAGAGGTTCGGTCCATTATCATCATGGCAGGACATGGCAGCATGCAGGCAGATATCGTGCTGTAGAAGGAGTTGAGAGTTCTATATCCTGATCTTCAGGCAACAGGAAATGAACTGTGACACCGGGCATAGCTTGAGTATAGGAGAGCTCAAAACCCGCCCCAACAATGATGCTCTTCCTCCAAAAAGGCCATACTTTCTAATAGGACCTGTAGAGGCCATTTTCTTTCAGACTTCCACAACTCCTAACTGCTAAACCATCACTCAGCGATGAAGAATTAAAATACTGAACATACAGCCAAATCTAAATAAGCATTGGCTACATGAAACAGAAACCATGACATTAACAGAGGTCATGCCACAGGGAACAGAAACCCTAGAAACAGCTATACATGCAGGAAAGGGTGGTTAGAGAGAAACCATTCTAAGCGCCTTGTTCTGTTTGCAAGAAACATACAGGTATTATTTAACTACAAGACTGTTGAATAGTAAGCTTAGCAAATTAAAAAAAAACAAGTACAAAAACCAAACACAATTATTGAATAGGTTCAAAGAAGTCAGAAACGGAAACAGATTTAATAGAAAGCACAAAATCAGATGAAAGAATAAACCCATCACAGAACCCAAATCGCAGTAGACAGACTAAATAAAAGCCCGAGACTCAGACTTAAATTAAAAGACCGATTTAGCTTAAGTAACCCAAGCTATATGCTGTTTTATTGCCTTTTCTGTCTGCTATTGGAAATTAGAATAAGATTACATCCAAATCTTTTCCCTTGACATACGTGTGACTTTAAATGAGACGCTCTTAGCATCTCACCATGAAAGATGTTTTAGGGTCAGGTCAAGAAAACAACCCTCCGCTTCTGCTTCTTCAAGGTGAATAGAGCCCTACAGGGGAGCGGCTGTTAGTCTTGAACTCTGCACACAGAAGGATAACTGCTTGGGAGTGAGGGCAAGGTTTAAAAGCTGTGACTTTTACAACACTCTTTTTTTAAAAAACTGTGAAGACCATCATAACAAAACTCTAACGGGAGATGGGGAAAAACCTTTTACGGACAAAGCTGCTGGACTCCTCTGAAAGATGTAAAGAAACCCTACATAAATGGAGAGATGCGTTCTGTTCACGCGAAGAAAGGGGATTGAGTAAGAGAACCCATTTTCCTAAGTGTCCACTACAAATTTAATACATTTCGCTCAAAACCTCTGAGGAATTTTTCCACCAGCTTTAATAAGATCGGAAAATTCATTCAGAAGAACAATAGGCCCGGAGCAGCCAAAGCAATTCTGCAAGGATACACAGAAAAGCAATCAACCTGACAGAGATCAGAAGTTACAGCGAAGTTACAGCCATAGACCTGCTCTGATGGCAGATGTGGATGGATAGAATCGTGGAACATTTTCTGAAAAGAATGTGGAAATGCTCACTTAGAAATCAGAGATTGGAATGCAGCAGGCAGCATTTCCAATCATCAGAGAACAGAGGGCTTTTCAACCAATGGCACTGGGCATTTGACAAATAGTATTTTTCTTCACTTATTTTTTTCTGGGTCTGGGGATGGAAGTCAAGACCTCTAGCTTGTCAGGCAAGTGTTTAACAACTAAGCCACACCCCTAGTCCCCTGGACTAAACATAGTTATAAAGATAGAAAATCAGGCCGGGTGGTGGTGGTGCACGCCTTTAATCCCAGCACTCGGGAGGCAGAGGCAGGGGGATCTTTGTGAGTTGGAGACCAGCCTGGTCTACAAGAGCTAGTTCCAGGACAGGCTCCAAAGCTACAGAGAAACCCTGTCTCGAAAAACCAAAAAAAAAAAAAAAAAAAAAAAAAAGAGAGAGAGAGAGAGAGAGAAAGAAAGAAAAAAAAGAAAGAAAGGAAAGAAAGAAAGAAAGAAAGAAAGAAAGAAAGAAAGAAAATCAGATTCATGTGTCACGGTGCTAGTTAGGTTTTGTCGAATTTACACAAACTTGAGCCACCTGAGAAGAGGAGGCCTTGGTTGAGAAAATGCCTCCATCAGATTGGCCTGGGGACAAGTGTGTGGGGGCATATTCTTGATTATTGAAATGGGAGGGCCAGCCCATGTTGTCCTTTCATCCCTGCTCAGGTGGTCCTGGGCCTTTTAAGAACGTAGGCTAAGGAGCTGGAGAGATGGCTCAACAGTTAAGAGTGCTTTTTTTGTTCTTGTAGAAGACCTGGGTTTGATTCCCAACACCAACAAGGTGACTCACAACTCTCTTAGCTCCAGTTCCAGGGACCCTGTTGCCTCTTCTGCCCTTTGCAGATACAATAGAAGGGGAAAAGTGAGACAATACCAACAGTTGATGGCAACGGAGAGGAACAGGGGCACGGGTGGAAGTTCACAGCTGACCAACAATTCTACTTCCATGTGACCAAAGCCATGCACACTGAAAAGAATGTTTTTAGTACTCTGTAAGAGCTCAAGGCCAAAGCAAGTCACTTGGCCCAGAGGCGTGAAAGGGGGAGATACAGTGTGGGTTATTCACGCAGTTCAACCCTGGGTAGTCATTAAAACCAAGTGAGCCAGATCCATGTCACCCATATGGGCATATTCACTGTGCATAGCGAGCTAACATGAAACAAAGTAAAACACAACGTATATAAAGTTTAAAGTTCATGAGACAATAGTACATGTTACTATGAGCACACAGTCAAGAGATGAAGTCTTCCTGGTTACGATGCACACCCATGACAAGGAGTGAGGACCTTTAATCCAGCTGTCCTAACATTACATGATCTAGAGAGCTCCTTGAACTTACGCATCATAAATGCTTCCTTGCGTCCTTATTTATTGTAGGTGTGAGTTGAACTAAGAGCCTTGGGTAAGCACTTTTTCTCTGAGCTGCACCCCGGCCACCCTTGGGAATAACTGAGGCCCACATGAGAACTGGGCACAATTTTTGTACAAAAACTCTGAAGGACTTCCAGAGGTTTCTGGTGTTGCCTGTTAGTCTCTTTCTTCAGCAATTGGTGATGGCTCCGGGCATGACTTCGGGCACAGCTCCGGGCATGGCTCCGGGCATGGCTCCGGGGAGGGCTCTGGGCATGGCTCTGGGGAGGGCTCCGGGCATGGCTCCGGGGAGGGCTCTGGGCATGGCTCTGGGGAGAGCTCCGGGCATGGCTCTGGGGAGGTGTATCGGCATAAATAAATGCAATGCAGATATTAAAGAATATTTACCACTTTAACGATAAACTTACAGAACCAAAGTTCCCGCGTGGCACAGGAGGTAGGAAGGAAAAGGCGGAGCCACCTCCCGCGCTCCCATTTATCTGTAGGCATTCGCCCGAGGAAAACCCTGCCCCCTAAAGGGGCTGTCTTAACCCTACATCTCCCCCTTTTGTCTAAATAAGACAAAACTAAACCAAATATAACTATAAACAATAATAACAAATGATAAATATAGCAAACAATATTGAGAACAAAAGTTTTGCTAGGCATTCTATCTCAAGGAGTCTAAATAATGTAGAGAGTAACTACTATTAAATAATCTTTAACTCCATCAAAGATCTGAGAAGAGAATAAATATTACTTAACAAATGAGAGATATCCAAAATGTGCAACAAATGACAGAGACAACTGACTACCTGGGCAATCACCCAAAGTCTCGTTTGCAATGTTGAGTCAACCAACTTTGGCTAAGGCCTAACATAACTGACATACCATTATCAAATGCAAGGAACTTTCTTAGAATTATCCTACCCTGTCTTGGCAAGATAAGACAATCCTGTTTCATATCTTAGTCAGTAGTTGAGGTATGGGTTTTTCTTAACCCAAAGGCTAGTTCTGCCGAGAAGACAAGCTCCCAGTGGAGTGTCTTTGGTGCTCAATGTTCTCTCGGGAGTAGAGTGGTGTTGCCAGGAGTAATTGTGTCTCGTTGGCACAGAATTCTAGGTTAGATTAAAGGCCATTTTCTACAGCTCTTCAAAGAGGCTGAAGATTATACTATCTATACTAAAAATAATTTCTATGTATCTAAAAGACCTGATTAACCTAAAAATAAATATGACAAACATATAATTCTCAATACCTATCTAATTTGAAAACTAAGAGAATAAACAACTGTGCAATATATGAAGACAATGATCTTCACCTGTAAACAATGTCATTACATATCAAAATGTAAACAATGTTATTATATAAATAGTACCAGAGGTAGAAATGTACATTGTGATATGATAGATGTATCCATACAATATAAGCATACTCTTATACAAAAATAGAGGTAGGAACACTCACATTCAATATTCAATATATCAATATACAAGAAACAGTACCAATATAATTTTCTAAAAACAGTAAGTCACAAATACCAATCATCCCATCAAACCAGTTAATCCCCCCTTTTCTTTGTATATACCCCTAATTCCATACAATATCTCCCCATCCCCTCAACCCTAAACCAACCACTAAAAGATGTCTCTAACCCTGTGGGCAAACTCTGTTGGGAGAGGGGACGTCGTCCTCTTAGATTGCTTCTAGCTGACATGGGGGCGACGTTCTTCTTAGGAGCCCCTGTGAAAGCAAATGATGGTAAAATTCCCAAATTAACCTTTGACTTAAGAAAATTATAACTAGTCTCTGAGCGTTTTGAGAAGGTCCGGCCAGAGTTTTGTCAAAAATGTGCATCATTCGAAATTGTCTCTTGCAGTTGGTACCAATAAACAGGTCTAATATTAGCGCTTAAAAAAAATTCATGACGTCATAAAAGCCAGATTGAGTTGATGTTGTGGGGCCCCATCTTCATCCTGGAAACTTCAAAGATTACTGTAGGAAAATATGTTGCTTGTTATGGGAAATTTAAACATTAACAACAAGGACATATACTGACATATAAAGAAAGACACAGATATGTGGAAAGGCAAAGAAAGTTTATCAAATATAAAATTATGAAGATTGTTGTCATTCTCAATAGTTTTTAAATGTTCAACCTCTGCCTTAAGAGATTTGATCATTTTCCTATTATCAAACCAAATAGTGCTAAGGAAAATTAAGAATCTCAGAAATATCCATAGATGTGGGATGATAGACACCTCCTGTAAAATCTCCCAAATGGTACACTCAAAAAAGCTGTTGAAATCTGAAAATGTCATGTTCTCAGACATTTTATTTATAAAAGAAAAAATTCTTTTACCTGTAATGACCAGTTCCTGCCAGTGGTGACGAAAGAGTCCACTTGAGTCCACGTGGCCTAAGTCTGAAATAAATGACTCAAAAACAAAATTGAAACAGACACCAGACTGATAAGTAGCAATTGGGCCAGAATGGGAACAGAGAGAAAAGCCTCCAAAGTGAACAAATCAAAGGGATGCTGGCGTGCCGGGGCTCGCAGGGCCGCTGTCACGTGACCCAAGCGCCGGCGGAGGTGGGAGGGGAACAGAGACTGATCACACTGTTACAGAGGCACTGCCGATTTCAAAACGCCGGGGAGTGCTAGCTCTCCCGTCCCGCTTGATTCTCTAGCAAGCAGCAGGGAAAATCGAGTCACTCAGAATCTCAGCTGCTTCTGCGCGCCCAGGGAAACCACCGCCGGGAGCAGTGGCCCCAAGAGGCTCCAATTTGGGCCGGGTCTCGGCAAAGCCCCATGTTGGGCGCCAAATGTATCGGCGTAAATAAATGCAATGCAGATATTAAAGAATATTTACCACTTTAATGATAAACTTACAGAACCGAAGTTCCCGCGTGGCACAGGAGGTAGGAAGGAAAGGGCGGAGCCGCCTCCCGCGCGCCCATTTATCTGTAGGCATTCGCCCAAGGCAAACCCCACCCCCTAAAGGGGCTGTCTTAACCCTACAGGGAGGGCTCTGGGCATGGCTCTGGGGAGGGCTCTGGGAAGGGCTCTGGGCATGGCCAGCTCCTGTCATCTTCTGCAGGATGCCTAGTCTGACTTGTACCAGATAATAAGCCCCTCTCTTCTTCCAGAGGACACATTCTCGGGTTTCTCTCAGTGCTCACCAGAACCATAAGCCTGGTACACTAAGTTTACCCGCTGTCTTCTATAGAAGGCTCTGGAGCCGAGCTCTGCCTGGTAGCTCGTGCTCTGATTAGTGTCTGGTCCTCTCTATGAGTCTGTTTGTGATGCTGTTTCCCTGTATCGCATCAGCCTTTCTCTATGTTCTGTGATGGTAGCCATGGCCTCTAAATCCTTTGGCTTGGAGGAACAGACCCAGCATCCTCCCAAATTTTCCCATCACACATAATATGCACATATACACGTGAACTCATGTACCCGTTTGCACAGACTCACACATATAAAGAAACAGTAGAACCACTCCCTAATCCAAATACTAGGATCTCCCGCTTCCCTGCAACAAGAGTCGGGCTGCTTAATCATTCAAAATGCCGTGTCATGTAGATATTGTGGAGGCAGATCTGATTTCATAATGGAAGGCAGTGGGAATGTGGCGTGTGCTGTACATGAACACACTGATCTCAAATAACAAAGGGCGGTGCTAGGGCCTCATTGGACCCACTGTAACACAATAGCCCTCCATCTACCCACACCCAAGCTCAAACCCTCTGACTTTTCATTTTCACTTGGGGAGCAGAGCCGGTGTCATTGCACAGCGGAATTCCCAGCTCATTGGCTCTGCTGTGTGTGAGGTTCCTCTCCACTTCCATCTGTGAGTCCAACCGCCCCACCCCTCCCCCGTCCCATTTTCCACCGCCCTCACACCCTAACACTCTAGAGTCATGGGTCTGTTATCTGCCTGGTCGTTAGTTCTCCTGCTGCTTTTCTAGCTGGATGGTGCAGAGAAAGAATGCTTGTCTCTGATTCATTTCTACAAGCAGCCATAAAATTCTAGGTGCTGGGCCGGACCAGGGTCCACAGTGGTGCCTCACAGCCGACAGCCGAGAACATCTGCTTGATTACGCTCGTTTTTTTTGTTTGTTTGTTTTTTTGTTCTTTGTCCTGGGGATTAAACTCAAGGTTTTGAGCAGCCACGCAAGTGCCCTACCCACTGAGCTGGACCCCAGGCTACATCTGTTGGTTGAATTCGGATGGTGGGTCCAGAGGTGTGTACATTTCTTAGCTTCAAAGATGGCACGCTTGCGGGAAAGCTACTTTTGCAAATCAGGAAGAAAATGTTTGCTTGTCATGAATCATGAGGCTTTTGCTTTGTTTGCTTGCTTTTATCTATGGGCAGAAAGACTAACCAACCATTCCTGGAAGGCCTTCCTTGCCGTGTGGACTTCCCTGGAACCTGGCCCATAGGTGGCAGTCACCCTTCACCGTTCCTGATTCCTGGATCACAGCTCTCTGAGGGGCCGTAGGTGCCCTTTACTTCTTTAGTGTTTCCTAATAGTAAATGTTTCCTCCCCTTAGTGTCCAGCTTACAAGCGGGGGGGTGGGGGGGAGTGAAGGGGGGATGGGCACACAGAGACTGAGTTAGAACAAGTGTCAGAAGACAGAAGAAACATCACCTGGGACTGGGGCCACGCCTGCTCCCCACATGCTGCCCTGGGGTCTCTCTTGCAGAACTGCTAAACAGCCAACTATTTCTGATTATAAATAAAATGAGAGTCCCTGCAAGTTTTCCTGTTTGTAAAAAGTCATTCATGTTGGAGCAAGTCTCTGTCCCCTGTTTGGTCTTGTTTCCCTTCCTTGCCAACACATTCCCCCAGAATTTGCAAAGGGGCATTCTCTCCTAAATAAGGCCCTGCCCTCCTTTTCCCCCCCAGAGCAACTACTCAACAAGATTCAGACAGATGCAGAGGTGAGAGTGTGCACGCACATTCATCGGTACACGTGAATGAATCCTCCTCCCTCTACTGCAGAGGGTTCTAGACGGACGGCATAGCCAAAGGAAAACTGAGCTGAAGAGAAGGCGGCCACCTCTGCTTTTCCCGGCCCTTTGGGGCAAACTTGCCCCGTGGGTTTTTAAGATGACATCATTGCCTGTCTGGCCCCAGTTGTTAGTGGAGCCAAATGGAGATTAAATCATTAGTGTGCGTGGAAATGCCTCACGAGTGTGCTTGGCTGAAAAGTTCGTGGAATGCTTCCTCAGGCTTTATAAAAACCAACTCGGCAATAAAGGAACCAGTGCTGGGCAGATCTCCGCTGGCGAAGGGGAGGGCGGCCTGGTCTGTTTCAATGTGTGCCTTTTGGCCAACAAGCAGGGCTCCAGTTAGATCTTTGCCTTCCCAACCCCCACCCACCAGGCTCAGCGAGTCATCCAGGCTTTGGGACAAAGCAGATACACACTGGGCTAAGTGTTCCAACATGGATTCTGGGATCACAGGTAGCTGGTGACCAGCCTGCTCCAAATTTATATTCCTCCAAAAAATGAAAACCAAGGGAGTGAGGAAAAGACACACCCAGAGAGAGAGAGAGAGAGAGAGACAGAGAGAGAGAGAGAGAGAGAGAGACAGAGAAAGACAGAGAGAGAGAGAGAGAGAGAGAGAGAGAGAGAGAGAGATAGAGAGGCTTGCTACAGAACAGCCACGCCGCCCCCTCCTCCCAGCCTAGGCATTCTGTGATGCAGACAGCAATCTCCTCGGGTCCTCTGGTACATGGTGGGGAGTCTACTTGGGAACCCTCTTACTTCCTGTCCCATCTGTTTGGTCACTTCTGTCACACTTGGACTCACTGGCTGTGCTCCTAAGAGATCAAAACTGACCTGTCCCTCAGGGCGACGGTCTCTCCTGACCCATACAGGGCAGTCTGGTAGCTCAAGGCCAGTGAGGTGAGCCAGTCGTCCTACAACGTGGCCTCAAGACAACCACCAACAAGGGAGCAGAGACCGCCTCACTTTCAAGATAGAGCTGGTCATTTCTGAGATCAGGAAGGTCCATGTTTCAGTGTCCATAATAACACGTGTCAGAGGAAATCATCCCGCGGCCCCGACACCTCAGAGAACTGTAGATGTGAGGTAGCTAAAAACGGGTGAATAGCGGATTCGACTGAAGGGCTGTCTCCCTCAAGCCCTCCCAGCCACAGTTCCATGTTTTATCCCAGATGTACCACACCGTGAGAGAACACGCTGACTCTTCAGGTTCTCTCCCTTGGAAGCCAATCTCCAGGAATTCAGATCTGCCCCCCTAACATTGAAAAATGGAAAAAACCTACTTAAAAGCATCACCAATTCCCTGAAATCTATAGAATGAAGCCTTAGGGTGGTGTCTGAGCTGCCGAAACATGAATCCAGCAGAACCGCTTCACCTCCCATGAGTCTCTAAGAACCAGCCGTGTTCAGCGTCTCCCTGGCTTCCGCTCTCTGTCCATTTCCTGCCGTCCTAGTCAGTCCTCAACTCTTCCACCTCACCTCCTTCATAAGCCAAGCCCTCTGGCGCAGGCTCCTCGGGCCCCTCGGTGCTGCGCGGCTCTGGGAAGCCCAGGTTTCAGTGCCTGTGTACAAGCCTGTCTTTCGTGCGTGCCGAGCACTTGCCCAACCTTCTCTAGATCCTTGAACTGCCCGCAGCATCCTTCCTAGCTCCTCTAAAGCACAGAAGACGGCTTCCAGTCAGTAAGGGCCAGCAACTGTTGGAAGGAATGGAATTCAAACCATGTTAGCGTAATCAAATAAACAGGAGTGCCAGGCCCAGCCCTACACGCACGAGGCACGGCTGGCTCGCTTCTGAGAAAGGAGAGCCCGTCACTTAGGACTAGAAACAGCTTTACTAATAAAAAGAAAAGAGGGGGAGGGGGGACAAAGAATGTTCTGCTCTTCTGGAGTTCAAAGACTGGTGTGCGGCCACAAGGAAATGCCAAGGCTGGCGAATGAAATTGGCGAATTAGAGGAAAGTGATCAGTCATTTTCGCCAGCCGCAGTGACCAGAGGATCGAAGCAAACGGGCACAAAGCTTCCGGACGTCATTTAATGACTTACGTGAGGTACTTAAAACGTGCCATGGCGACGGTGGCTCGCTGCATCTCCATGGGGTACCAAATTTTCCAAAGACGAGGGAAACTGCAGGATGAACTTAGTTCCAGTCCTCAGAATGACAAAGACTTTGTCACCTTCCTGGGGTGAATGCTTGTTTTGTCCATGATTATTTAGAGCATTTCACTGCTCTTAGGGCGTCCCCAACCACAAAGACTGGTCGATACGTGGTGGATATCTACACTTTTTCTCTAGAGCGTTCGTGGGGTCACAATGGGCTGCCCGCTAGTCATTTGGTTACATCTGTCTGCTCACGGGACAGGCCTATCCTCCTGGGCCCACATCTGTGTGGCCCCCCTTTGTGTCTGCAGTGTGTAGCTCAGCACACAGCATTTAGTAAGGACTGATGGTTGCAGGAACGAACAGATGGAGAAGCTGCTGTAAACAGAAAAGTTACACTCGCGGTAACCGCAAAACCCAGGTAAGCGGCACCCAAGCGCGGCGTTCGCCAGTGTCAGGGAAGGGGACTGAGAGCAGCCCCTGCTGTGGCAGCCCTGCCCTACGCAGTGCAGCAGGGAGCAGGGGCATGGTAATAGTGGTGGGGATCCGTAGGAATTCATCTTCTGCTCTGCATTCAGAATCCACACGGATTTTTCTTCCACACTGAGGTTGCCCTGGGGTAGCCTGCCTCCAGCCAGGCATTAACAGTGCTAGGCATACAAAACATCACTCATTCCCAAAAGAAGGGGTGGCACATGATTTTTAATCCCAGCACTCAGGAGGCAGAGAAAGGAGGATCTCTGTGAGTTCGAGACCAACCCAGTCTATCTAGCAAGTTCCAGACCTGTCAGGGCTACATAGTAAGAATATATATATATATATTCATACACATAAGTACATATGTGTATGTATATGTGTGTGTGCAAATATATATGCACATATATGTGGATATATATGAGAATATTCTCATATATGTTCTCATATGCATTCACATATACATGAATGTATGCGTTCGTATGTATATTATGTATCTATATATTTATGTATACATGTAAATATATAAATGCGTACACATACATGTGACTATATTAGAATATATGGTATATACGCTCATGTATATATGTTCTCACATATATATGTATGTATGTGTATACATATATACACATATTATGTGCACATTTATTTACACAGGCACACATATATTCCTTCCTGATTAAATGTGGTTGCACACACATGTAATCCTAGCACTGGCAAAAGGAAATTTGTTCTCCCCCTTTGGCTGCCTGATCACCATTCTTCGCAGAAGTGGGGTTCTGCGCCCCTATTCTACGTCATGCCTCCTCTTATGTTGCTCTGGGGCTATGACATGAGTATGAAGACACTCACGGTACTGGTTGGGATAAAAATGTCCCCCATAGGGAGTGGCACTATTAGGAGGTGTGGCCTTGTGGGAGGAAGTCGTCACTGTGATTGGGCTTTGAGGTCTCAGATGCTAAAGCCACACGCACTGTGGCGATCTCTTCCTGACACCTACACATCGGATGCAGAACTCTCAGCTACCTCTCCCACACCATGTCTACCTGCACACCACCATGCTTCCCGCTGTGGTGATGATGGACTAAACCTCTGCCCTGTAAGCCAGCAGCAATGGAATGTTTTCCTTTTCAAGAGCTACCGTGGTCATGTGTCTCTTCACAGCAATAGAACCCTAACTAAGACACTGACTATGTGGATCACCCCTCATTCTTCTTATGGCTCCACAGTTTCGCTTAACTATTTCCACACCAGGCAACATTAAGTTCTCCTCAACTTTTCCCATGACTATCGCCCTGCTAAATCTTGCTCTTTTCATTATATACATGGACAATTAGCCCGGGAGAAGCCATCTTTGCGCTGTAGACTGTTGCTGTCTAAGGACACGACATATCCATCCACTGCTGAAATGATTCATTTGCCTTTTAAATTTCCTCTGCATAGCCTGACATGACTTTCCTTCTGCTACGGATAATTTATTCTTTCTTCCTGTGTGGTTTCTCTTCTGTCGTAGTCTAATTGGTAATTGTTTCTGCATAATTAGACTATTAATTTCCTAATGTTGGCTCTGTTGCCTGCTTCTATCGTAGATACTTGCCCGATTTCCTTGTTGTTGCGTTTTAGGTAAACAATGCCTCCCACAGAAATGACAGCTTTACCTCTCACCTTTGGGTTTTCATTCCTCTGATTTCCCCTCTGAGTTAATTGCGCTAGCTCACATTTCTAGCACATTCGGAGATAATAATGATAATAGCACATATTTTTATTTATTTTCTGACTTTACTTTTTATTCTGGATTTTCGATATTCACAGACACAACTGGGCTGTGTTTTTTATATGTTTTTGCTTCCATTTGTGACGGTTAGCTTCTTGTCAACTTGACTCAAGCTAGTATCATCTGAAAAGAGGGATTTTAAGAAAATGCCTCTATACAACATGTAAGCAAATCTGTAGGACATTTTCTTAAGTGATTGATGATTGATGTGGAAAGACCCATCCCATCATGGATGGCGCCATCCCCGGGCTGGTGGACCTAGGTTCTATATGGAAGCAGACGGAGCAAGCCATGAGGAGCAAGTCAGTAACAGCACTTCTCCATGGCCTCTGCATCAGCTCCTGCCTAGAGTTCTTCCTCCTTCTCCTTCTGAGTCAAGCATGGGGCCTCATACATGCCAGGCAATTACCCTGTTTCTGAGCCCTAACCTTCTCATTGGGTCTTAATATCATTGTAACACTGGGCTTAGTTTTTTCCTTTGTTTGGAAATAGCTTAAGTTGCATTGAAATAACAAGCCCCGAAAACAACTCATAGAATTGGCCTAAGGAACTGGGGGCTCTTGTGGGCCAGGTTATTAATAACATTTTCAAATTCCTCCATGTTCATTGATCTGTTTAGATTTCCTTTCTGTTCTGACCACTTTGGGCAATTTATGTTTTCTAGGAAATCCATTGTCATTTATATAAAAAGCATTTAGCAAGCAGCTAGCTATGATCCCTTCAACTTCATTTCTTAAAATATTGTGTAGTCAAACTTCCTAATGGTTTTCTTGATTAAATCAATTATGTTTTTGTATTTCGTTAGTTCTACCCTTTTCCCAAATTATAATGTAAGAAGTTAAACATGTATTTTAATCAGATTTTCTTTTCCATCTCTCTGAATTTTATTTGTTTTTCACAAGTAGACATTCTATTTACTTTTATTGTTTCTCTCTCTCTCTCTCTCTCTCTCTCTTTCTCTTTCTCTCGATATGGATTTCTTTCTGAGCACTGACTTGACATACATTCTGGGCTTTTTTGATAAAGGTTTCTCTACACTGCCTAGGCCTTCAACTCTTCCCACACTGCTATTCAAAGGGCCAGGACTTCAGGCGCAGAGATTGCAGTGTGTGTGGGGGAGGGGGGGACTGCATGGGACTTCAGGCGCAGAGACTGCAGTGTGACTGTAGGGAGAGTCTGCACGTGCTCAGTGCCACCACTGTGCAGGTCTCCCATGCTTTCTAGTTGCTTTGCTGAAAAAGAATTTCTTAGTTTTATGGAAATGCTGTTAGAAACTTTTAAAATTGTATCTACTTTGTGTGGGGGGGGGGTGTCAAGGAACAACTTTTGAGAGTTTTTGAGGCATGGTCTTTCTTGTTGTGTTTGCCTGTATCTTAGGGCACACTCCATCACTGAGGGAAGTCAGGGCTGGAAGGGAAGAACCCGAAGACAGAGGCCATGGAAGAGGGCTGCTTACCGACTTGCTCCACATGACTTGTTCAAACTGCTTTCTCATACACCTCAGAACCGTCTGCCCAGGGATGGCCCTGCCCACAGAGGCTGGGTCCTTCTACATCAATCACTAACCAAAAAAATGCCCATAGGCCAATCTTATGGAGACATTTTCTCAATTAAAATTCCCTCTTTCTGGATACGTCTAGGTTTGCATCAAGCTGAAAAAATCCAACCAAGACATGAACTTGCTGCAAAGGCTGGGTGGCCTTTGCACTTCCGAGCAATTCTCCTGTCTCTCCCTTTTATCTCACAGAAGGAATTCTGGGATTGCAGATACTCAGGTCAACCAGCTTGCATAGCAAACACTTCCACCAACTGGGCTCCTGGCCAGAGGGTCTAAGCTGCACTAGTGCCCCAATTTGAGAGTTAAGAAAGTATTATCTCAACTCATTTCTCTCATTCCTGAATACTTTAAAGAAGACTTATTCTCTGACGCAGCATTTTGACATCTGTATATCTATATTCAGATGGTTTTCTGGTGGTGCAGTGTGTGTGTGTGTGTGTGTGCATGCACCTGCATTTTGAGACAGCATCTCACCGTGTACTCCAGGGTGGCTTACAAGATTCCTTCTATAATCCCGAGTAACTGGGATTATAGATGTACAACCCACACCCATTTTTATCTATTATGCTATTTTGGTGACCAATATTCTCATTTTTTCTGTACTTTTCATAGTCTCATATCAAATAATTAAAATCTTCTATCACTAGTATTTTTTCTCATTCTCCTTTTATTTTCTGTAATTTTCATCGTAGGCATTTTTGTTCTGTTTTATTGACTTTTTTCATTGTGACTCCAAACCTGTTCACAGCTCCTAGATCTTCCCATGGTTGACACTTCTGCCATTATAAAATACCACACCCTTGTCTTGTGTTAAATTCAAATTCATTTGATTTTAAGGATGCTAAATTTTGTTTGTTTGGTTAGTTGACTGCTTTGCCCTTGTGCTGTGTAAATGAGCCAATCCAAAACTTCAAGACACGTTTGTTTTGTTTTTTAATAGCATAGTTCTTTATTGATTCTTTGGAAATTGCACATCGTACACCCCAATCCCGCTCATCCTCCTGTCCCTCCATATCTACCCCTCACTCCTGCACCATCTGCCCTGAAGGACTCCCCCCCCCAATTAGTTAAACAAAACAAACAAAATAACAACCTCACTCCTCCAGCTTTCCAACACCTCTTCATTTGTCCTGGTGGCATTGGGACCTAGGGTGTATCAGGCAGTGTACACTTTTGTCCAGTCAGCCCCACCTGCAAGTGTCCATGGCGATGAATAGGTGGTCAGGTTCGAGGCCTCTGGCCCACCGTCATCACTGGACTCCCACCAGACTCCTCCTGGATTTCCTGCTGTTGCCCCGTCATGGAAATCCTGCGGCTTTCGTCCTGCAGGGCTAGTCACTTTGTGTGCTCCATCATCACTTGTATCTGGTGCTTGCTGGTGACTGTTGGTGGCAATGTTAGTTGAGCCTATTAGCAAGGACACCTGCACCTGGACTCATGGTGAGGCCGGACTTCCTCCAACCGTAACCATCTTTGGTTTCTAATATGGTAACTCAGAGCTCCGAAGATCAAGACCCCAGGAGAATAGGGGCAGCTGCGCTGTCATTGATAGTATGTCAGAACGCATAGCATAACCTTTCCTTATCCTATGGATCAACCAGCCACTAAGACAGGCCCAGATTCAAGAGGGAATATACCTGAACTCTGTTGAAGAAGCATAAAGTAATTAATAAACGTATTTTAAATCTACCATCTTGTCTCTCTGCTCACCACAGGGGTCTAAGCGAACTCTCTTTCTCCCTATCTTCTGTCTGTCTACCTATCTGTCATGTCTGTCTGTCTGCCTATCTCTCACACAGACATCATCATCACATATGCAATCATATCCATATACAGACATACATGGAGTTGTATGATTATACTAGCTCTCAAAGTAGGTCCTTAAACTGTACTGGTACTTGTAGCATTTTGTAAGAAGTAACTAACATATAAAAGGAGAACTATATTGATTATTGGCTAATAACAAATGTGATTCCAATTCTCAGTTTTTGCTTTGTTTTGACACACGGCCTCTTGTAGCCCAGTTTAGCTGTGTAGGTCAGCTAAACTTGAGCTTGCTATGTAGCCAAAGATGACTTTGAACTTCTGATCCTTTTGCCTCTGTTTCCAGAATGCTGTATTACAGGTGTGCGCCACCATGTGCCAGGGATCAAAGCCAGGATGGCATGCACACTAGGCCAGCTCTGCCAACTAAGCTAAATGCCCAGCCCAGGATATTTCCATTCCTAAAATATCTGGGAAGTGCGAGGATGAAAAGTCTCAGTGAGGTTCCTCGGAAGACTATTTTGCTGGTTCGCTGTCCTTAGACCTAGCTGGCTTCTGAAGCTCCCAGCCTCACCAGCCTTAGCCTTTCGGGCAGGCTGCCATAGCAACCCCTTCCGTGATGTGGGGCTTGTGCATCTTCTGCTAAAGCTGATGTAAAAGTCCCATGACGGTTCTAAAAGTTCTCATGGTTCTCAAAGTTCTCAAAGTTCCATGATGGTTCCTCTGATCTCCCCACTAAGTGGACATCCTACGCTATCCTGCCACTTATTCACCATTGGGTTGACATTTATCAAATGCTGGCCATGGGCTGGTCTGTGAAAGAGATACCAAGATGATTACCGCCTGGACCAGCTTTCAAGGGCTTTACAAGGATGATGGAGCCATGAGTGGCAAAGTCCTGGGGGATCAAATCAGTTTTCAGCGCTCTCACAACTGATCACCCACGTCCACGCTTCCTGATGTGTAATTAGCAGATCTCCACTCTGGCAGAAACTGGGTAGTCTGTGTGCTTTGTGAAGGTCATTCTCCTCCCGATCGGGGGGCAGAATTGATCATTGCTCAAGCTACGTTTGGAATTTCCTTTCTCTTCTCAGTGTAGAGATTCAAAGTGGACGTGATGCTGGCCGATGGATGGGTGGTAAGAGGCTTCTAGCAAAGTTGCCTTCTCCCTTCAAAATGTGCCAAGCTCATCATGATATGGTGTAATCCCAGCAACTGGGAGATCAAGGCAGGAGAGTTGGGAGTTGAAAGTTATGCTACGCTACCCCCGGGAATTCAAAGCCAGCCTAAGATACACGAGGCTCCATCACAAAACAGAGAAAGGTGGGAAGGAGTCCAGCCTCAAGGGAGGAGCAGCCGCAAATGTTCCATAGTGGGGTAACTATGATTGACAGCCATAGTTACTGAGGGCCAGCAGAGGGACAAAGAGATGGCTTGACAGCTCATTTCCCAGGTCTCACACTGGGAGGATCATGAACACACGTAACTCCAGTTTCAGGGGATCTGATACCTTCTTCTGGTCTTTGGGAGGACCCCCACAAATGTGTACATACACGAAGAGAGAGACATGTAACTTAAAATAAAGTAAATCTTTAAAAAAGTATTGCTAGATGTCTGGTTTAGTGGTATATGCATTTGGAAGGCAGAAGCAGGAGGATCTCTGAGAAAATTGAGGCCAACCCGGTCTACATAGAGAGTCCCAGTCAAGCAAGGGTTACAGAGTGAGACCCTGTCTCAAAATAAATAAATAAACAAAAATAAAAACAAAAGCAAGCCAAGAGGAGTTCGAATGACTCCAACACATTGAAATTGTTTTCAGGTAATGAATATGCAAATTCCCTTGATATGATTACTGCACATTGTAACATGTACAGAAATGTCACAATGTCTTCGCACTATGTATCATTATTAAACGTCAAAGAAAACGTCTAAAGTTTGTATTTTGTTTAAACTCGCACTGCCTTTTCTCATCAGCTATTGGGTACACTGGGAAGCTACTGCCTCTCCAGTGATAGAACAATGGTTGGCAGAGTGGAAGGCGGGAAGACCGTGGGGCCTTAATGACACAGTAGACTCTCCGAGCTAGCCAACCCTGAAATCGCTGACCCTTTGGACTTGGGATGAGTCACGTTCCTTCTGGCTTAAGCTATTTTTAACTGCTTTCTATTATCTGCATCCAAGATAATCCGGGGTGGGGTCATTGAGTGTAAATGGAAAGGGGGGTTCTGCAGGGTCAGCATCCACAGGAATGGCTTCCTCCAGCAGCGGGCACTCAGATGGACTTTGACCACAGCAAGAGTTTAGGCAGGTCGAAGGGAGAGAGGACACGTCAGGAGGCGATCACGTCAGGAGGCGATCACGTCAGGAGGCGATCACGTCAGGAGGCGATCACGTCAGGAGGCGATCACGTCAGGAGGCGATCACGTCAGGAGGCGGTCACAGGCTGCGAACAGTAGGAAGAAAACACATTTTCCAGGTGTGGTGCACACAGGCCACCCCAGCATGCAGAAAGCTGAGGCAGAGGATCTTAAGTTCTAGACCAGCCTAGACTACATCGTGAGTTCAAGACCAGCTTGGGCAAAGAAGTAAAATGCTGTTTCAAAGGAAGACAAAAGGAAGGAATGGAGGGAGGGAGGGAGGCAGGGAGGGAGAGAGGGAGGGAGGGAGGGAGGGAGACACACACACACGCACACACACACACACACACACACACACACAGAGGGAGAGGGGGGGGGGGCGGCCAAGAGTCACCTAAACCTGCACTGGCTTGGAACCTTGAGATAACTTGTGCACATTAAAATGAAAAGAGCTGGGCAAAAATCTGGTCGCCAAGTGTCCAGATCACTTTGCTGAATTCTGCCCCATAGCCAGATGTAATAAAGAAAAGGAGTGAGACCCACCCCAGCCAGTCATCGAGAGACATGAGCCATAGCGATGAAGATGAATGGGGGGTCCTCAGTTGCCGACAGTGGGACATGAGTAGACAGGTCCGCTGCTGACCAGAAGGGAGCTGAACTGTCAAAACTACAAAATGAGTAGCCAGGAAAAGGGGAAGGGTTGGTATTCCCTAAGTCAAACCAGATTGCTTGTTAAAGCGACGGACGTCAGGCAAGACAGTGCTCTAGAAGGCCAAAGGTATAAGCCAGATGAAAATCTAGCTACTATTGATATCGAGTAAGTTATGAAGCAACAAATTCAGGAACCAAAAATAAAAACTGATACAAAGAGAAACTTCCAGGAAAATGTTAATGCCGGCTAGGCTCTACACCCAGGGGTGTGGTGTTTGTCAGGAAGCATTGACTTGATCCACGCCACCAGCTGCCTTCTCATCTGCTTGCCCACTTAAATCCCCCTCGGTGGGTGAGCACTTGGAGTACTCAACCCACTTCAGACCCTGCAGCTGCCTTTATTTCCCTCATCCTCACAAACGCGGACTCTGTCTTTGCCTTTAGAAGCCCTCTTGTGTGGAGTGGAGGTGAAGTCTTTTGGCTTCTTTTTCCTAATGAGATGTCTGCAGCCCTCTTAAAGACCATGGAGAGTCTCTCCAGTCACGTCCCTTGTCAAACAGCAAATCGCTTCTCTCTGTCCATGTGCTGTTTACATTTGCTTGGTAGTTTCTTACAATGAACTAATATTTTGCTTTTAAAGAAGTTTGTTTTGACTGCCTCATTTTTCCATAGTTTAAATGTAACTTAATTTACCATTTCTTTTAAGATACTGTGTTTTCTGGTTTATTAAAGAAACCTCTTCTTTCTCTCACCTGTTATTAGGGCTCGTAGCCGCTGAGCTGCTTTTCCAGCTCCTGAAGATGTTACTCTTTTTTAACATTCATTTAATTTATGATGGTTTTGCCTGTATTTACATAAGCACAGCACATGCTATGTATGCTTGGTGACTGGGAAGAGGATTAGATCAGCTGGGACTGGAGCTACAGACCGCTGGGAGCTGCCATGTGGGTGTTGGGAACTGAACTTAGGTCCTCTGCCTGAGCAGCCAGTGCTCTTAACCCCTGAGCTGTCTCTTCAGCCTCTAAAGATATTCTTTTTATATTTTATTTATTTTTATTTTTAGAAGCAGGATTTCCCTGTGTAACAGCTCTGGCTGTACTGGAACTCACTCTGTAGTCCAGGCTGGCCTCAGACTGAGAGATCTGCCTGCCTCTGCCTCCCGAGTGAGTGCGCCACCACCACCCTGTTGAGATTCCTTAGCGTTATGACTTGGAAGCTTTATTGTTTATTCTTCACGTTTACGTCCATAACTTACCTGAAACTTATTTTTGTACATTATATGAGGTGGGAACACAGGTATTTTTTTTAAAATAAATACATTCCATCAACTCTACAATATTTATCAAATAGGCCATCATTTCCCATTGCCCTGCGCTGGCGCCTTTATTGAAAACCAAATGTCTTATCCTGTGTGTGGGTTGTTTTACTCTGTTGGTCTACTTGTTTATACTTGAGGCAATACCAGGCTAAGCTTTCACATTTTCAGTGTTAGGAAACAGTCTTTACAAGCTGGGTATGGCGGCACACGCCTTTAATCCCCAGCACTCGGGAGGCAGAGGCAGGAGACCTGAGTTCAAAGCCAGCCTGGTCTATAAGAGCTAGTTCCAGGACAGCTAAGGCTACACAGAGAAACCCTGCTTCCAAAAACCAAAAGAAAAAAGAAAGATAAAGGTTTTATATCTTTTGGATGGTCTGTGCTATTCTTGGGCTTTTGCCTTTTCCTAAAAATATATACATTTTAAAATTAGCTTGTTACTTTCAATAAAAATCTGGGCTCTCTGTTGGAACTGGGTACCTTTCTCAGGACCCGCCCCTTCAGTCTTGGCTGCCTGGGTGTTTTTCCCATGTTACCAAACAGCAGCACTCCTACGCTTTGACAGTTGTTCTTTTTTTGTTTTCTTCTTACAGTGGTGGAGACCAAGTGGAGGGTCTTGTGTGTGCTGGGGTCTTGTGTGTGCTGACAGAAGTGCCTACAACTGAGATACAGCCCAGCCCCTTTATAGCTGTTCTTAAGAGGGGACCATCTGCACCTGACTGCCCATCCGTCAGAGGCAAAAAGTCCTTGCAAGCTTTCCTGTCCTTATTCTATAAAAGAATGACTTTACCCTGAAGACCACATAACAAAGTTTAAATATACATATGCACATATATGTGTGTATATATTAGGCAGTATCTTGCTATGTTAGCCCACACCAGCCTCAGACTTTCTGCAGTCCCCTGCCTCTGCTTCTTAAGTGCTGGTATGTGTGATCTTAAAATCTCCTACTTCATGAGTAGCCAGATATGCACGCACACCCTTGTAACCCCAGCAGTCAAGAACGCAAGACCAGCTTGGGCTACATATCAGGCCAGCCAGGAATACATAAAAAGACACTGTTTCAAAAATTATATATATTATATATAAATATATTTATTACTTTTCTATAGCTGTGAGAAGGTGTGTGTGTGTGTGTGTGTGTGTGTGTACTAATAATAAAATTGGTTCCAGGAGTGGGGTTATCATTGAGGAACCTGACCACGGTATTTTGAGAGGAATGTGGAAGACTTTGGAACTTTGGACTGGAAAGGGGCTGAAAGCTACCAGCAGCACTTGTTTCCAGGGCCATGCTAGGAGGATGCTGAGTGACCGTAGTGTTGGGAGCAGAGAGGAGTGCAGAGGCCTAGCTCAAGGGGTTTCTGAGAAAGCAAGGACTCTAACAACAACTTGCTGCCTTTTTACCCCCATCTAAGAGTCTGAGACTGAATTAGAAGCAGGGGACAGATTTCTTTGGTGGAGGAAATTTTAAGACACCAAATGCTGGTGGCTGCTCCTTATAACGCTTGCCATAAAAAAGAGCAAGCGGAGCAGAAGGCAGCACAGTGTTCAGATTGGAGAGGGGAAGGAGCGCTAGGAAGCTTACGTCTTGTGCTGGAAGAGAAGCTGTAATTGTCAGTGAGATTAGCGCCATTAGTGGGGAGGCCTGCTCTACACTGGAAGCTCCCCAGTGAAGCTCCCCTCAGAGTCCCACCCAGGTAAGCCTCCAGCTTGGGAAAGGAAGAGGCTTAAAGGGCTTTCTGTCCTAGAAAGAAACTGTGAACAGAAACTGCTGCTACTGTCATTCAAGAGAGCGAGGGTTCCTCCCAAGCTGGCAGAGGGACCTTGGCAATGTTCACACGTGGTGTTGGGTTTAGAGTCGTGAGAGACGGAAGAGTGAAGGGGCCGTGGATTCTTGTTCTGTGGTTTCTGAGAGCCACTGAGACCAGGTAGCAAGTGGCGGGGGAATCCCTGAGTGGCAGCCCAAAAAGGGGAAGCAGCTGTAAGTGGCCCTTGTGTGAAGTGTGAAAATGAAACCTGGGTGACAGTGGGGACCCTAAGATTTTGGAGAAGACAGAGCTGTGATATACCTGCCGAAAAGAGCTGCAAACAGGGAATGTAACCAGCCCAAGAAAAAAAATGTATGTCAGAGACAGTAAAGCTGGGGCCATGGAGCCCACTGAGTTCTTTGACGCCAGACATAAAACTACAGGGTTTGACGTTTGCCCTGCTAGGTTTTAATTTTACTTTGATCTAGTGTTTTTTTATTTTGCTCTCATTCACTCATTTTGGGAAAGTGATGTATACTCTGTACCATTATATGTCAGAGGTACATAATTTGTTTTTTGATTTCACTGTGGTTACAGTAAAGAGATTGCCTTGTGTCTCAGAAGAAACTTTGGACAGTGTTGAGACTGTTAAAGACACAAGGACTAAGTGTATTTTGCATTCTGTTATGGTATGAAAAAAGAGGCCAGGGAATGGGATGAGACCGTTTCCCACAGGCCCGGGCATCTGAACACTTGGTCCACAGTTGGACTTCAGTCGGCCCTGAGTCCTGTACCCCAGTCTCCTGGACACAGCTCTGCAGATCGCAGCATGGCCCTGTCCATGCACGCTCTTGCTCCTGCCTCCCTGCTGTCTTGGCAGGACTGGGAACGCAGGAGCAGGAGGGAAGATAGCCATTGTTCCCCTGGTATGGCCACAACAGGAGCCTGACTCCTCCCTGTACCACTGTGATTCTGGAAAAGTCACACCGCTACGCCACTACTGAGTCTCAGTTTTCTCAGCTGCAAATAGGGTTAGTAGTGTCGTCTTAACCTCTTGCAGGCAACAGGAAGGAGGTGACATGCCTGAAGATGGTGTCTTCTCCTAAAGAAATCTTACAAAGTAGGATTTTGATTTGTTTATATTATTTATTTTGAACACTTGCTGGGCTCCAGATGCTGAATATGTTTGTAATCTGTGCTCTGAAGACCATGGCCTCCAGCCCAGACAGATCAGTCAGTCCCAGCTCTGGCCCCACCCCAAGTGCACGTGTGTGTGTGCGCGCGCGTGTGTGTGTGTGTGTGTGTGTGTGTGTGTGTGTGTGTGTGTATGTTTAACTTCTCAAGGGTTTTCACTGAGGTGAACAAAAAACCCAGAAGTTTCCCTGGAGCCTTCTGGCCTAATCCTTCCAAGAGTCATTGAATCCTCTCAGAATTAATCCCAGGAAGTCAAGGACATTTCACAATTTCACAAGACTTCGCTTTAAATTTCCTGTCGGTCCCTCCTTACAATAAAACCACTCAAGGGTTCTTCTTCTTCTTCTTCTTCTTCTTCTTCTTCTTCTTCTTCTCCTTCTCCTTCTCCTTCTCCTTCTCCTCCTCCTCCTCCTCGTCCTCCCCTCCCCTTTCTCCTCCTCCCCTCCCCCCTCCTCTCTCTCTCCCTTTCCCCCTCCTCCCCCTCCTCCTCTGCTCCAGAGCCAGCACAGCACAGGAGCTCTGGATTATGTCTAGAGTCACAGTGGCAGGAAGTGGTAGCACAGGGAAGCGCCTTCCCAGAATCTTCCCTCCTTCCACAGCAGCCGAAAGAGTTGAGTGAGAAGACAGGGCCCTGGGGATGGCAGACTGAAAGTACAGGTTTTGACAGCATTTAACAGGAAGATGGCAATGTTTCAGCAAAGGGTAGATGGACAAGGAGGAGAGGAAGGAGAAAGGTGTGGAATACAGCCAGGAAGAACAGCCATCCCTCTTGGCACAGGTGCAGAATGCAGGCTGGAAGCAGTAAGACCAGGTGCCTGGATGACAATACACGCGCAGAGCCCAGCACTGTGCCTGACTTATGGATGTTCGGCTGGGTCGAAGGTTGGTGCACAAAGGAACAGACAGTTTTAAAGGACTCGTCAGATAAAATATGCAGCTGGTTGGGTACAAGAAAGAAAATTTTGAGCTCTTTTCCTCCGGCGCGCTACCGACGGTCCTACTGTCATCATGGGTCGCCGCCCCGCCCGGTGTTACCAGTATTGTAAGAACAAGCCGTACCCAAAGTCTGGCTTCTGCCGAGGTGTCCCTGATGCTAAAATCCGCATCTTTGACTTGGGACGGAAGAAGGCAAAAGTTGATGAATTCCCGCTTTGTGGCCACATGGTGTCAGATGAATATGAACAACTCTCTTCCGAAGCTCTGGAGGCTGCCGTATTTGTGCCAACAAATACATGGTAGAGAGTTGTGGTAAGGATGGCTTTCATATTCGAGTGAGGCTTCACCCCTTTCATGTCATCCGAATCAACAAGATGTTGTCCTGTGCTGGGGCTGACAGGCTCCAGAAAGGCATGCATGGTGCCTTTGGGAAGCCCCAGGGCACAGTGGCCAGGGTTCACATTGGCCAGGTCATCATGTCCATCCGCACTAAGCTGCAGAATAAGGAACATGTGATTGAGGATCTTCGTAGAGCCAAGTTCAAATTCCCTGGCCGCCAGAAGATCCACATCTCAAAGAAATGGGGCTTTACTAAGTTTAATGCAGATGAATTTGAAGACATGGTTGCTGAGAAGCGACTCATTCCTGATGGCTGTGGGGTCAAATATATTCCTAATCGTGGTCCCCTGGACAAGTGGCGAGCCCTACACTCCTGAGGGCTTTCAGGGTGCTCTCCTGTACCCTACCAAATCATGTTCAGTAATAAATCTCACATCCAGTCTGCTTTAAAAAAAAAAAGAAAGAAAGAAAGAAAGGAAAAGAAAAAGAAGAGGAAAAAAAAACGTCAAACTATGGTTTTTGTGGATGAGCAGTCCTAGAAAGAAGCTGCACCTGGTTGGCCACGGACTGCTTGGGACGTCAGTGACTATGGAGAGACTGGAACGTTCCAAGTCCTGAGCCAATCTTTAGCCTCTTTAACAGTCATTGACTGCCCTCCTGAACGTAGCCTAGCTGCTCTGTGGCTATTAGGCAAATCTTCGGAATGTATGGGCGGCAGTGTCTTCTACCAAACCAAAGGCTGAGAACGACACCAGCTCGTGTCCGAGGCCCGCAGCTGGCATGTCCTTGCTTTTCTGGGACCTGCCTTCCAATGTGAGTGAAAACTATCTTGATTGATGATTCTCCTCGTTCTACTACTGTAACACTTCCTGGAACAGTTGCTATGTCAGAACACGGAGTTTGGAAAAAAAAAAAACACACACACACACAAACCCTGAGACTCTGTGTCCAAGCCATGGTCATTCATGCTGGATCCAGAATAAACTCTCTCTTATCCCCTTTGCAGTGAGAGCTAGGGTTTTTCATGGACACTCTCAACAGGACTCCCGCAGCAGATTAGAAACAGGTGGTTTGGGCAGGATGACTAAAGATGCCATTTGGTCTGAGGAATGCAGCTTTGTGTTAGAGCAACTCGCTTGCACAAGGCCCTGGGAGCCAGCCCCGGCAGCAAACAAAAAAAAAAAAAATGTATTCAAATATGTGGCCTTAGTTTGGCCCATGTAGGAAATCCTGGCAAGGAACTTGTACGGTTTCTTTCTTTCTTCAACTTAAAAAAATATTTATTTATTCATTTATTTTTGTGTGTGCATACTTCTCTCTCTCTCTCTCTCTCTCTCTCTGTGTGTGTGTGTGTGTGTGTGTGTGTGTGTGTGCGTGTGTGTGTGTGCAGGCATGCCATAGCACACATATGAAAATCAGAAGAAAAGTTGTAGGAATTGGCTCTCTCCATCCTCCATGTGGGTGCTGGGGAATCAAAACTTCATCAGGCCTGGACAGCAGCATTTTTACACACTGAGCCATCTCTGAGCACTGATTTGGCTTCTTGGTGAAGGTATAGACATCCTGATAGATTTTTTTATTATTATTATAAGATGCTAACCCATAGAATATTTTAGTATCAGTCTCCCATTGCACAGACAGCCCCACAGCTGGCCAGGCTGCTCTACATCTGGTGAGAAGAAACTCTCCACTCTGCATGGCTTCTTGGTCCTGTTTTTTTGTTTTTTGTTTTGTTTTGTTCCAGCTGAACCTTCCCCGCTCTGGCTTCCACCCACTAGCCTAGCTCTCTGTTCCTGCAGCTGGCTTTCTAGCTGTCTGTTGAGCACACGTTCTATGGAAGGTTCCATATGTCACTCACCCGCCCAGGCTGTAGGGTAGCCTGGTGAAGACCTTGATTTCCCAGCACTCACTGTCTACCAGTTTGCCAGTGAACTTAGCAGGCATTTGCACAGAGCACAGCACTCAAAGGGCCAAGCACATGACCCCAGGGGCCCTGACACTAGGCCCCTGCCCAGCAGGAGAGCCCACAAACGTGATGACTTCTTTGCTCATTCTTGTCCTAGGGCACCTCCAGGAAATGAAAACACCCAGATCTCCTGCAGTTGAAACATGTGTATCTAGTTTTCTCAGACCCTAAGAATAAGAAAGGCTGGAGACCAAATGCGGGTCCGGATACAGTTGCTGTTCAGCCCGCAGAGTTCTGTCCGTTCACCTTGGAGCTCTCAGATAAACGTTCCCAATAGTCTCAAGGTCTTCCAGAAAAATGTCTTTCATCATTATTAGTTACACTCTTCAGCTTTCTGGCACTCCCACACCTGATCAGCCTGCGTTGTCACATCATGATAAAATGTGGCCATGTGTCCCCACCAGGGGAGGGGGACAGACATGACCAGACCACTTCTACAGACTACAGACTTTGCTTGTTTGTGTCAACAGTGGGCCCATCCAGAGGAACTGGCCCTAGAATGCTACTCTTGGGCAGCCCCAGGTGGACAGTCCCCTCTGAGCATCACGGGCTATTGCATGGGATGCTGGCCTCCCTGGGTGCCACCACACTAAGGGGGATTATCATTGTCTGCTCGGCAGGCGGGGTCTCCTCTCCACAAGGTTGCCAGAGAAAGAGAGAAAGTGTGTTTATCACCTGGTCAGCTCACATGGAAGGCACAGCTAACACAGTTTCACACACACTCACAGCTGTGAGACCCTTCTCCTCCACACATCCACCCCTACCTGTCCAGTTCGCCATGATGGGACAGCGACGGGCACATCAAATCTGGCCGGGAGAGATTGGATGTTGTTGTACGCTCCACCAGGTTTCATTCTGAGACTTTTGTTGGATGCAAGCCATTGCAGATTCCAGAGTCTGTTTTCTCACCTAATGGGACCATACAACCTTGCCTTAGAAGGATGAGTTGAGCCTCAGTGGAGAGAATGAATACAGACATTTCTGAACGCTGTCCAGTGCCTAGCAAAGATGAGTCTATTATAATAACCGAGAGTCTGTGGCGAACTATGAAGCGAGCCGGTGCCACTCAAAACCCCCTTTTAAAGCAGTTCATTGTACTCTAACCTATTTACTTGGTTTTTTTTTTTTTAAATACGCTTTTCCTCTTAAAGTCCCAATAAAGATGGAACACCATGACTGCATGTGGGGAGAACATTAAACACACATTAGCTATCCCCCGTTCTTTCGTCACTTCCCGGGGAAGCCGTACACCTCATAAAATGCCCGCCAGAGCTGGCACACACACACACTGCTGATAGCCTCAGCAGGCACTGACCTTGGCACCATGACAAGGGCAACATTTCCAAATGGATGAACACTTTCTGAACAAAGTGTCCAGTGTGCTAGGGATAAACAGGCTTTTCATCAACCAAGCCTGTGTGTTTTCTGGTTCTAACGAGTTTCCCCACTGTTGGGGTCAGAAAGCAGGGTTACCAACAAGAAGTGCCTCTTGGGCAACCTGCTATTCTTGCTCATCCCTCCCAGAGGATTCTGGGACTGAACAGTCTTGCAGGCCTCTGCCTTCACTTGTCATGGCTTCTTTGTTTCCATTCTGCATTTCTGCAAGAGTGGAACCCAACGGATACATTCCTTTCCACTGGCTCTAGTAAGATCTAAGCATGGGCAGCAGCTCTCCAAGGCTTTGAAGGTCACGTGAGCAAGAATCTGCTGAAGCTTCAAGTAGGACCTCATCAAACACTGGCAAGGCCATTTTTTAAGTGGACGGGTCACTTTGAGGACAAGGTCATTGAGATGAAGTTCATTGGCGGAGTGAAAAAGGACAATGGACTCCCCAGAAATGAATCAAATGTTCAGAATTCAACTGGTGAAACTGGTGTCCTCATCTGGGTCGATGAGGCTATTGCTGTCCGACTCAGCCATTCTTGCTATCCATCTACAGATGTCCAGTGACCATCTCAAATGGGGGATACCATCTCAAATGGGGGATACCATCATCTCAAACAGGGGATACCATCCAACATTGCAAGGAGGAGTTGAGCATTCTGTGTTCCGGAGACACAGAACAAACCAGCTAAAGTCCCTGCCCTGCTTATGAATAAGCAAGTAAATAAATGAATAGTTACATAGTGCCAGGCGCTAAGAGGCCTGGGTGTGTGCGAGGGTGGGCAGTTTCTACCCGTGGAATGACGATGAGAATTTATGTAACGCTTCTGTTGACTGTAAATCAGCTATTCCATTTCTGCAGGAGCAGAACTGTCCAGACAATAAAATCTTTGCAATTCCTGGCATACAATGGTCTCGCATCTGAGCTGAGGTGTTCCGGGCAGCATTTGTTGACACTGTGTGGTGTGAGGGCATGCGAGGGGCATGGTGCTCGAGGTGTGCATTCAGAGCCAAGGCTGCAAGAACCACGTAGGATGCAACACAGGTGAGTGCTGCTAGACACACCTGGGATTCGTTACCCGTCTGATTGTGAGTTAATGGTTGTTGCATGCCCAGAAACCTGCTACTGTGGCCAGATGTGTTCTGATTCCTGCATCTAGATGCATAACCCCATAGAGCACTGGTTCTCAACCCTCCTACTGCTGCGCTCCTTTAATATGGTTCCTCATGTACTGGTGACTCCCAACCATAAAATCATCTTTGCTGCTACTTCATAACTGTCATTTGCTACTGTTAAAATCATAATACAAATATCAGATTGCCGGATGTCTAATATGTGACCCCTGTGAAGGAGTCATTCGACCCTCAAAGGGGTCATGACCCACAGGTTGAGAACCACTTTCACAAAGGGTCATGTCCCACTTGGGAAGCTGAGCCAAATTGTCCATTCAGAATCTCTTGGAGAACAAGTTTGAATGAATTGCCAGGCCCCACTGAAGAGGTTCTGGTTCCATGGATCTAGAATGAACTGGAGAACTTGTAGACCAACCAGGCTCCCGCACGAAGTTGGAGCTGCCCGTCAGAATTCAGGCTTGTTTTGGTATGACCTTGCTTAGGAGATGCACACTCTGCATTAGGAAAGAAGGGGGGACAGAGAGACACAGGCGGAGGGGGTGTTGGAAACACTGAGAACCTGCCAGCCCACTGTCCGTTGTATTATCTCAGTGATGTAAGAAGAATTGTCTCCAGCCCAGAGTGGCCATAGCAGAGGAAATGTTGAGGGTTTGAAAGTGGAATCACTGTCTTGGAGAAGAGTAGGGGAAGTACTGTCCAAAGGGTCCTTGTGCCTTTATTGCCTGCCAACTAAGGGTAAGGAGCTATGTTCCAAGCCAGCTCCCTGCAGCACCTGCCTGAAGTGTGAGTCATTTTTCTCATTTCTCTCTGCTCAGCTGGGTTGTTCAGTGCCAGCACAGAGCCACAAATGCCTCCTTTCCTGTGACTGAGCTGTGAAGCCAAAGTCAAGGTCCTCTGGTCTAGTATAAACATCCCAGGACCATGGATCGAGGACGGGTCACAACAAGACTCTCATATAAATAAAACGTTATCTTTGGACACCTCCCTAAAAGGGAAGCCCAATTACTTTTTACCAGGGTACCCAGCTTTCCAGAACCCCATGATGTAACCCCTACCCTGCGTGTCTGTCCCTGAATAGCACCTGCCTGTGTGGGGGCTCTATCTGTGGGGAGCTCATTCACATCCTGTGGTGGGAATAACCAAAGGTGTCTACATCCTCCCCTATTGAAGTTGTGTCTTCATCAAGGTCTCTTTCTGGAAAGACACTGTCTTACCCAAATAAGTAATATGCTGATGAATTAAATATTAGGTTGGCTTCTAAACTACTGATAGAGGAGAATTTGTTATTATTATTATGTTTTGTGTGGTCCAGAGAATGATCTAGGGTGGCCATACATTGACTTTGAATGAATGAATTTATTAAGTATACAGCCAACCAAAATAAAAGAATAAATAGCAAGAGATAGATAGATAGATGATAGATAGATAGATAGATAGATAGATAGCAAAACATCATAAAATCAGATGCCCAAACATCCCACAAAAATTGACTGGTGTTGCAGATCACTTGTTTAACTATTTAAACTATTTGTTTAAATATTTATTTAAAAGATTGTTGCCCTTGTTTAACTATGTAAAAATGCATTGCTGTACCTCACCTGCCTAAGGCACCCAATTGGGCTAATAAAAAAATGAATGGCAAATAGAAAGGCTTAAGGTACAGGCAGGATTTCCAAGCAGGGAGAGTAAGTAGGAGGAATTTAGGTTCAAGGGGATAAAAAAAAAAAAAAGAGAGATGCCAGGGAAATGCAGAGGCTAGGCAGACCCAGAGGAAGCAGGAAAGGAGGACATACAGAATGAAAGGTAAAAAGCTCTGAGGTAAAATACGATAAATAACTGGATAAATTAAGTTAAAAGAGTCAATGGGACAAGGCTAAACTAAGACCATGCATTCATAATTAATAATAAATCTCTTTTTCTTGGTTGGAGACCCAAAGAAAAAGTAACTACAAATGGTACCCAAAGTGGGGCACAAAATGTTCTAACGTTGACAGTGGTTGCACCTTTATCTGCTGCTAACTCAGCCAGCAATTGCAACCCTGCAGTTACCAGCCAGCTTCTCTAGCAATGGCCTGGTGGCTCAGGTTGCAGCCTGTCAAAAAAATCTGCTCCTGCAGACACACCCTGTTGCTGCCACCAAAGGTAACTTCAACTAAATCTCTATTATTCTAATTATAAATAAGACTTGAAGTTCAAAGGTTGGGGTAAAACCTTAGCTAACCCTTTCTCCCTGCTGGTCTCCACAGAAGACCCACGCTTCTGCTTCATCAAACCAAAAACCCTGCACCACTCCAAACCCCACCCTACTACCTCCTGTTTCTTTCTCTCCAGGGATGCCTTCTGAGATTCTGTGATTGCTTTCTGTTGGTTAGTTACTAAAACAGCCTCCTAACCCAAGGCTATTTTTTTTAATTAACACAAATACAAACTCAGGGTTTGCAGTGTGATCAAATATCCTCCAAGAGCATGGAGTAGCCCCATTGGGACAATCAGCTAGAGCGTCCCCATGGAGAGAGCCCTGAGCAGAGCAGAGAGCCACCTCACACAAGGCTTCCAAAGACAGTGACAGATGGAGATAATATCCTCATCTTAGTTAGGGTTCTATTGCTGCGAAGAGACAGCATGACCATAGGAAACTATGGTCTTATAGGAAACTCTTACAAAGGAAAACATTTAATTGGGGCTGGCTTACAGTTCCGAATTTTCATTCATTGTCATGATGGGAAGCACGGTGGCACGCAGGCCGACATGGTGCTGGGGTAGTTGAGTTCTACATCCAGATTGGCAGGCAGCAGGAAAAGAGAGTGGAACCGGACCTAGCTTTTGCATCTGAGACCTCAAAGCCCACACCACTCCTCCTAATAGTGCCACTCCCTCTGAGCCTATGGGGGCCAATTACATTCAAACTACCACAATCATTGGATCAGGCACCCACATTTAGAGAAGTTAAGACAGTCAGCTGGAGTTCCCAGTTGAGACCTGTCTCTATGACTGGGTTTCCTTTGGCTTCTCTTTCTCACTGTGGGGACATTTACACCCGGGATAAACAATAGTAACCTCTGCTGGATGTGGGTGACCTTCTCAGCCCGATCAAGCACCGTATGACAATGCACCAATATAATGCACTTACTTTGGGTCTGTTGATTATGTTAACAGTGTGTCTCATAGTAGCTCTTCACACATACTCTAAATGTGTTTTATCATGTTCACCCCATTCCTCCCTCCTATTTCCCTTCCCTTTCTACCTGGTCCCTCTTCTGATTTCATTTTCCTTTCTTTCTCTGTTACTTTCCCCCTCTCTTTCCTTTTTTGATAGCCCAGTGAGTTTCATTAGGGGTGTGGGTGAGGGGTTATTTACAGGAACACAGGTTACATCACTGAAGAAAATCTCTCTCCTTCCCCCAGAGACCATTAAGTACCAATAAATATTCAAAGAGGGGTGACCCCCGCCCACAGGGAGTGAAGTCATTAGTCTTCCTAAAATAAGGTTTACTTAGATTTAAATGTGTCTCTTTCACAGGAGTGTAGACTTCCCAGAAGACTAAACTACATGGTTCTTTCACGGAGCAATGAAGTATTTAAAAATAAACAAGCGGGATAAAGAACAGAAAGAAACAGGACAACAGGAAACTGCTCTTGGAACACACAAAGGCATATCTTTCTCTTCCTCCTCTCCTTCGCTGTGAGTGGAGGGCAAGTTGAGTTTGCTGTGGGGCTACAGCTCAAGTCCTGCCTCTTAACCTTTTTCGTTTAGAGCATCCTGGGAACCCTTGAGCCACTTTGAGGTGGTGCTTGAGGTTAAAACTAGTTTTATGGTTTTCTTACCTCCTAATTGAGTATTTCAGGAACCACATGATGTGTGACGACATGGCTGCATTGCAAAGGATTCTGGGATCTCAAACATTGTGAAAGGCTTTTGACTCACAGATGACAACTTTCTGACTCACGGAGTCTTTTAGCATTTTAAAAGTCCTGCATTCTGTAAAGGGAACTAGTTTGACGTTAGTGAAATACAACGTTGCAAATTTATTTAACCATAGAGTTTATTTTTGTTTTGCTCTGCTTGGGCCCACACCTGTTGCTAGCCTGTTTTGGCATCTGCTCCTCTAAATGTTAGCCATATCAAAGCCGGAATTCCTCTAGCCAAGGAGTTTCTCAACGATTGATCATGTACATCATTAATAAAGGAGAATGGACCATCAGACCAGAACACAGCCCGTTTGCAGGGCTCAGCTCCACCTCTGCTACTTACTGTGACTTTGGGAAAATTATTTAGCATCTCCGTTCCCAGTGTTCTCCACGTATAAGACAGGAATGATTAGGCTGGAGGTCTTAGCATGGAGCTTGTATGCTGGAAGTACTATAGAAGAAGAAACCTTAATCTCTCTGTGGTAGTTTGAATGTAATTGGCTCCCATAAGCTCATAGGGAGCGGACGTGTTAGGAGGTGTGGCCTTGTTGAAGTAGGTATGGCCTTGTTGGAGGAACTGTGTCATGGTGGGGGAGGGCTTTGCTCAGCGTGACACTCAGCCCATTTCCTGTTGCCTTCTGGTCAAGATGTAGCCAGCACTATGTCTGCCTGCATGCTGCCATGCTCACTGCCATGATGATAATGACCTGAACCTCTGAATTGTAAGGGAGCCCCCATCAATTAAATGTTTTTCCTTTTTAAGAGTTGCCGCGGATATGGTGTCTCTTCACAGCAACAGAAATCCTAACTAAGACATTCTCCCGATGACGAGTGTGATCTTCTAGGGTCAGGACCCGATGGCAGGCTGTCGACCAGCACTGTCATCTGAGACACATCTTCAATGCCTCACAGACTTCCGTTCATCAGCAGGCACACTATTGGCTCGGCTGAGGCAAGCTCTGAAGGCTTTTCTGGTGCTGATGTCCTGTGAGTGAGCATACAGGTTAAGAGAGCAGGTGCATCCCAAGAGCAACGTGCAGAGGGAAGGGGTAGGCTAAGAGCCTCGGGGCCAGTTGGCATCCACAGGGCAGAGGGGGCTCTCAGAATAGAATGTTGGCCTTTAGAACAGAGTTGTCTCTATAGAGTTCTGCCTCCCATTGACCAGCATCTCACCTTACCCAAGTGGGAAAGAGCAAGAGTATAGGGTTAGTTGCCATCAACAACCTGTGTCATCTCCATACTGGTGTGCCTAAAACTGACTGAGTAGGCTGAAGCTCAGTGGTAGAGCCCTTCCCTAGCATTTACAGGGTCCCGTGTTCCATCTGCAGAACCTCCAAACAAATGAGCTGGTTGCCTGAGGTGGGAGAAGCAAGCTTTGTAAAAGACCCTCTACTGAGGTCTGACTCTTACTCGGTCTTAGAGATCTCATGTGGACATTGGCTATTGACTGAGGTTTCTGTCCTGCCCAGTTCCTACAATCATTAAGTCCCAAAGAAATCACACAGAGGCTTGTATTAAAGATAAACTGATTGGCCCATTAGCTCACGTTGCTTATTAACTCTTATAACTTATATTAACCCATTATTCTTATCTATGTTAGCCACATGGCTTGGTACCTTTTTCAGCAGGGTAATCACATCTTCCTTCTTCTGTGGTTGGGACAGGACTGGGGAGGAATGGGTTTTCCTTTTCCCAGAATTCTCCTGTTCTCATTGCCCCACCTCTACTTCCTGTCTGGTTGTCCCGCATTTACTTCCTGCCTGGCTACTGGCCAATCAACTTTTATTTAAAACATAGTTGACAGAATACAGAATTGTCCCACACCAATTGGCCTTGTAAGAAACAGCAGCGCCTGCTGCTACCCAAATTCCTACACTGTGACTTCATCGCTATTGGGTATGAAGGGACTTCACAGGCTGAAAACACTCTGAAATGTAGCCTAAGAGAGTGCCTCAAATCAGCACTGGCCTCATGGCTATCTATGGCTTGCATGTTCTTCATAACTGCAATATTCCCTCCAAATTGAAATATTTGGGCCATAAGGAGAGGCAGGCTCAGGAGCCTCGGGGGTTGAACAGGAAATAAACAAAAGATCATATATCTTGGAAGAGCAGAGACTTGGAAGATTCTTGAGGGCCTCTACCAACAGTATAAAACAGAGAGGATAGTTTCTTTTCTTTTTTAATGGTTTATTTAACTTTATTTTATGTGCATTGGTGTGAAGATGTCAGATCCCCTGCAATTGGATCTTCAGACAGTTGTGAGCTGCCATGTGGGTGCTGGGAATTGAACCCGGGTCCTCTGGAAGAGCAGTCAGTGCTCTTAATCCCTGAGCCATCTCTCCAGCCCCTAGAGGATAGTTGCCAGGGCTGGAGAGTGACAAGAACACCAGGAAGAGGAAGAGAGATGTCTGGAGTGTGGAGCTGCCTGCAGGTTGCTCAGTGCCTCAAGCATCATCTGCACTGGGAGGGCCCTCTGGGGACAGAACTTTTGGGGTACCCTTGCTCCTTGTAAATAAACCCTCATAATCCTCTTGCCAGGAACCTCAAAAACTCAATGACTCATCAGGAAAATGCAAATCAAAACTACTTTGAGATTCCATCTTACCCCTGTCAGAATGACTGGAATCAATAACACAAGTGACAGCTCATGCTGGCAAGGATGTGGGGCAAGGGGAACACTCCCCCATTGCTGGTAGGAATGCACACTTCGACAGCCACTATGGAAATCAATGTGTCAGTTTCTCAGAAACATGGAAGTCAATCTACATCAAGATCCAGTTATGCCACTCTTGGGCAAATACCCAAAGGATGATCCATCCTACCACAGGGACACTTGCTCACTCATGTTCACTGTGGCTTTATTAACATAAAAGTCAGAAATTAAAAACAATCTAGATGTCCCTCAACAGAAGAATGAAACCAAAAAAAAAAAGAAATTATGGTACATTTACACAATGGGGTATTAACCAGCTGTCTAAAAAACGACATCATGAAATTTTCAGGTAAATGAATGGAACTAGAAAAAAATTATCCTGAGTGAGGTAACCCAGATCCATAAAGATAAATATGGCATGCATTCACTTATATATGGATAGTAGTTATTAAATAAATGGTAATCTAGCTATAATCCATAGAGCCAGAAAAGATAGGCATAGAGGAAGGGACTGAGTGGGAGAGACACAGATCTCCCTGGGAGGTAAGAAAAAAGAATAGATTGTATGGGTGGGATGAAGGGAGGGGATGACCAGGAGGATCAGGTAGAAAAAAGGAGATGAGATGTTGTAATAAGAGCGGCGGCCCCAGCACCCGGCCGCCCACATGGCTAGCTCTAGCTTATGCCCCGAAATAATTACACAGAAACTGTATTCTTTTAAACACTGCTTGGCCCATTTCTATCTAGCCTCTTCTAGGCTAACTCTCGCACCTGGACTAGCCCATTTCTTATAATCTGTGTAGCCCACGAGCTGGCTTACCAGGAATGATCTTAACCTGGAGTGGGAGAATCATGGCGACTCACTGACTCAGCTTCTTTCTCCCAGCCTTCTGTTCTGTTTACTCCACCCACCTATGTTTTAACCTATGAGGGCCAAGCAGTTTCTTTATTGCTTAACCAATGAAATCAACAGATTGATATATGACACTCCCACATCACTTCCCCTTTTTCTGTTTAAACAAAAAAGAAAGGCTTTCATTTTAACATAGTAAGATTACATATAGCAAAACAATTATCAAGCAAGAATTACAGTTACAATATATCTATTTTATCTTTTATCATAACTAAGGAAAACTATAACTATTCATTCTTCAACTCCATCAAAGACTCCAGAAGGATATAATACTACCTAAGTAAACAAGAAATAAGAAAACTCTAGAAATGACAGAGACATCTCGCTGCCTGGACAGTCACCCAAAGTTCTTTTGTACCGTTGGGGCATCCACCTTCAGCCTTCAGGCCCATAGTATCCAGTAGACATTTTCATCAAGCAGGAAATTCCAAAGACAGTTCAGTCACTTTCTGCTGTATCCTGCATAATGTCTCGCAGACTCTTTCATGAGTCAGGAACCCCGAAAGACCATCTCACCTTTAGGCAAGTTCAGCAGTCCTCTCTCTGCGGGTTCTTTGTGTCCAGTTTATGCATCAGTCCAGGCAAGAGCAGTTTCTTGCCCAAATGGCTATCAAACTCCATAAGGATCCTCTTCGATGCCCATCTTCCTCTCGAAGTAGATTGGTGCCGCCAGGAGCAGGCATGTCTCATTGTCATGAAAAGTCCTAAGTTATTAAAATATTTTTAATGCCATATTCTGCAGCCTTTGAGAGAGATGAAGAATGCCTATCTGAAATATATCTCTATATATCTAGAAATCTAAGTAACATGACTACAAACTTGACTATTATTTATGATTATCTATCAACAACCTATATTTCCTAATTATACATTACATTTTAAAAATGAACTACACAATCACAATACCTTAATCAAGATCAGAAATACATATACATATAACAAAATTGACCTTAAAATCCATACCAATGCAAATTATTCATACCTATATCATTTCCCCCTTTAAATGTAAAAGAACATTTATAAACAATATCTTGGGAACATGGACACAGTTTTTTCTCTCCTAACTGCTTCCTGCTGAATGGGGGCGCTGTTAATCAGATCATTTAGGGTGTAACCTGTGTGCCAGGTTTATCTCAGTTGGCAGTTGAGTGAAGTAATTTTTTTGAGGGTGTTCACAGGAACTTTTCGGGAGGTCATGGTCTATCATACCATATCGGGATAGATGTAATCCACAGGGTCTGGTCCTCTGTGAAAACAAAAGAAGACCCTTTCCAAAGCATCATATCCTTAGACCCAAATTCTGAAGTCATACCCTCATGATATCCGTTTTGGTTCCACTTGGCAGCCCATAGAATGAAATGTCTCTCAGTACTTAGCTCCTTCACAGTCAAAAATTTTAAAGAAAATACAATGTACATAATCCAGACTCTCTGTGAATTTTCCATTTTTACGTGGCTTATTTTTCTTTATTTCTTTTTATCTCTTAACTATCTGTACTCTCTTTAAAGACTTTACCCTTTTTTTAAAAGCATTAACTTTATTCTCTCTCTATTTTTTTTCTCTCTCAAGCCTACGTACAGTCATCCAACACTGTGATCCATTTAGTGGTCTGTCTGAATCTGTTTTATTGTGAAACTGTAATTTTTTTACTATCCAGGAGCACTTCTTAAAATGTTAAGCAGCTCTTAAAAACTTAAGTTGCGCCACATAGGGGTAATACGGTACCACCTGTTTTCTGCCAAGTCTAAACCTTAACTGCGCTATTATTATGGTAATTACGGTAGATCCTGCCTGAGACCAGCAGAGTTCAGCATGGTGGAGCTGAGCTGAGCTGCTCCTGCCTCAGAGCCATTTGGTGCCCCTGAGCCACACACAGTTCCAGGCACACAGCAGTCCACATTGCCATCAAGTAAGCCGTAGAGCTTTACTCCAAATGCTCCATTTAAAAGCTCTGTCTCCCGCAGGAGCCAGACAGAGATCACAGTGGCAGCACAGCCCAGAAAGCCGGCATTTTAAAACAGCCAGTTTTTTTCCTGCTGCTGAGTCAGGACAATTTCTTTGCAGCACGCAACTCAGAAACAGCAAAAAGCTGTCTTAAATTGTCTCTCTCCTTTTTAAGCCCTCTCAGGTTTTATGTGGAATTCATTAGCACGTTGGGTGCCAAGAATGGCGGGTCCCCAGCACCCAGCTGCCCACATGGCTAGCTCTAGCTTGTGCCCCGAAATAATTACACAGAAACTGTATTCTTTTAAACACTGCTTGGCCCATTTCTATCTAGCCTCTTCTAGGCTAACTCTTGCACCTGGACTAGCCCATTTCTTATAATCTGTGTGGCCCACGAGCTGGCTTACCAGGAATGATCTTAACCTGCATCTGCCTGGAGTGGGAGAATCATGGCGACTCACTGACTCAGCTTCTCTCTCCCAACATTCTGTTCTGTTTACTCCTCCCACCTATGTTTTAACCTATGAGGGCCAAGCAGTTTCTTTATTGCTTAACCAATGAAATCAACAGATTGATATATGACACTCCCACATCAATGAGATAGTGTTGAAGCAGGGAATGAGGAGAGTCAGCTAGAACTGAGGGGCAGTTGAGGGGGTGACAGGAAAACCTAATACAGTGGAAAGGAACAGAAGTAACCCCTAATAAGATTCTGCTACACTCATAGATCAGGGCCCTATTCAGCCATCATCAGAGAGGCTTCCTCAAGCAGCAGATGGGAACAGACGCAAATATCCACAACCAGACATTACATACAATGAGACACTTTGAAACACCCAGCTCTAAATGAGATGTGTCTCCATCCAATCCCTCCCCTCAGAGCTTAGGGAACCAGTGGAAGAGGAGGCAGAAGGAGTTGGGAGACAGGAGGGATGGAAGACACCAGGAGATGGCCATCTAAAACATCTGAGCAAAGCTCATATGGACACAGAGAGACTGAACTAGCAATCACGGGGCTTACACAGGCCCACACCAGGTCCTCTGCATATATATTATAGTTTCCAGCTTAGTACTTTTATGGGACTCCAGAATGTAGCAACGAGTAGGTCCCTGGTTTTTGTGCCTTCTCTTCAGGTGCTTTTATTTTTCTGCTGGCTTGGCCTGTCCACCTTTGATGAGATGTTTTTTGTTTTATCTTATCTCTTAGAAACCTGTTCTGTTCTTATGAGATGCTTAAAGAGAGTGGATGGGAGAGGAGGCAGGAAGGAATTTGGAGGAGTAGAAGGAGGGGAACCTATATTCAGATTATATTGTATGAGAAAAGAATCTAAGTTAAATAAAAGGGGGGAAAAGAATAAGGGAAGGAAACAACACAAAATCAAAAGAGAAAAGAAAAAGATACGTGTAGGAGGAGCGGGCTGCTTGTTTGTCCTGACCACCCAGCTAGCTTACACCAGAAATAACCACATAGAAACTGTATTAACTAAAACACTGCTTGGCCATTAGCTCTAACTTCTTATTGGCTAACACTTACATATTAGTTTAACCCATCTCCATTAATCTGTGTATCGCTGCATGGCAGTGGCTTACCAGAGATTCTAACGGAGGATCCATGGCTTCCCTGACTCTGCCCTTCTTCCTCCCAGCATTCAGTTCTATTTTCTCTGCCTACCCAAGTTCTGCCCTATCAACTAGGCCAAAGTAGTTTCTTTATTCATTAACCAATGAAAGAAACACACAAACAGAAGGAACTCCTACACCACATACGTTTTTCTAAATTCAAGAAATCTCAGCTAGACAGTAATGGTGCACACTTTGAATCCTAGCACTTGGGAGGCAGAGGCAGGTGTGAGTTTGAGACTAGCCTTATTTACATAGTGAGTTCCAAGACAGCCAGAACTACACAGAGGAACTGTGTCTCAAGAAATCAAGTTAAATAATACATAAATAAATAGAATAAGCAGTTTGGATAACTAACAAACATCTCATGTGGCCATGAAAATATCAGCTACTGGGATATTGCTGTCTTCCATGTTTCCAAGGCATTTGTGCCCAGCTACGCTATTTTTCCCTTTTGTTTTATATTCTATGTTCCTCTGTGTTTGACAGTAAATACTTAATTTTTTAACTTTACTTATGATGTTAAATAAATATTACTAAAATAAAAATAGTCTTGTGGAAACAAACAAACAAACCAGCAAAACCAAGCAGACATGGGTGCAGCTGTTGCATGGTCTGTCCTGAGCTCCCTGTCTGAATGCCTGCTCCTAGTTGTGCTTGAACAAGGAAGTAGGGCCTCAGCTGCCGGCTGCTGGAGAACTGGGATGCAAGGGACAGGAGCCGGTTTTCACCTTCTGCAGGTGATCTACCACACAGCAAATGGGATGACTTCCTTTACCAAACCGTTGCCAGGGCAGAAGTTGGTTGGTTTGGGAGGTCACTTCCACTGAAGCGGTTAAGTCTGGGAACACCAAAGAGAGTCTTATTTAACTCCAAGGGTGGGCTTGAGAGTTTGTCGTTGGGGAAGAATCTCTGAGAGTGCAGCTTTGTAAGGGCGCCATTGTTTTCTAAGGCCTGTGAGCAGTCACCCAGCCGTCCTCTCTATGTTCCTTCAGTGAGGAGTAGTTTTTGATCATGGGGACCAGTAAGGTGACTCAGCAGGTAAAGGCACTTGCCACCAAACTTGACAGCCCGAGTCTGATACAGGACCTACATGGTGGAAGGAGAAACTGATCCCCCAAATGTCCTCTGGCCTCCACACATGTCATGAGGAATATAGGCATAGGTCATCCACTGACACTGGCTCAAGAAGATCTTCCATCCTTTTAGCCTTTGCTTCATAGTGTCGGTATACCTGTGACAGCTCCTCACCAACGACACCTGACGGCCGTGAGGACAGAGGCATGGCAGCCTTGCCTAGAAGCCCCAGCCTCCTTTCGAGGCAGAGAAATAGTCACTTCCCTGAGAACATACCCGCTTGAATAGAGTTGCAGCTGTGACCAAGACAGAAAGCGAAACCGGCGCTCTCTGCAGGGACTTTCAAGAGATGTGCTCAGGCAAGCTGCTGCTGTCTGGACTGGTCCCTCCGTGAGAACTTCTGATGGGAAAAAGGCAGGCGTCTGGGGAAGCCTCAGAGGACCTGTGAATCCAACCTAGGACTCCACACTTCTGGTTCCCACATGACGTGGACGGGAAGGAGAGGACTTGGAAGGAGACAACCAGTGGCCTCATCTCCTGATGGAAGTGCCTGGCGGTAGATGTAGAAGATGAATGCATATGGTGGTAGAGATACGGCTTAGCCACTCCTGAGCTAGATAGGAGACACATGGCAATAACTTAGACATGAACATCAGAATCTTACAAGCATGGTAGGGGAAGTAAAGGGGCGGAGTCATCAGCTTCAGTCTAGAGACACACAAGCATTCATGACCACAGGGCCCTAGAGAAATGGGGACAGCGGGCTTTCTGGGTGACCACAGGCGGGAATGGGCATCTAGTAGCCGCTCAGAGGACACCTCTTGCTGGAACGAGAGGTCATCTGTTCTGGTTAGTGTTTTGTCGAGCTGATACTAGATAGAGTCACCTAGGAAGAGGGGCCTCGGCTGAGGAATTGCCTCCATCAGATTGGCTCGTGGCTTGTCTGTGGACATCTTCTTCGTCAGTTGTTGATAGACCAGAGTTCAGCCCTCTCTGAGCAGTGTCATCCCTGGGAGGGTGGTCCTGGGTTATCTAAGATGGGAGGCCAAAGCCTGGAGGTGGTGGCGCACGCCTTTAATCCCAGCACTCAGGAATCAGAGGCAGGTGGATTCCTGAGTTTAAAGTCAGCCTGGTTTACCAAGTGATCTCCTGGACAGCCAGGAGAACCCATCTGGGCGCGGGGAAGAGAGTGAAACAGAGAGAAAAAGAGGGGGGCAATGGAGAGAGGGAATGAAGGAGAGAGGAGGGAGGAAAGGAGGAAGGGAGGGAGGGAGGGAGGGAGGGAGGGAGGAAGGAGGAGGCTGAGCGAGCCACTAAGCAGACTTGCTTCAGTTCCTGCATCCAGATTCCTGCCTTGAGTTCCTACCCTGGCTCTCTTTTGCGATGGACTATGAGCTGTGAGCTGAAGTCAAAACCCTTTCCTCCCTAAGTTACTCTCGGTCACGGTGTTTATGACAGCAATAGATGCAAACTAGAACACTGCTCCTGGCCCAAATCCCAAATGTCACCCCAGACCCAGATGCCTTCCTAACGTTTCCAGTGCTCCATCAGCCATATAAAACCAAGAAAAATCACAGAAGGCACAGTATTTAAAAATGCTATAGGCGGCCACCAAAGCCTCGTGTCTGCTATGAGATGGAAACTGGGAGCTGAGGGCATGGGCTGTGGAAAGAGGACATGCTGCCCTGGACTTCCTTCAGATTCAGGAGCACAAAGAGCCACCGTTTTGCCAAGAAGCAAGATGGGGCGGGGGTATAAGAGTGCCTGGTTTTTTTTCCCTTCGTCTACACGTCTCCAACTGCTCGTCCATGCTTCCAGCCGTTCCCATATGCTCACAGATTTTAAAGGCACAATAGATGCCAGGGGGAGCAGCTGTGGAGTGATTCACACCTTTGTTCATTTTCAGCACCCCCATCCGATCGTGTCATTCAAACCAGACCCTTCCCGGGCCTCCTGCTCACCCTCTGCATTCAGGGCAGCAAGGAAACAGCAAGGTAAACCTCCTTACATCCTCCTCACACGCGTGTGTGTGTGTGTGTGTGTGTGTGTGTGTGTGTGTGTGTGTACACCAGTGACTGTGAGCTTCTAGGATCCTCTCATCCCCAGCCCCCCATGTCCCTACAGGGGCACTAGGTTTAGGGACACTTACCCTGGCTTTTTCACGGGTTCTTGAACTCAGGTCCTCACACTTATTCAGCGAGTGCTTTTACCATGGAACCAGCCATCCCTTAGCCCAGCTTTGTGGATTCTTATTGGTTGATCCTTAAGGGTTGAATCTTGCAGAGACAACCCACAAGTTTGCCCCGCCCAGGAAAAGGCCTGGGTCTGCTGAATGTTTTCTTCTTTTTAATCAACATGTCCTTCCTATTGTCAGCATCTCCTAAAGATAAGGAAAGGGCCCTGGGGACAACCTTAGCCCACCTGTGCTTGACAGGACGTGACTGGAAGGAAGGCAAAGGGTGGCACAGTGTAAGGAGGGAGCCCAAGCTTGGAGTCTGGTGCTGCCCTTTCCGAAAGGCTGGCAGAGCCGCTCCCTTTCTGTTTCAGTCCACAGCAGCATCCCATGTTTTGCATGTGGCTACAAAAGCAGCATACTCTCGTGGAAGAAACCAGTAGGCCTGACCTAGACCCCGCCCCCCCCAACATCCCAAACAGGCTAGACCAGCCCCAGGAAAGTCTGCCCAGTACTCTGGCCTCAGAGGAGTCGCAGGCTTCCAGGATGGGGCTGGAGCCTCTCTGAAGTGGCTCCCCACACCTGCTCACTCCATAGCTCAGAAGGCTGGGGAGGACACAAGGAAAACCGCAAACTTAAGCACAAAAAGAAAGGTGGTGAACCCATAGTTCATACCTCCCCTCTCCCTTCCCAGGGAGACCGGAAGCTTCCTGAAACAAGACTCTCTGGGTGGAGCCGGAGACAGTGGGGACTCCCAGGGAAGCATGACGGGGAGGGTGGAATGATCTAGAAAAGCTGCTGGAACCACTGCTTTGGTGTGTAAACCAGCTTGTGGGTTTCCTATGAACTGCCCCCACCCTGGTTAGTTTCTGCTCACCATTTCCCCAGGGGCCACAGAGTAGCTTCCCCGCCCGAAGGTCCCCAGACGCTAGTCCACAGCTCTGGCCTTGTTCACTTCTCATGGCACCTTGCCCAGCCATGACCATCATCAGAGCCCACACAGAACCCACGGAAGACTGCCGAGCAGGGCGCTAGGGACGAGGCTCTGTGGGGATCACACCACTCGATGTTGCCATGGGGACTGTAGAGGGCATTTCACCCAGCACCTGCCCTACTCACACCCATAGGACTGCCATGGCCAGGTTCATCCTCTGTGACCCCGGGTCGCGTTCATGACTCACTGACCTGAGAGTATACACCCAGTCCGGGAAGAACCAGCTGAATGAGGACATGATATTAAAGTCTGGGCTCATGGCTCGTGGCTTTTTTTTTTTTTTTTTTTTTTGGTGGGAAACCATGGGAACTATGCACCAGTCATGCTGGGCCTTGCAAGGCAAAGCCAGGAGGGGAAGGGGGGTTGATTGGTCTACCCTCATGCTTCCTCAGTTTCGGGGGAACCCTAGCTTCCTTGGTTCCCTCTTCCCTGCCCCCACCACGGGTTTTTTTTTCTTTAAGTGCGCTTCCAGAAACATTCTCACTGAGACAGTGAGTCACAGTTTCCTGAGCGCTGCCCTCCTTCTGTTTGCATTTTTCCTCACAGTTCCAGGGAGAGGGCAGCATCTGCGTGTTAAGGTCAAAGAGGCTCGGGTCCTGACCCGTCAAGGTCTCCAGAGGTCATTGGGGGTAGCTTTGATGGCAGCGGGACCTTTCATAACCCAGTCACGTATGGCCCAAGTACCTAAGATTCTGGATTTAACTGTCGTCCAAGATCAAGCTGGAGGTGGGGTTCATGGTTTCATGCGGAGGAACTCCTGCATCGTACGCGAAGCGAAAGTCAGCATCTTTGAGAATGATGAGGGCCAAGTGGGGAATGGAGGGGAAAGGGAAGAATTCGGGAATGATGAAAGGCATTGCTAGAGGTTGGAAGAGATCCCCGGGAGGAAAGGCCTTTGCTTTCCTTTGCCCATGAGTCTCACAGAAAAACTGAACAAAAGCCGAGATAGCCTCTTTTGAAACTGGTTAGTTTTCTGGCTGTTGTGAGTCAAGCCAATGAAGGGCCCACACACTCTCTGCGTGACAAACCAGGGAGATGTTCCTGTGTTGCTCAGAGGCTGCCTGCCCAGTCCGGGGGTGGTTAAAGATGCTCTGGGCATCTCTGAACTCAGCTTTGACCTTTGACCTTGACTGGCTAAGCTGTCAGGTCACTGGCCGACTTCCCGACCCTCAACCCTCTAACTGTTTTATAGGTGGCCCTCTCTCTCCTCAGATTTACACAATCAGCTGGTGGCTTCATCGTGGCAGGGTTAACTATCCCAGTGACTGCGCATCTAGCTCCTTAGTTGTGGGGATTTGGGTGGCCTCCAGGGTACAAGTTTCCTGTCAGAAGTCCCCTGGTACAGTGAACCACACTAGAAGCAAGGTTGTGTGGAAATTCGGTTCCTCACATTTGCTCTTTGGGAGCCTTACAGGGGCCCAGGGCCCTGTCTTTCCCTTCTCCTGCCTAGCTTGGTTATCTCGGATCCAAAGCAAGCCCTCCATTTACCTTCCTCTTCCTCGGTATCTCACAGTCTACTGTTGCAACCCTTATTCTTCCTTTAAATGTCATTCTCTGTTTTCACTGCAACATATGTGATCAACACGCCATTGTCACATGGGCCTCTTCTCCTACTACCTACAGAGAGCGGTCTCCCGCCTCCTTGACAGGAAAAGAGAGACCCCAGCACTAAAGCATAACCCTCAAATACCCACATTCCTGAGCACTACTGTGGGTCTCAAGCACCCCGGCTTTGTGAACAGAGTGTATCGTGACTTCCTACAGGAGAGTCGCTTCCGTACAGAAGTGTACGAAGCTGTAATATTGCGGTAGAATTTAGTGCATATCACACCGTACTTTTTTCTCTCCTGAGTACCAGTGATAATGGCGGAGAGGTGACACTTCCCCTACCATCCTGCCTAGTCCTCCCTCTGATGATTTCGGCATGAGAGAATTAACTAGGAAACTGTAAACCACGTTAACAGTGTGTATGCGTTCCAACACAAACACATGCACACACACACATGCATGTGCCTGGGTACCTTTGCTTGCTTCTTTCCTTCCTTCCTTCCTTCCTTCCTTCCTTCCGTTGGTTTTTTGTTAGTATTTTTGTTTGTTTGTTTGTTTTTCTGAATCATGATTTCCCTGTGTAGCCCTGAATATCCCGATTCTGTAGACCAGGCTGGCTTCCAAATCAGAGATCCTCTTGCCTCTGCCTCCCAAGTAATGGGATTAAAGGCATGTATCATCATGCCTAGCATCGATACCATGATCAACAGCTCTCCTGAGGCATCAATTCAGATACCATGCTAGAAGCAGAATGCTTCCACGATATGTGTGGGGCTCTGGGTTCAATTTCCGGCATAAATAAATAAATAAATCCAGATAACACACAATTCATCCATTTAAAATGCTCTTAGTTCATTATTATTGACACCGTATAATTTTCATCATCATACAAAAGTTTCTATATAAAATGGCTATGTGAAATTAATTGACTTCAGTGGCTGTAATTACATTCATAAACTTCTTGGGTAAGCCAGTGTTTGCCTTCTTCTCTCTCTTCCCTCCCTCTCCCCCAAGAGAAGGAAAGTCACCTCCCCTCCAGCACGAGCGGCCTTCTACTTGCAAATCTGCCCTGTAATGCTTGATTTCCTCTGCTTAACCAAAGGTCCAGATGTGAAGGCAAGAGGTTGACTTGATCCAGTGTGCATCTCTGCTACTGCCAAGTTCCCACAGGACATCCACGTTGAGGATGTTCCCGAAGCACTGTGCTCCCTGCCTTTGGGGGCCAGGCCGTGGCTCTCCAGTCTGAGCTCCTACATTGGCTGGTCATCAGTGAATGTCAGCAGAATGGTTTTGAGGGACAAAAGCTCCCCACTGCACTGACCCGATGCAGACACATGCTCAGCTCCTCCGAGAAACTCTTCCATCCAGATGTTGGACTTCAAATCTCCCCACCCAGATGCTGGCCTTTGAATGTTTGCTTCCTTCTTTTCATTACTACTTTTGAATGTAGTTCCATACTTGTCCTAACTGATGGGAAAAGACCCTTCTGAAGATTCAGTCTGCTTGGGTGCAGATATGAATGCTGTATTCTGATGCTATCCTCATGGCTGGTGGAGGGAGATGACTCCTGAGTAGGTAGTGTTCGATTCTTGCTTCTGTGGTCTAGGCATGCAGGAGAACTCATCTTAGAAAGGGAGGAAAGGCATGTGGCTTTCATGGTTTGCAGGCATAGCCCGGAGTCTGACAGCCCTGGCAGGCTCTGGAAGGCTCCCAGGAAGCCCTACCAGCTCTCCCAGCAATGCCATCCTTTGGGGCTGCCATTACTGCCGTTGGCCATTAATATGGACGATCAACAGGCAAGTCCCTAGTGAGGATCTTCTGCGTAATTAACTGTCCAATCCTGCCCCCCCCCCCCCAGAGGAGAGGGCGAAAGCTTCTGTCTGTAAATGACTTTGCTTAATCCTGAGCGACAGCTTGCTGTTGCTAGGTGCCTGTTTCCTTCTGCTTTTCAGAAAGAAGGTGACTAATGGGTTGGTTTGAAACACATCTTCATGTAGGCAGCTATTCTTATACTTTGATTCCCTTTCAAATATCTGCCAGCACTTGGACTGTGCGCTGGTATGCAAATTAGACTTAATAGGGGAAGAAGGGAGATAGATGTCTTTGCTCTTGCAAATCATATTTATGAGGTTAACCAAGTTTATCTATTACATTAGGGAGCTAAGGTTAGAATACAAAGCTTCATAAATGCAATATCTGGCAACAGATTCTATGGATTCTTCCTGCACTAAATCGGGGTTTGTTTTTTGTGGTTGTTTGTCTGTCTGCTTTTTGAAAGAGATCCTCACTTTGTAGCCAACGCTTAATTGAAACTTAACTGTTTAGCCCAAGCTGGTATTAAGCTCAAGACAATTCTCCTGCCTCCACTTCGCAAATACAGGGATTATATGTGTGCATTACTATGCCTGGCTAAGGTAGAAACTTTTCATCTATGCTAAAGTTTAGTTAGATTGAAAGAAAAAATCTTCACAAAACCAAAGCACCTAGACTCCCACTTCAATGAGGCAGACACTGGAAGCTGTGTGCCTGTGGTTGGCATTCTGAAAATGGGTGCGGGATTTTAAAGCATAGCATTGTTCAAAACTCAAGCTGAATTGCATATTTAAATAATCCATCCATTCAAGGCAAGAAAGCGGGCACTTTGGGCAAGGAATAAAAGGGAAAATGTCACCCAGCATGGCGGCATGTGCCTCTAATCTCAGCATTTGGGAGGCTGAGGCAGAAAGATAGCTATGAACTTATAAAATAGGACAATCTCAAGGAAATCCAATCTAATAAAAGAAAACTTACAAAAGGAAGAGACCTCCCACACAGGTATATGAGTACCACCGTCATAAAAGGATGAACTACCGCATAAACAAACAAAATAAAAAGGTTCCGACTCCAGCCATGTCACACAATGGAACCAATCTAGAAAATTCTCTGATCACAGAGGAATCCTCCCTGTTAAAGAGTGTCTATTTAGCATTAAAATAGAAACGTAATTAAGTCTGTACTTGCTAAAGAATCAGATTATCAGCCAAATATGCTCGACTCTAAATTCAGATGATTAGCTTGTCAGTGACTCAAAGATTCTGTGGCAGCTGAGCACTTGGGGCCATCATTCCATGTGTGAAGTCACAACTGTCTGTCTGTCTCACAGGTACGCACCAGTGCAGAGAAACTGAGCTCCGGCCAATAGAGTGTTAGAGGTTTGCTTTGGTTTTGCAGACAGAGTCTCATTATGGACCCTCGGCTGGCCTTGAATTTGGGATCTTCCTCCCTCAGCCTTGGCGATGCCAGAATTATAGGCGTGTGCTACCATTCATGGCCCAAGACGAATGCCCTTAACAGGTTTCAAGTGACCAGCCCTTAGTGATGTCCCCAGCACACCCAGAGAAGAGGTCAGAGTGGAGTTAAAGTCTTTGCCAGGTTTTCTTCTTTAGAGTGTATCTTGGCATAGTTTGGGCACAGGGTCAATACCGAATAATATTATGAATAAATGAATGAGAAAATAATAGAAAGTTGGATTTTTTTATGTCGCCTGAGAATTCCTGCTGATGCTCAGAGCTGAGATGGGCAACTAGTGACTGGCCCCCATCCTGCAGAGAGATGCAACTCACCATTCAGGTGGGATCTGACAAGAGTTGGCCATAGCAGAGGACCAAATGCAGCTACAGCAGCAGACCAACATGCAGATATAGCAGGGGACCAAATGCAGCTACAGCAGCAGACCAACATGCAGATATAGCAGGGGACCAAATGCAGCTATAGCAGCAGACCGACATGCAGATATAGCAGGGGACCAAATGCAGCTACAGCAGGGGACTGACATACAGGTATAGCAGGGGATTGACATGCAGATAGGATGCAGCTGGAGCTTGTGGCTGACGGTAAAGGATTCCCAGGAAGCACTGTTGTGCCCTTCTTTTCCTTCTGAGGCGAGGGATAAACCACGTCCGTCCGTGTCATGTACCTATTTCCTCCAACCTACAACACCCCAGAAAGGGAGGAAGGGGGCTCATGGGACTTGGGAAGTGCAAAAGCTTAGGAAACTTGCACAACCCAGGATGCTGGGAAAGCTACAGGGTTGACCAGGCCCCTCCAGGGTTGTGTAAGCATTAACAATTGGTGGAGGGGGTTAGCCACAGTGCAGTAACCTGCCTGTCATGCAGGGATATTCGGGATGGGGCTTTCTAGAATCTGCTCGTGCTAGGGATAGGTTTCCCATGATGCCTTTGAGTCCTCCATGTGGCAGGAAGTCTCACCCACTTCCCTGCAGTTAACTCCAATAAACCTGTTTCATCGAGCTCGACTTTGACATCAGTGCCGATCGGGTGAGTAGAAATTAGTTCATAAAACTCCCCAGGAATAATCACGCAACAGCTCCCCACAGCTGAGCCAACGGGGATAGTTTCTCCTACTCAGAGAGTGGGAAAATCAGCTAGGAGCAAATCTAGAAATGTCTCGCTCCATGGTGGGTATTTGCTGAGATGTAGTCTTGAGGGTTTAAGCTCTTGCACTTCCGAGCTTGCTGGGAAAGACCTGACACTACCAGGAGCCACATGGGTCCTGTGCTTGGGCGTGGGTCATCTTGATGAGCCCTGGCTAACACAGTGACGTAAGCCTGGCATTTGATGGCCACACGGGGAGTCTCACTGGCACTAAAGTGGAAGGGGAATTCTGAGTTGGCCAGAGAAAGCATTCTTCCAATTCCAGACACTGCATGGCTCAGGATCCAGGCCTACCAAATGCCTTACAAGAGAAATACTCAGCTCCCCAGCCTGTGAACCCAGAGGACACTAAAGGCTTGGTTACAGCAGTCATGGCTACTTAAAAAGGCACTTAGGCTTCATCCTCCCACCCCCACTTCTTCCCACTTTGAGCTGGCTCGGGAGCTAGAAAAAGCCAGTGAGAAGCAGGACCCATGCAATCTTTGCAGTTGAGTAAGGCCTGAGCTGGGGAAAAGAGAGATACCTGAGGATTCTATGGACAACATTTAAACTCTATTATTAGGCTGAACATGTTTACAACTGTATATCAAAGACAGTTCATGTATACCTAAAGTAGACCCAGCAGTCATGGGATAGCCTGAGCTATTGACCAGGGAAAGAAGAAGCCATAAAATAGGGCAGAAGGACAGTGATGGAGGGGAAACGGGAAAGTAGCAGCCGTTGTAATTTCCTGCTCAGTTAGTATGGTTTTTGTTTTATTTCATTCAGTGAGTGAATAGGAGAATGAATGAATTTTTATATAGAATTTGACTCCGGCCACCTGTCCAGCGTCTGCTGCACATCTGGCACGACCCAAGTCCAGATGCTGCCTGCAGGTGTGGCTGGGAAGCCACCAAGTACGTGAGTCAGGTGAGGTTGACCTCAGGCCCCTTGTGACTTTACTCAGGTATGTGGCAGGTTAATCTTTCACTGCTCCTTATCACACCGCTGGTTATGACTTGGTCCTGGGTAAGAGACAACTCCTAGAGTCACGTTAGCCAAGGGTCAGGTGACAGAAGGCTTCCCCGTGGGCTGCTCAGGACACACTCGACAACAAGAAGGGAACACAGATGATTAGAAAGGACCCCTCATAGTTCTGTGCACCATGGGTAATCAGCTGGCCTGTGAGAAAAGAAGTGTCCCTGCTTGAGTGTTTTCCCACAGACTCCACAAGGTCCTTTCTCTTTCCTCATTTTTTTTTTTTTAAATTGAAGACAGGATTTGGCCATGTAGCCCAGTCTGGCCTTGAACTTGCAGTGATCCCTCTGATTGCTTCTACCTTTGAACCACTAGTATTACAGGCTTATATCACCTGACTAGCTTCTTCCCTCTTTAGCAGTTAATTACCCAGGAAGTTAAGTATCTTATTTTGTGATGCTAATAGGCACTGAACTAATCCACTGTGTGAACCATTTTCCAGAGGGAGTAACTGAGGCAAAGAGAGGTGGGCCCAAGGTAAAACGTGGTGCGTGAAGCGGGCTGAGAGTCCTCAGTCACCATACAGTCTCCCTTCTCAGCTAAAGCAGCAGATACTGCAGGCCTGAGCACCTTCAGAGAGCACAGAGCCCCAGACAGGCCTAATGTCGCCACCTCCAACTCAGACCATTTCACAGATTACCAAAGGGTTTCAGAGCCATCACCCGCGTGCTTCCTTAGGGCCACCCAAAGGAAGCGCAGAGAATGTTATTATCCACATTTTACAGTCGAGAAGAGTGGAAAGGCCCGGGGGGTGCACAGCTGTTAAAGGAAAAAAGACGTCCTGACCTCAGACCGAGGCTTCCCTCCAAACGAAGTCAGGCTTCACTGAACAAGAGCACGTGGGAGGAGCCTGGGGACCCAGGCAGATGTCCCTCTGGGCAATGGAACAGGGTCAGGGGGGCAGATGGTTCGTTCTCCATTTTTACATCTTTCACAGGTTTCTCCAACACTGCTCCATATGGGCTCGCCCTGGCAAGCCAGAGCAGTATTGTGGGTCCCACGAGAAGCCATGACAAAGTTCTCCCCCAACCCCCGCGCGCGCTTCCTGGGTTCCCTGTTGTGTCCTAAGAAACTGTGTGCTGAGTCCAGTGCCAGGTTTGGCTTCCAGAGCTCAAGCTGTGTCTGGGCAGGGCAGATCACTGGATAGAGAAGTGCTGTGGGGTAAAGACACTTGCCATCTGGGAAAGGCTGCTACTACACCAAGGAGACCATTTTCCTCTCCAGAATGTCAGGGAAGAAGTGAGCATAGCAGAGCCCCTCTCCCGCACCCGCGTCTCCAACCTCCAAGCATTCGTTCCGGTGGCAACACCTTCCGCTCTCATCTGCGTGGAGGAGTACCTCAGTACAAAGACAAAGTCACTCAGAATCTGGCGCACTGTGGGGTCTAAAGGACAGAGTCAGGACCAGAAGGTGGAGTGTGGTTTTCCGGGCCCAAAGATGGCTTTTTATGCTCTGCCGTCTCCAACTTCTAATGCCGACGCCAGCTAACGCCGAAGGAAACAAATGGCCACTGTAATATCGCGCCCGGTTAATTTCCACGCTGAGGTTCAGGAGGATGGCTCGAAATGACCTTTTCTTCGGGGGGTTTTTAATGACAAAGCATATTTAGACGGACTAAATTTGGCTAAATAAATAAATGTAAGTTCAGAGCCTTCAATTTACCAAAACGCATTTCAAAAAGCAAGAGGAGACATGAAAGGTAGCAGCTCTACCCAGACTCAAATAGTTTCCGAGGAAAATTCCTGTAATCTTGAAGAATAATAAAAGCTCACGGATATATTTGGAATTTTTTGAATGGTGGAACTGTTTCTGAGGGCATTTTTTCAACGTCCCAAGTGAAAAATGAGAACAAGGCCTAAATTGTTTGGTAAAGAGCAAAGGGCCCTTTGGTTTGAGAAAAGGAGAAGGCAAGTCAGACTGGACGAATCAGAAATGCTGCCAGGGGCTGGCGCTGCCCATAGAATGTGTGTAATGGCAGTTGGTGCCAGAAAAGCCACCTCACACCTCAGACAAAGAATGCGTATTAGAATTGTCTTTATTGCTTTGGTTGGTTGGTTGGTTGGTTAGTTGGTTGAGTGGTTGACTAGATGACGCCTCAGGTAGTCCAGGTTAGCCCCTAACTCATCTTTGTAGCCAGGGACAACCTTGAAATCCAGCTTCTTTCTCTATCAGACTCCCCAGGGCAGGGGTTACAGGCATTTGGCCACGGTGACTTGCAATATTCTTCTTAAATCAATTTCATGCCATATGGAATCTTGGGACTTTTCTTTTTGATTTTTAGTGCTGGTGTCTTGGGCTCTGCTAAGTGGGGCCTTGGGGCACAGAATAACCACACCCCTTTTCCTGGCTCTCCAGATCACTCAGATGCACACTGGGAGGGAAGCTGAGCGCAGAGCCCCAGGGAGACACCGTGGGAGACTAACTCTAGAGTTGTTTCTGTATGGACGGTCCAGAGTGTGTGTTTATGTGTGGTGTGTCTGGTCCTGGGGGCGGAGGTCTCAAGAAGCACGGCCATCTAAGAGAGAATTTGCTTGTTCCGCTGTTTGCTGAGCTCTGATTAATGACACAAGTCTGCCTCAGGCCTTGAAGAGGGATTATGATAAATAAAGGCCAAGCCTTGCATTCCAGAAGGTTGTCGCCTTGAAAGTGGACTCAGTGTGACCTAAGACCTAAACAAAGGAGGAAATAAACCCGTGAACAAATGGAACGAGCCGAGCAAAATCTCTGCTTTTATTGGCAGGATAAAACTGCTCAGATTTCCCGGGACTGAGGACAGGGACTTATTCTATTTACTTCCTCCAAAGGGCAAAGAGAGCTGGCACCTGAGTCCCCAGCAGAAACACCGTGTTCTTGGGCCCCAGCCTTTTCTTCTCCTACCCCATCTCCGTGGTGATGGCAATTAGGACTCACCCCGAGAGTTGTCCCTCAGAAACACAGAGGGGCCTGGCCACTCTAGTGTCCTAGGGACAGGAATTCTGGGAAGAAAAGGGTAGGAAGTTGTCCGCTTGTAAGAAGAGGTCAGAGGCACAATTTAGTTTTTCAGAACTTGTTCAAAGTTAAAGACACACACACACACTAACTACCCATCCACCCACCCACTCCCCCTTGCGCACACCGGCCTAGCAATTCATGCATCCATCCACACATCTGTTACCACTGGAAACAAAAACAGGGCACCAGAGAGCCAGGCTGTCATGGCATGGGGTGGAAGGCTTCCTGTTTAAGTACGAGATGCAGCCAAGCAAGAGCACACATCAACCCCTGGCACGGCCCTTCTTGCCTTTCTTACAAAAGTCCCCAGTTTCGTGAGAAAATAGAACAAGCCACATTACATAGGGAGGTTGCCTCCGATTGAGTTCTGCGGAGGTACAGCCAGTCCTGTGCTCTTCTGCCTGACCCTAACACCCACTCAATACGTTCTAATTATAGAGCAAAGACATGGAACTTGACCCAAGGTCTGTTTCCATTTGCCACGAAAGGCCTATTTCTCCATAAACAACTGAGGGCAGGCTTGAAAAACAGGCTTTCCAGACCAGACACGGAGAGCTCTGGCCTGAGGAATCTTTGGAAATGCCCGCTATCCCACCAAGAAGCTGGAAATGTGGGAATAAATGTGTATTCTGGCTTCTTTCAAATAAAATGATTTAACTTTAAGAGTTTCAATTCATAAAAACAGTCTAGCTAATTTTCCGAGGGGGTAAATGGGCATGTTTTGTTTTTCTTCATTCTTCAAAGAATATTCAGGCCATGGAAAGAAATTTACACTCCATTTCCTTAAAGGACGTAAAGGGGGCAGTTGTCTTATGCAAGGCGAGAGAATGGGGGTGGGGAACAGGGTTGCCGTGAATTAAATACAGCCTTTTATTATACTATAATCTTCATGGTTTAGATTAGACGGCAGAGGCAGGCATGGTGGCACAGCCTGCAACCTGGCCTTCGAGAAGCAAAACAGGTAGATAAGGAGAACCAGTCCAGCTGGGTCTATGTAGCAAGTTTTAAGTCAGCCAAGGTTACAGAGAGAAACCCTGTCTAAAAAAAAAAATAATAAGTGGGGGGGGGGGTTGGAGGGTGAAGAGATGGCTCCATGGTTAAGAGCACTGGCTGCTCTTCAGAGGACCTGTGTTCAATTCCCAGCATCCACTTGATGACTCACTATGGTCGCTAACTCAAGTTCCAAGGGATCTGCCGCCCTCTTCTGGCCTCTGAGGGCACTGCATGTACATGGTGCACAAGCGTCCATGCAGGCAAAGCACTTAGATGCTTAAAGTAAAATAAATAAATCTTTTCTAAAACTTAGGTGTCAGCTGAGCTTCTATATTCACAAGTCAAAAATAAGAGAAAGAATTTTAAAAAGCCTTTCTACCCACATATACCCATTTCTTCCAGTTTGGGAAAGTTTTGAGTAGGGTATAGCTCAGTTCTATAATTACATAGATTATAGAGTTAGGGACGCTGGGTTTTTAAGCTTATTGATGTGCATTTATTAATATTGCAATAGTTTGGGGAGAGGGTCTGGCTGGTCACTCTAGGGTAGCAATTATGGCTATACCTGGCCTTTATGTGAGCACTAGGGATTTGAACTCAGATCCTCTTTCAAGTGCTCCTGCCCACTAAGCCATCTACCCCCAAACAGCCTCTGTAGACTTTAAAGAAAAGAATGGCCATTTCTTCCTTTGTGAAATTGGCATTTGCAGACTTCAATGGCGGTCCTCTTTGCCCGGGTCATATGCCAGGTCCTTGTATTGCACATATATAAATAGATTGCTCGCATTTCCCTCTAAGTATCATCTATAGTGACAAGGCAGGAGATATCCTTGATGAAATCATGCAGGACCCCTGCCTGGTCAGTCTCCCTGTATCCTTCTCCTCCCTTGCCTACCTCCGTCTCTACCGCGTGCCCCTCCAGTGAGCCACAGGCACGTGGCCTGCTTCGCCCTCCATCCTAACAATACTATTCCAAACAAGAGCATTTTCTTTCTTCCTGACCACTCCTGGGTAAAGCATGGTCTCCCCTGGGGAATCTCCCTCCTACACCCCTCGCAACAAGCAGATAAGCAACCTGTTCCCTTTCCATTTAAAAGATTGCCCGCCAGCCACTCTGTGAGAACTGAAGGTGGCTGACCGAAGTCGCAAGAATGAGGAAGGTATAAAAGTTCATGGACACCTCCTCTAGCTCCCAAGGCATGCAGCTGGCCAGAGCCTGGCTTCTTCCTCCTTCTGTGACCTCAAGTGGCTTCTCTCGGCCAACACTGGATGTGGGACAAGCTTTGGCGACTGCACATTTGACTTGGTTTGCAGTGGAGGACTCGGTATTCTCAGCTATCACTTCAGCCATCTCTGGGACACTTGTAGCTGTCACCCCGCCCCCCACCCTGGGCCTGCAGCAGACTCAGCTAACAGGTCACAGAACTGTCTCCCATCGGGCCTCCTCAATGTTAGCCCCTGCTTTAGAAGGTTTTGCCATGAGATGGATTTATTCGCTATCTTACCAGGCCGGTTATCTTGGCACTTTGCCTGACGTGCACACAGCAACCAGCTGAAAGGCTCCTGTCTCAAGAAGCTTTGCCTAACAGATAGGCATTTGGGTCACTTTTCCAAGCTGCCTGCCAGTGTCAGGGCTAAGCTTGATAGGCACCCAATTAATTGTGGATTGATTGGCAAGGGGCTGATGGGAGGGCTGATCTAAACACGGGAAGGCGAGTTAATGTGAAACAGACAGGAGAGTTTTCCAGTTTATAGAGATGGGGCTGGGGTGAACTTCCTAGGGAATGCTCTTCAGAGGGGTGAGAACTGGGACCTGGGAATTCAGGCTCCTGGCGTGTGAGAGGTGGTAGAGAAGGGAGTGAAGACCGTGAGCTTCCTTCCAGGGTGTGCCCTCTACGATGGCCAGTGTGTAGGGTGCAGGACGAGCACAGTGCACGGCCAGGGCTCTTGTTGTTGCTATTTTGGTTTTAGTTTTAGTTATTTTTGTAAATATTTAAAACTATTTATTTACTTTTATTTCATGTGAATTGGTGTACATTAGTGCACCATGAGTATGCGGTACTCGGGCTAGAAGAGGGTGTTCAATCCCCTGGACCTGGAGTTTCCGATGGCTGTGATCAAACCGAAGTCCTCCACAGTAAGAGCAAGTGCCCTTAACAGCTGAGCCATCTCTCCAGGTCCCGACAGTGTATTTTAATGCAATCAAATGGCTAGGCTGTAGAAGCTTAGGGAGTCACTAAGTGGCATCCTCAGATCTAGGTCTTGTTAGGAGGGATATGCTTTGGTGAGACTCACTTAGTTATACCTTCTTGACTGCCCTGAATGGAACAGAGGCTGAATGGGGCCCAGTCTTTGGAACCATGGGGAAAGGCGGGCGTCCAGCTGCATGCAAGCTAAGGTTTCAAGAGGAAACAGAGAGCGCCTTTCTTTCCCAATCCTGAGCTGCCCCTGGACGCCACAAAGTCAAAGACCCGAAACACTGTTGAGCTGTTGAGTGGAAATGCAATCACAATTTAAGATGAGAGCCATAGATGCAGATGAATCACACATCAGCTTCTCCAGATGCCTCTGAAGCCTGTGCCTGAGGGTGTGGTTGTCTTTTCCAGTTTCTGTCCCGTGAGGGTGACTCGGTCTCCCTGGGTTGATCACGTAGATGACAAGGCACTTCCTTGAAGATGTGTTTCTGTATCAGTACCTCCTGGAGACCTGAAAGTTTCTCCAAAGGAACATGGCTGTTAGAGACCTTGTCCCTGGGCAGCTCTAATGGGAGACCGGCACAACCTTTAGGAGAAGGGCAGATGGTTGGGGCTATGCCTTCCAGGAGATGATGGGCCTGTCTCTCCATCCCTTGACTATGAACTGTCCTCAACACAGAATCAGGGCTGATCAATCATCCATTGGGACCTCCAAAGCTGTGAGCCAAAATGAACCTTTTTTGCTTCATAAGCCGATTCATCTCAGCTATTTGTTATAGTAACACACAGTCTTTGGTAAGCCAGAGTCTGCCCTGTTTATATCACACATGGGCTGGAACAGAGTCAAAAGTCATCTGTAGTCATAGAAACCTACATCCAAGATTGAGATGCTCTTGATTTAAGACATCCCATAGAGATTGAGGACAGCCACCACCGCCTGACTAGTTAGGAAGCACTTCAGGATGTATGCTTTCTCCAGGATGGAAGTATATAGCCTTTATAACCACTGGACTAATGGAATTCATGACCGTTCTCTGGGAATCCTGGGTATGGACCTGGGCAGTGTCCATCATCCTGGCCAATAATTAATAAAGTTTTTGCTTCAAATGTGGTTCAAAACTGTGGTGGTGGTCTCATTTTCGCCTGGGTCTGGCTCCTCCTGATGCTGGCGGTAATGTCCGCCTTTATTGTTGCTGTTGTTTGAGACAAGGTCTCACTATGTAGCCCTGGCTGTCCTGGAACTCACTCTGTACCCCAAGCTGGCCTCCAACTCACGGAGCTCCCTCCGTCTGCCTCCGCCTCCTGAGTGCCGGGATTAAAGGTGTGCATCACCTTGCCCGACAATGTTCTTTTTAGCACATGATGCTTTTAATTTCAGGCCAAATAATTTTCCTCTATATTCAGTATGTCCTAAGGCCTCGGTTTCTGCTCTCAGTGGGAAAGGTACTTCTAGGTTCAAGCTACCTGACGAAGCAACGTGATTGACACATCCTATGACTAATGGCGGCCCAGCCTTTCTTGTCCCAGTTCATAGCCCTGCCCCCACCCCTCAGGGTTTCTGCGGTGACTCACCTGCCCCACTTCTCCCGTCTGCACACACGCCCTCCCCTCCCCACCAGGGATCTTTTGGAATTACCATTTTGATGGGTTAAAAATAGATGGGGGATAAAAGTGAACTCTCTGTTGAAAGTCTTCCCAGTGTGTCCTTAGACGTGAACACTTTGGAAACCAGATGTGGTGGCAAAAACCTGCTCTCAGGAACTAGTTTTCAACACCGGCAAAACCTACATAGTGAGACTCTCTCAAAAGATCAAAATTACAAATAAAAACAAACACAACCTCCAGCCTTCATTTGGATGCTGACAAGATGGCCTTGGGCGAGTCCAAGGCGCTCCTGCCTTTTCTCCCTGCCACTGTGTCCTCCATCACGTGACAGTGAGACTCCATCTTCCCAAGTGGTGTCCCGGTCTTTTCCCCAATGCCTCGCTCTCTACCAAGGGGACCCCTGAGCCTCCACATACTTGGACACATTTCCCCTTGGTATATGAGAGGAAAGATGGGAGAAAGAGAACTCCTCTAGGAGAATCCCAGAGGCAGGCATGGTGACAAACACTTGCAATCCCAGCATTCTGGAGGCAGAAGCAGATGGATCTCGGTGAGATTGAGGCCAGCCTGATCCACAGAACAAGTTTTACGACAGTCAGGGATATACAGTGAGACCCTGTCTCTAAAGCAATTAGACAGACAAAGAAGAGAAAAGAACAGAACAGAGTGTCCCAGGTAGTAATTTTTGGGTCTGCCACTGACTCCCCGTGTGCCATGAAGAAGGGCATGGCCACTGTCTCTGGTTTTGTTTCCTTATTTTTCACAGAAGGGCTGAAACAGAAACCCTCCTAGGCCCTGTCCAGCTCCAGTGAGATGGAATCTCCCCTCCCTGGGGAGCCCCGGAATGTGGCCATCACCTCCTGACCCCTTGGGCCTTGGGGACCCAGTGGCTGCTGCTAGCCTGTAAACTGGAAGGAAGAGCAAGCAGAGGGGGGAGGGTAAAGCTACAAGGCAGTTGACCAGAGGGAAGGGCAAGGAATGTTGGGGCTCTTCACAGTACAGACAGACCTGCTTATGGTACCTCCTTTGCAGGACAAACCCCTTCTAAACCATGAGCCTGATGCTTACACACACGCTCTCTTAGTTTGTTCTCTAGTGCTGTGATAAGTACCATCACCAAAGCCAGGGTTGATTTCTGCCTTTGGTTTCTAGTCCATCAGGGAGGGAACCCGGAAAGCAAAGACCCTGAAGGAACACTGCTTACTGGTTCGCTACTGGTGGAGGACCACTGCCCAGAGGTGGCAGAGCCCACTGTAATGGATTAATTAAAATGCTAGGAATCCCTGCCAGCGGCAGGCAGTAGGCCATGTGGCAGCAAGCAGCAAACAGCCAGTCAGAGGCAGGGACTGGCGCAGTTCCCCGAGTGGCTGCAGCAGGCCACAGGGAGACACAGACAGATAGGCAGACCACAAGACCACCCCACAGGTCTCCAAAGGCAGCTGGTCCCAGGCAGGGAGAGGGAGTCACACAGTGGGTGAGAGACAGAGACATGGATAGGCACGGCATGCAGGATGAGGTTGGATATTTATTTAGTAGGTTATGGAAGGGAAAGGGAGAAGAGAGAAGAGCAGGGAGAGAGAGAGAGGTGGAAGGGAGAAACAGAAGGGGGAATGGGGGAAAGTGGGGAGAATGGAGCAAGGCAGAAGCTGCCCCTTCGAGAGACAGAAAAAGAAGAGACTCAGGCTGCAAGCAGGAAGGAAGATCTGCCTGCCTCGGCAGTTGGGGGTGGGGGTGAGGTGGCTTGTCCCTTAAAGAGACAAGACAGACCACTACACCCATGATGGGCTAAATCCTTCCCACAAAAATCATCAATCAAGAAAATACCCTGCAGACAAACTTATAGCACAATCTGATGGAGTCATTTTCTCATTTGAGGTTCCCTCTTCCCTTGACTATAGCTTATAAGAATCTAATGACAACAGATACTAATCGAGCTCTATAAACCCAGGTAAGGTTAGGCAAGGACTGAACAAAGTCTTTACACAAGCCATTAAAGCCCTTTTTTCTGATCCAGGACCACTCAGACCCTCTGTAACCTCAGGATACAATTCCCTGAACAGCAGCCACCCAGAGGACACTAGGGAGCCTTCACTCTGCCACAACACCCTTCAGTGTCCTGTGGTAACTAACAACTGTCCTTTCTCCATTTCTTCCTTCCTCCCCTCACTCTCTCTTTCCTTTCTTCATCTCATTCTTAGCACTAAAACAAAAGTCAGGGTGCTCAGGGGCTGGGGAAGGGGTGTTAGTTATTCCTTAATAGCTGTTAAATCCAATCTGGGATGTATATGTATCAGGACTTCAAATGGGACAACACTGTTAGCGTAACAAATCTCCTTTTTTATTTTATTTTATTTTTTTTTTTTTTTGATTTTTGAGACAGGGTTTCTCCATAGCTTTTGGTTCCTGTCCTGGAACTAGCTCTTGTAGATCAGGCTGGCCTCGAACTCACAGAGATCCGCCTGCCTCTGCCTCCCGAGTGCTGGGATTAAAGGCGGGCACCACTACCACCTGGCCAAATCTCCTTTTTTAAAGGCAAGGTCTTACTATGTAGCCCAGGCTGGCCTCAAATTAGTGTCAACTCGCTGAACTTGGTGGCACACACCTTTAATCCCAGCACTCAAGAGGCAGAGGCAGGTGGATCTCTGTGAGTTTGAGGCCAGCCTGGTCTACACAGAGAGTTCTGAGACAGCCAAGACTACCCAGAAAAACCCTGTCTTAAAAAGAGAAAACAAAAATCAGTGTCAGTTCACAGATCAGCTCTTTAGATGAGATTGATTGTTTATGTGCTGGGTATGGAGATGTGTTTATTTCTACCACCGTGTGAATGTAGAGGTCACAGTACTCAGACGCTGGTGGGGTGGGGGTGGCAGGTCCAGCAGCTCACCACACTGTGGTGATGGCCTGATGTATCTCCCCGCCCCCCTTTGGGCAGTAGGCAGGGCTTTGCTCTTGCTGGCCACAGATGTGGTTCAAGGATGCTGGTCTAACTTTATTCTTGGCTGACCATTGCAGAAACCTCAGGCCTGCACAGACCTACCCAGAAGAGTTGGCACAGGATACAAGATTGTGGGCTGATAACCTAATCACGGGTCACCTGACATCAGTGCCTATCAGTTCCTTGTCTACAAAATGGGGAACAATAGCTGGGAGTGGTGACTTCCTTTGATCCTAGCACCTGGGAGTCAGAGGCTGAAGAATCTCTGTGAATTCGAGGCCAGCCTGGTCTACTTAGTGAGTTCCGGGACACCAAGGGGTACATAAGGAGACATTGTCTTAAAAAAGGAAAGACAAGAAGGACCTGAGATTAAGTATCAAAGAAACGGGAGAACTCCAGGAGTCACACAGATGCAGCGCCGAGCACACTGAGTTGTGCTCTGGTCCCTGGAGGTGGGGTGGTATGTTCTACATTTGGATGCCTGGAAGATGCCAGCCAACCAGAAGAACAGGTTCCTCTTCCAGGTCCATCCTTGGACTCACAGCCCCCTGAGAATGTGCCCAAGAGTGTGGCCCAACAGCAGAGCATCTGGAGGGCGGATGAGGCACGGGGTTCTCCCTTCAGGGGCAGTGATTGCCGCAGTGAGAATCTCCACTGCACACTCGGGATAGCGTGAGATCTCTCAGGGAAGTGTCCCTAAGGACAGTGCCCACACACACCCTCCCTGGGCTGGACCATGGGCGGGGCAGACAGAGGCCCAAGGAAAGCCATTGTTAAGACTTGCGGTTCCAGCCTATCCAGATTTCATCTCCTAGGCGGCTCTGGGCACCTGTCTATCCAGGTTCAGGCCTCCGAGATAGGTCTTGCGAGCTTGGCTTTTTTCCCTGACTGACTCAGGGCCTGCTGACTGACAATGGTCCTCAGCTTCCCTCCCACTAATGAGGAGATTTCTTTGATTAGCTAAGGACACTCCCAAAGACTGCCTTTTGTCATCCCTCCAGAGTGGAAATTCCTTAATGAGCAGAGAACCACACCCTCTCCTCAGAAGGGGGTGGACACCTGGGCTAGTCAGTCCATAGGGAAGAGGTCCAGACAGGTTTGGCCTGGACTGTCTGGGAGGCCCATACACCTCCCCGTCTGGCTTGGTCAGTCCTCCATCACCTCCACACCCCACAACATCGGGAAGGAGATGCTACTGTAGGCAACAGGGGCAGAGGAATGGAGGATCACCACGGTTTGTTTGACCAGAAACCAGGAAACCAAAAGAAGTTGTGAAACACAGAGGAACTGTTTGAGGTTCCTGTTCTATCCTTCAGTCCAGTGACCACAACTCCGTCTGGTCTGTTACTTTCCACCATTAAGGGACTAGGGACATAACCCAGTGGCCAAGCCTCTGCCTAGAACGGACACGGCCCGGATTTTTAGCCGCAGCGCCATTCATGAGTGCACATACCCGCACAAAGTCAGGAAACGCGGGTCCCTTCGGGGTCAGTGTGAAAAGGAAGTATAGGATGGGGGTTCAGGGAGCTGAATATGTTTGGTTTCTAGAAATGGGTTGGTTCCACGGTAGTGTTCAGTTTGTTAGAAAAACAAGTTTGTGCAAAGTCACTAAAGGCTGGGGATTTGGTGGAATGCTTACCTACCATGAAGGAGGCTACGGGTACAACCCTTGGCACCACGGACACCTAAGAGTGACTCTGGAAGAGGTGGCACAGGCATTTAATCCCAGCAGTTGGGAGGAAGAGACAGGTGGGTCACTGTGAGTTTGAGGCCACCCACGGCAGAGCTACATCGTGAGACAGTGTCTTGAACAAACAAACAAACAATCCCCCCAAAAAAACAGAGTCATAAAACCCAGCACTCCGGAGATAGAAGTAGGTGGGTCAGAAGTACAAGTTATTTTCAAGTATATGGTGAGTTTGAGGCCAGCCTGGAGCTTGTGACAGAAGGTATATAAAATATTAATTAACTAATTAGTTAATTAATTAAAAAAGAAGGATCTGGTCTCAAACAAACCAGCCATCTCTGAATTCTGACTGGGATGTGGCTCAGTGGTAGTGCGGTTGCCTGGCACACTCCAGACCCCAGATTCTGTCCCTAACACACAATGAGACAGCAATGACGGCAACAGAGCCCCCATGATGGCTGTGTACTTATGATCAGAGGACTCTCCTGAAGGAATCTGAAGCAAAACCATTTAAAATTTTGGGGAGCCATTTTATTTGGTCACTTATGTGACATATCTATCATGTCATAGAATATTGTCTATTCTAAGGTCATGACATTTCTCCTATGTGTTCTAGTTTTGTTTTACACTTCGTTGTATAGGTGTGCGTGTGTGTGCACGCGCGCGTTTGCATATGTGTGTGTGTGTGTGCACGCGCGCGCGTTTGCATATGTGTGTGTGCGCCCACGCACAGGTGGGAGTGTATTGAACCCAGGGCTTTGCCCAAACTAGGCAAGTGCTCCCCTACTGAGCTACACCCCTAGTCCTTTGAGTTGATGGGAAATAAGCATGAACGTTCATTTTCTCCTTGCTAGTTCCAATTGTTTTATATCGTTTGTTGTTTTCCTCTACTGGATTACTTTGATACCTTTATTTTAAAAACAAACAAACAAAACAATACACCTTTGCTGGAGGTGTGACACATTCCTTATGTTTCCTGCCGCAAAGTAACTGACCAAAGCCATGAAAGCAGAAAAGCGCTATTTGATTTCAGCATACAGTTTGAAGGGGTTCAAGCCGTCAAGGAGGGGATGGCCATGGGAGTGGGAGGCAGCTGGTCCGCAGCCAGGAAGCAGGCTGACCAGCTGGCTCCCTTTTGTTCCCTCTGTGGGCCCCAGCCCTTGAGCTAGGACTGTTCCCATTTAGAGTGGGTCCCCTCTCTTAAATTCAACCCTTCTAGAGACACCCGCACAGACACACTCAGGGGTGTGTCTCCCAGGTGATTCTAAATCAAAGCTGGCTGACAATGAAGGTCGGCCATCCGAGTATGTCAGAAGTCTGTCTGACTCCGTTGGCATATACGTGAGTCTGCTGCCGATACAACTTTCCTGAGTGCTGGGGCTTTACAAGAAGGTCTTGAGGTCAGGCAGAAAAGAGTCCAAGTTTGATCTTTTGCACGTTAGCTCATATTATATATTTCAGAATCTGTTTTACAAAAGATTGTCTTGGGATTTTAATTGACAATACAATGAATCTAAGGATAAATTCTGGGAAAACTATCATTTTAATAATACTGTCTTCAATCAAGGAATACAGCATGGCTTTCTATCTATGTAATATTTTATTCTCTCAGCAATAACCTATAGTCTCAGTGGGGAAGACTTGGTCATTTTTCATTACATTTATTTCTACTTTTTTGTAGTGATAAGAGCAGCGGGGCTGCGTCCCCAGCACCCCGGCCGCCTGGCTAGCTTATGCCCCGAAATAATTACACGGACACTGTATTCTTTTAAACACTGCTTGGCCCATTTCTATCTAGCCTCTTCTAGGCTAATTCTCACATATTAATTTAGCCCATTTCTAATAATGTGTAGCACTGCTAGGTGCGCTTACCGGGAAGATTCTAGCCTACGTCCATCCTGGGTCGGAGCTTCATCACGTGTGCCTCAGAGAGCAGAGCTATCCCTTATCCCTGCATCTGCCCAGGAGACGGGAGCATGGCGTCTCTGAGCTCACTTCCTCTTCCTCCCAGCATTCTGTTCTGTTTGCTCCTCCCACCTATATTTTAACCTATGAGGGCCAGCCAAGCAGTTTCTTTATTGCTTAACCAATGAAATCAACAGATTGATATATGACACTCCCATATCACTTTTTTTTTAAAATGAGACAAGTTCTTTCTATTGTATAGCTCTGACTGTTCTGTAGACCAGGCTGGCTTCAAACTCCCTGAGATCCACCTGCCTCTGCCTCCTAAGTGCTAGGTGGGATTAAAGGTGTGAGCTATCATGTCTGGTTGATTTCTACCTATTTAATGATTTTTTATACCATTGTAAATGGAATTATCTTTTGAAACTTCATTTTTTAATGGTTTAGAATGTTGATTTGAATAAGGATGCAATGACTTCCTTATAATAGACATATTTTCTAGACCTTACTAGAGCCTTGGTTTTACTACTTATCTCACAGAGCCCTTGAGACTGCCTGTGTCCGTGGTTCTGGAGAGGAGCAGTCTTTCATTAAAAAAAAGCCCCAGCCTGAGATTTCACATGTAAACAACCTCGGTATCTGTAAACAGGGGCAGTTTTATTTGTCGCTACTCAATCAAACCGCCTTTTCCTTTTGGTTCTTGCCTGATTTCAATGGCTAGGACCTCCAGAACACTGAGAAGAAAGGCAGGCGACCTGGCTCAGTTCTCGGGTTTAGGGAGCATGCTTTCCATCTTTCGCCATTACACATGGTGTTTGATGTTAGCTTTTATGGGTGTTGCTTACAAATCTGTGCACATTTCTAGTTGATGAGAGTTTAATTGTGCCTGGGCGCTGAGCGTGGCCAGTGCTGCCCTGCTGACTGATGGAAAAGGGAGGTTCTGATAGCTTCAGCCAGGGTGCTGAAAATACGCAAGGGCATGCATTTTCCTCTCTGTTCTGTTCTGTGTCTGTGTGCTGAGGGCCCCAAGGACCGGACAGCAGGAGCTTTGGTTTGCTATCTTTGAAAATGTGCAGAATAAAACACATATGAACCCAGAAGACATAAAAAACCATCTTTGGCAAGAAGGCCAGCAATCTAAAGGCTATTTGTTGTTTTTTTAATATAGCTGATTTTATTAGTAAGGACTAAAAAAATTAATGTTGTTATTGTAACATTTAGAGTTTAATATAGGGAATTTTAATTTCAAAGTCTTTTCTCTGCCACATTTTTAAACTATTTGTTTAAAAAGTATTTTATATTTCCCAAACTACCAGTTTCAAATGCTTGCCAAGAATGTTGAAATTGAGGTTTACTGTCTCTTCTAACTGTACTTTTTTTATGGCTGTCAGATTTGCCATCCTGCCCTTGGATATCAAAAGTTGGTTTTCTTTTTGTTGTTGTTTTTGTGGCTGTTTGGTTTCTTTGAGACGTGGCCTCGCTGTGTAGCCCAAGCTGTCCTCGAACTCACAGAGATCCACCTGCCTCTGCCTTCCAAGAGCTGGGGTTAAAGGCCACCGCCACCCAGCTTAAACATTTTAAAGCTACTGTCGAGTAAAATCCCTTCGTGATGACTGAATGCACAGACCCAGAACCGCTCTAGATTCCCAACTCAGCTTTGAAACTGTCAGCACAGCACTTGGACCACCGGACCCTTGAATAGGCCACACTGGGAACAGACTATTTCTCCACGTGTGTGACTAGTTTGACAAGGACAAAAGGCCCAGGGTCAGATAACTGTGTCAGCATTTTGTTATTTGTGGGTAAACAGCCTTTTTAAGACGCCAGACCTTAAGATAGTAAATGTGAAGATTTTATCTATGTCTCTTCAAACCAGATAGAGACGTGTGTGTGTGTGTGTGTGTGTGTGTGTGTGTGTATTTCCTTAGACAGACTCTTACTGTGTACCCTGGCTGACTTGGAACTCACTATGTAGGCCAGGTTGACCTCAGACTTATTGGAGATCCACCCCCTCTGCCTCTAGAGTGCTGGCTTTAAAGGTCTGTGCCACCACAACTGGCCAAATCAGACTTTCCTTATTTAGTTAGCTTTAATTATTGTTTTGTTTTGAGGCTGAGTTTCATTAGGTATCTCAAGCTAACCTTGAATTCACTTTGTAGCTCTTGCTGGTCTCAGATTTACAGTGACACGCCCCCCCCCCCACCTGCCATCTGCCTCCCACATGTTGGGATGACAGGCATGTGCCACCATACCCAGACAAATAAGACATTACTAGAAAAATAATTCAGGTCTCCTTTAGACAGCCTCCCACAGACCCAGACTATGCTGGGCTGGTAGTGGGTGAGACTATATTATTTTATTCCCATTTTACAGGCAAGGAAGGACACAGAACGCGAAACACTTCATGTATCCCACCTGAAGCCAGCATCCTGTGACTAAGTGTTGTCATTGCCTCTCAGTGGCAGTGGCAGGAGGTAAAGTAACTTATCCAGGGTCCCATAGCTGATGCAGGAACAAGAAAGGGCGTCCAGGCTTCTGGCACTAGGTTAGAAGTCCATCTTAGTGTTGCCTCCATCCGCCTGAGGTGAGCCGGTCAAGGGAACACAAGCGGACAGAGACACAGGTGTGCTGTGCAGGTGGCTCACCCCGCCTACCATCTTCATGGGTGGGGCTCAGAATGAGCTGGTGAGGGTTAAGGAACTCCGAGCTTCCTGAACATTAGGATTTTGTTTGTTTGAGTCACCAGATCTCTTCAGGGGCCGATTGTCGGCTGGGAACTGTGATCCTACGCAGCAGCTTGGAGTGCTGTAAGCCCGGCACCAGCCCTTGTTGGCCAGGTGGTTTAACACGTGACTGTCAGAGTCCGCCATCAGGTGGTCACAGACCTGTGCTTCCCTGCCACTGAGTGACAGGGGACGTGGGCCATGAAATCTCAGGAACTCGTGGGTGGAGGTGCAGGAGGAAAAACAAACGTTACCTTGACATTCAAAATTAAAAGTCTGCAAGGTGGTTACTGGGTTGTATTAATTGGCCGCTAATTGGCTGGGTGTGGAGAGGAAAAGACCTCACGGAGGAAGTGAAGTTAATTCAATGATCTTCCCAAGACATGAAACAGACGCTGTCTTCAGATGTTTGGAAATTTGGCTTTAAAAGGGGCTTTGCGAGCGGAGAAGAGATCACAGTTTGCCCTTCATTTGAAGTTGCTGGACTTTTCCATACGGTTTCCAGGCTTAGGTTAGAACATGGTGAGCCAGGGCAGGGGTGGGTGGGAAAGGATGGTAGAGGAGGGGCTGGCTTCCCAGACAAATGGTGCCCTCTCTCTCTTAGCTGCAGTCTGCCAAAACACGCAGCTTTCTTGAGGCCAGTGACGCTGTAACAAAGATTAGCTATGCCAGTCATGGTGGGACAAACACACAAGCCCAGTACTGCAGAAGTGGTGACGGGAGGAGCACGCACTCAGGATCAGCCTGGTCCACACAGGAAGACCCTGTCTCGAAAACAAACCAAAACATCAGAAAGAGAAAAGTCAAAGCAAAGCAAATACCACCTGAAATAAGGGGATAAAAAAAAAGAAAAGAAGCAATCGCCTACATTGCAGAGGTAGCAGAAAAGTTAGCAAAGAGGAAGGCTAGTGGTTTTATCGCTTGGAACTCTCAGGGAAATGAACAGAAAAGAACTGAACTCTGTGTAAGACTTGAAAGCATTAGCTGCCCTCTGGGCCCTGACCATGGACTTTTGGGATAGGGGGATCTAGATTCAGATGGCCCTGATCTTGGCAGAAGCCAAACCAAAAACAGGCATGTGGCAATTGAACGGGAGTTCAGTTTGGTGATAATTAGCTGAGACAACTTTCCCGAGCTAAGTCAGGGACAGTGCCAAGAAACTGCCCCCTCCCCTTCACCCTCTGACCAAGTCTATTCAATGTCTGCTGCTCTGAGAAACCGCACGGCAGACTGCCAACGCTGGTGAGTTACTAGCTTTGATAGACGCTCGTCTGTGGGATGGAGCCGCATCCCTAAGGGGTGAGGATGGCCCATGATGGTTCTGTTTGGCAAGGTGGGCTTGCAGGTGGGAGCTACAGAGCACCAAGACTCCTGGAGGACTCTTTTGTCCTTGGCGAGGCACATAGCCAGCCCTTCTTAGGTTCTGTTTGATAAGCGCTCTCCACCAGAGAACAGATGGTGGGGGGAGGGGGGACAGAAGAGCCAGCACCCGCTCGCTCTTCCACTTCTCCCCCACACCCCAGGCTTGGAAGGTGACATGAATGAGCTTGACTACTTTTCCCGCCCTTGGCTTAGTTCAAGGAATGACGGAAAGGCAGAAGACAGTGACCAGTGGCGGGGGGGGGGGGGGGGGGGGGGGCATGGTACTGCCTACATCACCATAACCCATGCCCTACCGTATCTGTGTGGCACATTCCGACCCCTGTGGATTCCCTCCTGGAGCAAAGTATACAACGTGTATACTCCTCATTTTTCTCTTTGGCTCCCCCCAAACCAGTCTCATTCCTTTCCCCAAATGGTCCCCCTTCTGCCTTTTCATCTCTTTTATAAAAGCCCGGATTCCACATATGAGAAAACATATTTCTCTTTCTGAGCCGGATTTAGTTCATTCAGCACGATGACCTCCATTTCCTTGCCGATGACGTAACTTTCTTCTTCTTTAGGGCTGAATAAGGCTCCATTGTACCAGAGTTTTTAATCCGATCACCTGTTGACGCACATCGAGGCTGGCTGCGTATCCTGGCCATTGAGAGTGCTGCTGCGGTCAGCATGGGTGTGCACGGTTCTCGGGCTGATCTTGAGTTCTCGGTGGCCCAGCTGGGTCACCTGGCCCTTCGAGGAGAGATTGTTGAGGAACTTCCGTCCTGATTTCCACAGTGCTGCACTAATTATCTTCCCACTGACAGGGTTTAAGGTGAGACAAGAGAGTGCTCTGTGCGGAAAAGAAGGCTGGGGCCTCCTGATCTGGAGAGCAGTGTTCGCCAAGGGTCAGGGAGAGGTCCTGCTGGGAGAGGCTGGAAGCCAAGGGAAGGGACCATATGGCACGCTGGCAGGCCTTGCGGTGCACTTTTGATGGCAGGCCATGGCTGGTTTGTGGCACACCTTGAAGTATTGCTAAGGAAGAGCATGATCAAGCAGACCACATCTGGAAGTCTCTATCTGAGTGTACATAAGTGTGGAGCGATTTCTTTGAGTGATTTTCAAAAGAAAAATTAAAAAAAAAAATTTTTTTTTTTAATTGTGGAGCCTAACGCCAGGAGCCCAACGCCTCCTCCCCTTCCTCCATTGCCTCCCTCCCAGTGTCCCCTTCCCAGAATAGGGACAAGATAGCTTTCTTTGTCTTGGCAATAAAACGATCCAGTCTAGCTTGTGATGGCAGAATGCTCCTGGGGAGCCACAGTCCAAGAGGGTTGGGCGGAAAGGTGGAGAGTAAGGGGAAACTGTATTAAGTCTGAATATTACTCGCTGATTGTGGCAGGCATTTTCTTTCAGCCTGGTCTATTGTCTCCCCGAAAACCAGCGTCTCTCCGTGCTTTCTATTGTGCCTGACCATTTAAGTTTGTCCCAGCATTCTGAGTGTCAGTCTAGAGTGGACTCAGTGAAAAGTCTTACTAGTCGGTGTTTCTGGAAGTATTTGAAGTGAGAATTTTAAAATTTTCACTTGCTCACGGATCCCTGATAGGAGGTGGCTGTTGGAGGGACTTGGGGGGCTGGAGCCACCCACATTCCTCCAGCTTTGTCCGCTGCCTCCACAAATTGTAGTCAAGCAATATCTCCAAAAGGCTATAAGCCATGTGAGTGATGTCCCATCCCCTTTGCTCTGGCGGCCCCAGAAAATAACTTCGCCTCTCTGAAGCCCAGCTGTGTCTCCACATACATGGCTGTTCGCTATGGTAATGTTTGTTTGTTTGTTGTTTATTTGTTTACTTTGAGGCAGGGTCTCTCTATATAGCCCTAGCTGTTCTGGAACTTGCTATGTAGACCAGGCTGGCCTCCAAATCAGAGAGATCCACCTGCCTCTGCTCTCACGTACTGGCATGAAAGGCGTGTACGACCACACCTGTTCTAGTCTAAATCTGATCTGGATACTCAAATTGATGGCGTATAAACTCCTATTAATAAATACTCCTATGGCGTATTAAAAGAAAAAAGCATGATGTCTCAACCAGGGGACAGCTGGCAGCCAGAGATCAGCAAGAGCTTGAAGCCACCACCACTGCCTGAGACTGGAGGGACGAGGCTGGAGCAGGAGCTTGCTTGCCAAGTCCAGGCTCTCGTGGTCGCCAGAAGGAAACTGTAGCTACGGAGGAGCCACAAGGGAGATGGTGCAGGCCAAAGGGCATGCATGCAGAGGGGGATGGGCGGGGTGCTTCCTCCTGCCTTCCCCCACAATCACTTGTCAAAATGTCCCCTTAGCTGTACCAATACCCCTGGCCAACAGCTTTCAGGGCCTAATCCTTGCCATTCAGAGCTGGGAAAGCTAAGGACAGGCCTGAGGTCAGTTAAGGCAAAGAAACTCTCTCTCTCTTTCTCTCTCTCTCTCTCTCTTTCTCTCTCTCTCTCTCTCCTTTCTCTCTTTCTCATTTTTACAGCACCTTCCAATATAGCCCACACTTGCTAGAATTCAAAACCCTTCTGCCTCAACCTCTGCTTTGCTTTGTTTTTGTTTGAGACAAATTCTTACTGTGTGGCCTTGGCTAGCCTGGAATTTACTCTGTAGATGGTGAAGGCCCTAGCCTTGTCTCTGTGAACTAGAGTGGGTGGATCTGTGTTCTCTCTGGGTATGCTGCAGACTGCCAATACAGGGCTCCACTTGGAGCCCTCACGCAGGTGGGCAGGCTAGACAGCATCCAGCATTGAAGCATGTGGTTTCCCAAAGGTGCACGGAACTAAAACAGACACTAGTAGGTCCAGGCTCAGGAGCCCCTCTCTAAGCCCCACCTATAATGGACAGGATTCTAAGAACCAAGAAGAACAGAGCACTCCCCTATACACATGTACACTCTGCTCTGCGTGTCCAAGACCCTGTGCAAACAGACCTTAGGGGCTGGCTGACCCCCTCCCTGCTCTGTTCTTGTGAGCATGGACCGTTCTTATGGCTTACCTATCCTTAGGCCTGAGGCAACCATGTAGAAGGGAGGGAAGGGAGGCGGTGGCTCACACTCCTAAGGGGCGGCTGCCACACACCTATCCAGGAAACCCCTCATGGTGAGCTGTGTGTCTGTACACCTGGGTGGGCTCTGGCTCCCCTGCCTTCCCGTGTCCAGGAGGCTGGTTTTCTATGTGAACAGCCTTCCAGTGCTGCAGCGGTGTCAAACTGTGAGGATGGAACAGAGTTAGCAGGTGTTAGATTTGTAACCATCACGTATGGAGAATAGATGTACCCCTGCCTCAGGCCCCACAACTTTCCCAGTAGGCTGGTTCTTGAAAATGCAGGGGTGAGCTGATAATGGACTCCACTCTGTATGCTATGAATATGTTTTATTACTATTGGTTAATAAGGAAGCTGCTTCAGCCTATAGCAGGGCAGAATAAAGCCAGGCGGGAAATCCAAACAGAGATATAGAGAGAGAGTAGTGGAGAGTCAGAGAGATGCCATGCAGCTACCAAAGGAGACAGATGTAGAAACCTTACCGATAGGCCACAACCTCATGGTGATACATTGATTAATAGAAATAGATTAATTTAAGATACGAGTCAGTTAATAAGAAGACTGAGCTAATAAGCTAAGCAATGTTGTAATTAATACAGTTTCTGTGTGATTATTTGGGTCTGGGTGACCAGGAATGAAAGAGCAGTCTCCACTTACAATGGGTTGTATGTATAGGAGACTCAGGCAAAAGATCAGAGTTCAAGGCTTACCTTGGGTATGGGGTGAATTTAGGGCCAGCCTGGGCTACACAGTGAAACCCTGTCTCAAAATAAATAAATAAAATTAAAAAAAAAAACAACTGTAAATCAAGCCAAGGTGGAATAAAGTCTCTTTCACAATTGTAAAATAAATCACCAATGTTCCCCCACACAAAATCATGGTGAGTTTGGGAAGGGTGTGCTGGTTACCTGATGTAATGGCACACTCTCTACAACACACACTGCAGATGTCAGGACATCAGATTGTACCGCATCGCATAACTTTTGGGTCTTTGAGAAGATGGTGCTTGGGCAGGGATGGGTAAAAGCACACCCCAGAAGCTGGGGCATGGCTCACACGAGGAATCTGAGTGTAGAGAGAGCGCTTCTGCAGGCTTTGGGGACAGCACACACTCAGATGTTTTAAATAAGCATTTGCTGAGTGTGACAGACTTGGCATTAGACACATCTAAGCGGTGGCACACGTGATCTCTCAATGAGACGGTTGTGTTGTTTCTACATCTCACAGGTAAGGAGGCATCCAAGGAAGTGGAAAACAGTCCTACAAAGCGGCACAGTGGAGGTACAGTGCAGAAGTCCAAGCCTAGCAGGGCCATCCATGGGACATGCCTTCCAGGCACTGAAGGCCAACATGGGAAGGTGCGTGACAAAGGCTTCATGGCCCTCCTAAAGCACCTGGTCTCTCACAACCTTGCCTGGGCTCTCTTTTCCTATTTAGCTCTTCCTTCCTTCCTTCCTTCCTTCCTTCCTTCCTTCTTTCCTCCCTCCCTCCCTCCCTCCCTTCCTGTAACCCAGGCTGCCCTAAAACTCACTGTAGCTCAGATTGGCTTCTGCCTTCAGAGTGCTGGGATTACGGGTGTGAGCCCCCGTGCTCAGCTCAGCGTCTTTGCTGACAGCGGTCCCTTTCTCACCCTTTCAGGACCCCACTGCTGTTTCATCTTGTCTTGTGCAGTGAGAGCCTAGAACTGAGACCCACATCTGAGTTGCCTGCCCTACCCTTCCCTGTTCCCTGTATGATCGGATTAGGGAATGGATTTGCCCACCATTTGTGTCCAGAACAGCCAAGGTCAGAATTAATCAGGAGGGCGGCTGACCCTTTAAGCATAGGGTGACAGACATTTGCTCAGTGCAGGAGAGAGGAGAGAGCCCTGTTCTACTCTATGAGGGACTCCAGGCTTTGTGACAAAATGTGCTCAGTGCTGCAGGGGAGACCAAAAGGGTGTAGCCCACAGAATAAGTGGCTCCACCCAGGTGGGGCTGCTAAACTGGATCATCAGGAGGAACAGGAGTTCACCTTGCAAGCTGAGGAAAAGGGTGCAGAACAGTGCAGGTGGGTGGAGAGGTGCGAGTGGATGGGGGATGGGGCGCTCTGGAACCCACTAAGTGGCTGGGAACACAGATGGGGCACTCTGGAACTCACCAAGTGGCTGGGGGCACAAATGGGGCGCTCTGGAACCCACCAAGTGGCTGAGGGCGCAGATCACAGTTTGGGGGCGCGGCTGGCACATGGTGCTGAGGAAGGATCTCACATCCTGAAGGGGGGGGTCCATGAACCCTGTGTTGTGGTTTTGACCCTTGTGAGCTCATTTTGTGTTCCCAGCTGTTATGGTTTTGGTCCCTTTAAGAGACAAGCCATGCCCACTCCCTCCCCCATCCACTGAGGCAGGCTGATCTTCAGCTTCTGGCCTGAGCTCGCTCTCTTTTCCATCTTCCTCTTGGAGAGGCAGCTTCGCTTCTGCCTCTCTCCCCACTTCTCTGCTTCCCCCCTTCTCTGTCTCTTTCTCCTCTTCTCTCTCTCTCTCTCTCTCTCTCCCTTTCTCCTTGTCCCCCCCCCCTTCACCCTTCCTCCTCCATAACCCCCTGAATAAACATTCAACCTCACCCTGCATGTCGTGTCTATCCATGTTTCTGTCTTCTTCCCGCTCGCCATGTGTCTCCCTGACTGGGACCAGCCATTGCTCAGGGACCAGCAGCCGTCTCTGCCTGGGGCCCACTGCCTGCTTCCGCATGGCCCGCCACCACTGCTCTGAGACCAGCAGCTGTCTCTGCCTGGGACTGGCTGCTCCCAGGGCCTGCTGTCTGCTGCCACATGGCCCACCGCCACTGCTCTGAGACCAGCAGCTGTCTCTGCCTAGGACTGGCTTCTCCCAGGGCCCGCTGTCTGCGGCCACAGGGCCCGCCACCACCATCGCTCAGGCCACCCTCTGGGACCGGCAGCCATTTCTGCCTGGGACTGGCTGCTCCCAAAGCCCGCTGCCTGCCACCACATGGCCCGCTACCACCATTTGGGGCCTACAGCATTTCTGCTGCCTACTGCCGCGGGGATCTTGCAGCATTTTTTAAAAAAGAATATTACCAGCTACAATCCTCTGTCAAGGACTTGTCAAATTAAGATTGAGAACTTTCCACAGATCCCACTTACATTTCACCCTGTCTGCTATGTTCGCCTATCTAGACCCTGTTTGTCACAAACTGCGGATCGTGCCCCCTAATGCTGCAGTGTCTGTCTTTCAAGCTATTGACCACCAATAGCTAGCACAAGGAAGACTTCCATTGAGTTCTGATCAATCCACATCCTCGGGCTGACCGTATTGCTGGCAAGCTGCAAGTAGAGACACCTCTAGCTCACACCTTTCCCGTCTGCTCTCCAGAGTCAGGCACTGCCCACCATCTTGCTGAGATGCAGATGGGTCTGGCAACTGTGACCCTACTGCGAGAGGAAATGACTGCCGTGCCCCTCATGGCTCTTCCAAGGAGTGTAGAGCATTTGCTGGAGAGCAGGCCCAGGACCCGTGTTGGTATCCCCCTCACGCTCACAAGAGCCACATAGCTCTCGCTCTTCCACACTGGGATTTCTGCCCACTCCGTTCTTTGGGGCTGCCTCACGCTTGCTGTGGTGTGTGTAAGAAACGAACAAAGGTGGCTGAGAGAGCTGCCTGCTGCCCTGCCTTCCTCCGACTGCCTAGCTACCCTGGCATTGTCGTGCCAAGGTTGGACGCAATGGCCATCTTCCCTTTGCAGGCTGAAGAACATTCCTAAAGGAGCAAATGGGAGCCAGAGCTTGGTACTCTCATCCTCTCTCTGGTGTTTGTACCGCACACTGAAGGGCTTGGTCTTTGAACTACTTCAGGACATGAGTACGTTATCGCTTATAACTGTCTAACACTTGCGCTTATCTTCAGGGGTGGGGGCGGTGCAATCCACTCCCTCAAGTCGGCAGACACAGAGGTAGACCTGGCAGGTGGGGGTTTCAGCCCCAGCTTTATCACCTGAAGGCCGGGGACTTAAACAATCCCCTCCACACCTCCGAGAGTGTTTCATCTACAAAATGGAAGTGGTCATTGTACTCATCTGTTACGGTTTGGCTCTTAAAATGTCCCCCACAGGGTCATCTGTTTGAACCCTTGGTCCCCAGGTGGTGTGGAACCTCTGACTCGGGGCCTTGCTGGTGAACATGGGTGAAGGGCAGGCAGGCCTGTGAGGTCAGTCCTGTTTCTGCTTGGCCTCCTGAAGGTCATGATGTGGAGGCCCCATCATAAGCACCAGGCTGCCACAACCACCATACTCTCGCATCCGGCTGTGACAGGAGATACTCTGTAACACTCTGAAACTCTAAGTCTACATATACTTCTTCCCCTGAGTGTTACATTGACAAGAAAAGTAACACATGACCTCCCAGGATAGCCAAGATGGCGGAGACAGTGAAGGGAAGAGGGCCCAGAACCAGAGTGGTTGGCCCTCAGTAGGTACCCAGTTTTCAGAGCGTTGGATTACCGCTGTCACCTTGCAGGATTCCTAAGCCTTCCGAAGCTAAGGACCTAGCATGAGCAGAGTGGGGCCAGGAGGCTGTGGGCTCTGAGCTCTGGTCTCCAAGGGCCTATACAGTGCCAGCCCGTGAGTGACCTGCAGAGGAGGCTGGCACTGAGCTCCCAGAGTCCCACTCACTGTCCCACCCTAATTATTACCACCTAGGTGTGGTGAGTCAGGAAACGGAGGGTTAATAGCCGGAAGAACCAGGCTTAAAAACTGCCTTCAGGAATTGGTCTGGGTGACTCTTCAGAGATTCTTAGAGCATGAATGGGAGGTGCCAGGCCCCAGAAATGGCATGTGTCCCAGGCAGCTGCAGCTTCCTGCACGTGTGGCCTGTCACCTCCCACACACCTGTGCCGCATCCTCCCACCCAGCAGTGGGTAAGCAGAAGGAAAACACAGTGTGCCTAGAGGAAACAAGGGGAGGGCGGGGTAGCCTCTGCCTGCCTGCCATTCTGCCTGCCCTCTGGGTGGCCTGCCACAGTTAAGCAAATGGAGCTGATAATCCAGGAAGTTTCAGTACAGACCCCCAGAAGAAGCTGCCATCCCACTGTGCCCGTCACCACCTATAAACCCTGCTCTTTCACCACGATATGAAGTCATCTGGGTACACACACCACACTCCACCCCATCTGAACTAGCTGGGCAGGGGTGGTGCATGTCTTTATCCCAGTACACAGGAGGCAGAGGCAGGTGGATTTCTATGAGTTTGAAGCCAGCCTGGTCTGCAGAGCAAGTTCCACAACAGCCAGAAATATACAGAGAAACACAGTCTCGAAAAACCAGAGAAAAAGAGAAAGAGGGAGAGCGAGAGAACCCCGAAATTCACGATGCTGAAGTAGCATGCTGGTCACACTGCAGAGGTTCTGGCCCTACCCCCATTTCTAGACGAAGAAATGGGCAGTTCCGTATCTAGTATCTTGCCCGAGGCCCCGTACCTATGCAAGTGACAGAGATAAGAGCTGACATTTTGGAAGCTCACACCACATTTCTATTCTTTTCCCCTTATCATAGAAAGTTGGAAACTTAGAAACTTCACAGGGACAATCACCAGCCTCTGCCCCACCCCCATCACTTCCTCCGGTATCTCCAAGTAAAAATAACTCTAGGATCGCAAGATTAATGACAAGATTGGTTTGTGCTTCAAGGACCTCTGGAGTCTGCTAGAGGCAGAACAAAACCCCGGGAACCTTCTCCTACACATGGGTATCTGTGCACGCATGCACAAGAGAGCACACACGCACCCCCCACTTCTCCTGTGTCTGAGCTGTAACCTTGAGTTCTGGATTCTCAAAGCCAACAGTTTATTGTGACAGAAGATATAGTGAAGCCCCCATAGTCATTTTTTAAAGAGTATAGTTTATTAGTATAGAGATTGTTTACATTTTATTTTCTTATTTATTTTACATGTATGAGCGTTTTGCCTGCATGTGTGTCTGTATACAAAGTGCATGCCGTGCACATGGAGGCCAGAAGAAGGTGTCAAATCCTCTGGAGTTGAAGTTGCAGATGGTTGTAAGCCGCTATATGAGTGCTGGAAACAGGACCCAGTTCTCTGGAAGAGCAGCCAGTGCTCTTAACTGACCCATCTCTCAGCCCCAATAGTGTAAAGTTTAATTGCAGTTTTGGGTATTCAATCTCCAAAACTTTTTCATCTTTGCAAATAGAATCATGTAATATTTATCTTATTTATACTTTTTTTTTTTTTTTTTGGTTTTTCGAGACAGGGTTTCTCTGTGGTTTTGGAGCCTGTCCTGGAACTAGCTCTTGTAGACCAGGCTGGCCTCGAACTCACAGAGATCCTATACTTTTTATCTCTTGAGAACTCCTCTGGATTTTGCCATTCTGGCGGGGTCTATAGGAAGAGAGTTCTTAAAGTGTGAGAAGTGACTTCTTAGAGGAAAACTGGTGTTCGTAGTGATAAATTCTCAGAGATGACTTCCAGAGAAAGGTGTATCTTTTTGTTTATTCTTTACAGGGGAGGTGTTTAAGGATCTCAGAATTTTTCTGTGCAAACAGCGTTCTGCTGCTGTTTGCCGATGGAACCCCAGACACAAAGGCTCTTCAGGGAGGAATGAGGATGCAGGTTTCAAGTGCTAAGAACACAACAGTGTTGTCTAAGAAGAAGGAAATAGAATGCGGCCAGCCCAAATGCCACAGTGTGATGCCACAGTCAATAAAAACCCACTGGGAAAATACAGCATTCCTCGCCCTGCTCCACGTGCTTACCACACACCTGCTCTCCAAGGACGTCTTTGCCAGCTCTGGTCTCCTCATCGCTCAGAATTTAAAATGTGGCTCTTACCAGACACATGGGAAAGCTAAGGCCCATTCTGGGGATTTGTGGGGACGCGAGACAGTGGCAGGACTTCAAGTTCAAGGTCTACCTAAGATTTTAACCTTCCTTCTTCCAGCCTTGACCTCAGCAGTTCCCCAGGCTCAGAAAGCAAGTGCCTTGTCTGCCACACGCCCCTTCAGTTCTCCCGTGGACTGCTTGTCTGTCACAGGCCCCCTTCGGTTCTCCCATGGACTGCTTCCTTGTCTGCCACACTCACACTCCCCTTTCAGTTCTCCCATGGACTGCTTGTCTGCCACAGGCCCCCTTCGGTTCTCCCATGGACTGCTTCCTTGTCTGCCACACTCACACTCCCCCTTCAGTTCTCCCATGGACTGCTTCCTTGTCTGCCACACTCACACTCCCCCTTCAGTTCTCCCGTGGACTGCTTCCTTGTCTGCCACACTCCCCCTTCAGTTCTCCCATGGACTGCTTCCTTGTCTGCCACACGCCCCTTCGGTTCTCCCGTGGACTGCTTCCTTGTCTGCCACACTCACACTCCCCTTCAGTTCTCCCGTGAACTGCTTGTCTGCCACACGCCCCTTCGGTTCTCCCGTGGACTGCTTCCTTGTCTGCCACATGTCCCCTTCGGTTCTCCCATGGACTGCTTCCTTGTCTGCCACAGGCCCCTTCAGTTCTCCCGTGGACTGCTTCCTTGTCTGCCACACTCCCTCTTCGGTTCTCCCGTGGACTGCTTCCTTGTCTGCCACATGTCCCCTTCGGTTCTCCCATGGACTGCTTCCTTGTCTGCCACAGGCCCCCTTCGGTTCTCCCGTGGACTGCTTGTCTGCCACATGTCCCTTCGGTTCTCCCGTGTACTGGCTTGACAGAAAGCAGACGCTGGGGGTGAGTGACTGATGGAGGCCAAACTCCCAGAGCAGAGGCAGAACTAAGAAAAGGAAGCCAAAAGAGATCTTAGCCAGCCTCAGAGGACCCACCTGAGTGTCCACACAGGAGCCATCCCTGTTGTGGGGAAGGGAGCAGGAGGTAAAGGCACCAGAAGGACATCAGTGGAGGCAGAGCAATGTGCTCCTGTTGCCCTTAGTGATGCTGAGGGGACATTGTGCTTCTTTGGTCCAGGACTGCCGGTTCTGTGGGTCTGGAAGTATTGATGCCCAGAAGGAAGCACATCCGTAAGTCACCAAGCCACACTGAATCTCAGTCTGTGGTAACAAGAGGTATCTGGGGCCGGGTACAGTGGAGATTCTTCCATCAGCTGACTTCTAGGCCAAGATAAACTTCCCCTAGGTGTGGGCAAAAGTAGCCGCAAGCAGCAGAAGAAGGACAGGGCCCTGATTAGACCTGGGTCACCTCAGGAGGGAGCCACCTGCAGAAATGCCAGGCAGGTGAAAGGGCGAAAAGGAATGCCATTTTTGCCTGTAGGTGAGCCACAGCAGGCGAACGCTGGATGCTCAGCTGGCCATCTGTTCTCCTCCAACAGAGGCCAGTGTCTAAGAACGAGAGTGGGCTTGAGTACAAACTGTGGGGGAACCCAGGCTCTCTTGGGTATCTTTGCTGCCATGTTTTTATCTGTACCTGGTTTCAGAGTGCTTGCCTCCCAGCTCGCCCCTCATGCCCATGGTCTTAACTCCAGGCATGAAGACCCATGTGGCTGGGCTGAGACGTGGGACAGAGCAGAGCAGGGACTCAGGTCAGCATTCACAGAATGCGGTTCAGGTGGCTCCAGAAACTCTCCTGAGGGATGAAAAGAGTCTAGAGACAATTGTGCCCCTCTCTTTGGCTATCTGGTACTGAAACAGCAGAAACCAAGAAATTGGAACTTCCTCAAGAATCTGATGGCAGGGAAGGAAAAGGCTGAGGCCCTAATGCCAGCCAAAGCAGGACCTCATCCCATGGAAGACCATTTCATGCAATCTGTCTAAGCACCTTCCAGGAGAGACTGAAGTCAAGACAATGTGGGTCACTGACAGACTGCTCCAGCCATACCCTTTATACACTCTTGCCCTTTAAATCCAAGTCTCACGTGAGGACCCTCGTGATCTGCACTTCTTCCTAATGTGGTCACGTTGAGTAAAATGCCTTTCTCTGCTTTCCACCTTTACTTTTCTGTTTAGTTGGCTTACTGAGGCCAACAGGTGCGAACACATAAAAGGCCCCAAGCAAGCTTAGGCTACATAAAGTGAGCTCCAGTATCATAGTGAATCCAGCAGGCCAGGCCCTGCCTGTGAAGTGAGTTACAATATAGCTGGGGAGAAGAAATATCCATTTAACTACCACAGGAGCAGACAAGCAACTGGAAGTTGACAAGAAATATGAAGGCTACCGCTGTGTGTGGGGGGAGGAGGCGGAGTCTGTGCCAGGGTCTTGATGTAGGAAGTCCTTTTGTATATGTGTTGCTTTTATTGGTTAATGAATTAAAAAAAAAACTGTTCTGAGCCTGTAGCAGAGCAGAACAGAGCTAGGCGGGGAAAACCAAACTAAATGCTGAGAAAAAGAAGGCAGAGTCAGGGAGACGCCATGTAGCTACCGCTCAAGATGGATGCATCAAAACTTTGCCAGGTAGGTCACGAATCTCATGGTAAATATAAATTAAGAGAAATGGGTTAAATTAAAATGTAAGAGCTAGCCAATAAGAAGCTGGAGCTAATAGGCCAAACAGTGATTTAATTAATTAATCAATTAAATAATTGATTATTAATAAATTAAATAATTATTAATTAAATAATTAGTGGTTATTTCAGGAGTCTGGGCAGCCAGGAACACATAAGCGACCTTCTACCACAGGGTCTCAGAGTGGAGAAGTCAGTTTCCCCAAGGAAGCAGTGTAAGTCAATCAGGCAAAAAGTCGGAGGGAGACGGGTGAAAACATCCTAGGCGCTGGGCATAAGCAACACTCTTGCTATAGAAAAATCAGAAAGGTTAGCGACTTGGAGCTGGGCGCAGAGAACATAGAGCAAGGGGCATCGTTAGGTTTAAACTTGTCCTCTCCTTCCTGGAAGATGCACCGAGGCGACCAGAGAGCAAGCATAGCAGTTAGTGAGGAAATGCTCATGAGAGCTTGTGGTAGCCTGCACCAGGGCTGGGCAGCGGGCCTCAGGAGATGCGGCTGGGTTTAGGACATGCTGAACATACAGGCTGGGCAGACTAAAAGGGGTGTGAGCACTTACAAGGAGGAGGAACTCAAGACACTTGGGCCCCCCCAAAGAAGATGAGGTGCTGGCTAGAAGATGCCGAGTTGGATTCCAGACAGTTTGTAGAATGGGTTGCAAGACACTCCATTAGAAACAACTGGTGGACAGGTCTGAAACTCAGGCCAGAACCGGAAATGCCGACCTAGGAGCTGGGGAGGTGGCTCAGTTGGTAAAGCACTTTCCTCACATGCACGAGGACCTGAGTTCAGATCCCTAGAACTCATGGAAAAAGCTGGGCCCAGTGGTGCACATCGCTAACCCTGGTGATGACAAGACAGGAAACAGAGACGGGGATGCCTGGAAGCTCACTAATGACCAGTTAGTCTAGCTACCTGGTGATGCTCTTGGCCAATGAGAGACCCTACCTCAAACAAAAGGTTGCGGATGCCTAAGGACCAATACCCGAGGGTGTCCTATGATCTTCAAATGCATGCCATGCATGTACACACTGACTCCCACATGTGTGCCGCAGACGCACATACAAAAATAAAGAAGAATGAACAAAGAAATGCCGGGTTGGCAGCCCTGGTGACTGTGAGTCTGGCTCTGGGGAGAGTATGACATATAACTGTGCAGAGAGGGTAGGGGTGTGTCTGTGGGTGAGCGTCAACAGAGGCTCCATCAGTCCGGTTGGCTTGGGAACCACTGGACAGATAGACTCAAAATGATTTCTTCCATGCAGGACTCCTCAGGGCCTGTCACAGTGTGGGTGGAGGAGAAAGCCAGTGAAGCCTATGGCCTTCCAAAGGCAGCACCACACTCAGAGGAGATTCCTAAGGATCTTCTTCCAAAGGCAGCACCACACTCAGAGACTCCTAAGGATCTCTGGATCAGGACACCTCCTACACTAGACAGCTCCTGTCAATCTCCCTGACAATCTCAGGTGTTAAGCAGAGCACTCTGTCCCCCATCGGCTGAACACTTAACTGCGTTCATATCATCTGAGTCAACGCAGGATAAGCAGCAGAGGCAGCCCTTCTACCCCACCCCCGCCCCATCCATAGACAAGACACAGAACTCTGTCTCGCTGCAAGTGTCTTCATTTCATTTTTTAAGAATGGTTTTATTTGTAGGAATTGCGTTTTAGACTCCTTCTTGCCATCGTTGTCATCTTCTATCTGCCTATTAAAGCCGTTACTTCATTCCTCTTCGGCTTCCATTGTTCTGCTGAAAGTCAGCTGGGTGTCGTATCTCTGCACGCTCTCTGGGGTTAGGTTCTCTCACAGCTGTGTTTACAGTTGTTCTTTGTTCGGTGTGGCGCGTGTGTGAATGTCTATTTGCATGTTTACATATGTATGAGTGCACGTATGTGAGCCTGTGTGTCTGTGTGGAGGCCTGAAGCTGATACTGAAGTCTTCCTTGCCAGCTCTGTTCGCTGAGGCAGGGTCTCTTACTCGACCCAGAGCTTGCCTTTGGAGGAGTCTGGCTGGACAGCTTGCTCTGAAGACCCCTTGTCTCTGCCTTCAAATGCTGGCATTACAGGCAGGCTGTCGTGCCGACGTGGCATTCAGGTAGGGTCTGGGTACCTGACCTCCAGCCTCACATATGTAAGGCAGGCAAGGGTGTTGCTCTCTGAGCTCCAGGCCTGGAGAACTTCTTGAATCTGTGCTTTTGTGTCTTTTCCCGGCTTTTAAATCCTTAGCCATTTTCTCTCCTTCCCTACTAAGACTGCATGCATGTGTACACTGGGTCTCACTCTTTGCTCAGGCTTCTGTCTGTATTTCATAAATTTCATACACTTTTAAAACTTCCAGGGAAGTCTGGCTATTTCCTTCTGACCTATCATCAAGGTCACAAGTTTTTCTCTTCTCGTGTAGATAATCTGCTCTCACGCCCTTCTCCCGAGCTTCTGGGTCCTATGCTTTCATTTGATTCTTCTTTTAAAAGGCTCGACATGGGAACTAGAAAGAGGCTCAGCAGTTAAGAGAGCTTGCTGCTCTTGCAGAGGAACTGCGTTTGGTTCCCAGAACCCACATGACAGCTCAGAGATGTCTGTAACTCCAGTTCCGGGGGATCGGACAGACACTCTCTTCTGGACTCCCTCACCAGGCATGCCTATGGTATACTTACATCATGCAAGCAAGCAAGCATACATAGAAAATAAAGGCAAATAAGCATTTTAAAAAATCTACATATACGTTCATGTGACATAAAACAATATATATATATATATATATATATATATATATATATATATATATATAATTGGGCCTTAAATGATACTGAAACTGAAAATGTCTTATCACTTAGTGTTTTTACTATGTTTTCTGTTTAGACATGTTTAGGCGAATAAATACCTACCAGTCACACTATAATTGCCTACACTATTCAATATAGTAGCATGTTACCTGGGTTTGTAGACTAGGCTGTGCCATTAGCCTAGGCTGTACCATTAGCCTAGGGACATAGCATACCTTGCGGATGAGATCACCTACTAACCCAGCAATGCTCTCTCTAAAAGTGTCCCCATCATCACATGACACACGACTTTGAAGGCTAACATTTTTTTCTTGGTTTTCATTCCCTTGATCTGAACTCTCAGTGCGTCTTGTAATTGAAAACAAAGTGATTCCAGAGACCGAGAGAAAAAATGCAGTGATGACTCAAGCTGCTGGCCAATCTTCCTCTAGAGAGGCCTCAGTTTTGTGTATGACAGGCAGTCCCTGGCAGACGATCCCTTTAATTTAACCTGAGGTTGAATTCTCGGCTAATAGATTGGGGCGTTCTCTAGATTCCTGGCCCTTCAGCAAGAACCGAATGCTAATTCTTGTCCTCTTAGCTGTGCCGTACAGCCCCGCGCTGCTCTTCTGGATGCCCGGTGTCTTTGTAACCGACTTGAACCAGCAAATGCTTCCTGGGAAGCCAGCTGCCCCTGCTCACCTGCTTGTCCCTCTGTGTGGTGGCTTAATTTGTCTCATTACTTCTCTGGGTGTTTCCAGCAGGTGGATGGTCCTTACTTTTCGCAATTAGGTTTTCAAGCTGCTCTTGAAGGGAAGTCTGATTCGAGTTCGTCCATGGTGGCTAGAAGCAGAGGTCGCCCTCTGAAGATTAAGCCATGTGTGGCTCTCTTCCAGGTCTTCCCTTTCTGCCCTTCAGTGACTTTTATCTTAAGCCTTAGCTCTGGTGGCTATAATGAAAAATATCAAGGTAACAAAAATATATTTTTATATTTCTGAGCCTTATATGATATTACACATACACACACACACACACACACATATATATATATATATATATAGCCTTATATCTTTCTGTTCGAGACAGGGCCTCACTCTATAGTCCAGGCTGGCCTGGAACTCATTGCATAGCCCAGAAAACCTGAAGCTCATAACAGCCCTTCTGACGGTCATGGAATTATAGGTATGGGCCCCCATGCCTGGCTCTGAAAGCTTTTTTTCAATTAATTTTTAAAATTATTGTAAAATAATGGTTTAATTCTGACATTTTTATTTTTTATAAATGTACACAGATGGACTTTGTTGGTATTCAGCCTTCTTTGTTGTCCTTCCCCAGTCCCCTTCCTCTTCCTAATTAATTCCATTTATGCATATTCTTTCATCATTCATACACCCACACACACACACACATACACACATGCACGCACTCACACACACGCACACACATACACACATGCACGCACTCACACACACGCACACGCGCACGCACCCACACACACACACAAGCATAATACATTTTAAAAAATCTAGGCCTGGGGTCAATCCCCAGTAACCCTGTCCCCCCACATACACACAAACATACAAATGACGATTCTGTGTACGAGAAAACATATGCAGCATTTGCCCCACCGCCCCTATTACCTTCTCTTATTCCCCCTCCTCCCATTAAGTCGTTTCTACTCCTAAACAACCCCCTTATATTTTCATGACACACACACACACACACACACACACACACACACACACCCCAAATCTAGACTCCACATATGAGAGAAAGCGTGGTATTTTTTGAAGAGTTAATTCCTAATAAACGGTGCTGGTTTGAATGAGAATGGCCCCCATAGGCTCACAGATTTGAGTGTTTGGTCACTAGGGAGAGGCACTATTTGAAAGGATTAGGAGGTGTGGTCTTTTTGATGTGTGTCAATTGATAAGAAGTATCTTATAATATTAATGAATACTTAGAACCAGGCGTGGTGGTGCACTCCTTTAAACCCAGCGCCTGGGAGGCAGAGACAGGTGGATCTCTGTGAGTTCGAGGCCAGCCTGGTCTACAAAGTGAGCTCCAGGATAGCCAGGGCTATAAAGAGACCCTGTCTTAAAAAAAAAAATGAGTATTTAGTGAGTGTTTGCTTACTCTGGGCCAAATAACATCTTCATACGCAGGCATTAATTCATTTGACGGCATTCCTCCAGCAGGCTTTGCTGTTCATACTCATCAGTTGCAGAATTGTCCATGGATGGGTCATAGATAAGAGATGACCTATCATTCGGCACACAAAGCCAATACAGGACACAGCGCTGGGTAGGTTCTCAGATTAGACGGAAAGCAGAGGCAAACGGTTAATGGCCAAGCCCTGAGTGCAGCTCACTTGGGTTTTCCAGTGGACCTACTGGCATGAGCTGTGGGCACAAAAGACTATTGGGGAGCAGGAGCGAGACTGCCTTCAGCTATGTACTTCCTGAAGGAGGGGAGGAACTGTAAAGCAGGGGGAAGAAACAGGAGGCTGCAGAGGGAGAGAAGGGGAGGATCACGCAGGAGCTGGAGTCCTTGGGTGTCTTGAAGCTTTATTTGCACTGAGCATGTACCATATACTTGCAGTTTAGGCCACAGAAACAAGTTGAATGAGACCAAAAAAAAGAACACTTGCTGCTTTTCTAGAAGACCCAAGTTTTCCAGTTCAAGGCGTCCTTATAGGATGGCTCATAACAACCTGTAACTCTGATTCCGGGGCATGTGACACTGTGTTCTGGCCTCCACAGGCATATATTATTATTTTTTATTTTTTAAAAAAGGGATGAGGGTGGCCTAAGGCCCTGCCGAGGGGGAATGGAGTGCAGACTATTGCACAGAATTGCACTCCTCAGTCAGGTGTGGAGCACAGGACACAGTAACCCTACTTCACCTTCAGCTTCCAGCCAGGCACTCAGTGGGACCCAACACTGCCCAGCCTGCAGACTCTTCCAGCCCAGGTCACGAGTGGTGTGCACACTAGTCTTGCTATTGAATAAAATCCTATTATGCTCCCTTTGTACAACAAAGAGTTGGTGTTTCCACAATGGGAGCAGCATGAAGCTAGAGGCATAACTCTACCTCGTGAATGCTGGCTGTAGCTGTTACTTAACTCAGGGTCCTGGGGTACGTAGGTAGGTTTTACCTCGTCTTCAAAGATTGGGTCTCCCCAGTGGTTCCTTGAATATATGGCTATCTGGATATACAAATATCTGGATATATGAATATAGACTATATGGACATATAGACACATGGCTCTATGAAGGCACATGAATTCAGTCCAACAGAAGTGGAGTTCTATGGCCAGCATCCAAGACGTGGAGGAATGTTGCTGAATACACGAACATGGGAGGTCATTAGCCAGGTGTCCTGTTTCCACCCCTCCCTGGGAGGAGCTGCCTCTCTCAAGGTCAGCTGGAGTCTCTCTCGGTTTGCCCAGCCTCTCCTTCCTGAAACACTGGAGCTGAATGGACATCGGTTAGTTTTGAACTAGACGCCTCTCCACCCTTGTAGTCCGAAGGGCTCCTCCTCGGAGCACAGAGGCCTCGTCCTCCTCAAAACCTCTGCCCAGTAAAGTCATAAAAGCAGTGATCTAGACCATGTTGTGAAATGATCTAACGTGTTAAGTCACCAAGCACACTTACATCATGGTTCACCTTCCCTCCGGAAGGAAGTCTTGTGCTTGCATGAAAGCCAAGAAGAGACTTAACAGGCGGCTGTCTTATGTGTCAAAGGGCTTCAATCCAATTCCAGTTATCACTGCCTGTGTGGCTTTGGGTGGTTCTATTTCTTTTCCTTGGCCTTAAAACGCTCATTAAGAGATCTTCGAAGTCTTGTCTAGACCTAAAATACCATATTATGATGGCAGTTTTAGTTAGAAAACCCCAAGTTAGCCTAGAAGTTTCCACAGGCAGAGGGAGTGAGCCCACTCATTCTTGACTTAAGCCCCTCTGAGCACACGCAGCTCATGGCTCTCACTTGCCCCCCTCCCAGCCCCAGGTGAGGACAGGCTCACCTGAGTCAGGCTGTTAGGGTGTAGTTCCCCAGCCCTACTCCAGCCTCACTGTTAGAGCCCTCTCCATCCCCCCGCCCCCTCCCAGTTCTTTCCCTGACTTTTGCGGCAGCTCAGACCAACAAGGACAGTCTGCAAACTTTCCTGCCCTCCTCCTGTTCCTAACTGACTTATTCTAAGCTGGGTCCAGTCCAGGCAGTTCTGTTCTCCACAGCATCCTATATGCAAAAATACTCTAGGCCCCAGCTCTCCTGCTTGGAACATGGCATCAGCTCCCAAACCACTGGCCTGGTCTTTCCTGGTGGGCGGGAAGAAGGCAGCTTTGCGAGGACTGGAGTCTAATTAAGTACGGAGAAAACTAACCATGGCCTTCAATTTCAAGCTCTGAAAATAGCAAGGGCCCAGGATTCCTGCTGTTGGCCTGAACTGTGAGAGTTGTCTCCCTTTGCCTATGGAGTGGGAAGGAAAAGACCTACAGCGCCTCTGCAACCAGAGGCCAAGAAACAGAGAAGCAAGCAGGAGAAGTGGGCCTCTGCCAGAGAGAGAGAGAGAGAGACCTAAGAGAGAGAGACCTGAGAGAGAAAGAGAGACCTGAGAGAGAGAGAGTAGAGGGAGGGAAGAAGGGAGAGAGGGAGAGAGAGAGGGAGAGAGAGAGAGAGAGAGAGAGAGAGAAAAGAGAGAGACCCAAGCCCTCGGGGAAGGCACAACTACTTCTATGCTCAGCTTGGCATCCCCACCCTGATCCTGGAATGAACCGATACTCAGGAGTCCTGAGCCCTGCTAAATGTTCCTCCAGGGCTGCTGGAGTTGTGAAAGCTAAACTCTGGTCAAAGCTGAGGCAAGTCTCTGAGAAGCTAGCAGCGTATGTCACAGTTCTGTCCACAGCTGGTCCTCCTGAGCGTGAGGACAGCTACCAACAGACGGATGTATAGAGACGAAAGCTCCTGCAAGTCAGCTGAGTGTCTAGCTGGCCCTGGCCCACTCAGATGTTAGCCTTGCTAGCATCTTCTGGTCCCCCTCTTCCCTTGCATGGAAAGAAGTCAACTTGTGGGGAGATCTTGGCATGGAAACAAGTCACCATACAAATCCACGCACGTTTGAAGTGGGAAGGGGTGTAATTAACTATTGACCACTCGGCCCCTTTTAGCTCTTCCACATGGGCATGACCTCCTGCCTCTCCCATTGGACAACGGGGCGTGTCCCACAGCACAGGGGCTCCGTCGGTAGTATTTCTCCTCTGCTGTGTGTTCGCGCAGCTTTTGGATTGAGTTAACAGGCAGTAAGTAAATGAAGACAAGACAGACACACAGACATACAGAAAAGCTGGGATCTGGTAGGCTGGGTTCTCTGACGGCGAAGCTGCAGCATCCCAGAAGCTCAGGATATTCCTTATATACAGCTAAAGAAGGAGGCCGGCAGGAGCAAAGGCAGGGGAGCAAACTCCAGACATGGGCGGGGGGGGGGGGGGGGGAGAAGAAAGCAATGGTGGACGGTTTCGACACACACTGTCGGCATTAGCAGCTGGATTGGCGAAGGCTTCGCCATGTCTCTGAGCCTTACCCAGAGGAGGCTGCTACTCCCATGGGGCTGAGGCTTTGGTCTTTGGCATGACCTTGCCCATATCAACAATACCCAGTCACTTGGACTTCACTGGCTCCTCCGCTCCCCAATACATGGTGTCTGGCTGGTGCGCTATCCAGCATCTGCCTTGCCACGAGCTGCTTGCAGCATCGTGGGGGAGGGCACAGTGCAGAGTGGACCAACTGAGCTCGGTGGAGAAACTGGTCCAGGCTTCTGTGTACACTCCTGAGTGTGCAGAGTTGGTGCCGGACCGAGGAAAGGCCCCTTGAGTTCCCAGTGGCTGTGAGGAAAATTTCCTGTATGCCTACAACCCCGTGTTCAACTGCCCCTGGGGAACTGTTAGAATGGGGAGAAAGTCAGAGGGCATGGGGGTCAGGGCTCTTCCTACCATGGCTTTGCAAGATCCTATCCAGATTGGCCGGGTTGCCTAGTGGGCAGATCCCTGTCCCAAAGTTTCCTTCCCGGAGACACCAGGTTTCTGACTTTTCTTCAGGTCTGTTAAATTACACTTTGGCCTGGGCTTGAGCTGCTGCTACAGCTGCCTGCAGTAAGGACAGTGAAAGCCCTACCTGTCAGACAGCTCATCAAGGTGCTACTGAGGGCTCCGAGCCAGGGCTGAGAGGACGGAGTTCAGGCCAGAAAACCCACAGCTGTTTAGGATAAGGTACTTCAAAGAGAGACTTTTGGCCTGGGGGAGGGGGGCTCCCTCTCCCTTCTGCTTTCTTCTTCCTCACAGCTCCAGCTGCCCTAGTGGTGCTGTGGGGGACAGAGGCTGTGGGGACACTAGTCACTCCCTACAGTGCCTGGAGCACCTGGCCTCAGGTATCCTCCGCTTGCCCTCTGGAGCTTTCCACCTGATCCTAACATCTTCCACCCCGTGAGTCTCCGCTTGAGCTTGTGCCCCTCCTGCCTCAGCCTCCTGAGTAGCTGGGTCACGGTGTGAAGGGTACTGCGGCACCCAGAACAAAGTCTGGGGCCAGAATATAAGCCGCAACAGGCCCGCAGTATAGAACGACAGCACGCACAGACCTGCGCAAAGTCAAGCCTCCAAGTCCCAGCACAGAGAAGGGGAAGTGGCCCACAAAGTCTAACCCTGAGCAGGAAGCGTGTGCGAAGGGTACCTGCTGGGATGGGGGAAATCCATTTTTTTCCAGTGGTGCGATACAGGGGCTCTCCACCACTCGGGCGGGTCTCAGCTCAAGAGTACTTCATCAGCACACAACAGACACCATGATTTTGGTTTCTGTTGTTGTTGATTTTGGTGTGTATGTGTGTGGGGGGGGGGGGTTGTTATGGTTTGGTGACTTTTGTCTTTTTCAGTCTTAGTTTTTTGTTTCTTTTTGAGAAAGAGAGAGAAAGAGCATGATGTTGAGGGGGAGGGGAGGGCGAGGGGGGAGTGATGGAGGTGGGTCATCTGTCTATCTGTTGCTTTCATTGGTTAATTAATAAAGAAACCGCTTGGCCTTTGGAGCAGCTTAGATAGGCGAAGTAGACAGAACAGAATGCTGGGAAGAAGGGAATGAGCAGACCCTATAGTTCTCTTATCCAAGATGGACGCAGGTTAAGATCCTTCCCGGTAAGCCACCACCTCGTGGTGCTACACTCATTAATAGAAATGGGTGAATCAAGATGTGAGAGTTAGCCAGTAAGAGGCTAGAGCTAATGGGCCAAGCAGTGTTTAAAAGAATACAGTTTCCGTGTAATTATTTCTGGTAAAGCTAGCCAGGTGGTGGGAAGCAGCCCACCGCACCTATTTCTACAGGGGAGGATCTGGGAGGACTTGGGAGAGGGGAAGGGAGATGATAAGAATATATTGTAGAAAAGACTATTAAATAATTTTAAAATGTGATTGGAAAAAAAAATAGTGCCTGTAGATGAAGAGGCGGTGGCTGTGGAAAGTGCCGCACCCTTGAGCCCTGCCCTGTGGGTGACTGTCCCAGGCCTGGCTCTACTGTGGGGATGAGGCTCAGTGTGGCCAAACCCAGCCACAGAGTCCTCATTTGGAAGATCCCGTTCTCTGGCCCAACATCAATAGCAATATTGCCCCACCAGTGGCAAGCCACTGCCTGTGGGAACACCAGTACCAGGGCTCACAAACCAAACTCACAGACAGGAACTTCCCCTGGAGAGGAAAGTCACCAAGGTTGGGGACTGGGGGGAGAAGGAAAACAATATTTGAAGCCCAAGTTTCCTCCAAGGGAGATGCTCTGGGCAGCCTTCCTCCTCATATCTGGGAGGGTTCCTCCCTCCTGGGCTGACCCCCTCATTAGGAGCTAATGATGCCCAGCTGTGCCAGCTTCTGCTGGCATTGTTAACCCCTTGCTTTCCTCCCGGTCATCAAATTCTGCAAAGGGCTCACCCACCGTCCAGTCAATGGGGTGCATTAAATAGCTCCTGGGAAGAGTCGGAAATGATACACTGTGTTCTCTAGATCAGCACGACCTCTCCTGAACACCAGGAGTATGAAATTCCACCCTCGCAGGCCATGCAGCTGTAAGGGAAGCCAGGATTTAAACTTGGACCTGGGCTCTTTTTGGCTACCCTATCACTCGTTTGGGTAAAATAAGATTTTCAATGTGTAGATTACAGATGTCTGTAAACTTGAAAAACAGAATCTTGGTTGAAAATAGGAATAATCTAGCTAAAGGGGACGAATTGACTTTGGACCACACCGCTGTCTTTGAACTTTGGCCACCTTAATTGTCAAGAGCAAGTACCTGCTTCTCATGCGGAGATGTAGCTCAGCAGTAAACGCTTGTCCTAGCATTCATGGCCCCAAATTCCATGCCCAAGATAGATAGGAAGGAAGGAAAAAAGGAAGCAAGGGAGGCACCCACATCTAGTGACACGGACCAGGTTGGAAAAGAGAACAAGTTTCCTATTGCTACTTGTACACATTACCACCAACATAGTAACTTAAGCCCACACAGGTTTGCCGTCTTTTGGTTTTGGATGTCTGAAGACCAGGGCATCTCGCTGAGCTGAAACCAAAGAGGTGGCAGCCCCCTTTCTGGTCGTCTTCATCCTGCATTTGCTGCCCCTCCCCCATCTTCAGTACCAACATGACTGGCAAGCCCTTCTTCCACTGCCTTTTTTATGGCTTCCTCTCTGGTTCCTCTCCTCCATTTCAGAACCTTTATGATACAACGGGCCCACCGAGATCATCTTATTTTTAATAAGGCTGTGTGGTTAACTCTTAATCTCCCCTGGATGCACGACCAAACATTTATAGGTTCCAGGTTTAAGACGTGGACATTTTGTTCTACAGAAGCCTAAAATGAGCTGGCATTTCCACCTTTGACTGAGATATCCAAACTCCAGGGTTTGTCGGAATTGTGGCAGGCAATGCCCTCAGATGTTGGCATTGGCCTCTGTTGGATTCTGCTTTATTCCTTATGGCCCAAGTTTGCTGTCTTCTTAGCTGCCCTCACTCCTCCCTGGCACGCACCATCTAGACACCACACACTGAAGACTCTGCTTTCTTTTGTCTCTGGGGCAGGGAGAGTGAATATATTTTAGATATCGGGTGCCACAGTCTGTGATGAGGGGCTGACTGAGAAGTCCTTCTGGACTCAGAAATAGTGCTGATTTCAGCAAGCCACTACTATGTGCCAAGCTCGAAGGCCACCCTTGCAATGTCTCTTGTAATCCTCACAATAACATGAGACAGGATAAAATGCCTACCTCTATGTTTCAGATAACGGAAGCTCAGGGTTTAAGTAACCTGCCTGAGACCATATAGCGTCTGCTGCTCATCTGTTGCCTTTCTTTTCTTTTCTCGGAGTTCGAACTATTTTAAAAATACAAAAACAAAACCGCTTAAGCTCTCCTCATTGACTCTAATACCGGCACACAGTAGGTCCTCAGGAACACACGTTGACTGACAGGGTCAGTAGTTAATAGGTGAGCTGTACACACTAGCCCTAACTCTTGTCAGACTCCTCAAGCAAGGCATCCTTTTCCCTCAGGAGACAGACAAGGGCCTTTAACTTGAAGGAGCAAAAGCTCTGTGACCACAGCTATAACTGAGTCCCCTTGCTTCTCACAGCAGCATGGGCCCCCAGGTTGAGGCCACATGTCCTCACCAAGGGCTGGCTGTTTTTCCATTCACAGACCGCTCACCAGCAGACCACTTCCTTTGGTTGGAATTCTCTAGTTAGCAGATGCTTGCACCGTGAAGAACCCACTTGGACTAAACCAGGCATGGATGACCTGCAGCACTCAGGGAAGACTGCTGTATTCCTCCAGAGGTGGAGCCAGCCTTGGGTATAGCCAGGCCTCAGGGAGGAGGCCTGAACCCTTTGCTCAGGGAGGCATAAACATAGCAATTAAAGCTTAAGCTACCCAAGTAGTCCTCTTTAATTACAATCTTCCCTAAACACCAGCAGGGCCAACTGTGCTGTGGGCAGGAAGTGGTCCATCAGGGCCCATCCTGGAGACAGCAACATCAGAGGGACACACACACACACACACACACACACACACACACACGAGGACAGTTTCCCTTCATTACATGGGTGTGTTTCAGTCTGTGTCCTTCTCTGCCTCCCTCACACTAGTAAACAAATCTCTCTGACTTCATCTCTGCATCAGGCAGATAATCCATTTGGGCCACTGTGATGATTAATATATTGTCAGCTTGACAGGACCCTGTGTCACCTAGCAGATAAACTCTGTACATGCCTATGAAGAGTTATCTAGATCAGGTAAACTGAGGTGGGAAGACCCATCCTAAATGATAATAAAAGAGAGAAAGTGAGCTGAGTACCTTTATCTGCTTCCGACTACAGATGGGACCCGACCATCACGGTCCTGTCGCCATGCCTAAACTGTGAGCCGAAATCGACACTTTTCCCATTCGATTGCTTTTGCGAAGTATTTTGTCTCCACAATGAAAAAAACAAATATAGCTACCATGGGGCCCTATCTTATTTAACTTCTTTGGAACTGAAACTGGAGAGCTTTCATGCAGTGACAAGCAGAGTACAGGGCTTGGGATGGGGCAGAGTGCACCACCTCTTCTGAAACAGACGTCATGGACAAGCTCTCGCCCATTCTTGACAACACACATGCTCTGCCCACCCCATTTCATCTCTACTTCTGTCCCCATTTCCCCCCCCTCCATCTCCTCTGTCCTCCTTCCTACCTCCATCCTGTCTTCTCTACCCTCACCTCTGTGTCCCCATCTTCTCCACCTTTATCTCCTCTGTCCTCCTTCCTACCTCCATCCTGTCTTCTCTACCCTCACCTCCATCTGTGTCCCCTTCTTCCCCACCTTTATCTCCTCTGTCCTCCTTCCTACCTCCATCCTGTCTTCTCTACCCTCACCTCTGTGTCCCCATTTTCTCTATTCTCATCCTCATAGCCTCTCTATTTCTATTTCCAGCTCCTCTATCCTCCTGTCTCCATCTCTATCTTTGCCCTATCTCCATTTCCTCTATCCTTCCCAGTTCTATCCCTGCTACCCTCGTCTTCATCTTTGTTCCCATCCTCAACTTCATCCTCCTTTCCATCTCTGCCCAGTTTTCCTTCTGGAAATTTGTCATTCAACAACTTCCTCACTCAAAGAGTTGAATACAGTCTGTGCGCTCCATCTGTGTGCGTTCCACCTCTGTGTGCTCCACGTGTGTGTGTGCTCCATCTGTGTGCTCCATTTATTTGTGTGTGCTCCATGTGTGTGCTCCATCTGTGTGTGTGCTCTATTTGTGTGTGCTCCATTTGTGTGTGTGCTCTATCTTTGTGTGTGCTCCACCTGTGTGTGTTCATCTATGTGTGCTCCATTTGTGTGTGTGCTCCGTGTGTGTGCTCCACCTGTGTGTGTTCATCTATGTGTGCTCCACCTGTGTGTGTGTGCTCTATTTGTGTGTGTGTGTGCTCCACCTGTGTGTGTTCATCTATGTGTGCTCCACCTGTGTGTGTGCTCTATTTGTGTGTGTGTGCTCCACCTGTGTGTGTTCATCTATGTGTGCTCCACCTGTGTGTGTTCATCTATGTGTGCTCCACCTGTGTGTGTTCATCTATGTGTGCTCCATTTGTGTATGTGCTATTTGTGTGTGCTCCACCTGTGTGCTCCACCTGTGTGTGTTCATCTATGTGTGCTCCATTTGTGTGTGTGCTCTTTGTGTGTGTGCTCCCCACACGCTTGTGCTCCATTTGTGTGTGTGCTCCACCTGTGTGTGTGCTCCCCACACGCTTGTGCTCCATTTGTGTGTGTGCTCCACCTGTGTGTGTTCATCTATGTGTGCTCCACCTGTGTGTGTTCATCTATGTGTGCTCCATTTGTGTATGTGCTATTTGTGTGTGCTCCACCTGTGTGTGTGCTCCACCTGTGTGTGTTCATCTATGTGTGCTCCATTTGTGTGTGTGCTCCACCTGTGTGTGTGCTCCCCACGCTTGTGCTCCATTTGTGTGTGTGCTCCACCTGTGTGTGTGCTCCCCACGCTTGTGCTCCATTTGTGTGTGTGCTCCACCTGTGTGTGTTCATCTATGTGTGCTCCACCTGTGTGTGTTCATCTATGTGTGCTCCATTTGTGTGTGTGCTCCCCACGCTTGTGCTCCATTTGTGTGTGTGCTCCACCTGTGTGTGTGCTCCCCATGCTTGTGCTCCATTTGTGGCTCACCATGGCCACCTTACGAAGTAAGAAATGCTCATGGAGTAGACTTTGCAGATGGAGAGACTGACTGATGGGGATGTTGTATTGATTACTCAGTGTCTTAGCATGACTAGTGCTATGATGAAGCACCATGAACAAAACAACTGGGGAGAAAAGGGTTGACTTGGCTTACCCTTCCACGTCATTGTTCACCATTGAAGGAGGCATGAATTCAAACAGGGCAGGACCCTGCAGCCAGGAGCTGATGCAGAGACCGTGGAGGAGTGCTGCTTACTTGCTTGCTCCTCATGACTTGCTCAGCACGCTTTCTTATAAAACTCAGGACCACCAGCCTGGAGTGGCACCAACCACAATGGGCTGGGAACTCCCCATCAATCACTAATTAAGAAAATTTTCTACAGCTTGCCTACAGCCTGATCTTATCGATCATTTTCTGAACTGAGACTTTTTCCTTTCCAGTGACTTGTGTCAGGTTGACATAAAATTGTCCAGCACACTGAAAAAACATGGTTGTGGAGGCAGAGCCAGGACGAGAAATATATCATTTGATGTTCTTTTCCAGGACGTTTGAGTCTTGGATCTTGACTATGATTCAACAGCACACAGCATGGAGGAAGGAATTCACTACTGTGAATGTGGCTCTCACCAACATCCCAGAGAACATCACAGAAAAGGGGGGCGGAGAGATCTTAAAACTAGCCACCTCTCATTCTTCATTAGCATGTAATCAAATCATTTGAATGGATTCATTAATGTCTGATTCATTTTGTTGTATGGTTTTTGTTTGCTTTTTGTTTTTCGAGACAGGGTTTCTCTGTATAGTCCTGGCTGTCCTGGAACTCGATCTGTAGACCAGGCTGGCCTTGAACTCATAGAGATCTGCCTGCCTCTGCCTTGAATGTATTTATATGGTAAAAATGATCAGTCACTCATGGAGAGTGGGTCTGGAGACTTGGATGAAGTGTTTGCTCAGAACTTGCTTGAAGGGTATGTAGACACATCTGGGCACACACGTGTCGTATGCATGGCCCTTCAGCCTTGCTTCCATTTCACTAAGGACATTAATCATCTTTTTGTTGGAGCTTGGTAGGGCAAGGCTGAAAAGGATGTGGTCCTATTTCAAGGCAGACCTCCCTGCTGACTCTAGCTTTGCCATCTGCAGAGGTGTGTGTGGCGTATTCCTACCCCAGCATCTTGTCCCTGTCTGTGTCACCAACCCACAGGATTGGCAGTGGGAAGGTGTGAGAATGTCTCCTTTGGATAACAACACCCCCTCCTACTGGGAAGAGCAACCAGTGAGCGCTTGAGGGCTCCTAGCCTTAGAATACCTTGCAGAACCTTTGGAAATAGGTTTGCTCAGAGGTTGGCAGGCCGGCCCCCAGCAGTGCTCATCTCTCAAACACGGCAGTGCAATCTTCCAACTGCTTGTGTAATCTCACTGCAAATAAGTCCGCGCGTGCTGTTTGCAGCCAAAGAGACCAGACTTGTTTCTCTTGGGTGATGGCGTCCCTCTGGAATTCTGGGAGATGAGGGAAGCCAGCTGGGAGGTTAGGCTGCTGACCCTGAGGCAATGCAGTCCAAGCTGGTGGCGTGAGGGGAGGAGACTGTGGCCAGACTGGATGGACAGGTTGGCAGCTAGAGACTTCCCCGTGTGGCACTGAAATCACCGAGTGCTCAGGACAGTTTCCCTCCCCCTTCCTAGCTGTGTCGGGTGGCTCAGGAGCATCCCTTGAGACGGCCACCCTATCCTCACTTGTCCCTTGAGACCCATTTGACTCTTGCCTTGCCTAGGTGTGGCCTTAAGAAGTTTCCAGTGGAGGGGGGCATGACACAGTTCACAACTATATTTTTAAACTACTAAAATTATGAGTTGGTGAGGAAACAGATTCTCACTGTGTGCTGGGACCTGGCTAGTCCACTGGAGGGTAGTTGGGCCAACTTCTGTCAAAATTACTATCCATATATCTTTTGGCTCAGGAATTTCACATTTGTGCATTAGTCCTCCAGGATTCCTGGAACATGTGTGACATAACATATGTATAAAATTATTTGTTGCAATGCTGTTGAGAACAAGGAGTAGCTGGGGACAATCCAGTGTCATGTCTACCCATGGGGGAGCCTGGTTTAAATCAATTATGGTACTACAGCAGAATCCTACTAGGTGCTGTGGCTCACAGAGAAGCCGGGACAGGAATTATTTCTTTTCTGTCTTTCTTTCTTTCCTTTTTTTTTTCTTGGGGGGGGGGGAGAGTTTCAAGACAGGGTTTCTCTATAGCTTTAAGCCTGTACTGGAACTAGCTCTTGTAGACCAGGCTGGCCTTGAACACATAGAGATTCACCTGCCTCTGCCTCCCGAGTGCTACGATTAAAGGCATGGGCCACCATGGCCTGGCGACAGAAACTATTTCTATTTTTATATTTTACCTTCCATTTTTTTCTCTCCAGCTAGTTTTATATTAGTACATACTACTTGAATTCTGCATTTTATTTTTCTTATATAAATATGTAAGGTTATAAACACACATTTCTAAGAGCATTTGATAGGAACATTTTCTGTGTAGACGGGTGACAGGAATTATTTCTTTTTTTTTTTTTTTTTTTTTAAATATTTATTTATTTATTATGTATACAATATTCTGTCTGTGTGTATGCTGCAGGCCAGAAGAGGGCACCAGATTCCATTACAGATGGTTGTGAGCCACCATGTGGTTGCTGGGAATTGAACTCAGGACCTTTGAAAGAGCAGGCAATGCTCTTAACCTCTGAGCCATCTCTCCAGCCCGACAGGAATTATTTCTATTTTTATATTTTACCTTGCATTTTTTTTCTCTCCAGCCAGTTTTATATTAGTACATACTACCTGAATTCTGGCTATTATTTTTCTTATATAAATATGTAAGGTTTACAAACACACATTTCTAAGAATACTTGATAGGAACATTTTCCTGTGTAGATGGATAGCTTCCATGATTGTTTTAATGGCTGTATAATATCCCTTTGTTCTGATCAGGTACTTCCTTACTGTAGTATCTAAGATGTGGGCAGGAGGTAAGGAAACCAGGCTATGAGGACACAGGGTTGCAACTGCACCAGTCACCTGGCGGTCACAGTCACACAGCACGGAAACAGTGGAGTTATCCCGCTATCTTCACTTCTAGTCCCCAGCACCCTCCACCCACTTATATATCTGCTCCAGTCCTGGAGTCAAAGCCAGCTCACCTCCATGCCTTTGTTGCTATCTTCATACAAGTAATGACACACTCCTCCTTGGATAAGTCACACTAGAATACAAGAACTACTGAAAGCAGGGCTGAAAGCGGTGGTGGAGGCGTGTGCCTCTGATTCCAGCACTTGGGAGGCAGAGGCAAGTGGGTCTCTGAGTTCAAGGCCAGCCTGGTCCACAGAGTTCCAGGACAGCCAGGACTGTTACATAGAGAAACCCTGTCTCAAGCCACCCCCTCCTCAGAAAGAACCATTGAAAGCAAAACTCTTTTTGCCCCCTCCCTCCCCGCCTTTGCCTTGAGTCTACTTATTCCGTCATGGCTGTTCAGCTGGGCTAGCAAGAGGGACGTGAGAGATTGATGCTGCAGTCACTTGAGACCTGAGGTAGTTTTCTCCACTACTTTGATGGACCACAGAATAGTTGTCCTGTGGGGGCCATGCTGAAACAGCTCTCCAGTTATTATGGCTTCTCCTTTCTTCACCCTCCTAGACTCCACCAGAGCACACCCTGGGTTCTCTGCCTTTCTAAAGGTCAACTCTGTTCAGGTCACTGCCCTGCTGGCTCCCGCTCTATTGAAGAGGCGGAGCTCCTTGGTCTGGAATTTCTGGCAGCCTATTTTTCTGGCTGGAGTTCCTGTTTCATGGAGTACACCAAGTCCCAAGTATGCCCACTAGTCACTCTCTCCTGAGCCAGTCTTAACCTTCCCTTGTCGCCTAAATTCTGATGTCAGAGAGCCCAGCCGTCTGTCTTTCCAGCCATGTCCTTCCTCGGCTGGTCCAGCTCTCAGGCCATTGTGTCCCCCTCTTCTGTATCATTTGTGGAATTCATTCCCTTAGGGACTCAGCCGGGGTGAACATTTCAGCTCGGCCCCTTTAGCTCATCTTACTATGGAAAACAGGATGCCCGGCACGCAGTAGGTGCTGCAGATGAATGAACCACAGAGTCTGTGCCAACCCAAGAAAGGCACTAAGATCTTCTCTTCAGGAGCATGGGGACATGCTTCCTGCACTAAATCTTCAGAGGACGAGGAGAAACAGCTGAGCTATTACCACATGCCAGTCCCTAGGCAGAACCTCATATGCACACAACGTATTCAGGTTTTCATGCTGACAGCATTGCCCTTCTGCATTCTCTTTAAATGGTTATTTTTATTTGTGTATGGACACTTTCCCTGCGTACCTGTCTGTGCACTATGTATATGCATGTTCGGTACCTCAAGAGGCCAGGTGTTAGAACCCCCGGAACAGGAATTACCATGTGGGTGCTGGGACTCAAAGCAGGTCCCCTGGATGAGCAGCCAGTGCTCTGAACTCCTGAGCCATCTCTTCAGCCCTCAACTTCTGTTCTTGGTAAGGGAAATCTAGAAGAAACTGTTCCTCCAGTCCTGAAAGAGTGCGGGCTTCTGGGCCAGGACCATTGCTCTCTCCAATGGAGCGTGTCCCACGAGTGTTTCCTCTTCATCCCTATGCCTGCTCGTGCCCACAACCCCGAGGTGAGAGATACCCAGAGTTCTGTGGGCAGCTCCCCCGCCACAAGCTGCCTCCCTACTCCCCCTGCTTCCAGGAGTGGCTGTGTTCGCGAGTTTGGTTACTGGCTAGAAATGCCACTTTTCCCTGCTGTTGGCCCACTGACCTGCAGCTGTGGAATGACTTGGATGGTGTGTGTCCACAGAGCCTTTGATGGCTGAAAGCCTTGCCCAGACCACCTGAGTATGAATCAGATTCAGAGGGACTTTTCTTTTACATCAGATGTGGAAGCAGGACCCATCATCCCCCATCATCCGGCCCTGGCTGATTTGGGGGCACAGCAGGGACACAACACACCCAGTGCATATCACAGGCAAGGCTGGGGCCAGGCCATAGAGCTCTCCTGAGGGCGTCACAAGGTTTGGCTACTGCCACACAGAAACCTAGTGATCATTGAAGGGATTTTAACTGTTTGTTGGCTTTGAGAACTTAAGTCTTGTAGCAACTGCCATTAGAGGTCTCTCTCATCTTTTGGGAACACAATCAGGGATGCTATGTCAGGTGAAAATGCCTTCCCCACTTGGATGCCAGAGGATACAAGGGCTTTCTTTCTTTCCCTTTGTAAAGGTTCAGTAACAGGAGAGAAACAGACCGGAGGCAGGGCTTACCCCAAGAGCCCAACTTGCAAACCTTCCACCTCCTTAAACCAAAATATGAACCAGGCTATATCTTAGGACCTTTAAACTAGTTCCTGGGGGTTTCTCCAAGTGTGGTAATTTTTAGAACATGCATTATTAATTAAAGAAAAGATAGAGACAACTAAGGATAGTCTTGCAATGTTCTGTTCCTCCCAGCAGCACTGACAAAGCCAGGAGTGAGCATACAGTGTTGGTTCTGCTGCTACCAGTCTGGAGGTTCGCCTCCATGTGCAGGAGGGCCCTGATGATGACCAGTGGCTACTCACTGGACTCATGGGAGGAGAACTTCTTCAGTCATTCCTTTAAGCAGAGTCTGACTCCTGCCTTCACACTTAACAGCTTCTCTGGGACTTCGTAACTCAGCACACCCCAAGTCCGGCCATTAGCCAGCGTGAATAACTCTGTAAATGTGCTGTATTCAACTGTCTGCTTGTCTGTGGAGGTCAAAAGTGGGATGGAGAAGTGTAATAGCCTCGCAGGTCTCTGCCTCTCCTAGCCTGGGAAGTGATCTCATGGGAAGACTGCCACAGGGCAGTGAGGACGACAGAGACAGCTGGGCAGGGAGTAGAGTGTCATCAATGCTTTATTTACATGCGTCACCATTGCTTTTACAAACTAGATTATGGTTGTAAATGGAATACACAGGCAATATCTACAGACACCAGGGAAGTAAGCATCTCTGGAAAGGGGCGGTTTTGCAAATCAAACTGGTTGATCCTTGAGAAGAAAGGCGGTAGGGCTAATTCATGGCAATGTTTGAGACAAGGTCCTCAGGACTCAGAATGCAGCACAATAGTGGTAGCGTTGCGAGGATGAGCTGCTTCGAACCCAACGATGAACTGCTTCTTAGGTGTTTGAATATGGCCACACGCCACACTAAATTCTAGTTTGTGCGGGGGCAGAAGCAAGAAATCAAAACAGATAAGCCATTTTTACAGAAACTGTATACAGAATTATTTTTTCATTCATGCAACTTTTTTTTCTTAAAAAAAAAAGTTAAACATGTGAAGCCCGAATGCACAAGACATTTCACAATTCTTCTAGTCTCCTTCACATCTGTGCACACTTCCCACATACATGATATGCTAGGACAAGTATACAAGGCTGATTGCCAGGCAAGGAGATAACTTTAGAGAAATAAGTGACCAGACACATACATTTTTTTTTTTTTACCAGCTGCACAAGTATTCCTGGAGTGTGGCAGAGGCCTTGTAATCATAACTCATGAAAGAAAAATACAAATGCATAAAACTCAACAAGAGAAAATGCTTCATTCATCGAATCTGCCTGTTACACACTGAGGATTTAGTTAAAATGCCACACACTCTTGTCAGTGACCCAGGCTCTCAGGTCATGTTTGACAGACAGGATCCCACAAGACATCCTTCCCACCTCATGGCCTGGGCCCCTGCTGTCCCCGCTCCCACAGCTGACTTCACTGTACCCCTGTACCCGTGATTGCTTTTCTACAAAAGGTCTGCTTTTAATTGAAAAAAGAACATTATTGTGCCTGATCATATGCTGTCCCCCAGAAACATCAAGAAAAAGGGAACCCATTCTGTATCACCTTTGGTTTTTTAGAGAGAAAAAGGAACTGTCTCTGTGTCCCCTCAGTCCAAGGGACAGGTGGAAGGCTTGCTTTCTCTCTGCTTTACTCTTGAAGGGCTTTTCCAAAAGACTCAAATGCTGCTTGTTCGTTCAGCGGCTGGCGCTCCTTAGGAAAAGGCAAAGTTGCTGTCCCTGTGACTTTGAACATGTACGCGGGTTGGAAGTAGGTTGAAGTCACACCTGAGAGGGGACATAGCCTCTCCTGGGGAGTGAGCCAAGATGTCCTCTCTTCTGGCTGGGACAGCAGCACACACGATGCTGATCGTCAACCTAGAAACAAGGTTTTGTGCTCCCCCTGTGTGCATGGTCCTCCATTAGCAGGAGACTTAGGAACAAAATCCTATGGGCTTTAGCAGCCATTACATGCAGAGGACAAGGGGAAGCCCACCTCAGATGCACTCAGTAAGGAGCCCAACGCCAGGATGGAGAGGGCTTGCATATGCTCCTCTCTAGCTTTGGTGACGAAGAGAACCACGGAGCCCGAGAGTGCTTCAGTCTTCAACAGTCGGCACCCCGCTGTCTACTACTGCCTGTCACCAGTGGACAGGACTCCCTATGAAGGTTCACACAGCCATTTCTCATCAGGATGCCATCACGGCAGCTGGCCCAGCCTGGGAGCTCATGTGCTCATCTGCTCAGATTCTCTGCAGAGCACTCGGCAGACAATGAAAGCAGGGTTCCCACAGCAGGTGCAGAGGACCCGGGCTTCACCTCTGTGGATTCTGACTACCATAGAATTGGGCTTCTTAGGGGAGCACGGCCTGTTGGTGTAGGGCCCCTGAGGGTGAGTGTGCAAGGGTCCTGGGCCTGGCAGGCCTCAGCTCTCCACACAACTCTGTATTATTTTACAAGGTAAATTATAGCCAAGCATTTTGCCTCTGCTTTTCTGATCTGCTGAGCCTACCCTGGCCTCACACTGCCCTTGCTTCAACTTATAATCTGTTTCTAGGACATTCTGTGAAACTTGGCGCCTGACATCCAACGAACACTGGGAAAGAAAATAAATGAGAAGCCACGTGTCTAAAAGGACTTCAGCGTCTTCAAACTAGGGGCACACACTGGAGGGCTGCCTCTCTCACTCCCAGCGCCTGTAAACTGCACAGCCCAGCAGCTATCTTCTTTAAGCTCGGGAGAGAATTCTCAGGGCCCTCCTGTTGGAAGCACTTGGGGTTCTCCCTTGTACCTGAGCTCTCTCCGCTCCCTCAGCTGCTACCCCCATGCACCCCACCAAGGAAGCAGCACCCTGGGAAGCGAGGCCACCAGCCTTCTGCCTGAAATGACACAGGTCGCGTGGACAGCGGACTCCTGAAGAGTCGGGGAGTGGCTAACATCACCGTAAAGGAATGAAATAAGCAGGTACGGCCTGCTGGCAAGCAGACCACGTGACTACTACACACATTTTCAAAATCAGACTTTAAAAATGAAGACTATAAACGCGGAGCAGCTTGGATAAAGCAATGCGCTAGAGGTCTAGTACAGCCACAACTGCGTGACAATGTCCGGATTCCGGAGAAGGCGGACTGAAATCGACAGGGCCCTTGCTCAGATGTGATGATCCAGGCGAGGCAGGAAAGACGTGTGACAATACCAAATGGAACTCTCATTATGCTAGGAGCTGTGACTGCCACCGACGTCATCCCCAGGGGAGTCAGAAAGCAGAGGTGCACAAGGGGGCTGGTGGTACGCCTGTGTTGGTGCCCACTGCCACAGTGCGAGCAACAGCAAGAACTCGAGCAGGGAAACCGTGCTGGAACATTAGCCCACATTCCTAACACCATGCAGAAAGTTCCATTTTTGTACTGTACATGATAAAATATATTTATACACTTATATGCCTAATGCTTTTTATGCAAGAAAAGAGTCTTCGTATATCACTTTGGAGAAGTGCATGTATGCTGTGCTAACCAGGGCATCACCACACCAGTTTCTTACGTACCAAAGGTGTCCCCAACTGTCCACCAAAGGTGTCACGAGTACACTCACACTTTGCAGGTTAAACAGAAAGCACCTATACAGCACCACAACTTTTTGAAAACAAAACAAAAAATGAGATCCACAGAAGCAGAAAGTTTGGAAAAAAAAGTTTAAATGGCCTTAGCTTGTATTTCCAAGTGTCACCTGTACAATTACAACCTAAGCTTATATATATATCACCTTGTATGCTATTGCCTGTCACTCACACACTTCTAGAAAGATCAGAGTCTACACAGCAAGGCTGAAAGTAATCAAAAGATGTGCATGTTTCAAAAACAGTGAAGTCGGGCCTGCCTCGGTGCAGACTTGGCTTGCCTATTTCGTACGTTCCTCACGGCATGACCTAATGGCTCACCAGTAATCCCCTACCTTCTATGAAGCAAACCGGCTCATATTCCTTTTCTCTCTCTCCTTGAAACTAAGCCCCTAGTGGCATTTGGCAATGAGCAGTAGCTGAACTTTCCTGAAGAGGTCCTGGTTCCTAAGAGCAGACACTGTCTACTGCATTAGCTGCGGCGAAGGACGGGACCAGAAGCCCTACACTGACCAGGCAGCTGTAGGGTGGGCCCCGGAGTCCCCGTCCACAGACCACCCCGACTCAGAACGGGAAACTTCTGGGTCAGATGCCTGACTCCATTTGCTTTGCCTACGCGTAGTTCAGTTCTGGACGGGTGCGCAGAGGAAACAATTGTGCCATTGTTCAGTTTTTTTTTTTTTAAAAAAAGATAATTTTCTACCAAACAAAAAAGGAAAAAGAAAACCCCCTTTAGTTTATGTAATGTGTTAGGTTTGTGGAGTTCCGTGGGCTCAAAAGCTTGTGATGCTCCAAGCCAGCCTGAGAACTGGTTCTGGTGCTTTCCTGCTTTTAAGTGTGCTAGGGGAGGGGCGGTTAGCCTTCTCAACAGAAAAATACTGCAAGTTACCATGGGTAAAAAACTCAGAGGGTCCAAGGGAAACCAACACAAAACAAAGCTTAACCTATCCCAGAAACCACCATGACAGTGGAGCACTGGAGAATGGCCTTTGGGGCACCCGCTGAGCTCAGAAGGAAAACACGGGGGTGCTGAAGGGTGCTGTCCTCGCTGGCAGGTCACTCAGAGTTAGATTTTGCATACATTATAGAGTTCTGTTCCACGGGTAAGGGCTTCACCCAGGGCCAGGGCTGCTAACAGTCTCTGCTGGGTTGGGAAAATGGCGTGGGATTCACGAAGGTGTCAAGCTGTAAACGGTATCACTGTCCACTTGCTGGGAGCAGATTTGGCAAAGGGTTTTCTCTGTAGGTCTTCTGTCAGTGTGAGGGTCTAGAAGAGAAAAGAAAGCCAGAGTTCTTAAGGGTGTTCTGAAACTGACAGGAAGCAAGCTGCGGGGTGCTGCATCACCCCCCTGCTCGCCTGAGCGCAGAGCCCAGGCTAAGCCTCCCAGGTCTGAAATTGAGATCAGCGCTTACCTTAGTTCTTATCACAGCATCCTAAGGCTAACAAGCCCAAAGGAGCTGGTATCTTGTACTCTGGAATGACCCCAACAAAGGCACACAGGGGTGTTTTTCGTGGGTCTTGTTAAGTTAGGGGCAGCCACGGTGTGGATGGGGCTCTGGTCTAGGTTTTGGACGAGCAAGCTGGTCACCCCGAGCACACGGCAGTACTTCTGCGGTTCTCCTGATCAGCCCAGGGTGAACTCATCTTACTTGGCAGCCATGGCTTAGGGAGATCCCATGGTGGAGGACCAAGTCATGCCAAGTGAGCTATCTTAGGAATTCTACTTTTTTTTGTTTTTGTTTTTGTTTGTTTGTTTTCCCAAGACAGGGTTTCTCTGTGTAACAGCTCTGGCTCAGACTTTCAAACTTTTTTGAAACAACAACATGTACAAAAACAAATTCCCACAGAACACCATTTTTCTTCCCCCTCAAGACAGGGTTTCTTTGTGTGGCCCTGGCTGTCCTGGAACTTGCTTTGTAGGCCAGGTTGGCCTCAAACTCACAAAGATCCGCTTGCTTCTGCCTCCTAAGTACTATGATTAATGGTGTGCGCCACCACCGCCTGGCCTCCCACAGAATATCTTGTTAACATAATTATTATTCTGTCTCCACAGTCATCAGTGGAGGTCTTCCCAGAGCACTGGAGTCCAGGGAACCCAATTAAGAGCACTGGTTGCTCTTCAGAAGGGCTGGGGCTCACTTCTCAGCACCCACATGGCAGCTCACAATTGACTGTAACTCCAATTCCAGAGGCTCAGATGCCCTCTTCTGGAACCACACATGTGATAAACCACACATGTATGCCAACACTCCTAACACATACAATAAAAATAAATAAATCTTATAAAAAAAAGAAAAAAGGATCCTCAAAGATGAAGTTAAAGGAAATCAACATGACAGGCCTGAGACAACAGAAAACTCTGTTGTCCGTGGAGACACTGCTGGTTGTCCTGGGAAGCAGAGCAGGACACGGCAGTAGAAACTTGGCACCACAGCTCCATACTCAGCCATCTTCCCAGCAGGCACGTGACTGAGTAAGAGAATCCCATAAACTGTCACACAGGGCGGGGTATCCACCCCTCCCCCCTTGTGAGACAGCTCCATGGCTTCAGCCCTTTCGGGACTATTGCTAGGACAATCTTCCTCTGCCGGACTGAGCACCCTCATCATATTTTCCCTGGTGACAGATCTGAGGAGCAGAAGGAAGGATGTTTTTGTCAGAAGCAAAGACAGTAACTGAGGAAAAGAAGATCCCCGTCTTTCTGTGGAGGCTGGTTTGGCCGAGGACTTTTTCTGGCAGTATTTTGCTTTGTGAAGCCACTGGACACTTTTACTTTGGCCTATAAAATAATGGTCTGTTAGGTCCCGAGGGATGAAAAGCTAAAATAAACCCCAGACCCATTGTCCGCGAGGACCATGGCCAGGTAGAGACACTGTTCCATGTCCTCTGCGTGGCTCCCGAAGGCGGGATCCAGCACGAACACACAGATGAGTCCTTTGAAAAGGATCAGGCATTTCCCTTCGCAATGCAAGCTAAGAATCACAGTCTAACATCACTATGACACTAATCATCGGGGGACTAAGTTCCCCAAGTCCCAATCCTGACTTTCTGTAAGTGCCTGGGGACAAGTGGCAGGGTATTACCTAATTCAGACCCCTCCCTGGTCCCCCTTGGTGTTAATTATTCTGCTGTGAAAACTAGTGCATGATGGGAAGATGACATATTTCATTCCCCAAGAACAGAGGCTGAGCACATGGCCTGAACAACTTGGGAGGAAGCACCCAGAGTGTACCTAAGCACCTAGTATGTCATCATCTAGTTAGGACTGGCCATGGGCCCTGAAACTAGGACACGAGCCACACCATAGCAGTACAGAGTCACAGCAATCGCCCCCAGCCCCCTCCCTCCACAAAGGCCCAGCATCCTCTGGGAATGTCATCATTAAGAAGAAGAGGCACTAATCACCACTCTCCCCTTTCTGCAGAAGGGGCGGGGCCACCTGTGACACTATGCGCTGGAGTTCCCTCCAGGGTCTCAAGCAAGGCCTCCTGGGGAGGTCTATGCAGGAAGCTGCCTTGGTGTCTGTGGGCTGAGCCAGGAGGGCCAGAGACAGCTCCTACAGAGGGCATGGCTCACAAAAAACCCTCACTACACCCCTCTGGGAGGCCACGGCTCTGTTTAGCTTTTCTTTCCTGTGGTAGAGGGAAAACAGTGCAAAAGAACCAGACACATGCCGAAGAGAAACACTTGAGGACTCAGGAGAACAAAGGAATCCTAAGGAGATGGGCACTTGAATGTCAGAACAGCTTCTGCAGCTCACTGTTGGCACTTGTCCATCAAAGAGGAACTGAAAAGGAAGGGGGCAAAGTGACAGGACCACCACTAACTGGGGGTTCAACCACGCCTGGATTGGATTGGTGGGAGTTTCCGCTGATTTAGCTAGCTTTGGGGCTTGTGTACGTGTTGATGCCCCTGTAGCTAAAAAACAAACTCAGACTGGAGAAGGAAGCAGACAGCTGAGGAACTTTACAGCCATTACTCAGCAGTTACTAAGCAAAACGCCAGTTAGCAATTCAGAAACGCCTGAAGCGGTGTACTCTAAGGTGTCTGCTGAGAGGTAGTCCCTCTGTGATCCTGGCATCCACAGGGAAGACAGGGTTCGCCTAATCATCACCAACACGCCACACGATGTTCTAAGAAAGGGAGATGCCTCCAAAATGACGCCAAACAGAACCACCCAATCAACTTGAATTCCCACAGCCGACTCCACCGTGACAAGCCTGCATTTGCCGGCAGCCTTTTTATCTTGTTGGCAGAGAGGAAAGGAAGACCCCAATAACCAAATATGCCATGAGGGAAAGGAGAGTTGGATGAGACAGACTCTCATGTCCACAAACCCATGAAGGCCAGCAACCATCTCCTGGCAAGAATTCTAAACTGTCTGGAAGAATGTCTGCTTGGAAGCAAAGGTGAAGGAAGCACTGGGACCCTCATGCTTAGCTGGGGGCCAAGGATGGAACACTCAGGACAGAGAAGGACGGGATCCTTTGATGGACAGGGCAGGCGCTCACAGTTCAGGGAACAGCTGTGGGTTTCCAAGGTTCGGTATTTTTGCTGGAGCACAAAGCAAAGAAATGCCTGCCTGTTCCACTCATCAGTGACCTGCGACACTCAACCAAGCCTTCCATGCTGGTCACCCTAGGCAAACCACTTTTGTGAACCTTTTTGTTTGTCTGTCTATTTGTTTGTAGACGGTTTCTCTGTGTAACTTTGGAGCCTGTCCTGGAACTCGCTCTGTCGAGGCTGGCTTCAAACTCAAAAAGATCTGTCTGCCTCTGCTTCCCGAGTGCTGGGTGTGCCCTACCACTGTCTAGCTGAGTCAAAAAAAAAAAAAAAAAAGATTTATTTTTATTTTATGTACATTGGTACTTAGCGTGCATGTATGTCTGTGTGAGGGCATCAGATCTCCTGAAACTGGAGCTACAGACAATTGTGAGATACTCAGTGGGTGCTGAGAATTGATCCTGGGTCCTCCGGAAGAGCAGTCACCATTCTTAGCCACTGAGCCATCTCTCTAGCCCATTTTTGTGAGTTGTAAGTAAGGCAGCCATATCTCGTAGCCCGGGCTGGCCTTGAACTTAGGCTCCCGTCCCCACCTCCCAAAGCCTAGAGTTGTAGACGCCTGTGGCCACACTGAAATGCTGTGTCCCTTTGAAACATCCGAGACGTCCTCTGCAAAGGTAAACTTGTGTACCACAGGGAAGAGGGAACCTTGCTGATTTTTCTTTTCCTTCTAGGTTGGAACAGGTGAGGGGGTTTAAAAGTAGGTGGTGGCATCAGTACTTTGCCTATGCACATCTGCCGCTGGGCCTACGGCTGGCTACACAGTGTTGTCCAGAGAGGGGGTGGGGAGGAGCACATCTGCCGCTGGGCCTATGGCTAGCTACACAGTGTTGTCCAGAGAGGGGGTGGGGAGGAGCACATCTGCCGCTGGGCCTATGGCTGGCTACACAGTGTTGTCCAGAGAGGGGGTGGGGAGGAGCCATCTGAATAAAACCCACCTAGGCAACCGTGGTTTGGAGCTGTGGTAGGCACTGGAGACTTTATGAGGGACAGACAGGTAAGGAACTTCTAATCACACTGGAAGGCAAGTTTCTATTTGGTGGCAAAGCCTTCCAGCAGGAAACCTGAACTCTGTGTAACCAACCCGTCTGGAGGAATGACTGTGTTCTAAAGAGAGGTTTGTGCTCTACCTAAAGAATGGTCCCCAAGAAATAACGATCTCTCCAGGGAAGCTCCTGCAGGAGAGGAAGGCTGATGTCACTGAGGTTGGTCAGGGGAGGAACTTCGATCCAGGAGAAAAATTTACAACTAGCCACATGACCTGGCAGGGGACACTTGGCAGTGAGCCAGTGGTGGGCAGGGAGCACTGTTACCTGGGCTGCCCAGCAAAGCACCTCTTCCTATTTGAACCCTGCCGCCACAGGCCATAATTCCCCATGCCACTCCTGGGTCCCTCTGCCCAACATGGCCACGGAAAATAAATCTCCCTTTCTGCTTCTTACTCTGGTCTACTTTAACCGGTTATTGCAGACAGGTGGCTGAACCAGGTTGCAGCCCCTCCATCGGCTAACACGAGCTCTTCCTACCAGATGAGTAAACACGGAGGAGATAACACTTGGGGTAACGTGGACAGGCAGCAACCTACACACATTACTTAAAAACGAAAAGCTCAGCTTGCAGAAAAGCGGGTGAGCCCTGTGACATGCGGGGCTGGGCCAGGACTGCTGTCTCCTCAGGAGCATGCTGAAGCCTCTCAGGTGTCAGGGAAAGCCTCCAAGGCCTGGCTGGAGGGCTGGAGACAGCATCCTCAAGAGCCTTTTGTTTTCAGGACATTTTGACGCCTGGACTTCTCTGTCTGCCCTCTTGGCCAGCCTTTGTGCTGTGCTGACAAAATGCAGGGAGACCAAGAGAAGGAACAATCTTGGAACTTCACAGCTGAGGACAAAAATGGCGCCAAGGATTACTGATGGCTAAGGACAGCAGACAACAGCCTGTCGCCGCCTTGAAGGAAGGTGAGAAACTCCATGCTCTCCTGTATGCTCTGGAGTTTTCTGACTCATAGAATATGCAAAGTTTGGGATTCGATTTTTTCAAAAGAACCACTTTTGCCAAGGTGAACGTGCCTTTAATCCCAACACTAGGGAGAGAGTGGAATACAGATTACGGTGAGTTCAAAGCCAGCCTGGTCTACAAAGCAAGTTCCAGGCCATCCAGGGGTACATAACAAGATCCTGTCTCAGAAAACAAAACGAAGAAGCAAACAAACAAACAAACAAACAAAAAAACCCCAAATCAACCAATCAAAAAAACCCAAAACCCAAACCAACCAGACAAAAAGAACCACTTTTTTGGGGGTGGGGGTGGCGGTTAAGATCCTCTCCTGATTGTGGCTGATTACCCTCAACTATAATACCCCAAAGTTTCACTGGCAAAGACCTGTGGGATCAAGCTCACCATCTTCCACGCCTTCCACCAGTGTGCTGAGATAGGCCACACACTCACCTGCCAGTCACCTCGGGGACACTTGGCCCAGCCTGCTCTCCTCCCACCCAGGTGAATCACCAGCCGGCTGCACTGTGCCTTCCCCAGATGCTTGCCATTTCAGCGCTCTGCCTGGCATCTGGCACTTCAGTATCCAGTGTCCAGAAAGCCTCCCCACACTCCCAGCTCCCAATACACTGAATTCCTTGAAAGCGGGCCACAGTCTTTACAATGACTCAAGCGCCAGGGAACACCTGCTATTTTAAGAGCGCCATCTTAGACACAGTATTTGCCCTCAAGCAGCAGCAATTCCTGTGAGTGGAATAAATTGTCCCGATGTCCCAAGTAGCCTGGAAAGCTTCTGAGTAAGCTGGAGTGGCCCTTCCTTCCTGCCCACTGACCCCCAGCGTCCTCTGACTCTGCTGCTTTTGGGACCTCTTCAGACAGGCCAAGAGCGAGGCTCGCTGGCACGCACGCAGAATCTACTGCTTGAAGAACAGAATCTAAGATTTGTAATGCTTCCTGGGCAGGAGGGTTTTTATGAAGCTTTTAAAATTCCTGTTTCTTCTAACGTAAAGTTGAATTGAAGGCATATTTTAACATTCAATGGATTCTCAACTATGTAATGTTTCTGTATCCCCCACCATAGAAAGCCCTTAAATCCCTACATGAAGAGTCTCGCTACTCTGTCTGAAGCTGCTGTCACAATGAAGAGATCCACCATTTACAGAAGGAACAGGAGCCCGGAAGAAATGCTTACAGACATAAACCATGACTTGAAGAGTCGCATTGACCTCCACCGGGTGTGACCCTGGGGTGAGGTGGGGTGAATTTCGGCAGTATCCAGGTTGGGGGTGCTCGAGATTTCCTGAGGGTGGGTGGACCTGAGGGTCCAGGTGCCAGGCACAGAAGACAGGGTTCACCAGAGTCCTCTTCCTATGTCAGACATAAGCAACAACAAACCAGTTTCCGCACAATTCAAACTATACATCCACATGCGAGGTTCGACCAGGACTTGCAGGTGACGCAGATAGTGGCCATGAACCAGCAGCAGAGGAGGGAAACCAAGAGGGAGCAGAAAGAAGGGAGCTGATGCCAGGTCTGCAGGAGACAGGTTGGCAGCCGGGCCAGGTGTGCTGATTCCAGCAGGAGGCGAGTCTTGAACTCACGTCCTCATCTCAGGGCACCGCACTGTCCACCTGCACCACACAGGGCAACCTGATGGGAACTCAGCTGCCCCTGGCAAGATGTGCTTTGGTTGAGGCACTCGGCGGCAGGCAGCTTTAAGCTCCACCTTCTAACAGGTTCATCGCCACACTTTTGATTATTTATAACTTGGTCTGTATGGCTTTCTGATCGTTTCGTGAACATACAAATGATCCACAGATGTTCCATTGAGCTATTGGGCCATGTTTACAATTGGAGGACCAACAGAAAGGGTAAGGATCTTGACTTTCAACATAAAAAGTCTAAGAAAGCATCTGGCTGGGGTCTCCTTGGCTATTAACTTCCCTAAGGAACTAAATCAAACATTCCACAGGGATACAAATATTTCTCTGAAAAAAGAAAACAAGGCCTGGACTGCTTTCACCAGAGAGAAGAGGGTGGAAGACTAGCATAGGAGAAAAGGGAGGAGAGAAAGAGGGGACAAGGCGGCACACAAACCTTCAATCAAATCAAGACTGACAAGTAGAGCCTGTCCTTTGGAAACACTGCAATTACCATGCGACTTCATGACCAAAGAGTCTCACCTTTTAACAAACGAACACCATGGGCTTAAAGGTCACTAAGCAAACAGAAAATCTAGAACCACAGAGTAAGGGCCGCATCTCTTACTGGGAGAGAAGGAAATAAAAGCAGACCAGATAGATTCACGCAGTCCAGGTCCCTGGGACAGCGAGACCTGGAACAGCCTAGAAGACAGCCTTGCCTCTCAGATGGTCACCCAGCAGAGACTTGCAGCCTAAAGTACGGTGACTGATTTTCTGACCCCTACCCCATGTGGTGCCCAACCGGTACCTACCAGCTTTTAGAGGCCAGACCAGTGTGAGAATCTGCCCACCTGAACATTCCTTCCTGCTTTCACAAATGCCCCAGCAGGCTGGGAGTACCTCTGCATCCCTAGTGGTCAGAGATGCCTGACAGGGAGGATGAGGATGGGAGATCCAGGTTCCCGACAAGCTGTGGACTAGTGCAGGTGGAGGCTCTGGCTTCTGAGCAAAGGAAGCCAAGGCTTTTCCCAAGTGGCCTGGTCCTGGCTCCACTGAAGACCCACAGCAGCCCAGGGAAAGGTGGGGCCCTCCTTCGGAGACGCTAATGGGATACTCGGGGAAGGCCTGAAACCTGGCAAACAGCAGCCTCTCTAACGTGTGGCCCCAAAGGGGCAAGCGGACTTGGAAGGCTCAGCTCCAGAAAACAAGTCTCACCAAACCTAAACTAGCTTTAGCTGTCGAGGAAGGCAGCTGTGTTTTACCAGCAGCGTAAGAAAGACTGGCTCAGTTGCTTCCTACAGTCTGAGAAATTACGGGATCACTTAAAATCACAATAAACACCAAATAACTTCTTAACAAAATGACAAAACACAGTATCCCACAAATTAGCTTTTACAAAAACTAGCTCTGTACAGGAAGTATAAACGCTTGCCCCACTGTCTAAGTAAGCCTGGTGAGACGGGATGCTGCATAGCCATGAAAACGCAGACACCTGCGAAGGCCGGCCTCTCTGCCATGACCTCAAGCCTGCATGAGCTGCAGAGAGGTGTTGAAACCCACAGCTCCCCTCAGAACGGAGTCGGGGGGACGACGGCGACGATGCACTACAGTGGGTCCAATCCGAGAAACTGGCCTAGAAACCAAGCACTCAGGAAAGGGAAAGCCAGCCCCTGGGCTAGGCCTGCACTTTGACCTATCTGCAGGGAGCACCCGTAGAAATAGAGCCTTTATTTTTATGCTCACAGGAGAATAAGTGGAAACTATGTAACAATGGAATCGTCTGCAGGTGATGGAAAAACTCCAGCATGGTAAGGCAGTCATTCTACATGGGTCTGTGGCTCAGATTCCCAGGGAAGGCACTCCTATAACAGGACAAACACTTGCTGCCACTGCCACCTCCCTCCATCATTCACTGAATCCGGGCTCGCTAGGTGCCCAGGAAAGTTCCCCGTCATTCAGAGAGCTGCTGACTATCACAAACACCCGGGGTAGGGGGTCTGGTTCTCAAGGAAAAAAGATTTGAGTCAAGATATTGAAGAAACTTAGGAAATGTTTATCGATTTTCCTTTACTGTCATCAACACTAAAAAGATCCAGTCAGAGCCGGATGGTGGCTCAAGCCTGTAGTCCCAGCACTCCAGGAGGAGAAGCAGGTGGATCCCGAGTTACCAGACCAACCTGATCTACAGAGCAAGTTCCAGGACAGCCAAGGGCTACACAGAGAAACCCTCTCTCAAAACAAAACAAAAACAAAACAAAACAAAAAAAGCAAACCAAAACAAGAAGAAAAAAAAAAGGAGCCAGTTTGGTTTCACCATGGATGACAGAGCAGCTTTTTAGAAAACCGAGAGGCAGAACTCTGTGTGCTGGGGTTGCTGTAACCACAGGGGACAGCAGGGTTCATTCTCCACACAGCACAGTACAATCTGTGTTCACATTCCCTCAAATGAAGTGATCAATATCAAGAAAGATGTAACATTGATAGCCACTATTACCTGTATTTTGTTAGAATTATCTCCCAACATAAACTTTAAAGACATGATAGAAATACAATAATCAAACATTAGTCAAACTGGCATCACAGATTTGCCTCTTTGGGCAAGCAGTCTAAACAGCAATCCTAAATTCTAATTCTACACACGTATACTGCCAGATCTTTCCAGTTCTGCCCCTCCCTCACTGTTCATCCCTGCGGGACTGCTTTACAGACTGGTTAGGTTTCAAGTTTAAGCCACGCATGTTACACACATTTAAAAGGCTCCGTTTCTGTTTCCCATTGACAGTCAGAAAACCAGTATCCTCAGACTTATCACTCACGTAGCTAACGACAGGAAAGGGAGCAATTCCTCCCATCTCTATCTAGCTTCCCCTAGTGGATGTTTTCCAGTTTTTTTAATCACAAAGTAGTTTACATATAAAACTACATTCTGAATTCTCCCCAGAGGGGTCTCCAAATACTAAAGGAAGAAGAATAGCAAAAGATCTTGTTAATTTGGAAGTCAATTTTAAGACAATGGTGAGATTTAAGCAGGTTTCTTGTGGAGAAGATGCTTGTCAGACTCCGATGAGAGCCCCCACGCCACCTTCTTGTGCACGTACATACGCCAAGTCCGCAAGCACCTGGGAGAGGCCGCTCTACCCACCCAGGAGCGGCACTCAGAACACAGCTGTGTTTCTTTGCAGAGCACTCAGGAGATGAAGGCTTTTCTCCAAGCCCTAAAACAAAAGCTACATGGGAGGCTCAAACTGTCCAGAGATTCCTGTCACAGAGGTTCTCCAGTAAGATGTCACCTGGCCAGAGCTGCTCCATTGGCCCAGCGGGGGCCACGTAACCTGGTGTGGGCGCACTGCACACCAGCCTGGAGAAGTAACAAAGCAGAGGCAAGCCAGGAAGAAGGGGGCTTGGGATGACTGATGGGGAAGTGAAGCTGAGAGCCTGCCTTTAGGCCTGCTTCCAAAATTCAAGAGAAACCTTTAAGAAAGTGGAAACAAACTTCAAAGTTAAAGAACAAAGCAAAAATCAACCCCCCAGTACTTACTGGGTCACACCATGCTCCTGATGATTGACAGAATTCTTTCTAAAACAGGATGGAAATTCTCTACCAGAAAAGCAGACTCCCCCCAAGTCCTTTCCCTTTACCCTCCCACTTAGGGTATTTCTTCTCTTGTCCTATGGACATCCCAAGATAGATGTTTTCAGGAGAACTGAGCAATTTTTTTTTCCTACGGTTTGTTTTGTTCTGTTTTTAGAAAGGGTCTTGCTATGTACATCCCATGCTGACTTCAAACTCTTGATCTTCCTCGCCTTAGCCTCTCCAGTGCTGGGCTCACCGGTGTGTGCACAGTTGTAGCCTTGCCTTTATTACTGAGTGAATAATGTGTGCAGGTGTGGGCATGTGCAAGTCAGAGAACAACTTTCAGGAGGTGGTTCTCTCCTTCTGTGGAGCTGGGGGCTCCAGCCCAGCTCCCAGCTAAGTCATATTGCCTGCCCTCACTTTATTTTTAACAGGGAAACAAAACAAAACAAAACCCTCAAATCTACCTCCCTTAAAATGTTCTAAAAAGCTAAATAACAACTTGAAGTCTCACTGGGGTATAAAGATGAAATGTGCTGTGTCCAAAAGAGAAATTTATCACTAATCAAAGTTCATCATATATTTAAATCTCCCTTAACAGATTTTCAGACAATTTTTTTTTTTTTTTTTTGGTTTTTCAAGACAGGGTCTTCTGTAGCTTTGGAGCTTGTCCTGGAACTAGCTCTGTAGACCAGGCTGGCCTCGAACTCACAGAGATCCACCTGCCTCTGCCTCTGCCTCCCGAGTACTGGGATTAAAGGCATGTGCCACCACTGCCCGGCTTTCAGACAATTTTTAATAAACACACACAGCATGCTATTCAACTAGAAGGGAAATCTACACTGGAAACAGACAAAAACTAAAAACACATTTTATAAACTCTTTCTAGTAAGCTAGGAAGTAACCTTCTTACAATGATGAGCAAATTAAACTTTATGTCTTCAGAAACCACAATCGCATTCTTCTTCAAGGAAGACAAACCATTTATTCTTTCAAAATCTGAATATCTACATTTCTAAAGTCCAGTTTAGGTCTGGCAGTCACGGGCTGGCAGTGTCCTTCCCCTTAGCTTCCATTGCAGTGTTCTTACCAGCTCGAGGCTATTAAATGACCATAGCAGATGGCTGGGTTTCTAGCAGGAGCCTGCTTGTGCCTGGGAAAACGGAGCCGCTTTAGACTCAGAAAGCTCCACGTCCCCCTTGACAGCTACCCGGGGAGGGCTTCAGTGAGCTCACCGTGGGAGACCCTTGTAATTCCTGCCCCAAGGAGGAGGGTTAACAAGACTGGGGTTGGGGATTTGAGCTTCTTTTCTCTTTTGTACCATTTGAAGGAGGTGCTAAGTAGCTTGCTGAGATTGAAATTTAAAAAAAGAAGACAGGGAGCTGAGGATACAGAGCCCTTTAACACTGGGCACAAGCCAGTTGGCAGAAAGAGCCAGATGCCCCTCCCTAATCCAGGAGAAGAGCTCCCAGGAAAGTCTGTCCATTATTCACACTCTGGCCCAGTCTAGCGGTCCTTTGTTTTTTTTTTTTTTTTAAACCATTTACAAACACTAAGAACTATTATGGATCTATGGACTATGGATTAACTCTATGACCTGAGCAAAGTGATTAGGCCCTGTGGCTCCCTGCCTGCTCACTTGTCAGTCAGCATGCTCGCCGCCTGCACCGAGCACAACACTTCAACCTGGAGCAGTTCCACAATCACACTCTGCTGTGCGGTCCATTCTGGAGGCAGCCCTGTGGAATAGCAGGCCCCTATCTTCCTTGTCTAAACTGGGAGAGTGAGGCTCAGGAGCTAAGCAACAAGTCCATCAATGTAGACTGGGCTGGACCCTCATTGGCTTCATGATACAGCCTGGGCTAGCTTCAAATGCGCTCCGCCCTTCTCTGCTTCCCAAGGGCTGGGACTGCAGGTGTGTCCCACCTGCCCAAGTCCACCGCTTTTCTCCTAGTCACAGAGCCTGCTGCTTCTATTACAACAGCATTAAGACACGGCCATTTAAGGGAAACGGTCATACTCCTCCCTGTGAGGTGTGACCTAAGGACACACCGTGAACGCTCTCATGTGCATCCATGCAGTGAGTGGGCTGCGTAACAGACAGACACTTGCCATGAATGAGACGGGGCTCCAGATGCGAGCCCCGATAGACACCTGCTCAACAAAGTCGTCTGAGCCACGGGGACATCTTATCTGTGTACGCTGCAGCATGTGCTTTGTGGTAACCTGTATCTCTGTTAACAACATTAAAAATTGTAGACAGTCAATGCTGATGAGAACTAAGTGAGTGTCAAATACGGCGAACAACATAAAAATAACCTGAAAAAAATGAAATAATGAAGAGTTGCCACTATCCACAACTATGTCATCCAGAACCTGATATCACGTATAGGTTCAGAAACAGAGATGCATAAAATACCCCTATAAAAACATGTATTTTCAACCTAATTTGCTTTTTGAAATGATTTAATTCTGAGCAATAATGAAGTCTTGCACTGTGAAGACTGATCTAACAGATCCAGCTCCATATGCCGCCGAGGCCACAAACACCTACAGTTAATCGGCAGTCATGCGAAACATGACTTTTCTAGGGCATGAAGAACCATCACGCAAAAGAAAACGCTGAAGCTGGACTGGAGTTTTTCTAAGAAACTCCCTGAACTGGTATGTTTCATCTTGACCTATGACGTACGCATCTCCCTTCCTGACCTCTCATCCCTCCACCCACGGAGGGAGGGAGCTCTGAAGGCAGAGGATATAGAGTGAACTCTTTGACTGTGCGGTTGTTCTTTAACAGAGGACAGCTGTGTGCCCTGTCTAGCCTGCAGTTAAGACAGCTGACGTCACGGCTGCCCTTGCCACCCCCACCTGCTGCTCTTATGCATGGCACTGGGCACTGACCTGCTTTGCCCACTTCCCCTTTTCTCAGTGATCCTTCAGCCTGGCACCCAGCTCTGAGATGAGGCCTGCTTAGCACCAGTGAAGTTCCCCACGTTCAAACCAACAACGCTCTGTGTGGAGATGAGGGAGTCAAAGTTAAAATCCAACCCATCGGCGTCCATGAGTTCACTACGGATAATGGACTCCATGTCACATTCCAAGCTCCCATTGAACATGTCCAGGTCCAAGTCACTGGGGAACTTATCATGGCCCATGACAGGAAGGTTTGCATTAGCCGAGTACAGTGAGGAGCCTGAGAGAGAGTCCGAGAGGGTTTGCATAGACTGGCTGACGTGAGACGGCTGCTGGTGTTTGGCTGACCCGAGGCTGCTGGAGTCACTCAAGCCCAGGTTGCTGACAGAACTTGACAAGGCACGGCTGCCACCAAGAGCGCCCTGGGTTTGGTGCTGGTGGTGGAGCAAGTTCTGATTGACCAAACTCCCCTGGCTAGGCTGGGCAGCAAAGGACATCATCGGGTCATTGCGAAGCATCACATTCCGGCGGGCGTTCTGGGCAGACACAGCAGTGCTGGCCTGAGACATCAAGGGGTCTGACTGGGTCATCATGACATCGCTGTGGCTGAGTGAGTCCGAAGTGAGCAGGTCTTGGAGTGTCTGGTTGCCATAGTGTGACATGGAAGAAAAGGTGGCTGCCTTGTTCTCTTGGATGGTCTGCATGGGTGACTGGCGCAAGGAGTTCAGAGACGAGGGCCCGAACACGGTGCTGTTGAAGGAGCTGGTGGGGGAACCTAGGCCAGAGCTCTTAGCGGTGTACGGGAAGCTGGAGCTCCGCTGCATAAGCCCCCCAGGAGGTGACTGCTGGGATGGTGGGAGCGCGATGTTATCGAGCAGGTCATCCATGAGGTTGTCAGCCAGCCCATCGTTCAGATTCATGGTGCCTGCCATGTCAGTCAGCCGCGGGAGCTCCACAGTACACGGCTTGCTCACAGAGGGTGACAGGCTGGCAGAGTTGCTGTAGAGCATGGGGGAGAGTGGAGCATCGTCGTCCTGGACATCATCCAACTCTGTGCTTGCCAGGATGGGCGACAGGCGGCCACTAACTGTGCTGGCGTTCGAATTGGTTCGTGAGCGGAAGTCTGTCCACGCATCCAGCTCATCGCTGCTGCGGGATGTGGGGCTGCCGGGCCACTTGGAGAGCTGGGAAGGGCTGTCGTCTGTTGACTCTGGGGCAGCCTGCAGGGCCGCCTTCTTCTTGGCTGCTCGGCCACGGCTCTTGGTGTACTTGTTGCTGTTGTCCATAGAGACAGCCCGTCGGCGGGGGGCCTTCCCACTCTTCCCCCCATCAGGGTTGATGATCCACCAGGAGCTCTTGCCGGTCCCCTCATTCTGAACCCGCATGAATCGGCTGTGCAGTGACAGGTTGTGCCGGATAGAGTTCTGTAGAGAGAGAAGGCAAAACGCAAAGTGTGAGCCAGGATGGTTCAGTCTAAAACAGACATCCAAAAAAAGATTCTTTAAAAAACCATCATTTTGGGGGGAATAGGAGGGCATCACGTATGTGCGCAGACATCAGAGGACACCTGTGGAGCATGTTCTTTCCTTCCTCCACGTGAGCACTTAGGTCGTCAGGTTTAACAGGAAAAGTTTTACCCACTAAGCAATCTTGCCAGGTCAGCTTCAATTTTATAGGCCAGCATTTTTATTTTTTTTAAATAGCAAACATCTCTGTGACTTGGAACAAAACGCCAGGTTAAACAGGAAGCTTCAGGCTGGGAAGGCAGGGACACTGGAAACACAGGAGCTCCCTGACACTGCTTTTCCAAATTCCCAAATTTTGTTGCACTTTCTGTAATTATGTATTTTTTTTTCCTTTTCTTTTCTGGAGTCGGTGTTTCTCCGTTTAGTCATGGCTGTCCCAATAACTAGCTCTGTAAACCAGGCTGGCCTCGAGCTCGGAGATCTGCCTGCCTCTGCCTCCGCCAGAGTAATGGAATTAAAGGCGTGTGCTATCATGCCCAGCCTGTAATTATATTTCCCATTACTATAGTTCACACTGATAATTTATTACCACGCCACTCCCTCTCCATACTTTGCAATAAACCCCCAGCTCTCCGAGAAACAAGTCACCTTGGTGGCTATTCTGTTCTCTGACAGTCCTCGGCGCCACAAGAACAGGGCCTTCCTTCTTAAACACTGCTATCAGAGTGTGAAATTTTACTTGTCCCCTCTAGGGTCCATCCTGCCACAATTTCACAATTCACTGTATAACTTCTGCAGCTATGGAAAGGGCAGCGCGGGTTTTCAGGGACCACGAAGGAGTAAGTCTCTCATCTGGAAGAATTTACACCATTTAGACATTCTGCACCCTCAGGAACTGCATGAAAGGGGGAAGAGTAGTCTGCTGCGGAGAAATCTGACAGACGCTGTGTCAGCTGGGTGGCCAGGGCTACAGCAGCAGGGCCTAGCACATTGCTAGTGTACATCTTAGATAAAATGTACCGAAAAGGACAGCCTCTCCAAAACCTAAACCCCAGACTAATCATAAGGAAAACGTGAATCCCACTTAATGGACAATTACAAAAGCCAGTTTAGTACTCCCAGCATCATCGCAGCCAAGGGGAGACAAGGGAATGGAGTGAAGAACTTCCTCTTGGCTTAGTGGATACACCCAGTTGTCAAGGATAATCAGGCTCAGCCATATCTCTGTCACTGGCCGACCACGTGATCTCAAACAAATCATTTTATCTGTCTGCAACAACAGCAGGTGGCCATCTTCATCATGGCTGTGATAACATCCAGCCAGCCCTCCCTCCCTGGATGACGTAACCATGATAGATGATAGTGCACTTCAGACACCAGTCACGCCATGCAGGCAGGCTTTTACTCCTCTTATGAAGTGCAGGCCCATAGTGAAGGGTGTTTAGAGCCTAGGAAAGCCCACTCGAGTCTGTAAAATGCCTTATGTGCATGCAGTCGGAAAAAGAGTTGACGGTTTTCCCCACATCTGGAATAGCACCTGCCGGCCAGATGAGCTTTTACTGGAACGTTAAAGACGAAAGACATTGCCTAATACTGCATATTAAATATGAACAATTCTAAAAGTCACATTTAAAAAGAATTGGCAACTATCAACTGTATTTATGTAGAAGAAACAAATACATGTGTTCTACCAGATTGTTTTTAAAACACAGAAAGTCAACAGGATTTTGTCATAAGTAAATAACTCAAAATACACACGATTTCTAATGTACATTCCTGCAGTTCATGCTGGGCAAAGAACACCAGCAATTATGGTCATGGCTGCCATTTCCACAACTGCATCAAGATGGGTACGGTAACAGGCAGCACCTTCAGGGCCCAGTGAGGCAGGTGTTGCCCGAGAGACTACATACCCTGCTCTTTTCACATTCAATTTTTTTAAAAAGAGTAATGGCATGTGTACTAATGGTTCAGAAATTTTATTTCTTTGAAGCCGGATACTTTATGAAGTGGGTAACACTCCTGACGTGCACTTGCAGAGAGCAGGGCAGTCCCTCTTTCTGAGTACATGGGTAATTCAATGCATTCAATAAAAGCATCAACACAAACTTCAGGGTGAAAAGAGAGCTGGTCCTGAGGCTTTAGGGGCGCAACGCAGACATTCCCCTAACTCTTCCAACCTGTTAGCCTCTTTTGCTGTAAATTCTGGGAAGAGTTCACATGAACACAAAATGTTTACAGAAATAAGCAATCTTGGATAGTCAGTGATCCTCTATAATAGGAGACGATATTTGTTAAATGTCTTTTACTGTTACCAATTCTAAAACCTACCAAAAGGCCAATGAAACATTTTATGGATTTTCTGATAGCCGTCTATGACTCTAACGCCTAATGACGTATATGTATAATTTGCTGCAATCACAAGTGGCTGAAATTAGAGGTATCAAACTTCTGGAAGGGCCTGAAGCCTGGCTGGGAAGGCCAGCACCACAGGGTGACAGAGCAGGGATGGGTCATGAAGACTGGTCCCTAATTACAAAGTGGTGATCTGAAGGCCTACCAGATCAGAGCACTGCTGGCTTAGAGTTAGTTACTGCCTCCAATCCTCACCACAGGGCCGAGGCAGTGTAGCAGTGCCCCAATTTTGCACATGAAGGCTCAGCCTCTGAGATATGAACTATTAGAGCCCACTAGCCAGTGCGCAGAAACCAAAACTGGAAGCAGGTTTGTCAACCTACTTGCAAAAATGTAATGCCTTTTCCATGGCCTTTCACGGGCCGACCAGAAGGTTAATGGTAAGTCACCCTTAAATGTGCCTGTGCCAGCCATTCAAGAAAAGCACCCAAAACAACTCTGCTTGGAGAAAAAAGATTTTATTTATGAAATACTTTGAAATTTAGAGGCCTCTCCCTAATCTTTGTAAAAAAGCATTTATTTGGTTGTTCTGGAGTCCCCTTCCTGAGGAGAGTATGTAGTTCCTACACAAAGCCCACCTCAGTTAGAGCTGGCTTTAGTGGCCAGTCTTCACTGGGCTCTCAGTTTAGAGGGTTACTAATGGCAGAATACATTCCCTGAGGCTCATTATCTAAGTGCCCAGGCAGGTTTTTCCAGCTACTTTATTACTAAGACAACACAAACAAAACTGGGCCACACCGCCCAGATAGGCCAATCCCAGCAGCTTCTCTCCCTTGCAGTCTGGCCACCTTCCATTTATAAAATCTATAATCTGAAGGAGCACACCAACAAAAGCCAATAAATGCAGTTCACCTGTCCATTACTGTTCAAATGCCCTTGCCCTGCCGGCTGGACGCTACAGATGTTATTTTCCTCAGAGTTCAGAAGTCTGATTAGCTTTCCACCTCAGTTTTATTGAAACAAGAAAGATTAAAAAAAAAAAAGGAAAGAAAGAAACAAACAAACAAACAAAAACGGCTGGGTAAAAGCATCAGGGCCAAGATTTTTTTTTCTTACATCTTCCTTGGTAACAAAGGTGAAAACCTCAGTTCTGTAAGATTTCCCACCCCATTAAAAATACCCTACTGTGTAGGAGCAGTGGGCGCACACCTTTAATCCCTGTACTCAGGAGGCAGAGGCCCGCAAATCTCAAAAATTCAAAGCCAGCCTAGTCTATAGAGTGTTCCAGGACAGCCAGGGCTACGCAGAGGAAGACTGTCTTGATAAAACAAAAGAAAACACCCAAACCCAAATCACACCACCACCACCAAACTATGGTTTTCCATTAATTTATGTATCCTTATAAGAAATAATTTCAATTTCTAAGGTTTTACATTAGTGTAGAGAATGGTAGCTGAAAATAATGAATAAATGTCTTGATAAAACTCGAGTTCTCTCAAGTATGATTTTTCTAATCCTACTTCCATATATAATGAGGTACACTATGAAGTTCACTTGGCCAGAAAACTAGGGATATGTTTTCCTTGGTCATCCCATCACCACATTGACCAAAGAAGCCCAGAAGTAACCTCACACCAAAACCTTGTGAGCATCTCCAGTTACTGCAAGATAAAGCTTCTGATGAATTAAAAGAATGCCATAAGTATCCCTAGAAGAAACTGCTGCTTCATGGGCAAAGACGCCAGCTCTCCCTCAGTTTGAACACTGAGATTTATAAAACCTTAAGAGATGTCTATAGTTTGGGAGCAAAGCTAAGAATAACAGCCATCTCATTTTGTGCCAACCTTCATGTCTATGAAATAGCTTACACTGAACAGGCCTACTAGACCTACTAGTAGGTCAAACCCCTACTAGATGTAGTTAACTAGTCATCGAGCTGGCAAACCAGGTCCCTTGATTGTGGCTGCAATTAGTGGCATAATGTTCCAGAGGTGTGTGGAGGAGGCAACCTGTTGGGATTGGCATTTCACAGTCGTGCTGACTGCACTATGTGGGCTACTGCCTAAAGATCCCTGGGCCCGGCCTACCTAAAAGACATTAGCACAAGATGACTGCATTGAGTAGAATCTGATCATTATTCTCTTGATACAATGAACAGTTTTCTGTTGCTCACTGCTGATGCTAAGGTGTCCATGACCCTTAAATATAAGCTAAACCATTAGAAGACAGGTGGACTCAAAACAGAATGGGAGCAAGAAGCAGCCTAGCGCTGCGGAGTATCTACCACTCACAGAGTGGGCGGGTAAAACAGCAAGCGAGGAAAGGCAGTCGCGGAGGAAGACAGCGATGCTGAGACAGGCCCCAGTGCTCCGAGCTCAGCCGGTCTTGCCTGCAGTCTGAACCTCAGCTGCCCCTGTGGAGAAGCCAGGATCAGAGGTACTCGCCCTTCCTCCAGGATCCTTGTGAGGATTACAGGAAGCTCAGCACGCAACACTCCTCATGCCAAGCACTGCTCTCAACAACTGACAGAAGCCACACACAGAACCTTAGCTTACTATTTACGTGTGCTTTAAGTCAAAACGGGACACGGTGGCGTCCTCCAAGAAAGAGTTACAAACCCTATACAGACTTTTAACAGTTGTTAAGGTGTTGTGCCAGTAACTGGACATTTCTTAACTGCGACTACTCTGCCTCTGCTTCGGCTCCTTCCACACCATGTTTACCTTGTGGAGACTCTACTAACCCAGACACCAGCTGCATGTGCTTCCCCTGGAACACAGAGAGGGCTTGTCTGGAAGCAACATGTGGTATCAATTTATTTTTCTCAGCAACAATGAAGGGAAATCTACTTGCTTTAAAAATAAAAAGGTTGTGTAATTTAACTCTTAAAAGCCCTACTTTTTCGCAAAGAAGACAGTTCCTCCTCCCTCTCTCCCTTTTCTGGGTTGCATACAGAGAAAAAGAACGTGTTACAGTTGTCAACTCAGGAGCCCACTGCTCTTTAGGAGCAAATGGCTGGTTTCCAGAAGTGCTCATCTGCCCCTCGTGTGGAGCATGTGTTTTGTCTCAGGGCTTGTCTTGCGGGAGCTGACGATCTAGAACAAACTTGTTCACTGTCTGGATTCCAATGCTTGCTCCTGGTGAGCCACGTGTGACTAAAGTTGCAAGGGCAGTTCATTGCTAATGGCGAGTCACTGAGGGCCACAACAGAGCAGCAGGGTCAGCTACAGGACAAGGTGCCTGGGAAGTGCCCATGGCTGGGCTGAGTGGGCCTCTCAAAGGTAGTTTCGGACAAGACTCTTGGTCTCACTCAGTAGCAACTCTCCACTCTGGCTGCCTATTCGACTCTCCCAAGGAGACCTTCCTCACCCAAGGCCCAGAGCTCTGATTCAGAAGTTGTGGTGAGGCCTGGACATTCTATTCCCCACCCCCACCCCCAGCTATCCCACTTTGTAATCAGGACCAAGACACTGAAACTTCCCCTTTTAGCATTTCACTGACTGATTTAGCCTCCCGGTGCCCGCCCGGGTCTGGTAACAGTGCAGTGAGCTCCTTGGTGTCCAAGTTTCCAAGACCAAGCTCCGGGCAAGAACCAAGGTCAGAGAGTAAAGGCTGGTTAAGGTAATTATTTGAAAACCAAGGTCCAGATCAGCTCTCTGTTACAAGACTGGGTATGGGGAAGGATCTTCGGTCTCATTCTGTGTGGACAGCTTCCCTTCTGCCCAGCACCTGGCAGCAAGCAGAGGGAAGCCCCGGACTGTCGCAGCCACTGCTGGGGAGCACCCTTCAGCTGACTACTCTCCAGGTTCTGTCTATGGGGACATGATGAGGAAAAGCAGACCCAAGTCTCAGGGAATAAACCTCAAGTGTGGTACCAGGCCTGAAAATAGAAAACTATTATTTCATATGTACTCTCTATAGTGGCCAAAAAAAATAGGCCTTTCGGCTTGATAAAGACGTAAATAAACCTTCATTAGAAGGGTTGTGCAATCAACTCTGATGTGTAAGACAAGTATGCCTGTTTTTGCTCTTGCTCTTGTCTAACTAAAAGTCTTACAAGTTTAAGCCATTCAAGGACCTTAAAAAACAAAGATGTTCTAAAATAAATATTGTTGGGAACTTGGCCGAAGGATTGTATTTCCAGCTAGAAACAAGATTTCCCGTTCAATTTGCTGACAGTAATTCTCTCCCCACAGCTGTCCTCTGGAAACAGTCTAAGTCTTCGTGCAGTGGGCCAGTGACAGGAGGACTAGAACAGCCGTCCAATGAGAAGAAGCACAGCCCATTTCCACTCTCCACACCCCCAGGCCTTTCAGGTGAAGGGCTGGCTGGAGAAGTGAGCCCTCCATGGACTTGTGGAGAGCTGGCACAGTGTGGGTGAGTTTCTAGTGTAGATTCCATTTTAATATCAAAATAGTATACATTACTTTTTCACTGAGCAATTGTCTTTTCAAGCTATTCCACAGCTGTTTCTGCTCTTGGAGGGCAAGAGGGAACATTCCATTCCTCCCAGCCAAACTTGCACTTCCGGCACACACAGAACCCTGGCAGCCTTGCAACCACTGCCCACACCCACTCCCTGCATTACCCTCCCCGCCCCCAAGGCCTCCTACTTCCCACTCCACAGTCCAAGCCCCTGATGTAGGAAGCAGCTCCAGGTACACATAGCCTGTAAGTCCCCACAAAGTAGGTGAAGCGGCAGCATTGGTCAACTCTTCTCTTCCATGCGCCTCTCCCCTGAGATTTTCACACTGTCTCGCTCTCCCATGAGGGACGTGATAAATACAAGCTGCTGAAATTCCCCTTCAAAACCACACTTATCTAGTCATATAAAATCAGTGTGTCAAAGACTGTAAAGTCAAAGAATTACAGAACATTCCTGAAATTTATTTTGCAATGTACAACAAAATAATTTTATCAACCCAATCTTTATCTGAGATTTGAAAAAGAAGGCTACATCCTTTTCCAGTTTGGAAACCTATTTCATATAGAAACAGAGGGAAATGGGCATTAGAAATACACACCCAGGATGCGGGAAAATGTCAGAACATCTAGAATCACTTTCATTACGTTAGGTAAGCAGTCAGAACAGGAAGCTTGATATAAAGGGGCAATGGGGAAAATGTGGGGCTGGGAAACAGGAGCCATAACTCTATAGCAAAGGAAAAGGCAGACAAAACCATAGGCCACACCTAAATTCAACGAGCCCGTAAGTGGTGACAGGGCTGAGGCAAATTCAGACCTCCGGGCCTTGAGGCATAAAGGTTATGCCACCCAGAAACACAACATAGGGTCAGTGTGTAGATACCCACACCAGCTGAAGGAATAAAGTACAGGGTGTAGGAAACAGATAAAGCCTAAGACAGGCAGACAGACAGACACTCACGCACGCACATACCCTGATACAGGGCCTGGTTTATAGTGAGTGCTCAAAACACCCCCCCTTAATTACTGCACTAGTGGGAAGGGAGCCGGATGAGAGGTGACAATGACAAGGCCAGGGCCTCCCAGGGGCTATGAGTAAGTTTCCACTAGCAAGGCTGAAGCAGCACTTAGGCTGCTTCCAGTTCACAAGTCCCAGCCAGGGTATGTAGACATGGAGATGCATTCAAACATAGACTGAAGGTTCTACTGAAGGGATGGAAACACAGCAGAATGACGGTGTGTAGCCTGTCATCTACACACGGATCAAGGCCTTGGCGGATGGCAGCTGAGATCCACCTGGGATAAGAGCTCTTTTCGTCTATCTTGGGAGGCTATGGGGCCTTCACTCCTCAGAGGCACTCACTCGAAGTCACAGATAACGAACCACAGTTCCAAGACTGCTCCAAGCAACACCCTGGGAATTCAGCACAGTGTCTATTTCACCTGCAATCTGCAGGAAATGAAGTGTCTGTTGAGTACCAGGACGGCCGCCCTGGGCCTGGCCAATCTCATCTCGCTTTCTCTCGGCCACACACAGGAAGCAGAGCTGTAGAAAGGTTGGCCGCCACAAGCCCAGCCTGCTAGCTGCCTCCAAAGCTCTTCTACCACGTGTTTTCTCAAATTAAGTTCCCAAGCCAGCTGAGGAGCGACCAAGGAACTTGAAGAACGAACACTTTTCATGTTTGGGAGCTTCTGTGCTGAAAACTAGCCCCTGACCGAGTCAAGGCAGTGCTACCTGGCTGTCCTTGGGAGGCCTTAAACCAGGTCCTCAAAGACCTGGCACCGTGCCACAGATCCTCAAGCAGACACCCCAGGCAAATGTCTGCTGGTACCCTGGACTAAACAGGGACTCCACTTTAGACTATTTAAAACATGTAATTAGCCTATTATTAAGCCAGAAAAGGATCAGCCTGCTTTAAAATTACGTGAATCTGAAAATATGATGGCCTTTGCCTGCCAAGTGACAACAGTCAGGACACTTCTGTTTAACCTTAACCGAAAACTCCAGGAGAAAACTCCATTAGTGTTACAAATAGAACTGCTCCCCCTTTGGCATCAAAACCTGCAGCAACAGAAACCACTGGCAGCGCAAGCATAACAAAGGAATCTGTGGAGGTGTTGTGGGTGGGATCAACCTGACAGCCCAACAGTGGCAATCCCGGGAGACTGACTTCTGCTCAAGTTCACAATCACCCCCTTCCCGTGAAACATCACATAAACACAACTGTTTCCAGCTCTTTGGATGCTACAACTCAGAAAACCTGTTCTCTATTGTCTTGTTATTTCAAGAATAACATGTGTTTTCAGTAGCTCTGAAGCAGACGCCAGTGCGTAGGCACAATCAAACAGTGGCACGCACTGGAAGACTGGGGAGGGAGAAGACACCTTTCTGAGCTAAAGGAAAAAGTTTGGGCAAGTACTCACACAGCAGACAAGTGTGTGCATCTGGAAACAGGAGATCTTTCAAGTGTCTGTGTTAATTATTCTAACACCATGAGTCAAGGTTAAAGAAGCCATGAAAGGAAACCAGCACCACACACCAAAGCAGCTAATGTTGGCAACTGCGAACAAAAAGCTGCTGACTTTTCCTCCGTAGGAACGAACTGAACAACGATGTCCGCCCTGCGGAGGCTCAGGCCAACAGACCCCAGTCTCTACACAACACTAAAGCTCAGCGACCTGGAGCCTCTGGGGAGCGGCCTCCCCTGCTGTCTCTCCAGACACCGTCTACACTACAGCCTCACCTGAGTGTGCAGCTACCCAACACTGTATACAAGGTTTCACAGCATGCAAAAGCGGCTGACAACCAACACAATATATCACTAAATATTGAAATGAAATAATTAATGATTCCAGGACACTGGCTGGGTACCAATTATACCGACAGATGAGCACTAGACAGCTCCAAAATCCACATAAAATGACCCAATGAGAAAAGGGTACTTCCAAAGACTAAACAAGCACACACTAACATTTCAGTTTCTGGAAGCTTCTACTGGTCTGCTCATTCATACTTAAAATCTAGAATGTATAATATCAGATCACTCCCTGAGCTATGACGAGCTAAGGAGGTTGAATCCGCACAGGCTAAATCAGCTTCTCTAAAGACTACATACAACAGGAATGTGTTATTTCAGTATCAATACACACTACATTCTAAGCCACTTCACATACTGCACAGTAAACCTGAAACTCCTAAAGCAAAATCAGTAGTAGTGTAATACCAATTGCCCAAAGGAACCCAAAGGGAAACCAGGACAGTCATACGAGAATCTATGAGAGCTAAACATGATCCTGTACACCGTTCTCTAGGATCTACCTGGCTAAGTACAGTTCTCACCCCTCACCAAGGAAATGTCTCTTTGGGACAGATGAAGTCCCTGACAAAAAACCACAACCAATCAAAATGCGGAGTTGTAAAGCCCAGGCCCAAATGACAGATCTCCTGCACTCAAGGTTCAGGGATCACTACAGAAGAGGTGGCAGAAAGACTCTAAGAGCCAGCAGAACGAGGAGTTTGCTATGATACTATGTCAGGCACTACACCCATCAAGTCTCGCCAAGATGGCTGCCTAAACATGAACTGAATGTGGCAGGGGAAGCCCACTAGGCTGCAACTATACACAAAGAACTACAGGCAGCTGAGGAATACTGAGAGCAGGAATAGTCTTCTCCAGAAAAGGGCAGACCGAATGATTATCTAATATCAAACGGTCAGCCTTGAAAACATATATACACATGTAACATTATACAGACTGGGCGGGTTGTATTTATGTATTTAGGAATTTAGTACCCCACAAGCACACGAGCATACACATAGGCAACACAACTGTTTAAAAAGACACTATGGATGGGGGATACATGGGAAGGTTTAGAGGGAGGAAATGGAGGGGGAATGATGTAATTACAATCTCAAAAAATATTTTCTTTTTAAAGAAAGGTAAACACGTAGTGTGAATGGAAAATTCCTGTGACCGGGTTCTTCCTTGAAAGACTGAAGGGATTTAGGAAGCTTTTCTCAGATCCTGCCAGTTACTGAACATGAAATAAGAGTCCAAGACAAGAGGACAGATCACAGGAGCTGTGGAATGGATTCACGGCTCAGTCAGCATGTCTTCCAGTTCACCAGGGTTCACTGGTCCCACACATGGGCTGACACCGGAGACCCCTGGACATACAACTGCCATGGTAGAATCTAACTTGGCAGCTCAGCCGGAAGAGTCTTCAGCCTCCTTAAAGCCCATCATTTGGGTCACCTGACTTTCCAGCTCTTTCTGGGTCACCTGGCATTCCGGCTCTTTCTGGTGAGGTTGCTCACTTGCTAATGGGAAATGCATTGAACTCATAGTCCAACCAAATCCTGGGTCTTAAGATTTTAACAAATTACTGCATGTATGGAAAGGTAAGGTTAATCCCTTTACATCAAAAACAAAGGAAGAAAAACACTCAGGAATAGATACTGCCAAGGTGTTTTTGGGCTCCATGGTATTTCTTCAAGCAATGCACTTTCAGCTCTGAGGCATCATGTGAAACAGTATCACCCCACAGTATTAGCTATTTCTGCAGAAACAAGTCCATCAGGTTCTCCTAAACAGCTAAGACCTTGAAGTACATATGTGTCTTCCCAAGTAAGAAAGATAACCAAGCCCTGGTAATAGTAATTTGTGGACAGAAAGATGCAAGGGTACCAACCTCTTAAAAATGTAACAACCTAGTCTAGAAGATCCAATGTTGTCCTCCCGCCGCTCCCCAGTTGTCTTGTCTCTGCAAGGACTCTGTTCTGGATCATCACCCAAGGAAACAGCTTGAAAGATGACTGAGTGGGTCTCCTTCAATAGCTTATTGCCTATGACAAAAGCCTTAGGAACTCTACCTCAGGGTTTCTGGACAGCCTACCAAATGTGTAGCCATTAATTTGAGCCTGTTGGTTTTAGCAGCACCCTGTACTCCTCCTGTCCCCACTAGGGAAACAAGGCACAAAGAGGGAACTGGTGCAAAACACACTGTTGCCAGGCAGTAACCACAGCACTTGGGGAGCTAAAGCAGAAGGACCAGGAGTTCATGGCTAGGCTGGGTTATGTAATGGATTCCAGAGCAGCCACAGCTATAAGCAACATCCCATCTAGTAGGGTAGACAAAGGAGAGCGTCTGCTGCTGCTGCTCCTGCTGCTGCAGGAATGGGAGTTCCTGAGACTCTGATTCCAGAGGTTTATGGATGAGAAAGCCCCACCTGAGGTTCCTGCAGTTCTCGATAGCCCACTATTTCAAATAATAAACTACTTGCAGATGCTTAACTGCAAGAGATGGCACCGGACAGAACGTTTCCAGCCAGCTTTCCTCTCTACCTTTTCATGAAGCAAAATCCCAATAATCAGATGCAGAAGGAGACAGCCATGGCTCAAGTACTTTGTGATCCTCTAGCCTGGCTCTCCTGAGGACACTTCAGGCTCTGTGACAGTAAGTTATGAATAAAGGGCAGGAGAAAGAGAAGAATCCTCAGATACCATCCTGTTGCTGCACTTAACCCACACTGCTCACCAGCTCAGTTGGCTGCTGCTCAATGCTGTAGTCCTCTGTACAGACACACCAGTGGAATTCACTCCTTACCTTCCTATCCACTACAGGACACGGAGCAGTCCACCAGTATCCCCTGCTACGGGACACGGAGCAGCCCACCCATGTTCCCTGCTACAGGACATGGGAGCAGCCCACCCTTGTCCGGAACACTGGGCATTCCATCTCAGGGAAATTCTCACCCTCCTTAGTCATTGTTCTATTGCTATGAAGAGACACCATGATCAAAGCAACTCTTTTAAAGGAAAGCATTTAGCTGGGGCTGGCTTAGTTTCAGAGGGTTAGTCCATTATCATCATGGCAGGAAGCATGGCAGTGCACATGGTGCTGATCAGGAGGCTGAGAGAGAGAGACTCTGGGCTTGGCATGGGCTTTTGAAACCTCAAAGCCACTCCCAGTACACATTTCCTCCAACAAGGCCACACCTTTTTGCCCTTCTAAAACCTTCTAATCCTTTCAAATACTACCATTTCCAGTGACTAAGCATTCAAGTAAATGAGCTTATGGGACCTCTTCTTATTTAAACCACCACATCACCCCAACATTTACCAAGTTTCTGTAGGGTCCCCATGTCCATCCTGGAGCACTGGCCATTCTGAAGGGAATCTTTTATTCTTGATTTGTCCGTGGGCTGCTCTAGAATTAACACCCACCTTTCCCTCAGGTGCGGTGACCAGTTCCTAGGACATGTCATGAATGTGAAATCCTAGGACTCCCTTCTCCCTCCACATCATTCCATCTCCCATAAAATTCCTTTTCATTCCTCTGATAGAATTTAGCAGTCTGGGATCTAAAGAAAAATGCATGAGGAAGTTTCTATAAACTGATAACAAACACATGTAATATACAGTATACACTCAACTGCAAGTTTCTAAAGATCATTTTCTAGCATAGTAACTATGAACCAGGAGCCTTTGCTACACAGAGAAAAACCTCATGAAAACTGTTCACTGAAGCCAGACGTGTTCTGGTTCAAGAAAACTGGTGTTTTCTCTCCCCTTCCCTTTCCTCCTGAATAGCCTACTTCCACTTGGCAAATGGAAGAGTGCATTTACTATAGTGATTGCTCGCATCTGCTTGTCCAATGCCTCTGGAATGACACTGGATTGCTGCCAGATAGCCAAATAATGTGCTCTTGGAGAAATAATTATCAACTAAAATGCCATAAAATGGGCCAGTACTTGCAGTCCACTTGTACTATGAGATATTTTGGCACCAAGTACAAGCTTCCTTTGGTTACTCCTTACATCAATCAGAAAATTACTTTAATTTGCTGTGATGCTATTTGTGGACATGCATGGAAAAGGAGAAACTAGGCTTAGCCCACTGGACTTCAGCAGCAGGTCAGAGCACAGCATTCCAGACACAATAGCATCCAGAGAGCAGCCTAGGCTGGGTGGAAAAGGCTGCAGATGAAGAATAACCAGTAACTACACAAAAGGTTGCAGACAGAGAAAACCCAGCAACTACAAGCAAGCCATCAAATTTTAGTGCTTCTAGCCTAGGTAACTACCAAAAGAATGTGGCAACAGCACCAAATTAAACCACAACGGGGTAAAGAGCTTTCATTCCATTTCTATGTTTATATGAGATATAAAAATTGGGGGGGGATATCATTTGAATTTTTATGGAAAGCTATGGCTTTTCTACATCCTACTTGCAAACTCTTTTACATGGTACTATGGGAGCAGGGGAGATAGGCTCAGTCTAGTAGAGTGCCATTACCCAATCATGAATAATCCCTCAGTTTGATCCTCAGCACCCATGTAAAACCTGGGTGCTACAATGCAGGGGAGATGGAGACAGGAAGCCCTGGACCTCACTAGCAAGTTACATGTCCAATGGGAGATCTTGTCTCAAAAATTAGGTGGTAACAAAAAAACAAAAACAAAACCAAAAACATCTAACATAGACCATTGGCCTCTAAACACTTAGTATGTACATGCATACTTACAAGCCATTCTCCTGCTTCAAGCCAACCACACAATCCAAATACAGTGAAAGAAGTGTTTTTAGTTAAGACTGTGAATTTTCTGATAACTAATAAAGAGAGCACTGGATTGGATGATGAGAGGTTAAGTGGGTGCAAATCCTTTGGGGGACCATTTTATCAGAAATATTGAAAATAAAACAATGGCTTTCCGTAGAACAGACCACTCTATTCTCCTTGATGAAGTGGGATGCTCCTCTGTATGCTGTGAATATACATTTTTTATTACCATTGGCTAATAAATAAGCTACTTTGGCCTATGGCAGGGCAGAATATAGTCAGGTGGAAAAGTCAAACTGAATACAGGGAGACACCAGAGAAGGAAGATGTTGAGGTAACAAGCCTCAAGCCTCCGGGTATAAAATAACAGAAACGGGTTAAGTTGTAAGAGCTAGTTAATAAGCCTGAGCTAATAGGCCAAACAGTTTATAAATAATATTAAGCCTCAGAGTGGTTATTAGGGAACTGGTAGGCAGAAAAGAAACCTCCAGTTACACCCTTTCTTTACTAACAGAATGTTGATTCCATGCTGGGCCCAGAGACATCTTGCTTTCCAGCTTTCTCTGAAGTGAGATGTAACCATCTAGCTGAATTCTAGATGTGGAAGAGTCTGTGGAACTTGTCAAGAAGGAAGTAGAAGAGTCAACTTGTCCCACAGTCAAGTCCCCTTTGACCTACATATCTTCCTCTTTTTGACCTGTATTTATATGGCCATAAGGAGGAAGCCACTTGCTGAGATGGAAGGGCACTATATAAAGAGTTTCCAATCACTTCTTATTTTTTCAGATGGGATTTGGTTGTGTTGCCCAGGCAGGTTCAAGTGAGTCTTTTGCCTCAGCCTTCTGAGTAGCTGAAACTGAAGCTATGTTCTACCACTTCCAATCTAAACTAACCTTTCGTGTAAGAGGAATTCACTACTATAGTGGGGTAGTCTGGGGCTACAGAGAGCTCAGGAATGAGTACTGCTGTGTGAGCATCAGGTCTTGTAAGAAGACAGTTGTTGGACACACTCTCCTATAATGCTGGTGCAGAAGGCAGAGGCGGGACCTCTAGGACCCACTGGTCAGCTTGCCTAACCTAACTGGTGAGTCCCAGCTCTCTGATGAGAGCCTGAGTCTCAAAAACAAAAGGATAATTCCTGAAGAATGACATCTAATGACTCCACATGCATGAACACATACAAAATAAAACGAAAAAACAAAAGTACATGCGCAAACCTAATCCTAACTGACAGGCCTAGCAACTCCACTCTTAGGAGTTAATCATACTGACATACTTCTTCACGTGATATACATATATATAATTTCTCTGTGCATATTCTCTTGCAAAGACATTACATTAATAAAATAGTTAATTATAAAAGCCTAAGTGTTTAACAGTGATTGGAGGTTTGTGTTCACATTAAGATAACACAACAGAGACACCGAGTAGAAAAGGCCTTTCTGGCCGAACTCCCACCTACACACCAGGCACATTCACAGCTCAGTTGACGGCTTGGTAGTGAAGAGTACTTGTTGCTCTTGCAGAAGACCCTGGCTTGGTTCCCAATACCCACATGCTACTCCTTAAACTCCAGCTCCAGGGGATCAAGTGCCCTCCATAGGCACCAGGTACACACACACACACACACACACACACACACACACGCAAAACACATAAAAATTTAAGTAAACAAACTTAAAAATGAACAAAAGTGGCCTTGAAGAGATAATTGCGTACGTGCTGAACACTGTCATCTCCCAATGATACAAGCAGAAGGATAGGCTGTAATCCTAGAGGTGGCCCAAGCTCCACAAGTTCTGACAGGGAAGCCACTAAGACAGACTTGGCATATCTGGAGGTCACAGGCAGGGATACAAACAAAAGGCAAACAGGAACCAACACAATGGTGACTGGCTTCTTATGAGCTCTGCTAATCCAGCAGTCTCCCTGGCTTCATGCCAAGCGAAGCACAGTTAGTTGTTCGGCATGCTGGAGACTGGGCACTGGCTTTGGGGGGATCTCAAAGCTCCGAAACAAAACAAGTGACATCAGTAAACTAAGGACCTGGTCCAGTCCATTCTCCCTGTGGCCAGCTGAATTTATATTAAATCTGGAAAGGCCAAGCTGGCTAGGGAATGAAGAACTTATTGTTTATAAAATAGCATTGCAAGAATGAGCTAAAACTGGTCGTACAGTGTGGAATTGTGCTGTGGAATAAAAACCTGGAATGGAGCAGAATTCCTAGACCATTACTAGAGAGACTGCCAAAATATTGGGGGAAATGAGAATCTGTTTTGTTTTGAGACAGGGTCTCACTGTGTAGCCTTGGTACCCAATGTTGACCAGGCTGGTCTAGAACTCATACAGATTAAAGGCATGCACCACCATACCATGCATGGAAAGAGAATCTAAAAAAATCTGTTGACATCATTATGACTTGGTGTCTTTGGATTCAGAAGGGAAAGGACACACAGTTCTTTTTAAAAATCTTTTTACTATGAATATATTTATTTTCTGTGTTATGGGTGTTTTGCTTGCATTTGCCTGGTGCCTGCAGAGTCAGAACTGGAGTTGCAGACAGTAGAGAACCTGGATGTAAGGATGGGGATTGAACCCAGGTCTTCTGCAAGAGGAGTCAGTCCTCTTAACCACTGACTTCTCCCTTCAGCCCCGATGAAGAGGTTCAGAAAGCTAGGAAACAGGTGCTTGTTAGACACTGTAAACTTCACTTTCTCTCTGGATTCTTCTCACCCAGAAAGAACTGTCTGCCCATTCTCCGCCCTCAACCGAACTGTGCCTCTAAATGAACTTACAATAAAAGTTGCCATCACTCAGTTTTTCCCCCATGTCTCATTACTGCATTATTAACTATTTTATTGAGGAAGAAACTGTGGCACACAGGAATGACATTGTTCCCCCAAGGTCAAATGGCTAATAAAAAGAGCAACCTGTTGAGCCTGGGTGTATTTGTTCCAAGGCCCACACAGCAATGTAGAAGAAGGGACCACTCCAGTGGTACATAAAAAAGCCACAGGTTTCTTGGTAGTCAAAATTCCCTTATGTGATAAAATTGAGTGACCTAGTGAGATGGAAGGCTGTCTACAGTCTGCTCTGCCCAGCTGCTTCTCAGATCTATGACATTCAGTTTTTCCTCTTAAGAGGCTGCCACCAAATTGACTCCCCTGTAAGAAAAGCAAAAAATAGCACAAAGATATGGACAAAAGCCATTCATTAGCCTAATCTCTCCCCTCAACAGCCATTTAAAACTGGAAACAGAGAAAGGATCATGTTCTTAATGTCTGAGAAAAGAAAGAGCAACACGTGACTGTCCTCTACGTGAGAGTGTGGTGCTCTGTATCAAAGAGTGCATTGTGCCCGTGCACAAAAGGGGCCAAGTTAGAGTGATGTAAGTGTGTGACCTTCGGCAGCTAATGCAGCACTTGTTGCCCTAATAATTTTTATTACAGTAGAAATTGGTTTTTATAGAAAAAATGGAATATCTTTCCTTTTAAACAAAACCCAGTTTGCTCAGCATCTCCTACACTCTATATATCTTAAGTACTACCTTGTTTACAGTAAACAATATTTTTTACAAATCAGCTAATAAGACAAATTGCTAATTCCTCTTCTCTCTCCCCATCTCTCGCACTTGAGCTGGTTTCTTACAAAGTCGGCTCAGGATTATTCGCTGTGATCCCTCGTTTTACTTCTGTCTCCCAACACTAATAAACAGCATGGTGACGACTTGCTTCTTCCGTCAGCTTTGTGCGCACAGAACACACAGACCACGGTCAGTCTGAACTGCAGCAGTGAACACCGTGCTCAGCGGACACCGAGGAATTCCCCCCACCCCTCCCCTTGTTTAAACACCCGGCTGATGACCTCGAGAGACCATTCTCCCTTCTTGTGGGCAGAGGTGATTCCCAGGGGACGCTAACTGGGTAGGGAAGAAACGCAAGGAAAAAGCTCTACACACACTAAACATACCTTTTCAAGTGTTTCAAACTACTTTAATAAAGCACCCACCCACAACCAATTTAAAATTCCAGCTTCATTCCTGGTAAGATGTGGAATCCTTCTCCAGATCATTACTTCCAAAGAAAACCCATGAGGTGTCCTGTTCCCCAGGACGCTCAAGTTCCCTGCCTGCCTGAAGCTATCTGCTTAGAAGGCTGTCAGAACAGGACATCAGGGCTGGAGAGTGAGAACGGTAGCTAGTTCAGCAGAGGTCCCCTCGCTCCTGCTTAGCCCCCGAGCCACTGCCCCACTCTATCTCGCTGTCCCTCTGTCAGGCTGCCCCGCAAGGCAGCTAGGACTACAGCTTGTCTTTGTATCCCGAGTGCGCAGCACTGGGTCGAAGAGTTCAGCGTTCGGGAATATTTGTTACTTTTGTTTTAAGTAAACCAAGGAGCTTTTTCCTCCTGCGATACAATGGGTGACACACTGCACTTGGGATTGAAAGGCTGAACTTGAATGTAATCAGGCTTCCAGAGTTCATTTCCAGTTTCAGGAAATTCAGGTGAGAGAGGAACATGATACCACAAGGAAACAGATACATCCAGAATGTGGGGCACTCTGCGGGACATCTTACCTGGTTTCTGAAACTAGTCAGCGATGTGTCAAAGAAGGGGGAGCTGTTCTTGATTAGAAGACCTACAATATCCCACAACAAAACTAGCCGTTGAGTCATCCTTTGTCTTTAAACAGTTGTGATTTAAAAGTTTTTAGAGCATTTCTAGGCCAGGTACAATGGTACAGGCCTTTTATCCCAGCACTTGGGAGGCAGAGAGAGGTCAATCTCTGAGTCTGAGGCCAACCTAGTCTAATGACTTCCAGGATAGCCACAGCTACATAGTGAGACCGTCTCAAAAACACAAAACAACAAAAAATTATATTACTTCTTGAGACAGGGTCTCACTGTCTAGTCCTGGCTATCCTGGAAGTCACTATGTATGCCACAGACCATGCTGGCCTTGAACTCAGAGATCCACCTGCCTCTGCTTCCTGCACGCTGGACTAAAGGCACATGATACCACACCTAGCCCAAATTTGACATTTTAAAAAAATTATACATTAAGTACTAAATTATACCAATAAAAAAAGTAACTATGGCCAGTTATGTAATGGCAATGTAGCCATTAAAAAATACAACCATGTTTTTTCAAGGTGTTCATATAGAGGGTAAAGTAATTTGGCTAATGTTTACTTTAAAATCCCCAATAAGGCTAAAACAACAAGAGGTGGGGGATTAAAGCCCACAGGACAAACTCTTGACAGCTGTTTGAGTTTACATTCTGTTTGAATGTTTCAAGGAATGTGAGAAATACTCATACAGAGGCAAGTGCACTCTTTCAAAGCTGACCACACACTCTTTTTATCAGTGGGGTAGATTAAGATCAGCAAGGAGCTCATACCATGACACCTTGCTTCTGAGACCTGGCAACCACAGAGCCAGTCAGAGGCCGAGTTAGCACTGGGAGAAGGGTGCACTGCTAAAAAAGAAAAGTCACTACAAAATGACACAGCATTTGCTTCAAGGCCTGCTCACTAGAGAAACGATAAAAATCTAACTTTCTTTTCTGTCTCTACTACAAATTTTTCACAAGGACGCGCCATTTTACACAATGTCAGGTAAACAGTGACTCCATCAGGCAGGGCTCTACTCTTCAAAAGCCATTGCTATTTCTTCTGCTGAAGTCTGGCAGGAAAGACAGCAATTAGACCCTAGTCCCTCAGGCAAGCCTAAAAGAGAAATGCTGTAGCAACAGCAAAGGGGACCCTGCAGGATAAGAGGGTCAGGAAGGTTCTTTACTCTAGGCAGAGCTCCAGGCTTTGCAGGCTGATTATCTGAATTCTTCTTAAAGACAAGTACTACTTACTTTTTTTTTTAAAGCCTGAGGAAACCACATAAAAGGGCTGGCTTCTCACACACCTTTCGCCTTTTGTCGGGGTGGGGGAAAATGCTTCCTTTAAAAGATTTTAAAATAAACATTACAAAAGTAGAAAAATCGGAGACTAAGGCTATCCCATCTTCATGTTAATCAGGGTGTGCTCGTTCCTAAGTCTCTTCTGTCCTCTGCGACCCACTGCTGAAACAAAACTCCAAACTGCATATGGTTTGTGGGGTTTGGCATTTGTAGGTCAGAAGTGGAAAACCCTTTAAGGTCCTAAAGAAAGCAATATTCTACCCTAGCCAGCCACAGCCCAAATGGATGGGCATGAGTAACCCCAGCCTTCTAGAAGGCAAATGTTTAGAAAATGTTGAAGGCTCATGACACTAAACTAGGATCCAGATTACTTAAAGGAAGTCACACTATCTATTATAATTTTAGTAAGAATGCCATTAAAATGTCTAAATCAGACATGGTGGTACATGGTGCATACCTGTAATTCTACCACTAAGGAGTTAGAGGCAGAAGGATTGAAAATTTAAGGGTCAACTTGATGAGATCCTGTAACCAACCAACCAACCAACCAGTGTGTGTGTGTGTGTGTGTGTGTGTGTGTGTGTGTGTAAAAGCAACAACAAAACTCCCTGTCTCGTGAAACCATAACATCACACACAAGTCAAGACTGCTTTCTGCTCTCTAGCCAGTGAGCAAGAGTCTTGTGTAATCATTCCTTGAGAAAGAATATAATGATTTTGGTGGCAAGGTGGTATAAATATATCTGAATCCAAATTCCCACAGAAATGTATGTATGAGAAAGCCTTTTTACTGGTTTATTAACTAAATTCCTATCAGAGGTATTTAAAGACAAGTGCTACTTTAATCGTTTAAAAAAAAAGCTGAGCAAACCACACTCAAAAGCGGATACCCACTTATTTAATGCCGCCTGCAAAGAGAAGGGGCATTTGAAGATTATGAAACAATAATCCTAAAAGAGAAGTTCTGCTCTGACAAAGTATTACCTAACTAATGCTTCTGCTTCCTCCTAACCCTTCCATCATCTCTGACTTATGAATCCAACAAAGTGCAACAGGCTACCTGTGACAGCTAAAAAGAAACAAGAGACCAAGAAATCTCCCTGCAACTGAACCCAACCACCAAACCTCTCCCTGTGGCTTATCTTAAACCCACAGGAAGAAGGTACCAGAAAATAATATGGCCCTTTTCTTAACTGTGCATGACCTCCCCTCAAGTAATTCAGACGTTACCAGTGAGAAATGGAGGCAGAAAGCAAGTTATAGTACATGTTCGAGGTCCTCCTGAAGGGTACCAAGTTCATACGGCAGTCTAGGTCAAAATCCAAAGCCCAAATTCTTTACCACTATCTGACCTCAAGCCATAGGACTTCCCCAGTCCAAAGGCCACCAGACACCAAAGGGGCACTGAAACCCAAGGCTCATCCCACTTGATCTCTCACTGTCAATGCCACGCGAGGGAGGAAAGAGGTGTCCTTCCCCCTACCCTGGGCAGGCTGTGGTGTGAGCTCACTCAACTTCACTGGTCTGCTTAGCATGGTGATGCGGCCTCCTCCTTCATGTCCTAACTGCAGCAGAAGGACTTGAAGGAGGTGTGACTGAACAAAGACCGGACTCAGTAACAAGACACCATCTTTCTGTTCCTGGTCCCTTTTCCCCAAACCTCTAGTGACCCAACTTCCATGAACTATTTAGTGTCTGCTCTTGCTTCTTCTGCCCAGGCCACCGGCCGAAACCACAGCAGAGCCACAAGAGAACAGGGATCAGGGTGGGCATGCCTGTGTTGGGTCAGACTGAAAACTGATGACCAGGAAGCTCAAATTCCTTTGCGCTTCCGTAGCACTCACAGCAACGAGACTAAGACACACCTGCCCAGCGTCCACAGGCTAGAAGGCCTCCCTGCTCCGGAAGCAACTGAGAAGCCCTCAGCAGGCAGCAGACAGAAAGACTGACCATATGTATCCATCCCTGTTCTGCAAGATACGGAACAAACTCTCGGTAACCTCTCCCGGGCTGTCTACCTTCGCAGAGACAGGCTCTTCCTCCACTCTTCACTCTCACCTGCAGCTCCCTCTCTTGTCACTTACTTAACAAATATCTGAATGTCAAATCCCGGGCTCTTTTTTAGGGACTAGAAAAACAGGGCAAAATAAAGATAAAATCTCTGACCTCATGAAGTTCATCCACCTTCTTCACCTAAAGGTCCTGCAGTTAGGGTTACTAATGCTACAATGAAACATCACGACTAAAAGCAACTTGGGGAGGAAAGGGTTTACACTTCCACATCACTGTTCACCATAGGAGAAGTCAGGACAGTAACTCAGACAGGGCAAGAACCTGGAGGCAGGAGCTGATACAGAGGCCATGAAGGGGTGCTGTTTCCTAGCTTACTTCTCATGGCTTGGGTATACAAACTTGGACTTTTCTCATCAAGTCAGTGAAATAATTTATCTCCTAGAACTTCTCAAAATATCAGTTGGGTGCCGGGCGGTGGTGGCGCATGCCTTTAATCCCAGCACTTGGGAGGCAGAGGCAGGCAGATCTCTGTGAGTTTGAGACCAGCCTGGTCTACAAGAGCTAGTTCCAGGACAGGCTCCAAAACCACAGAGAAACCCTGTCTCGAAAAACCAAAAGAAAAGAAAAAAGGAAATATCAGTTGGGTTTATGAAGAACATGGGTCTCCATCACTGGGGTCTTGGAGAACATGGAACCCCACTGTTGGGTTCACAGAGAACACGGTTGTCCACTGCGCACACTATTTTATGACCTTCTCCTAAGTCTGTATATAATCCAGATGCCAGAACCTTGGCACCAGCAATTGCTGCAACCTATCCAACAGCTTTAGCTATTTTCACTCAAGGATATTATTTTTCTCTATCACTTCTAAATCTAGCTAACAGAGAACAAAACCTTCCAGGTTCTTTATTTTTTAGACTAGGGAAAGAAACTCTATGTCAACTGATGAAGGAAACAACTGAAAATAACTGGCATCAAGCAAAAGAGGAAGCTACTTGCTGTGAAGCCCAGGTGTAACCAACGCATGGTGCAATCCCTTTCCTCCCCTCCACTCTGATAGCTGAGATGATTTACTTCTTAGGGAAACAGACATATGAATGGCAGTTACTTTGAGACAACTTCACATTTCCTATGCAGATCACAGGCTGTGAATTTTTTGTCTCCTTTCCTGAAGGAAGAGTATGATTTCAGGACAGAAGAACCCCATAAGCAAAGGCTTAAGGACAGAAACATGATAAAGCACTCTGCAGGGAAAAGGTAAGCTTTTCTAGTGCTGGAGGAGAAGTCACACCGTGGCTGGTCAGTCTTGAGCCTGGGACAATGTGGGACAGGTGGAGAAGGTCAGCAAACCAAGAAGGAGGGCATGCTCCTGCAAATGGGCATCCCTAAAAATCAATCTGCCAAAGTATTTTCTTACTCACAAAATACCCTGTAGCTCCAATCTAGTCACCAGTGACCCAGAAATCAAGAGAGGAGGCCAGCTCACAAGTTTATCAGAGGAGGCTCCACAGACGTGCAGGGCTCTTCCCTGTCTGCCCTGCCCCTTCCCAAGGGCAAGCCTAGAGTTCCATCAGAGTCCTCCCAACATCAGATGCTAAAAAGAGATCCTGGTGCTGGCAAGATGGCTCAGTGAGTACAGGTACTGGCTGTACAGATCCCTGGGACCAGAGGGACCCACAGGGGAGGAAAAAAGGCAACTGCCCAATTGCCCTCTGACCTGTCAGCATGCACACACATGTGCACACACTCATGTGCACACACACATGAACACAAAGTAGTGAGGCATATTCTGGTAGGTTTCTGAGCATGCTCCAGTCCTCGGAGACATCCAAGACAGCCAGAGAACTGGGGTAGACAAACCACACCCACCTCAACTTAGACTGCTTGTGCCTCCTTCCTCCTGCTGATTCCACTGCCACTCAAGCGGAGGGGGACACTTCCAATCTTGTTAAAGGGATCTTATGGTCAAGCTTCTAAAGACTGCCTAAGTGAGAGCGACAGCTCACAGGTGTCCCTGCTCTCCCAGACATCAGGCAATGTGAGACACTGAATCTGTGCCTGCTGCTGCTGCTACTGCCACTCTTGCTCAGAGAAAGCAAGTAGGCCACATGGATCCACATGAGATCTGAGGTGACTGGGTGTGTAAGATTCTCTCGGCAACAGGAGGGGAGACAAGGAGCCTCTTAGGCTCCCCCTTAGTGTGTGGGAGCAGGTAGGGAGTGAGAGAGGCAAGGGGGAACAACGGAGTAATATAGACTCAAAAGACGCGGCGATGTTAAAAGGAAAAACCTGGTGGGGTTAAAGCTCAGCTCAATCAAACTCTCATAATGATTCTCTGGGGACAGGCTCCTTCCTCTGGTGTGAGCCCTAGGGACATCGCTGTGGAGGAGCTTCATCTCCGTTCCCCATCCGCTCGGGCACAGAGCAGCCTTCACAGGACAGCCTCCTCTGGAACAGAAGACTATGGGCACCTGTGATCTCCCAGCATCTAGCTGCAAGGCCAACGCAGAGCAGGTGATTTGCTCCTAAACTGCATCAGGTGCCCCCTCCCCCAGCAAAGACAGGCCTGCGTGAAGCCTACAGTGAGATTCTGGGGACCTCTTCCCATTGTACCCGGGGCACTGCCTGCCTGAAAGCACTGAGAGGGAAGTCAGGAGTCACAAACCTCCACCTCCATCTTTCTCTCCCACATACTGTGAAACTGCCATAAGGTGCCGGCATTTGCCTATTTATTTTTGAGACAGCCTTGTCATGTAGCCTTGGCTGGCCTGGAACCTGATGTGCAGACTGCTGAGTCCAGTAACTCTGCTCTTACACCATCATAATCAGCAGAACCCCAACCTCTCCACACTGCGCTTCACTGACATCACCTCTTCAAAAGTGCCCAGTGTCCCCTGGAGGCAAAGCTGCGGCCCAAGAGTCACTGGCTTAGGACTCCAAATAGCCTCTGTTAAGATTCCTACAGAAGGAAGACCTGTACCTCTAACTAGTCAGTCGTTGGTGTGAATAAACGACTTTCAAGAACATGAGTAAAGTGAGGTTGCTGTCTGGGCAGGGCTGTGGTGGGAGAGGAGAATGGAGAGCCAGGACAGGAGAAAACTCGGCAGATCCTGTTCAGATCTGATGGGGAAGACTGTACTCCAAGACTGTCTGAATCAGACTAGAAACTCGACACTCGGAGCTAACAGAGCCTCCAAATGCCATACCTACCAAACACCTGAAGCCAGAAGGTCAAACTGCACCCCAGAAATGAGACGAAGCTGTGAACCCCAGCATTTCTGCTGAGGCAGGTCCTTAGGGCACCCGGGCAAGCCGCTTGGTGCCTCACACAGAAAGACCAAGCTTGCAGTAACCCCCGCCCCCCAGGTGAAGAGACTCTGCTGGCAGCCTTGTAAGGACTGCATCACATCTATACCCATCAATTGTTAGCCGAGATCTGACCGATACACAAAGGGTTAAGGCATTCCTGCCCTCAGCTGCTGCCCATCAAGCTGGAGGAGAAGAGGTTAATGACACACTCATCACCTAATAGCAGCAGCTGAAGTTTATGAGAAGGTTATAATTTGCCAGGCTTTATGCCACACACTTTATAACCATGATCTTCTTTTAATCCTCCCATCAACCTCCTAATATAGGAGTTAGCTCTATCCCTGTGCTATTTAAAGGGGGGAGGGTGTCAAAGAGACTGACTTGTCCAAGGTCACAGCTGATAAGCGACACTTTAATTCCACACCAATGGCCACTGTGCAGCATTACATAAGAGACATCAGAGCTGACAGCGCAAATGACCGAGAGCTGAGGCTGGACCTAATCAAAGCTAAAGATTAGGATGGGCAGAGAAGTAAATGTGTTTCTATGAAGCCGGGTGTAGCGGATCATGCCTTTAGTCTCCACCCCTGAGAGGCAGAGGCAGGTGGGTCTCTGTGAAGTTGGAGGCCAACCTGTGGACTTCCACATTTTATGAGGTCAGGCCCATGTGAATCCCAACTTTGACCCTAGATTTGGGTTTTCCTTTGCCCAGCATTTTGATTCTACCATTTACTTCTAAGAGATCTGTGCTGGAGCTGCAGGAGCTGATGTACACCTGTACTGTATGCAGAATCAGTCTATTCTGGATGCTGCCTTGTGAATTATACTTTAAACTATGCCTTCTGTCATGGCCTTAAGGAGGACCAAAGAAGTCCTTGGTTAGACCTGGTGACATCTGAGGCCTCTGTGACACAAAACAGCAAGCAGCCAGCAAGGCAACCCGTGAGCAAGGAGCTCCCCAGTCAAAGAATGCCGAGCATCCAGATGGACTGCTGTGTCTCACAGGCAGAGCCAGGGCACACAGCCTGGCTTCCGAAGCACCGATGGCCATTCCACCAGTGGGTGATTCATTAACCAGTACAGGATGTGCCCAATTATATCCTCTATTTTTTTCCAATCCAATTTCATAAACCCAATTTCACAAGAACATAGATTCTCTATCCAAACAAAACAACCCAACTTTAACAATTAAAACACTGGTTATCCTCAAAACTCCTTTTGGAAGTGAAAATACGAATAAAACATTTCAAGAGGCATTTTAATCTTTTTTGGTTGACATTCATTTGAACATCCAAGAAGGGCCTACATTTTCGACAATGGGGAAGATTGTAGGCACAGGGTACTAGGGTCACCACATGATAAGGGTATCCAAGTAGGCCTGAATCAAATAAAACTACTATGTTAACTAAAAACATTTACAACATTGACTTGGCTCTCCTTTACTCCCGCCCAGATTAAAAACTACAACTTGAAGTCTTTTAGCAGTAAGCTGCCTGTAGCAGCTGCTATTGACTGAGAAGAAGAAAAATGTTATTACTAGAAACCAATTATGCGTTCTTTCCACAATAAATAACGCCTTGATGTTCTCATCCTCAGACGCGGAGAGAAACGTGGCTTCCTACCATAAATGACCCCAGTTCACACAAAAAAACCCCACCATACTTTGATGTGACTCCTCGTGTCCGGGCCCTGCCCATGGCAGGAGAGAGGCACACAAGAGAAATATATTACACAAAGCGGGTAACTTAAGCTTTTTTTTTTTTTTTGAAAAATCTCTGTATCCTGCACAGAGTAAAATGATGTCATTATCAACATATTTTCCTTCTGAAGAAATTCTCCATTTTAAGGAAAAGGTTAAAAAAAAAAAACAACTACTGCTACCTACTAATAAGATGTTAAGGACAAATGCTCCCTATATAAAAATAAAAATACCATGAAACCCAGGCCTTTAAGGCAGGCATACATAGTGGCCAGCATATTTGAGTTCCCAAATTCAATGGCCTGTTTTTCTGACCCAAAAATTATAATCAAAGGCTTTATTAACTTAAAGGTCTAACAGAGTCCCCTGTTTAAAATGATTCCCAGCCAGCACGCATTATTTAACTGGACACGAAGAAAGACCCAAAGACCCGTGGAGGCTCCCCTTTGACAACGAGGCACGCTAGCCCCACCCTGCAAATCTAGTCTGTAAGATCCTGGGCAAGCTTAGAAAGCGAAGCCTGGAGAAGGAAGTCTGAGTTTGATCCACAGAAGACTCTTTGTCAGGCTCTGAAACCAAGCTTAGGGGAAACCTAAGAGTAAGACACGCCAAATCAAAACTCCTAGGGACTATTAATCACACCCTCATGACTTCAGACATGGCAATACAGCTTATGCTTATGTAGGTCTCGTTCTTCCTTGTTAATCAGGGGTATTAGCTTCCTACTGTCACAGACTACAGGAAGATTTGTCTCAAAAATGGGGCAAGTATGTTTCTGCCCATTAATTATTTTTAGTAATTAGAAGAAAAAAAAAACTGGTCTGGCAAGATGGCTCAGCAGATACAGGCAGTTGTTGTCAAGAGTGCTGACCTGAGCTCAGTCTCTAGGACTTGACAGTAGAAGAACCGACTCGTGCAGGCTGTCTTCGGAAGTTACATGCGCACCATGGCATGCGCACCCACACACATACACACAAAAATTCATCTTAAACTTTAACTTTTAAAAAAGCTTTTCAATACAAATGACTGAAAGTTTTGTTATTCTTGAACACAAACAGACGGCCAGTGACAGGAATGAGATCAACTTATATTCTGTTCTCTACTTTCCATTTCTGAATGTTGAAGAATCTAAGAATCCAACCTTGTAACCAGAAAAGCAAAACTATTTTTATTGTATTTGTTTAGCATATTCCAATTGCTAAAAATAGCAATAAAGAGAAGTGATGTCTGCCTGGACTTGAAGCACTCCCGAGTGTTTAATAAACATTTCTTGGATGATTAAACAAATGGGATGGAGCAATTAATCAATACAGAAAACTCAGGTGTCGTTTCTTCAGATCACAAACACCCTCAGTCAGAAAGCAAACCGACCATGATGCTCTGCAGGCAGAACTTTCCTGCTGTGAAGAGTTAGTATAGTTGCAGAATTTAATATTGGCCTCACACTTAAGACAGGTTCTACCTATCATGGACTAAGAATAGAAAAATGAGACAAAACCACATAAAACAACTGTTTTTACATTGTACATCAATCGGGCAACGCAGAACCTGATTCCTAGAAGACAGATGACAATGAAGCAAGTTTTCTGTTGACCAGAACTACTGCAAGAAGAGGGATACAGAGTGTTCTCATATCAACTAGCAATTCCACATACAGCCTCAGAACCTCAGCCATGTACAGAGTTGTAGCCAATTTGACAGCAGCAGTGTTCACAACAATATTCATTCACAGTCAAAAATTGTGGAAACAGTGTACATATACACCAACTATAAAATGGATCTTTAAGAAAATGCGTATGAGCATCTTGCCTGTTTGTATGCCTGTGCACTCACTGAAGGCAGGCCTGGTACTTGAAGAGGTCAGAAGAGGGCATCAGATCCCCCTGGAACAGGAGTCATGGGTGGTTCTGAGCCATCATAAGGGTTCTGGGAACTGGACCCAGGTCTCTGCCAGAGCTACATGGACTCTTAACTGCTGAGCCATTGTTCCAGTCCCCAAACGGATTTAAAAATATGCCTACATTTTAAAATTTTGCACAAACTATACGTGTTCAGATCCAGGAAAAGTCAGTAACTCCCAGATAATAAGGAAAATTATAGATACCTATCACAGAAGCATCAGAAAACAAACAAACTAGCAGAATGTGTAAGCTGAAAGGACAACAGAAGCACATCCCTAAAGCTATCAAATTAGATATGAATATGAAGCAAAAATGAAGATAACCGCGCATGTAACCCCCATGCTCAGGGGCACAGGGAGGAAGACCAGAGTGGGCCTGAGGCCAGCCTGTTCTGTCAAGCAGGAAGCTGATAACTCAGCGCCAGGGGTGGCAGCCCGTAGCTATCTATAATCCTAACACTTTGCAAGTAGAAGCACAAGAATCAGTAGGATGCATGCCAGACTTAGCCACATGGCACATTTAGGGCCAGCATGGGCTACAGGAGACCCTGTCTTGAAGAGACCAAAAGAAAAAATGCCTATCAAGTAGACAGAAAATACTACAACACAAACTTTAAACAAAGGAATGAAGAACTAGAAACATTCAATGTAAGGGTAGTGAAACCTTTCCTCATTTTTAATCTTTTGAAGATATAATGACTATTTAAAATAAAAGTAATATAGTGACATAAGCTATAAAGGCACAGTAGAAAAAAAGGGAGAGAGCCATAGATATGGTCTCGGGGATCTCACACTCAAGTTATCTGAAGCTTGTTACAGACATGTGAACCTTGGAATAACCATTAAAAAAAATAGCAGAAATGTATCAAAAGCTGGGGCTCGGGGGTGGACAGCACGAACTCACTAAAATGAAATAAAAACAAAAATAATTCAAAAGAAAGCAGGAAAGGGAGAAGAGCACAGGACCACATAGGCAGAGCAGCAAACTAATAGCGAGATGAAGGGGCCCGGACAAACGCCAACTACAGGGTATGAAGTACTGAACACGCAGCACCTCCAAGGAAGGCAGACTGTCAACTGCACAAATGGCAACAATAAAAACAAGCGGACTCAGTCATCACCCACTTTGACTACAGAGACACAAACAGATAAAAGTCTAAGAGATAAAATAGCAGTATCTGCAGTTAATGACAAATGTACTCAGCAATGAACCTGGACATCCCGACATGACAGACCACGTCCTAATCCACCAAACAAATCTCCGTAAATTTGAAAACACTGAAATACCACATAAATAGGCTCTTTAACCACAGAAGAATTAACCTAGAAAACATAAACAAAAGGTATTAGAAAAATCCTCCAAATAAAAATTTAATAATTCACTTCAGAGAAAAATTCATGAATTAAAGAAACAAAATCACAGTAAGTTAGAAGTTGTTTTGAACTGATGCAAAAAATTGCTGAGGGTGTGGCTTGGTGACAAAGGAGCTGGCTCAGCATTTACAAGGGCTGTGTTGGATCCTCCGGCATTTCAAGCCTAGGACAGAGAGCAGGTGTGGTGCAAACCTGTAATACTAGCACCTAGGAGGCTGAGGCAGGAGAGTGAGAGTTTGAGGCCAGCCTGAACTACAAAGTAAGGTCCAGTCTGACAATAGTGGTATTAATGGTGATGGCCCCACAGACTCTCATATTTGAATGCTTAGGGAGTACGGCACCAGGAAGTATGGGCCTTACTGGGGTAGGTGTGGGTCTTTTGAAAGAAGTAAGTCACTGCGGGTGGACTTTGGGGTTTCAAATGCTCAAGCCAAGCCCAGTGTCTCTTCCTGCTGCCTAGGAGCAGTTAAATGACTGGAAACTACAATTTTCAAGTAACATGTACAACAGCCTGAAGATGTAAACAAAGTTCTGGGCCAGTGAGATGGTTCTACTCCCCAGACCTGCATGGTGGAATGCTGTGGGATAATGCTCTTGTACATTGTGAAGATTTGTCACTCATATTGGTTTAATAAAACACTAATTGGTCAATAGCCAGGCAGGAAGTATAGGCAGGGCAAGCAGATTAAGAAAACTCTGGAACGAGAAAAGGCAGAGAGTCAGATGCAGAGGAAGCAAGATGAGAATGCCTTACTGAGAAAAGGTACCAAGCCATGTGGCTAAGCATAGACAAGATTTGTGCTTAATTTAAGTTGTAAGAGCTAGTTAGTAATAAGCCTGAGCTTATAGGTCAAACAGTTTATAATTAATATAAGCCTCTGTGTGTTTCTTTGAAACTGAACAGCTGCAGGACCAAGCAGGACAGAAACTTCCATCTATGGTGGAAAGAGAGAACCAGAACCCAAAAGTTACTCTGACCTTCATCCACAGACCTATATATATACAAATAATAACCAGTACAATAGTCTTTATACACATCTTATATATAAAAACAAAGTTCACTTGATAAGTGAATCTATACTTATATTTAATACTAAAATTAGCTCCAAAGGGAACAGAGACTTACATTTAAGAGATGAAAGCAGAGGGAAAAGAAAGTTATGATCAAAGATTAGTCAAAGACTTCTGAAACAGAGCAAGAAAGCACAAACTGGACAAAACTTAAAATTTGTTCTCCAAAAAAAGTATTTCTTAAAATGAACAAGCAGGCTAGGTGTGCCAGTACAAGCCTGTGATCCTAGCAATTGGGAGGTGGAGGTTGGGGGCAGAAGGATCAGGAATTCAAGCTGTTCTCTGGATACCTGGGTGACATGAGACCCTATTTCAAAATCTGTAACAACACAATAGGCCATCCAGACCAAAGAGGACAAAAATTTACTTTTGGCAAAAACAATTTGGGTTCAGAAGAAGGAATAAGAATTTCTAATCACCAAAAATCTGTGAACTAATACCATTTTAAAAAGTCTTTAGAGTTACATAATCCAAGCCATGAGGAATCAAGTTCAATAACAGTCTGAGCCACAGAGTGAGACCCTTCCTCATAAAAATAACAACAGGGTTTGGACAGATGGCTCAGGGGTTAAGAGCACTGGCTACTCTTCCAGAGGACCTGGGTTCAGTCCCCAGCACCCACATGGCAGCTCACAACTGTCTAGAATCCAACTCCAAGTGGTCTGACACCCTCACACTGACATGCATGCAGGCAAAAACACTAATGCACATTAAAAAAGAGTAAGAATAAGAAGGAGAAAGAAAGAAAAAATAACAACAAAAAAGTAAAACGCCTCAACAAGCTCTTCATTGTAAAGGAGACCCATAAATTTCAAATAAGGATATAAAAAGTGGGGCCATTGAGATGGCTCAGTGGATAAAGGTGCTTGCTGCCAAGGCTGCTCCCCAAACTTGACCTCTGGAACCCACACAGGAGGAGAGAACCAATTCCCACAAATTGTCTTCAGACTTCCATAAATATACACACAATAAACAAATAAGTAAGTAAATTGAAAAGATACTTTAATAGACATTAAGTAAATGCAGACTAAAACTACAGCAAGGTGTCTACCATTTCAAACACTGCAATCAACAAGGAACTGCGCTGGGGATGGCAAATGCGGAAAAGACTGGAGGGTAAACAGAACTCTGCATTGCTGATGCAAGTAAAATACAGAAAGGACATCCACTCTGCAAGCATCTGGGGATAACCTAAGAACACATCCTGTGCCTATGGCTCAGCAAACTTACAGTTACAGAGCCTTGTTCCCCGAGACGAAGAAATACCCTTAAGTACTCATGGCAACTTACTCATGACAATAAAAAGCTAGGAACCAGTCCAGTGTCCATCTACTGATGAGCAGACACAACACTGTGGTGAGTTATACGATGAAATAGCCATAAGATGGCATACTCCTTAGCCATTAAGAAGAATGATCTACTGATAAAAGGCATGGGTGAGTCTCAAAAGCTCTCTGCTAAGTGAAAGCTGTTACCACAAACAGCTACACAGAGTGTGGCTCCATTTGTGTGAAATTCTGGAAAGGTGCCACAGCAGCTCGGCAGCTGCCAGGGTCAGGGAGGAGACTGACAATAAATAGCCAGGCAGAGATAAATGTGTGTGCTGAATATAACATTATCTGTACCTTAGTTACAACACTGAGTACTTTTAAATACTCAGATGGTAGCTGTGTGTGATGGCCCACGCCTTTAATCCCAGCACCTGGGAGGCAGAGGCAGGCAGATCTCTCTCTGAGTTCCACCCCTCCCTGGTCTACAGAGTTCCAGAACAACCAGGGCTATACAGAGAAAAAACTTTGTCTCAAAAAACAAAAACAAAACAAAACTCAAATTGTATCCTTGAATTGGTTTCTTTCAAATTATAACTTAATAATTTGATTAAGATTTTTGCTACAGGTGGACTTCCAAACAGATTCCTGTCTTTAAACAAGAAAGGCAATTTTATTTCACCATATCCTTATCCAAAAGGCGTCAGGATTGTAGAGGAAGCCTTTGACCTTTCCCTAAGGTGGGGGGAGGAGAAGCAAGGGCACAGGCAAGCACTGGCCATGTGTTGGGACTGCGCTCGCCCGCACCTACAGCTTCAGAAGCCACTCCACTGATGCCTCCTTGCAAAAACAGAGACTGTATTCTTTCTTTCAAAACAACCACCACACACAGCCCCTATTCTTTGCCCCTGGCACAGAGCACAAAGGTGAGGAGGCTCAGCCCATTAAGCTAAGAGGACCAGTCTCATGATCTCCTTTATACTCAAGAACACTTCTGATTCCATTGAGCCTCTTGTACAGCAGGTTTACTGGAGTCACTCACTGAATTCCTGGACTGGAGTGCAGTTACAATGAAAGCCACTTAACAGGTCTCTTGGATTCACCCCTTTTATTGTAAAACTGTGCATATCTTATGTATCTAGAAACTATGATAGTAAAGATTATTAAAGAATAATGAGCTCCCCAATAAGATAACCGATAAATCACAAATCCATCCAATCCTTGCCTATTAAAGCAATTAATTTAAAATATCCAGTATTAGCCAGACAGTGGTGGTGTCCCACAAGCACTTGGGAGGCAGAAGCAGGGGGATCTGTGTGAGTTTGAGGCCAGCCTGGTCTACAAGAGCAAGTTCCAAGACAGGATCCAAGGCTACAGAGAAACCCTGTCAAGAAAAAAATATCCAGTATCGTCTTGGAAGGGAAGGACACACAGCAAAAAGCAGTTAGCAACATCTAGCCTGGGTTAACACTAAAAAGTCCCCTAGGGTGATCATGTTAGGAGCTTATACATGTGGATAAGTCCAAAAGCTAGAGATGAAGGACCAGAAACAACATATCCACAAGAGAAGTGTGATCTGAAGCAAGCGGGTGAAAAAGATCAAACTGTTGGCCATGCAGCTGACCCAGCAACGCCAATGCCTTTGGGCAGGTGATCCACAGCACTATGATGATGTGGAAAGATTCGAACCCACTTGCCATCTGGGAACAGCCGGGCCACCTCCCTTCTTACCACCACCTGCAGTCTCTAGGCTTTTTCACCCACACCTTGAAAAACAACAGTTAAAGAAATTAGTACTTTGGAACTTGACCCAGGGACACTACAAAACAGCCAAAACTGGACTAGAACCCATCAGATCCTTGGTGCTTCTCCATCCATGGTAGCTGGTGCTCCTGTGGCCACCAACGCCCCCTGAACCCTCTGTCATTTCCTAGGAACAACTCCTGAGAATCTGTTAGTCTCTAAATTGGCACTGGGGGCTGGGGGGGGGGGGAACAAAGCCTTTTAGAAGTGTTTTGAGGATTCACCATTCACTTTGGGAGGAATAAGGCTAAAAATAGCAAGGCTTAGAGATAATCCATTTACTCTGCTTACCAGTTATCAAGCATAGCTCTATAGAACGTGGCTGTCAACCAGCTGATCTTAAAGACATTTAGGAATTAATCTCCAGTAACCTCTTCTGCATCACGTAGCTGTCCGTTTGGGTTAAGGTGAGACCAACCGAAGAGATTCTCCATAGATCAAAGTCTAGCTCTCAAACCTTGGAAGCTGGCCACAGCCACTGCCTATACCTCAGTCTTCTGCTTCTTGTTTTAGGTTTTATTTTATGTGTGTGAGTGCTTTGTATGTATGTTCACCATGTGCATCCATAGTGCCCACAAAGGTCAGAAGGAGGCACTGGGATTGCAGCAGGTTGTGGGTCACCATGTGGGTAGGTGCTGGGAACCGAACCTGGGTCCTTTGTAAGAACAATCACTGTCAACTACTGAGCCGTCTCTCCAATCCCTGACTGACTACCTCAGTTTTAACAAAAAGCCATGCTCAATACTGTTGTGCATAAACTACTCCAGCAACGAACGAGAGGGGAGGGATTGATTGTATTTCTCGTCAAAAAGTTTACTATTAGAAATGCTAACCTAGCCGGGCGGTGGTGGCGCACGCCTTTAATCCCAGCACTCAGGAGGTAGAGGCAGGCGGATCTCTGTGAGTTCGAGGCCAGCCTGGTCTACAAGAGCTAGTTCCAGGACAGGCACCAAAAGATACAGAGAAACCCTGTCTCGAAAAATCAAAAAAAAAAAAAAAGAAAGAAAGAAAGAAAAAAAGAAAGGCTAACCTATCAAAGCACCAAGGCCCAAAAGAGGCTGTAAGTTGTTTCCACTTACCACTTACAAACACAATGTGTTGGGCTAGGTTGTAGGAAATTGGCTTTCCTCTCCCTCCCTCCCTTCCTTCTTTCTCTTTATGGTTTGGTGTCAAGAGCCAATTTCCTCCTAAAATTATTGCAGGAACCATCACCCTTGGGAGTCTGCAGAGAACCCCACACCCCTAATTGTGTTAAGAATCGTTCTATTGACAGAGCCTACCCCACACCCAAATTGGCTGTTAATGAAGAGCTATCTGTTAGTGGAACCCACCCCACATTCCAAACTATCTAAAGAACTAGGTGTGTCAACTCGTGACTTCCTGGCCTAGGTGACCTGACTGAAGGTAACCTCCTGGACCATGTGACCAACGTGAACCACACGGCAAGAGCCCAGACCCCTGTGCCCATCCCCCAACTCCTTACCTTATATAAGCTGTACTCCATCTCTAATAAACTGAGGCTTTGACAAGAACCCCCTCGCTTAGCCTCATTCCTCTCTCCTTCCAGATAGTGCCTCTCTGGGACCCTGGAATAACTGAACTGCCAGGCGGGTTACTAACCCTAGACTAAGTAACCTGCCAAGGCAATCAACAGTTTGGTTTTTCGCTTGTATGTTTTGAGACTGGGTTTCTCTGTATGGCTCTGGCTGTCCTAGAATTCACTCTTTAAACCAGGCTGGCCTTGAACTCACAGAAATCTGCCTGCCTCTGCTTCCCGAGTGCTGGGATTAAAGGTGTGCACCACCACTGCCTGGCCTAATAGTGGATATTAAGTACACAGATTTTTTAATTAGCTCCTAAGGTGAAGCCCCTAAAGAGAGTGTACTTATATATATATACCACTCTGTCAGATAATAGAAAAATAGAGACCACACCCTGTACTTTACAAACTGAGTAGTTTACTCGTAACCACCTAAGCATCCAAATAGAGACCAGCTAAACTAGATGTAGCTTTTCCACTGTCAGAAAACACAGTCCCAAACAGGCAAGCATCTCCAGAAGGGAAGGAGGGCAGACAGCTTAGGAACTCCATAAAAATAGACATATACCCATTACTTAAGCCCATTAGGGACAAAAGACAAAATGTCCATGAATTCTAAGCTCTGTGACTTCGAGAACCAATGACATGCCTCCTGGCTTCTGAAAACTCCAATAGCCCCCCAGATGCAACTGGTTTGGCTTTGTTTTTAAGAACAAAGCAAATTTTAAAAATCAACACAGACACCTGCTGGTGAGACCACTTTTGTCTTCTACAAGGACTTCAACTTCTTTTAAGTCCTGCAGGTCTCTGGGTTCCCTAAGGTCCTCTAGGTAGCCAAGGATGACCTTGAATTTCTAATCCTTCTGCCTCTACTCCTGTGTGTGACACCGCGCCCAAATTAATGTGGCGCTGTGGCTCGAACCCAGGGCTTAATGTGTGTTGCTAAGTCCTCTTCTGAAGGGGCAACATCCTCAGTCCATAACTCGACCCAACCCCAGCATAAATGAAAACTGCCTACAACTGTCAACTAGCCAGTGGAGACGAGCTTTTAAACTGTCACGTGCTGAGGGTAGTTAAAATACACTTTTCCACAATTTTCAATTTGCAACTGGTCACAAAGTCTTAAAGTAGAACAGGCTGGTGAAATTCTAGATGGCTTTCCTCTCCCCAGCGCTGCTCTACCAGTGCCAATGCTACTGTGTCGAGAATCTAGAGAGTAAGAGCAGGAATATCACAGCTGCAGGGTCTGATTACCAGGAAGAGAACACTATCGTCCCAGCAGCCCTGCCAACAGGCTGTCTCTGCGAAGAGGAGCCAGGGCAGTGTGCAATAGTGAACAGAGGGGAGGAGGTGTGGAAAGGTGTGCAGCAGTGAACACAGACGTGAGGTGGTGTGCAGAGCGTGTCAAAGGCAATTCCTCACCTCCAGTTTCTGGGTTTGTAGACAGGACCAGCAACTGGTCACCACCAAGAGCATGCATGAGTGAGAACTGAGAAGTATCGAGCACACAACTCCAGTCTTCAAACTCAGCAACACATTGGATCTTTACTCATCTGCTCTCTCTTTTTAGTTGTGTAACGGTTGTATTTCACAAGAATTTCTTTGAGACCCACTATCTTAATTTTCTTTAATTTCTTCATAAGCCCCCCCCCCGCTGCCAAACAAAGCTTTTACCAATAACAACTTGCAATGCAGAAATTAGCAAGCGTCATACAGTCACAGTGTAACCTAGAACATTCCTTCCTGAGAAATGCGCAGCTCTCCAGGTGCAGACCACACAGAGCGTTGTTCCCAGCCCGTTACAAGTATAAACAAAAGGATCCTGTAATAAATTATGACCACAAACTTCACTGATTTCAACTAAAAAGTTTACTTTGGCCAAAAAACAAGCTAAAAATTAAATAATGAGCAAAGTCAGAGGCCATGTCTTATGGTAGTGGAGCAGGGTAAGGAAATCAAACAAAAACAGGACCATCTGACTGGAGTGTGTTTGGCTCTCTTCCACTGTGCCATCATATCACAGGTAAGTCAGGCACAGCAGGGGAAAGGGCTTATAAAACCGCCCACTCCTGGCATTAAGATCTGGCAAATAAGGGCATCTCCATAGGGATGGACCCAAATCTGGCTCAGATCAAACCAGCAGAACAATGGCAACAAGACCAACGTTCAAAACCTGAAGGGTCTACGGCAGCCAGAGTAGCTGTTTCTTTGGCTACGGGAACCAAGCTGCTGCTCAACTTTTGTTCCAGTACAGACTCTAAAACTGTAGCATTTAATACAGTCGTCTATCAGTTCTGAGACCCCCCACCCCTAGGCAAATAAAACTGCAGATACTCAAGCCTCTTACATAAATTAACACACTATTTACATGTAATCTTGCATACATCCTCCTGTACACGTTAATCATCTCTAGATTACTTATTATGTCTAATGTACATGCTATGTGAATAGTTTTTATACTGGCCTGCTTAGGAAATGACAACAAGAAAAAGAAAGTCTATACATGTTTAGTGTATGACTGCATAGATTACATTAAGTCATAGGAAGTTTCTACACTTTAACATACTCAAGTCACCTTAGCAAAAGTGTACCCACTGAGTATCACCCAAACGCAAAAAGAACACAAAGGTATATAGAGTAATCCACAATTGCTTCATTTACCACCATGCAGAGGGCAAAGTAATCTTCAGTTGTTCACCAAGAATCAGACTTGGTGTTCCTTTCTTAACATCCACCATAATTTTCTATTTTATAGGCAAATCTTTCCTAAATTATGTAATAATTCTTACCTGAAGAAAAAGTACTTTCCTAGCTTTCATCCTTGTCTCAATAATTCTGCAAGATGCTGACCTGACTCCTAGTAATCACGCAGAAACAGGATTCACCCAGGTTTTAAGGCTGCTGTCACTTGTGTTTGATCATTGTCTTAATCAGGGTTTCTACAGCTGTAACAAAACACCAGGACCAAGAGCAACTTGGAGAGGAAAAGTTTGTCTTGCTTACACTTCTGCATTACAGTCCATCTTAAAAGGAAGCAGGGCAGGGGCTGATGCAGAGGCCACAGAGGAGTGCTGCTCACTGCCTTGCTCCTCATGGCTTGTGGAGCACCTGCTTTCTTCTCCCACATCAATCACTAATTAAGAAAAGGCTCCACGGGCCAATCTTACAGATTTTTTCTTTCCGTTATGTCTAGTAAACAAAACCCAACCACACAGCCATCCTCAGTACTGCATCCTTCCATAGCCCCTCAAGTTCTTGGACTCAGGCATTTCTCAAATCATTGCAAAAATACTTCTTTTTAAATACATAAAAAACTATAATGTATAACGCAGATAATTTTTTATTTCAAAATCAAGACTAAATATAAACCTCAAAGTTAACCATGAAAGGCTAATCCATTGCGCTGAAGAAACGATTGGACAGCAGGTCAGAGAGAGACTGCGGGTCCGGCTCACAGAAATGCACCATCTTACACTGCTCAAACGGCCATCCCTCAGCCCGTTAGCATCCTCTTCACAGCCAAAGGAATGTTTTGGAAATCAGACTCAAGAGTGTCCACCTTAATATGCAATGCATATTTTCTTTTCTAGGTCAAAACTGTGAGACAATGTTCTGGACACTGGAATGTTCAAATCAACCAGTGCTGTTAAGAGAGTCACGAAAAGACTGAAAAAGATGTCCCTGAGCAAGCAAACAGTTTTTGTGGATGATAGTCACTTCATTTGCCCACATCACTGCAATCATCAATGGATGTCTAGGAGAACTAAGAGTTTGTGATAAACCTTCAGAGGGAAGCTGGGAATGGAGCTGAGCTGGTCGTGTGTGTGCCTGATATGCCTGAAGCTCTTGGGTTGGATCGCTGACCCTACATAAACTGGGTGTGCTGCTGCATGCCTGCAATCCTACCACTAGGGAAGGGAAGGCAGAAGGACTGAGGGCTTTATTTATTTATTGCTACATAGAGAGATTGAGGCCAGATTGAACTACGAGATCCTGTCTCAAAAACAAACTTGAAAGAGGAGAAATGCTAGATTCTGCCTGTTGCTTTATTTGGAAGAATGACCTTTCTTTGTTATAGGTAGAATGGGTTTAAGCACACTCTCCCCTGAAGTCTCCCACGTCCTGTTAGAATGATGACCATTCCTGAAATCAGCTTGATCCCTCTTAATACGGCACCGAAAGTAGAGAAGAAGAAAAATAGAAAGAAGAGCATGCATGAATGGGAGTGAGTTTGCTCTTGCCGGCCACCAGGACAAGCTGAGTGCATAGCTATCAAGCACGGTAGTGGGGAGAGCGCTTGCCATAGGCTATGTCCTCAACCACTTCATAGACTGTGGCATCAGGATAAGACAGTCAACCACTACATAGACTGTGGCATCAGGATAAGACAGTCAACCACTTCATAGACTGTGGCATCAGGATAAGACAGTCAACCACTACATAGACTGTGGCATCAGGATAAGACAGTCAACCACTACATAGACTGTAGCATCAGGACAAGACGGTCAACCAGACACGCCTCATATATAAATCTAGCTGGGCATTCCTGGAAGCTATGTGCCTACTGAACCAGTTCCATAAATGGGAGCTTTCCCAAAACACATTTGGAGCCCCTTCCCTAAATCTCTTTCCACAGTGAATTTCCAGTAAGTCGATCACCAGAGAATGTGTAGTGTGCACCCCCAAATCTGTACGGCCCCAAACATTTTGAAATTATACTTCTAAGCCAAGCTATGTTAAACTTTGTTCGGGAGAGAACTCAAGGCTGTTTTTATCCCTACTTTCGGGCAACCCTCAGCACAGACAGTGGGTGCACAGTCCCAGTCATTCTTTTTTTTTGGGGGGGGGGGGGCTCAGCTGAGTTTATCACTTAGCAAACTGCTTGGTAATCCCCTCTCATCCCCATACTGCAAATGTCCTATCAGCAGAGCTGGGTAGCAATGCGTTGGCAGAATCTGGCCAACCCAGACCTCCTGCTGGGTGACTCACACTTCTGAGGTTGTCCTAAGACAGGAAGACAGAGGATTCCTGCCCCACTCTGGGGGAGGGGGGACTCCAGAGGGAATCAGGTGGGGGAAAGCAGGAGCCAGACAGGACTGACTCCCATAAGAGGAGCACTGCCCCAAACCACAGCACGGGTTTTATTTTTTAAGTAAATTCAACTTGCTTGTTTTAGGCTAAATACTCATAAATTTGCTCTAGTGATGATGGGTTTAGGAGAGGTTATTTAATAAATAACTTCTTATTGTTAGCAAAGAAGAAATAACTATTTAAAAACAACTAAGGTATGAATTCTTATTTGGGTAGCTCCTTAGTGCTCCAGTAGAAGGCATGCAATGAAGTCTGATATATTAAAGAGTGAGGCAGCCATAAGAGCTTATTAAAAATTAGAGAAACACGTGGTTTGATCTTAAAATAGCTCATTGGCTACCTTACATTGCTGCAGCGGGACTCACCACACACAGGTCTATGGTGTCAGTCACGAAAGCCTACAGGATATCTGTATTTTTTTTTTTAAAAAAAAACTTCAAATATATGAAAAATTGGGTGCATAATCAAAACACTGCTGGGGGCTCAGGAGCCTAGTGACACAGACATGATGGAGCCCAAGCACCCTTCGCCTTGCCTTAGTAGCTGAAGTTTAGCCACGATGGCACACAGCCATCATCAAAAGGGGTATGAGCAACACAAAGCAGCCCCTGGAAACTCACACACAATTAACAGCAACACAGCCTGTTGTTTAAGGCGGCAGGTCTCTGAAGTGAGTATCCCTGCCGTGAAAAGTGCGCTCCAGGTTCAGTCTCAGACAGCTGCTTTGGGCCTACGCCTCTGGATTTAATGGGAGGGAGAAATTGACGAGGCTTCTATCTGTTCAAAGGAACATACTAAGGTTTGGTTCTCTTTGGTTACCTCAAGGAGCTCACACCACTCACACCCCTACAGTCCTGGGCTTTTCTCTTCTTGTGGTGTCAGGGCATCACTAACACTTCTGGAAGGGTCTTCCAGTTGGGAAGGACTCTGGGTTTTCTGGCCCGGCATTTCATTTCCCAAAGTGGGTTCTGCTACTTTTCTGCCCTACCCCACCCTCAAATTCTCTGAAGCTATAGTAAACTTTGCAGAAACAGAGCTGCAGGACCTGCCATGGCTTCGGTGAGCTGTCACACACCTCAAAGCTCCTACAGCACGGTTGGGCGTTATCTTTCAAACTCATACAAACACAGATCACTTTTTAAATAAAACGTGTAATTGGGCTAGCAATCTTAGACGTTCCCTCTAAATCCCCATCACTGCACCTACAGAGAGAAGCACATTTATCCTCCTCTTTCCTCTGAATGCCCTTCTTAGCACTCCTTAAATGCGCCGATCCTCTTTTCATTTTTCATCTCTGCTAACAAAATACACTTGATGGGCTGTTCATTCATCAATTGCTAATTCCCAAGTCATCTGGACACTTTCTATTATAGTTCAGGAGTCCACAGTCCTGCTTTTGCTTTGAACGTTTTTCTTTTAAATTTTGTACTAACCAGGAGTCCTTGGAATCATAGGCATATCATATACAAAATGTGTGGGCACATTGCTTTTAAAAACTGTTTTAAGGCATAGCCAGTACAACTTTCTTGAATGGGTCCATTATTCTTCAAAATCATTGGCAAGTAATAGCAAAAATAGTGTTATAAATACTTCCATGCTGAGGGGTAACAGAACAGAAAGGAGAGATGCGGAGAATAAGGCACTGGCCTTTAGAGCTGAGACAGTAAGCACTCAGATTGCAAACTTGGAAGGCATTCTTCAACGCCTGAAGGAACATCACAGGAAAGACAAATGACAAAGTAGGCTTCAACAAAAAGAAGGGAAGCAGCCGGACACACGAAAGGACCCAGGACTGCCACCATAGAGATTCTTACATGAATCTTCAAGTGCTTCCCCATTAATGCAAAACCAATTTCTAGCAAAATTATGATGCTCATCACTAACAATCTAAAACAGCAGGAGGCAGACACCATGTCCCATCCCTAGCACAGTCAACAAAAGCCAAGCACAGCAGGCTATGGCTATAATCTGGCACTCTGGAGGCAAGAGTTCAAGACTCTGAAGTGGGATTGGCCACATAGAAAGATCTGTCTGCAAGGGCTGGGGGTGGACACGGGGTGGAGAAGGATAAGCCAGGAGGTAGCATGATGTTTTGCCACTACTAGAAGACCTCTCACAGCCATGTGCAAACAGGCCACTGTGGTGCTGGGATGCGGCTCTGACCGAAGGACATGCTTTGTGTGGACTTACAGACAGGAAGGCACAGGCAGCACAGTTAGTGCTTCTCGCCCAGGGCAAGGTCTCCATCATTAGGATTTGCTAATGAACTCCCTTTCCTCTAGGAAAACAGGCTTCTGTGAGAAAGGGAGCACAGCAAACCAAAGGGTGAGAGTCAGAAAACTACAAAAACCATACTTAAACCGCTTCAGAAAGGGAAGAGAGTCTTTGGCACCTACTGGGTTCTTAGAAAACAAAACCTTAGGTTGTGTTCATGAGAAACAATGGACGTCCTTGGGGGAAAAATAAGCAATGCGATATGATAAGCACCAACTCTTTAAATATGATTATTTAAATTTAGCTCAAGTTCAACAGTGGGAGGTGGCCGATAAAAGGAAAAGTATTTTTTCACTCTCCCTCCTTTAGAAATACTTCCAGTGTTCCTGTAAACCAACTTGCATTGCACAACGCTACCTAAAACATTGCTCATACTTCACATGAACTGAACAGAAATGGGCCGAGAGTTTTGGACTCATCAATTTGTGGCTTGACAAAGATCTGCAAATCCCAGCTGCTTGGGGGAGAGTGGAGGGGAATGGCAGAGGTGTGGCCCAGGAAAAAAGATCTCTACCCTTGAGCACAACCATCAAAGGAATAGGCTGCTCTTGCTAATGCTGTCTGGAGAACCACCACGAAAACACCTAAGGTTACAAGTGTCTGTAACAAACATACATTCCTGACACAGAGTCCCACACATGGGCTTTGAAGGTTTTATAAGGACATAAAGAAACAGAATCGGAAAGAACCGGCCCTACAAAACTTGGCTCGGGTATAGCCAATCCTTATCACACAGCATAGGGCTGGCAGCAGTCATGTTTGGAAAGAGCTAGCGCCCTGCCAGATTCAACAAAGGCTGACGTGGGGACAAACAGGCATGCTAGTGCCCGGCAGTCCTGCTCTAGCCCTTCCCCAGTTTAGTCAACGGAGACATGCCAGACCCACAGGATCCTCCACCTATAGCTTTTGAGTTCAGAAAGCAGTAAGATGGAGACAATATAGCCTACACCCAAAGGACTAAAATCAGGGAGAGGCCAAGGCAAGTGCCTGTCGCTGGGGGGCTCCTCCTGAGACCTCCCCTATTGTAACTGAAAGGAGGGACCCTAGCATCTTGACAGCTTGTTTCCATACTTAGCTTCACATTCCACAGCTCTCCTGAGGCAGAGGCAAAGATCTCTCTCTTTTCCTTTCTCGGAAGTCTTTTAAAGCGCACCTGTTTTCATCTTTCTATAAACAAATATTCTACTTAAACTGGAAACCACGAGCTGCTCTCTCGTCACACTTGGAACCACCTTTTCAACAAGTGTGGGGACAGAAAGAAACAAGAAAGAGGAGGGCTGCCATCTCTCCTTGGAGCTCTCCCGGCAGAGGAAATGTGACAGCGTGGGAAAGCTGTGTACTTTTCCAACTCAGGCCAATATTGAACTTTGCTTAAGGCCGGCTACCCTCCTAACAAGCCCCTCTCACACGCCTCCATTTAACACCAGTAAGATCTAAATTATCCACGCAGCCGATTTCACAATCAACATCTTTTGATATACTAGGAAATAAAAGAACATCTTGTGACTGTAACGTATAATCCTCTCTTCTGAGAAAAAGCACCACTCTGAGCCCAGCTAGCACGTCCCATTAGGAGCAAGCTAGTTCTTTGCTGACTGGACACAGCAGACCCGAACTTTAAATTGAACACTCAGTGGTAATAGTCCCAATATCTAGATGTTCAAAGTGGCTGCTAAATTATACACTCCTAAGCACACATCCATTTCTCTGTGGGTGCACTGGAGAAACACTCTTAAATTCTAATGGTATGAAGGAGACTAAACACTGGCGAGTCTCCTACACGAGCATTCTCCTGCTCTCTCTGTCACTGCCATGCCAGTCCGACTCAATGCCTTAACAACTGGTTTCTCAAAGACTGAGACCCCAGCTGTGGCACACAGGTGCCAGCAGCGAAACTCATGACACTTTCTTTCAATACGCACAGTAACTTAGACAGGTGTGTGACCACAGCACAGCGATCTGAAGAACACACACTCTCTCCACTACTTGTCCCTCTCCAGTACATCCCCAACACTATCCTTAAAAGGGGGGTTGTCAGTTTACGAAAGACTACACTCTTGCTTATTACTAAGGACTGCAAATGTATGCAGCAAAGAGCTTCTACTATTTAAACCATGGAGTGAAGACGAAAGGAGAGATGGAAAGAGTGTCTCACGACAACAATAAAGAATAACTCTGGGCACGAGCAAGCTGCCCCTGCAGGACAGTGCTGAGTGTCTCGCTGCACAACAGTTCACACGGACTACTTGTGAAGTTACGCAAAGAAATTCCAGCCATTTCTAAACTTTTTTTCATTTTAAATAGGCGTTATTAGGTCTAACTCACGGGAACAGAAAAGTGAAGGCACTGTGGACCTGCAGTTAGACCACGGCAGCAAGTGCACACGTGACAATAACACTAGACTCTCATTTCTCCCCACAGATGCCTTTTCTGCAGCCAGCCCCCTCCCACCCCAAGCCCTGCAGTCACTGAGATCTGCTCTCACCATAGTTGGTATTGCCTTTCTAGACTCTCGCAGAAACAGAGCCAGGAGCATGTGTTCTACTGAACCAGGCGTGTCTCTCAGCACACTTCTGAGATCTGTCCGTGCTCTGCGCCGCTGACCTGTTTCCCTTATTACTCTGCTAAGACTGCTCTCTTTATATTAACATACCATAATTACCCCAAACTGTTTTTTTTTAATAAAATGAAGACAGTGCTTTAGAAGGTGTACATACAAGTTTCTAAGTGTACCATTATGTTTTTCTTTCAAGGTCCCTGAAGCCAAAAGGAACTCTGCATAACTGCCAAATCCGACCTGGGCTTCGGGAACAGAGCTTGATTCTGCTTTGCCTCCCTAAAGAATAATCTGCTCAGTCATAGGAAAAATCTCGATAACCTGATAGTTTACTGCCAACTCAAGATGCTATTTCAAGCTGCCGAAGAACTAGGAGGAAACGGTAGCCAAGTAATTTCATGGGCTGCTCCTGAATGCGTGACCGAAAAGTGAACTTGGGGATTACAGCTGAGCATGGGTTCTGGTCCTCCCACTCTTCCTGACCCCTCAGGATTTGGATTTCACTGTATTACCAACAGAAGGACGTGATGGACTTTCTTTTGAGTCAGGACTGCCCTGAGAAGTCCTGTTTAATAAAGAAAATAAACAACTGTGTAAAGTCTGTTTAATCCAGCTGCCGTATCATGCAGGGCCCTGAGATTTCCAAGGAGACAAGATACTCCATACACCTCACAATACTTAGTGTTAGGATGGCTGCCTGGACAAACAGGCACCACGACCCTAGAGAGAGATGGGCCACCTTTAACTTAATGTGACTCTCCCTTTTTCTCTTCCAAACACTTTTTTTATAATTTATATTTTATTTGTAAGTATTACAACATCAATAAGATAATAAATTTTATTTGAAAGAGCCCTACTGACTCTAAACATGAGTCCCAACTACACTGAGGTTTTTAAATAGAACAATCTAATACCCCCAGGCTCCAAAGGAAGTCTGCATGCCCTATGCCCATGCCCTAGCCTTACCCAAACAGGCCTTCCTTTCTAACAGTTATGTGGGGGACCAGCCTACCATTCTGTCAATGAAAACGGAGTTAGAATGAGCTCCACGGTTCCCGGCAGGCTAACCACTGTAACATGATAGTCATAAGTGAGCCGCAGTTTCAATACCAAACTGAGAAAGGCTGTAGGGTATTTAAAGCATGCTTGAATCTGTGAGCAACACATCTAAATTCTGACAAAATATGTCTTGATCCTTCAGTCATAACTCCTGGTCGTTGTATTCACTACATACATGTACTTCTCCCCCCCCCCAATATAATTACTATTCCTCAAAAAGAAATTAAGTCCTGATCGCAAATCTCAGCCTTCATAGTGACTTTATGCATCTATATACTCATTCTGTGTGAATGCAAATATTTGAGGCTTATGACACTACAGAACATGATAGCCTCTGATAAAGAATAACACAAGAGAGAATGAAAGTTTCAAAAACAAACAAAAACTCCTGCTTGCTTTTGCAACAGCATCCTGGCAACAACCACCGCTTTTGTTTAAATTATTATGAAATGGCAAAGAATCCTTCTGAAATCCCACCAGTACCAACCAGCCTCTGGGAGAGACTGTATGAGCAGGCAGCACTGGACAGATCAAGGGCCCTTTAAGTTTCTCAGCAGCATGTGAGGGAAGCCCTGCTCTCCAGAAGTGACTCACAGAAGCCCACACTGAGGAGCAGTGAGCCCTGCCTGGTTCCAGCCTGGACTGGGGGCGGGGAGAAGCTTGCAAGCCTGCACTGGACTCCTGGAACAGAGTGCACTGCAGGAGCGAGGCGTGCACTCTAAGAGCAAAGGCTGCCTAAGGGATGTGGCGCTTTCCAAGACAGGCAGGAACCAAGGCCTAAGAGGCGCTGGCAGGAGCTCTTGTGCACGCACATGGTCCTTCTTAGAACTGAATGTCCCCGGCACTCGGAAAGGAAGTAAACAAAGATCCAGGTCATGCCTGTGTCTATGTAGCCCAGGGCAGCCAAGGCCTGGACTGGACAAGACTTCCAGCACCCAGGCAAGGAGAGCCTGCTTACATCACTAAGCTCTCAAATGTGGGCTGCCTTGACCAAGAAAAATTACAAAAAGTATAGCCTGTATTTCTCCCTGCCATTTAGTTGGCTTTTTAAAAAAAAATTAAAAACAACCATTTTCTGAAATAAAGCTGCATCAGAGAAGAGTTTCATGTGGAATGGGGCCACAGTGGATTCAAGTCATCTACTTCTCCTCAGATCAGAGCTGTGGTGAACCCTCCAGTCTCCCCAAACTCAAAGCAGGCGCAGGAAAGGCCCTGGGGAACATGCACATGCCAAAGCCCACAGTGATCTGTTTACCTAATAAACCTTAAGGGACTGAGGTACCTTCCTCACGGTCCACCCAGACGCTAAGTACCCTACACTCTCTCCCACACCCACACCAGAACAAACTACAGCGAGCAGTGGAGTACCCTCCCTCCCCAGCCCCCAGAACAGCAGAAAGCCCGCTAAGCCCTGCCATCCCGCTGAAGCTCTGGGCTCAGGGCAGGACCCAGACAAGCTGCCCTGTCTCTCCACCCTACTGTTGGCAGCCAGCAGGGTGCTGCAGCCCAGTGCCACAGAGGCAGTTTGTCCTGACAGTCAAAGCTTCCTCTTAGCCCCTGCGAGGGCAAAGCAAAGGGAATCTAAAATAGAAGCAGAACTGACCAAAAGAAAGGAGAAGACAAGGTCTGTGTCTAGGCACACCTTCATTTCGTGTGTGTGTGTGTGTGTGTGTGTGTGTGTCTGCATGCAACAAATTCATGCTTCTAAAGTTATCTATAACTGAATTTCTGAAAGAGTAAGATAAACCATTCATTAAAAGTTATAAAATGTAACGGCTCATTAAAGACAGCTAATTGTTCAACAACCTCAACTTATCATTTTGTAGATCTTAATTTTTCACATAGTTTAATGAGGAAAAAAACACCACCTACATACAGTCAATGAAAATGAATAAACACACTAGCCAGAGGAACAAGCCCAGGTAGTTTACAAAGTGAAGTTTTTTTCCCTTTGAGACAAAATCTCACACTGTAGCCTAGCCTGACTGGACACTGACTTATGTAGCTTAGGCTGGCCTTGAACTCACAGACCTTCTGCCTCAGCCTCCTGAGTGTTGGGGTAGATACTGGCCACCAGATAGAACATATAATGAATATTAATAGTTTAAAATAATTTGTTTTAAAAGGCATTTGCCTTATTGAATTCATCCATTTAAAAATAACACAACATATTCTTAAATGGGGCCACAGCAATGCAATGGGTGAGAAGACTGTGGCAGAATGTAGAGCCTTTCTCTCTGTTAAAGCAGCTTTGAAATCTTAGATTATGAGACACATCCTCCACCTCACCGTACACAGCAGCCCTTAGCAAGGGCAGCGACACTGAGAAGGCTGGAGGGGAGAAAAGGAGAGTAGGAGCTTCCTGTGAATTTGGAAACACTGGTCTGCGTCACACTTCAGGAATCCTTAAGTTCACCATAAAAATATCATGAGTGTCCCATGGACAATACAACACAGGTGGGCAAAAGGGAAGTTCCAGGTTCCAGAACCAAATGTACGATCAGCAAGTCAACTAAGCACAGACAGCCTCAGAGAGAAATGAAACATTTCACCAAGGGTTTCTGATGACAAGGCAAAAGCTGGCGAGCGCACGACTTTGAACAATGCCTTGTCTGTCTGCAGAAACATTCTGATCTAAAACAGCAGAAAAATCACGGCTCAGGCCAAGCATAGCCTTCACTTTAAGAGCAAAAGGACAACTCTGTGTGTGTGTGTGTGTGTGCATGTGTGTGTGTGTGTGTGTGTCTCTGTTCTCCCAGACTCTTCTAGCTCCTCAGTTTTCCCACCTATTAACAGTCTTCTCCCTGAACCACAGCTGTTAAGACCCAGGCTCTGCCATCAGGATCCATACACACCCAATCAAATTCCTGGGATGCCAGGAAAGAAATGACAAGGAAAATATGTAAACCACAGAGGAGTGAATACGCAAATGAACTGGATCACTACCTTAGAAAACCAAATTTTTAAAACGAGAATTATATCTATTACCTCTTCCTCATGATATCTTAAAACAAACTCTGCAAGAGAAGGCCATGCGGCCGCTGGGGAACTGTCACTCAAAGCAGACGCTGCTTTGATCCTGTCAGACAAGCCTGCTAGCCTAAGACTCTATAGTCCTTAACTAGCCGATGGCTTTGTCACTTAGCAGCAAATATTTTTCCAAGTTGCCACACGGCACAAGAAGGAGCTCCAGCAAATTACGTATAAAATCAACACAACCTTGGAAAACCGTCTTTGGTTTTTTCATGGGTTAAGTCACCCAGGAACGGCAGATCTCTGCTGGGGTTTGAGGCAAGCAGCTAGGAAAATGGGGAGGGGAAGGGATGAAAGCTAGACATCTGTCCCTCATCTTCCTGCTATGCACCCCTGAAGGACACCTGAGGGCAGCAGCTGCACAGAGGGTACTGAAGCCTGGGCTAATACAGCCCTGCTCCGCAGCAGCCTCTGGAGTTTAGATGTGATACGGAGCCCAATGTGTACTTAAAGTGGTTTGGATTTTCATCTGACTAAAACCAGAGAGGCTGCAGGCTAACAGAATAACAATGATAGCTTTTCTTAATGTGGCCTGAGTAGCCACTAAGCACTCTAATAAGAGGTGAAAGACGTCTCTGGATGGAGAAATGCATGGGGCACACCTTGAGAGGCTCCCGGCTGTCTCGGGAAAAGCAGTCCGCCTCATTCTGCTCAAGTGCCAAAGAGGGGGCATAGCGTCTCTTGCAGAGTAAAGGGGCCATGCCCCTACTGCCACCTGGTTCTAAACAGCATTGTGTGCGTATGTCTGTGTGTGTGTGTGTGTGTGTGTGTGTGTGTGTGTGTGTGCGCGCGCGCACGTGCACGTGTTCATGCGCACAGGTCAAGTGGCCCCAAAACCCCTGCACTGGGTTAATTTGAAACCTTTGAGGCTTGGGTTGTAAGGTTTTTCAGCAGAATGTAAATCCAGAGAGGGAAACTTCTGTTCTCCAAAAGCTGGGACAGTAACCTAGCCAAGATTCTTCAGGGTTTGAACATTCTGGCAAAGACAACTGCCAAACAAGAACCACAACACAGATCAGGGACCCAACTTCTCATTTCAAAAGGGCCTGGCTTAGGAACTCTGTCAGAGAATATGCTTCAACTTCATCCCCGTGAACCAGAGCAATGTCTGTGCCCTCTGCATCCCATTAGAGAGCTTCTCCAGTCATCCAGGGTTCCTTGGAAAAGTTATCGCTATTCTTCTACTAGTCTACAACCTCTGAGCTTTAGCAGATGAAAATCTAAACCACTGTACATATATACTGGACTTGGGATCATCCAAAACTGGCTCGGCATCCTGATAAATGTGAGTTTAGATAGCAAGACTATAGGCGAACTTCCCAAAGTACTACAATGTCTGGTGTTGATACGCCTTCCACTCCTTGATCCACCTAATAAACTGTTAGGGATGAGCAGGTTATCTCTGTTTAAGGAAGCAGACTCAGTATTCTTTCACGGTTACACAATTTAATAGAAGAGCCAGAGTGAACGGAGGGCAACAGCCACTCCCAGTGCCCCAGTCACCACGCAGGTCTGCGCTCTAGCGCCATTTCCCTGGGAGCTGTGACGGTTCTGTGGGAACTTTCCGATTACTGTAATGCTCTCATCAACAAAAGGAAAACACTACATTATGCTGTCAGGAGTCGTATTACCAGAGGGGAAAATAATGAATGAAGGCAGAGAAACATGTCACAATGGAAAACTCAACACGACTGCCCTTTCTAGCTAAGGTGAGAGCAGTCTCCCAAGAAACGCTGCGGAGACCTGCCATTCACAAGACTGCACCAGCCAGAACACAAAGCAGGCTGGATACGGTAGATGCGAGTCTGGATTTTAAAGAGGCAAAGCTGGACAAGGTGGCTCCAGCTACTCAGGAGGCTGAGGTGGGAGCATCCCTTGAATGCAGGAGGCTACGAGCAGCCTGGACAACAGTGAGGCCCATTCCCTAGAATGGAAAAACAAGCAGACTAAAAAGAAGCAATGCCTATTTCTGAGCCCGTACCCATCCCATACCTACTGCACGTCAGGTAAATGGAGTGACTAGGTGAATGCTCAGAGCTGTGGTCCAGTTCCAAATCCTGTCCCCAGCGACCAACTCATGAGAGACCGGCCAGGCTGCAGAAGCCAATACCAATGCTGCCAGCTACTACCGAGGAACCAGGCCATTTGGCCATGTGTGGGTCTAACAAACAGCTCATAGGAGTTAGTTGGACAATCTGAGATACGGTCATCATCTTCAAAGCACGCAAAGATTTAACTCGCTGCAGCATTGGCCACCTTGTCTGCCACAGCCTCTTAACAGTCAGTGCTGAGCCCGAAATTCCCGCCTAAGTGACGAGAAGTGGCAATGCTGCTCTCAGGCAAACAGCAAAAGAAGTCCCTCAGTTCGAGAAACACCAAACTCCCTGGTGTCTAAGAAGAGCTTAGCCTCAGCAATCAGACTTACGTTGTTTCTGGGGGTCAAATTCTTCAAGATACCCAAGCTCCCCTAAATTTTACTACACTGGCTACCCAGGACCAAGACCAGAGGAACTGTAAATTTCCTCTGTGCAAAGGCTATCAATCTGAGTCATTGTGCCCACTCAGCAATTCTCTCAGTCATAATCCTGAAGATCCAGTCACTTAGAAATTCAGGCCCCATCATCCTGGACTACAGACAAGAATTCCTCAGAGTCTTACAGGTCTAGAGCTAGCACGTGAGCTACCAGGACAAAGTCTTCCTTAGCCGCCACACTGGGCACAGTAAACAGTCTTGTTCTTCCCTAGGGAACAGGATGGTGATGTCTGCAATGGGAATGGTGTCCTGACAGGCACAGTTATGTCACACATCTTCACGAGACAGGTGAACTATCTCCTCAAGACCATGTGAGGCACTATCTTAAATACGGCTTACTAGGGCTGGTGCCCGCTAATCAATGAATAGTTAAGAGCGGCCTCACTGTGTGGTTTCAAATAAGGTCTTCACATCTGAGCCTTAATTTCCTAAATTAGAGCGGGGGGTGGGGGGGTGATTGATGGCTCCCATACCACAGCTCAGGGTTTTATCATTAATCTAGCATAATTTGCTTTTCAGATCAGCCCTCCCAGAAACCCTCTCAGGACAGGGCCAGGTAGGATAGATGGGATGCCAGGAACACAAGGTGTGAAGAAGCTTGTGCCCTGAGAGTCAGGAGAACGGCCCTGGCCATTTAACAGTGACCTCTCTGGCCAGCTGAACGAGAGGCTGGCCAAAAGCGACTTTCTGGGACAGGTTGGGCTTCCCGACCTCCTAGACGGTTGTAAGGCATCACAAGAAAGAAAAACACCAAGGTTGCCCTAAAAAACATCTCCTCAAAAACTAAAGAACTCACGGCTAATGCCCTCTAGAGGGTCACTCACCTCTGAACCAGACGCAAAGGGATGAAGCTAAGCAGGATGGATGTGTATTTCATATATGGCTGTTTGCTTTCTCTTTAGGGCATCTGCTTTACTTACAAGGAGCACATCATTTTTTATTTTAAAAAGTTCAGCCGGGCGGTGGTGGCGCTCGCCTTTAATCCCAGCACTCAGGAGGCTGAGGCAGGCGGATCTCTGTGAGTGAGGCCAGTCTGGTTTACAAGAGCTAGTCCAGGACAGGGACCAAAGCTACAGAGAAATCTAGTCTTGAAACCCCCCCCCCCCCCGAAAAAAAGTTCAGGCACTTCTGAAATCGCTACGAGTCTGTGGCTAAGGAAAGAGATGGTTCTGAAGACTGACAGGAGGGTCCTCACACAAATCCTGACTGCGTCCTGGTGCAGGCTTCACCTTCTCCTGCACTCAAGCTTGTGGGGGCCTGACTCCCTCAGAAAAGCAAGATGCCAGGACCTCAACATCTGAGGGAGAGGTCACTGGCAGGCACCTGCTCCCCTGCTCACCCGAGAGGAAAAGAGGTTGTTTCTCTTTTCTGAGAGGGTTGGCAGGATGCTACAAAATGTACTTGCCCCTACATCACTGTTCAAACTCTTATTTATGTAACATTCCGAAAACAGTCTGCACGGTTTTAGGGCTTTTCTTTGGACCTATATATTATATTGAGGAAGATTTCTCCTTCAATCTCAGAAAAATAGAGATACTCATTTTTTTCACCCAGAGGAGAAATCCCAGACCGCCATGTTCTTTTAACAAAGTGTTGGAAGCGAGCAGTAGTTCATTTTTCACGGGAGGATGATAGCGGAGGAAAGATGGCACACACAATTTCCCATTTCCTTCCTTGCATCTCGGCATCTACCCAGCACCAAGGACTTTGAGATTTAGTTTGTAGAAAGAATGCTCTTCCTACCTTGACAAAGAAGAAATGACTCACGACTCTGAACTCCTTGGAAGGCAATCCTGAAAACAGACCTCACTGCTATTATCTATTCCCGAACCACAGAAGAACTCAGCTTCCTCTCCTTTCCAGCATGGGGGAAGCGCAATAGTTCGCACTCCTCCAGGCTAAATGCTCCCACAACTGAGGCTGAAGTTCTTTCTACCTGCGCTTTAATTACAACGTGGGGTCGTTAATGATAACACCTAACTGTAAGTACACGGGGATATGCATTTAATAGTGAAATCTGAGAGATTATATAGTAGTTTAACTCTCCTAAACCCAACCACTGTCCCTAATACTTTGTTAAAGTCACACAGCTCTAACCCTCCAGCCTTGACCCAGGAATTTATTACACTGGCCTATCTTCCATGCTCCTGGACGTCTGTCCAGCAGGCACCTTGGCCTCCCTCCATCAACAGGGCTCACTCTAGTCACCTTTGTAAACCATCACCACCATGTCCTGGACTACAGTGTGAAGGAGAGCCAGATCTAATGGCTCTCAATGTCCCACGGCCTTTAGTGCAGTGTGTCCTGTCATCACACGATGGCACACAGGCCTCAACTACAGGGAAGAGCAGGGGAAGGTGGGGAAGGTGAGGGAAGGTGAGGGAAGGTGGAAGATGAGGGAAACCAAAGGAGAGAGAATGAGGGAAAAGTCACCAAAGGCAAGTTCTGCTGCAATCTGGAGTAAAGGTATCTCTGTGGCTCATTTCTGAACCTGCAGAGATGACCAGGCCACTCTTTAACATTTATGTTTGCACTGCAGCCTCAAGCAAAATGGGGACGTTGGAGAGCGCCACGCCTAAGAATCACCAACCACACATCACCAGGTGACATGTCTGAAAAGCCGTTTGGGCTCCATGCGGACACTTGTCTACACCAACACTCAAGACTCTTCTCAGGATGGGTTCTGAAACGGACAGGCAAGGTGAGAACATCTGTCTCCACCCCAGCAGACCCTGCAGACCCCTCCATCCTCTCCTCTGTAAACCAAGAAGATTATGGTAGAAAAGATCACCCACTGAGGTCTCAGGCAGTGAGCATAAGATCAATATTTAAGAAATCAAAATCTCTGAAGCTTGGATAAATTATTGACTTTGGAGTTTTGTCAAAGCAGGAAGACAATGTGCTGACACCCCACCTCCGTCTCTCACCTGCTTCCCTAGTCTTCCCCAGTCCTCTTCTAGAAGAGGAGCAGTTAAGCTCTTACCACTGGCGCACTATGAGGTGCTGGACAACGGGTCCTCTGAGCTACAGTCACAGAGATGATGGAGGAACCAAAGGCTGCAACTGCACGTTCACACCCATTCACACCAACCCAGGTTGAAGGTTTATAGCGCGTTCACACCCATTCACACCAACCCAGGTTGAAGGTTTATAGTGCTTTTGCCCCCTTTTTATGGGGACCTGTCACTCTCTACAACTGGAGCATGTAGAAGTAGGGATTGGGAGACAGTCTCAAAACCAAGGCTTCCAAGAGGTGGGAGTAGATAATTTCCCTCACTGCCATCTTCAGGTAAGTCCACGGGAACCAAGGTCTCAGGGTCCCAGTGGGATGGAGCCAACCTTCCACATGACTGCTAGGCAGGTTTCTCTTATGAGCCTGGTATTTTTAAAGAAACCTAATTCCTCAGTAAATGAATCCTTGGTGCCAGGACCTTTCAGAACACATTGATTTTCTTGTTCTCAAGGCATACCAACAGAGGTCTGTGTTTTGGGAAAACAAATGGAAGCCATGTTTACGCATTTCTTCTGTAGCTGTGGAAGGAAAGCACCATTGTTCCAAGCACTTCCAGTTCCCACCAGCTACGTCCAACTGCCTTCTGATCTTCAGACGTCCCTAGGACTCTCCTGGAGTCAGGTGTAAATGCTGCCAGTAGTGTTCATAACACCTTCTGAAGACTCCTCAAACTCTAGCCCAGAGTAAAGCCTCTCCCACGCCATGTCCCTCCTCTCAAGGACCCTGAGGAAGTCAGGAGAGTGAAAGTCCAGAGCACTGCCACCTGGAAGGTTAGCATTCAAGGTCAGTATCCTCAGGGCCACGAGACCTGGCACACTGCGGTCACAGAGGGATCCACAATCTAAGCTACAGGTAAAATTGTTTATGAACGCCACGCAACATTCTGAAGCAGCTGCTAAGAAAGAGATCCTGAAATGAACTTCCCGTCCTGCCTACCCCACTGCTGGCTCACTATTTATACCCCTAAAGCCATCAGCTATGTCTGATGCAGCCGACGAGGAGGCCCTGCTTAATGGACTACAAATCCAATGATACTGGCAGGCAGCAATCATTCCATCCACCCTGCCTTCACCTTGTGAAGTAGGCCAGGCACCATTTAGGATCCTGAGCCAAGGCAGATGTCACCTGCTCATTCCTGACTTCATCGCTAGAGCGGCCCTACTCTTCCCTCCTCTCCCTGGTTACACCAGCACATTTTAATCTTATCGCTCTCCCACAGGTCTTGTGGCTGTCTAGGGATGAGTCAGAGGCTACTCCCTGGCCTCATGCTGGTCTTCAAACTGGGGACGTTCCCCCAAAGGCAAGAAAACAAACAAACAAACAAACAAACAGGGAAGACCATTAACTAACCAGAATCCAATCTAAAACAAGCCCTTTAGCGCATTCTATATCTCAGGATAGACAGTGGTTTTCTCTATACAACCTAGTAGAATTTTTGGTTCCCCTAACTGTCATCCTGGAAGGAGAGTGGCCCCTGCCTTTTGCAGTAAGCTAAGAGGAAAGAAAGACTGGTCTACAATGCTCAAGGGGATCAGACTGTGCTGCAATGCACAGACTCTATCACACGATGTATGCTCATTTTCCCCTATGCCGGGATTCATGCATCAAAGTGGCATGAGAATTATGATTCTGACTTCTTCAATCATCACAAGCAACCCGTGCATTTAGCAAATGACTTTAGAAGACTGTTCCTAGGGCTGGAGAAATGTTCAGCCATTAACAGAGTAGGCTGCTCCTCCAGAGGACCTAGGTTCGATTCCCAGGATCTACCTGGCAGCTCACAACCATCCATAGCTCCAGTTCCAGGCGATCTGACAACCCTCGCTCACCTGTCAGAAACATGCATGGTGCCCATACATACATTCTAGCAAAACTCACAAATAAATCTTTTTTTAAAGCCTAGCTCTGAAACCTCAGCTTACAACAGAACTACACAGTCTGTGTCTTGTTAAAACACGGACCGCTGTGCAGAACTTCTGATTTAGTGGGCCACATCACACGTTCCCATGTGATGTCAGCACTGCTTGTCTGAGAACTACACTAAGCCGGTCAACAGCTCAACATACCATAGTAGGCTTCTCAAAAGAACAAGTTAAGGTGGCTCCATTTTCAAGTCTTACACTATGTCTTCAAACAGTAGCGTCTCTCCTTACAAGTTTCTGAAGGCTTCCAAATAAGTTAAGAAGGTCCAAAGTTGAGAACTCAAGAACAATTGCAGTGGGTTTTTGATCCTACTGCACGTACTGGCTTTGTGGGAGCCTAGGCAGTTTGAATGCTCACCTTACGAGACCTGGATAGAGGTGGGCAGTCCTTGGGCTTCCCACAGGTCAGGGAACCCTGATTGCTCTTCGGGCTGAGGGGGGGGGGGGGGACTTGATCGGGGGAGGGGGAGGGAAATGGGAAGCGGTTGTGGGGACGAGGCAGAAATCCTTAATAAATAAATAAATTAAAAAAAAAAAAGGTCCAAAGTAGGGTCCAATAGAGACTAGAAAAACAAGCTGGAGGTGGGAACTTTAAATAACCCACTTACAATTATACAAAAAAAAGGAGAAGAGATTGGCGTTAAACACAGCTTGTTAGGGAGTGATGCTTGTCTGAGAGCTTAGATAGACTCATACATCTCCTCCACTTAGAGCTCCAGGGGTGAACTCTACCTGGAAATCTTCCCATGGGGAGGGTCGGGTGGGGAAAGGAGTCCAGTGACTTCCACAGACAACGTCTCTCTCATTTCTCTAAGAGGATGGTTCTCAACCTTGGCTATACATTATAGCCACCAGGGAAGCCTAGTAAATACAGATGCTGAGGCCCCGCAGCTGGAGATCCTGACACATGTCCTAAGTGGGACCCGGGCACTGCTTCTAAGGCTCTCCAGCTGATTCTAAACACAGTGAGAGCGTGCCCTCATTTGCCAAAGACTTGGTCACTGTCCAAGAGCCTATCAGAAACCTTCTGTAACAAGGCGTACTTCCCCCAGAAGAGCTAACAGTCACAACTAGAGGCAAAGAGCTGAACTCTGTGTAAATTATCTGCAAGTTCAACCTTGAAACCACGTGCCAGAACAATAAATTCCTCCCTCGGCATAACAGTTTTGTTTTTTAAGGAGGGACACAGATTTAAAAGCTCTTCAAGCACCTAACCGTTCAAATGATCATCCAGCAACGCTCTGATGAATGGGTTTTCAAAGCTGTAAAACCACGTGATGCAAACACCAAAAATGAACATATTTTCTTCTTGAGCAATAACCATGCACACAGTAACAAGCAGGGAAACATCTTTTGTCAGTTTTATGATCCTGTCTGAGGCAGAATGATGAGTCTAAAAATAACGTTAGTCCAAAAACAAGACACCAGGTCAACTGAAGGAGCAGGGACTTTAAGAGCAAGTCACATCCATAGGACAAATCCTGGAGGCCCACAGGGAAAACCCCAGGTGTACTCACACCTGTAATCCCACCCTTGGGAAGCTGAGGCAGGAGGACCACCAGCAAGTTTAAGGCCAGTCCAATAGAGTTAGATCCTGTCTCTCTAAAGCCAAGACCAATAACAAAATTCTAGGTGTATTTTTACGTCATAAAAATTTAAACAGGTTAGTCAATTAAAATTTGATTATAGAATATAGACATCTTCAAATGAGATCTTTAAATCTTCAAATGAAAATTGCAATGTTTATTTAAAAATATACTTGGTAATCTTTTAAAACCTATTTTAGAAGTCAATGGTTTCCACTAACACATAGAGCCTCCCTAATTTAACTCATGGTGCCTCATTGACACAGGATGGGTACCCACAAGTCTCACATCAGCATCTGCTGCAGGCTGCCTTAATAATCAGGCCTAGGACATTTCCAGTGGTCAGTTCAGGCTTGTTTCTCTGAGCTACACAAAAGATACACCTGATTTTTTTTCCCAAAAATATCTAGAAAATTCTTAAACTCATAACTATATCCCATAATTGGAAGCAGGCTCTGATTTTATGAGATTATCGGAATAAATCCGTTCCCACCTGTCAAAGAACACCTACTAACCCTTGCCCAAGTCGAGATTCAAATCAGCAACTGTGCATGATTAAAGCCTATAATAAGCCAAAAATCAGAGTCTTTCCATCTGAAATAAGAATTGCTCTTGGAAAGGAGGAAACTAACTAGGACTGACTGAGAGAGTTCAGTTCAGCGGAGGACATGCACCCATTCAAAGAGAACACTGTAAACGTATCTTTACTGGATGGGGTTGGAGATAGAAGGCCTGATCTAGGACACTAATTTCAAGAAACAGTAGACCAGTTCACCCAGGAAGTGAGCAACCTGAGCTAAAAGCCCCAGTGCACTAAAGAGGCGCACCAAGAGCATCTGCAGGAAGACCACTCACAACATCAGGACCAGGATGTTTTCAGTCGTCAGTTCCAGGCCTGCTTCTTGGGTTACATAAACAGTGCAGCTGGTCTGATCTTTTTGTGTTTCCTAAAGAAATTTAGAAGAATGCATGAACTCATAGCTTCAATTCAGCTCAAAAATTACTTGCCTCAAACTGTGTTAGCCTATGGGCTACTATTTATTTGTACAATATGTGTACTGGTAAACAGTAAACCAAAGCTGTTGATGGGGCTACACAGAAAAAGAACCGGTCAAGAGAGACGGCCCTTCTCAAGTGACCAAAGGCACAGATGACTAGGGCAAACAAGAAAACTAAAAACAGAACTCAATGAAAATGTATGAAACCTGAGAGAAATTAAGCAAATCCTTAACTTGGAAAAGAACACTGGCTTGGAGGTCCAGAGCCAGCTGAAGGTGTGAGTACTGGAAGGACCACGCAACACTGACCTTTCTAACTGGGGAGTTTTTACCGTGTGGACATATTTAAAAGAGTGGGATGAAAAGTTCAAACAGAGGTCGGGAGTGGTGGCTTGATACTAAATCTCAGCAGTCAGGAGGCAGGATTCAACTCTGGGCCAGACTGAACTACATAGTAAGACCCTGTCTGCTTGTCTGTCTGTCTGCCTCTCTCTCTCTCTCTCTCTCTCTCTCTCTCTCTCTCACACACACACACACACACACACACACACACACACACACACACACCGAAGATTCAAGTGGAAACATTCAGGACAAAGGGTTTTGCTTTGGAAAACTGTTAGAACAAGAAAGAAAATTAACACAACTGAATATTAAATAATATTAAGGAGAACTAAAATAAAACATCCAGAGAGGGTGGCAAGCAGGAGGCTTTAAACATCACTCAGTGTGAGCTTGCTATGACCTACAGAGCCAAGGTAATTTTCTGAATAATTTATAATGAAAGGACACCAGTTTTAAGTTTAATAAAACTACTTCCGGAAAAAAGCAGTTGAGACCAGAGCGGCCTGAATGAATGCCTGCACTACGCACATTGTTCTGGTCGGCTAGGAAAGCACTCCAGCACGGATGGACCCCAGCCCTCCACTAGATCACAACACCAGTTTCCAAGGAGACACTCAGCAAACTCAAGCCAATGTAATTTCATGGGACCTTTAAACGCCAGGTTTACACCCAGAGGTGTACCCTCTTTTAAAAGGCTACTGTGGGCACTGCCACCTGCCATCTCATCTACCCTCCGCCCTTCACCCCGCCCTGTCTGCATGCTGGCTGCTCAAGTTATCAGGCAGAGGCAACCCGCACACTGCCGCTATCAAAGGGGCTCAGTGCATCGTCTGGAAACTCTCCAGGCATCAGTGACCTATCTTCACTAGGAACGCCACAGCCCAGCTTTCCCCAGCATACACAGAATAACATGTGATAGTTAGCATTCTGCTTGCCATTCTATTCTATTAGCACATGGCGAATACATTTCTGCGGCCACTGAAACTAGCACTATGGGACCTGCTCAGCCACAGTACCTTGAAGACAAAAGCAGCCAGCCCCTCAGTAGAGATAAACCTAACCAGGCTGGCAACGCGTATTATGCAACAGCCCTGTCTGTCTTGGCAGCCTGCCGCTAAACCCACTAATAACTGCGCTGCAAAGAGTCAAGCACCTCAGAAAAATATTTTTAATACCTTTAATTATGAAATCTGATTCTGAAGCCAAACTTCTGCCAGGAACTTTTAAAAAAAATTTTTTTTTCTTTTGAAACATACTTTTTCGTTGGGACTGTGCCATCATCTGTCTACCTGCTACAAATGCAGACATATCCTGTCGTCTGGAAGCAGAAGTACCTCAGAGAAAACAGAATGGCCACACACTACCCGTCACCCTACAGTTTCTACACAGTGCCCTCTGTATGTGACCACAGTAAACCATACGGCAGAACTGCTAAATCTACAGACTTAAAGCAGAAGTCTCAAGTTCCCTTATTCTCCCACTAAAGGCTCAGACATGTACAGATTTCTTGAGTTTTCAATCCAAGAAAATATCCAGGGAAAGAGGCTAACTCACAGTCCATCTTCACTCCTCACTCGCTGTGGTGATGTGAAGGAGGACGGCCCCCACAGGCTCACAGACATTTGAATGCTTGGTTCCCAGCCGGTGGAACTGTTTGGAAAGGATTAGGAGGTGTGGCCTTGCTAAGGGTGTGTCACTGAGGTGGGCTTTGAGGCTTCAAAAGCCCATGCCATCCCCAGTCAGCTCTCTGTCTCGTAGTTACATCTCGCCATACAAGTTCTCCAACACCATTCCTTCCTGTCTGCTGCCATGCTTCCTGCCACGCTGGGCATGGACCGCTCGCTCTCTGAAACTGCAAGTCATTAAAGGCTTTATTCTGTAAGTTGCCTTGGCCACAGCCTCTTCACAGCAATGGAAAAGTCACCCTGACAGCAGCTCACAGAGGCATTAGCTGGTATCAGCCACAGCCCCAAAGAGCCCTGGTCAGGAGTACTCTGCAGAATTAATGTGAGCACCACTGGCAAGCAGCGTAAAGTGCGCGCAGCAAACAGCATGCAGAAACTTCTAAGCGATTGCTGCTTAACTTTTAAATTACTGTGTCCCACATGCACTCCAGGAGGCAGAAGAGCTTAGAAAAGAAAGGGCAAGGGCTGTGCTTTAATCCCAAGCTGTTTTCAGTGATCTTAAACCATTTTCTTCTCCTGGATTTCCTTCCCTTAGGATCAATGCTCAACATAAACAAATAAACAGAAACAAAATCACACAGTTGAGGGGTTGGGACACAGTAGGAGTGCTCAGCAGGTCACAATTACCTTGTTTCCAATAAGGTCACACTCCTGAGGTTCCAGGTAGCTGTGAATTGTGGAAATTCATGATTCAACTCATTACAATAAATAAAATTATCATCGCAAGGTGGGAGGGGGACAAAGAGTGATGACAGATTACAGCACCACAGTGTTGTTAAGAAGTTCAGAGTTAACAGTCTCTCCAGGACCACAACTAACAGAACTCAACTAGAGAGACTGTTCAGGCTCACAGGACTCTGGGAAGGCTTGGAAAATATCAAAGGACCACAATGCAAACAACACTAAAACAGAGTAGTCTACTGATTTTAAGACGATCTATAAAAGATCCATATTAAGTATACATCTCAATACATGTGTGTAAGTGTGTGTGTGTGTGTGTACACATGCATGTGGTGGCCAGAGTCAACCTAGTTTGTCGCTTTCTAGGTTCGCTCTACCTGCTTGCTTGCTGAGACATGATCTCTAAGTGGTCTGGGCTGACCCTTAGGGCCAGGCTGCTGAGCCACAGTGCTCTAGGTCTACCTGCCTCTACCTCCCAGGGCTGGGATTACAAGTGCCCACCACACACCAGTGTGCACCAGGCACGTGTGCTCATGAACACACATCAGAGGCTGGTGGGACGCGGCAGCTGTCTTCTACGGTGGCTCTTACTGTCTCAAGACAGGCTCTGACACTGAACCAGACACTTGCTTTTCGAGGCTAAGCTGGCCAGGAAGCTCTTGGAGTTCTACTTCTTCCTCACAATTTTAGGGGCACAGGCAGTGATGTCCTGGCCTTCACTGGGATTTGAACTCAGATCCTCACGCTCTGAGGCAAGTGCTCTCACCCATTCTACCTCCCCAGGCCGCCAAGCCAGCTTTACGTGGACTCTGGGGCTCAAGCTCAAGTCTTCAAACTTGCATGGTAAACACTTCACCATTTAAGCCATCTCCCTAGTGCCTTGGTATCAGGCATAAATGATTATTCCTACAGATATCAGGACCAGATATGCTAAGGAGCAAAGGGCAGTGAAAATACTTTCATCTAAAGCATACTAGTGGAGAGTAGCTGACAGGCATGTGACCCTAGCCTTCAGTAACTGAATTAGGAAGACAGCAAGTTCAAGGACAGCCTGGGATACAAAGCAAGACTCTAAGAAAACTCTGATTTAACTATTTTAGACAGGAAGTGATCACGGGTCTTAGAAAACTAAGGCTTTCTTTTAAAAAGTTACTAGGTCTTAATCTCCACCTCAAATTACCCTTTTCAAATGATGACATTCAGTCACGAAAGCACTCTATAGTAGAGTTCTTTAAACCAAGACAGAGAAAGATATACTCCGAATCAGCTTGAAGACCTGGGCACTCCCTCTGCTGGCTCTGAATTTAGATTCTCGATGGCTTCAGGAACTAAATTACCATTTTAAGAGACATGTGAACTGCCAGAAGAAATATAATATGGATCCTCCCTACACAGGCACACACACAGGCCTTCAAAGAAACAAACAATGAACTTCAGAACAAATGCTAGATACTGACACACATCCCCGTGGGTTCTGTCACCCGCTCATTTTAGAGGGAAACCAATGTCTGTGCTGCTGGCTGGGGTGCAGAGTTCCCGCCTTGGCCTGGCCCCCTCCAACTGTCCATGTGCCTTCTTTGCCCTGTAGGCACTTCCTCACCACTAGACTAGGGTACATCTGACAACTCAGGTCTGAGGAACCCCAAGATAACCCGGCTTCTCTTGGCTTCTTCGCCACGGGCCAAGCATAGCACAACTGCTAGATTGACCACGGACAACCAGAGAAGCTAGTCTGTTTCACTGCAGTGTTATCTCAAAACAGTCACTGGGCACTGAGAAGGAGAAAAGAAAAAAAGATCTCAAGATTAGAAACCCAAAGCACCCTTGAGAAGTAGGGCACTCATAGCCTAAAGCAGCCTGCAGTGCCCTCCAGCCAGACAACTGCACTCCACCTGGACAGACCCAGCACAGACTCAGCACAGCACTGTCTGTTCCTTTGGGTTTCCTAAGCAGGGAAGGGGAGGAAAGTGGTCTGGGTCATGAGTACAATGAGCAAAGTTACTGAGACTCTCTGGCAGGGCTGTAATCAGAATCTGGGTCTTCTATCCAAGTCGCTTGCCTAACCAACTCAGAAAAGCGACAGGCTGGCCCTGCAGAAGTGACTTGCCACGTTGACTGACTGAGATCCCCTCTTCCTTCACAGGTGACTTATTCCAAGGCTTACGTCCCCAAAAACAGAAGATCACAACAACTTCACTTCACTGACCAGCTGTTCTCCCGTGAGAGTGCAGAAGTAGACACGACCTGCTGACAATCGTTCAGAGGCTCTCAGGCAGGGCATGCGGATGTGCTGGGGACCACAGGCACACCTGGCTTCAGGCAGGGCATGCGGATGGTGCTGGGGACCACGGGCACACCTGACTTCAGGCAGGGCATGCGGATGGTGCTGGGGACCACGGGCACACCTGGCTTCAGGCAGGGCATGCGGATGGTGCTGGGGACCACGGGCACACCTGGCTTCAGGCAGGGCATGCGGATGGTGCTGGGGACCACGGGCACACCTGACTTCATCTTTTCCCATCACTCTTGAAATGTCACCCATCACTCTTCCTCCTATTTCTGGTGTGAATTGTAGTTTTCAGGGACTTTAATAGTAAGAAACAAACACTACCAGAAACTCCGCCTTCACACCACATCATGTCAACATCACAGCCACGGGGACTAAGGCTGCTGACACCTTCACACCTGCAAGTATCCAGGTCACCTGGCCAGCTCAGTCCTGAGTCACAGTTTCAACTTTCAGCAACAAGAATCTCAGAAGAAGGTCACCCTGTGGGCTGAGGAACAAGGAACCAAAAGCCATGCCCTAGTGCCAGCGCACAGCCTTGCCCGTCTCTGACACTGGGAATATATGAGCATCAAAGGCAGATATGAAGAACCAGGCAGGGGTCACGGCATGAGCAGGCAAGGAAGCCTGAGAGGACTTCAGCAAGGTGAACTAAGAGTGCTGGTGGTGGCCGTGGAAAAAAAAACCAGTCCCTCCTGTGAGTCAGCCGAGGAAGGGGGAGGAGCCAGGGAGAGCGAATGCAGTAGGAGCTTGCAGAACTGGAAGCAAACTGTGCTGTCAGGAGCAGCTGTGAAGCCACAATGGCTAGTGACTCTCCACGGCAGTGGCGCCCTGAACTCCTGTGAGCACACTTTAACCACACCCCAACAAGCTGTGAAACTCTGACCCGGTCATGCATGAGCTCCTGGCCTCACACTTCACAGAAAAAAGGAGCAGATCTCTTAAGAGCCCTTTTGGCTCTAAGTGCAAATGAACAGCACGGCAGAGGGGTCAGCTCTCAGGTGCCACCCCTCAGAGGCCTGGCATCCACGCTCCAGGCCTCACCAACAGATCTGAAGAGCGCACGTCCGTGCAGTGCTGCAGGTGGGCTCCAATATAGGTGGACTCTCTCTCACACAGACTCAAACTCCGGGCCTCATGCTGCAGAAGCCTTGCATCCATATAGCAAGCTCAAAGTGACCTGCAAGAGCCGAAGAGCAGCCACCCAAGGGCAATGCCTACTTTGCCATTGGTCATAGACTCTCGGCAGAGGTTAGAGAAAAGTCTAGAAATACAGATGTGCAAAATGCCAAGAGTGAACAAGAACAGGTTCACAGAGCAGACTTCATGTTATCAGCCTGTCTCTCCCCTCTAGAACGTAAACGCCCGTGAACTGGAGTTTTATCTGCCATATACTACCACAGCATCCTGGGGCTGGGCAGAATGCCCTGTGTACAGTGTGCTTGTAATAAATACACGCTGAATGAATGAGAACCGATAGGAGTGGGCACAGAGAGTTCTCATCCTGCCACCTTCACTTACCACCAAGGTGTCCTGTCAGTTGATACTAACATACTTGTGGATGTCTGGTCCCTCCTAACGCAGCCACAAGGCAAACTGGCCCTAGACTCCTCATTTGTGACACAGTATAAAGGAAATAAATAAGTCAGGAAAAGGATCAAGTTTGTCTCCCAAAGGAAAGAGATATTAAAACAAAATAAATTCTACTTTCTCCCCAGCCCTAGAAATCTGGACTCTGGGGCACCAGCGAAAGAGAAGTGGGAAACTCAGCAGAATGCAGGCCTACGAGGCTGATCCCTGCATTGTCACCAAGGGGCTTGGGAGGCTGATGTCTGCTAAGTTTGGTTCTTTTTCCCCCAGTCCAAGTAAATGATTTTCTTAGTAGACAAAACCTTTTCGTTATCTTCCAGATAAAACTATCTGGTGTGTTTAAATACAAATCAGAAGAAGAGCACTAAAGTTTATCTTCAACATGTTCTATGGTATCATTTCCCTAAAATAGAACCCTCCTAAAGTCTCCTAAAAATAAGCCTGCTATAGTTTCATTTTCTGAGGAGATAAATACATGAAAACACACACTTGGCTTCCTTCTGAAGTGTCTTTTCTGTTACAAGAGGTTCAAAGATCAAAGTCTGGAAGGTCCAGTTTCTTCATTCACAGGTCAGTGACGCAGCTTTGCAAAAGAGGAAAATAGTGCCCCGTGCAGGGCCGCTGAAGAAAGAGGAAGCAGTTATCGAGAATCACTGACAAGAGCACTGCCAGGGGAAATTACAAAACAGCGAGGGCCAAGCAGAAGACAGATTCTTCACACACAACTGGCCCTGTGGCATCCAAAAGGGTCAGCTATCAAAATTATAAACCAACATGGAATTCTGGCTACAGCAGTCTGAAATCTAAAGCTAAATTTTAAAACAAGTTGCAATTAAAATAACTTTTTTTTTTTTTAAATATACAGTATGTTGAAGTTTCCCCAGGTCTGGGGTTCCTCCCTGGAGACATTCTGGGCAGGTCAACCCTCATCTTTTTCTCTTTTTTTAACCTTGGCAGCACTTTCCCATGAGAGGCTCAGACTGTGAAGACTCGCCCTCTGCACGAAAGCAAAGTCCTCACACAGTAGGTAGCCACAGAAACTCGGGGCTGTTTAGTGGGATCCTGTGCTAACCCTAAGAAATGAAAGTGTGTGGAGATCTGGAAAAGGGAGTACACGATATGAACAGGGGTCCCGGGTGACTCCTGGGGTCCTTGGGGCCTCCCAAGTCAAGGGGAACTGAGGAAACTCGCTACAGTGCCCTGGAGGTAAACTTAATCTGATAGAGGAACAGTAACCTCTTCCCAGGGACCACTCCGGTTGTTCACTTCTGTCCCCACTGATAGCCACCACCCTCCCGGGCACAGCCTGCATTGGGCAAGGGCTTCCTCTTTTGTTAAAATGCTTTCTTGACATTAGTGCTACTTCAGGCTTCCTAAGCAACCACATCGACAGACGACAGATCACGCAGCTACCCCAACATGACACCCTTGTTGGCCTGCGTCCTTCTGATGCTGAAATAACCACCAGTGTCTGTACAAGTGTCTGGGGGAAGCGGACAATTGAGCTTCTCGGGAAAGCAAATTTTTAAAAGACCAATTTAAAGAAAACAGTGTGATAAAGCCCAGCGACCAAGACCTCTAGACCTGTATAGCCACTAATTAGCCGTGTACTCCTTGTGATCTGAGAACAGTTTTCAGTCTCTTGAAATACCAGGTTCTTCTCCAATGAAAGGATCGAACTACATCAGCAACTTCATCCTGGCCATACATTAGGATCACCCAGGAACCAAGGCAAGAGTGCTGATGCTGCCACACAGGAGCCAAATCCCATCAAATTCTGGGAGTGCTAGTAGTTTTCAATTGTTCCCAGGTGATTCTAAAAAGCCAGCCAGTGCTGGAAACGACGGGTCTGAATCCCAACTTTCAAGGCCTCTTTCTAATTCTTTAATTCTGTCTGTAATTTCTGTCATTTTCATTTTTTCTGGTCTTTTTTTTTTTTTTTTTTTTTGAGGGAGGAATGGGGAAAGTCTTCCTCCTGGAACTTGCCATGTAGACCAGGCTGGTCTCAAACTCATAGAGACTGCCTGCCTCTGCCTCCTGAGTGCTGTGATTAAAGGTGTGCACCCTTATGCCCCAGCTTTATTCTGTAATTTTCAAATGATAATTCTGGTTACAGAGTTACATGATGTTCAGCCCCAAAAGCCACAAGGGAAGTGAGTTTAAAACCCTGTATACCTTCCCTGTATGCAAATGTTTGCAAGTTAACCTGAATACTAGACATTTTTAGGAGTTAAGCATTCTAAAGAATAACTCCGAAGGAAAGTTGTGCGCTTGAAGTGCAGGTTTCCAAAGTGACTATTCATTACAGGAGGCAGTCCCTAAACTCAGATGCGTGGAAACGCTCACAGTTAGCTGCTACCTTCTCTCCTTCACTCTTCTTCCAGCCCCACTAAACCAGAAACAAAAAAAGCTGGCTGTCACAGCCAGTACATAAAGCCTGCCTTGCATTAAGGGTCTTCTGTCTCCGTCATTAAAGATATGGACAATCCTATGGCTGCTTCTTTTGATTAAGGTCAACTTGCAAAAACTTCCTAAATTATATTCCTTCAAGTCTTGAAGGATTACTTAATACATACTAGGATTAAAGTAAAAATAATTATAAAGCATATGCCCTAAAATACATAAAAAGTTTTGAAATATTCTATCTGCAGTATTTTATACAGCTTTAGTCAGAGATGGTAGTGAAAAGAAGACTTTGAAACAAATAAACAGCTATAAAACCACAAATGACTATGTCCCCTTGGCTCTACTGAAATCCTCAAATCTTTATAAAAATATAGCTACTTTTGGTAACCACTTTCTGAAATAAATCTTAGAAAAATTAAAAATTCAAACACACAAAACTGGTATTTTTCTAAACACAACAGCAAGAAATACTACTTACGGAATTAAACTGCTTTTGTAATCCTAAAAATCAGAGGAAAGGGGCTGTAAGATGGCTCAGCAGGCGAAGGCACTCGCTACCAAGTCTAATGACAGCTCCCAGGATACACAAGGTGAGAAAAATGCTCCCAAGAGTTGTCCTCTAGAGGACTTAGACACACACACACACACACTCATCAGAAAAGGTTAAAAACCCTTTCCTATGTTAATTTTTACAGTTAAGTAACCTTCACCTAATAGATTCTCTATAGCTAATTCAAATACGTAGGATTTAATTTCAAGTATGAATTTTCTGAGAAATATTCCAAACTCCCAAGTGCATTTTGCTCAGTTGTACACACACCTTCCAGACAGTGTACAGGGAAGCCAAACCCTTGCCCTCCACTTCAAAGCAGCATTCAGAGCTATCACACCAGCAAGACTGTATCAGAAGCCCATCCCTTCTGGAAACAAACAACCCCCACCTCACACTCCCGACATTCCTTTGGAAAACAATAGAATCCGATCAAACACAGGGCTTGTCCCATCGCCATCTGAATCACCTGGAATGAGACAGATCTGGGGAACATTTTGCTTTTAAGCCATCTAAGCAAGGCCTCTCTTCAGGACAGTGCACGTCTTAGAAGACCTTCTTCTGCCAGGCTTTTACAGCTCTACTTCAGCTCTCCACAGAGAGGAACTGTTCTTACTTTATACACCTCAAAACCTAGACCCACAAGTCAGGGATCCACAAGGGAGCGAAGTAAGGAAAAAAGAAAACTGTAAGCAAATGCAAGGGGTTTGTGACAGCTCCAGTAACGTGGGGACTCTGCTGCCGCTTTCAGGGGAAGGGTGCCCAGAAGAGCAGGGCAGCCCAGCAGGGCACAGGATTGGATGCCCAAGTGCAGGAAGTCATTACAGCATAGACTTTCCTCACCTCTCCCTACCACGTGTGGGTGCCCCCAGAGGCTAAAAAGGAACAGAAGTCTCTCTCTGGCTCATTTATAAGTAGAAGCCATTATGGCCCAACCCAGCTATCAACACCCCTCCCTCCCACATAGGTAAAGCTCAGCCCTGAGTCCCCAACACGTGACACCAGCCTCAAATACTGCCTGCAGCAGCATAGGCCTCCACTGGGGCAGCAAGTGTAGCCAGTACACTTTGGGGTGACAAACCCAGTCTGTTCCAAGCCCCGGAGCATTCTTCAGAGTCTGCCTGCTGGCAGGGTTGCTGGAGTGACAGCTCTGGAGAATACAGGTGTGAGCAGGAAAGGCGTGTGAGCCGGCCAGGACGGTCAGCCATCATTGCCTTCTTAATGGGATCGATTTGCCTGTTGGTGTCAACACCCACAAGCACAAGTTGGACCCAAGGATCCACATTCAGTTTGCTAGTATCAGGCTCCTGCCACTGACTTGAACGCAGTCCCAAACACTCCCCCACACACGCCCCTTCCCTCCACCCACTGTCCTCGCTACAGCCCACTTACATTCCCTCCATTCCAAAGTTGGCCGCCGACCTACCTCCTCCCCGCAGTAGGGGTAATCCAGCAAATACAAATGTCCCCGTCCTTCCTAACTTAGTGTGTGCCCCTTCCCCACAGCCTCCTCACCTAGGCATGCCCAAGGCTTGTTCGGAACCCTCCTTTCCCTCTCTGAGGCCACCCCCAGGCTTTCCTCCTCCAGGGGCGAAAAGAACCCCCCTCCGTCAAAAGCCTCACAACAAAGGCTTCCCTGCCAACCCTCTCCGGGCACGGGCAGAACGCTCGCTTCAGTAAGCGCCTGGCAGGTCCGGCCGCCAGCCCCTGGTAGGTACGCACCTTCCAGCCCGCCGAGCTGTTGCTGTCGCCCTTATCCTTGAAGTAGGGCACACAGCGCACCATCCACTCGTAGATCTGGGACAAAGTGAGCCGTTTGTCCGGGGAGCTCTCGATGGCGCGGGTGATCAGGTCGGCGTAGGACAGGTTCCCCCAGGCATTCCGCCGCGAAGAGCATTTCCTCGGCTGCCCGGAGCCCCCAGCCGCCCCCGGCTGCGGCGGTGGCAGTGGCTGCTGGGTCTGCAGTGGCGTTTGCGTGCCCCCGCTCAGGGCGGCTGCCGCGGACGCTGGCCCGGACCCGAGGTCCTGCCCTCCGGGAGCCAGCAGCCTGGTTGAGTCCTCGAGGAGCAACCCTGAGCCCAGCGTGCTACTCAGGCCGCCACCGATCACCATGGCAGAGCTGGCTCGGCCGCCACTGTCCTCGTCGTCTTCATCGTCGTCCTCCTCGGGGATCATGGAGTCCGCGGCCGTCTCCCCCGAGGGCTTGGCCGGGCTCGCCTGCAGCTCCGGCCTCTGCAGGGGCCACGTACAGGAGCGCGGCCGACTCTGGGGCTCGAACTCTGGGTCCAGCTCCACTTCCAGCGGAGAGAGCGGGACCTGGGAGGCTGATGCCTCTGCCATCTTCGCCGCCTGCCCGCCGCCCGCGGCTCGGGCTCTCGTGCTGTCCTCTCGCGCCCAGGCTGGGTGCGGCGGGAGAAGACCAGGGCGCCGCGAAGGCTCGGGCTCCGGCTGCCTAGGGAAGCGCCAAGAGAGAGTTGGTTATCCCGTGCGAGAGCTTAGTCCTCCGAGACTCCTGGCCCGCCACCGCCGCCTCCTCCTCCGAGAACGGGCGGACCTGGGGACGTGCGTCCCGCGAACCTGGCGCAGCAGACGCCGCCCCCTGGTCAGGCCGCCCGGGAGACGCGAGCGAATCGACGGCCGCGCACCGGGCAACCCCCTCCCCCGCGGCCGTCGCCAGATCTGCAGGTCTATGCCGGGCTAGGTGGCGGGGGGGGGGGGGGGGGGAGTGGGGGGTAAAGGGGAGGAACAGAGGGGGGCGGGGGGAGGGGCGCCCGCGCCTGTAAGTGGGCAACCTCCAGACCCCAGCAACACAGCAGCGATCGGAGGGCGGGCGAGCGTGCGTGCGTTTGTTTATGTTTCGCTCCGACCCGCTCAAGTGCCTCCCGCGGAGGCGCAGCCCAAGTCACAGGAGTCCTGAGCTCTTCTCCCCCCTCCAGGGCCCTGGACTGCCGCCCCCCCCCCCCGCACACCCCTCCCATACGAGTGGCCCGAGACTAAGGCTGGCGCAGGCAACTCCCGTCTCTTCCTCTCGACCCGAGGACCAGCAGGGCGAGCGTGGGGGTCTGGGCGCCAACTGCCCAGGGTCACTTCCAACAAGAGAGAGAGGGCCGACCCTGCAGGAGCGACCATCAAAAGGATCTAAGGTGTCTTTTCTTGGGGACGTGGGGCCCTCCGCCCCCTTCCCGGTCAGAAACGGGAGGGAGGAAGCAAGTGGGAACATAAATCTTCCAACAGGTCGGGAAGCGCCAAATCTCCCGGGCTGCCAGAAAACCCGGACCAGCACGTTCATCACCTCCTTGCTCCCGCTGCTGCCATCTTGACAGTTCCCCCCTTCCCTCAAGTCCTTTAAAGACACTAGCGGGAGGGAAGGGGGGGGGGGGGAATGCACCGAGTCACGGGGAGGGAAAGGGAAGCGCCTGGCCCAGCTCGGAAACAGATCCGGAGTCACTGGGAACGCGGCCGCCCCACTGCACAGCTCCAGCGCCTACCTCGGCTCCTTCCCTTCAGGGACGAAGCGGGAGGGCGCACGATTCCGAGCGAGCCCAGGACACGGCGACGAAGGGGCGCTTGGGCCGCCGCAGCAGCCCGCCGGAGGAACCTCCTGTCAGCCTGCGCGCCGCCGCCTTCCACATTCCTCCTCCTCCCTTCCCCGAGCAGGGCGGCCGCGGCAGCAGCACAAAGTTATAGACACACGCAGGGAGCCTCAACCTAGGCTGACGGCGGGGCGGGTCCCCGCCCAGGGGGAGGGCTGGGGCGGGGGCCGGGAGTGCTGCCGTGCGTGCGTGGGGGAGTGCGCGTGTGTGCTCAGTCGCGCCTGCGCGGGGCTGCGGGAGTGGGGGACGGGCGCGCGTCGCGAGCTGGGGCTCGGCCGGCTCCCGCCGCCCTCCGTCCCGGCGTCTTCTCGCTCCGGAGAACTTCAGCGACAGCACGGCACCACGCCGGGCCGGGACGGACTGGCAAGTTAGAGCGCACCGAGGTGCGCAGTCGCGTGCCTTTTCCGCTCCAGGGCCAGCATCTGACTCGCGGGTCCCTGGCCTGCGCGTCGGACATCGGGTTCGGAGCCCGCCCTGGTATCGGGTTCCTCCTTAGAACCCGACACCCGGTAACACCCGAGATAAGACTCTAACCGCAGATGACAAGGGTTACCTTGGCGTGGAAACACTGGCCAGCGTGGCCAGCGGCGCCTGGCAATAGGCACCGAAAGGTGTGTGCTGGACTCTCACCTGGGACGTTCAACCACCGTCGCGCTTCGCTTCTCACGGACTTCAAGGCAAACCGGACAAAGTGCAACTCAGGAAGACAAGTGCAGTGCGCCCCAGTCCTGAAAGCGGGAGCAGATACCGAACTGGAAGCGGGCTACGGTGTTATTATGGTAAAGCAGCTGACTACGGGCTTGACTTTTTAAGTCTTTAGGCTTCAACTAGCACTTTCGCAAGCCCTTATCCGTACCTCTAGACCGTTCGCGTGTGCTTTCCCGCACCACATGCGACATGCATACCAAAAAGTCTACCCATTCTGATACATGTGCACTTTCAAAACAAAATCCTCTCAAGTCACTGCAGATAAAAGTCGGGGCGCCGCAACAACCCAATCCACAGGAAAAACAAACAAAAAAAAAGCGGAGAAGCGCCGGCAAAGGACGCCTACCCTGGAACTCCGGCCTCCAGGCTTTGCGCGCGACCCGTCACTCAAGTGACGTGCAGCCCCGCCCCTGCACCAAGCTAGTTCGACGCGTACAAACAGATGATGTCATTGTCTCTACACGCGCGTGACCCCGGAGCCCCTGCGCCGCGTCGCCATTCGCTGCGCCGCTTCCTCGTCAAGCCACGCCGCGCGCTGACTGGCCGCCGCCGCAAGTCTCCGGGCCCCAAACGCCCCTCTCTACCCCTCGGCCCCCGCCCCCAGCAAATAATAAACAATCGAGTAAAATTGGAAGAACGGGGAGGTGTGGGGGGGGGGGGGGCGAATGAAGACGCTCCGGGAGACAGCCTTCGGCGCGCGCAGACGGCGGGAGGACTAGAGAGGGTGGATCGTGCGGGGAGGAGGGAAAGGAGGAAGAAAGCGGACCTGGGCGGCTCGCTCCGGCAGGGCAAGAAACTTGCGGGACCTCGGCAGAGGAGCGCCTGCCGGTGCGGCGGGCGCTAGGGCCTCAAGTCCGGGCATAAGCGGACTGGGCGGGGCCCGGAGAGCGGGGGCGGGCCCAGAAGGGCGGGGGCGGGGCCTAGCTGCGCAGAAGCCCGCAAGCGGAGCCGGGCGACACGTGCGGGGGATGGGGGCGCGCTGCATGGGCTGGTCCGGGACGCGCGGCCCCGGCGGCTCGCGCGTTTGTTTACCAGCACACGTGTGTATTATTTTTGAGATGGAATGTGGGACTGGCGGCGCGGCTGGCGCGCGTGGGGCCGCCCGCCTCGGCGGAGGGACGCGGTGAGGTGAGGCTCCCCGAGCGAAGCAGGCCCGGCTGACCGGGTCTGCTCTTCCCGCATAGCCGGAGGCTCGGGCCGCGCGTCGCGACTACGAGGTTCCAGTGCTATCCCGGTAGCTGCGGAGACAACAGGCAGTAGCCGGGAAACGCTGCCGCCCTCGCGTGTGCTCCTCGGGCTCCTGCTTTCACGAGAACAAAGCCACAGCCTTAGGGACGCGCTGCTGCACACACCTGGACCACGAGGTGGACCCTGCGCGGTCTGTGCCCTTGCTCCGAATAGCCCCAGTCCTTAAGTACAGGTTTTCGGGGTGCGTGACTCGGCCCACGTACAAATAAATGCATTTCCATCACCTCGGTTTGGGAAGGGAAGGTGAAGAAAGGAATTGTGCCTTCTAGGGTTGCCAGCTACCTTAGGATCCTCTCCAGGCCTTTCCAGTCTGTCTACTAAGAAGCCCCGAGCTTGATTTTAATTTACAGCCTGGCAATGTAGATGATGACCTGGTATCTCAGATTCAGCTTCTATTGCCTGTGCTGCAAATAGGGGTGGAGATTTGTAAAGAGGTTAGGGGTTATTATTCGGAGTCTGGTGTTGGGCTCTGTGCCCAGGTCAAACTCCAAAGATCTCACTTACTGTTTTAAAAAAAAAAAACCAAAAACATCCTATGAAATAAATTCTTCTGTAAATCTAAGCAGTCTGTCCCACTAGAGTGCACACCTGCAAAAGTAGAAAGAATGTGTTGACACTGGCTGGGCTCTGAGCCCTTAGATTTTTCTCCATGAACATGTTGAGTGTCCATTTACAGAGTGCACAACTAAGGGCATCCAAATATTTGGGACGCTGTAAGAGTCTGGACTATCACTGAGAGCATTTTGACCTGAAGAGTAGAGAATGGGGACCAGGCACACGATGCAATTTATCTCAAAAACTTGCAGTCTTAACTGGTGCCATAAGACGTGTTTGATAAGTATGTCAAGAGTTTGAAATCAATGCAAGGCAAATCAAGGACATGCATGTAGTGTTGGGTGTCTCTGTGTGCTTCAGAGAGTTTATTACTATGGGAAAACTTTGACGACACCCCCTGAACCTCCCCTTATATTGCCTTTCTGTAGTTGGAATTTTCTTTAGGCCATCAACCAGCTCCCAAATAAAGATCCAAAGACTTATTAATTATGAAAGCTCGGCCTTAGCTTAGGCTTGTTCCATTAGGTCTTTTAATTTAACCTGTTTTTCCATTCCTCTACGTTTTGCCTCACTTTTTTTTTTTAAGCCTTTTTTTCATTCTGTATGCCCTGTTTTCCTGCTTCCTCCATGTCTGGTTAGGCCCTGGCATCTCTTTTTCTTCTCAGAGTCTAAATTCCTCTTCCTACTAATTCTTCCTGCCCAGAAGTCACACCTATACCTCCTCCCTCACTATTGGCCGTTCAGCTTTTTATTAGACCAATCAGGTGCCTTAGGCGGGCACAGCAACATATCTTTACATAACTAAACAAGTGCAGAGCATCTTTACATCGTTATACATGTATGTCTTTGCATAGTTATACATGTATGTCTTTACATAGTTATACATGTATATCTTTACATCGTTACACATGTATGTCTTTGCATAGTTATACATGTATGTCTTTACATCGTTATACATGTATATCTTTACAGTTACACATGTATGTCTTTGCATAGTTATACACGTATATCTTTACATAGTTACACATGTATGTCTTTGCATAGTTATACATGTATATCTTTACATAGTTACACATACTTTGCATAGTTACACATGTATATTTTTACATAGTTACACATGTATGTCTTTGCATAGTTATACATGTATATCTTTACATAGTTACACATGTATGTCTTTGCATAGTTATACATGTATGTCTTTGCATAGTTACACATGTATATTTTTACATAGTTACACATGTATGTCTTTGCATAGTTACACATGTATATCTTTACGTAGTTATACATTTATGTCTTTGCATAGTTACACATGTATGTCTTTACATAGTTACGCATGTGTGTCTTTGCATAGTTAAATATTCTGTTTCACCTGACCTTGCAGACCTCCCTACCCCAACCCTAACCCTATCACTATTTCCTCCTATAACCCTGTCTCCGTCTAAACTTTATTATAGGAAAGCTGAGGAAGTATGGTGGGTGTTGACCCAGTTGGGTGCCAGCATTATCTTTAAGGTAGATATCTTCCGGTTTTGCTTTTAAGACAGGGTCCTTTGTCCAGACTGGTCTTGAACTTGAGTGGCAATTACAGATACATGCTACCATACTCAGCTAAGGTTAAAAAAAAAAAATCAAAACTTTCCCCACCTCGTATTTCCATTTAAGGTGATGATTATCCTATGCCCTGGAAACTCGACTACTAGAAGAACAATATTCTAAATTTAACCTGAGTAAGGTGAATAAAAGCATTTGGTCAACTCTCTGTGAGGGGCCTTGGAAGAGGTACAGGCCCAGCTTCCTCGGGGACCACTGTTGTACGCTTAGCAGAGTCCTCCTGAAAGGCAGGCTGTGGTGCTCCTAACCCCAAGTTCAAATCCATAGTGCTAAGCATGCTGCACCCCAGAAAGTGCTCACTTTTCTTCTGAGTTGGCTTCTGCTATCTCAACAAATATGTGACCCAGCTAAAAAGGAGCGAATCCCCACCATTTGGGTGTGTGGCTGCTCCCTAGTCCTGTCCCTTCCTGTATTCTCTCAGCAAATCCGCCATAGTCAAATGCCTTAGTTGAACATCATGGACCAAAGCACACAGTGGTTGTGCTGTGGGGTCTTTCCAGGCAGTCTTTGTCATCACTTGCTCTCCAAGAGCACCTGCGCCTCCTACCCTCTCGCCTCCCATTTGCTGCCACAGGTTGACCTGATGACAGTCCCTGGAAAGCCTCCCTGCTTGTGACAGTGACTGCCCATAGTTCATTTGGAGGGCAAATGTGGACGAAGAGGGTCAGGGAGCCCAGGCACCATCAACAAGTGTCCACCTCAGATAAAATTGGGAGGATGGTAAATTGAGCTGTGTGCTGCTTTGGGATTAGGATGTGACAGCAGCTGACCTCCTTTTGTCACTGAATGTGCTCTGGCCCCTGAGCCGAACTCTTCCTTTGCAGGTTAAGCCTCACAGAGTTCGTAGGAGATTGGTTCAGTAGTGCTAAATGATGAGAAGATTGAGAGCCCGAGCTCTTTAGTTCAGTCTGGCTCCTTTGTTTACCACCTCTTTACTTTGGGGACATTTTTCATCCGTAGAGCTAAGTGACACTGTAGACCAGAAGCATTTGGGTTCGATTGGTACCATACTCAAAGGTGTTTCAGCATGAACATGGGGCAACAGATGGCTCAGCCTAGAGAGGCACTTTCTGCCAAGTCTGATGGCCTGTGGTCCCTTAGACTCGTGATGAAAGGAGAAAACTGACTTCTGCGCCTTGTCTGACCTCTGACCTCCACATGCCCACCATGAAAGGCGTGTGCCCCCACATAGATGTATACACACACTAAATAAATACATGTTTAAAAGTTATTTTTGAAACTTAGAAGAAAGCCAGGCTCCATTTTTGAACCAACTACATTTATGTTCTGAGAGCAGAGTCTGGCTTTAAGTTTTTCAACATTTGCTAGGCAGATCAAAGGCATGCTGGAGACCCCTGACGCAGGAGCCACTTGCTCTGTCTCATGTTCGCTCACAGTAGTGACTGGCTCCTAACAAACATGACTATTATCTGATTCCACTCAAGGAGGCAGGCCAATGCCCAAACCACCTTCGTTTGTCTCCAGAACAACCTGCCAGGGCAGAGACCATCCCTGTCATTATATAGAAATTTACCTCAGGTCACAGAGTGAGTGGCTGCCTCAGAATCTTGTCAGGGTCTGTCAGAACCCATGGCAAGCCCGTATCTCTCAGCCTTGCTTTGTTTCCCCAGTCACAGGCCCAGAGAAAAGGAGCTGCAGCCTGACCAAGTGAGCTAGAGCCAAAGGAATCATAGGATACTCTATACACACACACACACACACACACACACACACACACACACAGAGAGAGAGAGCATTTCCAGAGCTGTGGGTTATCTGGCCAAATCTGCCCCCATGTGGCTGTTTGGTGCCCTCTCCTGGGTGTTTTCTAATGTTGCTGCCAGTATTTTAAAGAAGAGAGATTTTACTTGAAAGCCAGCTTTACAACTCTTGAATTATTAGAAAATCTAGTAACAGTAGCATCCCACACTCCCCACCATGACGGCCTCTGCTTCCTAGCTCACTCTGTCAGGCCCTTTCCTCTCGTTTGTACATCCTCCCTGGTCACCGAGCATTAACTTATCTGTGCCCCAGCTTGTGCCTGACATTCTGCTATGGGTGGACCTGGCACATTGCAGTTCATGCAGACAGATGTGCTGTAGTTTGGGATGGACACTATGGGCTGTTTACACCCCAACATGCAGCAAATCCAGCCTGCCTGCCTCCTTCCCATCCTCCTTCCTTTTCTGTTAGGTCCTTAGCTGATACATTGACACCCAGTGTGTCTTTGGCCGCTATCTCGCATTCTGAACTGGAAATTTGTTCTCAATAGACAGGACAGGATAAGAGCTGGCTGTAGTGACAAATGCCTGTAATCACAACAGGGGTTGGGCCAGAAGGATCAATAGTTGGAGGCCAGGCTGAAGCCTTGGGTGGGTAGGTGGGGGTGGCAAAACTGAAGGACACAAGCACACTTTGAGAACCACACATTGGGGCTGGAGAGATGGCTCAGCAGTTAAGAGGACCCAAGTTCAGTTCCCAGCACCCACATCAGGCTACTCATAACAGCAGCCCAGCTCCAGGGATTTGAAACCCTGGGCATCCAAAGGCATCTGCAGTAATGTGCAGACTCACATGCCTACATGGAATTTTAAAAACAATCATATTTTTAATCTTAAAAAAAAACTGTGGCCGGGCGGTGGTGGCGCACGCCTTTAATCCCAGCACTCGGGAGGCAGAGGCAGGTGGATCTCTGGGAGTTCGAGGCCACCCTGGTCTACAAGAGCTAGTTCTGGGACAGGCACCAAAGCAACAGAGAAACCCTGTCCAAAACAAAACAAAACTGTGTGGTAGTGGCACACACCTTTAATCCCACTACTTGGGAAGCAGAGGCAGGTGGATCTCTGTGAGTTTGAGGCCAGCCTGGTCTACAAAAATGAGTTCCAGGACAGTTAGAGCTGTTACACAGAGAAACCCTATCTCAAAAAACCAACCTCCCCCTCACCCCCCAAAAAAAACTCTGCTTAGCAACTGACTACATTATCTAGCCTTGTGTTTAAAGTACTTCAATAGAGTGGAGTAAGTAAATACTCAGCATGAATTTCTTGATGAAAATTAAACTTCGTAAACAAATCCAAAAAGAAAACTAATATGTTTTAATTTTAAAGGTGAATATTAGGCTGACAAAAACCCAGAAGGCTTGTTTCAAAAAAAAAAAAGAAAGAAAGAAAAGATATTCCCAGGCCTGCTTAAGATTGAGAGAACCCCATAAGAACTTCACCCATAAAGCTGGGCTCTCCAGGAGCCATAGTAAAGATGAAGAGGAATGTGATCTGCTTTGCAGAAGGAAGAAGCCTGTGGTGATGTTAGTGCAGAAAGATTCTTCCCTGAGGATCACACCTGTGGTGGGAGTGCAAGACCAGGTGTCCTGCCCCTGGTGCTGTGAGATTATCAAGCAACATGAGTCCTTGTGTGTAATACTCTAAGCAGCTGTCAGAAGTAAGCACAAAGCCTCTCCAGAAATGTTGGAGGAAGGTCATTGGTTAAATAAAAAGAAACTGCTTGGCTCTCATTGGTTAGAGATAGGTGGGAGGAGTAAACAGAACAGAACGCTGGGAGGAAGAGGACGTGAGCTCAGACTCCACAGCTCTCCTCTCGGGAGCAGCCGCCTCAGAGAGATGCCATGCTCCACTCTCCCAGGCAGACGCACGTGCTGAAGCAAGCCGCCAGGTTAGACATGCTGAACCTTTCCTGGTAAAACCGGTGCTCACAGATTATTAGAGATGGGTTGATCGGGATGTGAGAATTAGCCTGTAAGGGCTAGAGCTAAAGGGCCAAGCAGTGTTTAAATGAATACAGTTTGTGTGTTGTTATTTCGGAGCATAAGCTAGCTGAGCAGGCGGCCGGGGTGCCGGGGAGGTAGCCCCGCCGCTCCTCTTATTACTACACAGAAAGATGACCTGAACCTAGAACTCAAAGAATTCCCACAGCAAATGTGTGTGTGTGTGTGCATGCATACATACACACACACACACACACACACACACACACACACACACACACACACCAGAAACTTCCATTCAGAAACAAAAAATGTAAGGAAGCTTAGCTCTGTATAAGAGCCGGCAGACACAAAAGCCATGTCAACAAGCCAAGTGGGTATGGGAATGAAGAGACAGCAAGTGTACTTATCTATTTAAAGGGGGTGGGGAGGCCTGGTGGTGGTTGTGCTCCCCTTCAATTCCAGCACTTGGGGAGCAGAAACAGGTGGATCTCTAAGCCTGGTCTACAGAGTGAATTCTAGAAAAGCCAGGATTACATAGAAACCCTGTCTGGAAAAACCAAAACCTAAAATAAAAGAGAAGCTTGAAAGTCCAAGAAAGGAGCAAGTGTCTTTTAAAAACTGAATTGTCCTGTTTTGTGACAGGGTCTAGCTATGTGGCCCAGGCTGGCCTCAGACTTGCCATTCTCCTCACTTAACCTCCAAGTGCTGGAATGACAGGCTTGGGCCACCCCACTCCGCTCTGGCTTTCCTTGTCATTGCCCAGCTAGGGTCTAGATCCTTGAAGACAGAGCCAGGATCCACATGTTTTGTAACCGTTTGAGGAAAGAAATGAAGTGTTCAAGTTTTCTTCTGAAATCCAGAGTCTGTAAGCACATCTTAGAAATGAAAATGTCAAAAACCTTTGTGTAAGACAGGAGCTGAGATGTGAGGCCAACAATAATGTGATGTTTCGGGAGCAGACCAGCAGGCAGTGGGCTTTGTAAGTAAGTGGTCCATTTCTGTTCCATTTCTCATCTTGAGAAAACGTGAGAAACGAGCATGTGTTCCTGTCCACTTGTTAGATCTATTTAAATGCCCGGCTGTTGGAACCTTAAATACAAATTACTTTATGTGCTCCTTATGTCAAGACCATGTGGACGTGTCTAATAAGTTGTGCCTCTTCAGTGCAATTTGGTGTGTATTCTAATACCAAGTTTTCTGGAATTGTCTGATACTAAAGCTCCCATGGGGTGTGATTTGGGGTTCGCCTGTAGCCCACACCTTGAGATGGAATAAGCCTGTAAACAGGAAGATGAGGGAGGAAAAATGAAGTTAGGCCAAGTCTGTGTGTACGATGTTAATGTCAGTTTAAAATTGTTAGCCAGATAAAACCCATGCCTACGTGATAACAAACCCTGGCACAGAAGTGTGAGGAGTAGAGTGGCCATTGAAGTGGATGGCAGAGAGTGTCAGGTCCTCCAAACTGGAGGCAATACTTTATGAAAGTACAGTCTCCCATCTGCCCACACTCCCACGACTTTTGGAGGCACTGTAGACTCTCCTCAACTGTATTACCAGAAGGCTCGGTTTTCCATTGAAGACGGCTTTTGAATTCTATATTTGAAATGGACAGTGAAGCCGGATTCCATAAATGGGTGCACTCCTAGAGGCCTCGGCATGTTTAGGGATTGGCCATCTGTCCTATGGCGCCACTCAGAATCAGGTCTTGCTGCCCTCTTGAGAATGGGAAACCCTTGGAATGTAGGGATTTTGCCAACCCATAAATAGACAAGTGGGTCTTTTATTTTCTTCACTTGTTGGTCACAAAAATACATCACTGAAGAGGGAGTGGGTTGTCATGACGACTCTGATCCGAAGGTCCCACATGATACAGATGGGATTTGGAAAGGAGAGAGATGTGGGCTCCATAAACTGACTTTTTTCAGTGTACAGCAGCAGGAAAAAAAAAGCCAATGTGACAAACTGGTGACCTTGGAAACCAATGTTTCATCCACACCTGGCAACTCTCTGGATTAACTGACAACATCCGGTTCCTTTGCTATGTTCAGACTGGATTTGGAGGAAACCAGAGGTCCAGTCTGAAGGAGGACACATGGCCAAATGACTGCCCCCCACCTCATAAATGTGATATTATTGATAAATCGTGCCTCTAAATAAACAATTAGAACAGCACTTCTTTCTCAAAAGAGTAGACACTAGTCTGCATATGTGTTAAGCTAGGGCCTATGTCCCTGTCACAACTGTATGTCTATATCAGAATGGTCAGGCCAAAGTTTATGTCAATAGTTCTTTACATCCATGGCAGACTTAGTAGATGGCAATGGGAGACAGCTTGGAAAATTCCTTCTAAAATCCATACTTCCCAAGGAGATTTCTTTCTCTTAGATATAAAACAAGTTTATTGTCCTTAAATCACAGCTTACCCAATGTAAAACAAAGATATCAAGCTATCTTTAAGACATGCATTTTCAGTTGTTTTTACATTTGAGGAAGGTACTCTTGTCTTCATCAATATATACTTTCTCCTACTTTTTAATCAATAAATAGAACATATATATAGAAAATAGCAAAACAGTTTTCAGTTTATGTCAATGGTTCAGCCTAGTGAATGATTACAAAGCGAACAGGTAAGTGGGGCCTGTGAGAGCACAGCATGCAAAGGACCTTGCTGCAAAACCTGGGACTCAGGATAAAGGTGAAAGGAGGAAACCAACTCCACCAAGTCGTCTGATCCACACACATCATACACATACTCCCATACATAACACACTCATACACATCACAGATACACACCACACAAGCATACCACACACACAACACAAACACATATACATATACCACACACACCACAGCGATAGCATGCACAACACATACACATGCACACACATCATAAACACCCATGTAAACACATGCTCACATATCACACACATCAAAAACACAGACACACACCACACACATCACAGACAGATACACGACACACATGCACACACCCACAAATATACTAACATCACACACACACACATCACAAACACATGCACACACAAATTCACACACATGCACATACACATCACACACAAATTTTTAAGAACCTTAAGTATAGCTACCACCTGAGCCAAGACAGAGAACTATCACTAGCACCCAAGCTGAGCATCCCCAAAACCTTTTCTCTCCTAGCTTTTCTCTTAACCTTTGTGCTTTCTTTATAGCTTTCTGGATTTGACTTTCATATGAATTTCCATTCTGTACACGCTCCTTTGAGTCTTATTTCTTTCTCTTAAGTTATATTTGTGAGTTTCACTCATGTGGCTGCAGTGTGTTAATTTTCATTGTCTTTTAGTACTCCATTGTATGAATAATACATACAATGTCTGCCAGTGATCTATACATGGTGAGTTTATTTTAACATTAATGGATAATTGGATTATTATGACAACTGCAAACAACGTTGATCTGAGCTTTCCGTGGTATGTGTGCCTGAGCTTATCATGTATTTAGATGTAGCCATGTGTATTTTCCACTTTTCTTGGAGCCAGATTCTTCTTCAAGGAGGCTGCCAGTTTACGGCTCTTTAGTGCCATGTGAGCATCCTTCTTGTCCACATCCTTAGCAGCACTAGGAATTGTGCTCTTTCGCACACACACACACACACCACAAACACACACATATACACAAACTACACAAATTGGATTGTCTCGCTTTTGTATTTTTCTTCTCTTAGTGACAATGGGTTGACACAGTACACATTTAACTATTATGTACTCAGCCTATAGAAGAAGCATCTGTGTGTCTTCATTCTTGGTGAAGTCCTGTATCCCTGTAAAGAAGATAAAGGTCTCCTCATTTAGGAAACTGAAGGTCTGTCCAACTATTTGGACCACATTGTCCTCACATCATCTCAAAACTACATCCTGTCTTCTTTCTTCATCATTCATTTCTTCATTGAAACTTGTTGCCTGTGGCCCAGCCCCTTCCGGAGGACTGGGCCTGGCTCTGGCTTCATCTACACCCTGCTTTACCTAGGCAGCCACACTTCTCTGCTCATAAAGGCTTTCTCCCAAGGGCTTCCTCTTGCTTAAACCAGTTGATTCTGTTTCTTTACTTTCTCAGAATCCCACTCCTCCATCGGCATTCCCATCTGATTTTTGACAAAGAAGCCAAAATTATACAATGGAAAGAAGAAAGCATCTTCAACAAATGGTGCTGGTCTAACTGGATGTCTGCATATAGAACAAGGCAAACAGATCCATATCTATCACCGTGCACAAAACTCAAGTCCAAATGGAACAAAGGCCTCAACATAAAACCAGATACACTGAACCTCACAGAAGAGAAAGTGGGGAATAGCCTTGAACTCATGCTACAGGAGACAACTTCCTGAACAGAACACTGATAGCACAGGCACTAAGATCAACAGTTAATAAATGGGACCTCATGAAACTAAAAAGCTTTTGCAAGGCAAAGGATACTGTCAACAAGACAAAATGGCAACCTACAAAATGAGAAAAGATCTTCACCAATCCCACATCTGACAGAGGGCCGATTTCCAAAATATATAAAGAACTCAAGAAACTAGACATCAAAAAAACATCCCAAATAATTCAATTTAAAAATGAGGTACAAATCTAAACCAAGAATTCTCAACAGAAGAATCTCAAATGGCTGAAATACACTTAAAGAAATGTTCAAAATACTTAGCCATCAGGGAAATAGGATCAAAATGACTGAGATTCTATCTTATAGCTGTCAGATCAGTTAAGATAAAAAACATAAATAAGAGCTCATGCTGACGAGGATTTGAAGGAAGGGGAACACTCCTCCAGTGCTGGAAGGAGTACAAACTTGAACAGTCCACTTTGAAAATCAAGATGGAAGTTTCTCAGAAAATTGGTAATCAACCTACCTCAAGACCCAGCTATACCACTCCTGGACATATACCCAAAGTATGTTCCATCCTACCACAGGTATACTTGCTCAACTGTGTTCATAGCAGCTTTATTTGTAATAGCCAGAACCTGGAAACAACCTATGTTAATAGAAGTTTCTTTCCTGGCTGGTCCTGCAGCCATTGAGTCCCAAAGAAACACACAGAGGCTTATATATTAATTATAAACTATTTGGCCTACTAGCTCAGGCTTATTATTAACTAGCTCTTACAACTTAAATTAACCCATAGTTCTTATTTATGTTTAGTCATGTGACTTAGTACCTTTTCTTAGGGCAGCATTTTTATCTTGCTTCCTCTGTGTCTGGGTGGCAACTGTAGACTGAATCTTTCCTCTTCCCAGAATTCTCCTAGTCTGGTTGCCCCGCCTATACTTCCTACCTAGCTACTGATCAATCAGCATTTTATTAAACCAATATGAGTGACAAATCTTTACAGGGTACAAGATCATTATCCCACAGCAAATTTAGATGTCCACCAACCAAAGAACGGATAAAGGAAATGTGGTACATTTACACAATGTAGTATTACTAGCTGTTAAAAACAATGCCATCATGAAACTTGAAGGCAAATGGATGAAATGAGAAAAAAAATCATCCTGTGTGAGGTAACCCAGACCCAGAAAGATGTACATGATATGCATTTGCTCATAAGTGGATACTAACTGCTAAGTAAAGGATAACCATGCCTCAATCAAAAGACCCAGAGAGACTGGGTAACAAAGAGGGTTCAGGGGGGATTCTCATTATCTCCCTGGGAAGGAAAAATAGAAGAGATGTTGTGGGTGAAAAGGGGGCCGGAGGGGAAGGGAACATGAGGGATCAAGTTGGGAGTGGAAGAGGAGAGTACTGAAAGAGACGACTAGAAAAGCAGGGGCATTCATGGTCAGGTAGAAACCTGGTGCAAGGAAAACCCCCAGGAAGCTACAAGGATGACCCCATCTAAGAGTCTCAGCAATAGCAGATATATAACCCGGACTGGTCATCTCCTGTAACCAGGCAAGACTTCTAGTGGAGAGACTGTGGACACCAACCCAGCCACATAACCTTCAACCTACAGTCTGTTCTGCCTATGGGATTTGCTAGGATAAGGGTGTTCAAAGATTGTAGAAGTGGCCAACCAGTGACTGGTCCAGCTTAAGACCCATGCCATGAGAGTAAGCCTACTCCTGACACTGTCTGGAGGACCCGGACCCAGAGTTTGAATGGCCCAGAGACCAGACACAACTGGAGGGGGAAAAAGTCAACATAAAGATGATAGTCTGCTATACTCATGGATTGGTGCCTACCCCAACTGTCATCAGAGAGGGTTCATCCAGTCACTGATGGAAACAGATGCAGAGACCCACAGCCAAACTTTAGGCCAAGCTCTAGGAATCCTGCTGAGGAGAGGGAGGAAGGATTATAGGAGCCAGAGGGACAAAGGACACCATAAGAAAACCCACAGAATCAACTAACCTGGTTCATAGTGGCTCTCAAAGACTGAACTGACAACCAGGGAGCCTTTTGGGGACTGACCTAGGCCCTCATATGTGACAGTTCTGTAGATTAATCTTCATGCAGGACCAGTAACAGTGGGAGCAGAGGCTGTCTCTAACTCTTTGGCTGACTTTTGAGAGCCCAGTCCTCATATTGGGTTGCCTTGCCCAGCCTTAATACAAGGGAGCTGTTTAGTCTTACTGCAACTTGATGTGCCGTGTTTTGTTGATATCCACAGGAGGGCTGCCCTTTCTGAACAGAAACAGAGAAGGAGTGAGTGGGGGAAGGCAGAGGGAAGATTGGGGGAGAGGATGGGAGGAGAGGAGGAAGGGGAAACTGTGGTTGGGATGTAAAATAAATAAATGAAAAAAGGGAGAAATTGAGGGTGGATGCGATCATATTTCATTATATGCATGTATGAAATTCTCAAAAATAAAGACTGAAAAAATAGTTAGGGAGTGAACTAGAGGATCCCAGCCCTGGTAATCTGGGGCTAGGTTGGTCAGTTTCTTCAGCAAGCATTGTCAAGCTCCTAGGTCCTCACTGGCTCTTCATGCTTTAACTACTTCTAATCAGCACCCTGAGGTCTCTTTGATAAGTGCCATATTGGCTGTTGCCCTGTGACCTGAAAGCTCTGTGCAGACAGAGACATGTGTGGTTGTCCTGGTAAGACCTGGAAGTTCTGTGCAGGCAGAGACAGAATGTGGTTGTCCTGATGTGAACTGGAAGCTCTGTGCAGGCAGAGACATGTGTGGTCATCCTGGTGTGAACTGGAAGTTCTGTGCAGGCAGAGACAGAATGTGGTTGTCCTGGTAAGACCTGGAAGTTCTGTGCAGGCAGAGACAGTGTGTAGTTATTCTGGTGTGGACTGGAAGCTCTGTGCAGAAAGAGACAGAGTGTGGTCGTCCTGGTGTGAACTGGAAGTTCTGTGCAGGCAGAGACAGTGTGTGGTTGTCCTGGTGTGAACTGGATGCTCTGTGCAGGCAGAGACAGAGTGTGGTTGTCCTGGTGTGAACTGGAAGCTCTGTGAAGGCAGAGACAGAGTGTGGTTGTCCTGGTGTGAACTGGAAGTTCTGTGCAGACAGAGACAGTGTGTGGTTGTTCTGGTGTGACCTGGAAGCTCTGTCAGGCAGAGACAGAGTGTGGTTGTTCTGGTGTGAACTGGAAGTTCTGTGCAGACAGAGACAGTGTGTGGTTGTTCTGGTATGACCTGGAAGCTCTGTCAGGCAGAGACAGAGTGTGGTTGTTCTGGTGAGACTCACACAGAGCAGATGCAGAGGAAGTATGAGAGGATGAGGGTAGGAAGAAAGGAGGGAGGGCTGATCCCTGGACCCTCCCCACACAAGTGATGTCACTGGATGCATGGCTGTCCACTAGTAAGCCACTAAAAGCAACATATGGCCTTTTATCACATCAGTGCATTGCAGGAGCTACAGAAAGTGGCATTACTTGTATGAAGTCCTTGGCAAGGGCCTAATGCAATCGCAGCCTTGATAAAATTTGCCAAGTGTGCCTCTGCGCAAAGAGGGGAGAAAATGTTACAACTGAGTTACCAGAACTCAGTGTGACTTCTACTCTTAAAACTCTTGGCTGCAGGACAGCCCGTCTTGTTTCCCTCTCTCAATGGAAATAAAGTAAAGTCACGATGTTGAGAGTACTGGCACCTTTAACACCAAAAGGGGTCCTGTATGTAAGAAGACTTGGAAAAAATCCCAAAGGATATTTCTGACTGCCAAGTCTATCTGTCCCTGCATTCCTTGCTTCCTTTTCATTAGAAACAAAGCTAAGAAAAACATGTCAGCATCTGCTCACTAGCAAGGAATTCTGCCTTAGCAGACACTAGCCTTAGTGGACACTGGACACTGTGCATCTGCCTTAGCGGACACTGGCCTTAGCAGACACTGGTCTCAGAGTATCTGTCTTAGTGGACACTGGCCTTAGCTACACTAGCCTTAGCGGCCACTGGCCACTATGCATTTGCCTTAGTGACCACTGGCCTTAGCAGACACTGGCCACTGTGTAGCAGCTGTCTTAGGGGACACTAGCCTCCATGTGTTACCTTTAGCTGAACTATACCCATTGTCACCAAAAAGAATATGCTAAAGAAGATCCCTATTTATTTATTTATTTATTTATTTATCTTGATTTTTTGGAGATTGGGTCTCACTGTGCAGCCAGGGCTGACGTTCAGCTTGCTATCTCCTGCTGCAGTGTCCCCCTCGAGCTCTAAGCTTAGAGACATATGCCAGCACACCTGGCAGAATGTCCCTTTTGAAACAGATGAGCTTTAAGACGGCCCCAGCATCCCCTCTGGGTTTTACCACCAGCTCCACCTCCACATCCCAATCTTGCATAACTTTAAGAAATTGAATAGTTACTGAATATTGTCTCCCCAGGGACGAAGGAGCCTCACGATCGGGATAGTTCTCTCCTGAAAGCATAAAACTTCAGAACCATCTTGGGAGGTAAATGGAGGCCTCAGCAAGCGTTTGCCCTGCTGCTTTGCCTGTGTGAACCGTGCAATTACCTAGGGTGGGTTAGTCTCCTTTGCAACTGCATCTAATGCGATCCTCAAACTTCCAGTGCCACTGGGCCCTGCCATCCTTGCAGGGAGCATCCAGAGAGTTGCTTGACCTCCATCTCTGTGGGTGTGGGTCGTCATTAACTCCTTAGCTGTGTGCTCCCTACTCTTGCTGCTGCCAAGTGCCACTGCCCTCTGGATCTTCGCTATCTCTGTGCCGGCAGCAGCTGGTCTGTGCATCTGATCGCAACCTTCCAGAACATGCCTCACTTGTTCCAAAGTGCTCTGCCAGTGGCCTGTCTTCCTTCATTTTCAAGTCCTTTTCTCGTAAAGCATCAGGCTGGCCCTAGATGCCCATTCCAGAAACTGCTCCCACAGACACAGCCCAGAATTCTACTCAGGTTTGTTCTCTGTCCTGGAGTCATCTGAGACCTCACCACCGCTGTGTCTGGAGCCTGGCTCCCCCAGACCAACTCTGAGCACTCTACCTCCTTCTCTCGAGTGTCCATCCTGGTAAGCAGTGACTCTGTGGCTTTTTACCTCCTGGCCACCACCCCTGAAGCCCTGGGAGGGGCCGAGTGGGGACTCAAAGACCCTTGGGGAAGTCTCAAGAACTGCCCGAATAAAAGGAAAACATACAATTACATGGCACAGCTCAAGACACCAAGAAACCATGATACATGTTACAGTTGGCCAGAGGCAGCACCTCTCAGCTAGTGTGGTGAGTCAACTCTAAAATAGCACCCCTACTACTTTGATGGGGACCCTCAAACATACTCAGAAAGGGTGACATTCATTCCAGTGGCCCAGGGTGAAGGAGTCCATTATTTCCACATAACGATGTACAAGCCCCCTCAGATGAATGACTGCTTCTCCCTCCACCCACAGCCTGTAGTGTGGTTCCCTCAGGTCAACATTGCCTTGTTTCCGGCTGAAGTGGAGAGGTCCAGACGACCAGGCTTGGAAACCACTCTGAAATCTCGGTCACACCTCCAAGATTTCAATGTCTCTCCCTGGAAAACAGCGTTTTTTTTTAATTGACTGGCACCTGCCAAGGATCGTCTTTGCCCGAGTGTTGACACTGGGTTCCCATACTAGGGATGACATTGGGATTCCAGGTATGCTTGGCACTCCTCCCAAGGTCCATTGGTACTGAGATGCCAGGATCTCTGCATCTGTGGTAGAGGGCAGGAACAGGCAGCATGGCGCACAACAGCTCTTTCCTAGACACACATAGCTCCCGGACTCAATCTCACTCGCTTTATCCCAGTGAGGCTAGTCACAGCAGGGTGCCAACTTTGTAGGCAGAGTGGCAAGGGAAGAAAGGACATCATAGTACCCGTTTCCTGTTGGTAACGTTCATAATCTAACTTCACAGCGCCCTCTTGCCTTAGCCTTTCCCTCGGATGACTTTTACCAAGAAAGCCGGGGCAGGGGAGGATCTTCCTACATGGCAACACCCCTCACCCCTTCACCCCCCTTCCTAAGAGCAAGCAGGCCAGCTAGCTGAGACAGGTTTCCTCAGGGACAGCCCTGTGCCTGAATTTCTGATCCTCTTCCGCCATCTTGTGGCTGGAAGCTGAACAAGCGGGCAAAGTTCTGCTTTCAACTCCCTGCCACACTACACTGGGAATTGCAAGGCCTGATGGGAAAGGGAGAAAGGGGAAAGAGAGAGAGGCATGGGACAGAAAACCTCTTCTCTTTCTTGTGGCAATCCTGTGGCTCTCCTGCCCATCACTCTAGAGAAATATATCAATGTTGGTATGTATGTATGTACGTACATATGTGTATTGACAAGGATTTCTCGTACAGTTCAACATGGCCTTGAACTCACAACAATCCCCCTGATTCATGCTTCTCAGTGTTGGGGTTGCCGGTGTAAGTCATCACACTCAGAAATACTCATACTTTTAAATATACATTGTTTGTCATCATCATTATTATTATCATTATCAACAGAGTATTGCATCCCTAAGTGGGTTGAACTAGCTACACAGTTGAGAATGACCTTGAGCTTGTATGTGATCCTTCTGCCTCCACCTCCAGAGCGCTCAGTTCTCTAGTGCTGGGGATTGAACCCAGGGCTCTATGTTAAGCAAGCCAATTTCCCAGTACTACTACTAGTATCCCCCAAACCCAAGGAACAGGTAAGCACGGTGATGAACACCTGGAATCCTAGCACCACTGGAGAGGCCAAGGCAAGAGACAAAAGAGATCCAGGCCAACCCATCCAATAGGACATCTTGTTTCAAAACAACAAAAACAACTTAGCATCTCCACACTCAGTTTCCCCTGTCTGTAACAGAACCGAAACCTCATTCACCTCTGCGGATACCCACACACACCTACAAAACTGATGACAGCTGCTTTAGGTAACGATCTATGAGTATAGCAGAATATCATATCATTCGGAATCCATTTCAGACTTTCTTATTGCTAGTCATGTTTGGTCCTATCTTGGGTCTCTGGGCCATCCAGCCTCTGGGTCCTGGCCCTCCAGGCACTGACAGGGGTGGGCTCCCTCTCACGGTATGGGTCTCAAGCTGGACCAGTCATTGGCTGGCCACTCCCATAATTTCTGTGCCATCTTCACCCCAGGGCATCTTGTAGGCAGGAAAAATGATAGTCAAAGGTTTTGTGGCTGGGTTGGGGGTCTCAGTCCCTCCACTGGAAGATCTCCACAGGAGATGGCCAGTTGAAGCTATGTATCCCCCATTGCTAGGAGTCTTAGCTAGATTCACCCTCATACATTCCTGGGAGTTTCGGTGTGGAGGCCTAAAAATGTGAACCTATTTCTACCTTGTCTGAAGGTCAGAGAGTTTTAGCTTGTTCAAAGTTGTTTACAGGAGACCCGGCGCACAGGCCCAGGCAGCGGATGCGGGATAGTCCAAGCATGAAACAGTGAAGCCCACACTGAGAGCAGATTGCCCCACTACTACTAAATCAAGTAGGTTTTTTGGGGCCTGGCCTTCAGAGTGGTAGACCTTTTATTGGTGAGGTCCACAGGTGAACGGGGAGCCTGGTCCTGTCCCTGAAGACCCTCCTGAGTGGGGAGAGTGTTCTGGGCCCGCAGCAGGACACAGGAAACAAAGCGGGGACATTCCCCGACCCCTTTGACACCCCCCCCCCCCCGGTTAGTCTGTGAGGGCTGGTACCCTCTGCTGGGGCTGCTCCTCCTCTGCTGTGACCGCTCTCTCCCTGACCCATCCCAGCTTGCGCCCAGGGGCCTCCTTCACTTCCCCTCCCTTCCTTGGGGCCACAGGATCACCCAGTTTAGCCTGTTTGGGCGCTGGGTCGGGAGCTCGGGGCAGAGGGCAGTGGGAGTTTCTCTGTTTTGGTGGCTGGACTCCAGAGTAGTAGCCCTTTTGTTGGCGAGGTTCCTGGCAAACAGGGAGCCTGGTCCTGGTCCTGAAGACCCTTCTGAGTGGTGAGAGGGATCTTGGCCCGCAACGGGAACCAGGAAAAGGAGCGAGGGCATTTTGTAAGCGGGGCCTTTGGACAGCAGGGAAACCTGATCCTGTTTTAAAAGACCCATTAGATAGCATCGGTAGGAGGAGATGGGCAGGTGCCGAGGCAAGAACTCACCCAACAATCTGAAAAACAACATGAAAACACAAGAACCCAATGATCTTATAACAGAAGGACTTGAACAACCTAACACAGAAGAAGAGGAAAAAATTGACTTTATGAAAGGAATAGAGTCCCTTAAACAACATGTAAAAAACACCCTTATAGAAATGGATGAAAAGTATAACAAAAAGTTTGAAGAAATGAGTAAATACGTACATGATACCCTGGGAAACCAAGAAAGAACGATCAAACAGGTAATGGAAACAGTTCAAGAATTGAAAACTGAAATAGAAGCAAGGAAGAAAACACAAACTGTGGACCAGCTGGATATGGAAAATCTAGGTCAACGAGCAGAGACTACAAAAACAAGCATAATCAATAGAATACAAGAGATAGAAGAAAGAATCTCAGATTCTAAAGACACCATAGAGAAAATAAATGCACTGATCAAAGAAAACAGCAAAGCCAACAAATTCTCATCACAAAACATTCAGGAAATATGGGACACAATAAAAAGACGAAACCTAAGAATAATAGGAATAGAAGAAGGAAAAGAGTCACAGCTCAAAGGCCCAGAAAATATTCTTAACAAAATTATGGAAGAAAACTTTCCCAACATAAAGAAAGATATTCCTTTGAATATTCAAGAAGCATACAGAATACCAAACAGACTGGATAAAATAAAATCCCCTTGCCATATAATAATCAAAACACAAAATATACAGATTAAAGAAAGAATATTAAGAGCTGCAAAGGAAAAAGGGCAAGTAACTTATAAAGGTAAACTGATCAGACTTACACCTAACTTCTCTATGGAAACTATAAAAGCCAGAGGTCCTGGATAGAGGTATTTTAGAAACTAAGAGACCATGGATGCAAACCCAAACTATTATAACCAGCCAAGCTATTGTTCACTATCAATGGAGAAAACAAGACATTCCAGGATAAGAACAAATTTAAACAATACGTAGCCACAAATCCAGCCCTACAGAAAGTAATAGAAGGAAAATCACAACCCAAGGAATCCAACATTGCCAACACTGCCTACAATAACTCAGGCATCTAGCACAACTCAAAGAAGGGAGACACACAAACTCTACTACCAAAAACAATAACAATAACCGGAGTAAACAACCACTGGTCATTAAAATCACTTAATATTAATGGTTTCAATTCATCTATAAAAAGGCACAGGCTAAGAGATTGGATATGAAAACAGGATCCAACATTCTGCTGTTTGCAAGAAACACATCTCAACCACAAAGACAGGCACCTACTCAGAGTAAAGGGTTGGGAAAAGGTATTTCAAGCAAATGGTCCTAAGAAAAAAGCAGGTGTGGCCATACTAATTTCTAACAAAACTGACTTCAAACTAAAATCAATCAGAAGAGATCGAGATGGACACTTTATACTCATAACAGGAACAATTAATTCATCAGGAAGAAGTCTCAGTCTTGAATATCTACGCCCCTAATATAAGAGCACCCACTTATATAAAAGAAATATTACTAAAACTCAAGGCAGACATCAAACGACACACACTAGTAGTAGGAGACTTCAACACACCTCTCTCACCAATGGACAGGTCAATCAGACAGAAACCTAATAGAGAATTAAGAGAAGTGTTGGAGGTAATGAAGCAAATGGACTTAACAGACATCTATAGAACACTCCACCCAAACAGGAAAGAATATACCTTCTTCTCTGAAGCTCATAGAACCTTCTCGAGAATTGACCACATACTCAGAAACAAAGGAAACCTCCACAGATACAAAAAAAAATCAGTGTCCACCTGCGTCTTATCAGATCACCACAGATTAAAGTTAGAAGGCAACAACAATGCTGCCCCCAGAAAGCCGAAAAACTCATGGAAACCAAACAGTCAACTACTGAACCACACCTGGGTCATGGAAGAAATTAAGAAAGAAATTAAAGTCTTCCTTGAATTTAATGAAAATAAAGAGACAACATACTCAAACCTATGGGACACGATGAAAGCAGTGCTAAGAGGAAAGTTCATAGCACTAAGTGCTCACTTAAAGAAAACAGAGAAAGCATACATTGGGGACTTAACAGCACACCTGAGAGCTCTAGAAAAAAAAGAAGCAGATGCGCCCAGGAGGAGTAGAAGACTGGAAATAATCAAACTGAGGGCTGAAATCAACAAAATAGAAACACAGAAAACAATCCAAAGAATCAATGAAACAAAAAGTTGGTTCTTGGAGAAAATCAACAAGATCGACAAACCCCTATCTAAACTAATTAAACGACAGAGAGAGAATATGCAAATTAATAAGATCAGAAATGAAAAGGGGGACATAACCACAGACACAGAGGAAATTCAGAGAATCATTAGATCTTACTACAAAAGCCTGTATGCCACAAAACTGGAAAATGCAAAAGAAATGGACATGTTTTTAGATAAGTACCATATACCAAAGCTAAACTGTGGCGGACCTCTCGACCGGCAAGAAAGAACAACCACCACATCAGGATCCACTCAGATCACGCTTTACTGGAGTACCCTTGATTGATGGGGAGCAGGAAATGAGAGGGACAGGAAAACAAGGGGCAGGAAGGGAAGGGCAGGGAGAGCATGAAGCAAAGGGGCAGGGAGCGAAGGGGCGGGAAGCTAAGGGGAGAGACAGCATGAAGCGAAGGGGCAAAGGGCACTTAGGCAGCTGCTTAAATAGGGAATTGGCACACAGGTCGCCCTGTGATTGGCTGCCACCAACAGCTGACACCAGACCACATTGGAATAGGCTCAAGGATCCTCATCCACCGCGCATGCGGGAAGCGGGGGACACGCAGCTCTCAAAGGCATAGCCAAATATGGAGTTGTTTATTACCAACAAGACAGGATGTCGGCGCCATCTTGTAATGGCGATCCTGTCTGGCTCACTACACTAAACCAAGACCAGGTGAATGATCTAAATAGACCTGTTAGTCACGAAGAATTAGAAAATGTTATCAAAAATCTCCCTTCCAAAAAAAGCCCAGGACCAGATGGTTTCAATGCAGAATTCTACCAGAACTTCCAAGAACTAATACCTATACTAAATGTATTTCACAATATAGAAACAGAAGAGTCATTGCCAAATTCCGTTTATGAAGCTACAGTTACCCTGATACCAAAACCACACAAAGACCCAACCAAGAAAGAGAATTACAGGTCTATATCACTCATGAACATCGACGCAAAAATTCTCAATAAAATACTCGCAAACCAAATCCAAGAACACATCCAAAAAATTATCCATTATGATCAAGTAGGCTTCATCCCAGAGATGCAGGGCTGGTTCAACATATGCAAATCTATCAATGTAATCCACCATATAAATAAACTGAAAGAAAAAAACCATATGATCATTTCATTAGATGCTGAAAAAGCATTCGACAAAATTCAACACCCCTTTATGATAAAGGTCTTGGAGAGATTAGGGATACAAGGGTCATACCTAAATATAATAAAAGCTATTTACAGCAAGCCGACAGCTAACATTAAATTAAACGGAGAAAAGCTCAAAGCCATCCCACTAAAATCAGGAACACGACAAGGATGTCCACTCGTTCCATACCTCTTCAATATAGTGCTTGAAGTTCTAGCAATAGCAATTAGACAACATAAGGGGATCAAGGGGATTCATATTGAAAAGGAAGAAGTTAAGCTTTTGTTATTTGCAGATGATATGATAGTATACATAAGCGACCCCAAAAACTCTACCAAAGAACTCCTACAGCTGATAAACACCTTTAGTAATGTGGCAGGATATAAGATCAACTCCAAAAAACCAGTTGCCTTCCTATACACTAAAGATAAGGAAACAGAGAGGGATATCAGAGAAGCATCACCTTTCACGATAGCCACAAATAGCATAAAATATCTTGGGGTAACTCTGACCAAGGAAGTGAAAGATCTATTTGACAAGAACTTTAAGTCTTTGAAGAAAGAAATTGAAGAGGACACCAGAAAATGGAAGGATCTCCCTTGCTCTTGGATTGGGAGGATCAACATAGTAAAAATGGCAATTATACCAAAAGCAATCTATAGATTCAATGCAATCCCCATCAAAATCCCATCACATCCCTAACCCTAAAAATTCACAGATCTGGAGAAGACAACAATCAACTTTATATGGAAAAACAAAAAACCCAGGATAGCCAAAACAATCTTATACAATAAAGGATCGTCTGGAGGCATTACCATCCCTGACTTCAAACTCTATTACAGAGCTACAGTATTGAAAACAGCTTGGTATTGGCATAAAAACAGAGAAGTCGAAAAATGGAATCGAATAGAAGACCCTGACTTTAACCCACAAACCTATGAACATCTGATTTTTGATAAAGGAACTAAAAGTATACAATGGAAAAAAAGAGAGCATCTTCAACAAATTGTGCTGGCGAAACTGGATGTCTATCTGTAGAAGAATGAAAATCGATCCATATCTATCACCCCATAAAACCGGACTCAGTGAACATAGCGGACAATGAGGAATACTGAGAACTCAAGAACATTGGCAATGGGTTTTTGATCCTACTGCACGTACTGGCTTTGTGGGAGCCTAGGCAGTTTGGATGCTCACCTTACTAGTCCTGGATGGAGGTGGGTGGTCCTTGGACTTCCCACAGGGCAGGGAACCCTGATTGCTCTTTTTGGGCTGACGAGAGAGGGGGACTTGATCGGGGGAGGGGGAGGAATATGGGAGGCGGTGGCAGGGAGGAGGCAGAAATCTTAAATAAATAAATAAACAAACAAACAAAGTTGTTTACAACAAGTATGGCTACATATCCTGACTTAGGGTGTGGTTACTTGGTCTCTTTGACACTATGATGGCCCGTATAGGTAGATCCTCTCCACCCTGACCAATGGTCAGGAAATTCCATCATACTTCTGCTCCTTCTTTTGAAATAGTAGGTTTGGCCTTGGGAGTGGCTGCCTTTAGGACATTTGGTCTAAGGTACGTTCACTGCCTAAACAACAGAATGCTAATGACTTTGTATCTTAAAGTATTGAAGCAAATAACTGTTCTAGTTGCCCTTTGTCTTTCAGTATTCACTGGAACTCCCTCCCGATACTATCCTGTTTCTGTTTTAATATTTTCACTTGTGTCTTCATGCTCCTTACTTATTTTCTGATCCCCATGCCCCTAACCTGGTAAGTGGTATTTTGTTGAAGCTGGTCTCCAATGTTTCCACTGCAGTAGGTTTCTAGCTCATCCCAGAGATGTCCCTGACTGCAGCTGTCTGTCCCAGTACTCTCTCCCTCCATCTTCCTCCCACCTGATCCCTCCTGTTTCCATAGCCACCACTTCCCTCAGACCTCTCCCCCATCCACCTGTGATGTCTGTTCTATTTCTCCTTCTTAGTGGTTTTCATGTGTCTCCACCTTGAGCCTTCCTTGTTACTTAGCTTCCCTAGCATGAGTACATACAATATTTATCCTTCTGGGTCTGGGTTATCTCACTCAGGATAGGTTTCTTCTTGTTCTATCCATTTGCCTTCAAATTTCATGGTGTCCTTGTTTTTAACGGTCGAGTAGTACTCCATTGTGTAAATGTACCACGCTTTCTTTATCCATTCTTTGGTTGATGGACATCTAGGTTGTCTCCAGGTTCTAGCTATTACGAATAAAGCTGCCATGAACACAGTCGAACAAGTGTCCCTGTGGTAGGATGGAGCATCCTTTGGGTATATGTCCAGGAGTGGTATAGCTGGGACTTGAGGTAGGTTGATTACCAATTTTCCGAGAAACTTCCATCTTGATTTTCAAAGTGGGCTGTTCAAGTTTGCACTCTCACCAGCAGTGGAAGAGTGTTCCCCTTCCTTCAAATCCTTGCCAGAATGAGCTGTCATTTATGTTTTTGATCTTAGCTGTTCTGACAGCTGTAAGATGGAATCTCAGAGTTGTTCTGATTTGCATTTCCCTGATGGCTAAGGATGTTGAACATTTCTTTAAGTGTATCTCAGCCATTTGAGATTCTTCTGTTGAGAATTCTTGGTTTAGATTTGTACCTCATTTTTAAATTGGATTATTTGGGGGTTTTTTTGATGTCTAGTTTCTTGAGTTCTTTATATATTTTGGAAATCGGCCCTCTGTCAGATGTGGGATTGGTGAAGATCTTCTCCCATTTTGTAGGCTGCCATTTTGTCTTGTTGACAGTATCCTTTGCCTTGCAGAAGCTTTTCAGTTTCACGAGGTCCCATTTATTGACTGTTGATCTTAGTGCCTGTGCTATCAGTGTTCTGTTCAGGAAGCTGTCTCCTGTAGCATGAGTTCAAGGCTATTCCCCACTTTCTCTTCTGTGAGGTTCAGTGTATCTGGTTTTATGTTGAGGCCTTTGTTCCATTTGGACTTGAGTTTTGTGCAGGGTGATAGATATGGATCTGTTTGCCTTGTTCTATATGCAGACATCCAGTTAGACCAGCACCATTTGTTGAAGATGCTTTCTTCTTTCCATTGTATAATTTTGGATTCTTTGTCAAAAATCAGAGTCCATAGGCATGGGATTTACATCTGGGTCTTTGATTTGTTTCCATTGATCCACCTGTTTATTTTTATGCCAATATCATATGGTTTTTATTATTATAGCACTGTAGTAGAGCTTGAAATCAGGGACAGAGATACTTCAGAAGTCCTTTTATTTTACAGGAATGTATTAGCTATTCTGGGCTTTTGTTTTTCCATGTGAAATTGAATATTGTTCTTTCAAAGTATGTAAAGAATTGTGTTGGGATTTTACTAGGTATTGCATTGAATCTGTAGATTACTTTTGGTAAGATGGCTGTTTTTATTATGTTAATCCTGATCCTACTGATCAATGAGCATAGATCTTTCCTTCTTCTTCAATCTCTTTCTTCAAAGACTTGGTCTCTTTGACATACAAGTCTTTCATTTGCTTGGTTATAGTTACCCAAAGATACCTTATATTGTTTGAGGTTATTAAGAAGGTTGTCATTTCCATAATTTCTTTCTCAGCCTGTTTACCTTTTGTATATAGAAGGACTTACGATTTTTTTTTTGAGTTAATCTTGTATCCAGTCACTTCACTAAAGTTGTTTATCAGCTGTAGGATTTCCTTGGTAGAATTTTTGGGGTAATTTATGTATATGATCATATCAACTGAGAATAACAATACTTTTACTTCTCCCTTTCTAATTTGTATCACCTTGATCCCCTTCAGTTGCCTTGCTGTTCTAGCTAAAACTTCATGTGCTATCTTGAATAGATATGGAGAGAGTGGGCAGCCTTGTCCCATCCTTGATTTTAGTGGAATTCCTTTCAGTTTCTCTCCATTTAAGTTGATGTTGGCTGTCAGCTTGCTGTATATTACCTTTATTATATTTAGGTATGTTTCTTGTGTCCCTGATCTCTCCAAGACTTTTATTGTGTTAGATTTCATAAAAGGGTTTTTCAGAATCGAATGAGACGAACATGTGATTTTTTTCCTTTCAGTTTGTTCATATGGTGGATTACATTGACAGATTCTCATATGTTGAACCATCCCTGCATGTCTGGGATGAAGCCAACTTGATCATAGTAGATGATCTTTTTAATATGTTCTTGAATTCGATTTGCCAATATTTTGTTGAGTATTTTTGCATCAATGTTCATGACGGAAATTGGTCTGTAATTCTTTTTCTTTGTTGAGTCTTTGTGTGGTTTGGGTATCAGGATAACTGTTGGAGGGAACCGCTTGTTGGTTCCCAACCATCTGGCTAGCTTAGACCTGAAATAATCACACAGAAGCTGTATTAATTAAATCACTGCTTGGCCCATTAGCTCTGTCTTCTTACTGACTAACTCTTACATTTTAATTTAACCCATTTCTACTAATCTGTGTATTGCCACATGACTGTGGCTTACCAGCTAAAGTTTCCAGCATCTGACTCTGGCAGTGGCTCCAAGGCATCTTCTGACTCCGCCCTTCTTCCTCCCAGCATTCAGCCTAGCTTTCCCTGCCTACCTAAGTTCTGCCTTGCTATAGGTCCAAAGCAATTTCTTTATTCATTAATGGTAATCACAGCACACAGAGGAGACTCCCACATCAGGTAACTTTGAGCTCATTAAAATGAATTTGACAATGTTTCTTTTGTTTCTATTTTGTGGAATAGTTTAAGGAGTATTAATATTAGCTCTTCTTTGAAAGCCTGGTAGAATTCTGAACTGAAACCATCTGGGCCTGGGCTTTTTTTTGGGGGGGGGACTTTTAATGACTGCTTCTTTTTACTTATGGGTTATAGGCCTATTTAAATTGTTTATTGGGTCTTGATTTAACCATAGTAAGTAGTATCTATTGAAAAATTGTCCTTTTTTTTTTTAAGATTTTTCCAGTTTTGTGGAATACAGGCTTTTGAAGTATGGCCTAATGATTCTTTAGATTTATGTTCCTCTTTTCTTTCTTATTTTGTTTATTTCGATATTCTCTTTTTGTCTTTTAGCTCGTTAGGATAAGGGCTTGTCTATCTTGTTGATTTTCTCAAAGAACCAGCACTTTGTTTTATTGATTCTTTGTATTGTTTTCTTTGTTTCTATTTTATTGATTTCAGCCCTCATTTTAATTATTTCCTGCCATCTACTTCTCTTCAGTGTGATGGTTCTTTTTGATCTAGAGCTTTAAGTATGTTGTTAGGTCACTAGTATGAGGTCTCTCTATATTCTTCATGAAGGTGATTAGTGCTATGAACCTTCATCTTAGCACTGCTTTCATTGTGGCCCATGAATTTGGGTGTGTTGTGCATTCATTTTCATTGAATTTTAGAAAATCTTTAATATCCTTCTTTGTTTCTTCCTTGATCCAGTGGTAACTCAGTAGAGAGTTGTTCGGTTTCCACAAGTTTGTAGGCTTTTTCTTGTTGTTGAAATCCAGCTTTAGTCCATGGTGGTCTGATAAGGTACATGGGGTTATTTCAATTTTCTTGTATCTGTTGGGACTTGCTTTGTGCCTGAACATTCCATGAGGTGCTGAGAAGAAGATATATTCTTTTGTGTTTGGGTGAAATGTTCTGTAGATATCTGTTAGGTCCATTTGAGTCATAACGTCTCTTATCTCCCTTTTTTCTCTGTTCAGCTTTTGTCTGGATGACCTGTTCAGTGGGTATTGAAGTCTCTCACAATTAATGTTTGAGGTTTGATGTGCAATTTGAGCTTTAGTAATGTTTCTTTTATAAATATGGGTGCCCTTGCATTTGAGGCATAGATGTTAAGTATTGTAATGTCCTCTTGGTAGACTTTTCATTTGATAAGTATGAAATGTCCTTATCCATCTCTTTTGATTAATTTTGGTTGGAAGTCTATTGGATGTCAGGATAGCTACACCATCTTGCTTCTTAAGTCCATTTGCTTGGAAAAGTTTTTTTCCAATTCTTTACTATCTTTGGTGTTGAGGTGTTTTTCTTTTATGCAACAGAAGGTTGAATCCTGTTTTCATATCCATCTTGTTAGCCTGTGTCTTTTTATTGGGGAATTGAGTCCATTGATCTTGAGAGATATTAATGACCAATGGTGTCAATTCCTGTTTTTTTTTTGTTGTTGTTGTTGTTGTTGCTGCTGCTGGTGGTGGTGGTGGTGGTGGTGGTTGTGTGTGTGTGTCCCCTCTTTGGGTTTTTCTGATATGAGATTATTTATTGCTTATGTTTTGGTGGGTATAGTTAACCTCCTTCGGTTGGAATTTTCCTTATTGTATCTTCTTTCTTTGTTCTGTATGTTTAGTGTTTTTATTATTATGAGTACTTTTTTCTACTCCTATCTATTTGGTGTTCTGTAAGCTTCTTTTTAAAAGTATTTTCTAGGATTTATTTTATTTATTATGTATACAGTGTTCTACCTGCATCTACCTGCCCACCAGAAGAGGACATCAGATCTCATTACAGATGGTTGTGAGCCACCATATGGTTGCTGGGAATTGAACTCAGGACTTCCAGAATAATAGTTAGTGCTCTTAACCACTGAATCATTTCTCCAGCCCCCTCAGTAAGCTTCTTGTGCCTTTATAGGCATGTCCCTATTTAGGTTAGGAAAATTTTCTTCTGTGATTTTGTTAAAGATATTTTCTGGGTCTTTGAGCTGGTTTTCTTTTCCTTCTTCTTTATTTATCTTAGGCTTGATCTTTCCATAGTGTCCCAGACTTACTGGATGGTTTGTAGTAGGAATTTTTTAGATTTAGCATTTTCTCTGACCAATGAATTGGTTTCTTCTATCATATCTTCAATTCCCGAGAGTCTCTATTCCATCTCTTGTATTTTGTTTCAGTGTTTTGTTTTTTGTTTTTCTTTTTGGAGACAGGGTTTCTCTGTAGCTTTGGGGCCTGTCCTGGAACTAGCTCTTGTAGACCAGGCTGGCCTTGAACTCACAGAGATCTGCCTGCCTCTGCCTCCTGAGCGCTGGGATTAAAGGCTTAAGCCACCATTGCCTGGATCTCTTGTGATGTGGGAATGTCATCTATCTATCTGTTGTTTTCATTGGTTAATTAATAAAGAAACTTCTTGGCTTTTGATAGGCCAGCCCTTAGGTGAGTGGAGTAGACAGAACAGAATGGTGGGAGAAGAAAGCCGAGTCAGTCAGTCGCCATAGCTCTCCTCTCCAAGATGGATGCAGGTTAAGATCTTACCGGTAAGCCACCACCTCGTGGTGCTACACAGATTATTAGATATGGGTTAATCAAGATGTGAGAGTTAGCCAGTAAGAGGCAAGAGCTAATGAGCCAAGCAGTGTTTAAAAGAATGCAGTTTCTGTGTAATTATTTCGGGGCATAAGCTAGCCAGGTGGCTGGGAGCCGGGCAGAACATAGCCTGCCGCTCCATCAACATTCTTGTATTCTGATGTTGCTGCCTGCCTCTGTAGTTCCTGTTCACTTACCCTGATTTTCTGTTTCCATAATTCCCTCTGTTTGTGTCTTCTTTATTACTTCTATTTCCATTTTCAGGTCTTGAACAATTTTCTTCACCTGTTTGTTGACTGAGGTTTCTGTCCTGCCCAGTCCTGCAGCCATTCAGTCCCAAAGAAATACACCGAGGTCTACATTAATTATAAACTGATTGTTCCAGTAGCTCAGGCTTCTTATTAATTAATGCTTATAACTGATATTAGCCCATAATTCTTGCCTGTGTTAGCCACGTGGCTTGGTATCTTTTTCAGCAAGGCAGTCACATCTTACTTGCTCTGTGGGTGGCTTCCTTTGCATCTGGGTGGTGACTGTGGACTAAAACTTTCCTCTTCCCATAATTCTCGTTGCCCTGCCTCTACTTCCTGCCTGGCTACTGGCCATTCAGCATTTTATTAACAATAATACAAGTGACAGGATGAAAGGTGAAAGCCCATTGTCCCACAGCACACAGCACCTGTTTGTTTTTTGCTTGGCTTTCTTGTCATTTTTTAAAGGGATTTATTGATTTCCTCCAATTTTTTGCTTATATTTTCTTCCATTTCTTTAAGAGAGTTTTTCATTTAAGGACTGCTATCATCTTCATAAAGTTATTTTTAAGGTTGGTTTCTTGTGCATAAGCTGTACTTGAATGTTCAGGTCTTGCTGTCATAGCTGGGCTGTGGTGGTGCCATATTTCCCTTTCTGTTGTTAATCTTGTTCTTACACTAGTGTTTGGGATGATTACAGGTCTAGGTGTTGATTTCTGAGTTTGTCCTTGTTGAATGGATGGTTTGTTCCCTGGTTTCTGTTTATTCTCTGGTCTTTTGGCCTATGTGGCCAGGGGTTCTAGTAAGCCTTCAGCTCCAGTAGGATGTCTATGTAGTAGGTTTAGCAGCCTGCTTTTTTCATTAATTCCATTTCTCTTAGGTCACTGGGTGGACTCCTCAACATGGATGTACTGTGGCTGGTGTAACTGCTCCCTCTTTAAAAAACACTTTGACTGTAGTTGGCGTTGTAACAAACGAAAATGTTCTATGAACGTTGGTGTGCAGGTTTCTGTGTAAAAATACGACATTTTAAGCTAAATTTTTCTAGATGTTTTATAATTTTATATATTGTGTGTGTGCCATGATTGGTTGAGTTAATTACTGCACAGAGTGTCTGTGGGCAGAGATTTGTCTGTTGACCCCTTCAGTAGCCACCTGTTCCAGTACCACCTGGAAGAACCCTTCACATGGCCATTGCACTTTTCTCAAAAATCATTTGGGCCTGCTTATGCGGCTCTCTTTCTCACCTCTTTATTTTCCTTCATGCTCTTCGACCCACTTTCCACCAGAACCACCCAGTTCTGTTCATTGTGGTACTAACGTCTTACAGGTGGCCAGAATGAGGCTTTCTTCTATATTGCTGTTTTTCAAGGTTGCTCTGGATATGGATTTTCTTTACTTTTTAATTATTTATTTTTAGGTTATGTGCATTGGTGTGCACGTATGTCTGTGTAAGTGTGTCAGATCTTGGAGTTACAGATAGTTGTGAGCTGCCACGTGGGTGCTGGGACTTGATCTCGGGTCCTCTAGGAGAACAGCCAGTTCTCTTAACCACGGAGGCATCTCTCCAGGCCCCTGCTCTGGCTTTTCTTACTTTTGTTTGTTTTTCCGTATCCATCTTATCTGAGGGTATGGAAGTTCCTGCTTGCATTTTGATAGGAATTTTATTGAGCTTATGTATCTCTTTGGGATGTTCATCACACTGCTTTGTTGAGTCTTCTGTCTCATGAACATGGTATGTCTTCCTGGCGACTCAGCTCTTCTTTGACCATTTTGTAGTTTTCAGCATTCAGGTTATGTGCATGTTGTGACGTTCAGACAAAGGGCTTTCTTTCCTCCTTCTCCTTGTTGGAGTAGGTGTGGCCTTATTGGGGGAAGTGTATCACTGTGGGGGCGGGCTTTGAGGTCTCATATGTCTAAGTTACACCCAGTGTGGTTGACAGCTCACCCTCTGTTGCCTGCAGATCAAGATGTAAATCTTTCAGCTCCTTCTCCAGCACCATGCCTGCCTGCATGCCACCCGCCATGATGATAATGGACTGAATCTCTGAACTGTAAGATAGCCACAATTAAAAATTTTACTTTATAAGAATTGCAATGTGTTGGGGAGTGTAGACCACCGGACCCTGAATTTTCTGTAAACAACTTGTTTCTGAGCACGAGACCCTGATGGCAGGAGAGTGGTTTCTGGTGAAGCCTGCAGCTGAAAGATCTCAAGAGATCTAGATAAGCTGACAATAAAGGGGGCATTCTTGGGAAACTTAGGGATGACCCATGTCTCTGTCCATGTGTGTGTGTGTCAATCTCCAGGCCCTTGCCTGGCTTGCAAACTGACAAGCGCTACAGCCATGGTCATGATGTTTCTTCAAAGCAATGGAAACCCTAAGACAGAAGTTGAAACCAAGACTGGAGTATTGCTGTGATAGGCCTAACCGTGCCTTTGTTTGAGGGAATATGAACTTTGTGTCTATGGATTAGAAAAGCAGTTGAACACTTTAAATAGGGCTTAATGGGTCTTACTAGTAGTAACCTGGAAGACAGTGGTGCTGAGAGTGACTTGAACTGTGGATGCCAGGCTCAGAGTAGAAGAATGTTAGTACATTGCCTAGAGACCAGTCTTGTGGTATTTTAGTGAAGATTGTGGCTGCTTTTTGCCCTTGTCAGAAGAGTTGGCCTGAAGCTAAAGTGAAGAGATTCGAATGAATTCTGCTGTCAGGTCTGTCACACTGTGAACTTATTGTTTAATCTTGCTTTTAGATCCTGAGACCATAATTATCCAACAGACATGAATAACAATCAGTCTCTAAATGGCAATCACCTTCTTCTACATTACAGAGCATGAAGAGAGTAGTTCTCTGACTGCCTTTACCCATGACCTTCGACTAGGCATCTTGGGCCTTTGCCCTGGGGCCTTCGCAGGCACACTTGGGTCATAGTACTTCATGATTGGTTGCTTCTTTTACCTTTGTTAGATGCATGGGTGTTTTCTCTTCCCCTTTACCATATGCTTGACGAAGCTTCAGTTTGTAGTTTTCCACATTTTAACCCTTATTTCTTAATAAATAGTAAGTGGAATCCCCCCCCCCCCCCCGTGTCCCATCGCATGCCCACGGGGTGACATGACCATGTGTTCTTTACCTCGTTAGGAGCAGTGACACCAGTTCAGGTTAGGAGAGTTCTTTGAGGGGAGGAATAGGAGGAGCAAAAACAGACCCTCAACCTCACACTTCATTTCTCTTGAACCAAACGATCTGGTTGGCCAAGTCTCGCTGCACTCTGATTCCCGTGGTGGGTATGGTGTTACCCTCCAAGTACGTCAGGAAAGGGGACTGGCTCCATTGACTTCCCTCTGGTTCCTGTGAATGGCATGGCTGTCTGTTCACCATTCAGTAGCAAATGTCAGGACAATGATCCCCGTAGGGCCATGCCTGCAGACGCTGCTCTTCCTACCTGCTGCGGGAACGGGATGCTGTCCTTGACCTTGGTCTCCAGTGGGGTTGGAGGCTGTTGCACTGGTTGACTGTTCGTCGAGCCAAGATCAGGTCTGCCTCATCGACAAGCCCTGCCTTTGCTGCGGTCCTTCACCAGTTTTCCCAGCAGGGTTTGGATCTTAACCTGCACCACCTGCCCTCCCTACCCGGCTCTTTCCAGGTGCTCATCCTCATTCTGTCTTTGCTCTCTCCTTGAACTTCTCCTGGGCCATGGTGGGACTGCAGAGGTTGGAATGGGGGTGCTGCAGGGGTGGGAATGGGGGTACTACAGGGGTGGGAATGGGGGTACTGCAGAGGTGAGAATAAGATTACTGCAGAGGTGGGACTGGGGTACTGCAGAGGTGGGACTGGGGTACTGCAGAGGTGGGACTGGGGTACTGCAGAGGTGGGAATGGGGTACTGCAGAGGTGGGACTGGGGTACTGCAGAGGTGGGAATGGGGTGCTGCAGGGGTGGAAGCACATCAGGAACAGTCTGGAGAGGACATAAAAGTCTGCATCACTCTTGTCTCTTAACTTTTAACTTTAGCGTCTATGTATTCAGTACTAGTGTAAGGAGACATAATTGGTTTTAATGTTTGTTTTGTATGTTTTGATTTTGCTTATCCACTTTATAAACTTTTTCTTTGTAGATATCTGGGATTTTATCCTTAGGTAAGCACAGTATTAAAGAACTGGTTTTTAAGTTCTTCCTTCCTGGTCTGTTTACTCTCTAGTTCCTTTTGTTGCCAGCAGAACTTGAGACCTGTGTTTTAAAAAAGTCTGGAGAGTCCACATCCTTTCCCTTTCTGATCTAAGTGTGACAGCATTAGCTATTGCCCCGCCCACCCCACTGACCCTACCCACCCACCCCTGCCTACCACACTGACCCTACCCACCCCCACCCACCCACCCCACTGACCCTACCCACCCCCACCCACCCACCCCACTGACCCTACCCACCCCTACCCACCCACCCGACTGACCCTACTCACCCACCCGACTGACCCTACCCACCCAACCCCACACCTGTGAGAGGAGAGTTAAAGGTTTGCTTCCTTCCTTCATCTTTGTGTATGTGTGTTACATGTGTATTGCTGGAGATTGGGCCAAGTGTGCTGTCTACCAGATATACTCCTAGTTTCACACAGAATAGTCTTACCACGAATGTATAGGGCATCTGTTCAAATACATGTTATGCATGCATTGATTGGATTATGCAAAACTTCTTAATTTATGGATTAGACTAATTGTTTTTCAAATACTGAATTAGCTTTGCACCCTGACAAATTTCTTGGTTATGATATATAATCCCCCTTCTTGGGGGGGAAACAAAATCTATATGGCCCAGACTAACTTCTACCTTGTGATCCTCCTGCCTCAGCCTCCTGAGTGCTGGAATTATAAAGACACACCACCACAGGTAATTTTAACTCTTCTATGTGTTGATTATATTTGCTAGTATTTGTTTACAGTTTTTGTGTTTAGATTCATGAGGGACATTAATCTTTGGTTTCATTTTTTGTTTGTCTGCTATTGCTGCTGGCTTTAATGTCAGAGTAACTCCAGCTTTGTGAGAAGAGGGACGTGCCCCCTCCACTGGGACTTCCTTTCCAGAAAGTTTTTAAGTTCCTGATTCTGATCCACCCATGGTTATGGGCTTTGCTGGCCGTCTGTGTTGTACATTGTGAGTCTCGAGCTTGTGTTTTCCAAGGATTTGGTCCACTTTATCGAAATCATCCATAGCGTTTGTGAAGAACTCTCCGGTCTTCCTTTTACCACAGGTGTGGGATTTTTGCCAATGGTGCTTGACACCTTTTTTAGCTACAGACCCCACTCATGGCAACATTTCCAAGCCTGCTGAGAATGTCCTGCTTGCGGCAGGAGTCAGTGCAGATGTGAGGCATTCCTCCTGTGTTTAAACTGTCACTCCCTCAGGGGTCTGATTTTAGGACATGTTGTTAGTAGCATCACGGAAGCCAGCCACTTGTGCAGGAAAGCCAGCAAGGCGGAGCAGCAAAGCTTTCCTTGTACTGTTTCCTGAGGGAAAGCACCAAGTTCTTTAAGTCCAAACCTTCTTCGGAACCTCTTGCCATGGTGAGCCATTGAAAGCATCTCACGTGGTGCAAGCTTGTAGCAGGACACCTGTGGCTCACCTCTCACTTGTGGGATGCTCCTGGAGTCTGTGGTTTAAGGCTCTTGCCTTTATCCAATAACCAGGCTGGTGACATCCAGCGACACAAACTATAGACAAGGCGATCCCTTGCTAGCTGTGGGGAAAAGCAAAGGTGGCATTGTCAGGCCTCAGCGTGGTAGAGCCACACTTCCCTGGGAGTGAAGGTGGTCATTCAGTGCTGTGTGCCCACGGACACAGAGTGCCACGCTGTTGGAAAAAAGATGTGGAGAGCTATCTTCATTTCTGACTTTAGAAAAACATCACGAAAACTAAATAGAATTTCATGTGCTTTCTTCTCCCAAGCCAGGGACTACAAATGCCCTGTACTATGTCCCAGCCCTATGTCCCTCCATTGCCCATGCTGGCACATTCAGTGTGCCGGTTTTCTTCCCCTGCACTTCTCTGAAGTCTCCTGTTTCCTGAAGATACGGGTTTCCAGGTCCATCACTGCTGATGAGCTTGCATTTGGCATATGGACAGTCTACGTTCTCATCCCAGATGTTTCCGATGAATCACCAGGTTGGGAGACAAGAGCTTCAATAGTAAATTAGCCTTAATTAATCATCCAACAAGAAGTTCCCATGGCTAACCCTGCTGTCTGATGCAGTCGCTAGGAGGAAACAGTGCAGAGGAACCATTCCGTCCCTTAGCTGTCAAGGTGAGGAGCGCGGGTTTAACTTGGGTCTTCGGGATCCAAAGAGCACACAAGCCCTTCCCGCAACGCTGAGGAAACCAAGTCTTTTGGAGCCGAGACCCATTCTGCTGTCCCCAGCCATGATACAGACCTTTCTGCCACCTGGAAAGCTTGGTGAAGGGTGAACAAAGGCTGGAGACAGCAGCTCTTACGCTCTGGTCACGTGATCTTTGCAACGGGCTCTTGCTATGTAGCCCTACTGGCCTGAAACGACAGATAGACTGGGCTGGCCTCAGACCCGTGGGGATCCTTCCGCCTTGCCCCCCCCCCCCCCCCCCGGCTTTATTACAGGCATCTGCCACCACGTCTAGCCACCCGCAGCTCTTTGAACGGGACAAGGACAAGCTATGGGAACAGAATAGATCTGAGGACTCCTCACCCTCACAACCCTGGAGCTCCATTTCCAGCCTTGAGGTACAATGGAGGAGACAGAAACTGGGGTAGGAGGTGGCATCTGAGGACAGGACAGAGCCTAGGAGGGCTTGGCTTTTCTGGATCCAAAGTCAAGGAGGGTTCAGCCTAAGGACCGTGCCATGGGTTTGTCACACTGGCTGCGACAGAAAAGGCCTGTCTGACTGGCTGGCCTCAGATCACGCTGGGGCCTCTAACCTATGACAACAAAGACGGCATTGCCCTGGTCCTCTCTCTCACTGGTAGACTGATGGCTTTCCCCATCTGTGCCACAGCAAACCTTCGCATTCATCTTCAGGGTTGACCAGGGGATACAGAAATGGGTGGGGCTATGCTGGGACTTTAGCCAAACACTGAGTCTATTTTGTCCTGAACTTAATATTGTTTTAATGTGGTTCGATGCTCATTTTTTGGTGTGAAATCTGATTATATCAGTACTGCAAAAGTACAAGCAATTATTTTTTAATTCTACAGACTGTTACTCTAATCAACAGAAATCAGCCGATACTTCTTTAGTAAATACATTTAATATTCTGCATGCTACAGAGCTTGGTTAAAAACACGATAGGTTATTAGTGCAAGCTGAGGGGTACATTTTGATGACAGCAGCAGTTTTTACACTCTGCCCTCTGAATTTTAGATTCTAAAAGGGAATTGTTAAGTCTGGAGGGCAAGTCATGTCCGACTCCTCTTTAAAAATTCAGAAAAATAATATTCTAGCCACACCTCCCCTTCTGAGTTCCTGGAGCAACTGTTCATTTCTCTTGGCGGAGCACTCGGTACAAGTTAACCAGGGGGCGATGAGGGGCGGGGCTTAGCACTCTGTGCCTCTCCTCAACTGTGCCCTCCCTCCGTCAATCCTCTATCTTCTACTGTGATTCCGGGCTGAGAACCCTCTATGCCCCCAGCTAGGTCGCTCTGGATGCTGACTATATTAGGTCTGTGTGTTCTTGAGAGGCTGTGAGTCCACCTTGGCAGGGCAGGGGGCGGGGGCGAGGGGGGAATGGGAGGGGCTCCCATTCTCACTGATGTGTCTGCCTGGGCCGCCCTGCTGGCGCAGCCTGGATGCCAGCACTTGCATGGTTCAGTGGTCCTTGTTGATCTGTATACAATACCCCCCCCCATTCAGCTGTATGAAATAACCTCCCCTTCTCTTCAACCGTCTATAAAAACGTGCCGAGTTCCCAGGATGCCATGTTTCTCCCTTAGTGAGCCCACCCTGCTGGATCTCCGCTTCTTCGTGCATCTTTCTTTTCTTCTCCCCTTCTTGGCCTCCAGTCAGGTCAAGGCCCTGGCACCGGGCTGGACTTGGTAGCAGTCAGTGAAGAACTGAGGTGGGAGTCAGGAAGGAGATGCATTTGGAGGAATAACCACCTCAGGTGGTCTTTATACCTAGCGGAATCAAGAAAGAGTGTGAGGGGCTGCAGAAACAGCAGCTGCTAAGAGCACTTGCTCTTGAGAGGACTCGGGCTCGATTCTCAGCACCCACATGGTGGTTCACAACTCTCCATAGCTCCAGTTCCAGGAAATCTAAATCCCCCTTCTCCCTTCCTCTGGTACCAGGCACCCATACAGCGGTTTACAACCACACATAACTCCAGTTCCAGGAAATATAAATCTCCCTTCTGCCTTCCTCTGGCACCAGGCACACACATGGTGCACATCCATCCATCCAGGTAAACTTACATATGAAATAAATAAATCTAAAAAAAATAGTGTGCCGAGGATTCTGTATGTCAACGGACTTCCTCTAGCACTGAGTGTAAGCTTCACAGCTGCCACCAGAGGGCAATGTAGAGCAAAAGCCCTCACCAGCTGCAGTACCTCCACCATGGGCATAGGCAGAAACTAACCTGTTTTAAACAATCCAGTCTCAGGTGTTCTATTACAGTGACCCCAGACAGCCAATAAGACACCATTTGCATTTCTGGGCCTTGCTCTTTCAGGCAGCGTTTCCAGAAGCTGCAGGACGCCTGTGTGGTATTACAAAGGGTTGTGTCCTAGTGCGCTTTCCATTGCTATGATAAACATCATGACCTTAAGTGACCTGGGGAAGAAGGGGTTGATTTCATCGTCCGGTGGCAGTATTTCATGGAGAGAAGCAGAGGTGGGAAGGAGGAACTGAAGCAGTGGACACGAAGAAACACGGCTGACTCCCACATGGCTTGCTCAGCCTGCTTTCCTATACAACCCAGGAACACCTGACCACGGGTGGCACCGCCCCCAGTGGGCTGGGCCCTCCCACATCAATCATTAATCAAAAAAATGCCATCCAGCGGTGGTGGCCACACACTTTTAATCCCAACACTCAGGAGGTGGAGGCAGGTGGATCTCTGAGTTTGAGACCAGCCTGGTCAACAGAGTGAGTTCCAGGACAGCCAGGACTATTGCACAAAGTAAACCCTGTCTTAAAAAATACAAAATAAAAACAAGAAAAGAAAGAAAAAAATACCTCCACAGACTTGCCTCCAGATGTATCTAATGGAGGAGGCATTTTCTCAATTGAAGTTCCCTCCTCCTGGACGACTACAGTTTGTGTTAAAGTTGACAAAACCCTGCGCAGCGCAGATGGGCATAGGCCGAGACTCCAGTTGCGTTTCCCAAGTCCAATGCTCAAACGCAGAAACAACGCTGTCGTTCTCCATGGTTGTTTTGGACCAGGCGGGCCAGGAGAGCGAGAGCAGAGGCAGTGCCCTCCCTCAGAGATGGAGTTGAAGCTTGCCAATAGGAGGGAACTAATCTCGGGACCACATTCCACTCTTGAAATGACTGCGGATCTCTAAAGGTTTTGGTCACAGGAGCTGGGGGCACTAGACCCCATGACCACGTTAGAAGGGAAAGCAAGTGTTTCCCAGGCTGATGGCACACACACCTGTGATCCCGGCGCTCAGGAGCATTGCAAGTTTGATGTCAGGTGGGCTGTCTCAAAGAAAACAAGACATTTTAAATAATATTTATGGAAAGCATACTTATTATTTTTAAATTAACATTTTTTCCAAACCGAGAAGGAGCTCCCTCGGGCATGCCTTTGCCCTGGGAGGGGATGAGCCTCCTCCCACTGAGCACACAACTGGTGAACGCAGGGCAGGAAACCACGGGCAGCAACAGAAGGTGCTGCCTGGTTCTGTTCTGTTGTTACCACGGGTGAGGAAGCAAAGCAGGGGCCTCTTGCCTCCGGAAGGGAAAGGCGCAGAGAGGCCTGGTGATAGCATCGTGTGTCTGTGTCCGGGGCATCAAGACCCCTAAGTACAGCAGGCTTGGCGATCTCTTGAAAAGGCTTCTCAATCAACCAGATACTCTGAGTCGGGCACCCAGGCTGCAAAGTCAGTCCCACGCGCTTGCTGGCTGCATCATCACCGGACAGACACATCCTGCTGAACATCAGAATCCCACGGGGAGCGTTAAAGGACTTGGGTGCGAGTTCCCCATCTCCAGGGATGCCTAACTGGAGGTGGCCCAGGCCTGGGAATAAGTAGCACTGAGATTTCCCAGCCGGCAAGCCTAGCCCTGTCAGTTCACCACAGCGACCACAAGATGGTGCCCTCTTCATAGGAAATGGCTGGTGTCCACCAACCCGAGCAACTATTTCTGTATTAGGCTGTGCTGAAAGAAAGGATTTAGATTTAAGGCATCTCAGGGAGCCCTGCGTCCTTGAGTGCGACTCCAATGTGTGTCTTAGCAACTCAGCTCTGATTTTGTGGTTTTCTGGCCTCAGTTTCCCTGACTGTAAAATGGGGATAATAGTACCTGCATCTCAGAAGAGAGTCGCAAGGAATAAATGAGCTTTTTTTTTTTAAATTTATTAAAGATTTCTGCCTCCTCCCCTCCACCGCCTCCCATTTCCCTCCCCCTCCCCCAATCAAGTCCCCCTCCCTTATCAGCCCGAAGAACAGTCCGGGTTCCCTGCCTTGTGGGAAGTCCAAGGACCTCCCACCTCCTTCCAGGTCTAGTAAGGTGAGCTTTTTAATGAAGAATTTAGCACTGATAAGTGCCGTATGACTGTTTAATTAGTAAATGTGAGCATATCTACTCCTGTTAGATACAAAGATTGTAAACTTCCACTGTTGTCACACTTGTAAGTACCAGGGCGAAAGCAGAGCAAGGTGGGGAGAGGGAGATTTTAGAAAGATCAAAGCATTTCCTTATGATAAAAATGGGAAACCCCACCGAGAATGCTTAAATGTGATTCAGCAGTACTTACTCAGAAATCGGTCAAAATTATGTAAGTCCCCATGTTATAGATCTCATGGTTGTCACCAGCAAATGAGCTCACTCATGGTCTGTTGTTTTTATTTTGTTTTTTAATCACAAGAAGAAAGCAATGAATTAAGTTTTTCTTTTTCTAAGAAAAGTTGTCCTGTTTTTTCCTGTTTATTTTTTGTCAAGTTTGGGGTGGGAGATGAGTTAGGAGGATGCGGAGGCACCTGGCACTTCTGGAGGTGAGTTAGGAGGATGCTGAGGGCCCTGGCACTTCTGGAGGTGAGTTAGGAGGATGCTGAAGCACCTGGCACTTCTGGAGGTGAGTTAGGAGGATGCTGAAGCACCTGGCACTTCTGGAGGTCAGTTAGGAGGATGCTGAGGGCCCTGGCACTTCTGGAGGTGAGTTAGGAGGATGCTGAAGCACCTGGCACTTCTGGAGCCAGGCCTCCTGGCCTGAGTCTCGCGTGAGTAGAGCCCTCGTTCCACTGTAATGCTTGCTGGCATCTCATCTCTCAACCCACGTGCTGAGCACTGCCAGTGAGAACATGGGTTCCTGATTGTCCTGCAACCCCCGAGGAAAGACTGGAAAGCTGGGAATGTTACAGATCACAGCTGGAAGAAAGACTAAAGCGAGGCTTCCCAGTTGGGGTTGTTACATGCTGCACTTGGGTCTTAGAGGTGGGGTGCCCCTAACTAAAAAGTGAAGCCCTAAGGTGTTCCACAACCTGGAACTTTTGATATGCTGACTGATAGGCCAAGTGGAAAATTCCATGTCTCACCTCATGTCACTGTCAAAATGCAGGCTCAGGGGCTGGAGAGATGGCTCAGCAGTTACACATCTTCACACAGCCTAAAGGAATATTCCACAACCCCCATCTTTTCCTCTTCAACCTGCACGTCCTTCCGAAGCTCCGCACTGAAGACAAGCTCCTCCAGCAGAAGCCCACCCCGCTGCCATGTGCACAGGGTGCTGAGCTCTCCCACTGGAGTCTCCAAACAAGCTTTCACGGTTCAAACCCAGACCGGAACAAAGAACTGGAGTGGGCACTGTGCCACCAACACCACACATTCAGGGAGTTTCCTTTTCTGTCAGTCCTCTATCCATCTGTCTGTCCATCCATATTGTCTTTTTATTAAAGGTAAGAAAAAAGAAATGTGAAAAGCAAATGGTAAGTTTTAGAACTGGGGTGTGCCTGGTTGAGACAGCTCAGTGGTGGAGTACTTAACCTGGCATGGGGAAGGCCCTGAGTTTGGTATCCAAAACCACAAAAATCCATCCATCTGTTCACCTACCCATCTGTCCACCCATCCATCTGTACACATATCCAACCGTCCACACATCCACTGACCCATCCATCCATCCATCCATCCATCTGCCCATCCATCCTCCATCCATCCATCCATCCATCCATCCATCTGCCCATCCATCCGTCCGTCCGTCCGTCCGTCCATCCATCCATCCATCCGTATGTATGTATGTATATGCATACACTGTTACACCACATTTAACTTTCAGGACACCCTAATTCAAACTTTTTTCCATGCTTAGGTACCCCACTCATCTATCTGCTTGACATAAAAGAGTTAATATCCAAACCAGAATGGTGAGGACAGATTATTAGATGACAAGTAGCCTCAAAGAACCCATTTACGACAGGTATGTGATTATTAGACTACTCTCCCAAATAGTTGGTTTTCATATCTGGGGGTTTCAGGGTTTTTCTTTTCTGAAGGGGATTAAAAAGATCTTTTAAAAATTATTTATTATGTGTATGTGTTGAGTACAGGCTTAGTGAATAGACTTAGAGAATAACACTGGGAATCTGATTTTCTCCTTCAACTGAGGGTTCCAACCCACATTGTCAGGGTTGTGCAGCGAGCCCTTTGGTCTGCTGAGCTATCTCACTGGTCCAGGGTTTAAGATTATTTTTCTTTTTTAAAAATAATACTTATTTTTATTATGTATATGTATATTTATCTCTGTGGGTATGTGGTGGGCATGGGCATGCAGGTGCCCCTGGGGGCTGGAAGATGTCTCTGTGGGTATGTGGTGGGACATGCACATGCGGGTGCCCCTGGGGGTTGGAAGATTACATCAGATCCTTTGGGGTTGGAGTTACAGGTGGTTTTGAGCTATCTGACATGGATGCTAGGAACTGAACTCTGGTCCTCTGAGAGATCAGCAAGCGTTCTTAGCTGCTGAGCCATCTCTCCCACCCTTTAATAATTATAAGCCAAATCCCCTTTAGTGATAATATTTAGCAAAGACAGGTTTTACTTAAGTGACTCAGACAAACTCAGTGAGGGAGAAATCAACTTTTATTTACGGATCGTCAAGTGTTCTCTCCTGTTTCCCGCGAGGTCCAGCTCTGCAGACTCAGCATCCAGGGCGGGCAGTGAACTCTGCAGTGAGAGTGGGCGTGGCTGACACAGTAGGGCACCTGGGGTGATGGGGTTCACTCTGCTACTGGGGTGGCTGTGGCTCTGCCTCCTCCGGTGGCTCCAACAACACATTCCTGGTACCTGCCCTCCTTGGCTAGCAGTGGGGAGACCTGCCTGGTAGCTGGAACTTTCCACTTGTTCCTTCCCTGACAGTTTTGTGATCCATGTCCTCATTGACCAGGTATTGCCTACTAACCTGGATCTACGGGTAACACAGATTCTCTCTAGCACAGAGGAAGCCACAAAGTCTGGAGGTGACCGCAACTCGTAACCGACCAACAAACAGGAATACGAAGGCCGATGTAAAATGCTGTCCCCTTCAGTTTCCAAGGTGTGGCTACTGTGCGGCCTGACTGGAGGTGACCAGCTGCTGCACTTGCTGCCTGCATGTGTGCAGGTTCAGTCAGGTGCAGCATGTCAGGTTCTACAGTAATCTTCAGGAGCCATGATTCATTTTAGATGCAGAAAGCAGTCCAAATAAATGGGCAAAACGTGGATCTACAAAGACGGGACCTCCGGGTCCTCGTCCACCGCCTCAGGTGACCAGAGTCTGCAGGACAAAGTGCAGTCGGTGATGAGGAGATGATGTCATCAAGTCTCGCAGCCTTTACCAGTCGCCTGTCTTTATTCATGTGACAGTGACCTTACTTCTTGCTTCTGTCCCCTTCGATCCAGTACTGCTCAGTTTGCATCTCTGTGAGGCGGGAAATGGTGCGCTGGAATGCGAAGATTTCCTCCTCCCCAGTGAACATGGAGAGGCCTGCTGAGTCCTGAGAGCAGGCAGAGCAGACAAAGCGAGGCCCAGTGAAAGCGGGTCCCTGCAAACCCGGGCTGAGAAAACCTCCAGGCTTATCTTTGGCTGAGAAAACCTCCAGGCTTATCTATTTAGATCTTTTTTTTTCATACACAATCTCTTAAATGAGACTAAAATGTTAATTGATCTAAACTAATAGGTAATTAATAGAACCAGGAAGAAAAAAAATATATCTGATCAAAGCTGAAACAGAAACGAAAAGATTCTACTCAAAAGGAGGTTCTCTGCAAACTCCAAAGGAACATGCTGGAAAGAAAGCTCTCTCCAAAAGTAACTAATGGAAAAAGTGATTTTTGCTAGGCATGGTGACTTACCCTATAATCCCAGAACTCCACAGGTGAAGACTGGAAGGTGCAACTTCAAAGTTAAAACCCCCAAAGAAAACCAGCAGTTGTGGAAAGTTAGGAAGCCTGGGGACAGATTCCTGGAGAGCCTTTTCTAGACTGAGTGACTGGAAAGTCCTGTAGGTTCTGACTCTGCAGAGCCTGCCTGAAATCTGGCTTTGCGAAGACTGGAGCCACTTTTGGTCCTTAGCTACTGGAATATTGGCAACCTTGCTGAGGGGTATATTGGGGACGCCTCCCGCTGTGAAGCCAGACAACACCCTGGGCCTGAAGACATCAACATGAGCTTGTGGATGTGAAGACTTTCTTTCTCTGCTTGGGGGTTTGCTCTTAAGTTTTTGTTCAGAGAAAAGTTCAATGCTCCTAAACCCATCTTCCCTAAGCCCATCCTCTCCAAGCACATATTCTCCAAGCCCATCTTCCTCAAACCTATCCTCCCCTAAGCTCATCCTCCTCTTAGCCCATCCTCCCTAAATCCATCCTCCCCTAAAGCCCATCCTCCCTAAGCACATCCTCCCTCAATCCATCTTTCCTAACCCTATCTTCCCTAAGCCCATCCTTCCTCAACCCATCCTCCCTAAGCTCATCCCCCCTTAGCCCATCCTCCCTAAATCCACCTTTCCTAACCCCATCTCCCCTACCAAGTCACTGTGACTCTAGGACCCTGAGGTCAAATTCTCTGATTTAGCCATGCTGGGTCCCAATCTGAAGCCTGACTCTTACAGAAAATTTAAAAGCCTGTGATGGGAAGCTGGTTAGACAGCCTAGTTCCTCAGGTGCACTGACAGCACACAGGGACTGCTCTTTGAGAGCCAACATTCCCACAACGCCCACATTGGGGTTTAGGTAGCTATTCTGACACCACTGAGGTCTGAGCGTTGTGTCTTTCCGAACTCTCCATTCTGAAATCTTAACCCCCAAAGGAGCGACACTAGGCGACAGAGCCTTAAGGAACTAAGTAAGTCTTGAGAGTGGGTCCCCAAGAATTGGATTGATGTCTTCATTAACAAAGGCCAGGGAGATCTTTCCCTCCTTCCATCATGGGAGCTCTGACTGCGGAACTGGGAGAAGCAGCCTGCATGGTGGGTAGGCCACACATGTCGCAGTGTTTCGTCACAGCGGCCTGAAGACTAAGACACACAACGCAATCACGTTTAAACGTTTATCTTTTGAAAACATTATTGGACCCTTTCTCTCAAACTCTTAGGATGAATAATGTCGATTCAAGTCAACAAGAATTCACCGTTGGACCTAGACAAATGCGACCCCATTCTTGGGGTCAGTGTTGAAATTTATTTTTTTGAGGCTTAATTATTTTTTATTTTACATGTATGGGTGCCTTGCCTGCATGTATGTCTATGCACCATGTACATGCAGTTTGCATGAAAGCCAGAAAGGGGCATCAGATCCCCTGGAACCAGAGGTACAGATGGTTGTTAGCTGTCATGTGGGGGCAGGGAATCGAACCTCGGTCCTCTGGAAGAGCAGTCAGTGCTCTTAAACTGCTGAGCCATTTCTCCAGCCCCAGTTGAACTTCTGACTAATAGTTGACAGCTGATCAATATACCCCATAACGCTCTCACAGAAGAAGGGAATGCAGTCTCCTCTGCTTGGCCTGGGATGAATTCAGAGTCCAAACTCCAGAAAAACCCAGACCACGTCAGTGTGTTTCCTACAGAGAACCCCGAGGCTAGCGCAGAGAAGTGTTCTGCAAATGTTTGCTTAATGGAAAGTCTGGCAAAGAGCCATGAATTTCTTTCTTGTAAGTTGGGACTTGCTAGGTTCTCTGCGGGACTGTTTCTGCTATGTGACAATGAAGCATGGGCCTACACACTCAATCGGGCCTCTAAGACCAGACTCTCTACACGGGCCAATGCTGAGACGAAGTCAGCTAGACAGCATCAACTCAGTGGTTCCTACTGCAGAATGTAGCATGTGTCAAACCCCAAATCATCAAACCATTTTATAATAAAACGAAATCATGCTAATACCACCTACCTGGCTCAGCCCCAAATCATCCATCAGTATTCTGCTTTGCTCTGACTCACTGTCATGGTGTTGATGCAAAAATAAGCTTGAGATGGGGGTCTCCGCAGAGCAGATCATGCGCACCTGAACCGGGGGAAGGAGCACAGGGTCGGACGCTACACTCAGGCTGGAGGAAAACTCTCTCGCAAGATAAAGGTCTGTTTGTCACATAAGGAGCTTGGGCTTGGCTTTTAAAATTGTCTGTTTTTTTTTTTTCTTCGAGAAGTTTTTAGTGAACTAGTGGTTTGAAAACCACATAGCACTTCTCAGTACATTTCTGCACATCTTAGACCACGCTGTGATACAGACAGAAGGAGCTTTATACAGGGAAGCCCAGGCCTGTGGCAGCCTCAGCCCAGATCCTCGGGTCCTACTCCAGTGCTCTTGCCTTTACAGCTATGGTTTGGATGTCATCGGCCCCAAGACTATTAAGAGGTGGAGCCTTTGGGGTCAAGATGGTTTAGAAGATCTGCCTAAATCCATTTCTTTTTCAAGATTTAGTTTTTATTATGAATGTCTGTGTGGATGTGTGCAGGAGGGCCTGGGTATGTGTAGGGGCTCCTGGGTGTGTGCAGGAGGGTCTGGGTGTGTGCAGGGGTGCCTGGGTGTGCAGGAGGGCCTGGGTGTGCAGGAGGGCCTGGGTATGTGCAGAGGTGCAGGGGTGCCTGGGTGTGTGCAGGGGTGCCTGGGTGTGTGCAGGAGGGTCTGGGTGTGTGCAGGAGGGTCTGGGTGTGTGCAGGAGGGCCTGGGTGTGTGCAGGAGGGTCTGGGTGTGTGCAGGAGGGTCTGGGTGTGTGCAGGGGTGCCTGGGTGTGTGCAGGGGTGCCTGGGTGTGTGCAGGGGTGCCTGGGTGTGTGCAGGAGGGCCTGGGTGTGCAGGAGGGCCTGGGTATGTGCAGAGGTGCAGGGGTGCCTGGGTGTGTGCAGGGGTGCCTGGGTGTGTGCAGGGGTGCCTGCAGAGTTCAGAAGGGTGTTGTTTCCCCTGAAGTCAGAGTTGGAGGCATTTGCAAGTGCCCAACACGGTTTGTGTTCTCTGAAAGAGCAGCACGCACTCTTAACCATGGAGCCATCTCTCAGCCCCTCCAGACCTTTTTCTATTAGCAGCTTGCCAGGCACTCTTCACAGAGCTCTACATCAGTGTCTTTCATTATCTCAGTGGTCAGTGAGTGTGCAAACACAATCACAGCTTGAAAACAGTTTATATCTCATATATTTTGTGTCCACCCGTTCAGAAACAAGTCATTCTTGTTCTTCATTTCATTTTGTTTTTTTTTTCCAGGCAGATCTTGACTATAGCTTGGGCTGTCCTCCAACTCACTATATTCTTGCCTCTTCCTCCCATGCACTAGGGTCATAGGCATATACACATATGCACAAGGTTATTGGGATAACACATATACAGAGAATTATAGGCATATAGGTATATACACACATACACAGGGTTATAGGCATATATACATACACACAGGGTTATAGACATATACACATACATAGTGTTATAGGCATATATACGTATATGCAGGGTTATAGGCATATACACAGGGAAATAGCCATATACACATATACACAGGGCTATAGGCATAAACACATATACACAGGGTTATAGGCATATACACACATACACAGGGTTATAGGCATATACACATATTCACGGGGTTATAGGCATATACACATATACACAGGGCTATAGGCATAAACACATATACACAGGGTTATAGGCATATACACATAGGGTTATAGGCATGTACACATACCCAGCACCAAAACAACCCCTCTGGATGTTTGAAGAGCCTAGATTTGCTATCAGCCTTTCAAAAATCATTATTCAAGTAAATATATGAATACTTTAAAACAACATGTTGACTTTAGGGACTACCATTCCCATTTTATTTTAATAAACTCTTTCAATCACAAATGACACTTTTCTCATTACTTAAGTGGAAATGTCCTATTTCACAAATCTTCATGAATACATTCTAGGATAATGTCTGCTTGATGCTCTCAATTTCTGAAATAAGATAATTTTGACTAAACTTTAAAGGAGAGATCCAATGTGTGGTGTATCCAGAATAAATGCTAGGGTGGGTAGGTTGACTGCTCCAGCACACTACCAGGCAATGCTTTTGCTCATCTGAGTGAGGAGGTGGGAGAGGACCGAGCGGTGGGCTGAGCAATGGGGGACAGATGTTCTTTAAGGCATTCCCAGCTGAGAGACAAACAAGGCGAGCCTATATCCTCTATTCCAATGCCACTTGCACATTTCCCCCATCAAGTCTTTGCCCCGTAAAAACAGTGATGCCCTCCAGCCTCTTGGGCTGTACCCAGTGGGTGGAGACCTGCCATGAGGACAGGGCAGTGCCTCACAGTGATATGCCTGGAACCTCAACTCCCTGATCAGTGTTCATTCTCCCGAGCCCTGCCCACATGGTCTTGCTGCAGGCCTCCAGCAGGCTTTCCTGGATCACCTCACTGGAGCCCACAGGCTGCCTTCCACGGTGGTCAATAACAACCTTCCTCCATCCCAGGCTGTCCCTCCTGCCTTGTGCTGGAATCAGCCCAGCATCCCCTGAACAGTATAAGAAGCACCTTGGGAACATGTGAACGTGAGCTTCCGGGACCCATGACTGGTCCTCATTTGCTAGGGTGAGATGAGGCTCTGGAATCTGGACTATAAGTGGCTCTGATGGTCCCTGGGCTGCTCCCTGCTATCCCTGAACGTCAAGGCTCACGGTCCTCTCTCTGTGTCCCAGCGGCCGTCCTGAACTGGTAACTGAACGAAATTTCCACAGACATATGAGATTCATGTTGCTCAGACCCTGGGCCCTAGGTGCTATGATGGAAACCACAGCGTCTCAATTGCCATCAACTTTGAGCCTAACTCCTTGCTCAGGGTCACAGAGGTCACTGAATGAATGAGTAAATGAAACACTAAATTCCCATGGCTTTCTGTACATGTCTCCTCCCCTACAAAATACCCTCAATTTTAGAATCACTGCTCTAATTCTGTGCAAATATGATTGAGGGAAAGCTCCAGTAGTTAAAAAAATGCTTACAGTAGTTTGCTGTGGAATAATCCTTCTGTAGACTGTAAATATGTATTACTCCCATTGGTTAATTAAAAAATTGATTGCCCTATAGCAAGGCAGAATAAGGCTAGGTGGGAAAGTCAAACTGAAAATGCTGGGGGAAGAAGGGAGCAAGGTATGCTAGAGGAGAGGTAAAGCCACGAGCCATGTGGCAATATACAGATGAAAAGAAGTGGGTTAATTTAAATGTAAGAGCTAGTTAGTAATAAGCCTGAGCTATTGGCCGAGCATTTGTGAATATAAGCCTGTGTGTTATTTGGGACCAGGTGGGCAGGACAGGAAACATCCGTTTACAGTACCTTTACTATGGATATCTTCCTCTTAGAGGAAGTTTACACTGTGAGAGGGGCTCGCCTTGATTGCGAGTGCACTACCTGCCACACTAGGTTCTTAGTACTTTATATAAACACCTCATCCTCACCAGCCCATACACATATCATTGTTACCTTTCTAGAGAAGGCAGACAATGTTCAGAAGCCAAGTCATTCTTTAGAACAGACAAGCCAGGCGCCAGGGTCTACTCCTTAACTACTAGGCTACTACTACATTGCCTTCTGTGTGCAGGCAAAGACTCTGCACTGCCTCCTAAGACACAGGGATCAAAAATAGAGCAGCATGATGTCACCTGCTAGTTGGCTCCTGGGGGAGGGCGGGGAGGGTGGAGCGAGCCGTTCAACAAGGCAAAGGGCTGTTCATCACTCTCAGACCCACCAGGTATTCAGATAACACAGGCGCACTGAGCACTCAGCCCTACCTGTGGGATGATGGGATGGAGCCTGCCACTAGCTGCTGCTATTTTTAATAGGAAGTGCACAGCATTCAGCTTGGACCAAATCTTGTTTTAAGCATTTTACATGGACCAACCTGTGTAGTCCTCACAACAACCATTTGAGGGTAGATACTGCTAGCCTCTATCGATAGATGGGGAAACTGAGGCACAGCAGTAAAAGAACTGGTACAGCCAGGATTCTGACCCAGGTCATCTGACTTCACAGTCCTGTGAAAATGGAGTCCATCCTTACCTTATAGTCATAGAAGTTATCGATGAGAGTTATGAACCGTCGTGCTTGAGTCCGCTTTGCCAGAGAAAATTGTGGAATGTTTCGTACAAATACTGTATCAAAATTCTTTGATAATTCCAAATAGTCACTTGCTCCAAGTGGCTATAATTAAAACAAAGAAAGGGAGTTATGGTTTCCTTTAGACTCTTTTAATTTAAGAACTTATCACAGAGTGATTCAGATGGTGGCTTTGGAGTGACTGGACCTGACAGCGCTGTTTTTGAAAGTAGGATGAGGATGCAGGTGTGGACAGAGTGGGTGTCTAGAAGGACGCGGGCGTGGACAGAGTGAGTGTCTAGAAGGACGCGGGCGTGGACAGAGTGGGTGTCTAGAAGGACGCAGGCGTGGACAGAGTGTCTAGAAGGACGCAGATGTGGACAGAGTGGGTGTCTAGAAGGACGCGGGCGTGGACAGAGTGTCTAGAAGGACGCAGATGTGGACAGAGTGGGTGTCTAGAAGGACGCGGGCGTGGACAGAGTGGGTGTCTAGAAGGAAGCAGGCATGGACAGAGTGGGTGTCTAGAAGGATGCGGGCGTGGACAGAGTGGGTGTCTAGAAGGACGCAGGAGTGGACAGAGTGGGTGTCTAGAAGGACGCAGGCGTGGACAGAGTGGGTGTCCAGAAGGACGCGGGCGTGGACAGAGTGAGTGTCTAGAGGATGCGGGTGTGGACAGAGTGGGTGTCTAGAAGGATGCGGGTGTGGACAGAGTGGGTGTCTAGAAGGACGCGGGCGTGGACAGAGTGGGTGTCTAGAAGGATGCGGGCGTGGAGAGAGTGAGTGTTTAGAAGGATGCAGGTGTGGACAGAGTGGGTGTCTAGAAGGATGCGGGCGTGGACAGAGTGGGTGTCTAGAAGGACGCGGGCGTGGACAGAGTGGGTGTCTAGAAGGATGCGGGCGTGGACAGAATGAACGGCTAGAAGGACACTTGCTGTCCTCAACCTTCCCCGGTTGGTCTCCATCTCCAGCCCTTTACCTAACCCTGTCTGAGCCACCCACTGTTCAGGCATGGAGGGGTTCCAGGCTTTGAGTGGGGGAGTCAGCTCCTGCTGAGAAGAGCTAACTGTGCCTGCTTTCAATATTATTCTTAACTGGGCACTCTTAGAAGGTCTTTCTGTTCCTCAGCTGTCCCACGTGGGAGAAAACACACTAGCACAGTGGCTGGGGTCTGCCTCAGAGTCTAAACCACTTTTGTTGTTGCTTTTGCGAAAAGGGTCTATGTAGCCTAGGCTGATCCTCCTGCCTCAGCCTCCAGTGTTGGGTGTGCATCACTCTGCCTGGCTTGGCCATTTTCATGATTACTATTTTGAGCTCAAGTGATTTGGCTGAGTGGCTGAGGCCAAGTGAGCCGAGCAGGGAGAAATGTCATTCCTGATGGGAACTAAGTAATTTGCTCTATCCCTGCCCATAGCCAATCATTCAGAAGAGTACCATCAGGAAGGCCGGTTTTGTGTGTCAGCCTGACACAAGCTAAGTCATCAGAGGAAGGAGCCTCAGCTGAGGAAAGGCCTCCATGAGATACAGCTATAAGGCATTTTTTCTCAATTAGTGATCAATGGGGGAGGGCCCAGCTCATGGTGGGTGGTGCCATCCATGGGCTGGTGTTCTTGGGCTCTATAAGAAAGACTGAGCAAACCATGGGGAGCCAGTCAGTAAGCAGCACCCCTCTATGGCCTCTGCATCAGTTCCTGCCTCCGGGTTCCTGTCCTGACTTCCTTTGGTGATGCCAGTGATAAGGAAGTGTAAGCTGAGTAAACTCTTTCCTCCTCAACTTGCTGTTTGGTCACAGCGTTTCATCGTAGCAACAGAAACACCTAGCTCAGACAGGAAGCCATGCACATTTGCCTGACATTGGGGTTACAGCAGGGACCTTGGGAGGCCATGAAAATTGCCACTCAGGGAAAACACTGCCCAGGAGGTACAGGGAACAGCCAATGGTGTCTTAGGGTAAGAGAGAATTGTACCCACAGCCCTACCACTCCAAAGCTATGGTACTCTTTGGAAACAAGTTCGAATTGTCTCATCCATGGATCAGAAGCAGATGTAAAAAGAAAATGGAGAACCTCACACTCGTATGTGGTTCTTATAATTAAGCTGGCACTTTGTGCGTGGATGTGATTTTTATCAGCGCAAACGCACGCCCAGGGATGGCGTTCTCAGAGGCGCACAGGAGAGCTGAGGGCGCCTGGAAATCAGAATTGTGCCCACTCAGCGGTTTCACAGATTGCACGCCTTTGCCAGGAGGCTCTGCGTTTGCCATTAGCTGACACCCCCTCCCTATATCAGGAAAACAATTATATGCTCCCTCACATAAAGAAAATAAAGCGTAATATAGGATCTCTTTCCTTTACAAACAATCACCGGTGCGCGCAGCCTGGGATGCGGACGGTGCTGATGGCCGCACCACAGTGCGTCCGCTGGTCTGCCCCACAGTTACAACGGGAGAGCCAGCGTTCTGTGTACTTTACCACATTAACACCCTGTGCTAGGCCATAGATAGCAGGATTCACTTTTTTCTTTAGAAACAGCAGAAAGAAAAGTGAGACATACTAACTCGCTTTCCGGAGGAAGCAGCTCCGACAGCTTGGATTTAAAACATCAAGTGGGAACTTCTGCACTGGAGTGGAGCTCAGCAGGTGGAGTGATTGCCTCCCACGCAAAAGCCCTGCATAAAACCAGGCATGGAGCACCCCTGGGTCTCACTTCTAACTAATAAGCACCCGCGTAGCTTACCAGGACCAGGTCAAGGTCATCTGGGGCTATAAAGTGACCTTGAGGTCAGCCTGGGATACTGCTGATTCTGTCTTAAAAAAAAAAATTAAACATATGAAAACTGACCAGGAGGTGGTGGTGCCTTTGATCCCAGCAAGGGGAGGCAGAGACAGGTGGATCCCTGTGAGGTCAAGGTCAGCCTGGTCTACCGAGCGAGTTCTAGGACAGCCAAAGCTCCGAGAGAGACCTTGTCTCAAAAACAAAAAGAAAACAAAGTGTGTTTTCTATTGATAAACGTTCTTCATAGCGGCTTTGTTGTTCAAGTGTCTACAAAACAGCAGTCATGGGGAAATTCAGGACTGAGTCATTAGAAGCGATAAGTCTCATCTGACAGGACAATTGAGGGTTTGGAGATGTTGGTTCTGTTACTTGCAGTCAGGTGACCTTGGAAGATCTCTCTGAAGTTAGTGTCCTCATCTGGAAAAGGGATTCTATCTACAGGTTTGTCCCAAGGATGAACATCTCAACTGCAGAGTGAGCACTGGGAAATGCAGGTCGCTGAGTCATGGGGAGGACACAGGACTGCTCAGCATGCCTTATTCAGTGCACAGCAGTTACCCAGCGACAATTCACTGGCCCTTTCCTTTCCTTAGATCCTGAGGTCAGGTAGCCTCAGAGAGAACACTGTCTGACCCAGACTGTCCTCCAAGAAGAGACTCTGCTCCCACATGTAGGTGACAAACAGCTTCTGAACCAGGCCCTGTGCTCCTTTCTTTGGTAAAATCATTAGCAACACACAGTGGGGGGAGGAGCGCAGACCCACACTATGCTGGTCCTAACTCTGTGTAGGAATGCTTAATAGTGTGGAATAAGTCAGTAAGGGGATATATTGATAAAATACAATCCAGCCAGGAGAGCAGGACAGTTCTTTGCTCTCCAAAGTAACACCACACACACACACACACACACACACACACACACACACACACAAGATCTCACTGTATGGCTCTGGAGGCTTAAAATTTGCTCTGTCAATCAGGCTGGACTCAAATTCACAGAGATCCATCTGTTTCTGCCTCCTGGGTGCTGTAATTAAAGGCATGTACATCCATGCCCGGCCACCTCAACTCTTTCATTACATAACACACAGAAATCTGATGTTTTCACTGAATCCCACTGAACAAATGGCATCATTTTTAATGTACCACAGCCATCGGTGAAGCTATAGGAGGCTATGTGTAGATAACGCTGTCACTTAATGCCTTGTTTTCTTTCTTTTTGATTTTATCTGCATTGGTGTCTCTCCAGCATGCATGTCTGTATGAGGAGTCTGGATCCCCTGGAACTGGAGTTACAGACAGTTGTGAGCTGCCATGTGGGTGCTGGGAATTGAACCCAAGTCCTCTGGAAGAGCAGCCAGTGCTCTTATCCACTGAGCCATCTCTCCATCCCCGATCCCTTTTTTTCTTGCATTCAGTGTTTATTTTAAAAATAACTGAAAACGGCCATGTTCCTGGAGAAATGAAGAATACCTATGTGGGTGGTCCGAGCACAGGAACAGCTCCAGGGGCTCTTGAGTGCTTGTCTGTACCCACAGTGCACTGTGACTACCCAGCTAGCAAGACATGAAGCAGAGGGTATACCCACTTATCAACCTGGTAGGCTTTGTGATCCATGCATTAGAAAGAGGCATAAGACAGTTTAAGTGCTAGCTTAGGTCTCAACACGTAATGCTTTAACATACCTAGGTCAACTGCTGCAGAGTCCAGAGGCTGAGAACACAGAAAGGGGCTAATTGTCTTGATGAGAACGCACTCTGGACCAGCAAATGAGCAAATCTGACAGATGCCAAAGCTAGCCCAGCAGAGCCCAAAAGAATGTCCCAGCTGAGCAGGGCACTAGAGAACAGGAATATATGCTCACTGTTTTAATCTATGAGTTTTGGGGTGATTTATTATAATAGCTAAAGGACACATTCACTCGTTAGAGAGAGTACTACCAAGATCTGTATTCTCATAGTTATTAACAAGTTCATCACATGTAGAAACATAGGATCTAGATTTTCCAGTTCTACATCACTGGTAAGGATATGTAAATATATATTCTGTGATTTACTAAATGCCATTTATTTCTGTATTGCCTTTGAATTTTTATGCCATAGTATATTTTTTTCCCAGAAATAAAGTTTATGATTTGCTACACATGGGAGTCAAGTGGGAAAAAGTTAGCAAGCTATGCAGCATTGCGACAGAATGCAGGATGACTTGGAGCAGATGGCTAAAATCAGAATGTCTCGAGGAAAGAACAAAACGGCATTAGGAGGGCACTGGGAAGACCAGAGACGACTGGAATACACGCAAACCTTTAAGAGCCCTTCAACAGAAACACAGACGGAGGATTTGAATCAACAATTCACAGACAAAATAACCACAGAAAGCACAAGGGGTATAGATAAGTGAGCAGAGCCCACACACACTCTAGGTCCGTAGCAGTCAAAGACTGGCAGGCTGTTTTCCTGTGTCAGTCTTTCAAAAGAAAGTAAACTTCTGCTCCGTGCAGGCAAGCACATAAGCAGGCACCCACCCCACTGAGGAGTAAGTGCGTTCACTTGTTCACGTTGTCCAGAAAACAGCGTGTCAGATACAATGAAGAGCCCTTGACAAGGTGGAAACTTGACCCGGTCGCCGCACTCCTAGAAAACAGCTCGGCAAAGTGACTGAGCCCCTACAGAGGCTCCGGGGTACTCAAGCTGTGCAAGCAGACGCAACCTTGGCATCTCGTGGGAGGGGTGAGTAACAAGGAGGCACGGGGACACAGCTGTTGCCAACAATGATGGCAGTCGGGAAACATATTTCATGGTACAGAAGCACACATGATAAAAGGCTGAGCAAAAAAAGCAAGTTTATAATTGTGTTAAGACGTCTGTTTTGCTCCAAATATTTAAGTAGGAAGGAGGCCATCAGTGAAAAGGGGTCAATTGCTGCCTGCTAATGGATTAAGAGCTTCATTAAAAAATATATTTTACAAAAGAGAAAAAAGTAAAATACAGTACAAAATGGAGAATAAAACAGAAGAAATGCTAAACAATGCTAAATATCTTTACTAATTCCTGTTTATAATTTTAACATCGTGTGCATGTTCATGTGTGTGCACGTGTGTCTGTGTGTGCATGTGTGTGTCTGTGTGTGCATGTGTGTGTCTGTGTGTGCATGTGTGTGTCTGTGTGTGCATGTGTGTGCCTTGCTGCATGCATATGTGTGTGTGCATGGATGTGTGTCTGTGTGTGCATGTGTGTGCACGTGTGTCTGTGTGTGCATGTGTGTGTCTGTGTGTGCATGTGTGTGTCTGTGTGTGCACGTGTGTCTGTGTGTGCATGTGCGTGCCTTGCTGCATGCATATGTGTGTGTGCATGGATGTGTGTCTGTGCGTGCTCATGTGTGTCTGTGGGTGCGTGTCTATGTGTTGCACATTTGTGTATCCGTGCATGCATGAGTGTGCGTTCCATGTGTCGGGGTCGATATATGGAGGCCAGAAGACAACCTGTGGAGTCGGTTCCCTCCTCCCACCTTCCATGATTTCACGGGGTCAGACTCAGGTTCCTGGCTTCCACACGTGCCTTTATCTGCTAAGCCATCTCACTAGCCAAAATCTTTACTAATTCCAAATTAAAAAAAAAAATCTTCATTATCTTTCACTTTCAGCTATTTAATCACCTGCGTGTTCCCTAGTGTAAAGGCAGTGTGTGAAACATCCAGCCCAAATGCAAATACAACACACACCCACAACAGCGGGACATACGCAATAGGGGTCTGAAAAACAAAGCAACTGAAGAATTCCTGTATCTTAGTGTCTTACACACACACCTGCTGCGTGGTTCAGCCATCTTGGTTTGTCTTCCGCGGTGATATACTGTGCAGGTTTATAGCTCGGGGACAATAGATTCTCCCAGAAGACCTATGTTTTTGTGAGCACATTCTATGGGGTTCACTTGACAAAACTCCTTTACTAAGCATTCTCAGAGCCCGTCCTGACATTCAGCGGTGTGCGACTGCACTGAAAAACTTGAGAGGTTCCAAATCTCAAGTTTGCCATTGCCAGCCTTGCTGTATCACTGTATGGGACTGGGGGGCTCGGAGGGTCAGTTCTGTCTTCCCTGCTGCAGCCCCCGGAACAAAGGAACAAAGTCTTGCATTACGTGTAAGTCATAAACACAGTGTCAGCAAGACTTCATCCAGATGAACATGGCAGCACAGATTAGGAACCTCTGCATTCGGGCAGTAGAAGCAAGAGGATCAGGGGTTCAAGGTCATCCTTTCTTCGATAAGCAGTAGGTTTGAGGCCAGCCTGGCTAAAGTGAGATCCTGTCTTAATATACATATATATGACTTTTCTAGAAGCTTAATTACAACTTGAGTGAGTATAATATTAAATCCTACAGCAATGCTGTCAAGCACATTGGCCTTTGAGCACGACATCGTTTAGCCGCCTCGCATACACAGGACACCATGGCAATGGCAAATACGTTGCTTTTATTTTGCATCAGCTCATCCTCCTGTGTAAGTAAGCCAGAGCATATGATACTTTCTGAAACCATAATTGGGACCGTGAATTCATGCATTGTGCCCTATGAATAATTAAAGCACATGATTACTTCTCTGAGCAGTAAATGGCACTTCAGTTACTAGTATCCTTGAGTATGTTATTCAAGTAGCATTATCTACAGCGGAATCTTCTGATAGATAATGATGACATTCTCCGTCTTTCTACCTGAGCAATTAAAAAGTTTAATAGTCTTTGATGTGGCTGGTTATCTGGATAATTTTCTAGACAGGAACAATTAAAATCCACTTATTCGATGGTGTGCATTCTCCACTATTGTCTCAAACTCTTTGTTTCTGTGCAAACCTGATGGAAACTTAAGGAACTTTAAATCTATAATGAGTTTGCAGAGAGCGTTTGTTTTCCTTAATTACCGGGACTATACAGCTGCATTACACGTAGCGGTTTCTCTGACAAACTGAGGAATAAAGAGCTTGCTTGCTGTCTTCTTTCTCCTGTGTGAGAAACCGCGCAGCTGTCTGCCTGGGTTTCGACCCCGGTGCCAGGAGTGAGGGTTTTCTCCACGCGGTTGCCACTGTGAACTGTCCCACCCCCGGGCTGCCTTCTGCCCTACAGTAAGCAGCGGCCACTTCAGTGTGAGCAGAGGGACTGTCAGCGTTCTTTCTCCCCCTTCTCACTGTGAGCTTGTTCCGCGCCATTATTTCAGCTCAAGTAGGACGATTATCATTTCAAGCTCTGTCTAGATTACCCCGTCCTAAGAGTCACTCGTCACCCATATAGCCTTTTCTGTAGAAACCCCTCGCAGTGGTACCCTGAGAGCATCTCGTTAAGTAAGTGTGTGTGGCATCTTGCTTTGTTTACACAGAAATGGCAGTACCTCGTTCCTGAAGTAGCCGGGGAACAAAAGCTTGATGGGAGTTAGGGTGAGTGTGCCCTTCTCAAAACAAGCCCAGACTACCACACGAGTTGCTGTTAAACAACTTATAGCCGTCAGATCCCAAATCTGAAATTAGAAAACAGCTGAAACGTGTTAGAAGAGTAAGGGCTTCCCCAGGAGTCAGGGCTGAGATCTCTCAGGAATGCGAAGCCCAGGAGCCAGCTGGGGAATACTTCGCCAAGCGAGGACAGTCTACCAACCCTCATGAATTCTATCCAGAGGGGTTCTTGGGAGTGCCAAGGAAAATTCATCCCCCTTGACAGATGTCATTTCAAGGTCAAGAGGCAAGTTCTGCCCAAGTTAGCACTATCTATCCCTAATAGTGTTTCAGACACCACTTCTGGGGAGTCATATTTTAGGAGCAAGTTTGAAAGACAGAAAGTGAAGGTGATACGCTAAAAGTACCCCCCCACACACACATACACACTCGTGACTAGGACTAGCCTTGTGCAAAAAAAGAACTCTCCAATTTCTGCAGCAGCCTAATTTCTGGAGAACCAGGGACTGACAACCTCCTCAGGATACACAGCACACCAGCCAGCTCCGAGAGCCTCCATGTGTCAGTGCTGGGCTTAGTTTAGTCCTGGGAGTCCTTCCGGGTTAGCTGAGGGGAGAGAGTAGGAAGTTGGAGCGGTGGGCAGAGAGGCGTCTCATTCACACAGCCTGTGGAGGGGAGGCAAAGGATGCAGCGCTGGTTAGGGCAGCATCGGGAGAGCAGGGAGAAGGGGCAGACACGGTGACACGCGGTAGAGCTCTTCCCAGGGAATGGATTTCAGCTGTCTGCTAGGATGAAGAGACTCCCAGGCAGCCGCTAACTCCAGCTCCAGGGGATCCGACACCCTCTACTGGCCTCCATGGGCACCTGCACACATGTGCATACTCACAAAAATAAGATAATCTTTAAGAAAAGGAGTATAAAGAAAGAGGCGAGTGTTACCATCAGACTCCGTTACTAGGAATTATCACTGACTATAAGCACCAGTACAACCCAGGAAAATACAGAAAAACTACAAAAGCAGAGGCATGGGGTTAGTTATAGGAACAGCCTCGGATCAGGAAAATCAGACTAAGTTCCTGCAACAGTTGGCTGCCAGGATGGGGTATCCAGGTGCTTCCTATACACCCAAAATGTAGAGGGGCACGAGAGTCACCCTCTTTGGAAATAAGAAGCTGGGTTCATCCATACGACAGGATGAAGTGAATGGGTTGGTGTGGCTCCCAGACAGTCGCTCGGGCACTGAAACTTCGAGAGGGAGAGTGGCTGCCTGGTGTTTACGAAGCTTGAGTTTTCAGCTATAGTGTGAGGCACAGTGAGAAGGCAGCCTCGAGTCCGTGAAAGACAAGGCTGCCTCTTCGGGTTGTAAGGCTGTCTGGTGTATAAGGGCCTCCAGAGATGCTGGCTGAGCAAGCCCTGGAAGCCACCCCCATGGCAAGTGCAGTTCCCAACACTCCTGCTAACTCTCTCAGTCTCGATGTTTGTGAGCTGAGCTGTTTTCTTTCATTGTATTGGAAGCCGCAAGCACACTTTAGATGACTAGATTCTGATCCTCATGGCTCCCTTGTTCTTCAGGCCAACACCTTTGGCAAACGAGGTTCTAGAAAATGGGAGTAGGTCAAATGCGTTGACCAGTGCACTCCATTCTGCATTTTTATCTGTGTTCCCCACATCCAGGAACACAAATAATAAGTCTTTTTTTTTCTTTTCAAAGACATACCATATATGTATGTGATTGTCCTACAGTTACTTCACTGGTATGTGGGGTTTGGGTGGTTTCAGGAGAGAGCAGGGTGTGGTGACAGGGATCAATCTGGGGCCTGGCATACACGAAACACATGCCCCACCTCCAGGTTTCACCAGGCCTCACTGGTTAGTTTCAGCGATGGGCTGGGCAGATCTGGGGATTACAGGCACAGCCTCGCACGTGCTTGCAAGCTCTCTACCACTGAGCAACATCTCCAGTTTCATCTCCTTAAAGGCTCCGGTCTAAAGGCGGCTTAACATGATCCTCAGCTGTTAAACACATTGAGTTACCACTTTAAAACAATAAGGAACTGTCATGGCCTCAGAAGCATCTAGTTTTCTGGAAAAATATGAACCTGGATATTAGCAACTGAGCAGAGACTAAAAAAGATTACTGGCGAGAAGAACAGCCCAAGTGGTGCTAGAATTATTCCACAAACGCATTTATTAAAACAATGCTATACCAACCCTTCCCCTTTCCACTTAGAAAGATATTTTATTAGCTGGTGAGCCATTTTATGAGTGTCTCACACAGAGGACAATGATGTCTGACTGGAGAGACTAGAGTGGATGATAAACGTGAGGCACCAACAGTGAAATGCTCCCATTTTCCCCCGTTCTATTTTTAAATACAATGAGTTAGCTAGACATCTGTAGGATGGTGGTGTTAACTAGACATCTGTAGGATGGTGGTGAAGTAACCGGCACCGGCGTGGCCCTGCTCAAATGACAAGTCAGTTCCTGCACTTGGCCATTTACATAACGGAGCCTCCTGCTCAGCTCTCAGCAGAGGGCAGCATTTACTGCGCCTGTGACATGAAGGCGAGCATTGTAAATGTGCCTGGCTTTGGGATCTTTTCAGAAAATTGGAAGACTACTCACAGGATGCGAGATCAGGTCTGGCCCCATTGGCAGTGGGTTTGCACATGTATTTGAGCAGTGAGGTGAGCCACTAAGGCTCCTCTTTGGGAATCAGGCTTAGTGGCAAGGTCAGTGACATTTAATGGTGTGTGTGTGTGTGTGTGTGTGTGTGTGTGTGTGTGTGTAAAGCAGGAAAAAAGGCTTTAGAGAACGAAGACCTCATTTTAAATCCCAGGATGCTAATGTCTGAGCATGGCAAAGCCATGTGCGTGCAGAGGTTCAGTTACTTGAGTTTTGTTTGTTGGCTAGAGGGTTTGGGTTTTGCTGTTGTTTGTTTGGCTTGCTTTGAGAGAGCCCACTGGGACAAACTGAATCCTCTTAGCCTTAGCTATTTGAAAAGTGCAATCAGACTGGAAATGAAGTGGACATCTAGAGTTATTATTCTTCCTCCCCTTCTGCTTTCCACATCACGAGGATCCTGGGTAAAGACGCCGATTCATCTGAGCAAGGCTGAATGCCTCTCGGTGCCGCTAACAACACAAAGGGCGGACCCTTCAAACCATGAATAACACTGTGGATACAACTATCCACTCCATCCTCTTGCCAAGAAGACAACCTTGAATCATCTGCAGCCCAAATTTTATGAAAATATTCAAGAGAACCCTGGACAGCCTTAGCAACCCCATCTTGGCACTTAAAGCCTTGTCTGGGTGGAGAGAGATGACTCAGAAATGCTAACCTGGAGATGCTAACCTGGAGATGCTAACCTGGAGATGCTAACCTGGAGGTGCTAACCTGGAGATGCTAACCTGGAGGTGCTAACCTGGAGGTGCTAACCTGGAGGTGCTAACCTGGAGGTGCTAACCTGGAGGTGCTAACCTGGAGGTGCTAACCTGGAGATGCTAACCTGGAGATGCTAACCTGGAGATGCTAACCTGGAGATGCTAACCTGGAGATGCTAACCTGGAGATGCTAACCTGGAGATGCTAACCTGGAGATGCTAACCTGGAGATGCTAACCTGGAGATGCTAACCTGGAGATGCTAACCTGGAGATGCTAACCTGGAGATGCTAACCTGGAGATGCTAACCTGGAGGTCGTGCTTTGCCTCCACAGCTCTCGCTGTCCCAGGGATTTTCTAGATTAAGTTAACCGGCACGGGAAAAGCCACCCAGGATGTGGCCAGCAACACTCCATGGCTGGAGTCTTGGACTGAATAGGCAGCAAGCTCCGGAGGTCTGCCTGTCACTGCTTCCTTCCTGCTGGGGCCACAGTCACATGCCGCCAAGCCTGTGGATCAAACACCTTTGTGTGCTTGCACGGCAAGCGCTTTCCTGAGCTATCTCCCTAACTCTTCCAGTTTTCAAGACTACATAATTTGGTTTTGTTTTTTTTTTCATTTTGCTGTTGTTTTTGAGACAGAGTCTAGAGAGGTAGTGATAGCCCTGGCTGACTTGTAACTCACTATGTTGACCACAAATCACTGAGTAGACCATAGGATCCTTCTGCCTTTGCTTCATGCCTGTTGAGAAAGCAGGCCAGTGTCACCATGCTGACCTATTAGTAACTTTCCTGTCATTTAAAACCTGGTATTAAGCATGTATTTTCTAAAGTTTTAGGACTATAATTGTGTGTGTGTGTGTGTGTGTGTGTGTGTGTGTGTGTGCACGCAGGTCTGTGTGAGCACACATCTGTGGGAGTGCACACACGTGTACATGTACATGTGTGGAGGTCAGATGTTGATGCTAGGTGTCTTCTTCAATTGCTTGCTACTTTATTTACTGAGGGAGGAGTCTCTTGACGTGCCTGGAGCTCTTTGGCTCAGCTTTTCTGGATAGCTAGCTTGTCCCGGGGATCCTATGTGCAAGAATTACAGGTAGCTGCCATACCCACTGATCTCATGCAGGTAACAGGTAGCTGCCACATCCACGAGTTCTTATGCAGGTAACAGAATCAGAATCTGAACTCCTATCTTGCATGGCAAGAAACTTTACCGTCTGAGCCTGCGCAAGGCCCTTTCTTTTTAATTATATGCTTGAGCAAGGGTGGGAGTGGGGTTTGGAGTATGTGCACGTGAGTGCAGTTGCCCTTGGAAGCCAGACCCCCTGAAGCTGCAATCAGGTGGCTGTGAGCTGCCTGATGCGGGTGCTGGGAACCAAACTTGGGTCCTAAGTGAGAGCCGTGTTTGCTCTTAACTGCTGAGCCGCTGTCTCTCTGGTGCCAGGTTCTAAAATTTTTAACTTTAGAATTTTCATTTGTTTCTTTTTCATATTTTCAACTTCTCTTCTAAGAGTTTCTGGGTTTTTTTTTTTTAAAACTAATTACTACTGGTTAATTTTCCCTTTTACCTTTGAACAGACATATGAAGGTTGCCCCCCCCCCCGCCACACACACTTTTTTAGGATTACTCTGGTTAAGCTAAAACACCTGCTATGGAGACAAGCCTGGTTTTGAACTCACAAAAATCTTCTTGCCTCAATCTTGAAAATTATGGGGCTGGTGAGCTGGCTTAAGGGTAAGGGCACCTTCCACCAAACCCAACAGCCAGAGAGCAGTTTCTGGGAGGAAAGGGAGGGCTCACTCATTGTCCTCCCATCTCTACACACACCATGCCATGCAGCCACCCCTCCCCACTAAGAAATGCGTGTAATTTTAAAACTTCACCTGTGATTCCCACATCTGTATCATCTCAGGGTAAGTCTCTGCTGGTTAACTTTTCTCTTGGCAATGAGTCGCTTTCTGGCGCAGGCCTATACATTACGTAGGGACTTGGGGTCGTCTGGCATGGGCAGACTTGGGATTAGTAACATACTGATTTATTTCAGTGTTCACACGTTAGCAGTTGATTAACTGAGGGAGTCTCCGACTCAGGCTGTCTTCCGTGAAACACAACACCGGCACTTCTGTCCAAGCGTCTGCTTTTTTCTTCGCTATGCCCACACAGCTCACAGGCTAGCCTGGGATTTGAGCATTGCCTATAAACTGTTCCTTCATGATTGTTTTCTCCTTTTCTAGATTTTTGGCTGCTGTGGTCACTCGCTTGCTCTACTGTGACTCCTCAGGCCCAAACCCCTGTTGGATTCTATTGAATTTTTGATAACTATAAGATAAATTGTGATCTGCCTTCAGGCAAAAAAACAAACAAACCAACCTATAAAAAAAATAAACTCACTACAACCAATCCTTTCTTCCAAAACTTGACTATACCTTGATTTCTCTGTGCTTTTGAGTGGTCATGCCATTAGGCCAGTTGTTCTTAAGATTTCTGTTCCGAATTTACAGACGTGATTAACAAGTGGGCTAGCCTGTTCTATCACATGGAAGTACAGCAACCCTCCCAGCTCTAGAGTCCCCTGAATCAGCTGTCATTTAGAGCTCTGCTCACCACCACAACACACAACCTCGGACTCCTTCCTACCCAGCACCATCAGAATCTCTAGCTCTGAGCTCTCAAGGCTGGTCCTCATCTCCCCCAGTATTCTGCTCCTACATAGCCTGTGGTACTGATAATCTGCTCAGTCTACTGACTTCTGTGCCCATCACAGTTTCTCTTTTGAATTAAGACAGTAAGAGGGGAAACTGACTCCTTTTCATCCGGTACCCACCCCCTTACTGTGCCTAGACCTGAGCCAGCCTTCCACTACATACTCAGCAGATACTTGCTGCTGCTTATGGAAGAGTCATGCACTAGAGGAAGGGCAGGAGTCTTCCGTTGGCATACTGAGTGCTGTAGCCCATCTTCCTGAAAGAGAGACCGCCCCAGCGGGAAGTCCCGTTCCTTGGCCTCCTGGAGCACATCTGGGGACTGCACTGCTTTCTCAGAAAGCAGTATGTTTGATTATTGCTGTGGTGTGTGTGTGTGTGTGTGTGTGTGTGTGTATAATGTATGTTTGAGTGTGGGCACACACGTGCTGGCGTGGAGACATGCTATGGCAAGTGTGTGGAGGTCATTCAGGAGCTGGCTCTCTCCTTCCTCCATGGGTTTCAAAGAAGCCAGGTTCTCAGGGTTGCTAAGCCATTTCACCGGCCCCAGACATATTTCCTTTTTTAAAACATCCTTATTTTCATTTTATGGGCATACGTGTTTCTTTCTGCATGCGTTTGATGTGTGTGCCTGGCGCCCACAGCCAGAGGACACCAGCTCCCCGAGTACTGGAGGTACAGATGGCTGTGTGGTGGCATGTGGGTGCCAGGACTCAGGTCCTCTGCAGGAGCGGAAAGAGCCTTAGCAGTAAAAGCATCTTCCAGCCCCTAGAGAGATTTCTTGATTAACACTGAGACATAAGTTAAGTAACATCTGGCCCCGAAATATGTTACAATCTTCTAATTCCTAGGATACTATAGTTACAGGATTTTTCCCCTCAAAATCTTCTATTTGGTTCAACATTTCACTATTATTTTAGGAAACAAAACAATGTATTTTAACAATTTCTAAACTTTTTCTATAACATGTATTTCAAAGTAATAAATTATCTAGTGACATATACCTTACTTAATATTCTAATTGGACAATATGCCAAATACTAAATGATTTTCAGTGAACTGATCAAAAGTATGGAAAAGGTGCCCCAAATCTTATACTCTATTATAAGAAACATTTTTCAATGATAAAAATTTAAAAATTAATCAACTATGAAGACTAACATCTGCTACTAGATTTGATCCACAGAATAATGTTGCCCCTGAGACATGGACCATCTTGAAAGGATGCTATTCTTAGACTCCCTTCTTCCCTGAGACCCACTAGGAATCCCTGGGCCTTCACCATACAGGGCCTGGACAGGCTTTTAAACCGGTCACACACAGCACAACATTAAGTACTCCGCTATCTTTCTTTATCCCTCAAAGAAGCACTAGGCAGCTGAGTTTGAGAGGTCCATGGCTTGCAGAATTTACAGTCTCCAGCCTGCCTGGAGAGATGGCTCAGTGGCTTAGAGCAATGGCTGCTCTTGCAGAGGACCTGGGTTGGTTTCACACATGGCTTACAACCATCGGTAACTCTAGTTCCACGAGACCTGACACCCTCTCCTGGCCTCCAGGGCACCAAGTGTGCGCATGATGCACATCCATACACTCAGGCAAAACACTCATACACATAAAAGAAAAGAGATTTTAAAAAATGTGTCTGCAGCCATAAACAACAGCCACAAAGGTTCTATTCTGGATCGAGTTTGGAAGCAGAGACACAAGCCAAAGGATCCCCAACAGAAATGCTCTCATAGAGAGACCAGAGGCATGCATCTCAGGCCAGTCATTCCTCCCCGTGTCCCCTTTCACCATGGACATGGCCACCAGGACTCTTTCTGCAAGCTTTCACATTTCCAACCTAGCTTCTCCTTCATGATTACATCTCTAAAAGTCTCCCCCACCCCAAACGTTTCCCCCACCCCGGCTTTTCCTTTTAAATCAGTAAAACACATAGAAAGTATCAACACCTGTAACTAATGTATTTAGAAATTTTCCTGGAAGACACAAATCAGTCAACGATTAGTGAAAACCTATCTTCTTTTCTCCTTTAGACCCCAAATCTCAGAATAATGAATACCCTCAGGTGCCAAGTTGTTTTTGTGCACTTTGCCTTTTTAAATCAAACTGTGGCCAGGTGGTGACAACACACGCCTTTAAACCCAACATTCAGGAGGCAGAGGCAGAGGCAGGTGAATCTCTGTGAGTTCGAGGCCAGCCTGGTCTACAGAGCACATTCCAGGATAGGCTCTAAAGCTACAGAGAAACACTATCTCAAAAAACCAAAACAAACAAAAAATTCAATCAAACTGTGGTCTAGGGCACTTATGGGAATTTATTATTCTAAGGCCCCACATGGTGACATTTATACCTAACTGAACATGCTCTCCATCCCTTTCTTGGATTAAAGTGCATCCCCATAATGTTGCTGCAAGACCAACAAAGGTCATGGTTACAGAAGATGCGCATTGGCCAACAAGCGAGAGAGACGGACTCGGTGCCTTCTAATACCACGACTGTGACTCTTTAGAGAGTCGACCAGGATTATGGCAAAAAAGCCAGAGCAAACACACGACACTGGATTCCTATTCTGACAAGAAGCAGGCCAGTTTTTCGTGAAGGTCTTGGGGATGTCACTCCAGGCTTACCTGTGCTTCTGCTTTAGGGAGGTTGGCTAGCCGCCTTATTGGGACCACGGCTTTGTCAGGAGTCAGCATAGGTAAGAAACCTCAAGCATGGAGGTTCTTGGGCTGCCTCGGCCTGCTGATTAGTGCCTTCATCCTGATGCTGATTACCGCGGGAGCAGCAGACTACCAGCCTGCAGCCTTGGCTAAACAACGCAGATAAAAGCTATTCATCCTGCAGCATTTCCTGACAGTGTGCCAGGATAGGCACGAACCAGGAGTTCCCAACCACTGGTTTCATTAGGAGTAAAACCAAATAAAGCAGGCAGTGGAAGGAGGGTTCCAGTCAAGAATTCTCTACAAGATCCTATTTGGTAAGGCTTGCAATTTAACAATATATAAACTAATATGATTTGATTGAGACTAACAGGCAGATGAAGGCCAGTACAGGAATCTGATTCTGACAGACAACCATTCATTGAGCACTAAGGGCAAGCTAGGAAGTGCGAGGAAGCGGGGAGCAGGAAGGTGCCAGAGAATACCCACAGTCATGCATATGCAGCAACTGATGCATTTTCCTGATGAATCCTCTGCCCAGAGTTTCTGCAAACACACCTGGCTACCTGTCATTTTTAAACCACAAATAATGAGGTGCCCCTGCAAACAGTTACCTGTGAACGCAGTTATTGGTTGAGGAACCAATTTTCTGCAGGTGTAAAAATTACCTTTCTCAAAGGGAAAACACAGGAGTAGGCAGTTAACTCATTAAGCCTTTGGAATCAGCTCTGGCTTGCTTTCTCTGGAAGTGATTCTTTCTTTTGGGGTCAGAAGAGCTTAACAGTGATGCAAGTAGATTCCTGCTGTGGTCCAGGCCTCTGTTCTCTTAAGAATAATCAAGGCGACTCAGGAGCTTTGCTTGACATGGGTTCTCTCTCTAACCTTTGCTATTGAAACTGAGGAAAATTTAAATCTATTGGAATCCACCATCATAAAAACCATTACATCACACCCATAACAACAACAACAACAACAACCTAGTTATATTGTGGTTATATGGGTCAGTGGTGGGAAAGGTATTTTAACAGCCTTTCCAGATAATTATAGGATTATTCTTTGATGATATAAAGACAACAGAAAGTTCCTTCCAAAGAGGGAACTGGATTGGAAGAAGAGACAACCTTTTGTGTGGAGTCTGACCAGCACTGCTGAGGGCAAGCGTGATGAAGGCTTACAGGAAGCTTCACGAGAAAAAACGTCATTCTGTCATCAAATGCCTGCCTAGCACACAACTGTCAAGGTCGTCAAAAGTCTCAGGAACTGTGGCAGTTAGGAACTAAGGAGATGATAACCTCAGAAGCCAGTGGCATCCTAGGACTGAGAAGGGACATTAGGCCAAAATAAGGAAATGCGGATTAAGTAGAAACTTAATAATACTGTACCAGAGCTCAGGAGTTCAATCTACACTACTGGCAAAATAGTAATATGAGAAAATATATGTGGTATTTGTTGATTAAATGTAGCAAACATAATAACAGAAGGTGTTAACGATAAAGGAAACTAGATTTGGGAGCAGAGGTAAGTAAACACTCTGGATTATGATCTCTGCAGGGAACCACAGAGTTGGCTGGCTTAGCTTGCCTCATGGGTTTTTCAGGATAGAGTCCATGGCTCCTGGGCACAGCATACCTTCCAGTTCCTGAGAGACCGGTGCACTTCTCCAGGCAGTGAAGCACCCTGGCAGCTTTGTGTTTCTCTGTATGTTCCCTTAGTAGTCACGGAAGCATGGAAACTTGACAGGACAATTGGTCTTTGACATTAATCTTGTGTACCCTGTGTGGCTTGCAACCTTCACTGTATCCTGGCAACTACAACTGTATTGATCCTGGCAATTGCCATGATATTTTGTTTCTAATAAAGATATAAAAAGTCTGGTCGCTCTCAACAAAATTGTTCTGTGGCCCCTCCAACCTAGCCTGACTTCATTCCTCACAGCGATATCATGTGGCCTTGGCCCAGGAAGTAACTCAGGCGCTTACAACACTCAAGTTTCCTTTCTTCTTTCTTCATCTTCCCTTCCTTCCTTTCCTTGTCTTTTTTCAGCTTTCTGAGACAATCTCTCACTGCAGCACAGGCTGACCTAGAACTCACTGTGTATTCTAAGCGCTCCTCAAACTCACAGCGACCATCCGCAGCCTCCAAACTGCTGAGATGACAGGCATGCGCCATCACGCACAGCTTCCTCATAAACCTAAATAGATCTAACATCTAAATCTATTTCCTTATATGTGTCACACATATGTGTGGAGGTCAGAGGGCAACTTGCTGGAGCTGGTTCTCTCTTTCTGCTATGTGGATCTATAAAATCGAATCAGGTCACATGGCTAGTGGCTACCTGCCCAGCTATCATGTTCACCCCCCCCCCCCCGCCCCCGGCTCTTTGAGGAAGAGTCTGCTATGTAGCTCAAGCTGGCCTCAAACTCCCAGTCCTCCTGATGCAGCCTCCCAAATGCTGGGATTGCAGGTACATGACACCATACCCAGCTTATACTTTTTGAATTATTATTTTTTATTAGTCTTTCTGCATTTTCTTCTGTTATGTATGATTTTATAACAGTATATACTGTTATTGGGAAATGTCTCAATAAACTAGACCTTCCAAATGTTGAACTGTTTAATTATATAATTACCAAAACATCTAGCTAGACATGGAGCAAACACCTGTGATCTCAGACCTAGGAAGGCTGAACAGGACAAGGAGTTCAAGGCCAGCCAAATCACAGAAAGAGACAGTGTTCTAATCCCGCTTCCCCTCCCTCTCCTTTTTCATCCCCCTCCCCAAACTCCTGTATTTATTGATATCACCATCAATCTCATCAGAAAAGAAGTGTTCAAAGACTGGGAAGCTGTTGGTATCAAGATGGCAGAGGCAAGTACCAAAACTGTAACTTCTACTCATTGGCTCACACTGCATCACTGGTAACAGATATGGCCCACACTGCATCACTGGTAACAGATACTGCTCACACTGCATCACTGGTAACAGATATGGCCCACACTGCATCACTGGTAACAGATATGACTCCCACTGCATCACTGGTAACAGATATGGCCCACACTGCATCACTGGTAACAGATACGGCTCACACTGCATCACTGGTAACAGATATGGCCCACACTGCATCACTGGTAACAGATACTGCTCACACTGCATCACTGGTAACAGATATGGCCCACACTGCATCACTGGTAACAGATATGGCCCACACTGCATCACTGGTAACAGATATGGCCCACACTGCATCACTGGTAACAGATATGGCCCACACTGCATCACTGGTAACAGATACTGCTCACACTGCATCACTGGTAACAGATACTGCTCACACTGCATCACTGGTAACAGATACTGCTCACACTGCATCACTGGTAACAGATATGGCCCACACTGCATCACTGGTAACAGATATGGCCCACACTGCATCACTGGTAACAGATATGGCCCACACTGCATCACTGGTAACAGATACTGCTCACACTGCATCACTGGTAACAGATACTGCTCACACTACATCACTGGTAACAGATACGGCTCACACTGCATCACTGGTAACAGATACTGCTCATTGTTTTACTTGGAATGACAGTCTTTACTCATTTTCAAGAAATGTCTGTTAAACACTGTGAGGAAATGTCTGCCAAGTTGAATAACCACAGCCTGTCAGTCTTTTGTGTAAAAATTGATAAGTTTTGGGGGGAGGGGAGCTTTCCCTCAGGGCAGTCATGATATTTGGTGTGTGGGAGTACCTCATAAAGACTACTTCTCATTTCCTCACCAAAAAATATTAAGAGTACATGTTCTCAAAGTTGAAACTTAACGAAATTAATCATTTTTACTGCCCTGTGGAGACTCAGCTTTGATGGAACTGTCTCCACTTGGTTTTGCTGCTGACTCTCTGAGCATCCAGCCATGGGGGGCACAACAGGTTTGGTGCCACTGTCTTAATTCAATGGGTTTTGCCTGTCACTTCTATAGCACCATTACTGGAACTCTCACCCCAGTAAGAAGAGCAGAGTGCCCTAGTATTCGCAGAGAGAGGGGTGGGTGGGTTTTAGGACTCCCGGGGACTTGCAGGGACCCCTACAGCTCTATGATTATTCCATGCAAACTGGCATAAATAACTACCTCTGGATCCAGAAAGCGTACCACATCCGGCTTCATTTTTCTTTGGGGCAGCTCTGACAGGAAGGAAATGGCTGGAACAAAGTCCACCAAATGCCCCACCCTCACCCCGCCACTCTCCACAGTCCTCTAAGAAGGCGTTTCCCACCATTTTCCATATCATAGCAGGGGCAGAAAGCCGAAACATTAATATGAAGGGCCTCTCAGGACTGGATATCTGCTCTCCCAGAACCTGCCCAGACATTCCCAATGTGATGGAGAGATAAAGAATACAGCATCTAGTTCCCTACCCAGCAAGAAGTTCAAGTGCTCCTTTTGCCTCTACTAGCTGTATGACCTGAGGAAAGTTAATTAGCATCTCAGTGCCTCCATTTCTCCACCTCTGAAATGGGAGAATGATGCCACTACCTTTCGCATACATGAAGAATGCCTAGAAGATTCCTTATGGCGACTCTGTCAGCTATTATCTTTACCTGGGTGCCCACGGCTCTCCTAGTTTAGACTGGTTCTCTGAGGAAGACAGTGCTGAATCAGACCTGTGGGGAGAGGGAGTACTACAGACAACCAGACACTAGACAGGGCCCACATGAGAAGCTATGCTGGGTAGAGAGAAGAAAGCAGAGGTGGACCAGCCTGGGCCTACTTTACCCACGGAATATGTCAAGGCCTTCAAGTTACCTTATTAACTAACACACTGATTGATGAGTCGCCACCCACTTGAAAGTCTATAAAAATGCTATTTCCCCTGTGGCTCAAAACTAGTCATTACTGAGTGTCAACCCATTTGCTCCTTGCAGGATGATTTTTTTCGAGATGACGTCAGCAGCAGCAGTGGAGTGGGTCTCAGGCCTTCCAGAAACTCACTTACACTTACGTAATCCAGATCTGGACCCAACCACCCCGATGCTTACTCAAATACCTGGGTTAGATGTGCTGTGTTTATCTTTACTGAACATCTTCTGGCAGCTATGTAGTCTGGCTCATAAAATCATTATAACTAATTAAGAGTTTTAGGCTAAATCTGAAGTTGAATGATTTCAAGGATCCTCTTCATGGAACTATTCAGACTCTGAATTGCCACAATTATAAGGCTGCAAAGAAATGCAAAATCACCATAATAGGAAAATAGTAGCGAGGAGCTGACCACTTAAAAATTTAGCCCTTCCCCAGCCGTCCTTCACAGGGAGTTTAACACGGGGAACTAACCACAGCCCTCATGCCAAAGTCTTGACAGTCATTCGGGGCCTGTCCAATGCAGAAGATATTCCAGTTACCACGAATAAAGGCAAACCTACCCACGCATGCAACTGGCAAACGAAGGGTCTATCTGACCCGAGGAAGGAAAAACCTGATGGGCTACTGACACCACAGAAACGCCAAACAAAAACCCCTGGAATGTTCGTGCATTAAAAGGACCCGGAAATACATGAGCTCCTGCAACATTTTCTAGAAGGGGCCTCCCCTGCAACTGAACAACCAAGTCGCAAAGTGAAGAATATGATGGTTTATTGTCCTAGAATTTTGACAAGACAGATATGCCAAAAATAAAGGGAAATCTTGTTATTGTTGATTCTGAGAGTTTAGTTCATGGATGTTATGCAATCCAAGCTTTTGTCAAATACAAGTGAGGTATGTTGGTATTATTTTCATTTTTCAATACCAAGTCCTGACCACCTTTTTCCCATCACCCCACCGCGTGGTAAAAAGATTTTATGGGGTTTGGGATTCTAAGTGGCCCATTTCTGATACCAAGTGTCCTGAACTAAAGAGCCTAGTAAAGAAATATGCAGTCAGGACCTGCTCCAAGAGAGCTCTGGCCTCCTCTCCAGAACTCCACAGCCCTGCTGTCCCCTCTCCTCACGGGGTGTCCTCCTGCAGAGAGAGGTGGAGCTTCATCCTTCACAAGAGAGTCTGTTTTGTGACAGGAACCCTGGCAGACGCAGGAAGAGTCACACCAATCCCCATCAGAAGCTCCTAATTAATTCTACTCCTTTGAAAGCACTAAACACCTGCAGGCTGGAGTCAGCTCAAACTCTTGCCCGCTAGGAGTAAGCCAGCGGACTTTAAGAAACATGCTGTTTACTACTCAGCAGGCCCAAGTGAGCATGGCCTTCCCTTTGCCTCCGAACAGCTCTTCTGTAGTTAGCTGAAACGAAGACATCAGAGACCAAGGGATGATGCTCACCTGAGGAACAAGTGTAAAGTGACTTGAGTTTCTTACGACTTACACTGGATAAGGACATCAAATATTCTAATGAGCATTCAGAAGTCCAGAACTTCGAAAAGACAGAATTCATATCTCTAATGGATCTGCAAAGAGTTCCTAATATATGGGGGTGTGTATGTGCATATATTTCATCTGTGAGATAAATTATTTATGATATAATACCAATGCCATAGTTTTATAAATTGACTTCCCTTCACCACACAACTCAGATACAGCACAGCAGCTGGACAATGAATCTGAGAAATGGCAATTCTTCTTCTTCTTTCTTTCTTTCTTTCTTTATTTATTTATTTTCTTTGTTGTTTGTTTTTTGGGACAAGGTTTCTCTGTAGCTTTGGGAGCCTGTCCTAGAACTAGCTCTTGTAGACCAGGCTGGCCTTGAACTCACAGAGATCTGCCAGCCTCTGCCTCCCGAATGCTGGGATTAAAGGAGTGCGCCACCATCACCAGGCTGGAATGGCAATTCTTGAGGCCATACTTCTTTAGTTTACAGTACTACTACTTATCTTCCTTTCCTTACACACTGTTCTCATCGGCCACTTGAACTCAGGTGGTGGGGCTTGGCTGCAAGTGTCCTTGCCCACTGTGCCATCTCACCGGCCCTTAACTTTTCTGACTTCCCCCACATCAGGACTTTGACAAAAGATCCCGACCCTGACTCTGCTGCTGCTCCCAGCGGCAGTTGACAGTTGACTCCGCATTTTTAATATTTTTCTTGAAAGTCCTTCAAAGACCAGAGTGTGTGCCAGTACCTAGTAAAACTGCCTGGCTGATAGATGGAAATTTCCCTTGTTGAGACTTTTACCTCAGTTCTGACTTTGTGACTAGCATTTTAAAACCTGAAGCGGGCCGAAGGGAGAACGTGAAGTATTTTAACATGTGAAAGGCCAACCAGCCTGGCCAGGCCTGGGTACTTACTCTCTCACAGAGCTCTTCAAACGTGCAGTCAGCAACGGTTCCGCAGGCTTTATTCAGCCGCAGCGCTCTGCCTTGCACTTTTAGAATCCTTGGTCTAGTTACTATGGGAACATGAACAAAGACTCAATCTTGTCTGGATAATTACTATAAAATTCATCTCTTACAGATAGGAAATGCATAGCTTGATGAATAATAGCACATGATTCAACACATAAATTAGACAAAATGCTGATACAATGACTGCCACTTGAGCGTGGCATCAACCCATATACAGCAATGGAACTTATTAATTGGTCAGTGGAGATTGGGCATTGTGTTCTAAATGTATTCTCTTTCAAGAGAAATTAACTTACGTACAATCATTTTGTTTCTGGGCCAGCTCATCAAACAACTTATCCATGACAGCCTCCACATCAGCTTCACTTGTGCTACAGTGAAAAGAATAATAGAATATGAAATTAATAACACTTGAAGCCAACATCAAACAGCTGCCTGAGCCTGCTTAGCTTTTTGCCCATAAAAAAAAAGAGAACAGGGTGATAGTCTCTAAATACAAACATTAGATTCAGAATACACTTAAAAGCAGAGAATATTAACTCTCAGGTAGACGATCCTGCCTTATTTGCATACATTGAAAGACTTCTGAGCTTCTAGATGCTTCCAGTAATGAGACGCTACAGGCAGAGTAAATCCATTAATACCATGTGTACACAATGAGAAGAAAGCGCCTGACTCTCGCTTGCATGGCAAACAAGAGCAAATAGGCAGGGCAGTCAAGCATCCAGCAAGTACCCTTTGAAATCTCCCCTGAGAGGGTACACGTGAAATTAAATATTGAGGGTGTTTTTAGAAAAACCAAGCCAAGCGACTGGCGGAGAGGACTGAGCACTCGGAATGAAATTGGTAGCCCCCAAAGACCAACTTGATCTGCACATGAGAAACTTTCTCAGATTCTACAAGTCTGAAGACTCACGGGACAGACTCCCTTCAGGAGGAGGACAATCACAGAGCACAGTTTCCCCAAGCCCCCTCCTTGGGCGCCTTCTACAGCACAGCTAGGGAGCAGCTCTCCCAGCCTTTTGTATTCTAATTAGAAATCACCATATGCTTAAGGAGCCACACACGGAAAAGTGACAGTGCTGTGGCCTCTTTCCTTCTCACTTTTTTTTTTCAAAGAAGAGTTGATAAATTAACAGTCAATAGAAAAAAAAAAAACTGGAAGAAGAGAGGCCGGTCCAAAAAAAAAAAAAAAAAAAAAAACCCTTGAAGTGAAAATCTAAGTTTCCTCTTCTCCCACAAACAAACGTCCACAAGATGACCTGCCAATATGCTTCATTTTGACACAAATCAATTTTAACTAATTGTGGAAGCAACTGACACCCGCTTTAATAGTGTCTCGTTGAAAATTAGTCATTAAGATGAAGTTGAAACTAAACAAAATCTTTCTTAGCAGGTTGCTGGCATTTAACATATAACCACGAATCCCTCCACTGTAGCAGAGGCCACACTTAGAAAACGCAGCACCGCGGGCATCATGAAGGGCCAGCACCACCCACCTCCGTGGATCTCAAAGGTGGCATTTGCCATGGCAGACTCCATATGCTATTTGACTTCCATAACATCCTATGAGACCTTTAAATTAAGCCACATTAAAATAACTAGATGACACTAGATAAAGAATGATTCAAAGAGACAATCACCCAAATTTAATTTTTTTTATTACACTTGCATGCATGTGGAGGCCAGAGAAACTCATGGGAGTCGCTTCTCTCCTACCATGTGGGTCCTCAGGTTCAATGTGGGGCGTCAGGTTGGGCGGCAAACACTTTTATCAGTCCCACAAAGCAAATTTAAAAACACTAAGAACCCAAAAAGCCAGTGTAAATGCCGATGTCACATCAACCACCTGGATGTTAGAGGTCAATCTTGGAATTCATTGAGAACAATTTCTACCATGCAGTGGCGTGTGTACACACAGGGTTTGTTTGGTTTTTGAGAAGTGGTGTGTGTGCGTGCTTGTGTGTGCAGATGTGTGTGCAGATGTCCAGTGCTTGTGCCTGTGGAAGTCGGAGGCTGACACCAGGATGGCAGTAGTTCCCCAACTGGCCAGGCTGACTGACCATGAGCTCCGAGCTGCCTGGAGTTTGCACCACCACCACCTCCAGCACTGGAATTTCCTAAGTGTGACTCTGTGCCTGGCTTTTATGTGGGTGCTGGGAATCCAAACTCAGCACCTCATGTTTGCGTGGCAAGTACCTTACCAGCTGAACCATCTCTCCAGCCCTGATTAAAAAAAAAAAAAAAAGATAACCAGGCTGACCTTGAACTTGTGCTCCTCCTGCCTCAGCCTCCAGAGTGTCTAGTTAATGATGTACTCAAAACGATTTTACTTTACTTATTATTACCCATGTATGTTGGGGAGCGCGCATATGCCACAGTGTGCATGTGAGATCAAAGGACAGCTTTGGAGGTCAGTTTGCCATAAATGGGTTCTGGGAATCGAACTCAGGCCCTCAGACTTTCTCGGCAAATCCCTTTACCCACTGAGTCATCTCACGGGTCCTAATGGCTACTTGTCAAGGCGGATAGAATGGAGCACGCAGAGCAGGGGAATAGTTTATCAGGACAGCACCTGCCTAGCATGGTAAGACCCAGCATCACACACACATACACACTTGCGTGTGCACACACACGATCTAGAGGGTCACATCCAGGTCACCAGGCTTGCACAGCCAGTGCTTTGCCTATGGATCCATCTTGCTAGGCTGCATTAACTTTTTTTAAAGATGAGCATTAGTGAAATAAGGAGAAAAAAAACACTTTAATTACCCAGTTATATTAGTCTAAAAGGCCAGTTATCCATTGTGCACTTCCAAATCAAATGTAAGCAGCTTTGAGGATGTCTTGCACTTGTATCAAAATCCTCGGGCGAATCTAAACCTTGCAGCGTGTCCAAGGGGACAAAGCTGACCTTTGTTGGACCAGCATGCAGCAGTGAGCTCCTCACACTACTCTGATCTTGCCCTGGAGGTGACATCATCGCCACGTGTCCACAGAAAGGAGGACGGAGATTCAGAGCTATGTCACTTACCTAATCTAATATTAGATTAATTATTAATCTGATATACAAAGACATAAACTATCTGTATGACAGAAAATATAAAAAAGGCAGGGCAAACTGAGAGCACTACGGAATGGCAATATTTATGTCATGCCATACACAAATGTGTTACCACACAAAACTCCAACGGAATCTCTCTCTCTCTCTCTCTCTCTCTCTCTCTCTCTCTCTCCTCTTTCTCTGTCCTCCCCCCCCCCCCCCCCGAGACAAGGTTTCTCTGTAGCTTTGGAGCCTGTCCTGGAACTAGCTCCTGTAGACCAGGCTGGCCTTGAACTCACAGAGATCTGCCTGCCTCTGCCTCCCGAGTGCTGGGACCGTTAAAGGATTCTTAAGAAGCTGCATGAAAAGATGGCGCAGTTGGTAAGGAGTCCATCGTTCCAAGTGTGGTGTTGCATGCCTGTGATCCCAGGATCCCAGCCCTTGGAAGCTGAGGCAGGATGATGGCACTGGGATCTGCACAGGAAATGGCCCTCACTGTTTCACTGCTGGAGGTGTGCGGACAGCTGATGGGCACATGAGAAGAGCAGCTGTGACTTCATGAATGGACTGATGTTAGTGGATTCAAAGTGTGGCGACAGGGAGCAAGAGCTATGTTAGGCTGTGGGTTCGGCTGGAGGACGGATCGTGAGGGAAGGCAGTCACACGTCCAGGTTCCCAGCACCGTGGTGCTCCACTTTCCCATACGCCTTGAAACGACAGTCTCAAGAACAGAGAACAGAAGCCTCCAAAACCATGGGACAAAATGTCATTCCTCCTTTAAATTGCTTCTCTCGGGTATCTGGTCACAGCTGGAGTAACGTGGTGACCCTGTGCTGATGGTAACGTTAAGAGAAGGCTTGGTTAATGAATCCATTCCTGAAGTCAGAGTTGTTGGGATGGAATCTCTCCCTAAATGTCTGTGTTGAGAGCCTGGAGCTGACTTGCTGTGATCTCTGTGGACCAATAAACAGAGGGCAAGTTTAAGGCTGAACTTGGTAAGACTATTATCCTTCCCCTGCCCACAGCCACCCACTTCTCAAGCGAAGCTCTGCTTTCTGAAACTTCTACAACCTCCGAAAGCCAACAGCTGCGACCAAACACAAGTGGGGGCTTTTTAGATTCAATCTACAGCCACACGGCTTTCCACTCACAGAAGGCCACCCATGATATAAAAATGGCTAACTTCTGGAAGAAGGGTCGCCGAAGGAGAGATCCAGCCATAGGGAATGGGGTTAAGTCCGGGGGGTGGGGGGAGATGATCCAATTATCAAATGGACTAGCAGGCAGTTTTTTGGGTTCTTTGTTGGTGTTTCTTTGTTTAAATATCTCACAAAGTTGACAGAATTGCCAACTTCTTGCAACTTCTAAAGATGCCAACGAACCTTGTGGGAATCTGAATGTAACTGGCCCCTATAAACCCATAGGGAGTGACAATATTAGGAGGTGTGGCCTTATTGGAGTAGGTGTTGCCCTGTTGGTCACTGTGGGGGCAGGCTTTGAGGTCTTGTGATCAAACTACATCTAGTTCAGACCACTTCCTGTGGCCTGTGGGTCAAGATGTTAAGACTGACTTGCAGCTCCTTCTCCAGCACCATGTCTGCCTGCACGCCACCATGATAACAATGGGTGAAACCTCTGAAACTGTAAGCCAGCCACCGGTCTTCCTTTATAAGAGTTGTTGTGGTCATGGTGTCTCTTCACAGGCATAGAAACCCTAAGATAAGCCTCTGATAACTGGGTCCAACTCTTGCTCTTATGATTATGATAGCACCCTTAGCACCCTTTCCCCTCCCTCTACCATCCCTCATCCTCCCAACACCACAATGTCTTCACAAAGAGGGGGAAGGGATCAGGAGTCACTGGCCTCTGTGGCCAGCGATTGTGATAAAGGCCTTTCCCTGCCCTTCTTCTTGAGAGAGCTGGTTATGTTCCCTAAAGAAAGATGACGGGGAGGAAGCATTGTTACTGCAACTACTTGGAAAGATGCTGGGGAGGAAGTGTTGTTATGGCAACCACTCGGAAAGATGATGGGAATTATGTCACAGGAAGAGGGCCTTGTGAGTTTAAAGACTCACATCATTTTGAATTCACTCTCTCTGTTTCCTACTTGGGGTTCAAGACGTGAGCTCTTAGCTGCTCTTCCAGCCACCATGTCTTTGCTCCAGCATCTTGAATCCTAACCCTCTGGAACTGGAAGCTCAGATAGATTTCTTCTCTAAGTTATCTTGGCTATGGTGTTTTACCACAGCAATAGAAAAGTAATACAATGTCAATGTTTAGCATACTTGAGACTATTACAGTGTATACTCCAACTGGAAGCTGGTCATGTACAAAAAAAAAAAAAACCCACACTGTCAGCTGGGCAGTGGTGGCACACGCCTTTAATCCCAGTACTCAGGAGGCAGGGGCAGGCGGATCTCTGTGAGTTAGAGGTCAGCCTGATCTACAAAAGCTAGTTTCAGAACAGGCTCCAAAGCTACAGAGAAACCCTATCTTGAAAAACAGAAACAAACAAACAAAAACAAACAAGTAAACAAAAAGTCCACACTGTCTATGGTCTTCTTAGAAATTTGTGGCTCTTTCCATTGCAATGACCAGAAAACAAGGGAACTGGGCAATGTTTGAAGAATGTTCTCTTCCTCTCTGGGAGGAAGCAGAAAGGAGCAGGAACCAAACACTCACGCGGGGTATAGCTCAGTGATAGTGGCTGCCAAGTGTGCACAAGTCCCTGGTTTGATCCCCAGTTCTGCAAGGAAAAACGTACTCCCATGAGACAGCTGGACTCTGGTTCCAGCAATTGCGCATGGTACAATACACTAGGCCTTTGTGTAGACAGGATGCAGGAAAAGAAAATCTGCCCACAGCTAATCAAAAGTTGACACATAAAGAGCATTAGGGTCACTTCTGATGTGAGGCAAAGCCACTTTTCCAAAGCTGTCCCTCTCCCCTGAAGGCCAGACAGCCAGAGCCCGGCACAGCCTCTTTTCTTCTGCTCTGCGACGCCCTGAAACCCGGCCATCTCGTGGCTCAGTCAACTTTGTTCCTCTCAGGATCGGTGCTGAGGAGCACTTTCTGTTTTCTGTTGAGCAGGACCACTGCGTCTTTAAGTCAGAAAAGCCCTGGAATAACCACTGTTCAGGTGCCAGGAAATCTGGCCCCCAACTCCGGCAGGAATCCTGAGTACAGTACCTGGATTAAAAGCCTGATTGCTTTGGAAGGATGAGAATTGTGGTTTATCTTTTCCACATTAAATCAGTAAACAGAAAAGAAATTAATCAGTCATTCCAATTTTGGGGGAAAAAACCTTACAGCTGAAATCAGGGCATTCAACATAAAACTTAGCCTCAAGGAAACAGAACATGTCAAAAATGAGCTTATTATTGCTGGATCATTTGAAATTCTCAACCAAAATTCCCAAACACTTGGAGGTTTTTGGAAGAGGGTCACGCATGAATTTAAATGGAAATTAATTTTTTCAAGAACCGCCCACTTCATTAGGATTGACTCAAGGGGACAGAATGCTAACCACACTTTGCGCCTTTGTCCCCTTTCAAAAATCAACAGCTTGTTAAGGTATCAACAAGTAGAATAGGGCTGGCTTTCCTCAGTGCCTGTCGCTCTGCGCTCTCTATGCCAGAGAGCCAAAGTTGATTTGACAGAGAAAGTTCTCCTTCCCTCTGGGGTTCTTTGCCAAGCTTTCCTGGCAGAGTCTCCGCACTCTCCCGATTCCTTGTGCATCCATGCTGTATGGCTCTTTGTCCTCACACCAAACCGAATCTGGGGCTGGAGGCAGGTCTAAAATTAAGTTGGTTTATACTTGCCTTAATATAAAACAGACTTGGTCGTATTTCAAATCCTGTAGGTGTGTTTTACATAACGGAATCGGTTGTTCAAGTGGATTTTTATCCTACTGTTTATCTTCTCGGTCACGCAAAGGCTTAATTGACTGCTCAAAGATCCATTTCAGGCCCCACATTCCCACCCTTCTCAGGCACCTGGTGGATAATTTCCCTGGCTCCATTAATCTTGACCTGTATATAATGCCGAAAGTGGGAGCTCCTCAAATTGCAGGGCTTCACCCTTCTCGTCTCCACAGAAAATGTCTACTGACTTTCTATGTTGTGTTTACCTGAAAGAAGTCAGCAGCCTACCATGCAGAACTGCAGCTTGATAAATGTTTTAAAAATTTCTTTTTGCATAATTTCAGAAAGGCAACCTGAAGAAAAGGTTTTAAAAAACAATAAAGATAAAAGAGAAGTCGAATAATGAGGGAAAGTGGCAAGAGGGGTTTAAGAGCCTTTTAAAAAAGTCCCCAGCAAGTAACTAAGGACCCGGGACTTCTGCCAGGTCAGTTTTTCTTGTCCTAGAGGCTGACTTTCAGTTCAGCCTGTGATCTGTTTGAAGATGAAATAACAAGCTGATAAGAATGCTAAGAAACCGGAGCTGGGCACAGTAGCTCACGCCTATGATCCCAGAATACAAGAGACTGAAGCAGGAGGATTGTGCAAGTTCAAAGGCCGCCCGGGCCTCTGTAAGCGAGTTCCAAGCTGAGTGAGACCTTGTCATAAAAGCAGGGTGGGAGAAGATAATGTTAAGAACACTGAAAAATTGTATGCACGTGATCTGCTCACATGTTGTACGCCTACACAGTATAACTGGCAGCTGGATACTTTTGCCAGTATGGTTAAGCAGCGAATGGTGGGCCAGATTTATTCTGTGACGACAAGCCGAGGTGTCCTGTGGTGTGAGGTGCCATCGCCACATGAGGTTCAACAGAAAAAGAAAGATGTGCAGGACAGACGGGTACAGCTGCTGGGGAGTCTGCACAAGAGGAACTGCTACACTGTACCCCTTGTCAGGGGGCATTTCAAATAGTTTCACACACTTGATATTAATTTCTCATTCAGTAGCCCTTGAGTTAATGCACAATTAATTACTTAAGTGTCCATCCGAATTATGTCGAATAGAACACTTCTATGATTTTAATAGCCAAAAACATGAAAAACAATTTGGGTGATTATGTCCTACAGGATATGAAGCAGGAAGCTGAAATGTGTAGCTAACATATGGCTATGTTTCCATTGTGGACGTGTGTATTTACGAGACGGTAGTGAAAGACGGGGTGCTATATCAACCTCATCCAGATTAAGCGGACGATAAGATAATAACATCAATTCTAAACTGAAAGTCTAGGCTACAGCTTAGAGGTGTTCAACATAACCTTTACACAAACGTCCCCAAAATAAAACAAAAAACAACCCTGGCATCTGAAATACTTCCGTTTCCATGCATTTTGGGTAAGGGTATTCAGCCTGCCCAGGAACAGCTGCAAACTAACAAATCAGCTAGAATAGATGAAATGGACAAACTCCTAAAAAGATACAGACCAAACAACTGACCCAAGAAGGGGATGAAGGAGACATGGGGTTCTTCCAAGTCGCTGTGAGGCCAGCATTATTCTGCCATGAAAACCAGACTGGAACATGTCCAGAGAAGAAAGTAACTACAAACATAAACGTCCCCGGTAAAGTACCGGCAAGCCTGTGCATACCGCATGAAGAGGTTCTACGCTATGATCGTTCCTGTCTGGAGCTGAAGTGCCCCCAGAGCACCCTCTCTTTCACTGCTGCTAAACATACGTTAAAGGCGTGGTTCCCAGCTCGTGGCACGACTGGGGGGTGGAGGAACCTTGGGGGTGGGGTTTAGTAAAAGGCAGTTGGGTAAGAGGGTGCTCTCAGATAAGACATCAAGACACCGATACCCTTCCATTGTCCCCCTACACTCACTTCTCTGCTTGCCTGCTGCCGTGGCCCCACGGCACACAGGCCCCGAGGCAGCGGTGCCATCTACACACGGATGGAAACCTGGGAAGCCGTGGGCTGAGATAGGAATCTCCTTCTGCTAAGTGCTTTGACTTAGACGTTCTGCTCAGGGATGGAAAACTGACAAGTCTGATAATATCTGCTCCAGAAATGCAAGGCTGATCTAAAATCTAGAAATCAATTAGTAGCATAAAGTGTGTTGCTATAGCAATGGACCCAAATCACACAATTTTCTTAGCAAAACAGAAGATACACTTCACAAAATCACAGAAATGCTCAGCAAACCAAGGAACAGAACACTGTGAACTGACAGCAGACATCTGTGAAAAACCCGGGCACAGCGGTGTGACTAACGATAAAAGTCATTTCCTTTAAGACCAGAAACAAGATAAGGCTCAGCGTCTCTCACTTCCTATACTGTACTAGAGCTCAGCTCTATGAAGGGAATTAGATGAGAAAAAAAGACATCAAAAATGTCCCACCTGCAGAGGACGAAGCAAACTGGTTTTGTAGATACTGTCATCTTGTATTTAGAAAACTCTATGAACTCTCTAAGAAATTATTAAACCAGTTCAGCAAGGTCAATATGCAAAAATCTGTTGCATGTGATAGTAGTAATAAAGACACTGAAAATGAAATTGGGGGAATTCATTTATAGAGCATAAAAAGAATCAGCTACTAACAAATGAATTTAACAAAACTGTAAAGCATATTGTATATTAGAAACCACAAAACACTATCGAAAGAGACCAAAGGCCAAAACAAATGCACAATAGAAACTTGTCTAACTGGCAAGAAAAGGTGAGATCCAAACCACAACCACCAATGCCTGGGACACAAACACCACGGCTGTGATAATGGGATCTGGTGAAAAGGTCCCAAGATGTCAGAAAGTGGCAACCTTGCAGGCAGAAACTACAACTCTGCCGGAGTGGATCCGAGGAGATGGGTTAGCAGTTAAAAGCACATACTGTTCCTGCAGAGGAACGAGCTAGATTGCCAACACCCATCTGGGGCAGTGTACAACTGCCTGTAACTCTAACCACAATGCTCTGGCCTCTGCAGGCACCAAACTCATAGGCACACACCCACAAACAGACACACATACACATAATTCACAATCAAAATTAAGGGGCTGGAGAGATGGCTCAATGGTTAAGGGTGCTGGCTGCTTTTCAAGAGGCCCTGGAGTCGGTTTCCTGCACCCACAGGGAGCTCACAACAGTCTGCAACTCCTGTCCCAGGGGATCTGATGCCGTCTCCTGTCCCAGGGGATCTGATGCCATCTCCTGTTCCAGGGGATCTGATGCCGTCTCCTGTCCCAGGGGATCTGATGCCATCTCCTGTCCCAGGGGATCTGATGCCATCTCCTGGCCTCTGAGATCACCAGATGTGCATGAGACACACAGACTTACATGCAGGCAAAATACCCAAACACAAAAATTAATTAATTAAATTAAAATTTTAGGTCAAAAGAATTATGCCAAGATTTTAGATGTGGGAAGGTGTGGCAATGAAGCTAAGAAACATTCTTAACTTACTGATGTGGTCCCCACAGTTGAAGGCTGAGGGAGAATTTATAAAGCATGTCACAGGCAGGAGGCAGGTTACTTTTAACTGTGGGGAACCAGGTGTGCGCATGAACGTCATCCTTAGTTTTCAGATCTCTTTTCCTTAAACAGAGCTCAAGCCTTAGAACATGTGGAGGTTTTTGTTGTTGTTTTTTGGAGGTTTTTTTGCCAACTAATTGTTGTTTTTTAAAAATGGTGTTCAAAGATACAGTCACCAAAATGATTCTCTTCTTGAAAGAGATGTTTCTGGAGCGCAGAACTGAAAGACACTGTGAGAGGAAGCTTCCACTCGAGAAGCATTTAAGAAGAAATGTATCTCTGAAATCTGTTCAAAGGACTGTGTGCGTGTGTGCATGTAGGGGGTTGTGTGTGTGTGCATGGGGGGTTGTGTGTGTGCATGGTGTGTGTGCATGGTGTGTGTGTGTGCATGGGGGGGTGTGCATGGGGGTGTGCGTGTATGCATGGGGTGTGTGTGTGCATGGGGGGTTGTGTGTGTGTGCATGGGGGTTGTGTGTGTGCATGGGGGTTGTGTGTGTGTGCATGGGGGTTGTGTGTGTGTGCATGGGGTTGTGTGTGTGCATGGGGGGTTGTGTGTGTGTGCATGGGGGGTTGTGTGTGTGCATGTGTGTGCATGGTGTGTGTGTGCACGCGCGTGTGTGTACATGGGGTGTGTATGTGTGTGCATGTGTGCATGGGGTGTGTGTGCGTGTGTGCATGGAAGGTAGTGTGTGTGCGCATGGGGTGTGCGTGTGTGCATGGAGGGTTGTGTGTGTGTGCACGCGCATGTGTACATGGGTGTGTGTGTGCGTGTGTGCATGGGGTGTGTGTGTGCGTGTGTGCATGGAAGGTAGTGTGTGTGCGCATGGGGTGTGCGTGTGTGCATGGAGGGTTGTGTGTGTGTGCACGCGCAAGTGTACATGGGGTGTGTGTGTGCGTGTGTGCATGGGGTGTGTGTGTGCGTGTGTGCATGGAAGGTAGTGTGTGTGTGCATGGGGTGTGCGTGTGTGCATGAAGAGTTGTGTGTGTGCATGGGGGGTTGTGTGTGTGCGCGCACGTGTGTGCATGTAGGGGGTAGTATGTGTGCACGCGTGTGTGCATGGAAGGTAGTGTGTGTGTGCATGGGGTGTGTGTGTGTGCATGTAGGGGGTAGTGTGTGTGCGTGTGTGCGTGTGGTTAAGATGTCCTTGAGACACTAGACTAACAGTGTGCTTCATATGAGCTGGTGATGATTCTGGTGCATGGGAGCCAGCTGAAATAAAAGCCTGTGGCCTGTTGAGAGAGTGGGCCCTCTGCAGGTCCTTTTCTCTCCTGCACACTGAGTGGATGCACCAAGACTCAAGGCCTTGACCCTCCCAGTGCTGTACTGGTCAAGAGCAACCTTGAGCCATGAGATGGGGTAACCATTGGGACAGAAGGCAGCCATGTTTATATCCACAGAAACTAGGCGCTCCTCTCACGCCACAGGACTCATGGCCTGAACTGGGATCATCTGGGCCTCAGGAGAATGCCCTTCCACCCCAGGGGATCCAGGCACAAGGACGCGACGGTATATCCTACCATTCAGGCTCTCTGCCCCAGACGACTACATTCCGTGTTTCTGGCACAGCTCAGTTGTTTCTTTCACCAGGATCCACACAATACTGCAGACAATCTGTGAACTCAGAGGTAGAGCACATAAATGCCCCAGCTCTGCCACTTGTCCCTGTTCAGTCTGAAATCTCGGGGAGCTGGCTTGGCGGGTAAGAGGCAAGCCTGTGGGCCTGAGTTCAAATGCCTCACCCACGTAAGAGCCAGGGACACCGCTATGAGCCTGTAACCCAAGCACTGCGGAGAGAGGAGGTGGAGACAAGGGGATTGCTGGAGCTTGTTGGCCAGCCACTCTTGTGGAGATTGTACACTCCAGAAATTCTAACTCAAAAATAAGGCAGAAACTAACACCAATCTCTGGCCTAACATACACACACGCCATGTACCTTATACGTGCACACGCATTACATTTAATAGACATATGCACACAGTTGACAAGAAAGTGAAACAACTCTCCTCTTGAGGCCATAGCTGCTGTGCTGCAAACAGAGACTGTGACTTTGGGTAAGATCTGTTGTGTGAATAGGAAACACTCCATTCTGGATCCTTCCACAGACTTAACGGGGGCAGGGGGACCCACACTACTCAATTCCTAAAAGCTAAAGAAAAACAAGAAGCAAATGCGAGACCGAGGTGACCTGAAACCTTCTCTTCAGGAAACCAGTGGATCCTCCTGCTGCAGGAATGACAGCAACTAGCTGGGGGTGGAGGGGGGACGGGTGGCAGCATCCCATGGGGCACCTCCATAGCTGCACCTCCTGCTGGAAAGATGTGCTCACTGCATATACAAAATGATACCATCTGCTACCAGCCCCAAAGAGCTCAGCTAAGGCAGATAAATGCTTGGGAAAGCATAAAACATGTCATGCTTGACAAGCTCCATAAAGTTCTAAATGGGTCAGTGGTCCGAGTGGTCACCCAGAGGCAAATGGAAAATCCAAAGCTTAATGGAGCTGCCTGGGTTTCCACAGACCGTCGCCGTCCTCACACAGGGGTCCCTCTCATGCCTAGTCACCGCATCCAGGAGGAAACTGCCTATGCCTGTCTGAGGAGTAAAAATGCAGTTAAAAAATACTGCAGAATGCAAAACTAGACAATGACGGGATGCTTTCACCCAGGTGGCACTGGACCACTGATACCCGAACTCTGTACCTGACAACCTGCTAACACTGACGTCTCCAAGTTTGTCGTAGTGAGGTTGAAAACTACTCAGGAAAGTCAAGTCTCTGGAATTTTCTCAGAAAGGCCTGGGAGACGGTTCAAAGGATAAGGTGCCTGATGCACTAGCTTGAAGATGCAAGTTTGGACCCTGACCTAGGGTAAAAGCATGCGAGGAAGTGTGTCTGAAATTCCAGCATTCCTACAGCAATACAGCAGAGATTCCAGCATTCCTACAGCAATACAGCAGAGACTCCAGCATTCCTACAGCAATACAGCAGAGATTCCAGCATTCCTACAGCAATACAGCAGAGCTGGGAGAGTCCACTCAAGGGGCAGCTTGCCTGGAGTGTTCAGCGCAGCGATGAACATGCCCCCGACTCAAACAGAGCAGAAGGCAAGAACTGATAGCCGAGACTGATTCTGACCTCCACATGTGTGTTATGAGAGGAGCACACCTTCAGACTCTAACACACACACACACACACACACACACACACACTCACACCTCATACCCCGAGATTTCTGACTCAATAGGACTAGTGAACAGGAAAAGTCTCTAAGAATCAGTTCTGAGGAAGCAGACAATATTCTGAATGGCAGACATTGCTCCGTGGTTATTTGGAATAAAATCTCTGGTGACTCTTAATATTATTTGTATTCTAGCTTGGGGTATTTTTTTTGTTTTCTTTGGAAACTTGAAGAAGAGAAGTGCCAAGCTACTGAATATTTCTAGTCTCAGTCCCACCACCCTGAATGTATCCATCTTGTCTGAATATTTCTACTTAACTAAGGATCATGGATGTGAGACTGATGGTAAGGAAATCCAGCAGTGGTTGGCATCCCTGGGGAGAAGGTAGGCTTCTGTTTCACAGGCAGCTTACTCTAGTAAAATCAATGAGACAGTACTCTGGACCCCATATTCAAAAACAGATCACAGATTTCAGCTGGAGAGTACTAAAGAGAAACGTATTTTAACAGGGTAAAAGAATAGCACTGCCCACAAGTCGGTTACAAGGGGGGATGTAGCAAGTTTTTCTATAAATGTGAGAGAAGCTGGACCTGGGAGACACAGGCCTGCCATCTCAAGAAGTTCAAGACCTGCTTGGTCTCAGAGGGAATCCAAGGCCAAGCCCAGCAACTGGGTGAGAGGCTCAGAACATAAAGAAAATGAGCCGGAGGGCTCACTCGGAGGCTGAGAGTATGCACTGTTCAGCGGAAGACCTGAACTGGGTACCCAGTGCCCATTTCAGGCAGATTACAACTACCTGCAACTCCAGCCCCAGGGGAATCTGCTACCTCTGGCCTACAGGGTACCTGCATGCACACACTGATACCCACTCCCAACAAAAACCCATACACATAATTTAAAATAATAAAAGTAAATATTTAAAAATCAATAATAAATAAAAAGTAAAATAACAGAGCTCGGGGTATAGTTTAGTGGTATAGTGCTTGCCCAGCATCTGTGGGGTCCTAGGTTCAGTCTTTCCTACCAGAAAAGAAAGACAAAAGAAATCCAATTAAAACAGACCTCAGGGTATTTTTCTCTTTTCCGTGAAAGGCTCATTCAAGAGAATAAGGATATACCCCGAGCCTCCCATCCTGCCGTATCTCAGGGTTCCCTTGGACATTCCGGTTCCCTGGACTCTGGGACTGTTAGCATGAGGCTGTGTTCTCCCACCACATGTCTCAGGAATGGAACTGACTTTCACTATGCTAGAATTGCCTTGCTTTGTGGGTAGACAAGATGGCTCAGAGGGTAAAGTGCTTGATCTAAAAGCTGACAGCCTGATTTCGATCCCCAGAGGAAAAAGAGAGCCAACTCACACAAACTACTTCTGACCTTCACACAGGTGCCATGAGATGCATGTGTGAATGCATGAAAGTGTATGTATAAACACATATACACACATACATAAGAAAATAAACATAAATGCGTTTAAAAATAAAATAAAATCACCAGGTTTTATTAGGAAGAGGAAAGTCACCACAAGAAACCCCACCAAGTCTGTGTCAGCATCATACAGAGACTTCATGATGCAGATGTGTGCCTGCATGTGTGTGCTTGTGTGGTGTGTGTGCACATGTGTCCGTGTGTCCGTGTCCGTGTGTCCGTGTGCGTGTGTGTGGAAACCAGAAGTCAGTGTCTGGTGATTTCCTCCAATCATTGCTCTTCTCCATGCTTTTTGAGGCAGAGTCTCTCACTGAGCCTAGAACTTTAGATCGACCATACTGGCTGGCCAGTGAGCACAGAGAGCCTTGTCTCCACCTCCCTACTGCTGGGCTAATAGGTGAGGCTTGCTGCCTCATCCAGCTTTTCAGACCCAGGTCCTTCCTTGGTGAGCACAGTGAGCACTTGCTGACTGACCCAGACCCCAGCACATTTTCTTCACTTAAGAAATTCCTCAGGAGCCGGGAGATGGTGGCACATGCCTTTAATCCCAGCACTCGGGAGGCAGAGGCAGGCGGATCTCTGTGAGTTCGAGACCAGCCTGGTCTACAGAGCTAGTTCCAGGACAGGATCCAAAGCCACAGAGAAACCCTGTCTCGAAAACCAAATAATAATAATAATGTTAAATAAACCATAAAAAAAAAAGAAATTCCTCAGGGTCCTGGCGGTGGTGCATGCCTTTAATCAGAGGCAGGAGGATCGCTGATAGTTCAAGCCTGGTCTACAAAGTAAATTCCCAGACAGCCAGAGCTGTTACTCAGAGAAGTCCAGTCTAACCCACCCCCCAAAAAAAATAAAATAAAAAAAGAAAGAAAGAAAAGAAGGAAGAAAGAAAAGAAAAAGAAAAAGGAAGAAGGAAGGAAATTCCTCACTAAGAAAAATTTTAATTATTCTGTATTAGTGTACTTTGCCTAAAAACAGTAAGTAAGAACTGCCTCCTTTGAAAAAAGGACATGACTATTTATTGACAATACCACATATGTGTGAAACAACTAGAAATAGGTAAAAAGTCAGGGAAAGGTTATGAATGTCAGAAAAATAAAAGATAAAAGAAACTGGGAGGAAAACGTTCATATGAAAGCAGACAATGGAGTTGGGAGAATTGTTTTAGATTGTAAAGTACTTTAAAGACTGAGTACTTAAGGGGACAAGACACTGCTGTAACAATTGCAGGAATCTGGATGTAAGCCCCAACAGTCCCTTTGGTATGTTCTAAAGTATGCAATCTTAATTATGTGATTTTTCTGCCTAATTTCTGCTTCAAAAACAGTAAGTACTTCTGCTTACAAGGCGGCAAAGACAAGAAGTTTTCTCAACCTCTCATTTGCACGTTGTCATCGGGATTTAAATTACCAGAAACATGCATTTTACTTAAATTACAATTAGGCCTCTGATGGTCCCCGAGATCCCACTCTGCGCCAAACGCTGTCGTCAGATACCAAACAAGAGTTGCATCTAGAAAGCGCTCTCCTTTGCGGGGTTCTCACAAGTGACATTTTCAAACAGACGCTACTTGTTTTCTCCGCATTAACTGCATGTGCTGAACACATCTATTACTATAAATTGCTCCCACTCAGGAGAATCTTAAAAGACACTCTGTTGTATTTGCATATGGGAGACATTTTTGCATTGGTTCTGCATAGGAGTCAGTCAACAATGGTAAATACAGACAGACTGTCGGACAGAATACAGCAACAATTTGGGGGAACAGAGAGGGAACACTTGTCAGAAGATGGCCACAAATAATTAATTCCTTTAGCACATGAAGATACTCTCTTAATCTCACAGCCTCTTTTGAGGGGACTCATTACTTCCTAACCATCTGTCATCTCCCCAAAACCTAATTAGGGTTTCACCCAATCACACATTAGAAACGATGCGAATATGGATGGCCAAGGCCGTATAAAGAAGTTAACATCATAACATTTGTTTAAAACTTGTGAAATTCAGAATTAGTCTTTCCACTTCTAACAAAGTACTTATTTTCTTAGTCTTCTCCCACTAAGTCATTAAATTTTAAGTCTGGAAAATTAAACACATACACACACACACACACACACACACACACACACAGAAAACACTTACAGGTAGTAGAGTTTTCCTGCAGGAGTGAGTTCCCTTTTCCGATAATCTATCCCAGAATCTAGCTGGACCGTATTGCAATATTCCTACAATACAGACACAGAAAACATCTTTTAAAACAAGGAATAGATTTGACAAGAACCAACCCATGAGATAGAACCCATACCCAACACTACTTAGGTAACCAAGAGCCAGAGACGAGATGGCCCAGGGACCTAGAGTAAAACCAAATATTGCTGGCCAATAATAATAATAGTAATAATAATAAAAGCAAATACAAGAATGACAAAATGACTCCTAATGACATTCGACTAGACTCCCAGATCAGGGCCTTATTCAACCATGATCAGAGAGGCTTCCTCCTTCAGCAGATGGGACCAAATGCAGAGACCCACAGTCAAACATTATGGAGAGAAAGTCCTTGAACACTCAGTCCTAAATGGGATGTCTCCATCAGACTCCTCCCCTCAGAGCCCAGAGAACACAGCAGAAGAGGAGGCAGAAGGACAGAAAGAAGGTAAAAGCCCGGGGAGGAAACACCAGGAAAAGGGGGGGCCCTAAATCAACTAAGCAAAGCTCACATGAACTCACAGAGACCGAAACAGCAGCACAGGGCCTACAGGGGTCTGCACCAGCTCCTCTGCATATATATTACAGCTTCCAGGTTAGTGTTCTTATGGGGCTCCTGAGTGTATGAATGAGTGGGTCTCTGATTCCTGTGCCTTCTTTGGGGCTTCTTCTCCTTCTGTTGGTTTACCTTGTCCAACTTCAAAGTGATGGTTTTTGTTTTATCTTACACTTTATTTTGTTATGTTTTGTTGTTAAAAATAAAATGATAAATGCTTGGAGAAATGGCTCTGACAACCAACAAACAAAACAAACAAAAACATGAAATGACTTGGAATTATAAGCTTTTTGCATATGTGTGTTAATTCCTGAGATGTTTCAATGAAGTTATATGAGCTTAGACCAAAAAAAAATTAACTCATGTAAGAGTTATAAAACTGTAGTTACAATATTAAATATATACAAAGTTAATAAAATAATAATTTAATTTAAAATTAAGTTTTGTATTATGTTTTCCTGAAACTTTGCCAAAACTGTACTGTCAGTAAATTTCCCCAAGTACCTACATTTGAGTTTATACTGAACTCTTAAAATAGACAGTTTTCGGCCAGTTGGTCATGGTGGTGTACACCTTCAATCCCAGCACTGGCGGGATGGGGGAGAGCAATACAGAGGCGGGGTGCAGCAACACGGTGGGGACACAGAGGCAAGAGGATCTCTATGTGTTGCGGGAGGTCCTCCCACTCCTCCAGCCTATAGCTGCTAAGATACCAGCCCATTGGGGTGTGGTCTCTCTCCCTTTAAAAAAGCGGCCACTTCCCTCTCCTCTCTCTCTTCACTTCCTGCTCCGCCAGCGACTAGACTCCCTTCCTGGTTGCCTGGGACAGTGATCTGTAAGTTTTTTTCCCCTTTAAATAAATACCACCCTATTAATCATAATTCCAAACTGGTGTGGCAAATTGTTTGTGACTTACGCCTTCATTTTGGCGCCCAACATTTGGTTTTAGAACCTCTCCTTCCCCCCCCCCCCCCCCCCCCCCCCCCCCCCCCGCTCGGCTGCCGGCCGCGAGTTTGGCTTGGCGGGAGCCCTCCCTTCTTCAGCCACCGCCTGTGCCTTGCAGCGGCGGCCTTGACCTCCCCACATGGATTTAAACTTCACAGGCCTGCGTAGTCTCTGCCCGCATGGTTTGCTCTTTTCTGAGTCGTTTTTAAATCTCCATTGCAAGCACAGCTCTTAAGTGGCACGAACCAGAGCACGCTGTTGCTGAAAGCTGCAACCCCTCAGGGTTACTCTGTCACGTGAAGGCATAAGCGGCTTCCAGATTGCTCTTCTCTACCCCTGGATTCTGGGTTTCTGGTTCCGTCTCTGGAATTGATTTAATTACATTTACTTTGTTGAGAAACTTGCATTTTCCAGTTTTTAACATCTACTAAGGCACTGAAACAGGACCCCATTTTCATCGCGACTCGGCAAACAGCGCCACCTGCTGGATAATAGGTAATATGGCAGTTTTCGTTTCTAACGCAAATTTTACTGCTTTGTTTTCACTAATACAATGGATTAGTAAATTTATATTTACTAATACAATGGATTACGTCATACAAGGTTTATATGATTATGGGGATACCTTGATTTGCTTGTTACTAGGTTTCAGTTTTCTTTTCCATATTCTATCATTAAGAAAGAATATGGCACTCCTAAGAACGATAGAATCTTTACGAACTAATAATGAACAACTAATTGACAGGATTAAAATTATTGAAAATCAGAGGTTATCTGAACAAGTGGAAACTATGACAGACAAAATTGACTCCATATCTAAGGGTATTAGAAAGTTACCTGAAAGGGTTCAGGCTGTTGAATTTGACGTTCAGACTTTATCACAAAGTTTTGATAAGGTAACAGACAGAATGTACCTCCAAGATGGGAATCTACATGATATACAAGAAAAGTTTAAGGAGGACATGTTATCTTTGAAGGAAAAAATTAAAGCTCTGGAATCACAGGTGCAGAATAGGGACCATAAAATTGATGCCTCAGTGAAATCACTGGAAATATATACAGGTCAGGAGATTCAGGATTTAAGAGAAACAATGATAAAAAGATTTGAAAAGATTGGAGAAATTATTGCAGCTGGTGAACAGAGTAAGGAGGCACAAGGACAGGATACAATGCCTCCACCAGCTATTAGAACTGGCTTACCCAGGGTTCTAGCAACATACCCTATACTTAATTCTGACAAAGCGTCAACTTCTAAAGGCTCAAAGGGAGTCAGAGAAGCTAGATGGATGCCAATAGCAATGAATGATCTGAAAGAAATTAAGCAAGCTGGTGTTAATTTTGGCTTGCACAATGCATATGTAAAGGAAATGATAAGGACTTGGGCTTCTAATACTAGAGCTACCCCCTATGATTTCCATCAGTTAGTGTCTGCAGTTTTAGATAATGGACCTTCCTTGATGTTTGGAATTTATTTCAGAGAAGAATCCAAACATATGGAACAGCAAGGAAGAGCAAAAGGTATTGAGGTTTCCCAAGATCAAATTCTTGGTGCAGGAGAATATGCTGATCCACAGGTCCAAGCTCTTTATGACGATGAAGTACTGTGTCTATGTCACCAAGCAGCTTTAAATGCTTGGAATAGGATACAAGATCCAGCAAAAAGGGTTGAATCATATACCAGAATTAGGCAGGGACAGAGAGAACCCTTTATGGACTTTTTGCAAAGATTAATTAAGGCTCTGGACATAGGGGTAACAGACCCAGAAGCTAGATGAATACTTCTTGAATCTCTAGCTTTTGAGAATGCAAACATAGAATGCAAAAAGATAATTGGGCCTTTAAAGTCTAGATCAGCACCTATGGATGAATGGATTCAGCATACGATGAATGTTGAGACATTTAGCTATAATAATGAATCTTGGGTAGGAGAAGCGATTTCCAAAGCAATGAGGAGACATCAAACTGCCAGGTGTTTTAATTATGGTAAATTAGGACATTTGAAAAGGGATTGCAGGCAAACAATTTCTAGGAATAATATCTCTTCTGGGAATGACAAAAATAGGAGACCTCGGCCTTCAGGTATATGTAGGAGATGCGGTAAAGGCTGGCATTGGTCCAACGAATGCAGGTCAACAACAGACAGACAGGGCAATCCAATATCATCGGGAAACTCCTCGGGGGCCTCTCGCAGGCCCCCAAGCCAACAGTGGCCCAGTCATTCCCAGTCACAGTGGAAAACGTGCCTCAACAAGAAAATTAAAAGCTCCAATTTCTGCTGTAAAAAGTAATACTGGTCTAAATGATGAATTACATGTGGAGGATGAGTCAAAAAACCCAGTAGGACAGAGTAAACATACATTTTGGCAAACTTCTATTAATGATCAAAGACCAAAGCTAAGAGTCTGTATAAATGGCACTTTTATTGAAGGCTTATTAGACACAGGTGCGGATGTAAGTATCATTACCCCAGAATCTTGGCATCCAAATTGGCCTCTTCAAGAGGTAGATGTTCAGTTCCTGGGAATTGGAACCCTATCTCGTGTAAAACAAAGCACAGATGGGTTGAATGCATAGGGCCCGAAGGACAAATAGGAAGACTAAGGCCATATATAGCCAATATTGCCATAAATTTATGGGGCCGTGACCTGCTACAGCAATGGAATACCCAGATTAACATTCCTGTAGTTCCAGGAACTCATAATTCTGGGAAGGATATGATGAGGTATTATGGAAAAAGGTCACCAGCCATTCAGGCTGTACAAGAACATACAGCAAATACCAAACCTTTAGAGGTACCAACAGCCCTACCTTTAAAATGGCTAACTGAGAAGCCAATATGGATCAAACAGTGGCCTCTAGCTGAAGATAAACTACAGGCATTGGAACAGCTGGTGCAAGAGCAACTAGATGCTCACCATATTGAAGAATCAACCAGCCCTTGGAATTCTCCTGTGTTTGTTGTAAAAAAGAAATCTGGTAAATGGAGAATGGTGACAGATCTAAGAGCTGTCAACAAAGTAATTCAACCTATGGGCCCACTACAATCTGGAATTCCTTTGCCTTCTCTGTTACCAAAAGGATGGCCTCTTATAGTTATTGATTTGAAAAATTGTTTTTTCACTATACCGTTACAAGAAAAGGATAGAGAAAAATTTGCCTTCACAGTGCCTACTTATAATAATTCTCAGCCTAATAGGAGATATCAATGGACTGTCCTCCCACAGGGTATGCTCAATAGTCCTACATTGTGCCAATATTTTGTAAGTAAGCCAATGGAAATAATTCATAAACAATTCCCCAAGTCCATAATTTATTATTACATGGATGACATCTTGTTATCTGATTCAAATAAAGATACTTTAGAAAGGATGTTTGAAGAAGTAAAGAAAGTCTTGCCTAGCTGGGGATTACAAATTGCCCCTGAAAAAGATTCAAAGAGGAAATTCTATTAATTACCTAGGTTACAGAATAGGGTTAGAGAAAATTAAAACGCAAAAGGCACAAATTAGGAGAGACCGGTTAAAGACTCTTAATGACTTCCAAAGATTGTTAGGAGACATTTCCAGTCTACGACCAGCTGTTGGGATAACACCTGATCTAATAGTTCATTTAAACAAAACCTTAGATGGTGATAAAGATTTGAATAGTCCAAGAAAACTGACAGCTGAAACAGAAAAGGAACTGACAATGATTGAGGAAAAATTACAGGAGGCACATGTGGATAGGGTGAACCCAAATCTTAGCTGCATCCTAGTCATATTGCCTTCCAGAATTTCCCCTACAGGGATTCTAATGCAAAGGGAAGATATTATTTTAGAGTGGATATTTATACCTAATAAACCAAGTAAAAAATTAAAAACTTATGTGGAAAAGGTCTCTGAATTAATTATAAAAGGTAAGCTGAGACTTCGTCAACTAGCAGGTATAGACCCAGCAGAAATTATAGTGCCTTTTACTACTGAAGAAATAAAAAAGTTATGGGAAGACAATTAACCGTGGCAAAGAGCTTGTGCTAATTTTTTGGGAGAAATTAATAGCAACTATCCCAAAAGTGGTAGACTTAACCTCATAAAAAGAACTTCTTGGATTCTTCCTAGAATTGTACGTGATGCTCCAATAACTGGAGCCCGTACGTTCTATACTGATGCAAATAAATCAGGGAAAGCAGGTTACAAGTCAGATGAATTGAGTAAGGTGGAACAAAGCCCTTATAATTCTGTCCAGAAGGCAGAATTATATGCCATTCTTATGGTGCTAAGGGATTTTAAAGAACCACTTAATATAGTTACAGATTCACAATATGCAGAAAGAGTTATCTTGCATATTAAAACCACTGAATTTATACCAGATGACACAGAGTTGACTTCATTATTTATCCAGGTACAAGACATAATCAGGAACAGGCTTTGTCCGATGTACATAACACACATCCGGTCTCATACAGGTCTGCCTGGTCCTCTAGCCCAAGGCAACGCTGAGATTGATCAATTATTGATTGGAAGTGTGTTGCAGGCCTCAGAATTTCATAAGAAGCATCATGTCAATAGTAAAGGCCTAAAGAAAGAATTTTCCATTACTTGGCAACAAGCTAAGGACATTATAAAGAGATGTCCTACTTGTTCTTTCTATAATCAAACACCGTTGCCTGCAGGGAGTAACCCAAAGGGTACTAAGAGAAATGAAATCTGGCAGATGGATGTGTTCCACTTTATGGAATTTGGTAAAGTAAAATATGTACACCACACCATAGACACGTATTCAGGTTTTCAATGGGCTACTGCCCTGAGCTCAGAAAAGGCTGATTCAGTAATCACACATTTATTGGAAGTTATGACCATCATGGGTATACCTGCACAAATAAAGACAGATAATGGTCCAGCATATGTACCTAAGAAAATGAAATGCTTTTTTGATTATTATAATATAAAACACATTACAGGTATACCAAATAATCCTACAGGTCAGGCAGTTATAGAAAGATCAAATCGTACTATAAAGGATATGATGAACAAACAGAAAGGGACCAAAAATACCCCCAGAAATAGATTACATAATGCTTTATTAACCTTGAATTTTCTTAACACTAATGAGAAAGGAACAACAGCAGCAGAAAGACATTGGATAATGGAAAAGTCTGCTGAACTAAATCAACCAATTTATTTCAAAGATGTGCTGACCTCTCAGTGGAAGCCATGAGATGTGCTACGTTGGGGAAGGGGTTTTGCTCTTGTTTCCACAGGAGAAGAAAAATTGTGGATACCATCAAAATTAATAAAGTTTCGATTTGAAGGAGAGAAACCTCTTGGAAAGGAGAAATGACAACTCATCCACAATGATGATATTCATACAGGTGGTAAGAAAAACATATAGAATGGGGGCAGGGTTCTGTTCCTATCTCCACAGGAAAACACTCATCTTTGAAAAATTCAAGGGACCCTGGATGTTTGGATACTGACAGATGGAAAAATACCTGCCCAATAGGAAAGATCAAGAAAACTGAATGGGTTGTATAAGTAATATTAAACCATATTTCTAAATTTATAAAGCTGGTTTTGAAGTTGGACTCTGGCTCAGTCCCTCTCCAATTCCAAGCCTGTTAGTAAGAAAAAAACCCAGAGTTTCTGGAGTTTCTGTCTCATGTCAAGAGCCATGATATGGGACAGAAAAAAAAATATGAGTTTAGAAAACATCTTTGCTTTTCTTCATATCTATCATACTTTTCATTGAATATATCTATCATGCCTTTCAGTGAATATATACATATATGTCTATATGATTAATGTTTAAGTTTTTCACAATGAACAATGAGTTTTTCCTGAAGTCACATTTGAAGTTTCCAGGAAGAAGAGGGGGCCCTATAACAACAACTCCACCTGGTTGATATGACGTCATGATACTGATAGCACTACTACAAGACCTGCTTTGGGTACCAGCTGCACAAGACAGTTCCAACTTGGTTAGCTGAAATGGTGCACATCTTATACAACATTTTGACCAGACCTGCACAAAATACTCAGAGACTATTTGCAATTTTAAAAGACATTGATCTTGAAATTTAACCATCATTTTACTTTCACAGGATCCCCCAGAAAGAACGTCGCCCCCATGACAGCTGGAAGTAATTCTAGAGGACGACGTCCCCTCTCCCAGTAAAGTTTGCCCTTGGGTTTAGGGACATCATTTAGGGGTTGATTATAATTAGTATATGATTGAGGGTTGGGGGAGGAATTTTATAAGCTCTGGGATCATTTTGAAAAAAAAAAAAGAGGGATGATGGGATAATAGATTTGTAATTGTGAGTTACTGTTTTTAGACAAATATATTGGTATAGATTCTTGTATATTGATACAAAGTTAAATTATATTGACTATTGTATGCATGCATGTTTCTACCTCTGTTTAAAACATTTTTTTATGTATTGACATATATTGTATTGATATATATATTGTATATATTTACCATATTGCAGTGTACATTTCTACCTCTGATTAAGATACTTATATAATATTTGTGTATTGATATATATTTACCTACTGCAATGTATATTTGTACATTGTTTATATTTGGAGGTCATTGCCCTCATTTGTTTCACAGTCGTTTATTTTCTTAGTCTTTAAGTTAGATAGATATTGAGAATTATATAGATTAATAGTCATCTAAGTTTGTCATTTATAATTAGACTAATCAGGTTCTTTAGATATATAGAGATTATACTCAGTATAGATAGATAATCTTCAACTTCTTCAAAGAGCTGTAGAAAATGGCCTTTAATCTAACTCAGAGTTTTGTGGTAGTGAGACACAATTGCTCCTGGCAACACCACTCTATTCCCGAGAGAATGTTGAGCACAAAAGACACTCCACCTGGAGCCTTTCTTTTTGGCAGAACTGGCCTTTGGGCAAAGAAATGCTCATACCTCAACCACTGACAGAGATACAGAGCATGCATCAATGGATAAAACAGGACTGTCATATCCTGCCAAGACAGGGTAAGATAGTTTTGAAAAGTTGCTTGCCTTTGAAAATGGAATGTCAGTTATGTTAGGCCTTAGCCAAAGTTGGTTGCTTCAACGCTGCTAACGTGACTTTGGGTGATTGCCCAGGTAGCTAGTTGTCTCTGTGATTTGTTGCATGTTTTGGAAGTTGTTTTGCTGAACTTCCTAATTACCCAGGTAACATTATTTCCTTTCTCAGATCTTCGATGGAGTTGAAGACTATATAAATGTAGTTACTTTCTCTCATGACTTGGCCAAGTTATTTATTATACAAGACCAAGCTAGTTAGAATAGGATATTTGTACTTATCGTATATAATTTCATAATAGGTTTAGAACCCTCTTATTTAAACAAAAGGGGGAGGTGTTGCAGGAGGTCCTCCCACTCCTCCAGCCTATAGCTGCTGAGATACCAGCCCATTGGGGCGTGGTCTCTCTCCCTTTAAAAAAGCGGCCACTTCCCTCTCCTCTCTCTCTTCACTTCCTGCTCCGCCGCTAGACTCCCTTCCTGGTTGCGTAGAGGGCCGTTGCCTGGGACAGTGATCTGTAAGTTTTTTCCCCTTTAAATAAATACCACCCTATTAATCATAATTCCAAACTGGTGTGGCAAATTGTTTGTGACTTACGCCTTCATCTATGAGTGCAAGACTACCTTGATCTACAAAGCAAGTTCCAGGACAGTCAGAACTGTTATACAGAGAAACCCCTGTCTCAAAAAACAAACAACAACAACAAAAACAAACAAACAAACAAAAAACAGTAGGCAACTTCCATTACTCCGAAATAAGGTGAAAACTACCAGAAAGAATACTTCATGGATCTTCAATCCGGGAGCTGGGTCAGACATCTATAGTAACATTTAAAACCAAATGACCACACCCTTCATTTCTAAACATTTTCCACTGCCCCAGTCCCTTAGATTCCTTCTACTCAGGGTATCTTAGCACCTTCTCCTACTCTAAATACCTCCTTTCAACCCAAATCATCCTTATCTCTGACCCTTTCTTCATCCTAATAATCTCTTTCCGTCCTTTAGGCTGCAAATGTTCATGTAAGTCACACACAAACACACACACACACACACACACACACACACGTACACACTGTCCAAATACCTTTTTACACAAGTCTATCACCTTGCAACACCTACCTGCATTAGTTGGGGTTTTGTGGGATAGAGGGAACACACATGCATATATACGAACATACATATTCATTGAGCAGCAGGGCTTTTAGGATATGTCAAGATACATTTACAGAATGTCCTTTTAGTTTGTATTCAGAATAAAAATGCCTCTATAAAACTGATGATGAAGAGTTGTGTCTTGGGAATAGAGAGATGGCTCAGTGGTTAAGAGCACTGGCAGCTCTTACAGAGGTCCTGAGTTCAATTCCCAGCAATCACATGATGGTTCACAACCATCTGCTGTGGGATCTGATGCCCTCTTCCGTCATACATGCAAATAGAGCACTCATATACAAAAATAAATCTTTTTTAAAAAATAAAGACAAATTATATCTTTATAACTTTACTGTTTTTATTACAAAGAAGGCTAAGGAATAGCTCTGTGATACAGGGCTTGCCCAGCACGCAGGGGCTATAGTCAACTTCTAGTACCAGAAAGGAAAACAGAAAAACAGATGGAAATGCTGATAGGTACCAGCACCCTACATGACAATGGAGGGTGGCTGGAATGCTTCTTCAGGTACTCTGAAGTCCCAGGCAAGTATCCAACTGCCCATGGGCCACTGTGCCACAAGAAAACCTCACCTTCCCATAAAGGACCTGACAAGGTTCTGCAATCACGTGAAGACAACATGTCAGCCAGTCCCCAGCTACTCCAGTCATAGCCTCTCACCACGGTACCGAGGAAGCCAGATCAGCCAACAGTTGAGCCCACAGGAATGAGAGGCTGTAAGAATGAACTGTTTAGGCCTGCACAAATTACAGACATTGACTGCTCACCAGTGACTCGCCAGAATGTAACATCTAAGCACACCTGGGCAGTAGCATCCTTCTTCCTTCTAAGGTTTACCACTGTGTAAACACACAGGCCTGCTTCTCGGGGCCCCAGCAGAAGACTGCCCAGAGAGGCAGCAAGAATGTCCCTCCTCCCATGCTACAGCTGCTAAGGAGTGGGTAGGGCAGTGTGAGCCATGCCCTGGAGACTGAGGGGTTCTTCACGACAGAGGCCTTCTCAGGACACATAACTTCCAGCGCTAACACCAGGATAGTCTTGGTGATCTCCGACTAGTCACCTTAAGAGCACAGATACAGAAAACCAGAGGGTAGGTGCATGAACATCATTAGGATTACATAGCTGCAGCTGTAAATTTGTTTCTCATGAATAAGCCACAGCAGCTGGACCTCTGGAGAAATCCATACAGCTGAGGCTCGGCAGAACTCATGTGCAGAATGGTCCCTGAACCCAACAAAGTCATGGCCTCTTGAACGGCTTCACAGTCACCCCGGGCTCCGCATCTCAGATCCACTCCAGCCTCATTTTCAGAGCGGGAGCCTGAAACCCTGAACAGCAGAAAGGAAGGTAGCATTGCCCAAATGCACCTTCCCACTCTCTCCTGTTCAAAACAAAACCAGAAGCCATCCTCATCGACTGCTCGCCCCATCCCCTCTCTCCTCTACTTTGAATAATGTGGAAAACCTGTGGAGAGAGAGTTATCCTCCCCTTTACCCTGCTGTGAGGGTGAGGAAGGCCTCAGCCACCAGCTCAAAGGAAGAAAATCCCCCAATCAAAGAGCCAGCATTCCCTCTGTGTCCCTGGGAAGCCCATCCTGGACTGTGAGCGAGGGCAGTCCTTCATCTGCTCCCCTTACTGCAGAACCTGTCTACTCACTGCAATACATTTGCCAGGTTCCGCATCTCTCGTCAACCACAATTTATCCTATGTGACCCAATATTCCTAATTTAGTCATAATTTCTTCTCTTTTTCTTTCTTTAATTTTTTTTGCTATTAAAAATAAGGCTAATGGAAGTTATACAAGCTACAATTTCTCTTTCTGGGTAACTAACTTCTCAAACATGTGAGTGATTAAGCCGCAATAAATGATTGCATCTGTGCTTGCAGTAATCACCACCAAGGAACACCTAATCAGAGCTCAGAACTGTAACCAAAGCCCTGGGATGCAGGCTCTTAATTGTCTGCCAAAGACTAACTCCCAGTTTATATTTTTAGAGAAAAATAAACGTCAAATTTTCAGCCTGCTTGCACTTCCCCTGGCCTGCATTCTTCAAAGCGTTTTGCAAAGGGGTAAAGACTATACTATCTCCAAGTTGAGGATAAACCTAAAGGGTCTGGTTTCTAGGAAATCCCCCAGTCTCTGGGTACCTTCACAAGACCTGTGACCTCCCAACAGCACTGGGAGTCATGCATAAACACTGTACCAATCAGCCTCCAAGGGAAATTTATTTTCAAATACTCTGTGTATTTATGTACAAAGGACAAATACAATTAAATACTCTGAAAATGCAATTAGGAAGATCTGAGGGAGAAAAGGGAGGAGATTACATTCTGCAGACAACGGGAGTTAAAGGCCTCTGACTTTGAAAGGAAAGATGTATGAATCCAGTCCCTGTCCTCAGCCGCTGACACTGTCCACAGATCTACTGTTGTATTTATAGCAACTCTGACTGTACCTGCAGGGAACAGTGCACCTCACAAAATTACTTTCTTCGGCCTCTGCTTCATCCCCGGTCTGAGGCTGGGGCCAGAGCTCCGGAATCTAGCACCTGCCCAGCATGTGCCAGGCCTGGGTCCTTCCTCAGGGCTGAGGTGACACACATTTGTCTTTCCCAGTGTGACCAAAGGAACAACAGCATATTAACCTCCAAAGAAAAGATTTGCCTATACTTCACATACATTTTATTTAATAATTAATAGCTTAGTGTAAAAAAGGAAGGAAGGAAGGAAAGGAGAGGAAAGAGAGAGGAAGGAAGGAAGGAAGGAAGGAAGGAGGGAGGGAGGGAGGGAAAGAAAGAAAGAAAGAAAGAAAGAAAGAAAGACAGACAAAACAACAGCACAAGTTGAGTTTCTGTTACCGAGGTGACTCAGGGATGAAAGTTTGGTTGGTTTTGCCCATTAGAAGTAAAAAGAAAAATAAGTATTGTTCTTTAGAGGTCTGTGAAGAATGGTGTTGGGATTTTGATGGGGACTGTATTGAATCTGTAAATCGCTTTTGGTAAGATTGCCAATTTTGCCATGTAAATCCTACTGATCCATGAGCATGGGAGATCTTCCAATTTTCTGATCTCTTACCCAATTTCTTTTTTCAAAGACTTAATATTCATATAGGTATTTAACTTGTTTGGTTAAAGCTACCCCAAGATATTTTATATTATTTGTGGCTGCTTTAAAGGGTGTTGTTTCTCTGATTTCTTTTTTTTTTTAAGATTTATTTATTATGATGATTTATGTGTTCAGTGTTCTGCCTGCATGTATGCCTGCAGGCCAAAAGAGGGCATTATATTGCACTATAGATGGTTGTGAGCCACCATGTGGGTGCTGAGAATTGAACTCAGGACCTCTGGAAGAGCAGCCAGTGCCCTTAACTGCTGAGCCATCTCTCCAGCCCCGCTCTAATTTCTTTCTCAGCCCATTTATCATTTCTATATAGGAGGGCTACTGATTTTTTTTTTGAGTTAATCTTTTATCCAACCACATTACTGAAGGTGTTTATGAGTTCCCTGGTAGAATTTTTTGGGTCACCTATAAATACTATTATATTCTGTAAATAGGGGAAATTTGACTTCTTCCCTTCAAATTTGTATACCCGTGATTTCCTTTTGTTGACTTACTGCTTTAGCTAGAACCGCAAATACTATACGGAAAAGATACGGAGAGAGTGCACAGCCTTGTCTTGTTCCTAATTTCACTGTGATCGCTGTGAGTTTCTCTCCATTTAGTTTGATGTTGGTTATCGGCTTACTGTATACTGCCTTTATTATGTTTAGGTATGTTCCTTGTATCCCTGACCTCTCCAGAACCTTTATCAAGAAGAGGTGTTGGATTTTGTCAAAGGCTTTTTCAGCATCTAATGAGATGATCATACGGTGTTTTTTTTTTTTCTTTCAGTTTGTTTATATGGTGGATTCCACTGACAGACCTCACTGAATCTCTGTGGTGATTTCTTGGAAAATTGGGAATCATCTACTTCAAAACCCAGCAATACCACTCTTGGGCATATACCCAAAGGATGCTCAATCATACCACAAGGACATTTGCTCAACTATGTTCATAGCAGCATTATTCGTAATAGCCAGAACCTGGAAACAATCTAGATGCCCTTCAACCAAAGAATGGATAAAGAAAATGTAGTACATGTAAACAATGGAGTATTGCTCAGCAGAAAAAAAAACCCAACACCATGAAATTTGCAGGCAAATAAATGGAACTAGAAAAAACCATCCTGAGTGAGATAAGCCAGGCGCAGAAAGACAAACACGGTGTGTTCTCACTCACAAGTGGATAGTAGATGTAAAGCAAAGGATACCTAGGCTGCAATCCCCAGCTCCAGAGAAGCCAGGTAACAAGGAGGACACCAAGAGGGATGGATGGATCTACCTGGGAAGAAGAAAAGATGGGATTTCCAGGGTAAACTGGGGGTAGGGACGGGGCATAGAGGTGAGAAAATGGAGGGATGGGAACATGAGGGATGGTCGAGTTGGGGGCACAATGGAGAGGGAAAGTAATGAAAGAGATATCTTGATAGAGGGAACCCTTATGGGGTTAGGAAGAAACCCGGTGTCAGGGAAGCTCCCAGGAACCCCCAAGGATGACCCCAGCTAAGACTCCCAGCAATAGTGGAGAGGGTGCCTGAACTGTCTTCCATTATAATCAGACTGGTGACTGCTCTGTCACCACAGAGCCTTCATCCAGTAACTGATGGAAGCAGATGCAGAGATCCACAGCCAAGCCCTGGGCCGAGTTCTAGGAGCTCAGTTGAAGAGAGGGAGGAGGGATTATATGAGCAAGGTGAGTCAAGAGCATGACAGGGAAACCCAAATAGACAGCTGACCGGAGTTTGTGGGAGCTTGTGGACTCTGAACCCACAGCTGGGAGCCAGCAAAGGACTGACCTAGGGACTGACCTAGGCCCTCTGCATCTAGATGACCGTTATATAGCTTGGTCTGTTTGCGGGGCCCCTAGCAGTGCTTTCCAGGCAGTACATCCTGCTGATCATCCTGTTTCTAGCTCCCATGTTGCCGGGGTCACAAAGCACATTTATGTAGGTACCAAAGATCTCAGCTTGGCTCTTCTGACTTGCACTCTTATCTACTGAGCCATCTCTCCAGCAACAATGATCAAAACCTTAAATACATAAACTTCTGTACAGTTTAGCTTTTGCCATTAAGATGTCATACAAAAGCCAGGCGATGGTGGCACACACCTTTAATCCCAGCTGTCAGGAGGCAGAGGCAGGCGGATCTCTGTGAGTTCGAGACCAGCCTGGTCTACAAGAGATAGTTTCAGGACAGGCTCCAAAGCTACAGAGAAACCCTGTCTTGAAAAACCAGAGAGAGAGAGAGAGAGAGAGAGAGAGAGAGAGAGAGAGAGAGAGAGAGATATCATACAAACACATAAAGCACAAACATCTCCATCTAAACGGAGTATCACTAGAACTTCTGGAGTCCCAGCATCCCTTTCTACCTCCCCAAAAGCAGCGGGAACCCTGACTCCAGCACCATAGAAGTTGGCCTGATGTGGGAGCTTTCTGTATGGAACCACACAGAACATACTCCTTCATATGGGCTTCCTTTATGCTTGTGATGTTTGTTCCTTTAGGTTATGTGGTATGTTTGTTATGGTAGAGAGACTTACCCGTTGCTCTGTCATACTCTGTGAGTCTGCCCAGGCAGATTCACGCTAGTGCAGCCTTACTTATTTATTTGTTTATTGTTTGTCTGGTTTGGTTTACTTTCTGGTTTCTGAAGAGGGTCTCCCGCAGCCCAGGCTGACTGCTAAGTCACTATGTAATGATGATGATTGTGAGTCCTGATCCCCCTGCCTCCACCTCCCAAGGCTGGGCTTATAGGCACGCACCACTGAGCACAGCTTGCTCCACTGTTGATGGACAGCTGAGGCTTCCAGTTATTTATCTTTTACCAATAACGTAGCAACAAACATTCTCGCATGTGGTTCCTGCTGCGGTGTGTCTGCCCTCTTCTTGTTGAGTATCCCCACAGCAGGGGCTGTTTGACCACACAGCAAGAACATACTTGGTTCCATGGACAACAGCAGCTTTCCAGGGTGGCTGTCCTGATCCACACTCACACCAGGAGTATGTGAACACCCCTAGTTATCTGTTGTTTCTCTGTAGAATTACAATTAAACCTGTCTGTCTGTCTATTTCAGAATCCCATTAAGTAGCATGAGACTGCCTTGAACTCATTACTTAGCCCACACTGGTTCAAATTAGTGATCCACCTGTCTCAGCTTCCTAAGAGCTGGGATTACAGGCATGTACTACCACTGGCTTACCACTGATTTGGTGCATGTGTGAATGTGTCTGTGTACACGTATGCACATGTGTTGGTATACATGAGTGTACACGTGTCAGGGTATGAGGTTTATGTTTGGTGTCTTCCTTGATCACTCTCCACTTTCCGAGGCAGGCAGGCCCTCTTGCTGAGCCCAGAGCTTGCCAACTGGGCTTAGTGTTGTTAACCAGTTTTGCCCAGGGGCTGTAAGGGCTGGGATGCTGGCAGACATCACACCTGGCATTTACAAGGCTTCTGGGCATTCAAACTCGGGTCCCCACATTTACCCACTGTGCCAGCTTCCCAGCTCCTCACAGCTGAGTTTTAAATGTGGACACTGCTTCCTTGGAAGTGCTCTCATGCATGTAAATTTTGGGACTGACTTTTCAGGATGTGCTAAAGATGTTCCTTATATTTCATAGATGGGCCGCGCTGTTTTATATTACAAAACGTGCAGCTGCAGCTTAACAAGTCCCACCCAAGTTAATACTTACTTCAGATCTACATTAATAAACAGGAAGGAGCTGGGCGCACAAGGCACTTCCCAGGTACTAGACAGTCAACGGCAGTGGGGAGCCTTGGTTCCGATGGTCTGGGATGCTCAGCTATTTGCCTCAAGGTGCCCACCATGTTCTTCTCCTCCCAACCATGGGCACATTTTTCAATTCGCTAAACTCATTTCCTCTGGCAATTATTTAGCCGTGTAATTTTTCTATCCACCTATCTTTTTGATTTTTTAAAGCAATCTTTTTTTTAAATTTTATATACCAATCCCAGTTCCCTCTTCCTCTCCTTTTTCCGCTTTCCCCACCTTCCCCTCAGTCCCTACCCCCATCTACTCCTCAGGGAGGGTGAGGCCTCCCATAGGGAGTCAATAAAGTCTGTCGTATCACTTGAGGCAGAACCAAGGCCCTCCACCCTGTACTGAGGCAGAGCAAAGTATCCCTCCATAGGGAATGGGCTCCAGAGAGCCAGTTCGTGCACTAGGGATAAATATGGGTTCCACCGCCAGTGGCCCCACAGACTGCCCAAGCCACACAACTGGAACATACACTTTTCAGTATAACTCTGAATGCTAATGATCTAAATTCTCTGAAACAACAGACATGGACCAGCAGGTTGGACTGAGAAAGCAGGATCCATCTATTCTCTGCCTCACCAAAGGTGGACACTACCTTAGTGTAAAATGATGGGACATGGTATTCTAGGCAGATGGAGCTGGGACAAGAGCAGGCATTGCCACTAATGCCTGGGAAAACAAACCCAAACCAAAGCTGATCAAAAAAGAGTTTTTTAAAAAATCACTTCTGACTGAGGAGCAACCCATCAAGAAGACATTACAATTCTAATCAAACACACACCAAACACCAGTGTACCCAGCTGCACAGAACAAATTCTACAAGATATAAAGTCCCAGGTTACTCCAACACGGCAATAGTGGGTCATTTCTGTACTCTATTGTCACCAACAGATGAGCCATCCAAACAAACAAACGGAGACATTGCTGGTAGATGACAGCCTAGGTCAAAAGGACCTGACAGACATCTATAAAGTAGTCCAGCCTAACACTGCAAACACAGACTCCTCAGGAGCCAACGAAACATTCTCTAACGTAGGTCATATATTAGAACACCAGTCTCAACACACATGGGAAGATGGAAATGATTTCCTGGAGCTGCAGAGAGGGGAGTCATGGGGCACATTTGATACGAAAATGGAAGGGGATCGTGGAGCCGAGGAGGGAGGTGAGGAGGTGGAGGCGCAGAGAGCATAGCAGGGAGAGCCAACCAAGATCAGTGATGTAGGAAGAAGCCATAAGAAATCATATACTCGGTAATCTTCAGAGCCACAAGTGGTTTGGATGCAGGTGTCCTGCATGAGAAGACAGAGCTGTGGCCAGAAGCCACAGGCTATCAAGTCACAGTCCCAGTGCCGGAGGACGGTACGAGTGAACATCACCATTGCTGTTGGTTGCCCACCAGAATTAGATGGGAAGCCACTATTGCTGAAGATAAAACACACTTTGGTTGCAAGACGTGAGAAACCAAGCTGGATCTGACCTGAAATTTCCTCCCTGCTGAGCAGCCCTCACAAAGCTGAGAGATATCACGCAGGCTGCGGGGAGAGAATTGTCATCAACACTATCACTCAGCTGAGGTACCTGCTTGCACCGCTGCCAACCAGCCAGGCAAGACGTGCCCACTGGCACAATAGCGGCACCTCTATTCAGGAGCTAACGACTCACTTTATGATTGGACTTCTCCACATGAGGGAACCCAGGGACTTCATAGGCTCTAGTGGGGAAGTTACCGCTGACATTTTGATAAATGGACATGATGTGCCAATCAAATTGCCTTCTAAAGAACCATGTTTATGCCTACAGGTTAGCGACGTGGCCACTTCAGGGACAGATGTTTCTCTTTGCAGAGGGCAGTGGTGACTGCAGAGACCCACACTGTTTAAAGTGCTGAGAACGAGCAACTGTCGGGTGTTCAGTCATAAGCTATCCCAACCTCTGTAAGGCTCAGGGACTGTGGCCAAAGGTACGGAATGAATGCAAGAGCTGGGGTTATGGTCGTGAATGTCTGCAAAAGCTCTACATAAGAACCGACCACCGGCATCCTGCTACTGACTGGGGAGGCACTCAGCAGACCCCGCCCCTCTCCAAGGATTTAGACACAGTTCATGGTGGGTGGGGTGAGGGAGAAAGGCATTTACTTCAATGGTGTAACCACTTTGAAGGCAGCCCTCCCCTCTCCTCTGCATAGCTCCTTATTTTCATATAAGTAAGCCTAGTGAAATCCAGTGAGATAGCAAAAAAAAAATTAAAATTAAAATTAAACAAACTTAAAAATTAAAAGGGACATGAAAGTAGAAGAGGGTGAGCTGAGAGGAGACTCAGCGGGGTCAGAGAGAGAGGCAGAGAAAGATAAGATCAAAACACAGTATGTTCGTGTCCGAGAATGTCATGATGAAACTCATTATGGATAATTAATATGTATTCATTGAAAAGGAGGTGAAGAAATGGAGCGGAGGAGTTCAGGCCAGCACTGAGAAAAGTCAGCCCAAGAGAGGAGCCACAGGTGTTGCAAACGTCAGGGCCTTCAAGGTGGGCTGTGTTAGCTTGTTTTATCCCAAATCATAACTCGGTGTGCCCTGGATGCTGGACTGCAAAGACTGGGTTCGCCACCTGCCCCACTGAGTTTGGTCTTGCCTTGGTCCCATCTTTTCTTGTCCTCCAGTTCTTCCCTTCTGGATTGGGGATCTTTGCTCTGTGCTGTTAACGTTTGGGAATATGTAACTTGTAGTTTTGATTTGGCAAGGAAGGACTCACAGATAGGAGACTGCCTCCAGTCTCAGAAAAGATTTGAACTTTGAACAATGTCAGATCTGTTAAGATTGTGGGGACTTTTAAAATCAGATTGAAGGCACTGTGCACTATGACAGGCTTTGCCCCCCGCCATGTGGGGTGCAGTGTCTCCTTCAGGCTCATGCATTGGGTGCTTAGTACCCAGCCTGCAGCAGATTTCTGAAGGCAGTGGAACCTTAAGAAAGTGGGGTCTCTAGGGATGGGCTTTTGAAAGTTGTACCTGTCCCTGGTTCAAGCCTTGTTTACTGTCAGGACTTCCTGGCCAAGATGAACCAAAATCCCTCTAAAACCGTAAGCCTAAATGAGCACTCCCTCCCTTAAGTTGCTTCCGTCAGACATCTGGTCACAGTACCTGCGTTGGATTTCCTCCTGTTCACGTTTTTATAGAACAGCATAAAAAGCATCATTCTCCTATGTGGCAGCAAAGAACATGAACACATCTGACTGTGGAGAACTATATGAATGAATAAAGGCATGGCATGGAGGAGCAATGCATCGGCAAAGTCAGAGCAGCCCAATTAAAGAGCTCAATACAGCCACTAGGGAAAAGACATACAGAGGGGGTAGATGACCCGAGTAACGAGCTACTGGAGGGTACAGAAAGATATTTCAAACTCAGACTTCAGGAGCCGAGGCTATAGAGCTGTGTTGTGAGTGCCACTAAACTGTTCAAGCATCCGTTCTTCTCCTGAAACAACAGATTTTTAGATATGTCACTAAAAATGTTTTCAAAGTAGCCAAGCCTCCATTCTCTCCAAAAGGTCAATCCATCAAAGCCTGAGGGGAGGGCTTGGTGGCGTATGCATTTAATCCCAGCACTCAGGAAGCAGAGGCAAGCAGATCTCTCTATGAGTTCAAAGCCAGCCTGATCCTGATCCAGGTAGGACTTTCAGGCCCGCCAGAGCTACAAGGTGAGATCCTGCCTATCTTTAAAAAAAAAAAAAAAGGTTCTGAGGCTGATGGGGACTGATGAGAGAGCTGATCAAACCCCATGTGTAGCACTGAAGCCTTGCGAAAACAGAAAGTGAGTCTCTCTCTGTTGTCAGAACTATGAAGTGGGACATGCACTTCAGAGACACCATCACTGTCACCATCTAACAGAGGTAGAAAAGCATCAGCCCGGAGTAGTTCTATTGTCTACTATGTCAGCCTGCAGTGGTTCTGTCATCTACTACCTCAGCCTAGAGCAGCTCTGTCATCTACTACATCAGCCCAGAGTGGCTCTGTCGTCTACTACCTCAGCCTAGAGCGGCTCTGTTGTCTACTATGTCAGTTTGGAATGGCTCTACATCAGCCTAGAGCGGCTCTGTCGCCTACTACATCAGCCTGGAACAAGTCTGTCATCGACTAAGTCAACCTGGAAGAAGTCTGTCATCGATTAGTCATCCTGGAGCAGCTCCGTCATCTACATCAGCCTGGAACAAGTCTATCATCTACTCGAGGTCTTGTTTGGAATGTTAACGATTTACCTTGTCTTTCTTCTATCTTGGATAAACTGACCTCTTTTTTAATACTGGGGGGGAAAGGGCTGGAGAGATGGCTCAGCAGTTAGAAGCACTTGCTGCTCTTGTAAAGGCCCCAAATTTGGTTGCCATCACCTACATGGAAGCCCACACCTTCATCCCATTCCAGCAGACAACTTCTGATCTCTGAGGACACAGAATGCATGTGGTGCACTTAAATCCACGCAAGCAAAACCACATACACAAAAAGATCAAAAGAAATAAATTTTAAAAATATTTGGACTCATAAAATACAGTTTTCATCATCTTTAAAATATAGCGAGAAACTATAGAAAACCTAAACCATCTATTTAAGACTTTGAGTGCCATTTAAGACCATGGCAGTTTCCTGAGCCATGTTGATGACCCAATCAGAAGTGATAAAATGCTGTCCTTACATTGTTATGATCTTACACTGGGCAACTGGTTGATTAGTTGATTGTGTTAGTAATTTGGGTGAATATGAAGTCATAAATCAGTGACATTTCCTTTTCATAAGAATATTCTGTTTTTATTTGTAAAATTAGCTTAGAAAGTAACAGGTTTCTAAATGAGATTTTCATATACATTTCATTTTGTTTGTTTCTTTCTTCATTAGAGTTTAATCCCCAATGTGGGGTATTAAAAGATGGGAAATTAATTCACTAATATCTAGAGGTGGGGTTTTTGGCAGGTGATTGTGACTAGAACTAGAGCATTATCACCAGAGTTGAGCTCCCATGACAGAATACTGAGATCAAAAGACACACACACGCAGCATACACATACATGCACCATTTATCATACATGCAAGCATGCTACCCATCTCTTGCTATGCAATACCCACACTACCTCGGAATCTACCAACCAAGACCACAGACCTAGGTCCAGAACAATGAACCAAAACAAAACTCTTCTTCAATATGGAAACAGTCTTTCAGGGCTGGAGAGATGGCTCAGAGGTTGAGAGCACTGGTTGCTCTTCCAGAGGTCCTGGGTTCAATTTCCAGCACCCACATAGCAGATCACAACTGTCTGTTAATTCTAGCTTCAGGGGACTGAACACCCTCATACATGTACACATGCAGACAAAACACCAGTGCACATAAAATAAAAATAAATTAATAAGTTGTTAAAAAATGGCATTAGATCTTTGAATATAAGGCTCATATATAGCTGGGTGGTGGTGGTGGTGCACACCTTTAACCCAAGCACTTGGGAGGCAAAGGCAGGCAGATCTCTGAGTTTGAGGCCACCCTGGTCTAGAGTGAGTTCCAGGACAGTCAAAGATACACAGAGAACCCCTGAAAACCTGTCTCAAAAAAGGGGGGGCTGCTCATTCCTATACACTTGATTAAAAAGAGCTTGTGGTAAATTCTGAACTCAGGTTCTTCTTTCTCCTCATTTCATTTGTTCAGTTTTCTCTGTCATTGCTCATTAGCACTTCTACCTGAAGATGGAAGAGGCCACTTCAGTCAGTCAATAGTTACTCCTACTGAAAGAGACGGAGAAGTAATTCTAAGCTATTGGCTAAAACAAGTCTTGCCTCTTGCCCTATTCAGCTGTGAAGACCACAGCTAGATGACTAAGGCAGACTACACATCCACACAACAAAGATAAAGAATTCCTGATGGATAAAACAATGCAAACTAATCAATTCTACCCAGAGGCTATAACATATGAAATACACAAATATGATGAGCACACACACACATACACTACGCAGCATGGTTTGACGGAAGGAACTCTCATCAAAGAACAGAAAATCTAGATTCTAATCCCGGTTCTGCAACTAGCTGGGCAATCTTAAGGAAAGCGACAGCGGATATATATTCAGTTGGCCATAGTCTATAATAAGGTTCTGAGATAAGTGTTTCCAAAGTCCCTTCAAACTCTGAAACCCTGTGAACACACACGGGCAAGGCAGTTTTCTATACCAGTCCTCATTAGCAGAGACCCAATCAATGTCTGCGCTCACTGCCCAAGGCTATCCCAGTGCTACCCCAGATACTGTAGTTTGTTCTTTCGGAGCACTCCACAAATCACAGTATACTCGGCACGAATGCCTCCCTCAGCAGTGGGTCTTCTAGACGCAATTAGGAGTTCCCATGCTCAATGGGCTCTTAAGCCTGTGGTTACAACCTAGAATTCTGTTCATTGCTGCTGCCCCCTCAAAGAGAGCTGTTCCATGTGCCTTGTTCTGTATTTCTCGGCTCTCTCTATTCCTGACTTACTTAGCTCTATGTCAACTAACTTCTCACACATACACTCCAATTATTTTTAGCTCCCCTGCCCATCTTCCCTTCTCCCTTTAAGTCTTACCAGTTTTCAGAGAGAAATCTTCACTTCATTCCAACTGCAGAGACAGCCCAGAATGAGGGCTGTGTGAACTGACAAAGAGCAAACAAAAAGAAGGAAGCAGTGTGGACTGCCCCTCTGCGGTCTGTAAACACACAACTCCATCCTGTCACTGCGGTCTGTAAACACACAACTCCATTCTGTCACTGCAGTCCATGAACACACAACTCCATTCTGTCCCTCTGCGGTCCGTAAACACACAACTCCATTCTGTCACTGCAGTCCATGAACACACAACTCCATCCTGTCACTGCGGTCTGTAAACACACAACTCCATCCTGTCACTGCAGTGTATAAACACACAACTCAATCCTGTCACTGCAGTCTGTAAACACACAACTCCATCCTGTCACTGCTGTGTATAAACACACAACTCCATCCTGTCACTGCAGTGTATAAACACACAACTCCATCCTGTCACTGCAGTCTGTAAACACACAGCTCCATGCAGAGTTGGCTTGGTTCCTGTGCCTGCCACATATACGTCCTCCATAATCACCAGCATTAAAGAGGGTGGGAAACTTTTAAAAATTGTATTTACTGTGCTGTATTTAAGCCATTGGTAGCAGTGTTGCCCCTGACTCAATTCCTACTCTCTCTGTAGTACAGTACAGTATTTTCCTAGATTATAGTTACTTGTTGGTATTTCTTTTGTGCTATAACATCCTAATTTCCTTAATGGCAGGATTTATATACCAGCAATATTGGCATCTCAGGTGACTAACAACTAATAGATGCATGTTGACATCAAAATATTTCTGTTTTTCATGAAGTACATTATTTGCTATGTGGGGCTCTTAGGCTTCGGTGGAGTGGCCGGCCTAGGACTTAAATACCACATTTAGAACCCTTTCAGAAAAGAAATACAACAAAGAAAAAAAATTACAGCAAACTTCTAAACTTTTTTTTTCAAGACAGGGTTTCTTTGTGTAACAGTCCAAGCTGTCCTGGAACTCTTTCTGTAGACCAGGCTGGCCTAGAACTCACAGAGATCTGCCTGAGGTGGTGGGCATGTATGCCTTATTACAATAAGAAAATGTGTAGTGAACAGTTCGAAGTAATAGAGAAACGAATGGTTCATGCGATATGGAAAGATCCAGAAAAGAAGACCTGATTATGGTGAGGAGTGGGCAGACACTGGAGGCCTGCTTGCCACCTCGATCCATGGTGACCGTGGGAGGAGTAGACTGAGGACCAGATCTGCTTGCCACCTGGTACCATGACGATGATATTCGGGCCAGGCTGCTGCCAAGCACTATATGAGATCCCTGGTCCTATAGCAACCATGGTCTGTGTTGAAGTCTGTGGCCCAGCTTGCCACTAGGGCTGATATAGAAGTCGGGGAGCTGCACCAGATACTGCAAACCTGGTTGGAGACATGGGTGGACTGTACTGCCACCTGGGGTCATGGTATCATCTGGGCCCAGGCTACTGCTAAGGACCATGTTAGGGCCCTTGGCCCTATAGCAGCCAGGCTCTGGATTGACATATGGGGCACCTGTTGCCCCCAAGCGCCATGAGGATGCCCAGGATCAGATCAATCACCTGAGTCCAGGTTGGTGTCTAAGGACCAGGAAGCATCGAGATCTGAGTGGCCTGCGCTGCTACACAAGGTCATAGTTACTATCCAGGCCCACAGCCAGGCCTTGGGTTGACCCACCCTTGCATCTACCCTATCTAGGACCAACTGGAACTGGTGAAGAGACTGGTCTTGTGGAACGATACCTGCAAGATCTCCAAGACCAGCGGCAGCCACAGGGTATCCAGAGGAGTTCTGGTTAGGATGCGGTGAGGATGGTGGACCAGAAAGCAGAGGCCTTGAACCAGACCAGTGAGTCACTGCAATGAACATTTGTCAGTAAAACCGATGGGACAAAGAGGTATTCTATAGGGCACACTGAAGCCTCATTGCCACCAGGATGGATGAAGAGGTTTGGAGAAGCAGAAAAGGAGAAGCAAAGTTCTTCTGTTGTTGTAGATTTTGTTTGGTTTTTGTTAGGGGTTGTTTTGTTTTGTGCTTTTATTTGCTTGAGTGCTTACTTTGATTTGTTTCCTTATGGGGGGTGTGGCAGGGATGAGGGGAGGACAGGGCACTGGGTGGTGAACGGAATTCAGATGCCTGATGTGAAACTCCCAACGAGTCAATAAATAAGTTATTAAAGAAAAAAAACACCTAAACCTGATCTTTAAAAGCCATGACATAAAAGGCATGCAGTCTTGTAGCCTAATCCCATCCCTTGCAGGTGAAAAAACCTCCAGACTTAAGGGGCCCGACACAGTCAGTGACAGCGCCAGGCTCACAAGGATGCTGTTCAGACAAGAAGGAAGGAAGGAGGGAGGGAGGAAGGGGGAAAGGAAGGAGGAACTGTATCAGTTCTTGGAGAATCTCATGCTACATCCTGACCACATACATCCCATTAGTCCTCCAACTCCCCCATCCGCCCTTTACCCTTCCTCCCAACATTATGCCTTTGTTATGATGACCACCAAGGCCAATTGAGAGATGACCTTTGTAATCTCTTGGCTTTTCTGTCCTCTGGAAACTACATGGATATGTGAGATGATTGGGATGGTTGTGGGTTTGCATACACATATGCATGTGCATGTGCACAAACATGCATACACTCGTACATACACACACAACTACTACTACTACTACTTTGGGTTGTGAGGAATTTTGAAAGTCACTTTAGATATTATGAAGAGTTTAACCAGACAACCAAATTTTACTAATATAGGCTTCCTACCACATATTGTGAGCTAAGGAATAAAATATATAGATTCCTACACATCTTTAAAGATGACAAGGTTCTTTTTTTTTTAAATAAAAACAAAAAGAAAATGAAACACGAGCTACTGATAATAAGAGTATATTCTAATTATACATTGGTATGTCCTTTCTATGGATTCTAACTTATGGGCCAATGCATCTTCTGGCTTTTGTTAATTTTATATGCTTACATACATTATGAGACAACAGTGTCTCAATAGCCTATGAGACCAACTTAAAAATGGGAATATAAGCACAGTCAAGAACAAATGAACACACAAAGTCATTTGTGCCACCCACCCCTAGGGTAATTATGATTTTGACAGAGAAAACCTAAATTCACATAGTAGGAAAACAAATGTCTTAGGCATTTGGAGCCTGGAGAATTTGGCCAAACTATTGTTCCTGGCGCACAGTTTGTGTCTTCGTGCTCAGATGTTGTTGAAACAGCAGACTTAAAAGAAATAATGTCAATGAATCCTACCAAGCACTATACATGACCTCTGGGGTAATTAGCAATCATTCAAAAGCAACAAGACTAAAATGTTCTATTCTTTATTACTGTCAGCTCTTATCTTGATCAGCATTTTAATAAAGATGGTTCGTTTCTAAGACAGTTTCATGAATCAGTCATAATTACATTCTGACACGCAGTGAATAGTAAAGCGAAACTAAATATCACTTCATCAACCTTTCTAACCTTTATGCAAGTATTAACTGTAAATAATTTTTACACAATCCTACAACAGGAAATCTGCATATTTCTTAGCTTTGTACATACTTTACCCCAAATGAGTTTTCTGTGACCTATACCTGAAAAACACAATCAGCCGTAATTATCCAGTCCTGTGAGCTGCTCAGGTGTTGCCTTTCAGAGTTCAAACCAACTTCAAGTATAAAAGGCTACTTTACTCTACAAATGTACAATATGCAAAGTGGGTTAAGTAGCCCAAGGCATCTCAGAGCATTGTGGCTTGAAAGAAGTCTACCTGGAATCACAACGTCATAAGAAAGCTATCCTTAAGCAAGGTGACACTCACAAAAACTGATTCGCAGATCACACATGGAGGAGCAGGCTACTGATGACTGAATTACAGCTAAGAGCTGCCGGAAGGAGACTACGAACTGAATGCAAGCTGGGCACTCAAGTATCTGACAGGGTCGGTCTTTCTTCACACAAAGATGACGCCAAGTAGCTCAAGGGAGTATCTGAAAATGTCAGCAATGGGAGACTGGCCTAGGGGCAGTGCTCTGAGCCTGGGCACTCCAGCTAGGCCACCTCAGCATTCCCTCACCCATAGGGTCCTGCTGAGTTTTCCCGTGACTAATTTATTTTTGCTGAGGACTAATTTAAAACTATTTGGGGCCATAGAAGTGAACATAAACCAACAACCAAAGCAAATTAACACTAGATTTTGGGTGGCCCGGCTGTCCCTGATCACTCAAAAATCTCCAAGGAAATGCAATGCTTTCTCGGGAGCAAGCTCTTCCCGGGAGTAAAATAACCCTGGACACACTATTGTGGACACACAGCCAGGCTGCCAGGCTTGTACTTCACTCAAAAATAAAGTTTACAGGAAATATACTGAGTAATATTTTGGTCAAACTGATCTCATTTAAAAACATAAATGCTATACCTAGTACGCCACTCTTGGTTTCCTTAGGGCCATTTCAATTTTAGGACAAGCGCTTCGCAGAAGACAGTCTAAAGTTATTCCCTGTACGATTTCTTACTATCTTCCTTATAAAACAACCTTACTACGATGTTACTGATGTTAAGGCAGAAGACGTTCATCAACTGGGGAGGACTGAAACAAAAATGTGTTGTTCTTTGTGTGATAAATTTTGTCTGATTTTTCTACTTGGCTTTCCTGTGCAGAGTCCTTTCTGCTACTGGAGGTGCAAGCTAAGCAGCGGAGGGTGGGGGAGATGCATTGATTTAAAAAAAACAAAAAAAAAAAACAAAAAAAAAAAAACAGATTTTCCAAAAGAAAAAAAAAAACGGTGGTTAAGATTTAAACAAAACTAAAGATGTCTCCCTCTGAGCCCTGATGGGGTCCCCTACCTCATTAGGGAAACTGAAAACTGGGGATGCATTTTTGTTTCAAGAGAATCCAAAAGTCCTTGGTATAAAGCAGACTTGGGGGTGCAGGGCCCATTCAGTCTTTCTGCTCCACAACCACTACGACAAAAGTATAAAACCCCGCCTCGCTGCCAGGCCACAATGACTCTTCCCACATCAAAGGCTTTGCACCACCACGGTTTTTTTCTTCTTCAAAATTTATTCAAGCTAAGGGCAGAGAGACAACGATTCATACACGCTAATTACGCCTAATTATCTCTTCCCTTTTCTGACCAGCTCCGGCCAGGGCTAAGTGCTATCTGGATTTCTCACAACCTCCCTCTGCCCTGTCCATCCAGCCCCACAGTGGGGCTTTTCAGAGGTTCCTCAATGTAGGGTTCAAGCAAATTAAATAATGATTCTGTTAGTTTTGACACGTTTGCGCATTAAATATGAGGACCTCTTGGTTAATTTGGCAAGTTCCTTGCATCTCTTCATGGGTAGCCTCATAGTAACACCCTCTTTTAAAGGAGCTTCTCCTCATGTCTCCTTTTCATGATCTAAATGAAGTGTTTATTGGATTACAGTCCTCTGCGGACCTCCATGGTGGCCTGTGACAGAGCTTAAAAGTTCCTTTCATTGGCTTGAGTTCTAGGGGAGGGGAAAGGAGACTTCTATTTCACATTACATCACTAGCCGAGAAAATTGCCGTGTAGAATTAAACTAATTTATCTCATGATTCAAAGAAGCCACTAATTCATATTTAAGACATACTTCCTTTAAACCATTTTTGTCACCACAAAACCGATTTCTTGTAATTAAACTGAAAATAACAATTTATTCAAGGGAAAGAATTCAAGTCCTAAACTATATATTTTATATGTAAGGCACAGCTGTTTATATTTCAGTTAAAAGCAAGTATATAACTAATATATTTTATAGAAAATCTTTAGTTTCACTTTACAAAACGGGAAAAAATATTTTTTAAAAGCATATACCCCAAATTACTTTTCCATAGGCTATCTAACACAAAGTATTCATTTGGGGATAAAGATGAATAAGAATTACATCTCAACAATTTTTAATTTTAATCCTATTTATCCATTTCAAGAACACAAAACAAAATCACATATTACTGATGAAGTTTAATTCCTGTTGCTATCAATATATTTTTCTCAGTAATTTCAAGTCTATTTTTCTCAAGCACAAAATAAGCTCATAGATGGCAACACCTTGGGTCAATTCCTCAATTTACTTAGCCCAAGAGTCGCTAATCCCAGAAATTGACTACACATCAAATGATCAGCTTTTGTCTTGTAAGACATCACACACCCAAAAGGATTCAAGTGAACACCAGTGGCTTGCAGGAAGCCAGCTTTCTCTTGAGTCCAGGGGTCTGCTCTGGGACTTCTCTTCTCCTTTGTCCCGGTCAGTTCTAAGTCTTAAAAGGGCAGCTCCCAAGTAAAGACATCACCGCGCTGACAAAGGGACCCCCGGAAGACTGACTCGGGTGACAGTCCAGTGGAGGGCAGTTGGGTGGACGCTAGCCCCTAGGCTAACAACCCGAGAGCTCCAGTGCTGAAAGGCACCATGAACACGCCGGCAAACCGCTCCCAGCAGCTGTGAAAGCCACCGCAGGACAAAGCGACAAGATCCATTTATTTAACCACTCTAAAACCCTAGTGCAGGGAACCCTGATTGCTCCTCGGGCTGAGGGGGGGGGGGGGACCTAATTGGGGGAGGGGGAGGGAAATGGGAGGCGGTGGCGGGGAAGAGACAGAAATCTTTAATAAATAAATAAATTAAAAAAAAATAAAACCCTAGTGCCAGTACGGGGCAAGAGATAGGTGCCACAATGTCTTGTCCGAAGGCATAAGCATCTTTTCTATAGTTTGCAGCTGCAGACTACAGCACAGAACATCCTCAAAGTGTCCACTAGCAGAATAAGACCCACGGAAAACAGATCATAAAATCTAACAGACAGCTTCTTAAAATGTTTTTGATCAAGAAAGCATAACACCTGGGTGGTGATGATGCATACCTTTAATCCCAGCACAAGGGAAGAGTTCGAGGCCAGCCTGTTCTACAGAGCAAGTTCTAGGACAAGCCCCAAAGCTACAGAGAAACCCTGTCTCGAACAACAACAAAAAAATAGTCCAGAAATATTACCAAGTAAAAGATATGTATTCATCCCTGAACTAAATAGTACAAACTTAGTAGCAACAAAACTGTTACTGTCTTTAACTATTAAGTATCTATGCATTTCATATTTAAAATCAACTCATGCTAAATCAAAATACAATGCTTCCAAATGAGCAACGTTTTGTCAGAAATGGAAAATTCTGAAGAGTTGATGCTAGGACCTACTGTTCTCTAATTTCATTTCCCAGATGATACTGACGAAAGAGAGAATCATACTATAGGATGCTCTGCTGGCTGCTGTCCACAGCTCATAGTTACCGTCCAGTAGTCAATCACCCAAATTTTAATTTTAAGAGGAAATGAAGAACTCTCAAAAAGAAGCAGCCTGTTGTCACTGTAAAAGACCATCGGAATGCTGACTTACTGGTGACAGCCTATCTTTGTTAGAAACACGGCTACGACACAGGACAGTTCCCAAGGGGATGGTATTTCAGAGTTGTTCTAGAGTTAAACTGACGATGAAAATTCTAAAAAGACAGTGAGATTCACACAGAAGCTCTTAACTTTAAAATCTACACACAGCATTTCTTTCACTGTGGAGTGAATAAGACAAAACAGTCTGCGTGGTAAGCGATGGAGTGAACAGAATTTTTACCCAAATATAAAAGACAGGTCTATACAGTCACCTGTTTACAGAACCGAGCAGATGGGACCAGAAATAATTTTGCTAGCCAGTTCCGCCCTTAAGGCTAATACGATTCTTCTGTCAAAATATCAGTTAGTCCTCCATACCTTTAAGATCACAATTTTAAATACTAATGATAGCACAGATTGTGTGGAAAGAATATTATTCAATCACTATGCACTTAAGACATATTTTAATCTATATGAAATTACTGGGCACCATGGCTCTCATCTCTAATCCGAGCACTCAAAAGCCTGAGGCAATCCTCTTGCCTGAGTTACACTGTGAGATTTGGGCCAGTCTGCCACATAGATTAAGACTCTGCCTCTGCTGGGCCGTGGTGGCGCACGCCTTTAATCCCAGCATTTGGGAGGCAGAGATAGGCGGATCTCTGTGAGTTCAAGACCGGCTGGTTCCACAGAGTGAATGCCAGGACAGACTCCAAAGCTACACAGAGAAATCCTGTCTCAAAAAACCAAACCAAACAAAACACCTCACACAGTTTAAAGACTCTGTCTCCTAAATAAATAAATAAATAACAAAACAATAAATGTAAAAGCTAGGGCTACAGATATGCCTTAGAAGTAGAGTACTTATTTGACCAACATGTGCAAATGCCTGGATTCAATCTCTAGGACTGCAAATAAATACAGAAGTATGCGTGCGTGCATGTCTGTCTGTCTGTCTGTCTGTCTGTCTGTATATATGGAAATAACATTTTCATTTGATTCTAACAAAGCCAATAATCTCAAATTACTGAATCATCTGCAACTGATCCTGACCACTCTCTTGGCTCTTAGCCCACCAACATCCTTCTTTCGAGCACGCATTTATCCCTCTTTTGAAGTAACACTTTCTCTGATAGCTGCTACTGAATGTACTCTAGCACAGGGTTTCTGTTACATGAACAAGTAAAATTTTCTAGGAAAAAAAATGCTGTTTACACATATTAGTTTAAGTAGCTGTTTGTGCCTCACACTCTTTATTTTTGTTTTGTTTTGCTTTAATTTTGGGGAGAGGGGTTGGGGTTTATTTTGGGTTTTAGGGTTTTTTGGTTTTGTTTGTTTGTTTGTGTTTGCTTTTTGAGACAGGGTTTCTCTGTGTAACAGCCCTAGCTGTCCTGAAACTCACTTTGTAGGCCAGGCTGGCCTTAAACTCACAGAAATCGGCCTGCCTCTGCCTCCCAAGTGCTAGGATTAAAGGTGTGCACCACCACTGCCTGGCTACCTCACACACTTTATCAATGATGATCCATACACTGTCTGAAAAAAGACAGAACATAAATATTTTAGACTTTCAAGACCATTAGTCTGCTTCAAGAACTCAACTCTGTTGCTATAGTGTGAAAAGAGCTACAGACAACATACAAAGAAATGAGCATGAAGCTTTTCAATAAAGCTTTATTCACAAAAGCAGATAACAGTCTAGATTTGGCTACTGCTTCTATATGCTGACCTGGATACAGATATCAAGTTTCTGTAAAATACTGCAGTGTAGAGGCCAAGAGAGACACATCTAAGTGTAAAGAACAGTCTGTACAGATACTGGTAACTGCTTTAACAATTTCACCAGTATACATACTTTAGAAGAATTATCTAAATTGTGTCAGATGGGTCATCAGGGAGTTTCAAATTACAGACTTTAAAGATTACTATGTTAATTATCTTTTTATCTAAGAGTACTAAGTGTCAATATGGTCCCTTGTGTTTGCATGCTACACCAAACACATCCTGCTTTTATTTGGAGGCAGAGAGAGGGGATCTAAGTTTTAAACAAATTCTCAAAGCCTCAGGTAAACAGAAGAATAGTAATAAGTGGTTCATAAAATATTAACAAACTAATTACTAATCACATCTTAAATGTACAATCCTCATGGTCCATCCTTTCCATACACCCCCTCTATGATCAATGTCCTTTGGCTCTTCCTAGTAATTTTTGACTTTCAAGTCTCAGTGTAAGTATCATATACTCTTTGGGGAACCTGACATGTGCCACTTTCTCTGCTCAAGCCGCTCATTCGGGTCAAAGCCTCTTTGCCACGTACTTCAGCATCCCGTACTTAATTCAATTACAGAAGTGCTCACATGACATGATCAGAATGTTACTGCCTGAAATGTTTAATCAGATTCAATTCAACCACCACCAATTACTTTACTGTAATATCTCTATTTATAAGTTATTCATTTTGACTGGTGGTGTGAAATCTTAAAAGTAATTTGCTCGGGAAATTTCATGAAGGCTGTAATTCCTACATTACCATATGTCCAAAAATACATGTCTGTAGGGTTTTTGATTTAAGTGGCTCTGAAACGTAGCAGGGATTTATTTATTTTTTTCCACTGGCCTATTTGGGACAGAGTCTCACTATGTAGCCCAGGCTAGCCTTGAATACGCAGGCCTACTGCCTCAACTCCTGAGTGCTGGGATGAGAGGAGTGTGCCACCACATCGGGCATGTGCACAATGACCCAGCTGACAGGATAGCAGACATATTTTAATTGGTTCATTTTACACGTAGGGGTGTTTTGCCTGAATGTATGTCTGTGCCCCACTTCTGCACACACCTGTGCAGTGTCCTCGAAACAGAGAATTCCAGATGGGTGTGGGTGCTGGGAATTGAACCTGGGTCCCTGCCAGCTCACTTTCCTTCTGATCTTACATTCAATTCATCTCCTTTACCTTATTAGTAAAATGAATTTTAAATTTCTCTTAAAATATTAAAAACTGCATCTTCTCTCGTTGTCTGAGTCAGTGCGCTCATCGTGCGCTCTGAGCAACTAGTCAGGTCTTTCCTTCCTGCTCGTGGGTCCTCCTTCCTATATGTTTTTGTTTATAAAAATAAAGAAGTGTGTGTGTGTGTGTGTGTGTGTGAGAGAGAGAGAGAGAGAGAGAGAGAGAGAAGACACACATGCCACAGTGCATGTGGAGGTCAGAGCACAGCTGTGTGCTCACTTCTCTCCTTCCAGATTTCCATGGTTCTGGGGACTGAACTCAGGTCCCTGGCCTGAAGTGCCTTTAGCCCCCAAGTCATCCTTCCATAGCCTTTTGATGGAGTCCTCCAAGAAGCGTGTGTTAGTGTTGGAAGGTCGGCCTTTAGGAGGTGGCTGTGTCATGAGGACACTGTCCTCAAGGATAGAGTGATGCTGTCATCACGAAAGGAGGATGCTGTGGAGTGCGTCCTTCTCATTTCTCTCGTCTCTGCCTAGAGTGGATACCACATGAGGGCTCACTAGATCCACATCTGGTGGTTTCTGTGATAACAGAATTCATGACCTCCAGAGCTTCAAGAATAAATCCATCTTCTTTACAAACCCCCCAGTTGCTGACATTGTTCTAGCATCACCAACTAGACAGACACATGCCACATTTACTTGTATGGTGGTCATGCTCAATACTTCAATTTGAATATCAGAGTCCTGTCCAGATCTGCTGAGTTCCTAAGAAAGAGGGACAAATCTGATCTGTTTAAATTTTTTTCCATTAGAGTAATAATATATGTTTATTTCAGAAATTCCATTTCATTTCATTTTTGGTGAAATGAAATTTCATCAAAATCTGAAATCTCATTTCAGAAATCTCTAAAAGAGGAAATCCACTTAAAATCCCATCATTCAGGCACTGATGTGGGATTCCCCTCTGTATGAGGTGAATACCATTGGTTAACAAAGAAGCTGTCTTGGCCTGTGATAGGGCAAAAGAGCAGAGCTAGGCAGGGAAAACTAAACTGAATGCTGGGAGAAAGGAGGCAAAGTCAGAAAGATGCCATGGAGACACCAGAGGAGAAAGACGCAAGCAGGAAGCCGGAACTTTGCCAGTAGGCCATGTGCCTCATGGCAAAATATAAAAGAATGAAAATGGTTAATTCTAGATGTAAGAGCTAGCTAGCAATACAATTAAGTGACTGGCCAAGCAGTGGTTTAAATAATACAGTTTCTGTGTGATTATTTCAGGAGTCTGGGTGGCAGGGAAATGAAAAGCAGCCTCCTACAACAAGGCACAATTTCAACTAACATTTGAGATGCATCTTCCTAGTACTCTTCTGTGCAGAACATTGTTTTCATCCTTCTATGGCAACAGGCAAGTTCCTGCATCATCTTGCAGTCTGTGATCAGCAGAACTCCTAGAAAAGCACCCCGCAAATAATCACACTGTATCCCCTCATGTGCATGTGAACACCATTGATCTAACTGCTCCTCTAAACATGCATGATAACATGGGAACAAAAGCTTTGTGTTTGTCACTGCTTTTAATAGCTTTTATAGTTATACTTTTTATGTCTGTGTTAAAACATGACTGAGTTCCTGAGCTGGGGGTGGGGATACCTGTTTTGCCTATAATTAAACACCAAGGTGTGAGGATGTTGGCTAAGCACAGAAGCCCTGCATACACTTCCAGCAAGAAGTGGGGAAAAGAGCAAGCTGAGAGCTCACATTCTGAACTGCAAGGGAGAAAGACTGAACGATGCATGGCTTTGAAAGCTCAAAGCACACCCCTCGGGACATACTTTCTCCAGCAAGGTCACACTTCCTTAACCTACCCAAACAGCTCCACCAACTGGGGACCAAATATTCAAACAGCGGAGCCTATGTGGGATATTCTCATTCAAACCACCACTCCCTGACCTCCACAGACTCATGGCCATACTATAATAAAAGCATATTTAGTCCAATCCATAAGTCCTCATGGTTTTCAATCTCAACACTGTTTTTAAAAGCCCAAAATCTTTTCTGAAACTCAAGGCTATCTCTTAACTATAGCCCTCTGTAAAATAAAAATAAAATTTTATACTTCCGACAATAATATAACACAGAATATACATACCCCATTCCTGGTACCAAATTCTATATTAGTTACTTTTCCATTGTGATAAAACATCATGACCAGGCAATTTACAGAATAAAAAATTTATCTGGGCTTATAATTCCTGAGGGTTATATCCACAATGGCAGGAATAGCACGGCGGGAGGCAGGAATGGCATGGCAGTAGGTGGGAATAGCATGGCAGTAGGTGGGAATAGGATGGCAGTAGGTGGGAATAGGATGGCAGTAGGCGGGAATAGGATGGCAGTAGGCGGGAATAGGATGGCAGTAGGCGGGAATAGGATGGCAGTAGGCAGGAATAGGATGGCAGTAGGCGGGAATAGGATGGCAGTAGGCGGGAATAGGATGGCAGTAGGCGGGAATAGCATGGCAGTAGGCAGGAATAACAAGGCAGTAGGCGGGAATAAGATGGCAGTAGGCAGGAATAACAAGGCAGTAGGCAGCAATAAGATGGCAGTAGGCAGGAATAACAAGGCAGTAGGCGGGAATAGGATGGCAGTAGGCAGGAATAACAAGGCAGTAGGCGGGAATAAGATGGCAGTAGGCAGGAATAACAAGGCAGTAGGCAGCAATAAGATGGCAGTAGGCAGGAATAACAAGGCAGTAGGCGGGAATAGCATGGCAGTAGGCAGGAATAACAAGGCAGTAGGCGGGAATAAGATGGCAGTAGGCAGGAATAACAAGGCAGTAGGCGGGAATAGGATGGCAGTAGGCAGGAATAACAAGGCAGTAGGCTGGAGCAGGATGCTGGAGCAAGATGCTGGAGCAGGATGCTGCAGGCTTACACCTCAAACCACAAGCACAAAACAGAACACACACTAGGAATGGCAGCAGGCTTCAGGTTTTAGTGACTTCCTCCAACAAGGCAACACCCAAGCAGTGTTGCGAGCAGTGCTACCATCTGAGGACCAAGGATTCAAATGCCTGAGACTGGAGGCCATCTCATTCATATTAGTAATGTCTTTTATCTTTGGATGAACATTAAATTATATAACTGCTAAGTATACATAACTTAGTAAAGAATAAGTCACACAAAACTGGGACATATAGAAGCATTCGGAATAGCCAGGATGAAAAGAACTCTCTGGACACTAGTGGATTCGCAGAGAGCCCAGCCTAGAGTCTAGATGAGTCACTTCTCAAGGGAGGAAAGAGGCCTGGAGTACAAGCTGATCTTTGTGGATCCCACTTGACTTAAAAACAACCCTCCAAGGGATCAAACTTAACTGCAGGAAATTTATCCACTGCCTATTTACAGATATTAGTGGATTCTCATCTTGGCACAGCCAAGAGAAATACATAGCAGAAATCCACTTTAAAACACACAGCGTGGCTACCCCTCTTGTGCCCTCTCCATGATCCCAAGTTCCCCCCAGTTCCAAAAACGACTTGAACTCCACCCTAGGTATGACTGATGAGGGTATGATTGATGACTATCATCTGTAAATAGGCAAGATGTCATTCAGTTAAGTCTGAAGCCATCTTTACTTACAAAAGAATCTTCATATAAACACACTGCCCTACTCTGCTTTCTGTTGCTTTGATAAAACAGTGTTCAAAGGCACCTTGGAAGGAAAGGGTTTATTTGGCTTTCATGAAGGGAACTCAAGGCAGGAGCCTGGAGGGGAAAACTGATCAGAGACCAAGGAATGCTTTTACTGTATTGCTTCCCAAGCTAGCTTTCTTATGCAGCCCAGGGACAGGGCTAGCTACCTGCAGAAGGCTGGGCCCTCTTAAATCAACTAGCAATTAAGACAATGCCCCGTCGGTATGTCCCCCACAGGTATGTCCCCACAGGTATATCCCCACAGGTATGTCCCCGTCGGTATGTCCCCCACAGGTATGTCCCCACAGGTATGTCCCCCACAGGTATGTCCCCACAGGTATGTCCCCCACAGGTATGTCCCCACAGGTATGTCCCCACAGGTATGTCCCCACAGGTATGTCCCCCACAGGTATGTCCCCACAGGCATATTCCCAGTAAATCTGATGGAGGTCATGCTTCCACGAGTTTCCCTCACTCCAGTGACTCTAGTCTATGTCAGGCTGACCCAAGAGTAGGACCCAGCGGAACGACAGATGAGCTCCTGCAGAACCAGCTCTAGTGTTGCCGCTGAACTCAGTTCTGTTACATATAAGAAATCCTTTGAATGAAGTGGACATTTTAGAAATTTTCGAATGCAGTCTTTACTTTCTTGGGCATGTCAGCTTGTGCTCAATTTGAAATTATGGATTATTCATCTCTGGTGTCTCTCTTCAGAGAAATTAAGAGTAGAAAAGGGAATGAAAATGACATTTAATTCAGCCAGTTTAGCTGGCTATTGATGGTGCTGTATATCAAATTATGATAAATTACTGACCAAAAAAGGAAAGAAGATTTATGCTCTCTCTCCTCCCCCTCAAAAAGTATATAGACGAAGGTCTGTGAGCCTTCTCTTTCTACAGCTTGCCATATGAAGATACTATTTTGGGCATCTATTTTTTCCATTTCTTATTTGTGTTTTGGTCTCTTTGTAGGGTACATACTTTGGAGTATGGAGGAAATCTACCTCTCCCCATATGTGAAGCATGAATACCAAAGGAGACATTATCGACAGTCTGGGGCCTCTGGAAATGCTTTCCCCACATCTAAAAATACCTCAGAGAAATTCAGATCCACGGGAAACAAAAATTGGTCAGGGAAACAGATGTTTGAATTCTTCTGAGTTAGTGCAGGCACCAACAATAATTCAGCTAAAGTGTGTGTCAAAGAGATTGTCTGACTGTGTGCTTAGAGTATTTGAAGGCAATCCCACTCCTTCTTAGGAAGATTTTTCGAAGTTTAGTTTTTGTTAAATAAAACTTTATTCTTTTTCAGATGTGGTGATAAGAACTGAGAACATTTAAATACCTAAAATTAGATAAATTACATTTGGCACATAATTGTGCTTCATTTAGGAACAATATACTTTGCTTTTTAAAGTATTTGTGTACATTTTACATTCTCAAGTAGATTATGAAGACCTGGAGATAAAAATCCCCTATTTTGTAATTCTATTACTTACTGTGACTAGTGTGGCACTTTGCACATAGTAGGCTTTCAGGAAATATGGGTAGACTATAGAATTAGTGAATAATCATGTAGAAATTACTTAAAATTAACAGTAAAAAAGGAGGCTATTTTATTCTTAATGATATTGTAATGAAGACTATTTTAAACTCTATGCAGCAATGATACACACAAATATTTAAACTATTTATGTGCCTCAACTTGACATAATTTCATGATAACTTGATGGCAATCACATTTAAATATATTAGAATATTTTTGTAATAATGGTGTTCTAGAATAGCAACTTTAATAACTAGGAAAACATGTTAATAATGGCCATTAGCCTGAAGGAAACAAAGAACACCATGTATAAGCTTAAACATTCTGCTATAATATTTATGAGCAAACCTTAAATTAAGATTTATAAAATGTAAACTATCAAATGTTTCAGCTAAGAAATAATTTGGACTATATTTGTCATTTTTCCCATGTACACATGGGGAAATACTGTTTTTAAGAGGTATCTTTCTGCTCTTGTCTCTGACTATCACTGTCTAAATATGGAGATGAATTCTGCTTGATGCAAGACCAAGGTGCACAGACTCACTCGGCGATCACCTGCATGTCAATGGATGAACAAATGATTTCCCCTTACCTTCAGGACAGCTATAAATGGTACAAAGTTAGCCCTCTGGAGTCCATTTTTGTAGAGATCTGAAACAAACAAATGCATGAGCTTTTTACTTAGCTTCAACCACAATGATACTTTATCTTTTAGGCTGGCAAATGGAGCTTTCTACTGACTAAGAAAGCACAAGAAAACTGACCAAAATTATTTTTATTCAGACAGAACCAAGACTCTGACTACATTTTTAATAGAAGAAAAGTGAGCAGTTACAGAAAGGAAATCAGAAGCGTCCCAGCTCCTAGCTTTACATGGAAGGAAGAGGCAGTGAAAATACAAAGTCACGCCTTCCAGAGTCCTGAGTCAAAACATCCATGTAAGAAGAGACTCAGAGCTGGGTATGGTAGTGATGCCTCTAAACCCAGCAGAGGCAGGCGGATCTCTGAGTTCAAGGCCAGCTTGGTCTAAGTAGGGAGTTCCAGGACAGCGAGGACTATATAGAGAAACCCTGTCTCTAAAAACAAAAAGAAGGAGGAGGAGGTGACACATCCCAAAGTCCTTAGCCCCTGAACACAGAAGATTGTATCAGGAAGGAAATCATCTTTTCTGGTCTTGTAAGTTCTCAGTAATTAATTAAAAGTCATGTTAAAATAAGCCTTTCAGAAAAAAAAAAACTGATAGACAAAACTGCTCCTGAATGTGTCCTAAGGTCACATATTTGATTAAAAGGTAAGGAAAAGCCACTGTAATGAATTGTCTAAAAATCCAAATACTCTTTTTAATAAGCTAAAACGCAAGGTGATTATATTAAAGGTAGTATTTTACAACATACATATGTGTCACAGTGAATGTATGCTTACACAAAATACAGATTCACGAATATACTTATTTTCAAAAGTAAACAAAAAGAAAATAGCAATAGATTTAAAGAATTTTAAATTTTTTATTTTTTTATTTTTTATTTTTCCATGATAATTATTGAGTTCTACATTTTTCTCTGCTCCTCCTTGCCTCTCCCCTCCCCTCTTCAACCCTTTCCCAAGGTCCCCATGCTCCCAATTTACTCAGGAGATCTTGTCTTTTTTTGCTTTCTACTTCCCATGTAGATTATATCTATGTAAGTCTCTCTTAGTGTCTGTATTGTTGTCTAAGTTCTCTGGGATTGTGGTTTGTAGACTTGTTTTCTTTGCTTTATGTTTTAAAACCACCTATGAATGAGTACATGTGATAATTGTCTTTCTGTGTCTGGGTTACCTCACTCAAAATAATGTTTTCTATAGACTTTAAGGATTTTATACTTTTCTTTTAAGTAGGCTTTTGCCAGAGTGGCACACATATGTAACTGCGGTGCTCAGGGTGGTACACATATGTAACCGCAGTACTCAGGGTGGCACACATATGTAATGCAGTACTCAGGGTAGCACACGTATGTAATGCAGTACTCAGGGTGGTACACATATGTAACCGCAGTACTCAGGGTGGCACACATATGTAATGCAGTACTCAGGATGGCACACATATGTAATGCAGTACTCAGGGTGGCACACATATGTAATGCAGTACTCAGGGTGGCACACATATGTAATGCAGTACTCAGGGTGGCACACATATGTAATGCAGTACTCAGGGTGGCACACATATGTAATGCAGTACTCAGGGTGGCACACATATGTAATGCAGTACTCAGGGTGGCACACATATGTAACTGCGGTGCTCAGGGTGGCACACATATGTAACTGTAGGACCTTAAAAATATTTTTAAGGGAAACTTCTGGAAAAAATTTCCAAGAGTTTGAAATTTTATAGTCCTTTATAGACATTCTATAAAGCTCATGAATTTTTAAAACTATAAAAATAGAAACAGTAAAAAGGTTTCCTCAATAGTAAATACACAAATTAGATTACACTATATCTTGTTTTTTTTTCAAAATATAGCATTATAATATCTTTTCTATATTTCCTTGTTTAGAGAAAATTTTATAACTGTGATAGATTTCAACTGCTATATTTTATGGAAATAAAATGATTATTAGAAAACATTTATTCTCCTTAGAAGTACTCATCGTGGCATCATTACAGTGAAGAAAGAGTTTGCATGTGGTCTGTGGCAATTAAGAAGTTTCAGTTCACTTACATCCAAATTTTGATTTACGGACATCACCAAAGGTAAGATAATGCTGGCCCGGCTCTGAGGATACTAAGCTTCAACATGAGATCTTGTCTTTGCTATAATCCTTACCTCCATTGAGTAAAATAGGTAAAATTTGAGAAATGGGTTTAAAATTAAATATTCCCACAACTCTCACCAACTGTAAAAGCTGCCAGAGAAGCTGCATTAAAATGTGGTGGGGCCTGGTTTTGTGTGGTGGTAATGTGTTTTCCTGGCACGCATGAGGCTCAGGCTCAACCTCCAGACCTTCATTTGTAATATTCCCAACTCAGAAGCAATCCAGATGTGTAGCATTCAGTGAATAGATAACAAATCGTGCACATCTACACAATAAGATACTATTCTGCAATAAAAAAGATAAACTAAGTGTACAATCGGCAAATCTCAAAAGAAACCAGACCCGAAACAATATACACTGGGTAGTTCCTTGATACAAGACTAGAGAAAAGACAAGCCCATTAACACCAACCAAAGCAACTACTCAGTGTGGCTGCCTGAGGAAAGACCAAGGATCCGCAGTGATGGTGAAAGAAGGCGGGGTCAACAGTGAGTGATGACAAAAGAAGGCGGGACCGACAGTGAGTGATGATGAAAGAAGGCAGAGCCAACAGTGAGTGATAACAAAAGGCGGGGCCAACAGTGAGTAATGATGAGAGAAGGCGGGGCCGAAAGTGAGTGATGATGAGAGAAGGCGGGGCCGACAGTGAGTGAAGACAAAAGGACACAGGAAACTTTGGGGAGAAGCAGAACTATTTACTACATGGTTGTGATGATAATTTAAACAATGACTTTTTTGTTTTTTTGAATATATGAGTACTATATTTACATGACCCCCCATAGATTGACAGTTCTTAAAATGTGTCATTTCTATTATATATTAGATATCCTTTTATAAAAACATATCAGCAGTAGTGAATATCTATGAGCTCAACAGTCTAGAACAAAGCTAAGGTGTTATTTTAAAGCTGTTTTTGTTTTGTTGGTGGTGGTGGTTGTTTTTGTTTGTTGGTTGGTTTGTTTTGAGACAGGGTCTAACTATGCAGTCCTAGCTGGCCGTTCTGGAACTCACCATGCAGACCAACTTGTTCTGAGAGAATTGCCTACCTTTACCTGAGTAGTGCTGAGATTAAAGGCGTGTACGGCCACACCTGTCCTATCCTTTTTTTAATGCTATAGGAGACTGACAAGCATGCAGTTTGGGAGTTCTGAGATCAATGAAAGCAGTGAAAGCTCACTTGCTGTTGAATAAAAGATTTCCTAGAGGGGTTCCCAGGTGTCCACGGGGATGTCCCTCCCCAGCTAGGACCCTGGGCAGTGGAGGAGAGGGTACATGAACTGGCCTTGTCCCGTAGTCAGACTGATGACTATCTTGAATATCACCATAGAACCTTCATCTGGTGACAGATGGAGATAGAGACAGAGATCCACATTGGAGCACTAGACTGAGCTCCCAAGGTCCAGTTGAAGAGCAGGAGGGAGAAGATGAGCAAGGAAGTCAGGACTGCGAGAGGTTGGTCCACCCACTGAGACAGTGTGCCTGAGCTAATGGGAGCTCACCAAAGCCAGCTGGACTGGGACTGAATGAGCATGGGATCAAACTGGACCCTCTGAATGTGGTTGACAATGGGGGCTGACTGAGGGGCCAATGATAATGGCACTGGGATTTGTCTCTACTGCATGTACTGGCTCTTTTTGGGATGCTAGTCTATTTGGATGCACACCTTCCTAAGCCTTGGACTTCCCACAGGGCAGGATACCCTGCCCTCTCTTAGGACTGGAGGGGGAGGGAGAGTGGGGGAGCGGGAAGGAAATGGGAGGAGGGGAGGAAGTGGAAATTTTGAATGGTATTATTTATAAAGTAATAAAAAATAAATTTAAAAAAAGATTTTCACTCGTCAGCAAAGCTAAAGGAGAATGGCAGGAGTTAGGCCTTACAGACTGAATGTTTCAAAGGGTTAAATTTTTAAAACTCAGCTTTTATAAAGACATGTGATTCAAACATTATGTTCTGAGGGCATTTTCTAAACATAGTCCGAAGCAGAAATTCATTGGCTTGAAAATCTTTAGGTTTTTATGCAATGGAAAAGGGGCTGTAGTTATTAAATTGAAGTTCCTCTGCAATTCAAATATTATGCTAATTACAATACAATAGCTCTACCTCCTGAAATATTATTTAGCTACAAAGGGTTTTACACTTGGCTTTAACTTCCTTAGATGTAAAGATTTCATATTATACTTATATCAACAGTTGCCATGATTTACTAAATACCAGTTAAAAATTCACCAGTTCTTGCCTATGATTTTTTTTAAAATGATTTCTGAACAGAGCTAAATGAACACTTGGTTGTATAAGATAGAGGACTGGGATTACGGGCCATTCATTTGGTGAAGAATGTATGAGGACTCTAAAACTGTGCAGAGTGAAGAACTGCAATAACACTCAGAGACAGAATGCATGCAGAGAGGGGTTTTGAAGTAATGACAAGCACATCGAGGCTGCGGAGACGCATGTGGATAGCAGATCTTTTCCTTAAAATTCAAGTTTTAAAACCAAGAGGGTGAAAATTCCTATTCATACATGTGCAAACTGGTTTGGTTTAGAGGAAGAAAAGTACGTAACAAAGGTAATTCAAAGGAATTTTCCTATAAAATAACAATAAAATATTTACATGGCTGTCTGGGGCCAATCTGACTTATTCTTCTAAAATATTATTTTATCATGGAATTTTTTAAGGGTACCTTTAGACCATTTAAGCAGCAACAGCAATTCAGCTTTTCTCTTTCATTATTTAGAAAATGTTTTATTAGTTTATTAGAAACTGCAGGCCATCAGGGCAAGGATGGTGTGGCAGACTGAATGAACTCCCACCACGGCAGCCGATAATCAAGGAGAAAGCACCAAGCTCCAAGATGGCCCTTTTATGTCAGCTGGGCCCCAAGCTTTAGGATGCTGCTACCCAAATTCAGGAAGGTCTTTTCCTTTAGTTAATTATCTCTGGAAATGCCTTTGCAGACAAATTCAAGAGATGTGCTATACTGATCTATAGGAGTGTCTAGGCCAATCAAGTTGAGAATGGAGATGAGATGTGGTTTGGAAATCTCAGGTTCAGGCAGGATTTGTACACAGAACTTGGAGCTATCCCAGTCTAGTTCTCTGTGGGGCAGAGCTCCACACCTCAAACTCTCTAATCTGATTCTTCAGTCTATAAAACTATGGGTTTGTCATCAGAACCCAAGACGCCAATGCAGCAATTATTATCCCGGACCCTGAAGCCCACACTGGGCCCTCCTCTAAGTTCTCTCCCTTGGGAGTCTGTCTGCTTTTTTTCATTCTCCAGAAACATCAGATAATTGGGTTGACTACTGTGCCCAGAGTTCCTGACTGTCATCTCCAAGGAGGTTACTGAGCTAGGAGCTTGCTTAGCTCAAAAAGGGGGGTAGCAGACAAATATCAACCACTGGTATTTCCTGTCACTGAGCTGTCCAATCCTGCTTTACGGTTTTTATTCATATATTTGGGCTGTTTTACAGAGTTTGCTCTGAGAAGCATTCTTCAATGTTTTTTTTTCTTTTCTAATAATTTAGGAAGTAAAAGGCACAGTTTAAATCCTCCAAAGCAAGCTGGCCAGAGTGGTTCCTATCTGCAGTCCTGCATCTGGAAGGCTAAGGCAGGAGATCTCAAGTTTGAAGCTATCCTGGGCCACACAAAACGAGGACATTGTCACTCAGTGTCGGTAACTCTCCTCGGCAGGAGTCAGAATTCCCTTCTTGCCCAATCCCCTGAGTGATCTGCCTCACTTCACACAATTTTCTTCAGTGAAGTGCATCCCGCACTAGCTCTCCTGGGAACTGACATCCTCCACTCCTCTGTTCTCCGTGGTCTGGTCTGATATTCTGCCAAACAGCACCCATTTCACCACACGGCTTGATGTCTCCACTTCGGTGCCTTGAAGACTAATATGAATGGATGTAATTGTAATATCTTCTTACTTCATTAGCTGTCTTTATTTCAGATGATCGCTCAGTAAATGAGTTTTCAGCTCAATTTGTTGCCTTTTTTTAATCTTAAATCTTTTTCAGTCTACATTTTCCTGATTTTCTTTCCCTTGAGACAGAATCTTGTTATGGAGCCCATAGTGGCCTTAAATTCAACATCCTCCTGACTCATCGTGCCTGGTGTTGGGATTACAGGCATGGACCACCAAGCCCAACTTCTGACTTTCAAAGAAAATGAAAGCTAAATTTCCTGAACCATACTTCTCTTTGCTCTGCTCACTCATCTATTTTTAAAAGCTGCTGGGTTTTTTTGCCTTTATTCACATTTAATGCTGTAGTATCTGTCATTGTTCTAATGCTAGGGTGTTTTCTGTTTATGTAGACCATGTATATGCTCAGGGCATCTCTGCAATTTAGATAGTGCTTTTATGTAGTTCTGAAATTCAAATAAGATATGTGGTTGGGGGCTGGAGAGATGGCTCAGTGGTTAAGAGCACTGGCTGCTCTTCCAGAGGTCCTGAGTTCAATTCTCAGCCACCACATGGTGGCTTACAATCATCTATAATGAGATCTGGTGCCCTCTTCTGCCTTGCAGGCATATGTGCAGATAGAATATTGTATACACAATAAATAAATCTTAAAATGTGTGTGTGTGTGTGTGTGTGTGTGTGTGTGTGTGTGTGTGTGTGGTTTGCATGGTTCTCCTAATTATCCACCAACTTGTTTTTCTCTTTCTGTCTATAATTTAGTTCCACGTTAAAAAATGATAATTGTTGGTCAGGGTGCAGAGAGAGGGTGTCCTGCAAACCTCAGCCATGACTGGGATCTATAACACATCTCCGACTAAAACTAAGGGGCAAGAGCCAGAGCTCAGGGAGACCGCAACAAAACCTTGTCTTCCAGATCAGGCAGGATGACTCATGAACTCACTGCAGCTGTGGATGCCTGCACAAGACCTGTATAAGAGCAAGCCATGCAACTCCTACTGTCCTAGGGGTTCACAAGCCATGTAACTTCTATCATGGAGTCCTAGGGGTTCACAACCACCCAACTTCTACTGTGGAGTCCTGGGGGTTCACGAGCCAATACACCTAACTGAAGAGCTGCGGATGGGTGGTGGCTTCTAAGGTTGAGAGACTCAGTTTTCTTTAAGGGTATGGCCCCTGCTGAGTTAATCACATTCCAATGGAAGGTCCTATATCCAGCAGGAACAGGAGTCAATGGGCTAGTTAAAAAGAGGAGAAGGGAATCTAGGAAGGGTGGGGAGGAGGAGTTGGGTGAACAAAATCAAAATAAATCAAAAGAATTCACTTATAAAGATGAAAAATGTTATAGCTGTAGACCTTGACAAGTTCATAAAAATGCTCCATAGTTTCACTGCTAAATGCAGTCCTGTCTTTTGAGGCAATACACATAGCTCTGATATCATATTACAGTGATAACGCTACTTCCATTTTATGAACTAACTCTACTGGGAAAGGTAGTAGTTTTTCCAAATGTGTTCTCAGCCTTTGTCCAATGCCCACTGAGATGCCATTGTTGTAGTTGCCTTGTTCTGTTGAGCCAGAGTCTCTCTGTTTAGCTCTGAAGAGCCTGGAACTTGCCCTATAGACCAGGCTGGCCTCAAACTCACAGAGATCTGCCTGCCTCTGCCTCCCAGATTCTGGGATTAAAGCAAGCACCACCACATCCAGCTAATCTTTTCCTTTAAGCGGTAAAATAAGTAGCATAAATGTGAGTGTGCACATACGGGTAGCCAACCTGCAGTGCTGTCTAGGCCTTTGCTTACTATGAATACACTGCTCTGAATAAAAATCACATAACACTTTGTCTGGTGGCCTAAGAAAATAGATTTTTCAAATTATTCTAGTCAGGATATTTTAATGCTACCCAATTCATTTTCATTATAATAAAGAGTACATGGAAAACAAATTTGAGCCAACAAGATGACCTGAGTTCAATCCCTGGGAACCATGTGGTAGACGGAGAGACCCAAGTCCCCACTAGTTGTTCACAGGCCTCCATAAACAGATCACGGCACACACTTGAGTGCACATGCATGTTCATTCGGACATACACATAAAATTTAAAATTTTTTAATGTTAAAGGAAAAGTTCAGGGGCTAGAAAGATAGCTCAGTGGTTAAGAGCACCGGCTCTTAACTGGCTGCTCTTGCAGAGTATTCAGGCTGGGTGCAGCTGGGTTCCCAGCACCCACATGGCGGCTCACAACTATCTGTAACTCCAGTTCTAGGGGATCCACTGGCCTCCAATGGCACGAGGCATGCATGTGGTGTACAGACAGACATACATGCAATCAAATTATTCATATGCATAAAATAATATTTTTTTAAGTTTTTAAAAGTCAAAAGCAGAAATTCTAACCTCCTGTGTACCACCCTGGGTTCAGTCTTGGGGCTGCTTCCTTTTCAGTGCTCCAAATTACGTTGACAATGAGGAACAACCGCTCAGCTTACACAGTCTACATTCCTTTAACACTGTCTTCCTATTTTTTGAACAGAGTTCTCAAGTTTAATCATTAAGTTAATTTTGAATCTCTAACTAGTTTGATCTACTGAACTGCTAACTCTTTGGGTCACCATCCAATTAATTCTTACTATTTTTTTTCCTGCTGAATATCGTGAAACTAGAAAAACTTGGAATATTATGTAAACAGAAAAACTTCATCTTAGCACATAAACCATGAGAATTCTATGGTTCATTTTCTAGTGGTTCCCCACAGATCCACTGCCGTCACCCTATCCCAGGTTCCTCATTCTATGCATCCTGACATGTTTGTCCATGTGCTTCCTGCATGGAGAATGGCTCTGCACTAACAATGTCCCTGGCAAGTGTCCCAGCCTCAGCGCTGCTGCCTGCCAATGCATGCTCTTGGGTAGAACAGTCAGACACTGCTAAATCTCCTCCAAGCCACACAGTCCCCACTAGAGAACCATTGTCTGGGAACAAGACATAGCCACTTCTTGCCTCTAGTCTACAGTCACTTCCGAACACATCTACCTGGGTCCACCACATTCCTACGCTCCACCCAGAAACCCCTCCTTCAGGTTACAAGAAGGCAGTCTTTCCCACTGGGACTCTGCCAGTCCAGCTTGCGGCAAGCTCCAGGGTCTTACATTATCTCTTACAATAGGGCTCGCAGATACAGTTCAAGGCCAATCTGGTCTACAGAACAAGTTCCAGGACAGCCAAGGCTACACAGAGAAACTTGTCTCAAATATATATATATATATATATATATATATATATATATATATATATATATATTTTTTTTTTTTTTTTTTTTTTAAAAATAGCCTATGAAGATGATTTCTGTCCACCCTGCTAATGGGAGATACTCTAGGGCTCAGTTAACTAGTGTCCAGCTGTGTTGCAACGCTGAGTGTCTAAGCGTTCAACTTTTGTCTTCTCCAAAGGCGAACTCCAGCTCAAGTTCTGCACACTTTCTGACAGCCCTGGGACCTTGTTCATGCCTGCAACATCTGTGCTCCAAAGTGTCCCTCGGCCTCTCCTTGTGCCTGTCTGCCTTGCTTTACCACACCAGAACTGCTAGGGTCTTTGAGCTCCTTCAAGACACTGCTCTCCTTTCTAGCCCTACCAAGCACTACTTTTCCTTCAACAGTATTTGCTACAGAACCTCCTAGATCATTCTAGCGCCTCCCTACTTATGGGCATAGCTTTGTCATTGTGCGAAGACAATCCTGATCACATTGTCAAGTCAGCTATAGTAGAGACAAACACCATTTTCACTTAGTTGATCTGGTATTTATGTGTGTGTGTAGTGTTAGCTGCATATAAATGGGGGAGGGAATGAATGTGCACCAGAGTACATATATGTGTGGAGGCTGTAGGTCCACATCATGTGTCTTTCTGTATTATTCTTGTCTTAACTAGTGCTCTGTTGCTGTGAAGAGACACCATGACTACAGTAACTCTTTTTTAAAAAAAAAAAATATTTATTTATTTATTATGCATACAATATTCTGTCTGTGTGTATGTCTGCAGGCCAGAAGAGGGCACCAGACCTCATTACAGATGGTTGTGAGCCACCATGTGGTTGCTGGGAATTGAACTCAGGACCTTTGGAAGAGCAGGCAATGCTCTTAACCACTGAGCCATCTCTCCAGCCCAGTAACTCTTTTTTTTAAAAAAAAAATAATAATTTATTTATTTTTAATTCATGTGCATTCATATTTTGCCTGCATGTCTGTCTTGTGAAAGTGCTGAATCCCCTGAAACTGGAGTCACAGACAGTTATGAACTGCCATGTGGGTGCTAGGAATTGAACCTGGGTCCTCTGGAAGAGCAGTCAGTGCTCTTAACCTCTGAGCCACCTCTCCAGCACCTCTTATAAAGGAAAACATTTAATTGAGGGTTTATTACAGTTTCAGAGGTTTAGTCCATTATCATCATGGCAGGAAGTACAGTGGTGTGTAGCCAGACATGGTCCTGGAGCAGTAGCTGAGAGTTTTACATCCTGATCCACAGGCAGCAGGCAAAGAGAGACTCTGGGTTTGCTGTGGGCTTTTGAAACCTCAGAGTCCACCCCCCATGACACACCTCTTCCAACAAGTCCTTCCCAACAGTCCACCAACACCTCCCACTGTTTATCTTTTCTCTTCTTTTCTTTTAGACAGTGTCTCATCAGCAATTTCATTAAAAAAAAAAAGAATAAAAGCTCGTGAAAGATGGGGAGATAGCTCAGTGGTAGACTGCTTGTTTGGTCTCTGTTTTTCCATCCCCAAGACCTGGTCCATCTGCAAGTCCTGTTGTCTCTGCCTATAATAAAAACAGCAGCTGACCATTTCCTATCACTGCCCCATCACCTCCCCTAAGCACTGCTGCAAAAGCCTTCTCGGTCCTTACTCCCAGTCTCAAAAACTCATCCACACAATCTATTCTCCGCTGCAACCAGAGATCCTTGAAGAAATATACATGCACATTCTGAGCCCTCATACTGAGATCTACCTGTGTGCTAGGCACTCTGACAGTGCATAGAGCATACCCACACACCCAGATTTTATATATATATATATATATATATATATATATATATATATATATATATACATATATATATGTATATATGTGTGTGTGTGTGTGTGTGTGTGTGTGTGTGTGTATATCCAGGCCCTCAGAAAGCTGCATCATTCTGGAAGAGGGCAGACAATGACCCAAAAACACAATAAATGCATCAAATAAAGAGAGGCATTAATGCCATGTTACAAACGGAAATTTCTGTACCACCCAGTCCTGTAGTCATTCAGTCCCAAAGAAACACACAAGACTTTTATTAATTATAAACTGTTTGGCCTATTAGCTCAGGCTTCTTATTAACTAGCTTTTACAACTTAAATTAACTCATAATTCTTGTCTATGTTTAGCTACGTGGCTTAGTACCTTTCCTCAGCATTCTAATATTGCTTCCTCCATGTCTGGCTGGTGACTGATTCCCTGCCTTTCCTCTTCCCAGAATTCTCTTAATCTGCTTGCTCCACCTATACTTCTTGCCTGGCTACTGGCCAATAAATATTCTATTAAACTAATATGAGTGACAAATTTTTTCAGTGTACAAGAGATTATCCCACAGCATTTTCCCTTTTTCTCTTTTCAAAACAAGAACTCTGAATCTAACCTCCTTTGTTTAGCCTTTTTCCTGACCATTATCCATAACAACTTGTAATCAACACTCTAAACAAAGACAAACATCCATAATCTGTTTTTTTTGGGAATGTGGGTGTAGTTTTCTAGGCTACTTCCTCTTGATTGGGGGTGCTGAAAATCTTATGGAAACCCAAAGAAAATTGAGGATTATGGTCAAGTCCTGACTAGAGTATTCTCTGAGGCCGGATAATCTCAACCAGTAGTCTTGAGGATGTTCTGAATGTAAGACTCAGAGGAAACTGCAACAGAGGCACTCTGAGAAATTGGATCATCTGGGCCATCTAAGTGGGAGATGGAGGAGTGAAGCAAAGCAGGGCTGTCACACTTTCACTGGGAAAACCTTCCCCTAGCAGAGGGGAGTTGTTATACTCCTGGAACCCGCCTAACTGTAACTTCGCTGGGGAAGCCCTCTCCTGCTGGAGCAGAGCTGTTACATTGGAGAAACCTTTCCCTAGAGCAGGGCTGTAAGATGCTATGCTTACTGAGATCTGTGCTATTGCTGGCTCCCAGCTGCCAGAATACTCTTCCACATGAGCTGTAGCACTCAGTATCCCTTGGCTCCCAACTACCGGGATCCCTTTCCATCTGAGCTTTAATACTTATAAATATGGCTTCCTGCACCTGGTAACAGTTGAGGAAATTGAATTTGGCATCATGGAGAAATTGTGGGGCACTGAGGATTATGACCTGTGTATCACCTACTATAACACTAAAAATCATGACCAAAAATGGAGAAACTAGGCCTTGGCCTGGATGATGACAGCAACAACCAGCAAGCAACAGCCACACTGAGACCAGGAGACTGTGGCTGCCTGAGCATCCAAGGCTGCATGCAGTCTCTGGTACATGTCTGCCAGTATTGCAATGCCAACGGTTCCCTGCCTTCCTGCCAGAAGATGAAGAGGGTTGTGCAGTACGCCAAAGGCTGCAAACGGAAACCAATGGTGGATGGCTCATCTGCAGACAGCTTTTTGCCCTCTGCTGGTACCATGCCAAGCACTGTCAGGAGAACAAAGTCCAGTGCTATTCTGCCTCAACATCAAGCAAAGGCACCAACAGCAGCAGGTGCAGCACTGGTCCCAACAGGCTCAGCTGCTCCATAGGAGGATGGCCATCATGCAGGGGACAGGTGTGGCGGGACAGCATGCAGAGGACAGGTGTGGAGGGACAGCATGCAGGGGGCAGGTGTGGAGGGACAGCATGCAGGGGGTAGGTGTGGCGGGACAGCAGCAGGGGACAGGTGTGGAGGGACAGCATGCAGGGGATAGGTGTGGCGGGACAGCAGCAGGGGACAGGTGTGGAGGGACAGCAGCAGGGGGCAGGTGTGGAGGGACAGCATGCAGGGGGCAGGTGTAGAGGGACAGCAGCAGGGGGCAGGTGTGGAGGGACAGCATGCAGGGGGCAGGTGTGGAGGGACAGCATGCAGGGGATAGGTGTGGCGGGACAGCAGCAGGGGACAGGTGTGGAGGGACAGCAGCAGGGGGCAGGTGTGGAGGGACAGCATGCAGGGGGCAGGTGTGGAGGGACAGCAGCAGGGGGCAGGTGTGGAGGGACAGCAGCAGGGGGCAGGTGTGGAGGGACAGCATGCAGGGGGTAGGTGTGGCGGGACAGCAGCAGGGGACAGGTGTGGAGGGACAGCATGCAGGGGATAGGTGTGGCGGGACAGCAGCAGGGGACAGGTGTGGAGGGACAGCATGCAGGGGATAGGTGTGGAGGGACAGCATGCAGGGGACAGGTGTGGAGGGACAGCATGCAGGGGGTAGGTGTGGCGGGACAGCAGCAGGGGACAGGTGTGGAGGGACAGCATGCAGGGGATAGGTGTGGCGGGACAGCAGCAGGGGACAGGTGTGGAGGGACAGCATGCAGGGGGCAGGTGTGGAGGGACAGCATGCAGGGGACAGGTGTGGAGGGACAGCATGCAGGGGATAGGTGTGGCGGGACAGTAGCAGGGGGCAGGTGTGGAGGGACAGCATGCAGGGGACAGGTGTGGAGGGACAGCAGCAGGTGCAGCATGGGTCCCAACAGGCTCAGATGCTCTGCAGGAGGATGGTCAGCATGCAGAGGGGTGTGCGGCGGGACAGCAGCAAGACCTGCAGTCCCCAACTCCTGCTACTCCACCATATGACAGAATAGAGAGAAAGGACAAAGGAAGCACCTGGAGGTGAGGGGTCTGGGTTGTGCTGTCAGCGAGGCAAGTCCTGGCCCCTATGAACAAGGCCTTGACAGTCCCCTGCGAAACATTATTTTGAATTCCTCACCTTTAACTGACCACATGCTGAGTTAAAAAAATTACAGGATTTTAAATGTGTTACTTTTGTGTCTAACTACTACTTGTATTTTAATTCTTAAATACTTTCCTAATAAGCCACAAGTGCCTTTTTAGAAATGATAAATTAAGTGAAGTAGTTAAAAAAAAACTACTCATGGAAGTGAGCTTCATCTTTTTCAAAAATTTAATTAAGAGTTTTTCATTTCATTGAACTTTCTTTTATGGCATAAAAATCAGCTAGAAATATTTTCATTGCCATAGGTAGATATCATGTGTCTGGCGTTGGGGGGACGGTATCCAACATGGGGAGCAAATGACCTCAGTTGACTACAAAACTTTTTCTTAAATACAAATTCAGACTGATTTTTCAGACTAAGCTTATTATAAAACCAAGGGTAGGTGAAGTCATCAGACTGACAAACACAAGAAAATCACTCCAGAAATATGGGGTTTCGAAAGCGTCTTGAGCCCCCACCTAATTGGGTGGAGAGAGCACGTTGTTTGTTTACCTTCCGGGGGTCTGTTAGATGTTGCCACAACGACGACCCCGTTTTTGAACAGATTTTCAAAAAGCTGTTTCAGAATCATGGCGTCGGCGATGTCAGTGACCTGCGGACAACAACACATTTGTTTTATCTTAATTTCACTTCTGCTCCAACGAATTTGCTAATGGCTCTTTTTTTTTTTTAAGATGGAAGTGAATTCCAGGAGGAAAATTCTAATTATCGTCATGAAGAGTAGATAATTAAAAGCATGAAAGGCCATCAAACAGTCTTTTCCTTCACACTTCCTTCGCTGCTAATCAATCATCTCCACCCAAATTATCAAATGTTCTGTGCTAACTTCTCTATCAACTACACGTGGAAAGCAGAGAAAACGGTCCGAAACATTTAGGACATCCAATTAATTAGAACACAACCAACTCTCTGCTTATACTGCCACCCGGTATCCCCCTCCACCACACGCACAGAGAGGTGGGGAGCAAGAACAGCAGCATTGAAATACACGGGCTGTTTGCAATTCCTAATACCTTTCTGGCGAAGGTCCCCGGAAAGGTGACTCGTAATGGTCATGGGACGCTAGAAATAAGGACAAGTAGCCAGTGAGACAGAATCAGCTGCTGTTGAAAATAGAATGATATGACATAGATACTATTGTGCGATTGTTGCACAAAACAATTCAACAGATGGCCCATCACAGAAATAAGCAATTTCATTGTTCTTTTTAAGTGCCTTCTATTACTGTCCATGAATAATCCAAAGGCACACTGCAGTCACTTCCAGCACGCCAGCCTCTGCTAACCTTGCAAACACAAATATTCCTGCTAAAAAAAAAAAAAAAAATGAAATAAATAAATGTGTCCCTCCCAAGGACAGCTAATGCAGTGCTTTGAAACAATAACCTCTGGCAAAGCCAGAAATGCGCCCTGCAACTAAACCACAGCACAGGGCAGGCAAAACCGTGCCGGGCAAAGGAGAACGCAGCTACTCAGCTCTTCTCGAATGATTTCTTGTTCAAATTCATAATCAAAGAGTCCACTTGATGGCAACTTTTTAAAAGGGGGGCTTTTACAGTTCACAAATCAGCAATTGAGAGAGGGAAACTCCGCACACAACCTGAGTGCGGCTGAAGACACACTGGCCACTGTAGCCGCGGAGTGGCAACAGCGCTCAGAACACCCGGCCTGGCATAAAAGGGCTTTGACCGTACCGGCACATATCAAAGAATCTCAGTAAAATTTGCCTTAGGCGTGCTCACTAACTCACCATATTCTTATCTTCCCTGTTAGAGGATACGGAAACTCACCGAAATCTTCCTGTTTGATTAAGAAACTCCAAGTTACCACTTGACCCATTATAACACAGCCAGTCAAAACTGACCCTCACAGTCTAACCTGCTGCTCTCTTTATGGCCAGGACCTTACTGAGGCTGTGTAAGGTTTCCTTCCTACCTGAACAGATCAAAACCACAAGGGGTACGGCTGGAGGAAAGGGGTCTTTTTGTTTCAAGCAAAGGCTTAAAAACATTAACTAGGAGAAACTCCTGAAATGCCCTCTACTCAAAAGACTCCCGAGCCTCAAGCATTCACCGACGACAGAAAAGAGAAGCCGCGCTGGTGGCGTTCGCTGGGAGCTCAGGACCAGGGACAAATTTTGCTTCCACAAAAACATTCATAGAGAATTCCTTTTCAAATGCCTAAACACCAGTGGCATTTCTGATGAGGGGACAGAAGGAGCTTGCAAAATCCAGTAGCAACTGCCCTTTTTAAATGAGATTTTAAAGCCAGTGCTAGCCTCTCCATATATTTCCTTTAAACAGAAAAGCGATGAAATGCTACTCGATATTAGAGAACGAAGGCAGTGCTTTGACTATTTCCATAATGGTCTCTGGAACAAAAAATGAAAAAATAGCCTTTGTGCCCTGAGGTTTGGAGTGAAATATTCAGCCGATACACTGCAAAAGCTTAACCCAGAAATGGATGGGAACAGTCAAGGCTTGTGGTCGGGTTCCACTTGGCTGTTTTTACATTATGGGATGTTTTTGTGCTAGCTGAGAAAATTAACTTGGAGAAGCTATGGCTAATTACTAAAGCAGGAGTCACTCGGTGCAGCTGGATGCCAATGCAGACTCTTTGATCTTGGCCCCGCACTTGTCCGGCTTTGCCGGGGAACAGTAATTTTACAGTATAAGCGAACAGAAGACAATTGGCCCCACATTCTTGGAGAGCTGGGGTGTTCAGCATCCAGCATTTCATTACCATCCGGAACAAAAGACAAGGCTACAGATTACCAATAAGGGTAGTCTGCGAGCACAGAGTGGAGACATTTCATTAGCATTAAAGAGAAGAGATCTTTATGACCTAGAGTTGCCTTCCACCGTGACTCACTTAAATAAAAAAAGGGGGAAAAGTAATTCATTTACATGTATAAGTGCTTGAGTCTCCGTCACCCGCTGATTGGTACAGTGCCATGGAATGAGTGACAAATACAAGCATGCATTATCAGTAATTAGTGTTAGCACAACAACAAGCATCTACTTTTACTAGCCGTTTTTAATAGTGCTCCTGCTTTATGAAAATGGCAAATAGTATCTGTGAGTGATAGTGATACTTCATGGAGGAGAATTTTACACAGCATTCTGCTTATCGAAATGCTTTTTAAATACTAACTAGTAAGACATGTCTTCCCTCGGTATTCTGATGTTTTCAGAATCACAAGTGGTTTAGCAGGTAACATAAATATTCAAAGATACAAAAAAGATTTAAAAGAAAGCCTTAAGAACAAGGTATTCTTTTATTTCAGTCACTAGAGCACATTTAAGAGAAAAACAAAAACAAAGCCCTATGTAGACATATTCCTCGACCAAAGAAGTGTATCTGAGATATCACATTGGTAATGATGATGAAGAGCGTGAACTAAATGCTTCCAAAGTGGGACCTTAAAAACCCCTTAAACCCACGAGCACAGATAGAAGGAGTATGTCCTTGCTTCTAAGGAGCAATAATTCCCGTTCATCTCCCTATAAAATAAACATTATTATATTCATTACCACCACTCTAAAGTCCAATAACAAACAGCAAAACCAGCCAGACTAATAGCATGATTCAATTTTAAGAGTGGGGTGGCAGTTTCAGATACACTGTCACTAAGGATAAAGCATCTAAAGATTCATTTCTCATAAATTCAGCAAGGATTGATTATACTAGGCTTAAGAATAACTTTTAGGTCCTGTTATTAAACAACCCAAACCCCACCTTCCTCTATAGCCAGATAGTTAACCACATAACACAAGACTTTGTGTACTAAAGAAGACACATAACCTAGCTGCTGAGTCAGAGCAAGGATACTGGGTTAAAACCGCAGCTGAATTATGTAACCTCTCTGACTCTTCATTTTCTCATCAATATAATGAAAGCAGCAATAATACATAGTTGCAAAACTTTAATAAGACATAGTTAAACTCTCGAGAAATGCTAACTAGGGTTTATTACCTATGTATAGTATATATGCTCCTATAATTCCATATTAGTAATGCATTATTATATAGAATCTTGGTTGCAAATGGAAGGATAGATGTCACAGTACAGTGTTTAAGAACAAAGGCATTGGGATTGGTGGTCAAGAGTAATTCTTGTTCTTCCAGAGGACCCTAGCTCAGTTCCCGGAACCCACGTCGGGTAGCCCATAGCTGCCTACAACTCTAGCTCCAGGGAATCCTTGTCTTCTCCTGAGTTCGCAAACACCCACACTTATGTGCACACATGTACAAAATTAAAACTTAAAATAAATATTTCTTTTTTTAAAAAAGACAAAATATAGAGGCCAGACATGGTGGAACACACCTTAAATCCCAGCACTCAGACAGCAGAGGCAAATGGATGTGAGTTAAGAGCCCAGCCTGGTCTGCAAAGCAAATTCCAGGACAGTCAGGGCTCTATAGAGGGGCCTTGATGCAAAGCAAACCAAAACCAAAACAAACAGCACAAACACACAGGCACACAGAAAGCACCCAGGAGACAGGAGCCAACATCAGAGAGTATACATAAGGAGCTGAGATGCAGCTCCATGTTAGATGCCTTGTCCAGTGTGTAAGAGGTCTCTAGGTCCAGTCTCCAGCATCAAAATGAACAAAAAAGATAAAGAGTATACACAATAGATGGGATGGAATAGCCAATAGATAAATAAGCAATATCTCAACAGTTCATGAAAGACTAACCTAGTAAGAAAACAAAGGAGAAAAATCATATTAATGCATAAATAATATAAATTAAATAATCAGATCATTTCATCTATTAACAATTCAAATGATGAGATAATTCATGATATTTACAGGAGATAATGTGGCCGAGGTTTGAGTCTTTGGGATCTAAAATGCTGGCTTTTCTCGAGAGCTGCTTTATACACAAGCGTAGTGATGCTTAAGCGAGGAAGGCGGCAGGCAAAGCTTGACGGACCACTATGGCAGGAATATGGAAAACCAGAATGCCAAGATATGGACAAGAAAGAGTGCTCGTGAGGTTTCAGACAAAAAGGACTCGGTCGGGAGGTGGGCTAGAAACCATTTGTGTTATATTCTGGCAAAGAATGTGGCTTGGTCTGCTTATGGCCTAAAGGTTTTAAAGGAGACTGAATTCAAAAGCAATGGACTTTTCAATTGGTGGGGGGAGCCCAACATAACAAGGCATCAATGGTGGAATGTTTGCTGCTTGATGCCAGGCTTATAGTGAGAAATCAGAGCAAAAGTCGGAGCAAGTAGAGCCAAGAAGAAGAATTAAGTCCAGTTAGACACAGAAAAGAACAAGAGTGCATCTAAAGCTGTGGACAGGGCCTGGAGAGATGGCTGAGCAACTACGAGCACTTGCTGCTCTTGCAGAGGACCTAGGATTGGTTCCCAGCATTCACAAGGCAGCTCACAGCCATCTGTAACTGCAGTTCCTGGGGATCTGGTGCCCTCTGAAAGCACCAGGTACATCTGCAGTGAACTTCAATTCATGCAGGCAAACAATTGCTCATAGTCAAAGTGAAAATAAATCTTTAAAAAAAAAAAAGGCTGGAGAGATGGCTCAGTGGTTGAGTGAGCATTGGCTGCTCTTCCAGAAAACCTGGGTTTGATTTCCAGCACCCACATGACAGCTGATGCTAATCTTTAACTCCAGTTCCAAGGAATTTGACAGCCTCTTCTACGTCTGAGGGCACCAAGCATACATGTGGTACATACATAGACACACATGCAGGCAAAATACCTATACAGATAAAATGCAATAAATCAAATCTAAAATAAATAAATGGCAGGCTATGGTGAGGCCCTCCTTGTCTCCCAGTACTCAGGAGGCCAGTATTGCAGATAGGTCTCTGTGAGTCTGAGGTCAGCCTGATCTATATAGGGTCCCAAGCCAGCCAGAGCTCCCCAGAGACCCTGTCTCAAAATAGATAAGTAAGTAAGGTCGTGAACTGTGAATAAGGTGTGTATAAAACTGTACTATTTAGGAGAGAGCATCATTAAAGAAAAACTTCAAACCTTGACTGGGACAACGGGAGAGATGCCATGAGACAAGACCTCAACCATCAAAGGTTTCAGTTTATGAAAAATGAAATATATTTGAAGTCTTTCCTTTGGAAATACAGTGTCTAAATAAGTGGGGCCTGAACAGCTAGAGACAAAGAGGTGCTCTGGTCTGACAGGATCCCCATACAAGTGTTTCCCTAGATAGAGTAAATTCATAAGAAACATAGGTCCAAGGGTGCTGACAAGCCTGCAGATTCGCTACCTAGAGACAGGCATAGTCTGTTTAGCGGTGAAACAGGAAAGGTCCGGCGACAAGAGGTCAGGCAACTGGGATAACTATCAAACCAAGTTCGGATGAGGCAGGTGATGACACACACCTCCGCTGTATGTGTTAGCAGGCAAGATTCTTTACGAGCCTGTCTCACTCAGTGTGGGGGTTTGGATGAGAATGGCTCCCATAGGCTCAGAGTTTGAACACTGAGTCCCCCAGTTGGTAGAGCTGTTTAGGAAGGATCAGGAGGTGTGACCTTGTTGTAGGAAGTGTGCCATTAGGGGCGGGTTTTGAGGTTTTAAAAAGCCCAACTCTCAGCTACTGCTCCAACATCATGCTTGCCTGCAGCTATGCTCCCTGTCATAAGGATCATGGGTTAAACCTCTCAAACTGTAGCCAAGCCCCGAACAAACTCTCTCGCCTATAAGTTGTCCTGGTCCTAGTCTCTCTCCACAGCAATAGAAAAGTAACTAAGACACTTAACATGTTACAGGAACCCTCTGTTCCCCGGGACTCTGGGGGCCTGGGCTTGTTCAAGCATTAGCAATACAGATAGACATTTATTCTTGATTCCTCCTCCCCTCTCAAACGTGAATTTAATGGCAAGTACTCAGACAGCCAGCATTATTGGTGGAACATTATGGTTCGGGGAACTTCCATGGGATCCTTCCTTAATCAATCAAAAACAACAAAAAATCTATAACCATGTTGATATAAAAACAAATACAGGGCTAGAGAGATGGCTCAGGGGTTAAGAGCACTGGCTGCTCTTCAAGAACACCCAGTGATACCAGCACCCATATGGCAGTTCACAACTGTCTGTGACTCCAGTCCCAGGTGATATGATGCCCTCTTTGGGTCTCTGTGGGCAATGCAGACACATGGTGCACAGGCATACAGGCAGATAAACTACTCATATACCTAAAATTAAAAGAAATATAAAATTTAGGGACTGAAGAGATGGCTCAGTGGTTAGGAGTGCTTAACATTACTGCAGAGGGCCAGGTTCATTTCTCATCACATACACTGAGTCACTCACAACGGCCTATGCCTCCAGTCCCAGAGGATCTGGTGCCCCCTGGCCTTAGTGACCATCTGCATACACACAGTACAGGGAAGCTCATGTAGCACACAATTTTACACTGTGCAATATCTGGTGGAGAAGAAGGGAGACACGTGCCATTCACTGTAACTTACAAGTCAGCAAACTTCTCTTACAATAAGTTACTATTTCAGGCTTCCCGTGCCTCATAGACTCTCCATTCCATTTCTTCTTTTTATGATTATCATTTTCATCTCCCCTCCTCCTCTTTCTCCTCCTTCTCCTTGCTATCACTTACAACAGGACCCCAGGGCTGGTGGGACGGCTGAGTGGCTGAGAGCTCTGGGTGCTCCTGTAGAGAACTCACATTCAGTTCCCAGCACCACAGCTACCTGTAACTACAGTTCTGGGGGCTCTGCCGCCCTCATCTGGCCTCCAGAGTCACCCATATGCACATCCACACAGATGCATGCATGTGTGCGCGCGCGTGCGCGCACACACACACACACTTAAAGGTGAATGAATAATAAACAGATCTTAAAGCACTATGGCCCAACAATCTTTTCTCAGGGACCAATTTATCTTGAGAAGACCATGGCTTGTGAAACTCTAAACCAGACAGTAAAATTGAAGTAGTAACAGAAAATATGTGAAATCAATTCATAAAATAACGAAAAACCAGGAGCAAAATTTAAACATCCAGACTTTGTTCAGTGTGCCATTCTATAGCTATGAAATCTCCACTCGGGGCTCAGATGCTCAGAGTGCCTAGTGCCATTGTGGAACACTGAGTCACATTCCCCGAACCCAGGCAGCCCAGAACCACCTGCAAATACAATTCCAGAGGCCCCAATGCCTCTGGCCTTGGTGAGCACCCACACTCATAGACAACCCCATGCATGTGCATGCGCGCATGCACACATAATGTGAAATTCTAAAAAGAAATCTAAATCTAACAAAAAAGAAAAACCCAGCTTTACCTGAAATTCATCAAAGCAGAGGAGACAAGCTTCTTGGCTGATTTCGTCCGCTATGGGAGCTATGGGGTCATATGACTTAGCCATGAATCCTGCCTTCCTTTTTGGTAAGCTCTGTTTAAGGCGATGTATTCCTTAGATATAGGAAATAAAACAGACAAAATATTACATTAATAGAACATTTTAAGGAACTAGAACATATTTTTAATCTCTGAATAAATCTTAATTTGGACATAAAAACTAAATTTAAACTCCACATGAAACGGAGTTCAGTCATCACAATCTGATTATTAAAAGGCATTGCGTTTTCTCACTTCAAAATAAATTATCCAAATATGACAGTCTTAAAACCATAAGGGGAATTCACGGCCACTTCCTCTCACTGCTGAGTCACTGCAAGGGTAACAGTGATAGCTAAATGCATCAGCAAACTGGAACTGGTCCTGGGTTTAAGTGATGAGTGTGGAGGCAGGAAATCACCTGTGAAGTACATGTGCATCTTGTCTAGCAGATCCAATCAGAATGCTCTCTTGTCTCCATCCCAAGACATTCAGACCATTCCTGCCTATTCACTGTATTTACACTAAACACTGAATGTACTGGGGAAGGCAATGTTCCCACTCTAGGAAGGAGTGAACGACAGGCAAACTGTGCAGAAAATAAGCTACAAACACCAAGAGATAGGCAATATGGAACCCACGGGAATCCCACCAGTGGAAAATGATGCTGAAGGATCAGGAACTACATCTGACTGTCTCATAAAAGAAACAAGAAACCTGGTATGGTAGTGCACTCGGGAAGCAGAGGCAGGCAGATCTCTGAGTTCAAGGCCAGCCTGGTCTACAGCTAGAATTCCAGGAGAGCCAGGGCTACACAGAGAAAGCATGTCTCAGAAATAAATAAGTAAATAAATAAATAATAAAATTTTCAAAAAGAAAAGATCTATAAGGAAAGCTATAAAATCTACATGTAAATACAGTCTGAGTGCCTACGAGATAGGAACACAGTAGGAACCTAATCTAAGGGTCTTCCTAAAGCAGGTGTGGGTTAACCTCTTCCAGCAAACCTACAAGATAGGAACACAGTAGGAACCTAATCTAAGGGACTTCCTAAAGCAGGTGTGGGTTAACCTCTTCCAGCAAACCTACGAGATGATAGGAACACAGTAGGAACCTAATCTAAGGGACTTCCTAAAGCAGGTGTGGGTTAACCTCTTCCAGCAAACCTCCCCCCTAGCACTGAACTGATCTTAAGAACGACCTCAAGATGAAGTCTCATTTTCCACATACTGCAAAGCAAAAGATACCAAAAAGAATTTTACTTCAAGCAAAAGCCTGATTGTTTTATGGCTTATCTGTTCAACCACCAGAAAAGAAAACAACTTTGTTGTGGTCACTCTGAAAAACCCTTGGCTGCTTGGGGTCACTGACTTACTTTTGTGCACATCTAGCATGAAGCCATGAAAGTGGACCCGTTTTTTCCTCTTCATCTCCACATAAGCATAAAACATGTCCATCACCATTGTTTTCCCTGTACCTTGAAAATAAAAATAAAAAAATTTAAGAATACCATTAAACGGCATGTGCTGATTGCACTAATGATTGTTCATTAGCTTTGAGATAATGAGACGCGCTCTTCCTGGGAAGCTAGAGGCGACTGCTCTGCTGGGTCAGAGAGGTGCATACTTTGCCTGCTGAACAGGCTCTTAAAGACTGATACTCCCTTTGTGGTCATAATCCTGCTTTTAGTCAACACTGAGAGGTATGCTCATAACCTAGCATGATTTCTAGGCTGTTCTTCCAGCTTTTCATATGAAAGACACAAGAATAAATTAATCTATTGGCATTACTATATATTAGAAACTATGGGAAATTCAGAAATTACAAGTAAGAATATGGAAAGAAGGTGGCTGGCTGATGGGCAGCTCAGCAGGTGAAGTGCGTGCTGTGTAAGCCTGCCCTGACTAACATTTAATCCCATTCCCCACCCCATCCCTGCCCACACACATACCATAGGCACACATAATAAATTGGTGTAGGAAATCCTTTTGTATATGTGTTGCTTTTATTGATTAATGAATAAAGAAACTGCTTTGGCCTATAGAAAGGCCAAACTTAGGTAGGCGGGGGAAACTAAAATGAATGCTGGGAGAAAGAAGGCAGAGTCAGGAGAAGCCATGTAGCCCTGCTATAGACAGACACCAGAACTTTATCTGGTAAGCCACAGCAGCATGGAGAAACACAGACTAATGGAGATGGGTTAATTTAAGATATGTGTTAGACAGAAATACGCTTAGGCTATTGGCCAAACAGTATTGCAAATAATATGGTTTCTGTGTGATTATTTAGGGGCTAAGCAGCCAAGAATAAATAAGTGACCTCTTACAACAAATAATAGATACAAATAGATTTTAAAGAGGGGAAAAGTTAAGGAATAAAGTCAGAGGAAAATGGTCAGTTATAATACTTTGTCTTATTTAAAGCTGAGACCATGCTTTTCAAAATGAGCCCTACTTCAGAAACTCATAATCAATCTTTAGAATTAAATTATCTAGTTTTCAACACTTAAAAAGGTTACTTGCTATGATTGCAACTAGCAGCTGAATGTCAGTCACCTGAGCACAGGCATTCACACAAAAACATTGCTCTCTTACAGAAAACCTAGCACCCAAGAACCTAGCACTTGGGAACCCAGTACTGGGGGGACTGTAGCAGTATCCACACTTAGTCCACACCCCAGCAGCCATCAGCAAGCCAAACCTGCACGTAAGCGTCCTGTCTCCAATCCCCCCCACCAAAACACACACACACACACACACACACACACACACACACATCGAAGTAGGGGATATAATTACTCAAATTCAAAGGCGGCTTAACAAACAGGAAGACACAGACTCATTTTTGGGCTTTTTTCTACTTGAGGAGACATTAAGCCCATAACTTTCCTTCCTTTCTTCCCTCCCTCCCTCATTCTTTTTTAAATGTTTGTGTGTGATTGTTTTACCTACATGTATGTCAATAATCCACATGCATGCAGTACTCTTGGAGGCTAGAAGAGAGTGTTGGATTCTTCCTGTGACTGGAATTACTGATGGTTATGAGCTGTCATGTAAGTGCTGGGAATTGAAGCCGGGTCCTCTCCAAGATCAACAAGTGCTCTTAGCCCCTGAGGTAACTCTCCAGCCCCCAAGTCCATGCCATTTCAATGCCAGGTCTTTTTGTGTAAAAATGCAATTCCCAGTCAGACTTTTCATTCAAAGGCTCACTTAAATTGAAAAGTGATTCTTTGCAAAACCTTCAGTATGGTACTTCTGGCTAGAATAAGCAGATTCTCAATCATGACAGCTACCAAAAAAAGTAAAGCAGTAAACTCTAAAATTCTACTGCCTCTAACACTGATCCAGCAAAGCTCCTAAGTTATCTAACCAACAATGTGAAGAACATGTACTGGAACTTGATATTTGTATGAACTCTCTGTCAAATGGACTTAAAATGTAAACACCACCCACCCCACCTCTTGGGAACGTGGGTGTTGTAGTCTAGAGACTACTTCCTACTGTCTAGGGGTGATGGCATACACAGGGGACCCTGAAAAATTGAGATAATGGTCAAGTCCTGGGAAAAGTAGTTGTAACATTTGTTGTCCAGTCTCACAACTGTCTCCATGCAGAGGATGAGCCAGGGAGAAGGAGAGCTGCAGTTTACTAAGACATTTTAGACAAAGAGTAACACGAGGCCTGAGAGCATGGGCATGGACTGCCCAGAGGAGAGCCTCATTGCACTGTCTTTATAATAGCCATAGACAGGATTTGATGGAGTTTGCTGTCTTTTTTTAAAAAAATATTTATTTATTATGTATACAATATTCTGTCTGTGTGTACGCCTGCAGGTCAGAAGAGGGCACCAGACTCCATTACAGATGGTTGTGAGCCACCATGTGGTTGCTGGGAACTGAACTCAGGACCTTTGGAAGAGCAGGCAATGCTCTTAACCGCTGAGCCATTTCTCCAGCCCCGGAGTTTGCTGTCTTTAGAGGGTGCCTGAGGACTTTACATTAGATCACAGAGTCAACAGGAGTACAGCAAACAAAGCAACACTTCAGATCACAGGAATTGCATGCTAACTGTAAACTAAAATTATAGGAGAAAATACACGGACAGGAGCAGGGCCACACTAAAGGATACATATGTTCAGGCCTTAAACATGTTCCTTTGCTATCTTAGCACTGTTATGCAAAATGTCCTTATATTGCAAAGAATATCTTTACATAGGCAGTCTGCACAGCAAATGCTAATTGTGTTGGAGCTCTTGATCCTCAGCTGGCAGAGGCCTCGATCAGACTCCAGAGTGAAAGGTTCCTTTCCCTTCCCATACCCTCATAACTTCTATCTTTCTATCCTGCTTCAAACAAAATGAAAGTCAAGGCATATCAACATTTGATGAGCACTGCCAAAGCAACTCTGAGAGGTAATTTCATAACTTCAAACACTTATATTAAAGAGCAACACTTTAAAATCAACAGAAACTTGTCTTAGTCTACAAACTCAGAAAAGGCAGCAATGGAAACCCAAGGTAAATATGAGAAAGGAAATAATTAAGAAGTCAAAAAAGCAAAAGATAAATCACTGAAAACACTGGGGGAAAATACTAAACCCTATTTCAACTGAACAAGAGAGAGGAAGCACAAAGCAATGGTGGAAAACTGCACACGGTCTGCCACTTGGGTGAGGGCAGCTTTCTGATAGGTGTCCGAGTCTCTGATTTCAAAGTCATCTCCATCCTTGGCTCCAGACAGGTATCTGAGGAACCTTCGAGAGACCCCAGAGCATAGTGGTACTCAACCATGAGGCACTATTGCACACACCTACAATCCCAGAACTCCAAGGCCAGTCTCAGCTACATACTGAGTTTGAGGCTGGCTCAGATTAAATAAGATCCCATCTCAAACAACCAAACAACAGCAACACTTGCCAATGGCACACTCTACTGCTTGGCAACAGTATGACAGGCCCCAAATTAAACATAATACAACCATTGGCTAGCAACCCCACTGTGGGGTGTATAAAATGACAGAAAGTGGGAATGTAAACAAAGATCTACACGTTAATGTTAACAGTAGCATCATTCCCAACAACTGAAGACAGAAGAACTCAAAACACCACTGATAAAAAAGAAATAGGTGACAACCTGTGAGATATACACGCAATGGAATACTATTCCGCCCTTAAAAGGAAGAAAATTCTTGTGTGACTGCATATTTTTGGCCACTGCAAAAATATTTTTAGTTTATTCTTGATATTAATTCTTCAAATTATCTCACTCCAAACTAGTATCTATAAAGTTTATTTTAAACTCTACTGGTTTGAAAATGGGAGGAGCATAAAAACAAAGGGGAAAACATTCTGATGTGTGGGACAATATAGATAAATCTTGAAGATATTTTTTGCTCAGTAAAATAGGCCAGACATGAAAGGCCTGACATCAGATGATTCCCTTTCTGTGTGGGACCTAGAGTAGCCAGACTCACCGCACAAAGGGGAGCTGTGCTTCAGGACTTGAAGGCTGAAGAAAATGGGGAGAGGCTGGAGTTAGGAATGACTTGAGTGAGCAGTGCTGGCCCATCTAGTCGCTACATCTCCAAAAGCAGGACACTGCCTGGCACGGGGCAGATGCTCAGCAAACACCTGTCCCGAGTGAGGAGCACAAGGTCATAGGACCTTGGGGAAAAAGTGGAAGGAGCCAGACACTGAATTCTACCAAGTTCACCACGTGGCTTCAGTCTCTAAGAATCATAAACCTGGTGTTTTTTCAAGAGAGGAGTATTGCCAGTAATTAACTTGAAAAATCCAGAGCTTTGACATCTGATGATCAAGCCCTGACTTAGGAAGTCAAAAAATGGAGACCCCTCCTGGAGGTTCCTTCTCACAGCTTTCCCCTGCAGACAGCAGGAAGTGGTGTCCTCCCCACCCCTCCAAGGCCCACAAGGGTGCTCTAATCTCTGCTAACTTCTAGAGCTCGGTGTGAGCATAGGACGGGGCCAGACTGCTGCGGGTAGGGACTATAGGTCCTTCCATTCTCTTCTAATAGTCTAGATAAATATTAACCCTGCTGGCACCACTGCAGTAGGTACTGGCGTTCCTCCACCCAATAAAGGGAAGAAGAGAAGGTGGGAAGGAGGAAAGGCTGGACCTGTGTTTAAGATTCTATAAGGCCAAATGACTAAACTTCAAGATTATGGAGAGTTAAAATGCTACAAACCAGAGACAGATTGCCTCAGCTCCTTTAGTCCCTCTGAAAGCCATTCATTGCCCACCCTGCGTCTGACCTAACATCCTTGTGACTGTCAAAACTTTAACGTATTAGCAGATCACTAATCCAAAACCTAAGAATGCTATCAGACATTGTCTCAAACTTACAGCAGTTGTCTTGCTTGGCTGTGACCTGTGGACCCACCAATGAATGTCACTTGCAGTTCCTTTGTTCTGCGACTACTAGAATCTCATGTCAGCACTTCCATGGTGGAATCTGGTGTTAGCAGAACCTGAATCTGTTTCTAAGTCCTGGCTGCTCATTTAGCTCCAGAATAAACCATGTCTTATTCTCTTCGAGATGAGAATGGGTTTTTGATTTGACAGTGTTTTGGTCAAGCGCTTGCAACAGAACCAGCTACAAGCCAAGAGCAAAGGCTCAGATTATTACCATACAGCTTTCAGCCTCTGAATGCGATGAGTTAAGTACAATTAACAAAAATAGTTGAACTACAACATTAATCCATCAATTTAAATACCAACCCTGTGAAGGTTCCTGGATATAAGGCCCTCATCTCGAGCCATCTATGAATAAGAATATAATATAGCAGGCACCAACAAGCACAAGGCAATGGAGAAATAGGAAGTGGTAGCATGGGGTGCTAGGAAGCTGGTGCCCCCCTTCCCAGGAAACCTTGCTAGATTTAATACCTATTTCTCAAGTCTAAAATGGATAAAGAATATGAGTTTGGGGTGGCATTCTGAGGCTATTCTAGCTGAGTCCTCAAAACGAGAAGCTAACTTCTTATTACCCTTTTCTGAGTATTCTAAACTGACTCTAGCCACCAAGTTATCTCACTTCCTAGTTCAAGGTTTGTATCTCTTCCCCTCTGCTATAAAGGTATTTTAACCAACAGCATGTACCCAGCCTACACTGAGCATCCCAGATAATTCCTTCCCTCTCTCCCCCTCCCTCTTCCTCCTCATTATTTCATTTTTCTTTGAGACAAGGCTTACAACATAGCCTAAAGCTCATACTCCTGCAGCCTTGGCCTCCTAGTGTTGGGGTTGAAGGTCTGCATCTCGTTCGAGGGCTAGCTTTTTCAAGAACTCAGACGCATTATTCAAACTGTATCTCCATTCAATTAGACTATGGGAGCAACCTTTACAAGTCTTGCTTTTCAAGCCCTTTTGCGGAAGTCTCTACCAACCACCTCCATTTTCAGTTAAGTGGTTACGGTAATAGGAACAACAGAGAACAGATGCTTGCAATGACTGAACATGAAAGTGGAGGTACAGGAAGTGCAATGCTCTCCCAAAGAACAAGAGCTGGCCAGGGCCAGATGGGAAGCACCCAGGGTGCGGAAGGCAGTAAGCAGTGCCCCGGGTGCAGGAGGATGTGAGCAGAGTCCAGGGTGCAGGAGGCTGAGAAGTGCTGAGCACCTGCTGTAAAGGAAAAGGAACATCACCTCAAAACTCACAACCAGCCTAGCAGCTAAGGAAAGGCAAGTCTGCCTCATGGACAGAACTAGGAGATCAAGAATGTACTACCACTAATGCCCAAACTGATTTAAAGGAGGCTGCAGGGCAGGGTGGTGCTGAAGCAGGAGGAGCACTTGCGTCCACAAAACTGAGACCAGTGCAGGGAGCAGAGTAAGACCCTGTTGGTGGGGGGAGAAGGTAAAAACAACAGCCAGGTCATTACTCTAAGGACTTAGATTATGAATAAAAATCCGTGTGGAAATTAAAAAGTCAAAAAATACAAGCTTAATTTTACAAAGAAGTAGGCTGAGACAACAGCACCCTACTGAGACCCTGACTGTGCAGTCAGCCACAGATACCTTCCTGCAGGTCATCTCACCTCACTTCATGCAGACTGAGGCAGTGATGCTCACATCACTAGCCACAGCCTAGGGGAAGCCATGGTGAAAGCTGAGGTCACTGTTTTGTTTTGGCAAAGTTCAGTGATCACTTTCCTGTGGGTCCTATATGTCCAGTTAATACAACACACTGTCAACCAGTCCAGGCAAGAACAGTTTCTTGCTCAAATAGTTAGGCTTGCCATGTTGAAAGCAAACTCCATAAGGAGTTTCTTCAATGCCCATTGTCTTTGAAGTAAATTGGTACTGCCAGGAGCAGATGTTTCTAATTGTCATGAAAAGCCCTACGTTAACAAAACATTTTAAATGCCATATTCTGTAGGTATTTGAAAGGTTTGAAGACCATCTATCTATCTAAAATATATCTCTATGTGATGTGGAAAACATACCTAGCATATCTACATATTTAATCGTTATAGATGAGTAACTACTGACCTGTGTTTCTTGATCATCCTAAATAGTTCATAATAGCTTTTAAAAACTAGAATTTTACCTTACATTTTTTAATTAACTGCATAGACACCATACCTTATACAAGAGTAGAAACATTCATACAATATATTATGACAAAAACAAGCTCAAATTGATATCAATATATAAAAATCCTAACAAGAGTAGACGCATACATACAGTGTATTGTAACAAAAATTTCCTTAAATTTGTACCAATATATAAAAGTCCTTTAAACAAGAGTAAAAACATATATACAGTGTAACCAAATTAAATCAGTATGCCAAAATCCATGCCAATGCAAAATATCTGAGATTGATTAATAGTTGTATTTTTATCCTATATATTGTCCCCAAGTGGAAGCAGAAGAAGCTCCTGCCGGCCCCCAGGACTTATTCAACACTTACCAACATCTCCATAAACATAGAGGCCCTTTGGAGGTTTGTTCCTTGAAAAAAGCTGCAAATTAAGAACAAATTACAAATTTTCTATCATGAAAAGAATTACATATAATCAAACACATAAAGTTCCCAGCTGTGCTATATATAGAACATTGAGGGGACAATTACATACAAAAGTAGAAAAAACTTGGTGTGAAAGTCTGCAAAGCCAAAATATTGTCCAGCCTCGAAAAGGAAGGGTTTTTTTTTTTTTTTGATAGACTACAGCATGGATAAATCTTGAGGACATTGTATTGTAAAATAAGCTAGTCACACAAAAACAAAATACTTCTATGAGGTACTCAGAGTAAACAAATGAGAAGTATAAACTATAATTGCCGGGGCAGAGTGGAGGTGAGGAATTATTGTTTGGGAATACAGAGCTCCATTTGTGTAACATGAAGAGACAGGTAGGAGTAAGACACAGAATTATGTCAGCATTTATTGCCACCGAGCTGTGTAATAAAAGTAGTTAAGATGGCTAACATGGTGGCAGACACTTGTATACCAGCACTTGGGAAGCTGAGACAGGAGAATGCCTATACTTCGCAACCAGACATGTGATTTAAAAGGAAATTCTGAAAGCTCAACTCAGAATCCAATTCACAAGGCTCTTGCTTCTGTTTTTATAACCCATGGACTTGTTCTAACTCCACTAACTTTATCTCCTGATATGGGCCACACCCTGGTACAGGCAAACAGATCTCCACCTTGGTTCCAACAACTGCATAGCTTCCTGTTCCCTGCAAGTCACTGTTAAGTCTAAGCCAAAAATAGATTTCCACTCCTGCCAACATCTCTTAGTCCTTCTTTCTTTCTTTTTTGTGTGAAACATTATGTAACTAGATTCTCAGCTTGCTTTAAAAATAAAAGGACACACTCTTAAACAATTTTAGAACAATGTCAAGTTTGGAACCTAACATAAAACCTAATAATCTCTCAGGGTATTCTGCATTTTAGAAATCTTTTAAAAGCAATATTCTGTGTTTGTTAACTAGAGTTATTAAACATCACATTCTGCACAGATACATTTTTTTTGCTGCAGTTGGTTTCTGATTTTTCTTTTGAGACAATCTGCAAAGCCTTGACTGGCCTGGAACTCGCTATGTTGACCAGGGTGACCTCAAAGTCATAAAGATCTTCAGTTTTAGGATTAAAGATGTGAGCCACCACGCCTGGAATAGCTTCTCTAGCATTGTTCACATGACACACAATAGCCACTAAGTAAACAAAATTCAAGTTAGAAAAACAACGAAGATGGGCAGAGAGCTGCACAAGAGCTCAGTTTCTATAATGTGGCCCTGAGGATGGGATGAGCAGGTCAAGGACAGAACACTTTCTCGCCAGAGTAATGACTGGGACTCCGTGTTAGTACTTAAACAGGCAGGAAGGAGCACTTATTTCTTATTTCCTACTCACGAATCCAATATATTTTAGAAAGAGAACGCTGTCAGATTTTTGTATGTTACATGTGCTACATTGCTCTATATATTTTATTAATTCTTTGAAAATTTAACACCATTTATTTTGACCAAATTCACGTCCTACTCCTCTCCTTAAATATTCTTGATTTTGGGTTTGGTTTGGTGAAGTTTTAGGGGGAAGGGTATGCTTTGCTTTTTGAGACAGGGTCTCACAGTTCCCTGGCTGGCCTGGAACTCTCTAGGTAGACTATGCTAGCCTTAAAAATCACAAAGCTCTGCCTGCCTCTGCCTGCTGGGACTGAGGCCCTGCACTGTACCTTAATGGTAAGGAGATACTGCTAGGTATGCATAGCACTTGGAGGCTCAAGGTTAGCCTGAGCTACACAGTGAAACCTTTTCTCCAAAAAAAAAAAAAACAAAACAAAACTAAAAGATGAGATGCAGCTATGTGGTAGAATGGGGATGGCCCTCCATTTAGTCCCTAGCACCACCACAAAAGTTGATAAACAAAATAGGTAACTTTTGACAACTTAATTTAAAACCTAGATACCAGGCTGGGTGTGGTAGCGCTTGCCTTTAATCCCACCACTCAGGATAGACTGATCTCTTTGAATTTGAGGCCAGCAATGGTCTACATGATTTCAGGATAGCCAATGTTACTTGGTGAGAGACCCTGTATCAAAAAGAAAGAAAGAAAGAAAGAAAGAAAGAAAGAGAAATAAAAATAAGACCTAGATACCTTCTACCAATCAAGGTTAAGCAGAGTGTTTAAATTCTTATTGCAGTTATTTATTTATAGGTGTATGGGTGGAGGGGGCATGTGCATTTCATAGCATATATGTTGAGAGTCTGTGGTCCCAGTCCATCATGTGAGTCCTGAGGATCAAACTCAAGTCATGAAGCTTGGCAGCAAGCAGATATAACCACTGAGCCCTCTCACAGACCCCTCAAATGATGTCACATACAACAGTCCTCCCTTAGCCTTAGGAAACATGGTCCTCCAGTGGACCTCTATACCTTGACTGTCCTGAACCCCATAGATGCATTTTTTTTATATACACCTACCTATATGATATAAATATTATATATAAATATCAGCTAATAATAAAAAGAATTACTATAAAAACATACTGTAATAAAACTAAAAATTACATGGTGGAGTTGGGGGGCTGGAGAGATGGCTCAGCGGTTAAGAGCACTTGCAGCTCTTGCAGAAGACTGGTTGGTTCTCAGCACCCACATGGCAGGCAGCACACAACCACCTATTTAATCTATTTCCAGGAGGTTCAACACCCCCTCTTCTGACCTCCTTACACATCAGGCATTGTGTGATAACTGTACAGACAGACAAACACTCATGCACAGAAAATAATTAACTCCAAAAAAATCTGGACAATATAGTTGGTGAGCTCAAGCAATTTCATAACCCTGAGTTCTAGCTAGCTCAGCAACAGAGCAATAGCCTAGCGTGCACAAGTCCAAGGGTTCAATCCCTAGTACTACAGATGAACTCTACACCAACATAGCAACAATGCAGTCAAGAACTTCGAGATAGGCTCTCTCAGAGGTCTTCTGGAACCTTCTCAGCCCCCTTGACACTAACCTACCCTTCCCCACTCACTTTCAGACAATGGCTCCCACCTCTTCATAGAGAGAAAGGGGAGGTGTCCTGTGGGACTGAACTCCTGCAGTTTCCTGTGTGAAGCTGCAGCTCTGCCTCTGGGATCATCCCTTCAGTCTCCCTCCCGTGACAAAAGACACAAAGACACACTTCCTAATCTCACCATGCCTGCCTTTCCAAACCCGCCCACTCCTTTGCAGCAGCTATGGCACAGCAAATTATACTTCTCATGTATCCCTGCGGCTCGTCAGCACCTTCAAACATACCTTCTTGCTCATTTGTTTTTATAATATTGAAGTGCAGTATCTTATAAGCAAGGCAAAAACAAAACAAAACAAAAAAACAGAAGGAAAAAAGACAAATACTGTGACATATGTTTAAATTGTTGACCTTAACTCCTGGGCTAAGGGAGTCCAATTCACGAAGTCCTTTTCACACCTCTCCAGTCACCTCTTAGGGCACTGCCTGTTTTCTTCTAGCAATCTTAGTGTTTCAGGTTTCATATGGAGATTTTTGTTTTTATCCACTTGGGGTTAACTTTTGTGTGGAGAGACAGACACAGCTCCTAATTTCATTTGTCTTTGCATGATCATCAGCTTTTCCCAGCGCCATTTGCTGAAGATGCTTTCTTTTTCTCCAGTGTTTTAGCCTCTTTTCGAGTATGAGATGGCTGGAGTTCTACATACTCATGCTTGGCTCTTCTAACTTCTTCCATTTGTCTACAAGTCCGGCTTTGCGCCAGTCCCATATTACTCTACGGCTGCAGCTCTCTAAGGAACCATCAGGTCTGGAAAGGCAATCAATCCCTCTGTATTGTTCTTTGTGTTTAGGGTAGCTTTGGCTCTCCAGGGTTTTTTCTGGGTCCATATGAATTTTAGGGTCTTTTTCTGTTCCAGAAAAGAATGTTATGGGTGTTGCATTGATCTGTAAATTACCTTTGGTAAGAAGGTTGTTTTCACAATATTAATTCTGCCAATCTGTGAACATGGGCTGTCTTTCCATTTTTCTAGTGTTTTCTCAATCTCTTTCTTCAGAAATTTGTAAAAAGTCTCACCCTGGTCTTGCCTTGCCTGGAATTCACTCTGTAGAACAGGCTGGCCTCCAACTCACAGAGATCTGCCTGCCTCTGTTCCTGGGTGCCAGGATTAAAAGGCTTCACGATCATGCCTGGCTCTAAAGTTACTTTTAAAAATCAAGCTATGCATGGTAAACAGAATCTACAGTCCCAGCACTTGAGGGAGGGAGAAGGAGCGGAAATTGCAGGTTATCCTTAGCTGCACAGTGAGGTCAAGACTGGCCTGAACTTCCTGTCCACAAACAAACAAGGGAAAGTCCACCTGCGGTTGATGCGCTGGATGTTTACGTTCAACACTGTTCCTTTGCTTCAACTGGTGTAAACTCAAAGCGATCATCCCAAGTATTCACACTTAACCATGTAAGTCTTATCCTTTGTTCTCCATTTCATTAAACTGTTAACATTAAAAAAAGATCCAAAACACTGGGCATATGCCGTACCCAGACAATCCTAGCATCCAAAGGTAGAGGCAGGAGGATCTCAATGCAAGGTTAGTCTGGGCTAAATAGCAAAACACGGTCTCAAAAAAAATTTTTTTTTAAATCCTACCCATAATGATCCCCAGTGGTTCTCACAAATGTTCTCAGTTAAAAGGCATGGTTCGGCCTTTCTGGACTATCCACACGTTATTCCAGCATAGTCTCCATCAGGACAACTGGATAACAAGGGTGTTGCTCTTAAGATAAAAGTATTGTTTTCAATTGGTGTAAAATGCAGGGATATTACTGCTCCTGCTTCTCCCCACATGCCCACCACTGCATTCTTGTCTCCCTGTTGGCAGAATCCGAGACAATGATTCCAGCTGGGATGTGAGCATAATTACAGCTCTTAGAAACGGGCACCACAGCAGTCTCCACGTGGGCCCCTTCCGATACAAGTGTATCCTTCAGGTTTCTACAGATCTTGAAAAACTAAAAAACAGAACTATATGTTAGCATCCATAAACTCTCTGTAAATGAAAATGTTTTTTAATGGCTTTAGCTAATTTTCAAAAGAACCCTCCTAACCTAAAGTACATCAATTTGCTCGGTTTACTAGTATAATTAAGCCTATTTAAGTAGCTAAATAAAGAGGCTTTCAAATTCTACAAACACACACACAAGAAATGGCTCACAGAGCAGCAGCTAGAAGCTAGCCAAGGAGCCGTAGCTAGAAGAGGGATGTATTACCCACCCCAGACACCTTCAGCGTGTGTGTCCCCTTTGCTCAAACCCAGTGCTGTTGACTTAATGTCGTCATGGAGAAAAGCTGCTGCGGCAGAATGACAGGACCTGACAAGTTCAGACGTTCAAACCCACACAGTTTTCCTCTTGCACAGATACAGCCCCAAGTGTGTTGCTCTACCCACTGATTCCCAGTCTTTGGGTTTTAAATTGATTTGAAAAACTGTGAGATTAAAGCATCTGATGGAAGGGAGGAAGGAAAGGAGGGAGGGAAGGAGAGGAAAAGGAGGAAGGAAGCAGGCAAGGGAGGAAGAGAGGGTAAGAGGGAGGAAGGGAGGGACTGGCTGGGCCTGATCATGTTCACCTATAGTTCTCGCACCTCAGGATGCTGAAGCAGAAGGATTGGAGGCCAAGAACTGGAGACCAGCCTGACAATATCAGGAGACAAAACCTGCTCAGTCTCTGTTTAGCAGAATACACAGATATAAATGATTTTTGATTTTCTTTAAGACAAGGTCTTGCTAGGTAACCCAACTTAGCATCAAACTTTGATGTTCCTTCCTCCCTCTCCCCAGTGCTGGGACCTTAAGTCCAACAAAGGTACCTTTAGGTACCCCTATGCACCACCAGGAAACAGGGGACTAGAGGCAATTCTCCAGCAAATCCTCCTGGTCTCTAGATCCTGTTTGTTACTCTGATTCTAGCATGGCTCCTGTTTCCCGCTAGTTACTGGGACAGCCAGAACGTGAGCATAATCACCAAAACAATCAGGAACTTGTTAAGACAATGGAAACAGACGCCTTCTTGCTCTGAACTCTGAAGGGTTCTCAACTGGAGAATTACACTGGGTTCCCAGGAATTTCTATACTAGCTACAACTACTGACAAGGACTCATTCCCAGAGACAGACACAGAAACCAGAACTCACTGACACATGGACAAGCCCAGAGAGCGACCACAACTGTCTTCAAATCAGCACAGAATTATTTTATGCCTCTTCCATGAGGGTCTTGTTACTTATTTTTTCATCCATTTTACAGGCATGGATTGAGCATCAAGTACCTACATTATGCTGGGCCTCGAGTTTGACTCTACAGGCTCAAGGAGACCAAAAAAGGAAAGTACGTGGCAGCGTACGTGTGGGCAACAGCAGAGGGTCATGAAGGCTGGGTGTGATCGTGCACGCCTTTGATCCAGCACCTGAGAGGCAGCGGCAGGCAGACCTGGACTATACTGCCAGGCTTGTATCCAAGAAAAAAAGAAGCAGCACATGCTGGGCATATCCATGTGGCAAATGGGATGAGGGAGGAAACTGTATACAGATACCACACTCCTTTGCTTCACTTGCAAGCTTACCCAGTGTCTAGGCAACATGGGGCTCAGGGAAAGCCCATGGGACTCCTTTTGGTTCAGTGGGGCAAAAGCAAATCAGGGCAAAAGCAAATCAGGACAGCTCCATGGCGGCCTCCATCACCATGGTCATGCAGTGCCTCCAAACTGTGCGGCTAGCATCTCCCAGGGAAGCTAGCTATGCACAGTCATGACAGTGCATCCTGAAACACACATTCAGTTGCTGGTCTCTGAACACTCCACTGAAGATGGAAGTATGCAAATAGCTCAGAGTTTCTTTTCTGTTTGTTGTTTATTTGCCTATCTGTTTGATTGTTTGTTGAAGCAGGGCTTCAGATAGCTCAGGATGACCTTGAATCCCCTATGCACTCTGAAGATTCTGATCTTTCTGCCACCTTCTAAATGCTGGGAATAGCACAACAGGTAAAGGTGTTTACCACCAAGCCTGACAAGCTGATTTTAAACCCCAGAACCCACATGGTAGAAGGAAAGAATGGGTTGACCTCTACAGAGCACCCCCCCACATACATACACACATATGCACCATAAACAGATGCAATCTAAGAAGAGGAGGAGAAGGAAGAGAAGAAGCCAGTGGTGGAAGTGCACCACCCAAAGCCAGCCTGGTTTACACAGTGAGTTTCAGGGCAGTCAGGGCTACATAGTCAGACCCTATCTCAAGAAAGAGGGGGCTGGGGAGAAGAGAAGTCACTGAGGCCTGAGAGGATGGGACAATGAGTAAAGGCACCTGTCATCTGTCCCCAAGCTTGGGATCCACAGAGGAGAAGGAGAGAACTAACTCTCAAAAGCTGTCCTCTGACCTCCACGTGTGCAGCCTGGCACGTTCACACATGTACCACAACAGAAGATGTAATAAATAAACAAAAAGTAATTTCAAAACAGAAACTCTTAGAAGGAAAAATCTAATTCTTGAAAAGCTTGATATTGTTAAAGGAATATAATATCTTGGAGGCCCCTTAAGGATGCCAGCTGCATAGAAAGTCATCAGCAACAGGAACCGTGGAGGCAGCTGGGAAGAGCTCCGTAGGACATCTTTGAAGAGTGGGTGGGATTAAATCATTACACCCACAATGCTCTGCCTGTCAGTCCCTCTCCTCCGTGAGGGGCTGACCCTTCTCAACACTCCTAGCAGGAACTATCCTGCGGAAGGTGCCACTTAATACTGAGTTTGGTTAAATTAATGAGTGAATATATAAATCAGTAAAAATATGAATGACAGAAAGACAGGGAAAGAAATGTGGCCAGGAAGATGTTTCAGTGGGGAAAACACAAGGACTTAAGTTCAGATCCCTAGCACCCATGTAAAAAGCCGGACGTGGAGAGGGAACATGAGGAAGCATGCCCCCGTAACCCTATGGCAGGGGTACAGACAGAGGGCTCCTGGGGGCTCACCAGCCAGCCAGCACAGCCCGTCAGTGGAGGGCTGGCAAGATGGCTCAGTAAACAAAGGCCTTTGCTGTGGAAGCCATGGTCTGAGTCTGTCCCTTGGAAACCACACGGCGGAAGGGAAGAGCCAACCCCTACAGGTTATTTTCTGACTCCATGTGTTAACCCACCCGCAATGCAAAAAAACAAAACATAGTGGAATTTTCAAAAGTGCATTGCATTAGCCATCTGTACTTCATCTGAAAAATAAAAGATGGAGCGCTATAGAGGAAAACACCAAATGTTGACTGTGCTGGCTGGCTTCATGTCAACTCGACACAAGCTAGAGTCATCAGAGAGGAAGGAGCCTCACTTGAGGAAAGGCCTCCATCAGATCAGCTGTAAGGCATTTTCTCAATTAGTGATCAATGGGGGAGGAGCCCATTGTGGGTGGTGCCATCCCTGGGCACCTGGGTTCTATAAGAAAGCAGGCTGAGGAGTGGGAGGGAGGCTCAGAGGTTGGGAGCCCTGGCTGCCCTTCCAGAGGTCCTGAGTTCAATTCACAGCAACCACATGGTTGATTACAACCATCTATAATGAGATCTGGTGCCCTCTTCTGGCGTGCAGGCATACACGCAGGCAGAACACTGTATACAAAATAAATAAAGCTGAAAGAAAGGAAGGGAAGGAGGGAGGGAGAAAGGGAGGGAGAAAGGGAGGGAGGGAGAGAGGAAGGAAGGGAGGGAGGGAGAGAGAGAGAGAGGGAGGGAGGGAGGAAGGAAGCGAGCAAGCAAGCAAGCAGGCTGGATAAGCCACGGGGAGCAAGCCAGTAAGCAGGCCTCTGCATCAGCTCGTGCCTCCAGGATCCTGCCCTGCTTGAGTTCCTGTTGTGTAATGATGAACTGTGCTGTGGAGGTGTGAGCTGGAAAAACCCTTTCCTCCTCAACTTCCTTTTTGATCATGGTGTTTCATTGCAGCAACAGAAACCCTAATTAAGCCACTGACCTTTAACCATTTCATACACACACACGCATGCAAACACACATACATGCCACATATACAGAGAAAGGGAAAGAGGGAGAAAGAATGAAAATAAGCTAGATCTGTTGGGTCTGCCTCTAGACCCATTGTCTCTGTCTCCCGAGTGCTGGGATTAAAGGCATGCGCCACCCCTCCCTGCTCACAGCTCATATCGTCACAGCTATCCTGGCATGTGCCCCACATGGACATGGAACGGGTTATTACCATCCCCACATAGAAAGCACAGTTCATAACTGTAGGGGCTACATTTTCACACAGCTGCCTGCACATCATCACACAAACCAGAGCATCTTGCTAAAACTATGACATCACCGGGTGAGACGTTCTCAGCCAAGATCATCCCAGATCCACCATGGCATATGCAGTCCATCGCTGAGCAAAGTACTGATACGTGGAAAGTGACTACACTTGGACACCCGAGCTGAGCTTCCTTACAAACAGGCTAAGTCTCCTCCCAAAGGATGAAAATACCCAGGGCTTGAACGGCCCTGATTAATGGAGAACGAGAATCGAAGGCTGTTTAATTCTCTCCCTCCCTGACTCCAGAAACGCTTGATTTGGCTGTGTAAAAGTAATTCTAATTATAGTGATTTACATGAACTACTTATCATTTATGCCTAATTACCTCCCAGCACAATAACAATTATGCATACATTAAATGTGTCAGATTAACCTGGTAGTAAGTTTTATTTGGTAACAACGTGTCCACAAGCTCTCATTCCTCACAGTCCGCTGCTCCTGGGGCAGAGGCATTGCTCTGAACCTCTTCAACTGTTTACTAGAGCCAACGTGGCCAGGCGAAGGAGGGGCTCCATTTCAGTGTGAGAGTGTAGGATTTGCAGACATTTTCCTGGGACTACAAGAGAAGCAAAGGAAAGTGCACCAAAAGGAACCTTTCTACATCTGCCCAGAGAACAAACAGAATGGTGGCCAGTCAATTACGGTAAAACTAGCTTCTCAGGTGTACAGCTCTGTGGCGCCTCAAGATGCTTCCCTGTGGTGATGCTGGCTTCCCCTGTGGGATGCAGGGTTTCCCTATTGTGGCTAAATTGTAGCAAAAGCTCAGAGCAGAGGAAAACAGGAGACAAGCATTCCATCTATCCCCAGGAGACGTTCACGTCCACACGGGTTATTTTAGAAGAAAAAAAGATAGAGAGCCCTGGCACCGTGGTGCATGCCTGGTACTCAGTGGTTAGAGTACCTGGTACCTACCTAGCATGTGTGAGGTCCTGGGTTTAGTTACCATGTACCAGCAAAAGGAAAAGAAATGTGTAAGAGTGTGAAGCTAGCATGGTCTACCCCGCAAGACCCTGTCCACTAATTATTTAACTAATTAATTAATAAGAAATAAAAAGGCAAAACAACCTTAAACCAAAAAAAAAATGATCAAGACAGAAAGCTGTTGGCTTGGTAAGGAGTGTAGGGAGGGGCCTCAGGAGAAGGTCAGGGCTTTGGATGCCCTCCCCAGGAAAAAGAGGAATTCCACACACAGCTACCACAGCAGGGTACGGAATAGCCTGTGGGTGAGCCTGACGTTAATCTTCAGAAAAATAAGGGTATACAGGACAAAACCAATCTGGTGCCTTCTTCTTGCCCATAGAAGGTCAGGCTAGGGACTAGAAAAGTAGTTTAGGGCACTGGCCACTCTTAGAGAGGACTTAGGTTTGGTTCCCAGCACCCACACAGCTGCTCATAACCACCTGTAACTCCAACTGAGGGAGTCTTGCTGCCTCCTGGCCCTCACAGGCATGCGGTACACAATATGCAGGCAAAAGACACGCGTGTTTTTGTTTTGTTTGCCTTGTCTTGATTTTTAAGAAAAAGAAGAAGAGAAGAAGAAATCGAGGGTAACTGAAACACTCCACGTTCCAGGAGTTGTAGAAACTAAACTTTATGTACCCGTGGCCTCAGTGGATCCAGAAAGTGGGCCAGAGAGAGCACCCTGAGAGGGAGAAAGATGGCTGAGAGCAGGGAAAGAGGTCTCAGCAAAAGGCAGGGCTGGGAGGTGTTTCCCCACTCATAAGAAGGCAGACAGAGAACGGGACACCATCAAAGTCCCCAGGAGAGGCGTCTGCAACCCACCACAGTGTCCCTAAACAAAGCGGACCTACTGTCAAAGGACTAAGGCTGCTGTGACCTATCCCGCCCGCCCGTCCCTATCTCATCCTGATGTGGGAGTGATTTCTTATTAATAAAGAAACTGCCTAGGCCTATTTGATAGGCCAACCCTTAGGTGGGTGGAGTAAACAGAACAGAATGCTGGGAGAAAGAAGCTGAGTCAGGCAGTCGCCATGGTTCTCCCACTCCAGACAGACGCAGGTTAAGATCATTCCTGGTAAGCCAGCTCGTGGGCTACACAGATTATTAGAAATGGGTTAGATCAATATGTAAGAGCTAGCCAATAAAAAACTAAAATTAATGAGCCAGACAATGTTTAAAAGAATACAATTTCCATGTAATTATTTCGGACATAAGCTAGAGCTAGCCATATGGGCGGCCGCATGCCGGGGACGCAGCCCTGCCGCCCCTATTACAACATCATCCTACCTCTGACTCTCAGAGGCACAGCAAAGCAAAGGAAGATAGGAGGAGACACGAGGTCACAAGCCCTTCCCACCACCTTCCAGGTTGAGGCTTGAGGACTGGGATGGATGGGGATGGGGTGGGGAGTGGGGTGGGGTGCATTTAGCCAGAGCTACATGATTAACTATGAAGCTGTTTGAATCTGGGAAGATAAGAGAACTCTAAGGAACATCAAAAGGGCAGGAATGGGGATCCACCAGGCTGAGGCAGCTGCAGGGCTGTCTGTCCTTCCAGCACTGGATCCATTTAGAAAATGTAGGCCCTCACCTTTGAAAAGAGCCCCTCCTCCTCTGCGCTGTATCCTTTCAGGTCCTCCAGCAGCCCCTGCAAACACTGAATGACTCTTCTTTGATGTCCATCGTCCCGCAGTTCCTGTGCTTTGATCAGGAAGTCATAGTGATCCAGGGGTCCACGGCAAACAGCAAAAGCTTGGGAATGGGCTTCGGAAGCGGCTGTTGGCCGTCCATTTTCAGATGTCTGGACTGTGTAGGCTACAAACAAAAACATATAAAAGCTTAGACTTCATCCATCCATCATTCGCTCGTGCCTTCATTTAGACAAGGTCTCAGGTAGCAGCTGAATTCCCTACACAGCTGAGGACAGCTTTGAGCTTCAGATCCTCCCGCCTTTATCTTCCAGGGGAGTGGGGGGGTCTACAGGCTATTTGGTCCTTGCCCCCAGTTCTTGTCAAGACTTCCTAAACCCAATCCTCAGAATTCCGAGTAGGGGCTGGAGAGATGACTTGGTGGTTAGGAGTCCAGGGCAGACTCATTCCCAGCACCCATATGTGGGTGCCTCTAACTCCATCTCCAGAAAAAAAAATCTGCTGTCCTCTTCTGGCCTCTGAAGGTACTGCACTCAAGTGACAAATTCACACATAGTTATACACATAGACATCTAATTTTTTAAGAATCTAAAGGGGCCAGGCATGGCAGTACACACCTTTGCTTTCAGGACTCAAGTAACAGACATAGCCTGAGCTCTGTGAGTTTGATACCAGCCTGGTCTACACAGCAAGTTCCAGGCCAGTCGGAGTTATAAAGTAAGACCTTGTGTCAAAAAAAAAAAAAAGAAAGTAAGAAAGAAAGAGAGAAAAGGAAAGAAAATTTTTTAAGCAGACCGGAGAAGTAGCTCGGCAGTTAAGAGCATTAACTCAGAGGGTCAGTTCTTGCGCCCACAGCAAGCAGCTCCCAGTGATCTCCAGTCCCAGGGAATTCAATGCCCTCTGGCTAGGCACCTACAAACACACGGTGCGAAAAAACTAATGCAGGCATCCGTACCTGCACATAAATAAAAACAATAAATCAATCCTTTTGCTTTTAATAACATCTTTTACAAAAGAATCCCATTAATGGTGTGTCTTATGTTATCACAGTGATCCCCTTCTGGTTTGGAAAGCTTCAGGTCAGGGATGGTGGCCACACAGATGGAGCAAGTAGAAGACTGAATTTCCAGCCCCTTGGACAGAACTCTGAGGCGGGCAGCAGGACTAGAGGCTGATTTCATAAGTAAAGAGACCTGAGCGCTTCTCACTATGTGCCGAGAGGGTGATGTTGCTGCCTCGTGTTCTCTTCCTTTACACTTCCCAGGGATGGACCTTCATGATAAATGAGTCACGAGCCTGAGTTGTGTGAGCTATTCTAGATAATTAGCAAACCCGAGGTGGGAAAGGTTAAAGAAGTCCTTGAACCTATAGCTTGCCAGGCAGAGGTATGGGGGACCAAGGCACCCATTTGTGACTGGCATATGAAGGGGAGCCACTTGGTTTTCACTTGGGCATCTGCTCTTCATTCCCAGTAGATGATGTCAGCATTGAATTGATTCTTGAAGTTGTAGTTGATATCAAAAGCTTTTAGAAGTTGGACAGTGGTAACGCACACCTTTAATCCCAGCACTCAGGAGGCAGAGGCAGAGACAGGTAATCACTGAGTTTGAGGCCAGCCTGGTCTACAGAGAGAGTTTCAGGACAGCCAGAGATACACAGAAAAACCCTGTCTCTAAAGGGGGGTGGGGGTGGGCTGGAGTCAGTGGTTAAGAGCACTGACTGCTCTTCCAGAGGACCTGGGTTCAATTCCCAGCAACCACATGGGAGCTCACAACTGTCTGAAGATCCAGTTCCAGGGGATCTGACACCTTCATACCGATGCCCATAAAATAAAAGGTAAATAAACCATAAAAAATGTTTTTAAAAAAGTTTCAGAATCTCATAATCAAAGAAAAATACTCTTTTTAGTCTCATAATTTTCTGGAGCTTAACCAACTAGGAAAGCCCAGAGCAACACTGCTTTCTTTCCTCTGTCCTTCAACCTCTTTCCTTATACTCGATGCTATATCCATTCCCTTCTCCCCTTCCTCACAGGCCACCCTTCCTGGGCCTCTTACTATCTCCTGCTTGGTTGTGGCAGTTATCCCCCTGCCTCTGGTTACCTTACCATCATCACTACCTGGAATACCTTCCACCAACGCAAATGTGACCACATCAACATTCTGTTTGTGCCAACAGACAAAACTGCAACCTATCCAGTGCCCTTAACTGGCTCTCTGCAATTCTAGAATCAAGGAACACAGCGTCCCATAAACTTCAGTCTGTTCCAGTGGGCTGGGCAGAGGAGGTTGTTTCATAAAGTGCAGAAGCCAGAAACAAAACCAAAAGCAACCTGCTGTAAGCTTTGACATTCTGTTCACTGAGTGATTTTCATAGTGCCAACTTTGTTACATACAAAATCTTCCACTCAATTTAGGCCTAGCAAGATAGCTTAGTGGGTAAAGGCACTTGCCTTGCAAGCCTGGCGACCTGAGTTTGCTCCCTAGGACCCTTAGAAAAGTGGAAGGTGAATTGCCCTCTGACCTCCACATACACACCATGGCATGTACAGGCCCATACCATACACACATACAATAATAAATAAAGTTTAAAATTCTCAATTTATTAAAGAAAGGTGGGAAGAGAGAAGCACACCTATATCCATGTAACTCCCATTTCCCATCAGCCCCCTGGCCACGTCCTGCCTTCTAAGATCACACTGAGAACCAACAGCATGCAATGGTTAACACAAGAGGCCTAAGGATGCTATGCATGGAAATGCCTGTTTGCAAGGCTGGTTCTTGACAATAGAGTTGGGGTGTGTGTGATCATTGCAGCCAAAAAAGTAAAGAGTGATGCTCTACAAACAATGCTGTTTTACTGAATATCTATTTTCCTTCATCCAATCAGAAATTCTGGTACCTATTAGGCAGCAGGTACCTATATGACCATAGCCATAGAACCTTATGCTGGACCAGCAAGATGGCTCACCTGGCAAAAGCACTTGCTACTGATCCTGATGATGGGTATTTAATCCCTAGAAGAGCATAGTGGAAGGAGAGAGAACCCACTTTCACAGGCTGTCTTCTGACCTCCACAAGTGTCTAGAACTCACGCTGCAGACCAGGGTGGCCTTGAACTCACAGAACTGCACCCGCCTCTGTTCCCTGGAACTGGATCAAAAGTGTGCATCACCACCCCTCACTAGGTATTTTCGAATCTTCCGTCTTTGTAAGTTTCCAGATACCGTTAGTTCTCTTTAACAACCACTGTGCTGGGGAAAAAACCAAACAAACAAAAACAAAAAACTAGGCTGCTGCAGGCAGCTTCCTAAGCTGTCTGTCTCTTGCTCCTTGTTGTTGATACTAATAGCAAATGAGTATCCTTCCACCTCCACCAGTCAGCCAACCTCACTGCCAAAGTACTTTGAGAGCTGTAATTTTCTAGAATTATTTTGTATCTAGTTCTTCCAGGACTCAGGAGAAAAAAAGTATCCAACTAAGGAATATGAAGCCCGCTGGACAAATGAAACATTTAAAGAAGGAAAAACCATCTAGAGAAAATGTCCCAAGAAAAAGAGTAAAGTGACCTAACGGAATGGCACATTTCTAACAGGATAAAATTTCATAAATCTTCCAAAACGTTTGTTTCTGCTGTTCTCTACAGATATATAAGCTTTCTGCAGTGAACCATGACTATTTCTACAGTGATCTTTGAGGTCTCCAGGATGATGAGGACTTGCACCAACAAACCACCTGGACTGCAATAATGCCATTAAGATGACAACCATCACCCAAAAGTCAGCTTCTAACTACAAACTGCTCAGGACATCATCAAAGCTGTTAGCTAAGATGGTCCAGCCTCATAACTACTCCAGCCAGGGCTTCAAATAAGCCCTGCACTTTCCCATCACATCGAGACCAGACAACGGCTAGTTCTCCCAGAACTTGACCATTATCTCAATTTTCTCAGGGTTTCCTAAAGATGCCATCACCCCCAGACAACAGGAGGTAATTTTAAGAACACAATGCCCATATTCCCAAGAGGTAGGATGGGTGGTTTGGGATCAGTCAGTGTTTATCATCATTTAGAGTTTGGTTGCCTGCTGTTATTGGTCATGGTCAGGGAAGAAACTAAACAAAGAAGACTAGATTCAGGACTCTTGTTCTGTAAAGAAAAAAAGGGGGCTATAGAAATGATAGGATAAAATGGTAGGTTATTGAATCTACTTTTAAACTAAAAGAGCAACTACTAGTCTTAAATATTTTATATTGGTATGTTTTTTATATATAGATACAAATTTAAGGTTATTTTTGTTATTCTTACCTGACAATTGATCTTATTGCATATAGTTTTACTACATTAGAGTTAAAACCTTTCCTTTTTTACTTAGGCAAAAAAAAGGGGGGGGGGATATTGCAGGCTATTTGATCTCACTGACACTCTGAGACCGCTGCCAGTAAAGTTTAACCTTAAATCAGCGGCACAGTTAGAGACTGGCTGACCAGAATTAGCCATGGAGGTTTTGGAGGACCCAGGATACATATAGAGAGACAGGAAACAGTAGAGAGGAGCTTAGAAAGATTTGTAGCCCTTTCGGATTGGGGAAGAAGAGAGAGGAAGTCACTGACCAATTCTTGGATCAGTCAGGCCCCTCCCCCCAAAAAACAACCCCTGTACCATCTCATCAGCTTTCCCTCTCTAATTCCTACTAGTATTTTCCTTTCTTCTTGTTTGTTTTGAGACAGGGTCTCACTATGTAGCATAGCCCATCCTCCAGTTCACAGTCCCCCTCCTCTCTCTGTCTTCTAGACTCGGGGATTATCAGTGTGCGACCACACCAAGTTTTCTGTCCCTCAACTCCCATCTATTTTAAAAACATCAAAAATAACAACAAAGCATCCTGCGCCCCATTGTTGTGGGACATATGCCCTCCTCCCTTCCTGCCACAGCCACTGGTCACATCCTGCTCACTCCCGGCCTGTGCTGACAGACCTTCAAGAGATGGCTTCTGATAAGGCCCCCAGAGCACATCATCACCTAATTCAGCAGCCACCTAGGCTCATCTATCTCCATTTACATTTGTAAACTATTTCCCTTCTAAAGCCTGAGTATAGGGAAGCCAGGAGACAGAGCACCCAGCTCCCGAAAGCTTAGCATCTTTTACTGCTTTTATTATTACTTGCCATTATTATTATTATCTTTACTTCGCGTGTATACATTCTCCTTTTATCAACAGAGAAAGTGAAGGTGAACTAAGGAAGAGGCATTTGCTCAGCCAGTCAGCAGATTCGCTCTTCAAGATGCTCAAGGCTGCGATGGGCCAGCTTAGCCCTGGAGAGCAGCTGTATAAACTGAAATACAAAAGGCTCCTCCAAAGCTGCACTAAATTAAGTCTGTTACTACACCAGTATACACAAATTATGTGATGTCGCTACCATATTATTTTGATTTGTATTAATTTGTCTTATTGTACTACAAATGGACAGTGGGGAAATGCCATTCTGAAGTTCCATGCACTAATTTACAGACAAAAATGGAAGACTTTTAGCAGCTCAAAAAAGTCCGTGTTGCTCTAACACCTCACTGCAGTATCTTCTGTCACCGCTTTCTGCAAACCAAGCTTCAAGACTATACTCCATAGCTCACTGGCTGTACAATTTAGTCGGAGCGGGGTGCAGTGTGCATGCCTGTCATCACAGCTACATGTTGGGCGAGGGTGGTGCACAAACAGAGAAGTAATTAAAACTAGGGTACCACTGAAGGCCAAGTAAACTGCCAGAGACCACACAGTTAACAGCAGCACCCACAACCACTAACCTTTACTGACTATAAACCAACTCACTTGATCTTCACAGCCACTCTGTGAGGTAGATGCATTGTCCCAGCTTCAAACATAAGGAAATTTCTGGGTTGCTCACACTTGAGGTGGTAGCAAGAGGATCAGGGGTTCAAGGATACCCTTGGCTATATAGCGAGCACAATCTAACCTGGACTACATAAATCCTTGTCTCAAAAGAAAACAACTGAGGAAACAGAAGCACAGAGAGGCCTAGTAGCTGGTCCACATTCCCAAAGGAGGAAGTGGCATGGCCAGGACCTGCACCCAGGAGTCCAGAGGGAGGAGTGACACTAGGGGAGGAGCTTGGCTCTGGCGTAAGCTTTGTCTTTAGCCTGCTCAGAAAACAATCTGGGCTCTCAATCATTTCCCTGTCATTTCCCCCTGGCAGACAGCCTATGGTCACCTCCCTCAGTGACGCTCAGTGACGTCTGCTTCTGCTGTCTCCCCCAGATCTCTTCAAACGGAGTCCAGGACAGGAATTCGTTCTCTTCTGCCTTCACTATTTTCCTATGAAGTCAGGACACCTGGACTGCTATGGCAATTCAAGAATATGAAAGGAAACATGGAAGCTGCCACATACAAGACGATCATAATCTTTACGTATGCCATGCAGCATGGTTGGCACTGTTTCCACAAGCTGGCGTGAACAACAAAGGATTTGCCGGGCCTATGAATAGTGAGAAGGTTTTTATAGGGTTCATTATCACTGCAGATTCAGAACCTTAGACAAGAAAATCAAATAGGGGGCTGGAGAGATGACTTAGTGGTTAAAAGCACCGGCTGCTCCTCCAAAGGACCCAGGTTAAATTTCCAGCGCATACACACACACAGACACAGACACACACACACACACAGAGCAGCTCAGAGCCGTCTGTAACTCCAGTTTTAGGAAATACAGTTCTCTCTTCTGACCTCCACAGGGTGCAAGCATACACTTGGTGCACAGACATGCATGCAGATAAACCATTCATAGACATAAAAACACATAAAATTTAAAATAAAAACAACAACAAAGAAAATCCAACAGAAAATAAGCATCTTCCCTTCAAGAAATGTCAGAAATTTGTTCCAACCTTCAGGTTTTAGCTAGTGAATACTGACAGCCCCAGTTACTTGGAAACCTAAAGCAGGGGTACTACTTGAATTCAGGAGTTCGGGGCCAGCCCAAGTAACATGAAGAGACCCCCACCTCAACAAAAGAAAGGAGGGAGGGAGGAAAAAAAGAGAGAGAAGAGAAAGAAGGAAGAGAGAGAGGAGAGAGATGAAGCTTTAAGACCCTCCTTCCACCCTCTTTCCTCTCTGCCATGAAGGTGTGCATGAATGTCCTGGCAGATGCTCTCAAGAGCATCAGCAAACTTGGGGTCCTCAGTAGACCTTGCTCCAAAGTCATCAATGGATTTCTAACTTTGGTGATGAAGCATGGTGACACTGGAGAATTTAAAATCAATAATGATCTGAAAGCTGGGAAAATTGTGGATTTTGCATGTAAGTTGATCAAGTGTGAAGTGTTGTGAGCCCTAGATTTGATGTACAGCCCAAATACCTGAGAAAAATGGCAGAATAATCTCCTATTGTGCCAGTTTGACTTTACTGGACTAATAACCTCAACTGACATCATGAACCACAAGGAAGCAGACAAAAACACACATGTCTTAGTTAGTGTCCTGTTGCTGTGAAGAGACACCATGGCCATAGCAACTCTTTTTTGGTTTTGTTTTGTTTTGTTTTTTGAGACAGGGTTTCTCTGTGGGCTTGGGACTGCTCTGGAAATCACTCTGTAGAGCAGGCTGGCCTCAAACTCACAGAGATCCACCTTCCTCTGTCTCCCAAGTACTGGGATTAAAGGCGTGTGCCACCACTGCCTTTAAGTTGCACCATGGCAACTCTTATAAAGGAAAATTTTCACTGGTTCTGGCTTACAGCTCAGAGGTTTAGCTTGTTATCATCACAGCGGGAAGCAAGGCAGCACACAGGTGGCAGACATGGCGCTGGAGAAGAAGCTGAGAGTTCTATATCTGGATCCACAGGCAGCAGGAAGAGAGAGTAACACTGGTCCTGGCTTGAGAGTTTGAAACCCCAAAGCCCACCCCCAGTGACACACTTCCTCCTACAAGGCCACACCCACAATCCCTGTCAAGTAGTGCCACTCCCTAATGACCAAGCATCCAAATATGAGCCTATAGGGGTCATTCCTATTCAAACCACACAACACAGAAGAGAAGATCCTGGGACTGACAGGTGTCTGTAACCCCAGCTTCAAAAGTTAATGCTACCCAAAGTCAGAGGCAAAGTTCAAGGCCAGTTGGGCTACACAGTGAGACCCCTCCCCTTCCAAACACCCTGAAGAAACAAGAAACCAACAGGTTACAAGAGGTGAACACATACAGCATTAAAGCTACACGCTCTGTGTTCATTTGACCAGCCTCAGGCTTTCTTCCCACAGTGTGGACTCCACGCCAGGCACCGTGAAGAACAGGCCACACGACAAGAGACTCAGTCTTGAAGAATCAGCATTTGGAGTCACATTAAAACTCACGGTTGGAGCCACTGGTCGGTGGCACAAAGTGTGCTTGCACAACGTACTGGTCTTGATTCCCACAGCAGAAAAAAATTTAAAATATTTTTTAGCTGGGCAGTGGTGGCACACACCTTTAATCCCCACACTCAGGAGGCAGAGTTCGAGGTCAGCCTGGTCTACAGAGTGAGTTCCAGGACAGTCGGAACTGTTCCATAGAGAAATCCTGTCTCAAAACACAAAACAAAGCAAAATTTTAAATATTTTTTTTAAGAAATGAGTTAAGCAATTCTGAAAGGTGAAAGAAAGCTAGCATTCATAATAACTAACTAAAACCACAAGACAGTGTTTTCTTATTGCCTGACTTCTCAAAACAAATAAAAACAACAGAATTGAGGGAGATGGTTTTTCCTCACACGAGAAAACTAAAACAACTGAAAGGTCTGGAAAGCAGAAGCCCAGCCGGGATGCGGAACTGAGTGTGGGAAGCCCCGCAGGTGTCACCTCTTTAAAGCCGCCAATACTACAGACGACAGACTGCTCCTATCTGTCACAGCCAGGCTACCGAGGTTCAAGCACAAGTCTCACTGGGCCCCTCCTTAAGCTATGGCCCTGCCCTGCTGGAGGAGACAGAGAAAGCCAGGTGCTGATTGACCTTGAGACAGATATTGGAGTTCAACCTAAAGGTCAGAAAAGCAAAACAGCCAGCCATTGGCTCTTACCTCTACCTCTGTCCGAAATGGACAGACCCTGCCTCAGAATCTCAGGAACCTCAGAATGAGACTGTGTGTTCTGAGAGCTGTCTCCTCTCTAGAGCTGGGATTAAAGGTGTGTACTCAAGGTTTTTATTTATTTTTTTTATTTTTATTTATTATGTACACAATATTCTGTCTGCATGTATGTCTGCAGGCCAGAAGAGGGCACCAGACCTTATTACAGATGGTTGTGAGCCACCATGTGGTTGCTGGGAATTGAACTCAGGACCTTTGGAAGAGCAGGCAATGCTCTTAACCACTGAGCCATCTCTCCAGCCCCCCTCGAGGTTTTTATTAATGTGCTACAAAAAAACATCAGAAGAATGTATTTAAGCGGTAAACAGCTAGAGAAATGAAGTGTCTAGGGTACAAAGCTCTGTGATCAGAGTTGCAAATACAAACCAGGTTGAGCTAGATGCGAGCTGTAACTGCGCCCAAGAGACTGACTGACAGTACCCTCAGAAAACACAAACTTGAACAAAGACTCTAAGGAAACACTGGTCTACAGCAAGGGGAAGGAGAGAGGTTGTGAGATCACAGAGCCAAAGATAGCAGCCGAGGTCAGGAAGTTACAGAAGGGGAGCGAGGAAGTGATACTTCCATTGAGATCAAAGGGACAAAGGAATTCAGCCAGGGGAAGGAAGGGAGGTGGCCGCACTGGTAGCCAGAAGGCTCAGAAACGCAAGAGTGTGGACACAGAGTTCAGTGTAGCTCTGGAATCAAAAGGAATGAGGTGCCAGGAACTGAATAGTGAGATCTTGTCTCAGAAAAAAAAAAAAAAAGCCTAATAGTATCAACCAATATTTAAGATCTATATGTAAAACATCAAAATCTTTCACAAAGGCATAAGCAAAATATGAAAACAGAAGCATATTATAGAAAGGCAACATAAAACATTATAAATCATCAATTATTTCCAATTTATTTACAAGAATAAAGACTTCCACCAAAATCCTAACCTAAACTCTTACAAAATACTGGAGGGGTAATAGAGATGGCTCCATTGGACACATGAGAACCTGAGTCAGGATCCCCAACAGCTACATAAACCCATGGAGTGGGTACAGACTGGAACCCCAGCGCTAAGAAGGCAGAGCCCGCAGATCCCAGAAACTCTCTAGCCAGATGAACTCCAGGTTCAGTGAAAGACGCCTTCTCCAAACACGGTAGAAAGAAATGCATACACGCTACAGAACCTCGGGCCTCCCCTCTCTCTGGAACAGGCATCTGCGCATGCTATACAGACACTTACTGCACACATAGAAGGAAGGGATAAAGAGATCCTGACTACCACATGTGGAAATAAATATGAAACACTGTAATAGAAAGAGCCATATCCCTGCACTATGGAGGCAGAGGCAGCTAAAGGATCAGGAGTTCAAGGCCATCATCAGCTGGATGTTAGAGTTCAAAGACAGTTGGGATATGTAAAAACTACCTTGACCCGCCTCTGTCTCTTCTGTCTCTCTGTCTCTCTCTCACACACGTGCACATAGATGCACGTGTGCCAGATCACACATGTGAGGTCAGAGGACAACTCGTGGCAGTCAGTTCTCTCCTTCCACCACCTGAGTCCCAGGGATAATTCAGGCCACTGGGCTGGGGACAAGCGACTTTATCCACCAAACTGGCCCAGCTCAGAACAGAAAAACCTTATCACTGTTTTTTTTTTCTTTTATCAATTTGTAACTACACATTTGTTATTCATTTGAAAAGCACAAGAAGGAAGGTACCAGATCTGTATAAGTCACTGTTTACCAAGTACCTGCCGTGCCTAGCAGAGGCAGAATAGATACGATAAGCACACATTAACTGTTGAGTGACTGAAGTCACTTTGGGAGACAATAGGTCATTCAACAAGCAGCCTCCAGACACTGAAAAACAAAAGACTTAGTTTAGCGCATACCAACCCTATGAGACACCAACATGACTGCCAGATAATTTGTTTGTGGAAGTTAGTTTGTTCTGGAACAGGGTAGTATACAGCCCAGGCTGACTTCAAACTTACTGTATAGCTAAGGACAATCTTGAGCTGCACGTTCTCCCGCCACCATCTCCCAAGGGCTGGGATTATAAATCCACACCACCACATCCAGATTTGATGCAAATATTCTTAATTCCAAACAAACAAGGCGAATCTATGTGAGTGTTTACCTAGGAGAGGTCTGTAGACTCTGCAGGGCTCAGTCTGTCCGAGCCCAGCTTATGGATTGCCACGGGCACTTGCCTGTTACCTCGGGCTTGCTCCGATGGAGACCACCAAAGCTGAAAGGAAAGCAGGGTTCTAGTCTAGAATGTTCTCTCTCTTCAGGTCAGAGGTTGGCAAGGTTTGTTTGCAGACCCCTAAGACAGATGGGCTGTCTAAGCCTTGAGTTTCTCAGCTGTGATACAATGATACAAGCCTGCTGATTATGTCCCGTCCCTTGGCACCGCAGGGACCAGGGCTGGGGCACACAGGAAGTTCTGAGCCAAGGAGACAAAGATCTGTGCTCTGACCAAGGAGCGTGTTATCTTCAGCAGGGTATAAAGGTAAGGCTCTGACTGTTCGGGGTTTTCTAACTACAACGAAAATAAACAAAGGACCTATGACTAGACTGGGTGTTGTCATACACCTGCAAACCCAGTACTCCACAGGTTAAGGTCGCAGGTTCTCAAATTCGAAAACAGCGAGGGCCACAGGACAAGACCCTACAAGAAGTAGAGAAAAAGAAGGGGGCTGGGGGAGTAGACAAGCAACAGAAAAAAAAAATGGGCTAACGCCTTAAAAACTCCTGTCACAAATAATGAAAGAGCCTATGTAAGTGTCCAGTAAGTATATGCAAAGGTGCTCAGCATCAGTCGTAAGAACTGAACTCCCCATGTGAAAGGCCACAACGCTACACAGAATTCTGCAAAGCTGGTGGCGGATTTGTGGCTGTGGGAGCTGGAGGACTGCAGCTCCAGAGCCGGGTTATCCTGGGTTATCTCTAGTTCCCTTAGGATCATCACGGCTCCTCAGTGTCTGACCTGCCCTCCTTATGATGACCAGGCAAACCTTTGGAACGTATTAACAGACCACTAGCCTTCACCAAGCCAGAAGCTAAGAATGGCCTCCATTCTTCTCTTTGCTGTAGCCAGCCTACTGCCATGCTTTGAGTGAGGACGGCCCCCACAGGCTCATATATTTGAATGCTTGGTTCCAGCTGGAAGAAACAGTTGGGAACATTAGGTGTGGCCTAGGGGTAGACTTTGAGGTTTCAAAAGTCCACAGCGTTCCCAGTCAGTGTCTCCATCTGTGCCTCTCTCTCTCTTATGCTTGTGACCCAAGATCTACATTCTCAGCTGCCACTCCAGAGGCATGCCTGCCTGCCTAAAATCAAAGGCTCTCTTTTATAAGTTGCCATGATCACGGTCACAGCAAGCAAAAATCACCTGGAAATTATGTGATTATAAAATGTCAGCTGTTGAGAACACAGCTGGTTTGTGAGCAGGGACAGGCTAAATTCAAAATAAAATCAAGGATCTGTTGTGCCCAGTACTTTCAAATACCAACATATTTGAAGAGCACCTTAATTTACCTACAACTTTCTTCTGTAACTATAAAAACATCATGGAACCATCGCCACATTGGAATATGGTAGTTGAGGCCATTTGAATCCATGTTCCCAGGCCATCACTACTCACATTGGGCTCCAGAAGAAACTATTTCTTACTCACTTTGAAGTGAGAGCTGTGTTTTCCAACAACACTAGTCATCAGGGGAAAGACGAACAAAATATATAATAAATATTGGAACATATTTACTAAAGTGGCTAAAATACTTTTAGAAATATTGTAAAGATGTGTGGACTAAAATCTCACATAACACTAGTGAAAACGTGATTTGAGAAGCTAAGACTGCTAGCCCACACTTGCAATTCAGTGCTCAGGTGACTGAGGCAGGAGGATTGAAAGCTGGACCCTTCTGACCCTAGAACTTGGGAAGTGGAAACAGGTAGATCAAGAATTTAAGGTCAGCCTCAACTACAAAGTAGGGGGAAGCCATTTGTAGGCACACCGAGGCTGGCACCTGGTCCTAGCTACTGATAAGGCTAAGGAGGAGAACTGCTTGAGTCCGTTAGTTTGAGATCTGCCTAAGAGACACAGGAGACTCTGTCTCAAAGGAAGGGAGGGAAGGATAAAGGGAAGGAAGGAAGGAAGGAAGGAAGGAAGGAAAGAAGGAAGGAGGGAGGGAAGGAGGGAAAGGAAAAGAAAAGAATGAAAAAGAAAAAACCAGGTGGGTGTGGTGGTACATGCTTGTAACCCCCAGCACTCAGGAACTGAGTCAGGAAGGCAAACGTAAGTTCTAGGACAGTCTTGCTTATATAACAAGTTCCAGGATAGCCAGGAGTAAATAAAATAAAAAAAAAAAAAAACTACCAACAAAAACCGTGGTATAGTAAGTCACAGCCACCTACTTAGAGGGAGAATGACAGATCCCTACATATGAAGAAAACTTTAACTCTGGGTTACTTCACCGAACATTATGTTGAGACTTCACAAATATAACGGTCACTGATGCAATCCAGAATCACATTCCTATTTTAGTTTGCTTCCTATTGCTGTGACAAAACACTGACCAATCAGGAGGGAAGGGTTTATTTGGCATACAGGAGAAGTCAGGGCAGGAACTGAAGCAGAGACCACGGAGGAGAGCTGCTTACTGGCTTGCTCCCCTTGTTCGTTCAACCACGTTTCTTATACAGCCTAGGACCACTTGCCAAGGAAAGGGGCCTCCTTCATCAATTACCAATTAAAAAATGCCCCAAAGGCATAGCCATAGACTGTGATCTAATGGATGTAATTCCTCAATTGGGGTTTCTTCTTCCCAGGTCTCTCTAGTCTGTCTCAAAATCAAAAGCAGGCAGCACATAAATCAACCAACAGTAATAGAACTCAGGGGTCAAGAGCCTCTGGGATGGGGTGGGAACAAACAAAGCCTCAGGATGCATAAATATTCTTTCTTTTTCTGAAAGTCAAGGGTAGCGGTATGCGCCCGCCCATAGACAGACAGCACTCAAGAAGCTGAATCAGGTTGCTGTGGTCAAGGCCAACTTTCACAGCATAGTGAGTTCCAACCTCATGTACATAACAAGACTCTCAAAGAAAAAAGGAAAGACCTGGGTTATCTACAGAGGCTCCATGGGTGATCTTAGAAAATCTGAATTAGGCTTAGCAGCTCCCATGGGTCATCCTCTCACTGGGCACTGGGGAGGCTAAGACAATAGAATCTTGCTTGTCCCAACAGGGTGGGCAAGATTGGCCTTGCTCAAAAAAGCAAAAGAAGAAACACTGAAAGCCACTTTCTAGAATGCAAATCACTGAGTCGGGGGATCTCTGTGGCATGGTTAATCTTAGCATTCTCTAGAATTCAGACAGCTTCAGCATTCTGGGGAACTGATGAACTGCCTGACACCCACTGGCCCCGGAGCTTTGATAGCAGAGGCTCCGTTTATTGCTGGCCCAGCCACGCATTTCTGACAGCTTTTGAAGGACTGTCTTGTATAACAGCTATTTGAATCTCGCCAGTGATCAACAAGGAAGACACAGACTAATCAGCCCCATTCCAAAGATGAGGAACTAGACCTAGCGTGGAATTAAGATGGCGACCAAAGCTCTCCAGCTCACGTGTTAGCAGTCACCTGGAATCACCTGTGCCCACTAGTCCTCAGTTAGAACTAATGGAAAAGTCTACAAAATCCCAGTTGCAGAGTGAAGAAGCTTCAGTTCCTCACAAAGGGAAAAACACATGCTTAGTTAAATGAAATCAAAACTCTATAAGGCATTTCGATTTCTAGTTTAAAATGTTTACCCAACTGCTGTGAGAAAAATGCACAATCAGGAAAAGCACGTTTACTATTTCTAAAGGGCTGGATTAAAATCTCAGCTGTAAACTTCATTACTGTAATTAGATTTTTAATGCATATTTATTAAACATCATTCAAATACTGTGTACAAATTATTCCTGAGTTATTTGTACATTTGTGTTGATTCCACCAAACTGTCAACAGTAGCCACTGACCAGTGATGTCCTGCTACAGTGGCAGAAGCTTACTCTGGGTCAGAGGCAGCTCTTTTATGTTCTGATACGTCCTAATCATACCCAAAAGATAAATATGCAGTTTCTTTTTTGAGAACTGAAATGGTCATGAAGGACTCAAAAAGTCAAGCCTTCTCGGTGACATTAGAGACCTGTGTTTGATTTGCTGATGAGTAAACGAGGTGCAGAATAAAGAAAATCAAATCTTAATTAAACTCTTTCTTTAGAAAAACAACATAAGGGCTGGAGAGATGGCTCAGTGGCTAAGAGCATTGCCTGCTCTTCCAAAGGTCCTGAGTTCAATTCCCAGCAACCACATGGTGGCTCACAACCATCTGTAATGAGGTCTGGCGCCCTCTTCTGGCCTGCAGACATACACGCAGAAAGAATATTGTATACATAATAAATAAATAAATATTAAAAAAAAAAAAAAAAAAAAAAAAAAAAAAAGAAAAACAACATAAGCCGTCATCAAGGAATGCATCTCACGATGATTTACTTTATTTATAAAAGGCTGATTTAAGGGCTTTAAAAGGGTGCTTTTGATTTAAATAGAAAAATTATGAAAATTAAAACTAACTGCTTCCTGGTTATCATTCTTTTCCTTTAGAAGGTAGTTAATGTTAAACATGCCAATGTGTATAACATTACAAAAGGAAAAAAAAAACAGTGCTTTAAATTTCATAACAAATCAGTAAAATCCTGCTTAAAAATCTGAATAAAACCATTCTGAAGTAATCATGGGCACAGCCCAGCATACTGAGTAACTCCTTAGTATTCACCCAGCTCACACACTATTTCATCATGAGACCTAAGAGATCTCTTTTCTTTCAAACGATAAAGAAAATGACTGATCTCTTTGTTGTGTTGTTTGATTGAGGCAGGGTCTCCTGCAACCCAGACTGGTCTCAAACCTTGAGCTTGGGCTCTTACTGCCTCCACCCTCGGGATGCTGGGGTTACAAGCGTGTGCCTCCACATTCAGTTTCATGAGGTAGCAAACCCAGCACTGTGCATGCTAAATAAAATAAGCACTCTACCTACTGAGCTACGTTCCCAGCCCAAATCTATTTAAAACTGGATGGACTCATCCACATATAGCTGAGGATTTTAAAATGGAGTCTGCTGGAGCTACATTTAAAATCTAAGGTGTATTATAAGCCTATGCGAGAACTACCATAAAAATGACATGTTCGTGGATGCAGCTGGATGACACTACACAGTGAAACACGCCAGGCACAGAAAGATAAATACTGCTTACTGCATGTTCTCACTTATACATGGAGGCGAAAATTGATTTCCAGAGATGTAGGGCATTGAAGAGTTGGCACGCGATAGGCTAAAGCCAAAGGGGGACAGGCAATGGGTATTGAAATACAGAGGGGATGACTACAGTTTAAAACAATTTACTATGCATCTTATTAAGATGTCATAGAGGGGAGTTGGAGGGGTCCCAGCAGATATAGTGATAAATGTTGAAGGAGATTGGATTGGTAATTGTCTTGGCATCATCATTACACAATCTATCTATGTATCCAATTATTATACTCTACACCATAGATGTGCACTACTGGAAATGAGGGTTTTTTTTTTTTTCCCCGAGACAGGGTTTCTCTGTGGCTTTGGATCCTGTCCTGTAACTAGCTCTTGTAGACCAGGCTGGTCTCGAACTCACAGAGATCCGCCTGCCTCTGCCTCCTGAGTGCTGGGATTAAAGGTGTGCGCCACCACCGCCCGACTTGGAAATGAGTTTTTAAAAGGAAAGAAGGAGGAGGAAGAGAAGGAGGACGAGGAGGACGAGGAGGAGGAAGAGGAGGAGGAAGAAGTAGGAGGAGGAGGAAGAAGTAGGAGGAGGAAGAAGAAGAAGAAGAGGAGGAAGAGGAGGAGGAAGGGTACTGCAACTGAAGAAACTTCCTCCCTGCCAGCCAGCCCTCATGAGTGCTGGAGGCTATACCAGCCACTAAGGAAGAAAAGACATCAATAATCGTACCCACAAGATCTGACCAGGGTAGTGGTGGCATGACTGTCATGGGAGTAACCAACTACTTTCTTGTTGGATCTGAGGCTTGCTCCATAGGAGGGAATTCATGCCTGGTACTATAAATCTAGTCAAAAGCTGTAAGGGGAGAGTCACCAGAGCAGGGCAGAAGTTGAACCTACTACTATTGTTTTGATAGATGGCCATGTTGTCAAACTGCCTTCTAAATATGTTCATTTATACCCATAAATTAGTGCTACTCTCAACCTTGGTCAGAAAAGCTTCTTTTGGTGGTTGGTAGTAGTTAGTGCAGATCACAATGAACTGGTCAATGTGCTGAGAGTAAGACTGGTAAGTGCTCAGCCCTAAGTGGACATCTCCTACCCACCCCCAAATACATAAGCTCCACCAAGGTTCTGGGAGCATCAAAGAGGAAGAACGAAAGAGCCAGAGGATGGGGATGCGTGCTAAGAAACACTGTATATGACATGGCTGTTGCACACAAGAATTCAGATATCCAACAGCCAAGTGTGAATGAGGGGGGGACCCACAGGACCCTACCCCTAGCTGAGGAGTTGGGAGCGGTTAGTGGCTGCTGAGGGAAGGAGAACATTTTTCTTTGGTAGAGTAGCCACTGGTAGGTTGTCCATTCCCTAGCGTCTGTCCCACACCATGTTCATATAGGCAACACTTGCTGGGGTATAAGAAAAAAATAAAGCTGAGCACAGTGTCACACGCCTTTAATTCCAGCACTTGGGAGGCAGAAGCAAGCAGATCGCTGTAAATCTGAGTCCAGCCCGGTCTATACAGTGAGTCCCAGGACAGCCAGAGGTACATAGTGAGACCCTATCTTGAAAATAACAGCAGCAAAAACAAAACAAAAAAGAAAGAAAAGAGTGGACAAGGTGTAAGGGGGTCATAATGGGAGAGCCAGGGGGAATAGAGATGAAAACACATTATATTAAGTTGTCAGAGAATACATTTAAAACGTGAACTTTAAAAAAGAATTCCATGTCCAAGCTCTGTCACTTCATAACTGAAAACTGCCACCTGGTAGACAACACAGATGGAAAACATGTTGATAAGAGTAGCCTCTGCAATGAGAACAATAGAAGACATTGGAAGAGACAGCTAGGGCCCACAGGTGGCTCAGCAGATAAAGGTGCTGGCTGCACATGCCCGACCACCTGAGTTCCATCACTGGGACCCATATAAAGATGGAAGGAGAGAACCGACCCCACAAAGTGGTCCTCTGAGCGCCATGTGTGGGTCATAGCTCGTAAACCCACACACACCAGACACACACACAACATTAATAATAATATAGCTTAAAGAAGAATCAGCACAGTGTGATGTGCTTAAGAGATTCATACAGCACTCAGGAGGCAGAGGCAGAGCTAATCTACAGAGCGAGCTCCCAGACAGCCAGGGCTACACAGAGAAACCCTATCTTGGGAAACCAAAAACATAAGAGTGGACATGAATACTTATCTCTCATAATAAATGCTAATGCATTTGAATTGTTTCACATACAAGTGGTCACCAAACCGAGAAATACGAAGTACATCCCCGGGGCTAGTGTAAAAGCATAAGGACCTGCCCTCAGTCCCCAGCTCTCACGTAAAGAGCCTGGCCTGGTAGCTGGTCTGTGTTGACAATCAGTGCTGAGAAGATGGCAAGTGGATCCTTGCAGGTAACACTGGCCAGCCAGCCAGCCAGGCCTACTGTCTCATGACACCCTTTCTCAAAAAAGCAGTGAATGGATCCTGAGAAACAATACAAAGTCAACCCTTGGCCTCCACTAGCGCGCACACAGGCACATGCACGCACGAACGAAATAAGTCCTGAAACCATTTACACTACTAATAATTCTACCAAGCCACATGGTGAAACGGGTGCTGCTTCCCTCCCACTGGGAAGATCTTACGTTCATGTACTGAAGGCGACACTGTGAGCTGAAGGTAAGGACTTACCATCCACTAGCAACGCCTCAAGATACAGTGTGTGCTTCACCAGAGAGGAACCATGAGATGTGGCCCCGTAGTCCCTTGCCGCTAAAAAACACACTTTTCCTAGGCTAGCTTAAATAAAGCAGAATTTTAGACAGAAAATTTTGATATTTTGAGAGCCCAGAGATGCCCTCCTTTTTGGTGTGCACCATAGTTCTCCGTGTCTTCTCTTCTTGTAGGCCCCGTCTTTCCAAAACATGTAAGTCTTCCTTGAGACTCAGTTTTTCCACTTTCCACTCTACAAACCTGCCCAGGCAAGTCCTCCATTCTGCTTCACGGTGCTGCCTATTTCTCCTTCCCATCTCTTACATCCCACAGCTCACTGGGCTCATCTGCCCGGCTCCATCACACACCCCAAGTTTAACGAGTCAAAACCAAACCTTGGGACTGTGGAGACGGTTCAGTGGTTCTAAGTGCTCATTGCCCCTCCACGGGACCTGAGTTGTTTTGTACAGAAATTTTAAAGCCAAAAACTGGAATTGCTCCTTTAGGGTTCCTTTTCTGTTTTGACTTAGTTTCCTTTAGGTAACCCAAACTAGCAACTCCACATTGACAGGAACAGCTTTTCCTTTTTATCTCTTGCAGAACTGTCACTTCTGCCAAGTGGCCATCTCTGAATTCCTTCCTGGCCACCCCGGCCACCATAGCAACAAAGTAGGCCTAGTTAAACTATTTGAACTTCCTAGCAAGGTCCCAATCCTATCGCAGTCCCCAATGCCGGCATCCTGATGTTTCAAAGCAGCCCCAGGAACACGAGTGCAGAAACAGATCTGACCGCAGCTCTTCCAAAGAAAGCTCCACAGTATCTCCCTAAGCTTGGCCAGCTCCCTTGGCATCCACAGCTCCCCGAAACAAACGGCAGCTCCCCAGCTCCCCATCCCAGCTTCATCTCTGGCTGCTCTCCCTGGGAAACCTAAGAACCAGTAAGGGTCATATGCTGTTCTCTCCATTCTTGGCTAAAAAAACAAACAAACGAAACTCAAGTGTAAGAAAGAAATGACTAGCAGGCTGCCTAGAATATAGAAAAGGCTCAGCTGGGCCTGGTGGCTCACACCTGTAACCACAGCTGGGCGGCCAAGACATGGGGATTGCGAGTGTGAGACCAGTCTAGTGAACTACATAGCAAGTAAGTTCCAGCCAAGGCCCTGGTTCGTGTGTGTGTGTGTGTGTGTGTGTGTGTGTGTGTGTGTATCTATATAATTTGTTAAAAAGAAAAAAGAAAAGAAAGGGCTTATCACATATTAGCTATCAAATGTTAGGTTTCGTAAATCTATCTCCCTCCCAAGGGCTAGGACCCAAAGCATTCATACATCCCTTTACATTTAGCATAAAACTTAAACTGAATTAACAATGTTGTCACATTTCTACCCATACCCTGGCTAACATGAGTTTGTGGTTGTTGTTGTTAGGTGTTTGTTCATTTGCTGAGACAGAGCTGGACTTGAACTCCCAATGTCGCTCAGGCTGGTTCAAAGCTGCTATAAACAATATGACCAAGCCACAAGGGTCACGATTACTACCTGAGCCCCCAACCCCGGATGGCCACTGCTGTCTAATAAAAATCTTCCTTTTAACTATTAAGAGGTGTTAAACTAGCCAGGCGGGGGTGGCAAAAGTCTTTAATCCCAGCACTTGGGAAGCAGAGACAGGCAGACCTCTGTGAGTTCGAGGCCAGCCTGGTCCATGGAGTGAGTTCCAGGAGAACCAGGACAGCCTAGGCTACACAATGAAACCCTGTCTTAGGGCGGGGTGGTGGTGGTAAAACTTGCACGTTAAATGAAGATTTACTGAGACCTAAAGAAAACAGGTAATGAAATCAATGGAGTAAATTACAGAAAATATCAAAATCCACCTAATGGAAAATTAGATATCCGAAAATGAAATCCGTAAACTTTTCAAGGTTGAGTTTACAAAATGGCTGATCCAGGCCTGGCATTAAAGTAACCCAAGACATTAAAACCAAAATTAGAGTTAAAGAAATGGCTCCATGGTTAAAAGCACCGGTTGCTCTTGCAGAGGACTCAGGCCTGGTTCTCAGCACCCACATGGCAGCTTGTAACTGTCTGTGACAGTCGTTCCAGAGGAGCTGACGTCCTCCTCTGACCACTACACACACTAGCCATATATGTGGCACACAAACACAGACGCAGGCAAACACTCATACACAGAAAATAAATGTCAAAAAATAATTAAGGGCAGGGCATGGTGGTGCACGCCTTTAATCCTAGCAGTTGGGAGGCAGAGGCAGGTGGCTCTCTATGAGTTCAAGGTCAACCTGGTCAGCAAAGTGAGTTTCAGGATAGCCAGGACTGTTTACACAGAGAAACACTGTCTTGATTAAAAAAAAAGAAAAAAAGAAAGAAAGAAAACAAAATTAAGGAATGACCCACCAGACGTGGTGGTGCAGGCCTGCAATCCCAGCTACTCAGGAGAATGAGGAAGGAGGACCACAGGGTTTGAGACCCACCTGAACTCCATACAGAGTGAATTCAAAGCCATCCCAAGATGCAATTTAGACCCTATCTCCAAACAAAAGTGAGGGAACTGAGCTGGAGCTCAGTGATGAGGGTTTGCCTAGCGCACGGCTTGACCTTTCATTCAAAAACAGTAGTGCCCAAAATAAGCAAAGGCCTGCCCTTCCTTTCCTTATATTCTTTTCCATTACTATTTCCTCCCTTTGTTTAAGTCAATGTTTTGCTAAATGAAACTTTAAATAAAACTTTAAGAAAAAAAATGGAGATAAAAGAGAAGTGTGAATACTGAGCTCCCTCCCCAGGGGTGGGCAGTTATTTCTTCATGGGGGGGGGCGGGCAAGAAAAGGGCAGAGAATTATAAACCAGACTCGACGGCTCAGATTCAAACTTTAATATTTCTCGTTTAGAAAATGGAAGGGAATATTTTTATTTAAAAAACCTCTCTCTCTCTCTCTCTCTCTCTCTCTCTCTCTCTATCAGAGGACAAGTGGTGGGAGCTGGTCCTCTCCTTCCACCATATGCATCCTGGGGATTAAATTCAAGCTTGATGGCTAATAGTTCTCTCAGTGACTGAAGGAAACGTATTTTGAGATGATGAGAGTCAGCATTAACTTGCATCCTTCACTAAACTCTGTCACTGTACTAAGGTATCTAAAGAGGCACTTGGAGATGAGAAAAGGCAACACATAATTGCAGATGGGGGAAGATCATGACAATAACTTCATTGATTTGAAAATATCCGCCCACCAGATATCAATCACGCCCCTAAGCGCTGAGGAAACAAAGACACAGGAGTTCGATGTCTTTTAGTAAGCAGCAGTTCAGTGAACAAACATCGAGGTGAAATTAACGCTTCTGGGAAAAGGAAGCGAGAGGATGTCAAGTTCCAGGCCAGCCTGTACCACACAGTGAGACCATGTCTCCAAACAATAAATTAGCACTCTTGTGGACGTGGTTAGTCGAAATTAATCCACTCATTCACGAACACACAACAACAGAACGAATGAGTCGAAACCCAGTGAATAAAAAAAAATAAAACAAAACAAAAATCTGACGCCTCTAGGAATTAGAACATTAAGAACGGGCTCACGGGGTCGGTGGCTTAGCTTTTAAGCCCATTATCAGCCATAAGAACCCGGATGGTGTTGGGTACCCAGACAACTCCACTCTCGCTTACCCCATTCCTTCAAACTTGCACACCTGAGCTCTCCAGCTCTCAGCTGCCTACGAGGGAACTGGGTTGACCTCTGACCCTCAGATAGAAGCTAATCTTGGGGCAGCTGCCAGGGGAGGGGGTGGGAGGTGGGAGTGGGAATTAGAGGTCCTTCGGGACAAAGAGGTGCAACAAGGTCAGGGGACACGAACTCTTCCCTAGGATCCTTAATGCCTGCGAAACCAGGAGGTGCAGCTGGGAATGCTCAGGGAGTGGGGTGGCCCCAGAGCCTGCGCGGCCCGCTCGTGACACGGTCACTGACCTTTCCAAAGGGGTTTCCCAGGGCCAGGGGCCGGAGGAGGGATTGCGACGGCCCGCGCCCCGCACCCAACACCTCGCCCAGTCAGCCGGCTGCGCGCAGCGGAGCGCAGGGTAACCAAGGGCGACCAGGAGGCCGCCATCTTGAGCTCCGTACAGGGAGGAAAACTTTATTGAAAACCAGAAGACCGCGAAGTAGCAGCCGGTAGCCAGGGCGCTCCAGGAGGCCACGCCTGAGAACGAGGGAGCACTAAACAGAGGTCACCTCAAGCGCAGAACGGCAGGAACGCCTGCCCTTCCACGCCTTCCGGTGGCCCCTGGGACTACAAGTCCCGAAAGACAGCGCGTCTTGAAGGGGCGGAGCCCGACAGACGAGGGTGCATAGACTTGTGGCCACGCCTCCACCGCAAATCAGCTGGAACCAACTCTCCGCCTCCCTCCGCCCCACCCACCAACCCAAGGCTGGAGAAACCAACGCAGCTTGTGGAAACTGTTCCTGAACCTTCTAAGTGTGCATAAGACGTAGGCGGTCCAGTGGGGATTGCTTACTTCGTCCAATCCAGTATAATATAGTCTCAGTTTTCTTTCAGGGTCCAACATGGGTCTCTGAAGACTACCAGAAATGGGATTCTGCCACTTTCTGTTTGGTTGTATAATAGAGCTAATTTTCAATATAGCACACGTTCACATTCTTTGAAGGAGTTTATGTGTGGACAAGAAAGCCAATGGCCCCAGAAGGTCAACTGGGGGACGTTGTACTCATGGGATGGTAAAAACGGGGAACTTCTAAGTGATCGCCCCCCACTATGAGGTTGGAAAACAAAAGACAAATGGGAAGATTTAACTTTTAGAAGATTTAACTTTTTAAAAAGATTATATTTTTGTCGAGGTGTGTATAGCTATGTTGAAAGCGAGTTCTGCGGAGGCCAGATGTGGGCACTGATCCTCTGTAACTGACTGGAGTTACAGGCACCTGTGAGCCACCAGACATTGGTGGAACCAAACTCTTGTCGGCGCAAACGTCACACATTCTTCTAACTGTTGAGATATTTCTCTAGTCCCAACAAGAATAACCTTTAACAAAAGGTAAAGGCGCTCCCATGGGGCGTTGGATGTGTAGCTCAGTTTGTAGAGTGTTTGCCTAGTGTGCTTTAAACCCACGAATACAACTCCAGCACCAGTCTGGGCAAGAATAGCACATGCATGTAATCTGAGCAATTGGGAGGTGGATACAACAGGATGAGAATTCCAACTATGCGGGCCTTTAATCCCAGCACTTTGGAGGCAGAAACAACACAGGGATCTCTGTGAGTTCGAGGCCAGTCTGGTCCACAAAGTGAGTTTCAGTACAGAGAAACCCTGTCTCAAGAAAAGAAAGTCAGGAGTATAGGAAGGAGAAAACAGAGTTTCCATTGTGTGGCCAGAAGAGAGAACACTAAGAGGAATTCCAGGAAGCCAGACCATGGTCACCGGCAGAGAAATTCTCAAGAAACAGGAAAAGGAAGGCAGAATGTGGCAGAGTAATTCTGAGACTTTTTTCGGTTAATTTGTCAAAGTAGGAACCCACCCTGACAGGGGTGAAGATAGTCTAAAGAAAGACCTTATGCCCCTCTATTTGGCGATTAGACTACTGAAACAATGGTCCCTAAGAAATCGGGATATTCCCCAGGGTCTCATGCTGGGAGAAGGAAAAGGCTGAAGCCTAGTGCCAACAGGAAAAGGGAAATTGTCTTCCAGGAAGAGGGTTCACACAGCTCTGGGAGCTTGCCAGACCACTTTGTAGGTCACACTAGACCCAGGACAGTGGTGGGTCAGTGATGGGCAGGACCACACCTTGACCAGGACTGCTTAGCTGTTCATTACCTCTGCTTAGGATTTAAACCTGAGCCTTAGATCAGCACCTCAAAGATGGATTTGGCAGGAAGGAGATACTGAGTCGCTTTGTTTCCCTTCCTAATGTTATCTATGTTCCCTGCTTTGACTATTCATTCTCGCTCTCCTTTTGTTTTGTTTTTTTGTTGTTGTTGTTGTTGTTGTTGTTTGTTTCATTTTGTATTTTGAATCAGGGTCTCAATCTGTAGCTCAGGCTGGCCTCCCTCAAATTCCCTGTGATCCTCTTGCCTCACCCCTCGAGCAGGAGGATTAGAGGTGGGATTTAGCTTATGAGGACTGGTGGCTGATTCTAGGTTATTAAGGCTGCTAAGCTCTGACCTGAGCAACTGTATCCTCTGATTTACACATCTGACTATAAAGGATTGGTTGTTTTGGTTTTGTTTTTCAAGACAGGGTTTCTTTGTGTAGCTTTGGAGCCTGTCCTGGAACTCATTCTGTAGATCAGGTTGGCCTCGAACTCACAGAGATCCGCCTGCCTCTACCTCCTGAGTGCTGGGATTAAAGGTGTGTGCCACCACTGCCTGGCATAGCTGGACTTCTAATCCTGACTGTGTAGTTTTAATGTTCGGATAGGAACAATTGTTTCTTCATAACACAGGAAAATTTTTTCCATTAAGATTACTAATTTTAGTGTGACACTTTTTAAAAAACCATTTACTTTTTATTTTGTTGTTTTAGTTCTGGGTAGTGAAAGACTTTTATAAAAATAAAAAAAAAACTATGTTGTAAGCACTGACTGCTCTCTCAGAGCAGGTGGTTCAATTCCCAGTACCCACCTGGAGGCTCACAGCCATTCATCTCCGGTTCCAAGAGATCTGATGCCCTCTTCCAGCCACCTCAGGCACCAGGCGTATGTGATGCACAGGCTAACATGCAGGCAAAACACTCATACACATAAAATGAACACATTTTTCTAAAAAAAAAATAGGTTACTTCAGCCAGAGGAGGGGTGCACACTTTAACCCCAGCACTTAGGAGGCAGAGGCAGGAGAATCTCTGTGAGCTCAAGGCCTGCCTGGGCTATAGAACGAGTCCAGGCTAGCCAGGACTACGTAGAGAAACCCTGTCTTAAAATAAAAAAAGTAGGTTGCTTCATCTTTGACTGACTTAGTTATCACACTCAAGAGATACTCAGAGGGCATTTAGGTGCCACTATGACTGTTATGAAAAAAAAAACAATTGCCTGGGTCAGTGAGATTATCTCTTATTAGAGATTCTAACATCTTAATAATTACAGACATGAAACTGTTAGCCATTTAGTGTCAAATGAGCAGGACTATCTACCAGAATTTCAGTGTATGATTGTGCACGTAGATGAACATGGCAAACTGAACTTCACTTAGATTAAGCATAATATAATTTAGAGGAAAATAACTTAGTCATCCTATTTCAAGTTAAGATAAGAAAACCAGTGGGTGGTGGTGGCACATATCTTTAATCCCAGCATTTGGGAGGTTTAGGCAGATGGATCTCTGAGTTTGAGGCCAGCATGGTTTAGATGTTAATCCCACCATGCAAGAATAAAACCACAACCAGAATTTTTGAGCCAAATTGGAAGCAAAACTTTATTAAATACTGGCCAGAATGATGAACGCTGACCAGGTCCATATCCCTCAGCACCAAATTACATTAGTCAGAGGCTTATGAAGGCAAAATCTACGAAACGATGCTCTTCCTGCCCTCATCCAATGGGGGGGAGGGGGCAAGCATACATCCTGATGGAAGCATCATACATACATACATACATACATCATACATACATACATACATACATACTTCCTGACTACATACTTCCTGCCTGAGTGATCAAGCACATCCTATGCAGTTGGGGCAACCAGCCTTGTTTACAGAAGTGAAAACCCGTGGCTTGTTACCTTACCTGAACAACAACCACAACATTCCAGGAAGTTATCTGTCCTTGGGTGAATGAGGCTTATAGGTTAGAGGCATTTTTGTTTTATAGATCTCGTGAGCACAGTAATTAAACATAAAACATAACTTTAGCCATCACTTACATTAGGCCCAAATCCGTGAAGTCTCCCAAAAACCAACAAGGAGACCGAGTCCCATTTGTAAAAGCAAAGAGCCTTTATTTTATGCAAGTTTTCAAACTCTGTCTTTCCTCGTGTCCAATGTATTGGAATAAACAGAGACCCCCAAGCTCAGTCAGAGTCGGGTTTGTATAGTAGTAAAGGTAAGGGTGAGGGGTTTCTGAGGTTCGGGACCTCTGATTGGCTGACATTTGTCTAGGGGTGTCCTGGTGAGTGTGTGCTGGCAGGTGATCCTATCTACAGTGGTTGGAACGTTAGGCATTTCCTTTGGATGGTCTGTTCTTGGGTGGTGCTCAGGTAATCTTAGTTTGTGGTCCTTCCTGTAACCAGGTATTGCTTCAGGGTAAACTACTGAGACCTAGGCCTCCATTAAACTTCTGGATGGCTGAGTCCTACTGATAGGACTGATAATGGTTGGAAGTAAAGAACTTCCTTTGGGTGGTCTGTTTTTATTTAGCTTCTCATGGCTGGCTCCTACAACGTACTTGGTGAGTTCCAGGACATCTGGGGCTACATTGAGAAACACTGCCTCAAGAAAAAAGAAAACCAATTAAGGTACTGGCTAGATGGCCCAGGAGTTAAGAGCACTGGCTGTTTTTCAAAAGGACCAGGATTCAATTCCCAGCACCCACACAGTGGCTCACAACCATCTGTAACTCCAGTTTCAGGGAATCTGACACCCTCTTCTGGCTTCTTTGGGCACAGGGCAAGCATGACACAGACGTATAGGCAGACAAAACATCCATACCCATAAAATAAAAGAAATTAAATAACCATTGTAAGTATTCAATTGGAATCTCCAGTTTACCCCTGCATGGTCCAGAAAGCCCCATTCCTGTCTCTCTCTCTAAACTCAACCCTCTTGGAAAATCTCCAACAAAGAAAAGGAGACAGAAGCCCAGTTCCACATTTCTGGCTGTTATGGTTAACATGCTGCAGGTCCCTGAGTAGCGACCGTGGGCGGCAGACCACAAGACCACTGTGGACCACCTCAATTAGCGAGGCCTCTGGGCCTAAGGACTAAAGAATGAAGCACTATTTATCTATCTATCTATCTATCTATCTATCTATTTATTTATTTATTTATTAAGACAGGGTCTCACCTTGTAGCCCTGGCTGTCCTGGAACTTGTTTTGTGGAGGTTGGCCTCCACAGAGATCCCCCTGCCTCTGCCTCCTGAGTGCAGGGATTAAAGGCACTCACCACCACACCCACCAGAATTTCTTTATAAAAGTTCTTGAGAACAGCAAGGCATGGCTCCTGTCTCGGCTCAATGATTTGGGCTTGGAAAGTGTCATCAGTGGTTTATCAACTATCTTGTTTTTATGAAATGAGCCTCTATGCATTAATAATCCCAGAAAAGATAGAAAAGTAGAATAGTGATCCAATTTACCAATTACCACCCCCATTTCCTAAGTATGTATTCTGATACTATTTGTGGGTTGTTGTGTTTTTCCTAAGATAACCACAATTTAAGTCAGATATGGTGGCACACACCTGTAATCCCAACACTTCACTCACAGAGGCAGGAAGATCACCACAAGTTTGGGCAGCTGGAGCTGTATAATTTTTTTTACGTAAGTATTAAAGGAACTAACTGAATTTTAAATCTCCAGGGCAATTCCAAGGATATGTCAGATCTCATACTTTATGTACATTGAGTATCTATGTTTCAATTAGAACTCAGAAAGCTGGGAATCTCTGAAATAAAGGAATTAAATAAGCTTTTTATATCTGCCAGCCAGAAGCCAGGCTCAGGGTCCCATGCCTACAGTCCTGGATGCCCGAGGGGCAAAGCAGGAAATGATTTGGGCCCGAGTTCCAGATTAGTCTGGGACAGTTGGGAGGACTGATCAAGAGGGAACAAATAGATGTTAGCCAGAGGAGGACCAGGGGGAAACGTTTCCAAAAACTACCAACAGTGAAGATAAGTAGAACTGGACCAGACTAAAGAATCCTTTTCAGGGGCTGGAGAGATAGCTGATTGACCGGCAGCCAGGCAGGAGTACAGGTGGGACAACCAAACCAAGGATGCTGGGATGAAGAAGGGCAGAATGTGGAGCTGAGAGCAGATGCAGAGAGAAGATGGGCATGCCATACTGAGAAAAGGTACCGAGTCACATGGCAAAGCATAGATAAGAAATATGAGTTCATTTAAAGTATAAGAGTTCAGCTAGTAACAAGCCTGAGTATTTACAATTAATATTAAGTTTCTAAGTAATAATCTGAGAGCGACTTCGACACAGAAAAACTCCACCTACAGATTAATTCTATGAAGAATTACTATTAAGGGCCGGGTGGTGATGGCACAGGCCTTTAATCCCAGCACTTAGGAGGCAGAGGAAGGCGGAGTTCCAGGACAGGCTCCAAAGCTTCAAAGAAACCCTGTCTCAAAAAACAAAAAAACAAACAAACAACAAAAAAAAAGGATTACTATCATGAACACTTAGCCTTTCAAAGGACTCAAGTTCAATTCCCAGCACCCACCTGGTGGCTCACAACCATCTGTACTTCATTGTTAGGCGATTCATTGCCTTCTCTGCCCTCTATGGGCACCAGGCATGTGACAAACACACATACATGCAGGCAAAACACTCATATACATAATACAAAATAAACAAATCCAAAAATAAATTTTAGGAATATTTTTCATACTGTAAATTCGGGACAGGAGACATATCTGTATTTGCCACAGATAGGAGGTAGAGATGGGAAAGCGTCTGGAAGGCTCTGAGTGGACATTTGAAAATGTATGCATATAAACAGACTAAAGTGACACCGGCAGTGGGAGTTTTAATTTTTAAAAAGTTGATCTGTTTTTAATTTTATATGCATTGGTGTTTTGCCTTCATGTATGTCTGTGTGAGGGTGTCAGAGCCCCTGGAACTGGAGTTACAGACAGTTGTGAGTTGCCTTGTGGGTCCTGGGAATTGAACCCTGGTCCTGTGGAAAGAGCAGTGAGTGCTCTTAACGGTGAGCCACCTCTTCAGCCCCGGTTTGTTTCTTTGTTTTTAACTTTTATTTATTTGTGTGGTTGTGTGTGAGTGTGATCATACACACCTACATGGCCCCACACACTCCTGTAACTATGCAGGCCATTGTTGGAGGACAGCTTGTTGGGGTTGGTTCTCTCCTCCCACCACGTGCATGCGGTCTGGAGACTGAACTCAGGTAACCACAGAGCCACCTCCCCAGTCCTATGGTGGGATTTTAAATAGATTTCAACAGCTGGGTGTTAAGGGGTAGCAACAGGCATTTGCAATTACAAGCACTTGGCAGGCTAAAGCAGGAGGGTCATGAGTTCAAGGCTGTCAGGACATTATCAAGACTGTTTTCGTTACCTTAGTGTAGCTGCGGAAAAGATACCAGGCAGGATAACCTAAAACAGGGAGGCTCATTCTAGCTCGTGGTTTTGGAAGTTTCCATTTATCAAGGAAGAGAAAGCAAGGTGACAGGTTCTCTCAATGTGTCTAGATCACCACGTGGCCTTACTGTTCACAGTAGACCCAAAAGAAAAGCTTAGTGTGAGGCCTGGAGGGAAGTAGGAGCCAGGCAACCCCCTTTGAAGGCCTCCACTTAAAAGCACTTTCAACAGCCAGGCCCTACATTCCCAGGCCCCAGATCCCAGAAAAGTACCAGTAGTTGGGGAACAAGATTCACACCCTGAGGCACTGTGGTGGTGCTTAAGTTTTCTCCCAGCACTCAAGACAGAGGCAGGTGGATCTCTGAGTTCAAGACCAGCCTGGTCTACACTATGAGTTCCAGAATAGCCAGGGATAAACAGAAGGTCAAAAATAAATAAATAAATAAATAAATATAAAAAAATAAAATAAAAAAGATAAAAGAATCAAAACCTGAACATTTCTGGGTCAAACCACAAAGACCCCTTGTCTCAAAACAAAACAAACAACCTTGCAATGTAGGACTGTGATAACTGTTCCCTGACAATGTAACCACTGCAGTTTTACTGATTTTTGTAACTAATGGATGCGCCCAAGCAATGAAAAGAACCGAGCTGTTTTATATGCAACCCACTTATGCCGAAACTGAAGCTGGCCTGCAGGGCAGCCGGTCTTCATAACTCATCACAGAACTTCAGGAACCCCTCGCACCCCCTGCTCTAGGTGGCTACACTCAGAACCAGCCGGGAGTTGGCCTAGACTTCAAAGGAATCGTGTGGGTTTGGTTCTGTTTGCTTTACAAATGGACGTCTGAGATGATTTAGATAAGATTTAAGTCAGGGAAGTTTTATTTACGCAACTTCACGGATAAGGGAGAAGTTCTCAAGTGAGTCTCTAGGATGACAAACCCGAATAACTCTTAATCCTGGATATCATGGGCATTATCTTATTCAAGGAACGTTCACTCCAAAGCTCAGTATCTCCTGCCAAAACTAAGACTGGGGAAAAAAAAAAAACCACAGGGACCTGATCAGGAAAGTGTCATGAGACTGCTCATGTCGACACACACCAACGTAAGGGCCCAATTTTCCCAGCATGTATCTCACTTAGCACAAGCAATTCTCATCAGCTTCAAAGGGAGAGAAGGGCACCCACAGACCCGAGTTTGCAGTACCCAGACTCACTCAGCGGGAACCCGACTGTAAATTACGAGAGCAGCCTTCACTTTCTTTTTAGACAAATCAGCCCAGCTGGATTTGGAACTGTTCCTTCTTGGAAATAATCAAAAGTCCCTTCTGATATCAGATCCACTTGGTTTGACGTCACACACCAATTCTGTAGCTTACCTAAGAGTCTCACAGGTTGATGTAAAGCGACCGTATGATATATTCTCAGGAGGCAGCTTAGGGCCACACCAAAATTTATTTTGGTGGTAATTTTGTGCACAGCAAGGAGAAAAGAAGTAGGAGAGATGTAATTTCATGTTTGCTGTTCAACGATTTTTAAAAGTACATATTTAATTCTGTTTATAAGCAGGGCTTTTCAGCTTTAATTTGATACTTTACTACCTGGTAAATTATCTTTTAATGTAATTACTTTTATATACTAATTATGATCTTGAAAGTCTGCAAAGTGATTAAAGGGCAGTTTCTAAGAAATAGATTTCCGGATTTAAATTACACGATTTTTCTGCTTATGGTTTTAGCATTAGACCCGGTTTATTATTATCATTATTAGTACTACTGCTGTTAAATACTCACAAAATGGCACATGCAGCATTAGACCTTTGCTACTGTGTGAGACTTTGAAAGGTCGACCGGAAAAGTTGACCCAATCCCTCTCCCCCATCTCTCAGCACACTGGTTTTGACTCACTCTAGAATGTTCTACACATCAGCACCTGTGCCCATTTAGCAAAGATTTCAGTACAAATCACTCTGAATTGAATAGACATCTCTAAGAAGCATTACAATTGTTGCAATATTTTTAGAAACTGAAACAAGGAAATAAACAACTTCAGTAAAAGTGATTTAAATAACAAATAACGTGTCTTTATAAACAGCTTATCTCCTTGAGAACAAAGAATAAACAAGGAGACGAGGTTTTTTTTCTCCCTTCCACTATTAAAGCAGATCACGATATGAATGGGTGAAATGTCATGAATAATTGGAGAAAATCACAGAGTAATCTTCCACAAAAACATCTGATTTATTTAAATTGTCACTGTTTGTCTTATTAGAACCTTTATTTAACCTTGTTACCCACAATGCAGTATTCGAGTTGGTTTATCAAAAAATTACTTTGAAACTAACCACACTTAGGAAATTCTGACTTTTTTAAATGCAAACTCTGGTGATATAAACCTTTAAGGACACTACTTTGTTTAGGGTCTTAGTGACTGACTCTGCGTTCAGCTGATGTGCTTATGAAAACTCAGGTTTTCAACCTCAAATCACGGTAAACAAATTGAGGTATTCAGACATCCCATCATCCCACCTGATTTAAGCTCAGGTTTGTTAGGGTCAAATGAAGGTGTGTCCCACTGTGGTTCAGTTAGGCACTGTCTTCCTCTTCGGACCCCACCAAACTCCACCAAGATCACTCCCAATCACGGCAGCACGGGTCTCACTTTATGACCTCAACACTATAGTCTCTGTACATAAGCCCATTTTCTTGTTGACTTCTATACAGATCTCAGGAGTCTGATGCTGTTCCAAACAATGTCAAACACTCTCAAAGTAGTAACTCTTTTGGCATCCTCTGAAGTAGTACTATTAGCACCCCTAGTTTTTATTTATTTAGGTATTTAACTTTGTATGTGTCCATGTGTGTGTGCATATGTGTGTGCATCTGCATGTGAAGACCAGAGGCAACACTGGAAGTCAGCTTCCTTCCTCCCTTGTTTATAGTGTTGCCTCCACCTTAAATAGATTTTTACATAAAATATAAAATTTCAGACATGAGAAATTTATAATACAAAAGCCAAAATACTAGACTTGTAATATATAGATCATGCTAGGGTTATGCACAATGGACTGGAGCTAATGTAGGGAGCAAGACAGGGCAGAGCCTTATACATTGTAAGGTTAGCCAAACTAAAGTACTGCAGAGGAGTGAGGGCTCGTGAGAGAAAGAAAAGCAGTGCCTTAAAGTCCAAATTCCAATCAACAGAAAGACAGCACCAGGGAACTGATGTAAATAATGGGACTGTCTAGGAAGTGGTGGCACACGCCTTCGGAGGCAGTGAAAGGTGAATCTCTGTGAGTTCAAGGCCAACCTGCTCTATTGAGCAAGTTCTTTTCATTTTTAATTACAGTCCTCCCCCCATTGCATCCCCCTCACTGTGTGTGTGTGTGTGTGTGTGTGTGTGTGTGTGTAGAGGTCAGAGTCCTTTCCCTCCTTCCATCATGTGGATTGAACTAAGCCTTTAAGGTTGGTGATAAGCACTTTTACCAACTTTTATAGTGAGCCCTTTCACTGGCCCTTGAGTGGTCAATATCATAGTAATATATTTATGATACGCTTACAATTCAGTTGAAGTAACGATAGATTGGGGGCAATGGAGAGCTGAGCGGACCACACTTTGACCTTTGGTAGGATTGGCGTTATAACTATGTCTGACCTTCTTCTAGTTCCTCAGATAAGCAGGGTTATTTGAGATTGGTTGCGTGATACTTTAGTATGTTGACTCCATTGGTATTTTTAGCCCGTTCTAATGCAGTTACTTAATCTTATAGTTGTTGTTGTTATTTAGTTTGGTTGTGTTAACCCTGCCTTTCAAGAATAAGACCACTAATGCAGTTTAAAGTCAAATTTGAAGCAAGTATTAATCAAATACTGGCCATGTAGTATACTGGGTTCTGGTGAGATCTATGCCCAGGTTCCTGGAAATGGCCCAGAATCAGAGCTTGCAGTGGCTTAAGAAGGAAAATCCATAATCCATTGTGTTTTCCATCATGCACAATCAGGGGCAAGCATACAATCCAACACATCTCCAGCCCATGAACCTCACGACACGTGATCAAGCCCACCTGGTGCAGAGGGGTCAAACAAATTTATTTAGGGAAATAAAAAACCACGTGTTGTTATCCCCCCCATTAACAACAGCCTCCGCATTTCAGGAACTATCTGTCCTTGGACAAGGTGCTTGCAGACCAGAGACATTTTTGTTTATCCCTCTCTTTGGAATGTTTCTCCCTCATCCAGATACACTCAAATCATGGGCAATTTCCCAGTCAGCCAAATCCAGGGATCGGAGATTGTAAGTGCTCAAGCATGTACAAGGCTCTAGCTTCAGCTCGTAAAGAATCCATACCAATTTCATGTTTCTCTTTCACTATTTACTTCTGAAGCTCCTCCCCAAGGCTGAGCTATATGGCTCTGTTGTCTGCTGTTGTTTTGGAACAGGTTCCCAGGCAGCCCAGGATGGCCTCCAACTCATTCTGTACTCAAGACCGTCCCGAGCTCCAGCCCCTCATGCTTCCACCGTGCTTATTATGGAGGCATCATTGTTCTGTCCCTGTGACCAGGATGTGTGCCATCCCCACCTCTGCTTTGTGTTGCCCACACCCACGCCAACCTTACATAGTCTGCTTAATTCGTCTTTGTTTACAAAGTGACCAAAAGGATCCACAAGTCCTATGAGGACATTTCTTTTGTTGTTGTTGTTGTCATCTGTTTTTTGAGATAGTGTCTCACTTTGTAGCTCTGGTGATGACATTTTTATTCGGTCAGAAATATTACAAGAGGCCATTGTCCTAGAGTAGGACTCTCTCACACCTCACCAATTAACCAAATATTTCTGCCCTTGCTTCCTTCCCCCCACCCCACTTTGAACCGGGGATTTACTATGCAGGTATAGGCTGACCTCAAACTCGTGATCCTCCAGCTGCATCTTCCTGAGCACTGGGATCACTGGCCTTTGGCATGTGCTTCCTCCCCTACCTCTGTCCCCCACAGCAGAAGGTTGCTTTATGTAGATAAAATCTCTCAGGTGACCTCTTGGAGCCATTCTCACAAGAGACCTTTAGCCTCTTCTCTCTCTGGTGGTTAATCTTTCTTTTTAAATGGAATTCCTAAGAGTTGCATTCCTCCTAGGAAGGAAAGTCCGACCCCGTATCTCCCTGGGCTTTGGCAATGATTGTGGAACTGGAGGGGCAGGTCAGAGAAAACCCTGAGCTTGCTCCTTGAAATTCATAGTTCTTTGGGGCATCCTTTCTTTTTTTTTTTTTTTTTTTTTTTTTTTTTTTTTTTTTTTTTTTTTTTTTTTTTTTGGTTTTTCGAGACAGGGTTTCTCTGTGGCTTTGGAGCCTGTTCTGGAACTAGCTCTGTAGACCAGGCTGGTCTCGAACTCACAGAGATCCGCCTGCCTCTGCCTCCCGAGTGCTGGGATTAAAGGCGTGCGCCACCACCGCCCGGCTTGGGGCATCCTTTCTAACACTACTGGGAGCATCTTCCAGTGAGCAAACTGTAGAGAGGTCCCGCTGAGTTCTCCCAAGAGATCTGGAGATTCTAGCAGGGGAACACAACTAATGGTATACTGTTAGTTGGCAGAAAGGTCACCTCCATCGAGAAGGCCAGAATGCAACTTCAAGAGGGAGGAAGGGGACACCAGCATAGTCAGATCAGCCCAAGTGACCCATGGAGTGACAGATGTCACAACCAGACAGACCACAGTCACATCCTGGAGCTCTTCTCTGCCCTTCTCATCTTGGCCTTCCATGCCCATTTTCGAGGAATCCATTGCTAAGTCAGTTTAGAGAGAACCCTCAGTCTTGATACCTGGTCAGTTTCATCAACCCCTGATGATGTAGGATTCCCCTCTGTATGCTGTGAATATGTTTTATTACCATTGGTTAATAAAGAAGTTGCTTTGGCCCATGGCAGGGCAGAATATAGCTAGGCGGGAAAGCCCAACTGAACATAGGGAGAAAGAAGGCGGAGTCAGGGAGACACTAGCAGCCGCCAGAGAAGCAAGATGTGAGGTAACTGGCCACGAGCTTCATGGTAAAATATAAAATAATAGTAACGGGCTAATTTAAAAGTAAGAGCTAATTAGCAATAAGCCTGAGTCATTGACCAAACTTTTATAATTAATATAAGTCTCTTAGTATTTATTCAGAAACTGGTGGAAGGGAGTGAAACCTCCAGTTACAAGTAATTGTGATTTATATCTCTGAAGAAGTGCCCTTTGAGAAAAGGACACTATCAAGATTAACAGAACTTAACTTAAATTAACTTAACAGAACACCTGCTGTTCTGCAGAGGACCCAAATTCAGTTTCAAGCACTCACATGGTAGTTCACAAAAGCCTGTAACTCCAGTGCCAGGGACCCAATAACCTCTTCTGGTCCCCAACAACACTACCACACACATGCACACCTACACGGACATACATAACATGAGAGAGAGAGAGAGAGAGAGAGAGAGAGAGAGAGAGAGAGAGAGAGAGAGAAAAGAAACTTTTAAAAATATCTTTTAAAAAATGGGCAAAAAATTGTAACAGGGCTGGGTGGCAGTGCAAACCTTTAATCCTAGCACTTGGGAGCCAGAGACTGGAGGATCTCTGATTTGATACCAGCCTGGTCTAAACAGTGAGTTCCAAGACAGCCAGGGCCACTCAGAGAAACCCTGTCTCAAAACAAACAAACAAATTGAATAGATCATAAATGGGAAAAGGAAATATGAATGGTTCATAAAATTTTAAAAAGATGCTCACAGGCATTCAAAATGAGGAAAATTCAAGTCAAGACAGCATTCAAACTAGTAACGCTTTTAAAAATTGATAATGTACTGTGTTTGTGAAGCTATAGACTAACATGCACTTCCATGCATTGCTAAAGCAAATGTCAGGAACTGGAGAGATGGCTCATCAGTGAAGAGCACTGGTTGCTCTTTCAGAGAAACAGGGTTTGGTTCCTAGAACCATAACTCCAGTTCAAGGAGACCCAGTGCCCTTTTCTGACCCCCTCTGGCACTGGGCACATTCATGCTGCATACATACACCTACAGGCAAAACACTCTTGTATATATAAATAAATTTAAACATTTTTTTTTTTTTGGTTTTTCGAGACAGGGTTTCTCTGTGGCTTTGGAGCCTGTCCTGGAACTAGCTCCGTAGACCAGGCTGGTCTCGAACTCACAGAGATCCGCCTGCCTCTGCCTCCCGAGTGCTGGGATTAAAGGCGTGCGCCACCACCGCCCGGCAAATATCCAGCTTTTTTTTTTTTTTTTTCGAGACAGGGTTTCTCTGTGGTTTTGGAGCCTGTCCTGGAACTAGCTCTTGTAGACCAGGCTGGTCTCGAACTCACAGAGATCCGCCTGCTTCTGCCTCCCAAGTGCTGGGATTAAAGGCGTGCGCCACCACCGCCCAAATTTAAACATTTTTAATTTAGAAATTAATCAAGTCAACTTTAGAAAGTGAGGGAGATTTTGCAGGCTCTCTCTATAGTGTATAAATGCATTTATCTTCTGGTTCAGGAACTCCATCTATACAGATTCATCCTACAAACACATGTGACATCTGCCATATTCCGGGTTATTCACTGTAACATTATAAAAGGGAAACACGACATCCTGGTTAGTTTTTCTGTCAGCCTGACATAGCTAGAGTTCTCTGAAAGAGGAACTTCCATTGAGAAAATGCCTTCATCAGATTCCATCTGCTTACCTTTAGACACCTTCTCACCACACAAACGGTGGCTCACAACCATCCGTGACTCCAGTTCTAGGAGACACAGCCTCCACAGGCACCAGGCACGCAAGTGGTGCACATACATACACACAGGCAAAACACTCATACATAGAAACCTTTTTAAAATATATTTTTAAGAAAACAGACTGAGCAAGCCAACTGGAGCATAGCAGTTAACTGCATTCCTCCATGGTCTCTGATTTAGTTCCTGACTTGGTCCTTCAGCCAATTATACCCTTTCCTCATAGCAACAGGAACCCTAGCTAAGACAGGCTGAATCACTACAGCAGTTAAGCATATGGCATATATCACAATACTTTGCTATTGTACAAAGCACAGTTTTATCATTTCTATCATTTTTTATATATATATATATGATATACATATATAATATGCATCCATAGCACATGCAAATATATATATTTGAGATTCTCAAAGGACTCACATGGCCTAAGATGGCCTCATAGTCTGGGAAGCTCCGGGAGAAATTTGTGCTGTAAAATGGAGATGTACTAGGCTCCGGGGTTTTCATTTCTGCTTCTGCTTTTAAATTCTGTCATTGGTAGTGTATGTGTAATGTGTGTGCAGGAGTACATGTGCCACAGCAGCTTGTGGCGCTCAGAGGACAGCTTGGTGGAGCTGGTTCTTGCTTTCCACCTTCATCTGGGTTCTGGGGCTGGAACTTGGTTTCAGGTTTGCAGAGAAAGCACTGTAACTGCTGAGTCGTCTTGATGGCTCTGTTCGTTTGTTTTGAGACAACTTCTTAGTAGTATGGGCTGAAGATGACCTTGAATCCTGGATCTCCCTGCTTCTACCTTCCAAGTTCTGAATTACAGCTCTGTGCCATCATGCCCAGCTTTTCCTTTTTCTAACTTCTCTTTGTAGAGAAGGAAGCGAGGTTATATGTTATGAGTGAGGAAGCACCAGGGAAATAAGAGAGTTCCCAAGGCCACTGGAGCTCAAATGAAGTTGGAAACCCCTGCATTTGCTAAGCTGCTTGCTACTCACTCTGGAATTTTCCTCTGGAATGCTCAAGCCTGGGAGGCAGGGGTTTGGGAAACAGGTCAGAGTGTGCGCATTAGGGTGCTTTGAACTGGCAAGTGGTCTAGAAGAGACTAGGCGGGTCTTTGCAACTGCACGCCTTAGGTGTACCGTAATTCAGATCCTGACTCTGGAGGTCCAGTTACTTGCTTTTCTTGTTTCCCTGGGAGATGTCTAGGTTTGGGGATGTGACATTCTAATCAAAAAAAGAAACAGTTGATGAAATAGATCCTTAACTGACATTGAAGATGAAGCTTACAAATTGGGTGTGCTGGTGAGGCCTCTACCAGCAGCACTTCTTTGATTAAAATATTTGGGCACACTCTTTTGTTTTTTGTTTTTCGGGGTTTTGTTTTGTGTTTTCAAGACAGGGTTTCTCTATGCAGTTTTGAAGCCTGTCCTGGAACTCACTCTGTGGACCAGGTTGGCTTCGAACTCACAGAAACCCACCTGCTTCTGCCTCTCAAGTGCTGGGATTAAGGGTTTACAAAACTCCCAGATCTTTATTTTTTATTTTATTATGTCTCTTTTTAACAACAACAACAAAAAATGGGTGTTGGTGTTGGTTGTTTTCTTTTGCTTGTCGTGCTAGGGCTTGAGTTTTATACACGCTAGGCAAGCCTTCTGCCTCTATGCAACACACCCAGAGCACTAGAGCTATGTTTGATACTTGTGGAGAGATCTTTAAAATATTTTTCTGGGAGTCTGGAGAGATGGATCACCAGTTAAGAGCACTTCCTGCTCCTGCAGAGGACTGGGGCTTAGTTCCCATATGGTGGCTCACAATTATCCTTACCTCCAGTTCTAGGGGGTCTCGTGACTTCTGACCTCGTATGTGGCTCACATTCTACATGCAGGCAAAACATTCACACAAAGCTGGAAAATCCATAGATTATGCATATTCTTCCACTTTTTTGTTATGGTTGTTTGTTTATATTCTGAAACCAAGTCAGAGGACAATTCACAAGAGCCTCCCTTTCTACAGTGTAGTTCTTGAAGTCTGAGCTCAGTGGGTCAGGCTCAGCACCAACACTTTTACCTGCTGAACCTTCTTGTGGGTCATTTTTCCTGCTTTTCTTATGGCTTCTGTCTTTGTGTGTCAAATTAGGAAGACTGTTTCTTTTTTATTTTGTAATATTAGGAATGTTAACCTTTGTCATCCAACTTGACTTAAACACACATCTCCTTTACACTCTGTCTCTTGCATAACCTTTGGTGGCACTGTTAGTATTCAGGCATCTGTACTGGCCTGCCCTTGGGGTCCTGACAAGATATGTCCTCAGCTGCAGCCACTAAGAGCACCTTCTGTGCACATTTGCTATATTTATATTCCCTTTTAAAAGGTGGGCCTTGCCCCCCCTCCCTCTCTCTCCCCCTCCCTCTTTTCTTCTCTCTCCCTCTTCTCTCTCTCTCTCTCTCCCTATTCCACCACTCTTGTCCCCGGGGACTGGTCTCTGCCTTCCTCTCTGCCCCCTTCTCTGCCTTCTCTCCTCTTTCAATAAACCTTCCATGTAAGCCCTGTTACATGGTGTGACTTCTCTTATGGCATTTTTCAATTACAACAGGCACAGTCCCTAGCCATCCCCCCATTTCTCATTAGAACACTTTTTGCTGGTTTTTTTTATTCAAAAGTTATGGACTTACATGACATCTTCATTGTCAACTTGACTAAATTTGGAATCAGAAAGGACATACACAGCTTTACGAGTTTGTGATGGTATTTTTCCAAGGAGGTTAAACTGAAGGACGAAGACCCACTTCCAACATAAGCGGTAGCACCCATGGGTGAGGAGCCAGGGCTAAATACAGACTGAAAAAGGAACATCAGCATATACTGCTGTCAGCTTCCAGGTCTTTCCAGATATAGAAGCTGTATGCTCCTGCCACTGGAAACTCTGCCATGTCTTCCCACTGTGATGGACTGTGCGCTCTTAAACCATGAACCAAGATGAATTCTTTTCTCAAGTTGCTTCTTGTTATTTTATCACAGCAAAATTCAAACTAATATAGTCATTTCCCACATTGTTTAAGATACATACTCTTCTCTCAGGGTTATACAACTTTTCAATTTTCTCTAATTTTCTTTGAGACAGGGTCTCCATATGAATCTCAAGCTGGTCTCCAATGAAGGACTCTGGTTGGAAGCTTCACCCCAGCCCCTGGCACCCCTATACCCAAATAGTCTGGAATGTTTAGGTGGAAAGTTCTACTTCAGCCCCTTTCCCTGGGAGTTGCCTCAGTCCAGACTCTACCCCCGAGAAAGTCCATCAAACGATGACCCCTCACCAGAGATGCTCAACCACTCCCACGGGGTATTTAAACTGCCCCAACCCCACAGAGAACAATATGGGTCTTCCTTCTCCACCTCCTCTCTGAGAGCCTGGAAGGCCACCTGGGAGAGCTAGTATCCATTAAACCTGGGCTTTCTCTAATTCGGTTTGATTTGGTCTGATTTGATCTCCTGTACTGCAAAAATAAACTGGCAGCTCCGGAACTGACTAGCTTTACGATTGGCTGGCCTAAGGGTCTCTGAGGAACCCATCAGAAGCTGCCTAGGAGACATGCCGGCGTTGTCAGGTGTCATGGATGACAGCACAATGCAATGACTCCTGGGGTCTGAGTTCTTGGCATTCCCCTCCAGAGTCTTTCTGTGGTTCTTCCATTTTGTTTAAAGGCTTATCTGAGCTGAATTCCAAGTGTAACACAGGCACATTTACCACATGAGAGCGAAACCAACTTACTAGGATTTGTAGGAAACAAGAGTGGCAGCTTATCCAGACAGGATTCCTGACGTGGTTTTCAGCTTGCCCACTATTATTTTGTTTTAGGGGGCAGACCTGTCTTTAGACACAATTTGACCTTAGTTTTATCTTATCAGGTTTTTAAAAATTCCACTCCCTTATTTAGTCTTGAATCTACCAGTGGAGCAGTATGGCCTTGAACTTCTGATCCTCAGGGCTCCACTATCTCAAGTGTTGGAATTCGCAATGAAACCAGGGCGTTACGAATCCCAGGCAATCAATCTAACAAGTGAACTACACCACCAGCTCCTTTGTTTTTTGAGACAGGGGTTCATATAGCTCAGGCTGGCCTCGAACTCATTCTCTGGTCTCCAATTCCCAAATGTCAGGATTACAAATGTGCACTGATTCGTTTGAGACGCTTATTTTAAGGTTTCTAGAAGTGAATTTTCAGGGATCCCAGTGAGGCACTGAGCTGGCTGTGTAGGCAGTTTCGCCTCCTTCCTGCAGTACCAACTACTACCTTCAATGCGCCAAGACTGCTAAAATCATTTCCGGGGGTCCCTCCGGGCCGAGGCTAAGTCAGAAAAACCGGAACTCACCCCAACTCCCCAGCACCCCTCCCTACTGCGCCTGCGTGACATTCGGCGGCGGCGCGCTCACCCGGTGCATTGTGGTCATTGTAGTCCCGCCAGATCTTGGGCGCTCACAGTCCCGTGACACCGCTGCGCCACGGCCCCACCCCGCAGTGTCCCTCCGGGGCGCCGCGGGGCCTGCGTACCGGGGCGCGGCATTCAAGCTAGTCAGCTGTTTCTTCCTGGGCAAAGGGCGGAAGCCCAAGCGGCCTGGGGCGGAGCTTCGCAGGGAGCGAACGCCCGCCCGCCCCTCGGCTCGCCCTACGTGCTCGTTCGCCTCCGTCCGCTGCGCGCGAGCCCGGAGTCCCCGCGGCGGGCGGCTGCGGCGGCGGCGTTGGCAGAAGGCGGAGGCGGTGAAGAGAGCCCGCGGCTGCCGCGGCCACAGCGAAATGGCGGAGACCGTAGCGGACACCCGGCGGCTGATCACCAAGCCGCAGAACCTGAATGACGCCTACGGGCCGCCCAGCAACTTCCTCGAGATCGACGTGAGCAACCCGCAGACCGTGGGGGTCGGCCGGGGCCGCTTCACCACCTACGAGATCAGGGTCAAGGTGAGGCGTCCGTTCCTTTCCCCCGTCCCTCGGTCGGTTCGCGGCCGCTCGTCTCCACCGGGCCCAGGCGCGGGGCCCTGAGGTGTCAGCGGCGGCCCAGGCCGGACTCCCCTGCTGACGCCCTGGGCAGCTTGTCTACCGGCCGAGGCGTGAGCCGGGGTCGCCGTGGACGGTTTGTACGGGGACCAGCCTGGCTCTGGTAGAAGGTGCTGGAAGATGAGGGCGTGGGTTGAGCTCTGCTTGCCCCTGGAGCAGCTGATCTTGCCATGACATTTGAGTTGAAGAGGTAGATCTTTCGAGAACACTCTTCTCTGGAAAGGAAGCTAGGTGTGACTGAGAAAAAGGGGGTTATGCAAAGTTGAAGCCCTCCCTCTCCTTTTTTATTCCCCCCCCCCCCTGGACTCTTACCAAGACGTGGCCAAGCCAAGCTTAGCTGATCTTTCCAGGCCTTTTTCAAACTGCAACACTAACCTGGGGCGTACACTTCTCTGAGCAGAACTTGACGGGAGTTCACAAAAGCGTGACAGATTTTTGGTAGGGTGCATTAGCAGGGATGAGAAATGGTTGACCTTAGCATTCATGGCTGTCGTCCTGTTGAGGGCCTAAGTGGGGAATGTCACCTACCTCAGTACCCTAAATAACAACTGCCCGTGTGTGTGTGTGTGTGTGTGTGTGTGTGTGTGTGTGACCTATCCATTTAAATATCTTGCTCTCTAATTTCTAAATTTTCACTTCAGCTGAGTGAACGAATCAGCTGACGTAGAAACATACCTTAGATTTTCATAGCTAGTGAGTTTAGGCAATAAGTAATGTAGATGACTTGAAAGATGCTAAATGAAAATACTGCTTTGCTTTTACTCGTCAGTTCAGGAGTAAAGGTTTTGTCCACGTGGAATTTTTTTTTATTGTAGCAATTCATCACTAAACACTAAATTATTTTTAAAAAATAATTTTGGCCTTAGAGGAATCATATGTTGGTGTTTAAGTGAAGCAATTTTTCATTAATATAAGCATTTTTGTGTGGTGAACAAAATTTGCCATCCTAGTCATTTCTAAGTTGTGTGGCTCAATACTTAGGTTGTGAAACTTACACGCTTTTTAAGAATGATGCTGAAGTAATGAATGACCTGGGAAAAGGCGAATTGCCAAACTTCTATATATTTATGTATTTATTTATTTATTTGGAGGCAGGATCATATATAGCCCTGACTGGCCTTGAACTTTGTAGACCAGGCTGGCCCCAACTGCTTGGATTAAAGTTGGATGTCACCATCTCTGTCGAATCAACAAAGTTCTAATAAGATTAATGACTTAATGGCTTGATCTTGCGAGTTGCTCTGTAAACCCCCTAGATGTGTAAACCAAGAGCCAAGTTAGTGTCTTCCTCTCTGTGCACTGTAAAATTTAGGCTCCAGTGCACCTGGGGAGAAATACCTTGGCCTTTCCCTCCCTTTTTTTCCCTTCCCCAAACAGGGTTTCTTTGTGTGACGACCTTGCTATCGGGGAACTCACAGAGATTCTCCTGCCTCTTCCTCCTAAATGCTGGAATTAAAAGCTCGAGCCACCACACCCAGCTGGGGACTGGACTCTTATTCAAGCCTGTTTTAAAAGGGAATAATTTTAGGGACTAGAGAGATGGCTCAGTGGTTAAGAACCCTCCCTGCACTTGCAGAGGATTTGAGTTCAGCTCCCTGCATCCACATAGATGGATCGATTGTACCTCCTGTAACTCCTTGCTCTCCTCTGGTCTCCTTGACTACCTTTACATGCACCATGTGTGCGGGCACATGCGCACACACACATTTTTTACTAATAAATTTTTAAGTGATACTTTTTTTTAACTTTGGGGATGATTTTTGTCTTTAATATATAGTCTTGCTGAAAAGAACTTCCTCGTTTGTCTTTCTTCACCGGCATGGTTTTCCTTGTGCTAGCATGAAACTTGGTACTCCTGTTTCTAAACTTCCATAGCTGGTGCTTCCTGTCACACAGTAGAGTTGGATCCGCCTACACTTCCTTCACTTAATAATTTAGTGCTTATCTTGCTGAGTACATTGTTGGAGTGGATCCTAAGTGTGATAATGCTCTTTCCAAAAATACATGAGCACTTATTACTAAATAGTGGATATGACATTTGGATATAATTATTAATGGGCTGGCTGTGTACATAGAAAACAGTCATTTTAAAAATGATTTGTGAGTTAGATAATTAAATAAATTGTGTACCTACTCTGGTTTATTTTTGTTATAAACCAGTTGGTTGTGTGTTAATGACTAATAGAAGTGCTAGTACCCGGTAATAAAACATAATTGAGTTTTTAATACTTAGAAAATGCTGTTGGAGCCGGGCCGTGGTGGCGCACGCCTTTAATCCCAGTACTCGGGAGGCAGAGGCAGGCGAATCTCTGTGAGTTCAAGGTCAGCCTGGTCTATGAGAGCTAGTTCCAGGACAGGCTCCAAAACCACAGATAAACCCTGTCTCGAAAAACCAAAAAAATAAAAAATAAAAAAAAAGAAAATGCTGTTGGAGTTTTTCTTAGTATGTAATGTATTGACTGAAAACTCAGGACATCATGTAGTAAGACATTTAAGGCTTTATTTAAGCAGGATATGGTTTTTGAAAATAGTTAAGATTTTTTTTTTTTGTTTTTTTGTTTTTTGTTTTTCGAGACAGGATTTCTCTGTATATCTCTGACTGTCCTGGAACTCATACTGCCTCTGCCTCCCAAGTGCTGGGATTAAAGGTGTGTGCCACCACCACCCAGCTGAAAGTAGTTATGATCTTATTTATAGTAAGGTAGAATGAGCCAGATGTGATGGCACCTTTAATCCCAGCACTTGGGTGGCAGAGGCAGGCGGTCTCTTTGAGTGTGAGGCTAGCCTGGTCTATAGAGTAAGTTCCAGGATAAGGAAAAAAAGTTAGAATGGCCGTTGTCATTTTATTTATCGCTGTTCTAAACTGTTGATATTCTCGCTAGTTTCCACTGCCTGCTTTTGCTGATGGGTTTGCATGTAGAAAGCCTTTTTAGTTTTCAGAGTTCAGGCCCTTCAACTATCTGATAGTTACTCTCCAATTCTGGTCTTGAGAAAAATGTTCAGTTTTACATGGTCTGATTGAAATTGCTCCAATTCACAGGGTAATTTTATCTAGATGGTGGCACTTTAGAGTACAAGTTTCCCAATCTCCATGTATCTTTTCTCGTTTGAGAATAGTGTTTAAGACCATTAGGATCTCTTGATTAGTATCACTCCGCTTCTGAAAATAATTGGCACAGTGTTAGTGTGTTTTTTTAAAATTGTTCTAATGGGTAGGTATGGCAAGGAACACCATAAATGATTAAAGGTCTGGAAAAGCCCATGGTCTGGATTATTTGGCATATTAAAGAGAGGGCTGAAAGAAATTCAGCCACTGCTTATGAAGTTTGATTTAATACTTTGGGTTTTTCAGTTACTTAAGATCTACTGTAGTACCTGGAGACAATTGTATCAAGCAGGAATAGGTATGAGGTTCTTCCTTGAGGTTTGAGTTCAAAGAATAAGTACCATTTCCTGGCAGGACAAGTTACAAAAAAATTACAGTTCTACTTCCTTTCCATGAAATGGATCCTTGGTAGCCACACCCACCTCCCAGGAGTGGATAATACAGTGGCTGACATCCAGTTTTCACCCAGAGTCTAGCCTTTTCTGAATATTAATATCTTCTAAATGAAGTTGCAGGCAATTGCATTGTTTGTTTAGCTTGGTTTAGGTTGTTATACCCTAATGGATTTCCTTATCAAAGAGACTACTTAGCATGGAAGTCATTGAGACAAGTGTGCTATAAAAAGGAGCGGTGTTTAGTACCTTACCAAATAGCCCTAGAATCTTGCATTCAAGTTTAAAGCTTAATACTAACATTGGTTGATTAAAAAAAATTTTTTTAAGAAAGGAGATGCTTGGTAGAAGTAGCAGCGTGGCAAGATTTCTAACATGCTTTTTCTTTTCCCAGCACCTAAGGCAGAGGCCAGCTTGGTCTGCTTAAGGCATTCTGGGCCAACCAGGGATACACAGTGACCCTGTCTCTAGTGGCAGCTTGATAGCATTCACCATCCTCAAGATTCTTCTTTTCCCTTTGATTTATTTTTCTCTGTGTAGCCCTGGCTGTCCTGGAACTCGCTCTGTAGACCAGGCTGGACTCAAACTCAGAGATCCGCCTGCCTCTGCCTCCTGAGTGCTAGGATTAAGGTGTGCACCCCCACCACTCGGCAAGTTGTTTTTCTTTGGGCCAGTCCTCTAATACTAAATTTGGAAATCAGTATTTAAGACTCCGAGTAGTTTATTAAATACATGATATTTATTGTGATATCTGAGACAGAGTCTTATATGGCTCACCAGGCTGGCCTCCAACTCACTGTGTAGCTGAAGAAGGCTTTTAATTACTGATCCTTCTCCACTTTTGAAGTGCCTTATTACAGACCTGCACCACCATTCCTGGCCAAAATAGTATTTTAGAAAATCAAGGTTGTTGTTGTTGCTGTTTGGTTTGGTTTTGTATTTTTAAGACAAGGTCTCCTGTAGCTCTGACTGGCCTTGAGCTCATAGCAATCCACCTGCCTCTGTCTCCTAAATACTGGGATTAAAGGCATGTGCCACTATGCCCAAGTGAAAGGCCATTTAAAACATATATTTATTTTATTTGTGTGAATGTCTGTGCCTTACATTTGTCTGATACCTGTGGAGGTCAGAGTAGGATTTAGATCCCCTGGAACTGGAGTTAAGGTATCTGTAAACCACTGTATGAGTGCTGGAAAAGAACACACGTTTTCTATAAGAGCAACAAGTACTGTAGACCCTGAACCCTAATCAGGTCGTTTTGAGGCCATCTTCATAGCTCTTTAAGTTAGTCAGACATAATTTTTTGTTGTTGTTGTTGTTTGAGACAGGGTCTTTCTAGTGTGTGTCTCAGTGTATGCAGATATTCACATGGCTGTGGAGGCCAGAGGTCAACCTCAGCTGGGTCTTGTTCCTCAGGAGCTGTGTACCTTGTTTTGTTGTTTTTGTTTGAGACAGGATCTTTCTGTGTAGCCCTGGCCTCCTAGTGCAGGGATTACAGGTGTGCGCCACAACACCCAGCCAACCACCTTGTTTGTTTGTTGTTTTGTTGGAGGCAGGGTATTTCTTTTCTTTCTTTTCTTTTCCTTCCTTCCTTTCTTTCCTTTCTTTTTTTTTTCTTGGTTTTTCTAGACAAGATTTCTCTGTAGCTTTAGAGCCTGTCCTGGCACTAGCTCTTGTAGACTAGACTTGCCTCGAACTCACAGAGATCTGCCTGCCTCTGGGTTTAAAGGTGTGCGCCACCACTGCCCACCTGGAGACAGGGTATTTCATTGGTACCTAGAGCTTGATCCCTGAGGCTTGTTGTCCAGGGTCTGCCTGTCTCTGCCTCACCAGAACTCTGCTCAGCTCTTCTGTGTTCTTCTCAGCTCTCCTGTGTTCTCAGGGCCCAGCTTGGGTCCTTGCATGGCGGGTGCTTTACTGACTGAGCTGTCTTCCACAGTCTACAGTTTTGCTTCTTTGAGTCAGTGTCTCACTGTAAACCCATCTGAGCTTGAGCTGTGCTGCCTCTACAGCCTAGTGGGTGCTGGGTAACAGATATTCACTATGCCTGTCTCACTCTGTAGACCAGGCTGACCACTAACTCAAGAGAGATCCACCTGCCCAGCAGCACCATGCCCAGCAGCTTGCCTCAGCCTTACTTAATGCTTCAGCCTCAGTGTGCTTGCCTCTGGTAAGTAGAGTTCTGTAGTCAGAGCTTCTGTCAGTGTGCTTGCCTCTGGAAAGTGGAGTTCTGTGTAGTCAGAGCTTCTGTCAGTGTGCTTGCCTCTGGAAAGTGGAGTTCTGTGTAGTCAGAGCTTCTGTCAGTGTGCTTGCCTCTGGTAAGTAGAGTTCTGTGTAGTCAGAGCTTCTGTCAGTGTGCTTGCCTCTGGTAAGTAGAGTTCTGTGTAGTCAGAGCTTTTGGTACTTCCTCTTTTTAAGAAGTTTCCCTCCAGCAGCCTTGTCTGGCTATCAAGACTTACCCCATGACACTCAGCTTTAATGTCCTCTTAGTAGAGATTTTGCTGATCCTCTCACACTAATCTCTCACTTTCCATGTGTCTTAGTTGCCCTGTTTAATGTTTGTGGCTTTCTGGGGTCCTGTGTCTTACACTAGAAGCTCCTAAAAGTCAAGACTGTCATAGCCACCCCTGCTCCACACCAGACACCATGCTCAGCACCTTGTAGGCACCTCGACAGTGAAGGTTAGGGACAGTAACTTACAAAGGCCAAACAAACTATTAGTGGTGAAACTGGGATTTCAATCTCGATTTTCCTGATGGAGACCGTACTTGTCCTCCACCCTCACACATTCATGTCACGTGGAGAGCTTTGGAGTCCTATTAAAGATGCTCTGCACTAGGTAGATGGAGTGTGGGCAGTGGTAGTTTAACACGCACCCCAGCAAGGCACTTAGCAGCCTAACTAGAAATGTTCTTAGTGTGAGCTGTGCTGCCTCGGTGGGGAAGTCTGAGAAAGCACAGCTAGAGTTGTTAGAGCCTTGCTGGAGTTAGACGGTTCTGAAATAGTTGTAATAAATACATTAAACAAAAGTAATAGGCCCTAATAACAGTGAAGAAAACCATGGGTGATTTTCAAAGATGGAAAGCTTGTTTTGAAGGAGAGGCAATTTAAACATTAGGTTAAAAAGTGTCAGCCCCTACAGCTTGAGTATTTGAAAAGGGGAGATGTAGAGTATTCTCCTAAGCCTGGTGGTTCTGCTGCTAGGCATGTCTAGTTTGTGTCATGAAAGTAAGCCAGAAGTCAAGAAAAGACAGATCCACAGTTAAGAAAAAAATGTTAGATTTGAGTAGTTTCTATGAGCCTGTTGCTTGACTGATGCTTAGAATACTTAGTTTAGACATGGTTGTAGGAGGAGGCTGCTTTTCATTCCTGGCTGCCCAGCCCCGAAATAACCACACAAAAACTATATTAATTAAAGTACTGCTTGGCCCATTAGCTCTAGCTTCTCATTGGCTAACTCTTATACTAATTTAACCCATTTCTATTAATCTGTGTATCGCCACATGGCAGTGCTTTACCGGCAAAGATTCAGCATGTCTGACTATGGCAGCTCCATGGCGGCTCTCTTTCTGCCTTCCTTCTCCCAGCATTCAGTTCCATCTTTCCCACCCACCTAAGTTCTACCCTGTCAACAGGCCAAGGCAGTTTCTCTTTATTCATTAACTAAGAAAAGCAACACCAAGACAGAAGGACCTCCCACACCACATGGTTGCTGCATTAAATTCATACCCAGACATGGCATCTCACACCTGTAATCCTAGCGCTTGGGAGGCTGGCAGGATTGGTAAGAGTTTGAGACCAGCCTTGGCCACACAGTGAATTCTAGGCAAGCCTGGGCTGTTCAGTGAGACTCTGAAAAAACAAAGGTTGGCACCATCCTGAAACAGGACTAGATTGCTCTGGAAAGTTTTTTGTTTTCAAAACCATCCAGTAGATGAACTTGTGTAGACTCTCGTATGTGGTCAGTACTGGATTAGTCAGATGCTTGACTAAAGGATGAATTGCCTGAAAAACTTGGGCTGGGGCTGGGCTTGTTGTCACACACTTGTATTCCCAGCATGGCTAACTGAGTTAGCTCTCTGGTACCCATGTAAAAAAGCTAGTCATCACACTGGGGAGGTAGGGATGGAAGACACCTGATCTGAGAGGCCTAGGTCCTGGTGAGAGACTCCTGTCTCTATTGTGGATGGATCCTGAAGAACAGTACACAAGACTGGCCTCTGACCTGGTGTTGGTGGTGGACACTTTAAATCCCAGCACTTGGAGGCAGGCAGATCTCTGAGCTCGAGCCTGCCTGGTCTACAGAGCGAGTTCCAGGATAAGTAGGCCTACACAGAGAAAGCCTGTCTCAGACAAAACAAAACAAAAAGATTGACCTGTGGCCTCCATATGCACCTGAGTGCATGCACATTCTCAGTGTGTATAGACTGGAGGTGGGGTGGTAAGTTCAAGTCCAGCGTGGTGCAGGCATGGTGGAAATGGGCATGATGTGTAGTGAGCGCCCGTCTGCCGGCCAGAGTATGAGTGCAGAAGGCGGGCCAGTAGAGGGAGCACCTCTGTTGTCTGTCCTTTCTGCCAGCATCTTGGTTTCTAGACCTGCCTGGGTCATACAATAATGGTGGATTCTGACCATTTGGTTCCCCAAGACTGACCGAAACAGTTCTCTACCCTCTTCCCTTTAGAAAACCTTCCTACTGCCTCGTCACAGGTATTGTATACATACCCTCTTGTTCCTTATCCCCTTTAGGCCTTTTCTCTCTGCTCCTAGTCCCCTTTTCACTTTGATGTTTCCCCATGCACATACACATAAATACTTAGAATCCGACTGTCCCCGTGAGAGAAGGTAGTATTTGTTGTCTTTATGAATCCAGTTTAAATCTCGTAATGTAATTCCATTTCTGATTCTATTGCGTGTAAATACTAGTTTCTTTATTGGTGCATCTGTTCATGTCCACCAAGGCTGGTTCTGCACACTAGCAGTTAGACATCATGATCAGCGAACAAGGATGTGCAACTACTTCTGGTGTGCTGGCACAGCTTACATTCCTGCCGTCAGTACATAAGGCTTCCTCTTTACTCTGTGTCCTTTTTTTTTTTTTTTTATGACAGCCATTCTGACTGGAGTAAGAGAGAATCTCAAAGCATTTTTTAAAAATTTATTTTAGTTTGTTCGGGGGGGGGGTTAGTGCCCTTGTGCCATAGTTTATTTGGGGGTTCTCTTTCACCATGTGGCCCTGGGGATTGAAATCAGCTTGTCACGCGTGGGGACAAGGGCCTTTATCTGTTGGGCCATCTCCCTGGCCTTCAAAACACTTGTGTTCTCCTGATGGTTAAGGATGTTGAGAACCTCACTGGCCATTTGCATTTCTTTCCTTGAGAACTGTCTTTTCAGCTTATTGACCACTTATTGACTGGTTGATTTGTTTTTTTTTAATTTAATTTATTTATTTAGTATACAATATTCTGTCTGTGTGTATGCCTGCAGGCCAGAAGAGGGCACCAGACCCTATTACACATGGTTGTGAGCCACCACGTGGTTGCTGGGAATTGAACTCAGGACCTTTGGAAGAGCAGGCAATGCTCTTAACCGCTGAGCCACCTCTCCAGCCCCTTGATTTGGGTTTTTGGTGTTTAATTATTGGAGTTTCTGTGCTGGGTGAAAGGAGAGAACATATGACATGTGCCCGCAGCTGCTGCTTCCTCGTGCTCTGGTGCTCCTGGTGCTGCCTGGAAGACTCCTTTGCTGTGGACCAGCTACGTCTCTTGTGAAGCTTCATCTGGGGAGACGGGTGCAAAGAGTCAAGACGGAGAATAATGGCTGTATTAACTTGAAAGTGGTAGGGCAGATGTTTCTGTGATTCTCTTGATTAAGAGGCACATACCACGTAGTGAACTACTGTTTGTCAGTGAGGCAGGTCAGATTACAGTTGATGGACAGTCAGTCGATGAACCGGACAGATCTGCACAGCCGGAAATATTGGATAAAAATAGAATTGATGTGTTCCAGAAGCAGTCAAGAGGTGACAGGAACCTGCTCTTCCAGAATCCTGTCACAGAGGAAGAATACATCTGCAGAGAGTACAGTTTGGTTCCCATCCTCATTACTACAAAATAGCTTTCTGTCTTTAATTTCTCCTTCTCCATTCTCTTATTGAACATAAAATAGCTTGTGTGTCTTTGCACAGGCATGCTGTACTTTTTTTATTTAACTGAGTATTCTGTTTTGGTTGGGTTTAAATGGTGGTGTGGGGAGAGTACTGGTTCTGTGAAACCAGCATCTTTCCCCATTTAGTGGCATGCTTATTCAACCCTTCCCTTTATATTTTAGTGGTTATTGTTTTTTTTTTAAACCAACAACATAAAAATTCTTGCATACCTTGTATTTATCATTTTATCATTATATAAATATATTTATCATTATAAAACCAGGGATGACTCTATAGCTTTTGTAAATAGCTTTTTACATGTAGGTGATTGTGGGGATTTTTTTTTTGGGGGGGGGGGGTTGAGACAAGGTGTCTCTATGTTGCCCTGACTGGCCTGGAGCTAGTTTTGTAGACCAGGCTGGCCTCGAACTCAGCCTGCTGCTTCTGCCTCTTAAGTGCTGGGTTTAAAGGTGCAGCCAATGCTGCTGCCACCACTTCCAGGTTGCAATTTGTTTTTAAGTAAAAAGTAAATTACTTTTTTCAAAAAATCGTGAGTCAGGGCTGGAGAGATGTCTCAGCAGTTAAGAGCACTGACTGCCCTTCCAGAGGATCTGGGTTCAATTCCCAGCAGCCACATGGTGGCTCCCAACTGTAACTCCAAGTTCCATTGAGCTCAATGTCCTCTTCTGGCCTCTGTGGGCACCAGGCATACAGGTGTGTATATAGACAAACATGAAGGGAAAATGCCCATACTCATAAAAGTGAATCCTAGATTCTTTTCTTATCGATCCAAGCATCTTGTTGTTGAAATAAACTTGTTTAAAATGAAAAAGAATTTTTTTTTAAGAGACAGGATTTCTCTGCATAGCCCTGACTGGCCTAGAAGTCACTTTTTGGACCAAGCTGGCCTTGAACTCATATCTGCCTGCCTCTGCCTCCTGAGTACTGGGACTAAAGGAGTGTACCACCATGCATGACAAAAATGAAAAAAGAAAATGGAGTTCTTTTTAAAAAAAATTTATTTATTTATTATGTATATAATATTTTGTCTGTGTGTATGCCTGCAGGCCAGAAGAGGGCACCAGACCTCATTAGAGATGGTTGTGAGCCACCATGTGGTTGCTGGGAATTGAACTCAGGACCTTTGGAAGAGCAGGCAATGCTTTTAACCGCCGAGCCATCTCTCCAGCTCCCCCCAAAATGGAGTTCTTTATACATAATAATTCCAAGTGAGCCAGGTGGTGGTGGCACACGCCTTTAATCCCAGCACTCAGGAGGCAGAGGCAGGTGGATCTCTGAGTTCGAGGCCAGCCTGGTCTACAAGAACTAGTTCCAGGACAGACTGTAAAAGCTAAAAAGATAAAACGTGTTTTCCCCTGGATCATCTAAAAGAGCTTCAGTGAGACTGATGTTAGAACTAACTTCTTTTTAAGTTTTAATTATTTTTACTTTTTAAATGATTTTTTAAACAATTTTATGTGCATTGGTGTTTTGCCTGTGTGTGTCAAACCCCTAGAACTGGAATTATCAGCAATTCTGAGCTGCCACGTGGATGCTGGGAATTGAACCCAGGTCTTCTGGAAGAGAAGGCAGTGTCTTAACCCCTGAACCATCTCTCTAGCCCCTAGGATTAACTTCCTTAAAGATAGTAAACTTTGGTTGTTTGAAGGTGTTAAATCTCTTGTAAGGTTGTTCTAGGAGCAGCAGAAGGCTAATAATGGTTGTGCCTTTGTCCTAGAGATGTTCCCAACGGTCTTGCTGAGAGCCAGTAGGGACTGACTGGACCCGAACCTAATTCTGACCATTAATCATAAGGTGGAAATGTACATTATTTCTTCCCCATCTGTCTATCATGATTGGCTTTTGTCTCTTTCCTTCTGGTAAGCCAAGATATTTGGTCAAAGTTTCTAAAAAAAATTTTTTTTGGAGGTCTGGGGATGGGCCTCAGTAAGTATAGTACTTGCCTAACATACAGAATTCTGGATTTGATCCCTATTACTGCATAAATCAGGCCAAACCTGTAATCCAACAGAACAGGATAAGAAGAAGTTCATGTTCGGGGCAGGAGAGATAGCTCAGTTGGCAATACTGAGTACTAGCCCTAGGGCCAGCTAAAAATGTTCATCAGCTTTAGTTGTATAGTATAGTAACTTTGAGACCAGTCTAGAATATGCAAGACCCTGTTTTGATATTTATTTTCCCCCTTGGATTGGGATATAGGATAGAGTACTTGCCTAGCATATCTGTATTCAATCTGCAAAAACAAGCCTTTTTTTTTTCTCATAAAAAAAAAAAGTTGAGTATCTGTGTAGAGAGGTGGCTCAGCAGTGAAGAGCACTTGCTGCTCTTCCACGGGACCAGAACTCTTTCCAGCACTCATGTAGTGTTGTGGCTTACTGCTTATAATGCCAGCTTCAAGGGAGCCATGCCCTCCCGGCCTCCAGAGGCACCTACACATATGACATACATACACATTCACTAAACACACACATACACACATCCATCCATGTATGTATTTGTAAATAAAATTGAATTCAAGGAGAGAACTTTTTTAAAATGCTGGGTATGGTGACACATGCCTCACACTCTGAGTTTGAAGCCAGCCTTGATCTACAAAGTGAGTTCCAGGACTGTTAGACAGAGAAACCCTTTCTTGAAAAGCCAAGGGGGGGAATAATGTGTATCAAGACAGCAGATGGCTCAGTGGATAAAGCACTTGGTGTGCAAGCGTGAGGACCTAAGTCCTGCTCTCCAGAAGCCTCTGAAAGGCAGGGTGTGGTAGCAGCTCTGAGAGGCAGACTCCAGAGTCAGTGAGAGACCCTGCTTTAAATACAGTTGGAAAAGTGATTGAGGGGCTGGAGAAAGATGACTCAGTGATTAAGAGTGCTGGCTGCTCTTCCAAAGGACCTGAGTTTGATTCTCAGCACTCAGGTGGCTCACAATGATCTATAATTCCAGTTCCAGGGGATCTGATGCTCTGTTTTCCAGTCTCCCCAGATACTGAGCACACAGTGATATGCAGACAAAACACTTGTACACATAAAATAATATAACCTAACAATGTAAATGATTGAAGAAGACCTAAAAGCAAACACACTGTACATTTGTACTTTGTACACACATGCACACATTTTGTATGCACACATACCAAAAGAAAAGAAAAAATTGACTGTCATATTGATAGGCACAGTAAATGCTTATAAAAAGAAAAGGATTAAGAGCAGGCAATGCTCTTAACCGCTGAGCCATCTCTCCAGCCCGCATTGGTATGGATTTTAAGGTCAATTTTGTTATATGTATATGTATTTCTGATCTTGAATAAGGTGTTGTGATTGTGTAGTTCATTTTTAAAATGTAATGTATAATTAGGAAATATAGGTTGTTGATGGATAATCATAAATAATAGTCAAGTTTGTAGTCATGTTACTTAGATTTTCTAGATATATAGAGATATATTTCAGATAGGCATTCTTCATATCTCTCAAAGGCTATAGAATATGGCATTTAAAATATTTTAATAACTTAGGACTTTTCATGACAATGAGACATATCTGCTTCTGGCGGCACCAATCTACTTCGAGAGAAAGATGAGCATCGAAGAGGATCCTTATGGAGTTTGATAGCCATTTGGGCAAGAAACTGCTCTTGCCTGGACTGTTGCATAAAATGGACACAGAGAACCCGCAGAGAGAGGACTGCTGAACTTGCCTAAAGGTGAGACGGTCTTTCGGGGTTCATGACTCATGAAAGAGTCTGTGAGACATTCTGCAGGACACAGCAGATAGTGACTGAACTGCCTTTGGAATTTCCTGCTTCATGGAAATGTCTGCTGGAAACTATGGGCCTGTAGGCCGAAGATGGATGCCCCAACAGTGCAGAGGAACTTTGGGTGACTGTCCAGTCAGCGAGATGTCTCTGTCATTTCTAGAGTTTGGATTTCTTGTTTGCTTAGATAATATTATATCCTTCTGGAGTCTTTGATGGAGTTGAAGAATGGATAGGTAGTTATAGTTTTCCATTGTTATGATAAAAGATAAAATAGATATAAATATTGTAACTGTAATTCTTGCTTGATAACTGTTTTGTTATATGTAATTTTGCTATGTTAAAGTTAAAGCCTTCTTTTTTTTGTTTAAACAGAAAAAGGGGAAGTGATGTGGGAGTGTCATATATCAATTTGTTGATTTCATTGGTTAAGCAATAAAAAAACTGCTTGGCCCTCATAGGTTAAAACATAGGTGGGAGGAGTAAACAGAACAGAAGGCTGGGAGAAAGAAGCTGAGTCAAGGAGTCGCCATGATTCTCCCACTCCAGGCAGACACAGGTTAAGATCATTCCTGGTAAGCCAGCTCGTGGGCTACACAGATTATAAGAAATGGGCTAGTCCAGGTGTGAGAGTTAGCCGAGAAAAGGCTAGATATAATGGGCCAAGCAGTGTTTAAAAGAAAAAAAAAAAAAAGAAAAGGATTTCTTTAAAGACTTTTTTAGTTGGTAATGGTGGTACATATCTTTAGTCAGAGCCCTGTACCATATCAAGCCTTTTTTCTTTATTGATTAATTGCCTCTGCTGTTACCGTAATGAGAAGCTGAGTTCTCAAACTTAATACCTTTAGATGGCTAACCAATAGTGTGTGTGTGTGTGTGTGTGTGTGTGTGTGTGTGTGTGTGTGTGGCGGGGGTGAGATGTTTTGTTTCCTACTGGTGTCAAACCCAAGATCTTGCTCAGGCTAGACAAGCTGTTTACCACTGAGCTGTATCTTTGACCCTCACCTGTAGGTTATTATTTTTTAGACAGGGTCTCACTCTGTAGTCCAGGCTGCCTTGAAACTCAGTAGATCAGACTGGCCTGGAACTCACAGAGATTTACCTGCCTCTGCCTCTCAAGTGCTAGGATTAAAGTCATATGCCACCATGCCCGGTTATTTTTAAAATTTTTATTAGCATATATTAATTTTACTTAATGGATCTCATGATATTTTCATACATGTATGTAATGTATTTTGATCATATCCACTTCCCATTATCCTCTCTTGTCCCTCTTATTTTTTTTTCCCAATGAGACCCTTTGTACTTTCATGTTCCTGTTTTGTTTTATAGTTTAATTAGTTATTTACAAGATCATGGCTAAGGGATTTTTTATAGGAACATGGACAATATGCCATTGGCTACACAGTGAAAAGAAATGTCTGCCTTTCCCAGCAACCATCAATTAACTGCCTAGAGATCCTCAGGGAGGGATGGGCTTCTTGGACCTCCCCCATACCCCAGCAGTTGTTAAGTACCTATAAATCCTCAGAATACAGTGCCTCCTGAGCTCTTCCCCTTCCAGGATGGAATGTTGATGAACCCACTCCTGTACAGGTTGGTTGAAAATACTGCAGCTGTCATTGCCAGCAAGGTAGCGTGCCAAAGCACTCCACCCTTGTGGCTCTTTATTCTCCGCCCACCCCTCTTCCGTGATGCTCCTGAGCCTTACTCAGGGTGATACAGAGGCTCTGTTTAGAAAAGTGTTTGTTATGTTAGTCAAGCACTCTGCCATTGAGCATTCAGCATCCCCCATTCTGTGAGCATTCAACAGTCACTTATTCGTTGTCGTTATTTGGTTTGAGACAGGGCTTCTCTGTGTATCTGGCTGTCCTGGAACTTGCTCTGTAGACCAGGCTGGCCTTGAACTCGCAGAGAGCCACCTGACTCTGCCTCTTGGGTGCTGAGATTAAAGGTGTGCACCACCACCATCACAATAATCATTTATTCTTAATACTTTGGCCAGTTATGAGTCTTGTATATACTGCCCACTGCAAAAACAATCTCTTATTCAAAGTTGAGAGCATTGCCTATCTATGGAGAAAAAAATGCATACTTTTAAAGACATTTGACAGAAACATATCATGTCTGGTGTTATTATTCATTATTTATTTTAAGGATTTGCATGTAAGTCTGTAGTGTGAAACTGCTGTTTCTGTGAGCAGAGTATTTGGGTTTTCTTGAAGAGGTTTTAAGCCTGGCCTCCTGGGGATCACTCCTGGATCATCTTGACACTAGTGATTAGTGACTGGTCAAAGGTCATACATAAATACCCTGAACTAGGAAAACTTCTGCCTTTGGAAGAGATCGGTGTGTAGGTTGGGGGAATATGTTCAAAGTTCGGGCAATTTATAACTTAACCCTAGCCTTTATATAGCAAGATTCTCGTGTCTGTTTCAATCCTTTATCTGTGGAAGGAATCACATTCAGCTGTAGCTCTGTAGATAACCAGCATTCCTAACATCCAGTCTTTTTCATGCTCAGTAGTTTTATGCAAGTGCACGGCCTTTCCAGCCACCCAAGGTAGAAACTTACTAAGGCTCACCACGGCTGTGCAACTCTCCAGTTTTCCCACTGTTCTGGCAGGTCTGTTGGTTTGTTGCTTACCTTAGAATTTCAATCTTGGTATCCTGCAGCATAGACCTGCCCCAGTTTTCTGTTGTCAAGAACACTATTTTTTTTTTTAGCAGTATACCTGCAAATGTAGCTTTATTATTATCCTTGCCATTCTGGATTCAGATGGCATGGTAATGATAGTAACAGTCCTGGTCCAGAGTGGAACAGGTTCTCATGTAGTCTACATTGGCCTCAAACTCAAAAGTCCTCCTACTTGAGCCTCCCAAGGACATGATTATAGGCAGTCATCATGCCCAGCTAGTAGTTTGTCCTAAGTAAATCCTTTACAGTTTGTTTAATGCCTTAGCCCAATTTCCAGAGGCCAAATGTAGTTGTCTTTGACTCATTTATCTAGCAGTTTTTGGGAAGAGGCTTTATTGAGCTCATTCTAGCAGTATAGCAGTTGTAACCCTTGCCTACTTTTTATAATGAAAAAAAAATCAAATCCAAGGCTTGTTATAGGCAACTGCTCTGTCACTAAGACCTATCCCAGCCTTCTGTTTAGTTTATACAGTTCTCTTATGCTCCATATTTTGAAGATAAAAGCTCTTACTCATACTGTTTTTGGTGGGTGAGTGATGTGGTATATATGCTCCTGTGTGAAGGTTTGTGTGCCCAAGCATGTGTGTGGGAGTCAGAAGAGGATTATCTACTCTGTGCTACGGCCCACATGTGGAGTTAAAGGAATTTTGTGGAGTCTCTTCCCCCTTCTAGAACTTCCACATGAGAGTTCCAGAAATTGAACATGGGTCATCAGGCTTGAGTAGACCTGGCCTTTACCCACTGAGCCTTCTTGCCAGGCAAGTTTCATCCTTTTAAATAAACTCAAACAATTTTCCTGCCACAGTGTATTGAGGAGACTTATTTTTCATTTGTATCTTTTTTGCCCTTTGTAAAAATAGCTTAAAAATTATTTTAAATTTTTTTTTTTTTTTGGATTTTCGAGACAGGGTTTCTCCGTAGCTTTTGGTTCCTGTCCTGGAACTAGCTCTTGTAGACCAGGCTGGCCTCGAACTCACAGAGATCCGCCTGCCTCTGCCTCCCGAGTGCTGGGATTAAAGGCGTGCACCATCACCGCCCGGCTTAAATAATTTTTAAAATAAAAATATTTTAAAATTTATTTCTGGGTTTCATTTACTGGATTCCCTGCCCCCTTTTTTCTTCCCCTTTTTTCTTTTCTTTTCTTTGAGACAGGGTTTCTCTGTAGTTTTGGAGCCTGTCCTAGAACTCACTCTTAGACCAGGCTGGCCTCAAACTCACAGATCTGTCTTTCTCTGCCTCCCAAGTGCTGGGATTAAAGTTGTGCACCACCACTCGGCAAAGAGCTGTGAGAGTGACAGAGACCACATTTTTTGTTTTTTGTTTTTGTTTGTTTGTTTGTTTTGGTTTTTCGAGACAGGGTTTTTCTGTAGCTTTGGAGCCTGTCCTGGAACTAGCTCTTGTAGACCAGGCTGTCCTCGAACTCACAGAGATCCGCCTGCCTCTGCCTCCCGAGTGCTGAGATTACAGGCATGCGCCACCACCGCCCGCCCAGCAAGCTTGGTTTTATTTTTTTAAAGGTTTTTTGAGACAGGATTTTCTGTATGTTTGGAGCCTGCCCTGACTTGCTGTGTAGACCTAGAACTGGCCTAGAACTCACAGGGATCCTCCTCTCTGCCTCCTTTTTTCATTTTTTAAAGATATTCATGTGTGAGTGTGTGTGCACCTGAGCTATGGCACAGATGCGGAGGTCAGAGGGCAGTGTGTGTGCACCTGAGCTATGGCACAGATGCGGAGGTCAGAGGGCAGTGTGTGTGCACTGAGTCAGTTCTCTCCATGTGGCTCTGAGGGTCACTTTGGCAGCAAGTGCCTTTACCCATTGAGTACTTATTAGCCCATGCAGTTTTGATTACATAAATCAGAAAGTGTGATGCCTCCAACTTTTTTCTGTTTTCAGAATTGTTTTAGCTATTTCAAAGTCTTTTGTGATTCCCTAAGAATTTTAAGATTAGAGCCAGTTGTTGTTTCCCCATTCTGTTACATCATAGATTGACTTACAATGATTTTTGCATATCATTCCCAGTTCATTTCTCATTGTATTCTGGATTATCCTTACCAAGGTAAAATATTGTTCATTTTTATCTCAGCTAAGTCAGAATCGGGTGATGTTCAGATTCATGAGTCTCTGTGGATTTCATATGTAGTAAGTCTAGGCCAGTAGTTCTCCACTCTGACCATACCCTAGTGCGCCTTTAAAATGCTGATGGTTAAGAGTCTGCCTGTGCTAGTTGAAATGAGAAACGACCCTATCCCCATGAGCATTTGAGCACTTTACCAAATAACGAGTTTATTTGGGTTTAGGTTTTGAGAGGGCTTAGGGTTGGTATCCTTTGGGGTAGATTTAGGTGATGCAGGCTTGATGGCGGAGGTTTGTCATTTGGAGTGAACTTTGAGATTAAAGCGTCAAGCTCCTTCCAGTTGGTTGTCTCTGCTCTGTACTTGTGGTTCAAGATGTGAGCTCTCTCTGACTGTGCATAGTGGCACGTGCCTTTAATCCGGCACTCCAGAGCCAGAGGCGGACAGATCTCTGTGAGCCTGGTCTACACAGGGAGAGAGAGAGGTGAACTCTCAGATTTCTGCTCCTGCCACTCTGCTATTTGATGCCAAGCCTTCCTGCCGTGATGGACTCGGTAGCCCTCTCAAACCCTAAGCCCACATAAACTTATTATCCCCTAAGTTGCTTTCAGCCATTGTGTTATGGCAGCAGTGGAGAAGTGAACACTACCCCACCCTGGGCCATTGGAGTATGATTCTAGGTGGTCATTACTTTTAGGTATGATTTTTAGAAGTTGGAAAGATACATATTAAATAAAAATTTTAAAGTTTTTACTCAGACTAAAATGTACAAAAAAAGTTAGAATAGTAACTGGCATGTTAATTAGTAGGTGTGTTCCCCCGTAAGTCTGTAGAATTCTGTGCTTGTTTGTAAACATGTACGTGACTTTCTTTTATAGTGGATTATTATACACTTCTGTTTAAAGTTGTCCCTCAAAAGCCTTCCATGTTCTCACAAATGTATGTTCTTGGCAGTTCACAAGTGAAGAGTAAGAACGAAGTGGGAAGAGTGTATGGAATTACTTGGTTTATGCATTAAACTAGTTTAAATAACTCTTTGCTGTCCTTTTTGGAAATTATACCATAAAGGATACTTGCTTAAAATAATGAGGAATTGTATCATTGGAAGGCCATGTCCTTAGTTTTTAAAAAAGAAGAAAGAAAGAAAGAAACTAAATACTTTGGCCTAGTCACAATCTCCATTTCAAAGGGTCTTCAGACTAAAAGCTTATTCTTCACTTAAGTGACTTCTCTCCAGCCATATTTAGGAGTTCATCTAGGTTATAAACCATATCGCTGGTTATTCTTGCTGTTCCAGATGGGGTAAAACAAGCATCGGGAACCCTGGAGGGAGAGGTAATGGCTCAGCCCTTGGGCTTATCCTTTATCTCTAGTGCAGATATTTGAAGAAATGTAATTGCTGAACGAGAGCCTGGAGCGGGGCGTCCACTTACATCTCTGAGGAGTGGCTGAATAGACTGTGGTCTCTCGAGTGTACTTTTGATGTTGTTGCCAGTCTGTTTCAAATGTACACGTGACACTGTCTGAAGAAATACTAGAAACACCTGGTAAACATTTTTCTGCTATCTATTGTTAAGCTATATTCAGTTGATTGCATTTTAAAGCTTGGTTTTTCTGCTTGGTATCAGTGATAATCAGGTTACATATAGGGTGTGTGTGAGCTGCTGACTTCAGTAGGTGAGCCTGTGTAAGTGTGTAAGACAGTAATGGGAGCTTACTGTGCTTAGACTTGAAGGGAATGCTTGTTTAGACTTCTATCCTGTGGTTTCCAAAGTTTGTCCTGTCGCTGTCCATTTGGAGCCCTGATGATCTTATCCATATAATTAATAATACAGTTGGGGGGAGGGTCTCTCTCAGTAGCAAATTAAAAGTACAGGGCACATGATCTTCCATAACATTGACACAGCTTTGTTTCTGGTGTTGTTTGAAGTGCATTACCAGCAAGACAGTGCTGCACAGTTTTCCTCTGGCTTCTGTTCTTGTTCTTTTCTAGACTTCTTTTGGTCCCGGAGACAGGTCAAATGTAGCCCAGACTGGTCTCAAACTTGCTATATATCCAAGAATCACCTTGAACTCCTCATCCTCCTGCCTCTCCTTCCCACACACTGGGATTGTAGGTTGCACCATCATGCCCTACTCTTCTAGTTTTCTGTGTTCTGTGGTTTTGTAAGCTAGTCCATCTTTTTCATGAGCAAGAGGAGTTCAACTTACAAATGAGTAGGTGAGAAAACAGAAACCTACTCATTACCCTGAATTTCATCTTGGACAGAGACGATACCTATGCCTTCTTTCTGCCAACTTGACACTAAGGCCTCTTTATGTACCTACCGTGTGCTGAATGAACAGATTGTGAACATAAAGTGTGTTTATTCACATAGTGTCTCTCAGGGAATGGCCCATTTCTGCAGTAAAAACTAGTCCCTCTCTTAGACACATGGATTTGGTGATGTAATTAATTAGTGAAATAAATGTATGTTTAGCATGCAAAGACCTGTGTTCAGTCCTAAGTACTATTTAAAAAAAAATCTTTAGGCAAATTTACCCAAATATGTGGTTTCCCCAAGAAGCAGAATTAATTCATTTTGTTCTCTGGTAGTTTTGTAAGTCTTGAACAACATAAAGAACAGGTTTTAGAGGATGGGGATAGATGCTTGAAAGAGAAGAAGGGACTGGGTGGGCAGCAGCGTGGTTTAGTTTGTACCTAGATATCAATCCCCAGAAGAAAAAAAAAGAGGTTGGTGGATCGGGGAAGGAGTCTAAAAGTTACTTCATTGGAGAAATCAGGCAAGGAAGAGACTGTACCTTAAAGTGAAGCAGGTGTGCTTTGAGCACATCTGCAGTGGAGTCCTCAGACAGCATTAGTATCCCTGCCAAAACGCCTGACATGGAACTAGTCATGGTGGAGCAAAGCCAAATGCTAGTACTAAGGAGGGCTGGAGAGACAGTTAAGAATGTATACTGCTCTGGCAGAGGACCTGCATTTGGATCCTAGCACCCATATCAGGGCAGCTTAGAACCATCTGCAATTCAGACTCCATGGCCTCCATCTCCTGACCTCTGCAGGCACCTTCACACATGTTCATATACATACACATGCATACACACAAACATACGTTAAATTAAGAGGTTTTTTAATCTTAAAAAATATTGGACTGAGCATGGTGACATATACATTTAATCCCAGCATTTGGGAGGCGGAGGCAGGCAGATCTCAGTGAGTTAGGCCAGCCTGGTCTACAAAGTGAGTCCCAGGACAGCTAGGGCTGTTACAGAGAAACCCTGTCTTGAAGAACCTATTCTCCCAGCCACTGAGTTACATTACATCCTTCCCAGAAGTCTCCTATTTAGAGACACATTGGGACGGAGGCAATGGCCCTGTGGGTAAAGGGTTTGTTGTAGAGCATACGGACCCAAGATCAGGTCCCAGCACTGAGTGGGCAGGAACAGTCAGATCTTGGAGGTTTTCTAGCTGGCTGGTCTAGCCAATCAGCTATCTCCAGGCTTCAGTGGAAGACCCTGTCTCAGTAAATAGGATGGAAGCAGGTAACCAAAGCTGACCTCTGGCCTCCACTTGCCAGATGAGTGACACAAAGGTGCGTTGCTTGTCTCTGCCACTGACCTGCAGAGAAAAGAACTGAGTGCTTAGAAACCATGGGGGTTCCTTAGGTAATAGAAAGGTCTATTACCTAATACATCAAGACAGAATCTGTTAAAGAAAATAAAAAACAAAAAAGTGGCTACCTCTCAGTAAAGGAAGGTAGTATGTAAACAGGCAGATTTATTCCTAAATCATTGTGTTGACATGCACATTTTTAGGCAAATATAACCTGTCTTTATCTTTAAAAAAAAACGTAATTGCATTTCTATTTACTCTGTACACATGCATGTGTGCATGCCCATGTACACTCACATGTGACGTCACAAATGTGGAGATCAGGTGACAGCCTGTGGGTTCTCTTCATCATATGGGCCTCAGGGATCATCACCAGGTCCCTGGGCTTGGCTGGCAGTGGGCGTCCTACGTGCTGAGCTGTCTTGTTGATCTGTCTTTTTTGTTTTGTTTTGTCTAATACTTTATAATTGGACATATTAAGGGCAGGTCATACAGGTGTGTGGTATGCACCAGTAATCTTAGCTCTCAGGAGGCTACTGCAAGAATAGCAGAATTCAGGGCCAGGCCAGGGTGTCAGGGTGGTTTGAGGCTAGCCCAGGCTATGCAGTGAACATCTGTCTCAAAACAACAAAAAAATTTTACATAATGAAATAGCATTAATGGAATATGACGTTTGGATATGTGTTAGTACACAGTCTTTAAATCAGTTTAAACAGAGTTCTAATACCTTTTTTTTCCTGACAAAAACATTAAAAATAGTTTTGTAGCTCTTTGAAGTATTAGAATTTGTCGTTTAGTCACCCTCCTGGGACAGCACAGCAGAACTTCCTGCTCCTTCCTGGCTGTCCCTGTGGACAGAGCAGCCTTTCCCACCCTTGCTTCTGATGAGATGTCTTTACCAAACATCAGGATTATTTTCATTCACAACCACACCAGAGCTTCCAGCTTTCCTTTAGAGGCACTTTAATCTCACCCTAGGAAATCCAGGTAATTAAGATTCACACCTGTAACTAAGAGCATACGCGCTCTTTGAGAAGACTGGAGTTGGGTTCCCAGCACCCACATGGGAACCTCATAACATCATGTTACTCTAGCACTAAGGAATCCAGTACCTCTGGGGACACACACACACAAGAAAATCTTAAAAAACAAAACAAAACAAAATCCCAAGACTAGGGAGCAGGGAGGGATGAGAGCGCTCTGAGGGGAAGACCTCAGGCTACATACTGAGCGTCTGCCACAGTTGTCATCATCTGACCAAATTGCTTGTTAGTTTTTGGCTGTTGTTGTTGTTTCCCTTCTTAAATTTTTTTGGTGTGTGGGTAGTTTGGTGGAAGGTACGGGGGAGGCAGGAAGCACTGGGATCAGTCCCAGGCCTTGAATATACTAGGCAAGGCTCCATCAGTGAACTAAAGTCCAGCCCTTGTAGTGTTTTAAGCACACAGATTGAGAGTTTTACATTACTGCTGGCTATATTCTTGGTGGCTCAGAGTTTCATGAGGGCCAGGACTGCATTTGAGTCATCGCTTTACATTCCAAGGTTAGCGCTGTAGTTACGGATGCTTGGTAAACAACAGATGCGTCTTCCAAAACTGGGAGGCAGGAGAGTATCCAGCTTCAGGCCGTTTATAAGCATTAAACAGTTTGAAAGTGATCTAACAAGAGTTTGCAATCAGCCAGGCGTGGTGGAGCATACCTTTAATCTTAGCACTGGGCAGAGGCAGGCAAATCTTTTGTGAATTTGCCTGGTCCACAAAATGATTTCCAGGACAGCCAAAGATACAAAGAGAAAACCCATTCAAAAAAAAAAACCCAAAACAAATAACAAAAAAAGTTTTTAATCAAATAGCGATAGCTCAGTACTTCATACAAAAACATTGCGGTTATCTTTTTTCTTTTGATTAAGTAAGTTAAAGTGATCTTCTAGTGATCAAGTCTTTTTTTTAGATTTATGTGTATGGTTTTTGCCTCTGTGTGTGCATGTGCGTGTGTGTACACTGTACGTGGGCCTTTTGTCCGCATCAGTCAGAAGACTTTAGTTCCCTGGAACTGGAGTTAGAGAATTCTGTGAGCCACCATGTGGGATCTGTGGGCCAAATCTGGGTCCTCTGGAAGAGGAACCAGTGCTCCCAAATGTTGAGCCATCTCTCCAGCCCCAGGAAAACTTGATTTTGAGACATGCAGCACAGGCTGGCCTCAAACTTTCTATGTTGCTGAGGAAAACTTTGAATTTCTGATCCTCCTGCCTCAACTTCTCTAATTCTGGGATTGCTAGATGCCAGCACTTAATTAGGAAAAACTTTGGCAGGCAACTTACATGAGCTCAGTGTGCTAAGTGTAGTGGGAAAGGAATAATTGAATTGTTTTTAGAATGCTAGAGGGTCTTGTGTGTACAGGGCAAGTACTCTCCCATCACTGGTTACACACTAGCCAGAGTTCCTGCGAGACTTTGTCAGAACTCCAGAGTTGCACTTGTACAAGAAAATTAGAGCCAGCTGAGTAAACCTAAAAGATCCTTTCCCAAATATATAAACTACTGGCTAATAGAGAAGGGAAGAACCTTTCCCCTCGTTCCTCACTCAATTAGAGAGAATCAGATATAATCATGATTGTGTCAAAAGTTCAAAAGGGAAAATGGAAGGGAAAGTGAGCTGAGTTGGCACTTTTCCCTCAACATTGTACCTGTAAGCGTGATATGTTGTTTCAGAGATTAACTTTATAGACTTCCGTACCCAGAAGTATGAAAATTCTTGGGGACCTCTTTTCACAGGCTTGATCTTAACATACTGAATAAAGAGAGCAGTTAATCCCTTTTGTAAAGTAATTTGAGAGGAGGGAATTCAGAATGTAAAATCTCACCTGCAGAAAGCTCTCAGCCCTGTAAGACCTCTCTGTCTTAGACACTTACAAAGACTTAATATTTTAATGCGGAAGGTGAACCTGGTTAAAAAGCCAATGGGTGAAATTAGAGAGAAATAATCCAGTGCTTTCTTTCTGGGAATTATCATCGTGCTCTCCAGGGGACCTGAGTTTTTTCCTTCTGAGGAATGAGAATGCTCCTCTGTATAGCAAGCCAGCGTCTCTAAATACAAGTTTGACTTTTAGTATAATAAGAGTCTTGTTAGGTGCAATTTTGCTCCTAGTCATTAATACAATGAACAAATGTTGTGGTTACCTGGGAAAGAAAACTCAAGTGCTTTTAAACCTCTTGTGAGATTTGGTTTCATGCGTGAAACCTATACACTGTTATTCCTAATAGCATCTGTAGAAGGCTCCATGCTCTAAGGTATACAACTTAGAAGTTAATACACTTTGGAAAAAATTGACACCACTACAAAATGAACTTAAGGTCCTGAAGAGAAAGCCTTTCTTCTGCTGAATGACAGCTGTTCACTGGTGGCATCAAGGTTAGCAGACGAGGAGAGTTTTCTTAGCAGGGGGATGCTACAGCATGATGCCTTGTCTACAAGTCAGGAAGTCTTTCCAACAGTTTACAGTTCCCCAAGTGCAAATACTGAGTTAGGAACAAAATTCACCCAAGAGTGTGGGTAGTATTAGGTGTACTTTTGATAGAGCTTGGCATTCGCTATATTGAATGGTTTCTGAACTCTACAGACATCTCTGTGAATGTCGGGCATCTCTGTGCATCCCGGGCTGATCTTGCACTTGACAATCCTGCTTTGCCTCCTGAATACAAGGATTGCAATTCTTACGTACATCTTAAAAATATTTTCGGCTGGGCGGTGGTGGCGCACGCCTTTAATTCCAGCACTCGGGAGGCAGAGGCAGGCGGATCTCTGTGAGTTTGAGACCAGCCTGGTCTACAGAGCTAGTTCCAGGACAGGTTTCAAAGCCACAGAGAAACCCTGTCTCGAAAAACCAAAAAAAAAAAAAAATATTTTCTTTTGCTAACTTTTTAAATCATTTTAATGGATTAGTAGCTTTTTCTTTCTCTCCTAGGTCTTGATCCCAGGGTCTCAGCTTTCCAGTTAAGCCCTCTACCACTGAGCTGTACCCCAGCTAATTTTTGTTTGTTTGTTTTTAACATTTGCTCATCTATGCACAGCGTGCCTAGTAGCCCTGTGGAAGTCAGAGGACAGCTCGCAGTAGCTAGTTCTCATCTCTGCCGTGAGTTTCAGGGACTGAATTTGGGCTTGGTAGAAAGTGCACCTTTACTTGCCCATGACCCTGGATCAGACATAGTGCCACACCCCTTTAATCCCAGTGCTCTTGGGAAGCAGAGAGGCAGATATCTGTGAAGTCTACATAGTGAATTCCAGGATAGCCAGGGCTACATAGAAAGGCCTTGTATCAACTTCACCCTCACACCTAGCCACTCCCTCAAAAGAGTTGGCAAAAATAGCAACAAGTAGCCTTCAAAACTTATTATGTTAGGCAGTTGGAAACTTCTGTTGCATTATGACTGACCTCAGCATAGTAGGCATCATTCTTTTTGTTGTTTGTTTTGTTTTTCAGGACAGGGTTTCTCCATGTAGAACTCTGGAGCCTGTCCTGGAACTTACTATGTAGAGCAGGCAGGCCTTGAACTCACAGAGATCTGCTTCACAAATAAAAGTGATAGCCATTCACTTCTCAAGCCTGATGACATGAATTCATTTCCCAGAACTCATGCTAAAAAGCTGGATGACATAGTGGCAGGCCTGGTGGAGCCATAAGAATCACTCAAAACTTTGAGGCCGGATAGTCAGGAACACACAGCTTAGAAGCTAAAACAAGAAACCTATCTTAAATCACGATAGAAGGAAAGAACTGAGTGTTGGCTTCAGACCTCCATGTTCTACACATGCAAGGCACATGAGTTTCAAGGGAGGCAACAACAAAAAGGGAAGGCTGTGTTTTGGACTGGAGATGTGGCTCTGCCCAGTGTGCAAAGCTGTGGGCTCATTCCCGGTACTGCAGAAAGAAGTGTTAATGCCAGGGCAGGACAGTAGCAAGGTCAAGGCCTACTTGGACGGCACAGTGAGTGGTGATCACCTAGTGGATCCTGTCTCCAAATGAACTGTGAAAGGAGGGCTGGAGACAGTTAGTGGTAATGAGCTTGATTACCTTATAAGAACCGTGAAGCTACTATGCTTGTTATTATTCAAGTGACAGACATCGTCTTCCCTCTTGAAAATGCCTTAATGTGCTTCAACTTAGGAGTGACTGTTTTGGTTTCAGACAAATCTTCCTATCTTCAAGCTGAAGGAATCTACTGTTAGAAGAAGATACAGTGACTTTGAGTGGCTTCGAAGTGAACTAGAAAGAGAGAGCAAGGTAAGAAGTATTTATAATGTAGCTGTTCTTTTACTTACAGTGTTAAAGCAGAACATGCCAGTTCTAACTTAGGTCTCTCTCCAGACTGCATCTGAAACGGGTGAAAGCCAGAGTAGGACTTGTGTCACTGGGTCCATCTCAGGCTGTACCCTGAGTAGAGACTCATCATCCTCTTGGTCTCAGTTCTTTCTTCTCTGCTCAGTAGTGCAGTTAAACCTTTGCTGAGTGACACTTCTCAGTCCTCTGTGCTGTTCCTTCCTTCCTCTTCCTCTGTCAATATATTTTCCAATTTTGTTTGACTCATAGTCACCATTTTTATTATCCCACATGTATATAGAAGATTCATAAAATGTTTATCTTACTGTATGATACATCAGTATTCTTTAGATGTACTTGGCAGTGGGTATCAGGGACTGACATACATGTGTGTGTTTGTGCTCATGAAGGCCAGAGTTGGATTGGCTTTAGATGCCTTCCTCTATCACTTTCCACCCTACTTTTAAGGCATGGTCTCTCCCTGAACCTGCAGTTTGACAGGTTCCACTAGGCTGGCTGGCCAGCAACCTCCTAGACCCACTTCCTCCATCCCCATGTTCTGGCATTGTGGGCACTAGGGATCTAAGCGCAGGTTCTCGGCTACACCTCAGCCCCCAGATCAGGTAAACATTTGTTTATTTTTTGAAGCAGAGTAACCTAGAATGGCCTCTGGGTAGCTAAGGATGACACTGACCTCTTGATCTGTCTCACTTCCTGAATGCTGGAATACAGCCATATGTCATCATACCTAGGTACATGTGCAGTCGGGATCAAGCAGGGCATGTGTATGTGAGGGGAGCACTCTACAACTGAGCTACCTCCCATGCCTAAATTTAACTGATGAGCACGATTCACCAGTGCACTGCTGCCTGTATTTTGAAAGACACCATTGTCTATTTTGCTAAAAAAAATTTTAAGGTTATTTTATTACTAGAATGTAGTAGAATGAAGTTGACTAAAGTAGATGAAAGCTCAGTAAAATAAAAATGGAAGGAAATAAAGAAAAATCCTAAAACTGGAAGAGCGAAGTAGGAAGCAGACCCAAGGATGTCTGATGTGCAGTACACATCTGAAGACTGATGAGTCCATAACCGATGGAGACTCGCCCTGTTCTGAGAGTTACAGATGTAACGCTGAATAAATTAAGATTCAAACTTACTATCATCAATCACCCTTTTAAGAGAAACTTACTAGGCACATGTTTAATCCCAGCACTCAGGTAGCAGAGGCGGGATTATTGAAAGTTCCAGACCAGCCAGAGCAACATGGCATGACCATCTCCAGAAAAAAAGCATAGAAGAAAGGGGAAAGGGAAAGAAAGAGTAAAGAATAAGAAAAAAATCCGATGTCTGTGGCTAACAATGACCAGTTTCTCCCCAGCTCCTCCTCACCTCTCCCTGAGCAATCATTAATGTTCTTTATGACCTTGCCTGTATAATGGAAGCACAGAATACCCGATGTTTTTGTATGTAGCTTCTCACTTTGCATGTTTTCAAGGTCTTATCTCATTATAACACATATCATACTTGTAAAAAAGATTTTATTTTACATGTATTTTATTTTGCCTGCATGTATATACTTATCTGGCACTCAGGAGGTCAACTCCCCTGAGCTGGAGTTACGGATGGTTATGAGCTGCTATATAGGTGGTGGGGACAGAACCTGGATCCCCTCAAGAGCTGCAAGTGCTTTTAGCTGCTGAGCCATCTTTCCAGCCCCTTTATTTTATTTTTATTGCAAAATCGTAGCCTATTGTATAGAAATACCATTTCTTATTAGTCCAGTAGTTTTAAAAGTACTTACAGTGTTCTTTCTAAAGGACCTTACTCAAGGTCCCTTGTTGTGTGTCTGCTGTGCAGTCTGTCTGTAGGCTGTTTTACTTTGCACTTATGGACTAGTTAAGCATCTTGAGGGTCCAGGGAAGTTTTACTCTCATCTTTGCTAAGAGCATTGCATGTGGGTTATTCTGTTATAAAGTAAGGCCTGAGGTAGAAACTTAAGTGTCATTCAGTATCTGTATTTGTTTTCAACTATATATGTGTGTGTGTATATATTTATATTTATACATACACATACGCCAGACCACCTCCTTTTTACCCACATGCACAAATATATTCTTGGATTCACAGATTTTAACTTAAGAAGTATTTGTTTGTTAGTTCCAGACAGGGTCTCATGTAGCCCAGGCTTGCCTCAAACTCACTATGTAACCGAAGATACCCCTGAGGTCTTTTCCTCTTTCCTCTACATGCGCCCCATTACTCTTGGCTATAAATTGAGAAGAGTTCTGATTAGCTGAGGATGTGTAGCTCTGTTGGTTGAGTGCTTGCCTAGGATGCACAAGGCCCCGATTTAGCCCAGTTCCCAGCAGTGCACAGACCCAGTGTGGTGGCACATGCAGGTCACCCCAGCACAGGAGGACCAGAAGTGGAAGGTCATCCTTAGTACATAGTGAAATGGATGTCATCCTAGGCTACACGAGACCCTGTCTCAAAAAAGAGGACAGAAAAGAAATTCTAATTGCATCTTTTCTCTCTTTTGGGGGGGGGGGGAGGAGGTGGGTTCGAGACAGGGTTTCTCTGTAGCTTTGGAGCCTGTTCAGGAACTAGCTCTTGTAGACCAGGCTGGCCTTGAACTCATAGAAATCTGCCTGCCTCTGCCACCCAAGTGCTGGGATTAAAGGCGTGTGCCACCACCGCCTGGCCTAATTGCATCTTTTCATACAATTTAAACAAAAACTGTTGGCTGTAATGCTGGTGAGAGCTCAGCAGGCAAAGGCACTTGCTGATGACCTGAGGTCAACCTCCGAAACTCAGGAAGAAAAGAACTGTCTTCCATAAGCTGTCCACCTGAACCTGGTGGACCTCCTGGATCGTCATCAGGAACTCACTCTGTTGATGTTGTTTTAGGTTGTAGTTCCCCCACTCCCTGGGAAAGCGTTTTTGCGGCAGCTTCCTTTTAGAGGAGATGATGGAATATTTGATGACAATTTCATCGAGGAAAGGAAGCAAGGGCTGGAACAGTTTATAAACAAGTAAGTACTTGCTGTTCCTCAAGGAGTGAGGAGAATGGTGCCTGCCGTGAGACTTTGATGATACTAGTCATTATTGCAGTATTTTATTTTGTGTGTTGGATATTTTGCCTGCGTGTGTGTTGGTTCCCAGTACAAACTGGGAATCAAACTCAGGTCCTATACAAGAACAACCAGTGCTCTAACTGCTGAGCTAGCTCTTCAGCCCTGACTACTTGTCATTTAAATGTTAAGTTTAATCCACGTTGCCTTTCCTTGGGCCATTTCCTGACTTTTAGTATGAAGTGGAAGACTCCACGTTGAATACCATGCCGTAAATGCTGACACTCTTGAGTGGATGAAGTGAGGGTTTTGTGTTGACCCGTGTTTTGTATTTGTTGTTCTTGGACAATTTATGCAAATTACATTTAAAATTGCATCATTCAGGCAATAGTTTTACTTGTGATTCTGATTTAAGGTATATTCTCATGTTAATAATAAAATGTACAGTACATTTGCAATCATTTTGTTTGATTGCAGGTAGCATTATTACCAGCATGTTTTATGTAAAAGTGTACATTAAAATTTTTTTCATGGCAAAATGTTTTTTGAAAAAAAGTAAGAAAATTTAGAATTGTTTGTCTTTTAGTAACTATTGATAAGCTCAAACCAATATTCTTTTCTTGTTTTTTGTTGTTTTTGTTGTTGTTTTTATTTGAGACAGCATCTACCTGTGTAGTCCTGTCTGTCCTGGAACTCGCTCTGTAGACCAGGCTGACCTCGAACTCAGAGATCTGCCTGCCTCTGCTTCCTAGCACTGGGATTAAAGGCATGTGTTACCACGCCTGACTATTTTTTCTTAAGTGACCCAGCACTTAAGAAGCTAAACGGAAGTGTTGTAAGGTCAAGCCCCACCCGGGCTGCAGGGAGAAGGAGGAAGGAGGTTGTCCCTGACCTGGGCTGAGGCAGTTCCCCAGTCCTCCTCTGAGTAGTGAGACTGTGTACATACCACTGCGCCCACTGTGGTTATGTGCCCATGTTAGGTTCTACAGGATTAGCCAGATCTTAGCACATGCAGCCATGTGAGCACACACATTGATTTTAACTAATGATTTGGTATCTATGATCCGTGAACAGAAGTTACCTACTGTAGCACGCAGGTCTCACCGTGTGGCCTAGGCTGTATACAGGGTCTCACCGTGTAGCCTAGGCTGTATACAAGGTCTCACCATGTAGCCTAGGCTGTATACAGGGTCTCACCATGTAGCCTAGGCTGTATACAAGGTCTCACCATGTAGCCTAGGCTGTGTACAGGGTCTCACTGTGTAGCCCAGGCTGTACACAAGGTCTCACAGTGTAGCCCAGGCTGTACATGAGATATCACTGTAAGCCCAGGCTGTACACGAGGTCTCACAGTGTAATCTAGACTGACCTTGAGCTCTCCACAAGGTGCTGAGATGACAGGAGTTCACCATCACATCCCTGCAGTTCCATTTTTGTGAACATGCTCTTTGAGAAGGCACAGCTAAACTTGGACTGAATATAAGTCAGATCACCAGTTACAGAGGAAAACTTAGAGGTGGGGAAAGGGAAGAAGAGGAGAAAAAGCAAAGGACCTAAATGGTTCTGTTTGTTTCTTAGTGTTAGTTTACCATTGAGCTTTTTGTATTTCTAAGTCAAAACCTATACCCCGTTTTATTGTTTTATCTCTTTATATTTGCTCAAGCTAGCCTCAGACTCAGGGCCTCCTCGCTCAGTCTCCCCTATACTGGGATTAAAGGTGTGGGCTAACATGCTGGTTTAGATTCTGTGTCTTTAAAATAGATCCTTAAAATCCAGTGAACTATTCATGTGTAACAATAAAATACCAGTTTCTTAGGCATGTACCACCTAGTTGAGAAGCTAAGTGGATGTTCCAGAAGCACTACAAAGTTTTAAAAGTTACTTTATTTTTCTGTTGTTGAGTTTACTTGAGTATTTGTATATTGCCAACTCAGTGTATATGTGAAGGTTAGAAGATAATTTGCAGAATCATTGTTTTCCTTTTACCATGTGGTCTTCTGGGGATTGAATTCAGGTCATCAGGCTTGGCCAAAGGCATCTTTGCCTGTCGCACTATCTTACCATCTCGAAAATGTTTTTAAATCACTTTGTGGACCAAAGGAAAAGACCAGTATTTGATAGCATAGTTTTATGGGTAGTTCGTAATAATGCTTAGAAATTTTGCATATTTCCTAACCTTAAAATGTGTTTCTTTTGACCCCCCTACACCATTTTAATAAACACTGGACTAAAAGTTTGTGTTTTTTATTCCCAGGGTCGCTGGTCATCCTCTGGCCCAGAATGAACGTTGTCTTCACATGTTTTTACAGGATGAAATAATAGATAAAAGCTATACTCCATCTAAAATAAGACATGCCTGAGTTTGGAAAGAAGAGGCGAAACGAGACCATTAATGATTGCTCCACACCAATGAAGAAGCTGTAACTAACTTAGCATGCTGCACGGGCGCTGCTCTAACACGCCCTGGGTGTTCTAATACTCACAGGCTCCCTTTCATTTTGTTTTGTTTTGGCAGTTGACAAGAAGTTTTTCATTTGCTTTAGTGAAAACTCCCTCGTTGAGCCTCTCTACCTAACTCTCCTTGTTGCGTCCGTAAACACATTGTAGCCTCACAAGCCCCATAGACCTGCACTGTCCTGACTAAAGTTGCTGTCTTGGTCTTATTTGCAAGATTCTGTGTCCTGTTTGCTTCTTGAATCTGATTGGCCAGAATCTTTCTCCTCCCCCTTAATGTGTGATGTCACCACTTGGTTCTAATTTATGTGCAGGAGCACGACACCGTTTGTCTCCGGTGCCACACATATGAGGTGTACTTTGTGTGCAGAGTGCGTCTTTCTTCTGGCCTGTAATCCCCTTCACATGGAAGATTAATGAGGGAAATCTTTATATTCTGTATAAAAGCAAAATCAAATTTATATACTAAAATCATTTGTCTAAAAATTTAAGTTGTTTTCAAATAAAAGTTGAAATGCATTTCTGGTGTGCACTGATTGCCTGGCCTCCAGAGCCTGTCCTTTCTTCCATGGCTTTGTGCTTTCTTCCCTCACTAAGAGGGATTATATACTAATTATATACTTCTTGTTCCGTAACTCCATTCCTTTTTAAACGGTGGTGATATCAAATGCGCCACCACCTCGTGAATAGGGTATTTTCTTAAACAACAGCAAAGTGAGGCTCAGAGACAACAGTCCTCAAGGCTTACTGCTGTTGGGAAGGACTGTTTGAGAAATGCTCTGTAGTCTCCGCTCATTCTTCAAAAGGCCTTTTAAGCGAGGCGGCATCGTGCCTCCCGATTCTCAGCAGTTGTTCCCGGGGCGCCTGGATGGCTTGCTGGGACTTAGCAGACTGCAGTGTGTAAAGAAGTCACAGCTGCAGCAGAAGGCCGCTTGTTGCTCAAAACAGTATTTCACAATTTCATAAAACCAGTTATTTGAACCACTGTGACAAGATGTTATGAAGCGGCCAGGCATGGTGGTGAACACCTAGAATCCCAGAGTTATTCTGGCTACATAGCAAAACTCTCTTTCAATCACAGAAGAAAAGTATGTACCGTGGGGATCGAGAGATGGCTCTGTGGTTAAGAACTTGCTGCTCTTCCAAAGGACCCTGATCTGGTTCCCAGCACACGTATCCAGCAGCTCACAGCTGCCGGGAATTCCAGCTCTGGGGGATCCAACATCCTCTTCTGACCTCCAAGGACACACTCACGCATAGTGCCCCAGAGACACATGATTTAAAATAAAAATCAGTTATCTTTTAAAAAGATAAATAAGGTGACTGGGAAGATGGCCCAGTGGGTAAGGACCAGAGTTCCAATCCCAGAACCCATGTAAAACCCATGTGGGTGTGTTGCTGCCTGTAATCCCAGCACACAGGAAGTGAAATGCCCCATATATATGTACTTATACATACATGCACACACTGTATATATAATATTGGAGGGCAGTCAAAGAGGGGAACCTAGCTTTGACTTTGGGTCTCCACATTTCTATACACACATGTTCATTGCACCCATACACAGATTCTAACATATACACGAACACCACAAAGTTATAAAATAACGTGCAGAATTGATTACCATGAGCCAAGTATTAATGTCAAGGCTGTCAGTGTTTGCTAGACAACATAGAAGTAAGGGGCTAATGGCTCATCAGGTAATATGCTTATTGTAAAGCTTGGGGGGGTCTAAGTTTGATCCTTGGGACTTGCATGGTATAGGAGGAGAGAGCCCACTGCTACCTGCTGGCCTCTGACCACACGTTCACATGGTAGGTTCACGCTTAAATGCACAGGAAAAACTTGAGGTTAAAAAAATTCAGAATGGAGCCGGGCATGGTGGTACATGTTTAATCCCAGCACTCAGAGGCCAGCCTAGCCAGGTGACACCCAGGAAACAAGTAGGGATGATGTCTTTCACCTCCCCTCCCCTCCCCTCAGGGCATTGTGAGCTGTCACAGCTGAGAAATGGAGTTCTCAGGGGTCATCAGTACAGCAAGCCTGCGATGCACAGGGAAGTCTTCCTCACCAGAAAGAAAGTACGGCTGTCCCCACTCGCTGGAATTCTCAGTTGTGAGCCTCGAAAAGAAGGGGTAATGTGTTTTAGGGTGGTAGTACTGCTTGCTTGTTTCTAGTCTTTCATCTTTTCCTCAGAATAAGCATGCTCTTGAGAAGCCAGAGGGCTTGCTTGTTTTGCTCAAGGCCTTTTCTTTAAGACTCTGTGTGTGTGCGCACACACACGTGTGTCTGCATGTAAGTGCAGTGCCTGTGGAGGAAGTGTGTGTGCGTGTTTCTGCCTGTAAGTGTCGTGTCTATGGAGGATGTATGTCAGCTGCCTTAGGCTGGAGTTACAATTCCCTGACCTGGGGTCCTTGGAACCAAACTCAACTCCTTTGGAAGGACAGTCCATTCTCTTAACTGCTAAACCATCTCTCCAGCTCCTAGAAAAATCAGAGATTTTAAAATGGGCACGAAGTTGTTTGTTCCAATTAATAACCTTTTTGCCTAATGTACGAGGAACTTTTCAACATTGTCTCCTAAGACTGTAGTCGGTAGTAAAACTACACCTTGAACCTTCGACAGTAAAATGCAGGTGCTGTTAATTCTAACTACATGGAGAAGAGCCCCAAAGGTCCAAGACTCCCCAACACACTTTATGTGGGTTCCAAAGCTGTGGATGGGTACCTGTGGCACATTCAGGCCCTGCCTACCCAGTTATCCCTTGTGCTCACTTCTGCCTGCTGCAGTCAGTATCAGCAAGGCCTTTAATAACTCGTAGGCCTGTTGGAAACAGTGGTTTCTTTCTTTTCTTTCTTTCTCTCTTTTTTTTAAAAAAAAGGTTTTATTTATTTATTATGTATACAACATTCTGCCTCCATGTATGCCCGCACGCCAGAAGAGGGCGCCAGATCTCATTACAGATGGTTGTGAGCCACCATGTGGTCGCTGGGAATTGAACTCAGGACCTCTGGAAGAGCAGCCAGTGCTCTTAACCACTGAACCATCTCTCCAGCCCAGGGACAGTGGTTTCAAATGTCCCCGATGGGTTTATGTCTTGAGTATCTGTTCCCCAACTGTTGATGTTAGTGGATTTTGTGTTTTGGTTGGTTGGGAGGTCAGGGGAGATATCAGCAAATGTGTTCCTAGTGGCTGGAATTAGGTCAGTAGGGGCTTGCTCTCGAAGGTTATTAGGCCAGTCCCTAGTTCAGGAGCTCTGTGCTTCCCAGGGTGGCTGCGTGAGTGGCCAGTGCCATTGTGAGATCTCTGCTACCAGAACACCACTGCCTTCCCCAACACAACAGACCCATGACCCCTGCAGCCACAAGTCAGACCCTTTTATTAGCCCTTAATGAAGTTGTTTCTCTGAAGAACTTTGGTCCTAGGGACATGAAAACTATTAACAGGATTTACTGGAAATCTGTGGAACAGCAGCTTCTGGGATGTGGAAAAACTTCCTTGTAGCTGATCAAATTCTGGGCTTGGAGATTGTTGCTCACTTGGTGGAGTCCTGGCCTAACACTCGGGAAGCCTTGAACTGCATCCTAGTAATTGGTCTCACAGCCTCTTGCAAGTACTGGCATTTGGTTTCTTGTTTGGGTGTTTTGCCACCAGGACCCTGTGGTTGTGACCTAGGGTGTTTTGCTATGTTCCCTCTATAGGAGCAAAAGCAAAAAAGCCCGTGCAAAGAGGCGCGAGGCCCCTGAGCCAGTACAGATAAAATGCATTGGAGTTGTGGGAGGACAGATAGTACGGCGTGCTGTGGCCTGAAGATTACATACTCGGTGCATGCTGGTGTAGATTAGTACAGTACCCAAGTGTTCCTCTGGGGAAGGCGTCGGAAACTGTTTTAGGATAGAGTATGGCCCCAGTATTTCCAATGTGCTCGCTATGAGTACAGAATCCCGTGTAGGTAGCATTCCCCTTGACAGATGAGGACAGGCTCCCGAATTTCCTTGACTGGGCTCAGGATGGGTGACTGGCTGAAGATGCCTACATCAAAGGGCCCCCACACAGTGACCTGTTCTGTGGACGAGGGCCATGGCTTTCCATGCAGTTTCCAGAGGCCACCAGTCTGAGTGGATCATGAATGAAGAGGACATGAATGTGTGGGTTTGGATTTAAGTTTGGCTTCAAGTGAGTAAACATTACAGGACTCCCCAGGAAATCCTCAGATAGGTTGGGCACTCGCCTGAGAGGAGAGCCCCTATGATGTTGGCAGTATTTGAACCACATTTGGCCAACTTCATCTTTAAAATCAGGAAATTAAGGAATCAGACCTTGAGAAATGATTTTGTTAATCATGGTGTATACTGGGTGAAGCTTCTCCTCTTCTGAACTCAGAGAATATGGCCTTGGTCTGGAGCCCAGCAACCCCAGAAGGGCAATGAGAGCCTCCTTCACGGTCAGCACATGCTATGGATGGCAGTGGCCCTGGAAACTGTCCTTGAGTGATGATACCAAGAGGTCAAGTGAACACCGGCCCTTTCCTCAAGGAGAGTAAACAGCAGGTGTGAGGACAAGAAAGGGACACGGGACCAAGTGGAGGGACAGGGGTGACTGCTCAGAGGCGAGCTGCTGGGGAACATGTAAGTTGGCACTCCTCCAAGCAGAAGAACCTGGAGACACATGGGGGAGGGGTGTAGCTCCATAGTAGAGCACTTGCCTAGGCTTGATCTGTAACACACACCTCAAACAAAAAGCTGGATCAAATCAGCCCTTCCTTGGACCCCTCAGAATTAGGGTTCCAGAGCAAATTATCTGCCCCAGGGTCGCTCATCTAAGAACTAACTGCAGTCAGACTGCTGGGAGGGGTCACAGGAGCTAGAACCTGGTTAAGAACCGGATCAGATGGCTTCACACGGTAGGGAGCTTGCTGCCAAGTCTGACTACTTGAGTTCAAGCCCTAGGACTCCCGTGGTAGAAGGGGAGAACTGACTTCCCACAAATTGTCCGTTGATCTTCACACGTGTGCACCACAGCATACGTGCAGTCACATGCAAGTAAATAGTGTGGATTTTGTGTGTGTGCGTGCGTGTGTGTGTGTGTGTGTGCGCGCGCACGCGCGCGTGCATGTGTGCATTTGTTTTTTAGAAGAGAATGCAGATGGTTTGCTAGGGGCTGAGTGAGAAGTTTCTGCACCCCATAAGCTTCTCCGCCGACACAACAATCCAAATCAAATCACACCAAATTAGAAGACACAGATTTAATGGATGAAACACTCCTGGATGATTTTCCAGTCCCTTGCCCCCCAGAGAGGGCAGAAAAGAGTTAGAAAATCACGTGTTTGTTTTCTGGGGGGCAGTTTAAATGCCCTGTGCGGGTGGTCTTGAACATCTCTAGGGGAGAGGATCATCTTTTGGCAGGCTTTCAGAGATGTGGCAGAGTTTGGAGAGAGAGGGGGAGGGGTTTGGGGTGGAGCTCCCACCAGACCATTCCAGACCCTTTGGGTATATGTCTGCCAGGGGCTGGGGTGGAGCTTCCAGCAAAACCCTTGATTATGGACTGACAAGAGACTAAGAAGTCACACTTGTGAGGAGTGTCTAGAGGTCTGGGGACGCACCTTCAGGAACCCACTAGATAACAGTGAAGACGTAGAACAGACTAGAATAGTGGGCAATCATGAGGTAACAGCCAGAACCTCCTTTCTTTGCCTGGCCTTCAAAGTGAGACTTCAGAGCTTTATACCAAGTAGGGTCAGGCTCTCTTCCCCCTCCGGCCTCCCCATGTCGCCAGGGCTGGAACTAAGCAGGAACCACTGCGGCCAGGGAAGGAAGTTAAGGGCCACCAAACTAAAACCTGCATCACCTTGGAGACACATTTGTGTATGGCAGAGACGCAGTAAATGCTAAGATCTGATCTGAACATTATAGTGTCCCTTCCCCACACTTTCCACACACCAGTGGGGCAGGTAAAAAAAAAACAAAACAAAAAAATCTACCAAATAAATAAATAAATACTACCACAAACAGTAACTCTGGCCAGATTGCCACACAGTCTTCCTCTTAAGGTTTGTCTTAGGTTTGTATTACCAGGTGCAGCGTGTCTGGCAAAAGGAACAAGTTTGGCCTGAATGGAAGGAAAAAGTCTGAAGAGATAAACCAGTCAAAACCAGAGAGGTGCATCACAGGCGTTTAGGGATATCGGCTAGAAGTCTCAGATTAGTGAGTTAACCGTTCTCGTGGGAAAGGCGTGGGAAAGGCGGACAACACGCAAGCGTGGGTGGGTAATACAGAGAGCGAAACTTAGACTCCTCACTTTGCCAAGAGAAGAGCTGGGAGGAATTTTACTTCGACCAAGGTCACATGGCCAGTAGAAAGGGAAGCCCTAGTCTTGGTGACCCTCAAGCCTGCACCTGTACCACGCGGCAGATGCTGCCTCTTAACGCAGGAGCATCTTAAAGCAGTTTGGCTGGGATGCAGGCAGATGCAGTTGCAGCTTCTAACTGCCTTAAGGGCATACCCACCATTTGGGGACAGTATTCTAGAGAGCGGGTTTTGCTTTGACAGTCTGAAGCGAGGGGAGTGCTCTCAGGATCGGTCTGAGGTGTTGTAGACTGGACTGGCCATTTCTGTTGGGCAGAAGGAAACACTAGCCTCATCATTACTTAGCTTTCTTGGTACATTTCCTTTCCTTTAGTGCCAGATTATACTTTAATCCAGTTGTTTTCATGTTCGGTAAATCCAGACCATGTTTAACCGGTTTATTCAGTGCAGTGTCTCTGAGGTGAAGAGAGTTTTGTCCTTTCAACTGACTGGGATTTGCTGCCTTCTCTCTGCAAGGGGATTTTCTGGGGCGTAATCTGAACACTTTGACCTGTGGTGTTTTTCCCCTAAGCACAGATCTGTGAGGCTTGACCCTTTGTGCGCTGTAGACCCAAGACAATGGCCTCTGCAGCTCTGAAGGACGGTGGCCATTGATGGCAGGAATGTTAAGCCTGTAACTGCTTCTTCTTTTGGACCTTGTTGCTCTTTGCCACCTCAGCCAGCTTCTGGTTTGCACCTGCTTCCTCCTCAGGGACAGACCTGCCGCTTGGGACAGTATTCTAGAAAGGTTTTGCTGGAGAGCGTTTTGAGAGTTGACAGCCTGACTTCACCTGCTCGTGAGGGACATGACACAGTCTCAGGTTTGATTTGGTGAGCTGGCTGCTCCTCACAGATGTTGCGGGAGATGAATTGTTGTACCTCCCTGAGGGGACAAGTTGCGGTAACTGTAAAGTGATTTTCATAGTACATACTCTTCGAGTGTTAGTTGAATATCCCTGTATCATATCATGTCAGAAACTGACAACACTGCTCCCGGAGCCCAAAGACTGAGATGAGAGGAGAATATTTTCACCTTTGTTTGTTTGTTTTATTTTTATTTTTTTGGCAGGGTCTCACGGTAGTCTTGGCTGTCCTAGAACTAGCTGTGTAGACCAGGCTGGCCTCAAACTCACAGAGGATAGGTCTGGCTGGCTCTCCTGCTGAGTGCTGGGACTAAAGGTGTGTGCCACAGTGCCCAATAGCATTTCACCTTTTAAGAAAGCAGCCAGATACCTTTAATTCCACCACTCGAGAGGGAGAGGCAGGTCGGTCTCTCTGAGCCTGGTCTACAGAGCTAGTTCTAGGACTGCCAAGGCTACACAAAGAAACCTGTATTGAAAGAAGAAGAAGAAGAAGAAGAAGAAGAAGAAGAAGAAGAAGAGGAGGAGGAGGAGGAGGAGGAGGAGGAGGAGGAGGAGGGGAGGAGGAGGGGAGGAGGAGGGGAGGAGGAGAGGAGGAGGAAGAGAAGGAGAAGGAGGAAGAAAGAAAAAGAAGAAAGGAAAGAAAAAAAAGAAAGAAAGAAAGAAAGAAAGAGAGAAAGAAAAGAAAAAGAAAGAAAAAAGAAAGAAAGAAAGAAAGAAAGAAAGAAAGAAAGCAAACAGGCAGCAGGACATTTTTTTTCTGGGATGATTGGGACTTAGGGAGACATTGCAAAGGCATCACAGGGAACTCCCAAAAGCCTACTGGTCCAGTTTCCCTCAGTGGTAATGAGTGACCACAGCACATTTGCTGAAAGTGGGAAGCCAGTACTGGTATGTCACTAACTACCTCCAAACTTTGCCTTTTGCTAGTTTTTCTAACATTCTTTGTCCCAGATTCCCCTGCCAGTCCTGCATTACATTATAGTGTGGTGACTTCTTAGCCATCTGCTGTCTGTGACCTGCAGAGTCTCTGCAGCTTTGGACCATGAACATAAACTCTTCAAAACTAAGTAAAAATTTAAAGAGAAAGGCTCATTAGAGCCACAAGGAGTCTTAGAAACAACCCAGTCAGTCCTCTCTTTCCCATGTGGAAAGGAATTCTCAAGAGTACCACCCCACCAGACCCCAGAACTTGGGCTAGAAACCGAAAGGGCTAAGAAGCAGACCAGGTGGTGGACCTGCACACACACACGCATGCACGCCCGCCTGCCCGCACGCACGCCCGCATGCATGCACGCATGCCCGCATGCATGCATGCACACACATGCACGCATGTGCACAGGCCTGAGTTCAGACCCAGCTATCCCTGGTATTGTTTCCGTCTGGTTTCTTATACTAAACCTACGTTTGCTTCATATAACATAGTATTTTTATCAGTTATTGAAATACATTTTATTTTTATTTTTGTACATTCCATTGAACCTTTTTTTTAAAAAAATATTTGTTTATTTATTTATTATGTATACAATATTCTGTCTGCATGTATGCCTGCAGGCCAGAAGAGGGCATCAGATCTCATTACAGATGGTTGTGGGCCACCATGTGGTTGCCGGGAATTGAACTCAGGACCTTTGGAAGAGCAGGCAGTGCTCTTAACCACTGAGCCATTTCTCCAGCCCCCTCCATTGAACCTTTAGGTAGCTCCTTAAATGTAGTGTTAGTATAAATGCAAAACAATATTTTGGACCATGTGGTTTCCTTTTCTAATTTTTTTTTTTTTGATTTTCGAGACAGGGTTTCTCTGTTAGCTTTTTGGTTCCTGTCCTGAAACTAGCTCTTGTAGACCAGGCTGGCCTCGAACTCACAGTGATCTGCCTGCCTCTGCCTCCCGAGTGCTGGGATTAAAGGCGTGAGCCACCACCACCCGGCTAAAATTTTTTATTTTATATACCAACCACAGTTTCCCCTCCCTCCTTAACTCCTGTTCCCTTCCCCCACCTCCTTTCTACCCTGTCCCTCATCCACTCTCAAAAGCCTGGCATATCAGGTTGAGGCAGGCCAAGCCTCTCCCCCTGGCTCAAGGCTGGGCAAGGCATCCCACCATAGGGAATGGGCTCCAAAAAGCCTGCTCATGCACCAGGGATAGATTCTGGTCCCAATGGTAGGGGCCCCACAAACAGACCAAACTACTGTCACTCACATGCAGAGGACCCTAGTTTGATCCCATGCAGGCTCCCCAGCTGTCAATCCAGAGGCCGTGAGTTCCCATGGGTCAGCTGTCTCTGTGGGTTTCCCAACCATGATCTTGACCTGCCCCCACCACCACATGTTGCTCATAAAGTCCCTCCTCCCTCTCTTCAACTGGACTTCCGCAGCTTGGCCCAGTGGCTTGGCTTGGCTGTGGATCTGCCGCCATCAGTTACTGGACCAAGGTTCTATGATGACAATTAGGATAGTCATCATAGAATTACAGGGGAAGGCCAGTTCAGGCACCCTCTCCGCTATTGCTAGGGGTTTTAGCTGGGGTTATCCTTGTGGATTTCTGGGAGTTTCCCTAGCACCAGGTTTCTCCCTAAGCCCAGAGTGGCTCCCTCTCTGTCCCTCCCTGTTAAGATACAGTGTGAGTGGACCCTGGCAGTCCCACTGCGGGTGGGGACACACAGGTGACAGAGTACGCCATGCGGAGAGAGTTTTAGTGCAGAGTTTATTGAGATGTAAGAAAGGACGAGGGAGAAGAATTTGGAATACTAAAGCAGCAGGCTGGCTTTATTAGGTGGTGTAGGCCACACTATGTAGCCAAGGCTAACTCTGGACTCGTTATCTCCCTGCCTCGGTTTCCTGAGTGGTGGAGTTACAGGCATGTGTCCCCTCTCCCTCCCTGTGTGTGGGGTGGGGGCGCTGGGGATCTGTGTTGATTTGAATGAAAACAGCCCCCATAGACCCATGTGCTTTAATACTGGTTGTGGCGCTGGCTCATTTTATGTGAACTCAGTGCAGGCTGGAGTTGCTTGAGAGGCGGGAACCTCAGCTGAGAAAATGCATCCATAAGACCGGGCTGTGGACAAGCCTGTAGAGCATCTTCTGACTAGTGATTGATGAGGAGGGCCCGGCCCAGTGTGGTGGGGACACCCTAGGGTTGGTGGTCCTGGATTCTATAAGAAAGCAGGCTGAGCAAGCCATGAGGAGCAAGCCAGTAAGCAGCACCCCTCCATGGCCTCTGCATCAGCTCCTGTCTCCAGATTCCCATCCAGGTTGAATGCGTTAGCTTCCTTCATGGCCATGACTTGGGCTATGTAAGCCAAAGGAACCCTTTGTTCTTTGTTCTTCAGGTTGCTTTTGTCACAACAATAGAAAAGTAACTAATACAGGATCCAGCCCAGTAATTCACGCTGAGCACGCACGGGGCCATTGAGTCAGTCCGCTGGTTCCTAACCATTTTTTTTTAAATTTCATGTACATTGGTTTTTGCCTGCATGTATGTCTGTGTAAGGGTGTCAAATCCCCTGGAACTGGAGTTACAGACAGTTGAACAGTTGTGAGCTGTCATGTGGGTGCTAGGAATTGAACCCTGGTTCTCTGGAAAAGCAGACAGTGCTCCTAGTTGCTGAGCCATCTCTCCAGCCCCTCCTAACCAGTTTTTAATGTCAGAATCAAACCTCCCCCTCCCTTTCTCTCTTTCTTTCCTTCTTTTTCTCTTTCTTTCTTTCTTTCTTTTTTTTTTTTTTTGAGACAGGCTCCCAAGTGCTGGGATTAAAGGCATGCACCACCACTGCCTCCGTTTCTTGTAACAAACCCTATTTTTATGTGGGGCAGATGGATAGATGCACAGGCCAGACAAAGACAAGAATGATCTGGCCAAGCCATTTCCAATGCAACACTTAAACTCCTTAGGATAGAATGTTTATTAAAACATTTAGCATATGTTCCTTGCTCAATATTGTTTATGCTGGTTGTAAGTCTAAATGTATCTTAATACCTATTCCTAGTGTATATAGTTTTGTATTGGGTTTAAAACTCTCTTATTTAGAAAAAGAGGGGAGGTGATGGGTAACCTCCTTCAGCCAATAACCTTTAAGAGGCTGGACCAGGTTAAGGCATGACCTTTTGGGTACCCAGAGAAAACCGCCTGCCAACCCAGAGCCTACACTCTCTCTCTCTCTCTCTCTGGCTCCCATGCTACACACCTGAGGCTGGACTTCTCATTCCTGTTCTGTTGAGTTTGTCCCTTACAATAAAGAAAATCTAATTGGAATATCTTGGAGTTAGCTCACGTCCTCCCCCCTCTTCAGTAGCAGTTATCCACACATGTATGAGTAAATGGGCTCTACTCGCAGAGCCCATTTACTGTTTCTTGTATATACATGTGTTCAGGGCTGCCCCCTTGGGGTGGGATAATCTATGAGGATCCCATCCCTGGAGAAGATTCTTCCTTTCTCAGTCCTCAACGATGGCCTATAGCACTGCATCCTGAGGTGGGGCCATGTGAGATTTCCCCCATCAACATGGGCGTACCAGCTGGGGGTGTCCTGTACAGGTTGTGTCCAGGTGACTGTACAGTCGAGATTTCATGGGTGCAGTTCAGATAGAAGAGATTATCCTACAACAGACTTCCTGTTTCTCTGGTTCTTAGTCTTTCTGGCCCCACTTCCAAGACATGTCCTGAGCCTGAGGTATAGTGATAGATCAGGGCATTCCAGAGTCAAGTTGTAGCTTTCTGTAACGATCACCATCTGCTGCAAAAACAAAACAACAAAAAGCAAAACTCCTTCTCTGGTGAGGGATGCAAGCTAACTATTGGACTGAGATAGAGCACATCTGAGATGTATGATAGGGGCCAGGCCCGGAGGCTGCAGGTGGCGCAGGCTGACAAGATTTGGGGTACTCAGCAGACTTGGTCAGCACCAAAAATATGCACTTTTGAAAGGAGCATTAATTCAAATGAATGTCTAGGTGGCAAAATGTCGGAGCTGAGTTACTACGTACAATCCCTCCTCTCTAGTTCATAACGAAAGAGAAAGTTAGGGTGATCTGCCCCCGAATTCAAATTGGTTAGCCCCTGTCTTCAGGGCTTGTTGACTCTGCCTGCCTTCTTCTGAGGAAGGAGGCACCAAGAAAGGGCCAGTTCTGCACCCCCCCCGAACCTCAGGCTCTCTCATGATGTTTCCTCTGTTCTTCTGAACACCCCCAGTACCCACAAACTGGGAAAGTGTCTCTGAAAGACGCTCATGTGTGTGATAATACACTATTCTACATTAGTTGTTGGTGGGGGTCAGCGTGCCATGGTGCACTCACAAAGGTAAGAGAACAGCCCAGGGAGGAGGGTTCCCTCCCACCAGGCAAGCCCCAAGGACTCTAGTCAGCAGGTGCTTTCCCCACTGAGCCCTCTTGCTGGCCCCGAAGGTCGTACTACCCAACACTAAGAGAGTGTAGACTTTAGGCAAGTTACCAGCGCTGTTCAAATGTGAATACTTCCCAAACTAAAAGTTCAAAGCTCTAGCGAGAAACCCTGTGACTTCTCAAAGACAGGCTTTCAGGTGTGGCAGTCTGTCACCGAACTGTCCCGTGCCTTGAAGTTGCAATAATGAGCAATTAAGGAAGAGTGAACACTAAAAGCAGATGAAAATTAGACAATGTGAGGGATGTGGTGTTGATTGGGAAACAGGTTCATTTCCTATCTTTAGAAACCAGCTGATATATATATATACATATATATATATATATATGCTTAAAGTCTGAAAATGATGTTCACCATCATTTATAAACTCCCCCTTGGCTTGTGCTTGAAAGGCTTGAAATGTGGGCTAGACAACTAGGGATAGCCAGCTCGTCACTGCCTTGCTTCTTTTGAGGTTCTGGGTGGGGCAGATGACCATTGGCCAGGCAGGGCTGGAGTCAGAGCCAGGTTCTGGGTGGTCACACTGTCTGCTCACACTGCTGGAGTCAGAGCCAGGCTCCGGGTGGTCACACTGCTCACACTGCTGGAGTCAGAGTCAGGCTCTGGGTGGTCACACTGTCTGCTCACACTGCTGGAGTCAGAGCCAGGCTCCGGGTGGTCACACTGTCTGCTCACACTGCTGGAGTCAGAGTCAGGCTCCGGGTGGTCACACTGTCTGCTCACACTGCTGGAGTCAGAGCCAGGCTCCGGGTGGTCACACTGTCTGCTCACACTGCTGGAGTCAGAGTCAGGCTCCGGGTGGTCACACTGTCTGCTCACACTGCTGGAGTCAGAGCCAGGCTCCGGGTGGTCACACTGTCTGCTCACACTGCTGGAGTCAGAGCCAGGCTCCGGGTGGTCACACTGTCTGCTCACACTGCTGGAGTCAGAGCCAGGCTCCGGGTGGTCACACTGCTCACACTGCTGGAGTCAGAGCCAGGCTCCGGGTGGTCACACTGTCTGCTCACACTGCTGGAGTCAGAGCCAGGCTCCGAGTGACCATACTGTCTGCTCACACTGCTGGAGTCAGAGCCAGGCTCCGGGTGGTCACACTGTCTGCTCACACTGCTGGAGTCAGAGCCAGGCTCCGGGTGGTCACACTGTCTGCTCACACTGCTGGAGTCAGAGCCAGGCTCCGAGTGGTCACACTGCTCACACTGCTGGAGTCAGAGCCAGGCTCCGGGTGGTCACACTGTCTGCTCACACTGCTGGAGTCAGAGCCAGGCTCCGGGTGGTCACACTGTCTGCTCACGCTGCTGGAGTCAGAGCCAGGCTCCGAGTGACCATACTGTCTGCTCACACTGCTGGAGTCAGAGCCAGGCTCCGGGTGGTCACACTGTCTGCTCACACTGCTGGAGTCAGAGCCAGGCTCCGAGTGGTCACACTGCTCACACTGCTGGAGTCAGAGCCAGGCTCCGAGTGACCATACTGTCTGCTCACACTGCTGGAGTCAGAGCCAGGCTCCGGGTGGTCACACCGTCTGCTCACACTGCTGGAGTCAGAGCCAGGCTCCGGGTGGTCACACTGTCTGCTCACACTGCTGGAGTCAGAGCCAGGCTCCGAGTGGTCACACTGCTCACACTGCTGGAGTCAGAGCCAGGCTCCGGGTGGTCACACTGCTCACACTGCTGGAGTCAGAGCCAGGCTCCGGGTGGTCACACTGCTCACGCTGCTGGAGTCAGAGCCAGGCTCCGGGTGGTCACATTGTCTGCTCACACTGCTGGAGTCAGAGCCAGGCTCCGAGTGACCACACTGTCTGCTCACACTGCTGGAGTCAGAGCCAGGCTCCGAGTGGTCACACTGCTCACGCTGCTGGAGTCAGAGCCAGGCTCCGGGTGGTCACACCGTCTGTCTCGTTCCTGTTTCCTGCTTGCAGATGCACCAATTCCAGACTTGCGGGTGTCATGGCTCATCTTTGACATGTCTTCCACAGCTTTGTGGTTGAAAGCTTGGTCCCTCAGCTAGTGGCACTATTTTGAGAGATGGTGGAAGTCGAAGGATGTCCGCAGGAGCATCTTCTTGAAAGTCATATTGGATCCCAGTCCCTCCCTTTCTCTGTGCTTCTGTCTGCCATGGGGGGGGGGGGTTTCTCTGCCACACCCTCCATTACCATGGTGTCCTGCCTCACCATGGCCCCCATGGACCACAACTGTGAACTGAAACCACGAGCCCAAAGTAAATCCTTCTCTCTTGAGTTGTCTATTCCTGGCATTTTGTTAAGCAGCAAAAAGTCTTCACACAGGGTTTAATGTAAGCAATGGGAAATGAAGCAGACTTTTTCCCTGGCCCCTCGAGCCTCATTACTAAGGCAAGGCCATGACGATATGCCTTAGTTATGGTTTCTATTGCTGTGTTGAAACACTGTGACAAAAGAAACTTGGGGAGGAAAGCATTTAATTGTCTTATATATCCCGAGTCACATGAAGGGAAGCTAAGGCAGGACCTCAAACAAGGCAGGAACCCAGAGGTAGGAACTGTTCTAGAGGCCATGGAAGAGGGATGCTTACTGGCTTGTTCCTCGTGGCTTGTTCAGCCTGCTTTCTTATAGAACCCAGAACCATCTGCCCAGGGGTAGCACCACCCACCATGAGACCCCCCTCCCCCAACTAATCACTAATTAAGAAGATGCTCTTTAGGCTTGTCTACAGCCTGATCTTAGGGAGACATTTTCTCAATTGGGGATCTCTTCTCTCAAGATGACTCTAGCCTGTGTCAAGCTGACATAAAACTAGCCAGATCAGGAGACCCTTATGGTGTGACTTGAGAGCAAAGGAAAGCAACATTAAGAGCTTGTATGGACGTGGGGAAGGGGCTATGCTTCCAGAAGCCATAATATCTTAGGTTACTTTTATATTGCTGTGGTAAGATACCATTGTAGTAAGATGAGCAGACCGTGTCCCGCTGTCCGGCTCCTGGCCGCCTGGCTAGCTTAACCCCCCCCCCCCAAAATCACACAGAAATTATATTAATTAAAACACTGCTTGGCCCATTAGCTCTAGCCTCTTATTGGTTAACTCTCACATCTTGATCTAACCCATTTCTAATAATCTATGTAGCACCACGATGTCATGGCTTACCAGGAAAGATTCTAACCTATGTCTGTCTCAGGCTGGAGATTCATGGTGTCTGCCACACTTCCCTTCTTCCCAGCATTCTGTTCGGTCTACTCCACCTATCTAAATTCTGCCCTACCAAAAGGCCAAGGCAGTCTCTTTATTCGACCAATGAAAGCAACACACAAACAGAAGGACCTCCTACACCGTACCATGAAGGTAACTTACAGAAGAAAGGTTTTTGAGGATGCTGATGGTATCAGAGGCTTAGAGTCCATAGAGGAGTAGAGCTAACAGGCAGCTCCAACAGCAGCTGAGACCTCACATCTCAAACAGCAAACAGAGCACACTGGGAATATCAGCATCCTTTGAAACCCCAAAGTCTACCCCAGTGATACTTCTGATCCTTCCTAAACAGTTACACCAATCGAGTACCAAGCAATCAAATGTATGAGCCTTTGGGGACATTCTCATCATGCATAGTGAACCCAGTGTTGAGCCAAACCATTCTGCACCGACCCCTCCGCAGGCTGGAATCTTACCCCACCACCCAGGCAGACCAGATGGAAGGACAACCAATCTTGTCCACCAGCCTATCACAGGTTGCTGAGCTCCTGCAACTAGGCACCAGGAACAAAGGTTTTTGGCTCCTGCTGAGTAGAACCTGAACAATGTCGACAGTCTCAGGTGACCCTACCTCCCAGGAAAACAGATGTACAGCAGACACGGACAAACAGCCCAGTGTTGGGAGGAGTTCCAACATGGCGCACACTTTCTGTGTGTTTTGCCTCTTGTTCTTTGAGGCAGGGTCTCCTGTAGCTAGCCCTGACTAGCCTCTAACTAGGTATGTAGCCAAAGTTGCTATGTAGCCAAAGTTAGCCTTCAGTTCCTGACCCTCTACTTCCATTTCCCAAGTGATGGGATTACAGGTCTACATTCCAAACCCAGTTTGGTCCATAGTTTTTTTTTCGCGGAGGTACGAATGTGTGGGTGTGTGTGCAACACATCATGTGCCTGAGGTTAGAAGACAACTTTGGGAGTTGGTTTGTAGCTGGTTTGTAGCTTCTACAGTGGGGATCCTGGGGATCGCACTCATGCGGTCAGGCTTCAGGCTTCGGGCAAGCGCCTTTACTCTCTGAACTCTCTCTCACCAGCCACGACCCACCTCTTTTTTTTTTTTTTATGGAGAAGGACACTTTATTTGTTTTTTTTTTAAATATTTATTTATTATGTATACAGTGTTCTGTCTGCATGTATGCCTGCAGGCCAGAAGTGGGCATCAGATCTCAGTACAGGTGCTGGGAATTGAACTCAAGACCTCTGGAAGAGCAGTCAGTGCTCTTAACCACTGAGCCATCTCTCCAGCCCCACGGACCCACCTCTTTAAAGAGTTGTTCTCTGTCCGGCCTTGGCACTGACTGGAAGCTCAGAAGGGAAAGAAATGTCTCTTGGTATCACTGTGGCCCCAGAAGAAACTCAGACCAAGGGCCAAGCAATATTTCAGGGAAGCGTGGAAATGGGGGAAACTGTTGCTAAATGCAGATCCCCAGAGTCCACTTTCCTCCTGAGTCCCTGTCTCAGGAAGGAGGAACTGGGAGTCCAGAGTTTTGTTTTTTAAGATTTTATTTTTATTTTGTGGGTATCGATGTTTTGCCTGCATGTGTGTCTGTGTGCCGCTTGTACATTTGGTGCCTGTGGAGGTCAGAAGAAAGTGCAATTCCCCTGGAACTGAAGTTACAAATGGTTGTGAACTACCAGGTGGGGGCCGGGACTTGAACCCACGTCCTCTGTCCTCTGGAGGAGCAGTCAGTGCTCATAACCTCTGAGCTGTCTCTTTATCCCGAGTCCATGATGTAAGCAGGACCCCGAGCAGGCTTTGTTCGCGCTATTTCAAATGCTCTGCGTTTATTTTATTAAGCATTTTTGTTAAGCCTAATTATCCCAAACAGCAAATGGCAAGGCCATCCTGGCACACACCACGTAACAGAATTATCATGCAAACAGAGGAAGGAGTTCTGAGAGCCCATAAACTCCAAGTAGAAAATTTAAGTGCTAGGATAGTGAGGGCATCAGAATGCAAAGTGTGCTCACTGATTGCAGCTATGGTTGCATATATAGGTGTGTGTGTGCAGCGACTAGGAAATCAAGCCACAGCTGAAATGCTTGCCTTAAGGAGATGGATTAGAGGTGTTTCCCCCTCCTCCAGATTTTCCTATGGTGTTGTCTTAAAAAATAAAAAAAAAGGAAAAAGATGTTTCGTGTTGTTATGATATTGTATTGTATTTGATTGCTGTCATTGTTTGGTTTTTGAGACAGGGTCCTCTGTAGCCCAGGCTGTCCTTGAACTTGCTATGTAGCTGAGGATGACCTTGAACTCCTGATCTTCTTGCCTCTGCTTCCCTATTACAGCACAATGTATTTGAAATAGCTGCCTCCTTACGTCTGGCCTACACCCCACCTAGCGTGTCTGTATTAAATGTTCCATGAGGCACTGCATAGGGTAGAATTGGGACACCCAAGCTCTCCCAGGAAGAACACAGCTCTGGTTGGGGGCTGGTGTGACCCACAGTTTCCTACACGCAGAGGCAGTATAGAGTTACCTGGGAAGGGGGAGGGGATACAACATGCATTGCCATTGCTTTGGGCTCAGCTGTGGTGTCTGAGGTCCTGAGGCAGCAGGCAAGGATGTGCCAGTCCTTTGGATCTGACAGCCGCAGCCCCACTTTGAACAATGGACGATACAGACTAACTGCTCCTCCCGAACTAGACTGAGTTCTCCATTTTGTATAAAGAATCTGTTCATCTTCCTTATTTCAGGGTACCAGAGAGACCTGCTACACTTCCGAGAGACTTGGGGGGTGGGAAGATCTGGCTTCCTCATTTCAACATTCACGGAAGAGAGAGAGAGAGAGTGCAGCTTACTAGCTCTGAGGGAGGGGAGGTGGGGGAGCAAGCCTTGGGAGTCAGTTCAGGGGTACAGCTCTCTTCTGCTTACCAGCTCCCCCTTCCTCCAGCCTCCCCACAGACCATGAATGCTCTGCTCAGGATCCAAGGCTGGTGCCAATTACAAAAGGACTCTTAACTCCGTTCTCGCAGCCCCTTGATTGATAGCACTGGTGAGTGAAATTATAAGCCTTAATGATCACGTTAATTTTGGGGGAAAGGGAATCGGTCAGAAGAGGTCCTCAATCACAAGCTCCGCAATCAGCTGGGTGAGCTCAATGACAGGCCGAAGCAGGAGAAGAGGGGAAGAATTAACTTCTTAAAAGGTCACCAGAGAGTAGGGGGAGAGCAACCAGGCACAGGGGATCAGACTCACCAACCATCCTGGAGCCCGAAGATGCTCCTTCCCCATCCTTGCTGGGGCAGTTAGCCTTAGCTGCCGCTGGAGGCACTTGGTAGTTTGATGCTGTGTCAGGCTGGGGTCTAGCCCTGTGACTGGGCACCTGACACAAAGCCCTGGGTTACACACACACACACACACACACACACCACACAACACACTATACACTCACACACCACATGCACACATTACACACAAACTGTACACACACACATATACTGTACACACACACAAACACCACACACACACCCCAAACCACACTTACACACCACACACACACACACACACACACACACACACACACACTACACACACACTGTACATACACACATATACACTGTACACACACACACAAACACCACATACACACATAAACCTCTGGCACCTGGCCCTCCCTCCAGGGGTCTGATGTAATTGGTCAGGGCTGCAGCCAGAGTATTGGGATTTTTAAAGTTCCCAGGTGATCGCATGAGCAGCTAAGATGGAGACGGACCTGTCTAAACGGACGGATTTGGGAGACCAGCAGCCAAGGTTAGGCACATTTGGAAACGGGCTTAATCTGATTAGTCTTGCCACCAAGGAGAACTTCTAGTTCTGGGGGCCTCCTGGGCCCGATCTGAGAAAAGTGACTCTATGCTATTAGACTGGAAGGAACGCCTTAGGCCCTGCTGAGCGGAACACTCCTTTCAGCTGGAGCCCAGTGAGGGCAGGTGATGTGCCCAGCATCGCGTGGACACAACTAGAAGCCCAGCCTCGTGACCTTGGCTCATGCGCCTTCCCCAGGCTCACAGACTCATGACTGAGGAGTGACATTGGCGGGGACAAGGACTGTGTCTGTCTTCTAGCCTTCATGAAGAAGGAATCTGAGTCTTCCTGACCCTGGCTCAGTGTGCTGCAACACAGAAATCAAAAGGTATCAGTGACAGTGGTACCATGGGCGGAATATGGCCTCCCTGCTGGTCTAAAGAGCAAAAACGGGACCTGGGTGTCCTCCTGACACTGACTCCATTGGGAGTTTCCAGTTAGGGCTTGGTAGCACTTCAGAACGACACAGAGATGCCGGGACAGAGAGTGCGCCTGGTGCCACACTTCTGAAGGGCCAGCTGGCTGAGTGCAGCTGAGGGCTGAGGCCTTTCCACAACAGGCCCTGTGGAGGTTAGCAGCATTTGGAGAAAAAGCCAGCACATGTTCCAAAAACCTACAAGCAGCACTGCTAAAAATGCAGACCACGTGGGAAATAAGCCATTTGTCATTTGTGATAAGGGTACTGGAGTTAACTCAGTTTAAGGAGAGTTACTGCCCAGCCTGCTGTCCCCGCAGACTGATCAATAATTCCATCCCCCTCCCTCGCCCTCCCACCATCCATCCACTGTCCCTCTCCCCTATGAGAGAGAGAGAGAGAGAGAGAGAGAGAGAGAGAGGGAGGGAGGGAGGGAAGGAGAGAGAGAGAGAGAGAGATTGTGATTTCAGAGGTGATTATTTTGTAAATGTTCGTTTTAAATGAGCATCTGGTATTCTGTTTGTTGCAGTAGTGAAGACTGAACCCGGGGCCTTACACACAGTAGGCATGCATTTTACCACCAAGCGACGCTCCAGCCCCAAGTAGGTTGGCTTGTGTGGCAAGACCTTAGCAGTAGAAGACACAAGCCGAACTGCATCTTCGTCTGCATTCACCTGCTTTCTCCAGACCTTCACTGTGACATGGACATTCCTCAGGTTCACGGAAGTGGCCTAGCAATGCAGCTCTGACCATGGGGGCCGGGCAGGACCCACTTAGCCAGAGCAATAGCATCATATCGGAGGCATATTCATGATGGAAACATATGCATTTTTCTGTATTTTTTTCTAACAGCTTCTGAAGTGTTCATCAAGCCTTTGTCTGATTAAGCACTTTTAAAATCTGAGCAGAGAAATGGGCCCTCTCAGACCCTCTTGGCAGGAGTGCAAATTGATACAACCCTTTTGGAGAGCCATTTGGCTGTATCCATCAAAATTAAAAATGCATATAATCTTTGACCCAGAAACACCACTCTAAGACTTTATCCTGCAGAAATACCCTGCAAAGCCACAAAAAGTATATATAGAAGTTTGGCTCTTTGCAGTTTAGTGTGGTGTAGTGAAAATCTGCAAACAACCCAGGTCAATCAACAAAGAGGCAATCCGAGAACCATCTCTAATATGGGATACCCAGTGTGCCTGCTATTCTATGTCAGCTCGACACAAGCTACAGTCATTTGGAAAGAGGGAACCTCATTTGAGAAAATGCCCCTGCTACATGGCCTGTGGGACATTTTCTTGATTGGTGATTGACACTGGAGGGCTCAGCTCACTGTGGGCAGTGCCACCCCGGGCAGGTAAATCCTGTGAATCAGCAAGCATGGTTTCTTCATAGCATCTGCCTCAGTTCCTTCCTTGAGTTCCTGCTCTGCCTTCCTTCGGTGATGAACTGTAACCTGAGAGTTATAAGAGGAAATAAGCCCTTTCCTCCCCCAAGGTACTTTTGGTGATGGCGTTTTATCACAGCCATTGAAACCCAAGACACCAAAGCAGCTACACTGGAAGAGATCCAACTAGGTGGACAGCCAGGAGACAGCCAGGGGACAGCTAGACACATGAGAAAAGTAAAGAGTGCTCCTGTTTCAATAAAAATAATCAAGGGCCAGGCATGGCAGGACATACCTGTAATCCCAGCTTGCGGGAAGGTAAGAAAGGAGGGTCAGAAGTTCGAGACCAGCCTGGGCTACATAGGAGGCCCCTCTTGAAAACAAAAGGAGCTCAAGGAAGGCAACAATGTCCAGTCTCTGGCCAGTGCGTTCAATTCATGGTATCTTAAATTAGATTTAAAGCCTTGAGATATCAATGAAATAATGTGAGACTCTTGAGTCAGTTTACTTTCCACTGGTCAAACCTAGACCCGTGGTCAAATCTAAGCTCAGGGGAGAATGAGCTCCCTTCCGGGTGGGTGGGAGGCGACGAACTGCATCATAATAATACCCAGTACAATTGTAATCTATCTTAATCTTCCCGAGTGTTCTCGTAACATTAAAGAGGAACCAACATTGAAGAGGAACAAGATTTGTATGACAAGCCACAGAACGCGGGTTCTCACCAGGATGTCTTTGTTTTGGTTCTCTCTGCTATTTCAAATGAGAATCAAATCAGACTCTTAACTGATGCAAAAGTCCTGAGCTAACACATCAGTACAGAAAGCAACATCTCTTCCTTACCTTTGGAATCTCTGCAGGGGCAGCCTCAAGATGGGAAGATGGGCTTCTTCCTATACTTTTTCTTTTTCTGAAATAGGTTTTTCACAGAGCCCAGAATGGCCTCCAAACTGCTAAGTAGCCAAGAGTTACCATTTTCCACCTGCCTCCTCCTCCCCAGTGCCAAGATTCTTCATGTGCTGAAACACTCTGGCTTACGCAGTGCTGGGGCTCAAACCCAGGACTTCGTACATGCTAGGCAGGCACTCTTGGAACTGAGCCCCAGGCCCAACCCTCTCCGATTTCAGTGCATGGTGGCACATGCCTGAAAGCATGGTACTGTGGAGGCTGAGGCAGGAGGATTGTGAGTTTGAGGAGGCTAGCCAGGGCTACACAGCAAGGCATTGCCTCCAACAAACAACAACAAAACCCAGCTCAAGTCAAATCAACAAAGCTTCAGTGACTCATCTGACAGATAAGTTTTTGTTTTTAAATCTGCAAAGGTTATTTATTTCTGTTTTCAGATATATTCCTTCCATCAGATAACAGAGGTTAGACCTTTTATTTATTTAGTCTTTGGGAATAGTCACCTAGCAGCACTGAAGCAAAAACCTGACTAATATATGGATAAACAACCTGGGCCAGTCAGCCAGTATTGTCAGGTCTTGTCTTGGATCTCACAGGTATTTCTGATTTTGTTTCTTAATAATTAAGCCATTATACAGATGTTTGAAGGTCCCCTTGTTACTCCGTACCGATCTTATCACTTCCCAGATCTGACCTGTCTCCAAAGAGTTAGCATTTAATCCTCCCATGCTTGCATTAAATGTTCACTCCAACATTTAAATGGTTACAAAGAGTGTGTGGTCTGGAGGTTGCCAGATTATATAAACGATCCCAAGTCATGCGTATCCCATACAATTCGTTCCTTTCTCCTCCACAACTCTGATAATTTACCCCCAGTTAAACATGGGTCTGATCTTTCCCTATCTGCCATGGCGTGTCTATTCTCTGATGACGGGCATTTGAGTTGTGAGATATAGAAAGATGGAGGGGTGCTCTTACATACTTGTCTAAAGACCTTTTGTTCTTATATGGTCCTGGGTCTAGATCCCAGAGCCGTGTGCACAATGGGAAAGTCTCCTACCGCTATGCTACCCATTCAAGATAGACTCCCATTCTCTGAAGCATCATCAGACAAGGCAGGGATGGTTGCCCTTCCATGCATCCTATCTGCAGGGTCATTTTCAGCCAGGAAGAGAGGTGTACCGACTTTTGCTTGGCCTGCCACCTACAAGTCCATGCTGTTCACCCTGGGGCTCCAGCAGAAGAGCATTTCTCTCAGATCTCCTGGGACTTCCGCATGACCTTCCTATTGCTCCCTCCCCATTTTTCTCTCCGGTACAGTGATTGCAACTCTTGGTCAGGACGCGTGAGGGCTGGAAACCGGTAGGGAATGAAGGACCGTTCATCGGCCTTGTTCTTCCTCACACAGCAATTTTCCTAACAGATGCAATTACATCTGAGTGCCGCGGAGAATGAGATCTTATGTTTTATTTCTTTATTCATCATTATACAAATGGGTTTCACTGTAAAAAGGAAATTGCCTTTGTAGCTCAGTTCTCTATGCTCCGTGCTGGAGGGCTCCAAGCTTTGGTTTTTATCCCAGCTGGGGCCACCGCCACCTTGTTGCTGACAGGGAGGAACGAGCCAGGGAGGTAGGAAAGAAGTCAGGCAGAATTTACTTAAATTCAATATATTTTTATTCTTTGTAAATACAATGAGTACAACCTTTTAACTTCACAAATTAGTTAATTCACTTTGTACAAGAGAAGTTCGACTCATCCTATGCTAGTCCAAGTGCTGAATTTCCCCCCTCCCCTTGGTGCTAGTACCTAATAAATGTGAAAAGGACAGCAGCTATTTAAAAAGGGTTGTTTCTACATTTCCGTAAGTATAGATTCATACCCAAGGAGCAGCGTAGTGTGTAGGACGATGTGGGGTGTGTGTGTGTGTGTGTATATGCATTTGAAGCTTTATTAGAAACCAGGATTTTCTGAAAGGCATTCTAGAGTCCCAGGCTGTTAGCAACGGAATGGTCAGGAACCTGTTTAGCATGCACCTCCTTGAAGTTCCTTCTGGCTTGCATGTTCATGTACCCTCTGGTGTGACTTGCTGTCCCTGCAGCCTTGGGCTTCAGCACTGTGGTGGCGGGACAGCGACCAGCCTCACCAGTCTCCTGGCTCCACTGGATTTGGTTTTGCTGTTTGGAGTTCTCCTGCCCGGACTAAGGTTCTTTCTGTAGAGGTCTTCTGCTTTGAGATGCTGTCCAACCAGAAGTCTTGGTGGGAAACTCCTTTTGGTCATCTGTTCCTTTGATGAGGTTGCCTGGCCCGTGGTGCTAAGAAAAGAAGGAGAAAGAACGGAACAGGGGAGGGGGAGGGGGGATTACACAGCATAAGCTACGTTTCACTTACTCACTTGGTTCTGAAGGCCACTTAATGAAGTATTATGATAGAAGGGAATTTTTTTGATAATACTTTTGATTTAAAACCTAAGCATTATTTTTAAAGTAGACGCTCCAACCCGACCGAGTTCTGAAGGCCGCAGGATGATGTTACACAAAGCTATTGTTGATCAGCTGACTTCGTGTGCTAAAAGGGAAAAGGAAGTGGGACTTGTCTTTCCACTTGGAAGAGTTCAGCTGGATCTTCCGGGTCAGAGGCAGAACGACTGGCGTGGCCTGTGGTGGCCCCAGGTCGCCCACCCCAGGGCATGGCAACAGTGTGTGTACCACGGCCTTTCCAGCCACCCCACTTCCGCGGAGCAGCAGGTCATAGCTAGTGTTCTGTGTCCACTGGCATTGTTTTCTCCAGGTTTCTCCTTCCAGGAGGGTTTGTTAGTTGAGGCTTGTCCTGCAAGGCAGAAATCTGTCCGCTACTGTCCCACCTTGGAAAGCGGGTGATGAAGAGCTTAGATGTCACTGGACTTGTACATATCTGAAAGCAGTCTTGTAATGGGCACATTGCCGATGGTCTTTTTGAAAAATACTTCCTCTATGGTGGATGGGCTAATTGAACGTAAAGCTGGTAAAAGCAACAGGAGCTTCCCAAAGCGGCAGGGTTGCGTGGGGTATCTGCAACGGGAGAAGCCACCAAAGCGATGTTAGAGTCCGCACAAGCAGGGAGCCGTCTCATACCTGAACACACAGCAGCCCAGGGTGCCTTCCTGACCGGAGCCTCTTCAGTAACATGCTGTAGGTTGCTGCAGAAGCATGCTGCAGCAGACTGTGGTACAGGTGCCTCTGTGCCTGTTTCACAGGTAGACTGCTGGAATTCCTGGAAACCGGCACTGCCCCAATCACATGTGCTCAGTCTCTCTCTCTCTCTCTCTCTCTCTCTCTCTCTCTCTCTCTCTCCTCTCTCTCTCAGCATCAGCAAGGGGAGTACATTTTCAATTCTAGACAAATCAGCTTTAAGACACCTGATGCTAATTTTAAAGCAAAGAATAAATGTCACGTTATCACTGTGGGGGATGACCATAGGGTTGATTATGAAGCCGGCGGTGGGAATTCATATTTTTAAATTCCCAACGCTCTTGAACAGACTATTCCTCTCAAAGAAAATGGCTTCTTTTTCTAAGCAATTCTCCCAATTATTATTCAGGCATTATACTTTGTCACTCTCAGGAATAATTCCGCCCTTATTACACTGCAAATTAAAGACTGAGTCCTGTTGGGCGGCAATGCCACCCAGCTTTCATGTCAATGAAATTGGCACATAATTAAAGACGGGAGAAATTGCTTAACAATTTCCTTACTTGATGCCCAACACACATTTGTACTCCGATGTACGTGTTCCATCCCCGCTGTCTTCAGATGCTGTACCCCACCTCTTACACCCTGGTGCTACTCCAGTCAATGGCTTGAAGCTGGGCGTCAACACCCTCTACAGGACAGCGTCCTGCCATTGGGAGAAGGTCATCTTAAAATGAGCTGCAGGGACACATGTGTGACTGAACCATGCTCCACCTAGGCCACAGGTGCCACAAACTGAGAGGCATCAAATTCCTCTGCAGGACTTGTTAACTGTGTTTAGTTGCCTGATCGTCCCACTGTACAGAGACAGTCTAGGACAATTCTACACTTGTCTCTTAGGTCTGGATGAAGAACTCCGCTCAGCCACACATAAAGCTTCTAATTCACTCTGGCCACCCTGTTCGGCCCTCACATAATCAACTTTCATAGGAACTCTTGGACAGGGCACCCGATGACACTTAATAAGTTGGGGTGGAAATAAGGATGCTTATCTACAGTAAAAAATAAATCTGTGTTTTCTAGACATGCAGTCCCGTTGAACATATGAACTCAGTGGTTGTGGCTGCGTGCGTAAGACCTGAATAAAATCTAGTCAGCCGAAATCCCAATGTGAATGGGGAGGGGCTCGAGAAATCTCATCCCTGGATAACCTTGGATGAGGAGCTTTTGGCAGCTGATGGATGCTGGGAGAAGGAGCACAGTTTCCTGTAGGGAAGCAGCCCCAGGTACGTTGCCTGTGCTCCAGAGGATAGCCTTAGCACATGCAGGCTCTACCAACTGGACTTGATGGGGTTTGCTTTGCTTTGTTTTCTTTTGTTTTTAAAGAGTGCATGAAATTGGGAGGGAGATGGGAATGGGAATGGGTTTGAAATTATTAAAGAATAAAGATACATTTTTAATTATTTTGTAGAATATGTACCCCTGATTTCACCCATTAACATTCTAAATGTTTTGTGCCTATCACAGATTCAGGATCTGAAGCTCGACTATGGCGTTGTAATATTCCAGTTCCTAGCCAGCTCCATATATCCTGGATAACTAGAGCAGTTGATTATAAAACACTAACAGACATGTAAGTTTGCATGTTAACTTTTCCATTTCACATGTTGTTTTTCCAGGTAGGGACATCCTTAGAGTGTGCACTGATTTGAAAGGGCCAAGACAAAAAGGAACAGTTCTTTTGTCATGTATCTGACTCTAGACATTTTATAGTTCCAGCTGATACTGTGAGCTGGAAGTTCCATGACAAAGCAGACGCCTTCCAGTCACCTTCAGATACTTGAGGGTGAGCTGCGGTGTCCTCACTGTGTCTCAACAACAGACTGTGATCATCTGCGGTGGGATTCTCCCAGGCCACCCTGTCAGCAGCTCTGGAGTCCCAGGTCACTTCAGAGTCTCCCTGCTTATCTCTGCAGAAGCTTACAGAACACCTCCAGCACATCTCGGGGGGGACCCCACCCCCTGGTGCTGCCCCTTCCCTTCTCTACTGAAATCCCTCTGCCATGCAAGGCCCATTTCACATGCCATCTCCTTCCTGCACCTTCCTCACTCTTTTCCAATTAGAGTTCAGGCCTCCCCTTTCCTGAGTGAAGCGACGTTTCTGCCCACTTCCCACAATTCGCCTAGTTCTTTCTGATAATGCATCATTCGCCTATGGATGGTGACTCCCTAGCAAAGGCCTGGTTGAATCAAAAACCAAGTTCCATGTTCTCTGGTTAGTGTTCTGAATATTCTCCAGGCTCTGAGTGCCAAAGGTTAGCTGTGGTACACAGTCAGCTTTGATGGCCAGATTATGTATGGTTTCATTTTGTGAATCTGAATTACAAAATTAAGTGCCTGCAGTTATTATACTATAGTTCAAGGTGGATTTTAAATTTCCCAGCCATCGAACTTTACTTTGAAAAAGCATAGTTACACGAGCTACCAAGCAATGCCATTTCAATGGTATTTTATAAACAAGGAACAATTTCACTCGTTCAGCATCCAAAGGGTGATTTGTGACCGAAATAAGGAGCTCCTAGCGCCCACAGGTACTGCTGACTTGGGATCTCTCTGACCCCTCGGGTGAGGGAGACTTTAACGGCCTCTGTCCATAGGAGGTGTCTATAGACACCACCATGGTGTCGATGCTAGTGTTGAAGTGATATAGACAGGCTTCCATGAATCCCTTTTGAATTCTATTCCCAATCTCAGATCCATTGCAGTCCCAACCTAGGAAGCTTGAGAGGTTTCATTACTCCTTTAAAAACCTGGCTCGTTTCTTCTGAAAATGGAATCAGGAAGCTCACACTGGTGCTGGGTTGGGGGAACTTTATTGAGCTCCCATGTTGGAGAGTATCTAAGAGTTTCTACCAATTTCCAATGTCAGTCAGAGGACCCTGCCCAGACAGAAGTAACGTGGTGGGTGCTGGGACCCCAGATAGCTCAGCAGACACCAATCACCAAACCCAAGCAATAGTGGGGGCCAGAGTCAAGATGGTCTTGTGAAGCCCTGCGTTCCTTGAACTTGGGATTGGCCTCTAAAGAAGGGTACCTGTCCAAGGATTATCAGAACACTTTCTAATCTAGCAACCTGTGTTTCAGACCTGGCTGCTTTTTGACTCCCTCCATGCCCAGACTCACAAATATGAGCAGCTCCTTTTGTTGGTCAGCTCATTCAGCCGGCATAGCCTGCTGTGCCTGGCAAAGCCCTTTTCTCTCATCACCTAATTCAATTTGCCCTTCTCGCCCTCCTCCCAGAGACAGGTGAGGACACAGATTCTAACTAAATTAACTGACTGGCAACAGGATAATTAGTCACAGTGTTTGAACTGGCTTCTTACTGCCTGCTGGAACATTCACAATGGAGGCAATTTTCTTAAGTACATGTTCACAGCAAATAGCGGTCACCTGGTGTGGATGTAGCTGTTGAGAGTTAGCTGAGCTTCATCTTGAAGAGCAGCAATGGCGGCAGCATTCCGGAAACTTCTCAGTTCAGAACCGCTGTGTGTAGGAACTAGAAACCAAGGCCAGGAAACCGTGAGAGACAGAATAAAGAGGTCTGTGGGCTCACAGGGCACTGGAGGTGGGTGACAATCTGGAGAATAGGGAGGACTGCCTGTGGGCTCACAGGGCACTGGAGGTGGATGACAATCTGGAGAATAGGAGGACTGCCTGTGGGCTCACAGGGCACTGGAGGTGGATGACAATCTGGAGAATAGGGAGGACTGCCTGTGGGCTCACAGGGCACTGGAGGTGGATGACAATCTGGAGAATAGGGAGGACTGCCTGTGGGCTCACAGGGCACTGGAGGTGGATGACAATCTGGAGAATAGGGAGGACTGTGGGCTCCCAGGACACTGGAGGTGGATGACAATCTGGAGAATAGGGAGGACTGTGGGCTCCCAGGACACTGGAGGTGGATGGTAACCCTGAAAGCATGCAGGTCTCCACAGCTGTGAAAGACTGGGCCAACTTCAGAGTATCACCCCCAAGAAAATACTGCTGCACCTACTGCTCCCCCGCCCCCCTCCAGTCTAGAAATGGACCTTGAAGTAGCTGAACTAGTGGGGCGGCAAAAGGAGAGGAGGGAGAGGCAGGAGTCTCTCTGTCTGCTTACCAGCTTTGAAAGTGACAATGCATTTCAGACAGGCAAATTCAGTGGCGTCTAATCGGAGCTGTCTGAACCGCGCCACCACCTCCTGCAAAGCCTGTATTTCAGATATGATTTTGTTCAGCTTCTGGGAATCTGTGTTGTCACTATTCATGCCTAGAATTGAAATATGGGATAAATACTCTAATATGAAGGCATTTTCATGTTTTAATATTGATTTTTGACAAAATCCTGCATATCAATATCTATTCAATTGTCACTCTGAGATATGTGATTCCATGTAAACTGGCTATATTGTATGAAAGTTAATATAAAATCTTCCCTTGGATGATAACAAACACAGTAATTTGCATTTAAATAACAATGCAAGCAGTCATGAATACAACAAAACAACATTATTTGCATTTAAATATAGATTTATAAATGACAGGTATACTCTATTGTTCAGCAGGAATTTGTTATTCTTTACATGTTGTTCTTTTTTCAGTAATGTATTTTTATGGTAATTTCTACAACAAAGTCATTAAATTGTGCAATTCTTACCAGATACAGCCAGTAGAGTGTTAGCATCAACCGGAATGGCCCATTGTGCTATTCCTAGAACAAACAGTTCTCTCCACGCGTCTTCCAAAAGCATCAGCTGTCATACAATAGATGTATAATATAATATAGTGTGTAATTTATAAATTTATAAACAATTTCCATATGTAAATTTCCTTTAAAGTGTTTTAAATGCCTGTCTTGGTAAAAAAAAAATTCCAAATAATCTATTTTCCTCTTATTTTCCCCATTTTCCTGTTTTGAAGCTGTGCCTATAGACACCCACATGCGGCTCAGAGTCAAAGCGGGCTTTGCCTTTCACGTCCTTGCCACCACCTAGGAACTTCTCTAGAGACCGAAAATCCATAAAATGCCACCCGCGGCTGAGCAGGTGTGTTGCTCTGGTGTAAACCAGTAAGACTCCTGCCTAAGCTTGTAGGTCAGGGTCCCCATCTTCCTAGAGAGCCGAGGGGGCTGGGAGAGAAGGGGAGGGGGAGGGGGGAAATCAGGGTGTAATTATGTTAATCGGGTTTTGCTGAGTTTACCTCGCCTCCCAGCCTGATTTCTCTGAGACTCATAAGTGGACAGCATCAAGGTGCTTGTCGTTTTCATTCTAATAAAATGTGCTGTTGAATATTTAAAATGAAAATCTGGCTCCTTTCCCAAATTAATGTCCTGGATTCCACTTCACCGTAGTTTGCTTATTGTTGAAGGGTTTCCAGCAAAAGGCTAAGTGCCAGACAGGAAGTGAATTTTATTTGGATTACAGTCTACAAATTCTTGTTTTCAGAAAAAAAAGTAGTCAATTTTTATATATACATGTATGTGTGTGAGTGTGTTACACACACTCATTCACCCACCCACAGGGAGAGAGAGAGAGAAGAGAGAAAGAGAGAGAGAGAGAGAGAGAGAGAGAGAGAGGAGAAGAGAGAGCATTCATGCAAAAGATTAAAGGGCAACTGGTAACCCTGGTCAAAGACATTACCTATAACCTTGAAAACAATTCTCTATGTCTAAAAATCTTTCAAAAACCAAAAAATTCTAGATTATTATGCTGGATGATTTATATGAAAGAATTTACTTCCGAAAGCTAAGAATCATGAAGGTTTGCAACTATTTTCACAATTAGACCAAAATGTTTAATTTTTAAAATGCTTCATTTTTTTATCTTATTGCATTGAGTACAGAAAATAAATTTTAGATTAGAGGTGAACAATAATTGTGGCCATATTTCATGCTATGATTAGTTAGGTATGAAGAGAATTGAGCCCTCTGCTCTCAGAACTATGGGTGTGAGGCAGAGGCAGGGCACTCCCTGAGCAATGCAAGGTCCAGGTTTGATTACAACTATCCAAAAAAGAAAAAGAAGCAAAAAATTGCTTATTAGCCTTTTGAAAAAAAGTTATTAATTTTTGTGATTACCCTTAGCAGCCAATAGTTTTGCCTACTCTGTTTCTTTCTTCCTCTTATGAATAAAAAAATACATTGACAAAAAGGACAACTTTTAATATTCCTAGCAGGAAATTTTATGGGGTTTGCTAAAATGCAGGTTTTTTTTAGATGCACATAATTTTCTTACTTTTGAACATCATGTATAACCAAAGAACTATGTAAAAATGCTTTTTTGTTGTTGTTGTTGTTTCCAAAAGTTCTGAAAGCAGTGAAAGAATCAGGGATGCGGTATGCCGTGAGCAAACTTTCCTCACACACAAAGCCATGGACCTGATCCCCAACAATGCCCCCAAGCAGATCACCAAGAATACAACACGATATTAGTCAACACGAGATGTGCCTCTTGGTTCTCCATGGCGACAAGCCATTATTAGCCCAAGCTGTGGTACATCACAGTGGAGAATAAAAAGCTGAAGACCTAAAGACATAAAAACCCCACCAGTGAACATTCTACCACCTTCTATTCTTCTCGGCTGGAGTGTTCACAAGAAAACATCATTTCATCAATAGTTTTCCGTGGAGCCCAGACTGGCTTCAAATTCCAGGTTCTCCTACCTCAGCCTCCTAAGTGCTAGGATTACAGATGTGCGTCCTAATTCTTGGCTCATCGCCAGTGTTAGAGAACATTAAGATTTTTAAATTTGGAGGCTTTAACTAAACTTAAAAAAAGATAATGTACTTCCATACGTGTTTTACTCAGAGCACATTCAGCTACCCTGAAATAACATAGTTACATTCCTAACAAAGGTTCCATAGGGAGATCTTTGAACCTCAAGAATGATGTTGGGAAAGATAAATGGTTTCCCCATGCTCAGACTACACACCTGCCCTGCCGATTCCTGCAGGCGACACCCAGCTTATCATGCTTCCTTCCCAACCCCCGACGCCCGATTGGTCATACCTGATCTTGCAATGACAAGGTGGAAAAGGCCGGGACACTCTTTGCCCACTTGATGCTCATAAAGAGAAGCCTGGCGGCTGACTCGCACACGGACTCTGTGGCCACTTCATAAAGATACATCGGGGTCCCGTTCACTTCATGGGGGTACTGGGGGGAGGGAGAAAGAGGAACACCTGCGAGTGATGGAACCTCAGCTTTGCCCCAACAGCTGACATTTCAGTGTGCTGGTTAAACAGAGCGGGCAGAGAGAATCTGGTGCTCTGTATTGGCATTCGGCTGCCTCCAAATATCTCTGTCGACAGAATCCGGGGAATGGTGCTTATTGGGGGAGGCATGTTTCTGTTCTTTGGGGGCTTCTGGCTTCCAAAGGGGTGCCTGGCTATTCTGTCCCCTGCTGTAAATTTCCCTTGGACTGAGCCAAGTACCAGGCCTGGCTCCCAATTTAGACAAGAACGGCTTGCATTTGTGTAAATAAAAATAGATGTGAAAAAAGTATAAATTAATAGGCATCCCAAACACAAATATGCATATGAGTATTTTTAGAAAGGATTAGTATATTATGGAAATATTTCAATTAGACATCTTAATCATTCACAGAGCATTCCCATTCATAACTGACAACATATTCATAACACTACTTTCCAGAGCTTATTATACACATCAAGGGTAAGAAAGCGATATTAAATATTGTGCGTGTGTATGTGCCCAGGTGTCTGGCTCCCCTGCAGTGTGAAGCTGCAGCTGGCCTCCTCTGGGGGAAATCCTGGGTTCTCCTTCAGTGGGGGCCTTGGGAGGGATCAACTCGAGGCCTGGAGTGCAGTCCCTAGGTGGCAGCCTTCCCAGGTACTTCAGGCATGTCCCTGCTGGTAGGGCCAATCCTGGGAGTGGTTTAAAAGTGGGCAGGCAGCACGGGGGGGGGGGGGGGGGGGATAAAACAGCCCTCCTAACAGTGATTTCTGCATTTTTCTCTCTTATATTATAGACCCCAGGGCGCCTTGGGAGGCTCCTTCTCCCAGGTGAGGAACTAGTGTTCTAGTTGGTTCCGGCCTGTGGGGGCATCTAAGGCTGCACTCGGAGGATTAGACAGTTCCACTCACCAACCGGTTTAGAGTTCCCTAAAGGTGCAGGTTTCTGACATCCACCCCGCGTTCTCGGGAGCGCGCGTTTGTCGCTGCTCCAAGGGTGTTCTACTGTGCACTAAACGTCAGTTGCCCCCACCTTTTCCTGGCCGCGTCTCAGCTCTGAACAGAGCGTATCTACTCCACCTCCCTTTCCTCAAAAAGGAGTTTCTTTGGACCCAGCAAAGCCACTAACCTTGGGCGTGGGCTGAGCCAGGCTCACGAGGGTCTGCCGTTCGGGGGTGGCAGACACTGCGGCCAACTCCAGACCGTGCGGCTCCAGCTGCGTGACTGCAGTGAAGAAAGCGGGAGCTGGCAGCGCTGCAGAGGGGAAGTGTGCAGCGGCCCCGTTGTCTTCCTTGTGTCCACGGAAGTAGAGGGCCACCTGTTTGCGGATGGTGGACGTCCGAGGCCCCCGCTCATGCTGCACCGCTACAGAGAAGCACATGGGCACAGGCCTGGGATCACAGGCACGCTGACACTTGGATGCCACCCGGCTGCCCCTCCATCGTCCCGTCTGGGCCCCTCAAGGTCACTCAGGAGCGAGAGAGGGTACGTGATTCAGCACGATTTCCCCCGATACAGGTGGGAAGCAGGGGTCTGAGATGGACAAGAGTCAGGAAGGTGCTCAGCGGTCCTCCCCTCCCAGGGATTCCCAGGGAAACCAAGCATCCTATGGGCCTCTGGAAGAACAAGCTGCCCTCCTCCCATCACCAAAAAAGGGAGCACCACTCACAACCAGGTCCGCAATTCTCCCCCACAAATGGTTTTGTGGCTTCCAAGGCCCAAAGAGAAAGGACCGGAGCCCACAAACCCTGGGGGATGGAAGGGAGAGTATGCCGGAGGAAGGCAAGGGAGATGTGACAATTACCACCACCAGTTTAAACAAACAAATTAATTCAGGGTAATCTTCCTCCGCAGAGCGTGACAACTTGTCAACACACAAGTTCAACAGGTTGGATGCTCCCTCCTGCTTTCACAGCAGGGGCGGGAGACGGTGCACTCCAGACAGGCTCCCCCTCAAGCAGGTCCCCACCGCAAGGCTCACTCTGCATGGTGTCTCCAGGCTCTCTTCCACCTTCCCCCAGTCCCCCGGTGCTCTTGCCAAGTTCTGACCCTCCCAAGTTCTGACCCTCCCAAGTTCTGACCCGGGAAAAGGCGGGAAGTACACTTTGGACCACTTTCTGGGCCCTGAACTTCTGGAAGATCCAGGTCTGGGTCGAATTTGGGCCTCAGAGAAACGGGGTGTTGACTTCACCCTTAAAGAGTGTGTCATCCTGCCTCTCTAGCCCCTTTTCTCTCTTCTTGTCCACCAAGCATAGACTCTTGAGACGCTTAGGGCCAACTCACTGGCCATACTGAATTTGCCAATGAGGACTGGAAATCTCCCGTTTTCCTGTCTCTGAGCTTGGAGAGTTCCAGAAAGACTTCAGCGACTGTGAGACCTCAAAACGTTACTAAAGACTGCAAATGGGGTTTGGAGCCTAGGAAATATGCACCTGAGCTCGGATGCCTGCCCTCTAACACTCCCTTAGTGTGATTTGGGGCGCAGGTTTCCCATCTGGGCCTGGGACTTGGGCTACAGTTAGGTCAGCTGGGGACTGCTGCTGAGTCTCAGGGGGCCTACAACTGACAGCCTGAGGCCATTTTCCAGCATCTGGAGAGAAGAGATCTGCTGGGGAAATGATTTACATGCATAGGAGTGCCGTCTATTTGCTGTACATATAATTTACTTACTACTCAATCAACATTAGAAGAATAAAGACATGTACTGATTACCATCTTTGTTCATGTTGACTTCCAAACACTTCTTTAGTCGACACGCCCTGCACTGGTTTCTGTGTGTCTTGTCCACCGGGCATCCTCCCTGGAACAGATCACAGGCAGTCAGAGACCCCAGGGCCCTTAGGTGGGCACCGAACCCGGTCCTGGGGTGGGGAGGCCCAGCGTGGGGACTCTGGCCAGCCACCGACCCAGCACGGAGGTTCAGACCCAGTGAAATGGGAAAGCTTTGAGCACTGGCAGGGCCAGGTAAGCAAGGCACTTGGGATCCCCAGGGTTGGGACAAGAAGACCAGTTCTCAACCTCAGAGAGTTGGTCAAAGAGAATGGTCATTCCTGACTTCCAAGATCTTGCTGGGACTAAGAAGCAAAAGAAGGAAACAGCTGCGGGGGTGGGGATGGGGTGGGGGGATAATTTTCAGGACCGGAGACAGCGACCTGGTCCTGAGCTCTGCAAGAAGTGGCCTCTGCCTGTAGGCTAAGCCTGGTGCCATCTTCTGAGTGAGCCCATTGCTCTGACAGATAAACCTCCACTACTCATTCTTCTCTACCCTATGTCCTTTCCTTTGCTTTTGTAGTTAAGCTGTTCTTACACAACCACAAAGCTGAGCCAACCCTGAGGTCCTATGCTCAGCCTTGGTCCCTGGCAGAAGCCATTCTTGGAATGAGTCAGCAGCCAGGATGTTTAGAAGGACAAGGCCTACAGAGAGAGTGTGGGGGCCTGAGGAAAACTCAGGCGGACTTAGGGAGACACCACCTAACAAAAGATTATATACAGGCAGTAACAAACAAGATAATGGGTAGAAAAAAGATAGTTGCTGCTTTACAAATATTTATCTCACAGGAATAAGCAATCAAATGTCTAATGTGATTTTCTGCGGAGTAAAAAGGTAAATGCACCTATTTGGCTGGGTGTGGTGGTGCACACCTTTATTCCCAGCACTGAGGAGGTAGAGGCAGGTGGATCTCTGTGAGTTCCAGGTCAGTCAGCACTACATAGTGAGACTCTGTCTTGAAGAAGAAAAAAAGCATTGACAGATAAGGCTCCCCCTTCCTTATTTAGTGCAGGGGTTGGCAGCAGCCTGTATTAACCACTGAGCTGCATCCTCAAATGGCAGGGATTGGAAACAGAGTCTTCCCATGCTATAGTTAGGATGACCTGGACTTTACTGTCTTAATGAACTGACTGGTCTTAAATTTGTGACCCTCCTGCTTTGCCCTGCCACCATGGCCAGTTCAGACAATGCTTCTTTCAGTGTTTGTTTGTGTCTTTACTGAGGGAGAATATCTACAGATACATCATGTGTATGAGTTTTTGTTTGGAAGAGCTGAGGATAGAACCAGGGCTGGTCAAGCATCCCTCAACCAAGTGACACTCCTAGCCTTCTGCGTAAGTGTTTTATACACAGAAAAGGATTCTTATTTTGCTTTCTAATTTTAAATATTCATAAACACTGAAATAGGAATGAGTGCATTTCCTCCCTGAAATATCTGTAAGGAAAATGACACGCGAGAACACACGGTTTCATACAGTCTTCTTTGTGCAATTAAAAACAGGTTGACTTGGGTGGCTGGGATGTAATTCACGGTACATACCCAGCATGCATACACATCCAACCAAACCAACGCAAGATGTGCCAATTTGTTTAAAGTGAAGGTAGATGGATGTCCATAATGAGTGTTAAATGTCAGCATTGTTGTTAATAAGAAAATAGAATGGTCTTCACTTAGTCTTAGAGCAAGAGAAGAAGTACATGAATTTGTAGTATCTGGGAGAAAATTAGAGCATATTTGGTCAGCAGCAAAATAATTCATGGTTAAGAGTTTCAAATTATTTATTATTAGATGCAGTTGAATACCCAATTGGAATGATGTCTTCTCCAGCATTATGATAAACATGTAAAAACAAAATGCCTCAAGTGGGTTTTCAAATCACATCCAATGTATATAAGTACCTGGGGCCAGTGAGACAGAGGGAGGGAGCCTCCGTTTGACTCCTGTATTCTTTTCACCACGGAGGTGACACAGAACAGATAGATTTGCTATCACCACTTTGCAAGCTCTTTGAACTGAAACAAATGTCTCTGAATTGATAGCCATCTCCTTAAAAAGCAAAAAGATTTTCCAATTCTGTCTGTTGCATACAAGTATAAGACAATATGGCCTGGTGTGGTGACCCAAACCTGAAGTTGAGGCAAGAAGATCAAGAGTTTCAGGCCACCCTAAGCTGGGTCAAGACAAACACCAGCCATCTAAGTAGATCCCCGTTCAAATCTGTTGCTCCACAGAATCTCATACCTATGGAGCATGTGCATAATGTGACATTAATGAGCTAGACACTGAGAACCCAAGAAAGCAGGTAACAGGGGTGCAGAGGTCACAACAACTTATCTGAATGCATATGCCTTCTTGTGTGTGCTGCCAAACAAAACCTATCAGAAATGGCTAAGAGCAGACATTCCAGTTGAGCAACTGTAACTCTCCAGCACCGGAGGGCTATGTGAGCTGATATGTATCCTATACACAATTAGTGGGTATTTCTCATCATTCGGTTGCCAGAGACTGTCCCCTGACTAGGACACTCTTGGACATCTTAGTACTACATGCCTCTGCAGAGGATGAGCAAAGTGTGGGACCAGCAGGCTGATCTCCTAGGTTGCATGAGCCACTGAACTGGGAATGGAGTCACAGGTGGTTTCTGTTAGCTCTGGTTGGAAGCTATAGGTGGGCTCAGTTCATACCCTAACGGCCCTGTGTCTGTGAGCTAGTTCAGCCTGGACCAGACTGAAACACAACTCCCAACTCATCTTGTGAGTAGACAAGGGAAGAGCGAGGAGAACTTGATGGGCTCCTAACTTCCTCTGAGCCTTCTCTTTCTGCCACCCTGCACTTTTCTGAGCCATGCAGGTGCTCAGCCCTTACACCTGCCCATGCCAGAGCAGCCCGACCCCGCATCTGCAAGCACATGCCTTTCAAGTACCCAGCATTCACTTTGAGGCCTTAGCTAAAGGTAGTGGTGACCCTGGCTCAGATGCACTATCCGAGGATGCTGCTAAGGATGGAGTGGAGGGTGGGCAGGCAACCTAATGGGCCCTTTCTTCTGCTTGCTACTTGGGCATTAGATTCTAAAATTCCTTGAGATCTTCATACAGGCTTTTCAGACTGGGTGTGGGCAGGGCCTCTTTACTCAAAGTCAAAATGTGACCAAGGAATTAAAAAAAAAAGTGCAGGAAAACCGTGGGAGTTCTGACTTTCCTCTGTAAACTCATCTGCTTCCCTTAACCTTATGTGGCCTTTTCAGAGCCAAAGGGCCACCCAAAGCTGAAGGTGGGGAGGAGGAAAGAGGACCCAGGTCAGGGAATTCAGAGGAAATGGGGTGGGGTGGGGTGGGATGGGGCACAAAGGGGAGCCGGGCAGCTCAACCCCAGGGAGTACCTGGTTTCCGGACTTGCAGACATAGGTCCTATTCCTTCGGATGCTCCTCTTGAAGAACCCGGAGCAGCCGTCGCAAGCGTAGACCCCGTAGTGCTTCCCGGAGCTGCGGTCACCACACACTTTGCAGGGGATATCTAAAATGCGGCCTGAAACCGCAGGAAAGACCGAAAAGAGAGGGAAAGGGTGAGAGGGAGCACGGGAAGGAGGAGAGGGAGGAAAGGGGAGAGGGGGAGAGAGATGCTAAGCAATCTGACCTCTGAGCGGATTAGCAGCGGAGCTGCGGTAAAAGCAAATAATGAAGAGATTTTATAGCCAAACTTTTTTCCTTGAGCAAGTGTCAGCTTCCTACAATGAGCATTATTCATGCACCGCTACATGTATTTGGGTCTCCTCTAATCGCCGAGACCCATTTTGGAATAAAAGATTACAGCAGGCCCGGGCAGCAGCTCGGCCCGCTGCTGCCTTTCTGCTCCGCCGAAAGTTTGGCCGCCTCCCTCCTTCGTTCTTGCATTTAGTAGGAAAAAAAGTTGTTAGTGAGTGCGCAAGGAGACAAACTTGAAATGTAAAAGGGAGAAAAAGAAGAAAAACAAACACGGCTGGAACTGGGGACGGCAGCTGGAAGGCAATCGAGTTTTCTCTGAGCTGAGCCCAGCGGTTGTTATTATTAGGGTTATTATTGTGATGCTAATCTTCAGATTATTAATGATAATAAGGGTAGTGGTAATTGCCCAACTTTCTCTTTACCTATGGAAAAATGCTTAGTGCTTCCCATTTGAGAAAGTATTTCTTTTAGGGAATAAGTTGAGGGGGAGGGAAGTAACCACCGGTCTGAGAGTAAGAGCTACCCGATTTGTGGCTCTCCAGATGGGGTAGCTGGGGGGGGGGTCACCTATGCTTCTTCTACCCCCAAATCCTTTCCCTCTAAACACTGGTCTCTCCTCCCTTGTCCTGGGTGCATCTTCCTCTGAGTCTTCTGCTGCTGGAGGAAGGGGGCTTGTTGCTTGTTTTTTGTTTTTGTTTTTGTTTTTTTTGAATGGCTTCAATTTTTCTGGGATTGCTACCCCCCACCGAAGAACTATGTTTGGACTCTCCAAGCCTGGTGAGGCCTCAGCTCTGAAAGGGGCGTTAGGTAGAGGAAAATAGGAAGGTGTGTGTGTGTGTGTGTGTGTGTGTGTGTGTTTTATCAGGTTTCAGTCCAACAAGTGCCTGAAGCAATTTACTGATGTAGAAATTCTTCCGAAAACAAAGGGAATATTTGTAAAAAAGTGTTAACATCATTTAAAAATAGTTAATAACAATTATTCCCATCGACACGGGTCAAAGGCATTCCCAGTCCGGGCCCTGACTGTCTTGGCCCTCTTGGGAACCCGGCAACCGCTCCTGGAGCACCCAGATTGGGGGCAGGAGAGGAGGCAGTGGGAAGCACTGAGCCAGCAGAGTTGGGGAAGTAAGGGCTCTGTCTGCCGAGGCCGGGAGGCGGCCCAGGGTAGGAACTGACTCCGGGATCCCGAGGTGCCTGGGCGGGCTTGTTCGCGTAGCCCTGGCCACAGCCTCAGGTGGAGGAGGGGCAGTGCGGGGGACCCGGCAGGGGGAGGTCGGTGAGGACCCGGCTCAGCCGGGGTAATTACAACCCCGCCGCAGCACCTGCCTATAGAGCCACCAGTGACCCGTCAAAAAGAGTAGCATGGGAATTCGGACGGCGACAAAGGCTGGCGGGGGAGGCATTCGGGGTTGTGGCCACCGCTTCGGCGCCCCTTCTCCCGCAGGGCAAGAACGGAGACTGTTGGGGGAGGGAGGGGCTGAAGAGAACCAAGCGTGGGTCTTGTCCTCCACCCCCTGGGGCCTGTCACTACTCCCCAAACAAGTCACAGTCGCGCCTGAACCTCGGTCTGCTGAACCTCTGCTGCTCAGCACTCCCTCTGGAAACAGTCAACGAGGGGCTCACGTCTTTCGGCACAACCCTGGCGCTCTGGTCGCCTGGGGTCCGTGCTAAGGGTTCAGTAGCACTGTCGCCCTAGCTGCTCTCCTCTTCCCCGTCGCACTGACGCTGATGACAAATGAGCCCATGGAGAAAGCAGTGGTGGGCCCTCTTGCCAGGCTTCCCATCCAGACTGGAGGCTAAGGTCATTTATTTCTAGAGAACCCAAGTGGGGCGGGAAGACCAGCGTCGGGTGGGTGACCCTTTACAAGCTTATCGGTCGGATGCTCGACTGTCACCATTTGGTCTTGCTGGTCGGCCTTGTTTAAGGATGACTTCCCAGCCCCAGCAGAGGAGTAACAGGGAGCTGGACTGGGGCGGCGGAGCACGGAAGGGAGAGAAGCGAAAATTCCAGGGCACGGAGGGTCGACGCCTCAAACTCCGCCACCCAGGCACGTTAAGGTGACTTGGGGTCACAGACAAGCTGGTTGACGGCTGCAAAGCTCCTCTCTTTTAGCAAGCCGAGCGAGCTCAGACCTGAGTCAAGCCGAATTTCCTGAGGCTGGAAAACGGTTCTTAACTTCCCTCCCCAGGGGGTCCCCTCGGGGCTTTTTGTGTGTCATAATTGCCTAAAGATATATGGCAGCTTCGATTACTGTAATTACCATCAGAGGCTGTTGAAAGAAGTTAGTCTGAACTGCAAGGGTGACTGGCCAGGGTCTTGTTACCACCCAGGCGGGGATCCCGGTGACAACGCTCTGCTCTCCAGCCGCGCTAAGACGAAGACCTCCCTGCCCCGCAGGGTCCAGACCCGCCTGCCCCGCAGCCAGCAGACTCTCACAGCCTGGGCCACAGGGCCTTAGGTTTCTGCTAGCCGCAGCCACGGTCAGAAAACCTCCTAGGTGAAGCGGCGAGAGTGCCAGGGACTTACCACCTTTCCCTGAGAGCCACTTCTACCGAGCCCTCGAGGCCTTCAAGATCAAACTCGGGCTTAGCAAGTTAGAAAACTGCTTAGAAAGCGTCCTCGTACAACAAGTGCCCACTCTGATCCCCCAATTCGGGTAGTCTGCCTGCGTCTGTATAGCTTACAGAGTCCGGTGCAAACCTGGAAGCTGAGCTTCGCGCCCACTCTCCTCATCTCCTAAGTCCCACCTTTTCAAGTTCTTTGGAAGCTTCGCGCTTTAAAAGAGCAAAAGTCCCAAAGATCTTTCCTGTTTAGCTGTTACCTATGCTAAGCTGTTCCAGGGTGAACGTGTCAAGAGGCCAGCCCAGGCCCTTCCACTTCATTTTTTGCAATGGATACTTTTTATAATGCAACGGGAATGGCCTCCGTCTTCTGCTTCCCTTGGGGAAAGCACACAGCCAGAAAAAATTTTAAAATTTAAAAAATTTAAAAAATTTTTTTTTTCTTTTGGAGCCTGTCCGACTTCCCAGAAATCCGAACAGCTAGGGCACGGATAGGCCGAAACTAAGGGGAACCGCGGTCCTGCACGAGTCGGCTGTGCCCTGTGACTGTGAATAAGGGTCCTTCTCCAGGCTCTAGCTCTGAGCGTTTCCTTTATTCTCGGTTTGTTGACGTTCGCTTTATTCTAATTTTTTTACTCAGCACTCAAACCAAAACAAACGCACAAAATGAAAACACACCCTACTTCTTACGGGGTAGGGAGGTGGAGGCCGGAATTGCATCCATCCTAAGTGAGACTTCATTACCAGTCCTCAGAAGTAGCTAGGACTCTCCCAACTTTTCAAAGACTCGGGACAATGAGGGCGAGTGAAGGGGGGGAGGAGGCGGGAAGGAACTCACGGAGAGCGCCAAAAATGCTATAGGAGAAAACAACACGGGTGCCTGCAGAGGTCCAGGGTGCGTGGGTACTCCGCACAGACCTTACAACTCACAGCCTCCCGCTCGCGGAAGGCGGGAACTGAAAAGCCGCCGGGAGATTGGAGCACCCTGTAGACTCCTTCCCAAGGCCGGCTCGCTCGGGCCTACGCTTCCCCCAGGGTCCGCAGATTCTGTGCCCGCAAATGCGCTAGCCCGTGCGAGTAGCCTTGCACTCCTGTCTTGTCTCGGGAAGTCGGCAGAGGTCAGCTGCCGCAGCTGAAGGTTCCACCAGAGAGGGAGTGGAAGGAAGGGAAGAAGAGTCCCGAGTGAGCAGGCCGCGGACTTCCGCGGGTGCTGGGCTCCGGCTCGGAAAGTCCTTGGGATTAGGGATTTGGTCTTTTCTTTGCTAGAGTAGCTCGCCATACTTTACATTCCCCAGTTATGACCTACGCGGATTTAGGATTAAGAAAAATGTGACTTTTAAATGGTTTCTGCTTCCCAGTTTTGCAGGATTATTTGAAATAGCTAGAAACGGGGTGCAAAGCATTCCACTCAAAATCCGCTTTGCAGAGTTGCTTTTGCGCTCGGGAACTCCGAGTTTTGAGCAGCAGCGTTGTTGTGCGGTCGCCTGGAGCTGCGGCCCAGTTCCCGCCCCCGCCTCACCCCTCCCACCCTCAGCACCTGGCAGCTAAATAGAAACCACTCGCTGGACCGGTGGGCTGCAAAGGGTCGCAACCTTCCCCACACGCCGGGGAGACCGGGGAAAGCAAGCGTCCAGAAGCAACAAAATTGCTCTCTCAGTTTCTCGAAACGCTCCAAAGCAACAGTCTGAGGGGAGCTAGGCCAACGGACACAGAGTCCCAAGCTGGGGCTCAAATTCACAGAGCTCCGGGAAGGACCTCCCCGGCCTCCCAGCCTGCCCTCCCCAGGCCACGCGCTGGGACCCCCGCGGCTGCCGGAGAGGTACCCACTTGTTGATCCGGCGGGCTTGCTCATGCTGGCGGTCCCGGGGCGCAGCGGTTGGTGGGCACCGCCGGTGTCCCGGCCCGCAGCGCCCACGTCGCCGCCGGGCGCCGCGGCTCTCCAGCCGCCCTCCAGCCTGCAAGGCTCCCGGACGGGACAGGTGGCTATTGGTTGCGCGCCGCCCTGCTCTCCGGGCGATCAGAATTCGTTCCACAGTGGAAATGGAAGCATCCTTAAGTTTCTTCCCGGCTCTAGCAAAACCGCCACTGCTAGGGATGCGGCTTGTTATGGACACGGACTTGAACGGACAGATGGAGAGATGGACAGACGGGCTGGAGAGGGAGGACAGCACGAGGGGAATGCTGAAGGATGGAGATGGAGACACGGAAACGGTTTTCCTACGGAGCGAAAAGAGCGAGATGCCTGTCTTTCCCCATTCCTATTACTCAGTTTCCAATCTCTCCTTCCACACAGGCGTGCCCAGGAGCAGATCTCTACAGACCGCTGATCTTCAACGGAAAAGCCGAAAACCACAGTCGCGGTCTCCGAGGCGGATGAGCTCCGCGCTGCCGGAACCCGGACGCCGAGAGGGGAAACTAGATGGCTGGGAGATCTTCCAAGGGAAGAGATGGCCAGGTCCGAGTTTCCGGGGACAGCCGCTCACGCAGCAGCGAAGGGTCCCCGAAGTTCATTACCCTGTGACTTTGTGCCTGCCGCGGCGGGCCGGATCTCGGGTAATATCTCCAGAAGCGCTCTGACAGGCAGCCGCGGGGAGGGGAATAGGGCGTCCCTGGCCCACTTAGCTTTTCCCCCAACTCCTGGCGGGGTCTGACGTCAGCCATGTGCGGGGAGGAGATGGGAAGAGGGAGGGGGTTAAATGCTAATGATATTAATGAACCTCCAAGCGGCTTCCAAAGAAAATGCAGGCGCTCTGGGAGCTGACGAGTTAGAGTGTGAATACGGCTCGGTGCGTGCGTGATGGTGAGGACGGTGCCGCTCTTACAATAAAAATGAATTTTTATATTTCACGGCAAGGGAGAAGGGGAGGGGTGACGGGTCTCTCTCTAAACGCTTTCCCCCCTCTCTCCAGAGTGCCAGACAGATAGATTCGTGGAAGAAATTGGGTGGCTGTGTCTGTGTGTGATTGTGCGCGCCCGGACATGGTCATGTGAGTTGGTTCATTGTTGGTACCGCGCCCCTTCTGTTGGGTAAAACTTGGATCTGGCCCGAGGTGAGTAATTTATTCATTTTGCAACTATCTCTGGAAAGCCAGAGCTGAGGATGCGGACTTAGGGCCTGGGCTGGGGTCTTGCGGTCCCTCGGTCTTGGCGTGACGGGTTTGGGCTCCGGGAGGGCTTCGCCAGCTTCTTGCAAGCGAAACCGGCCCACCCGGAGCTGGCGGAGTCCTCTTGCCTCCATTATGTGTACGGGAGCTGCAGGGTGGCGAAGCCTTCCCCCCAGCGGTTGGTCCCCAGCGGGCATAGCTGGCTTCCCCCTGTAGGCCTGGAGACTCCGGAAAGCTCCGCCACCTTCCTCCCGACCCCGATCATCTTTCTGGAATTCCAGAGCTCTCTGGCGTCCTGGTCGTGGCGCGGCGCGGGGACAGCGCGCGCCGAGGGAGCGGTGATCTCCGTTCTCTAAGAGATTAATTCTATTTAAGCTCCCTCGGCAGCTTGAACTTGTCGAACAAGAGCTTGCCAGCCTCTTCTCAGGGCGTGGGCCCGGCCAGAGGTCAGAGGTCACGCCTCTGACTATGCAACAGAATTGTGGGGGAGGGGAGTAGTGGTCCTCTCTCCCACAGGGCGCTGGCCCACCCCCGCCGCAGCTCCCTGTCCACATGGCCTCAGTGTGCTTGCAGTGCCTACTGGCGTCCCCCGAGTGCCCGCCTGGCGCTGCAGGTCCACGGCTCGGGTCCCAGACCACAAGAGCTGTGCGCTAGGGGCGCCGGCTGCAGCACGTGATCGCAACTTTCCCCAGCTGCCCGAGCCCCCAGGCAAGAGACCCTGCGCACCACACACAGCAGTCACCTGGCACCGGGGCCGGCCACCCGGAACAACAGAGAGGCGGGTGACGGTTTCCCTTGCCATCTCTCCTCTATGGTCTTACAAACTCGGACGAGATTAGGGTATGGTGGGCATTTTTAGGTGACAGAAGAGAAAATTGCTTCCCCCCCTCCCCTTGATAGCCAATTGGGCTGCCAGCCAACCTTGCTCTCAGTACAGCTTAAACTCGAACTCGGTGCCCAGAGGGGAAAGGCATTTCGGCTAGAGACAGGGTGCCAGGCTCGGCTTTGGGTCGTCGGGTCTAGCTCTTGCCAGAAATCCAATTGTTGCTGCCGCCAACACCACCATCGGGATGTGGTGGCAGAAGGGGGGCGTTTGGTCAAGGACAAAGAACTTCAAGTGGAACTAATTTGTCACGGGCAGAGATGAGGGCAAATGGTGATGGGGACTAGATCCGGGTCTGTCTTCAGGGAGAAGTTTAAGGGTGTGTGGGCCAGAGGAGAGCTAGGAGGTTTCAGGTGTCCAGGCTGGGAGGCAGAAGGACATACTGCCCTGGATTTCAAATGACCTCTCTTGCGTGAAACAGGAGCCTGGTGACTCATTAAAGACATCAAAACTTGTGAGAAAAATATCCCCAAGCTCGTCAAAATTGTCCCCCAACCAAAACTGGGATGTTCTTTCTGCAGACACTAACTCTTGATCGAATTAGGTGCCAAGAAACCCGCTAAACAGGCAAGGGTGCACCCCCACCCCCACCCCACACAGAGAGAATGATTCAATTCTGGCAAACACCATAGGGCTGCCCACCCCACCACATATGCGTTCTGTGTTCTGGGCGTCCGACTGCAATTATCCGCGCGCTTTGCATAATTCACAATACAGTTCTGAAATCATAGTGATGACTTTCTGGCATGATTGGTTTGGTGGTAAAGGCAGCAACTAGCTCCAGAATAGACTGGCGGGTCTGAGCTTCAACCCCAGATCGGCAGAGAAGCCGGGAGCCCAAAGGCCGCCTGGCCTCTGTTCACGCCAACCGGCTGAAGGCCACAGGGACCCTGGCTCTAAACTGCGGAAATCTGGAGCTAATTGGGACACAGCTCAAAGAAAAAACCTTTAGTAGAGCAAAGACTGACTTCATTTCCCATCCACTGGCCTCAACGCGCTGCCCGCCTCATAGGAGGTGCCTCAGAATGTGGGAAAGAAAGGAGTCATTGGCAGATTTCCCGGGGGGACCTGCTCCAGGCACTGCAAGGAAACCGGGAGGTAGGAATTCAGACCCTGCTCCAACTAGCTGTGTAACCTTGAGCAAGTGGCTAGACCTCTCCGGCCTCCAGATGGGGATTTATAAAAAAGGGTTGGGACTTTGCTTAACTCTCAGTTACAAGAATTTCCCCTTTGAGGCTCTTAAGATGAATCACCCATCTCAGAAACATCTTTAACAGAGACAAAGTTTACAGGTTGGCAAAGGGGAAGAGCCATAGGTATCCCAAACTGTGCTATAACTCACTGTGTAGAGCAGGCTAACCTCACAGAGATCTGCCTGCCTCTGCCAGCCCCTTCCCCAAGCCGCCACTAAAGGCGTGGACCAGCATCTACGTTCTGCTCCCTCCCGCACACATCATGAGCCTGCTGCTCTCCACTAAGCTGGAACTTGCAGCATTTCATTGCCAGATGGTTGCATTTGGTTCAGGAGAAAAAAAATAAGAGGGAGCAACCACCAGTTCACCCGATTCATCAAATATGAGCATCCTCCATAGGAGATTAATAGCGTGGCCCCTTTCTTACTCAAAAGGATTGTGGGAAACAGACCCATCAAAAATGATGTTAGAGGTCTGGGGGTTGGCTCAGTGGTTAAGAATGCTTGTTGCTCTTTCAGAGGATCTGGGTTTGAGTTCTCAGTGGCACCTGGAAGCTCACAACCATCTGTAACTCCAGTCCCAGGGAATCTGACGCCCTCTTCTGGCCTCCACAGGCACCAGACATGCATGTGGTGCCCACATACATGCAAGGTCAAACATTCATCCATACAAACAGTATTTTTTTTAAAATGGTTTTAGAATTAGATAAATGCAGGAGATTCTGAAAAGATATAAAAGGGTGCCTCGATCAGCGAGTAGCACCGTGGGTTACACAGGGACCCTGGAAAACTGCCCTCAGCTTCAGTGCGTGCTCTGAATATGCGGCCTCTGGACTGATCCTCTTGCAGCTCTTTCCTCCTGTAGAGAGCCATCCAACCACCTTAAAGCAGGGCTTCAATTCCTGCTAACAAGGCTGCAGGAGAGCAGGTGGGAAGATTTCCTGAGCCCTGGGGCCATCTGGATGTGATGCTAAAGCTGGCATTTGCTGGCTCCCCCCCCCCTCCCCCAAGGAGCCACTCTCTCCCATCCTGCCCCTCTTCCGTGCTTCTAAATGAAAAGGACCTATAGAGCAGAGAAAGGTGACTTCCCCAGCAAGCAGATCTGTTGAAGTTGGTGGGGAACTCTGAGCCCTTTCCCTCTTATCTGGATGTTTGTTTGCATGAAGGAGACCTGTGTTCTTCACCGACTTCTAAGTTGTATTGATAGTCAGCTCCTGACTGTGGCTTGCCCAGTGGGTGGGGTCATGGGGCAGAGCCCAGCAAGCAGCAGGTACACAGTAAGGTTTGGCTAAGTGGCAGGCTGAGAGAACTGTTGCCAGGCTTGCTTCTGGTTCTTTGATTCTTTCTCCAGCCTCTTCACACGTTGCTTGGCTGTGAGCTCTACTCAGAAAAGAAAGACTGAGACCGATCCAGAAAGCAACCTCAGCTCCCCCAGAATACAATGAGTGCTGAGTTGCAGACTTTTTCTCAACACGATCTAGAACAGCATTAAGAACTGTCCTTCACTTCACACTAATGGGAAGAAGCATGTAGCTGGTCTATGTGTGACAGCCCCATCCCCTTAACAAACAAATCCTGTCTCTGCATGCACATGCACACACACACACACACACACACACACACACACACACACCACTTGGTAGAAGAAATTCAGTTCTAGAGTCAGTTAAAAAGAAACTCATCTTGAGTCTCACTGCACCTTGCACTAACAATACAATAGAAGCACCTGCCTGCTGTCAGCCTGGCTGCAATAGGACTTAGAAAGGTGGGCTGTATGAGCGAGCCTGTTTGGTGGGAGTCACAAAAACCCCACAATGGGACAGAGTTGGGTGAAAAGGTATAGAAACAGGCTCAAGGTCCCCAAACCTCAGCAGAGTTGGACTCTCTGAGATTAAATACTGACTAGAGAAGCCCAAAGGTTGCTCCACATCTGGAGAGAGACCAGCTCTCCATCCTTCTTCAGCCTCTCCATTTCCTAAGATTCACTCAGTCAGTTTGGTTTTCTTGCACCCCAGACTCTCAGAGCATGCAAATCAGAAAGAACGGTTGCTCTCCTTCATTTCACTGATGAGGGAACTGGAGCCCTTCAAAAGACAAACTCTGCCCTCAGTCACGCATCTGAAAACACAAACCACCTATGAATGCTTCTGGAACACCCATTCCACAGCGGGAAGCCACCCCTCATCCTTCAGGAAGGTTTCTAGAGCCTCCAATTAAAACAGCTTCACTCAGTTCCCACTGAAGCCCTGGGAAGTAGGAGAGTGTCCTGTGCGTCCTGAAGGCACGGTGCAGTGTTTCTGCAATCTCAGCTTCGCACTTTCCTTCAAATTCCCTCTCTACTAGCAATGTGCTGGGTCCTAAGGGCTAGTCAGGTCTTTTTCTGTCATGTGGATGGACTGATGTGATGATCTACAAGAGAAACACTGAAAGGTACTATTCATGGATATTCTGAAGAGGCCAATGATTAGAATAAGCAATTAATCACCAAATCTGACCAATGAGGGTTGACACACAGAGTCTTAGCTAAAAAACAAAAACAAAAACAAACAACAAAAACAAAAACCTCATTTCAGGACTAACAGAAACAACTGTTATGTTAAAACTGGCAGCTTGATTGAAATGTGGCTAACACATTGGAGAATATTTACAGTCTTTAATATCAATCTCAGTGAGACATCCAACACCCTAGAATGCTTTGTTTCCAAGAGACACAGTTCATACAGCACTCAGTTATCCTCAGTAATTTCATTATCTACATCACTTACAAAGAGACACAGTGGCTATTTAAAGAAGTCTGTTAAAAAACAGCAACAACAAAAAACAAAAAAAAATCCACTCTCCAAAACAAAACAAACCTCCCCAATCCTCTCCCTTCCCCCAAACCCAAGTGCTTTCAGAGGAGTCAATCAGTGGGGTTCCCAGGAGGTCCCCAAGTCAAACGCTGCAGCTGCGCTTTAAAAAAGGGCTGGCTAAACTACAGCCATTAATAACATCTGTATCTAGGCGAGCCAAGATGATGATAGGGGTAATCAGATCTCATGCTTCAGGGCATGCGATGATTGCTTGCTGGGAGCACAGGATTTGGCCTTTCAGGTACAGGAGTTCACAATGCAAGAACTGAGGTTGCAAGACTTTCTCCTCTGTCTGGAAAATTCATGTGAAATGGACACGGAATTTGGGGTAGGTGAAGCAATGATTTGAAAAGTCTAATGTTTCTATCAGACCAGAACACTAACTAGTGGAATATTTGAAACAGTTCCTCCATGCCCACCCTCACCACATACAATTCAACCGTGTATCTCTGCAAGACAGGATACAAATGTTCAGGTTCCCTTAAGGTTCTTGACTGTTTTGTGTATCTTTTAGTGCTAAGTGGATATACTAAATAACTATGCAAAAGAATAGTGAAAACAATGAAGGTACTTAGAATTTATTTCCTGAATTTATGCTTAGTTACAGTAATGTGTACTTAGCCAGTATTCTATACTTCAGGCATTTCCAGTTGCTTTAGTTAAATCGAGGCTCAAATCATATGTATATGTGGGGTGTACAAGGAATTAATCCACTCTAAAAAGGCTGTCTTCACTAAAGTAGCTTCTGTCGATGGATTGCCATGCTGGCGTTCAAGCTCAGGGCCTAGCATCCTCTGCCACTGAGCTAAAATGAATTTTAAATTTAGTATTTGGAAGAGGGAGAAAGAAATTATACAAGATAATCTTATTTTGCTCTTTTGATCCCTTTAGTCTCTTCAGACTCCATGAGGTGTGTGCTCAAGTGCAGCAACACAGGTTTTAACCAGTTTTGAAAACACGCGAGCTAGTGTGAGCAGGGTGGAGCTCCAGGGTGTGCATCTCGGTGTCAGCAGACTGCTTACAGTCTTCTGGGCATGGAAGACATCCTTACCGCTGGCTCCATGGCTTCTGCTAAGCAATTCACTTGGGATGCACTCAAAGGGGCTGTTCTGGAACACAGGACTGCTAATGAGATGTTTAAATGATGCACTGAAACAGGTTAGGTTTTTTTTTTTTCCCGGTGGGGGGACTGAGGGGTGGCTTGCAGCTGCTGAGTTGCAGACAGTCATAGGAAATTTGTCAGGAGCTCAAACATCATCGTTAATAACCATTATTCTGTTGTCTGGGATGTTTGTTTAAATACTGTTGACACTGTGTGCGTATTGTCAGCGTCTCTAAATTGTAGCTCTTAACCGCTGAAATGTTGTTGAGACCACCTAGGGCTTCCTCCGCGTGGTGCTGAAGCGTGTATTCACCTGCTGGATAAACAAAAAACAGATTTTTTTCCCCATTTCAATTTTTCTCTCATGTGCAACAAGCAAGAAATTTTCTGGAAGGGAGGAAAAAATCGCTTGGGTACAGTGGAAACATACTGTGGAGACCCCCACTCCTGCATTTTTCATGGCGAGATAGAAAATGAGCAAATGGGGCCATCGAATTAACACAGCTCAGGTCTTTGGAGCACTCGTAGATCTGTGGGGTGTGCATTTTAAGACTCGAGCTCGTCATTAAGTGAAGAAATCAGTAACTATTCTTCTCATCAACAGCGTGTTAGCCTCACTTAAAATTTGCTTATTAAGTAAGGTCATTGGGTAGAAGCAAGTCTCTGGGGGTGGGGGTGGGGGAGAATGTCGTCTCTGGGGGGTGGGGGTGGGGGAATCTAACAGGCTGACTCCCAAGTTGAGAGCTGCAGATCATGGCCGAGCAGTACAAAGCGTTTTCTATCTTGACTTATGAGGAGACAATAGCCGGTATTACAAAGGCACCACCTGTGACTTAACTCGGTTGACATCTCTGTTAAGAAGGGCAGAAGAGGGGCCGCACGTGCACCCTCTGAGCACGTCAGCGTGACCCACCTTTCCGGCTGCGGCGCGGTGGCTGGGGGGCCTGGCTGGTGCTTTGGCCTTCAGTTGCAGAAGTAGGGTCGGGAAAGAGAGGAAACCGGGTGACGGGCGCCCGCGGAGCCGACGTCTGGACCACCGGCTCGCACGCTGCCCCATTTCACAGATGGGTAAAAGCGCGGCGCGGGTGCGCGGGGTCCCGGGTGGGGCGGCGAGTCCTGGTCTGGGGGCCCAACCTTCAGGCCGGTGGCTTTTTGCTTCCTTCCCGAAGGTCGCTGCTGACAAATCTATCTATTTGGGGCAAATTGTCAGTGAGAAACTTCCGCTCGAACTGCGCTGGACAAAACCCGCTGTTTGAAAAGGGTAAATCCCGCTGCCGGCGCGGCCGAACAATGCCGCGGGCTGAGCGCCGGGGGCGGCGCGGGCCGCACAAAGGGCGGATTAATTGGGGCCGCGGCGGAGCGCGGCGCTCCAGCCCCACTCAGCCCGCGCCGCGGGGCGCCCCATTGACTGGGCCCCGAGCCCCACTTTTCACAAACTCCAAACAAAAGTCAATTTCTTTTTTATAAGGCGGGGGAGGGGGCGGCCGCCGAGATTCTTCACCCGCTTCTCTCTGCTGAGCTCTTGCATGGGGTAAGGGGTGGGGTTGGGGGGTGTGTGCTGGAGAGATGGGGGACCAGGGTGGAAGGACGGGGATCCTGGAGGAACCGGGACTGGGGTTGGGAATCCCAGAGGAACAGTACCCAGGAGGGACAGAAACCCTTAAAAGACGAGGACTCCTAAAGTATGGGCACCCTAGAGGGATGGGGACCTCTAAGGAGCAGGAGCTCTGGGGGGATCACAGAGGGACCGGAACTCTAAAGGATCAAGGGATGTGGATCCCGGGAGGAAGAGTAAAGGGGTCTCAGGGGATTGAGACCCTGAAGGGAAGGGGACCAAGGATGGAGAGGGACGTGGGTGTGGCTGCCCAGGACCCTGTCCCGGGCCCTCCTGGCGCCTCTGCCTCTGGACACAAGGGTGGTGCAGCCTCCCTGCCACACCCACCAGGCGGGGTGGGACACAAGCGCGGGGTCTTGAGAGTGGTTGAGGAAAGGCGTGGGGTAGCGGCATTGGCCCTGATGAGGAGCGGCCCCAGGATGGGGAGGAGTCCAGGAAGTGTTCCAGACCTGGCAGATTTGATCACCCTTGTGGCTTCTGTATTGAGCAGCCACTATGTTCCTGACTGGAGGACAGAGGGGGCCTTAGCCTTTAATGTGAGGTCTGGTGCCACAGGCCTATAGACTTGTCTGTTGACAGGGCTGCTGACAGCACGCTGAGAGTTCGAAGCCAGCCTGAGCTACTGAGAGCATTGTCTAACAGAGAGAGCAAGGCAGGAGGGGAGGAGAGAGAGAGAGAGAGAGAGAGAGAGAGAGAGAGAGAGAGGGAGGGAGGGAGGGAGGGAGGGAGGGAGGGAGGGAGAGAGAGAGAGAGAGAGTGTTGGGGTGAGATAGCAGCTGGGAGGTTAAATGGGAAAATCAGTAACCCCCTGTAACCGATGACACGGACCAGAAGGAGTGACATGAGGGAGAAGATACCTAATTCCTCTGTAGATACATACTTGGGGAAGTGAAAATGATTTAAAACAAACATAAATTACAGACTCAACATTGTCCATGGTCTGAACACAGCAGGCAGAGGATAGCCCAGGACTGGGTTCTCTGTCTCCTCCCCTCTCAGGATGAGAGATCAGGGAGGGGTGCAGAGGCCTCTTTGGCTGTCACTGAGATGAGGGAAAAATTCTTTTAACCGTGGCTGCTCTCCTCAGCTTGCTGGCCTCTGCAGTGTGTGAAGGTGGGCGTGTCCTACAAGACAACCTGCTCAAGAGGCAAAGGCCTCATTCCTCAGCCAGAACTGACTTCTAGCTGGGCAGGAGCTACCTGTGTTGTCTGAGGGAAGTGGCCAGTTGGATCGAGGGCTGAAGACAACAGCTAACAAGAGGGAAGAGAGATTATTTGAGGGAATTGCTTCTGCTCTTGTGCCTGCGGGGAGCAGTCTACCCTACAGTGACTTTTGAGTTTAGAAGTCTTTAACAGAAGTCTTTTCGTGCGGCACCCTTCTTAAGATATCTGGCTAGCAGCTTGGCACTACTCCAGGTGGGCATAGGAGGAGAGCAATTCTGATAACAGGTACCAAGTCCGTGGTATTAAGGGGTAAAGGGATCGTCAGGAACAGGCGAAGGTGGTGAGAGGAAAAGGCCTGGACCTGGTGGTGCCAAAACAGGAGTGGTGGGCAGATCTGCTGCCAAGATCCAGCCTAGGCTCTGTCTCAGCCACATTTTACAGCTGTCAGTTTGAAAGGATCTTCTCCGGGCCAGACAGTGAAGCCTTCCAGATTTCTGTTGAATCTGAGGCTGTGAAAAATCAAGGACAAATATTTATCTAAAGATGTCACAACTTTGAATTTCAATGATAACTTATCTGTGCTCATTTCTGGTGGGGATCTAGAGCAGCTGCGACTATTGTGTATTTTGAATTCCTGAAAGAGGAATTTGGGAGTCAACAGTTTTCCTCCCCCAGTTCTCAGTATGCCATCTTTTGATTTGTTGGTGCCTTTTGCAAGTGCAAACAAACAAATGATGAGAATCTCAGCTTATTGTGAAAGCTATTAACTCCTGCCAAAAATTAATATAGTATTTGACCTTTAACACTCCATGATGAGTGTCTCCTCTCCAGCAGAAATAGAAGGAGGGGTCCGGGTGGTGGTGACACACGCCTTTAATCCCTGCACTCGGGAGGCAGAGGCAGGTGGATCTCTGTGAGTTCGAGGCCAGCCTGATCTACAAGAGCTAGTTCTAGGTCAGGCACCAAAGCTACACAGAGAAAGACTGTTTTGAAACACCCAACCCCCCAAAAAAAAGTAAAGAAAGAAATAGGAGGGTTAAAGCCTGCAATCGTAAATTATGGGATGTAAGAACAAACCCATCTGGTGAGCCTCCACACGGAAGCAATATGTGTGTTGATAGTGTGGACTGGCTTCTCCCGGGAGGCTCGTGGCCACAGCTTCTAAGAACGCCCAGCATCCTGGTTCACATCAGTGTTATGGATGCAGGTCTGCTGAGCAAGAGAGTTTCAAGGGGTTCAGCATCACAAAGGGTGACTGGCATACTGGTACCAGGCCTTCTTGTGACCCCATTTGCTTTTTACTTTTAAGCATATTTTTTATTTTTAAAAATGGTGTATATATGTGTGGGTCTGTGTGCTTGTGAATATCAGTGTCTGTGAAGGCCAAAGGTGTCAGATCCGTCTGGAGCTGGGGTTACAGGCAGTTATGAACCATGGGTGCTGGAATCAAACTCAGGTCTGCTCTTTTTGTTTGTTTTCGAGACATGGCTGTTTGTGTAGCCCTGGTTGTCCTGGAACTTGCTCTATAGACCAGGTTGGCCTCTAATTTAAAGATCTGCCTGTCTCTGCCTCCCGAGTGCTGGGATTAAAGGGTGAGCCATCACAGCAGGCATAGGACCTCCCCTTAACAGCGGAGCCATCTCCCTAACCCTCCTTTGCTTGCTTTCAAACTAAATTTTAAGTACTTTGTCTCTTAGGAAAAAGTTATTATTTTGGGGTACTCAATGTGGACATCATTAGAGCAGAGAAGGTCCTTACGGTCTGAACCCCACTGGCAAGGAAGGAGTGGGTCTTGGCAGCTCAGCCTCAGGTTGCCAGAAAAGTACAGAAATGGTAGGGGAGGGGCAAGCGCAGTACCAGATCTGGAACACTGCAGTGACAAACCACAAAGAAAGCCTGCCTCTCAAGGTCCTCTAGACTGAACCAACACCAGAATGACGCGTGGTTGTGGGACCAGACGACAATCTTAGTTGTTGGGAGGTAGAGGCAGGAGGCCCATCAGTTCGCGGTCATCCTCAGCCTCAGTGCTGAGTTTGAGAACAGCTTAGTCTACACGAGACTCCATCTGAAGACCAACGAAAGGAGGAAGAGGAAGAGAGAGGATGGGGGAGTATATTTCCAAGGCCTTGCACTTTTTAGGTATTCAGTCCTTCTACCTCTGAGCTCCACCCCGGTCTAAGAGTGAAGCTTCAAGTAGCTAGTCCTCCAAGAAGCAAAGCAGAGACAGTCAGAGCCTCGGGGCACTAGACACGAGCATGGAAACAAGATAGATTTAAGAAAAACAAACAAACAAACACATAGATTTAGCCTTTGATAGTGAGATGTATCAAATCAATAAAATGCTTCCTGAATATCTGCACAATTAAAGTAATGAAATAAAAGAATGCGAGGGGAGAATGAAATGAAATGTGTGCTCACATTTAGTAGTTACGTTAAAAATGGGAAAGTTAGTGTCCACCTTGAGGCCACTTTGGGACAACATCGCCCGTCGCTTGCATTATAATTACATTTACACATCCCTAAGATACTGTAAAGTTTACTTTTTAATCACCTTTATATAAAAAAGCAAACATTATGTTGTCTTCAGTGGGTTATGTTTTCTTCCCTCCCAAGAGGTTTAATATTGGTATCAAGTTAACTGTGGTAATTCCCACCATGTGGTGTGGTCATTCTCTTTGTTGTATAAATAGATGTCCTCCGTGGGACTATGACTCAACTGATTAATCCTTACTGTTGGTGCCCACTGGGGTTCTGTCTTCTCCAGCTCCTCTTCCCCTTCCTGGTCCACCTTCTTCTCCAACTCCTCCTCTTCTTGATGCTTCTTGTTCTCCTCCAGCTCCTCTGATGTGAGATGTCCTTCTGTATATGTGTTGTGTTTATTGATTGATAAACAAATCTGTTTCAGCCAATGGCTTAACAGAGTAAAGTCAGGTGAGAAATCGGGGGGGGGGGCAGAGTCAAGGAGATGCCATGTAGCTGTTAAAGGAGAAAGATGCCAGAACATTACCAGTAAGCAACAGCCTCGTGGTGATGCATAGAGTAATTGAAATGGGTTAATTTAAAATGTAAGTGTTAGGTAGGAATATGCCTAAGCCATTGGTTAAAGAGTATTGCAATTACTATAGTTTCTGTGTGCTTATTTGGGTCTGAGCACTTGGGAAACGGAAGCACAGTCCCCATCTATACTTCTATACTTCTCTTCTTCCTGCTGCTTTTCCTCCTGTTTCTGTCTCATAGAATCTTTCAACTTTTGCTTGCTGAATCAATATCTTTGTCTTGTTTTTATTTATTTTATTTTATTTGAAACAGGGCTTGACTATGTAGCTCTGGCCATCCTGGAACTCACAATGTAGATGAGGCTGGCCTCAAACTCACAGAGATCCACCTGTCCCTGCCTCCTGAATGCTGGGACTAAAGGTGTGCACCACCATAGCCAGCTTTTGTCTTGTTTTTAAAATGCTACCCATTGTGAGGGTATAGTAATGTTCTCCTAAATTGTTTACTGAATTTTATAGTTTTTTCTTCTACCCTTAAGCCTTCACCCCAATTAGACTTGGTTTTGTGTGTGGTATATAGGGTTGGTGTGTCTTTCCAGGAACACTGACTGCATCTTTTATTATCATCATCATCATCATCATCATTATTATTATTATATTTATTTAGGGGGTGTCACATGTGTGCCATGGCATGGGTGTGAAGGTCAGAAGACAATTTGCAGGAATTGATTCTCAAATCCCATCATGTGGACTTCAGGAATCAAATTCATGTAGTGATATTTTGTGTTTTAACAAATAAAACTTGCCTGAAATCAGAGTGCAGAGCTAAGCCATTAAAGGACAGGGAATGGGGGCACACACCTTTAATCCCAGGGTTTGGGAGACTGAAGCAGAGGGAGCTATGTTAGTTCAAGGCCACCATGGGCTATGCAAGATTGAATCTGTCTAAAAGAGAAACAGAGTTCACACAAAGGATCACATCCCTACCAGCAGTAGGGAGGTGGAGACAGGAGGGATATGGCTGGGTGGAGAGAGGAATACAAGGTGGGAGGAGCAATTGCAGTCAGATTTGGTAGAGACAGATGCAGTCTGGAGATGCAGTCTGAGGACAGGATCACCCCTTTGGTCTGAGCATTGGTAGAGATAAAAGAACTCTTTGGCCTCTCTGCTTCCCTGATCGTCAGCATTAGCCCCCTATGTCTGACTCTGGGTTTTTATTATTAAGACCAATTAGAATTTGTGCTGCAAATTCAGGTTGTCAGGCTTGGAGGCAAGTCCTTACTTACAGACCATCTCACCTGACTCCAATTCAATCTTCTTAAGGCTTTCTTTGGTGCTTTGTAGCAAGATATATTTTTTCTCTATACCAGTGTTATATAACTTTTGTTAGATTTAAACAGTACATTTTTGCCATTATAATGGCATTTTTCTAAATATTACAATTCTTTACTGTATGAAGATGTATATTGATTGACAAATTCCTTTATGGATCATAACAATTTACCTTGTTGTCCTTGGGGTTTTCTGCATGACCAGTAGCATCCTTTGCATATGGCAGTCTGGATCTTTCTCATTTCCTCTAATGCTGGTCTTGTTTCCTGTGATTGGCATGTTGTGAGGCTCTGATACAGCTCTGAGTGCGCAGGAACTATTTTCTCAGACCCCAAGAAGGAGAGGATTTAGGGTGCATACAGTATCAAATTTGTGCATCTTTCTAGCGAATTAGGTAACAATTCTTTTTCATTTCTAGTAATGCTTTGGGCTAATCTTTTGAGCCACACCAGCAGCCACTCTTATTTTTCCTCTCTCTCTCTCTCTCATTAATTATTTAATTAATTATTTTTATTGAGGCAGCTACATTTATAGCTAGCCACTAGAACTCATTATAGAGACCAGCCTGGCCTCAAAGATCTGCCTGCCTCTGCCTCATGAGTGCGGAGATTAAAGTCACATACCACCACATCTGACTCTTTTTTCTTAATTTTTATTTATTATCATGTTATATCATTTATATGTTATTCTGCACACACACGGGACACACAGGTGCTGAGTTCTTGTGCTTTGGGAGTTCTGCACTTTTATGTTGTAAGAGGAGTGGGCCTGCTTTTTGTCCCGGCTGCCCGGCTCCCAGCTGCCCAGTCGCCAGGCTAGCTTAACCCCCGAAATAACCACATGGAAATTGTATTAATTAAATTACTGCCTGGCCCATTATATCTATCCCCTTTTTGGCCAACTCTCACATCCTGATCTAACCTATTTCTACAAGTCTGTGTAGCACCACGAGGTCGTGGCTTACCGGGAAAGATCCTAACCAGCATCAGTCTCAGACAGGAGCTTCATGGCCTCTGCCACACTGCCTTCTTCCTCCCAGCATTCCATTCTGTCTCCCTTCCTCCCAGCATTCCATTCTGTCTCCCTGCCTACCTAAGCTGCTGCCCTGTCAAAAGGCCAAGGCAGTTTCCTTATGCAACCAATATGAGCAACACAAATACAGAAGGACCTCCTACACCACTTTTACAATCCCTGTCCCCTGTGAACATTTCTCGCTGTCCCCTGCTCGGTGTGGACCTGGGCTCTTGGATCTGTGGACTGGTGTCCTTGAAGTGTCTGCTGTTGTCTCTTTGGAGACATCTCTCGAATGTGCCTTTCCTGGCTCTGAGTAGATTAAGCTCAACGTCTTTCACATTTTGAACTCTTTCTAGACTGCTTTCTGGAAGATGCTTTCACACTCTTTGCTTCTGAGCTGCATTCTGGCTTCCAGCTCACTGATTTTTCTCTGCTGTCTAAACGGAAAATAACTCCCATCTCAAACTTGGATTGTTTACATTTTTACTTCCTGGAGTGTTATTTAGACCCACTTCAGAGCTGATGAAATGCTTCTTATAGACTGTTTCTTGCTACTGTTTTCTTTTCTATGTATGAATACTTGCCTGCATGCTTAGATGTATACTAGATGTGTGTGGTGCCCTCAGAGGCCGGAAAGAGGACTTTGTGTCCCTTGAAACTTGAGTTAGGGGTTGGTTGTGAACTGCCATGTGGGTGCTGGGAATTGAACCCAAATCCTTTGGAAGAGTAATATTTGCTCTTAACTGCTGAGTCATCTCTCCAGCCCCATCTTGCTAAGGTTTTAAATTTTATCTTCATCATCATCAGTGTGTGTAGGGAGGTCATCCACACTATGGTGTAACTGTAGAGGTCAGAGGACTGATGTAGGTGGGTCTTCTGTCAATGTGTTAATTTTATTGGTTAATAAAAAAACTTCCTTGGCCTTTGATAGACCAGCCCTTAGGTGGGTGGAGTAGACAGAACAGAATGCTGGGAAGAAGGCAGTGAGGCAGATGCTATAGCTCTCCTCTCCAAGATGGACGCAGGTTAAGATCCTTCCCTGTAAGCCATCACCTCATGGTGCTACACAGATTATTAGAAATGGGTTAATCAAGATGTGAGAATTCGCCAGGAAGAGGCTGAAGCTAATGGGCCAGGCAGTGTTTAAAAGAATACAGTTTTCGTGTAATTATTTCGGGTGAGAACACAGCCCGCCGCTCCTCATTACGACAGAGGACAACTTCGTGGGGTCAAATCTCCACTTCTGCCTTTGTATGGATTCTGGGACTCCAACCCAGGTCCTCAGGCTTGCCCCACAAACAGTCTGTGTAATGAGCCCTCTCGCTGACCCTGCTCACTAACATTCATGAGCTCCTATTTTGTTTTATGAAGCGGAGAGCACTTGTATTTGCTATCAAATAATGCCTCTTTGAGGGGGTGGGAGTATTCCTTTACGGTCTAGACTGGTCTTGTACTCCCCATCCTTTATCCTACCCATTCTAAGTGTTAGCATTGTAAGCATGTGCCATCACACTTGACAAAAAAGTCAGTATTTGATGTCGTTAAGAAACATTTCTGTTGACGCACTTGCCCCTCCCCTGTGCCAAATCTTTTTCCTCCTCCCTCCTAATCCCCCCTCACTTTCTGCTAGTCTTCTTCCTTTCCCCAGTTTCCCTTCTAATTTCCTGTCATATGTCAGTCATTTCTCTCAAGGGCTTGAATGGATAAGACTCACCCACACCATGAAGGGTAGCCTGTTACGCAAAGGCATTCTGCTTCAAAGCCTCTTTAAATGTTCAACTATTGTCCGCATCCAGAGGTACCATAGGATCCTATGCACAAAAGGTGTGAACTTGCTGTAAATTATAAATGGAGCAGAGTACAAGATGTTCTTACCACAAGGGGGCCTTCTAAAAATATTGCATAAATTATGATAAGTAGATAAACTTAAAGTGCCCTATCTCTGGGGAAAAGGAAAATGCCTAAAAAAAAATTATTCTTGGCTCTTTTTTTACATGACCAAAGGTGGCAACCAAATGTGGTAAGTGCCAAGAACAATTTTGGTAAGATGTAACACCAGGTGTATTCCCTTGCTGCACTTACATTTGCGTAAGCTAACTGTAATCGCCACCTCATGTTTTGCTTGCTTTAAAAATGGGAGTTGTGCCAGGTGGTGGTGGTGCACACCTTTAATCCCAGCACTTAGTAGGCAGAGGCAGAAGGATCTCTGTGAGTTCGAGGCCAGCCTGGTCTACAGAATGAGTTCCAGGGCAGCCAGAGCTGTTACAGAGAAACCCTGTCTCGAAAACCAAGAAGAAAGGAGAGACAGGTGCTTTGTTCACTACTCGTGAGTTCCAAAGCCGAGAGCCCCGTAGTCCCATTCGCATCTTTAAGATATACCCCTCCACCCTGGAGACTTAGCTTCACTGTCTGCGGGCACCTTCCCAGAAATATTCACCTCAGTGTAAAAGAGCTGGGCACTGTAACCCGGCCAAGCTGACACATAAAGTTAGCTTGACCATTGCTGCCTTAACCGACCGGGATGCTGGAAACAAAGGCAGAGCCACAATTTCTTATGACAAAAGGACAGTGTGGTCAGGGACAGAATGCTTGCGATATCAGTAAAATGAAGCCCGGGAGGCTCCCTGAGTGAAAACACTTGCTGCCAAGACAGCTTGAGTCCTGGAGCCTGCAGGGTGGAAAGAAAGAACTCTTCCCTGAGTTGCCCTTGACTTTTGACCTCCACAGATTCACACCCATACATACAACACAAGGGAGCAAAATAAATAAATAATGTAAGGACAGTTAACTCCATGGCTCAGAGCTACTGAGCCCCACTCCCAACCCCCTTACAGACAGACTGGTCTTTCAGTTTCATGAGCTGCAGGTCATGCACTGTGCTCTTCCCTGCAGAAGTGCAAGAGAAGATAGATAGCTACACACAATGGCCTTGAATTTCTACAGCATAGCAAAACCGTGTCTTTCCCTTACATGTATCTTAGTCTTTAGTGTAAGATCCCACAAGTAGGCTGGATCCTTGCTTAGTCCTACAAAACCAGGCATGAGGCCACGGACTGTACGCCTAACACTGAAAACACCAAGACACATATAACCTTTTCATTGTCGCACTTGGGAGATAGAGGCAGGCAGATTTCTGTGAGTTCAAGGCCAGCCTGTTCTACATGATAAATTCCATAGTGAGACCTTGTCTCAGAAATAAGCAAACAAAAAGTTGAATTGTTTCTTTAAAACACAATACCCAATGTCCAAAAAATTTTTCTTTCTATATAGTCAAGGGGATGGAAGAAACTATAAGCAATGGTTGTCTGGATGTAGGATTATCAATCATTTTCTTCTTTATGCTTTTTCTGTGCTTTTCAACTTTTCTATAATAACCATAAAATATATTTTTTTATATTTATTTAATTTTTTAAATTTTTTTTTGTGTGTGAATGTTTCGACTCCATGTATGGTTGTGTAGCACACGTGTGCTTAGTGCTCAAGGAGGTCAGAACTCTTCATGGCCTGGAGCTGGAGGATGGCTGTGAGCTGCCATGTGGGTGCTGGGAATCGAGTCTGGTCCTCTCTGCGAGAGCAGTCGGTGCTCTGAACTGCTGAGCTGTCTCTCGGCCATAACTCTCTCATAAATGGTCTTTTAAAATCCTGGGTTGTCTTTAAATTCACAAAGCAAAGACCTGGAACATTGAGGAATTTTAACTTTAAACATAAATGGGATTTTCTTATGCATGTTTTATAAAAACTAGGCATTATATTTTATAAAATTACACCCAAATAAATTATTTCCATTTCAACAAATTAAGAAACAAAAAAAACCTTGCTTTTAGTCAGAAGGTTTAGCTCAATGGTGGAATCCTTGCCCAGTACCTCTAATGCCTTGAGTTCAATTCCCAGCACAGGACAGAAAAATCAAAAACAAGAACAATAAAACGTTTTTCATGTTAACAAAACTTAGTAAGTAGTAACAAATTTAGATACTTTCACAAATTTTGGAAATTTTAAGTTATGCAAAGTATTGAAATAGCACATTTTGTTAAAAACACTTATGTTCCCAATTTAAACTACAGTTGGTTGGCAGTCATATGCACTCACAGAGCTAAGAAGATGCCTGTGATATATATCCCTGCCTCGGAAGCACAAGAACTTGAGTTTGGATCCCAGCACCCACTTAAAAAGCTGGGTGCAGAGATATGTGCCTATTACAGGCAGATCTCTGTGAGTTCCGGGCGAGCTTGGTCTAAATAGTGAACTCCAGGACAGCCAGAGCTTCAGGGAGATGAATGAACCCTAGGTCTTGCTAGCTAGCTAGCCGAGTCTCTGAGCTCAAGATTCAGTGCAAGACCCTGACTCAAAAAAGTAATTGGGAAAGACAGCTGATGTTACCTCTGGCCTACACACACACACAGGCACGTTCGCACGTACACACACACACACACACACACACGCACGCACGCACGCACGCACGCACTCTGTAGTTGCCAGGCAACTTCTGTTATTTCTTTTAAGTCCTCATTGATGTCACAGAGGCTGGCTGTTCTTTGCGAATCCAGAGGAGGTGAGTGCATTTGTGAAAACCGTGACACTTCGTAGTGACCCCTGAAAGGTCAGAGGACTTGTTCAGGAACAGGGACTCGATGTGGGCAGCTCCTGGTGCAGAGGCAGAGCGTGGACGGAACGGTACCGTCTGAGGACACACGCAGGTGGTGGTGGTGGTGCCACTCAGGGTGACAGCTGACTGACCCGCTGGTGGAGGCGTGTTAAGACTGGCTTTCTCTCCATTCTCTCTCTTTCCTGTTCTTCCTTCCATGCTTTTTCCTCCTCTTCATCTTCTTCCTTTAGATTGGCATTTGCTGGAAAGTAAAGAAGAATTCTAAATGGTTAGGGGAAAAGCAACAGGAGAAGAGAAGGAGGAGAAAGAGGAGGGGTCTGCTTGACATTCCCCTGGTCTCTGGGAGGTTATGAGGATGCTGCTCACTATCTTCTCTAGTGTCACAAAGAACAGGTGGCACCTGGGTTAGCAGAGAAACTAACATGTAGCAGAAATCCAAAGGCCAACGCTCATCTTCAGAACATGATTTTGTGTGTCTGTACACAAAAATTGCGTGTATACCAAGTCAAACATTGCAGAATCACTCTAGAGGCTAGGCGTGGTGGCCCGCACCTGTAATCCCAATACAGGAGGCAGAGGCAGGCTGATCTCTGTGAATTCGAGTTTGGAGGGCTCTGCAGTTAACAGCACTGACAGCTCTTCCAAGGGACCCAGGTTTGATTCCCATCACCCACACAATGGCTTACTACCTTCTGGAACTCCAGCCCCAGTGGAGCTGACAACCTCTTCTGGCCTCTGCAGGCACTGCCTGCTGGGTGATGTCTAACCCTGCAAATTCCTTTTATTTCTGTTTTCTATTCTCTGTCACATAGAGTGAGGTGAAGGGGACAGTTAGGGCGTGAACACATAGACGCTATTACATCATAGATTTCCTGGTCTCTCTGCTCATCCTCCCGTTTTGGTGGGCACTCTAAGAGCGAGCGGGACACTGACTCAAGCTGATCTAGAACCGCTGGAGGCACAAATGGCCCCAGCCTAGAAGAACGCACCTCAAAGTTACTTATCTCTCCCTCAGACCTGCCCGTCTCCGGAAGTGGTGGCTGGGAGGACACGCTGCACTGTGGTGTCCTGTGCTGCCCATTCATGCTGTAGAGAGGATTTATCGTCCTGTCCCCTCTGGACTTCCTTTGCAAAGCCGCACTAGCCGGGTACCTGCTGAGGAAGCTCTTCTCTGAGGATCGTGGGGCCCGTGCTTTGGCCTTGGGTACAGTCTTCCTATCCCCATGTAACCATTGCCTCAATCCAGAGCCCTGCAGTATGTGTTACCTTCCATGAAGGTAAAAAGGTTTGCACTCAAACACAGTACATTTGTAGGATCATCAGTGGGTGTGGATATGGAGAGTTACAGTGGGCAAAATGACTGCTAACAGTGTTTGAAACTTTTAGCCATTTTTATTTGCATTAAATCTACTACTATTCAAATTCAGTTTGGGGCTTTACTTCTTAACATGTAAATATTTTCACCGAAACAAATTTTCAGTAGCTTTTAACTGGTTATCTGTCTTGTTATTTTGATTTAAACTTTTTTTTTTGTTTTTTAAGTGCTTTATTTATTTATTGTATGGGCATTGGTATTTTGCCTGCATGTATGTCTGTGTGAGGGTGTCAGATCGCCTGCAAATGGAGTTATAGACAGTTGCGAGCTGCCATGTGGGTGCTGGGAATTGAACCTGGGTCCTCTGGAAGAGCAGTTAGTGCTCTTAACCACTGACTTTCTTTTTTAGAAGGGTTTCTCTGTGTAATGGCCCTGGAACTCACTTTGTAGACCAGGCTGGCCTCAAACTCACAGAGCTCAGCCTGTCTCTGCCTCCTGAGAGCCACCAACCTCTGGCTGATTTAAACTTCTTAAAGTTTCCTTTTGTTTTTTGTGTGTGGCATGCTATATACATGTAAGAGACATTAACATTGGAAAAGACCAAACCTCTAAAAGATTTCATCTTAATTCTAACACTAGAAATACAAATTATCATCCCAAATGACTCATAATGACTTACAGTAAAGTAACACAGTTGAAAACACGAGTGATTTAGGTAGAGTTAAGTCTGCTTTGCCACATTATCCAGACTATTGCATCCCAGTTGCCAAAACAGAAGGGCTTGCCTCACAGACACCATAACCAGTGGAGAGCCATGGCTCTTACTGTGTGTAAAGTTGACACTTTCCATCTAAGTATGTGAGCCTGTGTTCCGGTTAGTATGTGAGCCTGTGTTCCAGTTATTATGTGAGCCTGTGTTCTGGTTAGTATGTGAGCCTGTGTTCCAGTTAGTATGTGAGCCTGTGTTCCGGTTAGTATGTGAGCCTGTGTTCCGGTTAGTATGTGAGCCTGTGTTCCGGTTAGTATGTGAGCCTGTGTTCCGGTTAGTATGTGAGCCTGTGTTCTGGTTAGTATGTGAGCCTGTGTTCCGGTTAGTATGTGAGCCTGTGTTCCGGTTAGTATGTGAGCCTGTGTTCCGGTTAGTATGTGAGCCTGTGTTCCGGTTAGTATGTGAGCCTGTGTTCCGGTTAGTATGTGAGTCTGTGTTCCGGTTAGTATGTGAGCCTGTGTTCCGGTTAGTATGTGAGCCTGTGTTCTGGTTAGTATGTGAGCCTGTGTTCCGGTTAGTATGTGAGTCTGTGTTCCGGTTAGCTCCTGCTGTGTTGCTGTGATTTACCACTCTGATAAAAAACAACTTGGAGAGGAAATGGATTGTTTAATCTCACTGGTTACAGGAATCTGAAGCTGAGACAGCACCAGAAACCACGGAAGAATGCTGCTTACTGGCTTGCTCCCAGGCTCACGTTAGCTGCCAATCTAACACAGCCTAGGCCCACCTGCCTAAGGATGCTGCTGCCCACAGTGGGCTGGGCCCTCCTACATCAACCTGCAACCAAGAACAGGCTCCATAGACACACCCACAAGCCAATCTGATGAGTCGGTTTCTCAGCTGAGAGTCCTTCTTTCCATGTGTGTCAAGTGGACAACTGAGATTATCCAACACAGGCTGCCTCATGTTAGGGAACCAGGTTACAGGACTCATGAACTAAGAGGCGATTGTACATTAAAAGAACTAGAGTTAGCCAACCTGAAGATTTTTATCAGCCAGATCCTATAGATTTTGTGGTCCTGCTGGTTTCAAGTTCAAACAGAATTGTCAATACTATTATAAGAAATTAATCTCATTTTTATTCTTAAGATTCCCTTATAATCTATGTTTTTCACTAATTTTTATATTAATTGCTGCCAGTTAATACATTTGAAATGAGTGATGTCTCACTATTCAGTTAGTAGTTTACAATCCAGATGTGATAGCAAGTATCTTGAGTCCATTTTTAAAATCTAGACAAAGTTCTATCACAATCATACAAGGGTTACATTAAAAATATGGAGTGCTTCATGAATTTGCATGCCATCCTTGTGCAGGGCCATGCTAATCATCTCTGTATCGTTCCAATTTTAGTATATGTGCTGCCGAAGGGAGCACTTGAGTCTGTTTTTTAATATTAGCAATGTCTTAAGGTACATCATCATTGAGGGCCTTAGTATTTTAATTTTAAATACTTTTAAAATCCATTCATTCCTTTATTCATTTACTCATTCGTTTATTTTGTGTGTGGGAGGTGTCATCCCCCACATGCATGCCACAGCTCTCCTGCAAGGTCCTGTCTCCTTTCTACCATGTACACCCTGGAGCCCAAGCTCGGGACACCAGGCATCAAGTCTTTACCCACTATGTCGTCCCACTGGCCCAGACTTCAGAATTTTAAACTTAGTAAGTAATTAAAAAGAGGTAGGCTTTGGAAAAATGATACTTCAGACTAAATTATTTATAAAAGTTGAAATTCAATAGTTTATGTATTTTCACAAGCATGTAAACTGTTAAGAAATCTTCAGGCTGATGAATCTGAACTTCTAAACCTTTTTGCATCAAAATCTGAAAGTACCTTTTTTTTCAAAAAAAGATTGATTTATTATATATACAACATTCTGCCTCCATGTATGCCCGCACGTCAGAAGAGGGTGCCAGATCTCATTACAGATGGTTGTGAGCCACCATGTGGTTGCTAGGAATTGAACTCAGGACCTCTGGAAGAGCAGCCAGTGCTCTTAACCACCGAGCCATCTCTCCAGCATCTGAAAGTACCTTTTTAAAATTGTCTAGTAATTGGGGCTGGAGAGATGACTCAGGGAGGTAAAGAGACTGGGCACTTTCCCAGAGCAGTGGGGTTCATTTCCCAGCACTCAAGTAGCTGCTCCAAACCTTTGATCTCCAGTTCTAGAATCCAGTGCCCCCTTCTGGTCACCACGGGTAATGCACACCAGTGGTGCACAGACATACATGCAGGCAAACACTCATTCATATAAAAAATTGTGTAATAAAATAAGTACATACACATGGGCGGGGGGTGTCTGTCTGGTTGGAACTTGACTTGTAGACCAGATGGCCTCAAGCCCTGAGACATCTGTCTGCCTCTGCCTCCCAAGCCCTGGGACTAAAGGCATTTGTCAGCATGCCCAGCCTACAAGTGTCGATTTTTTTTAAAAACAATCGCCCATATCTATGCTTGCCGACTGGTGGTTAAGAATTTCTAACACTTGTGATGAGTAGGTAGAAGATCCCAGATATAACATAACGACAAGGTGAAACAGTAATGACTATTCCAGCTTTTATCAACTCATTGTTTTCTGTTTTGTTTTGAGATGTCATCTCTGTCTGTAGCCCTGGCTAGCCTGGAACTTGATTTGTAGGTTAAGCTGGCCTCTGACTCACAGAGATCTACCCGTCTCTGCCTCCTGAGTGCTGGAACGCAGGGTGTGGACCACTTGGCCTGACTCTTGCAGACTCGTGTGTGCTGGGAACAGGGCAGGGCTTTAGCTGTTGTATGTGGACCCCCCACCCCCACTCCCACCCCTGAGGAAACGACAGGCAAGAGAATGCAGAACCATGTTAGAGACGAAGCCCATGTTTGTTAAGGTATGTCAGGGCCCATTCGTTCACTTACTGTACAAAATGTGTAAGACAACAGGAGCTGTAGTGGGGCAGGCTTTTAGTCCCAGCAGGGACATGTGGATCTCTGCTGTTTGAGTTTGAGTCCAGCCTGGTCTATAAAGGGCTACAGGACAGCCAGGGCTACACAGAGAAACCCTGTCTCGAAAAACAAAACAAAAAGACAACTTATGAAATGTGTAGGATGCTTGTGCCAAGACAGAGATGAACATTAGTCTTATAAGACACAGTCTGCTGAGGGATGGAATCCTTTTGTTCAGTTTTGCTTAAATGACTGCACACATGAAAATAAAATTAGGGAAAAATATTTGCATGTGTATGTGCATGTATATGTGCATGCGTGATTGAGTGTGTGTGTGTGTGTGTGTGTGTGTGTGTGTGTGGTGTTGTGATAAAGCCCAGGGAGATTGGCATACACTAGGAAAGGTCTTTCCCCCTAAGCTAAACTTCATTTTTTCTTTCTGAGATGGGGTCTCACTGTGTTGTTCCAGCTGGACTCAGTAATAATTTCCCTCTCAGACTCCCAGAAAGCTGGGATTGCAGGCACACACGACCATGGCCACCAAAAAACAAACAAACAAAATTTCTCCAATTGCCCATAGTTATTTTTAAAAGCTGGCTCTCGACTGTCTCTTGCTTTTATTCTCTTCTGGACGTGCCACCTCGTCCAGTGTGCACAATGCTGGGGTTTACTCCCAGGGCTGCTTCCGCACGAGGCAAGAACTCCAGCAACCGAGCTCCATCCACTGCTAACGACCAAGCCAACTTTGGAGGCAGCACCTTAAAAAAAAAATCATTAAAAAATTTATTTTGAGTCAGGGTTTCTCTATATAGCCTTGTCTGGCCTGAAATTTGCTGTGTAGACCAGAGTGGCTTTGGACTGACTCCCAGATATCCCCCTGCCTCTGCCTCCTAAGTGCTGAGATTAAAGAAAGGGGCCATCATGCCTGGCCCCAAATCATTTTCCCCACTGTGTGTTACTTATGTGTCTGTGTGAGTGTGTGTTGGGGGTGGGGAGATACCCTTGGAAGCTAGAGGAGGGTGCCGGATTCCCTGGAGCTGGGGTTAGAGACAGTGTGGGTGCTGGGAGGTATTAGCCCTTAATGAGAAGCCATCTCTCCAGCCCCTAGTTCCCAACTTTTAAGAAAATTAACATTGAAGGTTGAACCTAGGGCTTTGCTGTGGTGGTCCAAAGCTTTGCTGATGAATTCCATCTTTAGCCCTTCTGTGCATGATTTCACCACTTAGGACAGTTTCCCTGTGGCTTTGGAGCCTGTCCTGGAACTAGCTCTTATACACTCACAGAGATCCGCCTGCCTCTGCCTCCCGAGTGCTGGGATTATAGGCATGTGCCACCACCGCCCGGCTTGACTGAACATTCTTACAGGTTTCTGGGGTATGGTTTTTAATTCTCTTGGGCATACTACTGGGTTCCAGAAAAGCTCCTTGTTTACCTTTTGGGGGGACCTGCCAAACTATTTCCAAAATGGCCACACCATTTTCCATTTTTAAGGAACGACACATGAGCAGGCATGGCCATCTGTTGCCAACACTGGCTCTTGCCCGTCTTCTGGGTTGCAAGGGTGTGAAGTACAGTGGGTTTCATGTGGCTGTCATTTGCATTTCCCCAGTGACTAATGACATCGAGGAGGCATTTGTTTTTCTTCGTTGACTTACTTTATTTTATTTTATGTGTGTGGGTATTTAGCCTGTGTGTCGTGTGAGTGTCCAGTACCCAGGGAGATCAGAAGAGAGCCCTGGATTTCCCAGAACTGGAGTCACCGATGGTTGTGAGCCACCCTGCTCAGTCACCTCTCCAGCCCTGAGGCATTTCTTCTTCTGACTTAGAACAATCTTGACCAGGGCAGTGCCGTGGAGTCACTGGAGAGTTTTTTGCACATACTCCCTGGGTGTCACTCACACTGCTCTCAGTGTGGTGAAAACATTTGTCAGACCAATCCCAGGCATTTCAAATGTAACAGAAAAACAGCTCAAAGTGGCTTAAACAACAAGGAAACCCATTCTTTGACATGGGGAGAAGTCCAGCTTCAGAGCTGTTCAGTGCAGAGGCCCCACAGCATCACCGAGCTCCAGGTTCCCCCTTTGCTGGAGCTCCTCACTGTGCACATGTTGCTTGTGTGTTTACTGCTCTGTCGTAGTCAGATGGCTCCAGGAGTTCTGGTCAGTCCCGCTGGACCAGACAATGTCTCCTAGGAATTTCGGCTGGTCTTTTCTTACATCCCAGTGACCAAGAACTATACACATGCCCAGATCTAATTGGATCTAATCCTTGGCAAAAGAAATAGGAATTCCCTAATTCTGAAGTAAGAGGTACTACCTCCTTCAACGGGAGTCAAATGATAGTTCTGCTAACAGAGCAGGGGAAATGGATGTTGGCCTCGGCAACAGGCAGTGTCTTCAGTACAGGCTACAGCATCACGAGAAGGGAAAGGTTGGGTGGGATCTCAAAATTGCTTCCCCCGAACGATTGACACAACACTAATTTCCTATGGCCCAACCTAATAATTCCCAGCTCCATTTAGGCAGACAGATTTGATGAAGGGACAGGATGGAAATAATATTTTCCCAGGTTTAGTTCAATCACTTAAGATAGCTCATGAAGTGTGAATCACTCAGAATGATTGATACAAGTAAATCAGACCCCTGTGGGTGAGAGGAATTTGCATAATACAAGATCTTAACTGGTGTCTATTCTTCTTCTTCTTCTTTTTTATAAATCTCTTTAACTGTCTCCAATGCTAGGCCATATTTACCCCCACTTCCCACCCCCACCAAAGTCCAAAACACCTGGCCTCACACACACGCTGACGAAGGTGGTCACTGTTGTATTGATGCGGCCTTAGTGGTTAGCTGACTTTTATTTTTGAACAATTAAATCAGAGAATGCATTGTTTAGTTTTCATTCAAAATTGTTGAAGATTTGAAAGAAAAAAAATGACTATGTGTCTTCCATTTCAGGAGTCTTAGTCTAGGCATACTTTGAGAAATCTGATACAAATTACTTGTACATATGGAATTGACAGGTACTTAGACTGGGCTGTCTTTGAATTGTGCTGAGCTATGCACAGACGCATTGGAGACTGGTAGCCATGTTCTCTTTTTTAAAGGTTATTTTACTATGTGTGTGTAGTGTGTGCAGTGTACATGCATGTGTGCAAGTGTGTGTATATGTGGATGCCCAGGGAGGCAGAGCCACAGGTGGCTTTCAGTTACTGTGTATTCTGGGACCTGATCTGTGGCTCTTTGAGAGAGCTTTAGTGCTCTTAGCCATCTGCCCAGGCTTGCCATTCTCTTTTGTACTTCTGAATCTATAGTTCCATTTTTAAATAATAAATATTTTGGCACAGTACAAAATTCAAAGCATGCACAAGTTATCACGACCCCTTCTTCTCACAGTGATTCTCCAGGCACTCCATTCCCATCTACCTTGAGGATTTCATGTCAAACTCAGCCTATGCATGGCAGCTTTCTTTACACATGGTCTCTTATAGTTGTTTTTATCCATTTAATAGACTAGAAATTATCCCAAAGTGATAGATGATGAAAACCTTCCTTCCTCCCTTTCTTTTCTGCTTTTTGTTTTGTTTTGTTTTGTTTTGAGACAGGATTTTCCTGTGTCACCCTGACAATCCTGGAACTTGCTCTATAGAGCAGGATGGTGTCAAATCCACAGAGATCCGCCTACCTCTCCCTCCCAAGTGCTGGGATTACAGGCATGTGCCTCCACTGCCTGGCTGAGAAACCTCATATTATTTTTATTCCTCTTGTTTTGTCTTGTTTTTTTTGAGATAAGGTTTTGCTGTGAAACAGTCCTGGCTGTCCTGGAACTCACTCTGTAGACCAGGCTGGCCTTGAACTCACAGAGATCTGCCTGCCTCTGTCTCCTGAGTGCTGGGATTATAGGAGTGCACCACCACTGCCTGGATTATTTATATTCTTTAAATTACATGTGTGTGTTAGGTGATGTGTGTGGTACATAGGTGCCATGCTGTGTGTGTGTGTGTGTGTGTGTGTGTGTGTGTGTAGGTCTGATGACAACATTAGGCATCAGTCCTTGTCTTCCATTTTGCCTGAAGCAAGTTCTCTGGTTCACTACTGCATAAGGCAAGACAGCTGCTCCAGAGAGCTTCCAGGAGGTCTCGTGTCTGCCTTCTTGCTCGCAGAATAGCCTGGGATTACAGATGTGCACTGCTGTGTCCTGCTTGATGTTGGTAATGGGAAGGGACCCCACCTCACGCCTGACCAGCAAGCACTTTACCCCTGGAGACATCTCCTCATCCCTCTTCTATTTAGATACAGGATTTTTTGCTGTGTAGCTCAAGCTGCCCTTGAACTTGAGATTGTCAACATCTTCCCCCCTTACTATCTACCTCATCTAACTGCTTATCTACTTGTGGCAATGCTGGGATTGAATCAAGGGTCCTACATAAGCTAGACTAACACTCTGTCATTGAACTGTACCCTCAACCCTGGGTTTAGTTAGTCTATTGAGGTATTAGGTTTTCTTCGCCAAACTCCTATTGGTAGATATCTAGTGTTTGATCCTTTATGCTACAAAGAATAAATAATGCACACCATATTCTGAACATGTGAAAATACAACTAATATAATAAAGGTTGTACTTTTCCTCCAGTGCTGTTGATCGAATCCAAGGTTTCATGACAGTTAGTGTTCTAACATTAGTCTGAACCCCTAGCCCTGAATGTACGCATTCAGAATTTTGGCAGATAATGGGTTCTAACCACCCCTAGGACTATACAGTCTTTTAAATTCCCATTGCAACATATGAAGGCAGAAGCTATTTTCCAGGAAAGAGAGGTCTTCAAGTTGCCGCTCACCTTATATGTAGGCTTGTGGGCAGGACTCCAAAAGGAGTGTGTTCCTAATTGTACAAGTGGTTTCTTTGTTTGTTTTCTGAGACAGGATTTCTCTGTCCTAGCCATCCTGGAACTCACCCTGTAGACCAGGCTGGCCTCAAACTCAAAGAGATCTGCCTGTCTCTGCCTCCCTGGGATTAAAGGCACTTGTCACTACTACCTGGCTTGTAAAAGAATTTTTAAAAATTTATAGTTATTTCTTCTTTTTTGTTTGTTTGATTGATTGACTGTTGTTTGTTTGTTTGTTTGTTCAAGATGGTTTCTCTGTGTAACTTTGGGCTGTCCTGGAACTTGCTCTTTAGACCAGGCTGGCCTCGAACTCACAGAGATCTGTCTGCCTCTGCTTAAATTAAAGGCGTGTGCCACTACTTCCCAGCCGCATTTATTTCTTAATTGTTTGTGTGCACATTGCACAGTGTGTGTATGTACGTGTGTGTGTGTGTGTGTGTGTGTGTGTGTGTGGTCAGATGAAAGTGTTCAGAGCTTGCTTCTCTTCTTCCACCATGGGGCTTCCAAAGACTGAAATTAGCCCAGGTTTGGTGCCTTTACTTGAATAGTCTCACCAGCCTGTATGTTCTCTCTCTCTCTCTCTCTCTCTGAATTTATTTATTTTATTTTACACATGTGGGTGTTCTGCTGTCTGCATGTCTGTGTACTGCAAGCATTCCTGGTACCCTTGAAGGTCGGAAGAGAACATCAGATCCCTTGGAACTGGAGTAATGAACGGTTGTAAGCTACCTTCTGGGTGCTAGAAGCCAAACCCAGGTCCTCCAAACCAGGGTCCTCTGCAAGAACAAGTGTTCTCAACCGCTGAGACAGTGCTCCATGTTCCCATTTTATAAGACAGAAAAATAGAAAAGGGCAGTGGTGGCGCCTGCCTTTAATCCCAGCAGTCGGGAGGCAGAGACAGGTGCCTCTGTGAGTTCGAGGCTACCCTGGTCTACAAGAGCTAGTTCCAGGACAGGTTCCAAAGCTACAGAGAAACCCTGTCTTGGGGGAGGGAAGGGGGAGAATGAAAGAAGAATAGCCAGGATAGCTTTTTGTTACTGGGTTTGGCTTCGGTATTCTTTTAGACATGAATTTCAATTGTATAAAATTTGGGGGCATGTGCAGAAAAAAATGATTCCTTCCTTTCTCTGTCTCTCGATCTCTCTGGAAATCAAACAGGAGGCTTGCGCATGTGTGCTGGTGTTCTATCACTGAGCCTCCCCTCCACCCTTCCCGGCTCCCACCCCACCTTGCCTTGGTTGCTGACGTTCACAGTTCCAGTTCATTCTCCCTTCTGGCACTCAGTGTGGTCTGCTCTTCACTTACACCCTTAGAATTATTTCTGGCAGTGGGGAGTGTGGTTCAGTGGTAGAGTGTGTGTTTAGCTTGCAGAATAGAAAAGAGCTGGGAGGAGGCAGAGGGTCGGAGAAGCAGATGCCCACCCTGTTGCAGGGAAGGCTGTGTGGCCGCGACCATCGCCCAGCCGCGGAGAAGCTGAGGCAGGAGGATGTCTTGAGCCCCGGCATTCCAGGCCACCCTCTAGAGACCTTGTCTCAAAAAGAACAGAACAAAATCCTAAAAGCTCAACCCCCCCCCCCCCCCCCCCCCCCCCCCCCCCGAGTCTCAGCCTATGGAGAAAAAGCGGCAGCTATCCTGCTGAAACCGTCTTTGCGCCTCTCAGGCGAGTCAGAAGGCAGCCTCTGCAAGGGTGGTATGTTGAGAGCGTTTCCTGGGGAGGTGACTCCGAGGTACCCAAGCCCCTGGCTGGCCTGTCTTGCTGTCCCTCTTCATAAAAGCTGGGCGCTGCTGCAGTTGCAGTTTTCGCTCTAAACCCAACTCCCCTTTGTTGGCCTGCAGAGGCTTACATTCCAAAAAAGGTAACTTGAAAGTGCTGCTGAATTTAGATGCGTTTTTGCTAATTTGTTTTTATTATGCATAGAAATATTGGTATAAAAGGTGTTTCAATTATTTTCTGAGGGAGGGGCCTATGTATTCTCAGCAGCCACAAAGCTTTTAAATGGAGTTATTTTTCTCAGGCTATAATCGGTCTCCCTTTTAAGTACCCTACCAGCAAAAGTAAGTTTACTGCTCCCGGCACAATGGGCCTCTTCACTTTTTAGGTTTGGGAGACCTGGGTGACCTGCGAAAGTTAATTAGAAGGTTAACAAAGACGAAGACAGAGTCGAATCCATCGCCTCTCCTTCAGCCAAAGATGTCATCCATTAATTAGGGAAATCATTCAGGTGGCCTCTATAGAATCCATAGAAAATCTGTCGGTGGCGGCGCACAGTTTTGATCAGATTTTCCTCTCCCCCAGACTGCTACCCTTAATGGTACCAAAAGCAGCGGGCCGGGGTGGGGGGAGAGGGCGCGGGAGGGGGCGGGAAGGATGGGTTTCAGGCGCGAGGCAGTTAACCAGCCGCCCAGCGCCCTCTTTGATTCTCAGGCTGCCCCGCATACTTGCAGCATGAGGTAATCCTCATTGAACCCGAGAGCCCAGCGGGCCGAGCGGGAGGAGGCGGGTGCAGCGACCGCCAGGGCCCTGCAGCCTGCTCCCCGGAGCTGGGCGCGGTGGGGGGCCCGGCCTTCCCATCTCCGTGGCCACTCCTCCCCGGACTCCTATCCTGTCCGGTGCCGCCCAGCGAGGCAGCCAACCCCTTCATGCAGGGTCCCTGATGGAGGCTAAACAGACATGACCCCCTTCCATAAATTTTTCCCACCCTTTTCTCACCATTTTCGTCTAGAATTTCTGATTTGGACAGTCAAGCCTGCACGGTTTCAGTCTCGGTAGTGGGGGCATAGATGGACTGCCTTTATTATTACTTTTTAAAATGCCAATTTAAAAATTGACATTAAAAAAATAGCATTTAAAATCACTTCAAGTCTGTTTTGCGTTTGTGGTTTAACCTTTTCATTTCCCAGATAGTAGCTGTGTGCTCTCTGAGGAATTCGACCTATCTTCATCATCACCATTGGTTTTTGAGACAGCTTCATTGTGTTGCCCTGGCTTCAAGCTCACTATGTGGCCCAGGCTGATGCAGACCTTACGACCCACTTCCCAAGTTCTGAAGCTACAAGAGTGCGTGCCAGACAATTTATTTCAGTTCCAGGGATTGAGCGCTACCTCTGAACTATGTATGCCTCGCCCAATGGGAGATCTTCATAGTTGATAGGGACTCCGGGGCTGAGCCACTCACAGTGCCTACGCAGCTTCTCTGCCCTAACCTTGCTTGCTGAGGTCTGGTCTTTTGGTGGCATCCTGAAATCCTCTTGAGGAGAGCTCTGTCTCAGAAGGAGAATGTGAGACTTTCTGGAGCAGAACTGGAGTGAAGTACATAAAAAAAAAAAAAAAAAAAAAAAAAAACAAAACAAACCCTCCCTGGGGATTCCAGTTCGGATTTGTGAAGCTAAGCCATGACTGAGAACTGGGAAGGTTAATTTTGTGTAGACTTAGTCAAGACATCATTCTGTGTGTACCAGTGAGGCGGGAGTCAAATGGGAAGAACGTCAGTGGAGAAGATGCCGCCATCAGATCGCCCATAGGTTTATAGTTTGTAGAGCATTTCCTTGATTAACGAGAGATGACAGAGGGCCCAGGTCACTGTGGGCAGTGCCACCCTGAGTGGGGGGGGGGTCCTGGGCTGTACCAGAAACCATGAGCAAGCCCCGAGGAGCATGTGAGTAGACAGTCTTCCTCCAGGGTCTCTGCCCTAGTTCCTGCCCTGAATTACTGCCTGGCCGTCCTCAATGGTGACTGCATCCTGTGAGGAGGAATCAACCTGGTCCTGATATTTATCACAGCAATGGGAACCCTAACTAGCATCCTTCTGTATGAGGTCAACATCTATGCGGGTTGATGGAACTCCCTATGGGTCGGTGCCGCCCAGCCCACTGAGACTATTTTGCCGGATTGCCATTGAGACGGGACAGTGGTGTCCCCTCTCTTCCCACCTTGAACTCAAGCTAAAGTCCTGCCTGTTTCTGTGTTGACACTTGTTCTGAATAATTTTGTCCGCCAGCCTCGTCACTGTTTGTCCGTCTGTTTATCCACCCTCTGTCCTGTTGCCTGTCTATTTCTGGAGGACCTTCTTTGACAAATACAGATTGTGGTATCGTGCAGTAAAAGGTCCCTGAACAGCCACCTGACGTGTACAAGTCTTTGAGACTGGACAGTGAGTAGGAGCTAGGGGAGTTGTGAGAGGCATGCTATTCTAAAGCAAAGGTCCTTAAACTATGGGACCCCAGGGAGTTGTATAACTGAATGTATGGGTTTTGGCAAATTTGGCAACAGTACGAGTTTTCATCTTTTTACTGAAAAAGCGGTAAAAGCAGTAAAAAGACATAGCTACATAAAGAAACTCAAAAATCAAATGTGCTATGAATCCAGAGTGCTTCTGGAAGAACTTGTCTGTGTTGTAGCTCATGACTTCTCTGAAGCCTTGGTTCTAAACACAAGACATGTGCAGGCTGTCGAGTATGCAATGCCAGAGAACACTGCCAGACGCTCAGATTGTGAGCTCTCAGTTGCAGGGTTTATAATGTGCATACAAAGCCGCTCACTCCTGTAGCAACATGATGGCTTCATTACCAAAAACAAAACATTCAGTGTTTTCCAACTGTATTGCTTATCATGTAACTGTCAAATTAATATAGCTTTGGGTTGTTCTGTTAAATGATTTGATTATTAAAATTCTCGTTGTTAATGAAATTTTTACTTGAGATTAGGACAGAATTTCTCAAAGTTTCTGGATTGGCTCTAAACATACTTATGCCATTTTGTACCATGGACTTGTGTGAAGCAGCACTCTGAGCATTGATGGCTATAAAATCGAAATACTAGTCAACTCTGAAAAACATTGAAGATGATCTGGGCCCTGCAGTATAAATCATTTGGCAGGATTTCATTATTGTTAATTTTTATTTATGTGTGTGTATGTGTCTGGGTGAGTGTAAGCCCTCTGAGCGCAGGTGTGCATGGAGGCCAGCAGGGGGCGTCAGAACCCTTGGAGCTGGGAACTAAGTTCCTGTCTTCTGAAAAAGCAGCAAGGATACTTAACCACTGGGCTGTCTCCCCAGGCCAAGACTTAATTCCTCATGCAAAAATAAATATGCACATCTGGGTGGTAGTGGCATGTCTTTAATCATAGCACTCAGGAAGCAGAGGTAGGAGGATCTCTGTAAGTTTGAGGCCTGGCTGGTTTACAAAGCAAAATTCAGGACAAGTCAGGACTGTTACACAGAGAAACCTTGTCTCAAAAAACCAAAATACATAAATAAATATGCACATCTATTTCATTAGTATGCAAGTTTGTTTTTAATTTTTAATAAATGATAGAGTTATATATACACCAAAGAATTAGTTTGGCTTTTTTGTTTTGTTAAAAGATTTATTTATTTATGATATATACAGTGTTCTGCCTTCATGTCAGAAGAGGGCATCAGATCTCGCCACAGATGGCTGTAAGCTGCCATGTGGTTGCTGGGAACTGAACTCAGGACCTCTGAAAGAACAGTTCATGCTCTTAACCTCTGAGCCATCTCTCCAGTCCCCAAAGAATTGTTTCTTGGGGGCTGGCAAATGGCCCAGGCACTGGCCCTAAACCTGATGACCTGAACTTGGTCCCTGGAACTTACACGGTAGACCAGGAGAACTGACTCCCTCAGACTGCTGACTTCCACACGTTCAATGCAGCATGCCTAACTTCTCCCTCCACACACAGAAACACAAATAAATAAACATGAAGCTTTTTAAAAAAGAAATTTATTGTCATTTATTGTCAGTAGATGTTTGATTTACACATCTATTTTTTAATATACCCAGAGTCATGGGAAAGCGTGTCTCTGATGAAAAGGGGTTGTGAATGGAATTTGTTTTTAAAACTTTGGTGAAAGGAGCTGGAAATATGGCTCAGTGGTTTAGAGCACTTGATGCTGTTGTAGAGGACCTGGGTTCAGGTCCCAGCACCCACATGGTAGCTCACAATCATCTGTAACTCTAGTTCCATGGTGGTCCAACACACTCTTCTGACCTCTGCAGGCACCCTTACCCACAAGGTGCACATCCAGACATGCAGGCAAATGCTCATACACATAAAATTGAAAAAAAAATTAAGAGCACAGTCTAGGATAATTTGGAATGTACCCCCCCCCCCAAAAACCCTCAAATCTAGATTGCTTCACTAGAACTGATAGACATATGGGCTTTACAGGCATCTCTGGCTAAGGATTCAGAAAAGAATGAAAGAGAAAGTCCCCATCTCTTTAGAAAATGCATAAAGAATAATGGACCAAGTGCTCATTGAAAGAAGCTCAGTAAAAGCCATTATGGCGAGGCCTTAGGAACAGGTTACTGTGAAGTGGAGGAAAACTCATCCTTACTACAAGGTTTGCCAAGTTCTGGCACAATGTCAGGGGCTAAATCGGACTGGGGCAGTGAGGGAAGGAAGAAAAGACAGACACACAGACACATGCACGGAAACGCTGGGCTCAGGTGCGCTGGGCTCTCTTATGGAGACACTGAGCATCCAAGAAGCTCATGCTTAGTATATGTATTGGACAGGGAGGTGGGGTTATTGCATACAGCTGAGCAAGGATGCAGTGTTGTGCTATTATCTATAGCTGAACAAGGAAGTGGGTTTAGCCAGTCTGGGTGGGAGCAGCAAGGGAGCAGGCTGCAAGCTCCGAATGTCCTGGGGAAAACAGCTATGGTGGACTTTTTCTGTTTGTACTATCGTCATTCACACACGGACCAGGGGAAGGTCCCTCTGAGCTGTCCCTCTGTGCTTTACCTTGCGGGGAAAGCCTTTGCCATGCTCACGGGGCTGAGGCATGGGGTCCTTGACAGTGCCATGCCCATGTCAACAATATATATTCACTTAGGACTTAATCCACTCAAGACTTTCTCCACTCCCCACAGTGGCTGAACTGTGTTCTACTGTATTATGGAAGGCAGAAATATGAAATTATGGAAAGCAGTGAAATAAGAAACTCAGTAGTGGAGAGTCCCCCCCCCCCCCAGGATCTCAGGCAGCCTTTGCATTTTCTTTTAATGTAGCTGAGCATGTCTTTGAGCTATGATCCTTCTGCTTCCTTAGTTCCAGGACTACAGGCTTGCACCTCCACTTCTGGTTTGCATGGTGCTGGGGCTGCATGCATGCTCGCAAGTGCTCTAGCAATTGATCTTCATTCCCCGTGAGATAGGATGTTAATGTAGTTAATGAAAACCATGGATCTGATATGATCTGCTATTCCACAGAATCATAAAAACTCGGCTGATGGCTTAGGCTTGTTTCTAACTAGTTCTTATAACTTAAATCCATCCATTTTATTAATTTATTTTCTGCCTTGTGACTTTATTACCTCTATCCCATTTTGTGTGTCCAACTCGTTCCGAGTCTGACTAGTTTCTACCCGAGTCTCCTGGCAACTCTGCCCTTCTTCATCCTGGCACTTTCTTCCTGTCTGCAAGTCCCGCCTAACCTCTTCCTGCCTAGCTATTAGCTATTTAGCTCTTTATTAAACCAGTGAGAGCAGCACATATTCACAGTGTACAAAAAGATTATCCCACAACATGAAAGGAACCAGACTTTTGGGAGTGGAATGCAAAAGTGCAGGATTTGGGATGACAATGGGGGAGTGTTACATACCAATGTTTGTGTAGCATCAAAACTCCTAGGAAGCTCTGGACCCCTGTAATCCTAACACTCAGGAAGCTGTGATGTTCAGGACCAGCCCAGGAAGCATATTGAGCCCTAGGTAACATAGGCTGTGCAGAGAAACCCTGAAGAAAAACAAGTAACTATGGTCTCAGGTGAAGCCAGTGGGGTCTGTGCCCTTAAAGGAAGAGACAACAAGCCCTCTCCTTTCTCTCGCTCTCTTTCTCTGCTTATGAAGACTCAGATGCAACTACTCACCACCTAGCAGGCGCCTTGATTCTGTGCATCTTGGCCTCCATATCTGAACTGTTTCTGGTGTTCAAGCTGCCTCTCCACAGCATTGCTACGGCAGTCTGCCAACTGACCGAGGGAACACTTAAAGGGACACTCGTCTGTCCCACCCAGACCCCTTTCCGAAATCAGGCTCGGGTGGCCCAGCCCAACTGCTCTGAGGTCACATGCTTCTGGAGCCTCAGTTGGGTGGAACACTGAGCCTGGACTGGAACACTCTCTTCATGGGACCTGAAATATTTTTTTTTTCTCACAAAATCCACCAATTCAAGTTGTCTGTGTGTGAATGAGGTTTTTTGAACTGGATCCTCTCTGGGGTAAACATCACATTAGGTGGAGGTAACTTGGCTGGACGACTGTGATGCCTGTTTGCTAGTTGCCATAGTGATTTTGTTGTGTTGGGTGCTCTGCCAAGGAGCTTGGAGCAGAGGTCAACATGGACGGTAGGACTGTGGAGGAAGGCTGGGAAATAGGAGTATAGGAGACAGAGACAAAGTCACATCCCAGGATAACTGGATTTGCATAACATGCCCCTCAACACACACCAAAGCTGTTGTTCTTTTTTGTCTTCTTCTTTTCTTCCTTCCTTTCTTTTTTCTGTTTTCTTTTCTTTGAGATGGGATTTCTCTGTACATGGCTGTCCTGGAACTCACTCTGTAGACCAGGCTAGGCTTGCACAAATCCACCAGTCTCTACCTTCCAAGTGTTGAGATTACAAGCATGAGCCACCCATCCCCCCCACTGCTTTGGGGACTTCTTATTGAAAGAATTCTTTAAGTTTCCCCTCTGCAACTGTCTTTTTCGAAGCACATTGAATTGTAAGTACAAAACACTCACTCAAACCTGTGCTTTGCCAGGAGGATGGCATCCCTGGATGGGAATGATAGCTGCAGGCTTTTGTTTTTATTTTGTTTTGTTCTTTGATTGTTTGTTTGTTTGGTTGATTGGTTTTTGGAGATAGAGTTTCTCTGCTCACACACTCATCATCATCATCATCATCATCATCATCATCATCATCATCATCATCATCATCATCAGTAGTTCTTGGCCAGGTATGTATGAGGAAGCTCAGTGGTTGAGCGTCTGCCTAGTATATAGGAGGCTCTGGGTTCAATTTCTTTCTTCCTTTCTTTTTTTTGGATTTTCAAGCCAGGGTTTCTCTGTGTAGCCCTGGCTTCCTGGAACTCGCTCTATAGACCAGGCTGGCCTCGAACTCATGGAGATCCACTGCCTCTGTCTCCCGAGTGCTGGGATTAAAGGTGTGTGCCACCATCGCCCGGCTTCAGCTTCTTCCACGGCAAAAATTCAAGCCAAATCATTCTTCATCAGGAAATAGATCGCTGGGAAACCTGAGCAGTGTTCGGGTTTCGAGCCAGATGCCCCTCACCTGCTAGACCACCAATCAGATGCCCCTCATCCAGCTAGCCCACCAATCAGATGCCCCTCACCCAGCTAGCCAACTAATCAAGGACCCGAGGAAGTCCCTTAAAGCTCACAGAGTCCCACCCTCCCACAATAAGGAATGATGGGCGATTAGTCTTCCTTAGGTCGGGCAGATGAAAAGTACACGTGAGAACCGCTGAGCACACCGAGGCGCCACTTTTATTTCAGCCTCTGGCACTTGCCCTGCTGGTTTGTTGGGAGGTTTTCACAGTGTTGGTGACCACAAAGTATAAGGCATAGAAAATCAGAATTGTCTCTGTAAGTCCTAGGCCGCATTGACCTAAGATTCAAGGTGCCCGGGGCTAGCCCTCTAACGTTATTTTAGCCCAAAAGAGAGATGTCATTTTAACAAACATGTATTTCAGTTTTCTTTCTTTTGTTATTTTTACTGCTTCTGTCCATCTGTCTATCTATCTATCTATCTATCTATCTATCCATCCATCCAATTAGCAGGACATGCACACACCATGGCCAGAGGACATCCTTGGGGAGCTGGTTTCCTCCCACCAAGAGGTTCCAGGGACAGAAATCTGTCTGTGAGGCTTGGGGGCAGGTGCATTTACCCACTGAGCCAACTCGTTCACCCAATTTCTGTTTTCTTATATTGGTAAGATAAAGATCACTAACACAGGAGAAATACCTGTCCTTACCTCACACTCGTGCAAAGCAGGCGATGTGATTCTCTTTGTAGCCAGTGTAAACGCTGTATAGTGAGAAACCCATACAGCTGTATCCGGTAGCCCAAAACTTAGCATGTGACCTAAAGTGTGCAGTGTGTTCTAAATCTGAGCCATCTGTCTAATCTGGTCTCTGTCCCCAAATATATGGCATTTTTCACAGACAGAGTTTCCCATTCTTTGGTAGGAAGAATCAAAGAAACTGAGAGACGTTTTCTCCGCCAGTTCAAGGCAGGTGGCAGATGGAAAAAAAACTTTTAAAAAAGTGGCTTACGATGAACATGGCAGTACAAGCCTAGAACCTCAGCTCTTGTTGGGTAGTAGAGGCAGGAGAGTCAAGAATTTGGGCTATATAGCAAGACCCTGTTTCAAAACACAGATACACGAAGAAAAGATTAGTGTGGGGGCTGGGGAGGTTGTTCGGTTGACAGCGTGCTTGCCCAGCATGTACAAAGACCTGGGTACCATTCCCAGCATCACATACCACAGGTGTCTCTGTCATTCCAGCAATTGGGAAGCAGAGGCAGAAAGATAAGGCATTCATGCCTGTTCTCAGTAAGTTCAGTGCTCAGTGCTGGACTAGGGTACTGGAGACCAAGTCTAAAAAAAAAAAGAAAGAAAGAAAGAAAGAAAGAAAGAAAAGAAAAGAGCTTTAAAATATGACGTTTAGCTAGGCCTGGTGGCTTTTAGTTCCAGCGCTTGGGAAGCAGGGACAGGCAGATCTCTGTGGGCTTGAAGCTAGCCTGGTCTACATAGCAAGTTTCAGGACTTGCTATGAGAGAGAATCTGTCTCAAAAAAAAGAAAGAAAGAAAGAAAGAAAGGAAGGAAGGAAGGAAGGAAGAAAATTAAAAATATCAAATAAAAACACAAGGTTTTAGGTCTCTACTCCTATTGACACTGGGCAGAGGTTTTACTGACTGGGTACCAACCTCAGGGGCATATCTGAGGTTCTGGCAGAGGAAGGAGATGGCAGGAGAGTGTTGGTGTTGTGGGCTTCTGGATGCTACCAGCAGCCTTGTTGGAGGCATCCTTGAGAACTGTCCTTTTTACATCATAGACAAACCCAGGAAGAGCGCTGAAGCAGGCTGATATTCTCCAGTGTAAACATAGCTGTGGCTATGAGCTTACGAACCCGTAAAGGTTCTTGCTAACTCAGTGACTTAATTGGATAAAGCCTAATTATGACTGATCTACCTTCCCCAGACTTTGCTGTACCATTGGGAAAAGTTTCCATGACAGTCAAACTGAATAAGTGAAACCCAGAATTAAATTAAGAGGTCACAGGCTCGTCTCAAAGACCAAATCACGAAAACATTTTCCAATCAGAAACTGCAAAGAAATCTGGGATTGACCATAATAGCAAAATTAGGGTTTGCCTGGGTTATATTTTCTCAACTAACTTTTCACAAATATTTCCTGGAACGGCCCCAAGGAATGAATGCTGATTTAGCCTATTCTTCCTCGGACGGCATTGGATTCACTATGGAGATCATTGATGCCCTGTTTTTCATCTGGTGGCAGCATGTGACTCTCACACAGTAAAGCTTGGAGACTATGCTTGGCCCTCTTCCTCAGGGGCACCCCACAGACATCCAAGGCTCTTCTTGTTTCTATGACTAGGGTCTTGCCCAGTCCTGAGAAATTTCTGTTGATCCTCTGCCCTAGCCTCAAGCCCTCTATGGCTCTGCTCCCTCTGAACCTTCCTGGGGTGGGGGTGGGGGCAGTGAAGGACAGTGACATTGGAATCATCTGAACAATGCTATCTGAGATGAAAGTGGTAAGGAAGAATTTAAAGAAAGGTCTAGACTCCCTAACAGATTGATGCTTAGGGTGGAGCCCTCTAGGGGGCTCGAGGGGAGGAGGAAAGCTGATTTTGGTGTCTGGGATGCAGGACTAAAGCTTCACAAATGTTAAGTGGGAGAGAAAGGTCTCTAAAGATGCTGTGGCTCCCTCATTAGACAGTCTTTTGCTAGCTTTGTCTGTTAGTTTTTCCCTCCCTTCCGTTCTTTAGGATTTATTTAGTGTAGGAGTGTTTGTCTGCTCATATGTCAGTGTACTGCATGCTTGCTGCACCTGCGAAGACCAGCAAAGGCTATCTTGAAGTGGAGTTACAGACAGTTGTGAGGCTCCCTGTAGGTGCTGGGAAGTGAACTTGAGACATCTGGAAAAGCAGCGAATGATCTTAACCCCTGAGCTCTCTCCAGCTCTTACTTTTTAGTTTTTATTTTGAGATAATGTCTTGTGGAGCAGTTACATAGCTAAGTCATTCCTTAAACTTTCTAGAATAATGTGTATGTATACACCATCACATCCACGCCTTCTCACCGTATGTGTGTTATATGCACATGTATGTTCACAGCAGAGGCCAGAGAAAGGCATCCAGGTGTCCTGTTCTGTCATTGCCCATTGTCCTTATTCTCCGGAGATGAGGTCTCTTTCTGGATTTGGAGTTACATTGGCAACCAGAGAGCCATAGTGGTCCCCTGTCCTAACCTACGTCAGTACTGGGCTCGTAGAGCACAAAACCATGGTTGGTTTTTCATGTGGGTTCTGGGGATTCACTCTCAGGTTCCCAGGCTTGCCCAGAAAGCACTCATATACCCTGAGTTTTCTCCCCATCTGCGTTTAATTTTGACTGTCTCCCCCTGTGCCCTGGCAGCACTGCAGATGGAATCCAGGGCTCTCACATGCAAGACAAGTGTCCTGCTCTCTCTTCTCTTCAACTGAAGGCAGAGAGATAGCTTGCAAGAGGAATTTACTTTGAACTCAGAATTTTGAAAAAATTATATTTTGTGTGTGTGTGTGTGTGTGTGTGTCAGGAGGTACCTCACATGGGACACAGTGCGCATGTAAAGACAGCTTGCAAGAGTAGACGCTTTTACCTTGTGGGTTCCAGGGCTGAACTCTGGCCATCAGGCTAGGTGGCAAGCGCCTGCTCCACCGAGAGCCATCTCACCTCATCTAATGAAGAACCCTAAAAAGTCTTCCTTTCGCTCTGTTTTCATGGCACCTCTTAGGTGGTCAGATGGAGCTGACCCACCAGTGGTCAGAAGTTCACTGAAGAGGGTGACGGGAGATCACTGTACTCTTCACTGGAGGTGAAGGAACTAGCTGCTTACACACTGGGTGAGGAGGGTTATGAGTCTGAATCAGTGGTGGGAGCCACAAACAAGGCTTTTCCAGGAAGCATGGTGTCTTGACCCACCACAGAATGTGCCTGCTGTTGAGAAAGGGTCATCTTGTTAGAGTCCAAGGGGACTGGAGAGACAAAGTGTATTTGTTTGCAAGTGCCAATCTGAGTATTCTCAACTTGGTTATGGTGGGGGAGGGGAGATATTTCTGGGTTGACAAACCTGACTACTCTCCCTTGGAGGTTTTGAACCCAAAGAACAAGCAGAACCTGAAAGCTTTTTGGTCTCTCTAAAGGAGACGACATCTTCCAATATCTCATGAGAAAACCCTTAAACAAGGAAGGTAAGAAGCCTGGGACCAAAGCAGCCACGCTTCCGTGTCTTGTTACTCCACGTGTCTTACAGTACAAACCCTGGAGTATAACAATACACTAAGAAAATTAAAGCGGAGGCTGTAGAATATGTTAAGCTTTTTGCCAAGAGAATGAAGGAGCCAAAGAAAAATGCCAAAAACAGATGCCAAGAGACATAGGCTGTCCTCGATGAAAGCTGCTTCTGAGTCCAGCAAAGTAACAACAACAACAATATAAATAAGACTTTTAGAGTGCACGCACATGTGTGCATGCACATGTATACACACATGTGCATGTACGCTCACACACATACGCAGAGGCACACAACCCAGTTTCTCAACTGGCTGTCTGCACACTTCATGCCCTGGCAGCTGTCAACTCAGGAGCCCCACGGCCACAGACTATAGAGCTCAGTGAGGGGCCAGGATACTCCTGTCATGAGTGGTTGCCCATCCTGGTTCGCAGCAGCAATCAGTCTGTGTGACTTTCACCATGTCTTCCCAGCACTTCGCTGCTCTGCCTGCAAGCACAGCTTCTACGTGCAACATGAGAGTGGTCTTCTTGGAAGCAGATTCTTAGAGCAGGACATAGGCAGCCAAGTGTGCAGGATGTCAACTGCCCTGCCCTGCCCTGAGGTGGGGGAGAGGATGTGGGAGAGGATGTGGAAGCAGCCAGCTGTGGAGCAACTGGAAAAAGGAAGGCCCCTAGAAGAGAGTGCTCCCAGAGTCCTGCCTGCTCCTGACGGCCCCCTAAGTGCTGGGATTAAAGCTGGGTCTGGGTCGTTTATAAGTGTCTCCTTCCTACTCTTGGTGTGACTGTCTGTATTCTGTCAAAATTCAAATCCTTCTCAACAATCAGTTGCTACAACTCCATTCTACTAAGGAAGAAACGGAGGTGTCAGTGCTCCCAAGGAGGGGCTCCCGGTACTGAGAAGGGCAGGAAACACCCTGCCTCCTGATCTTAAGCTCTCTCACTCACACGCCTGCCAGCAAGGAGTGAGCGTCACTGTGTCCCTAGCACAGAAGTAGAATCATCAGGTGTTATCGAAAATTCAAACACCTCCTGGGCTGACACCACACAGGGGAAAGCTGCACAGGAGGAGTTTCACCGAGTTGTTGATTCATTACTTCAGCCAGTGTTCCCTGGCCTTGTAGCAGATGCTGGGAACAGGGGAGAGACACAAAGATGCAAGGAGTGTGCCACCGCTCTCCAGGACAAGGGACGAAAGGCTCTTTATTGCCGCCAGGTATTGCCGCCAGGTACTACCCAACATGCGTGCTCAGCCTGCTGACCCCTCTGGGTCTGACCTTTGCCCTCTCGCCAGCCTGACCTCTGTGCCAGCCACATTGATCTTTGCTGAGTTCTTCTATGTGTTGACACCCTAGGGGTCTCTGCACCCTGGGGTGGCTTCAGAGAAGTCTCTTGAACAAGGTACTGAAGAATGAGCAGGTTTCTGAGCAGAAAGTGGTGGTGGGTGGGTGGAGATTGACCGAAAGGAGCTGGGGAAGTTTCATAGAAATGGCAAGATGGGCTGGCAAGGTGAGGGGCTTAGTGAGAGGCCCCCTGAGAACCCAGGTTCCAATCCCTAGGATTTTTATGGTGGAAGGAAAGAACCGACTCCCATAGCTGCCCTCTGAGAGGCACATGTGCACACACTTCATAAACAAACAAAAACAATATTTTGAAAGAAAAAATGTCTTCTGGGCCTAAAGGACTTTCTCCTGGGAGGAACTGGGAGGATGGAGACAGGGAGAGGGTGGAGCTGTGGGTTGTACAGGGGTGAGTGTTGGGGAGCACCTATATTAAGCTGGGATGATCTGGGCCAATGAGGAACAAATGCTGCCCCTGGAGCCTACCAGAAGGCTCCATAGGCAAAGGTGCTTGCTACCAAGCCTGGTGACTTGAGTTTGATCCCAGAGACCCACATAGTGGAAGGAGAGAACTGAGTCCTGAGAGTAGTCCTCTCTCTCTCTCTCCCTCTCTCTCTCTCTCTCTCTCTCTCTCTCTCTCTCTCTCACACACACACACACTCTCTCTCTCTCTCTCTCTCTCTCTCACACACACACACACACACACACACACGAGTGTCACAAGTGTGCACACATGCATGAATGGATAAATACATGTAACAAAAGAATTTTTTAAATAAATAAAAAAGAAACCCAGTTCCAGGAGCAAATTGGTATGGCATGACCTGCTGGAGCCCCTGGGCTCCCCCTCCTCAGGATCCTGGGTCTAAGCACTTCTCTGGGCTCCAGAAGTTGTAGAGAAAGCAGCAGCAAGTTTGTTCTTCGTCTTCTCCAAGTGAAATACATTCCCTGAAGTTCAGGCGATCAGAGAGTTGCACAGCCAGAGAGGGGGGACTTCTGAGAGACAGCCCAGGCGATGGCTAGGGTGGGCTTTTCAGAACCCGAGTGGGTGTTAGAGGACTAGAAGCCCAAGGCTGAGGGTCCAGCCGGGGGAGGCGTGTGTGTGAGTAGTTACAGCCTGGGAGACATCACATCAGTGGCCGGCTAGGGCCAGGTCAAAACCCTGTGCAACATTCCAGGACAATCTGACCTCACTTAAAGCCTGACTTCAAGTACCCACTGCAGGGGAGAAGGCTGGAGTAGCCAGCAAGGAGGAAGGCGGGGGTGGGGTGTGTTTGTGGGGGGGGGTAGGGGGGGGGATGCTTGTAGAGAGTGGGGAAGGGGGAAAGCCGAGGGACAGAACAAGCCCCTCACGCGGGTTTTTTTCCTCCCTCTAGTGACCCCATTCTGCCCCATGGATGTCACTTTTTCTTCTTGTTCCTTTCTTTCTCAGAGCTTCTGCGGAGAAGCAAGTCTAGGGAGGTGGGAAGAGCGGGGTTTTTTTTCACACGAGCCCTCAGAATTACAGTTCACAAACTATTCAGTAAACTGACCGGCCTCAACCTCCCCTTCAACGGCCTAATCTAAGGGGTGGATCTATGTGTTTTGTTGCCTGTCAGGAACAATCGCAGCGCGGCCCATTACATTTACAGCACGTCGCCCTTTAATTGGTGTAACACGCTGTGGCCTGAAAGGAGAAGGGGCCTACAAAGGCGCCGTGAATGAGCCCTGACTCACACAAAAACACTCTGCAGAAGTTCAGAGCTGGCCACTAACAAGGAGGTAGGGAGTTAGTTTGAAAAGAGGGTGAAGTTCAGAAATGTGTCACCTTGAGGAGCGTCCCATCAAAGCAATGGTCGCATTGACAAGCTGCAAAGAAAAAAAGTTAAACCTTCAACGCCAAGGACCTGCCTTGCTGGGTTTATTCTTGCACTTGAGGAGGATCCAGGAAAGGGGGTCGCCTTTTTTTCTCGTCCTCTGGCCCCTAGGCTCTCTGCTTCTCTCCTCCAGAGAGTTTTAAAAAGTCGGAATGAAGAACAACACCTTCCACCCTCTGCTAGTAAGATATGCTATTTAAAAAAAAAAAAAGACTTGAACAAAAAGGCAGAATGGATGAAGCTGATTTCGGCCTCTGTGGGAACAGCGGTTGTTCTTGCACGCTCCTCTCCCGTTTTCCAGGGCGACTTCCTGCGTTGTGGGGCAAAGGGAGGGCCAGGGGAAGGGGCTCACTAAGCTCTGCTCTGCGGGAGATGCTTTGCGGTGGTTTCGGCAGTGTCAGAGACCATCCGTGCGCTGTTTGGAAGCCTTTGGCTCGGTCTGAAGATATTTTGCTGCTGCCTAGGGGAGGGACATTGTACTGTTTAGACTCAATTCCCTCCTTCTGACTGGCACACCCGGAGAAGATCCCTGTGCCGCAAGATCGTGTTCCCACGGTGCAAAATTAGGCATGCCTAGGACAAGCTAGCGTGCAAAGGCCGGTAGTGAGGGTAACAGTGGCTATGCGGCACTTTCAACTGCTCCACCCATCACAGAGACGACCTGGCCCCTCAAAATACCTTCCGGGTTCCAGAGGCCCCAAAATCACCCAAAGGTGGTGGTGCTGTGGAGGGCCTCCCTGGCCATCCTCTCCTGCCCTTCTGCTCTTGGCTTACCGCGGTGGGGGCTCCGTGTCAAGCCTGCTCTGGGCGGACACCTTGGCGCCCGCCTCTCTGGGGCTAGCTCCTTAGCGCCCCGAGTCTCCCGCCTCCGTGCGCCCCCCCCTCCTCCGCCTTTGTCTTGCTCCCGGGCCCCCGCCCCTCGGGCCGCTCCTGTGAACCGCCTGCCCCGTGCGAAGGCGGGGGTACTTTTCAATGCAGCGCCGCAGCTCCCTCCAGATTTGTAATCCGCCAAAAAGCCGCTGATTGCTGCAATCGTTACTTTTCATTAAAAAAACTTAGAAGCAATTTGGGAGAACCCTTCTCAATGAATACATTTACCCCCGAACGGTCTTTATTCTCCGCCTCCACTTGATGGGTTTCTCTGGCGAATCCGTTCTTACAGGCACAGAATGGGCAATCCCTTGATCCCCGTCAATTGTCATCCCGAGTCGGGGCCACTTTGACCGCCAATAGTGGGGAAGTCAGAGCTAATCCTCAGAAGGAATCACGGGAAAAGAAAAGCAACAATAACCAAGTCAAGCGTAAAAAATGAAAGAGAAATCTCTATTATCACCCACTACATTTCCCAGCTATGTACTGAAAAAATCAGCTCGCTTGTCATTCGAGTCAGACACCCGCACAAGAATATGGGGTCGTAGTGGGTTGGTAGACTCACACGACGTCAGGAGAGATGTTTGAGAGCGAAAGGCTTCTCTTCTGCCTCTGCCAAATCCCCCTCACATCCGCCATAACCATTAAATACAGACTGACTTTATTCTGTATGGGAAGGCCCAGGGGTGGGTGGTGAGGGAGCCCCCAGCTGTGCAGAAAAAAAAAAAAACTTCCAGAGCAGGATGGGGAGGACGTGGAAGCCAAGGAAACGCAGCCCTCCCGCTCTTCCCGCTGGGGCCCCGGGCCTGCGGCTTTGGCGACAGTCCCCTCTCCGGCCCTTGTGCTCGGTGCACGCGCCGCGGGTCTGCAGGTCCCCGCTCCAGCCGGTGCAGCCCAGGCCAGACCTGCTGGAGTGAGCCAACACAGATGCTTCCCATGCCAGCACCTACAATAATCAACACAAGCCTGGGTGCCTGTAGCCACTGCGGAGCCGAGGACAAAGTTAGTTCTCAAGTGACTGAGGTCAAGCGGGTCCCAGCCTCGGCGCTGCCATAGCGTCTTCAGGAGGGGGGGGGGGGGGTTCGCCTCAGCAACTCCAAGGAGCTCCCAGATTAGAAAGCGAGAACCATGGCCAGGGTCACCTGGGGTAACTGACCTGGAAAGAAGGTGGAGAGGCTGAAGGCCAAAGGACCTGGGTATGAACGCACAGAACTTGTGGGTGCAGAGAGCGGCCTTTCGACCCTTTGGGGTGCCAGTGTAGCTACTTCCAGTTCCCCTGGGGGGGAGCGGGTGAAGCTACCTTTCCCAGTAGCCCTCAGGGTGGTGGGGTTTCTGCTTCTCTTAGCTTGACCTGGGCGGGTCTGAAGTTGCTGGTCTGCATCTGGAGGCAGGGTCCAGCTTCCACATCACCTGGGCACCCAAGCCCACCCATGAAGCCTGTAGGTTTATTCATCTGGGGAACCTCTCTGGCCTGTCACTTGCCACAGGCATTACATGTGTTTAAGTTACATACACTACATCTCGTGCACAGTCCACTCGTACACTTGTGTCACACAAGCAGAAAAAAAAAAACCAAATCTGTGCAGTCACAAACTTCCAAACATGTATTACACAAGAACTGGTCTCATCGGCACACCAAGCATGCAAACACAGGCACACATTCCTACACACACACACACACACACACACACACACAATGCCTGCACACTCCTGCAAGCACTAGTTGTGTACAGTAAAGAGTGCCCACCCCCCAGTGCTCAGACTGTCCGGAATGGGAGGGAGCAACCAGTGTGGGGTCTTGGGCTTTGTTGCATCATCTGGGTTCCCCACTGGGGCAAGCTTCTCCCAGGGCTAAATTCCTTCATGCAATAAACCAGTAGAGTTAGTCCTGTTCAGGAGCTCCCCTGACCAGATCAGAGACCACACCAAGACCTACGTGGCTACTAGGCCTGCTCACCTAGGCACCAAATACTGGCCAAATAATATCCCTTAGGGTCTAGGCAAAATGCCCCCGAGTGGTTGCAGGAGTTGAGGGTCCGAGGTGCACAGAGTGGAAGATAGTTGAACCCCAAGGATTCCTGTCCATGTTGAGTAACCTGGACTGGGAGGAAGGTGTGGGAAGCTGGGTCGACATCTACAAAGCACATTTGGTCCTGTCCCAGATTCACATAAACGGAACCTACAGTCCGTGGTCTGGAAAGGGTGCTTGCAGAGAGGGTGACACTCTGCAATCCTAATTAGTGATTTTTGTCCCCTTGTGACTGGGCTCAGCATCTCATGCAAATGAACTCTTCATTTCAGCCACATTCCCCCAGCTCCAGAATTAACTGACTCTTATGTTTAATGATATGCTGCGGAAGTTCTCCCAGCTCGGCTAGCTTTTTATCTTGATTACTCTAATCAATAAGAAATGATAGAGTAGAATTATAAACTCTATTGGCTTTTAAATGTTGCCGACAAGCCCTCTAGATGCCATTCCTGTTCATTGTTATTTATTAAAATGATCCTCAGCCTACCAGAGGATGCAAGTACTGAGCAGGACAAGCAGAAATAGCCTTGGAACCAGTCCCAGCTAGTCGCCAAGACCCGTCCCCCAGCCCCAGGGACAGTCATGCTGTTTGGGGTTGAAAGAGTAAAAAAAAATTAAAAATACATATTTTAATGAAAACCCAATAAAGAAAATTGCCACTTTGAAGTATCCAGAGAAACAGAAAAGCAAATTAAAAAGCATGAGCCTCCTCCCCTCCCCCAGTCCAAATGGTATCGAAGGTGGAAGTGTTGGGAAAGGCACCCTGAGATACAGTCTCTTTCTGGGAGGAGGTTGGTGTTCATGTGTGTTGCGAGAGGCACTACTGGAATCTGTGGACAGTGTGGGGGAGTGTGTGTGTGTACAAGTCTTCAGGCAGACCGATTTTCCTACCCAATTCTGGAAGAAGAGACGGAAATCCCTTTAAGTCTGCAGAAAGTTGGTGAGTGGATGCCTGGAATGAGTGTTTTGGAGGTTCCTAGTCAGCTGGTACCAGGTGCCCTGAGCGCCGGAACCTAACCTTCTCAGGTCTCAAGACTCGGGACCCCATGAGGCCCAGTTCGATCTTCTCGGTCTGTTTTCTCAGAAACTTGTGTGTGTGTGTCTAGGTCTACAACAGGGTGCAGTACGTCTTCTTCCCTTGCCCGCTGAGCTGTTCTTGCTCTGTTGTTTGATAAGGCCCAAGAGGATAGAGAGGGAATTCCGCTCCATCAGCATATTAACCGCCCTCCCTCCTCCCACCCCAGCGCACAAACACACACTTTGAATTTGGTTTCAGGTAATCTGAAAGCTTGGTGGTGGTGATGGGGGCAGCGTTCCTTGAGGGCCAGGGGCTGCAGAGAATACTGGGCGGTCTGGACTCAAGTACTGAGCCGTTCTCACTAGCTTTCATTAGATGCTACTCGGCACCAGGCACTGGGAACTTCGGTCCCTCTCTGGAGCTCGGTGACTTTTTTCCTCTCTGACTGAACCCCCTGCCCTGTCCGGGCTTCCAATGGGGTCTCGAGATCGCTGGCAACTGGAGCTTAACAGCGCAAACGGGAGGCGTGCACACAGCCACACGTGTCCGAGGACTCGGCCTGTGGGGCGAGCTGTAGACCCCCCGGGGGGGGCGCACCCTGCGGTCTACCTGTTCCTCCGCCTTCTCTGATCGCCCCACGCACGGCCCAATCCCACCCGCTCTGCCTCGGGCTTTGAGGATTCATTGCTGGGCGCCGCCCGGGGAGCAGGATGGCGATCTGGCCTCGCCGGGCGAGGAAGCTGCGCGCTCCGTTCCCCAGAGGCTCTGGGAACCCGCGGCCAGCAGCCTGCCTACGACGCGTGGCGAAGGCTGAGCGCCCGGAGCTGATAGCCACGCAAACTCCAATCCTAGCCAAGGCCATGGTCGAGGCGCCAAGGGAAGAGTTGGAAATCGCGAGCAAGCTAGGCCTTTTATTTTTTTTTCTTTTTAAATGACACATGGGGGAAGGGCTGAATGTTTCAAAAAATCATGTAAAATTTTCTGTTCTTAGCAACATCCTTGTTATTAGGAATGATGACTAAACCGCCAGGATTATTCTGGACTGTAAGTTATCAAGAGCCCACTAATTTCACATTAAAGCCCATTGACTGCAACGGCGTGATTGAAGGGTTTTTAACAATTAACATAATCAGAAAATGAGCTGAGATAATTTTTATTCAACTCATTACTTTTTAATCATGTATTTCTTTTAATTAATATCTTCTCCGTGAACATAACACAAAGCGGAGCCCCAGTGCTGGCCCAAGCCAGCCTTCGGGACTGAATTTGACACAAGCAGACATTTTACCAGTAGCATCCATCGCGTTTCCATTGTGGTGTGGGTGAAACAGAAAAATCTTGTCCAAAAGTCACCATGTTGTTTTGAAACACAATTTAAAGGGGTGGGAGGCTTTGGGAGCGCACAAATCATAATGCGCTTTCAATTCGACTTGACTTTTACATGTGGGCGCCTCTCTTGGTTTGAAGCCAGACTTGGATTCAAACGCGAGGAAGCACACAGGAAGAAAAAAGGCTCTGGAGACGGATGCCTGGTCCTGGGTCCCCAGTGAAGCGTGTGGCCTCATGCACCAGGTGCACGCATCCGTTGGGAGCGATGACCCGAGGCCGCATCCGATGGTCTAAACCTTCAAGGATGAAGTGTTCAGGTCCCACCACCGCCACTTTTTCACCTTTTGGTCTTGTATCGACCCAGGAGAGGCCAAGTTCCTCCTCTCCCCTAGCCTGCCAGGCAGTAGACTCGACTTCCCAGGCTTTCCCTGAGAATCCTCGGTCATCCCCAAGTCCCCGTGAATCTCAGGTATTTGTTTTGCAGCCCCAGGGTTTCCTGGGATGCCCAGCCAGGTTGACTTGATGCAATCCAAACCTCTCATGTGGGGAGAACAGACACTGCTGGTGACCCAGAGGGAGGGGCCCAGCCTCCCTTTCAACGATCTCCTCTCCACTCACCGAACTCGGACCCTCACGCCATATCGGACACCTCCAGGAGCGAATGGCTTGGGCTAAGATCTCTTCCAGAGTTAGATCTGTATTTGCCTCTGAAAAGGAAACAACGCGACCCCTGGTGGAAGAAAGTGGAAGCTTATGAGTTTAAGGAGTGGAGAACTTCATTGCTATAGAGGTAGACGGTGGAAGAGAGACCTACATAAGGAAAAGGACGGTCTCTGAGACAGAGAGCATGACGGGGCATCCGGCAGGTAGAGTTCAGGTAATGAGCACTCTGGAACATGGCAACCCGACACAGTCCTGTTAGGCCCCGGTGTCCTCCCTCTGCCCCGTGATCTGGCTAGTGTAGGGTCAGGCATATCTGATTGACTCCTCGCCATCGGAAGCACGGAAGTTCAGTGACTACAGAACACACAGGGCTGTTTTTGTTGGATGACCCCACCTGCTGTTTTCTCCGGAGAGCACCCAGATTCCAGAATCTTTCGGGACTTTCTTCTAAAGAAACCCCTACCTCTTTCATCCCACCTCTCCCTTCAAGAGGTCATGGAACCACGCTGCCATCTTTGAGACAGGTCTCATAGATCAGGCTGTCCTCAAACTATGTTGCTGAGGATGGCTTTTGTGTGTGTTAGGCAAGCACTCTACCAGCTGAGCTACGAATCCAGCCCAAGGAATAGACTAAGGCAAAAACTCAACTTACTAAGGGACAGTGGCTTCAAATGGCTTCAAAAGTCCCACTCCTTATTTTTAATAAGGACAGTTGGGGCAGAGGTCAGAGTCTAAGTGTAGACATATGATCAGAAGAGGGAGAGGGGTACCTCTGTGGGCCCTGTTCATGCCCAGGGACAAATAACCATGACAGGGGACAGAAAAGGAGATGGAACTAACCCTCGCCGCTTGTCACTGTTGACCCAGAGTGAGCCCTTCAGGTTAGTTAAGGAAGGGCAAAGGGTGACATTTATGTCCTTGGTTTCTTTTTCTTTTCTTTCTTTATTTTGGTTTTTGATACAGGATTTAAATATGTAGCCTTGGTTGGGCAAGAACATGCTAAATAGACCAGGCTGGCCTTGAACTCACAGAGGTCGGCTGGCTTCTTCCTCCTGAGTTCTGGGACTAAAGGTGTGCATTATCATGCCTGAATTTATTTTATTTTCTGACATGGGGTCTCACTACATGGTCATAGTTGACATAGAACTCACTGTGTAACCCAGGTTGATTAGTGCTGCGATCACTGGCGTGAGCTACCTTAATTTCTCCCCTTTATTTGTCTTCTATATGCATTCCCATCCATCCATCCATCCATCCATCCATCCATCCGTCTGTAGTCCAGAAAACAACCTAGGGTCCCAAGAGACACTGTCTTAGTTACTTTTCTAGTGCTGTGATAAGACACCATGACCAAGGCAACTTATAGAAGAAGGAGTTTATTTGGGCTTAGAGTTTCAGAGGGTGAAAGTCCATGGCTATTGTGGCAGAAAGCATGGAAACAGGCAGGCATGGCACTGCACTAGCAGTTGAGAGTTTCTATCTCAGTCCACAAACATGGAGCAGAGAGAGCTACTGGGAATGCCCTTGTGGTGGTTTGAAAGAAAATGGCGCCCATAGGGAGCGGCACTATTAGAAGGTGTGGCCTTGTTGGTGTAGGTGTGGCCTTGTTGGAAGAAGTGTGTCACTGTGGGGATGAGCTTTGAGATCTCCTATGCTTAAGCTATGCCCAGTGTGGTACATAGTTCACTTCCTGTTGCCTGTGGATCACGATGTAGAACTCTCAGCTCCTTCTCCAGCCTCATGTCTGCCTGCATGCCACCATGTTTCCTGCCGTGATGATAGTGGACTAAATCTCTGAAACCATAAGCCAGCCCCAATTAAATGTTTTTCTTCTAAGAGTTGCCATGGTCATGATGTCTCTTACAGCAATAGAAACCCTCAGTAAGTCATAGACTTTGAAAACCTCAACGCCTACCCAGTGACTCACCTCCTTTAAAAAGGCCACGCCTCCTAATCCTTCTCAAACAGTTCCACCAATTAGCAACAAAGTTTTCAAATACATAAGCCTATGGGAAATCCATTCAAACCACCACAGTCATCCACCTTATTTTTTGAGACTGGCTCCCACTGGCCAGGAGTTCATTGGTTAAGTTAGGCAAAACTAGCTAGTGAGCCCCCAGTGATTATGTGCCTCTATTTCCACAGCCACCTAGCCTACCCTTTTTTACACAAGCTCCAAGAGACTGACAATGGCCTTCAGGCTGGTTTTAAACTAGCTAAGTATCTAGGATGACCTTGAACTCCAGATGTTCCTACCCAAGTGCCGGGATTACAGGCATGCATTACTACATCAGCTCTGCTCTGGTTGATTTCAGATGCAATTTGTTTCTTTTCCGGTTAGAGTTGAGTCTAAATAGTACAAAACAAAGAGAAAAAATATACGTTGTCAAAACACTCAGAAATCAGCGTGGGCCACTGAGATGACTCAAGCCCTTACAGCTTGGTGGTTTGGGGGTTGTTCAGTCTCTTGTTTTTGTTTTGCAGTGCCGGGTATTGAACCTGGGACCCCATGTAGGCAAACACTGTACCAGTGGGCTGTGCGTTTACATGTGTGGAAACTGGAGGACAGCTTTCAGAGGTCAGTTCTTTCCTTCTGCCGTGTGAGTTCCAGGGATTGCACTGAGGTGGTCTTCAGGCTGGGCAGCCAGCATGTCTACCAGATAAGCCATCCCACTGGCTCAGGCAATCACCACATTGAGAAAGGAGTTCAGATGTTGGTGAACAGAGCAAATGACCAAAGACCAAGGAAAAGAAGACCATTTACAGATGGTACGCAGAGAGTCTAAGCTGATGTGTAGGCAAACTGTGCAGTAAATAAAATTTACCTCAGTACAACACTACATAAACATGAGTGTTAGGCTTGGGCTGGTGTGTGTGTGTGCGTGTGTGCCTGCATGTGTGTGAGAGTGTGTGTGTGTGTCTGTGAGAGATGTGTTAGACAAAGACAACTCTTGTTTGGTTTCCTTTTTTGTTCAGTTTCCTTTTTTATGTCTGTATAAACTTAGTACAATGAAAACCTGGTTTTGTTGATATTTTTAAATTTTTATTGTTTGAGAATTTTGTACATGTATATACAGGATTTGAACCAACCTCCCCTACTTCCTCTCCTCTAAATCTTCCCATGTGAAGTGTGTGTGTGTGTGTGTGTGTGTGTCAGCGTTGTGCTGACCCCCAACCATAAAATTATTTCATTGTTACTTCATAACAAGCATTTTGCAACTGTTATAAACCACAATGTAAATATCTGATATGCGACCCCAGAAGGGTCACGACCATAGGGTGAAAACCATTGGTTTAGAAGCTGGCCAGAACTAAGAGTTGATGTGAAAACTGGGAAAATTAAATCTCGTAAATGACCGGCATGAGTGTAAATAGTGTAATCACTTAAGAGACTGATTTTTATAGTTTTGTATAGAAATGTTCGCATCAGTGCTCAAGGAGACGCATACAGAGATTGTAGGGATAAGTCCCGCCCCTTAGGAGGCATGTTCGCCTCGGGCTAATGTTTGCCTATAAATTTGGCAGAGCGTGCTCCCAGCCACGACTACTGCTTTCCTGTTCTCCGCAGGAACGGTGGTTCTGTAAGTCTAGTTCCCCATTAAAAGCTGTATATATTTTTACAATCTGTCTGCATCCATTTACGCCGTTACATTTTGGCTTCCAATGTTGGGCTATTTTGCATAGCCCCCGACTCAAGTACGTAGCCCACTAGCTAACACAGCACGCCTGCGGGTGCCGTTTTTTTTAGTTCATGACTCGGGCCTCAGTGCCGAGTCCGAGATACACTTGGCCACACAGACCCATTCTGCCCTGCCTGCTTGCCGGAGCAATTAACCCCTCCCTGACTGCCTTGGCTAAGTTTGCAGCGGAACCCCGCTGCCTGAATTAGTGGAAGCTCAAGTACCTGCGGTTTTGCAACAAAAGCCGCCACAGCGGCAGATTTGGTTTGATACAAAGTGACTTAGTCAGGCGGTGGTGGTACACACCTTTAATCCCAGCACTCGGGAGGCAGAGGCAGGCAGATCTCTGGGAGTTCGAGGCCAGCCTGGTCTACAAGAGCTAGTTCCAGGACAGGCTCCAAAACCACAGAGACCACCACTGGCAGGAACCGGTCATTGCAGGTAAAAAATTTTTCTTTTATAAATAAAATGTCTGAACACATTACCATTAAAGAATTTAACAGTTTTTTAATTGTACCATGTGGGAGATTTTATAAGAGGTGTCTATCACCCCACATCTATGGATCCTTCTGGGATTCGTAGTTTTCATTGACACTAAATGGTTTGATAATAGAAATATGATAAAGTCTTTACGAGACGAATCCAGGATTCTTAAGGCAGAGATTGAATGCTTAAAAACAATTGAGAATGACAACAATCTTTTCAAGAATCAGTTTGAAGTTCTCCAGGAAGAGAACAGATCTTTGTTTAACATGACTCGATCAACTGAGCAAAATTTTAAAAAGGTACAGGCTGATGTTAAGGAGAAATTCATTACTATGAAAGAGGGAACAGCTGATTTGGATCATAAGCTTCAGTCCCTTTCTGTAGGAACTGAAACATTAACTGAGAGAATCAAAACTGCTGAATGTGACAATCGGATTTTGTCTAAAGCTTGTGACAGATTGGCAGAAAAATTGTCAATACAAGAAGGCACGTTTTATGCCATAAAAATTATGTCCAAAGATGAGATGTTATCTCTAATGGACAAACTTCATACTTTAGAATCCTCAATGAAGGCTTTGGAACATAATTCTGGACAGGAGATTCAGACATTGCAGAAGGCAATGGTGAATAGAATTGAAAAGATTGAGGAATTTCTAAATTCTGATGAAGAAGAGCAACGGGTAGAAAGGCAAATTTTAACTACATCTGTGGGTAAATCTCTCCGGGACAATTTCCACAAAGCTCTACCTACAGCTCTACCTGCCTTTCCAGTAATAACAACAGAGAAGGTGATTGGTTCCAGAAACCCTAGGGTCATCAAGGAAGATACATGGGAGCCTGTCCGTATGAATGATCTCAAAGAAATTAAATAGGCTGTCATGACTTTTGGGATGCACACCTCTTTTGTTAAAGAGATGCTAAAATCTTGGGCCATGACAAGCAGAGCAATCCCCTCGGACTGGCTCCAGCTGAGCTCTGCGGTACTTGAGAGTGGACCGCAATTGAAATGGAAATGCTTATTCAGGCAAGAGGCTAGACTTTTAGAACAGCAGGAGAAAGCGAAGGGAATTGACATTTCCCTAGATAAAATTCTAGGTGAAGGGCTCTTTTCCGACCCTCAGGAACAAGCTAATTTGGATGAAAACACACCCTCCATGTGTACTACAGCAGCCTTAAGGGCCTGGGACAGGGTACAAGACCCAGGACAGAGAATGGAATCATTTGTCAGAGTTAAACAGGGTCAGAGAGAACCCTTTAGTGACTTTTTACAAAGACTAACTAAGGCTGTACAAATAGGGATATCTGACCCAGAAGCAAGACGTATAATGATTGAGTCTTTGGTTTATGAAAATGCAAATGTGGAATGCAAAGAGATCTTGGGGCCTTTAAAGCTCAGATCAACGCCCTTGGAAGAATGGGTCTTGCATACACTGAATGTTGATACATTTGATTATGGCACTGAAGCATGGGTAGAAGAAGCAATTTCCAATGGTAAAAGGAGACACCAGAATACCAAATGTTTTATTGTGGCAAAATGGGTCATACGAAAAGGAATTGTAGACAACGGATTTTCAGAAATAATAATAATGCATCTTCTAGAAATAACAGAAATAGGAGGACTCAGCCTTCAGGTTTATGTAGAAGATGTGGAAAAGGCAGACATTGGATGAATGAATGCAGGTCTACAAGAGATAGACAAGGCAACCTGATACAGACGGGAAACGTGAAAGGGGGGGGGCCTCGCAGGCCCCCCATGGCAAACATGGTTCGGTCATTTCTAGTTTCTGCAGAGAATGTGCCTCGTCAGGACAATTAGGAAGCCCCATGCCTACTGTTATGAGCAATAATGATCAGAAAGATAAGTTACGTGTGTTTTGGCAAACTTCTATAAATGATCAAAGACCTAAACTGAGAGTGTGTGTAGATGGCATTTTTATTACTGACCTGCTGGACACAGGTGCTGATGTAAGTATCATTACCCCAGAATCTTGGCATCCATATTGGCCTCTTCAGAATGTAAATGTTCAGCTCCTGGGAACTGGAACCCTATCTCGAGTAAGGCAGAGCACGAGATGGGTTGAATGTATAGGGCCAGAGGGACAAATAGGAAAATTAAGGCCATATGTAGCCAATATTGCAATGAATTTATGGGGTCGTGACCTATTACAACAATGGAATACCGAAATTAACATTCCTGCTACTTCTAGAGCCTATATTTCTGAGAATAATATTAAGAGATATTACAAACGGAGAAAACCGGCCATTCAGGCTGTACAAGAACAAGCAATTGATGTCCCTTCAGAGATACCAACAGCCTTGCCTCTAAAATGGTTGACTGAGAAACCAATATGGACAAAGCAATGGCCTTTAACTGAGGAAAAGTTACAGGCTTTAGAACAGCTGGTACAAGAACAACTAGATGCTGGACATATAGAAGAATCTACCAGCCCTTGGAATTCTCCTGTATTTGTGGTTAAGAAAAAAATCAGGTAAATGGAGAATGGTGACAGATCTCAGGGCCATCAACAAGGTTATTAAGCCTATGGGCCCTCTGCAATCTGGAATCCCTTTGCCCTCTTTATTACCAAAAGGATGGCCTCTTATAGTTATTGATTTAAAGGATTGTTTTTTCACTATACCTTTGCAAAAAGAAGATAGAGAAAAATTTGCCATCACAGTGCCTACTTATAACAATTCTCAACCTTCGAGGAGGTACCACTGGGCCGTCCTCCCCCAGGGTATGTTAAATAGCCCCTCCCTGTGCCAATATTTTGTGAACCAACCATTGCAAATAATACGCAAGAAATTTCCCAAATCTATAGTATATCATTACATGGACGACATTTTGTTATCCAATTCAAACATGGATACCTTGAACAGATTGTTTGAAGAAATAAAGATACTTTACCTAAATGGGGATTGCAAATAGCTCCTGAAAAGATTCAGAAGGGAGATTCTGTTAATTATTTAGGTTATAAAATAGGTTTGCAAAAAATTAAGACACAAAAGGCACAAATTAGGAGAGATTGCCTACGGACTCTTAATGACTTTCAAAGACTGTTAGGAGACATTTCCAGTCTACGACCAGCTATTGGGATAACACCTGATCTGATAATTCATTTGAACAAAACCTTGGATGGTGATAAAGATTTAAACAGTCCCAGAGAATTAAAAGCTGAAGCAGAAAAGGAACTGACAATGATTGAGGAAAAATTACAACAGGTACATGTGGACAGGGTGAATCCAGAGCTCGATTGTATTCTTGTCATACTACCATCAAAAATTTCTCCTACAGGAATTTTAATGCAGAGAGATGATATTATCTTGGAATGGATCTTTTTATCACATAAACCAAGTAAGAAACTGAAAACTTATGTGGAAAAAGTCTCTGAGTTAATTATAAAAGGCAAGCTGAGACTTTGTCAACTAGCGGGCATAGACCCAGCAGAAATTATAGTGCCTTTCACTGCTGATGAACTAAAGAAATTATGGGAAGATAATGAACCATGGCAAAGAGCTTGTGCTAACTTTTTGGGAGACATTAATAACAACTATCCAAAAAGCAAGAGACTTAACTTCATAAAGAGAACTTCTTGGATTCTTCCTCGAATCGTCTGTGATGTTCCAATAACTGGAGCCCGTACATTCTATACTGATGCCAATAAATCAGGGAAGACAGGTTACAAATCAGAAGACTTGGGTAAGGTGGAACAAAGTCCTTATGATTCTGTCCAGAAGGCAGAATTATATGCCATTCTTATGGTGCTAAGGGATTTTAAAGAACCTATTAATATAGTTACTGATTCACAATACACAGAAAGAGTTATTTTATATATTGAAACTGCTGAATTTATACCTGATGATCAGAACTAACCTCATTGTTTATTCAGGTACAAGATATGATCAGGAACAGGCTTTGCCCTATGTATATAACACACATCCAATCCCATATGGGTCTGCCAGGTCCTCTAGCACAAGGTAATGCAGAAATTGATCAATTATTGATTGGTAGTGTGCTACAAGCCTCTGAATTTCATAAAAAACATCATGTTAATAGCAAAGGCGTGAAGAAAGAGTTTTCTATTACATGGCAACAAGCTAAGGAGATTGTAAAGAAATGCCCTACTTGCTCTTCCTATAACCAAACGCCACTGCCTGCAGGGGCTAATCCAAAGGGCACCCAAAGGAATGAAATCTGGCAGATGGATGTGTTCCACTTTGCAGAATTTGGCAAATTAAAATATGTTCATCACACCATTGACACTTATTCAGGCTTTCAGTGGGCATCTGCTTTAAGTTCAGAAAAAGCTGATTCAGTAATCACTCATTTATTAGAAGTCATGGCTATCATGGGTATACCTACACAAATAAAGATGGATAACGGTCTTGCTTATGTCTCTAGGAAAATGAAATGGTTTTTTGATTATTACAATATCAAGCATGTTACAGGTATACCATACAATCCTACAGGTCAACCAGTCATAGAAAGATCAAATCGAACTATAAAGGATATGTTGAACAAACAGAAAGGGGTGGAAAACACCCCCAGAAATAGGTTACATAATGCTTTGTTAACCTTGAATTTTCTCAACACTAATGAGAAGGGAACAGCAGCTGCAGAAAGACATTGGATAATGGAAAAGTCTACTGAACTAAATCAACCAGTTTATTTCAAGGATGTGCTGACCTTACAATGGAAGCCAGGAGATGTGCTGCGTTGGGGAAGGGGTTTTGCTCTTATCTCCACAGGTGAGGAAAAATTGTGGATACCGTCAAAATTAATAAAGGTTTGGTTTGAAGAAGAGAAACCACTTGGAAAAGATAAATAACAATTCATTCACAAGGATGGCGAGCATACTGATGGTAAGAAATACAGATAGGTTGGGGGCAGGGTTCTTTTCTTATCTCCACAGGAAAATACTCATCTTCAAAGAAATTAAGGACCCTGAATATTTAATTACTGATGGTTGGACACATTTTGTAAGTATTATTTTTTCATATATATGTCTTATTAAACATTTCTTTATAAATATGTAGAGCTGGTTTTGAAGTTGGACTCTGGCTCAGTCCCTCTCCAATTCCAAGCCTGTTAGTAAGAGAAAAACCCAGAGTTTCTGGAGTTTCTGTCTCATGTCAAGAGCCATGATATGGGACAGAAAGAAATATGAGTTTAGAAAACATCTTTGCTTTTCTTCATATCTATCATACTTTTCATTGAATATATCTATCATGCCTTTCATTGAATGTATATATATATATATGTGTGTGTGTGTGTGTGTGTGTGTGTGTGTGTGTCTATATATGTCTATATGATTAATGTTTAAGTTTTTTACAATGAACAATGAGTTTTTCCTGAAGTGACATTTGAAGTTTCCAGGAAGAAGATGGGGCCCCATAACAACAACTCTACCTGGTTGATATGACGTCATGATACTGATAGCACTACTACAAGACCTGTTTTGGGTACCAGCTGCACAAGACGATCCCAACTTGGTTAGCTGAAATGGTACACATCTTGTACAACATGCTGGCCAGACCTCCACAAAATACTCAGAGACTATTTGCAATTTTAAAAAACATTGATCTTGAAATTTAACCATCATTTTACTTTCACAGGATCCCCCAGAAAGAATGTTGCCCCCATGACAGCTGGAAGTAATTCTAGAGGACGACATCCCCTCTCCCAGTAAAGTTTGCCCCTGGGTTTAGGGACATCATTTAGGGGTTGGGAGGTTGGGGGAGGAATTTTATAAGCTCAGGGGTCATTTTGAAAAAAAAAAGAGGGAATGATGGGATAATAGATTTATAATTGTGAGTTACTGTTTTTAGACAAATATATTGATATCGATTCTTGTATATTGATACAAAGTTAAATTATATTGACTATTGTATGCATGCATGTTTCTACCTCTGTTTATAACATTTTTTTATGTATTGACATATATTGTATATATATATATTTATATAGTATATATTTACCATATTGCAATGTACATTTCTACCTCTGATTAAGATACTTATATAATGTTTGTGTATTGATATATATTTACCATATTGCAATGTATATTTGTACAGTGTTTATATTTGGAGGTCATTATCCTCATTTGTTACACAGTTGTTTATTGTCTTAGTCTTTAAGTTAGATAGATATTGAGAATTATATATATTAATAGTCATCTAAGTTTGTCATTTATAATAAGACTAATCAGGTTCTTTAGTTATATAGAGATTATCCTCAGTATAGATAGATAATCTTTAACCTCTTCAAAGAGCTGTAGAAAATGGCCTTTAATATAACTCAGAGTTTTGTGATAGTGAGACACAATTGCTCCTGGCAACATCGCTCTATTCCTGAGAGAACGTTGAGCACCAAAGACACTCCACTGGGAGCTTGTCTTCTTGGCAGAACTGGCCTTTGGGTTAAGAAAAGCCCATACCTCAACTTCTGACAATGAAACAGGATTGTCTTATCCTGCCAAGACAGGGTAGGATAGTTCTAAGAAAGTTCCTTGCCTTTAATAATGGTATGTCAGTTATGTTAGGCCTTAGCCAAAGTTAGTTGACTCAACATTGCAAACGAGACTTTGGGTGATTGCCCAGGTAGTCAGTTGTCTCTGTCAATTGTTGCACATTTTGGATATATTTCGTTTGTTAAGTAATATTTATTCCCTTCTCAGATCTTTGATGGAGTTGAAGATTATATAATTGTAGTTACTCTCTACATTATTTAGACTCCTTGAGATAGAATGTTTAGCAAAACTTTTTATTCTCAATATTGTTTGTTATATTTATTATTTGTTATTATTGTATATAGTTGTATTTGGTTTAGTTCTGTCTTATTTAGACAAAAAGGGGAGATGTAGGGGTATGTCCCGCCCCTTAGAGGGCGTGTTCGCCTCGGGCTAATGTCTGCCTATAAATTTGGCGAGCGTGCTCCCAGCCACTACTTCTGCTTTCCTGGTCTCTGCGGGAATGGTGGTTCTGTAAGTCTATTTCCCCATTAAAAGCTGTATATATTTTTACAATCTGTCTGCATCCATTTACACCGTTAGAAGAGATGTTTGTTGTCATTTTCTTAGCAACTCCCCACTCTGAAGCATGTTGATAAAAACTCAGGGAGAGAAACTGGGCTTCAACCTGAAGACCTGAAAGCAAATCTTACCTCGTCCTCAGTCTGAAAATGATGATCCTGCCTCCAGGAATCTCAGAATGAATCTGTGTCAGGGAGAGAAACTGGGCTTCAACCTGAAGACCTGAAAGCAAATCTTACCTCGTCCTCAGTCTGAAAATGATGATCCTGCCTCCAGGAATCTCAGAATGAATCTGTGTCTGTGAGCTGTCTCCTTCCATTTTATATTCCTCTCTAGGGCTGGGGTTAAAGGCATGCACCTACCAGTTTCTATGGCAAACCAGTATGGCTACTGGGATTAAAGGTGTGTGTTATCACTGCCTGGCTGTAAGGCTGACCAGTGTGGCTGTTTTACTCTACCGATCCCCAGGCAAGCTTTATTTACTAAAATGTAATTAAAATGCCACTACTCCACTCCATGGAAACTTATGTTAATTTTAATAGACATTAGTGAGTCAGGCCTGGTGGCAAAGGTGTGTAATCCCAGATCCTTGGGAAATGAGGCTGGAGGATTGCAATTTCATGGTCCTTTTGGGCTAGAAAGTAAGTTCAAGACCAGTCTGGGCAATTTAGTGAGTCCTGTCTCAAAAGAAAATAAAATGAAACTCAGATGTGATGGTGCATGTCTTTAATCCCAGTACCCAGGAGGCAGAGGCAGGCAGAGCTCTGTGAGTTCGAAGCCAGCATGGTATACAGAGTGAGCTCCAGAATGGTCATAGAGACCTGTCTTTAAAAAGGCGGAGGAGGAAGGAGACCTGGGGGGGCTGTAGCTCAGCGGTGGAGCACTTGCCTCGAGTGCAGGAGCCCCTGGTTCATGCTCCAGTACTATTCCCCCAACAGATATTAGCCGACTTTCAAGTAAAATGTAGCCATTCATAGATTGACTATGGATATCTGTTAAAAGAAACTACCTTGGTCTGGATAGATCTGTGTGAATAGATGTCCAAAACAACAGTAAATAGGAAAAAAGAAAAGCCAAGATGTATGATTTATTAATCAGAGTTCTCTAGAGGATTTATTAATCTAGAGTTGTCTAGAGATTGAGTTGCCTTCTTCTTTGTCATTATGTAGGCTGCCAGGAGAAGGTATGACCAAATTAAAGGTTTATCTTTCGATCTTAAAAGATCTGGATTAAAAGTGGGTCTTTCCACTTTAAATGATTTAATTAAGAAAAATTCTCACACAGGTGTGCCCAGCCTCTTGGATTTTAGTTAATTCCAGATCTAGTCAAGGTGACAACCAAGAATAGCCATCACAATAATCTATTAAATCATTGCTATAAATTGAAAAGAGCTGAAACTTTGTAAAATTCAATATTTTACATATATTATTCATTTATAACTTGTTACACATGTTTCTACACAAGCATACAATTATTAGCTGGAAAGATACCTACTTTGTTAGACCACTCCGAGATGATCTGCAGCATCCCCACCTGCCAGTCTTCATGTCCTTGTGTTACCTCCTCACCTTTGTTTGGCCTTAAGTTATGACTTGTTTAATCAATAGAACCGATGGGATGTCCCTTCCAGGATTAGGTATAAATAACTAGGACTTTGCTGCTGTTGGCCCTGGCCATCTAGCTCTGACAAAATGAAGTAAGCATTGTGAGGTGCTCTGTGGAGACCTTCATGCAGCAAAGAACTGAGGCAGACCTCTAGCTGGGACTGAAAGAGCTACTGAAGCCTGTGTGCCCCAACTTACAGGGACTTGAATCCTAAAAACCATTGCTGAGTGATCTCAGAAGCTACTGACCTGATGGCAGCTCCAGTCCACACTTTGACAGCAGCCTTGGAAGACCCTGAACTGGAGAGCCAGTTGCATCATACAGACTCCTGATCCCTGGCAAGGTAACAGAGCCACTGTCTTTGGATTAATTTGCCGTGCAGAAGTAGTTACTAATATACTGAGTTATAAAAGTTACCATCTGGGTTAGAGGAGGAGTAGGAAGAAATGGGGCTTGAGGAAAGTCGGAGGAGACCTGATGTGGGAAGTCCTTCTGTATATGTGTTGCTTTTATTGGTTAATGAATAAGAAGCTGCTGGGAAAAAGAAGGCAGAGTCAGGGAGAAGCCATGTAGCTGCCACCACAGACAGATGCTCTGGAACCTTGCCAGTAAGCCACAGCTACATGGTGATACACAGATTAATAGAAGTGGGTTAAACAAAGATATAAGAGACTAGCAATATGCCTAAGTGATTGGCCAAGCAGTGATTTAAATAATATAGTTTCTGTGTGATTATTCCTGGTCTGGGCAGTTGGGAATGAACAAGCCGTCTCAGCCAACAGAGACCTTTGAAAATGACTTTTCTAACTTCTTAAAATTGGTCACATCAACATCCTGTTACAGAGAGGGGAGGGGCTCATGAGGCCCCTGTATTCTCTGGAGATTTGCTGTCCTCCTACACACACACACACACACACACACACACACACACACACACACACACCTGAAGTGATTTGTCCTTTACATATGGATTGATTTTGAGTAAAGATGTAATTTTACATTTCAACAATGCCTTGAAAAACTAACACATACCAGAATACGGGTGTCCGTTATCACTTCTAACCCCATTAACTCTTGCACAAATGTAGATATTATATTTCCAAGACTGAAGCCAAGAGCAAATTTACAGGTGGTTTGCTATTATGGGTCATTTCATTTGAAGTGGGGTAGTTTCTTTTCTGAAAGGCAGGTTGGATTGGCGATTTAATGTAGAGCCATGAGCTTTAGGTGGGGGACAGGAGTACGGGGCTGCGGACAGGGGCCAGACATCATTTGGCTGTGGAAAGAGCGGTGGCCTTGCTCCAATGTGGATTTCAGTTAAACCTGAACCTTCTCATGGCTTGGAAGGTCTCTGAGCCTGAACTTTAAGTTGAGAGTTTGCATCTCTGAAAGCTTTGTCCATTATGCCCTGGACATCTAGGTCCAGGGGGCCTGGCCAAGGGGTGGATGGAGAGATGCATTCGTGTGGATTCTAGGAATTGCAGGCGTGCCTACAAATGTTGGTGCTTGCAGGATAACCAATACCTTCCTTGTTACTGTGATCAAATGCACGAGGAAAGCAACTGAAGGGAGGTTATTTTGGCTTGTGGTACAAGAGATTCAGTCCACGGGGAAAATGGCGGCAGGGATGTGAGGAGGCTGCTCACAGTGCGCCTGCGCCTGCCTGCAGTTAGGATGTAGAGAGAGCCAAAGCCAGCGCTAGGCTCACTTTCTTCTTCCCTCCGGGTGGCGAGCCCAAGGGATGATGCTACATGTATTAAGGTTGGGTTTTCCTATGCCGTTAAACCTTTCTGGAAACACTGTCAGAGGCTCACCTAAAGGAGTGTCTTCATTGGAATTCTAAACCCCATCAAGTGGACTATCCATGATGCCCATACAGCTGTGTGAAAGGTGGAAGCTTTTCTTTAAAGAGTTGTGTGCGGGCTGGAAAGTTGACTCAGTGATTAAGAGTACTTGTTGCTCTTGTAGAGGCCCTGCGTTCTATCCCTGGTACTCACAATTATTTTTAACTCCAAAAGTAGGAAATTTAACTCTTTCTTCTGGCCTCAGTGAGCACCAGGCAAGCTGTGAACATACCTACATGAAGGCAAAATATTCATATACATAAAATGATAAAATAAAAGAACCCAAAAATGAAAGAGAGAGAGGAGAGAGAGAGAGAGAGAGAGAGAGAGAATGTGTGAGTGTGGGCTTATGTTTGTTGGGGGTGTATGTGTGTACCTGTTTGAGTATGCATTCACCCCAGATAGGGAGCCCATGACAGACCAAAGTTCAGCCAATACCAAAGTCCAGTTGGTGAACCAATGAGTTTTATTGCGGTTACTTACAAGAGCAGAAATGACCCAAAGGTAGCTGTATCACCAAAGCCCACCCCAACATGGGTGACAACTCATAAAACATGGGAACCTGGAGCACACTGCTCAGCCTGCAGGCAGCTCAACAGGTTGGACAGTGTCCTTTCCAAGTGGTTCAGTTGGTCTAAACCTCTTCCGGGCGGCTGGTCCAGTCTCAGCGCCTTTTTTGCATCTTGGCTTGACTGAGAGGGAGTCCCAGTTTACTTACTTACATTTATTTACTCTAGCAGGAAGGAGTCTCGTGAATCTGGACAGTTTTAGGGACTTCCTGAAACTATTTAGAGTTGTTTTTGTTTGTGTTTAAAGAGCTTCCCTGCAGGATTGAACGTTTCACTCTCAGAGGAAGCTGTTATACAACAGTAGGATCTCCATAAATTAGACACCAGCCTGGTCTTCACAGTGAGTTCCAGGGCAGCCAGACTGTACAGACCTCTTAAGCCAGGAAAGCAATCCCAGTATTCAGGAGATGGAGTCAAGACAATCAGGAGTTCGAGGACAGCCTTTGCTATATGAGACCTTGTCTCAAAACAAAAACAACAAAAAGAGCAAATGAACAAACAAAAAGGAAAGAAAATGAACCAAGACAGAGAACATTTTTATGCCAAGAATTTAGTCAAAGGTATGAGCTCTGAGCTCAACTGCAATATGGACTCATTGCCCTGACTGGTAGAATTCCATTTTAATTCACAGAAACATGATGTTTCAGGTGGCTCAGTACAGCTTTGTGGCAGGAAAACTTTGCATTTCCTTTGGAGTTTACGAAATATCAGAAATAGCTTATGTGTCTTTAGTTCCTCCCTCATGAATCCTTAGGTGCTTGAGCACCCCAAGCTAGAACTCCCTGGTTTGCTGGAGGGAAACCGAGTCACTACTTGCACATTCCTGATGTTTCAGGCACACCAGGAACTGAACTGAATCTCCCCAAGGTGGCTCTGCAGGGTCAACACACATTTGCATTTGAAGCTGGACAAAAACCCAGGCGAAAGTTTGCCACAATCAAGTCTCTTTGTGCGTGAATGGCTTTAATAAGTGATTATAGTTTTAAAAATACATACATACGTATTGTATGAATTGAAGGGGTCTACAAAGGTCCAACTGCCTCAAAATTTCTCCTTTTGCTAAATAGGCCTTAATAGCACCCACCTTTCTTTTATGCTGGCGTGATTGCCAGAAGGTCACTGTTCAACCGTAATTTCCTTCCCATCAGAAGAAAGGTTTGTAGTGGACCCACTTTTCTCTCTCTGAACACTTCTTCTCCTAATCTACATACAGTGGTCTCCAAGAAACTATAGCTATGTATTGGGACCCCTAACCTTCTTCCTGGATATGCGTTGGACCATTTGCTTGGCTGAGAAGGGGTTTGGGTTTTGGGGGGAGGGAAAATTATTAATACTAAAGTTATTAATAAAACAACAAAGTTTATGCAGCATATTTTCTACCGTGCTGACTGAGGAAAATCTGAAGTACATTTTGTTACAGTTTAATAACGGCGAGAAGCAGGGAATTGGAAGGGAGAGGCGCAAAGCCCCACCTCTCTTCAGAGGAGCAGGAAAGGAAGAGGAGTGGCGGGCAGAGCCTGTCTGTTAAAGGGGCCTTGCCGCATTTGCACATAGAGACCACGTAGCGACATAGTGGATGACATTGTCAGGTCCCTGGGCAGGCCAGCGTAACTGTCTGAGTACTGACCAGCGCATGTGAACAGGGATGGCGTTACTTGCCAGGTCCTCAAGGGCAGGCCAGTGTAGGTGCCTGAATGCTAACACATAAAGACTCTGAGTAAGAATGTGTGTGTGGGGGGAGGTACGGGGAGAGACAGAGACAGAGATCTATCTTGAGGCATGACCTTGGCTTCATCCTTGTAGTTCCTGCTTTTTTCCCCAACGTAATAATTTATTGATTATTTTGGAATTTCACATCTTGCACCCCAGTCACACTCACTTATCAGTCCTGCCATGTCTGTCTCCAACCTTTGTGACCTTACCCCCTCAAAAAGAGCAATTCCAATTTGTGTTGCCCATACTCTCACTGCAGCCCGGCCAAACTCCCAGTTTCCTGAAGAAAACGGAATCCTTTTCCACCTGCACTCCAGCCAGAAGCCATCAGTTGTGGAAGCTACGTTTTAGTATCCTTTTCACAATTTTTTAAATTGATTTTTATTGCCTCTACATTTTTCTTTGCTCCCCTTCATATCTCTACCCTCCCCTATTCAGCCCTCCCCCCAAGGTCCCCATGCTCTCAATTTACTCAGGAGATCTTGTCTTTTTCTACTTCCCATGTAGATTTGATCCATCTTAGTGTCCTCATTGTTGTCTAGGTTCTCTGGGATTATGGTTTGTAGGCTAGTTTTCTTTGCTTCATGTTTAAAAACCATCTATGAGTGAGTACACGTGATAATTGTCTTTCTGGGTCTGGGTTACCTCATCACTATGATGTTTACTAGATCCATCCCTTTGCCTGCATTTAGTTTTTTTCCAGGTTCTGGCTATGACAAACAGTGCTGCTATGAGCATAGTTGAGCACATGTCCTTGTGGTATGATTGAACATGTTTGGATATATACCCAAAAGTGGTATTGCTGGGTCTTGAGGAAGGTTGTTTCCTTATTTTCTGAGAAATCACCACACTGATATCCAAAGGGGCTGTATCGGTTTGCACTCCCACCAGCAATGTAGAAGTGTTCCCTTTACCCCACTTTCTCTCCAGCAAAAGTGTTTTTGATTTTAGTCATTCTTACAGGGGTTAAGATGGAATCTCAGAGTTGTTTTAATTTGCATTTCTCTGATGACTAAGGATGTTGAGGATTTCCTTAAGTGTCTTTTAGCCATTGTATATCCTCTGTTGAGAGTTCTCTGTTTAGGTCTGTACTCCATTGTTTCTCTCAGTGTCTGTGCTGCTGGGGTTATATTTAGGAAGTGTTCTTTTGTCCCAAGGCATTCAAATGTACTTCCCACTTTCTCTTCTATGAGGTTCAGTGTGACTGGCTTTATGTTGAGGTCCTTGATCCATTTGGACTTGAGTTTTGTGCATGGTGATAGATATGGATCTATTTTCATTCTTCTACATGTTGATATCCAGTTATGCCAGCGTCATTTATTAAATATACTTTTTTTCCATTTTTTTTTGTTTCTTTTTCAAAAAGCAGGTGTTCGAAGTTGTGTGGATTAATTTCCGGGTCTTCGATTTGGTTCCATTGGTCCTCCTGTCTGTTCTTATGCCAATACCAGACTGTAGCTCCATAGTAGAATTTGAAGTCAGGGATTGTGATGCCTCAGAAGTTCTTTTATTGTACAGGATAGTTTGGGCTATTCTGGGTTTTTCGCTTTTTCCATATGAAGTTGAGTACCGTTCTTTCGAGGTCTGTGAAGAATTTCGCTGGGATTTTGATGGGCATTGCGTTGAATCTGTAAATTGCTTTCTGTAAGATTGCCATTTTTACTATGTTAATTCTGCCTACCCAAGAGCAAGGTATCTGATGTCTTCTTTAATTTCTTTCTTCAAAGATTTAAAGTTCTTGTTATACAAGTCTTCCACTTGTTTGGTTAGAGTTACTCTGAGATATTTTATGCTATTTGTGGCTATTGTGAAGGGTGATATTTCTCTGATTTCTTTCTCAGCCCATTTATCATCTGTGTACAGGAGGGCTACTGATTTTTTTTTGAGTTAATCTTGTATCCTGCTACATTACTGAAAGTGTTTATGAGTTGTAGAAGTTCCTTGGTAGAATTTTTGGAGTTGCTTATGTAAACTACCCTATCATCAGCAAACAGTAAGAGTTTGACATCCTCTTTGCTGATTTGTATCCCCTTGATCTTCTTTTGCTGTCTTATTGCTCTAGGTAGGACCTCAAGAACTATATTGAATAGATATGGAGAGAGTGGACAATCTTGTCCTGTTCCTGATTTCAGTGGGATCACTGTGAGTTTCTCTCTATTTAGTTTGATGTTAACTTGCTGTATATTGCCTTTATTAAGTTTAGGTATGTTCCTTGTATCCCTGCTCTCTCCAAGACCTTTATCAGGAAGGGATGTTGTATTTGTCGAAAACTTTTTCAGCACCTAATGAGATGATCATGTGGTTTTTATTTTTCAGTTTGTTTATATGGTGGATTATGTTGACAGATTTTTGTGTGTTGAACCATTCCTGTATCTCTGGAATGAAGCTGACTTGATCATGGTGGATGATGGGTCTGATGTGTTCTTGGATTCAATTTGCCAGAGTTTTATTTAGTACTTTTGCATCAATGTTGATGAATGAGATTGGTCTGTAATTCTCTTTCTTAGTAATGTCTTTATGTGGTTTGGATATCAGGGTAATTGTAGCCTCATAAAAAGAGGTTTGCAATGTTCATTCTGTTTCTGTTGTGTGGAACAATTTGAGGAGTATTGGTATTAGTTCTTCTTTGAAAATCTTGTAGAATTCTGAGCTGAAACCATCTGGTCCTGGGCTTTTTTTGGTTGGGAGACTTTTGATGACTGTTTCTATTTCTTCAGCAGTTATAGATCTGTTTAATTTGCTTATCTGCTCTTGATTTAATTTTGGTAAGTGATATTTATCAGAAAGTTGTCCATTTCCTTTAAGTTTTCAAATTTTGTGGAATACAGGTTTTTGAAATATGACTTGATGATTCTCTGTATTTCCTCCATGTTTGTTGTTATATCCCCTCTTCATTTCTGATTTTGTTAATTTGGATATTCTTTCTCTGCTTTTTGGTTAGTTTGGATAAAGGTTTGTCTTTTTTGCAGATTTTCTTGAAGAAGCAACTCATTGTCTCATTGATTCTTTGTATTGTTTTCTTTGTTTCTATTTTGTTGATTTCAGATCTCAATTTAATTAGTTCCTATCATCTCGTCACTGGGTGAGTTTGCCTCTTTTTGTTCTAAAATTTTTAAATGTTCTGCTAATGCACTAGAGTGGGATTTTTCCAACTTCTTTATGTAGTAGGCATTTAGTGCTATGAACTTTTCTCTTAACACTGCTTTCATTGTGTCCCATAAATTTGGGTATACTGTGTGATCATTTTTTTTTTATTGAATTTTAGGAAGTCTTTAATTTCTCCCTTTATTTCTTCCTTGACCTGTTGACAATTCAGGTAGGCATTGTTTAATTTCCATGTGTTTGTGGGCTTTCTAGAATTAGTACTGCTGCTTAACTCTAGCTTTAAGTCATGGTGATCTGATAAGATACATGGGGTTATTACAATTTTTTTAATCTGTTGAGGTTGTTTTGTTACTAAGTATGTGGTCAATTTTTGAGAAAGTTCCATGAGGTGATGAGAAGAAGGTATATTCTTTTATGTTTGGATGGAATATTCTATAGATGCTTATTAGGTCCATTTGAGTCATAACATCTGTTAGTTCCCTTATTTCTCTGTTAATTTTTTGTCTGACTGACCTGTCCAGTTGTAAGAGTGGAGTGTTGAAGTCTCCCACTATTAGCATGTGGGGTTTAATGTATGATTTAAGCTTTACAAGTATTTTCTTTACATATGAGGGTACCCTTGTATTTGGAGCATAGATGTTCAGTATTAAGATTTCCTCTTGATAGATTTTTCCTGTGACTAATATGAAATGTCCTTCTTTGTCTCTTTTGATTGATTTTAGTTTGAAGTCTGTTTTGTTAGATATTAGGATAGCTACATCAGCTTTTTTCTTAGGTCCATTTGATTGGAAATTTTTCCCCCCAACCCTTTACTCTGAGGCAATGTCTGTTTTTGAGGTTGAGGTGTGTTTCTTGTATGCAACAGAAGGATAGATTATGTTTTTGTAACCAATCTGTTAGCCTGTGTCTTTTTATAAATGAATTGAGTCAATTTATATTACGGGATATTAACGACCAGTGATTGCTATCTTCTTTTAATTTAGTTTTCATTGTTGGTGATATTAATTTGTGTGTTTTTCCCTTCTTTGGGATTTGCTGCTGTAAGATCATCAATTGTCTGTGTTTTTGTTGATGTAGCCAACTTCCTTAGGTTGGAGTTTTTCTTCTAGTACTTTGTGTAGGGCTGGGTTTGTAGCTAGGTATTGGTTAAATCTGGTTTTGTCATGGAATATCTTGTTTTGGCTTTCTATGGTGATTGAAAGTTTTGCTGGGTATAATAGTCTGGGCTGGCATCTGTGGTCTCTTAATGTCTGCATAATGCTTGACCACGACCTTCTGGCTTTCATTTTCTTCAATGAGAAGTCAGGTATAATCTGATAGGTCTGCCTTTATATGTTACTTAGCCTTTTTCCTTTGCAGCTCTTAATATTCTTTCTTTATTCTGTATGTTTAGTATTTTGATTATTATGTGGTGAGGGAACTTTTTTTTGGATCCAGTCTATTTGGTGTTCTGTATGTTTCTTGTATCTTCATAGGCATATCTTTCTTTAGGTTTGGAAAGTTTTCTTCTATGATTTTGTTAAATATATTTTCTGTGCTTTTGAGTTGAACTTCTTCTCCTTCTTCTATACCTGTTATTCTTAGGTTGGTCTTTTCATGGTGTCCCATATTTCCCGGGTATTTTGGGTTAAGCTTTTGTTAGATTTAATGTTTTCTTTGACTGATGAGTCTATTTCCTCTATTGTATCTTTAGCACTTGAGATTCTCTCTTCCATCTCTTGTAGTCTGCTGTTTATGTTTGCATTTTTGGTTCCTGATAGTTTTTTCATGATTTTTGTTTCTATAATTCCCCTGGCTTGTGTTTTATTTATTGTCTCTATTTCAGCTTTCAAGTCTTGAATAGTTTCTTTCATATGTTTGATTACTTTTTCTTGGTTTTCTTTAAGAGATTTGCTGATGTCTTCCAAGTTTTTTATTTTTAAGATTTATTTATTTATTATGTATACAGTGTTCTGTCTGCTTGTATGCTTGCACGCCAGAAGAGGGCACCAGATCCCATTGTAGATGGCCCTGAGCCACCATGTGGTGGCTGGGAACTGAACTCAGGTCCTCTGGGAGAGCAGCCAGTACTCTTAACCTCTGAGCCATCTTTCCGGCCCTCTTCCAAGTTTTTATTTGTCTTTTCCTCCATTTCTTTCAGGGAATTTCTCGTTTCCTCTTTAAGAGTTTCAAAAGTTATTTTTTTCTAGGTCGTTTTCTTCTGCTTCATCAATATTTGGTTGTTCAAGTCTTGCTGTTGTAGAGTCTCCTAAATTTTACTGGTGTCGTGTTGCTCTTTGTGATGTTGTGTGTTCTTGCCTTGTCTACTCATCTTTTCTTCTAATTGGTGTGGTTGGGGTTGTCTGTGACTCTGGTGATTAATCTTCTATGCGTCAGTGGAACCAAGGCTCAGACGGTTGTTACTCGTGGTACAGTCAGTGCCACGGTTCTAGTTACCCTGTTGGTCACTCCATGTTCCTGGAGGTCACTCAGCACTCCCGGGGTTTGCTCCACTCCCATGGAGTTTGTTGTCTCAGGTCTGTTCTGGTTAGGTTGCCAGCTCAGACCTATTTCTGTAAATGTTCCTAGTCTGGATATGCTCCTGTGGAGGTCCCTGTCTTGGGGTTGGTCCTGCAAAAGTCTCTGGCTCTGATCTTCTCCCTTGGAGGTCCCAGGCTTGGGTTTTGCCCAGATCCGCAGAGGAAGGACCTGGCTCAGGCCTACTCCCTCAGAGGTCCCAGGACTCACGCCCAGACCTGCAGAGGTCCTGGCTCAGGCCTAGTTCCTCAGAGGTCACAGACTCACACCCAGACTCTCAGCCGTCTCTGGCTCTAGTCCACTAGCTCAGCAGTTGCTTCCCTGTACATGTTCCTGTGGAGCTCACTGCCTTAGGCCTGTTCCAGCCTAGGTCGCTGGCCCAGTCCTACTTCAAAAAATGTCCCTTTTCTGGATCTACTCCTGCTCCTGTGGAGTTCACTGTCCCAGGCCCACTCCAGCCCAGGTTGCTGGCCCCTTAGAACAATTTTTAAGGTTATCTTTGATGACTTCCTTCTTATTTTGGGGGGAGGGAGATACTAGAAGGGAGTAGGGGTTGTCACTGAAGACGCTGTCTCTCCCAACTGTGCATCCGCAGTCATCAACACCACTGCAAACGTAGCTTCCTTGACCTTTATAGTCAGCAGGAGCATGGATCCTGGACTTCTACATAGTTTCTGGCAATAGCATGGACCAGGAACATCCACACGGTCTCTAGCATCAGCATATGTCAAGGATTTCTGCTTGGTCTCCAGTTAGGAGAGTCTTAAGAAAAGGCTGGAAATCTGCATATGAGAAGAACCTGTTGGCAGAGGAGTCCTGCAAACTTCCTGGCCAAGGCTGACTAGACTCGCCCAGCAGTCTAGTGTCCAAAGATGATATCATTGTAAGATTAAACACACACCTCTTGGTTGAGGTTTTAGATGCTGAGGAGACACACTCTGCATGTCACACAGCCTGCATGTGAACAACCTGTGCTATGCAAATGCCCTCAAAGCTTGTGCTATTTGGCATAAATCCCCGATATTCTGCTCAGCATCTTATATGCTAAACCTTCTGTGCTTCAGCATGCTGTTTCCCCAGTCTAGAACCTCGCTCTCTGTGTGTGCACCCCAGTACTGGGCACTGAGCCTAGGGCCTCATGCACACTAGTCAGGTATTTTTACACTAGTCAGGTATATCTACCACTGAGATAAGCTAACAAGCTGAGCGCTGAGTCTTACTAAACCACCCCTGTTTCAGTAGAAATTCATGTCTTAGTCCAGTTCCTTTCTCTAGCCGAGATTGAGTGCTTGACTTTAATCCCAGCATTTGGGAGTCAGAAGTAGGTAGCTCTCCATGAGTTTGAGGCTGGCTTGGTCTACATAGCAAATTCCAGGCCAGCCATAGTTACATGGCAAGATCTTATCTAAACAAACAAACAAACCAAAAGCAAATTCTTGTTCTAGGTCAGGAGAACCTGGAACCTCTCTGGAGGAGCCCCTGAACCCTGATATCTGATACCCACAACATTATTGCCATCGATATCAGATCAGTTTGTTTTCCTTGAATGTACAAAGGATGGAGTCTCTGAAGGCTGAGAAAAACAAAGAAGGAACAGCAAGACAGTCAATAGACTTTTCATTGACATTTGATTAGTTTAAGATTTAATGCACATACACATGCATGCACAATTCTTTACTGCAGAACCAAGTCATAGTTGAAATAACTGTCACAGTCTCTACAATGTTATCAGATGATTGATGCAAGGGAGCCATCTCTCTATGGTGGTCAGAACAACAGAAATAAATTCTGAGGGTGGGTCAGTTTTATCCCCCCCCCCATTTTGGCTTTTTTTTTTTTGAGATTTTGAGACAGGGTTTCTCTGCATAGCCCTTGCTGTCCTGGAACTCACTCTGCAGGCCGGTCTGGTCTCAGAGATCCACCTGCTTCTGCCTCTGAGTGCTGAGATTAAAGACATGTACCACCACTGCCTGGCTACTAATTTTTTGTTTTAAAAGTAAAATACATAAAAAAGTACTGTGTTCATTTGTTTAGCAATCTGTATGTCCTAGGGAGTTACGTAATAATTATTAATAAACATATTTTGAAACTGTCAGGAGACATTTTTTAATCCATAAAAAATCCAAATGTAGTAATTAATAATCATTGAATAACTAATGAGATTTTTATTGGTAAAAATAAATTTTCTATTTTTAGTTATAGTATCTTTATGAGCCAGGATTTTCCAGAGAAATAAAACTAACAGAAGAGGCGATGGATGTTAGACAGATAGCGTAGATGAGAGAGAGATGGGTGAGAGAGAGAGAGATGAGACACACACACACACTTGTTTATTATAAGGAGTTGGCTGACATGACTGTGGATGCTGGGTCCTAGATCTTCAGTCAGAAGATGGACATGTAATATGTAGTTCCAGTCTGAGTCCAAAGACCTGAGATCCAGAAAAGCTGCCCGTGTAAGCTGTGGTCAGAAGATCCAGTGAGCAGTCTCGCTGGGTTCAATGCCAGGCTCGATTCCCAACACCCCTATGGCAGCTTACAAGTGTCTATGACTCTAGTTCCAGGGGACCTGACACCACTTTCTGGCTTCTGCTGGCACCAGTCACACACATGGTGCACAGACATATATGCAGACAAAGAGCCCACATGCATTGAATAAACAAATAACTGTAATAAAATTGAAGGGCCCCTTCCTCACAGAATACTTGGTTGGCAACCCTGGATTTCACCAGTTTTAGCTCTTTGAAGCATTGACTCTTTAGGGGTTCTGTCCAGTTTTAGAGAATCCAATGCCCTCTTCTGGCTTCTGTGGGTACAAGGCATGCATGTGTTGCAGACATGCAAGTAGGTAGAATACCCACACACAAAAGCTAAAATAAAATTAAGATGCAAAAAAAAAAAAGAATAACAGGCTTTACATTTTCCGGATGTCAGTGTCAGGCCATCCTAGTCATGTTTACAAAGTGCGTGGACGGTAAGGTTAGTTACAGTGCACTGGTCTCTCGCTAGCCATTGTTTGAGCTTTTGTATACTAAAGAATTAGGAAAATAAAATACATTTCACTGAAAAAAAAAAGATACATTTCCCTGATCAATGTGAACATAATTTAGTGCTGAACTGGAGAGATTGCTCAGTGGTTAAGACCTCTAGTTATTCTTCCAGAGGTCTTGAGTTCAATTCCCAGCACCCACCTGGTGGCTCACAACTGTTTGTAACTGTAGTTCCATGGGATCCAATACCCTGTTCTGGTGTACAGACAGATGTGCAGACAAAATAGCCATAAACATTAATCTCTCTCTCTCTCTCTCTCTCTCTCTCTCTCTCTCTCTCCCTCTCTCTCTCTTATCATCTATCTATCTATCTATCTATCTATCTATCTAATTTATTGTGGTTTTTCAAGACAGGGTTTCTCTGTGCAACAGCCCCGACTGTCCTGGAACTCACTTAGTAGACAAGGCTAGCATGGAACTCATAGAGATCTACCTGCTTCTGCCTCCTGAGTGCTGGGATTAAAGGTGTGCACCACCACACCTGGCTTAAATAAATCTTAAAAAACATTTATTGTAACCAGTATTAAGCTAACGAGTTTTGCAGTACATAAATTCATCATAGCAGGGTTACTGTATTAGTTTTCTATTTGCTGTGATAAAACACCAAAGAGTTTGTTTGGATGACCAAAGCCACTTCTGCAAGAGTTTATTTGGGCTTATGTTCAGGAGGGTCAGAGTTCACGATGGTGGTGCATTGGAAGCATGGTGACAGGAGCAGGAAGCTGTGAGCTCACATCCTGAAGCACCAAGCAGAAAGAGAAAACTGTTATGGTGCATCATTCCTTTTAAGCCCCCTAACCCAGGCCCAGTGACATACTTCCTTCAGGAAGGCCACACCCTCTAATCCTATCCAAACACCACCGCCAACTGGGTGACCAAATATTCAATATCTGAACCCATGGAGAACATTCCCATTCAAACCACCACATTTGTGATTGCCTTCAAGTGGGTGACAGCAGATCAGGCACTTCAGGTGCACAAATATAAAAGGGCTGTGCTCTACTTTCTCCACGAGACTATTACCTCATGGTGGGAAGTGGCATAGGATGTGTATTCTGATTTTAATAACTAGCCAGGTGAAAACAGAGAGAATGTGTTGTAAGATAGCAAGCGGGCAGGAGGGAACGCAGAGAGAGCCTGGGCGAGTCTGGCACCAGTGTTATCATTCACAAAGCAGGGTGACCCGAGACTGGTCCCATGATGGGTGGTGGCAGGTGTGGTGCTCCCCTTGGTGGGTGGGAAACCGGGGCGAGTGAGAGACAGGCAGAAATGCCATGCGGAGAGAGCTTGGGTATAGAATTTATTTAGTGAGTATTGGGAATGGTATAAGACTAAGGGATTATGGAGGACGGTAGGGGAGAAGGGGAGAGAGAAAAGGGGGGACAGAAAGAGCAGAGCGAGGAAAGGGGGGGCTGTAGAGGAGGCAGGAAGAGATCCTCTTGCTTGGTGGGAAGGAAGTGGGCAGGACTTGTTATGATATCCCACAAAACTAACAACGAGGATATTTTTGTTAATTTTTTTTCCATTTTTTTATTGAGAAAAGGAGAAAAAAAAACAAGTTTCCACCTCCTCCCAGCCTCCCATTTCCTTCCCCCTCCTCCCACCCTTCTCCCCCTCCTCCCACCCTTCTCCCCCTCCCCCCACTCCTCTCCCTCTCCCTCTCCAGTCCAAAGAGCAGTCAGGGTTCCCTACCCTGTGGTAAGTCCTAGGTCCTCCCCTCTCCGTCCATTTCTAGGAAGGTGAACATCCAAACTGGCTAGGCTCCCACAAAGCCAGCACATTACGTAGGTTCAAAACCCCGTGCCATTGTCCTTGGCTTCTCATCAGCCCTCATTGTTCGCCATGCTCAGAGTCCAGTTTTATCCCATGCTTTTTCAGTCACAGTCCAGCTGGCCTTGGTGAGCTCCCAATAGATCAGCTCCACTGTCTCAGTGGGTGGGTGCACCCCTCGTGGTCCCGACTTCTTTGCTCATGTTCTCCCTCCTTCTGCTCCTCATTGGGACCTTGGGAGCTCAGTCCAGTGCTCCAGTGTGGGTCTCTGTCTCTATCTCCAAAAGATTTCTTTATTTTTTATGGTTGAGTGCTCTGTCTGCATGTATACCTGCTCACCAGAAGAGGGCATTGGATTCCACTACAGATGGCTGTTGCTGGGAATTGAACTCAGGACCTCTGGAAGAGCTGTAAGTCCTCTTAACTATTGAGCAATCTCTCCAGGCCCCAGTAAAAGTTAAAACAAAACAAAACACACAAGAACATAGAGAACAGAAAAGAAAAAAGTATCAGAAGGCAGAAAACAGATGGATTAGTAACAAAACCAGCAGAACTGAATTATAAGCCTATAACAAGGGGAAAGTCACTGTATATCACATTATAGAACAGTCAAATGACCAAAAATAAAATAAAATAAAAAGATAAGCTATAGAAAGTATAGGCAAGAGAGGATCAAAAAAAATAAAAATTCAAAGCTTATTTCTTTTTTTTTTCTTTTTTAATATTTATTTATTATGTATACAATATTCTTCCTGCATGTATGACTGAAGGCCAGAAGAGGGCACCAGATCTCATTACAGATGGTTGTGAGCCACCATGTGGTTGCTGGGAATTGAACTCAGGACCTTTGGAAGAGCAGGCAATGCTCTTAACCGCTGAGCCATCTCTCCAGCCCCTCAAAGCTTATTTCTAATACCTTCCCCGTAACTCCAGCCCACCCCAACTTAACCTACCCCCTTTCTCCCACCCTGACTTACCCTGCCTCTTACTCTAACCCCAAATTAACCCACTCCTTACTCCCACCCTGACTGAATATGCCTCTTCACCCCAACTCTGCCAGAAAACTCTTTGGAGAGAGTAAGCCAGAGAGAACCTGGGCACATTTGAGGGCCAGGGCATTTTACTAAAGCAGGAGGCTTAGCAAAAGTCTGCTGTCTTAACGTTGAACTGCCAGCCTCTCTCTACGGCCAGCATCTGAGATTACTGGCAGCTAGATAGAATATTGGCAGATGATTCTCCATAGAGTGTGACCTGTCCAAGAGAAAAACATTTAAAATATTCATGTTTTCAGAGCTGGGGATGAGGCTCAGGGGTAGAGAACGTTTCTAGCATGACTGATGCCCTAGTTTTAATCCAAATAGTAGAACATAATATAATAGTGATAACTTCAATCTATTGTTTTGGGATTTTTATGCCCATCCATGAGCAAAGCATTTCCATTGAGATTCATAGCAGTCCTCTTCTAAATATAACCAGAAAGATAATATCCACCAGACGTTTAAGGAAAGGTATAAAATAAAAACAAATATGCTTGGTTCATAAAGCACTTGCTATGCATGGGGACCTGAACAACATAAAAATGCAAACAAATCAAACCAGCCATGCCTTGCTTATAATCCCAGTGCCAGGGAGGCAGCAACAGGCAGATTTCTGGAGCTTGCTGGCCAGCCTTAGCCTAAGAGGCATGCCCTAGGTACCAGAGAGAGACAATGCCCCTCCCAAACAGGGTGGATCTCAGGTGGCCTCAGCCCTACACAAAGAACTACAGGCAACTGAGGAATACTGAAAGTAGAAGAAATAGACTTCCCCAGGGGAGAGCACACTGTGGTCAGCCCTAAAAATATATATACAAGTAATATTATACAGACTAGGCAGGTGGCATTAATGAATTTAGGAATACACATTGTGGTGGTTGGAATAGGTATGGCCCCCATGTGTTTCAGTGCTTCACCTATAGGGAGTGACACTATTAAGTGACACTACTTGTCGGAGGAGGTGTGTCACTGTGGGCATGGACTTTGAAGTCTCATCTGTTCAAGCTATGTGCAGGTGGAGACAGTTCACTTTCTGTCGCCTGCGGATCAAGATGTAGAACTCTCAGGTACCTCTCCAGCAGCATGTCTGTGTGCCAACATGCTTTCCTGCCATGATGGTAATGGGCTAAACCTCTGAAACGGTAAGCCAGTCCCAATTAAATGTTTTCTAAGTGTTGCCATGGTCATTTTCTCCTCACAGCCATAGAGACCCTAAGACACACATGTAGTAATACACACATACATAAACTATAAAACACACACACATATGAGTAACAACAGTTGATGAAAAAAGAGGCCATGAAGTTGAAATAGAGCAATGAGTGGTATATGGGATGGTTTGGAGGGAGATGAGGAAAGGGAAAGCGATGTAATTATACTATCTCAAAAACAAAACAAAACGAAAACAAACAGGGTGGACGACTCCTGAGACGACATATAAGGTTGACTTCTAGACTCTACATGGGTGTGCACATACACTGACATACACGTATACCTTAGCAGACATGCACACACGCATGCATGCACATGCATGCACACACATACATGTACACATACACTGACATACACGTATACCTTAGCAGACATGCACACACGCATGCATGCACATGCATGCACATACACATACATGTACACATACACTGACATACACGTATACCTTAGCAGACATGCACACACGCATGCATGCACATGCATGCACACACATACATGTACACATACAGTGACATACACGTATACCTTAGCAGACATGCACACACATGCATGCACACACACATACATGTACACATACACTGACATACACGTATACCTTAGCAGACATGCACACACGCATGCACACACTCATTGCCACACATATGTGCATGTGCACACACACACACCCACACCCCAAAAATGAAATAACCTGGAGAAAACAGACTAAAGAAGAAGGAAACTTTAAAAAAAGATGCAGTATTTATAAAACAGTGCATTAAAATATGGCGGCAGAAATAAGAAGCTGAATAGAAGTAGTGGAGAACAACAATTAATGAAATCTATAGAAAATAGAGTAGCCGGGTGGTGGTGGCACATGTCTTTACTCTTGCACTCCGGAGGTAGAGGCAGGTGGATCTCTGAGTTTGAGGCCAGCCTGGTTTACAATGTGAGTTCCAGGACAACCAGGGCTACAGAGAAATCCTGTCTCAAAAGACAGAAACAAAACGAACAGAAAAAAAAAAAAAACAAGAGATGGAACCAATTCCACAGAAGTATCCTCAATGGGAAGCTTACATCCCAATAGGAAGAGACAAAAATATATGTAGGGTTTTTTTGTGTGTGTTTTTTTTATTGATTTTTATTGAGCTGTACATTTTTCTCTGCTCCCCTCCCTGCCTCTCCCCTCCCCGTCAACCCTCTCTCAAGGTCCCCATGTTCCAAATTTACTCAGGAGATCTTGTCTTTTTCTACTTCCCATGTAGATTAGATTCATGTATGTCTCTCTTAGGGTCCTCATTGTTGTCTAGGTTCTCTGGGATTGTGATTTGTGAGCTGGTTTTCTTTGCTTTATGTTTAAAAACCACCTATGAGGGAGTACATATGATAATTGTCCTTCTGGGTCTGGGTTACCTCACTCAATATGATGTTTTCTAGATTCACCCATTTGCCTGCAAATTTCAAAATGTCATTATTTTTTTCCTGCCGTGTAGTACTCCATTGTGTAAATGTACCACATTTTCCTTATCTAGTCTTTGGTTGAGAGACATTTATGCTGTTTCCAGGTTCTGGTTATGACAAACAACGCTGCTCTGAACATAGTTGAGCATATGTCCTTGTGGCACGGTTGAGCATCCTTTGGAGATATATATATATATATATATATATATATATATATATATATATATGTATATATATACACACACACACACATAAGTGATATTGCTGGGTCTTGAGGAAGGTTGTTTCCTAATTTTCTGAGAAATATATATGGATTTTTTTTAAAAAATAATTTTAAGTGCTATGGAGAAAAACAAATAGATTGGAGGACATTCTAAGTGTCAGATACATGGGTTGGAATGCAGTATGGCAGAAGATACATGGGGTGGAGGGCAGTAGACGTGGCAGATACATGGATTCTTCTAAAATAACCTTGGTCATTAACTTTGAGTGAGAATTGTAGCCAAGAGTACGATCAGAATATAAAGAGCAACATGATACAAGTTGGGCTTTGAAAGCCTACAGGTATAAAGGATGTCACTCAGGAGACTAGTCTGGCCTTGGTGCCTGAGCCTCTAATCACCTTTGCCTACCTTCTTATCCTACACCCTTTGCTTTCCTCTTATTTCGCATATTTAGTGGAGATTACATAATATCCTTTTCCAACAGTTAAAAACAAAGTTTTCATATACAAAGACAAAATGTGTCTGGTGTTAATAAACTGTTCTGTTAGCTTTTCCCAGGGAAACTAAGCAAATGTCCATTCACTTCAGATAGGGCCTTGAGACGGCTATTACTGGTTGACAATTTGACTGTATCTGGAAAGAATTACAATCCATAAATGGAGGGCACACCTGTGAGGAATTTTTTTTTTTTTGCTTGGTTTTGACGTGGGTGAACCCACTTCTATTCCAGACCTCTGAGATAGGAAGATACACCTCTTTGATCCAGATCTTGAGGTGGGAAGACACACCTTGAATCTGGGGCTATATCTTCTTCTGGAAGTCTATCTAAGGACATAGAAGAAGGAACTTTTGCTCTTTGCCTGCTTCGCCTTGCTCGTACATCCATTCCTTCACCAGCATTGAAGCCTACTTCTTCAAGATTCCATCATATACTGAAGACCAGCTGAGTCACCCAACCTTGTGGACTGAGATACTACTGGATTCTTGGACTTTCCATTCCTAGCCAGTCATAGATTAGCTGGACTGCAGCCTGTAAGTCACTCCAATAAATCCCTTTCATATACATATACAGAAAATCATTCTGTAAGTTCTGCTACTCTAGAGAATGCTGACTAATACAGATCCGATGTCAGACCCAAGTAACAATTCCACCCAAGTCCAACTTGGTGGATCCGTGAGCTTATTGGATGTCTTAGTTACTGTTCTATTGCTGTGAGAGACACCATGGCCAAGGAAACTTATAAAAGAATGCAATTAATTGGGGGATTGCCTACAATTTCAGAAGGCGAGTCCATAACCACCATGATGGGGAGCCTGACAGCAGGCAGGCAGGCATGGTAATCTCAGATGGGGCCAAGAACCTACATCTGATCCATTAGGGAGAACACAATGCATACACAGGCTTCTGAAACCTCAGTGACACACCTCCTCCAACATGGCCACAACCCCGATCCTTCCCAAAACACTTTTACCAGCTAGTGTTGTTGGACTTTCTTTGGGACTGCCAGCTCCCAAATAATGACACAGAGACTTCTTATTAATTATGAAAGGTTGGCCTTAGCTTATGCTTGTTCCACTAGCTCTTATACCTTAAATGAATCTATTTCTATTAATCTATGTTCTGCCATATGGCTCTTTACTTCTCCTTCATTCTGTATGTCTGACTTCCTATGTGTCTTACTGGCAAAATCTGTCATACCAGATTCTAACCCAGAATTTCTCTTTCCTGGGAAGTTCCATCTATCCTCTTCTGCCTAGCTATTGACTATTCAGCTCTTTATTAAACCAACCAGGTGCCTTAGGCAGGTGAGGCAAAACATAGACACATCTTCAAACAAATATACTGAAGCAAATAGGGACCAACTTTTCAAATATATATGCCTATGGGGGCATTCTCGTTCAAACTACCACATTGGGCTTGGTTACAGAGCATTTAGGCACATGAATGACCACAAAGTCTCACACCATCACTGATGACAACCAAACAGAAATTGTGTCATCGATTCCCACTTTTGGGCTGGAGAGATGACTCAGCAGTTAAGAGCACTGGCAGCTCTTCCAAAGGTCCTGAGTTCAATTCCCAGCAACCACATGTCGGTTCACAACCATCTATAATGAGATTTGGTGTCCTCTTCTGGCAAGCAGATATACATGCAGGAAGAACACTGCATACAGGAGGAGGAGGAGGAGGAGGAGGAGGAGGAGGAGGAGGAGGAGGAGGAGGAGGAGGAGGAGGAGAAAGAGGAGGAAAACAACAACAACAAGAAAGAGTCCCAATTTCACTTAAACTACTTCCTGTATACTCTACCATCTCCCAAGATCACTTGCAGTTGGGGGCTGGGAGCAGGACAAGAAGGAGGAATGCTAGACTCACAATTTAGGGCCCACCTGTGACCCTCCCTCTTTCTACTAGGGAGTGTCACTAGATTCGTTACTATCCCATAGGTCTAGCTATCACTACACTGTTTAGCTCAATTAGTTGCCATGACTACAGGGTCAATATGTAATCCAAGATGGCAGTCATGTTATGCCCAGAAGAAAAAGCCACACTATCATATTAACTCATTAATAACTTTCAAATTCAGTGTGGGTACTGAGAAAAAGAAACTTGGCAGGATGAGCTGTAACCACAACCCTGAAAGCAACCTCAGAGGAGAGAGAAACTTCCAGTGATGAGTCAGAATAAGGCTTTATCTGTATAAGGTGGTTTACCTTGAGCACATTATGGTAGCAGATGTAGAAAATTGAGACAGAGAAGAGGCCACTTAGACTAAACCAGACTAAATCACATAGAGAGGAGCTTTCCCCCACCCCCCAGCACCTTCGCATTTAGAAAAGCCAGAGTACTGTCTTCTGTTTGGGGTGTTTTCTGAAGGCTCCTTCTCACAGGCCCGGTCTCAAGTTCTCTGTTGTGGCTATCACTCTTACTCTTTCACTTGAGCCTCCTCTCTATGGTGCTCTGCTCTGTTTGAAAGGGAAGGTTGTGTTTTCCTTCAAGGCCCTGAGGCTGCCTCTGAAGTGATACATTGTCTCTGAAGTGATACATTGTCTCTCCTAATGCTCTTCCCACCTCAAGACCTGAATCATGGCCCCTCCTGTGCTCATAAGGCTCCCTCCTAAAGAAACTCATTTCTGAAAGGGGAGTCTGTGTCTGCTCCTTTTCCCACCCACTCTTCTGATCTATAACACCTTTAACAGCATAGCAAAGAATTCGGACATATTGTATCCTTGCTCCATACCTTGTGGAAGGTTGAGCTTAAAGACGATGCTTTAGCTTATCGGGAAAATTCAGGGTGATACAGCATTTAGGCATGCAGAATGGATATTACCAGCGTCTTTGAGCCAAATTTGTAGTGAGAAGCAGGATTACAGAGGAGCAGAGTAGAAATACGTCAGAGAAAATTTGCAGTTAGGCCTGCAAGAGAGGGCGGTTAGAGATACTGCCAAGGGGAATGCAGGTGCTAAAGAGATTCACATTGTTAAATAGAAGCTAAGTACATTTCATTGGGACAAAAGAAAACGGCCTTGAGGTCATCCCTGGAATTGGCAAGAACCCCATGTGGCAGCTCAGAGATGTAGATTTGCAAATTTGTTTCAGACTTTCTGGGGATGAGACTTTTGACAGAGAACCACAGAAAGGCCTGCCCATCCAGCAATGTCGTTGGCTGTGTGTAATTGGCAAGGAACTCAGGAGCAGCCTGTATAGTGCCCAATCTCGTGTTCTCTGTGTACCCCTGGTTATCCCAGAACTCTTTGTAGACCAGACTGGCCTTGAACTCACAGAGATCCCCCTCCCTCTGCTTTCCGAGTGCTGGGATTAAAGGCCTGTGCTACCACCGCCTGGTCTCTTTTAATTTTTCTTTTTTCTTTTTTTTTTTTTTTAATATTTATTTATTTATTATGTATACAATATTCTTTCTACGTGGATGCCTGCAGGCCAGAAGAGGGCACCAGACCTCATTACAGATGGTTGTGAGCCACCATGTGGTTGCTGGGAATTGAACTCAGGACCTTTGGAAGAGCAGGCAATGCTCTTAACCGCTGAGCCATCTCTCCAGCCCCCTAATTTTTCTTTTTTTAAAGATTTATTTATTCTTTATTATGTATTCAGTGTTCTGCCTGCATATGTCCCTGCAGGCCAGAAGAGGGCACCAAATCTCATTACAGATGGTTGTGAGCCACCATGTGGTTGCTGGGACTTGAACTCAGGACCTTTTAAAGAGCAGGCAAAGCTCTTAACCACTGAGCCATCTCTCCAGCCCCTCTTTTAATTTTTCTAGAGAAGATTTTAGACTTGAACTTTTTTTAAAAAAAGATTTATTTATTTATTATGTATACAACATTCTGCCTCCATGTACGCCCACATGCCAGAGGAGGGCGCCAGATCTCATTACAGATGGTTGTAAGCCACCATGTGGTTGCTGGGAATTGAACTCAGGGCCTCTGGAAGAGCAGACGGTGCTCTAAACCACTGAGCCATCTCTCCAGCCCCCTAGACTTGAACTTTTGAAGATTAATTTTTTAAGTGTGTGTGTGTGTGTGTGGTGTGGTGTGTCCACAAAGACTAGAGGTGTTGTATTTCCTAGAGCTGGAGTCACAGGCAGCTGTGCTGGGAACAGAACTCGGGTCCTCTGGAAGAGTAAAAGTCTAGCCCAGATTTGTTCATTCATACAATGTCCGAACAGTTGGTTCTCCTCCAAAGCCTCACATGTAAAAGCCTAATTCAGTATCACACTATTGGGAGGTGGGGAAACTTCTCAAGTGGTAGGGGTATTGGGGGTGTGTCCCAGGAGTGGGGTTGTGGGACCCTGATAACCCTTTATTCCCATGAGGATCAAGACTTTGCTCTACTCTTGGCTCCTTGGCGTGGTATGTGGTCTGACACAAGCCTGACTCATGGGGCTGGTTACCCACAAACTGACACTTCCAAAGTCATGAGTCCAAGTGAAACTTTTCTCTTTATATGTTGATGGGTTTCAGGCATTTGCTGAAGTAAATGGAAGCCTGATTAATAGAGAGGATTCATGCATTAACCCTTTGCTAGTCTTTCTTTGATAGCACAATAATGCAAGCAAGAGGCATAAAGGACCTGAATTTGGGCAGTGGCTTTCCTTTTTTTTCTCATTTTTTTTTTGTACTAGGTTTCTTTTCTTTTCTTTTTTTTATTGAGAAAAAAAAGTTTCCGCCTCCTCCCAGCCTCCCATTTCCCTCCCCTTCCTCCTGCCCCTTTCCCCCTCCCCCCACTCTTCCCCTCCTTCTCCAGTCCAAAGAGCAGTCAGGGTTCCCTGCCCTGTGGAAAGTCCAAGGTCTTCCCCCCTCCATCTAGGTCTAGGAAGGTGAACATCCAAATTGGCTAGGCTCCCACAAAGCCAGAACATGAAGTAGGATCAAAACCCCATGCCGCTGTCCTTGGCTTCTCATCAGCCCTCATTGTTCGCCATGCTCAGAGAGTCCAGTTTTATCCCATGCTTTTTCAGTTACAGTCCAGCTGGCCTTGGTGAGCTCCCAATAGATCAGCCCCTTTGTCTCAGTGGGTGGGTGACCCCTCGTGGTCCTGACTTCCTTGCTCATGTTCTCCCTCCTTCTGCTCCTCATTGGGACCTTGGGAGCTCAGTCCAGTGCTCCAGTGTGGGTCTCTGTCTCTATCTCCATCCATCGCCAGATGAAGGTTCTATGGTGATATGCAATATATTCATCAATATGGCTATAGGATAGGGTCATTTCAGGTTCCCTATCCATAGCTGCCCAAGGAACTAACTGGGGACATCGCCTTGGGCACCTGGGAGCCACTCTAGGTTCAAGTCTCTTGCCAACCCTAAGGAGGCTCCCTTAACTAAGATATGTGCTTCCCTGCTCCCCTATCCACCCTTCCTTTATCCCAATCATCCTGTTTCCCCAAGTTCACCCCATCCTCCCCTTCTCACTTTTCTCTCCCCATCTCCCCTTACCTCCATCCCACCCCACCCCTAAGATCCCAATTTTTCCCCCGGCAATTTTGTCTACTTCCCATAGCCAGGAGGATAACTATATGTTTTTCGTTGGGTTCACCTTCTTATTTAGCTTTTTTAGGATCACAAATTATAGACTCAGTGACCTTTATTTATGGCTATAAACCAATTATGAGTGAGTACATCCCATGTTTATCTTTTTGGGTCTGGGTTACCTCACTCAGGATAGTGTTTTCTATTTCCATCCATTTGCATGCAAAATTCGAGAAGTCATTGTTTTTTACCGCAGCGTAGTACTCTAATGTGTATGGTACTGGGTTTCTATGCAAGACTTTTTCTGTGATCTCACTCTGTAGATGATTAGGAAAATAGTCATTTCATATCATTATCTTGATGTATGTGTGGTGTGCATATGTACTGGTAGGTGCATGTCTTTTTCTTTTTTCCTTTTTAAATTTATTTATTTATTTATTTATTTATTTATTATGTATACAGTATTTTGCCTGCATGTATGCCTGCATGCCAGAAGAGGGCACCAGATCTCATTACAGATGGTTGTGAGCCACCATGTGGTTGCTGGGAATTGAACTCAGGACCTCTGGAAGAGCAGCCAGTATTCTTAACCTCTAAGCCATCTCTCCAGCCCCATGAAGTGTCTTTCTTGATGGCTTTCCTCTTATATTGAGGCAGTGTCTCTGATTGAGCCTGGAGCTCCCAGTCTCAGCTAGTTTGGCTAGCTGTTGACTTTCTCTGGGAATTTCCTGTTTCCACAAGTAGGTGCCAGGCCCACCCGACTTTGACATGGGTTTTGAGAATCTGAACCCTGGTCCTCACATTTGTTCAGTGTGCTAATTAGTTTTTGTTAACCCGATGAAAGATAAAGTCACCCAGAGAGAGAGAGAGAGAGAGAGAGAGAGAGAGAGAGAGAAAACTTCAGTTGAGGAATTGCTTTCCTCTGATTGGACTGTGGGCCTGTCTGTAGGACATCCACATGGTTGATGTGGGAGGGCCCAGTCCTTTGTGGGCAGGGTAGGTGGTCCTTTGTTTAAGAAAGTCTGAGCAAACCATGGAAATGAGCCTCTACTTAAGTTTTCCCCTGACTTTCCTCCATGATCTATTGGGATGTGGGAGTGTAAGCCAAACAACCCCATTTTCTCCCCCAAAGTTGCTCTTAGCTATAGTGTTCCATCGCAGCAACAGAAGCCAAATTAGGACACAGCCCGTGCTTTACCTGCTGAGCCATCTCCCAAGTCCCGCAGTGTCCCCTCCATCAACCATCAACCAAGAAAATGCCCCACAGGTTGCCAATGGTCTGATCTCACCAAGGCATTTTCTCAATTGCTACAACTCGCAACTGGGAACCCCTGACGTGTATTCCCAGTCACATCTGCAGTTTAAATAATCTCTGGTGTCTCAACCAGAACCATCTTGAGTTGACAGTTTCAGCTGGACTCATTGCTTCTGCTACTCCAAATGCTTTCCTTTTTCTTGTCCCTAGTCCTATCCACGGCACAATCATTTATCCGGTTACCCAAATCTGCAATATTGGTTCCCATTGTGGGTCAAGAGAATCAGGGATTCTTATTCTTTCTGTGTCACATTTCTTTAATCAACCTTCCTCTTTTTCCCCAGACATACCTCAGCATCCTTTATACCTTTTCTGTCTCCTACTTCAATGACACACTCAGTTCTGGGGCTTGGGGGATTCCATATTGTTGCTAGAGTTGTTCTCTTTCTAAAATGCCTACATGTTTGTGACATTATCTTGCTTAACTCCATTAATGGTTCCTGTTGTCCACAGGCTGAGACAAAAGCATTTCAGTGGAAAGCCCTAGGCAGGGTGACTTGGCTTCAGCTCCATTCCTAGAATCCATCAATCCAAGCACCAACAGATTTGCAACTGTAACCTATGACAAGTCCCCTCATCCTTCCTTCTAGACAGCTGCTGCCACTCACTCCTAGGGCACTATAAGTTGCCAAGGAATTCCTGCTCATCCTGTAAGATCTCCTTGGAGAGGCTTCCGACTCATCACCAAACTAGTTGGTTATTTCATTTTAATACTCTCTAAACACCACCAAAGCAACCCTGTAAGCTTTGATTTAATCCTGCTATACATATTTGTTGCTTTTAAAATCATTTTTCTCTAGGTTTTGTGTACATGTGTAGGCATGTATGTGGAGGTCAGGGAGAACTTGGGGGCATGTGAAGGTCAAAGGGCAACCTGGGGAAGTCTGGTTTCTTCTGCTGTGTGGGTCCTAGGAGTTGAACTCAGTTCCTCAGGCTTGGTAGCAAGTGTCTTTATCTGACATGGTGGTGTCTTAAGTAATTATTCTATTGCTTTGAGGAGAAGACACCATGACCAAGGCAACATATAGAAGAAAGGATTTAATTGGGGCCTTACTTACAGTTTTAGAGGGTTAGTCCATTACATCATGGCAAGAAGTAGACAGGCATGGTGCTAGAGCAGTGGGAAAGAGCTTTACATCTTGATCCAGAGAGATAGAGGTAGAGATAGGAGAAAGAGAGAGAGAGAGAGAGAGAGAGAGAGAGAGAGAGAGAGAGGCCTTGCCTTGCCTCTGTGGCACATTTCCTCCAACAAGCCACACCTCCTAAATCTTCCATAAGCGGTACATTAACTAGGGACTAGACATACAAACATATGCGCCTATGGGGGCCATTCTCATTCAAACCACTACATGAGAATAACCTCCATAGTCTCAGGCCTTTGAATACTTGGTCCCCAGATGGTGGCACTGTTTGGAGAGATTTGGGAGGCTCGGCCTCCCTGGAGTATGTCAGTGGAGGTGGACTTTGAATGTGAAAACTCCTGCTATTCTAAGGTCACACTCTCAGCTTGTGCTTGCTGTTTAAGAAGTGAGCTCTGGCTGGGTGGTGTGGTGGTGCACACCTTTAATCCCAGTACTTGGGAGGCAGAGTTAGATGGATCTTTGTGGGTTTGAGGCTAGCCTGGTCTGCAAAGTGAGTTCCAGGACAGTTAGGGCGTTTACACAGAGAAACTCTCTCTTGAAAAACAAAACAAAAGATGTGAGCTCTCAGCATCCTGTTCCAGCCTGCCTGCTATCCCCCTTCCCCCTGCCCATTATGGAGTTTAACCCTCTGAAACCATAGCCTAAATAAACTCTTCTATTAGTTGTCTTGGTTGTGGTATTTTATCACTGCAATACCTGCTGAGTCTTCTTGCTGAATGACCCTATACTGTTATATTTATATAACATTTTTTTATTCATCTATTTATTTTACATCCTGGCTGCAGCCTCCCCCATCCTCCCCTTCAAGCCCCTCTCCCCCAATCTCTGGCTTCTGTCTCCATCCAGGAAAGGGCAGGCATTGGTGAAATGAACTATGGATGGAATTTTAAAAGAGATATGTGACCTACCTGGGATGTATACATTCTTAGCCATAGTTCCTATTAGCTTGGTAATTCATATCATATTCTTTAAAAATGGTCTGACAACAGAGCCAAAATTGAGAAACTGATGGAAATGATGCAGACTTTACAGAGAGGAAATGAGAGATTAGCTGAAAGGATTCATTCCATTGAGAATAATAATTACCATCTGACAGGCAAAATTCACTCCACAGACCATGGAAATGAAAAATTAACAGAATTTTTTTTCATGTCAAAGGGTTATGACAAATTAGCAGATAGAACATCATTTTTTGGAAGGTGATCTGCAATGTCATCCAGATAGTCTCTAAGGATGAGAAGGCATTATTGGTGGATAAAATGAAATGAAATCCTTAGAATCATGTGTGAATGATGGAAACAAGAAGCCAATCAATCTAGTAAAATCACTGGAATCATTCACAGTTCACGAAGTTCAAACTCTACAGAAAGTGGTGACTAATCGATTTTGACCTTTAGAAAAACTTGTTATAACTGATTAATAGAGTCTTGGGTCACAAACAAAAGAAATTAGAGGGGACTTAGCATCACCAGTACCTCTTGGAGTCAGAGATGACTTACCAAGAGTTGTAACTTCACCTGCTATGATCTATCCTGTTGCTATTTCTGAAAAGTCAGCAAAAATGAATATACACATATGGGAGCCTATACATATGAAATATTTAAAAGATATTAAGGAAGCAATAGTTTCTTATGGTATGCATTCACCATATGTGAGGCAGTTGTTAAATACATAGTCTTCAGGAAATAGGTTTACCCCAAGTGACTGGTTTCAACTAGTCTTAGCAATTTTAGAACATTGTCCTCAGTGACAATGGAAGAGCTATTGGAGAGATGAAGCCCTTGGATGCCAAGGCAAAATCAGAGGCTGTGAAGTTTCCCAATTTCAGGTTCTTGGTGAGAGCAGTTATGCTGATGTAAATAGTCAGGCTACATACATTGAACCTGATCTGTACAGCATTGGTACCGTCCTATGCCATACAACAGCCTTGAATGTCTAGCTAGGACAGGATTCAAGAACTAGGAAAAAGAATTGAGTCATACACTAAAGTTGTACAGGGCCCAAAAGAACCTTCAGTGACTTTTTGCAAAGATTGACTAAAGCTTTACATATAGGTCTATCAGATTCAGAAGATAGAGTACCCATTGAATCTCTGGCTTTTGAAAATGCTAATTTAGAATGCAAAAAAGATAATTGGGCCTTTAAATATCAGATCAGCACCCATGAACAAATGAATCTTGCACACAGCCATTGTTGAGTCTCTTAACTCTAATGGTGACACCAGGTAGGAGAGGCAATTTCTGAAGGCTTGAAGAGACATCAAAAAACCAAATGTTTTAATTGTGGTAGAATAGGCCATCTGAGAAGAAATTGTAGACAGAGTGTTTCTAGAAATAATGATTCTTCTAGGAATCGCCAAAATAGAAGCTCCCAATCTTCTGGAACATGTAGAAGATACAGTAAAGGCTGACATTGGACCAATGAATGTAGATCAATAAGAGAAAAACAAGGCAACCCTTTACCATTGGGAAACTCCTTTCAGGGTGGCTCTCACAGACTCTCATGTTGAATGTGGTCCAGTCATTCTCAGTTACTGCAGAGGATACTCCTCCCCAGAAAAATTAGAAAATCCAGTTCCTCTTGTAAAAAAACCATACTTCTCTGGATGATAGAATAGCTTTTGAGAATGAATTAAAAATTATAGAAGGAACTAGAAAATGTATATTTTGTCAGACTTCTATAAATGACCAAAGACCAAAGCTAGGAGTATGAATCAGTAACATAAAATTGAGGGATTCTTGGGCATAGGCGCAGATGTGACTATTATTACTCCAGAATCTTGGCATCCGAATTGGCCTCTTTAAGATGTAAATGTTCAGCTTTTAGGGATTGGAACTTTATCTCAGGTAAAACAGAGCATTAAATAGGTTGAATGCATACGGCCAGAAGGACAGAGAGGAAGACTGAGACCATATGTGGTTAATATAGCAGTGAATCTATGAGGTTGTGATCTTTTGCAGCAATGGAAGACCCAGATTAACATTCCTGCAGTCTCAGAAATGGACCATAAACCAACTCATGATCCTGGGAAGTATATTATAAGACACTATTTTAAAAAGTCACTGACCATTCAGGATGTACAGAAACAGGGCACAACAGCTGTCGAACTCTCAGAGGTACCAATGGTCCTATCCTTAAAATGGTTATCTGGCAAACCTGTCTGGGTTGGGCAATGGTCTATGACTTCAGAGAAGCTATAGGTTTTGAACAGCTGTTTCAGGAGCAGCTAAATGCTGGCCATATTGAAGAACATGCCAGCTCTTGGAATTCTCTTGTATTTATTATTAAAATGAAATCTGGAAAATGGAGAATGTGGACAGACCTGAGAGCCATAAATAAAATAATTTAGCCGATGGGCTCTCTATGGCCTGGAATGCCTTTGCCTTCTGTTACCTAAAGAATGGCCTATTATAGTTACTGATTTAAAAGACTGTTTCTTCACTATATCCTTACAAGAAAAAGATAGCGAAAAATTTTCCTTCATGGTGTCTACTTATAATAATTCTTAGCCAGTTGAAAGATGTTAATGGAAGGTCCTCCCACAGGGAACGTTAAATAGAACCACCCTGTGCTATGATTTTGTGCAAAAACCATTGGAAATAATTCATGTAGTTTCTACAATCTACAATTATATGGATGATATCTTATTGGCTGATTCAAAGGTAGACACTTTAGGAAAAAATATTTGAAGAAGGAAAGAAAATTTTGCCTCACTGGGGATTAAAAATTGCTCCTGAAAAAAATACAGAGGGGAGATTCTACTAATTTTTTAGGATATAAAATAGGTTCCTCAAAAGTTAAACCACAAAAGGTACAGATCAAGAGAGATCAACTGCAGACTCTTAATGCTTTTCAAAGATTGTTAGGAGACATCCACTATTGAAGTAGGAAAATATGAACTGAATAATTTGGCCAAGATCCCAGAAGGGGACAGGGCTTAAATGGTTCAAGATAATTATCAGCTGATGTGAAAGAGAATTGGCTTTGGTGGAAAAGAAAACAGGAGATGCACATGTGGATCATGTGAATTCGCAGCTTAACTGTATTCTGGTTATATAACCTTCTAGGCAATACCTTTCAGCGGTTTTGATGCTGAGTGAAGATATTATATTAAAATTGATAATTTTATCACATAAACAAAATAAGAAATTAGAAAGTTATATGGAAAAGATTTCTGATTTGATTTTAAAAGGAAGAGTAATACTTCCTCAACTAACAGAAATGGACCTAGGGGAAATTGTAATACCTTTAACTAGTAAGGAAATTTCTTCTTTATGGAAAGATAATGAATATTGGCAAAGAGTTTGCAGTAATTTTTGGGGAAAGATTAGCAACAATTGTCCCAAAAGTGAGAGAATTAAAACCATAAGAAGAAACAGTTGGGTCCTTCTGCGCATTGTAAGAAAAACACCAATCTATTGAGTCTCTATGTTCTATGCTGATGCAAATAAATCAAGGATATAAACCAGGAAACTTAAGTAAAGTGATTCAAAGCCTTTATAACTCTGGGAAAAGTTAGAATTTTATGCCATTCTTATGTAGTAATGGGTTTTACAGAACCTCTCAATAGAGTTACTGACTCTCAATACACACAGAAGAGTTGTTTAACACATTGAAACTGCTGAGTTTATACCTGATGAAACAGAATGAATGTCAAGTTTTATACAATTACAGGAAATAATCATGACTAGGAATCATCCAACATAGATAACATACATCAGATACCATAATGATCTGCCAGGTCCTCTAGCACAAGGTAATATAGAAATTGATCAATTATTGATTGGAAATATACTGGAGGCCTCAGAATTTCATAAAACTTCACCATGTCAATAGCAAAGGATTAAAAACAGATTTTTTTCTTCACTTGACAACAAGCCAAGGAAATTGTGAAAAATGTCCTACTTGCTCCTTCTACAACCAAACTCTTTACCTGCAGGAAGTAATTCTAAAGGTATGCAAAGAAGTGAAATTTGGCAATAGATGTGTTTAATTTTGCAGAATTTGGAAAATTAAAATATATACACCATACAATAGAAATGTTTTCAGGATTTCAATGGGCAACTGCTTTGAGTTCTGAAAAGGCTGATTTTGTAATTACACATCTGTTAGAAGTTGTAGCCATCAAGTGTATACCTGCACAAATTAAAACTGACAATGCTCTACCATATGCCCTAGTAAAATGAAACAGTTTTTGAATGTTATAATAAAAAGCATATTACAGGTATACCACACAGTCCTACAGGACAAGTGATTGTTGAAAGATCCAATCACACTTTTAAAAAGATGCTTAATAAACAGGTAGGGAACCAAGAACTCCCAGAGATAGATTGCATAATATTGAATTTTCTTAAAGCTAATGAGAAAGGAACAAGAGCTATGGAGAGACATTGGACAATAGATAAAAACTTCTGAGTTAAATCAGCCTGTGAACTTCAAAGATGTGTTAACCTCAGAATGGAAACCAGGATATGTGCTATGTTGAGGAAGGGGTTTCACTTTTGTTTCCATGGGAGAAAAAAAGCTATGGATACCATCAAAATTAATTAAGATTCAACTCAAACGGGAGAAACCTCTTGATAAGGAGAAGTGATAGCTCATCCACCAATATGACAATCCTGCAAGTTGTAAGGAAAACTCACAAGGGTCAGGACAGGATTCTGTTTTTGTCTTTACAGGAAAATAGAAATACTCATCTTCAAGAAATCAAAAGACATTGACCATCTAGACATCTTAAGAAAAAAGGAAAGCTATACAGAAAAAAAAATTACCAAGCAAAGAAAACTATGATCTATGGTATCAATATTCTCTGCAGATTAAAAATCTCACTATGTAAACATCTATATCTCTTTACTTCTCAGAAAAGTTATAGTCCTGACTCAATTAAAAAATCAAAACTGACTTTGGAGATGGAGCATGGCTCACTCCTTCTCTAAGTCCAAGCATGTTGTTAAAAGAAAACTTCAGAGTTTCTGCCTCATGACAGAAGAGCCACCTGGTATGGAAAAAAGAAAAGCAGAAATTTAGGGATTACTGCTGTCAAAACTCTGCTACCTCCCCAAAATTCTATTTCTCCCATATTTAATTTTGTCCCTTTGGTATCTTTCCTTAGATACTTATCTATTAAAAATTTAAACTTTTTATCTTAATATTAATAATGTTTAAGTTTTCTACAATGAACATTAGATTTTCTAACATTTAGCAATCTCTGAAGTCTCCAGAAAGAAGATGGACCCCACAACAGTGATTCTACCTGGTTCTAAATGATGCTGTCAAACTGATAAACACCACTCAAAGATTATCTTGGACTACAAATTGCTCAAGACAACTCCAGATTGGCTAGCTGAGATGGTCAACCTTCTCACAACACTCTGGACAGAACCTCAGATAAACCTTCCCAGCTACTCAGAGACTGGCTACAGTGTTACAGCTAATGCTCTTGAGACTTAACCATTGTTTTAGGTTTTCTGTTTGTTTGTTTGTTTGTTTGTTTTTACAGGATTCTGTAGAGATATTGTCACCCCCAAGATAGCTGGAAGGAAGTTTAAGAAAACCATGCCCCCTCTCCCAACAGATTTTGTTTTCTCATGGTTATGGATAATTGTTGTCTGTTAAGGGTTGGTTAGAAAATGGATTGGGAGTGGAACAATGAAGTTTAGACTTGAGAATATCTTTTGGAAGAGAAAAAGGGGGAAATAGACTAGGATAAATAGGAAGTATATATGAACTACTTTAGTTATAGACAATTCGTGTTGATATAGATTCTTGCATATTGGTATATATGTAAAATTATTTTTGCATTCTAAGATAATTTGTATATTGATACAAATTCAAAATTATATTGTTATATTGTGTGTTCCTATCTCTGTTTACAATGTTTTTGTACACAATGTAAAATTATTTTTATTCTATTGTATGTATATGTTTCTATATCTGCTTAAGATATTTTGTATATTGATACAATTTAAAGATATTTTTGTCATATTGCACTACACATTTCTACTTCTGATCAAGATATTTTTATATATACTGTTACAATTTTGAGGTCACTGTCCTCATGCTGCACATCTGTTAAAAGATTGTTTATTTTCATACTATGAAGCTTTAGCCTTTAAGTCATATAAGTTATTAAGAATTACAGGTTAATAGCCACTCATGCTTGTCATATTTATGTTAGTTAGGTTCTCTAGATACACAAAGACATACTCCTCATAGATACGCAATCTTCAAACACTACAAAGACCTACAGAATATGGTATTTAAATGTTTCAATAATTTAGAAATTCTATTGATGTGAGACACAAATGCTCCTGGAAGCACTGATCTCCTCCTGAGAGAATGCTGGGCACCAAAGACACTCCATTTGAAACTTGTCTTTTTCTTGGCATAACTGGCCTTTTGGGCAAAGAACTGCTCTTGCCTCGACTGCTGACAGTAAGCACACTGTCCAAACTTGTCAAGCAATATTCAAGGAAAATAACTGCTGAATCTTGCCAAGACAGGGTAGGACATTCTTTTGAATTTTCCTGCTATATCACTTTCTGTCTGTCTGTACAGACCTCCAGACCTCTTTGGTTAGCTAGTGGCTAGCTAGCTCTGATCTTCAGGCAAGCTTTATTTGTACAAATAAGATATCACCACAGTAATTCTTTTCTGATTGTAAGAAATTAGATTCCTGGGGATGCAGAAATGGCTCAATGGTTAAGAGTACTGGCTACTCTTGCAGAGGACCTGGGTTTGATTTCCAGCACCCACATAGAGGCTCACACCCATCTGTAACTCCAGTTCCAGAGAGCTGATACCCTCGCCTGGCTTCTGGGGTCAACAGGCATGCGTGAAGGGCACAGACATATATACAGGTAAAACACCCACACACATAATAAAATTAAAATAAAAAAGGGAACCAGTTCCTATTATTCTTTTGTTATTGTTATTGTTAGTTTGTTTTGGTTTTTGTTTTTTCTTTGTGTAACCCTGGCAGTCCTGGAACTCACTTTGTAGATCAGGCTGGACTTGAACTCAGAGATCTGCATGCCTCTGCCTCCCAAGTGCAAACGCTTGTACCACCACCACCTGGGCAAGGCAATCCAGCATGTGGCCTACCTGTCAACCCCACTTCTGGCCCCCATCCCATTGGGGGAATCAAACCCTGGTCTATCATGTGACAGGTGGGAATAACAATGGCACGAGCGACTCACTATTCTTAAAATACTTACTTGCTCTGAATGGAAGCAGCATCCCCTCCTCTGCACAAGAACCCTTTTTACTCTGTTCAGGATGCAGTATCTGCATCAGGCTGATACTGCCTCCCTCCTCCATGTCACCTTACCTGTCCCCTGATGTCTTCCAGGCCTTGGATACCTCAGCTCACAAGGCACAGCCGCCTACTTTGCCGCACCCCTCCCCCCATCTTTAGGGCTGAATGGTTCCAGGAAGGGAATGAAAAGAATGGGAAGGGTAAAACCCCCTGATTTCTTTAAGAAATCCCTTTGTTGTTATAAACAAAACTGAAATTCGGCAGGTCAATGAATATATGCATTTTAAATATTTGTTAGGCTAATTTGTTTTCTACAGGAGTTTAACAAAACATGTCATCTCCTAGCAAGCCTTGGTGGGGCTTCTAAAGCAGCGCAGTGATTTGAATGAGAAGGTTCTCCATAGTCTCAGACCTTTGAATAGTTGGTACTTAATTGGTGGTGCTGTTTGGGTAGGTTTAGGTGTTATGGAATAGGCACTTTCTGATTGGTTTAATAAAAAGCTGAATGGCCAAGAGCTAGGCAAGATTTTGGGGGCAGAGAGGATGCTGGGAAGAAAGGTGGAGATGCAGAGAGTTCCCTGACAGACAGAGGGGATGCAGGATGGAAGTACAGGGTAGGTAAAGGTACCAAGCCACATTAAAGGACGTAGATTAAAAGATAAGGGTTATAAGGACCAGTTAGTAACAAGACTTAGCTAAGGCCAAGCTCTCATAATTAATAATAAGTTTCCATGTCTGGCGACCCGAAGAAAAGTCTGCCTACATTTAGGAGTTCTGGCCTTGCTGGAGGAAGTGTGTCACGTGGGGGCAGGGGCAGGCTTTGAGGTTTCAAAGCTTCCCCTAACTCTGTGCTTGTGGTTTAACATGTGAGCCCTCAGTTCCTCCTCCTGCAGCTGGGCCTTTGCTCCACTGTAGGCTCTAGCTGTCTGGAACCATAAACCAAAGTAAACGCTTCTATAAGTTGCCTTGGTCATGACGTTTTATTACAGCATCAGAAAAGTAATTGCTATATACATGGAAAAACACATAAAAGTTATGTAACAATATTGGAGGAAATGACCACAACTTAGTTTTTTTGTTTGGAAGTCCATTTATTGTTACACAAAACATCAGTTTATGGGTTACGGAAACATGAAACAAAATTTAGCAATCATAACCAAACTTAGGCACACAAAATGTTAACCAAACAGATGGGGGTAAAAAGTCCAAGACCCTTCAGAAACAAACCACCATGGGAGCTGGTGCAGTGGTTGTTATTGTCAGTACTTACAGAACAATAATCTCAGCCTGGAAAATTGTGCGACAGAAGGGCTGGGGGGAAGTCTTCTACCAAAGTCTTCAGTCGTTCATCATACACTTGTCAGAAAATGGGTTTCCAGCACAGCACGGTGGTGCATGCTTTTAATTCCAGCACTCATGAGGAAGAGGTAGGCGGATCTCTGTAGTTTGAGACCAAGTAGTTCTACATAGTGGGTCAGGCCAGTAAGTGTTACTTAGGTGAGATCTTATTTTTTTAAAAAAGCCTTTTAAGTCATGAGCATAAATTCTTTTTGCAGGCCTGCACTGCTAGAGCGGTTCATAAAATCCCCCCAAGCATGCAATCAAATGAAAGAGGGTCTCAAGTTGAGCGGCTTGCTCAGGATTTCCCAGGATTTCAAACACTCAAGTGAGGCACCCTGAAATCCTTTCAGTTCCAAGCAAACTTGATGATTCCTACCCGGATCCGTATCGTGCACAGCTGACGCCAGTCAGATATTTACATTTAATCAAGTGAAACTGAAAAATCAGTTCTATAATCGTAGTAACTACAATTCAAGGGCTCAGCAGCCACATGCGGCCAGTTGGTCGCCCTATTACTAAGAGGCGGACTATATTCATCAATGCAGGAAGTTCTGTCCAGATAGACAGTTGAGAATTCAAAAAATTAAAGCCTGGTAGCCTCAATTTCCAAAACCAGTAACTGCCAAAAGATGTTAGTCACTCTCTAGAGAAGAAAAACATACTAACCGACAGCAAATAAACACCTGCCCCAACCCTCCTGCCTACGGGGGTTTCTCAGTCGAGCTTATTCGACAGTAATCTCCCTGGCCACGAGCCCAGCCACCAGAACAATCTCCTCAGGCTTCTAGAACCCAGGGAATTTCAGGGCCTGGAGTACACCGGAGAGAGGCCCGAGATGACCTGCAGAACCCGCATCTCAGCTGATGTTCCCAGGCCTGGCGTTCTAGCTCAGGCGCTGCGGCAGGTGGGCGGGGCCGTGACGCACGCACCTCGTGACCCCACTCGGGGCCTGCGCCGGCCGAAGCCGGAAGCGGCTGCAGTCGGAGGAACCCGGTGAGCGATCTGGTGCTGGCCGGCCAGGGGATGGCTCGGGCTGCGGTGCTGGAGCGGCGCAGCGGGTGGCGGTCGCTGTGGCAGCGGACGTTGCTGCTGCTGCAGCTGCTGCGGTGGGGGTACGCCCTCGGCTCGCTCCCTTTCGGCAGCAGTCGCCACCCGGGCTTTGCGGATCTCCTATCGGAGCAGCAGCTGCTGGAGGTGCAGGACTTGACCCTGTCTCTGCTGCAGGGTGGCGGTCTGGGGCCGCTGTCGCTGCTGCCCCCCGACCTGCCGGATCTGGAGCCCGAGTGCCGGGAGCTGCTGATGGACTTCGCCAATAGCAGCGCCGAGCTGACCGGGTGTCTGGTGCGCAGCGCTCGGCCCGTGCGCCTCTGCCAGACCTGCTACCCGCTCTTCCAACAGGTCGCCAGCAAGATGGACAACATCAACCGAAACATCGCGGTGGGTAGAGGAGCAGCCCAGGCGCCTGTGGCTTGGGGGCTGGGGAAGTAAGGAAAAGTCATTGAACTGTTTGTGGAGTTGGGGGATCAGAAGCAGGCGGGTGGCTTTAGGGGCCTGGGGTTTAGAATGCTGCCTCCCTCGATGCTGTCAGCGGACGTCTTCTTGGATTGATTTGCAGTTAGATATGAGTGGCCTTCTTGGGGGCAGGGAGTCCAACACTCCTACCCTTATCTTATTTTTCAGCCCCCTCCTTCCCCATCTCAGTTCGTAGTTCCAAAAAACGACCCTTTCGAAACTGTTAGTCATTAGAAGTTTGAGCATTGCCGCGGACATACACAGAGCTACCAGTTTCTAGCACTGTGACCATTATTTTTTTCAAAACATCAGTTTCTTCTTTATTAAATGCTACCTCCCCCCCCCCCCAAATCCCAGTTGCTGCATGTTGAGGTATGGGAATTAATTTTTATTAAGACAGTCTGGAGCCTGCTGGCGAGGAGTCCAGTTCCACCGTTTATTAGCTTGTACTCCGGACAAGTTAGTGACACACTCTGCTTGTTTTCTTATCCGTAAAGTGGGGATAGAGGGAGCCACGGAGAGCTGGCAGATAGTAATAGCTCGTGGTCAGTGAGGGTTAACATTTTAGGACATGCTCGGCCTGTTCTCCTCTAGATACGTTGAGAGCTTTTCTGGGCTTTTGGAAGGTAATGTGAAGGGTTTAATGAAGGCAAACAAAAAGAGGAAGACGCGGTTTTTGCCTCTAAGTTCTGTATGCTCTAGGAAAGGATTAGACTGTCAGCCCAGGTGAGAGTCACGAGGTTGCCTGGTAGAGGAAAACCAGGAATGACTCCTCCCCCCCCCCCCCCCCCGAAAAGTTCCTTTTCTATTGAGGGGGCCAGTAGTCTCCTGAAAAGGCTTTGTAAGTCGAAATTGACTTGACTAAATAGAAATTTGCCTATAGCTTCCTCTTGTTTTCAACCATTCTGATGTTACTTGACAGAATCCGTTGTTTTTGTAATGGGTTCATTTGTATTAGGTAAATCCCAGAGTCAGTCTTTGCGGAAAGAACTGGTTTTCCAGCGGTGTAAATAGGCTCAGGTGCAGTATTCTTCAGATTCACTTTTTTCTCTGTGACTTTAAAGTCCCTGCCCTCAGGAGTGTTATGTTTGGTTTTGAGCAGTTTCATTAAGTTGTCCTTAGGATGCCTTTTCATTCTATTTTAATTAATTAATTAATTAATTAATTTGTGATGAAGTTTCATGCCCCCCCCCCCCCCAACTGATCCTGAACTTACCGGGTGGCCCAGGTGCTGAGATCACAGGTATGGATCGTTATGATCCGGTTTCATGCAGTGCAGGGGCTCAAACCCGTGCCTTGTCCGGGCTCCTCAAGCTACTAACTGAGCCCAACCCCTGAGTTTATTTTAAATTAGCATACAGAATAGCAGGTTGGCGGTCCCCCACATAATCATGGTTGGTCCACCCTCCCACCCTTTATATCCACCGCTCACTCTCAGTGTGCCCCCTTGTACTCTTGTGTCATCTGTGGTCCCGTGCCTCCTCCCCTCCCTCCCTTCAGCTTCTTTCTGTGACTCTTCTTGTGGCCTCCTCTCTGATTCCCCGGCCCCTACTCAACACTGACTCCACATTAATGCACAGATATCAACATTGAAAGCCAGGCTATGTATCTGAGAGAGAACATGGGGCGTTTATCTCTTTGTGCCTCGGTTGCCTCGCTTAAGATATGAATTTTCAGTTTTGTCAGTTTTCCTGCAAACTTCATAACTTCCAGGTTGCCTTTTTTGTCTTAAATAACAAGACCTATTATTGGCACAGTGCCCCTGAATCGTGATGGGCCTTTGAGGCTGCAGAAATTTTCTCGAGTAAGCACGTGCTGTGAAGTTAGGAGGTTAAAAACAAAAACAAAAACCAGGCAATCCTGAGTTCTAGTAATTAGAATTATGGCCGTCACCCAATAGATACATGAATGAACTCCTACTGCCCAGCCGAAGATTTCCAGACCAGGGTTGCAGGCGCTTCCTTCACCCATCTGGCCCTCAGGTACTACCAGTAATGTGGGACCCCGGATCTCCTCACCCTAATGTGAAGAAGGAGTGACGTGGTCACAAGAGGTGGGAAAGCCTTCCCCAGCCTGCATACTCAGAAGGCTGGTTTCTGCGGTGTACCCCAGGATTTATTAGGTTTCTGGGGGTACTTTGGGAGTCTGACCTTGTGACCTATCAGGAAATGTGTGTGTTTAAAGAACTCTGTGACGGGAGAGTTTGTTGTAGTGAAGGCTAGAAAGAATTGAGCAAAGCAGCCTGTGACCGGAAGTCTGTATTGGTCAGGAGCTAGGGGCCATGGATTTTAGAGTCTGAAACCAGTATGATTGTGTTGGCAGGTTTTAATTCTCTTGTAAGGATGGTATTGTTACCTACATCTCAGGGAATGCAGAGATTCAAAATGGATGTAAAAAAAGGTATGTAGATGGGGTTGTAGATTTTTGTGTGTTTTGATGCCTTCATCCCACTTCTCAGGGGCAGCCATGATGAGAGTGGGTGGCTGCATTCCTGGTATCTAGGCTTCGGCCAGATGGTTCTGATTATGATGGATCAGGATACTCATATTTTCAAGTATAAATCAAGGGCCAGCTTGTTTGGGCCATTATGCTATGTGTTGAGAAAACAAAGACACGTGAAGTTTCCGTCCTGCAGGAATTGATTTCCAGATGGGAAACCTAGGTATCCACAGGGAGATACCATGCTGTAAGAAACTGAGCCTCCGAGAGGTTAAGTACCCCATGGAAGGTGGCACGGTGGGAGAAGCAGGCTCTCAGTCGACACTACCTGTCTGAGGTGTGAGGGGCGAGTGGGGTACTCGTGCAGGACCCTGATCACAGCAGCCTCACCTCCGGGGTTGCTGTTGCTTCCTCTCCACCCTCGCTTTCACCTTCAGCTTTTCCTCATACTCACACTAGGGCAAGTGTCTGGTCAGTCTTCCCGCCACATTCACCTCTAAATATCGTTACCTGGAAGTGTATTCCCAGACTGCTTTTTCTATCACCCTTTCCAAAAATCTTCAAGAACTTTCTACTGTCAAGAAAAAGAAAAAAGTAAAAGTATTTTTCTAAAAGAAAATTTTTAGATACTTTTATGTGTGTGGGTGTTCGGCCTATATGTAAGTCTGTGTGCCACCTGCAGCTGCCTGGTGCCTATGGAGACCCCAGATCACCTAGAACTGGAGGGACAGAAGGTTGTGAGCCACCATGTGGGTGCTGGGAATCGAGCTCAGGTCCTCTGGAGGAGCAGCCAGTGCTCTCAATTGCTAAGCCTCTTTCCAGCCTTGAGAAAGTGTTTTTCTTTTGGCTGAGTCTTAAGGACTTTGCCAACCTTGTCCCAGCGTATCCATAGTGCTGCCATGTTCAGAGTGTACCCACTACTACCAAACAGTGCCTGCACACTGAACGTCAGCTGCACCTTCACCCTCTGCTACCGAACAGTGCCTGCACACTGAACGTCAGCTGTATTTCATCCTCTGATCATTTTATTCTGTTTCAGAGTTCTCTTTCTGTTGTAAAAGGAGCAGCAGGCCGCTTTTCATCCCACCCAGCTAGCTTTACCTGAAATAATTACATGGAAACTGTATTCATTTAAACACTGCCTGGCCCATTAGTTCTAGCCTCTTATTGACTAATTCTTACATCTTGACTAACCCATTTCTAATAATCTGTGTAGCAACACGAGGTGGTGGCTTACTGAGAAAGATCCTAACCTACGTCCGTCTCTGGTCGGAGATTCATGGCGTCTGCCTGACTCTGCTTTCTTCCTCCCAGAATTCTGTTCTGTCTACTCCACCCACCTAAGGGCTGGCCTATCAAAAGGCCAAGGCAGTTTCTTTATTAACCAATGAAAATAACACATAGACAGATGGCCCTCCTATACAATTTCCCCTTTTTCTGTTTAAACAAAAAGGAAGGCTTTAACTTTAACATAGTAAAATTACATATAACAAAACAGTTATCAAATAAGAATTACAGTTACAATATTTATATCTACTTTATCTTTTATAATAATTAAGGAAAACCATAACTGACTATCTATTCTTCAACTCCATCAAAGACTCCAGAAAGATATAATATTACCTAAGTAAACAAGACGAAGCAACTTCCAAAACTCTAGAAATGACAGAGACATCTCGCTGTCTGGACAGTCACCCAAAGTTCCTCTGTACTGTTGGGGCATCCATCTTTGGCCTTCAGGCCCATGGTATCCAGCAGACATTTCCATGAAGCAGGAAAATTCAAAGTCAGCTCAGTCACTTTCTTTTGTGTCCTGCAGAATGTCTCGCAGACCCTTTCATGAAACAGGAACCCCGAAAGATCATCTCACCTTTAGGCAAGTTCAGCAGTCCTCACTCTGTGGGTTCTTTGTGTCCAGTTTATCCAACAGTCCAGGCAAGAGCAGTTTCTTGCCCAAATGGCTAACCAACTCCATAAGGAGCCTCTTCAATGCCCATCTTCCTCTTGAAGTAGATTGGTGCTGCCAGGAGCAGATGTGTCTCATTGTCATGAAAAGCCCTAAGTTATTAAAACATTAAATGACATATTCTGTAGTCCTTGAAAGATATGAAGAATGCCTATCTGAAATATATCTATGCACATCTAGAAAATCTAACTAACATGACTACAAACTTGACTATTATAGATGATTATCCATTAACAACCTATATTTCCTATTATACATTACATTTTTAAATGAACTACACAATCACAATACCTTAATCAAGAGCAGAAATACATATACATATAACAAAATTGACCTTAAAATCCATACCAGTGCAAATTATTCATATCTATATCGTATCCCCCTTTAAATGTAAAAGAACATTTGAGAGGGAGGGGACTCAGAGGTTAAGAGCACTGACCACTCTTCCAGAGGTCCTGAGTTCAATTCCCAGCAACCGCATGGTGACTCACAACCATCTGTAATGAGATCTGGTGACCTCCTCTAACATGCAGGCAGACACTGTATACATAATAAATAAATCAATCTTTCTTTATGTCATGTATATATGTAAGTATGGGGGGGCAGAGGACAACTGTGGGGATCAGTCCTCTTTTCACCACAAGGTCTAGGGACTGAACTCTGGCTCTTAGGCTTGATGGCAGCTGTCTTCATCCACGAAGTCATCCCACGCATCCCGTAGTGATTTTTAGGAGCCTCAGCTGCATGTGAAGATGCACCTTACATGCCTGCACCTCACCAAACAGACAGACGCTCCTGAGAGCACCTGGGTTTGGCACCACGGGAGCCAGGTGAAACACCACTTACCAGGTTCTGTGTGCCAGGCTTTGTGCTCCTTGATGAATATATGTATTTCATTTAATATGGGAAGTGTAGGACCCTTGCTTGTGAAGTTGAGCTCCAGAGGAGTTGGGTCAGCTGCCCATACCATCATCTCTTACCAGTCCCTGCCAAGCTCCAGTGAAGAATCAATGAAGGAGACAAACATAGTAGTGCCAGGGCTGGGGAGGTTGAGCCAAGAGGTTAGCCTGGGGTTGCATAGCAAGATCTTGTCTCAAAAGGAAAAAAAGAAAGATGGAAAGGTTGAAAATGTAGCTCAGGCTTTGAGTGCTGGCCAAGCACATGTGTGGTTCCCCAGGACCACACAAATAATGAAAGAATACGGAAGAGCTGTACGGATGGCTTAGTGGGTAAGACTGCTTGTCGTACAAGCACAAAGGCGCTAGTTTGATTCCTCAGCACCCGTGCAAAAAGGCAGGTGTGACTGCATGCACCTGTAACCCCAGTGACGTGGGGAGTAAAGACAGGCAAACTGCCGGGCCTGATGGCTACTGTCCACCAGCCTAAGCCTAGTTCCAGGGTTAGTGAGAGAGCCTGTCTCAAGAGAGTAAGGAAGGATGCCTGATGGCCTCTGGCCTCTGCCAGCATCTACCTGTGTGCAGGCAACTGTGCATGTAACACACACACACACAACTCACATATACATATGCACAACAAAAACAAGGATAAATATGTTTTATTTATTGCTATTTCTCCGAAACAGTTCCAAAAAAGGAACCCTGAGATGGCTTAGTTAGGTAAGGGCAATCCCGGGGACCTACACAGTGGCCGGAGAGAACTGATGCATAGGTTGTCCTCTGTCCTACCCACACACCACATACTAAATAAATGTTAAAAAATAAAGATAACAAAAGCAAGCGCTCTCTTAGGTGCGTCTTAGTGAGGTGCTACACATGGAGGATGAGCTTTCCAAATGAATCTCAGTGATACTCCCATTGCTGCAATGACTGGCTAGTTCTTTTCCTGGTCTTCCCACTTGGTCTCTTTCACCTGTCTGTGTTTACAGGCAGATTCTTGAAGCAGTGTGGCAGCTTTCTCCTACATCCCCTGTCTGCAGAAGGCCAGCATTCTTGTGGTGCCTGTAAGCAGTGGGAGTTAAGTGACTTTGAAAGGAGGGGCCAACACTCAGTGCCCCTTGTGAGGCAACAGAGACAGGAAATAGTTGAGGTTCAAGACATCAGGGTCCCGGCTTTATTATCTGCATAGCACGAGTTTCTTTCTTGATAAATTGTCCTTGGAAGACATGTTTTTCTATTCGAGTACAAACTCTTGGATGTTATAAGGATGAATTACTGGATTTTCTGGCAGAATACTAGCCTTTGGACCAAAGCATTTCCCAAAAGGTGAAGCCAAAGGATTTGTGAACATTTGCTCACAGATTTAAAAGAATCATTTACTGTAGAAAAAACTTAAGCAGTTGAAGAGAAGCAAAAGTGAAAATCAGATTTGTCTTGCTGTCATCCAGAGACACCCATTGCTACATTCTGGAATTTTTCCTGTGCAAAGTAAGAGACTGTGACACAGTCACAAGCGGGAATGAAGAAGTTGAGCTCCATCACAGAAGCAAAGGGGGCTGGAGAGGCGGCTCAGCAGTTACGCAGGTGTTTCTTCCTTTCTACATGGACCCAGCAAAAAATAAATGTTAGATAGAAACTTGTCTCCCTGCCATTTTTATTATTACTGCTGTTATCATCAGGTCCTATCAGACAAAATCTTAAATGGTTTATAATATGTATTTTAATTGTTTTATGACTTTTGGAGTTGTTGGAAAGTCTAAATCCTCAGAGTATTTCTTCCCGTTTTTTCCTTTCTTATTGTTCCAGAACTCCTCAGAGAGCCCGAACTGTGCCAGAAGTCTCCTGATGGCAGACAGAATGCAAATAGTCCTGACGGTCTCTGAATTTTTCAGTACCACGTGGCAGGAGGCGAACTGTGCAAGTGAGTGCTCCATGTCTCTGCCGCGGTGCTCCGTGTCTCTGCTGCGGGGCTCCGTGTCTCTGCCGCGGGGCTCGGTATCTGCCGCGGGGTTCCGTGTCTCTGCCGCGGTGCTCCGTGTCTCTGCCGCGGTGCTCCGTGTCTCTGCCGCGGTGCTCCGTGTCTCTGCTGCGGTGCTCCGTGTCTCTGCTCTAGTGTTCCTTGTCTCTGCTGCGGGGCTCCGTGTCTCTGCTGCAGTTCTCCGTGTCTCTGCTGCAGTGATGTGTCACATTTGATCTCACTGAGCTTTAGGGCGGCTGAAATTAGGCAATCTATTGTCACTAGAGTTGAAGGCGCTGTCACTGGGGTCACCGTGTATTAGACATTGCTGCCAGGGTGAGTTCTGGTAGTTAGAATTGTGTAGCAGATCTACGGGCTCTGAGGTCAGACAGGTGTTTGTTTGCTGTTGGGTTTGGGACAGTTAACACCTCTCATTGTTGTGACAGTGCCTGGCAGAAACAGGCCGTGAAGAGAAAGGTCTGTTTTGGTTCATGGTTGCAGAGGTTTTAGTCCATCCTGGAGGGGGAGGAGTGGCAGGATGGCTTTTTCCATGGGACCAGAATGGAAGGTGGCAGGTCATCACTGCAGGGGCTTCAGAGTGGGCAGACACACCCAGACACCAGGTTCTCACACAGAGGAGACTTATTGGCCTGGAGGCTGGGGTGGGGTGGGGAGCTGTCTCTGGAGTGGGCAAAGGCAGACAGCAGGTGTCTCTGCAGGAGTGGGTTTTAAGGAGGAAGAGGGAAGTCTGTGCGAGGTGAGTTGAACTGGTAAGTCCTAGTTGGACAGGTTAGCCAGCCTAGCCAAGTAATGAATTTAGTAGCTGGACCACAGAGTTTTAGTTAGGCTTAAGGAAGTGGCCAAATAAGGGAATAGACCTTGGGGACTGTAATGGTTGACAAGGAGACAAGGAGGAGAGAGGGCAAAACCTGCTGGTGCCATGTTTGCAATGCTTGGGCCTGTTAGCCCTTCAGTAAGGAGACTGCAGGCAGGTGTCATGTGATTGCAGACAAGCAGCAGAGAACTGTCCTGGAATAACCTTCAAAGGCCAGCCCCTATGTCTACCAGCGAGACCCCACCCCGTAAATATTCCGTGGCCCCCAAACTGTACTTTTTTTGGGTGAAAATTTCTTCTGTAAATAGGGATCAAGTGTTCACATGAGCTTATGGAGAGTATCTAGATTCAAACCTGTAACATCAGGTTTAAAAAATGTTTTTTCTTCTCAGACAGGTTTCATTACGTAGCCCTGGCTAGACTGGAATTCACTATATAAGCCAGGCTGGCCCCTGTCTCCCAACAAACATGCCTGGCTAAAAAATTTTTTGTTGTTTTTGTATGGCTCTTTTGCTATGTAACCTAGGCTGGCCTTGAATTTGCTATTGTAGCTCAGGCTACCCTCAAACTCAAGATCTTTCTGTTTCAGCCTTCAGAGAACTAGAATTAACATAACAACATGTGCCACTGGACCAAGAGGAGTGGGAGAAGGGGGAGGGAAATGGGAGACTGGGAGGAGGCGGAAATTTTTTTTTTCAATAAAAAAAAAAGAAAAACAAAACAAAACAAACCCCAAAGCATCGTTTACACTTTTACTCTCCGTGTCTTTCCCCCTTGTCAGTATATCATGCTGTGCTGACTGCTGGCTCTTCATTTTGTATTATTTCATTGCTTCTGGAAATTGATAAAAAGGGCTTAGCTGACAGAACTTTTTTTTTCTTTTTAGCTATTTCTTATATAGGCCAGGCTGACCTTGAACTTGGTATATATCTAAGGATGACCTTGAACTCCAGATCTCCCCCCCCCCCCCATGCTTCCACACCCATGTACTGGATCACAGGTGTGAAGCACCAGGCTGTTAATTTTAGCAACCGCTTCATGTGATGTCACTGGGCTAGCCTGGGCTCAATGTTGTTCTCCTGCATTCACCTCCCAAATGTTTGGGTCATAGGGATTTGTCACCACCACAGCTAAAGTTGAAAATTACTAGTATGAACAGACTGAAGAGCCTTTTTAAAAATCACCTAGGGATTGAAGATGTAGCTACCTCAGCAGAGTGCTTGCCTAAAGTGCATGAAGTCCTGGACTCCTTCTCCAGCACTACATAGAGTGAGCATGGTGACACATGGCTGTGACCCTAGCACATGGCTGTGGAGGCAGGAAGATCAGAAGATCAAAGTCACCCTCATCTACATAGCGAGTTTAAGGCCATCCTGGGCTACATGAGAGATCTCAAAATAGAGAACAGACAAACAAAATATATGTAGGAGGCTGGGGAGATGGCTCAGTTGGTAAAATGTTTGCTCTGCAAACATAAAGATCTGAGCTCAAATCGCCACTGCCTGTGTGGAAAAAACAGGCTCTTTTTTTTTTTTTTTTTTTTTTTTTTTTTATGACTCTGTGCACTTAAAGCTCTGGGAGCCACTTGGAGGCCCTGGGAGGTGCTAGGAGCTCATGAGCCAGCAGACTAGCCAATCAGTGATCTCTGGGATCAGTGAGAGACTGTGCCAATAAAGAAGGGGGATAGTGATAGACTCCTAATGGCCTCCACATATGTACACTGCACACATATGTAAACACACACAGAGAATAATACTAGAACTGTTTTTAAATGGGACTTTTGAAATTATTTTTATTTTATGTTTATGAGTTTTTGTTGGAAGGGGTTTCTGTCCCACCTGGTCCCGCAATAAACACACAGAAACTATATCATTTGCAATACTGTTTGGCCAATAGCTAGCTCTTATATCCTAAACTAACCCATTTCTATTAATCTGTGTATTGCCACATGGCTGTGGCTTATGGGAGAGACTACATGGTTTCTCCCTGACTCTGCCTACTCTCTCCCTATATATCTCTTCCAGCCTGGCTAAATTCTGTTAATCTATTGGTTGAAAGCAGTTTCTTTATTAACCAATAAAAACAACACATATCCAGAAGGACTTCCCACACCAAGTTTTTGCCTGCTCATATGTACATATACCACATGTTGTGCCTGGTGTCCTAGGAAGCCAGAGGAAGGCATTAGATCTCCTGGGACAAGAGTTAAAGATGGTTGTAAGCCACCAAGTGAGTGTTGGGAATCAGAACTGGGTCCTCTAGAAGGAAAAGCAGCCAGTGTTCTTAAGTGCTAAATCTCTAGCTTCTGGATGAGATTTATAACAATTTATTTTTTAAGATAGGGTTTCATGGAGTCCACACTGGCCTCAAACTCACTATGTATTCACAGCTGGTTCTCCTGCCCCTACTCCCAGGTATTGGGGTTGTAGTTGTATGCACGTGACCTCCTGGTTCTCCTGCCCCCACCCCCAGGTGCTGGACTTGTAGTTGTGTGCACGTGACCTCCTGGTCCTCCTGCCCGCGCCCCCAGGTCCTGGAGTTGTAGTTGTGTGCACGTGACCTCCTGGTCCTCCTGCCCGCCCCCCCAGGTCCTGGGGTCACAGTTGTGTGCACGTGACCTCCTGCCCCCCCCCCCAGGTCCTGGGGTCACCGTTGTGTGCATGTGACCTCCTGGTCCTCCTGCCCTCACCCAGGTGCTGAAGTTGTAGTTGTATGCATGTGAACTCCTGGTCCTCCTGCCCTCCCACTCCCAGGTGCTGGGGTCGCAGCTGTGTGTTCTTTTGTTCTCTGAACCATCCTATCTTGAAAATATTGCTTTGACTGAACTTCTGAGGAATGCACCTCTAAGCGGTTAGAAACAAGTTGTTCAAGAGGTTATTATTGCCTAATTAGAATTAATTAACAAGCCAGGCGAAAGAATTAAAGGTGCGGATGTGTTTTAGGGAGTGGAAGTAGGTCAGCTGAGGGACAGGAAACGAGGGCTCCATTTTCACTAAATTCGCATTTACCTGCTTTCAACTGTATGCTGCATGCGTCTAATTCCCATTCAGAGCTATCTAGAACACTCAGAAGCTCCTCAGGATGTCCAGAATATGGCATTTCTGTGTCAGATGCAGTCAGAGGGGCCAAATGTTTTATTTTCCAGGATTGTGCATTAAAACTGACTTCTCATTTGTTGTTTTAATCCTATTTTAAAATGTTTCACAATTTCTAGACTGACTTTTAAATGGAATTGAAATAGCTTTAAGAGATTGGACCCAATAAATTTCATTTTTTTTTGTTTTTTGCTTTATTCAATAGTAGCATTTTTTCCTCTTCCTTTTTCTTTCTTTCTTTTTTTTTTTTTGGTTATTATTATTGTTATCTGGTCCCAGATTAATTCCTTAAGTTTTTTTTACTGCTTTCTGTTTTCGTGGCTGGCATCTAGTGTAATCATTTTAAACTAGACTCTTCACCAAGTGTATAAGCCCTTCTAATTATGCTCTCTGCACACCTAACTCATGAAGATATCTGAAACATTTAAAAAGAATTTTTAGAAATTTTAAAGATATTTATAGTGGTTGGGGCTTAGGCAAGTGGCAGCGTGCTTGCCTGAGGCCCAGGGTTGGGTCTCCAGCTCCAAGAGAGAAATCTCACTTATCAGAATGTCACAAAGCATTCTTGCTTGTGTTCCACAGTCTAACGAGACACTGGGAATCTGGATGAAGAAGGAAATGGGAGTGAGCAGGGTTGTGAAAGGGTCTCTCACCCCATTCCCCTGTGAGCTTCACACAGAGCCCCGTGTGTGAGGTGAGAAGGTGAGGGCATGTGTGAATGGCAGGTGAAGAGTCAGGAATAGATGGGGGCAGGGTGGGAAGGTTGCAAGTGTTCTTCTCCATCCTGCTGTGTAGGGTGTATACCTGCTGGAAGCAGAGTTCAAAAGCCAAAGTGTTAAACATGTGTGAAGTAAAAGCTATAGCAAGTTCCTGAGCCAAACCTTTACTCACCTGCACTATGAAACAGGAGTCAGTTCTCTCCGTCCATCACGCGGGTCCCTTGGACCCCAACTCAGCTCACCTTTACCCTCTAAAGCCCTGTCGCCAACCCCTGGAAATGCACTCTTTCTTTAGAGGCTGCCTGTAATTCCAGTGTCCTGGCTGGTATATTATGAGCGTGATGTTGCCACCGAAGCGCCTTGTGATCTTGAAGAGCATCCTGATTCATCAAAGGGAAACTAGCCTTCAACTAAAGTATTCGTGACAAAACCATTAGCAGTAAACATGCTGCTGGATCAGAGGGGCTGCCAGGCAGAATCCTTCTTTGTCAGGTGCTGTCTATGTGGAAAAGCCCTTCTTTGTATAATTTTTAGATAGTTTTCAGATTTTTAAACCTAATTACAACACTCTCACTGTTTAGTCTGTATTTTCTGAAGCCTGCTCAACTTTTCAGAAAGCGGGGATCATTGTTCTCCATGATGTTCATCCTCTCCTTCAATCCTGTGGGTGCCTAGGACCCCAACTCAGGTTGTCAGGCTTGGCAGCAAGCATCTTTACCTTCTCAGCCATGTCACCAGCCCCTGCAAATGACCCTTTCTCCGTGGGCAACCTGTATTGTTTGTAGTGAGTCAGGTGTCTGTGTGTCTCAGGCTGGCCTTGGGCATGGGCTCACAAGCCTCCTGTCTCAGCTTCCCAGAATTAATTCGTGCTCCTCCTGTCTTAGTTCCCTGAATGCTGCTGGGCTTATAGGGATGTGCCAACATAAAACCACTTTTAAAGCAGCAGGGATGGGCTGAAGAGGGGGCTCAGAGGCTAAGAGCCGTTGCTGCTCTTGTAGAGGGCCCAGTTCAGTTCTCAGGACCTGGGTTTGGTTCCCAGCACTCACAGGTAGCTCACACCTTTCCGCCACAGAATCTGACATCTTCTAACCTCCTTGGGCAACACACACACACACGCACACGCACACACGCACACCACATATACAATGTGTACAGGCAAAACACTCATGTACATAAATAAATCTTGGAAAATCGTTGCAAATCATTAGAGATCTGGAGGCAGACTCCTAGTAGATACCACATCTGTAAAGGTGAGTGGTCTTGGTGGGGCACACCTGGAATCCCAGCACTCAGGAGGCCGGGACAGGGAGGTAAAAGGAGTGCGGCCCCTGCCGCTAAGGTACTCGGGACTAGAAGCATAGCTCAGTGACAGAGTGCTTTGCTAGCTATATAGGGGGAGCAGGTTCAGTCCTCAGCCCTGGGGATGGAAGACAGAATCCACACAATTCTGTTGTAGTACTTTAGCCAGTTTCTGTGTGAGGTTTTGACTGGAATCCTCTGCGCCCTGAAAAAGGCCTCTTGAGCTGATACCCACGTCCTCGTGGAGACAGAAGCTGTGCTAATCTGCCTTTGATGAGGCTCCTTTGATTATCTGAGATGAGGCCGAAGCACAATGACCACTTCACTCCGTGCTCACAGAGACCTTTGTCGTCGCCACCTTCACTGCTTCCTAATTTCTAAACTGTGTAGCTTCTGACTGTGTACAACCTTAGGTTCCCCATTCTCCCCAGTAGATAAGGGGATTTACTAGAGTTCCTTTGTTTTGAATCAAAAGTCAGGGTGCTTCTAATAATGAAGACATGTTTAACCTCCTTGTATAAGTGAACTCCTTTGTGCTTTGTAACACCACTGCCTACCAGTCACTGGGAAAACCATACTGTGCCAGCGCAGCACTTAATCAGACCATCCGGCTCGATTAGCTTTTCATTTAATTTCCCAATTATTTTAAGTGAAAAGAAAATGGCTGTAAAACAGAAGAGATTAGATCCTTTTGTTCCTCGGAGAGGCTTTCTTTATAAATAATTTTATAAAGAAGTTATTTTTTAAAGAGTTGTCTATTTTTATTATGTATACAGTGTTCTGTCTGCATACATTTCTATCTGCCAAGAGTGCATCAGATCTCATTATAGATGGTGAGCTCACAACAGATGGTTGTGAGCTGCCATGTGGTTGCGGGGAATTGAACTCAGGACCTCTGAGAGAACAGCCAGTGGTCCTAATCTCATGTTACTTGTGTTTCTTGCACAGAAGAAGCTGCCAGAGCTGTCAGAGCAGCTGTGCTGCTGCTGTGTGTGCATAGGGCCACCCTCCTGCCATCTTTGCTGTGCATGCCACGCACAGCAAGACTCCTGACACTGGTGTCCGCTTGCTGTGGATGATCCTATGCTTCCAGAACTCCTGTGAGACACTAATCCCCAAGCTGAAGACTGTTAGCCAGATATTCGAATGTTCTCTGAGTTTAACTGTGCTTATTTTTGTTTTTATCTATTTTACCTGATCCCTAAAAGGAGCCAAGGCTACTTCATGTTAATAACATAGCATGTAAACAGAGCTTATATTATTTATTACTTTAAAAAGAATTTAGTAGACAAGGCCTGGGAGCCTACAGCTTTAATCTCAGCACTCAGGAAGTGGGTGGATTTCTGACTTCAAGGCCAGCCTGATCTACAGAGTGGGTTTCAGGATAGCCTGGGCTACACAGGGAAAACCGTATCTCAACAAAACAAACGACAGCAACAACAAAAAGATTTTAGTATTTAAGCTTTGTGGATGCTGACGTATGGAATAATGAATACTTAATTAGTAAAGAAGAATGCTGTGCTTCAGGAAATACAGGTGTGTGGAGATGCATCTGGCATTTTGGCTTACTGACTTGTGTGTAGTCTTGGTGTACACTTTTCTCTTACTGACTTGTATGTAGTCTTGGTGTACACCTTCTTTCTCTGGTATAGTTCACTCATCGGCAAAGGGAGCCATCTCTTTGTAAATGATTGACAAGCAACTAGAACTGGACTTAATGTGTCTGAGAAGATAAACTTTAGAGACTGTAGATTCTCGGGCTCAAAGAGGCAACATCTAGGACAGGCTCACCAAGAGGACCCCATCCATGTTCACTGGTGCAGAGGGGCCTGCCCAAGTGTGTGCAGGAGGGTCTCTCTGCCTGTCTGTGAATCTACTGGATTCCAGCTGACCTCTAGTCATGTGAGCGTCGGCTTCCAATGTCTCAGAGTTTACAACAGAGAAGTTAAAGTGCTGGCTGTCCTGCCCTCTTACCCAAGTTCAGGTTCCTTCTTTCTGACCAGGTGACAATGACTTCCCGAATCCCTGGAGGTGTTAGGTTCTTGTGGGTGCTGGAGGAGGAGCCTTAGCATGCAGCTGACTCTTGAGTGCTGAGTTAACTGTTTAGACTGTAGATGTCAATGCCTGCACATATGTGTTACCCTGCAGAGTTTGAAAGTGCTGGCTCAGCAGCAGACAGATCACAAAATCCAGCTTTCTGTGTATCCGTTTTGTGTGCTTGGGCCGGCTCCTTTATTTCTCTAAACTGTTTCTTATTTTTCATTTATTTAAAAATTTTAGCTATTTGCTAAGTGTGGTGATATACACCTTTAATCCCAGCACTTAGGAGACAGAGGCAGATGGACTTTGTAAACAAGCCTGGACTGCATGAGTTCCAGGCCAGCATAGACCTTGTCTCAAAAATTAAAAGACAATATTTTTTAGGAATTTATTTATTTTTATTTTATGTGCGCAAGTGTATATTTTTTAGGAATTTATTTATTTTTATTTTATGTGCACAAGTGTTCTGTCTGCACATATGTCTGTGTACCACATGCATGTATCTGATGTTGGAGGAGGCCAGAAAAGAGCATTGGATCCTCTGGAGAGAGTTACAAATAGTTGTGAGCCTCCAGGAGGGCGCTGGGAACCAAACCCAGGACCTCTGCAAGAGCAGCAAATGCTCTTAACTGCTGAACCATCTCTCCACTCCCAATTTTTAAAGAGTTTGCTTTTATTTTGTGGCGTGTGTGTACAGGCACCGTGGAGGCACCAGGGCAACTCTTAGAGCTCAGTTCTTGCCTTCCACCGTGGGTTCCAGGAATCTAGCTCAATCGTGTGGCAAGTGCTTTTGCCTTGCTGTTTATTTTTAAGGTGGAGATAATAGCTCTTGCCTTATAGACTCGCTTCAGGGATGAAATGAGTCCATGTGCCATAGGTGTAACCACACTTGCAGTATACTATTCAGCAACGCCAGCTTGCAAGATGGGAGTGATCGCTGTGTGTGAGCTGTCTTGTGGCTTGTCCTGGTGTCTGCTCAGTTCTCCCCTTGTCACAGCCACAGCTTGCTGTTGGGTTTCTTCACTCCTTCTAGATGGTTCTGATTCTCTAAGTCAAGTGGATGCAGAATAAAACTATGTGTGAAAATTAAGAACACAGGAATGGGCCAAGCACTAGGGAATAGGTGTTTGAAGCACCCCTTGTGGGCTAATTGCTGGGGCATCTATAAGGATTGTTTCATGACCCTGAAACCAGAAAGCAATGAATTTGAATCAAGTTCTTTCATCATAAGTTAGAGTATATAAAGCAGATGGGGATGTCTGTGGGCATGTGCAGGGTAGAGAGTCAAGGTATTCACAGGAAGTGGAGGGGACAGAAGAACAGGAGGTCACGCTAGAGCAGGGACAGCAGCTGCGATGAATACCACAGATACGGAATCCGCAGACACACGAAACAGTTGTTTTTTTCCAGACCTTAGGAAGTTTCTGTCAGGTTTTTAGACCAAATTCCCACCAGGCTGTCTCTCTGGGCCCCCAGCTCTTGGTCCGTTCAGAATAAATGGAAAAGGCCATCCTGCTAGGGACAGAAAGAGGTCGGGAGGTTAGAAGAGGCAAGAGCTACTGAATCTGACACCTAGGTAACAAGACAAGGGAGGATCTAGGCAAAGTTACTACAAGGTAAAGTTTTCCATCTGAATAGCACACTGGGCACTGAGAGCTGAGCGTTCACTAACTTTCACCATTAACAGACAGGGTTTTGTAAGAAGAGAATGTGCAACTATTTTAAGACTTTCGATAAAAGTTTAAAAAATAAGTTTGGAAGCTAAAAGGGCTAAAAACTTTGAGTATTTGGAAACTTGTGTTGTGTGGAAGACTTCATGCTTGTCTGTTTGGCAGCGGTTGTAGGCCAAACTGAACAGTCCCCGAGAGATAAGTGACAGCATGCTGTTGTTAGTGATGACCCCTTTACGTACCGCGTTCTGTTTCATTGTCTTTACAGATTGCTTAACGAACGGCAGTGAAGCTTTGTCAAATAACACCGAGTATTTCCTCAGTCTGTTTAACAAGACTCTGACGTGCTTTGAGCACAACCTGCAGGTGAGTTATATAAACTTGTGCCGTAATGTGTAATTGTAACTGTTTGCAGCATCAATTGTGGTATTTATTTGGACTCATAAAAGAATTAGTGAGCTTTCATTTCTACGCGTAGATTATTTCCACTTGGAAATACTAATGCTTAAAGCTCAGGACCCGCCCCGTAGCTGGCAGGCAGGCAGAAAGGCAAGCAAATCTCTGAGAGTTCAAGGCCACTGCTACACAAAGCCACTTCCAGGCCAGCCAGGGCTACACAGCGAGGTTGTCTTTAAATAAAAAAAAAAAAATTAAAAAAAAAAGGTGGGGGAAGATAAAGGAAAGGGAATGAAGCGTAGGGGGTTGGGGAGGTGACTCAGTGGTTAAAAAATACCAGGTATGGTGGTGCACACCTTTAATCTCAGCACTTGGGAGGCAGAGGCAGGTGGATCTCTGTGAGCGTGAGGTCAGCCTGGTCTACAAAGCAAGTTCCAGGACAGCCAGACTGTTACATAGAAAAACCCTGTCTCAAAAAACAAACAAAATAATAATAATAATAATAATAACAAAAAATCTTAAAAGGAAATAGGGGCTGAAGAGATGGCTCAGTGGCTAAGAGCACTGGTCGCTCTTGCAGAGGACCTGGGTTCAGTTCCCAGCACCCACATGGCAACTCTAGCTCCATGAGCACTGGATATCTTCTGGCTTCTGTAGACACCAGGCACACACATGGTATACATGCATACATGCAGAAAACACCCATGCACATAAAATAGATTTTGAAAAACATTCCTTTTTAAATTGGAGTAATTTTTAATTAAAAAAATCTCAGGTAAATATTATAGAACCAGCAATTGTTAGTCACTGGTTCACTCAGTGAGAACAAAGGTTCTTCAGAAGTTTCCACACAGTTTCACTCATGTCCCCCTGTTTTCAGACGTCCTCACTGAGAGGACACTGAGGCACAGAGGTAACTTGTGTGAGGCCAGGCTGCAGGGAGACGCAAGGGGAGGGCCTTGAGGAGAATGTTTGGGGCCAGAGAGATGTACAGGCACTGGCTGTCAAGCCTGGTGACTTACATCTTAGGACCCACATGGTCCTAAGTAGGAACCCACTCCAACAGGCTCTCTGACCACTGCTTACACAGGACAGCAAGTGTGTGCCTGTGCATTCTTGCACATGTATGCACACGCACATATAAATAGCCAATAATAAATAAATGCAATACAATTTTAAAAGAATTCTGTTTTGAACATGTTCAGTATGATACTCTTATGCTCCTATCAGACATCCAACTCAGATGATGCTAACCATGAGGTGGGGCAGGGCTGCCAGGTTGAGTACCATCTGACACAGTCCCGGTGAGGTGGGGCAGGGCTGCCAGGTTGGGTACCATCTGACACAGTCCCGGTGAGGTGGGGCAGGGCTGCCAGGTTGGGTACCATCTGACACAGTCCCGGTGAGGTGGGGCAGGGCTGCCAGGTTGGGTACCATCTGACACAGTCCCGGTGAGGTGGGGCAGGGCTGCCAGGTTGGGTACCATCTGACACAGTCCCGGTGAGGTGGGGCAGGGCTGCCAGGTTGGGTACCATCTGACACAGTCCCGGTGAGGTGGGGCAGGGCTGCCAGGTTGGGTACCATCTGACACAGTCCCGGTGAGGTGGGGCAGGGCTGCCAGGTTGGGTACCATCTGACTCTGGTGAGGCTAGATTAAGAGTGAAGGTAAAATGGCTCTGTGGGCTGAGTCCAGGGACAGGTCAGCATTTTATAGGGTAGTGGGGACTGCGTGATGGGGCGCAGCCAACAGACATGTGACAGGTGGCACCGCGGCTTTCAGCATAGCGAATGGTCAGGGAGGAGAGTCACAGGCTACACCAGATCCACCTTGAGCAGTGGATGCTAACAGGTGGTTTCTCTCGAATCCCAGCCTGCCCTGGTGACAGCACAGAGAGGACAGGCCAGGCTACTGTGACAGTGCCCTGTGTCTCAAGTCTGTGGGTAGTCGTGGGCAGAAGGGTGTAGCACCTTCCTGGGGTGCTGTGGGTGTAGGAGAGGCTTCCTGAGCTGAAGTGGGCCCACGTGCAGTGTTTTTCCAGGTTCTGGCGTCAGCCTCATTTCACTGGGCCTTAGGGAGGAGTCCTCAAAGCCCCCACATGTGCCATCACCTCCCATCTTCTAGAATCCCTCTCCCTCCCTCATCTTCAGAAGCTGTGCCGTTTTCAGAGTGCGATGATGCTACCGTTTATTTAATTAGTCCCTCCTCGGAGCGGGTCAGATGGTGTTTGTTTTAGTGTTTGACGGTTACAAAAAATGCCACTCACAGCCTTTTGCACATCAGCGGAAGTTCTTATAAGAATGTGTTTAGTGGATTCCTAGGAGTGGAATGCCATACCAAAAGTGTGTGCGTTTTTAGTTTTAGTAAAAGGAACTGTATTATCCCCGCCCACACCACCACCACCAGGATTCTGTGCTGGGTCTGTGCAAAGCCTTCCATGTGCGCTTTCTTGGAGGAGTTTAAGGGGAGACGCTGTGTCAGCTGGATGGTAAAGGTCACATTGTAGGTCCAGTTGCTCTGATTTTCCTCTTCTCTTTCACCCCCATGATCAGTAGATGTCCTTTGCTCACGCTCCATGGTAAATAATTAAAAAAGTAGAGAGCAAAGGTAAGGGTGTCTGCCTAGAAGCTGGAACTTGAGAGTTGCTGGCATCGAACATTACTGTGTGTGTGTGTGTGTGTGTGTGTGTGTGTGTGCGTGCGTGCATTTGTGTGTGGGGTATGTTTGTGTGTGTGCGTACGTGCATGCATGCATTTGTGTGGGGGGTGTGTTTGTGTGTGCGTACGTGCATGCATGCATTTGTGTGGGGGGTATGTTTGTGTGCATGTGTGTGCATGCACAGTGAAGTTCCATGGCATGTAAACTACTCATGTCTCCAGCATCCTCTTCAGCATTCATCAGAGGCCTGTGTAGTGGTTTTCAAGATTAAGAGACACCTAGAGAGTGCTAGATGCCTTTGCTTTGTGCCCGCATACCAGATCTAGAAGGTTCTAGACCCTTGCCTTGTGTCCTCAAGTCCTCAGGACTCCTCGCCCAGGAGGTCTAGTAACCTCCCGTCATAGCAGCCCATCATCACTATCTCCTCTCTCCTCCTTGGGTTAACAGTGACTTTTGTGCATTTCCTCTCTTCCTTTTTATCAATGTATGTTAATTGTAAGCAGCAATGAGTTTTAATATGACATTTTATTTTCTTACATGTATATAAGCTATGCCTTGATCATGCTCACAGACCCTTTGGCCTTCCTTTGTCTCTCTTCCACCTCCCGTCGGTCCTCTACCAATTATTCCCCTTTACTTTCAAACCCTGTGTGTATTCATTCCAGCTGGGCTGTGGAGGCAGAGAGGAGGAAAGACAACTCTGCCATTGAAACTGTGGTGGAGGTCAGACTCACGGCGGACCAGCAGCCACGCAGCAGGGAGGGAGGCTTTCGAGGACGAGTAGGGAATGAAGCCTGAGGTGCTGGTGTAGGCCAAAGTGTAAAGGAAAGCCTGCTAGAGAAGAGATGGAAGGGGGGAAGGTACACTTCTCTGAGTAACAGGAAAGTCGCAGATGTGTGGAACCTCTTGGCTGTGACAGGTAGCTGCTGACTGTTCTCTTGATGACGGCCATTCTGACTGCATGGAATAGTGGCTTTGATTTGCATTCATCTGATGGCCATTTTTTTCAGGTATTTATTGCCACTTGTATTTCTTTTGAGATCTATCAACTCATCTGTCCATTTATTGATTGTTTGTTCCTTTGGAGTTCATTGATTTCAGCTCTGTGTGTATTTCTTGCGTTCTCAGTCTGCAGAGATCAGGGACAGCTGGCAGGTCACCTCCTCCTTCTAGGACTCCCACCTTTGCTGGGCAGGGCTTTGCAGCCCCGTGCAGTTGGGTTGTGATTCATGCCTGTTCCCTGAGCTGTTAGAGTTTTGTGGGGTTTTTGTTTGTTTGTTTGTTTTGGTTTGGTTTGTTTGCTTTTTCTAAAGAGGGGTTCACTGTGTCGCCTTGGCTGTCCTGGACCCACTCTGTAGACCAGGCTGGGCTAGAACTCACAGAGGTTCACCTGCCTCTGCCTCCCAATGCTCGGATTAAAGGCGTGCATTACCTGGTATCCTCTCTCTCTCTCTCTCTCTCCCTCTCTCCCTCCCTCTCCCCCTTTTCCCTCCCTCCCTTCCTTTTTCTCTTTCTTTTAGAATGATTTTCATATATTTACTTGGGGGTACATGAGGAAGTCAGAGGACAGATTGCATGTGGGTTCCAAGGACTGCACCCTAACCCCCACCCCCACCCTAGCCATCAGCTGCGTTCATTGCCCAGTCTTATAACTTTGTGTTTTCTGTATGTTCTTCCAGTAGTTTCAAAGTTTCAGGTCTTAAATTAAGGTTTTTGATCCGTTTTTCAGTTGATTTTTTTACGGTGAGGGCTGGGGATCTGGGTCCAGACCTGACACAGATATCCAGTTCCCTGTTCCATTTGTTAAGGAAGCTCTTTCCCCAGGGTTTGCTGTCTCATCTGTCTGGTGGCTATGGCTGTGGGTTTGTTTCTGGGGTCAGGCTAGTACTTTAACACACCATAGTGTCTTCTCTTCGGGCTTGGAGGGAGAGGGTGTCAGGCGGTTGACATGCAGGGGTGCCATGCCCAATATGTACTGTGTGTCATACGCCTATCCACCTTTGTCATTTCAGGGGCGCACATACAATCTTCTCTCACCAAAAAATTACTCCGAAGTGTGTAAAAACTGCAATGATGCATACAAAAATCTGAGCACCCTTTATAATGAGCTGCAGAAAATGAACGGGCTTGAGAACAAGGCTGAACCGGGCACGCACCTGTGCATTGATGTGGAAGATGCAGTAAGTACCTACTCTGGCATGGCTCACGGTTTGCAGCTGTTGGGTGCACTTTCAGTGCCCTCGTCTCTTTGCGGGTGCACTGGAATATGCATGGCATCTTCACCCAGAAGGAACTGCAGTAGTTACAGAGTAGTGAGGTTTTATGGATCTGTATCAAACCAGGATGGCCATTAACCAGGCTCCTCATGGATGAGTTACTTCAGCACATTTTGATTTTAAAGTAAAAAGTGGGTGTGGTTTTGAGGGGCGTGGCGCTCTTGTCCGGTGGTGCTGGTTAAAGAGGTTTGACGTTTTACTGCCATGTTTTCAGAGATCTTAGTCACTTAATTGTTGATTAACTTCTTTATATGTGTGATAGCCTGAAAACATTTTCTCATGGCTGTCTCCTCACTGAAATAAAAGCCACATGAGGACGAGGACCAAGTGCTTCTTTTCCAGTTTTTGAGATAAGTTTCTCTGTGTAACAGTCCTGGTTGTCCTAGAACTCACTTTTGTAGCCCAGGCTTCGAACTCACAGAAATCACCTGTCTCTGCCTCCCAAGGGATTAAAGGCGTGTGCACCACTGCCCGGTTTGACTTAGTGTTTCTTAATTCATCATTTAGTAGGTAGGACAAAAAACAGGAGAGAGAGAGAGAGAGAAAGAGAGAACACGTGGTGTGCACACTTTCTTTTAAAAGGAAGTCTTACTATGAAGCCTAGGCCTGTAGGGGAAGCTTTGAACTTGAAGTGATCCTCCTGCCTCATCTCCTTAGTACTGGAATTACAGGCGTGTGCTACCATGCCCAAAATGGCGTTTAGTGCTGCTTTTGTTAATAGTGTTGGTAGAGCAAATGTTGGGGCTTGGGGAAGCTTTTCTCCACTGTATAGCTTGTCTTTTCACACATCACCACTAGGTGGCAGTCGTGCCCCCTAGGCTATATGATGCCTGAGAATTAGTTATTTGGGAAAACAGATCTTTGGCTCAAAGTAGAAAACTCAAGGTCAAAATAGCTAAACTTACTTGTTAGGAATAAGTGTGAATATCAAACCAACTTAGAACAGTAGTGCTGAGGATAGCAAAAACCACTCAACGTGGCTGCTCCTAATAGGACTTTGATCTTATATCTCTGTCCTAGGATTGTACTTGGTTAATGGCAGGCTGTCAGTAATAAATAAACTTTAAACAACGAAACAGAATCTTAACTCTATTTTTATAGCTGTATATTCTCTGGGAGATAAAATGGTTCACATTCTAGCATTTCTTGGTGATTATCATATGTTTAGAGTATTATGTTTTGTGTGGTTATAAATTTATACAGTGACTAATTGTAAACAAGTTTCTTTCCCTGGCAGAAAAAAACTATTCTCAACTATCAGTAGATTTTTAAGGCTGTTCTAAAAGATTATATATATCCACTAAAGACAAGTGTGATATCAGATAACAATATAATGTGCATTTTTCCAGATGAACATCACCCGAAAGCTCTGGAGTCGAACCTTCAACTGTTCGGTCACCTGCAGTGACACGGTGTCCGTAGTCGCTGTTTCTGTGTTCATCCTCTTTCTGCCCGTTGTCTTCTACCTTAGTAGCTTCCTTCACTCGGAACAAAAGAAACGCAAACTCATTCTACGTAAGTTCCTCGCTGTAGTCTTTCTTCTGTTTAGTTAATGGCATCTGTGAGGAGATTTGGGGGTTGAGGAGTTGGGAGGACAGTGTTAAACCACCGGCCTGCATGCCCAAGTCGCTCAGTAGGAAGAAGTATGTAGGTCTGTTTTAGAAAGACTATGGCGTGCACCTTTGCCTGCCAAGCCGTCTTCCTCGCCCCATGTGGTCTTTTTTTAATGGCATTCAGTCAGTAAGCTGGTGTGAGCTGAATAATGCAGGCTGCTTAACTTTCATTTACTTGTTCTGCCTGATGGATTCGTCTTCCTTGATTGGATTGTGAAGCTCGTCAGAAGAAGAATTTTTTTCTTGTTTATCATCGTCTTACCAGAACCTAAGAAGTGCCTGGCCACAGCGAGTGCTCATGAGCATTTGTTGAACAAAATAATAATGTAGTCTATTTAATAATAGTATCGCTCCTCAGAATACTATTCCTGTGAAAATTCCTATGGGGAAAATACTGGATCAAATAATGTCAGGCAAATACAACGATCCATCCACCTATTCTGGAGGCAGACTAGGTGGATGGATCATTGTATTCTAAGCCAGTCTGGGCTACAGAGCAGTTCTAAGCCAGCCACAGCTTCACAGTTCAACCCTAGCTCAAAAACAAACATTAAATAAATAAAAAAAACAAAGCAAACAAACAACAAAAATGAGAGAAAGGAAGAAGCGGGTGGGAAAACCATGCCGACAAATCCCCACAAGCGCTAGTGTGCAGAAGGAGCCCTCATGGACACTTCCTCTCCCTTTCCACCTTTATTCTCCTTCCTCTTCCCTTTTCCCTTCCTCCCTCCATAAGCTGACGACGTGATGGTCTATGGTATGGTTGAGGGGACAGTTTTTATTGTAAACATGAAATAGAGAACAGCCAGAAGCATCTGGAAGAGTCCAGAGCAGGGAGAGAAAGAAGTAGACATGGCCAGGGCTGTGGGGGTTGAGGGAGGGATAGCAGGAGATAGAGAATAGAAAAACAGTGAAGAGAAGCAGAGCAGATCAGGTTGGGGTAGGGGAAGAGCACCCAGGCTGACCTTGAACTCACGGCAGTCCCCCTGCCTCAGCTTCCCACATGCTGGGATTGCAGGTCTGCCCCATAAGGTCTGGCTCATGTATTTCTCATTATGCTTCTGTTCAATAAGCGGTTACTCACTGTTAACCAAAACATACTGTAATGAAATGTGGTAAAGGAAGAAGGTACAGTGTGATGATCCTACCCCGGTCATGACAGCTGTGCAGATGTGGAGGTGCACAGTGTGACTGCATCACAGAGTGAGGGACACTGGAACACACCCACAGATGATGCTTTGGGTAGGAGTTTAGAGGATGTGGGGCCTTGCCAACTAGACTAGAGAGGCCAGCAAGTTTCAGGTCCTTGGATTTCCAGGTCTTACTACCTTGCCAGTTTATTAAGTAATTTGATAATTAGTAAGAAGCAGTTTTTAGTAAAGTAAGTAAAAACCAAGCCAAAACAAAAAACCTGAGCTACTGATTTCATTTGGTTTCCAAATCCACCCCAGGCTTAGTACACTTAAAAGCTGCCCACTGGTCCAAGAAGCCATGCTAGGGCTGTGATTCTTTTTTTTTTTTTTTTTTTTTTTTTTTTGGTTTTTCGAGACAGGGTTTCTCTGTGGCTTTGGAGCCTGTCCTGGAACTAGCTCTCTAGACCAGGTTGGTCTCGAACTCACAGAGATCCGCCTGCCTCTGCCTCCCGAGTGCTGGGATTAAAGGCGTGCGCCACCACCGCCCGGCTAGGGCTGTGATTCTTGCCTTTGGCTATGGGACTCATGACAGGGTTTAAACAAGACAGGAACAGAGGTGCCAGGGCCCTGCTGCAGCCCTGCTCTGGGCTACAAGCCTTCAAGGCCAGCCACTCTCGGATCGTAGCATGCGACTCTGGAGCACGAGAAGCATTCACACTTAACCGTTCTAAACACTTGACCTAGCCAGGGAGCTGTGAGTCTATGTTTAGACAAGTGGTTCAGTCCCATGACTATCATAATCATGGCTGGTTGTGCCATTTTGTTAATGGTCTGTCTATTTGTGCACGTACATGTGATGTACAACTCAGTTTTCTTTGTAAATCTTTTTCTTTTTAAACTAGAGAGGCCTTTGACTGAATTTTATCCTTATTTATTAGCATATGGTAGTAATTATACAACACAATAAGTTTCATTGTGACATTTTCAGACACACACACACAATGGTGAAGTTTTGTTGCTGTTCTGGTTTGGTGCTGGGTACTAAATACCCTTTACCACTGAGCTAGTTCCCTAGTCCCCCCAAAAAGTGTTTACATGCATGTCTGAGGGTTTCACTGTGTTGCAGAGGTTGACCTGGAACTTGCTATGTCGTCTTGGCTGGTTTTAAACCCACAATCCCCCAGTCTTAGTCTCCCGAGTGCTGGGATTACAGGCTCGTAGCATGTGCCTTGCTTGAGGAAATGTTCCTTCTGCGTATACTTTCCCTCTTCTTGTCTCGCCACATTGCACGGCTTACATTAGTATACAGTGTTCCATAAGTGGCTGTCGTCTCGTTCTAGATTTAGGAACAATTCCTCGGGCTTCATACTTAAATATATCTGCTGTAGAGGCTTTGCAGACATTTTTTGTCTCCTAAGGGGTGTTTAGGGTCAGATTTTTAGCCTGGACTTTTACTCTTTATCCACACGTTTAAGATCGAATGCTCAAGAGGGGATAGATGCCTGTTTTATTCGATACTGCTTTTAAACAAGTCATGGGTAATTTCTATTTAGCTTAATTTTATGCTGTTTATAAAGAAAAAAAAACATGTTAGGTTTAATTCTAAAAAATTGGATCAAATCCGATTCAGCCAATAAATAGACAGACACAGTGGTTTGCGCGTAGACCGTGAGCGCGCCTGGACTGACAATGCTTGTGTCTCCCCAGCCAAGCGTCTCAAGTCAAGCACCAGTTTTGCCAACATTCAAGAAAATTCCACCTGAAACCTGCAAAGCGTGGACTCGACCTCACATGGCGTGAGTGGGTGGTTGGACCACCGTGTGGTCAGGAGACGATGAACCAGGATCTGACACATCACCTTCTTATGAAATGCCAGCGCCGCGTATTTATAATGTATTCTGAACGACAGTTTTCACATTTCCTTTCCCTGCCCACCCATTTGTAAAGATTTCTGTATTTTTAATTTTCGGATACAGTAGTGTTACATATTCTAAGGTGTATGTGTTAGAGTAGCAGCGAGGACTTTGTTTTTGCGGGCGTATGACTACTTGGCACTCCTGATATCTCCTCATTGACACTTCGAAGTCCACAGAACCCAGGCCGCTGGAGACTGCCGTACACACATTAGCCACTATTGCCGACCCAGATGGCAGCCGGCCCAAGGAGTAATGTAAATGACTTCCTATTGCAGTATTATTGTGTATGTGTATATATAAGTATTTAATATATTATACATTGAAATAATGCACTCTCTAGTTTCCCTGAAGTCATATTTGAAACCACTAATTGTAAACCTCCTTAACAATTTTCAGACGTGATGAGCCACATCGTACATTCGTCTTTGTTAAAAGATGTATGGTAACTGGTTTTCTTACTTGACTTTTATAAATAGTATTTTACACCTTATTTTTGCCTTTATTTCATAAGTAATTTAAAATCACTGGACTTCTCTATTAGCTTCAGGACAGGATGGTTTATTTTATGCCATGGATTTACATTGTGAATTTCATTAAATTATTTGGCGACTTGTAACTTATTCTTTAAATGAAATATAGTACAAGTGTGTCACACTGTATAATTGTGCTTTTTAATGAAATATAGTACAAGTGTGTCACACTGTATGATTGTGCTTTTTAATGAAAATTTCATCTTGGAATATTTGGAGAGTTGGAGAGAGGTGAAGGAGGAATACCGGAGCCTAAAGTTGAGGGAGTGGACAGGGAGGAGGGGGGTGCTCACTGAGAATCTAAAGTTGAGGGAGTGGACAGGGAGGAGGGGTGCTCACTGAGAATCTAAAGTTGAGGGAGTGGACAGGGAGGAGGGGTGCTCACTGAGAATCTAAAGTTGAGGGAGTGGACAGGGAGGAGGGGTGCTCACTGAGATTCTAAAGTTCAGGGAGCACACAGGGAGGAGGGGTGCTCACTGAGAATCTAAAGTTGAGGGAGCACACAGGGAGGAGGGGTGCTCACTGAGCAGGCACTGCATAGTTTATAGGGGAGGTAGCTGGGTAACAGTCTCACACCGGAAGCTCTTCAGCCAAGGTGATGTCCCCTCCGATTACGTATAGGATGAAAGCGATATGACAGAAATGAAATCACATGTTTCCCTGTCAGGAAACAAGGTCTACTTTGGAATGTTTCCATCAACCTTTCAAACAATGTTTTGTTTCAGTATCCTTCAGTTTTATTTCTTGGGGTATAAGAGTTGATGATCTTGCTTGTTAATTCTGTTTCTGAGTGGGGACAGGTTGTAAATTTGGAGGCTTCCCTGGCTGACTGCTGAGTCTGAAGGCCCTTCCAGACTGTGATGCACTCTAGGAGGAGAAGGGAGTGTTTCGTGGTTTCTGTTTAACCGCACGTGCCGCGTGTGAGAGCAGGCTCATCCTCAGATGTGACAGTCAGATGATGCTGGCTCAGCTTTGCTCACCAGCTGGGACCTGCTCCAGTGTGCTGTCACTGTCCCTGCTGCAGTTCCTAAGGACGCTGTCTGGATTGGAAGCCCGTGGCTGAGGGCCATTGAAGGCAATCTTCATTAATGCAGACGAAACCAGTTTACATGTTAGCAAGGTGACACATTTGAAGGGTGAGTGGTGGGTCCTTGAGCCCCTTTCAGTCCTGTGTGCAAACCATTGCTTTTGGATAAAAAGCTAATGAGCACTTCAGCAAGGTCTTCGCTCCCTATGAGTTGCATCAGAAATAGATTTGAAAAACATATGCTAAGTGTTCTGCTGAAGTGCCTAAGAATTTCATCTTATGGTCGTGAAAAATGTACACACAGGGCTATGTATGTGACGAGAAACCTTTTTCCTTATGCTTTACAATAAAGGAAATGCCAAGGAAATTGTAGTGCTGTAATTGATTTTTATTCTCTTAATTTATTATTATTATGGAGACAAGGTCCCACTGTGTAGCCCTGCCTGTCCTGGAACTCACTCTGTAGACTAGGCTGGCCTTGAACTCACAGAGATCCACCTGCCTCTGCCTCCCAAGTGCTGGGATTAAAGGTGTGTACCACTACAAACGACTGTAATTGAATTCTTAGTTTATTTAAATGACTTGAGATAGAACATCACTCTTTAGCTTTTCTAGCTTTGAGTTTTGTTACTTATCTAATTAATACTTTTACTGAAAATAAAATATACCTTGGAATTTTTGGTGCCAGATTTGGGGGGTAAAATAGCGTTTTTCAGAGTCTAACACACATTATCTAAAAGTCAGAGTAGTGGCAGACGGAGATTGAGCTGGAGGCCGTGTGTGTGCTGAGCAGGTGCTCTTCCCTAAGCTGCACTCCGGCCTGGAGCACAACTCTAAACAAGTGAATAACCCAAGGATTTAGTTGGTAAATGTTACTATTTTCTCATGTTTCTTGGAAGTGCTATACTATAATTTTTTATTCTTAATATACTTTTTTTTAAAAAAATCTGTTTTGGGGGGTTGGGAGGGACACATGCATGAAGGCTAGAGGACACCTGGTAGGTTTTCTCCCACCATGTGGGTCTTGGGGATTAGAGTCAGGGCATCAGGGGTGGTGGCAGTGCCTTTGCCTGTTGAGCCATCTTGCTGGCCCTAATAGACAGCTTTAAACTGAGACTTTCTTTTCTTTTTTTCTTTTTGACTTAATAAATGGGTGACTTTATTAAGAGAAGACATGATAGATATTTGCCTCAAACCACCCACAAAAACAAAGCACACAGACTTACTCATACAATATTTTAGTTTAAAAATTATTGATCACACCCATGCTAAACCTGATGTTTGGGTGTAAACTGAGGCTTTCATATATGCTTATAATTTGCTTTGATCAAATCGACCCCCTATTAACTCTGCTGCACCCTCGCTTTTCCTCCCCACTACATTGCTCTCCCCCGCCCCCTGAAACCTGAGTCCATGTCCTGCTGCCAGGATGTGCGTGGGTGCAGGACCATCTACTGGAGCATGGGTAGCCATGCTGGCCCTTACACGGGTGTTGAACATTTGAACACAGGTCCTTTACTTTAGAGCTAGGTCTTTAGTCACTGAACCATCTTCCAGGTCCTGCTTCATATTTCTTTAAGGAGAAAGAAAGAAAGAATTTAGGGCTGGAGATGTGGCTCAGTGGTTATGACTGCTCGTTGCTCTTGCAGAGGACTGAGGGTCAGTTCCCAGCAGCCACATGGTAGCTTATGGCCATCTGTCATGCACTTCTAACGGACTGCATGCCCTCTTCTGACCTCAGCTGGCTCCAGATGTGCATATGGTGCACATAAATACATGCAGGCAAACATACACATACAGCAATCTGCTTAAGAATTTACTTTCATTATTTTTAATTACATATATGTGTATCTGCATGTGGACATGTGCATATGAGCTTGGGTGCCTAAGGAGGTCAAAGCCATTAGATCCCTGGAGCTGCTCAATATGGGTGCCAGGAACAAAATTCAGTCCTCAATAATCAGTAAATGCACTTAACTGCTGAGCCATCTCTCCAACCCCACTTCCTCCCTTATATTAAGGATGCAAATTACCATATGGGCAGGGGAAGAACTTTGAAATCACACCTAAGTATAAACTCCTACATTCCCCCTTATTTAGACAAACAGCTTAAGTCTCTGAGCCTCAGTTTCCACATCTGTGAAACGGGAGATAATGCTGCATAGGGGTGCACAGCTTTAATCCCAGCTCTTGGAAGGCAGAGTCAGGAGGATTCTGTGAGCTCCAGGCCAGTCTGCCTGGTCTATATAGTGAGCTCCAGGACAGCCAGGGCTACATAGTGAGAATCTGCCTTAAAGAAATGAGAAGTAATGACAAAGATTACTGTGCAAATTGAATAAGATGAAATATACAAATACTAAGTAAGCACCTAATAGTGCTCAGTAATGCTCCAAAGCACTTGCCCGTGGTTTCCCTTGAGGAACTCTCTGTGCACAAAATGAACACACAGTTGGGCTTTTTCTTTCTTCTCTTGTTTGGAACAGTGTCTCACGATGCAGCCTCCACACGGACCAGACCCATTTGCCTCTGCCTCCTCCATGCTGTGCTTTGGCTCTTGACATATGCCTGCCTGGTTGCTCCCCAGAGTCTTTTTTTTTTTTTTTTGGTTTTTCGAGACAGGCTTTGGAGCCTGTCCTGGAACTAGCTCTGTAGACCAGGCTGGTCTCGAACTCACAGAGATCCGCCTGCCTCTGCCTCCCGAGTGCTGGGATTAAAGGCGTGCGCCACCACCACCCGGCTCCCCAGAGTCTTTATCTTTGTGATCACATTATCTTCTGGCTACATTGTAACATCTTCCACTTCAGGGACTTCATCTCCTTTGTCTCTTGTCCCGTCAATTTGATGAATGGTTTGGAGTCAGTGTAATGGTTATCTGATGGAAGATGGGAAAGTGTCATTGCTCAAAAGTATTGAGCCATGCTGTGAAATGTCTCTGTAGCAGGTCCATGTGAAACTGATTCTCAACCTTCCTAATGCTGTGACCCTTTAGTACAGTTCTCCATGTTGTGGTGACCCCCAAACATAGTTATTTCACTGAATCTTCATAACTGTAATTTTGCTACTGTCATGAATCATAATATAAATATTTAATATGTGGAATCTCTGATATTCAACCACAAAGGGGTCAAGACCCACAGGTTGAGAATGACAGATGTCAAAGGATGTTTAGGGTCCTTGAGTGAGTCCTTCAGCTGCTGTGAAAAGCGTAAATGGCAGAAGCATAGCTTTGCAGTGGGTTGTGGGATAGGCTATCTTGCATTAAGGAAACTTCCCCTTCTGCACCAAAAGTTCCAGGCCTCAGTGGGTGCCAGGGAGCGTGTGTCGTTGCCCTTAAACCTAGCATCCTAAGTCAGGCACCATCCTTCTCGGTCCCGTCACCTGATATCTGCTAAGTGAGTGTTGATTAGCTCCAACTGTTGAAAAATGCCAAATTCTAGCAGACGGTTAGGAAAATATCAACACGATGCCCAGAGCTGGTTTAATTCATCTTTCCGCTTCAGTAATCCCACACATTACTTACTTATTTGCTGTAATGAACATGCCATTCATCCGAAATGAGATTAACTGCTTAAACCTCAGCATCGCAGGCAGAGAACACTAATGCCGCTTTGTGTTTCGTTGGAAGCGGCAGCAGTTAAAATAATATCGCCTTGCCACGTCTTCCATTGTAATCAAGGTGGTTTCACTCAGGATTAGCGCTCCGCAGCTGATTCTCCTGAAGGCTCACCTGAGGCAGCCAATTTATGTCTTGGGTGCAGCCGGGAAGCCCTAGCCACCCCAGAACAGAACCCATTGACCCTAGCCACTCTCAAACTGTGCTGCTCTTTGTGGGCCCTTCTCTGCTCTAGTGCTGATGGGAGATTTGCCCACCATGCAGCTGAGGGGAGGACTTGGGCATACATCTGGACAGTAGCACTGTGATGCTCCACATGAAACAGGGCCCAGAAAACCAACACAAGCCCCCATACTTGTTCTCTTCACCATTGTCAAGGTCCTCGTCTCCAGTGCAGCTCTCTGGACTGGCCCAGTCCCACTCTTCTGCCTTCTTTGAATTCTGATTCTAACCAGACTTCCCTCTCAGTTCATTTAAGATTGGTTATTTACTGATTTGTGTGATTCTTCGTGTTCTACATGGACACGCTTTCCTTCAGTTAGACTACAAGCTCTCAGAAATCATGGGCAAACAATGCATGGTCCTGTGTGCCTTGTCTGAGGAAGCACCTCCGTGGGATCCATTACAGCTCTTCCTGAGAGGATCTGTAGTGGGAAAGCTGTTCTGGTCGCGAGGATGGTGTTCCTGTCCCAGAGATGCTGTCTCTCCTAAGGAGCATGTTTCATCCTTGTGGCTCATAGCGTTCAGGACCACACACCAGCAGATGTGTTCATGCACTTGTTGATTTATTTCAATAAAACTTTATTAAATACCTACTCTGTGGGGGAAGTCTGTCAAGAGTAGACCGTCAAGCTCCTCGTTCGCAGAAATGAAGCAAAGCAACGCTGTGGAGATGGCTCAGAGGTTAGAGCACTGTCTGCTTTTTCAGAGGAGCTGGTTCAGTTCCCAGCAACCACAGATGTAATATGAGGACCTGTTTGTTGGGATTTCTGCCCTGCCCAGTTCCCACAGCCAGTAAGCCCCCAAAGAAAATCACGGCAGTCTATATTAATGATAAAACTGAGTGGCCCATTAGCTCAGGCATCTTATTAACTCTTATAACTTACATTAATCCATTATTCTTATCTATGTTAGCCACATGGCTTAGTACCTTTTTCGGCAGGGCAGGTCACATCTTCCTTCTTTCGTGTCTGGGCAGGACTGCAAGAAGAACTTCCTTCTTCCCAGAATATTCCTGTTCTCACTGCCCCAACCTCTACTTCCTGTCTGGTTGTCCCACCTATACTTCCTGCCTGGCTACTCACCAATCAGCATTTATTTAAAACATAATTGACAGAATACAGAATTGTCCCACACCACACAGATAGCTTCTAACCATATGTAACTCGAGTTCCAAGGACTTTGATACCTCTCTCTGGCCTTTGTGGGCTCCTGCACACCCATGGTGAACGTGTATACACATGGGCCAACACTCTTGCACATGAAATAAAAGCAGTAATATTTGGGGTTGGAGAGATGTCTGGAAGTTAAGAGCACTGGCTCTTCTTACAGAGGACCTGAGTTTGATTCCCAGCACCCACCTCGTATATAGAAATACACGTAAACAAAGCAAAACATAAAATTAAAATTATAATGACAATAACTTGGAAGAAATAAAGCGAAGTTTAGAAGCACCTCAGGAAGGACTGCACTTTCTTACTCTGTCCTTTGAACCCAGCTGTGGAGAAGCAGCTTCAGTTGACCTGACTTCCTGGTGGGCTTTTGTCTAACAGCTCCCTGGTGGGCTTTCTCATTCACAGCTTCTCTGTCACACTGTACCCTGCTTTTCCAGCCAGGAGATTAAACTGTAGGATTTTGCTGTGGGAAACCAGTTTGTTCCGGTCTCCACAAGGCAGGCACCCTTGCCAGGATGGATGGAGTCCAGTTGTGCACATCTAGCTAAGGTTGATTTTGGACTGGGACTCTCTCAGTGGGTGAGGAGGGAAAGAGGGGGACACTGGCATAGAATGACTTGGCAAAGCAAGGACACTTGCCTTGGGTGCCACACCTCGGCTAGACTGGCTTCAAATGGTAGATTGGGTCTGCCTCTTGCAGGATGACTTGAGGCTAGCATTGGAAGAGATTCCTCCTGAGCCGGACCTCTTGAGAAACCCGAGTCACACTTTGGATAGTTGTGAACTCAGCAGTGAGGATGCCATGTCCTTGCTGCCTTCACTTGTCTACTAGACTTAGAGAACATATTAGAATAATGTCCATATCATGTCAGGAAGAGAGACATTGCACACACATTTTTTCCAGTCCATTTTCTCATGTGTAGAAACGGTGACGGTGACAATGACTTATCTAAGTGGTGGGACATCAGTGGCAAAGCCACACAAGGCCCAAGCTAGGCCTCTTCGTTCATGGTGGCATTGCTCACCTTTTCTCCCTACACTTCTCTAGCAAGCTTTTCCATCTCCCTTGACTGACTCAGCTCACTTAATTTTCTTCCTCTTAAAAATTTCAAAAGCAAAACTTAACACCAGTGAAGGAAACCAAAGAGCAAAATAAGAAACTGCACCTGTTTTTCCAACACTTACCTAAACTTTTTACATTTTGTTTTATTTTTGTTTTTGTTTTTTTTGGAAACAGAATCTCACCGTGTAGCCTTGGCTAGTGTGGAACTCAGAATATAGATGAGGCTGGCCTTGAATTCATAGAGATCCACCTGCCTCTGCCTCCAGAGTGCTGGGACTAGAGTGTGTACCACTATACCCAGGCCTTCTCCTACACACGTGATTTGCCCATAGTTCACTAATAAATATGCATTTCTTTTTTTTTAAATATGCATTTCTTAGACCCTGTCTGTTCCCACTGAATTGACTGAACTTGAGAAGTTTATTAAGCCCTTTACTGTAGAAGGAGCTGCGGGCCACTTCCCGACACCTAGCTCCCGGCCACCAGCTAGCTTTACTCAAAATAATTACATGGAAACTGTATTCTTTTAAACACTGCCTGGCCCATTATATCTAGCCTCTTCTTGGCTAACTCTCATATCTTGCTTAACCCATTTCTAATAATCTGTGTAGCACCACAAGGTGCTATCTTACCAGAAAAGATTCAGCATGTTTGACCTGGCGGCTGGCTTCATCGCGTCTGCCCTGGAGAGGAGAGGCATGGCGATTGCCTTACTTCCTCCCAGCATTCTGTTATGTTTACTCCACCTACCTAATTTTCTGTCCTATCAAAGGACCAAGGCAGTTTCTTTATTAACCAATGAAATCAACACAAAACAGAAGACCCTCCCACATCATTTCCCCTTTTTCTGTTTAAACAAAAAAAGGCTTTAACTTTAACATAGCAAAATTACATATAACAAAACAGTTATCAAATAAGAATTACAGTTACAATATTTATATTTTATTTTTTATCATAACAAAGGAAAATAACTATAACTATCTATCTATTCTTCAACTCCATCAAGACTCCAGAAGGATATAATATTATTTAAGTAAATTAGAAGTAAGCAACTTACAAAACTCTAGAAATCACAGAGACATCTCGCTGCCTGGACAGTCACCCAAAGTTCCTTTGTACCGTTGGGGCATCCATCTTCGGCCATCAGGCCCATAGTTTCCAGCAGACATTTCAAAGCAGGAAATTTCAAAGGCAGTTCAGTCACTATATGCTGTGTCCTGCAGAATGTCTCGCAGACTCTTTCATGAATCAGGAACCCCGAAAGATCATCTCACCTTTAGGCAAGTTCAGCAGTCCTCTCTCTGAGGGTTCTCTGAGTCCAGTTTATTTTTTTTTTTAATTTTTTTTTTATTGCGAAAAGAAGAAAAAAAACATAAAAAAAAACAAGTTTCCACCTCCTCCCAGCCTCCCATTTCCCTTCCCCTCCTCCCACCCTTCTCCCCCTCCTCCCACCCTTCTCCCCCTCCTCCCACCCTTCTCCCCCTCCCCCCACTCCTCTCCCCCCCCTCCCTCTCCAGTCCACAGAGCAGTCCGGGTTCCCTGCCCTGTGGTAAGTCCTAGGTCCTCCCCCCTCCGTCCATATCTAGGAAGGTGAACATCCAAACTGGCTAGGCTCCCACAAAGCCAGCACATTAAGTAGGATCAAAACCCCCTGCCATTGTCCTTGGTGTCTCATCAGCCCTCATTGTTCGCCATGTTCAGAGAGTCCGGTTTTATCCCATGCTTTTTCGGTCACAGTCCAGCTGGCCTTGGTGAGCTCCCCGTAGATCAGCTCCACTGTCTCAGTGGGTGGATGCACGCCTCGTGGTCCCGAATTCTTTGCTCATGTTCTCCCTCCTTCTGCTCCTCCTTGGGACCTTGGGAGCTCAGTCCAGTGCTCCTGTGTGGGTCTCTGTCTCTATCTCTATCCATCACCAGATGAAGATTCTATGATGATAATCAAGATATTCGTCAGTATTGCTCTAGGATAGGGTCATTTCAGGTTCCCAATCCTCAGCTGCCCAAGGAACTAACTGGGAACCTCATCTTGGGCACTAGGGAGCCCCTCTAGGGTCAAGTCTCTTGCCCACCCTAAAGTGGCTCCCTTAACTAAGAATTGTGGTTCCGTGCTCCCCTATCCACCTTTCCTTTATTATAATTCTCCTGTTTCCCCAGGTCCCCCCTCCTTCCCTTCTACCTTTTCTCTCCTCATCTCCCCTTACCCCCATCCCACCCCACCCCCAAGATCCCATTTTCTCCCCGGAAATTTGGTCTACTTCCCTTAGCCAAGAGGATAACTATATGTTTTTCCTTGGGTTCACATTCTTACTTGGCTTCTTTAGGTTCACCTATTGTAGACTCCGTGGTCCTTATTTATGGCTAGAAACCAATTATGAGTGAGTACATCCCATATTCATCTTTTTGGGTCTGGGACACCTCACTCAGGATAGTGTTTTCTATTTCCATCCATTTGCATGCAAAATTCGAGAAGTCATTGTTTTTTACCGCAGCGTAGTACTCTAGCGTGTATATATTCCATACTTTCTTCATCCATTCTTCCATTGAAGGGCATCTAGGTTGTTTCCAGGTTCTGGCTATTACAAATAATACTGCTATGAACATAGTTGAACAAATGCTTTTGTCATTTGATAGAGCATCTCTTGGGTATATTCCCAAGAGTGGTATTGCTGGGTTCAGGGGTAAGTTGATCCCGAATTTCCTGAGAAATCGAAACACTGACTTCCACAGTGGTTGCACAAGATTGCAATCCCACCAGCAATGGATGAGGGTACCAGTTCCTCCACAGCCTCTCCAGCAAAGGTTATCCTTGGTGTTTTTGACTTTAGCCATTCTGACAGGTGTAAGATGATATCTCAAAGTTGTTTTGATTTGCATTTCCCTGATGGCTAAGGAAGTTGAGCATGACCTTAAGTGTCTTTTGGCCACTGAGTCCAGTTTATGCAATAGTCCAGGCAAGAGAAGTTTCTTGCCCAAATGGCTATCAAACTCCATAAGGAACCTCTTCAATGCCCATCTTCCTCTTGAAGTAGATTGGTGCTGTCAGGAGCAGACGTATCTCATTGTCCTGAAAAGCCCTAAGTTATTAAAATACTAAATGCCATATTCTGTAGTCTTTGAAAGGTATGAAGAATGCCTATCTGAAATATATCTATGCACATCTAAAAAATCTAACTAACATGACTACAAGCTTGACTATTATAGATGATTATCCATTAACAACCTATATACATTACATTTTTAAATGAACTACACAATCACAATACCTTAAGAGCAGAAATACATATACATATAACAAAATTGACCTTAAATTTATATCAACAAAACAAAATTTATATCAAATAATTCTCTGTGTATCTTTTTCCTGGAATAACTCTGTAGACCAGGCTGTCCTTGAACTCTCAGAGATCCATCCGTCTCTGCCTCCCAGGCATTGGGATTAAAGGCATGTGCTACCACACCTTGAAGTCACAGAGGTCAATCTACCTCTGCCTCCCAAGTGTTGGGATTAAAGGTGTGTACTACCACACCCAACTATTCTCTTTCTTTCTTTCTTTCTTTCTTTCTTTCTTTCTTTCTTTTTGTTTTTTACTTTAAGAACTTTAACTTTTAGCCTGCATATATTTTTAACACACTGTAAATCATGTAGAGGTTTTCTTTGTTTTTGAATCTCCCTTTACTGTATCTCTTTCTCTCTTTTTTCTGACCACATGAGCCTTTAAATTACTGAGCAATATGGGTAGGATTAAAGCCTACCCATTCCTTAGCTTTCTGCCAATCCAGCCTTGTGGCTGAAGTACCGGCCAGAGCCATGTTCATTGCCACAACTCTACAATGTTTCAAGGTCCTTGCCAGCAAACTGTAAGGTGTTCAATGAATAAAACACATGTGTTTGGCCTCCCTTCCTTCCCTTTCTCTTCATCCTCTCCCTCCTACCCCTCCCTCTCAATCTGTCTCTCTTCTCAGAGTATCACTATGTATCCCAGGCTGGCCTTGAGAGCCTCCTGACCTCACATCTGCCTCCTCCAGAGAACTGTAATTACAAGTGTCTGCCACACCTGGTTCTAGCATTCAGTCTTTACTGGACCTCCTGCATGTGCCTTTTATTGTTTGTTTGTTTTTTTTGTATTTTTTTTTGGTTTTTAATTTATTTTTTATTTTATTTTATTTTTACAAATCAATGAATATTATACCAACAGAACCAAAACTTTAGCTCTTGATGTAGTAGACTCCTCTCAATGCAGTGTTGACTGGCCAGTCATGATTAAGTGATGCAAGTTAATAGTCACCTTATAAATGATCAAATCCTTTAATATGTTCAAGTCTATACTTGTAAATGCTAAATACAAATGCAATTTATTTATAAGAATAATTTATTTAGCCTTCTATATATGTGTTCTCTTTTTTTTTGTTTGTTTGTTTGTTTTTTGTTTTTCGAGACAGGGTTTCCCTGTGGCTTTGGAGCCTGTCCTGGAACTAGCTCTGTAGACCAGGCTGGTCTCGAACTCACAGAGATCCGCCTGCCTCTGCCTCCCGAGTGCTGGGATTAAAGGCATGCGCCACCATCGCCCGGCTTATATATGTGTTTTCAAGGTCAAACCTAAAGCAAATAACTACAAACAAAATGTATTTAAAATTAGGTATTCTTAATAGATAATGGTCCTGAAACTCTTCAGAGATCCGCTGAATATGGCATTTAAAATATTTAATGAAAAAGCTTCCCATGATAGACAGAAATGACAGGTCCTAGAAGCAACCCCAAAGTCTCCAAAGGAGACAATAGGGCACGGACTGCTCCATTTGGATTGTGGTAATGCTAACCACTGGGCACTATGCCCCGCCCACCAGGCCCCGCCCACCGGGCCCTGTGGACACTGTGGGGCTGACTGCTCTACTCTGCTTTGTCAGAGCAGGTCAGTTTTCCCAAGTTCTTCCTCCACAGGAAAATCTCTCAGACTTTCTGTTTGACAGTAGAAAGCTAATGTCCTGTATGAGAGCCTTACAAGCTCTGTCCCCTCCCCAGTGAAGTCAAGGAGACCACCATAGGAGGCTAGGGTAATCGTGCAGGGAGCTGGTAAGTCTCCGCCACATTAACCAATACAGAGCCATTTGTACTTCCTGCTCTGATGTAGCCTTCTCAGATCTCTGATGATGTTGACAGCTAGCAGTAGCTTTACCGGTTTAGCAGCCGCCACGTGGTCAAGGCATTTCATACATGGAAACCAGGCCTTGTTTTTTGAGAGTTATTAGGTCTCTAGGTGAGAAAGATTTAATGACAATAACAGGTTTCAATGTAACTCTTTACTACTCATTTTAGAGGAACTTCCTTTGTAGTGACTGCTCTCAATAATCAGCCACTTGTATTTCATGATAAATGATTTGTCTAAAAAAAAAGAACTTAAAAATAATACATGATGTCAAGACTTCAAAAATTCAGTTTTAACATATTAATCAATGGAGTTCTGATACTTAAAAACGCTTCTCATCATGCTGAAAACATCTCTGTCCAAAATATATAAACCTATACATACATACAAGCACACATATATGTAGTGTATATATATAATATATTGTAATACATTAATAGTACACATATGTGTGTATATGTGTATGTATATACCCATCCAGTCATCTGAATAAAGAAAAAGATGTTAATGTTTCTGAACTCAAAATCATTTTTGAGTCTCCAAGCTTTTATTATGACTCAAAGGTTTGAGTCTCAGTCAGTTTCCTAATCTCTTTTGTAACTTAAAAGAATTCATGTAAGCTTCAGGTTCTTTAAGATGGCTAACTTAAACCTCTGTCCTTAGTCCATATCTGTCCTAGAGGATTTCTACTTGGCTGACAGACGCCGTCAACCAAGAAATCAATTGAGGGCTGCAAACTGCCCCAAAGGCAGTCTGCATCATACTAGGCCCAGGTAAAATCCGAGAGCCCCAGACTCTCTCAAAGCTGATGTGAACCAGTCCAGCTGATATGATCGCTTCCTGTCTCTTTAGCTGGGTCAGTGAACCAGATGCTTCTGATGAAAAGTCTCATTGCCCAAATCCCCTCGGTCCTTCTTGGACTCTAACAACAGTATTCTTATTTCTGTCCTATTGTGTATCTGAAATCATTTTCTGTCCAAGAGTACTTTTATAAAATGCTAAGCAACTTGGTCTCAGTGGCCCTGGGTGCTGGTTCCACTTCTCTGAGGCTTTAAATATGGTGGAGGTAGTTCACCGTAGGTTCTAGGACTGCCAGGTGGGAGCCATCCTCACCACCTCAACTCTGGGTAGCACCGTGCAACATATAAACCCTTTTTAACTGAGTAAAAGCTAAATCTGCCTTGCAGCACACTGTGCGGCTTGGATATATCTCTGTGTACGGCAGTGGGAATCGGCCATGCTCTCCTACCTGTGTACTCCTAGCAGACTCCATCCCACCAACTGCCCAGGCAGGAAGTGCTGAGCCTGGGCATGGTCTCAGCTACTTTCTTCCCAACTCTGAGTGGGCACATAAGCATCTGGACATGAAGTGGGTGGCGGGCATCAACCCCCCAAAAGAACCAAAGTTCATGGCAGCACGGACCAGGAAGCTGCCATTTCAAAACAGTGTTTTTTTTCTCCTAATGCTGAATCAGGAAGACCTCTCTTAAAGGAGCTGCAGCATGCCACCAGCAAGCAGAGCCCATTCCAGAAAAAATAAATCTAGCTAAACTTTTTTAGTGTCTAGAATTCCTTTCCAAGCTTTCCCAGGTTTTACATGGATTTAGTCAACCATGTTGGCATGCCAACTTGTTGTAGTAAGGCTGCTTGTTTGTTCCCGGATGTTTAGCCATGAAATAACCACATGAAAACTATATTATTTGCAATACTGTTTGGCCAGTAGCTAAAGCATATTTCTGGCTTACTATTATATCTTAAATTAACCCATTTCCATTCATCTGTGTATCACCACGAGGCTGTGGCTTACCGGTAAAGTTTCAGCATGTTTGTCTCTGGTGGCAGCTCCATGGCTTCTCCCTGACTCCGCCTCCTTTCTTCCAGCATTCAGTTTAGTTTTCCCTGCCTAGATCTACTCTACCCTATCACAGGCCCAAGACAGTTTCTTTGTTAACCAATGCTATTCACAGCATACAGAGGGGAATCCCACATCAAAGGGAGACTTGTCTCAAGGAAAAAAAAAAAAGGACTTCCAGGGTTTGAGAAATGCCTCAGAGTTTAAAAGCACCCACTTCCAGCCCCAAGGGATCTGGTATCCTCTTCTGGCCTCCACGGGCATCTGCATGCATACCATGTATATAGGCAAAACACTCTTACACATATAATAAAAAATAAATAAAACCTTCGAGAGAGAAGGAGCCTACTAGCACTTTCTATTTCTCTTCCACAAAACCCTGCTAAAGTCCCATGTAAATCATTAAGAAAAATTGAAAGCACAATATAGGGGATGTGGCCTCGACCTGAGTTCTCTAAACCACAGTGAACCTCATGCATTGCTTTGACATTTTAAAGCCGCCCCAGGACGGAATCTGGTTTCAGAGAGGTCTGGGGCCGTAGTCAGATCTTTAAGCTAGACAACCTGCCCGTACATCACGTGGCTCTAGTGACACCGAGACCCTAGCTTCACTCAGTAGCGTCTCTCCGCACACTCCGGAAGTTCCCGGGAAGTTCACGACCTCCTGCTCCTGAACTTTCCCCTGTTCTCCGATTTTGGCTTTAGAGAAATCCCTCCAGGGGAGGAAACTAATACAACACATTTGATACTCCCGTGGTGTTCACTCCCTCTCTCTCTTTGATTCCAGTTTATCCCTTAAATTCCATCTCTTTCAGCCATTGCAGAAATAATCCTACCCAGTTCAGATCATGCCAAAGCCCTGGTTCTAGATAATGGCCTCTCATTTGCTTACTGAAGAAGAAATATCATTTGTCCCCTAAGACAAGACAGGCCTTGGCGCTACAGCAGTGACCCTGATGGAAGTGGTCCTGACCTTACAGACCTTTGATTTAGTGATAATTACAGTGGGGGGTGGGCAGATAAGCACCCAGGTAGGATCCAGGCTGAAAATCGATTACCAATATAACTGGTCAGCATGGAACTTGATCCCATGAAGGCAATTACATTTTATTTAAAATTTAAATTCCATATTCCTTTAAATAGAGTGATTATTTTCTTTTGTCTATGATTATATATGTATGTCTATGATTATGTCTATGTATATGATTCTGAGATTCCATGAAAAGCCAGGTTGACTATAAAAGTATAAAAGTTTCACTCCAAATTAGCCAATCATGCAGATAATATACCCTAGTTTCCTTGGTGGCTGCATAGTACAATTTGCTATAAAAAGGGTGGCAACCAAGAGAAATCCCCATAGGACTGATATGGAATAATCCGTCTGTACACTGTGAAAATGTGTTGCTCTCACTGCTAATAGAAAACTGATTGGCTAATAGCTAGACAGGATTTTGGGGGCAGAGAGAATGCTGGGAAGAACAGTGGAGTTGGAAGAGTCATCAACCAAACACAGAGAGGGAACAGGAGGTGCAAGATGAAAGAGAGGTACTGCCATGTGGCAAAATGTTGATGAATATAAATGGTTTGATTTAAGTTGTAAGAGCTGGGTAGTAATAAGCCTGAGTTATCAGTTGAGCATATAATATATTTAATATATATAATATAATTAATATTAAGTCTCCATGTTGGTTATTTGGAAACTGGTGATCATGAAAGAAACATCTGCCTACATTGTCCTGATGGAGTTACCAAAGTTTCAAGAGCTGTGAGAATACAAAGATGTGTGAAAAGATAATGCCGGCTCAGAGAGATGACTGTCCAATGGGCCCAGGGTCTGGTTCCTTATCTGTGAATGTAGAGCCCCACTGGGTGACACCATATATCTCCTAGGTCTTCCCGGTTGCCTTATCATAAATATTTTAGGTCCCCAATGGGTCCTTACGAAGTCATTGATGGGAAATGGCTGTGTTTTCTAAGCAGAGTGATTTTACAAATACTCCAGCTTTCTCCTGGGGACAGCCTCTCCCTCCACTTCAGGGAAACAGCTTTGTCTCTCTCTCCAAATCCTCATGGAGATAGGGTTCTCATATTTTCTCCTAGGCATTACTGCAGTTCTTGGAAAGTGTGGCTTTACTCTTACTCATTATATTTTATAAACATGATTTGTCCCATTCCCCATTAGATTTCTTCTTCATAAACTCATGATGTTTGGGGCAGTTAAAGAAACGAGGCAGGTAGAATTGCCATTTTTACTATGTTGATCCTCCCAATCCAAGAGCAAGGGAGGTCTTTCCATTTTCTGGTGTCTTCTTCAATTTCTTTCTTCAAAGACTTATAGTTCTTGTCAAGTAGATCTTTCACTTCCTTGGTCAGAGTTACCCCAAGATATTTTATGCTATTTGTGGCTATCGTGAAAGGTGATGCTTCTCTGATTTCCCTCTCTGCTTCCATATCCTTAGTGTATAGGAAGGCAACCGATTTTTTGGAGTTGATCTTGTATCCTGCCACATTACTAAAGGTGTTTATCAGCTGTAGGAGTTCTTTGGTAGAATTTTTGGGGTCGCTTATGTACACTATCATATCATCTGCAAATAACGAAAGCTTAACTTCTTCCTTTCCAATACGAATCCCCTTGATCTCCTTATGTTGTCTTATTGCTATTGCTAGAATTTCAAGCACTATGTTGAAGAAGTATGGAGAGAGTGGACATCCTTGTCGTGTTCCTGATTTTAGTGGGATGGCTTTGAGTTTTTCTCCGTTTAATTTAATGTTAGCTGTTGGCTTGCTGTAAATAGCTTTTATTATATTTAGGTAGGACCCTTGTATCCCTATTCTCTCCAAGACCTTTATCATAAAGGGGTGTTGAATTTTGTCGAATGCTTTTTCAGCATTTAATGAAATGATCATATGGTTTTTTTCTTTCAGTTTATTTATATGGTGGATTACATTGATAGATTTGCGTATGTTGAACCAGTCCTGCATCTCTGGGATGAAGCCTACTTGATCATAATGGATAATTTTTCTTATGTGTTCTTGGATTCGGTTTGCCAGTAATTTATTGAGAATTTTTGCGTCGATGTTCATGAGTGAGATCGGTCTGTAATTCTCTTTCTTGGTTGGGTCTTTTTGTGGTTTTGGTATCAGGGTAACTGTAGCTTCATAAAAGGAATTTGGCAATGACTCTTCTGTTTCTATATTGTGAAATACATTAAGGAGTATAGGTATTAGTTCTTCTTGGAAGTTCTGGTAGAATTCTGCATTGAAACCATCTGGTCCTGGACTTTTTTTCGAAGGGAGATTTTTGATAACCATTTCTAGTTCTTCGCGAGTAACCGGTCTATTTAGATCATTCACCTGGATTGGGAGGATCAACATAGTAAAAATGGTAATTCTACCAAAAGCAATCTATAGATTCAATGCAATCCCCATCAAAATTCTTCACAGATCTGGAGAAGACAATAATCAACTTTATATGGAAAAACAAAAAACCCAGGATAGCCAAAACAATCTTATACAATAAAGGATGGTCTGGAGGCATTACCATCCCTGACTTCAAACTCTATTACAGAGCTACAGTATTGAAAACAGCTTGGTATTGGCATAAAAACAGAGAAGTCGACCAATGGAATCGAATAGAAGACCCTGACATTAACCCACAAACCTATGAACACCTGATTTTCGATAAAGGAGCTAAAAGTATACAATGGAAAAAAGAGAGCATCTTCAACAAATTGTGCTGGCAAAACTGGATGTCAATCTGTAGAAGAATGAAAATAGATCCATATCTATCACCATGCACAAAACTCAAGTCCAAATGGATTAAAGACCTCAATATCAGTCCAAACACACTGAACCTGATAGAAGAGAAAGTGGGAAGTACTCTACAGCACATGGGCACAGGAGACCACTTCCTACGTATAACCCCAGCAGCACAGACACTAAGGGCATCATTGAATAAATGGGACTTCCTGAGGCTGAGAAGCTTCTGTAAAGCAAAGGACACCGTCACTAAGACAAAAAGGCAACCCACTGACTGGGAGAAGATCTTCACCAACCCCGCAACTGACAAAGGTTTGATCTCCAAAATATTTAAAGAACTCAAGAAACTAGACCGCAAAAGGCTAATCAACCCAATTATAAAATGGGGCACTGAGCTGAACAGAGAATTCTCAACAGAAGAACTTCAAATGGCCAAAAGACACTTAAGGTCATGCTCAACTTCCTTAGCGATCAGGGAAATGCAAATCAAGACAACTTTAAGATACCACCTTACACCTGTCAGAATGGCTAAAATCAAAAACACCAATGATAGCCTTTGCTGGAGAGGTTGTGGAGAAAGGGGTACACTCACCCATTGCTGGTGGGAATGCAAACTTGTGCAACCACTCTGGAAAGCAGTGTTTCGGTTTCTCAGGAAATTCGGGATCAACCTACCCCTGGATCCAGCAATACCACTCTTGGGAATATACCCTAGAGAGGCCCTATCATACAACAAAAGTATATGCTCAACTATGTTCATGGCAGCATTGTTTGTAATAGCCAGATCCTGGAAACAACTTAGATGCCCTTCAACGGAAGAATGGATGAAGAAAGTATGGAATATATACATATTAGAGTATTACTCAGCAGTAAAAAACAAGGACTTCTTGAATTTTGCATACAAATGGATGGAAATAGAAAACACTATCCTGAGTGAGGTAAGCCAGACCCAAAAAGAGGAACATGGGATGTACTCACTCATATTTGGTTTCTAGCCATAAATAAAGGACATTGAGCTTATAATTCATGTTCCTAGAGAAGCTAAATAAGAAAGTGAATCCAAAGACAAACACATAGGCATCCTCATGAATATTAACCTTCATCAGGCGATGAAAGGAGACAGAGACAGAGACCCACATTGGAGCACCGGACAGAAATCTCAAGGTCCAAATCAGGAGCAGAAGGAGACGGAGCACGAGCAAGGAACTCAGGACCACGAGGGGTGCACCCACACACTAAGACAATGGGGATGTTCTATTGGGATCTCACCAAGGCCAGCTGGCCTAGGTCTGAAAAAGCATGGGATAAATCCGGACTAGCTGAACATAGCGGACAATGAGGAATACTGAGAATTCAAGAACAATTGCAGTGGGTTTTTGATCCTACTGCACGTACTGGCTTTGTGGGAGCCTAGGCAGTTTGGATGCTCACCTTACGAGACCTGGATAGAGGTGGGCAGTCCTTGGGCTTCCCACAGGTCAGGGAACCCTGATTGCTCTTCGAGCAGATGAGGGAGGGGGACTTGATCGGGGGAGGGGGAGGGAAATGGGAAGCGGTTGCGGGGACGAGGCAGAAATCCTTAATAAATAAATAAATTTAAATAAAAAAAAAGAAAAGAAACGAGGCAGGGAGGCCAGGGGCTGCAGGCATGTGGACAGCCATCCCCTCCTTCCCACATGGAGCATCTACCAATGGCAGGTGTTGCTGGGAAAGTGGACCATAAGAGAGGACAAGCACACGGAACTCCAGGGTTTTATTTCTTTTCTATTCCAGTAGAACAGTGATAGGACCATACGGATTTTAGATTGACTGAGTGACTGATTCATTGATTGATTGGAACAGGGTCTTGCTTTAGCCCAGACTGTAGCAGCAACCTTTCTGTTTCTGCCTCCCAGAAACCGGGATTACGGGATGGAGCCACCACTCCCGCTTCTCTGGTGGTCTTCCTTGGGATCTGGGTGTGGCCTGAGTCCTGAGCCTCTCTCTGAGCACAGCTCAGCGGCAAGAGAGACAGAAGTCAGACAGAAAAGCCTTGCCTGATGTGAGCTGCTGGATGCCAGCAGCAGCTGACCTGCCAAAGGCACTCCTGTTTCGGTTTCTACTGCCCCAGCAAGATCTTGGCTAGGAGCTTGGAAGCAGATCGACTAACAGAATGGAGTGATTTTGTAATCTGTCATAATACCATAAGCCACAGACCCACAGACTTTGACCCTCCGCAGGTATAATAAGCTCCTTTATCCGGCTGCACATGTTCTGCCAGTGGGGAGAAAGGAAGGGGGCCGTCTTCTAATTATATAACCCAAGCATATGTTTTGCCAGAGCACAAAGCCTTATATTCATTAGCAACAATCTTTTAAGCTGGGTTCTTTTTACTAGCCTGTTAACTAATTGACAGGTAAGAATTTGTATTAAAAACACAATGCAGCCAAGCATGGCTTAGTATGACAGTTTTCTTAAAAATGTAGGCAAGCTCCGCAAGCCGACACGACTGTCAGCCCTTACGTTGGAATCCTGCTTATCAAGGCTCTTAATGCGTCTGCTAAACAACATCGCTCTCCCAGGTTGAAGGCCGGGAGTCAGAGCAGCTTAGCTTAGAAGTCTTTAGTTGTTCCCCTTATGACACAGCTGAATGAGGAACTGTTCTTTGCTTGTTTTTTCTTCTTAAAATCTTGTTGGTGTGGTTCATTCTCTCTGGATAAAATATTCGGTTTATGGATGGATGTTATTACTCTTTCTCTCTCCCTCATACTTAATTTTTATTTTATTTCATGGGGGACAAAAAAATTATTGCTGCCTGGTGTGGTGACACATACCTGTAAATCCAACACTTGGAAAGTGGAGGCAGGAAGATCAGGAGTTCAAGGCCAGCCTGGTGTACCAAAGGCTCTGTCTTTAAAATCAATCAATCAATCAAAGCCTATTTTTCAAATCATCAGCAATTCCATCAACAATTGTGCACCTGCAACCACATGCACCTACACACAGAAGTACACATAATTAAAACTAATTAAAAATCTGTTATTTTTTAAACTCATATAAAGTGATTGGAGAGGAAGCAAAAATCTATCATGCCAGGAGTGGTGGGGCATGCCTTTAATATTAGCACTTGGGAGAAAGAGACAGACCCATCTTTGTGAGTTCAGGGCCAGCCAGGGCTACACTGTCTCAAAAAAACACATCCAATTAAAAAACCCAACCAAACAAATAAACACAAACCCTATCATGTCACACACTACTCTCTGCCTTTGAAATTGTACACATTTTCCAAAACCCAGCTTAAATACCCTTTTCTCTATGATGCCTTCTCTGATTTCACACACTGACAGAATCAAATGTTTTTCTCCCCTGCTTTTCCAGATACCAAACTTCTCTTTCAACCTCTTCTCAGTTCATCATAACCATCTTGGGGTACAATCTGATCCATGCTTTCATCTTTTTGTCCAGTGATGTCTTGGGGTGTGATCTGGTCCATGCTTTCATCCCTTTGTCCCATGATGTCTTGGGGTATGATCTGGTCCATGAGTTCATCCCTTTGTCCCATGATGTCTTGGGGTACGATCTGGTCCATGCTTTCATCCCTTTGTCCCATGATGTCTTGCCTACTGAAAATACTCACTAAATACTTGCTGGGTTAATTTGAATTTACTCTCTATTGAGAACTCTAATCCCAGTCGGTCAGTTAATTACTCTTGATCTATCCTGACCATAAGTATTTCTGGAATTTAGCTCTTTTTTGAATTACCTGGAGCTTGACTGCTATCTCCGATCTCAGTTTTCTTGGCAGAGACCTTACCAAAATGTAAATATGATTATAAACATCCCATGACTAAAATCTTTCTGTAATCACTCATTCATTTATCCATCCACCCTTCCTTTTCCAGTGTTGTGTGCACTGTTGGGTGGGAGCTGGGACTTGAACAGATACATTCTCATGCTGGTCCAGCTGGGGGACCAGTGGGGAGACAGACAATACACAGACAAATAAGTACACATGGGAGTTGCCCCTTCCTATCTTATATTCATGGTTCTGTGCCCTTGTATTCAAACAATGTGCCGTGAGATTTGTAAAATAAAATTCCAGAAACTTAGTAGGTGTAGTGAGGCACCCCTGTAATCCCAGGTCTCTGAAGGCTCAAACATGGGAAGCCATGCATTTGAAGCTAGCCTAGGCTGCACAACAGGTTTGAGGCTAGCCTTGGTTGCAAAGTGAAATACTCTTGTAAAACAAGCAAAAATGAAAACCACAAAGCAACATCACATTACCTAACTTGGAAAAGTGTTTTCCAGAAAGCTCTATAAAGCAATACATGAAGCACCGTTCTGCATCCAAGAGAACAGATAGCATGGAGGGACATCTGATGTGGGAGTGTCATATATCAATCTGTTGATTTCATTGGTTAAGCAATAAAGAAACTGCTAGGCCCATTTGATAGGCCCACCCTTAGGTGGGTGGAGTAAACAGAACAGAATGCTGGGAGAAAGAAGCTGAGTCAGTGAGTCGCCATGATTCTCATACTTCAGGCAGACACAGGTTAAGATCATTCCTGGTAAGCCAGCTCTTGGGCTACATAGATTATTAGAAATGGGCTAGTCCAGGTGCGAGAGTTAGCCGAGAAAAGGCTAGATATAATGGGCCAAGCGGTGTTTAAAAGAATCCAGTTTCTGTGTAATTATTTTGGGGCATAAGCTAAGCTAGCCATGTGGGCAGCCTGGGTGCCAGGGACGCAGCCCCGCCACTCCTATTTCAACAGACATCCTGTGGTAATGCCCCAGAGGACAGACAACATGGAGGGACATCCTGTGGTAACACCCCCAGAATCTCTGAGTGAGAACAGATAGCATGGAGGGATATCCTGCTGCAAAGGCCGCCATTTCCAGACCCTCCTTCTCTCTCAGCCTGTGAGATTTGAGCCTTGTTTTCTGTGCTTCTTCCTCTTCAGCTACATATGTAGGCCTACGATGGCTGTGCCTACATCATACACGTACAGATGTTTTTTAGAAGAGTGTCATTTTTTGTTCCTATGCAATACTGTATATCCACTATTCACATAGTGTTTACGTGGTATCATAAGTAACCAGAGGTGTGGAGAGATGGGCTAGTGATGGTTAAGAGCACTTAGTCCTGCAGAGGATCCTGGTTCAATTCCTAGCACCCACATGGCAGTTCACAACCATCCAGGATGGACATGATGCATAGACATACATGTGAGCAAACATTCATACACATAAAACAGAATAAGCCTAAAAAAGTAACTAAAAAATTAGAGGAATAAGTAGCTAGAGGCGATTTACAGTATACAAGGAATTATGGAAGGTTGTATGAAAAGATGTCATCTTGTATAAGAAATGGAGACCTTTGGGGTGGAGGGTGAGCCTGGAACCAATCCCAGAGTCTATTGAAGGACGACTTGATGTGTCAGGGAGTGATAAAACCTGAGGGAAGGAAGTGGCTGGTGGTGAAATAAAATTATCGGTGGGAAGACAAAAACTGCCTGGAGAAGATTGGTGGGGACAGGCTTCAGGGCACAATCACACTCAGCAGGGTAGTGGAAGCCTAGGAGAGAGTCCAGAGAGCTCATTTGGCTTCGCTCCTTAGTATGCACATGTGCATGTGTGTGATGAGTGTATGTGTTCATTTGGGCATGCACTCTTACGAATGTAGTGTGTGTGCACATGTGTGTATGTGTCTCTCTCTGTGTGTGTACGGAGGCTCTACGTTGATGCTGGATGTCTGGTGTCTTCCTCCATGACTCTCAACCTTATTTTTTGAGACAGGGTCTCTCATCTATGAATCAGGCCGAGTGGCCCTCAAGCTCCAGGGATCGTCCTGTTTCTGTCTCATTAGTCCTGGGGTTATAGGCACACCCACGCTGTGGTGCCTGGCTTACACAGCAGACACTTTACCTACGGAGCCATCTTCCCTGCCTGGTTTCCTCTCCCTCTTAATTTCATTCTCAGATCTCCCTGGAGTTATATTTTTGGTGAGGACATTGAGTAAGGTGGCAGCCGCCAATGTCCTTCTACTGGGCCAAAGCACTCATTCCCTCCGAGGCTCAGAAAGTTGCTAAAAGTGCCTAGTTGGGTCGGCCTGCCTGAGGGAACTCTGTGGTTGGAGAATGAGTGTCTCTGACTAGGAGGCTGTTTTCTCTGGTCACTGCAGGTGACCCAGGTACTCATTGGCCCCAGAGAGACCCTCTGGCCTCCTTCTACTTCTAAACTGATCTGGTCTTGTTTTCCAGCAGAGGAACACCTATTCTTTAGGACAGTTTGCTTTATATCTTTCTCCACGTCCACTCTTTCCTTTCTTTCCTTTCTTTTCTTTCTCTCTCTCTCTTCCTTCCTTCTTTCTTTCTTTCTTTCTTTCTTTCTGTCTTTCTTTCTTTCTGTCATCCTTTGGCTGGTTTTTTGAGACAGGGCTTCTCTGTGTAGCCCTGGCTACCCTCGAACTTATGTCATAGACCAGGCTGGCCTTGAATTCAGAGATCCGCCTGCCTCTGCCTCCTGAGTGCAGGGATTAGAGGTGTGCACCAACATCGCTCCACTCACTTTTTTCTAGTGTAAAGCATAAATCTGTGGTTTTTGAAATAATACTCATGAATGATAATTCTAATCAAAATCAATAAAAAAACAAAGATTATAGCATATAGGGGAGAAGCGTGAGAAAACAGAGAGTAAAGAGGTATGGGGGGAACCTTTAGAGTACATTGTATACTTGTACAAAAGTTACCTTAGGTAACCCAGTATAATGTAATTTTTCCAAAAAGAGAGATGGAAACATGCAGATGGATCAGGAACTATTTGGGCCATAGGAGTTATGGGATGAGAAGAATATTGAGAAGAGGAGGTAAGACAGAGGATGAGAAAGTCTATCATCATCCCAGGGGGGAGAGAGGGATTGCATGGTAGAATACAGCTAAACCCATAGAAGTATCAGTGGTACAGTCAAGTCTCTATGTATGTGTATGTATGTATTGTGTATGTGTGTGTGTGTATGTATGTATGTATGTATGTATGTATTGTGTATGTGTGTATGTATGTGTATGTATGTATTGTGTGCGTATGTATGTATGTATGTATGTATGTATTTATGTCTTGGGCTGCACAGACAGCTCAGTGGGTAAAGCACTTGCCATATGAGTGTGAGGATAGGAGTTCAAATCCCCAGACCCTGTATTAATCCAGGTGCTGGGGTATACAAGTGTAATCCCACTCCTCCTATGGCGAGATTCAAGACAGAGACAGGAGAATCCCCCGAATCTAATGGACCAGCTAGCCTGCAAATGCAGCAGCAAGCGACAGATAGTTATTGTTCAGACTAAGCGAAAGGCATGTACCAGCATCTGGAGTTGTACCCTGCCTGCCACACGGGCACTGATGGTATTCACACTCACACATGCCACAGACATGTACACACACATGTATGTTACACAGAGAATGATTTCACATTTTATCATTCACGTCTCCCTTTACATGTGCAATAGTTTTGGTCTGGAATGTCACCCAAAGGTTGATGTGTTTGTTGGAACTTTTAACAAGATCTACTTGAAGAAAGCTAAGCCATTGCAGAGGGGTGGGGAGGCGGCCCCCTAGAAGAGACATTGGGGTCACAGGTCCTTCTCTCCTCGTCTTGTCCTTTCTCTGTCTCCTCACCCCCATGCCAGCTGCTGTGAAGTAAACAGGCTTCATTTGACTCAAGCAAGGAATAAAGAACACACGACTCTCTCTGAGGAGAAATTCAATCAGCTGAACTAAATCCAGAGTGGGAACATGCTAAACTGACCAATAGTAATACGAATCATAACGTGAAGAGGAGCATCTTCCACACGCCATTGTGGACGTGACCCCGCTGCGGCACTCCTGTCTTCCCATCGATGCCTTTATGCACTCAGCAACCAGATTTTGTTCTCAGAAATGATTTTCTGCTACTCAGAATCAGGATGTCTTAAGGGGCTGATGCTTTATCAGAGAACTCTTCATCTGTCTGGCATATCCTATTATCTGCAAAAGAGCAAAGATGTTGAGTGCAATATTGGAAAGAAACCACTGTGATAAAAGAAGTTACCACTGGGCAGCCTGAGTGTGACAAGGTGGCAAGGTGACCTTCAGAAAATAGCAACAACCTCTGGGGGTGCTGTCACACGCCTGTAAACACAGAACTCAGGAGACAGGCGTAGGCAGATCTCCGTGTTTCAGGTTTGTCTTTGAGATAGGGTCTTATCACACACCGTGGCTGGCTTGGAGCTCTCTAAGCAGAGCAATCTGGCCTTAAACTTGGGGTGATGCTTCGCTGTCTCCTGAGTGCTGGGGTTCCAGATCTGTGCTGTCTTGCCTGGCTCCCACCTTTACTCTCCAGTCATGTTTCCCTTAGACTATTGCAGTGTCACCCAGCTTCCCAATCTAAACCCTTCCATCACCTCTAATCCATTTCTCTCCAACTTAGCTAGAGGAATTTTCTAAAACAAACCATCCCTTTTTTTCCTTTTTTTTTTTTAAATGATTGTTCCTTTGAGAATTTTTTCTTTTTTAAACACTTTTAATGATTTTTTTTTATTTTTATGTGCATTGGTGTTTTGCCTGCATGTACGTCTGTGTGAACACAAACTGCCCAGTGGGAACTTCTTTAATCAGGGAATTGAAGTTACAGGCAGTTGTGAGCAGCCATATGCGTGCTGAGATTTGAACCTGTTTCCTCTGAAAGAGCAGTTGGCTCTCTTAACCACTGAGCCATCTCTCCAGCCCCAAGAATTTCGTATCTTTACATTGATCATATCCACTTCCCTACCCGAATCCACCTCCTCACTTTTACATCAACCCAATGTGGTGGCCTCATTTCCCTTTCAAATGCATGGAGTCCCATTTGGGTTGCACACATACTCTCGGGGTGTGTGGCATCTCCTGGGGCATGGTTGGCACCAAGGGACCAGCTGCACCCTTCCAAACTCTCTTCTCCAGCAGCTCCTCAGGTAAGGGCGGGGCTTCATGCCCACCTTCCCCTCCGTGCTGGGACCTTTACCCTGCTTGAGCTCATACAGGCTTGTGTGTGCTGCATAGCCGTTTGAATCTCCTCTCTCCTGTAGTCTCCTACAGTCTAATAAAGCCCACCACTCTCCGTACTGGAGACCAGGGGCTCTTCTTGACCTGTTCCACCCTGCGGGAGTCCCTCGTGCAGCCTTCCTGTCTTTTCATCTTGAAGCTTCCTGGTAGAACATTTCTCCCAATGGCTCTTCACTCTTTGTCCCGCCTTTTGTGCGATGGACTTCTGCCTCCATGTATGTCTGTGCACAGTGTGCATGCCTGAGGTGTGGAGGCATCTGGGTGTCTTTCCGGGTTATATTCCTGGAACTGGAGTTACAGATGGTTGTGAGCCTTCGTACGGGTGCTGAGAATTGAAATCAAGTCCTCTGCAAGAGTAGCCAATGCACTCTGCCAGCTGCATTCCTTCCTCTTAATGGCTGTCCCTTCATTTCCGAGCCTGAAAACCAGTTCGCCTGTACACACCCGTGGTTCCAGCACTGAAGAGGCAGAGGTAGGAGGGCTACTGTAATTACTGTAAACTTGAGGCCAGCCAGGTCTACATAGACAGCCAGGGTACTTAGTGAGACCTTGCCTCAAAAATAAATAAATCCAACCTGAACCCTGTGTCCCTTCCCATGACTCAAGTGCTGCTTTTGATGGAGGCTCTCAAGTGTGTCCAAGTCAACAGCACCTGTCTCAAGTAGCATAATTGCCTCATTCAGTCCCAGTCTCTGTGCCTGTTACCCATGGCATCCTGGTGCCTAACCCAGTGCCTGAGTCTAAAAAGAACGAATGTTGCAGGGTGGTCTTGGCACACACTGATGGGGGAGAGTCTTCTGTTTTGTGTTAATTTCATTGGTTAAATAAAGAAACTGCTTGGCCCTCTGATAAGGTAGAATTTAGATAGGCGGAGTAAACAGAACAGAATGCTGGGAGAAAGAAGCTGAGTCAGCGAGTTGCCGTGATTCTCCCACCAGACATAGCCGCAGGTTAAGATCTTCCCTGGTAAGCCACCTCGTGGGCTACACAGATTATTAGAAATGGGTTAGATATTCAGGAGGATGCCTATATGTTTTTCTTTGGGTTCTCCTTATTTAGCTTCTCTAGGATCACTAATTATAGGCTCAATGTCCTTTGTTTATGGCTAGAAACCAAATATGAGTGAGTACATCCCATGCTCCTCTTTTTGGGTCTGGTTTACCTCACTCAGGATAGTGTTTTCTATTTTCATCCATTTGCATGCAAAATTCAAGAAGCTCTTGTTTTTTACTGCTGAGTAGTACTCTAATATGTATATATTCCATACTTTCTTCATCCATTCTTCCATTGAAGGGCATCTAGGATGTTTCCAGGTTCTGGCTATTACAAACAATGCTGCTATGAACATCGTAGAGCATATACTTTTGTTGTATGATAAGGCCTCTCTTGGGTATATTCCCAAGAGTGGTATTGTTGGGTCCAGGGGTAAGTTGATCCCGAATTTCCTGAGAAACCGCCACACTGCTTTCCAAAGTGGTTGCACCAGCAATGGATGAGTGTACCCCTTTCTCCACAACCTCTCCAGCAAAGGCTATACTGGCTTTGTGGGAGCCTAGGCAGTTTGGATGCTCAACTTACTAGACCTGGATGGAGGTGGGGGTTCCTTGGACTTCCCACAGGGCAGGGAACCCTGAGTGCTCTTTGGGCTGAGGGGGGGGGGACTTAATTGGGAGAGGGGGAGGGAAATGGGAGGCGGTGGCGGGGAAGAGACAGAAATCTTTAATAAATAAATAAATTAAAAAATAAGAAATGGGTTAGATCAATATGTAAGAGCTAGCCAATAAGTGGTTAAAACTAATGGGCCAAGCAGTGTTTAAAAGAATACAGTTTCCGTGTAATTATTTCAGGTAAAGCGCAACGGGAAGTGGCCTGCCGCTCCTCACACAACAACACACCTTTAATTCCAGCACTTGGGAGGCAGAGGCAGGGGGATCTCTGTGAGTTCGAGGTCAGCCTGGTCTACAAGAGCCAGTTCCAGGACAGGCCCCAATGCTACAGAGAAACCCTGTCTCTAAAAATAAAACCCAAACCATATCAAAACCCTGAATGTTTACTTTCTTTTCTGTATTCCAGCTCTCGTCCTTCTGTCCCACCCCTAGAACTCTGTCCCTGGCCAGCCTCGCTCACACTGGGTTCTGGAAACAGCCCCAACTCAGCTTGCCCACCTGCCTGAGCATCTCCATTTTCCTCTCTGCAACTCCCAGTTGCAAGAACCACTGCCCTCATCACACGGGTAGCTCTAGATATCTCCAAGAGCTCCACTTGCCTCTTGAATTAAATTAAAAGTCCTAATCATGGGTTTCAAGGGTCTCTACCAATTAACTGCTTCCCACCCCCGCACCTAACTGATGGCGCCTGCCTTTTTCACTGGCTCTCCAGGACAGCACCCCTGCTGCCCTGCTGATCTCCCTCCTCACTGTTCCTCACCCCACTCTCCTTTGTCCGTCTCTGAAATTATATCCCTTTCCTCTTCAAAAATGTTGCTCAGTAATCATTTCCTCTTATGAATATTTCCTAAATCCATGCCACGGGACTTTGCCCTTCCCGTGAGAACCCATTTTCAAGAATGTGAGATATTTGTGCTTGTTTGTGCTTCTTGTGCTTGGAGTCTTCTGCTAACTTATTTTTCATGTGTCTGCCCAGTGTGGGTCCAGTCTCTCTAAGGACAAAGAGAAGTCTTTCCCTCACCTATGGCTCCTGCGACTGGATATCAGGCATGCTCTGGGCTTTAGCTTCCTTCTCACTTTCACAATAGACATGGGAGTGGATCCAGAAAACGGGACATTCTAAAGAAAATCGGTTCTCTAACCTAGATTCTGGGTCAGTCTGCCACGTGCAGTCTCAGCCGAACAGCGGTTTCTTCCCAGCCTCCTCTCTGTGGGGGAATCTTTGGGTGGTTGTTGGAAATACAAAAACAAACCTTCCGTGACTCGGGTCAAGCATGTACTTAGCCTGGGTGAGGCCCTGGGTTCCGTTCATAGCACCAGTAAAAAAAAATCAAAGAGCACGCTCAGCAGCAGCTCCGTGTCACATACCCAGGTGACTTCACTGGTGTGCCGGTGAATTGAGACTTAGTTCTGGCTTACAAGTACATTAAGGATCCAGAGGAATTTTATATAATTTGCTCTTGTCCCTGAGGCAAGTCTTCATGATTCTAAAACTCACACTGTCTGGGAGGAGGGCTCTGGACAAGGTGGTCTTGAGGCAGAGTGCCTGGAAAATAAACCCAAACTGGGATTTACACCCTGGCAGTGGTGTGGCTACCACTGAAGTCCCTGGTCACCATGTCCCTGCCTTGGGGCTCCACCCACTCTGTGTATTTTACTTGCCTGGCTTTGGAGAGGTAAGACTCTTCCTGTAAAGGGTTACTTTTAAATTTAAACCAAATGAAATAAGCCCAATTCAGAAAGACTTTATGTTTTTCTCATATGCAGAAGCTAGATTTAAAAGTGTGTGTGTGTGTGTGTGTGTGTGTGTGTGTGTGTGTGTGTGTGATGAAACTAGCAAGGGGCTGATGGAACTCTTAAGGCATGGGATAGACATGGAAGCAGCAGGAGCACTGTCTGGGAGGAGGAAGGGAGACAGTCAGAGGGGTGGGGGCACTGGGGATGGGGGAGTGAGAGAGGAGCTGAGCTAGAACAAAGTTTAGGATACAATGTAACAAGACTCCACAATGGAACCCATCACTTTGCATAAGAATTTAAGAATTAAATTTAAAAATAAAATTTTAAAAATTCAAAGTTGAAGATTTCTTTAAAATTGTCTGGAATCTCTCCCAGCACAGCCCACAAACGTGTAATTGACACACGGTCTCGGATGTGTGCAGACACAGGGACCCTCGCTTCTACGTACGTAGGCTTTGAGTGGAAGGTGGAGACACCTGATTTGCAGAGAACAACTTGGTCTCCCCGATAGCCTCTCCTGTTTCCTCAGCTCCAGAACTTCTTACAGGCAAGTTTGCGAGGACACTGCTTCAGTTCTGTTTGTGTTCATCTCTCCAACGAGCAGCTGAAATGGGGCTAGATAAGGAAACCTAGGATTGAAGGCTGGCGAAGGGGCTCATGAGACAAGCAATGTAGGCGGGGTTCTTTCTGACTGTGCTCCCGTTGTCCTGTGGTCCCCACTGTTGGTTTTTATCACAGCACTTGGGTCTCCTGTTGTGGAATACCTGTTTAACTATGTAAGGATGTGTTGCTGTTTTACCTTGCCTGTCTAAGGCACCTGATTGGTCTAATAAAAAGCTGAAGGGCCAATAGCAAGGGCAGGGAGAATAAGTAGGAGGAGGAATTTAGGAAAAGAAGAAAGAAAAGAATAACAGGGAGCCACCAGGGGCCAGATAGACAGACAGACAGACACAGAGGAAGAAGGAAAGTAGAAAGGTAAAACGCCTCCAGGCAAAACATAGATGGATGGAAACAGGTCAAATTAAGTTAAAAGAGCTAGTGACACCACCTAAGCTAAGGCCAAGCACTCATAATTAATACTAAGTCTCCGTTTCTTTATTTGAAAGCTGTTTGGCAGTCCAAAGAAAATTCCACCTACAGACCCCAAATATGCTATCATGGTGGCCACAGACAAGGCCGTTGTTCTGGCCAGGCTTAATTTCTGAGGCACTGGGCCAGACCGCAGTTTCAAAGGTGAAATGTTCTTTCACTCTCGGCGACCCATCTTCTAGGGAACACTTCCTCCTGAAGATGAGGAGACTGGAAAGGGGAGAACTTTGGACTCTTCAGGAAGTTCTTTTGAAGCTGAAGAGTGACCTCTTTTGATAGAGAGACAGAAGGGGGTTATTTTAACCGAGACAGAGAAATCTAGGAACCATAGATGGCTTTAGAGTCTGTGAACCTCTAAAGAAAGCTACAGACAAAATTGGGGCTTATGTGGTTAGTGAGATGGCTCAGTGGGTAAAGGTACTTGCTGGGGAGCATAATGGTCCAAATTTAATCCCCAGGAACCGTACTGTGGTAGGAGAAAACCAATTCCTACACGTCCTCTGGCCTACACACACACACACACACACACACACACACACACACACACACACCATGTAATAAAAATATTTTTTTTTAAAAAAACGGATATTTTAAAATCTTTTAACTATTCTTTTTTTTTTTAAAAAAAATCTTTATGCTTTATAAGGTCCTCATGAAAGATTAATCTACTGAGTTGGGTCTGTATTTCTCAAAGTATTTCCCTCCAAAAATTACCTGCTGCAGTCACTCGAAAAGCTCCAAAACCCATTTTTCTGCCCACCTCCCCACCCCAACACACACAAGGTCCTTTGAATGAGAATATCCAGAGTTAAGGCAGCAGACATTGTTTCTAAATTTTAATTATTTACTTATTTTATTATCTATTTTAATAGGTTCCGCTATATAGAGCAGGAGAGCCTTGAACTTGCCATGTGGCCGCTGTCAATTTTCCTCCTTGTTCAGTCTTGCAAGTGCTGGAATTGTAGGTATGAGCCACCATCTCCAGAAACATTGATTTGTTCTTCTATATAGTCTAGCAAAACATCCATTTGCCTATCTCCAGAATTTAAAAATTTGTCTCTGGTAGTGTCCTCTTCTCCACCCCCAACCCCTGGTCTCTGATGGAAGATGCCATGTTTGTTTGGAGCACCTGAAATCATGACATTATAAAGAGTCAGGAGTTTGTGGTCTGTTTGCCTTAAAAGTTATCACAGCCTTCATTTATTTATGAAGAATCGAGCTGAATGGGGCAGGGTCCAGTTTTGTATTCCTTGATTGCCATCTGCTGGTGGGTCTCCATACTGGAAAGCAGAAATACCTTGAAAGATTGAATCAATGGGATGGATCCTTTTGCTTCCCAAGTACAACAGACTTGGGGCACCAAACCTGGTTGAGAACAACACTTTGAGCACGCATAATGAGGGAAGAGAGTCAAAGGGAACGTGGTGATGATGGGAGTGGGATGGTGACAGCAGCAACTATAACAGGTGGCTTCAGTCCCTCCAGAGATATTTAGTGAGCCTCTGCTACAGACTAGACGCTGGGGACAGATAACCAGGGCAGGCAAAAACCTGTCTTCATAGAGGTTTCATTCTTGGGCACGAGACATTAAGCAAATAAGTCTATATACTAAGCAATTCCCAGCCAAATAAATCAGGGCGGAAGGTGAGGAAGTGATGTGGAGGGAAGACATTGATTAGCTAGGAAGTCTGGAAAGACCTCGAGGAGGAGGCTTTGCATTTAAGCCTGAACAAGGTGAATCTTGTTGAATATTTCTTTCTGTAGACCCTGAGCCAACAGTTTCTTCTTTCTTTCTTTCTTTCTTCCTTCCTTCCTTCCTTCCTTCCTTCCTTCTTTCCTTCCTTCCTTCCTTCCCTCCTTTCTTTATTTTTTTCTTTTTGGTTTTTTGAGACAGGGTTTCTCTGTGTAGCTTTGGAGCCTGTCCTGGAACTAGCTCTTGTTGACCAGGCTGGCCTTGAACTCACAGAGATCCCCCTGCCTCTGCCTTCTGAGTGATGGGATTAAAGGCATATGCCACCATTGCCCAGCAAGCCAACAGTTTCCTATGCAGCTCATGGCATAACCCTCTCTCCAGCCTGAGAGCTGGGTTCTGCCGCTTTCTCACGAAAGAACCCCTGAAGAAGAGAGAAAAGGAGCCAGAGCCTAAACCTCAGTCCTACCCTTTCACACCACTTTCTAACTTCATAAAACTCTCTCATGCAGATGGGATAATATATGCAGAAATGCTTTGTGGGTGATAAGGTACTATGCAAATGCAAGCAATTAAAATTGTAACTATTTTAATGCAGTCTGATTTGACCTTCATGGCATCCTTTGAAGGAAATAAGGTATGTAGTATTATATCCTTCTGTAGACAAAAAACACACTTATACCTCACTCTCAAGTGCCTTTGAAGTGACTTAGCCAAGGTGACAAAGGCAGTTGAGGGCATATTCCAAACCAGTTTTTAAGGAATATTTTTTTAAACATATAAAAGTTGGGACTTTCGTTACTGAGATGATAAATTATACTCAATATATTTCTTGCCAAGCTTATTTATAACAACATTAATCATCAGAGTTAAAAATGGTTTAGTGCTCAACAATAAGCCTTCAAGGGCTTGATTTCAGACGCTCGAGGTCAGGAGGAATTAGCAACAGTCCCATGTGCAAAACTTATTTAAAAATGAATGTCAAGCTGGGCGATGGTGGCGCACGCCTTTAATCCCAGCACTCGGGAGGCAGAGGCAGGCGGATCTCTGTGAGTTCGAGACCAGCCTGGTCTACAGAGCTAGTTCCAGGACAGGCTCCAAAGCCACAGAGAAACCCTGTCTCGAAAAACCAAAAAAAAAAAAAAAAAAAATGAATGTCAACATTGTTTTTCTTCCACTCCCAGAACCAGAGACCCTTCCTGGCTATTGAGGGCTCACATCAGAGGCTGGGGGTATGTTCAGATCTTAGAAAACCCCAGCAGAAGATTCAGGGTGAAAGGCCCTGTGGTGGCAAAGTGACTGGCTAGTGACTTGAGGAAACTACCCTCACTTCCCCCCCCATCTCTGCCTCCCAGCCGCACCCCTTCCCCATCCAGTAACTCCCAAGAGGAAACTACCCTAACTTTCACCCATCCCAGCCTCCCAGCCACACTTCTTCCCCATCCAGCCAATTCCACTGCCAGTAAAGCCTGGTTCAAGAATTTTTCCCTATACCTTTCCATAAATTGCTCCTCATGTTTTCTTTGAGGTTTGGAGTTAAGAGTTAACTGTAACCAGTGCCTTAGCAGAGGTCACGGGACCTCAAGGCCGACCAGAAGGGGCCCAGACTTTGAAGGAGACTTTTTGTAATGTTCTATCCAGGAGAGAAGCCAGGGCATCTTGTGAGGGACAGAAAGCAGAGAGACCAAGAGTATGTTAGAGAAAGAGAGCAAAGCTATCCACATTTACAATGAAAAGCCCAGGGGGCCATTTGTGATGGTGTGTGCCTATAATCCCAGCACTTGGGAGGGTGGGGTCAGGCTCCGTCTTACTATAGGTAGAGAACTCTGACCTCTACCCTTATGCCATGGTCCCCAAGGTAGCTGCATAAATGAGTAAAATGTCAAAAAGTAAAGAATATGGCAAATATGATCTTGAATTATAGTATTCTAAAACTTAGGAGTCCTTTATTTTACAATTCACCAAAAAATTGCCAAGCTTTACATTTTTGTGGGCTATGTGAATCCCCCATTTCAAGAAAGCCAAAAATAAAATAAAATAAAATAAAATAGAGTTAGAAGAAGTTCTAGGATGGGATCACAATGGGAATTGGTTGTTTCTTTGTGGGACACAGTCTCATTCTGTAACCCATACTGTCCAAGAATGCACTATGAAACGGAGGCCATCCTCAAACTCTTGGAAATCCTCCTGCCTCAGGGTCATGAGTGCTCTATGCCCAGAACAAATAAAATGTTTGTGTATTTCCATTATGTTAGATTATCTCAAATAATGATAAATTTACATGATTTAGCTTTTTCATTTTGTTTTGTTTGGGTTTGTTTTTTTCAAGACAGTGTTTTACTGTGTAGCCCTGGCTATCCTAGAACTCTATAGACCAGGCCTTGAACTCACAGTGCTCTTCCTGCCTCTTCCTACCAAGTGCTGGGATTAAAAGCATGTATATTATATGTATGAATGTTTTTAATTGCATGTATGTCTATGCATGACATGCTTACATGGTATTTGCAGGGGTCAGAAGAGGGTATTGGATCCTTTGGAACTGGAGTTATAGATGTTAGTGAGTCACCATGTGGGTGCTGAGAATCGAACTTGGCTCTTCTGTGGGAACAACAAGTGTTTTAATCACTAGCCATCTCTAGTACCATGGGGTATATTTCGATCCTCTCTCTTTTTCTTATTCTCTGTCCCTATTTGATTCAATGTAGGGCACCTTCATGGCACATTTACAAGGGAGGCTGGGTCACGGTGGGCACAGCACTGAAGAAACAGTAGCAATGGTCACAGGCTCTCTTACTTGCTCCACGTATTTTCGGAGGTAAATCCTTAGAGCTGGTACTCCGGAACTGCCTGCTCTGCCAGTGTTGGGGCTCACGTTCTGCAGGAAAGAGGCAGCCTGAGTGAATGAATGGGCTTGCTGTAGGGGAAGCCCAGCCCAATGGGGGGCGTGTTCGCCTCGGGGTAATGTTTACGTATAAATCTGGCAAGCGTGAGCCCCGAGGGTCCTTTTGTATTTCCTGCCCATCTCTGGATCCCTGGTGTTGTAAGCTATTCCTTCATTAAATTTTGCTGTTTCATATTAAGCTAGCCTGGTTATTACGCCGCATCAGCTTGCAACCAAAACTCTGTCCTTTCTTCTTTCTATCCCTGCTGATTATATTGATGACATAATCGGAAAACTTGCCTCCAAAGTTCAGGCAAGTTAGTCTGACCTTCAGGCCCTTTCCGGACTGGCTCTGCCACAACATCTTCACCCTATAAAGGGGTAGTGTGGCCGGCTGGAGCTGAGTCCCAGGGGCTCCTGCGGCCAAACACGGCGCTCTTTTCACCTTGTAGCTGTTAGCATTCATTGGTCCGCCAAGTACTAAGGAGCCCTCTGAGTAGAACCGGTGGGCTCTGCTCGCACGTGGGCAGGTGCACAGACACAGGTCTGATGGAGAAAGGCACCCAAGACCCTGTCTGTGTCACCACATCTTGACTCTCGCATGAGGGGTGAGGAGCAGTGGCTAGATACTAAGAACCCTGCATTCTGTTCTCATGCTCTGGGGGAACATGTGTCTGTGAACTGGCTGCTGCTCGGGATTCCTGTATTTTATTATTTATTTTATTGTTTTATTTTATGGTGTGAGGGCTCTCACTCCGCCCTTGTTCACAGCAGGTGGCACTCTACCGGGACTATGTACACCCACAAGAACTCTTCCTTTGTGTTTCTTTACTGGCTTCTCTAGTCCCAACACTAGTTCTGAAAATACTCTGCTAGCAACCTTCAAATTCTGGGGTTTGTTTGTTTGTTTTTAAAGCAGAAAACATTTATTTGAGAAGAGCAAGTAGATATGTGGAGAGGAGTAAAGAGAGAGAGTAACTGGGTGGTGACTGTAATTGAACGCATTATATATAACGTGTGAAAATATCACAATGAAACCCATTGTCCTTACACAAAGGGAATAAGATGATTTTAAAAAGGGATTTAACACAAGAGGTCATTTTCCTTTTCCATGATGTACCACTGCTTTTGGAATCTCTACTACTGAAAAGGGTGACAAGAAAGGTCTAGGCAGAGGCCAGAGAGATGTCTCAGCGGTTAAGAGGACTGATTGCTCTTCGCGAGGACCCGGATTCCGTTCCCAGCACCCACATGGCAGCTCATAACTGCCTGTAATTCCAGTGCCAGAGGATCCAAAACCCTCACACAGTCATACATTCAAGCAAAACGCCAATACACCTAAAACTAAGTCTTTAAAAAGAAGGCTGGCTTTGACCGTGTCTCACCAAAGTTGCCGCCAACAGCAGAAGGGATCCTCGGTGAGCTGTAAATTTCGGATTTCACCTTTAGGTTGTGAAAATGTCAGCAGTAAATGCGAGAAGGCTACCTCTCTGGGTTCTTTTATGGTCCGATCTTTTTCTTTTTCTTTTTCTTTTTTTTTTTTTTTTTGGTTTTTTGAGACAGGGTTTCTCTGTGGCTTTGGAGCCTGTCCTGGAACTAGCTCTTGTAGACCAGGCTGGCCTCGAACTCACAGAGATCCGCCTGCCTCTGCCTCCCGAGTGCTGGGATTAAAGGCGTGCGCCACCACCGCCCGGCTTTATGGTCCGATGTTGTCGAACTCTGATCAAACCAGCCTGCGTTAGTCAATTTCCGTTCCTGTGGCAATGAGGAAAATGATGCAAAGGGGGAAAGATTAATTTGGGGCCAATGTCTTGGAAGCTTCAATTAAAGTCCAGGGCTTTGTTACTGCTGAGGGGCTGGTGAGTCAGAATCCAATGGTGGGGAACATACGATTAAGCAAAGTGGCTTATCTCATGCTGAAAGGAAGCAGAGAGAGGAGCCGTCAGCTGGGGATAACATCTACCTGCTCCCTGGTGACCTAGTTCCCTTGCTGAGGCCTCCTCTCCTAGAGTTTTCACCTCCTCCCAATAATCCACGCAATTATGACATTATCAGTAGGTTAATCCATTGATACGGTCGGAGCCCTCTGATCCAGTCTTGTACCAAAAGCCTGTCCCTGAGCCCCTGGGGAACATTCTGGACCCAAACTAAAACACAGGCGTGGCAGAAAGCGCCATGGCAGAGAGCACTGTGAACGCTGTATGTGAACACCCAGGAGACTGTCCCCGATAAGCACACAACTTTTTAAAAGATATTTTAATTGAAAAGTTTTTATATAATATTTTGATCATGTTTTCCTCTCCTCCAGTTCTCCCCAAATCCCACCCACTCAAGCACACATTCTTTTTCTCCTTCAAAAACAAAGCAAAACAAAAACATAAAAATCAAGAAATAACTAGAAACAGAAAAACCCATAAAACAAAAATCAAAACAAACATGCAAAAGACCAGTATGACAAAAAAATAAAAATCAAAAAAGCTAAAAAAAAAAAAAAAGAAAAAGAAAACAAAACTTTTTATTTTGTGTTGGCTATTTTGGAATATTCACACCTTTACACTGTGTGAAGATATGCCACAGTGATTGGTTTACTAAAGGCAGGATTGGGGTGGGGGCAGAGAGAATGCTGGGAAAAAGGAGGAGAACCAGGAGCACAAAGCAAGCCTGATGGGCACTGCGGAGATGAGGTCATGAAGCCACGAGGCAGAAAGTGAACTGATTGAAGCGGATTAATTTGTTATAAGAGCTAGTTAGAAATAAGCCGAAGCTATTGACCAAGTTTCATAACTAAAAATAAGACTCTGCATCATTTTTTTTTTTGTAAGTTGGCACCCCAAAAACAAAAATCCCTCTGCATGTGGCCTGAAGGGCAGTTGATACACCCAGCGAGACTCCGTTGGAGAAAACTGAGCTGGTTTTCCCTTTGCCAGTAGGTTTCAGTTGCAGACAGTTTCTCGGGTAGGGATGGTATCCTGCGTCCACTTCCCTGTCTCAGGGTTGGGAACCCGATCTGGCTGGAACCTGTGCAGGTCTCACATGTGTTTATCTAGTCTCTGTGAGTTCACATGTGCATCAGTCTGGAAGACTCCCGCCTCCTCTGGCTCTTACACTCCTTCTGCCTCCTCTTCTGCATAGCTCCTTGAGCTCTGAGAAGAGGGAAGGTTTGATGAAAAACATCCTGTTTAGGACTGGGTGCCTCAAAGTCTCTCACTCTCTGCACACTGTGCAGGTGTGGGTTTCGGTTGCACAGCTTCTTTGTGGGGTTGATTTCCTATAACTCCCCAAGCCAGGATGGAACACCAAGACCAAGTGGATGAACCTGCGCTTGGTGAAGCCCTAGACCTCTGGGCTGCATGTAGAGAGTGGTGACAACCAGCTGTTGAGGACTCGCTGTTGCCAGCCCTTGGCCTGACACCTCTCATATGTTAACTTTCCCAGGGCACAAAACATTAAACAGTAGGTGAAAAAATCAAGTCATTAGCCCAAGGCCATACGGGTAGTAAATAGAAGAACCATGTTTTGATTCACATCTGTTTTGGAAGCCCACATTGTCTATACCCTGGTTTTATTCTACTGCACCTCACCGTGTCTTTCAGTATTGTTGCGCACACTCCATAGTTGAACTCTGTTTCAAATCTAGGTCATCAATTTGATCCATTTTTCTGTCTACTTAAAAAAAAACTTTTTATGGTGTTCAATAAAATGTAGAGCTTTCTGTCAACGTGACAGTCAGCGTCTCTCTTTCGCCTTAACATATTTTCATGACAGTATATACTTGTTGCTTTTGTCTATGATTTAAATTTGGAGTTTCTACAGTTTGATCCCTGAACCATCTGCTTTAGCAGAATGGAGACCACTTGTCTAGAAATAAAATTAAAAAAAAAATCATGGATCTTGATCTGACCTGGTGGCATAGGCCTCTGATTCCAGCTACTTAGGAAGCTGAAACACACAGGAAGGCCGCAAGCTCATTTTTTTTAAAAAAAAATTCATAATTTAAAAATTTAACAAGCTCCATGAAAGATTTGTATTTACATTAAAATTGGGGCATTACTAGTCTGCACCTTTGAACAGACTCTCGGAAGCCACCAAACTCTGTGGAAGTTCCTTTTTTTTTTTTTTTTTTTTTTTTGTCAACAAAACTTTCCAGGGCTTCTGGCCTGAGCAGATTAGAGCCCTAAAGGTCACCTGATGGCCTCTCCTCTGCCTGCTCCTGTACTTTAGCAGGGTATTGGCTGTGACGGTGATAGGGTACACTACAAGATGAAGCCTGAGAAATATGCTTCAAAAGCTTGCTTGCCAATGGAAACACCCGAGAGACATGCCCACCTAATGGTGTAGCTGGCAGCCTCACCCCTGGGAGGGTTTTAGGTTTCCCTAAGACAGTCTTATATGCAGCCCTTGAGTGCCACCCAAAGACTCTGAGAATTTTCTAATTTTGGTTAATACGATTTGGAGGACTTTGTTGTGCTCAAAGACATTTTCAACCATGTTCCCCACGCTCTACTGGCTTTAGGGCTCATCGGGGACACTTGGTAAAGCACAACTACCAGGCCTTATCAGAATCAGAGGGCTGGGAGACTGTCATTGCAATGAGCATCCCGATGCTCTGCCAGTCACCGGATCTGGCACAGGTTTCAGGGGGCTGTGGTGCTGTAAAACCTGCTGGAAGGGCACCTGGCCATATCTACAGGGAGCTAAGCTGTTAAGGGACCTAATCAACAGCCTCAGGGCTGTTCTGAGAGCTTGGGAAGGGACATTTTCCCTTAGCAAATGCTCAGGATGCTGTAGTCCAGAGCCTAGAAAGGCTTTTGGCCATGGCTTCAATATTTAAGTAAATGAATGAATGGTTAAATAATTCTGATTCATGGAACCCGGAAGCTGACTGCCTCCCTCAAGTCCTTACTTTTTGTTTCCTTCCTTGTATGTGTGTATGCATGGTGTGCAAGTGCCATGGCAGACGCGTGGAGTCAGAGGGCGGCATGTGGGAGTTGGTTCTCAAACTCAGATGGTCACGGTTGATGTCAAGTGCCTTTGCCTACCGAGTATCTCACAGACCCCGAGGTCCTTACTTTTGACCTAGACTTACAGATACTCAGATAATATGATATCCTTTGCTTCAATGGACTTAACATATGACAATCAGATAAATTAGGACATGATGTTCCACTGTACAAAAGGAGACTTTGAGTTACCAAAGTGACTGATTAGATAGTGTGGGTCCCAGGCCAGGAGCAGCACCTCTGGGGGCGGACTCAGAAATACTCTGTGTGTGTGTGTGTGTGTGTGTGTGTGTGTGTGTGTGTTGCTACGTAGCCCAGGCAAGCCCCAAACTTTAGATCTGCCTCAGCTTTGCAAGAGTAAAGATTACTGGTGTGGGTTACCATGCCCAGCGGCAATCTATGTTTCAACATGTCTCCTGCGTAATCTTCATGCTATTATGACTGCACACTGCAAGAGAGTTGTTTAAGTGAAACCATTCAATAACAGAATAAATTTTAAGAGTACATTTAAGCCACGTGGTGGTGGTGCACGCCTTTAATCCCAGGACTTTGGAGACAGAGGCAGGTGAATCTCTGTGAGTTAGAGGTCAGCCTGGTTTACAAAGTGAGTTCCAGGACAGCCAGGACTGTTACTGTTACACAGAGAAACCCTGTCTCAAAAAATAAAAACAAAATAACAAAAAAATTACACTTAGAGGATATCATCTACTTTTTATGGTAGTGTATGCTTATACATCTTAGAAAGTTTCTTAGATTATTCTAAATGATATAGTTTATATATTAATGTACATAATTTGTTTAAATTTGTTCTAAGCAAATATGTAAAACCAGATGTTGTAGTGCACGCTTGCAATCCCAGCGCTCAGGAGGCTGGGATATCACTGTGATAACAACTTAGGGTCACAGTTTAAGGCCAGGGTGGGGCTACATAGTTATATATCATCTCAAAAAAATTCAAAGTTCAAAAATATTTTGAGATGGAAAAATATCACATTACATTACACATGTGAGGGACTTTCATTCCACAATCTAAAAATACACTTCTCTTAAAATAAAAAAAAAAGTACTTGGGAAGCAGAGGCAGGCAGATCTCTGTGAATTTGAGGCCAGCCTGATCTAGATAGTGAGTTCTAGGACAACCAGGGCTGTGTAGAGAGATCTTGTCTCAAGACAGACAAACAAAAAACATTAATGTGTATAGATGTTTTCTGTACGTGTATGTCCGTGCACCACATACATGTCTGATACCCTTGGAGGCCAGACGAGGGTGTCAAGTCTCCTGGAACTGGAGTTACGGGTGGTTGTGAGCCACAGATTCTAGGACTCACACCTGATTGTCTGCATGAGCAGCCAGTGGTTTTCACTTCTTGCCGGAAGCAAAGACCTGTATTTTGAGATCTGCATTTTGTTTACAGCCATCTTAAGCTCACAAGTTAAGAAAAATGTTTACCTCTATCCTCTCTGCAGAGTCTAGGAAATCAACCTGGTGTCTTACCTCCTAACAGAGACCTGCAGGCACCAGGCTCCAGAATCAATTAGCATTTTCCTTTGTTAGTCAACAATCACAGAGCCTCAGTATTTACTTATCAGCTAGGGATGTCTCTGGACCTGAATTCCAGCAGACTGGAGTTTCCTGACACCCTTCCCTCCTCCCTGACACCCCCTCTTCCCCCCCTGTGGTAATAGGGGCGGCGGCGGAGCTGCGTCCCCAACACCCCGGCCGCCTGCCCGGCTTGCTTATGCCCCGAAATAATTACACGGACACTGTATTCCTCCAAACACTGCCTGGCCCTTCTCTTCTAGGCTAATTCTCACATATTAATTTAGCCCATTCTAATCATCTGTGTGTGGCACCCCAAGGTGCGCTTACCGGGAAGATTCTAGCCTATGTCCATCCTGGGTCGGAGCTTCATCCCGGGAGCGGGGCATGGCGTCTCTCTCAGGCGTCTGTTGCTGAGAGGAGAGCTTTCGAGTCTCTGACCTCACTTCCTGTTCCTCCCAGCATTTTGTTCTGTTTACTCCTCCCACCTATCCTCTAACCAATAAAATGGGCCAGGGCAGTGCCTTTATTAGCCAATGACCTTCCTCCATCATTTCCCCTTTTTCGGTTTAAACAAAAAAAAAGGCTTTAACATAGCAAAATTACATATAACAAAACAGCTATCAAGTAAAAGTTACAATAATCTTTATCATAACTAAGGAAAACTATAACTATAACTAACTATTCTTAACTCCATCAAAGACTCCAGAAAGATATAATATTACCTAAGTAAACAAGAACTAAGAAACTTCAAACTCTAGAAATGACAAAGACATCTCGCTGCCTGGACAGTCACCCAAAGTTCTTTTGTACCGTTGGGGCATCCATCTTCAGCCTTCAGGCCCATGGTATCCAGCAGACATTTCCATAAAGCAGGAAAATTCAAAGTCAGTTCAGTCACTATCTGTTGTGTCCTGCAGAATGTCTCGCAGACTCTTTCAAAATGAATCAGGAACCCCGAAAGATCATCTCACCTTAGGCAAGTTCAGTAGTCCTCTCTCTGCGGGTTCTCTGTGTCCAGTTTATGCAATAGTCCAGGCAAGAGCAGTTTCTTGCCCAAATGGCTATCAAACTCCATAAGGTGCCTCTTCGATGCCCATCTTCCTCTTGAAGTAGATTGGTGCTGCCAGGAGCAGACGTGTCTCATTGTCATGAAAAGTCCTCAGTTATTAAAACATTAAATGTCCTATTCTGTAATCTTTGAAAGACATGAAGAATGTCTATCTAAAATATATCTCTATATATCTAGAAAATCTAACTAACATGACTACAAGCTTTACTATTATCAATGATCATCTATTAACAACCTATATTTCTTAATTATACAGTACATATTTAAATGAACTACACAATCACAATACCTTAATCAAAATCAGAAACACTTATACATATAACAAAATTGACCTTAAATCTCTGTCAATAAAGCAAAATCTATACTAATGCAAATTATTCATACCTATATCATATCCCCCTTTAAATGTAAAAGAACATTTATAAACCATATTTGGGAACATGGGCGCAGTTTTTTCTCTCCAAACTGCTTCCTGCTGAATGGGGGCGTCGTTAATTAGGTCTTTCATGGTATAACCTGTGTGCTAGTTTCATCTCAGTTGGCAGTTGAGCGAAGCAATTTTCTGAAGGCGTGCACAGGAACCATTCAGGAGGACGTGGTCCATCATACCAAATCGGAATAGAAGAAATGAACAGCGTCTCATCCTCTGTGAAAACAAAATAAGAAACTCCTTTCCCAAGTATCATATCCTTAGATCCAAATTCATAATATCTATGTTGGATTAGTTCAGCAGTATTTATAAATAAATATCTTTTAGCATCTGTTTCTCCTTCCTCAGCATTTAAACAATTCAAAGAGAGCATAATAGCATACAGTATCAAAATTCTCTGTGTATTTTCCATCTTTGTGCAGCTTTGTTTTAACCTCTATTTTGTTTATTTTTACTTTTAACTCTTTGCTTTTTGAGACAGGTTCTCTGTATCTTTGACCTGAAGTAACTCTGTAGACCAGGCTGTCTTTGAACTCTCAGAGATCCGCCTGTCTCTGCCTCCCAGGCATTCGGGATTAAAGGTGTACACTGCTACACCTTGAACTCACAGAGATCCGTTTGTCTCTGCCTTCTAGGCACTGGGATTAAAGGCGTGTGCTACCACACACAACAACTCTCTTCCTTTTTTTGTTTTTTACTTTAAGAACTTCAACTTTTAGTCTGCATATATTTTTAACACACTTTAAACCATTCAGAAATTTTCTGTCTTTGAATCTCTCTTTACTGTATATCTCTCTTTTTCTGACCACATGAATCTTTAATTTACCAAGCAATCTCAGTAGGACTAAAGGCGTGGCTTTTCCAGCTAGATCCAGTCCATTCCTTAGCTTTCCAGCCTCATGGCTGAGGTACTGGCTGTAGCCAGCAAGCGAGCTACAACAGACAACACTCAAGTCCTCTCTCGGTAGCCGGCCCTCCTGCCTCAAATAGTCAGAGTTTGCCCTGGCAGGACGGCCCAGAAAGCCGGCATTTTTAAACGGCGCAGCTTTTTTCCTGTTATGGCTGAAAACCGAAAAGCATGTGTTCAGCTTTTCGTCAACACCGTTTAAGTGTTTCGTGGCAGGACCTCTTAATGAGCTGCAGGCTTTGCAGCTAAAGCTGAGTCAGGAAGCCTCTCTTAGATGAGGCGCTTGCTTGCCTCTAGCAAGCAGAGTAGAACCGAGAAATTGCTGCTACCAAGAAACCAGGCACAATGCTTTCATTTTGTTCTAGAATTACTTCCCAAGCTGTCTCAGGCTTTATGTGGAAGCAGTTGTCCACGTGGGCGCCATATGTAGTAATAGGGGCGGCGGCGGAGCTGCGTCCCCAACACCCCGGCCGCCTGCCCGGCTTGCTTATGCCCCGAAATAATTACACGGACACTGTATTCCTCCAAACACTGCCTGGCCCTTCTCTTCTAGGCTAATTCTCACATATTAATTTAGCCCATTCTAATCATCTGTGTGTGGCACCCCAAGGTGCGCTTACCGGGAAGATTCTAGCCTATGTCCATCCTGGGTCGGAGCTTCATCCCGGGAGCGGGGCATGGCGTCTCTCTCAGGCGTCTGTTGCTGAGAGGAGAGCTTTCGAGTCTCTGACCTCACTTCCTGTTCCTCCCAGCATTTTGTTCTGTTTACTCCTCCCACCTATCCTCTAACCAATAAAATGGGCCAGGGCAGTGCCTTTATTAGCCAATGACCTTCCTCCATCACCCCCCTTTGCCTGTTTGTTATATAACAGCTTCTGAGGAAATAATAAACAGGACGGCTTGATCAGAAATACTGTCTTGCCGTCATTTCTCGTGTCTCTTGCCCTTTCATTCCTTTCCCCTAGGTTTATCAGGGATCACCCATTCACATCCCGCTGGCCGGGATAGATGGCTCCCAAACGTGAGGCCTGAGGACACCGTGGAGGCTTGAGGTTATAGTAGTCTGGGATGACCTCATGTTTTTTTAAATTTCTGCTTAATGCTTGACCAGGCTTTCATTGTTTCCATTAAGAAGTCAGGTGTAATTCTGATAGGTCTGCCTTTATATGCTACTTGGCCTTTCCCTTTTGTAGCTCTTAATATTTTTTTATTTGTATGTTTAGTGTTTGATTATTATGTGGCAAGGGGACTTTTTTTTTTTTATCCAGGCTATCTGGTGTTCTGTAAGCTTCTTGTATCTTCATAGGCATATCTTTCTTTAGGTTTGGAAAGTTTTCTTCTATGATTTTGTTGAACATATTTTCTGTGCTTTTGAGTTGGACTTCTCCTTCTTCTACACTTATTATTCTTAGGTTTCCTCTTTTAATGGTTTCTCATATTTCCTGGATATTTTGTGTTAAACTTTTGTTAGATTTAATGTTTTCTTTGACCAATGAGTCTATTTCCTCTAATGTGTCTCAGTACTTGAGAGTCTCTCTTCCATCTTTTGTATTCTGCTGTTTATGTTTACATTTGTGGTTCCTGATCTTTTTCTCATAATTTCCATTTTTATAATTCCTTCAGTTTTCTTTATTTTCTCTATTTCAGTTTTCATGTCTTGAATGGTTTCTTTCATTTGTTTAATTGCTTTTTCTTGGTTTTCTTTAAGGGATTTGTTGATTTCTTCCAAAATTTTGTCTTTTCCTCCATTTCTTTGAGGGTATTTTTCATTTCCTCTTTAAGGGTATCAAACATTCTCCTAAAATTATTTTTTTAGGTCATTTTCTTCTGTTTCATCTATATTTGGTTGTTCAAGTCTTGCTGTTGAGGGACCACTGGTTGTTATTGGTGTTGTGTTGTTCTTTGTAGTGTTGAGTGTGTTCTTACCGTGTCAACCCATTTTTCTGATAGGTATAGTTGGGGCTGTGTCTCTGGTGATCAATCTTCCAGGTACCAGTGGATCCAAGGCTCAGATATTTGCTCCTTGTGGTATAGTCAGGGCCAATGTTCCAGTCATCCCTTAGGTGACTCGGTGTTCCTGGAAATTGCTCAGCGCTCCTGAGGGTCACTCTGCAATACCAGGGGTCATTCGGGCCTGTTCCCGTGGACGTTACTTGGTTGGGGTTTCTCCTGCTGAGCTGGCTCAGGCTTGCTCTGGAGGAGGTTGCTGGCTCAGGCCTGTTCCTGTAGATGTCACTGACTTGGGACTGCTCCCAGGAGGTCCCTGACTTCAGCCTGGTCCTGCAGAGGTCTCTGGCTTGTGCCTGCTCCCTTAGTGGTGGCTCCCTTTGCCTGCTCCTGTGGAGGTCATTGCCCCGGGCCTGCTCCAGCAGAGGTCACTGTTCAAGCCTGCTCCAGCAGAGGTTGCTGGCTCAGGCCCCTTCCCACAGATGTCCCTGGCATAGGCCTGCTCCCTTGGTGGTTGCTCCCTTGTACCTACTCCTGTGGAGGTCGTTGCCTCCACCAAAATACATTCTTTATGTAAATCACAGTCAACAAAATGGTTGAAAAGTGCATCTGTCTAGGTTACTAGGTTTGGTCGTTGTTTCTCATTTGTGGAACAGGGAACGAAAGCCCCGCAAGTAGGTGGGCAGAAGGGTTAAGAGTCAAATCAATAATTGTTCCTAAGGAAGAGCATTCCTTACAATATGAAGCAGGTTTTTATTTCTGCGGTCCAGTATAGGCTAGTGATTGTCTTGTTTGTTCAGACTTTGGTGAGAGAAGATGGAGATACTTGTACCATTAGGCATCTATGCTGAATTATAAATTTGTCTGTATATGGGAGGGTTGACAATTGAAAGTATTTTAGCATCTACCTCTCATCAATAAATGATCACCACCCAAGCAGGAATAATGCTATCAATTCAGGGCTTGCCGTAGCAGAAGAGTCATTTGTGTTTGACAAAGATTCAAAGCCAGACTGGAAGATAAGAGAGACTTGAGAGAACAGAAAGAAAAGGTCTTGGGTATCCACTGAAGGCAGCTTGTTGGTGTGGAGAAACTGGGGGCAGGCAAACTAGAAGTGGGGTGTTCTGTGTTTGCTTTCGGGGTTGTACTTGGCTACTTGATCCTGATTTGGAGGTAGGACAAGAACTATGTGGAGCTGATAGTCATCCATCAAGTCTTGAAGTTCAAGACCAATTGTTGCAGCGGTTGAAGTTCACCTTCCTGGATTGATTGCTGGGAGGGTTGTCCATTGAGAGTTCTGTTCTTATGTCAGCAAAGCAAAGCAGCGACCTAACCAGCAGGGCAAGTTTATTCATTTGTGTAAGACTTGTGATCTTCTGCCAGCTTGTCCAGTGAATCAGAAATTAAAGGGAGGGCTGGGCTTTGTCAATCTGTAGGTCATAGTTCTTTCCCACTCTTGAATCAGGACTGGCAGTGGTGACTCACACTAGCAAGTTTTGGTGGACAGGGATGGTCATTGATGCTGCCTGGAGTGTAATGGGGCTTTTGAAGTCCCCACTAACCTAATGTTAGTTAGTCTAACCTATTTAGACACCCACTCCTCTTGAGTTGGGGATATTCTATTTGGTAGAGAGGGGTGTTGAGACAGAGATTTTGTGTAGTCCTGGCTGTCTTGGAACTCACTCTGTAGATCAGGCTGGCCTCCAATTCACAAAGATGAGTTGGAGGACATTCTAATCCACTGTATAGTTATCTCTATATGTGGTTGCCATCACTTCTGAGCAAGGAAGCAGGCTCACAGACTCTTGAGTGTCAAACACAAGTGCCTCTCACTGGTTTGTTCCTGTCTGGGTGGTGACCATTTATTAATGGGAGGTAGATGCTAAATTACTTTTAGTAGTTAACTCTCATTCCACACATATTTATATAATCCAGCATAGAGGCCTGAATGGTGCATGTATCTGCATCTCCTCTCCCCAAAGGAACATGAAGGGAAGATATGCCTTGATTCACACTGGGAATATCCCAAGGGATATGTACCAGAAGAAGAGAAGCATGGAATCATTTGAAATGTGTGGAGTCTGACTCAAAAATTGTAAGCAGAAAGTGTGATACCCTTGGGCTGGCTTTGAAAAAAAGGTGTACTCAATCTGTCATACACACAAGAATAAATCTCCGAAATTTTCTTTTTTTGTGCTGAAGTGTATTTCATTGGTAGAGTCTAGTATGCACCAAGCTCTAGGTTCAGTCCCCCAGTTCTGATTTTGGGTGAGAGTCATGCAAAATAGAATTTGCCAGAATTAGGGCTGGGGGACTAGTTCAGTGGCAGAACCCTTGCCTAGTGTGTGTGAGGCCCTAAATTTAATTACCAGCATTGAAAAATTCCTAGAACTCTTCTGTTTATAGAACACAAATTTATAGCAATTTAAATATATAACTAGTTTTATAATTACAATTTTATATTATTTTTCTGGAATAACATTGGAAGATTTTTGTGAAAATTAAAAGCCCCCCCCCCCCACCTTTTTGAGACAGGGTTTCTCTGTGTAGCCCTAGCTTTCCTGAAACAGGCTGGCCTCGAACTCACAGAGCTCTGCCTGCCTCTGCCCTCTAAGTGCTGGGATTAAAGGTGTGTGCCACCGCTGTCCTGTGAAAATTAAATGGTAATGCAGCTACAATCTCAGCACCTGGGAAGAGAGACAGGAGATCGAGTCTGGAGAAATCTTGGAAGCTTGTGGGTCAGCTAGTCTGGCATATGCAGAGGAAAACCAAGAGAGCCTCCCTCAAACAAGACGGAAGGCAGTGCCTGATGTTTGAGGTGGTCTCTGCCTTCCCCTTGTGCTTCATGGCAGGTATGCATCTGTAGTCACACACATGGGTGCCCATGTATGGGCACGTACACGCACATACACAAGTTTAAAAATACTCATTTTAATTTTATATAAAATTAAACTGTTTTTGTTTGCAGGTATGTATGGGGACCACATGTGTGCCTTGTGCCCAAGGAAGTCATAAGAGAAATCAAATCTCCTGAAACTGCTTACAGAGAGCTGTGAACTGCCTTCTGGGGGCTGGAAACTGAACCCAAGTTCTCTGTAAAAGCATTAAGTTCAGAGCTGGAGAGATGGCTCAGTGGTTTAGAGCTCACCCTGCTCTTCTGGGGAACCAATGTTTGATTCCCAGCACCCACAACACGTAGCTCACAATCACTTGTAACCCAGCTCCAGGGGGATCCAATACCTCTGGCTTCTGGGAGTACTCATGCACACACACACACACACACACACACACACACACACACACACACTAAAAAAAAAAAAGAGCAGCAAGTACTCTTAACCACTGAGCTATCTCCTTTGAGTCCCCAGTAACAACTTAACATTTTGTTTTATTTTGAGACAGGGTCTCAGGATACATCCATGGCTGCTGGTCTGGAACTTAGATATCTGATTGCTTCTGCCTCCCAAGTGTTGAAATTAATGGCATGTGCTAGCATGCCTGGATCAAAAACATATTTTTTTTTAAATATAATTTGAAAGTGTGCTTGGTGATGTAAGCCTGTAACAACACCAGCACTTAGGAGAGAGGGGCAGGGGATCAGAAGTTCCAGATCAACCTTGGCTACTTATCAAGTTTGGAGCGAGGCCATGAGACCCTGTCTCAAAAGAAAAGGGAAATAAAGGCGACTTCCTGAGCTTTGGAAGTAAAGGTTATGCTGCATGTAATTCTTCCTCTTCTCGAATTTTGTTCTTCATGGTTTTAATTATCCATCTTCTAGTATGCCCCCCATCAAAAACATTAACTGAAAAATTTCAGAAATAAATAATTTGTAAGTGTGAAATTATATGCTGTTGTGCCCTGATGAAGTCATTCTTAGTGCTACTGTATTCAGTCCAGATTCTGAATCATCCCTTTGCCCAGGGAGTCCACGGTGTATACACTATCCGCCATTTAGTCACTTAGCCATTTCAGTTTTAAGATGAGCGGTAGTGTGGCAGGGCAGGAGTTCAAATGACGTATATTATAATTAATAATAGCTCTGGAGAGCAGGAGTGATAATGCTTATGATTTAGACAAACCGCAAAGAAGCTATAGAGGGCTTCCCTTAAGTTAAACTGCAAATGGTATTGACTTACTATAAAAAAGATTAATATATAAAAAGATTAGCGAGAACAAGTCCTCTATCTGGTTTTTAAAATTTAATTGTGTTATTTTTAAAATTATGCATATGAGTGTGAGTGTGTGTGTGTGGGGGGGGGGCTTGTGCACAAATCAAAGACGTTGTTGGTTCCCCTGAAGCTGAAGTTAAAGCGGTTGTAAGTTGCCCAGCATGGGTACTGGGAATCAAACTCAGGTTCTCTGGGAGAAGAGTCCGTGGCTTTACCCACTGAGCTATCTCTCCAGCCCTATCTGCATAGTCTTGAAGGAAGAAAAAGAAAATTGCTCTAGGTTTGCTTTTCTATCTCCAACTTCAAAATTCCTAGCCAGCATGTACAATGCATAGTGTTCAGCTGAGAAAGAAAAGGCAATGCATTTGTGCAAGTGCAGAAGAAAACCACAGCGTCTCTAGTGTTTGTATTATTTGTGGTCTCAGGCACCAGCTGGAAGGCTTGGAACAGATCACCCATGAAGGGGACTTTTATATCGAGCTGTAGCGAAAGAGAAAGGTTAGAATGAATTTCATGTACCTGTTTAATAATTTGGTTCCTTCTGGTCTCTGTAGTTAACTCCATTCTATGGACGACTGCATAATGTCTGTTAAAGCCACACAGGTATTTTGGTATGCATAAATGAAAGTCAATGCCAGGATCTCAAGAATGATTTGCCCAAGATTCATTCTAAGGAAAGAGCGAATTATTAAAAGGAGCCTAAAAATAAGCTTTCTGTACTCGAGAGAAAATAAACTATCAAGAAATTAAAATGAAATTAAAATATTCTCTTTTAGACACTCAGAAAGATATTAAAATACATTTTAACATGTTGAAATCAAGGACAAGGGGTGTTTGAGACTCAGTTTCTTCCATATTCATTAACTATTATTAAAAGTTTCACCAAAATGATCTCTTGAAAGAAATAGTTCTCTAAGTTAGTGTCATCAGGAGTAAGGCCTGGTGTAGTGGCACATGCACGCAACTCAGCTCTTAGGAGGCAGAGGAAGGAGCAGCAGGGTCAAGTTCTTGTTTTGAATGTAGCCCTGACTGTCCTGGAACTTGGTATGTCGACCAGGCTACCCTGGAACTCACAGAGATCTGCTTGTCTCTACCTCTGGAGCGCTGGGCAGAATTAAAGGTGCATGCCTCAACATCTGGCTTCAAAGTTATTCTTGTCTCCATTTTGAGTCGAAGCAAGCTTGGGTTACATTGAGACCTTGTTACAAAAAACTGAGGTTTTTTAAAATTAATTTTATTGAGTTATACATTTTTCTCTGCTCTCCTCCCTGCCTTTTCGCTCCCCTTCTGTGCTCTCCCATGGTCCCCATGCTTCCAATTTTACTCAGGAGATCTTGTCTTTTTCTACTTCCCATGTAGATTAGATCCACGTATGTCTTTTTTAGGGTCCTCATTGTTGTCTAAGTTCTCAGGGGTTGTGAATTGTAGGCTAGTGTTCTTTGCTTTATGTCTAAAAGACACTTATGAGGGAGTACATATGATATTTGTCTTTCTGGGTCTGGGTTACCCTACTCAATATGATGTTTTCTAGATCTATCCATTTGCCTGCAAATTTCAAGATGCCATTATTTTTTTCTGCTGTGTAGTACTCCATTGTGTAAACGTACCACATTTTCCTTATCCATTCTTGGGTCAAGGGGCATTTAGGTTGTTTCCAGGTTCTGGCTATGACAAGCAATGCTGCTACATAATTGAGCACATGTCCTTGTGGCATGATTGAGCATCCTTTGGATATATACCCAAAAGTGGTATTGCTGGGTCTTGAGGAAGGTGGTTTTCTAATTTTCTGAGAAAAGCCATACTGATATCCAAAGGGGTTGTTCCAATTTGCACTCCCACCAGCAATGGAGGAGTGTTCCCTTTACCCCACATCCTCTCTAGCATAAGAAAAAAAATTAAATTTTTATAGGCTTTAGTTTGACAAATTTCACATTTTTATTGATTAGAGATTTAGTAAATTGATACAATTTGCTCAAATTGATATCTCATGCTTAAATTGTTGAATCCACTGTTATAAATGAGCTCAAAGCCACAATTGAAGAGGCTGATTTCCAGAAAAACAGTCCCAAGAGGAGGGTTATTATTAATAATTATTATTGAGACAGGGTTGTTCTATGTAGCTCTGGCTATACTGAAAGTTGCTATATGAACCAGGCTGGCTTGAAGCTCACAAAAATCTGCCCGCCCCTGCCTCCAGAGTGCTGGGATTAAAGGTGTGTGCTATCAAGATTGGCAGGAGTTATTTATGATCAATAATTTATTTTGTCATAAGGTCATAAAACTGATGTATTAATCTTTGCATAAATGCAGAGTTAAACATAATTGAGTCATAAAAAAAATCCAGTCCAACATTTTGAAAACCTGTAAGGACTTAAAAGGAGAGTCAACCTAAGGAAGCGAAATTCTATAGACTTCAGCTGAGCCAAGTTCGTGAGTGGTGCATTTTTTTAGCAAGGCGAATTGTTCCTGGGGCTGTCAACGTTGTGTTGTCAGCATTTGGGGATGCAAATAAAGGAGATATAGTTCCCCATCGCCAAGCTCTGGCCCCTAGCAACCTCAGAAGTTCCCCTAGGGTTTTAGGGACCTTGACTCAGACTGACCCAGTATTCATGGCCTTGGCATTCAAGAGAATTCCAGGACTTAACAGTGTATGAAGAAAGCTAAAGCTCTTGTACCATAGACTTCACTGTGAGGGTCAGGAGACAGGGCTGGGAACTGCAGGATAGCTGAGAGCACGGGCGTGGGTTGCTCAGAGACTACCACAGCAGACAGCTTCAGACAATAGTTGTATATGAAATTTTGGTGGGGTTTGAAGTTAGTATTTTATTGCTGGATGGTTCCTGGGGGCACTTGGTGGTATTACAATCCATAAAAAAAAAGTTTGCCTACAGGGATGTTGGATATCTTTACTCTAAGCAGTTTTGCTTGAGATTATCTGGCGATGTCTGGGAAAAGGAATGAGAGCCTGCCTAACGTCGTATATACTCGGGCCTTAATACTTTAACATAAAACATGTATGTGTGAAAGGAATATTAACTCTAGTTCGGCATCTTATCTTGCTTCTCACCTGGTGACAGATTTTTTTTTTCTTTTCCTTTTTGATAGTTTCATTGTGTAGCCCTGGCTGTCCTGGAACTTACCATGAGTCCGGGATGGCTTCAAAACTCACAGAGATCTGCCTGTTTCGGCTGCCTAAGGGCTGGCGTTAACGTCTGGGACGAGGGGTTCTTCCCCCCTTTGCATCCTCCAAATGTCCTCTCTATCCTACCCCAGGATGGTCACAATTACGTTCTGACTTCATAGCCCAAACTTCTTTTCTTCTTCTAAGTTTCCCTCCTAGAATAAAGTCCTTGGAAACTTCATACAGAAAAAAAAAAGCCCCAAGGGAGAAAATGCAGAGAAATTTCCTGCCAAAGTGGGATTTGAAAGGGAGGACAAAATACTTGTGAACATAACCTATTATAAGGGAAAGCATAAGTCATATAGCTCATAACTCATAGCTGGTTTTGAGACATTAAATAAAAGAGATTGTGGAACCAGATTTCCCCCCCAAACAATGGAAGGCACATTGAAAAGCCATCTAGTTAATAGTATGGAGTTTTAAAACGAGCCTTCACATACGGCAGAATGTTTGTACTGGCACAGTCCTTTTCTCTTTTGAAAGGCATTACACAATTATCCTTTAATATTCGCAGCGGCTCTGTGAAAAATGCGGAGTCCTCTTGGTCCACAGAGGGCAGGGCAGACGCTGGGACCCGCCCAGCTCAGGCCACCACGGGACTTCGGTGAGATCCTTGCAAGATTAGAGTAGCGTCCGGCAGCTCAGTTGAGTTCCGGGATCCTGTGGTCAAGAGCGGAGTGTGACTCGGGTTTGCTCACAGGCTGCAAGGGAGTGCCAGGCTCTTTGAGTTAGGGAATGCGGTAAGGTGGTCAAAGGCACCACCTGTTATGGGGCGTCAGAGCGAATCGGGCTTGGATCCCCAAACCTTCTCTCATTGAGCATGACCTTTGGATAGCGTTTTGAGCCTTAGCTTTCTCAGCTTTCACAGGAATCTCCTATCAGATCTCCTACATAGCAGATATTTACTTTACGATTCATAGCAATAGCAAAATTACAATTATGAGGTAGCAACAAAAATAATGTTATGGTTGGGGGGGTCACCACACTATGCGGAGCTGCATTAAACGGGTTGCAGCATTAGGAAGGTTGAGAACCACTTGATATATATTGACAATTGAACAAAAGACTGCTTGGGTCACACTAAGCATTCGTGAACTGGCAGCTCCAAATACCTAAGCTTCAGAACACTCAGGAAACTACCTATGCAGGTTAGGCAATCTTTATCTGCAAAATGGGTGCAGCGCAGCCCGCAGTTTTCAAGTAGCAACCATTACTTTGCAAACAAAATTACAATCAATCCCCTTTCCCTATTCTTTACGGCACTTGCTTCCACAAGGTTGACTTGGAGGAGAGGCTCAGAAGCAGAGAAAAGCGAGAGGGGTAGGAGAGTAAGAGGCCGGACAATCTCGCGCTGCTGGTAACAGCTGGGGTTCCAGTCGCACCCAGGACGATCGCTCGCGCCCACAGCACGCCTAGGAAGCCTTCGTCCGAAGCCCGCAGGCAGGCTCAGGGAATCTGGCGAAGGGTGCTGGGAAAGGGTACTGGGAAGCAGGCGGCGGGCCTCGGGGCGGGCCTATGGGGGCGAGGGGTGGGGCCCTATGGTTTGGAGGCGGGGCTACGGGCGGGGTCCGACAGAGTTTCTCTGCTGCGCGCGCCACGTCTCCCTCAGCGAGCTAGTGGAGGAACGGGCCGGGGAGGGACCAGCCACGCGGGGCGGGAACTAGCTCCTCTCGCGAGAGTTGGCGACGGCCGCGGCGGCGGCAGCGGCGTGTCCGTGAGAGCGGCGTGGGGGCGGGGAGGAGAGGCGGCGGCGACGGCGGTGGCGTCCGAGCTACGCCACACGGGGCCGGGGCGCCGGGAGCCGGAGAGCAGCGCGGGGTCGTGGTGGCGGCGGCGGCGGTGAGGGGAGCGCGGCGGAGGAGGCGGAGCCATGGCGGGCCAGCAGTTCCAGTACGATGACAGCGGGAACACCTTCTTCTACTTCCTCACCTCCTTCGTGGGGCTCATCGTGATCCCCGCCACCTACTACCTCTGGCCGCGAGACCAGAATGCGGGTGAGTCCCATCGGCGGTCCTGCTCGGGTGCTCTCCGGGCGGCCGCTCCTCTCCTGGCCGCGCCGTCCCGCCCGCAGGCGCTGCCCGGTGTCCCGGTGACGCCGCCCGCGCGGCCCGGCTTGAGGCCCCGCCGTGCGCGGGGCCCGAGCTCGCTGGCGATTTCCGGGGCCGCTCGCCCGCCTGCCCTCCTGCGTGGTCCTCGGGAGTTTGGCTCGGACCCGCTCCGCGTGGTTCTGGAAGTCCCTTGCCTTCTGCCTCTTTGTCTTCCCCGCCTCTGCCCGTGCTGGGTGTTCTTTCCGGAGCTAGCGGCTCGGGCTGGGGAGGATAGGGATGGGGGGGGGGGAGGGCGGGAGAAGAGTTGGCAGACGAGGAAACGCGGAGTGCGGGCACTACTCCTCGACCTCCGCTCCCGCCACCCTTCTTGCCTCTCATCCCGGTGTCGCGGCTGCAGCTGCTGTGACAGAGGTTTGGGGGCACCCCTGAGCTGGGTGGCATGTTTGGGACTTCCAAGTGAGCTCACCAGCCGCCCACCCCTGTCACTTCCTCCCGTTTGCTTTTTTCATTTGTTCACTCACGTCGTGGGGGTTGGAAGCGCTGCCGTTATTCCTTTTATCAAAGCCCAAATAGATTTCTCCCCGTTTGCTCTCCTTTTCTCTGTGGAGTTTCCTGTTGGCCACTGGAAAGTGCAAGTCGGAAGGCTTAAACTCGGTTCATTGATCGATCGGAGGAGGTAGTTGTGGGGTCGCTAGCCATCTGCTTTTAGTGCTTGAGCCTTTTCACATTTAACATCCGTGTCAGGACGCAAGCTAAAGTCACTTCTCGGAATGTTAGGTGTATTCTGAAAGTGAGGTTGGATTCTGTGTTTACTAAGACATATGGCACGGGATATTCTTAAAGCTGACGGCAGCAGCCGGGCGGTGGTGGCGCACGCCTTTAATCCCAGCACTCGGGAGGCAGAGGCAGGCGGATCTCTGTGAGTTCGAGACCAGCCTGGTCTACAAGAGCTAGTTCCAGGACAGGCTCCAAAACCACAGAGAAACCCTGTCTCGAAAAACCAAAAAAAAAAAAAAAAAAAAAAAAAAAAAAAAAAAAAAAAAAAAAGCTGACGGCAGCAACTGCCAACTCCTAATGGTTTTTTTTCTGGTGGTGGTAGCCCTAATTGGTAGGTTTTGGGTATAACAGCAGCACTGAGGGCAAGCTTTCTGTGTCTGCTAAGTTGCTTTTAGGTTGGGTGTGGTGATCTAGGTTGTGTACTGTACCTGGTTACCAGTGAAGCCCAGAACTTGTTACACTTTGATGAGGGAACCCAGTGCCCTATAAAATTATTTAGTTATGCAATGGAACTAAAGTAAATTTCGGATAAAGGGTAAGCAAGGATTATATCTCTGTTGTGTCTTTGACAGTAAGTTTGAGTATCCATTACATGCAACAGTATAACCAAAGTTACCCTGGTTTCTCATTCAGGGCTGGTTTATGAAATTGCATTTCGGACTCTTGTGTTCGGTGTTTCTAAGTGCATTGAGATAGTACGGCGTTTTGGATGGTGGTGTACATACATATTTTTGGTGTCCTAATACAGAAACGTTTTTTCTTGACTTGCACGCCCAAGCCATTCCTTGAGTATTTCAAGTTAAAGGGATCTATGCCCACCAGTGTGGTGGCTCACAAATACTGTCCCAGGCCTTGAGAGGTGGAGGCAAGGTGATTCAGAGTTCAAGGCTACTGGTACCTGCTACAGCGTGATTTCAGAGCCAGCCTGGCAACATGAGTCCTTGCAAGCTGGTAAAGGCCCTTCCTTGTCCCAAAGTCTGACAACTTGATTCTGGACCTGGGACAAAGGGAGGAAGGGAAAAACTGACTCTTGAGACTAGTCCTCTGACCTCCATAGGAGGGCTATAGGTACCCGCCCATACTGTGTAACTAAAAAAAAAAAAAAAGAAAAAGAAAAAAGAAACAAAACAAAGAGGAGGTATGCTTTCCAGTATTGTATCTTATGTTCACTTACCACCTACTTGTCTGTGATTGGTTGTGTAGAAGACAAAGGCGTTGACATAGTAGGTAGAATGGTTGAATATTATCAGGAGCTGCTCTGATTTCAGAAACTCCTCTCTGTGGAATTAAGACCTTTCATGTGTTTTTGAAAATTGAAAGTGTCAAGGCCAGCTAGTTCCAGAAAAGGCACCAAAGCTACAGAGAAGCCCTGTCTCCAAAACCCAAAAAACCAAAAAAATAAAAAAGAAAGAAAATTGAAAGTGATTTTTTAAAAAAAAATGATAATTTTGGGCTACAAAATTTGTTTGATAACATATCATACAATATGTACTGGTATCCCTTTCCTTAGGGGAGGGCCTTTGGAGAATGCTAGTAGTATCGATGAAAGGAATTAATTTTGACAGATAAATCTTGACCCTCCAGTATTAGTTTTAAAAATCTTTCAAGTATAGTGAGGAACTTGATATGGTGGTGGATGCCTTTAATCTCAAATATGTGGGAAGCACAGGCAGGCAGAACTCCTGACAGTTAAAGGTTACACAGTGAAGGACCCTGTCTTAAACCTAACCAAAAAAATGCAGTGAGGTAGAACTGTTAGTGTTGCCCTCAGTTTTCTGGAGAACCTGGAGGTTAGGTAAGTTTCCTGTAGGGCAGACACAGCATTAGAACACTGTTCCTTCAAAACCCTTTGTTTCCTTATTGTTAGATTAAAAAGATACATAAACTCTGTTGTAACTTTGTTTCTTCACACCTGGCGCTCTGCTTCCGGTTTGCCTTAGTAAATATACACCTGTTGATGTATTTGTTTGATCTTGCCCCAAATTCATTATGGGAATGAAGAAGGATGCTTCAGTGCTATTCTAATCATTAAGAGACTTGTTGGTTGTCACTTGCTTTTTCCTGGATTACTGTTACTTATATTGTTTCTTTAGAACTACAGTGTTAGTAAAATGATGCTTTCATTACTATGACCCCTCCCTCCAGTCCAGTTGCAAGGTCTTGAATATCAAAACTCTTGAATTACAGGCTCATCCAAAACCCCTGAAAAAGAAAATTTTCAAACATGTTCGTTACAAAATAAGTTGCTCATTTGTTGTTGTATGGTTTTGTGGTGTTATGCTTTTATAGATTTGCCTGATCATTAGAAAACAATCTTGTTTTCCTTTTGAAATATTAATTTCTTTGACTTTTAGTAATGTGTGTACGTGTTTTTTAAATTGCACTTTCATTTATTTTGTGTGTATGTTTGTAGGCAGAGGAAAACTTCTGGGAGTCAGTTTTCTCCTACCCTATGTATCTAAGGATTGAATGAAGATTGTCAGGGATGACTGCAAGCACCTTTACCTCCAGAAACCTCTCATCCTCCCTCTATGTTAATTGTTTGTGTGTGTGTATGTGTTCCAGACTAGTTCTCGATGTAGCTGTCCGGGAACTTACCCTGTAGATCAGGCTGGCCTTGAACTCCAAGATCATCTGCTTCTGCCTCCCAAGTGCTTGTACTGTCGTTGCTTGGCTCCATGTTAATTCTTTTTTTTTTTTTAATATTTATTTATTATGTATACAGTATTCTGTCTGTGTGTATGCCTGCAGGCCAGAAGAGGGCACCAGACCCCATTACAGATGATTGTGAGCCACCATGTGGTTGCTGGGAATTGAACTCAGGACCTTTGGAAGAGCAGGCAATGCTCTTAACCTCTGAGCCATCTCTCCAGCCACAGTTGTTTATGCTTGGCTTTCTTGGAATTACTGAGTTCTTGAGTATATTGTAAAATATATAAATTTCACAGATTGTGAAATTTAAGGTTTGGGAAAATAGAAATAGCTAGTCTTCGCCATATTTGGTATGCTAATTGACTTACTTTTTAAACATTATTAGTGGAATCTTTTTCCATGATTTTAGTCTTTTGTGTTGGGCTAAATATACTACGTAATTCATACCCCTTTTAGTAGTAAAAGGTCTTCTTGGCTGTTTGAAAATTGGCTAATAAAATGGATCTACATGAAAAAGTAATGACATGGACAGTTTAGATTTCCTTGTAATAGTGGTTCTTAGTAGAGGCTACAAGTAAAATTACTCAGAGCTTATACACACAGGTGTCCCTAGAAACTCATCTAATCAGTCTGAAGTGAGTGCTGCATGTTGCTATTTTATAACAAAAGGTCTAAATTGCAGGTAAGTTTGAGAGGGCTGCTTAGAGAACCTTATTGGAATGGCATTTGTTGACATTATCTTGGGTGGTAGTTTATTTGTTTTGGTATGTGCTTTTTGCTAAAAAGCAACCCCTTCCAAACTAACCAACCAACCAAACAAACAAAAAAACAGAACAGAAAACCAGAAATTAGAACCAGAGAGTTGGCACAGTGGGTAAAAGCACTTTCTCGATAAACCTGAACACCTGTGTTTGATCCTGGACCTTGATTCTGAGAGAATCAAGACTTATCCTTTAACCTCCCACACAGACATTGGCATGCATACACACCACCACCACCATTAAAAAAAAGTGTTGTAGCCTTTTTGATTTAGAATTACTTCTAAAACAGCACTTAATAAAGTTCTGGAAGTCGAAATTAATTTTTCAAGACAACTCAAATTTTGTTTTTGATTTATGTGTATGAGTGTTTTACCTACATGTCTGTAGGTATACCATATGAGTGTCTAGTGCCTGAGGGATCAGAAGATGGCATCAGATTCCTTGGACGTCAAGATCTAGAGTTATGTATGGCTGTGAGGCACCACAGAACTTAGGTTCTCTGTGAGAACAGCAAACACTCCCTTAACTTCGGAGCCGTTCTTCCATTCCATTATTCCCAAAGACAACTTTAAATGAAGTTCATAACCAGTTTATTGTGGTTACCATTATGCTGTGATTGGAGTCTTCAGTATTTTAGACATTCTCAAGATTCTGAAATAGTTACAGTTACCTCAGCCACTTCCTATCTTTGTTTTTTTCATAAATACTGTACTGTTACTTTGTGCGCACTGTCCTCTTTGTTCTTTCTGGTTTAGGTTTTTTTAAAAATTAAATAATTAAATAAATTTCTTTTGGCATCCCAATTGCTGTTATCAAAGGCATGTGCCACCACCCATGCCCAGCCTATTTATTTATTTTTTTAAAAAATGTATTTTGTTATTTTTTTTAATGGTGTGTATGTTTGTGTGTATGTGTGTGTGTATGTTGTTGGGGAGGGTAGTATGTATATGTGAATGTGAGTTAGTTCCTGTGGAGTCCAGAAGGTTCAGAAGGTTTCAGATTCCCCTAGAGCAGGATTTACCAGGTAGTGGCGAGTTGGCCGGTCTGGGTGATGGGAACCAAACAGAGGTCCTCTGGAAGAGCGCATGTACTCTTCACTGCTGTGCCATCTTTCCAGCCCCAGTGTTTGTTGAGTTTTTGATTCCTTGACCCTTTTCAAAACTGCCTGATTTTGAAATCTGGATTGGCAGATTCCCGTACTTTTAGTAGGCAGGTGATGTGTTTTAGCATGGTCATCTGTAAAATAGAGACATAGAAGTCTCTTTTTACAGAATTAGAGTGGAGATTAAACTGGACTTTATGTTAAGCGTTTAGAATGTGTCTGAAATGCAGTGTACTATTAACGCACATTGTTTGATTTGCTACTTAGCTCCTCAGGTTTCTGTTTTTATTTGAAGAGTTTAGTTGAAATGTTTTAAAAATTAATTTTATTTGCTTGTATTCTCTCAAGTAGTATTTAAGTCAATCACTCATATTTGAGGATATGAGTAGGTATCTGTTTTTGTCATTTAGCACTGTAGTAGGAAAGTCCTACTTTAAAAAGTTTTAAGCTCTAGTCTAGTCTCTGTTTTAGTTTACTCTGGACTCCAAGCTTTATTTCTAGGGATGAAAATAATAACTTGCCATAAGGAATCAAGAAGTGTCATGAGGCTGGCTTGTGGTGCCCATATGCCTTTGGGAGGCTGTGGCAAGAGATTGTAAATTGCAGGTCATTCTGGACTACTTAGTGAGACTTATCTCAAAAACAGAAAACTCCAAACCAACCAGGCCTCCTAAGAATGGTTTTTAGAAAGAAAAAAGGTACATGTAAAATTCCTGTAGAACTACAATAGAAATTTCTACATTTGGTAAATAATGTTTTCAGTTCTTCTAGATGATATTTTTTTTTTCCCTAGCCTCTGTGTTTTTTTTTTTTTTTTCCCCTTAAGCTGCAAATACCCAGTGCAGAAAAGCACAAAGGGGGCCAGAGAAATGGCTTTGCTAGTACCGGCTGCCAAGCCTGAATGCTTGGATTCCATATTTGGATCCCAAATGATAGCAGGAGAACTGACTCCTGTAAGTTATCCACATATGCACCATGGTGTGTACACACACACACACACACACACACACACACACACACACACCAATAAAAATTTTAAAAGGGACAGTTCTTGCAGAAGATTCCAGTTCAGTTTCTAGCATCTATAAACCACACCTAACTAGCTCCAGAGGATCCAACACCCTCTTCTGGCCTCAGTGTGTACCTGCATAAATGAAAAAATGAATGAGGACATGACCCTCATCCATATGGCGGAGGAGAAGGTTTATTGTAGACATAGGGGAGAGCTTAATCACAGACACCTGGAAGGGTCCAGACTGAACCCAACCAGGGGTGGAAGTAGTGAGAGAGAAAGAGAAGAGAGGAGGGGGCTTAAGAGAGGTGCCTTGGACCAAGTGGCAAAGAGAGTGCATTAGCCAAAATGGCTGGGTTATGTAGGAATCAGAGAAGCTGGGGGGACGGGCAGCCCAGCATTGGGCTGGAGAGTTTAGGATAGGGGGTAGGGTATGCCTGCCAGGATGGCTCTGTAACAGGTACTGGTGATGCTGAGAGAGGCTGGAGGACATTATCCAATTTGCTATGTTAATAGACACCTCAGTTAGCCATTGGTTAAGTTTGAGACCTAACACTGTATATATTTCCCCCCATAACAAAATATTTCTTTAAAAACTGAAAAACATGAAGGAATGAACAGAAGTTGATTTTTTTCTCTTATAGGTAATGATTTTGTTTTATTTAAACTAAATCCTCCCATTGAACATTATTCTTGCTATGCCCCATATATTTTGGTATATCATGTTTTTATTTTCATTCTTCTTTCAATTGTTCTGGGTTCTTTGATTTGTTGAGTTGATGTTCACACGTCTATAAATTTTACTTCTTTGTAATTTTACTTGCCATTGATTTTTAATGTCATCCCATGTAGTCAGAGGAAAGACAATGTGATAATTTGTGGTCTAACCGATGGCCATCCCATAAAATCTCTGTACTGGAAGACATCTGGATGTTTCTGATGTTGGGGTAGTGTTTTGTGTATGACTGGGAGAACTGGTTGGTAGTTGGTTTTTACATTGGGTCCTCTATTTGTATATACAGTAGGCTACTCCAGAAACACCAGAAGAGTAACTTGCTCTAGGGGATTGTAGTAGTGCCTAAGGCCAAAATTGACAAATTAATCACAGTTTAATTTGAAGCCATCCTTCAAAAGATGTAAGCCTTCAAAACAGTTGTATAAGACAGATTCTGCTAGTGTGGTTGTTGTCTAGGTGTGGAAGACATATTCTCCATGCTTCTTTTTTCTTCTTGAATTTTTTGTGAAGGTAATTTTAGAATGTCTTACTTGGGGCAGTCCTCACTTGCCCCTCTAGGCGGACTTAAGGAACTACAGCATTTTTCATCTCAGTTGTTTATTAGCTTTAAGGCGATGTGTGCATAATGCTCTTTAAATATACTTGGAGGAAATTTAAATATCTTGATGACAAAGCTGAGACCTCAAATAGGTATTCAACTTGCCTCAAGTCATCAGGTTTAAGATTGGATGTTGAACCCAAATTAGCTAAAGCTTCTTTTTTAGCTGCTGCTTTGTACTCCTTTCTGTAATTAAGTAAATATTGCACAGTATTATAATATCAAAACAGCAACTGGAAGGTGATGAAGGAGAGCAGGAATAGTTTTATTTTGGGGCTTGTGTATTTAATGCAGAGAAGGTGATTTAAGATGCTTCTTGAAAAGAAGAAAGGTGTTGACAGAGGTTTTCTGTCCTTCCTGGTCCCACAGCTGTTCAATTCCAGAGAAACACACAGAGGTCTACATTAATCATAAACTGGTTGGCCTATTAGCTCAGGCTTCTTATTAACTCCTACTTCCTACATTAGCCCATAATTGTCTGTGTCAGCCATGTGGCTTGGTTCCTTTTATCTACGAGGCATTCTCATCTTCCTTCCTCTTGTGTCTGAGTGACATCTGCAGACTGACCTTTCCTTTTCCCAGAATTCTGCTGTTCTGGTTGCCCTGCCTCTACTTCCTGCCTGGCTACTGGCCAATCAGTATTTTATTAAAATACAACTAACAAATCTTGATGGTACAAGGCCATTGTCCCACAACACTTCCGTCCCCCTCCCCACTTTCAGGACAAGAACTCTGAATCTAATCTCCTTTGTTTAGCTTTTTTTCTGGACCATTATCCATAACAACTTGTAACCAACACTCTAAACAAAGACAAGCATCCACAATCCATTTTTTGGGGAATGTGGGCATAATTTTCCAGGATACTTCCTGCTGATTGGGGGCACTGATCTTCTTATGGGGTGTAATTATTCAGCCACAGATAAGGCTGCACTTCTGGGTTCTAAAGGCAAGCATGTGCACATGGGCCCTCGGGTGAAATGCCTGAATGTTAAAGGGCCCCCGTGTGACCCTCGTGCACGCATGCATGGTTACATCCATGTATGGCTCAGCTAAACCTTTGTGTGCATGCGTGAGTCTCACATCATCTGCATCATCAGCATGTGACATAGTCACGGCAACCCCCTGTGTGCATGTGCTAGGCAGTTTTTAAAAGCTGGATGTGCCATCCCTGTATGCACCCCCTCTAATAAACTCCTAAGTGGGTTTGTGTGTGTTCTGTTTCCTTCTCTCACACCAGGTAATTTCATGGGGACCTAAAGAAAATTAAGAATTATGGTCAAGTCCTGACTGGAATAGTCTGTGAGGCCTGATCATCTCAGCCAGTAGTCTTGAGGTTGTTGTGGATGTAGAACTCAGAAATCTGGGCCATCTGTTCCTATTGGAGATTTTTAAGGCCTCTTCCTTGATCAAACCTGATTTTTCTTAACCGAGAATGAATTCATACCCTCTCATTTCCTGTGGAAACAAAAGCAAAACCTCTTCTCCAAAGTAACATATCTTTTGACTTAAATTTTGAAGTCAAGGCATTTTCAAAATATATATGTTGGATTAATCCAGCAGCATTTATAATCAAATGTCTTTTTAGCAGCTTTTGCTTTTTCTGAAGCCACCAAACAATTTAAAGACAACACAATAACATACAGTATCCAGATTCTCTGTGTATTTTTCATCTTTATGTGGCTTTATTTTACCCTCTATTTCTTTTATTTTTATTTTTAATTTTTGGCTTTTGACACAGGGTTTCTCTGTGTATCTTTGGCTGTCCTTGAACACACAGACGTCCACCTGCCTCTGCCTCCCAAGTGTTGGTATTAAAGGTGTGTGCCACCACACCTTGAAATCGCAGAGGTCTGCATGCCTGTGCCTTGCAAATGCCACCACACTCAACTAATCTCTTTCTTTCTTTTATATTTTAAGAACTTTATCCTTTTTCTTTTCTCTCCCAAGCCCACATTTAATCTTAAATGCACTGTAAACCATTTAGAGGTTTTCTTATCTGATTCTATCTTTACTATATCTCTCTTTTTCTGACTACTTGAGTCTTTAATTTGCTAAGTGATATGCCTAGGATTAAAGTCCTGGCTTTGATGGCTGGGTCCACCCCCATCTATTAGCTTTCTGAGAGTCTAGCCTCATGGTGGAGGTACTGGCCAGAGCCATGTTTATTGCAGCAATTCTATGGCGTTTCAACATCCCTGCCACCACCAAGAAGCACACTGTTGGCTATTCATAAAACCCTTTAAGTGTTTTGTGGTTGGGGGGGCCTCTTGAAAGAGCTGCAAGGTTTTTGCAGCTAAAGCTGAGTCAGGAAGCCTCTCTTAAATGAGATGTGCTTGTCTCTAGCAAACAGAGCCCATCTGAGAAAATGCTGCTACTAAGAAGCTGTGCTTAACTCTGTTCTTTTGTGTCTAGAATTACTTCCCAAGCTCTCTCAGGTTTTATGTGGATGTAGTTGTCCACATTGGATGGCATTTGTTGACCGAGGTTTCTGTAAGTATGGGAACACTGCAAAAAAGCATGTAAGTAAATGGCAGATTTGAAATTTGATTGGCTCAGGCCAAGCGAACCATTTTGAGAAGCTTATTTTTTGTCCTATTACTAACCTAGGAAACAACAGAGCAATGACATCTGGCTGGTTTTGCTTTCTTGTATGTAGTGGAGAATAGTTTAGAAGTTGGGAAAGGGGCTGGAGAGATGGCTCAGCGGTTAAGAACATTGCCTGCTCTTCCTTTAGTCTAGAAAGACATAGGAGGAGAATTCAGGGCTTGCTAGATAAGATTTAAAAAAGTGTGTGGTTGGGGCTGGAGAGATGGCTCAGAGGTTAAGAGCATTGCCTGCTCTTCCAAAGGTCCTGAGTTCAATTCCCAGCAACCACATGGTGGCTCACAACCATCTGTAATGAGGTCTGGTGCCCTCTTCTGGCCTTCAGGCATACACGCAGAAAGAATATTGCATACATAATAAATAAATTAAAATAAAAAGTTGGGAAACTATATGGAACTGAGAGTCTATCTTAACTCATTTCATTGAGATGTTAGACTATAGAAGTGTGACTAGATTAAAAAAAATTTTGAGATAGCTTGGGCAGTTTATTTCTTATATGTTTATTTCCCTTTTCATTGACTTCTGGTCTATTGGAAGTTATTTGATGATCAGCCCAGTTAGTTTGTGAAGTGCGTATAGTGAAAAGGATTGGAATGAACGTTTTTTAAAAAAAGTCTGTGGGTATTTTACTTGTTATGTCTATGTACCTAATGGTTGTGTCTGGTGCTTCTGGAAGTCAGAAGAGGGCATTGGATTCCCTGGAACTAGAACTACAAATTGTTGTGAGCCACCATTTTTAATTTTTTTTTTAATTAGAAAAGAACTGGTTGATACTAGGTTTGTGTTTAAAGCAATTGTGAACTGCTGTGTGTGGGTGCTGGAATTGGAACCCAGGTTTTGGTAAAAGGAGCGCACATGTTCCTAACTGGAGCCATCTCTCTAGTCTCTCAAAGCATTGTATTTTGTGAATGTATATACTTAAATTGGGCATATAATCTTTTTAAGACTTTATATCTTGACGGGATATTAGAGATAGAAGAACGTGTGATTGTTTAGGAAAAAAATTCTGTGTATTTTATTTTGATTGAAGGGGTTCAGTATCAGGTATGTAGTCTAATACACAGAGGAAACCACCTGGGTGAAGGAATTAGGGTACATTCAGGCTTTATAGATGTGACAAGCATTGGATTAGTAAGATGTAAAATTATTTTTGTTTAAAGGTTAGTTTACATACACACTTTATCTTGGGAGAACCTGAAAAGTTAAAGATTAGTTAATTTACTCCAATTAAAAAGTTTTAAGATTATGTGTATATGTGTGTGTTTTTGCGTGTATATGAAGGGGTTTTAGGAAGCCAGATGAGGGCGTTTTCTTGGAGCTGAAGTTATAGGTGGTTTTGCACTGCCCAACATAGGTGCTCCAGGGGCGCTCCTGTTTCCCTTTCTCTTTATTATTGAGAGATTTTTATTATGTATCCCTGGTTGGTCTGGAACTCAAGAGACCCACTAGCTTCTGCCACCTGAGTGCTGGGATTAAACCTATGTATCACCAAGCAAGACTGTTTTCCCAGATACTTGTTCCCTAAGTCATACATTTTGTTCACTCACAAAGAAAGTTGTTGTTCATGCATGTGCACACGCGCGCGCGCACACACACACACACGAGAGAGAGAGAGAGAGAGAGAGAGAGAGAGAGAGCGCGCGCGAGCGAGCATGTCTAGCCTTCAGACTTTAAAAATTTCCTGTATTTAGCTGGATGGTGATGGTGGAGGAGATCTTATTGGTTCAAAACAGAAACACGTGGCTTGAAAGTTGTGGTGGTGGTGGTACACACCTTTAAATCCAGTATCAGGAGGCAGAAACAGGTGGATCTCTGAGCTTGAGACCAGCCTAGTGTATTGAGCAAGTTCCCAGACAGCCAGAGCTACACAGAGAAACTCTGTCCCAAACAAGCAAGCAGGTAAGCAAGCAAGCAAACACAAACACCACCACAATTTCCTAGGTCTAGTGATGGCTCACAACGCTTTTATGATCTGAATTTGATTCCTGAACCCATATGCTAGAAGGTGAGAACTGAATTCTGCAGGTTGCCTTGGCTTCACATGCATGTTCATGTACAACTCCCTTCCATAAATAAAAGTGTAAACAAAACAAAAAATCCCAGAAGACAAAAAAGCCATTTCCCATCATTACCAGACTCTTTATGTATAAGAAATGTTATGCCATTTCTGCCAAGGCCACATTGTTTACTTGAAAATTCTTGTTAGTACTCTTGAAAGAAAATATTCCTTACTGTTTGGAATTGTCATGGATGAAGAAATTTTCTCATACAGATTCTAAATCTTTTCAACCTTTGATTTTTTTTTTTGGTAGTTCTGTCTAGTAGTTGTTGATTGAGTATTCATTGGCTGACATTAGTAGTAGGTACAGAAAACAATAAAATGATGATTGCAATATGCATAGTCTTGTTTGGGTAACTTGCATGGGGTGTGGGAGGATTAGAATTAGATGCTTGAATTGTTATGCTCAGAGCACTCTAAAGAGTATAAGGGGACTGGAAACAAGCGCTGTGCACGTTAGCTGGATAAAGTATTTGCATCTACTTGTGGTAATAGTGGCATGCTAAAAGTTAGAAAAGTTTTAAATACTTAAATTTGCTTTTCAGATTGATTTTTGTGTTTATGTGTATTGCCTGCATGTATGTATACACACTATGTGTGTGCTTGATACCCAGGGAGGGCAGAAGAGAGCCTTGCATCTCTTGGAACTAGAGTTAGAGCTGCTATTATCTCTCTACTTTCTTGGTAATGCCCTTTACTTAATAAAACCAAAACCAAAAAGTTTAAATTTTGTTGAAGTCCAATTAATTTCCTTTTGTTCATTTATATTATTGGGAACATACCTAAGATTCTATTGACAATTTCAAGGTTATACAAGTTTAATCATTTTTTTTACTAAGAAAGTTAATGGTTTTAACTCTAAACTTTTGAATGGTTTGGAACTCATTTTTGATTCAAAGTCAGATGAAAAATGAATTTCAAGTTTTTCTGTCATCACTCACCTGCATTGTGTCTGTGGACTTCCCTGTGACCCTAATTCTGAACATGACCCTGTGTAGTGATGCAGACTGCCTGAAATACCGCAATTCATACTCAACTCTTGTAAATACTGTGTTCTTCACTGTACCTGCAAGTTTTGTGCTTTTATAGGTGCATAATGATTTAGTTGTGGAAAACAAAGACTTTCTTACGGTCATTGCTCAGAATGTTAAGTACAAAATTAGTATATCTTTGGATTGTATTGTTAAAATGTTTTTTAAAGATTTATTTTTATATTTATATATATGAATGCTTATCCGCATATGTGTATATGCATTTGTGCCTGTGGAGGCCAGAAGCGCATCAGATCCTGTGGAACTGGGAATCTGGAGTTTTGGATGTGCATGTTGGAAACTGAATCTCGGTTCTCTGGAAGAGTAGCAAGTTCTCTTTCCTGATAAGCCATCTCTCCAGCCGATAAAATTTATTTTATTTTATTTTTTTGTATATGTTTGTGTGCCTCTACGAGGCCAAAAGAGGGTGTCTGATCTTCTAGAGCTGGAGTTAAATGTAGTTATGGGCAGCCTGGTGTGGGTGCATGGTTGAGCAGGAAGGGAAGCAGGACTCTTAACTACTGAGCCATCTTTTCTGCTCCTAGGATGTTTGAATTTTAAAATCACATTTGGTGAGTTGACTTGAATTTCATTTGAAAAAAATAATCATTAAAATTTATTTTAGAATTAGAACAGAATTTCCAATAATTTCTAAAATGTCCTTAAATATACTTATATATTTTGTAGTATGTATTTATGCTAAGTGTAGTTATCAGCCTTGATGATTATAATAATTCAGGATTTCAAGTAACATTGAGAATGCTATATGTCCTGTACTACTAAATTTTCAGCCAAGACTAAAAATAAATAAGCAAAGCCATCTCATTAGTATGCAGATTGCTTTCTTTTAAAAGAAATGGTAAAAATAATATGTATACTAAGAATTATTTTCAGTTTTATGATTTATCAATAAATGTTTGACTGGTGTACCTATTTTATACACATATATCCAGTGTTGTGTAAACATTTCTCTGTAAAAGGCTCATGGGTTGCCTCAGTGCCTTGTGAACCCCATTCTTTTCCTAGTTGGAGCTATACTACTCTCTTCTTGAGTACTCTTTCTCTCCCTTCACCTTACTGTTTGCTTGACCTGCAGTACTTTTCTTCTGGGTAGCCACATTGCCTTCGCCTTTGTCCCCATTCTCTTTGCTCATATGTCATCTTCACAGTGAGTTCACTTTGTCACCCCATGTTCCTCTGCGATATTTACTTGTTTATCCTCCCTCCCTCCCTCCCTCCCTCCCTCCCTCCCTCCTTCTCCCTCCTTCTTTCTGTCTTTCTGTCTCTGTCTCTCTGTCCTGTCTGTCTGTTCTGTCTTTCTTTTTCTTTTGTTTATTTGAGGCAGGGTTTCTCCATGTAGTCCTGACTGTCCTGAACTTGCTTTGTAGACAAGGTCTACCTGCCTCTGCTTCCTGAATGCTGGGATTAAAGGTATGTGCCACCACTGCCCAACTAATGTTATTTCTTTACTCTACTACACTATATAGTGTAAGAAGAGGAGGGTTTTGGGTCTTATGTATCCCAGGAGGACCCCTAACTTTTCCAAGTAGTGGAGGATGACTTTGAACTTCTTATTCTGCTTCTTCCTTCCACTGATCTTCTTGTATGCATCTCAGAAATGCTGTTATAGATACACTATTGTGCCAGCTTTATATAGTTTAGAACTTAGGGCCTGTTAGATGCTGTTCAATCATTCTACCAACTGTACTACATGTCTGGACCAAGAGTTGTTGTTGTCTTTGGTGTATCTCCAGTGTCCCGAAGGATCTTGGTACATAGTAGATCTTATTTCTAAGCATTGTTGTATAAAAGAGTTTATAATTTTCTGTGCACATTTATATAATACTTAATATACTCCAGGCAGATGTAAAGAGGAAAGATATTTATTAATGGGTAAGATAGATTTTCAGCCTTCAACAGCCTTGAGCGTAGAGAAGTCAAAATTAACTTTAATATTGGTTACTTAAGAGTAGTGATTCCTGTCAGTCTGTGATGGTACATACCTTTAATATCAGCATTTCGGAGGCAGAGACAGGTGAATTTCAGTGAGGCTAGCCTAGCCAAAATACATGTTCTGGGCAGCCAGAGTTACATGGTGAGACCCTATCTCCAAATAAATAAATTACATTAAATTAAAATAATGGTTGTTCCAGGGTTGGAAAGATGGTTCTCTAGTTCAGTATGGTTGGTGCTTTTGCTCAAGTTGGGTTCCTAACACCATATCTAGCAGCTCACAGTCACAGCCACTTGTATTCAGTGCCCAACGGATTGACGTCCTCTCCTGACTTCATGGGAGAGGGCTCATGTGCTCATGTACATATCTACACACAAACACACTTAATTAAAAATAGTTTTTTAAAAAATGGTGCTTCATGCTTGCTAGTGGACTTTTAATAAGAGGATTCATGGTATTACCAACTACACATGGAAAATATAAAAATTGTGTCTGTCCCGAACATGAATATATTTTGTTATTATTTCTTCAGTGTTTTTATACAATACTACATTTTTTTCCCTAGTATTTTTGTGTCAGGGTCTTATGTGGCCTAGGCTAAATATTTTGGTGGCAGAAAGTCAAACAGTGTAGCACTGACTGATGAGAGCTCCATGGTAGATGTCTGAGTGTGTAATGGAGGAAGGATCCCATCCTGGAACTAGAAGCCAGAGTGACATAGTACCATCTCTTCCTAGAGTGTAAGGGTCTCCTAACAGGCTCCTGCTTCTTAGATTTCATATCACTTTCCGGGATTGCTGCCCTGGAGATCAAGCTTCTGATTCTCCTTCCAAATTTAATTTATTAGCTTGCCTTCCTTTACTCTTCAGCATAAAAATTTTTCACTGTTTTATTTTTAGTACATTTTTGGGGGGTGAAAAAACTTTGCTTCACTTGACTTTATTGGAGATTACATCTAATGAGTTTTTAATTATTTTTTGTCCTAAATTTTATTTTAGAATTCATACAAAACATTCCAGACCAATGTGTCTTTTCTTCTCCTCCCTTTAGTCTTGGTTAATCTGGAAGTAACACAGATAATAGTTCTTTTTGTTACTGGCAACCGTGAGCAACCAGTCTCAGAGATTGCTCTTCAACCCCCCCCCCCCCAAAGTTTCTCTGTAACAGCTCTGGCTGTCCTGGAACAGGCTTTGTAGACATGCTGGCCTGAAACTCACAGATCTGCCTGCCTCTGTCTTCTCAGTGCTGGGATTAAAGGCGTGCGTCACTACAGCCTGGCCTTCAAATATATTTGGTGCAATATTTCATATACCTTTTGGAGAAAGGCACCTCAGAAGTGACAGTGAACTTGCTCTTGCTCTATTGGATGGTCTCAACCCTCCCAAAATTCCCAACTTTCCTGTTCACTGTCATGTTCTTCTGGAGGAATTGTTTTAGGTTGGCAGCACCCATGGTTCTATCTTCTACAGTGTGCTAAGTCAAGGTGAACTTCACAACCTTTCTTTGCCCCCTTTACACCAAAAACTTTTTTCACAGGCACATGGTGGCAGAGGAAACAGAAAGGATTTTATTCTTTTTTATATTATTATTATCCCTGCTATGTGAGAAAGGATTTTATTCTTAAATATTTTGATTTCTTCATATTAATTTTTCACTTTGGAGGTACAGTTAGGGTAGGTATAGGAGAGTTCATGAGAAGAGGGGCACAGGCATGTTTTAGTTCTTTGAGAATTGTCTGAATAATCTAGGTATTCCTTTATTAGAGGGAGGCAGTATAATAAAAGGGTTAAATTTTCAGGCTTGTGAATCTTAACTTTTGTAAAAGTCCCATCTCTGTTTCATAGTAGTTATTTGATGTTCTTTAGGAAAGAGCTGTAACTTGGGGCAAGTTATTTAGTTTCGGTGAGCCTCAGTACTTTTTTTTTTTTAAATAATAGTTACAGCAGTATATATCTACATGCTCAATGTTATTTATTTCATTGAAAGTTCTAAATGAAATAATTCATATACTAAATACTGTTGGACCCTAGAGTCCAATCACCAAGGAGGTGTCGCCCCATCCCTCATACCACAGCTGATGTAAAAGCATGACAGGGTCTTTCAGCATTAGAGGCCAGAAAGACCCCGAATAGCTGGTACAGGCTACTTTTAAAGGAAAAAAAACACAGAAGCAAGGGGGGTGTCTGGGGATTGTTCTTTAACTATTATGATTGGCTTATTCAAAAGGGCTATTACCTATAATTGGCTGGAGAGTGGTTGCCAGATCAGATGAGGTAAGAGGGAAACATCTGAGGGTCGCTTTGCCCCTTTCCTGGGGCCTGAGTCAAAACATCAGTAACTGAGTCAACAACTAAGGGTTATCTTGCCCCTATTCAGGGAGATGGAAAGTTCCCAACATCTCAGTACATAGGTCCTTCGTTCCCAGCGGGGAGGGGAGCACTACTGCGGAGACTGAGAGGGCTCAGAATTGTCCTCAGAATTGTCTTAAAGTTTTACAATACTAAATACCTATCATCTACTATGCTTGTAACATAATATAGGGGTGAACAGTATAGACCTTATCCTTGTAATGACGGTTACTTCCTGGGAGTTTTGGGAATGAGTAATTGGCATACTACATGTAAACCATCAAAAAACCACATAATAAGTGCTGTGTTAGTTCACAGAAGGCCTTCCTCAGAACATTCTCAACAACTGAGAGCTGAATGACAAAAGGAGCCTAGTCATTTTATGTTCTGTGTTGGCTGGAGAAAGGCCTATTTTAGGCTGAGGTAACAATTGTGTGTGAGCTATTGTGTATGTAAACTATTGAGACTGAAAAGTGTTTGACATGTTCTCAGAACAAAGGAGATTAATGTGACAGAGATGTGGCCAATGAGAAAAATTGTCTGGGCTGCCGAATCAGAGCTGGTCTCCTACTCAGATGTGTCTCCAAGAAGCTTGGATTTCATTGTAGGAGCAATAGAGAACTACTGAAGAGTTTCAGGTAGTGAAGTGATAGAAGATCTGGCTTGCTATTTTTATTTAAAAATATTAAAATATTTATTTACTTTTATATATTGTTAGTGTATACCACATATATGTGGGTGACTTTGGAGGCTAGAAGAGGGCTTTGGATTTCCTAGAGCTGGAGTTGTAGGTGGCTGTGACCTGCCTGACATAAGTGCTAGGAAACAAACTTAGGTGCTTTTTATAAGAGCAGTACTCATAGCCACCGACCCATCTGTCCGGCCTGGTTTTCTCCTTCTCTCTCTTACCTTCTTTCTTTCTTTCTTTCTTCCTTTTTTTTTTTTTTTTTTTTTAAATTTTTTGAGACAGGCTTTTTCTGTGTAGCCTTGGTTGGATGGCTGTCCTGGAACTAGCTCTATAGACCAGGCTGGCCTTGAACTCAGAGATCTGCCTGCTTCTGCCTCCTGAGTATTGAGATTAAAAGTGTGGACACCACCATCCAGCTTCTATTTCTTAGTAAGATAAAAAAAAAAGGAGTTTTGATCAGCTTAATTGTCCTTTCATGGGTAGTCATATTTTCTTAAAATGTCTACTTTATAAAGTTAGTTGTTTATTTAAAACCACATACTGTAAAGTGTATTACATTAATGTACAGTTTTATTCCCATACATTTCAAGAAGCAAAGTTTCTTTTTTTTTTTTTTTTAGATTTATTTTGTGTTTTGCTCGTATGCATGCATATGCACCTTGTGCATGTCTGGTGCTAATGGAGATCAGAAGAGGGTGTTTGATCCTCTGGTACTGGAGTTATGGCTGGCTGTGAGCCACTATTTGTATGCTGGAACTGAACCTTGGCCCTCTGCAAGAGCAGCACGTGCTCTTAAACTGCTTAGCCATCTCTTGCCCCTCAAGAAATAATTTTCAAGTTCTCTGTGTATTCAGCGTTACTGTCAGCAAAAGTTGTTTTTTTGTTGTTTAGTTGGTTGTTTTGTTTTTTTAATTTGTATTATGTGTATAGGTGTATATTGCTGGCATGTATGTCTGTGCACTAGATGCATGCCTAATTCTGGCCGAGATCAGAAGAAACCATTGGATACTGTGGAATTGGTAAAACAGATGGTTGCTAGTTGCTGTATGAGTGCTAGGAATTGAACTGGATCTTCTAGAAGACCAGTCAGTGCTGCTTTCAATCCATGAATCATTTCTCCAGTCCCAGTCTTTTTTGCTTTGTTTTTAAAATAAGGGTCTTTCTATATTGTCTAGGTTGGCCACAAACTCCTATGTTTAAGTGATCATTGTATCTCAGTCTCCTGGTTAGTTGGGGGTCTAGGCAAATAACTCAGTGTCTGATTCATCAGAGCTATTTTGAGTTACCTAACAGTTTTTTAGAATATATAGTCAGGCATATTGGCACATTACTGTAATCCCAGCATTTGGTAGGTAGAGACAGGACAGTCAGGAGTTTTAGGCCAGTTTTTAGGCCAAGACCCTCTCTTAAAAGGAGAAAACTATTTTGTGTGTATTAGGTATAGTACTTTTGGATTTGAATACAATCCTGAAAAATTTCCTTCAAATGGTAAATATAACATTATAATACATTAAGTATATGCTTTTGATCCCTATACTATAGCCACACATATTTTTTAACAAAGACTTACTAAAGAAGATTTATTTTAAAAAGATTTATTTGTGTGTTGTGTGTAGGTACATATGTGTATGGGTGCCCACAGGGAAAGGTATTAGATCTCCAAGAACTGGAATTATAGGTCGTTGTGAGCACCCTGATCTCATCCTCTGTCAGAACTTAGCAAGTGCTCTTAACTGATGAGCTATCTATCCAGCCCCAGTCATGGTATTTTAAAAATAATTTTTACAGAATTTGCTTACAGTGCCAACCAATACTTAGAGATGAGAATATACCCCTAGGGATAATTATGTAATTGCAAGACCCTCAGAGAGGACCTTTTCCTCCAATGAAGTCCCCAGAACCAGGACACTCCGAGTCCAGACCACAGGATGCAATTAGCAAGAGGTTTATTGAGTAAACACAGGTACCTGCGGGCAACAAAGCCTTTCGGAGGACTTGTGCACTTGCCAACTGGAGAGCGGGCTTTTTATAGGGAAGAGCAAAAAGCAAGTTTACAGAAGCAAAAGCGTGGTTATCGGAATGAGGCGGGGGTTGGGGGGGGGGTGGGCACGACTGTTCCTATCTCATAGGTATCCTGTTTTGCAGTCAACCTGCTTTGTTGATGTCCTATCTTATTGACATCCTGCCTTGCAGTCTTCCTGTCTCATAGACATCCTGCTCTCAAGCACGTGGGATGTTCTTACGAGAGCAGGCTGGCTGCTGATCCGGAGAATTTTTTTTTAAAGCAAACAGGATGTTCCCCCGGGAGCATGCTAGCTGCGGGTTTTGAGGAGGGGGTCTGTAGGGTCTTTCATAATGTCTGTTTAGATGACATACAAAGCATGGCAAACATTAACTAGGATTAGTCTGGGTTTTCTTGAGGCCTTTTCTTGTTACTGTTTGCTTTTTAAATGTTTTAAAATAAGATTTTTTATCTGAAGGACATTTTTAGAGGATTGGAAAGAGATGATTATTATTTCTTAAATTGGGTTTTAAACCCAACCTTTCTTCAATTTTCAAGCCTTATCATTCCTCTTTAATTTGATGAGCTCTTTATGAGAGGAGGGGATGAAATTGGAGGAAATTTGATCTCCCAGGTAACATTTAACAGTGTCTGGATTGGTCATCATAGTTGTCTTCTTCCTCCTCCTTCTTCTCTCTCTTTTTTTTTTTTTTTGCCTCCTTTTTATTTTATATGTGTGGGTGCTTTGCCTGTATGTATGTCAATGCACCATTTACATGCAGTACCTGGGGAGGCCAAAAGGGGATGTCTGGTTTCCTGGAACTGGAGTTACTGGTGGTTGTAAGCTGTCATGTGCTTGCTGGAACTAGACACAGGCTGTCTGCAAGAGCAGTAAGTGCTTTTAGCTACTAGCTATCTCTCCAGCTCCATGGGGAGCGTCTAATTGTTTTCCACCAGGCAGTTGCTTTTGGCACCTAGCTGTTAATATCATTATAATAAACAGGCTAGCAATTGAAAACAAAGAATTGACTTCAAGATATCAGTAAGGCTGAGGTTAAAAACAACAGCAAAAACCTACTCTGTAGTACTTGTTTTATACTTGTAGTATAAAAGGAAAAGAAAATTAAGGTAGATGAGTATATTGCATAAATAACGTGCTGATGTTCAGTCAGTTACTAGGCTAACTCTTGGTTTATTTAAACTGCTTGCTTTGTATTGGTTTGCACTTCTTTTGTCAAAGCTTCCTGGGCATTAGGTATCTTTCTGGTGGTGGGGTAGTTTCACACTGCTCTTATGAGTTGTGCTCTGTTGAGCAGTTATCCCCTGTGCTCCCTTCTCTATTGTCAGTATTTGCATAGGTGGATTAACCCAAATCTGCATTCCTATATAGAGTAACCTGATTGTGTACTGGGTGGTGAGGATGATGAGCAGGTATTAGTGATTATTCTCTCGCTTCCACATACAAATGGTTCTAAATCAGCCAGGACAAAAGACAAACCTCCAAGTTAAGAATGTAATGGGGAAAAAAAAATCAAAATTAAAAAAGATATAAAAGAACTTTTAGCTTCTGTTATTCTATTCTGTGGTTAGGATGACTAGATCATTTTTATTTGTGATTATTTCATTCTTTTCCTCTTTTCTGGTATCCTAAAAAAATACTCCACTATTGTAAAAACAAAAAACAAAACTTGCTTGTCTGTTATATTGGTTACTTTTCTGTTGCTGTGATAAAACACCATGTCCAAGGTAATTTATAGAAAGGTTTTATTTGGCTTATGTTTCCTGGGGGATCAGAGTCTGTTTGGTGGGGAAGCATGAGAACAAGCAGCAGGCCTTAGAGCAGTAGGCTGAGGGCTTAAATCTTGAATCCCAAGTAGGAAGCAGAGAGAGTGAACTCAGTGACATGATTTAAATTCTCAAAGCCGATCTCCTGTGACATTATCTCCTCCAAACAAGGCTGTATCTCCCAAACCTCTCCAAACAGTGCCACCACTTGGGGACCAAGTATTAAAATATCTGAGCTTACGGGGACATTCTCATTCAAATAACCAGGCCTATTTTTTAAAAATTGATTTAAAAAAACTGTAGACAGTAAGTAGATATGGCCTGAGTGAGGTGATACAGTGTCAGCGAGATGTAGAGAGACCTCAGGTAACTAGAAAATGGTATTCTCAAACTTCTTGGAATGCTGAATATAATATTTAATTCTTAATACTATTTTCTGAATTCAAGATTTAGGAAATGCTTCAAGAATTACTTTTAGAAAAAAGTAGCACGTCTTTTTTCTTTTAAGTAGATTGTAATGAAATAAATTGCATGTCTCATTTTATAAGATTAGTAATTTACAGACATTGTGTTCTAAAATTTATTGGTTGTTTTTGTAGTCTTTAGACTATCAAAGTATGTACTGATATGCTTATTTTAACTGAAAAATTAAGTCAGAGCTTTTTGACAGTTTTATTTAGGTGATGTTTTTTGCCAGTTAGATTATAACAATATTTTTTCTATATATTTTTTAATTTTAGAAACTTTATTATGAAAACCTTGGAAACAAATAAAAACATCACACACCAAAATTAAGTAGATCAAAAGTTTATATAACATAGTGAACTTCTGTAGTTGGAATAGGCATTTGGAATGTGGAGCTTTACATTTTACACTTTCAATATCAATGTACTTTTTTATTTATGTACTTTTCTGCCACCAAACCCAGAAAATCCAGGACAGAATTAGAACTAGAAAAACAAGTAGCTTTATATCTTCTGTCATAACTTGTATCCATAAGTGGAAAATGTGCTTTCTTTTCTATAAATGGATACTTTCTTTAAAATCCACGACTTAGGCTCTGGAGGAATGGCTTAGAGGTTAAGTACACTTACTTTAACTCTTGTAGAGGTTCAGAACCACCTGTAACTAATTCCGGGGATCCAGTAACCTCTTCTTGTCTCTGTCGGCTCCCAAATGCATGTACACACAGACAATCAGGAGCCATGCACACACACATACATTAAAACAGAATCAAAATTATGTCATAAGTTAATGGTATTGCTAATTACTCTCCGAAACTATTAATTCTAAATAGAAGTTGGTAAATGAACTTATTTCAGCGTGTATCATTAAACTGTACAATGGTTTGGATAGAGGACTCAGCAGTTAGGAGCATTGCTCTTGCAGAGATCTCAGGTTTGAATCCCAGCCCTTACAGGATAGCTCACAACCATCCATAACTCCAGTTTCAGAGACTCTGATGTTTTCTTCTGACCTCTACAGGTACCGGGCACACACGTAGTACATAGACACACATAAAAGCCAAGTACTTATATACAAAAAATGTTTTAAAAAAACTACAAGGATAGATTTCTTTGACTTCAGATCACCATGGCAATTTGGAATGTGCTCTATGTATATTTAATTGTGCTGCAAATTTAAATATCATGATAATATGCAGTTATTGATTGACTTACATATTCTTTCAAGAGGCCAAGATACTATTTTTAAGGTTGGAGAGTATGGCTTGTAAGGAAGGTATAGGTACATATTTTCAAGGCCGCAGGCTGTGTATGTTCTTCTAGCCAGGGACATTTTTCCTTTGATTAGATCTAGTTGTCTGGTTCATAGCCTTAAGCATTATTATTATAAAATCTTATAAAGGGTTTTCCAGTTTTATACTTGAAATAGGAGTCTGTTGAAGCTTAATTTAATGAGAAGCAGATTAAAATTTTACAGTAGTATTTTTTTTTAAGTTCATAATTTAACCACGAAAATCATAAGATTTGACATTACTATCTTACTGTCAGACCTCATTCGGGTTTTGTCACTTGTCTCAGTGATGTCCTTTGTAGCAAAAATTTAAGTTCAGAACTATACATCATATTTAGTTGACATGTTTCTTTAGTCTCCTTTTTAGTTTAGAATAGTTCTTCATCTTCCCCTGACTTTAAATATTATAGGCCAATTATTTAATAGAATGAACTTTAATTTGGGTTGTCTGGTATGTTTTCATGATTAGATTCAGATTTTATATCTGATAAGTCTGTTCTTTTCATTGCATTTTATCAGGTGGTATATCCTTTGCTCTTTTACTGACATTATTCACTGGTCACTTAAAGCGTTGTCTGTCAGGTTTTCCGTATTAATTTTTAAAGCGTTGTCTGTCAGGTTTTCCGTATTAATTTTTTGTTGCCGTTGTAACAAATCATTACATAGATTTATTTTCGTAGAGTTTTGGATGATAGAAGTATAAATGGGTTTTACTAGACAGTAATGATGTTGCTAGGGCTTTTTCCTTCTGGACACCTTGAAGTAGAACTCACTGAGCTGACCTGAGCAGAAGTTTCCAGCTTCTAGAGACAGTCTATATTCTTTGACTTGTGGCCCCTTATTCATCTTCAAAGGAGCATCAGTCTAACCTTTGATCCCAATATGTTATCACTTCCTGTCTTAGCTCTCTTATCTCTCTCTCTCTCTGAGAAGCACTCCTTGATTATATTGGACCTACTAGGCTATAGGCTAACCTCCCCATTTCAAGATCCTTAATTTACTTATTTGAAAGTTTGTTTGACATTTAAGATGGTTCCTTGCATGAGGATGTGGCCATCCTGGGAGACTTGCTTCCGCATTGGAAAGTCATTCTTTTCTTCTGTGATAATTAATATTTTTCAGAAAGGTACAAGGATTTCTGGTTTCTGGGCTCTGAGATGTCTGACTCCTATTATTTAGAAGCCAAAATCTGTATAGCATGCTCACTGCTATTGGGATTTCGCTGTCTTACTTAGTACACAGAGGTAGGGAATATGTAGGAATTTGTAGGGAAAACAGTGCCCATACTCTATTTATTTATTTAGTTTTTTTTTTTTTTCCGAGACAGGGTTTCTCTGTGGCTTTGGAGCCTGTCCCGGAACTAGCTCTTGTAGACCAGGCTGGCCTCGAACTCACAGAGATCTCCCTGCCTCTGCCTCCCGAGTGCTGGGATTAAAGGCGTGCACCACCACCGCCTGGCTGTTTGTTTAGTTTTTTGAAGCAGGGTTTCTTTGTGTAGTCTTGGCCGGCCTGGAACTAGTTTAGCTCTGTCAACCAGGCTGGCCTTGAACTCACAGAGATCCACCTGCCTCTGCCTCTCGGGTGCCGGAATTAAAGGCGTGTACCACCACACCCAGGTTTTTATTTTTATATTAATTCATATTGTTGCTTTCACTTCACTTCCAGACTAATCGTCCAGGTTTAGTCTTCTGTCTTTTTATATCTGTCACTATCTTCTTGGACAGGAAAAAGTACATTTTAGTGTTTTGATAAATTAACTTTTTTGATTAGTCTACCGGCATATATAAAACTCCTTTGTTACTGCTACTTCTCCTACCTGGATCTGTCTTCATTACATTGATATCTCTGGCAGGCAATATGTGAGTGCCTTTGTCACAGTCACAGTGTACTAATAGGGCAGTTGGACCTACCTGGTGGGTTTGTTTCTTTAATTTTAATTTGTTGTTTAAGGGTGGTGTTTTTATTTGTTTGAGACAGAGTTTCTCTAATACAGCCCTGGCTGCCCAGGTCGATGGCCTTGAACTCACAGAGATCTGCCAGCCTTGCCTCTCTCCCCGTCCCAACGACACTACTAATCACTTGTAAGGGGGTTTGCCTGTATCTGTGTCTTGTGAGCCATGTGTGGGCAGTGCCTGCAGATGACTGAAGGTGTTACCTTCCTTGGGACTAGTTGTAAGCTGCTCTGTGGGTGCTGGGAATTGAAACTGAGCCCTCTGGAAGAGCAGCCAGTACTCTTAACTGCTGAGCCATCTCTCCAGCTTCTCTATATGGTATTTAAGAAATCCAAAATAGATGAAATATGTGCATACATATTCATGCCTTGCATGCATATAGAAGTCAGGGGAACCTACAGGAGTTAGTTCTCTTCTTCCACCATACGTGTCCCAGGGATAGAACCCAGGATGTCAGGCTTGCACTGAGCACCTTGTTGGCCCTGGGTACCAAATTGTTTTACTTACCCGGTATCTCATGTAAGGATTTTAGTTTTGTGTATTTTTTTTCTAAAATCCAGTATCAAAACAACAATAGAATTAGCCCAGCTTGACTCAGGTTACATGATCCCAACTTTATTGGGAACAGTAGCTAGGAGCTATGGAATTGTTGAGCGTGTCTTTTTTTTCTCATAAGGACGGTTTGGTATACTGACATTAACTACACTGCAATCATAGAACTGCTTCACAGCCCATTTGAACTTGACAGCCACGATCTTAACTGCGAAGCCATCTCTCCAGCCCCTTAAGTATGTATTTTAAATCTAGGGAGGAGTTATTGAAACCAAATGATTATGCCAAGTTCAGTAAAACAGTACATGACATTTTAGGTTTGGTTAAAATTTTTAATTGAATTGTAGCTTTTTATAGTGTCCAAAATAATTTTTGTCATATTCTTGCATAAAATCTATCTTAAGTTCTTACAGATTTATATCCACTTTTCCAATTTAGCATAAAATAATTAAAATTTGTGATAAATGAATTTTACTGTCCACTCTTTTTTCAACTGTCAGTTGCTTTTTATGTTAAAACTACAAATTCTGTTAGTGTTACATCTTCAGTAAATACAACCCTGTTGGTTAGAATATATCTGACTAGGTAATTATTTCCATACTTGAATGTAGTTTCTCCTTGGTTACTAAATAAACCATATTCAAATTATATTATACTTTTTGTTCTATACAAAAAAAGAATAGGAGAGAAATGCTTAGACAATTGATCATAGTTGACTCAAGTTAGTTTCTAAATTTTTGGAAAGTTTCATATGAAAAATACTTGCTTCTTATTAGTTAAACTTTTTTTTCGATATCATTTGTTGTGATAGACAGCTTAGCATAGTTTGAGTTTTTGTAAGGATTATATAAATGGGCAAGATTTTATGTTTCAGCAAAATGTTAGGATAGTAATAAGGTTAATATGATATTTACTCTGGTTTGGATTTCATTGTAAAAACTAATTAACTTGTTTTTACTTTTCTTGACAGAACAAATTCGATTAAAGAATATCAGAAAAGTCTATGGAAGATGTATGTGGTATCGTTTACGGTTATTAAAACCCCAGCCAAATATTATTCCTACAGTAAAGTAAGTAATGGGCTTCAATAACAAAACATACTGAGTACTTGTTCTTTGCTAGGTGTTATGAGTTAGGGAATCTGAGGATAGCTTACATGTGTGACTGTAAAGAAGTTGTAGCCTGTGAGAGGGGTGAGGTTTTGTTACAGTAAGCTTTAGAGTTGTGAACAAGTTAAAGCTCAAAATGAGAAGGGTTTGAGAGTCAGCTCTTGTTTCAAGACTGTATATATTATGTGCTAGGACTGGAGTTTTAGGTTGAAGTCTATATGAAAATCAAAGATTTCAAAGACTGACAAGATCAAGTGTGAATTTCAAGGTGCTAACTAAAGTTGTCTCATGCTTAATATGTTTGATTCTGTGGTAACTCAAGGTGTTTATGGTTTTCCTTAAGCTAAGGCTAAGAAGTAAATTGATTTGGCCAGAATTATGCAGTGAATGTGGTGGACAAGACCATATCACCTTAGTTTTGGCAGGCTCATCTGCTTAGACAATCCACTAGCAAGGATTTGATTCTGTGAGGCTAAAGGGTGTGCTTTACACTGAATTAATGTCAAGTCTTTATTTAACTCAGTCACTAGATTATCTGTGATGGGAGCTGAAGGTTGTTACTGCAGAAAAGTAAATTACCCACATCTACCTGCTGTAGAAAGAAAAAAATCTGATAGAGGATTAAGTGTTGAACCAGTTATTTTAAATCTGGGTTTAAATGATGAGACTAGTTTTAAACATAGATGTGTAACTTCAGAGGACTGAAATAAGATGTTTAAGAGGGAAAGGACTGTTTTTTGCATAGAGAGGGAATCTTAGCTTTGGTGGTAATGCTCAGTGGTAAGAAGCTAGATGCAGAGTTAGCACTGAGACCAATATAGCTCTCTTTTCTCTTTATTTGCTGTCTATTCTCATTTTAAATTAAAAATTTATAAACCCTCCCCCCTCTCCATCTCTTTTTTTTGAGACAGGTTCTCACTATGTAGCCCTGGCTGGACTGAAACTAGCTATGCAGATCAGGCTGGCCTTGAACTCGCAGGCATCCATCTGCCTCTGTCTTCTGAGCTTCTGAGGATTAAAAGTTTGAACTGCTATTCCCAGTTTTATGCCAATAATTCTTTTTTTTTTAAATTGAGAAAAGAAGAAAAAAAACATAAACAAAAAACAAGTTTCCCCCTCCTCCCAGCCTCCCATTTCCCTCCCCCTCCTCCCACCCTTCTCCCCCTCCCCCCACTCCTCTCCCCCTCCCTCTCCAGTTCACAGAGCAGTCCGGGTTCCCTGCCCTGTGGTAAGTCCTAGGTCCTCCCCCTCCGTCCATATCTAGGAAGGTGAACATCCAAACTGGCTAGGCTCCCACAAAGCCAGCACATTAAGTAGGATCAAAACCCCCTGCCATTGTCCTTGGCGTCTCATCAGCCCTCATTGTTCGCCATGTTCAGAGAGTCCGGTTTTATCCCATGCTTTTTCGGTCACAGTCCAGCTGGCCTTGGTGAGCTCCCCAGTAGATCGGCTCCACTGTCTTAGTGCGTGGGTGCACGCCTCGTGGTCCCGACTTCTTTGCTCATGTTCTCCCTCCTTCTGCTCCTCCTTGGGACCTTGGGAGCTCAGTCCAGTGCTCCTGTGTGGGTCTCTGTCTCTATCTCTATCCATCACCAGATGAAGGTTCTATGATGATATGCAAGATATTCGTCAGTATTGCTCTAGGATAGGGTCATTTCAGGTTCCCAATCCTCAGCTGCCCAAGGAACTAACTGGGAACCTCATCTTGGGCACTTGGGAACCCCTCTAGGGTCAAGTCTCTTGCCCACCCTAAAGTGGCTCCCTTAACTAAGAATTGTGGTTCTGTGCTCCCCTATCCACCTTTCCTTTATCCCAATTCTCCTGTTTCCCCAAGTCCCCCCTCCTTCCCTTCTACCTTTTCTCTCCCCATCTCCCCTTACCCCCATCCCACCCCACCCCCAAGATCCCAATTTTCTCCCCGGCAATTTGGTTTACTTCCCTTAGCCAAGAGGATAACTATATGCTTTTCCTTGGGTTCACCTTCTTACTTAGCTTCTTTAGGTTCACCTATTGTAGACTCAGTGGTCCTTATTTATGGCTAGAAACCAATTATGAGCGAGTACATCCCATGTTCATCTTTTTGGGTCTGGGACACCTCACTCAGGATAGTGTTTTCTATTTCCATCCATTTTATGCCAATAATTCTTAAGTCTCAAGCCCCCACCTCATTTTTGCTCAATATTTCGGGTACCTGGATCTCCATTTTTTCCTTCTAATTTATCTATTGTGTGTGTATGATGTGATGTGGGCATACATGTGCCATTGCACACTACATCAGTGTGGAGGACAGAGGATAGCTTTGTGGATTGATTCTTTTCTTCAATACCTTATGAGGGCTCTAGGAATTGAACTTGGGCCATCAGGGTTGTGAAACAGGCTTGTGACAGGTAAGCCATTCTGTCAGCCTTGAACCTAGTTTTCAAGGAAGTTGAAGGCCTTTTTGGTAATAAATAAATGATTTATTTAATTCATAATGAAGCTCAAATAATGACTAAATAGATTTTGGTAACAGTTCAGAGAAAGTTTAGAAATTATAAAAACTCTTGCTACTTTATACAACCTAAATACTTCCTGACGGTATTTCTGAATCTAAGCTATGTAATTTCTGGAAGTAGCTTCCAAATGACATTGAAAATATACTTAAAAGAAAAAAATGCAGAATACTTTCTAAGTTAAATTACTGAGTCTGCATGTGAGAAAATGTTTGACTTTTTGGAGGGTTTCTTTTAGAAAATTGGACATAAAGCATAATCATGTGTATCCTCTACCCCCAGCCCCTTTTGCTTTGGCTCTCTGGAAATGAGTGTGGTTTTATTGTTTGGAATAGTTTTCATCAGCATGGGGGATCCTGTCATGAGCCTTCTCTTCTCTTCTTGGCTCTGAGAACAGATGCGACGTGTGAAGCATCTAATAGAGTTTAGCATATCTGGGATATTTTCTTCTTTTCCTTGTGTTTGCTTTTCCTTCGTGATTTTTCATTCTTATCTCTGTTTTATGAGTTTTGTTAGACTTTTAGATTTCATCAAAGCGAAGAGTTATTGTGTGTGAATAGCATTTTCAAATGTTCTTAGACTATTGAGAGTATTAACAAACTTTAGTTTTATGTTTAAAATTTCCTCCTTTTAATTTCAGATATAATTATGTACTTATTATAAGTCATGTATAGAAGGTGCTAGATACACAGTGATTAACAATCTATATAGTTCAAAGTTATGAACTGTAGGAGAGAGTGCCAAATAACAATTATAATAAATTTAGTATATAATGTTAGTTCATTTCTTTCTTTGTTATTGTAATAACATACTTGAGTTTGGGTACTTTATAAAGAAACAAGGTTTATTTAGCTTATTTTAGTTTTAGAGGCTGAAAGTCCAAGGTCTGTCAGCCCCATTCATTTGTGACCTTTGGAATAACATTAGAACTTGGTAGATGGCATCATGGCAGGAGGGTACATATACATATATGACAGATACACATATGTATCTGTATCCATACACACACACACACACACACACACACACACACACACACACACACACAGAGAGAGAGAGAGAGAGAGAGAGAGAGAGAGAAAGAGAGGAGAGAGATATGGATACAGATACAGATGATACAGATACATATGAGGGTCCAGAAGAGGTGTCAAATCCTCTGTAACTAGTTACAGGAGTTGTGAGCCATCTGATGTGGGTGCTGGGAACCCAACTTTGTCCTCTGCAAGAGCAAACCACTGAGCCATCTCTCTAGCCCCCCAGACCTCATCTCTTAAAGAAAGATCTACTACATGTTTTTGGGTATGGTGTGCATGTGTATTCAAATGTGAGTGCTGCATGTCTTCAGGTAAACATGTATGTGTTTATGTTGGAAGGCAGAGGTTGATATCTGGTGTCTTTCTTGAATATTTTCTAGTTTATTTACTGAGGTATAAGGTGTTCTAGTTTTATTTCTGTTGCTAGTCATGGTCAAGGACAGGGACTATATTCTGAGAGATACCTATTCTGCCTTCTTCCTGCTAGTTAGCTTTAATCTAGATTTCTTCTATCTTTATGTAGCTCAGGACTTTTCAAGGAATGATGCTACTCACAGTGAGTGGACTAGGTCTTCCTGCATCAGTTAACAATCAAGATGATTCCCAGATGTAGCCGTAGGCCAATCTGATCCTGGCAGTCCCTCAATTAAGGTTATTTTTTTTTTTTCCAGGTGATCTAGACTGTGGCAAGTTGATATTTAAAACTATTGTACAGGGTTCTTGCTAAACCTGGAGTTTGCCCAGCTAGTCTGTCTAGCCTGTTTACACCAGGGATCCCATCTCTGCCACTCAAGCACTAGGATTTCATGGGCAGTCACACCTGCCTGGCTTTTATGTGAGTGCTAGAGATATGAATTCTGGTTCTCAGGCTGTCTCCTGGTTCTACCAATTTTTGTACTCTGTACTGCTAAACCAAGCAGTAAGGACAGGGAGAAGACTTGTTTTGGAAGAACAACAGAAGGGCTCTCACTTGGCCTAAGACAGAGAAGACTTTTTGAGTTGGTTGTGGGTGGGTTTTTGAAGGCAGCAGTCACAAAATAATCCCACACTAGTTCAGAATTATAAATAATAAAGGGTTAATTATTTCGGAAAAATTTACAGATCACTGTCCTAGACAACAGTCCTCTGAACAAACAGGAACACAGTCTAGCAGCTGGAAGCAAGAGCCGGAAGCAAAAGAGAGAGCTCGCATGCTTTACAGCTGCTTTTACAGTATAAGAGACCACACCCAAGTGGGCTGGTATCTTAAATTCTATTGGCTGAAGGAACAGAATATGCTCCCATGGCACCTCCCCTTTTTGTTTAAATAAGGAAGTTCCAAACCCAATACAAAACTATATACACTAGGAACAGATATCAATTATAATTAGTATTACAACCAACATAAACAGTATTAAGCAAGGAACATAAGCTAAATGTTTTAATAAGCATTCTATCCTAAGGAATCTAAGTCTTGTATAGGAAATGGCTTGGATAGATCATAAGAGAACAGTAACTACAACTATCTAATCTTCAACTCCATCGAAGGCCTGAGAAGGGAGATAATTACTTGAGCAGGCAGGAAATACAATCAAGCAGCTTTCAAAGCAAGCAATATATGATGGAGACAATTAGCTACCTGAGCAATCACCCAAAATCTCGTTTGTAACGTTGTAGTAACCAACTTTGGCTATGGCCTAGCGTAACTGAGAGACCATTTTCAGAGGAAGCAAATTATTCAGAACTGTCTTACCATGTCTTCGCAAGATTTGACAGTCTTTTTCCTTGTGTTCTGCTTATTCATTTCTAGATACCATGTACTTTGTCAGTGGTTGAGGTATGGCCAATTCCTTGCCCAAAGGCCAAATGTGCCAAGAAGAAAACAAACTCCAAGTGGAGTGTCTTTGGACTCACATTCTCTCTGGAATAGATTGGTGCTGTCAGGAGCAGTCATGTCTCATGTCAGCAGAACCCTAAGTTATTTAAATGCCATGTTCTATAGATCCTTGAAGTGGTTGAAGATTACCTGCCTAGACAGACTATAATCTCTATGTATCTAAGAACCTAATTGATCTGACTGTAAATACAACAAACATGAACAACTATTGACCTATAATATTAATACCTGTATAACTTAAAAGACTAAAACTTCATGTCAGAATATTAAGTAATCTATAAATAAATGTGCAACAAATGAGGACAATGACCAAAATGTAAACAATGTATAAGTATCTTGATCAGAGTTAGGAGTAATATATAATGCAATATGAAAATAGATCCTAAAAGTTGTATCAATATACAGAATGTCTTCAACAGAGGTAGAAACATGCATATATACAATCTGACAGAAATACTTTGCATAGGTATACAAATAATGTAAACAAAAGTAACAAATATAATTTGAACTTATATCAATATACAAAAACTATACCAATGTAAATTATCCATAAATAATAGCTCACAAATATTCACTCTATTGTTTTTGTTTTTTGTAGTAGTGGAGTTGAATCTTGTAAATGCTAGTTCAGTATTCTACTGTGGCTCTATATCCCTAGCCTCTAAGACTTGGGGAAGAGTTACTATTAGTAGGCCATAACTACCATTAATTGATTATGTTTACTACATGTGAGTTACTTCCAAAGTACTTAACATTCTAAATCTCATTTAATTGTCAAACCCATCATGGAAGTTGGATTTGAGATATATAGCTTAAACAGCTTACCAAACTTTTTAAATTGATGTATAATTATGGTGGGAGTTGAGCTAGGGAGTTTTTTTTCTGGGTCTAGGATAAGAGGGGATGTTCTACATAGGGTTCTGTCTCTTTGGGCATATATGTGGACATTAAGTGGGCTGGCAAACAGCTTGAAGTTATATACCCTTGAAAGGTTTAAAATATGCCTGGGTATGCAACTTACTTTGTAGAGTTCTGGTCATTCATGCGGGAAGCCTTTGATTTGATCCTTAGAACCATGAAAATCAGGTATGGTGGTGTAAGCCTGCACGATTAGCACTTGTGTGGGCTGTGAAAGCAGGAGAGTCAGAAGTTTGAAATCATTTTCCTTTACATACTGAATTTATGGGCAGCCTACATATGAGACCCTTTCTCAAAGCATGTGTGTGTGTATTTGGTTTAGAATATTGTTTTGACCAAATGGAAAGAAACTTGTATCTCAGTTCCCACTGTTGTTTAAACTACCCAGGGGTTAGTAAAATCTGAGTAAGAACTTGTTCAGGTGCCTAAGGAATTTGCAGCAAGTCAGAGGAAAAAAGTTATTGTTTGTGCTGCTTTGTAGCTGTAATTGTGTTCTCTTTGAAGGATTGCTTTTGAAGGATGGATTGTTGGAGTTGAGTTGAAGGATGAATATAGATTTTGTGTAGGTAGGCGTGCGCGCGCGCGCACACACACACACACACACACACGGGGACTGAGATTTTGACAGATACAAAAGCAAGTGCATGATTGTGGGAAAGCTTATGGAACATTGAAGAATAAAAATCTGTTTTGTTGAAAATTGGATAAACAGAAAACTAAGGAATCATTCTAGGTGATTCCAGATGAAGAGGCTTGTTTCCAAACGATAAGTGCATTTGAGCTAGGTTCTGCCAAAGAACAGAAGCTCAGTCTGAGGGTGTAACTCAGAGTTCTTGCCTACCACAGACGGCAGAGGCCCTAGATGTCATCTCAGTGCAGTGGTAGAAACAAAGAGCTTAAACACAAGGGACTTTTTCTTTGTTCTTAAAACCAGTTATTCCGATTGTGTTTGATTACTTTATATTTTTGTCTAACAAATCCTATTCATTGTAACAAATCTTCACACAGAGGATCTAAATAATAGTTCATTTCCACATTAAGATATTGATTACGTTATACTCTTATTTCTAATCACATTTTTGTTTATAGAAGTTGGATTGTGTTTTTACAAAGCTTAAAAGCTGTTTTCCCTTTTGAATTTAACGTTTAAAAAATATTTCATGACAGATTTTCCTTTTATTTACTAAAAAATATTTCACTCTGGTTGAATGATTATTATTGTTGTTATTATTATTAATTTTGTCTAGCAATTCATTGGTGAGCATTTAAAGGTGCTTATATTTGGTTTTACTATGTAGAATACATTCAAGAGAGAAGAAATTAGGGTTTTATTGTTCTTTTATATCCTTAACTCCTGCACATATTTTATGTCTTAGCTGTAAAATGTTTTTTTGTGTGACTCCATCATGATTTGACTACTCCCCCTAAAAGTTAGTTATTTCCAAATTTTACTATTTAAAGAAAGCTATTCATTCATCTTTGTATACCTGGCCATTTTTTAAAAATTCATCTTACTAAATGTATTATTTTTAGGTCAAGAGTAATCTTTTTACATTAAGTGGTTTCTTGGCTGCTTAACACTTATGTATTTTTATCTATTTTAATGGTTCTAGTATTAATTTCTGTATTTAATTCTGCAATTAGTAACTGGAACCATCCATTATTTGGGAGGCACTCCACTAGATTCTAGAGAATTCAAAAGTGAAAAAGACACTATTTTGTTATAACGGGAATTTACAAATTTGAGTCAGTAGTGTAGCATAGTGGTGTGGAACTACTTTAGATTGTTTCATTTCCTTGCAGAAAGCTGTACAACTGCATTTATTTATGTCATTTGTCTTTTTCCTAAACAGGAAAATAGTTCTGCTTGCAGGATGGGCATTGTTCTTATTCCTTGCATACAAAGTTTCCAAAACAGACCGAGAATATCAGGAGTACAATCCTTATGAAGTATTAAATTTGGATCCTGTAAGTAGTATTGTTATGTAACCTCATTAATTTAACAATACCTTAAATACTAAAGGTCTACATTCTAAAACAAATTATAGACATTTCCAAAAGAAATCAGACTTGGGTCTGTTGACCTCTCTTTGGTTAGATTTGTATTTTTCATTTATGTGTATCTGTTGTATGTGTACTCAGGTCAGAAGAGGCTGCTGGATTCCTTGGAGATAACAGGCAGTTTTAAGCTGCCTGATGTGGGTTCTGGGAAGTGAACTTGGGATCTCAGGGAGGGCAGTACCAGCTTTTATCCAAGCCAGTTATTCAGCACTGCCAGCTAACTTTTAAAAAAAAAAAAAAGATCTAAGTCATTATCATTTAAATATGTAAATATGGTAAATATGTTTGTTCAGTTGTTGATTGCTACTAGTAAGTATTAGTTTATAACTGGTAAAATGTTAAGATTACTTGATGAGCCGGGCGGTGGTGGCGCAGGCCTTTAATCCCAGCACTCGGGAGGCAGAGGCAGGCGGATCTCTGTGAGTTCGAGACCAGCCTGGTCTACAGAGCTAGTTCCAGGACAGGCTCCAAAGCTACAGAGAAACCCTGTCTCGAAAAACCAAAAAAAAAGATTATTTGATGATAAGTGACTATATTTTAAAAACACATTTATGTTGATTGACACATGCAATATCTTAAGTCTAAAGTTGGGGTACTTGTAAGAACCTGTTGTCATTATCATTGAAATTAGGTAATCCTTTTATGTTTTTTGAGATTTTGGTTGAACTTGGTTGACACACCTCTCTAGAACACTGGAACTTGAGGTAATGCAGAGAGATAATGAGGCTGGGAGAACTGGGTCCTATAACAGTTTAGTAGGCAGACTGAGTCTAGTGGTTGTGGTTTTAAACTTTGTTTGTCTTCAGTGGATGGCTTGGTTTTGAACTTGATATAATACAAATTAAGGAGAATGTTCATTTACATCTGCTTTGTAGAAGAAAAGTTTGCATATAATAGAATTTTTATTTGATTGTTTCTTTTTTTAAAACTTTTTTAGATTTTACTTTTAATTGTATATATACATATATGTGTATATATCTATATCTATGTATATGTGTGAGTGTGGGTTTGTCATGAGAATGCAGAAGCCTGCAGAGGGTGCTGGGTCCCCTGAAGCTACTCAGAGTTTGATCATGCTGGGAACTGGACTTGTGCATCCTTTCTAGATAAAGTTCACACTAGAGCAGTATGAACTTTCACCCCTGAGCATCTCTCTAGCCCAGTGTCTATTTTTTCTCACAATAATCATCACGGCCACCAAGAGTATAATAAAAAAGATGCGGGGAAATAAAAATGATCCAAAATATTGGTAAAAGGTGAGATTGAGAATCAATGCCATTTCTTTTTAAAATATTTAGTCTTAAGATACTGACAAGCAGATGAAGTGAGATGTTGCTCAGAGTATAAAGAAAGTAAATCTCTGACTTAACTGCATTCGTTTACTTTTGATCATTTTTTGAATATTTAAAGCCTGTGCACTTTTATTGAAAAGTAGAGTTATATGGTTTCACTACCATCACCATCAGTGACTAGTATGTTGCATGCCATATAGTTAAATGCTTGATAAAAATAATTACTTGAACAAAAGAAGTATATGTATGAGATGAAGTTTTGAGAGGTAAAATGTATAGGAGAAAATGTTACTTTTTTGTCAGAATATTGAGTAGTTTATGGTTTAAGATAAAAATAGGGTTGACTATTTCTTACTGCATTGTGTTCTTATGTATTAACAAAGTTTTCCTTTTAGGGAGCAACAGTAGCAGAAATTAAGAAACAATATCGCTTATTGTCACTTAAATATCATCCAGATAAAGGAGGTGATGAAGTTATGTTCATGAGGATAGCAAAAGCTTATGCAGCGTAAGTATTCTACGGCTTTTTACACTTTTTAAAGAAATGGGTAAAGATACTTTCTTTTTTAAGGTCATAGTAAGTAAAATGAATGTCATACACTTTTATTAAATATTTGCCAGGTATATTGTTGTGGACATCCTCAGCAGCTCTAAAGTGGTAGTTTAATGAAAGCATAAGTTACTCAGAGTTGGCATTTAAAGAACTGACACCTTTATCAAAGCAACTCTGGGTTTAATCTCTGATTTCTTGTTCTGTTCTGTTGATCTGAATGTCTGTTTTTGTACCAGTACAATGCTGTCTTTATCACTGTGGCTCTGTAGTGTAGTTTTTTTTTTTTTTTTTTTTTTTTTCGAGACAGGGTTTCTCTGTGGTTTTGGAGCCTGTCCTGGAACTAGCTCTTGTAGACCAGGCTGGTCTCGAACTCACAGAGATCCGCCTGCCTCTGCCTCCCGAGTGCTGGGATTAAAGGCATGCGCCACCACCGCCCGGCTTGTAGTGTAGTTTTAGGTTAGAAAATAGGGTGCTTCTGGTTGTGTTCTTTCTGTCTAGGACTGGTTTGGCTATTATGATCCCTCCACCCCCAGCATTGTCAGGTTTGTGAAGGAGTTGAGATTTTCATCTAGTGCTTTTTTTGATGTGAAATAAAGCTATTGGTCAGGTCAGCACTTACATTTTATTTAGGTGTTGAAAATCATTTTGTCACTTTTATATTGCCTAACCTGAAAGCACTTGTGTAGAAGGTATTTTCCTAGTTCTCCTGGCACTTGACTTAGAAGAGCTTGTTTTCTACAACAGTGAAGTTTTACAGGTGATGTTTACATCTTGAGAACATAGTGCCACTGTTTTGGAATTAATTACTATATTTTAAATTATTAATGTGGTCTTTGGAAAAATTTTAGAAAATAGACTTATGAAATAAATAAAGGTCACTTAAAATCTTATATTCTTAGAAGATGTAGTAAATAGTCTTTGAATTTTATCTGACTTAATTGGCTAAACTTCAGCTAATCAGGAATTCGTATCAAAGTCTAGGAATTAGTAATTTACACACAAAAGTGTGTATGGATGCTCCAACACTGCAGAAAAACTTTGGGTGACTGTGTAGGCGGCCACCTGTTTTCTGTCATTACTCAAATTTTTGGAAGTCACTTGCTTGCACTTCCTGCTTACTCAGTTAATATTATTCCCTTCTTGGGTCTCTGAGGGAGTTGAAGATTAGATAGATATAGTTGTAGTTTACCAGATACAGAAAGCAAGTTATGATAGAAAGTAAATTAGGTAAAAGACTTTGGACTCACCAAGATAGGATAGATATGAAATACTTTCTCTGAATTTGTTAAATGCAAATGGACTAGATATTTTTCATGTATTTATTGCCTGTATATATTGTATATAGTCATTGTACTTATTGTATACAGTTTTCTTATATTAGTTATAGCCTTTTTTATTTTATTTTTTTAGACAAAAAGGGGAAATGTAGTGGCATTTCAACTGTAATTTGTAAATAAGGGCTGCCTGAAGATCTGAGATTTAAACAGTCCCACTGGTCAGCCTTAGAGCCCGGATTATGGTGACACACACCTTTAATCCCAGCAGCCACCCTAGTTGCCATAGAGATTGGGTGGTGCATGTCTTTATTCCAGCCCTAGAGAGGAATAAAGGATGGGGGGCAAGGACAATGATGACAGGACGACAAAGGACAACTGTCAGTCACAGTCTCATTCTGAGATTCCGGAAGGCAGGATCTCCATTTCAGACTGAGGTCAAGGTAAGAACCAGAGGCTGACTGTTTTACTTTTCAGATCTTCAGATTGAACCCCAGTTTCTGACAGAGTTTTTATTAATCCTGCTTCAGATTCACATACATGTGCACACGCCCCTCCCACATCTAAAATAAATAAAAACAAAGGTATTAATTGTCTAATGAAGTTCTTACATTTGATACTTACTTTTTGGGAATGACCTAATTTTGATATCTTGTTTTCTTCATGATAGTTTAACAGATGAAGAGTCTCGGAAAAATTGGGAAGAATTTGGAAATCCAGATGGGCCTCAAGGTGCGGTGAATATAAAAATGTTGATAGTATTGTATATTATAAAAATACTAATTAGAATAAGAGAAATATTGATATTTCTCTTTATGGGAGAGTTAGCACAAGGAGTTAGATGAATAAATTGAACTTCTTTACTTTAAAAATCATTTCGTGTAGCCGGGCGGTGGTGGCGCACGCCTTTAATCCCAGCACTTGGGAGGCAGAGGCAGGCGGATCTCTGGGAGTTCGAGACCAGCCTGGTCTACAAGAGCTAGTTCCAGGACAGGCTCCAAAACCACAGAGAAACCCTGTCTCGAAAAACCAAAAAAAAAAGAAAAAAAGAAAAAAAATCATTTCGTGTATGTATGTATATGTTTTGCTTATGTTTATGTTTGTGTACCACATATATGATTGATGCCCAGAGATCTGAAGGGGGGGGGGTCAGATTTCTTAGAGCTGGAGTTATGGGGCCATTGCCAACCATCATGTGGGCCTAGGAACTAAACCTGGGTCTTGAAAGAACAACAAACGTTCCTTTTTCTTTTATTTCCAATTTATTTTATGTATTTTATTGATATGTATATAAAAGAAGAGGATGTTGGATGCCCTGGAATTGGAGTTATAGATGGTTGTGAGCCACCCTCAGGGTTCTAGGAACTGAACCCAGGTTCCCTGCAAGAGCAACAAATGCTCTTAACTGATGAGCTAGCTGGGACAGGAGAGATGGCTCATGTTAAAGGCTAGGTTCATAACCAGAAAGACAGCAAGTGCCCTTAACCACTGAGCAGTCTTTCCAACCTCTCTGTTTACTTTTTTACTTCATTTTTCTTTTTAAAGACTCAGTACCCAACATAATTGGACTTGGTAATTTTTTTCCTTCTTTTTTTTTTTTTTGGTTGGGGTGACCAGGGTGAGGTGGGGTAGATGTTGGCAGACTGGGAAGTGTGTGTGTGATTGGGGTACATTGCGTAAAATTCCCAAATAATCAATAAAAATATTATGTTGGTGAAAAAAAAACAAAGACTTCAATTCCCAGTACCGTGTTGAGTAGTTCAAAGCTTCCTATATATAATTCCAGCTCCAGAGAGATCTGATCTTGGTCTCTGGGGGTTGCTTGTACTCATGTGTATATACCTATTTACAGATACAAACAAATACTTATAATTTAAAAATAATAAAAACATTGTTTTCCGTGTGCATGGCACCTGCATGTACTCCATATGTAAACATGCATGGATGTGTGCACACCATGAACACATGCAAAAATTTTTTCTGTACTAATTTCTTGCATTTTCATAGTGTTTGTATGACTTCAAGACATGAAAGAATTTGGGTTTTCTATGAAAATGAAGCTTAAATGTGAAAAGTTTCCCCATTGAAAACTACGAAATTTCATAAACACACTATTCTGTAATATACATACATATGTTTATTTATTTTGAGACATGTCTCATCCATGCTGACCTTGAACTTTAGTGGTCCTTCTGCCCTGGACTCTCAAAAGCCTGGGTGTATTCTTTTAAGTTTGTATAATGGAAATATATGTAATATAATCTTGAAGGGTTTTTTTTGGGAAATGGGGAGAGAACTTAATTTTGAGATAAAGATAAATAAAATTGAAAGTAGACTCTTTTGAAAAATGATTTATTTTATTTCAGCTACAAGCTTTGGAATTGCCTTACCAGCTTGGATAGTTGACCAGAAAAATTCAATTCTGGTGAGTGCATTTAAATAAAGCCTATTTTGATGTTCTATACTGTATTAGGACATAATATAATGAAAGCGTTTACAAAGAAACTCTCATATGCTATTTAATTGTTACTGTGTTTTGAAAGCTACATAACGAGAAAGAATTGGTTCTCATATGACACTGCAGGTTTAGGACAATATTCTCTTGTTTGTTTGTTTGCTTGTTTTTGTTTGTTTTTTTCTGAGACAGGGTTTTTCTCTATGTATCCCTGGCTGTTTTGGAACTCACTCTGTAGACCAGACTGACCTTGAATTCACAGAGATCTGCCTGCCTCTGCCCCCTGCTGGAATTAAAGGACTGTGCCACCATTTCCTAGCAACAGTGTATCCTAAATGTAATTTTAAAACCTTTAAATTTTACTATTTTATTTTGAAAGTATTTTTGGGTAGTGTCCTAATTTTGGTTGAGAACTGTTAGGTTTTATGGTACCCATATTTATCTAAGGTGGTTTCGTAATTTAACATATTCATTTCATCTTTACTCAGACTAAGCTACTTTATGTTAAATTGAAACATACCTATTCCATACTAGGAAGGAGTGGATGTCAGACGTACTTCCATCACTGATAGTTGCTGCAGCCCTAAGACATCAGGAATTGGCCTAATATATTATTTAAAGATTGATGATTTATTACTTGAGGTTTTATGAAAATAATTATCTAGGAACTGTTTTGTTTTAATTTTTAGTTTGTTTTTTTCTTATTAGTTTTAAATCTTCCTCTCTCTCTGTGTGCGTGCTTGTGCGTGTGGGGGAATGGGATTGCCCAGGCCACAGCATGTGTGGAGGTCAGAGGATAATTTCCTGGAGTTGGTTATATCCTACCATGTAGGTCTTGGAGCTGGAAGTCAGGTAGTTAGTTAGGTTTAATAGCAAGCACTTTTACCCACTAAGCTGTCTTGCTGGTCTGAGGAGCCTTTTTTAAACCTTAAAAGCAAGCTGTAGTTTGTTTTGAAAATGATTAATTTGTGACATTAAAATTGGTAATTTTCTATACTTAACTGCTTGTAAGTGCATCTGTCATATTTAGGGTTACTGTGGGAATAAGAGAAAAGGGAAAGATAGCCCACAGATTTCAGATGAAGTTGTAGGTGAAAATTCAATAGTTACTATCAAATAAAAATAATGAAATGGCACATTTGCAGTTAGGCACTGGACTTAGTTTGTAAGGACTTTTAATTTATTTCACAGCACTACTTGCAAGAGGTGAATATAGATAGATGGTGCTTGACTGAAAGGGAGACAAATTTATAAAACGTTTGCAGTTATCTATGTTAGATCAGTACATAGAAAATTAAAAGGTGATTTGCATAGCAGACAAAAGTTCTAGAGTTTGAATCTAGAAACACTGTTAACCTGTATGACCTAGGACAAACTCTGCAGTCTGTTTGTACTTCAGCTACACTGTCCACAACCCCCAAAAGGTAGTACTTTCATTATATAGGACCAAATAGCAGAGTGCTTTTAATAGTGGGTTCTCTTTGTAAGTCTGAATGTTGTATTAACTTACCAGATCAAGGCACAGCTGTTTTCTCTTAAATTCTAGGTTTTACTTGTGTATGGATTGGCATTTATGGTTATCCTTCCTGTTGTGGTGGTAAGTTCTTTTTATTAATTTGGGGGGGAGTGGTTGCTCCATAAAATTTTGATTCTTAGAATTTAATCAATGCAACCTCTTGTTTTTAAAGATATTACTGTTATTGTTTGAAACAGGGTCTTACTCCTTAACTCTAGCTGGCTTGGAACTTGATAGTCCAGGTTGGCCTCAAGCTTGCCTACTCTTGTTCCGATTGCTGGGAATAAAGGCACCGACACCCAGCCTATTTTAATTTTAATTGTATGTATGTGTGTGTGTAGGGTATATGCACATGAGCATATGTGTCCATGTCCAGAAGAGAGTATTGGATCCCCTGGAACTGGAGTGGCTATGAGCTCGTTGATATGGGTGATGGGATCAGAACGTGGGTTCTCTATAAGAGCAGTACATGGTCTTAACCACTAAGACATATCTCCAACCCCCAGCCGCCACATTTAAAAAATAACAGTGTAGTACTATAATGCAGAGCTACCAAAAAGTTTATAATTTTCATCGTTCATTTCTTTGTGTTCTTTTTGATCCTGGAGTTTGTGTGGCTCCATGAGTCCTGTTATACATCTGTCTTTACCTCTTCATAGGATTGTTGTGTAAAATTCAATCTCATGAGACTATGAACAAAAATATGTCAGCTATAAAATGGTTTCTGCTAGGCAGTGGTGGCACACACCTTTAATCCCAGCATTTGGGAGGCAGAGGCAGGTGAATCTCTGTGAGTTTGAGGCCAGTCTGGTCTACAAGAGCTAGTTCTAGGACAGACTCCAAAAAAACTAGAGAAACCCTGCCCCGAAAAACTTAACTAAATAAATAAAATTTAAAAAATGGTTTCTACACTTATCAAGTGTTTATTAGAAAATTTTGTATTAGAAACCACTTTATTTGCTTATAGCAATGGGTGGTTATATTTTTGTTTTATCTATTAAACAGTTTTCAGCCTAAAACCTAAAGCATTTTAATCATGCCTGAGGATTTGTGTTGGTGTTTAGAGGTACCTCACAATGTATTTGTGAGTAAATTATTTGAAATATGGAACACGCTCAAGCACTTCAATGCTCTTAGTAAATTTTTGGAAAATTCACAAAAAACATTGTGCTGCCTCAAGCTTAACAGTTATCATTTTTCATGCTTTGTATCTTGTTCAATTTTATTTGTGTTTAGGGCTCTTGGTGGTATCGGTCAATACGATATAGTGGAGACCAGATTCTAATACGTACAACTCAGATTTATACATACTTTGTTTATAAAACTCGAAATATGGATATGAAACGTAAGTAAACCTAAATAACTGCTGTTTTTTGTATTGCTTTCTGAGTCATTTATATGCTGATATATATATTTATTTTCATTGTAGTAGATTCTATTTCTATTATAGTAGATTCTATTCATCAGATTGAATCAGACTAGGAGGACCATTGCTGACTGGCTGGCTCCCTCTCAGCCTTACATTCAGTGACTGTTTTTATACAGCCTAGTCCCACCTGCCTAGGAGTGGTACCTCCTCCATCAGTCTAAAGAAAATGCCTCCACAGACATACCCACAGGCCAGTCTGATCTAGGCGTTTCCTTCGTGAAGGTTCCATCTTCCCAGATGACTAATTTATGTTATTAATGAAGGTGTATAAAATTACCAAGTTTGTATATAGCAAAGCAATAGTTAAATGAGTAAGGAATTGGCTTACAAGTTGGAGAAAATCACAACTGAGAGATGATGAATTTCTAGAACACATAAAGAATTAAAAGACCTCTTGTGGTTGTATACACCTGTAATCCCAGTACTCAAAGAGGCAGAGGTAGGAGGATTGCCACAACTTTGATGTCAGCCTGATTTCCATAGTCAGGCCAGCCAGGGATTCAGTGTTTCAAAAGGAAGAAAGATTCTATCTTACTCTAGTCAGACTTGCTGATATTAAGAAAACAGTTAACAAAAGTTGGCAAGGATGTAGTTGCTGGTGAGAATGTAAGTTAGTTCAGCCACTATACATGAAAGTTCCTCAAAAATCTTTAGAGTTATCATATAATAAATTATACCACTTCTGGGAATACACCAAAAGGAAACTAAGTCTGATACCTCCACATCTGTGTTTACTGTGGTATTGTACACAATATCCAAGCTGTGGAATATGCGTAGGTGTCAACAGTAAATTGATAAGGAAGATAAAATATATATATATGGCAACCATCTTTTTTTTTAACTCAGCTTCAAGGAAGAACAAACTTAGGAAGACTTCAGGAAAATTGATTAACCAGTAGATATCTATTATGTGAAAAAAATGAGACTTAAACATTACATGATTTCTCTCAAGTAGCTCTTAGGTTTTTAATGTATACACACACACCCAGATATATACATATATGCCATGAAAGTTGAAGCAAGACTGTCTGCGAAAAGGAAGAGTACTAGCTGGAACAGGAGCGGCAGATATGGTCAAAATAGATGATATAGTTGAACAAATGTCTGTGAACCCCTTCACTATGTATAGTGAATATAGGCTATAGAAAAGAATGAGTATTACTTTCTGTTGTGCATACATATTACCCTTAAGTTCAGTTGAAATATAAGTATAGGATTTTCCTTATAAAAATGGTTCATGTGCTCTGCTTTGCCCATGGGGTACTGGTTTCTGAGAGTGTTACTTTGTTTCATATAATTGTGTCACAAAGCATTATTTAGCTGGTGAATTTATTTACATTTTCTATAGCTGTCTTTGGAACAGTTATTTTTTCTTTCCCCAACATAAAAATATTTGAGCCTGGTGTAGTGGTGTGTGCTTTTAACCCTAGCATTTGAGAGGTTGGGACAGGTAGATGTTTATGAGTTCCGGGCCAGCCTGGTTTACATATTGAGTTCCAGGCCAAAGTTACATGGTGAGACCCTGTCTCAATTTTTTTTTTTTTTTTGCACAGTAATAGGTCACACGTTTCCTGTGCCTGCTGTGTGTTGGACACACCTGAACAAACTAAAGTACAAGGAGAAATAAGACTATTGCCCTGGTCATTTAGCCAGGAAGTTCTAGAATTGTAGTCTCTACTCTTCAGCATCTGTAGCCCCATCTTTTGTTTATCACCTGTATATTTTTTCTCTATTAAAGGTAGATGATATTCATGGGTAGGATGAAATTGATGATCATAGTGTCAGTCCTTCTAGAGCTTTTGGGGTGATGATACATGTGGCAGGGAATCATGTGCATTTCCATAAAACTCTCCAAGGTTCCAGAATTTTTGTTTACTTGATATTTTGAGAAGTCATGGAATGAAGAGAATCTCTCACTCTTGGCAGTTCGTTCTTCCCAGCCTTACTTAACTGAAGGCACTCTTTTACATGCCACATTCTAATGAGGTTTTGATTCTCTCTAGTAGGCTTCTAAGGAACACATGCTTAGTATAGAAACATGCTATTTAAATGACCTTAATTATTCCAGTCCTTTTGTGCCCTTAATCTGATGAACACTTATACTCACTTGGGATAGGTAACTATTGTGTACATTTTTAAAAAGTACAGTTTCTTTTGTTTTAGTAGGAGATATTAATTTAGTTGTCAGTAGTGGAAGCCAGGTGACTTTCAGCATTGTGTTGTGCATGGTTAGAAAGGTGCTTTCTGTAGGAGGTATCTCAGGAAGAGAAATTAATAGATAAGCAAATGTCTATTTACCATTATATTTGTTTGTTTTCATAGGTCTCATCATGGTTTTATCTGGAGCATCTGAATTTGATCCTCAATATAATAAAGATGCCACAAGCAGGCCAACAGATAATATTTTAATACCACAGGTTAGGCTGATCTTATACATTTCTTGATGAGCAATAAAGTAAAAAAGTGAATGATTTATGATATTTTTCTGAATAATTTTTTTTTTTGCCTTAGCTAATCAGAGAAATTGGGAGCATAAATTTAAAGAAGAATGAGCCTCCACTTACCTGTCCATATAGCCTTAAGGCCAGAGTTCTTTTACTGTCTCATCTTGCTAGAATGAAAATTCCTGAGACCCTGGAAGAAGGTATTTGTAACTTTGATATTTAAAGGGTTTTAATGGGACCAAAGCAACAGATTTAGGTAATCTTGGTAATTTAGTGTTTACATGATGTTCTTTTTTATTTAAACAAATAGTTGTTTATGTTCCTTTAAAAATGTCTATATGTGCCAGGTGGGGGTAGTGCATGCCTTTAATCCCAGCGCTTTGGAGGCAGAAACAGACAGATCTCTGTGAGTTCGAGGCCAGCCTGGTCTACAGAGCGAGTTCTAGGACAGGCTCCAAAGCTACAAAGAAACCCTGTCTCAAAAAACAAACAAACAAATCTATATGTATGTAATTACTTTACAAATCATGTGAAAGTCTACATCAGATGCTTTGGCAAATGTCAAAATGTATTATTTCAAGGTCAGAATATTCTGTATGAAAATGTTTAATGCTGGGCGGTGGTGGTGCACGCCTTTAATTAATTAATTTATTTAATAAAGATTTCTGTCTCTTCCCCGCCATCGCCTCCTATTTTCCTCTCCCTCCCCCAATCAAGTCCCCCTCCCTCGTCAGCCCAAAGAGCAATCAGGGTTCCCTGCCCTGTGGGAAGTCCAAGGACCACCCACCTCCATCCAGATCTAGTAAGGTGAGCCTCTAAACTGCCTAGGCTCCCACAAAGCCAGTACGTGCAGTAGGATCAAAAACCCATTGCCATTGTTCTTGAGTTCTCAGTAGTCCTCATTGTCTGCTATGTTCAGAGAGTCCGGTTTTACCCCAGGCTTTTTCAGACCCAGGCCAGCTGCCCTTGGTGAGTTCCCGATAGAACATCCCCATTGTCTCAGTGTGTGGTTGCACCCCTCGTGGTCCTGAGTTCCTTGCTCGTGTTCTCTCCTGCTCCTGATTTGGACCTTGAGATTTCTGTCCGGTGCTCCAATGTGGGTCTCTGTCTCTGTCTCCTTTCATCGCGTGATGAAGGTTAATATTCAGGAGGATGCCTATATGTTTTTCTTTGGGTTCTCCTTATTTAGCTTCTCTAGGATCACTAATTATAGGCTCAATGTCCTTTGTTTATGGCTAGAAACCAAATATGAGTGAGTACATCCCATGTTCCTCTTTTTGGGTCTGGCTTACCTCACTCAGGATAGTGTTTTCTATTTTCATCCATTTGCATGCAAAATTCAAGAAGTCCTTGCTTTTTACTGCTGAGTAGTACTCTAATATGTATATATTCCATACTTTCTTCATCCATTCTTCCATTGAAGGGCATCTAGGTTGTTTCCAGGTTCTGGCTATTACAAACAATGCTGCTATGACCATAGTAGAGCATATACTTTTGTTGTATGATAAGGCCTCTCTTGGGTATATTCCCAAGAGTGGTATTGCTGGGTCCAGGGGTAAGTTGATCCCGAATTTCCTGAGAAACCGCCACACTGCTTTCCAAAGTGGTTGCACAAGTTTGCATTCCCACCAGCAATGGATGAGTGTACTCCTTTCTCCACAACCTCTCCAGCAAAGGCTATCATTGGTGTTTTTGATTTTAGCCATTCTGACAGGTGTAAGATGGTATCTTAAAGTTGTCTTGATTTGCATTTCCCTGATCGCTAAGGAAGTTGAGCATGACCTTAAGTGTCTTTTGGCCCTTTGAACTTCTTCTGTTGAGAATTCTCTGTTCAGCTCAGTGCCCCATTTTATAATTGGGATGATTAACCTTTTACGGTCTAGTTTCTTGAGTTCTTTATATATTTTGGAGATCAGACCTTTGTCAGTTGCGGGGTTGGTGAAGATCTTCTCCCAGTCAGTGGGTTGCCTTTGTGTCTTAGCGACAGTGTCCTTTGCTTTACAGAAGCTTCTCAGTCTCAGGAGGTCCCAGCACTCCGGAGGCAGATCTCTGTGAGTTCAAGGCCAACCTGGTTTACAAGAGCTAGTTCTGGGACAGGCACCAAAACTACAGAAAAACCTTGTGTTGAAAAAACAAACAAACAAACAAACAAAAAACCAAAAACAAAAAAAAGAAAAAGAAAATGTTTAATAACTGCAGGTTAGTAAAAGCATTTCCTTAATGGCTTTGCTTTTTGAGACAGTCTCAATTTTGTCCCTCTGGATGTTATTGAGCTTGCTCTGTTGCTCAGGCTGGACTCAAGCTGAAGACCCTTCTTCCTCAGCCTCCTGTGGACTGAGATTATAGATGTGCATCACCATGTCTGGTTCCCAGTGATTTTGTGAAAAGAACTTGAAATCTTTTTAGAGGAACACAAGTAGATTTACAGCAAATATCTCTAGGCAGAGGTTTCTTGTTTCTGGCCACCCAGACCTGAAATAATCACACAGAAACTATGTTAATTATAATACTGTTTGGCCAATAGTATAAGCATATTGCTAGCTAGCTCTTATATCTTAAATCTTATATCTTATATCTTAAATCCTGGTACCATAGAGGCATGAAGACGACATTGGATTCCTTGGAACTGCAGTTGCAAGTGGTTATGAGCCACTGTGTGTGTGTGTGTGTGTGTGTGTGTGTGTGTGTGTGTGTGTGTTGGGAGTTGAATTCAAGTCATCTGGAAGAGTAGCCAGTGCTCTAAACTATTGAGATGTCTCTCCAGCCCCTCAAATGGATAATAGTAATATTAGTAATAATAATAATAGCGTTTATTTATCTGTATTGTTGGTATTTGAACTTGGGACCTGACATGTGCTATGCATATACTCTGTCATCTAGCTACACTCCCACTGTTAAAATTTTTTTAAATATATTTTTTATTTTGATGTGCATGGGTATTTTACCTGCAGTGGTGTCATGTATCATATGTGTTCAGTGTCTGAGGAAGCCAGAAGAGGGTATTAGATCCTTTGGGACTGTAGTAACAGACTTTTGTCAGTCACTATGTTGGTGCTAGGATTTGACCTGTCCTCTAGAAGAGCAACCAGTGCTCTTAACCACTGAACCATCTTGCCAGCCCATTGTTTTTACTTCTTTGTTTCTGGAAATTGGACTCAGTGGTCAGACTTGCACCACAAGTGCATTTACAAACTTAGTCTTCCCCTTCCCTTAATTAACTTCCTCCTCCTCCTCTTTTTCTGTATTTAGTTAATTTTATTCTCATTCATGGTCTTTGTATTAACCCACAGTTATAGAAACTTAACAGCATAAGCAGAATATTCTCAAAGATAGCAAGATTAGAACTGAATTTTTGATTAGGATTATTTTAAAGAAAATAAGGAATGGCTATAATAAGTATATAATTACACCATCATGTTAAAATTTGACTTTTCTACATCTTGTAATTGTAATGACATCTACTTTTTTGCAGTGATGTTGAGGAGAAACATTGATTTGATCATTAAAATTCTGAGACTATGTGAAATACTTAAGGGCCAGGACAATTTGTGTTGGCCTTCAAATGGAAGAGGTGTTTTCACTGTAAGATTAGAATGGTTTATTTCAGGGTTGGTTTTGTTTTGTTTTATTTTATTTTTCAGATCAACAGTTCATGCTGAAAAAATGTCCTGCTCTGCTTCAAGAAATGGTTAATGTAATCTGCCAGCTAATAATAATGGCCAGGAGCCGTGAAGGTGAGGAGGAAATATAATTCATTTGGACTTTTTCCTATAAGCATTTGCTCAGTATATTTCACAGTTTAAAGATTTATGAGTATTTAATTTCAATTCTGTATCCTGGGTCAATCAGGTTTGTCAGATTTATTAATGATTTTTTTTCATTCTTTTCATTGTTTTTATTTTTTAGTAATTTGAATTTTTTCTTTCCTCTGAATAGTTTTTAGTTATTTTGTATTTTAACAGTGAGTTTGAAATAATTATTTAATTGGCACGATGTGTAATTTGTGTGTGTGTGTGTGTGTATGAAAAGGAATTTTGACTCTTAGTGGAAAAGAAGATGCTAAAAAAGAGGAGACTTTGTAGTTTGTTGTGGGTGATTTTAGTGCTTGGCGATGTTACAGTACATTGGGAATATTGAAAATATCTTCTTATTTACTGTTGTTGGAGTTTGTAAATACAAAGAATTTCAGCAAAACATGCATTACACCTGTAATCTCAGCACTTATTAGTCTGAGGCAAAGGTCTAGTTTGAGGCCATTCTGGGCTCCATAGGGAGATCTTGCTGTCTTCAAAATGCAAAAATAAAAATACATTTTAAAAACATAAAATATTTAGTTACTCTTTTATTTTTGAGATAGGTTCTTGCTTTGTAGCCAAATCTGCCTTAGCAATAAGGTTACCACTATTCTCCACTGTGCCCAGCTGAGGATGCTTGGGAATTTGTGTATTTGTGGCAGCATCTTACTGCATTGCCTACGCTGGCCTTGAAAGCCTCCTCGGCCCCATGAGTGCTGAGATTGCCACCCAGGTGCTGGGATTACAGGTGTTTTTTCACCACATCATGGTACTACTGATAGTGCCTGATATTTTACCATTATTGGAGTTGATACAGAGACTTTTGTTAAATTAATGGTTGTTGTTGAGTAATACACACTTGATCAAGTTTGTGTATTTTTTTTAACATGTTTCTGTAGTTTTTAAAGGAAAACTCAATATCTTGATCTTGAATTTTAGGTGTTGAATATTAGTGTGATTTTATTCCTTTTAATGAACGTCTAAGAAGTACAGCCCTTTTGTTTCTTTTTTTCCTATTCTTTCTAAGAAAGGGAGTTTCGTGCTCCAACTTTGGCATCCTTAGAAAACTGTATGAAGCTTTCACAGATGGCTGTCCAAGGCCTCCAGCAGTTTAAGTCTCCCCTTCTGCAGCTCCCTCATATTGAGGAGGACAACCTTAGGAGAGTTTCGAACCATAAAAAGGTTTGTTGACTGCTTTCTCACCAGAGTTTAGCAACTTGTTGTTTCACAAGGTAATGTAAATAAAGTTTTCCAGACTTGGTTACTGTGGATTTCTTAGATTTACAATATCTTTTGTTAGTATTTCTTAATTAGGTAGTTTTATAATAATTTACTACTATAGTATTACTATTTTGGGTTGAGTGAAATTTAGCAATTAATATTTTATTTTTACATTGCAAAAATGTATGTACCAAGTAAGAGTACATCATATACTTTTGATTTTGACTTAAAGGTTGGGCAGTTGTTATAGTTGAGTATGAACAAAAATAAAAAATGAAGCATTCATTAAAATAATGTTGGTGGACTGGTGATGAAGCTCAGGGTAAGAGTGCTTGCTTGGTATGCACAAGACCCTGCGTTCAGTGCCAGTTAATTACATACATGGGGGGAGGGGGAGGGGAGGGAGGATATACTGGTTAAGTAAAGATAATTTCTTTTTTAGAAAATATTGTAGATGCGAATATCTCAAACCTATATAGAAATTTAAAAAGTTTGGAAAGTATAAGAAACTGAAATTATAATTCTGACTTTTGGGTGTGGTAGTGAGCCCCATGTACCCAGCACTTTGGAAACTGAGGCAGGAATACGGTGATAAATTTGATGCTTAGGCTAAGTAGTGAACATGAGGCCAGTGTGGGCCACACAATGAGACCCTGTTTTAAGAAAATAAAAAGAAAAAAGTTACTTGGTATATATTAGAAGTGAATAGAAGATAGGCTTTGGATTTGATGGTATTTAAAGTAGTAACAATATAAGAAACGTCTATCCAAGTCCTTTAATCATATTGCCATTATAGATTTCATCAGTGTTAACCAGATTCCTTGAGTTGAAATTCTACTTACTGCATGATTTAATCTCTGTGAAAATAAAAGTTAAATATCTAGTACTTAAATTTCAATTAATTTAAGTTCATTTAACTTACTGCATAATGAAACCTTTAGAGGCCACTTGTACTGGAAGTTTTTTATTCTTAATACTGAAAATAGATAAATTTAGGATAGTAGTTCTTGCTTGACTCAATATTCTGTATGACCATTTTTTATTTTTGTACTCCTTATGTTTTTCTGATTTTTTTTAAAATAAGCCTGTAATGAATTTATAGCAAAACAACTTTAGTTTTAATGGTCTTGGTTTGAAATGTCCATACTATTAACTTTTTTTCTGAAGTTGGTGGATTTTATTTTGGTTAGCATGCCACTAGTTTTCATTTTATGAAAAATTTTATTTATTTTTTTTTAGTACAAAATTAAAACTATCCAGGATTTGGTCAGTTTAAAAGAATCAGATCGTCATAGTCTGCTGCACTTCCTTGAAGATGACAAATATGAAGAGGTCATGGCAGTCCTTGGGAGTTTTCCATATGTGACCATGGACATAAAGTCACAGGGTACGTGGGAGCTGTCCTTGTTGCACATTGCGTAATTTGGTCTCATTTATTAGACTCAAATTCTTGCTTTTCTTTCCTTCCTTCCTTCATCTCATTATATTGCCCTGTCTAGCCTGCATTTACTATGTAGTCCAGTCTTCTTCAAACTTGGAAAAATCTTGTTTCTGGTCTGTAGGTGCTGATATTAAAGTAATATTTTTGGTTGTTTTTTACTCTTTGCTCTTTGAGGGGCCTACCACCCAGCTCCCAAATAAATACATGCAGAGAGCTTCATTCTAACTTATAAGTGCCCAGCCTTAGCTTGACTTATTTCTTGCCAGTTTTTCTTAAATTATCCTGTCTACCTTTTGCCTCTGGGCTTTTATGTTTATCTTATGAACCTTTCTTCTTACTCTGTAGCTTGCTGTGTAGCTGGGTGGCTGACCCCTGCAGTCCTCCTCCTTCTCTCCTCCTAGATCTCCTCTTCCCAGATTTCTCCTCTTTATTCTCTCTGCCTGGCAGCCCCACCTATCTTTTCTTCCGCCTCACTATTGGCCTTTCAGCTCTTTATTGGGCCAATCAGGTGTTTTAGACAGGCAAAGAAAGTAACACAGTGTCATAGAGTTAAACAAATGCAAGATAAAAGAATACAACACATCTTTGCATCATTAAACAAATGTTCTACAGCATAAACAAGTGTAACACATCTTAAAATAATATTCTCCAACACAGTCATTGACCACTGTATCTGTCTTTAAAATACTTTAATAATGTCATTTGTAATTAGATTTTGCAGAGTTGTGGTTTTCTTGTCAAAACCCTCCTTTTATGTTTGTTACAGTTGTCCTAAGTACAAGGAGACTATTTTATAGTTGAATGTTCTGGTTTTCTTTTTGTGTAACAATCACCTATAATTGGAAATTAGTTCTGAGTGAGGATATGGAAGATTTAACCTTAGTTGAGTTTTTCACACACAGAGCTGGGCAGGCAGGAATTCATGTTCAAGGTGTAGAATGTACCCTCTTCCTGTGGTTCTTGCTTTATTGCTCTTATTATGTTATAGGCTCCCACTCCTGTCTTTTTTTAAAAAAAGTTTATTCTTATGTTCATTAGTGTTTTGCTGCATGTATGTCTGTGCAGGTGTCAGATCCCTTGAAATAGGAGTTACAGGCAGGTGTAAACTGCCATGTGGGTGCTGGGAATTGAACCTGGGTCCCCCGGAAGAGCAGCAAGTGCTCTTAACTGCTGAATCATCTCTCCAGTCTGTGTCATTCCTGTCTTAACCCTGGCAGTGCTATGCAGTCTTTTTATAAGTTGATATACTTAAAATACTTATTGTAACCTATATGCCTTTGGGGCTGAAATCCTGCATCAGGATCTATTGGCAGCTATCCCACTTTAACATCACGAGCCTCTTCTCCCTCAGCTCTTTTTCAGTGGAGTCCTTGATTGCTTAACTTAACTTTCTTTTCTTTTCTTTCTTTCTTTCTTCTTCTTCTTTTTTTTTTTTTTTGATTTTCGAGACAGGGTTTCTCTAGTTTTTGGTGCCTGTCCTGGAACTAGGTCTTGTAGACCAGGCTGGCCTCGAACTCACAGAGATCCGCCTGCCTCTGCCTCCCGAGTGCTGGGATTAAAGGTGTGCGCCACCACCGGCGATTGCTTAACTTTCTAAAGAATGGAAGAAGTGTCCAAGTATGATGAAAGGAGAAGGTATTTCGAATGCATAGTTTAAAGAAATAGTTATTTAGAGCTGGGATTAACTCTATGGTAAGCTTTGAAAATTACCGTGCCTGCATTTCATGTGTTCTTTCATCTCTGTGTAGTAATAAGAGCTGCGGGCTGCGTCCCCGGCACCCGGCCAACTTTACCCGAAATCATTACACGGAAACTGTATTCTTTTAAACACTGCTTGGCCCATTTCTATCTAGCCTCTTCTAGGCTAATTCTTGCACTTGGACTAGCTCATTTCTTATAATCTGTGTAGCCCACGAGCTGGCTTACCAGGAATGATCTTAACCTGCATCTGCCTGGAGTGGGAGAATCATGGCGACTCCCTGACTCAGCTTCTTTCTCCCAGAATTCTGTTCTGTTTACTCCACCTACCTATGTTTTAACCTATGAGGGCCAGCCAAGCAGTTTCTTTATTGCTTAACCAATAAAATCAATATGACACTCCCACATCATCTCTGTCTTTTTATTTGTTTTAAGTAAAACACTTTCTATCAACATAATTGCCCTGTCACCATTTTAATAGCCAAGTAGTATTTTTGAACACAGAATTACAGATTATTGGTTTATTTTGTCTTTGTCATAGAGTTCTGAGTGTAACATTCACCAATTCACTGTTGAGAGAACATTTTTTTCTAGGTACCAAAATGCAGGACCATGTTAGGAATAGTTTCTGTCTTTAAAGGGTTCATCATCTAGTTGAGTATAGGATTAAAAACAACATAATGGATGCTTAATGTTACATGATGACAGCCATTTTACCTTATATTCACGTAGACAGCACTGAGTGTTGCATACTATGACTGGCATCCGGAGAGCTATGCTTAAGGCACTTTACTTACTGAATTTGTATTCTAATATAGATGAGAAGTAAATGATTTCCTGAATCATTCTAGGGGCACAGTTTGTCTAGTGTGTAGGACATTTACAAAGTATTTACATATAGTAAATACAGACACTAAATACTTTGGACAGCTCTTTCTGGGATTTGGGAGTTTTTTTTTTAGATTGGTGAGTTTTTAGACTTTAAAATCACTAATGTAAATGCTGCATTTAGGGACTGGAGAGATGCCTCAGAGGTTAAGAGCACCTGCTATGCCAGGTAGTGGTGCACACCTTTTAATACCAGCACACAGGAGGCAGAGGCACGTGGATCTCTGAGTTCAAGACTAGCCTGGTCTACAGAGAGAAACCCTGTCTCAAAACAACAATAACAAAATTCCTCAAAACAACAACAAAAAAAAACCCAAAATAAAAAAAAACAATTGCTACTTTTGCGAAGGACTTGGGTGTGATTCACAGCTCCCACTTGGTAGCTCATACCCACCTATAACTCCTTGAACACCATCCACACATGTACGCATGCGTACCTACAGGCACTCACACATACATACAAAATAAAAATAAGTCTTTAAAAACTACGTTTAGGGTTTTAGTTTTTTTTTTTTTTTGGTTTTTTTGAGACAGGGTTTCTCTGTGGTTTTGAAGCCTGTCCTGGAACTAGCTCTTGTAGACCAGGCTGGTCTCGAACTCACAGAGATCCGCCTGCCTCTGCCTCCCAAGTGCTGGGATTAAAGGCGTGCGCCACCACCACCCGGCGGGTTTTAGTTTTTTAACCAAATCCAGTTTGGGACTTAAGAATAATCTTCATTATAATCAATTATTGTAAAACATGTATACTTAGAACAAATGAAGAGATTTGTCTTTGAAGAAGTAAATGTAGTTTTTTTTTTTAAACTCTTTATATTTTTGGGGGGACCTGCCACCTAGCTCCCAAATAAATACACGGAGACTTATTTTTACTTATGAAGGCCCATTAGCTTGGCTTGTTTCTAACCAGCTTTACTTACTTAAATTATCCCGTCTACCTTTTGCCTTTTTTTATATCTCTTTCTTTTCTTCTTACTCTGTAGCTGGCTGTGTGGCTGGCCCCCGGCATCCTCCTCTCTTCTTCCTTTTCTCACTTCTCTTCTCTCCTTCCCAGGTTATTCCCTGCCTGGCAACCCTGCCTATCCCTTTTCTTCCTAGCTATTAACTATTCAGTTCTTTATTAGACCAATCAGGTGTTTTAGGCAGGCACAATAACACAGCTTTACAGAATAAAAGAATGCAACACATCTTTGCATTATTAAACAAATATTCCACAGCATAAAAGAATCTAAGACATCTTAAGCTAATATCCAACAACAAATGAGAGTTCATTTTACTGTGTTATTTGTGTATATCATAGGAGTCACATAGTTTAAGGAAAAATAGAGATTATAAGACCAGTGTTCAACATGGTGGTGGAGATAATTGCTTTCCCTTTATCACTAGAGGCTATGTAGCATCTCATGGCAGGCTCTCCCCCACCTCCACTTTAAAACACTAAATGCTTGTATACACTGATGCAGTAGATGTCACAGGTACCGCAGTGAACAGTGTGGGTGCACACGTGGCCCAGCTTTGAGTTCTGATAACAGAGGCTTCTAGGATAAAGAAAGGATAGTGTACCCTCTCTCATGTCTAGTAGTGGAATTAGCAGTTAGAAGGCTTCTAGGATAAAGAAAGGATAGTGTGCCCTTTCTTATGTCTAGTAGTGGAATTAGCAGTTAGAAGTTGTTGGATTCTACTGTTTTTCATATGTTGATGTGTAATAAAGGCCGGAACAGCGTGCTGACTAAATCAGTGTTCTGTAAGCCAAGCACAAACTTAGAAAATAGTAAACCAAAAATTATCAGTGAAGACATTTTTTATCTATAGAAAAATGAATTAATGTCATCGGAGTAAAAGGTATGAAAAGTATTTATCTCTCCCATTGCTTTGACACAGTACCTTGCAAGCGTTAAAGGGGAAGTGGTTTATATTGGCTCATGGTTTGAGAGGTATAGTCAGTCCATTGTGCTGGAGTCTTGGTGATACATTGCATCTGCAGTCAGGAAGCAGAGAGATGAGTGTTGCTGCTCAGCTGCCGTTTTCCTTTGTCAGTTCAGGCCATTACCCTGGCCCACAGTACCACTCCTGCCCACATTTAGGGTAGATCTTCCCCCCTCAGTTAACCCCATCCAGAAACTCCTGCAGACATGTTCAGAGTCTTGTCTCCTGTCAAATTGTCGCTGGAGTGTTCCAGAGGTTTTTTGTTTGTTTGTTTATTATGTTATGTGATTTATGGGGCTGTATGGCAAAATTAAATAATTACACATACTACTGTGTTTAGTACTATCTATTACAAAAGAAATAATTCTTTTCTTCTCTGTTTTGTTTTTTATTTGGTAGCTGGTTTTAAGACAGGATCTCATTTTGTAGTTCATGGTAGCCCTAAACTCTCAGCAATCTTTCTGCCTCAATCTCTTACACCCTGGGGTTTATAGGACTGATCACCATATGGCCTACCAAGGAAAATTTCCCCTAAATTTCTATTTTGAAATAATTTCAAATTTAGAGGTACATTACAAAAATAAGTGTTTCCATTGCCCCTTCCCACAATAGTCTTACTGTATATTATATGTATAGCTATTGACAATTGCATTTATTAATTTTAATAACTATTATAAAGCTGCAGTGTTATTGGCAGCAGTATTTTTGTGTGTAGAGGTGTGTGTGTGTGTGTGTCTGCATATGCGTGTGTGAGCACGAGCATGTGTTGCATGCATGAACCAGAAATTAGACTTTTTGGCTAGACTGGGCAGCCAGCTAGCTCTTAGATTCCACTGGTTTTTATCCCCCCCCCCCCCCCCCCCGCCCCATGCTGGATTTACCGGTATTTTACATGCCTGGCTTTTCATGTGGTTGCCCTGTACCATCTTTTCTGCTCTTTTAGTTATTTTTCCACAGCATTTCAGTGCTTATGTCCTGATCTGTGAGTTGGATGCAGGGGGGGGGGGGGGGAGGGAGAAAGGGAGGGAGAGCGGGAGGGAGGGAAAGAGAGAAGGACAAAGAGGGCGAGAGAGCAAGTGCAAGCAAGACAGCCTTTTGAAACTTCAAAGCCCACTTCCAGTGACACACCTTCTTCAACAATGCCACACCTTCTAATCCTTCTCAAAACAGTTCTACCAACTGGGGACCAATTCAAATATGAGCCTGTGGTGACCATCCTCTTTCAAACCACAGCATTTGCTGGGCACTATTCTCTTTAAAATATGGACCTCTACACAAATTTGCATGTCATCTTTGCATACAGAGAATACTAATCTTCTGTTATTGTTGTTACAGTTTTAATAATTCATTCCAGGGGGCTGGAGAGATGGCTCAGTGGTTAAGAGCATTGCCTGCTCTTCCAAAGGTTCTGAGTTCAATTCCCAGCAACCACATGGTGGCTCACAACCATCCGTAATGAGGTCTGGTGCCCTCTTCTGGCCTGCAGACATACACACAGACAGAATATTGTATACATAATAAATAAATAAAATGAAAAAAAAATAATTCATTCCAAAGCTAACACTTAAAGTTTTTTACTGTAAAGAAAATATATTGAAGTTCCTACTTTAAATATTGTCTCTTTAAATGTTTAAGGTCATTTGGAATGTCAGTTTTTATTATTTAGTTCCACAGGCAGGCATTGGTCAGAGAAATAAAATTATTCAGTTTCTGCAAAGTTTGTTTTGAAATTTGACAGTGCTGGCTGTGAACCTTGGTTTCTTAAAGTGGAAATGATAATACATCACAAAATTCTTTTAAGGATTAAATGAAGCAGCTGTTGAGGCATCTGGAGATTTTATACAATAATTAATAAATTATTTTTTAATATGCTTAAGGTAGAATTCTAAGGTACTAAATTGTTTTGGACAAGTTAAATATTGCTGTTTGCATTGACTTGGAACTTGTTTTTTATATTTTGCTCTATTCCTCCTATCTTACAGTATTGGATGATGAAGATAGCAACAACATCACAGTAGGATCCCTAGTTACAGTGTTGGTTAAATTGACAAGGCAGACAATGGCTGTAAGTAGTTTATTTGTATTATTTATTTATATATGTATTATTTTGTAGGCTTATTTGTTGGTTTGTGTGTAAATGCACATGTTTGCACATGGGTGTATATGTATGTTTGTGGAGGCTTCAGGTTAAAATCTGTTGTTGCAGTGTTGTTTTTTGAGATGGTGTTTCTCATTGGCCCCGTGTTTACCAATTTAGTGAGGCTTCCTGGCTAGCTAGTTCCAGAAATCCCCTTTTCTCTATCTCCTTAGTAATGGAATTATAAGCACGTATTGTCTATCATGCCTGGCTTTACTTTTTATTTTTTTAAGAAATGTTTTGCCTGTCTGTATACATATAAACCATATGGGTGCCTGGTATTTACAGAGATCAGAAGAGGGCATTGAATGCCTTGGAACTATATTTACGGATGATTGTGAGCTACCATATGGATGCTTGGTATTGAACCCAGGTCCTTTGCAAGAACAAGAAGTGCTCTAAACTATTGAGATACTTTTCTAGACCCCTGATCCCATACCTTTTCAAACTGTGATTCTAGGTATCACACTCAGATCCTCATGTTTGTGTGGCCAGCATTCCACTGACTGAACCATCGTCCCGGTTCGCTTTTTTTTTGTTTTGTGTTTGAAACAGGGTCTTGCTATGTAGCCTCTACTGTCTTGTTCCTTTTGACTCAGCCTCCTGAGGGCTGTGACTACAGACATGCACATTTCACTTTATTTGTAATTGTATTTTTATGCTTTATGAATTTTCTTTCCTTTCTTAAACAAACTGTACCTAAAAGTAATCAATTAGTCAGTCCAGATAATAAATGGAGAGATGAAGAAGTGATGAATTAGACTAGGGAGTTGCAACCCTCTTTCAGCGAAGGTTCAGATAGTAAATAGTTTAAGTTTCATAGGTCATAGTTTTTGTACCAGTTACTGAACCTACAGAAGGACGTGGCTGTGTTCTCATAAAGTAGTATTTTAAAGCTGGCAGTAGTCCTAGGGAAATGGTGTAGTCAATAAAGCACTTGCTATGCAAGAATAAGGACCTGGGTTTGAATCCCTAGCATGTACATAAAAAGCCAGGCATGGTAACAAGCTCCTCTAATACCACACTAGGGAGGTGGAGACCGGAAATTCCCTTGATCATACTCTCTTGCCAGTCCAGCCAAGTCAGTAAGTCAGTGAGAGAACCTGCCTCAAAAAATGATGTGAATGAAAGGAAGCCACTTGATACCAACCTCTGGCATCCACATGCATTACCCCCCCCCCCCCCACACACACACACAGAGCTGGTTGTGTTGGTTTAATGATTTAGCACCTACCTAGCATATGTGAGATGATAGGTTTTTTCTCCATCACTTCAAACAAAGAAAGAAAACAAAGCCTTATAGTGACACATGTCTATAGTTTTAGCAACTTGGACTCAGAAGGCTGAGGCAGGGGGATTTTAAATTCAGGGCAGCTGGGTTAGTTACATGATGAGACACTGTCAAAACCATGAAAACAAAATGATGATGCCAGCTTATTGATCTCTTAGTCAGACTAGCCTGTCTCTTATAGAGCTTAATTGTTTATGTTCATTTATTGATTATAATAATTCTAAGACATTTATTGAGCACAACCTATACCACTTGTCAGTTTCCACTATGCATTTTTACTAGGTTCTAATCTGATTAAATTGTATGGCTAGTAGATATGTTTTTAGATTATGGATTTTATTGGTAATCTACTGATAAGAATAAACTTATAGTGGTCCCTTGAAGGCGAAAATTAGAATAATATACATTCAAATTTTCATTAAAATATTCTTGTTTGATAGTTAATAGAATAAAATAAAATTTTAAATTGAAATATTTTTGACTTTATAATGAATTGCATATATTAAGTCATTGAATTTGTTAAAATAGACTGTACTTTTCAAAATCTATTTATGATAGTTATAAGGTACTTCAGAAGGTTGCTCCTTGCATACATACAGACTTATGACTGCCAAGCCTACCCACCCTCTCAATTACAACTGATTAATAAAACCTTTATGGATAAATATTTTTAAAGATTTTATATTTCATCTGATAGACAAATATGGGCTGATAGATATTATTGTTGTTGTTGCCTCTAGGAAGTATTTGAAAAGGAGCAGTCCATCTTTGCTGCTGAGGAACAGCCTGCAGAAGACGGGGTAACAATTTGAGTTTTCTTACTTTCTTTATAAAGAAATGTTTTATTTACTTCTTTGGTTGACTTATATTACCACAGGGTATATAATACAGCTTATGAAAATATGTATTTTGGTCACTTTCTTCTAAAAATGACTGTGAAGCCTTAATAGTTGCATTTGGTTTGCAGCAGATTGATGCCAACAAGAACAAGGCAAAAGGAGGATGGCAGCAGAAGAGCAAAGGACCCAAAAAAATGCCCAAGTCCAAAAAAAAGAAGCCTTTAAAAAAAAAGCCCACAGCTGTACCCTTACCTCAGGCAAAACAACAGAAGCAGAAGCAGGCAAATGGAGTTGTTGGGAGTGTAAGTCTGTTGTCACTGTTCTTGTTATTACTGCGGTGTAATCTGTATATATTAAACTGTTCAAATATGTATATAGCTCCTAAAGTACACATGTGAATACATTAAACCCATATCAAGATTTTCCTCCTTTCTTTACTCTTCCCTTCTAAACGCTGGAAATTGAACATATAGGGCCTCATGCACACTCTGCTCTACCACTGAGCTATACCCAGCTCAAATCAAGGTTTAAAAGCTCTGGGCTTTAGAGTTTGGGCTCAGCAGTTAAGAGTGTCTACTGTTCTTACATAGAACCTGATTTCCATTCCTAGCATCTGTGTCAGGTGACTCACAACTACCTATAACTTCATTTCCAGTCAGTCACTTGTTTCTGCAGCAGCTGCACTCACATGTACATATACCACAGATAGATACAGACATATACACACAATTAAAAAATAAAAATACTTTTAAAGATATTTAAAAACCTTATTAGCATTTTGGAGAGCTCCTGTATTTCCCTTCGTTGTCAGTGGTTCTTCCATTGAGTACTTCATCTCTCTATCCCTATACCATGACTATAGTCACTGTAGTTTTGTTTATTAATAAACTTCATATAAATGAAATCTTCTCTAAGATTTATTTTATGTGGAGGAATGTTTTTATTTGTTTGTATAAATGTCTTTGCACTATGTTTGTGTAGTGCCCTAGAGAACCAGATGAAGCCAGAAGAAGGCAGATTCCTTGGGACTGGAACTGCAGATGGTTGTTAGCTGCCACATGGGTTCACTAGAAAAGCAGAGAGTTCTTTTAACTGCTGTGCTATCTCTCTAGTCCTGACTTTCTTTTCTTCCACTCCCCCACCTCTGTACCTCCCTCCTTCCTCCATTCTTTCCATTTGTGAGACAGGATCTTATTATGTATCCCTGCCTGGCTTGGAACTCACTATGTAGACCTGGATGGCCTCAAATGTACAGAAATATACCTGCCTTTGCTTTCTAGGTGCTGGGATTAAAGATGTGTGCTATAATGCCCCTATTTTTTCTTCTTTTTTTTTTTTTTTTTTTTTTTTTTTTAAAAAATTTATTTATTATGTATATAGTGTTCTGGGCACCAGATGTCACTATAGATGGTTGTGAGCCATCATGTGGTTGCTGGAATTGAACTCAGGACCTCTGGAACAGCAGTCGGTTCTCTTAGCCTTTGAGCCATCTCTCCATCCCCTTCTTCTTTTTTTTTAATGCCAGGCATGGTGATGCCTTTAGTGAGGTAGGGACAGGTGGATCTCTTGAGTTGGAGACTTCCCTGGTATACAGAGCATATTCTAGGATAACCAAAGCTACACAGGGAAAATTCTTTCTCAAAAAAATAGACAAAAAGAATTATTTTTATTTATGTCTGTGTGAATGTATGCAGATTTTGTCTGTGTGTGTGTGTGTGTGTGTGTGTGTGTACATGTACATTTATGCCCGAGTGCCTGGAGTCTCCTAGAGCTGGAGTTACAGGTCATCATGATGTAAAACTGAACTTAGGTCCTCAGGAAGATCAGTAGTTGCTCTTAACTGTCACACCATCTGTTCAGCCCCTAGTTTTTATATTATTTTTAGGGGTGTTTTGCCTGTGTGTGTGTCTGTGAACTACATGAGTGCCTACTGCTTTGGAAGAAGGCTTCCCTGGAACTGGAGTAACAGATATTTGTGAGCCACTTTGTGGGTGTTGGGACTCAAACCCAAATCCTTTGCAAGAATAGTCTCTCCTGCTGAGACATCTCTCCAGCTTCCCAATAATTCTTTAGAAAATTTTTTTTTAAAAAAATTGATTAATTGTGTGTGTGTGTATTTGTGACATGTATGGTGATCAGAGAACAACTTGTAGATTCTTTCTTTCTACCATATGGGTCCCAGGGATTGGACTCTGGTCATTAGGTTTGGTGGCAAATACCTTTACCACTGAGCTGTCTACTGAACTGTCTTCCTAATCCTGGCTTAAGGATTCTTACTTTTCTATTACTTGTAGGGACAGTTCAAAGGGAGAGAGACTACACACACATATATTCTGATGCTATTTCATTTTATAAATACACTATCTCTGTTCTGTTTGGGTTTGCCATTTTAATCTAGTCTAACTAAAGGTGCTTATATAATATACTTTCTGTTCAGGTTTTTATTTTATGGTCATTTTCTACACAGCAGTGGCGAGGGGGCACTGAGTCATAAATGGTTGTGTTTAACTCGTCAGTAGAGCTGATTTCCAATTTCTGCCATTTTAAACCACCCCAGCTGAGGATCAAAGTCCATTGCCTGTGCTCTCGCTTGTACTTTGTTTTCCCTTCTTTTGCTTTAACCGTTTTGATGATCTGTAGTAATGTTACTTTGGTTTTCATATATATTTACCTAATGATTTTGAATGTCTTTCATATACTTAACTGGCCGTTTTGTTAATTGTGCTTATGGGTTGTTTGTATTATGGTTTTGATAGAGCTCTTTATGTATTCTAGGTATGAGTTTTTTTTTTCTTCTTGTAGAAGGTAGCTTTTTGGTGGTTATTATTTTAATTAAATCTATTTCATTTTATTTTTAAAATACCTTTTTATGACTAGTTGTGGTGGTGCACACCTTTAATCCCAGCACTTCATGGCAGAGGCAGGTGGATCTCCGAGTTTGACTGGCTACACATTGAATTCCAGCCAGGTTACGTACATACTGAGATCCAGGCCAGCCACAGCTACATAATTAGACCTTATCTTAAAAAATGTATTTTCTCTGCAGGCATACATGCAGACAGAATATTGTATACATAATAAATAAATAAATATTTAAAAAATGTATTTTCTATTTTTTGAGAATTTTATACATGCATCCAGTGTATTTTGATCATAATTATCCACCAACTTCTCCCAGATCTACTCCAAATTCCTGACTTTTTTTTTTTTTTTAATACTAATCCAGTTTGTGCTGAGTGTATACTCAAGGGTGTGAGACCATCCACAGAGTATAGCCAACCTGCCAGGGGCCACACCCTTACCTGACTTTTCTTTTCCTCAAACCATCAATAGTTTCTCTGTTGGGGGCTTCATTCTGGAATGTTTACTAGTTTGATGTTGTGCAGGTAACCACAGCTGATGTGAATTTATTTTAATATTACCTTTAGCTCTGTAATTTTTTTGAATGAATTTTCATTGATAATGTAAATTATGGAAGTTTTATTCCAGTATTTATTGAAAATACAATCCTTTTCTCGTGAATTGCAGTGGTATTTTGTTTAGAAAAAATGACCATATTGCTTGTAATGTGTTGTTCTAGATACCACAATCCATTGCATCTGCTTATTCTTGTGCCAATGTCATACTAGCTTGATTGTAGATTTCAGTCTTTATATATTATAGTATAAATTCCACAGCTTATAATTTTACTTATTTTTAAACTATTTTTCATCCAACTAAACATTTAGAGTAAGTGATAATTTTCACTAAAATAATTACTGAGTTTAGATTAGCATTAATTGAATCTATGGTTTGATGTGGGAAATTAATATAGCATTTTGATTAGTCTTTATTCATATTCATTGCCTGTCTTTATTAACTTAGAGCTTCTTTAAATTTTCCTGGCAGGTATGGTACATTTGTACTGCTATGTACCTGGTAACTTTTTGGTATTATTTTCAATAACATTTGTTTTCATTTTTCAGAGGCTATTACTGCTTTGTAGGAACACAATAGCTATTTCTTAAAACACTGACCTTGTGTTAAGAAACTTAGTGATTTGACATTGATTTCAACATTTGTAGGTGTTTTAATAAAGATGTTCCACGTAAGTAGTTATGGTCTTTGTGAATAAAGGCAGTTTTACTCACAAGTTTTGTTTTTTGTTTTAAGCTTTTTATGCCCTCCATTTCTGCCTTTTGCCTTTCTTTACTGGCTAGAACTTTGTTGTGAATGTCTAATCTTGAACCAGTTCAGTCATCTTGAGAGTGAATTAGCTTCAGAGACTCAAAACAATATATACTGACTGAAATGTTCAGAACTTTTGTCTTTACTTTTGTGTTGTAGGAACTTGCAGTAAAGGAGGATGAAGACGACATTTCCGAGAAAGGCAGTGACTCTGAAGAGGAGGAAACCAATAGAGAGTCCCAGAGTGAAAAAGATGACGGCAGTGACAGAGACTCAGATAGAGAGCAAGATGAAAGACAGAACAAAGATGATGAAGCAGTAAGACCTGATGGTTTCCCCTCCCCAGCCCCTGTTGTGCTGAGAATAGAGCCCAGTGCATACCCCACACTCCAGACCTGATCGTGGAAATCATCACTGGAGCTGTTGTTCATTCCTTTGCTTATTTATTTGCCTTAAAAACTCATCCATTTTAGAATTTTACTACTTTAAGATTGCATTTATTCTGAGGAATTCCTGTTAGGGATTCTAAAGGAAAATCGTTTCAGACAAGGATTAGAAATCCCAGTTTTCTTAAATTTGTTGAAATTCTGAAGGGCAGCAGGCTCTGTGTATGAGTGAGACTATTTTGATCTTTTAAGGAAATTTTCAGTGTTGGAAGGTATCTGTGGAAATAGGAGTAAGGGAAGGTGGGTGTGAACCAGGAACAGTCCTTAGAAGGTTCTTCTGTGGGTTCCAGATCACACTGAGAAGAAACATCACTGTGAACTTGGTGGTGGAGAGTCAGTTAAAAGGAAAGCTTTTAGAATATCATCTTGTTTGCATAAGATAATTAAGAATTTATTAAGATGATGAGGTACACTCTTTGCACATCAAATTCCACCTGACTTTTGGGAATGATACAGAAAAGAATGTGCTGGAGGCTCATTACAAATGAAGTATAAACTGATTGTTCTTGCTCTTTTTTTTTTTTTTTTAAATAAACGGGGTTTCTCTGTAGCTTTGGGGCCAGAATATAGATCTTAAAGTAATCCTTGTGGTTTGAGATAGAAAATGTAATCCCCTGAATAGTCTCTGAGGCAGTAGGAGAGTCCTGGAAGAGGTAGGGAGTGGAATGCAAAGGTATAAGGAGCTCATGCGCCTACTTATCCTTTAGGGAGAAAGCAAATAAAGATGAGTTTTATTAGTTGCTGGGTCTTTAGTGCTTTTAGACTTAGAGAATTACAGAGATTGTTTCCTCAGTTCTACTCTAAGAAAGATTTGTTATGACTTAGAGAATTACAGACATTGTTTCCTCAGTTCTACTCTAAGAAAGATTTGTTATATCATTTTCTGAGTATCTAATATTCTCAGAGGCAAATGAAGTTTTTATAGATGAGCGTTTTTTCTTTTTTTCTTCCTTTCTTCTTTAGATTCATAGTCTATTTCATCCTAAGCATGATTTAGTCCACAGAGTCTAAGACAAATACAAAATAGCTTTTGCCTTTGAACATCCTGGCTGTCAGAGACAGCAGACTTAAATGTTGTAGTATGGACAAGAATTAATACATATTTTTCAAGCTGTAGTAATGGCATAAAGGTGTGATAGCTAAGTTCTGAGGCAGAGGGAATATTCTTGATAGACGTTTCTTGGGAGTTCATACATTGGTATTTCACTGTCCTGATAGAATTAGGAGTAGGAGTTTATAAGACTGAGAATGTGAACAGAAACCTGCATAGGGTTTAGAGTGGGTGAAATGGTTTGGTAACTTCATAGACGTGTAGGTAGCTATAATGACAAGAGTGAAAAGGACAAGGAAGGAAGCTGTGGTATAGACTGAGTCAAATCTGAAACGGTAGTGTCACCATGCTGTGGGGCTTAGAGGCATAGTTAACTTTGTGCCACACAATGATGAGACTTGTGGAAAAAAACTTAAAATCCTCGTAGCTGGTTGGCATTGTAAAAAGTAAAAGCTAGAAACTCCTCTAGAGGGTCTCTGCAAGGTACCAGATTTCAAGTATTTTTTTTTTTTCACACTAGGAGTGGCAAGAGTTACAACAAAGCATACAGAGAAAAGAGAGAGCTCTTCTGGAAACCAAGTCCAAGATAACACATCCTGTGTATAGCCTTTACTTCCCTGAGGTGAGTTGCACTCAGCCTAGTGTTTCCTTTATTCTATTTCCTCTTTCCTTATATTTCTCATTGGATTCATACTGCTCTGTGGTGTATTAAGTGCTCCAAAGTGTAATAACTGGTTTATTTTTGATAGGTCACTGTTTTAGGGTTTCTGTTGCTCTGAAGAGGCACCATCATCCCAGCAACTCTTATAAAGGAAAACATTTCCAGTTTGTCGTCATGGCAGGTGGCACGGCAGCATGCAGGCAGACTTGGTGCTGGAGAAAGAGCTGAGAGTTCTACATCTGGTTCAGCAGGCAGTAGGAAGTAAATAGGCTTGACCTTCTAAGACCTGAAAGCCTGCCCCCACAGTGACACACTTCTTCTAACAAGGGCACATCTACTCCAACAAGGCTACACCTCCTAATAGTGGCACTCCCTATAAGCCAATGATTTAAACACATGAGTCTATGGGGGTCATACCTATTCAAACCACCACAGTCACCCCCATTCTAAAGGATATATTGTAATATTACTTACTTTCTGTGAACATATTGTTTACAGGGTGTTTAACTTTTTAAGTTTTGTAGATGGAAGTATCTGTCCTACCCAGTCCTGCAGCTATTCAATCCCAAAGAAACACACAGAGACTTAAATTAATTATAAACTGTTTGGCCTATTAGCTCAAGCTTATTATTAACTAGCTCCTACAACTTAAATTATTCTTGTCTATGTTTAGCCACGTGGCTTAGTTGAAGCATTCTTTTGCTTCCTCTACGTCTAGCTGTTGACCACGTCTCTGCCTTTCCTCTTGCCAGATCTTAGTCTGGTTGTCTATTCTTCCTGCCTGGCTACTGGTCAGTTAGTGTTTTATTACACCAATATGAGTAACAAATCTTTACAGTGTACAAGAGCTTTATCCCACAGCAAAGTTTATATGATTTCCTATGCACCTGTTATCTCTGCTCATATTACTACTGAGTGTTGTATTTAATGCCTATTTGCATTTAGTAGTGAGAGGAGGCTTTATAAGATGAATGCAATATTTTGACTTTGGTGACTTAGCTGTTCTGAGTCATTCATCACCATGAAGTTTTAATAGGATGGAAGAAATTCTTCTCTTTGAGGGTTTCTTACTAGCTCCTTGGCACAACCACCAAACTTGCTTTTGACTCCAATAACTGTCCTGGATTGTGGGAATGTATTTATCCATAGGTGGTAGTTATGGAACCAACTCCTTTAGGTTCTGAACAAATTTCAGCAATAACTGAGCAATACCTGAGGCCCACACTGAGAACTGTCCTTGTTTACCTTGTTGTTATACTGCTCACCTTTTAATGTCTTTGCTCTCTCAGTTGTTGATCTGGAAATGACTTGGGAATTCCTTTGACGTTTTGCTTTGAAAATGATTCTGTCTGTGGAGCTTGTTTCCCCAGCTCATGAAAACTGATCCATGGCCTGCTTCACAGCTTTGCCGCAGAGCCTTCTGCTCTCCTCATGTTTGGCCAGTGGGTTGATGTGTACAGTTTGCTTTCTGTACAATATGAGAATATCAGTCCAAAGATTCTGGAGCCTTCTAAGCAAGTGGCTTTGCAGTGGTGGTGTTTAGATTTGGAGCAAAGTTGACCTAGGGTTTCGTGTTAATATATGTGATGATATTCTGACATGTCTTGGGCTTTTACCCATCTGTTAGGAGCATTTTGCTCATTGAAGAGATAGCCTGCCAACACCAGGCATCCTGAAATCAAGCAAATAAGTTCTGCTTGTTGATTGGTTTTAAAAATCAAACAGAAAAAGTGTGGGATGAAGTAAGCACTCATCCTATGTAATTGGTTTTCATGTAACTTACATTATCATGATTAGTTGAAGTGTTTTATCCTCAAAAATGCCTTTTCCTAATATAGTCTTACCTTGTGGTCAGTGTTTGAAAACTCAAGACCCATGTGCCACATGTGGCCTACAATAGCACTGAATGTGGACAAACACAAAATCGTAAACTTAAAACATTGAAGGGTTTTTGTAATTTATTTATTCGTTTATATATTGTTTTGTAGTGTGAGCTTTATAGATGACATTGGCGTTTCACAAGGTCTAAAGGCTGACCATGCAGGCCAAATCTAGTTGCCTTCTAAAGGTCTCATCATGTGGCCCTGGCTGGGTTTGAATTCACACAGTTTATCTCCTTCTGTCTATCTAGTGCTGATAATAAAGGCATGTGCCACCATGCCTGTAGCCTGCCTACTTTTGCACATGATGCTATAGCGTGAACACAGTTTATTTGAACACAACTTTATTCATTTATTTTACACTGCAACAGCAGATCTGAACACCCCCAAAAGTTTACATTAATATTGCATGTTGAGATTGTTAGGTTTGTATAAACCCTGTGTATATCCGAAACACACACACACACACACACACACACAACACACACAACACACACCTGCGCATGTACACACATAAACCATCAATCATTCTGTAGCTTCATCAATCCTCAAGTTAAGCAGAACTGAATTTTTTTATTTGGCACTGTTCTCATCATTGCAATTTACTTATTGCCTTATTCATGCTAAGTCCTTTGTGGCCTGTGGCATTTAACAGAACTTTTAGTTGAGTTTAAACATACACAAAGTAATAATGGGAAAGACAGAAGGGCCATTGAGATGGATCAGCAAGGACATGCACCTCCTGCTGGCCCTGCTGACCTGAATTCCAACCTGGGATCCACATGATGGAAGGGAGAGGACTGATTCCTCTTGTTATTTTTTGACCTCTACACATGTGTCATAGCATACATACACCGACGTACATATAAACATAAAAAAATATTTAAAGAAGATTAAGATAACCAAGTAAGCAAAAAAAAAAAAAAGTTACTAAACCACATTAAAGGGTAAAATAAAATGGAAAAGGCACTGATTTGGCTTTAAAAGTAGAAATAATTTCCAGAGAAACATTTCAATAGAATTTCTCTTCCTTCCTTCTTTTCTTTGCTTTTTTGGGGATATCTTTGCACCTATCCATAGAATTTTTTTTTAAAGTGTTAGAAAATTGAGAGTTTAGGATAGGGTGGTGCCATTTAGGCTAAATGTATATTTAGCACATTCTGGAGTTATTTTTAGGTTCCAACATTTTTCTTTAAAACCAAGTGTCAGTCCCTGAAACAGGTGATACTGAGCACACGTCCAGTACTGGTTCAGCAGTGGGTGATGTAGCACGGTGATGATGCTGTGCGGTACCCATCCACTTGTTTGTTTCCTAGCTGCCCAGACTCCCGAAATAACCACACAGAAACTGGTATACTCCTGTCAAGATCTTACATATTAAATTAACCAATTTCTATTTTATATTTTATCATGAGGCTTGTAGCCTACCGGCAAGGTTCCAGCTATCAGCTCGTGTCTTTCCCCTTTGGTGGCTACATGGTGTCTTTATTCATTAACCAATAAAAGCAACACATATACAGAGGGACTTCCCACCCCATTTCCCCTTTTCTGTGTAGATAAAGAGGAAGGTTTTGACTTTAACATAGTAAAATTACATATAACAAAACAGTTATCAAGAATTAGAGTTTCAATATTTATCTCTACTTTATCTTTTATCATAACTAAGGAAAAGTATAACTATCTATTCTTCAACTCCATCAGAAACTCCAGAAGGATATAATACTACCTAAGTAAACAGAAAGTGCATTGTAAGAAACTTCCAGAACTCTAGAATTGACAGAGACATCGTGCTGCCTGGACAGACACCCTAAGTTCTTCTGTATCATTGGGGCATCGATCTTAAGCCTGTAGGTCCATAGTATCCAGCAGACTTTTCCATGAAGCAGGAAATTTCAAAGACAGTTCTACCTGTACTAGCAGTTTGTCAGTCACTTTTTTCTGTGTCTAGAATATCTTGCAGACTCTTTCATGAAGCAGGAACCCTGAAGGATGTTCTCACCTTTAGGCAAGTTCAAACTCCAACTTCAAGTTCAATGCTTCAGCGATACAGGAGAACTTTGGGTGACTGTTCAGGTAGTGAGATGTCTCTGTCAATTCTAGAGTTTTGGAAGTTGCTTACAATGCACTTTCTGTTAACTTAGGAAATATTATGTCCTTCTGGAGTCTTTGATGGAGTTAAAGAATAGATATAGTTTTCCTTAGTTATGATAAAAGATAAAATAGATGTAAATATTGTAACTGCAATTCTTGCTTGATACCTGTCTTGTTATATCTAATTTTACAATGTTAAAGTTAAAACCTTCCTTTTTATTTAAACAGAAAAGGGGAGGTGATGTGGAATTCCTCTCTGTATGCTGTAAATACCATTGGTTAATAAAGAAACTGCTTTGAACCTATAGCAGAGCAGGGCAGAACAAAGCGAGGTGGGGAAAACTAGACTGAATGCTGGGAGAAAGAAGGTGGAGTCAGGAGAAGCCATGTAGCCCCACTGGAGATGAACTTTACCCAGTAAGCCACAGCCTTGTGGTGATACACAGATTAATGGAGATGGTTAATTTAAGATATGAGTTAGCCAGAAATATGCTTAAGCTATTGGCCAAACAGTACTGAAAATAATATGGTTTCTGTGTGATTATTTCGCGGCTGGGCAGCCGGGAACAAACAAATGTCCTCCTACAACAGTGCTGGGCACACTGAAACTTGGTGCATGCAGACATCTTGGCCCTGTGTTTATTAATAAAATCATTTTCTGCCTTTTGTTCTATCATTTTTAATTCCCAGCTCTCATTGTGCATTCTAGTGATGGTTTCCTAATGAGCTTTTTGTTGTTCTGATCTTTGAGAAGTTCAGAAAGAAATGCTGAGCTTATTAAAATAGCAATGTGCAATGAAAGATAAATATAAGCTCTTAAAATCTGAGGTGTTCTCTTTTATGTTTTAAGTATTTAATGCATTGGCATTTTTATTGGGCTGCTCAAGTCCCTTCTACTCATAAGCTGATTTTTGCTTATCACTAGGTAGAATAACTGATTTTTTTTTGTATGGTGTAATAATTGTTTTCCTTTTTTAGAATGTCTTTTCTCATTTTAAAGTAAATCACAGATTTTTAATTATTGAGATCCATTAGCAGACTTAATGGAGTTGTTGAAACTCCAAAAGTTATACATAGAACTGATTGTGGAATAGTGCGTGTGTCTCTTAGTGGTTTAGTACAATTTGTTCATTTGCTAAGAGGTAGCACTGAACAGGGCAAAGACAGCATCTCAAAAGTAAGACGAGTTGAAACTGTTTTTCCGGTTCTTTCTGAAGCTTATATTCTTTTTTTTTTTTTCTTTCAGGAAAAACAAGAGTGGTGGTGGCTTTATATTGCGGATAGGAAAGAACAAACATTAATATCCATGCCATATCATGTATGTACACTGAAGGATACAGAGGAGGTAATTAGCCAACAATATTTCTCTCTTAATATCTTAACTTTTATGATGCTTCATTAAATTTTTTTGTTGTTTTGGCTTTTGGCTTTTTGAGACAGTATTTCTTTGTGTAATAGTCCTGATTGTTCTGGAACTTGCTTTGTAGACCAGGCTGGCCTCACACTCACAAGATCCTCTTGCCTCTGCCTCCCAAGTGCTGAGATTTAGGGATGCACCGCCATTTATGTTTGTTTTTGTGTTAGGGTTAGCTTCAAGCTCCCTATGTGGCTAACACTGGCTTTGAACTCCTGATTCTTCTGCCTCTGTTTCTCAGGTTTTGGGATTACAGATTTACATTACCATACTTGACAATTTACCGTAGCTGGAAATTTCTATACTGCTCGCCAATTCCCAGATAACCAACTCAGGAGACTCAATTTTATTTACAAATGCTCAGTAGTAGCTCAGGTCTGTTAACTAGTTCTTACAACTTAAATTAACCCATTTCTATTACTCTATATTGCCTTGTGACATGTGGCTTTATCTGTCCTCCAACTTGTCTTGCTCCCTCTGTGACTCCTAACTACTCTACTGACTCTGCCCTTCTTCCTCCCAGAATTCTTACTTTGGCTGTCCTGCCTATATTTGCCTGGCTATTGACCAATCAGTTCTTTATTAGTCAATGAGATATATATATATATATATATATATATATATATATATATATATATGTATGTATTAACAATGTACCGAAGGATTATCCCACAGCAACTTACATGTTGTTTGTTATAAGGCATTTTATAATTATATATATTTATATATATGACATATATTATGTGATGTTTTAGAGTGAGTCATTAGAAATCTTTAAAGATCAGTCTGTTGAAAACATTCTACGTTTTGAGACAGTTTTTCCTCATCACTGTCTACAAACATATCTACTCTCCAGACTCTAATGATGTTTTACTTAAAAAGTTAAAATTTTTGTTCTTGTTGGATTACTGCTAAGTAGACTATACTTTGTCTTGAAAAATCCAAGGACTAGTAATTTTTCTGTTTTAGAATGGAGGATTTTTTATTATTTTATTATGTGCCATTAATTACTGCCTTTTTCTTTTTTCCCCTTCCTTCCTTCCTTCCTTCCTTCCTTCCTTCTTTTCCTTCCTTTCCTTCCTTTCGTTTGTTTCTGCAACTAATACTTGAGGAAAAGAATTAAAGAAGGGAGAACTAGAGAAGATGGTTCAGTGGTTAAGAGTGAATACTGCTCTTATAGAGGATTCGGGTTTGGTTCCAGCACTCACCTGAGGTGTCTCGTGCTATCCTGTAACTTTAGTTCCAGGTTATCTGGTGGCCCCTCCAGGTACATGCACTCATGTGTATGTGTACACACACACACACACACACACACACACACACACACCCCTAATTTAGAATAAAAATAATTTTTATTTTAAAGGAGAGAGGATTAATTTCAGAAGGTTCATCCATGTTTGGCAATTAGTTGGGTACTTTAAGTTCCATGCCATTAGAGGCAGCCAGGACGTAGAATAGGGAAAGACAAAGGGCAAGATGTAGTCTTCATAGGCATACTCTTCTTATGACCTACTTCCTCTAGCCAAGACCACCTTCTGTAGCTTATCACCTTCCAATAATGTCTTCAAATTATGTTGCAACAAAGGTTAATCATTCATTACATCATAGCTCTCAAGTTCAAGAAACATCCAGAAATGTGCTTTTCTATTCTAGGTATTTCTAAGTCCGGTCAAGTCAAGACTGACTGCCATAATGACATGGTGATAAAGAGTTGCTTACTCAATATGTCTTACATTTACTCTTGGGAGCTATATTCTGTTCTACTGTTCTTGGTGTGTGTGTGTTCCTTTTTGAGAAAGAAAGCTCTCTCTGTCAGCCTGGACTTAGTGGACAAATTTCAAGATTGTTCTAGATATTGACTATATTATAAGTCAGGGTTCTCTAGAGGTCTAGAGGAAAGAACTGATAGAATAATGAGGGTGGGGGTGGTGCTTACAGGATGTGGTCCAGCTAGTCCAACAATGACTGTGTCTTGACAGAAAGTTCAAGAATCCAATAGTTGTTCAGTTCACAAAGCTGTTTGTCTCAGATGGTCTTCCAGTGTATGTTGGAGTCCCAAAGAAGCAGGCTCTAATGCCAGTGAAGGAATTCCTCAGCAACAAGATGTGTAAACTTGCCACTGAGAATGAGGACAAGCAGATAAAAAGCAAAAGCTGCTTTCTTCCATGTCCTTTATGTAGGCTTCCTACCAGAAGGTATGGCCCAGATTTAGGGTGAGTCTTCTGACCTTCAGTGATCCAGATTTAAGGTGAATCTTTGTTTTAGTTACATTCTGTTGCTGTGAAGAGACGCCATGGCCATAGAAAAGCATTTAATTAGGGTCTTCCTTACAGTTTCAGAGACTTAGTCCATTATCACAATGGCAGGGAGCATGGACTCAGTACACATGGTACTGGAGAAGTAGCTAAGAACTACATCCTGATCCATAGGCCAGAGAAAGAGAGACTGGGCCTGGCATGGACTTTTGAAACCTCAAAGCCCATCCCCAGTGACACACTTTCCCCAACAAGTCCACACTTCCTAATCCTTAAATAATGTCACCCCCAAGTGCCTAAGCATTCAAATATGTGAGTCTATCGGAGCTATTCTTATTCAAACCTCCACACTCTACTTCCTGGCCTGATAGGTTTATATCTATATCATTAATGCAAAAATTTATTCAGTACAACTTCAAAAGTCCCTATAATCTATCATAGTCTCAACACTATTTAAATAAAGTCCAAAGTCTTTTCTGAGACTCATGGCAATCTCCTTAACTGTAACCCTCTGTAAAATCAAAATCAAAAGCAGACCATATACTTCCAGCATACAATGGCACAGAATATATGTCACCATTTCAAAAGGAAGGAAGGGGAACATTGTGAGGAAATGTTGAACCACAGCAAGACTGGAAACCAGAAAGGCAAACTCCAAACTCTGCATCTCCGTGTCTGATGTCAAATGCTCTTCAGGTCTCCAGCTCTTTTCCATACTCCTCTCTTTTGGCCTGGTTCCATACCCAGTCTGCAGCTCTCCTTAGCAGGTATCCTTCTTGCCTTGTCCTCTGCCTACAGATAGTTCATGTTACCAATTTTGTTTTGTTTTGTTTTTGGGATAGGATTTCTCTGTGTCACCCTGACTGTCCTGGAACTCACTCTGTAGACCAGTCTGCCTCTACCTCCTGGATAAGAACTGGGATAAAAGGCTTGCACCACCACCTCCAGACAGCCAATTTTTAATGTATTTTCTTCGTGGTGTTTCATGTAAATAATATAAAGGTTATTCCTCCTCCCCAAATTTTATATAAAAGTCAGCAAATACCATTCTTCACAACCTTTCTTTTTCTTCTAATGATAAGATTTGGACAAGGATCTCCTGAATTACATACAGCCTTTTCCTCCATAAGCATAATGCAGCTGTTAGCTAGGAGTCAGCACTGATGTGATGCAGGCTCACAGTTCGTATTCAGTTTCCACTCTGTCACAATTTTTGTTTTGTCTTCAAATTAATTCAAAATCTAGTGAAAGATTACACTGTTTTTTGTTCTTAATGCTTTTTACTCTGGGGCATATAAATGCTAGCCAGACGTGGGCTCTACTAGAGTTGTACTCCAGCCGCTCCTGTTTGTTTTCAGTATTCTAGCAAACTGTTAGAAGACCAGTGTAATTTGCCTCATTGCTCACTCATTATGTTTCTTACTAGTCATTTATTTCATGTGTTACACACTGTATTTGTTTGCTTCCCATTTGTAGCAATAAGGTTTTTTTATTTCTAGGATGTTTGGGAAATCTCATCTGTGGTGTATTATTTGGGCATTATACTGTTCACTAAAGATTTTTACCAAATGTTTAGTACTCAGCAATGTTTTTTATTTAAATCACTTTTTTACTCTGCTCTTTGTTCAGTGTAGTTTCAGTTTGTTTTAAGAGTGAAACTCGACACCATCAGTGTTGTCAGGGCATATTTTGTGTGTATGGTTGTTATTATTGTTCATTTTTATTTGATCTTTTATATTGGTTTGGATTTTTTTTTCTCTTACTATGAGGAAATCAGCCTTTAAAAAAAAAAAAGAAAAGAAAAAGCTGGTGGTTGTGATACACACCTTTAATCTCAGTACCGGGGTCACAAGGGTAGGCAGAATCTGAGTTTGAGGCCAGCCTGGTCTACAGAGCAGGTTCCAGGGCACACAGAGAAACCCTGTCTTGGGAGAAAAGACAAGAACAACAAATATTTCTCCCTGTTTTGTTTTCTTGCCTCAGTTTTCCAAGCTCTGGTATTACAGATTTGTACTAAAATGACCAGACTTTTTTTTCTCTTAAATGGCCTTTATATATCATTAACTGCAAAAATCTGGAATTTGAAGTTTACAGGTAGATTACTAGATTGCGAAAATGTCATTTTAAAGAATATATTCTTACGCTCATATAGAATTGAAATCTCTTAAGTCTATGTTACTATTTGTATTTATGTTTATGATTTGATGGGAAATAAAATATTGTTTTGGACTTGTTTTTATATAGTTTCCTATAGTTTATATTATTTCTCTGCAGGGGTTAGGGTAGAAAAGGGCCTTATTAAAACTAATAAATTATTTATTGAAATAAAATGAACTGAAATTATGTAATTCTTAAATTTATTTTTATAGTTTGAGTTTTATATATAGATATAATGAATTTTAGTTTTTCATCTTTCTCTTGCCTCTGATTCCTTCCCTTGCTCTCTGAAACCCTTTTGCCAGTGAGTGTGTGTGTGTGTTCCCACAGAGTTTAATTAGGAGGCTTGTATAGCATGGGTGGGAGGCTATTTACTGGAGTGTAGGCAACTTTAACCACTGGAAAAATGGCACCCTTGTCCCCCAGCACCTGTTAACTGCCAGCAGTCCCTCAGGTGTTGTGGGCCTTGTTGAAATTTGTCTTGTGAAGGTAACCACTACTGAAGTGAGGTGAGAGTCCAGTGATTCTGTCATGTCCTCAAGACTTCTTTTGCAGCATATCTCCCCACTCCGGCTCTAACATTCTTTTTATCCCTTCTTCTTTAAGCCTTGGAGGGTCTTTCTGGATTTTTAAGGCATAGATAAATTTGGCAAGAATTATTTATTATCTAGCCAAGTCAGTTATTTAATTCTACATTTTATTTAGTAATACTTTGATTCTTTACTTAATTTCTTTTGAGTTTTCAAGGTGCCAACATAGAATATGGTTACTTTAATAGGTTTTCTTGAATTATCTACATAGAAATGAACCCAATAGTTCTGCTTAACTTGATTTTCTTTTTGTTTAGTGTTTATACTAGATAAAATAGAGCTCACACATGTTGTTGTGAGAGTTTCTGTGAGTCATCTGAGGGATAAGTACTCAGAGGTAGGAAATTTAAAGGCATTCTGTTTCATTTACATAATACAGACTTCTAAGTATTGATTTTATCTTCTTAGGTAGAACTAAAGTTTCCTGCACCAGGCAAGCCTGGAAATTATCAGTATACAGTGTTTCTGAGATCAGACTCCTATATGGGTTTGGATCAGATTAAACCACTGAAGGTAAGAATACTAATGAAAAACAAATAAAATTACTGAAGATGTGAGTCTGGTAACCCCTAGCAAAGCCTGAGGAAGGTGTGGGAAGCATTTCCAGTTTTGAGATGCAGAGTGGGCGGAAGGAAAAAGTGGTCATCTCAGGTGCTTTCAGTATTAGATTTTTAAGGAGCTTTGAACCTCGACTTTAATTTGCTTTAGTAGGGTTTTTTTTAAAAAAATATTTATTTATTATGTATACAATATTCTGTCTGCATGTATGCCTGAAAACCAGAAGAGGGCACCAGACCTCATTACAGATGGTTGTGAGCCACCATGTGGTTGCTGGGAATTGAACTCAGGACCTTTGGAAGAGCAGGCGATGCTCTTAACGTTAACTCTGAGCCATCTCTCCAGCCCTAGTAGCATTTTTTTTTTTAATGTGTTATATTATGTGGTACTTTTCAGGGCTTTATCAAATGTGTTCTGTTTTCTTTAAAAAGTTTGGAGACAGTGGGGAGCAGAACTCAGATTTTTACCACAGACTTATGGTGTGTTTATTGATTTCTAAAATGAAGGGTTTGTTTGTTTGTGTTTTTAATCATCTTACAGCATAAATTTTGTGTGTGGCTTGATGCTCACTTAGTGTTCATTTCCCTTGAGCTTTTCACCCAAAGAGTTCTATTACATTAGTGAGATTGAGCAAAATCTTGTTACACTGGTAAAGGAGCCAGTAAAGGAGAGTCTGTTTCCTGCATCGGCCCTGGGATCTTACTGCACAACTAATCTTGAAGCATACTTGAATTTTTCTTCCTTCAGCCAAAGACTAATAAGATAACCACTCGGCACTGGTGCATAGGAAACATGACTGTTAGTACTTTGTGCCAGAGAAGTACAGTCTTAAATGGTTCAACATCTACAGGGTCAAAATACCAGATTATATTAGAAATTCTTCTCCATTCCTGTATAAGTAGGCTTAGTATTTTCATTTGTAGAATGAAGTGTCTTTTAAATGTGCTGAATTTAGAGTTGTGCCACAGAACCCATTTCTTTGTGACTTGCTATGATTAAAGAAAACCTTTACCAGGCATTTCTTCCGTTACTTCTTTCCAAATTTCTAACATACATTTAATTCTTCTTTATAGTTGGAAGTTCATGAAGCCAAGCCTGTGCCAGAAAACCATCCCCAGTGGGATACAGCAATAGAAGGTGACGAAGACCAGGAAGACAGTGAGGGATTTGAAGATAGCTTTGAGGAAGAAGAGGAAGAAGAGGAAGGTGATGACTAAACACTGTATGCGTGGACCACAGCATTTGCACATATTTGCAAACATCTGCTGCTTTGTAAATTACAGTAAAGCAGAAGCAGTGTGAACTGATGTGGAGGGAAGTGTTGGCATCTTTACTAGAAATGGATACGTAAAATAGGCGCTTGGTGATGCCGTGATACATCTGAAAGGGGGTTATTTAAAGCCTTTCAGGTATGGGGTGGTGCATTTATATCATCTGAAAATGATAATAAATCCTTTGTTTTACAACTGTCCAGAAGTGTGGGCTGTGCATTACCTATCAGTTTACGGTCTCAGTCAGAGGACATGAAAAACAGTCTTTGTTCAGCTTTAGTTTAGTAAACATTAAACTATGATAAACATCACATATATGTTTTAAGTAACATCTGCTCAATTTTTTTAATCTGGTAATAAGCCATTATTCATTTATCAATATTTTACAAATGGTAAGATTATAACAGTTCCATACATGAGTTCAAACTTTATTTTCATCTATCTTGGCCATAACTTAGCATTCTCACACATTCCACACAATACAGAGGGCTACATTTTAGAATTTTCCGTTCTTAATTGCCCAGAGCTAGCAGACATTACAAAAGTGACTTTTATCGGCTTAAGGCCTCTTAAAGCCTCAGTTGGTGTCTGCGCAAGATCTCATTCTTCTGATAAGCTCAGGTCTGAAAGGGATTGCGGGACCACACATTCTCTGATGCTTGGGTCATGTTATCCAGTCTTTTGCAAAGGGTCACTATAAAAGCTGGACCACATTCTTAGCTCTTAATCTACCTGACTAGCAGAAGCCTTTTAAAGAAAATAATTACCGCATACAAAGGAGACATTTTTTGTATTCATTTTGGACTCCTGTTAATAAAATAGAAGTTTGACTCATTTTATGTTTGTAATTGTGTTTGTCTTTTTACTCCTAGAGAAAGGGCATAAATAGGCTAATCTTTTATTTTTTCAACTAAAAGTTTAATATTGTACCTCACTGTAGAAGTGACTGCTATTTCTGTATACTCTTGGAAAACCCAGGAGGAAGAGCTGTTCTCTCATTTAGTACAATCTACAGGGCAGTCTCAACGCAGAGTAATGTGTGTGTGATGAGTCACTGAGGTAAGAGGAATATTTTTATTACTAGATACCGAGGACACAAGTCTACAATACTCTAAGACTGATTGCAATAATCCTGTCAAACTCTCCATAGGCCAAAGTACTGTTGCAATACTAACGACCTTGTTTATTTAAAAGGTTGCTACTCTTCATGCAGAATTATTACTGGTATTTTGTTACTACAGTAGTTGGAAATAAAATTTGAAGATTACCAAAAATATGATTTTTTTTGTTGTTGTTCTAAATTTAAGATGTAACACTTAACAGTTGAAGTTGTCATCAGACCCTTGCTCACTAGTTGAATGAGGCCCTCCCTTCCTGTGCTACTGAGGGCTTGAGTCATTTGTTTCGTTTTTATGTAGTGGGTGGGTTTCCCTTTTCAATCAGATCTTACTGGGAAGCTCCACTGCTGGTTGTAGCGACTAGACATGCAATTGTGAAGGAGTGAAGCAGCTTGTTCAGGTGAAAGGAGAGAGGCTAGAGCAAACTGGGCAAGCAGAATTGTAGTATTTGCACTTCCTAGCTTTGCTGAAGTAGATGGCTCAAGAAAAGTCTCCTCTAGTGGCTGTTTTCCAGAGCTTATTCAGACAACTGGCTTCTCTGGTTTGAGAGTCTCTGGTGAGAATTTTACAACCCGTTAACAGCACCATGTTTACAAAAACAGCATGTCTTCCATGATTGGAAATCCCAACAATTTGTCTATTTTGTGATATGTATCAACACCGCAACCTAAGGAACCAGTTCTCCTCTAAGTACCTTAGGTGAAGGCCTCAGTTAGGGTTCTCATCTCTACTCAGTCACCAGACTCCACATCCCTTCTTTCTCCACAGTGGGATTAATGATATGTCCTGGTTTGTTTCTGGTTGAAAGTTGTGAGTGATGCTGTTTTTACTCTTATTCAAAATACTGACATTCTGTCAATAGAATAAATAAATATATAAATGAAAACACAGTGTGTACATACAGAATGACATTGATTATATGTGAAATTAAGTTATTTACATTGTGTGATATTTTTAATCTCTAAATTTGCAGAGTATCCATCAAAGTACAGCCTTCCACAAGGAGACTTAACTACCAATTGAAAGTGTGGCAGGTGCAAAGGTTAGCATTGTAAGACCTGACTGAGGCCTCAGACTCAAAATTAGTTAGATGTTTATGTTCTTTAAAATTTTGTGATATTTGAAAAGAATCGCACATTGAATGAGATTCTGCACATAGACCAGTCTCTTGTTTTCTGCTCTGCACCGAGGGGTGGAGAAGGACAGGGTGTCTGCTGGGAAGCTCAGCCCTAGAGGAGGTGTAGGAGTAGCATGCCAACCCCCCAATGTGGAACTAGGGAGTTGCATGTTAGGAATGTATTGAGGCTTTCTTAGCATGTTCTGGTTTTGTTTTTGTGCTTTTGAGACAGAGCCTCAACATATAGCCTAGGCTGGCCTTGAACTCACATTGTAGCCCAGGCTGTGGACTTTGTGATCCTTCAGCCTCAGCCTCTTGAGTGAGTGATAGGTTACAGGCAAGAGCCACCACACCTACTGAACACATTTACTACATTTATTCAGGTATCTGCTCCAGCTAGCTCCTACCATACACTGGAGTTTTGTTTAGTAATTATCTGTATTTCAAATGCACTTCGGTACCCTACGTGTTTTTGAGGGATTGTTTATCATATATTTACTGAGTTTCCATGCCCAGGCGCTGTGACTTAGGCACTGTAGCTATGTGGACCCTCTTTGTGTTAAGAACTTACTTGGATTGGGTCAGCACATGGATGGGAATTTCATTTTAATCTTTTTCCTTTGGCACAGTGGCCAGTATTTAGAATGCCCCATCCCCCACATCTTTTCACTAGGCAGAGGAATTATTGTTATTATTTTAGGGACTAGCTGTTGGGTTAGTTGACCTTTGTCCATCCCCTTATCCTCTTTGGATAAACCAAGACTTGTCCTTTGTTTTTAAATGCTTCTTTTTTGAAGCATCTTCTCAACTCTGTGAATCCCCTATTTAGTCTGCCTTAAAGTGAAACAACCATTGGTGAACTGGAGCATGACATTTACCAACTGTGCAGTGATTAGTTCAAATATGTCCCAAGAAGTTAGCATCATCATACACTTAAACTTGACACTAGAGCTATTTACAGACCTTCACAAACAAAAATAGATGTGATCTTGTACATTTTCCTGTAACTGAGCTAAAAATCCAAATAGCAATCATGGGCATGCTTTAGGACTGGTTTCAGGCAGGTGTGTACATCCCAGGGTTATGCAGATAATAAGTCCATTGAGAAAATGTTAAAATGATGATTCTTTGTATTTAATCTCATCCTTTTAAATTTCTATTTTTGTGTGTTTTATAATGTACATAATATATTGTACAGTTGTACACTTATATAATTTATAAATAAATAGTACATTTATTGGTGCATTATATTTTTTTTTCTCATTTGGGTGTATGACAAAAACATCTGGATACTACTGTTTTGTGGTATAGATAGGGTGAAGGTTGGGGCTGTTGGCACTGTGCCGTTTGAGATGACAGTGACAATACTCTGATACCATCAGGCAAGGTTGCATTTGCTGTGTCCAGATCTACTGCTGCTCCCAAGAGCAAAGATGATGGATGCTTCTTGCAGTGGAGTGATGGGGGTGGGGGGACACTGTAGCTTTTATGAGCTGGGCAGTCAGTAGCTCCTGCAAATTAGAGGCTGGTGTGGGAAGGACCATCCCTCCAGCACAAAATGAACCCAAACCATGCTTAATGGTAGCACTGGCTACCACTTAGGGCTGAGCAAATTGTAAACGGCTGTATTTTCCAGCCTGGCTCCAGTAGAAGGCGACAGGACCATAATTAATTCTCTTTAAAGAATGGTGGGACTAAACCAAAACCTCAAATATGAAAAAGAAAAAAAAAATTTTTTTTTTTTTTAAATAGGCTATTACATGTTTTCAGCCATGCCTCAAATTCCTGGACTCAAAATCCTCCTCGAGTCTCTGGGACTGCTGTGCCCAGTTAAAAATGTTTTCTGGATTATCTGCACCTCCTAGAATTACCTCCTTCTTTCTCTTCAAACTTCTGTATCCACTTCTTACCAACCTTTGTCTCCTTACCTGTGTACTTCACTATGTTAAATATGCATCTGGTTGGAAGGTAAACCCATTTGTAGCAAATGCCAAGAGACAGTCTGCTGTGAATCCAGTGTGCTAGAACTACAGAATACCACTTGAAAGAAGTGGCAGTCAGGTAAGAGGATGCTTTTCATACAATTTTGTTTTTTGTATGGTTTCAGCTGTGAAGTGTCTGTTGTTTTCTCTTTGTGCAAGCTAATCTACCATATTGTTGGGAGCGCTGGCTCAGGTTCCCAGGTCAGGTACAGCATTACCTTTGTGTCACCCACACTGCTCCTGTCCTCTAAGTTTCACATGGGCAGTGCCAGGTGGCTCAAGTAGACATGCATGTCAACGGAGGAACTTTGAGTTTGGGGATCTAGCCCTTTAAAAAGGTGGGTGACAAACCTGTTCACTCTTTACTGTTGTAACAGCAAACATGCCCTCTGCATGAGGGAAATGATGCCTGTCTTCCATGACTGTTGTCTGGGCACACGTCTGTGAGAAGGCAGTAAGGAGCCAAAGTGTGTGTGTGTGTGTGTGTGTGTGTGTGTGCACTCACTAGTGTGCAGAAAGGTAAGAAACAAATGGGCAGTGGCTTTCTAGCACATCAAATTTTGTATGCACAGAGAATATTGCACCAAGAGGCCTAGGACACTTACTCTCAGGGGAATAAGTTCTTAGTAAAAAAAAAAAAAATTAGACCTCTTACTTGAGAATAGTGTGTATTTAAGCCTCTTGCAAATGTTGTATCTTCCTACTAGGGATAGTTTTGTTTCAATTTGAAGATAATTCACTTATATGCAACTACAAAAATATCCAGAACTTTCTAAATTGAATTCAGTCTGTTACAATAGGAAAGGGGTGTCTGAAAAGTGAGCATTATATCTGTTGTATATGGTAGCCATGATCCCTAGGAGCTCCTGCCCCACCTACCCACCCCTGCCTGAAAGCCTGAGTCTATTATGATGGAAATTATAAGGATTAATGTGATTCTCTGAGAAGAGCTTTGGAGAATGGGGACGAGTCTGTAGTGTTTATGATCCAATGCAGCATTTCTTTGCACATGGCAAGCCCCTGTGTCTTTCAAGTCTGCTGACTTAATGACAGGTTATCTCACCTGATGTCAGGAGTGACACCTCAGGAGCAGCATGTTTCGTGTGAAATTTAAGTTTGGCAATACTAAGGTTTGAGAAGAATTTTAATATTTTGGTATGTTTCAAAGAACAATTTTTTAAGAGTATTCTTTAAAAAGCCCTTTACCTCCAAGATTTCTGGAATTTTCTTTGCATTTGGTGCTTAGCCTCCAGTTGGCCTACACCCCTCCAAGCAAAGCATCATAAGGAAACAGAACCTTTGGGGTTTCCGCTTGATGTTTCCTGCCTGCAGGAGTGAACCAAGTGCTTTGCTCAGGAGCCACTGGCTCCTTGTCCCTCTGAGAGTCAGACATTATGTGAAGGAGGAACATAACAACAAAGGGCCAGAGAAGAGAAGGGGTTTGTCACATCTGAAGACCTGCAGAACCCAGGACTCCTCATGCCCATCCCAATGCATGCATGGAAATGGAAGCTGATAAATCACATCCAGGTTGTAAACTAACCACTCTTCACTAGCCTGCAGACAGTGGACTTGGATTACACAAGGCTCAGTCTCAGCCCCTAGCTCAGAGTTCCCAGGCTGGAGTAATGTGAGATCCAGTTGCATCCATCTTTGTGAGATTCCAGGTTGTGTGAACCTGTGTTAGCTAAAAACATGAAGGTATTTTTAAAATCTCAAGTAAGAGACTCAAGTGTGAACAGTTGTATGTCTGTCTAGAGAGAAGTGGTATGTTCTCCCCAGTCTTGAATATTGCTTTAGTGGCCCTAAAAAGTAGCATAAAAGTTCAGAATGCCCCTCTTACTCATTTTTTTTTTCTACAGAGCTGGCCCAATAGCCTTCACTTTTACCACCCTAATCCAAAGCATGATAAGGATCTGCTCAAGATATCCCTCTTACCAGATCAAATTGTTTTCATTTCTTAGAGACTTTTGCCCCCTGCCCAATAGATTCTAGGGCCTAGGGCGTGCTAACCTCTGAGCTACACACCACCCACACACACCTCAAACTTTTTTCTATGAATTTATTCAACTTTTTATGTAAATTGTCAATGTTGGCCCTGCATTTTTGATCTTCCTGCTGGGATTATAGGCCTGACTTGGAAAGTTTCTGTGATGTTGATGGAAGACAGAAGGCTAAAGATGAAACTAAGCATGCTGGTTCTCTGAAGAGTGCTGTCCCAACATGAACACTAGGTTTAAATTCAAGCTCCTAAAATCTCTTATCAATTATTTTTGTTGGCACCCAGTTACAAAAATTCACCCCAGCAATTTGTTCACAATAAGACACACTTAAGATTCCCCCATGTGGGGCACAATATGCATGAGTTCTTTATATATGCTGTTTCCCCTAACATGAGACTTAGAAAGTAACTGATCTCGCTCGCTGCATGGCACATTATTGAACTGAAACATGAGTGTTGTACTGCTCATATATTCAAGGGTGAGACTCCTCATGTTTCCCATGCAGACTGAGAATCCATGTTCCTAAAAGGTGTATTGTGTGTGTGTCTGATACATGTAAGAGTTAAGTAATATTCTTTGTGTTTGAAACAAGTGTCTCATGTAGCCAAGGCTGGCTTCAAACTTGTTACATAACTGGGGATTATCTTGAACTGCTGATTGTTATGGGACACAATTTTTGGGGAGATGTGAACCCTAAATAGGGAACTGATGATGACAGATCAATGTTAAATACGGAAATCCAATTATCAGCACCCCCAACCAGCAGGAAGTAGCCTGGAAAACTACACCCACATTCTCAAAAAATGGACTATGGATGTTCTTTTTTTTTTTTTTAAAGAGGGGTAAGTGGTACAGGACAGTTGTCTATATTCTGCCAATTATGTTTTAAATAAATGCTGATTGGCCAATAGCCAGGCAGGAAGTATAGGTGGGACAACCAGACAGGAAGTAAAGGTGGGTCAATGAGAACAGGAGAATTCTGAGAAGAGGGAAGTTCCCTCTGCAGTCCTATCCAGACACAGAAGAAGCAAGATGTGACTGCACCGCTGAAAAAGGTACTGAGCCATGTGGCTAACACAGATAAGAATAATGGGCTAATGCAAGTTATAAGCGTTAATAAAAAGTCTGAGCTAATGGGCCAATCAGTTTATGATTAATTTAGACCTCTGTGATTTCTTTGAGGCTTAACGACTGCGGGAACTGGGCAGGACAGAAACCTCAGACAACAGATATGAGCCTGCAGTTCCTGCTAGTGATAAAGTCTGGGATTACCCCAGAAATGGAGAGGAATAAGTGTGACACTGGGGCAAGAAGGAAAGTGTCAAGGAGCAAGCCAGACAGTACGGTGTCTGCAAGCCCCAAGGGCATGCTGCCAAGATTGGAGTTTCCTTTGTGTTCTCAGCTGCTGGAAGAGCAAATGAGGACTGGAAATTGACTGGTTCGCCAGAGGAGATGGTGTTGGTATTCATATGAATAATTCCAACTTGCAGTTTTCACTTGTAGACTGCAAGTGAGAGTAAGAGAGAAGAATTAACAGAGCTACATGAAGAGGTAGGTGGATTTGTGTGAGTTCGAGGCCAGCCTGGTCTAGAAGAGCTAGTTCCAGGTGAGTTAGGGCTGTTGTTACACAGAGAAACCCAGTCTCAAAAATAAACAAACAAACCAACTGAACAAAGCCCAGCCACACAAATCACCTACAGTGGACATAATGCATGATGGGGAAAGCCCACATGTTCCCTTTAAGATCAGGAAAAGGCAAGGATGCCCATTTTCACCACATCTGTTCAACATGTAGCTGGAATTTCACGCCTTGAGCAAGTAAGCAAGAAAGAGACAAAGGCATGAAAATTGGAAAGCAGAAAGTGAGATTATGTCTGTTTACATGCTATGATTCTGCATGTAGAGAAACAAATGAACTCTTCCAAAGGCATAATACAAACTCAACATAGAAGTCAGTTGAATTTCTGTACGTTACCAATGAACAGTCTGAGAAGGCATTCAGAGAAACAATTCCATTTACAATAGCATCAAAAAGGAATAAAAATTCTTGGGACTCATCCAAGGTATTGAAAGCTATAAAACATTGCTGAAAGAAATGAAGACATAAGTAAGTAGATCCCATGCTCATGACTAGGAAGGCTGAAACTCAGTCAGTCCTGCTTCCAGATTCTCTACAGTCAGTGCAATCCCCAGAGTTTCCGTTCGGTTTATTATGTTTCTGTTTTACAGGCATGGAAAAAACTGTCTTAAACTCCATGTGGAATTTCAAGGGAGCCCTTGACAAAGGAAGAACAAAGCTAAAGGAGCTACTTATCCTCATTTTAAAACTTACTGCACTTCAGTAATCAGACAGCACGCTACATGCATGAAGACTGATACACAGACTAATAAGTGGAATAGAGAACCCAGAAATAAGCCCTTGCATATATGCTCAAATAATTGGTGTTGTTTTGGTTTTTTTGTTTGTTTGTTTGTTTGTTTTTGAGACAGGGTCTTTATGTAGTCCTGGCTGTTCTGGAACTTTCTGTATAGACCAGGCTGGCCTTGAACTCTCTGTCTAGACAGTTCTAGGAGTCAGACAGTTCTGCCTCCCTCTGACTAAGGAGTGCTGTGACTAAAGACATGCACCACCACACTTGTCATGGCCAAATAATTTTTTTTTAACAAAGATGTAAAGATCAGTCAGTTGGGGAAAGATAGCATTTTCAATAAATTGTATTGGAAAAAAACTGGATATACATAAGTGAAGGAGTGAACTTGAAATCTTATTAACATCATATACAAAAATCAATTCACTAAGAACCAAAGACCTAATTGTGTTAAGACCTAAGGCTACAAAAACTCTTAGAAAAAAAAGGGAAAATCGTCGTGCTCTTAGATTCAGCAATTATCACCTGGATAAGATACTAAAGGCATTCACACCAAAGTTAAAAAATAGATTTCATGAAAATTAAGTGCCTGTAAGCCTAGCTCTTGGGGGGATCAAAATTTCAGGGCAGCCTGGGCTATAAGGAAACATCTTTTTAAGAAAGACGGGAAGAGGATGACTTAGAGAAAAACTACAAAGTGGGAAAATATTTCTAAATCATATATCTGACAAGAGATTAATATCCTGAGTATTTAGAAAGCTATAAACGCACCAAAAGACAAACCACCTGGTTCAAAATTAGGCAAAGACTTGGATAAGCACTTCTCAAAGAAGATTCAAATAGTGAGTAAACACTTGAAGTTGCTCGATGACAACACAGAAGTGCAATGTCAGTAAGGCGAGGAAGCTGGGACTCGGGTGCTGTTGGAGGGATACTCAAATGCTCCCTCCACAACAGCTCCTCAGACAGGAATAGACTTGCCAGTCGGTGCGGAAGTGCCACCTCTGCTGTGTACCTGAAAGATGCGGCAGTAGATTTTGGTACACTGCGTTCACTGCTGCAAATAGCTGAACAGTGGAACCTGAAATACCTACTGTTGAACCAACAGACAAAATAAACCTGCTATTCAGCCTTAAGAAGAAAATAGATTCTGCCGTATGCTAAAGCACACAAGAACCTCGACATCACAGCATTGTGCTGTGAGAAATAAGTCACCCAAGATAAGTGCTATGTGACTGCATATTCGAGGCACCTTGGCATTGCCCAGACATGAGGGGCAGAAAGTAAAATGGTAGTTTCTGGGGCTGGAGGGAGGGAAGGTGGGGCGTTAGTGTTGAAGGGGCACACCACCTCCCTTACAAGATGGAACGTTCTTTGGAGGTGAGTGGCGATGATGGTCTCGTGCTGAGTGTACTAAATACCACTGAAGGATGTGTGCAGACGGCTAATTTGGTAACTTGTATTTTGTGTAGTTTACCACAAAACAAAAATGGAGAGTGGCGAGGAGATCTAGTTTGGTATTGGGACAGGAGCCTACCGTAGAGAAGGGGATCCAGAAGCAGATCCACATCTGTAGATGAACACACATGACGTATATACTCAGCTGTGTGTGTGTGTGAAAGGCATTTTCAGAATACAGTATTGAGATATTGAGATGATACCATGTCCATTTGGGGGAAAGAATAAAATATAGCCCTGCTTCATGCCTTACAAACAGTTAAACACAGGGGGCATCTAATTCTAACTTTCAAAGGCAAAACAATGGGTCTTTTAAAATATAATGTACAATATATTTATGACCCAAGGGTAGGAATAGAATTTTTAAACATGATGCAATGAAATTTCCCAAAGGATAAACCAAATTGAGAAATTGAATTGTATTTGAGTGACGATTCTCTTGTTTTTCAAAGACAATGAGGCAGCATAAAAGCTAGCCTCAGAAAGGGGAAGGTATTTGCCACCCACATAACTGACAGGGAACTGGCCTCTCTATTTAAAAAAAAAAAAGCAGATTTGGGAGGGTAGGGGGACTCAAAAGGAAAATAGACTACTGAATTGAAAGGGGGCCCTTCTGAGTTTTCAGGGGCAGATCTTGAGGGGTTTGAAGTACAAGAAATTTCTTTTTTTCCATACTATGTTACTAAGGAACCAATACTCTTGTGAACAAAATGAGGGAGAGAGACTCTTGGCCAGGGAAAGAAGTTGGACCTGGCCCAGCCTGGGTGCACCTGGCCAGGAAGCTCACATGCCTGGACTGTCATATGGCTGTGTCTGTGCCCCTCTCACCAAGTCAAAGCTGTGACACCCAGAGGTGACCTGAGCAAAAGGTTCTGCACATGGCTGGAGAGATGGCTGGGCAGCTAACCCTTTCTACACTTCCAGAGGACCGGGATTCGATTCCTAGTACCCATATCAGATAGCCCCAAACTGTGTAACTTTAGTTCTAAGGGATCTGCTACGCTCTCCTGGTCTCCATGGGCAGTGCACTTGTGTACACATGATTAAAAACAAAAACCTTTAAAAATGGTTCTGTGTGGTGAAGGCAGATTCCAAAGTGTCTTCAGCTGACCATATGCCCTACAGGTGGACAGGAAGTCCTTCCTTGATGATCTGATCCTCTTCTCATGTCTACCACACCTCATAAAACTCAACCTCATCATTGCCAATGAATCCCTGAAAAGCTATTAAGGATCTTTGTCAGGGAAAGGCAAATTAAAGCACAACAAAATATCACTCTGAACTTACTAGAATGACTGAAATTGAAGAAACTAATTGGATGCAGGGGTTGGGGGCTGTGACAATCGGAACTTGCTTACTATCCGGGTAGAGGCTAAACCTGTAAATCCCATTGTAAATAGATTGTCATCAGCCACCAAGTTGCAGTTACACCTAAGTCTTTACCCAATGGAAATGTGTGCACATATGTCCCATAGTCTCGTGCAAGAAGTGCTTTGAGTGACAGCCCAAATGGCTAGCGATTAACAATAGATAATTGTGTTAAAATATGTATAAAGGTTATGGTGAGCAGCCTCCAAGACAGTAACCCCATGCCTCCTGGCACTCATCATTGTGTGGTTCCCTCCACAGACCGGGTGTAGGCTCTGTGGTCTCTAGTATATGGACAACAGTGGTGATGAGCTACTTTAAGGATTGGATTGGTTATAGGCGACATCATAGCTTCCATCTGGGGAGTATACTGTATCCTATGTGACTCTTGGTTCACTGGCACTGAGAAATAGGCAATCCTATGCTGAGGCCCGCTTGAAACAAAGTCTCCTCTGAAGAGCCATGGGCGCTAGTCCTGAAGTGGCTCCTCCAGCCCCAGCTAAATCCTTGGCGAGCACAGCCTAGGGGATAGTTTGATGGCAACAACTGGGGGACTGCAGCCATAGCCTGGCTAAGCCTCTCTCAGACTCCTGACTCGGAATACATGTGACCAAAATAAATGCTGCTCTTAGCAGCTCCCTGTTGGGAACCTCAGGCGTTCCTTGTGAGCCCTGTACATGTCTTGAGAATGCTGGATGTCCTGAGCCTCCCCCATCTCTCTAGGGACAGGGAGATGCTTCAGTCTATGCAACAGCATCTTCCTCCTCCCTCTTTCTCTTTAACACACACACTCTAGCAGAGGCTGGTCTAAAGCACACAGGATTGTAGATACCAAATAGATTGGGATATCCTTGGTTGGCTCGCAGTCTGGAGCCCCAGCACAGTGGCTCTGCAGTCCGGTGTCAAAAGGCATCTAATGGCAGGATTCCCTCCACGGGAAAGAACAATCCTCTCCTCTTGCCAGCTCCCCCACTCCCGGTTTTCCCTGTGTAGTCCTGGCTGTCAGGCTGGCCTCGAACTCCATGTTCCACCTGCCTCTGCTCTGTGAGTGCTGGGATTAAAGGGGCGCACCACCACTGCCTTCCCAGCTGTGCGCTCCGCTTCGTTAAGGCATTCACTGTACAGCCTTTTACTTGCACTTCGTTTTGTGTGTTTGTTCTATGAGCAAGCTAGTGAGTCATATGGGTGCAGTGCCCACGGAGGCCAGAAGAGGGCATTGGATCCTCTGGCACTGGAGTTTCAAACAGCTGTGAGCCGCCTGGTGTGGGTACTGGGAAGTAAACCCCACTCCTCAGCAAGAGCAGTAAGTATTCTTCCTGCTGAGCTATCTCTCCACTTCTGTTTGCACCTCTCTTACAAGCTTTATATTTGAGATGTCGGCATGGAGACCTCCAGGCAGGCTGAATATGAACTTTACCGCAGCCGCATCCCCAAATTTGCTCCAAAGCTACAGAGAAATCCTGTCTCGAAAAAACCAACCCCTCCCCCAAAGTCTACTATTTGAAAAGATGGGACCCACTTGTTCCACCTAGGGGTGACGTCATGGGGCCTGTAAGGCACTAGGCTGTTTTGAGCTCACTAGCTCAGACTTCAGTTGGAAAAGATGCCCTAAGACAAGGTGGTGCTCTCTCCTGGGATATAGAACATGAGGCCCCATTCTGTAGCTAGAACTGATGGCAGGGTAGATGTTGTGAGCAACTTGAGGTGACAGTCACTGTATCCGTAGAGACAGCGAAAGTGATGCTTTCCGGTTAGTGGCCACTGAGGAAGCAATACTCCCCAAGGACTCCCTCTGGAATAACAGAGGCAGGAATGCAGAAGTGGCTTGAGTAGCTGTGGCCACCAGGGGGCGCGAGGCAGCCGAAGAGGGCTGCTCCATGCTCAGGAACTAGGGTACCCAGCCCCTACCTTGAGTCCCACGGTGTGAACGTGCTATCCTCTATGTATTTGGGCGACTCCTCTCAGCCAAGTCCCCGCAGTCACCCCTCCCAAGTTGAGGGTGGCCTGGGCCATCCTCTGTTTTACAGGGCTGGTCCTGACGATCTCCCATCCTAGAGCACCCAGCCGCTTCTCCAAAACCCCTGGGTGCTCCTTCTCTTTTTGGCTTGGGTGATTAGCACCAGCCTTGGCCTCTTAAGGGGGACACGAACAGCTACTTTCATGGCTTCAGAGGAGCAGGGCCTCCAGGGTCTTGGAGCAGGGATCAAAGGCCACCTGCCCATGCTGGAAATCCCATCCTTATAGTTGTTCCATCCCATCTCTGTCTGCAGCTTTGGAACCGGATTAAAGTTTCATAAAAGGGTACTCAATTAAATGTGAATTTCAGGTAAACGACAAACTTTTTTTTTTGGTCCTATAAATATGCCCCATGAAGTATTTGAGACACACACACACTCTTGTTTTTCTGAAAAGCAAATTTGACTGAGACTCTTCAATTTTTATTTTTATTTTTTTGAATACTGGCCAGGAATAAATTTAGGTGGAAGCAGGCAGGGAATAGTTGGGGCTGGGGCAAATAAGACTCTTAAGTTCACCTCAAACCCTTCTGAGTTATCGGAAGCTAGAATACAGCCTTGATTGTGGCATTTTCTTCTCCCGCATCATCAATTTCTTTCACAGATTTTTAAAAAAGAATAAAATAACGATTACAATCATTTCATTCAGCAAAAAATGTGGCTCTTGTTATCTGTTTCCTTCTGAGGATCTTAATGTATAATCTTATACATTATAACTTTTATAACTCTGTATTTTGCTATTTTAGAAGAACATTTGCTTCTGGCCTGGGTTCCAAGCTAAACAGGAACTGTCCCACTGGGCAGAAACACGGATATACTCATTTCACCTCTACCAACCCTGAGCCAAGAGCCCTCTGCGTACTTCACATCTGGGTTCTTAGTTTACACTCAGTGGGTGGCATACAAAAATCTGTTTTTATTGTATTTAGTGTTTGGGTCAGACTCAACCCAGTGTGATGGATCCAATCCCTTCCAATGCTCCCAGTAACACTGTTTGCCCTGAGTGGAGCTCATTTCTCTCATCCTACTCTACGATCCCATCTGAGATGTGACTCGCTCCGTTGTAGATGCTTCCTTGGTCACGACTCCTGTACTGGCTAGTTTCATGCCAGCTCCACATAAGATAGATTGGAATTTTGGAAGACGGACCTTCAGTTGAGAAAGTGCCCCAGACTGGCCTGGGGGCAAGCCTATGGCTCATTTTCTTGATTAACGATTGATGTGGGAGAGCCTAGCTCACCATGGGGGGCACCTCCCCTGGGCTGGTGGCCCTGGGTTTGAGAAGAAAGCAAGCTGAGCAAGCCATGAGGAGCAAGCCTGTAAGCAGCACCCTCCATGGCCTCTGCATCAGCTCCTGCCTCCAGGTTCCTGCCCTGTGTGAGTTCCTGCTCTGCCTTCCCTCCATGATAGCCTCTAATGTGGAACTCAAGGGGAGACAAAGCTTTCCTGAAGTTGCCTGTACTCATGGTGGAGTCACAACAATAGAAACCCTAAGACTCCTTGCCTGGGCACTGGCACCAATACACTGGGGCCGCTCTGACAGTCTAACAAATGGCGGGGCTTAAACAGCAGACATTGAGGGTCTCTGTCTAAAGCAAAGTCCTGGGGAGACTGGCTGCTTCTATGGCTGCGAGGGAAGGACCTGCGTCAAGTGGCCCTCCTTGGACTTTAGACAGCCATCTTCTGTGCCTGCCTGTCCCCATGTCCAAATCTCTTTCTTTCATGGGGACGGACACCTGTCCTTTAGGATTAAGGCCCACGTTGAAGACCTCATTCTGACTCAACTCCCCTAGACCTTTAAAGGGCACATTCTGAAGAACTAGGGGTTAGGATCCTAACACATCTTGTTTAAGGTGGACACGACTCAGCCCGTAACAGCAAGGAAACCCTCAAGAGTGTCCAGCTAGTTGGTGGGGCTCAGAGATGACTCCGTGGAGTCCCTTCAGTGCCCTAATAGACAGGGCCTTGCTTGTCAGCCAGGGGCTTGGCCAGGGAACGCCTAGAACTGTAGAAGCAACCGTGTCATGAGAGAAGTAGCATTACTGCTGGGCACCTCTGATGGTTCATCTCCGTTATCAGCTTGACTACATCTAGAATCAAGTAAAACCCAAGCTGATAGCATGCATGCCTGTGAGGAATTTTCTTTATCGGAATATTTGAGAAAGGAGCCTCACGTCTTGTGACCTTGGAAGAAAGAAGCTTTTGCTTTTTGCCTGTTTGCCCTCACTTTCACTGACAGGATTGTCGTGTGTGGAGGCATGCCTCTGCCTCTGTTAAAGCTAACTTGTCTGGGATGCCAGCACAGACGGAAGCTCAGCAGCTCTCCACACACCCTCTAAGACTCTATCGCCAGACTGGGACTTTTAAAAATTGGGATATTTTATATTGTCATGGTAATATTAAGATGAAATCTTAGGGACAAGAAGAAAGGAAGGATTATGGTTTAATAGTAATATGTCTGTGAATCAGGTTGACAAGGGGTCAGTTGTCCTGCTTCGTTTGGTCAGTTTGACACAAGCTAGGGTTATCTGGGAAGAGGAACCTTGACTGAGAAAATGCCTCCATTAGATAGCCTGTAGACAAGCCTGTGGTGCATTTTCTTGATTAATGATTGAAGTAGGTGCGCCTGGCCAACAGGGGGTGGCACCACCCCTGGGCAGGTGGTCTTGAGTTGTTTAAGAAAGCAGACTGAGCAAGCCGGTAAGCGGCACTCGTCCGTCCGTGGCCTCTGCTTCGGTTTCCGCCTCAAGTTTCTGCACTGAACTTCTGCCTGGCTTCTTTCAGTAGACGGTGACCCTGGATACATAAATAAACCGTTTCTTCCCCGTGTTGCTTTGGCAGCAACAAAAACTATAACTAAGACAGAGCCTATCTTAGTCACTGTTCTATTGCTGTGAGGAGACAGCATGACCAAGGCAATTCTTAGAAAGGGAAGCATTTCACTGAGACTGGCTTACAGTTTCAGGGGCTTAGTCCGTTATCATCATGGCAGGGAGCATAGCAGCATAACAGCACACGTGGTGCTGGGACAGTGATTGAGAGTTATGTCCAGATCCACAAGGAGGAAGGAGAGGGGAGGAGGGAACAGGGGGAGGGAGAAAGAGAGAGAGAGAGACAGAGAGAGAGAGACAGAGAGAGAGACAGAGAGAGACAGAGAGAGAGAGGAAAGGAGGGAGAGAGAGAAAGAGAGAGGGAGAGAGGGGGAGGGAGAGAAGGACAGGGAGGGAGGAAAGGGGGGGAGAGAGGGGGGGAAGGGAGAGAGAGACTGGGGGGCATGGCATGGACTTTTGAAACCTCAAAGCTCACCCCTAGTGACACAATTTGTAGTGATATTTCATTTGTATTTTAATAAATAAAGATTGCCTGAAATTCAAAGAGAAAAACAGCTACCAACCAGCCTTACAGCCCATGCAGTGGTAACACACACCTTTAATCCCAGTAGATACACTAGTTTGCCATAGAAACCAGGAGGTAGTGGTGCACGCCTTTCATCCCAGAACTAGAGAAGAATATAAAATGGGAGGAGACAGCTCTCAGGCTCAGTCTCATTTTGAGATTCCTGGAGGTAGCATTGCCATTTCGGACCAGTGGCTAGCTGTTTTGCTTTTCTGACCTTCAGGTTGAACCCCAATTTCTGCTTCTGGGTTTTTATTAATCGTGCTACAAAACTTCCTCCAACAAGGCCCCACCTTCTAATCCTTGTAATTCTTTCAACTATTTCCACTTCCTGGTGACTAAGCATTCAAATATGTGAGCCTATGGGGGTCATGCTTACTCAACCACCACAGTGCCTGCATTGGCTCTGAGTCCAGAATCCTGAGGGGACAGAAGGGCAGCCGAGGCTGATGGGCAGAGAGAATAAACTGGATGAGAAATCTAGGCTTGAGAAGAAGGGGAGAAGAAGAATGAAGAGAATGAGGAGAGAGGGACACACCCAGGACCAAAAGCCAGGCAGGTGCCAGCCAGCCAGACATAGAGATAGCAGGAAAGTAAGGTATGTAGAAAAAAAGGTAAAAGCCTAGAGGCAAATGGTAGATAAAGAGAAATGGGTTAATTTAAGCTAAAGGAGCCAGTCAGAAATAAACCTAAGCTAGACTGAGCATTCATAACCAATAAGAAGTCTCCATGTCTTGACTTGGGAGCTACTCGGTGACCCTCCAAAAAAAAAAAAAAGCCTGGTACAGCCCATCTTTTGAGAGGTGGAGACAGCTCTAGGTTAGCCTGGACTACATAGTGAGGCCCTGTCTCAAAGAAGAAGGAGAAGGAGGCTAAAGACAAGGGGATAGAAGATAATTTAATTTTTTAGACAGGGATTTATTTATTCTAGGCTAGCTTTGAACTTACTATGTAGCCAAGGATAGCCTTGAACTTGTGATCCTCCTGCCTCTGCTTCTGAAATGGTGGGATCAAAGACTGGAGCTCTCAGGTTCAGTTTATTCTGTGCCGAGTGTTGGGAATCTCCAGTTTGGGTCTTATTTCAAACCCCACCCTTAGAAAACCCGCCAAGCAGTGGCTCCTCCCCTGTGGCGGCTCAAAACTGCACCTATAAAGTACTTAAGCTGTGGTCCCTAGAGTTGCCAAATGATTTCTCCTCTCCATTTCTCCAAGATCACCTGGGAGCGCTTTGCTCGTTAAACTTGGGACTTTTAACTCAGTCTGATCTGACTTACTGCCTCGGTGGAGAAACCCACTATGGGGATTTTAAAATACTTATCACAGAGATCAAACCCAAGGCACAGTGCATGCTAGGCAAGCATTTTACTAACTGGGCTACATTTGGCCCCGGCACAGGAGAGTATTGGTGCTAAAATGGCGCCAACACACTTGTCATTCTGATGGACCCAGAGAGGGGTTGGGACTTCCCAGCATGTTCTGTTCTGTTGGGGTGAGGTGTGGGGTCTGCATTCTCTGCTTTGCATTGCAGCCAGCGGCCACCAGGGCTCAGGGCACTCCCTCCCCTGTGGTCTTTGGGCCATAACCAGCTTCATACTTCAGGAACCTTTCTTGTATGCTCTGGTTTGAATCAGGACTGTCTTTCCCGAAGAGCAACCTTGTCACCGCTTCCCCACTCTCCTCAGTACTCACCATCCTTTAGTAGATACACACTGGCATATATTTGCATCCATCTGTGTATCTGTTCCTCTGGGTATGTGCACCTATGTCTACATGAGGACAGTGTTGGGTCTCTTCCCTGCACACTCTCCACCTTATACAGGGTCTCATTTTCCTAGCCTGGCTGCTCAGTGCGCTCTAGCAATCTGCCGCTTCTGGTTTCGCAGACCTGGGCACAGGAACTCACTTTTAGCTCATGACCAGATCCCGCTGTGTCCTGTTGCCCCAAAGCCGGTTGTCTGCTCACCCTCCCCAGGGTCCCAGGCTGGAGCTGAAGGAGCTAGCGAGCACAGAATCCCCAGGCTGGAGTGAACCTGCTCACTAGCTCCTTCAGCCACCAGTCGCCATTTCCCAAAGCTTTCCTACTCCTCTCCCATATTCCAAGTCAGGTCCCCAACACCACACACGGAGCTGAGAGGTCCTTAGGCACTTCCATGCCAAAGCAATCCCAGCAGCACATAGCATTCTGCCCAAGAATAACTGCTCTGCATGGTACCCTGCAAGACAAACCTTCCTTCCTTAAGACCACTTCTGTCTATGGAAGGTGCGGGTCAGCCGTCAGTATACTGGCTTGTCCTCACCTGGTTACATTTCTGCCTGTGAGTCCCATCCCTGGAGCCTGGAGCCTGGAGCCTGGAACCTGGAGCCTGGAGCCTGGAGCCTGGAGCCTGGAACCTGGAGCCTGGAGCCTGGAGCCTGGAGCCTGGAGCCTGGAGCCTGGACCTTGGAGCCTGGAGCCTGGAGCCTGGAGCCTGGAGCCTGGAGCCTGGAGCCTGGAGCCTGGAGCCTGGAGCCTGGAGCCTGACTTGCTCCCCTCAGGGTGGCCTGCTTTCCCTGTCCTACAGCCCAGGAGGGTCCCAGAGTGGCCTAAGCCAGCCTCTGCTTCTCAACAGTTGTCTTTCATTTTGTACAAGTTCTTCCAAGATGCAAAAACTGAGTGAGTCTCTTACCTGGTTCAACAAGAAAGCCAACCACATCAAACATTGGTGATTTTCTTTCAAGAAGGTTGATGTGTTCGTTTCTTTGCTAAGGGTATGCCACAACCTAGGCGACATATAGGAAGGTTTTATTCCCGGGTAAAGTTCACTGTGAAGTATAGGCACGGTGGCAGGCTTCGTTGCAGAGCTGGAAGCCCTGGGGTTAGGAAGTTGTCACTCACGCCTCCAACACAGGAAGCAGGGAGAGAACTGGGCATGGGGTACTGGTTTGGGACCTTAGACAGAGCTGATTTGGGCACCTTGTCATCAGGTCCCCAACTTTCTGACACCCCTCGTCTCCACCTCCCCAACCAGGTAGGAGAGTGGAAGCCAATCAGCACAAGCTGGTGGCAAGCATTGATGGAGGGAGGAGGCGTGGCCCAATTCCAGCCAATGAGATGACAGGGATGTGGTTTCGGTTAGCCACTTCATTTCTCTTCCTCAGAAGCTACTCCTAGAGGTGTCCACATATTGTCTACACATTCCTGATGCTGACTGGGCATGCAGAAGCACAAGAAAGACCTGGCAGCAGCTGGTAGCCATGCTGTGAACTCGACGGAAGACAACGCCATGATTCTCTGGTGACAACACCGAACTGTTGAGCTCAAGTGAAACCCTGAGAGCCCACTGCCAGGGAATGCTTGTCTTCCTCCTCCTCTTCTTCAGGATGTTTGAGTCTTTTTCTTCTTTCTTACAATCTTCCTGTTTTCCTTTTCTTTCGCCAGACCCGGTACCTAGGTTCAGCTTCTACCTCAAGCTGGCTCACTGAAGATATGTCACACTTAAGTTGTTTGTCAACCAATTGGCATTTACTCACCAATCAGCTGCCCTTTATTAAAGAGTATAAAAATTGCCAGATGATTCTATCACCCAAGCTGAGATTCAGGTTCTGTTCTGAAGGTAAGACTGCATGCTTGCCTTTGGCATCGATGGGGCCCATTCTTTTTTTTTTTCTTTTTCCATTCAAAAATTTCCACTTCCTCCCCTCCGCCAATCCCCCTCCCCCTTCCCCCTCCCCCTTCTCCCTTCCCATCCAGCCTTAAGAGAGGGCAGGGTTCCCTGCCCTGTGGGAAGTCCAAGGCCCTCCCCACTCCATCCAGGCCTAGGAAGCTGAGCATCCAAATAGACTAGGGTCCCAAAAAGTCAGTACATGCAGTAGAAACAAGTCCCAGTGCCATTATCATTGGCTTCTCAGTCAGCCCCCATTGTCAGCCACATTCAGAGAGTCCGATTTTATCCCATGCTCTTTCAGTCCCAGTCCAGCTGGCCTTGGTGAGCTCCCATTAGATCAGCCCCACCGTCTCAGTGGGTGGGTGCACCCCTCGCGGTCCTGACTTCCTTGCTCATCTTCTCCCTCCTTCTGCTCTTCAACTGGACCTTGGGAGCTCAGTCCAGTGCTCAGATGTGGGTCTCTGTCTCTATCTCCATCCGTCACTGGACAAAGATTCTATGGTGATATTCGAGATAATCATCAGTGTGATAGTGGGACAAGGCCAGTTCAGGCACCCTTTCCTCTGCTGCCCAAGGACCTAGCTGGGGACATCCCCGTGGACACCTGGGATCCCCTGTAGAGCTATGTCTCTTGCCAACCCTAAAATGGCTCCCTTAATGTAGATATCTTCTTCCTTGCTCCTATATCTGCCCTTCCTCCATCTCAGCCCTCCTATTCCCCCAAGCTCTCCCCAATCCTTCCCTTCTCACTTCTCTCTCCCCATCTTCCCTTCCTCTAACCTTACCCTCACTCCTTCCCCCACCCCCATGCTCCCAACTTTTGCCTGGCATTCTTGTCTGCTTCCAATTTCCAGGAGGGTCTATATATGTTTTTCTTTGGATTCACCTTGTTATTTGGCTTCTCTAGGCTTGTGGACTATAGGTTCAGTGTCCTTTATATATGGCTAGAGTCCACTAATGAGTGAGTACATACCATATTCATCTTTTGGGGTCTGGGTTATCTCATTCAGGATAGTGTTTTCTATTTCCATCCATTTGCATGCAAAATTCAAGATGTCATTGTTTTTTACTGCTGAGTAGTACTCTAATGTGTGTATATTCCACACTTTCTTTATCCATTCTTCCATTGAAGGGCATCTAGGTTGTTTCCAGGTTCTGGCTATTACAAATAATGCTGCTATGAACATAGTTGAACAAATGCTTTTGTAGTATGATTGGACATCTCTTGGGTATATTCCCAAGAGTGGTATTGCTGGATCCCGAGGTAGGTTGATTCCCAATTTCCTGAGAAACTGCCACACTGATTTCCAAAGTGGTTGCACAAGTCTGCATTCCCACCAGCAATGGATGAGTGTTCAAAGGGGCCCATTCTTGAAGATCTTTCCCTAAATGAACAGAAATGGAATGCCAGCTGCCACCAGTGACTCTATTGACCTTCTGATCCTCCTGCCTCTGTTTCCTGAGTGCTGTATTATAAGTGGGCACCACCGTGTCCAGTTTTATATGAGGCTGGAGATTAAGTCCAGGGCCTCGTGCATGGACAAGTACCCTTCCAACCGAGTGACACCCCAGCCTCTTAGCACTAGTTCTGGTTGCTTTGAGGCAGGGTCTCATGTGCTCCAGACAGCCCTTGAACTCCCTGTGTGGTGGAAGATGACCTTGGACTACTTACTGTTCTTTCTACCTCCCTCTCCCAAGTTCCAGGATTATAAAGATTTGCTGTTACTTTAGGCACTGAAAGACCATTTTCCATTTCTAAATTAAATTTGACCTTAGCACAATTGACTTCGTGGTGGAAATACCATTCAGGCCAAAAAAAACAAACAAAAAAAAAAACAAAAAAAAACCCAAAAAACTCAGCTCATAGACAGCACCACCTGCCAAAACAAAATTAAAGACCTAATTCATCAAAGTCCATAGTTATGGGAAAGTCTCTTAATGTACCAATCTTGATTTTTGGCTTCTGTAGCTCCATTTCTAGCTGTTTCTGTTAACTCTGGTATGCTAGCCCAGTGCTCAGAGGTTGCCTGTAGAAATGTTAGGTGTGTGTGTGTGTGTGTGTGTGTGTGTGTGTGTGTAATTAAAACAAACTACAGCTCAAAGCAGAAGGGTTCACAAGGTCATAACATTTCATAGCTAAGGAGGAGGAAAGTCTTTCAATTTTACAAAAGTCGTTAATTTTTTTCTGGAGGTAGATGTGCTAGTTAGTTTTATGTCAACTTGATACAAGCTAGAGTCATCAGAGAGGAGGGACACTCAATTTAGAAAACACCTCCATAAATCTGACTGTAGGACATTTTCTTAATTAGTGATTGATGGGGAAGGGCCCAGCCCACTGCTGGTTGGGGCCACCCCTGAGCTGGTGGTCCTGGAAGAAAACAGGCTGAGCAAGCCATAATGAACAAGTCAATGAGCAGCACCCTTCCCTGCATCAGTTCCTGCCTACAGGTTCCTGCCCTGCATGAGTTTCTGCCCTCACTGCTTCTGATGACGGAACTGTGAGGGAAATAAACACTTTTCTTTTGGTTTTGGTCATGGTTGCTGTTTCATCACAACAATAGTAACTCTAAATAAGATAGCAGATATCCAGGAGTAATCATTTTGAGAGATGAGAAAGAACTCATCTTAGTGAGTTCTATTGCTGTGAAGAGACACCATGACCATAGTACCTTTGTTTGTTTGTTTTTTGAGACATGGTTTTTCTGTGTAACAGCCCTAGCTGTCCTGGAACTAGCTCTTGTAGACCAGACTGGCCTCGACCTCATGGAGATCTGCCTGCCTCTGCCTCCTGAGTGCTGGGATTAAAAATCATGTGCCACCACTGCCCGGCCACACTAACTTTTATAAAGAAAATTGTTTAGTTGGAACTGGCTTACAGTTTAAAGGTTTAGCCCATTATCATCATGGTGAGAAGCATGGTGCTGTGTAGGCAGACATGGTGCTGGAGAAGAAGCTGAGAGTTCTACAGCCAGATCAGGAGGCAGCAGGAAGTGAACTGAGAGACACTGATACCTCAAAGCCCTAGTGACACTCTTCCTCCAACAAGGCCGCACGTCCCAATAGTACACTCCCTGTGCTTCTGTGGGGGTCATTTTCATTCCAACCACCACGGGAGTCATGTCTGAAAGCCTGGCGTTTGCTGAGATTGACTTAGACAGACCTCTTTAAACCCTGATGTTGTCCACTGGTTCAGTAATAACGACTTGTTGATTCCAGCTTACTTTCCAGGGGTACAGGACCTGTTCCTTAACACTTGGAAATGTACAGCCTCATGACCAAAGTACAGGCCCGAAGTTGGTGTTCCTTATTGTACAATCTGGTGACCAGACTCTACCTCAAAAGGAGAGTGTCTGGGCTGTGAGTCCCCCAGCTATCAGACCTCAAAGCCAATGCTTCTGCTAAGATGATTCCTTAGTATCAGCCCAGGTCACAGGCTCAGAGCCACACGAATTAGGCCATGTCTGAAGAGACCATGTTTTGGGAGTTATTTTTTTGGTACATGGCTGAAAGTAACACTGAATGTTATTAGTTCTGCAGAGACCCATCAGTATATATAGCCTGTGCTCGATATCCTGCAAAGACTCCAGAGTATGCCTGAAGCCAAGGACGGCAGAACAGTCTCCAGACTGGCTGAGGCTCTTGTCCGATGTCCCCACCTTGCAGGCCAGGAGGGCTGTTTTAATTTCAATGGCGAAATCTGAGATTTAAGATTTAATCCTGGCAGTGGTGGCACTCAACTCTAATCCCAGCACTCGGGAGGCAGAGGCAGGTGGATCTCTGTGAGTTTGAGGTCAGCTTGGTCTACAAGAGCTAGTTTCCAGAACAGGCTCCAAAGCTACAGAGAAACCCTGTCTTGGTGGGGGAGGGGGGAGAGATTTATGAGAAGTTCTGAGGGCAGGGTGCATGTTTTTAATTCTGACACTTGGCAGGCAGAGGCAGACAGATCCCTGTGAGCTCAAAGCATTCCTGGTCTATATCACTAGCCCCAGGCCAGCCAGGGATACACAGTGAGACCCTGTCTCAAAGCAGAATGAGATCTCTGAGAAGTGTAGGAGCTTTCCTAACATGACGAGGGAGACCCTGCTCTGGTAACGGGTGGCTCCGCTCAACTCCTTATCATCGAGCACAGGCTGCCTTGTAGAAAATATAAAAGAACAGAAGCGTGACAATCGCCCACATTTCCACCACCAATAAATCATCACTACTAACATTTCTCCCAGGTTTTGTAAATCATTCCTCTTTTCAAAATAAAATCCTATTCTGTATATTATTTTCTAACCTGCAATTTTCTCAGCAAATGTGTATTATGGATCTCTTTTCGTATTATTCTGTGCTCCGTGGCATCCGTTTTTAAAAATGGAATAATATCCTTTATTTATTTTTTTGCCGATTTCTTACATGTAAACAATGCATCTTGCTCACTGGGACGCCTACTCTCCCAGACACCTCCACTCTCACATTCCCTAGGAGTCACCACCAGCATGGCCCCTCGCCCTTTCGTGCCCTCTCTGTTCTGTTCCTAGCCCACTGAGTCCTAGTAGAGCAGCCTGCTGGAATGCTGGCCCAGCGGTGCAGGGAACCATGCGGTGGTCATGGCATGTCCCAGGCGCTGCATTTCACAGCGTCTCCCCCCAGGGGCTCTTCGCTGTCTTCCAGCCCACCACCCCCGTCCTTGGTATGACATCCTTTCGGGTTGTGTGTCCTATGGTGTCCACATATGATACACTTTCTTAATTGGATGTTTGGGTTGTTTCTCATTTACAAAGAATAGTTTGCCTTTAATTTCGAAAGATCTCTGTTTGGGGGCTGGAGAGATGGCTCAGTGGTTAAAAATTCTGGCTGCTTTTCCAGAGGACCTGGTTTTGAGTCCCAGTATCCACATGGTGGATCACATTCCTCTGTAACTTCAGTCCCAGGGGGTATGACACCTTCCTCTGGTTTCCTTAGGTACCAAGCACACTTGTGGTGCACAGAAAAACATGTATACACATAAACATAAATGAATGCTTTAAAAATTATATCTTGAAATGATTGCTGAGTAGTTCTAAGACCCAACCTCAGGGAGAGCAGTACTGTGAAATAATCATTTTGTATATTGTAAAGATTTATCACTTGTATTGGTTTAATAAAAAGCTGATTGGCTTGTAGCCAGGCAGGAAGAATAGGTGGGACAACCAAACTAAGGATGCTGGGATGAAGAAGGGCAGAGTCAGAGGAGTATTGGGCAGACACAGGGAGAAGCAAGATGGACATGCTGTACTGAGAAAAGGTATTAAGCTATGTGGCAAAGCGTAGATAAAACTATGGGTTAGTTTAAATGTAAGAGTTAGCTAATAGTAAGCCTGAGCTATTGGCTGAGAATTTACTATCAATATTAAGTTTCTGAGTGATTATTTGGGAGCAACTGCCAACACATGAAAGCTCCACCTACAGAGTAGGGCCTTGAGAGAGACTGGGAAGTCAAGAGATAAGTGACACCCAGTCCTATCTAGTCTGACCATTCAGATTAACCACATGACACCTCTGTTTTCCCTTTGGTGAGATGGTAGGCATAAGCCACACAGCTTCTCAAACCACACTGACTGTCCAGTCTTCAGGAAATAAGACCAAGTGTTGTGATATGGAAGCCCCACTGTGGGGTCATTTACCTGTAGCATCTGGTCTCCGTTCCTACTCAGGAAAGGAATCTTGGCTTTCCTTCCTCCCTCCCCTCCTTGCTACCTCCCCCCTTTGTTAAGTCTCTTCTTTAACTCTTCTTCCATACTGGTCATGTTGGCACACACCTTTAATCTCAATCCCCCAGGAGGCAGAAGCAGGCTGCTCTCCATGAGTTCAAGGTCAGCCTGGTCTACACAGTGAGTTTTAGGACAGCCAGGGTTACATAGTGAGACCCTGTCTTGAAAAGACAGAATTTCTTCAAACTGTTAGTTGGATAGTCTGTTTATCAGGTCTTATGCTATTAGAAAGAATGTGCTTTTCCTTTCGCAGTACTGGGAACCAAACTCTAGGCCTGTGTGCTAAGTAGGTATGCTATCATCAAGTCATATCTCCGGCCTGAAAGAGTGTCCTTTGCCTGCTACTAATCATGGCCACAGCCACAATAAGCCACAACTCCTACATCCTCAAGTGTTGGTCAACCAAGCCTGGTGGAGAAAGCAGTTCTTAGGATTGCAGAATGTCAGAATCATATGGGCTCATGAAGACAAGTGGTGCCCCAAACTCCCAGGCTGAAGTAAGGCAGCAACTTGACCAAGGTCACTGGGTTTATAGAGGGCTGGATTGAGAGGCAGTGCCAGGAAACCCTGTGGTAGACCAAACAACTTTTTTTTTTGACAGTACATAAACATTTTATTAGCTGTATTGGTTTTCATGACTACATGGTTTTGCTTGAGTTGCCGAAAGAGCAACAGAAGAGAATATGCCTGAAGGAAGGATGACTAGATGGAGCTGGGATGAGAGGGGTTTCCGATTTCCTGCTCACTGGGTCTTGCGTTGCACAAAAAGAAAGCGAGTGCCTCCCGGTGTCCAACACCATGAGGTAGAACAGGCTAATTTATGTTTACATACCGTCTTCTGCCGGGAGACCCGAATCCAGTTGGTGTCTTGAGCACTTGCTTATCTGTGCATCATTCTTCTTCATTTTTAATTGATTTTTGTTGAGCTCTACATTTTTCTCTGCTCCCCTACCTGCCTTTCCCCTCCCTTCAACCCTGTCCCAAGGTCCCCATGCTCCCAATTTACTCAGGAGATCTTGTCTTTTTCTACTTCCCATGTAGATTAGATCCATGTATGTCTCTCTTAGGGTCCTCATTGTTCTAGGTTCTCTGGGACTGAGATTTGTAGGCTGGTTTTCTTTGCTTTATATTTAAAAACCACTTATGAGTGAGTACATATGATAATTGTCTTTCTGTGTCTGGGTTACCTCACTCAAAACAATGTTTTCTAGCTCCATCCATTTGCCTGCAAAATTCAAGATGTACTCCTGGGTCTTAGGAGCAAACACCTGGGCATTGTCCATCACTTCTGAGTTGTATGGCCTTGGGCACTTTAACATCCTCAAAACTTACTTTTCTTGTCTGTGGAATGGGACTAATGTCTTTCTTTCCAGTATGGCTGGCATTGGGATGCCACACGAACAGCAGTCTTTGAGTAAGGGTTAAAATTGCGACCTTAATCCTGCGACAGTGTCGACTCCTGTCCTGTGCAGAATCCTCTCAGCCAGAGGCTTGTCTTGGAAAGACTGCTTTTGATGTGGATGGCGTCTTCACCAGCAACTAACAGAACGATCACCCTTCAGATAAGGGCGCCCCACGTGGATTTCCATTTGAGATACCGTAAAAGGGAACCTGTTCCCCTGGTTGCCTCTTGCTAGGCACCACCCAAGTGATATTTGTGTGAAGTGTGCTGCCTGTTCTCTGAGAGAGAGAAGTGACCACAACACTGAAGAACAGAAGGTGGAACACCCTGAGTGTTGTGTGTGTGTGTGTGTGTGTGTTTGTGCATGCACACGTGTGTGAAGGTCGGAGCAGAGGCTGCCGACAGGCATCTTCTTTATCACTCCGCTTTACGGGACAGAGTCTCACGATGAGCCTGGAACCCGCTGCTCCATCTACTCCCGCTGGCCATATAATCCCTGCTTCCCGATCATGATGGGATTGATGGTGATGCGATTGCGGGCAGGCCACAATGCTGCCTGGCATTTCTGTGAGGGCTGGGGATCTGAACTCTGAGCCTCATGCTTCTGCAGCCGGCCCTTTATCTGCTGAGCCATCTCCCCAGCGTAGCCCCTGAATGTGCATCCAGAGAAACACCGGGTTAGCGCTGTGACGGTGAGGGGGACACTTTCCCTTTTAAGACTCCTTTGGCTGACTCTTGCCATCCCACAAAATTTTTTCCTCTTACATGCTTAACTTAAATTTTTCTTGGAAGTAAAAGCACTTTTTGTAAAATATTGGTAACTTAAGGCCTGTGGTGATGGTTAAGAAGAAATTTGAGTAACATGTGTGTATACCCCCACAGTTAAACTCAATAATGTATATTTAAACATTTCAAGTCAGCCAGAGTTAATTACAAGTCCATGTACGACTGCCATGTTGACCTACTGAGCGGCAACGAAGCAACCCAAGCACACCTGGCTCAAGGACAAGCCCCACGACAATAAATCTGCGAGGAGACATGAGGACCCGGAGCCAGCGGATCAGGGTCAGAGCCCTCTCTCTCAGAAGCCCCCTGGGAAAGAAAACCCATTTCTGTCTGTGAGGAAGAATCTACCAAAGCCTTTTGTCTTATGGGGTTTGATTCCTTAATAAACAGTGTTTTGTTTTTTTCTTTATGCAAAGAGCTATGTTGAATTGAACAACTCCTATCCCAGCTCACCCAAGGTACTCCCCAGTGGAACTTGGTGAGACAGAGAGGCCACAGCCACGGGGGCTGGAATTCCATACTTCGTGTAAGCTCTGTTTAAATATCTGTTAGGTCCTAGAGTTCTTTCTATCTATCTATCTATCTATCTATCTATCTATCTATCTATCCATCCATCCATCTATCCATCCATCCATCTATCTATCTATCTATCCATCCACCCCCTCTTCCTTCCCATGCCAGGTCTCACCCTGTAGCTGAGGTTGCCCTGGGACTCACCATGTAGTCCAGGCTGGCCTCTTTCCTTCTGCTTCAAGGTCCTGAATGCTGATATTCTGGGTGTATACCCATACCTAGCTGGCTTCTAATCTCTTTTCCCCTTCCCACCTTTCTTAGGTCCCTTTCTCCTTTAAATGAAATCAATTATATGAAATTAAAAACACCCCCCCCCCAACACAACAAAACTACCAAGCTTGCATTTTCTCAAATAAAACACGTCAAAATTCAACAACTAAATGATCTGAGGGAGTGAATTCTTTCTCCTCCTCCTCTTTCTCATCTCCATTTTTTCCTTTTCCCTTCGGTTTTATAATATATTTATGTTCAAAGGACAAAACACTCAGAGTTTAACACGGAAGTCCGAAGGGTTGTTGTGGTTAGTGTCGGACCTGTCGCGCTTTCTCCAGACACGAACCTGGCTTCTCTGAGGCCTCTTCCCGTGAGGAGAGGGCTCTGCGGCTGTGGACGCACATCCTCCTTACTTGTTTGCCATCCGCACCTTTTATGGGGAACACGTTTACTTTTCCATATCTGCATTATGAATTCCAGCTCAAAATTTGTCTCCCATGGCCATAATAATTTCCATTTGACCCTAGGTGACTAAGCCCAGGTCTTTCGTAACGTGGAAGTTTATTGAGAGCTTTTCTGGGTCAGTCTTGTCAGAGAGTCTCACTAACTCAGCCTTTGAGTCCCTTGGCTGTCGAAGGGGGCACACACTATACGGTCAGTACAAATGCGCACCCGGCAGAAATCGAGACCCCCATCCACGCTGGGCCAGGCCAGTGTGGGAGCCAACTTGAGGCGGAGTGGGAGGAGCTGCGGCAGGCAGCTGACAAGCGTTGCCCAGGGAATAAATTCTTTCTCCGTAAGCATAATGCTCTGACTTCAAAAACCTCAGTTTTCTATACCTATGTGATTTGGTGAGACGAATTTATCTCAGACTGCACATCCATTCCGATAAACTTCAAATATGCAGTTTCGTTTTTTTTTTTTTTTTTTCATACTCTCAGGAACCAGTTAGGCTGTGACCCAGACCTTCCTAGTTAGCTTAGCTGATTGTCCCTGCTGTCTGGGTAAGCATGCTGCCCCTTCCTACCAGTAAGCCGGTGGGCAGCCCATATTTGTAGAACAGGCCTTTCGTCTTGAAGGAGACACTTGGGACATATCCCAGGTCCCCAGAACGAGTGAAGCCGGCACCAGAAAAACCTAGCTTCACTCTGTAGAAAGAAGGGAGGGGGAAAAGGCTCCTTCTCTGGTATAAATTGCTCTAGTGGGAAGGCCGTATGTGGAGGAGAGACGGCAGCTCCTTCCCACATGAGGCCTCCTTCCGGGCATGGAGAAACACTTACGTGTGCACACCCAGATGTGGAGCTGTGTGGCATTAAATGCGGGAGAGGCAGCTGTGGAGCTGACAGGTATGGCCACGGTGCGGCACGCAGAGCTGTGTCCTCTGCTCACACATAGGCTTTCTGGAACAGCCAGGCTGTTGGCATTGTTCTCTTTTTCTTTTTGCCCAAAGCCAAACACTGGCCTTGTCAGGTCACTACAGTCTTATAAGCTTGGTGTGGCCCTCACTGCTGCAGGACTGGGACAAAGAGATGATGTTACAGTGTGGTTTCTATGGCAACAGAGGAGGAGTAATGAAAACTGAAATGTAGGAAACACCCATTCTGACAATTGTGACATAATTCAGTTTATTACGAGGAAGTAACTATCCAAGAGGCAGAAGTGTCACTACCTGGCAGCTCGTGTTTACGAAAAGCTGCGCGGTGCATTTATCTCAGTTGGGCTGTAAAGAGGAAAGAAACACCACACACACATACAGACACACACACCCACATGCACACACACACACACACTCAGAGCCCTCGCTTTCTGCATGTAAAATGTGTGTGTTCTTTAGAAGCCAGTGGTTGGCTGGTTTTCCGGACATGATGTGGTTGAAGCTGTCATCGTAATGGAAATTCACTGCCGTAGCTATGGTAAATCGAGTGTTCTGCCTGTGCTGAATGCATTAGTCTAATGAGATGTTTGCAGCGGCGAGCAGGGCTGTTGGAGACTAGCTGGGAGCAGTAGCACACGGGTGGAAGCTAGCGTGTGCAACAGTGGGGTGCTTGTGTAGCATGCACACAGGTGGAGGATAACGCGTGCAACACTCGGGCGCATGTGGAAGAGGCACACAGGTGGAGGATAACGCGTGCAACACTCGGGAGCGTGTGGAAGAGGCACACAGGTGGAGGATAACGCGTGCACATACAGGATATTACCTGTCTTCTAAGCCAACACTCCGACCCGATCAACACCCTGATCAGGGCTCTGGGATCAAGCTGTAGGTAAGGGAGATGCGTCCTGGAGGGTGTGTGTGATACGGGTCCTTTCCTTTGGGCTGTCAGCACAACAGGTTACCTGCTTCAGTTTATTTGGGAGGGTTTGCATGCCTGCCTCCGTGCTAAAACTACTGAGCCCAGCGGGTAAACTTAAGATCCTGAGATGAAAAATACAATGTTTGATTTCTTAACTCTATTTCAAAGGAAGATGTAATATAGAAATAGACAGTTTATATGATTTAGGTATGTACACATTTACCTCTCTTTATCACTGCATATAAATATGTGCAAAATTTTTTAGTTTTTCAAACATGAACCCAGACAACTGTTTGCATTTTTCCTAATAATTTGGCTTTGCGTTGCTTTGTTTTACTAATTTCAGAACTGTAGTATGTTTTCGGTTGTAAATATTTACCTAAAATTTGTTATTAAAATTGGTGTGTTACAAACATATATCAAAGCATTTGTTTTGTTAAATTTTATTTGCTCATTTTGAATGTCTCAGATGGAATATTTCGTGCCTTTGTGTCGGCTGCTAATTTACCAGTCATAGGTGAGGCTAGGTATTAATTGCTAGTTGCTGCTATTAGTATTTTTTTAAGGAGGGAAACCCCAGGTTAGTCTGGAATGGTTGGAGTTTCCCCAAAACTCAAAGACTAAGTCTCCTCCTTCCCAGGCGTGGCACTGTGTGACCTGAACCGTCTTCCACTTGTCTTCCCGCAGCCCAAAGTGTCGTCTGCAGGTTGCTTGCTAACAGACAGGAGCAGAGGGTAGGGGTGTGGTGGAGAGCAAACCCTTTTTACTCATCCTCGATGTGTTTGAGTCAGAGGAGGCTTGCTGTGCTGTCTTTCTAGGGTCATGACATTTCTCAGGAGGAACAGACCATCAAACCGCTCTCTGACAAAGTGGCTTTGTAGCTGGGATACTGGAAAAGTAATCCGGGCCCTTCAGAACCAACGAGTTTGCGGTGGGCTCTGTTTTTAATTCCGCTCCCAGTTAAGGAACTTTATTGAAGAGCGAGAGGCATAGTCACCTTTCCCTCCTCAAGACTTTCTTCTCATAAACAAAACAAAACAAAACAAAACGGAATGTCTGGAGCGAAAGCCTGAAAGTGTAGAAACTGCTGTGAAGGACACAGCGCATGATCTGGATAGAGTGTTGCGGGGACCTTGTATGTGTGCTGCTTTGATAGAAATGCTCAATCCAGTGAGGATCAGAGCAGCAGCTACGGCGTGACAATTACCTAGAAAGCCAGCACTGAGTGATCATCAACCTGCAGCTCAAAGGTGAACATAGATGTCCCCCACACAGAAGTTGCTTGGTGACTTTCCAATCTACTTTTCAAGTATAGTTGTCAACAATTTTTCAAACATAATTTTACTCCTGTTGCTCTTAAGATTGCAAATGGGGAGACAGGAACCTTCTCCAAGAATCTGTCCATTTTGTAGAATCATAAAAGGAAATAAAGATTCCCACAAATTCCCAAATTTTATTTGTTCACTACATTTAAATTTCTCACCCATATCACCAAAATTACTTTTATTTTATTCTTAAAAGATGTATCTGAGCAGTAATAAGACAGGAAAGCGATGAGGGGCACGCAGCTTCCTGCGTCTTTGCTGCTGTGGTGTTTTCAGTAAGTGAAACCAGCTGTAGTTTCACTTTCTGGTCCTGGTGGTGGGGGTGAGGGTTGGAGGTCACAGAGAGCAGCTTCTGGGAAAGGAGCCAAACCCAAATGCAGCCACTCCCCGACACACACGCACTCCTGTTCTTTGATCTTGACAACTCAAACAAGCAAGGACTTTCAATATCTTCAACACTGCTTGCTTGTGATAAAAATTCTAACAATACCCGAAAGGACAAAGACAGACGCTTAACTTTTTTGGAAAACTCATGACCGGTTCTCCCCAAACCTTTCATAATGTGGTAGCTTTCATTTGTTTCCTTTCAGTCTTAAGGTTCCATCTCAAATGCTTGATTGCAAGAAGTTTAAGGAAATACAACAAGGACTGCTCCCTGACAAATAACTTCTCTGTTGGAAAGCTGGGCTGTTGGAAACAAATTCGGAGCTTTCCTTGGGTCTGCACTTTTGTAAGACCCAAGGGCTTCTCTCTCCCTCTCCGTCTCCTTCTCTCTCTCTCTCTCTCTCTCTCTCTCTCTCTCTCTCTCTCTCTCTCACACACACACACACACACACACACCTGTGACACATACTTTGGAAGAGCATTGGTTGAGCACCGGTAAAGGACAGAATTCAGAGTTCCCTGGGACCTTTGCTCTCCCTAAGTCAGTACCCCCAAAAGCCTCAGCATCCCAGGATCCCTAGGCAGCACTGTGGCGCCTTGGGACTTAACATTCCGACTTCCTCCCGTTTCATCCCTTAGATTTTGCTGGGGAACGAAGATGAAGACTACCCTTACCCGGTCTGGTCGTCAAGGACTGTCCATGGCTTCCCTATTTCAGGGGTGATACTGTGAGAGCCGTCTCCCCGCAGGAGAGACTATTGATGGGCAAATTCAGTATTCCAGAGAGCTTTTTGAAAGGTTTCCTTGGGTAGTTTATGTCTTAATCCTGAAGTCTCCCAAAAGACGTTGAGATTTACACATTTCCCCTCCTTTAAAAATGTTTTTGCTGCTTTCAAAGACAGGTGAGGAGCGATGGGGAATTCAAATGATCCCTAGGAGGTCGAAAAATCAGATGGTTTGGTACAAATATAATGTAACAGAAGCCGCCAGGGTGTCTAGTAAATTACTCTAAATTTTAATTAATGAGACACAAAGGCCATACTACCAGCTTTAAAAATTACCCTTTTATCAATAAGGTGATAATTAACTTTCTCTAGAATTAGCGATTCTCTGAGCTCCGGGCAGTATGCCGCCTGCTAAGTTCTCTGGAAAGCTGCCAATTTTTAACAATTGGTCTTTTGGCAAACCTAGTGGTTTTTAATTCAAATATCTATTGTGGCATTTTCAGTTGTGGCTCGAAGACCATTAAGATCACTCAAATCCTGGCGAAATTTCTGAGACCGAGAGGAGTTCAGAATGTTTGGGTTGCATTTGAATTGGTTACTTTCTTTTTCTTCACTTTCGGGGCTTTTCTGTCTTTTCTTCCCCAAACTCCAGTGTCTGTAGGAGTGCAGTCCTTCTGGCTGCAGGCTGCTGGGAGCTTTAGTGACCGATCTGGTTTGCAGGTGCCTGCACAGCCGCAGGTTCGTTCTTGTTGGGTTTATTTTATCTTGGTTTCAGTTCTAGTGTGTGTGTGTGTGTGTGTGTGTCCTTTCTCCCACCCCTGTGTCTTCCCCTGCATTTCAGCAAGCTTGCACTGGTGGGGGGGTGCCATCAGATGCAAAGATTTAGATGGAGACTTGAGGGGAAGCTCAGGCCAGAGACCTTTTTGGTTGTGTCTAGTTTGCAATTTAGTTGATTTACCTAAAGTGATGGTTATGGGGCGCAGGAACCTAGTGCTCCCCATCTCAGGGGAGGTTCCATCAGAACCACACACATGCACACTCACACACTCACACACACATCACACATACACACATCACACACATACTCACACATACACATACATTCATATACACACACTCACACATATCACACAACATACTCACACAATCACACACACACTCACACACACATCACACTCACATCACACATACACACATTCACACACATCACACACATACTCACACATACACATACATTCATATACACACACATCACACACACTCACACATATCACACAACATACTCATACAATCACACACACACACTCACACACATCGCACACACTCACACACACACTATTTTGGTCATGCTGAGGTGCTAGTGTTAAGGTCTAGGCAGGCAGTTCTCACTGAGACAAAGATGCCCCTTAGTCAGATGTGTGTGATTCGGAGGAGCCCTTTAGCCGCAGTTAAGGAGACAATGCTCCTCATGTTGTGGGGGTGGTTACAGCCTGGGTTACTCCTTTGGGGAAGAAAGAAATTCATCACCCAGGGGCAGTCCTGAGTTTGTGCTCAACTACATAGTCACTTTCCAGTGTCCTGGTGACACCCTGAAGCCCGGGGAGTGTGTCCTTGGCTGTGCAAGCAGGCCGCTGTCTCTTTCATCCAGACATCATCCCAGGGCATCATGTCTGTAATGAGAAAACCAGGATTAAACACAAGCTGTGTTTTTCCTGAATGTCCTCCAGTCACGTGTGTTCTCAGAGTGTCCGTGTCTGAGACTCTGCTGTGGCACTGGCCTCGAAGCCAGCCTGGGATGGCCTCAGGATTTGAATTTTGTTTTGCCTGGCAGCTGGGAATGGGAGAAGTGGAGAGAAAACACATGGTAGAAGTCAGCTGTGGGGCCTCATGCTTTCGATTCTGGAAATGAGATTAGAAGTTTATTTAACTAAGAGATCCCTTTGGGCCTAACCATTTCTGGGCTATTACATCTTATGCAAGACTCATTCTTTATGTGCATATGTATGTGTATGTCCATGTATGCATATGTGCACTTGTGTTTTGTGGAAGCCAGAGGTTACTATCAGGAGACGTTCTTCAATAGTTGTCTATCCTTTTTTATTTTTTTTTGGGACAGGGTCTCTCTTGAACCTGGATCTTGTTGATTGTCTAGATGGCTGGCCAGTGGGCCCTCAGAAGTCTCCTGTCTCTGTTTCTCTAGTGCCTGGATTCCATGCTTGCCCACGGTGCCTGGTCTTTGATGGGCTGTGGGCAATCCAACGGTTCTCATGCTTACTCAGCAGGTCACTTCACCGAGTGGACGGAGGCATCTCCAGCCCTGAGCCTTGTCCTCCTTTTTGGCTTTGCAGAAGAGAGGCTGGCTTCCTGCCCTCACCACTGCTAGGCTCAACTGCCATCCCATTTGGGAAGGTGTGGAGATGTCAGCTCTATCAGACCATGAGCCGTGGAAATGCTGGGTATTCCAGAGACAGCGGCTGAGATTACTGTAGAAGGCTTTGGGTGTGCTGATCAGTACAGTACGCCCCCTGGGGCAATTGGTTTCCGTCATTTTTCAGCCTGTGATCATTGGCCTGGTTCATGCTATCTCCATTTGTCACCCATACTGGAATGTGCCCTGAGATTTAGGGTTCATCCAGTAGCTGGATGCTGGTGCATTGCCCCTTCTACTAGGAATTTTCCTTCTTGGTGCCAAAATATTTTGGAGTCTACTTGAGCGCATCTCTTCCACTGTCTAGTTTGCAAGAAAGAATCAAGTGGAAGGTTAAACAACCTTTGGTGTCCGGATTATAAATAAACATAGAAACAGCAGGACAAAACCCGTAATGTTTCAGTCACCACCCACAGTGTGAAGATGTAGCTCTTGTTTGTTTGTTTGGTGGTGGTGGTGGTGGTGTGTGTATGTGTGTGTGTTGCTATTGTCTTTGAGACAACGTCTTACTATGTGGCCTTAGCTGGCCTGGAACTTGCTCTGTAGACCACACTGGCCTTGAACACATAGAGTTCTGCTTGTCTCTGTCTCTGGGGTTAAATATATGCACCACTACACTCAACTAGCTTTGGTCTGGAGTGTCCATTACATAATAAACAACAAATACTTAGATAAAACAAGGAGTAGGGTGGGGTTATATCAGGGATAGATGTGGACATAGTTCATTGGTCCCCAAGTGAGAAGCAGTACAGGCGTGTGTTGCTTTAATGAGAGCAAATGAGGAGAAGTTCTCTTCAGAGATGAGAAGTGAGACATTCAGTTTGGGCTGTGACACTGATGTGTAGGAAGCCTGGCTGCTGGAGGCACTGATGGCACAGAGGGAAATTCCTTTCTTGTCTCGCCTTCCTTTTAGGTAGAGGCCACTTGGCACAAGTTCGGCAAAGGGGAACACAGCTGAAGCTGTTGGGAGCAAGGGCAGAGTGAGGAAAAGGTACATTCAGAAAGGTTTGCTTCGTGTGTGTGCTCCTAGCAGGGGCCTACATGAACTTGAATTCCTACTAACTGGTTTGAGACCAGGATAGTGAAAAAAGAAATTAATACTATGAAATGAATATAGCTATTGCTGTATTTCATATGAAATATGTATAGCTATTTTGGGGCATAGCTCAGGTCATTTTTATAACTATATTTGGCACTTTCAAGGCTGAAGAGAAAAATATTTAGAAACCTATTATGGGGAGGGGGCAGAAACCCTATTAATTTCCTTAAGACCAGAGGGGGCCTGGCTGTTCCTGGTTGGTGTTAGCTGAGAGAACTGTGAGTTACCAGTTAAACGAATCCAGGCCCTACTTAGGCTGGGGTTTCCTTCCTCTTGTTTGCTGCCCTATGCGTGCAACTCCTCCCAGGCTCCAGGGTTTTCTCTCTCTTCTCTGAACACAGATAATGGATGGACTAAGAAGAATCTTTGTGGGAACCACAGGTCCAAGTGAGCCCCCAATTTTCCAGCCAGCCCACTCTGTTTTAGAGGTTAGAAAGTTAAAAATAGCAATTGAAACAATTCTCTGCAGGGACAAATGCTGGATCTGAAGGAAGAGTTAAAATTCAAGAACTTCTGAGCCCTTGTCCTCAGGCAAACCCCAGACACCCAGAGGGGTGTGAGCTGAGGGTCGGCCTCCCAGAAGGACTCCGCCTCTGCCTTTCCATGTTAGGATGCTCCAGTCATATCCCCGGGCGTCTTTTCCTCCAGGATTCCCAGTTTCCTTTTCCAGCAATTTCTCTCTCTTCTGGAGACTCACGTTTGTCCTCAGAACTGCATAGGACTGATCTGCGAAGCTACATAGACTCTAGTTCCCAAAAGCCAGTTGACTGCCTACACTTGGGTCCTAGGCCTGAACTGAGGCACCCTTGAAGGTTCTAGAACTCCTTTTCCTCCCTAGAGACGGTTCTCTTCGTCAGTCCTCACTGCCAAGGTGGTTTAGAGGAAGCAGAACTCTGAAATGGACCTAGCAAGTGCTATGGCAACAGTGACAAGGTGACACTTGTGTCTGTGGAGATGAAGGGTGATTCTGCACATACCTGGTCCAGTCCGCTTAGGACGCCAACACACGAGGGGCTGTTTGGACCTGTCACACAGAAGGGGACACTGAGCCTTCCATGAAACGGCTTGCCGAGGGTCATGTGGCTGCGTGCTGTCTGCTGCCTTCTGCCGTCTGAACAGCGGGCTGGGCATTTTGCCCACAAGGGAGAGAAGAAAAAGCTCTCTCATGCCCAGAGCCAGCTGCTCCAGCTCGGCCAGGCTGAGGCGGTCCAAGAGGAAACCACTTGCTGCCTTCCCTCTTGGAAAGGCCGTCTGGGCACAGAAACCTTGTTTGCAAAGCAGAGAGCCCTCACTCCTCCCCCTCCCCGTGCCCCTTTTCTTTTACAGATACTTTTAACGCTCTGGTTACAAGCCTGAAGTAAAATTCCTAGGTAATATTACCCACCCACACCCACAATCTTAGGTTAGACCGTCAGCACATGCGGTCATCACTGAGGCGCAGGCAAAGAGAGAGGGAGGCAGAGCGATCCCGAACCGTTGCGGGTGAAGTACAGGTACTGCCGGACGCCTGCCACCATGAGCGCCAGCGCAGACTACAGCCGCTAACATGAACGAACTGCCCTTGCTGCTGGTCACATGATTTTCTGAACTGGTAAACTATTGCAATTTGGGACAAAATTCAGAGCGGCCTGCCTTCAATCTGTGCACCAGCTACATTCCTGGACAGTAAACACACGTACACGAGGTCAGGGTACGGTTTGAGGGTGTCCCCAAGGTTCATGGCCTGGGAGCTGGGTCCCTAAGGGGGTGCAGAGGTAGAGCCATCATTAAGAAGTAAGGCCTAGAGAAAGTGGTTAGGTCACCGGGAGAAGTGCCCTTAGAAGGGACTAGCGTGGTTTGGCTGGGAGGGAGAACCACAGGTAGTTCCCAAGAGAGCAAATTGTGAAAATCAACAGCTTGGCCCTCTGACTAGCTCTGGCTTCCTGTCTTTGCATGTGATCTCTTCCTCTTGCCCACGGTCCTATCAGGCCAGGATGTCAGCTGCCCCAAGATGGTGCTTCTGCTGTTGTGAGGCCCCCTCTCGTCACTGTTGAGCACCCGTGGGCCATACCTCTCTCTACCCGTGTTACTCTCCGTCACCCCTTAAATATCTGCTTAAGAGCACTTGCCACCCTGGCTGAGGACCTGGGTTTGGTTCCCAGCACCCACACAGGCAGCTCACATCTATCTATAACTCCAGCCTCTAGGGAATTCGATGCCCTGTTCTGATCTCAGAGACCAGGCATACGCGTGGTGCACACAGACACATGTGCAGGCAAGACACTCTGCATGTAAAGTAAAATAAATAAATAAATAAACACATAAATAAATAAATAAATAAATAAAAGCCTCAATGAATTTTCCCTACACTGCTGACCTATCATAAGCCACAAAATTCTTACTACAGTGCAGATCTCTGGGACCCAATGAGAATGTCCCTTCCAACCAATCGTTCCTACACCTAGGAAGGAAGGATGGTAGCACCTAAGAAGGGAGGCAGCTTCCCTGTAAAGCCTAGTTGATCTCCACGGACGGCAGACTGAAATGAGAGACAAATTTGTTCTGCCTGTACCCCCCCCCCCCCCCATCCTGTCCCAGACTGTACGGTTATCATCAGAAGTATGCTCTTTCCGAGAGGAAACTAATCCATTTTTCCTTACTACATTTATTTACAGATACACCTTTACTTGAGGATTTCACACATGCAGACAGTGTATTCTGGCCGTAGTCACTCCGCTGCCCCATTCCTGTCAGATCATCCCTTCCACTTCTAACTTCACGTCCTGTTTTTTTTTATTCTGGTGGTAACTTCTGCCTCCTGCTAGTCCTGTCCATATGTTCGTGGGTGTGGGCCACTCACTGCAGCTTTGCCAGCCTACTAGGGGCTATACCCTTTATATTTATATTCTTAACACTAAATATGCCACGTGAATGTATAAGTGTGACTAGGTTTTATTTAAAAATCTATTTATTTTAGCTGAGTATGGTGGTGCATGTCTATAGCCCCAGATACTCAAAAGGTGAAAGGGTGGTTGAGCCCAGCAGTTCAAGACTAGCCTGGGCTCAACAACAAGTCGTGTTTAAAAAGATACTTACTTAATAAAGTTTTAATCAAACATTTCCTAAAAAGTACTTACTTAAGTGGAACATACAAGATTTAATAAATATTTGAAATGTGATATAGAATGTGTATGATTGTCCCTATCTTTAATCCCAGAGTTCTGGAGGCAAAGGCAGGTGGATCTCTGAGTTCGGGGCAAGCCTAATCGACATCGCAAGCAAGCTCCGGGACAACTAGGGCTGCGTAGAGGGAGCGTGTCTGAAAATATCAGACGGCTCAGCAGCTGAGAGCACCTGCTGCTCCTGCAGAGGAACTGAGTTCAGTCCCCAGGACTCAAGGCAGCTCACAACCACCCACAACTCCAGTTCTGGGGATCTGATGCCCTCCTTTGACCTCTGCAAGCATGACATGATTGTGGTGCACTTGCATGTGTGCAGGCACAAGCTCATGCACATAAAATGCAGATAAAGTCTCAAGAAGAGCAAGAAGAGAAGGAGGGAGGCGATACTTCAGTGAGTCGGAGTCTCAGTGAGGCAGGCCGCCGGGTGGGGGTCCCTGGGGCTAGGTGGAGGGACAGCATTTTTGTACTTTAGGTCTTAGATTAGTTGAGGTCCGCCACACGAAGAAGGCAATCTGCTTTCTCCATTCTACTGATTTAAATGTTGGGCCTACTCATGAACTCTCTCAGAAACATGTTCAGTCAGATAGCTGAGCATCCCTAAGTCTGGCTCATAGGGGACATGAGCAACACGGCTCAGCTAGGCAGTTGTGATGTCTAAGATAGGGTATCACAGGTGCTGTGACAGGCCTAAGCCTCCCAGCCATGAAGGAAGCTGGACATTTTCATGTCCACCTATGGATTCCGCCTAGATGACGCCGTGTGACACCATGGGTCTCACTCAGCGAGCACTAACTGTAGAAGCAGTGTAAAAGGTCCTCAGGGCAGCAGCTTTGCCTCTGACCTCTTGGACTGCAATGACATTGCAGAGCAGAAAGTCACGATGGAAGAAACTCTGCTGGTGTTGAGGAAGACACGGGTGTTCTTCAGGCTGATACCTCCTGATAGGGCACTTGGGGAAGCCCCACCGCCACGAATGAGCTGTAAATCTGTTTGCAGTAACTGCCCTCATGACATACCTAGCTGCCTAGGACAGGGAGGAAGCTGCCCACCCCCAGGGCTGTGGAGGGATGAGGAGATGGGGTGAGTGGACTCAGAAGGGGTTAGGGAGAGTGCCAGGGAATACAACACGCCATCCATAAAACAATCTGGGTGTAGAGCCTGCGATGTCAGCACTTAGCAGGCTAAGCAGAGCTGCTGTGAGGTCTAGCCAGCCTGGGCTGGAGAAGGGAGACCCTGTGTAAAAACAAGACAGGCGGCAAACAAGCCAAGTTCACATGGCACATTGTGGTATTCTGAGGATATACTCACAGGAAGCCTGGAAACAGTGCTCGTGTGTCTCATGGTGTAGAAGGAAAGAAAGACAGAATACCCATAGTGTCTGTATGTGCGTCTGTGTGTGCATCTCTGTGTGTGTTGTGTGCATCTGTGTGTGTGCCTGTGTGTGTGTCTGTGTGTGCCTATGTGTGTGTGTGTCTGTGTATGTGCATCTGGTGTGTGCCTCTGTGTGTGTCTGTGTGTGGGGGGCAGTCAGAGGACAACTTTCGGGAGTCAGTTCACTCCACCACGTGGGTTTCTGGGATCAAATGTGAGTTATCAGGTCTGGTGGTCAGCTCCTCTACCTGATACACCATCTCACCACCCCTGCTCAACAGCTTACAAAACTCAGATTCCATTGCTTACATTTGGGCGCCAAATATTTTGTTGTGTTCTCAACTACACCATCATAGTATATGTCTCCTACTTATAATTGCCTAATTATAAATAATTCTTGGGTGCACATTCCCAGCGTGTGTGTTGTTACACATTCCATTATGCTAATGCATTCATTCATTGTGCCTATTACAAAGCACTCAACCAAGAAAAAAATGAAAAGGGTCACGTGAGCCTTGGCCCTTTGTCCTCCCCACTCTTCCCCAAGACCTCTGTCACCTTTCACATTCTCTTTCTGTGCCTGGGTATTCTCTTGAGTCACATCTCCACGTGATGACATTCTGTGTCAGGTTGCAGACAGACAGACGGACATGAGGAGGCTGGGGAGTAACAGAACACAAAGTGCAAAAGTAGGCTTAATTCTAATATCATGCAATTAGGGCAATGTGATTTAGGACACGATGGGCGGGTGAACTTGGTGTTTATTTTCCCCTCAGACTGCAATTCGTTCTCGAAAGTGCTGTAGGTTGCTAAATTTTAGTAAGCAGATAATAGAATAAACAACCTAGTCACTTTACAGTAGTGGAAATGAAAGATAATTACAACTGGAGGGAGCTAGTCCCTATCTTGGGCAACACTGGCAGGTCTGTGCCCAGGAGAGCTGCGAGCCCAGGCTGCAAACCAAGTGTGGGAGCCATAAGGACATAGCCATGCATTTCTCTTTGCCCAGCCTGGGAGAGTGCCAATGTCTCATTTTAGATATCCCCACCTGTGTCTGATAGGGAATTGGGCCAATAAATATGACAATAAGATAGACGTTGGGACAAGAAAGGTTGAGGCAGCAGTTTGTTACTCTTTGTAGAGCCTTAGCCAAGGCTTCATGCTCCCCCAACAATGAACCAGAAGCTTCTGCGGCAGGCATTGCATTAGAGGCCCAAGGACGATCAGGGGCTATGATGGTGGAGGGAGGCCTGGCCTTTCGAAGTGGACCCAAGACAAGCCTTTTTGGCTAGTAATAAGTTTTCCCAGGGGTAGGGCTTGGGGAGGAGAACCAAGAATTTCTGAAAGGGGGGTGTGATACTCTGTGTGCTGTGTCCAACAGCAATTAGTTGCTCAGCTGCCAGTACCCCAGACCTTGTTTCTAACAAAGTGGTAGTAAAGATTGTCAGAAATGCTTCAGTTTGTGATGGACCTCAGCACATTTTTTTTAATTCTTTTTTTATTTTTCCATTCAAAAATTTTCACTTCCTCCCCTCCTCCCACTCCCCTCACGCTCCCCCACTCCTCCTCCTTCCTCCCCCTCCCTCCTTAAGAGAGGACAGGCTACCCTGCCCTGTGGGAAGTCCAAGGCCCTCCCCCCCTCCATCCAGGCCTAGGAAGCTGTGCATCCAAATAGACTCGGGTCCCAAAAAGCCAGTACATGCAGTAGAAACAGGTCCTGGTGCCATTATCGATGGCTTCTCAGTCAGCCCCCATTGGCAGCCACATTCAGAGAGTCTGATTTGATCCCATGATAGTTCAGTCCCGGTCCAGCTGGATTTGGTGAGCTCCCATTAGATCAGGCACACTGTCTCTAGTGGGTGGACCAACCCCTCACGGTTCTGACTTCCTTGCTCATCTTCTCCCTCCTTCTGCTCTTCAACTGGACCTTGGGAGTTCAGTCCAGTGCTCTAATGAGGGTCTCTGTCTCTATCTCCATCCTTCGCCACATTTTGAACAGCTTCTTTTCTTTCTGTCTGTCTTGCATGTTGTGATTTAAATACCATACAAAGGATAAAGACACTATGAATCAAAAGCAGCTAGCATATCTGACCCTTGAATTTTATGGGTATTTGTAGTAATGGGGGCGGCGGGGCTGCGTTCCCAGCACCCCGGCCGCCTGCCCGGCTAGCTTATGCCCCGAAATAATTACACGGACACTGTATTCTTTTAAACACTGCTTGGCCCTTTAGCCCTAGCCCTTACTGGCTAATTCTGTTATCCGGATCAACCCATCTCTAATAATCGGTGAGCACCGGTCTTACCGGGAAAGGTTGAGCATGTCTAACCTGGCGGCTTGCTTCATGGCGTGTGTCTGCCCAGGAGCCGGGAGCATGGCGTCTCTCTCAGGCGTCTGCTCCCGAGAGGAGAGCTGTGGCGTCTCTGACCTCACTTCCTCTTCCTCCCAGCATTTTGTTCTGTTTACTCCTCCCACCTATCCTCTAACCAATAAAATGGGCCAGGGCAGTGCCTTTATTAGCCAATGACCTTCCTCCATCAGGTATTAAGCAGAGAAATACTGTGACTTCTGTTATTGTTTTATTAAAAATAAAACCCAGGAGTTAAATATTAAGGAATAAACTTGAGAGATCTATGGAGTGATGAGAAACATTTTCCATCTTTTCTGATTGAAAAGGCTTATGCATTTCTCCTTGCTAGTCTTTATTCCTCCCATATGTCTCTCTAGCTTTCTCGGTACCAAGGTCTGACTCCACTGGTAGTGTTGGAGCAGGAACACAAACACATCTCCTGCAACATCTCTCCCTTTTTGTCTAAATAAAAAGGAAACATTTTAGCTTTAACATAGTAAAACTATATACAAGAAGAACAATGATCAGGTGTTGTCTAAATAAAAAGGGGAAGTATTAACTTAACAAACTGCAGTTGTATACAATAAGAACAATTATCAAGTAAGAATTACATTCACAATGTCCAGTCCATTTATATTTGACAAATTCAGAGAAAATTCTCCATTATCTAGCCTCTCTTGGTGAGTCCAAAGTTTTGTACCTAATTTACTTTCTATCATAACTAAGGAAAACTGCAACTATAACCATCTCATCCTCAACCCCATCAGAGAACCAAGAGGGATATAAAACTACCTAAGTAAACAGTATAGAGGAAACAGTAAAAGTGTAGAGCAAACAATGTCTAAACTATAAAAATGACAAGAGACATCTGGCTGTCTGGAAAGTTACCCCAAGGTTCTTCTGCAATGTTGGGGAATCCATCTTTGGTCTACTGGCCTAGAATATCTGACACAAATTTTTGTGGAGCAGGAAATTTTGAAGGATGTCCCACCTTGTCTTGGCAAAGTTCAGCAATCGCTTTTTTTGTGTGTCCTGCTTGTTCAATTTGGACAGCATACTATCAGCAGTCAAGGCAAGAGCAATTTCTTGCCCAATTTCTTGCTTTGTCACATTGAAAGCAAACTTCATATGAAGACTCTTTGATGTCTATTATCCTTTTTTGAAGTAAATTGGCACTGCCAGCATCAGATGTGTCTCACTGTCATGAAAACCTTATGTTATTAAAATATTTTGAATGCCATATTCTTTAGGTTTCTGAAGTTTTTGAAGACCACCTATCTATTTAAAATATATCTCTGTTTGACTTTAAAAACATACCTAACATGACTACAAGTTTGATTGTTGTAGATGGCTAACCACTAACCTGTCTTTCTTTATTATCCTAAAAAAACTTTCAAGCACTAAAACTTTACATTACATTTTAAAATGAGCTTCATAGTATAATACCTTAAACAAGAAGCAGAAACATATAATACAGTAAACAAAATAACCTTAAGTTCATATCAATATATAAAAATACCCTAAACAAGAAATAGAAATGTATGTGATATAGCAAAAATAACCTTAAATTTGTATCAATATGCAAAAGTTTCTTAAGCAAGAGTAGAAACACATATACAGAGTAACAAAAATAACCTAAAATTTGTATCAATATAAGAAATCCATACCAAAGTAAAATATTTGAGACTAGTAGTTGCTTTTTTAGTTTGGAAGTAGATTCAGTAATCTACCCTTTTATCCTATCATTTCTATATCCCCCCTTTTACTTTTTAGAATGAGATAGATCCCTGAATCTAATTTTCTTTGCTTAGTTCCTCCCTGACCATGACAAATAACAACTTGTAACTAACTCCCCTAAACAATGACAAACATTCACTAAATGACCAAAACCCACCCACCCTATCTCTTGGAATGTGTTTTTAAAATTACTCCCTGTTGTTTGGGGAGGTGGTGACACCATCTTTAGAGGACCCTGAAAAACTTGCAATAAAGATCAAGTCCTGGGAGAGCTAGCTGTTGTCCAGTCTTGGTGTATGGGAAAGTGCAGGGCTTTTATCTGAAATCCTGTCTGGAGCCGGCTACAAGGCTGAACCATCTTTGCTAACTGCTTTGACGTCGTCCCGAGTGGTTTGTAGTTCATGTCAGTGTGTGTGTGTGTGTGTGTGTGTGTGTGTGTGTGTGTGCAGGAGGTCAGTGGAGAAGGAGAAATGAACTGGTAGAGTGATGTAGATTTATTAATTAGTCAGGTGAAAGTAATTATTAAATGCCTATAGTAGATGAGACTCAGGAGAACTTTGGACATTTAGTGAGACGGGTGTCTTCTAGGACAAGAGTTGGGTCTTCTGTCCCTTAAAGACCCTTCCTCTACAAAGTGCTGTCCTCTGCCAGTCACATGTCTTCTCGTGGGCAAATGCAGGCCCACAGCCAATTCCCTGTGTCTGTAGGTTGGGGTTTAACTATCTCATATGTGAGCTTTCCCCCTCATATTCTGAGGCAGCTATTGCCTTCCTAATGGGCCTCCTCTGTGCAATGCCTTGGCCCTCGTTCTCCCTGACTCCTCCCTTGTCCCAGTTTCCCCAGAGAGAAGGTCTGTCGGTGCCGCTGTCCTTAGGTTGCTTCAGAGCCAAGCTGGTCTCTCCTCAGCGCGGGTTGCAAGGCTATAGCCGCCAGGTGCCCTTCAGTCCGAGAGCCTATTAAACAGCTTGCCACATACACACAACTTGATGTCACTCTCCTGGGCTGAGAGTGCACAGCCTAGAACAGAGTCAAGTTGAAAGTGTAGCCTTGGCTATGTCTGAGCATAGTCAGAGTTTTCGGCTGTACTTGACAGCTTCCATCTAGCAGAAACAGCCATGCCCACAAAATCAGTGGGTGACAGGGTTTCAGGGAGCTGTAATCCTGTCGAGTAATCCTGACACACTCCCCTCACCTCTATAAAGAGGCAGTGAGCATGCTGTGTTAAAAAGGCCAGGCTCCATCTTCCCCACTGTTCGTGAGAATGAGCACGGGTCTGTCACCCATGCACACCATTTTCTTGCTAGTTGTGCTCACCCTGTGGCCACCTTAGTCAAATGGTCTCTCCTGCCTCCAGCTCTGCTCCTGCGTTTCCTTTATTCCTGGGGCTGTCCTTCTCAGAGACATGCTGTGGCATGGAAAAGGGGGGCCTCAGGGTGGAGAACCCATGTCCACATTGTTATTTAAGTGTCACAGGTCCTGGGCAACTCACACAGGGCAAGTGTCACCTACAAAATGGGAGCAATGTGTCCCCTCTCCTGAGGGAATTTCAAGATTCCAACAAGCCGCGCAATGCCTGTGCCAGGGCCAGGCATGCGTCCAGTGCCGTTCAACAATCTCTGCTGTCTTTCTCCGCAAACCGCTTAAGGTTGGCACTCTGACCTAAGACTGGGGTGCTGGTGGGTAAAGGCTCTTCATTGCCTTTAAAGTAGACAGTTTAGTGAGTCCTCTTCCTCCCTGTCTCTTCCTTGCTAAGATGTGACAAAAATCAACATGGCATTCTTGTCATGTAAAATTGGAAAGCCACCTGGAATTTTACGCACTCATTTTCTCATTCACTTATCCAGAGAAGCTCCTTCAGCCTCAACCCTATGCTTGCCCCTGTCGAAGGCCCTATGATATGAGGTGGGGGGGGGGGGGGGGAAACAGGCCTCACCCCAGAGATGCTCTTAGTCTTAATAGGGTACAGAACAGGAAGGCAAGCAAGTCACAGGTGAGTTCTACACACGGTGAGGAAGGCTATGGAGGGGCCCCATGCAGAAGGGAATGTCTTCTGTTGGACGAGGTAGGGGATCGCACCCAAGATACACCCTCCCTAGCCTTTGAAGGGATCCCTTTTGCATGTGCCAGGCAGAGACGGGAGGTGGAGAAGGGTGAAGCAGTCTGTGCAGGGGAGTCCTGGAGGAAGGGAAGGGGCCGGAGCTGGCTTCTGCTGTGGGTCTCGCCTGAATCCTCCTCTGTAGACAGAATTCTCTTCCAAAGGGGACGTGGACTTTGAAAATCTAGAATACAGAGCTAGGCTAGGGCAGAGGAGTTTGTGGGGACGCAAGGGTCGGTAGAGGATCTGAACGAATCCAGTCAGTTGTGCCCAGCAATGGAGAAGGGTCCTGCCTTCTGAGAGGAGAGCCTGAAGGCTTGGATTCTGTACCAGTACAGAAGGAGATCAGAGAAGGGAGGAGTTGGAAGGATGAACATAACTCCCGGGCCTCTGGCTACCCCCACTCCCCACCCCACTCGGTCATCTCACTGGTTCCATGGTTAGTTTTGCTCCGAGTCTCCCACCAGAGAGGCACAGGGCTTCAACTCAAAGAAGAACTATGTGTTCCCCTTACTGGCTCTATTCTATCCTGGGAGCCCCAGTTTTGAAATACTTGTCTTCTTAAGCAATTCAAAAACAGGGGGGCCAGGTCATATCTTCTGCAAGAGGAAATTGCAAGAGCTAAGTCAATTTAGGAGATTAACAGAGGTGTGTACTTATGCTCAGATATGCACGTATATAGGTTTAGATAACTTGGAACGAACAGATGGCATATTGGGGCATTTGCATGCTGTAGATTTGATGTTGTCCCCGTTCTCTCTGGCCTCTGGCCTCCCCTTTAGACACTGTATTGGACAGGCCTGAATTCAAGCCGAAAAGCAGAGTTCTGAAGCCTGTCTTGCCCTGGGGTCTAGCCTCAGGCAACTGTGGCCATTCTGTCTCCACTTAATTCCAGGATTGTCTCACCGTGCCTTCTCTATACTGGCTTGCATAATATTTCTTAGTTATTTAAGTCAAACATCGTAGCTGTGTTCATATTTAAATGAAATCAGTACAGGCTATTTAGTTAATCCCAAAGATGGAAGGAGAAAGACCACTGCCTCAAATCAGCAAGGCCAAATTAATTAAAGCAAGTGACCAATTAAAGCCGGCTTTTCTATTCATGTACACAGGCTGCCTTTCCCTAAAGCAGAGGTCAGCACTGGATGCCAGGAAGACAAGGTTTTTATAGCTCAGGGATAGGGAATTTCCAGGTGGGGGGAAATAGGTGGGGTTACAGCAACAGAACACGTTAATCCTACACAGGCTTCTGAAACAAGGACATGGTTGAAGGTGTGCATAATAAGGTTGTCATAGCAACAGATAGTAATTACAACCTTTTGAAACAAAGGTAGGGTTGCAAGATGGTTATAAACATTTTTTTTTTTTTGAAATAAAGACATGATTGCTGTTTCCTGGAATAGGCAGTTTACAGAATCATTTGTAGTTAAGGTCACAGGTGGGGTGTAGTCCAATCCTTGAGAAACAGAGATTTAATTAGAAACAGGAATGATCCTAGATTGTCTTTACTATAAGATGACTTTTAAGCCTAAAATGGAGGCAGACTGGTTCTTCGCTGTGTAACTGTACAGTCAGAGTGAACCTTATAAAATACAATAATGGTTTTAGTGTGGCTGAGTGTCAGAGCACTTAGAACACACACACACACCTCCAGTTGTGACTCTGCTCTGCTCAGAAATGCCCAGTGGCTCCATCTCTAGCTCAAAAAAAGATGGGATGTTTTCAGTGACCGGAGAATAGCCGTGCCGAGGTCCGCATGGTCTTCTCCACCTCATTTCCCGCCTGTGCTCCCTCGTTTGGTACCTTAGCAGGATAACTAGATTTGACACACTAAGTCCACACCTGCCCAGTGATTGTGTACTTGTAATCTTGTTTTTCTAGACTGTTCTTCACTCACGTGTACACAGGACTTTAAGTGTCTTGGAGTCTCAAACATCCTTTAATTAGAAAGACCCTCCCAGGCCCTCACGGCTTCAGGCCTTACTGCCATTTCCAGTTTACTCTTGTGGCATTTCTCAGCATGGCTGGTTCCGCGTCTGTCTTTAATTGAAAATTAAGTTCCAGGGGACCAGTAATGTTGGTTGTCTTTTTTACTATATCCCTGGTACCCAAAATACTGCCAGAGAGTGAGCACTGGACAAACGGTTGCTGTGCAATGGCTGAAAGGATGAGCGAATGTGGAATTTCTCCCTCCATCCCCGCACATCCCAGGCTCACTCGCAGCTCTATGGATAGTAGACTCTTTCAGCAAGGTTCCCCTGTGCACCGACGGGCCTCTGCCCGCAGGAGACGCAGAAGCACAGGTGTGACCATGGTCCTGGGGAGCAACAGGAAACATCTGGAAAATTAATCATTCTGTTTGTCAAAGCGACGGAAACTCAGTGGACTGTGTTCCAGAGAAAATGCAGTGCTTCTCAGGAACAACAGAGAGCTATGGTTTTCACTTCAGGACTCAGACCAATACGGGAGGATAGAGGAGGGCTCGTCTGGTTTGGGAAACGCCTGCTGAGCTCCTTGGAAGCGTAGGTTGAGTGTGCTCAGCTATCTAAGGAGGTGGGCAAGGGACCACGGGAGAGTGTCTAGAGACCAGGCAAGGAGTGAGCTGGGTCTAGAATGAGCGATGGGCCTGCTCTAGACATTTGAGAAGGAAAGGAGTCTGGGTTTTCCTACGAGGTGGGAGGGAGGCACTAGATCTGGAAGACCCTGAGGGGGCACGAGGAGACAAACCACAGCAGCAACTGAGTAAGGAAAGTTTAATATAAAACGCTCTGAGGTGATGGCCACAGAGTACGGAGATTTCCCTGGAAACAGGAAGAACAGTGGAGCTCAGACAAGGGGGCTCTGCACAGCAGAGATACAGACCGCTCTACCTGGAGAGAGCACTGTGGACAGTTACCAGAGGGACCTGATGGTGAACCACCCTCCCTGCAGAACCCTGTACTGTACCCACTTGCCACCCTGCAGTGGAAACAGCCCACTGAAGAAGTCCCCTCCTCCTCTCCCAGACCTGATGTTCTCTCCAGAGCCCTCTGTTGCTGGCATCAAAACAAAGCAAAGGGGTGCGTGGTGGCAGATACTTTGTAATTCCAGAAAGCAGGGGTGAGACAAGAGGGTCACAAGGTCAGTCTGAGCTACAAAGTGAGATGAAATAAATTAGTAAAATAAAAATTAAAAAGGGCTGGAGAGACACCTGTCAGGAGTTGCCATTCCAAGCAGGAGGACCCAAGTTCAGGTCCTGCTTCCAAAGACAGGCTCCACCAGGTTCCTTTGGTTCCACTGTCCACACAGTAGAGGATGTGACAACCAGGTGTCCACACCACTGGTCAGCTCCCCTAACTGAAGTTATAGACCAATGAGAGACCCTGTCTCAAACAAAAGGTAGCTCCATCGGAGGCACACTCTGAGATTGTCCTCTGACCTTTACATACAGGTGTGCATATGTGCACACCTCACTGTCCCAGCCTGCAATTCCCCAACATACACAATAATAAGAGTAAAATGATAAATGAAACTGGCTATAGAGGAAGAAGCATGTTTTTCTCCTCTGAGAAGCAATCAATTTGTAAATCGCTACAACTGTACAAAACAAGTGTGCATTCAAAAAGACTTAGGTTTGGGGGGGGGAGAGCTTGCAGTCCAGTTGTACATCGCTTGTCTAATGCTCTCAAAGCCCTGGGTTCAACCCCAGCATCATAAAATAAACAAATAAAAATAAATAAAAGCCACAGCTTCTGACAGTTCACCTTCCCTTTCTGAATTTTGCTGACAAAGCACCCTTGAAAAAGAGCCAAACAGGAAAGGAAAAGATACAATTCAGACATCTTTTCAATTTTTGGACTCTGGAATTCTTTGTGAGTTTAATTCAAAGATAAATAAACAAACATAGATGAAGCTGGTTGCAAGCTGAGCAAATGATAGGTACGTGGAATTTAAATAAAGTTGCAGTTCAACCTGGCCCAGTTCAGTCTGTGTGGGGCATCAGCCACAATCCCGATGCTCATATTGGGGGAAGAGATGTGGAGGCAGGAGAACCCCCAACCCTTGTAGGCCAACCAGGCAGACGTTCACAGCTGAAACACAACAAAGGGACTCGTTCAAATAAGATGAAACACAAGGACTGGCACTCAAGGTTGTCCTCTGACCCGTGTGTGGGTGGCAGGGCATGTGAGTTCAAGGCCACCCAGGGCTACCCTAGAACAATCCAGCCTCAAAGAGAAACAGAGCCAGGTGGTGTTGACTCACACCTTTAATCCCAGCTTTAAGGAGTTGGAGGCGGGAAGAGATATGGCTGGGTGGAGAGAGGAATATAAGGCAGGAGGAGACAGGAGCTCAGTGCAATCTGAGCAGCAGTCAGTCTGAGGAGCAGTCAGTCTGAGATGCAATCCGAGGATGCAGTCTGAGCATGCAGTCTGAGATGCAGTCTGGGCATGCAGTCTGAGGATGCAGTCTGAGGATGCAGTCTGAGGATGCAGTCCGAGGATGCAGTCTGAGGATGCAGTCTGAGCAGTCAGTCTGAGATGCAGTCCGAGAATGCAGTCTGAGGATGCAGTCCGAGAATGCAGTCTGAGCATGCAGTCTGAGCATGTAATCTGAGGATGCAGTCTGAGGATGCAGTCTGAGCATGCAGTCTGAGATGCAGTCCGAGAATGCAGTCTGAGGATGCAGTCTTAGGAGCAGTCAGTCATGCAATCTGAGATGCGGTCTGAGGTGCTGTCTGAGATGCGGTCTGAGGATTACTTAGGGACAGGATCGCCTCTTCAGTCTGAGAATCAGTAGAGGTAAAAAGTCTCTCTGTGGCTTGCAGCTATGCTTCTCTGATCTTCAGCTTTCACTCCCCAATAGCTGATTCTGAGTTTTTACTATTAAGAACAATAAGAATTTGTGCTACATTTTGTAGAAAAAAATAGCTTTTTAAAATGCACTTTATAAAAAAATAAAATGAAGTTTATAGCTTTTCCAGCGGCTACAGCATACAGCTGGATTGGAAGCTTTTGATGGTGAAAGTTCTTAAAGATCTAATGATTACCTTCTTACATACAACAGTACAGCAAACGTCACAGGTATTCGTGTTACCAGTAATTGGTCTTAGAATGTTGCAACTTTTTCTTTATTAAAAATTGTAATAAAATAGGGTATGTATGTTTAAAAACTAAATTGTATGTCTGTGTAAGAGAAACAGTTTACAGAAGCAGCACCCACAGTAGCATGAAAGCCAGAGCATACTTGGCAAAGCGCGCACACAGAACACTGTAAAGCTGTTGTGTGGACAAACTGGAGGTTTCTGTATGTCCTAAGCAGACAGAGACAGACACCACACTGAGAACTGCACACTGACCACTGGGCAGCTTGCGGTCCATCCTCAGTTACTCATAGATTGAAATCATCCCCTATAAAAATGCAGTAGGTTGTTTTTTTTGAAAGTCAGATGAAAATTACAAAATAGCTCTTGTGGTATTGGCTAAAAGCAGGACCTTGAAGCTGGGCGGTGGTGGCGCATGCCTTTAATCCCAGCACTCGGGAGGCAGAGGCAGGAGGATCTCTGTGAGTTCGAGACCAGCCTGGTCTACAAGAGCTAGTTCCAGGACAGGCTCCAAAACCACAGAGAAACCCTGTCTCGAAAAAACAAAACAAACAAAAAAACAAACAAACAACAACAACAACAAAAAAAAGCAGGGCCTTGAGCGGGCCAATGCTGCCACTGAGCTAAAATCACGGCCCACAAAAAGGTTGTGCCAAAGGAAGACAACATTGAAAAAAGGTAGCCTACCTTATTTCAAGACACCCAGAGAGTTGGGTATCAGTATAAAGTCAGAGAGATACGCTAATAGAATAAAATAGAGAGTCTAGAAACAGCTGGCGTGGTGTCATATACCTGTAACCGTGGCACTTGGGAGGAGGCTACGGCAGAGGAGTTGAGTTTGAGGCAAGTCTGGTCTACCCAGTGAGTAGTAGGCCATCCATAGCTGTATACCAAGGGCTCATCTCAACAAAACCAAACAAATAACAACCAAAACAGAAACAACAACAAACAAACAAAAACCATACAACAACAACAAAAACAAACAAAAAAATCCCAAACCACCACACCCCCGCCCAAGAGTCCAGAATTAGACGTCAATTCCCGGGGCTAACTGACTTTGAGAAAGGGCCCACAGAAAGTCAACAGGAAGAGACTGTCTCTTGAACCTGCTGTGGGTGACTCACATCCATACGGGCGATGATGAACTCCAAGCCCAATCTCAGGGCACACACAGTAATTAATTTCAGATAATAAGCTGCAGCCTGCAGTAGGTGAAGCGAGACCTGCAAACTGGAGGAAAGCACGCAAGAGTCATGATCGTGGGGTGTGGGATGCTCCCAGTGACCACAAAACAGAAGGTTTTCACATGGACTTCATACAATATTTGACACAATGGCTTGTTAAAAGGCACTGTTTAAAGTCTGGAGGGGCATGTTTCATGGTGGTAGAATGTTTGCCTAGCACATACTGGGCCCTATGTTTAATCCTCAGCCCCGAATAAAAAGACACATACATAAAAAATGAGATAGAAAAGATACTATTTAGAAAGCGAATACATGAGCCAAAGAGGGTAGTTTTACACTATATACATTTAAACAAAAGACATGTTTTAAGAATATATAAAGAATTCTTATTGCCTAACAATAAAAAAGGCAAACAACCAAACTGTGTGCTAAAACCTAAAATAGGTACTTTAAATAGAAGATAAATGAATGGCATATATATATATATATATATATATATATATATATATATATATACACACAGACATGCAACATCTCCATACATGAAGGAAAAGAGCATTAAATTCCACCCACTGGAATGGCTACCACAGCAGCTGGGCAGCTCTCCCACAGGAGGCTATGGAGAGATCACCCCCTCTTACTCTGACATTGGTGGGAAGGAACAAGGCTGTTCCACAGAGTTCAGTGAAAACAGAAGCTATGGCTTAGTAATTCCATTCCTATAATCAACCCAAGAAGAAAAAACAGACATCTACAAAGATCCCCATAGACATGTTGTCAGCAGAATTCTAAAAGCAACTTAAAACTGGAACTAGCCCCAATAAATATCCAGGTAAATGAGGAACAGGCTGTACTACCGTCCTGCTACTACTCAAAGCAAAAGCCTGCAGTACTGAAATGCCTGCTGCATCAACTAATGCAGCCAGATGCAAGTGTGTGAATTATATCATTCCATGTATGTGTGAAGATCCAGAATAGTCTAGTAAATAAGATAAACATTGATGTGGAAGCAGTAGGGATCGTTCGGAAAAGGCACACAAATCTAAGGAGACAAAAATAGTTATTTATTCAATGTTTTGAGGTATTGGAAATTGAACCCAAGATCCTGGTGTATGCCAAGGAACAGCTCAATAGGAAATATTTTGAGTGAAATGTAGATTACACTGTTATATGCTTTTGCGGCTTTAAGACCTGTGAACTTGACTTAGGAAAATTGTATCTAAATAATACAAATATCTGTATCTGAAAAAAAATCTTAAAAAGGGGGAAAACTAGCTCCCCAAATTAGTGGGAAGTTGGATGACATCATGTGGTAGCATCAATCTATAGAACTTTGTGTTGAGTTAGCACCAAGCATGGTGGCCAGACCTTTGTAATCCAAGTGCTGGGGAAGTGGAGCCAGGAGGATCAAGAGTTCAAGGCCAGCTTTGGTTATTTATACGAGGCCTGTTTGGGGGAAAAGAAGATAAAAGAAAGAAGAACTACACATGAAGCAATTATTATTAGGAATCATATCATGTGTAACATTATAGGTAGCACTCCTGCATGAAAAGGTTGATATAAGATTGAGCAGTACCCCCCTCAAAATTCATATCCACACAGACCCCAAGACTTCAAACTTATTGGAAGCACAGTTTTTGAAAATATCGTTTGCAAATGGAAGTTTCTGTCCACCTAGTCCCAAGAAAACACAGAGAGGCTTACATTAATTATAAACTGTTTGGCCTATTAGCTCAGGCTTATTATTAACTAGCTCTTACAACTTAAATTAACCCAAAATTCTTATCTATGTTTAGCCACGTGGCTTAGTACCTTTTCTCAATGCAGCATTTTCATCTTGCTTCCTCTGCATCTGGGTAGCGACTGCAGACTCAGCCTTTCCTCTTCCCAGAATTCTCCTAGTCTGGCTGCCCTGCCTATCCTTCCTGCCTGGCTACTGGCCAATCAACATTTTATTAAAGCAATACAAGTGACAGATCTGTACAGGGTACAAGAATATTATCCCACAGCAGTAATGAGCTAAGATGAGATGATACTGGGATTGGTGGCAGTGTGGAGACAGAGGGAGAGAAGGCAATGGAGGAAGAAACTGGAAATAATGCCAAGGGCTGCTGGCAACCACGAGGCGCCAGGAAAGTCAGAGTGGGCTTTAGACTCTGCCAGGTTCCTAGACTAAACCAGCACAGCTGCCTCCTGGACCTCAGACTTTGGCTCTGGTGAGGAAATCCATTTCAATTGTCTCAAGCTATCAAGTGTGGGATAACTACGACTGTGTTAGGAAACCAATGCACTAATCAATTGGGCTATCAGAGAATACTTAAGAATTCAAGCATCTGTCTGACACACGCAGCTAGGCATGAATCAATACATTGATATGCTACTCTAAAATTAGGTATGTATTTTAGGTGTACCGGATATATCTACGCATCTCTAAATATACATCCTTTTATGCAGTTCGAATAGCATGTAAATGAGATAACTGCCAATAGCCATTGGCTGCTTTTATTGTCATTTCCTGATGGATTTATAAATCCTGGAGACACCGCCCTGTCAGCAACCGGGGAAGCCTGGACGAGTCCCTCTGGGATGCTTTGGGACAGGAAGATGATTGTCTCAGAAACTCATAGTGGTCCAGGATATGGATTTACAATGCTTTGCTTTGCCAGTCTAGTTCGATTAGACTAAGGTTTATTAAATGCCTCATCCTGAGAATCTCCATTTAAATCTGTTCGACTCAATTCAATCAAACCAAAGCAAACAGCATCTGCCCGGCCCTGAGCTCGGAGCCCCTCTGTTGTGAGCCTGTCTCTCAGCCACAGACCTCACGCTCTGTCTCTGCCCCTCAGGCCTCACAACAAAGATACATTTGAAAACCCATTGTGAAATGTAACAAGACTGATAACCAGGCCTTAGTGAAGGGGATTGATGGCTGGGATGGTAACAACAGCTTTCTTTTTCTCCATGGCCCTTCTTATTTTAATAAGCTTTCATATCCTTAAGAAATTGAGCTTCTTGGAGTTAGGGATTTGCCTCTGAATGTCATTTCTCTCCTACAAAGAAGTGACAGAATGGATGAATGTATGTTGAGATACAGCCTCCTGGCCAGTGATGAGGAGCTTGCCTGCGCTGGGCTGGCTTTTCAGAACCATTGCAATTAGCTTTTTTATTCTTTTGGTCCCGTGTTCTGGACACTTCTTTCATGCAGACAGACACACAAACTTTCCGTCCCATAGTCTAGGTCCCACTAGTGGCAATACTTTGTATCTCGTTTATTCTGGCTGTTGCTGAAATGGGTGCATTGACATAGATAATGAGAATTCAGCATTATTGCCCTATTAATTAATACTTTTATTTTTTAAATATGTTTTGAAAGGATTTCGCTGTGCAACTTAGGCTAGCCTCAGCTGCTGGAGTGTTGGGGTTACCACCGTGCCCAACTTTAATTTAAATTCTTGTGTGTGTGTGTGTGTGTGTATTAAAATGTCATTATATTTGTCAGAGCCAGAGATGTAGCTCAGTTGGTCGAATGTTTGCCTTGAATGCCTGAAGTCCTGGGTTCTGTTCCCAGCACCACATAAACCAAGCATGATGGTCCACACAATCCAGCACTTGGGCTGCAGAGGCGGGGATCAGAAATTCAAGGTCATCCTCCGTTATATTGCAAGTTTGAGACCAGCTTAGGCTACATGAGACCTGCCTCAAGTTGTTTCTCTTTGCTGTTTTGATTCAAGAATGAAAACTTATTTGTATAAAGAAATATCTAGTTTTTGGACTGCATGCTTGAATAACTTTTTAAATTTAAATCATCAAGACCAGTACTACAGCACACACACACACACACACACACACACACACACACACACACTGTCCTTCAAAGCAGACTGGATTGCTTCTATGTTGCCTCTCTCTCTCTCTCTCTCTCTCTCTCTCTCTCTCTCTCTCTCTCTCTCTCTCCTAAATTCTTAATGCAGTGTGATGGGGCAGGCTCTTGGGGCTGTTGTGTATCATATCATGGATCCACACTGTGCTGCCCCACAGAATACTTTATTCCCCAGTTAGTTGTATTTATTTTTGGCTGTCCCACAAAGGAAAGCTCCATATGCCTCTCCCTTTCCCTCCCACTTTTAGTCAATATTTATTTTTAATTCTGCGCCCCGGCACAGGTCTAGGCTCCAGCTGTTCTGCAGACAATGGTGTTATTGTGTCTTTGAGTTGGACCAGGGACCATCTCGGTCCCAGAGTCTCCTTCATCAAATGGTCTAGGTCATAACTAGAACTGTGTTTGTTCTAAGTAAAATCCCTAAATCTTTTTTTTTAAGATTTATTTATTTTTATTTTATTTGCAAGGATGTTTTGGCTGCATGAACATCGTCTATGCACCACATGCATGCCTGTTGTCTGCAGAGGCCGAAAGGGGACATCAGATCCTCTGGGATTGGTTGTAGACAGTTTTGAACCACCGTGGGGGTGCTGGGGATTGAACCTGGGTCCTCTAGAAAAATAACAAGTAATCATAACCATCCACTGAGCCATCTCTCCAGTCCCACTAAATCTTTGTCACATTGGAACCCTCTTCTGCTGTGTGTGTCTCCTGTTCATCTATGAACAACAGAGCATTCGTTCAGTGTCCTTCAATTGCTTATGTCTACACGTCTACGGAATTATGAATGCCGGCTCTGTAATCTACAGCTCTGATTGCCTCTCCCAAGCTGGTTCTTTGCCGTGTCTGCCTTCCAAACCTTCATCCATGTCCCTAGGAAGTTGGCGACCAAATTTGAGCCAGTGAAAGCAACCCTACCGGCTTGAGTATGCAGTCACACTTTGATGGTGGTGCACAAGTCAGGAACTCTTTACTTCCCTCCTGCTCACATGTGACTTTGTCTGTCTCAGGGATAATCTTGGGAAGTTTGTCAAATACTGCGCGACAGTCAACAGCCTGGGCTTATTTCATTCTTCTGACCTTTACCCAGTTACGCTGCCCTTTCTCTTAAGTAAATCTCATTAGGTCAAACCTTAAATTGAGAGAGAATTAGTCCTGGAGTCAGTGGGCATTATAAATGAAGGCTCCATCTTCTAGAAGGCCCCATGGACCTGCTGGTCATTCTGAAATGATTAATCAATTACCGCACTCAGGGTCCAGCTTGCTTTGGAAGTTGGGATAAGATGCACTCCTTTCTGCTCTTCTAGCTTTTCCTGATTGCTCAGACACTTCCAGAAACCTATTCATGGACTCTTGCTTCCCTTTGGTCTCAGACTGCCGAGAACTGAGTTCAAAAGACCCTGAGCTAGGATCAGTGTCTCCACCTGGACCTATGTATGACCCATTGGACTGTCTCAGCTCCTAAGCCCCATCTCTGTCCCCTCATCTCTTGTCCCCTCCTGTTTGGCCCCCACCCCTTGGTTCCTGTCTCATTCTGTGTCCTGGCACTTCTTGTTTGAGAGCCTTTCCTGTGCTTTACTAGATAGAAATAAACTAGTCCCTGAGTAGTTCCAGTGCCTTCTGGTGGCTGCTAATCTCCCAGGGTAGGGTTTGTGTCCTGTTTCAGTCACATTTGCTCTGCAAGGCTGTGCATGCCAGCTCCTACACTGAGTCTCTTCGTAAACAACCCGTGAGTGCACCCCTATGCCTGCACGAGCGCTTGCCCTAATGTTCTCACACAGCCTTAAAGGGCCACACGAATGCCTATGTGTTCCAAAAATATTCATATAGGTAAGGATTTTCAAAAGGGAAGCTAACACTAATTAAGACTTGGGACTTCAGACTCAAGACCTCTGAGAAAGTAGACCCAGCCCTCCTCCCGAGCCCTGCTTGTGGACTATACCACCTTGGGAAGCACGCTGGACAAAAGGATCATTGTTTTCTCCTTTATTGACTTTTTCTTTGATGGCTGTTGACGAGGTCCCCAGGTTTGGACAGTTACAACTGGTGATGACTGGTACTACAGTTTTACTGGGGAAGTTTTTGTGATTCTTCCTAGTACAATCTTGAAAATAACCTTGCTCTGTTCTCTCTCTCTCTCTCTCTCTCTCTCTCTCTCTCCCACATACACACCCCACCTTGAAAAGAAAGCTTGCTTTGTAGAGACTGAACGAAGAACAACCCAAACACCAAGCCACCAGCACTTTCTCAAAACTAAATATAAAGTATAAATAGAGAACAAAACAGGAAATGGTGGCTTGCTGAAAACGAGAAATACTGTAACCACCCCGGGAAGTGCCTTTCCCTGCACTACAGAACACAGGTTCAGAGACACAGTGAGCGAAAAGTCCCTGGCAGCTGTGTCCTTAGCAGACATGTGTTTTCCTTTTTTTCTTTTTTTGCTTACAATATTGCAATGAACTTTTTTTGGAGGTTTTTTTTAATTGATTTTTATTGAGCTCTACATTTTTCTCTATTCCCCTCCCAGCCTCTCCCCTCTCCTTCAACCCTCTCCCATGGTCCCCATGCTTCCAATTTACTCAGGAGATCTTGTCTTTTTCTCCTTCCCAAGTAGATAAGATCCATGTATGTCTCTCTTCGCGTCCTCATCATTGTCTAGGTTCTCTGGGATTGTGATTTGTAGGCTGATTTTCTTTGCTTTATGTTTAAAAACCACCTATATGAGTGAGTACATGTGATAATTGCCTTTCTGGGTCTGGGTTACCTCACTCAATATGATGTTTTCTAGATCCATCCATCCATGCAAATTTCAAGCTGTCATTTTTTTCTGCTGTGTAGTACTCCATTGTGTAAACGTACCACATTTTCCTTATCCATTCTTCAGTCTAGGGGCATTTAGGTTGTTTACATGTTCTGGCTATGACAAACAAAGCTGTTATGAACATAGTTGAGCACATGTTCTTGTGGTACATCCTTTGGATATATACACCAAAGTGATATTGCTGGGTCTTGAGGAAGGTTGTTTCCCAATTTTCTGAGAAATTGACATACTGATATCCAAAGGGGTTGTACCAGCTTGCATTCCCACCAGCAATGCAGGAGTGTTTCCTATACCCCACATCCTCTCCAGCATCATCAGTGTTTTTGATCATGGCCATTCTTACAGGTATAAGATGGAATCTCAGTGCTGTTTTGATTTGCATTTCTCTGATGACTAAGGATGTTGAGCATTTCCTTAAGTGTCTTTCGGCCATTTTATATTCCTCTGTTGAGAGTTCTCTGTTTAGGTCTGTACTCCATTTTTTTTATTGGATTATGTGTTCTTCTGATGACCAATTTCTTGAGTTCTTTGTATATTTTGGAGATCAGACCTCTATCTGATGTGGGGTTGGTGAAGGTCTTTTCCCATTCTGGGGGCTGTCGTTTTATCTTGTTGACCATGTCCTTTGCTTTACAGAGCTTTTCAGTTTCAGGAGGTCCCATTTGTTGACTGTTTCTCTCAGCAGACACGTGTTTTTCAACACTGCCTGTGCCTGCTCTTGGGTAATCACCAGCAATGCCTGCATCAGCTCCAGACGCTGTAGACCCTGACAAAATTTCAGGATCTTCCTGTGAGCCGTTGGGTTATCGTTCATCATTTCAGCTTTCAGAGATGAAAGGATATGGTCAGAGGGGTCGGGCTACCTGCAGCATGGCCAGTCTGATGAAGTCCATCCAGGGCTGTCTCCGGGGGGAGTAGATGGGCTTGTGCACAGAGCTCTGGGACTGGATCTCAGCTCTGGATACTGATGGGTGGTTATCTACTATCTACCTGAGCCTCAGCTCCTCTCCTCTAAGTACAAGGGCAGTAACGCTCGGCTTTGAACCATGTAAAAACTAACAGAGATGAAGCAGACGAATTTTGGAAGGCCTATTTTGGAAACACACAGATGCCATGTCTTCCTGGGGTGTTCTTGTTGGGAAGTGCTTTTTTAAAAAATTGTGCATAAGTGTATACACACATGGGGATGTGAGCATGCCCTGGAGTGTATGTGGCGGTCAGAGGACAACTTTATGGGGTTGGTTCTTTTCCAGCTTTGTGTGGGTCCCAGGGGTAGAACACGGGTTGCCAAGCATATGTGCTGAGTGCTTTCACCCACTAAGTCATGTAGCTGTCCCCAGAAAATGGTGAGTCCTGAGCTTGGGGCCACTACTAACAGAAAACAAACAAATGGCCTAGGCTGGAACCTGCGTCTCAGTGCTGAGCAGCAGAGGAGTCCTAGATGCGGGGCAGGTTACCAGCTCACTCGTTCAACCATTTGGTGAACATTTTCTGATTCCCAGAGATGTGCAGACACTCAACACCCTGGAGGTGGAGCCAGATGTAAACAGCTGTAATCCCAGCAACCAGAAGGCAGGGGCAGAAGGATGACAGCAAGTTCGAAATCAGCCTGGTCTACCCAGCAAATGCTAGGCTAGCCAGGGATATCCTGTCTCAAATGTCCAACTCAATCAAACAAAGACCCAGAGCTCAAGTGTGTCAAGAGAGAGACATGGATCCAAATAAGAGGGCTAGCACATTGGTACTATGAGAGAAAGAGTCCGGCTACAGCAGAGAGAGGAATGGGGACAGGAAGTTCCTGTTTGGGGTAGTAGCTTCCAGGCAGAGCTGTGGGAAAGGAGCCCACCGCCACCCAAGACAGCTTCCTGAGGGCCACGAGTCTTTACAGGTGGCTACTCTTCAGGTCAGGAGAACACTGGTGCCTGTTGGGGAATAAGGACTGACCTCTGTTGTGTGAAGCTGAGCTAAGGTTAGATAATATCCTTAGACAAATTGTGTGTGTGTGTGGGGGGGGGGAGCCTTTACAGTGTCTGAGACAGGAGGCTCAGTTCTGTGAGCCCTTATTCTTCCTTTGGTTTAGATGGTGAATAGGTCATGTAAACCTCTGAAGGAGGTAAGAACGGGGTGTGAATTGTGGTACATTTACACAACGGAGTACTACGCAGCAGTAAAAAAAAATAATGACATCTTGAAATTTGCAGGCAAATGGATGGACCTAGAAAAAGCCATATTGAAGGAGGTGACTCAGACCCAGAAAGAAAAGTATAATATGTACCCACTCGTAAGTGGCTTTTAGAAATAAAACAAAGAAAAACCAGCCTACAATACACAACCTCAGAGAACCCAGACAACAAAGAGGACCCTAAGAGAGACATACATAGATCTATATAGGAAAGAGAAAAAGATAAGATCTCCTGAATAAATTGGGAGCATGGGGCTTACAGCAGAGGGTAGAAGGGGAGAGGAGAGGAAGGGAAGAGAGTAGAGAAAAATGTATAGTTCAATAAAAGTATTAAAAAAATATTTCCATTAAAAAAAGAGAGGAGATATGGAGTCCAGGGGCTGCAAATTTGGGGGTTTTAGCTTCCATATTCTCCAGGGCCAGGGGCACAGGGAGCTCCAGGCTGTGAGAAGCCAGGAAGGGCAAGGTAGAGAGGAGCTGATGGTCCAGGTGTGCTCCAAGTTGTGACTGTCCTGAACTGTTTGGTCCCATCCCTGAAATCCAGTAGTCCCAGAAATGTTCTGCTATGTCATGTGTGATGATCTCTTCTCCCTACTGAGTGTTCAGTTCCCAAAGATAGGGGACAGGATCCAGCAAGGTGCCCCCAGTGACCTCGAATGTCTCCAGTAGACCATGCAGGCGAGGCTTGGCTGCAGCTGACCTATTAAAAGAAAGCCCCGTGATACTCTCCCAATCTTCCTTCATTCTGCAGAAGGCTGGGGGCTTGTGAGGAACTGCTTTATGCCTCAGCCTCTCTAGGTGACAGACTGCAGGGCAGCTCGGCTGCATCACACCACTCCTACCAAGACATCAAGACACCGGGCCTGCTTTGTTTCTGCATTGGTCTGAGCCAGAACCTGGGAACTCGGGGCTCTTCTTGCTTTTACTATGTGAGCCTGAATCGCTCACTTAACTCTGCACAAGCCTGGGTGCAAGTATAAAACATCCATGTGTCTTTACCGGCTGCGTCTGTCGGTTTTATTTGACGGGGTGTTCAGAAATCTGAAGCTGTACCCATGGAGGGCGGGGAGGGCGAAGCAAGCTCAGAAGCGTTGAGTAACATGTCTGCCTGTCAGCTACTCAAAAGTAGAGTCTGTGTGAGCCTGGTCTGTGGTCGTTTTCACCCGTTCCTAGCACTAAGCCTGGGGTGCCATCAGTGCCCTTGGGGGTAGGTGTGGTCTGGTCAGCTGACTCACTGGGGTCAGTAGGCCTCAGGTTAGTTTGAAGGCTCACACACTATGAGAGTACAAGACGCATGAATGTAGTACTCGCAAGTTGTCCCCGGATTTGCAATCCTTTCATGGTTCAGAGGCCCTCACTTGCCCACGCCAGTGCAGCTAGCCCTGGCACCCGACAGCTGTGGAGGTCCGAGCCACTCTCTCCACTGAGTCACACTTGATTTTTTTTTAAATATTTATTTATTTATTATGTATACACTATTCTGTCTGTGTGTATGCCTGCAGGCCAGAAGAGGGCACCAGACTTCATTACAGATGGTTGTGAGCCACCATGTGGTTGCTGGGAATTGAACTCAGGACCTTTGGAAGAGCAGGCAATGCTCTTACCCTCTGAGCCAGCTCTCCAGCCCAGTCACACTTGATTTTATTCCCGTTTGAATACACACAGCATTCAAGTTAGACAACAATGTGGAGAGAAGTCTCTCCGGCTTCCGGACTCTCAGTTTTCCCCCTCAGCCAGCACACGGCAGCAGCTCCCGTGTGAGAACTCTCCAGAGAGACTTTTCACATCTGCGCTTCACCACGAGGGGGTGCGTTCCGAGAACCCCCGTGAACGCCTGAACGTCAGGTAGTACTGTATGTACAGTCTTTTTTTCTCACACACGCCCATGGGAAAGTCAAATTTATAAATCAAGCCCGGTAAGAGAGCAACAATAATAACTAACAACGAAATCTGACATGGTAATATCCTGTAGTAAGAGTTACGTGGTTACGATCTATCTCTCAATGTATCCGAACTGCTCATTGTATTATAGTGATATTTTCAGAATGTGGGTAACTGATTTCCCCCAAAGCAAAACCATAGTTAAGCAGGAAGGGGGCCTGCAGGGATGTGTAGATCCATTTCTATCTGCATCGTCCCTGCCCACTGTCTGAGAGCACACCACCCATGCCACTATGTAAATTTTAGCATTTACCTTGAAGATCACTGCCTCTCCTTTTTCTCACCTATGAGTCTGGGGAGTACCCATCTCCTCCCTGTCAGCTCCTCCACACCCAGACCCATAAGCTTGCTCGTGGGCTCATCTCCAGCTGTGGCAAGAGAGAGGCAGACTCAAGCCTTTGAAGTAGCAAAGACAGAACATTCCCAAAGGAGGCTCTTTCCAAGGCTGCATTTCGTCCCATCATCAAAGACCTGCCTAAGGCAGGTACATGCTGTCATTTTCACAGATGTCTTCAGGGAAACCTCTTTTTTATCTAAGACAATAAGTATTTAATGGAGGGGAATAGCCTCATGGTGATGGAAAAGTCAAAATAAGAGGCTGGGTGTTCAGTCTCAGTCCATGCAGCAACCACCTCTTGGTTCAAGGTGCAGAGGACCTCAAGGGATCGCTCAGTAGAGATTAGGATCCTGAGCCAGACAGGAGGGCATTTCTGGTAGAGAGCTAGCAAAGTAGAGGGGGTGTAGATGGAGGGGTTTCTGTCCCTCCTGGTCCCACAGTCGTTCATCCCAAATAAACACACAGGCTTATATTAATTATAAACTGTTTGGCCTATTGGTCAGGCTTATTACTAACTAGCTCTTGCAACCCATAATTCTTGTCTATGTTTAGCCACATCCTCATCGTGCTTTCTCTGTGTGTGACTGGTGACTGATCCCACAGCAAGAGGCTACATTCCTCTTCCCAGGCCCATTTTCCAAGCTCAGGCCATCACCTCCCAGACAGTAATCCAGACAGCAGCCCACTGTCACAGGCACCAGGGGATATGGCTTAGGCAGGCAGCTCCCTTTTGTAAGGAATGAAGTGGAGGCATCAGGCCCAGGCTGGTACCCAAGATCTCCAGAGTGTTGTCTTCTGTGAGGATGTCCCTTAAAGTGTAAGACTGGTTATGGCATGGTGTTGAAATAAAAAGGAGTGGGTACCCGAAACTAGGCGGAGCCAAGGCCAGCCAGTCATGGGCCTTCCACCCGCCTTCTTTACCTCAGAGTCGTCTTCTGAGGAGCAGGTCCTAAGCCAACAGGCCTTGTCAGCAGAACTGGAGTTACAGGGAAGTTTCTGTGCTGGCCAACAGGACTGAAGGAGAGTTGGGTACAGCTGAGCAGCTGCCCAGCCAGTCAACTCTGAGTACACGTGGGGGGGGGGGGGGGCATCTGTTTCTCGCGTTAACACCTCCTCTGGTGTTTTCAAATTCCGCAGGATTTGAAACCCTACTGCACACATTCGCTCTTCTTGCATTATGATGTCTTCCTTCCTACCTCTGATGGAGACGGCCTTTGATTTCTGTCCCTCTAACTGCTCTACCGTTCATGGCTGGGGCAGGGAGTTCCTCAGCAGCAGGAAGGAGAATACGTTCAGTCAAAAGTAGATGAGTTTGGCTGCTTCCGTAGTCCTCCGTCCTCAGCACGTGGCCTGTCAAAGGATCCAGGGCCTCTGCCACCTAGCCTCCCCGACAGCAGAGCCAGGGTGCTATTTCTGTGGGCAAGGAGGCACCATGGTCCCACGGTCTCCCTGTACTTCCTAGGCACATCCAGAAGCTTCCCGTCCTACAGGTTCAAGCAGCAAGCCTGCACACTCCTGCACACTGAGGCTGTGAGAAAGCGGTCGCCTTTCCCTGTGAGCTCCCCTTCTCCTTGGTTCTGATGTGGAGAACAGCGCTGACAAGTCCTTTCTTTTCTGGGTTCCAATTCCTGTTTCTTCTTCACAATGCATCTCACTGATCCTTCTCTATTTAGTCTAGAGACAAGTACACATCAATGCTTAATCAGTGGAACAGACAGCTATAAACAAGTTCCCCCACATTTAATAAAACCAACTAAAACAAAGGCTATTTTATTCTGTCCACCTTTCAATGATATTACAATCACTACAGATAGTATCCGACTGCAGCTTCTCCAGGAGTTCTGCATGCTGAAGGGAACTTATGGCCCCCACACATAACGTATCTGGCTGCTGTCTCACTGCTCTCACTGCTGATGCACAAGCCGTTGCATCTTTCTTCTTGTCCTTTAGTAACCCCCTTCTTACCCTTCAAACTGTCCTTGTCTCCGCACTAATCAGATGTTCAGGCCAACCCCGACCCTTCTTTGTCCCTGAAATATGAAATCAGCTGTCTCTAGGGACTCTTGAGGATAAACTATTTATCCTATAAATAAAATATGGAGAACAATATCACAGAGTAAAATTTAATGCTAGAAATGAATAGATGTTAGTATTGGCTTTGGCTTCTGTTAGTTAAATTTTGCCAGAATTGGGAAAAGTGTGTATTAAAAGAACTCATTTCTCAACTTAACAGATTCTATTATTGTCTTATTCCTTGTTTTTTTCATAAAGGGTTTATTTTATTTTTAATTATGTGTACATGTGTGTGTCCACACACACATGAAAGAAGGATGGGTCCTGAGATGCCTCTCCTGCCCTATTGCCCCCATTCTTGTAATACGCAATTGCTTTGGTCTTTCGTTTATTTGGTTTTGTTTCTGCAGCACCAAGTATGGAACCCCGGGGCCTCGTGCGTATGAGCATTGTTCCGTATGAACATTCCTTCACCGAGATACTTCTTCACCCCATGTGAAGGTTTTGTTCATCTTCAACGTGTTTTCTTTTAAATTGAACACACTTTTACCCAAATAGATACATTTTACCCAAACCTTGTAAATGTAGGACACACTGTCACGTCACCTGTGCCGGGTGCACTCTGCAGGTGCAATACTGAGCCAGGTGCTGAAGGGCAGAGGGATATGTGGACGAGGGCTCTGGACTCCAGGATGCGCAGACATCACTTACGTACAAGAAACACGAGGAAGCTGTGCGAATCAGATTACTGCTAGTCAGACAATGGGGGGTGAAGTTGAAAGACTAGTTCAGGGGAGGAAATGTCTCTGAAGCCTGAGCTCTCGGGCCATCTTTAAGGATGACTGGATTCAGACAGGTGCCAAAGTGAGCCTGTATTGTCGGAAATCACCTCAGGTACAGCCCCGATAGCCTGAGGGCTATTAGGGCATTAGGTGGCTATAGGTTGTGTATGAATGACATTGGATCACAGCGAATTCAACATGGAGCCCCAGAGCAAGATGGAAAGGAATGTCTGTAATGTTCTAAAATGCTAGTAAGAAAGACCATTACACTAGGGTCAGACTCATTCCTCGTAGTTAACAGAAGAAAAAGATTTAAGAGCCCAGCAGAGACTCAAGACCCTGTACCTGCGGCCTCTTGGTGCTTTCAGAAACCACAGAAAGCCATGGATCTTCCTCCCTGTCTAATTTATTAACATTTCCTTTATACACTCCCAGATATCCCTGTCCAGCCCCCTTGCGTCTGACGTCATGTTCTGATCTCCCGTTTCCACCCCTCCCAGCTCTGCCAGCTGAACTGATTTCTTCCGTCCTTGACGCTCTAGCAGGTCACATAGCTTATACTGTCTATTTGTGCACATTATTATTCTCTCTCTTTCCACTTTTTTTACAAGCTGTGGCTATCTTAGATTATTTCTGTCCCCTTTTCTAGAATGTTCCCTGTGTCTGGAAGGGGCTGATATAGATGCCACATTTAGGACCGAGTCCGCAATAGTCTCTAATTCTTAGCATTTTGACCAGTTATGAGGCTCTGTGTTAACCATTACTCATGAAAAAGAGGCTTCTCTGACCAAGGCTGAGGGTGAAAGCCACTGCAGATCTCCTTCTAGTCGGGATACGCCTGGTGCAATAGTGTCTTGACTGTAGGAGGACAACCAGTTTTCTTCTGATTGGACTTGAGGCTGGCTTCACGGGGGAATATGTGTCTAACCCTGTAAAACTGGCCAAGGCCTATGACTGAGCAGAAGCCCTAGTGAGAAACCCACTTCTCGTGTTTTACTGAATGGACATGCAGTCAAACTGTCTTCTGGCTACTTGTACCCCAGCAGACTAGTGTTGCTCTCAACCTTGGCCAAAGCAACTCCTTTTAACTGCTTTTGTTTGGGATATTAAAGCATCACTCAGTGGAGCCGAGAGGCTCAGGCTACAAACAACATTGTTAGAAAAAAAAGGAAGTGAACGGCTATTTGGAGAGAGTGACTGTATCAGAAAGAGAGCTCAGAACGAAACTCGTTCGTACCCTATTTTTCTATTTATATATTTGTCTCTGATTAAAACTTTAAACAATTTAAAATGGCTTACAAAAGGAAGTGAAAACCGCACTTCAGTTTCTTTCTTCCCAAGGACAGCCACCGCCCACCTTTTGAGACTTTTCTTTCTCAGACCTGATCGAGCCCTGCAGATTCTCACGTAAAACCATACAAACATTGTAGACATGCCCCCCCCACACACATGCTTAAGACCACAAAATATTCCATCTTATGAGTGTGAAGTAATATACAAATCAAGGCTGTTTTGAGGGTGTCTTGACAGTTTACAGCACTTCACCGTTATAAATACATTTGCAAATCACCCTGGCCATGTGTTTTTGGGACTTTCTTCAGATTTTTTTCTTAGTAAATTTTAAGTATACTGTTTTCATTATAATTTTTGTTCATTCTTGTTTTTATTTTCTTTTTTATGTTTTGTTTGTTTGCTTGTTTGAGATAGGGTCCTACTACATAGCCCTGGCTGTCCTGGAACTCACTAGGCAGACTAGTCTAGTGTTGAACTCGCAGAGATCCATCTGCTTCTGCCTCCCAAGTGCTTGAATTAAAGGCATGCGTAATTACACCCAACTATTCTTATTTTGCTTAAGGCACAGAGTGACTCTTCCTTCTAGATGACAGCCCTTTATTACATATCTCAATGTTGAGCCTTTATTCAAGCATGATATCATTTTACTGTCTGTCTTCCAGAGTTCTGCTCCCCCTAACAGACTGTCTTCCAGAGTTCTGCTCCCCCTAACAGACTGTCTTCCAGAGTTCTGCTCCCCCTAACACACTGTCTTCCAGAGTTCTGCCCCCCCAACAGACTGTCTTCTAGAGTTCTGCTCCCCCTAACAGACTGTCTTCTAGAGTTCTGCTCCCCCTAACAGACTGTCTTCCAGAGTTCTGCTCCCCCTAACAGACTGTCTTCTAGAGTTCTGCTTCCCCTAACAGACTGTCTTCCAGAGTTCTGCTCCCCCTAACACACTGTCTTCCAGAGTTCTGCCCCCCCAACAGACTGTCTTCCAGAGTTCTGCCCCCCCAACACACTGTCTTCCAGAGTTCTGCTCCCCCTAACACACTGTCTTCCAGAGTTCTCCCCCCCCCAACAGACTGTCTTCCAGAGTTCTGCTCCCCCTAACACACTGTCTTCCAGAGTTCTGCCCCCCCAACAGACTGTCTTCCAGAGTTCTGCCCCCCCCAACAGACTGTCTTCCAGAGTTCTGCTCCCCCTAACACACTGTCTTCCAGAGTTCTCCCCCCCAACAGACTGTCTTCCAGAGTTCTGCTCCCCCTAACACACTGTCTTCCAGAGTTCTCCCCCCACCAACAGACTGTCTTCCAGAGTTCTGCCCCCCCCCCAACAGACTGTCTTCCAGAGTTCTGACCCCCCCAACAGACTGTCTTCCAGAGTTCTGCTCCCCCTAACAGACTGTCTTCCAGAGTTCCGCTCCCCCTAACACACTGTCTTCCAGAGTTCCCCTCCCCCTAACAGACTGTCTTCCAGAGGTCCGCTCCCCCTAACAGACTGTCTTCCAGAGTTCGGCTCCCCCTAACCACTGTCTTCCAGAGTTATGCTCCCCCTAACAGGATTCCATGTGTCTTGCTATCATTGCTTTCCAAGGTGCTGTCCATCTTAGGGTGAGGGAACTTTGGATTCTTTTTGCCTCGGGCTTTCTCTCCCCTCCCTGTGGTACCCACCACTCCATCAACAATGGCTCCTGTTGATGGATTAGCATTGTGTATCAGACTAGTTATTTGGCCGGGCTCTTACACCGCCCAAGACTGGTGCTTCTGTGGAAGACAAGAAGTGGAATACAGGGTGAGGCATGGGTTTTCCTCATTAAAAAGAAGAAGGAAGCAGATGTCAGGGGGAAAGAAATAGGTTGAACTGATAGGTTCTTTTTTCTAGGGAAGATTTTTGTTATATCAAACAATTTAAGGAAAGTTAAGTTTAATTTTTGTATGTCAAAGACTCTTTTTAGATTTACTTCTTTTTGAAACTTTGTTTCTAATTCATATTCTTTTAAACTTCATTTTCTCTTAAAATTATTGCATTGTATTTATTTATTAAGTATGTGTGTGTGCTCGTGCACACGCTTGGGCCTGTGTGTTTACAGAGGAGTGTGAAGGCTGGATATTAACCTCCATGGTCTTTCTTAGGTGCTGTCCACCTTAGTTCTGAGACGGGGTCTCTCTTTGGAACCTGGGGCTCACTAGTTAGGTTAGGCATGTAACTAGTGAGCCAACCAGGTAGATCCACTGTTTCTGCCTCCTCAATGCTAGCTAGGATTACCAGCATAGCTACTATGCCTGTCTATCTTGTTCTGGGCATGGGACCAGATCCTTACCTTGCAAGATGCATACTTTCTCAACTGGGCTTTCTCCTCCATCCTTAATCATAGATTTTCTCATGCTTTCCTTTGACAATGATTCTCCAGACAGATTGTTAATCTCCATACTTCAAGCCAAGTAGGATAGGCATGTCGGTACACAGCTGTAATCCCAGCACTCAGGATACAGAGGCAGAAGGGACATGAGGACAACTTGGACTGCTTAGAAAGACCTTGTCTCTTGAAACCAAAGCTAAACAAACAAAAATAAACCTTAAAAATAAGGGCAAAGTAGAAAGGTGCAGAAATACCCTCTACGATAAGAAAAACTTCTGTTTCTAATCTCTTATAACTCATAAAGAAGGGGCAGAAATTTGGTGATGGCAGGTCGAACGAGATTGACTTCCGCCTAACCAGATCTCGTTGGTTCTTGTTGACTCATCAGTGCTTTTGGCTGCTTTTGTACCAGTGAACATTTTTATCCCTGCCAAAGAGCATAAATGCCAAGTCCAGAAATAGATCATGTTATGAATTCTTCTACAGTGATCGCAATTCATTGACTCTAAGATGGAGTCAATTACAAGATGTGTCATTATCTTATGCTTTACTAAGAATTTACAAGATACTCCCTACTATCTTGGAATTCTGATCTTCTTGAAGTGCTATAGGGACAACTTTATTCCAGGAATGCTAATACGTTTAAAAAAAAAGTCTCTTAAATCAGTGAGATGGGATATTTTTATCAATATACAGAAACAAAGAAAACCGATGTCTTCTTTGCTGTAAATTATTTTATTTTTCTTTAATTGTAATGATGTGTATATATATGTATCTGGATGAGGATTTGTGTTTCTGAGTACGGTGCCTGCAAGAGCCAGAAGTGGCCTGGGGAGTTACAGGCAGGTGTGAGGTGCACGAGGTGGGCGTTGTGGGAAAGAGCTTGTTTCCTTATCTGAAACACTCAACAGCGTGTGAGATAAGAATATCTCTATTTAGAATTCTATTTACAGAGTTGGAAGAGCGGCTCGCTGGTAAAGTGTCTGCATGGTGTATACAGGACTGTACGTCCAATTCCCCACCCTGGAAAACATCTATCCACCAAATATGGTATTTCCAAAAACTTCCCCTACTGTGTTTTAAAAGAATTTCTAGTGCTTTACTTTTTATTCCCCAAGTAAAGCAATCAAGTGCCTGCGTTGCTAACCCCACCAAGGCATGGCAAAGCTTCTGTCCTAACACCTACAGATTTGTCAGCAAAAGATTCTCGTTTCCACTGGAAGGTTCTGGAAGGTTCCACTATAGTGTAGAAGTGGATTTCACCACCCAACATTGCCTCTGAGTTAAAGTCTAAAGCTCTGCTCCACTCAACACATTCCTGACCATGCCAGGATATCTGAGTTTCCAATTCCTCGGTTCTCTGGTCAAGGTTGATCAGCGACCTTGGGCTTCAAGACAAATGAAATTCTACCTGAGCAATTTGTGAGTAATATTGTCGGCTGTGTACAAAGGACTGTGTGTTGTGAACAGTTGCCCACAGTCTGGCCATCTTATTCTAGGTGACCTTTAGTGGCCTCCTTCCATTTATTTTACCTTGTAAATTTTTGCATAATTGAGATTGTCTTTATGTGGCACCCAGCATCATGTTATGCAGAATACGCTGCTAAAGGCTTTAAGCCAGTTGACAGTCTTAGTCTGCAGATGTTTTAGCTGTTCCCTTATGCATTGTTATTTGAGTTGTATCTATTTTATTTCTGCAGTTCTAAATATTGTCAAAATGAACATTTCTGTCTGCAAACCCTTAAAGGATGTCATGCTTTAATGAAAGTAACTTGTATTGTTAAATTCCTTTCAAGAGAAAAAGAGGTGAAGACAATTTGTAACTAAACCAAAGAATGAAGGTTAAATATGGGAGGGAATGGATGAGTTTATGAATACAATGATATTAAATACAATATATTATATTGATTTAACATTAAACATTATAAAGATAGAAATGCCGTGTATAGTATTTAAATACTATTGTAATACTACTTTGTTAGTCCAAAATTGAATTAAGACATGAAAGCATTCGGTTGCTGATGACAGTATCGGGTGTGTCTGGACCCAGGGATCTATCGTCTCCTGCAGAATGGCAGCCTATTGGTGCCTGTCTCTCTTCCATGCATCCTGTCTTGCTCCCGTAAGTGGTAGGTATGCACAGATAGGGCTATGTGCTCTGAAAACCAAACAGACATTGCTGTTTTTGTTTTTGCTTTCTCTCTGGACTGATTCCCAGGACCTCTCTTGCACGTGTGCTTTGCCTCCTCATCCAGCAAGACTGGCACCAGCAGAGATGCAGACACAGAAGGTCCCAGGGAGGAAGCGTGGCCGGCCTCCCCTTCACTCCACACCAGTGCAGATGGCAGTCCATAATCTTTATTCTGCGTCTGCGGGCTCTGTACCGGCAGTGACGATCCCGAAGAAGAGAGGGCGGAAACCCAGGTACAAGGTACGCCTCCGCCATCTCCTTCTCTTCAGTCGTCTTGGGCTGGGACACTGGTGGATTGGGCAGAGCCTGATGCAAAAGGTTATGGAAGGCAGGAGCCTGGGTAAACACAGGCTAGGAAATAAGTTTCTCAGTGCAGCATGTGACAGACAAGGTTTCACCGATTGTGACAGCACAGCACACGATGCGTGCTCTTGCGTGCTCTTTTCTTTTTTTTCTTTTTTAACAAGTGGAGAAAGCGAATCACATCAGAAGAGGAAGTTATAGGGCAAGCAGATTTTAGGCTGTTAATAAACAGGCGTTCTTAAACTTACATCTACATGAGAGTTCCAAACACTCACCTCTCCCCTGTCTATATGCACCAGGGTGGTTCCTGAAGCCACTTCTAGAACTTTCCATCTGCCTTCGCAGAAGCCAATGATATTCTTAAGACATTTAAAGTAAGGCTGTGAGCAGGCCAATGTCAGAGGATGCAGAAAAGGCTCCCCAGACAGAGGCTTAGCAAGGGATGCTAGGGTGTCCATTATCATTTCCTGCTTTAAAAAGATATTGCTGTCAAGTTTGGCTACAGAGAGGCAGATCCATGGCCATCAGGATCCTGAGATTATCATAAGGACTAACAATATGGTGAGGCTGTGGATGGGGCCAGGTTTGATGATGTGATCCCAATCCTATAACCCAGCCCAAACCCAGCGGCCAGCCCCTGTGTTATGACAGATCATGAAGGGACTGGATACTCGAGGGAAACAGAGAAAAGAGTGTCAGGCTTGTCCTCTGCAGGCCTTCAGGCTTTCAGGGGAGAGCTCTAGTAGCTGTCTTCCACCTATTTCTCTGGAAACAAATCTGGCGTTTCCATCCTGAGGCCCAGATACTGCAACCAAAATGCAAATCGGCAATTAACTCCCAGGCATTAGGAAAATGTGTGGAGATTATTCCAGGTCAGCAGAAAGGGCTTGTGGAAGAGCGGGAAATGAATTCAACCTTTATTCCTTCCATCTTCTCAGTCCTTCCAAACGCCAGAAAGAGGGAAAAAGACAGTCATAGGGGAAAGGCTGGCTATTCAAAATTACCTGAGGTTTATTTGCTTTAGCTTTTTTGAGATTTTATTTAACTTGTATGAGTGTTCGCCTGAATGCCTGTGCACTGTGTGTGTGCCAGGCCTTTAGAGGCCAGAAGAGGGCTCTGGATCCCCTGGTACTGACTTTACAGACAGCGGGGAAGTGCCCCCTGGTTGGGAACTGACCTTGGTCCTCTGCAAGAGCAGCCAGTGCTCTTAATGGTTGAGCACATTTCCAGCCCCTTATTGTTTGCTTATGTGTGTGTGGAGGGGATTGTCTGTGTGTGGGTATGTGCGTGTGAATGCAGGTGCCCACAGAAGCCAGAGGCATGGGCTTCTTCTGAACCTGATTTCTGGGTAGTTGTGAGCCACCTCATGTAAGTGCTAGAAACAGAATTTGGGTCCTGTGCGAGAGCAGCGTGTTCTCTCAACCCCTGAGCCGCCTCTCTAGCCCACAGTATTTAAAATTGTTGTTCCAGACAGAATTTCTCTGTGTAGCTCTGTTTTTCCTGGACCACACTCTATACACCAGGCTGGCCTTGAACTCAGAGAGAACCACCTGCCTCTGCCTCCGGAGTGCTGGAATTATAGGTGCACTCCACTGTTGTCCATCTTAAAATAGATTTTAAAACTCTTCTTAACCGAAAGAAGTCAAAGTCTTCTGTCCGGGTATTTTCTGACAGGAACCCTCTTTCATCTGTGGCAGTGTGGGCTTTGGATTTGTATGTCTGCTCTCAGAAGCTGATCGGGGTACCTGTGCCTGCCTGTTCCCTGCTCAGGTACCTGCGCCATTGCTGGAGTCTAGGAATTGCATTGGGAGGGCTGGAACAGGGCAGACATTCTGTTTCACGGAGCCAGGGAGCAAGCCCAAGCTCTAAGGGAGCATACTTCAGCTTCGTTGGCCTTCTTCCTGGTCCCCTGGGGACGGCGTTCCAAGAACGAAAATTACAAACAGACACGGAATTTCTTGGGCCAAGAAAAATGGCCATTCACCCCATGGAACAAACCTGATTTACTTTGCAAGTTTCCTCCCTCTTAAAAGGGGGACACCCCGACACTCAGGGACACCTCAGAGCAGGACAGAGCTTAGGTTGGCTGGCTGACACACAAACCCTGTTCAAAGCAAGCAGGTCTGTTCCCCCTTTCCCAAGAATTCCTTTTGCGGAGACAAAGGGCCATAGTTCTCTTTTGAGTCTACTTCCCAGATAGTTAGGAAAAGGCGTGGACTTTATCTCAGGCCACACATCCCTAGACAACGCCCCATGCCTTAAGCTGGTGTCCTAGAATACTTCTGAACCAGTGTCTGTGTGACTGGCACCCATCTGTGGTGGAATAGCCACGTGAAGCTTTCACGGAGCTGAAGTGGTTTCCTCAAAAGATTACCCTTTATTCTAAAATCCATGTTGGTGAGAGGAGACTGTTATCAACACTGACAGGTGCTGGGGATTTAAAATCTTCTCAGTCGGCAAAATTAAGTTGGTACCTGGCCCCCTAGTTTATTTTGGCCATTTCCCGGTTCCTGACACCCCATTTAACTGTCGAAGAGCCAGCAAGCAAATTGTACAGTCTCACCTCACTTACCAAATGGCCACTAATTCGGCAATTCAGTATCTGGGACACAGTAGGGGAGCCAGAGGTTGTTTTTTCTTTTTTTTCAAAAAAAAAAAAAGCCTGACTAAGCAAAGGAAGGTCTAACTTGGTACAACCTTAAAGAGCTTGCATTTTATTACTAAGAAAATGTGTCTGAGACTTGGGCACAGTGGCACAGGTCTGTATTCCAAGTTGTCTGGAGGCAGGAGGATTCTTTGAATCCAGGGACTTGAGACAAGGCAACCAAGTAGTACCCTGTCTCAGATGAATAAACAGATAAATAAATCGCTGACATTAAAGAAGGAAGCAGATGTGTCGGGACGAGGAAGGGCTCCAGAGGGAGCATGGGAGGGCAGGAGGGGTGAATAGGATCAAAACGAATTACAGACAAGTATGTAATTGCTAAAGAATCAACAAAAACTACCTTTAAAAGAAAGGAAAGGGAATTCTCCTGTGCCCTCCACCAAAGGCTCCCTGTAAGTTCAGTTCTAGTGGTTTCTACTGTCAGACACGAAGCAGAGGCAGTTGGCATGGGAAGATACTGAAGGGGTGGCAAGAACTATTTCTACAGTTGGATAATGTATTGATACAAGGGACACTACTTTCACTATTACAGAATGGCAGTATCACTAGTGACACTGTAGTAGTGATCACTGGTATCAGGGACAGTGATCAATGATGATAGTGATCAATAAGACTTTGAATTCCTAGGCTGTCTCTTTCTTCTGACTGTCCTGGGCCTGTGCCTGCTGATGCCAACCCAGCAACTCTGCCAGCTCCCTCTGTCCCTGCATGGATAGCAGCTCTCTCTGGCCTGAGAACCACACAGGCGTCTCTCTTCTAGACTTGAGCCTCATTGACAGTAGGACATTTGACGGCTTCTGAGATTCAGACTAACATGGGCAAGTTGCAGGCAGAAAACGAAGGGCCAAGCTGGAGGTCAGATGTCAGTCGTCTGGAGCCCAGAGTCCACGCTCCATCTCAGGGCCCCTCTGTCTGAGCTTCCTGTAGCCTCGGGCTTTCTGCTGCCTTATTACTGGGGTCTGCTTACCACTGAGCCTTGCTGTCCACCGTCACCTTGGCAAAAAAAGCAGATCACCTATTTACAAGATAAGTTCTAGAAAGCCACACTCAGACATTATGACAGCCTTCTTTGTTTCAAAAGGAATATTTACCTCTTGGCATCTGGTCAGGTCCTCAGTTCAGAAAGTCCTCTAAGATTAGCAGGCAAATTTTCCTTATATTTCATGACTAGAGAGCACCTTGATCTTTGTAAGGGGCTGGGAAGGGGCTGCATGAAGCTTAGCTTCTGTGCTGTAGACACACTGACTTTAATATCCTCAAACAGTGGTACCACCATCCTCTTATTCAAGGCTGCGAGCTTCTGTCCTGTAGATGCACTGACTTTAATATCTTCGGTGGTACCACCATCCTCTTCATCAAGGCTGTGAACTAAAAGCCAGCTTTAAGAAACAAACAAATAAATAACAACATCGTAGCATTATAGTTTTTGTGTCATTCACCATGGGACAGCCACAATGTGTGACACACTTTGAAGTTAAACCAACATTTTAAAGTATGTTCTGGTCACTTTCTCCGGTCTGTAAATCAATACAATAAACCAGTCTAATTTGTAACATTACAAAATACCCCCCTCCCGCCCCTTGCTGTCAGCTCCAAGCCACCAACAAATGCCCCTGAGCACAGGGCAGGGACAAACGGGCCCAGCAGCCCACCCTGGGCCGTAGAGGCGCAAAGTGAGCCGGTCGGAGAGGGAGGAGTTCTGAACACTCAGTACTTTTAAGATGTACTTAACTCAACTGTGCATCTGTGCACCTCAAACTTTAAACACGGCTGTGTTTAACTTCTGTCTTAGTTAGGGTTCCTATTGCTCTAAAGAGACACCATGACTGCGGCAACTCATATAAAGGAAACCATTTAACCAGGGCTGGTTTACAGTTCAGAGGTTTAGTACATATCATCATGGTGGCGCGCAGGCTGTCGTGGTGCTGGAGAAGGAGCTGAGAGCTCTACATCTGGATCCACAGGCAACAGGAAGAGAGAGAAAGCACATGACACTGGGCCTGACTCGAGCATTTGAAACCTCAAAGCCCACCCCTTCCTCCATTAAGGCCACACCTCCTAATAGTACCCACTCCCTATGAATGTACGGAGGGCGGTTTCCATCCTAATCACCCCAATACCTTGCAGTATTTCTAAAGATTGTATTGTCATTTCTGTTTTTTTTTTATCAGTTACATTTTATTCCAGGAAATTTATCAATTATTTTTTACATATCCACTTCTTTCAGCACATTCTTTTTGATGATTATTAATCAGGAGAGGAAATGACCTGCCTTACAGTACTAAGCTTTTCATGTGCTTTCCTTCCTGAACAGTTTTAAAGTCTATTTCAGAAGTCACTGAATCTCAGTATAAAGAATAAGATTCAAAATTATTGTTGATTAATTAACAATTAATTTGTAAATTCAAATATTTAATAAACAGCTAGATAATGTCTATTAATCTATAAAAGTCAAAATTTCTAAAGAAAGACGTGTAAACTGCTGCTATGGGACTTTTACTTCTGGGTGGAAAAGAACTTCCGTATTTACCAGCGTGGGAAACAACCAAGAGACGTCAGCAGGGAAGGGCAAAGTGCTCTCCCATGTGCTACAGAGATGCCTAGGCAGAAATTTGGGTTAAGAGTTATGACCACACTGAAAAACAAAACAAAAACAACAACAACAACCAACAAATATTGTTTGGTTTCACTATGCACACGAGAAAGGCAAACAAACACATACTACACAGCAGAAAAAATAATGAACTCTTGAAATTTGCAGGCAAATGGATGGATCTAGAAAACATCATATTCAGAGAGGTACTGTCGTTTCTTATGGACTAACGTGAGTAGGCCTGGCAGCCCACACCTGCAGTTCTGCTGGGTGCCGGATGCCTGCAGGCAGGTTCCAGTGTCCCCTTTCTAAACAACGGGGCTGGTCATTTTGACTGTGGCTACTGAAGCACAAAACCTGACTCCCTTGAAACGTGTAGTTCTTACAGAAAATGATTATTTCACAGCGTATGGTGGGCAGTGAGGCTCGTGGACACGTCAGGTTTCTGATCCCACATTTTCCAGTCTTCGTGTTTTGTCCCCTAGCACTCCTCCTCCTCCTCTCTGTCTCTCAGTCTCTCTGTCTCTTTCTGTCTCTGTCTCTGTCTCTGTCTCTCTCTCTCTCTCTCTGTGTGTGTGTGTGTGTGTGTGTGTCTCCTCTCTCTGTATCCACAGGATACATCATTCTTCACTGTTTTCTTCTTGGCTTCTGGTGTCAGGAGATGACATCTCTCTTCCCCACCCCAGGAAGAATCTCAGATAGCAGCCTGTGGAGCCCCCACAGTATGAGTAACACCACCCCACCCCAGGAAGAATCTCAGATCAGAGCTGGCAGGAGAAACCCCAGCCTTACCTCTTACCCACTTGTGTCTCTGAAAGGTATGGCCCTCCCACTTCCTGCTGATTCCACCCTGATGCCTGTAGTATGTTGTAATTACACAGTTTTATTTCCTTGGGTAAGTGCTGAGGCAAAACTTGTTCAATTAGGATGCCAGATTTGATGGAAGCCAAGGTCCAACGATACAGCCCCTCTGCCTCTTGGGGGCTGATGTTTTCCCAGATATGAAAAAGTAACTGTGGGTCCATATATGTCTTATTGGAATCATTTTACATTTTACCAGGCAAGTTTTTAGATTACAGTCTGAAGTTAAACATGGTGAATGATTCAATTTTTCTAGCTGTACTTTCTGATGGTCTTCCCTTACAACCCTGAGGGAGTTTTGAACGTACAAAGAATGAACATGCCAGGATGAAAGAAATGGGTCCTTAAGGAACGTGTGGGGAGGGAACACAGACGAAGCTATCCTTGTTTTGGCTACTCCAGAACAGCTAACCAGCAGCAGTGCCCTGGACGAGGTGTCACCGTCCTGTGTGACCGACGTTTTGAACTTCAGGAAAAGACACCAGCTATAGGCATATCAGGGCTGTTGGCTTTGAAGGCCAAGGCTTAGTCCAGCATGCCGGGCAGCGATCTCGGCAGCAGGTCTTGGGCTCTCCCCCCCACACCGGGTGCTGCCAGGAATTGGCCCTCTTTACCCCTCTACATCATCTCCCCACTCACCGTTCAACAGATTCTGCGTTTAATATTTGCAGAAGGTTCTCCACTTTGTACTAGACATTCTCACCCCGCCCCCAGCTCCTAATACCTCCAGTGTTAGCATCTTACATGACAACAGCAATTGTCACAAACAACAAACTGATAATCTATTGTCATAAATCGAGCCCATACTTCATTCTAATTGTATGAATGTTTCTCTGATCTGTTCCGGGTCCTGTCCAGCACAACCTCAGATTCAGTCATCATGTTTTCTTAAGCTCCTCTGTCTCTGGAAGTTGCTCAGCTTTTCCTTATTTTTTGATGGTGAACGGCTTTGAGGAGTTTCATAGGTTATACAGTTGTGATCTCTAGTGTTTCCCCAGATGTTAGACTGTGTGTGTATGGGGACCACAGAGGCACAGTGACATCTCCATCTAACCATATCAGAAGCACAGACTGTCAGTACCCCTGCTGATGTGGCTTTGGATCCTGTGGCTGAGGTGACATGTGTCAGGTGTCCCCTCTGTTTCCACACGGCAGTATTTAGAAGGAATTCAACATGCACATCCCATCCTTGAAGACAGGGAGTTGTGTTCGCCTCCTAGAGAAGATTGGAGGTTTGTTCATGAGAAATTTATTTGTTCCTCTACTTATCTACTTTGTCAGTCATTTACTTAAGGCTGATGGACTTGTGGACATTTATTATGTGTATACTTTGTGCTATAATAAGACACTACACTGGTGCTCATAGTGGTCCAGACTCATCCACTGGAAGTTTTTTCAGTGGGCACCTTGCTCCTTAAGATACTCTGGTCACTAGTGGTTTTGCTGATATCTTGTTACCTCTTCCAGCTTATTCTGTATGCTCTCTGTCTTAGGAAATGGACCATCCATTTCTGTTAGAAGTCCTCAGTCTTTTTATTAAGAAGGACATTAGAAACCAATATATGAACATTACACTTTATTTTGTCTATTAAAACAACCAAATGATGGAGGAAGGTCATTGGCTAATAAAGGAACTGCCTTGGCCCATTTTATTGGTTGGAAGATAGGTGGGAGGAGTAGGCAGAACAGGACGCTGGGAGGAAGAGGAAGTGAGCTCAGTCTCGACAGCTCTCCTCTCGGGAGCAGACGCTCCCGGGCAGACACACGCAATGAAGTTCCGACCCAGGAGACTCCACAGCTCTCCTCTTGGGAGCAGACGCCTGAGAGAGATGCCATGCTCCTGGCTCCTGGGCAGATGCATGCTATGAAGCTCCGACCCAGGATGGACATAGGCTAGAATCTTCCCGGTAAGCGCACCTAGGAGCGCAACATAGATGATTAGAAATGGGCTAAATTAATATGTGGGAATTAGCCTAGAAGAGGTTAGATAGAAATGGGCCAAGCAGTGATTTAAATGAATACAGTTTGTGTGTTGTTATTTCGGGGCATAAGCTAGCCGAGCAGGCAGCCGGGGTGCTGGGGACACAGCCCCACCACCCCCCATATTACTACAACCAAATAAGCAAATCAATATTTTAAACAATTGAAAGCAAGAACAGCAAAGACAAATTACCTCCTGCCCCCCGAGAGCAGCTTGTGTTGGCTGAGGAAGAGGTCGGCATCGTGTCACAGAGGAAGTACTGCACATCCCTGTCCCCCCATTTCTAGCCTCTTCTAATCACGTGACTCCCTCATAAATGCTAGCTGTGAGCTCTAGACATTAAACTCGGGCCCTCATTCTTACAAGCTTTCCTTACTACTGAGTTCTCTCCAGCAGGCTGTTTTTAGCTCTTTAGATTAGGCAGTAAAAACTTAAATTTATGAACACCGAGTTAATTTTGATTGTATTTCACTCCCTTATAAAAATCCTATTTTTAAAACATTGTGGCCTCCTATTCTAGTCTAGTTTTGATTGCTGTAACAGAAGAGCAGTGGCTGCATGATTCATAAAGAATGAGCCTTTCTGTCTGGGGTGTAACCAGTTGTAGAATGTTTGCCTAGTGGGCACGATGCCCTGATTACACACACGCACACACACACACAGATATACAAACACAGAGAGAGAGAGAGATACAGAGACACACAGACACACACACATATACACACACAACAGAGAGATACAGAGACACACAGACACACACAGATACAGAGACACACAGACACATACACATGCACACACACACATACACAGAGAGAGAGAGATACAGAGATATACAAACTCATACACACACACACACACACACGCACACATGCACCCCCTCACACACACTCAGAGATAAAGAAGGTTAACTAGTTCACAGTCCTGGAGGCACAAGCACATGGTGAGGCTTCCTGGCAGGACATATACTAGTGTGAGCAGACATGGTGGGGGCCCTTGAGTCACCAGGGGAAGCAGGAACTTAGGGGGGGTGGGCAGTCACTTTCTTTGTTCTCGGTTTTTGTTGTTGTTGTTGTTGTTTGGAGTCTCTTTATGTAGCCCTGGGTGGTGATGGATTAAAGGTATATGCTCTCATACCTGGCCAGTCTCCCCACTTTTAAAACAACCTGCTCTCATGGAGGCTAACTGACTTCATGAGTCAAAATCAATTCTTTCCCAAGGTGATCCTCCCCCACCCCCCAATAGCCTAATCACCTCTCGAAGGTTCTAGCATCTCTTAATGTATTGAGGGCCAGGCCGCCCCTAGTATATAGGCCCCTGGGGACATATCCACAGTGCTGCCCACAGCTTACAGAAGATTCCTGTTTTGTTTTAAAATCCCAGCATCTGTAGAGACTGGTGTCTTAGTCGGTGCCCTTTTGCTTTGAAGAGACACCATAACCACGGCAACTTTTATAACAGAAAACATTTAATTAAGGCTGACTTACAGTTTCAGAGGTTTAGTCCATTATCAGCATGGCAGGAAGCATGGCTGCATGCAGGGAGACATGGTGCTGGAGAAGTACCTGAGAGTTTATATTTGGACCCACAAGCAGCAGGGAGGGAGAGACTGGACCTTTTAAAACCTCAAGCCACCTTCAGTGACACACTTTTTCCAGCAAAACCACACCTCCTAATCCTTTTAAATAGTGCCGCCCCCCCCCCATTCTTTCAAATAGTGCCTTTCCCTAGTAACCAAGCTTTCAAATCTATGAGCCTATGGGAGCTGTGCTCACTCAAACCACCACAGAGGGTAAATAAGTTTTCAAGGTAGGGTTTCTCTATGATCCCCGGCTGTCCTGGAACTCCCTCTGTGGACCAAGCTGGCCTTGAACTCAGAGATCCACCTTCCTCTGCCTCTCCAGTGCTGGGATTAAAGACATGAGCCACCACTGCATGGCAGAGGAAGCTTTTCTTTCCTTGCAGCCATCTGACTCATCTGATCTCTATGATTGCTTCATTTAGACAGAAATGATAAGTAGAAATTGTAATACTATGACTTTTTTTTTAAAAGAAATAGGTTCAGTGGATAAATCCAACATTAATAACTATAACAGAAAACAAACATGAGATGTTAGGGTTGTTATGTAGTTTCTGAGACTGAGATTTCAGTAATCATTGTCATCACGATTATCACCACCATCATCATCATCATCATCACTACCATCATCATTTTTAGGTCATCATCATTCCCACCATCATCAGCATCAGCATCATCAACACCACCATCAAGACCATCATCACCACCACCACCACCACCACCACCACCACCACCACCACCACCACCACCAGGCATTCTAGGGAAGGAACAAGTAGACCTTCATGTTGATTTACTTGAAAGCCACAGGCAAATAAATCATAATTTTCCAATTTTGTTCTCCTGATGGGTAGAATTACGTGGTAGATTTTTTGGGTTGCTCATGTAAACTATAATATCATCAGCAAATAGTAAGAGTTGGACTTCAGGATATAAATCTCTCAGCTACTGCTCTAGTACCATGTCAGCCTGCTTTCTGCCATGATGATCATGGGCTAACCCTCTAAACTTATAAGCAAGCCCCCAATTAGGTGCTTTATTTGATAAGAGTTGCCTTGGTCATGGTGTCTCCTCCCAGTAGTAGAGGACATTCATTCACAACAATGAATCCACAGTATTTGCATGACTCTTTCTCCATCACTATTATTAGTCCATCCTAAAAGCCTAGAAGAAACTTAGATGTAGACGCATGTGTATTAACAATGGGACATAGCACCTGGCTGTCCAAAGTGTCCTTGTGGATTTGCAGAGACAACCCACCTGGGGGCTCTTAAGGATTGTAGACTCCTACCCCAGAACTCAGAATCAAAACCTGCATTGTTATGAGAACCACAAGAGGTTGTTTGAAAAAGTTGAAAACCTTGGGGATTGAGCAATTGCTCTTGAACGGTGTGTACATACTGAAACATTTTGAGACTTTAGAAACTCCTGATGCTTAGGGTCCCGCTCTTGTAAACTAACTTGATTCTTCTGACGTGGATCCCCCACAGAAGTCACTGGTGGTTTATGCCACCTTCAAACTGCACCTACCCTCTGTCCCCATGTACCCCCTACAGCTTTCCATCACTCTGATCCAACCTAGTGCCAGGTGTGAAGTGGCCTATTGACCCAGTATCATTGACTGGCCTTTGCCAATTCCGTTAGTGCAAATTCCATCTCCTTGCGTGTGGTTCCAGGGGAGACCTTCACAGTGGTGGCTGCCCATTCCTGCCCCATCCAGATTGTGTCTGACAGTCTGCCATAGGAAGTCACCCCTGAACAGCTAGTCAGCAACCTGGAGAATGCTTGGCATGCTGTGAGCTCATCAGAGAGCAAGGAGAGCCTCATGGTCCATCTCCGGGTGGATACAGCAGAAGCCCCGTAGCCAGGATCTACAGAGCACAGAGGTGTGAGCAGGGCACTGCCCTGGATCTGCATCCTGTTCTCAGGGGAATCCTGGGGTTTAACCATCCGTGCCTCCGTTTGTTCCGACACCCACTCCCTGGTGCTGTCATTTCCTGGGTCGTACCAAGGTAAGGGTGAAGAGCAGAGCTATCTTCTGGCTATAATCTAATTACAAATTTTGCACATGAACTTGAATCTGAAGCTCCTTTCCCAAAGCTGAGCAGGAAAAAGATGCAGATGTGAGAAAGAGTGCCAAGAATTATCAGACACCCAGGAAAGACCGGGGTGGTGTGGGGAGCATTTCTAGACGTTCACTGCTTACATAGACTCTCTTGCAGATCAAGCCCCCAGTGCTCATGACTCCCTTGGCTCTATCACCTCCACGGAGTACCCCAGAACCTGACCTCAGCTCCATCCCTCAGGATGCAGCCACCATCCCCAGCTTGGTGGTCCCACAGGCTCTCACAGGTATGTCAATAAAATGGACTCCAAGGTGGAAATGGTTTCCTAGTACCAGGGTGTCTTTTCATCTAACAGTTACTTTATAAGTCTAAGAATTTCTCTGAGATATTTTACAAGGTGTGGCAGTGCACACTTTTAATCCCAGCACCCGGCACTGGAAGCAGAGGCAGGTCTACATAGTGAATTCCAGGACAGCCGGGGCTGCACAGAGGAACCCTGTTTCTAACAAAAAGAAAAGTTTCCCTGAGACAATCCAAAGAAAAACCTGGTGTGGTAGCTGGTCTCTGAAAGCGTGTGTTTGGTTATTTAAAACTGTTTTCTGTGAATGTTGGATTCAGCTGGTTTCTTTGGAGTAGGCAGGTAAGAGCAGTGGACGCATCTGAGTGTGCTTGCTTGAGTGTGGCCGTTTTGTGTTTATATTTCCAGTTGCTACCACATGCCCCAAAATAGTGTAGCACTCATTCCAATCTTTCTTTCTCTTTGATGATGATGATGATGGTGACAATGATATCAGCCAACCAATAGCTTCATCTTAATTGTAACAGTAGTTAGGTGGCTACAAAGGCACACACACACACACACACACACACACACACACACACACAGAGAGAGAGAGAGAGAGAGAGAGAGAGAGAGAGAGAGAGAGCCCTCATCACAGCTTCACTCCCTGCTCCCATCCCTTTAGTCCCCTCCTTACTGTCAGGTAAAGACTAAAGCTGTAAAGACAACTGAAAAGTCCTGCTGGCTCCAGCCTTGCCCCACCCCCACCCCAGCCCCTTTCCAGGAATCCACTCCCCAGGTGCAGTCCGGAGGGTCTTAGCGTATTCTCTTTCTCTATTTAGGATGAGCTTCCTGTCTAGTCTCCCTATTGCTGCCTCACACTCAGCTCAGACGTACCCTCCAGGAAACCTAGCTGCCTTCCCTGCCAGCAGCCCCTGCCAGAGCAATTCTAGCTCTTCTCTGGGATCTTCAGAGCCTGAGCTCTCCCCTCAGCTCCTGAGAACTGAATAGGCAAGGTCTCCATTTCTTGCCTGCTACAGAGGCCTGTCTCCTAGATGAGGACAAGTAAGAGCAGCAGCCTTGGGGATGTAGTGAACTTCCGGAAGTTCCCTGTTACAGCCCTGGCTGCAGATCTGAGCCACCCTCTGAGCACTTCAGCCTCCCTTTCCTTATGAGCAAAGCCAGAATAAAACCCAACTCAGACTTGCTTGAAAACGTGGGAAGTGTCTGTCTGCTGTCATTACTTAACATCCCCAAAGTCCCACTAGTCACCTCCTAAAGTCTTTAGCACTCTGCTGGCCAGGAGGTGGTGGTGCACACTTTTAACCCCAGCAGGGAGGCAGAGGCAGGTGGACCTCTGTGAGTTGGAAGCCAGCCTGCTCTACAGAGTGAGTTTCAGGACCGCCAGTGTTATGCAGAGAAACGCTGTCTTGAAAAACCAAACCACAACCAAAAAACAAAAACAAAACAGAACAGAACAAAACAAAACAAAACAAAAACAATATTCCCCCGAAACAGTGACCTCTGAAGTAAGATGCTTACGATCTTGGAGGACAGACACTTAGGACAGGCAATTGACATTCGGAAGAAAATCGGAACCTCTTATTAACATCCAGTTTGACTTTACTCTTGTAAAATTTCTATTTCTTGCATCTGTTTTATACTGTCAGCAATACGCATGAGGCAGAACCTCACAGTGCCACCGAAGGGGAGAAAATAGCATTTCCACTTTACTTCCGGGGTAGCTTTTCTCAAGAGGCAAGCTGGGAAATTCTTCATTTATTAAGGATCTGGCATTGAGAACACAGACGGACCTTTGGGCTTTTCTAAGCAGGTCACGATAACCTTATTGTTATTTTAAAATCTTCAAACAGCTGACTTGGCAGTAGAGGCCAGGGGGCATTTTATCAGAGCAGTCTGGAGTCAGGCTGACCTGCTGTGCAATTTTCGTTAAGTTACAGATTAAATAGTTGTGAGCAGGTGTGTACACCACAGTTACAGGGGAAATAGTTGTGAGCAGGTCTGTACGCCACAGTTACAGGGAAAAGAAATGGTTGTGAGCAGGTGTGTACGCCACAATTACAGGGGAAATGGTTGTGAGCGGGTGCTGTCTTAGGACAGAATTAAGTTGAACTTGTATCTGCTATTTTGAGCCCCTCAGCTGACTGTCATATTAGTAATGACTCACTGGGCAGTGTTTTCAGTAGAAACGGTTTCTCTAAATAAGGACTTATGGAGGCCCCTGAGATGGATCAGTGGGCGGAGGCACTTGCTGCCAGGCTATCATGGTGACCTAAGTGTGGTACCTGGAACCCACACGGTGAAGGAAAGGGCAGACTCCCTCAAGCTGTCCTTGGGTCCCCACATATGTGTACCACACATGCACTAGTGTGCACACACACGCACACACACACACACACACACACACACGCCCCACAATGTAAAAAATTCATAAAATTCCCCACTGTGATCTGCTGAAAATTTACTGAACATGGAAAACCAGTTTCAGAGACATTCTGACATTTTCCTGTAGATTTGTATTATATAAATATGATACTTACCTATTAAAATACATTAATACATAACCATTAACATAGTTAAAATGTAAATGAACACAATTTATGTTCAAAATTTCATGATGAGATATAGTATCTTAAAAGCGTGGGGAATTTGGAACTGCAGAGATGGCTCAGTGGTTGAGATGTTGCTCTTGCAGAGGACCTGGGTTCAGTTCCCAGCATTGACACGTAGTGTTGATGGAGAGAGGGCCTGCTTTTCATCCTGGCTGCCCAGCTAGCTTACACCCAAAATAACCACACAGAAATTGTATTAATTAAATCACCGCGTGGCCCCTTATTGGATAACTCTCACATCTTGATTAAACCCATTTCTATTAATCTGTATATCACCACAAGGTCGTGGCTTACGGGGAAAGATTCAATATGTCTGATTCTGGCGGCTCCATAGTGGTTCTCTGACTCTGCTTTCTTCTTCCCAGAATTCAGGTCTGTCTCCTCCACATACCTAAGTTCCGCCCTATCAGCTAGGCCAAGGCAGTTTCTTTATTGATTATCCAATGAAAGCAACACATGAACAGAAGAACCTCCTACATCACAGTAGCCCATAACTATCTGTAACTCTAGTTCTGTAGGACCTGACACCAGATCCCAGGGCTCACGGTACACAGACATAACACATCCCCACACATTTATTTTAAAAATAAAAATATTTTTTAAAATATTTGAAGTGTGGGGTTTTGACTATTCCTTCCTGACGTTATAGGCAGCAATCCTGTTGGAGCATCATACTGCCTCTAAGTGGTTAGTGTCCCACCATGGTTTTGATGTTTTGTTTTGTTTTGTTTGTTTGAGACAAAGTTTCTCTGTAGCTTTGGAGCCTGTCCTGGAACTAGCTCTTGTAGACCAGGCTGGCCTCGAACTCACAGAGATCCGCCTGCCTCTGCCTCCCGAGTGCGGGGATTAAAGGTGTGCGCCACTACTGCCTGGCTCATGCCATGTTTTTTATTGGTGCAAGCTCACAGGGAAATGACCTGCGGTCCTTGGAGGAGCATAGGAAGATTTGGTCCCAGAGCTACTGAGATGGAAATACTTTTATATACACCGTCAATGTGAGCCAGAGTAATTGTCGTCTGTAGAGTTTTACCCAGTTAGAGAGCACCCAGCTGTCCCTCTGCCCACTACCAGGAGGTCATGCTCGAACACGTTCTGACAATTGAGAAGTACAGTCTTTTTAGCCTTTCTACCTTGCTAGACATCTTACTTCCGCTCTTCTCTGCGCCCACAGTGTGCCTCTACATTAACAAGCAGGCTGATGCAGGGCCCTATCTGGAGAGGAGGAAGCTGCAGCAGCTTCCTGAGCGCCTGGGGCCTGAGCGGCCTGCAGCTGTCCTGCAGCAGGCAGTGCAGGCATGCATAGACTGTGCACACCAGCCAAGGCTCGTCTTCTCCCTTGTCAAGCAGGGCTACCGTGGCGAACTGGTGTCAGGTAAGGCATGGAGGTGCGGGAGGTATGCACGTGGTCTCTCTGTGTAGCCACTCCCGAGTGGGGGCAGTGGGCGAGGCCAGAGACTGTCCTTCCCCTGCTGGGCTCCAGGGCCTCTGTGAGCCTGGGAGCAGAATGCACCCCTTGGGACAATTATCTGACCTGGGGAGCAAGAATGACCTCCTGGAGCCTCACCCTTGACTCCCCCCCCCCACTTCCAACACCGTGCCTCTGCCTTCAAGCGTATCCACAATGCATTCCCAACCACAGTGGGTTTTAAGATAAGACCATGCTTGACCTTTGCCCTAAATCCTCCATAGGTTCTTATGTCCAAGTGAAAACCCTTATCTTCACAAGGCCCATAGGCCTACATGAACTGCTCCTGGCTCCCTCTCCAAACTCAGGGTCACTTCTCTCTCCCATATTCAGCTTAGGTTAGATGACTTCTTTGCTATGCTTCCTACACCCTTCGACTGCTCAGGGCCTTTGCTCCTGCTGACTTGTTCTTCTGGAATATTTTACCCTGGTGGTCCATGCTACAGGCTCCTGAAAACCCTTTTTGGCTTCTACTCAAATGCTGCCTTATTGGAGTCCTCTCTTCTGGCCTTGATCGGAATATCAGGCCTTCTTTACTCTGTCCATTTTCCATAGCACTCACAACCACAGAGGACAACTGGCGAGGTCTCCTAATTCAACCCACCTCAAGGGGACACCTCTTTAGATGGGGTCACAGCCCTGTTGAAGCCCCACCTGCCAGCTCCCAGAGGAGCCATCTGCCTACAGATCTCAGAGTTCTGACTCTTTCAAACCCTTTGTCCCTCTATCCCACACTACCCAACCCTTGTCGCTACCTGGACTGCAGTATTGGAGAGTCAGGCCAGTGTCTTCCGACTCGGCATCGTGGCTATGGCCTTCCTTAGCAGCAAGGAAAAGGCAGATTTCCTGGCAACGGGCCTGCCTGGTTAGTTAAGAAGGAGTCAGGAGAAGAGGTCATGGGGATACCTGGATTCCCAGAACCACACAGGTTGAGGCAGGAGTGTCTTGAGTTTGCAGCCAGGGTGGGGTACTCAGAGAGTTCTAAGACATTTGTGCTACAAAGAGACACACTGTCTCAAAAACTAAAGAAAGGAGACAAAGAGAAGAGGAGGGGGGAATGGGAAGGGAAAGGGAGGAGGAAGGAAGAAAGGAGCCATGGCTAGAGTCAAGGGCATGGGTCTGACAGGGTGATATTTAAGGGCCCCAGCAGACGGACCAACAAGAAGATACCCGAACAAGGGAGAGGAGGAGAATCTAGACCCGGCCTCCTGGAGTTCCTCTGCTGCTCCACTTCTGTTCCCCCTTGAACCATCCTCTTACCTTGTTCCCTGCTGCATAGTAGGGCTCAAGACGTAGATCTGGGGCTGAGGGAGGGGCCCTTCTCTCTGCCCTCCTTCTCTATGATGCTGTTTGTCCTAGAGGCTCTGTGCTCCTTGCCCTTGAGCTGGGAGAGCTGGTACTGAGCCTGGCTTTCCTGCTCCCCCTCTCTGTAGCCTCAGGGCCTCAGCATTAGGGGGAAGCAATTCCAGGATGGATGACTTTTGGAGTTCCCGTTGACTGAGGGCATCCCCAGGGAGTCATAGGGACTACTTTCTCCGATGTCTTAGAGAACGCTACAGCACTAAGTGAGCCTCGTGCCTTCACCTTGAGGTCATTAGGTGCGGGGTAACTTTTCATGTTACAGTTAGAGAGAGAGGTCCAACAAGACTACAGGACAGCAAGGGCCCAGAAAGGGGCGGGGATGGGGAGAGGACCCAGGAGAAATAGCAGGGTATCCACTCTGCATTTAGAAGCTGATCCCCAAAGCACCGCTCCCCGAATACAGCACACAGGACACAGAAGTTCATCACATGGATGCTGGCAGGATCGAGGAGGAACCCAAGGGCGAGAGGAGGTTCCTGGACTCCAGACACTCTGAGGGTTGGTGGGAGCAGCATCCTAGAGCTGCACGATCCCTCCCAGCGATCCTATTAGGGTGCTCTGCCTTAGCCACACCCCCAAAGGGAGACTTTATGAACTCAGGAGTTCCACATCTTCTTGAAAGAGATGGGATTTCACCCATGTATGCAATCCCATGAATGCTTCCAGAATACATTTGTGATTGACTGGGTAGACCTGAGGTTCCAAGGCTCTCCCACCTCGGGGCTAGTTTTTGTATCACCTAGCATTTTAAGACAGTGCCTATACTAATCAGGGGTTTGCAAAGTATCTGGGACAGGCATAATGATGGCTCTGAGGCTAGACCCTGGATCAGAGCCACTTTGAATTTCAGATGAAAGACAAGTGCCACACGGAAGCCACACGAACTGAAAATTCCAGTCTAGGATTCTCCTCCGCTTCATCTTCTGTAACACAGGACAACAGCCCCAATCCTCATAGGCCAGCAGGAGGCCTGTGTGCAAATGAGTTCCACAGGCCTTAGCAAACTGAAAAGCACTATATGTAAGAAATGGAATCTTTTGGTGTCTGGTTATAATAAAGACTAGCAATGGTAGCCCCTGCCATCTGCCAAGCTTCAGGGGATATGATGCAAGTCAACAGGCTGCCTGCTAGGGTTGCTGGGAGTGGGGGAAGCCTGGGTCAAAGCTGGGTCCAAGCAGGAGGTCCTCTCTGAGGTGTCTTTGTGTGTCCCTCACACTGGAGCTGGTGGTGGGGTGAGGGGCTGTGAGGAGAGAGACAGGAAACTGACGCCACTTCTCAGTTTGGACTTCTCAGTTTGGACTTCTCAGTTTGGACTTCTCAGTTTGGTTACTGTCCAGAGCTGGAACTCAGTGTTGCTCTGGAGAGCCCCCCTCCCTTTTAAATATTTATTCTTATTTTATGTGCATTGGTGTTTTGTCTGGATGTATACATGTATGAAGAGTGTCAGACTCCCTGAAACTGAGGTTACAGTCAGTTGTGAGCTGCCATGTGGGTGCTGGGAACAGAACCCGGGCCCTCTACAATAACTGCCAGTGCTCTTAACCATTGAGCCATCTCTCCAGCCCTGAATTGAAGATTCTTCTCTTGAGGGCTTTCCCTGAAAGCCCCCTGGGGTCCTCTGGTGGCAAATACATTAAATTGGAGACTTCGGGGCGAACTCTGGTGTCTGTGTCTATCTCTTCCTTCAGACACGGTCAGAGACGGACTCCTGGGTGGGAGCAGCAACAGATATGTAATCACACCAGGAGAACGCACGCACGTTCACACTGCCAATGCACGTTCACACTGCCAACCCTCTGCCCACTGGGACGGTTCACAACTGCTGACCCCCGGGATCAGTGAGCTCACCCGACACTCTAGTGGCTTTCTCTGCATCTCTCAGAGGAAGCAGGACCGTGGAGAATCGCCAATGGCAGGGCTGGAGCAGGATGGTCCTGGGATGCGCCAAAGTGCCCCAAACCAAAGAGACACAGGAGTCAACCTCATTGCGGCCCAGAAATGAAAGCTGGAACAATTAGCATTAGAAGACAAACAGCCTTTGACAACCCCGGACATATAACATGTGTTCTGGAGTCACATCAAGCTTAGCAAAACGACTGAATCAAAAATAAAGGGACGAGATGGAGCAATCTGTCCTTACAGAGGAATTGGATGTGGGAGTCACTGCTGTTCTAGACAGGAAGTAGTGCTGAACACCCCCGAGACCCTTGGAGATGGCAGGTTTAGTGACTTGGTGACCCAGACTTAGTGACTGGGCCCAGGGACCAGAATATGGAGAACAGAGAGGGTATGGTACACATTGGTTCCGCTAAGTGTGGAAGGTTCATGCCACAGAAGCGCCCTGTGGGTATGACGTGGCCCCCGGTGTGGTGTTTCATGAAGGGTTCTTTGTCTCCATAGTCTTTCTCCCCATCCCCAATCCCACGATTCCAGCTGTGAGAAAAAGTATGAGCCAGATGCAATGGAGAGGCAGGTTTCCCAATATCTAAGCAGAGCTGGTCAGGGCTGCTGCCGCAATCAAGTAAAGCAAGGACAGGGAGACGAACTGTCACAGACCAAGGAGGCAAGGGGACTGGGCAACGAAAGCAGTGTGCTGCCCTGGGCGGCACCCCAGGATGGAGACAGGATTATCGAGACTTCCAGTGGAACCCCATAGAGCCCAACTACAAATAAAAGGGAGATGAATTGCCCTTCTCCACTTCCTGTGCCCAGCTCTGAGTTCCTATTTCTGGTTTTCTAGTCTCTGCTTCCTTTGATGGAAAACAGCACCTGAGGAGCCTGCCCGTGGTGAACAGTGTGGGCTATGTCCTCCGCTTCCTGACCAAACTGTGCCGTAGCCTCCTGTGTGACAACCTCTTCAGTCACCTGCCCTACCCTGGGAGCCTCAGTGCCTCTGAGAAGACCCAGGAGAGAGAGGATGGGAGGCCCGGGTCAGGTGAGGAGGGGCTGCTTTGTCCTGCTGCAGGGGCCTCCCTCGTGGTTGGTAGATGAGGCCGCTGCTGAGGGGCGCCGCTGTCCTTAGAGGCCCAGACCCATCTCTCTGGACTCCCAGCTGCCTGGAACTCAGATGTCTAGACTGTTTCCATCTGATACTTTCAGGAAACGTGGTCTCTCCAGCTCCTGGGAGCTGACACCCTAGCCTTGCAGCCTGTGTGCTTAGAATTTAGACCGTGATACCAGGTTACACCTTCCGAGTGGTCTTCTTCCCCCTACTGTCAGGAAACTCTGGTAACTTTGTCCTTGTTGAGTAGTTCAAGGACTGTGAAACCAAGGAACTAAGCAGTCCCAAAGAGGGTAGGCTGAAGGGACAGATGTAGTCTTCCTGCGTGTAATGTCCTGGGTTTATCTGCTTAAAGAAAGCTATACACTGTAAGACTCTGATTGGGCCATGCATCACACACGCCTTCCTTTGAGAGCTGGTGTTTACCTCTTAGCACAGGATGGAAAGTAACCAAGGGTTGAGGAACTTGGGTATCACAGCCACAGAATAGCCCAGGCTGAATAAAAATGGCCAGAGGATGGGTCAGGAAGGTCAATGCTTCAGCCTTGTCTGCATCTGTAGATACTAATGGCAGGTAGAGTTCTTAGCAATGTAGAGTGATGGATTAGGAGGTGTGGTCTTTTTGGAGGAGGTGCATCACTAGGGTGGGCTTTGAGGATTCAGAAAACACATGGTATTCCCATGTGTGGCCTCCTGCTTTCAGTCTGAGAAGTGAGCTTTCGCTGTTCCTGCCACCATGCCTTTGGACTCTACATTCTGAAACTATAATCCCAGTTAAATGCTTTCTTATACATGCCGACTTCGTCATGGTGTTCTATCAGCAATAGAAACTAAGAAATAGTTCTCAGTAGTTGGCTAGGCTGGCTAGCCAGCGTGTGTGTGTGAGTGCACTTGTGTGTGTATTCGTGTATGTGTGTTCTTGCGTGTGTGCATATGTGTGTTTGTGTGAGTGTGTTTGTGTAAGTGCCCTGGTGTGTGTCAATGCACTTGTGTGTATGTATGTTTGTGTGTGTTTGAGTATATATGTGTGTTTGTGTGAGTGTGTTTGTGTAAGTGCCCTGGTGTGTGTCAATGCACTTGTGTGTATGTGTGTTTGTGTGTGTTTGAGTATATATGTGTGTTTGTGTAAGTGCCCTGGTGTGTGTCAATGCACTTGTGTGTATGTGTGTTTGTGTATATATGTGTGTTTGTGTGAGTGTGTTTGTGTAAGTGCCCTGGTGTGTGTCAATGCACTTGTGTGTATGTGTGTTTGTGTGTGTTTGTTTGTGAGTGTGTGTTTGTGAGTTTGTGTGTGTGTGCTTGTGTGAGTGTGTGTATATGTGTGTTTGTTTGTGTGTGTGTGTTTGTTTGAGTGTGTGTGCATGAGTATGCGTGTGCGTACTGGAATCTAACTCATGTCCTCACTCTTGTGGGGCAAGCACTTTGCTGACTGAATTGTCTCTCCAGCCCCTCAGTTTATAAAAGAGCAAACAGCACGGGGGCTGTTGAGGAAGCAGAGATGGACCCTCGCCACTGCCTTCTCTTCCTGCTTGGGTTTTCTGTGCACTTGGGGTACTGCCACATCCCCTGGAAGGTAGTCGTGGAGCCTGCTCTCCTCTTAAGGCCCAAAGGGGATTCATTATTCTAAACAGCTGACTTCAGTCAAAACTGTCTTTGCTCCAACTTTCCGAAGCAGGAAAATCAATCCACAGCTTAGAACAAAGTCTTCGGCAAACCAGAAACTTGCTGGAGAACGGAGGAAATTCAGGTGTCAGGCATTAGAAATGCTGGCTCGTCCCGGCCTCTCCTCAGGGAAGGGAAAATGTAAATGTACTAAATGCACCCGAGTGAAGGGCGAGCTGGGCCAAGCTAAAGGAGAAAATCTATACCGGCCAGGGACTAAGTTAATGGAAAATGTAATTGAAGGGAATGATATGCTCCGCCTGTAGGTGGTACAGCCTGGTGCCCTTTGAACCCGGAAGGCGAGACACAAGGCCACTGAGGCCCTAAGGGAAAACGAGAATTGCTTATCGGTAGGAACAGGGGTGGGACTGAGCCTGGGAACGGAAAATCTGTGACTGTGGCCAGAGCCTCCTTAAAAGCTGCTGTGGAAGGGTGGGTGTTTGCTTCCGGCCACCTTTGAGTCCCTTTGAGGACATGAAATGCCCCCTGTGTCCCACAGCATCTGCTGCAAGTTAGGAGCCCCAGCCCCCAGGAGTGTGGGCTAAGCCTGAGGAAAAGGACTGCACCCAGGTAGGTGGCGGCGGCATGCGTGTCTGGGCTGAGGGCTGAGGGCAAGCCCCCACCCCTTCCCTTCCTGGCCCTGCCTCCAGCTTCATCCCTCAGGCCCCCCACGCTGTTCTCCCAAGACTCCAGGCTTTCTTCCCTAGGAAAGCCAAGTAGCCAAACCTCCCTGGTGGGTTCTTCACAGCTCTCGGAAGCTGTGCCTGGCGGGCTTCGGTCCAGCCTTTTCTCCTCTGGGCTTCGACACCAGCATCTGAAGTGCTGCCAGCTTCTGGTGTAGCCAGGTCAAGCTGTTCTCACTGAAAGTCCTCTGAGCACTGACCAGGAACTAGGCAGAGTGGTGGAGGGCCAGACATTCATCAAGAAAGGCCGTGGCTTTCAGCCTGAGGGAAGGTAGCGTTAATGACTGGCTGAGCTCCCTCAACTGGGCAGTTAGGAATGATGTGAGAGAAATAAGGCGAGGTGGTGTGTGTGTGTGTGCACGTGGAAAAGTGTGTGTATGCGTGTATATGCATGTGCGTGCTATGCGTGTATATGTGTATGTGCGTGTGTATGTGTGTATATGTGTTTGTGTGTGTGCATATGTATATGTGTGTGTGTTTGTGTGTGCACGTGGAAAAGTGTGTGTATGCGTGTATATGCATGTGCGTGCTATGCGTGTATATGCATGTGCGTGCTATGCGTGTATATGTGTATGTGCGTGTGTATGTGTGTATATGTGTTTGTGTGTGTGCATGTGTATATGTGTGTGTGTTTGTGTGTTTGTGTGTGTATGTGGGGGTGTGGCGATGGGGTAGATTAGGGAGCACAAACGGTGGGCTAGCGTCTCAGCCCGGCATCTCTGGGCATCACTGGATCAAGAGGTATTGTGAGAAGAATTTTACAGCTGGTGATCTTGTTGCAGCTCAGGCCTTCGTTAGAGAATATGAGTGCTGTTCTGATTTACGGAGCAAACACGACGGCCCGAGCTCCCTTGGCTGTTAGCCACCAAGCCCTAGCCATCCAGCCCTGCCTTACACACATTGTGCTAATGCTTGTTCTACGTGTGGGCCTTGTACACAGCCCTCCCTCGCTTTGGGACTCCCTCTCCCGCTCTTGTCCCTCTTTCTTCAGCTTCTTCTCCCTGGGGTGTTCTCCAGAACCACGTGAGTGGTCCTGGAAGACGCCCCTCCCATTCCCACTGTAATCCAGGCGATGGGCAGGCCGAGAGAGGAAATTTTTCCTCCAACAGGGAGACCTAGACAGTCAGGAGGCCCTTTTTGGTCTAGAGATTCTTTGTTTTGCTTCATCCACCCAGCCACCGAGGACACCACAGGCCCCAGACAGATCACAATGGTGAAAAAGAAGCATAACGCTCTCCAGAAAGTTCCCCAGACACCCACACCCCAGAAGGGGCCCGAAATGTGTGCGTGAGCCTTGCCTGCTCTTGCCTCTCTACTGAAGCAAGCTGTCGTGGGTGCAAGGAGGTCAGCAATTGCTCTCTCTGGAGGAGACACGGGAGGATTTACAAGAGGCTTCTCTGGCCTCTGAGAGGGACGCAGGGGCTCGCAAGGTCCTGAGGCGTGCCTCCCCCTGCTTTGCACAGGCGCACTTGCCACAGCCCCCGGCTGGGTTCTCTCACTGGGGACTGAGAGCTTATTTCAGATGAGAAGAGGTTTGTGAGGACCCAGGAAGGAATAACACTGGCCATGCTGCCTACCAGGCCTGTGGTTTGCCAGGAATCGGTGTGGAAGGAGATGCAGGCTCTGTGGATGCTGGTTCTGGAGGATTCCGGTCTGCTGGCCCCATCTGCCGTTCATACTGTACGCTGCCACAAAGCTAAAGGAGTTCTTCTCTGCCCGTAAAGCTGTCTTCCTTTGTTTGGCCCACTGTACGCAGTGGATTCAGATGATGAATGTAACCACAGTGCGGTTAAGTTCCTAAGTTAGTGGAAGTTCTGCTACCTGTAACCCATCGACCTGTCTGCTGAATGAGCTCGTGGTTTTGGGTAGTACAAAGAGTATCCACCAGTCAGCTTTTATATCAAAGCAAGAGCATCTGGACTTAGGTGTAAGAGAAAAATTTTAAGCAATAGATTTGTAACACCGTGGCCTAGCCATGAGATCCCATGGGGAAGTTTTTACTGTGATTCATTTTTATGTAAATATATGTAGCTGTGTGCATGTGCATGCAGTACCAACGGTGGCCAGAAGAGGGCATCAGCTTCCCTGGACCCAGAGTGGCAGACAGCTCTGTAAATCCTATGTTCCAAACCCATCCAGTGTCGGTGCTGGAACTGAACTTAGGTCTTCTGCAAAGTAGTACAGGTTCTTCAACCACTGAGCCATCTCTCCAGACCCTGGGGAAGTTTCTCAAGAAAAGGTTCAGTTACTGGCCATAGCAGGCAAAGGTTGGATCTAGCTCAGCGTGATCCCAATGCTCCTGTGCCATCTCCCCAGTTCTGAACTATCTGAGTAATACCTACAGAGCTGATCGCTCCAGATACCCCTTCCAAACAACTCCCTTCTAACAAGCCTCTCATCAGTGTTAAAATTGTTTGGTTTGCAAACTGTATTTTACGGATATATATATTAAAATACATGACCGTAAAAACTTCACAGCCATGTGTGGTGCCTTATACCTGTAATCTCAGCCCTCAGCAGAACTGCCTTAAGTTCAGTACCAGCCTGGGCTACATTGTTGAGTTCCGGGCTACTCTGGGCAACTGAGTGAGATGTTGTCTTAAAAAATCCCAAGGGCTGGAGAGATGGTGCAGCACTTCAGAGCACTGGTTTCCCAGCAACCACACAGTGACTCACAACCATCTATGTGGGATGTGATGCCCTCCTCTGACATAAAGTCGTACATACAGATAGAGAACTCATATACATAAAACAAATAAATAAATCTTAAAAAAGATACCACCAGCAAAACTCATTTAGTCTTCTTCAGCCAAACTCTATTCTCCCAAATGATGTGTGTTCCCCTGGCACCTGTGAGTGAGTGGGTCCTTATCCAGAAATGGGGTCCATCAGTAGTTGGTGAGATTCTATTGCTTTATAGGTACACACATTGCCCACAGGGAGAACACAGAGAACTTGAGATTGGAGGAATACTCTTGCAGTCAAGGAAAGCTCAGGTCGTGAGTGACCAGAAAAACCCGTGAAGGTGGAAATGTTCCTCCTCTACACTCTAAACGGCAGCTCAGCCCTCTGTCAGCTCCACTCCCTACTTAGGCTTCATTGTCAGCTAGCTAGATTGTAATGATCGCTTCATCCCCCGTTTTACCTAAATCTGTGCCTTGTCCTGCCCACGGGTACATTTGACACCAGGGAAATGCCAAGCCAGCTCTTTGTCCCTTTCAGGCTGGTAGTATGGTAACAATCCATATGGTGCGCTGTGTAGCATTCTGCGGATACACGTGGGGAAAGCTGTTTTAATCGGGCTCCAGTGGCTTTGCTGTGTCAATTCCTTGCTTTTTATTTCTTGGTGGTAGTGAAGTTTAAAACCAGAGCTTGCTGAGCTGGTGTGCTGTGTCTTCATCCCTCTTGTTTGTTTGTTTGTTTTGTTTTGTTCTTCCTTTTTTCTCTTGAGACAGGATTTCCCAGTTCCCTAGGCAGGCCTTGAACTTGCAATCATTTTGCCTCAGCATCCAAGTCTCTGGGATTACAGGCCTCGCCCTCACACCTGTAAATTTAAAATGCTGCTCGTTTGTGTCTCTCAGAAGCCAGGTGTGAGGTGTGGCCGTTTGTCTCCATAGTTACCCACCTAGGCAGACTTTGGAGTCACCAGAGTGGCCTGGGTAGGGAAGGGTGCCCTGGCTTAGGGCTCTCTGAGGTGGCTTTTGTCTTCTGACTGAGTCATCAAAACCTCAGCCTGGAAGCTGGCTTTTATTACTTTACCCTCACCCAGGGTCAGCAGCAACTTTAAAACCAGCAGAGTCCTGTTCCCTTGGTCCCATTCCTACCTTTGCCATAGGATGGTTGTCCATCTGTTTCTGCATTTTCTAAATGTAGGTGGGTGAACTGTCTGTGTTCTCTCTATGACACGGTCAGGACAGGACAGGCATGTCCTCTTTAGATTTAAAGTATTTAGCACAGTGTCTTATTAAACCTTCTCCACTGTCACAAATCTACACGAAGTTCCATGCCACCACTTAGGGACATCTTTGGATGCTGATGCATCTTCTCGCTACTGACCGTGGTCTCGCTATCACCAGCTCAGTGTTTACCCAGTAAACTTTCTCAAGCTCGCATCTATGCCAAGCTCCATGGAAGAAACTCTTGCCACTTCTTGGTGGACACTGAAGCACCTCCCACTCGGGACAAGAAGGGAAGGACCAGCTATGAGCACTTCCCAATCAAGGGAAGGTATGCTGCTTTTCTGCTTGCCAGTATTGGAGCGGAGCTGGCATGTAGGACGTGCTCAGTGGGTGTGAATGTTCCTTCTTACAAATGTTTTTGTTGTCTTTACACACACGCCCAGTGCAGCTTCTGAGTCATGTGGTAATTTTGCCTTATGTGTCTGTTTTCCAAAGTGGCCGGGCCACTTTTTACTTACATATATGAGAGTTCTAATTTCTTTGCAGCACTTTTTATTGTCTGTTTGGGGGAGCTCTGTAATACGGAGGCCTTGAGTGTGTTAGGCTGGTAATATTTCTCCTTGACCTTGAATGACCTAAAATGAAGTTTATGCCCTGGCAGTGCTGAAGCGTGCATGGGCAGTCCCGTATATGGCGCTTCTGTTGAACTTGTCCATGTTGGGTTTCATGGTCTAAGTTGATGAGGACAGCTGACCAGGTTTCTTCCTCGAGACGGCACCAGATCTCATTACAGATGGTTGTGAGCCACCATGTGGTTGCCGGGAATTGAACTCAAGACCTCTGAAAGAGCAGGCAGTGCTCTTAACTGCTGAGCCATCTCTCCATCCCATGACAATTATTCTAGGTGTGTTAATTACAATGAAGAAGTTAGTGAGGATTCTCACAGGGACTGTGTTGGTGTCGTTGAACATTTTTAGTGTATTACCACCGTAATGATAACATAATCTATGAATATGGTATTTTCACCATTCATTCGCACCTTCTTCAACAGTCTTGTGTATTTTTTCTAGAACAGAAATTGAAATTTCTTGTGTTCGATTTGTTTTGAAGTGTTTCACTCTTTTTAATCTTATTGTATGGAGTTGCTTTCTTCATTTAATCTTAGGACTGTTCAGTGGAAGTATATAGAAAGACAAGTGATTTTATGTATTGATTTTGCATCTTCCAACCTTGCTGATAATTTACTAGTTCCAGTAATTTTAAAACTGGGTTCTTGTGGCCTTTGTATGCACGGTGGCCATTTTTCTTCCTTTTCCTATCTGGAAGACTGTCCTTGCTTTTTCTTAGCAAAATTTCTGCCATGGCTAAAAGCTCCAGCACAAAGCTTATGACTGAAGCCATGCTGGCGCCAAAGCCATGCTGGCCACAGAGCACAGTGTCCCGCCTCTCCCTGTAAACCATAGTGTCCCCTGTGTACTTTCAAAGAGCCTTTGTTGAGGAAATCCCCTTCTGTCCTGGCTTACTGCCTGAAACTTATCACGAGACAGTACAAGGTTTTGTCCCGTGTTTTTCTGCATCTTTTGAGATGGTCAGGTAGCCTTTGGACTTTTGTGTTCCATCAATATGGTATATTGATTTCCTCTCAATTCCTCCTTGGTTGTTGTCTATTCCTGAAAGTCATCGAGTTCAGTCTTGTTAGTGCTGGGGGAGGGCTTCTGTGTTCTTGTGATGAGGAGCCTATTGCCTGCAATTTTCTTCATTCTCTCTCCTACGCTGTCTGTCTGGATTTGGTCTTAAAGTGACATTAGCTTTAGAAAGTGAGTCGGAAAGTGTTCTCTCCTCTTTTACTTTTTGGAGAGAATTTGTGAAAATCTGTATTTTTATTTTGAAATGTTTGGTAGAGTTTGCCTATAAATCATTTGTGCTTTCTCTTCCTTTGTTGTTATTTTTAAAATTGCTAATTCATCCTCTTGCTACGGGTCTATGCTATACAGATGATCATTTCTTGAGTCAGCTCCAGTAATTTGCCTTTTCATTCAATTTATCTAATTATTTATAGTCATTTATAACATGCTTCGACTTTTCTCATCCCTGTAAGGCTGAGGGAAAAATCTGTTTGTTTCTGAGTCTAGCGATCTGCCTTGCCTACACTTTTGCTAGGTCGTCTAAAGGTGTGTTAATGTGTTACTGTTTCTAAAGAACCAGCTTTTGCTAGCGTTGCTCTCATTTCCTAGTGATTTTCTAGTAGATTAATTTCTGTTCAAATCTCTATCCACTTGCTTTACATTTAATTTGCTGGGTTTAATGTCTTAAGGTGAATGGTTATTTATAAGAAATTGTTCATCCTCTACAATGTAAGGTTTATTTTATTTTATGTGTACGGGTTATTTATTTTATTTATGTGAACGGGTTATTTGCCTGCATGTGTCTGTGCATTCCATGCGTGCCTGGTGCCTGCAGAGGCCAGAAGAGGGCGTCGGATCCCTTGGACCTAGAGCTACAGACAATTGTGTGCCAACATACAGGTACTAAGAATCGAGCCCTGGTCCTCTGGAAAAGAAGCAAGTGCTCTTAACTGCTGGGCCATCATCTCTCCAGCCCTAAAACAGACATTTTTGCACCTACAATATTTACCTCTAAGTTACTGCTGTGGTCTTAAGTCATGATGACTTTTCTTTTTGGGCAGTCTCCATGGAAGTCCCCAGTGGTAGGACCAGCTACTTGCCCTAGATATGATTTTGACTAGGTGGGGGTGGGCTAGAATGGTTTCCTTTTTATTTTTATCTCCGTGATGTATCTGGACCTTTATACACACACATACACACACAAACACACACACACCCTACACATCCTAACACACACACATACCTTTACACACATACCTACACATACACATGCACACACACACATACACACACACACACATTCACAAGCAGAACCATTGATTCTTTTCTTGTTGTTTATTTTCAAGTGATTGAGGGCCAAGATGGCCACTGTTCCTTCTAAACATGGAAGAACCCGTCTTTGGTGAGGCAAGACCTCAATCTGCTCCCAGTGCTCTCTGGACTATTCTGTGTTCGTTTCTCCTCTTTGCACAAGCTCACTGGTAACAGCAACTGTGTTGGAGCAGGGTTTGTCACGATTGCAGCTTGGGGGGCTCCCTGGATGGTCCTCTCATCTCTCTTCCCTGCATCCTTCCTCTGCAGCCCAGGCGGCCACTGCTGAAGAGTGTCTGGCCAACCCTGTGGGCATGGACCGCTACAGCATGGATACCTCCTCCGCGGCCTTTAGCCACCGGGGCTCCTTGGCCCACTCCTCCTCCCAGTACTACAAGAGACTGAACTCTGGAGACAGCCACCTTGGAGGAGGCCCTGCCACTACCACCAGCAGTTCCCGCACCAACCCTGTGCCCTTGGGAGGGCCATCGACACCTGGACTGAGGTTCCCGGCCTCCAGCCCCAAGAGGAATGAAGGCGAAGGAAACAGATGTGGTAACGTAACACATGGCCTGGCTTTCTGGGGGCAGAATGGCTTCCACCCTTGCCCTAGAGACACAGCACGGGGTGGGAGATGGCGGGGGGGGGGGGTGAGAGGAGGGGAGGGGATTATAGTACAGTGATATGAACATGACTCTTCTGGAAACAAGAACTTTCCACAAGTTCCTTGGATTTTTGTCATTCCTGTAGGCAGTCAGTCAGTTTTAACTCTTTGATCATAAATGATGAAAATGGCATATTAGGTAGGAATGATTAATAGATTACAACTTAGTTCAAGACACCAAGGGGTGGTTCTCCCTCTCAATGCAGGGCCCCTGCTCTGTTCATCTTGTGTCCCCACCATGCCCTGCATCTAGTGGACGGGAGTGGGGAGGACACATGTGATGCCCTAGATGGGATGGGCATGGATCCCACTCATGATCCATTGGCAAGGTTAGGTCATTACATCCCACTTAGCCGGGAGAGATTAGGTCATTGCATCCTACATAGCCAGGGGAGCCCAGCTCTGTGCCCAGAAGAAAACAGCAGCAGACTTGGGCAAAAATTGTCTTTTGCATAGTGAGAGATTGATTATTAAATCATCCATGACAGAAGTTCACTGGAGAAAGCAGAAAAGACAAAGTGTCTCAGTGCTGGTTATTCAGCCCTCCTGTTCCTCACAGAGAAAAGTAATACACGAAAGTGCTCAAAGGGACGTGGGACTCTAGGAACTACATGGAGGCCTGTAACATGAGGGCTGGCTTGTTGGGGTTTATGTCCTGCCCAGTTCCCCACAGACGGCAAGCCACAAAGAAAATCACACAGAGATCTCCATAAGTTATAAAACTGATTGGCCCATTAGCTCAGGCTACTTATTAGCTCTTGTAGCTTATATTAACCCATTATTCTTATCTTTGTTAACCATATGGCTCGGTACCTTTCTCAGCTGGGTATATTACATCTTGCTTCTTCCGTGGTCTGGGCAGGACTGCAGAGGGAGCTTCCTGCTTCCCAGAATACTCCTGTTCTCATTGCCCCGCCTCTACTTCCTGTCTGGTTGACCCACCTATACTTCCTGCCTGGCCAATCAGCATTTATTTAAAACATGATTGACAGACTACAGACAATTCTCCTGCACCAGAGGCCATTCTGGTAGATGCCTTACAACAGGTGGGCCCAGCCTGCAGCCTGTGGGCCTCCTGTAACCAGGGTAACAATGAGGTTAGTGTAGCGTGTGTCACATGACATCATATTTCAATGTCACAGGATTGGACACCCCTGCTTCACAAAGTCATTCTCAAGCTTTGGGATTTCATTAATGGATTAGAAGTGATGGAGCAGGATGGATAGATAATTTTGTGGATGAAGCAGTCTGGAATTGTGGGTTTACTGTCCTCTAACTGGACTGGATGGCTCTTTTCAGCCCTGGTTTCTCTGTGTTTCTGTTTCCTTCCCTAAGAAATTAAAGTGATTGTACCAGCCACCCCTCCATCATAGAACCACGGGGAAGGTTAAACACATTTGCATGTAGCTTTAGTAGAGGGCCTATGGCCATAGTAAGTGGTTAATAAATACTAGTACCGTAGATTTGTGAATGCATCCCTCTACCGACCACAGCTGTGGGGAGCCACAGCTGAAACCGCTGAAGGGGACCTGAGACCAGAGTCAGGGAATCTTCAGCTTACTCCTCTGTCACCCTCACTGGGCTGGCTGTCTCTTCCCTAGGTCCAGATCCCTCTTCCAGTGGCTGCCAGGAGTCATGCACGTGAGCTGTTCTGTATGGTTCACGATCCCCTGCACACTTCCCTCAGATAGCTTCACCCATCCCAGACAAGCAAGCCCCAGACGGGCCTCTGCTGGCCACGGACGGAAGGATCAGCAGGGACCCTTTGAGGGAGAGGTGGCTCTAAAAGGCAGAACAATGAATTGCTTCACTCTATAACTGCAGAACTTTTCAGTGTAAGGACTCCACTAATGGTGCCCCTGCAGGGCGCTAAAGGGACAGTGGAAATACGGGAGCCAGCCGCTCAGCCACGGCTCAGCCACGGCTCAGCCACGGCTCAGCCACGGCTCAGCCACGGCTCAGCCACGGATCAGCCACGGCTCAGCCACCGCTCAGCCACCGCTCAGCCACCGCTCAGCCACGGCTCAGCCACCGCTCAGCCACCGCTCAGCCACGGCTCAGCCACGGCTCAGCCACCGCTCAGCCACCGCTCAGCCACCGCTCAGCCACCGCTCAGCCACCGCTCAGCCGTGCTGTCTCAGTAGAGAAAGGGGGAAGTAGGTGGGAGAAAGGGGGCAGAGGGTTGTGCCTCGTGTCTCTGAAAGAACTTTCCCTTTCTGCTATATCTCATTTTCTAGAACTGAGCCACATGGGCAATAGCTGCAAAAGAAGCTGGGAAATGTAGTTTGAATTCCAGGTGGACATCAGGGACTTGTTATAAAGAAGCAGCAGGGGTGGGAGGGGGGTTGTGCAGGCAGCTAGCAGTCTGAGCAACACGTCCTTATGAAGAATGCTTGCATTCTCTGTTTTTCTTCCCCTGGTGCTTTATTCTCTTAAGTATTACCCTGTCACACTAGAGGAGCCATGACCTCAGTTTTGTGGAGGTGTCACATGTATTTGAATCCCTGACAGTCCAAGCAAAAGGAGGCTTGTGCTAGACTTTCACTTAGCAGGCATCAACCATGGACCAATTTCTACTGGACTTAGGACTTATCATGGTATAATATGTTGCTCCTAGGCCGTGTTACCGGGTTCAGTTCCAGGTAATGTGGACCAAGAGGTCTGTCAGCTGTGAACCAAACTGAGGTGGCTAACTCCAAAGTTTTGGGTATATCCAAACACCCCAGGATCTCTGCTTGCAGGGTTTCTTGGGGTCCCTTCTGATGTGGAAGGGGATGAAGAAGAGGGTGAAAGTGGACAGGAATCCAACTCCACTGCAACTCTTTATCAAGGGCCTCCCCACAGTTGCTTTGTTTGAAGCAAGCTTGCCTAATGACCATGGTGGTTCAGGATGCTGACTGAGCGCAGAACCCAAGGCAGAGGGAAAGCCTCAGCCTCCCTACCCATCCTCACTCACCTGCCAGCCTGCACCCTGCTGCGGCTCCTACTATCTCCTCTTCTCTCTGCTAAAGCCTTTCCTCTCCCGAGGACTGTCTGATGTTCCTCTGAAATTACATCCCAGGTGAAATCCGTTGGCATCAAGGAACTGTTTCTCTTCAATGGGTTTGACCCAGCTCATAAACCCTGGAAGAAACCTAGAAATGGATTTTCTCCCTAGCTACTAATCACAATGGTTTGAAACCACAGAGTCTGGAGAGCTGCACCAGGCTGCAGGCAGGAGGGGAGGGAGGGATGAGGTGGCTGGTTCTCAGCTGCCTTTCCCTCTGATGTGAAGCCTTAGCCCAGCCTCCTGCTGCTCCTGGAGCTGGACCCAGTGCCAGCCGCCGCCAGTGCCTAACAATGCCACCGAGGTACAGCGCGGGCTGTGGTTTCCCTGGGGTTTGAACTGAATCTCAGGTGAATATTTGGGGGCTTCAGTCTCTCATCCCAGATACAATCAGCCAGAGCTCTAAAGGGCTGTAAAGAGGTTTCAGATAACAAAAGCTTCCTGAATGGGCTATGGAATTCCCAGGCAGCGCCAAGATGTAGGGTCAGAAACAAAATAAATCTGACATTGTTGTTAGAGTGCAAACTTTCCCTGTGCGCTGGAGTTGGCTTTTAAGGGATGCTCTGTCAGCGAGGAGCAGAGATGGTTTTGCTAGAGAAATGATGAGGACGAGGGCCTCATGTGAGGGCTGGTACCTGCAGAGGCAAGAAAGGGCTTCCTCATTGTGGAGAGAAAGGAGTTGGGGCTGGGATGATGCGGGAAATCCCACCTGATGGTTTGGGGTCTGTGTCAGGCAGATGGGGCTTCACTTACAGCGATTGTAAACCACGTATTCTTGAGCAGGGGAATGTGCTGGCGGTGGTGGGATTTAGGGGCACCGTCTACTGAACGTTTATGAGATGACCGAGAAGAAGAATGCCAATAGCTTTGGGGCTAATGCTGACGTTTATAACTTTATCCTATTGGATGCTTTCTACCCAAGATGACTGGTAAACAGCTAAGGGACTGGGTGTTCTGGTCAGCAGATGTCCACTGGGCACCGGGGCAGGGGTTCTTCTCAGGTCTGAGGATGGTGCCGTGAACTGGGCAGAAGGAGCCCATTGCAGAGAGATGGACCTTAGCACGCTATTGTGATTGTTGGAGGTGGAAAGTGTGACCTACGTGACAGTATTGGGAGGGAGGTTGCTGAGACAGTATTGAATGGGGGGTTGCTGAGACAGTTTTGAATGGGGGGTTGCTGAGACAGCACTGGATGGGGGTTGCTGTGACAGCACTGGATGGGGGTTGCTGAGACAGTACTGGATGGGGGCTGCTGTCACAGTGTTGGAAAGGGGGTGCTGGACCCTCTCACCTTGGGAGTCAGGAAAGACTCCAGGGAGGTGTGATGGAACCCACTGACATGAGAAGTGACATTTGAGCCCCATGAAGAAGAGGTGTCCTGAGGCTCCTGGCAGAGATCGCATTGCTTGTCAAAGCCAGAGGGTGGAGGCTACAGCGTCAGCTGCCGGTTGAGAAGGAATGCTGCCCAGCCCGGCCTGCTGGTCTCCAGGGGCATCTTCTGTCATGTTGGCAGGGCAGCTGGTCTTGAAGGATTAATAGAAAAACCCGATTAAAAGCTAAGTGTCATTGAAAGAGAATGAGACAACATTGTTGCAGCCTACCTGATTCTGCATAGATTGTGGGCTAGCCTGGACTCTGCATAGCCTTAGACACACACCCAAGGCCTGCAGAGGTGTCAGTGTCAGCAACCCGTGGTACACTGGGTCAGGCGCTACCTGACTTTGGACAGAGCATGCGCATCCTGCCACATACCTCTGCTGCGCTCCTGGACACAGCTGTGGAAGATAGGGAGCTCTGGCTCCTGGCTCATCCCTCGCTTGTTCCATGCCCCCACACTGTTAGCTAAAGTTTCCCCTGAATTATAAATGAGCAAAGACCAATTATCTGTGTGCTCGTGGGAATGCACAAGACAGAAAGAGATCCGCAGATGTGGTACCTGCACTTCGGAAGGGGCCGGGGGATTGCTTTTCAACACTGAGTCTGCCGGTGGTCTATTTTTCTGTTAACCTTGAATTTGGCTTCAGGAGCAACAAGATTTAATTATGTACCCATTCACCAGTGGGTCTCACTTTTCACATCTCCACAACCCACAGGAAGCAGCCTGACCAAGCACTGCTTTCCGCAAGCGCTAGAGAACACAGCGGGTAGCGAGTGTTGCGCATGCTCTGTTCACACAGGAGCACGATTCATTCGATCCATCCTGGCTGATGGTTGATCTGTCACATCTTCCTACTCTGACTGAGTCGGACTGGACACATAAGTCTTTCTGACACTTTCCCAGTAGCTGGAGCAGGATGTGGTGGTGTGTTGATATTTCTCTGTGAGTACAGACCTGCCCAGACTTTGCAAACCCATGGCTGGAGAGTTCTGTTTTCCTCCTCCAGCAAGACTATGTGCTTTGATGAGGAGCAACTCTTGAGCAGTGTCTTAGGTGACCTGATGTTCTGTCTTGTATTACTAAAAGGGCCCTCAGAAAGACTCCTAAGCTAGCCTGGCTGCTCTTCCACTATCCTGAAAAGCGGGGAAATGTCCACAGTTGGCACCAATCCTGAGCATGGAGAACATTTGCCTCAATGTCTGCTCTCTGCAGCCTTCCCTGAGAGCGCTCTCCTCAAAGACAGGAGCCCTCTGCTCAGGTTCAGACAGCGGCTGCTGTTCCTGACCTCGCTCATAGGACTTCAGGACCAAGCGCAGGATCTTATCAGTGGGCTGGACTTCCCCTCCTTCCTGCCAAGTCTAGGAAATTAGATTTGACCTCTGCTCTCATCACTTCAGAATCATTCTCGGACTAAAGACTTGCCGCCTTTGTAGTCAGGACATCCATTACCACCCTGATTAACAGCCATGCTCCCGTGGGCGGGCCCTGAAGACAGATGTGATTCCTGTGATTCTTCAGCCCCATGTTGAGTGCAGATGTCTTTAAATGGAGAAAAAAAAATTATCTTTCACTAGTGTGCATCAGTATTGGAAGGCTCTGGAGAGCATTAACCGTTTCTCAGTGAAATGCCTGGTACCAAACCTCCTTATGGGACCCTTCCAGGTCCAAAGGTCAGAGGGGAAAAAACGTCAAAGTAAATCCAGTTATCAGCTAGCACAGATTCAGAAATGTGATGGTTTGCTTGTCTCAGTACATGAGTGCTAGGTACTTCTCAGGCTTAGCAAAAGAGGGAGAAGAAGCATGGAAGAAAACGGCTTCCTCTTAAGACTCAGAGAAGGCACTGGCTTCTCCACTTCTGGAATTATCCTGTAGGGATACTGCTGTTTGTTCAGAATCCTGGCCTTTTTTCTAGCCTTGAAGTAGTGTCACGGATCACTTACACAAAGCTAGCATATTTCTGCAAAACATATCGATCCAGGTCACAGTCATCAAATCCACGCTCCTAGTCTATTTATTGTCTGCACGGCTGTGGAGGGGTCAATGTAATATATGACCCTGTAATGAGAGGATTTGGGTTGTATCGTTCACCAAAAACCTCTCCCAAGACCAAGTCAGGGGAGCAAGTGCTTGGCACATGATTGTGAAATGAACATGGAGGATTCTCAGGGAATTAAAACCTAAAGGTTACAGAAAAGTACATGAGTGATGGTTCTGAAAGGATGTGGGAAGCATCCTAAGAGAAGAGAAATAAGAGCCCGAGGGCAGATGGGGAGGCAGGTGATAGTAAGAAAGATGGCCATGGTGTCCACAAGGGGCCTGATAATGGTCTCTGAGCTTCAGGTTCTGTCTGTCTGTCTCTGTGTGTGTGTGTCTGTCTCTGCCTTTCTGTGTGTGTGTGTGTCTGTCTGTCTGTCTCTCTCTTTCTCTCTGTGTGTGTCTGTCTGTTTGTCTCTCTCTCTCTGTGTCTATCTGTCTCTCTCTTTTCTCTCTCTCTGTGTCTGTCTGTCTGTCTCTCTCTCTGTCTGTCTCTCTGTCTCTGTGTGTGTGTCTGTCTATCTGTCTCTCTCTCTTTCTCTGTGTGTATGTCTGTCTGTCTCTCTCTGTGTGTGTCTATCTGTCTCTCTGTCTCTCTCTTTTTTCTCTCTTTCTTGTCTGTCTGTCTCTCTCTCTCTCTGTGTCTATCTGTCTCTCTGTCTCTCTCTTTTTTCTCTCTCTCTTGTCTGTCTCTCTGTGTGTGTGTGTCTATCTGTCTCTCTCTCTTTTCTCTCTCTCTGTGTCTGTCTGTCTGTCTCTCTCTGTCTGTCTCTCTGTCTCTGTGTGTGTGTGTCTGTCTATCTGTCTCTCTTTCTCTGTGTGTATGTCTGTCTGTCTCTCTCTGTGTGTGTCTATCTGTCTCTCTGTCTCTCTCTTTTTTCTCTCTCTCTTGTCTGTCTCTCTCTCTCTCTCTGTGTCTATCTGTCTCTCTCTTTTTTCTCTCTCTCTTGTCTGTCTGTCTCTCTCTCTGTGTGTGTCTATCTGTCTCTCTCTCTTTTCTCTCTCTCTGTGTCTGTCTGTCTCTCTGTCTCTCTCTATGTGTGTGTCTGTCTGTCTCTCACTGTCTCTATCATTGTATTTGTGTGTATGTGTATGCATGTGGCTATGTCATGTACCCATACATTTGTGTGTGAATGACACTCTATGTGTGCCATTGTACGCATGCGGAGGTTCAAAGACAACCTTGGGTGTTAGGTCCTTGCCTTCCCACCTTGTCCAAGCCAGGGTCTCCATGCTGCTTTTCTGCCATGTACACTAGGCCAGCTGCCTCACAGGCTTCCAGGGAGTCTTCTGGCCCCCACCTCTTCCTTTCTTTTAGGAGTCCTGGGACTACAGAAACTTTTGCTATGCATCTTACTTTTATGCCAGTTTTGGGGATTCAAACTCAGGTTCTCATGCTTGTATGGCAAGTGTTTTAGCCACTGAGCCATCTTCCCAGCTCCTAATCCCCGGGCTTTGATGGTTGATGGGATATCAGTGGGAAGGAGGAGGGTAAACAGGCAAGCAATAGGAAAGTGGGCCATAATCAGTGTGCCCAGGTGGATGTGTGGGTGTTCTGGGGAATACCTGCGAGAGGTTGACCAGAAGGCCTAGTGCTTGCTCAGTTCAGTACCCATAACCAGCCTCTCTGACTAGAGAATGCTGCCACGATCTAAGATAAATTGTGGTCTAATCAAAGACAGGGAAGCCCCAGGGTTTGTCTGTAGGTCCCCCAGCCCAAAGTCCTTCCTCGGCATCTAGGAATCTACGGAATCACAATACAGTCCTTGGCTTGGGCAATGGGGACTCCGAGGGACTTGAGTGGCAGCTGTCTACAGACACATCTAGATCTCAGTGACAGCCTGAGGCAGTGCCAGCCATGCTAGATAGAAAGGAGCAGAAGCAAAGAAATCCATAGGAAAATTGTTTCAGGGGATAGGTGTGTGGGTGTATTTCTTACGTTTCTCATTCCTGTGAACGAATAATTGACAAGAAATAGCTAAAGAGAGACAGGACCTATGTCAGCTCACAGTTCGGGGGTATAGCTCCATATAACACATTGGGCCTGGAAGCAGAAGTTGCATGAAGTGGGGCAGTGGAGTGTGCTCCGTTCTGGGTGGACCAGAAAGCAGAGCAGAGGGAATGCTGGTGCTGACCTGGCTCATAGCTAGGGATTCCATTGCTGTGATAAAACACCATGGCTGAAAGCAGCTTGGAGGGGGGGAAGAGTTTAATTCATCTCACAGACCATGGTCCATCATCCAGGATAATACTGACAGGCACGCAAGGCAGGAACCTGGAGAAAGAAACTGATACCGCAACCATGGAGAAGCGCTGCCCACTGGCTTACTTGGTCTGCTTTCTTATAGCACCGAGGACTACCAACCCAGGAGTGGCACTGCCCACAATGAGCCGGCTGGGCCCTCCTGCATCAACATCAATCAAGACAATGAACCACAGGCTTGTCTACAGCCTATCCGGTGGAAGCATGTTCTCAATTGAGGCCCCTTCTTCCAAAATGACTCTAGCAATCAAATTCACATAAAACTAGCCAGCACACTGGCTTTCTCCACCAGTCCCCAGGCAGTCTGAGACCCCAGCCTCTGGGTGGAGCCACCCACATTCAGGGTGTGTCTTCCTTCCCTTCTCTCTGGAAATGCTTCCCAGAGGTGCGTCTCCTGGGTGATTCTAAATTCAGTCATGCAGACAATACAGATTAGCCACACTGTTAGCAGTATGAGTTAACCAAAGATTCAGCAGGGAGGGCAGGGAGAAGGGCCAGCAGGAGAGGCATCCTCCTAAGGACTCAGAAGAACCCAGCACTGGGGACAAAGGAAGCTGTAGGGTAACATCGTCTTCCTCTGAGAGCAGATATAGACGAACCCTCCAGGATTGCTGGAGGTAAAGTGACAGATTAGCCATTCTGCAAAGTCCAAAACTGAAGGTACCAACACATGATCCCCTGCCATCTCCAGAAGACCCAGAGACGGCCCAGCATCGCTTGGTCCCATAGCGGGCAGAGGCCCATATTGCTAACACTTAAGCTCTCAGCTCACCAGCCCCAGTCACCAATACCCGGCTATAGCAGACCCGAGGACAGATCCCAGCAGACAGAGCCCTGGACAGAAGGTCTGGAAAACTTTATCTGAATCTGTTTGTGAAGGACAAAAGCTTTTCCAAAACTTCCCTCCCTGCACAGCACGGCACAGAGCAGCTGTTTTCCTATGCCCCTTGCTCCTTACTGAGCAGCCTCTGGTAGAATTCACACGTCACAGGGTCACTCGGTCATGCTGTGGACTTCCGAGCACTAAAGACTCCTCCCAGGCCAGCTAGGGGTGCCTGTGCCAAGTAGGCAGCACCAGATGAGCACTGAGTTTCACTGGCTCATGGTTCCCCCTTCTCTGCTCACTCCTTACAGCCTCGAGCCCCTCTCCAGAGGTGCAGGACACCAGGAGATCAAGCAGCAGAAACCCTTCTACCTGGACTGTGGAGGACGTGGTTCGGTTTGTGAAAGACGCTGACCCTCAGGCTCTGGGGCCTCACGTGGACCTCTTCAGAAAGCATGTATGGAAGTAGTGGGTCTGGAGGGAGGGCCAGGGAATGGGGTGCGTGGAAGGAGAGAGGAGTTCAGGATCCCCCAAATGCTGGCGATTGGTCTTGAGAGAGCCAGAGATAAGAGACAGAGGCAGCCACGGGCTTATCAGAAGAGAGCAATTATCAGTTTTGTGTTTTTGAGGGATATTTTTCTCTTCTGTTCTCTCTCTTGGGCCTTGACTGCTTTTCCGCATCCATCTATCCACCCATTCATCCACCCACCCACCCTCCATCTATCCATCCATCCCTCTACTTATCCATTGATCGATCCATCCATCCACCCACCTACCTACTCACCCCCACCCATCCATCCATCTACCCATCCATCTATCTACCCATCCATCCATCTACCCACCTATCCACCCACCCTCTCACCTACCCACTCACCCCACCCTCCATCTACCCATCTATCTATCCATCCATCCACCTACTCACCTGCCCACTCACACCCATCCATCCATCCATCCATCCACCCATCAATGCATCTACCTGTCCATCTACCCACCCATCCACCCACCCACCCACCTACCCACACACCCCTCATCCACCCAACTTTCATCTACCCATCCATCTATCCAATCAATCCATCCACCTACCTACCCATTCATCCCCGACCCATCCATCCATCTAGCCATCCATCCATCTACCCGTCCATCTATCCACCCATCCACCCACCCAATCTGCATGCACCTGGCAGTCATTTGTAGCATACCTGCAATACTCCAGGCAAACTGTGATCCAGCCTGTTCTTACTGCCTAGAGTAGTGGTTCTCAACCTTCCTACCGCTGTGACCCTTTAATATGGTTGTGACCCCAACCATAGTATTATTTATTATGGTTCATAATATTTTTCATTCACAACTGTAATTTTGCTACGGTTATGAATCATAATGTAAATATCTGTGTTTTCCAGTTCATCTTAGGCAACCCCTGTGAAAGGGTCATTTGACCCCACAAGTTGAGAACCACTGGCTTAGAGGGTTAAATGAGAAAATACACATAAATTTACATGAGGCCTCACTCATATAGATAACCTTCTTATAAATGTTGAAATCATTTAGCTACTTCTGAAATATATAAGATGATAAGTGGGGAGAAAGGTAGGAATTAATGTTACTTGCTCAGCTTACTGTGTTAATTTTGCATTGATGGTATAACAAATTGTACAAATTCAGGGCCTTAAGACAATGGGCTTTGCCTATCTTCATTTCTGCGGCTCAGGTAGGAGCCTTGCCAGAGTTTCCACGGGCTGAGATCCAGGTGTTTGCAAAGATACAGTTTTGGATTTTAAGGGCAATCTGCTTGCCCTTCCCAGCTTTGTGATCCTTTTTAAAGCCAGGAGATCAGTCAGGGTCCCCTCGGACTGATCTGCCTGTGGATGGATTTAGTTGAATGACAAAAAATATCATCCATGGGATAGCAGGAATGTAGGTGGAGTTATTTCAGATTCCTTCAGTGGGGAGCAGTCGGGAATCTGAAAGGTACAAGGTAGCAACTGACTTCCGGGAGGAACAGGAAGAGGAGAGCATCACAGTCTGCTTTAGTTGTTCCCAGTGGTTCTCCGGGAACCAAAAGCACGTGCTCTCTCACCGACTCACCTGCCCTTAAGCTGCCTGCTTAGCACAGCTTGACCACAGCTGCCACTTGGCTGCTCTAACTGCCTCTGGGTTTTCTTTCCCCACCCCGTCCCCCCAGGAGATTGATGGCCATGCCTTGCTGTTGCTGAGGAGTGACATGGTCATGAAATACCTGGGACTGAAGCTGGGACCCGCTCTCAAACTCTGCTATCACATCGAGAAGCTGAAGCAAGCTAAGTTCTGAAGTTCGTGGAGTCGGAAGCAGAGTCCCAGACCTCAGCATTATCTCCTGCCTGATCTGCACCCAGCCAATGTCACAACGTCTTCTCAAAAGCAACATCCACAGAGACTTCGTCTTTTTTATAAAATGTGTGTGTCTTTGCCTTTTCTAACATCCCAGATGGCTCCTTTCAAAGGCTCAACTGTATTATTGATTTGCCAGAAAAAAAAATCACAAAAAGCCAATTACATTTAGTGTTCCTGACATGCTGGTCACTCTTTATAGGTGCTATTTGTGTCGCGACAGAGTGGATAACTGAACGCTGTCACCCACGGTGTATCCCCGAGGGGGCCCTCAAAGTGTGAGAAGGACCTTGTCCTTGGAGGTGCTGTGGTGTGGCTCATGGCAGGAGCAACCTCTCTCTGTTCTGGGGACCAACCAGCAGGAGCCTCACTGGAGTCAGCTCTGGGGTGACTGCCCCCCGAGGTGACTGCCTCGCCTTGCACTATCTGGAAAGCTTGAAGTTTTTTGCTCAAAGTGAGGAAAAGATGTTTTCTAGTCCCAGCTACTGAAGTCCTTCATTGCTCCACCAGAGGGCAGACTACTAACGAGATTTCAGCAGGCAGACGGCGGTGGCCTGCCCGTTCAAACTCAATGGCTGGGTTAGGGCTTCTGTATCAAGACCTGGCCTGCACATGGAAAGGGGACCAATTCCATAGTCAGCACCCCAGATTGCCACTTGAGAAGGAAGTGTGATCTGGAGAGTTCCAGATTCACTACTGACTGACTGACGAGGTACGAATTTGGACACAACTGTCTGCCTAAACAAAGATTTGAAAGCCCCTTCCTTCCCAGACTCTTGCTGAGGGCTGAGATGGTGGCATGCGGAAGAATCTCGGTGACATTTCACTATGGGTACTTCTTGAAGAAAAAGAAGGGAAAGAAAACTGTCTCAAGAACGCGTGAAATAGGAGAGCCCTGATTTCAGGTTACGTGGTTGCATTCTGTAGCTGAGTCTGTGGCTAATTTTTTCTAGACTTCAACAAATACACAGACGTGTTTTTATTGGGCTTAATTCAATTTACAAATAGGTTTTCACTTCTTCGCTGTGAAATAATGAGAAAAAAAAATTGATTTTCTACCCTTTGCAGCTGTGTCCAGAGAGGGATGGAGCCACGGTTTACTGGGCAGAAGGGTGACCTCTTTGCTGCTATTCTTTGTCACGTCCTTTCTTTTTCTTTTGTTTATTTAGACTAGAGAACTCCAGGGCACATCCTTTTTCTTAAAGGTGGATCTGGGGAGGGTGGGGGTCAAGAGTAACGTGGGGTCTGCCACGGCCACAGTGTGAATTGGAAAAGGCATCTCCCCGTGGGTTGCAGCCTAAGCGAGGTCTCAGCTGGCAAAGGACCTGGAGGGGCTTTGAGCCCTCAGCTCTCAGCCCGGTGTCCTGCTCCAGAACAAGGTAGGTATAGCTTCTTGGATGGAGCCACCTATGTATGGATCAGCTAGCATGTAGGCGAAGACCACAGGAAAGATTCCCTGCTGTGCTACGGGGCCCACTTTGATGGTCCCTGTTTGAGGAAGTGTGGCAGGTCACTGCAAGAGCATTGCTGCATATACAGCGGTGGTTGGACTTGAATTATGACTGAGAAGAAGATTGTCCCAGAACTTCCCACTGAATGGAAACTTGATCAGGTTTCGGAGGCGCTGGATGTCTGTTATTTTTAGTATGTGACAAAATGACCTTGAATCAGACCTTGGGGAGAATCTTTAAGATGTTAGAAGCAATGAGCAGACTCCCTTGCGAACCGATCGCTAGCACTAGGTGCTTGCCGCTGCTCTGACGTTAGGTCCTCGCCTCAATGAGCGGCAGATCATTCCTATCGACAGAATCGCTGCTGTGTGAAGGCAGGGAGATCTGGAAAAATCGCTCAGCTCAACCATTTGTGCCCTGTCCCTGTAGACTCCTGGTACCTCTCCCTGTAGACTCCTGGTACCTCTCCCAGGGACATGTAAGCTTCCCACATGTCCTGCTTACCCTTACCAGTGGCTCCCTGGTGTCCCCAAAGTTAACATATGCCCAAACGAGTCAAAGAAACCTCAAGGAGCTTTTGAAGGAGAGTTAGGACCTGGTTCAAGTCTACCTGGGGACTGGAGCTGTGTCCCCACACAGGGACTCCCAGTCAGGTGCTGTCTTAGTTCACACGAAGCCTTAAATTAGCTCGACTGCAGAATCCCAGACATTTAAGGTTTGGCCAAGATTTTTAGAAATGAAGAAACCAAGAAGCAGTTTCATTATTCTTGGCATGAAGGCTGCAAGGCTGCAGAAGAACCAGTGGAACCAATTCTTCTTGCCTGTTTTTGCATGGAATCTAATTAGCTGACCACATCATTGTAGCAATGCTGCAATCATAATTAATTTTCATCCCTCTCGAAAACCTTGTCAAACAGGGCAGCTAAATAGCTTCTCAAATGTAAAACATTCCAGGCCATTTCCTCTAAGCAGACCTTAAAGGTCAGGCTGTGGCGGTCACTTCTGGCCCAGATGGGAAGGACTTGAACTCACATTTGACAGATAGCACACTTGCTGTTCCGTCTGCATAGCTTTGCTGCAGGTTGTGGTGAATAATGGTCAAATTTTGCATAACTCCAAATTAAAGAGTGCGCATGCTCCAAACATCTCCAATTACATTTGTCTGTTAAACACTTGGAGAAAAAAAAAATCAAGAGATACTTCTGTTGCCTAAAGCATTTTAAATGTTTTATGAAACACATTATTCCCTTTGTGAAGATTTTAGATAAAAGACATGGTGTGTGTGTGTGTGTGTGTGTGTGTGTGTGTGTGTGTGCGCGTGCTCTTGATGCTGGAGCTGGAAAGTCTAAGGAAGTGGCTGGCAGTGTACCATGTTCTTAAATATCTTTCCAGCTTTGTCATGTGGAGACGAAGCCCAGTTTAGCCCTCCTCCTGGCTGTTACTAGGTGTTTCCTCTTACTGTAGCAGGGCCTGTCCTGTGGACAGCCAGATGACCAGAACAAGTCTGGTTTCTGGACTTGTTCCTCTCACGTGGCTGACATGCCATGCCAACCCTGAGGACCTGGATGCCCGAGGAGAGGGCACCCTGGGGAGCTGCAGGCCGAGAGCAGCTGCCTAAGGTCTCAATCATGTCTACCAGGAAAGGCTCGGGCCTGCTCTCTCTTTTCAACAGAAGTGTCAATGTCTTTTCTCTTTCAGTAGAAATAAAGGAACAGAGGACTCCTCAGATAAAACTGTGTTCAAATGAATAACTTGGGAAGAGATGCTGGACTCCTCAGATAAAACTGTGTTCAAATTAATAACTTGGGAAGAGATGCTGGGCTGAGAGTTTGAGAAGCAACCAGAACACACAAAAGTAAACGTTTGGTAGGAAAACAATAAAAATTGTGGTGACAACCCTGCCCATTACTGGGCCAGAACCTGTTTTTTCATATCTGCATGCTGTTACAGAATACTTCTTAACATTGAAACTGCTTAAATTAAAAAAAAAAAAACAACACAACAGATTCTTTTAGGAAAGTTTTGTTGAATCTTTGAAGAAAATTGGAAACACCCAAAGTTCTATTTGAACATTGTCATCATCAGAAAGTCCCGAAGGACGTTCTGCTCTCACCCCCGGAGAACAGAGAGGTCTTCCTACACATAAGCTATGGGATGTGAGCTCTTATGGCTTCCCACTTCCCCAGCGGGGCCAGGCTCACAGTGTTGTTTAAATCAGAGATAAAGACATGGACTGTGAAGGGGTAGATTTTTTTTTTTTAATTGCAATTGCAACATCTTGTTAAGAACAGGGGTGCCAAAAAAACAAAACCAAAAAAACCCAACTCTGCCTTTTGTGTGTGTGTATGAGAGACAGAAACACACTAAGAGTTTTCCTGCTGTGTTGCTAAGTGACTTTATTCTCAGTTCCATAAGAGAACCAGACTGGGAACCCCTGAGGGAAATCCAGCAGATGGTCAGATGTCCAGGGGCACAAACATCCCTGCTTCCATCCTGCCAAGTCAACAACAGCTGTCCAGCAGCCCCACTCCCGGGCATGGATGCTGGAGCCCCAGCCCCCTCCGTGTCTTCCCCTCCGAGATTTAGCCTCATCCCACATGATTCCTTCACGGACAATTGGAAGCTGGGTTTTGGGAAATCTAGTATTTACTTGAAAGAGGATCACTCCTATTTATTGCCACCAGTTAAAGATTATGGCAACATGTCTGCTAACAATTTGCTTTGTGTAATTTTGTCCTAATGCTAATAAGCCACAGCTGGGACACTTCCTGCGCTGACTTCCTCTGTGGTTACAGTACAGCCATCACACAGGCTACACCAAGTGCTGAGCACACACACGGGCCCAGAGATGCTGTGCCAGGCAGCCAGCCGCACACTTCCCCAGGCTGTGCCCCTCACCTACGTGCTAAGCTTCGTACCTTGAGACCTGGGGTTTCCTGGCACGCTTAGCAGGAGGTCGAGAGGGTAGAGGTGGAGAGCTGGCTTGATGATGACCGAATCGTGATTCTAGACACTGTGGGAACAGCAGCATCTTTCTGTCTAGTCAGACCCAGGAGCCACTCAGACTTGTTTGTCAGCAGCTTGACGACACGACCTGGCCTGAGCCCTGTGGCTCAGTGCTTGGTGCTGCAAACCACATCCCCTACCAGTTCCCACTTTGAACATACCCACAACTTGCTCCTTCGCTTCTTCCAATGACAGGGAGTTCCGTGTCCTTTCCCCACCCCACACCACTCCTAGGAGCTGGCTTATCTCTCTGTTGAACAGTTCTGGTTGTTTAAAAAAAAAAAAAGTTACTTCTCAGGGAGACACAGATGTCTGTGAATTAGATACGAACATCTGAGGTGAGGCCAACTCTGAAATCTTTGTCTTTTCAGTAGAGTGTCTTCATGCCGTAGTCAACTATATAGCACAACAGACATTGGTTAGCTGATCTCAGCAACAAGCTCCCTTTCTTTGTAGTGCAAGATTGGACACCTTATAAAAGTTCTACCCAGCTGCTATAGTGAGGTTGCTATTGCTGTGGTGAACACCATGACAGAAAGCAACTTGGGAAGAAAAGAGGTTCTTACATCTTAGCATTCAACATCATAGTCCATCACCAAGGGAGGGCAGGGCAGGAGCTCAAACATGGCAGGAGCTGATGCAGAGGCCATGGAGGTGTGCTGCTCACTGGTTTGTTCTTCCTGGTTTGTTCTCTCTGCTTTCTCATATACCCACAGGACCACCAGCCCAGGCATAACACCACCCCAACTGGGATGGGCCCTCCTACATCAGTCGCTAGGGAAATGTACTACAGACTTGCCTACGGGTCAACCTCCCACCCACGCCCCTCACATCCCATCACAATGTCTCACTAGATAGCTCTGGCTGGCCTGGAGCATAGACCAGGGTGGCCTTGAACTCACTGAGATCTGCCTGCTCTGCCTCCTGGGGGCTGGGATTAAAGACACACACCACCACACTCAGTTATTCATTATTTCATGCATATGGGTGTTTTTTTTCCTGCACACCAGAAGAGGGCTTCAGATCCCACGGGACTATAGTTACAGATGGCTGTGAGCCACCACATGGGCTCTGGGAACTGAACTCAGGACCTCTGGAAGGGCAGCCAATGCTCTCAACTATTGAGCCATCGAGCCCCTCTACAAGCCAATCTTAATGAAGGAAGCATTTTTTTCAGCTGAGAGTCCTTCTTCCTAAATGGCCCTAGTTTGTGTCAAGTTGACATAAGACTAGTATAATAGTTTAAATAAGAATGTCCCCCCCTCCGTAGACTTATGTATTTGAATGCACTGCTTAAAAGGATTGGGAGGTGTGGCCTTGTTCGAGACAGGGCGTCACTGGGGGTAGCTTTGGGGGTTTTAAAAGCCCAAGACAGACCCAGTGGCTCTTTCTCTCCCTGCTGACTGGGGATTTGGTTGTAAAACTCTCAACTACGTTTTCAACAACACGACTGTCTGCATGTCACCATGCTCCCCACCATGATGACAATGGACTAAACCTCTAAAACTGTGAGCCAACCCCAGTTAAATGTTTTCCTTATAAGAGCTGCAATGGGGGTTAGAGAAATGACTCAGCAGTTAAAGGTACTGGCTGCTCTCCCAGAGGACCTGGGTTCAATTCCCAGCACCCACATGGCAGCTCACAACTGTCAGTAACCCCAAGATCTGATACCCTCACACATACATGCAAATAAAATAAAAATAAATAAGCTATATTTTAAAAAACGAGTTGGTGTGGCCATGGTGTCTTTTCACAGCAAAGGACAGAGACTAAGATAGTTAGCTAGGCCAGAGGACATGTCATAGTCCTCAAATCCATCAGACCAGTCATGAAAAGAATAATGGAAAGAATTGTAGTCTCACCAAACAGGAAAAAGGAGTTGCAGGAAGAATTTACCATGTAGTATTAGGTCTGGCTGTGTTCACATAAGCATTTGAACTGCAGATGCTTAGGTGAATAAACCTAGGTGGTCACGTGCTACATTCTCTGTGAGAAAGACCCTTAGAGATGTTGAGGCCCTTTGATTAAAAACAAACAGACAAATCTTTAATCAATGCTAGGAAGAGCAACAGTCTGGCGCAGGTTTAGGAAAGAGCAGTGCAGTTTCTGAACCCACACAAGTTTGACCTCATGGGCCCGTGTGCACGCCTAAGAGAGCATGCATCTGTGAGTTAACGCAACCGAAGTGCAGAGGGTTAGAGGAGGTGGCACAGGGAGATGGTGCTGCTGTTAGTAGTGTTCCTTTGAGGAACCATCTAGCAATGATCTATTTAGAAACCAGACCCCCAAATACACACAGTGCATAGTATATCCAGCTTGCTTAGATTAAAGTCTAGATGATGCCGTGGGTCATGTGGGAATGTTCAGCCCCTGAGACGCGGACAAAGCGGACAATGCCCAGCATGTGGTAAGGTGCATAAACCAACATGACACTGTGCTAGGTACTTACCCTAGTTTCCTATCTGCTCCCAAATAGAACGAGATTTGTTTTTCAATGTTAACACAGTAAAGGAAACAGAGACCATTTATTAGAAAGAGAAGCACTCCTGATCATGAGTGGGCTATGCAGGGCAAGGCCCAAGCTCCAAAGTCTAGATTGTTCTTGAAGTCTCTGATTCTGTATCTGTTAAAACAGAAGCGCCCTGAGACAGGCTAGCAGGAGAATTTGACCAGCCTTCACTTGTTCCGGGCCCTGATTTTACTAATACCCTCATTCTGCCCGACTGCCTCAAATTCTGAGTGGCCTGGTGCCCTATGGCAAGAACGGCAGAGCAACAGCCGGTTGTTTTCAGTTTATTGGGTTGTTTTTGTGATTTTTTTTTTTTTTTGAGACAGGATCATCTGGGTAGCCGAGGCTGGCCTCAAGCTCACAAGCTCTGTCCCCTTCCCCCAGGTGCTGCTATCACAGGCCTGTGTCACCAAGCCCAGCCACAGCTTTACCTTAATAACACCTTTTCCTTCTTCCTTCTAAACTCACAATGCCTCTTCAAAATGGAGCAGGGTTTCTTCTGATTGATTGGCTTCTCCAGTGGGCAGACCTCTTGGGAAAGGCAGACTTTGCCCTTCCCACAATCCACTCTTTCTTCCTTGCATGGATAGGGAGCACCCAGGACCCAGGAGGTAGGAGAGCATTTACCTTTTCTCATCATCACTCCCCTCCTCCCTTGAGGACAGATTCAAAACAGCAAGGACTTCCTTCCCTAATCTCCTTCACCCCTGCCCACTCTTGCACACGTAAGCAGAGTTAGAGAATCGGCGACTAAGTTTTTTTTTTTTTTTTTTTTTTTACATAATCCAAACCTTCCAAAGTGCTTCACCTTCAACGAAACCACTTTAAAAGCCTAGGATGTGTTCTGAGGATGCTGCATTGCTCAGAATAACTAGCGCATTTCTCTGGAGACGATCTTTAAAGACAGGACACGTTCTTTGCGAGCATTGTTGAACTCCGTCATTGTCCCTCATGGCCATACAAAGCCACTGGGATGGTGACGGATGATGCAGGAGGTAGACTACTCAAGTCTGAAATTATGTGTTTTCATTCCTATTAGTCTGACTTTTTCTTGTGTGTTTTCCTTCCTTGGTACAGATGGTTTGAACAATAACAGCTGTGGTTTGTTTGTCAGGACGACTTTGAAGGGCGACATTGTTTGGATGGGAAACGTATACTTTGAAAAGTCTGTCCTTGTGGAGCCTGTGCGTGCTTTCAAATCCACGGAGAGCAGCCTCACTCGTGGAACCCAGAACCCCAGAGCTGAGGCCAGGAGCTTCGGGGCAGAATCTTCTTGGTTGTCTTCTTGCAGGAGTTCTCTGCAGACAGCAGAACATAGTTCAGAACAAAAACAAGCTCTCCAACTGGCCACTGCGCACCCCCACCTCTCCTAGCGCCTACTGGCGTATGTAGATGAGCCTCAAATCGGCTCAGCTGGTGTAGCGAGGCTGTGCCTGGGGGCTCCTCCTCCTTCTCTTTCCTGACTTCCTGCTGGCCCCTTTGCCAGGCTCACCTCATGTGGATACTTTCTGATGTTTTTCTCTCTTGAGTCTTCAACTCTGCAGAACATCCATGGGCTGGGGAGATGTTTAAGAACATTGGCTGCTCTCCCGGAGCCCCCATGTGTCTGCTCACATCCATTACCCCAGTGCCTGGGAATCTGATGCCCTCTGCTGGCCACCATAGGTAACAGGCATGCATGTGGTGCACAGACATACATGCAGACACAACACTCATACACATAAAATATTTTTTTTTAAAAAAGAGAAAACATGATTTCCTTTTCCTTGTGTTTTTTCCCCAATTCTCCCCATCTCCACACCTTTTCTCCCCTCTTATTGTTTTCTCCAGTCTATTGTTTCTTTCCTCCCTGGCCCTGTAGGACTGGCCTCTGCCTGGCTTCCACTGCCCAGCTGCCATCTGCCCCAACATTTCTTGGCTCTGTCACACTTCTTGCCGGTACTTACTTGTCCTTTCCATTTTAAGGCTCTCCTCTAAACTTGCGGCTGGAACAGAAGTCTTCCTTTGATGCTCCATTCCGTGATTCATCCCTATGGCTCCTGGGCGTCATAAGCACAATGCCCATCTCATCAGGCATTCCTTCTCCTTCCATCTTGAGAGTCAACTGCCGAGTGACCCGGTGCGTTGCTTCTCCCAGGCAGACCACTCCCGACCTACACCAATGTCCAAGAGCATTCTGGGGATTCTCTAGTCCAACTAGCATTGGAGATAGGATAGTCACCCAGGCCAGAAAAAATTTCTGGGGTGAGGCCCTGTTTTTAGGCATTTACAAGTCTATTAAGACCGTGATGTAGGCAATATTAAATGGCTGTACCTGCGCAGAGAGCAATGGTGATGAATCCCCTGGCCTTCCCGGCACAGTTCCCACCCTGAAGGTCTTTCCAGGGTGAAATTGGTCTCTTTCTCAGGAACTGAAAACCTTCCTGCTAAAGTGTGAGAGAGTGTAGTGGACTTAGAGACAGCCCTTATTAGCTTCAAGAAAATGTAAAGTATAAGTTGTATTATAAAGCTAATATTTACACTTTATAACACTGGTTAGATTATTGTTCTCCATTCTATACATAGAAATAATTATTAATATAAAGATTTCACCCTTTAACTGCATTTGTGAATAAATTTACCTTTAAATTCTCTATGTGTGCAAGAAAACTAAATAAATTGGTTCAGTTCAATCTTTTCATCATAATTATCTTCTGTTTTCTCCTTTTTACTAGCAGGCAAAAGTTTTGTTAATTACATGCTATTGTAGCATCACAAAGCGGCGGGAGGCCAAAAGGTGTGTTTTCCACATAGCCAGGATGAGGCTGTCATTGTGTGACAAGCCCCTTGCTGAATACCGAGGGCGCGTGGGCACTGGGAACTCCCAGCGGCCTGAGCTTGCGGGGTGGGATGATGATGATTGAAACACCACGGCTTTTGTTTTGGAAGCCAACAAGTTCGTTTGCAGATTCTTTCATCTCAGCCTTAGGTAATCTCCTCTTTATTCTGCTCCATTCCCCATGTGCCCACTTGGGAGGCTTGGTGACCTCACCCTCCCTGAAGGTGCCTGCTGCACCCTTTCCCTGGGCAGCCTCTTCCTCTCATTGCCGGACTTCATGAAGCAGACAGAAGCCAAGAACAATAAGTCCTCCTTCCATCTCAGTGAGAGAGCAGGTTGACTGTGTTCCAGGTTCTCCTTTTCCTACATCATCTTTCTTCCTTTCTGATTAAAGACTTGTGAAGAGACAGGCGTGAGTGTGTGTGTGTGTGGGCACGTGCATCTATCTGTCTGTGTCTATGTATGTGGCTGTGTGTGGCTGTGTGTGGTGGGGCTGTCTGTGTCTGCTTGTGTGTGTGTGTGTCTCTGTGTGTATGTGCGTGTGTGTACGTGTGCATGCATGCACATCTGTCTGTCTATCTGTGTCTATGTATGTGGCTGTGTGTGTGTCTCTTTCTCTGTGTGAGTGAATGTTTGTGTGCGCACACACGCTCCTGCCTGTGTGCTTTTGTTGAGGTTGGGGTCTTGAAGAAAAGCTGAGCCGGTAAAGTCTGTGCATCCTTTGCTTGTGTTGGGTACTGGTGTGAGCAAGACCTGGAGAATGCACCGCACATGTTTGGATTACTTAAAGAGCCATTCTGCTTGACGTCATGTGGATCCAGTAGGATCCTGGGACATCGATGTCACTCTGTGTTTCATTTGGAAGTGCTCGTGAGGAAGAGTGGGGCTTCCTGTTTAGGGAATGGGGTCATTTGGGCAGTAACTTAAAGAAAAATACCCACAGTTGTAAGATAAATAATTTTGCAGGATAAAGAGCAGTGGATAGCTGTCGTTGGAATAGTGAGCAGTATTTACCTTGAAGAAAGAGGCCCCCGAAAGCCTGTCACCTGGGGGGAACGGCCGTGCCTTAATTTCTGCTCTTTGTAAGCATGATGCAATCAGGGCTTCCCAATACTGGTGCAATCCTCTCACCTCACGGTGTTCCTATGTAATTGTGTCACATAATGGGAAATTGTAATAGGCAATTTGGTTCTGTAATTCAGTTTGCAAAGCATGCAAACACGAGATAACTAGGTTAAATGCAAATCAAATGGGCATTACACGAAGGTACAGAAAACGGGAAAAGATGCTGTGTCCAAACTTAGAAACAGCTTATGTTCTCTTCCTCTTGGACCTCCACATGGGGAGCTTATTAAAGTTATTTGTCCTCTCTTTTAATGCTACCACATACTATTCACGTAGATACGTTATCTCAGTGTGAGCATGTGTGTGTCCCTACTGCACACACTCACCAGTTTCTCATTAGTGAGAGCACACATGCTCCTTACTTAAGGACACATTCGCCTTTACAATGGGCAGAGTTTACTATAAAGGCAGTGGTCTGTAACTTTTGATTTGTAACCTTTTCCTTTGGACCCATTTATTCACTATTTAGGAAGTCTGATTTTGTGGGGGTGTTTTGTTTTGGTTTTGGTTTTTGGTTTTTTGAGACACAGTTTCTCTGTGTAGCCCTAGCTGCCCTGGAACTTGATCTGCAGATCAGACTGGCCTCGAATTCACAGAGCTCTGCCCGCCTCTGCCTCCCAAGCACTGGTATTAAAGGCGTGCGCCACCACTGCCCTGCTATGATTTTATGTTTTTAAAGCACTCTCTTAAACATAGCTAGTTGGGGTGTTATAGTCAGAGGTACACAGTGTGATAAAATCCCACTGACCCTAATTCTTTTACCAGACGGAGGGTATAGGCTTCTTTTTATGGTGTGTGGTTTTTATTTTTAGTGAATAACATTTTTACTGCCATCTCTTGCCAGGTTAGGTGTGATTACAATTTCTAAATCTTAAGATTTCAAGGTGATGCAGGTTTGTGTGTTTTGGTTTTTTTTTGTTGTTGTTGTTGTTGTTTTGTTTGTTTGTTTTTTGAGACAGGGCTTCTCTGTAGCTTTTGGAGCCTGTTCTGGCACTAGCTCTTGTAGACCAGGCTGGCCTCGAACTCACGGAGATCCACCTGCCTCTGCCTCCTGAGTGCTGGGATTAAAAGCATGCACCACCACCACCTGGCCGTGTGTGTGTGTGTGTGTGTGTGTGTGTGTGTGTGTTCTTTTTTTCCTGTTCGTGCTACAAAAACAAACAGCTTCTATGGTTTTACTGTGGAATGGATTCTGTATGAGGCCATGTGGTCGTTATCCAGTCCAATTTCTGGTTCCTGCCTGGGGCAGCCTCTCATCTCATCCAGCCAGCACACAGGTTCATAAGGACTTCTTGGAGGATTCCAGGGCTCTCTGGGGAGTGTCTTTGCCTCCTTGTCCTTCCTGTTGTAGTCTGTGACCACAAGGGGTGGCAGTGGGTAGGGCTAGGAGATGTGGTCTGACCTCCCATGGGAGTGTCCCCTTCACATCAGCCTGGGCCAGTCCCTCTAGAATCTCTGTGGATACTAATGGATACCTCCCTCCTGCTGGTAGTCAGGGTGATTCAAATGAACTGTTTGTCATGGATCCAGCCCAACCTTGACCTTCCAGATTCACGTCTCTCTCTTGCCCCTTGTGCTCAGAAGTGATCCTTGACAAAGGCAATGGTTTCTCTGATGTGGTGGTACACCCCTTAAATTGTCACTCTAAGGCAGAGGGATTGCAAGTTGGGGATCAATCTGGGTACAGCAAGACCCTATCTTAAAAAATAAAACAAAGGAATAGGACAAAAGAAAAAAAGAAGGAATTGGTCTTCCCATGCTAGGTGCACAGCTAGAGAAGGCAGGAAGACAATCTTGGGAGTAGTTCTTGACTGTTGGCTGCAAGTCCCCAAAGCCTCCATCTTCCATTTATATAAAAATTTAAAAACTCTAAAATTGTGGACCTTGACTCAAACAAAACCACTCCTAAGCTCATATTGCCGCCCCCCTCTCCGACACCCACCCTCAACCCAGCCTAGGTCCAGATCAGATAGTAGCCTCTTCTCACGCACCCAGGAAGTCCCTGCTCAAGTCTATAGGAAACCCGCTTCCAAGTACCCTCCCTCATGGCGTATAGATCCTCCAACAGGCAGAGGCAAGCTCTGAGAACAGCACACACTAGCAGCTGGTCTCACCACAGATGTACAGATGGTAGCCAAAGGTAACATGAATGTTACAGTCTTTATGTCAAATTTGCACACAGATTTGGCCACCTGAACACCTGATATTTATCAGGCCTAGAAAGGAAGGAGCTAGCTCTATGATGAAGAGAGGCCTCCTGGACCAGAGCAGTTACACTGGGCAAATGGTTTGACTTCCTTGGGGCCTAGCTCAGCATGTCAGGTCGTCTGGAAGCTGACCCAGGTGTGTGCACAGGGCCCCATCTCACTTCTTCTCACACTCCCTCCTTGTATTTTCCTCTTGGAGACAGTGTCTCACTGCGTAGCCCCAGGCTTGCGAACCGTCTGTCACAGCCCGCATCCCCTTTGCTGGGGCTCCAGGAAAGCTGCGCTAAGCCCTTGCCCGATGGAACCATTGAACCAAAAGCCTCAAACCTGGATATAGTCCTGGTTTTCAGTGGCCATCTCAAGGCCTTGGACAAATGACTTCACTATCATGAGTGTTATTTTAAACAAAATTTATTTTTTATTGGAAACAACTTCATCAGAGTCAACCAATTCAAATGTTTAAAATGCTTTGGTCCATGTACATAAATCTCACTATTTGGGGAGGGAAATGGGAGGCAGGGAGGAGGCGGAAATTTTTTCAATAAAAAAATAAATAAAAATAAATCTCACTATTTGAGCAATGTATTTTTCTGTTAATGTACTTAAAGAGATATTGCCCCTAACCTCATGAGCTGAGGCGGAGAATAAAAATAAAGGACCTTAGTAACTTTTGCAGGATTCCTCATCTTAAGATATTAAAAATAATGAAGTCATGTGGTCTTTTCAGATCCCAGGAGGTTGGACCAGGCAAGACCCACATACTCGCACCTCTGGGCTGGGCTGTCCCACTAGCCCACAAGTCTGTGACTTAGCGATAAAACAGCATATTGTGTCTAGACACCCTCCCCTCCCCATCCAGACCTGAGCAGGAGGGTCCAGCAAAGATTTGCAGGGTTGTGAGGATTCACAGAGCTTTTGAAGAGGCTGACATAAGCCAATGACCTGCTCAGGGGTCTCTCGAATCTAAGCAGGAAAGCATTAAGAACCGACTGGGCTTGGTCTGTGGGCAGGCCAGCAGGAAGGTGAATATCCTCCATGCTGTGTGAGACCTGTTGTTCCTGGGAATTCTGGGAATTGAGCGTACCACCGCGCATGCGCACACACAGAGTCAGCCGGATCAAGCCTGCTGATTGCTAAGAATGCATTTTGGTGCTCAGTGATCTCACACATTCCCCCACTATACCTCCCATCCACAAAATCATTTTTTAAGTAGAATCGCCTTTCTCTTCAAACTCTCCGCTGAGGTTGACTGGCTGTCTGTCTTGGAGCTTTTCCTAACTTGGAGCTAACCTATTAGTGGGAGTACCCTGAAAGCAATGAGGTACCCTGAAAGAAGAAGGCTATTTCAATGAGAAATATTTCTGTGAGATCTCTGGGGAGTGGATGAACGGAAATGCGGATGAGCAGCGGTGCTATCGCTATCGCTGGTTTTAGACTAGCAGGCTCGGCAACAATATTTTGTTAGCAGCAGTTAATCAGTGAATCCCATTACTAACGAAGGTTATCACTCCCAGCCAAAACTGCAAATTACAGTTTCTTTCTCCCCAGGCTGAGGATAACATTCTTAAGAAACTTGCATCTACAAGTAGTGTCTCATTAGCAGAAACGGGGTAAACAGAAACACACTGAGAATGTCATTTACAAACCAGGTTGATCTCTGTGTTTCAGTTAGCTTCTTCCCAAGCTCATTTGGTGCTGGTGTGTCAGAGAGAGCTAGGAAATGGTTTTCTACACCAGCTACAGATGACAGTATCATATCCAGGAATCAATCGTTGGCTTATAAAAATTAATAAATAAATCTTCATCCTGGTCCATTCAAACTCTAAGTCGCTTGGGAAAGGACTTTTTAGTGACTGTGGAGAGCCACTCTTTCCTCAAAGCCATCAACCCATGCCTCTCTTGCCGTTTTATGACGCCGGTTTGGAGTCGTCCATGACTAAGCTCCTTGCCATCCCCCTCTCCCCAGTGGTGGCTCATCAGATGTTGAGATTCTGTGGCCTCATATTCCCAGCTTCCCCTGCTTGTGTTTCTACATATTCATCCAATCCCTTTCCCAGAAGACTGAGGGAGCCCAGAGGGCCCGGAGGGTCCAGAGAGCCTCAGACAGGGATCTGGTAACACTAAACTCTTACCTAGGTGGCTCCATTACTCCATGTGAGCATGGACCATACAGTCCATAGGAAATGCAGGTGAGCGCTGGGGAAGCCAGGTCCTTGATGAGAGGCAGGCCGGTGCCGCAGTGATGTCTGTCCCAGCCTTGCCTCTGGGGAGGCTGTCACTGGACACATCTGCACTTACTGCCCTTGGCCCCATGTGAGCCCTGTTGGTTCAGCCCCAGTTCAGAGCTTCAATTAGTTGTGAACTTTGCCGTTCAACAGTTGTTAATTTTACTTATTTTTTCTTTCTGGCTCAAAAAGGGGATGGGTTTGGGTTTAAGATTTTTCTTTTGTTGTGTGTATCATGGTATGCGGGAGGTGGAACTGCAGAGCCCATGGGGGGCAGGGAACGGACACCACAAACATGCCGCTGTCACACAAAGTTTACGCGGGAAGGAAGTTTATTGGGGAAAGGGGGGAGTAAGAGGGGAGAGACAGAGACAGAGAGAGACCAGACAGAGACCTGCCTCCTCAGAGAAACTGCAGAGAGCTGGAGTGGGTAGAGCTTGTCTCTTAAAGAGACATTTGCCTCTGCATACAGAGGGTACTGCCTGCCACGCATGCGCATGCTGGGTGGCCACTCTGCCTCTGCTGGGTCCCCAAAGGGTGGGGCCATGTTTGCATTTGCCTGAATGATAATAGTGTGTGTTGTGTACATACTCGGGGCCTGCAGCTCTCCTTCCAGTTGTGGGTACCATTTTCCCTCCTGTGCTACATTCTCCATCCCCCAAGGCTTCTCACTTCACCGCCCCGACATTTCCCCCAGGAAGGACTCTGCTCTCTTGCAGAATTACCCTTTCTACACGTGCAGTGAAACCCTTTGCTTGTACCTCTGTATCCTTCCACTTGGCTCTTGAAACATGGGTGGGAAGGGGGTGTTTATTTCCTCCTCATGGACCCCCGCTCTCACCCTGAGTGAGAACATCTTGTGTCTTGCAGCTTTTTCATTTCCCACCAGGAAACACATTTCCAAGGGCCTCCCTGACTTGTGAAAACTCCATCCAAACCCATCTCCTGGAAACGGGGTGGCGGATGAAAAGTTCTTCATTAAAATTAGACACTTTAAAGAGGTATTGAGTAAAATGCTTTGGAAATCTGCTCTGCAACTATCAAGGGAGGAGGTTCCTAGAGGCCTGGCTTTCAGAAAGAGGCAGGGGGGGGGGATACGAACAGAGGGCCCCCGCACCTAGATCCCCCCTCTCCCAAAGGCTAGAGGTTTGAGTCTACTGGGCTAGGCTGTTGACTTGAAGTCAGTTCTTGTCTCTTATATGTTATTGCTCAGAGCCGCTCTGGTGAGGTGCTGGGGGGGGGGGGGGGAGAGTCCTATTGACCTGCTGTTCCAACAGAACAGAATATGATTTATGGCCGAGAAGCTGGTCAAGCGCTGGATGCAATTTCAAGCTACGATTTCTCATCTGGGCGTCTAATGTTTGATTATGCAGCTGGGCGGTGTCCCCTCTAAGGCCGCTTTCCTGACGTGAGCCAGTCCCAAGCTAGGGGCGAAATGGACCGGCAGAGTGCAATTGGAGCCTGGAGGAAACGCCTGGGCAAGGCCTTAGGAAACTCCGGGCCTGGAAAGCAGCTGTTTGATTCTGGCCGGGTGTGGGAGGAGGCGGCGGCAGAGTGCGGCTTGTTGGGGGTTGTGGAGAGCAGGTCTGCCCTGGGAGCTTTCAGACACAGCTGACTCCGTACAAGCTCCCCTCCGTGCACCTGAGGGGCGGCAGGCAGGTGGCTAGAATGAACCTGGAGTCCCCACCTACGAGACCCGAGACCCGTGGTGGCAGCCTGGGGACAGACAAAGACTCAGCTCGGCTCAGCTTGCCCCTGAGGACAATGGGAAGAGCAGCCTACTTACTGGAGGTCTGGGTTCTGTGATCCTGGGGGACTTTAAGTTTCGCTCCCTTTGACCACCAGGTGACAGTGTTGCTGTGGTGGCTAACCAGACCAAGGTCTCGGCCACCTCTGTCACAGGAGGGAAGCAGGGAAGCTGCAGGAAGTCACACCTGGCCTGAGTTCCTTCTAGGATGTGTCTCAGAGAGGCAGTGACTATTCTGTTACAGGAGACCCCCAAGACTTCTACTTCAGTGCTTGGAGGGGTTTGGGGTTTTTGATTCTTGTTTTTTTACCTTCTCCCTCGTGCTGGGGATTGAACCCAGAAACTTGCTTCCTCGGCAATTGCACAATTACAAGGCTGCATCCCCGGCCCTTTTAAAGGTTTTTGGAGCCACTTCTCACTGAGTCTGTTTCTCCATCTGTGAAAGAGGAGTTTTGGATCTGGCTCATACTCGTCAGCCTGTGTCTGAGGCAGACGACAGGAGGGTGGGAGAACTAGAGGACCAGAGGTTTTTATGGAGTCAGCTGTGTCTGAAGGCTCCCAGGGCAGACCCACTGTCCCCACCCTCCAACAAACCTCTTCTGCTGCCTCCTCCTCCCACGCTGAATCAGAATCAAGCAGCTGCTTTCCAGACCTGGGGTTTCCTAAGGCCTGGCCCTACTTCTCCTCCCCCTAGAGCTGGGCCACCTATACTTGCTTTCTAAAGACATTAAAGCTTTTTCTTTGGAGGTCCGGTCACCAAGGCTGCCGAAACAAACATGCAACAGACAGATTAACAGGAGGGAACACATCCAAATCCACTGTCAACATGAAAAACACAGCTCTCATCTTAAAGGTAATAAAGAACCAGTTTATTCTGGAGCCATTTTGAGTGACCACGGCCCAGAAACAGATTTAGGATACCCCAAATTCCATGTTCTAGTGTGGAAGCAATTCCATGAATGTGGAGGCCCAAAAAAGTGAGCCTATTTCCACCTTGTCTGAAGGTCAGGGAGTTTTAGTGTGTTCAAACTTGTTGACAAGTGTGGGTATACCCCCTGATCTAGGGTGTGGTTGCTTGGTGTTTTGAACATTAAGATGGCCCATACAGGTAGGTCCTCTCCACCCTGATCAAGGGTCAGGAAATTCAATCCTATTTCTGCTCCTTCTTTTGAAATTGGAGATTTGACCTTGGGAGTGACTGCTTTTGGGATACTTGGTCTAGGGTGGGTTCACTGACTAAACAACAGAATGCCACTGGCTTGATGTCTTAAAATATTGAAGCAAATAACTGTTCTAGTTGTCCTTTTGATGTGGGAGGTCCTTCTGTCTATGTATTGCTTTTATTGGTTAATGAATAAAGAAACTGTTTTGGCCTATAGCAAGGCAGAACTTAGCTAAATGGGGAAAACTAAACTGAATGCTGTGAGAAAGAAGGTGGAGTCAGGGAGAGGCCATGTAGCACACTGGAGACAGATGCCAGAACTTTATCCAGTAAGCCACAACCTTGTGGCAATATGCAGATTAATGGAGATTGGGTTAATTTAGGATATAAGAGTGAGCTGGAAATATGCATAAGCTAATAGGCCAAGCAGTGATTTAATCAGTACAGTTTCTGTGTAATTATTCAGGTTTGAGCTGTCGGGTGGCCAGAAAACAAACAAGTGGCCTTCCTACTACATCCTTTGTATCATGTTAAAGCAGTCTTTTGTCTTCCTCCCCCTTTTGTATTGGAGCATAAAAGTGTATGGAAAATAAATGCAGGTGAATTCACCATTCAGTATTTGCTGAGTTGCCCTCCTATTACTACCCAATGTCTTAGTGATTCTTTCTTATCTCTGTTCCTCCTACTTAACATTTTTCTAGTCCTCATGCCCTACCCTGGTAAGTGGTATACTTGTCGAAGCTGGTCCCTGACACATGAAGATGTACGGTTTTACAGAACAAAGAAAGTCTTAAATCAAGGCAAGTTAAAAACACATGGGTGGGAACATCAGAGGGCAGTTATAGTGAGATGGGTGGTGGAGGAAGGTCATTGGTTAAAAAAATAAAGAAACTGCTTGGCTGGCCCTCATAGGTTAAAACATAGGTGAGTGGAGTAAACAGAACAGAATGCTGGGAGGAAGAGGAAGTGAGCTCAGACTCGACAGCTCTCCTCTCGGGAGCAGACACCTCAGAAGATACACCATGCCCCGCTCCCGGGCAGACACACGCGATGAAGCTCCGACCCAGGATGGACGTAGGCTAGAATCTTCCCGGTAAGACCGGTGCTCACAGATTAGTAGAGATGGGTTGATCCGGATATCAGAATTAGCCAGTAAGGGCTAGAGCTAAAGGGCCAAGCAGTGCTTAAAAGAATACAGTGTCTGTGTAATTGTTTCGGGGCATAAGCTAGCCAGGCGGCCGGGGTGCTGGGGATGTAGCCCCGCCACTCTTATTACTACAGATGGGGGAGATTTTCTACAGGCCTAAGATGCTGTCTGGTGACATTCTTAGATTTTGGGTCATTGGAAGCTGTGGTCTAGAAAGTTAATAGATTCTGGAAGGTTCTTTTCTGATAATCACACCATGTTCCTATACAGAGATGGTGCTGGAGAAGGATCTGAGAGTTCTACATCTGGATCTGCAAACAGCAGCGAGAGACAGAGACAGACAGACAGACGACACTGGGCCTGGCTTGGGCTTTTAGAACTGCAAAGCCTACCCCAGTGACACACTTCCTCCAACAAGGCTATATGTTCTACCCCATCTCGATTTGTGCCTATGGGGGCTTCTCACTTTAACCACTGTTGGCGGAGGTTTCTGTCTTGTTTGACCCTGTAACAATTAGTCAGAAACTATATTATTTGTAATACTGTTTGGCCAATAGCTTAAGCGTATTTCTGGCTTACTCTTATGTTCTAAAGTAACCCATCTCTGTTAATCTGTGTATCCCCACGAGGGCATGGCCTACTGGCAAGGTTTCAGCAGGCTCCAGTGCAGGTGTCTGTCTCTGATGGGGCTACATGGCTTCTCACTGACTGCGCCTTCTTTCTCCCAGCATTCTGTTTAGTTTTCCCACCTAATTCTATTCTACAAAGCCACTGGCCGAAACAGATTTATTCATTAACCCATAAAAGCAACACAAAGACAGAAGGACTTCCCACACCAAACCACAATACCTACTTAGGCACACTCATCAATGAGAAGCAGAGCAGGCCAGTGTAGTCGGATTTTTCTTTGGGCCACTAACTCACAAATAACAATACAGAAACATTAATTATGAACGCTTGGTTCTGGCTTAGGCTTGTTTTTAACTAGCTGCTAGAACTTAAATTAGCCCATCTCTATTAATCTGTGTTCTGTCACACACTGCCCATCCTGCTTTCTCCAAGTCTCCTGGCATCTCTCGTGGGTCTATATTCATCTCCCACTTTCTCTCTATAACTCCTGCCTAGGTATTGGTCATTCAGCTCTTTATTAAAGCAATCACAGCGATAGATCTTCACCCAATGTACAAATCTCCCACAACAGGCCAGAGTCTTAGTCAGTGATCCTATGGCTGTGATAAAACCATGACCCAAGCAACCTGGGGAAGAAAGGGTTTGTTTCAGCTGACCTGCACATCGCAGACCATCGTCAAAGGTGGTCAGGGCAGGAACTCAAGGCAGGAGCTGATGTAGAAGCCGTGGGTAACACTGCTTACTGGCTTGCTCCCTGTAACTTGTTCTCCTGGCTCGCTTATAGCACCCAGGACCACCAGCCCAGGAGTAGCACTGCCCACCAAGAGCAGTGCTCGCCCAAATCAATCATTAATTAAGAAAATGCACCACAGGGATTTTCTCTGGTGGGAGCATTTTTTTTTTTCAACTGAGGTTCCCTTTGCTCGATCAACTCTACTTTGTGTTAAGTTGATGTGAGACCAGCTAGGCCACCCTCCCAATGTTACCCACAGGGCTAGACTGGACAGAGATCATGAGACTGCTTTGTGCCTGTGGTCATTGTGTGGGGTGCACTGTTTAGAGGCAAGCCCAGCCCCAAGGCAGGCGCCACTATGACAAAGATGCTATTTTAGTTACTCATAACTCTCTTTTTACAACTCCCTTGCTATTTTCTGCCACATTCATAAGCCTCCTGCCTTTACTTAGAGCAGTTGTTCTCAACCTTCCCAATGCAGCAATCCTTTAATACAGTTCTCGTGTTGTGGTGACTCCTGACCATAAAATTACTTTTGTTGCTGCTTCATAACTGCTATAAATCATAATGTAGATACCTATTTTCCAATGGTCTTAGGTGACCCCTGTGAAAGGGTCATTCGGCCCCCAGGTTGAGAACTGCTAATTTGGTGCTTATAGGAAAGGGTCCCCAGGAGATATGTATCTTCACTCTCTCTCTATCCCTCAGTGACCGGAGGAAGCAGTTTCCCTGAACTAGAAGGTATTGTGCATATAATTCTCAGTTATGATTACAACAGGGAGGCTAAGCAGGGGGACCTGGGACCTCAGTTACCAGGATTTGGCTCTCGGCCCTGCCAGCTGTTTCCTAGTTATAAGCCTTTAGACCACTTATTGCAACCTAGCATCCTTATCGGTACTACCATATGCTAGAAGTAAGCCTGTGTCACCGATTGTTACAGGGATGAACAAGCTCATGTATGTCTAGTACCTGTTCCGCGATAGCCCTGTGTTAGTCAGGATAGGCTATGCAAGTTACCACAACAAGTAACCCCAAATCAGAAGTTTGCCATAAGACTGACGTCCTAGATATATTCTAGTCCATTGTGGGCTGGAGGGTTGTGCTTCAAGGATCTAGTGTCTTTACATTTGTAATGTCACTATCATCCAAACGTGCCTCTTGTAGTTACCTCAAGTGAAAAAAGAGAAGAAAGAGTTCTGGGCGGATTATTCTAGACCTGGAAGCTGTAGATATCACTCTGCCTGCAATGGCCTGAACTCAACTGCACAGAAAAAAAAAAAAAACCAGTCAAATTGTCTTCCCCAGAATGCAAGCTGAAAGATGAAACTGATGAACTCTTAGCCATCTCTGTCACTGCATGTATTAAATTTCAGCTTTTAATAGTCCTGTTGTGGCCATCATCTGTAGGAATAGGCATGGAGGGTGTTGTGGTTTGGATATGAATTATTCCCCCAAAGCTCCTGTGTTGAAGGCTTGGAGCCAAAGTGGTAGATCTAACCATGACCAGGTGACTTGACCATGACAGTTCTGACCAGACCAACAGATTGATGTATTCAGAATCTGATGGTATCGCTGGGAGGCGATGCAAACCCTAAGTTGCAGCCCTGTTGAGGGGATACATCGTGGGTGGCATGCCTTGGAGGGTGTGTCTTGGCCCTGACCCCTTCCTGGCTAGCCTAATGTGAGCAGCTTTCCTGACCATGCCTTTCTACCAAGGTTCCACCTGACCACACGCCATAACAATTGGGCCAACCGTGGACAGGAAGTCCTGAAACCATGAGCAAAAACCTATCTTTCCTCTGTCCTTTTCTCCCATCATTTGGCCACAGTCACAAAAACTGACTAGCACTGAGAATATTAGCCTCCAAACGGCTATTGATCTGAAAGGCACTAATGCAGAGATTTGATTCTGGACAACTGGCCCACCCAAAGGAAGCCCTGGTGTGGCAGCAGGCAGGCATACCTGTGCCAGTTATGATGGTGGGCAGCAGGTGTGTCCCATCCTTCCCTGTGGCCTGCCATCATCCTTAATAGAACAATGAATCCCGAGGCACTATAAGGGACTGACTCAATGTGATATCTTATATCTAGCCTCGCAGTCCACCTCCTCTGTGTTATCATTTATAGAGAGGTGTGGCCCGAGGCTGGTGCTGTGAGGGCTGATCCCCTTGGCGGGCAGGAGACAGTGGTGGGTGAGAGACAGACAGGTACGCCATGCAGAGAGCTGGGGTATAGAGCTTATTTAGTGGGTTATGGAAGGGAAAAGGAAGGGGAGAAGCGGGGGGAGAAGAGAGGGCAGAAGCTGCCTCTCCAGAAAAAAGAGGAGAGAGAGAGAGAGAGAGAGAGAGAGAGAGGAGAGAGAGAGAGAGAGAGAGAGAAGAGAGAAGACAGAACAAATATAAAGAAGTTTGTGATCAAGCAGCCAACAGCTTTGTGAGATATTAAATCAACTTTGATGATGGCCTCAGAGACAGCATTACCAGTCCCTCCTGGAGAATGAAGGTGGAAATTTGACTTCTTCCTCCAATATCCCATTGGTCGTACTTTTCCCAGTGTCTTTTCTGGGATGTGGGTAAAGTACCAAGTGAATCCTAGAGTATCTTACATCTCTTTTTCTTCCCTTTGTGGTGCTAGGAATCAAACCCGGAGCCTTGTGCATACTGGGCATGCACCACCCCACCCCAGCCATACATCACCACCCCCACCCCAGCCATACATCACCACCCCACCCCAGCCATACATCACCACCCCCACCCCAGCCATACATCACCACCCCCACCCCAGCCATACATCACCACCCCCACCCCAGCCATACATCACCACCCCCACCCCAGCCATACATCACCACCCCCACCCCAGCCATACATCACCACCCCCACCCCAGCTATACATCACCACCCCCACCCCATGTCTTGCATCTTTAGTGGCAGAGGAAGCAGGTGGTGTGCAGCACAGGCACCCTGTCGTCCCCCATTGCCTGAAGACAACGCTCCAAGTACTCAATGACTGCAAACAAACAATGTTCATTTCGTTGGCTCATGACTCTACAGGTAAGCCATTTGGGCCGGGCTCAGCTGAGTGGTCCTTCTCTTGGTTTTGCCAGAGATCACTCTCATGGGCCACCTTCCTTAGCGCTAAATGGCACAAATGTCTCCAAGCACATGTTGGGCGATAGGAGTTTACCAATGGCCTACCATCTCATCACATGCTCGAGTTTCTTGGCTATCTCTCTCTGTCATTCATCCTCACAGAGATCTGGGGGATTCCTGACATGACGACATAACAGGGTTTTTGAGACTGGTGTTCAGAAGTCACATGAGGTCATTTTTATACTCTGTTAATCAAAGCTGCCGAACATCCAAGCCAGGTTCAAGAAAAGGGTAGCAGAGCTTGATCAAGGGCAGAGTGTAGGGCTGGAGAGATGGCTCCGTTGTTAAGAGCATTGCCTGCTCTTCCAAAGGTTCTGAGTTCAATTCCCGACAACCACAAGGTGGCTCACAACCATCTGTAATGATCTGTAATGAGGTCTGGTGCCCTCTTCTGGCCTGCAGGCATACACACAGACAGAATATTGTATACATAATAAATAAATTAATAAACACATACATACATACATACATACGCACAGTTCAGTGGAACCGTCATATGCCAGTGGAAGGTATCACAGTAGCTGTCGTTACAAAGACTCTACCCCAAGCCTTGTCGCTTTACGCTTACAAGCAGGTCTCTCGGTCCACACTTATGATGAAGCTGGCAGCAGCCGTCTGACTCCAAGATGTCAGGGAGAGCACAAAGGTTTGCTAGAGCTTCTAAAAACCAGTGCTCACGCTGTGAGCCATAGAGGCCACAACCTACTTCCAGAGGACAGATGTTTTCAGCTGCATTGTTCCAAAACCTGCACGGCAGAGAACACAACTCTCTTAGAGAACATGGTGACAATATTGAATAAAATTGGAGATGTTTCTACACGACAGAAACCTCAATGGTCCACCTCTAGACATTCTCAAGTCCTGACAAGGGAGTGAGGACATGCATTTTTGCAGCACCGTTGTTCCAGATAACAAAACGTTGGCACAGCCTAGAAGTTAATTAACAGTGGGAAGTATAAACTCAAAATGTTCACCCAAAGGACGGCTGTACAATAAGTAAGTGATATGTACACCAGCAACAGAAAGGCTTGGGCTCTCGGCCCCACCTTTGCAAAGGTTATGAGAAGGTTAAGACTTGAGTTTGGCCTATGACATGGTTGGATTTTGATATCAACAGGATTCGATGTTTATAACAGAGCTGCAAAGGAAAGAATTAGTTCCTGCTACTTCTATTTCTTTGGAACCAAAGCCTCCATTATACTGGGCTTTGGCTAACCGGGACATCATAAATAACGCCACCAGTGGAAAAAACGCCTTCATTCAATTCCGTGAGTTTTTCACTCAGTAGTTCCCTGACTTCATCTCAGTTCTCTCCATCACTCGGCCACTGGGGATAGTGTCCTGAGGAAAACTTCCATTCTGAGATATGCATTTCATCCTCTTCCAATATGGAAAAGAGGGCTCATTGAAGAGGAAAGAGCCAGCGTTCCTCGCCAGCTTTCCCCTGGACGTGAGCTGCAAAAAGGCATCCAGGAAGACTCGAGCAGGAAGATGCCTCTATGAGGCTGGAGCAGTTTATGGCTGGCAGCTCACACCTCCAAATGCCGTATGTCCCACTCTGAGCCAGGTCAGCCAGCTTCCTCCTGCTTTGAAGTCTCCAGGAAGCTCCATGGTACAGCTCAGGTGAGAAGCCAACACCCAACAGTGCACCTACCTGCACAGCACCACCTAACATACAAAGCACTTATGTCATTTGAGCCGCCTTACCTTGTGATAACTTCCACTTAAAATGGGGAATGTGTTATTTTGTGGGCAGGAGGCAAACTCCCATAGCTAGTATACAAGCCCAAATTCACACGAGATTCAAAACAAGATCTGTCCTGACCTATTCTGCCTTTGAGAATCCCCTGCATCCTTGATTTCTTAGTGTTGTGCCCTAAGCCCTTTCCCGCACTGACCCCTTCCAGCTCAAGTTCAGACATGCTCAGGATGTCTGGCAGAGGCAATGATCTTAAATAAGACACAGCAGGATCGAGGGAGGGTCTTTTGGTAACTTATTATAATGAGAAGAGAAGGTTTTCCAAACTAGGAATTTCTTTTTTTTCTTTTTTAAAATTGTTTTTATTGAGCTATATACCTCCCCTTCCCTTCCCCCTCCCCTTTAATCCTTTCCCATGATCCCCACGCTCCCAATTTACTCAGGAGATCTTGTGTTTTTCTACTTCTCATATAGATTAGATCCATGTATGTCTCTCTGAGGGTCCTCGTTGTTGTCTAGGTTCTCTCGGATTGTAAACTGTAGGCTGGTTTTTCTTTGCTTTATGTTTAAAAACCTCACTTGAGTGCGTACATATGATATTTGGCTTTCTGGGTCTGGGTTACCTCAATCAAGGGCATCCAGTGAGCCCTTTCTGCATAGCAGAAGGTCTATGCATTGTCCTACTGCCTGCCCAGCCCACTGCTGACACCTTGTGGTGGAGAAACAGCCCGGTTCATTTCCTAGAGTGCACCAAGCCAAGGGGCCAAATTGTTAGACACCTACGGTGGGGTGTGGGGGGGGGGAGAGGGAGAGGGAGAGAGAGACCCCATCTTTCCAGGATCGCTTGCAAACAAACCATGCAGCTGCACCCACAATGCTAGGATTGTGGATGGCTGGTGACCCCACCCCAAACCCGGTGGGAGTTGCTGATTTCCTCTGGGTAGGAGTCACCCTGCTTCTGGGCAAGCCAGGGCTCACAGTCACATGGCCTCTAGGTGTCACCTGCTGCTCAAGGGAGCACACATATAGTCCTCTCCTAACAATGGACAGCCAAAATAAAGACTCACACATAAAAGCTGACCTGAGCTAGGCACTTGAACGGATGTGAGTGGGCTTGAGAAGGAGGCCAGAGGACACCCTGCAGGGCACAGGTCATGTGACAAGTGGCTTCTGTGAATACCACTAAGGCAGATGACACTTTAAAGGCGGAAGTCACCAAGGGACTTGTTTTGATGGCAGCAAGACAGCACTTGTGATCCTAAAGAGGCAAGGGGTGCCGGATGTCGGAATGGAGAGGCCTCTGCTTAGCCGAGGCATCTAACTGTGGTGCCTTGCCATTTTAAACTGCAGCACGCAATTATTTCGGCTCAAGGTTCCATCAATATCTCTAGTGGGGATCACCAGCACGACCGTGATTAGTTTTATTAACTGCCTTATAAGAGCTCAGAGTGGTTTTATCTGAAAGCGTAAGTGCGGCTCCCTTTAGAGCCAGGACTCCAGACACAGGTTCCTCACCTAGAAGATAAACATTCTGGATTTCTCATAGTGTGCTCTGCGAACGCACGTCTACCATGAACACATGGTCTAATTAGAAGGTCTAGATTACAGTCACTGATCTGAGGCGGGGAGCATCTCTAAGAATCACGAAACAAAGTGGCAAAGGATCTACCTGAGACCTGTTGCGTAGGTCTCACTGATGGTGAGATCTTTGCCCTGAAGGACCTCAGGAAGCACTGCTCAGAACGGATGGCTAGTTGAAAGAAGGGCTTCCCATGTGCGAAGTGCCATGAGGACAGAGGAGCCTTGCACACCCCCTGAGAAGCTTGTGACTGTGCCTTGGTCCCAGGGAAGGAACCGTTAGCCCCGGAGCCCGGCTCGGGAGCCCCTCCCCGAAGTCTCGCCCCGGAGCCCCGCCCGCAGCCCCGCCCCCACAGCCCAGCCAGCTTGGTAAGAGGAGAAGGCTACTCTTGAGGACTAGCCTGCGGTTTTCATTTGATCCAAAAATGGATCCAAAGCTCTGGTAATCTCATCCTCTCCTTCCAAAGAAGCAAGAGGTCAGGTCCTCAGACCGGGAACGCCCACGGGGCGCCTGCAGCACCACATCACCACAGCAGGCCCGTGGAAGGGCCTTGGAAGCCACAGGGCAAGGAGAAGCCACAAAAGCAGGCCTAGAATTTTGTGTCAGAAAATTACTTTCTTAATGAAACCTTTTTTTAAAAAAAAAAAAACCAAAACATTATTTTTCATTCTTATTTCTCTGCCTCTTTTTCCTTCCAATTTTCTTGAAACTGTTTCTTTTCTTTGCCTTTTGTTTTAGTTTATTGAGATAAAGTCTCCTGTATGCTGCCAAGGCTGGCATCATAGTGACTTTCAGGCCAGCCAGGTCTACTTAGAGAGATCCTGTTTCAAATAATTAAATTAACCCCAGTACTTGAGGTAGAGGCAGAGGCACAGGCAGAGGCAGAGGCATCTCTGTGAGGCCAGCCTGGTCTACATAACAAATTTCAGGACAGCCGGAGCTATATAATAGAGACTTTGTCTCAAAAACAAAAGAAAAGTACAACAGCAAGAAAAATTGAGTAAATACATAAAGCCAGGCATGGTGGTCGATGTTTGTCTGTAACCTGAGCAATAGAAAGGCTAGTACAGGCGATCTCTAAGTTTAAGATCAGCCTGGGCTATCTAGGAAGACTCGGTCTCCAAACAACAACAGCAACAAAATGGAAATCATTATATTAAAAGGGAAAAGTAGAAGCCAGGGAGGTTGGCTGAACAGGTAAAGGCACTCACCATGTGAACCTGGTGACCTAGGTTCAATCCCTAGGACCCACATAAAGGTGGACGGTGACAACGGGCTCCACAGAGTTGTCCTGTGACAACACACACACACACACACACACACACCCCTAAAGTGATAAATACTACAAACATATTATGCTTCAGTTCTTTTCCTATGCCCTGTTATTATAGCTGAATATTACAGAATGACCTAATGACTAAGCGCAATGACATCACAAGGGTAGCCTGAAATTCCGTATGGTAGATATTCATTCTGAGGCAAGTGCTGGAGATTTTAATAGGATTAAATTTAAAATTGTATCATATCTGGACTAGACAGCACAGCTAGTAAGAGCACTTGCTGCTCTTACGGAGGATCCAGGTTCTGATTCTGTTCTTTCTTTCTTTTTTTCTTTCTTTCTTTTGTATACAGTGTTCTGTATGTAAACAGGTCAGAAGAGGGCACAGATCTCATTGCAGATGGTTGTAAGTCACTACGTGGTTACTGGGAATTGAACTCAGAACCTCTGAGCCATCTCTCTAGCCCCCAGGTTCCCATTCTTAGAACCCATACAGAGCCTCACAAACAGTCCAGAGCATCTATCGCCCTCTTCTGGCTATCATAGGCACTGTCTGTATGTGCTACACCGTCATAGATGCAGGCCAAATGCTCATATACATAAAATGAAAGGTCACCCTCTTTGTGCTGTGTCGTGACTGGCCCAGGCGTTCCAGGAACTGTTCTCCTAGCGTTTGAAAACTGTCATCTGACTTAGAAGATGATGGATGTGCGCGCTCCACCGGGTGTCGTCAAGGCTTCCTTTAATCTGATCCATTAACATTAAAGGAGATATTATTCAACATTTATGTCATAGCCATACTCATTCACCATTTTCCGCCAGGCACAGTTCCAAGAGCTCAGCAGATATGAGCAAGTTCCTTCAGGGAGAGTGAACTGGCGCTGTGAAATTTATAACAAAGAATGTTGCATATTTTATTATTATTTCTAAATCTGATGGTTATACATCCTGTATAATGGCAGCATTTATAATGCACTTATGTACATACGTCTATGTATTTTCCCCTACGGAGCCCACAGTTAAACATTTCATTCTAGCTGATACATTAACATTTAAGATTATATTATTCGATTATGTCAGAACCATGCTCATTCTGTTTACCACATGCCATCAGTCTTCCTGAGTGTTTACAGCCGTGGAGCACAGCTCACACCCACCAAGACAGAAAATCCTTTAGCTTTTTAATTTGCCGTGAGATATGGGTGAAAGGAACAAAATTCTGAGGGTCCCTGTAGACCGGGTTCTCACTGGACACTGTTAGTCCCGTGATATCTGCCACTGGATGCTCAGGTCACTTAGTGTCAAAAAGGTGACCCTGACCTGTATAGCAATCAAGGAAGGCCTTTCTGGCTCTCAGATGTCGCCATGAATTCACATGCACGAAAGGAACAACTCCAAAGTGCACACATGACGGGAGGATTTGACAGCAGGAATACCCCCTCTAGGGACACCCTACCAACGTATGGGTTCGCAGTGCCATTTAGGAGGTCGCAGATGTATCTGAAACGCTGTGTGGTGACTATTCTTTCAATGGTGATTACACTGTACGTAGGCAGCCAGGGGGAACCAGTGTCTTTCTAGCCCTCTCACTTCGAGATGACATAACATAATTCTTCCTGTTGCCATGGCAGTGAATAAGATGTAGTAACCATGCTCCTCACTGCTGTTGTCCTGGTGTCCCCAGTCTCAGCCCCACCCCTCTGCCTGCAGGCGCCTGCTCCATGAAGCTGCTTCAGCCCCCGAACTCTCCCGGGTGCTCTGACAGGGCTCTCCCCACTGGCTGAATAGGCTAAGAGGACCCCACAGCGTCCTGACTGACACATAATAGGATCACGTTAGAGCAGAGAGGACCTTTGGCGCCTCCTCGGTGTCGGACAGGAAATGGTTAATCAGGGAGGGCCTTGTGCCTGGGAAGCTGATTAATTACACGGTGCAGGAAGTATAGGCCTACGGCTCTGCTCAATGGGGAAATCCATTTTCAATTCTGACCTCAATACGGAAGTTAGTCTTCCTGCCAAAAGCCGTGTACACCCTTCCCAGTCTCCCAGCACCGCAGAACTCCCAGAGCTGCAGGCAGAGAGGGAGCGCCCTGACACATGGCCTCGGACGGAGCCGGTATCCTGATGGAGTCCAGCTGTCCGCTTGCTTGGTGCAGGGAGATAGATAGCTCTAACCAGGTAGCCACTGAGATGCAGAGGAAGGCCCGAAAACAAAAACTTGCTCCCTGGCGTAAAGCAGGACCAGTGGACAGAGATAAGAGTTGGCAGAGCCTAGGAGAACCCACACCAGGCATGGTGGCACAGCCTGTTAACCGAAGCTATCTGGGGGGCTGAAGTGGGAGGATGGCAAGTTCAAAGCCTGCCTGAGGCCAGCCTGGACCATTCAGCAAAAATGTGTCACAAAAATCAAAATAAATAAATAAGCAAACAAACAAATTTATGTTTGATTTGAGGTGGGGACACAACTCAGTGGTACAGCATTTGCCTGGAAAGGTTGTGGGGTGGGGCTAAGAAGAAGGTAGGAGGACCCAGTGTACCAGCCCGCACTACCTGCAATGTCTCTAGGAGCACAAGAATGGGAGGTGTCCTGGAATAATCCACTGAGCATTTTTTAGTATAGTCTGTATTTTTATTTTGATGTATGATTTAAAAAGTCACACGCATTTTTTTGTTTGTTTTGTTTTTACCTTGGTAAAACCCTAAGTTGAAAAACCCCTCAGGAAATGGAAATCATTATGGTCAAACTTGAAGCTCTTTTTTCTTTTTTTTTTCTTTTTTCTTTTGTTACATATGCAGTGTTCTGCCTGCACATATGCCTGCCGACCAGAAGAAGGCACTATATCTCATTACAGATGGTTGTGAGTCACCATGTGGTTGCTGGGAATTGAACTCAGAACCTCTGGAAGTATAGCCAGTGCTCTTAACCGCTGAGCAGTCTCTCCAGCCCATGGTCAAACTTGGGATCTGATGCCTACACCCTCTGCACGCGATAGAGCGAGTTCTTCAGGAAGACTGCTTTCACCTCATGGTGCGACACATGCTCACATGTTCTTTCCTGATCCAGTCAGGACACAGGAAGCCCCAAGGTGTTTGCATCTAAGAGCATGCATGTGAACAGGTCAGTGAACAAATTTCAAATGTGATGGAGGCCTGAAGATGGACAGGTGATCCTAGGGCACGAGGCTGGCAGCACTGCCACTCTTAAGGAGTTACCATGGAGACATGGGGGAAAGATGCTGTTGCTGCAAGGGTGTCTGAGGCAGAGACAAAGAGGCTTCTCCCAAGCCTCTCATTGGCTGAACTCAAGCCACACAGTAGGGAGAGATGAGCACCAGACCGGAGGGCACACAGCCTTGGAGCCAGCTCATCTTGATTCCAGAAGTAACCCCAAGGGTAGTTAATAAAATCCACATATCATGGATGGAGAAGTAAAGCCTTGAAGCCATTGCAGACCTACAGAACCAATGGCATGCAACAGCAAAGGGCGGAGCTGACATAAGAACTTAGCTTTCCCATCTATCCGCATCTCTCTGCCTGGTCTCCTGACTTGGCCCCACCACGATGCAGAGGCCAGGGACATCTACCGAGACAACATGGCACTTCCAAGCTGGTTTAATGGTAGGTGTCCTCAACTTCCTGTTCCTTCCTGTGCCAGGAACCAGTCAGGGTACCACATGGTGTTCTGGCACCAGGGACTATTATGATGGGCCAGGACCACCAGCCAGGGAGGTGGGCTTGTAGAAGGTCCACCCCAACCCCCCTAAGCCTCCATGAGAGCCTCTGCCTGCCCTTCAGAAGGATGGAGCTACGGGCCAGCACGTGCGCCCTGCCAGCTCATTATCTGGGCCTCCTTCTGCTCTCTGGAAGCCCCAGCCTTGCTGGACAGGCTGCGTTCTGTGTTCTGGTGTCAGATGGCCTGATTCCTCCTCTCTGTGGGGCTGGTATTCAGTTGATCCTCAAGCTTTCATTTGGCTTGGAAGACAGAAACATCTGCTAGGGTTCTGGTTGGCCTGGGGAAGGCTTCTGAGCGGAGAGGGATGGAGGCGGGCGAGGCAAAGAGAGGCAGAGGAGGCAGGAGGGTTAATTAGACACCGTAGGCTGGGGGAGCCTTTGTGGAGCCAGAGCCCCGAGTAGCACAATCTCCCAGCCCCCAGGCCTAGGCAGAGAGGAGATGACTTCCCCTCGAGTCACACTGAAAAGTCTTCCTCCATTGCTCAGCTTCCTCCAACTGTTCCTTTTCTCACCAGTTGGCTATTATTTTCTAACGCATTTTGATAATTACTTTATCAATCAAGAAAGATTAAACAAAAGCCTAAAAATACAGCTGAGTGAGTTTGCTGGAGCCAACCCGTCTTTGGTACTCTGATTTGGGGGATCTTTCTAACAGATACTCAGAAACAAAGGGCTCTGCTCCTCATTCCCAGCCAGTTCAGTATCATCCATCAGCCCATTCTACCCACCTAGGCCTTGGTAGGGGCTAAGGCACGCCTGTAAGCTCAGGCCATGCCAGCTAAGCAAAATACCTCCCTGCCCGGCCGCCTCCTTATTAGCATGACTCCCCATCTTTGATTTGCTCATTCAATAAACAGATTACTGGGTCAACAGTTGAGCGAGCACAGCGTCACGTGCCCCCTCTTGAAGCAGGAATATAGGGAGGATTTGTTCTATTGTAACTGTTTAGAAAGAAAAAAAATGCCCATTACGGAATGATGAGGGCTCGGATTTCAGAAGCCAAATGTTGTCTAGTTATGACCTCTGAATGACTGGACAGGAACCAGCCCATAAGCCTCTTCGAGTGTGTCACAGAGAGGCCCAGCTTGCCCGAGTTTGGGGAGAGCCCCAGAAAAAGGGCCAGGCACTGCAATAGTGGGGAGGCGATGCCTTGATCTGAGCCTTAGTCCTAAATTGGTGACTTGGGACTAAGAAGTCTTTAGGGAAATCAGTTCAGTGACCTGTGGAAGGTCCTGCCTCGCCCCTTCCCAGGTTTCCATCTCCCTGCCAAGAGGGGCGTGGAGCTCTGCAGCAGCAGAGAACAGCAGAGGGTGGCCCGTGCAAGGGGCTGTTCCCTATGCTCCCTAGCAGATACCACAGGGACATGAGACCTGAATGAAACCGTCCAAATTATAGCGGCTCATGTAAAAGCTATCAAGAGACTGGGGGAACGATTGTCCATATGGCACCCTGAAGCTTCCAAAAGCTATAGAGAAAGGGCTTGGAGGGAAAGCCTCCCTCTCCAGAGACAAGGAAGGTGGACGCTATGGACGCTAAGCCTCTGCAGAGACCTGGAAAAGGCACTCCTCCAGGTACCCCGCCCCCCCCAGTCGTGCCCGCCCGCCCCCCCTCCCCGTGGCCTGGAGGATCAGTCTGTGACAGCCTGGGCCGCAGGGTCATGGCTGCTGGCTGCTCAGGCTTTTCCATCAACTGGGCTTATGTTTTCTAGCATAAATGAACTCTACAGTTACATTGTGTGGAGGCTTCAGGACACACTTTGCCAAATGGAAAAACATTTGGAGGTTGGGAAAATATCTTGCACATAAATTACCGAAGGCGCAGAGAATCTAAACGAGGGCTGAAATCAGAAGCCAAGGAAAAGCTAAGAGGATGCCAAAGTCAAAAGGGAGAGAGACAGCGACAGGGAAGCGATGTAATGATTTCTCCTAATGACTCGAAAGGCGAGTTTGTAACCGGCATTGGCCTGGGTGTTGGGAAACTGGCTCGAGATGGCGAGGTCAAAGTTATTTTTCATCCTCGGGGCTCTGTGCTGGTTACTAAGTGCTGCCCACCAGAAGGGAGCAAAGAAAGCTCTGTGTGGCAAAGGCCAGCCACACTTGTTAATGTCCTGATTTACGACATTAAAGAGACAGAACTAAGAGGGGTCTCTCTCTCTCTCTCTCTCTCTCTCTCTCTCTCTCTCTCTCTCTCTCTCTGGTGGTGGAAACTATTAAAGTAGAGGCAGACCAGGAAGTTTGTGATAAAGAAAAACCAGGCTCCCTGACATACAATCTCCCTCTTGGCTTAAGTAAACTTGCTCCTTCAAGGCCTGCCATCAGCAGAGGCCCGGCTCACGTTTCACCGCTAAATCTGAGTCAACAATCCCTAATCTGGACACTGGGTTCGGAATCCAGGCTCAGGTTGCACTTGGAAGCTGACAGCAGGGACGAGGGTAGAGAAAAATACGGCCTTTGTTTCTGGTCTGATCGTCCCCACCGAGTGAGCTGAGGTCATGTGTCGCTTGCTGTCATCAACAAGATAAAAGTTTGCACCTCTCTGGCCCTGCCATGTCTCTGCTGCCATTTATGTGCAGGCCAAGGCGCCCTGCCTGCCCACTGGAGGGCCAAGTTTGTGGAGAGCTTGGATTTGGAGCCCTTTTCATCTTCCTGACATGTGATACCGTGACAGAGGCGGCCCTCGCGGGGTTGCTATGCAGATATACAATTTCTGAAAAGTAACAGCCGGAAAACGAAAACCCTGGGCTGGATTAGCGTTTCACAAAGAACGGGGCTAAAAACGGGCAGCAGTTAGGTTCAAAAGCTAAAAGAGACGGCGGTGGGGGCTAGATGGGGGGCGAATTAAAGTTCCATGAAAACAAACTTTTTTGAAGGATCAATATGTATAAAAGTATCTTATTGCATTCCTGGCCTTAGACCTGAACTCTGATCCAGCCCCAGCCTGTGACGGTTACATGCGGTGAAAACAGGAGGTTGGGGCTCTGGATCTGGGGTGCTCAAGAGTGTGTTGGTAAAGGGGCTCCCACTGGGCCCTGCCAGTTCAGAAAACTCTTTTTTTCCCCTACTATACTTGTTTTCATCATTTCTGCTTTTTGATAGTCCATTCTTCTTGTGTAACTGAGCTTAGGAAGCAGGGAGAGAGATCACACAATTCTGAGGTTGTCCTGCTCTGCTTGCCATACTTTCCCCTCGCTGTATGCAGGTCAAAGGCATGTTTCCAGAGCTGGTTCACCCACAAACCTAGCCTTTCCTAAAAAGCATTTCAAACACCAGAAGTAAGAAATGATTTTACGTGGAACATTCAAACAACATGAGAGACGGGAGAAGGGAACCAGTTTAAGATCTTTTTTTCCTTTTTATCCTCAAAATCCTGTGCCTTCTGGCAGCCGAAGCTCATATGTGCTCTTCCTGTGTCCTCTGTGAGTTGGCCTTGCGACAGGGGACCCCACCTGCTGCTCAAAACACCTGGACTTCCCAACCCCGGGAGGTCCAGAAGGAAGCCAAGAACAGAGGATTCCACAGTAATAGGACAGAAAAGACTGCTGGGATCCGTTGCTCAGACTGTGGGTGGCAGGCAGAGGGGCCAGGAGCCTGCCTGCCTACCAAATGAGCCAGTTGACACACAATTGACACACGCTTTGTGCTCCCCGCCCGGCTGCAGGAAGGCCGGGAGGGGAAATCAGCACCCGCAGAGAGCTACAGGAGAGTCCTCGGGAGCACTCTTATGTACTGGCTTCAGAAACTGGTGATGTCCGCAAAGCAGATCCCCTCATTCAAGATAAGGATTTGCTGGAGGCTCCACAGGTAAAGAGATGGAGGTATTTGGCCCTTTCTATCACCCAGGGGATAAGAAATTACTTTTGCATCCTCTGTGTCAGCTTCCAAGATTGGCACCCGCATCATCCTCGGAAATGAGACGGCATTTGTGAATGTGATGCTGTCGGAGGACCTGGTCACACAAACGCTCGTGTATGCAGAAATTCTCCCTTCCACGGAAGGATGGCCCAGTGCAAGCACGCTGGGTAGGATGAGGTGTTCGGCTGCCTGAACGTGGTTCTAGGCTCTGCAGCCAGTCTCTGTGTGCTTGCCTTCCTTGCCTGTGAAATGTGGATGAGGGTACCTACCTCACAGGCTCGGCAATGCTGAAGCACTTAGCAAGCTTGGCACCTATGCTCTTTAAAATTGAAAGTAGTGACCACTGATTCTTGGAGACCTCATTGCCTGCTAGTGAGACTCAGATCTGTGCGTGAGGAAAGGAGAGCCTCCTCCATTGTCTTAGCACTGGCTGCAGATTGAAGGGCAATCACCAGATACAGATCCCACTGGCTGGATCTGCGCAAACTGAGTGACCAGCCGAGCTGGAACCATGTAGTGTTTCTACAGCCTTCAAAAGAGCACTCCGCTTGGGGCACAGGGTTCTGGTCTCAGCTGTCTCTGACCCTGCCTGGGTTGTATTTTCCTTACCCAGAAATGAGGCTCACACTGAGAATTGCCCGAGATGGTCCTCATGACCATGGTAGTGTCCGGCACATAGAAATCTTAACATTTGTCTGTCTGTCCAGTTTCTCCGTTGCCTGGCAAGCCAGGCCATAGCCCCATTGTGATGCTGCCCTCCTGGCTCGTCTTTAACAGTCTTTCACCCAATAGTTATGTGCCGTGGAAGAAACCCTAGTTTGAAGTTAAAAAAAAACCAAACAAACAAAAAATAGAACAGTGAAAAATTGAGAGTCTCCATTCCCAGGTAGCCTGTTCTTCCTGTCCCAGGAAATGTAGCGTGGGTAACAAAGTGGCCCTCACTTCTCATTCTGTTCTCTGAGTTGCTGGTAGAGCCCTAATGCACACACCTCAATGTCCCCCAGACATTACCTGGGATAGCCATATACTTGGTCTTGTTTGGAACTAGGTGCCAGAGAAAGTAGATATTTTTTTTTTCTCCTCAGACACAATGAAGGTCCTTTGACATCTTTATATCTTATGCTCATGGTGTAGGCACCATGGAGATGATCTGAACTCTTTGATTATAATTACCAAGTACCTAAGGCTGACTAAATCTGTTCAGCACTGGAGCCCCTGCTGGGTTGTGCCTTGGTGGGAAAATCCCTTCATCTGTGTGCTTGTTTCTTTAGCTGTGGTGTGGGGATGATGCTGATGCTGATGGTGATACTGGGGGGGGGGGGTAGTGGTGGTGATGAAGATGCTGATGATGCTGATGGTGATACTGGGGAGTAGTGGTAGTGATGAGGATGATGGTGGTGATGATGGTGGTGCTGCTGATGGTGATGCTGATGCTCACAGGTAATGCGAATGTGAATGAAGCCCCTATCACACTGCTCTCTGTGGAGTAAATCCCCAATGGATGAGCTATTTCCCCAGCAAGGTTCTTCCTTCACTAGGTGGAAGTCACGTGTGGCAACTGCTTGTTGGCTAACAGAATAAGAGTCCCTTTTGGGGTTTGTAGTCTAACTGATCATCTGAAAATGAACATAACAACCAAGGCATGATCTTATTGCTAAGGATCTTCTGGATGAAACGTTACTGTTCTGTGACCTCAACTCAGTGTTCAGCACAGGAGCACAGCGGCAGAAACCATCCCCTCTTCTGTACACAGGAGTGATAACCATGACTTCTGCACACAGGGCAGCAACTGTGCCCTCTTCTGCACTGGAACCGGAAGACAAGAGGAAGCACTGGTCTCCAGCACTTGCTGCACACACCTCTGCTTAGAGGATTCCACTGCCCACCATCTTCTGGCATTGGTTGGCAGGATCAGAGGGCTTCTACTCAGCCAGAACCTTCTAGTCTCAGGGTGCTGAGCAATTCTTCCAGATACAGAGTGAGGTGAGCCACAGAACCTGCCTCTGAGGAGCCCAGAGGACATGGGAGGACTGTCGAGTTGAGGTCACCAGAAGTGACCTCAGTCCCTTTAGATGGGAGGCACAGGGCCCTGGAGGAAAGCCACCTATTGTACCTGAGGGGGTCAGGCTTGTCTGTATAGAGCTGGCTATGGAAAGAGCCTTGAAAGCAGTGAGTTATAGATATTTACAATAATGATGATTTCCCATGTACTGAGACTAACAAATGAGGCCCATTAGACTTGATCCCCACTCTCAAAGACTCCCTATTAGAAAGGACATGGAGAAGCTTGGCTGAACAGGCAGTATGGCCTGCATGGGCACAGAGGTCAACATGGTGGAGAGCAGGCAGGAAAGCTCTGAGCAGAGGCTGTGGGAATTACCAACGGGGAGAAAGAAAAGCCTTTGGAAGCTGAGGAACAGGACATAGAGAGAGCAGGGCTCCCAATTCAGACACAAGCTGTAGGTGAGGTTGGCCATGGAGAGGGAGTCAGTAGAGTTGGGAGGCTTCTAGGCCTCGGCTGGGCCTGTGGCTCTGATGTCTAGGGCTTGCTTGCAGCTCCAGCTGGACTTGCATAGCAAGGACTGTGAGGAAAGGTGGCTTTGAAAGGTGTCATTGCAGGGTCCAGAGGTCCAATTACATAAACCCCAGGAAACATCCAAGCAAGGTCTTGAGACCAAGAAATGGTCCATCTTGTTCCCAGTCCTGTCCTCCTGGTAAGCCTGAGAAGCCACTGGGACAAAGCCCGTGAGCTTCATTCTTCTCTAGTCTGCCTGAGGCATCAGGCATGAACAGTGTGTTGCATGGGATTTGACAACTTTGAAGAACAAGACAGCCTGATGCACTTCTCAGAACAGAATGGACTCAGGGCGTCACTTCCAGTAAGGTGCCATAGACTATACCTTCCGACACTCACCCCACAGTTTAGTGTTAAACAGTGGTTCTCGACCTTCTTTGTGCTGAGCCTCTTTAATACGGTTCCTCATGGTGTGCTGACCCCAACCATAAAATGATGTTCATTGCTACTTCATAACTACAATTTTCTTCCTGTGTTAAATTGTGATATAAATATCTGTGCTTTCTGATGGTCTTGGGTGACCCCTGCAAAAGCACAGACCTACAAAGGGTCTCAAGCCACAGGTTGAGCAGCACTAGTTGAGAACAAAGGCCACTTCCAGAAACAACTGAACCACTACTGTATTTCCTTTCTCTCTCTCTCTCTCTCTCTCTCTCTCTCTCTCTCCCCCTCCCCCTCCCCCTCCCCCTCCCTCCCTCCCTCTCTCTCTCTCTCTCTCCCCTGACAGTGTCTTTCTACATAGCCCTTGCTGGCCTAGAACACACTACCTAGACCAGGCTGACCTTGAACTCACAGAGATCTGCCTGCCTCTGCCACCACTCCTACTCACTGCTCCAAAGTTAAAGGATGTCAAAGTGCCTCTTTCTGAGAATGCCAGCCACCTCCCCCCAGGTCAGATCCAGGTCTAGCAAGGCTTGCAATTGACCAGTTGTGTGACCTTGAATGGTAACTAAACACACTGAGCTCTTGCTCCTTTGCATGAGAAAGGAAAACAGGCTTTTCCTCCCTGGTTGCTACGAAGTGGAAGAGAGGCTGCTGTTCGTGTGTTTAACACATGCTGCTTCTTGCTTCCATAACTGTTGTATTTCTCTTTGTATGTGGTTCTGACAGCCCGGGAGAAGGACACATTAAGAGAACACCAGGATCAGGAGGGAGGAGGGGAAGGAAAGGGGCACCGGTGGCTGATGAGATGCCACAGACTCTTCCTGTGGGAACAAAGGTACCTTTTGTTTCCAGGAGGGTCAAAATGTTTGCTCGACAATCTTGGACGGCAGACAAAAGCAAGATCAATATCCTGGATGCTTGTCTCTACGGCCAAGTCTAGATGAATAATGCTATCGGGGACTTTGACCCAGACAGCCACACAAAGTGCCCTGGGTCTTGACATGTCTTTATCCTCACTAGGCGTGCCACTGTCGAGTTCACATGGAGTCACTTCCATAAAAGCAGCCTTCAACTGGAAGCCTGCAAGCACTTTCCAGGCCCCGGAAGAGGCAGACAACAAGCCTCCTAGGCTCCAAGAGCTGGCCTCGTTGACTAGTCAGCAGTGTCTAGCATTTTAATGAACATTTGTTTCTGATACACTCTGTCAACTAGTTGTGGGAATATGGACACCCAGTTGCTTTTCTAAATTCAAAGCTGTGTTGTTTTCACACACAGAATCTGAGGCCTGGACTCAGTTTACACTGCTTACCACAACTGGTGCCTGTTTTACCTTAGGGGTCTCCTGATGCTGAACTCGGGTGTTTTCAGATGAAACCATTCCATCTGTGCAAGACTGCAAACAAAGGCCCCATGAATCCGTGGAGCAAGAGGGGCAAGGTGGGGCCAAATGGAGGGAGATGGGTGGTGGAGTGAGTGGATCCCACTCCAAGTGCTCATGCCCATCACACGACACCGCTTGAATCTCAGATTCAGTGTCTCAGAACTGAGGCCAGGACTTAGGCACACGGACAGCTGAATACGCAGGACCCGGAACTCACTGTGCACACACCAGGCTGTGCCCAGTGGTCACAGTGGGTAGCTGGCCCTGAAATGGCAGTGTGGGCTGCGGGCCACAGAGATGCAAGGTCCTTAGAGCCTTAGACAGGACCATGCGGCCCCGCCCTTGATCATCTTATTTTAAACACTGTTCCCAGGGACTGAGGGGGCAAGGAGAAACACTTCCTGTGGCGAGGCAAACACCAGCAATGATCATAATAATGAGAGAAGGCAAATAAGCACATGGAAGTGCATCGTCGTTTCTCAGAGATTTATTTCGTCTGACGAATCTGACACCGCAGGAAAAGGAGCACCCAGAGGGGCTGCGGCCTCCTCACAGGTGGGTTTGGTGGTGGGCTGTTGGCTGCTTTAATTTGCTGCTGGAAGTTTTTCCGTTCCCTTTTATAAATCTCTCCCTGGGCTTGAAAGCGCTATCTCCCTCCCGCCTCCCCTTTCCCCCCACCCCTCCCCACCCCCAATTCCGTGTTTAAAAAGCGAGCTTGCTCGCCAGGTGTGTCCCCCAAGCTCTCACGGCTCTAATAAATAAGGAGCACCTATAAGACAGTAGCCTGACTCGACTGTACAAAGGAGGGTATAGAAATACAGTATGTACACGCGGCCGCCGCCCCAGTGCTGCACCCAGTGACGCCAGCCCTGCTTCCCCTCCCACCGTGACCGCCTTCCTCCCGCTGAGGCTCCACGGGCCTGGAGGGGTGGGGCACCCGGACCCCTCCGGAGGGAACAATTGCTTTTATTTGAGTTAGTAAACAGATACACTGAATCACAAGGTGATTGGATTTGATTTTTTTTTTTAAAGGTTTTCTTCTCTCTCTCTCTCTTTTTTTTTTTTTTGAAAAATTTTTTTCTTTTCTTTTCTTTTTTCTCGTCAGACTGGGGCACTCCACGACTGTCTCACCAACTCGGTGCCAGCACACATGTTCTAGAGGACTCTGGACTCGCAGCTACAACTGTACAAGTGCACACAAGTAAATCTACCCTGTTATCCTCCACCCACTGATTGAGGATCGAATTGCACATTTCTCTTAAGCATGACAGGAGAAAGCAAACAGTGAAACAGAATCCTGGGCGATCTTTCTCACTTTCCTCTTGTTTTCATTGGTTCGCCCATACCATTCTAATTATCACGAAAGGGCTCTGCGTATGGAGAGATTGTCTCACTGACTTCCTGGATCTCCGAAAACCATCAGGGCTGAAATTTCATCCGCGTCTCTCCTGACGCCCAGCAAATATCCCCCCCCCTCGGATTATATTACACCTTGAGGGCATTTTGGTCTTCAGTTCGACACTCACTCTCTGTTCCCAAATGGGGCGCTATTTAGGGGCATTTCAAGAGAAAGCTGAGAAGAAGAAACATTTACCGAGTTCTCTTGGCATTCAGTCTCTGTAAAACCACAGTATAAACTATCCATGCTGCTTCTTACATCTGGCGGATCGAAAATTAAAAGGCATAAAAGTGTAACACTGAAAATATGGCATCAAAAAGGATAAAGGTGGCCTTTGTAAAAAATAACATGAAAAGTATATTAGCCAATAAAATATTCTACCTCTTCATTTAAAAGTGCATCGTGGGCTGGGGCAGATGAATCTGAAGCTTTGGGACTCCAGCACCATCCCTTCTCCTCACCAAAAAACGTGAACAGTTCTGTTCCTAAACCATAAAAGCAAATCACAATTCTCATCGTAGCAGCAAACCACAGCAGTTCTTAAAAAGATTTAAAAAAGACTCTTGTTTTCCAGTCCCTAACATCTTCTGGCCTCAGCCGTACAGCCTTGAAGATGGGGTGAGGAGAATACCTACATTGGTCCTTGTGGCGTGTTGGTGGTTGTTTGTTTGTTGGTTTATTTTCAACCAGCGACATCCCTAAGTTCCTCTGGGGAGAAGCAGAGACGGAGGGAGCAGGAATGCTGGGCCCCGAGCTTGGTGGGTCCAAGACGTGCTGGCTTCTCTGGCCTAGAGGCCACCAGGGAGGGCTGCTTCCTCCAAGATGTTTAATGACAGGAAGCTGTGTTATTTGCTTGAACTTTAGCCAGAGGGGGGTGGTGAGCTGACCAGCTGGTGTCATTGGATGGCATGACATGGTTCGTTCCACGCCCTTTCTCCATGCAAGGTACCCTGGGAGCAAGTGTTCCTGGGAAAAGATAAGAAGGAGCCATGAGAACGCACTGGACCAAATCTCTCCCCACCCACCTGCCTTCTCCCACCCTGACTTGCTGCAGAGAACCAGCCAGGAGAGAGCTGCAGCTCCCAGCCCCAGTTCCCCCAAAGCGGAGTCCCAGCTGCATGATTTCAGAGTTTCATTCAGTCTGCTCAGGATCAGCCCTGCCAGCTTTGTGTGAGCAACTGAAACTCGAGCCCTCTTTGGAAAACCATACTGAGCGTGATGGACCACGCCCATCCCCGAAGACCAGAGCATCCTTTGCAACCAGCCTCCAAATGACATGATTAACCAGCAGGAGGTCTGTGGAGTCCCGTCGGGTCATTCCAAAAACCGGGCAAAGTCATAGAGAGATCTGCAGACCTCATTGCGACCCTTTACATATTAACGCTGGTGTTTGAGGACTGAGGTCTCAAGGAGTCCATATTAGTAAATAAAAGTATACTGATGGAAAAGACACACACGCATGCACACACGCACACATGCATGCACGCATTCACATAGCCCTCGCTTCAGAATTTCCTATGGAGGTAACTAAGCTGGAGGAAATAGCTTACCCATCTGTGGGTCTGACCTGTCAAAGGTAAGCCACCAGAGCTCCTCACATCCAAGCAACACGGGAGCACAAAGTGTGCAGACACCAAGTCCCACATGCCTGGCGAACATGACCAGAGAGCCCAAACCGAACTTTTAAACTAGTTCTGGGGAATGCCATCCCCACGTTCACCACACACTCCTCTGCTTCCTTATGGCCTTCTGTTGCTTGCTGCCAGGCCCTTCATCTGAATGAAGCAGGGCCTTTGGAAAAGTCAGGCGTTCCCAAAAAACAGCCATTTAGAAGCCTTCCCTGACAACTGTGACACCCCCGAGGGCCCCGGCCTGTCCACCTCTTTCCTCTACGTTAGTTGGCTGGTAGGTCATCGGTGTTCCACGTGTCTTGTTAAATGGATGAGTTAAGCAGCTGTCTTCCACTATGTCCCCAAAGAGAGTCTCTCTGCCAATAAATGTGGTTGTCAGAAACACGAAAGGCTAAAATTTGGCAAATGTGAAGTGGTGACTAACGCAAGACACACAAACATCTTTACAACCACTGGGATGACTCTCAGAATAATGAGCCAATAATTTCACACAGGTGATACAATTTAGGATTCAAAGGGAGCCCCCAGAGATAAAACATGACAATTCCACTTTATAGAAGGAGAAATGGAGGCTGCAGAGCCTGAGAGATCCACGCGGGGTGTGCGGAACCAGGGTTTTAGCTTGAGAGCAGGAGGTCAGCTGCCTGCTGGGAAGACTCAGCCGCAGCCCCCCTTTGAACCCTGCTGTCCAAATCCTGGTGTTAATGGCAATGATAATAATCATCAGCCAAAAACAAGGTTTGAAATTCTCAGTGTGCACGGCAGGAAATGCCTGAGTTCCCCAAATCATATTAAATCACCAGAGCCGTGTGCATTCAATATGTATATTAAATAACCAAAGTGAAAATGCAAAAGGCCACAAATATGCGACGGGGGCGGAATTACCAGGCCATGGAAGTCTTTTCATTCGGCACAGGCAGCTTTGGATGTGGGGGTGTTTATCTATGAATGCAGAGTTCGCCTCCTCCAGCCCTCCTTTCTATCTGGAGGAGGAGACCCCAGAACAAAATCATCAAGATAGAGGGGCACATCAGAAGCCATAGGAGAATGCAGAAGAGCTGAGCAATGGAAAGCAGATTAGAAGACACAGGACCACTTCCTCTGGGGACACATCTTTTGCTCTGTCAAGCACAGCCCCCGGGCTGCTGAGGAGGAGGGGAAATATCCCCACCTTTGGGCCTGGGACCAAGAGTGGCCACATCTTGAGTTGGGAGGCAGGGATGGGGGCGGGGGAGTGTCCAAATTCTTTCTTTTAAAGGGAAAAGAAAAACTGAGGGGTTTTAGCATTTCCTTCTAGTGACTGGGAGACACCACCATTTTTAATTGTTGCAACTGTTCTATGATGTATATAGTGTTTTTCTTTAATGCAATCACAACCCAAAGTGGGGGGGGGGTGAGGAATATCTCTCAAATAAGTGTCTTTGTATTCAAATCACCATTGGACAAGGACCAAATATGCCCAGCACCAGCCTATGTGGAGAAAATGTCTAGGCTTTCATAAGAGACTGGGAAATCGGGCTTATAATGAGAGCCATTCTGGAACCTTAAGTACAGCGTTTGCCATCCCAAACACTATAATAATCATTATTATTCTCTGGTATCTATTATTGTCTGGTAAATAATATGTGTTTTCCCCCCAAGTTCCAAAGGGTGCAGCTGCATGGTGTTCTATTTTTTGCAGACCCAGGCCTGCCGCTTTGCAAGCCTACTTCCACGGGGCTTATTTTAAGAGAGTGCGCAGGAGACCATGTGTGCCCTTCCTCTCTCTCGGCACACATGTGCACCTGGGACATCCCCAAAGGCCAGAGGGTGGCAGTCTCTTTCTGCTGCCACCTTTTGAGGTGGGGGTTGGTACTAAAGACAACCTCTTCCACTGGGTCCAGGCAGCCCCCTTGTTGGTGACACAGGCAATAGGCTAGTGCCACACAAGTGTGTTTGGGCTTCACCTTCCTGGTTCTCATTGCGGGAGACCTCGGGAGCAGGGGAGAAACCGTCTTGGAGATTTAGAAAGTGGCCATGTCAGAAAGCTAAGGTCCATGGCCACACAGAGGACTCCCATGGAAAAACTGTCCCCAGTGTCTAAATGTCATCATCTGCACAGAGTGGAAGTACAGGAGAGGCATGCCCTCGCGAGTCCCCATCCTAGCTGTCTCTATGTTCCTGGACATGTTTCTCACTGGCCCTTCCCCATGGCTTGCTGAGGGAAGCTGGAGAGGAACTTCCTACCACATCTCTTATCTCCCTCGGGCCGATCAGGGCACCTTCGACAGAGCTCAGTACCAAATATATAGTCTTGCAGCTTAAGCAACTGGATAATAATCTGTTGTCACTACACAAGCAAGGTGCCCTTTCTGGGTCTTCAAGTCCAGAGTTTGTTTCCTTTGCTCTGAGTGGTCATGAGTACCCACATACACGTGTGAGCATGTGCAAACACACTCTTGTGGTAGATATTTCTGGAGTGCCTCTGAATGCAAAGGATTCTGGGAAAGTGTCCACACTTGAACCTTACAGTTTGAGTTTTCTCTGAATGGGTTTGTTTAAAGGCAGGATATCATCCATGTTTCCTGGAATAACACCACACACACACACACACACACACACACACACACACACGTCTTGTACTGTCTATTTCCCATATACAAATCCTAGAACTACCACTCTTGGTTTCTATGGGACATGGATGGCCACCTGTCCTCAAATTCCAGACATGCCTTCCCCTTCTACCCAGAAGAGTGTAGCAGCCTCTCACGGAATGACAATCACACACTAAAAGAGCTGAGAGATACTCTGTCCACCTGGCAAGTTCACAGGGGAAGCTTTACTAAAAACGTAATTTAATTACCCATCTTCCTTTGCCACAGAGATTTTTTTCAAAGGGCTAAGAGCAAAACTGAGCCTTATGCTGGGAAATTTTTCTAATTCGAATACTCTCAAAACACGACCATTCCCACTTGTACCTCTCTGATTTACAGCCTAAGATGCAGGAGGCTGTTGCATTTTGGGAACTTCTAGACAACCACTCGCAGTGGCCCTAAGAGAAAAAAAATGGTCTCACTTCAAACCCAACAGTTCCAGGGTAGCCTTTATGTGATGCGAGATGTCATCTTTGCCTGGAAGCATGCCTCTTTGAATCTAGACTAGTTTCCAACTTTTTATTTTTGTTTCATTTCTTAAATATCTTTGTAATTTGCATAATCAAAATCTAGTAGGCCTGTCCTGTCTGGCTTATTTATAAAAGGCAAGGCCCCTCTTGTCTGTCATATTTGTTCTCTGGTGTCTAAAACCCCATGGCATCGACCCTACGATAAGCAAGAAATGCCCGCTGCCAAGCCGGCTTGCCTTCGCCCAAGTATCCTGACCCTAGTAGAAATCCACTCACTTGAGCACGGCTGCCCATCACTTATCAGAGTTAAATACAGCCATTACGTGCTGGCAGAGGCTTCGCTGTTTATCTGGGACAATAACGAGTCCCTGAGGACAGACTGCTCTCAGGTAGCAGCGGCTATTCTGGGACATGCACAAGGGTAGAGCCCTGTGGTCAATGAACAGAGCCGCCTGCAGCAGCTGATAAACTCTGAGTTTGATGCCAGACTGGGGTTTCTTACCCACCCCATCGCAGCCAGGGCCATACAGCTTGGCCAGGCTTTGCCAAAAGGCTTCCCACCTCCCATGTCAACCTCTGTCATATGAATTTTGAAATGGCTTTTACCAGGCTGCACATTTTTAATCTTTGAAACGGATGTTATCTCTTTTCTTATATCTCATTGAAAGAATGCCCTAGAGGGGTTGGGGTAAACCAGCTTAGCCCCACACTGGCTTCTGGATTTCAACCTCATCACTCACCCTGTGGCTCTGACAAACTATTACTCATGTATATTTACTTTTTAAACCAAGTATTCTGCATCTATCTATCTATCAATCTATCTATCTATCTATCTATCTATCCATCCATCCATTTATCTATCTACCATCTGTCTGCCTATCTATCTATCTATCTATCTATCTATCTATCTATCTATCTATAATTTTTGTTTTTGAGAAAGTCTCATGTAGCCCAGGCTGGACTCAGACTTGCTCTATAGTCTCCTGCCTCCACCTCCCAAATTACATGCAACACCACACCACACTGAAAACAAGTGTATTGTCCTTATTTCATGTAGGCACCCTCTTCACACGGAAACAACACTGCTAACACATTGGTGATTGTCTTCATTTCACAGACAAAACAATTTGCCAGAAAGGTAAGGAGATGACCTGCTTGGAGTCACCAGCTTCCAGAAGCCCCAAGTCCACTATTCTTCCTCCAAACACAGGGAATAGTGCCCTCAGTCCACACTCATATCTTTGGTTTTTTACCTTGACCACTGAGGAGGCAGGTCATGTCTGGCTGCAAGGCACCTCCCAGAAATATGTACCATTTAGCTCCTTCACTTTGGCAAATAAGACCTCTGATAAGAAAAAAAAATGTGTGTTTTCATTCAGGTCCCATCCAAAGCCCATAAGCGGCCAATATACCTTCTTTGGCCAGTCTACAGCCCTGCTTTCTACACCCTCTGTGTCCTTCTGTCCCTGCTGCATGTGCTAGATCCTAGATGGACTTAGTAACTCCTCTGATTTCCACCACAGGATCTTGAAAAGCCGTTGCCAAAATTCTGCCTTGGTTTAAAAAAAAAGGGGGGGGGGGAGATGCTGGATGCTGGTTGTGTCAAGGTTGAGCTGCTGTCTGAACACAGGCATTCTAGGAGACAAATAAGGGGCCCTGAAGGAAAAAAGTAGGTTTGCATGGCTGCCAGACTCGGAGCAGGTTTTAAGACCTTAGGTAAGGTTTAGAAAAGTAATTTCCCCCAACTTTATTCTTTACGACCAGTAGCAGAGAGGGACAAGGCTTCAGATTAGTGAGAACAGCACTATAAAAAGTAAGAGCAAGAAATCCGATTCCCCCTCTCCCCTGCGAGGTCGGAGCATGCGGTTAATGGCTGCTTTTCCTTAGTCTTGCCATCCTTCAGCCCAGATGTACATTTATGCCTAATTTCTCCCTGCATGAAGCTGCTCAGTGTGAGCCTGCCATGCAGGGGGCGGGGGTGGCAAAATGTGACCCTGGTCCTCGGCCCAGGGTCTGTAACGTAAGCAGCTTTGATCAGATCGGGTGTCCTGGATGGAAAGAGAGGCAGATGAGGACTCTGGTTTTGAATGACCTTGGGCAGTCGCTTGCTGTCTCAGCCTGTTCTTCAGGGGCATGAGAAGGACTCTGGTTTTGAATGACCTTGGGCAGTCGCTTCCTGTCTCAGCCTGTTCTTCAGGGGCATGAGAAGGACTCTGGTTTTGAATGACCTTGGGCAGTCGCTTCCTGTCTCAGCCTGTTCTTCAGGGGCATGAGAAGGACTCTGGTTTTGAATGACCTTGGGCAGTCACTTCCTGTCTCAGCCTGTTCTTCAGGGGCATGAGAAGGACTCTGGTTTTGAATGACCTTGGGCAGTCGCTTCCTGTCTCAGCCTGTTCTTCAGGTGGCACGAGAACGCTGATGGGAACATCTGCTTTGCCTTCTCTAATGTCTGAGCTGAACAGCATAGACAGCGTAGACATAACCTGTTTTCCAGAACCCACACAATGACAGACGTTCTGGACGGCAGAGCCATGGGGGCACGTATTATAAGAAGCATGTGCTCTGAGCAGGAGCTCGCTGGTTCTCTGAGTTTGGGGTCACTGCTTCACTTTTATACCCATGACATATCCAATGGCTCTGCATGGAGTCTCTGGAGCCAACTCCCAGCACTGTTTACTGTTTACAGAGAATTACATGCAATTACATGTACTTACTATTACTGATTTTGCTAGTTGGCACCAATGCTTTCCATGTTCCCTTACCTGCCCCTCACTGGAATCTTGTCCTGACACGCTGAGGGCACTCACAGAGCTGAACTCACCACTTCTTCCACTAAACAGTTCCTCCGAGGCTTGAACCTCAAGTTCAAACCACAAATCCATGTTTTCATCTCCCTTCTCTACCAGGAATCTGCTTTTACCACACGGAGAGGTCTCAGCTCTACAGCCCATGTGGGGAAAACAGACAAAAGAGCATCCCTAGTAGATGCCAAACTCCTTTGACTCAGTTTCCCAGAAAAATGTCTGTAGGTGTTTGAGAGTTAACAGCTTCACCCTGCCCTTCACTGGAACCCTACTGCCGTTCAGACCAAGGATGGGAGGCTGGGCATGATAGGGGTTCCTGCAGACATCCTGGCCCACTCAGGGGAAGCTGATGTCTAAAGCACCCCTGACTTCTGCAGAGCCCCTGATTTAACTCCCCCAAACAAATCAAGACTGCCAGACAATATACCCACATCTTGTCTTACCCAGCCTTACCCAATGAGTTAGCTCATTGTTGTTGGGGCCGGGTGGGATGTAGAACTCCTGTTTCCATGACAACCTAAAGCCCATCAGTATACCCTTTATTGACCACAGAATTCCTGTTGGCTGTGAGATTGCCATCTACCCTCAGCCTTGAAGTCACTCTGGGCCTTCCCGGGACAAAGATGGTTCTCCACCGCCCTGCTGTGACAGTCTTACATACAAGGCGCAGACATGGCAGCCAGCGCCTCTCACCCTCTAGCACTAACACCTATGGCTGGTAATTAGTCTGTCATCAGGATTCCAAGATCTGTGAGGCCAGCCTCCTGTTGCTTCCTTCCTGTCTACGAATGGTTGCTAAAGTAATTTCCCTCAAGCACAGATCTCATCATCACTCCTCTGCTCCAGATCACAGTGATTACAATCACTACCACGTCCAGAACCAACTCCCCCACCTCCTGTGCCCCGTCTCCTCTACCCTCTGAGGTCCAGCCTCCAGGTACCTGTGCCTTGACATCCGGCTGCCTCCCTCATGCTTCCAGCCCAGGCCACTGGCCTCTGTCCTTTTCTTGGTTGAGAAGCCAACTGAATTCATATGCTTTAAACAGTGCCCTCAAGAGACCCTTGTCATTGAGTTGCTCAGTTTTGCCCACTCTGTCTGTCTGTCTGTCTGTCCCCAAGCAGGAAGCCAGAGCAACAGCAGGAACTTGTGCCCAGACTATTCTTCCACGAACCCGCACCCTGTTTGCTTATCATAGTAGCTTGTACATTCTCCATGGTGCCTCTAAAAGTGACCTTAGCTATTTCTTGCTTCCTAACTCTCCCCAAATAAGGATCCCCCATCTTCCCCATTTTTCTTTAATTTTCTCTCTATTCCCCCCCCCCACACCATACTTTATTGATAGAATAACCATAATAAGAAAGCATTCGACATTGCTACCGGGAAAAGGGTGTTTTGTCTTCTGGGGAAATGGAGGTTATCTCTGAACAATGAATAAAGGAAAAGAACTGCCTCCCTCCTTTTTGGATACAGCAGTAATGTGATTTATGGGTTGTATTATATAAATTAAGTACAAATTAAAGATTTATAAATACCAAATAAAGGATTTTTAAAGTTTTTACTTCTGGGGGCTGGGGATGTTGCTCAGTTTGTGAGTGCTTGTCTATCATGCACGAAGGCTTGAGTTTGCTGCCTAACACTGTATATGCTGGGCATGCTGTTATACTTCTATAATTCCAGCACTTGGGTGTAGAGCCCCAGGTGTCAGAGTTTAAAGTCACTCTCAGCTACATGGAGAGTTCGAGGCCAGCCTGGACTCCATAAGATCCTATCTTGAAAAACCAAACAAAAAGTTCTTATTTCTGTCCCAGAGATAGCATGCGTGTGTACGCACACACACAGAGCCGAGACAACGCACAGGGAGTCCACCGGTGCGGAGGAACTGCTTGCAGAACCAGGCCCAGTGGCCCTGGTCTTCATGTGAGAGACCGTAACGCTCTTTCACCCAAATCTCTCATAGATTTTTCAATCAGTATTTGAGATTCGCATTGCTCAAACCTTGGAGGATATGAAAATAGCCATTAAGTACCATGTTTATGATGTCATCATATCAAATGGGAGAAATAGAGGGACCTGGGTATATTTTTGGTTTGGCAAACTCTAGAACTATTTTTTTTCAAACATTTGGGGTTTGGCTAAAACCAAGTCTTATTTTGCCAAGCACTTTGGCTTTAATTTTTAAACCCATGTGTATTTTAAAAGAAATTCTAGGGGCTGGAGGGATGGCTCAGTGGTTAAGAGCATTGCCTGCTCTTCCAAAGGTCCTGAGTTCAATTCCCGGCAACCACATGGTGGCTCACAACCATCTGGAATGAGGTCTGGTGCTCTCTTCTGGACTGCAGACATACACACAGACAGAATATTGTATACATAATAAATAAATAAATATTTAAAAAAAAAAAAAAAAAAAAAAGAAATTCTATCTATATGTTTCGGACTCATTTACACTTAGCTCATGAAAACCCTGTTTGGTAAGCGCTAATAGATGTCCCGGCAGGTTTATGAGCCTTCTTAAGCCTTCTTTCCCCTCCATCCTTACCAGAAGGTAGCATTTTGCTAGCCATAAAAGCGTGTGAGCCCCAGGGGCATGTGATCGTCTGTGATTTATGACCTCTGAAGCTTAAGTGGATTGTGAGTTTGGAAGGCTTTCTCCCCTTCCTCTTTTTCCCTAACTGCACAAACAGGCTCCCGCGGACAAAGACTGCTACCTCTCACTTTCCAAAGGGACTGGAGGCAAAAGTCAAGAAAGAATCCATTCTATCCACCAACAAGTTGCTCCTGAAACTTTTTTTTTTTTTTGAGGAAGAGTCTGTTGCTTCAAATTCAGCTGGACACAGACTGAGACGTGACCCTCTAAGGGAACCTTCACCAACCGTGCTCAGGAGAAGTGAACTCAACTTGGTTCAGGTTAGAAGAGTTTACCTTTTGAGTACTGAGAGATTATCTTTTTTAATAGCAGACAACCAATCCTGTTAAGGAGTTTTAACACTTAAAAAAAAAAGCCGAATCCACTAAAAATGGCATTTGAATTAAACCCAGAAAAGCAGGAAGAATGTGCCCGCGTGCAATGACTTTTCCCAAATCTTCCATAATGGTACTTGGATAGCAGGCAATTACAGTATTCTATGGGAGATGATGGCTTTGGATCAAGCATTTAAAAATGGCTTATAAATATTTAAACTATAAGCATCTAACAAATCGTAACGACAAAGTTTTACATCTAACCACATGTGCTCCAAATATCTTGAAATTACTCTAAATATAGGTTTAAAATATCGAAAGGGCTTGCTGATGGCATGTAGAACTCTGCAGGGAAACTTAGACCTGACCATTCTTGCTCACACAACACCCACTTTGCACGATTGTGAAAGCATGTGCATATCGATTCCTTCAGAAAATGATCTGGTTCCAGTCCTTTACTGAATTTGTAAAGCAGGGAAGGAAGGATAAAAATACCGGGCTGCCCTTCTCTCCCTGAATGCAGCTTAGCTGCTTCACTTCTAGCTAATTTGTTACTGTGGGTTGTCTCAAGAGTAAGACTGTAACATTTCAGAAATACTTGGAGAACAGGCAGCTGGGACGAGGCTAGCCTTAGAGATACATGCTAGACTGGAACGCCATTCATGTACAAGACAGTCCTTGGCTTGGGGAAGTGAGTGGCATTGAGAGACAGGGTCTTTTGAATTGTGTCTTTGGACATTAGGGGCGACTCTTATCAAATGAGCTTCTAAGTGTGCTTTCACCTTTGATTCTTTAAGCGCAGCAAACACCTCTTTGCTTTCTGCTTTATGCAAATCAAAACACAGCTTGTCATTGGAGGTTTGAAGGGACAGCGATGGAACAACAGTAGGGACAGCCAAGACTGGATTTGTCACAGCCCTTACCTGGGGCTGCAGGGCATGTTGTTCAGTTCTGGGGCTTGCCTTCTCGTGCGGGGCTGTGCACTTAGGTAACACCTGAGTAATTAGGTACACATTCAGGCACTATTTGAAAGCCTAGATATTAATCCCAAGGTTTGTTGTGTAGTTTGCTTTTGCTCCAAATATCTTAAATAGCATTTTCTAAGTGAGCCTTCCATTATTCTGTGTTGGGGCTGGAGCCATGACTCCACGGTCAAGAACACTGGCTGCTCTTCCAGAGGACCAGAGTCCAGTTCCCAGCACCCACATGGCAGCTCACAAGCACCTGCAATTCTAGTTCCACGGGAATCTGATGCTGTTTTCTGGGATCCATGAGCACTTGCACATGTGTGGTGCAAACACACACACATGCAGGCAAACTATCTTTACACATAAAAAATACATTTCTAGTCAGGCGGTGGTGGCGCATGCCTTTAATCCCAGCAGAGGCAGGTTTATCTCTGTGAACCAGAGGTCAGCCTGGTCTACAGAGCTAGTTCCAAGACAGCTAGGGATACACAGAGAAACCCTGTGTTGGAAAAGAAAAAAAGAAAAAGGACAAAAAGAAGGGAGGGAGGGAGGAAAGGAAGGAGGAAGGAAGAGAAGGAGAGAAAGGGGGAAAGAGAGAGAGAGAGAGAAGGGAAAAAGAAAAAATACACTTCTAAAACGTTTAAACATATTGTTCCCACCCTACTGCTGGCCATGCATTCTCAGTTCTGAGTTCGTTCTTCCTTTTTTTCTCAGATCAGCACTATTCAAAGAGTACCATTTGCTCTGTATGTAAACTGCCATCTGATTGGCCGCATTAAACACGGTCCATCCCGACCTGTTTACCCCTTCGAGCTGCTTTATCTCCTTGTCTGAAGGAATTGCCTTTATGCCTTTTGAGTCACCTAAAATAATCCACACACACATAAATGTACCTCCTTAGCTTCCATCCACGTATGAGATGCACGAACATGTCAGTTGAAGGAGACAACATGTCGTGCAGGACATGGTGCAGGGAAGTGAACAGCCTCCATCCCTTTGGCAGGATCTCTGAACACGGGAGTCTGGAGAGGGGAGGGTGCTGGCGTGGACGTGCGTGTACACATGAGCTAAGCGTTCGGCGCTGGTATGTGTTTGGGCTCCTTAGACACCTCTGCCTCTCCCTAAGGCTTGTCTGCGTGGAAGGAGGTGTGAGTGACTGAATCATGATGCACAGGCAGCCACTTTCCGTGTGACAAGGGACTCAGTCATTACATCTGGTCATGGCACCTCGTTCCAAGGCCCTTCTGAGCAACGGTTTTGCTTACTAATAAATAGTGAGTCAAATGTCTCCTGTTTTCCATCCCTTGGCCACCTCTCTCTTTCTCTTTGTGCTGGGGAACTGGAAAGAATGGCTACACCCCCAGATGTGCCAGCTTTACTCCCTGCCCACGTCTGGGACTCCAGTCGGCCTGCTCCCTTGGTGTCAGTGGGATTTTTCTATAGATGGCATCTCCCATACTGTTTAAACTTTGGAAATTCAGGCACTGGGGGAGTCTCTAGCTTGTACCCTCTTTAGTTCCTTTTCTCCTGTCACCACGGGCCCTCACTAGATACGGTAGCTTTAGTTATTCACACTGTGTCAGTAAGGCAATCATTTAAAGGCACCAGGCCGCTGTGACTTTGTGACATTAGGTTCATGGCAAAAGATTGCCAAAAATAAACTCATGGTTTTAAAATGATAATTAACTCAGCTTTCTTGGAGCAACAAGGAAAACTCCCAGTTCCCGATATTGCTTACTAATGATACAAGATAACCCTTCTGCCACTTGGGCTAGAAGATCTTGGAAACACTGCACTTTCAGGATCGAGGGAGTGGCTCCCTTTTGCAAGGTTGTGCATCAAATGTTTTACTTGTCTCAATTCAGTTCTAGCACTGCTCCAGTGACAGGTTTCATCGCAAAGCACTAGACACCTGCCCAGCGGTCATCCCTACATTCCGGCAGAGCCTCGCTACACAGGATCGAAAAGCTGCACATTCGGGTCCTTCCTCTTGGAAGCCCGAATACTGAGGGTACAGGCAGCAGGAGTTCACTGGATAAGAAGACATTTCTGTGCCCCATCTTGTCACTAATATTTCAGAAAGCGGAAGTAGTCACGACCAGCACTCACCAGTTCTGGGTGTATATGAGTCAACCTGGTGGCTCTCTGTATACTCTCTCCTAGAACCATACAGTCAAGCACTTACTGAGAGACAGGATGACTTTGAACTCAGGGACTGTCACCCAGTGAATACTTCTAATCATTAAATACTACAGCATAAACAGCTCAGGTCTGGTCTAAGAACGGAGTATGCCCCGTTTGTACCCATTTCCTCTCCTTGCCCTGTTGTTTTTCTTTAAAACTGGGCACCCATGTATTTGACATTCTTTTCCTCTTCCTCCCAGACAGCCTGTTCTCTTGAACTTCTCAGTATGAGAAATAAAATTGGCGACCTTTTCCCCTCCCCCTCCCCCGATGAAGCTAACCCTATGCTCTGGAACAGTGATTTCAGGGGTGTGATGTCACACCATGACCAGATGAAGCTCCGGGAAGCCCAACAGACATGACCCTCCTTCAGTTTTCTCCAGATGCAAAGGGTAGCTTCTGCCGCTGAGCAGGGAGGAGCAGTTCTAGAACCGTGTAAGAGATTGGAGAGCCACGGGTGGGGTGGTGAGTGGAGCTGTGTGGTTCTTCTGCCCCAGAAGAACAAGGAGGATGGCGGTGGAAGGGTTACTCCCGGTCTTCATTTTCTCATTGATTACTCTGTTTAAAAATATGTCATTTCTTTGGAAAACCGAGGAATGGGGAATAATTGCTTAGAATATTTTCAAGAATTGACACACGGTCATTCTGAACTCCCCGATGTACCGTAAACAAGTGTAAACTGTAGAAATCTGGAGAATGTATGACTGCAAACAGCTATTTACCAAGCTCCCAGACAACAACAAAGAGGAGACTAGAAGAGTTTGGACACTATTTATACATTGTTTTCCTTATTATTTAAGTTTTTTTTTCTGGTTACCGAAGCTGTCGGACTGGTATCCAGAGTTATAAACAATGGAGATTAAAGGGAGTTTACAACCTTTTAAAAATCTTCAACTAAATTTAACCAGTTTTGCACCTAGGAGTAACATCTGCCCACTGAAATTATTTGTAGCCATATGAACAAACAAGAATGATTAAGGTCAGGAAAGCAGGAAGAGAATAATTTCAAAATGGGAGAGGGAGGACGCTGCCATTTGCAAAAAAAAATATCTAGCAAATGTTAGATTCTTCAAAGGCAAGTGTGGCTGGCTTGCTGATTTCAGAACATGCCCTTTAAGACCGGGGTATGGTATGAAACAGGTGAACGTGGGGGAAAGAATGAAAAGCACCGTGTAGTTACAGACCTCTGAGAGCCGCCCTGTGAGGCATGACCAAAGGCGTGTGGGGCAGTCTCACCTGCACCTCACTGCTGTCTAGTCGCTGTTGGGTGTATGTGTGTGTCATACGGGTACCAGAGGTTGGCATATTTCCCAATTCTATCCCACCTTATTTTTTGAGATGGCAACATTTGCTTAACCTTAGGACAATTGATTTAGCTACACTGGGTGTCCTGCAAGACCCAGAGATCCTCCCATCTGTCTCCCACTGCTGGGATTACACGTACATATCATGGCGCCTCACTTCTTACATGGGTGCTTGTGGGACAAGCTCTTCATCCTCCGAGGCATCTCCCCTTGTTTTGTTTCGAATGCTTTTATTTTGGCGTTAACTTGTTGCCAAAGTGTGTTTATTATTACGGCAGAAAAGCTACTTACTCCTTAGTGAATAGACGTCTTTCCAATTTCCTCCCCCATGTGAACAAACTGAGTTCCTGAAGGTGTAGGGACCGAAACAGTACCTCCTGTGCCCAGGAAATCAGAGAGAAAGAGTGGGTGATTATAGCAGGTGGAGGTTGTGTGGGGAGGTGACCTGGAACCAGTAACCTCCAGGGAAGGATGCTGACTCCCTGGAGACATGGTCCCCCTCCTTAAATCTCTTTCTCTGCTTCCTCTCGGCGGCAGCCCACAAAACCTGTTTCTGACTTTAAAAAAGCGATGCAATTTCTTCGGGGGACCCACCATAAAAAAGATTCTCCCATCACAAGAGTTAAGAGACAATTTGGTCACACCATCTTCTAGAATCGGCTAAGGCCAAGTTAACATCTTTAGTGCTGATGCTGGTCTACAAACAAGACTCTAACCTAGTTACTCGCCCAAACGGCTTATGCTTTTAAGGATCTTTCCGTCTTTAGCTAACCTATAGGGCAGCATCCCTGTTCCTGGCCTGGTCACTTCTGACTGTGGTAGCCGTGTCCTCTTTCTCCCCCACTCTTCCTCTCTTCCTTTAATACCTTGACTGTGTGTGTATGTAAATGACTCTTCCCAGGACTTTCTGAAGGTTTTTTTGTTTTTGTTTTTTGCTTTTTTGCTTGTTTGTTTGTTCTGTCACAAATCAACTTGTCACTTAAAGCACTGTCAAGCAGATTAAAATAACTGGGGCATTTTCAGTTGAGGTACCTGTGAGAAAGTTCAGGCCACCTGTCCTCAGACTGCAGAAATTGTAGAGCTAATCGGGAAGGAATGGTGACCTCATTTCTGGTGTTCTGCTCTACTGGCAAAGCCACCAGTAGAAAAGGAGACCCCAAACTATGGTGGCAGAGAAAAGATTCTCACACTAGGCAATAAGCCTTCTGCTCTGGTTCAGGACTTTCATTCAAGCCCCTGGCTGCAAGGGAGGTGCCCATGTCCCCACTAAAAAGCAGCAGGTTGGTGGTCTAGGGCTATGTTTGTGGCGGGGAAAAACAAGAATGAAAAACTGGAGAAACTGGTACGTAGAGGCTTGCCGTGCTTTGCAGACTCTCTTCCCAGGCAGTTAGAGGATTTTTATCAATGCAGTGCTGGAAGAACCTTAGCTGACTCTCCTGCAGGGTGTTACAGGAGACTGAGTTCTGCAGTTCACAACTTGGATTTGAATCACATCTCTGCTCACAGGTTAGGTAATCTTGGTCATGTCAATCCTGTTTCTCCACTAAAAGAATGAAGATAATTGTTCTATGGATCTACAATGACATACTAGTGCTAAAACACTCAGGAGAGCCTGCACAGAAGTGTGGAGAATACTCTTTTTGTCTCCCCTTGCCAGGCTCCTTCCTGCCTGGGTTACATATCTCACTTCAGGACTTGAGGCAGCCCAGGAGAACATTCTTTTGGGTGTGTATCCCCAGCCCAAAGAGTGAGCAGTGTTCAAGTTAATTGCGGGAGAAGTGTCCATCTCTCTTTTCCTTTCCCTAAATGGTTAATAAACAATGGAAGTTTTGGCTTCTTGCCTGCTTGGGTAGATGGAAGAGCTCACATTCTGTGTTTGGGTGGACAGGCTTGGAATCAACAATGGAGCCCATTGGCCAGCTCTGACTGAGCAAAATTCTCTAACAGCTTCCTTCTTGGCAGTGTGCTTCCAATGCCTACTACTGTGGTGATTTGAAAGAAAATGGCCCTCAAAGGAAGTGGTGCTATTTGAGGTGTGGCTTTGTAGGAGCAGGTGTGGCCTTGTTGAAGGAAGTGTGTCACTGTTAGAGGTGGGTTTTGAGGTCTCCTATGCTCAAGCTTTGTTCAGTGTGACACTCAGTTCACTTCCTGTTGCCTGCAAGTCAAGATGTAGGACATGGCTACTTCTCCAGCACCTGCATACCACCATGTCTCACCATTATGATGACGGACTAAGCCTTTGGAAATGGAAGCCACCACCCCCAATAAAATGCTTTTCCTTTATAAGCGTTGCCATGGTCATGGTGTCTCTCCACAGCAACAGAAACCCTAAAAAGACACCTACTTAGTATTGGCTGGAGAAGTCACTACAGTGGCTCACATATGGTCCCCACCATCTCACAGTAGCCTTGGACTCGCCCTCAGTGGCTTAGGATTCAGAGATCATACATGGTCAGCGACGAGCCCTCCCACTTCATCAAGGTCTGTATGTAGAAGTGAGAATCACCAGCTCAGGGACTGAGTCCAAAAGGGTTACACGGCAGATTGGGAGGAAGGTTAGTTTTTAATTTTTAGCCCACAGATGGTATCCTATGGTTATCTGGACAAGCTAGGATGACAGTCAGTTAAGCAGGCTCCCGATGTTTGCCCACCTGATGGGATCCCTGTCACTTCAATACCGCCCCGCAACCTCATGACTAAACATTAAGATTACTCAAGTAATCTTCCCTCCCCCACTCAATTTTCCAGTGGGGTAAATTATGTATAAACCCGAGAAGAAGAAGAAGAAGAAGAAGAAGAAGAAGAAGAAGAAGAAGAAGAAGAAGAAGGGGAAGGGGAAGGGGAAGGGGAAGGGGAAGGGGAAGGGGAAGGGGAAGGGGAAGGGGAAGGGGAAGGGGAAGAAGAAGAAGAAGAAGAAGAAGAAGAAGAAGAAGAAGAAGAAGAAGAAGAAGAAGAAGAAGAAGAAAGAAAGAAAACAAACATGTAACAAAAGCATGTGTTTTCCTCTCAGGTTCAAGGGCTTGAGTGATCGTGGCGCTTAAGCTGCCTCTAGGCTGTAAACCGGTAATGGTGTACTAAACACTGCCAGGTGTCAGAGGTGCAGGATAAGTACACGGTGAAAGAGGTAAGGGACAGGATTGTGATGGCTACATCTCGCCTCCGCCTTCTAAGAAGCAAGGCGGGGAGGGACACTGGCTCTTGGAGGAGTGCCCAGGTGGACATACAAACCTTTTACTTATTCTGGTTTCTAATTCGGAGGCACCTCCTTTTGAGCGGCGGCTCCAGGTCCTCGGGGCCGGAGCTGAGCATGGGCGAGGAGATGACACACGGTGCCATGGCAGCCTTCTCCGTGGGTTTTGGCACAGGCTGGATCACGCAGCCGGTCTTGGGCAGCATTCGCAGAGCATAGGCGTGGTCCTCATCCGCGGGGTTATTGAGGTTTGGGTCCGACTTGTCGCCCCCCGCCAGGGTCTCCTCCCCCCTCAGCTTTTTGGTCGCCTCCCCATCCAGGTGGCAGTTGGAAGCGCAGTTATTCTCCTTGACCGACTCCAGCTCGTTCACCGCGGGCTCCTCGGGCGACAGCAGCTTTTTGGGTGGCACGGGGGGCGGTGGTTGCTCCGGCGGCGGATCTGCGCCCTTAGCCTCGGCCGGGACGCCGCGGGTGCCGTTCACGATGACGTTGCAGGCGGCGGCAGCCTCGGGACCCGCTGGGGCGCCCGGGCCCGGGTCGCCGGCGGCGGGCGGGCTGCAGTGGCCGTCCCTGCAGCCGCCGCAGGTCCTGCGCTCCGCCGCGCCCGGCTCGCGCTCCGCCTTGACGTGCGCATGCAGCGCGCGGTGGATCACGTTGTGCAGCCGGGAGCGGTGGCCTACTGTCAGGTCGATGACACCATCCTGCGGGCCGTGTAGCACGCCGGCGAAGCCAGGCTGGCCTCCCGCACCCGCGGGGCTGCTGGCACGCCGGGTTAGGTCCACCACCTCCCCACGGCCTCGCTCTGAGGGCGCCAGGCTCAGAGCTTGGCCGGAGCTTCCAGGCGGCGAGTCGGCCGACTTGGACGAGCCCTGCTTGGAGTCCCGCGGAGACAGGGAGCGTCCCCCTGACTTGCCTCCCGCTGCTGCCGAGTCACCCGGGGCACTCGGAACGAAGCTCTCCCCGTTGCTCGAGAATCCGTTTGGGGGCTTGGAATCGTTGACATGGGGAATGGGGATAGGGATAGGGATGGGCACCGGCAGGGGTACGATCACTGGGTACGGCACGAGTAGCGTAGGGGGCGGCACCAGCGGGGCAAGCGATGGCAGGCCGAAGTTCATCATCTGGGGCACCGGCATCGGGCCGTTTGGCATCATGCTTACCGGAGGGAAGGGAAGGCTGGGCAAAGGCGCGCCCGGGGGCGGCGGGGGCAGTAACCCCGGGGGGTTCCCAGGCATGGTAGGGGTGCTTGGTGGGTGGATGTGGGGTGATAGCATGGGCCTGTGCATGGGACTGGAAGTGGGGCCCAGGTTCCTGGGGCCACCGGACGGAGGCCCAATGCCCGGGAGTATGGGATTGGACAGGGGGCTGTTGGGGTTGGAGGCATGATGCGGCGGCCCACGAATGAAGGGCGGGCGGATCTGCTGTATGATCTGCTGCTCCATGAAGATGGGCAGCGGCACCGGGCCGCGGTTGGTCATCACCATGGGAGGGCTACGAGGCGGGACGCCCAGCGGAGGTCCGATGCTAGCAGGTGGCTGGACCGAGACAGGAGGGATATTTGGAGTCTCGCTGATGGGGAGGGACTTGGGCACTGGGGTGGGGATTTTAGTGACAGAGCAGTTGGCAGTGTCAGATGGAGAGACGGTGGTGGACGAGGATGGGCCAGGGCCCTGGCTTTGGCCAGCTGCAGTCACCGGGGAGGGAGCCTTCCTCCGAGCATCTGTTAGCGGGATATTCCAAGAGTCTGGAGTGAGCAGCTGCACCCCGGTGCCTTCTGCTTTACTTTCCATGTGAGGATGTAACGTGCTGCACAGCCCAGCTGGAAGATTGGCCTGTGTCTCTTTGTAGAAAATGTCCATTTTGTATTGATTGAGACATTTTGCACTGCAGAACTGAAGCCTTCTTTCCCCGTCCCCAAAATCCAGGTATTCTTTTGTATGCCTTATGTGTTTACACCAGTCACACACCTACAACACAGCAATAAAAACCACAACAGGTAAGATAAGATTTCTCTGCAGATGGCGTTCATGTTTCACATAAAGGCTCTTTCAAACTTTATCATAATTTGTCAAATAGTTGGAGGGGTTCCTTTCAGAAGGTAAGTTTCTGAAATGTTTGCGAATGATGAATTTGCTTTATAAATAGGATCTTCAAAATAGCAACAGCCACAGTCTCTCCTTTTTTCTTTCAAAAAAATGGTATTAACAGTGTGAAAATGACTTGAAGATGGTTCTAACAAAACAGAGTGGACCTGCTCAGTACACTTATCCAGTACACCTGCCCGGTACACCTGCCCCAATACACCTGCCCAGTACACCTGCCCATATACTTACCCAGTCCACCTGCCCCAGTCCACCTGCCCAGTACGCTTACCCAGTACACCTGCTCAGTATACTTCCCCAGTACACCTGCCCAGTACACTTCCCTAGTACACCTGTCCAATACACCTGCCCAGTACACTTATCCAGTACACTTACTCAACACTTGCCTTCATAGTTTTACTTACTTATCAGGTTCACTGGAAACAGACATCTAAAAAATGTTGGAAGAAAGTAATCTCTAGAGAGCTCAACGGTGATGCAACATAACCTCTTACTATTCCCCTTATTTATGTAAAGTCTCTCTGTGCTATAGACCACATCCAGTTCCATGTTGGAAAGGGTGTGCTGAGCTAACCAATAGCATAGAGTGCTGGATAACCTCATGTCTGGATTCCAAGGAGCAACTTGGACTTCACCATGAAGTCTGTGTGAGGTTTAGCTCTCCCAACCTGTGATGTTGCAGCAAGCTAGAATTATTTTTTGAGCTGTTTGCCCACTCTTTCTCAGCAGTCAGAATTTTTGGTGACATTCCTTGGCAGGCAGCCTTATTTAACAACTTTTCAAACACCAGAGAACATTTTCCAAAAGTTGTTATGGCTTCCACCCCACCCCCCTTCTACTCCTGGCAAAAGAAGGATATCACCAAATTTATTTCAGAGCTGGGCTGCGGAGCTAATTAAAGACTCAGAGCCTTCCCAATTGGAAATCAGTAGACACCAAAGTTCAAAAAATAGTCATCTCGGCTGCAGAACCCATTACTTTGGAGAAATTATTGTGATTTCATTAACACATTAATTTTGCAACACCATCAGCTCTCACAGACGGTGGAGACATGATCTGCAATTCAAATATGACTCTTGTTTGCACAAATGTCTTCCCTTCATATGGCATTTTAAACAAGAATTAACATGAGTGATCTTGCCATCGCTATAAACAGATAAACAGATGTCAAAACTTTCAATAGTTCCTCCAGTGCCTCACTTTTCTTGACAGAATTTTATACACACAATATTTTTCTCTTTCTTCTTCTTTCTTTCTTTATCATTTCCATAGCATTCAAGCCATACAGCAGCAGAGAAGGAATTGCAAAATTCAGCACCATTGCGAGTTTATGGGACTCTTTCTTCCTGCAATGGAGCAGTGGTTCCAGTATTGTTCGAAATGGGACCTCAGGTTTGAAGGGTGTTTGTTCTATTGCTGTGTGCATGCATGCGTGGATGTGTTTTTAATGATTACAAACTGATAATAATTAAAAGATGATAAATTTTAATAATGATTGGTCACATAAACAATGCACAAACAACATATGCTGGGCATTTGGTTACTCATCTCACTTAACTCTCAGCTTCCCTTGCTTGTAAACTGTGCTGACATGCTAGCATGTGATTGGGGACAGATGTGGTAGGGCTGCATGTGCAAAGCCACTCTCCCTTTTCCATGTTTTGGGTTTTTTCCCACTGGTGCTTTTGGTTGATAAACCTGACCTGTGAGACTGAGTCAGATGTATGCTTTGGCACGCATCAGGTTTTGTTTGTTCTTCCCAAAAATCTGAGACTAGAACACCCGTGAGTGGGCTTCGGTGGTAAGGGAATTACTTCAATGTAGCTATCAAAATTGTTGCCTCCATTAAAGTGGTTGAACCATAGTGATGGCAGTGCTCATATGTCCACCCCTTCACTAGCAGTGTTTCAGAGCCCTTCTGGACTCTAGGGAACAGTTTTGTTATCAGTGAGATGCCCATCTTGCAGGTACATGCAAAGTTGCCTCTGATGAAAAGAGCCTCAAAGACTATATCAGACCTTCACATTTCTTATCTAGATTAAGGTTAAGTAAACTGTTAGTGAAAACATGGTGTATATATTTAAATAAAGTTACAGCCTGGTATAATGGCGTACACCTTTAATCCCAACCTTTGGGTGGCAGAGGCAGGAGAATTTCTGCGAGTTCAAGCCCAGCCTGGTCTACATAGTGAGTTCCAGGACAGCTAGAGGTACAAAGTGAGATCCTGTTTCAAAAGAAAGAAAGAAAGAAAGAAAGAGAAAAAGAGAGAAAGAAGGAAGGAAGGAAGGAAGGAAGAAAGAAGGAAGAAAGTTACCATATAATCATGTGGCATTTAAATTTTGTTGTGAAATGAAACTACCGCAGAGAAAGCCTAAAATATAAATGTATAAGTTTGAAGTGAGGGACCAAATAATTTCTTTCTTCATGAACTGAAACTCATCCTCGATGAATTAAACTAATTAAAATAACACGTGACTCTCCTGGCACGTGTCCTTTGGATCTTACTCTTTAACAAAAATCAGGAAGAATTTTATGAAATCATTAATTGGTTTTTAAACTGCCAGATTGATTTTTTTTTTGCCTCCAGAGGATCCGTGTTTCCTCAAACTAGATAAATATTTTTCAAGTGGGGTGAAAAAAACATAATAATCTAAGTATAATGTAACAGTTCTCCCTTCCCACTCTCCACTTTTCCTAGTCACTGGTGAATGATGCTCACAGACCGTCCTAATTATCCAATGAGAATTCGCCATCACATTTCACCCTTTCCAACAGAAAAATAATCACAGACATCAGAAACAAAAATCCACTCTTTTCAAACCTTTCCATCAAAGCAAAGCAAGGGCCTTGTGTTCTTTCTTTCTTTCTTTCTTTCTTTCTTTCTTTCTTTCTTTCTTGGAGGTGGTTTTGGTTTTTGGGTTTCTCTGTGTAGCCCTGGCTGTCCTGGAACTCATTCACTAGACCAGACTGGCCTTGAACTAACAGAGACCCACGTGCCTCTGCTCCAGAGTGGTGGAATTAAAGACATGCATCCCCCTGCTACCACCCAAAAGGCCTAATGCTAATGCTTGTTCTCCTGCCTCTTCTGAAAGAGCCTCCGCTGCAGTGTGCCCCAACTGTGTCGTTTTGGGGTGTTGTGAGCTTGACTCTAATAAGGCCTTCCCTTTCAGTTCAGAACACAGACCTAAAAATATGGGAAAGCAATCTTTCTGATGAAGCAGAAGATGATTAGAAGGGGGAGAGTGTCACTTAAGAAGGAATGAATCAAGTCTGTCGTACAGGACACATCATTTAAGATGAGGTCAATGGATTTATGGTGCAAATGGCTCCATCACGTGCGGCAGTAAAACCCAGCACCATAATTCACTCCACATCCAGCCAGCGACACTTCCGTAATTAAAGGTTTCATCATAGGAGCCTAAGACGATTATTTACGCTATGGTAGTTATGTAAAAAAAATATATATATATATATATATATATAGTATTTCTTTTTAATAAAATAACATTTGCATATGCAAAGCACACAGCAAATATCTCATAAGCTATGGTTTTGTACTTTGGCATTGGGGATAGTCTCTTCTTCTTTGTGGATAGATTTAAATTCTGCCACATTGTTATTTTAATTTTTGATACTTTTTCAGCCTCCCCTTACCCAATATCAAGAGGAACCAAAATTCCTTGAGACAAGTTAAGACAAGCCCGATGCCCAGAGCTCTGTGCTGACTTGCATGATTCCATCCCCCTTTGCTTCTGCTGGAATCTCTGGGTCCACTTGTCTCCCTAAGAGGCCCCAGACTGAACCTAGCTGCTGTTGTCTTACTACACCAATATGGGGACTAAACACTCAATCAGCAAACACAAACCACTGAGCAGGACTGCTGGAATGCTTCGGATCACAGATCCATTCCAGGTCACCGGGAAGACAGAAAGATCACAAAGGAGATACGCACACATGTGTTCCCTTCAAGCCTAGCACACAGTCCTCCAGATCAAGTTCCCTTTCCTGATATGGGTCCAATTCTACACAAGAGAAGGAACATTTATTTCCTTTAGTCCGCTTTGCTGGCGGGCTGCCAGGGCAGTACTTACAAGCCCAGTGGTCGGATGGCTTCCCTCCTTTCCTGTGAAATAAATGTGCGGTAACCTACACCACCCCACTACTCAGAAGACACTGCCTCGGCAGGCTTTCCCTTGCTCTTGACACCAGCGCCCTGAAAGGCATAGATTCGGGTTCCTATGACTTCTTCAAAGCTATGAAAAGAAAGAAAGCCATTCATGCTGGCAACTGAACTTTCTTTTTCACATACATGCCCAAGGCCAGAACCACAGTATATACACCATTAGTCTACCCATATGGTACAATGTATACATTCTTCTGTATATAAACCATTAGGCTACCGGCATGGTACAACATATGTATTTTTCTGTATATAAATGCCATTAGGTTACCCATATGATACAATGTATACATTCTTCTGTATAGAAGCCTTAGGTTACCGCATGGTACAATGTATGTATATATATATATATATCCTTCTGGGCTTAAGAGAAGGCTTAGGTGTCTGGGGGTGAGGCATGAATTCTAATTAACACATTAATCAACTGTCAGCTGTGGGAGTAAAGTTCATCCTTTAATGGAACCCACCGCTGCTTTCTGAGTAGGAATCTGGCATCAGGCAATATTTAATTAAATTCTTTTGCTGAAATCTGTCTTCTCTGCGTAAAGACGGTTTGCACCAATGGAACAGTAAAAACATATTAGCTTCTCCTGAATGCCATCAACAACTCGAAAAGTACACCCCCCCCCCCCGGCACACACACACATAAAACCTTTCCTATGCTTCTGACTTCTCACCGATGTCACCACAGTCCTGTACTTGTAGCTCTGCAAGCTAGACTGTATTTTGTCACAGGAAGGTGAGTCTCCGGTCCTTGGCAGGTTAAATGTGACATTGATCTCCAAGTCCTGGCCTGCTCAGGGAAGCATGAGCTCATTCAAGAGTAAAGTGTAGGAGAGTGGAGAGACATAGCCTGGGTACTCAAGCTTTTAAAGGCTTTGAAACCCTGACCCGTCCGTAAGCTGTCACCTCATAGCATGAGTTGAGGGTCTTAGACTGAACCCCTACTCGTTCCTGCCTCTTCTGAAGGGCTCACACCTTCTTCGTGGTCTTGACACAGCCTCCAGGAGGGCCCTAGTATCGTGTACTTGGGACACCGAAGATGCTACAAAAATCACATAGAATGTGGGAATACAAAATGTAGGAAGGAGTGGGCACTGCCTTCTCAGCCTCGATTTCTCCCTCTGTGGAATGGGACTAGTAATAGTCACAACTGTATGCCAGCTAGGCTTGTAACAGTCTGGGTTTTTAATCTCCTGCCAGTGTGAAAAGGAAATGATTGTTCTCCTATAACCCGTGTGTCTTTGAAAGAAAATGAGATGTGTTTCTGGACAAATCAGTGTTTCCCACAGATACCTGCCCTCACCCTGCTGCTAGGAGATCCTACCCTAAGGGTGACAAAGGGGCTCTTTGCAGGGACAAGAGCGGCAGCTGATGGGCCTGTGGACCAGCTGCTCACCATCCTGAGGAGCTGCTACTCAGCGCCACCTGAACCCTCTGCTCTACGGCCAGGTTCTAATTTAGCAAAAGCTTGACAGAGCAGCATGGCAGCCTGGAAATGAACGCAAGAGCCATTAGAATGAGTAATTCCTCTTAGGCACAACTGCTGTTTGAATAGTGCAAGCCATAAACTGTGCTATTCATGTTTTATTAAAAAGCAGAGCTGATGGATGGTCTGCCGGACTCGTTACATGGAGAACTATCTTCCAAAGGAAGGACCGGAGCCTTGAAGCCAGACTGACCTCGCCCTGTTGTCAGAAGGTGGGAGAGGCCACCACAAGCATAGGGGAGTAGCCAAGCTACCAATCCAAGTTTCCCCACAAAGCTGGAGTTGAGAGTGAAGGAAGAAAAAGGATGCTTTGGCGGCCACAGACATGGAAGGCCTTGAAGAAACCTGGAGAGAGACTAAGAAGGGGGCTGGGAGCTTACAGAAGAGCAATTCAGAAAGAAGTTCATTGTCAAACCAAGAAAGGTTCTGCAGGTTGGCTTTCTAACAGGATGACAGGGTGGTGTTTGCCATAGTCCTGTCTGCTCCCCTCCCTGCTCCCCCATCTCTCTCAGGGAAGGGATTGGCCCCAGGGACCTGGGCTATGCCTTTAGAAACCATTGGAAACATACAACTTAAGTGTTCCTACATGGCAGTTTCATGCTGAGAGTTTCTGTTCTAAGAAGGATGCTCTTTAGTCCCTCTTGAGGGTCAGCTCATGGCTCCATAAAGCAGAGCAGTAATGTCCCCAGGTTTCAGGATGCTGGTGAGCTCTGGCTACTGGCTCATGACTGACCCGAGCCTCTGCTTCTCTAGCCTGTGCAGAAGATGACTCCTGCCCCGTACTCAGGGGCTGATGGGCCATGCTGACAGCCACACATGATTCAACAGGCGGCTTTCCATGGGTCTAAGATCAGGGGTCACAAGTGCTCTGCTGGTCCTCACAGAAGGAATCATTCCAACAGCAACATGGCAACACCCAAGGAAACATGGTCTACCTGTGCCGAGAGCTGTGATAGTCTGACCTGACAGAAACCGAGAGACCATCTCATCTCCTTCTCCAGCCCCAGCGGGCCAGGGACTTCACATGTTCTCTGTAAAATGAGGCCATCAGTAGTGCTGTCAGGGGATGGGTGCACAAGGAAAAAAGAAACCAGCAAGAGACTAAACCGGCGCCCAGAATCCGAGGGCAGAGCCCCACCCATCTCCCATTGTCAGGCTGCCGCTCTGCCATGGTTTCTGCAGTTAACAACTCCAGCCGGTACAGCTACCGCCTGCCCTGAAGAATTTGTGTATCACATAATCCTCTTGACACATTCACTAGTGAACTTCGACTGACAGCTCATTGTGCCTTGGGCACTGTGGAAGGGATGCGGAAGGCCCTCATCAACTGTGTTCCTCCTTGCGCAGTGAGGTCTCCTATGGGAATGGGAAGGGCGGGTTTTTAGTTTTACTGGGTCATCTTGGCTGCAAACTGAAACTTAAGAGAATACTTGTGTTTATTCGAACATAAGAACCAGGGTATGCTCAAGAAGGCCCCGGGGCTGTGTGACTGCACAAGAAGAGAGCCAGTGCCTGCCACCAGTGAGGAAAAGCAGCTCCTCTGCAGTATCTTCCCACCCAGCCACAGGTTCACCTCAAAGACCAGTGATGAACCAATAGCTTTTAACTAAAAACTCCACTTTATGTTTTATTCTCTCAACACCAAACCTGAATCTGCTTCCCAACCCACCCCCGAAGATCGCTGCTTTCAAATGCGTAGCGAGCTGGTGTCAAAGCTTTGTTTACGCAGACATTTCCTGTATGACACATAGACATTTGATTTCTTTTTTTTTTTCAAACATTATCTCTGGGCCTGATTCTTTTTCTCTTCCTGTCTTCTATGTGTCTGTCTGGATATTTGACACATGACTGGTGATTGTAGGAGTTCTCTCCCTGCCTGGTCATTGTGTATACTGGGGAGGAAGGAAGGCCTGGGACTGTCGCTCATGGGTACGGGACTTGTCTAACAGTCGTAGGCCATGGGGTCCTGGACTGTGCATGCTCGGTGTTATCTTCAGCACAGGGAAAAAGAAGGAAGGAGGGAGGAGGGAGGGAGAAAGGGAAATAGAACTGGCCTCAGGTGGATCTCTGAGTTCGAGGCCAGCCTGGTCTACAAAGTGAGTTCTAGGACATCCAAGGTTATACAGAGAAACCCTGTCTCAAAAACAAACGAGAGAGAGGGGGCGGGGGGGGGGGCTGGCCTCTACAGGAGGTAATTCACCTCATGTCTTCCTGCATGCAGACTCTGACAGGAGTCATATCTCAAAACTCGTGGGTTTTAGCTCTACAACTGAGTTAATCACACATCAACAGCACACTCTTTGAGAAAAGTGTGTTCTTATCACTGATATCTGAAGAGATTTTCCCCCTCTAGAGATGGTCCCTGAGCCTGCTACCTGGCCTCTGCCTTAGCACTGCCTAAATGCACAGGCCCACAGACATGCAGGAGGCTCAGGGAAAGGGCATGCTCTGAAAACCCTGCATTGCCTTCTGCATCAGAACACTGGCTGACTGCATCTTAGTGGCCCGAGGTAGCTAGTTCCTGGTGTCATAGTTATTAACCAGCCACACATGGGTTTCTTGGAATCTGCGAGGCACCAGGCTATGCCTTTGCTCAGACTGCGTATTCAGGGTTCTTTAATAGTCTCCTGCCTGGGTTTCTGGCTCTGGACCACAGGCAGGACCTGTGTGTGCATTCTCCAGGGCACTGCTTTAGGCTTTGGTATCCATCTCTATCCATGCATAGATCTTCCCAGGACATTACACTAAAGTCAGATCTATCATGTAATTCTCACTGCAAGCCCTAATTTGATGTAATACTAATAAATTATGCTGGTGAAACTAATATTACATTACAGCACAGGTACTCATACTCATAACACCCCAAGATTAACCACACACATAGCAGATTCTAAATAAGATGTGGGTGCCTTCAAAACCTATACTGGCATCAGAAGGTAGTGGCACATGCCTTTATTCCCAGTACTTGGGAGGCACAGGCAGGAGGAGGATCTCTGTGAGTTCAAGGCCAACCTGGTCTACAAGGTTAGTTCTAGGATAGCCAGGGCTACACAAAGAAAACCTGTCTTCAAAAAAGCAATTAACGAATTAATGAACGAACAGCAGAGGACTTCTCAATGTCTTTCCGAGACACCGCTACACTCAGAGGAGTAGTTTATTTTCTCATATCTGCTTTGGATTTTATAACAAACATCCCACAACTATTTTCCTTTCAAGCTACTCTTATGCTTCCTTTTATTTTCCTGATCCTGTCTATGCTTCCACATATGAGTATAGCCTGCCAAGCAAGGATGCAATCTTCTCCTGAACTGTATCCACCTGCAAGCCACACTGGTGGGAATACCGTCTCCTATCTGTGCTAGTGTTCACCTAACACCAGGCCTCCCCTTGGTCTCAGCGGGATCGCTGAGATTTTTCTCTTATGCTCATAAGCCAAGTAACTTGGTCTTTCTTACTCTGTGTTGGTACAGACACTGGAAGCCATTTCCTTGCTCCTGCATATGGCTCTGTGTGGTGAAGAACCGGCCTTCACTGGCCTTCCCACGCTTCCATTCTTCCCTGCTCACATCTGCTGCCTTTATCCCACCCCATTCTTCAGGCTCACTGGGATGGTTTCCGTGCCCCTTCTTCTCATCTTATAACTGTATTTTTCTCTTTCTGAAAACTATTTTATTTTATTTTATGCGAACGAGTGTTTGCCTGCATGGATGTGTGGCCTGTGCGTGCAACACCCACGGAGGTCAGAAAGGGGGCACCAAATCCCCCAGAACAGACAGCTGTGATTTGCCAGGTGGGTGCTAGAAACTGAATCTGTGTCTTCTACAGAAGCCACTGGTGCTCTCCACAGCCAAGGTGTCTTTCAGCCCCTCGTCTCATGTTTCCTGGACGAGGACTTTCAATCGCTCAGCGTACTCTTGCCAGTGGGTACCTGCTACCTTCGGTGGCCGCATCCCATGCTGCACTTGGGAGGCAGCATGGTTTGTCCACCAATGTCCTGCCCATCTTTCAATGCTTCCTCTGCACCATGAGCCCCAAGCCTCTCATCAAGGTCTGCTGTGAGGAGCAAACAAACAGTGCAAGCGAAAGCCACCTAAAACATAGAAAGCACCATACAAATGGGGGCTTTTTAGTTTCCTTGTGAATGTAAGTTCCTGCCCTTTCTAGTCCTATTTATTCACTCTTCTCCTATTGGGTCTGTTCCCTAAAAACAAAGAGAAAACTCAAGTGCTATAGATTTTCCTGTGATATGTACTTCAAAGCAAAAATATGCCACAAAACCCAAACAAGAAACCCAAATCAGCAGAACACTTGACCCTCGGTTCTCTGCCGTTCCCAGTGGCTGTGGAGAGTTTGACAGCGACATAATTGCGGTAATGAGGAGGTTTCCAGGCCAGGCTGTGGTCTTAAGTTCACTGTGGAAGTTTTAGCCTTAGGCTCAGCTTGAGGCCAGCACCAGTCACCCCGACCAGATCCACCAGCAAAATCCCTTAAGCTCAGTCACACACAAATGTGACATTTATGTCGTCTGGTACACTCTGCTGAAAATTCAGAACCCCCAGTATGCTGGGCTTCCACACCTGGGAAGAAGGGATCATTTGAATTACCTATTTATTGTTTTATCTTTTTGCTAATTAACCCCCGCCTGATAACTGCCTAGCGAGTGAGGCGGGCTGGGCAGGACTTGAGGGTTTTCTCAGCTCCACACGTTGGATCCTTTGTCTCCTCTGCTTGGGGACTGCTGGTTTGCTTCCACCTTTGTTCTGTGAATTTAGCCATCCTGCAGTGCAGCTGCCAGGTTAAAAACACCCACCAATGCTGGATCGGCACGTGACTCCATTCTCATTAGCAAATCCTAGGTTAGCCCAGCCTAATCTGCGCATCCAGGCAAAGTCCCGCGGCGGCTGAGTGATGAGAAGCAAGCCAACCTAGGATGCAGACAGATCGTATTTGTCTGCATTTAAACACAACTGTTATTCATAAGGCCCCTTCTAATAACTTCAAGGAGCTCGGTATCACAGTCTTCTCGCCAGAAGTCTGCAAAGAGACAAGCGGCCAGATAGCATCTCTTGTTTAAAGATAAGCTAACTAAGGCTGGCAGCAGTGACGTATTGTCAGCATCTGGGTGAAAGGCCTGCCTTACAACTCCTGGAAGATGAACTACATCATCTGCTGGCCTCCTCTGAAGAGGAGCGTTCTATAATGCATGCTGGACCAAAAGAGAAATGAGTGTGCCAAAGATGCCTAATCTAAACTGCCTCTGCACACAAGAGCATTGGAGGGATAACCTAAGAAAGTGAGGCCGGGCCTTTCTTCCAGGGCTTATGACCTAGTAATGTGGAAGAACTTGATAGAGCCAAATCAAAGTAAGCCCTTGGAACAGATCAGTATGTACAGAAGAGGAGAGGACAACAGAGGAACTCCAACTGTGTGCTAGCTACCTTTACATTAGCACAGAACACATTACACTCTGGGTACCACTACAGTTCTGTTTCCCTGACCTTCCTGGTCACAGTGGGCTGGATGTAAGATTAATATGGGCTTCTGCTTAAGGGGAGCAGAGCATCTTAATGATCCAATTCGATTTTCTTTGGGGGCAGCTTGAAGTTAGCAAGAAGTATGGGGATGGTGGTCACTGTCATGAGGCCAGGGAGCACGGAGGAGAGCAGGGCAGGGAGGACTCTAGAGGGCATGAGTGACAGTGGGGAGACAGTAGCTGAGGTGGCCAGAGCTAAGCCTTATGTTAAATCCAGAAACAATGATGCTCACTTCCTCGAGACAACAAGGGCTTCCTGTTGCCTGGTTACTGGCACTTTGGTACCATCTTTGAAGCCAGAATTTCAGCCGGGCCTCGATGAGGATGAGCGGCCATGACTATTCTCATCTCAGTGTGTGGAGCTTTATCTAGAGCAGGAGTCCAGTCCAGCTTGACTTTCTGATTTAATCCTTAGCTCTGTCCTGCCATCTTCCTGACCACTCACGGCCTCCCTCCATTCCCTGAAGTGCTTCCCGAGAATTGCCACCTGCACCCACATTCTGCTCAAGGAAGGACGGCACGCCATGCAGGCAGAGAAGTGCTACATGGCCCACGCCACTCTTGGGAGACTCTCAGTGCACAGTCCCGTGCGTAAGCCTCCGAGAAGCTCCGAGGGAAAAAAAAAATGAGTTGAACTTCATTTAGCCTGAGTCGCCCCAACCTCAGATTTAGAATGCGGTCATTTGTTTACTTGCTTTTTTCCAAGTAGAATCGTGCAGTGAAGAAAAAAAAAACTTAGGAAAACTCCACTTTAATGGTCGGAGTGCCTGTAAGATGGGGCCAGAAAACCTAATTCTCCCCATTTTCCTTCAATAAAGCTTCATTTTTGCAGTCCTGGGCCTTCATGCCCCAACAGATCAGGCTGCGCACGGTGAGGGCTCAGGACACACCTGTCAGCTGTGACTGAACCGCCAGAGAAGGTGAAGGTGATTCCCACGCTTGGCTCCTTTACCCGTCAGCAGTCTCCGTCCTGCCAGGAATCAAGGTGACTCGGGGCCCTGGTGGCACTTTCCTCAGCCCCACCCCTCCTGTGATAGGCTTCCTGTCACAGAGGCCGAGGCCCTATCTCATTTCACCCTGTGGTCTCAGCTTCTGCAGTCATGACAAACTCAATTTCTGTCTTCTCCGTTCTAGTTGCCTTACACAGCCCACACCCCCAACAGGACATCACCGATACTGTGACCTTCAGGGTGACTTTCTGAGCCTTGAGATGCCACCCCACAGATTTGTGGGTAGCACACCACACTTTCTGCACGACAGATACATCCATGAGCATTTCACAAGAAAGGAGTTCTTCCCACACCGCTGAAGCACGCAGGCAGCCTTACAGGGCTATCAGAATTTTCCTACTTATACACAAAGGACCTGTGGTGTCTGGCCTGGTGAATAAAAACATAAAATTAAAGAGCTACCAGCTCAATCAGACTTGCTGGCATACTGACTTTAAAAAAGATTTGACCCGTCTTCTTGGTTTATCCTATTGAACTCATTGAACATTTTATCTCTTGTGTTGAGCATCCCCTGGCCCAGGTCTTTGGGCAAAGTCATCCCTATCAGGGAGCCAGAAGAGCTGTGCTCTGGAGAGGCCCCAGTGGCCAGCTACCCCAGGACAAAGTAAAATCCTTTCTGCAAACGGTGCTGAACTCAAACTCACAGCTGTGCGTATGCTAGGCTTGCCCTCCATCACTGGGCTCCCTCCCCAGACCCGAAATGAAAATCCAGCCTAGCCCTGGCATCCTGAAACATAGGTCTCAAGGTCTGTGGCACATGGTATCCCCCTGGTCCTGTGATGCCTAGATGGTAGTTGGCCTTCCCAACCTTATCCGCTGGAATAACTTGTCTTCCATGCCCCGTTAACACAGTACAGTTATTTGCTGATCAGTTTAAAAGTGTTGCAAGAACTCTCTAATGAGAAAGCATAAAACTCCTTAAGCTGACCATATCTGTGCCACCAGACACTTTAAGAGACCCTGGTCTTGGCCTTGGGGTAGTCACAGTGTGCCGTGGATGAAGCAGCCGTACCAGCTAATGGAGCTTTGTGCTGAGCACTACTGAGACGTGAGAGATGAATTTGGATTGGAATTCCATTACGGGTTTTTAATAATTAAACATTACATGTTTGGAACCTCATTCCTCTGTATTACTTTTTAAATATTAATCTATTTACATCAGCTGGACTTCCCGCAGCTTGACACTCAGTAAATGGGAGTCATACTGAGACAGACAACTGTGTTCTTTGCTTAAGACATCTTTGGTGCTTGCTCACAGTAAATGTAACACTAACCCTCTGTTCAACCCGATCCCGGGCAGTAATTACTCCACCTTTGAGAGGGAAGCTCGCTCCATTTTCTCAACACCCTCCCACATTCCCCAGTGCCGCACTGGCATTTTAAATTGGCAAGGATCCAAATTAATCTTATTGTGAGAGTTCTCTAATGTCCTCTAAGGTCACGGGGTCACCCATCCTCTTTGGAGGCGGGGCTAGAAAATAGGTGTGCAGGACGCCTGGAGGCTTTCCTTGAATGTTACCCCACACTGTGATGAGGCCGCAGCATAGAAATTCAGAACTCCAGAGCACACAGGCAAAGCTCATTAAGGGATAACCTCACTTCACACAGTGCCCTCAGCCTCCAAGACTTCTTGGGTGCTCACGGGCAACTTCCTCCTGGGTGAACGATGTGGTTTTCCACACGGCCTTCCTCCCCCAGTCTCGCCACTTCTGTGTGATTCGAGCTCGAGCCATGGCCCAGCAGCTCCCTGGGCAGCCTCGCTCTGTGGCTCAGGGTTTCTGCTGCCTGGTCCGTTCTCTCCCAGCTCGGAGACAAAGGTGGACTGGGTCCAGATGATGGCCTGTAATGCAGGGGTCTAGGCAAGGCAGAACAATCGAGTACTGGCCCAACCAAAGGACAGGGTAAGTCAGCTCTGTGGGTGTCCCCTGCTCAGGAGATTGCAGACCTCACTGTTCAGGCAAGGTTATCATCAGACCCCTATGAGCCCCAGGAGAGCTCCAGAAAACAATGTGATTTCTTTCGATTTAAGATTTGTATTCCCCTTTGGGACAAAACTAGTGGCGAGGGCCAGCCCTGATACCTGGATGTTTTAAAGAGCAAAACATAATTTTTATTAATGGAAAAGGATTCAAAACAGGAAATTACGTAGCAAATACACCCACTATTGAAAAGGAGCCTCCCCGGCTGCCCACACTTGTGACCATGGAGGGGAGATGATGTACTGAAAACCTATGAACATCAGCGTATCTTTTTATTGTTCTGTTTGTGTTAACCGTTTGTGTATGCAAAATACCTCACTATTGTCCATGCTATTGTTTCTAAAGGAAGTTTTGTCTCTGTACCCCATCGAGACAGTGATTGGTACCCACAGGTCTAGTCCTCAGTGCCAAGGGTTCTGATGTTGTGATTTATGGTCCCAGGACCTGGGTATCTTCTACTCCATGGAAGAATTGGCCAGATAGATTTGACTTAAGAAAAGTCAAGGAAATTCCTAGAGTAGAAAAAATGCTCTAGAGAAAAGCCCTGGCCTTATGAACACTACCCAAGTCTTCCCCTCACACCAACAAGCAGGCATCCTCACCAAGCAGGGTTCCTATCTCCTTGGCTCGGGAGCTTTGTCCTCAGTCAAACTTCTTCCCTTAGTGGCCAACACTGACATGACTGACCCTCTGCCAATCCTCTGTGGGGCAGACCAACAAAGGGTCGGGCCGTCCTCGTCCTGGGACAGGCAGAAACTCCCCTCCCTTATCAGGGTTTTCTCTTGTAGAAAACACTTTCTCTTCCATGACTCCCAGTTGGAAGAAAAGAGCAAGCACATAGCTCCAGCTGGGAGTGTGTGTGTGTGTGTGGGGGGGGGGGGAGTTACTCAGAGGAGGGCTGCCCACTGAGCCTTCCAACAACAGCTAAGAGGGCCTGAAGGTAAATGCAGAAAGCTTAGCTGTCCCCTTTCCTGGTCCCCAAAGGGGATTATCTCAGGCGTTGTCTTTCTGATTTTCTAGTGACTCGGAAAACACAGACTAACATTGCCTAGAAAATACTCAAAAGCTTAACAAATCTACCAGAAGTGCTTACTACTGCTTCTTCAGTTTTAACCCATTACTCCTAACCTAATCGCACCCTTTGGTTTGAGTTACATAAATTTCTTCCTTTGTGTTTACACTTTCAGATGTCTGAGGACCACCAGCCACCCTCAGGCCTCACTAGTGTGGACTGTATAGTACATGAAGAATAACACACCATCACCATGAGTGCATCAGGTGCCTCACACTCAAGCTGGGGCTTTCCCTTTGGTTGGCATCAAAAACTTTGTATGTGGAGGACTCCATTTTGACAGGCCTTTCTTCCTTCCTTCCTTCCTTCCTTCCTTCCTTCCTTCCCTCCCTCCCTCCCTCTCTCCTTCCTTCCTCCCTCTCTCCTCCCTCCCTCTCTCCTCCCTCCCTCCTTCCCTCTCTCCTTCCTTCCTCCCTCTCTCCTCCCTCCCTCCCTCCCTCCCTCCCTCCCTCTCTCCTCCCTTCCCTCCCTCCCTCTCTCTCTCCTTCCTTCCTTCCCTCCCTCCCTCCATCCCTCGCTCCCTCCCTCCCTTCTTCCCTCCCTCCCTCCCTCTCTCTCTCCTTCCTTTCCTCCCTCCCTTCTTCCCTCCCTCCCTCCCTCCCTCCCTCCTTCCTTCCTTCTCTCCCTCCCTCCCTTCCTCCTTCCTTCCTTCCTTCCTTCCTTCTTTCCTTCCTTCCTTCTTTCCTTCTTTCCTTCTCCCTTTCTTCCTTTACTCAGGCAGGGTCTCATCCCAGCTTGGCTTCAAACTTACTACATGGGCTAGAGTAACTCATGCTCCTGTCTCCACCTACCAAGTACTGAGATGACAGGCATGTACCGCCATGCCAGGTTTAAGTGATTCTAGGGATCAGATCCAGGATATGGGCATGCTAAATGAGAAATCTACTGACCGAGTTACAAGCCCAGCCCAGAGAGGGCTGTGAGTTTTCCTTTGGTTTTTCAAGACAGGTTTTTTTTTTCACCTCTGAGCTTGCTTTGCAGACCAGGCTGGCCTATGAACTCAAAGATTCACCTGCCTCTGCCTCCCAAGTGTAGAGTGTGTAGAATGTTAAAGGTGTGTGCAGTTACTCCAGGCTGGCTGTGAATTTTTTAACACTTGGCATAGAAAAAGAAGTGGCAACAGGTCAGAGACAACCAAGCTTATTCTCAGGAATCACCTGTGCTGGTGCTCCCCTTGGGGAACACACCAGTAGATACAGCTCCAAGAAGCCATTAATCAAATATTTCTGAAATTCCTACCACTGCTGCTTAGTGGTTTTCTTGTTTGGTTTTTGCCTCTTAAGGAGGTACATACTTCAAACAGCTAACACAACAGACCGCTATCAAATTTCCTTTTGATACTGGTTTTTCATCCGGCAACTAACACCTGAGCAATTTTGGGAAGCTGATGCCTTGAGGATCATCCGGGACTGGAGGGAATCATCCAGCTTCATTCCGTGCACGGAGCTCTGCCATCACACACGTGGCTAGTCGCCCAGCTATGCAGCGTCTACTCATCGGAAGATCACTACCTCACAAGCAATGGAGTTGTGATCTTATTTGCAAACGGCTTCTATGAGCATTGCCTGCCTTGCTGGAACCCCAACCCACAGACCCCCCCCAACCCACAGTTGACCCCCCAATCCAAGCCACCCCCACCCAACCCCTGCAGAGCAGAACATCTCCTCCTCTACACATCTAAAATAGGGGTGTGCTTTCTTGTGATTTTTATCCCGGGGTAGGAACTTCCTCAGGGGCTCCCACATCCATAAGGTATCATGACATAAGACCAGCACGGTCCATGACACCGTGTCTCATGCCTCTGTTTCACACTCAACAGGTGGGGAGACAAGGAAACACAACACCCTCTGACGCTGCATCTCAGCACAACACCCTCTGACGCTGCATCTCAGCACAACACCCTCTGACGCTGCATCTCAGGGCTCACAACAGCTGAGCTTGCAGGTGAGTCTGCCAGCTGAACTTGGCCCCTGAGAGCCTTCCTTCCCTCTTCCTCAATATAAGAATCTCCCTTTAAATGCTTGGGATATAGTTTAGTTGCCTGCGCAAAGCTCTGGATTTGATTCCATGAACTTAGCTGGTGGAAGATCAGAAGTTCAAGGCCTTCCTCAACTACATAGTGAATTTGCAGCCACCTGGGCAACAAAAGACTCTGTCTTAAAATAAATAAATATACATAATATAAATATATATAAACAAAGTAACTTCTTTAGGTTGAATTATTACATATTCAGGAACTCAGGGGCAATGTTTTAAGCTTCCAGCACCCCCTATGAGTTTATTTATTCAGCAACTTGTATTTGAATTTAGATTCTAATCTTGATTTCATCTTCCCAGGCAAATTATTTCAACCGTTTGAGCAGAAAGAAATTACTTAAAAGGTGGTATATGAGCTTGGCCATTTACAGACAACAATCATTCATGTTAGCCAAGTAGTTAAACTTCTAGCAAATACATGGCTTTTTCTTCCCATGTCCTCTACAGTTCTGAGGAAGAAGTCCTGGTTCCTCTGGGCAAGAGTGAATTCTGGCTAGAGTCAGAGCTTAGGTCTAGAATGCCTGGGTAAAATAATTGGATGAGGTCTTTCTTCATTTTTGTTTTGAGACAGGGTCTTACTATGTAGCTCTGGCTAGCCTAGAACTGATTACATACGGTAGACCAGGCTAGTCTCAAACTCACAGACATCCACCTGCCTCTCTCCTGAGTAAGATTATGTATTCTTCAATTGGTGTTTTTATTCTATCCTAAGAAATATCTTGAAGTATCACTCTTGAAATAAAGTCTAAGTAAGATCTAAAAATTAGGTCCCTCCTATTGTGAGAGGCATTTTCCCGAGGAATACTTGGAGAACCTCCTAGAAACTGTAACTACTGCTTCCAGCAGGAACAATGAAATGTAAGTGGCCCCAGCCTTGACCCTCGCTGGGCCAGAGGAGACGCATCAAGCATGCAGCACAGCTCCAGGGCTCCAGGCCAAGACTTTTCACAACTGAGTGTGCTTCCTCACCCAGAGGGCTTGTTAAACTGCAGACCACTGCTCTCTGTGTGCAGTGTGCAATCGGCCCTGTTTGGGAAGGCTGAAAGGAGCAAACCAGCCACGTGTCCATCAGTAGTTAATAGATAAGATGTGGTATGTCCATACAGTGAATGTCATTCGGCCATAAAAGGGCCAAAGTGCTCGTTTGTGCCATGATAAAGCCGTGCTTTGAAAATACACTGTGTGAACTAAGCCAGACACAAAAGAGCACACATGACTTGATGTGTATGAAATCTCCAGAAGAGACAAGCGAACCCCAGAGTGAACAGAAGTTATCAGGGCTTGGGGCTGGGGGCAGGGGGCGGGGAATAAGATTTTGCTTACTGATTGTTTAGGGCGATGACAAAATTCTGGCAACAGAAGCTGACAGCAGCCCCACCACACTGCAGATGCCGTCAGACTGTGCACGGAAAGCGGCAAATACTATGCCTCGTGCGTTCAGCGTACTTCCGATAAAACAGTCTAACTCCCCCCCCCCCCCAGCCCTACCTTCTAAACAAGGCTGGGCTCAAGAAATATCATTCATAATGAAGCCCCAGGTGAGGTTGGTGACTTGGGAGCTGACATTTTAAGTTCTTGCTTTTTTCTCAAAAAAGGGAGGCTCAGCGGACCCCTTCTCTCTGCTGCTCTGCTAGCTGACTGGAAAGGTCCAAGTTCCCGGGCCTGTGGAGCAATGTCAACACAGGCCGGAAATTTTATATATATATAAAACTCCCAGCCTGTCATCTTGCATCCATGCCAACCAAAGGCTCCTGGTTGGGTCCTGTAGCTCTCTCCTTTTGCTTCTGCCTCAGTTCTGAGGGACACTCATCAGCCTCTACCTGAGCAGGGCAGAAGCAGACTCCAATCAGAATGGGCAGTGGGGGAACTGAGAAGTCCTCACTCCGGCCTTGTCCTCCGAAATTGTGTCCCCAGGCCCAAACCCACATTACCAGCGTTAATTTCTAACAGGACTTGAAGACATGTCTGCTGCCTAAAGATTCAAGGGAATGTGTGTGTCAGGCCTCTAGACAGCTGCCCCAGCGAGACACCTGTGAAGGGCGTGGAGGACAGAAGGCAGATGTCTCCTCTGGAATCTGGCAAACTGCTCCAGAGCTCATGTTTCTGGAATTCTCTTTTCTGCCGTTCTTGGGTTCACCTCAAGTTCACTGGTTGTCCCGATGGTATTGCTTAACTTTTTCAAATTTAATATATTTTTATTCGTGCTTACTTGAGAGTTGTATTTCTACACATGCACGCCTAATTGAGCCAGAGTGTGCTGGATGCGTTCCCTACAGAGGTAACAGGGCACAGCTTCTCCACCCGGAAAGAGCAGCGTCCCCACCTCTCAGTATCCTGACATCAAGGATTGACACATACATATTCATGGCGATACAGGTGAACTCAATTCTAGCTGGCTGGCCGTCACATGAAGCTGGTCCTTCCCCTGGGCTCAGGGAAGGCGATCATTTTTATTCAGCAAGCAGACAGCACTTTTTCTCCCCTCCCCAACTTGCTGGGCTGTCATGTTTAAATATGAAAATGTTGCTTATAGCCAAATGTTAGTGACAGCAGCCTGTGGTGTCTATCATGGTTTGCACTCTCACGCCTGCTAAAAATAGGCTTGCTCTCTCTGGATTCCTTCAAGTTCCACATCTGCAGGAAGTTTTTGTTGCTGTCGCTGGCCTTTTCCTTTCTTTCCTAAAGATTACTGTTCCTTGGCTCTGCCAGGATCCCCTCCCTCTCCCCTTCCCCGGGAAACTGCTAATAAACATCCCGGACTCAGATGGTCCAACAAAGGCCTCAGTGGTTTTCTCCCATGTTACCCCAGCCTCACTTCTGCAGTCCTTAGAACACAGGGAGTGGGCAGCAGCATGGGCCAAGCCATCTGACCTTCAGAAGCAAAGCCTGCAGGCTGATGGTGCAGGCTGGGCAGAGGGGGGGAAGCGGACCAGGAGGGCCAGCTTCTGGGACGCTCTATGTAGCACCGCCAAGCAGACAGCTGGTCCCTCCAGCATTCTGGACTCATTCTGTCTTCTAGGTATTAAAATCACGCTCTACAAATGGTAACCTAGGTAATAATGTATTCATTTAAAAACTACCAGTGGGACAAATGGTTAATTCTTTTCAAGGCAAGTATCTAAAATTGCTTTTTATTAATTTACTCTCAGGTCCATTTTATGTGTGTGTAAGAGAGAGGGGGTGGGGGAGGGGATGGAGGACAATGTGCCTTTAAGCCCATTTGGAACCAGCCAGCAGATTATGTTGGAAACAAGACTGGGGCCTTTAGATACTCAAAGCACTCTGACAGGTCAGACAGCACTAGTGAGCTCTTCAGCTCTTCTGTCCTTAACTACAGGATGCTGATTCAGCTTCTTGGCCCTGGGTGAGAGATCTCCGGAGGTTACACGATGACCCTACAGAATCTGCTAAGGCCCTCTGTTCAGTCGTGCACAAGCACACAGATGTCAGCCTGGTGTTTCTGTCCCCACCCTAGCCCCCACCCCAACTCTCTCTACTGCCTCTGCCTCCCCTCCCCCACACTCTCTCTGCCCCCCAACTCCCTCTGCTGTCTCTGTGGGCCAGTTCCCTCCAGGGCATCCTCCACTCCAGGAGCCACTAAGGACTCTTCTTACAGAAGACAATCCAGAGAGGTCCCAGGGAAGGAGGGGCCAGCTCTGCAGACCTGCACGGACCACTGAATGAGCCCTGTGGGGGAGGAGCGATCCTCTCACTTCCCCGCCAGCTGTCCCTAATACCTGACTGGGCAAGAGTCTGATGGAGAAGGTTTGCGGAAGTGTTGGCTTCATTTTCCACAGAGCTCAAAATTTTGTGACTGTAAAAGTCACCCCCAGCTGGGAAAGGAGATGTGACCAAGAGGAGGTGGCTATGAATGATCGAGCTTGTCTTCATGGTAACTGAAGATTCTGTGTCTACAGTGATGTTGGGGCTCGACAGAGAACTGGCATGCAGCTGAAAATGACAGTGCATCATGACAGCTGGGGTCACGTGGGTATCAGCTACGGCTTGGGTAAGCAACCCCCAAATGCCCATCGTTCAGGGCTTGGTTGCTAGGGTGCTGCACTGGAAGATGATGGGACCTTTAGGAGCTAGGAACTTAGGACAGACTCTCAGGCTTTTGAAGAAGAAAATGCAACCACTGCCTCTTCCCTTTTGTTCCTAGAGAAAAAAGGGAACGAGTTTTCCATCATAGCCCAAAGCGTGGAGCCATTTGATTGTGGACTAGATCCTCTACACTGTAAGGGAAAACAAATTTTTTTTTCTTTTTAGATTAACTGTGTCAGGTGTTTGGGGTTGGTAATGGAAAGTTGACGTAGTAAGACTTCAAGGTCATGCCCCACTGCCCAGTCCTTAGTGCTTCTGATCTGGTGTAGCCCTTTCCTGGGGCCAGTGACGATCAGAGGTCATGCTTGGGCTTCCTCTAGCCACAGGCCTGAGAGCCCCATCTTCTTCCTTCTCAGGACGCCTTCACCAAATGGATCTTGGCAATAAGACTGCCTGACTTCCCTTGCTTATAAAGGCTGGCCATATAAAATGTAACCTCATTTAACAGCCCGTGCACACCTCCCTGGAGGGAGCTTTGAAGGTGAGCTGCAGTACACAACCAGGTGCAAACATAGCCGCTCATAAGAGAGCGTAAGGATGCCGATTTGCAGTTCTTGTCTATCATTTGGGGGAATTCACAAGGCACACATGAACATATTAGTACCGCTGTACATGCTTAAACCTTACAAATAAATATGAAGGTGTGCTCATTCCCCCCCCCCCCACCTCAACTTTAGGATATGTAATCAAAACCTACTGAAACTGCAGTTCTGTGAACACATCTGACCTTCGAGAATCTTAGGCAGCATGCTGAAGAATGCCTATCAAGCTAGTCACTGGGCACCTCACAGCACTCCCCTGGCTTCAGTTTCCTGAGTAAGCAGACATCACAAGGGAGTTACTGCAGGCAGCCCTATGTCACAGCAGAAGACGGGGATGCTGTGGTTCAAACACGAAATGTCCCCCACAGGTTCCCCAGCTGGTGGGGGTGGTTTGGGAATGTCACTAGAGCAAGTGGGACCCTAGGGCCTGGCCTTGAGATTCACAGCCTGACTGCGTTTCCTATCTACTTCCTACTTCCTGTTTCTCCAAGATGTGAGAGCATGAGGGTTCCTAGATGTATTCCTGTTACCATGGAGCCTCCTGATACCACCACGCCTTCCCCTCCACCGTAGACTGTACCTTCAGACTGTGAGCCAAACACTTAAGTTCCCTTTAAGATGTCTTTGTCGGGTATTTGCCATAGCAACTAGAAGAGGAGTTCCTGTGTAACTATTTGGGGGAAAAGGGACTTCTGGGTGATGCGCACTCCCAAGGGTTGCAATGGTGGATGCCTTAAGCCGGATGCCAGATCTAACAGACCCACCCATTGCTCCTCTCCATGTCCGCATGAATTCTTCTTCCTCGGCACCTCTCTTTGACACTCTCCTTTACTGAAAGCACAGGGCATGTGACTTCTGCTATTATGCAGTATTTGCCCTATCTGTATTCGTCCACAAACGTTTGGGTAGAAAATCCCGGAGGGCACACTCCAGAGAGATGCCTATCTCTAAAGCAAGACACTGGGCATCACTAGTGTTTCCCCGGCTCTGGATCCCAGCGTCAGCACAAGGTCAGAAGTGGGACCCTGAGACCACTCAGTGGGCAAATAGGTGTGCTGCCAAACTTGATGATCTGAGTTAGAGTCCTGGAGCCAACATGCTAAAAAGAGAGAACCAACTCTCCTGCAAGTTATTCTCCTACCCCTACATGCATGTCATGGCATGCACATGCCCCCCACATGCATGCATACACACATGCATGCATGCATGCACACAAATAAAGAAATATAATTTGAAAAACTTATAAATATCGATTATTCATGTTGTCCTATGTCAATTCTTTGAATTATTCCTTCCTAAAGATATTTCTAAAAAATATTTTTAAAGGAAAAAGGACACTTTAACACTGCACAGCCAGGGAAGATGTCAGATCTGAAGGAAAAGAGAAGACTTCCCAGGAAAGGACCAGAACCCCATTTCCACAAGAAGTACACAAATAATATCTTCATTTCCTTCCGCATTGCACCCCAGCCCATCTGTCACCACAAGGGAGCAATGGACAAGAATTCCTGCTAAAGTCATGAGTTTTGTTTTGTTCCCTTGGGTGGTCAAGGGCGAGATGACCCCACGGCTGAACAAAATCTTGATATAGGCCCAACCTTTCCCTTCACTGTTCTGTCTTTCTTTTGGTTATCCATTCTTCATTCAGGGTCCTGGTCCAGGGACAATAAAAAGCAGAATGTCAATTCTTAGCAATCGACACATAGGAAGATGCCCTCCCACAGTGGAATTTCAGGAGTGGGAGGCCCATCCCTTCCACCCTGGCACCTTACAAACCACAGTACACTCACGACTGCAGACCAGTCCACTTCTCCCTACAGACACCCCTCTATCAAGGCCCATACAGTCAGAGGCTACAGGACTCTGGACTCAGCAACACAAGGAGCCTCGTACTCAGTGGTGGGGGAGCTCTCTAGGGAACTGTGAGGAGCTGAGATGGTGAATTCTATCATCGAACTGAAAACAGCAAACATGAGGCATTGACGGCCTTGAGCATAGAGGATCCAAAGCCCTCGGGCCTTCCTCTGCCCACGTGTACACAGCGCTGCTGAGCTGTGCTGAGCTCGCGAGTGCTTGTTTCTCTCTATTGCTTGTTCTGTTTTACAAGCACATGCCTTCTACAATAGGTGCCAGATGCCAAATGTGTAAGAAAAAAAGTGGGAGAGGGCTCTTAAATGGAAAAAAATTATATTCATTAACTTAATTTTTCCCCCGCAGCAGTGCCAGCATTTGACATCAGCGGCAAAGCATGCAGGGCCAGCTGGAGGCGCACCCGTGCTCCCAGGAATGGATGGTAACAGACCAGAGTGTTTCGTGTTGGGCCTGTCCCAGGAATTCCAGGTGGCCATACACACGATCCTTTAAGTTACTGTCCATTTCCTGTTGCGCAACAAATTGTCACTGAACATTTGAAAAGAATCAGGACACATCCTCTGACAATGTCTGTTCCACAGTGGGAGGGGTAGGCAAGGCAGGCAGGGAAGAGCTGCCGGCCACGTCGAGGGACAACAGACAGAGCATTTAAAGCCAGGTGCCACATCAATACTATCCCTCGGTGCGCATTCCGCGACTGGGTTAAAGGTCAGATGCTTATCAGCCCAAATGCCTCTTCACACACACTTTCTCCCCTGTCCCCTCTCTGTGTGGACAAAAAGAATATAAAAACCTTCATCCTTGGGGCCTGCAACACGCTAAACTATTTCACCTCATGAGTATTCACGGAGCGGGTGGCAAACCCCAAGCTGGGATCCACTAAGTACTTCTAAGCACATGCCTGGCTCTCCATCCCAAGGGCATGTTAGCTTGTCTGAGGAAGCTGAGTCCTGCCTCCCTTGCAAGATGGGGTGGGGATACCCATGTGTAGGCGTGTCAGCCCCACCTCCTCAGCTCCTGAAGACTGAAGACGGACCGCTCTTGTTCTTAGCATTAAAGAATGGGGCCCAAACTCCCAGCACACATAGAGACAGTTTAGAATTTAGCCTCCCATTAGCTGCCTCGCCTTTTTGTTATATATTAAAGCCTTAAAATCCAGACATCAGACATGCAGACACAATGAAGAAGGAGACTGGACTGGGGATGAGGTCTCCTGCATACGCTGTCATTGCTCCACCCTGGTCCTTCTGGACTTTGCAAGACGTCCCCTTGACTACCGTAAGAATCCTGCCATGTGTACACGCACGTTTCTGAAGGGCTGTGAAAAGGTCTTGGGGGTCCGAGGAACGATGAACTGACTTACTAGTGGCCACCAGAGGCAGTGTGAGAGTCTCACCAGGAAGCAAAGCCTTTTCAGAGATGTGGGGGCAGGGCTCCCACACTTGGCTGAGGACACTTTGTTAGCTGGACCAGCCAGCGGGCCTCCTACTGCAGTCATCCCACTTTGCTTTCTCCGAGACTGCTGGGAAAGAGCCAATGGCCAAGTCTGCCGACAGGTTTGTCCCAGTGGACTTTCCTCTCCCCTTATTAGAAGCCTTCAAGACTGAGCTGTGACAGGGCACTCCCGTGCTAATGGGCAGGACAGAAATGCAAGGAAAATTATGGGGACTGGGGAAAGGATCTCCTCACACTGGCGTCTAACAGAAGCCCCTCACCGGCCTCCAATCAAGAATTCCAACACAGCAACATTTGCTGAAAACCTCTCCCTTCCCCACGCTGTAACCGGCAGTTTCCTGAGACGGTCACCAGAAAACCCATTCACGTCAAAAGGACAGGTCCCAAACTTCTCATACCACCCTTTACTTTATCAGATTCTAACCCCACCTAGGTACCCTATACTCTCAATTAGCAAGCAGGGGAGTTAGAGAGAGTTGGAGAGGCTCTTTAGAAATCAGTTAAACAGTGAAATTCTAGAAGCGTCCAGGATCCCATAGATGCGGAAGCGCTGTTCTCCTGTGAGCCTTTTCTCTCCCTGAGAGATTATTAGTTTCAATAAACTCCAATTCGGCTTCTTCCAACTTTTTTCAAAAATTCTTTTCTGTGTTTTGGCCCCAGGATCTCAGGCCCATGAAGTGCTGAGGGGACTCCTCAGGCTAATGCTGGTCACAGCACGGCGCTGTGCCTCTGCCCTTGTCACCACTGACAGTCTGAGAGCAGCAGGAACAGCAAGAGGCAGTTGGTCCTCTGCTCCGTCACTGGTTAGGCATCTCACCTCAGCTCTGTGGCCCCAACACGGGGCTGCAGACTGACCACCTGGACCTTATGCACAAATGTCAGGCTCCTTTGATTTGTTCTGTTCCTATGGAAGTTGTCATAGTATCTCATAAAAATAAAGGACACTTACAAAGGATTTCACGGAAGCACGAGGCTGTCTCTAATCTGCTCAGCGAAGAAGCTGAGGCAAATACATGTATAGGGGCTCTGCATGTCAAGAGAAGAGGAAGTGTGAAGACGGGGAGGGGCCAGAGCAGGCTGGCAGGAGGCAGAGACCTGCAGGGAACTGTGGCCAGGCAGAAATTCCTGGGGCCAGGTAGCCAAAGAATCTTTAGGAAGTGGAAGGTCATATTCAATTTTTAAGATTTTTCACAACACCATGCTAAGAAAGCTCTTTGGTAACTTCAACCGTCAATAAAAGTGGCTGAGTGCACATGTTCGTGCACGTGAGAACTCATGCACATGCTGGAGTCTGGCTTAAAGAACCTAAAATATCAAATGCAAAGGCTCCCAAGTACTGGCACAGTTCTCAGGCCTGGGTCCAGACTCCTCACTTCAGGGCCAAGTTGAAAGGTGTTATTCCATCATTTGTCTCCAGGGGGCGCTCTCACAGGCCTAGCTGTTCTCTGTCTTTCCCTCCCTGCCTCCCTCCCTCCCTCCCTTCTTTCCCTCCTTCCCTTCCTTCCTTCCTTCCTTCCCAAAGGGAATATGATGCAGAGGGAACCCAGGAGTAGAGTAAAGATAAGGATGGATAGAAGGTATGGGTTGAGCAGGGATGGAGGCTGAGCAGACCTATAAAATATGAGAACCCTGTTCTCAGGGGAGACCTCACTCTTTATAAACGCAGTGGGTATTTATAGAGCAGAATGGACAGTGAGACAAAATTGCATCACAAGACAATAACTGTAGCACATATAAAGAGAACTGCCCGATTCCACCACCAAGAGGCTACCTGTCTCACAGACTGAGGCAGCTGTACGCGCTAGGGATGGCGTGGCCAACAAGCAAAGTTGCAAAGGAATATACTATTAGAGGAACCAGAAGCAGTCAGTCTCGTGTAGACAGCTTGATTATATATTTCTGAACTCGTTGGCTCTTGTTTATGACTTCATATTTCATATGTGAATTCTAGATGGCAGAAATTACTTCCAGTTCACACAACGGGAAAGAACTACGTCAATAACTCATTGGGTTCTTAAAAGGTGTTCACCATTTCCAAATGCTGGGCTCCTCGGGCCCATGGGAGAATGACTGCTTTATGGAAACAGACAATGTATCGAAACAGGAGATGCTGGGCACATCTTGAGTCACGTGGTCATCATACTACAGCCAACGCTCTGGTACCTGCTGCGGGTATAGTACCTCCAACAGCTCCCGAATCCCAGCTGGGTAAAAAGAGGAACTGTCCTAAGGCAAGGTAATTCAGCTAAGCTAACACTGCCTCCTTGCCCCCCATCCCCTTCAATGATTACAGGAGCTAGGGGACCGCAGGTGCTCTGTGTGGCTATTGTAGGACCTTGGGAGAATGTCTCTCCCAAGGACCTCTCATCGTCATTAAGGGGTCCGTGGGTAGACCAGCTTGACATCTCTCTCCAAGCACAGAGCCTGCCTTGTGCCTCCACAGCCCCCCCTTTTAGGCTTCTATTGCTTAGTACTTAAATGGCTTTTGAGACAGTTTTCCACTATGTTTTAAAAGCCGGTCCCGGCGTGTCTATAAACATCAGTTCATATTCCTGGAATAAATCTTTTTTGTGTTCCATCATACTACCCACAGGGGTACAGATGGCATGTTTCATGTGGTGGCCACTATTTACAGTTCAACCCCATGGAGGCCCATGAGATGCCACAAATGCAGCCCACACAGGAAGACAGCCCTTTGGGCAGAGACATTTGTCCCAGGAGGCTAGGAGTACCAGGAAAGGCCACACCCTGAAAGTACACGGGGTGCCTCCGTCCCTGACACACTTCTTCCATTCAGGGCCAGTAGGGTCTTAGGCATTCTCAGAAAGGCACGCTGGGAGGCAGGCTCAGCCCAGCTGACCACTAGGGTGTGTGTGACCAGTGGCTGTAGGCAGGGAACACAGTACACAAAAAAACAGCCGAACTTGGCCGTGGAATTTAAAACGAAGCAAATTCATCTATTCCCAGAGGGCTCACCACTCATCTGCATGTTCAGGAGCATCTGAGCCCGGCTCCTTTTGTTTGGATGGACGGCCATTAGTCACAAGGGACCTAACCTAAGACACGGGACTGGGGGTGCTGTTGCAGGGGAGCGGGGAGGCTGGGGGAAAGAATCCCTGTGCTCTCACAGGAAGCCTTGCTGCTGCTGTCTCTCACTAAGATAGCATTTGCTGAAAATGTCAACAGATTGCTTCTTGAGTTTGAGCTGCGCAGACATCAAAAGCTTATTTTAACAGGGCATTTTGCTTAAAAATCTCATGGTTGGCTTAGGCATTTTGAATGCCTCTGACTATATTATTTGGAATAGAGGTTCTCCTTGGCTTTTACTGGGCTCCCATAAATCAGGACATAACCAGAATAGACCCCTCCGCAGAACCAGAGCTTTCAGGCCATTAATGTAGTCAAATTTGCCCTTTGTGCACGCTGCGTTTTTAGCAGGCCCCTTCTCCTTTTTTTCTTCTCTCCTAGCGTGGCTCAGCCACTATGCAGGGGCTTAGTGCTCCCGTGTGGGGCTAGGGATCAGTTCCAGACTTCAGCTTGACTTGAAATAAGCCAGGCAAATTTGCCTGCATGTGATTTCAGGCTTTTCCCATTTCTACCTATTCCTCTCACCAGGCTACTGAAGGGAGCCGAGAGGCAAGTCACTATCTGGGTCCCTGCAATGCTGGCCTGATTGTCTCAGGTACTTGGTATGATTCAGTATGCACAGCTCAGATGGAAGACCTCTGTGCTCTAAGCGGGCACGCGTCTCCGGAAGCTAATTGCAAAAGGCAGATGGATTACAGCAGCAGAACCTTTTCTTCCCCTTCCACCGTGTGTTTTCCCCCCAATCCTTCTTTTTCCTCTTCCCTTTCCATATCACACTGACTAGATGCGCCTTAAAAAGTTAATGGTAATTGCTCTTATCTTAATTTAGAGAAGAGAGAGAAAGAGAGAGAGAAATGAGCGCAATTTGCAGATCTGAGAGCCGGTCATTACAGGTGTGTTATATTAGTGTATTCATGAGCCCCCTGGGACAGGCATGCTGAGCTATCCAATAACTTTCTTAATGTGTAATTACACACCATCGAACTATAATTGATTAATTGAAAAGAGAATGTGGGCAGACGTGAGGGCAAGACTTCTGCTGCTCATTAAACCAACATGTCCTTGCTTCTCTTTAATAAGTTAAGTGGAACTACTCAAAAGCAATTAAGTCAGTAGTGAAATTCATTAAATTTTAAGTAATTATTGGTATAAAATCTTGTAATAAAATCCAAGACTTTGCATAGTTCTATTTCCAAGGGAAGTCTGAAGATCCTTTCACGGTAATTCTAGGAGGCAGAGGAGCAGTCTGGAGAAAACGGTATCTTGGGCTCACTGACATTCTGCATAAAAATCATGAGTGGGGTAGTGTGTGTGGACACGCTGCCTGCCATCCTAGGCCAGCCAGGGAAAGCACGACACTTCGTCCTGGGGATATAGTAACATTTCCAAAATAATGTTTTCACTTAAAAGCTTAATTTGAGTAGCATAAAACATGACAGAACACTTTTTTATTTTGTGAGCTCTCCATGTAGCTAAGGCTGACGCCGCTACAGGAGTGCCGGCAGTGAGTGCCAACACGCCTGGCTTAGGAAGCGCTGAAGACCGAATCCTAGGGGTTGTGCATCCTAGGCAAAAGATCACCAACTGAGCCACCTGCTCGGCCTGACATGCCTATTCTAAAACATAACAGCTCTGAATGTTACGTTGGACACAATGTTACCTTCTTCCGACACAAAATAAATACAGGGATCTGAGTACAGCATGGAAAAGGTTCTCTACAGGTCCCACTCTCAGTAGGGAAACAAACTTGGATTGCTGGGGTTGGGGAATGCATAAAGTATGCCTTAGTTTAAGGATGGGGCCATTGTCCCTTGAGTCCACGAACCTGGCAACTCAACCATGTGTCAAAAAGGGAGTCTAGTCCATCAGCACTGCCTCACTGCACATACCCTTGGTAGGCCATAGGATTGGAGAGACTTTGGAATCTTAGCCCATTGTGGAGAATGGTCAGTGGACAGCCATACCAGCTTAGCTTGGTGATTCATTCATGTTAGGGGTTTCTCGAGTATCTACTCAAAGCCCTTAGTAAAAGGTCTTCAAACATACAAATAGTTCACACACACACACACACACACACACACACACACCGAGAGAGAGAGAGAGAGAGAGAGAGAGAGAGAGAGAGAGAGAGAGAGAGAGAGTGTTCTGGGGATGCAGTGTAGCAGGTAGCACTCCTGCCTAGCACTCAGGACACCCCCTGGGTCTGGTGCCTAGCACCACATAAACGACAATGACGATATAGTGCACTGTGGATTCCATCACTTGACAGGTTTCGGAACCAGAAGTTCAAGGTTACTTAGTGAGTTTGAGACTAGCCAGGGATACATGAGGCTGTCTCAAAACAACCATCCAGCCAATCTTGCACATTTAGGATAGTCTTGTGCTTTGCACATAACAGGTTCCCAATAAAAGTTTACTGATGGAATGGTGGAAAGAATCTGTAACATGGATTCTGGGGACGGCATGATGGTAGGGCCACTTGTCTAGAGTCTAACTTCGGAAAAAATGCTCTGGCCAGGACACACTAAAGGCATGGTGATGACGACAGCCAAGAGTGAAGAAGAGACTCCTAAACCCAGCTTCAACTACCTGCAGCCTCTCAACATCCCTTTTCTGTAAAAGAAAACTTAAATGTAATCCCGTGAATTTGAGTTGTTTTTGTTTGAATGGTAGATTTAACCACACCTTAAAAGAAATCTGAATTTCAGTTGTTTTCGCCATGTGCTGGGGTTCATGCTCCCATGAGGTGCAGGTCACCCTTCTAGGTACAGAGCAATAGGATCTGATTGTCCCTGGAGAAGACCGTCATATCTAAACTAGACTTAAAGAAGGATTCTTCATCTGCAAGATGCAGCCATCCCTTCCCTCTGGAGACTGCAGCCAGGCCTCGAACACACAGACCCTGGTGAGGTCTCCAACTTTTCCTTTTTTTTTTTGCACATTCACCCTGCAGAAGACAAGGGGACTTTACCTGTAGTCTATTTCCGGCTGAGATTAAAAAAAAATAAATAAATAAAGCCCTCAAAACCCTTACAATTTTAGAGAGCATAACAAAGCTAGAAATCAAAGTAGACTGAATAAGTCGATTACTAGGCTCCGAGAGAAAAAAGGCGGGTCAGAGGAAAGACATTAGGTCTTGCTTCTTGTACATCTTCCACTCTTACAGGCTCCCTCTTGGCCTGCAGCTCATTTTAATCTTGAACATGACCATAGCCATCTGAATGTGGGCAGCTCAACTCTTTTAAAGAGGAGTCCTGGGCAGGAGTGGCAGCCCATGCTTGCAACCCCAGCATTCAGGGTGGAGGTGGAGTAGAAGTTCAAGGCCAGTGTGGGCTACCTGAGACCCCATATCAAAAAGTAAAACAGAAACTAAAGAGGGGGAACCCTGATCAAGGGTGTGTGTCACTTCTGAGCTTGAAGGAGACATGGAGATCAGAAGACAGTTTGTGAGGAGCTGATACTCTCCCACCAGCATATGTCCCGGGGATCTAATGCGGGGCATCAGGCTTGGCGGCCAGTGCTTTAACTGACCAAGCCACCTTGATACCCATCCAGTACCTGCCATGTTTTCTTGCCATCTTTAAAAACAAATGTTGAAGGATTTGTGGATTTGATTCATTATTTCCTTCTTTCTTTCAAACATTGAGTATAAAAGAAGGATTTTCCTTTTACTGACCATTCATTATACACAAACACTTCATCTGTATTACCTTAGCTAACTTTTAGAACAACCTTAAAGTGCATGTACAGTTAGCATTCCTTTGACAGGTGTGAACACGGATCCTCCCAACACTCCAAAGCCAGCGACCCCACAGCCAGCGTGAAGTCAGAGACCTCACCAGGGTCTGTGTGTTCGAGGCCTGGCTGCAGTCTCCGGAGGGAAGGGATGGCTGCAGCCTTCTTTAAGCCCTTCAAGATTGGGACGCGTTTTCTAGTTTGTACAGTGACTCCAGAGTCACCCTGGATCTCAAACAGTTTTAAACTCCCTTCCTTCCTTGTGCTTTGGTCATATTTTCCCCACCGGACACATCTAGTGACTTAAGTAGGACTGAGGCTCAAAAACTTAAACTTAGAGACAATTGGCCTGAGAAAAGTCTCTGTAGCTGTCCCTGTTAAGATGGTCGCAGGACCTTGACGGTCAAGACTTCCCGATGGTCAGTCGCAGAGTCTCGGTCTCACTTCCCATCCGTGAGAAGTCTTGGTCCTCATCCCGGTACGCCCGGACTGTCCTGCCTGCCTTCTAGGAGTTTCCCAATCCCTCTTTCAATCTGGGAACACATTCCTTCATAAGAGCACTTCCTGGCTCAGATAGCTAATATAGGTCTCTACAGCCTAAAGCACAAACACAAAGATTGATTGCTTTGCTGTCTGTCTTCTGAAAACGCCCTACCAGGGTAATTCTGCTCTCGCTCACAGAATGACACCAGGCCAGTGTCCACCTGCTCCCCTCTCCCAAATGCATGCTGTTACATCTTCTCAGGGATGCGCTTCTCTGGCCACCAACCCTCCAAGGAGCAGCTCAGGTTTCATCTCTTCTGAAGGCCTACCTTTTCTTCATAAGGCCAAGATCATCATTTCTTCCTCACTATGTGACCCTTTACTTCATCGTGTGTGTGTGTGTGTGTGTGCGCGCGTGCGCGTGTGTTTCTAGTGTCTAATCCCCAAAGTGCCCTGAAAACTTACAACACACTGGAATATATTGTTCATATAAGTATAGTTTAAACTTATAATTTGATTTATGCCTACCGCACTGAGACAATAGTAGGTGTTCAAAAAAGAAAAATGTATTCCAAATCTCTCTCTCTCTCTCTCTCTCTCTCTCTCTCTCTCTCTCACACACACACACACACACACACACACCCCTAGACTTAAATTAATTCTACTTTTGAGATGTGTCCATAACATTAAATATACAGATTTCTAAGGGCTCCAAACCTTTATACACACTGAATTGCATAATAGATCCTATTTCTATGCAGTACATACAAAAGAATAAATTAGAGACATAAGAAATTATTCAGAGAAAATAAGCCAGGGAGACTATATCCCTGGAGAGAGGGTATTTTTGGTTTGAATTATCAGGACTGACTGTCTCCATTGACGCAGCTCAATTTTCAACTTGGCTGATTTGATGACAGTCAGACACTGTTTAAAAATCAAAATGCATGAAGGCTAAGAAAAAAAAATGAAGATAAAATTTCATCACAACTTGATTTTTCCGTGGTATTTATTTTTATGTATTCATATGTAAACATTAAATTAGTTGAGAAAAATGCTAGATAAATGTTTGAAATGAGTTAAATGCCATAGACTCATAAACACTTGAATAATGCCTTCGTTTGCTTTCATTTGTCTTCATACACATCCTCGTTTCTGCGCAGGACACAGAAATCCGCCTTTATAGTTTATGTTTAACATATCTATGCACCACCGTTGCTCATTTTCAAATTTTAAGCTATCTAGTAAATATATAAACATTTCTCTGATCCAAAAGTAGTATTTATCTCACTGGTAATGCCTGATACATTTATCAAACGACGTTAAAATCAAATTTAGATTTGAATTTTCCATTCAAAGGAACCCAAACCGTGAGAAATGGATACCAAGAACGCCAGGGGCTCCTCAGTGAAAAACCTTGGGTAACTTCACCCACCACAGTGTTGGGCACTAACTAAGTGTCAATCAGCATTCCGGGATGCAGGAAATACAGTTATGTGCACTTTGTCTCTTCTGTAGGCTGGGGACATCTCTAAAGAATGCTGGGAGCGGTGTACAAAATGTGCAGTGTGCTTTTCATGTCATTCTGAGGCAACCGACAGCCTTTCCTCCTGAAAGAGATGGAGGAAGAGGACCCCATTTCTCCCCCAAAGCGTCTTCATGAAGCATTGATTGATAAGCAATTTTCCAGGTAATTAAGACAAAAGTACTGCTTATTGGTTTGAAGCCAGCTTAGCTGGTTCAACATTTCGTTTGCAAGGGCCGCACTGTGTTAAAGCATGTGGCAGGACCTTGCTGGGTCCCTCATCTCCACCTCAGCAGATACAATCCAGAACTAACTTTTGGGCATTGCATTTTCCTCGGGACTAGACCTGGGGATGTGGGTTAGCGCGGGTACTCACTTGGCAAATACTATTCCTGAGCGGTTGCGCCCCAGCTCACTGAGTCTCTAGACCACCGGCTCCTGAGAAGCCATTATGTTAATACCTCAAGGGAGAAAGCTCTGCCAGTTAAACAATACAGCCTTCAGTTGTAATATGTGACTCCCATTTTTGAGCTGTTGAAATCTTAGTGGGGGGAAAATCTTAGAATCCACAAAAAAGTGTGTGGTGGGGGGGAACGAAGGCACAAGGCAAGCACAGCTCGGGAGGCCTGGAGGTGAACAAGACAGATAACAGAAAACATTGTCGCCTCAGAGTTCTCCGCCAGGGCCACCCATGAGGAATGGAGGAGAATGGCCTCTGGTAAGTGGCTCTATTCCTGGGCACACTTAACCATACAAGGGGGAGCAGGGGCTGCCAGGAGGGCAGGGAAGAGGGCCTTTATGAAATCAGGATGCTTCAGACCAGAACAGCAGGACGTGAAACAAACAAACAAACAAACCCATAGCCAGGGAAGATACTAGAAGCCAAGCGCCGCGGACCGACATTATCTCAATGGCCCTTGTTCCTGAGTCGGCCCGTTTGCAGCCTTGTCCTTTCTCCTCCTTCTTCCTGGTCCATCAGCTCTCACCACCCACTGCCCTGTCCTCAGTTTCTTGTCTCCTTTATTATTCAGACACCATCTTTTTCACCTCTAGTGAGTATATATGTTTTTCTCCTTTACCACAACAGGCTCTCAATAGCTTTTTCTTCTAAATAGAATCCAAGTTCACGACAAAATGTGATTGACTGAGTTCTTGCTGGCTGTGTACTTTTATATCAATAAAAGGGTTTCCTGTTTCATTTCCTTATTTTATTTGATATATGATCTATAGTTTCCTATAAAATGTCAGAGGCAAATTCTCTGTTATTTTAGGTCATTGTTGAGCTCTAGCAATTAAAATGATGGTAGTTAAAGCCTAAAATGGCCTTAGTGGGCGGAGGAGATGGCTCCAGCATGAAGGGCACACACTACTCGTGCAGAGGACTCGAGCTTTGGTTCCCAGCAGTCACTAAGGCCGATGTGGGGTGTGAGTGAGCGAATTTCTGTAAGGTGTTCAGACGTGTTTGGCAAACACTTGGCACTTACTCATGTCGTTATGATTGTGCTTAGTATTACATTGCTTGCTTTGAAACACTTCTTAGATTCCCCCTTGTCCAAATTTTCAGGAAAATTTGAGTTTTGTGTAGGTGGCCCACAAATGCCCATAACTCCGGATCTAGAGAATCAAAAAGCTTTTCTGAACGCTGAGGGCAGTTCCACTTACTGCACATACCGATACATAGACAAGTATAAAGATTAGCAAAAATAGTGACCTTTGTGGTAAAAAAAAAAAAAAGTATAAAAATCTTTTAAAGGAAACTTAGAACTTACATATATTCTATGATTCTCAGGTTTTCAAATTTTATGCCAAGTTAAAATATTTTTCTATAGTTTACATCTGTTTTGTTAACATCCCAAGTCTACAGAATTTAGATAGATAGATAGATAGATAGACAGATAGATATTTGAATGAGATTTGGCTCTGTTCCCCACCTTATTACCCACTGAGAATTCTCAAACTTAGACCTCCTTGGCCCCAGGGGACACCTACAACCCATTGCTATAAACGTGCTGCGAAGACTTGACTCCTTCATCCCACAATCACAAACTGGACTCCTCTAGCACGGGGCTAGAAGATGATTTAAGACCCTGTGGAGTCAGAGTACCCCCTGGCCTGAACTCAGGATGGGGTGTGTGGTCAGGAGATGTGGGTCAAACCCAACTCTGCCCACTGGAAACTCCCCGTGTAATTTAATTTCTTTGTCTGTAAAGTCGAAACAATATCAGCTTAGCAAAGTCAGAATGGAAACGTAGAAGGTTCTCTAAAGACTTGGTACTATGCTGTTCGCTGGAGCTACCCACACAGGCCTTCTTGTCTGCTGGAGGCACAGTATTGCTAACACAGATATTTCTCGGCACAAATGGAATTTTCCCTTTCCCATTATTTTCTTGATTAAAAAAAAAATATTTCACTATATAGCCCAGGCTGGCTCTGAACTTTTAACAGTGCTCTGCATGGACTCGCAGTGCTGGGATGACAGATGTGCTCACCACACCCAACTCACTTGCTTTCTAAGATCAACACTTCTGCTATTAGATGGTCAGCAGGTTAAAGAGGTCTTGGATAACGTAGAGCGTGTGTGTGTGTGTGTGTGTGTGTGTGTGTGTGTGTGTGGTCTAAGAACCAGTTTCACAGTGTACTTTGCACCCGTCTTGTTCTATCGCTTCTGTATGCATATGCATTTGCAAAACTCAAATTTTCCTGAAAATTTGGACAAGGAGGAATCTAAGAAGTATTTCAAAGCAAGCAATGTAATACTAAGCACAATCATAACGACATGAGTAAGTACCAAGTGTTTGCCAAACACGTCTGAACACCTTACAGAAATTCGCTCACTCACACCCCACATCAGCCTTAGTGGGTAGCTGCTACTGCTCCCGCTTTCCAGGAGGACACGGGATCAAAGATCCCATCATTTTCCCAAAACCACAGAGCCCACGGTTACAGTGGTGAAGATTCTTAAACCTGGCAACAGTCCATTCACCAAACTAATTTTTAGGCTCTTCCTAAAACAGGATTCAAGCATTACAGTACTTCACCAACTAGCAGCATGGACTACCAGGCAGCAGGCATTTCTAGTTTCTTGGGCACAGACAGACAAGTGAATGGGTGTGTGGGTTTCCCCAAAGTTCTTTTACTGCAATTAAAATACTGCACTGGGAAGTTCAGTGAGATGATACATGTCTGTAATGCCAGCACCTAGAAAGCTGAGGCAGGAGGATGACAAGAACCTGGTCTCAAAACCAAAACAACAACTAAATACCATGTTTGGTTTTTTAATATATTCTCTAGATCAGGTGGGAAGAGGCTTGAGAGGAAGGTGGAGCAGTTCTCGAATTTGCCCCAAGGCTTTCTTTAGACCTTGGCATCCTTCCAGTTCTGTTTTATGGGACACAAGGCTCCTACTATGTGCAGGCACACTAAGTACTTTCTATACACGATCTTTTTTGGTTTTCAGGTCTCCCTATGAAGCCTGGGGTGTTTTCTTCACCCTCAGGGATCTGGGACGGGAACTTTGCAGGTGTCGTGGGGTTGGCAGAGAAGGCACAGACTCCTGCGCTCACCTGCCAAACCACAGCGTCTCCCTTAGAGAACACATGGCCTCACTTCTGTCTCTCTGGCTCCAACAACGTCTGCATGTGCCATGTGAGGAGCCAACGTGAAAAACTAACCACTCTACTTCAGACCTTCTCATTCAGCTGCCCTAAAACTAGAAAGACAAAGTTTTCTCCAAACCTTGCAAGAGACAACCGGGGCCTCAGATCAAATCAAGGCTTCTACATCCCACAAAGCCTCGAGATGAAGGCAGGAGCTGGCAACTCTAGCCTGTCCCTAGATTGCCTCCTCTCCAAATAAAAAGAACTGAAAGCAGACTTAGGATGTGGTTTGTACAGGTGGGAGGAGAGAGGAGAAGGCCCAGTGCGGTCTGGAGGGTCTTTATACAATAAGGAAACAAGAAAGATTCTGGACCACAAGACCATGGCAGACAGTGGAGTCCAGAGCCTTTATGACAAAGTCAGAGAACAAAGTAGGGCCACCACTCAGGTGGTGGCAGAGGAATGTGCCAATGAAACAGGAAATACAGCCGCCACCCCTTCAGTATGTGTAGACTCAAGAGATGGCCTCGCCAAAGAGCATAAACGGTCCACCCTTGTCAGAGCCATATCTTGCTTAGTTCAAGACCATTGCTTTCATTTCCAAAAGGTCTTTTATTTGTCTGAAAGCCAGCTCAGAATCCTATGGGAACACAGGAGTAGTTCAAGAGTAGAAAGATCGGGAAGATGGGTAGAAAGACAGTGAGATAGGCCAATTCTCTCCAGACAGCAATCAGTCAGTCCCTGCCATGTCCTGGGCCATTCTACCCTTTGGGACTCTTGCTGTCACTCTTGTGGGAAACTGACACACAGTATGTTATGTGCGGTTATGCCCTACAGTGTTTGATTTGCTTCCGTGGAAGTTCAGGTGTGTCACGTGAACCCATTTTTAGAGCTTGTGTAGCTCAGCTGCCATGTCAAAGCAACGATCTGTCCGTGTGAACTGAGTGGGGTCACACGCAGCTTTGGTTAGAACAGCGGCATGGGGAGAAGGACTTTGGTCACTTGGAACTATTCTGAAAGGGGATTACGTTCCAAACAAAAGGCGGCAATGGCTGTCATACTATGAAGGCTCCTATCGTGTGTCCGTGATACAGTGGTTCTAGCTGTGGCACGGCAAACCCAACACTTGATAACTGTCCAGCTCGCCCTCTTTGCTACAATGGGGCTGGCAGGTGTTGGTGCACTGGGTTCAAAGAAAGTCGGTCTTATTTTAAAACAGATGCATGTAGAAGCAGAGGCAGGAGAGCAAAGATGCAAGCCATTCCCAGAACGGAGGTATATCACTTCATCTTTGGGGCTTTGAAAACGTGGTCAGACAGACTGAGATGTACAAGGTTATACTGGGCAGGAGGGAACGTAGAGCACAAGTGAGGGCCGTTTGTCTTATGTGACTAACTCCAAAGCTCCAATTCCCCTCTTAATTGGCATCAATGCAGCATTCCCAACTGGGGAAGGTATACACCAAAACCTTTACCAAAAACAGACAAACAAAACCTCTCCACCAAAAAAGAGAGAACACACGCTTTGTAACCCTCCAGGGGAGCAGCTGGTTAAGAATGGGCTAGGGATCAAAACAGGATTCTGTATAGGAGAAATAAACATGGCTAAGAAACACCCCAGGAAGTGCCTGCCCATCAGCCTTAGCAATTAGGGAAACACACATTAAGACAATTTTGAGACTTGGTCTCAGCCCAGTCAGAATGGATAAGATCAACAGAACAATTGACAACAATCCTGGCCAGGTTGTGGAGAAAGAAAAACTCACTCCTTGTTCATGGGAATGCAAATCGGGGCCGTCATCTGGAAACCAGTACGGAGAATGCACAGAAAATAAAATTAAAAATAAAAATAAGCCTGCCATATGACCCAGCTATACACTGCTTTGCACATGTGCAAGGACTCAGCTTCCTACCGCACAGGCTTTTGCTCAGTCGTGTTCATTGCTGCCCTACTCACGAGAGCTAGAAAATGGAAACAACCTAAATGTCCTTTGACAGATAAATGGATAATGAAAAGGCAATACATGGACCCAATGGAATACAATTCGGCTGTAGAGAAAAATGAAATTATGACATCTGCAGGTAAATAGATGGGCCTAGCAGAGATTATAATGAATGAGGTAATGCGGGCCCAGGAAGACAAACATCCAATGTTCCCTCTCATCTGCCGATCCCTGCTCCAAATCCTCAGATGTGAATATACAACACGGAGTAACCACAGAAACCAGAGACCACAGGCAGGGTTGGAGGGGGCAGCTAACAGGACGCAGGCAATACAAAGTGGAAAATGGAAGGAGGGCTTCAACCAAGGAGGAGGGAGGGGAGTCAATATAGAAGGAGGAGGGACAAGGGACAAATACCAATGTTGTTTGATAAAGCTTTGGAGAATCGTATTAGTTTATATCTACTTAAAATTATACACAGTGCATATAAGTGTACACACACACACATGTACACACACACACGTACACACACACACACACACACACACACACACACACACCATGAAGAAAGTTAAGCCACTTAGCCTGACAATGCTTTCTACAAGAACCATAGACTAACAAAACCGCTGTACCAGGCACAAGAAGCTTCCTTCTGAGCAGTTGGTCAGGGTAGGCCAGGTGACTCTCAAACCACAGGAACTATCAGTGCAGCTCTAAGCTGCCTCTAAGTGAGTCCCAATTGCCAAAGACATGGCGCACTTAGCACATAGGACTTGGATGAACTGCGCTAGATCTGACCTGAAAGTCCCTTTGCTGTGGTCTGGCAGTCACGGTTCTAGAAGGTACTATATGAGCTGTGAAGGGAGGGAAGCGACTAACAGTCCTACCCAGCTGGTCACCTATGAACCGCGACAGAGACCAGCATGGCAAGACTCCTGTAAAGCTGTAATAAATGACACTCATGTGTCGGCAGTAACCAACAGCTGTCTAGTTGGACGTGAGCCTCTCAACAGGAGGGAAGCAATGCCTAGCATTATCATCCTAAACCAGTTTCTCTGGGCTAGTGAGGTCGTGGGCCTTAGAAAAGAGTCTACTGCCTCCACTTGGTAGATGGGCAGAATTCCTTCCTACATTCTCTGTCTTATCCTTATACCCACAGGTCAGTGTAGCCACCACTCCTCATCAAAGAAGCTCCTTTTGCAGCAAGAGGAGAGCATCATAGGAAACCACAGCTGGACACAAGGCCCAGGGGATTGTGAAGAGCCCTGCTCCAACGTAATCATCTACATTCCAGCTCCTGAATCTAGGGCTTGGAGATCATTGAGGAAGAGGAGGTAGAAAGGTCAAAAGAGCCAGAATACCAAGAAGTTCACCATGAAACAGGCGCTCCTAGAAGTGGCTGCACCAACAAGATTGGAAGAGAGGTTATAGAATGGATGTTTTAATGTAGAAGGGGAAGGTTTTCACAGTGCTCCAGCCCTAGACAAAGAGCCACAGGAAACCAGTGACTGCTAGGAGGAGGAGAGCTAGCCTTTCAGGGGTGGGCGCCTTATTGTTGTCCAATGCAGAGTGACAGTAGTCAGCCCTGAAACCATACACACACAAACAACAAACATAGACACAGCAGGTTTTGTGCGTGCACGCGTGTGTGTGTATGTGTGTATGTTTTATGCTGTGTGTTTATAACAATAATAATCAATGAAAAAGAGACTCAACTTGAGGGGAACCATGTGAGAGGTTGGAGGGGATACTTGGGAAGGGCTAGAGGGAGGAGTGGGAGGAGGGAAGCAATGTAATTCTATTTCAAATAAATAAATAATAATAATAATAATAATGGGATATCAAGAGAAAAGGGACAAGTGAGCAAGAATAACCTCTAACTGATGACTGTTTGAACTTGGGAAGAGTGCATGGGGCACATGATAGTTCATATACTTCTGAATAGGAAAAACTGTCCATAGTAATTTTTAATCTGCAGAAACACTAGGAATCCACAGAATGGGTCAGGGATGAGAACTCCTCACAGACCTGCCCACCTGCCTTCTCCTTAGTCTTCAGGTTCTCTGCTACTTCCCTACCATCCTGCCTTCCTGCTGCTCGCTATACCCCCTCCCTTCCACACCAATTCCTATAATCGACCTCCACCTATAGCAAGGCCCAGAGCAAAAGCATATTCCATTCAGTGCACTGGCTGCATGAGACAAGAATTTCACCCTCTTTCACACACCGGAACCTTCCTAGTACTTTCCCAGGGCATGGCTTACCATGCAATGGCAACCACCACAATGACCAAGGATCACAATTGCATAGCTAACCTGTACTGACAACAGGTACCTTAAATACACCATTGTGTCGTCTTTACACTATCCCCTGAGGTACTTTACAGATGAAGATGGTAAACTCAGAGAGGCCCAAGAGATAAAAACCTGTGTCCACTGTGACGACATATGTATCTTATGCCTTTGGATCTGTGGGGCAAACTTGACTATCTTATCGGAGAACCCATACACTTACTGGCTACCATGCTGGGTATACCTGGTTCTGTTGAACTGTGTGCACTCACTAGGCAGGGACAGTATCTTTGTCTTCTCCATGTCTCTCTCTGCATGGAACAGTGGACAATGTATGAATGCATGAGAGACACTTGTGAGCTGAACGCTGCACTGATACGGGCATTTCTGAAGCTGGAGGATGACATATCCACCTGCCTGCCTCCAGAAGGAACCGAGGTGGAGCAATCAACTAAGCACTCTCCTCTGCATCATGTCTGCTCGTGAGGCCACAACACCAAAATCGTTTTCATTTCCCTTCACTGGCATTCTAAGTGACCAGAAAGAACTCCTTCCCGTGCTATTTTTATTTTGCCTCCCAGCTGTGGGTTCCCTCCCTCTCCTTCTTCACAGTCCTCACCCTTCCAGCCGGAGGTAGCCATAGAGATTCAAGCTCTGGGTGATGATTCCAGAAGCTGAAGTCAAATTGGACGAGCTTATTCTCCCCTGAACTTCCTTCTCTTGTGTCCTTCTCAGGGCTTCCTACAGTTGCCTGTAATTCCAGCTTTGGAGAGACAGGGAATCCCGGAGACTCACTGGCCAACAGCCTGGCCTAAACAGGCACACACACACATACCAAGATGGATACACACACCTACACATACACCCCGAGATAGATACACACACACCCCCCAAGATGGTTACACACACACCCCAAGATAGATACAAACAAACACACACCCCAAGATGGACACATACACACACACACACACACACACACACACCCCAAGATGGATACATACACACACACCCTAGATGGATACAAACACACACACACCCCAAGATGGACACATACTCACACACACACACCAAGATGGATACACACACCAAGATAGATATACACATATGAAAAGATGGACACACACACACACACACATGCACACAAATTGGGATGTCATCCTCAATTTTTTTTCTCGAAACCTTTCAACAACTTCCTTTTGTTGCAGGTCTTCCCTTCCTGGGCACAATTTTATGCCCAGTCTGTTCTTGTGAACAGAAAAACTGGCTAATGAGAAAATATGAAGTCAAAATTCCTTAAGGATTTTCTACCATAGCTCCTACAGTCCAGTGTCTGAATGAGCATTTCATTAGGGAGGTGAGAAACCTTGCAGCCCCCAGCTTATTTCTCCGGGGAGAAACTTAATGACCATAAAGGGACTGACAATGGAGTTGGAATTTGGTACAAGCCTTGGCCAGCTCTAACCATTCTCCTTTCTTGGTTCTTGAATGCTATGTTGCTGTTAGCATTGAGATGACACAAATCACCTACACTTTCTTTTACTGAAACTTGTCTTCTTTGGTCATATTGACTATGTAGCAAAGCCATTTCTTACACACACACACACACACACACACACACACACACACACACACGGCTATGAAGAGCTAGGTGGCCACACTGAACTGTGGCCCATCACAAAGGACTTATTTATCTAATTATTGGTCTTTATAGCCTTACATTTTCTAAATTAACCTAAAAGCCATGAGAAAACCACTATGTTACCACCAAAGAAAGAATCTTGGCCACCAAGCTAAATATCTAGTCGTGTGAACAGTACATTAGCATGAAGGCACACATCACCATTTGGGATCTAAATGGAAAAATCAATACCTTACAGGAACGCTCCATTTGCACGGCAGCCTCTACTACAGCCAGTGCTGTCCTTGTTGGTGCCTTCTGATTACACACACTTGTATATTCCAGGCATTGATTTTACTTTGCTTTTTTGTAAGTTATTCAATATTCCTGCCTCTTCCAAGAAGTGTGGGCTAGAGGAGGGGTACAGAGACATCTTGCCATCAATAACACAGAGCCAATGTCCTGTCTTCCTGGTCTTGGCCCTTTTCTGTCAGTTCCTGTGGCCCAGAGGATAAGCCTTCCAGCTGTGAGCTTCTGGTCACCTGGGAACTCCAAAGACTTCTGTGCCCTAGGTACTTTGCTTACTCTCCAAGCCGGCTGCTGCTGGGGCTGCAGCTAGCCATGAAAGAAGATGCCAGAGCCACCCTTAAGCTAAAAAGGCACTTTGGAGTAGAATTTGCAATCCTAACTGCCAGATTCCTTACAAATCTGCTCCAAACTGTAGTAAGAAACCTCCAAGGAACTCCCATTTCTCTCCGAAGAATGAGCAGTTCTTTTGCAAAGAAACGTTAACTTCTCAGTTCACAATAGCCTAACACATTACTTTTCTTGCAGCTGGTAATATGTGTGTGTGTGTGTGTGTGTGTGTGTGTGTGTGTGTGTGTGTATTTTTAAATTTTTCCTTAGAGAAATAAGCTTATTTGTTTTTTTCTTTCTTATTCTTTTTTAATCTCAGGGAAGTCTACTGAACAAAACAAAGCCTTTCTAATGGCAACCACACTGCAATGAAGATTGTCCCAAACCTCTCAAACTCCTGCCAACACAGTACTGCTGTAAGCCAGGCAATCACAAAGCATCTATTTTCTCTAAAGGTATCTGGAGACGATGTTCACATTATAAAAAAAAAAAAAAAATCCTCCAGTATATACTTAAGTACATTTACCTTTCCAATATAGGGGGAATTAAGTGTGGTATATAGGTCTTCACAGTCTTTGTCAAAAGAAGTAAACCACCCCTGAAAGCATTCTGATACCAAAACATCATAAAAGCTCTCCCTCCTCCCCCCAGGCATGGGGTAACCAGTTACCAAGACAGCATTAAAGAACCAAGTGGAAAGGGCTTCCTGCAGAATAGGTAATGCTATAGCAGACCTGAGCATTTAAGAGCCCTCAAATAAAATATCAGGTGAGTTAAATGTTCATGTTGCATTTAGAAGCAGCGAGTCTGCCTGCAGGTTGGTTGGTCCAGGGCACTGCACACACAGGCTGGTGCTATTGCGACTGCCTGCTGTGTTGCATGGAGGAGGTCCTCGCTGTCAACATACAGCCGCTGCCACCGCAGTGGGGATGGCCTGTATGTTTCAGTCTTCTCCTGCTCTCTGGCCACTTGGTTTCTAATGAACAGTTGGTGTCAGAGCCAAATCCAAAGGCTGTTACACGTGGGAATTCCTAACGCAGAGCCCTGGCAAAGCTCTACTCTATTTGGCCAAAAATCCAAATAGGAATTAAACTACCTCAAAATGTAACAGCCGAGCATCTTCATCTTCTTTCCCTGTTTCCATTTAGTTGGAGCAAATGTTTTTGGCTTTAATGCGATTGAAAAGAAAAGAACATTTAGGGGCAATATGCTAGAGCCTTCATAAAGCTCCATTTTCCAAAGCAGGGTCTGATGCTCTAATAAATGACAATTCATTTTCTGTTTACTTTAGGTAAACACAAAATGCATTGCCGAGCACTCGTTTGCGAAAGCTAATCAAGAATGTTAGGTCCCAACAGATTCATTTAATAGAAATATAATAGGCATTCCTGCTTGCTTTTCATCTTGTCTCACTGTAAATGCTAAAATGAACAGCAAATTAACCTTGCGTTGGAACCGAGTTTCATCACAGCTGATGTCCCCTCTCTCTCGACAGTAAACATCCCCCACCCGGTGACTATTGACTCCTTCTGCAGGGGAGAGACTGTGGAGTTTGGCAAGAGAGTGGAGGAAGACTTGAATCCTACAGGGAGTGCTGTGTGTCGAATGGACTATCTTTCCTATCAGAAGCAAACCCAGCAACCACTGTCTGCTACAATAGCGCACATTTAGGGCGTAGGAGGGAGGGAGGGGTGGGGTGGGGTTTTCTCCAAGCTCCATGTATCCAAGTTATATTTTTAACTTTACTAGCCATTCTCCAACTGACTGCTTATAATCTACAATGCAAACCAAGCTAATAAAGACAGGGCCATCCAAGCTCTACAATCAGATATAAAAGATTTGCAACAACTTGAGATCTTATAATTAATATGCAGTGATATCAGAATTAGCACTTAGAACTCTACACAGAAAAATATAATATTTCGTAAATTATGTAATCATGAACAAACCCTCGCAAAAAACTGTTTCACTGTGCTAAAGTAACATTCTAGACTTGTTGTAAGTATGTTATTCTTACAAGTAGTTCGCAGTTATTCTTGAAGGCAAGCCTTGGAGTTTCCTTAGCATAGTGCTGCTGGGGGAAAGTTTCAACACGTCCATCTTCATCTCTAGCCTGAAGGGAAATATAATGGCCTATTTAGGGACTTACAAATAATGGAAGAAAAAAAAAAGCTAAAAGCATAACAGCTCAGATCATTAAACAAACGGGAATCCAGAAATAACAACATCATTAAGAAGTTTGTTTAAATACGCAGTATGCCTTTTAGATATCAAAATTTGAGTTTTGTTTTTCTTTACATATCATTTAGTTTGAACATGCAAATCCGTCGTGGTGTAACAGTTCTAATGATACACAGCAAACCCAAATCAGCGAGCTTTGTTGGAGATCTCCACTCCTCGCGTGTCTGTCAGGGACACAGCGGCGGCACGGCTCGCTGCACAATCAGGATTATACGACATACACACGTGTTTAAACTTTTTGGCATGCTTAAGCAATCTCTAGATAATGCACTTTTAAGAAACTCTAATAGCAAAGCCATAAAGAAAAGCAATTTGCATAGTTATATTTTGAACTGTAATACTATTAGAAATAAATTGGTTCCCCTCGATTTTTAAATAAAGATCCTAAAGGATTGATGGTCTCATAAGAACAATGATTCTTCAATCAAATGCAGTAAAAAAAAAATAGATCTAATTCAGAAGCTGTGTTAAAAGTTCCTGGTTATTTTGATCTACGCTGTCAATTAAAAAAAGTTGCCATTTCAATAGAGGCATTCACATTATTATTCATCAGTAACACCAATTGTGGTCCGCATTCTCTCTTCCTAATCGCCATTGGTTTCTGATTTCGAGCTGGCATGAGGGAGAGGTGGGTGAAAGGGGCGTGTCCGAAGCACACTCATTAATCCATTCATTGGCTGACACTGGCGCTCTGCAGCTTGCATCTCCTCTTAGCCTTAACTGCGCTCTCTCTCTCTCTCTCTCTCTCTCTCTCTCTCTCTCTCCTGGCCCCCTAAAATCCACAGCTGAGCTTGCCTCCCTCACATATGGCTTGCATATAATTATGCATATTCCATTTTGCACTGCATTAAAATGATGAGCTCCTGGCTCCTTGCCAGCTGAGTTTTAAAGGCCCCAGTGAGAGGTAGGAGAAAGGAGAGAAACACAGGGAGAGCCGCGCAGGAAGCAGCAGGTAGTTCTGTCTGCTGTCTCTTTAGATAAAGTGTATGTCTGGCACCAAGGGAACAGCTGAGAACTACCTGTTGTGATATATGGGGAGTGGGGGTGGGGGTGGGAGGCGAACAGAATCAGTGACTCAGCAATGACAAGGCCTGCATAGGATTGCTCTGACAGGGCAAAACCGGACCTGACAAATCTCACTTGGAGCTCCCAGCTGTTCTGTAGACTGTCACTTAAAAAGGAATCCATACTCGGCACTTTTAAGAATTGTATAGCTTGTATTTAATAAACGCTTCTGCTACTCTTCGTGAGGGTTCTAGAAGGAGCTGGGAAATGGAATGACAGGGCCAGGAATGGTTGGTTGGCTTATAGCAAGCCTGTGTGGAAAGAGATTGCTCTGTGTGGGTTTCAGTTTTGAGATAGCTTGGATGACCCTCGCTGCAATCCGATGTCTTTCATTATGCCGTTATCCCCCAGAAAACCAGAGCTAAATGAAGATGTGTCCTAGGATAGACCGTCTGTGATGGAGAAAGAAGTGAGCATTGTGTCCTGTGGCTACACAGTCTGCTGAGACCAATGACGCTCCTCCCCACTCTATCGGAACGACATCACAGTGCAGGCTGATGGAACTCAAAGGGGGTCCGGTTTAAACCCCAGCAGATGGGGCAGCGGTGAGTACACAGACCAAGGGCAGCTGGAAGGGGTTGGGACGCCAATGGGTGGCAGCACTATTAGCTTCTTTCTAGCGAAATTATAAGCTACTGTGTGGAGAACAGACCTCTGAAGGAAAGGAACCGCAATTGTTTCAAGTAACGCTGCCATGTCCAGTGACTTACTTCTCACGGATGAAAAATAACACCTACCTGGATACCTGGATAGTAACTAGACCCTATCATAAACAGCTCAAGAAAATACCACCTCAAAATATGTCTTGCTTGGTGGTGGATTTATTATATTCCTGACGCACTGTGATACATATGCTCAGAAGCACAATTTGCATATCGTTTACAAGGGCTACTATTTACATATGTATGTCTATATTCAATATATATGTATCTTGTGTATAAATATTCATAAGGTGGAATATGTTTATTATGCATGTACTATGTATACACATTCATACACACCAGATGCCTAGGGATATTTTCAACATAAGTGGCAAAAATACATTCATTCCACTTACATGCAAGGTGCTCACAATACTTTTTATGTGTTTAGGGGACAAAAGTGTCCTTGTTATCTAAGATTTGAGTGTGCTTTATAGTTTCATATCAAGCCTTATCATCAGGGGGTTTTGTTAAGTAGCAACAGAAGAGAATAGAGAAAACTGGGGACACTGGGAAATAAAGAGAAGCCAGAAACTTGTCTTTCCGTTGATCCATTGTGTTCACCCCCATAGCTCTCTCAGACACTCAGGCTGACTCCAGAGCCCAAAAAATCCTATCCTCCAGGACCAGGAGATGGATCAGTAGACAAGGCCCTTATGGCTAAGCCTGGAGACCTGATTCCATCCCCGGCACCCACATGGCGGAAGGAGAGAACTGACTCCCAGGTTGTCCTCTGACCTCACATGTACTATGGCAAGGCACCGGCACATGTGTGTGCACACATGCAAATAAATAAGTGATATGAAAAAGAAAAGAAAAGATCCCGCTGTTTCACCATTTCCTGGGTCTCCACCTATGGCATAGGATGGAGATCATGCCAAGTCCAAGAAATCTAGAACTGATTACATCCGTTAGCATGCGTGCACTGACACACGCCTCTCCCCAGTGACCCCCTTGCATTAGGAAGTCTTAAAATGAAATTTTAAATTATTCCTAAGTGGAATTAAGTACTTTCAACTAGTCAGTAACCCTCTACGCTGTGTTATATTAGAACCAGTTCTTGACTGGGTCGCTTCCTGTTTGTTTGCTAACATATTGGTTCCTATTTCTTATCTTCTACTTTCCACAAATCTAATTTAATTGGTCCAGTGTAGGGTTCAGAGTGTAGTGTGTGTGTGTGTGTGTGTGTGTGTGTGTGTGTGAATTCATAAAAACAAAACCAAATAATAAGAAGCTCTCAGATGTCAGCAATGTAAAAATAGAGCCAAGAACTGCTGGGCTAAGGAGGGCATCTCTAGGCATCGAAACGACACTGAGCCACTATGCAATGCTTGGTAGATGTGGCCCCTGAGATAGGTCTTACCCTAAAGGGTGAGGGTTGAGAGGTCAGGGGACTAGCTGCCATGTCAGCAAAATTTCATGTTTGTCTATGTTTGCCTCTTGGTTTTTAAAATCGGAGAGCTTTTATTTAACTTCCTGGTGAATGCCTTCTTTCACCTCTCCAACCAAGTCTCTTAACTTGACTTCCATTTCCCCAACAAGGGTGAAATTTTGAAGAGGGCACGGCAGGGTTGGGTCTCCCATCACTGTCTTCACCACTGTCTGGTAAACACTGTCCAAAAATGCTCCCTCTCACTGTCCCCTGGCATCTCGTGGGCAACGTCAGGTAGACTCCATGCAGCTCTATAATCTTACGCATAGATTCATTTTAAGACTCCTTAGAATCTCATATATTGCTTCCTGTGCCTTATTCTCTATCTGCTCAATTTGGGGTACCAGATAATGAGTTAATGGTGGGGGTGCAGACAGAGGGAGCCAACTGCCCCTGCAGAAGAGGATGTGGACATGAAATTATCCCAAAGCAGCAGGTCTTGGTAATAGCACAGAGCAGACAGGCTTGCAGCCAGTTTTATTATTGTTCGTACGTTCTCGACAAACAATGGACATCTAACCAACTGCCGGGGTAGACCACCCTACTGGTGCCTCCACTGGCCCAGAGGACAGTGTGAATGTCTGACTTTGGTCTGGAGTGAGAGTTCTGAAATGAAGGAATGTCATCGAGATTCTGGATGATGGGCTAACTCACTCCATGTGTCTTCTTCCCAACAGTTGAATTCGGGCTAATGTGCCAGACACTTGTGCTACTACGGGGAAACGTAAGTGAGTTAGTTGTATTTCACTGCAAATGTGTAATAATAAATGTGACTGCCGGGCCAAAGGTAAATTTCTGATGTGATGCTCTAAGAAAGCTTCTCATTTTGCTATAATAGAAACCAAAGTAAAAAAATCTTCACTAAAACTGTAAGATTTCTACATAGACTTGTGCTTTAAAAAGATTTGTTTGGGTTTTTAATGTATCTGTACACATGAACACTCAAGGCACATTCTCATGGTGAGGGCAGGTGTCTGCAGAGTCTAGAGGCCCCAGACGTCCCTGAAGCTGGTGTTAGAAGCAGTTGTGAATGCCCTCACACACACAATCACATGCATACACAACCATACACACCCACACCTGGAGTCAGAAGTAGCTGTGAACACCCCACACACACATACTCACCAAACACCTATAGTTAGAAATAGCTATGATTTCCACCCCCACCCCCTCATGAACACAATCACACACACACATGGAGTTAGAAGCAGCTGTGAGCTCCACCCCCCCCCTCACACACACACACACACACCTGGAGTTAGAAGCAGCTGTGAGCTCCACCCCCACCCCCTCACATACAGTCACACACACACACCTGGAGTTAGAAGCAGCTGTGAGCTCCAACCCCCCCCCCCACACACACCTGGAGTTAGAAGCAGCTGTGAGCTCCACCCCACCCCCTCACATACAGTCACACACACACACACCTGGAGCTAGAAGCAGCTGTGAGCTCCACCCCCCCCCACACACACACCTGGAGTTAGAAGCAGATGTGAGCTCCACCCCCACCCCCAGATGCTGGAAATAAAACTATGCCGTCTGCAAGAGCAGAGTGTCCTCTTAACTGCTGAGCCATCTCCCAGCCCTGTGTTTGTTTTCTGAAATAAGGTTTTGCTATGTAGCACACACTGGCTTCAAACTCAAGATCCTCTTGCCCCAGCCTTCCAAGTGCTGGGATTACAGGTGTGTACCAGCATGCTCGGCCTCGCACATCTGTTTCCATGTTGCGCCCAGTGCTGAACTAAACCCTAGGTGAGGATACTGTAGCTAATGACATGACTCTCTACTCCAAACTTCTCTGTGAATCGCTACCTGTTTCATTTTGAATTTCCTCTGTAACAAATTCTAATTCTTCAAAGAACTTCCTTCTTTCTTCAGAAAAAAAGTCTTGGTGCAATGTTCATACTGAAGCAAAGTCCGCATTTGCTGTCTCTGGACATTCTAGAAACAGCTCCATTTGCCTCTCTCAGACGAGAGGGATGTTTCTGCCTTGAAGGAGAGGCTAATGTCACTGTCATGTAGAAAGACAGTGAACTTTGCAATTATACCTCCCGTGGGAAATGGAGCTTAGACCTCAGTGTCACTATATTGTCACTTCTTTTGGAAACAAGGAAAGGTTTTGCCTGGAGTCAGAACTGGGGGCAGAGTATGCGGTGGAGGTTCCGGATTCCTCCAGTGCTACAGCAGATGCGGCTGTGTCAGCCCACGCGTGTGGTGCTGGTACCAGACTTGGGAACATCAAAAATAGTACATGCAACGTTGTGGGAACAGGGTTAGAGATGAGGCGTTATAGAGACAGAAGGGGAACATTAACTTTCTATTTTATAACTAATGTTTTGAACCAGAAGCAATAAGACTTCTTTCTCAGACTCATAGTAAGCGAATGAGAACTCCATCTTGGGAAATTTTGTTTCCTTTTCTGATACCACGTGCTTATATATCAAGGGAGCTCAGAGGCATTGGCAGCTAGCACAGACTGCCTTCCTTCCATAAGATGAGGACGCATTTATGATCAAAAGGTCGGCTGGTGCTTCTGTCCTATGAGTCATATCCCCCAGAGCTCTGCCTAGCATTTCTGCCCTGGGCTGGGATAGCATAGGGAGGTCTCTAGAGTGGTTCCCTGCCCTCCCCTGAGTTATAACCCAGCTGCTCTCATCTCAGTGGGTCAGTACCTTCATACTAAATCCCCAGGTCCCCTCGACTGTTTCTTGTTCTTTACCCTCATTTTCATGGGTAAAAATAGAATCCATCTCTCCTTTCCACTTCTGGAAAATTCTTTCACATCATTGAGCCTCCTCAACTGCATTGCTTTATGGAAGCCACTTGTGAGCTCTTCTTCCAAGTCCTAGCCTGAGCCCCGGGAGCACATGATTCAGTGGGGCCCCTGTGTGTACAAACTGTGTTCCATTCAGCTGCAACTCTCCAGGGCATGGTCTAGCACCTGGCGTATTACAGGGCTCTGCTCACGAGGGACAGAGTGAATGAATGGATTCCCACCCTTCCACCGCGGTGCCAGACACTCTGCCTTGCACTCTAGTCCCCATCCCCCAGAGCTCTCTCCTTGCCTGAGTTCCACGTGTCTCATATTTGACTCCACGACCTGCTCCGTGTGCTTCTCTCCAACACCTTCTACTTAGCGGGTTCTCAGCCCCACAGCAGGCTTGTACCTGATTAGATGGTGGCCAGCAACCCTTCTGCCCACCTCTCTCTGTCTCTCTCTCTCTCTCTCCAAGCCCCCCAGACTGAACCTCTGCTCTTTTCTGATAAATTCTCACCCATAAACCCATTCCTAGGTTAGACTAGCCAGCTAGGTTCCCTCTTCCTTGGGTCCCATATCTTACCTTTTCCTAGTGTCCCAGGCCAGTCTCGGATGCCTCCTTTATGCCCATTTTCCTTATGACTCATAAACAAATCCTTTCTAATCCTTTGAGGGCAGAGACCACATCTTATATATGAACCCCCGGCCATGCGTTTATAACATTTGCCCTGTGTGCTGGCTAGTTTTATGTCAACTTGATACAAAGCAAAGTCATCAGAGAGGACGGAGCCTCAGTTGAGAAAATGCTTCCATAAGATCGGGTTGTAGGAAACCCTGTAGGGTATTTTCTTCATTAGCTATGAGGGAGGACTCAGCCCATTGCAGGTGGTGCCAACCCTGGATCATGGTCTAGAGTTCTGTAAGAAAGCAGTCCAGGCAAGCGATGAAGAACAAGCCAAGTAAGCAGCACTCCTCCACGGTCTCTGCACCAGCTCCTGCCTTCCAGGCTCCCGCCCTGTCTGAGTTCCTGCCCTGACTCCTACAATGAACAGAGATGCGCACGTGTGAGCCAAATGGACCCTTTCCTCCCGCGTTGCTTTGGTTATGACATTTTATCGCTGCAGTGGTCAGCCTGACTAAGACACCTGTAAATACAGTTCAAATGGATTCATTAGCTCCTGCTTGTGCTTTAAGCCAATGTTCAGAAATATTTTTGTTCTCCCTGCTCTGAACTTGCGTACACATAGAGATCTATGCATCCTGAGTTGTGTGTCTGCCTGCAGCTCTGACAGAGAGCTCTCTGCACTGGACAGTATCCCCGAACGTCAGTATCCAGACCCAGGAACCTTCTCAGCTGGACCTCCCCCCTCATCTGCTGGTGAAGACAGTCTGTAGGGAGTCCTGAGATGGAAGCTGTTTTACTTTGTTCATTTAACAAAATGTATTTAAACTCCCATGTAGCGTGTCGACGGAAGGAGAAGCTGTTCCCCAACGCATCTCCTCCTAACTCTCCACGCTCCTCTGTTGGCAGCAGACTGGCTCCCCCCATGGCTCTCCATGCTCCTCTGGCAGCTGGCACACCGCTGATGGATGAGGAGCTCTTATTTGCTGCAGTGATTTTTTTTAACGTTGTGCAAACCTTTATATATACCATAAATTCTTAATATCCAATTTGGAGTCTTCAAAGAATAATGGTAACAAATATGCAACATGAAGATAATGGGAATTGAATCATGTTTATGGTCTCCACGAGCATCTTAAAGACGTCAGGGCAGAACTGCTCCGAGCCACGAAAGCACCCGGCTAGCTTGTGCCTGATTGACGGCCGCCCTTCTTGGGGTCCCTAAAGGGTTGCGCAACAGTTACAGCAGCAGAGTCCACAGCAGCCTGAAACGCAGCTGCCACTCAAACTAAGATACATCACGCTCACCCCAGCACTTTACGATGGTATGCTGTGGGAGCATAGGAGTTGCTGCTAAGTGGTTCGGGAAACCCCTGTCTTTACTTTTTATTTTTAAATCCATTTTTCCTTTATTGGACAGGTGAGCCTTCTGCATCTGCCTTTACCGTTGCCTGTCAGACCACATAAATGTCTTTGTTTGGTAGGCACTGCTATTGCGAAATGCCCACAGGTGAGCCCTGGCACACACTTCCTTTCGGCTAGTCTCGGTTCCAGCTGGGCCACCATCACACCCTGGCAGCTTCTGATTATTCCAGGACCTCCATCCACACTGGATTATCCCAGCTCCCTGATTGCTCCCCTCCCCCCTCCCCTCCTCCGCCCACTGCCTGCCTTTTGGCTTTTCCTCTATTCATTTGCATTTATTACCCAGGGACCTGGGAGGGGAACACAAAAGGCAGGCAAACAGAAATGGTTCCGCTTTGCTACCGGTTGGCACCCAGAAAATGCTTAAATAATTGGCCTTCTCGAGACACTGGAGTCAGTCCTTTTATTCCTGTCCTCTCAAATCACTGGGCAGAAGGGGGCTGGGAGCATATCTGTGTGTGCAGCCCTCACGGTAGACCTGAGAAGTCAGAGGAAATAGGAAATGGGTAAGGGCTGCGAGGAGACTCCAAGACCCCATCCCAACGCTCCAGAAGGATCCAGATGTTATGGAGGGGTGTCATTAGCTACAAGATGTCTCCCCCAGAAACAGCCTGGCCCCAAATGAGATTAGGAAGTACACTACTAACCAGGTTAAGATACTGTTCTGGATGTTGTCAGAGACCGCTAATAACAGCCACGGTTCTACGGTCTTCGGCACATGCTAGGCTCATTACCAGGGTTCTCTCTATAGTACCTATATTTAACACAGGTATTTACCGCCAAAAGAAAACCCTAGTGACAGCTCCAACTATTTCTACTTTATTTATAAGGACACTGAGGCGAGAGAGGTGATGTAATTTGTGAGTCACACAGTTAACAAGTAGTAGAACCAGAATTCACACCCAGGCTGTCTGGCTCACGAATCTAACTCCATAGACCCGGACTGTTTACTTCTCCTGTGCTGTCAGCTAAAGAAGTCCCTGTGTCATAAACTGTGACCACCAGTGCCATTAAAGTGTGTGTGTGTGTGTATGTGTGTGTCTCATAATCTTTCTGTTTTGACTTCCCAGGATTGAACGAGCCAAGGAAGTTCAGAAGGGTGGGAGAGGGGGTTGATATAATAGAAGTAGGGTGGGCATCTGCAAACAATCTGGGGAAAGAGAGGCAAGGTCATGTGTCAACAGCTCAGCCTAAGAGAGAAGGGACTTTAAAACATAGTCTTTAAAGCAACTTCTTCATGCCTTTTTCTAGCAGGTTTCATCACTAATGCTGGCACGGCGGTCTCTCAATACCAGAAGAGATCCATCTGTGGAACTAGCTCAACTATTCGGACTCTCTCGGAATTTCTGTTGTGAGTCTCTAAAGCATTGCCAGCATTAGGCTATTACTGATTTTTAACCCCGCGAGTCATGCTGAGCAGACCACAAAGGGCACCGTGCCACAGTGTCTTGCTCATCGCTGGCATTAGTGGTATACAAACACAATTGGAACTGTGATTTTGGTTAATATGAATCAGTTTACCAAGACACTGGTTACTCCTGGCTAGAGCAGAGGCACTGGGAAAACACTTGCTGAGAAATAAGCTCCGTTTCTTGTGATCATTCATGGAGGTATGCTTGTGTGATGTGGGATTTCCCTCTGTATGCTGTGATTAGCATTGGTTAATAAAGGAGCTGCTTTGGGCCTACAGCACAGCTATAGGGGAACAGAGTTGGGTGGGCAAAACTAAACTGATTGCTGGGAAAAAGAAGGGCTGACTCAGAGAGAAGCCATGGAGCCCTGCCAGAGACAGATAGAAGTTTACCTGGTAAGTCACTGCCACGCAGAGATACACAGATTAATGGAGATGGGTTAAACTAATATGTAAGAGTTAGCCAATAAGAAGTTAGAGCTAACGGGCCAAGCAGTGATTTAAATAATGTAGTTTCTGTGTGATTATTTCGGGGCTAAGAAGTCGGAAACTAACTAGCAGCCTCTTACTACTACAAATTGGCACCCAGCGTGCTACACCTGTGATTTAGAGAGCCAAAGGCGAAGAGCCAGCCTCTGCTCAATCCACCCTCCACCCCCAGAAGACAGATGTGGTAATGCAGGCGGCACAGGTGAAGGGCTAATTAGTTCAGTTGCTGGGAGGGCCATGCAAGAGGCTTGGGCTGTGGTTCTGGAGGAATCCACTAGCTCTGGGACACAGCCCTCACAGTACCTACCATGCCCTGCATGTATAATGCCTGGCAAAGGGGCAGTGGACCCTGGAAAACACGTGAGAGGATTTGGGCGAGCCTCGGTGTTCACTCCTCTCTACTTCGGAAGAAACAACTCAGCGGCCATACCTGGTGAGGGCAGTCATGGGCTAGTCATGAAAAGAAATGAATGGTCTCCTCGAATTCATTTCTAGTTCTGAGGTCAGAAGTGGTCAGCTCTGGACTCAGAGAAATACTTGCCCAAAGTGTGACGCCACAGCTATCACTAGTGATAATGTCTCAGCACTCTCACCGACAATGGTTTTTTTTCCCCCTCACCAAAGAAAGTCCACCATCGGGGCCTAGATAAGATAAAGTTGGCTACATCTTTAGGTTCTCCTAAGTGGAACCTCAGTCCATACCCTTCTCCATGTCACAACTACCAACCCACAGAGTAGGCTTACAGAAGCCCGAAGGCTGTGGTCGGCCCTCACACTCTTCTCTAGCACCATCTGGACGCCATTTCCCCACCACCTCAGCTCTCTGCACCCTGCCTTTGGCCCACATTGGAACCTTTGTTCTGTGTACTTGACCCGGCCAGAGTGTGCCATTCCCCTGTAGATATGGCCTTGATCTTGGTATTCTGGGCCTCGCTGTGGCCCACCCTGTCTCACTCTGATCGCTGCTCTAGCCTGGGACATCCTATTAATTACACCCCAATACAATTTCTCTTAAAAGTACGATTTCTTTAGGAGGAAGCAGAGTATTACATACTGCTTGTGCAAACTTACAATAGCCTGACCACAAAGAACAAAGGCCAGGGCCAGAGCGCATCTCTGCTTTTGCTGTGCGTTGTGCACACAGATGTTCCGACTACCACATAAAGTATACTGTGATTTATGTCCATGGATGCAGGAAAATGAGAAAGATGAGGAGACACATCCATTGGCTTCGCCCCCTGGGTCTTTCAGAGAGCAAGGCCCGGATGCCATTCCAAACGTGCTGGTCTTACTGACAGCTTCAATTACGAGTCATGTGCCACTTGACCTGTTAACGGAGGTGTCGCCGGGTTTAAGGAAGAAAAAACTGCCCAAATTATCGTTCCCATACTCGGGGCCAATCAACCTCTCAGAGGAGCTGACTGTAAAGATGGCGGCAGCGGGGCGTCATAAATAACGACCTCTGTTCAAACGACACTCTCTGGAGTCTTAGTCTTAAATCCCAGCCACTCTGCGAATGATGAATGGAGGCAATAAAAGTTGGAATTGTGGCATGTTTAAGGAGGAGAGAATCATTAGGCGAACTTGACTGGAGCTCACAGATGGCCCCATCGAAGCCCAAAGCTGATCAGCACACCATGGTCCGTTTTCCGAGGACAATTTCAGTATTTCTTGCTTCTTTATTATTATTATTATTAATTTTATTTCAAGGAGGCATATAAAGGTAAAACACTGCCTGGGTTTCCATAGCCCTTCCTGGCATAAATTGAGAATAATGAAGTATGCTTCCACTCTGCGAGCAGCCAGCCCCTTTCTGCTTGCTCTATTCACTCAAAGAGATTGCAGGTCTCAGGACCCAGCTATCTCAGCTACCCACAATCCCTTCAGGGGCTACACACCAGAAAGAGGCTCTCAAGACTAGAGTCCCCTGGGAAGCCACCATGTTCATCTCCGAGACCAGACACAAAGGATGAAAACTCAATACAGTAGTTGCTTGGGCAATAATAATAATATTTGACTCTTGTTCTGTGTTGGGCACCATGCTGAGCCCCTTACAGACTGGAGCTCACGAGAGCATCCCAAACTTCACATGGTCTATACCCCTGCCACCTCCAAGCTGCCTGTCATTAAACAGAAGTGACGTTGCCAAGGCTCAAGTGATTCAGAAGGCAAAACTGGGTTGTGCACTGTGTTGGGTCACCAGGCACAGGCTGCCAACTCCAGACAGGTACAGTTAGCAGAAGATGCCTGGGGACAATGAGCAACAGAAGCTGCAGGTATTACTAGAAATAGGCAGAGACATAGATCACTACCCATGTCACCATGGGGCCTGGTGGGAGAGGGAAATCTTGCCTCTGGTTTTTCCTGTTCGCAATGAAGCTCTGATGTCCAGCACAACTCAGAGGAGTAGCAGGGGAGTGGCATGTATTGGGAGTCTGAGGCCAATATGTAAGGCTAAAGGAGCAAGGGTCAGAAAAACAGGCTCAGCATACCCAAACTTCTGTCTCCAGGACGGAGGGAGGGGCTTCTCCGGGTGCTCTGCACTTGATGATTCGGACACAGATGGAAGGAGAGAGAGGGCAGGGACTATCGGTGTAGTGCCAGGTGAAAGAAATCCTTCATGGAACTAGTACAGGAGACAACCTGAAGTTGACAGACAGCTGACGGCGGGGGCGGGGCCTGCCTTGCAATCTCTTTCTGTTTCTTTGGCACAACCCTCAAATGGATGATTATAGGATTAAAGGGAAGAGTGCAAATCTGCTCTCTCTAGAGAGAGGAAGGCATGTTTTCAAAGATACCAGACTCCAGAGTTGTAAACCCCTTCCAGTGATTCTTGGCTAATTGTAAAACAGAAAAAAAAAACTGGTTTGATTTGGAAAAATAGTAAAGGGGACTAAGGGTCACTGTTTGATTAAATCACTTCTCATGAGTCTTCTCTTCCTAACAGAAGCAAGTAGGATTTATGTGTAACCACATGTTCCTGTATGATTAAGTCCCATGCTCTAAGTGATGAGAGACCTTGTCTTTGAATCATAGGAATGTTTTGGATGGTCCTGTAAACTATAATGTTCACTATAATAGTTCTGTATTTATATAGAACTAGATGTGATCACACAGAAACCAGACAGCACTGGGGAGGGTGCTTACACAATGTTCCCCCACCCTTGCTTCTCCCCATTCATTCGTGTTGTTCACTGTTATCAAGCATCGGCTGTGAGGCTAGCAGGAGCAGGTCATTGGATAAGTAAGCACCTAAAATGAACTGCGTTCTGCTCACACATTCAATACATTGTAACTTTTTAAGGTCAACAGCAACAAAAAAGCAACAGATCCCTCGCCCGAGGCTTATTCATATGCAATCTAAAGAGTACTTCTATCTCCTTTAAATTTGGAATTTTTAGATTGTCATAGTTTTTTAAAGGCATATTAAGGCAGCCTCCCAAAGGCCAAGGATAAAAGACATTCTCATAAGCAGAGTTATGATCAAGTTGGAAACAAATTCCTCAGAGGCAAGCACGGGCTGTGTGACTTGACAGCCTTTATTATCAATTTGACTGGACCAAGAATTATCCCAGACTGAGCGAGAGACCACTAGGTATGTGTGTGAGGGTGTTTAGAATTAACTGAGATAGGGAGACCCACCCTGAATGTGGGTGTGACCACCACAAGGGCTGGGGTCCTAGGCTGAATAAAAAGGGAAAATGGGGAAAGCAAACCCAGCGCTTACATTCCCTGCTCTGATGTGCGTAGCCTAGCACCTTTGAGCTCTCTCGTCTCCATACCTTCTTCTGATGGACTGAGCCTCCGCAAGCTATGAGTCTACACAAGTCCATCCTCCCGGTAAAATCTTCAACACAGTATCAAGAAAGGTAACTTGATTGGAACGTTAGCATGGCGTAGCCATGAAGCCTATGATGTCCACGCTGGGAGGGTAGAGGCGGGGACCTAAACCGCGCGGAAGAGTCAGTACTCAATGGATGACAGTGACTTAAAGGTCACAAATCCGTCTTTTTCTCTCCTAGAGAGGAAAAGATCAGCTGGCGGGTAGTGATGGGGACTCGCTGTCTTTTCTTACACTGAAATTTTGATTAACATTTAAGTTGTGTGCAGCCAAAAGAGTATGATTAGCAACCACAGGCAGATGCCCATCAGGAGCCGCTGGCGAAGAGCCATGGAGGTCTGGAAATGTGTACACACATGCGCCAATCAGGACTCTAGCTGTCGTCACACAGTGTGACTGCAGTTGAAGTGGAGAGACCGCTTCTAGCCCTTTCGCCATCTGATTGTCGACTTTGCTTCTACTCAGGCATCCTTTTGTCTCTGTTTCTTCCCTTCCCCCTTCTGCTAATTTTGTTTTATGAAAACAATTAGTTACTCTGTGTGTGTTGGGGGGGGGGGGGCTTCTATGTGCATATGGATGCACAGGTGCCACATCTGTGTTACGAAGTCAGAGGACACCTCATGGGGTCAGTTCTCTTTCTACCATGTGGGTTCTGGGAACGAGCTTGGCAGTGAGTGCCTGTACCCCCTGAGCCATCTCAGTGGCCCTCCCTTTCCTTTCATTTCTTTTTAGGTGTTGCTCATATATCATCTCCATCAACAAACAACATCCCTACCCCACAAACAGTTCTCAGATGATCAGCCCAGGATTCTTGGGTATTGCTTGCTCTCGGTCAAATTCTACATCCTTCACATTCTGCTGAAGAACTCAGCAAGATTTTGAAAGTCATCTTTGTGATCACCGTTCACATCCTTTCTCTTTATTCTCTATTTACTATGTATTAACATCACCCTGTATAAGCAGCGTCCCTAACCCAGTACCAGAGTGTGTCCTTATCGTTTCTGTGCTCAGCAGACATACACCGTATGTGCACATACACTATGGTTCCGCATGCCTCTTCTAAGCTGACTAGTCCCATCAGCACCACTCAGGAATGGGGGAAACAAACGAGGACGCCCAAACAATCTGGCGTTGCCACCATTTTGTAGAAATGTGTGTAAATGAGCAGAATTTTTGTTAAATCAGGAAGACAAGAACTCCATGACATTTATTGAGTCTTCATTCGATTTAGAATTCAATTCAAAAATCACTGTCTTTGGGGTTTGGAGTTTTAAAAAGTATCATTGTTATGCCTTTATTTGTGTATTAGAGAGTGGTACATGCCACAGGTCAGAGAATAGCATGGCTTCCTAGGATCAAACCCAGACTGTCAGACTTGGCAGCAAGTTCCGCTACCCTTTGAGCCGTCTCGATAGCCCCTGGGTTTGTTATCTACTTATTTATTTATTTTTAATGGGCTCACATTTCCAGCACATCCTTTGTTCTTTACGACCCCTCGGTGTGACCCATCGTGGTAATGTCTCCTCCATGAGTGAGAAAACACTCTCCTGCTAATCTGAGCGACAGAGAAGCTTCCTTCCATTTCATGGAGTGAATTCATCTTAAAGTAAAATATCTTCCTGTGAAAAACGTCTTGATTTCTGGCTCTCCCCACCACTTCCCCTTGCCACAGGAAGCTGCTGTGCAGGTACCACTCAGAGCTTATTTTCATTTGGTTCTTAATAGTACACCTGCCCTCCCGGGTGTTAGGATCTGATGTCTGCAGAGATGTAATCAAAACGAAACCGTATTCGTTTAGATTAGCATCTGGGGTAGTACTTCCGATAAACGATCCAGAAGAGGCCATAGCTATTGTGTCTGTCTTGTTTCAGCAGAAATGAAAAATGACATATTTGATGGAGAAGACTCCACAGAGACCAGAGTAGAAATGTAGCTATCCCTCGGCTCACAGAACACTCTTTTCCGCCAGACGGCTGACAGGTGCGTAATCACAGTCCTCAGTCACAGTTTGGGTTAAAATAACCAATTAGCAAATGAATGAGAACTGAACTCCAGGGTGGCTGTCACCACCCTTGCAAAGGGATGCTGTATCATCCACAATACAGGGAGACTCTGATATGGCTTTTCCTTGGCCTGGGATTACCAGCCCAAGACTTTGAGGAGACTCTCCTACACTGTAGTGAATTCTAGTAATTTCAAGGCATTTTCTTCCATTTGACACTTGGTTTGGAATGAAGATGTCAACATGTACCATAAATGCCCAGTTCTGTTTCCTAGGCAATCCAACAGCATCCTCAACATTCCCTGTGGTTATAACTGCTCATTCAACCAGGTGTGGGTAATAAGTACCTGCTAACCCTGACTGACAGAGGAAAAGCAATGGCCACGTCTCTTCTCACCACCTTTAACTCAGTCTGAGCATTTCTCCTTCGTATCTCACAGAGCACCCACTACCACAGTTGTGTCTGCCAGATTTCCACAGGACCCAGGTGAGTGAGACCCCAGCCCTCTAACACCCCTGTATCCAAGGACTCTGGGATGAAAGATTGGAAGCATCACCCCAGTCCCTGGCCTGGAAGTTGTGTTGTTCTGGACTCCAACTCCCAACCTTCCAAGTGCTGACCCCTCCCCAGGGAGGATCAGGACCAGAAAAAGGGACATGTGGTCTCTGGCGTTTCTGTGGGCTCCTCTCCCTGCCATGCTGCCTCAGTCCACCCAAGAGAGCTGCATTTATTAAACACGGGCATTTTAATTTGGTCCAGTCTGGTTTAATTTGGAGTTCTTTGTGTCAGCAGAGTGACTTTTCTTAAGATTAAACCAAACACCAGGCAGTATCTCCATTGGCCTCCTCTTTCCTCTGGGATGATCCTGACCTTCCATTAGATAAAACTGAGTGATCAACCGCCAAAGCCTTGTCATTCCAAGTAGCAGTTCACCAAGCAAGGAAATTTCCCGCTTATCAGTATTGTGGTGGCACACAGATAGTTCAGGAGGTGTTCTAGATCGTGCATAGAGTCATCAGCAGGGACTCCTTTAGGATTCAATACAATACAAGCACAAGCATCCCTTGCCATTGGCCAAAAGGTAGGCGTTAGCATGCTGAAGGGACAGCCTGTGAGAAACCACGGGGAGACACTGACCCATTCACAATGGCTCTGCTATGACAGCACTGCTACTACACTGACATGGGTCCTCAACATAGGTAGACACACCCTGTCGCCAGGCCTGTGGGTGGAGAGCCCTCCATCCTACGCTAGTGGCTGAGCTAAAGGAAGGTGAAAAAGAATACAAAGACAAATGAACATCAGCCTTCCAATAAAGTCAAAGAGGTTATGGTTTTAAGCAGTCAGTATCCAAGTGAAGCTTCCTGGATGGAGCTACTTAGGCAACAAGACAGAAGGCTGTGCCAACACACGAGTATAACCTGACTTTCCTCACTCTCTTTCTCGCTGTGAAACCACACTTAGCATGAAGGATGTTCCACGGAGAGATTCTACTACAAAGACCATACCAGTATTACTTTCCTATAAAAATGCTCGGTGCCCTGTGCCTTGTGGGGAACAAAAGACAATAAATGGTAGGAGGAAGAAAGGACACACCAACTGACTTGCCCCTTCTGTCATGGCCCCTCTATCACTGACGAGTTTGTAACCACAGCCTTGCTAGCCTCATTAGCGTAAGCACTAATTACTTCCTCTGCTCTCTTCCTGGAAGTTCAACTTGGGATTCCACGTTTGCCTTAACAATGGCTGGCACAGCGGGCCAAAGTTGAGAAAGAAGGCCGCTAACAGGACCGTGTATGAGTGGATAACAGAGACCCAAGTCAAGAGGAGGGAGAAAGAACGCAGGCAGCTGCTGACCATCAGCCTCTTGTCCCCAGGTGTGGTAGCCCAGGACTACATCCCACCTCTCCTCCGCTTACTTTGGGCTCCTGGCAACTTTGGCAGTGGCATTGCAAATGAAAAGCACCCTGCACAGCCCATATGGTGGAAAGAACCTGGTGAATTGAATGTATACTTCACTCCATACGCATTGTGTTTTAGCTCCGGGCCCAGCCGTGCTGCAAACACTTGCAAAATGGGAAGCCTTCTGTGCAGTAGAAAAAAATATGGACAGGAGAAGCTAGACTCTGGCTTATAAGATGCAATGCCAGCCAAAAAAGAAAAAGAAAGAAAGTAAGGAAAAGTTAAAACGCCTGCTTCATACTCTGCAACAAAGAGGCAGCCCAGCAAGGTGGGCTTGTGCAGCCAGCCTCCATTTCCGCCCCTCCTACTGTGTTTTCATGTCCATTGAGGGTCTTCATCCCATGCACACAGTACCCTCTGGGAACCTCTGCTGGGATCTAGCCAACGCTGCTCTGATCGAAATGTTTGGAATTTATGTGAAAATGCTCTGATTTGCTTGGTAGGTGAGAGCAATGACATCGATATCTTCATTCTTTTGTCCCCAGGTCCTCAGCCCACTGTCCTGCTAGGGGATCCACCTGCCCTCACAGTCAGGCATGGCTTTCACTTCCCAAGTGCTTCCCGAGGCCAAATCTGATCCTGCTCAGGATGCAAAAGTCCCTCTATTTGGGACACATGGGGACAAGCAAGGGGCGTCTAGCTGTTCTTCCTTTTACATTCTTTTCCTGCCTTCTTCACCGTGATTTTTGAAAAACAACTCTTTGAAAACACCAATCTCTAGGTTCACGAGTGATTTTTTTTTTTAAATCCCATTTCACTTAAAATCATGGATCTTCCTTTCTTTTCTCTTACTGTTAAATATGTTAGGGGAGAATGGAGGGGTCTAAAGATTTTTAATAAACGGAGACCATTTTCTAGGGGTCAGCACATGAAGGTTTCCAGCCTGCTGGGAATGGCTCTCCTGTTTCACAAATGAAGACACTAAGCCGTAGCCAGGGGATCCAATGGAAAGCACAGATATGAATTCTAACACAGGATTCTTCACAGGGTACTGACAGGCTAGAGCACAAAGGAAAAGGGCAGAGGGTACCTGGAGAAGCGCCCAGCAGTGTCCCGACAACCTGCGGGCAGCTGCTTCTCATCCTAGGCTCTTTGGTCTGCTGAAGCAGCCCCTGTGAGGGAGGAAGCAGCCGGCTCATAATACTCAAGTCTGTGCTGCTCCCAGCCTAATTTATTCTGTGTGTAGAACTTGTGATTTCATTTCTATGTTGTTTAGAACCATATCCTCTCACAAATGTTAGGAGTGATAGAAGTTAACCCCAGACTGGTGGGAAGCTCAGAGTTGCCTGAGGCTTGCTTTGGCTTATTTGAGTCAGTTGTTCATTTTCAATATGGTTTTAGTTTGTGGAATTGCTAGAAACATTAAAATGCATATTTACTAGATTGTGTTTTATAAGGACACCACAGGCGGTTTTACCACACTCCAGTGTTCAGCACAGTCCCTGTCCAGATTTATCTTTCTTTCTCGTGGGTTTTGTGTGTGTGTGTGTGTGTGTGTGTGTGTGTGGCTGCTTTTTAAAAATGAGTTGAATATACAGACAATATAATGAAGCCAATAACTGGAAATGTCTCTTAATTCTGTTTATTAATGATAGTATATGATAAATATTACTGGTCCACTTGAAATTCTGGGTAATCAAAAAATCTGAGCCTTTCCTGGTTTAGATGGATTATTATCTCGCAGGTTTCCTATTTCTGTAGTACAGGAGAAAGGGAGGCCTTTTGAACCAGGAAAGACTAGGAGTTTTTGTCCATCCTTTCTGCATGCTACAGTGCCAGACAATAAATATGTGGACTTGGGATATCAATCAATCAATGTGTCTGTCCACCCCACCCCCTTCAGAGGGACGGTGTAGCCATTGTGTTGCCCATAACCCGGCCTGAGCACTCTAGAACTCTATGATCCAAGGACAGCCACTAGGTGAGATGGCCGATAATCCATGGCACATCCTGATGGAAGGCGATAGTCTGGTTCAATCGGCTGTCCCCTCTCGGAGCATGAACTGGAATATGCCAAGAGAATGCAGCGGATCAGGATGAGAACTGAACTGAAAGATCAGTGCTGAATGTGAAGAAGTGACCATGGTGGATCCTGAGGTGTCCACACTGGGGAAACATGGAGAAGAGCCAGAGACTACCATAGACACTGTGAGAGGTGGTGAGCGGGACAGAAACCCCGGTTTCACCGCACTCTTTTGAAGAGCCTGCTTCTCCTTCCAATGTCTCTGGGGCTTGTTTTCCCTCCCCACACTGGAGTACAGGGGAAGAGGCCAAGTCCCCTGAAAGCCAAGAAGTGGACTCTGAAAGCATGGGGCTCTGAAAGCGCGCCTTCTCAAATTTCCACCGCAGCCCAGCCTAGAGAGGCGGAGCCTCCACAAAAGAAGGCGGGGCTTAGGAAGGCTCTGTTTAGCATCACCGGGGAAGGTACCAAGGTTAAGGGCCAGAATGAGATCGCGCTTTTTCCTTGGTGGCCTGAAATCTTCACTAAATGTATAGATTAAACAATGCCACCCTTTCAATCAACAGTGGAAAAACAGCTGATTAGTTCCCAGCCTTTCACCTTTCGGGGTGTCTGTCACTTCCAGTTTATGAGAGTGGCAGATGTCTTCTTCCTGATCAGGGAACAATTTTTAAAACTTTGTACACATAAACTGACAGAAAGTGAGCAGAGACTAGGGAAGAGCACAACACTGTGCTTGAAGAAATCTCTGCTTCCATTGCCCACTCCACCCCTAATCCCACCGCCACTCCTCCCCCTACTCATATTTGCACCCTTACACCCACCCCTATTCCCATTCTACCCCCACTCCCAACCTCACTCCTACTCCTACCCCCACTTCAACCCCTACTCCCACCACTACCTCCATTCCCACCCCCACTCCACCCCTACTCCAACCCTCACCCCTACTCCTATCCCCACCTCCCCCCCTACTCCCACCCTACCACCGTTCCCACCCCCACTCCACCCCTACTCCCACCCTCACTCCTACTCCTATCCCTACCTCCACCCCAATTTGCACCCCTACTCCCACACATCCCTATTCCTATCCCCACCTCCACCCCTACTCCCACCTCTACCACCATTCCCACCCCCACTCCACCCCTGCTCCCACCCTCACTCCTACTCCTATCCCCACCTCCACCCCTACAGCCACCGCTACCCCTGCCACCATTCCCACTCTACTCCCACCTCTATCCCCACCCTGCCTCCACGTCCACCCCTGCATCCCCCACCAGCACAGGTAAAAGGAGTCCTCAGGCCTTGCTACTTCACCTCTGTGTCCTGAGTGTGTGCTCCTAGTTAGGAGCTGCTGGAGTTTTGGGTCTGGTCAGTACGTCTGAGCACTTGAGGACTCGAGATCACTTCGATTTTTTTTTTTCAGTCTCTCTGGCTTAGCACCAATACCTAGAGTTTGGGCACATATAATTCTACAGTCTAATAGAACCTTGTTTAGGGGTTTCGGTTACTATGATTCATTCATCCTATTTATTTCCAGAATGATACGAATGCCCAGGGAAGCATTAAAGGATAAAGAGGCTCACTGTCTAGACTTCTGCCTCTTTACCTTGGTCTCCACCTGCCCATCCAGCTCACATCTATCAGCCCAGGAGCCCTGCAGACACAGCATCAGCCTGAGTTACCTGCTACCCAGATGACCATAGGGCAAGTAGACCTATTTCTATTTTAGCATCTCCTCTCTGTGTGACTCTCTCTCTCTCTCTCTCTCTCTCTCTCTCTCTCTCTCTCTCACACACACACACACACACACACACACACACAGTCACACACTCATATACACACACATACACACATACACACACACATACACACACACAGTCACACATTCATATACACACACAGTCACACTCACACAATACACACAACTGGGGTCAGATATTTTTTTAGTGCAAGATTGAATTTAGAGAAGCCAGCAGGAGACGAGCCGAGGGACTGTAGACCACCGTGCTGGTTACCTGGCCTTGGTCAGACTGACCCCGAAAGGACATGCTGTGTCCCTGCAGACAAATTCTAAAGTGATCAAGAGAGAGAGGACCTAGTGAGGCCAACAGAGACTCTGAGTGAAGCACAGAGATAACGTTTCTGGTTTCCCATGGCAACATGATTGCTTCACTAAATATCATTGTATCTTCAGAAGTCATCTTGGGGTTCCTTTGCCCTTCAAATGACAAGGAGACTTTACTCCTTCATGACAGCATCAGTAGAAATGTCATAGATTGATCTCGTCACATAACCCAAGCCAAAGGGAAAACATTGACCATCTCCAAACTTCCACTGCCTGCTTTAAAAGCCTCCCCCTTGCCCTCTCCGTTTTGATCCGCTGCCCTTTCAGGCAGCACTGCTGTTTTCTTTAGCAAACCGAAGGCAGTTTGTTTCTGAGCTAAATGTCACTTCAGTATTTCCCCAAGTGAGATGTTTGAGCTGGTTTACAGGTTTCCTAAGCAACAGAGAAATGCTGGAAAAAAAAATATTTGGTATCTCAGGTCTACAAGTTGTCCTAACTTTGGCTCCCCAAAGCAAAAGACACAGATAGACTGAGAACTGCCCTCCTGCAGTAGTTTCAAATGGAAAAAAATCAGAAACAGCCTGGATGCACTGAGCTCGGAAAGCTGGTCTCCTGAAGGCTCGCGACCCCCAGTTTCTGATACTGGAATATTCTGGCGACCATGAGAGAGAGCTGCTGCATAAGTCTGGAATCAGGGCACAATAGGCAACGACTCGTGTGTGAGGAGGGGTCGTGGGCCTCCCCAGCCAAGCCCAGATTCTGGAAGGAAATTCCTGGGAGAACCCGGATTATGCCCTGAAGGCTGAGATTTGATTAACCTTCTTGTAGCATGTGTAACAACAAATGTTATTGGTCATAAAATTATCCAGCCCTTATTAAAACACAGCTGCAGCCCTGGGCTCAGTGACCTCCTGAGGGGGAGATTGCCAGAAGATAGTGGTAGACTTCATGGAATCAGGGCCCCTTCCCAGTGTCAAGATTACGGCAGAGTGTTTTACACTTTAATGAGGGGTTCTTGAGATAGAGCAGGCTCCTTTGTAGTAGAAGGCTTAAGAAATGGAAGGGCCAGATTATATTCAGTCTGCTACTTGGTGGGCAGCCACCCTCCAGCTCACACCGTGGACACACAGCATCTTCAACAGAGAGGTGCACAGACACATTTATGTGCACAGAGTCACACTGGCACAAACACACCTGTCTTGTACCTAAATGTTTCCATGTCTCTTTGTCTTCTTTAAGCCTAGACACTCAGAACTGGAAGGGAACTCCAAGACTTTCTGGTTCAATTACCCCACCTCACACTATCACTCCACAGAAACAAAAATAGAAATCAGTTGCCCCGCTCCACGGGCTCCATGGTTCTGCGAGAAACTGACACGGTCAAGAGGACCCAGTGTTCCCATAGCTGATGCTGATCAACTCTCTGCATGAAGTCCTGGGGACTCTCTGAGCTTACCGGAGCCTGCCCACTCCCGAGGCTCTGGTCGTTATGGACTAATATCCACCGTGGGGAGGGAGGATCTCTGAGACCCACTGGAAGATGCCTTGCTGTCTGTCACAGGACTTTTATTTTAGTAATGAAATCACAATGAAATGCTTCCTCTCTTCTGTGGTTAGGTCCGCACTATTTATCTTGCTTCCCTTTCACGTGGACCACGAAGCTGGTTGTCAGGAACTGTACCTCTCTGGGAACCGTTCGAGGAGCTTCTAGAAATTCTCGCCTAACGAACGAAGAGTACCTCCCCGGGTCAGTGCTTTCTAACTCATGCATCCTCTAAGAAGAGCCAGAGCTAAGGGTGACCACTGGGTTACATCTCATTCATTTTTTCCAGGGATATAAATTTTCTAACCATAAAAAACAGTTTTATCCCATTATATAAATTTGCCAATAATAGAAAAAAACCTCATAGAATGTAAAGATTTGGGGGTGAAATTATGAAATATCGAATCCCCGCAGTCTTATTGTTTCCTCTTACACATGCAAACCTATTGCTGTTTTGTCATTGTTAACTTTTTTACAGTGGAGCTGGGATAAGAGTGCTTGTCATGCAAGTGTGAGAACTGAGTATAAACCCTTAGTAACCGGGTAAGCTGAGCAGAACCGAGATGCCTGAACCTCAGTATTGAGGGACAGAGACAGTCAGATCCCAGCAGCTCGTGGGGCCACCAGCCTTGCCCAAATAGCAAGCTTCTGATTCAGTTAGAAACACTGTCTTAAAGGAATAAGGCAGACAGAGAAAAACATCCAACATCTTGCACTCAGCACGTGTACGTACATTTGCACACTGGCATGTTATGGGTGTGCAATACACACACACATATACCCACACGCACGCTCTTGTAGGCACACACGCACACACATACATACTCCGAAAACTCTTTTTTAAAAGTCATTATGAATTTTAAAAATAACTCGGAAAGTGGGGATACTCGTGAGCCTCACGTTCTCCTCATCCTGGTACAGTTACCAAGATTTACACCCCACTTACTTCCGCTGCCCCTCTTTTCTTCCTTACTGTGGATTGGACACACATCACATCGTGTGCTGCGATATTCATTTTATTTGATCACTTCGGATAGAATTTTAAGCTTTTGTCTCTTCTAAGATCTTTTGGGTTTGCCCCCCGCCCCAGGTAAGCCATTTCATTATTCAGTTTTGCCAAGGGGCTGTGGCCATGTGACAGTCATATTCAGTCCCCTCACCTGTGTAAAAACTGCGATGGAAAGAAAGTCTGCCTCAAATAAAAGCACTTCGCTCTCTAGCAAAAAACATGAAATTCTGATCATGATTGAGATTCTTTTTTATTATGCCAATCAGAAAGCTCATTCGGAGAAAACAACTGATTATGTTAGCACAGCCCTTAACCAGCACAAGGTAAGAGACACCGCTGCCCAGTCTCATGGCATTGTGTGCCAAACAGCTCACTAGTGACTGAAGAGAATATATTTTTATTATTAGCCTCTAAAAAAGCTTCCTTTTAATATACCATCATTAGCTGAAACTCAGTATTTAAGAATCAGGGAGCCATTAAGAAGCAAGTGTACGATGATTTTGTAATATTGTAGATCAAAGAATACATGGTTTTAATGATCTCTTTTGAATACCACAGAACCTCAGACACGGGAAGAAAAAGAAATACATGACACACCGCTCAAGGAATCTGTTTCTCTCTGTTGTTCTTACTTCTTTGCAAACTACCAAGCTGTAATAATTATTCAGTCCTAGCAGTCCCAGTAAATGAAACAGCCCTTAGACAGCTGTCAAGGCTCAGTCTTCCGGAAGCTTTGATTTTAATGAAACTCATTAAGGAAAGAAATTAACAGAAAATATCATAATTTGTCTTGTTTCAGAAAACTAAACAGAAACAAAGGGCTTCTTAACCTGACAGTGAATCTGGCCAGCCGCACTCCTTTATTAGACCCAGAGCCCCCACCAAGGAGGCTTTACAGCAACACAGAGCCAGTGAAGAGGAGGGGCCTCCCCTCGCCCAGGGAAGCGCCCCAGCCCATCCCACAGGGACTTGGTCTCAGCCTCCTGGAAAGGGCTCACTGGGTCAGGAGAGGGGTTTTCAGAACCATGTGACATGCCTAGAATATTCAAAGAGATGAAGGCTGTGGAAAATAGCTCCAATTAAGAGGCTTTGACTGGAGAAATAATTCACCCACCTGAAGGAGAGCCTCATCTCGCTGAACTGTTCTCTAGACAAGGAGAAAATATTTAGCTTAGACTTTTCTTTTGTGGGGAGAGGATCTCAGGCTGGCCTTGAATTCACTACATTTCACAGACCTGGCCTCAAACCGGCAATCTGCTTCCATAGTTACTACAATTATAGATGTGTGTGACCATGTATGTCTCCTTTTTGTAATGAGTGTGGTAATACTTTGTGATCTAACAAATAAAGCTTGCCTGAATATCTGAGAAGCAGAGCGGCCAGCCACCAGTTCTTACCGTTACGGAATCCTCAGACCAAATGGGGCATCCTGTCTCTAGAGTCCTCAGACCGAATGCTCCGAGTGCCTGTCTCCTTCTGCCTCATAGTCCTCTCTCCACCCAGCCATATCACTCCTGTCTCGTCTCCACCTCCTTAGTGCTGGGACTAAAGGCATGGGATCCCAAGTGCTGGAATCAAAGGTGTGAGCTCTGTTTCTCTTTTAGACTGATTCGATCTCACATTGCCCGGGGTGGCCTTGAACTCACGGAGAGCAGTCTGCTGGGATTAAAGGTGTTTGTCACCACTGCCTGGCCTCTTGGACTAACTAGTGTGGCTAACTCCGCACTCTGATCTTCAGGCAAGCTTTATTTGTTACAGTACAATCAAAACATCACCACAAATGAGCCCATCCAAAGTGTTTGCCCTTTGTTTCCCTTTCTGCAGTGCCTTCCAGCACACGGTTAGCTGGAACGTTTCAAGACCGGAAGACATGCTCCTCTAAACTTCCTTTTACCAGTGTGGTTATTCTGAAAACGTCGCCTAGAATCCTAACCCTCACAGCTTCTGCACATGGATACGTTCAGATTTCACACAAGTATACCGATGTCTCGCCGTGTTAGGTCAGCACAGAGATGGGCCTTTCCAGAAGGAAACTCCAGAAGTGTTCACAAAGCTACAACAGATCTTGCGACAGCTCCCCAGCTAGACGTACACGTTTGGGAATCTCTCAGAAATCAGCCATGATGCTGGTGGAGCTCAACGGTGGGGCATTTGCCAACTTTGGCCAAGCCATGGATCTAATCTTCCTCCAGCACAAAGGAAGAAGGGAAGGAAGGGAGAGAGGAAGGAGGAAAGACAGGGAAGAGGGAGGGAGGCAGGGAGGGAAGAAATGATCCAGATGCTAAGTACTCATAGGAGAATTGCAAGTTAGTAAGACCCTCTCTCAAAATAAAACATTTTTTAGAAAGGGTTGGGGTTAGTGATGGAGAACTTATAAAAGCATGTAGAAGGAAAGGGGGCAGGAGGAGAGGAAAGAAAAGAAAAAGAGATCTGGAGACGGGCAGATGCTTGGACTTCTGGAAAGACCTTGGGTGTGCTAGTTGGATACAAGACTGAGCGGGGGTGAGCAGTGGCCCAGAGCACTGTTACCCTGCTGGTTAGGTTCAGCCCTCAGCATAGATTGGGGTAGTCAGAAGCACAGCCCAGCGAAAAGGAGACCTGGGTCCTCTCCTAACCTTGTCATTTTTGAGCTATCTCCCTTAGGTAAGTTATAAGACTTCTCTGGATCCCGACTGCTTCCAATAAGAAATGGGGACACCTGTATCATTTTTGTCAGGATGAAATGGGGATTCAATACCATCAAATGCGTACAGTGTCTAACACAGTGACAGGTCTAAAAATGAAGGTGACTGGGGTGCCCACCCACAAAGGAGTTGGGAGGGCACTGGTGTGTTTACTATTAGGGTCCAGGAAGGCCCTGGGTAGGTGTGGAGAGCCTAGAACTGCAAAGAGACCACAGACAGAGGAACCCTTGTGGGATGGGCAGAGGTGGGAACCTCAAGGGGAGGAGGTGACTCTCCAGGGCCCCTCTTGGGCATTGACGCTCTGACTGAGTGTTGTCCTGTAGGAGAGTACCCAGGAAATTCCCCAATCTCTTCTGGATCAGTCCCATCTGAACCTTGGGTCTCTACACTGGAGACAAGGAGATGGCTGTGGGAGGCCACATGGAATGAGCATAGTCAGCTAAGGCTCTGGAAACACTGACTTCTAAACACAGCTTGGCAAGGTGAATGTAAAGAATAAACAATCAGACTATAGATAAAACAAATAACAAAACCTTAAATGGTACTTAGATAGTGTGTAGCATTACTTCACTAGCTGAAAAGATGCTTTTGAACTATTTCGTACTTTTTCTGGACTACACCTGACATACACTGAGGCATCGGACAGCCCCTCCCCTATCGCTGCTCCTCCCAAAGGGATCATAAATCAATTCTCTGCAATGCATCAAGTACAGTCCTTTCAAAGAGAGGAAGAAGCTGACTTGTACAGCACAGAGTGTGCACGAAGATCCCTACTTCAGATTCCAAGAGTCAGGGCTCGCTGGGGGCGGGAGAGTACGAACTCCATGCGGGTGGGATGAAGAGCAAATAACCAGTCCAGTGTGTCACCCAAATGTCATTCACACACTCTGAAACAAGAGATTTCCTCTGACAGTGTCACTGAATGGCTGAGACCCACAAGCCTGGGAGACCGACAAGTTAGTCTGTAAAGGTTTTCTGTGAGCAGTGACTCCACGATGAAGTCACGTGGACGTGCGAGGAACCAAGGATGCAGAGGTTACGTCTGGTTACCTCCATGGAGGGGGATGCACACATTTTAGTTGTCAGTCTTCCTGGGCTATCACTTTTCTATATTTCACCCACGTTTCTATTGATTTCCTAAAGGAAAGTAAATCTTTTTTTTTTTTTTTTTTTTTTTTTTGAGCCTGGTCCATTGACATCCTTTGTACTAAAGGGTTTGTATAAAGAGAAGAAGAAAAACGTGATGATCAGCTCGTGCAGGCTTTGCTTCTGGGGCCTCCACATCCTCTGTGTGGATCCCCAGTTTAAAACCGGTCCGGAAGGCAGTTCCTAAAGTGTTCACAGGTAGCTTCCTTTTCCTTTCTTTAAGCCTTTCACTAATCTAATTTGGTAAACAAATTAACATTCCTTTCAATGCCTCTTATTTCAAAACACCAGACCGAGTTCATTCAGCTCCCCGTTTAATTTGAACCTAGTTTAATCATTCATTCAATGAATATTTATCCTTAAACGAATTCAATTCATTCATTCAATGAATATTTATCAAACATCTTCTACATGCTAGCTGCGGCGTTCAACACTGGGGATAAAGCAGCGAGCCAAACAGACAAAACGGCTGCGTTCGTGGGGCTTTTATGATAATAGGCAACACAGACAATAGAAAATAAATACACATAAAAATACATGATAGCCAGTAAAATCGTGTGCTATGGAAACAAAAGCGGTTGTGTGTCCAGGGCAATGGAGGCTGCTGATCTAAGAGCTATTTATTGAATACAATCAGATGTTGCTTCATTTTCCTTTCTTTTTTCCCTTCGCCCCGGCTGCTCATTTTTACTATCGCTAGGGGGACTTTTGATTTTTTTTTTCCTTATCTCCCTAGAGTGCTGTGAATTAGCATGCTAAGACTAACACACTAGCCATGGCCTTCCACAGTTTTACTTATTAATTCCATTTCATTTATTAATTTATTGTGCCAGTCTCACTCTCCGAAGGATTTATGTGAAGGCTATGAGGCAGCCGCAGAGGCCGCCCACCCCTTGGCTACTAAAGAACTCCAGCTTTATGAAAATACAGGCACGGACTCATTTCCAAAGTAATTCCTTTTCACTCATCTCAAGTTGATTTCTTTGACAATCCGAGTGGGTCAGTAAGTGCCCAGCACCAAGATTTGCCCGGAAGATCAAACAAAAGGGATGAAAAAAATCAATATTGGCAGCGGCTGTTTCCTAAAACCACAGACTTCGCACAAGTCAACCTGGTCATTTTCTTTTTCAGCGCTCCAGCCTGGGAAGTCAGAACTGATCCTCTAAGTCAACGTCCTGAGTCTAAAATGCTTAAGTTTTACATTCCTGTCTCTATGCAACATGTCGACAGAAATGGGACAGTCGAGGCAGAAAGAGTGGAGACATACGTCATAAATTATGAGAGCCACCCTTTGCTGTCCCTCCTTGGTGAAATGGGATGAGGCAGGACAACAGAAGACGCTAAAGGGTAGTTTGAAGTTTATGACAGGTCACGTGACCAATGCTCTCATCATAGATAGCCCGCCCCTCAGAGGGTTTCTCCATTGCTAGAGTTCAGAATGCCGGCAGCAATGGGCAATGCCTTAACTTGATGTGAAAGTCAATTCATGACTAAGCAGTGTCTCCTACACAAAATGTGACCAAATACAGTGAAATCTATTTCAAAACCATTTCAGCACAACTGTGTGAATCTCAGCATCCACACACTAAAGTACTTTGAAACAATTTCCTGAATGCTTGGCTTTTTCTGACCAAGCCTTGTATGCAGCTAAAAGGAGTATATATTAATTTGTGCTTCATTTTGCCTCTCTCAAAAGAGTAATATTAACCATTTTCAAATGGTTGTGTTCCATAATTTTAATAGTCAGAGAAAAAGCAATACCCCTATATAATAGAAATAAAATTTTGCTTACATAAAATGTACAGTTTACAGAATCACTAATATTTGATGTTTTATATATATATGTGTGTTGTTGAAATCACTTTGTTTTGAAATTACTTCTCCCAGAGGTCTTCATTAATTATATTTTTGCACATAAAATTCTCAGTGTCCATTCTTCTGTTGACATCAAAAGAAAAAACTCTAAAGCAGGAAACATATTTATTTTCAATACCCTAGTTTTAGCTCTGCTTTTCATTGATATCTATTTCATTCATAAAAAGACACTTGTGCTAGCCAAGTAACTGTACCACATGTACACAGAATATGTACAGAATAAAAGTAATGGTCAATATTAGAGAGGGCAGATGAAGTTGAAGTGTAGAGTTATCTAAATGCCTTATAAATGATAAAACGTGGCTCAAATACATATTCTTATGATTAATGCTACTGATGGCAGGATATCAATTAATTTCCTTGGAAGTTTATCATCTAATATGTTGACCACAGCTCTTCGCATGTCCACATGGCTCTCTTTTACCAGTCCCCTGATTTCCAGAATTGCCATATGGACACATCTGTCTTGAGGTCTGACCAGGCTCTCTCACCCAGGGAGAAAGTTCAGAGTAGCCCAATGTTTACAGCTTCCAAAAGAGCTGTGCAAGCTGACTGCTTACATGAGAGACACTCCTTCTTCATGTATGGTTCTCCTGTCTCACGTGCAAGCTGACTGCTTACATGACAGACACTCCTTCTTCATGTATGGTTCTCCTGTTTCACGTGCAAGGTGACTGCTTACATGACAGACACTCCTTCTTCATGTATGGTTCTCCTGTTTCAACTGCTTACATGCCAGCCACCTCTTCTTCCTGTATGGTTCTCCAATCTCAGAGGGAAGGCTGACAGACAAGGCTGTACTTCCTTTTGATAGGCACAAATTAAAACAATAGAGCTATCTAATTAATTCATTCCAGTTTACCAGGCCAGATCTCTAGCTAGCTAGCTATTTGGAAGCCAAACCATTAACTCTTTCAATACCTTCACATTGCATCTGGGCACTTGGCCCTTGGATGTGATTGAGGAGAGGTCTCTAGCAAGTATCTGAGTTGACAGAAGTTGTCGCTGCTGTGAATGAAGTGAGATCCCAGGTAAGCATGGGGGGGGGGGTGTGCAGAAGGATGGCCCTTTGATACCAGATAGCCTTTGCTACATAGAGAGTTGAGGGGCCATGGTTAGGTCATTGAGCGCATCAAGGATAAAGATCTGATTTACTGGGTTTGCTTCAGAGTATGTGTTTCTGCCTTTAACAAACAATAAGTCACTGAATGGGATCATTACATTCCATGCTTGACTTAAGACAATCTCCTAGCCAGGCTGCCAGTACCTAATGTAAATCCCTATTACTTTAACAAGGAGAGCAATGGTCTGGTTTTTGCGACTTGCCACAGGATGCTCAGGTCAAGTGTAAATGTGTGTTACAGAGCACTCCCTGGCATGTACTGTGAATATCCTCGTTAAGAGCCTCCAAAAGTCTTCAACTGTGCAGTTGAAAACAATAAATAAAAAATAAAATGCTTGCAAGTCCTCTTCCCCCTAGCACAACAAATTCTAGTGTTTATTAAACCTGGCATTTTGTGAATTTGATACTGCCTGGTTTGTAGAGAAGAAATATCCTGCAAAACAACCTAGCAGAGTTCTTTAGACAAGAAAAGCAAACCAGGAGAACCCCTGTCCATGGTGAGAGGGCAGGAGATTCTAGGATTTGGCAGCACAACAATATTGCTAACCAATTGCAGCTTGGTGTGGGTCATGCGCTATCTGTAGCAGAAAGAGGCAAGATGGCAGATGCCCTGGGTTATTTTAATTAATTTAATCATGTGACTAATTGGTCTCTGCTGGGTTTCTGTGGTAACTGCTTCCTAAGTGCTGATGGGCAATTGTGTTAAATGTAGCTTGGAATCCGCACATAGGGCGCAGAGCCTCAGAGAGCTCCCGAGGAGAAGCTGTGCAGCTGCTCTAGGAAGGTGCCCTGCTGGGCCTCTGATTGTCTGAGCTCGGAGTATGTACAGCTGCATCGTCCTCTGTCTTTCTGGAAGAGCCCTGCTGGCCCTACCTATGGGGGCAAGAACTCACCACAGACACACGAAAATGATCTGTGGTCAAAGAACCCCCAGATTCTGTAAGGATTCGGGAATCTGATACAGAAAAAAAAAATCTCTTCTAGAAGGCTACTGGCTCGGAAAGGAGAGAAGGGAAAGGCAGGGCTCTGTTCTGTGAATAGCTTGCAGCCCAGCAGCTATCATGCGTTATTCATAGCTGCCCAAGTGATACTAATAAGCCCTCCTTTGAAGCGCCTTGCGGATTTATCTTATTTTTCCCGTTCTCTTACAATGCCATCTCCTTCTTGTCCCCGAGAAGGTGCGTGGGAGAACGGGTAGGCGGATGGCCGGTTTTAGAGCACAATCCACTCCAGACAGATGGAAGGAAAATGACTTCCAAATTCTCTCATGAAGTGGGATATGTTTGTGTTTGCGCAATGCATTCTAGCACCTGTGCAGAGAAAAAAAAATGTAATCACAGATTTCCCTCAGAAGGAGATTTAAAGAGGAAAAAAAAATCAAACCACGCCGCGAACAGTGACACAAAGATGTCGCCATACTTGAACAAGCTTTTCCATCTGCAGCTCAGTCAGGCTCGCAGAGAAGAGCCTCTCCCCTGCCCACCCCAGCCCATGCTGAATAACATTCCCTACACTCAGGAGAAACCGCTTCCTGCGATGGTTCCCGTGTCTGCTGGGACGGCAGCCGGTGGTGCTCTTTCCAGAGAAAGGAAGAGGAGCAGCAGGACAGGGAGCCTTTTTCCCTGGCAGATGCCTCAGAGCTCCCCACAGTAGCCATTCTGTATCCCATGTGTTCCAGACTCCCCACAGAGGCAGCCCTGGCGGGCCCCACCCCCACCTCCCCTCACCAACTCTCCCAGACATGGGGACATGTCCTGGTAAATTAAGTCAAATTGACTCCAACTACAGATTTCACTTTAGAGATGAACACTTAATGGGCAGACAGTTTAAATTCCTTTCAGAGGTGGCAGAGTCCTGTTCAATGGTACAATACATTGGACAGGACACGGGGTAGCAAGATTTACTCAACCAAACCTCTCACTCCAGGCCTAGGAACGTCCTGCTTCCATTATATCCCAGTAATACAAACGGAGCAATGTCTGCAAACCATCAGCAGCTCTGTCACTTTAAGATCACCCATCTCAAAAGGCGTGGGCCAGTTCTGAGTAGTGAGAAAACTGCTGGGAAGGAGTGGCACTTGATTCTGATGGCCTGCTCCAGGAGGGCACATCACACTCAGCGTGGAGGCTGTTCCTCCCAATCTCGCAAGGCTTATAACTGGCTGACCGCTCTAAACTCTGCCTAGTGAGGCTAAGCACCACCCTCACCTGGCCATGCTGTCCTCTTGTGCTGATAGATGCACCGTGTGCCTCTACCTGTTCTAAACCTTAATTCCAGGCCTTGGGCCACACAGGTCAGAAAATCTCCCATTATCTGTGGTTTAAACCAGGAGACTTGGCTTCTATAAAAGCAGATTGGGAACTGAGTTCTCCTACACCGGGTAACTCTAAAGATTCTATGGCCTGGATTCAGAGGTCTAAGAATGGGCGTTAGAACCTTGATTCCTGTAAATCAATCAGCTTCTCTGGGCATGCCTACCCCTCCAGGGTGGGTCCAAAGGAGAACTTCCTGCAGATTATCAAAGACCCTGATTCAAATAAAGGGTGAGAACTTTCTCTTCGGACCGCTGTCCATTTGGGCTTATGGGCCACTCCACTCTACCTCACCTGCAATGAGGCTTTCAAAGTCAAGTTATTTTAGTGGGGAAGCCTTTGCTACCATTGACTCTTCAACCACTTTTGAGGGAGGGTTGAAACAGGTCTTGCTCTATAGTCCAGGCTAGCCTCAAATTCAGTCTTTCCACCTTGATTTACCTGAGTGCTATGATTATAGATACACACTACCACACCCAGCTCTTCGTCTGCCTGCTTTAAAGTAGAGTCTATCACTCCTCCATAGCCAAGGTGTTCTCCCCGCATCCCCAGTGTTGGCCAGTCCTTATGAAAAATGAGCCTCAGGCCGCAGCTAACAGCACAGCTCGATGACACAGACCTAGGTACCATCTCTTTTGTGCAATGAGGAAGACCAGGCCAATATGGTGACGATGTCTCTCTCAACTTAGCTCACTGACCCCAGAGCCCAAAGCTCGGAGTCACCGTGAGAAGCTGTTTAGGAGGCTGCCCCCCTCACTATCCGTTCTTCTTCCAAGTGTATGGCTTTCTTACCCTTGCTGTTTCCCCACCGGACACTCCTGCCCCTTCTTACTTCATTCTCACCTAAAAAAGAACTTGACACAACTCATTCTAAATCTGTGCCTTCCCTTTCACGATCGGATCGATGCGCCCACTACTCCCAATTCTCCAGCAAGACAAATGCACACTTCAAAAAAAAAAAGGCAATCAGTGGAGTGGTCATTGGCCATTTAAAGGATAAATACGATTCCATTAAGACAGTCTCCAGTTTAGACCAATTCGTAACACCTCCGTCTAACCTAGAGAGGCTGCCATCGGAATTGAGTAGGATCCAAGGGTGAGAACTTGAAGATATTCCTAACCTTCTGGAATTATGATATTTCATATAAATAAGTCTCCTAGTATTTTCAATAGGTTCTCAACCCACTAGTTAGTCACAGCCAACAGTTTTTGAAGGGAGGAACAAAGCAGAAAATATCACAGCACATCACATAAAAATTAAGCACAGTCTCACTGAACTTGTTTTTTTTTTAATTTTAATAACTGTGTCCTAGGCTTTGTGTGTATATTCTATAGTCCAAATATTTCTTATCTTTTAGCACTTCTGAAACAATAATGCATCTTAGAATTCTTGTTTGCCATGACGCATTTTCTCATTCTTGTTTTAGCCAGATTGCGGCTGTGACAGTACTGTAAGAAAAGCTTCTGTTGACACGGCCTGGTAAATCAAGGACACGCCAGCATGTTGGCGGCTAAGTCTATGAAATGAGCTGTGGACGTGTCCACGCACCACAGAAGCAAGCACAAAGTAAAGTGATTTCTTACGACTGGCTCATGGTCCAAACAAGGTTGAATATCAACATAACACAACACTGTCCAAAGCTCCCATGTCTAGCTCCTAACCCCTCAAGAAGACGGTTCTATTGCCCTGTAGGCAAGAGTGACTACAGCCTGTCCATCACTGCTCCTCCTCTCCCTCCAGCCCCCTATCAGAGCTGATGGTGTCTCTCTGCCCCTCACTGGGTGACACCTTCAAGTCACCTACTTCTTGGGACTACAGCATTCTCCCCTGCAACTACAAGAAGCTGGGCAGGATCCTACCACGACTTCCCATTTGGACAGCTCTGGACTAGTGAGGTAAGAGACTGTCAAAAAATGTGTTAGCCTCTCCGTTGGGACAGCCATGGGCCATGTCCACTAATGTCATTCTTCTCGTTTTCCTTTAGCCCCTGAAGGTGACTTTCTCATGAAGCCACCAGTATCATTTTAAGCCATGTTGTATTGTTTCAAGTATTCCTATACAGCCTGCTATGTCTTGAGATGTTAAAACACATTGCAGGAATATAAGGGTTATATATATTCGCTGTACAATGTGGGGCATGTGTGGACCTCATAACTGACTCAAATCTTTTTTTTTTTTGAGACTTGCCATCCTTAGCTTTGTTCTTCTCACCCCATTTTCTGAATTTACACTTGGGCCTTCCCATTGGCATTGTGTATCCCTGCAGAGGGTCTGGCTCTGAACTGGGAAAGTCGACCATGGTCCCTGGTTCCAAACCCACATCTCTTCTGGCATGTCTCACATCCTAGCACTTGTTTGCTTATGGGTGTCTTCTAGTTAACTGTGGGGTCCTTGGAGATGGGGATCTCTCTTATTTATCTTTGTATCCTTAGCCGCGGAACGACACCTGGCATGCTGTGGATCATCAAGACTGCTTGATGAATAAATGAGTCAGTATATAAATGCGGGTAGGGCATGAGATCAGCATCTACATGAGCACAGAGGCTCACACGCTCAGATGTTCTTTAGACAGAAACTATCATACAGATTTCTGGGCTTCACATCCCCAGCGCTGGGATGCGTCCCAGACTCTGAGGCCCTCACTAAGTGGCTGATTTGGGCATTAATAAGATGTTAATGTGTCTACGAAGATGCTTCCTGGCACTCTCCAGCCTTCCCTCCCCAACCATCCCAATACACCTGTCCAAGCCAAGAGAGTAGATCAAGCTGCCCGGCCCTGACATCAGCTTCCTCCATCCTCTCCGAGTGCACTGCCTGGGGTAAGGCCCATGTCTCCATGAATCCTCTCTCTACACAGCTGGTTTCCAGCAACACAGCCATGATAATCACTCTCCAGGCCCCTCGTATCCCCAGAGAGGTCGGGTTATAGGGACTATCTGTAATAATCACTTTGACAGAGGCCTCATCTCCCTATGTTCATAAGGAGAAAGAAATTGAGGTCTGCATCACTTTTATTAGCCCCTGGTCAAACATTCAGTTACATATGTAGCCATGGGAATGTCAAACATCTTGCCTCAAACTGAATTACACGGATATAAAGAATTAAATTTCACTGGTATTTACTGTGCACTAGATCGCCGTGTGGGAAGTGTGAAGAAAGGGAGCGAAGATGCTCGAACAGGAGGGACTTCTGCTAATGGAGGATGGAATTAGAAACTTAGGCTCCATCCCCATTCATCCCAGTAACTTTCATTTTAGTCTCTCATCAGAATTAATGTAGACACCCTAAATGAAACACTTAAGGCGGCTAAACATTTTGTCCAACTCTTTCTAAATTCCCAATTAATTCTGGTTGTCTGAATTTAGACTTCAATAAATCCAAATGATTTCTATGAGCTCCACCTGGCATGTGCCGCCTCCTAATTATCTCGTTGGGTTTTAATTCATTCTTGTGTGTTGGCACATATGCGTGGATGTATGAGCACATGTGTGCCCATCCATGTGGAGACCAGAGACCGACACCGGGAGTTCCCGTCAGTCACCGTCCCATCCTCTTTATGGAGACAGGGTTTCTCAGTGAACCTGGAGCTCACTGAGTCCACTAGATTGACTGGCCAGTGAACCCCAAGGAACCTCCTGCTCTGGCTTCCCAGAACTGGGACTTTTGGATGAGTGCCTCCGTGTCTAGCTTTTGCGAGGGTTTTATGATCAAACTCGCCCCCATTGTATGGCTAATGACTGAACAGTCTTCCCAGCCCCTTTAATTATTTTTAAGTCAAGTTTGCACTGAAACTTGGGAGGCTTATTTTTTTTTAACTATTATTAAATAATCCAGGATTTAAAAAAAAAAACCCTGAATTACGCCACCAGTGCAAGGGTCCCTCTGGTGCCAACAAGCCAGAAGATTGGGTGTTCTTTTTTACTATACTCACTTGAAGTAAGGCTTGGTGTTGTGTTGGGTTTACCTAAGTGGCATCTACTGCCTTCACGTTTGATTCATAGTCCCCACTCTCAACACTCTCTTTCAAAGGCACTGAGTAAACCAAAGGCAAATGCTGTCAAAATAAACCATGGACATGGGACGCACACCGCTTTCTCTCTCTTCTGCTCTCCCGGAAGTGATACTGCCTCTTCCTGAGGCCCGCATGGCCCTTCACTGTACAGAATGACATTGCTAAAGTTTAGACCACCGTGTCTCCAAAGACCCATGTGCTAAAGGCTTAAACCCAGAGTGGAACTACTGGGAAGTGGTATATTCTCTAGGGTGTTAGAAGTGTTTGGGTCACTGGTGGCCATGCCCCTGCAGGGTGCTGTGGGACCCTTGTCCTTTCCTTTCTCTTTTGCTGCCCGGCCAGGAGACCGGCATTTTTGCTCCACTGTGCCCTCCCTCTAAGTTGCTCCTCATCACCAGTCCTGAAATAAACAGGGCCACCCAAACCAAGCCAAACCAAGCCTCATTGTAAACTGGTTGTCTCAGATATTTGTGGTCGTGATGGAAAGCTAGCTAACACAAAGAGGGGAATGTCCCAACCCAACTCACCAGCTTGAATCCCGAAGCATGACACCAAAACACCCCAGTGCAAGAACAGAAGCAGCTCGCCAGAGCTCTCCATGGTCATTAGCAACCTGCTTGCGTTTCCACGGCTGCCTCCGCGGATTAATATATGCACCGCGCACTGAACCATCTGCCTCAGAATTTGACCCAGACTTCCACGGAAGTGCCAACGGCAAAGGTTACCCCTGAGTGTCACGAGGCAGGGTACATTAGAGTAGAGTAGCCTTTTCATCAATGCCTTTGTCCTCAGCCCCGCAAGTGTGCAGGCCTTTGTCTCCTGTGTGTGTATAACCTGGAATTTAATGAAGATGTATTTAATGCTCTCTGTCAACTCTTTCAAAGTTCAGCATTAGCCCCTCATAAAATCAGGTTAGGAAGAATGGCCGACATGTTTCCTGGGAAAGTGGGTCAGAGCTCAGTTATTGCCATGCACTTTGGCATACTTTTATCCATTTTCGAGAACCGAGCCTTAATAGAGTCAAGCATATAAAAGACTCCTTTCTTTCTAAGAAGATACCACAGTGAGCCCCTAGTGTCCCGGACCAAGTGTCCCTCTCAGGACACTGAACAAATGCAACAGCGAAAACTTTTATTGGCTTTGAGGGGCGACCAAGGGAGGCATGCATAACCTGCAGTTTTCAAATCAGAGCAACATCCAGGAAGTTAGCAAAGTCCTCTCCTTGATTCCTAGTTCCAAATAAGCAGCCTTCGTATTAAGTAGCACAGCTCCTGATGCACACCCTTGGGATCGAAGCTGCCAATCCACCTGTACCCCCCGAGGAATATCACCCAGGTTCTTAATCCAAGTCAAGCCTCTCTTCCTCATCTCCTGTTCTTTATTTTCCTCGAGGGACCCTGTCAAGGGAGTCAGCAAACTCCATGTGAATCAGGTGAATCACTGAAAGGCCAGACAACCTTGCTTTTGGTCAGGTTATATTTTGCCAGATTTATGTTGAAGACTAATTCAAGACATAAGTACCATCCGTTTGTCTGTTTACGTATTTCCTCCAGAAGGCTCCTTGAAAGGTGACCCCGAACCCTCCGTACTGTCCCACTGAGCCCCACCATCTAACTTTTCTCAAAATGTGAAGGAGTCCCAGTCATGACTCTCCAAATTCGTCACACAGTTTCTCTGTGTGTGGTGAGCAGGCTCATACATACGTAAGGGAATAGCGCTGAGAACCGTGTCCCTCAGCACAATCGTGGGTGCTCGCTGGGTCCTGCCAACAACTCTTCTGTCCATCAGAGATTTGGTCCCTCTGCCTTCTGGCACCTCAGTCAGTTTCTTGAATTCACTGATGATATCAGAAGATTCAAATGACCATGTAGGTTGTACCCACCCTTTATGAAATCTGTTCTACATCAAAAACTGACGCAGGACGGGAGCCACACCCGGCTTTGTACCATGTCCCTTCCGCTCGCTGCTCATTACCATACAGCCCAGCTCCTGATAGCCAGTGCCCACGATGGCGCTGAGAGTCCCCGTATCCGCTTGCCCTCTCCATTTCCCATTGGTCTTTAACACATCTTCCGAGTTCCCGAGACAGATTTTTCACTCTTCTGAAGGCTGCCTTTTTAGCACTAATAAAACTTTCATACTTGTCTGCTTAATCGCGCCAGCTTTACTGTCCCCTTTTTACTTTTTTTGTTTTTGGCTCAGAGGTATACGAACCATCTGTGCCTCTAAAACAGTTTGCTTAAATAGCCTCCAGGCAGATTTTATGGTTTTTAAGTTTTTTCCTTTAACCTTCAGCCTGCTGTTAGCCATTTTCATCACAGTTTTAAAAGCAGCCTCTTTTGGAAATGACTGTCACTCTGCGGGACTTGCAGGCACTCCTGGAACTGGAGACAGGGCTGCCATCTCCAGCTGAACTGCAGGCCCCCTCGCAGCTCCCAGCCACCTGAGGCAGCTGCAGGTGTGGGCAGCCTCGGTGAGGGCCAGCTCCTCCATCTGGCGTCCCGAACGGCAAAGCAGACATCTCTCATTAGGAATATTCATGTGCACATCACCCAGTCAGGAACCGGGAAGGCAACATCTGAACTGCTTACCTGCCCGTTTGTCACTACAGAATTACCATCGTGATCCCAGGCACTAAAATTAGATGGCAGGCACAAACAAAGCACACAAAGAGAGGAGGGAGAATCCGTGTCTTCCCGCCAGACTACCGTGCCACAAAAATCACCCTCCGTCACTGTGGCAGGAGACATGCTATGCTCTTTGATCACTGTTGTCCAGTCTGGGGAGCTGAGTGTCAATCAGCACTGCTCTGTCTTAGGACTCATTACCAAACTTCCTATCTGCCCTTGCCTTAATGGTCACATGGCTATGAAGTCCTCTCCCTGGATACGCCATAACTCTGTCTCTTCTCCCAGCCCAGTCTGCTGGCAGGGGTGACTGAACACGTGCCCTCTTTGTGGATCTTTCCATCAAAACCCACACGTGTCAAGCAGCAAACATCAGGCTCCAAACGCCGCCGTCCCTCACCCGTACCAGTGCGCTTTGCACCGATCCTTGGTTTTCATTGTTGCTTTTCTGACATAGTTGATCATTTAAACCCTTGCAGTTATCATTGCTCTTACTATCGCTTTACAAAGTGCCCCTGCCTTTGGGCATTATGAGCTGTCTATATCCTCTATGAAATGAATAAGCTTATTGACATTTGGCTAATACTACAAAACATGAAGCTAAATGAAAAGGCAGGGGAGGCAAGGTCAGCAGGTGAGCAGTGACCCGCAAGAGTTGATAGAATGAATAAAATAGAATAAAATCACAAAAAAAGTGGATACAGGAGTTAAAGTTTGAAGAACATTTTATTTGCTAGATTTTTTATGTGAGTCTGTATGCATACATGTATATGCAATGTGTACATGTGTGCATGTTCACATGTGCATGGATGTGCACATGTGAGCATACATATTTGCACACAGAAGTCAGAGGAGAATATTATATGTCCTTCTTCAGGTGCTGCCCTCATTTTTATTGTTAAGACAGCATCTCTCGCTGGCCTAGGCGACGCTGGCTGAAGAATTGCATGCAGAGGTAGAAATCTGCTGTTTGCTCAGCACGGTAGCTTCTTCCTTCCACTCTCTCTTCCCTCTTCAGATTCCACGACCAGCACATCTTCTGCACGGAACTTCCATACTTCCTGATTGGCCACATTCCCACTAGCAGCTCTCATGGCACGGTGCCCACACTATCCTAGACCTTGTCACAGTGAACTTTGCATCTGTGTTATCATTTAACCAAATGCCTACAATCCTCGGGAGGGCAGGAACCAAGTTTTCGTTGGCCACGGGAAGCACAAGAACCATGGCAGTAGCTAACTCACGGTGGCGGCTTGGCAAATGTTTGGTGGAAGATGTGGAGATGGATGTTGTAAAGGTTGCAGCTTTCAAAGCCTTTCCTTTTGAGCCACCTGAACATGGTGCCTCCAGGGTCGAGGGCATCACTTTTTTGAAACACTTCCCTTCTGTTTAGCAGATAAGACTTATAGCTACAGGGAAAGTAACTTCAGTGTGTGAGGTGGTGAGCTGTTGAAAACACAGCTCACCCCATCCACGTCTAGGCCAGAACATCTGCGTTTGCAGATAGCACCAGGCCAGACTAACCCAGGCCATTCACAATAATGAAAATGCACATGTACAGGTTCTGTTTGAACTGTACCTTCATTACTCTCCAGGAATAGAGATAAGCAACAACTAAGCACGGAGAATTTTGGTCTGTATAATCCCATGTTCTAACATCTAAAAAAGGCAAAGAGAGTTAACTCTTTAACCCTGGTATACTACAGCATTCTAAAAACCAGATTACACAAACAGCTAGTCCAGGGGTAGAAGTGGTTATTCATCTAAGCCACCTGAGTGCGAACGACATCTTAAGCTTGTAATCCACATTAAGATTCCACATTACATCAAGCAGACAATTCTAGACAGACAGCGCATTACATATATCCAAGAAATCAACCTCATGAAATAACTCGAGATCACTGCTCTCTCTCTCTGGGTATGTGCAGCCCCTACCCTGAGCCTGGGTCCACTCTCTCTCTTCCCAGGCTGTCATTGTCACAGTTACCCCTCTCCATAAGCCTTTGGAGCTTAGGGCGAGACAAACACAAAATCAACAGAAGAGAAAAGCTCAGATTTTCTCCATCTAACTAGAGAATGCTATGGCCCTCACCAGAGCCCCTCATTCAAGGATAAGCCAGTGACGTAGGTGTGGACAGCGAGGGTGGAAAGTCACGACAGAGCCGTTCATTCTGCTGGATATGACAACAAGGAAATGTGCAGCCCTCGTGCTGCTAGTAGCCGCGCCATGATGTCTAAGCACTTGCCTTGGGATACAACCAACACTGCATGAGTGTTGCCATGCAAAGCTAAAACAGTGGGGCCGTGGAAGACCACTAGACTGCTGGGTGAGGCTACCCCAGAGTAGGAACCAATTCAAGAGCGTTGTATTACACTATATTATTTAAACCAGTCCTAGCTAGGCCTGACATGCTCTAAAAGTAGTTACCTAAGTGCACTATTTTTTGCATGACATAAACTTCAAGTAATCTTTGTACCCAAAGATGATCCTGCAAAGTCACGGCTTCCTTTCGTTGCTTTGCTTCCAGAGGCAGCGTCTGAGAAGCCTGCGGGTGCTGTGCTGTGGGTACTTGCCCTGCCATCCTCTGAGGCTGGGGGTGGACCCATCTACACTCTAGCCAGCAGGGCCCATCCTTGTTCCTTTCTCCGCATCAGCTCCTCCTCCGAAGGAGAAACACCACTGAATGGGTTTGACTTTAGCTACTGGGAAATGTTTCATAATTACTAATGAATAATTCAGCAAATACGGTTATTTTTAGTTTTCTATTACCAGGCACACCCAACTTTGATGGGAATTCTGTTGCCTTTCTCACTTTCCAAATCCCGTTTGTATGCAGGATCTTTAAATGAATCATTGCCTTAATGGAAGTTCAATCAGCCACGACTATCGGATCGTTTCACTACCTGCACAACAACTTCTGGGGGTTGCATTGCACTTAGAATGGGACCCAAACGACCTCCTCTGTAGCTCCATGCTCTGGCCCTTGGCCATCCACATCATCCATCCCCAGACACCCCACCCTTCCTGGGCTGTTCAAAACCGCCAAGCCTGTTTCTGCCTTACAACCTCTGTTTTCCTCCTCCTATTCCCTTCTGGCACCTTCTGCTTCAAGCCCATCATACAACCAGCTTTGTCACTGCCTTCTGTTCCACACACCACCTCCTCCAAGGTGACGTCAGTCATCACAAGATGCAAAGCACCCATCACTGTTCATCTCCTCACTCCACCCTTTTCATAACATTTATCACTGCTGGAAGTTACATTTATACATCTATCCACCCCACTGGGATATACCTTCTTCTGAGCATTTAAGGCACAAGGCTTTTCTTTGATTCTCACATATAATTTTATTTCTTCTTCTTCTTCTTTTTTTTTTCTTTTTTTTTTGAATCAGGATCTCCTGTAGCTCAGGCTGTCCTGGAGCTCACTGCGTTGTCAAGGTTGACTTTCATCACTGTTCCTCCTGTCCCCACTTCCCACATGCTGAGATCACAGGCATGAGCCATCGTATCTGGATTTTAACCTTAGTTTGTTGTTGTTGTTGTTTTGTTTTGTTTTTTGGGGTTTTTTTTGGTGTTTGTTTGTTTTTTTAAACAAGCCTGGCTGTCCTGGAACCCACTCTGCAGACCAGGTTGGCCTCAAACTCACAGAAATCCGTGCACCCCCACTGCCCTGCTTAATTTTTTGTAAACAATGATTAGATGAATAAGTAACAAATCTTAAGAGTGCTTTTTTTCCCTAGACTAAAACAAATGAGAACAAGAAGGAGGCATTCACCTTCCACCAGCAAATCCCCCCTGTGCCTCACATCACGATTCACATCACATTGTGGCAATTTCAGCAGCACACACTCCTACAGACGTGGTGCCGGGCCATTGGATTCTGACAACAAAGCCACGTGCACAATCACACCTTTTCTTCATCTACACTACAAATAATCCTATCAAGGCACATTACAAGGTAACGTATCTTCTACTAGATCTGTACAGAAATCACCACTTTATCATGAATGTCGGTCAGATTTTAGAGGTCATAAATATCTCAAAATTCCTATTACACACTGAGTCTCCAAAACACACTCAGTGGGGAGGGTGTGGCTTTTAACGCTAGAAAGCTAGTCAAGAAATTCAGATGTTAAAAGAGACAATTTAAAAATAAATTTAAAAGAAAATTCAAATTTATATGATTAAAACTACATGTAAAATATTTCATTTATATCATAAATTCTTTTGCTGTAGAAAAATAATCATTTCAAAGTCAAGGCAGGTTTTTTTTTCCACAATCAAAAGTGGTTAAAGACATTTCAACATATTTATGAATGATTTCTCCTACATGCCTCTACGGCCTTCTCATAAATCACTATAATGTTTCCAAAGTACATTTGGAAGTAAAAAATTTACATCTACTAACTACATTTCCTCTATCTGGAGATGAATTAAGCAGAAAATACATTAATATCTGAATTTATAGTAGAGTAGTTAACCCTTAACCACAGCAAACTAACGAGGAATATTTTACCACGGAAGGATTAATCAGGGCTCTCTAACCTTATGCAATTTGACATTTTAGGGACTTAATCATGAGTGGATTTCATTCCCCTATTTACATTTCATTTGCAGGATAACTTACAAAGACACTGCACGCTCAAATAAACGCAATTCTTGAGCTTAATTGCATCATTTAAAAAAAGGTTATTTTAAATAATATTACACAGCTTAAAACCAGTCCTCACTACCAGGATCGTCTCATCTCTCGGCTAAATTCAGCAATCCAACAGAGAACAAGTCAGGCACAGTGGCGTACCCTTGTAACAGCAGTTACAAACGTGACCAAAGAAACAGGGCCACAAGTCCAAGGCCTACCTGGTCTACGCAGTGAGTTCAAGGCCAGCTTGGGCAACTTTATGAGATCCTTTCACAAAGTAAAAATTGTAAAATCTGGTATATGCTTACCTAACACATGCAGCTCCTAGTATCAGGGACAAAACAGGAAGACAAAAAACAGAACAAAAACCCACGTGAGCAAGTATCAGCACTGACTTGATAAATCTCAGCCTGAATCGGAGCAACGAGACAAATACTGGACTCTGACTTCCATCCCCAGACACTGATCATCGTGTGTCACTTATCAGGATGCTCAGTACACTACAGCTGAATCCAGGCAGTTTCTATGGCTTCATTAAACCATCGGTCAGCCTTCTCAGGTATGTAGCAGTGTACAGCCCTGCCTACAATAGATGTTTGCAAACCTCCCAAGGTAGTCCATTACCACACATTAGACTCCACTGTATACACAGTCACTCTAAGAGTGGACTGTAACATGAGGAATTTCTACTTAATCTGATATGCAGGGGCAGAAATTAATGGTTCTCTGAAGCAAGATTTTTCTTTATTCCATCCCAATGATAATATGAGCAGAAAGCCAGGAACCCATGGACCAAAGATTGATGCATAATCTGCCTAGTTTTTACTTTTACTTAGGTACTCAAAGCTACCCAGAGGTATTGAAATGAAGAGAACTAAAAATAACCACAGGCACACCCAAAGCTTGGGATCTCGTGTACATGACATTGAGTATACTAGATTTTAGAACCAGACGCTGCAAATGTCTAGGGAAAAAAACAAAAAAGCAAAACCTCTGGACTCATTCTACTACCTTAAAATATCTCCACCCAAGCCCCAGGCCTCTTTAGCATTTATGTAGATATTCAACCTTTATAGCCAAGCATGAATTAACAGTGTGACATCAATCCCAGGAAGATGCCTGACCACTTCCTCTTGGTGTCTCTGGCTAACTCACACAGGATGCCTAAACTTTCCCCCTCCTCTCTTCACCCCTAGGTCTCATGGTGCCTTCCTTTGGCAGTCAGGCGGAGAGGGGAACCCCGATCCTGAATGCAGGTTGTGAGGAGGGAGGCCATCAAAATGACTCCTCAGATAATGTGTGCGACGCTCGTTCTTCAAACAAATCCGAACCCCATTAGTAACAAGACAAGGAACGTGGCCATGCAAGTGACTGGATCAATAAGGAGAATGGATGCGCCAGATAAACAGACCCTGCCCTGGCTGCCTATTTTCTGAACTGCCCACTGCCCAAACAGACAGACTCCGAGCTCCAAATGTGCACATTCATCACCGCGCAGGAGCAGGCCCTGGGACACAATGTGGCTGATGCAACCTGACACTGTGGTTAATGTTAAAGCGGAGTGGGCTCTTAGATGGATTGGATAATTACCGGCAGCTCAGATGAGAAAAACTTGATTTAAGGGACTAGCATTAGCCATCACCGGAAGGGTTAGCCAGAGATTTACCGCGTCTGGAGCTTAACATCCCAGCGTACGTGGCAACAGCCCTACTACGTGCGTACTGATCAACAGGAAACTAGAGTCAGACTTAGGGAAAATCCCCACTCCGCTTTCCATTCATTGAGAAAACTGAGTCTTGAAGATATTTAGGGTCATGATCACCTCCTCACTTTAATTTAAAATACTTGATAGTACTCAGAAGTCGGTATTCATTCTGGATAACAGGCTAGAATTTTTTTTTTTGATTTTTTTTCGAGACAGGGTTTCTCCAGGCTAGAATTTTTTGTTTCCCCTCTCAATCTCCGAAACTGTAGCCCGTTAAAAACAGAAGTGTTTGCTACGTCCTTCTTTTTAGTACAAACTCACTTGTCCAAACGGATTTTGAAAAAAAAATGGGGGGAAGGAGGGGGTTTCAAGGGTTCTGGTAAATCAGAACACTCGAGCCTATACCCTAGATTTCAAGTGGCATTCCGAGGGTACTGTGTCCCACCTGCCTGCAGAATGTCTGCTCTGGATCCCCTTCTGGTTTTCTAAGGAAGCCTGCGTCCTAAGCTTTAAACCCACCCTCACCTCATTCCACCTGCCAGAGCTGCCCTGCTCTTCCCACTGACAGTGTGCTTCCGGGGACCAGCATGGCCCCTCCTCTGCTGTTGCTCCCAGAGGCTCCCGTTTATAGCAGCTCACTAATATTCCACTCCATATTTCAAAATAGGAGAGGACAGGAAAACAATTGGGGTTGTTGCTCTTTTCCCAGAGTTTTCAGAGGACACCCCTGTTTGCTGTGTCTAAAGGGAGCCCACAGCCTCCGGAGTCTACTAAGGAAAGGCCTGTGGAGAGGACCGCCCTATGTGTTAAGCAGTAGGCAGGTTTACAGCCTTTGACTCAAGAGATTGAAGAACCAAGGTCATCCTCCTGCAGGCCAAGTGCAGACAATTTGATCTTGCAAGCTTCCCTAGGCCAGATAAAAGCCAGGGAATCTGCAGAACAACCCTAGGCTCCTGGCCTCATTTACTTTCAAGCCAATGTCCAAGCACCAAGAAAAATCAAGTGGTTGACCTGAGCTTCAGGCATTCAGAGGACATGAATTGTAAGTAATTTCTTAACGTCCTTCTCAAATCTTTGTGAATGATAGCCATTTTATAAATTAAATTTTTCAGGTGTTTAAAGGGAAAAAAATTGGACAGGCTAATCGGTAGATTAGCATAGCAATTGTTACACATTTCGTCTACACTACTGGGTTCTATAATTAAGTCTGAAACCAAGAACTCTTTTGTGTATGCTCAGGTTTAATTTTAAACAAGCAAAAAATAAAAACAAACCCAAACACCATGTGTATAAATAAAATCTAGCTACAAATAACACAATGATGATGCTATTTCCTGATGGGTCCCTCCAAAAGAGACCTCCAATAAAAGACTGGAGGCATAAAGGGGTATGGGATGAAAATAAAATAAAAGCTTATTGCACAATACCCCCATAGAGTGTCTGTTTTCATGGCAGTTGGCAAGGAACTGCAATGACATTATTTGCAAACATGTCCATCTCTAGCATCCATGATCTCTGCTATATGTCTCTATGGTCCACTGGGAGCATCAGCATATCCGGAAAAAGAATCTGTCTGTTCCTGTCTCGATTCATGGAAAGTAAAATGAAGAACCAAAACTTCGGTGCTCTTAGGAGTTTGTGTTTATTAAATTTCCATTGCCATTCAGAACACTACAAACTTGAGGTTTGAACAAGGAAAGAAAACAGTCATCTATGGCTTACATTGGCCGCTTTTCTTCAGTTTTGATTTCCTGATTTATTTCTAGATACTAGCTTAGACAACAGGATATTTATTTCCCATGAAAAAGAAAAGAATATTAAATAAATTCTAAATGGAAAAGACTACTATTTGCAGTCTTGTTACTTTTCTTTTTTAGAAAGATAATAAAAAGAATATTTTAAGCACTCTGCTATTTACAAAGCAAAACTGATTGAACTCAGGCTGGAGAGTTGGCTCGGTGGTTGAGAGCACTGGCTGTTCTTCCAGAGAACAGGTTCAATTCCCAGCATGCACATGGCAGCTCACAACTGTCTGTAACTCCAAATCCGAGACAGATACGTGCAAGCAAAACACCCATACACACACAACAAACATAAAACAAACTAAGAGTAAAATCAAAAAAGGTCAAACTCAATGTTTCTGCATCGCTTGCAAAAACAGTAAGGATGCTTTGCGACCTCCCAATTTTTTGCGAATCTTCAGGATAAAAATGTTCTCATATCCTGTTGCACTGTGGCCTCAAAAAGTGGATTGGAAAAGAGTGAGTTATCAGCCCTCTAAAAAGTTGTCCCTGTTTTGAACCTCATGAAAGAGGAGGCAGAAAAGGTGTAAGGGCCTGAAGGAATGGAGGACACAGGGAGAACGAGACCCTCAAATCAACAGAGCAAAGCTCATACGAACTCCCAGAGACGGCAGCAGATATACAGGCTTACAGGGTCTGTACTAGGTCCTCTGCATATGTAGTACAGCATTGAGGTTAGTATTTCTATGGAATTCCTCAGTGTATGAACAAATGGGTCTCTGATTCTTGTGCCTTTGGGGGGAGGAGGCTCTTTTCCTTCTGTTCGGCTGCCTTGTCCAACTTCAGTGTGATAGGTTTTGTTTTATCTTATTATATTTTATTTTGTTATGTTAAGTTGTTGTCTCTCAGAAGCCTGTCTTTTCTAATGAGAGACCAAAAGGCAGTGGACCTGGATGGGAAGGGAAGGGGGAAGGAACTGGAAGGAGCAGAGGGAGAGGAAACTGTAATCAGGATACACTGTATAAAAAAAAAAAATCTATTTTTAATGGGGGGGGGGTTGTCCCTGTCACAAATAATGGGACTGATGTGCCCTCGTTCACCCAATGCCCGTAGTCTACATAACCCTCCCACACTGGTTTAAATGCCTTTGCGTCAGCAGTGGAACCTTGTAGAAATTGGGGTTTTATAAGATACCTGATGAATAACACCACATACATCTCAGAGCCAACATCCTGCAATGTGTAAACTTGTAGCTGCTTGAACTCCTTAAGAGAATACAGCTGTGACTCACGGGCCTCTCAAAGACTGTTAGTAGGAGCAGCTTGCAAACTGCACGCTTGCAGCAACCCAAATAACTTCTACATGAATATTGAAGTTCAATTTCAAATACACCATAACAGGTTAACTCGGCTTCCCCCTACCTCACCTGACTTTAAAGGACCAAGCTTTATGAGAGGTGAGTGTGACGTGTTTTTTTCCCCCCACTGACTGAGTCCCAAAGAAAACGAAAGACTGGAGAAGCAAATGAAATTTAAAGAGCTCATTTTCATGGGCCTTCATTTTGAGTGAGTGTTGGGCTATTTTTATCCTTTCTTTCTTATTTTTTTTAAGCAGCAACAACGCCATGCTGCCTGTATATGCAAGCATTTGTGACGAGGCACGCGCAGGGACCCACGGCACAGCTGTCCAATTTACATTCACAAATGCAGGTGTTGCTCAGACACAAAGCAGGGGTCGGCTGAATACCGGTCCTAATTACCTACCTTGTCTATGAGAGTTTTCCTTTGTAAAGTTATGCATGCAATTTGGGTTCAACTTGGAAGCCATTTTTAGATCCCAGCATGCTATCCAGCAAGAAATGGGCTGTCATTATAAAGCATAATTTACAGCGTAGTTAATTTTACATTTTTAAAAATTTTACATTAATTTTACATTTAAATGTCTACTCTACACCTAAGACAAAATTCTGTATTCTAATCTGTATATTCACTATTTACTGTTTTCCATCTCCTTCTCGGTATTTAGAAACACTGTTGTTATGTAGAAATGGGAAGGATTTCTTCCTCTTTCTAAGATGATGTCACAATCCTGACGATGAAGACTAAGGACTTTATTAGATGATACAAGAAGAGATATAGCTATCTATCTGCCACCGTCTGCAGTGGGGAGCACACTGAGGCTTATAACAGCAGTTCTTAGAGATGGCCGGATGCAGGGCTGGGATCTAATATGAGCCATTAGGAAACCTAATCCCTAAATGAAATGACCACAAAATCCTACCAGCTAACAGCAGTGCAGCAGCTGGACATGTTTATAGTAATACAATAGGATACTGTTTCAGAGGTAACACTCGGGGACAAAAGAACCCAGCAGGTAAGGCAGCACGCTTATTTCTCTGTTTGGAAAAGCTGAACAGGCAGAGGTTTGGGATATACAAACAGGAAAGAAGACAGGTAATGTGTGCACTAAGGGGCCAGAGAGACCAGCAGGCAAAGGCACTGACCAAGTCAAACCACAGCAAGCTGCTGGGCACCCATCCCAGTAGCTTCTCATAGCAGGCCTCCCTTCAGCAATGATTTTGCCTTCTATAAATTCCCAATACTAAATCTTACCCTGGTTCCCATTATTCATCTTTCAAATATGTATGCTATGGAAGCTTACATTCAGTTTGATCTTAAACTTTTATCATGATATTTTACGAGCATATATGTATACACCTATATGAATATGTATGTATATATACATATGTGTGTAAGCATATTTGTATACACACACACATATACTGTATAACATAGGACTCTAGACTGCTTTTCCAATGGCTTCAGATGCCTTTCTTCAAAGGCTTACTACAAAGTAGTGTAGCTTACTTTACAAAGTCTAACTGTGTCACCAGGGTTGTGACAAATGCATCTTGCTTGGCCTTATTCTCCAGAAGCAGTCCATCAAGATTCAGATCCTTAGTCCCTCAGAATTCTAGAATGACAAGAAGCCCTGTCCTATAGCCATATTCTGGGGAGGAATGCGAAATATTTTGTTGTGGTGAGTAGGGCTTTAAAGAAAAGAAATCACTGGGCACACTCCCGGGGTTAATCTAGTGCTCAGCATTCAGAAAGGGAGCCTGGGCTCCTGGAGCTCACTCTAATCCCCACCCCAGGGAAAGTGAACCCCACTCCTGACCATTCCCAAAGACATCTGACAATTTCCTTACTTGCCTCCTAGTTCTAATGAAGCTCATGAGCCTAATTCTTACAGACTGCTACGAACATTCCAACTGGCTGAACTCTGCAACCTAATTCTTCGGGCATTATGTTTCTTGGGCAGAATGGATGTGACTCAGAATGCAGGCGATTGCATGCTGCAGTGGTGCTTGCAGTGCAGTGAGCCGCACTTAGCATTCAAGATCGCAAAAGTTAGACTTTGAAAAGGCAGGTTCCTGCTGCAAGAACGGACAGGTTTTTATCTTGTATCACAGAAAGGGAAATGCAAGTGCTTAGCAAAATGTGTGCGGGTTTGTGAATTGCAGAAGTTTTACAGATCAATGAGAAATAATCAAGGCCTAGAAACTGACTTCGGTACTCGGTGGCCAAAGACTTTTCCAGTTCTTTAGGGTTGGGATGTGAGTGTGCAGATGTGTACATGTGCTTGTTAAGACATCATACAGTCTGTTTCTCATCAAGAGTGGCTGATATATTATAAAAGGCCATTTTCGGACCTAAACTGTCCTTTTAAACAAAGCCAAGTGGGAACTGTAACTACGGCTCTTCCTGTGTTTATACACCACACTCTCAGACATGAGCTGTTCATCTCTGGCCCTCTTGTCAAGCTCAATCAACTTTAACACAGTGTGTCAAGGGAGGTTTGACAGTTTTTGTCTTGACTAGACTCTGTGAACCAGGTTTTGGAAAAGCAGCAGCTATATCCCCACTGTGTGGGTATACTAAAGCCTCTACAGCTAGCGTCTCACTCTCCTGAGAAACTTCTGTCATTTTTTTCTCTGGTGGGCTCTGGACTGTGCCCTCTTACTAAGCCACCTCTGGTTAGGACAGTGGCTGGGATTTCAGTGTCTTCCTAGGATTCCACTCACCCTCTCAGAACTCAAACACCAAGCCACAAGAAACTGATAGACAAGTTGGGGTTTCTTATTACAAAAAGTTAAGCATGACAGGAAGAAACAGACAAAACAAAATCAAAACACGCAAAGGGGAGGGCCACAGTGTGTCCAGCTAGGGCTAGGAGGCGCATGCGCACGAGGTGGCCAGCGGCCTCACTAAGATGCTTACCTTGTTTCTTTTGAAGTAGGCTCTCCGGCAGGCGGCAAAGCACTTCTCGCTGCAGAAGCTTTTCACCTCACTTCCCATACTCAGGGAATAGCGCTTGATTCCCACTTTCTGGCACCAGGCACACATTATTTGTACATTTGACACATCATCTTCTATAATAAAAGTATAAGAAAAACGTTCATATCAGAAGCAAACATCCGTTCGTATTTAGACACACCCTGACCCTGACAGAGCTCCCAGGGTCGACTTGCAATTTCCGAACCTCACCATTTTCTGATAGAACAGTATGGCCAGTCTTATGGGGTGGAGCGGTAGGTACATTTGTTTGTTTCTCTCCTCAGGGGTATGTGGATGCTGATGTTTCCACAAGGCATTTTACTTAGAAACCAGAGCAACGAGACTACAAAGCTGCAAGAGTTCCAGGACTTCTTAGCCTCCTCTCAAAATGCCTAGTCAATAGCCACAGTGAAAAACAAAGAGGCGTGTAAAATAAACAGCCCGTTTATTCAAAGGGCCTGCGGAAAGTCTTCAACACGGGCACTGGGTGGGGCGCTCTGTGCCATGGGAACCTGAGTGTGCTACGCAATGCCCTCGTGTGAACGTTGACAGTCGGGGGCCAGCAGCCCTAGGCATGTTCTCATCACAGGTAAGTGAACTGTGCTGTTGTTTCCTATTGCAGAATGATCCCCAAGTCAGCTGTCTCATCAAAAAGGGAGAAGTTGTAAATGGCCAGATCCTGGCAATGGGCAGTGGGAAGACCTGGCTTCCTGCGCATTCTCCTACAGTGAGCCTTCAGGCACTGGGGACCTCAGGGAAACACCAGCCTGATTTAGCATTTGATGTGGTTTCTGGGCCTTTGAAGAAGGGATGGTAATGAGGGTATGAGAGCATTCTTAGCCAGACTGGAGTTGGGGTGTCCTCTCAGCTCCTGGACGACCCCTCAACCATGTCAACAGGTGCTCAGATGGGTTCTAGATGGTATGCCAATATTTTTAATATTTAAAACACTATATTGCATGTCCTTTATGTGAGAAGGAAAAACTTAGCCAGCACAAGCTACCATGACTGTCACGTCCATTATTGCTTAAGACAGATGGGCGGTTAAAGCGAGCAAAGAGAATGAATTAAATTAAATTAAATATACTGGGTAAAGCACAGTGCAGACAGGGAGAAACTACAGTAGGGTGGAGTCGGTGACACTCAAATGCCTGAAACTTGGGAATATCGGTCTCTTTTAGGGAAATAAAGATAATATTAGAAATAGTTTAAAATATTTTCTGGCTGCTTTTTAGGAGCTTTCACTATATTTTGAATAGAACACTTCATCCTTTCATTTGATTCTGTGTGTGTGTCTGTGTCTGTGTGCATGTCTGAGTGTCTGTGTGAATGTTTGAGTGTGTGTGCATGTCTGAGTGTCTGAGTATGTGTGCATGTCTGAGTGTGTGTGTGCATGTCTGAGTGTGTGTGTGCATGTCTGAGTGTGTGTGTGCATGTCTGAGTGTGTGTGTGCATGTCTGAGTGTCTGTGTGAATGTCTGAGTGTGTGTGCATGTCTGAGTGTCTGAGTATGTGTGCATGTCTGAGTGTGTGTGTGCATGTCTGAGTGTGTGTGTGCATGTCTGAGTGTGTGTGTGCATGTCTGAGTGTGTGTGTGCATGTCTGAGTGTGTGTGTGCATGTCTGAGTGTCTGTGTGCATGTCTGAGTGTGTGTGTGCATGTCTGAGTGTCTGTGTGCATGTCTGAGTGTCTGTGTGCATGTCTGAGTGTTAGTTTGCATGTTATATATATATGTGTGTGTGTCTGTGTGCATGTCTAAGCATGTGTGTGTATGTATGCATGTCTGAATGTGTCTGGGTGTGCATGTATGGGTGTCTTGTGTATTTGTGTGTCTGACTATGTATGTGTCTGTATGTATAGTATATGTGCATGTACGTGTATGTGTGTGTGTTGCATGTGTCTGTGGACATGTGTGTGCATGCGTGTGTCTGTAGGCATGTGTGTGTGTCTGTGGGCATGTGTGTGCATGCGTGTGTGTCTGTAGGCATGTGTGTGTGTCTGTGGGCATGTGTGTGTGTGTGTGTGTGTCTGTGGGCATGTGTGTCTGTCTGTCTGTCTGTCTTTGTGTGTGTCTGTGGGCATGTGTATGTGTGTGTGTCTGTGGGTGCGTGTGTGTGGGCGTGTGTAGCTCTAGTCGCCACTCTTCGCAGCAATCCTTCTTTACAGATCTGTTTTGTTCTAAGCCAGACTCATGATTCAGACATGAATGGGAATCACAAACTACCCAACAAGCTCTGGTGCAGCGTGTCTGATTTCTGAGTAAAATCCCCCAAAGACTAATTGCTAAGCAAGGCCTGATCCATGAGTTGTTGACATATTCATGGTTCACAGAGTCTGTCATGCAATCATTCCATTTCCAGGGGAAAGATCTGGTTTGAGGCACTGTGGCCATCAGCCTGCAAAATTAGAAACAAACTAATTTATAATGCGGTGACATGGCTTCTTCTCCCCAAGTGTCCACTCAGACCCACGTGCAGCACTTTGTCTACCACAAAAGAATAAACGTCGTCATTTTAATAATTTGTGCGATTTCTCAAATCACATTTCAGAATCTATGACTCATTATCAAACAAGACAGCATAAAAAGAGAATCTTTGATGTTAGCAAACACTTTTGATAACATAACAGCCTTTAAATAAAGTCAAAAATATAAATTCAAATGTAACATAATTACCGCATTGACAGATGTGTTCTGCCAATTATTTCTATTTCGCATGATTTCGATATGGATTCCTGTCTACACACAGATACTTCATGTTCTGTAGCAAGAGTTCTCTAGGTGAACGCATGTGAAGTGCATCCTTGGATTGGTAACCACTTTAAAATGATCGCCCATCACTACTACACTAACAAGCCCTAATAATTCCTATTGTCCCCATTGATACAACGCCTTAAAATCTTAGGCTCCTGAAAAAGAAGAAGACACCACACAGCTCTCATAAATGACCCAGGCAATGGTCTTGCTTCTGGTGAGATCTGTAAGGGAAAAAAAATGTCATGAAGGAGATCATTTGTTCTCACAGTTCAAGGAGGACCCGATTTCCCAAGGAGCCATTCCAAAACATTCATCTCCCCTCAGCATGTCTGGCTTGACAAAGGAAGCGTGAGTTTTAAAGTCCTGACTTTGTTGGCTGCGATGGACTGGAGCAGAGACTAGAAGGGCAAGGTAGAGCACTTAGGCCACCACAGGGCCTGGCCCTGGGGAGGACACACACATGTACAGAATCAAAGGGCATCTCAGGCCACCCGGTAGGCCCGCTTGTCATGTTCTAAAGAGTGGCAAGGACACCACTTCCTGACAACAGGACCTAGCAAATAAAAGCATTAAAAATTAAAACATACTGGGCTCACGCAATATTCTTACTAGAAAGCTCCAAAGTGGGAGGTAAGACAAAGGAATCGTGCAGTTTGGTTTTCGCGGTGAGAAGAGTTGTCGGATGGTAGCTGGCATCTGTCCTGTTAAATAAATCAGCGTTCCTGTCTGTTCTGCTTCCTACAGGCAAATACTCTGGGAAAGGCCCAGCAGACGTCTCCTGTCCTGTCATCCAACTTCTCAACAACGAACGACCCGAAGATGAGTCTGAGAAGTCGGTTATTCCAAAAGGTCACAGAAATATTTTCAGACACGACAGGTATTCCAGTCTTATAACAGCCAATTAATGCCACACTTCAGAAACTAAAAGAACTGTAATGGTTCGTCAGTCAGAACAGCTCAGATTCTATCACCAGACGCAGTGTCTTATAGAATGACTACCCCTAAAAAGTAAACCTTTCCTAAGAAATTGCAGCCAAAATGTGTTTCAATTAAATCTGTTTTTTTTTTTTTTAACCTTGAAGTCTGGTGTGCTTTTTATCGTCAATTTGACACAACCTAGAGTTGTGGGGAAGAGGAAACCTCAGTTGAGGATTTACCTAGATCAGACTGGCCCATGGGTATGTCTGCACAGAATTATCATGGCTATTAATCGATGTAGGAGGATCTAGCCCACTGTGGGCAGTACCTGTGTGTGAGCCAGTAAGCAGCTATCACCCATAGTTTCTGGCTGTCTTGAGCTCCCAGGCTGATGTACCTCAGTGACTGACTGTGACCTGTAAGTATAAACCAAACAAACTCTCTCCCAATTTGCTGCTGGTCCGAGAATTTCAGCACAGCAACAGAAAGGAAACTAACTGTGGTAAGAGCATGTGTGCTTACCTGGTGAGACAGAAGGTTTGGCAACTCAGCTTCTTCCTAAGTGGACCTATTTTCAGTGATTTATTTATTTTTTTAAGTCTCCAAACTAGATAAAAAATTTTATTTATCTCCTACGTAAGCTAAAAGTGTGCACCATTAAAGACTTGGGGTTATATCATTGAAGACTCATATGACTGACAGGCTTATATTGTGGCTTATATTATGGCAATTATCCTGTATTTTTTCATAATGAACAATGCAGCAACAAAGGCAAAATGCTTAGTGTTAAATAACATTCCCAGAGTGAAGAGTCTGTATACCATGATAAAATTTTCATGTGCCACATATAAATATTTATCAGGCAAGAATGCATGTTTCAATTAATCAGGAAAGTTGGTGCCACCTCTTTAGCATTTAATCAAGTAAAATGTTTGTGGCGTCTTCTTTCTAATGTTCAAAGAGCTATAAGACATTTTTCTAGTGTGCATTCCAGAAAATGAAGTCCAGATTAATAACTCTAAGATGAAATAAAAGTTGTATTTGTTTATAACTGTACAGAGAAATATGAGCGTGCACATTTCTGAAATGCCTTGCTGAGTGGCTTGAGCAATTGCCTTATCTGGTGACTTTTAAAAATAAGGATGGCCATTGGTCAGTGGTCTTCTTAGGCCACTTCAACTGAAGCAATGAAAAGAAATACTGAATTACTTGATATGAGACCAAGGAAAATCGAGGGGACCTCAGCAGGCCCCAAACAATGACGCTGTGACTTTAGTAGCAACTTTCATGAGAGTATAAAACTGAGGACAAATGAGAAGGAATTTGCTGGCTCTCCTGCCACAATTCCTAGAATTCACACATCCAAACAACCATTTGAGGACCTCAAGTATGTATGAAACACCTTGCAAAGTTGCCTGAAGATGCTCCTGTGTGCTCTCCACACCATGGAATGAGAGCCTGGGCAGCGCTCGGGTCAGTTTGCTTGCAGGAGCTGCTAATTTAAGAATAGGATGAAGGGGAGGCCAGCGAAATGGCATGGCTGGCAAAGACACTTGCTGCCACGCCTGGTGACTTGAGTTTCATACCCAAGACACACGTGGAGGGAAGACAGAAAAAACTTCAAAAGTTGTCCTCTGAGCCCTCTCTACACACCTGTTACACACACACACACACACACACGCACGCACACCACAGGCAAAACTAGAGTTTAAACTTGATTTTCTTTTCAGTCTATCTGCAAAGAAAGAAATTTCATCTTGGAATGATTCAGTTCTAATGATCTTAAGGCATTCCAAGTTAATAGTCTCTATAGCCGTGGTGCTCAGCCTTCCTAATGCTGCGACCCTTCGATACAGTTCCTCATGCTGTGCTGACCCCCAACCATAAAATTACATCTTTGCTATTTCGTAACTGTATTTTTGTTACTGTTATGAATCATAATGCCAATGTCTAACATGCGACCCCTGTGAAGGGGTCACGATCCACAGGTTAAGAACCACTGCTCTAGAGGCTCCTGCAGGAAGTGAGCCATGAAGAGGGCTGTGGAAAACTTGAACCCTGTCCCAATCGGAAATCATGGCTGCCCACCATCCAGTACTTCCTAGCTTCCAGGCACAGCGTATTTCACCCTCCTCTCCATTATTTACTCTTAATCCCAGCCACCCACCACCAGGCAGACACTCACTCTTTCCCTACTGTGGAGGTGGGAAGCGAGTTTAGAGGTGGCGCCATCTGCTCCAGCTTGCACAGCAAGCCCACACCTAAGCCCACGTGCAGGCTTCCAGAGGCGGAGCTCTCAACCCCTGGACCTTAGCGACCAGGGCCTTTCCAAGTAGGTAAGGCGACACACCACTCACATGCACATCCCCGGTGAAAAGGAACAAAAGCTACCTCTGATTTGGCTACTGACAAACAGCTGAGAGACATGCAGGTAGATTTAGCTGAAATCAGAAAGGTCAAGTGTCTTGGAGGAGACGGATGAAGTGTTAGTCAATCAATACACGTTGATTGTTTTTTTTTTTTTTTTTAGAACAAACAAGTTAAAGGCCCACGGTGCAAGCTTTGCTCTTTTATGACTGGGAGACACAGTGCTACAAATATTCCAGCTGAACACGTAGCAGCAAGTACTCCGTAGCCGCTGAGGAATAAGATGGCAGAAGGAATAGCAGGCAGGAAGCAGCTATTCTAACCACAAGGCGAACAACATTCTCACCAGCCTTCTCAGGACAGGGAATCACTGGTACATGAGTCCGTCTGGTTTGTCATGTGGCAAAGGGAGATCACCCACATACCTGATTTCAAAGGTGCCACTGTGAAATATCCTTGTTTCAAAGAACTCTCCCTCAATTGCCCACTAATATTAAATTCAACCATTGGAGGATCATTTATTTGTCTCTATTATATCTTACTCCCAAGTATAAAGTTTCTAAAAGCAAAGAGTTTCTCCATATTTGTAAATCATAATTCTGTTTATATAAACATAAAGCTTATATTTTAGGCTCAGTGGTTTATTGTGAAAAGTGTCCACGGGTGAGGGGGGAGTGGCGTGCTGGAGGTAGGGCCGGCTCCAGTGAGAAAGGCAAAGAAGCAGAAATGGGAGAAGCAAGGACACAAGAAGCCTCAGGTTACTGCTAAGCATATGGCTTGCTGTGTCTGTGCACACATACCTGCAGGGGCCAAAGGACAGCTTTGGATGCTGTCCTCAAGAACACAGTCCATTTTCCTTGAAGCAGGGTCTCTTATTGGCCTGAGCTCACAATGGGCTAGACTGAGTAGACCGTAAGATCCAGGGATCTGTCTGTCTTTACCCACCGAGGGAGTTACAGGAACCCTACCACACCTTCTAAAAATGGATTCTGGGGGCTACACTCAGGTCCTCAAGCAATTTACAGACTGAGCTATTTCCCCAGTTCTCGGGAATCTTTTTGAGCCCTCAAATTCAGCACAAAAGATATGAAAGTACTAGGGAAGAATGGCATATAGCTAGGAATCATTAGAAATGAAAAGTAAGAGGGAGGTCTACTGTCGGCAGCTTCAAGGTGTGACATCCTTCACACAAATAAGATAATAGCGTATACTGCCTTGCAAACATAAGTGGCTGCCGTATGAAACACAGCATGGCAGGCATCATCATGTCTTATTAAAGAGACTGAGCAGAGACACTGGTGTAAACATCACACCTTCAATGCCCTGGTTTCTCTTCCTATGGTATAATGTTTCCACCTTTTACTAATATTGACCTGTATCTGGGAGCAGAGGGAAGTCTTTTGGGTAGTAATGCTCACAATCACACTGCTGCTATGCTATACATAAAGGAAACATCCCAAGATTTACTGCAAATGAGAGACACACAAAATGATACGTGTCCTCTGTGGGTCACCTGGAGAGGCACCTGTCTCTCCAGCTATACCCCTCCCATGGGTGACATCTGTAGAACTATTGACTGTTTTTGAATACAAGGAGCAATCCGGAAACAGGTTAGATCTCAGTATCTCAGATTAAGAGCAAAGCCACTGATATTATTAAAGAAGCCTCACTTAGAGTTAATCTTTTTTTAATGTTTGAATTAATAGTTGACAAGATGTTACCAAATATATCACCATACTGCCAGATATTCTGTAATTAATAGATGCGATTTCTTTGTAATTATTACATTAACAATCCACACATGGGTGGATCTTTCTAAGTGCCTGAGAAGTTGGCTCTTTTAAAAAGTATCAGAGTAGCAGCTAGGTGTCTACCACTTTGGTAACTGAGCTACCAAAATTTTCCCAAGAGAAGAGTCTAAATTACTAAAATTTTATGCACCTAGTTGCCATTAAACGACTAGATACAATTAAATGATAAAGGCCTTTTGGCTTGAATCCAAACATCCCTCTTAGGCTCATATTTTAAAGCCTGCTCCCCAGCTGGTGGCAAAATTTTGGGAGGGAAGCTTAGCTGGTAGAGGGGTCACTGGAGGCTAGCCCTGGGAGACTGAGGCTAGCCCTGGGAGGTGACACCTGCCCCTGGCTCCTAGCATGCTTTCTACTAGCTGGTTCACCATAATGACAACAGCCCCTGCCACATGCTTCTTCCACACTGTCATCCTCACCATAGTGGACCTAAACCCTGAGCCAAAGTAAAATGTTCCTCCTTTAAGTTGTTTCTGTCAGGTTTCATGGTCACAAGTTTAAAAAGTAACTAATAGAAAGTCAACATATGAGTCTTTGAAGTACCTAAAATATCAGAAATTTTCTTTTGAAAGTAGATCTGAATTAATTTCAAGACTATAAGTTCTCTACATTATTCTAAATTGAGTAGTGCTTAATTCCCAAATAAAATCTTATCACTAGAGTCTTTGCCTATCATACCGTGCGTCTGAGGACTTGTTTTCGTGGTACCAGAGGGCACCGTGCAATCTTCCAAAGAAAGGAAGCAACTAACAGTCCCACTGAACTGTGACACTTATGAACCATAACAATGATCAGAATGGCAAAATAACCCTAAGGGTGCAGTAGTGGCACAAGCCTTGGCAGGAAGCAGCAACTCTCTAATTGTATTTAACATTCTCTCAACAAGAGAGCAACTATTCGGCCGGGCGATGGTGGCACACGCCTTTAATCCCAGCACTCGGGAGGTAGAGGTAGGCGGATCTCTGTGAGTTCGAGACCAGCCTGGTCTAGAGAGCTAGTTCCAGGACAGGCTCCAAAGCCACAGAGAAACCCTGTCTCGAAAAACCAAAAAAAAAAAAAAAAAAAAAAAAAAAAGAGAGAGAGAGCAACTATTCTATTACTGGAAACCTGGGCAGCTACCCAGGACTAGTAAAGTCAGAATTCTAGGAGGAGAACCTACAACCACCACTTCACCAAACCAGCACCATCCCTTCCTACATGCTAAATATCTGTATTGATACCCACAGGCAAGGAGAGTCCTCACCCCCTACCAAGAAAATGTCTCTTTGAAACAGACAGAAGCCATTACAGAAAACCACAACCAAACAAAATGTAGAGTTGTGGAGCCCTATCACAATGGATCCATCTAGAAAACACTCCTGTACCTAGGGCTCAGGAAACAGTGCAGAAGAAGGGGCAGAAAGATGTTAAGAAGCAGAGGATCAAAGAGTTTGCTGTGAGATTGTGTCTTGTCAGAAGCTCTACTCAGCAAGTCTCATCAACATGACTGCCTAAATATAAGCTGAACGAGGACAACAGAGGACATGCCAAGGGGACAACGGAAACACCATGAGGCCTCAATGCTACACAAAAAACCACAGGCAACTAAGGAATGAGGAGCGTGGGAGAAAACATCTTCCCCAGGGAAGAGCACGCCAATGGCTTATCCAATACCAGTGGTCTGCCCTGATAATATAGTCGTACAAGCAACAGTATACAGACTGAGAAGGTTGCATTTGTGTATTTAGGAATATATACATGCATGCAACAACAATTTATGAAAGAAAGAAGCTATGAATTTGGAAGCATAAGGAGGAAAATATGGAAGTATTTATAGGGAGGAAAGAGGAAGGAGAAATGTAATTATATTATAATCTCAAAGACTAAAAGAATGAAAATCTAGCCTCTATATGTAGACTAAAACTTGGTTCTAATAAGTCAAAAAAATAAATGCATATTAACCCAAATTACAAAAAAAAGTTAATTTTTCAGTTTCCTAATGAAACTCTCCCTATTGTGTACCTATTATCCTATGTCATTATAGATGGAGGAACTAAGGATGCGTTTCCTGAAATAATCAGGGGTTTACATGAAGGTATTCATGCTAGGTAACTAACAGGTGAAGGACATTGAGTTGAACATGATGTGGCGTTGCTTGAAAGAGAAAAGACAGGAAGTGTGTGGCCCAAGATGCAGCATGCAGGATGCAGAATGCAATAAGAGAGGAGCCAAGATCTTCAGGAGATGTGTGGGGAGCCCAGTGGGGGAGTTGCATCTTGAAGGGCTTAGAAGGAGAGCAAGCTCAAGGCAAGGAAAGACAGTGAGAATTGCAGGACCCAGGAAGTGGCGGGCAGGGTTTCCTAAAGACACCCAGCTGACCAAGGCAGTGTAAAGGGATAGGTCAAAGATAAAACTGTTGGAAATCGGGATGGATATGGTATACCATATCAGTTCTCAATGGGAGAGAAGAGGCCTCACTAAAGAGCAGGAGAGCATCATGTGTCTCGTTCATTGCACGTGCTTGGTACCTAACATGTAACCACCTATAGACCATGAAGGATGGATGGATGGATGGATGGATGGATGGATGGATAGACAGATGGACAGATGCAGAAGAAAGGCAATGAGGTTCTGATCTTATAGAATAACAGTGAAAACAGGTTGGAACTTCAGAGGGAAACTAAAACAAGAACCCCAAATGTAGGCTCCCAGAAACAATTCTAATTACAGACAGCTCATATTCCTAAGTTTCTAATCAAACAAAGGCATCCAGAGCGTTAGTTCTTGCTGGAGACCAACTCTGGAACCAAGTTCACACAGAAAGAAGTTGCTTTGCACGCACCATCCCTTCCTTGCTTATTTTTCCAGCACCTAACAGAGAAAGAAAATAAAAGGAGAGCCCACAAATTCCCAAAGCTGGGCACTGAACAACCCTAACCTGGACTCTGAACTCCTTCAAGGCCAATGAGACACAAGTGGAAAATTCCCTGATGGGTCTTGGTCAAAACATAGAGGCATTAGAATTGCTATGCAAAGTTACATTCAGGTTGAGCACAAGGTATATATTAAATGCAAATGAATTTGACTTTTAGACTTCTATGTCACCTCTAGATCGTCTTATTATGCACATGCAAATATTCCAAAATCTGGGGGAGGATCCAAACACTTTTGGCTCTACACGTTTCTAAAAAGGGCTCCACAACCTCTAATTTCCTCTTGAATACCACACGGAACCTGGAATCTCCAGCGCTACACTCCTAATCGCGTGTTTCTGCTTTCCTGGGGCTGACTGATACACTAGGAAAGAGGCTTCAACCCACAGGTCTCAGAGACATGCCTTCCTTTGCCTCTCAGCGCTCACTGCAGACAGTCTGTCTTCCCTATATAATCACCCAAGAAACTCAAAAAGGAAGTGGGAAAGGTTGACTTCAGAATAAACAAAAACCAAAGCCCTATATGGAGCATTTCCCAAAGCGTAGCCCACAGAACACTAATCTCATGGGGAACTTAACTGACTGTTATTTTTAAAAAGACTTCCATGGTTAAACATGTGTGGAAAACATTGGGCTAGACAAAGCCAAACAATAGACTTTTTTTTTTCCTTTTCTTTTTTCTTGTTTTTATAAAGGACGTGTTGGTTCCACCAATACAAAACCGAGGATCTTTACATGTGCTGTATTTCACAGATTTAACCATGTACATGTCTTTTCATTAAAACTCTCAAGATAGAACTTGCGAGGAAGCCCCTCCCTGAGGTACCTATGTTACCACCTATCCACGTTAGCACTTACATTAGCACCACACACTTCCCTGTGGGCCATTAATTATCAGGAAGGTTTCCCCTCTTTTGTGCAGAATTAGATTCTCAGTTCCAGGAACACCTTTTATCAGTGCTGAGTAGAAAGATAGTCATGGGGCTAAGGCTGGATATCTCTGATCACAAAGTCCCATGGTGTCTGCTACACCCAACAAATACAGAGCGGGCAACCCTTTCTTTCCCTGCAAATTCCTGGGGGAAATGGCAAAAATCCACAAAAGCGCAAGCAATATGGCTCTTAGCAGTCTGAATAAATCACACCCCTGGATGACTGCCACAGACAAGGAGCTAAGGAAAGCCTTGTCCCCACAGCTGCACCTCGGGTCTGATCTACTGACCGACCTAAGATGCCCTGGGACAAAGACACTATGACCACAGATTCGTTCCCTATAGACTCCTCTCCTCGTACTTGAGGCTCACTGAGTAGCTACTCCACAAATGCACAAGAGAATCAACTCAAAAAGTGTGGGATTGAGTCTTCATTCGGTGCTGGAAAAGCTGTTCTAAGCATGTCCTTCCTCAAAGGACATTATTTAAAAAAAAAAAAAAAACTGGCAGCATATAAGGACCAAAAGGTTAACAAGCCTGTGTGTACAGGAGTTCAGAACAAGAACACTCTTAAACGAACCAAGGAAAGCTGGCTAGGACATCACTAACAAAGAAAATGACCTTGCTTCGCTCATGACGACTGCCCCCTGGACATCTTAGCGAGTCACGGCAGATGCTGCGCACAAACTCCTCCCCCAAACCAGCCCTCTTCATCATGCTTTCGACTTCAGTAGCTGGCCCCACCATCCAGCCATAATCTCGTGACAGAAGTCTGTATCCTTTCTGCCTTTTAACCTCCCACCTTCTGAATAATCCCATGTTAATAATCGCATGTCCTAAATACCCTAAATAAGCTGGGGGTGGCACACACACTTAATCCCAGCCCTCGGGAGGCAGACACAGGTGGATCTTTGAGTTCGAGGCCAGCCTGGTTTATAGGGTGAGTTCCAGGGCAGCCAGGGTTACACAAAGAAACCCTGTCACGAAAAACAAAAACAAGATAGAAAAAGAAAAAAGAAAAGAAAAAGAATGCCGATTGCCCTAAATATTTTGAAAATATATCTATCCATCCAGTCGTCTACTTATATGAAAGGCGCTACTCTAAGTGTCTTGCCACATGGAGTTTTTATTTCTTTCCATCCAAGCAAAGCTACCAGCATCTCTTCCTTAAAGTGCAGGTCGCCTCCTGTGTCACCACTGTCCAGTTCATTCCATGTTGCATGCAAGGAATTCTAAACAAAAAATATGATCACTGCTCCCATGTAAAATAAAACTCTTCAGGGCTCTCGTGTGCTTCACCCATCCCCCCCCCACCCCCCCGCAAGGTGACATCCTTGACTTGATTTCTATGTCTCCCTCCACCAGCCCCTCATTGGTCTCATTGGTTCTATGGCTCTCTTTACCAGTCACTCATTGGTCTCTATGGTTCCCGTGACCAGCCTCTCACTGGTCTCATGGTTCCCATGACCAGCCTCTTATTGATCACTATGATTCCCGTGACCAGCCTCTCATTGGTCTCTACGGTTCCATGACCAGCCTCTCATTGGTCTCTATGGCACCTGTGACCAGCCTCTCATTGGTCTCCACGGTTCCCATGATCAGCCTCTCATTGGTCTCTATGGTTCCTGTGACCAGCCTCTCATTGGTCCCTATGGCACCTGTGACCAGCCTCTCATTGGTCTCTAAGGCTCCCGTGACCAACCTCTTGGTCTGTCAACTCTCTGGGTTCTGACTTCTTGACTTCCTTGAAGCTCTGAGCCATCATTACACGTGATCTTTCCTTACCTACTGAGTCCTTGACCAATGCAAATTTTTCTTGCTTTTATTAAACTTCAGTGTAGCATAGGCTTCCTGTCTTTACACCGGGAGGCATCCTATGAAAGTCTGGGCCTTATAACCCTCAGACATAATTGGGATTTGATTTCATTTGCTATGTTTTAATACCTGTCTCCCTGACTACATATAAGTTGGGTAAGACAGGAACCATGTCTGTTCTGTTCACTAGAATGAAATGAGCCTCGTCTTAAGAAGGAAAAGCAAGATGTTTGCAGAGCACACCTTGAGCGGGTGACACCAGGGGTGGCATGGAGGGATGAAGCCAAGGACACAGAGAACAAAGTTGCCTCACAGGGAAACGGCAAGGAAAAGCTCCAAAACAGAAGGGTCGTTATTTCCACACTTCTTCGCCAAGTCCACAAAGCAAGCCTTCTTAACTGTACAGGAACTTAGAGGAGTCAGCGCTGGGGATGCCCCTAGGATAACAAGACATTCCAGAAACAGCCAGCCCAGACAAGGAAAGGAGGGGAACTGACGGTTCCTTTGCTTTCCTGTCAGCATCTTAGCCTCTGGTGACCTGGGGCTGAATATCCTGAAACAACTTTCTCAACCACATCATAAACACAAAAGAACAGTCCCAAGGCTGCCTCTGAAATCACAGAGGAGCCACAACCTGGTGGCATTTCCCCTTCAGAAGGTAGTCCTGGGCCCTCCACTAACGTAACCAATGACCCTAAGGAGGTCATTTTGTCTATTTAAAAAGGGAGGGGAGCTGGGTGGTGGTGGCGCATACCTTTAATCCCAGCACTCAGGAGGCAGAGGCAGGCGGATCTCTGGGAGTTCGAGGCCAGCCTGGTCTACAAGAGCTAGTTCCAGGACAGGCACCAAAGCTACAAAGAAACCCTGTCTCGAAAAACCAAAAAAAAAAAAAAAAAAAAGGGAGGGGAGCAGAGAAAAATGTAGAGCTCAATAAAAATCAATAAAAAAAGTATAGACAAAAGCTATTATTTTTTTCCTTTCCTTTTTCTTAAAAAAAATCCCTCACTTAATTTCATTTCTGTTATTCTATCTCCTCACCATAGGGGGCCTAAGAAAGTATTTGGATGACAAGATGGTTTTATAAATGAACCTTTCTGAGTGCCACAACATTTGAACTACCAGCAGTACAGTGCTCTGTTTCTTATTCCTTATTGTATATTAAATTAAACATTGATAGGGCAAGACAAATAGTCTTCAGATTATAACTTTTAAATCCTCTTCCATCAGCTTCTGGTGTTTCTCTGTGATCTTCCACACACATGGTATTTTCATCTTAAGTTTCCCAGAAAATAGAATCCGAGACAAATATAAACAAGTGTTTTAATGAGCCTGTGATTCCAGCAAGTAGGAGCAAAAATCAAGAGACTGAATGTGGGGAGGAGGAAAAGCCAGCAGAAGTTTATGCTATTGAAATGGCCACTGCACAGAGAGATTGGCATGCAATCACATGGCTTCTTCTTCGAGTTTATTAAATATGTTTTGTAGCTATCCATCCAGGGCCAAAAGAAGGAAGATGCATCCCTCAGCTTTTATTCCCCGTTAATCTAGTGTGTTAAGCCCTTTTGGTGTTCGTCTGTGTGAGTGGCAGTCTAACAGTCCCCATGGATTACCCATGCTGCCATGTTAGAGAAGCCTCAAAATAGGGGACCAGATACACACACCGCATGTATATGACTAGGAGCTTCCTGAACACACACACACACACACACACACACACACACACACACCTACCTGTATCTTACTCTTTAGATTTCACCATGATCCATCTGCACATAACTAGATGGTAATGCCTCAATAATCAGGAATGATGAGAGCTGGGATTATGTAGCGTAGTTGGTAGAGCCCTTACCTACCATGGATAAAGCTTGATCCCCAGCACCACCTAATCCTCAGTGTGATGGTACACACCTGTAAATTCCAGCACTCGGGCAGAGGCAGGGTGAGCCAAAGTCAAAGGTCACCCCACTTATATATGGAATTAGAGGCTGGTCTGGGCTAGAGGCACTACATATCCCCACACCCCAAAATCTACTTGTTTTAGGGCAGCTATAAGCAAATCAGATACAGGTTAAATATAGAGCTGTGTCAAGAGGAAACAGTAATCTTTGAGAAGAAGATTTATTTTTAGAAGAAAGGAAGGACTGATATTTTCTAATCTATGAATAAATGTTATACACACAATTTTATGTCCAAGTTGAAGACCTGAAGAAGCCCAGGTCATGCACTGTTGATGAATTTGTTCCTTGTTTTCCATTATGATATGCTAATGTTACAATGAAAATTCTTCAAATGAAGAACTGTTACAATGAAATTGTAACAAATGAAAATACCTAACAAATACCACATTTGTTTTGAGTACCTGTTTATGGACAATTATCAGGTAATAAGATTTATGTCTTTTCAGCATTAGCAAATACTCCAATCACCTTGCAAGAGTAGTTAGTGTGTTAATTTACACTCTCATTGGTTGTACACGCGAGTCCCAGTTGCTCATGTCCTTATCATCACCAGGGCAGTGCCAGTCCTTTCATGCTAGTGTGTGCGTATGATTCTCATTATAATTCCTAGGATGTATTCATTTTATGCATATGAGTGTTTGGCTTTCATGTGTGCGTGTACACTACATGTACAGACTACACTCTAGCCACTCATCACTGGGGCAGTCAGTCATTCCACTCTAGCGTGTGTGTATGATTCTCATTAGAATTCCTAGGATGTAGTCATCTTATGCATGTGAGTGTTTTGCTTTCGTGTGTGTCCATACACCACATGTGTGACTAGTGACTGTAAAAGTCAGAAGAGAGCATCGGAGCTGGAGTTATGGATGGTTGCGAGCCATCATATGGGCGCTGAGAATTGTACCTGCGTCCTCTGCAAGAACAAGGGCTCTTCCATCTCTGCCCTGACACTAAACCAGCCAATCCCTGAGCAAGGAAAACTAACCAATCACTGAGGCCCTAGAGGCTTGGAATTCTCCTCAGGCCTGGAAAGCCTCCTTACGTCATAGTGGGCAGCCAATCCTAAGCTTGGAAGTCTGAATTCCAGGGGACAGCCAATCACAAGCCCAGGGCTTGGACTTCCCCCAAGGCTCTTTCGTTATTTCAACCCCTTGTATTTGCTGCTCAGGGTCTCTCCTGCACTGTTCCTGTTGCTACTGCCACTGTCATTGCTGCTATTGCAGCTTCCGAAGGATGGAGGGACCTGAGTTAACTCACAAATAAAGACTCTTTGTTTTTGCATCAGGAAAAAAAAAAAGAAGAAGAACAAGGGCTCTTAACCACCAAGCCCCATCTCATTATAATTTTAAATTTTATATCCCGAATGACTAGTGAGATTGAACAATTTTATAACATTTATAAATTCCAGGATATTTCTTTGGTTAAGTATCTGCTCATAGTTTTTGCTTGCTATCCTATTGGGTAGTTCTATATTTTATATACGTCTTCTCTACATTTTAAGAAGTGGATCCTTTGTTGGGATACAAATTAAAACATCATCTCCTATCCAATGATAACTTTTCCATTCTTTTTAAAGATTTATTTAACTTGTTTATGCCTATGAATGCTCTATTTGCATGTATGCCTGCATGGCAAAAGAGGGCATCAGATCCCAATATAGATGGATATTATATCATATGGGTGCTGGGAGTTGAACTCAAAACCTCTGGAGGGGCAACCAGTACTCTTAACCACTGAGTCATCTCTCCAGCCCCATTTTTCATCCTTTTAAAGATAACTTAAAAAAAAAAACAGATATGATAGTGCAGGCCTTTAATCCTAGTATGTGATGAAGACAGAGGCAGGTGATCTCAATGAGCCTAAGGCCAGTCTGGCCCACCAGTCCATCCAGGGTTGCACAATAAGACCTTCTTTAAAAAGGTATTTCACACTGGCCCGGCGGTGGTGGCGCACGCCTTTAATCCCAGCACTTGGGAGGCAAAGGCAGGCGGATCTCTGTGAGTTCGAGACCAGCCTGGTCTACAAGAGCTAGTTCCAGGACAGGCTCCAAAACCACAGAGAAACCCTGTCTCAAAAAACCAAAAAAAAAAAAAAAAAAAAAAAAAGTATTTCACAGTTGGGGCTAAGGAGATAGTTCAGCAGTTAAGAGCAATGGCTGCTCTTCCACAGGACCCAGGTTCAGTTCCCAGCACTCAATGGTAACTCACAACTGTGTGTAACTCCAGTTCCAGGGAATCTGGCACCTTCACACAGACATGCGTGTAGGCAAAATATCAATGCATATTAAAAATGATCTTTAAATAAATATATATTTTTACATATTTTATTTTCAATATAAAATTTTTTAATGTATTAAGAGGCTAGAGAGGTGGCTCAGCAGTTAAGAGCACTGGCTGCTTTTCCAGAGGTCCTGAGTTCAATTTCCAGCAACCACATGGTGGCTCACAACCATCAATGGTGGGATTTGATGCCCTCTTCTGGCATAAAGGTGTACATGCAGATAGAACACTCACATAAATAAATAAATAAATAAATAAATAAATAAATAAATAAATAAATAAATCTTTTAAAATATATGTATCTTTTTAAATGTATGTAGAGACAAGGTCACTGTGTAGTTCAGGCTCAATTTGGATTCACAGTCCTTATAAGACTGGACCTGGTGGCATATTGCTCGAATGTCAGCATTTGGAATACTAAAGGAATAGCTATAAGTTTGGGGCCAAGATGGAATATATAGCAGGTTTCAGACTAGCCAAGATAACATAGTGAGACCTCGTCTCAAAAGACAAAAACAAAAGCAAAAAAAAAAATCTTTTGTAAACTACACTTAATTATTGTGTGCATGTGTGTGAGTGTGCATGCACGCATATGTGCGTGTGTGTACCAAGGTGTGGGTGTACATCTGGAGGTCAGAGGACAACTTGAATTGGTTCTCTCCTATCATGTGGACTCTGAGCATTATACTCAGGCAACTGGGCTTAGGGGTAAGCACCTTTATCAGCTGAGCTATCTTGCCAAATCAAAAGTATCTTTTAATCAACTGAGAATTTTATTTTAATCATCTATCAAAACAACATCTCTCTTTATCACAAGTGCTTTAAGTGCATAACTTAAGAAACTTTGGCCTACTTAAGACCCTGCACAACCTTGAGCGGAACAAAGTTTAGAATTTCTAATGAGGGGCCCCGATCCCATGACCAGACCTCCCCTCCACGACCCCATCCAACCATCATTCTCTCATAAAAGACTCATTTCCAAATGCTACTATAACCTTCATACTTCTACAAAAATTCGTGCTGGAATTTTTATCACAATTACATTAAACAAATTAATCAATTTGGGAAGAAGATACCTTTTTTACAATATTAGCCTCTAATCTATAAGCATAATATAGGTCTCAATTATTTATGTCTTCTTTAATTTTCTTAACAATGAACTCTTTCAAACCACCGTAGGCATATTTTGCTAATTTTTTCTTTAAATATTTGAAGCTAGTACATACAGTATTCAAATAAGTTTTAAGAACTGTTTTGTGGCTAATATTACAGATTTCAATAAAGCTGCTCATGAATTATGTTTTCCTATAGATTAAGGTTGTGGATTTATACAAATTAACGTTTCAAATCCTTTTCTTTTTCCAAGATTATTTTAGTGAATTCTAATATTTTCATATTCTAATACAAATGATGGCAAGGGCCATCTACAGAGGTTCATTTCATTTTGGTCTCTAGGAGTAAGCTCTTAATATCACTTCTGAACAGTTGCCACAGATGCTTGTGAATTCTTATGTCATATTGAAGAAGGGCTAGTCTGTTTGTTCTTTGCGAGAGAGATTTTCACTGTGTTACATTTTATCTAATTATGTTTCTATATCTATTAAGATTTATACTGTTTTGAATTATTCTCTTAATGTAACTAGATTGACTAAGTTTTACAATTTATATCAATTTTATCAGCCTTGTGTTCCCCTTAAGGGGGAAGAAATCAAGTTAGTCACAGTTCATTGTTCTTTTGTATATATCACTGTCTGTGGTTTACTATAATTTTGTTTAGGATTTTACATTGTAAAACAAAAGGTTTCTATTTCAATGATCACATAATTCTTTTAAAATATCCCTTTCTTTATTATAACGCCTTGCTATGTAAAGTGATAAAGTTAAGCTAAGCTCATAAAGGAAGCGGCAGTTGTCATCTTTTTCTATTCTCTAGGAGAATCTCTCTTTTTCTTAAATAGTTCACTGAATTTATCACAGATGGCATCTCTATCCAGACTACTCTTTGGAGAAAGGATTTAATTGTTTTATTTTTGTAAATATAGGACTATTTAGTTTTTCTACTTCTTCATGTGCATGGTTTGGTAAGTTAAATTAAATAGAATATGACTTCTCTTCTGTGGAAATTCTCGGAATTACTTCTAGGGGTCACTATTCACGTGTAACACCAAAACAATGAAGTCTCAAGACAGAAACGGCAATCTTTTCATCCAGACACTTCATTTTCTAGCACTTTTCATCATTTTAAAAGATCTATTATTTCAATTCGCTCTGTTGTTCAGAGTATCAATTAATAATCATTAGAAACTGTTCCAAACAGAAGAAAGAAAAAAATTGTTCCAATACAATTGAAATAAATCATGGACATGTATACAAAGGTCATAATGACACTCATTATTATGTATAATTAATCTAACATTTTATAAAAGTTGTTCCAAAATAATTAATGGACTGAAGAGACAGCCTAGGGAATGGGGGGGGGGGACAGTTATACGTCTGAGAGAGGATTCATCTCTAAACGACACAAAGAACTAAACAATAAATCCAACAACTCCATCAACAAACAGACTAACAAAATGGACAAGTCTCAAAAGATGAACTACATACAAATAGCTTATAAGCATATGAAAAGATGATCAACCTCACTAACATTGGAGAAATCCAAGTCAAAACTATATCAAGCCCAATTTCACTTCAGACATAATGGCAATCACTAAGAAAACAAAATAACTTGGGGCTGGACATGCAGCATAGTTGGTCAAATACCGGACAGTATGGACAAAACCTTGAATTTAGTCCTTAACTCCGCATGAACTAGGAAGGCATAGTGGTGCACACCTACAATCCCAGCACTCAGGAGGGGCTGGCAAGGAGCAGCAAAAGTTTGAGTCACAACCCACTACACATCAAGTTTGAGACCAGCCTGAAATAGATGAGACCCCGCCAGCTGTGCAGGAAGGGAGGGAAGACCACGTGAGCAGGCAGATGCTGACAAGGATGTAGACAGAAAGCAAACCTTAAACGCTGCTGGTTGAAGGGAAATTAGTGCAGGCACTATGAAAATTAATTTGTAATTTTTGCAAAACTAAAAACAGATCGGCCGTATGACATAAATATCCCACTTCTGGGTATTCCAATTCAACACATCACAGAGATACTAGTACATCAGTGTTTATTTCAGCACTAAGCTATGAACTCGACCTAGGTGACCAACAGCAGAGGAATGGATAAAGAAAATGTGCCATGTATAGACAGTAGAATTGTTTTCAGCCATGTAGAAAAACATAGTTAGCTGAGAACAAATGTTGGCAAAGATACAGGGAAAAGGAAACCCTCATCCGCTGCTGGTGAGATTGCAAACTGGTCTAGCCACTCTGGAAATCAGTGTGGAGAAGTCTCAAAATGATAAAAATAGATCTATCATATTACCCAGCTATACCACTCCTTGGCATATGCCCAAAGGACTCGCCATCCTACCCCACAGATACCTGCTTAGCCAGTTGTTCATTGCTGCTCTATTCACTATAGCTAGGAAATAAAATCAACTTAAATGTTCTTCAGCCAGTGAGTGGGTGATGAGAGTGTGGTATATAATACTATGGAATAGTACTCAGCTGTAAAGAAAAAGGAAATAATGAAATTTTAGGTAAATTGATGAAACTGAGTAAGATCATACTGAGTGAGGTAACCTAGACCCAGAAAGACGAACGCCACATGTCCTCTCTCTCATCTGCGGTTCCCAGCTCCAAGTCTTCAGATGCAAGTATATGACCTGGAGTCACCACAGAAGTCAGAAAAGTCATAGGGACAGTAACTCTAAACAGGTGAAGGGGCTATGCAGCTCTAAACAGGTGAATAGCAAGATACAGGTGATAGGAAGAGAGAATGAGAAAAATGGGAGGGACTTTAATTGGAGAGCAGGAGGGGGAGGGGGAGAGAAAAGCGATAAATAGTACAGTGCTAAGAATATTTGAAGAAGACATAGAGAATATTTTATATTTACATAAAATTACATTCTGTGTGTATTTATGTACACACATGCACACACACACACACACACACAGTTTAACTACTTGGGTTAATCATGCTCCCACCAAGAGCCATAGATTATCTAACCAAAACCCTAGTACCAAGCATGAGAAACCTCATTTTGAATTGTTGACTAAGGGAGTCCAAGAGACCCCTCCCAAACCTACTAGACTATTGCTCCTGCATTTGGTTTCTTCCCAGGTGCTGAAGGGAAGACCACGTCACTGAAAAGACCACGTACTTCAGGCACAGGACAGTAAGTTGGATTTGACCCAAAAGACTCCTTGAGAGCCGGGCGGTGGTGGCACACGCCTTTAATCCCAGCACTCGGGAGGCAGAGGCAGGCGGATCTCTGTGAGTTCGAGGCCAGCCTGGTCTTCAAGAGCTAGTTCCGGGACAGGCACCAAAGCTACAGAGAAACCCTGTCTTGAAAAACCAAAAAAAAAAAAAAAAAAAAATGACTCCTTGAGGACTAGCACTTTCCAGTACTATGCAGGCTGCCAACAATGGCGGGGAGCACTCAATAGACCCACCCAGCTGTGATGCCAATGCGCCACACCAATGACCAGCATGACAAGACATCCCTAAAGGTGCAGGGGTGGCACTTCTATTTTGGGCCTTGACTACCAGCTGTCTAATTGGACTTAAGGCCCATTTAACAGGAGGGCAATTGTGCCCAGCACTGTAAACCTAGCCAATTACCCTAGAAGAGCACCTACTGCCGCCACTTACCTAAACCAGCATAAATCCTAACTGCATCTGCCATATGTATCCTTCCACCCACAGGTAAGTGGAGCTCACACCCCTCATCAAAGATGCAGCCGATGCAGACGATTATGGAAACCCACAACAGTCAAATCTGAGAGAACAACTCACTGTGGGATACTCCAACTTCAGCTGATACATCTACAATACAACTCACTGTGGGATACTCCAACTTCAGCTGATACATCTACAATACAACTCACTGTGGGATACTCCAACTTCAGCTGATACATCTACAATACAACTCACTGTGGGATACTCCAACTTTAGCTGATACATCTACAATACAGCCCTGCACCTGAGGCTCAGGGAGCACGGAAGAAGAAGGGGCAGGGAGACGGTAAGAACCAGAGGAACAGGAAATCCTGCAGCAAGCCTGTGTTTTCTACACCTATGATATCTCAGCAATATGTCTGCCTAAACAAGATCTGAAGAAAGGCATCTCCAGTTGCCATCCCAACACGGATGGAGGAAAACTCTTGAGTCCTGGTCCCTAGATAAAGAGCTACAAGCAATTAATGGTCATATTCATATTAATTAATATCCACAGTCATGTTAAGAGAGGGAGAATTAGTCTCACCAGGGACGAGCTCCCCAATCAGCTCAATACAAAGTAGTCAGGTCTTAAAACATATACTTACAAGCAACATTAAATGAACTCCGCAGGTTGTACTGACATAGATCTACTTATTTTCTGTGGGTGTGTGTTTATGTAACAATGATAAAGGAAAATAAACAGTGAATTTGAGAGGAAGGGGGAACATGGAAGGCATAAGAGAGAGGGAAGAAATTATATAATAATTTAATTAAAAGTAAAATTATGAAAAAATGTGGTTAATGTTGTTTGCAAGAAAATAGGTACAACAGGAGATAATCCTATTCCACAGGTAAACTAGTCTCAGAAAGACAAATACAGTATATTTCTCTCATTGTGGTTCCTAAATTTTACACTGATATAAATATGACATGGAAATAGGAATAAAACTAAGAAAAAATGGGGTGGACTGTTGGGGGAGGAGGAGGCAAGAAAGGGGAGGGCAGAGGGGTAGGAGGGGGACTGTGCTCAAAGTACAATGTATTCTTGTTTGAAAGTGTCCTAATGTAGCCGGGCAGTGGTGGTGCATGCCTTTAATCCCAGGACGCGGGAGGCAGGTGGAGCTCTGTGAGTTTGAGACCAGCCTGGTGTACAAGAGCTAGTTCCAGGACAGTTGGGGCTGTTACACAGAGAAACCCTGTCTAAGAAAGAAAGAAAGAAAGAAAGAAAGAAAGAAAGAAAGAAAGAAGGAAGGAAGGTCCTAATGTAAATCTAACGTGCAATGAATAAACACAATAAAACATATTTAAAAGGGAGGAGGAGTATGAGGGTACTTGTTGCCAAACCAGACAACCTGAGATAACGATGCAAGGAGAGAACCAGCTACTATATACTCACTGTGGTAGGCATGGGGGTGACACCCAAACACACAACATACATCTTTTTTTAAAAACGCATTGCTCCAAGTGGTACAAACCTCCCACAGGCTTTTGGGGGCTGTGACTCCATACATGGGTGTGTTTACTTCCACCTCGCCCAGCCAATTAGCAAGCGCAAGTGACAGGGTGTTTAGACAGGTTTACGCTCCTTTCAGGAATAAAATCAGGTGAGCAGCTATATAAACCACAAAGCTGGGCTCTTATGGTTGTTTTCATGTGTGTGGTGTGTGTGTGTGTGTGTGTGTGTGTGTGTGTGTGTGCCCCGCACACGTGTGTGTGTGTGCGCGCGTGTGTGTACATGTGAGTATGAGCCACGTTGAGAATGTAGAGTTCAGAAGACAATTTTCTGAAGATAGTTTTACCTTCCCACCTTTATGCAGCTCTGGGACTCTAACTGAAATTGTAAGATTTTACAGATACAGAAAATTTTAGCCATCAGGTGACTAACCATATAACTTTGTAGACAAGGAAATATGATCATAGAGTCTAAGCGACCCATGTAATATTATGTAGGCAATAAATGGCAGAGCCGGTGTCAACAGCTCTGGTTGCCTGGTTACTGCCATAACCGTCTCTCCACGGCATCATCTTACCCTTCAGATTATACATTCCTTCCAGAATTAAGAAGATCACACTAAAATCCTTTTTACACCTTTTTTTCAAGAACACTCGGCTGTATAAAAATAATGAACTGTGCTTGGCAACTTACACCTGTAATCCCAGGACAGTGAGGCTGATGCAGGAAAATTACTCAGAGTAGCTCAGCCAGAGTTACATAGTGACTTTCAGTCGAGGCTGGACTACAAACTGAGACCCTGTCTCAGAAATATATATAAACATAGAGATGAATCAGGACCTGAGCCATAGTAGCTAAGACTTTGGGGGTTCATGCCTTCCCAATCATGTTGAATTTCAAATTACTGTGGCTCAGCATCATTCTCATCAGGCTGTAGGAATGCAGGTCTTGACTGTCAAGAGCCTTTCTGCCCCTGCCATACCGACGACTTCTACAGCATGTATACTCCCACTATATATATTGTAACTGCAGGTAAAATGATGTGGGAGTGTCATATATCAATCTGTTGATTTCATTGGTTAAGCAATAAAGAAACTGCTTGGCCCTGATAGGTTAAAACATAGGTGGGAGGAGTAAACAGAACAGAATGCTGGGAGGAAGAGGAAGTGAGCTCAGAGAGAGACGCAATGCTTCCCTCTCCCGGTCGGACACGAGAGCTCTGCTCTCTGAGGCACACACGATGAAGCAAGCCGCCAGGATGGACGTAGGCTAGAATCTTCCCCGGTAAGACTGATGCTACACAGTTTATTAGAGATGGGTTGATCGGGATATGAGAATTAGCCTGTAAGGGCTAGAGTTAATGGGCCAAGCAGTGTTTAAAAGAATACAGTTTCCGTGTAATTATTTCAGGGCATAAGATAGCAGGTGGCCAGGGTGCTGGGGACGCAGCCCCGCCACTCCTATTACTACAGTAAAATGATACCATACATTCAAACTCAAACTGAAATGATACTAGTTTGGTTTGGTTTGGTTTGGTTGTTTCTTTCTTTGTTGTTTGTCTGGCTTGGTTTCTAGATTTTTAAACAGGGTCTTGTGTAGCCAAGGCTGGCCTTGAACTCACTATGTAGCTGAGGTTGGACTTGAACCTGATCTACATGCCTCCTGGGTGCTGGGATTACAAGCATCCACCACAACACCTGGCTTTAGTGGCAAGCTTTTGATATGTACTGAGCACACTCTAAGTTCCTGGTTACCAGGGATTGTAATGTATATCCATATTGTCTGCCGCCGTGAAGTAGCATTCTGGAAAGACTAATAGATACTGACTGCCAACTTGACAGAATCAAGAATCACCTAGGAGACAAGCTTTTGGGCATGCCAGTGAGGAATTATTAGATTGACTAAAGTGGAGGATGCAGTATCATTCATTCCGCAGGCTGAGGCCCCAGATTGCGCAAGAAAGCTGAGTACAGGCTTTCATAATTCCCTGCTTCCTGACTGGACACAGTGGGGACCGACTGCCTGCAGCCCCTACCACCATGCTGGGTTGTATTGTGGGCTAAAACAACCCTCTTCCGCTTGCTTTTGGTCTGCTGTTTTCACAGCAAAAAGACAGGTAACTAACACCTACCGGAAGACAGACACAGTGATCTGGATAAGCCTGTGGTTGTGAATATAAGAAACTCAATCTCAAATTCAAGTATCAAGTCTACCAACTATGACCTGCGTGTCCTCAGCCAAATGGCTGTGTCTCGGTTTCCTTGTTTGTAAAACAATTTTAGTCGGAGCACCCTCAGAGTTCCTGGGGAGAGTTAAATGATGTCATTTATTATCTTGGCCCGTAATAACTGTTCAAAAGTATTAACTGTGACAAGATGATTTTGCGTGATTAGCTGTTCCTATTCCATCCCTGCCACTCACTGTAATCCCTCCTGCCCTATCCTAAATTAGTTAAAAATCCAAGATTTTCAGTGGACTCTCTCTCTCTCTCTCTCTCTCTCTCTCTCTCTCGATAAATATATCTAGTACATAAATAGTAAGTCATCCAAATCCCATTAACTAGAGGTAATTTTATTTAATAATCATATTTCGAGTTGGACAAATAAATAAATGCCAAAGCAATTTTTATTAAATCCTGTTTTCTCAATGGTTATTTGGAACACATCACTCACATGCAAACCCCAAGACTATTGAATAACAGATAAAATAAATAATGACCATAATGCAAACCACATTCTGATTCCCACTTTCCTGGTTATAACAAGTTCATGTAAGAACTGTGAGAGCCAAAAAGCAACATGCTTATTAACTGTGGGCTACTCTGCTGTATACATAGAGCTTAGAGATCACATGGACTTTCCATAGTCTCGTTTAAGCTAACGTTTCCTTGGAGCCCAGTTCTCAAAACCACTTAGGAATTTCAAGATTTGTCTTGAAAAAAAAAAAATATCATATTTCCATGACTTTGCCTGAACACAAATTGAGAAAGCTCCCTGAATGCAAACCACCCTGGGGGACAGGAAATGGCCATTGTTTTCAAAGAAAAGCAAGACGTGTCTGCGTACAGGAAATCAAGCTGGTTTTTGGAGATTGATCTCAACTCCCCCCGCCCACAAGCCCATGTGTGCTGTGTAGACGGCTCCACATTTTACCTCCCCCTTGGGAGCAGCGAAGGGAATAGAAATACGGGCACTTATCATCCAGGTCGAGGGCTTTCTGTTCAGAACGGTCACAGGAATGCATCAAGAGAAGCATAGCCCCTTCTTTTTTTCACATTTCATTTCATTTTAAAGTATTCAGGGATTTACAGGGATTCTTGATTCGGAATAGGCAAGTTGTGAGCCTCCAGGGAGACCTGGCAAGGCTCCCCTCCACCCTGCGCATCCCGACATGTGGAGTTGGCTGTGGCCATGAGGCCTTCATTTCATCTTTCCTTGTGAACACAGTAATGACACCACTAGCCGCAGCGATTTTTGATTTTTTTTTTAAATTCTTACAAGTAAAATATTATTATGAAGCAAGACCCAGGACCCCCTCCCCCCAAAAAAGGCTTAGATGTGGTCCCAGCTGTACCACAGACCTTTCAACAGAGATTGGCAAGGAGGCCAGACCTAAGCCTAGTGTTTGCAGAGGACGTGTTAAGGGATGAGCTTTAGAAAGAGCACCGCTACAAAGGCCGGTCAGTGGCTAAATGCGATGACTACACTATAAAGCAATAAAGAGCATAGGATCCCAGCCAACCGTTTTTATTAAAACGTCCATCCCGAATGCCTTGCTTCCATCCTCAAACTGGACAGGGGTTAGTAGAGAATTTCTAGGGTAGCATTCCTGCTTCGTTGTCGGATCCTCTTCTGGGCTCGTCCTCTCCGAATGAAGGCTGGAAGGGTTGAGCCTGTGTCACAGTCCCTAGCATGAGAACTGGAGCAAGATGGCGATGTGATTAACCTGAGAAATATTTCAATTCTTGCTAATATATATTTTTTTTCTGTCAGTTCAGACAGGATTCATGGTGTGGTTTCAAAAACTAGCCTTGGAGGTTTGTAAATCTATTGAAATGAAAAGGATAAAGACGTGTTGGCGTAAGAAGCCTGGGTAGGTGCTCTGTAACATTTTCTAATATCGCTCTAACAGTGTCTAAACGGCAGCACCGCAGCCTCACTCCGTTCCCGTCCTAGACGCTGCAGCAACATCCGTGATTATTATTTAAGGATCACGGTGATTCCCTTCACTGCATGGGGGAATAAAGAAAAGCAAAAGCAGGGCTATTATCCTGTGTTTATAACAAGTCTATTACCATAGTAACGCCTGTGATGTCACAAATGCTACACCCAGGGCCAGAAGCTGTCTCTGAGGGGGAAGGGCAGCTGAGCTTTGGAAAATGGGCACAAGCCTGTGAGGCCAAAGCAGGGTCGATACCAGGTAATCACAGGAACACGGGGAGATTCCCTCCTTCAGAGAAAAGGAAGGGGTGGGGCAGGACCAGAAGAGCAGTTCCCGGGCCCAGAAGTGAGCTCACCCACACTTCTTGTATGCAGCTGTGCAAAGGGAGTGGAAATCCAAGTGAATGTGGTATCTCTGTGTTCCCAGTCACAAGCATTCCACTGGGTTCCCTGGCTGCCAAGACGTGAGTGGGATCCAGTGGTGAGCCTGCCCGAGCTCATGAGCGGGCTGAGAACCAGCGCATGCCCAGACACAGTCTCTCACATCCGGAAGAGGTGTAAGTGCCTCAGAGGGCAGCCCTTGAAAGCTCGGATGTTCCTCTCAATGACCATGGGACTCATAGGCCCCCAGATCCTCAAGGACAGTGAAGGAGTCAAGTCTCTCCTAAACATAGGGACTTCTAGAATGGGCTTGCAGGAGGAAGCTGTATCTCCTGCCACTGGGGAACCTAGAAGTAATGGCATGTTGATAAGCATTGCTATTCTGAAACAGTGTGAAATGAAATGGCTACTTTCTATGAAAAAGAATGTTGGATTGGGAGTCAGGAGACCCTAAGGACTTAGAAGATACATGATCCAAGGGAGTTATTTAACCTGCTTGAACTTCATGCCTTTCATGACACCCAACACGCTATTTCTCAGAATTTCTCTAAAAGTTGCATTAAATAAAAGAACGAGGATGAGGCCCAAGGAGATGGCTCAGCAGGTGAAGTGTTTGCCGCGGGAGGATCGTGACCTAAGTTTGAGCCCCAGAATCCACACAGGTGGAAAGAGAGAGCCAGCTTCACAAAGATGTCCTTTGACCCTTCACCGTCGCACACGCTGGACACACATCATCACACACACAAATTTGATTTTAAAAAAATTCACTCAGCGAACACTAGAGTAGACCACTTTGCGAGCACAGGAAAAGCGTTGCTTCCCTGCCCCGTCACATCTTACAATATTCCAGAACACCTGCCACATGCACAGCCTGACTCTGAAGGCCTGCTCAGCTCGCAGCTACCGCGAGACTCACTAATCCTGTCCTGCCTAGCGTGACATTCAGCCAAAGTCCTGCCCACCACATGGTTTAAGTTTCATTTTTTTTTTTTTTTTGGTAAATAGGGTTTTGTTGGAACACAGCCACACTCCTTGATGCATGCATCATCTAAGGTTGCATTCCTCCTAAGGCAGCAATGTCCTGGGTAGCTGTGAGAGACAGTGTGACCCACAAAGTCTACAGTCCTGCCAGGCTCTCCACAAGCCAGGTCTACTAGCCTAGCCCTAGTTTAGGAAATCAACAGTCCTCTCTTTGGGTGAGTTTTTGCTTGGTGAGAGCTAGAAGGTGGAGAACATTCGGGGTCTCATCGAGGCAGCCACAGGGTAGAACGGACACAGAAAAGGAGAGACGTCCGTCCCTACATTTTGTTTTCCACAGATGAGTGCCTTGGAGTTCCACAGCAGACAGCAGAAAAACCACTGGGGTTTGGTTACCCTGGCTTCTAATTCCTCAGAGTTCCTCCGGCTATGACTTCCAAGGCTCGGTTTTTGGCCTCTCTCCTTTTGCATATTTATTTCCTGATCTGATGTGGAATTAGAGTTAAATAGAAGCTGTGTGCTTGAATTCCACGTGGCTGGCTCCACAGGAAACTTCAGAGCAGGTTCTCTGGCCTCACTCGCCTGGGCCTATGCTAATTTCTCAAGCCATTTTCTTTGTTCAAATAAATCTTGGGGACGGATTTATGTCTGGATACACACCTTCCTATGCACCAATGATGTGCAAGAAGACTCTAGTACAGATTAGGGCTCAAAAAGAAAAAAAAGAAAAAGAGGCACCCTGTTGGCTACCTAGCTCTCCTGTGGTAGCTATCCTAGGACACCCTCATCTCCCCAACTCCAGGAGGTAGGACTGTGAGCCCAGGCTATAAATGAGGGACTGAAAGGAGCCACGCGGGCAGAACCTGTCCTCTTTCACAGTGCTGCTGAGGGACAAAGCCTGGATTGAAACCCAGGTTTTCTCAGGCTGAAGCCTGTGTTCCGGCTACGTTGTCACACCCACTAATTAACACCCTTGAAGCCCTCATCTAAGCCACAGAATATTCATTCGGTTGGGAGCGCTACATCTACAAAATTACCTACTCTTTTCTTGCCAAGTAGCCTACGCAAAATATGTCTCTGGTCCTTATAAACTCTGGTCCCTCTGTATCATTAAAACAATCAACCAAAGGAAAATAAGATCACCAATAAGGGAAATATTGCATGATTCGCCAATTAGGTCAGTAGTTAGCACTAACAATGAGTTTAATAACAAATGAGTCTTAATTTAATACCATAACTAATGGCCTCTGTATGATAGATCAGTTTGACTTGTTAAAATATAGTAGGCCAACAAGACAATGTGGTCAAAGCGATAAAGGAATACTTAAGACAATGTATAAATACACTGTAACTCAAGCTGAGGAATCTGTACTGGAAATGCCCTCGCTGTTTATGGAAGCATAATCAAACATCTATCCTCTCAAATATGAACACAAGCATTAATGTTAGCACGTTACAATAAATACTGCTATTATAACTCAGTATTTGTCAATGTTCAATTTGACACACACACAAATAACTAGCAATAAAAGTAAAGCATTCTAGCAAGATTCCACCCTTTTACAGCAGGCCAGAGTTTTCCTGGGTATTTGCGTGAACTACGTCTGGAAGCTACAGAGAACACCATCAGCTCTGCCCTCCACCACCAAGACTGAATGCACAGTCACCTAATTTTCTGGAAACATAAAACAACCAATTATATTTTCATGCAAGTGGAACTCAGATTTCCGTCCTTGTAAGAGCTCAGAGACAGCTTTCCAGGAATTGGAGAGGGCTCTGTGGAGACGATGCATACTACAATTGGCTTCTTGAATGGATTTAGAGGAAGGCACGTGCAGGAACGTGTCTGCCACACATCTTCTTCCAAAACTGTCCCTTTCCTCAGAAAACCCCAAAGGCCTGGCCCTCCTTATGCACCAGCCTGTTCAATCATGTGTACATTTTGCTAGCCAGTCATTGTATATATCTTATTCTAAAGAAAACAAAAAAAGAACCAAAGTAAGTGACTACAGAGAAGGAAAGTATCTTTTTCTGAGTCTGGTGGAGAAAAGGTCTGGAGTCAGTTGAACGCTACAGCCCAAGCGGAAACAGATAAGGAAATTTTAGGGATAATAGCAATAATACATTAAGCAATATGTGAACTAACACTTATCTATAACATTCATCAAGCCATATTCATTTAAGTTGAGTTTTTAATAAACTGTCTAAGACAGCGAAAACGATTGCATACAGACTGTTGGAGTTGGGAATCCCAATAGTGCTTACCTGCTGGCGGCTTTATAAAAGGTGGTGGGATTAAAGGTACAATAATGGGCACATTGCCATGGTCCTTTGACCCTGCAGGTGAGTCACTGAGTCCATTCCCAGTGGCAAGGCCTGAATAGCCCGCGCTTATATTGAATGATGAAATAACACTGTCCTCTGGTAATTTTGGTTTTGGCAAGGAATTTTCTGTAAGAGAAAAAAAATCATTCAATATAACCAAGAACTTATTCATTAGACTTAAATTTTTTTTTCCTCATTTCTTTAAGTACATCGGTTATGTAACAGAACAAAATTTCCCTTGCAAACCTTGAAGCAATTTCCCAGAGCTCCACAATCCATCCTGAAGCTTTATAGTTTTGCTACCAGCAATTTCCAAAGGGCTTTTCTTTATAATTTGCTCCACTATGATAGTTAATATCCCAGCTGAACCTTCGTGATGAATTTTAGCACTGTAAAATCCCATAGAAAATGGAGAGGCAATTAACCTTTTCTACGAACAAAGGGATATATAGCAAGCATCACTCCCTGGCCATGGGGGAAGCCTAGAATGTATCCCAGAACGGTAGCTCTGTGCCACTGCATTATAAACCTAAACCATGGTATAGTCAACTGAACCAAACGATTACATCAAAATACAACAAAAACTACTATTGCACTGGGTATTGGTAATATCCATTAAAATTAACAAAAATGGAAATAAAATTTGCACACAGATATCCTTGTATCACACAGAGAAAGAGGGGAGGGAGGGGTGGGAGAGAAAGAGAGAACGTCAACCATGAGAAGCATGGGACTCTTCCCATGTTCCCCAGAGACAGACAATCACCCAGGCGAAGGACTACTGAGGCTATTAGTTTATAGAATATAAGCGCAGGACTTGCATTTTTTCATTTGCAGCAAAATTGATGATACTATCTTCATAACATGATGTGCACAATTTCATAGCAAGCTTAACATAAAATTTGTCATGAAGATTCAATTCCACATGCCTACAGCACGGCTCATTTACAGTTCATTGGCATATAAGAAGAAGAGCGCTTTCTTAAAGACGGGGAATGAGGTATTTGAACAGGTATTTTGCCAATAGATTTTGATGCAACATAAACACTGAGCCAAGAGCCAGCGACAAAGAACAGTTAGTTGTACCCACATTTTACCAAAATTTCTTCACACGTCCTTCCTCTTTTATCTTATCCACAGACTCGCTTTCCAAATTTAGGTTTCCTAATTCTGGAGTCACACAGGCTTCCCACTTAGGCTCGGCACTGCTGCCCACTCAGAATCCGTGTAAATTCTGCTCTGCCATTCCTCGGCACCTGCCACGCGCTAGCTGGACTTTGATCTAACCATCTACAGCTAGTTCTGCTCTTGACCCTCTGCAAGAGCGTGAGGCAGCAAGAGAGGGAAGCCGACACACAGAATGAAAATAAGGCTCTCTTTTAGAATTCCCATCCAAATGCAAGGAAGGGGGGCTCACAAGACAACAGAGAACGCCCCCCCCCCATCTGAACATATAAAGCCTGGCATTGAGCTTCCCAGAAAGCCCCAGCCCCCAGCACTGATGATGCATCAAAGGGACAATGGAGCTCCAAGTTAGCAAGCACTGCTTCTCTGACTTACGGCAGGACTGCAGCCCTAAGGTCCTCGGTCCTGGCCTGTCTTCCCATGGCTGGAAGGACGCAGAGCTGTGTCTATTTTTGTTTTCTGTTGAGCTCTGGTGTTCTGTGGAACTCTGCTTACAGGAAAGCACAACTGGGAATACACCTAAAGCGACTCTTCTGGAACCTTCCCGCCCCCAGCTCCCTTTCACCCAAGGAATTTCTACACAACGCGAAGGGTATAGTATGTAAAATATGTACACAAATCAGACATTTGCTGATAACACATCATGAAGAAATTATCTTAAAACAATCCCTGTATCATTGTACATGCAATTTTGCCATTTATTAAAGATGAAAGCAAGTGTGTATATTAATGAGACGGATGTACTTGTGCAATTTTACATAGGGAAGTAAATCTTGGCTGAAGTGTCTGATACAATGTGACACCGAACATCATCAACATTTCTCAGTGTTGATCTATATTTTGACTTGTAATCAATGCCAGGAACCCCACTGCACAGAATGCATAGGACAGAACGGCAGGGGCATGTTTACAGTCATTTTGGAAATTATTGGAAATTCTGTCCTAATCCCAATCCAAAATTCATTTAATGATTTTTTTTAAAAAAAATGCAATTCAAGTCAGCTACGCAGATGCCATTTTTAAAAAGCTAGAACCCTCATCCAGAAACAGATGGAAGCAGATGCAGAGATCCACAACTCACCACCAGGCTGAGCTCCGGGAGCACAATCAAAGAGAGGGAGGCGTGATAATCGAACAAAGGGGTCAGGACCACGGTGAGGAAACCCACAGAATTAGCTGACTAGACCTAGTGGGAACTCACCAATTCGGACTAGCTAACAACTGGGGAATCTGCATAGGACCAAACTCGGCCCCCATTCTGCAGGTGACAATGGTGTGGTGTGGGCAGTATACAGAGCCACTGGCAGGGGGGACCATAATCTAACTCTCATCCAGGATCTGGCTTTGTGGGGCCCATTCTCGATGGAGCGATACCTTGCTCAACGGAGGCACTGGGAGGGGAGACCTTGGTCCTGCCTCAGCGAGGTGATGAGACAGGCTTAGCTGACTTCCCAGGGGAGGCCTTAGCCTCTCTGAGAAGCATATGGGGAGCGGGGTGGTAGGAGCAGGAAGAGAAGAGGGAGGGGAACTGGGATTGGTATGTTAAAAAAAATAAATATTTTTTAAAAGCCAAATATTCCAAGACAATAAATCCAAAACTATACTAATTTGGCACTTAAACACTGAGGAGTAACATTAGAAATATTAAGATTTTGCTTTCCATTCAGTGCATTCTGAACCACAGAGAGGGGCAGCAGGAAAGAATTTAGAGATCAAAAGATGGATCTGAATAACTTCTCTGCTACTTCTGCCCTGTGACTTGGTTTGAGAGTTGGTCATTGTCTCTGAAAATTTATATAATTCTACTTGATTGTTGCATGCAATAAATGAGAAAAATGTGTGGATAGTAAAGAAGAAAAAAGATTTTGCTTTCCAAAATTAAACAACGATATTTCTCCAAGAGCAGAGAACTTTGTATTTATGGTAGGAACACTGCAACTCACAACAGACTATACTCTTGCATCTGAACTAAGGTGTTTCAGGAGGCATCTGTTGTCGCTGTTACGACATGACAGCCTGCACGGGGCATGCGTGTTCAGAACCAAGGCGGCGGAGAAGTCGCGTGATGCATCACATGCACGCACCGCGCTGCCAGCAACACCTCAGACGCATGACACATTGATTTGCGTGAATTCGGGGCCACTATAGCTTCAGAAACCTTTTACCGTTGCCAAAGTTTGCACAAGTCCCACATTCAGTTCCTCGGTCCCATATGGGTCACAGCCCAGAGTGTGAGGAGCTGAGGTTTAAGTTGCATGTGTGCATGACAACCAAGGGAGACCCACAGCAATTCCACTCTGGCAGGGGGAGACAGTTCATTCTCCTTTGCGTGAGCAAAGAGCCTTTACCTTTGAGAACAGAAATATGCTGCCGGCTCTCCCCATCAGTAGGGTAGCTCCTGAACTCAATGTCGTCACCGTCTTTTAATTCAACTTTGTCATAGCCGTACCAGCCCAGAAGTTCATTCATGGTGTTCTCTGCAAAGTTCTGAAAGAAAAGCAGAAGCTGCTACTCAGTTCCGTAATCAATAATTATTTGGAAAGAATGTACAAGTTAAATTCTGTTAGCCGCATCCCATTTCATGCCAGCCCCACTTCCCCTAGAGGACTGTTCACTTTTCAATCATGTTCAAGGCTGTAATGCATTTAAATCGCAGAATGACTCATCCAGTTAGGACAGGCCTTCCGACAGTGGCAGTTTAAAGACAAGAAAAAGGTGCTTGTCCATTTCATCTACGAATAGGAAGTCGTTCTTTAGCAGTTTAAGTTCTGCAGGAATACAAAAATATTGAAAGGAAGCATGCAAAGGAAATAAGAAAAGATTTTGAAAATAAAAATGAGCTTTTCCTAGTTCTAATTAATTTAAATTAGAATTGCTTTCTGACTCGGTGTTGTTACTTAATGTGCCTCTTACTGCAAATAAAACAGTCTCAACAGAAACATAATTTCTCAACTGTCAGTCAGTACCATACCAAAAGAACTGACTAGATTTCAAGGGTCCCTCCTTACAATTTTCCTTTTGCCAAGGTATTTGTTAACTTGATGGATACTTTGTTTTACAGATTGTGCTAGTGACAGATTCATTCTCTGTGAAACCAAAGGTCACTATGTCTTCTGATAAGTGACATGAAAATGCCAACGAACTTGAAGTCAGCTAGATTTTGGATAAAATTACTTTATCAACTATAAGCTAATATGCGACTGTACGATGTCACTGCTGTTATCAGAGATATGCAAGTTTGTAAACAGTGGGCATGGTTTACAGATTCAATACTTATGCCAAGTGCCTGTGTCTATCCATTTATCAATTGCTAGATCCAGAGACAAAATGTGGGGCTCTGCGCTACTGCTCTTTATACTTAAGCAGCCCTCAAGCAGCCACAAGCCTTCTACTCTGAACTAAGATAACTACATATCCTGACTCCTCTGTAGCTCAGAGAACCTTGTATTACTCTTCTTAGATAATGTCATTTCTGAATTCCACTGGGGAATATAATTTATATACCAAAGTGAAGCACCAAGGCTGAGTCTGAGTGTGGGAACCCTCAACATGTGTTTCAGGTTTTCCTAAATGCTCTGACTTCAGATCTCAGAAGAGTTCCATAAAAGATATTACAGTGTTGAGCCCAAAGAAATAAACCTGGCATTTCAAACCACCCACGGGATGCTACACTTTTCCCCTTAGTACCCACTTAAGTTCTAAGATGCAACTATGATGCTTTAGTACACCAGCAATTAAAAAAAATAGCCAGATTGATTTAGTGTCACCATCCTCATGGCTAACAGCCAGCCATATCAAACTTTAGTGGGGCATTTACTCTCTGATGGATGGCCATGTCCACATGAAATAGACATTCTTCCCATGAACGCACAAAGGCGATATGCTCACTATGAATACTAAGCGTAGCAGCTTCAGGAATACCACTGAGGAAAACTGGGCTAAGTGCTGTTCCATTTAATCAAAGGAGATTTCTTTAATGAGATGGTGCTCTTCCCTAAGACCCGTTTCTTTCACGAACCCCAAAATGACAGTATCTTAGCACACACACACACAGGTCCTCCACCAGAGGTCTGGCAGCAGAAATCTCTGAAGCTGATTCTTGCCTTGCATCAAAATCTGTCCCCAACAGTATTAAAAGCCAGGCTCAAGCAATCCTGTGGGGCTGTTTGCTGCTTGCCCCAATCTCTGGGAGAACTGTGCCAGGAAGATGGATGTTCTTCTGCGTAGTCACGCCCAGCTACTACATCTGGTTTGGTGCACCCTTTCCTAGTTCAGTCTGAAGGCTCGTGGTACCCTACTTGCAAGACACTACTTTCTCCACTGTTTCTACGTTCTGAAGTCACACAAAGGCTACAGATGCATAACTCATGCATCAACCTCCCAGCTGAGGAGATAGATTTGTTTGTTTTAGTCCAGCTGCAAATCCATTCATTCATCCTTCCAGAGCCAATCTGAGAGATCCAAGCAGAATTTTCAGACATCGATAAAAACTGAAACCTCAACTGGATTATTGACACCAAAGTCATATTATTTGGACATTTTAACAAAAACAAAAACTCAGTTTTATTTATGTTTTCTGTTGAAAACTCAGAGCCATCATGAAATAGTCAATATGAATTTGATCTATTCCATGATTTTCAAGTTACTATAAATGTCAGGGAAGTAACTACAAAAGGTTCCTTTTCTTGTCACTGAAAATGAAAATAAATGCCAAATTGTTCTGATATATGAGTGCAGGGGCAGGAAACAACAGGCGTATAGGAGCTCAAGTGATAAATCTCAAACCATTTGAGAAGGAAGGAACATAGTAAAAGAGAGAAATTGAATATGCACACATGAACACACACATATACATACATAAATGCATACATACATACATACATACATACATACGAAATAGAGAGGCTAGAAAAATGGCTCAGCAGTTAAGAGCACCGGCTGCTCTTCCAGAGGACTCAGGTTCAATACCTAGCACCCACAAAGCCGCTCACAACTGTCAGTATCTCTAGTTCTAGGGGGATCCGAATGCTCTCTTCTGACCCCTATGGGTCCTGCACACACATGGGACCAAGACATTCATGCAGGCTAAACACCCATTCACATAAAACTAAATAATAAAATTAAAACCAAAAAGAGATAGACTATAAACTCTCCCATACCCACTATTGAGTTAAGAAGCCAAATATCCTCAAGGCATAAAACATTTAATAGCTTAAGTTTCTAGATAGAGGGTAATATGCTAGACAGCATATGGACTCATTACATTGCAAACCAAAGTAAAGGAACGCGATTTTTGCCATTGTCACCTAACACTCCAGGTGATGTAAATTATGAAACGTTTATGGCCTAGACATGCTTTCAACCCTTTCTTGCAGAGAATTCCAATAACTCTTACTTCAGCTGTAAATAAACAAACAAACAAACAAAAAACAAAAACAGGGTTTCTCTGTGAAGCTCTACTGGCATGGGCCTTACTGTGTAGACCAGGTTAACCTCAAACTCACAGAGATCTGCCACTGAGTGCTAAGATTAAAGTCCCACCTTGCTTCACGTTCCAGCATTCTTATAGTATTGTTCTTTAAAAAGCAATCTTTTTAATTGAAAAAGTAGTCCTTTCTTATGTTGTTTCTTGCTCGTTTGTTTAAAGGGAGATGGGCAAGACGGAAGCAAAGGCAACAACACTTCTTGATAAGAGGGGCTAGGTGCTGCTGTACTGGGGCTATGTAAGGTACTTCCTCAACCCTTCAAGCAACATTTCTCCTGAAGACCTAAGGCAGGAAATGTCTCCACAGTAAGAGTTCCCACTGCTCCTTCAAAGGACCCAAGCTCAACTCCCAGCATCTACATAGCAACCAGAAACCATCGGTTGTACCAATGCCTGGGACTCGGACGCCCTCTTCTGGCCTCCAAAGGTACCAGGCACACATGTGGCGCACAGACATACATGTATGCAAAACACTCTTACACATAGAATAAAATTTGCTTTAGAAGTCCCTCCTAGCTTTAGAATTATATGAAATCATGGAACTTCTACTTATGTGGAAAAACAAAGCAGTTTTTGCAAATAAATGCCAGAACGATGGTGACCACACAAGCATAAACTCTACTGAGCAGTCCTTATTTCAAATACTTTATCGTTGCTCTCAGGAACCACCAAAATGGGCCAAAACTGCAATGTTTTGGCAACTGAATTATATTCTGCAGACTGTTTTCTTGTCTTTGGAAGAGGCACAAAAATCCTCTCTCATACTATGTGGTCCAATTTGAGTTTGAAAAATAGGTCACTAAAATTAAAATGCTAATTTCTAAGTCTTAGAGCACTTTGCAGTATTTCCACGACATTTACATCTGTGTTCCTTTCGACCGGCCTGCGAGCTGGGTTTCCACAATAAATTCCTGGTGAACTGAGGTGAAATCCTTATTTGACGGCAGAAAATCAGAGCATAGAAGATCATGGAGCATCAAACCGAAATAGAGGTCTTCCCATTCTTTTTTCTCTAACTTAATTTTTCTTAATTTCAGATGTGAGTACTATATTTACACCATTTCCACCCCTCTCTCTTCCCCCTCCAACTCTTCCAGTGCCCCCAAAACACCTCCTCAAATGTATTACCTCTTCTGTATTATTGTTACATATATAAACATGCATCAACACCCACACATGCATGCACACATCACTGAGTCCATTTTGCTATTGTGCATATGTCACTGGATTGGACAATATCAGAGGACTTATCTCTGGAGAAGACTGCTTCTCCCCATCTCAGCAGCCATTAACTGCAGGGAGCTCTTCACTTAGGGGTGGGGCCTTGTTCCTGGTGATGTCATTATGCAAGTCTTGTTTAGGCATCCACATTGTTGAAACTAATCTTCTGATTCATTCATTTATTTGTTTGTTTATTTATTTATTTTGGTGTTTCAAGACAGGGTTTCTCTGTGTAACAGTCCTGGTTGTCCTAGAGCTCACTTTGTAGAACAGACTGGCCTCATACTCACTGAGATCTGCCTGCCTCTACCTCCCAAGTGCTGGGCTCAAAGAAGTGCACCACCACCACCCGGCCCTAATCTTCTGATTCTTATGCCAAGCTTAATTCTACTGTAGATGCAGCGGCAAAGAGGCCAATTTACCTCCTGGGTCAGTCAAGACCTTACAAAGAAATCGTACCATGGAATGTCAGTGTTATCAATGCATCTGCCTCTGTTGAAATTTTGCTGCATTTGGAGTGGATTGTTGGCCTCCACTCTCCTTAATCAGCGGTATTGTTGGAGATGGGATGTTCAAAATTCACAGCTAAAACTGAATCTTCTCCTTGTGCAACTTTTGACATCACATGGGGCTGAGTGCTTTGTCTTTCCAATAACCACCCCATCTCTTTCTTATGCTCTCTGATTTCCCTCCCTTTTTCTCCGGGGCTCCGAGGAAAAGATCGCAGTCCTATCACTTAGTCAAAAGGCAGCTCTCATAGAGTTAAATAGCAGCTAGGTCATAGATATGTAGGAAGAAATTTCCCTGTTTCTTCATTCCTTTTTTTGTCTTTCTTTTATTCGTGTGTGTGTGTGTGTGTGTGTGTGTGTGTGTGTGTGCTCGTCCACACACATGCACCTGTATGTAAGCGCATGTGCATGCGTGTTTGGAGAACAGGAGGAAGCTGGAGTGCCCTCAATTGCTTCTCCACAGGGTTTCTTTTGAGATAGGTTCTCTCACTAAATCTGGAGATCACCAATTCAATTGGATTTGGCACCTATAAAACCCCGTGAGTCCTATATCTGCCCCTGAGGCTCTTCAGAGCTGAGGTTACAGGCATGCGTGCTGCAACCTGCAGTTTTATTTGGGTTCTGGGGATCTGAATTCAGGTTCTAAAACTTGCAGTTTTACACACTAAGACATTTCTCCAGCTGCTCTTTCCACCTTCCAAGCTGTTTTGATACTAGCAAACTCTGTGTGTGTGTGTGTGTGTGTGTGTGCGTGCGTGCGTGCAATTCTTGTTGAATCTTAATTCCAATGACATTTCTTTGACACTCTCATTCAGCTAGAAGTCTTATACAAATGTCAAAGTTCAGGGCTAGAATTGCAGCTCAGTTGGTAGATGCTCCCCTCCCATGCACAAAGCCCTGAGCTGGTTCCCCAGCACTGCATAAACTGGATATTGTGACACATGCCTATAATCCCAGCACTGTAGAGGATCAGAAACTCAGGGCCAAGCTCGGCTACATAATGAGGTTGAGGTAGCCTAGGCTACGTGAAACCCTGTCTCCATTTTCTTCAAAGATAATGACAACTCTAGTGAGCACTCTCTTACTTCTAAACAGAACTCTAATTCCTACAACTTTTAGAAAGGGTAATTTGACTTCATAAGTTAAAAGCCTTAAATATTTAAATACCACTTGACTTGGTAATTTTATTTGTATCGATTTTAGCAACTAGCCTAAGAAAATAGGTACAAAAAGATTTATGTTCAGGAATACTTATCTTAGTGTCGTTTCCTTAGGAAAAAAAAAAACCTACATGCCAAACAATTAGAAACTGGCTAAATAAACTTCAGTTTAATCATACAATAGGATATATTTTGCCGCTAAAATATACACAGTAGATAAATTTTAGTGACTTGAAAAGCTATTAACAATATACTAATTTTTAAAAGAGAACTGATTTTTTTAAAAAACCACACACAGAAAAGAGCATAAAATATATGATGCTCATAGTAATTATTCTAGTGGGAAAACTAAAGCTTTGTTTTACTTTCTATTTCTTGTCAAATATTTATTTTATTACTTTTATATTTATGGGGTGCGTGTGTGTGTGTGTGTGTGTGTGTGTGTGTGTGTGCGCACGCACATGTGCATGCAGGTGCCTGTGGAGGCCAGAAGAGGGCATCAGATCTTCTGAAACTGTAGTTCCAAGCAGTTGTGAGCCACCCAACATGAATGCTTCAAAGGAAACTTAGTTCTCTGTGAGAACAATGTGTTCTCCTAACAGCTAACCATCTCTCCAGCCCCATTCTCTGGCCATTTCTAGTACTCATTCTACTGTTTCTGTCGTGACTCTGTGCTGCTTTTATAAAAAATAAAAAGCTAACTTTAATTAAAAATTAATTAACATTTAATCTCACTCATAGGCAACTGTATCAGTCATCTCCACAGTTTAAATGATAGTAAAAAAGAATCTGTCAGTCACATTACTTCACTTCACAACATTCTGACATGTATCCCCAAAAAGACAGAGCACTTGGGAGATACTTTCAAAGGAAAAGGAAACTCCAAATCCTGAACAATTCACAAGCTGGCCAAGAGAGGTCTGGGGAAGGGAAGTGCTGGGACTCTCCATTAGGGCTGGTTTTGGATAACAACATGATGATCAGATTTGGAAAGTATTTTCTCTGCCTTGCTATGTCCACAGGTGTTCCACCTGACTTCTGGGGTCCATGCTCGAAGCCTAATGGGCGTACTAAGACAGAGAGATAAGGGAAGGGAGAGAAGCCGGGGCCTTGCTCTATTCCAGAGTGAAGTAAGAATGAACTTGCTTAGAGCAGTTTCAGCATGGGCCCAGAGCTGAGTCTAAGTTGTCTCTCGTAACACAGACCCAGTGGACTAGTTTTATTTTATGGTTATACTAAGAAAAAGGTCAGGGGATGGAATTTAGATAGAGCAGACGAGATGTGTAAAGAGCCCCTTGCCAATTACAAAGTGCTTTCATATTTATAGTCCCACTGGGTCAGATGACATAAGAAAGACTCCCACTGATGAGGGATTAGGAGGCCATCACCAGGCACAAACTAGCAAAGCGTGGTCTGATTAGCACTCGAGGTATGGATTTCCTACCCTGAGCTCTCCTAGTTGGGTCTGGCTGCAGCTTCCTGGCTTCAGGTCCTTTAGAGACGATCCCTGTGCTCTATTTTGGGCCACTTTGCAGCACTGTCATCATACATCTCCATGCTGATCTTAATGCAAGGGATGCATCATAACGCAGAGAGCCACTGAGAACAGCTGAGGACGGTCTTACTCTTCTGCTGATATATTCCAAACCCGATGGCTATCCAATTGTCATAGGAAACCCAAATCATGTGCTGCCACATATGAAATCTGTGTTTTTCCAAGAGATGGACGGCAAACAATCACGTGCCCCATTTTACTTTGCTGCCAAGACATCAACTGCCCTAAAAGGGTCACAGGAATGCTGCGAAACTGTGGATACTGGCCCTCCCTGGCACAGCGGCAGGCATGGCAGGTGTACAGCTGCATGCAGCTGTGTCTTATCACAGCTGCAAAAGTAGCCTTAAAAAAAAATCACCAAAACTTGTTGCATCATTTCCCGGCCTGTGCCGGACGGAGTCACTGGCCTTCACTCAGTACCTTGTGCCCCAGGCTTTCGCTTAGATGAGAGAGACTAATGACCGTCTGTCTGTCTACAGCCCCTAAAATAAACATCCAGCAGACCTTGTTCACGTGAGCTTCCATGCATAGTGTTTCAACTGGCACTATTTTTAAAAAGGGATCTATTTTCTCCCTCCTTTTACACTGTAATATACCTTCTCTTTCAGGGAAATAGTCAAGGATTTCATTAGAAAGAGCAAGTGCGGCAGGCATCTCAGCCCCAAAGAGGAAGTTTTAGCCAGCAGGAGTGCTATTTATGATTCACCTTCTCGTTTTTCTGTTCTAACATTTTCTTTTCCAAAAAGAAGTGTAAAGCCTCAATAAGTCAAATGGACATTTCCTCAGACGTCAAGATCTACAGAGTCTGGCCTTTCTCTGGGATCTCCGTTTAGAGAGTCGCTCATGCTCACTAATATTTACTCTTCGTGGAAGCTCTGTTTTTGACTTTCCTTAAAATTCTGTTACCTCTTGGTTCCTATAAGTCTGTCTTTCACACAAGAAAAGCAGGGCTTGGCTCCTTGGAGCGGGGCTTGGCAAGCGCAGAGGCAGGAAACACAGAAGGGAACGAGTCTGTCAGACTCATTTTCTTCTATTTCAAATGTTTATTTCAGATTTGGGAGGAAGTGGAGTGGTTCCTTTCCATTTCCTAGTATTTGAACCCTACAAGTTGTGTAAGGCTTGGAGAAGGGCATTTCACTCTCCACCATGCTCGACAGGTCACCCATGGAGACTCTTCTAGAAGCTCCCTTCCTCCCAGAGCAGGGCACGTAGCTCTCTGAGCCCTTGTTGCACCCATCAGGAGATGGCTGTAGCCTGGATCCCTCAGAGTAAAGTCAAAGGCTCAGCAACACCCCTACTCTGCTGCGCCCCAGAGGCTGGGGCCAAGCCTGACTTACCTGCTCAGGGGATCAGCCCAGTCACAAAGCACACCTGTGGCTCCTGCTCAGCCTGATAGACGCCTGAAGGGCTTGCGTGGGATCTGGTCCCAAGGCCGGTACTAAGTTCCTAGGGCGTTCTGTAACTGACACTAAGACTTAAGATGTGCTTGCCTTGGCCCTAAGTTCATGTCAGCCTTCAGCACACAGGCTTTTCCAACCCATACTCTCATTTCTCTCATTTTCTTCTTGAACATCCAAGTTATTCCTCTCATCAGTTCTGCACCTTGTTTTACTGTCCCTGCGGTCAACAGAGGCCATTTCTAAAGCCGCACAGAGACCATCAGAGAACAAACTAGGCAATCCCTAAGGAAGGTTTCCTGCTAACACTAACAGATGCGCACACCTCGGGCTGTGGGAAGCAGGATCAAGGTATAATTTTAGGCACAAATTAGCTTTTGACGCTATTTGTGGGCAAAAACCTTCAGCAAGGGTGAGACCTTGTGACATTTTACACAAATGACCCTGTAGTTGAGTACTTGATAAAGAAACCAAACATTGTAAGTGAGGGAATAATGGGTTGTTTAAGAGGTTTCCAGGCCAGAGTGCCTAATCTGATCACATTAGTTTTGTCAAAGAGTTTTAAAAAGAAAAAATTTGACTAATTATCTCTACTTACAGTTTAGAATGTTTTGTGCTATTGTTTGGGACCTACTAATCACAATTCACTGAGATTTATGTGCACAAATACATGTCTTGATCAGAGAAAGTTTAGGCATATATTCATTAATACATAGCTTCTATATTCAATCGACTGTGTTCTAGAAGATACAACACTCCTATGCTAATTAATTCTTCCATATGCTGGAATCCCTCCATCCTGACTTCCATGTGTTGTGACGTGGATTGTCAATATATCAGGGTCTCATTGACTTAGATAGAGTCCCCATAGTCATTTTAGAAGGCCAAAATAATAATAATAATAATAAACCCTTTTGATAGCTATCTTTTTTAACATCTTCTTTTCTGGTCACTAGTTAATAAGGCATACTAATTGTCAGCACAGCATTCAATTTTTCTTTAAGCCAGGAAAAATTAGGATGAAAAGAAGAAAAGATAAAGAAACATAACGCTCACAATAAGATACGCATTCCTGCTGGGAAGATATTTCCCCTGAAGTACATCACAGCCAAGCTTTGCCAAGTCGTGTACTTTTCACACACAAAATTATATTGTATCAAATTTAAATTTGTTACAACTGCCATATCCATTAAACCAGTGATAAGGAAAATGCAACTTGATATCCGATCTAGTGAGACAGCAACCAGCATTAGCTCCCCGCCACATGAAGACCACCTCCACTGCCATCGCTGGTGTCAGCTAAACCCCAGCCAGTTTTAACTACCGTGTGCTTGTCATGCTTAGGAAATCTTGAAGAAAGTCTCTGGGTGAGGCAGTTCTGCTGGCCATTCTCATCACTCCCCATTTGCCGCACTTAAAATAGACACTTGTACCAGTGTCCTTTCTATTACCCAGAGGAGAAAAAAAAAATCTCATACACACCAGTTCCTTTTCTTTCAGCTCACAGAGAAGCAACTCAATCCAGGCAGTGTTGAAACCTGAGTAGGTCACTGTACACCACGATAAAATTCCCTAATCCCCGGGCCAAATCACCCCAAGGGGGGCCTCCTCCTGATCCTCCACTTCCCAGGCTGACTTTTCCATTCCTCTCTCCTCTTTCCCCTTTCATTTCCCCTACCTTCAAGCCTTGATATGCGATCCGAGGTGGGAGCTCAGGTTTCCGTTTTTACAGCTTAGGCCCCGCTAGCTGTATACATTCCTTTCTCTCTGCTGGGCAGTGATTACTTACCAGGGCTTAGTTTACACTGGTCCAGATGAAAGCTCTTCAGATGAAGGCAAATACAGCCAGGCTGCCCCAGCGGCACTGATATGAAGCTGTACAAGGCTACATTGTGTTCTCGATGACATTTTGTTGCACACATTTTTATACAGGGCAACCAACTTGTTATGTTACCCTACACTTCAGCTCAGGAAGCTGAAGGGATAATAATACCATGAGGAATAGGGAGGGGCTTTGTTGGGGTGGTGATTAATATTAAAATCAGAAAAAAATATTAATGAGTTCAAAATAACTCGGTGACTTTGAGAATCTACTTTTTAAGTAAGGATATTTGGGGGGGGGGTGATGTTATATTAGAAGAATGCTTATAAAACCACTAGACACCCTGGAATGGTATACATGGACATGATTGAATGTTGCCAGGGTCTTTCATATTGTTCCAAACTAGAGGGAAAAATGCCACAATTGAATCATGTGTTGCTTTAAAAAAAAAGAAAAGAAAAGAAATAAAAAGGAAATAAAACTTCTCATTTAATGCTACAGATTGAAACAAGGATTAAGACTCCAAATAGTAGAAGCAGTCTGGAGAAAAAAAAATAACATTTTTAAAAGAGGAAATTCTGTGCATCCAGGCTAACCCCACACTCAGTCTTGCAGCATGGGCTGAAAACTGTGTAATTTTCCCCCTCCACACAATGTTGTTTTTGTTTCTTCCTCACTAGTTCAGACAAACATCTGTTATACTGTAGAAGGACAACTATCTCCCAAACCACTGAGTGCGCCCGCAGCCAAAGCCAACAGCACCAGCCCCAAGCACTGAGCACAGTCAGCCTTTATATCCAGCCGGGATAACGTTTCACATGTTTTGATTAAAATTAGCTAATTTGTAATTCTAGAACCTATGAAACTTAAAAGCTGCCATCCATATAGAGGGCATTAGGCAGCATTTGAAAGGGCCAGAGCTATCTGTGATTTCCTAGTGGCCTTCTCTTGTCGGGCCCCACTGTTCATTTAAAACGACACGGAAAGTAATGTAGAAACACAGGACAAGCGGGAAGGGCCAGAACTGCAGGGCACACTCTGCCTCATGGAGAGGAGAAAACAACTTTTCTTTATTCCTTTCTCCTTCCTTCCTTCCTTCCTTCTTTCTCTCTCTGTCTCTGTCTCCGTCTCTCTCTCTCTCTCTCTCTCTCTCTGTCTCTCTCTCCTTTTCTCTCTCTCTCTTTCCTCCCTCCCTTCCTTCCTTTCACTGCCTATCATTGGAATCAATGGTGGCTTCTGTTACAGGGGATGGTACTAATTTTCAAAGCAAAGCTTTACTTTTCCAGACGGATACCTTCTTCTTCCAGATAAAAATTCTTCACCCCCCGAAATAACAGCCTTACTTCCAAAATGCGGAATACTGGTGAGACTTCCGAGAGAGGGATAAAGCAACCGTCAGACACCTAGTTACACAAACGGCATAAGCTGTGTTTGCCCTTTCTGAGCATGGGCTTCACCGAGGCACTCTCCCTAAATAGGCTTGTTATAACCAAGAAGACGCCAAAACGCAATAACAGTGAATTAGTCCCATACCATTTTTAACCAGTTTGCCTTTCAAATACAAACGTAACCAAAAATGACCAAGTCACCTGACTGTATTAAGGATTCTGTGCAGAAGTGGAGAACACCAAGAAACGCAAAAAGCAAGCCTTATACTTTTTTTTTTGTTAAGTCATAGAAACAAAACTATATACATAAAGGGTTTTTTTTTTTAAAAAAAAATTGTGAAACTCGTCAAATTCACACAAAATAAAAATCCTCGCTCAGGCAAAACGCACAACTTTGAGGAAGATAAAGAAGTGGGGTGAAGAGGGGTCCAAGCTGAACGATGTTCTCAGGCTTCAGCGCGAACAGCTGGAGCGCCAGGAGGCTGCGCTCGCCACCTCTGGAGCACCGCTGGCCTGGCAGGGAGCCCGGCCTCGTAGAGAGGACTCTGGGCTGGCCTTCGTGAACAATGGGTAGGCGGCTGTGAAGGCCGCCCCTCAGACAGCTGGCTTTCAGCCGGGCTTGCCCGATCTGCTAACGGGAAAGTGAGGCATACAGAGGCGAGCTGGAGACCCGGGGCAGCGGCGGAGACGAGCGGCCGGGGGCGGCAGACGCGAGCCCGCTGGCTGTACTGTCGCTGACCCGAACCACTCCGGCCCAAGCCTCGAGCACTGACAGCTACACGGCCGCAACTGGCGAGTTGGAGCAAAGAGGGATCATTGAGCTTGGGGACGAACTGGGAAGAGGGGTGGAATCCAGGTATCCCAGTGCCCCATCTCGGCAGCTCTTAACTTTGGAGGGGTCCGGAGGCTCATTTCCGAAAAGGAAAGAAAGACTACACTGACCATTGCGAAAGCCACTGCGCCATGCCCACTGGCCACTGGGGTCCGGTACCCTCACCCTGAAACATCTGCACTAATCTAGGGTTTGTGAGGTTAAATAGTATATGTTCCCCCGCCCCCATCAGATCTGAGGTTGGCAGATTTCGGGGATGCAGCTCGTGAGTTGGCCTAGGTTTTGCACCTGGAGGAGGAGCTGAGGCGTCCCGGGGACCCGATAGAAACTGACAAGCGCGCCCCTGTCGCCCCCCCCCCCCCCAAGCCTACACAGCCCGAAGGGAACGGACGGAAGAAAGAGCTCGGTCTCCCCGGCCGCGGAGTCCTAAAATACCTTCATCTCCTCGTTGATCTCCCTCTTCACGGGGTGAGCCGGTTTCCGGCTCCTTTTATTTTCCGGAGGTCTCCCTTCTTTCTCCATTTCTGCCATGTTTTTGTGTCTGGTTTCTGTGGAGATGAAATGGCTGCTGCCGCCGCCGGCGGTGGTGGTGGTGGCGGTAGCGGTGGCGGTGGCGGAGGTGGAGGTGGTGCTGATGGTGGCAACGCTGGCGGAGGTAGCGGTGCTGGCGGGTCCGGGGCTGGGAGGGGGAGGCAGGCGAGGGAGGAGCGGGGGTCTCTTCTAGCGGCGGAGACCGTCAGTGGCCGTCACGGGGAAGGGTAGCCCGGGGAGTCTCGGGGATGCCGCCGCCGCCGCTCCTGCCGCCGCCGCCGCCGCTCCTGCTGCCGCCGCTACCGGTGCCGCCTCCGCCGCTCCCGCTCCCGCCGCCTCCGGGCTGCATCCTCGGGGCCCCACGGAGTCGTCAGCCATCTTCCTGAGCTCTGTCCGTCCGCATGGGCGAGAGGAGCGCCGGCCACGGCGGAGACAGCTGCTCTGGGCGTGCGTGCGTGGATATGTGTGTGCGCCCGGGAGAGCGCGCCAGCCCCGGTGCCCTGCGCCTCCCGCGAGCCGAGCCGCGGGCGGAGGGAGGGACCGCGCGGGGAGGGGTCCGAGGGAGGGGAGGATGGGGGGAGTACTGGGCCAGCCCCCCGCTCGCGAGCGGGCGTGGCTTCCCGGTCGCTGTAGACGCCGCTGCTGTGCCTCTTCGGGGGCTGCTGGCGGCCGCCTGCTCCTGGGCGCCGGGCACCGGCACTCCTCGTAGCCGTCGCCTCCCCGCGACAATCCCTGCGCTGCAGCGACTGGCAGACCCCCTACCTGCTCCTGAACTCCGTGACGTGGGCTCCCGTGGGCTCAGAGTTGGCTTCGGAGTCTGACCTAGAGGCCGTTAAGGCAAAACGTACTGGGGTGAAGGGTGGAGATTGAGCAGTGGAAGGGAGCAGAGACCTGAAAGCAAAGCGAACACTCGGCCCCGGGATTGCAGCGCCGAGTAGCCGAGTGAAACACAGACCGGACCCACCGCTCAGACTCGAGTGTCCTGCCCCGGGGGCCACGGCAGAATGCGTGGAGGCTGAATATTCCTTAGAGGGGTCCCCAGCGCGGCGCGCCCTCAGACTGTTTGCCAGGAAGCTTTCTTCTTCCTGAGAAAGACTTAGAAGTAGGACAACTCAACCTTCAACCTCCCTGATTTCTTTCTTTCTCGTTCTCTCTCCCTTCCCCCTCGGCCCCACGCGCACTCTTAGGCACTGTTACAAAGTAGCATCTTTACCCGGTGACCCCCCGTGCACCCTCATCATGCCCTGAGCTTTAATAGAAAGGGTTGGGCTTAGTGGGTACTGCTGTGCGCCCAGGATCCCGCGCAGGAACCCTCCCTCCAGGAACCCCACGCCCTCGCCACGCCCAGCAGGACCCTCTCCTCTCCGCTGGGTTCCACACTCTTCCAGGAGACTCGAATCTGCGGGTTCCAGAGCCCAGATCTCCAGCTTTCACGCGTCTCCTGTTGGGCCGCCTCTGTCCACGCCCTGGGCCAAGGTCGACTGCGCCTGTCCCGGTCTTTTGGGTTGAGGCATTGGTGTGAACCATTTGATCAGGCGCCAGAGACTCACAGCTCTGAATGCTCATACACACTGCAAAGGGACACCTCGACGTTCCTGGCTCAGTTTTCCCATGCCGCTCCACTTTGTAATTACCTGACACAATGTGATATGGGGGTGCCCATTGTTCCACGGCTGGTTATTATAGAGTATTCATTATGACAGTGGTGGAATTTTAAATTACACATTTTTAAGTACTTAAAAGATAGAATGAAATCGATGTGGGGGTATGAGTAAGCTTTTCATTAAAATCTCAGTTTGGCCTATCAAGTGGGGTTCATTCTGAGTATTGCATTGCCTCATTTACATTTTAGCATTGTTTTGTCTCTTAAGTGTCGAATTAAAGATATCTGGGAGCATACTCCGGAGGGCTGAACACCTCTGTGAAACCTGTTTTGCATTTTAGCATAATTTGTTTCGTACGCACCGAATTCCAAATATTTGTGAATGTGCCCTGGAAAACAAGTCTTCCTTACACGAAGCGGGGGGAGGGTTGCGAAGGAAAGCAGTACCTGGCTCCTCCTACTCCTAGTAGCCTTCTACCCCAAGCCATTCAGGAGGTCTGAGGGAACTTGCCCTGTTAGGGTTCCTGGTGAGGGGCTGGAACCCTGGGGCGGGGATCGGAGAGTAACACCTGGGACTCTTAGCAAGGTTTCAAGTTTAAGGGGGGGGGGGGGGGATGGAAACCGAGGGAGCCATTTTCAGTTACAGTGATTTTTTTTTTCAGTAGCCTTGGGAACATATCCAGGTGCATCCAGCTCGGGAGTCCCAAGCCCTCTGGCTGGGTCCCGAAATTTGCAGTAGACCTTGGAAAACCTTCAGCGACCCAATAATAAGGAGGCTAAGAGAAGCCCAGATCTATTTATCCCTACACCCCTTTCCAGACCACTAACTATGTGGTGTTCTGTGGGCTGTGCTTTAAGCAAGGAGTGTCTCCATGATACTGTTGCTGGTAGAGGAAATGAAGGGAATCCTTGGGGGTGGGGGTGGGGAGGTTAAATCAGAATTTCACCAAGACAGTATGTGAATGGGAGCAAGTTTGTTCATTCTGTTCCGTCCTCTTAGCTAAAGACATGGTGGGAAAACTTTTCTTCTTACTTTCCAAAAGTGTAAAACTCCAGACACGTGTTGTAAAACAAACCGTGCAATAGGAGGCCTTTGTCTCCTGGAAATATATTTAAGTCAGCTCTGTTCCATTTGGTGCCAGAGCTGTCACAATTGATTCACTGTTGTTCAGCTGATATCAAGTAACAAGTTGTATACCCCCAGTCTTAGCTACAGTTTCCCAAGTTAAGAAACAAGTAAACAGAAAAGGTAAACTATAGCCCAGTTTTATATTTAGAAGCAGCTGCACTTCTTTCAAAGAAAGTGACTTTAAAGAAATAGCCCAGGTGTTTGATAAAAAAAAAAAAAATGTCATCAGTCAGCCACCTGTTCCTTTGTGCCCTCCAGAAAACTGAGGTGCGACTATGGGATCAGAACCCATGAAGCACGCCTTGAGTGGCAACGGAAGCACAGAAAGTATGTCTGAGGAAAACTGTGAGTCTGACCTGAACTTTAGAACTACGATAGCTACACATTCATGAATCTGTGATTCCCGAAATGTACCACAGGACACCTTTAGAGCAGGACTAGACGCTTTATACACTTGAGATCTTGACTCAGATCACGTTCCCTGGATAACGTTTTTGTAAAACTAAAGCTGTGGGTAGAAACAACAACATAACTCCTCTGAATTCCCACACAGCACCCAAGCCTCCCCCTCCCGGTATACAATTAGTACTCATTTTCCCTCTTGTTAGCCCTGCCAATCACCACGAGAGACACAGGCCCGTTCTGTATATTTCTCAGATGCATTTTTGTGTTTTCCCCTCTTTAGAGTTGCTCTTGATCTTAATTTGTGTCTGCTTTACATAGAAACACATCAGAAAATGGGAAGACCCCAGAGTGGTCTTCTGTAGATTGTTGTTATCTATAGACCTCCTCCTATAGATATTTGTTATCACTCAGAATTGATTAGTGTACCCTAAAACACCATCTCAAAATGATTTCCTGCATAATATTTGAAATGAATGTTCATCTTGAACAAGTTTAGTGCTCTAGCTAAAGGAGAGGATTAAAATATAATTATTACGTCCAATGTATGATAGGAATTATCTCACTTAATATTCATATAAACCCCCTGCAGCTACTTTTGTTATATCCAAGTCACAAAAGGAAGCTGAATTTTATACAAGTTGCTAAGAAGTACTGGGATGTGGACTCATAGCTTCCTGCCCAGTTCCAGCTCTGGAGTTTTAAATGCTATGCTAGTCTGACTTAAATGAATTCTTGTAACAATCTATGTTTTACCTAATCTAAGGCTCATATATTCACAGATTTAAGATTAGAATGCATTTTGCCTTGAATTCTTACTTTTTTAAGTGGCATCTATTTCCTGCTAATGGTACATAGAGTAACAATGTATTTCCTAATCAGTAGGGTATTATATTTCCTTGAGTTAGGCTGCAACAACCAGTCTCAGGAAAAATTCCAGAGGCATAAAACAAGAGAGATCTGTTTTTCTAGCTCCAACAGAGTAGGCTAAGGATCATCGTGATCTCTTTAACAATTATCTTCTGCAGTGGCTTGGGATGAGCTCCACACATGTGCATGCCTTCACCATCACTATTGCGAAGATGGAAACCTGGGCAACTTCACATGGCAGTAACATGTACATTGTCTAGAGTCAGTCACAGACATCTGACCGACCATCGGGAAGCTAGGATGTTTAATCCTTCCAAGTCCTCCAAAAGATGTAAGAAATAAAAATAAAAGGAAACGTAGAGACAGGTATTTAATGTTTGTATCACAAACATGTCTTCAGTTCATTGCAATGTGGTTGTTAGGATCCACCAATGTTAGGACTCTATTTTTTCCAGACCAAATGCATGTACAATGATTCTTTGTTTTTTTTTTTAAATTAAAATCTGCTTCAGAATCCATGATTATGTTTAACTGCAAAAATCAAATTGCCGGGATGAATTTCAGGAAGAGTTCTAGAAATATCATAGTTCTAGTTAACATGGGGCTTTAACCATGGACAACAGAAGGGTTCTCAGGAGTCTGAGACCCGAAATTACACAGGAACTCTGCCTCCGGTCTCCTATACATCTGCTTCTTTATGGGTTTTGTTGTTCCTGTTGCTTGCTTTTTGTTTTTGTTTTCTTGAGAATGGGTACCTGTCTGGATTTATTGTTTATTAATTAATTAACTCAATTAATATGTGTTGAAGGCCCCAGCACTGTTTCTGGGTGCTTGGCAGCAGCAAACATAACTTGACAGGTTCTCAAATCTTCTAATGTGTTTGCTTTTTGTTTGCTTGGTTTTTATGGCAGTCTTGCTTTGTAGCCTAAGATGACCTTGGATTTGAGATTCGTTTTCTCATTCTCCCCAGGGCTGGGATTATGAGTATGTGACACCATGTCCAATGTGCAGGACCATGTCCAAGTATGTGACACCATGTACAATGTGCAGGACCATGTCCAAGTGTATGACACCATGTCCAATGTGCAGGACTATGTCCAAGTGTGTGACAGCATGTCCAAGTGTGTGACACCATGTCCAAGTGTGTGACACCATGTCCAAGTGTGTGACACCATGTCCAATGTGCAGGACCATGTCCAAGTGTGTGACACCATGTCCAAGTGTGTGACACCATGTCCAAGTGTGTGAAAGCATGTCCAAGTGTGTGACACCATGTCCAATGTGCAGGACCATGTCCAAGTGTGTGACACCATGTCCAAGTGTGTGACACCATGTCCAAGTGTGTGACATCATGTCCAAGTGTGTGACACCATGTCCAAGTGTGTGACACCATGTCCAAGTGTGTGACACCATGTCCAAGTGTGTGACACCATGTCCAAGTGTGTGACAGCATGTCCAAGTGTGTGACAGCATGTCCAAGTGTGTGACACCATGTCCAAGTGTGTGACACCATGTCCAAGTGTGTGACACCATGTCCAAGTGTGTGACACCATGTCCAAGTGTGTGACACCTTGTCCAAGTGTGTGACTCCACGTCCAAGTGTGTGACTCCATGTCCAAGTGTGTGACTCCATGTCCAAGTGTGTGACTCCATGTCCAAGTGTGTGACACCATGTCCAAGTGTGTGACACCATGTCCAAGTGTGTGACACCATGTCCAAGTGTGTCACACCATGCTCAACCCTCACAGACTTTAGAGTCTAAAAGTAAAGCAGCAACCAAGTAACAAAGCAGATGGTGTTATTTTATTGTGTAGTTAGTTAAATAATTAGCTAGCTAGCTAGTTTGTTTGTTGTTAGTTTTGAGACGAGATTTTTTTTCTCACTTTGGTAGCCCAGGTTGGCCTAGAACTTGTCATCTGCACTGTCCTCAACTTGTAGCAATCCTCCTGCGTCAGCCTCTTAAGTGCTGGGGTCACAGCCACCATGCTCAACTTTGAAAAAGAATTTAGAAAATGTGGTGGTCATAAGTCTTCTTTAACTAAAACACAAAAGCCTCTCAGAGGAAGCTTGTGACTTGTAGCAGGAAAAAGGAGGAGAAGTTACCCATGCAGATCCTAGAATCCAGGAGAAAAGTGTTGTGGTCAGAGTTGCAAAAGAGCTGAAGCCCAGGGGCTCAGCAGGGCTGCCGACCTGCAAGGTGGCTGTGGTGAGACAACATTCTGATATAGTGAGAAGTGTTTTGTTTGTTTCAGCCTTCCTAATGCTGTGACCCTTTAATATAGGTCCTCATGTTGTGGTGACCCCCAACCAGAAAATTATTTCATTGCTACTTCATAACTGTAATTTTGTTGTGAATCGTAATGTAGATGTCTGATATGCCACCACTGTGGTCGTTTGACCCACAAAAGGGGTTGCAACCTGCAGGTTGAGAATAACTGAGCTAGGTAAAGACAGCGAGGGGAGAGGAATACATAACAATATTATGGGGAGCCTGCAGATCATGGTAAAAGAAGGGGACTTGAAGAATAAAATGAACAGATGTACTTAGACAGTCTTCTAAGACCAGGAAGGCCCAAGTTCCTTCCAGTTCTACTATGTGTGTTGGTGTCTGGCCATGATAAGCTTTGCCATTAACACCAAGATAGCCCAACATCCTTGAGTCGAGTCTCCTTCCCCTTCTGCTCCGGGAACACTGCATATCCTTGGCCATGCCGGCTGCAGACTACACCCAACCAGAAGAATGGGAGCGGACTTTCCTTCCGTTATAGGCATGTCAGTTCTTTAGTTCCTATCAGTTTCATGGGGACTTGCGGTACTTTCAGTAGCACGAGGGATCCCATGTTTGCGGGGGGGGGGGGGGGGTGGGCCTTGAATATGGCATCCTAGTTTCCTCATCAATCCTTCATTTCTAAAATGAGCATTGTAGTTTATAGTTTAGAATTTTGCTGTGGTGAGCACATACTATGCGTTGCAATGACCTGGAAGTAACCCACAACCTTTTACATACAAAAGTGTATCAATTGCTCTTCTAAAGACCACTGTTATGACTAAGGCCTTCGGCTTATTTGTGCATACTAATACAGCTCTGTGACAACTGAAGAGAACTGACATACGAGGAACAATTGCCTACATAATTAAAACATTCTTCATTTTCAAATTGATGCACAACACTGTCCCTCTGGATAGTAACTTGTTGACATGCATTAATTTTAATTTGCAAAGGTGGGAATTTCAGATATACTTTTGAGAATACTATAGTTGTACCCATCTGAGGCATGATAGAGTCTATAAACTCAAGCGATGTCATTTTTGAGTTATAATTTTTAATTCTTATTCATCAAGGCAGAAATCAAAGCCCAGTATTTATTTACTCCAAATGTCTCCGTGAATCACACACACACACACACACACACACACACACACACACACATTAGTTAAGCTCAGTTATCAAAGCGTACATCTGAATATAATACCTTTATGTGTAGTAAGGCTGGGGAAGCATATGAAGCCCACCCAGATGAGAACAAAGGCTATTTATTTAGAGCAAGGGAGACAGCCACCATCACTCGCACTTGGCAGCGGGTCAAAGGCAGGCATGAGAGTGGGAAGGCTCTATAGTTGGAAGGGGGGGTGGAGAAAGGCTCCAGGTGTGTTCAGATTGGAGGCTGCTGACAAGCAAAAGCGGCAGGCAAGCTAACAGAAGAAGGAGCTGAGTAGAGGTAGAGTATCCTCTGTGGTTGCTGTAGGGAGCATAGTACTTGGCTTTTTTTGGTTAGCTATGAGTTGGAAGGAAATTGGTAAGGAATTGGAAAACTGTTGGGCATTGACCAAGTCTGAACCTTTGTGCTGGCAGCCAGGGATGCTCGTTTGGCTGCTCTGGCTTTGGCTGCAGCCTGTCGGTTTGACTTCTATGCCATATGTGGTCTGGCCATTGTCCAGTCATCAATTTCTCGAGTCATTAATTAGAAAATAAAATAAGTTTGAAAATCAAGGAGGAACTAGATCAAAAACTAGGTGCAAAGCAGCTCCCATCTGTGGCAAGATAACATTTTGATATATTGAGAAGTGTCCTGTTTGTCTCTGCTAGCTCTTTTATTTTATTTTGCATCCTTTCATGCAAATCAGTCTTTGGCATCTATTGCATCAGGGGAAGGCTATTATAAAGGAGATCCACAGATCAACATGACTTGCCTATGATTTTCCAGTTTTAAGATGGGCTTGTGAAATTCAAAGCAACAGCAGTAGTTGGAAGGGGGAAAAAAAAACTATTTTCATTGAATTTGGAAAAACTGAATTTTGAGTATCAAGACTCAGGGCCAGGAAAGATTCAGATTGTAAAGTCTGTGTGAAGTTGGTATTTGCAAAAATGATAAAGCAAGGGGAGTTTTCCCAATCCAAAAAGAGATCACAGCTCCATGAGTTTGAGAAAAAGTAGTAGTAGATGAAGGAAGATGCTCAGACATTGGAGAGACTGTTGCTATAGAGCCCCACCCAGGTCCCAGTGCCTGGGTGAGGCGGGCGGAACACATAACACACTTGCCAGATCTGAGGACTATGGAGGCAGAAGAAAAAGAGCAGGAGTGGCTCAATCCCTCCCTTCCAAGATGAATCCGAACAGAAGGCAGCCGTAGAGAACACACCAGCCCAGCATGCACAGCAAGCACAGGCGGCCACACATGGAGCCTGGCCAGAAGAAGGCCCTGGGTGACTGTGGGTCCTCTCTGTCCACCATAACCTACGGCTTCAAGTATGACTGAGAACGGGACAGCTGTGGCTCTGAGATGGTATAAAACACTGTGTCCAAAGTACTTACACAGAGACTCCGAGGATTCTTCTGGCTCAGTGTATGACCGAAAAAGGGTGCCATGGCTAAGGAGCAAATGCCATCCACTCTGCAAATCCCAAGTACGGGCCAGCCTGATGAGGAAAGGATAAAGAATGGGACCCAGGGAGCCCAGGCCAGGGAGATTGTCTGAGACTTCATTTTTACCTCCTCAAGTCAAGGTTATGAAATAGATATTGAGTTCAACTATAAAAAAATAAAGTTCACTTTTAGCAAATACTTGTGGATTTCATGTTAATATAGTAATATAGTATAATATAATATTAATTTCACATTAATAAATTACACATTTATCTACTCTGACTCAAATTTGCTTTTAGCAGTTTAAAAAACAGAGTCTTCCATCTACTTAAGTAAATTTGGAGCATTATTTGCCTAATTGTTTTCTATATAAATAGAAATGAAAATAGCTTGTGGCTCCAAAGAAATAAAATCACAAGACTAATTGAAACACAAGATATTGTTAATTAATCAAAATTTAATTGTGATTTTTGTGTATCTGTTACGCAGCCTCAATCAGTGGGTCTAAGAAAAGCCTATTTATTTCTCACCATATAATATTTTGGCTATCTCAAATGACCAATCAAATGTGAGTGAGCATGCCTTTAAATTCCAGGCAGAGGCAGGTGGATCTCTTTGAGTTCAAGGCCAGCCTGATCTCCATAGGTCCTTTCTCAAAACAGCAAAAATTAAAGTTTGGGGTTGGAGAAATGCCTCGGTGGTTAAGAGAGCACATTTCTCTTCCAGAGGAACCACGCTCAGTTCCCAGCACCCGCATCTAGCAGCTCACAACTGCCTGTAACTCCAGCTCCAGAGCAACCCAGCCCATGTGCCCATACCACACATGCACACATACACATACTTAAAAATAAGAAAACCAAGTCTTTTTAAAAAGAAATATTATGTTAAGACCAATTTAAACCCACAACATTGTTAATTAATCAAAAGTTTAAAATTCTGGTAAATTGAAATTTCACCATATTATCTCAGTTATCTTTAAGTTCCGTTTCCTTTCCTGATAGCATTTATTGATGAAATAAAAACTCTTCCCTCTCTTTCTCTCCCTCCCTCACTGTTTGATTTTGAGATAGACTTTTGCTATGTACTGTAGTGATATTTCATTTGTATTTTAATAAATAAAGCTTGCCTGGAGTTCAGAGAGTAAAACTGTCGCACTGATCAGCCTTACAGACCAGACAGTGGTGATACATGCCTTTAATCCCAGTAGCCACACTGGTTTGCCATAAAAACCAGGCAGTAGTGGTGCACGCCTTTAATCCCAGCCCTAGAGAGGATTATAAAACGGGAGGAGACAGCTCTCAGTCACAGTCTCATTTTGAGATTCTAGGAGGCAGCATTGCCATTTTGAACTGAGGTCAAGGTAAGAGCCAGTGGCTGGCTGTTTTGCTTTCTGGCCTTCAGGTTGAACTCCAATTTCTGTCTCTAAGTTTTTATTAATCATACTACAATGTAACCCCCACTAAACCTGTTACTGTGTAGCCTAATCTATCCTTGAACTCTGGGGACTTCTCCAGCCTCAGTCTCCTGAGTTCTGAGACTTCAGCCAAGAGCCAATAAAGAGAAGTTTTAAAAATGCTTCTCTTTATTTGATTTGTAGAATTATAACTGTGAGCTTATAATGATATAGGTTTCCCTTGGATATGTTATTAGAGTTCCAACAATCCTGTGCTTATCTATATATTGGTTATCAAGTATCAAAACAACCCTTTTGTGAGCTAAGTGTCTTGGAAGGGGTCTTTCTTTGGCCCACCAGCTCCCAAATAATGACATGAAGATTTTTTATAAAGTATAAAAGCTTCTCATTCCCAACTAGTTCTTAAAACTTAAATTAACACATTTATATTAATTTTTATTCTGTCACATGGCTCATTACCTCTCCTCCATAATGTACATCTGACTTCCTCTGTGTTTCGCTGGCAAATCCCATGAGACTCAAATTCTTCCCAGAGTTCCTATCTCTGCCCAGAAGTCCTGCCTATCCTTTCCTGACTAGCTATTGGCTGTTCAGCTCTTTATTAAGCCAATCAGAAGGTGCCTTAGGCAAATGAGGTAAAACAGAAACACATCTTTACACAGAGTGGTCAAATGTCCCACAACAGCGTCTTGTACATTTTATGTCATTTTCTTCTTCCTGTCATCCTTGAGAGTTGATGTCCTTACTACACCATAGGAAAGTAAGGCTGAGCACAAACTGCCACCAGGAAAAAGGGGGTCTGAATACAAATTTCATCCTGCTGACTCCCCAAGAGATGAAGCAGGGTTTGACCCTACCACACTGCTGCTCTTCTAGGCTCAGCCATTTTAACACTTTTTGGGGTGTAAATCAAGCTCATGGATGTGTTAAATAATTATAATTTCATCTTTATTCTAATTTTTACATGGTTGTTATGGAAACAAAATCATCTGTAACAAAATACTTAACACTTCAAAAGTAACATACTACATTTTAATATTTTGCAATCAAACATGGTATTCAGAAAACAATTACAGAGGAGAAAGATTTGCTTTGACCTACGTCCTTTGAGAAACATTACCGGTAACAAGAAACACTCTCCTATCACAGAAAATTTGTCTCCTATGTGCTGCTGGGCTATATGTGGTCTCTTTATTGCATCCTAGGGGGAAGGAGCTGAGCAGAAAAGACTGAAGTTGAAGGATGAGACTACATTATACATTTCAGTAGAAAAAAATCCATCAAAAACTAAGTAGATAAAGATTTAATAGTGAGTCTTGGGATAGCAATTGTATGGTTTTGTTGTTATTGTTGTCTAAGTACATTAAATCAATTAAATCCATATACCAGATGATATAAGGAACAACTCTTATATCAACAGGCTTGTTTTTTTTGGGGGGGAGTTAAGACAGGATTTATCTGTATAGCTTTGGAGTCTGTCCTGGAACTTGCTCTGCAGACCAGGCTAGCCTCCAACACACAGAGATCCACCTGCCTCTGCCTCCTACGTGCCTGAGTGCTGGGATTAAAGGTATGCACTTACACTGCCTGGCCACAACATTTTTTTTAAAGATAGGGTCTCACTATTAGGTCTGGCTGGCCTGGAATTCACAGAGATCTTACCTGCCCAGCCTTCTCACAAGCCCAAGAAGACTAATTTCTAATGTTTTATAGCACTATAGAATAACTATTGTTGGCAACAATTATTTATTTGAACGTTTCAAATACCTAACAGAGAGAATTTTGATTGTTCCCAATTTAAAGAAATGAGAAATGTGAAATGATAAATGTATCGGTTAAAAGATATGCCATTCATCATGATCTGCCCATAAAACACTATGTACTGTATTGAAATATCAGGCTGAACTCCATAAATACGTGTCAATTAAAATATAACACTTTATCCTGAGTATGGTGGAACAAGGCTTAAAACTCAGTAGTCCAAAGTCAGAGGCAGGCAGAGACCAACTTGGTCTACACAGCAAGTTCCAAGCTAGCCAAGGTTACACTCACAGTGAAAATCTTTCTCTCTATCTCTATCTCTGTCTCTATCTATATATATATCTATGCACATATATAATCCTTAAATTTAAAATAATATATAATTTAATATGTATAAAATTTAAAGATTATTTGAATAATTTGGCTTCTAGAATTGGAGGTAAAGCTCTGAGATTCCAACTAGACCGGACTCAATGAGGAATCCCCCTAATATCATGACAGTGTTATCCCTGTAGGCACTTCGTAGCAAGTCATTCCACTAACAAAGTAAATGTTGGTCTGTGGAATAAGTCTTCAAAGTCAGGCAAAGGTTAAATTATGCAAATATTAAATATTGCAAATCAAAACCTTACTGACCTAGAAATTCATACTAATAGATGTATTTGCAACTTCTAAATGCAAACTTTAAAAGGCAAATTTGGTAACCCATATGCTAAGCACCAATTAATTAGGATGCTTAAGGAAGGAAACGCTCTTGTTAGCTTAAGTTCCTAACTAGCTATGATTAAGCCTTTAAAAAGACCCATAGACCCTTGTGTTTCAATTCTTGCCCCTGAAATTCCTAATTGCATATTTGAACTGTGAGAAGTTGTGCAATGCTTTGGGGGTGATTGATGCTGTTATGTGGGACTGTAAAGTGAGGCAGATGCGGGCTGGGCTGAGTGTGCCCAGGTCCCAGGGTATGTGTTCATGAGTGCATTTTGTTAACCACACTTCTGGTGTGAGCTAATCTTCAGTCTTTCACTGTGTAAACAGTAGATAAAATGGTGGGTTTATCTCATTTAAACGAGCATTTTATAGACATTCATTGAGATGTATAGACTTCAGGTCTAGTTAATTTTGGATGTGGATTTTTATTTGAAAGTTTTTATAATAAAGTTTTAATTAAACGAAACAAAACAAAGTCAGGCATGGTGGTACACATCTTTAAATCCAGCTTGGGAGGTGGAGGTAGGCAGATTTTTATGAGTTTGAGGCCAACTTGGTCTACATAGTAAGTTCCAGGACAGCCAAGACTATGTAGAGACCTTTCTCAAAAATAAAATGAAACAAAATAAATTTTAAAAGTAAAAAAGCAAGCATTCTGCTTGGTGCCTACTAAACACAAGAACATTAGTAGGCACTATGAACATAAAAATAATACAATTTTTTTATAATATTTTAAAATTTATTCTTTAGCTGGACTGGGAAGGAACAAGCATAGGATCCAACTAGTTCCTCTGAATGTGGTTGACAGTTGTATGGCTGGGGCAGACTGAGGGGCCAATGGGCAGTGGCACTGGGATTTATCTCTGCTGCATGTACTGGCTTTTTTAGGACCCTATTCTCTTTGAATGTATACCTTGCTCAGCCTAGATGTAGTAGAGAGGGTCTTGGACCTTACACAAGCAAAGTGCCTTACCCTTTCATAGGATTGAAGGGGAGTGGGTTGGGAAGCTGTGTGTGGAGGGAATGGGAGTATCGGGAAGGGAGTAGGAATTTGGATTGGTATTTTTTTAAAAAAAAAATCAAATAAAAAAGAAAAAAATTTATTCTTTAAAAAATTTTACACATACATAGAACATATCTTGAACATATCCACCTCTCACTTTCCCCTCCAACACACCCCAGGACTTCCCATTAAATCTCCCTCCCAACATCATGTCCGTTATTTATTTATTTATTTGATTTGTATCCTTCTAAGTCCAATTAGTGTTGCCCATATGCATGTGGGTATAGGTTCATGCACTGGACTTGGGCGACCTACAGTGGCCACACTTGAAAGAAAAGTGACTCTTCCTCTTGGCAGCCATCAACTGCCAATAGCTTCTCCAGAAGGTGTGGGGCCTTGGGTGATTCTCCCACTCCATGCTGTCATATGTAACCAGCCTGATAAAGCATGGTGTAGATTTTCAAAAGCAGAAGGCAGATTCTGAGCCACAGTGAGAGGTGGTGACCAGATGAGCTGAACCTGGAAACAAAATGAGTAGGGCTTTGCTGAATGAGGGAGGAAAAGGAATCTTTTCAACAGAAGGAGCTGATGTAGAAAAGTGACAAAATCTGAGCGTGCACACCGAGTCAAGGGAAGCGAAATAACTCAGTGCGCCTACCGTGATTATATCCAAGGCAGACTGTGGGTAAGATGAGACTAGATTGTAAGTGACCTCACTCTAATAGGTTGTGGACTTGTTGGTCCAAAGACTTCTTGAAGCCAGTGAATATTAAATACAGTAGTGAGGAAGAGGGTCTGACTCAGTGGTAGAGCACTTGCCCAGTATCCAGGGAGCCCTGGTTTGATGCCAAGCACCACAAAAGTAAATTAACAAAACAAAATAAAATATGATAGTAGTAAGATCACATATACAGACTAGTAAAATAAGCCAAGCTACAAGGAAAAGGCAGAAGGAGAGCTCGGAAATAAGAAGCTACATAAATGGGCTTGCAGCAGTACAGAGGGCCACGGATGAGACAAAGAGGTAGTGCCCAACTCCCTGCCGGCACTTATCTTATTAAGAGAATCTATAGGAATTTTTATAACATGGAAACAATGATGAAATGAATATTTTAGATAATAGACTCCATTGCTCTGTTGCATAATAACTATCTCATTTTGCAAAGGCAACAATGATTATTGCATCTCTATTGGCTCATTGAATAAATGAAACAGTAGAAGCCTTGAACAGCCCTCTCCTCCTAGAGGAATGGCCACATACATAGGTTGCCTGACTTTACAGAGACCCAAAAAGGCAGCCCCATTCTGACTCACTCCGTCTCTTCTAGTGTCCTTTAAGCCACCTCGCCTACCTCCCATCTTCGGAGCAAAAGATACAACCACAGCCTAAGTCCAGACACCCAGGTCCATTGGGAAAATAAAAGCAATGTAAAAAGACAAGAGGATATGCCCCCCCACCTGAATAAAAACTAATCCCATAGTAATGGTCCCCTAGAAAAAAATATAGATGAAATTCAACAAGACATGAGAGTCAATAGAACAATTATGCAAATGTCCAAAAAGTTCAAAAAAATCAGGGAAAACATGAACGAACACCTTAATGAACTGACTGAAACACCAAAACCACACAAACAAATAGCTAAATGATATAAGGGAAACAATGATATGAAATATGGAATATAGGTGTCAACAACAAGAGGAACTGCAAAAAACCAACTTCTGGGGTCTACACAACACACTGTTGAAAGATATATGGGTCATTGAAAGACAGGAAGGAGAAAATAATTGCTACAATTTGAATGATAAGAAAATCCAACATACTGAAGTCTACAGGACACAGTGAAGGCTGTTCTAAGAGGAAAGCTTGTAGTATAAAAAGAGCGAATGATTTCTGCAGCTGGAGAGACGGTTCAGCAGCTAAGATCACTTAATGATCTTTCGAAGACCCAGACTCAGTTGCCAATACCCACATGTCAGGTCACACCCTCTTCCTCACTACTGTATTTAATATTCACTGGCTTCAAGAAGTCTTTGGACCAACAAGTCCACAACCTATTAGAGTGAGGTCACTTACAATCTAGTCTCATCTTACCCACAGTCTGCCTTGGATATAATCACTGTACGCGCACTGAGTTATTTCACTTCCCTTGACTCGGTGTGCACACTCAGATTTTGTCACTTTTCTACATACTAGAAACTCCTGTTCTAGTAGATCCAATGTTCTTCTGGCCTCTGAGGGCTGCTGCACACACACACACACACACACACACACACACACACACAAATAGTTTTGAAATTTTGAGAAATTTCAAAATAATAACTCAATAATGCATCTTAAGACTTTAGAAAAACAAGATCAATCCAAAGCTAAAAGTAGTACATGAAAAATAATAATGAAAGCCAGAGCAGAAATTAACAAAATACAAACAAACAAATGATACAATGGGAAAAAAATGAAATTACCTGCCTTCCTTGATATGATAAGTAACATTGACAAGTCCCTTAGCCAAATTAACCAAAAGAGAGAATGCATAAATCAGTAAAATTAGAGATAAAAAGAAAAAGTGATAGATACCAATAAAATTCAAAAAACTGTAAGATGTAGCTTTAAAGTCTATATTCCACTAAATTGAAAAAATCTAAAAAAAATCCAATGGATTTCTAAATGCACATAACCTGTCAAAATTAAATAAAGATGAAATAAATAATTTTTTCAAAAAAACTATGGTCAACAATTTGATTGAAACAGTAAAAATAATAAAAATAAATCTCCCAACTGAAAATCTTCCCATGACAAGACACAGCCTCACTGCAGAATCCTACCAGCTCTTCAAAGAAGAGCTGATAGCAGTACCACTCAAATTGTTCCACAAAAGAGAAAAGGAAGGAACGCTCCCAGAGTTTTTAATGAAGACATTATTAGCCTGGTACCCAAACCAGACAAAAACAGAACAAAGGGAAAATTACAGTACTTCCTGATGAATAAAGGGGCAAAAATTCTGAACAAGTTGCTTGAAAACCAAACTCAAGATTGCATCAAAAGGATCATTCACCGTGATCAAGTTGACTTCATTCCAGGCATGCAGGGAATGGTTCAACATATGGAAATCAATAAACACAGCTCACCACATAATTGAAAATCTCTTGGTCATTTCAACAGAGGAAGAAAAGACTTTGAGCAAACTCTAACATCCCTTCATGAGAAAAAAAAAAAGTCTCAGAGAGGCTGGGGATGGTGAGAGCACAGTCCAGCATAACAAAGGCGATAGAACCCAAACGTGCAGCCCACATTATACTAAGTGGAGAAGAACTAAAACACCCCACTAAGATCAGGGACAAGACAAGAGTGTCCCCTTTCCTAATTCTTATTCAATACAATGCTTGAAGTCTGTGCTAGAGCAATTAGTCAATGGAGGAAAGAAAGGATATCAAGTAAGGATATCAAATAAAGGATCAAAGTATCAAAGGAAATCAACGTAGCCCTTTGCAAATAAAACAATCTTATACATAACAACTCTAAAGACTCCACCAAGAAGACCTCTTAGGAGCTGATAAACACTGTTCCAGAAGTGGCAGGATACAAAAAAATCAAAGCACAAAAATCAGTATTCTTTTATATACCAATGACAAACCCACTGAAAAAGAAATCAGTGAAATAATCTCATTTAAAAAAACTAGTAATAAATCTAAGCAAGGTAATGAAAATCCTCTTTGAAAACATCAAGACTCTGAAGAAAGAAATTCAGGAAGACACTAGAAGGGGAAAGAATTTCCCATGCTCATGGATAAGAAAAATTGGTATTTTGAAAATGGTCATACCACCAAAATGATCTTCGTATTCAATGCAATCTCAACCAAGATTTCAGTGACATTCTTCACAGAATAGGAAAAAAGTCTTTAAAATGTATATGGATGCACAAAAGCCTAGAGATTGCCAAACCAATCTTCACCAAAAATAATACCTGATTTCAAGCTATACTGTAGAGCCACAAAAACAGCATGGTTCTAGCATAAGAACAGGCACATAGATCAATGAACTAGAAGAGAGGACCCAAATATAAGTCCATACAACTATAGCTATCTGAATTTTTGACAAAGAAGATTATGGTGTACGTAAAGAAAAGGCAGCCTCTTCAACGAACAATGTTGAGGAAACCAGCATATAGAAGACTGAAACTAGACCCTTACCTCTCATCTGAACAAAACTAGACCCTTACCTCTCACCTGAACAAAACTAGACCCTTACCTCTCGCCCTGAACAAAACTAGACCCTTACCTCTTACCTTAACAAAACTAGACCCTTACCTCTCACCTGAACAAAACTAGACCCTTACCTCTCACCTGAACAAAACTAGACCCTTACCTCTCGCCCTGAACAAAACTAGACCCTTACCTCTCACCTGAACAAAACTAGACCCTTACCTCTCGCCCTGAACAAAACTAGACCCTTACCTCTCACCTGAACAAAACTAGACCCTTACCTCCCATCCCAAACAAAACTCAACTCCAGTTGGTTCAAAGACCTCAATAAAAGGGACGCCTTGAAACTGTAGGAGGAAAAAGTATGGAGTACCCTTTACCATACAGTCCTGGTTTTGAACTTTCTGTGTTTGTTTTGTTTTGTTTTTTGAGACAGGGTTTCTCTGTCTCCTGGCTGCTCTGTAATTCGCTCTGTAGACCAGGCTGACCTCGAACTCATAGAGATCTACCTGCCGCTGACTCCTGAGTGCTGGGATTAAAGGTGTCACCACCCCACCTGGCTCTGAGAATTTCCTGAATAACTCTGATATCTGGGAGTGATGTGATACCCCATCGGAAGCTGGGTGGAAAGGCCCTCTACCCCGCTGTGGGCCACGGAAGAAGTCGCTGCAAGAGGGAGCAGGTGATGGAGAGATGGAAACGATGGGGAGCAGAGCAGTGCATGAACTGTGGAGAGAGCCAGAACCGGGGATGTGACAACAGGGACAGATGTGAGCGGGGGCTGAAAATGCAAGGAACTCAAAAAACTAAACTCCAAGGAAACAAGCAAACCAATTTGAAAAACAGGCGATGGAACTCAACAAAATAAGAAGAAACTCAAAGAGTTAGGGAATACTTTTAAAATTTTAAAAGCATCCTTGGGTGCCAAGGAAAAGCAGATTAAAACTATTCTAAGATCCCATCTCATTCTAGTCAGAATGGCCATCATCAAAAATACAAATGACAGCCAGGTGGTGGTGGTGCCCACCGTTAGTCCCAACAGTTGGGAGGCAGAAGCAGACAGATTTCTATGAGTTGATGCCAGCCTCGTCTACAGAGTGAGGTCCAGGACAGCTAAGGCTACACAAAGAAACCCTGGCTTGGAAAACTAAAATACCACAAGATCAGTCTCTAGGCCACATACCAATATTATTCTCCTCTGACAGCTCTTGAGCCAGGTCCCCACAGTTCAAATTACCTTCTGCATTGTCTTACATGCTCCTACTAGGATGGCCCATTAAGGCTTGTATAAAATGTCCAGTTGCTTTTCTAGCCCAAAGTCTCAAAGTGTTCCACATTCCATCAAAAAAAGTATGGTAAGGCCTATCACAGCAACATTCCAGTCCCCGGTACCAAATTCTGCCTTAAGTTAGGATTTCTATTGCTTGTGAAGAGACACCATGAGCACAGCTACTCTTATAAAGAAAAACATTTACCTGGGGCAGGCTTACAGTTCAAGTGTTGAGTCCATTATCATCATGGTGGGAAACACAGTACCATATAGGCAGATATGGTGCTGGAGAAGAAATCAGGAGTTCTACATCTATTTTGGGAGGTAGCAGGAAGAAAGAGAGACAGTGAAGAAAGAGTGGCTTGGAGGTTTCAGCAGCACAAGCCAGTCTTTCTTCAGTGTCTCTCTGTGGATCAGGAAGTAGCTCTCAACTATGTCTCCAGCATCATGCCTGCCATGCCTGCCACCATCTTCCCAGCCATGATGACAGCAGACTAAACCCTTGAAACTGTAAGCAAGCCCCAATTAAATGCTTTCCTTTGTAAGAGATGCAGTGGTCTTGGAGTCTCTTCACAGCAATAGAACACAGACTAAGATATTAACTTCTAAATATCTTTGTTTAAAATCTATAGAGAAGGTTATTCTCAATTTGTCAGACAAGGCTCTGTTTGTACTGAATAGAAGCACATGCAGAGATCTGTTGTTACACAAGATGCTACTAACCAAGAATGGTTGACTGCTCACCCCTAAACAAGGAATTTACAACACCTCCTTTAAGGCCCGGTAAACATTCCAGAAGAGGTGGCTCAAAGAATTGCAGAACTAGCCGATAGGAAGAAGGGCTGAAGTGCCATTTTATAATCATGACTTAGCCATGCATGGTGATCATGGCGTACAGCAGCTGCACATGCAAGTAGGGCCCACCCAACAGTCAGCTAAGAATGAGGAAGGAACTCATTCTTACCTCTTACCCTCTTAAGAGGGCCTTACCTCTTAATTGGTGAACTACTGGCAACCACAGATTGTGGGAGAAGGGAGGCATAGTATCTGGTTGTGTCCCCAGAAGTTACCCCATCAGGCCCTAATTGATAGTTTCAAACCCATGGCCATAGAGATGGCCTTGGTTAAACGCCATAGAAAATAAAAATAAAACAAAAAGAGGCATAAATAAAGAAAAAGATCTGTAGGAAAGAAGTGGTGGAGAAATATTTGAGGGATGGGAAGGAGAGCATTCTAATTAATTTAAATGTATATTTAAATAGAATCTAAAATATACATTTAATATATTCTAACTCTAATATAAAATTGTCAATGAACAAAATGAATTAAAAGAGAGAGGTGTGGTTTCCACTTTTTGTGGTTATTGTAATTTTTATTTTATTTATTTATTATGGAGGTGGGTGTTGCAAGCATGTCCGTGTTGCACATGTGGCAGGTTAGAAGCTTGTTTGGGAAGTCGTTTCTCTCCTTCCACCATGTGGGTCCTGGGGCTTGAATTCAAGCTGTCAGGCTTTGTGGTAAACATCTTTACCTACTGAGCTATCTTACCAGTCCAGTTTCCAATTTTGATTGATCTACCTTAGACCTTCCTAAGCAGACTGTCTGGAAATGAAGATAAGTAATTCATGTTTTTAGAGTTGTTCTGATCATAAGCTAGTGTAAGAAATCACTGTCATTGACGGTGTGAAGAGGAAATGGCACATAGTAAGATGAGATCAGGAAGCAGTATGTCTTTTCTGCTCTACCTCTGAGACACGTCCTGTTCCTTACTAATTCTACCTTACCCATCGGCTTAACCACATTTATTAATTGCTAAAACTAAGTAATATCCATCTACCTGGGCTTCCTTATTCCACCCATGCACCTATACAAAATATTTTATATGTGTGTGTATATTTATATATGTACTTATACATATGTGTGTGTGTACCCAAAGTAGATAAAACAATTCTTTCAAATACAAAACAGATTGTATAGCTCCTGCTTAAAATATTTCCCAGACAATACTGTGGTAGGTTTTAAATAAGTACATAAGTTCACACTCTCCTCTTGAAAAGCGGAATATGATCCCTTCTCCTTGACAGTGGGCTGTGCTTAGAGACGAGCATATAAGAAATAAAATGTGGCAAAGCATCAATGGGTGGCGTCTGCGGTTAGGATATGAGACATGCTGTGATTTCCTTGTTCTCTTTTCTTACTTACTTAGAGGAAGTCAGCTGCTGTGTCCTGACAGTACTCAAGGAAGTCTCTAGAAAGATTCGTGTGGCAAGAAATGACATCTACAGCCAATAGCCTGCAAGAAACTGAATTTTCCACCAATAAATACATAAGGCACCTTAGGAGTGCATCTCCCTGCCTCAATCAGATGACAACAGCCCTAGCCAATGGCTTTATGTCAGTGGCCTGAGAGACCCAAAGGTGATCCCACCCCACTGTAATATTCCAAATTTCTGATCCACAGAGAAAAATAGGTAAGGTGATAAATACTGATTTTAAACTTCCACCCTGGGGTAGAGGTTGAACAGCAGTAACCAATAATTAATACATTTCACATGTAGTCCAAACTTCTCACTTGCAGGACCTTGTATACTCAGAATTCTGCCTATATTACCAACTTGACCATTCACAATGCAGATGAGAGTATTTATCCTCTAACAACTACACTACCGACCTCTTTCTTCATTGGAAATAGCTAAGGTTATCCAATTGCATGAACCCAAGGTAACAGCATTATTTCCTCACTTCCCTCCACTATCTATGGTCATATGACAAAATTGCGATCAGTAGGTCGTGAGCAGAGTGATGTGTGAGAATGTGTAGTTTGAAGGTTTTTTTAAAAGATTTATTTTTATTTTGTGTGCATTGTTGTTTTTGCCTGCCTGCTCGTCTGTGTGAGGGTGCCAGATCCCTTGGCACTGGAGTTACAATCGTGAGCTTACATGTTGTTGGTGCTGGTGATTGAACCCAGGTCCTCCGGAAGAGCAGCCAGTGCTCTTAACTGCTGAGCCGTGTCTCCAGCCTCTGGTTTGAGTTTTTAAGTAGAACTAATCTATCTTCTACTTCATTTCCCTCACTTGTGTTGACTGAAACATCAGTGCAGATGGTAAGGGAATGGAAGCACTAGTGGCTCATGTCAACACAGCATTGAAATCCCACGGTGAGAGCGGCAAAGCACCAAGGCAGCCACGAGCTCCGTCTGTCCATTTGAGCCCTTTCATTGTCGCGAGGAAAATACAAGGCTTTCTCACGTACGTGAGTCACTGCATTTGGGGGCTTTTCACTGCAATCTTCACTTTAACTTACACCTTGAAACTGCTCACCATATCCTAGCCCAAGGTCTTTTTCTCTTCTGCTACTCGGAAACCTACGTATCTGCTCGTCTGTTTAGGGTGCGTCCCTCCAGGTCTTTGTAAGGCTGACACCTTACAGCTAGATTCCACTATTTCAGTAACCTTGGTTTTCTACCCTAAAAGTGGGAGCACTATTCTTCAAGGCTGCGGTCTGTACCGGGAATGTGCTCAGCTAGCTACCACTTGCCACTCTGTATGATCAAGAACCATGGATGCTGTTTCCTGCTGACCTCCAGGGACAAGAAAGGACATCACCATAGCAGATGCTGCATAAGTTTCTGTTGTGTGAAAAAATCCAAATGATTAATAATTAGTTAATAGTTAAGAACGTTGTGAACACAGAACTGCAGTCATTTGCCTATAATACGACCTCCTTTATCTAAGAAATTAGGTAACAATAATGATTTAAGTAAGGGTTAACAGAAGGGTGTCACCAAGTCTCCCTTACCTCCATCATCGAGTGTTTTGATTTAAAGAGAGGAAAATCCCAAAGAGACAATGAACAAGTCTCCATTTTTTTTTTGTAAAGTTCAACCAGAGAGAAAAAAGAAAAGAAGAGAAAAAAGAAAGGAGCTTATAAAAATATTTATGCCCAGGAGACAGATTCTATTAAGCCATGATATAGCCTATTACAATGACTCTAAGATGCCAGTCATTGTGAAACACACCATTGTTTTATGTACTACAAGGGAAAAAAAATATGTTGCCATGGTAAATTTTGTTGCTGTTCCCAATTTCTGTCTCCACATGCCTTCTCAGCTTCACAGTGGGTAGAGCACACATCTGTACTCCATTGTCAGGCCTGCTCACGTGACTTGTTTAGGCCAATTGATTGTGAGTGGCTATGACAAAGACCATATGTGCTGGTTGGTTCTTGTCAGCTTGACATAAACTAGAGTCACCTAGGAACAGAAAACCTCAATTGAGAAAAGGCTCCTATCAGACAAGCCAGTGGACATGTCTCTGGAGGCATTTTCTTGATGGATGGTTGATGTGGGAGGGTCTAGCCAACTGTAGCCAGTTCTACCCTGGGCAGATGGTCCTGTGTTGTACAAGAGTAGGCTGAGTAACATGGAAAACAAAAAAAAGCCAGTAAGCCATACTCCTCCATGGCCTATGCTTCAGTTCCTGCCTCCAGGTTCCTGCTTGAATTCTTGCCCTCGCTTCCCTCCATGATGGACTGCGATGCAGAAGTATAAGAGAAACAAATGCATTCCTCCCCAGAGTTGCTTTTGGTCATGGCGTTTTGTCACAGAAACAGAACGCACACTACACCTTACCTTACCTTAGTAGCTTTGTCTAAGTTTGTACAGTTTGAATCAGCTTTTGTACCTCCATCCAAATAGTTCAAGGTTGGGGTTAGTCCTGTCTGGATTCTAAAAGAACATGTTAAATGCAGCCAAATCAACTACAGAAAAAGCCAGTGAACCCAAAGCCTTCACGTGTGTGTGTGTGTGTGTGTGTTTATGTGTGCATGCACCCCCCAAAATAGGCACCACTGAAAGCTACTGAGATATCAATAATCACAGAAAACACTACACTAATTAAACTACTACTTGCCATCAATTATAAGTTATACTTTGATTTCAGAGATATAAAAATGTGATCAAATTCATATCTTAGACTCCATAGAATATCGTATGTATCACTCATGTTGTATAACAATACAAGATATATTCTAAGTTGCTTTGGTATTTACCTATATGATGATGTAGCATTCATATTTATAATGAGAGTTTTCTTGATAAACACATTTCCTTTTTAGAATATCATATGCAACACTGCAACCTCAGGTCCCAAATGAAATAGAAAGCAGAACTAAATGGATGTGAAGTTCAAAGCCAAAAAGAAGGTTGGTTGTGGCTTTCTGATAGCTTTCATCTGCCCCCTCCCCTACTAGCTCATATGACTTTTGGCTTATAGACCAAAGACTTCCTCCTCTTTATCTCATGCCCCATAGACCAGAGAGTCCGAGGCAAGTGTTCTCTGGGGAAACCAGAGAAGTAAGGGAGGACAAATGGAGCTCAAAAGCTGGGGACATCAGCACAAGGCTGAATGATTGAACGTGTGTGTGTGTGTGTGTGTGTGTGTGTGTAAGTGAGTTTGCCTTCCTGCAAACTAGATGAACAGTAACTATCAAAATAATAGTATAATAATAATAATGCTAATCCTAACTGAGAAGAGCATCAACTTTATGCCTTGCACCATGCTAAATGATTTACATAAATCATCTAATTTAGTCAAGGCGATAGCTTTATGTATCAGTGAACCTTTAATGCTGAAAAGCCAATCATTGGGACAAACCACTCAAGAAACCAGTTACTTAGTTTCCTATTAGTCTACAGGCCGACTAGGCTTAAGTGTTCTAGGCTGTGCCCTGCTCTACCCAGGGTGCATCCTGAGTCATCTCAGTTCCATGTTTTGGATCCTTTTGCAGCTACCTGAAGCATGTTCTTCTCACGGTGCTGGTAGAAGTGCATGAAAATAAATGTAACCACAGGACGCCAGGTTTGGAATCAGCACTCATGTGAGTTCGAACCACATTCTGTTAACAAAGAATAGCATTGCTAGGGAAGAAATAATATTCTACCTCAAGGGAAATATGAGTAAAATTTTGTCAAACTAAAAAAAAATTAATAAAAGCACTGTAAGGGGTGTAGGCATTTTATATCTTTTAAGTTTTTATTAATTTTCTCTTGTTTTCTTTCTTTGTGTGTATGTGTGTATGTCTATTTTAAACATGAAGAAATTAAGGCTCAGAAGACTAAATGACTTGCTCGCAGACACGGTTGAGAAATGATGAAACCAGGATTTGAATTTTAGAGCCGCTGCATTTGATTTTAGAGCCTTGGAGCTTAGCTTTTCTGTCTGACTTTCACAAACCAAACTCCAAAAGGCATTACTAAATAAATAAATAAGAGCAGCAATGTGATTTTGTGAGAAGAAATCAGGCTTGAGGAAAATAAGTAGGGTAGGCAAGATAAAAACATTAACTATTTTGAGAGTCTAGTCAATGAAGATGTTTTTCTCATTTGCTTTTCTGGCTGCAAAGAGGTATAGTAGGAACCCACTGAAGGATGCGGCTTCTCTTATTTTTAGAATTCCTCCATACAAACATATTAACATTTTATCTGCTTAAACACTACCTTTGCTACTTATTTCTGTCCACCTCCTTTGAGAGGGAAACCTTATTTATTCTGATAATTATAAGTAACCTATAAAGTAATTACAAAGTGTCTCTTCGTTCAAACACTCGGGGACTGCTTTGGCAGCCATTAAATCAACATTAAAAACATTAAAAATGAAGTCCAATAAAAAAAAAACACAGATTTAAGCCCTCAAAGGTACACAAATGGTTCAGTGGAGAAAGGAAAGGAAAGGAAAGGAAAGGAAAGGAAAGGAAAGGAAAGGAGGAAGGAAAGAAAGAAGGAAAGAAAGTCTGAGGATGCATGGTTATAAGATATGAGAACCAAAGTATAAATGTCACAAATAAATCCTGAGGAAATATTTTAAGGAAGAGTGTGGGTAATAAATGAACAGCTGGTGCCACACCCAGATTTCTGAAGACAGATGCTGGTCAGACCCATGCCGCATAGGGGGTCCATAAGGCTCCCTCTGCTTCATACACCACAACCACTTTTGTCTGTTTTGTTTTGAGGCAGGTTTCTCTGTGTAGCCCTGGCTTTCCTAGAACTGGCCTCAAAATCAGAGATCCACCTGCCTCTGTCTCCCGAGTGCTGGGATTAAAGGAGTGTGCCACCACCGCTCGACTCCACTTTAATTTTTTAAGTGGTTATTTAAGTATTTATTCTCACATGTTGGTGCATGCATATGTCCACAGGCATTTGTGTGGAGATCAGAGGACAACTTTCAGGAGCTGTTTTCCTCTTTCCACCTTGTCAGTTCCAGAGATGGAACTCAGCTCATGAGGTTTCAAGCCAAGTGCTTCATCCATTGAAAAATGACATCGGCCACCACAATTATTTTAGTATTTTCTTCTTTCTCCAGTAGCAAAAAATCTAATATCATGGGACATAATCCTAGGCCAGTGTTACAAAAAATACCCAGACCTACTGTGAGACCCATTTCTGTAGCCTGTTTATTATTAATGACATTTCAGATTGCAACTGCAGCAACTTACCTCTCTATGTCATAAGCATGAAGTCAGCCATCCTCCAAAATATGAAGCCGGATATTCATAAACTGAAGTAAGAAAATTATATAAAGACATTTCTGAAACTGTTTGAAAAGTAAGAATTTTGGTGATTTTGTTAGACATATTTGTCCTGGGGTTACTTCTTTTTTCAAAGGAGATCTTTATTTCTGAAATAGTTCTGTTATATTATCCAAGATTTGATTAACAATATTCCAATATTGTTGGGAAGAGGAATACAAAATGCTGATAACTGCCCAAACTAAGTGCATAAGGGCTTGTTGCTCTATTTTTTCTTAGTTTCCTGTGAAGTTTAACGTTTTCTACAATAGAACTGGGGAGATGGCTCAGTGGTTAAGAGCACATATTGCTCTTCCAGACGACAGAGTTCGATTCCCAGCACCCATGTTAGGTGACTCACAAGTGCCTGTAACTCTAGCTCTGACTAATCCAAAGCCTCTAGTCTCCTGAGGCACCTGCACTCATGTGCATATATACACATATACCTGTTTTAGAACAAAATACATCTTAAATAAAAGAAAAATTAAACTATAACAAATATTATATAATTATATAATATCTGTTATTATATATATAATAACATATATAATATATATTATAATATATATAATAACAAATATTATATAATTATATAATATCTAATAAAAGCAAGTAACAGCATAAGAAGCCTGATTCAAAAGCTCTCTTCAGGGCTGGAGAGATGGCTCAGCAGTTAGAGCATTTACTGCTCTTGCAGAAGACTGAAAAGACCGAGGTTCGGGTCCTAACATTTTCTGGCAGCTCATACGTCACTTGCAGTTTCAGTTCCAGAGGATCCAACGCCCTCTCCTGACCTCCACAGGGCTCCTGCATGAATGTGGTGCACATACATTCACTCAGGCACACACACATGAATACATGTAAAATAAATAAATAAACATTTTAAACGATATCTTTCATAATGAAGAATAATCTCTAAAACAGTATTATAAAAAGTTAGCATGATAGTTCATGCTTGTAATTCCAGTAATTTGGAAGACAAGACAGGAGGATTATGGTGAGCTCAATGTTAGCTTGGGCTACATAGTGAGTTCCAGGTCAGTCTGGAATTAAAAAAAAAAAAAAAAAAAAAAAAACATGCCTCAAATTTTAAAAAAAATAAATTAAATTAAAAAATTTAATCCCTATAAGTGGGAACAGTCTTAAAACAAAACTACGGTGACATCCAAAAGCATCACAGCCTTTCAATTGTCTGTTCGCATCCATGTGCTTATGCTATGCGGGTAAATTGTATTATTTGTTCGGGAATTAAAAACAGCTGTCTTTCTAAAAGTTTAAGAAATAAAAGAGCTGCATATTCCCTTTTGGTTTGAAGGTAAAAAGCCCTTCCCTTGAATCATGGAGGCCAAGGGGAGTTTGCATTATAAGCTTACACTATGCCAGCCACTGAACTAGGTTTCTTGAATTTATGAGCTCGTGCTAATCTTAATAATTGCCCATTGATAGTGCTCATTCCTCTTCTTCCCATTTTACCAGTGAGAAACTGCAGCACCGGTAGGTTGGAGGGGTTTTCAACATTGCGCTGCTGGTTAATTGCAAAGCTGGATTCAAGCACCAGGCATCTGGCTCCCATGTCTGACCTCTTAATCACCAGCTCTGTCACCGTCCATGGAAAGAACAGCTTTTGTAGTTACTCTTTGTTTAGACTTGAGAGACACAGTCTCTTTCATTCTTGGAAAAATAAAGTGACTCTTAGTGCTTTTGGCATCAGTGTATTCCTTTTATTTGGTTATACACTTCAAACCAATTACTCCCAACATAGTCCTACAAGCCCTATAATGCTCAAACATATTTCCTACAGATGTTTATTTATGGCATGATTTCAAAGAACAGAACACAGCAGAGTTTCTCTGGGCGATTTAAACAAGGACAGCCTTAAGAAAGAGCTCTGATACTGTGGCAGTTGATGGTGACATCTCTCTTGCGTGGGTTTCTGGGAATCAGTCTTACATGCTTTGCCCTCACCACCTGATCTTCTCAAATGATCTTTTACAAATTCTTTGCATCCCATCAAGTTGCTATCACTGCTTCTCTATTAGCAATGTTAAAGGCGGAGTCCTTCTCCCTCTTATGACTCTCTTATGGGTGATCACGGTGTACATGCCTCATACTCACAGAGGCCACAAGAGGGCACCAGATCCTCGGGAACTGGAGCTGTAAGCCACCACAGGAGTACTGGGAACTGCCCTGGGGGCTCTCTGCAAAAACAAATACTCTTATTAAACAAATGCTGAGCCATGGTTAATTTTGGAATGCAATTAGAGTGAGTTCGTTTCACTCAACTGGTCACTGAGCTTATCAACAAATAGCTTGATTGGCTTTTTCATAAATGTGTAAAAAGTGATTGCTTAGCATTAACTGATGTGGAATTTTTTGTTTTGTGTGTGTGTTGTGTGTGTGTGTGTATGTGTGTGTGCATGTGCACCCATGCTTGAAAGATTGTCCCGTGTTAAAGAAAAAAATGTGTTTTAAGACATAAGAAATTTTTTCATATCCTTTAGGGATTACATACTCTAGTGCATCAGTTGCTGACATGATGCCATGACACTGTATAATATGTATGTATGTATGTATGTATGTATGTATGTATGTATGTATGTTATATGTCCTAACTCCCCTTTACCTCATATTACATTCTGTACAACAAAAGGAGGACACACATACACATATGAACTCGCCAGAATTTTAGGAAATGGAGCTTTATTTATCTTTCTAATAAAGAGACAGAGAGAGAGAGAGACAGAGACAGAGAGAGGAAGGAAAAAAGGAAGGAAGGAAGAAAGAGAAAGAAAGAAAGAAAGAAAGAAAGGAAAGAAAGAAAGAAAGAAAGAAAGAAAAGTTAAGGAGAGGAGTAAGGGGAAGACAGGAAGATGAAGAGGAGAGGGAAGGGTGGAAAGGAAGGAGGGGAAAGGGAACAACAGTAAAAAAGTAGATCAGCATTTAGAACAGTAGTTCCAACCTGCCCGTGTATTAGAAATTCCTAGAGAGTGTTGGAAAAATACTGATACCAGGTCCTCAAGCCTAGAGACTTTGATTCAGATGGTGTGGTGACACATAAAACTCAATCCAAAGACTCTAAAATGGACTGTGTGGAGATAGGAACGGAGAATAAAGACTTAGTTCCTTTATTTATTATTCACTCAATTGACCATAGATACTATATGGTACCAACAAAAGCAGAATTGAGCATTTGGGAGGCAGTGGCAAACACAGCGTCTAAAGACTCACACTAGGTGGACTTGGGGATGTCTGTCTATAATCCCAGCACTTGAGAGGTGGAGGTTGGAGAGCCAGAAGTTCAAGGTCATCCTTGGCTGTATAGCAAGCTCAAGACGAACAAAGAGAAGTGTAGCACAATCGGATGCTCTCTGAAACTCTCCACGTAGACTTCAGATCTGAACCAAAGCTAATACTAAGATCAGGCTGGGGATAGTGAAGTGCAGACAGAAACAGAAGAAGATGACTCCAGGCGCCAGCTTACTAGTTAATTTTGTTTAAAATCATTTTGGCACTTAAAGGGGCCCACGGGACAACCTACTTTTGTTTTTACAGACGAGCAACTTCAAATTCAGGGAGCAAAAGATGGGCCTTCTGTCCGTGTAGTTATTCAGGGCAGAGCTGTAAAACCCAGGTGGCTGGCCTTTTATAATACTGTCTATGTTCAAGTGAAAACCTCAGCAGCAATCTTCCCCATCCAAGTTTCTAAAGAAAATAGTTCCCTGGCAAGAGTCTTTGTAAAAGGAAGGACCAACTTCTCCTGTTGAGCTAACCCTACTGTGAAATTAACTAGTAGGTCTGCTAGTCAGTTCCACACCGTGTGATTCTGTAGGAAGAGACACTGGAAAAGGGAGCGAGGGTCTTGGTCCATTTCCTCCCTAAATACAGCAGTTCTAAGGTCAAGCACTTTGAACATTGGAAGGAAATGGCAAGGAAAGGTTGTTGTAACTATGAGGGGTGAGCATGTAGGGAAGAAAAGGCATAAGGAAGAGAATTGTGAATCTAAACACTTTCCCCATATCTGCAAGGAGAAAATGCAGCCAGTAACCCAGGGAAAAAAACAAAAACCGAGCCTTGAGTAATGAGGTTTGGCATATCAGTTTATTGGAAGAAGTCTGACACTATCCAGTTTTGAGATGATCTGTTCAACAGGATCACTCATAAGTGGCTGATAAAGAATTAACTGGAAAAGTTGGCTGGAAAGATGTTTGGAATAATTTTTTAAAGATGAATATTCACACACCCAAAAGCAGAATCCATTGCTAACCATGATCCTTTGCCATATGCACCTGGACACATCCACGGACCTGTTCATGATGGCATTCTTTTAGCAGAAGATAAAAGTCTGGAAACGTGTTGGGGAAACGGTGTGGTGCACAAAGCATGGGCTGAGCAAGTGCTGGGGCTGGAGTTGGGATCCCCAGAACCCAGGGAAAGTGTCTGGAGGGTCTGACCTGCCATCCCAGTGCCCAGAAAGGGAGGCAGGAGTCCAGGGGCAAGCTGCCTAGCTACAGTAGCCAAACTGTCAGGCTCTGGATCCAGAGAGGTTTTCTGCCTAAGTAAATAAAGTGCAGAGTGATCAAAGAAGACAGTCAACTTCCACGCGAATATACACAATGTGTATGTGTGACCATACAAACATGTGCCTTCATACACGAGAACATGCATATATACACATGTATGTACACCACACACTATATAATACATATGTATGCATATACATGCATACACATATATTCACTTAGCAGAGAATATTTGGATCACATATGGAAGCAATTCAAATATTCTCCGACAAGCGGATGGAGAAAGTGAGTGTTGTCACACAATGGGTGCTATTTAGCAGTGACAATGAGTGAAATGTCACTATGTACATTGTTACAGGTGAATCTCAGCAAAACAATGTTGAGTAAATAGAAAAGATAAGAAATTGTCACTTGCACAGAATTTCCATTTTAAGTTAAAGATAGCAAGCCAAATGATGGTATTTTTAGGAATACATATATTATTAAATAGTATATTTAAAGAATGATAAATAAAAGACAACTTCAGGGCAGAGTGGCAAAAGGAATAGAATATAGAACATCTCCACAGAGAGCGTTGCTATTGTCAATATTCTATCTTGTGTGAGTAGCAGGTTCACTTTATTAAACGATATGTCCAATAGATAATTGTGCCAGTTATCGCAATATAACAAATTATTTCATTATTTAGCAACTTAAAACAATAAACCTTTGTTATTTTTACATAATTAGGAAGGTCAGGAATCTGGGTGAATCTTACCTGGTTGTGTTGGTTTGAGTAACTTGTCAGACAGGGCTTCAGGCCCTGAAGGAGCTGGAAGATCTGCTTCTGAGGTGGCTCATTTGTGTTGCTCTTGCATGCAGGCTTAATCATTACTATGTGGTCCTCTCCCTAGAGTTGTTTATGATGTGACTTCCCTAGGCAAAGTGTGTGTGTGTGTGTGTAGAGGGAGCAGGGAAGACACACACACACACATACAGAAAGAAAGAGAGAGAGAGAGAGAGATACCTACGGTAGAAGCTTCAGATGTCCTATTGCTGTTTGAGACAGGGCCTCTCTGTGTATCCCTGCTGCCCTGGAACTCAGCGCACAGACCAGGCTGTCCTCCCAGAGCTCTTCCTGCCTCTGCACCTCAGGGGGTGCAGTTAAAGGCATGGGCCATCACAACGTGCTTAAAAAGCTAACACAGGAAGTAAATACCATCTTTGTGGATGCTATTGATCACAAAGACTGGCCCTTGGTCAGTCTGGAAGAGTAATGTATGTGACTGCCAGGAGGCAGGGACCATTGGCACCATGCACGGACCAGTGATAAAACTATGTCAAGGAAAACCAGGTGTCCCTGAACTTGGAAAACAAATAGGTATACAAAATACAGTAGACTTCGAAAGCTACACAACACAGGAGAGAGATGAGCTGACTCTTCCATTTTCCATTCTCTCCGCTTTGGCCAAGTTATTTGACTTCTTTCTAATTGTGAAACAGAGATGAAGACACTTATTTGCAATTTATTTAATCTTGCTGGACATGGGGGACATACCTGTAATCATATCACTTATAAGGTTGAGGTAGGAGTCTCAGAAGTTTGACACCAGCCTGGGCTATCTAGTGACACCTATCTTAAAATCAATTATTTTTCTTACAAAAATATCTGCCCACACAATAGAATGGTAAATTGAATACCATTTTCCTAGAAACCAAAATCAAGTGTCCTGGATTTTAGAGTACTTGTTTCACTTATTACTTTTTTTTTTTTAAGTAAGAATTTCACAAAGTTGCTTAGACCAGCTCTGAATTTACTCTGAAGCTCAGAGGCCTTGATCTTATGATCTTCCTGCTCTTCCTTATAAGTAGCTAAGGTCACAGGCCTGGCTCTACAGTTCACCCTAAGGCGAATTCCTGATACTGTTACCTTATTCCTATGTGCTTTAGTGTGCAACATTTTAAAATGTTGACATTTTTCTTACAGACCTACACAGATTAATAACCCCTTTGTGGTATTTGATATATCAAAAGCATATTCATATTGCTTTCAGTTTTTATAGTCAGCTTCTTAGGGTGAGGTCCAAACAAGTCTGTAGGTTGTACGTGGTTAGTTAGTTCTCCTAAAAATTCTATCTAGAGGAATATCTTTACACTCTCTCTTCTTTCCTCCTCGTCTTCTTGGAGAAACTCGTGTAGCTTGCTTATAGTTATCCCGTGGGCTGGATCAGTTGGTTGACTTCCCTGGGATGGCATTTTAACTGTCACACCCTCCCCCACAATTGTTAAAGATTGGAAACTAGAGAACTGATGGAATCGAGATTCAATGATTTTATGTAGAATATCACTTAGGTGATGTGCGCCTGGTGAAGCCCCTCATCAGTGGGCATGTGTGCTGGACCTTCCCATTGGCAACCAGACAGAGCACCTGTTCCAGAGGGTTTCAGCCCAAACTTTCCCCGGGAAAGTGCTCTGCCAGCCTCTCTCTGATGAGCAATTGATGCTTGGGTCAACGAATCTACAAAGGATTACAAAGTGGTGGTTCCCTAGTCATACCCCCCCCTTTTCTTTTAATCAGTGGAATTATTTTTACCATGAAGAACCTTTTCTCGTTGATCTAGACAAGTTGCTTATCCCACTAATAGAGGCCTGTTTCCTGTTTTACATCCTCCCAAGCCACCTTTTGCTATGGCCATTTCTGTGGCTACCTGTTTCTCTAAATGTTACTCAGCAGCCCCTCTCCTGATTGTCTGCATTTCTGTGGCACCTGTTTCTCTAAACGTTACTCAGCAGCCCCTCTCCTCATTGTGTGCAATTGCATATATTTTGGACACATATGCATCTCATTTTCTGCCTCTCCACAACCTTCCCTGCTTCCACGAGGTGGGGGATACATCTGCCTAACACACATACGACACCCGGAGGTGTGAAGGAGCCCCCCAACAGGGAAACTTGGACCATCTAGAGGTGCAAGGTGGTAAACAACTGCTCTCTTTTCCATCAGTTGGCAGTTAGTGAGTGTATTCTCCGTGGCTGACGGCCTCGGTGCCCACAGTGATGACTAATGCAAGAACATGCTCGTATTGACTTTCCTTGTTTCACTTTCCCTAAGTTATCCACTGCTATTTCCTGAGACCACTGTCCAAAATCAACGGCCTAAAAAGTAAGCCCTTGTCTCGGACTCAGTTTTTAAGGGGGTAAGCCAGGCTAAGAGACCACTAAATAGAATTCATACAGGAAAGGCAGAATAAACACTCAATTCCTTCATTCGACTGACAATCTTCAGGTGACTGCCCAAGTTACATCTAGTTGTGCGCTCAGGAGCACATCTGTAACCAACTAATTTCAATCAGTTATAGTTCTCACTACTTTCTGGTGCTCACGTTGTCCCCCTCTCAACCCCTTTATGCTGATGTCTTTGTTTCTTTGTCCTGTCCCACGAGTCCTTTAGATTTAAGCAGCTTTCCTAATTTCAGGAACCACAGGTTATTTCAGGTTCATTACAAACATTTTTTTTTTTTGTCCCACCACACAATCTACTATTCCTACAAAGCATCTCCTTACTTTTTGTTAAGTTACTTTATTTTTGGTTCTTTCATAGATGTATATAATGTATTAAGATTCTATCCACCAGTGTCGTCCCTTCCCCTGTCCAACTAAAAGCACGTTTTCCCCCACACCTAGCTGAGTCCCACACTGGTAGGCGAGCTGCTGGCTCTGTTTAGGTTTTATCCCTTTACTCCAGTGTCTTCACCTCTTCCACCCAGAGGGATCTGTAAAGCACCTGGTTCCCAAAGCACCCTAAGAGCCAAAGATCTTGTTCCCTAAGCACCACAACTACCAAAGGTCAGCATTCTGATACACTGCACACTGAGAAGACCTTTCCACCTGGGCCAAAAACCAGTGTGCGAGAATTTTACAACCTCCTCACTCATTATAGAACGCAGTGCCCCCCCCCAAAGAAAGCAGTGTAGCAAAACTGCAACACAACACTAAATATTCTTATACTATGCAACTCTCATCACCCATAGGCCTTCTTAAGGGACAAAGCATGTAAATGTTGTTTTTTTTTCAATAAGTACATTTTTTTTCTTATTGAGATATAAGAAATATTTTTGAAAAGAAAAAAAGTCATAAACATTTCTAAATCAACTTTAGTATTACATGGATTCTTCTCACTCTGAAAAATCCTCATTCCTAACAATTCTCCTGTCTGTTTTTGCATATAATGAATGAGATTGTTGGAAAGTAATAGCAACAATATTTATGTGAGCAATAAGAATGAGACCTGCTCCTCCAGGGAATGTATTTTATGAACAATATACGGTGAAAATACCATTTTGTTAAGTCATTCAGTTATTTACCCGGTATGGTTATGACACAGCAACTTAATATGTAGTTACATCATTTGCTTCAGTTAATTTTCAAATTTTAGGTACTAGATTTTTCCTTTATATTTCAATTTATTTTGAATACATAAAATGTATGATTCTAAAACCAAAGTCCTATAGCCAAGGATTACAGAATTGTCACTATCTCCATGCTGATCTCTGTTTCTTCCTGTTCAGAATGTATGCCAACATACATTCCTAGTTTACCTATCTATTTCACAAAATGTTATACTGATCCACACTTTGTATTTTTTGATATATATCCTGAAAGCTATATAAAGGGATAACACTCTTTTCTTTTCAGTTGTCACGTTTCTCAAGAAGAATGTATCTTAGTTTATTCAATTAGTCCACACTTTGAGATTGTTTGGATTATTTTCTATGAAAACAACACAGTAATGAGCAACTGCTTTAGTCATTTTGCACTTTGGAATAGGTTCTTAGAATTGACATTACTGGGTCAAAAGGCAAATGTGCACATAATAAATACCGTATCTATTGGCTGTGCGCTATTTTGTATTCTCAGTGGCAGTGGGTGCAGTCCCTACTGCTCATAGGCTGTCAATCAAGTAGGTAGTCAAACTTGGTACTGACTACTTAGATCCCTTTATCGTCCAGCTCCAAGGGAGAACTCTCTCAGGATAAAGAAGAGACAATTGCATAGACATAGATGGGAGTTGCAATGTCTCTGTTTTTATTCACAAAATCATGAGAATGCTAATGCCCACAGCATCACCAACCTTGATTCTTGTATTTTCAAAGATTAGCTTGCTTTTAGTCAAAGAACTATGGTCACAAAATATGGTCTTGAGATATATATATATATATATATATATATATATATATATATCTCATATATATATATGTATGGTTGGCTAAATGCAGAGCTGTCTAAGTAAGTCCACTTAGTGGGAAAGGATTCTGAGAAGAAACATGACCATCTTTTGTTAGTTTGTTGTCTTTGAAAAAATTCCATTACCAAGTTGGAGTCTGTGTATGGCTGACTACAATCTTCAGGGTTTCTGACAGACTTTCCCTTGATGTTTTGTGGGAATAAACATCATGACTGGAGATACATTTTGCTTTTGGTGTCTCTCATATCCCAGTGGGCTGGTTTGCCCTCCTGCGGACAGATACTCAGTGTTTAGAGACAACATATCTGGTTGTCCCAATTTGGAAAAGGTACTTCTGGGCATCTAGTGGGCACAGGTGAGGATGTTACTGACTATCTTGTAAGAATTAGGACAGATTTCTCTCCCCCTCAACCAAGAATCATGTTTCAAAATGTCAATAATGCCAAGGTTGAGAAACTCCTGTATTCCTCCTTTATGAACACATACATGCACATTGTAAAGTAATTATTATCAGTGGCAAAGGTAGAATCTCAGACACACACCCTCCATGCTCCTGCAAAAGTCACTAGCAATTCGGACATTCCTTTAGCTATGAAGATTTCAGGAAATATGTATTTATCTGGAGGATTAAAGAACAAATATATTTTAACCTTCTAAAACTGATTATCGTTAGATATAATGTAAGTTTTTTAGCTGTAACTATAAAGGAAAGTGATGGTTATTTAAAGCAAATGGGATCAGAAGTCCCATGAATAATCAAAAACCTGGTTAATAGAGTATGACCAGAGAATAATGTACTTGGCTTCTGTGGAGAAATTAATGTACACGCTGTGAATTGTTATTAAGGCAAATGAAGGAAAAGTTACTCTTAAGGTACCATGATCTCAAAGAAACAGCCTCAAGTTCATAATATATCACACTCAGTCTCTCTCTCTCTGGATTTTCATGACTTCTTTCTCCTTGGACAACCCAGAAGCTCAGGCCTTGCTACTTTTTAGAATGGTAAAATACTTTTACATTTATTTTTACATAGTAATAGACCTGGGCTTTATTGCAAGGAATGTACCTCTTACACAGAAACTATTTCCAAAATTCAGTTTACCTCCCCTGTGGGGAGACTGTTTTTAAATGTAACTTACCTTCAATGAAATGTACTCCTAAGTTTTATCTATATTTTTTTGTAAATAACAGATTTTTTTTTTTTTTTTTTTGGATACAGGGTGTCACTATGGTGCCCAGTGTGGCTGGCCTGGAACTGGTTGTGTAGATCAGGTCGCCCTTGAACTCAGAGACCCTTCAGCCTCTGCCTCCTGAGTGCTGGCAAGCACCACTATGCTGGCTCTAAGAGAGAAATTTAAAATCACAGGAGATTTGGCATTCAAAGAGATCTGCAGCTAAACCTTCTGTAGATTAAAAACCTTTGGTCTTATAGTATGAACAATTTCTGCCTTTTAAATCTTAATTTTATATGTAGTTTAAAAGCCTAGTTCATTCATATGATGTGAATTTAAAATATCAACCATTAATTTTGGAATCTTAAGTGAGTTTAAAAAACTATTCCTGATTGTAAGATGTAGGTGACTAGTCCTTTAGTGTTTTTACTTCTTAATTTAATTTAATTTTTTTGGCAATGGATTGAACCTAGGGTTTTGCGACTTTAACAATTGTTTTGAGTAATTAGAAAGGGCAAGATCATAGACATACTTAACGTAGGTAGCACTAGTGGGGCAGAGTGGCCTTCATCTGTAATCCCAGAATTTGAGAGGTGCATAAGGATCAAAAGTTACAGGTCAGTCTCTGCTACAAAGAAAGCCTCAGGCCCCTGAGGCCTGTAACAAAAAGTTCCATCCAATACTGAAATCATCGCCACTCTGGCAATAATCTTTTAGCAATGAGAAGAAAAGAAATTTTGGTGGCATATTACTCAATGTTTTGGTTAAGAGTGTGTATTTAAATCAGCAAGTTGTTGACTGGTAGGTGGCTCAAAGCACTAGCTTCAGGCATGAGGCCTGGGTTCACACCCTTGCTTAAACCGACCATAGTAATTTGCAATTCGGCTGTGCATCACTCAGTTTTCCCATAATGCAGGGAATAGTAGTATCCTGAAAATGCAACAAAAGATTGAGAGAGCCAATATGTGAAGTGCAGTCAGGCCAGTGAATTTTCCATCCTCACAGCATCCTTGTGCAGAAGGCAAAGTTGCTTCTGTCTGGTTTTTTCACAGGAGAAACCCGGACACGTCGGCCAGAGCTGAGGGGTTCGAGCGATTTGCGTCCCAGCTCTGCGGGGGGTCCGCGGCGCAGACGACTCCCAGCAGGAGGGGCGACCCCCAGCGTCCTCGCCCCCCACTCCAGGGCCTAAGGCGGACAGAAGCGAAGGGCGACCCCGCCAGCCCGAGCCACGGTCCCACGACCTCACTGCAGACGCCGGCTCGACTCACGACATATTTATTTACATAAGCTTCACTCTGCGCCGGGCTGGGGGAAACGTTCTGGCGACCCCGAATCCTCCCAGATCCAGGGCTAGAAAGGAGGCTGGAGAGCCTACCACATCCCCGCCGGGCGGGACACTGAAGTCCACGGCAGAAGCTTCCAGCCATTCCCTCGCACCGTGGTCACCGCCAAAGCCACGCCCCTCTGGGGCGGTCCCAGTGGTGCCGTAAAGTAAGGCGTACTCTTTGCCGCTCATCAGCCCGCCCCTGTCTGTACGGCAGGCCGCATTCCATGCCTCCAATATGGTGTTCTCCGTGTAGCCTGTGACTGTAGCGCTATTTACCACAGGTGGCCAGTGTAGTTTTGGGACTGCGGCTGCGATCCCGCCAGGTTGGTTTGCAGAAGCAGCAAACTTTAGTTCCGGTTACGGCTCCGGAAAGCCACATTTCTCCGAGAGTCTGGAATCGCCGTTGAGTTTAGAATCTGAAAGTTCCTCCTCAGCCCTTGTTTCCTGTGCCTTCTCTGGACACCTTCCCCAGGTCCCTGACCCTCTCAGATTCACACTATGAGCCTTCGGAAGCTGCTGTTGCGCCTGTCCGGTTATCTCGGGGCGGCTGGTCCCCCACGTCGCCAATGGTGGTGCTCGGGGGCCCCTGACACCATCTCCTCAGTAGTCTCCAGGCGTGCTCACTCATCCAGGTCTCCAGCCCATTGGAACCAGGTGGTGTCAGAGGCAGAAAAGATCGTGGGCTACCCCGCTTCCTTCATGAGCCTGCGCTGCCTGCTGAGTGACGAGCTCAGCAACATCGCCATGCAGGTGCGCAAGCTGGTGGGAACTCAGCACCCTCTGCTTACCACTGCCAGGTGAGCGACCCACCGACCCACCCGTACCCACGCGCCTTTTTTATTGCTGTTATGATATGGTCAGGACACTCATGCTAACTCTGTTCCCAGCTAGTTCTTTTTATTACCCGTGCCCCGTCGTCTTTTTTTCTTTTTTCCTGGTAGAACACTCAAGATAGCTCTGGGCCTTTCCAGTTCTTTTATCCCTTCTCTCCTTCTCTTTGGTATCTTTAAAAAAAAACATTATTCTATTTGGCTCAGCTCAGTAGATAAATGGTTTTCTTAAGAGAAAACCTTGGGGATGTTTTTCACAGTTTCGCGTAACTGTGCACATGCTTCTGTGAAGATATCAGAGACGTGTATTTATTTAGTCACACTCAAGATGTGAGATTTTAAAAGTGGAATAGATCAATTTTCATTTCCTCACTATTAAAGTGTTCACCTACAGAAAGGTTAAGACGGGAGAGACAGACTGACAAAGCAGACAGCTCTTAACAAATATCCAGGTATAGCACTATCCGGGTAAAAGTCATTATCCTCATGAAGCTTTTACCTCTTGATGCTGGACCAGTGTTAAACCTGCCCATAGAATTAAAAAAAAAAAAGAAAACTTTATCATTTAAAAAACAACTCATACCTCGTGATTTGTAGTTTATTTCAAACGGAAAGAGAAGTTGCAAGATGGGGAGATGTCTTTGCCGGTACAGGGTACAGCCACCTGGAATGGTCTCCAGCAACCATGTCTAAAGGCTCGAGGCTTGTAATCCCAGCACGGAGGATGTAGACTGGGGATTCCTATGGATTGCTGGTCAGCTAGTCTGGGCTAAACGAGAGACCTTGTCTCAAACTCTGCAGTGGAAAAAGAAACAATACCGTTGGACGTAAAGTTGGGAGGTGGGATTGTTCAACACCATTGGCTCTTAGAGAAATGCAGATTTCCGTCACCGTGAGATGCTCTCACGTGCTTATGAGAAGGAGTGAAATAAACACTGGCGATGCCACAGTCTGGAGAAGAGACAGAAAAAACAGATTTTGCACGCATTGCTTATAGGGATGTAAATTGGTATGACCAATATGGAAAATGGCAGTTTCTTATAAGATTAAATATATATTATACATTTCATTGATCCAACTCATGAACATTTATCCCAAAGAAATCATCGTGTCAATATCAGAACCTATACAGGGATGTTTATAATGTTAAAAGTTGGCTGTAAGTTTGCCAAAGTCTTGTCAGCAAAGTGTTGATAATTAAGAAGTTACTTTCAGCATGGGTACTTGGAATAGTCCCAACCGGACCAACCCAATGTCATTCATTGGTGAATCTTTGACCAAACTGTAATACATGTAAAAATACATTTTACACCATTTGTATTTATTTGTAGTACATTTATAAATTTTTTAAAATACATTTATAATTCATATAACACCATATTTGGTGGAGCTGCAGAGATGTCTGAGTCATTAATTGCCTACAATGCAAGCTTGAGCACCTGAGGTTAGATTCCAAGTACCCACCAAACAGCTGCCACCAAGAGTTGTATAAGTGGATTTTGTAACCCGAGTGTTGAGGTGCAATATGGAGACAGGCCAACCCTTTGATCCCATTGGCCAACCAGCCTATATCACTAATGAGTTCAGTGAGACCCAAATTGAGTTCAGCGAGTTCAATGGGAGACTGTGCGTGTCTCAGAGTATAAGGTGGAGAAAGATCAGGGGAGGCACCCAGTGTGCACCTCTTGCCTCCACATGTGTGCACATCTATTTGAACATATATGTGCCTTCCCAAATACAAACACTACTTTTTATTTGAAAATTAGGAGTCACCATGTGACTCAGCCATTCTACTTCTAACTATATTTCCAAAAGATTTTAAAACGATCTCAGATAGTTATATATTTATGTTTATAGCATTGTTTACCATATCCAGAAGGTAGAACAGCTCATGCGTTCATCAGTGGTGAGTGCATCAATGAAATGCAGTTTATACATAAATGGGATGTTAACCAACCTTGGAAAAACAACTGCATATTTTACAACAGCTGAACCGTGAGACTGTATGCTAAATGAAATGAACAACCTATAAACATGCATTCTGTTTGATTCTGCCTACATGAGCGTCACAGGAGTCAAACTCAAGAGGAAAAGGGTAGAAACTGAAGAGCAGTTATGCTAGCACTACTGAACTAGAGACACTTTGGTGGGGACAGGTCGTGCGTTTCATCAAAGGGTAGTTATTTGGTGTTTTTGAAGACAGGGTTTTACACTGTTACCCAGGCTGGCCTGGAACTCTCATGCCTCTGCTCCCTGAGTGCTGAGATTAAAGCCACCATACCCAGCTTTCTAACACTAGTTTTTTTTTTGTTTTTTTTTTTTTTAAAGAACTGAGTTCCACAAGTTTATATTATGTATAATCCCATTTGTACAATGTGTTTTTTTTAATATTATTAGTATTTTGGTCACTTTGACACAAGCTGGAGTCATCTGGGAAGAAACCTCAATTGAGAAAATGCTCCTATTAGATTGGCTTGTAGGCAAGACTATGGCATATCTTCTTGATTAATGATTGATGTGGGAGGGGGGGAGGGCCCAGCCCACTGGGTGGTCGTACACCCTGGGCAGCTGGTTCTGGGTTGTATAAGAAAGAAGGCTGAACAAGCCAGTGGGAGCAAGCTAATGCACAGCAGACATCCATAGTCTCTGCATCAGCTCCTGTCTCCAGGCTCCTGCCTTGGCTTCCTTCAGTGGACTACAACTGGGGAATGCAAGCCAAATACATCATTACTCAGTAAGTTGTCTTTTGTCAGTGTTTTATCGCAGCAATAGAAGCCAAACTAGCATGTAGATCATTTAAAAAAAAAAAAAAGCCCAAACTGTAGAGATGGCGAACAGATAAGTGACATTTCTAGTTAGGTGACATTGTTGGGAGAAGGGAGGAATAAAACGATGAAGAACTGGATCATGCTGATGGGCCAGTTTGGAGTCTTGTGATGGTGGCTGCATGAGTTTAGACAAGGAATAAAGCTGCACAAACTGAACACAAGAATGAGAAGCTGCTGAAAACGTGAACAGAATAAAGTTGATTTAGGGTAGTTGTATTATGCTATAAGTATAATACAGTAATTTTGTCACTGTTGAGTGAAGCTGTGTCCAAGGGACAGAGAACTCTATCCTATTTTTGCTACTTGTTGTCTATAATTATTTCAGTATTTAAAAAATAAACTTAGAGATATATCACTTCAAATCAAGGTGTAGTGAGGATGAGATGGGACTAGGAGGGAGGAGAAGAGAAGGGGAGACCGTAGACTTGTGTTTCTAATTTCAGTTCTATAGGTACACAGCATATGACACCAGCAACTCATTTCACTTTTCTGGGTTTTCAGTCACTAAACAGTGAAGTAAGGGGTTTCCCAAGATGATTTCCAATGGTGTTGCCAGTCCTAAACTGTCTGAAAACTTCTGTTGGACCTGGATTTATTTTGTAAGAAAGCCCTTCTCAGTGAAAAAAATCAAATGCAGTGGTGCAATGAATATGGTCCTTCTGCCTCAATTTAAAAATCTGAAAAGCAGTCAGATGTTGGTGGCTCTCACCCTTAATTCCAGCACTCGGGAGACAGAAGCAGGTGGATATCTGTGAGTTTGAGGACAGCCTGGTCTACAGAGTGAGTTCCAGGACAGCCAAGGCTGTTACACAGTGAAACCCTGCCTTGAAAAACCAAGCAAATAAAACTAAACAAAAAACCATAAAAGCTCAGAAAATAATGTAGTTTTCAGACTCATAACCTGATCTAAATGGATATGAGACTTTTATTCATATACCTTTTATTCATCGCAGTGAATGTGAATATTCATTTTGTTGCAAAAATATTAATGTTTGACTACAGATCTGCTTAGTCTTGCTGGAGTATAGAATTAATGCACTTTCCTAAATTCAAGAAAGAGTTACATTCTGAAAGATACTTGTTTCATAGGTGTGGTGGTTTGAATATGCCCCCATAGGCTCAGATATTTGAATACTTAGTCTTCAGAGAGTGGCATTATTTGAGAAGGATTAGGAGGTGTGGCTCTTTTGGAGGAAGCGTGTCATTGGGGATGGGCTTTGAGGTTTTCAAAGCTCGTGCCAGGCCTGTAGATCTGGATGTAGCTCTAAGCTCTTGCCCCAGTGCTGTGAGTGCTGTTTTGTTCTTGCCATGCTTCCCACCACGATGATAGTAGATGAAACTTCTGAAACTGTAAGCAAGCAAGGTAACTCATTTCTTTTATAAGAGTTGCCATGATCATGCTGTTTCTTCACAGCAGTAGAACAGTGGCTAAGACAAGGGTCTTTGGATGAGGGGCTGTGGACCTATCCAAGCTGGACAGTGGTCTATAGGAATGCCCAGGTAGATTATTAGTGTAGGAGAAACTAAAGGTAGCCACAGTGAGCCAACCTGTCCCTTCCTGCCAATACAACTTGTGCCCTGTGGTTTCATTGTTACCTGTATAATTCAATGAAGTACTTACTTGTGCATAATAAATACTTCAATCATTTATATTTCTGTGTGGATCATTTATGTTTAAGTGTTTTTAGCTTTTGTAAGTTTCCTTGACATACTACTGTGCTAGTTAGTTTTTATTGCCAATTTGGCACAACCTGGAGTCACTGAGACAGAGATCCTCTATTGCAGAATTGCCTTGATCAGATTAGCTTGTGCTCATGACTTGATTGATGATTCATGCCAGCATACTATAGACAACTCAGTGCTATCCTGGAGTGCCACTAATGCCAGCACTCAGGAGGCAGAGGCAGGCAGATCTCTGTGAGTTCAAGACCAGCCTGGTCTACTTAGTGAGTTCCAAGATGGCCAAGGCTACATAGTGAGACCCTGACTCAAAACACAAACAAGAAGAAAAAGAAGGAGAAAAGCAAGCAAGCTAGCTAGCTAGCAACTAACTTGTAAGTAAGCCAGTAAACAGCATGCCTTCATGGTCTCTTTTCTTTTCTTTTCTTTTCATTTCTTTTCTCTTTTCTTTTCTTTTCTTTTCATTTTTCTTTTCTTTTCTTTTCTTTTTTTTTTTTTTTGATTTTTCGAGACAGGGTTTCTCCGTAGCTTTTGGTTCCTGTCCTGGAACTAGCTCTTGTAGACCAGGCTGGCCTCGAACTCACAGAGATCCGCCTGCCTCTGCCTCCCGAGTGCTGGGATTAAAGGCGTGCGCCACCACCGCCCGGCTTCATTTTTCTTTTTTTTTCTTTTTTCGAGACAGGGTTTCTCTGTAGCTTTGGAGCCTGACCTGGAACTAGCTCTTATAGACCAGGCTGGCCTCGAACTCACAGAGATTCGCCTCCTGCCTCCCGAGTGCTGGGTTTCGGTGACTGATTAACTGTTACCTGGAAGTATAAAAGGAAACTAACCCTGTTATTCCCAAGTTGGTTTTGGCCATCGTGTATATCACGGTGAAAAAAGGCCAAACAAACTGGAGCAACTGTTGATTAGTGATAGCCTAGATGCTTCTGAGATCTAGTGGGCAGTAGTTGGTGGTTTAAAAGATGGCATGGATGCCTCTTGCTGTGGGACTGCTCAAAGTGTTGTGCAAACGCCACTGGCTTCTTTTAGTGATGTGGCTTTATTTTCTTGGATTATTCTGGACAGATTGGGCTTTTAGGATTAAACATTTGTTTAAATACTTTGCCTTTTTGCTTTTGCCTTCAGAACACTCTGCTCTCTAATAGATTCAGAATGGTGGGATTCATTAATATGCTATTATAGGAGAAAAGTATAACTGTAGTCTCTTAGGGGTCATTGATTCCTTAGAAAAGACAGCTTGTTCCCCTCCACTTTAGTTACTTGGCTGTCTAGAGAACTCATTAGGTTTTTTTTTAATTTGTTTGTTTTGTTTTATTTCTTTTTGTTTGTTTTTTTAATATGGTGAAATTCTTTAGCATTCTTTCAATTTGTTATTAGAAATTTAATTTTAGTCTTCCATGTTTATGAAAGACCCTTTCTAGATTCAGTTCTGTAATTACTGACTAAAAACCTTTATTACTTACAAAGAACTTTTCTTGGATGACTAGGAGAAAATTATAAATTTTAATTCATTCCACAAATATTTGAGGTTCTCTGGGCATGGGGTGTACAAACATGAATAAGACACAGTTGTTGCCATCCAGGAATTCATGAGAGGTGCAGTGAGCAGGAGCTCCCGACTCGGCCTGGCTTTGCACCCTGCTCCCCCCACCTCCCCGAACTCTCAGGTAGTTTACTGTAGCTCCCTGTGCCCTGGCCTGGGTAAGAGTGGCACTTAAGTCAGGGTTTTATGGGAGTAAAAGAGTTACTATAGATCTAGTATTTAGAACAGTGCCTGGCACATAGCTGATCTCCAAATGGTAGCAGCTGTCGTTGCTATTGGAAATCTGTTTCAGCGGGAACACAAGCCCAGCTTCAGAGTGCCTTGAGAGAAATGTGGCATGTGTGCCTAGTGTGCCGAGCAGACAAGCAGAAAACTGAAGATTTCTAAAGGCAAAGTGACCTGAAAATTGGCTTGTGTTGGATGAGAAGGAAATAACTGAAGCAGGAAAATATAGACACAAGAATTGCTTGGAAAACCTAGGAAACTTTGTAGTGATGTAGGGTAAACATGGAATGGGATGAAGCAAAAGAAGAGGCCACAGATGTCTGCTCCATGATGCAGCAAGTAATGATGGACTGTAGACTTGCTCCTCTACTGCAGATAACCAGAAAACTGGACAGAGCATAAGCAACAGCTATATTTCATTTATTGCTAAATACTCCTGTTTGTAACTTCTCTTAGATAGGTTTCTGTTGCTATGATAAAACACCATAACCAAAAGCAACTTGGGGAGGAAAGGGTTTATTTCAGCTTGCAAGTTACAGCCCATCATGAAGGGAAGTCGGGACAGGAACTCAAGGCAGGAACCTAAAGCAAAAGTCATGGAGGGGTGCTGCTTACTAGGTTGCTCCTCATGGCTTGCTCAGCTTGTTTGCTTGCTTGTGTCTTCCTTTCTCATTTTTTGAGATAGGGTATCCCTGTATAGCCAGCTTGAACTAATGGAGATCTGCCTGCCGCTGCCTCCTGAAGATTAAAGGCCAAGCCACCACACCTGGCTCAGCCTGCTTCTTGTATAATTTAGGACCACCTGCACAGGCATGATACTGCTTACAGTGGTCTGGGTTCTCCAACATAGTTATTAATCAAGAAAATACTCCCCAGACTTGTCTACAGGTAATATGATGGAAGTATTTTATCAGTTGAGGTACCTCTTCTCAGATTGACAGGAAACCATTCAGGTCAGGCTTGTCTACTGAACTGACACAAAGCAGTTTATTTACCTATATGTTGTGCATGAATATTGAGACCGTCTTTAGATTTTGGCTACTGTTAGTGAAATGTCTGCGAACCAAATAAAGTTGATTTAAGAGATAAAGGAGAAGTTGAGGCCAGATTTTGGGGGTAATCTTTATATTTCATTAAGAAGATATAATTTTAGCTGAGTGTTGACAGTGTGTGCCTTTAATACCAGTACTTGGGAGGCAGAGGCAGATGGATCTCTGTGACTTCGAGGCCAGCCTGGTTACACAGAGAAACCCTGTCTCAAAAACTCAACATAAATAAAATAAAAGAAGATAAAATCTTATCCCACTGTCAGTAAGAGATCTCTGACCAGATGCGGCCTTTAAAAAGCTGGCTTTAGCAGCTGTGGAGATCATAAATTGTAGAAAAAAGAAGCTGGGTGCAGAGAGACCTAGAAGAAGACTGCTTCATTAATTTCTTTCTTAGCTGCTAGTTCAATGTGTCTCCTAATGGCCAGGTTCTGTGCTTATCATAGAGAATATAAAACCCACCAGATACCAAGTCAGTCACATTGGCCTACTCCTTACCAAGATTTCTAGTTAAATAAAAGACATATAAAACTGTCAGTGCAATAAAATATTTCATACATGTTATGATTAAAACGTTTAAAATTTAAATGATGACAACACAAGAAAGGCAAATGGTTCTGAGCTCAAAGATAATGAACTGAGAAGTCTTAGGTTCCTGACGTTGAGATGTTGTTGGGGACCAAAGGGTGAGGTGGGGTATGAATTTAGGCAGTAGCTCTGGAAATGAAGAGGAAAGAATGGGTTCAAAGTCCTTTCATGAAGTGAGGCTGAGAGAACTTGATGGTTATAGAGAACAAACCTGAAGTAAGCTGAGTGGCTCTTTCTTGAGGTAGCAGGGGCTATTTGTGGGTGAGGATGTTTGGAGAGCACAGAGAAAAATGAGATGTCTAAAATGCAATCAGACGTGGATCAGGTACCGATAAGGAAGGCGGATACCAGAGCCAGAGCTGGAAGTGCTCACCCGGGTAGGACTGAAAGCTCAGGGTTTCTAGTCTCTCAAGCATAGTACATAGGATTGTCAACATGTTTTAGTTATAAACAAATTGACTTGGCATGACTTGACAAGGAGAAGCTAATCGGGCCTTGGAACCTCAAATGGGGATGAGGACATGGTAGGGAAACCAGAAGCAAAAATGACCAATGTCTATGGGCAGCACTGGGTCAGAAGTGTTGCCCCTGGCTGGATTAATCCTTGGATGGATCCTCTAGCTTCAGAGTCTATGGGAGGCAGTCTGACCTTTCTTGCATCATAAACCTGATCCATATGAGCTCCCCTGTGTGCTAGCAGTGTGTATTGTGATCAGCCCTGCATAAGTCTTGGCCACTCTTTGGTCAGTTGGTTGATAAACTGATGTTTCATAGAGTAAGAGAAAGAAATATCCCCAAAGAAGACATGAAATGTTGCAAGACAAAATGTAGCATGCCCTTTGCCTGAATTTACTGTACCCCTACTTTTTATTGTACAGATAGTTTAAAGAATGCCCCCCCCCCCCAAATTGATGCACTTAGTCCTCCATGGCGCTTCTTCAGAAAGGTAACCTACCGTCAAGCTTAAACCTCTGAGTGGTAGCTGACCTTTTAATTTTACTGTGACTTAGCTTGTTTGTTGTTTAAATTGTGGGTTAAATATTAAGTTGACCAACTAACATTGTGCCCATCTAGGTAGAGAACAGAGCAGGGCAAGGGAATACCAAGAAGCCTTGACACAAAAGCATTGGCTAATGGTTGCCTTTTCAATTTTGACTTTGTCTTCACACCAGACTTTATTCAGGGCAGCAGTGTGTGTGTGTGTGTGTGTGTGTGTGTGTGTGTGTGCTTGTGTGTTTTATATATAACTAAATATTATAATTTATAAATATATATGCATATATATTTACATACACATATACCTTCTTTTTTTTTTAATTTTTTGAGACAGGGTTTCTCCATAGCTTTTTTTGGTTTCTGTCCTGGAACTAGCTCTTCTAGACCAGGCTGGCCTCGAACTCACAGAGTTCTGCCTGCCTCTGCCTCCCTAGTGCTGGGATTAAAGGCGTGTGCCACCACCGCCCAGCTCACATATACCTTCTTGATAACTGTAAGTCTCCTTTACTTTTTTTTTTCTGCCATGATGAACCAGATAGCAATCTTAGCTTCTAGTTCAAAATAGCATTATTAATTCTCTTAGCAGAAGCACTCTTTCTCTGGACCAGAACCTTTATTAGTCTTAGAGAAAACAAAATCTAGAGAAATCATTAGTGTTGGTTGTGAAAAGTGCTGTGTCCAGTGCTAGTTCAGCTCATAAACTGCATTCCACAACAGTAGCCCAACTCTCCAACAGGGCAGTTCCCTGTGGGAGCATGGCCCATGCGGTTATGGGCTGTTTTACCATAATGTGAGCCGGTTACTTTTGGAAGATGGGGAGAGCGTGTTTAAGAACACAGGAGCCCAGCTAATCATTCATCTGAGGTACTGTTGAGTTGGATGTCTTGTGAACACACAAGTAAGTCCACAGGCCGTTGCATTGGCAGCAGTGTGATAGGAAATCACATACAAGCACAATCAATGTCTCTTCTGAGGAGTGTGACAAATTGCTAACATCTCTATTGTGAGTAGTCACCAGACTGCTCCTTCTGAGTAAATGGCTCATCTGGAGGACTTTACATTTTGGGGATACTTAGCAGTGATGCCACTAAGTTAGCCTGGACATGGTTAGCCTTCCGCCTAATGAAGGGCTGAATTGACCAGGCCTTGAGAATAGCCATTCTTTCTTTTCTAGTGAGGTAGTTGTTTTTTTTTTTTTAATTTGTTCATTTATTATGTATACAGTATTCTGTATGTCTGCAGGCCAGAAGAGGGCACCAGATCTCATTACAGATGGTTGTGAGCCACTATGTGGTTGCTGGGGATTGAACTCAGGACCTCTGGAAGAGTAGGCCTCTTAGCCTCTGAGCCATCTCTCCAGCACCCCTAGTGAGGTAGTTTTATGGTCACATGGAACACACATTTTTAGATGTCCAGAGATTTACCCAAATTGCCCTTCTCAAAACTGTCTTGTCACTGACTGTCCAGACATGCCCCATCTCAGTTCTTATCAGACATGTCCAAAATTGCCATGTAAATCCTAACCCAGACTACTTAAGAATCATGGTGAATAAGGGTATGAACAACTAACTAACTCTCTGTCCTTCACATAGGGAAGATTTGTCCACTTACCTAATTCTTGGAAGCCCCTTGAATGAGTTGAGCAGGAGCCCTTTTATCCCACTCGAGCTTGGTGGTCACAGGCAGCTCATGAAGTTGTGGGAGCAGATTGAGAGTGAGAGGGACATAGCAGGAGGACACTCAGGAGGTATTTCGCCAGCGGTTTGATTTACAGCCCAGTTGGGCCTGCTAGAATTTCGAATTAAATGCATCCAGTAATAACTAATGATGAGCACTCTGACTATATGGTCTCTTAATGTTCTAGTCAGTTTTCACTGGAGTTTAGTAGCAAGCCAAAGCTGTTTCCCAAAAGGAAATAGTTACTTTAGCTGCTTGCTAAAATGGTTGTTGGCTTGTTCCAAAACCTTAGAGGCTAAACTGTTTTCATTGAGGATTTTTCATAGGTTCATACATCATTTTATGTCAAAACATTCAAAAGATTGTCTGTCTAACAGGGAAGTGAGGAAAGGAGGATTGTACATACACAGGGGGCTACCCCCAGAGCCTGTCAGTGCATTTATCCTTTTTTTGTTTGTTTGTTTTTGTTTTGTTTTGTTTTCCAGACAGGGTTTCTCTTTGTAACAGCCCTGGCTGTCCTGGAACTAGCTCTGTAGACCAACCTGGCCTTGAACTCACAGAGATTTGTCTGCCTCTGCCTCCTGGGTGCTGGAATTAAAGATGTGCACCACCACCACCACCTGGTCTAGTGCATTTATCTTTTAATAGTTTACTCTTTCTTTAGAAATTCTAAATACAGTGGAATGCAGTGATAATAAGGAAAGAAAGTTTGATCGGCTTCCATTTTGTGTGTCTTGATACAATAGTCCTTCCTCTGACCTAGAGGCTCACTGCAGGGATTGTGACGGTATATCAGACTGTCTGACATTTAGGATAACTGTATGGGGCTCTCATGTTGACTACTGTGAGAGGAGACTGACACGCCCCCTCCATCCTGCTTCACATACATCCCTTGCTAGTCCAACTAATGGGCCTACACTGTGAACGTTTTAAAAGATTATTTTTATGTATTCTTTGGCAATTTCATGCATGTATACATTGTATCTTGGTCATATTCCCCTTTGCTTCTCCCTTTCTCGATTTATTTATGCACATGTGTGTATATGCACATGCCACAGTGTGTATGCAGAGTTCAGAGGACTGTTTACTTGTGGGAGTCGGTTTTCTCCTTCCACCATGTGGTCCCAGGGATTGAACTGAGACTCTTAGACTTGGTGGCAAGCACCTAAACCCTCTGAGCCATTTAGCTGGCCCTGTGCTAATAACTTTCAAAAGAAATCACTTATTTTTATTTTATGTCTGTGAGTGTTTTATATGCACGTATGTGTGTCACATGTGTGTGGTGGTGCTGTGTAGGCCAGAAGGGTGTTGGATCCCATGGAACTGGAGTTACTGACAGTTGTGAACTGCTGTGTGGGTGCTGGTCACTGAACCTGGGTCCTTTGCAAGAAAAGCAAGTGCTCTTAACTGCTGAGCCATCATCTCTCCAGCCCCAGGATAATAACTTAAGGGCCATTGGATTATTGATGGAGTCTCTGCAGGAAAATGACCCATGAAGAGGTGAGAACTCACTGGGTTCCAATTGTCAACCTGGATCAAACCTTCTAGAGAGTCTGATGCAGGTAGTTTTTGCCAGCATATTTAAACCCAGTATAATTTGGAAAAAGTTTCCTAGGTGTAATACAGATCACCAGTGCCCAAGGAAACATAATTACACTGAAACTCAACTCAGAAACTTATCATTTCTTCCAAGAAGATGGGGTCTGGAGATAGGCTACTGTACTAGCTTAAGGGCCTAAGGAAGGATCTGGCCTGGTCTCAGTCACGTGGATAGATAGAGGTCATTTCAGCTATTAGCCACCTGGTCCTGATTGTAGGAGCTTGATATGGTCTGGCCCAACAGATCATCAGGCTGTTAATCACCTCGAATTCCCAGCTTTCTGGATGAAAGAACAGATTTTATGTCCATTCCTTTGAGAGGACAGTCCTGTGTGTTAACTTTCCTGCTTTCTATGGAGGTCTTTGGGCACAAGGACCTTCGTGCTGTGTTCCCAACAGATTACTATTATTATTTCTTTTCTTTTCTTTTCTTTTTTTTTTTTTTTTTGCTAGGTTATGGTTCATTTGGGGAAGCACATTCCAAAATAGACAGCCTTGAAGTACTATAATCCTTACACTAATTCTTTGTTTAGATTTTCACAAATTAGAATTCAGACATTTTTCCGATCCTGATCATTACTGCTATATTAACATTTGGTCTTCATTGTTACTGAGGTACGAGATTGCTTTGTTCTGTTCCATAGGAGTCAGAATCTTCTCCAACACCCCAGAAGAGATGTCACTCAGTGGAGTGCTTTTCTAGCATGGGCAAAGCCCTGGGGTTTGTCAGGGTTCATACCAGTACCACCTGCAGCCAGATGTGGTGATGGCACTCCTGGTAATCCCAGCACTCAGGAGGTGGAGACAGGAGGATCAGAAGTTCAAGATTATCCTCAAATGTACAAAGAGTTCAAGACCAGGGTATACTATTGGGCAGTGGTGGTTCACAGCTTTAATCCCAGCACTCATAAGGCAGAAGTGGGTGGATCTCAGTGAATTTGAGGCCATCCTGGTATACAAAGCAAGTTCCAGAGCAGACAGGGCTGTTACACAGAGAAACCCTGTCTTGAAAAATCAAAATAAATAAATAAGTAAAAAATAAAATTAAAAAGACTAATGTACCATGTGAGACCTTTCTCAAAGCAAACAAGGAAAAAACAAAATATCTTAGCAATTTGCTCCAGCAAGTACTCATCCGTGCTTGTGACGTCAGGAGAGGTTGACTGAATGCTCTTCTACAAACAGCTCCTGGAGGGGCTTTCCAGAGTGGGTCAGAGACCACACACGTGACACAGGCTCTAGAAGCGAGGCGTCCTTCTGCAGTGAAGCTGGCTTTGCTTCCTCTGTGACTCACCCGGGCTTTCACAGACTCTCTGTTTTTCTGTTTCCATGTACTGAAATTTCATTCTAACAAACACTTAAAAAAAGCTTTAAACAGTATTATTCTTCCAGAATCTCTTTGGAATGTTCTTTCATTGGCTTCAAAGATTTTTTTCTTAAAGCAAATTGAATGGTTTTATTTCCAGTATTGTGAGTGAAGAGATAAGTCTAATGAATAGTATGTTATACTCTAACATTTTGAATTTGCCAGACATTGGTAATTTGTATGAACATAGTCTTGAGAGTGTTTATAATAATAATTATAAGGAATTTGTGACATGATTTCTGTCAGATTGTTAAATATCACCAAATCAAATTTGTTCTTGGAATGAGAATGTCATTTTGAATCTGCTTTGTTGACTTTCCTCTCTAACGTCAGGCCATTTCTTACTCCGTTCTGTCCTTATCTTTCTTAGGCTCCCTCGCATTATTAGTTAAGTCATGATTCAAGATGTCAGGGTAACAGAAAGACAGTTGTCATGTGTACTCACTCATAAGTGGTTTTAAACATAAAGTTAAGAAAACCAGCCTAAAAATCACAATCCCAGAGAACTTAGACAACAATGAGGACACTAAGAGAGGCATACATGGATCTAATCTACATGGGAAGTAGAAAAAGACAAGATCTCCTGAGTAAATTGGGAGCATGGGGACCATGGGAGAGGGTTGAAGGGGAGGGGAGCAGAGAAAAATGTAGAGCTCAATAAAAAATCAATAAAAAATTTTCTAAATTAAAAAAAAGATGTCAGGGTAAGGACTGCTGTATTCTGAGGTTCCCCATCACTACTTGAGGACAAAGGAGAGGTAGGGCAGTGTAGCATGAGTTTTATTGGTCTTACTAGTAAAACTCAGGGTCAGATATCGAGATAAATGCTGAAAGATCAGAGAGACAAAGGTGCAAACCACAGCCACCTCTTACCTCAGCAACTTCTCAGCCAGAAAGGGGCTACGCTCTTGTCTCAGCCCTGCCATATCATTTCCTCTGTCCTCCTCCCAGGTGCTGGGATTAAAGGTGTGCACCACCACTGCCTGGCCTCTATGATTTACTAGTGGATGGCTCTGCACTCTGATCTCCAGACAAGCTTTATGTGTTAGAGCACAAACAAAATGTCACTGCAGGGCAGATCTTCTCTGGAAAGCTGCTTTCTGCCTAAATGATGTCTGCAGTGCCTGATACTAGTTTGTAGAAGGAGCTGCAGGCCACTTCTGCCTCCCAGCTCCCAGCCACCGGCTAGCCTTACCCAAAATAACAACACACAGATTGTATTCATTTAAACACTGCCTGGCCCATTAGTTTTAGCCTCTTATTGGCTAATTCTCACATCTTGACTAACCCAGTTCTAATAATCTGTGTAGCACCACAAGATGGTGGCTTACTGGGAAAGATTCAGCATGTCTGACCTGGTGGCTAGCTCCATTGCGTCTGACCTGGAGAGAAGAGGCATGGCGTCTGCCTAACTTTCCTTCTTCCCAGCATTCTGTTCTGTCTACTCCACCCACCTAAGGGCTGGCCTATCAAATGGCCAAGGCACTTTCTTTATTAACCAGTGAAATCAACACAAAACAGAAGACCCTCCCACATCACTAGTTGACCATCTGACAGCCCTAGATGATGTCTGCAGTGCCTGATACTAGTTGACCATCTGACAGCCCTAGATGATGTCTGCAGTGCCTGATACTAGTTGACCATCTGACAGCCCTAGATAATGTCTGCAGTGCCTGATACTAGTTGACCTTCTGACAGAACCTAGATGATGTCTGCAGTGCCTGATACTAGTTGACCATCTGACAGAACCTAGATGATGTCTGCAGTGCCCGATACTAGTTGACCATCTGACAGAACCTAGAATCATCTGAAACACAGACCTCTGGGCACACCTGTGAGAGATTATTTAGAGTGGGTTAGCCTGTGATCTAGCCTGTGGTTAGGCCTGTGAGGGATTATCTAGAGTGGGTTAGCCTCTGGACAGGCCTGTGAGAGATTACCTTGAGTTAAGTGGGAAGACAGACTCACCCTAAATATGAGCAGCACCATTCCTGTGGTCTGGGGTCCTGAACTAAACAAGGAGAATGTGAACTGAGCATGTGTATCCACCACTCTCCTTCTGGACTGTGGATGTCATGTGATCAGCTACCTCAAGCTCCGGTTACCCTGTTTCTCTACCATGCTGGGTGTGGCCTTGACTTGTGAGCAAAATAACCCGTTTGTTCTGTCCTTAAATTGCTTTTGTTAGCTACTTTATCCCAGGGTGTGTAAGGTAGTAAGACAGTGTCCCAGTTAGAAACTTGAGAATTGTGACAGAGGACTTACACATAAACAGTGCTATTGCACCTAGAGTTGTCACTCCCTGCGGTGTGCTGGTATTTCTGGGGAGATGTGAACAGGAATCTACTTACCCCAGACAAGGAACTGATGACAAACCACGTGAGGGTACCACCAGAGCCCAACTGGTGAGCCAGTTAGCTTATTAGGGTTACTTACAGGAATATGGGTGAGGGATTACTTAGAGGAGCAGAAATGACTCAAAGACAGTTGGATCCCCAAAGCCACCACAGCACAAATGCTGGCTCACAAAAGCCTCGAACCTGTAGCACACTGTGTAGACCGAAGGCAGCTCAACAAGTTGGAGAGTCCTTTCCAGGCTGGTCTGAGAATCTCAGCAGTCCTTACGACTTCCATATGCTTGGAGAGGTAGGCTGTCTAGTGAATCTGTCAGATTCAGGAGCTTCTGGAACTGTCATTGAGTTGTTCACTGAGTTTTAAGGAGCTACCCTACAGGATGACAGTTTCACCAGTCTCTATGACCCTTGTGTCCTAATGAGATTTCTTCTAAGGTGGATTGGGAGGAAACTGCTGTGTGATACTCCATGCAATGCTCCATTTCATGGCCATTTTTTTCAAAGGTGGAAGTCCAGGTGATACTTCGATAAGTTGCTGGTCTGGTCTGTACCACCATATAGACAAGTGGCCGTTGAACAAGACTGTTGTCTTATGGTTCTTTATTTGGGCCTTGATATCTTCTGATATCAAGGTGCTAACTCCTAAAGATGCCCTGAAGGAGCTTACAGCTCCAGGGACCCTTGGCCTGGGCTGTTTTATGCTGTTATATGTTCAAAAGGAATGTTGTTTAGTTTCCCAGAACAAATTCTATGATCGATCTATCTATCTATCTATCTATCTATCTATCTATCTTCTCACCTTTTTTTAGGGATGACTACATGACAACAGAGTATTCATGACATGGTTTTATGACTCCTAAGTGAGTGCATGAATATTGGTAGTCCTAGACCTAGTCTTTAATCTAACTTTACAAATTCTTAACATTATGCCTAGTCAGCCTAGGGGGCACATTGAGAATGAAGCTGTTTCATCTTTCATGGTTTTACTGTTTCGGCAAATACATTTTCTATATATTTGTTTGTGAGTGTTTGCTAGAATAATGATACCTTTGTTATATTGTCTTTTGTCCCAAAGAGGATAGCCTGGGACCTTAATGGTTTAATTTCTCCCGAATTAGGTTTCTGGCTGTCTGTGTGTATTACCTAGTGAAATTCCTGCTAGATATTATCTTGCCACCTGTTTGCTCCTTCTGCCCTATTTATTCAGCACCGAGTTGGGAATGCATCCTGATTTTAATTTATACTTGAAATTCAAATTTTAGTTTAACTTAATTAGAGCAAATGTATACTATCTACAAAGAACACTGCAATTTGGGGGGCAGGCCTATATAATGTTGTACATAGGAATGTGGGCTTGTATACCTACTAAAACTTAAATTTTAATACTGCTATTTCCTAGTTCTGTGATATGCAGAGTTCTTTGTGCCTGTTTCCTCACTTGCAGAAGGGATGATATTTATTCTGGTTTCACAGGATTGTAAATAGGCTCATATTATAGCATATTATAAAAGCTTTGCTTACGTGTTTAACCAATACAGCTGCCGTTATTAGCTATTATTTGTGTCTAATGATTTCTAATGGTCTCAGGCTAGTCATAATCCTCCAACACCTTCCCTTGAAGGATAGTTAGGAGCTCAAAGAAATATTATAGATTAAAATTATCTGAGAGGTATGCTGTGTTGTATAAATATGAGGTGGAAATGAGATCATGACAAGTATTAGAAACAGTGGCAGTTAAAACTGTACTGGAAAGAACATAGTTTGAAGTAGGCAGATCTGACTTGGGATTGAAGAGCTTAGGATCGTTTTAGGTTACTTACTGCCTGTTTAGACAGGCTAGCCACTCAGAGCTTCAGTTTTCTCATCAGCAATTGGAAATAATAATTCCTATACTGAGGACTACTAAAACTACCTTGAAGGCTTACTGAAAGAAAAATTAAAGCGGTAGGCCACAACATAGTTCCTTTTCTCCTTCCTAACTAGAGACTAGGAAATAGCTATCCTTTCTGAAACAAATTAGTAGTCCATCAATAAACTTTGAATAAAGTGGGATTTACTAACGAATCAGGAAGCTGAGGAGAGTAAGGATGCTGACTAGAATGTGGCTCAATTTGATTTGAGAACCGTTTTAACCCCAGCACCAGTGAACATAATGCACTTTAGGGTTTGTAAACTCTAGGTTGGGGTGGTAAGTAAGGTGTTGCCATGAGAAGTGAGGAGTGCATCTCATGGTGCTTTCTTTCTGAATTTGGCATGTTCTTTTTTCTTGGCATATTAGCTGCTGTTTGCTAAGGTGCTGTTGCTGCTACTGGAGCCATGTGGATACTTAGACTCTCAATAGTTAGGAGAAGGAGTATTTGTTGTTGGATTAAAAACGATGTGCCTGTCTCTTTAAGTGACTGTCAGATCAGAGTTGTACCAGTGTCCATTTAGCAAAGTTTCCTACAGATAGTTGGTTTTCTGTTCCGTGCATGGAGCTGCATTAAAGACTTCAGGAGCACCCATGTTCTGGAGGACATAGGGTAGGTTTCAAGAGCACCCCATGTTCTGGAGGACACAGGGTAGGTTTCAGGAGCACCCATGTTCTGGAGGACATAGGGTAGGTTTCAAGAGCACTCCATGTTCTGGAGGACACAGGGTAGGTTTCAGGAGCACCCATGTTCTGGAGGACATAGGGTAGGTTTCAAGAGCACCCCGTGTTCTGGAGGACACAGGGTAGGTTTCAAGAGCACCCCATGTTCTGGAGGACACAGGGTAGGTTTCAGGAGCACCCATGTTCTGGAGGACATAGGGTAGGTTTCAGGAGCACCCCATGCTCTGGAGGACACAGGGTAGGTTTCAGGAGCACCCCATGTTCTGGAGGACATAGGTAGACTTCAGGAGCACCCCATGTTCTGGAGGACACAGGGTAGGTTTCAGGAGCACCCCATGTTCTGGAGGACACAGGGTAGACTTCAGGAGCACCCCATGTTCTGCAGGACACAGGGCAGGTTTCAAGAGCACCCCGTGTTCTGGAGGACATAAGGTAGACTTCAGGAGCACCCGTGTTCTGGAGGACACAGGTAGACTTCAGGAGCACCCATGTTTTGGAGGACATGGGGTAGGTTTCAGGAGCACCCGTGTTTTGTAGGATGCAGGTAGACTGTTGGAGAGCTTTCTTCTTGCCTATCTTTATCTGCCACTCTCCAATTTCCACCTTAAGCTGGAGTAGCAAGAAATAAACCTATTCCCATTTTGGAAGCTCTGCTTAGCCACATGGTGGAACACAAGTGCTCCCGCTTTCCTTAGCAGTGTCTGGTTGCTCCAGGTCAAATTGCTTTTCCCCTCTGTCTTCTCAGAAATTAGCAGCTGTGACATCAGTGACTTGCACTCCCTTGTGGCCTCCATCTGTTGTCTCAAGAGGTGACTGTTTCCACTAGTCTAGTAAATGTCCTTCAGATAACCATTTGAGTTGCTATTTCTCTTTTTATTTTTTAATTTTTTGGGACAGGATCTCTGTATAGTCCTAGCTGGCATAGAAGTCACTCTGTAGACCAGGGTGGCCTGGAAGTCATAGAGCTCCACCTGCCTGTGCCAACTGAGTGATGGGACTAAAGGGGTGCCCAGCTTTTGAGCTGCTCCCTATATTTTGGATTATGAATTTAAGTGTTCTTGTCTTTCTGTGTGTTCAAGATGTTGAAGTGAGGATGCTGTAGGACTTCCAGAATGAAATTCTGGATTTCCCTGGATCATCTGGTAGTAGCTATGACCAACTGTGCTGAAAGCATAGGAGCCAAAATTTTTGTGTTTTTTCTGTGAAAGGAACCCAGGAATGGGTGGACAGACTTCTTGCTGCTGGTGTGGGCAACACAGAGATGATCACAGTTAAGGAAGGCAAATCAGAACTAAGAGAAAGGTCCACCTAACAGTGTAACTCAACAATAGAAGTCATTCTGAAGAAAAGATGGGTGTGTCTTTATTCTGAAGATAATTCAAGGATCACAGTAAACAGTAAGGCCAGATGAAAGGTTCTGCCAACACAGCTCCAGTTGCAAAGGAGTGTGCAGACTTGGGCCCAGGACTGTGACTAATGCAAGCAGCATTGCATGATTCTTCAGTGTATTCTTAAAATATAATATCCATTGCTCCAAAAAGAAAAAGTGTCTCCTAGGCTAGAGAGATGATTCTGTGTTTCAGAGCACCTACTGCTTTTGTAGAGGTCCAGGGTTTACTTCCCAGCGCTCACATGGCAGCTCACAACCATCTATAATTCCAGTTCCAGGCGATTCTGCTTGCACATACATACACTCAGGCATACACACATATGCATAAAATAAATAGTATTGAGAATAAGTGTTTCCAAGAATGTGAACTAGAAATAAGTGATTTCTTCTTTGTATTCCCATTGCCCCACCTATAATCAGTACAGAAAACCCTCAGTAAGTACACCCAGAATTGAAGTGGGTGGAATAAAACTTTTCCTAACTGGAGGTTCTTACCTCTTTCCTGCCCTTTGCCTTAGTCATTACTTTAATTAGATTGTGGTGTTCCCTCTTACATACACTTCATGGATTAAAGATAGGATCAACACTTCTTGGAAACAAACCAAGAGAAAATGCAATTAAATTCTAGCAGGGTTAATTAAAATTAGGTGGGGAACTTTGCCTGATCATAGTACTTGTTAAGAATGGATTGCTATAAGGTGCAGTTGCATAGTTTTATTTTGAAATCTTCCAAGCAGTTGCCATGCACCTTGAAGATAGAAGCAAAGGTAAATGTAAAATTTTGTCTGCGTCTGTACAACGTACCAGTCAACACTCTGAATGTTTCAGAAAAATATGATTATATTCAGTATGTAGCATGAAAATACATTAGCTTTAGAACATTGGAGATTTAGTTATAATTGGAGAACAAATTCTAATCAACAGGTGCACAACCTCCACAAATATGTAGGATTTGTCATTCCAAAATTTACTCTTATCAGAAACAGCTGTTTCTGAATACTGCTTCATACTATTGGTCAATTCATTACGATTGTTTCATGTGGTTGTGATTTGTAAAATAATTTTGATTGTATGCTAACCACAGATCATATTTTAAAGTAACAATGCAATGGAAATCCTTAAATTTTGGCATCTTACCTGGGTTGTCATAAGTTTAAATTCTGGAACTTCCCAGTAATACTACAAGAATAGACTCATTTAAGACAGATGGCAAACATTTCTAATAGGGAGGGTTCTTTTGATTTTTTCCCCTCCATGTTCCTACTGCTTAACCAGAACCCTAAACACAACATCTGGAGTTACTTAAACAACTATTAAAAGTCTGGGTTCTTAATCAGAAAACTTTTCCTGGCAGTGAAAAAAAAAAGCTTGGATACATAGGATTTGTATAATTGATTTTTTTATATACAAACTCGCTCATCATGCATACACAGGTGGGGACGATTTGGGGTTGTTGATGGGCCTTGAGAGTGACATGTAACCCATTAGCCCACAGGCATCTCTCCCTTGGCTTTTCTAGTTATACTCTAGTAAAGCAGCTACTTTCTTGTTAAGTAATGGTTTTATTTTGAAAGATGTGTGGTATAAATTCATTTAATTCTCTTTTATTCAGATAGGAAGCATGTGCTTCAAAGGTCTTACTTTTATTCCCGTTCCTTTGTAGTTTTCTTTTTGTGAGGCAGGATAAGTAGAAAGGTAATAGCTAAGCTCTGCAGATAATACTAGTGTCAAAGAATAGAACTGAAAAATATGCTATGTCACAAGTCAGCAAAAGTTTAGTGGCCTCTCGGCTGTTTAATCTAACCAGGGGATGTTTGAAGTAGAAAAAGTTTCTCAGCGATAACTATCTCAGGGTTTCTATTGCTGTGAAGAGATACCATAACCATGACAACTCTTATAAACGAAAACACTTAATTGGAGCTGGCTTATAATCTTGAGGTTTAGTCCATTGGTGTCATGGTGAGAAGCATGGTTGTGTGCAGGCAGACATGGTGCTGGAGAAGAAGCCAAGAGTTCCATATCTAGATCGGCAGGCAGCAGGACAAGAATGCCATATTGGACCTGGCTTGAGCATCTGAGACCTCAAAGCCCTACACCAGGACATACTTTCTCTAATAAGGCCATACCACCTAATAGTGCCACCCCCTGTGGGGACCAATTTTATTCAAACCACCACAACTTAGCATATTCTTGAGGAAACTAGATGTATACATGTGAAAACTTAATGATATTGGATCAGAAGGAATCATGATTATTAGTAATTGCTAAGGGAGTCTAACCACATGGCTCAGATGTTCAGGATCCATCACCGTGGGCTAGCTAAATCAATGGCCTAGGGGGAAAAATATGTTAAGCTGCTTGAAGACTGTTCAGATAGATGGACCATAGGTAGCAGCGGCCTCTGTCTTCCCTCTAATTAGAAAGCCAAGTGTGAAAGCTAGGAAGAGCAGAGTTAGTATTATGCTAATTCTGAGTAAAAAAAAAAACCCAGAGACCTTTATCTCAGGAAGCCTCAGAAACCTTTTGGTAGTTTCAGCATATTGTAAACTATCTTCATTAGGATCAGAGAACAAAAACACATTTTAAAAATGCCGTAAACACAGGTGGATCCTGTTCCAAATGCTCACACTGAACGAAGCAGTATTTTATTATAACTGACACTCCAAGTAGTTTACCTGAGGAAGGAATGCACATGAAGAAACCATGTCTTTTCTGGAGAAACCTGACCTTTGAACTGAACAAGCCTTGGGAACTACTGTCAAATAAGCTTTTGAAGATTCTGCTCTTGATTCTTACCAGTCTAAAGAGGAAAAGATTTCTTATGTATTTTTCTCAGAACTGGCATGATTATTTTTCTCAAGATCATGTTAAGGGAGATATATTACCATTCTAACCATTGTTTCCTTTGACCATTTTCCTGTTCAGCTTTTCAAGAGTACACTTGCTAGTGTATTATTAAAAGATTAACCATTTGCTTATCTATACAAAACTACAGTAGTTACCAATGAAATGGAATGGAAAGTCTGAGCTTAAACCCAGGACACTTCTCCAGCAAATTGTCAACGAAGTACACTGGACGAAGGACAAACTTGTTAATCAGTGGTCCCTTGGAAAACTGGATATCTGTAAGCAGCAAAGTGATAGCAGACCCGTTTCATCTGATGCAATCGACTTGGAATGGATTATAGATCTGTATGTAAGAAATTGTAAATTTCCAAGAAGAATATATAGGGGACTGCTTTAGGATACTGACATAAACAAGTGTTTGTGGGAATATATAGGGGACTGCTTTAGGATACTGACATGAACAAGTGTTTGTGGGCATGAAATCCCCAAAGCATAGAAAACAAAAGCAAAAAGCAGACAGGTGGATTTCATCAAATTAAAAACCTGTACTTTATAGGAGACAGTGGCAAGAGAGAATCAATAGAATGGAAGAAAAGATACACCTGAAAAGGAGCTAATAACCAGAATATAATAACTCATTAGATCATTTTCATAATCCAATGCAAATGAAAACTGAATGGATTAATTTAAGTAGTAAGTTCTCAAAGAAGACATACAAAGAGTCATGACAAAATACTCAACTTTACCAATCACCTGAGAAATACAACTAAAACCACAGTGAGACCTCACCTAACTTTAGTAAGAATGGATGTTACCAAACAAACCAAAACATACTGTAATGGTTTGAATAGGAATGGTCCTCATAGGTTCGTATATCTGAATGCTTAGTCATTTGGGAGTGGCACTATTTGGCAAAAATTAGGAGATGTGTCCTTGTTAGAGTAGGAGTTGCCTTGTTGGAGGAATTATATCACTGGCGTTGAGGTTTCAGTGTCTTTTTTTCCTCTGCTTGTGGGTCAAGATGTAACTCTCAGCCACTTCTCCAGCACCACACCTGCCTGCCACCGTGCTCCATGCCACGATGATGATGAACTTACCTCTGAAACTGTAAGTTGCTGTGATCATAGTGTCTCTTCACAACAATAGAAGAGTGCTAAGACACAGAGCAAGTGAAGATGTGGAGAAAACCCTTATATGTTGTTTGTGGGAATGTAAATTAGTAGTGCCATTGTGGGGAATGCTGTGGAAACATCTCAAAACCTTAAAAATACATCTGTGGTTCAGTTCATCAATTCCTCTACAGAGGGGAAACCCTGTATCAGGAACTGAAGTTAGTCTGTTAAGACATCAGCACATGCACTATTTATAGTTGTCAAGAAATGGGCTATCTTACTTGTCTATCTACCAATAAATTACATACACAGCCGAATACTATTCAGCCATAAAAAGGATGAAATCTTGTTGACAATATGTATGGAACTGGAAGCCATTATGTTACATGAAATAAATCTGGTATAAAAGACAAATCCTATAAGACTTATGGAATGTAAAAACAGTGATCTAATAGAGGTTGAGAATAGAGTGGTAGTTCCTAAAGTTGAGGAGAGGAACAGAACTGAGAAGTAAGGAATATTGACCAGTAGGAGCTAAGCTGTCATTTGATAGGAGCAAAAAACCTGTTTTGGGGTTTGGTGAGATATCTAAATATATAAAGGCCCTTGCCATGCAAGCCTTACAACCTGAATTCAATCCCTAGAACCTAAGTAAAGATGGATGAAATGAAACAACTCACAAAGTTGTCCTCTGACCTCCACATATGAGCTTGGCATGTGCATGCACACACACACACACACACACACACACATAAAAAATTTAAAGAGAAGGTCTGATGTCCTGCATATTGGTATGACTGTGGCAATAGCATTTGCTTTTCAAAAACTAGAAGAAAGGATTTTGGATGTTTTCAGTATAAGCAAATGATAAATGTTTAATGAGATGCATATGGTCACCCTCTTTGAACATTATATAAACATGTTGAAACATCACATGGGAACCCATAAGTATGTACTTTTTTTTGTATCAACTGAAAACTGGCACATCTCCCTCGGGCTTTGCCTGTGTAGAACTAGCTCTGGCTGAGGCTAGAAGGAGGTGGTACTTCGCTGGAATGAGCCTTGAAACATCTAATTTAGCAGTGAATAGGAGGAGGGGGCTTAGAAAATAGGAAGTGGTTCTAATGTTAAACAAAGACTTGACATCATTTAAAATCTCTGTAGGAAAAAAAATTCCTTAGTGCTGTCAATGCAGGGCTGTTAACAGTGTTCAGGACATTGTAGCCTTTCTGGAGAGTGAAGGGGTAAATGGGTAAGTTCTCAAGAACCCTTTGTTCTTGTTTTCTTTTTCTCCTCTGCTGTCAGGGACTTGAGTTGAGGTTTCTACAGCAACCATAGTCTGGACTACATAATACCAGTGCTCCGGTGCATGTGGTGTTAACTCAGAGGCCTTACACACTACATCTAGCAGAGTTGCAGTTGCTATGGAGATCAGTCTTTGGACACACTCAGTTGATAACGATGCCTTTTATATGTGGATTTTGCTGCTGAGAAAGAATATGAGATGCTGCTGCAAGCTGACCAAGAGATGCATGTGACTGTCACTAATCACTCTGTAGCCCTGCTCTCACATCTGAAAACATTTGCTTATTAACACAGTACAATTCATGCAGCTTCTGTAAATGTGGGGGTACCATACCTGAAAAGGAGAGAAAATATGGCTCTTAAAAACACATCAGACCAGGTGTGTTATCTCATACCTCTAATCCAAGCACTTGGGAAGCTGAAGCAGGAGAATTGCCGTGAGTTTGTGCCTGGCCTTGCCTATATAGTAAGATTCTGTTTCAAAAGCCAAAACAAAAAATACAAGAAAAAGCATATTGTCGAGTTGGGTATAGTGATGCAAACCTGGAATCCAAGCACATAGGAGGAAGAGGTAAGAAATTGACTGAGTTTGAGGCCAGTCTGGGCCGTATGTCAAGTTCAAGGCTAGTTTGAGCTACACAGAGATATCCTTTTCTTAAAGGGATAGGGCTATAAAGCTCAGTAGTCACATGGCTTTCAGAAGCCTTGGATTTGATCCCTAGAAACACACACACACATGTGCACAGACATAAGAAAATGTTTTCAAGCAGGACCCCTACTTCCTACTCAGCCTTCTGGAAGCTGAGGTAGGAAGACAGTGAGATTTGTGGCTAACCTGAGCTACCAGAGTAAGAGTTCACTGTCAGGGTTAGAGCCCACTATTGCAAAAGCATCGCAAAAGCATTGCAAAAGATGAGTCTAATTCTGTGTAATTCTAGTCATTTTATAGTGAGGTTGGTTGTTAGGAAAGAGTGAGGAAAGCACAGCTACTCCTGAGCTGCTCTGTTTGGATGTGGCTCCTTGGGCTAACAGCTAATGAACCTTTTCCCTTGGAGGACTTCTCTCTGACTAGTATTTTGACACCCATGAAGAGAAACAGCCAGGAAGGAAGCGCAGTGACATCATCGTCGTCATCATTATCATTATCATCATCATCACCTTTCCTTTGACAAAGTGTTTAAACTAGAGCACAATTCCCAGCCCCAAATTTTGAGCTAATATAAACTATCACTGGGTGGTTTTATTTGTTGTTTGTTTTTGAAGAATCTTGTTCAGTTGATTTTTGGTTTGTGCTTTGGGCTGGCGACACTGCTCTTCTGTGAACTGAATTGAGCAGTCTACAACCCTGGCTGCACGATAACATGTACAGCCTTTTTCAAACATCAGTATCTGAGCTTAAAATTAAATCAGGATCTCAGGACTGGTGAAAGGTCTCTGGTCTCCTGATATTCATGCTTACGCAAGATTGCGCACCATGACAGCAAAGGAGGTTAGATCTCTATTTACAGATCTTAGCTTAGCCTTTGTTTTACAGTGCACTGATAGATGCAGTGTGGAATACAGCTGGGTGGAGGTGGCGCACACCTTTAATCCCAGCACTTGGAAGGCAGAGGCAGGCAGATCTCTGAGTTGAAGCCAGCTTGGTCTACATTGTGACTTCCATGACAGGCAAGGCTACACAGAGAGACTGTCTTGAAAAGCAAGAGAGCAAAAGTAATATGGACAATTATAGGAAGTTTAAAATGTCAGTCTCACGATATGTAGTTTCCTACCGCTGTTATTTTAGTTCTATAAGTTTATTGGCTAAAAATACTACTTTATTTATTTATTTATTTATTTATTTATTTACTAACATGTGTTCTGGAGGCCAGAAGCCTGAAATGAATCTGAAGGCCAATGTTAAGATGTGGGCAGAATTGTAATATTCTAGAGCAATCTGTTCCTTGTCTTTCCATCTCCAAGAGGCCCTCTGTTCCTTGATTGCTTGCTCTGCCACACTGCCATGGAGTTTTGCCATCCTGCCTCCCTCTTACAACCTTTATGATAACACTGGGGCAACTGAAATTTTCCAAGATATATCTTCCTAGTAAAATTCCTTTTTTGCAGTGTTTAATATTGGGACCTGGTGTGGGAGAATTGTCTGTATTCTGTCAATCATGTTTTGAATAAATGCTGATTGGCCAGGCAGGAAGTATAGGCGGGTCAACCAGACAGGAAGTAGAGATGGGGCGATGAGAACAGGAGAATGCTAGGAAGGAGGAAGCCCATTCTTTCATTCCAGCCCAGACCACCGAGAAGCAAGATATAACCTGCCCAGCTGAAAGGTACTGAGCCATGTGGCTAACATAGATAAGAATAATGGATTCATATAAGCTGCAAGAGCTAATAAGTAGCCTGAGCTAATGGGCCAATCAGTTTTATAACTTATGGAGATCTCTGTATGATTTTCTTTGGGGTTTGCCGGCTGTGGTCTACCAGGTGGGACAGAAAGCCCAACAAGCGGGCCCTCATTGTTACAGGGACCATAGCTGTAAGTTAGTTTCTTATCCTTAAGGCCCTGGTTCCAGTCTCTCACATTTCAAGAATAAGTTATTCATGCCACACAAAGTGCTATCCGTAGGCTGGAGGTTAGGAAGTAGACATCTGGGAAGTGATTATTTAGCTTCCCCACTACCTGTGCAAAATTGCACCACTTTGATAGTTTTCCTTCCTAGTCCTCTCTAATATGCACATTTTATTTGCATGTAATTGTTGCATAGCATGCATAACTTGGCTCAGCTGGGGTTTTGTGTTTCAGACCCTTATTATTGAGGAGTCAAGCTATGACAAGTATTTTTTATTAGAGTCCATGATGTGTAGTACTGACCTAAAATGATAATCATTTGTATAGTGTTTAATTCAGATTGCAGTTTCGAAAGGTCCTCAGTATGTGACAGCACTATCAGTAACGAAGCAGAATGTCCATGGTACTAGGTTTGTGACAGACGATATTGATCATTATTTTCAAAAGACTTTCACTATTTTTAAAAAATTCTGTCTTGACCTAAGTATGTTTTTGAATAGGTTTCTATTTATTATTTTTCTCATGTTTTTAACTCATCATTGTTTTCAAGTTCTCAGTTATCTTATTGCTAATCTTTACAGGATATTTATATAGTGAAATTGTCTTATACACTCTAAGCACTTTTTTAATACAGACTTTTTGTTGAAATTCTGCTGTGTTTCTTTATGATTGTTCCATTGTTTGTACACTGAGATTTTTCCACTGAAAAGGTTTGTTCTGGGTATGCAGCTGTTTTCTGCCCTTTGTGGTTTAGTCATGTTCTTATCAGATTGCTAATAGGCTACAAAGTGTGAGAACTCGTGCTGTAATTTATTAGTGTCTGAAAAGTTTTCTCAAAGAACTGAGAAGTCCAGCAGTTTTTGCCTGGACATAAGATGTCTGTGGCTTTCTCCTAGGAGGTTTATTCCCCATGCTGTCATATTGTGTATTCATGCAGATAATTGAGAATTATAGTAAGCTATCTTAGTCCACGATAAACAGACAGAATGCACTTTAATTACACTCTGCTTTATTATCTGATAAAAGTACCTTGCTAACAAATCAACCCGGATATGACTTACTGGATAGCCTTTGCACTTAGAGGAATAATCAGACTGTAACCATAAACGACATGAACCATTCATCCTCTGGGTTGTTATCTATTTATTACCCTCAAGTGCCTCTACTGAGTCGGGTGTCTTTCCTGTTTGTTTCCCATGCTGTGGCCTGTAGGTTTCCGCCCTCCTGCTATACGGTGGTACACTGTGTTTATGTTCTGTTTTCTCCTTGAAATAAGGGTTAGGTACAATCCTGGGAACAGAGTTTTGTAGTTTTACCTTAGGAATAAGCCGCATCTCCCTCTAGGAATAGCAGGTAGAATCAAGTGTCTCCATAGTGAACTGATGTGTGACTTGTTTCCTGTAAGAACTATCAACAGTTCTGCCACTGGAAGGAAATAAAAATGTTGCCCACAATAGCCACATGCTATTCTGTTCTTTCCTGCTCGGTCCAAAAACAGGGCATGCACATTAGACTGCAAACTACCCTCCCTGCTCCTTAGATCTGATACAGCTGCCTGCAGAAAGTGCATACCTGTGATAGAGTACAGGTCTTTGGTGTTCTTTTTATAATTCTACCACTTAGGACTGATGGCATGATGAACAGCCTTTGGTGCTAATTCCATAGAGGGATATAGAAACCTGAATATTGTATTTTTTCAGTTGAGCTACTACTTAGTTATGTGGTCATTAGAGCAAGTCTAAAGGATGTATATATATATAAAGGATGATGTTCATAAAACAACTTAAATAAACCAGTCTTCAAGATGGAGCTACAACAAAGAGTTGCTCATTGCCTTTCCTATTTCTTATACCCCCTTTTCCTTCTCAGAACCTATGCGTGTGGTATGTGAGTATGCGCACATATATGTGTGTATGTGTGTGTATGGATGTAAGTCACATTCTGTCTCGTATCCACAGAGGTCAGAAGAGGGCATCGGACCCATGGGCCATGGGCCTGGCATTAAAGGAGGTTGTGGCTGCTCAATGTTGCTGCTGAGAGCTGAGTGTGGGTCCTCTGTAAGAATGCAAGTGCTCTTATCTGCTGAGCCATCTCAGAGCAAAAGTGGACAGAAAAAAAGTGAGCAAAGGAAAATGAAAGGTAAAAGAAGGAGGAAAGAGTGGAGTCAGGCAGATGAGGGACGAGAGCAAACCTCCAGAGGCAGTGAGAGAAGGCCAGGGAAATGGGGTGTGTTAGACCTCGTGAGCAAGAATAATAGTGGTGGTTTCAAAAGGAATGGGCTGTGCCACCAGCTAGCTGAATTCCTTGCTGACTGCCCATTCTGCCCTAGGATACAGAACTTTTTGGAGTACCAATTTTAATTTCTAAATGCCAATTTCAGGGTCATCTCTCCAACCTCCAGATTCCTCTTTAGTGGTCAAATCTGCCGATCCAACTTAGTATCTTTAGCAAGCATTGAGTGTTCACCCTGACATGAGAGTTTCTCCTTATGAACTAGGATCTTACTCCTAGGACATGTCTCACCAGTGTTGTGGGTACTGTTCTGTCATACCGAAAGCATCCACAGTGGTGAGTAACTGATAAGGAGCAAAGGGGTCTGGGACTTACACATTTTAGTACTATGATAGATTTGGCTTTCAGTTTTCATCCAAGTTGCATTTAAATAGAAGGGAAAATTTGGTCTGGTTTTCTGTAGGTTGTTAGCATCTGTACTGGTTTGAATGAGAATGACCCCCATAGACTCATAGATTGAAATGTTTGGTCATCAGGGAGCGACACTTTTTGAAATTAAAAGGAGATGGAGTCTTTTTGGAGGAAGTGTATCACTAGAAGTGGGCTTTGAGGTTTTCAAAAGCCCATGCCAGGTCCAGTGTTTCTCTCCCTGCTGCCTGCGGATCAAGATGTAGACCTTTTAGTTGGGTGGTGGTGGTGCACGCCTTTAATCCCAGCACTCAGGCAGAGGCAGGCGGATCTTTGTGAATTCGAGGCCAGCCTGGTCTACAAGACCTAGTTCTAGGACAGGCTCCAAAGAAACCCTGTCTCGAAAAACAAAAAACAAAAACAAAACAAAACAAACAAACAAAAAAAGATGTAGACCTTTCAGCTCCTTCTCCAGCACCATGTCTGCCTGCATGCCACTGTGCCCCACCATGATGATAATGGACTGAACCTCTGAAACTGTAAGTCACCCAAGTTTTCCTTTATAAGAATTGCTGTGATCATGGTGCTTCTTCACAGCAGTAGAAAACTTGATTAAGAGAGCATGCAAGTCAGTTTAGGAGAGCTTGGAAATTTTCTGTAGAATTAGACAGGAACCATGGTGTGTTCCATGGGGTGAGTGTTTATTTGATTTTACACATTCAAAAGTATAAAATTATTTTTTCATGAACTAGATGATAGCTAAGGCCTTACTACCCAAGTTAAGATTCTCTGATTATTGCTGACTGTGGTGGCACATTCCTGTAATCCCAGTACTGAGGAGGCTGAGGCAGGAAAAGATTTCCATGACTTTGAGGCCAGCCTGAACTACCTAGCTTGAGACCCTGTTTCAAATAACAAAAAAGAAAGTAAAGATTCTATTATTATGACTGACAGTGTTGGCTCAAACAGGAGGGTCATGAGTTCAAGGCCATCATGGTCTACCTAATAATACCCTGTCATAAACAAGCATTTTATGGTTAGGTCCCTTCAAAGCCAACCCTGTTCTTTGTATATTTGCTACTTTCCCACAGTCCCAGGTTTCTGGAGTCTGCAATGGGCATTCTTCTTAGATCTTATTGAGCCCAGTTTAGTTCTGACCAAACACTGTCACTGTTTGATTGACCCTTCTCTTCCCTGGGATTACTTGCTACCTTTTCATGGCTCTATCTAGCATGTTATTTCATCTGTGAAGAACAGCAAGGATTGAGAAATACCCTGAATACCTTTACTTCTGTACAAGGGATAGAAGGGAGGCTTTCTGAGCAGCCAGGCCTTGAACTGCATGCAGTTTGGCTGCTGTGTTTGGGAATGCATGTGTACTTGGGCAGCTAATGCCAAGACAAGGCCCTTTCCCAAGTTTAGGCTCATTTGCTTAGAGAACATTGACTTTGCTGTTGCTCCTTTGGCTCTACAGTTTCTACTTCCTACTCTGGTTCCTGATACTTCCTTCTATTGGCAGTATTTTATGGATCTGTGATATTTTTTGTGTGAATTATTCAAGAGCCCTCTCTAAGAGTATGTTTGAGCTTCTTTTTAGAAAAAAAAATTACTGTTGTGTATGTTCTGAAATTAGTAGCATTTTGACCTTTACGAAGTCACTCTTAGAATGAAATTAAGGCCAGATAACTATATTTGGCAGTAGTGAAATGTAAGCCCCACTTTGGCTGCTAGCCTTGTAATTTTCCTAAAATACATCTTACTAAGGTTTCTGCTTTATGGCTCACCCTTATTACATTGTTGACAGTCTCTTTTTCTTAAATTTATTTCTAGAAGTTTACCAAACTTCTAGGTGTTAAGGAATAAAGCTCCAGTGCATGGACTAATAGGGCAGAGCTGAAACTTTATAGAGAGATGAGAGAATATGACAGCTGGGGCTAGGGCAGTGCCTTGGTTGGTGAAGTGTGTGCGTGCAAGCCTGGGGACCTGAGCTCGGATCCTCAGTACCTCACCACACATAGAGGCTGAGTACAGTGGTGAGTGCCTGCAACCCCAGTGCTGAGTAGACAGACAGGGTGATCCCTAGCTTTCTGGCCAGCCAGTGTAGCCAGTTAGTGAGCTCTAGGTTCAGAGAGAGACGGCATCTCAAAGACACCTGATAGCAACCTATAACCCTCACAGGTCTTTGTACCCATATGTGCCTCCCCAGACATGTAATATATATGTACACACATACAAAGTCATTATGAGTAGAACCTATCATAAACAAAGTCAGAGTGAGGTACTGTTTTGATTTAGTAATTATCTTTATCAGCTTGGTCTCTAAGCATGGCTGTGGGGGGTTGTCTTGACTGATAGTTGATGTAGGAAGCCAGCCTGTTGTGGAAGGTTCTGTCCATAGACAGAGGAGCCCTAAGCTAGATGAGACAGGAAAAACTCAGGTGAGAGGAGTAGAAAACAAGCAGACACCATTTGTTTTGCTGCTCTTTTTATACATTTTTATATTTTAATTTTTCTTCTTGGAATTACTGTGTAGATCAGGCTGGCCCTGAACTCATAGAGATCCATTTGCCTCTGCCTCCCAAGTGCTGGGATTAAAGGCATATACCACCGTGCCCAGCTTCTCTCTGTTCTTGATTGGGAATGTTATGTGATGAGCTGATTGAGTTCCTGACTTCTTGATTTCCCGTCCTCCCCTTCAGTTGCTTTTGGTCAGAATGTTCTAAGATGGCAACAGAAATAAAGCTAGAAAAAGTGAAAACTGATTACATTGCACTGATATTAAAAATGCATAGAACTAGAAGCATAATAGGAATAAATTTACAGTTTCATGCTACTTAGGAGACTTGCTAGGTTTTAACACTTTGGGTCTCAGGTCCTCATCCGAGTCTTACAAAGCAATGAAGATTCCTGCGAGATACTGCTCGCATGGCATATATCTGTTGATATTTATTATGGCTGAATTTTAGAAATTGAAAGAAAGGATTTTAAGTATAAATTAGCTCATCATTTGCTTATATTAATAAACTTTTTTGGGAAAAAATATAACTAAAAATTTTCCCAAGATGTTTCTGAGGATAATAGTTAGGTCACTGGAGAAAAAGAAATTCAGTCGTCTTTCCAGGTAAGTAAGGAGGCCTTGCTGCCTCCTGTTAAGTCGGCTGGTGTAAGAGGTCACACACCTTTCCTTGGGTGGAAAGATAGCAAGCAGGTGGAGAGAAAGAAAAATGAGAAGGACGAGGGAGGGCGGGAGAGAGGGAGATCCAAGGTGGGTTACCAGAAGCTTGCAGAAGTACACCAGCTTTGTTTGGTAAAATGATGAAGGCTATGCCTGGGATAGCCCACTCTCTGTGGTTTAGAGTTCAGAAACAGCCACTGACAGATGGAAATTTACTATCTGCTAGGTGCGCCTATGCTGTGAGTTTGGTGTGCTTTAAGACTGGTATCTGTATGGTCCTCACTAAATATTGTGTAAATGAAGAATGAGCAAGTGGATATATAATCCTGGGTGTGTATGAGAGAGAGAGAGAGAGAGAGAGAGAGAGAGAGAGGGAGGGAAGAGAGAGAGAGAGAAAGAAAGAGAGAGAGAAAGAGACTCTTCTTTGCTCCTGTGCCTTTGGTAGTTTCTTAGATGTAGTGTGAAATCTGAAACAAAATCAGTGAACTTTTTCTACTTTATCATATGAAAACCCATTGATCTACCATGTATTTTACACTTAAAATAGTCTTTTAGATGTCTTTAATTTTGTTTCACACATTGATCATTTATCGAAGTAATTGGACATTCTGAAGATTGACATATTTGATTATACTGTCCTTAAGAACACCATACTGACCTCATTTTAAAAAAATAAGTAAGTGCTGGAGAGATGATTCAGCAGTTAAGAGCACTGGCTGCTCTTCCAGAGGACCTGGGTTTGATTTCCAGCACCCACACGGCAGCTCACACCAGTTCCCATGCCTGTTCTAACCTCTGAACCTGCATGCATGTGATGTGTATACACTCGGGAACACACCATACACATAGAATAAATATTTTTTAAAAAAGTAGGTAAATGATGGAAAGTTGTCAAGGTTATAGTGGCTGACAACAAATTTTCCACAATACTCACTTGAGAGTTCAGTTTTTATTATTTGCAACAAATAGTTTTAAGAAAACATATACTAGGGACTGGAGAGATGGCTCAGAGGTTAAGAGCATTGCCTGCTCTTCCAAAGGTCCTGAGTTCAGTTCCCGGCAACCACGTGGTGGCTCACAACCATCTGTAATGAGGTTTGGTGCCCTCTTCTGGCCTTCAGGCATACACACAAACAGAATACTGTATACATAATAAATAAATAAATAAATAAATAAATAAATATTTTTTTAAAAAAATGTATACTAACCATTAAAGTTGAAAGGTCAAAATTTGGCTATTGGCTGTTCTTTTAAGTAAAAGTAATGTTTATGGAGGGTAGGGAGATAATTATTAATCCAGCTTGCAAATCAAAGAACCAGACAAGTGCTTTTCCTTGAGATAGCAACCACATTTTGGTTTTCTGGAAAAATATTTGACACATAGTACTCATTTTATAATTTAACTCATAAAAAGACATGTACTAAACTAGTTATTTTGCCATTTATCAAATACATTAAGTGAAGTGGTCACTTTCTTTTTTCTATGTGAGCACATGATATTGAAGAATGTGGTTGTGTGGTTGAGGCCACTGACTAGATTTGTGATGAAGTCCCAGCAGTTTACACACCATTGCTTTTGTACTGTCAGTGACAATGTCAACACAGTAGGAAGGGTAAAATATCTTAATGTAATTATAGTTTTTATTTCATGGATCCCCAGGGAAAAAAAGTTAAGGACCCTGGGGTTCCCCAGACCATGTTTTTGAGAACTACAAAACTAGAGAAAGAGGCCTGCCCAGATTGACAGCTTCACCTGTGAGACACTGGAGCATAGAGCTTAAGCAGAATCTAACTGCAGCTGCTATCCAGGCCCATCCCAGCTCAGTTCCTGGCTTTAACAGAGGGAAGAGCAAGTCTGCCGTGGGAAATGGCTTAAACCACAGCCACTGCACTTCATATGTAGTGCTCGACATGCAATCAGATATTATGAGAAAGGACTTTGCTTCTAGCCACAAGGGAATAACAGGATCCGGAATTGCCTCTTCTTAAGAAACAGCTAAGAAACTGGACAGTATACACCAGACAACTGTCTTCCAATATTGGACAATAAGCAACACAGCACTGTCTTCCCACAGGGCAGGAAAACAGAAGAGGTAGCTCTGTGATTATCTTGGCTTTCTGCCTAGAGGTAATTGCGAGTTTGTGGTGCAGGGAAGAGAAACCTTAACAGCACCCTATTAGTACAGAGTTGTCTGGGACATAGCTGAGTTCTGGGAGGTCCTAATGAGTAGAACACACAAGGCAGTATATTAAACAGGAAGGAGTTTGCAGATAGGGTTCTAGATATCTGTGTAAGTCATTTCAAGTCCTGCATATGGGTAGAGTGAAATTCCATGAGACTGGACACTTAGGTGCAGTTCCTAGTGCTCAGTCAAAAGCAGAGGTCAGTTGAAAGCCCTCTGCATACATGGGCTATTCAGAGGGAGACTTTGGAAGCCCACATTTTTAGGTTATCGCTAAATTACTTCTAAATAGAAGCATTGCAAAGCTCAGCGTGTAATCTTTGCTCTCGGGACTGAAGCCAGAGAACTGCAGTGAGTTTCAGTACAATTGGGCTAAAAAATCTACCCCAAAAGACAAAAACTTTTCTCTATGTATCCTGAGTGTGAGGCCACCTCAGACTAATTAGTTCACATGTAATTTAATTGCCAACTAAAACAGAGTTCAGACCTTTTTACCTGAAGATAACAAAACAAAATATTCAATAGTATACTAGACAGGACTATAAATAGAAAAATACAATGTATAACTAAAGAATGAGCAGATACATTTAGAAGGCAGAAATGATAGGATTAATCAATGCTGAAACAGCTTTAATAAGTGCAGTAAGTATGTTCCAGTAATTACAGGAAAACATGAACACCATAGGCAAAGAAGGAGAAATCTAGAGACCCAAACAGGACAGAGGTGGCGTGTGAAGTCTGTTTAGTGAATTCCACTTGATGGGATCACAGAACGTTAGATACTGCAGACAAAAAGATCAGTGAGCAAAATATTTAAAGAAGTAAAGCTCCCCAATTTTTAAGTTTGATGAGAAATATCAACAAATCCAGAATCTCAACAAACCCCAAGTAGAATAAAGCAAACCAAAAGGGTATACTATAATCAAATTGCTGAAAATAAGTGATAAAGAAAAGACTCATTCAGGTGGAGAAAAAAGGCACATTAAGCACAGAGGAGCAAGGTAATCTTTGCCACAATACACCAGAAGCTTCAAGCAAGAATTTATAAAGAGCATTTTCAGAGTCTTGAAAAAAACAACTTATATTACTATACTCACTAAAAATGTCCTTCATTAATGAATTTGAAATTCTTTTAGACAAAACTGAGAGGAGTTCATGCTCTCTACACTACCAGTCTATGTGCTGTGTGTACTTCCTAGCTATCTTGATTATCAAATTGACTGCTTAAGTACATGTTGCATGTTTGAAGAGTTACTGCTGTTCACAGTTAGAGGCATTCACTCAGACAGTGCTGTGCTGCTGACAGATAGAGGTATTATATAAAAAGGGTACAATAATCAAAGGAAGATTGTGATAAAGTAAAAGTTGAGCACTACAAGTCTAGGACAAACATTTGAAAAATAAGTCTACGGGTTTAACTAAAACACAGTGCTGAGAAGTACTCAATCCAGAGGCAGGAAATGAGAAGGAACATGTGAAACAAGTAGAACACAGACAGCAAGATGGTAGATCTAGGGCTGGGCATGGTGATGCAGAGACAGGCAGAGCTCCGAGTGTGAAGCCAGACTGTTCCACATGGAGAGTTGTAGGTCAGTCAGCATTATGTGGTGAGACCCTGCATCAAAAAGATTAAAAAAAAAAATTTAAAAAGATAAATATAACCCAGTCTTGTCAATGATTATAAGAGCTATAAGCGGCCAAAGTATTCCAATTAAAAAGCCACTATTTTCAAGCTATGTACATAGAGCAGAAAAGCAGAAGGGAGCCTGCTTAGGGTGAGGAAGGGGCCAGTAGGGGGAGTGGGAAGGAAGAATGGGGATATGAGCAAAGTACAGTTATGTATGTGCGAACATTTCGTAATGAAACAGCTTACTCAGTTAATTGGAAAAAAAACTGTTTAAGACCCAAAGAGTAGAAAAATGTGTAATATATAAAAAGTTAACTGTGCTAATTTAAAACTCCAGAACAAAGAATATTGCAAGAGGTACAAAGTATTTTGAAATGTAAAACAGTGGTTCTCAACCTTCCTAATTCTGTGATCTTTTAATGCAGTTTCTCATGTTGTGGTGACCCCAACCATAAAATTACAGTGTTGCTATTTCAAAGCTGTAATTTTGCCCCTATTATGAATTATAATGTAAATATCTGATATGCAGGACATCTGAGTTGCAACCCCTGTGGGTCTAGAACTGCTGATGTAAAGCAGTCAGTTCATGAGGATTCATTGTTGTGGAGTATTATTTTAACTAGATGGAAGTGTGTTACATTGCTTTATGCTGCAGAATGTTACTTCAGCTGTGTAAAGGTTGTTACATCTCTGTGCTGCATTTGTTCAGTGATGTAAGGATTTGTGTTTAATTATGTAAAGATGTGTTGCATGTGTTTCACTTTACCTGCCTAAGACACCTGATTGGTCTCATAAAAAGCTGAACAGCTAATAGCTAAGCAGAGAAAGGATAGGCAGGGCTGGCAGGCAGAGAGAATAAATATGAGAAATCCAGGCAAAACAAACAAACAAACCGACAGAAGAGAGGAGAGGCTGAGGGACACGCCCATGGCAACACGCCATGCAGCTTCCAGCCAGACACAAGAAGTAGTGAAAGTAAGATACACAGAAGGAAAAAAAAGTAAAACGCTCCAAAGCAAAAAGTAGACAAAGAAAAACAGGTTAAGTTAAAAGAGCTAGCCAGAAACAAGCCTAAGCTAGGCCGAGCATTTATTTACTAATTAAGAAATTTATGATTTGGGACCTGGGTGTAGACCTAAAAGAAAAGTCTGGTACAGCACAAACATGATACCAGGGCCTTAAAATACAAGGATCAAGGCTGGCAATTAAAATAGACAATTCTTTGGCCCATTTCTGCTTTAAAAATATTGATGTTAATGATTTTTCACTCATTTAAATTAATGAGTCATGTTTAAATTACTTTCATTACATCTCAGTATTTGGGCTATGATATATATAAGTTACTTTAGAATTTTCTGTCTGAAGGACACAGCAGTTAGGTGTGGTGATCCACTCCTGTTAGCCACAGTTGGAAGCTGGGACAAGGAGAATCGTGAATTGGAGGCCAGCCTGGGTTATCCATCAAGGTTTTCTTCTGAGGACTTAAAAAAATGAACATGAATCTGAGCATCAGGATGAAATATGCAACTGCTTTTGTGTCTTCTCGCCTCTTCCCGGACCTCTAAATATTAAGTGTTCTTCAGCCCAGGACCTTTCACTCTGCGGTGGCTGAGCGCTCTCCCCCCATGGGATAGCTGTGCAGGCAGAGGACTGCATTCTGTAGGGTTTCTTATATGCAAATAGTGGTTAAGTTTGGTATATTAAAGCATGCATATTTGTATATTTGTTTTCAGCTGGAGTCTAGACTTTTAGCTAGATAAATGTTTTATAAGGCTTGCAAGGAAATTAGTTGGGCTCAATTATCAGATTAGTTTTAGTAAACAAAGAAACTCAGACAAGTATTGGTACAAAATTCAAACTTAAAAATTGGTGGTTTTTTTTAAAAAAAAATCTTACTTGAAAAATGGCTAAAGTGCATTTCTTTGAAAAATGCAAAATATTAAATGCACTTTTTCTTTCAGAGGAATTTTTACAAAGCATTTATTATTGTGACTAGCAAAGAGAGATGTTTAGTTTTTTGTTTTTTTAACCAAATGTTAAATTCTGATAGTAGGTTGTTGAAAAATTTTCCTTATTGTGACATTTTTGTACTTGTTCAAATTGCTTGAATTTTAAAATAATGAGCATGTATCTATCATCTTTCAAAACCTATGAAACATCCAAAATATACTTATATGTAGTGTGCTGGCTGGTCTTATGCCAACTTAACACACAAACTAGAGTTATCTAAAAGGAGGGAACCTTAAATGAGAAAATTCCTTCATAAGATCTGGCTGTACGGCATTTTCTTAATTAGTGGTTGATGGGGAAGTCCCAGCCCACTGTGGTTGCTACCATCCCTAGGCTGGTGGTCCTGGTTCTGTAAGAAAGCAGGCTGAGCAAGCCATGGGAAGCAAGCTGGTAAGCAGCACTCATCAATGGCTTCTGTACCAGCCTCTGCCTACAGGTTTCTGCCCTGTTTGAGTTCCTGTCCTGGCTTCCCTTGGTATGAACAATGATATAGAAGTATAAGCCAAATAAACCCTTTCCTCCCCAACCTGCTTTTTGGCTGTAATGTTTCATTGCAGCAATAGAAACTCTAAAACCTATAGGAAACATTCATTGTTCATTGTTGAATGAACAAACAAATAAGATAGATTTTTAGGGGGAAAGTAACGCTAATAGTTGCAGTATGTTTAGGTTTAGTCACAATCTATATTTATATATTGAACATGTTGGAAATTAATTTGGGCAGTACTTCTAGTTTATTGTCCCCAACGTGGGAAATGGCGGTGTAGACCTGAAGCTCTTTAAGGCTTCATCCCTTCTACCATGGTGGAGGGAGAGAAGCAGTGTAGAAACACTGTACGGCCCTGGCTCTGCAGTGTCTGCCCCCATCTGCAGGAGCTCCGGAAGACGTACCATTAATCCCTACCACAGCAGACACACCTCTGCAGAGTTAGCTTAAAAATCCAACTTGCTAGCCTTGGAGAGGTTTGGCCAATACCGAGTATCTTCCTTTAGTCCCATTATCAGGGTATAATTTTCTTTAAAAACACTTTGTTTGGTTTCCTTATCTCTCAAAAGCTGTTGGTAACTGAGGACTCTCAGTTCACCACTGACTTTAGGAGTAAGGTTGGATTTCTTTTCCAGTAGCCAGCTCATTCTTATCGCTTCTTTACCAGTGAAATACTTAAACATGACCACTGGGAAGGAAGTTCTTGGTGGCAAAAGTCTTCTGGCACAGATCATCCTTTGTTCTACACTTGTCTCTTAGCTCAGGAGATCTTTTCTGAAACAGGATTTCACTCTTTATTCACTAAGCATTTACAAAACAATTGTTAGCAATGACCCAATAAGGTTTTCTTAGGTAGGGCTATTGTTTGGTTTTCTCTCTTGGCAATCCTGCATAGCACTTTCCGGTTTTATGAGAGCTAGTCCTCAGGGAGGGGACTTCCCAGTCAGTTCCAGTCTTCCTTCAAGTCTTGGGTCTGAAATGTGTGGGGTCTTCAGCAATAGGGTCTTACCTTCAAGTTGTGAGTTCAGAATTTATATCAGTAAGTTAGAGAAAGAAACATCTGTCCTTTGGCATAGAGATGACATGAGATAATATGTGTTTCCAGCATATTGTGCCCTGCATTAGAAAAGAAAGCCAGCAGATACTAAGTGTTGCCCTTCTTGTTAAAGCTGTTGGTAAATTGTTGACTTGATTTGTGACTAATTACTTGAAGGACTAGCCTTTACGTAGCCTAGATCCCCAAGTACTTTATGAGCCCGTAGGATTTTCTTGGTTTAAGAATTGTCTGTCTTTGTTTTCTACTGACTCTGTCTTGTATTATTGCGGGTTTCATAGCCTTCATGATTATTTCCACTTTAAAATAACATCATTCAACATGCCACAGAACATTTAACATGTTGAGAAAGAACTAGAATCATTCTATAGTATAGTTGATTATAGGTGAAACTTGAAATCATTCTATCAGTTGAAGCAAATGAAAGCATTAGGACATGGACCTCTAGACGGTTGTCTGTGCTTCTTTCAAACTATTTTTTAATCTCACTACATCCAGTTTAATCTTAGACTTATCCTTCTCCTTATGTTAAGAGTTCAAAAGGACAAAAAAAAGAGTTCAAAAGGAAAGTTTAAGCTACTTTGTGTCCTTTTCTGTATACCTACAGTTTAAGTACTGTGAATTCTTTAGCAAAAAGAAACAGCTCTTCTTTCTTGAGCTAAAATAGGCCTTCTTACTGATGGTTTGCAGAAACCTTCACATTCAGTGTACTGCTCTGGTGGCTGACATTTTGTTAACACACTTACTTCTTCTATACTTAAAAAGATAACGGGAGGATTGCATTGTTTGCAGCCTAGAAACTAGAGGCCCAAAGGCACCCAGATCTTCTTAGCATCATCAAGAACTGTCTGTCTTTCATTTTGCCACTTGAAGTGGCAGAACTAATCATTCTAAAGTTGCTGTCTATGGGTCTAGAATTGATGCTTGCTAAATGGGGAGTGAACAAAACTAATACTTGAATGCTCTACATTGTAACCAAAGAGGGAGAAATTAAAATTGCATTATTATTTAACATGTACTTCCTTCTTTATCTCTGAAATACACTCCAGCTGCATTGAAATGGTGAACTTAAAAGTGCTACATTGTAAACCACATGTGTGATCTTTGGAGGTGCTTTAGTTTTGCAGATGTTGAGTGCAGAGTTCCCAATGGAAACTGCAGATCAGGAAGTTTCTTTTGCTGATGAAATTCTTTGTGGAATTCATTGATAGCATATTTAGATCTTTGCATGGTCTTGTCTTCTCCAAATTGAGAGCCCTTTGAATGTGAACTTGTGTAAATGATTTAGTGAGAAATTATTGATGTTTTTACTGAAATATCCTACCAATTTTTGGTGAATATTCTCTGAATTTCTACAATTCCTTGCCATAATGTGTGCTACAAAAATATCTGGACCTCATGCTACTTAAAATTTTAGCGAACTCTTGAGCATAATTCAGCACTGTGAGCTATAAGCTGTAATGTGATTTTGTCATGGGGTCTTCCACTCCCATCGTTCCATCATCTCTCTAGTGGTACAATGGTTTAGGATGGACAGAACTTTCTCTTTGTTTAGGAAGAGTCTTTGGACTTCTTTCTGTACTTTAAGATTTCTCACTGAAGGAAGTTGAAAAGGTGGTGCCATGGTTAAGAGCACACACAGAGGACCCAGTACCCACATTAGGTAGCTCACAACCACCTGTAGTTCCAGGTTAAGGCACCTAACATTCTGGTTTTCATGGGTACCAGGACATCCGTGCTACACACACACGCACATGTGCACGTGCACACACACACACTCGCTCTCTCTCTCAGGAACATAAACATTAAATAATTAAATAAATTTTAAAAGTCTAATGTTCTGTTGCATTACACAGCTTCTCTTAGTACCTGAGAAATGCAGCAGATTAGGGATTTTTCTCAGCTAAAATAACCTTTTGTTTCAACATTCTTGTACCTCATTAAGAAAAGGGAATTTTAGTTGAAGCAGTAGAACAAAATCATTCAGAACAGATGTACAAAGATCTTCACATAAGGAAGCCATGGGAAAGATACATCTTGAGGGAGAAGTGAAAATTGTTGAGGCGCTTCTTCATTCAGCTGAAAATATTAAATTCTTTTCTGTGTGCTTTCCCCCTTTGACTCAAGGGCTGTATGAAGATGGTGGGCAGCACCGCCACAGTCTTCTGTCTTTGCTGAGTGTCCACCTAGTTGTTCTCAGTCATTCAAAGGGAAATATTGAGCTCTACAGTTATCCTTCCTCAGTTGCCTGCTATTTTCTTTTGTTGAGTTTTTGCTTCATTTGAATATCTGCTATTAGGTGTATATACATTTATAATTGTCATATCTTTGTGATACACTGGTGCTTTTCTGATTATGAAATGGTCTACATTGTTTCTACTAATACTTTAGTAGAATCTAGTGCTATTTAGTGAATTTAGTCATATTTCTTAGTCTGTTGAATTTAGTAATATATAGCTGTCTAGCTATTGTGATGACTTTCCATATATATCATTTTCTAACATTTTACTTTCAAGTTATTCATGCTTTTTCATCTGAAATGTGTCTTTTTAAAAATATTATATTATATAATATATATATATATATATATATATATATATATATATATATAATATTCTTTCTGTGTGTATGCCTGCAGGCCAGAAGAGGGCACCAGACCTCATTACAGATGGTTGTGAGCCACCATGTGGTTGCTGGGAATTGAACTCAGGACCTTTGGAAGAGCAGGCAATGCTCTTAACCGCTGAGCCATCTCTCCAGCCCTGAAATGTGTCTTTTAGAGACAGCATGTCGGTGGGACCTTGGTTGTAAACCCCATTCTGTCGCTGCCTTCTGAGTGGATTATTTAGTCCATTCATACATCATCTACTATCAATATTTGTGGTGTGGGTTTCATTGTTCTTTGTTTTGTGTTTCATAAAATTCCCTTTTTTTCTCTTCCTTTGTATAAACATATTTTAGCGTACCATTTTAATTTTATTGTTTTATTGGGAAGATTTGTTTTGTTTTTATTTCTCAAGGGTCTTTTTGTGTTTTTGCTCTTTTGAGACGGTCTCACTAGGTAGCCCAGGCTAGCTTTGAACTTCTTCCGTATTAACCTCTCCAATGCTGGGAATATAGGTGTATACTACCAAGCCTGAATTGTTTTTTAACTATGTGATTTTGTGTTATTTTCTTAGTCATTGTTAGTAGGGTTTATAACATATCTTAATAATATTTCAGAACTAACACATTTTAATTCTAACAGCATATTTAAAAATATATGCATATGTTGTAAGACCATTATTAATACCTTATGAATTTTACTTTGTGTTCATATATTTTATGAAAATTAAGAGAAGAAATGAGAAAAAACATAGAAATTTTTGACTTGCATATTCACCATTTTAATCTTTGAGCTCCTGTAGACTTATATGCTAAAGCCTACAGGATCTCCTTGAGGGTTTTTTTTTTTAATAAGGTAAGTCAATAGCAATAAATACATCTTTATCTCAGAATATTTGTTTTTCATATTTTACTTTATCTTTTTGAGACAAGATCTCACCCTGTAGCCCTGTTTGGTCTGGAACACTCTATGTAGACCAGGCTTCCTTCCTACTCTAAGAGATCTACCATCTCTGTGTCCCAAGACCTGGGATTAAAGGTGTGTAACACTACACCCTGCTTCCCGCCCCCCCCACCCTCTCCTAGCATTTTTAAAATACTATTCTCTATCTTCTAGCCACCATTATTTCTTTTTTATTTTTAAGATTTATGTCTGGTTGGTCCATCTGCATGTACGCCTTTATGTCAGAAGAGGGCATCATATCCCACCATAGATGGATGTGAGCCAGCATATGGTTGCTGATACTTCAACTCAGGACCTCTTTAAGAGGTGCCAGTGCTCTTAACCACTGAGCCATCCTTTCAGCCCCCATTATTTCTCAGGACAATCAGCTATTAATTGTATTGTTATCTCACTATTCCTGGTGGGTCACTTTTCCTCATAATACTTTAAAAATTTTTGTTTTTACTTCATTCATTCATTCATTCATTCATTCATTTTCAGGGTGTCCACCGTGAACTTCTGCTTTTCCTGTTCCACCTACAAGTGCTAGGATTATTATACTGTGTGCTACCATGCGGGTTTATGGGATGCTAGAGTTCAACCATGGTACCAATTGACTCGCATCCCTACCCATTCTCCAGTAGTATTTCCACCTCAACTCATGGGTTTCTATTTATTTTTTGTAAGAAATAATTTCAGGCCTTTTGCTAGATTCTTCATTCACCAAGACATTTGAATTTATTTATTTATTTAGTTAGTTTGGTTTTCTTCTTCTTTTCCTCTTCTTCCTCATCAGTCTCCTCCTTCTCCTTTTTTCTTTTGTTTTTTTAAACAAGGTTTCTCTGTGTAGCTTTGGAGCCTGTCCTGGAACTGGCTCTGTTGACCAGGCTGGCTTTGAACTCACAGAGATCAGCCTGTCTCTATCTCCTAAGTGCTGGAATTAAAGGTGTGTGCCACCACTGCTAGAAAGTGTTTGGGTTTGTTTGGTTTTTTTTTTTTTTGAGCTTTTTAATAATTTTGGTTTAAAATTTTTGCTAAATAAAGGCATTTCTGTAGTTTCTGGTGATTAGTTCTCATGACTCACATGTTCTTATTTCTTTCATGAGCTAAGATTTTCTGATGACTAGTGGACATTCTAGATAATACATTGTAGCAACCCTAGGTTCTGGCCTTACCCTCTCTGTCAGCTATTTGCTTGTCATTTGCTTGCTTTATGGCTAACCTGGACTATATAGTATGCAGCTGCAAAATCTATGCTTTTCAGTTCTTTTCTCTGGATTTTATTTGTAAAAAGCAGTTGCCCATGTGTCTGTATAGCTTAGTGATCAACCAAAGATTGATCATAAGCTCCTGCTGACACCCGAACCAGTAAGGCTTCTAGCTCCTCCCGTCAATCTGTGGGCAAGATGGCAAACACATTGAAGGTTCAGGTTGCCCTGTCTTGCTCCTTATTGGACTCTTTGATGTCTCATCTGCACATGCAGCAAGATCTATACAGCAGGAATACATGGGCTGTCTCTGGACTCAACTGCAATGCATACAGCTTCTGGTGCGCCCACAGTATATGGATGGAGTCTGTTCCCTTCCCTGTGAAATCCTTGGCTCCTACTTACTCTGCTGTTTGCTCTAATTAGATCTGCTTATTCTTACCCATGGAGCCACAGGCCATTTCTGCTGGTTATGGAACTCATTGTTAGCTAGCAAGTGAGTCTCTTCTGGCTTCCTCAGTCTTCCCTGACTGTCTGGGCTGACAGAGCCAGGTGATGAAGCAGAAACAGCCCTGGCTAAGCTCATACTGTTCTTACAGAATTCTGTAGGTTTTCCTGAAGTGTCTGTCTTTGATTGATGCAGAATACCACACTTCCTAATTTCCTGTTTGTTAGCTAGTTCTTCCATCACAGTATTTCAGAATCTCTGCACAGACTTTAAGGGTTAGTGATTTGGATTATATTATATAAGTGATCTTAATTTGTAAAATTATTTATTTGGTATTTAGTGTGTGTATGTGTGTGGGCATGTGTGTGGCAGTCAGAGGACATATCTGGGGGGTTCTTCCACCTGGTGGGTCCCAGAGATTGAACTCAGGTCATCAGGATTGGCAGCAAGTGCCTTAGCCACTGAGCTGTCTTGCTGACCCACACATGTAATTTAATATTTCATGTTTATTATTTATAATTGAGGCCCCACTTGCTTAATCTTTTTTGAGGGAAAGTTAATTAGCATTATGTAAAATATAGAGGACTTTTTACTCAAATGAAATAATTTTAGTGGAAAGATGCTTGTGTAGGGTCAAGTAGAAAATAACCCTAAATTTTCCCTTGAAACACAAATTGGAAAGTGAAGCAGATCACAGAGCATCGTTTATTTCAGAACTCTTTCCCCTGCAGCATGAGGTGGCATATGGCTGTTACAGTGAAAGAATCCTTTGTTAGCTCAGCCCTCTGCTTATGTGAAATGTCCAAAGGAACTTGGCCTAAAATGTAACTTATAGATTTAGAAATCACTGACATTTATATTATATATAGCATATAATATTATATAGTATAATGCATATTGTAGTACAAATATTTAGAATTATTCAAAGAATGTCAAAGGAATTTCATTTTATTAGTAAGAAGTTGAAAATCATTTACCAAATTGGCATGTTTATTTTTTTTAAATGAGAACTTTCTTTAAAATGTAAAACACAATTTTATTAAAATTCTAATTCCAAGTTTTCAAATAGGATTTGGGTATTTATCATATATCATGAATATTGTAATGTATGTAAATTACAGGATTAAATGCCAGATAGTTTGGCATTGCAGTTTTCCAACTAAAAATAGTCATCTATAGAAATCAGATAGCTGTGTATCTCTACCACTTGCTTTAAATTTTCATGTACTATAAAATGCTATTCTTCCTAAAGGAAATATTGCCCAGTATGCAAATTAAGATGTACCAAGTTATGCCCAAATAGCTGGTGTTGGCGATGTCACTATACATGGAATCAAAACAAAACAATATTAAGAGAACTTTTCAGCCTGCAGGCATTCCTTTGTGAAAACACAAACCACTCTCTTTATAGCATTGAGAGAACAAATTTGTTGAATGTGAGAACTTGAAACCACTTGGTGACTTTTCCAGTGAAAAGTCAAAACCCAAATGAGCAGCTCTGTCTTGGTGACTTTGAGGCTCCATTCCACAGTTGTCCAGGCTGTTTTCAATGGAGAACTTCTAAGTGCGAGAAGCATAGAGGGCGCTAGAGGAAGGCCTGTCTCTTAGACTGCCCCTCCTGTCGGCTAGGCTCTTTTTAGATTTGATTTGAACCAGTCCACATTTGGTCAAACATTTGAGTGATTCTCAAGCATTTCCTTTACAGGGGCTCTCTGGATGTGTGTTGGACTGCTTTCAACTCTTTTTGCCCCTCATTTTTAATTAGGTATTGTTCTTAGCAGGCTGTAGTTGAGAGTTTCATACTGTAGCAAATGACTACAGAAGAGAAGACTGCCTTTCTTGTTATATGGTTAATGTGTGCTTGCCAACACCAGTCATGTGAAATGCTGGGCCCAGCCCTGACATTTTACTTCTCTATACTATACTCTGTACCTTTTGGTATTCTTAAGATCTTTGAAAAGTTTGAAAATGGCCTTATAACTTTATTTTTTTGCCCACAAAATCCATATGCATAAAGCAAAACAAAACACTGGGTTATTATTTAATGTTCTTAGATCATTGCTAGGTCAAGCAGGAGCTACATCATTTGTTCCTGACACTCATGTACTTGACCAAAATCTGTATGTAAGCAAAATGACAGGTATTTTGGAGTGGAGGAATTTACTAAAGGTTCTTGTGGGGAGTAGGAGAGGTTGGGGGACCTCTTCTAATTTGACAAACCTTAGTAAGATACCCCTCTCTCACTGGTAAAGTAGACTAATGTTCTTAATTTCCTGTTCAGACTTCTTGGCAAGTTAGTGACAAAAATCATAAAATCAAATCCAGAGCTTTATCTTGGTATTGACTATATGTGCTTCTGTCTCTTAACTCAGTTATCCTGAGATTTGATGCCTTCGATCAGAATCTGTTTGAGAGAATACTAGAGCTACTGATTCATTTACTTTAGGTAACACTCTGCGTGTATCATTAGTTTGAAAAATTAACATTTCATTACCCATTGATTTTTCAGCCAGGGCTGATTTTTTTACCCTGTGAGGACAACGACAGTCTATTTTAGACAATTTTGTTTAACATAACTGGGAGGTAGCCTATTTCTGGTACTTAATAGATAGAACTTGGGATGCTGTTAGTCGACACCGTACATTCCCTCACAACAAAGATGCTATTAATATCCAAATTGAGAGCCCTTGGCCTTATCAAATCAATTCCATTTAAAAGATCACTGTATTTATAAGAATCATGAGTCTGTCTTTGCCATTCCTATCAACATCTCAATGTTTTCTTCATTTTACCATTTCATGTCTGCATTAGTCTCCATGAGATATGGTACAAGTGCAATCTCTTAGTGCTATTTTTCCCATTTATTCCTAATACTATCAGAAAATTATGTAAGCAAATAAATCAAACCTAAACTAGTAGACACAGGTAAACATAAGCTTGAAATAATACCAACATAACAGTTAGTCTATTGACTTCCATACATATACCGTCCTTGGATGTTAGGTTCTACTGTAATAGCTATAATATTTAACTATACTTAATTTTGTGTTCTGTAAGTAAGTGTATTAGAGGAAACAGGTGTGGTGATACACACCTATAATCCCTGTTACTCAGGAGCCTGGGGCAGGAGGATTGTAGATCTGAGGCCAGCTTGGGCAATTTAACAAGACACTGGAGGGGTGGGGTATGGAGAGGGAAGAAGGAGGAAACGGGAGGACGTATGTGTTAGTCATTTGAAAAGAAACAGTAAAATATTACTAGAAGGTAACTGTTGCCACTCAGTGATTTTCAGAATATAAACTGTGAAATGCACTGGACTTAGGGACAGCAGGTCTGTGTGTGATTCCCTTTCCTGCCTGGACTTAGGGACAGCAGGCCTGTGTGTGATCCCCTTTCCTGCTTCCCCTCCCCCAAATCGTTTTAGATTTCCTTTTTACGTTATATTTATGTATCTCTGTGTACCACATGTATGCAGTCTGTGGAGGCCAGAAGAGGTGTTAGATCCCTAGGACTGGAGTTACAGGCAGTTGTGAGTTGCCAGGTAAGTGCTGAAAGCTGATCTCAGGTCCTCTGCTAGAGCAGTGTGCTCTTAACCTCTATCTTTAGCCCTCTTCTGCTTTTTTAAACAAGGCTACTTGTCGTTTGTTTAAAGTGCGGCTACATGTTTGTCATTATTCCTTTTAAGACTGAATAAAAACCTAGTTCTTGTAGATTAAGTTTGTAGATTGATCCTGTTTCATTTTGACAAGTCAAAACAAATGGCTATTTCTCTATTTTTTTAAATATTCAAATGAGATATAACATGCAGATAGCTGTGGGGGTTAGGAAATGCTTGTGAGCTTCACTGTCCTCATGGTCAGGACTGCAGGAAAATACCTTCCTGTTAAACCAGACTGCAAAGCTGGGCATTGCTTTCACATGCTAATGGGTAGATTTAAATTTGTATCTTTTTAAATCTGTTGCCTAGTACTAAAATAAATCTGGGTCCCAGCAGCTCATAATAGTTAATAGCCTTTATAAATGGGTCCCCAGACACCTGTTCTTTTACTGCTAATGAGGCCCTATTGTGTGTGCAGAAATAGTGGAGTTCCTGTTGATTCTCTGTCCCAGCACATCTCTCTGTCTCCTGTGTGCATATTTAAATGACATTAAGAAATGCTGTTTCCTCTTGTTTTCTGTCATCTCTAGGATTCTGCCAGACACACTGATTCTCTGTAATAGGTTGTTTGTTCCTAAATGCATTAGGGTTGACATTCTCTCCCCACCCCCACCCCCACCCCCGTTTTGATTTTTCCTCTTTTTTTTTTAAGAAAAAAAAAGAAAAAAGAACCAAACCTCAACCTTGTTATTTTATAAGGGCTCAGTATGGAATGATGATGACCTAATAGCACCAGGAACCAAGTGAAGTTCCTCAAGGAACAAGCTTGTGGAAATTCCAGTGGCCTGGGGAAATGTAAGAAAGCAAACAAAAAATGGAGAACCCATTGCCACTGCTGTACTATAGTCATGGTTCATGCTCTGAGGTCACTCATCACACCTGCTTATATTTTCTATCACTGACACTTTGGAGAATTTGTAATTTATTTTTATTTACCTTTTTCTACCCAGCAAACAATGCCCTGGCTTTCTAAGTTGAGAAGAGCATATGGATAAAGACTGTTACAGTCCCTCAGACACTAGCTCTTTTCCTATACCTGAGACTTAGAGTTTGAATTCACTTATATTCTTTTAGAGGACGGTCTACTAATATGCTTTTAAAAACATGTTTTGAAAAGAAATGTTCAAAATTTCCTGTTGCCATGAAACACACCTTCACCTTAAGATGAGTAAGAGTTTGTCAGTGTCCGTGGCCTAAGAGGATGACTTCAGGTTGGCCTCAAAACCATATTCGAATGTGAGAACAGTTTCATGTAAATTTTATACTTACAGAACAAAAGAAAGTAGTTTATCAAAGTGCTTTTCGGGTACATTAGTGGAATCATTAGGTAAGCAGGTTACAGCAAAGCAGGCAATCTCTCCTAAGATTGATAAAACACCAGCTAAATACAGGGAGAAAATAGGTCTACAGATGCTCCTGTGTGGGCCAGGTTTCCAGCTAAGGGGAGGTAGAAAGTTCAGCTGATTCCAGCTCCTGCTATAGGTTTCAGATGCTATCTAATAACATTTTTCACTTTTGGGATGGTGGAAACTTGTGATTTGTTAAACTAGTATGCTCCAAAGAAGATTTTCCTGGTAATTCACAAGGCTGTTAGGTTACATACAAAGGTGGGCAGGGAATGGCTATTACATGAGATGAAGGTAGCCCAGCTCAGCAGGTTGGACAGTGACCTTCTGCTTCCGTTGAGTCTCTTCTAGGCAGTTTAGCTGATCTCTACTTCTTCCAGGCAGTTTGGGTCATTTGTCTCTTCCAAGTGGCTTGACTAATCTGAGAGTCTCCTCCAGTCCTTACTACGTATCTATGCTTAGGGAGGAAGGGAGCCTAGTCTATCTGGTCATTTTCAGGACTTTCTGAAGTCTTTGAGTTGTTCTCTTGCTGACCCAGGACTCTGCAGTATTTAATGTTTCACCTTGCTTTGAACATCCTCTATCTTAAGCAGCTCTGAGTTGGAAGGTTTTGTCTCAGAGGTAATTGCTGTACATCACTCTGCAGCATCGTAAGGCTCCCCAATCATAGGATTCTAATCTCAGTCTTGTAGAATCTGTCAGAAGTATGGCTTGGAAACAGGGGACAGGGTGGGAGGAAAAGGACACTTCAGTGCACACTTCAAACACCTGGATTTTCATTACTGCTAGAGAATTATAAAGGTCATCCTTGAAAGAAAAGTGAATATGCTCTCTTTGAAGTGATAAGAATCACACTGCTGATTGTTCTGGTGAGGTTTTCAGAATGGAATCTTGGCTAAGTGCACTGGAAACACAAGAAGGCATTCATTTTGCTCATTATGAAGGAACTAATTTTAAGTTCTTGATAATGATATTCTGACATGCAAACAATGCTGTTTGGAATAATTCATGGGGAAGGGTCTTCACATCTCAGCCTTGTATTTTGTTGGACTTCTTTACTAAGAAATTTTCTATCCCTGGGAAGTCAGCACAGTGCCTTTCCTTCTGTCATCTGCAGTGACAGGAGGCCCAGCCCTGAGGTGTGTCCTGTCGGGATGAAGTGGTGATGTGTGAGTTCTTCCTGTCAGGGGTAGAGGGAGGTGAGCCACAGTCTCTGGTGGGTTTAGGACCTGGCTGCATCTAGAATCATATTTGTGAAAGTTTGTTCCTCCCAGCCCCCAATGCTCATTCTACTACTTTAAAGGGAAGATTTTGCTTTTCCGTTGAATCATAATGTGCCCATCTTACATTGCCCAGTTATACTCCTTTGGTAAATATACATACCTTCTTTCCTAGTCCCATCATGACTTGTCCTGTAGAGTGAAGTATCTCACTTCTAATAAACTAATTATAGGGTAAGAAACATCAGAAGAATTTATAAATGATAAAAATGGGCAAACTTAGGGGCAGGCTTATGAATATAGGAATTTATAGGATAAGAATTTAGAACAAATACCATTTGGCAAATATTTTTTTTTGTAAATGTAATACAAGTGATCATTTTATATGATTAAAAATAGCAGTATCATCATGCTTAAGGAAAGCATTCTGTAGTCGGATTTTTCTTTGGACCGCCAGCTCACAAATAACAACACGGAGACTTAGTATTATCAAAATTTGGCCTCTAGCTTAGGCTTGTCCCCAGCTGGCTCTTACAATGTAAATTAACCCATTTATATGAATCTACATTTTATCATGTGCCTCCTGTTTCCTCTTCCTGGTGTCTCCTTTATATGCCTAGATTCTTCCTCCTACTTCCTCTCTATGCCTGGAAGTCCCACCTATACCTCCTGCCTAGTTATTGACCATTCAGCATTTTATTACACCAATCACAGCAACACACCTTCACACCTTGTCAAATATCCCACAATAGCATTCTAAAAGCTAACTTGGGATTGCATCTCAGTACCTCTGAGATGAGCTTGTAGAAAGGTTCCCGGACCCCAGGAGCCCCAGCCTCCCGCATAGCCCTTGGACTGACTTCTCTCAGGACAGGTTAAGTGCTTCTATCGTGTTGCTAATGCACACTGGAATGGCTGCTCCAACTTTTATTGGCAGACTAATCACATTCATAATTTCTTGGCTGCTTGCAGTTTGCTAGCAAGTTACCACAGTGTAACTCACAGCACCTGTATTTCTGAAAGCCATTAGTATGTACATGGAATGCAAATGGATTTTAAATAACAGTATTGCTTTTCAACTTTTGGGGGGAGGTGGTTAAGGAAACTCTGCATTTCTTAATTTCTTATTTGTTCTTTAAGAAAACATGGCAGAGGAGCATCATTACAGACATGGTGCTGCTCTTGTTGTTTCAATCCATTATTTGCTCTTCATCAGATTCATATTTGTGGTTATCCGCCCTGCATGGCAAGTGCTGGGAAAACATTTGTACAGCATCTTGCCAAGAAAGACTGTTGCCTGTGTGGAGTATAGTGAATTCACTGTTCAAGATCTTCATGTGTTTATTAAAAGGGAAAAACCCCAGATACTAGTTAATTATATTCATTTGAATTACTACATCTTGTGGTTGGTATGTTGAATTTATTAAATAGTTTAAGTGTATACAATACAGAATTACAGCAGTTTTATTGATATACTGGCAAAGAAACAAACATGACCACTCTTTACCATCTGTTTATAATGCTATATAAAGAAGACCATGTTGGTTACCATGGGAACTGCATTTCCCAAACCACTGAGTGTTTGCTTAAATTCTCCAATCTTTTAAAGTCATAAGCTTTTTACCCAAAAAAAAAGAGAAAGAAAGAAAGTGAAAGAAAAAGAAAAAATTAAAATGTCCAGTGTTTTTTTTTTCTCCTAAAAGTATTTTTTCTGTGCAGTCTATGCCAAAACTGATACTTTTATCTCAGAATCTTATTGATTAGGTTGGGGGCTCTTAATTTGAGAATTTGGATGTTTTCAAGAACTGAGGAGAAAATGTAAATGATATTATATTGAGAGGTATCACATATAATTTTATAAGCAATAAATGGCCTTTTCAGAAAGCCTTTTTATTGTTTTTCCAATAAAAGGGAGCCTGAAGAGGTAACAAGTATAATAACGTAATATCTGGGAAAGAAAGTTGCTTGGGACCACACAGCTAACCATGTTTAGTCACTGCTGTCCTGTCAGGTAATGTGGCAAAGACTATATATACCAAGGAGTCCGTGGCTTTAAGCAGTATTGTTGAGACATTTAAAACTGTGGCTGCTGAAAAATATTTTGTGGGTCTGGGAGAAATCCATCAGCAAAGGCTTGCTGTGCAACCATGAAGCCCTGAATTCAATCCCCAAAACCCAAATAAAATTCAGGCACACATGATTGTGACTTTAACACTGGAGAGGTGGAGAGAAGAGGGTCCCTGCAGCTCTCTGGCAGGCCAGTCTAGCCTAATTGGTGATCTTTGGACCAATGAGAGACCCTTTCTCAAAGGAGGTAGGCATTGTTCCTGAGGACGACACAACATTTTCCTCTGGCCCCTCTACACAGGCACATGTACATGCAAGTCCACCATAAACACCCAGACATGCTCACGCAGACCAACATATGCATAAAATAATTACATTTAAAAATATGTTGTTATGTTTACTAAATAGAATCAGTTGATATTCTTGAGACTCTTGCCTAGGGAATAAAGAACTAAAATAGATGTCATTCTTACTAATAGAGAACTAATGCTTCCTAACCAAAAATGATTACTTGTATTCATAGCAACAAAAAGTTTTTTGCCATATTCTTTAAAACACTTTATTTTCATGTTCTTCTAAGTTATTGTTAATGGGTTTATATTGTGGCAGATAAAATGTTTATGTCTGTTTCAACTTTTACTACAGCCCAGATGACTGATCATTCAGATAACAATAAAGTTACTGATCACTTATGTGTCTGAGCACATACTGAGTATTTTATGTGCTGAGTGTTCATTGTTAGTCTTTGTGGTAATCCTGCTGCAGGCTAAATCCTCAAGTGTGTACACTATTTTAAAAGTATTTTTTTTATGTGTATAAATGTTTTGCCAGAATGTTTGTATGTGCACTGCATTGGTGCCTGGTGCCTGAGGAGACCAGAAGCAGATCTCCTGGAACTGTAGTTATGAATGGATGTGGGCTGCCATGTGGGTGCTGAGAACTGATGTAAGTCCTCTGCAAGAGCAGCCAGTGCTTTTAACCTCAGAGGAGGCATCTCTCCAGCCCTGCATACTCTTTTGAAATGAGTTTCTCTACCTCAGCATTAGGAGGTTTGTTGTCAAATGTTAAGAGGCAATATCCTCTCAAGTTGAAACAATCAAAATAGTTGTAGACATTCCCAGAGTTCCCCTGTGGAGAAAGGGAAATTGCTCTCCTTGAGAACCACTGCTCTATATGAAATGGCATCTTATTTTTATCTTTTGGTGGGTACAGTTTGTATGCCACCTCTTGGTGTTCACCTCAGTCCCTCACACACTCACATTGTGTCTAATATCAGCTACCTTCCAGTTTTGCTGTTATTGGTAAATATAAGAAGCAAGACCCAGCTATTTGATACCCTTCTTGGGTCCTGGATTTCGAAAATTGCTTTGGGGTATAATGAAATAAATAGTGGTAGTTAACATACATTTCAGTAAAATTATATAACCAAAAGAGAGAATTTTAAATAAAATTTTAGAATCTTGTACTTAGCTAAATGTAGTGGCATTTATTTTTAATCCTAGCACTTGAAGGGCGTAGAGAAACGTATCACTGAGTTCCAGACCCTCCTGGCCTACATAGGAAGTTCCAGGCCAGCCAGGGCTACAAAGTTAGATATGTTTCTAAATAAATAAGAAATAAAAAAATCTCTGCTGTGTTTAGTATATTAAAAATGCAAAGTTCTTTTACTTCTACGCATTCGTCTATAAAAACCCATCTAAAATTATCCTATTTGTTTTTTATTATAAATTTGTAGAAGAATATTTAGTATAGTTTATATGATTTTTTTCTGTGTCATTAACTATTAGAAGATGATCAATTGTAGCCCATCTTAACAAAGCTAAAGAAGTTTTTTTTTTAATAAGGTAAATTTTAATAGCAATTAAATATTTAAGGTTGATTTTCTTTATTTTTTCAAGACTTTTTGCTATATCTATCTTATGGAGGTTTTGTTTAATACAAAATATGTTTCTTAGCAATGTTTCAAAATTGTGATATGGTGAAATGAGACTTGGCAGTTCTCTGAACTTGTCAAGTTAGATTTCTATGCTTCAGGTCTTCCCTAAAGATCTCTTTATAACATAGTAATATTTTCTGATTGTCTGACAGATTATTTCAGAAAATGTGTGTCAATATATGGCTGTAGGCTGTTTGGTAGGAAATTACCAGATCTCACTATCATTAATTAAAAGACCATTTTGGAAGAATGCAGACATAGAGAATAATAGCTTTTTTTTAGATGTATGAGAATATTAGACCCTTCAGACTAGTAATTGTACAAAATGATTATGCTGAGTTTTAACTACTATAATTTTTATATACACAGTAGCTTTTATGTTATTTATATATTCTAACAGTTTCAGTGCGAACCAGAATATGCAGTGAGAAGTGTACTTGTTTTATATTTTCTGGAAGGTTTTCTGCCCTTGAATAATAAAGGATAGTTAGAACTGTTTTCTATATGTTGATTTAACTACAAGGTATTTGAAGCAACATCACTTTATGAAAATGGTCAAAGCAAAATCTACTTTTATGGAGCAAACTGAAATTGATGTGGGAAGAATAAATAGAGCGTCATTTTATGAGCCAGAGATGCACTGTCTGAGTGCAGCTGTGAAGAGCCACCAGCCAAACCACAGTGAGAGAACTTCTGAAGGTCGTCTGACCTGAGATCTTCAACATGTTCAAGGCCCTGTGTCTGAGAATGTCTAAGGAACTAGTCCACACTTAAAAACCCAAGAGACATGACAGCTAAGTGCAGTGCAAAGAACTGAACTCATCCTTTTGCTAGAAAAGGTATTGTTGTTGAATGAGGAAATTTGACAGGTGTCTGCAGTTTAGGTACTAAGAACATATTCCTATTAAGTTCCTGTTTTCGATGGTGCCTTCTGCTCATTAGGATAATCCAAGTCAGTAACTGATTGTTTTGTCTCTTTGTTTGTTTGAGACAGGGTCTCTATGTAACCATGGTTGGCCTCGAACTCACAGAGATACCTCTGCTTCTGCCTCCCAAGCGCTGGAATCAAAGCTGAGGCCCCCACATCAGCCAGCAGCTGATACTTGATGTTTAAGAAAAGCTTATTCGGTGATTTCCTTCTGTTATAGATGGTGTTTTGAGGTGTAATCTTAGAAAAGATCTAAATCCCTAGTGTCAAGTTCTACTGTTATTATTACTTCTTTGGGTCTTAGTTTTTTTTTTTTTATTTGTAAAATTGGGATAAAATTAGTACCTTTAAGGCTGGAGAAGTGGCTCAATAGTTAAGCGCCTTGGCTGCTCTTCAGAGGCCCCAAGTTTGATTCCACATGATGGCTCACAACTGTAATTCCAGTCCCAGGGGCTCCAGTACCCTCTCCCAGCCTCTGTGGGCTCCTACACATATTTGGTATACATATATTCATTGACGATTATATACATACATATTAAATTAAAAATAGAAGTAAAATAGTACCTTCCAATTTGTATGTGTTTGAGTGAGTTTTTTTTCTTTTAAGTGCCAAGTGTAGTGCCTGCTATAGGAATTGCTTTTATTCTTTTGGGCTTACCACTTACATTTTTCTGTACCTAATATTTGGCCACTAATACATTAATGAGCAGTATTTGTAATCTTGGATTATTTATTATTTGTTGTTATAAAGTGATGGAAACATTTCAGCATGGAGATATGAAGTAAAGATGGTGCTGCAGGGCAATACATTGCAATAAAGTAGGGGTTTTATTGTTTGAATTGAGCTTTATATTTTTCTTGCTCCCTTTCTCTCCCCTCCCCTTCTACTATCCCCCATGATCCCCACATTCCCAATTTACTCAGGAGATCTTGTCTTCTTCTACTTCCCATGTAGATTAGATCCATGTATGTCTCTCTTACGGTCCTCATTGTTGTCTAGGTTCTTCGGGGTTATGAATTGACTGGTTTTTCTTTGCTTTATGCCTAAAAGCCACTTATGTGTGAATACATATATTTGTTTTTCTGGATCTGGGTTATGTCACTCAATATGATATTTTCTAGATCCATCTATTTGCCCACAAATTTCAAGATGTTCTTTTTTTTCCACTGTGTAATACTCTATTGTGTAAATGTCCCACATCTTCTTTATCCATTCTTTGGCCGAGGGGCATTTAGGTTGTTTCTAGGTTCTGCCTATGACAAATAATACTGCTATGTACATAGTTGAGCACATGTCTGAAGTAATAAGGGCGGCGGAGGGGCTGCGTCCCCAATACCCCAGCCACCTGCCCGCCTAGCTTATGCCCCGAAATAATTACACGGACACTGTATTCTTTTAAACACTGCTTGGCCCATTCTCTTCTAGGCTAATTCTCACATATTAATTTAGCCCATTTCTAATCATCTCTGTGTAGCACCCCAAGGTGCGCTTACCGGGAAGATTCTAGCCTATGTCCATCCTGGGTCGGAGCTTCATCCCAGGAGCAGGGCATGGTGTCTCTCTCAGGCGTCTGCTCCCGAGAGGAGAGCTGTCTAGTCTGACCTCACTTCCTCTTCGTCCCAGCATTTTGTTCTGTTTACTCCACCCACAGGGCCAAGCAGTTTCTTTATTGGCCAATGACCTTCCTCCATCACATGTCTTTGTGGCACAATTGAGCATCCTTTGGATATATACCCAAAAGTAGTATTGCTGGGTCTTGAGGTAGGTTGTTTCCTAATTTTCTGAGAAATCATCATCCTAATAACCAAATGGGCTGTATCAGTTTGCACCTCCACCAGCAATGCAGGAGTGTTCGTGTTCCCTTTACCCCACAACCTCTCCAGCATAAGTTGTCATCAGTGTTTTTGATTTTGGCCATTCTTTTTTTTTAAAAAAAAAAATTTATTTGTTTATTTATTATGTATACAACATTCTGCCTCTGCCCACATGCCAGAGGAGGGCACCAGATGTCAGTACAGATGGTTGTGAGCCACTATGTGGTTGCTGGGAATTGAACTCAAGACCTCTGGAAGAGCAACCAGTGCTCTTAACCGCTGAGCCATCTCTCCAGCCTGATTTTGGCCATTCTTACAGGTGTAAGATGGGATCTCAGAGTTGTTCTGATTTGCATTTCTCTGATGACTAAGGATGTTGAATATTTCCTTAAGTGTCTTCGGGCATTTTAGATTCCTCTGTTGAGAGTTCTCTGTTTTTTTTTTTGTTTGTTTGTTTTTTGGATTATTTGTTCTTTTGATGATCAATTTCTGAATTCTTTATATATTTTGGAGATCAGACCTCTGTCTGATGTGGGGTTGCTGAAGATCTTTTCCCATTCTGTAGGCTGCCGTTTTGTCTTGTTGATCGTGTCCTTTGCTTTACAGAAGATTTTCAGTTTCAGGAGGTCCCGTTTATTAATTGTTTCTCTCAATGCCTGTGCTGCTGGGGTTATATTTAGGAAGTGGTCTTCTGTGCCAATGTGTGATGGAGGAGGTCATTGGCTAATAAAGAAACTGCCTTGGCCCATTTGATCGGCCAGCCTTTAGATGGTTGGAGTAAACAGAACAGAATGCTGGGAGGAAGAGGAAGTGAGCTCAGACGCCATAGCTCTCCTCTCAGAGGCAAATGCGATGAAGCTCCAACCCAGGATGGGCATAGGCTAGAATCTTCCCGGTAAGCGCACCTTGGGGTACTATACACATTAATAGAAATGGGCCAAGCAGTGTTTATATGAATACAGTTTGTGTGTTGTTATTTCGGGGCATAACCTAGCCAGGCGGCTGGGGGCAGGGCGGCAGGAATGCAACCCACAGCTCCTTCAACAAATGTGTTCAAGTGTACTTCAGTAGTGGGTGTTTTTAAATTGGGTAATTATTGGAACTTAAAAACTGTTGAGTAGCTGTTTTAGTTCAGTTTGATTGCCACCTGGCTCTTCAGCCTGTGTCTGCTAGTGGTAGCCTGGCCGGGTTGTTTTACTCATAAGTTCCATCTCCCTGTCCACACTGATGTCACACAAACATGTTTCAGCATCTGCTGGTCCTAGGGGTGGGAAGAGTGGTAATAAATGAGTAGGACATAGACAGGAGCTTTGCAGCCAAATCATCGGATTTTTAATTCTGACTCTTATTTACTTATTTTGACTTTGAGCAAGAAGCTAATGTGTCTCAGTCTTAGCCTTGTAAAACAGGGATAACTACAGTAGTGCATGTGGACAGCATGTGAAATAGCCCATGGGGTTTACTGTAAAAATATGAATTGCTTCCTATTTCTACATCCTTACTGTCCATCAATTTGTCTTATAAATGTCCATCGCCTTATTTAGGAAGTTAGGGAAGAATCTGGGGGCTTCCATTTATTTTCTTTTTTTTTTCTTCTCATTCCTAGTGAAATGAAGGCATTATCAGATGGGCAGTAACTTTTTAGGAGGGACAACTGAAGGAGAGATGTCAGCCTAACAGTTATCAGTGTTGTCAACATTTTCTAGGCTTTATTGATGTAGTGTTATCCTTTATTCTTTGTTGCCTATTTAAAACTTTACTTATGTTTGGGTGTTTTTGCCTTTATAAGTTTATGTGCACCACATGTGTTCAAGAACCCCCAGATAAGAGGGCATCAGAGTCTCGGGAACTGGAGTTAGTGGTGCACATCTGGACTCTGGGAAACTACCCCAGGTCCTCTGTAAGGGCAGTAAGCACTGTTAACCACTCAGCCATTTCTCTAACCCCTTTGTTGTCTTTTAAAAGTGGATTATTTTGAGCTGGTTCAGGTGGTAAAGCACTTGTCTTACAAAACTGGGTTTTAATTCATATTAGGACAAAATATGTGTGTTTTTGTTTCCTACAGGGTGGAACAAAAGTCAGCAAAGCTTTAAGTCATTAAGCTTCAAATTCAGGTTTCTTTTCTTTCTGTTGCTGGAAGTAAAAATATAGAATGTGTATAAATTATTGCTGTGGAGAAATTAATATTTTCCTCAATTTTTCAAAAAGGGCTCAAGACACTCAGAGCCAGAGAACACTTTTTCCTTCCCCCAAAGCTGTGCATTTGTGAGCTGTTTTACAGGCTCCCTGTTACAGCCCACCAGAAGGGCACAGTGCTGGGGACCCCTAGCTGAGCCTTCGCGGGGGCCCCACTTCAGTTTAACACTCCTTGGCTAGGGGCTAGACACGGACTGCTCTTTCAGTCTGTGAGGTTTTGCTTTTAGTTTTTATTTGTTTGTTCGTTTAATGCTAAACTGACAAGAATGCACAGCACTCTCGCTGTACTGTAACTCTAGGTCTCTGTGCTACTAGAGTACTCTGAGCTACTCAAGCTTCCCTAGCCATTCCCCTGCTGCTCCTGTCTGGGAGCCATCTAAGGAAGAGGCTGCTCTCTTCTGTAGGTCCAGCTCTCAGCACATCAGACCTGGAACCCAAAGACACTTCAAAGCAATATGCAGGAAAAATGAGTTCATTTTTTAAGTATATCTCTTGTCAGTAAATTCCTTTTAAGCCCTAATTTAAAGCCGTCATCCCTGTTTTACTCTTGTTTTAATTCTGCTGCATGCATTATCTCCCTGTATTGGATGAATATGAACTACAGAGGTGGATATCAAATTGAACCCCAGATCTCTCACTTGTCAATTACATACTTTTAGACAGGAGACATTATTGATCCATTAAAGTTGAATGTCTTTGTGTAGGGCGCTGTTCTAAACACCGAAGATACAGCTGTAGGTAAGTCTGTGTGTTGTAATATGCTTACAGTGACTGTAGTCTAGGAAGACAACCAGGATGCATGGTTACAAACACATAGCGTGTCTGCTGATAGCAGCTGATAAGCTCCGTGAATTTTAGTGTCCCTATCCCAGATTAGGGGGTTATGGCCAGCACAGATGAGAGGGCACATGTGGAAGCTCGTGGGCACTGCTGAATGAGAAAGTCTGCCTACTGGAATTTGGTGATGAACAGAGCAACTGTTACTGTTTTCTGACGTGTCAGTTGACTGGGATGCCTGTGCGGAATTTATTATTACCTCTGTTAAGCAGGTGCCATCCTGTTCATTAACTGGTATGTAAATGAAACTCTAGGAAATTGAATTGTGTTCTTCTATTGACACATAATTTGAGAGATGGTCTTATCATGATAATTCTTTCCTTTTACCGCCTCCATTGGTGGCCGTTTTAAATATCTACAAGGTCGTGAAGTTAATTAGGTGGCGACATTCATGATTATAAGGGCTAATGGGAATTCTTATGGGAGAGGCACACACGTAATCTGTACCCCACCATCCTTGTCACGTCTAATTCCCCTATGTCTCGGAGTCTTGTACCCTAAATTAGTGTTGATTTTGGAAAAATTAATGAGATTTCCTTTAAAATTTTACTCTTCTGAACCATAATATTACAATAATACTGTTCTGTCTTATTTTTCCAGCCACTGTTGAAAACACATTTTTCTTGCTAAAATCTGTTGCACTTCTCATTGCTATTTACCTCTTCCTAATTTGCCCTTGGGGTATTATCTGTTTCTCTGTAAATTATATCACCAATTTCCCCCAACTTGCTGGTTTTCACTGGCTTCCTCCATCTGCTGTTGTAGCTTTTATATTTGGCTTTCTCCTCTGCTTAATATGTTATGTAAATACTAAATGTATGACTGTCTACCTTGTTCAAGTACATTTTCACACTTTTGCATAATTGGACTTCTTTATTAGCTAAGAAGACTGATTTTCTTAGCAACAAATATGCATTACTTTTTGTTGTAGTCATTATTAAAACTACCTACCTAGGAGACCAAGTAAAACCATAGAAAATGATGGATTAACCTGAGAGCAGTTAGGTTTTCTTCATTTGAGTGGTGGAGTCTATTGTAACCGATACTTTGTGTGACTTTG